>NC_053036.3:208305256-213305256 GCF_002575655.3 Aegilops tauschii subsp. strangulata | reverse complement strand
CCATTGCAAGATAAATAGATCAAGTTGGCCAAACAAAACCCAAATATCGGAGAAGAAATACGAGGCTATAAGAGATCATGCATATAAGAAATAAAAGAAACTCAAATAAATTTCATGGATATAAATATATTGTTGGGGAACGTAGTCTTGTAACATCTTTATTATTTTTAAATGAATTTTACCAGAAAGATGGCCCCACAATTTTTGCTATGTACAGACACATTTATTTTTCTTTTTTAGTCTGATAGAAAATGCTTATTATCCCGACGTGAAGCACTAACTAAAAAAGGGGTCTGTGTTGTTTTTTACACAAAAAAGGGAGTGTAGATGATGATGAATATTGTGCTTGGACTATCTTTTTGTTCTCGGACTCTTTTTTTGACGGATCTTGATGTGTCGTCGGAAAGTACTCGGTGACACTGTCTGGGCCAACAGGGTGTGCTGGGGCTCTCATATAGGAGTAGTTGCCTGCCGTATTTCCAATACCAAACATTTGCTTATGTATGATTGTCTCGTACACTTCTTCTAATGAGAATTTGTTCTGTCCACAGGTCATATTTGTCATTTTTGCCCGCCCATGTGTTCTCTTGGTTGGTTCTTTATCCTTCAATTGATTTATTGACTGGTCAATGATCTTTGAACCATGTCACTTTTCATGGTCACTCCACAACTGTGGTATAAATAACATAGACTTTGTCTCAGCGCATAGACTGATAGACATCAGCATATAGTCGATTAGGACGCATGGTTTGGATGATCAATTCATGCTGCGGAATGATGAGTCATGCTCATGCACGTCCAAACTGGTAAAATCCCTTAAACTCAACTAAACTCCAAGCCACCCTTTACGACCAGATTCAATGGAACGGAGAAGGTTCCCCGCCCATTTTTCTCCTTCCACGGACGGGCGATCAGGACGTACTAAATGCTACTTGTAGAAAAGGACGTTCACTAGCAATTTAATCCCCCGTCTGCAAAACATACCTTCCAACATCTTGCTCGTTCCACCACCACCATGCCCGCCACAGGGCCGAGGATGATGGCTCACTGGCTCGTCCTATCGGTTGCCGTCGTCGCCTTGCCATGATCCAATAATAAAGATGTTGCGGAACGGCCTCGACATGGCAACACAAGCAAACAAAAGATCCAACAATCTTTTTATATCCATGAAAGTTATTTGAGTTTCTTTGATCTCTTATATGCATGATCTCTTATAGCCTCGTATTTCTTCTCTGATATTTGGGTTTTGTTTGGCCAACTTGATCTATTTATCTTGCACTGGGAAGAGGTGCCCGGTCGTGGGTTCGATCTTACGGTGCTTGATGCCAGTGACATAAAGGGAACCGACACATATGTATCATTGCTACTAAGGATAAAAAGACGAGATCTATATCTAATGCCATAGATAAACGAATCTTGTCTACATCATGTCATCGTTTTTATTGCATTACTCTGTTTTTCCATGAACTTAATACACGAGATGCATGCTGGATAGCGGTCGATGTGTGGAGTAATAGTAGTAGATGCAGGCAGGAGTCGGTCTACTAATCTTGGACGTGATGCCTATGTAATGATCATTGCCTGGATATCATCATAATTATTTGAGGTTCTATCAATTGCCCAACAGTAATTTATTTACCCACCGTTTGCTATCTTTCTCGAGAGAAGCCACTAGTGAAACCTACGGCCCCCGGTGATGAAGCTATGTACCTAGGATAGGGTCATAGGCCTGTCCAAGATACCCTCCCCAAGGACATCACCCTAGAACCAGAAGTATTCGAAGAAGAATCATCATCCACTCGACCATGAAGCGTTCCACTCGACAGACTTGAAGTCACTCGACCATGGAGACTATCACTCGACCGACAGAAGATCTAAAGCCACTCCATACTGCAACGGTCGGTCAGTACGTCGGAGCTTTAATGGTCATTATGTCTCTTTATTACTAGCATTACCAGTAACGCCCCCCTCTTGATGTACCTTAAATCCCTTGTAACGTGGGCTGGCTGGGGTCCTGGCGCACTCTATATAAGCCACCCCCCTCCACATGCACAAGGGTTCACACCCCCGGTAACACACATGCATATAATCCAGTCGACCGCCTCCGGGCACCGAGACGTAGGGCTGTTACTTCCTCCGAGAAGGGCCTGACCTCGTAAAACTCATGCGTACAACTTCTCCATAGCTAAGATCTTGCCTCTACATACCTACCCCCCATTCTACTGTCAGACTTAGAACCACGACAGTTGGCACCCACCGTGGGGCAGGTGTCTTAGCGAATTGTTGGAGAAGTTGCAATTTTTCCGATCCCCATCAGCATGGTTTCAGGCGGAGGATTGGCCGAAGGCCGCGAGATCCGTCTCGGCGCGCTCGTGTTCGTCGCCGACGACTCCGCTTGGCTTCAGGAGGCTCCACTCGACGTCGAGGCGCTCCCCGTCTGTGGGGCAACACACTTTCGCGCATGCGTCCGCGGCGTCCTTCTGCGGCAGCCGTCAACCCAGTAGCGGTCGGCTTCCGTGGCGTCTTCATCCCCTGCTGCTTGCCGGCGTAAGCGTTCTGGTCGGTCGCTGCTCCAGCGGTGGGTGAGGCACGCGGTGGCTCGCCAGTCGGCCACACCACAAGTCGCGGCAATCGAGCCTGACGAAACTCTCTACGGCCTGTTCGACTGGCTCCGTCGAGACTGCATCCGAGTGCGACAGCAGTGACCCTGCGGCAGAAGTCTTGATGGTCAACGGACCACGCAGTCCACCTGGCTTCCCCTGCGACGACGGTGGTGATGGTGGAGGCGACCTGTCGCGTGTCCACGAGGAGTACCGCCCCGAGCCCCTCTCTTCGCAGCAGAGGGAAGAGCTTCGCCGCCGTAACATGGATGCAGTTCACACTCCTATCGTTGGAGAAACCCCCGAGGCCCGGGCCTTGGAGGAGGTGCGCCGGGCCAACTTGGCCGAGCGCACTCGACTGGAGAACCTCCAGCACGCACTCGACGAACATGCTCGGCAGCGGGTTCCAGAGTCCAGTCGACGACAACTTTTTCCGCCTCCAACCCAGGTATATCGAACTCCGATCCAGAATCTCATAGCCGCGGCCCGAATAGCAGAGTCGATCCAGCCTTCCCAGTCGGAAGCTGGTAGAGGTTTGATGCAGATCCGGGCTTTGCTTCGGGCGGCGGGGGTGCAGAACACAACAGTGTCACAGTCTCGGAATAGGATTGATAGTAGATCTGTAAGGGCAGACACAGTTCAGTCGGCTCACAGCCCAAGATCGCCTCCAAGGCGTGAGGGGCGTGGAGATCGACAGGATCAGTATAGAAACCGTGGGCAGTATGATCACCGACTCGACCGCGATGATCGTCGTCGAGTGCCCACGCCTCCCCCAAGGAGTGGGTCATGCGCGCCTCGGCAACATGATGACAGACGCCCTCACAGTGGTGGGCGAAGGATTCCAGTCGACCCCCGGGAGCCGGGCTTTGACGCGAGATCTATTCTCGTTCAAGGTCTGGTTGACAGGAACAGGGCACACAGAGATTGCCACGATAGAGATTATCCGACCGGCAACAAAGTGCATGTTTCAGGTCCCAAGTGTTTCAGCAGAGCCATCAGAGCAGCAGTGATTCCTCCAACCTTCAGGTTGGCGACTGGAGTCAGCAAATTCACTGGTGAGTCCAAGCCTGACACTTGGCTTGAGGACTACCGAGTGGCTGTGCAGATTGGTGGTGGCAATGATGATGTGGCCATGAAGCACCTTCCTTTGATGTTGGAGGGCTCGGCCAGGGCGTGGTTGAATCAGTTAGCACCTGGCAGTATTTATAGTTGGGAAGAGCTTGCCAGAGTGTTTGTTAGAACATTTGAAGGTACATGCAAACGGCCAGCAGGGCTAACAGAGCTGCAATCTTGTGTGCAGAAGCCGAATAAAACTTTGAGGGATTATATCCAGAGATGGATCACGTTGCACCACACGGTGGAGAATGTGTCAGATCACCAAGCAGTTTGTGCCTTCAAGGAAGGTGTCAAGTATCGGGAATTGAATCTGAAGTTCGATCGAACCGGAGATATGTCTCTGAGTTGAATGATGGAAATTGCCACCAAGTATGCTAATGGTGAAGAGGAGGATCGGCTCCGGAGTGGCAAGCACAAAACAGTCGCCCACGAAACCGGAGGAGGGAACTCCAGCCGGAAGCAGAAGCGCAAAGCCGAGCCAGCTGCTCCTGGAGAAGCCTTAGCCGTGACTCAAGGAAAGTTCAAGGGGAAGCCCAAAGGGCCATGGAACCCCAAGAAAGTTAAAGATCAAGATGGAAATGATGTGTTGGATTTACCATCCCACATTCACACCAAAAAGGATGAAGAGGGTAATCTCATTTACCCGAAACATACCACTCGACAGTGTCGGCTCCTAATCCAGCAGTTCCGAGAGAAACAGCCCAAAGAGAAGGAAAAAGAGTCGGACAAAGTTGAGGATAAAGAGAAAGATGATGATGGATACCCCCACATCAATTCCACTCTGATGATTTTTGCTGATATTGAGAGCAAAAGTCGACTGAAACTCATCAACAGAGAAGTGAACATGGTCGCTTCGGCGACACCCAGTTATTTGAAGTGGTCTTAGACTGCCATTACATTCGACCAGTCTGATCACCCAGCGCACATAGCCACCCCTGGGAGGCAAGCGTTGATGGTCGACCCAGTTGTCGAAGGCACTCGGTTGACTAAGGTTTTGATGGATGGTGGCAGTGGCTTGAATATACTGTATGCGGAGACCTTGAAGGGAATGGGCATTCCGATGTCCAGACTCAGTGAAAGCAATATGAGTTTCCATGGGGTTATTCCTGGCAAGAAGGCTGAGTCACTCGGCCAGATCGCCCTCGATGTGGTTTTCGGTGATTCCAAGAATTACCGCAAAGAAAAGTTGACGTTTGAAGTCATGGATTTCCAGAGTGCTTATCACGCTATTCTGGGCAGGCCGGCTTATGCACGTTTTATGGCTCGACCATGTTACGTGTACCTCAAATTGAAGATGCCTGGTCCTAAAGGAGTGATCACTATCACTGGCAATCGGAAGAAGGCAGAAGAGTGCTTCCAGAAGGGCTCAAAGATCGCCGACGCACAAATGGCAGTAGTGGAATTGTAGGAGTATCAAAAAAATGCAGATCCGAGTGATTTGTTGCGAGCTAAGAAACCTGCCACAGATTCTGCATTTCAGTCGTCTGGTGAAACGAAGCCGATTCATATTCACCCGACCGATCCAAATGCTGCTCCTACTCACATTTCGACAACACTCGACTCCAAATAGGAAGAAGCGCTCATCCAGTTCCTCCGTGAGAACTGGGACATCTTTGCATGGAAACCTTCTGACATGCCGGGTGTTCCCAGGGGGCTGGCTGAGCACCGTTTGCGAGTCGACCCAAAAGTGAAACCAGTCAAAGAACATCTTCGACGGTCCGCCGTACAGAAGAGAAAAGCAATTGGTGAAGAAGTGGCTCGGCTCCTAGCAGCTGAGTTTATCCGAGAGATTTACCACTCCGAGTGGCTAGCCAATGTTGTCATGGTCCCCAAGAAGGATGACTCACTTCGCATGTGCATCGACTTCACGCATATCAATCGTGCCTACCCGAAAGATCACTTTCCTCTCCCCCGCATTGACCAAATAGTCGACTCCACTGCGGGGTGTGAGCGCTTGTCCTTTTTGGACGCCTATTCCGGGTATCATCATATCCGACTGTATGGACCCGATGAGATAAAAACAACTTTCATCACTCCATTCGGGTGCTTCTGTTATGTCACCATGCCATTCGGCGTGAAGAACGCTGGAGCCACATTCATGAGGATGATTCAGAAGTGTTTACTCACTCAAATCAGTCGGAATGTGGAAGCATACATGGATGACATTGTGGTCAAGTCACGCAAAGGTTCCGACCTGTTGGCTGACCTTGCTGAAACTTTTGCCAACCTCAGAAGGTATGATATCAAGCTTAATCCATCAAAGTGCACATTTGGAGTTCCGGGTGAAAAATTACTCGGTTTCCTCATTTCTGAACGAGGGATCGATGCTAACCCAGAGAAAGTTGGTGCCATACTCCGGATGAAACGGCGTGTGCGTGTGCACGATGTCCAGAAGCTTACTGGTTGTTTGGCCGCCTTAAGTCGATTCATTTGTCGCCTCGGTGAAAGGCATTGCCTCTTTACCGACTGATGAAAAAGTCTGATAAGTTCTAGTGGACTCCTGAAGCTGATGCAGCGTTTGTAGAGATCAAAGCCCTGCTTTCCACCCAGCCGGTGCTTGCTGCCCCAATCAGCAAAGAGCCTTTACTGCTTTACATTGCAGCCACTGGACAAGTTGTCAGTACTGTACTTACGGTCGAGCGGGAAGAAGAAGGAAAAGCCTATAAGGTTCAGCGCCCAGTATATTACGTTGCTGAAGTTCTGACTCCATCAAAGCAAATATATCCACATTATCAGAAGCTTGTTTATGGGATTTATATGACCACGAAGAAGGTTGCTCACTACTTCTCTGACCACTCCATTACAGTCATCAGCGATGCTCCATTATCAGAGATTCTGAACAATAGAGATGCAACTGGTCGAGTGGCAAAGTGGGCGATTGAACTCCTTCCCCTGGATATCAAGTTTGAGGCAAAGAAAGCTATCAAGTCCCAAGCAATAGCAGATCTCCTCGCCGAGTGGATCGAACAGCAACTGTTGACTCAAGTCCACTCGGAGCACTGGACCATGTTCTTTGATGGCTCCAAGATGCTGAATGGTTCCGGTGCTGGGGTGGTACTGGTGTCCCCCCGAGGAGACAAGCTCAGATATGTTCTCCAGATTCACTTTGATTCCTCCAATAACGAAGCAGAATATGAAGCACTCTTATATGGGTTACGTGTGGCCATCTCACTCGGCGTCCGTCGCCTCATGGTCTACGGCGACTTAGATTTGGTAGTCAATCAAGTGATGAAGGAGTGGGACGTTAGAAGCCCAACTATGACTGGTTATTGCAATGCGGTGAGGAAATTGGAAAAGAAGTTTGAGGGGTTAGAGCTCCATCATATACCCCGATTGAAAAATCAAGTAGCCGGTGATTTGGCAAAGATAGGTTCCAAGTGGGAAGCCATTCCCAGCAATGTATTTTTGGAACACATTCATACACCTTCAGTTCAAGAAGATCCTTTCACTGAAGAGCCCCCGCAGCTTAAGAGTGCCACAGATCCGACTGAAGTCGAAGTCCCAGCCGTGGTCGACCTGATCATGGAGGTTTTGGTCATCACTCCCAACTGGACAGTGCCATACATTGCGTATATCCTTAGGAAGGAACTCCCAGAGGATGAAGAGGAGGCTAGACAGATCATTCGTCGATCCAAAGCCCTTACTGTGATAAGAGGACAGCTGTTCAGAGAAAGTGTAACCAGAGTCAGCCAGAAATGCATAACACCAGAAGAAGGTCGAGTGATCCTCAACGACATCCACTCGGGGACCTATGGCCACCATGCGTCCTCTCGGACCATTGTGGCCAAAGCATACCGAGCTAGATTTTATTGGCCACGAGCAAATGAAATGGCGAAAGATATAGTCGATAAATGCGAAGGCTGCCAGTTTTACTCCAATATGTCCCACAAGCCTGCGTCAGCCCTGAAGACCATTCCACTCGTATGGCCCTTTGCTATTTGGGGGTTGGATATGGTTGGACCCCTGAGGACTAGCAGGAGCGGCTTCACTCATGTGCTTGTAGCAGTCGACAAGTTTACCAAATGGATTGACGCCAAGCCTATCAAGAATCTTGAAGCCAGTACTGCCGTCAGCTTCATCAGAGAATTGACATTCAGATATGGAGTTCCGCACAGCATCATCACTGACAACGGGTCGAACTTCGATTCTGATGAGTTCAGAGCCTTCTGTGCTTCCCAAGGCACACGAGTCGACTACGCTTCAGTTGCCCACCCCCAGTCGAATGGACAAGCGGAAAGAGCAAATGGCTTGATTCTCAAAGGACTGAAACCCCGACTGATGCGTGATCTCAAGCATGCAGCAGGCGCCCGGGTCGATGAACTTCCATCAGTTCTTTGGGGATTGAGGACAACTCCCAATCGGTCGACTGGCCGAACTCCGTTCTTCTTGGTCTATGGAGGTGAAGCTGTTCTACCGAGTGACTTGCTTCACAATGCCCCCCGAGTCGAGCTTTTCTCTGAAGATGAAGCAGAACAGACCTGGCAGGACGTGGTTGATCTCCTAGAAGAGGAAAGAGAGATGGCCTTAATCGGGTCGACCATTTATCAACAAGACTTGCGTCGATTCCACGTCAGAAACATGAGAGGTCGAGCCTTTCAAGAGGGAGACCTGGTTCTTCGAGTGGATCAGCAGAAACCACACAAGCTCGCCCCTGCTTGGGAAGGTCCCTTCATCGTCACCAGAGTTCTCCACAATGGGGCATACCATCTTTACAATGTCGAGCATCAGAACGACGAGCCATGGGCTTGGAATGCGGAGCTGCTCCGCCCCTTTTATACTTAAGTGCTCATTCTGATGAGATGTAATAAGAAATACCTTTGTAGTTTGTTTATCAAAGACAAGAGCTTTACAGTCTTCCTAAACGATTGTTGTTGCTTATATTTGCGTCTCAAATCCCCCAGTGGGTGACTTAGCCGCGAATCCGTTTCGCCTATGTTTGAAAAATCCTACCGAGTGGTGAGCAACCCTCTCACTCGGGGGCTTAGCTGCAGTCCAGTACTCGCCTAAGTTTGAAAAATCCTACCGAGTGATGAGCAAGCCTCTCACTCGGGGGCTTAGCTGCAGTCCAGTACTCGCCTAAGTTTGAAAAATCCTACCGAGTGATGAGCAAGCCTCTCACTCGGGGGCTTAGCTGCAGTCCAATACTCGCCTAAGTTTGAAAAATCCTACCGAGTGGTGAGCAACCCTCCCACTCGGGGGCTTAGCTGCAGTCCAGTACTCGCCTAAGTTTGAAAAATCCTACCGAGTGGTGAGCAACCCTCCCACTCAGAGGCTTAGCTGCAGTCCAGTACTCGTCTAAGTTTGAAAAATCCTACTGAGTGGTGAGCAACCCTCCCACTCAGAGGCTTAGCTGCAGTCCAGTACTCGCCTAAGTTCGAAAAATCCTACCGAGTGATGAGCAAGCCTCTCACTCGGGGGCTTAGCTGCAGTCCAGTACTCGTCTAAGTTTCAAAAATCCTACCGACTGGTGAGCAACCCTCCCACTCGGGGGCTTAGCTGCAGTCCAGTACTCCCCTAAGTTTGAAAAATCCTACCGAGTGGTGAGCAACCCTCCCACTCGGAGGCTTAGCTGCAGTCCAGTACTCGCCTAAGTTTGAAAAATCCTACCGAGTGGTGAGCAACCCTCCCACTCGGAGGCTTAGCTGCAGTCCAGTACTCGCCTAAGTTTGAAAAATCCTACCGAGTGGTGAGCAACCCTCCCACTCGGGGGCTTAGCTGCAGTCCAGTACACCCCTAAGTTTGAAAAATCCTACCGAGTGGTGAGCAACCCTCCCACTCGGGGGCTTAGCTGCAGTCCAGTACTCGCCTAAGTTTGAAAATCCTACCGAGTGGTGAGCAATCCTCCCACTCGGGGGCTTAGCTGCAGTCCAGTACTCGCCTAAGTTTGAAAAATCCTACCGAGTGGTGAGCAACCCTCCCAGTCGGGGGCTTAGCTGCAGTCCAGTACTCACCTAAGATTGAAGCCCATCCCTATCCGCAAGGACGACGAGGTGCAGGTCGACTACAGCCTTCTCCTTCGGAGCTGCGCCACAAGTACAACGTACGCTCCATCCCTATCCGCAAGGACGACGAGGTGCAGGTCGACTGCAACCTTCTCCTTCGGAGCTGCGCCACAAGTACAACGTGCGCTCCATCCCTATCCGCAAGGACGACGAGGTGCAGGTCGACTGCAACCTTCTCCTTCGGAGTTGCGCCACAAGTACAACATGCGCTCCATCCCTATCCGCAAGGACGACGAGGTGCAGGTCAACTGCAACCTTCTCCTTCGGAGCTGCGCCACAAGTACAACGTGCGCTCCATCCCCATCCGTAAGGGCGACGAGGTGCAGGTCGACTGCCTCCTCCTCAAAGCTGCATTTCAAGCATAAAGATTATTCCAAATGAAGAACAAGGTTCACTCGACGGCAAATACGAGCATATTCAGAGATAAAACAAGTTCGGATAAATCCTAAAGTTCTGAACCATGGATTGAAGTACTCGGGCTTCAAACCCGAAGGAGTTTAACGATTACAAAATCACTCGGCATTCCGAGGCAAATTTAAAGTGAGGCATAAAGTTTGTTCATTCTGCAGGAGGTGGGCTAGCAGGATCAACGAACTCGTCCAGGTCAATTCCGTCAGCAATCCGAGTGGCAGCAATGATGAAAGTCTCCATGAAGGATTGGAAGTCGTGCCTTTTGGTATTGGCGACCTTGATTGCTGCTAGCTTGTCTTCTCGCGCCTCCTTGCAGTGGACGCGTACCAGGGACAGAGCCACATTAGCGCCGCACCGAGCAGAAGACTTCTTCCATTCTTGCACACGACTGGGGATCTCATTAAGTCGAGTCATCAAAGACTCGAGGTCATTCGGAAGATTCGCCCTTGGCCAGAGTGCTGTGTCGATCCTTGACACCGCAACCTTCAGGCGAGCAAGATAGTCGATGACACCAGCGACGCGGGATTCTAGTCGGAGCATGTTCATGGCAGCTTCATCCTTCACCGGAGAGTTGATGGGGTCCAAGCTTGTCTCAACACACCCAGTCTCTTCTTCAAAGTTCTGACAAAATTCTGCATGCACAATTCAAACACAAGTCAATGATTGTACATCGATTCGACAGCAACAAGTCAGTCGGAAGAAAGAAAATACCTTCAAGCATGACGAACAGCTTCTTGGCAGGATCTCCCAGATAATTTTCCAAGTCATTCCTCTTGCGGCCGGTTTCTTCAAACTTGTCGTTCGAGGATACCTTGTCCTTCTTCAGACGAGTCACCTCCCTGTTGGCTTAATTCAAAGCAGTCTTCAGCTTGGTATTCTCTTCCTCCAGTTTGCCGACTGAAGCCAGCTTCTGGTCGGCGAGTGCAGTTTTCTCGTCAGCTGTTTTCTGCGCAACTGCAAGGTCCAGATCCTTCTTTGCCAGAGCTTGGTTCATTTTTTCTGAAAGAAACGACGATAAGCTCAGAGAAAAGAAATGAATGCCACTTAGATCAGAAACAAAACAGTCGAACGGATTCCTTTTACCAGCAGCTTCATCCTGGGCCTTCTGCAAGTCCTTCTTGGCCAGCTCGAGATCGAGATTCAGCTGAATCTGCTTTTGCTCTAAGTCAGCGAAATGAGCTCCAAGGTCACAAGATTTTTGCAATCAAAGGACAGTCAGTCAGCAGGTGAAAGGATATACTCAATAAATTCTAAGACTACTGCCGAATCAAACATCCAATAGTAGTCTCGGGGACTACACCCAGTGGGTGCACTTGGCGTGCCCCCACTGGTCCAATTTTCACTCGACACGGTCTGTCCAAGTTGAGTGTAAAAAAGGTTGCTCTCAGACCATAGTCGACTGCCCGCAGTCGACCACGGTCTCGGGGACTACACCTAGTGGGTGCACTCAGCGTGCCCCCACTGGTTCATGTTCCACTCGTCATGGTCCGTCCAGGCCGAGTGAAGAAATTTCGACGCTCAGACCACAGTCGACTGCCCGCAGTCAATTATGGTCTCGGGGACTACACCTAGTGGGTGCACTCAGCGTGCCCCCACTGGTCAAAAGATTCAATCGACAACAACATTATTAGCTCAAAATGCGAGTCTGTTCAGTGACAAATCAAAACACCCAGTGGGTGTACAGATGCAAGGCGCAGACAGATGCAAAGATTCTTTGAAAGAAAGTTTTTAGGTACCATATCCTAACAGAACAAGCCAGAAGAGTCAGTCGACGATCTGCTAACCTGGACGTTGCTCTGGAGAGCGGAGCTGGCATCATACGCAGCTTGGCTGACTTCCCGCACCATAGTCATCTTCTCCATCATAATGCCCGCCTGGCGTATAGCCTCTTTTGCAGCACCCACCTGGTCCTCTGGGACCTGATGCGCAACAAAAATGGATGGTGGGTCGACGGGAGTCTGTGCGGCTGACGCCGAAGGCTGAGCACTCGACGACGCTATGGCGAAGGAGACAGAAGCCCGATTGGCATCGTCGGCATCCTAAATTACCGGTTCCACCACCGGCGTCGACTGAGGCATCTTGCCAGCGGACGTTTTCCTGTTTCTCCTCACCAAGGGCCTCTGTGGCTCGTCCTCGTCGTCGTCGGGGAGGTCAATAATGTTGGGATGTAATGCCCACGATGCGGCTATATCTCCCACGTGTCGAGGCACGACTTAGAGGCATAACCGCATTGTGGTTTAGTCGCAAGAAGGGTCATCTTCACACAATCCCATGTAATGAACAAGAATGGGATAAAGAGTTGGCTTACAATCGCCACTTCACACAATACATAAATAAATCATACATCAATCAGAGTACACACATAGGTCCGACTACGGAACCAAAATAAAAGAAGACAACCCAACTGCTAGATCCCTGATCGTCCCAACTGGGCACCACTACTAATCAACATGAAACGAAACAACACAACGAACAAGAGCTTCATCGAGCTCCCACTTGAGCTCAGTTGCGTCACCTGCACTGGTATCATCGGCACCTGCAGCTGTTTTGGAAGTATCTGTGAGTCACGAGGACTCAGCAATCTCACACCCGCGAGATCAAGATTATTTAAGCTTAAGGAAAGGATGGGGTAATGAGGTGGAGCTGCAGCAGGCACTAAGCATATATGGTGGCTAACATACGCAAATAAGAGCGAGAAGAGAAGCAACGGAACGGTCGTGAACTAGCAATGATCAAGAAGTGATCCTGAACTCTTACTTACGTCAAACATAACCCAGAAACCGTGTTCACTTCCCGGACTCCGCCGAGAAGAGACCATCACGGCTACACACGCGGTTGATGCGTTTTAATTAAGGTCAAGTGTCAAGTTCTCTACAACCGGATATTAACAAATTCCCATCTGCCACATAACCGCGGGCACGGCTTTCGAAAGATAAATACCCTGTAGGGGTGTCCCAACTTAGCCCATTATAAGCTCTGACGGTCAACGAAGGATATTCCTTCTCCCAGGAAGACCCGATCAGTCTCGGAATCCCGGTTACAAGACATTTCGACAATGGTAAAACAAGACCAGCAAAGCCGCCCGAATGTGCCGACAAATCCTGATAGGAGCTGCACATATCTCGTTCTCAGGGCACACCGGATGAACACTACGTACAACTAAAACCAGACCTCGAGTTTCCCCGAGGTGGCGCTGCAAGTGGCTCTAGTTTGGACCAGCACTTAGAGGAACACTGGCCCGGGGGTTTAAAATAAAGATGACCCTTGAGTCTGCAGAACCCAAGGGAAAAAGGCTTAGGTAGGCAAATGGTAAAACCAAGGTTGGGCCTTGTTGGAGGAGTTTTATTCAAAGCGAACTGTCAAGGGGGTCCCATAAATCACCCAACTGCGTAAGGAACGCAAAATCAAGGAACATAACACCGGTATGACGGAAACTAGGGCGGCAAGAGTGGAACAAAACACCAGGCATAAGGCCGAGCCTTCCACCCTTTATCAAGTATATAGATGCATTAATTAAGATAAGAGATATTGTGATATCCCAACATAAACATAATCCAACATGGAGCAATCTTCATCTTCACCTGCAACTAGCAACGCTATAAGAGGGGCTGAGCAAAACGGTAACATAGCCAAGCAACGGTTTGCTAGGAAGGGTGAAAAGGTTAGAGGCTGACATGGCAATAAGGGAGGCATGATATAGCAAGTGGTAGGTAGCGCGGCATGGCAATAGAACGAGCAACTAGCAAAGCAAAGATAGAAGTGATTTCGAGGGGTGGTCATCTTGCCTGAAAACCCGCAAGGAAGAAGAACGAGTCCATGAAGAAGACAAGCGGACGTAGTCGAACGAATCCTCACAACTCCGGAACGAAACCGAAGCTAACGAGAGAAGCAACCCGGAAAGAAACAGACAACATAGTAAACAACCACCACATAAACATAGCATGATGCACAATCAAGTATGATGCATGTCCGGTTTAGTGAGGCATGGCATGGCAAAGTGCAACAAACAACACTACAAAGTGGAGCTCAATATGCAACGAGTTGCATATTGACGAAACACCACATCAATTATTTAGTTCTCTCTCATTTATGTACCCAACAATATTAAATGTTGATTAACATGGCAAGAGGTGAAGCATAAGTAAACTAACTATCTAGGCAATTTAAATGAGGCCGGAACAACAAACAATAATTCCGGAAAATCCTCATGTCATTTAGCAATTTTATTGCAAACAACAATTGTAGACATTTTAAATGTTGTTATCATGATGCGGATGACATATGCAAGTTTTTAAGCAAGTTTGTGAAAATGTTGACATGAGCATGTTATGCAGCATTTGTTACCGTGGCGGAACGAAAAGGGTGCCACGACAACGATAACAAAAATGATGCCACGGCAACATATCGGTTCCGATAGCTCACGGAGATACCGGTGCAACAGAAGTGGGCGTGAGCGTGTCATGCAAGGATGGTGGGGTGCTCCCGGATTCCGGGTTCCCACGGAGTGGCGGCATGGCGAACGAGGAACGTGCAAAGTCCTCTCTCGGAAACGGTGCACACACGCGCAACTCATACAACACCTGCATTCGTTCACGGGCGGTCGTTCTCGGCGGTTATACCTTTGAAGCGTGCATTTTCGGAGTGGATCGGGTTCGACGGTAGTCGAAGTAGTTGTTCACGTGTCGCCGAGGGAAGTAGTGGTACACACGAAGGTAGTCGAACTTGACGGTTCCGTTACATGGGTCTTCGGCGACGGTAGTGGAAGTAGTGGCACACGTTCATTTTCGGAGAGGTACTTGGCGAGTCCGCGTAGTCATAGACGTTCCAAGGTACTTGACGCATCAGCAGGTGTAGTCGTACATGTTCGGAGCGGAACTTGGCGTATCCATGTACTTGCAGTCTCGGTCTTCACGGAGAAGCAACAGAACGATGACGGTCAAGTGCAGTGAGGCCCCGGGTCTATCGAGGCTTGGGATGAGCCAAACGAAGCAGCACAACGTCTGGGTCTTGGCGGTCAACGAAGAGGCGGGCGGCGAAACAGCAGCAACATGCGGGCACTGAACAGCCACGATGGACGCCATGACCGTGAGGAGGGGCTCTCACACGAGACCAGCAGCGGGCACGCGTGTGCAGGAAGGCGGCGAGGTCGCTGGAAGATGGCAACGCGACGGCCGGACGGCTTGTGGGCGGGGAAGACTGCTTCGGCGGAGGCGCGGGAGGCCGGGCGCCATGGAGGGAGGAAGCAGGGAGCTCGGGCGCGACGACGCAGGGCAGCGCCCTGCTGGCTTGAGTGGCACGCGGCCATGGCAAGGAGGCGGGGAAGAAGGCCAGGGCGCAGTATGGTTGGCCTGCTGGGCAGAGGAGGTCGCGGCTTGCGGGAGCTCGAGGAGCTCCTCTCCTCGGGCGCTCGGGCAACAGGGATGGCGAGGAGGCACGATCGCGGCTTGGTGCTACAGAGGGAGGCGCGCGGGAGGCTGAGAGGGGGTCGGGCGCGAGGGAGAGAGTGGAGGGAGACATCAAGAGGAGGGAGGAGCGCGAGGCTCTGCTCCTCTCTCTTTCTGTGTGGGAAGCAGCGCGAGGGAGGAGACGAGAGGGAGATGGGGATCGGGCGATGGGTGTGTCGCGGCGCGGGAGGAGAACGAAGGGAGAGATGGGGATCGAGCAATGGTCGGGCTAGGGTTAGGTAGGGGTGCGGCGGCTGGGCCATGGGCCATCTCGGTGAAGAGGGGAAAAGGTCAGGAGGAGTTGGGCTGCGCTGGATCTCTCTCTCTCCCCCTTAATTCTTTCAAAATCCTTTCCGAAAAACAGAAAATCGCAATGAAAGAAAGGAGAGAAAAGAACGGGGTTAGGGGAAGGATTTGGGCAAGAGGCTAATTTTCCTGGACTCATAAAAATGTGCTTGTTACGAGAAAATAGAAAAGGCCAAGATTGCAAGATTTAAATTCAAACTCATTTGATTTAAATTCAAATGATTTGAACTAGGACAAGGTTTAGGAGTGGCCAAAATGTTGGGAATTTAGGAAGAGCCTCGACAAATGGGAAAAGAATTATTGGCAAGGTTAGAGAGATCGACTCAAGGCAGAAAAGGCATAGGATTAATTTTGCACGTGTGTTAAGGTGAACTCCAATTAATGGAATATTTATAATAGCTCCATAAATATTAGGAGGATATGTTATAAAGAGAAATCACCATGTGAATTCCCTTGATTTAAATGGATCGAAGATCCATGAAATTTATTTAGTTGAGTTTTGATGCAAAGATTAATGACATGATGGCATGATGACACGATGCAATGCAAAAATAAAAGAGCAAGCACCAAAAGAAACACGCGGTGATCACGAAAATAAGGAAGTCTTCTGAAGCGTCGGTCTCGGGGCGTTACATGGGAGGAGCTGTAAAAGATCAGTCGCCAAAAGATCATCCTTGATTGGTTATATCGCAGTTCAAACGACAAAGCAAAGACAAGATCGCAAAGATTATACCTGGCCGGGAGTAGACCGCATCTTCCATGTTCTCATCCTCGTTTTTGTAAGCAGAGGTCCCAGAGGTAGCGGCACTGCTAGTTTCAAGATTCGATTGGTCAAACCAAGGAAAAACAAACAACACAGAATTTCGAGCAAAACTGAAGACAAGTCACTTACGCAGAGGCGACAGGGATGTCGATTTTGATACTGGGCAGCGCCTTTTGAGTCTTCTGCGGTACGACCTTGGATTGTTTCGGAGCCTTTTCAGTCGGCGCTGGAGAAGATGTCCGAGGACGCTTTGACGACTGCCCAGTCGGAACGGTTACCTTGTCGCGGGTGCTTGCGGAATCGTGAGTGAGCTTGGATCGCCTTTCCCTGCGGGGAGGTGAGTCGACCTCCTCTTCATCACTCGGATCGTCGCTCTCCTCGTCCCCTTCACCGTCAGAATGCCACTCGCCGCTTTTGCCTCCGCTCGCCTCTCCCTCTAGGTCCTGCTCCTGCTCCCCGTTGGGCATCGAGTACATCTCAGTCAGGGCCTAGAAGACAACAAGCAAGACAAAGTCAGTCGGTTGACTATAAATAGTTGCATGATAAATCAAGATAGCACTCGGCAATTCAGAGTTGGACCTTGTTTGCTTCGTAAGATTGGTCGAGTGGAGGAATTCTCCTGGCTCCCCTGGGGTTATCTTTGTTGCCAGTGATACTCCTCAGCCACCCCTCCAACGTAGCTTCGTCGACTTCTTCTGGATGGATCCGAGTGGTGTCATCAGTGCCCGAATACATCCACATCGGATGGTCACGAGCTTGAAGCAGTTGAATGCGTCGCCTGAGGAAGACCTCCAACAGATCTATACCGATTACCCCATCACGGACAAGTTGAACTACTCGATCGACCAGCATCTTCACTTGTGCCTTCTCCTCCGAGATCACCTTCAAGGCGGAGGGCTTCCCCACTCGGGCCATGGAAAAAGGGGGAAGTCCAGTCGACTGTCCTGGAGTCGGCTGATCTTTGCAGTAGAACCAGGTCGACTGCCATGCTCGGACCGACTCCGGAAGGATCATGGCTGGGAAGGAACTTTTACCCCTCATCTGAATCCCGAGACCCCCACACATCTGGATCACTTTTGTCTTCTCGTCACTCGGATTGGCCTTTTTGACCGACTGGGAGCGACATGTGAAAATGTGCTTGAAGAGGCCCCAGTGGGGTCGGCAACCTAAGAAATTTTCGCACAGAGACACGAAAGGAGCAAGATACACGATGGTGTTTGGGGTAAAGTGGTGGAGTTGCGCCCCAAAGAAGTTCAAGAAACCCCGAAAGAAAGGGTGGGGAGGCAAGGAGAATCTGCGGTCGATGTGAGTAGCGAGGAGAACGCACTCACCCTCCTGCGGCTGCGGCTCGGTCTCGTTCCCCGGAAGTCATGCTGATTCGTGAGGGATCAGTCCCCCCTCGACCAAGTCGTCGATGTCGTCCTGACGGATCGCCGAGCGAATCAAGTCGCCCTGGATCCATCCCGGCGGCAGGCCGGACCTCGAGGAAGATCCGCCCTGGCTGGACTTCTTCCCCTTCGCCTTCGCCGTCACCTTCTTCGCACGCTCCAGTGCCACCGTCTTCTCCTTCCCCATCGCGGTGAGCAGAGCTCGAAAGGGGCGGCGGCGGCGCTGGTGCAGGAGCGGGTGCAGCGGAGAAAACTGAGAGGAAAGAGAAGAATGAAGACGCACTGTTCAAAAAACCCTGACCCCGCGCCTTATATGGAGTCGCTTCCGAGTGACTGACCTGTAGGCCCGGGCAATCTTATCAAATCCCGCAACAGTCGCGTGCGCGATACGTGGCGAAAAACATGGCATAGAAATCGAGGCATCCCTGCCTTATCCAGTCCGATTACTGCGGCCTCTTCCGCCCCGCACGCTTCCCAAAATCCGAATCCCGCGAGATCCGCGGACAGCAGAACAACTTGTCAGACGGAAGATCTTCTCTGTATCAGCACTCGAAGTTCTTTTAGCTGAAAGTTCACTCGACGAAAACCAAGAATGGACCAAGGCGACTGAAAAAGAAGTTGGCGCCACCACGATTGATTCGTCAGTCCGTACAAAACGCACCTGAAGCGTGAAAAGTGGGTCGGCAGTGTTTTCAACTCTTTCCCGACTCAAGCCCTGATCCATTCGGGGGCTAATGATGAAGCTATGTACCTAGGGTAGGGTCATAGGCCTGTCCAAGATACCCTCCCCAAGGACATCACCCTAGAACCAGAAGCATTCGAAGAAGAATCATCATCCACTCGACCATGAAGCGTTCCACTCGACAGACTTGAAGTCACTCGACCATGGAGACTATCACTCGACTGGCAGAAGATCTAAAGCCACTCCGTACTGCAACGGTCGGTCATTACGTCGTAGCTTTAATGGTCATTATGTCTCTTTATTACTAGCATTACCAGTAACGCCCCCCTCTTGATGTACCTTAAATCCCTTGTAACGTGGGCTGGCTGGGGTCCTGGCGCACTCTATATAAGCCACCCCCTCCACATGCACAAGGGTTCGCACCCCCGGTAACACACATGCATATAATCCAGTCGACCGCCTCCGGGCACCGAGACGTAGGGCTGTTACTTCCTCCGAGAAGGGCCTGAACTCGTAAAACTCATGCGTACAACTTCTCCATAGCTAGGATCTTGCCTCTACATACCTACCCCCATTCTACTGTCAGACTTAGAACCACGACACCCGGGTCTTCTTTCTCATATATTTTCTTGCGATCTACTTTTCCTTTGCATTTTTATTCAGATATATTAAACCAAAAATACAAAAATACTTTGCTGCACTTTATTTATTTGCGATCTATTACTTCAATCTACTACAATTTTCTGGCATCGTTACCCGAAAGGGATTGACAACCCCTTTAACACGTCGGGTTGTGAAGTGTTGTTATTTGTGTGCAGGTGTTGTTTACGTTGTGTTGCTTGGTTCACCTACTGGTTCGATAACCTTGGTTTCTTCACTGAGGGAAATACCTACTGTCGCTATGCTGCATCATCCCTTCCTCTTTGGGGAAATATCGACGTAGCTTAGAGAGCAGCGCGCGCTCTGCCAGTGGTTGGGCGTGCGCACGATCACGTCGGGGGCCCCATATGCATGCGGTTGCGCCACGCGCATTGCCACACGATGCAGTTACGTGCAGCACGATGGAGTTACACGCTACAAATTAGAACTGCCATCAGGGCCTGCCGTTATTCCTGGTTGTCCAGCTTCCCCTTTAATTCCCGCGGCCATTATAACCTTAGTCTCTTCAACCTTTCGATCGCGCCCCAAAACACAACAAACACACCCACGACGACACATAGAGACGGGATGTCTAGCGGTGCTCCAATGGAGTTCGGCGAGCATAGAGTGGAGACCCACGCGAGGGAGACGGATCTCTCGGTGGTGTACACCATCGAACCGGCCGTGGTGGACGACTACATCAACAACGTTGAGCAATTGCTTGCTCGAGACAAGTACAAGGTGGTCGGCATCAACCTCTAGTACACCGCCGGTCGTCCCGGCATAGATCAGAAGGTTGCCATCGCCCAGTTGTGCATGCGCCATCATGTCCTCATCTACCACTACTGCATGGCCACAGAGCCTTGCAACCATTTCAACAGGTTTGTCAACAGCACCGACTACAAGTTCACCATGGTGGAAACCGCCGATGATGTAAAAGCACTCAGTGTTACGGGCTTGGCCTGCAAGAACCTTGTCAAAATCCGTGACCACTACAGGGTCTAGGCAGCATGAAGTAGGACTCCCTGGTCGAACTCGCCTCGGCCATCATCGACCCCTACTAAGAAAAGATCAAGCAGGATGCCCAGAGAACAAGTCTCGTATCCTGGCATAGGGCCTGGATGCAGCAACTGGATGAACCTCACCTCAGGTTCGCGGCCAAGAGCGTGTACACATGCTACGAGATGCACATGCGGATCGTTGACATGAGGAAGTGCCTCGTTACCCAAATCGACGAGTCCGGATCGAGCCACAAGCAAAGCAAGCATCACAAGAAGTAGATGATGATCAGATGATCGTTTATGCTAGTTAATCATGCATGTAATATATAGTTTACTTTATTGGTGTGTCGAAATGTCATGTGTGTAGTAGCCACCTATGTAATTATGCATGTAATAGTTTACTTTGGTGTGTGCAAATCCCATGGTTGTAGTAGCCACCTCTGTAAGTGGATGTTTAATTTGGTTATGCAACCATGTCCTTATAAGTGTGTGTATATATATTGTTGTTATGTATGCAATCCCATCGCACAACACACACGTCTTATTAGCAACAACCGTCTGTGTTATTATCGGTCTTCACACACATTTCTGATTACAGACCTGTTTGCCGCGTATCACACACATCTTGTTATATTGAACCGTTTTCGTTCTCTTGTCTCAACACAAACAGTTCATCCGAGTGAACCGCATGTCGTATATCGCACACACCTTTATCTGGCTGACCGTTTCTTTTGTGTTGACTAATCACAAAAAGTTCATCCGAGTGAACCGTATGTTGTATATCGCACACACCTCCATCTGGCTACTCGTTTCTTTTGTTCCTCCTCATCGCAATCAGTTAATTGAACTGAACCATATGCCCTGCATGCACACGCAACTAAAATCTTAACCGTGTTTGATGCATCCTCCATCACAAACGTTTTGCACATTTTTTGATGATTTTTTACACCACTGTTTGCTATTATTGCACCGCACACAGTTTCGTTGAAGGGTCTCTGATCGTAGAGTCGCGTTAGCAGCATCCTGCAGTAGTGTAGGTTGAGCAGGTACCTAAAGGTACCTACACAATACCTAACCACCTAACCCTATTTTTGCCATTGATAAGAGTGCTTATTATAAATGAATTCTTGCAAAAATTTCAAGAATTCTTTTTTGCATTTTAGGTATAAAAAAACCATCCTAGTGGATCCATGTGGTAAGGAAAAACTGGTAATCTATTCCTTAAAAAAATCTTGGACATTATGTAATACTTACTCTCAAACTTTTTGTTTATACAGTAGTGATATTCTTTGTTTCACTATCTATCTTTTAATTCTTATCTAATGACCCAGGACGGAATCCTGGACACGAGGAGTAAAAATTTAGTTTATTTTTTATTTTTTCTTACAAATTGGATTTGTTTCATACATTTATCTATGAGAAAATCCGGGGTCAGAATTCTTTCCAATTCGAAAGTCTCAAATGATCCAAGGGAGCGGAAAGAGAGGGATTCAAACCCTCAGAGGAGCTCGTGACCTGTCCGTCACCGGTGCCAGTGGACATGAGGTCGATGATGGACGTGGATGGTCCGCCACTGTCTAGTTGCCACATGTGCCCTCGAAAGTTGGATAGCGACGCGTAGGACGCACAACTCGCGGTGTTCTTGTCCTCAACTATAGCGACCCGACCCAAAATCGGTTAAGTCTCTGCGTATCTGTACCATCCCAAGATCATGCTGGCACACATAGTACATTGATGAAAAATTCAAAGTTCAATCACACCTGATTTATTACACGATTCTCATATAGAGTCTTTATTACAATAGAATAAATTCGGCCGAAGTCCAACTCATGAGAAAAACTAAATGTTGCGGAAGCGTAGATGATAAGCGAGTCCATCTGACTCCATAGGGCAATCACTGAGCGTAGATCGTAGCCTCACTCCTAGTCAGAGAACTCCTCTGCAACATGAGACGATGAAGCCGTGTAGGTCAACATTAGGAATATGATGAAAAGTCATGGAGAGAACAATACTAATAATGCTAACACTATATGCAATTTGGCTGTGGGGCTGTAAGTTTAAGTTTTTGCAAAAAAGCCATTTTTTCCTACAACAAAAAAGGACTTGCTTGCAATTAATACAAAATATTGGTTGTTTTGCAGATCGTTCCGCCAACCAGTGTCTCATATCCGAAATCATTAATAGCCCATCAATTAATTAATTATGTTCGGTGTTGAGATTTCCGAAATACTCCAATTCGAGAGGCTCAGTTGTACGTAACCGGGGACACGGCTAATCGATTAGGTTTCCACTCTGTAGAGTCTTGTGCACTTTGCCCGCAACAATCGTTCCCTCTTTATGCCCTCGCACTGCCTGGTGTTTGAAGACGGGACGAACGAAACATGTTCTTCCGTAGAGATCCTCTGGGCCATTGTCGGTGCCCATCCATAACCTACTGTTCTTCTACATCTACTGGCACCGTCCGTCCAGAGTCACGCCTAGGGTCGACCCAGCCAGAGCCCATAATGGCTTGCGATTCCAAAGGTGAGCTTCCAGTCAAGGTGTATCCATACATCTCTTCATGGCTGGGTGAAGCTTTCCGCAAGATGTCATGGCGCTTCTCCATGCATCTCGGCCATCCGCTGGTTGCTCCAGGGTGCCCATCAATCCGTCCTCCACCAAGTAGTGAATTTGGAGTCCATCTTGAGCATCTTGAAGTCATGGGGTTGTCATCATCTTGACACTCACATCTCACATATGAATCACTCAACCGACCCTGTCTATGTGCATAACATAATAAACTAACGTCCCGGGCAATGGTAACAAAGGGATTTTGGGTCAACCTACCACATGATTGTCGGTGTACAAAAGTAGGGGTCCTTTTTGCACCCCTTTACTTGTGCGCGGGCAGTCACAGCCACACGCCTGCGGCCGCGCTTGGCGGAACAGAAGAGGAAGCAAAGTCACGAGACTACCGGAGCCATGCTCAAGACCAAAAGCATGAAGAGCAGAGGAGGGAGGCGAGACTCCCCTGGCAAGGCCCTTGCCGGTGCGGCCTTCACAGCCCCGGCAAGAGCCTTGCCGGGGCAACTTACCCAACACCAACGAGGTTGCCACCCTTGAGCCCAAGGGTTCCGACGCCATCAACCACATTGGAACCAAGGCTCGGGAGGCGCCTCCGTGGTGGCATGCAGATCTTTGTGAAGACAAAGGGCCTGCAAGGCCTAGGTAGGAACCAGAAAACAATACAACAGCGAGGCTCCTTGCCGAGGATGCCCACGAGGCCCCGGCAAGGCTCCTGCCGAAGATACCTACGAGACCCCGGCAAGACCCTTGCCGGGAATATCAGCAAGACCGCGGCAAGGCCTTGCCGCCCCGTCGCCGCCCCAGCTCAATGGCCGACCCACCAACTAAGCAGGTCCCCACGTGGCAGTACATGGCTCCTAAACCATCTAGTCAAGCACCTACGTGGTGGCATGCAGATCTTCGTGAAGACCCTACCACCACACTAGCTCAGCAGCCTGCCAGCTTACATGGCACTGCATGCCTCGTTGGCCTGGACGCGTGGAGAAGCAAGGCATAGCAGCGACGGACGGGACAGGCTTCGTTGCCATCCCCGATAAAGTAATAGGACACCTAAGTAGCGCATTTAATGCGTTTTGTCCTGTGATGTCAGGCGATAAGCTTGTACACTGTACAACTTTCCACCTCCTGTGCGCCACTGTGGCAGTCCCTTTGACTATAAAAGAAGGCCCGCGGTGTACTGAGAGAGGATTCGGACTTTTTGGACCCTGCACGCTTTGTAGCTAGTCCAAGAACAGCAGATAAACACAAACCAGCAGGAGTAGGGTATTACGCATCACTTGCAGCCCGAACCTGGATAAATTTCCCGTGTTGATCTCTTAAACCGCTCTTTCCACAACCCCGCACCCGCCGACCGTAGAAGGGATTCCCCGTGATCCCATAGGTGTCGTTTCCACCGACATATTTGGCGCGCCAGGTAGGCGGCGCAAGCTGTGAAAATCCGGTTTGAAGGTCAGCGCATCGACTTCATCATAACCATGGACCCCAAGAGAAAGGGGATCACAGCGATCGGGTCGCCCAGAGCCGTCCCGTCCGCGCCAATGCGGGCAGGCGACCGGGTAGCCATGGCTGAGGCCGGAGACATGGCCCGTGAGCATCGACGACACTGGCGATCGGAGCCAGGCGAGCGGTGTCGTTCGAATCCGAGACGACGAGCCACACGCCGCTGGGTCCGGGGGCGGGGCCGTGCTACCCACGGGCAGCGCGGTAACCTCTACGGCGCCCCAGCTGGTATCCGCACCGCGGCCTTCCCAGGCCGCGCGCGATGAGCGACACCGCGATGCCGGAGTCCCCGGGCACCGCCGCGGAAAGAGCCCTGTGCGCCACTCGCGGAACGCACCAGGCTGGCGTGCGCGCTCGGACGACGGGGGAAGCGGCGTGCGACCGCAAGACCGCAACAAAGCCCCTTCTAACCTGGTTAGAAGTCGGAGCGTGTCACGGTCTACGCAGCTCTCGCCGCCGCCCATGCCAGCAAAAGCGCTGGCGCGCGTGCAACTGCTCCTCGACTTCCCTCTTGCTGCGGAGAAGCTCGACGAGTGAAGGGCCACCATCCAAAGCCTTGTCAGCTTCGTCAACAAAGACGAGCCGCTCCCAACGGGACCTTCACGCTGGTGTTCTGTCGCGCTGGTGCGTGCCGGTGGTGGGTGGACCGGAGATGCTGCGACCACGGTGCACTCTCCTCCCCCGCGGCCGCGGCAGCCACCGGCCCATCGGGCGGACGCCTGTGACAACGTTTCCACATCGTCGTCCGACCCGCGAACCCGCTGCGACCAACGTCGAGTTCTTCGAGAGCGAGCTCAGGAAGACGCGCGAACTACCATCGAGCGACGGCGGGAGGCGCGCCATCAGTCAGATCGACATGCGGGGCCTGCTATGGACCACCCAGTGCCGGGGGGGCCCTGGCGGCCTGCCTTACGAGGTGGGTTGTCCGGCCTTTACCCGAGAGTTGCGGTAGTTCCAGTGGCCCTCCCACCGCACGTTCAAGCCTGATGTTGGGAAAAAGTACAATGGCAAGACTCCCCCGTCGGAGTTCCTCAGCATCTACACCATTACGATGCAAGCCGCCGGGGCTCGCGATGATAAGGTGCTTGCCAACTACTTTCCGTTGGCACTTAAGCCCAACGTCATGTCGTGGTTGATGCACCTGCCAGTGCATTCCATCTCTTCCTGGTCTGACATGTGCCATGAGTTTGTTGGCGCCTTTACCGGAGGCCACCAAGCTCCTGGCCAGGCAAGTGACTTGCATGTCATCCACCAGAAGGATGGTGAGTCCCTGCGTAAGTACATACAAAGATTCAGCCATGTGCAGTACACTGATACGTCTCCAACGTATTTATAATTTATGAAGTATTCATGCTATTATATTATCTGTTTTGGATGTTTATGGGCTTTATTAAACACTTTTATATTATTTTTGGGGCTAACCTATTAACCCAGAGCCCAGTGCTAGTTTCTGTTTTTCCTAGTTTCAGTGTTTCGCTGAAAAGGAATATCAAACGGAGTCCAAACGGAATGAAACCTTCAGGAGCGTGATTTTTGGAACGAACGTGATCCAGGAGACTTGGAGTTGAAGTCAAGGAAGCTTCGAGGTGGCCACGAGGCAGGGAGGCGCGCCTGCCCTCCTGGGCGCGCCCCCACCCTCGTGGGCCCCTCGTGGCTCCCCTGACCGACTTCTTTCGCCTATATATGTCCATATACCCTAAAAACATCGGGGAGCAGAATAGATCGGGAGTTCCGCTGCCGCAAGCCTCTGTAGCCACCAAAAACCAATCAGGACCCTGTTTCGGCACCCTGCCGGAGGGGGGATCCTTCACCGGTGGCCATCTTCATCATCCTGGCACTCTCCATGACGAGGAGGGAGTAGTTCACCCTCGGGGCTGAGGGTATGTACCAGTAGCTATGTGTTTGATCTCTCTGTCTCTCGTGTTCTTGAGGTGGTACGATCTTGATGTATCGCGAGCTTTGCTATTATAGTTGGATCTTATGGCGTTTTTCCCCCTCTACTCTCTTGTAATGGATTGAGTTTTCCCTTTGAAGTTATCTTATCGGATTGAGTCTTTAAGGATTTGAGAACACTTGATGTATGTCTTGCATGTGCTTATCTGTGGTGACAATGGTATATCATGTGATTCACTTGATGTATGTTTTGGTGATCAACTTGCGAGTTATGTAACTTCGTGAACTTATGCATAGGGGTTGGCACACGTTTTCGTCTTGACTCTCCGGTAGAAACTTTGGGGCACTCTTTGAAGTTCTTTGTGTTGGTTTGAATAGATGAATCTGAGATTGTGTGACGCATATCGTATAATCATACCCACGGATACTTGAGGTGACATTGGAGTATCTAGGTGACATAGGGTTTTGGTTGATTTGTATCTTAAGGTGTTATTCTAGTACGAACTCTATGATAGATCGAACGGAATGAATAGCTTCATGTTATTTTACTACAGACTCTTTAATAGATCGATCAGAAAGGATAACTTTGAGGTGGTTTCGTACCCTACCATAATCTCTTCGTTTGTTCTCCGCTATTAGTGAATTTGGAGTGACTCTTTGTTGCATGTTGAGGGATAGTTATATGATCCAATTATGTTATTATTGTTGAGAGAACTTGCACTAGTGAAAGTATGAACCTTAGGCCTTGTTTCAACGCATTGCAATACCGTTTATGCTCACTTTTATTACTTGTTACCTTGCTGTTTTTTTATTTTCAGATTACAAAACCCATATCTATCATCCATATTGCACTTGTATCACCATCTCTTCGCCGAACTAGTGCACCTATACAATTTACCATTGTATTGGGTGTGTTGGGGACACAAGAGACTCTTTGTTATTTGGTTGCAGGGTTGCTTGAGAGAGACCATCTTCATCCTACGCCTCCCACGGATTGATAAACCTTAGGTCATCCACTTGAGGGAAATTTGCTATTGTCCTAGAAACCTCTGCACTTGGAGGCCCAACAACGTCTACAAGAAGAAGGTTGTGTAGTAGACATCAAGCTCTTTTCTGGCGCCGTTGCCGGGGAGGTGAGTGCTTGAAGGTATATCTTTAGATCTTGCAATCGAATCTTTTAGTTTCTTGTTTTATCACTATTTTAGTCTATAAAAGAAAACTACAAAAAAATGGAATTAAGGGTGCCTCATATGCTTCATCTTTTTAATATCTTTCGTGAGTATGATGGAAAGGAAAATTGTGCCAAAATGTTAGAAGAAGAATGCATTAAAATGTTTGGCACTAGATACTTGAATGATGAGCATGATTGCAATGTTGTTAGTGTGAATTCCTTGAATATCCATGATGCTAATGATATGCAAAGCCACAAGCTTGCGGAAGCAGTGTTTGATGAAGGGGATATTTTTTGTCCCCCAAGTTTTGATGAGCAAATTTACTATGATGAAAGCATGCATCCTATCAATGATGATTATTGTGATGACACGTATGCTTTAAAGAATAATGATAACCATGAAACTTGTCATCTTGATCTTAATTTTCAATCACATGATAGTTATTTTGTTGAGTTTGCTCCCACTACTATTCATGAGAAGAAGTTTGCTTATGTGGAGAGTAATAAAAATTCTATGCTTGTGCATCATGAAAAGAATGCTTTATGTGCTGGTTATATTGTTGAATTCATTCATGATGCTACTGAAAATTATTATGAGGGAGGAATATATGCTTGTAGGAATTGCAATAATATCTAGTTTCCTCTCCATGTGCTTAAAGTTTTGAAGTTATGCTTGTTTTGCCTTCCTATGCTAGTTGATTATTGTTCCCATAAGTTGTTTGCTCACAAAATCCCTATGCATAGGAAGTGGGTTAGACTTAAGTGTGCTAGTCATATTCTTCGTGATGCACTATTTATGTTTCAATTCTTATGTCTTATGTGAGCATCATTGAAATCATCATGCCTAGCTAGGGGCGTTAAACGTTAGTGCTTGTTGGGAGGCAACCCAATTTTATTTTATTCTTTGCTTTTTGGGTCTGTTTAGGAATAAATAATCTATCTAGCCTCTGGTTAGATGTGGTTTTATGTTTTAATTAGTGTTTGTGCCAAGTAGAATCTTTGGGAAGACTTGGGTGAAGTCTTTATGATCTTGCTGTAAAAAACAGAAACTTTAGCGCTCACGAGATTAGCTGCAATTTTTTACTGGAGAGTTCTTTTAGGTTTATTATTTTTGAAGGTGATTAATAGACAAATTCCTCAGGTCCACCAACTTATTTCAGAATTTTTGGAGTTCCAGAAGTATACGTTTGATACAGATTACTACAGAATGTTCTGTTTTTGACAGATTCCGTTTTCTATGTGTTGTTTGCTTATTTTGATGAATCTATGAGTAGTATCGGAGGGTATGAACCATAGATAAGTTAGAATACAGTAGATATTACACCAATATGATTTAGAATGAGTTCAAAACAGTACCTAAGTGGTGGATTTATTTTCTTATACTAACGGAGCTTACAAGTTTTCTGTTGAGTTTTGTGTTGTGAAGTTTTCAAGTTTTGGGTAAAGATTCGATGGACTATGGAATAAGGATTGGCAAGAGCCTAAGATTGGGGATGCCTAAGGCACCCCAAGGCAATATTCAAGGACAACCAAGAGCCTAAGCTTGGGGATGCCCCGGAAGGCATCCCCTCTTTTGTCTTCGTTCACCGGTAACTTTACTTGGAGCTATATTTTTATTCACCACATGATATGTGTTTTGCTTGGAGCGTCAATTTATTTTGTTAGTATTTGCTTGCTGTTATTTAGAACAATGTTTTGCATCTTCTATTTCAATAAAAGTGGCATTGATAGCCTTTACTATGCCTATTTTACAAGTCTTCGTGTTGCTATTTGAAAACAAAAAGTTTACCGCTGTTGCAGAAATTCTCTAGAAAAGTCAGAATGTGATAAAATGTTGAAACCTTTTGCATAATAAGCTCTGATAAATTTACTACAGTGGGAATTTTCATTCATAATTTTTGGAGGTAGGGAAGTATGGATCTTGCTGCATTCTTTACAGACTGTCCTGTTTAGGCAGATTGCTGTTATGTTTGCATTGTTTGCACATGTTTGCTTGTTTAATGATTCTATTTGAGGATAGGACTATTAAATATGCAGAGGCATTTAGTATGCAATGTTGAATACTAATTTTAGTGATTTGATACAGTAGATAATGATGAGGTTTTGCATGGATTTATACTAACCTATTTCACAAGTCCTTGTTGAGTTTTGTGTGGATGAAGCTTTTGAGATTTAGGGAGACCGTGATATGAGAGGAATTAAGGAGACACAAAAGCTCAAGCTTGGGGATGCCCAAGGCATCCCAAGATAATATTTCAAGAAGTCTCAAGTGTCTAAGCTTGGGGATGCCCCGGTAGGCATCCCACCTTTCTTCTTCAACAATTATCGGTTAGTATCGGTTGAGCCTAAGTTTTTGCTTCTTCACATGATGAGTGCTATCCTTGAAATGCCGTTTTATTTTATTTAGCTTTGCTTGCTGTTTGAATAAGATACCAAGTTCTGAAATTCTTAAATGAGAGAGAGTCTTCACATAGCTACATAATTATTTAACTACTCATTGATCTTCACTTATATCTTTTTGGAGTAGTTTGTCATTTACTCGTGTGCTTCACTTATATCCTATGAGTAAATAGTTGAATGATTTGAATATCATAAATCTGAAATTATATATGTTTCATATGCTTAACCCATGGGGAGTAATGACTTCACATATAAGATGTAGAGGTGGTAAATTTATTAAAGGTTAGCAAACATTGTATTGATCACTTGAACAATTCATGAAAGAATATTGAGGGAAGAGAGATTTCACATATAAATATACTATCTTGGACATCTTTTGTAATTGTGAGCACTCATTAAAATATGACATGTTAAAAGGTTGATGTTGGACAAGGAAGACAACGTAATGGGTTAAGTTTTCTTATATCTGAAATAAAGTATATTGTCATGGATCATCCAACATGCCGAGCTTGCCTTTCCCCTCATGCTAGCCAAATTCTTTGCAACAAGTAGAGATACTACTTGTGCTTCCAAACATCCCTCAAACCAGTATTGCCATAAGAGTCCACCATACTTACCTATGGATTGAGTAAGATCCTTCAAGTAAGTTGTCATCGGTGCATGCAATAAAAATTGCTCTCTAAATATGTATGATCTTTTAGTGTGGAGAAAATAAGATTTATACGATTTTGTGATATGGAAGCAATAAAAGCGACGGACTACATAATAAAGGTCCTTATCACAAGTGGCAATATAAAGTGACGTTCCCTCGCATTAAGATTTTGCGCATCCAACTATAAAAGCGCATGGCAACCTCTACTTCCCTCTGCGAAGGGCCTATCTTTTATTCTTGTCTTTTACCTTATGCAAGAGTCATGGTGATCTTCACCTTTCCTTTTTACATTTTATCCTTTGGCAAGCACATTGTGTTAGAAAGATTCTGATATATATATCCAATTGGATGTAAGGCATCATGAGCTATTATTGTTGACATTACCCTTGAGGTAAAAGGTTGGGAGGCGAATCTATAAGCCCCTATCTTTCTCTGTGTCTGATTAAAACTTTGAAACCATAAATATCGCGTGAGTGTTAGCAAATGTGAAAGACTAAATGATAGTTGAGTATGTGGAGTTTGCTAAATCAAAGCTCTAACATAGACTCTTCCTGAAAATAAGATGAATTGTAATTGTTTGATGACTGATAACACGGTTTGTTAGTTTTCAAGAAAGTTTATGATCTATACTTTAACATGTGAATAGCTTGTTACTTGATCATGAGAAGCTTTATGAGATGAGCTACTGTTATGATATATAAGGATGCTAGAAAAGGTGATTGAAATTATCATTGATCAAACTTGTGCACCTGCTAGCATTCACACTTCATAAATTATTTCTTTTATCATTTACCTACTCGAGGACGAGCAGGAATTAAGCTTGGGGATGCTGATACGTATCCAACGTATCTATAATTTATGAAGTATTCATGCTATTATATTATCTGTTTTGGATGTTTATGGGCTTTATTAAACACTTTTATATTATTTTTGGGACTAACCTATTAACCCAGAGCCCAGTGCCAGTTTCTGTTTTTTCCTAGTTTCAGTGTTTCGCAGAAAAGGAATATCAAACGGAGTCCAAACGGAATGAAACCTTTGGGAGCGTGATTTTTGGAACGAACGTGATCCAGGAGACTTGAAGTTGAAGTCAAGGAAGCTTCGAGGTGGCCACGAGGCAGGGAGGCGCGCCTGCCCCCCCGGGCGCGCCCCCACCCTCGTGCTCCCCTACTTCTTTCGCCTATGTATGTCCATATACCCTAAAAACATCGGGGAGCAGAATAGATCGGGAGTTCCGCCGCCGCAAGCCTCTGTAGCCACCAAAAACCAATCGGGACCCTGTTCAGGCACCCTGCCGGAGGGGGGATCCTTCACCGGTGGCCATCTTCATCATCCCGACACTCTCCATGACGAGGAGGGAGTAGTTCACCCTCGGGGCAGAGGGTATGTACCAGTAGCTATGTGTTTGATCTCTCTATCTCTCTCTCGTGTTCTTGAGGTGGTATGATCTTGATGTATCGCGAGCTTTGCTATTATAGTTGGATCTTATGATGTTTCTCCCCCTCTACTCTCTTGTAATGGATTGAGTTTTCCCTTTGAAGTTATCTTATCAGATTGAGTCTTTAAGGATTTGAGAACACTTGATGTATGTCTTGCATGTGCTTATCTGTGGTGACAATGGGATATCACGTGATCCACTTGATGTATGTTTTGGTGATCAACTTGCGAGTTCCGTGAACTTATGCATAGGGGTTGGCACACATTTTCGTCTTAACTCTTCGGTAGAAACTTTGGGGCACTCTTTGAAGTTCTTTGTGTTGGTTGAATAGATGAATCTGAGATTGTGTGATGCATATCGTATAATCATACCCACGGATACTTGAGGTGACATTGGAGTATCTAGGTGACATTAGGGTTTTGGTTGATTTGTATATTAAGGTGTTATTCTAGTACGAACTCTATGATAGATCGAACAGAAAGAATAGCTTCGTGTTATTTTACTACGGACACTTGAATAGATCGATCAGAAAGGATAACTTTGAGGTGGTTTCGTACCCTACCATAATCTCTTCGTTTGTTCTCCGCTACTAGTGACTTTGGAGTGACTCTTTGTTGCATGTTGAGGGATAGTTATATGATCCAATTATGTTATTATTGTTGAGAGAACTTGCACTAGTGAAAGTATGAACCCTAGGCCTTGTTTCGTAGCATTGCAATACTGTTTATGCTCACTTTTTTCATTAGTTACCTTGCTGTTTTTATATTTTCAGATTACAAAAACCCATATCTACCATCCATATTGCACTTGTATCACCATCTCTTCGCCGAACTAGTGCACCTATACAACTTACTATTGTATTGGGTGTGTTGCGGACACAAGAGACTCTTTGTTATTTGGTTGCAGGGTTGCTTGAGAGAGACCATCTTCAACCTACGCCTCCCACGGATTGATAAACCTTAGGTCATCCACTTGAGGGAAATTTGCTACTGTCCTACAAACCTCTGCACTTGGAGGCCCAACAACATCTACAAGAAGAAGGTTGTGTAGTAGACATCATACACCATCCCAGACGTTCATCCCGCCGCTGACATCAGTGCGTTCCATCAGAACGTACACAACCACAAGATGCGTGAAGAGCTGGCGATGAACAAGGTCAAGGATGTGGCCGAACTTTACGTTCTGGCTGATAGGTGTGCTCGGGCTAAGGAAGGAAGGAAGTACCCCGGTGAGGACGCCGGCGCGGAAACCGACTCCACAGACGAAGACGCCGCCGCCCCGACGAAGAAGGGTCGGCACCGCAACAGGAAGCGTAAGGGCAAGACTGTGCTTGCCGTTGAGGGATCCGGCGACCCTGGTGCCGCCAAGAAGGCCAAGGATGACGACCCCGGCAAGGAGGTTGCCGGGTGCGCCGCCTGCCTGGCCTTGGCGGTCGCCGACAAGCCAGGAGGCTCTAAAAAGCAGTACTGCAAGATCCACCGCACCAAGGGCCATGACCTCCAGAACTGCCGACAGGTTGAGCTGCTTGCAGAGAAGCAGAAAGCTGAATATGAAAGGAGGGACAAGGGGAAGGGTCAGGATGGTGCTGAGGGGTCCGTCAAGAAGTGTGGTGACCAAGGTGGTTGCCGCGGCAAAGATAGTCAACAAGAGAGGCCCGCTTGGGGCCGCGATAAGAAGGAGGAAGATGATGATCATGACGAGGACGACGAGTCTGGCGAGCACGAGTTCCAGAAAGCTACCGAGGCCATGTGCCTCGATGGTGGCACCTCGCCGCACACCTCTCACCGCCAACTGAAGCAGTGGGTGCGTGAGGTCACTGCGGCGGAGCCATCGTTCGATGCTCAGAAGCCACTGAGGTGGTCCCGCACACCCATCATTTTCGACGCCGGGGACCACCCTGATCGCACAACTGCGGTCGGGTGTTTGCTATTGTTGGTTTTGCCAACAATATGCAACCTCAAGGTGACAAAAGTACTGGTCGATGGTGGGGCCGATCTGAACTTGATCTCGCCCGATGTGATCAAAAGATTGCAGATTCCTGATGGAGATCTCGAGGAGACGGGCATGTTTCAAGGGGTCAACCCGGGAAGGAGCCAGCCAAAAGGTAAAATCACGCTGCCCGTTACATTTGGGGGCAAGCTGAACTATAGGATGGAGAAGATTGTTTTCGATGTCGCCGAGATCCCCTTGCCATACAACGGGATCCTTGGCCGCCCAGCGCTGGCCAAGTTCATGGCGGCGTGGCACTACGCCTACAACACATTGAAGATGCCGGGGCCGCTGACCATTATCTCCGTCCCCTCTGACAAGAAAGATGCGCTCATCTGCGCCGACCAGCTCTACCGAGATGCAGTTGCAGCAACTGCCGCCAAGGCACTTGCTCCTGCTGCTGAAGCCCCGGGAAGGAAGAAGGCTGGCAAGACTTCTGCCGGCAAGACCCCTTCCGGCGAGGCCTCTTCCGGCAAGACCTCCGGCACCCACTCCGGCAAGCGCGCCTCTTAGGAGTGCAGCGCTCCCATCGAGGACGTGCCAGAGAGGTCCACCGGCAAGAGCAAGAAATCCAAGGCTGCACCACCAGAAACCAAGAAGGTGTCCGTCAAGGAGGACGACACGGGCGGGGCTTTTACTATAAGCTCCACCCTCGACAGCAAATGGGAAAGCGCACTAGTCGCCTTCCTGCGGGCGAATGTCGATGTGTTTGCATGGCAAGCGTCCGACATCCCCGGCGTTCCCAGGGAGGTGATTGAGCACCATCTTGCTGTCTGTCCTCATGCGCGGCCCGTCAAGCAGAAGGTCAGGAAGCAAGCTTTGGAGCGACAAGAGTTCATCATCGAAGAGATCAAGAAGTTGGAGGCGGCAGGCCTGGTTAGAGGAGTGCTCCACCCCACGTGGTTGGCCAATCCAGTGGTGGTGCGTAAGGCAAATGGGAAATGGAGGTTGTGTATTGACTACACGGATATCAATAAAGCCTGTCGAAAGGATCCTTTCCCTCTGCCACGCATTGATCAGATTGTGGACTCCACTGCCGGATGCGACCTGCTGTCGTTCCTCGACGCCTATTCAGGATACCACCAGATCTTCAAGATGAAGGAAGACAAAGAAAAGACCGCTTTCATCACCCCATGTGGTATGTACTGTTTTGTACGTATGCCTTTCGGGTTGAAGAGCGCCGGTTCGACGTTTTCCCGAGCGGTCCAAATTGGTTTTGAGCCCCAGCTACATAGAAATATGGAAGCTTATATGGACGACATAGTTGTCAAAACCAAGGACAGGAACACGCTCATGCAAGATTTAGAAGAAACATTTGCAAATTTGGACAAGATCAACCTCAAGCTGAACCCTGAGAAGTGTGTCTTCGGCGTTCCGTCTGGCAAGCTTCTCGGGTTCTTTGTGTCACAGCGTGAGATCGAGGCGAAACCCGACAAGATCAAGGCAATTGAGTAGATTGAGGCGCTAAAACGAGTCAAAGACGTCCGTAGGCTTGCTGGCTGCGTTGCTGCCCTGAGTAGGTTCATCTCCAAATCTGCTAAGCGCGCCCTCCCCTTCTTCAAAATTTTGAAGAAGGCGGGTCCAGTAAAGTGGACTTCGGAGGCAGACACAGCACTGCAAGATTTGAAGAGGTACCTTTCCTCCACGCCGATACTAGTCGCACCTAAACCACAAGAGCCGTTGCTGCTATACTTAGCGGCAATGAATCAAGTGGTCAGTGCTGCGCTAGTGGCACAGAGGGAACTCGAGGGAGAAGCAGCGGTAGCAGCAGAGCCACCAGATGATGGGTCGGGGCCCTCCCTGGTGGGGCTTGACGCCGACAAGGCGGAACCCCCGGCAAGGCCCGGTCCCGGCAAGGCGGAGTCTGCGCAGATGGGCGAAGTTGAACAGAAGAAGAAGATGGTGCATCACCCAGTTTATTTTGTCAGTTCCCTTTTGCAGGGGGCTAGGTCAAGATATTCTGGTATGCAGAAGCTACTTTTTGGCCTCCTCAAGGCCTCGAGAAAGCTGCGCCAGTATTTCCAAGCACATGAGATCACCGTTGTCACCCACCTCCCGTTGCAACGTATCTTGCACAACCAGACACTACTGCAGGATGCTGCTAACGCGACACTATGATCAGAGACCCTTCGAGAAACTGTGTGCGATGCCATAATCGCGAACGGTGCTATATGAAAACCGTCAGAAATGTGGAAAATGTTTGCGATGACGGATGCATCAAACACGGTTCAGTTTTTAGTTGCGTGTGCGATGAAGGGCATACGGTTCAGTTGAATGAACTGTTTGCGATGAGGAGGAACAAAAGAAACGGGCAGCCAGATGGAGGCGTGTGCGATACACAACATACGGTTCACTCGGATGAACTGTTTGTGATTAGGCAACACAAAAGAAATGGTCAGCCAGATCAAAGGTGTGTGCGATATACAGCATGCGGTTCACTTGGATGAACTGTTTGCGTTGAGACATGAGAACAGAAATGGTTCAAATGAACAAGATGTGTGTGATACGAGGCAAACAGGTCTATAATCGGAGACGTGTGCGAAGACCAATAACAACACAGACGATTACTGCTAACAAGCCGTGTGTGTTGTGAGCAAACGATTGCTGGCATACAATTGTGAGTGGTTGATGAAAACATCACCGACGGGTTCCATTGTTTAGTCCGTGTGCGATGTGATTTTCTTTGTCCGCACAACATCTACGCTCTATCTATAGCATCAACATATATACTTAAAAAGATAGCACTACATAACCAAATTAAGCATACAATTACACAAGTGACTACACACATAACATTTCCACACACCAAAGAAAGCAATTACATGCATACTAAAGTAGGAGAAACGAGGATCTAATCTACTTATTGTTGTGACGATGCTTGCCATTGCTCTGCTTCCGGCTGGATATCTGGCAATTTTGGGGAAGGAGGGACTTCCTCATGTCAACGATCAGCCTGTACATGTCGTAGCTCGTGTACGCCTCCTTGGCCGCATACACTAAGTGAGCTTTGTCGAGTTTCTCCATCCAGGTTGAGTGCCAGACACGCTTGTCCTTGTTGCACGAATCCTTTATGTCTCTGTAGTAGGGGTCGATGATGGCCTCGGCAAGGTGAACCAGTGAGTCCTTCTCATGCTCCTTGCTACCCCTGATCTTGTATTGGCCCTGGATGTCGACCAGATTCTGGCAGGCGATGCCCCAATTCTCGAGCGCCTTTACATCATTGGTGATGTCCACCGTAGCGAACATGTAGTGGGGGTTGTTGACAAACCTGGTGAAACGCTCGCAAGGCCTTGTGGCCAGGCAGTAGTGGTAGACGAGGACGTGGTGGTGCACGCACATCTGGGCGACGGCGACCTTGGGATGAGACCCAGCACGAGCGCGGGTGTACTCGAGGTCGAACCCGACCACCTTGTACTTCTCCTCGGCAAGCAATAGCTCCATGATGTGGATGGAGTGCTCCGCCCAGACCGGGTCATTGGTGTACACCACCGAGAGGTCCATGAACCTTCTGTGGGTGTCCACCACGGCATGCATGGTGAACTGCTGCTCATCATGGCAGCCGCTCGGAGCGCCATTGGAGCCGCGCAGGATACCCTCTAAGAATTTCTTGTGGTGGGTGTGCTTCTTGCAATGGTGGGGCGCGATCGAAAGGTTGAAGAGACACAAGGGTAGGTTAAATGGCCATTGTAATAAATGGGGGCCGGCCGGCCTGTAATCGTCACGTGTTGTCACGGCGTTCATAGCGGAGGATTCCAGAATCCAGTGCACGCTTGACAACACCGCACCCCAGGCGTGGACTCGAAGAGCCTGTTCCTGCGCTACCTCGCTGTTTAACGCGCAAGCTTCCCGTCCGGCTAGTTTGGCCACGTGTCGGCTAGAAGAGGGACAAATCGTGGGTGTTTATTGGCAAAAAGCTTTGTAAAAACAAAGTGTGTGGAATGACTTCGGTCATAAGTTTACCCTTGGGTGATGAGGTCAAAGTTACACAGAAGGGTGATGATGGACACTCGAGTGCGATAATTAATTCTGCGCTCTACTGTGCACACAGTGGAAGAAACCAACTGTGTGCAATATTGTCGACGATCGCAGTCGAGTTAGCTATACAGATCGTGTGCTGTGAGATCGACAAGGTAATCTGATTCGAGAATGGTTAATAAAATCTAAGACCATTGCATATTAAGTTCAAAATAGTGCTAGCAATATACGAGTCTCATACGATGCCATTTCAACGATTGTACCACAAAAGCTCGAAATGTTACAAGGTTCAAATTCCAGAGTTATATGGCTCAAATTCGAAGATTACAAGGTTCAAACTGATATTAGAAATGAAATCCAGCTCATCAGCTGCAAACGCTCGCGCTGATGCGCTGAACATGGATACCAGAGAGGTTCAAACTAATATCACCGCTTCTAAGTCTGGCTTCGAAACCTCACAATTTTTGCAAAGGGGCCAGCCACTGAGAAGTCATGTATGGGGTTGACCCGATGACTTTCGATTACTCTGTCATCTGAAGTTCCAAAATGAAATTCAGCATTTTTGGAGCCTACTCCATTCTGCCGTAGGCGCCAGCGCTGATCAACAGACCATTCATTTTTGCAAAATAAATGTAGGGCAAACCTCATTTCCTTCAGCACCCTTGCTCTGAGAACAAAGAACCTGGTGAATATAATCTCCAGTAAGGTCCCTCGGTAGGAGTTCAAAGTAATTTCTGAGAGATGCAGATCTAGGCATTCGACATGATTGTTATATTGTATCACATTATCCACCACTGGGCCTAATCTTATCGGCAAAAGAAGAAAACGTGTTAGTGCCTACATGCAGTTTTGAACATTACTACATGCCTAGCTATTTGGTTTGCAGGATATGTAAAATGCACTAACATGCCATCTTCTATCTGACATGATTAACATGGGCATTTGATTACATTCTAGAAAAATGTAGCCTTCTTCACAAGAGGATGGACTGCATGAAAAGTTCCCTAAGAAAACTAGTACAGATGAATCCAAAGGAGAAATGCTTATTGAATGTAACCATATGGATCAAGCAACCAATATGGGGGGGCATGTATGTACTGAAATCCTCCAAAAGAACCTTCAGAAATCGTAGTACATTGTCATTGTAAACTTGGAAAAAAGGTGTCACAAATTGAAATCCCTTACGGTTAACATTTAACAGGAAAGGAACATCACCTCGATATATAGCTTCTCCAGGCACGGAAAGCATCTCAGGAAACTGACAACTTCCTCCAGGTTGGGCCCGATAGATTCTAGTGCCAAGACCTTCACTGCGCACAGTTTCGGGGTCAAGCTTGTCGGAATCATTTTCTGAATGACAGACGAACAGACATCTCCAAAGTTAGAAATAATGTTAATTTGTAGAAGGAGAGGTAAAAGGCGGCTGTTGAACGGGTGTGGGTCCAATAACAAGTTCGGAGTATTTGTCAGACGAGTAACCTACCACTGTCAATTCGGCGCAGAAATAACATTGATTCTTGTTGGGCCTTCTTGATCAACTACAAGTAATCTCTCAAGTGCAGGTGTGTCCTGGATGACCATACCGTGGTCCACCTTTTGTGATGTCTTCCTGCCGCACCAGCAACACACATAAATAGTCCGGAGAGTCATGGAGGTGATGTGGAAGGTACTCAACCCATTGATCGCCTGAATACGAAGGTACTCAAGTACAGTATAGCCATGGAGCAGGCGTTCCATGTCACCCTTTGAGAGGCAGACGGCGACGAGCTCGAGGTGCTTCAGCCGTGGTAGAATAAGAGCGGGCGCGTCATTAAGGGACGGGAAATGGCAGTTCCTGAACTTGGAGATGCGCAGCGTGGGCGTGAGGCGGAGTGGGACATTGGCAGCGACCGCATATGCTCATCATCAAAAGTGAGCTCCTCGAGCTGATCCAGGGCGGGGGATCGGAACCAGTCGTCAAGCTTGGCTTGGTCCTTGCCGTTGGAATGGAACTTGCCCATTCTAAGGCCTTTGGTTGGGCCAAGGTGACTGCCGAGGATCTTGGAGAACGCATCCAAGCTTTTGCGATAGCCATAGCAGAGCTCGTGGGTGTCAATGAGGTCAAGAGGAATGGAGTTCCATAGGGGGCGCCACCGCCGGGAAAAAAGGGTTGTCCGTACCCCATATTTGATTGGGAGGAGGGAGATGATGACTCAACATATCATCGGGGAGGCTACTGATTATGTCTAGGCCTGCTGGAGTCGCTTGCGGTTCTAGCTCGCCCCGCCTCCGCTTGTTGGTAGCCCCGTTCTCCACCTCGGAGTCTCCTTGTCAGCGGCGCTTTCTGATAGAAATGGGAGTATAGGGAATATTTAGTTAAAACAGGGCAATAGAAAAGTGTATTGGTAACTATAAGTTATTAGGCAGGAATATAGTAAGATAAGGGAATAACAATTGGTTGCTTAAATACTACACAATTCATTTGACATTGCTGGGTAAGTCAACATATGCAGATAGTTGAAAAGAAAACTTACTTCGAACAAAGTTTGGAAGGATGATTTTATCGGGGAAGTTAGCATATATCTCATGACTAGGCCCTTCTATGTGCAGTGCAATTTTAGTGCCAGCTTTCAGTACATAAAACTTTGCAATTTCATTCCAAAAGCCAGTGCCAAAATAGGAGTCACCATGTTCATCAAGTCTTACAGTAGCAACGATTATAAATCCATGGTTTGTGCGCAGTATGACATTCGTGGAACCTTGATGTATGTAAAGGGAAAAATTGTGCACTACATAATCTGTTGCATAGCGAGGGATGTCCTGCAGAAAATGGCAGGGTTGTTAAAGAAAATATGGTAACATGCAAATATGGGCCCAAATTGAAAGAACTATACAACAGTTGAAATCGAACGACAAAAGTCTATAATTCAACGGATAGGGTAAACATGATGTCATGGAAATATGAGAGTAATCGAAAGAACAATACATCATTAATTTGCCTAATATAGAAAGAAGAGGGGAAAATCCCCTTTGACGTATATGGTGCATGTGGCACCTTTTATCCAAATGTAGCAGTATTTAGGATGAGATTGAACATACCGCGCGCGTCCTCAAGTTATCTGGTACGATGACATGGAATCTCTGGCGGCGGTTACCAAGTCCTGAAGTATCGGTGCACTGTACATTCTATGAATGAAAGAAAACCCTCAAATCAGCTCGAATAAAAATGAATTCATGGAGATTTCCGCCGATTGATTAAAGGAGGCAGATGAACTAGGATAAGAGATGAGATAATATCTCGTTAAATTAGTTACCTTGTCGTCCATGAGAAAGAACCCTCAGTATGGCAGATTCCCCAATCGAGCGGAGCTGGGTCGACCGCGAGCAGCATCGAGAAAGTCGATGCGATAGGCGGCGGCAAGCGGAAGTGGCGAAATGCGGTGGGCTTTGCCGGCAGCCTGGCGGCGGCGGCAGGCGCCAAGCTAAGTGTTTACCGCCGTGATAGGCGGTGCCATGGGATAGACGCGGAGGAGCTTGTGCAGGTGTGAATGGGGAACGTACCGGAGGGGCTGAGGTGGGTGGCGGGCGGGGTGAGGGTTTTTGTGACATGGGGATGGTGAGGGTTTTCTTTTTTCTTTTTTGAATTGGGTGGTGACGGTTTTCTGTCCCACAAAGAATTTTGGGGGCGACGGTTTGCTAGCGAACCGTGTGTGATTGACGCAACAGGCAAAATGATAGTCATTGCACATGGTTCCAATTTTGGGAACCGTGTGTGATTGACGTACTACCTCCGTCCTGGTTTATTGGTCCCCCGTTGTAATTTTTACCAAAATTTGGTGAAATATTTAACATACTCAGACATAGATAATAAGCGTACACGTACATAAGCATAGTTCAACCATAAGTACATAGTTCAACCATCATTAAGCATACTCAAGCGTACATAGTTTGATCCATCCCACATCTCATCTCACATGCGGCCGACACGATCCTGAAGCTTCTCCAGGTACTCGGCGTACGCGCCGTGCGCCACCCTGCGAGAATACTTCTGCTTGAAAGAGCCACCGGCCCGTCCTCTTGCATGCGCAAGAACACTTAGATACGCGTCATGAATCTTGTGGTTGCAAAATGGGCATCCATAGCCGTCGTTCCAGGTCCTAATACACATGTTATGCATTCCCGCATAAAGCTCCCTCACGATTCGCCTCTTGTACCTCCTCTGGGCATCTTCATCCTCGTTGTCCACATCGTCAGACAGCACCTATACATATAGTAAAACAAATTTGGCATCAAATCACTGATTACATGCCGTGAAGTAGGATTAGGAATTTATGGCTATTTATTTATACATATTCAGAGATTATGGTTTGATTTTTAAGCACAGTCGTCTATGTACAGAACAATCTTGAAGAAAATAATGGCACAAACATATGTAGGTCATTCAAAATCAATTGTCAAGTCCTGGCTAGGAATTATTAACACAGACACTAACCCTAGTCGGATTACTAGCAGAAATCATTTGCACAGATGAAACAACTAATCACTTATCACCTGTACCATTCAAACAATCAATACACTACACGGATCTAACGAAACTTACTCAGATTTCATGGATTGGGAGAACATAACCACAAGATTTCTATTCCAAAAAGGGGGAGGCAGGAGTAACCAGAGAAACCCTATGATCTATTTGACACATAAATGGGTATAGATGACTAACGAGCTGTTCGTTGTCGTCGGAGTCGTCGCCGGAGTGGTCGTCGGAGTCAGCGTGGAACTCCGGCTCCGGCTGTGGAAGCTCGACGCCGTCGACGACGTCGGGGTGCAGCGATAACTCGCCGGCGGTGACGGCAACCTCCGTCTCCATCTCCACGCCGTGCTCCGGTGCTTTAGCAGCCCCGGCATCGCCACTCCCTCCGATGGGGCGCTTCGGCGGCATCCTCATACACTGGCGGCTTTGAGGACTGAGAGCGGCGTCGAGGTTGCAAGCGGAGAGAGAGGATTGTGTGTGCGTAGCGAGGATGGGGGTGCGGCCGCTCGGGCGCACCATTAATATGGAGTAGTGGAGTTGTGGGAGAGAGGCGGGCGACAGCCAAACCGATGGCTCGCCTCCCGGTGAGCCTGCACACCGGACTGCTGGCACGCCTACCAAAGTTTCACACAGCTACTCGCACGCCTCCCGATGACACTGCGCAGCGAGCACGCCTCCGTCAATTCACACACCTGCACGCACGCCTCCCCGTGTGCCTATGCGGCGGACTGCTCGCATGCGTCCCGTCAACTCATGCCTGCTCGCACGCCACATGGGTCGCGCGGCGGCACGCATATTGTTTTCTATTTGGATGATTAATGCGGCCGCTTTATTGCTTAACCGAAGCATGGCACGTATCCATTATTGGTCTAACGCTCACGGTTCGAATAAATAATCCGTTTGGGATATTGGTTCCCAATTATTAATAATCTCTCGTCTGTAATTAGATAAAGATTACATCAAAACTGGTCTCAAATTTGACAAAAAAAGTACAATGCCACTTTGTATTGGTGTCCATATGACAACACGATAAGTTTCATGAACTTCAAATTAGTTTTGGATATACTAGAGTTTAAAAATCAAGATTCTCAATGTTTGAAATTTGTTGCACGGGGAGTAAACATGCACCCAGTGAGACACATGTGTTTTTGCAATCCATTTAGGTGCACTGTCACGTGTGCATGTAGCTCAAATTTGATTTTTGCACATTATACCCATAGAAAGTCAATCAATGTACTAAAACGTCTTAATGATCTCTGTGAATTTTTTGAAATTAAAACGTCCCTCCTTTGGTAACATGTATGTTCACCGCGGGATAATTAATTTAACATGCATCGTAGTTGCGGTGGATTCGCGGTGTGTGTGTGGGTGGGTGCGTCTGGGGGAGGCGGGTGGCTGGCAGTACACTACGAGTTGTGAGCCACCGTGTGGGTTCGCCGTTTTGTTAGGCAGGCTGGTGCCACACCAGAGTCGTGAAATCGTTATTTAAAACATTACACAACCCTTTCATACATAAATGTTTTTGCCACATGCAGTCGATGGTTGTCCTACACGACACTCGATACTCGCGTGTGACGCTTTCTGTGGGCCCGCGAGGTCATCGTCCATCACTTTGACGAACAACCGGCAGTGAGGTTAATTTGACCAGCAAGGTATAATCTTTTTTGTTTGTGTTATGGTGGTATATAGTACGCGTCTAAGAGGTGGGAGGGGACTAGCATATATACTATACGTATGCGTCCGTGAACAAGTACACCTCACTCAGTGTCGGGACTTTTTGGTTACCGAGGCACGTGCCACATCAAAATTGTGAAATTGGTTATTCAAACATCACACAACACCTTTTTGGGCCACATGCATATATATCCTAGCTAGGACACTCACGTGTGACGCTTCCATCTGTGGGCCCACGAGGCCATCGTTGATGCATGCATGCATCACTTTGACCTACCTCGGGAGAGGTTAATTAATTTCACCATCGATGAGGATTCTTTTGGGTTGTACATATATTACGGCAGGAGCATATAGTATGCGGTGAAGAGGGGCGAAGGGGACCATCATATGTAGTACGCTTGATATGAACCTCGCTCTCTGTGGGTGCATGGTTTATGGTTTTTGAGGCATGTGGCACATCAAAGTTGTGCATTTTGGGTATTCAACATATATATGTTTGCCCCACATGCAAAGCGGTGGTGGTTGTCCTCTCGCACCCACTTAAGCAGTTATCAGCGATATCGATGTTTTCCATCTGTGGGCCCGCTTGGTCCATCACTTCTTTTTGCCTGACAACAAGAGAGGTTAATTTGACTTAGGAGGGGATTATTATTTTTGCTCTGGGCTGACATGCATGATACACTTTGTGCACACACATATGCATGTGTACGCATGAATCCCTCCCACTGAGTCGAAGTGGCTAGTACAACGACACCATCATGAACCGGTCTCGCTCTGTGTGGGGAGCTAGTGTCTGATTTTTGACACACGCGCCAGATCAATGTTGTGTATTCAAACATGCATGCATGCATCACCTCCATACATATGCATGTAGTGGTTGCCTTCGATCGATACACTCCCTCGCGTGGTTATCAGCGACAAGCCTATATATTCGTGGGCCCGCGTGGACATCCTTGATCACCTTGACCAACAACAAGATAGGTTACCATGGCGGATTCTTCATTTGGTTAGTGTTATCGTAGTATAGGTCATGGTGAGATTCAAACCTAATTAAGTTTGAGCGCATATACTATGCACGCATGCATGCATATATGAATCCCCGTCGTTGGCTTGAAGTGTGGTGTAACATACATATGCATCATCAACCTAACCCTCACTCAGTGTGGGGGTTTCTAGTTTGCATTGTTACTAAAAAACACACCTCTCCATACATATGTTTGGGCCACACACATGCAGTGGTTGTCTTTAGTGACTAGCTACTTGCGTGATTATTGGCGAGCTAGCCCATCTCTGGGGTCGCATGGACGGACATCACTTTGACCAACAACAAGAGAGAGGTTGTACGACCAAGGTGGATTATTCTTGGTTCGTTTTATGATCCATCTTGGTGAGATATATGCCTCTCTGGCCCGCCGAGTGAAAGTGTGTGTGTGGGGGGGGGGGGGGTGCTACGTCGCACTTTGCTAGGTGAACCTTGGTTGGGGGGCATGCATTCATAGCTTAATTAGGATTCCCTTCATGGTGACACGAGGGGGGGGGCTGCTAGCTACTTCACACTTTGCTAGGTGAACCTCGGTTGGGGGGCATGCTCATAGCTTAGGATTCCCTTCGTGCCAACACGAGGGGGGCTGCTAGCTACTTCGCACTTTGCTAGGTGAACCTCGGTTGGGGGGGGGGCATGTGCATTCATAGCTTAGGATTCCCTTCGTGCCGACACGAGGGGGGGTGGCTGCTAGCTACTTCACACTTTGCTAGGGTGAACCTCGGTTGGGGGGGGGGGAGGGCATGCATTCATAGCTTATCTAGGATTCCCTTCGTGCCGACACGAGGGAGGGGGGCTGCTAGCTACTTCGCACTTTGCTAGGTGAACCTCGGTTGGGGGGGCATGCATTCATAGCTTAGGAATCCCTTCATGCCGACACGAGGGGGGTTGCTAGCTCTACTTCACACTTTGCTAGGTGAACCTCGGTTGGGGGGCATGCATTCATAGCTTAGGATTCCCTTCGTGTCGACACGAGGGAGGGGGCTGCTAGCTACTTCGCACTTTGCTACGGTGAACCTCGGTTGGGGGGCATGCATTCATATATAGCTTAGGATTCCCTTCGTGCCGACATGAGGGAGGAGGGGGGCTGCTAGCTACTTCGCACTTTCCTAGGTGAACCTCGGTTGAGGGGGAGGGGCATGCATTCATATATAGCTTAGGATTCCCTTCGTGCCGACACGAGGGAGGAGGGCGCTGCTAGCTACTTCGTACTTTGCTAGGTGAACCTCAGTTGAGGGGGAGGGGGCATGCATTCATAGCTTAGGATTCCCTTCATGCCGGCACGAGAGGGTGGGAGCAAGCAATACCCTGCGCTTTGCGAGAGAGGTGCCACATCGAAGTTGCATTTGGTATTTGAAAATCAAACCACCCTTTTGATACAGAAATTTGGTCCACATGCAAGTGTGTTCGTGTTCTGACCCTCTCCTGCGTCATTTTTGCCAAATTTATGAACATTAGAAAAGTCGGATGACGCAACAGACACGGTTCACTCAAACTAACCGTGTGCCATGCCGGTGCACCTGTCACGCACACATCCGCACAGTACATTGGGCTCCACGAGGCTCCCCCTCTCAAAAATATCTCCCCGCTTCGAGGGTTTTTTTGTTTCATAACACACGGTTGTTATCTTCGGACCGTGTGCGATGTTTCTTGTTCCCAATCCTGCCTGCATCGAAAATATCTGCCCGCCTCGAGGGTTTTTCTTTTTCATAACACATGTTGTTATCTCCGGACCGTGCGATGCACTATCATCAAAATTTTCAATAGCCCGTCATTTCACTCCTGCGTTTGACTCCCGCGTAGTAAAATTTTCAGTACCCGCGTCATTTCCTCAAACACGCTGCCCCCCTCCACACACACACACACACACACACCAAAACCTCCTTGGGCGTGCGCGCGCGCACACACACACACTCCCTCGCTCGAAACCCTAGCAAAGTCCCCGCCGCCGCCACTGCCGCAAGGCCTCCATTGTCAACATTTGCCGGTTTGCCCGTGCAGCTTACCCACCGATCTCCATACCCAGGCTGCCCTGAGTTTCTTAGATGACGCCTGCCAAAGGCCCCCTTCCCATAGATCCCCATCCCCCACTCCAGAGCGTCACAGCCTAAGCCCGGCTACGCTTCCCGTGGAGCTCGAGGAGCGACTGGCCCAAAAGAGGTGTATAGCGGTCTCTTCACCCGACGTCGCCGAGGAAGCTGACGACCATTACTGGTGGCAGGCACTCAAGCAGCGGGCTAGAGTATGCGGGCATGTCTCGTCCGCCGGCTATGACATCGAGGTCATCGACAGCGACGCCCTGAGGCGGGCGGTGTCACAGGTTAAGTGGGCCACCCCAACCCCTCGTGTTCAACCATCGTCGATCTCATCCATGGCCCCGCCGCTGATCTCCTCTGGCTTGCTGTCAACAATTTTCCATTCTACATCGCCATTGAGCCCCTTTTGTCATTTCTGAAGGACACGTTCTGCGACGCTGGCTTGGGATCCACAGCTTCCAAGTCAGACCTCATCGACGGCGACCACGAGGAGGGCACCCTCTCCGGCTCTTCCAAGGGGAAAGAGCCCATCTGCTCTTCCAAGGGGAAAGCACCCGTCTGCGACATCAGGGAGGGCACCCAACAGCCATGCTCTTCCAAGGGGAAGGAGCCCATCTGCGATAACAGGGAGCGCATCCAGGGTCCATGCTCTTCCCACGGGAATGAGCCCATCTGTGACAAGTGAGGAAACCCATGATTTGTTTATTTCAGTTGTTCACAATGTCATGCTCTATATTTGCAATTATTTACTGGCAGTACATTTCACCAATCCAATTTTAAGCATAACGATAGGAATGCATATATTTGCTTGTTGTTAAGCCTATTATAGCTAGCATATGCCTCTTTTAAAGTTTTTTGATTGTTCGGTTGTTTGTAGTTAGCATATGTTCAGTTTCAAATGCTATCTTTGGTTGTTCGTAGTATGCCTTGTTTATTCCAGTTATTCACAACGTGATGTTCTATATGTGCAAGTATGAACTGTGCAGTTCAATTTCATCAATACCAGTTTCAACAATAACACTATGAATGACTACATTTGGTTGCTGCATCTTGTAGTTAACACGCCTTTCCATTTTTATTTAACCATAACCAGTGTACTTAGACCGGCACAATACCAGTTTGAATGACCATGTTTGCTTGTTGTTAAATGTTAGGCCTGTTGCAGTTAGCACACCTTTCCACTTGTTTTGCTTTACTAGCGTGCTTAAACATGCACACTGAAGCTATCTTTTGGAGATTATTTTGTCTACCATGTGTAATTTTGGTTGATGTTTAGCCTGTTGTGCTTAACATGCTTCTTGATGTACCTACACAGGATAATTTTGGGAATGACTGTTGTTTTCCATCGAGGTTAGTTTCATCCCATGGCTTATATCTGCTCACAGTTTAGGATATCCGTAGCTGGTACCATATAGGCCGGCTGCTGATAAGGGACTAATCGGTGAATCGGACTTTTAACTGAATATATCTGCAACCCATTTTTCCTTAGGTTAACTAGGGGCATATGTAACGTATCTGAGGCCACATAGCAACATGCACTGTACCTAATGTCTAAATATGCAATCCTAGACTACATAGCAACAAGGAAGAGTGTTACATTAATGTTCTAATGATGTCTAGATATACGTAGAAGAGCAGCAGCAGCAGCAACAGCAACAACACAACCCTATTTGGATACTCAACTTAGCAAGAGCTTAGAGTTAGTTTCTAGCTCATTACTAACCCTGAACTAACTCTATCCAAAGAGTTGTTTGGATGGCAGGGTTAGATTGACAATAAATGCACTAGGAGAACTAGCTCCAATTAGCACCTCTTGGGTTGGATACAAGTTTTTATGGTTGGGTTATAGATGCAACTAGCTCAAACTAGCCCTCATGTTTAGATATACTTTAGGGCTATTTGAGCCCGAACTAGCTCAAACTAACTATAACCCATGGATACAGCAGCAGATAATTTTTAAGAACGAACTAAACTCCTTCTGGCCCATAATATAAGATGTTAATTCATCTAATATGTGAGTATATTGGATGTTATAAGATACACCCTTTGTTCCTAAATATTTGCCTTTTTAGAGATTTCAAATGGACTACCAAATACGGATGTATAGAGACATATTATAAAAGAGTGTTGTACTACATCATTGTGCCATTGCTGTTTAGCTTCTAATATTAACTTGGTGCTTTTAGGTACATATGTCATTGTTAAAGATCCGCGTTTTGACCCTTTCTGCGTATGGGGCAATGAGATATCGATGAACCAGCATCAAGTGAGGAAGCTGATAAAGATTGTTAGTAAAATGGGTCCAAAGATGGCAATTAAACTATTTGTTTACACTTTATCTAAGACAACAGCGAACTGCAGGATGGTAAGTAAGAACTCTGCAGCCTTCTTTGTACTACCCATAATGAGTTGTGTTAGCTGACAATGTCTGAAATCTTATTCCTTTGCAATGGTTGCCAAAGCAGTTTACTCAAGATTACCTCTCAAACTACATGATTGGTGGGCATGCAAAGGTTAAAGTATTTCTACCAGAACACGATGATTATCTACATGTTTTCATGAAGACCGTGAAGGATGGGCGGTCGGCCATCACAAGGGGTTGGACTAGAGTCGTGCGCGCCTTCTGCATGGAGGAGGGCACAATATGGGCATTCCGCTTCACCTTGTTCAGCAACCAGAATATATTTCGCCTCTTTCTTTACCGTCTTTAATAGTACAAGTATACAACGGTGGTTCATCATTCTTTATTTGGTTCTTATGTAATTCTTGAACATATGTACCTATGAATCGAATAATGCATTGGTTGTTTGAACCTGATGGATATGAATAAAGCTGTAGCATACATTCAAATTCAAATCCAAATCCGGTACAATTTGGAAAAGCAGCAATTAAATTATGGTGAAATTACGCTCTCCAGGTTGTTACGGCACACACGGTTGCTAAAACACAAACGTTTGCGATATGCACCATAATGCGAGACGGTTCACAAAGAGGAAACGTGTGCAAGCATGCACACAGTTGCCGTTTGCAAAGCGTGTGCGATGTCAGACAATATCACAAACGGTGCGGGCAAACTAAATGTTTGTGTTAGTTGCCTTATCATACACGATTCGCAACAATGAACTGTTTCTGATGAAGTATGTATCGTAAACGTTGCACCACAGAATAGCATGTGCAATAGTTGGCGTGTACGACGATGTTACGACGGTCCGACGTTTCGTAATCCTGTCCGACACTCGTACGACGATTAGCTAATCTTCTTAACGGTGAACCGTTTGTGATGGGCCGCGCATCATACACGTTCTATAATAGTGAACCGTTTGTGATGGGCCACGCATCGTAAACGTAGCACCACAGAATACCGACTTTGATGGCAATGCGAGCATAAACGAGTAGGAGTACTGTAGGGTCCCTATCCCCGACGGTTTCTGGGTCGTGTGGGAAGGACCCCCCTATCGCCCACACTCACTTGGCGACAGTTCCAAATGCCGTCGCGGAAAGGGGTTTTAAACCGTTTGTTTAGGACCGACGCACACCAGTGAGATGCAACTGGGAGGATTGTGGAGTGGGCATTGGAGCTGTCGAGCTTTGGCCTCAAGTTTGAAAGTACTTCAACGCTCAAGAGCCGAGCCTTGGCAGAGTTCATAGCAGAATGGACCGCAAAGCCCGACGAGGAGATTCAAGAGACGACCCTTCCCGGCAAGGAGACGAGCAGTGAGTCGATTATGTACTTCGATGGAGCTTTCTCACTCCAAGGTGCTGGTGCCGGCGTGCTACTCGTCGCACCCACCGGAGAGCGCCTCAAGTACATAATCCAGATGCACTTTCCCCGGGAAAAATCAATGAACAACACGGCGGAGTACGCGGGACAGATGGCCGGTCTCAAGATCGCGGCAGACCTCGAAATCAGGAAGCTCAACATCAGAGGTGATTCGCAGCTCGTCGTCAAGCAAGTGAACAAGGATTACCAGAGCTCGTTGATGGAGGCCTATGTGGATGAAGTGAGGAAGTTGGAAGAGCGCTTTGACGGGTTCCAAGCAGAGCATGTTCCCCGAGCGGAGAATGACATTGCCGACGACCAATCAAAACGCGCTGCCTCAAGTTGCTTGTGGAACCAGGTACCTTTGTGCTTCAATTAACTCAGCCATCCATGAACCATTAGCAGGACAGAGCAAATGAAGGAAGGCGGGCCCCAGCAAGTACTTTCCCGCTGAGCTGCCAGGAGCTACTAGCAAGGACGTTGCCGGGTGTCCCAAGCCTGCCGGAGAGCAGCAACCCCCCGGCAGGGCCTCAAGCCCTGGCCGTAGAGGCAACTGCCCTCACGGCCGAAGATGTGCCTTTAGTCCTTGCCGTCGAGCCCCAGGCTCCGGCATGGGCGCAGCTGATGACCCACAAGTATAGGGGATCTATCGTAGTCCTTTCGATAAGTAAGAGTGTCGACCCCAACAAGGAGTAGAAGGAAATGATAAGCGGTTTTCAGCAAGGTATTCTCTGCAAGCACTGAAATTATCGGTAACAGATAGTTTTGTGATAAGGTAATTGGTAACGATTAGCAAGTAACAAGTGTAAATAAAGTGCAGCAAGATGGCCCATTGTAGCAAAGGACAAGCCTGGACAAACTCTTATATAGAGAAAAGCGCTCCCGAGGACACATGGAAATTATCGTCAAGCTAGTTTTCATCACCCTCGTATGATTCGCGTTCAGTACTTTGATAATTTGATATGTGGGTGGACCGGTGCTTGGGTGCTGTCCTTACTTGGACAAGCATCCCACTTATGATTAACTCCTATTGCAAGCATCCGCAACTACAAAAGAAGTATTAAGGTAAACCTAACCATAGCATGAAACATATGGATCCAAATCAGCCCCTTACGAAGCAACGCATAAACTAGGGTTTAAGCTTCTGTCACTCTAGCAACCCATCATCTACTTATTACTTCCCAATGCCTTCCTCTAGGCCCAAACAATGGTGAAGCGTCATGTAGTCGATGTTCACATAACACCACTAGAGGAGAGACAACATACATCTCATCAAAATATCGAACGAATACCAAATTCACATGACTACTAATAGCAAGACTTCTCCCATGTCCTCAGGAACAAACGTAACTACTCACAAATCATATTTTTGTGATAATCAGAGGGGTATTAATATGCATAATGGATCTGAACATATGATCTTCCACCAAATAAACCAACTAGCATCAACTACAAGGAGTAATCAACACTACTAGCAACCTACAGGTACCAATCTGAGGCTTTGGGATAAAGATTGGATACAAGAGATGAACTAGGGTTTGAGAGGAGATGGTGCTGGTGAAGATGTTGATGGAGATTGGGCCCCTCCCGATGAGAGGAGCATTGGCGATGACGATGGCGATGATTTCCCCCTCCCGGAGGGAAGTTTCCCCGACAGAACAGCTCTGCCGGAGCCCTAGATTGGTTCCGCCTCGTGGCGGCGGAGTTTCTTCCCGAAAGCTTGCTTATTATTTTTTCTCGGATGAAAGACTTCATATAGCAGAAGATGGGCACCGGAGGGCCACCAGGGGGCCCACGAGGCAGGGGCGCGCCCAGGGGGGTAGGGCGCGCCCCCACCCTCCTGGCCAGGGTGTGGGCCCCCTCTGGTATTTTCTTCGCTCAGTATTTTTTATTATTTCCAAAAATAACTTCTGTGCAGTTTCAGGACTTTTGGAGTTGTGCAGAATAGGTTTCTAATATTTGCTCCTTTTCCAGCCCAGAAGTCCAGCTGCCGGCATTCTCCCTCTTAATGTAAACCTTGTAAAATAAGAGAGAATAGGCATAAGTATTGTGACATAACGTGTAATAACAGCCCATAATGCAATAAATATCGATATAAAAGCATGATGCAAAATGGACGTATCAACTCCCCCAAGCTTAGACCTCGCTTGTCCTCAAGCGGAAGCCAATAACGATAAATATGTCCACATGTTTAGAGATAGAGGTGTCGATAAAATAAAATATGGACATGAGGGCATCATGATCATTCTTATAACAGCAACATATTCGAATATTGTCATATGATTTCTTATGCTCAAGTAATAGTCTACTCACAACGTCAGGTATGAATCAGAAACTTCATTGAGAACCAGCAAACTATAATCTCAGTCATTGAAGCAATTGCAATTTATCATAACATCGGAAAGAGTCTATGTAAGAGCTTTTCGGCAAGTCCACATACTCAACTATCTTTTAGTCTTTCACAATTGCTAACACTCACGCAATACTTGTGGTTACGGAGTCTTAATCGGACACAGAGAAAGATAAGGGCTTATAGCTTCGCCTCCCAACCTTTTACCTCAAGGGTAATGTCAACAATAATAGCTCATGCTAGCTTACATCCAATTAGATATATGTATCAAGATCTTTCCAACACAATGTGCTTGCCAAAGGATAAAATGTAAAAAGGAAAGGTGAAGATCACCGTGACTCTTGCATAGGTAAAAGTAAAAGATAGGCCCTTCGTAGAGGGAAGCAGAGGTTGTCATGCGCTTTCATGGTTGGATCCACGAAATCTTAATGCAAAAGAACATCACCTTATATTGCCACTTGTGATATGGACCTTTATTATGCAGTCCGTCGCTTTTATTTCTTCCACATCACAAGATCGTATAAAGCTTATTTTCTCCACACTAATAAATCATACAAATTTAGAGAGCAATTTTTATTGCTTGCACCGATGACAACTTACTTGAAGGATCTTACTCAATCCATAGGTAGATATGGTGGACTCTCATGGCAAAACTGGGTTTAAGGGTATTTGGAAGCACAAGTAGTATCTCTACTTGGTGCAAAGAATTTGGCTAGCATGAGAAGGAAAGGCAAGCTCAACATGTTGGACGATCCATGACAATATACTTTATTTCAGATATAAGAAAACATGACCCATTACGTTGTCTTCCTTGTCCAACATCAACTCTTTAGCATGTCATATTTTAATGAGTGCCCACAATCATAAAAGATGTCCAAGATAGTATATTTATATGTGAAACCTCTCTTTCTTTATTACTTCCTATTAATTGCAACGATGACCAAAACTATGTTTGTCGACTCTCAACAACTTTTAATCATCATACTCTTTATATGTGAAGTCATTACTCTCCATAAGATCAATATGATCTCTTTGTTTCTTTTTATTCTTTCCTTTTCTTTTATTCCCTCAAGATCATAGCAAAATAATCAAGCCCTTGACTCAACACTAATCTTTATTATATATAGCTCACGTACTCGATTACATAAAGGCATCATAAAGCAAAACTCAAAACTAGATCATACCATAAACTTTATTCTACTAGATCAAGATATTACCAAAAGGATCGAACTAGGAAAAAGGTAAAGATAGGAGTGTGATGGTGATATGATACCGGGGCACCTCCCCCAAGCTTGGCAGTTGCCAAGGGGAGTGCCCATACCCATGTGATTATGTCTCCTTCTTTGGGGGTGAAGATGTGATATTCTTGGCTATGATACCCCTCAGGATACGATTCTCCTCCTCGAGCTTGTTGACTTGCCGCTTAAGATCCATTATTTCCTTACAGAGCTTACCCGTGACGGTTAAAGCTCCTTGCACCCATGGATGCTACATAGCTGCGGGAGAACAAGTAACACTCATTTTCATATTTTCATAAGAGAGAAATTTAACATTGGAGGGGATGATCGAGTTTGGGATAGCTGAGCTCTATAGTTCCCCCATCGTGAATCCTGCCCGGAAACGAGAAGTAACTTCTTGACCCTCCTCCATGGCATCTATCCTTTTCAAGTCAGCTTCCATCTCTTCCTTCGTTGAGGGCCCAAAGTGATAGGCATCATTGTTTGCCCCTGGACCTAGTGTCGGATGAGACACCCGACTCTCCCCGACTAACTCTTGAGAAGACATCTTGCTCTAATCTGCGGCAGAAACAGCTCGAAACAAAAACAGAGGATATTTGCGTGATACGGTGATCAAAACCTTCGGGAGATTATATAATGAATTTTTACCGACCGAAAGAAGTATCGTGCAAGAAATCGGAGTCCGGAGAGCGCACGAGGTGCCCACGAGGTAGGGGGCGCGCCCAGGGGGTAGGGCATGCCTCCCACCCTCGTGGAAGCCTCGTGTCCTTCCCGGCTGCTTCTAATTTTCCTATTTTTTTAAATATTCCAAAACGGAGAAAAATTGCCATTAGAACTGTTTTGGAGTCGGTTTACTTACCGTACCACGTACCTATTCCTTTTCGGAGTCTGGAGCGTTCTGGAAAGTGTCTCTTATGTATTCCTCCGGGGTTACGGTTTCAATAATATTGGTTTCAACATTTATGGGATTACCTGAGATATAATCTTTGATTCTTTAACCGTTCACCACCTTCGGATTTGTGCCTTCGAACTTGTTGATTTTTATGGCCCGGAACGATAGACCTCCTCGATAACGTAAGGACCTTCCCATTTAGAGAGAAGTTTTCCTGCAAAAAATCTTAAATGAGAGTTGAATAGTAACACATAATCACCTATATTAAACTCACGTTTTTGTATCCTTTTGTCATGCCATCTTTTAACTTTTTCTTTAAACAATTTGGCATTCTCATAGGCTTGGGTTCTCCATTCATCAAGTGAGCTAATGTCAAATAACCTCTTCTCGCCGGCAAGTTTGAAATCATAATTGAGTTCTTTAATGGCCCAATATGCCTTATGTTCTAGTTCGAGAGGTAAGTGACATGCTTTTCCATAAACCATTTTATACGGAGACATGCCCATAGGATTTTTATATGCAGTTCTATAGGCCCATAATGCATCATCAAGTTTCTTGGACCAATTCTTTCTAGATCTATTAAAAGTCTTTTGCAAAATTAATTTGAGCTCTCTGTTACTCAATTCTACTTGACCACTAGACTGTGGGTGATAAGGAGATGCAATTCTATGATTAACATCATACTTAGCAAGCATTTTACGAAAAGCACCATGAATAAAATGTGAACCACCATCAGTCATTAAATATCTAGGGACTCCAAACCTCGGAAAAATAACTTCTTTAAGCATCTTAATAGAAGAGTTATGATGAACACTACTAGTTGGAATAGCTTCTACCCACTTAGTAACGTAATCAACAACAACTAAAATATGTGTATACCCATTAGAGGAAGGAAAAGGTCCCATGTAATCAAAGCCCCAAACATCAAATGGTTCAATAACAAGTGAATAATTCATAGGCATTTCTTGACGTCTACTAATATTACCAATTCTCTGACATTCATCACAAGATAAGACAAACTTACGAGCATCCTTGAAGAGAGTAGGCCAATAAAAACCAGATTGCAATACCTTATGCGCAGTTCTATCTCCAGCGTGGTGTCCTCCATAAGCCTCGGACTGACACTTGCGTAGGATCTGTTCCTGTTCATACTCAGATACACAACGTCTAATAACACCATCTACTCCTTCTTTATAAAGATGTGGGTCATCCCAAAAGTAATGTCTCAAATCATAGAAAAACTATTTCTTTTGCTGGTATGTGAAACTAGGTGGTATAAATTTAGCAACAATGTAATTAGCATAATCAGCATACCATGGAGCAGTACGAGAAGTATTTATGACAGCTAATTTTTCTCAGGAAAGCTATTATCAATAGGTAGTGGGTCATCAAGAACATTCTCTAACCTAGACAAGTTGTCTGCAACGGGGTTCTCAGCTCCCTTTCTATCAATAATATGCTAATCGAATTCTTGTAGCAAGAGAACCCATCTAATAAGTCTAGGCTTAGCATATTTCTTTTCCATAACATATTTAATAGCAGCATGATCAGTGTGAATAGTTACTTTAGAATCAACAATATAAGGTCTAAACTTGTCACAAGCAAATACAACTGCTAAGAATTCTTTTTCTGTAGTAGCATAATTTCTCTGGGCATTGTCTAGAGTTTTACTAGCATATTGAATAACATTTAATTTCTTATCAACTCTTTGTCCTAGAACAGCACCTACAACATAATCGCTAGCATCACACATAATTTCAAAGGGTAAATTCCAATCAGGTGGCTGAACAATAGGTGCAGAGATTAATGCTTTCTTAAGTATTTCAAATGCTTCTACACAATCATCATCAAAGACAAATGGTATATCTTTTTGTAATAGATTAGTCAGAGGCCGAGAAATTTTTGAGAAGTCCTTAATGAACCACCTATAAAAACCGGCATGACCAAGGAAACTTCTTATACCTTTGATGTCCTTGGGACATGGCATCTTTTGAATAGCATCAACTTTAGCTTTATCAACTTCAATACCTCTTTCAGAAATTTTATGCCCCAAGACAATGCCTTCATTAACCATAAAGTAGCATTTCTGCCAATTCAAGACAAGGTTCGTTTCTTCACATCTCTGCAAAACTCGATCAAGGTTGCTCAAGCAATCATCAAAAGAGGATCCATAAACGGAGAAATCGTCCATGAAAACCTCACAAATCTTTTCACAAAAATCAGAGAATATAGCCATCATGCATCTTTGAAAGGTAGCAGGTGCATTACATAAACCAAAAGGCATACGTCTATAAGCAAAAGTACCGAAAGGGCAAGTAAAAGTGGTCTTTGCTTGATCATCGGCTGACACAGGTATTTGAGAGAAACCAGAATAACCATCTAGAAAGCAAAAATGTGTGTGTTTAGATAATCTTTCTAACATTTGATCAATGAAAGGCAAAGGGTAATGATCTTTTTAGTAGCTTTATTTAATTTGCGGAAATCAATTGCCATCCTATAACCTGTAATAATTCTTTGCGGGATCAATTCATCTTTATCATTAGGAACGACAGTAATACCTCCCTTCTTAGGGACACAATGGACAGGACTTACCCACTGACTGTCAGCAACGGGATAAATTATACCTGCCTCAAGGAGCTTTAATATTTCCTTTCTTACCACTTCTTTCATCTTAGGATTCAGCCGTCGTTGGTGATCAATAACTGGTTTGGCATCTTTCTCCAAATTTATTTTGTGTTGACATAGAGTGGGACTAATGCCCTTAAGATCATCAAGAGTATATCCAATAGCAGCACGGTGCTTCTTCAGAGTTTTCAATAATTTTTCTTCCTCCTTCTCTGAAAGCTTAGCCCTAACAGGATATATCTTCTTTTCATCAAGATAAGCATATTTAAGAGTATCAGGCAATGGTTTAAGCTCAAACACGGGATCACCCTTGGGTGGAGGACGATCCCCTAGGATTTCAACAGGCAAGTTGTGTTTCAGAATAGGTCCATGTTTAAAGAATACTTCATCTATTTCCCTTCTTTCATTCATAAACATATCATTTTCATGGTCTAGCAAATATTGTTCTAAAGGATCATTAGGAGGCACAGCAATAGAAGCAAGACCAATAATTTCATCCTTACTAGGCAATTCCTCATCACGGGGTTGTCTACGAAATTTAGAAAAATTAAACTCATGAGACATATAATCCAAACCAATAGTAACAACATCCTTTTCGCAGTCTATCTTAGCATTAACAGTGTTCAAGAAGGGTCTACCAAATATAATGGGACAAAAGCTATCTTGTGGGGAACCAAGAACAAGAAAATCAGCAGGATATTTTGCCTTCCCACACAAGACCTCAACATCTCTAACAATCCCAATTGGTGAAATAGTATCTCTATTAGCAAGCTTAATGGTAACATCGATATCTTCTAACTCAGCGGGTGCAATATCATGCATAATTTCTCGATATAAAGAAATAGGTATTGCACTAGCACTAGCACCCATATCACATAAGCCATGATAACAATGATCTCCTATTTTAACAGAAATAACAGGCATGCCTACATCTGGTCTATGTTTATCTTCAGCACCAGGTTTAGCAATTCTAGCAGTCTCATCACAAAAGTAAATAACATGCCCATCAATATTATCAGCCAAGAGATCTTTAATAATAGAAATATTAGTTTCAACTTTAACTTGATCAGGGGGTGTTGTCACGCCCACGATGCGGCTATATCTCCCACGTGTCGAGGCACGACTTAGAGGCATAACCGCATTGTGGTTTTGTCGGAAGAAGGGTCATCTTCACACAATCCCATGTAATGAACAAGAATGGGATAAAGAGTTGGCTTACAATCGCCACTTCACACAATACATAAATAAATTCATACATCATTCAAGATACACACATAGGTCCGACTACGGAACCAAAAGAAAAGAAGACAACCCAACTGCTAGATCCCTGATCGTCCCAACTGGGCTCCACTACTGATCAACAAGGAAAGAAACAACGCAATGGACAAGATCTTCATCGAGCTCCCACTTGAGCTCAGTTGCGTCATCTGCACTGGTCTCATCGGCACCTGCAACTATTTTGGAAGTATCTGTGAGTCACGAGGACTCAGCAATCTCACACCCGCGAGATCAAGACTATTTAAGCTTATAGGAAAGGATGGGGTAGTGAGGTGGAGCTGCAGCAAGCACTAGCATATATGGTGGCTAACATACGCAAATGAGAGCGAGAAGAGAAGCAACGGAACGATCGTGAACTAGCAATGATCAAGAAGTGATCCTGAACTCCTACTTACGTCAAACATAACCTAGAAACCGTGTTCACTTCCCGGACTCCGCCGAGAAGAGACCATCACGGCTACACACACGGTTGATGCGTTTTAATTAAGTCGAGTGTCAAGTTCTCTACAACCGGACATTAACAAATTCCCATCTGCCACATAACCGCGGGCACGGCTTTCGAAAGATAATACCTTGCAGGGGTGTCCCAACTTAGCCCATTATAAGCTCTCACGGTCAACGAAGGATATTCCTTCTCCCGGAAAGACCCGATCAGTCTCGGAATCCCGGATTACAAGACATTTCAACAATGGTAAAACAAGACCAGCAAAGCCGCCCGATGTGCCGACAAATCCCGATAGGAGCTGCACATATCTCGTTCTCAGGGCACACCGGATTGTCCAAGCTTCCGGTAGGCCAGACCAGAGTTGCCCCTGGTGGCCACCGGCGACTGACAGGTTGGACTAACACTCGAAGGAGCACTGGCCCGGGGGGATAAATAAAGATGACCCTCGAGAGCACGACTCCCAAGGGAAAAAGGCTAGGTGAGGCAAATGTAAAACTAAGGTTGGGCCTTGTTGGAAGAGTTTTATTCAAAGCGAACTATCAAGGGGGTCCCATAAATCACCCAACCGCGTAAGGGACGCAAAAATCAAGGAACATAACACCGGTATGACGGAAACTAGGGCGGCAAGAGTGGAACAAAACACCAGGCATAAGGCCGAGCCTTCCACCCTTTACCAAGTATATAGATGCATTAATCAAATATATAAGAGATATTGTGATATCCCAACATAAACATAATCCAACATGGAGCAATCTTCATCTTCATCTGCAGCTAGCAACGCTATAAGAGGGGCTAAGCAAAGCGGTAACATAGCCAAACAACGGTTTTCTAGGAAGGGTGACAAAGGTTAGAGGTTCATGGCAATTTGGGAGGCTTGAAGAGCAAGTGGTAGGTAGCGCGACATGGCAAAAGAGCGAACAACTAGCAAGCAAAGATAGAAATGATTTCGAGGGTATGGTCATCTTGCCTGAGATCCCGCTAGGAAGAAGAACGAGTCCATGAAGAAGACAAACAGACGGAGTCGAACGAATCCTCACAACTCCGGAAAGAAACCGAAGCTAACGAGAGAAACAACCCGGAAAGAAACAAACAACATAGTAAACACCCAATCATAAACATGGCATGATGCACAATCAAGTATGATGCATGTCCGGTTTAATGAGGCATGCCATGGCAAAGTGCACAAACGAAACTAAAAGTTAAGTGGAGCTCAATATGCAACGAGTTGCATATTGACGACACACCACATCAATTGTTTAGTTCTCTCGGTTGTGTACCCCACAATATTAAATGTTAATAAACATGGCACGGGGTGAATCATAATTAAACAACCTATCTAGGCAAGTTTAAATGAGGCCGGAAATAACAAATGACAATTTCGGAAAATCCTCATGTCATTTAGCAATTTTAATGCAACCATCAATTTTAGACATTTTAAATGTTGTTATCATGATGCGGATGACATATGCAAGTTTTTAAGCAATTTTATGAAAGCGTGGACATGAGCATGTTATGAAGCATTTGTTACCGTGGTGGAATGAAAAGGGTGCCACGACAACGATAACGAAAATGATGCCACGGCAACATATCGTTTCCGGTAGCTCATGGAGATACCGGCGCAAAAGAGAATTGTGCAGATGTGTGAAACACGCAAGAGATGGTGGGGTGCTCCCGGTAACCGGGTTCCCTCGGTACGGCGGCATGGCAATCGAGGAACGTGCAAAGACCTCTCTCGGAAACGGTGCACACACGAGCAACTCATACAACACTTGCATTCGGTCCACGGGTGTCGTCTCGGGGTTATACCTTTGAAGCGTGTATTTCGTGGCGGTTCAAAATCGTCGAGGAAAGTAGTGGTACACACGAAGGTAGTCGAACTTGACGGTTCCGTTAAACGGGTCTTCGGCGACGGTAGTGGTACACGTTTTCGTAGATGTTCGGGGTCGTCGGTAGAGGTACTTGACGTTATCCGGGACGGTCTTGGTGTATCCGGGGCTCCGGATGTCGTAGTACTTGGCAAAACAGCGTAGTCGTACACGTTCAAGAAGAAACTTATGCGGCGTCGTGGAACTTGGCGCATCCAAAATCTTCGGGGATAGCCCTTGGACTTGGTGGTGGTCTCCTCGGGTCAACAGCGATGTGCAAAGGCCAGAACGCCCGGCGGCTTGGGCTGCTCAAGACCATGGAGATGACAGGCAGCAGGAGGCTGCTAGTGGAGGCAGAGCCAAGACGAGGAGGTCCTGCTCCGGCAGCTGCAAGTGGTGGACGGACGCAGGCAGCGGCAAGGCTTGGGGCTGGCGACGAGGAACCGGGCGAGGACGACGTCCTCCAGCGAGGCTTGCTTGCCGGCAACGGCTGGAGGCGGAGGTCGTCGGCGCAGACGCAGCGGGTTGGTGGCTCGGGCAGAAAGCCATGGAGGGGCACGGCTTGCCAGGAGGGTGCGTGCAGAAGGGGCTTGGCAGGGGAAATGACGGCGAGGCACGGGTCTTCGAGGTCGAGGCCGCCGGCAGCAGAGGCACGACGCGGCCGGGCTTCGGCTGTCAACAGCACGGGTGGCCGGGACGGTCGATGGAGTAGGCGAACGGCAGGTTGGTGGCGACAAGGAGAAGCAGGAGGAGAGGCGGCGGTGAGGAAGCTTGCGAGGGGGATCTCCTAGAGGCTGGCGGCGCCATGAGAGGGGGCCTGCAGCAGGGAGGAGGCACGGCAGAGCGGAGGGCTCTGGGCGCCGGCGGTGGCCTCGGGAAGGAGAAGAGGGGCTCGTCCCTGAGAGTGGCGGCGCGAGGGAGAGAGTGGAGGGAGAGATCGAGAGGAGGGCGAGGGGTCGAGGGAGAGAAGGGATCGGCGCTCGGGAGGGAGATGGGGTCGGGCACTGGCGGCGCTGGAGGGAAGGAGATGGGGATCGGATCGGGCTAGGGTTACTGGGAGGAAGGATGGGCCTTAGAGGCCGGTCCAGTAGAGAGGGAAATGGCCAGAGGCCTGGCGGCTGGGCTCTCTCTCACTCTCTAATTATCTCTCTATTTCAAAGAAACAAAAGCTTTAGAAGAAATGTCGAGAGAGATTAGAGTGGAGTTTGGGCATGGGGATTATTTTCCTGGACTCACAAAAATGCGCTTGATCGAGGAAAAATAGAAGTGGCCTGATTGGACGATATAAATACAAATGATTCGAATAGGAAGTGAGGATTGGGAAGGTCCAAAAATGTTCGTATTTTTGGTGGAGCTCCGGAATAAGATGAAAAAAACTATAATGCGAGGTTGGAGACCAAGAATTAAGATAACAAAGGCATTGGGATATTTGCAAGTGTGTTATGGTGAACTCCAACTAATGGAATATTTTAATATAGCTCCCTAATAATATTGGGAGGATATATGTTATAAAGAGAAATCACCATGTGCATTCCCTCGATTTAAATAGATCGAAGATCCATGCAATTTACTTGGTTGAGTTTTATGCAAAGATTAATGACATGATGGCATGATGACATGATGCAATGCAACAATAAAAGAGCAAGCACCAAAAGGAACACACGGCGATCACGAAAATAAGGAAGTCTTCTGAAGCGTCGGTCTTGGGGCGTTACAGGTGTATAAGTTCTAATATTACTTTTACGAACCATAGTTGAAGCTTTAGCATGATCCTTTATTGTAAGAGGGAAAGGTGGTTTCTCAACATAAGCAGTAGGAACAATAGGATCATTATAAGTGATAGTCTTTTCTTCAACTTTAATAGGTTCAACTACTTTTACTTCTATGGGAGGATGATATTTAAACCACTTCTCCTTAGGGAGATCAACATGAGCAGCAAAAGATTCGCAAAAAGAAGCTACTATCTCAGAGTCAAGTCCATATTTAGTGCTAAATTTACGGAAAACATCGGTATCCATAAAAGATTTAACACAATCAAACTTAGGTGTTGTACCTGACTCCTTACCTTCGTCGAGATCCCAATCTTCAGAGTTGCGTTTAATTCTTTCCAATAAATCCCATTTGAATTCAATAGTCTTCATCATAAAAGAACCAGTACAAGAAGTATCGAGCACGGGGCGATTGTTGTCAGAAAGCCGAGCATAAATTTTTTGAATAATCATTTCTCTTGAGAGCTCATGATTGGGGCATGAATATAACATTGACTTAAGCCTCCCCCAAACTTGAGGGATGCTTTCTCCTTCGCGAGGCCAAAAATTATATATATAATTACGATCACGATGAACAAGATGCATAGGATAAAACTTCTGATGAAATTCCAATTTCAATCGCTTGTAGTCCCATGATCCCATATCATCACATAGCCTATACCATGTCAATGCATATCCTTTCAAAGATAAAGGGAAGACCTTATTCTTGATAACATCATCGGGAATACCTGCAAGCTTAAATAATCCACAAACTTCATCCACATAGATTAAATGTAAATCGGGATGCAATGTTCCGTCTCCTGCAAAAGGATTAGCTAGCAGTTTCTCTATCATACCCAAGGAATTTCAAAGTAAACATTTTCAGCAGGTTGAGTAGGTTGAGGAGCAACTATTTGCTCTACCGGTCGGGGTGAAGATACCCAGAACAAGCCCCTCAAAGGATTACTTTCCATAGTAACAAGTGACACTAAATTTCAGCACACTATGTAAATTTTCCTTACCAAATTCCACCTACCAAAGGCGCTTCACTCCCCGGCAACGGCGCCAGAAAAGAGTCTTGATGACCCACAAGTATAGGGGATCTATCGTAGTCCTTTCGATAACTAAGAGTGTCGAACCCAACGAGGAGCAGAAGGAAATGATAAGCGGTTTTCAGCAAGGTATTCTCTGCAAGCACTGAAATTATCGGTAACAGATAGTTTTGTGATATTGGTAACGAGTAGCAAGTAACAAGTGTAAATAAAGTGCAGCAAGATGGCCCAATCCTTTTTGTAGCAAAGGACAAGCCTAGACAAACTCTTATATAGAGAAAAGCGCTCCCGAGGACACATGGGAATTATCGTCAAGCTAGTTTTCATCACGCTCATATGATTCGCGTTCGGTACTTTGATAATTTGATATGTGGGTGGACCGGTGCTTGGGTGCTGTCCTTACTTGGACAAGAATCCCACTTATGATTAACTCCTATTGCAAGCATCCGCAACTACAAAACAAGTATTAAGGTAAACCTAACCATAGCATGAAACATATGGATCCAAATCAGCCCCTTACGAAGCAACCCATAAACTAGGGTTTAAGCTTCTGTCACTCTAGCAACCCATCATCTACTTATTACATCCCAATGCCTTCCTCTAGGCCCAAACAATGGTGAAGTGTCATGTAGTCAACGTTCACATAACACCACTAGAGGAGAGACAACATACATCTCATCAAAATATCGAATGAATACCAAATTCACATGACTACTAATAGCAAGACTTCTCCCATGTCCTCAGGAACAAACGTAACTACTCACAAATCATATTTTTGTGATAATCAGAGGGGTATTAATATGCATAATGGATCTGAACATATGATCTTCCACCAAATAAACCAACTAGCATCAACTACAAGGAGTAATCAACACTACTAGCAACCTACAGGTACCAATCTGAGGCTTTGGGATAAAGATTGGATACAAGAGATGAACTAGGGTTTGAGAGGAGATGGTGCTGATGAAGATGTTGATGGAGATTGGCCCCCTCCCGATGAGAGGAGCATTGGCGATGACGATGACGATGATTTCCCCCTCCCGGAGGGAAGTTTCCCCGGTAGAACAGCTCTGCCGGAGCCCTAGATTGGTTCCGCCTCGTGGCGGCGGAGTTTCTTCCCCAAAGCTTGCTTATTATTTTTTCTCGGATGAAAGTCTTCATATAGCGGAAGATGGGCACCGGAGGGCCACCAGGGGGCCCATGAGGCAGGGGGTGCGCCCAGGGGGTAGGGCGCGCCCCCACCCTCGTGGCCAGGGTGTGGGCCCCCTCTGGTATTTTCTTCGCTCAGTATTTTTTATTATTTCCAAAAATAACTTCCGTGCAGTTTCAGGACTTTTGGAGTTGTGCAGAATAGGTCTCTAATATTTGCTCCTTTTCCAGCCCAGAATTCCAGCTGCCGGCATTCTCCCTCTTCATGTAAACCTTGTAAAATAAGAGAGAATATGCATAAGTATTGTGACATAACGTGTAATAACAACCCATAACGCAATAAATATCGATATAAAAGCATGGTGCAAAATGAACATATCAGCAGCCCACCGTCCGTTTCCTCCAAACAGGAGAGCTCCCCGAGGAGCAGGAAGAAGCAGAGAAAGTAGTCCGTCAGTCCAGCATGTACCAGTTTGTGGACGATTCCCTATATAGAAGGAGACCGAACGGCATGAAGTTGAAGTGCATTCCTTGGGAAGACGGACTAAGGCTGTTGGCAGAGATACATGGAGGCATGTGTGGCTCCCACATAGGATTGAGAGCCCTTGCCGGCAAGGCATTCCGGCAAGGTTTCTTTTGGCCCACCGCCCTCCAGGATGCGACGGCACTAGTGACCAAGTGTGAAGCGTGCCAGTTCCATTCAAAGAAGCTTCATCAACCGGCTCAAGCTCTTCGGACCATCCCTCTTTCCTGGCCATTTTCCGTCTGGGGGATCGATATACTGGGCCCCTTTCCCCATGCTGTCGGGGGCTTTGAGTACTTGTACGTCGCAATCGACAAGTTCACAGAGTGGCAGGACGTGGAGCCCGTGAGAAAGGTGACAGCGCAATCAGTCGTCAAGTTCTTCAAAGGGCTAGTCTACCGTTTTGGTGTGCCCAATCGGGTTATCACCGACAATGGCACGCAGTTCACAAGCTGCGCCTTCATGCAGTACATTCAGGATCTCGGCAGCAAGGTTTGTTTTGCTTCTGTTGCTCATCCCAGAAGTAACGGCCAAGCTGAGAGAGCAAATGCAGAAGTGCTGCGTGGCCTCAAGACCAGAACTTTTGACAAGCTGCACAAGTGCGGAAGACGCTAGATTGATGAATTGCCAACGGTTCTTTGGTCAATCAGAACGATGCCAAATCGAGCCACTGGCCAGACACCCTTTGCCCTGGTATACAGGGCAGAAGCAGTTCTCCCCACGGAACTCATATACAGGTCACCTCGAGTGCTCGCTTATGATGAGCTTGAGCAAGAACAGTTGCACCAAGAGGATGCGACACTCCTTGAGGAGGATCGTCCTCGGGCTGCTGTGCGAGCCGCTTGCTACCAGCAAGCCTTGCGCCGCTATCATAGCCGCAAGGTTCATGCCCAAAGCCTTGAGGAAGGCGACCTTGTTCTTCGGTGAATTCAATACGCCAAGAATTCAAACAAGCTGACGCCAAAGTGGGAAGGCCCTTTCCGGGTAATACGAGTCACCAGGCCCGGCGCAGTCCGCCTGGAGACCGAAGATGGCAATCTAGTGAACAGCTCCTGGAATATCAAACATCTTCGCAAGTTTTACCCCTAAGGCGCGATTGCCGGGAGCCCCGGCAACCCCCATTTTGCACTAGCCTTGCCGGCAAGGCATGTAACCCTATGTACAAAGCCAGGCACAGACCCTGAGCATAAATAAATGAAGCGCTGGCGCCCTAAGTTTTAGCATGCATGATAGCTTGAGTCTCTCTCTTTGTTAGGGTCGATAGTGCTTAGGGGTGACTAACCCCTAGCATAGAGGTTGAGTGTGCGTCTCTCTGTTCCTTCCCGTCCTTTATTTTGGTTCGCAGGATACGCGGGCGTTTCTGCTGAGCTATTTGGGGGAAAGGAAACAGGCCGATGCCCCAACCCCGGCAAGCCAAGGTTGTTGGGGGCTGCAGAATCAGATAAGCCTTTCATCCCCCACTCTACACTTCCGTATGGAACTTGAATGTACGAAGCTTCGCTCACCCTTGAACCACCGTACTCCCTCTTTCCCGTGCCCAAAAAACCTTTCTTTGGGCGGAACTTGGTTGAAGTGCGATGGAAAGGGAACAAACAAAGGGCCTAAACCTACTTTTCCCCTACCTCCGCCGAGGGCGTGAGTGTAGTCGAGCTATAAAGCAGGAGCACGGCAAGGTCTGTTGCCGGGTGACGATGTTTATTTTAAAATAACTAGGATTCGATCCTTGGTGTGGGCCTCGCTCATGCACAAAATAACCCGGCAAACACCCCTTTTCTTCATTAATACGTTGTTAGCAAGTACAATTCATACGGAGTGTGAGCTTGAGCAAGGGGATTACAAGGTTTTAATTCAACAGGTGCCCGCAGGCTTAAGATCTAAAAAAGGATAAGATGCCCGTAATCCCTTTCTTGTCCCTCTCCTCAGGAAGTAGATCGGGACGGCAGGGGGGCAAAAGGAGCGCCTAGGCGAGGTATGAGCAGTAGAAGACACCAAGAGAACGTCCCCGCGGCCGCCCAAGAGGAGGCTGGTGATGACGGTGCCGGGGAAGAAGCCGAAAGATGAGGCAGCGGGCCAGCAATATGCGACGAAGGCGTCGGTACCATCGTACTCCGAGTTGACGGCCCGCCACCTGCCTTCTTCGTCTTCTCCGGCCTCCCAGCGCCAGCCACCAGAAGCAGCGGCCTCGAGAAGTTCAAGGAGCTGGCCCCACCCCCGGCAAATCACTCTGCCAGGAGAGTGGGCCAGGTGCAGATGTTGCTGCTGCTGGCTCCGCCAAGGGACGGGGCGTCCGACACCTAGTCGGACCCGTCCCCGTCATCCTCCCCGCTGGTTCCCTCCTCATTGCCGCTCGAGGAGGAGCTTTCATCGTCGGTTGAGCTCTCCGTGCAGCACCCTAGCCTATGTCCCGAGCGCCCGAAGACCTTGACGGAGAGCAAGTCGCTCTCCACTAGCTTGAAAAGGAGAACGTGCCCCTTCATCAAGCAGTGGGCACGTGCGAAGGTCTTCCAACCCCGATGAAGGAACATCACATAAGGGGCGGGGAACCCTGTGTTCACCCACATATCGCCATTGCAACACCCCTTCATGTGAAGCCTTATGCTCGGCGCTGGTCGATCTCCAGCACCCTCGCGAACGCCTCGGGAAGGCGAAGGCGGCTACGCGGTGGCTCACGCAGCTGCAGGATGAACTCCAGCGCCGTGTCTCCAACATGGTCGCTCGATGAAGCAGGAGGAGACGGTGGCGGAGATGGGGACGGAGATGGCGATGACGCAGGTGTTCCCCTTCCGCGACCGCCTCTGCCTTGACCACCTCGCCGACCACGGCCCCGTCCGGCGCCACCACCTCGAGCATGTCCTTCGCCTTGGACGGCTGGGTCTTCCTTGACTGTCGCGTCTCTCTGGCGGGAGGATGACCTGGTCGCCTCCGCAGAAGAATGGCCACGGCCACGCCCTCTCACCATGGCGGTGGATAGAAAATGAAGACAAAGGGAAGACGCGAGGAGGTGCTCCTCCTCCTCCCCCTGAGTCCCCTTTTTATAGCTGGGCGGGGGAGGCCAAAAGACTAGCTCTGCGCCTCTGAAGAGCCCGTTCAGGTCCGCCTCATTAAGTGGCAACGACCAAGTCCATCGACCGCCCTCCCCGCCCAATCAAAGGCGCATAAGTATCGGCCACTGCGCGCCTTCCCATATCCCGTGCGTTTGTCACCTACCCCACGGCGTGCATGTGGCGTACGTGGCGCAAGGGGCAGGCATAGTGGGAAACGTGGAACGACGGTTCCAAGGAAGAGAGAGTAAATGAGCAGCGGCCCTACAGTTTTAAAGGGACACGCAAGCTGCCTCTTTACTATTCACCACGGGATGACGCAAGCATGTTGCGGTCATTCCACGCACGACCCCCCCCCCACGTCACGCATTCAACGCAGGTCGTGGGGAAGCGCAACTGGCAGGGGAGTTGCTGCGATAAAAATCCGCCACGCGCGCACCGCGCACCATTCCGGGCCTGGCCCAATAACGCCCTGCGCTTATATATGGCCCAGGCCCGGGGGCTCGTGTCGGTGTACAAAAGTAGGGGTCCTTTTTGCACCCCTTTACTTGTGCGCGGGCAGTCGCAGCCACACGCCTGCGGCCATGCTTGGCGGAACAAAAGAGGAAGCAAAGTCACGAGACTAGCAGAGCCATGCTCAAGACCAGAAGCATGAAGAGCAGAGGAGTGAGGCGAGACTCCCCCGAGAAGGCCCTTGCCAGGGCGGCCTTCACAGCCCCGGCAAGAGCCTTGTCAGGGCAACTTACCCAACACCAACGAGGCTGCCACCCTTAAGCCCAAGGGTTCCGACGCCATCAACCACATTGGAACCAAGGCTCGGGAGGCGCCTCCGTGGTGGCATGCAGATCTTTGTGAAGACAAAGGGCCTGCAAGGCCTAGGAAGGAACTAGAAAACAAGACAACAGCAAGGCTCCTTGCTGAGGATGCCCACGAGGCCCCGGGAAGGCTCCTTGCCGAGGATGCCCACGAGGCCCCGACAAGGCTCCTGCCGAAGATACCTACGAGACCCCGGCAAGACTCTTGCCGAGGGCGCCCACGAGGCCCCGGCAAGACCCTTGCCGGGAATATCAGCAAGACCGTGGCAAGGCCATGCCGCCCCAACTCAGCGGCCGACCCACCAACTAAGCAGGTCCCCACGTGGCAGTACGTGACTCCTAAACCAACTAGTCAAGCACCTACGTGGTGGCATGCAGATCTTCGTGAAGACCCTGCCACCACACCAGCTCAGCAGCCTGCCAGCTTACATGGCACTGCATGCCTCATTGGCCTGGACGCGTGGCGAAGCAAGGCATAGCGGCGACGGACGGGACGGGCTTCGTTGCCATCCTCGATAAAGTAAGAGGACACCTAAGTAGCACAGTTAATGCGTTTTGTCATGTGATGGCAGGCGATAAGTTTGTACACTGTACAACTTTCCACCTCCTGTGCGCCACTGTGGCAGCCCTTTGGCTATAAAAGGAGGCCCGCGACGTACTGAGAGAGGATTCGGACTTTTTGGACCCTGCGCGCTTTGTAGCTAGTCCAAGAACACTAGATAAACACAAACCAGCAGGAGTAGGGTATTACGAATCACTTGCGGCCCGAACCTGGATAAATTTCCCGTGTTGATCTCTTAAACCCACTCTTTCCACAGCCCGCGCCCGCCGACCGTAGAAGGGATTCCCCGTGATCCCATAGGTGTCGTTTCCACCGACAATGATACTACTCAAGACTGATTCAATTTCTCCTACTGCATGCATGGTGGGGAGGGAATACTGCCAATGCAATAAAATATAGGTATTAAAATTCATGATCAAAACTTGCTTTGCTGACGATCTTCGAAAGCTAGCAACTCGGAGTAGCAAGCCTTATACTCTGGGAATTCTATCGAAGCAAACAAGGCATAATAAGCATACCATCATACAGTACACTAACATAACAGCAAGTAAACTTAGTAAATGACAAATCAACATAACAAATAAAGAAATCCAAAGAGAAAACCAAAGAAAGTCATAAAATCAATGCCAAGTTTTTTACTACTAGTGAAACAAGCTATAAAAATAGTTTTCTACCATTAAAACTTTCTTTAACAGAACTAAAATAAGGATTTCTTATTAAATAACAGAAAAGAAAACAGCAAATAAATTTTATGCAAAAAGAATCACATTAAAAGCTATTATAAAACTCCTTTTATGCCTAAAACAAGTTTCTTGTAAGGAAAAGAAATAAATAACTAAAACATTTTTTTGTATAAATAAAAGTCTGCTGTTAATTCTATGGAACCTAATCTGAACAAAATAAAATAATTTATAACAATCTAGAGCAAAAGAAATACTGCAAAAGTCAATAAATAACAAACCACCCCTTCTCCAATAGCTCATTAATTTGCTTCTTGATCTATTCCAAATCGTTCGGGGGCATCCGATAAGGTCTCTTGAATATGGGTTGTGTCGGGCAATAACTCAATCAAACACTCAATGTCTCTGTCCGGTGGCATTCCTGGTAATTCCTCTGGAAATACATCGGGAAAATCTTGCACTACCGGCACTTCCTCCTGAACGACTCCTGTAAGGGAATTCACCTGATTCTTCATCGGTGTGCGTTTGGATACATACTTGATCCTCTTCTGCTCCGGGGTGGTGAGCAAAATCGTCTTGTGGGCACAGTCGATGTTTCCTTCAAACTTCGTCAGCCAGTCCATGCCTAGGATCACATCCAATCCCTGGGATTCCAATACTACGAGGTCTGCGGGAAAATCATGATTTCCGATGTTGAGGGTCGAATGAGAGCCTAAGCCTACCGTCATCTCTCCTCCTGGGGAAGTGACCTGAAGAGGGCTTCTAAGGGTTCTAGTGGGCAACCCATATTTTTCCACAACTACCCTTGATATGAATGAATGTGTTGCACCAGAATCAAACAGTACCAATATCGGACATGAATTTAATGAAAACTTACCAACCACAGTTTCTGGCTGATCATAGACGTCCTCCACGTCGATGTGGTTCACCTGGGCACGAGGAAAAGGATAGGGCTTCTTGGTTGATAAGCTTCCATTGCCATGCCGTTTCCATTTCCCTGCTTGGCCACCGGACAATAGGTGGCATAGTGTCCCGTCTTCTAGCACTTGAAACAGGTGATATGACTCAGATCCTTCTAAGCCGAAACGGGACGGTGCTGGTTGCCATTGCCTCCATTTCTAGCCTTGAAGTTGTTGTTATTGTTGTGATTGTTCCCATTCCCTCCATGGTTATGTCCTCCATGATTATGTCCTCCATGGGTGTGATGCATGTGTCCTCCCGAGTATGGGGCATAGCGGGGCTTCTGCTGAGCTCCCGAGCTATCTTCCCCTGGCCATACTTCCACTTGAGGCTATCAATCTTCTGCTGCTTGCTTCAAGTATGTTGTCTACCAGCTCCTAGTAGTTGTTCAAGGTAGCCACCATCAGCTGCATTCCCAGCTCATAATTGAGTCCCTCGAGAAACTTCTCCTACTTTGCGGCATCTGTGGCCACATCATCTAGGGCATAGAGAGCTAACTTGCTGAACTCATCCACATACTACCCCACGGTACGATTCCCCTGGAGTAAGTTGCAGAACTCACGCTTCTTTAGACTCATGGTTCCAACTCAGACATGAGCGGTGCAGAAGGCTTGCTGAAACTGATCCCGTGTGACTATGGCCATGGAGTAGGTGGCGGTGTAGTTTTCCCACCACGATGTTGCGGGTCCATCCAGTTGATGTGCGGCAAAACGCACCTTCTCAATATCTGTGCATCCAGCAGTTGCTAGCTCCCTTCCGATCTTGCAGAGTCAATCATCAGCTACAATCGGCTCGGTGCTGCTAGAGAACACCGGCGGGAAAGTGAACCGGGGTCTGATCCCCTATACTTGTGGGTCATCAAGGACCAAGTTCCTAATCACAAATCTCATCTCCTTCCAATTTACATTATTTTCCATTTGCCTCTCGTTTTCATCTCCCCCACTTCACAAAAAATTGTCGTTTTATTCGCCCTCTTTTTCGTTCATCATTTTCTCGTCAGATTTGTTTTTAGTGCAATTTTGTTTGTCACTATTTTGTCGTTATGGATATTTCTTCCTCTATTGCATACACTCCCGAGAATGAGATTCTTAATTTCAAACTAAGGGGAGGGGAGAACTTAAAAGATTCCAGGTATAGGATTTGCAATGCTCATAATAGATCTATTAGTAAGCAATCTACCATTGTTCTTCTTCGTTGTTTTTACGTGGGCATCACTACTTGGTATAGATTCATTCTTGATACTATCACCAGAGGAAATTTCTTGATGTGTCCCTCTCTAGATGCTTCTAATGCTATGGGAAATCTAGTAGGTTCACCACCTCTTATGATTAATGAAATAACTTTGACTCTCGAGCATGTTATGGAAAGGCTTTATGCTATTGAAAAGAAAATGCTTACAGAAGAACATATTGAAAACTTGGATAAAAAGGTGCATAATCTTGCTAGTAAAATTGGGTCAAAAGCGGGAGAAGTTTTTAAATTGCTAAAAGAGAAGGGAACCGTAATTCATGAAAGAATTGAAGAAAGCTCTTCTCGGGTTGATAAGTTGGAAGAAATTTTTAGTAATCTAAGCACGGATTTTTCCTCCACTAAAACTATTGAAAAAACTCCGGTAAAAATAGGCAAGATTGCCCAAGTCACTAAAAACAAGGGTGCAACTTCCAATAGCAACAAAGAAGATCTTAAGATGATTAGTATTCACCCGTATTTTGTTGAAGTTATAAGACACCCTGCGTGCAAGAATGAATTCTTCAAACTTGTTCCTAGGAGTATTGTTATCAAAAAATTGTATGCTAGATCCTTGAATAATTCTAAGTATTTGATTGAGGAGTTGGAAAATAAAGATGACAACACTTAGATCTATGCATTATGCAGAGCTAGGGGCGTAAAACGATAGCGCTTTTTGGGAGGCAACCCAATGAAGAAAATTTATTTTTGTCTTTTTCTTTCTGTTGTTGAGTGTTTGCACAATTATGCTACTATTATGATTGTGTTTTTATGTTTTAATTAGTGTTTGTGCCAAGCAAAGCCTTTGGGATCATGTCGGGTGATAGTTGATTTGATCTTGTTGAAAAACAGAAACTTTGTGCGCTAGTCGCAGAATTTTTAGAAATCACAGAATCGCGATAAAATTCTGATTTTTTTACAAAAGATTGATATACAAATTGCCCACGTTCTCCTAATTTTTCAGAATTTTTGGAGTTATGAAAGTATTTGAAGTTTTCAGATTGCTACAAACTGTTCTGTTTTTTGATAGGTTCTGTTTTCTTTGCGTTGTGTGCATATTTCGATGAATCTATGGTTTGTATTGGAGGGTATAATCTATAGTAAAGTTGGAATACAGTAGATATAATGCAAAAATATAATATGAATGGGTTTGCCACATTACTTAGAGTAGTGATTTGCTTTGTTATACTAGCGGATCTCACGAAGGTTTTGTTGAGTTTTGTGTGATTGAAGTTTTCAAGTTTTGGGTGAGATCACGATGGATGAAGGAATAAGGAGTAAGAAGAGCCTAAAATTGGTGATACCCATGGCATCCCAAGCCATTATCTAAAAGAGAAGCCCGAGTGGCATCCTCTCTTTCTTCTAACGACCATCGATATTTTACTTGGAGCTATATTTTTATTCGTCACCTATCATGAATTTTTCTTGGAGCGTCTTGTATGATATGAGTTTTGCTTGTTTTGATTTTTAGTTTAAGTCAAGTATCCTAGCTAGACACACCTATTTGAGAGAGCCAAAATTATGTTGTGATTTGTTAGAATTGCTCTCTATGCTTCACATAAATCTTTTCGAGCAATGGAATTGCTCTAGTGCTTCACTTATATCTTTTTGATCACGGTGTGCTTTAGTATTTTTGAAGAAATGCTCTCATGCTTCACCTAGATTTATTTGAGAGTTAGTAATTTTTTAAGAAATTCTCTCATGCTTCACTTAAATTATTTTGAGAGAAGAAAATTTTTATGCTCATGTTCTTGACTTAGATTTGTTTGAGCTATCAAAAGCAACATATGAAATTAGTCCCGAAGTGATAGATATTCAAGAGTGATATAATAAAAACTTCCATGAAGATTATTGGACAAAATAAACTTGATTCCTTGTAATAGTTTTGCGATATGATGATATAATATGTGAGTCATGTTGATGAGTAATTATGGTTTAGTAAGAATATTGATGTTAAGGTTTGTGATTCCCTACGCAAGCACGGAAGTCAATAGTTATGCAATGAAATTACATCCAACTTGTGGTACATTATTCGGTGTTAGTTATGCTTAATGCTCGCTTATGAGATTTTTTGTTTCTTGGTTGGATGCTTCTCAATCTTTTGCTAGCCTTCACTTGCACCAAGTATGATTACTAATTCTGCATCCAAAATCCTTAAACCACTTTTGCCATATGATTCCACTATACCTACCTATATGCGGTATTCTTTTGCCTTTCTGAGCAAATTTGTATGTGCCATCCCAAATTTTGAAAATAAATTTCCTTTTTGTGTGCTCGTACCGCTTATGAAACGGTAGGGGGTGGCTGATATTTTCCCATGCCAGATGTGTTATTCTCAAGATGAGTGTTTATTCACTTGTCATTGCACGAGAGTACAACGGTAATAGGGATGCCCAGTCCCGAAATGAAAATGAATGTACTTTATGTTGTCAAATAATAAATTCCTTGGAAAGTGTTGGTATGGACAGCACCCGTGGATTCGGTTAGCCGTAGAATGTGAAAGTATGGTGGAAAAAGGAATACACTTTATTTTCTATTTGGGACCGCCTATGATATATCTAGCATGGAAAGTATTGGGAACAACTCGATCATTTTCGTTGACAGGAAAGGCATGCCATCCAAAATGTTTTTCTCTCTATCTTTTTAGCTTTGAGCTCTGGCACCTCTACAAATCCCTACTTCCCTCTGCGAAGGGCCTTTCTATTTACTTTACGCAATTTTTATTTTTATTTGAGTCTCCAACTTCTCTTACAAAACACCAACTAAGGGGCACTATGATCGTACTTGAGCATTGGGTGTAGCTAATATGCGAGTGTGTTTCATGAATGGATCAATGATTGAGCATAATGGGCTAGGGATAACTTGCTTTAGTGTTGATATTTTGAAAGACATGGTTGCTTGTTGATATGCTTGAGTATTGGAGTCTTCATGTCAAAACTAGACTATTGCTTTGAACCATATAAAAGTCCAAATGTCCATGCTACAAAGAAAAAAATATGTGATGAACATGTTAGGCAGCATTCCATATCAAAATTTCTGTTTTTATCATTTACCTACTCGAGGATGAGCAGGAATTTAGCTTGGGGATGCTGATACGTCTCCAATGTATCTATAATTTTTTATTGTTCCATGCTGTTATATTATCACTTGGATGTTTTACAATCATTTTATAGCAACTTTATATCATTTTTTGGGACTAACCTATTGACATAGTGCCCAGTGCGAGTTGCTGTTTTTGCTTGTTTTTTACTTCATAGAAAATCAATACCAAACGGAGTCCAAACGCGGCGAAACTTTTTGGAGAATTTTTTTGGGCCAGAAGACACAGGATGGGCCAAAGAAGTACCGGAGGGGTGCTCCGAGGAGGGCACAACCCATCTGGGCCTGCCTGGGGGCCCAGGCGCGCCTTGGTGGGTTGTGCCCACCTCGGTGGCCTCCCGCACGACCTCTTTTCTCTATAAATACCCCAATATTCCAAAAACCCTAGGGGAGTCGACGAAATACAATTCCAGCCGCCGCAAGTTCCATAAACCACAGATCCAATCTAGACACCATTACGGAGGGGTTCATCATCCTCATTGGTGCCTCTCCGATGATTCGTGAGTAGTTCATTGTAGACCTACGGGTCCATAGTTAGTAGCTAGATGGCTTCCTCTCTCTCTTTTGATTCTCAATACAATGGTCTCTTGGAGATCTATTTGCTGTAACTGCGGTGTGTTTGTTGGGATCCAATGAACTTTGAGTTTATGATCAGATTTATGTTTTTATCCATGAAAGTTATTTGAGTCTTTTGATCTCTTATGTGCATGATTACTTATAGCCTCATATTTCTCCTTTGAATCTTTGGTGTAGTTAGACCGACTAGATCAATTTTTCTTGCCATGGGAATAGGTGCTTTGTGATGGGTTTGATCTTACGGTGCTCAATCTCAGTGATAGAAGGGGAAATGGCACATATGTATCGTGGCGATTAAGGATAACAAGATGTGGTCTATTTCTACATGAATAGATCTTGTCTACATCATGTCATCGTTCTTATTGCATTACTCTGTTTCTCCATGAACTTAATACACTAGATGCATGCTGGATAGCGGTCGATGTGTGGAGTAATAGTAGTAGATGCAGGCAGGAGTTGGTCTACTAATCTTGGACATGATGCCTATATAATGATCATTGCCTGGATATCGTCATAATTATTTGAAGTTCTATCAATTGCCCAACAGTAATTTGTTTACCCACCGTATGCTATTTTTTTCGAGTGAAGCCACTAGTGAAATCTAAGGCCCCCGGGTCTCTTCTTTATCATATTTGCCTTCGAGATCTACTTTTATTTGCTTTTATTTTCAGATCTATTAATCCAAAAACCCAAAAATACCTTGCTGCAATTTATTGTTATTTATTTTATCCCGCGTTCTCGCGAGATCTATTTATCCAATCTACTACAATTTTATCTATCTTTTTACCCAGGAGGGATTGAAAAACCCTCTTTTACGTCGGGTTGCAAGTATTCGTTCTTTGTGTGCAGGTACCGTTCACATAGTGTTGCGTGGTTCTCCTACTAGTTCGATAACATTGGTCTCATCACTGAGGGAAATACCTACCGTAGCTGTGCTGCATCATCCCTTCCTCTTTGGGGAAATATCGACGTAGTTCAAGCCGCATCAAAAGGAATTTCTTGATGACCCACAAGTATAGGGGATCAATCGTAGTCCTTTCGATAAGTAAGAGTGTCAAACCCAACGAGGAGCAGAAGAAAATGACAAGTAGTTTTCAGCAAGGTATTCTCTGCAAGCACTAAAATTATAAGTAACGATTAGTTTGATAGCAAGATAATTTGTAACGAGCAAGTAACAGTAACGGTAACAAAGTGCAGCAAGGTAGCCCAATCCTTTTGAGGCAAAGGACAGGCCAAAATGTTCTCTTATGATAAGGAAAGCGTTCTTGAGGGTACACGGGAATTTCATCTAGTCACTTTCATCATGTTGGTTTGATTTGTGTTCGCTACTTTGATAATTTGATATGTGGGTGGACCGGTGCTTGGGTGTTGTTCTTACTTGAAGAAACCTCCTACTTATGATTAACCACCTCGCAAGCATCCACAACTATGAGAAAAGTATTAATAATAAATCTTACCATGGCATTAAACTTTTGGATCCAAATCAGTCCCTTACAAAGTAGCGCATAAACTAGGGTTTAAGCTTCTGTCACTCTCGCAACCCATCATCTAATAACAATTCCACAATGCATTCCCTTAGGACCGAATATGGTGAATTGCCAAGTAGTCGACGTTCACACGACACCACTAAGGGAATCACAACATACATACCATCAAAATATCAAACACATATCAAGTTCACATGATTACTTGCAACCAGATTTGTCCCGTGACCTCAAGAACAAAAGTAACTACTCACAAATGATAATCATGCTCAAGATCAAAGGAGTATTAAATAGCATAATGGATCTGAACATATAATATCCCATCAAATAAACCATATAGTAATCAACTACAAGATGTCATCAACACTACTATTCACCCACAAGCACCAATCTAAGGTTCCGGTACGAAGATTGAACACAAGAGATGAACTAGGGTTTTAGAGAAGATGGAGTTGTTGAAGATGTTGATGGAGATTGCCCTCCCCAATATGGGAGAGTTGTTGGTGATGATGATGATGATGATTTCCCCCTCCGGGAGGGAAGTTCTCCCGGTGGAATCGCTCCTCCGGAGGGCAAAAATACTCCTGCCCAAGTTCCGCCTCGAGACGGCGGCGCTTCGTCCCGAAAGTCTTCCTCTTATTCTTTTTCTAGGTCAAAATGACTTATATACCAGAAGAGGGCCACCGGAGGTGGTACGAGGAGGGCACAACCCACCAGGGCACGCTTGGGCTCCCTGGCGCGCCCAGGTGGGTTGTGCCCACCTGGTGTGCCCCTTGCTACCTCTTGAGCACTGCGTTGGTTTTCCCTTGAAGAGGAAAGGGTGATGCAGCAAAGTAGCGTAAGTATTTCCCTCAGTTTTTGAGAACCAAGGTATCAATCCAGTAGGAGGCCACGCACGAGTCCCTCGCACCTACACAAACAAATAAAAACCTCACAACCAACGCAATAAAGGGGTTGTCAATCCCTTCACGGTCTACGAAAGTGAGATCTGATAGATATGATAAGATAATATTTTTGGTATTTTTATAATAAAGATGCAAAGTAAAATAAAAAGCAATAAAAATAGCTAAGTGTTGGAAGATTAATATGATGGAAAATAGACCCGGGGGCCATAGGCTTCACTAGTGGCTTCTCTCAAGAGCATAAGTATTACGGTGGGTGAACAAATTACTGTTGAGCAATTGATAGAATTGAGCATAGTTATGAGAATATCTAGGTATGATCATGTATATAGGCATCACGTCCGTGACAAGTAGACCGACTCCTGCCTGCATCTACTACTATTACTCCACACATCGACCGCTATCCAGCATGCATCTAGAGTATTAAGTTCATTAGAACGGAGTAACGCTTTAAGCAAGATGACATGATGTAGAGGGATAAACTCATGCAATATGATATAAACCCCATCTTGTTATCCTCGATGGCAACAATACAATACGTGCCTTGCTGCCCCTACTGTCACTGGGAAAGGACGCCGCAAGATTGAACCCAAAGCTAAGCACTTCTCCCATTGCAAGAAAGATCCATCTAGTAGGCCAAACCAAACTGATAATTCGAACAGACTTGCAAAGATAACCAATCATACATAAAAGAATTCAGAGAAGATTCAAATATTGTTCATAGATAAACTTGATCATAAACCCACAATTCATTGGTCTCAACAAACACACCGCGAAAGAAGATTACATCGAATAGATATCCATGAGAATCATGGAGAACTTTGTATTGAGATCCAAAGAGAGAGAAGAAGCCATCTAGCTAATAACTATGGACCCGAAGGTCTGAGGTAAACTACTCACACATCATCGGAGAGGCTATGGTGTTGATGTAGAAGCCCTCCGTGATTAATGCCCCCTCCGGCAGGACACCGGAAAAGGCCCCAAGATGGGATCTCACGGGTACATAAGGTTGCGGCGGTGGAATCAGGTTTTCGTGGATGCTTCTGTTGGTTCGGGGGTACGTAGGTATATATAGGAGGAAGAAGTATGTCGGTGGAGCAACGTGGGCCCCACGAGGGTGGAGGGCGCGCCTGGGGGGTAGGCGCGCCCCCTACCTCGTGCCCTCCTGGTTGCTTTCTTGACGTAGGGTCCAAGTCCTGTGGATCACATTTGTTCCGAAAATCACGTTCCCGAAGGTTTCATTCCGTTTGGACTCCGTTTGATATTCTTTTTCTGCGGAACTCTGAAATAGGCAAAAAAACAGCAATTTGGGCTGGGCCTCCGGTTAATAGGTTAGTCCCAAAAATAATATAAAAGTGTATAACAAAGCCCATTAATCATCCAAAATAGAATATAATATAGCATGAAGCAATAAAAAATTATAGATACGTTGGAGACGTATCAAGCATCCCCAAGCTTAATTCTTGCTTGTCCTCGAGTAGGTAAATGATAAAAACAGAATTTTTGATGCGGAATGCTACTTGGCATAATTTTTTTAATGTAACCCTCTTAATTGTGGTATGAATATTCAGATCCGAAAGATTCAAGATAAAAGTTTAATATTGACATAAAAGTAATAATACTTCAAGCATACTAACTAAGCAATTATGTCTTCTCAAAATAACATGGCCAAAGGAAGTTTATCCCTACAAAATCATATAGTTTAGTCATGCTCCATCTTCGTTACACAAGAATGCTCTCATCATGCAAAACCCCGATGACAAGCCAAGCAATTGTTTCATACTTTAGTAATCTCAAACTTTTTCAACCTTCACACAATACATGAGCGTGAGCCATGGATATAGAACTATGGGTGGAATAGAATATAATGATGGGGGTTATGTGGAGAAGACAAAAAAGGGAGAAAATCTCACATTAACGCGGCTAATCAACGGGCTATGGAGATGCCCATCGATTGATGTTAATGCAAGGAGTAGGGATTGCCATGCAACGGATGCACTAGAGCTATAAATGCATGAAAGCTCAACAAAAGAAACTAAGTGGGTGTGCATCCAACTTGCTTGCTCACGAAGACCTAGGGCATTTGAGGAATCCCATTGTTGGAATATACAAGCCAAGTTCTATAATGAAAAATTCCCACTAGTATATGAAAGTGACAAAACAAGAGACTCTCTATCATGAAGATCATGGTGCTACTTTGAAGCACAAGTGTGGAAAAAAAGGATAGTAGCATTGTCCCTTTTTATTTATTTATTTATTTTCTTTTTTTGGGCCTTCTTTTTTTTATTTGGCCTTTCTCTTTTTTTATTGGGACAATGCTCTATGAATGATGATCATCACACTTCTATTTATTTACAAATCAATGATTACAACTCGATACTAGAACAAAGTATGACTCTATATGAATGCCTCCGGCGGTATACCGGGATAGGCAATGAATCAAGAGTGACATGTATGAAAAATTATGAACGATGGATTTGCCAAAAATACGATGTCAACTACATGATCATGCAAAGCAATATGAGAATGATGAACGTGTCATGATAAACGGAACGGTGGAAAGTTGCATGGCAATATATCTCGGAATGGCTATGGAAATGCCATAATAGGTAGGTATGGTGGCTGTTTTGAGGAAGATATAAGGAGGTTTATGTGTGATAGAGCATATTATATCACGGGGTTTGGATGCACCGGCGAAGTTTGCACTAACTCTCAATGTGAGAAAGGGCAATGCACGGTACCGAAGAGGCTAGCAATGATGGAAGGGTAAGAGTGCGTATAATCCATGGACTCAACATTAGTCATAAAGAACTCACATACTTATTGCAAAAATATACAAGTCATCAAAAACCAAGCACTACGCATATGCTCCTAGGGGGATAGATTGGTAGGAAAAGGCCATCGCTCGTCCCCAACCGCCACTCATAAGGAAGACAATCAAAGAACACCGCATGTTTCAAATTTGTTACATAACGTTTACCATACGTGCATGCTACGGGACTTGAAAAATTCAACACAAGTATTTCTCAATTTCACAGCTACTCAACTAGCACAACTTTAATATCACTACCTCCATATCTCAAAACAATCATCAAGCATCAAACTTCTCTTAGTATTCAGCACACTCATAAGAAAGTGTTTTACTAGTCTTGAATACTTAGCATATTAGGATTAATTTTCCTATTTTAGCAAATTACCATGCTGTTTAAGACTCTCAAAATAATATAAGTGAAGCATGAGAGCATAATAGTTTCTATAAAACAAAACCACTGCCGTGCTCTAAAAGATATAAGTGAAGCACTAGAGCAAAAACTATATAGCTCAAAAGATATAAGTGAAGCGCATAGAGTATTCTAATACATTCTGAATCATGTGTGTCTCTCTCAAAAGGTGTGTACAGCAAATATGATTGTGGTAAACTAAAAAGCAAAGACTCAAATCATACAAGATGCTCCAAGCAAAACACATATCATGTGGTGAATAAAAATATAGCTCCAAGTAAAGTTACCGATGGAAGTAGACGAAAGAGGGGATGCCTTACAAGGCATCCCCAAGCTTTGGCTTTTTGGTGTCCTAAGATTATCTTGGGGTGCCATGGGCATCCCCAAGCTTAGGCTCTTGCCACTCCTTGTTCCATAATCCATCAAATCTTTTACCCAAAACATGAAAACTTCACAACACAAAACTTAGTAGAAAATGTCGTGAGCTCCGTTAGCGAAAGAAAACAAAACACCACTTCAAGGTACTGTAATGAACACATTCTTTATTTATATTGGTGTTAAACCTAATGTATTCCAACTTCTCTATGGTTTATAAACTATTTTACAAGCCATAGATTCATCAAAATAAGCAAACAACACATGAAAAACAGAATCTGTCAAAAACAGAACAGTCTGTAGTAATCTGTAACTAAGGCAAACTTCTGGAACTCCAAAAAATCTAAAAAAATAGGACGACCTAGAAATTTTGTTTATTGATCTTCTGCAATTGGAGTCAATATTTTATCACGTTCTGGTAATTTTTAACAATTGTTTTCGGGAACAGAAAGTTTCTTGAATTTTCAGCAAGATCAAATAACTATCGTCCAGGAAGATCCTATAGGTTTAACTTGGCACAAACACTAATTAAAACATAAAAACAAATCTAACCAGAGGCTAAATCAAATATTTCTTCCTAAACAGAAGCAAAAGTAAAAAAAAAACTAAAAAATAAAATTGGGTTGCCTCCCAATCAGCGCTATCATTTAACGCCCCTAGCTAGGCATAAAAGCAAGGATAGATCTAGGTATTGCCATCTTTGGAAGGCAATCCATAAGTGGCTCTCATAATAGATTCATAAGGTAATTTAGTTTTATTTCTAGGAAAGTGTTCCATGCCTTTCTCTAATGGAAAATGGAATCTAATATTTCCTTCCTTCATATCAATAATTGCACCAATCGTTCTAAGGAAAGGTCTACCAAGAATAATAGGACATGAAGGATTGCAACCTATGTCAAGAACAATAAAATCTAAGGGCACATAGTTCCTATTTGCAACAATAATAAAATCATTAATTCTTCCCATAGGTTTCTTAATGGTGGAATCCGCAAGGTGCAAGTTTAAAGAGCAATCATCAAAATCACGGAAACCTAGCAAATCGCACAAAGTTTTTGGAATCGTGGAAACACTAGCACCCAAATCACACAAAGCATAGCATTCATGATCTTTAATTTTAATTTTAATAGTAGGTTCCCACTCATCATAAAGTTTTCTAGGGATAGAAACTTCCAACTCAAGTTTTTCTTCATAAGATTGCATCAAAGCATCAAAGATGTGTTTGGTAAAGGCTTTATTTTGACTATAAGCATGAGGAGAATTTAGCACGGATTGCAACAAGGAAATACAATCTATCAAAGAGCAATAATCATAATTAAATTACTTGAAATCCAAAATAGTGGGTTCATTAATATCTAGAGTTTTGATCTCTTCAATCCCACTTTTACCAAATTTTGCATCAAGATCTAAAAACTCCGAATTTTTGGAACGCCTTCTAGGTAAAGGTGGATCATATTCAATCCCATAATTATCAACATTCATATTGCAAAACAAAGATTTAATAGGGGACACATCAATAACTTTTAGATCTTCATCTTTATTTTCATAGAAACTAGAAGAACACGCTTTCACAAAGCAATCTTTCTTAGCACGCATCCTAGCGGTTCTTTCTTTGCACTCATCAATGGAAATTCTCATGGCCTTGAGAGACTCATTGATATCATGCTTAGGTGGAATAGATATAAGTTTCAAAGAATCAACATCAAGAGAAATTCTATCAACGTTCCTAACCAATTCATCATCCTTAAGCAATTTTTCTTCAAGCAAAGCATTGAAATTCTTTTACGAATTCATAAATTCTTTAACACTAGTCTCAAATTCAGAGGGCATCTTATTAAAATTTCCATAAGAATTGTTGTAGGAATTACCATAATTATTAGAGGAATTACTAGGATACGGCCTAGGATTAAAGTTTACTCTATACGCGTTGTTACCAAAATTATTCCTGCCAACAAAATTCACATCCATAGATTCATTATTATTCTCAATCAAAGTGGACAAAGGAATATCATTAGGATACGAAGAAACAATCTTAGTAGCAAATAATTTCATAAGTTCATCCATCTTTCCACTCAAAACATTAATTTCTTCTATCGCATGCACTTTTTTATTAGTAGATCTTTCAGTGTGCCATTGAGAATAATTAACCATAATATTATCTAGGAGTTTAGTAGCTTCTCCTAAATTGATTTCCATAAAAGTGCCTCCAACGGCCGAATCTAAAAGATTTCTAGAAGCAAAATTCAATCTGGCATAAAAAATTTGTATAATCATCCACAAATTCAAACCATGTGTAGGGCAATTACGTAACATTAATTTCATCCTCTCCCAAGCTTGTCCAACATGTTCATGATCAAGTTGCTTAAAATTCATAATATCGTTTCTAAGAGAGATGATCTTAGCGGGAGGAAAATACTTAGAGATAAAAGCATCTTTGCACTTATTCCAAGAATCAATACTATTTTTAGGCAAAGACGAAAACCAAGCTTTAGCACGATCTCTAAGCGAAAAAGGAAATAGCTTCAATTTAACAATATCATTGTCCACATCTTTCTTCTTTTGCATATCACACAAATCAATGAAGCTATTTAGATGGGTAGCGGCATCTTCACTAGGAAGGCCGGCGAATTGATCTTTCATGACAAGATTCAATAAAGCAGCATTAATTTCACAAGATTCAGTATCGGTAAGAGGAGCAATCGGAGTGCTAAGGAAATCATTGTTGTTGGTATTGGTAAAGTCACACAATTTAGTATTATCTTGAGCCATCGTGACAAGCAAACAATCCAACACACGAGCAAACAAGAAGCAAGCGAAATATAGGAGAACGGAAAAAGAGGGCGAATAAAACGGCAAAGGTGAAGTGGGGGAGAGGAAAACGAGGGGCAAATGGCAAATAATGTAATGCAGGAGATAAGAGTTTGTGATGGGCACTTGGTATGTTGACTTTTGCGTAGACTCCCCGGCAACGGCGCCAGAAATCCTTCTTGCTACCTCTTGAGCACTGCGTTGGTTTTCCCTTGAAGAGGAAAGGGTGATGCAGCAAAGTAGGGTAAGTATTTTCCTCAGTTTTTGAGAACCAAGGTATCAATCCAGTAGGAGGCCACGCACGAGTCCCTCTCACCTACACAAAAAATAAAAACCTCACAACCAACGCAATAAAGGGGTTGTCAATCCCTTCACGGTCACTTACGAAAGTGAGATCTGATAGATATGATAAGATAATATTTTTGGTATTTTTATAATAAAGATGCAAAGTAAAATAAAAGGCAATAAAAGTAGCTAAGTGTTGGAAGATTAATATGATGGAAAATAGACCCGGGGGCCATAGGCTTCACTAGTGGCTTCTCTCAAGAGCATAAGTATTACGGTGGGTGAACAAATTACTGTTGAGCAATTGATAGAATTGAGCATAGTTATGAGAATAGCTAGGTATGATAATGTATATAGGCATCACGTCCGCAACAAGTACACCGACTCCTGCCTGCATCTACTACTATTACTCCACACATCGACCGCTATCCAGCATGCATCTAGAGTATTAAGTTCATAAGAACGGAGTAACGCTTTAAGCAAGATGACATGATGTAGAGGGATAAACTCATGCAATATGATATAAACCTCATCTTGTTATCCTCGATGGCAACAATATGTGCCTTGCTGCCCCTACTGTCACTGGGAAAGGACAGCGCAAGATTGAACCCAAAGCTAAGCACTTCTCCCATTGCAAGAAAGATCAATCTAGTAGGCCCAAGCAAACTGATATTTCGAAGAGACTTGCAAAGATAGCCAATCATACATAAAAGAATTTAGAGAAGATTCAAATATTGTTCATAGATAAACTTGATCATAAACTCACAATTCATAGGTCTCAACAAACACCCCGAAAAAGAAGATTACATCGAATAGATCTCCAGGAGAATCGTGGAGAACTTTGTATTGAGATCCAAAGAGAGAGAAGAAGCCATCTAGCTAATAACTATGGACCCGAAGGTGTGAGGTAAACTACTCACACATCATCGGAGAGGCTATGGTGTTGATGTAGAAGCCCTCCGTGATCAATGCCCCCTCCGGCAGGACGCCGGAAAAGGCCCCAAGATGGGATCTCACGGGTACGGAAGGTTGCGGCAGTGGAATTAGGTTTTCGTGGATGCTTCTGTTGGTTTGGGGGTACGTAGGTATATGTCGGCGTTCTGGGAATGGGGGTCCCCAGACTTGCCTGCCTGCGGCCCACGGCGTGGCTAAGCCAGCAGGCCATACGGCCCATCTTCATCAACAAGGCATCCAAGACCCTCGCGAGGGGCCAAGCCTCACGGACAATGCAAGACTTCCTCAGGAGTGGCCTAGTCAGGTAGGCTCACGAGGAGCGGAGATATCAAGGTGGGGCAAACCTCACGAGGCTCTCGTGACGTGAGCCGTGACGATCGGCGCCAGGCGGGCGCCAGCGTGCACAACGTCCTTGTTTCCTCTTTGGTGCTAAGGAGGCCAGTGCAGGCGAGGAGTACCGAGGCATCAGGCAAAGGTTGCTATATCAGTGCAACGAGACCACGACTAGAAGGATGGCAAGACGGAGGTCATCGTGGAGCCCAAGACGGCGTCACCACCAGAGCCTTTTGCAGGCGAAGACCGCTTTTGTCAGGATAGCTTGTACTAGCTGTCCCCCTTCAAATTTGCCCGCCTTCGTTGGCTCCCTTCCCGCTCAATATTTGGGAAGAGGACCAGGGCCTATATAAGTAGAGCTAGCCACCACCGTAGGGGCATCGAGCAGTTCACCCAGCTCTCACCCGCTAAGTCACCAAGCACAAGAACACCTCAACCTCAGGAGGCTGTTCTTCCCTCTGTACTGTTCATCATCAGCCCAAGGGGCAATCCACCACCCTCACACTTGAGTAGGGTATTACACCACAACGATGGCCCGAACTAGTATAAATTCCGTGTCTCTTTGTGTTGTGAGTTCGTCGAGTTCGTCCGCGAGATCTTAGCGAGCTAATGCGTAGAGCGGTAGGAGGGAAAGACTTCGCGCGCACCCCAGTGTTTGAACCTTAAGGGTTTGCTGGAACCCCTCATCCGACATTTGGCGTGCCAGGTAGGGGTGCGCCGTAGCTTCCCTTCCATCAGTTCGTCGCCCCGTCGCTCCGTCGTCTCCATGGCGGACGCTCGCCGTGCTCGAGCTGAGCGTCGGGCTGCCCTCACCGCCCGCGTTGCTCAGACAGCTCCCGTCGACGGGCCACCTCGTCGTTCTCTGTCTCCCGCCGCCAACGCTGCCACCGGCCCGGCGGGGAACGAGCAGCAGGCGTCCTCGCTGCATCCTTCGGTGCGGCAGGACGGCCGCACCGCCACTCCATCGCTGACCCCGTCCGGTTCATCGTCTCACGCACGCCGCGCTCCCATGGAGGCGCGGGCCGCACTCCTCGCCGCAAATGAACTCCTGCGCTACCGCCCAGTCGACGACCTCTATGAGGACTGGCTCGACCGCGTCGCCGAGCTCGTCCGCGCCGCAGGGGGCTCCCCGGCGCCGTCCCTCTCTCTACCTCACCCTTAGCCGGCCACGGGCGATGAGGCTCATGGCGCGCCTTCACCACCTCTGCCCCAAGACGGTGCCTTGGCACCAAGGCGCGCGGCCCCACAGTGTGATCCGCCACGCCCGGTGCCCGCGCGCGAAGAGAGAAGCTGCCAAGAAATCCCTCGGCCGCGAGAAGTTGCACCCGCGCTTCCCGCGCCGCCTAGTCAAGACCGCGCACCGCCCACGGCGGCACCACGCGGACCTCATCAAGATCAAGCTCCACCTCCGAAGCGGGCCCCAGCAACCATGGCCGGCTGCCGCGCCTTCACCCCCGAGCTATGCAGCGTCGCCTGGCCAGGCAAGTTCAAGCCGGATCTGCCTCCTCGCTACGACGGCACCGCCGACCCCGCGGAGTTCCTGCAGCTCTATGAGCTGAGCATCGAAGCGGCCAACAGCGATGAGAAAGTCATGGCGAACTGGTTTCCCATGGCTCTCAACGATGGAGCCCGCTCTTGGCTCCTGAACCTGCAGCATGGCTCGATCTCCTCCTAGGACGAGATGCGTGACCGCTTCGTCGCCAAATTCCAGGGCACTCGCGACCACCCGCCGGCCGCGGGCGACCTGCGCCGCATCAAGCAACAACCAGGAGAGACCCTCCAGAAGTACATCCAGCGCTTCAACAACACCCGCCTCAAGATCCCCAAGGTCACGGATGAGGCCGTCATCTCCGCGTTCTCCGACGGCGTCCGTGACGTCAAGATGAAGGAAGAGCACGCTATCCATGAGGAGCTCTGCACATCTCAGGAGCTGTTCAACCTGGCGACCAAGTGCGCAAGAGCTGAGGAGGGGCGCCTCTCTCTCCTCGAGCTGCCAGCTGCAGGAGTGGAGGAGAAGAAGGCCAAGGCCAAGGACGTGAAGCGCAAGGAAGCAACAGTGCTAGCAGCCGAGCCCGACACCAAGCGGGGCGGAGATCAGCCCGAGTCATCCAAGAACAGCCGACCGTTCTGCGCCTTCCACAACATGAACACCCACAACACCAGCGACTATCAAGAGCTCAGAGCCATACGAGAAGGACGCTTCGGTCAACGCCCCGAGCGCAGTGACCGGGGCTACGGACGTGGAGGCGGACGCTGGGACGACCGTGACCCGCGCCAGGAATGGCGTGACAGGCCTCGTGAGGACCGCTGGTAGGACCAGCCTCGTGAGGACCGCTGGTAGGACCAGCCTCGTGAGGATCGCCCCCAAGGCAACACCGGTCTTCCCCCGCTGCCTCCGCCAAGAAGGAACGACGACCACCATCAAGACGAGGGGGCTGGGGGCTTCCAGGAGCCGCGTGCAATCGCATGCATCTTGGGCGGCGCCCAGGCCCCAGCCTCTCAGCGCATCTTCAAACAGTTCGCTCGCGAGATGAACGCGGTGCTCCCCAAGCTCGAGGCCACGTACCCGATCAAGTGGTCCCAATGCGCCATCACCTTCAACTCGGCAGACCAGCTCAAGTGCGCGGCCACCGCCGGCGCCCTCCCGATGTTGTGTTCCCCAGTCATGAGCAATGTGCAGGTTACCAAGACCCTCATCAACGGCGGCGCAGGGCTCAACGTCCTGTCCGTCGACACGTTCGACAACCTCCAAGTGCCGTATGAGCAGCTCCAGCCTACCAAACCTTTCTCAGGAGTGACCGACGGTTCCACCACACCGATAGGGCAGGTCCACCTGCCTGTCACCTTCGGAGAGCGCAAGAATTACCGCACCATGCTCATCGACTTCGACGTCGCGCACATCCGCCTGCCGTACAACGCCATCCTCAGGTATCCGGCCCTGGCCAAGTTCATGGCAGTCACCCACCATTGCTACAATGTCCTCAAGATGCCGGGAAGCGGAGGAATCATCACGGTCCCATGTGAAGAAAGAGATGCGGTGTGCTCCCTTAAGCACGCCTTCCAGGCTGCAGCAATCAGCGATCCCGACAGCAGGAGTGAGGGCCCTCCGGAGGCCATCCCCAAGAAGAAGAACCTGCGCCACGCAGGACCTCAGGAGGATGGCGACGCGGCAGGAGCCTCATCAGGATCAGCGTCCGTCCCAGGGGCGCCTCCCTCCATCGCATAGGAAGGCGCGCTCGGCGCCCTCCTCGGACAGGGCTCGGGGGCTCTCTTCTGGAGGGCCTCAGACCTTGCCAACCACACGAGGGAGGCGTTTGGGCACCACTTGGAGGCGTGCTTCACGGCACGTGTCCCTCGGGAGAACACATGGCAAGGAATGCCCACCACTAAGGAGTTCATCACCAAGACCACTCAGGAACTGCAAGACGCAAGAGCCATGCGCGGCGACATCCGCTCACGAGGCGTAGCTCCCCATCCTGGCGAGCATGCTGGGCTGCGTTTCTGCATCGACGTCCCCGGGCTCAACAGGGCCACACCTCAGGAGCGCTTCTGGCCTTCGTGTGTGGGCCGCTGTGAGGGCCCGCCACACAGCTACGTTCGCATGCCCTTCGGCTTGCCGAGCGTGGCGTCAGCCTATCACCGCAACATGCGGCGTGTCCTAGCGGCTCAGGAGGCCACGTACCACGCCGTCCTGGAGGAAATGGAGACGGTCTTCAGGGAACCTCCCGAGCCCCCAGAGCCTCCCGAGGCTCAGGGCTCCGGTGGCTCATGAAGAGTCACTCCTTCGACGCACGCCTTTAGCTGCACCAACTCTACTTCGTCGACAGAACCAGGTGACATCTTCCAAGCTCGTTTAGCTGGGAGCGCCCCTCGGGCTGCATCATTCCCAGGCCACATGGGTCCGTCCCTGTGGCATGTATCCCTATGCTTATGTCTTTAGCTTACCTTGCTGGGGGCGCCCCTCGGGCTGCATCATCCCCAAGCCACTCGGGCCGGACCCAGTGGCATGTATCTTCCTGCATTTACCTAAGCTGATCTGCTTTCCATGCTTAACCTACCCACGGCTATCACCTGCTCGATCATCGCCTCCCATGGGGCCCTCTCACAGGCACGGCGCTGGTGCATGGGTCCGTCCCTGCTACGTCGACAAATCTGAGCAGCCGAGCTCTGGCTCGCGGCACGCCCCGCGCACGTCACCTCACCAGGCCCTCAGTGCCTTCACTTTATCCAGAGCAACCAGCGGCAGGCTGACAGCTGTAACGGCAAACCGTGTTTCTTCTTGTGCCTGTTCATAGGGACCCCGTGGGGAGGGTAGCAGACGGCACCGCGAGTCTCCTTCTCTCCCGTGCAATTCGCTTGCACGTTAAAAGGGGGGCTCCTGAGCATCGCGACTCAGGAGTTCTTACTGGATCTCCAGCCCTCACCCCCTGGCCTTGACCACGGCATCGCGACCTGGCATACCAGCAGCGGCTGAGCTCGCTCGAGGGCCGGGACCTGAGGACGCAGAGCACTAAGGAGAGCATGGGGGAGGGAAATTTGTACGGGCCAGCCTAGCTATGCCGCACAAGTTGGCGCGCAGCCCTAGCGCAACGTCAGGAATCACCACGAAGTCAACAAGATAAGTCCCGCCCTCGGATCGGCTAAATGTTTGGGCCTAATGGTCACTCGCGCCTTGCCGCAACCCTGTTGCGGCCACGTCAACTCCCTTTCTCGCCTTACCATGGCTACTTGAGCGCTAAGGGGGACCTCCTAAGCATCGCGCCTCAGGGGCTCTTACTGGACCTCGGGCCGCACACCTCGTGGCCTTGATCACGGCACGCGGCCTGGCATACCAGCCACGGCTGTAGCCTACCTGGGGACCGGGACCTGTCAGCGTAGAGCAACAAGCTATCGCGAGGAAAGAAAGGGGGACCGAGCCTTAACGGGACATGCGTTCACCAAATTCTCTTAACCGGGAAGATAAGCACAAAAGACATTACAGACCCTTACATGCCCCATGGGGTAATTTTCATGATTCTTCGCAGGGAACAAAAGCTAAAACTAAGGGGAATCCTATCTACACCCTCCCATGGCGGACGCCATCATCAACAGTGAGCCACGGGAGGCCGGCGCCAACCCCATCCAGATTAGCGGCGGCGACGGCCGAATGCTGCGGCTCTACTCCGAGCGCGGCGAGAGCTCGGGGGCACGTAGCTGTCATCGCTCGTCTCCGGAGTCTCATAGAGCTCAAGAGAGCTGCTAGACTCCCAAGGGCTGCTGTTGCTGGGGTGGCCGCGAGCAGAACGCGCGTCAGCCTCATGCTCCTCTCCGGAGTAGCACTCCAGGCGGCGGCCCTCACAATCGAAGACTTTGAAGAAGAGCGTCGAGACACCATCAAACTCAAAGTGGATCGCGAGGGCACCCCTCGCACGGCAGACCCACGCGATCTCACCCCAGCCGTGAGTCATGAAGATCTTGCTGGTGGGGACCGCTTCGATCTCTGCTCCGATCACCGGGGCGCTGCAGTCGGCGTGCGGCAACCAGAGCTCGAGAGGCCCCCTCGTCGGCATCACGTCGGAGAAGAACCGCGGGAAGCGGATCCAGGAGCTTGGAGGCATCGGCGCCCACAGCACCAGCTCGCGCGAGGAGTCTACGGCGTGGATTCCGGGGGCGACGGCATGCGTCGCTGTGGCGCGGCGACCCCGGACGTGGCGTGGGCGGCGCTGCTCGTCGCTCCGTCCTCCTGAGCCCTCGACTCGGGCGTACAAGGGTAGCGGGTACCCCGGAGGAGGCCGCTCGCACCAAGGCCTCGTCACCACCTGCATCGCTGCTTCATCACGACAGTGGACCGACCTCTTCTTTGGCGGAAATGGCCCCGGGTAATCCCGGGGAGCCTTTCCCTTCTCTTCGGCAGAAAACCATCTGATAGGCGCCATTGTTGTTAGCAGTGGAGCAAGGAGGAAGAAGCAAGCAAGCGAGGAAGAGATGGGTGACGGGGGCTCCGCCCCCCGTCCCCATTTATAGCAAGAGAAGGCCAATCGGCGCCTCCCACGATCGCAGGTAATGATGGTTTTCCTTGCATGTCGCAGGGACTTGTCAAGTCATGCAGTTGCCGAGGCAGCGTGGGGAAGCGGAGACGCCCATGTCCAATCCACGGCCACGCGTCAACCGAGGCCGCAGGCTTTTGGGGCCCGCGGTGCTCCGTACTTGACCCTTTGCTTCGCCGCGAAGCCAAGCCCGAGCGCACCTTGGGCCCGGGGGCTACTGTCGGTGTTCTGGGAACGGGGGTCCCAGACTTGCCTGCATGTGGCCCATGGCGTGGCTAAGCCAGCAGGCCGTACGGCCCGTCTTCATCAACAAGGCATCCAAGACCCTCACGAGGGGCCAAGCCTTGCGAGGCGGATGGCGCAAGACCTCCTCAGGAGTGGCCTAGTCAGGCAGGCTCACGAGGAGCGGAGATATCAAGGCGGGGCAAACCTCACGAGGCTCTCGTGACGTGAGTGGTGACGATCGGCGCCAGGCGGGCGCCAGCGCGCACAACGTCCTTGTTTCCTCTTTGGTGCTAAGGAGGCCAGCGCAGGAGAGGAGTACCGAGGCATCAGGCAAAGGTTGTTATATCGGTGCAATGAGACCAAGACCAGAAGGACGGCAAGACGAAGGTCATCGTGGAGCCCAAGACGGCGTCACCACCAGAGCCTTTTGCAGTCGAAGCCCGCTTTTGTCAGGATAGCTTGTACTAGCTGTCCCCCTTCAAATTTTCCCGCCGTTGTTGGCTCCCTTCCCGCTCAATATTTGGGAAGAGGACCAGGGCCTATATAAGTAGAGCTAGCCACCACCGTAGGGGCATCGAGCAGTTCACCCAGATCTCACCCGCTAAGTCACCAAGCACAAGAACACCTCAACCTAAGGAGGATGTTCTTTCCTCTGTACTGTTCATCATCAGCCCAAGGGGCAATCCACCACCACCACACTGGAGTAGGGTATTACACCACAACGGTGGCCCAAACCAGTATAAATCCCGTGTCTCTTTGTGTTGTGAGTTCGTCGAGTTCGTCCGCGAGATCTTACGAGCTAGGGCGTAGATCGGTAGGAGGGAAAGACTTTGCACGCACCCCAATGTTCGAACCTTAAGGGTTTGCCGGAACCCCACATCCGACAGTATATATAGGAGGAAGAAGTATGTCGGTGGAGCAACATTGGCCCCACGAGGGTGGAGGGCGCGGCCCCTATGTCGTGCCCTCCTGGTTGCTTTCTTGACGTAGGGTCCAAGTCCTCTGGATCACGTTTGTTCCGAAAATCACGTTCCCGAAGGTTTCATTCCGTTTGGACTCCATTTGATATTCTTTTTCTGCGAAACTCTGAAATAGGCAAAAAAACAGCAATTTGGGATGGGCCTCCGGTTAATAGGTTAGTCCCAAAAAATATTATAAAAGTGTATAACAAAGCCTATTAATCATCCAAAACAAAATACAATATAGCATGAAGCAATAAAAAATTATAGATACGTTGGAGACGTATCACCCCTCTGGTAGTTATTTGCTCCAATAATTCTTCTATATTCCATAAAAAATCTCCATGAAGTTTCAGCTCATTTGGAGTTGTGCAGAACAGGTGGCCTGACGTAGCTTTTTTAGGTCCAGAATTCCAGCTGCCGGTATTCTCCCTCCTTGTGTGAACCTTGCATATTATGAGAGAAAAGGCATTAGAATTACTCCAAAAAGCATAATTATGCATAAAAACAATATAAATAACAGTAAGAAAACATGATGCAAAATGGATGTATCAACTCCCCCAAGCTTAGACGAAAACCGAAATCGAAAAACAAGTGCACATGCTTAGAGAGAGAGGTGTCGATGAAAACAAAATACGGACATAGAAGCATCATGTATATTATTATAACAGCAACAAACTTTAACATAAAACTTTAGCATAGAATTTTTATCATATAACTTCTATCATATATCCTCTCATGAACAAGTAACAATTCATCACAGCATCGAAGTATAAAGCATAAACTCTATTGAAAACCAACAAACTATGTTCTCAATCAACTTTGCAACTACAAATCATCATATTTTCAGGAAGGGCCACGTATCGGAGCCTTATAGCAAGTCCACATACTCAGCCATCATATAGTCTTCTATGATTGCTAACACTCACCACATACACATGAGCAAAAAGTTTCAACCGGAGACATAGGAAGATAGGGGCTTATAGTTTCGCCTCCCAACATATTCACCTCAAGGGTGGTGTCAACAATAATAATTCATGCCCACGCATATCCAACTGGATATATGTGCCTAGATCTTTCCTCGCCACATGGTGCATGCCAAAAGAGAAAATAAAAAGGAATAGAGAGAAATACTTTGACTCTTGCATAAAAGTAAATACATAAAAGTAAAAGATAGGCCCTTCGCAGAGGGAAGCAGAAGTTGACATGCGCTTTTTGGTTGTATACTCAATCTCTTAGTGCAAAAGAATGTGACATTATATTGCCCCTTATGATAGCAACCTTTATTATGCAGTTTGTCGCTTTTATTCTTTGCCATCACAGGTTCGTACAACGCTCAATTTTCTCTTACACTAAATGATCTAACACTTTTAGAAGCAATTTTTATTGCCTTATTGCACCAATGACAACTTACTTAAAGGATCTTACTCAATCCATAGGTAGGTATGGTTGTTAGTGTCAAAACCGGCGGATCTCGGGTAGGGCGTCCCGAACTGTGCGTCTAAGGCGGATCGTAATAGGAGGCGGGGGACACGATGTTTACCCAGGTTCGGGACCTCTCGATGGAGGTAATACCCTACTTCCTGCTTGATTGATCTTGATGATATGAGTATTACAAGAGTTGATCTACCACGAGATCGTAGAGGCTAAACCCTAGAAGCTAGCCTATGGTATGATTGTTGTTGTCCTACGGACTAAACCCTCCGGTTTATATAGACACCGGAGGGGGCTAGGGTTACATAGAGTCGGTTACAAGGGAGGAGATCTACATATCCGTATTGCCAAGCTTGCCTTCCACGCCAAGGAGAGTCCCATCCAGATACGGGACGAAGTCTTCAATCTTGTATCTTCATAGTCCAACAGTCCGGCTAAAGTATATAGTCCGGCTGTCTGAGGACCCCCTAATCCAGGACTCCCTCAGTAGCCCCCAAACCAGGCTTTAATGGCGATGAGTCCGGCACGCAGATTGTCTTCGGCATTGCAAGGCAGGTTCTTCTCCAAATTCTGAGTACCTATCGAGTAGTGTCCGGCTTCCCATAAATGTTGCACTCCTTGGCATACGCGCCTAATAATGGCTATCTTCCACGTGTCGAGCGAATGCGAGAAGCCAGAGCATTTTTAGATTTGCCACCCTAGCCATGCGAGTAAATCGTCTATTAAAGAGATGGGGATTTTCAGATCCAGATCACACCCTAGCCAGGGCATTTTTAGATTTGCCACCCTAGCCATGCGAGTAAATCATCTATTAAAGAGATGGGGATTTTCAGATCCAGATCCCACAGCGAGTATCCATCGGAGCGCGTCCGGAAAAAATCCATTCCAACATGGCCGGCCATCGCAGCTCCTCCTCTCGCTCCCGTAGCCCTAAGCCCGGTAATTGGAAGAAGTGTTCCGTCCCCCACAGCCAATTAGTAAAGTTACAGACCCAGGGATTTCTCCCTCCAGTGTATATGGTCCCCGTTCGATCCGGGCTCTCCACCTACAATGGCGGGGAGCGAGCGGAGAGCTTTCCCAACCCATCCATGGGGGAGCGGGTGTGCTTTGTCCCTTACTTATTAAGAGGGCTTGGATTCCCAATTCATCCGTTCCCCCACGGGCTCCTGGAGTTCTACGGCCTCCAGCTACATAATTTCACTCCCGCCTCCATATTACACATCGCTGGCTATGTCGCCCTTTGCGAGCTATTTCTGGGCTGCGAATCTCATTTCGAGCTATGGAAGAGGCTATTCTGCCTCGTACCCCGTACACACGAGGGGCCAATATACCAAGTGGGCGGAGCCGAAATATGGCGCATCGCCGGGACCGGATACCTGTCCGGTACTCCGAAGAAGACATCCGAGGACTGGCCTTCGCAGTGGTTTTATATGGAGGACGTCCCCCTTCCGGACCCTATTCGGATGGGCCTTCCTGAGTCCGACAACGCTCCCTTGAAGAAACGCCGTAGCTGGCGCCCTCGGAGCCCTCAGGAGGAAGATAACGGGGAAGCCCTTTACCTGATGAGTCGGATACAGACGCTGGCCCACTCAGGATTGACAGTAATTGAGGTTATGACAATATGTATAATGCGGGGTTACAGCCACTTCAATATCGGGGGCAACCCATGTGGCACTTCAACGGAGAAGACGATGCCACCCGCTGCGGTCGTAAGGGACCAGACTCAGTCGCTGCTCTAGCAAAAATTCTGTGCGATTTGTACAAAGGAGAGGAAGAGGAGTTCATCCGCATTAAGCCAAGGGATGGATTCTCCATGTACAACCCTCCAAGCTGGGTGAGCTATCACTTTTTACTCCCAACCTTCCCGCATTCTTCGTCATAAGTATTTACCTTGCTGTTTCACAGCAGGAACTGCGAAAAGCTGTAAGGGAGGTCCACGGCCCGCCTCCACAACCAGAGGACCCTGATCGGGCCCTCGACCCCAGACTTGAAGAGGATACAGACACATTTGTGGAGCAGATTGACAGGACGTTCTATCAATTGAGCTGCGATGATGCCATGGTGGCCAGCATAGCCGATTATCCTAGACTACTCCCTGCATCGCATGTAAGTAAAACTGGAGTCCCAACTTCCGAGAAGGATCCCCTTTTCTGCAATTCACCTACCGCACACATATGGTGTCTTACAGGGAAGGCCCTCAGGACGCCATGCCGAACCCGCAGTGACTCACCAACAAGGGGCACCGAAGCCAGGTAGGCTTAAAAGGAAGGCGGTCAGGAATGAGACGCCGTCGCAGAGGTATGAAAGAGAACCCTGCTCCGTGGTGGTCGTCTTTTAAGACACAATAGCGCCCATGTTTCCTAGTAGGAAAAACGCTCGCCGGACTATATCCGGAGAGGTTGCCGGTCACGCCTCCACCAGTCGGGCTCCAAAGCCGGACATAGAGGCGGACGCTAACATGAGGCGAACACCGGATGTTCCTCCTACAGAGGATGCGGATAGGCTATCCGCTACAAATTCTAAAGTGGAGAGCGCCATGAATCACAGGTGTCGCCGGGCCGTACTCCGTGACGCTTGTTTCTCCCAAGAGGCGTTCGATGCCTTCAACTCAGGAGACGCGTACATCCGAGCTTCTCAAAATGGTCTTGCCAGAGGCACGGACCAGTATGTAAAGGATATATGGGTAAAGTAATCTAATAATTATGTATATCAGTAGCCCCTGAGACTTGAAACAGTTGACACAACTGATTTAAGGATCATTATTGGCGCAGGTTCTTACGGAGAAGAATACCCAATTGTCTCAAGAGCTGGAAGAGTGCAAAGCCCAGCTACGGGCCGCAGTTGCCGCAATGAAGGAGTCCGAGAAGGCCCCCTCTGGTAACACTTGTCTCTATCAAAAAGAATGACATGTACCGGTTAGTATGCGGCATGCATGCAAATCTAACAATAGATTCTGCAGATGACTCTGGAGTGAATCAGGAGGTCGTGATAGGGCATGAGTCGCATGCTCAACGACAGCTAAAGGTAGGCGAGTGCGTGCTTACACGGGTTACGAGGGAGAAAAACGATCTCCAAGACGCCAATACCCAGCTGGGCGTGGAACTGAAGGATGTTCGAGCCCAACTTGCTGACTCCGTAAAGGACAATAAGCGGCTTCAACGCGGCATTTTTAGTAAGTGCTTGAACGAACTTAAGAGTTCGGCGAAGAAACCGGCTAACAGAGTTATGTCTGCAGGTATGCTGATGGGTCGTCCCGCGAGGAGATGCCCGGGTCTGCGGGTGATCGTCTGCCAGAGCTCTCACAACTACACGAACAAGTTCGGCAGGTGATGCAGGGCATTGCCCAAGCCTTGTGGCCATCCGCCTCCCCGCCAGGAGGCATGGGGGAGCTTATAGAGAAGCTCAAGGGAGGGCGGCGGCGCTTCCGATTGTGGAAGATATCGGCCTGCCGACAAGGTGCGAGGGAAGCCTAGGCCATGGTGAAGACGCAATATACCAAGGCTGACCCGAACCACATGGCCGAGGTCGGACCTGTGGTGCCCGATGGGAAAGAGATCCCTGTCGGTTTGGTGTATGGCCAAGTAGAATTAGCCGCAAAGTATTCCCAACAGGATTGTAGGCTAGACAGCCTGTTGGATGGTATAGAAGAAGAATTTAGTCAGTCTAAGTGATTGTGTACTTAAATTGACATGTATTGTCCCTAGCCGGATTGTAAATCATTTGTCATGGCGGACCTTTTCGCTTCGACCTCTGGACCCGACAGTCCGGAGTGTATCCGAATACCCGCTCAGTTATGAGAAAAACCGGGGTACGCATGGAAACCAGGCATAGGGGTCATAAGTGCTTGAACAGACAAGTACCCAACTAACTATGTTATATTACATGGATAGTAAGAAACATCTTCCAGGGAGAATAGTTCCGTTAAGGGTTCCTTTCCCTGGGTACGCATGCCCTAATGTGCATGTCCGAGCTGCGAAAAGAGACGCAGGATATAAATATCTGGGGGCATGTATTACAATAAATAAGTGTAGTCTTTTGTTAACCGACCGAGTATTCCCTTAAGAACGCTAGCTTTCGGCTTCACCCAGTCTGAGGTACACATCCGGCTGACCCGGTAGTAACAATCGCAGAGGTGCTCCCCATATGCCCTAGCCGAATTAACAGGAACGTAGGGCATAAACACAAGAGCCAGGCAACCCAGCTTAGCCAAAACTTAAGTCATATCGATGCATATAATGGCGAAAAAAGGTACATGTGGAAGAATAACACATGTGTGGGGCATAGAGCCCAGAAAATAGTTATATTAAGGTTCTGTATAAGAAGCCCCCAGGAATAATGAGCGCGGCTAGCGCGTCAAGATTGTGTAGTCAAGACACATTTTAGCCTTTTAAGGCCTTGAAGAAAAAGGGAAGAAAGAAAGAAATAAAATACGGATAACGGATATATAAAAAATTGACGGAGGTAAGGAGACGAACATAGAGTCCGGCACTAGGCGTAGAACCTACGGAGTCTGGCTGCGTTCCATGGGTTTGGTCCGATGCATCCCGAAGACGATACGCACCACCGGTCAGAACTTGGTCGATAACGAAGGGACCTTCCCATTTGGGCTTGAGCTTGTTCTTTTTCTTCTTCGGTAGGCGTAGAACGAGTTCGCCAATGTTATAAGTTTTGGCCCGTACTTCTCTACTTTGATACCTTCGAGCCTGTTGCTGATAGAATGCGGAACGGGCTTTTGCCACATCACGCTCCTCCTCCAGGGCGTCCAAACTGTCCTGCCGATCGAGCTCGGCTTCTTTCTCTTCGTACATGCGCACTCGAGGTGAGTCATGAATTATGTCGCAGAGCAGTACCGCCTCTGCGTCGTACACCATAAAGAACGGTGTGAATCCGGTAGTGCGATTCGGCGTGGTCCGCAGCCCCCATAGTATGGAGTCGAGCTCCTCTACCCAGTGCGTATCGGATTCCTTCAAGGATCGCACTAATCTGGGTTTAATGACGCTCATGATAAGACCATTTGCTCGCTCGACTTGACCGTTAGTTTGCGGGTGATAGACAGAAGCATAATCGAGCTTAATGCACATGTTGCTGCACCAAAGTTTTACCTCGTCGGCTGTAAAGTTCGAGCCGTTATCGGTGATGATGCTGTGGGGACGCCATAACGGTGTACAACCCTAGATATGAAGTCTATCACCGGTCTGGATTCGACCGTTTTAACTGGTTTGGCTTCTATCCATTTGGTGAATTTATCCACCATGACCAATAAGTATTTTTTCTTAGGGCTTCCCCCTTTGAGGGGTCCGACCATATCAAGCCCCCAGACCGCAAAGGGCCAAGAAATGGGGATTGTTTGGAGAGCGGTTGGCGGCATATGGCTTTGGTTTGCAAAAAGCTGCCAACCGACGCAACGTTGAACGAGGTCCTGTGCGTATGCTCGGGCCATCGGCCAGTAGAAACCTGTACGGAAGGCCTTGCTTACAAGGGCCCGAGCTGCGGCGTGGTGGCCGCCAAGTCCAGCATGAATTTCTGCCAAAAGTTGCCGTCCTTCCTCTTCGGAGATGCACCTTTGAAGGACTCCGGTAGCGCTTTTCTTATAAAGCTCTCCCTCGTGGACCTTGTAGGCTTTAGACCGCCGCACAATGCAACGTGCCTCGTTTGGGTCCTCAGGTAATTCCTGCCTAGTTAGGTAGGCCAAGAAGGGTTCTGTCCACGGGGCGATGACAGCCATAATCACGTGGGCGGAAGGTGTTGTTTCGGTGGCAGAGCCTCCGATTACGTCAGAGTGTTTGGTATCTAGTGTTGTGGCCAAGTCCGGACTGTTGTTGCCGGTCTCTCCTTCTCATACCACGGATGGCTTAAACAGCCTTTCCAAGAAGATATTGGGTGGGACAGTGTCGCGCTTAGGGCCGATGCGGGCGAGGATGTCCGCTGCTTGATTGTTTTCTCGGACCACATGGTGGAATTAGAGCCCCTCGAACCAAGCTGACATTTTGAGGACGGCGTTGCGGTAAGATGCCATTTTTGGGTCCTTGGCGTCAAAGTCTCCATTTATTTGAGATATTGCGAGGTTCGAATCCCGACGCACCTCTAGGCATTGAATGCCCATGGAGACTGCTATCCGGAGACCATGCAACAGGGCCTCATATTCTGCTGCATTGTTGGAATCTGTGTATAATATTTGGAGTACATATTGGACTGTATCTCTGGTGGGGGATGTCAGGATGATGCCTGGCCCCAGTCCAGCCAACATCTTTGAACCGTCAAAGTGCATGATCCAATTGGAGTACGCGCCGTACTCTTTAGGGAGTTCGACTTCCGTCCATTCGGCGACGAAATCGGCCAGTACTTGCGAATTAATGGCTCGCCGTGGTTTATATGTTATGTCGAACGGGAGGAGCTCGATAGCCCATTTAGCAATCCAGCCCGTGGCATCGCGGTTATTTATTATGTCGTTGAGTGGTACTTCCGAGGCCACCGTAACTGAACACTCTTGAAAGCAGTGTCGTAATTTCCGGGATGCCATGAATACCGCGTATGCTATCTTTTGATAATGTGGGTACCGTGATTTGCATGGAGTGAGGACAGTGGATACATAGTATACCGGCTTTTGAAGTGGGAATTTATGTCCGTCCGTCTCTCGTTCGACGACGAGCACTGCGCATACAACTTGGTGAGTTGCCGCTATATATAACAGCATTGGTTCACCAACATTTGGCGCGGCCAACATTGGGTTGGTGGCCAGGATGGCTTTTATTTCTTCCAATCCGGCCGTGGCCGCATCCGTCCACTCGAAGTGTTCGGTGCGCCGAAGAAGGCTATAAAGGGGTAGTGCCTTTTCTCCTAATCGGTTGATAAAGCGGCTTATGGCCGCCACGCATCCAGTTAATTTCTGGATTTGCTTGAGGTATGTTGGGATAGCCAACTGTGACAGAGCTCGGATTTTAGCCGGATTTGCTTCAATTCCTCTACTGGAGACGATGAAGCCCAGGAGCTTTCCGGCGGGCACGCCGAAAACGCATTTTTCCGGATTGAGCTTGATGTCGTATGCTCGGAGATTGTCGAACGTGAGCCTCAAGTCGTCTATTAAGGATTCGACGTGTCTCGTTTTAATGACCACATCGTCTATGCATGCCTCCACTGTTTTGCCGATCTGTGTTTCCAGGCATATCAGAATCATGCGTTGATAGGTTGCACCGGTATTTTTAAGCCCGAAAGGCATGGTGTTAAAACAGAAGGGGCCGTATGGGGTGATAAATGCCGTTGCGGCATGATCGGTGTCCGCCATCTTGATTTGATGGTATCCGGAGTATGCGTCGAGGAAACACAATGAGTCGTGTCCTGCAGTAGCGTCGATAATTTGATCGGTGCGGGGAAGGGGGAAGGGATCCTTGGGGCAAGCCTTGTTAAGGTCCTTGAAATCGACACATAGGCGCCAGGATTTATCCTTCTTTGGTACCATCACCAGGTTTGCTAGCCAGTCCGGATGTTTTATTTCTCTAATGAATCCCGCCTCAAGTAACTTGGCTAGCTCCTCTCCCATGGCTTGTCGCTTAGGTTCAGAGAAACACCGAAGAGTCTGCTTGACCGGCTTGAACCCCTTTAGAATGTTAAGGCTATGCTCGGCCAGCCTGCGTGGGATTCCTGGCATGTCTAAAGGATGCCAAGCGAATATGTCCCAATTCTTGCGCAAGAACTCCCGTAGTGCGGCGTCTACTGTGGGGTTTAACTGTGCCCCGATGGATGCTGTTTTTGTAGGGTTCGTTGGGTGGACTTGGAATTTGACTATTTCGTCCGCTGGTTTAAAAGAGGTGGACTTGGATCTTTTGTCAAGTATCACGTCATCCCTGTCCACTGTGGAGCGCAGTGCAGTTAATTCCTCGGCCGCGAGGGCTTCGGATAACGCCTCGAGGGCCAGTGCGGCTGTTTTATTTTCGGCGCGGAGTGCTATGTCCGGATCACTAGTTAGAGTGATGATTCCATTGGGCCCGGGCATTTTGAGCTTCATGTACCCGTAGTGGGGTATAGCTTGGAAGATCGTGAATGCCTCCGCCCTAGAAGGGCGTGGTATCCGCTATTGAACGGGGCCACTTGGAATGTGATTTCTTCGGACCTATAATTCTCCGGCGTGCCGAATACCACATCTAGTGTGATTTTCCCAGCACATCGTGCCTCCCGACTAGGGATGATTCCTCTAAAGGTCGTGCTGCTTTGCTAAATGCCGCTTCTATCTATTTCCATTTTTCGAAGAGTCTCCTCATAGATGAGGTTTAATCCGCTGCCGCCGTCCATGAGCACTTTAGTAAGCCGGAAGCCGTCCACAATTGGACCAAGGACCAAGGCGGCTGATGCTCGGGCTGTTCGGAATTTAGGTTCGTCACTGGCATTGAAGGTGATAGCCGTATCGCTCCATGGATTTATTGCTACCACATGGCAGACTTCGGCAAGGCTGCGGAGTGCTCGCTTACGCCTATTATTTGAGGCGAAGGTCTCGAAGACTGTCAATACTGTATTGTTTTTCTCCACGGGATGGTGCTCTGCGGTATTGTTGATGAGGAGATCCTCACCGCTCTTGGCCACCTGCCGGAGTACCCAACATGCTCTAAGGCTATGTGTTGGCATGGTATCCGCTGTACTGTGAATTTTGCATGGCCCATTAAGCCATTCCTCCAATACGGTTCCACGCCCTGTAGTGGGCTTTTGCTTCTTTGTAATTGGATCGGGCGACTTACGAGAGTGCACCCTTTTTAGTTCGGACTGGGGGTTTTGTCAGAGCCGGAGGATCCCAAAATTTTGTTTGGGTTTTCTAGGCGCTTTCCATCGCACAGTACTTCCGTACTATGGCCGCCAAGTTAGCAAAGTGTGCTATGTCACGACGACTTATGGCATTGAGGATTCCCCTGTCCGTGCAATTTTTGCAAAAGAATGAAATTGCGTCTTCCTCGCGACAGTCCTTAACCTTGCTCATTACAAGGAGGAATCTGGCCCAATAGTGGTGTACCGTCTCTTGGGGCTCTTGTCTAATGTGGGAAAGATCACTTATATTTGGGTGGGTGGGTGGATTTAAGTACGAACCTTGACTCGATCTGAGACCCAGGGGCGGAGGAGTTTCCGATCTTAGAAGTTCGGGCTCCGGGATGTTGCCCAATAGGTCTGGCCCGCTGCCTGATTCTAGGTTCAAGGTTTGGGCCATGTCCTCCCGTGGACGGGTATCCGGCTCGGAGAGCTCGGGAATCCGGACATAGTTTGTCCTCAAGAAAGAGGAAGAATCGCCGCAATGCTCCTCCACCACCGCTATCTGATGGGTGACTGGCGGGGAGTTAATCTCCCTTTGGTCGGGTTTAAGCCCGATCTGATCATAGTCCATAGCGACTCCCAAGGAGGCGATGCGATCCAAGAGCTTGTTCAAGGAAGAGAGCTCTATTGGATCCAACTGCTCGGCGAATTCCGAGCCAACGTGGAGGCTGTTTTCGATGACCCGAGAAGTCATCGTCGGCGCAGCGGCCGAACGGGCGGTCATGACGAAACCGCCTAGTCGGAGAGTTTGGCCTACAGCCAGGGCTCCCCTAGAGGTGATATTGTCCTTGATAACGAGACGAGCTATCCAGCCTTATGATGACGGCACAGTGGAACTCTCAATGAAAGCACCAATGTCGGTGTCAAAACCGGCGGATCTCGGGTAGGGGGTCCCGAACTGTGCGTCTAAGGCGGATGGTAACAGGAGCCGGGGGACACGATGTTTACCTAGGTTCGGGCCCTCTCGATGGAGGTAATACCCTACTTCCTGCTTGATTGATCTTGATGATATGAGTATTGCAAGAGTTGATCTACCACGAGATCGTAGAGGCTAAACCCTAGAAGCTAGCCTATGGTATGATTGTTGTTGTCCTACGGACTAAACCCTCCGGTTTATAGACACCGGAGGGGGCTAGGGTTACACAGAGTCGGTTACAAGGGAGGAGATCTACATATCCATATTGCCAAGCTTGCCTTCCACGCCAAGGAGAGTCCCATCCGGATACGGGACGAAGTCTTCAATCTTGTATCTTCATAGTCCAACAGTCCGGCTAAAGTATATAGTCCGGCTGTCCGAGGACCCCCTAATCCAGGACTCCCTCAATGGTGGACTCTCAAAACAAGATTTGGGTTTAAGGGTTTTGGATGCATATGTAGTATCTCTACTTAGTGCAGAATTTTTGGCTAGAAAAGATGCGGGACAAGCACCACATGTTAAAGGATCTATGACAATATAACTTCTATGTGAATATGAACAAACATAAATCATTACGTTGTCTTCCGTGTCCAACGTCAACAATTTTGGCATATAATATTTTGATGGGGGCTCACAATCTCAAAAGATGTCCAAGATAGTATATTTGCATGTGAATCTTCTCTTCCCTTATTAATTGTTTCATGAATTGCATCATTGACCAATGCTATCTTTGTAAATCTCCAATAAAATTTTCTACTTATACTCTTCCTTATGTGTTGTCATTACTTACCATAAGATTAGCATATGATATTTTTCATTTATTTCCTTTCTTTTTATTGAACATGAAAGTAAAGAAAACAAAATTCAAACTAAACTTTATTATATATCTCGCACACGACTACAAGGATAGTCACTAAGCAAACACTCGAAAAGAAAGGATCGAACTAAACTTTTATTCAACTAAAGCAAAAGATAATTATGGATCAAACTAAGGTAAGTAAAGGCAAAAGATAGTGGAGGTGATACGATATCGGGACACCTCCCCCAAGCTTGGCACAAGCCAAGGGGAGTGCCCATACCCGATACAAGTCTCCTTTGGTGATGAAGAAGGAGGTGGTGGTGATGAAGTGGTAGCGATCTTATCCTTCAGGCTAAAAAGATACTCCAATCTACGGATGACGCTCTCGAGGGTGATGATGTGCTCTTGCAATAGAATATTTTCATTAGTAAGATATTTATTTTGCACACAAACCGTTTTGATGATCCGAAAAGCTTCAATCTCAGTGGGGGTAAGATGATCATAGAAGGTTTAAGGATATCTTCCTCTTCCTCTTCAGCAGGCAAGGCTTGCTCAACCACCGGCGCTTGATATCTAGTAGCTTCCTTGCTCTTGTCCCCCTTGAAGGCTTCTTTGGTTTCTTCTCTCTTCAATTCAATCTTCATCAACCAAGCATCCTCTTCTACGTTGTTGGAGGAGGGAGAAGACATGATGCCTGGCTTAACAGAACTGATAGAAAACAGCAAGAAAGAAGAACAGAAGATTTCTCCGTGATACGGTGGTCAAAAGGTTCGGGGGGTATATAAATATTTTTTATCTTGGGAAATAAGCAAACGGAGGAAAAACCGAGTCGAGAAGGTACCCGAGGTGGGCACAACCCACCTAAGCACGCCTGGCAAGCCAAGTGCGCCCTGGTGTCTTGTGCCCACCAGGGTTACCTTCCTGGCTATTTCTTATTTTCCTATTCCAAAACTGATAGAAAATATTTTTGCGGATTTTTCGGAGTCCATTTACTTACTGTATCACGTACCTCCTCCTTTTCGGTTGTTCTGGAGTGTTTCGGAAGGTTTCCTTTATGTGTTCTTCCGGTGTCATAGTTTGGAAAATATTGCTTTCAACATTAATGGGCATAACTGAGATATAATATTTTATTATTTGCCCATTGACAACCTTTGGGTTGGTACCTTCGGCATTATTTATTTTGATGGCTCCACACCGATAAACCTCCTCAATAACATAGGGTCCTTCCCATTTGGAGAGGAATTTTTCCGCAAAGAATCTGAAATGAGAGTTGTACAAAAGAACATATTCTCCAACTTTGAACTCACGCTTTTGGATTCTTTTGTCATGCCATATTTTAACTTTTTCTTTAAATAACTTGGCATTTTCATAAGCTTGGGTTCTGCACTCATCTAGTGAGCTGATATCAAATAACCTTTTTTCACCGGCAAGTTTGAAATCATAGTAGAGTTCTTTAATAGCCCAATATGCTTTATGTTCTAACGCAAGATGCAAATGACAAGCTTTTCCATAAACCATTTTATAAGGAGACATACCCATAGGATTTTTATATGTTGTTCTATAAGCCCAAAGTGCATCATCTAATTTCTTAGACCAATTCTTTCGGGACCTATTGACGGTTTATTGTAAAATTAATTTTATTTCTCTATTGCTAAGTTCAACTTGACCACTAGACTGAGGATGATAGGGGGATGCAATTCTATGGTTAACATCATACTTAGCAAGCATTTTACGGAAAGCACCATGAATAAAATGTGAACCACCATCAGTCATTAGATATCTAGGGACTCCAAACCTTGGGAAAATAACCTCCTTAAGCATTTTAATAGAGGTGTTGTGATCAGCACTACTAGTTGGAATAGCTCCTACCCACTTAGTAACATAATCAACAGCAACCAACATATGAGTATACCCATTAGAAGAAGGAAAAGGTCCCATGTAATCAAAACCCCAAACATCAAATGGTTCAACAGCAAGTGAATAATTCATAGGCATTTCTTGACGCTTACCAATATTGCCAATTCTTTGACATTCATCACAAGATAAAACAAACTTATAGGCATCCTTGAAGAGAGTAGGCCAATAAACAGATTGCAATACCTTGTGAACAGTTTTGTCTCCCGCATGATGCCCTCTATAAGCTTCAGATTGACATTTTCGTAGGATTTTTCCATGTTCATGCTCAGGTACACAACGTCTAATAATACCATCTACTCCTTATTTATAAATATGTGGGTCATCCCAAAAGTAATGTCTCAAATCATAAAAGAATATATTTTTCTTTTGTTAGTATGTGAAGCTAGGTATTTAGTGTCTCCTTATTTATAAAGATGTGGGCACCTCTGGTAGTTACTGTTGGGGAACGCAGTATTTCAAAAAATTTACATATGATCACGCAAGATCTATCAAGGAGATGCATAGCAACGAGCGAGGAGAGTGTGTCCACGTACCCAGATACGTCTCCAATGTATCTACTTTTCCAAACACTTTTGCCCTTGTTTTGGACTCTAACTTGCATGATTTGAATGGAACTAACCCGGACTGACGCAGTTTTCAGCAGAATTGCCATGGTGTTATTTTTGTGCAGAAATAAAAGTTCTCGGAATGACCTGAAACTTCACGGAGAATATTTTTCGAATTAATAAAAAATACTGGCGAAAGAATCAACACCAGGGGCCCACACCCTGTCCACGAGGGTGGAGGGCGCGCGCACCCCCTGGGGCGCGCCCCCTGCCTCGTGGCCCCCCTGAGGCTCCACCGATGTCAACTCTATATATTCACGTTTGGGGAGAAAAAATCAGAGAGAAGGATTCATCATGTTTTACGATACGGAGCCTCCGCCAAGCCCTAATCTCTCTCGGGAGGGCTGATCTGGAGTCCGTTCGGGGCTCCGGAGAGGGGAATCCATCGCCGTCGTCATCATCAACCATCCTCCCTCACCAATTTCATGATGCTCACCGTTGTGCGTGAGTAATTCCATCGTAGGCTTGCTGGACGATGATGGGTTGGATGAGATTTATCATGTAATCGAGTTAGTTTTGTTAGGGTTTGATCCCTAGTATCCATTATGTTCTGAGATTCATGTTGCTATGACTTTGCTATGCTTAATGCTTGTCACTAGGGCCCGAGTGCCATGATTTCAGATCTGAACCTATTATGTTTTCATGAATATATGTGAGTTCTTGATCCTATCTTGCAAGTCAATAGTCACCTACTATGTGTTATGATCCGGTAACCCCGAAGTGACAATAATCGGGACCACTCCCGGTGATGACCATAGTTTGAGGAGTTCATGTATTCACTAAGTGTTAATGCCTTGGTCTGGTACTCTATTAAAAGGAGGCCTTAATATCCCTTAGTTTCCAATAGGACCCCGCTGCCACGGGAGGGTAGGACAAAAGATGTCATGCAAGTTCTTTTCCATAAGCACGCATGACTATATTCGGAATACATGCCTACATTACATTGATGAACTGGAGCTAGTTCTGTGTCACCCTATGTTATAACTGTTGCATGAGGAATCGCATCCAACATAATTATCCATCACTGATCCAATGCCTACGAGCTTTTCACATATCGATCTTTGCTTAGTTACTTTTCCGTTGCCACTGTTACAATTACTACAAAACTGCTACCGTTACTTTTGCCACCGTTACCATTATTTCCATACTACTTTGCTACTAAATACTTTGCTGCAGATATTAAGTTTTCCAGGTGTGGTTGAATTGACAACTCAACTGCTAATACTCGAGAATATTCTTTGGCTCCCCTTGTGTCGAAACAATAAATTTGGGTTGAATACTCTACCCTCGAAAACTGTTGCGATCCCCTATACTTGTGGGTTATCAAGACTATTTTCTGGCGCCGTGCCGGGGAGCATAGTTCTATTCTTTGAGTCACTTGGGATTTATATCTTTTTACCACTATGAGGTGCTTGAAAGACGAAAAAACCAAGATTTATCCCTCAACTACGAGGGGAGGTAAAAATCTGACATCTAGCTCTGCTCTTGATTCACCTTCTGTTATGAGTAAACTTGCGACACCTTCTCCTGCTATTGATTCTGATATGTCGCATGTTATTGATGATGCCACTTCTGCTTTGCATGATACTTATGATGAAACTACTTCTATGCTTGATAATACTATGCCAGTAGGTGAATTTCTTGATGAACAACTTGCTAGGGTTAGAGAGAATGAAATTATTGAAACTGATAATATTGATCAAAGTGATGATGAAGATTCTCCCACTAGATATAAATTGCCTGATGTACCTGAGGGTTATGTTATGGATGAAGAAACTGCTAGAGACTTTTTTGCTTTTAAAGATAGATATGATCTTAAGAAACTGTTAGATAAGCTGAAAGAAAAGTCTTTGAATGCTAGAATGAAATATGACCCTGCTTTTGCTACTTCACCTATCTATATTTCTGATAAGGATTATGATTTCTCTGTCGATCCTGAGTTGATTACTTTGGTCGAATCTGATCCTTTTTATGGCCATGAATCTGAAACTGTTGTGGCACATCTTACTAAATTTAATGATATAGCCACCCTATTTACTCATGAGGAAAAAATTCGTTACTACTATATCCTTAAGTTATTTCCATTCTCATTGAAGGGTGATGCTAAAACATGGTTTAATTCTCTTGATCCTGGATGTGTGCGTAGTCCCTAGGATATGATATCTTACTTCTCTGCTAAATATTTTCCCACTCATAAGAAACAAGTTGCCTTAAGGGAAATATATAATTTTGTGCAAATTGAAGAAGAGAGTCTCCCACAAGCTTGGGGGAGGCTTCTCCGATTACTTAATGCTTTGCCTGATCATCCTCTCAAGAAAAATGAAATACTTGATATCTTTTATAAGGGACTAATCGATGCTTCCAGAGACCACCTGGATAGCTGTGCTGGTTGTGTTTCAGGGAAAGAACTGTTGATCAAGCTGAATTTCTATTGAATAATATGTTGAGTAATGATAATAATTGGACACTACCTGAACCAACTCCTAATCCAACTCCGAAGAAAAGGGGTATTCTATTTCTCAGTCCTGAAGATATGCAAGAGGCAAAGAAATCTATGAAAGAAAAGTGTATTAACGCTAAAGATGTCAAGAATTTACCACCTATTGAAGAAATACATGGTCTTGATAACCCGACACAGGTAGTAAAGGTAAATTCTCTCTATATATTCGATGAAGGTGATATTCCTCGTTATAAGTTTGCTAGCCAATGCTTAAATGAGTTTGATAATTTTGTTGTTAAACAAGAAAACTTCAATGCTTATGTTGGTAGACAATTGAAACGTAACGCTTATAAGATTGAACACTTGAGTGATTATATGTCTAGAGTTAAAGGTGAACTTAAACTTATTAGTAACATGCTTCTATGGTTATGACTCAAGTAGAACAAGTGCTTAAGGCTCAAAATGATTTGCTCAATGTAGCGACCCGACCTCAAACGGTCAAGTCTCTGTGCTTCAGTGTCATCCCTGGATCAGTAATGCTGACACACACAGTACTCGAAGGATTCATAACAGAGTGGCAATCACACACTTATTACATCGAATATCTCAGAAGAGAACTTATTATAATAAATATGGCTTAAGGCCATCTAAAACGATAACAGCGGAAGGCTTGGAAGGTAAAGTGAGTCCATCAACTCCAACGGCATAGCTGAGCTGCACGACAAAGACTAGCGAACCTTACTCCTCGTCTGAAAAGTCTGCAACATAATACGTTGCAGCCCGAAAACGGGTCAGCACATGGAATATGCTGGCAATGTAACACAGTAGAGCAATGAACAGAATAAATGCTATCACTACATGCATATTTGGCTGGTGGAGGCTCTATGGTTATATGGTTTTTGCGAAAAGAAAATTTTTCCCTACAACAAAGGAATAAATTCTATTTGACTATCATGGTAGTTGAAACATTGAGAATGGTACCCCCATCTCAATGCCAATTAAAGTAATCATTAACAACCCAACATATTAATTTAGAGTGATGAGATACGATAGGATAATCCAAGTACTAGATACTCAAGATGTCCATAACCGGGGACACGGCTAACCATGATTAGATTGTACATTTTGCAGAGGTTTGCGCACTTTTCCCCACAAGACTCGATCTCCTCCGTTGGATTTCTCGCACTACATGGTGTTTGAGAAACGGATGACCGAGACACAGTCTTTCAGAAGCATTAACTCTAACCCCGGGTAGACAGTACCAACCTACATCCCTCTACATCTGCTAGCCTACCACTGGAAGAGGTCATGCAACTTACTCAAACTATGCTAGACCCCATAATAGCTTGTGGCTGCACATAGAAGTTTCTAGCATGAATAATCTCACGATCCCTTTGAGCCTGGGTGGCGGACCGTAGGATGATCACACGGATGCCCCGGGATCTCCTAGGACAACACTAGATTCCCCAGGTGCCCAAACAAGCAATCCACCCAGATGTGTATTAAAGTAGCCACCTTAAGTTGAACCATTAATTAACAACTCACATCTGTCATGGATACACTCAAACCCAATCCACGTCTATGAGCATAGCATGGCAATATAAGCATAACGTAGAAGTAACTCCCGAGGGTTTGATAATAAAACAGGTAATAGGTTCTACCTCATCAACTACTTCCCAATACCCACAAGTTAATCACATCCTAATCATGCAGTGTTTGAGAATTGGAACTAATGCATAAAAACTGGGTATGAAAAGAGTATGATCAATGTGTTACTAGCCTTGCTGACGATCCGCAAATCCTAGAGACTCGTAGTAGCACGCTTCGCACTCCGGGAATTCTATCGCAAACAAACAATAGCAAACATAAGCAATCAAGCAAAGATGCACGGGTAAAACTCGAATAAGAAGATCTAACCAGAAAGTTCAAATTAAGAACTCTGGTTTGCAAAAAAAATAAATCAAACGGAGCAACGAAACTCAAACTGCGAAAGAAACAAGATCCATTTACTAATCTGGACGAAAGTCAAATTTTACAGTACCAAAATCTTAATCAAGTTGGTTAAGCAGAAAGAGGGCTTCGATACGAAGATCTAGGCTCTTGAATCGCCTGATTCCGATAAACGGGCGAAAAGATAAACTAAAACGAAAATCGGATCAGAAATCACGGTCGAATATAATCGCGAAAAACACGAGAAAAAGAAAAACTGACGAACAGGCTAACGAACGAACGTTCGCTGTCTGCGACTAACGGGCGAAAACCGTTCGTTAAAACAAACGTACGGATGGACGTCCGCTAAATAAACTAAACCGAGAAAACCGACGAACCGATCTAAAAAAACGAACTAGGGTTTATAAAAAATACCGAATGATTCTAAAAGAAAAACCGGCGGCGGCTACCTCGAGTCTGGCGGGTTTCCGGCGAGGCGGCGGCGGCCTCCGGCGGGGCGGCTCGCGAGCGGCGGGCAGCGGCGGCGGCGGCGCGGGCGGCGGCGGCGGCTCGCGGCGGCGACACGGGCAGCGGCGGCGGCGAGGCGGCGGCGGGCTACGGCGGCGCGGGCGGCGAGGCGGCGGCTCGGGCTAGGGTTTGCGAGGGGGCGCGGGGTGTCTGGGCTGTCGGGGCCCCGAGGTCGCGGCTTAAAAAGGCCGGCCCGAGGTGTCCTGGTCGGGTACGGCCCAGAGTCGGTTACACCTTTTTTTAAACAATCCGACGTGCAGAAAAAAGAAAGAAAAGAAATACTAAACGAACTCCAAAATCCCAAAATAAATTTTCCCCGTCCTCTAAAAATATGCCGGACAAGGTGAACATTTATTTGGGCCTATAATGCAATTTTGAGAAACGTGTATTTTTCCTATGCAAATAAAATATCAATAAAATCCGAATAAAATCAAATATTTGATTTTAACATTCTCCTCCAATATTTCATTTATTTTGGAGAAGTCATATTATCTCCTCTCATATATTTTAATATGAAATATTTTCAGAGAGAAAAATAAATTAAAACCAACGTGATCCTTGTTTCAACATTTGATAAAATTCAAATATGAAAAACGTGAAATCCCCAACTCTCTCCGAGGGTCCTTGAGTTGCTCAGAATTTCGAGGATCGCAAAATGAAATGCAATAAAATATGATATGCAAGAATGACCTATGTATAACATTCGAAATTGAAAATTTGGGATGTTACACTCAGTGAATTAAATAATAAGAAAAATGATAATGATGTTAGAGTTGTGACTAGAGGGGGTAGAATGACTCAGGAACCTTTGTATCCCGAGGGCCACCCTAAGAGAATTGAGCAAGATTCTCAAAGAACTAATGTTGATACGCCTAGTCCTTCTAAGGAGAAGAAAAAGAAAAATTATAGGACTTTGCATGCTTCTAGTGAACTTGTTGTTGACACGCCTGAGAATCCCAATGATATTTTTTTTTGATGCTGAAACACAATCTGGTAATGAACATGAACCTAGTGATAATATTAATGATGATGTTCATGTTAATGCTCAACCTAGCAATAACAATGATGTAGAGATTGAACCTGCTGTTGATCTTGATAACCCACAATCAAAGAATCAACGTTATGATAAGAGAGACTTTGTTGCTAGGAAGCACGGTAAAGAAAGAGAACCATGGGTTCAGAAACCCATGCCTTTTCCTCCTAAACCATCCAAGAAAAAGGGTGATGAGGATTTTGAGCGCTTTGCCAAAATGATTAGACCTATCTTTTTGCGTATGCGTTTGACTGATATGCTTAAAATGAATCCTTATGCTAAGTATATGAAAGATATTGTTACAAATAAAAGAAAGATACCGAAAGCTGAAATTTCCACCATGCTTGGTAATTATACTTTTAAGGGTGGAATACCAAAGAAACTAGGAGATCCAGGAGTACAAACTATACCATGCTCCATTAAAAGAAACTATGTTAAAACTGCTTTATGTGATCTTGGAGTCGGTGTTAGTGGTATGCCTCTCTCCTTATATCGTAGACTTTATTTGAATAAGTTGACACCTACTGAAATATCTTTGCAAATGGACGATAAATCAACTGCTATACCTGTCGGTATCCGTGAGGATGTGCCTGTTGTGGTTGCAAACGTTACTATTTTAACGGACTTTGTTATTCTTCATATTCCCGAGGACGATAGTATGTTTATTATTCTTGGTAGACCCTTTTTGAATACTGCAGGGGCTGTTATTGATTGCAACAAAGGCAATGTCACTTTTCATGTTAATGATAATGAGCAGATAGTACACTTTCCGTGGAAGCAACCTCAAGTCCACAATATCAATTCTATTGGAAAAATTCCAACGATTATTATTGGAGTTTTTGAATTTCCTCTTCCTACTGTCAAGAAGAAATATAATATTCTTATTGTTGGGGACGTGTACATCCCCGTTGAGGTAACTTAGTGTTATTTGAAAATTCTCCAGTTTCATGCAATTCGAAAAGAGTTTGTTAACAAGACTTGATCAACCTTGTTAGTGCATTCCTTTTGATGAGCATGAGATGGATGAAGTTAGAAAGCATGACTCTCTGTACCCTCCTTTTACTTTCTGTTATTTAGATTAAATAAAGCAAAAATAGTATTTTCTGTCTGTTTTCTGAATTATCCTTGCAATAAAAAATACCCCGAAAATAAAAGTTCTCTAAACGTCCTGAAAATGAAATATGATTATTTGTAGCATATTTAAGAATATCTGGCACTAAGAACACACCAGGGGGGCCCACCATTTGGCCACGAGGGCACCGGGCACGCCCACCCCCCTGGGGCATGCCCCCTCCCTCGTGGACCCCATGTGGACCCCCTCCACTTATTCCAGCACCCACTTACTCCGTCTTCCTCAAGAAAAATCCTCCCATAGCTCAAACCCGTGTTCTAGCTCAACTTGCTGCCATTTTTGTGTTGGGGAACGTAGTAATTTCAAAAAAATTCCTACGCACACACAGGATCATGGTAATGCATAGCAACGAGAGGGGAGAGTGTGTCCACCTAGCCTCGTAGACCGAAAGCGGAAGCATTAGCACAATGCGGTTGATCTAGTCGTACGTCTTCACGATCCGACCGATCAAGTACCGAACACACGGCACCTCCGAGTTCTTCACACGTTCAACGCAATGACGTCCCTCGAACTCCGATCTAGTCGAGCTTTGAGGGAGAGTTCCGTCAGCACGACGGCGTGGTGACGATGATGATGTTCTACCGATGCAGGTCTTCGCCTAAGCACCGCTACGATATTATCGAGGTGGATTATGGTGGAGGGGGGTCCGCACATGGCTAAGAGATCCAAGAGATCAATTGTTGTCTCTCCAAGGGGTGCCTCCCTCCCCGTATATAAAGGAGTGGAGGAGGGGGAGGGGCCGGCCACCCTAGGCGCACCCCATGAGGAGTCCTACTCCCATCGGGAGTAGGACTCCCCATTCCATGTGGGAGTAGTAGAGGAGAGGGAAGGAGAGAGGGGGGGAAAGGAAAGGGGGGCGCCGCCCCCCCCCCTTGTTGTCCAATTTGGACTGGGGGGGAGGGGGCGCGCGGCTGCCCTTGGCCGCCCCTCCTCTTCTCCACTAGGGCCCAATAGGCCCATTAGGCTCCCCGGGGGGTTCCGGTAATCCCCCCGTACTCCGGTATATGCCCAAAACTCCCCGAAACCATTCCGGTGTCCGAACATAGTCGTCCAATATATCGATCTTTACGTCTCTACCATTTCGAGACTCCTCGTCATGTCTGTGCTCACATCCGGGACTCCGGACTACCTTCGGTACATCAAAACACATAAACTCATAATATAACCGTCATCGAACTTTAAGCGTGCGGATCCTACGGGTTCGAGAACTATGTAGACATGACCGAGACACGTCTCCGGTCAATAACCAATAGCAGAACCTGGATGCTCATATTGGCTCCCACATATTCTGCGAAGATCTTTATCGGTCAAACCGCAGAACAACATACGTTGTTCCCTTTGTCATCAGTATGTTACTTGCCCGAGATTCGATCGTAGGTATCTCAATACCTAGTTAAATCTCGTTACTGGCAAGTCTCTTTACTCATTCTGTAATACATCATCCCGCAACTAACTCATTAGCCACATTGCTTGCAAGGCTTATAGTGATGTGCATTACCGAGAGGGCCCAGAGATACCTCGCCGATAATCGGAGTGACAAATCCTAATCTCGAAATACGCCAACCCAAGAAGTACCTTTGGAGACACCTATAGAGCACCTTTATAATCACCCAGTTACGTTGTGACGTTTGGTAGCACACAAAGTGTTCCTCCGGTAAACGGGAGTTGCATAATCTCATAGTCATAGGAACATGTATAAGTAATGAAGAAAGCAATAGCAGAATACTAAACGATCAAGTGCTAAGCTAACGGAATGGGTCAAGTCAATCACATCATTCTCCTAATGATGTGATCCCGTTAATCAAATGACAACTCATGTCTATGGCTAGCAAACATAACCATCTTTGATTAACGAGCTAGTCAAGTAGAGGCATACTAGTGACACTCTGTTTGTCTATGTATTCACACAAGTATTATGTTTCCGGTTAATACAATTCTAGCATGAATAATAAACATTTATCATTATATAAGGAAATAAATAATAACTTTATTATTGCCTCTAGGGCATATTTCCTTCAGTCTCCCACTTGCACTAGAGTCAATAATCTAGATTACACAGTAATGATTCTAACACCCATGGAGCCTTGGTGCTGATCATGTTTTGCTCGTGGAAGAGGCTTAGTCAACGGGTCTGCAACATTCAGATCCGTATGTATCTTGCAAATTTCTATGTCTCCCACCAGGATTTTATCCCGGATGGAGTTGAAGCGCGTCTTGATGTGCTTGGTTCTCTTGTGAAATCTGGATTCCTTTGCCAAGGCAATTGCACCAGTATTGTCACAAAAGATTTTCATTGGACCCGATGCACTAGGTATGACACCTACACCGGATATGAACTCCTTCATCCAAACTCCTTCATTTGCTGCTTCCGAAGCAGCTATGTACTCCGCTTCACACGTAGATTCTGCCACAACGCTTTGTTTAGAACTGCACCAACTGACAGCCCCACCGTTCAATGTAAACACGTATCCGGTTTGCAATTTAGAATCGTCTGGATCAGTGTCAAAGCTTGCATCGACATAACCTTTTACGACTAACTCTTTGTCACCTCCATAAACGAGAAACATATCCTTAGTCCTTCTCAAGTATTTCAGGATGTTCTTGACCGCTGTCCAGTGATCCACTCCTGGATTACTTTGGTACCTCCCTGCTAAACTTATAGCAAGGCACACATCAGGTCTGGTACATAGCATTGCATACATGATAGAGCCTATGGCTGAAGCATAGGGAACATCTTTCATTTTCTCTCTATCTTCTGCAGTGGTCGGGCATTGAGTCTGACTCAACTTCACACCTTGTAACACAGGCAAGAACCCTTTCTTTGCTTGATCCATTTTGAATTTCTTCCAAACTTTGTCAAGGTATGTGCTTTGTGAAAGTCCAATTAAGCGTCTTGATCTATCTCTATAGATCTTGATGCCTAATATATAAGCAGCTTCACCGAGGTCCTTCATTGAAATACTCTTATTCAAATATCCTTTTATGCTATCCAGAAATTCTATATCATTTCCAATCAACAATATGTCATCCACATATAATATTAGAAATGCTACAGAGCTCCCACTCACTTTCTTGTAAATACAGGCTTCTCCGAAAGTCTGTATAAAACCATATGCTTCGATCACACTATCAAAACGTTTATTCCAACTCCGAGAGGCTTGCACCAGTCCATAAATGGATCGCTGGAGCTTGCACACTTTGTTAGCTCCCTTTGGATCGACAAAACCTTCCGGTTGCATCATATACAACTCTTCCTCCAGAAATCCATTCAGGAATGAAGTTTTGACATCCATTTGCCAAATTTCGTAATCATAAAATGCGGCAATTGCTAACATGATTCGGACAGACTTAAGCATCGCTACAGGTGAGAAAGTCTCATCGTAGTCAATCCCTTGAACTTGTCAAAAACTTTTTGCAACAAGTCGAGCTTTGTAGACAGTAACATTACCGTCGGCGTCAGTCTTCTTCTTGAAGATCCATTTATTCTCAATGGCTTGCTGATCATCGGGCAAGTCAACCAAAGTCCACACTTTGTTCTCATACATGGATCCCATCTCAGATTTCATGGCCTCAAGCCATTTCACGGAATCTGGGCTCACCATCGCTTCTTCATAGTTCATAGGTTCGTCATGCTCTAGTAACATAACCTCCAGAACAGGATTATCATACCACTCTGGTGCGGATCTCACTCTGGTTGACCTACGAGGTTCGGTAGTAACTTGATCTGAAGCTTCATGATCAATATCATTAACTTCCTCACTAATTGGTGTAGGTGTCACAGGAACCGGTTTCTGTGATGAACTACTTTCCAACAAGGGAGCAGGTACAGTTACCTCATCAAGTTCTACTTTCCTCCCACTCACTTCTTTCGAGAGAAACTCCTTCTCTAGAAAGGATCCAAATTTAGCAAAAAAAAAGTCTTGCCTTCAGATCTGTGATAGAAGGTGTACAAAAGAGTTTCCTTTGGGTATCCTATGAAGACACATTTCTCCGATTTGGGTTCGAGCTTATCAGGTTGAAGCTTTTTCACATAAGCATCGCAGCCCCAAACCTTAAGAAACGACAACTTTGGTTTCTTGCCAAACCACAGTTCATAAGGCGTCATCTCAACGGAATTCGATGGTGCCCTATTTAACGTGAATGCTGTCGTCTCTAAAGCATAACCCCAAAATGATAGCGGTAAATCAGTAAGAGACATCATAGATCGCACCATATCTAGTAAAGTACGATTACGACGTTCGGACACACCATTATGCTGAGGTGTTCCGGGTGGCATGAGTTGCGAAACTATTCTGCATTGTTTCAAATGTAGACCAAACTCGTAACTCAAATATTCTCCTCCACGATCAGATCGTAGAAACTTTATTTTTTTGTTACAATGATTTTCCACTTCACTCTGAAATTCTTTGAACTTTTCAAATGTTTCAGACTTATGTTTCATTAAGTAGATATATCCATATCTGCTTAAATCATCTGTGAAGGTGAGAAAATAACGATACCCGCCGCGAGCCTCAACATTCATTGGACCACATACATCTGTATGTATGATTTCCAACAAATCTGTTGCTCGCTCCATAGTTCCGGAGAACGGCGTTTTAGTCATCTTGCCCATGAGGCACGGTTCGCAAGTACCAAGTGATTCATAATCAAGTGGTTCCAAAATTCCATTAGTATGGAGTTTCTTCATGCGCTTTACATCAATATGACCTAAACGGCAGTGCCACAAATAAGTTGCACTATCATTATCAACTATGCATCTTTTGGCTTCAATATTATGAATATGTGTATTACTACTATCGAGATTCAACAAAAATAGACCACTCTTCAAAGGTGCATGACCATAAAAGATATTACCCATATAAATAGAACAACCATTATTCTCTGATTTAAATGAATAACCGTCTCGCATCAAACAAGATCCAGATATAATGTTCATGCTTAACGCTGGCACCAAATAACAATTATTCAGGTCTAAAACTAATCCCGAAGGTAGATGTAGAGGTAGCATGCCGACCGTGATCACATCGACTTTGGAACCATTTCCCACGCGCATCGTCACATCGTCCTTAGCCAATCTTCACTTAATCCGTAGTCCCTGTTTCGAGTTGCAAATATTAGCAACAGAACCAGTATCAAATACCCAGGTGCTACTGCGAGCATTAGTAAGGTACACATCAATAACATGTATATCACATATACCTTTGTTCACCTTGCCATCCTTCTTATCTGCCAAATACTTGGGGCAGTTCCGCTTCTAGTGACCAGTCTGTTTGCAGTAGAAGCACTCAGTCTCAGGCTTAGGTCCAGACTTGGGTTTCTTCTCCTGAGCAGCAACTTGTTTGTTGTTCTTCTTGAAGTTCCCCTTCTTCTTCCCTTGGCCCTTTTTCTTGAAACTGGTGGACTCGCGAAAACCGACGCGGCGGCGGCTACCTCCGGCGGGGTCCGGCGAATGGCGACGGCGGCTCCGGTGGCGGGGTAGAGCGGCGGGTGGCTGCGCGGGGCGGCGGGTCAGCGCAGGTGGCGGCGCGGGGCGGCGGTGCGGCGCGGGCGGCGGCGCCGGGCTGGCACGGGCGGCGCCTAGGGTTTCGGCGGCGGCGGGCTGGTGGGCTGCGGCCTCGGGCGGCGCGGCTTTTAAAGCCTCCCCCGGGCGGATACGGCCCAAAGTCGGTTTCCTTTTCTTTCTTTTTTTAATATTCCGCGCAGAAAATCGAACAAAAGAAATACTAACCGGACTCCAAAAATCCTGAAATAAATTTTTCCCGTCCTCTAAAAATCTACCGGACAAGGTGAACATTTATTTGGGTCTCAAATGCAATATTGAAAAACGCATATTTTTCCTAATTCAAATAAAATAGCGATAAAATTCCGAATAAAATTCTTATTTGATTTTAATATTAAATCTCGAATATTTATTTATTTTGAGGAAGTCATTTTATCCTGTCTCTTTTATTTTTATAAAAGAAATATTAGAAGAGAAGATAATTAAAATCAAACGATCCTCTTTTCAAATTTTGAGAAAAACTCAAATATGAAAATAACGAAATTCCCAACTCTCTCTTTGGGTCCTTGAGTTGCGTAGAATTTCTAGGATCAAGCCAAAATGCAATAAAATATGATATGCAATGATGATCTAATGCATAATATTCCAAATTGAAAATTTAGGATGTTACAAACCTACCCCCCTTAAGATGAATCTCGCCCTCAAGATTCGGGTTGGCTAGAAAATAGGTGAGGGTAATCCTTCCATAGGTCTTCCTCTCGTTCCCAGGTGGCTTCATCTTCGGTATGGTGGCTCGACTGAACCTTGCAGAACTTGATAACTTTGCTGCGTGTGACTCGGCTGGCAAACTCGAGAATCTTGACTGGCTTCTCCTCGTAGGTCAAATCGCTATCCAATTGTATCGCTTCCAGCGGCACATTATCTCTCACAGGAATATCAGCCATCTCTGCGTGGCACTTCTTCAACTGAGAAACGTGGAACACATCGTGAACTCCTGACAACCCTTCGGGCAATTCCAACTTGTAAGCAACTTCTCCCATACGTTCCAAAACTTTGTATGGTCCCACAAAACGTGGTGCTAACTTTCCCTTAACTCCAAAACGCTTCACTCCTCGAAGTGGGGATACACGAAGATACACTCTGTCTCCAACTTCGTAAACTGTCTCCTTGCGTTTAGAATCCGCATAACTCTTCTGCCTGGACTGGGCTCCCTTGAGTCTATCGCGAATCAGCTTAACCTTCTCTTCAGACTCTTTAATCAAATCTGGTCCAAACAACTGTCGGTCTCCAACTTCATCCCACAACAACGGTGTTCTGCACCTCCTTCCGTACAATGCTTCGAAAGGGGCCATCTTCAAACTGGCTTGATAGTTGTTGTCGTAAGAGAACTCTGCATAAGGCAAATTGTCATCCCAACTAGATCCATAGTCTAGCGCACAAGCTCTCAACATGTCCTCCAGAATCTGATTGACTCTCTCAGTCTGTCCATCCGTCTACGGATGAAAAGCGGTATTGAACTCTAGCCTGGTTCCCAAAGTTTCATGCAACTGATTCCAAAACTTTGAGGTAAACTGGGTTCCTCTATCTGATACAATGGTCCTCGGAACTCCATGTAGACATACGATCCTGGTCATGTATATCTTTGCCAACTTAGCACTGGTGTAAGTGGTCTTCACTGGGATGAAATGAGCTACTTTCGTCAAACGATCGACTACAACCCATATCGAATCTTAGCCTGAACGAGTCCTGGGCAATCTCGTGATAAAATCCATGCCTAGCTTATCCCACTTCCATTCGGGTATCAGCAATGGTTGTAGCAATCCAGCTGGCTTCTGATGCTCTGCCTTCACTCTCTGACATACATCACAAACTGCTACATACTCCGCAATATCCTTCTTCATTCCGGTTCACCAGAAACTATCCTTCCTCCAGATGCATCTTGGTATTTCCTGGGTGAATTGAATATGGCGAATCATGGGCCTCCCGCAGAATCAGCTTCCTGATCTCTTGATCATTTGGCACCTATGCGCGGTCCTCAAACCATAAGGTATCGTGCTCATCCTCACGAAATTCTTTAGTCTTTCCTTTGCTCATCATTTCCTTTATCTCGGCTATCTCCTTGTCCGTCTTCTGAGCTTCCCCGATCTTATCCATCAAAGTAGATTGAATCTCCAAAGCTGCTACATAACCTCTCGGAACTAACTCCAAACATAGCTCACGAAGGTCTTCTGCTAACTCCTTGGGTAACTCTCCGGTCATGAGTGTATTGACATGACTCTTGTGGCTCAATGCATCAGCTACTACGTTAGCCTTTCCGGGATGATAATGCAATCTATATCATAATCCTTAATGAGTTCCAACCATCTCCTCTGCCTGAGATTCAACTCCTTGTGCATGAAGATATACTTCAAACTCTTGTGATCCGTGTATACCTCACAACGGTTTCCGATGAGAAAATGTCTCCAAGTCTTCAACGCATGCACTATGGCTGCTAACTCCAAATTATGCGTAGCGTAATTCAACTCATGGGGTTTAAGCTGTCGTGAGGCATATGAAACAACTCTCCCTTCCTGCATAAGCACGGCTCCAAGTCCTCGACGAGAAGCGTCGCAATACACTTCATAATCCTTGCGTTGATCTGGCAGAATCAATACTGGTGATGTAACCAAGCGTTTCTTCAACTCCTGAAAACTGGCCTCACATTCCTTAGTCCATTTGAACTTGGTGTCCTTCTTTAACAACTCCGTCATAGGCTTTGAAATCTTCGAGAAATTCTCAATGAACCTCCGGTAGTATCCTGCGAGTCCAAGAAAACTTCGGATCTCTCCAGCTGACGTGGGTTCTTCCCAATTTGTCACTGTGACAACTTTGGTGGGGTCTACTGCTATTCCTTCTCCGGATATAACATGTCCAAGGAATCCAACTTCCTTCAACCAAAACTCACACTTGCTGAACTTGGCGTATAGCTGATGTTCTCTGAGCTTCCCAAGTACTAAACGCAAATGCTCTTTATGCTCCTCTTCATTCTTCGAGTAGACCAGAATATCATCAATGAACACCACGACGAACTTATCCAAAAACTCCATAAACACCTTGTTCATCATGTTCATAAAATAGGTAGGTGTGTTAGTCAGGCCAAATGACATAATGGTATACTCATATAGCCCGTACCTTGTGGTAAAAGCTGTCTTAGGTATATCTTGCTCTGGAATCTTCAGCTGGTGGTACCCTGATCGCAAATCGATCTTGGAAAACACCTTAGATCCTTGCAGCTGGTCAAACAAATCATTGATCATCGGCAGTGGGTACTTGTTCTTGATCGTTACTTTATTCAATCCTCGATAATCAACAACCATCCTTAACGATCCATCCTTCTTCTCCACTAGAAGCACTGGTGATCCCCAAGGTGACGAACTTGGGCGAATATAACCTTTATCCAGTAACTCCTTAATCTGCTTCTTAATTTCCTCCAAATCCTTTGCGGACATTCTGTACGGTCTCGTAGATGTTGGCCCTATGCCTGGCAAAAGTTCGATCAAAAACTCAATGTCTCTATCCGGTGGCATGCCTGGCAACTCTTCTGTTAATACGTCCGGGAAATCCTTCACCACTGGTACTTCCTCCTGTACAACTCCTGATAAGGAATTTGCTTGACTCCTATTCGGCACATGCCGGGATACATACTTGATCCTCCTTCCTTCTGGGGTGGTGAGCAAAATCGACTTACTGGCGCAATCGATGTTTCCTCCATACATCGATAGGCAATCCATACCCAGAATCACATCCAAACCTTGCGACTCCAAAATTATCAGGTCTGAGGGGAAAACATGCCTACCTATGGTTAATGGCATCTGAAAACATCCTTGGATTGCCATATACTCTGCTCCTGGCGAGCTTACTAACATAGGTGTACTAAGAACTTTGGTGGGCAGTCTATACTTATCCACAAATCCCCTTGATATGTACGAATGAGATGCACCAGTATCAAAAAGAATGACTGCAGTAAATGACTTAACCAAAAACTTACCTATTACTGCATCTGGTTGGGCTTCAACCTCCTCCACGTTAATGTGGTTCACTTGTCCCCTGTTGAAAGGGTTGGGCTTCTTCCCGGAGCTTCCATTGTCGTTTCCATTCTTAGCTTCAGGACATTCATTAGCGTAATGTCCGCTCTTCTGGCACTTGTAGCCAGTAACGTGGCTTAGGTCTTTCTTGGCGGGCGTTGCCGGGTTGGAACGGTTATGTCCGTTGCTTCCTCCATTACCATTCCCGTTCTTGGAGCCACTATGGTTGAGTGAACTTCCTCCGTTGTGAGTGTGGCTTCCATGGTTATGGACAAGTCCTCCCGAGTTCGGGGTGAAACGGGGTCTCTGCTGAGCTCCAGAATTATACTTCCCTTGTCCATACTTTCTCTTGCGGTTGTCAATCTGCTGCTTCTTCCCTTCAATCATGAGAGCTCTATCTACCAACTCCTGGCAGTTATTGAAATTTGCCACCATCAACTGCATGCTTAGCTCATCATTCAGTCCTTCTAGAAATTTCTCCTGCTTAGCTACATCTGTAGCGACGTCATCTGGGGCATAACGTGCTTACTAAAGTCATCCACATACTGGCCAACAGTGCGCCCTCCTTGGCGTAAGTTGCGAAACTCACGCTTCTTCATGGCCATAGCTCCTGTTGATACATGGGCAGTGCGAAAAGCCTGCTGGAACTGGTCCCATGTAACACTGTCGATGGGGTTAGTGGCTATGAAATTCTCCCACCATGATGTTGCGGGTCCATCAAGCTGATGTGCGGCAAAACGCACTCTCTCCGCATATGTGCATCCTGCAGTGGTCAACTCCCTTTCAGTCTTGCGGAGCCAATCATCTGCAACTATCGGCTCGGTGCTACTGGAGAACACCGGCGGATTCAGCCTTAGAAAACGGGCTAAGTGATCAACAGGTGGTGGTGGTGGGATGTTGTTGTTGTTGTTCCCCTGGTTCTGATTCTGGACTAGTATCTGCATCAATGCATTCTGCTGCTGGATCACCTGAGTGAGCTCCAGTGGGAAAGCAAATCCATTATCGCGTCTCGGAGGCATCTGCTGGGTTTAGAAAAGATGAGAAAACAGAATAGAATGAGGTCTAGGAGAAAACACTACCCATATGCACATGAGACAAACACAAACATATCACTCAATCAATCAAACAAGGGCATACAATCGGTCTAGAACTATCGTTACAAAAGTTCTCGGACTATACTATATACATGGTGGAATGCTACTACTGATATGGTGGTCGACTAGAAAAATTGATCGGTCAAAGACTCCATGATATCTGCTCCAGCTTAATCAACATAGTCATCAACGCTATCATCGGGGTCCGAGTCGGTGTCGTCGATGATGACGTAGTTCTCCAGGCAAGTGGAACCGTCATCTTCTCCTCCTGGCGCGGGATCTCCCATGAATACTCCGATCTTACTTGTCAAATCGTCATTCTTCTCCACTAGTACGACGATTTCCTCCTCATAGTCTTCGCGTGTAGCCTTGAGTTCTTCCTCCAGCTCCGTGATCCTTGTCATCGCCTTCTTCAAATCTGTCATGCCTGCGCACATTTGGTTCTCCTGGCATCGAATGTGCTGGTTTAACTCCTGGATGAAAGCTGCAATTGATCTATCCTTCCTGGTGCTGATCATCTCCCATTGCTCATCTCGGCGCCCACAAATTTGGTAGATAGTATCCTTGAGATCCTTGTGGTAAACTTCTCCAATGCGTCCCATGGTGATGTGACCTGCCATACTCTTTCCTAGACTCCAGGTTGGTGCATCAAAGGAAAACTCTATGGGCTCAGTGACTGGCATGAATGTCCTTCCTGGAACTTGAACTTGAATCATCCAGTGCTCCTCTTCTGGTAAAGTGGCATTGTAAGTCCCGGTGAAGCTTGGTATTCCGATGTTCAGGTACCTAGTAACTTCCTTCAAGTGGCGTCCAAAAGGGGTGTCTTCATCCGGTTGCGTGAACTTGATCCTTGCATCCGCCATCCTAAAGAGTAGAAAATGGAGAGGAATTAGAAATGAGAAGAGAGTAGTGATCTAGGGCTTTAGCTTAGTGGTCGGGTCCTACAGTTAGCGTGTGCTCTGATACCATCTTGTAGCGACCAGACCTCAAACAGTCTGATCTTTGTGCATCAGTGTCATCCCTGGATCGGTAATGCTGACACGCACAGTACTTGAAGGATTTATAACAGAGTAGCAATCACACACTTATTACATTGAATCTCTCAAAAGAGAACTTATTACAATAAATATGGCTTAAGGCCATCTAATACGATAACAGCGGAAGGCTTAGAAGATAAAGTGAGTCCATCAACTCCAATGGCATCACTGAGTGAAAGACCACGACCTAAGGCTCCTTACTCGTCGTCTGAGAAGTCTGCAACATGATACGTTACAGCCCGAAAACGGGTCAGCACATGGAATATGCTGGCATTGTAACACAAGAGAGTAATGAACAGAATAAAGCTATCACTATATGCATATATGGCTGGTGGAGGCTGTATGGTTAATATGTTTTGCGAAAAGCCAATTTTTTCCTACAACAAAGGAATATATTTTATTTAACTACAAAGTTGGTTGAAAACATTGAGAATGGTAAACCCCATCTCAATCCCAATTAAAAGGTAATTAATAACCCCAACAAAATTAATTTAGAGTGATGAGATCCACATGATAATCCAAGAACTAGATACTCAAGATGTCCATAACCGGGGACACGGCTAACCATGATTAGTTTGTACACTCTGCAGAGGTTTGCGCACTTTTCCCCACAAGACTCGATCTCCTCCGTTGGATTTCTCGCACTACACGGTGTTTGAGAAACGGATGACTGAGACACAGTCTTTCCAAAGTGGTCCCCTTAACCGATAGATGGGCCTGTACACCTACAATCCCCTACATCTGCTAGCCCATCATGGAAAGGTTTCCCACAACTTACTCAACTATGCCAGAGCCCATAATGGCATGTGGCTGCACACGGAAGTTTCCAGCATGAATAATCTTATGATCCCTTTGAGCCTGGGTGGCAGTCCATAGGAGAATCACACGGTACCCCGGGATTTCCAAAAATACAGGCAACACAGGGTTCCCCAGGTACCTCAATCCACCCAGATGTGTATTAAAGTTGCCACCTTAAGTTAACCATTAATTAACAATACTCACATCTGTCATGAATACACTCAAACCCAATCCATGTCTACGAGCATAGCATAGCAATATAAGCAACGTAGAAGTAACTCCCATAGGTTTGATAATAAATAGGTGAATAGGTACTACCTCAACTACTTCCCAAACCCACAATTTAATCAGTTCCTAACCATGCAATTGTTTGAGGATTGATCTACTGCAATAAAACTGGGTAGTAGAGAGGTATGACCAAAGTGTTACTTGCCTTGCTGATGATCCGTGAAACCTAGAGACTCGTAGTAGCACGCTTCGCACTCCAGGTACTCTATCGGAAACAAACAAGCATACAATAAGCAATCAAGCAAGGGCACGGGTAAAACTCAAATAAGAGATCTAACCAGAAAGTTCAACTTAAGAACTCTGGTTTGCAAAAAGAATCAAATCAAACGAAGCAACAAAACTCAAACGGCGAAAGAAACAAGCTTCGTTTACTATTCTGGACAAAAGTCAAATTTTACAGTAGCAAAAACTTGTTTAAGTTGATTAAACAGAAAGAGGGCTTCGTGGCGAAACTCTAGGCGCTTGAATCGCCTGATTCCGATAAACGAGCGAAAAGATAAACTAAAACGAAAATCGGATCAGAAATCACGATAGAAAATAATCCCGAAAAATCCGAGAGAAAGAAAAACTGACGAACAGACTAACTAACGAACGAACGTTCGCTGTCTGCGGCTAAACGGTGAAAACCGTTCGTTAAAACGAACGTACGGACGGGCGTTCGCTAAATAACTAAACAGGAAAAAAATGATCTAAAATAAAAAACGCATCTAGGGTTTCGAAAAAATGATCGGTTTTCTCGCGAAAACCAAGGCGGCGGCGGCTACCTCCGGCGGGGTCCGGCAAACGGCGACGGCGGCGGCTTCGGCGGCAGGGTCGGGCGGCGACGGGCAGCGGGGCGGCGGCGGGTGGCGGCGCGGCGGTGGCGGGCGGCGTCGGCAGTGGAGGCACGCGGCGCGGGCGGCGGCGGCGGCAGCGGGCGAGCGCGAGCGGCGGCTAGGGTTTCGGCGGCGGCGGGCTGGTGGGCTGCGGCCTCGGGCGGCGCGGCTTATAAAGCCTCCCCCGGGCGGATACGGCCCAAAGTCGGTTTCCTTTTTTTTAATATTTCGCGCAGAAAAACGAATGAAAGAAATACTAAACGGAGTCCAAAAATCCTAAAATAAATTTTCCCCGTCCTCTAAAAATCTAACGGACAAGGTGACCATTTATTTGGGACTCAAATGCAATTTTGAAAAACGCATATTTTTCCTAATTCAAATAAAATAGCGATAAAATTCCGAATGAAATTCTTATTTGATTTTAATATTAAATATCCAATATTTCTTTATTTTGAGGAAGTCATTTTATCCCCTCTCTTTTATTTTTATAAAAGAAATATTAGAAGAGAAAATAATTAAAATCAAACGATCCTCTTTTCAAAATTTGAGAAAAACTCAAATATGAAAATAACGAAATTCCCAACTCTCTCCGTGGGTCCTTGAGCTGCGTAGAATTTCTAGGATCTAGCCAAAATGCAATAAAATATGATATGCAATGATGATCTAATGCATAACATTCCAAATTGAAAATTTGGGATGTTACAGTTGATAATATCTACTATATGATTCACGCTCGACCTTTCGGTCTCAGTGTTCCGAGGCCATATCTGCATATGCTAGGCTCGTCAAGTTTAACTTGAGTATTCCGCGTGTGCAACTGTTTTGCACCCGTTGTATTTGAACGTAGAGCCTATCACACCCGATCATCACGTGGTGTCTCAGCACGAAGAACTTTCGCAACGGTGCATACTCAAGGAGAACACTTTTATCTTGAAATTTAGTGAGAGATCATCTTATGATGCTACCGTCAATCAAAGCAAGATAAGATGCATAAAAGATAAACATCACATGCAATCAATATAAGTGATATGATATGGCCATCATCATCTTGTGCTTGTGATCTCCATCTCCGAAGCACCGTCATGATCACCATTGTCACCAGCACAACACCTTGATCTCCATCGTAGCATCGTTGTTGTCTCGCCAACTTATGCTTCTACGACTATCGCTACCGCTTAGTGATAAAGTAAAGCATTACAGGGCGATTGCATTGCATACAATAAAGCGACAACCATATGGCTCCTGCCAGTTGCCGATAACTCGGTTACAAAACAGGATCATCTCATACAATAAAATTTAGCATCATGCCTTGACCATATCACATCACACATGCCCTGCAAAAACAAGTTAGATGTCCTCTACTTTGTTGTTGCAAGTTTTACGTGGCTCCTATGGGCTGAGCAAGAACCGTTCTTACCTACGCATCAAAACCACAACGATAGTTCGTCAAGTTAGTGTTGTTTTAACCTTCTCAAGGACCGGGCGTAGCCACAGTCGGTTCAACTAAAGTTGGAGAAACTGACACCCGCCAGCCACCTGTGTGCAAAGCACGTCGGTAGAACCAGTCCCGCGTAAGCGTACACGTAATGTCGGTCCGGTCCGCTTCATCCAACAATACCGCCGAACCAAAGAATGACATGTTGGTAAGCAGTATGACTTGTATCGCCCACAACTCACTTGTGTTCTACTCGTGCATATAACATCTATGCATAAAACCAGGCTCGGATGCCACTGTTGGGGAACGTAGTAATTTTAAAAAAAATCCTACGCACACACAGGATCATGGTAATGCATAGCAACGAGAGGGGAGAGTGTGTCCACGTACCCTCGTAGACCGAAAGCGGAAGCGCTAGCACAACGCGGTTGATGTAGTCGTACGTCTTCACGATCCGACCGATCAAGTACCGAACGCACGGCACCTCCGAGTTCTCCACACGTTCAACTCGATGACGTCCCTCGAACTCCGATCCAGCCGAGCTTTGAGGGAGAGTTCCGTCAGCACGACGGCGTGGTGACGATGATGATGTTCTACCGATGCAGGGCTATACCTAAGCACCACTACGATATTATCAAGGTGGATTATGGTGGAGGGGGGCACCGCACATGGCTAAGAGATCCAAGAGATCAATTGTTGTCTCTCTAAGGGGTGCCTCCCTCCCGGTATATAAAGGAGTGGAGGAGGGGGAGGGGTCCGACCACCCTAGGCGCGCCCCATGAGGAGTCCTACTCCCACCGGTAGTAGGACTCCCCCTTCCATGTGGGAGTAGGAGAGGAGAGGGAAGGAGAGAGGGGGGAAAGGAAAGGGGGGCGCCCCCTCCTTGTCCAATTCGGACTGGGGGAGGGGGCGCGCGGCTGCCCTTGGACGCCACTCCTCTTCTCCACTAGGGCCCAATAGGCCCATTAGTCTCCCCGGGGGGTTCCGGTAATCCCCCCGTACTCCGGTATATGCCCGAAACTCCCCGAAACCATTCCGGTGTCTGAACATAGTCATCCAATATATCGATCTTTACGTCTCTACCATTTCAAGACTCCTCGTCATGTCCATGATCACATCCGGGACTCCGAACTACCTTCGGTACATCAAAACACATAAACTCATAATATAACCGTCATCGAACTTTAAGCGTGCAGACCCTACGGGTTCGAGAACTATGTAGACATGACTGAGACACGTCTCCGGTCAATAACCAATAGACCAACCTGGATGCTCATATTAGCTCCCACATATTCTATGAAGATCTTTATCGGTCAAACCGCATAACAACATACGTTGTTCCCTTCGTCATCGGTATGTTACTTGCCCGAGATTCGATCGTCGGTACCTCAATACCTAGTTCAATCTCGTTACCGGCAAGTCTCTTTACTCGTTCCGTAATACATCATCCCTCAACTAACTCATTAGCCACATTTCTTGCAAGGCTTATAGTGATGTGCATTACCGAGAGGGCCTAGAGATACCTCTTCGATAATCGGAGTGACAAATCCTAATCTCGAAATACGCCAACCCAACAAGTACCTTTGGAGACACCTGTAGAGCACCTTTATAATCACCCAGTTACGTTGTGACGTTTGGTAGCACACAAAGTGTTCCTCCGGTAAACGGGAGTTGCATAATCTCATAGTCATAGGAACATGTATAAGTCATGAAGAAAGCAATAGCAGAGTACTAAACGATCAAGTGCTAAGCTAACGGAATGGGTCAAGTCAATCACATCATTCTCCTAATGATGTGATCCTGTTAATCAAATGACAACTCATGTCTATGGCTAGGAAACATAACCATCTTTGATTAACGAGCTAGTCAAGTAGAGGCATACTAGTGACACTCTATTTGTCTATGTATTCACACAAGTATTATGTTTCCGGTTAATACAATTCTAGCATGAATAATAAACATTTATCTGATATAAGGAAATAAATAATAACTTTATTATTGCCTCTAGGGCATATTTCCTTCATTTCGATCTCCTTACTCAAAGCTCCATTCAAAAAACTACTTTGTGGGATTGTTCGGTATGTGACTCCTCCAATGGTCCAATTAGTTTTTGTTCTAATGCTTTATTTATTGCAATTTTTTGCTGCTTAGGTGACCCTGTTCTTGAGCTTGCATGTCAAATTTATATGGTCCCAAGTAGTTCTAATGCATGATATAGTCTCTAGGCACTTGTGGGAGTAGTTGCTGTCAATCTTGGTGAGTTTGGTTCACTTTTATTTTGAGTCACTAAAAATTTCACAGAAAGAAATATGTTTAGGAAATTGTACCAAGGTGGTTCCTCAAGGAAGCAAGGACCCAGGCTCACGATACATTAGCCGAACAATGAACTACCAAGGGAAGCTCAAGTGCGGCCTTGTGAATGGCCGTCAGAAGAGTTTATGGTCCAAGCAGGTATCAAGGATGAATTTGGCGCGTATGTGCGTAATGCTGATCTTGAGGGCTTCGTGTCAGATAAGTGCCCGCAATACCACTACCTAACTGATTCCTTTGTGAGAAGGTTTAAATTTACATCCTCACGCAATTCTCACACTGTTTTATTTGATCTTTATGATAAATCATATACCAAGGATTTAGAAGATTTTAAAAATGCTTGTAAACTCCCGCAGTGGGGCAATGTTAGTGAACCTCGCAAATCTGAATATAAAGACTTTCTTGCTAGTATCACTGTGGGGGAATCTAGAGAAATCACACAAGCTACCATAGGGAGCATTCATTTTCCTTCCATACATTATTTTTCTCTCTTTTTAGGTAGATGCATTAACGGTAAAGATGAAGCTTGTCACATGTGCGTTCCAGATCTTTGTGTCCTCAAAAGTGCGTTATTAGGTGATAAACAATATAACTTGGGGGCTATTGTTGCATGAAGGTTGCATCATAATGGTACAAGTGGAGATTGGTTTGGTGGAATTTATGCAACTCGTGTAGCTAATTATCTTGATGTACCCATACGTAGAAATGATTTGGAGTTACCCCCTACTTATCTAGATTATAACGCTATGGTCCGCCATCAGTTTGTTGAGAGGAATGAACAGTTCCTCCAGTACCGACTAATCTTCGACAGACGTCGCACTGTCCATGTTGCTCTCCCTGCCCCTACTTTCTTTGACTTTCAGGCAAAAAGGAGATATGTTATAACCATGGAGGAGGCGAACAAGTATGAAAGGAGGACGGAGGCAGCTCGCCTCCAAGCTGCAGCTCGTCAGGCAGTAGCCGCTGTCGGTGTCAAAATCGGCGGATCTCGGGTAGGGGGTCCCGAACTGTGCATCTAAGGCGGATGGTAACAGGAGGCGGGGGACACAATGTTTACCCAGGTTCAGGCCCTCTCGATGGAGGTAATACCCTAATTCCTGCTTGATTGATCTTGATGATGTGAGTATTACAAGAGTTGATCTACCACGAGATCGTAGAGGCTAGACCCTAGAAGCTAGCCTATGATTACGATTGTTGTCGTCCTACGGACTAAACCCTCCTGTTTATATAGAGACCGGAGGGGGCTAGGGTTACACAGAGTCGGTTACAAGGGAGGATATCTACATATCCGAATTGCCAAGCTTGCCTTCCACGCCAAGGAGAGTCCCTCCCGGACACGGGACGAAGTCTTCAATCTTGTATCTTCATAGTCCAACAGTCCGGCCAAAGTATATAGTCCGGCTGTCTGAGGACCCCCTAATCCAGGACTCCCTTAGTAGCCCCTTAACCAGGCTTCAATGACGATGAGTCCGGTGCGCAGATTGTCTTCGGCATTGCAAGGCGGGTTCTTCTCCAAATTCTGAGTACCTGTCGAGTAGTGTCCGGCTTCCCATGAATGTTGCACTCCTTGGCTTCTGCGCCTAATAACGGCTATCCTCCACGTGTCGAGCGAATGCGAGAATTCAGGGCATTTTTACACTTGCCACCCTAACCATGTGAGTAAATCGTGTATTTAAAGAGCCGGGGATCCTCAGACCCAGATCACACCATCCTCCCACAGCGAGTATCCATCGGAGCGCACCCGGAAAAGTCCATCCCATCATGGCCGGCCATCGCAGCTCCTCCTCTCGCTCCCGTAGCACTAAGCCAGGCAATTGGAAGAAGTGTTCCGTCCCCCACAGCCAATTAGTAGAGTTATAGACTCACGGGTTTCTCCCTCCAGTGTACATGGTCCACGTCGAGCCGGACTAGCCACTTACAACGGTGGGGAGCAAGCGGGGAGCTTTCCCAACCCATCCATGGGGGAGCGGGTATGCCTTGTCCCTTACTTATTAAGGGGACTTGGATTTCCAATCCATCCTTTCCTCCGCGGGCTCCTGGAGTTCTACAGCCTCCAGCTGCATAACTTTACTCCCGCCTCCATATTACACATCGCTGGCTACGTCGCCCTTTGCGAGCTTTTTTTGAGCTGCGAAGCTCATTTCGAGCCATGGAAGAGGCTATTCTGCCTCGTACCCCATACACAGGAGGGGTCAATATATCAAGTGGGCGGAGCCGAGATATGGCGCATCGCCGGGACCGGATACCTGTCCGGTACTCCGAAGAAGACATCCGAAGACTGGCCTTCGGAATGGTTTTATATGGAGGACGTCCCCCTTACGGTCCCTATTCGGATGGGCCTTCCTGAGTTCAATAACGCCCCTTTGAAGAAACGCCGCAGCTGGCACCCTCGGAGCCCCCGGGATGAAGATAACAGAGAGGTCCTTTACCTGATGGGCCGGATAAAAATGCTGGCCAAATCAGGATTGACAATAATCGAGGTTATGTCAATATGTATAATGCGGGGGGTGCACCAACTTCAATATCGGGGAGAACCCATGTGGCACTTCAATGGAGAAGACGATGCCACCCACTGTGGTCGTAAAGGTCCAGACTCCGTCGCTGCTCTAGAGAAAATACTGTCCGATTTATATAAAGGAGAGGAAGAGGAGTTCATCCGAATTAAGCCACGGGATGGATTCTCCATGTACAACCCCCTAAACTGGGTGAGTTGCTACTTTTTACTCCAGACCTTCCCGCATTCTTCGTCATAAGTACTTACCTTGCTATTTCATAGCAGGAACTGCGAAAAGCTGTGAGGGAGGTCCACAGCCCGTCTCCACAACCAGAGGACCTTGACCGGGCCCTCGACCCCGGACTTGAAGAAGATCCGGACACATTTGTGGAGCTCATCGACAGGATATTCTATCAGTTAAGCTGCGACGGTGCCTTGGTGGCCATCATAGCAGATTATCCTGGACTGCTCCCTACATCGCATGTAAGTAAAACCGGAGTCCCAACTTCCGAGAAGGATCCCTTTTTTGCACTTCACCTACCGCACACATATGGTGTCTTATAGGGAAGGCCCTCGGGACGCCATGCCGAACCCGCAGTGACTCACCAACAAGGGGCACCGAAACCGGGTAGGCTTAAAAGGAAGGCGGTCAGGACTGAGACGCCGTTGCAGAGGTATGAAAAAGAACCCTGCTCCATGGTTGTCGTCTTGAAATTATAATGACGTCCATGGTTTCTGGCAGGAAGAACGCTCGCCGGACCGTATCCGGAGAGCCTGCCGGCCACGCCTCCACCAGTCGGGCTCCAGAGCCGGACATAGAGGCAGATGCTAACGTGGGGACAACGCCGGATGTTCCTCCTACAGAGGATGCGGATAGGCTATCCGCTACAAATTCCGAAGTGGAGAGTGCCATGAATCACAGGCGTCACCGGGCCGTACTCCGCGACCCTGGTTTCTCTGAAGAGGCGTTCGATGCCTTCAACTCAGGAGACGCGTACATCCGAGCTGCTCAAAATGGTCTTGCCAGAGCCACGGACCAGTATGTAAAGGATATACGGGTAAGAAAATCTGATAATTATGTATATCAGTAGCCCCAGAGACTTGAAACAGTTGGCACAACTGATTTAAGGATCATTATTTGCGTAGGTTCTTATAGAGAAGAATACCCATTTGTCTCAAGAGCTGGAGGAGTGCAAAGCCCAGCTACGGGCCGCAGTTGCCGCAATGAAGGAGTCCGAGAAGGCCCCATCTGGTAACACTTGTTTCTATCGAAAAGAAGGACATGTACCAGTTAGTATTCGACATGCATGCAAATCTAATAATAGATTCTGCACATGATCCCGGAGTGAATCTGAAGGTCGTACGGGGGGATGAGCAACATGCTCAACGACGGCTAGAGGCTGGCGAGCGCGTGCTTACGCAGGTTAGGCGGGAGAAAAATGATCTCCAAGATGCCAATACCCGGCTGGGCGTTGAACTGAAAGATGTTTGGGCCCAGCTTGCTGACTCCGTATAGGAGAATAAGAGGCTTCGACGCGGCATTTTTAGTAAGTGCTTGAACGAACTTTTATAGAGTTCGGCGAAGAAACCGGCTAACAGAGTTATATCTGTAGGTATGCTGACGGGTCGTCCCGCAGAGGAGATGCCCGGGTCTGCGGGTGATCTTATGCCAGAGCTCTCACAACTGCACGAACAAGTTCGGCAGGTGATGCAGGGCATTGCCCAGGCCTTGTGGCCATCCGCCTCCCTACTAGGAGGCATGGGGGAGCTCGTAGAGATGCTCAAGGGAGCGCGGCGGCGCTTCCGATTATGGAAGATATCTGCCTGCTGACAAGGTGCAAGGGAAGCCTGGGCCATGGTGAAGACTCGGTATACCAAGGCTGACCCGAACCACATGGCTGAAGTCGGACCTGTGGGGTCTGATGGGAAAGAGATCCCTGTCAGTTTGGTGTATGACCAAGTGAAATTAGCCGCAAAGTATTCCCAACAGGATTGTAGGCTAGACAGCCTGTTGGATGGTATAGAAGAAGAATTTAGTCAGTCTAAATGACTGTGTACTTCAAGTGACATATATTGTCCCTAGCCGGATTGTAAATCATTTGTCATGGCGGACCTTTTCGCTTCGACCTCCAGACCCGATAGTCTGGAGTGTATCCGAATACCTGCTCAGTTATGTAAAAGCCGGGGTACGCGTGGAAACCAGGCGTAGGGGTCATAAGTGCTTGAACAGACAAGTACCCAACTAGCTATGTTATATTACATGGATAGTAAGAAACATCTTCCAGGGAGAATAGTTCCGTTAAGGGTTCCTTTCCCTGGGTACGCATGCATTAATGTGCATGCCCGAACTGCGAAGAGAGACGCGGGATATAAACATCTGGGGGCATGTGTTACAATAAGTAAAAGTCATCATTTGTTCACCGGCCGAATATTCCCTTGAGAACGCCAGCTTTCGGCTTCACCCAGTCTGAGGTACACATCCAGCTGACCCGGCAGTAACAATCGCAGAGGTGCTCCCCTTATGCCCTAGCCGAATTAACAGGAACGTAGGGCATAAACACAAGAGCCAGGCAACCCAGCTTGGCCAAAACTTAAGTCATATCGATGGATATAATGGCGAAGAAAAGGTACATGTGGAAAAGTAACACATGTGCGGGGGCGTAGAGCCCGGAACATAGTTATATTAAGCTTCTGTATAAGAAGCCCCCAGGTATAGTGAGCACGACTAGCGCATCAAGATTGTGTAGTCAAGACACATTTTAACCTTTTAAGGCCGTGAAGAAAAAGTGAAGAAATAAAGAAAGAAAAGACAGATAATGAATGTATATATAAAAAATTGACGGAGGTAAGGAGACGAACACAGAGTCCGGCACTAGGCGTAGAACCTTCAGAGTCTGGTTGCGTTCCATGGGTTTGGCTCGAGTCGATTGTCCGATGCATCCCGCAGACGGTACGCTCCACCGGTCAGAACTTTGTCAATAACGAAGGGACCTTCCCATTAGGGCTTGAGCTTGTCCTTTTTCTTCTCTGGTAGGCGTAGAACGAGTTCGCCAACGTTGTAAGTTTTGGCCCGTACTTCTCTGCTTTGATACCGTCGAGCCTGTTGCTGATAGAATGCGGAGCGGGCTTTTGCCACATCATGCTCCTCCTCCAGGGCGTCCAAACTGTCCTGCCGATCAAGCTCGGCGTCTTTCTCTTCGTACATGCGCACTCGAGGTGAGTCATGAATGATGTCGCAGGGCAGTACCGCCTCTGCGCCGTACACCATAAAAAAGGTGTGTATCCGGTAGTGCGATTCGGCGTGGTCCGCAGCCCCCATAGTACGGAGTCGAGCTCCTCAACCTAGTGTGTATCTGATTCCATCAAGGACACACTAATCTGGGTTTAATGCCTCTCATAATGAGACCATTTGCTCGCTCGACCTGACCGTTTGTTTGGGGGTGATAGACGGAAGCATAATCGAGCTTAATACCCATGTTGCCGCACCAAGTTTTTACCTCGTCGGCTGTAAAGTTCGAGCTGTTATAGGTGATGATGCTGTGGGGGGCGCTGTAACGGTATACAACCCCAGATATGAAGTCTATCACTAGTCCGGACTCGGTCGTTTTAACTGGTTTGGCTTCTATCCATTTGGTGAATTTATCCACCATGACCAATAGGTACTTTTTCTTATGGCTTCCTCCTTTAAGGGGTCCGACCATATCCAGCCCCCAGACCGCAAAGGGCCAAGTAATGGGGATTGTTCGGAGAGCAGTAGGTGGCAGATGGCTTTGGTTTGCAAAAAGCTGGCAACCGACGCAACGTTGGACGAGGTCCTGTGCGTCTGCTCGGGCCGTCGGCCAGTAAAAACCTGTACGGAAGGCCTTGCTTACAAGGGCCCGAGCTGCGATGTGGTGGCCGCCGAGTCCAGCGCGAATTTCTGCCAAAAGTTGCCGTCCTTCCTCTTCGGAGATGCACCTTTGAAGTACTCCGGTAACTCTTTTCTTATAAAGCTCTCCCTCGTGGACCTTGTAGGCTTTAGACTGCCGCACAATGCAACGTGCCTTGTTTGGGTCCTCAGGGAGTTCTTGCCTAGTTAGGTAGGCCAAGAAGGGTTCTGTCCACGGGGCGATGGCAGTCATAATCACGTGGGCCGAAGGTGTTATTTCGGTGGCAGAGCCTCCGATTACGTCAGAGTGTACGGTATCTCGCGTTGTGGCCGGGTCCGGACTGTTGTTGCCGGTCTCTCCTTCCCATACCACGGATGGCTTAAACAGCCTTTCCAAGAAGATATTAGGTGGGACAGGGTCGCGCTTGCGGGCGAAGATATCCGCCGCTTGATTGTTTTCTCGGACCACATGGTGGAATTCGAGCCCCTCGAACCGAGCTGACATTTTGAGGACGGTGTTGCGGTAAGCCGCCATTTTTGGGTCCTTGGTGTCAAAGTCTCCATTTATTTGAGATATTGCGAGGATCGAATCCCCACGCACCTCTAGGCATTGAATGCCCATGGAGACTGCCATCCGGAGACCATGCAACAGGGCCTCATATTCTGCTGCATTGTTGGAGTCTGTGTATAATATTTGGAGTACGTATTGGACTGTATCTCCGGTGGGGGATGTCAGGACGACGCCTGCCCCCAGGCCAGCCAACATTTTGGAGCCGTCAAAGTGCATGATCCAATTGGAGTACGCGTCGTACTCTTTAGGGAGTTCGGCTTCTGTCCATTCGGCGATGAAATCAGCCAGTACTTGTGACTTAATGGCTCACCGTGGTTTGTATGTTATGTCAAACGGGAGGAGCTCAATAGCCCATTTAGCAATCCAGCCGTGGCATCGCGGTTATTTATTATGTCGTTGAGTGGTACTTCAGACGCCACCGTGATTGAACACTCTTGAAAGTAGTGTCGTAGTTTCCGGGATGCCATGAAGACTGCGTGTGCTATCTTTTGATAATGTGGGTACTGTCGGTGTCAAAACCGGCGGATCTCGGGTAGGGGGTCCCGAACTGTGCGTCTAAGGCAGATGGTAACAGGAGGCAGGGGACACGATGTTTACCCAGGTTCGGGCCCTCTCGATGGAGCTAATACCCTACTTCCTGCTTGATTGATCTTGATGATATGAGTATTACAAGAGTTGATCTACCACGAGATCGTAGAGGCTAAACCCTAGAAGCTAGCCTATGGTATGATTGTTGTTGTCCTACGGACTAAACCCTTCGGTTTATATAGACACCGGAGGGGGCTAGGGTTACATAGAGTCGGTTACAAGGGAGGAGATCTACATATCCGTATTGCAAAGCTTGCCTTCCATGCCAAGGAGAGTCCCATCCGGACACGGGACAAAGTCTTCAATCTTGTATCCTCATAGTCCAACAGTCCGGCCAAAGGATATAATCCGGCTGTCCGAGGACCCCCTAATCCAGGACTCCCTCAGTAGCCCCTGAACCAGGCTTCAATGACGATGAGTCCGGCGCGCAGATCGTCTTCGGCATTGCAAGGCGGGTTCCTCCTCTGAATACTCCATAGAATATTTTGAACACGAGGATAGTGTCCGGCTCTGCAAAACAAATTCCACATACCATCGTAGAGAGAATAATATTTCCACAAATCTAATCTGCTGACAGCTTTTCATAACGTGACATAATGCCGTGGTCTGGTCGTGACGAACCGTTTTTCCGAGCCTGCCACTACACGTGTTGCGAGGCGGTTTTATTGGCACGCCCTGTCACAGCAGAGATCGTGTCCCTTTTTTCACGGGATTCTCATCAATACGGGTGTGGGTAACCCAATCGTGCATGTTGGTATGACTCCTCGATTTTAGGCAGGTTCCAAACGGCCACGGGAGGACGCTTGATATGCACCCTCTTTATAAAGGGGCCAAGGCCTGTCCTTTTCTTCTCGTACTCAATCGAATCCTTCCCCCACCTCGAGTTCCAACACCCAAGGCTCAGGCTAGGCGCTTTGGACCTTTAGTCATGTCCGGATCCAACCTTCAAGGTCGGTGGATGCCCTCCTCTGTCACAGAGGAGGACATCAAGAAGCTGAGAGAAGCCAGGTAACTGACCGCCGAAATCTCGCACAGGCTGCCCGCTCGAGGGCAGGTCATCCCCACTCCCGAACCCAACGAGAGTGTCGTATTTATTTCCCACTTCCTCCGGGGGCTAGGCTTTAGTCTTGATCCCTTCGTCAGAGGGCTTATGTTCTACTACGGGCTCGATTTCCATGATCTGGCTCCGGATTCCATCCTTCACATCTCGTCATTCATCGTTGTGTGTGAAGCCTTCCTCCGCATCACCCCACACTTCGGCTTATGGCTCAAGACCTTCAATGTGAAGCCGAATATGATTGAGGGGCGACACGCAGAGTGCGGAGGCGCCATAATAAACAAAGGCGCCGATGCTCCATGGCCAAAGGGCTCCTTCCCGGAGACATCCAAGTTATGGCAGCGGGAGTGGTTTTACATCACCGCTCCCCGAAGCGCTAAGTGGGCAGCTGCCCCTGCCTTCCGCCCGGGCCCCCCGCCACAATTGGCGTCATGGGTCAACAAAGGGCTGGACTGGGGGCCAGCTAATGATGTGCCGACACTGCAGAGCCGCATGCAAGATCTCTTCAAAGGAGATGTCAGCCTTGTTAAGGTAATGCAAGTCATGCTAGTTTGTCGGGTCCTGCCATGCCAACGTCGACCTCTTCGTATGTGGGAGTTCAACCCGGAAGGACCGCGAACTATTCAGCAATTCTTCGGCGCGACGCTCGAAGAGATGTATGGATTGTTCTTCGGATCACGAATAAAGTGTCGGGACACCACCGAGGATGTGGATCTGAACTGCAATCGTCCAGACACCCAAGTAAGTAATTCCGCGGCCGAACACATTGTCTTTTAATTAACCACAACATCATTCTGAAAAGTCGCCTTTTGACCAGGACTTGATAAAAAGGCGAAGATGATCAGGTGTTCGGCTCCCCTTCCCGAGGGCTCACCGGATCCTGTACTAGCCAGGATGCTCAAGCTTGTGCCTTATCAAGCACCATCAGGGGAAGATAAAGGGAGGAACAAAGAAGCCGAAAGCGAGCCTCACTCATTATTCATCCAAACCGGGGGAATTAGTGCCTCCGCGAAGGAGGATAACCGGGGAGAAGAATCTAAAATTCCCTCTCCCCAAGGAAGGAAGAGGGCCGCCTCTGAAGACTTGGAAACAATGGTTTTCAAACGAGGGAAGAAACCTTTGTCAGGGGGCCCTACCCCGGAGGGCATCCTTACCGCACAGTACCCGCAAGGGGTCCATCCCTCCACCGAGTTGTAAGTAAACAAAAGTACTTTATAGTAAATATACCCTGCTTCCTTTCTGAGAGCAATAACCGAGACGTATGTCTTGTAGTTCGGATCGTAGCCCTTCTCGACAGAGTTCGTCTTCGGGGATCTTCTTCTGGAGATGATGGAGAACGAAACGCCTCCCCGTGCCTCCCCGCCTCGTGAAGCGGACGACCCTGAGGTGTCGTCACGGAGGATCTCTCCTGATCCGCCAAGGCCAGAGGGTAACCCTTCGGCTACCCGAAGTCCAGAGTATTCGGCTCCTAAGGAGAGCAACAGAAAGAGTCCGGGACTGTCCGGTGCACGACCAGACGCACTGATGAATCTTCTGGAGCAAGCGGCTATCTCAGAAGCGCACCATACGCTAATGGGTATGGTGGTTGAGAGGATTTCCTCTGCCAAAAGCGGGTTGCATGAAGCTTTTATGAGCCTGCTGAGAGGCTTTGAGGTACGCAAAGTAATATATATATTTTTATGGTACCGCACACGCTAGGTGTGCCCTATGCAGATAGTAGCCCCTGAGACTCTGGTTGCTGTTGAAAAAGACGGCAAGTAGAGGATCATAGTCCCAGGTAATAACCGTGCTGCTTTCACGTGCAGACGGCTGAAGGTCCGGTGGCTAGCCGGACTAGTGAGTTTGCCGAACTGAAGCGGCAACTTGATGCGGCGGATGCCAACATCGTGCTTGTAAACAAGCGGCTTGACGAGGCACAGGGTACGTATTCTCCTATGATCAACACATATTAAGAGGAGCATGATGCTAGTATCTGTAATATGTTGTGACTGCAGATGGAGCTGCCGCCGTGGAGACCCTTCGGGCGGAACTTGCCCGAGCCAAGGAACAAGCCAGGAGGAGTGATGCGGCCGCCCTAAAGGCGGTCGAAGAGCTAAGAACCGAACAGGCTGCGCATTGCCAGAGCAAGGAGAAAATAGCCAAGATGGCTTTTGAACTGAAAGATGCCACCGACCGTTATGAGCTTCTTGAAAAGAAAAGCCGAACAAAGACGGCGGACCTGGAGAAAGCCACGGTAGCAGCCAAGGGAGCCCGCTCTAAAATCAGAGCGGCGAAGGAGGAGCTATGTCAAGCCAGAGATATCGCGGCTGGGAAGCCCTTTTTGTTGCGGACGAAGTTCGGAGATCCTAAGTATGCCCTTCTGGATCAATTATGGAATTCTGCGGACGCGTACCTGGATTTGGCAGCAAGTGCTGCTGATGCGACCAAGTTTTTCGAAGATCAAAAAGATCACGAAGTGGAAAAGTTGTTCTGGTCGCAGTTCAATGCTCCGACGCGTCCTCTGTTGTTAAATGAGCAAATGGCCGAGTGGGCCGAGCTCCATAGGTTGTCCGGGCTCGCCATGAGGTCTATTGTGGATCATCTTTGGCCGGAAGGACCAAGGCCGAATAGTTATTTTGGCTTAGTGCAACGATTCCTTGGTGCTGTGCCGCATATCGACGCGGTGAAGAGGTCGGCGTGCATAGAGGGTGCGCGGATGGCTCTTGCCCGTGTCAAGACATACTGGGCAGAGATGGAGGCCACCGCTATTGCATCCCAGAGTTTGGCGGTAGGCTGGGTATCAGCCGAGCACTATTTTGAATAAGTTTTAGAAGGCGCTCGTTTAATAGAGGCTCAGTGCTCGAAGAGGATCATGTTCTAGTGACATGTATCCCAATTGTAAGAACAATGTTATTTGAATTATAAAGGCTGTGTTTATACTTTTGCGTGAAAGTATTATTATGCCTCCTGTGCGGTCGTTCATGTATATATGTATATAACCTGAAAGTTTGCAGTCGTCAGCTTCAGCCCCCACCCATATAATGCGGGGGTGTTCGCAAAAGCGCGTCTTCACACTTGATCCAATGTCTTGGTCCATTAAGGAGGTGGTAGCGCGGCGAACAAGGCAATCAGACTATATTGCTTTAACACTTTCACTTAACCATAGGAGTTTGACAGTGGGGCTACGATATAGCCCCTGGTATTTCCGCGGCTATCCGAATACGGTGCGCGTACATACATGACCGGGGAAACCGGTCCTTCGTTAATGCGGAGGAATCCCGAAGATTCCGATGAGTCATCGAGTGGTTGACCAGTCTCACGCTTTATCATGACAGTCAGTTTTCGGCTTTCTCTACTGAGGTGCTCGTCCGGATGAACCAGGGCACAATCGCAGTAGTTCTCCCGGTGCCACCTTAGCCGATAGAGCAGAACGTAAGATAGCAAAACACGGGAGCCAGGCAAACCCAACATTTGACCAAAGACATGATTCGGAGCTGATGCATATAAGGCCAAACTCGCGACGCCGAACACTCCCTAAGGTATTCGGTCTTTACAACATATACTGGGCTGAGTAATGCCCTTGAACCCTGAATTTCCAGGTACGTGCATTATTCTGACGTGGCGAAATGCCAATAACGGCAGCATCCCTCTCGGTTATTCTGAGTATCCGGAGGATGTGAAGCAACAAGAGACAGTAAAAAAGGTTTACACATGGTCTTAATCTAAAAAGAAACCTTTGAGCGGGGCCCTGCTGCACGTCTGCGCCTGTGTCTCCGTTGTGCCGTATCCTGGAAGGGTGTAGCACGATTATCATCTCTAAAAGAGAAGAACTTAGGTGAAAGTTGTCGTGCGCAAAATTGGTTATTCTTAATAAACCATTAAAATTCAAGATAAGTAAGGTCGAGCCGAACTGTAGTCCTTTTTACTTGCGGGAAGCCCCTGGTACCGCCTATGGGGGTATATCCATCAAACCAATCTCATGTTTAACTAAGTTGTTACAGCTAGTGATCCGCCGGACTCGTCTAGCCGTGTCCGCGGTCTGGACGACCGATCATTTATTCTGGTTGCAGAGGCCGTTTAGTGTTCGGCTGCTAAAGCCGCCACACGTTCTTCCGCGCGTAAGGAACGCTCAACATTTCCGCTAACTATGATGATGCCACGTGGACCGGGCATCTTAAGCTTAAGAGAAGCGTAATGCGGTACTGCATTAAAACGAGCGAAAGTTGTTCTTCTGAGTAGTGCTTGATAGCCGCTTCGGAATGGAGCGATGTCGAAGGTTAACTTTTCACTTCGGAAGTTGTCGGAAGAACCGAATACAACCTCTAGTACTAGAAAGCCCGTACAGCGGGCCTCTGGGCCTGGTATTACTCCTTTAAAGGTAGTATTACCGTGGCTTATTCTTGTCGGGTCTATCCCCATTTTGCAGACTGTGTCCTGATATATCAGATTAAGACTACTGCCACCGTCCATGAGGACTTGGGTGAGATGGTCTCCGTCGATAATTGGGTCTAGCACCAAGGCAGCCAATCCTCCGTGCCGGATACTTGTCAGGTGATCCCTGCAATCGAAAGTGATCGGGTAGGCCGACCAAGGGTTGAACTTAGGGGTGACGGACTCTACGGCGCGTATGTCTCGGAGTGCATGTTTGCTTCTCCTCTTCCTCATGTGAATCATGTTCACTGTTTTGACCTCTGGTGGGAACTTTTTCTGTCCCCCAGTGTTTTGCTGGCAAGGCTCATCCTCGTCTTCACTTGGTGTTTCCCTCCCCTTGTGTTCGGCGTTTAACTTGCCGGCCTGCTTGAAGACCCAACATTCTCTATGGGTGTGATTTGCAGGTTTATCGGAGGTGCCATGAATCTGACATAATTTGTCTAGAATCTTGTTTAGGCTGGACAGTCCATCTCTGTTGCCTTTGAAAGGCTTTTTCCGCTGATCGGGTCGAGAGCCCCTAAATCCGGTGTTTACCGTCGTGTTGTCTGGGCTGTCTTCGTTATTTCGACGCTTGTTTTTACTGCATCATGGTTTTCCATTACCATCTCTGACTTCAGATGTGCCTGGGTCGCTGGTGCTACTACGTGCCAGCCAGCTATCTTTGCCCGCGCAAAAGCGGGTCATGAGACTTGTTTGGGCTGCCATTGTTCTTGGCTTTTCTTGGCCGAGGTGTCTGGCGAGCCATTCGTCTCAGACGCTGTGTTTGAAAGCTGCTAAGGCTTCGGCGTCGGGGCAGTCGACGATTTGATTCTTCTTAGTGAGAAATCTGTTCCAAAGCTTTCGGGCTGACTCTCCGGGCTGTTGAATTATATGACTTAAATCGTCTGCATCCGGAGGTCGGACATAAGTCCCTTGAAAGTTAGCCCTAAAAGCATCCTCAAGGTCCTCCCAACTTCCAATTGAATTTTCAGGGAGGCTCTTCAGCAAGTGCCGGGCTGGTCCTTTCAACTTGAGGGGCAAGTATTTGATGGCGTGGAGATCGTCTCTGCGAGCCATATGAATATGGAGGATGAAGTCCTCAATCCAGACCCCAGGGTCTGTCATTCCGTCGTACGCCTCTATGTTCACGGGTTTGAATCCCTCTAGAAATTCGTGATCCAGCACCTCATCGGTGAAACATAGGGGGTGCGCGGCACCCATGTATTTGGATGTGTCATGGCGTTCTGACGGTTGTAGTGTTCGGCTTTGATTATGCGTTGGAGCGCCCTTCCTAGATCTGTAGATGGATCTGGTCATGCCGGCCTTTTGATGCAAGTCCTTGCTTGGATCGTGTGCTGACTTATGTGCGGCCTCGTTAACCGCCCTATCGCGGCCACGAGGTGGTCGATCCGACCAGTCGGCCATTTTATTTTTCGGCTGTGTGGGCTCTAAGGCCTCATCATCGAATTCGGGCAATAGCTTGCACTTTGGATAGCTCTTTGTGTGGCGACTGCCACCATACTTTTCTTCAGTGTCAAGCACTTTCTTCCATCTACTGTTGAGCATATTCTACGCGGCCTTAAGCCTTTGCTTCTGCTTCTTCAGACTCCTCGCGGTGGCAATAAGCCTTCTACGGAGGTTCTCTTGTTCCAAGTGCCTTTCCGGGATAATGTGTGCATCCTCGTCCGGACTGTTTTCCTCTCCGGAGAGAGGTTGATGAGCTTTATACTCGGTGTCGCCGTGTTCGGACAGCGGCTCCGTACTATGTTCGCCGTCCGCTGGTTCATCCTGTTCTGTCGCTGGGTCAATGTGGTCGTCGTTTCCTCTGGAGTCGACCGGGGTATTATTTTTCCTTGCGCTGTTATCGCTGTTCTTGCCGAGGCGGGATTTGGAGCGGCGCCTACGCCGTCGCTTTGGTTGCTTCTCGAGGGAGCTATCCTTCGCTGCATCCTTCTGTTCCTCGTCATTGTTTTCTTTGGGTGTATCCACCATGTATATATCGTGTGATGAAGTGGCTGTCCAGCGCCCTGTGGGCGGTGGTTCCTGTTCCTCTCCTGCATCGTCGTCCATACTGTCGATGTCTTCGGAGTCAAAATCGAGCATGTCGGTTAAATCGTCGACAATGGCTATTAAGTGGGTGGTGGGTGGGGAGCGAATTTCTTCGTCGTCTGCATCCCATTCTAGCCGGACATAGTTCAGCCAAGGGTCTCCTGATAGGGAGAGAGACCTCAACGAGCTTAGCACGTCGCCAAAGGGCGAGTGCTGAAAGATATCCGCGTAGGTAAACTCCATGATCGGTGCCCAATCGGATTCGATAGGCACGGACGCAGGCGGCTCGGAGCTCATGGTCGGCAACGAATCCAATGGTCCGGCAACACGGGTCTCGGAGGAGGTGAAGTCAGTATTCGGCTCTATCGCCGCTAAGTGTGCGGCCTCCGTGTCGGGGACCATCCACCCGTCCTCATATGGCGCAATTTGTTCCGGATTGAGGGCCGGAGTAGTTGCAGGTGTGATCTCCCGAACATTGTCCGATGGCAGAGCTAAATCATGCTCGTCGTGATTGTGCGGCGCACCTGACATGGGCCCGAATCCGTCGAAGATCAAGTCTCCGCGGATGTCGGCAGTATAGTTCAAGTTTCCAAACCTGACCTAACGGCTAGGGGCGTAGCTCTCGATCTTCTCTAGATGGCCAAGCGAGTTGGCCCGTAGTACGAAGCCACCAAATACAAAGATCTGTCCGGGGAGAAAAACCTTGCCCTGGATCGCATCATTGCCGATGATCGAAGGAGCCATCTAGCCTTACGGTGACGGCACAATGGAACTCTCAATGAAAGCACCAATGTCGGTGTTAAAACCGGCGGATCTCGGGTAGGGGTCCCGAACTGTGCGTCTAAGGCGGATGGTAACAGGAGGCGGGGGACACGATGTTTACCCAGGTTCGGGCCCTCTTGATGGAGGTAATACCCTACTTCCTGCTTGATTGATCTTGATGATATGAGTATTACAAGAGTTGATCTACCACGAGATCATAGAGGCTAAACCCTAGAAGCTAGCCTATGGTATGATTGTTGTTTTCCTACGGACTAAATCCTCCGGTTTATATAGACACCGGAGGGGGCTAGGGTTACACAGAGTCGGTTACAAGGGAGGAGATCTACATATCCATATTGCCAAGCTTGCCTTCCACGCCAAGGAGTCCCATCCGGACACGGGACAAAGTCTTCAATCTTGTATCTTCATAGTCCAACAGTCCGGCCAAAGGATATAGTCCGGCTGTCCGAGGACCCCCTAATCCAGGACTCCCTCAGGTACCATGATTTGCATGGAGTGAGGACAGTGGATATGTAGTATACCGGCTTTTGAAGCGGGAACTTATGTCTGTCCGTCTCTCGTTCGACGACGAGCACTGCGCTTACAACTTGGTGTGTTGCCGCTATATATAACATCATTGGTTCGCCGATATTTGGCGCGGCCAAGATTGGGTTGCTGGCCAAGACGGCCTTTATTTCTTCCAATCCGGCCGTGGCCGCATCCGTCCACTCGAAGTGTTCGGTGGGTCAAAGAAGGCGATAAAGAGGTAGTTCCTTTTCTCCTAATCGGGAGATAAAGCGGCTTAATGCAGCCATGCATCCAGTTAATTTCTGGATTTGCTTGAGGTCTGTTGGGATAGCCAACTATGACAGAGCTCGAATAGTCGGATTTGCTTCAATTCCTCTATTGGAAACGATGAAGCCCAAGAGCTTTCCGGCAGGCACGCCAAAAACGCATTTTTCCGGATTGAGCTTGATGTCATATGTTCGGAGATTGTCGAACATAAGCCTCAAGTCGTCTATTAAAGATTCGATATGTCTGGTTTTGATGACCACATCGTCTACGTATGCCTCCACTGTTTTGCCGATTTGTGTTTCCAGGCATGTCTGAATCATGCGTTGATAGGTTGCACCGGCGTTTTTGTGCCCGAAAGGCATGGTGTTAAAACAGAAGGGGCTGTATGGAGTGATAAATGTTGTTGCGGCTTGATCGGACTCCGCCATCTTAATTTCATGGTATCCGGAGTATGCGTCGAGGAAATACAATGAGTCGTGTCCTGCGGTAGCATCGATAAATTGATCGATGCGGGGGAGGGGGAAGGGATCCTTGGGGCAAGCCTTGTTAAGGTCCTTGAAATCGACACATAGGCGCCAGGATTTCTCCTTCTTTGGTACCATCACCAGGTTTGCTAGCCAGTCCGGATGTTTTATTTCTCTAATGAATCCGGCCTCGAGTAACTTGGCTAGCTCTTCTCCCATGGCTTGTCGCTTAGGCTCAGAGAAACGCCGAAGAGTCTGCTTGACCGGCTTGAACCCCATTAGAATGTTAAGGCTGTGTTCGGCCAGCCTGCGTGGGATTCCTGGCATGTCTGAACGATGCCAGGCGAAGATGTCCCAATTCTTGCGCAAGAACTCCCGCAGTGCGGCGTCTGTTGTGGGGTTCAGCTGTACCCCGATGGATGTTGTTTTTGTAGGGTCCGTTGGGTGGACCTGGAATTTGACTATTTCGTCCGCTGGTTTAAAAGAGGTGGACTTGGGTCTTTTGTCGAGTATCACGTCGTCCCTGTCCACTGTGGAGTGCAGCGCAGTTAGTTCTTAGGCCGCAAGGGCTTCGGATAACGCCTCGAGGGCTAGTGCGGCGGTTTTATTTTCAGCGCGGAGTGCTATGTCCGGATCACTAGCTAGAGTGATGATTCCATTGGGCCGGGGCATTTTGAGCTTCATGTACCCGTAATGGGGTATAGCTTGGAAGATCGTGAATGCCTCCTGCCCTAAAAGGGCGTGGTATCCACTACTGAATGGGGCCACTTGGAATGTGATTTCTTCAGACCTATAATTCTCCGGCGTGCCGAATACCACATCTAGTGTGATTTTTCCCGCACATCGTGCCTCCCAACTAGGGATGATTCCTCTGAAGGTCGTGCTGCTTTGCTTAATGCGGCTCTTGTCTATTTCCATTTTGCTAAGAGTTTCCTCGTAGATGAGGTTTAATCCGCTGCCACCGTCCATGAGCACTTTAGTAAGCCGGAAGTCGTCCACAATTGGACTAAGGACCAAAGCGGCTAGTGCTCGGGCTGTTCGGAATTGAGGTTCGTCACTGGCATTGAAGGTTATGGCCGTGTCGTTCCATGGATTTATTGCTGCAACATGGCAGACTTCGGCAAGGCTGCGGAGTGCTCGCTTGCTCCTATTATTTGAGGCGAAGGTCTCGAAGACTGTCAATATTGTATTGTTATTTTCCACGGGATGGTGCTCTGTTGTATTATTGATGAGGAGATCTTCGCCGCTCTTGGCCACCTGTCGGAGTATCCAACATGCTCTTAATGTTGTGTGTTGGCATGGTATCCGCTGTACTGTGAATTTTGCATGGCCCATTGAGCCATCCCTCCAATACAGTTCCACGCCCTGTGGTGGGCTTTGGTTTCTTTGTAATTGGATCGGGTGACTTAAGAGAGTACACCCTTTTAGTTTGGACAGGGGGTTTAGTGAGAGCCGGAGGATCCCAGAATTTTGTTTGGGTTTTCCAGGCGCTTTCCATCGCATAGTACTTCTGTACTATGGCCGCCAAGTCAGCGAAGTGTGCTATGTCACGGCGAGTTATGGCGTTGAGGATTCCCTTGTCCGTGCAATTTTTGCAAAAGAATGAAATTGCGTCTTCCTCGCGACAGTCCTTGACCTTGCTCATTACAAGGAGGAATCTGGCCCAATAATGATGTACTGTCTCTTGGGGCTCTAGTCTAATGTGGGAAAGATCACTTGTGTCTGGGTGGGTGGGTAGATTTAGGTCCAAACCCTGACCCGATCTGAGACCCAGGGACGGAGGAGTTTTTGAGCTTAGCAGTTCGGGCTCCGGGATGTTGCCCAACAGATCTGGCCCGCTGTCTGATTCTAGGTTCGAAGCTTGGGCCATGTCCTCCCGTAGACGGGTATCCGGCTCGGAGAGGTCGGGAATCCGGACATAGTTTGTCCTCAAAATAGAGGAAGAATCGCTACATTGCTCCTCCACCACCGCTATCTGATGGGTGACCGACAGAGAGTTAATCTCCCTTTGGTCAGGTTTAAGCCCGATCCGATCATAGTCCATAGCGACTCCCAGGGCGGCGATGCGATCCAAGAGTTCATTCAAGGAAGAGAGCTCCATTGGATCCATCTGCTCAGCGAATCTCGAGCCGACGTGGAGGCTGGTTTTGATGACCCGAGAAGTCATTGTCGGCGCGACGGCCGAACGGGCGGTCATGACGAAGCCGCCTAGTCAGAGAGTTTGGCCTACAGCCAGGGCTCCCCCAGAAGTAATGTTGTCCTTGACAACAAGATGAGCCATCAAGCCTTATCGTCACGACCATAGTGGAACTCTCAATGAAAGCACCAATGTCGGTGTCAAAACCGGCGGATCTCGGGTAGGGGGTCCCGAACTGTGCGTCTAAGGCGGATGGTAACAGAAGGCGGGGAACACAATGTTTACCCAGGTTCGGGCCCTCTCGATGGAGGTAATACCCTACTTCCTTCTTGATTGATCTTGATGATATGAGTATTACAAGAGTTGATCTACCACGAGATCGTAGAGGCTAAACCCTAGAAGCTAGCCTATGATTATGATTGTTGTCGTCCTATGGACTAAACCCTCCGGTTTATATAGACACCGGAGGGGGCTAGGGTTACACAGAGTCGGTTACAAGGGAGGAGATCTACATATCCGAATTGCCAAGCTTGCCTTCCACGCTAGGGACAGTCCCTCCCGGACACGGGACGAAGTCTTCAATCTTGTATCTTCATAGTCCAACAGTCCGGCCAAAGTATATAGTCCGGCTGTCCGAGGACCCCCTAATCCAGGACTCCCTCAGCCGATGCATCTCAGTACGACCCCAGCTACAACTTTGGATATCCGCCAGGCCAGCCGTGGCCCTAGACCAACTTAGGCCAAAAGCCTAAGCTTGGGGGAGTACGTATTTCTCACCGACATTACATTCATGTTCACACACTCATGCCAGTTGTCGGTGCTCATACTTTTTCATTGTACAATCCATGCTAGTTTATTTTCTTTTCTAAGCCTTCTTCTTGTGTTTTTGAAAAACCTTAAGAAAAACAAAAAATTACTTGTAGCTTTTAGCTAGTTTACCTTCCATACCTATAGTAGTAATTAAAAGAAAACCCAAAAAGATTTCTCATTCTGCTTTTGTTTGTTGGGAGCTTTCACGTGTAAATAGTTTTATTTTATTTCTTTTCTTTGGGGGTCAAGAGGAGAAGACCATAATGAAAATGTTGAGTGGCTCTTATATGCATTATTGTTGATTTAACAAAGAGCCCATGTTACCTTGTCTTCTCCTTTGTATTAAATGCTTGCATATTCCAGCTTAGTCCAATGCACGTGCACTATTATTATTATTATCCACACCGTTCGGTCGTGCAAGTGAAAGGCAATAATGACGATATACTCCGTCCATTCCCTTATACAAGGCCACTATGAAAAATATATTTTGCATCTATACAAGGCCACTAATAGTAATCGAGGCAAAAATTTATGTTGTTTCCTCATACTAGCAACTTATTTAATACTTGCATGCAAGTAGTCATAATGACAGTGTGCTACTTCCTTCTCATTCCTTCTTTGCATGCATGCAGATGTATTAATGATCTCGATTAACGTAAAAAAGTTGTCTTGCAAAGCAATCATTAAATTATACCTTGGTACCTGTAATATGAGTTTGTGGCCTTGTATAAGGGAATGGAGGGAGTATTATGGACTGATTGAGATTAGAAAAGCTGGTATGAACTCGACCTATCTTGTTTTTGTAAATATGATTAGTTCATCGTTCCTGATTCAGCCTATTACACTACAAAAAAATACACTTCCATGATGATACGTGTTTGTCACAGTAGGTCGCGTTTTCTGTCATGCATGTACATCCATGACAAATTTATACAGAATCAAGATAGTCATACCTGTGCTGTCATAGAAGTGTTCCATGACATTGCCAAAATTATCATCACGGAAGTGTCCACTTCCATGACGATAAATCGCGCGTCACAGAAGTGCTTTCGTCAAGGGTGACCGACACGTGGCATCCACCGTAACGGAACGCCGTTAAGCTATCGGGTCGGGTTTTCGATCCGATAACCCGTTAACAGCCCCGACCAATGGGGATTTTCCACGTGTAAAATCATCATTGGCTGGAGGAAACACGTGTCGGCTCATCATTGGGATAGATGTCATCCACTCATTGGACGGAAGGCGCCTATGATACATCGACACGTGGCACGGCCCAACAGAGCCCCATTCCTGTGAAAAGGCCGGCCCGTTTGACTTGGTCAAAAGGTGGCGGGCCGGCCCATGGAAAGCCTGTTAACGGCCTGTTCGCATATAGCCCATTTATAGCCCGCTAACCCAAGGCCCATTACGCCCTATCCGAATTAGGCCCAGTAGCTTCATCTGGGCCATCCAATATGATTCCAGCCCGTTTTCACTTCTGGCCCATGACGTCTTTCGGCCCATATGAGGCCCTATGTAACTCTTGGCCTATTAACGGCCCGTGGTGAAACTGGCCCGTAATGAACAGTGTATCACTTTACACCCATTAACGGCCCGTGGTGAAACTGGCCCGTAATGAACAGTGTATCACTTTATACCCATTAACGGCCCGTGGTGAAACTGGCCCGTAATGAACAGTGTATCACTTTATACCCATTAATGGCCCGTTATTCCGTTGGGCCGTTTCCAGCCCATGTTATCTTTCGGCCTTCTCAGAGCCCATTTATTCTTGGGCTCATTTCCAGCATTCGTTTACTTACGGCCCGTTACTGTCATTTTCTGCTTGTGGGCCAAATTCAGCCCGTGGTTACAGTCGGCCCGTTTGTGGTCCGTTAATACGTTGGGCCGTTTCCATAGCGTCATCAAATACGGCCTATTAATGATGGCCCATTATGGTCGGCCCATGAACGGACGATTCAACTCTAGCCCGTTTATGGCCATAATGCGGCCTGTTATTGGCCCATGTTTGGCCAATCGATCATACAGCCCGTATAAGGCCCATTGATGATACGGCCCGTAGAAGACCCATTGTTTCTACGGCCCGTAGAAGGCCCATTGTTTCTACGGCCCGTAGAAGGCCTACTGTTTCTACGGCCCGTAGAAGGCCCACAGTTTCTACGGCCCGTAGGAGGCCCAGTGTCACTACGGTAAATATTAGCCCATGGTTATTGTGGCCTAGTTTAAAAAAATAGGTTATTGCAGCCACTAGCAAACCGCGGAAAAAGAACTGCACTAACTACAAGCAAACAAATAAACAAGACAACAAGGAAATAAATAAGCAAGCAACTCATGTTAGGCTCTCACGGCTATTACACATATTACATCCACTGGGCATCAAAGTTCGCCACCAGTGCAAATATAGGGAACAAAGCAGCATATAAACGCCGCAGCAAAACAAGTCCAGAACTGAAACCACTTCAGAAGAGTTCAAGAAACAATATCCTGGGTACCCATAATGCTGGCAAGATGCTTAGCAAGCTTATTAAATTTCTCTTGTTTGGCGCTTAAATCCTCCAGCGCTTGCTGTTGCACAAGAAAGTACGCATCTGAATTCTGCAGGGACTTCCTTAGTCCTTCGGCTTCTTGCCGCAGCACAGCTAACTGATGCCTTTCAGCTTGTAGTTGAGACTGAAGAAGCCGAAGTGATTCAGGCAGCGAGTTCGAAGAGCTTGTGCCAGCGGTACTGGCCAGTAACTCGAACACTACATCAACGCAGGACTGTGGGGTTTTCTCACTGTCTACAAGATCATTTTTATCACCTTTCTTGGAGACCAACAGGGTTGTCTCACTATCTTGAACCTTATCTGCATTAATTTCTCTACCATTGCATAGTGGGGTGCTCTTCTCCAATATTCTGTTTGCATACTACAAGAGAAACAAGCAGACACATCACAGGTTTAGCTTGTAGTATACGAAACTCATTTTGGTAAACCGGTTCAGTAGTAAGGTGGACAGGATAACAGCATGAAACAAACATATATCTATGTACTATGGTCACTGTATTGTCCATATCATTCTAGTTTATGTTCCCTAATCAAGATAGAGACACAGTTCAACTCATATATTTTTAAGACACAGCAGCATAGACAGAATATGAGTGTGAGAAACTACACAGCATTGGCAGCACTACTAATGTGCATCACATGAGAACATAACTGTTTATACAACTTAAACTGAAATCAACATAGAGCAAGAAGTTAGAACAGCAATCCAGTTAAAGAAATAGGTTTAAAACATACCTATTGCGCCATTGGAGTTTCAATTGGATCCTTCAAATTCGAAAGTAGTTGGTATGAGTAAATACAGTGATGCAACAGCAAAGGAGTATGGACCATAGCTACGGAATCTGACCTGAGAACAGTTGCTCTTCTGCTTTAAACGTGGAGTTTGGGTTAGCTGTGGTGGTCTTCGTGCTTTGGGCACTGCAGTAGCTTTACAAACTGCTCGTGTGGGGGTACTCTGTGGTGGACATGGTGCTTTGTCAACTATAAGTGGGTTACTATCCGCTGGGGTTGCGGTTAGATGGGTTGTAGCTGGTTCTCTGCCCAACGGTGTAAGTGTGCAATCTAGAAGAGTCTCGATTATGTGTGGTGCGGCTAGTTTGTGGGGACAACCATGGTTCTATCTGCATTGACGGGTAGCACTATCTTTTGTGAAGAACGGGTTTTTGCTCCCTTAGATACTGCTATCACCCCCTCCAATTCAAATGGCTGATAAACAAGAAAAGAAATTGAACGTACAGACACTGTATGATAGACAGATGTGGTAATTCACATATATGTTGTCTAACCAAACAGGACAGCATGACACAGTTTCAGATATATGATGGATAACTTAACAGGATATAATGGAATAATTCAACATATCATGAGTACCTAAACAGGATGACATGACAAAACTATATGATGTCTTTCTAAAATAGGTTGGGATGAAATAATTCACATACATGTTGTCTAAGTATACAGGATGGCATGATATAATTGACATAATTGATTCATATACTAAGCAGCTGGCACTCGCATGTATGATCTTTAAATTAAGCAGATAGAATTCAATATTGTGCATATGATGTCTAAACTAAGCAATGCAAGACACCATATCCATCATATGAGAAATATAAACATTGCAACTTAGAGCATACACCTCAGGTGGGATATAGGACTGGTCATTTGTCTCTGAATCCTCCTCTGAGGAGCTCCCTATAACCATCGAGATATTTGCTTCAACAGGTACCATTGCCTGCTCTGAAGACCTTGTTTTCACTCAAGATTTTTCCATAACCGGCTCAAATGGCTGATACACATGAAGAGTAGTTCAATATACACAGATTGTCGACAAATGGAATACGTAATGAAAAAAAATATGGCATGAGATAATTCACATATATGATGCCTGGCTCCATGGCAGTGCATAATTCACATATAAGATAACTGGCAGAAAAACATGGCATTGCATAATTCACATATCTGATATAGAAAGCAAACAGGAGGCATTCACACAAAGCATGTCTAATCTAAGCAGATGGCATGGCAATGTAAGACACCATATGCATGATATGAGCAATATAACCCAGCCAAGTTAGAGCATGCACCTCGGGGGGGGATACAACTGGTCATCTCTCTCCGAATCCTCCTCTGAGGAGCTATCTGTAACCAGCAAGAAATCTGCATCGACAGGTAGCACTGACTGCTCAGAAGACCTTGTTTTCACTCCAGATTTTCCCATGACCAACTCAAATGGCTGATGCACAGGAAGAGGAGATGAATGTATAAACATTGTTGACAAATGGAATACATTATGGAAAAAAATATGGCACAATACAATTCACATATACGATGACTGGCTAAACAGGATGGCATTGCATGATTCACGTATATGATGCCTGGCTAAAGAAGATGGCATTGCATAATTCCCATATACTCCCTCCGTTCGTAAATATTTATCTTTTTGGAGATTTCAAATGGACTACCACATACGGATGTATATAGACATATTTTAGAGTGTAGATTCACTCATTTTGTTCCGTATGTAGTCACTTGTTGAAATCTCTAAAAAGACAAATATTTAGGAATGGTGGGAGTATGACATAGAAACCAAACAGGTGGCATTCACACAAAGAAAATCTAAACTAAGCTGATGACATATAAGATGTATAATGTAAGCAATGCAAGGCGCCATATGCATGATATGACCAACATCAGCATGCCAGGTTAGAGCAAACACCTCAGGTGGTAAACAGGCGTGGTCGGCTCCTTCTGAATCTCCATCTGAACAGTTATCTTCCTCTGGAATACAATCTGGAAATGCAGGAGGGGGGCCACTTCGCCCACCATGGAGTGGCATCTGCATGACATTATATTCGCATGCAATGATCTTCTCTTTTTCTCTACATGTTCAGTACGATTGTGTACAATATCTGACATGCATAATAACAAAATAGTTAGATTTTGTAAGGCCTAAGGGGTGGATGCAAAAAATCAAGACTGATGGTAGCAAACGAGTGGATGGATCCAAAACTAATGATAGCACGTAGATTATAGCTTCAGCTTAAAAAGAAAGACAATGGATCATCTATTGTTTGTTGCCCACCCAACATGAACCACATAGAAGACCCAAAATGAACCAGATAGTAGACAGATACTATTCGTTGCTGGCTCGATATGAGACCCATGGGCAATTCAAAACTCAAGATTGAACGATAAAGTAGGAGGTAATAATAACCGATGTATAACATAAGCAAACACGAAAGACTGCGACCTCTCTTCCGGAACTGTGTAGTCCTCAGGTTCATCTGCTCAGTCGATGATGGTAATGCAGTTGGCGTAGCTGCCGGCAATGGGCAAGATGATCTGAGGCGGCGAAAGCAAGTCTGCAGGGGGGATCTCTGCTGTAGTGAACGCTTCTGTCGATGGTGCACCTCAGGTGGGGTGGATGACGGCACGGCAGGAGTAGGACATAACACACAGAGTTTTCTTTGACGCCTATCTGAAAATGAAGTAAATCTGTAAGGGCTCCTTAGAATTGGAGGATTCTATAAACGCAGGGACAGGAAAAACACAGGAATAGGATAGGAATGCACGTGTAAAACAGAGCATTTGGAAACATAGGATTTCAGTCAACCTGGGTGTTTGGCTCACATGAATTGGAAGAACAGAGGAATGGAGAAACAAACTGATGCGACGAGTGTACAACCTCTTTGGCATAGCCTTGTGGACCTCGGCATCATTGGGTTGGACGTGGAGGATGGTGATGATGCTGGTGTGACTGTCGCAGGCGGGGAACAAGATCCGAGGCCTCTGGAAACGGCGCCGAGGGTACTGCTCCGCTGTGATGGACGATTCCGTCGTTGGAGCAGCTCCGCTAAGGTGTACGGCGACGAGGCTGAAGCATGACAAGGCAGACAACGTTAATCTAAAGTGGGACCTTAATATCGTCTGCAACAGATGATGTAAAATACATCACCAAAAAGTGCTAGATGTAAAACACATCAGCCGCGCCACGGCCGCTCCGACAGATGTTGTAAGTACTGTTCACTCTGAACTTAACTGAAGAAAATGAACTTCACAGTCGAAACTGAATTTTACTGTCGAAACTGATTGAACTAGTAACAGAGCATTGCAATAGATGTTTAGGGCGTTCGAGCACTAGTAGCAGAGAAGCAGTGATCTAAATCAGCACATGCTCGAGCAGGGAACGCACTAGCAGAGAGCAAGTTGTGCAGTAGCACCGCGAGCGAGTGCTAAAGCAGCAACTCCTGTAGCTGCCGCAGGTCGTGCAGCAGCAGCAGCAGCAACAGCGCAAGCGAGAGCAAGAGCAGAGCATCAGCACGAACGAAAGGAGGAGCAGTGCAGCAGCGTGACCAACAGCAAGAACAGAGCCGCAGCGCGAGCGAGAGCCGGAGCAGCTGCAGCTAGTGCCGTTGTGGAAGTCGTCGCCGAGGAAGCAACGACATGGGGGAGAGACGCCGTGGATGATGTGGCCGGCGACGGCGCCGTCGATGGAGACACGCCATGTCCGCTCGGTATCGAGCACCGGCAGCCCCGTGAGATCGAATAAAAGATAAAATGCAGCGGTGAGTGCAGAACCTCCTTGGTGGCGCCGAGTTGGCCTCAGCTTCATCGGAGGAATTGGTGAGGGTGCAGCGGTTTCGGTGGGGCAGGTAAAGACGGCGCTGTGGGGATTGAGGTGGCGCGATAGACGAGGCAAACATCGGGGAAGCTCCTTGGAGGTGGAGGACGGGGCGGCTGATCCGGCGAGACGACGAGATCGACAACGGATCCTCATCCAGTGCGGTGGATGAGGGACGGCGAGCTATTGCGGTGGACGACGTAGTTGGGGAAGAGTCTCCAGTTGGGCAGCGGTCGGGAGGCCGACAGAGGAGCATGGGGTTTCGCGGGTTTTGGCGGCCTCGGTGTATGAATGGGGGGCGAAGGGGGAGGGGGAGCCAAGCTTAGGGTTGCGCTTGTCCGAAATGTAGGGTAAGTTACCAGCGTACCCCCACCGCTTTTGACACCGCGACGTGGAGCTTCATTTCCGGCTGAGGGGTAGAAGGGGGATTTCGCGTCTCTGGGCTGCGGGAGCGATTTCGGATGAGGAGGGAGTTCTCGCGCGCGTCCAAATTTCGGGATAACAAGGCGCGGCGCGGGTTGAAGAAGCGGGAGTTTCAAAGCAGGTGAGACAAAAGATACTCAAGCTTGAAAATTTCGGGATAACAAGGTGCGGATTCCTTGTTCGGCAGAACAAACTTAACGTGTAAGAAAACAATTCATACAAGACACAAGAGAGTCATGTCCCCTTTTACTATATTGCTATAGATGCCATTGAAAAAAGTACAAGAAAAATGTAAAAAAAACGGGAGAACAAGATTACCCTGCACAGTACCAAATCGATTCGCACTTCCCTCAACAACAACAAAAAACAAATCAATTCCCACCAAAGAAAGAGTAATGTCCCATTTTATATGATTACAGATGCCATGATCTTGAATTTCAATTTTTGAATCCACGTTATGTTGAATTCGAATATATCGTTAGGTGACCTTGCGGTTTATAATTGATGTAGTCGTACATTTGATCTTCCATCATATATGAACATTTTACTCCACCATGTGAACATATATATTGTCGTCTACCATATGGACTAAATTTGAATCAATTTTCCTTATTTGAATACGATTGTTGTCAAGTTATACAATAATTTAAATATTATCTTGATAACAAAAAACATACATATAGCAGTAATCATATTTCACTATGAACTACATGTACCATACGCTCTCCAATTCAAATATTTGTATCCATTTTATGTTGAATTCAAATCATAGTACATTATTGGTCTAGGTAGCAAGATGTTTGGGATAATCAAAACCCTGTTTTCATACGTATAATTTTTGGCTGAATTGGGACAAGTTTTGGTATAAGCCTCTTGCAAAACCGGAGATTCTCTGAACAAGCCTCGTGGTTCCGAGAGGGAAAGTGTCACCTTTGTGTGCGAAACGATATACGCTGCCTCCCCCCTGATTTTATTTACAGAGACAACATAGAACTATATGAGTGCCCTGTTAAATTTTGGAATTATTTCGGGTTCATTTGGCCTTTTTATACATTAATTGAGTTTCTGGACTTTTAATGTGCATAATATAAATATGAATTGCATGCACATGCTCCGGTGCACCAAAGTGGGTTGAAAAATCACATGTGTGTCCTTGGTTGAATTTCTAGGTCCCATGGAAGAAATGAGAATGAAATTCAAACATCTGGGCGTCATGACTCGGCCGAGAACAACGAGAAACTTTGATTTTAAATTCATGTAAATCCAAAACTCGCCTGGAAATCATGAAACTTGGCATGGTGTCATGTCATGGCACTAACATGTTGTGGTAAAAAAATTGGGCCGATTTGGAAGCTCGTGGTTCTAAGAGGGAACGTGCCACCTTTGAGTGTGAAATGATATACGCTGCCCCCCCCCCCTTGAGTTTCTTAACAAAGGCAACATAGAACTACATTAGTGCCCTGTTAAATTTTGGAATTATTCCGGGTTCGTTTGTCGTTTTTTATACATTAATTGAGTTTCTGGTCATTTAATGTGCATAAGTCAAATTTGAACTACAAGCACATGCTCTCGTGCACCAAAGTTGGTTGAAAAATCACATTTGTGTCCTCGGGTGAATTTCTAGGTCCCATGCAAGAAATGAGAATAAAATTAAAACATCTGGGCATCGTGGCTCAGCCGAGAACATTGAGAAACTTGGTTTTAAAATTCTTGTAAATCCAAAACACGTCTGAAAATCATGAAACTTGGCATGGATGTCATGTCATGGTACTACCATGTTGTGGTAAAAAATTGGCCGAATAGGAACAGATTTTGGTATAAGCTTCTTGCAAACCGAAGCTTCTCTCAAGAAGGCTCGTGGTTCTGAGAGGGAACGTGCCACCTTTGAGTGTGAAACGATATATGTTGTCCCCCTTGAGTTTATTTACAAATGCAACATAGAACTACATGAGTGCCCTGTTAAATTTTGGAATTATTCCGGCTTCGTTTGGCCTTATTTACACATTAATTGAGTTTTTGGTCATTTAATGTGCATAATTCAAATTTGAACTACAAGCACATGCTCCCGTGCACCAAAGTTGGTTGAAAAATCATATTTGTGTCCTCGGGTGAATTTCTACTCCCTCCTTCCATCTATATAGGTCCTAATGCGTTTTTCGAGGCTAACTTTGACCAAACATTAGAGCAATAATATATGACATGCAACTTACACAAAGCATACCTTCAAATTTGTATGTCAAAGGAGCTTACAATAATATAATTTTCATAGTATACATCTCATGTGTTATTAATCTTGTCAATAGTCAAAGGCTGTCTTGAAAAACACATTAGGCCCTATATAGATGGAAGGAGGGAGTAGGTCCCATGCAAAAAATGAGAATAAAATTCAAACATCTGGGCATCGTGGCTCGGTCGAGAACATTGAGAAACTTGGTTTTAAAATCATGAAACTTGGCATGGTGTCATGTCATGGTAGTACCTTGCCATGGTAAAACAATTGGCCGAATAGGAACAAATTTTGGTATAAGCTTCTTGCAAATCGGAGCTTCTCTCAAGAAGGCTCGTGGTTCTGGGAGGGAACGTGTCACCTTTGTGTGCATAATTCAAATTTGAACTACAAGCACATGTTCCAGTGCACCAAAGTTGGTTGAAAAATCACATGTGTGTCCTCGGGTAAATTTCTAGGTTCCATGCAAGAAATGGGAATGAAATTCAAAATTATGGGCGTCGTGGCTGGGTTGGAAACATTGAGAAACTTAGTTTTTTAATTCCTGTAAATCCAAAACACGCATGAAAATAATGAAACTTGGCTTGGTGCCATGGCATGGCACCAACATGCTGTGGTAAATTTGCAGTCCGATTTGCGAAGGCGCACACATTAACAATCAACAAAGTCATTTTGGAACAAGTGTTGTCACGTTACAATCAAAAACACAAGTATTATTGAAACCGTGGGCGTTCTACTTACTAGTACCATTTACGTGCCGCCACGCGTCCCCATTTTTTATTAGCTAGGAGGCGCCGTGCAGGGTAACTATTTGTGTACGAGAGGCGTGCGATCAAACCCCTACGCGTGCTTATCGGAGGAGAGCCCTTTGACCTCCATCTGCCGTCCACCTCTCTCCCAAGGTCTCCATTAATGGCGCCTGAGCCTCTGTTTAATGGTGTGGCTTTGTCTCACTCGACTGAGATTTAAGAGAGAAAAAAGAAAATCTGAAAGCACGGATCTTGATGTAAGATCCGACGGACCTATATAGCATCTACTGCGACTTATAGCAAGACTGATGAATATATAAGGACGATTTTTTTTATCAAAGAAGGGCTTGCCCCTTCCGATTTTCATTACTGAAAACCACCACAATTCACAAGAAGTTCAGCACAACTCTAGCCTAACACGAAGGACTAAAAGCTACCAGATTGAAATCGCAACATCCCAAGAGGCCAACAAAGGCCAAACATCCGCGCTAGTGCCCAACATTTCACAACCGATGACACAATCCACATCCTAAACCGATTATTACATCAAAAGAAACCAGGAAACTGAAGGAAGCCCAGCAGCAACTAGAAGAACAGCAACGCCAGGGTCGCCACAACAAGAGTTTTCTTCATTCCAACCTCGCAACATTGATCTTCCACAGAAAGATAAGGACGATTAATTGTCTTACATAATTAGAAAGATAATGCCCGAAATACACAAGGGCAAAAGAAGAAGGAAGACAAGGATCTGGCTCACTGATCTCTACTTTCTTGATGCGTTGCTGCAGGCCGCGGGAACTAGTCTCCGCGGCGAGCGGCGATGAGCTCTTTCGTGTCCTCAAGACGCTGCTTGAGAACATCCACGGATTCCTCCACCAGCCTTTGGCGCTCGTTGCGGAGCATGTCATTCTCGTCCATAAGTTTCTTGACGATGACGCCAGTCCTCTTCAACAAGGCACTGGTCTCCTCCTGCTGGTCTGCACTTCGGACGATCTTCTCCCTCAGTAGGTTGCGCTCGGCCTGGAGCCTCTCATTGCCCTCCCTTAGTTGCCGGATGACGCCGGTAGCCTATTCAAACGAGGCTTTCATGTCGTCCTGCAACCTCGCCCAGCCGGAGATATGATCCATCTGGCTATGGACGATCGCATGCATGCTCCTGTAACAGTCGTCGCCTGCCCGCGAGAAATTTTCCCAGGCTGCCGTGGCACGGCGGGACATCTCTGCTGCATTCGTGGCGCGGCGGGACATCTCTGCTGCTTCCGCGGCGCGGCCGGACCAGTCTGCTGCATCGACGACGCGGCGGGACCTCCGTGCTGCTTCAGCGGCGCGGCGGGACCTCTGTGCTGCTACTTCCGCGCAGCGGGACATGTCGGCTGCTCTCGCATCGAGGTGGGACATCTCTCGTGCTTCCGCTTCCATGCTCACCTCTCCCTGGTGACAATCTCTCGACCCAGAACTCACGCTGGCCATGGCAAGCGCAAGGGAAGGATGTTGAATGACATGTTTGTTTTTGTGGATGAGGAGTTGAGGAGGAATGTGCAGTCATCTTGGCATACTAGTATTTATAACCGAGTACTAATACGCTCCTAAGTGGGCAACCGTTTAGGTTGTGATCGGTGTGAACAGGTTTGCAATTCAATATAGCGTGGTACTAATACGCTCCTAAGTGGGAAACCGTTTAGGTTGTGATCGGTGTGAACAGGTTTGCAATTCAATATAGCGTGGAGTAATTTGGAATGTGACGAGACGCAAGCTCAAAATTTATTGATGGTTCTAGTTTCGAAGTGCGGCACTATTCCCGGATGGAGTACTTCTTTTTCTACTCCCTCCTTTCCGGTTTCTAGGGCTTATCTCAAAATTTTAGTTTTTCCATTTTATAAGGCTCAATTTGGATGTTCCCCAACACATGTTCAGATTCCAAGGTGCATTAAATCATTGCATGCAAGTATTAAGAGAAAATTGACCAATGCATGTACTTTATGCATGCATGCATTGCAATTAATGCATTGATAAACATAATTTTTTGAGAAAAACAAGAGCATTAATTAGGTGCTTTTGCAAACTACAAAAAATATTCCACCACTCACCATCTTGGTTGGTGAGATTTTTGAATTAAGCCCTATAAACCGGAAAGGAGGGAGTACTGCTGTGTACGTGCAATAACTGGCACCGTCATATACATATCTTACGGTTAATGGGGCGTTCGACAGGAATAGCCGCATGGCGAGCTCTCACACACGCGTCTGTTTTTTCTCGAACAGGAGGATGATGACCCCCGGCCTCTGCATCTGGGAGTCACACACGCATATGTAGCTACGGATTGTAGTGTTCTCAAACATCCGATTGGCTCTATCATGGATGTACCTATATACTAAAACATGTCTAGATACATCTATATTTTGACAAATGGAAGGCATGTATTGTGGAATGAAGGGAGTGCTTGTCATCAAAATGGATAAAAAGGGACGTTTCTAGAACTAAAATACGTCTACATACATCTCCTTTTATCCATTTTGATGACAAGTAGTACTTCTTACCCAAAGGAACTTTATATCCAACAGACACAAAATATCCGTTCGACTGTTGGAGATTACTGATCTGATGTCGAAGTAATTGCTGCATCGCCACCAAAACCCACCATTTCTTAAGATAAAGTAGACCAAGGTAATCCCTATATTAGCATATTACTAAGATAAACAGAAGGCACTGTAGAAACATTTAGGACGTGAGCTTGTCAATCTGAATGTGGAGGGACACAAGCTTAGCCCCGGCCAGCAGCTTGGGCGGAACTGTCAAGAAGGTCAGCTCCTGCACGTCGACGTTGCCGGGATCCTTGCTGCTTGTCACCTCCATTTCCACCTTGACGGCGTCGGTCGTGCCTTTGGGCTCCCCCGGCAGGCCGTTCGCCCACAGCTTGGCCACGTAGTGCGGCAGTGGGGACGCCCCCGCTCTGATGCAGACGACTGACACGGCGATAGGCGCGCCAATGTCGAGCATGCCGCCGACCAAGAAAAACGCGCGGCGGTCCTCCTCCGCGAACAGCAAGAGCCGTGGCTCCGACAGTGGCACTTGCAGCTGGAGCACCTTGCCGTACTGGATCCTGTGCACGGGCATGGGATGCGCAGTGCTGATGTGGTGGTAGAGCGCCGGCGGCGGGCGTTCATAGCCGCAGACGGGCACGGGGCATTTACAGGGCGCGAGCGGACACACGCTCTGGTGATCAGCGAGCTTGTGGTAAGTGACGTAGAGCCCACAGCCTTCGTGCGGGCACTCCACCCTCACCGACGAAAGGACGGACTCCACCGCCGTGTTCCGCACGTCGAAGCCACCGCCGCGCTCGCACTTCTGGCACTGCCGCTGGTTCCCGGGGCGCTCGACGCGGCAGTCCGCGCAGGCCAGGTGCCCTCCCTTGCACTGCAGTAATCAATCGAACAGCACATCAATCAAGAAACCTGCACCTTGCTCAATCAGCCGAACGGACAAGGTGTATTCGAACCTCATACACTGGAGGCGTCAAGGGGCGGAGGCACAAGGGGCAGTGGAGCACGGTGAGGTCCATCGAGACCTTAGAGAGCTCCATCGTCGGGTCCTGTTCGGTCTGCATGATCTCGCCCTCCTCGTGCACAACCATCTCTCGACTTGGGCCGGGGTATTACAAAGCTTTACCATCACATATTTTATACTACTTCAAGGTTCATTAAATCAACACATGCAAGTATCAAAAGGAGAGTCACGGCATGCATGCATGCGTTGTAATTAATGCATCGGTAAACGCAAATTATTGAAATATGCAGTGCTTTGATGTGTCGCGTCAACTCGTACATCAACGAGAAGTTTGATTATCCTCTCCCTCGCAGACTTAACTGCACCTGCCTTTGGCTGTATGACAGGTTGGCCACACACCTATCGGGCCCACCTGTCATACACGCAAAGGCAGGAGCGTCCCTCCCTCGCCCATGAGCGTGGTGGCTGGCAAGACTAGGAGAAGCTTTCGCTACACGCTCTCCCTCCCGCACGCGGTGGACATGCAGCAGTTCAATCGGTGTCAGATGGCCAGAAGCGTACTGTAGTACTCCTCCAGTGCAGTAGTACTCCATCATTGTTCGACTTCCCGAAGAGGCGAAGAGCCAAGCGCAGCCCGGACGCTCGTGTGGCAGTTTCATGTGTAGAGTAGTCTAGGATAGCGTGTACCGTGCCTGTAAGCTTAAAATCGTTGGGGTCGACTCCATGCTATGTGGCCGTCTTGAAGTTTTTTTTAACAAATTAAAATAGTCTTCTGGCCCTACCTGACACCCTGGTGATTGTAGTTTGCACGCTTATCTGGTCAAGACAGGAATATATATTTTCATTTGTTTTTTCGAAAAGGGAGGACTCCCCGGCCTCTGCATCAGAACGATGCATACGACCACATATATTTTAATTTGTGGTGGGTAAATGTTAGAGGTTGCAGCAAATATATTGTACACTGCGGGTCTTTTCAGCCAAGTTTAGAGGCAAGCATGTGGGGCCAGTGCTATGATGTGTCGCGTCAACTCGTACAACGAGGAGAAGCTTGATTTTACTACACACCTTCTCCCTCACCCATGCGCGCGGTTGCTCGCAAACGAGGACAGGCTTTTGCTTAGTAGTACTTCTACAACAAGCTATCCGTCCCGCTCGCGGTGGACGGACATGCAGTAGTGGATTCGACACTGTAGAAGCAGTAGTAGTAACATCATTGTTCGTCTTCTCAAAGAGGCGAAGAGCCAAGCGCAAACCAAACGTTGCAGTTGCGAACATTGGAGCACGCATATAGCCAGGCTCTTGCATGAGACAAAATCGCTATGTGAGCCAACTATTGTACTAGTACGTACAACTACTTGCTAGTATAGCCCTGTAAACCAGAAAGGAGTATTTGCCCTTCTAGAGATTTCAACAAGTGAATAGACTACACCGAGACGGAGTACATATGGAGCAAAATGAGTGAATCTGCACCGTAAATAAATACGTACTAGTTCTATCGTTTTCCTCTCCGAGGTGCACAATATTGAGTATACTGACTAGTCTCTTTTTGACACGCATTTACGTTTTTTTACACAATACAGACGCAAGCGCTCATATACACGCGCATACACTCACCCCTGTGAACGCACACACGCACGGCACTATCATCTTGAAATTTACAAAGTCACCATAGGCACCTCGTCTTCGACGGGTCCATAGGTGCTTGAATGCCAAAGTCACCATAGGCATCTTGATGTAGTCGTACGTCTTCACGATCCGACCGATCAAGTACCGAACGCACGGCACCTCCGAGTTCTACACACGTTCAGCTCGATAACGTCCCTCGAACTCCGATCCACCCGAGTGTTGAGGGAGAGTTTCATCAGCACGACGGTGTGGTGACGATGATGATGTTCCACCGACGCAGGGCTTCGCCTAAGCTCCGCAACGGTATTATCGAGGTGTAATATGGTGGAGGGGGCACCGCACACGGCTAAGAGATCTCAAGGATCAATTGTTGTGTCTCTGGGGTGCCCCCCTGCCCCCGTATATAAAGGAGCAAGGGAGGAGGAGGCCGGCCCTAGGAGGGGGCGCACCAAGTGTGGAGTCCTACTAGGACTCCCTAGTCCTAGTAGGTTTCCACCTCCCATATGGAATAGGAAAAGAGGAAGGGAAAAAGAGAAGGAAGGAAGGGGGCGCCCCCCTTCCCTAGTCCAATTCGGACCAGACCAAGGGGAGGGGTGCGGCCACCCTTGAGGCCCTTTTCCTTCTTTCCCGTATGGCCCAATAAGGCCCAATACGTATTCCCGTAACTCTCCGGTACTCCGAAAAATACCCGAATCACTAGGAACCTTTCCGAAGTCCGAATATAGTCGTCCAATATATCGATCTTTACGTCTCGGCCCTTTCGAGACTCCTCGTCATGTCCCCGATCTCATCCGGGACTCCAAACTCCTTCGGTACATCAAAACTCAATAAAACTGTCATCGTAACGTTAAGCGTGTGGACCCTACGGGTTCGAGAACTATGTAGACATGACCGAGACACGTCTCCGGTCAATAACTAATAGCGGGACCTGGATGCCCATATTGGCTCCCACATATTCTACGAAGATCTTTATCGGTCAGACCGCATAACAACATACGTTGTTCCCTTTGTCACCGGTATGTTACTTGCCCGAGATTTGATCGTCGATATCTCGATACCTAGTTCAATCTCGTTACCGGCAAGTCTCTTTACTCGTTCCGTAACACATCATCCCGCAACTAACTCATTAGTCACAATGCTTGCAAGGCTTATAGTGATGTGCATTACCGAGTGGGCCCAGAGATACCTCTCCGACAATTGGAGTGACAAATCCTAATCTCGAAATACGCCAACCCAACAAGTACCTTTGGAGACACCTGTAGAGCACCTTTATAATCACCCATTTACGTTGTGACGTTTGGTAGCACACAAAGTGTTCCTCCGGTAAACGGGAGTTGCATAATCTCATAGTCAGAGGAACATGTATAAGTCATGAAGAAAGCAATAGCAACATACTAAACGATCGGGTGCTAAGCTAACGGAATGGGTCAAGTCAATCACGTCATTCCCCTAATGAGGTGATCTCGTTAATCAAATGACAACTTATGTCTATGGCTAGGAAACATAACCATCTTTGATTAACGAGCTAGTCAAGTAGAGGCATACTAGTGACACTCTGTTTGTCTATGTATTCACACATGTATTATGTTTCCGGTTAATACAATTCTAGCATGAATAATAAACATTTATCATGATATAAGGAAATAAATAATTACTTTATTATTGCCTCTAGGGCATATTTCCTTCAGTCTCCCACTTGCACTAGAGTCAATAATCTAGTTCACATCGCCATGTGATTTAATATCAATAATTCACATCACCATGTGATTAACACCCATAGTTCACATTGTCATGTGACCAACTCCCAAAGGGTTTACTAGAGTCAATAATCTAGTTCACATCGCTATGTGATTAACACCCAAAGAGTACTAAGGTGTGATCATGTTTTGATTGTGAGATAATTTTAGTCAACGGGTCTGTCACATTCAGATCCGTAAGTATTTTGCAAATTTCTATGTCTACAATGCTCTGCACGGAGCTACTCTAGCTAATTGCTCCCACTTTCAATATGTATCTAGACCGAGACTTAGAGTCATCTAGATTAGTGTCAAAACTTGCATCGACGTAACCCTTTACGACGAACCTTTTGTCACTTCCATAATCGAGAAACATATCCTTATTCCACTAAGGATAATTTTGACCGCTGTCCAGTGATCTACTCCTAGATCACTATTGTACTCCCTTGCCAAAATCAGTGTAGGGTATACAATAGATCTGGTATACAGCATGGCATACTTTATAGAACCTATGGCCAAGGCATAGGGAATGACTTTCATTCTCTTTCTATCTTCTGCCGTGGTCGGGCTTTGAGTCTTACTCAATTTCACACCTTGTAACACAGGCAAGAACTCTTTCTTTGACTGTTCTATTTTGAACTACTTCAAAATCTTCTTAAGGTATGTACTCATTGAAAAAACTTATCAAGCGTCTTGATCTATCTCTATAGATCTTTATGCTCAATATGTAAGCAGCTTCACCGAGGTCTTTCTTTGAAAAACTCATTTCAAACACTCCTTTATGCTTTGCAGAATAATTCTACATTATTTCCGATCAACAATATGTCATTCACATATACTTATCAGAAATGTTGTAGTGCTCCCACTCACTTTCTTGTAAATACAGGCTTCACCGCAAGTCTGTATAAAACTATATCCTTTGATCAACTTATCAAAGTGTATATTCCAACTCCGAGATGCTGGCACCAGTCCATAGATGGATCGCTGGAGCTTGCATATTTTGTTAGCACTTTTAGGATTGACAAAATCTCCTGGTTGCATCATATACAACTCTTCTTTAATAAATCCATTAAGGAATGTAGTTTTGTTTATCCATTTGCCAGATTTCATAAAATGCGGCAATTGCTAACATGATTCAGACAGACTTTAAGCATAGATACGAGTGAGAAACTCTCTCATCGTAGTCAACACCTTGAACTTGTCGAAAACCTTTTGCGACAATTCTAGCTTTGTAGATAGTAACACTACTATCAGCGTCTGTCTTCCTCTTGAAGATCCATTAATCTCAATGGCTCGCCGATCATCGAGCAAGTCAACCAAAGTCCACACTTTGTTCTCATACATGGATCTCATCTCAGATTTCATGGCCTCAATCCATTTTGCGGAATCTAGGCTCATCATCGCTTCTTCATAGTTCGTAGGTTCGTCATGATCAAATAACATGACCTCCAGAACAGGATTACCGTACCACTCTCGTGCGGATCTTACTCTGGTTGACCTACGAGGTTCAGTAATAACTTGATCTGAAGTTCCATGATCATCATCATTAACTTCCTCACTAATTGGTGCAGGAGTCACAGGAACAGATTTCTGTGATGAACTACTTTCCAATAAGGGAGCAGGTACAGTTACCTCATCAAGTTCTACTTTCCTCCCACTCACTTCTTTCGAGAGAAACTCCTTCTCTAGAAAGGATCCATTTTTAGCAACGAATGTCTTGCCTTCGGATCTGTGATAGAAGGTGTACCCAACTGTCTCCTTTGAGTATCCTATGAAGACACATTTCTCCGATTTGGGTTTGAGCTTATCAGGATGAAACTTTTTCACATAAGCATCGGAACCCCAAAATTTTAAGAAACGACAACTTTGGTTTCTTGCCAAACCACAGTTCATAAGGCGTCGTCTCAACGGATTTTGATGGTGCCCTATTTAACGTGAATGCAGCTGTCTCTAATGCATAACCCCAAAACGATAGTGGTAAATTGGTAAGAGACATCATAGATTGCACTATATCCAATAAAGTACGGTTATGACGTTCGGACACACCATTATGCTGTGGTGTTCCAGGAGGCGTGAGTAGCGAAACTATTTCACATTGTTTTAACTGAAGGCCAAACTCGTAACTCAAATACTCTTCTCCACGATCAGATCGTAGAAACTTTATTTTCTTGTTACGATGATTTTCCGCTTCACTTTGAAATTATATGAACTTTTCAAATGTTTCAGACTTCTGTTTCATTAAGGAGATATACCCATATCTGCTCAAATCATCTGCGAAGGTCAGAAAATAATGATACCTGCTACGAGCCTCAATATTCATCGGACCACATACATCTGTATGTATGATTTCCAACAAATCTGTTGCTCTCTCCATAGTTCCGGAGAACGGCGTTTTAGTCATCTTGCCCATGAGGCACGGTTCGCAAGCATCAAGTGATTCATAATCAAGTGATTCCAAAATCCCATCAGTATGGAGTTTCTTCATGCGCTTTACACCAATATGACCTAAACGGCAGTGCCACAAATAAGTTGCACTACCATTATTAACTTTGCATCTTTTGGCTTCAATATTATGAATATGTGTATCACTACAATCGAGATCCAACAAACCATTTTCGTTGGTGTGTATGACCATAGAAGGTTTTTATTCATGTAAACAGAACAACAATTGTTCTCTAACTTAGATGAATAACCGTATTGCAATAAACATGATCAAATCATATTCATGCTCAACGCAAACACCAAATAACACTTATTTAGTTTCAACACTAATCCCGAAAGTACAGGGAGTGTGCGATGATGATCATATCAATCTTGGAACTACTTCCAACACACATCGTCACCTCGCCTTTTACTAGTCTCTGTTTATTCTGCAACTCCCGTTTTCGAGTTACTACTCTTTAGCAACTGAACCAGTATCAAATACTGAGTTGTTGCTATAAACACTAGTAAGTACACATCAATAACATGTATATCCAATATACCTTTGTTCACTTTGCCATCCTTCTTATCCACCAAATACTTGGGGCAGTTCCGCCTCCAGTGACCAGTCCCTTTGCAGTAGAAGCACTTAGTCTCAGGCTTAGGTACAGACTTGGGCTTCTTCACTGGAGTAGCAACTTGCTTGCCGTTCTTTTTGAAGTTCCCCTTCTTCCCTTTGCCCTTTTCTTGAAACTAGTGGTCTCGTCAACCATCAACACTTGATGTTTTTCTTGATTTCTACCTTCGTCGATTTCAGCATCACGAAGAGCTCGGGAATTACTTTCGTCATCCCTTGCATACTATAGTTCATCACGAAGTTCTACTAACTTGGTGATGGTGACTAGAGAATTCTGTCAATCACTATTTTATCTGGAAGATAAACTCCCACTTGATTCAAGCAATTGTAGTACCCAGACAATCTGAGCACATGCTCACTAGTTGAGCGATTCTCCTCCATCTTTTAGCTATAGAACTTGTTGGAGACTTCATATCTCTCAACTCGGGTATTTGCTTGAAATATTAACTTCAACTCCTGGAACATCTCATATGGTCCATGACATTCAAAACGTCTTTGAAGTCCCGATTCTAAGCCGTTAAGCATGGTGCACTAAACTATCAAGTAGTCATCATATTGAGCTAGCCAAATGTAACGCCCACGATGCGGCTATATCTCCCACGTGTCGAGGCACGACTTAGAGGCATAACCGCATAGTGGTTTTGTCGCAAGAAGGGTCATCTTCACACAATCCCATGTAATGAACAAGAATGGGATAAAGAGTTGGCTTACAATCGCCACTTCACACAATACATAAATATCATCATACATCATCCAAAATACAATCATATAGACCGACTACGGTCAAAATCCAGATGAAAATAAGACAACCCCAAATGCTAGATCCCCGATCGTCCCAACTGGGCTCCACTACTGATCATCAGGAAAAGACACATAATAATGACCACGTTCCTCGTCGAACTCCCACTTGAGATCGACGCCATCATCTGCACTGGCATCGTCGACACCTGAAACTGTTTTTGGAAGTATCTGTGAGTCACGGGGACTCAGCAATCTCACACCCACGAGATCAAGACTATTTAAGCTTATAGGACAAGGAGGTGCAAAGAGGTGGAGCTGCAGCGGCAAAAGCATGTATGGTGGCTAACTTACGCAAATGAGAGCGAGAAGAGAAGCAATGGAACGGACGTCATCTAGCAATGACCAAGAAGAGGTCCTGAACACCTACTTACGTCATACATAACACAGACCGTGTTCACTTCCCGGACTCCGCCGAGAAGAGACCATCACGGCTACACACGCACTTGGTGTATTTTAATTGGGTCAAGTGACAAGTTATCTACAACCGGACATTAACAAATTCTCATCTGCCTCATAACCGCGGGCACGGCTTTCGAAAGATAATACCCTGCAGGGGTGTCCCAACTTAGCCCATCATAAGCTCTCACGGTCAACGAAGGATAAACCTTCTCCCGGAAAGACCCGATCAGTCTCGGAATCCCGGTTTACAAGACATCTCGACAATGGTAAAACAAGACCAGCAAAGCCGCCCGAATGTGCCGACAAATCCCGATAGGAGCTGCACATATCTCGTTCTCAGGGCACACCGGATGAACACTACGTACAGCTAAAACCACTCCTCGAGTTTCCCCAAGGTGGCGCTGCAAGTGGCTCTAGTTTGGACCAGCACTCAGAGGAACACTGGCCCGGGGTTTTAAAATAAAGATGACCCTCGGGCTCTAGAAAACCCGGGGGAAAAGGTATAGGTCGCAAATGGTAAAACCAAGGTTGGGCCTTGCTGGAGGAGTTTTATTCAAGGTGAACTGTCAAGGGGGTCCCATAAATCACCCGACCACGTAAGGAACGCAAACTCAAGGAACATAATCCCGGTATAACAGTAACTAGGGCGGCAAGAGTGGAACAAAACACCAGGCATAAGGCCGAGCCTTCCACCCTTTACCAAAATATATAGATGCATTAATTAAATAAGAGATATTGTGATATCCCAAAATGTCCATGTTCCGATATGGAACAAACTTCAACTTCACCTGCAACTAGCAACGCTATAAGAGGGGCTGAGCAAAAGCGGAAACATAGCCAAACAACAGTTTGCTAGGAAAGGATGGTTAGGGGCTGACAAGGCTAAAATGGGAGACATGATAAAGCAAGTGATAGGTAGCGAGCATGGCAACAGAGCGAACAACTAGCATAGCAAAGATAGAAGTGATTTCGAGGGGTGGTCATCTTGCCTGCAAGATTCTCAGAGTTGTCGAAAGCTTGATCCTCGTAAGCGTACTCGACAGGTTCCTCGTTCACGAACTCGTCTCCCGGCTCTACCCAAGACAAGAACACAAACAAACGGAACCACAATCAACAACGAGAAATGCGCAAACACCATGATGCAAAACATGTATGATATGCAAGATATGATATGCGATGCATATGCGTGCTCCGGAAGGAAAATGATGAATATGGCAGTAACCTGGCAAACCAAGCATGCCACTGGAAAGATGAGATGATTTCGTTCGAAATCGATATAAAGATCACCGGAATCGGATGCACGGTTTGCAAATGGCAAGCAAAACAAGAATGACACTAATCTGCGATAAACAGCAAGATAGCACTTAAAATACAACAAGAAGCAATGCTACAGCACCCCAACATAGAAACAAAGCATATGACAGTAATCTAAAGGAGATGCTTGACAAAAGATGAACACTGAGCTACGGCTAGTTCACAACATATCAAGCTCAAACAAGCATGGCAAAAATGCAAAAGATTACAGGTTCACAGACTTGGTGAAAAACTGGACATGGCAGAAATCAGCATCAGGTAGCAATGTTCGGAGCACGAAATCAACATGCTACAGGAACTTAACATAGCAAAAACAAGGCATGGTAGTGTTCTACTAAAAGCACATGACAAAAGTCCCTTACTGACCATAAGCCAAAAAGGACCAGAAGATATGATGGCAAGCATGTAAACATAGCAAGTTTCGTTATCAGGTTTCAGACTTAGCAGAAAAACAGAGCATGGCAGAAATATAAATATGTAGGCCTCTTTGTGAGCTTGATGCACTCACTACAGAGCAATACATGACAAACCAAGCATACCTACAGCAAGATGGCATGTTTATGAAGCTATCCATGGCAAGAACAATTGCATAGCATGTATGGATCAACTACAATAAGCTTGGCAAAAATGCAGATCATGTTAAGAATCTGCCAGAAATATTTTATAGCAAACGTAGAGCAAGATTGAGTCCTGCTATGTTACTCTAAAATTGCAAACAATTGCAGTAATGGATCCATTACAACTATAGCTACAAAACATCCTTACTGAACATCTCCAAAATATGCATGGATCTCTCTGTAGCATCAAGTTTACATGGCAATAAAATTACAGCAAACAAGGACTTAGAGAAATCACCAAGTCCCTGAAATCAGAAATATTACGGGGCCTACTTTGCATGCTTGTGCTAGTCACCACAGAGATCACAAAAATACATGGACTATACCACTGGAAAGATGTCATGGCATACTTCAAAACACATGTAGAGCTCATGCTCAAAAGATGCACAGATTAAATGATACAAAAATGACAAATCTCCAAGTTCTGATAAGAACCAGAGTTAACAGCAACTAGCCCTCTTCCAACGAAGATTTGGGCATCAAATCTGCAATTGAACAAAATGAATAGCATCACGAGGCTAACAATTTGACATATTATACGCGCGAATCGGAGCTACATGCAAGAAGTTATCGCAACGGGAACAAGTGCATATGCTGAAAAGATTTAGGGACTTGGAAGAAATTAGGGCATGGGGGAAAAAGTCAACTCACGCAACCGTACCAGATCCCGATCGGATCGGGCCGGAGCTCGCCGGCTCGGGCTGCCGGCGCTTGCCGGAGGGAAGGAGGAGGCGAGGCCCGAAGGGAGGAAGGGCGCCGGAGGCGGCGGTGGTCGGCGGGGGCGGCGGTCGCCGGCGGGGCGCGGCGGCGGCGGGGAGGCGCCGGCGGGTCGGCGGGGCGGCGCGGGGCGGGGCCGGCGGCGGTGCGCGGCGGCGCGGGCACAGGAGGAGGCGGCGGCGGGCTCGGGCGGGCCCGCTGCGGGCTTCGCGGGCCGGCGGCGGGGCGGTTGGACGTTGTCCGGCGCGGACGGACGCGTCCGGCGGCGCGGTGGGAGAGGATTAGGGTTTCGTCTGAGATTTCGTTTTTCGGGATGCCCACTTATAAATAGGTAGAGGGAGCTAGGAGGCTCCAAATGAGGTGCGGTTTTTGCCCACACGATCGTGATCAAACGACCTAGAGCATGGAAGAGAGTTTGGTGGGTTTTGGGCTGGTTTTAGAGGGGGGTTTTGCTGGACACTCAAATGGACTTTGCGGATGCCCGGTTAACCGTTGGAGTACCAAACGACCTCCGAATGGAACGAAACTTGACCGGTAGTCTCCGGGTGGTGTAATAAGACCACATGACAAGCCTCGGTCCATTCCGAGAAAGTTTGACACACGCACACGAAAGAAAACTAGAAGGATGCACCGGAGGAGATAGGAGCGCCGGATTGGAAAACGGACAACGGGGAAAATGCTCGGATGCATGAGACGAACACGTATGCGAATGCAATGCACATGATGACATGATATGAAAATGCAAAATACAAAACGAAAGACAAAACCCGACAACGGAGGGAAAAACATATCACATAGCCGAAAATGGCAAGAGTCGGAGTTACAAATATGGCAAGTTACATGCGGGGTGTTACACCAAACGTTCATAACGTCTGCATCTGCTCCTGCAATAGGTCTGTCACCTAGCGGTGCATCAAGGACATAATTTTTCTGTGCAGCAATGAGGATAATCCTCAGATCACGGATCCAATCCGCATCTTTGCTACTAACATCTTTCAACATAATTTTTTCTCTAGGAACATATAAAAATAAACACAGGGAAGCAACAACGCGAGCTATTGATCTATAACATAGTTTGCAAAATACTATCAGGACTAAGTTCATGATAAATTTAAGTTCAATTAATCATATTACTTAAGAACTCCCACTTGGATAGACATCCCTCTAATCATCTAAGTGATTACGTGATCCAAAGCAACTAAACCATGTCCGATTAACACGTGAGATGGAGTAGTTTCAATGGTGAACATCACTATGTTGATCATATCTACTATATGATTCACGCTCGACCTTTCAGTCTCCGTGTTCCGAGGCCATATCTGTTATATGCTAGGCTCGTCAAGTTTAACCTGAGTATTCCGCGTGTGCAACTATTTTGCACCCGTTGTATTTGAACGTAGAGCCTATCACACCCGATTAACACGTGGTGTCTCAGCACGAAGAACTTTTGCAACGGTGCATACTCAGGGAGAACACTTATACTTTGATAATTTAGTGAAGGATCATCTTATAATGCTACCGTTAAACAAAGCAAGATAAGATGCATAAAGGATTAACATCACATGCAATCAATATAAGTGATATGATATGGCCATCATCATCTTGTGCTTGTGATCTCCATCTCCGAAGCACCGTGCTTGTGATCTGCATCTCCGAAGCACCGTCATGATCACCATCGTCACCGGCGCGACACCTTGATCTCCATCGTAGCATCGTCGTCGTCTCGCCAACTTATTGCTTTTACGACTATCGCTACCGCTTAGTGATAAAGTAAAACTATTACATGGCGATTGCATCTCATACAATAAAGCGACAACCATATGGCTCCTGCCAGTTGCCGATAACTCGGTTACAAAACATGATCATCTTATACAACACATTATATCACATCATGTCTTGACCATATCACATCACAACATGCCCTGCAAAAACAAGTTAGACGTCCTCTACTTTGTTGTTGCATATTTTACGTGGCTGCTACGGGCTTAGCAAGAACCGTTCTTACCTACGCATCAAAACCACAACGATAGTTTGTCAAGTTGGTGCTGTTTTAACCTTCGCAAGGACCGGGCGTAGCCACACTCGGTTCAACTAAAGTGAGAGAGACAGACACCCGCCAGTCACCTTTAAGCAACGAGTGCTCGCAACGGTGAAACCAGTCTCGCGTAAGCGTACGCGTAATGTCGGTCCGGGCCGCTTCATCTCACAATACCGCTGAACCAAAGTATGACATGCTGGTAAGCAGTATGACTTATATCGCCCATAACTCACTTGTGTTCTACTCGTGCATAACATCAACGCATAAAACCAGGCTCTGATACCACTGTTGGGGAACGTAGTAATTTCAAAAAAAATCCTACTCACACGCAAGATCATGGTGATGCATAGCAACGAGAGGGGAGAGTGTTGTCCACGTACCCTCGTAGACCGAAAGCGGAAGCGTTAACACAACGCGGTTGATGTACTCGTACGTCTTCACGATCCGACCGATCAAGTACCGAACGCACGGCACCTCCGAGTTCTACACACGTTCAGCTCGATGACGTCCCTCGAACTCCGATCCAGCCGAGTGTTGAGGGAGAGTTTCGTCAGCACGACGGCGTGGTGACGATGATGATGTTCCACCGACGCAGGGCTTCGCCTAAGCTCCGCAACGGTATTATCGAGGTGTAATATGGTGGAGGGGGGCACCGCACACGGCTAAGAGATCTCAAGGATCAATTGTTGTGTCTCTGGGGTGCCCCCCTGCCCCCGTATATAAAGGAGCAAGGGAGGAGGAGGCCGGCCCTAGGAGGGGGCGCACCAAGTGTGGAGTCCTACTAGGACTCCCTAGTCCTAGTAGGTTTCCACCTCCCATATGGAATAGGAAAAGAGGAAGGGCAAAAGAGAAGGAAGGAAGGGGGCGCCCCCCTTCCCTAGTCCAATTCGGACCAGACCAAGGGGAGGGGTGCGGCCACCCTTGAGGCCCTTTTCCTTCTTTCCCGTATGGCCCAATAAGGCCCAATACGTATTCCCGTAACTCTCCGGTACTCCGAAAAATACCCGAATCACTCGGAACCTTTCCGAAGTCCGAATATAGTCGTCCAATATATCGATCTTTACGTCTCGGCCATTTCGACCTGCCGCCGTATTTCCTCTAGGGCATATTTCCTTCACTTCCTCCCTACCGTATTGTCCGCAGATCCGACCTGCCGCCGCTGACATCCCGGGGACCCTCAGGTATAAGTTCTTCGAAAGCGGCCTTGCTCTACGCCCCAGCTCCCCACGTCTCTGCATGTGCATCTTTTTCTACTCCCATCAGCTCTTCCAAAGCCACCTAAATTTTTAGTATTATTGGAGGTAAAGCTACTTCATGCATTCGAATCTAGGGCTTTGTTCAAACAACGAAGAAAGGGGGGAAAGTTGTAGCATGAATCTAGGACTTGATTCAAAGAGGAAATAATATGGTGAAAGTAGTAGAGACCGGATACCCAACCGGTCTCTTGGTTGAAAAGGGAAATAATGGGAAAACGCAGTACAATTTGGAAAAGGAACAGATCTATTATTGGTTGAAAAAGGATAGAAAGTGGCGGCTGGTGGACAGGTCAACAGAATATGTCCAGGATTAGATTTGCTGCCATCACATAGTAAAAGGTCTCCAGGATTAGATTTGCTGCCCTCACATAGTAAAAGGTCTCAGGATTAGATTTGCTGCCCTCACATAGTAAAAGGTCTCAGGATTAGATTTGCTGCCCTCACATAGTGAAAGGTCTCCAGGATTAGATTTGCTGCCCTCACATAGTAAAAGGTCTCCAGGATTAGATTTGCTGCCCTCACATAGTAAAAGGTCTCCAGGATTGGATTTGCTGCCCTCACATAGTAAAAGGTCTCCAGGATTAGATTTGTTGCCCTCACATAGCATGAACAAACTCGGCATCACCACTTTATGCCTCCTTGTAGGTACATTGTGCTGATGCGTCCACTGTCGCATGTCCTTATACCAACCTTTTGCTGTTGTTAATGTAAGGGCGCATGTAAAATGAAGCGATCACACTGTTACCTTAGGGACATGTCTAACCAGTGTTATTGTTAATCTAATGCCTCCAGTGATAAGATGCAATTAAACTGTGTTACAAATGGCACTCCTGCTGTTTTCCCCAGTATGATAAGTAAGTTGCTCCTTTACGCTGCTGAGTGTCCTGGTTTCCCCACGGTCCCATGCCCTTAAACCAACTCTTTAGCTGCTGTTGATTTATTGTGTCTGGTAAACAAGCAATGCCACCATTAAAGTAATCCCATATTTGAGGAATCTCATTGTTGATCGTAATGCTTCTGGTAACATGAAGCATTGCTGACGTTTTAAAATTTCTACTGTCCTTGTGTGATTGCCATGAACATAATTAAGATGCTTCTTTTCATTTTGTATATGTTTCGTATATTCTTATTGACCAGCAACTGTTTACTTTCTATCTTTTTGTGCAGATAGGGATATCCATTTCACCTTGTTGCTATTGTGACCTTTTGGTGAACTGCACAAAACACTTTTTTGGAATGAGTGTCTTGTGCAGTTCAACTAAAATGTTACATGGGCAACATCTCTCAATTCTCGTGGGACTGCACAAAATGGTGATTGGAGTTTCCAAAATCTCCGTCAAATTCTGCTGGTAATCTCGTGCAACATTTTATTAGCCTTTGCAAGATGAGTCGTAGCTGAATGATGCAATCTTTGCTTCATTTCAGGCGAACTGCAGAAAAAGTGGCATGAATTGAATCATCGGGTGGAGCTGCAGGTTGACTTCCACTAGTGCCACTATTATAGTAATCATGCTCTTTATTATCTGCGCTATGCAAACAAGAATACTCAACTACAGATGTTGTGACGGTCAAGAGCATTCGCCAAGTTCTTCGATTGTATGACACGGCTAGCCAAGATGGATTTAATGCCGATATTCACTTTATCAAAAGGCTCTAATGGGTTGGTTCTGAATCTTGCAAGCTGGGAATCAGTGAGATGTGTAGGCATCTTTGTTGTACTTATTATTTGAATCTTATTTGTTGGTTCTGAATCTTGCAAGCTGGGAATCAATGAGATGTGTAGGCATCTTTGTTGTACTTATTATTTGGATCTTATTTGTTGGTTCTGAATCTTGCAAGCTGGGAATCAATGAGATGTGTAGGCATCTTTGTTGTACTTATTATTTGGATCTTATTTGTTGGTTCTGAATCTTGCAAGCTGGGAAACACAGCATGATGATGCAGAGGACAACAACCATAACAAATAGTTCAAACTTGGTAGTCTTATCTTTGTGAAAGTGCGACAAATGTGCTGATTGTGAGCGTCCTGAGAATAATAATTCCAATTGTTGTGCATGTTGATCCTGTGGCACTGATAGAACGAGCGAATGCATTGCTTATTTTAAGTATAAATTTCTATTAAAGCTAATTAAATTTAAGTAAAGTGACCACTAACTCCTGTTATTACAGTACCAATACAGACCCGCTCGTGAACCGGCGTGTGGCCGAGGGTGCATCTTCTGCCGGGCGTGCAGCGGACGAGGGAGGGGTAGTAACTGTTGTCGCCTGTACACACTCAGCTTACTGTTGAATCCAGTTCCCCAAGAGCTGAAAAATGAACTGCTGCCGCCGCCTACACACTCGTTCACTCGAAGAGACTCCAATGGCGATCCGAGGGGTGAGCCTGCTGGATATGGACTTCAGCAAGGAGTTCCCCTTTGAGTTCACCGTTCAGTCCTATGGCTGCACTAAGTTGAATGTGATGTACACCAACGATACGGACTCGGTGAAGCTCTGCCTTGCCTCAGTCCTATGGCTGCACCAGGTTCTGGAGCATTCGCCCGTTTCATCGGCAGCGCCGACTGCACCTTCGCTACGGTGGAGAGAAGGAAGAACGCGACGATTCGGCCATCTGGTGCAACAAGCTTGTCGACATCCAGAAGCAATACAAGATCATCAGCAACGGGCAGGAGAAGGACTCCGTGGTTGACCTCGCTGAGACCATCATCGACCCCTGATACGCCAACATGAAAGAAGACGACCTGAACACGTGGGAGGTACCTATGAATCTAGCCTACATAACCTACGAGGCCAAGGACGCATACGCATGCTACGACATGTACAAGCAGATCTTGGACATGAGGGCGTGTCTGCTTCCCGTAACCGACGAGTACACGAACAGCCGCAGCGTCATGATCAAGCGTGCCAGGAAGGTCTAGATGTTGTACTTTATCTGTTTATAAGCACCTTTATCATCTGAGTGTTTCATGCATTACCCTATGTGTCGTAATTATCTGTTTTTTCCGAAATATTTCTTTTAAGAACCCATTAACCTAATTGCTTTTTTTAGTGGCTATTTACTTATGTATGTAAACTAGTTCACTTGTCCGTAAAAAAAATAGTTCACTTGGCTGCCGTGCTTTGAATCTCCTTCCTCCCAACATATTCCCCTCCTCAGGTGGACCCAGCAGGTCTCTGAATTTTCTCCCACTTTCTTTTTTCGATGTAAACTGAGTTTTCTCCCAGTACTTTCCCCTAGAACCAACTCAACTGTCCCACGTCTAGCCTAAAAAATAATAATACCCCACGTACTATTAACTCATCAAATTAAAATGATATTTTATTTCGTAAGTTGGAAGTTCTTACAAAATAATAATAATAATAATTGTTTATATATAACTTGGCAAGTTAACTCCTAGTGATTGCGTACATAAGCTTGCAAAGATTTTACTGACGTGCAATCATGTGTTTATGTTTTTATAACATTTCTCCGTCTAGCCCAACATGATATTTTCACCGAGCCCAGCAAGTCCGCGGATTTCGAGAAAAATGCAAATGGGATTTAAATGGGCTGCATAGATGCTACATCATTGTTTCACCCAGCCCACCAAATGGACTAAAAAACAAATGGACTAGCTGACATGTGGGCCAGTAGGTCGAAGCCTAAGAAGGCGTTGGATTTACATCCAACGGCCGGCATTCTTCTTCAATCTCTCATCTTCTTCCCCCAGCGCTGCCGAAACCGCCTGCTCCAGCCTTCGGCGTCCAGCGGCGTTGTTTTGCGCTCCTCAGCGAAACGCTACCCCGCCGACGGCCAGGCCATCCCTCCACTCCGCACCTCCTGTTATTCTCTGCCGAGTGTAGGCCCACCCCGCACCCGAACCAGTCAAGTTTCCTACTCCTCTTCGTCCGCGACTCCACTGCCGTGTCTTCCCCATCTCCGGGTCGTTCCAGTCTGGGGCCTCGCCGTCGTCCACCGCCTCGGTGCGCTCGGCGCGGCATGGTCAACATACGAGAGTCATCGGAAGAGGACTGTATGTGGAGAGCCTGACGGCTAGGACCCACGAGACCCACGAGGTCCATGGTCGCACGCAAGGAAAGTTCCTCCTTATTACGCACTGTACGTGCACTGTACGTGGGAAGGACTTCTGTATTTCGCGGAAAAAACGTTCCCCCTGCTGACAGGTCAGACCCACCAGCTATATCTTCGCACGCAAGGAAGTGCCTCCTTATTACGCACCAAAAATGAATACCCCCTGCTAGCTGGTACCCACCATAGTGCGTGGCTGACTTGTGGGCCTACTAAGTTGACGATGACGGAGGGCTTTGTCAACTTAGTCAATATGAACGATTCTAGATCCAGTGACCGTACGATGTCCATCCAACGGCCGTAGTGCTTCTTCAACCTCTGGTCTTCTTGCTCCAGCCGCCCATAGCAGCGCCGGTCGTGCCGCGTGCTCCTGCCTCTCGTGGCCGGCTGTGATGCCGCGGAGGTCTCACCGCCCCCTACTACTACCACCGCTGGCCCAGGGTATCCCTCTACTCACCCACACCCCATGTTATTCTGCGGCAACGGCAGCCTCACGCCGCAGCCGAACCAGTGAACCCTCATACTCCTCTCCGCGTGGGCATCCACTGTCGCGTCTTCCCCGGCCGCGTCGTCCCCTTCCTAGGCCTCGCCGTCGTCCACCGCCTTGGTGCTCTCGGCGCGGCGTGGTCAATGTGGTCAACGACCGACTTCCATCGGAAGAGTACTGTACGTGGAGAGGCTGACAGCTGGGTCCATGGCCACAGCCCAGTTTTTTTGTGATTTGCCAAGTAAGTCGCTTTGTCAGGCCTGTTGGGCTGCAAATCTTTCAAGACGAGGAGAGCTTCATTCGGCTGGCCGAGAAAATGGCCTATCAGTAATGAGAAATGGCTGTACATTTTTAAAACACATCAAACCGGCAATTAGTTTCAAATATCTTTTTTTCATTTCGAGATTTTATATTACATTAATTTTTATGCGTGGAGAATTTGTTGGATTTTATATTGATATACATTTATTTTTAAAATCAGTTTGAATGTGAGTCGAAATTTTGGGATTAAAAACAGTTCGGACCGCACCGAAATATGCAAGATTTCGTATAATTTTTTAACCGTGGCCACAATATGAGCTGTAATGCTAACAAAAAGAATATGGCTCCAAAAAACCTTAAGAATTAGCAAATGGGCTGTAAATTATTAGAAATAATGGCAGATGGGTTGTATGTTGTTTTCCACAGATTTGAGGCTTTCCTAAAAAAAAGGTTGACGCACAAGCAGTGACTGTTGGATGTCCATCGAACGGCCATCGTGCTTCTTCAATCTCTGCTCTTCGTGCTCCAACCGCTCAAACAAGCGTCGGCGGGACTGCCTGCTCCCTCCTCCCCGCGGCCGGCTGTGCTGCCACGTAGGTCTCACCGCCCCACCGTACTCCCATCGTTGGCCTAGCCATCCCTCTACTCACCCACACCTGCTGTTATTCTCCGGCGACGGCAGACGAACCAGTAAACCCTCGTACAGTCGTACTCCCCTCCGCGTGGGAAACAACTGCCGAGTCTTCCCTGCCTCCGTGTCGTTCCCTTCCTAGGCCTCACCGTCGTCCACCGCCCTGGTGCTCTCGGCGCGGCCTGGTCAACGTGGTCAACGGCCGACATGCATCTGAAGTGGACTGTACATGGAGAGGCCAACAACTGGGTCCACGGCCGCACGCAAGTAAATACCTCCTTATTACGCACAAAATAATGATTCCTCCACCTGACATCAGGGACCCACCGAAAGGGCCTCTGTATTTCACGAAAAAAACGTTACCGCCGCTGACAGCTCGGACCCACCAGCTATATCTTCGCACGCAAGGAAGTGCCTCCATATTACGCACACACAAAATGAATACTCCCCCTGTTAGTTGGGACCCAGTATAGTGGCAGGCTGACTTGTGGGCCTACTAAGTTGACGGGGACGGAGGGCTTTGTCAATTTAGTCAATATGCACGATTCTAGCTCCAGTGACCGTACGATGTCCATCCAATGGCCGTAGTGCTTCTTCAACCTCTGGTCTTCTTGCTCCAGCCGCCCAAACCAGCGCCGGTCGTGCCTCGTGCTCCTACCTCCCGTGGCCGGCTGCGATGCGGCGGAGGCCTCACCGCCCCCTACTACTCCCACCGCTGGCCATGCCATCCCTCTACTCACCCACACCCCATGTTATTCTACGGCGACGGCAGCCTCACATCGCAGTGAACCAGTGAACCCTCGTACTCCTCTACGCGTGGGCATCCATTGCCGCGTCTTCCCCGGCTCCGCGTCGTCCCCTTCCTAGGCCTCGCCATCGTCCACCGCCCTGGTGCTCTCAGCGCGGCGTGGTCAACATGGTCAAGGAACGGCTTCCATCGGACGTGGACTGTACGTGGAGAGGCTGACAGCTGGGTCCACGGCCGCAGCAAGGAAGTGCCTCCTTATTACGTGCAAAATAATTATTCCTCCACCTGACAGCTGGGACCCACCGGACGGGCCACCGTATTTCGCGAAAAAACGTTTGCCCCTGACTACTGGGACCCACTAGCTACATCTTCGCACGCAAGGAAGTGCATCCGGGCAAAAAAAGATTCGCCCCCTGACTGCTGGGACCCACCAGCTACATCTTCGCAGGCAAGGAAGTGCCTGACAGTCGGGACCCACCTGGTCGAAGGGTACGTAGCGTTGTCATTCTGGTCGCAAACGTGTACGTACATATATACTGGTGGATGTAGAGGCGCGCACGTGTCATAGTAGAGGCGCGTACGTGTCGTAGTAGAGGCGCGCACGTAGCATGTACACGTACGTACAGCGGCCAGGGTGCAAGAAAGAAAATACGGCCACGTATGTGTACATACGGGCGGGGTCTCGAACGCCTACTCGCGCATACGTATGGCCAGGGCTCGTGTACATGGCTGGGTCGGAACGGAGAAACAGCGTCGTCGTCGTGTTCACGGGGAGGCAACGGAATGCGTCGTGTTCATGGGGAGGCAACGGAATGCGTCGTGTTCATCGGGAGGCAACGGAACGCGTGGGAGCCAACCGACTGGGTCAGAACGGAATGCGTCGTCGTGTTCATCGGGAGGGCTTGGACGGAACAGCCGATGGAAACGAGGCCTGGCATACCACAGAACGGAGGAAACGGCCTTGTGTTCGACCGGCCACGTTTGAAACGGGATCCTGTTCATCGGGAGGGGTCTGGCGTACCGCAAAACGGAGGAAACGGGCCTCCTACGGTCAAAACGGGGGTCCTGTTGATTGGGAGGGGTGTGGCGTACCGCAAAACGGAGGAAACAGACTTGTGTTGGAGCGCTACGGTCGAAACGGGGGTCCTGTTCATCGGGAGGGGTGTGGCGTACCGCAAAACGGGACTCCACGGGACACTGTTCATCTCCACCGTCGACCCCCTCCAGCCTCCACGGGCTACTGTTCATCCACCGTCGACCTCCTCCAGCCTCCACCTGCGACTGTTCATCCACGGGCTCCTGTTCATCTAGCCTCCAACACGCGCTACTCCACCGGCTACTATTCAACCAGCCCTCTCCACGGGCTCCTGTTCAACCACCCCTCCACGGGCTACTGTTCATCCAGCCCTCCACCGTCTACTGTTCATTCTGCCCTCCACGGGGTGGTCCTGTTCATCCTGCCCTCCACGGGGTCCTGTTCATCCAGCCCCAACCGGCTCGATCGATCGGGGTCCTGTTCATCCAGAGGCAACACCAGGGGGTCCTGTTCATCCACCCGCACCGGGAACTGTTCATCCAAACGCCCCAGCAACGCTCACTGTTCATCCAGAGGCGGCATCGATCGGCTTCAGTTAGCAGCATTAGTGAAGGAATCGCTCGATCGGGTTCAGTTAACAGCCATCGATCGATCGCTCGGGTTCAGTAACGCGTAGCCTGCAGTGCAATCGCTCGGGTTCAGTTAGAGCCCAACGCCTCGCTCGGGTTCAGTTAGAGCCAACGCCTCGCACACACGCACGTACGTGTACGAGAGAAACGCGCATCGCTCGGCCCCCGACCTCCCACCGTAACTGGGAACTCCCCGAAATTTTCCTCGCCCCCGCTTCTACCACGGTTTTTCCGTCATGGACGGCCCAAAGAATGTCATGCAGCTGCGTCTCCGGCCCGCCCATGTAACGCCCCGGATGTAACTTTTCATATTTGTAACTCCAACTCTTGCCATTTCGGCTATGTGTTATGATATTTCCCTCCGTGGTTGGGTTTTTGTCTTTCGTTTTGCATTTTGTTCATGTTATGCATTTCATCCCATGTCATTATGTGCATCGCATTTTCATACGTGTTCGTCTCATGCATCCGAGCATTTTCCCCGTTGTCCGTTTTGCAATCCGACACTCCCACATGCACCGGCGCACCCCTCTTGTCTCTTTTCGTGAGCGGGTGTTAAACGTTCTCGGAATGGACCGAGTGTTGCCAAGTGGCCTTGGTACACCACCGGTAGACCACCTGTCAAGTTTCGTTCCATTTGGAGGTCGTTTGATGCTCCAACGGTTAACTGGGTAACCGCAAAGGCCTTTTGAGTGTTGCAGCCCAACACCCTCCAAAACAGCCCAATAACCCATCTAAACCCCCTCCATGCTCTCCATCATTGGATCACGATCGTGTGGGTGAAAACAGGTCCTCATTTGGAGTCTCCTAGCTCCCTTTACCTATAAATATGTGCTCCCCTCCGAATTTTTCGCGCAGTCCAACCCTAGCCTAGTCCCTCTCCGCCGCCGGACACGTCCGGACCGGACCGGACGCGTCCGCGCCGCCGTGCGCCGCCGCCGGCCTGCCAGGCCCGCGCGGGGCCCCCCCGGCCCGCTCCGCCGCCCGGTCGCCGCCCGCGCCCCCGAGCCATCCTCCGCCGCCCGTCCCGCTTCTCCGCGCCGTCGTCCGCCGCCTCGCCGGCCGCCGTCTCCGGCGACCTCGACCCCGCCGCCCGTCGCACCTCGTCCGCCGCACCACCCCGGTAGCTGCCGCCCGCGCCCGCGCCGGTCGCCGCCACCTCCGCCGGCGCCAGATCAGGCGAGGGGCCGGCCGGATCCGGCGACCCCGACCCGCCGGCGTCTTTCTCCGGTCTTCTCCGACCGCCGCGCGCCCCATCTCCGGCAAGAGCCACCGCCCGCCTCGATTCGCGTGCAACCCTAGATCTGAACGAGGTTGACTTCTCCCCCTCGTTTTTCTTCTAAGTCCCGAAATCCTCACTTTATGTGGCTCTGTTCATCACATCATATCTCCTTGCATACCGCTCCGTTTTGCGTGCATGATATATCAAAATGTTCATCAGGAGATGCTCTTCATTTTGTTCCATTGTGCCATGTCTATTAAGTACATCTTGATACCTAAATCATCATCGCAAGAGTGCTATATGGTGTTAACTGCTGTCTGTGAACAGAATATGCTGATTTGTCATTTTTGTTGCATTTGATGTGTGCATCTTATGAGCATGAGCTGTACATGTGTTTCCATGTATTTTTGTGATCTATGTGGTGACTAGCACAAGCATCGTGGGCGTTACAGCCCAGGACGAAAAGCCCATTTTCTGTCATGATTTTTTGTCATAGAAGTAGGAGCCCACCACATCTATGATGATACCGGGTTTTGTCACAATTATCGTCATAGAAGTGTCATATGTATGACAGAAAAAAAAAATTCGTTCGGCCCAAAATGTCACGGATGCGTCTTTTTTTTGTAGTGTTATGAATGAAACATGTTTGCAATGACAATTAGAGATTATAGTTGCTCATGACATGCTTAATTTGCTAGGAGCTTATAATGGTTTACCTTGCGTGCTAGCATGCTATTAAATGGTTGTGATGTGGTATGATAGGGTGGTATCCTCCTTTGAACGATTCGAGTGGCTTGACTTGGCACATGTTCACGCATGTAGTTGAAACAAAATCAACATAGCCTCCACGATATTTATGTTCATGGTGAATTATATCCTACTCATGCTTGCACTCAGTGTTGATTAATTTTAATGCATGTTCATGACTGTTGTCGCTCTCTAGTTGGTCGCTTCCCAGTCTCTTTCTAGCCTTCACTTGTACTAAGCGGGAATACTGCTTGTGCATCCACTTCCATAAACCCCAAAGTTATTCATATGAGTCCACCATACCTTCCTATATGCGGTATCTACCTGCCGTTTCAAGTAAATTTGTATGTGCCAAACTCTAAACCTTCAAATGAAATTCGGTTTTGTATGCTCGAATAGCTCATGTATCAACTAGGGTTGTCTATATCTTCCATGCTAGGTGAGTTATTCTCACGATGAGTGGACTCCGCTCACCATTCACGAGAAAATGGTTGGTAACCGGGATGCCCAGTCCCATGCTCAAATCAAAATAACTGCAAACAAAACTCCCCTAGGATTGTTGTTAGTTGGAGGCACCCGTTGTTTCGGGCAAGCCATGGATTGATGCTTGTTGGTGATGGGGGAGTATAAACTTTACCATTTTGTTTGAGAACTGCCTATAATGTGTGTAGCATGGAAGATATCAAGATCTCTTGGTTGTTATGTTGACAATGAAAGTATGCCACTCAAAATATTATTTATCTCTATTTCAAAACTCGAGCTCTGGCACCTCTACAAATCCCTGCTTCCCTCTGCGAAGGGCCTATCTATTTACTTTTATGTTGAGTCATCATCCTCTTATTAAAAAGCACCAGGTGGAGAGCACCACTGTCATTTGCATGCATTACTATTAATTTACATTGAGTATAACTGTGACTGGATCTCTTTTACCATGAATTACAATGTCTAGTCAGTCCTTGATCTACAGAGGTGCTCTGCATTTATGTTTCGTGGTCTCAGAAAGGGCTAGCGAGATACCATTTTGTTATATCATATCATGATTGTTTTGAGAAAGTGTTGTCATCCGAGATTTATTATTATTGCTCGCTAGTTGATTATGCCATTGATATGAGTAAACATGAGACCTAAGTGTTATTGTGAATATGGTTAGTTCATAATCTTTGCTGAAAACTTGAATGTTGGCTTTACATATTTACAACAACAAGAGCAAACAGAGTTTGTAAAAGTTTTTCTTTATCACTTTCAGTTTGTCAACTGAATTGCTTGAGGACAAGCAAAGGTTTAAGCTTGGGGGAGTTGATACGTCTCCAACATATCTACTTTTCCAAACACTTTTGCCCTTGTTTTGGACTCTAACTTGCATTATTTGAATGGAACTAACCCGGACTGACGCTGTTTTCAGCAGAATTGCCATGGTGTTATTTTTGTGCAGAAATAAAAGTCTCGGAATGACCTGAAACTTCACGGAGAATATTTTTGGAATTAATAAAAAATACTGGCGAAAGAATCAACACCAGGGGGCCCACACCCTGTACATGAGGGTGGAGGGCGCGCCCACCCCCCGGGACGCGCCCCCTGCCTCATGGGCCCCCTGAGGCTCCACCGACGTCAACTCCAACTCTATATATTCATGTTCGGGGAGAAAAAAATCAGAGAGAAGGATTCATCGCGTTTTAGGATACGGAGCTGCCGCCAAGCCCTAATCTCCCTCAGGATGGCTGATCTGGAGTCCGTTCGGGGCTCCGGAGAGGGGAATCCGTCGCCGTCGTCATCATCAACCATCCTCCATCACCAATTTCCTGATGCTCACCGCCGTGTGTGAGTAATTCCATCGTAGGCTTGCTGGACGGTGATGGGTTGGATGAGATTTATCATGTAATCGAGTTAGTTTTGTTAGGGTTTGATCCCTAGTATCCATTATGTTCTGAGATTGATATTGCTATGACTTTGCTATGCTTAATGCTTGTCACTAGGGCCCGAGTGCCATGATTTCAGATCTTAACCTATTATGTTTTCATGAATATATGTGAGTTCTTGATCCTATCTTGCAAGTCAATAGTCACCTACTATGTGTTATGATCCGGTAACCCCGAAGTGACAATAATCGGGACCACTCCCGGTGATGACCATAGTTTGAGGAGTTCATGTATTCACTAAGTGTTAATGCTTTGGTCCGGTACTCTATTAAAAGGAGGCCTTAATATCCCTTAGTTTCCAATAGGACCCCGCCGCCACGGGAGGGTAGGACAAAACATGTCATGCAAGTTCTTTTCCATAAGCATGTATGACTATATTCGGAATACATGCCTACATTACATTGATGAACTGGAGCTAGTTCTGTGTCACCCTATGTTATAACTGTTGCATGAGGAATCGCATCCGACATAATTATCCATCACTGATCCAATGCCTACGAGCTTTTCACATATTGATCTTTGCTTAGTTACTTTTTCGTTGCCACTGTTACAATTACTACAAAACTACTACCGTTACCTTTGCCACCGTTACCGTTATTTCCATACTACTTTGCTACTAAATACTTTGTTGCAGATATTAAGTTTTCTAGGTGTGGTTGAATTGACAACTCAACTGCTAATACTTGAGGATATTCTTTGGCTCCCCTTGTGCCGAAACAATAATGGGTTGAATACTCTACCCTCGAAAACTGTTGCGATCCCATATACTTGTGGGTTATCATAGCCTCGTAGACCGAAAGCGGAAGCATTTAGTAACGCGGTTGATGTAGTCAAACGTCTTCACGATCCAACCGATCCAAGTACCGAACGTACGGCACCTCCATGTTCAGCACACGTTCAGCACGATGACGTCCCATGAGCTCTTGATCCAGCAGATGCTCAAGGGAGAGTTCCATCAGCACGACGGTGTGGCGACGGTGTTGGTGTTGTGATCCGCGCAGGGCTTCGCCTAAGCACCACGACTATATAATCTGAGGTGTAATCTGTGGAGGGGGGCACCACACACGGTTAAGAGAAACATGTGTCTTCTAGGGTGCCCCCCTGCCCCGTATATAAAGGAGGGTAGGGCGAGGCCGTCCAGCCCCTGTAGGGCGCGCCAGGACAGGGGAGTCCTACTAGGACTCCAAGTCCTAGTAGGATTCCACCTGGAGGAAGGGGGAAGAAGGAAGGGAGAGGGGGAGGGGAAGGAAAGGGGGGCGCCGCCCCCTTCCCCTAGTCCAATTCGGACCCAAGGGGGGCGTGCAGCCAGCCCCCTTGTGGCCCTTCTCTCTCCCCACTAAGGCCCATCAAGGCCCATTAGTTCCCCCGGGGGGTTCCGATAACCCTCCGGCACTCCAATAGTTATCCGGTACCTCTCGGAACTCATCCGGTGTCTGAATAACATCATCCAATATATCAATCTTTATGTCTCGACCATTTCGAGACTCCTCGTCATGTCCGTGATCTCATCCGGGACTCCGAACAAACTTCAGTACATCAAATCACATAACTCATAATACAAATTGCCATCTAACGTTAAGCGTGCGGACCCTACAGGTTCGAGATGTATGTAGACATGACCGAGACACATCTCCGGTCAATAACCAATAGCGGAACCTGGATGCTCATATTGGTTCCTACATATTCTACGAATATCTTTATTGGTCAAATCGCATAACAACATACGTTGTTCCCTTTGTCATCGGTATGTTACTTGCCCGAGATTCGATCGTCGGTATCATCATACCTAGTTCAATATCGTTACCGGCAAGTCTCTTTACTCGTTCTGTAATGCATCATCCCGTAACTAACTCATTAGTCACATTGCTTGCAAGGCTTATAGTGATGATCATTACCGAGAGGGCCTAGAGATACCTCTCCGATACACGGAGTGACCAATCCTAATCTCGATCTATGTCAACCCAACAAACACCTTCGGATACACCTGTAGAGCATCTTTATAATCACCTAGTTACGTTGTGATGTTTGATAGCACACAAGGTGTTCCTCCGGTATTCGGGAGTTGCATAATCTCATAGTCAAAGGAATATGTATAAGTCATGAAGAAAGCAATAGCAATAAAACTGAACGATCAATATGCTAAGATAATGGATGGGTCTTGTCCATCACATCATTCTCCTAATGATGTGACCCCGTTCATCAAATGACAACACATATCTATGGTTAGAAAACTTAACCATCTTTGATTAACAAGCTAGTCAAGTAGAGGCATACTAGGGACACTTTGTTTTGTCTATGTATTCACACATGTATCAAGTTTCCGGTTAATACAATTCTAGCATGAATAATAAACATTTATCATGATATAAGGAAATATAAAAGAAAAACTTTATTATTGCCTCTAGGGCATATTTCCTTCAGTTATTTGCTCTGATAATTCTTATATATTCCGTAAAAAATCTCCGTGAAGTTAGCTCATTTGGAGTTGTGCAGAATAGGTGGCTGACGTAGCTTTTTCAGGTCTAGAATTCCAACTGTCGGTATTCTCCCTCCTCGTATGAACTTGCATATTATGAGTGAAAAGGCGTTAGAATTACTCCAAAAAGCATGCATAAAAACAATATAAATAACAGTAGGAAAACATGATGCAAAATGGACGTATCAGGGTCACGTCTCGGAGGCATCTGGTGTTTTGGAGTGCATGAGAAATTAGAATAGAACAAGGGTCTAAAGAGAAATTTGCACTACCCATATGAATGCAACAATCAGAATCACACCAATCATTTATTCATTCAACTCAAACATAGTTCAAATCTCGGATTACAAAATCTCACGACTAATCGAAAATAACGGCCTAATTGATCGACGAAAATAAAAATAAAAATAACATTGCAGTCGACTAAATGTTCTCCTCAGATATCCTTGCGTCCTCCAGCGGTGCGTCTTCTGGTGCGGCGTCCTCTGGTGGTGCGTCTCCTCTTGCTGCGTCCTTCAGTGGAGCTCTCCTCGTAATCCTTACCATTGCTCACTAGGGGTCCGTCTTCTCCACTCGGAAAGAGGTCTTCTCTGTGGTCCACCTTCTCCTCCAATGCGGCAACATAAGTCTCCAGGTTCTCGATTCTCTCCATAAAATCCTTAAAATCCTCTTCATGTTCAGGAAGTTCTCGCGTGCTTTCTTCTCCAGTTCCAGTTCACGGAACAATAGCCTCCTGAGTACCTTTGAGCTTCTGCGCATCTGAACCTCCGGATTCCTGACGTGAGTCCCCATGTATTGAACATATGAGAGAATGGAGTCGTCATCCATGGTGCGCACGATATCTCCATTTCTAGATCTGCGAGAAATTATGGCAAGGTCTGATGGGTCGACCTCGGCCCTGTACTCTTCTCGGAGATGTCCAAGTGCACGATGAATCGCCATGTCTCTTTCGAGGATCCAAGTGAAAGCAGTAAACTCGAAGTCGATGGGCTCTTGGAAACTTCCAAAAGTCCTCCCTGGAATATGCACCACAATCCTATAGAGAGTGCCCATCGGAAGTGCATTGGTAGGCTTCCCGATGATGGAGGGCAGAGCAATCTTCAGCTTCTTGATGATCTGAACCAGCTTCTTGCCGAAAGGCATCATCTCATCCGGCTGGCAAAACTTCGGCAACAGAACTGGAGTGTATTCGACGACCATCTAGATTGTTGAAAATCGGAGTGAAGTCAGAAATGAATCAAGGGAGAATTATGGAAAATAAAGACATAAATAAAATAGTTTCTTCCTATGGCTTTCCGACCCTAGGGGTTATGTCCTACGGTCAACGTGTGCTCTGAATACCATCCCTGTAGCGACCCGACCCGAAATCGGTCAAATCTCTGTGTATCTACCCAAGATCATGTTGGCACACACAATACATTGATGAAAAATTCAAAGTTCAATCACACCTGATTTATTACACGATTCTCATATAGAGTCTTTATTACAATAGAATAAATTCGGCCGAAGGCCAACTCATGAGAAATGTTGCGGAAGCGTAGACGATAAGCGAGTCCATCCGACTCCATAGGGCAATCACTGAGCGTAGATCGTAGCCTCACTCCTGGTCGAAAAACTCCTCTGCAACATGAGATGTTGTAGCCGTGTAGGTCAGCATTTTGAATATGCCGACAAGTCATGGAGAGAACAATATTAATAATGCTAACACTATATGCAATTTGGCTGTGGGGCTGTAAGTTTAAGTTTTTGCAAAAAAAGCCATTTTTTCCTACAAGAAAAAAGGACTTGCTTGCAATTAATACAAAATATTGGTTGTTTGCATATCGTTCCGCCAACCAGTGTCTCATATCCGAAATCATTAATAGCCCATCAATTAATTAATTATGTTCGGTGTTGAGATTTCTGAAATACTCCAATTCGAGAGGCTCAGTTGTTCGTAACCGGGAACACGACTAATCGATTAGGTTTCCACTCTGCAGAGTCTTGTGCACTTTGCCCGCAACGATCGTTCCCTCCTTTATGCCCTCGCACTGCCTGGTGTTTGAAGACGGGACGAACGAAACAGGGTCTTCCGTAGAGATCCTCTGGGCCACTGTCGGTGCCCATCCATAACCTACCGTTCTTCTACATCTGCTGGCACCGTCCGTCCAGAGTCACGCCTAGGGTCGACCCAGCCAGAGCCCATAATGGCTTGCAGTTGCACAGGTAAACTTCCGGTCAAGGTGTATCCATCCATCTCTTCATGGCTGGGTGAAGCTTTCCGCAAGATGTCATGGCGCTTCTCCATGCATCCCAGCCATCTGCTGGTTGATCCAGGGTGCCCATCAATCCGTCCTCCACCCAGTAGTGAATTTGAAGTCCATCTTGAGCATCTTGAAGTCATGGGGTTGTCATCATCTTGACTCTCACATCTCACATATGAATCACTCAACCAACCCCGTCTACGTGCATAGCATAATAAACTAACATCCCGGGCAATGGTAACAAAGGGATTTTGGGTCAACCTACCACATGAAACTACTCAAGACTGATTCAATTTCTCCTACTGCATGCATGGTGTGGAGGGAATACTACTAATGCTATAAAACATAGGTATTAAAATTCATGATCAAGACTTGCCTTGCTGACGATCTTCGAAAGCTAGCGACTCGTAGTAGCAAGCCTCGCACTCCGTGAATTCTATCAAAGCAAACAAGGCATAATAAGCATACCATCATACAATACACTAACATAACAGCAAGTAAACTTAGTAAATGACAAATCGACATAACAAATAAAGAAATTCAAAGAGAAAACCAAAGAAAGTCATAAAATCAATGCCATGTTTTTTACTACTAGTGAAACAAGCTATAAAAATAGTTTTGTACCATTAAAACTTTCTTTAACAGAACTAAAATAAGGTTTTCTTATTAAATAACAGAAAATAAAATAGCAAATAAATTTATGCAAAAAGGATCGCATTAAAAGCTATTATGAAACTCATTTTAGGCCTAAAACAAGTTTCTGGTAAGGAAAAGAAATAAACAACTAAAACATTTTTTTCTAGAAATAAAAGTCCCACTATTAATTCTACAGAACCTAATCTGAACAAAACAAAAATAACAAAAGAAACTAATTTATAACAATTTAAAGCAAAAGAAATAGTGCAAACGTCAATAAATAGAAAAACAGTACTGTTTTCGCTGCTAAACTAATTTTAGTTATTTCTAACATACCCAAACTAAACCTACTGATAGCTAAGGTCACAAGAAAACAGTAGCAAAAAGAGTCGCCTAAAAATATTAATCCTAGCTCTAGTTATTGCAATTTTGGTGATCTAAACAAAATTCATATAAATCAATTTTTAAAACTTCAAACGTGAACAAAAATTATGTCTACAGAAACTTTAGGAAATTTCAAAACTAGAGCAAAAATAATCACTCAAAAATATTGAATAACCTAAGAGAAACAGATTTTTCAAGATTGAAACTTTTTTGTTTTTAAAATAGAACGAAAAAAAATAAAAAACAACGAACGCTACTGGGCCAAAGGGGTGCGATTTGTAACTATATTACGCTCGGCCGTTATATAACTAAAAGCGTATGTTTAATAAAAGAAAACCCATCGGGGCGGTCTACACTAAACAGGAAATAAGTCGTAAACTAAACCGAACAAAAACCGATCTAATACAAATAAACCTAACCCTCCGCGTGATCTAATCTAGGTCGTCTAAACTAGATCGGACGGGAGAGGGAAGTCTAGCGGCTTACAGCAGCGGTCGACGACGAGGTGGGTTAGGGCGTCGGTGGCGGAGGTGCTCCGGTGTATACCTCAATGTCGGGCCGGGCCTAAAAAAGCCCACGGCAGAAAACTGAGGCCCAGGCCCTCCCAAGCCCTACCATCGGGCCTACTTTTCAAGCCCAAGCCCGACCCATCTGGTGAAAATCCCTTAGGGCTTAGGGCCGTGGGCCGGGCCTCTTCCTTAAAATGCCAATATGCCAAGCCCAAAACCGTCCAGGCCCTGCTGGTGGGCTCAAAACTTAGGCCCAAGCCCAGCCCACGGGCAAGCCCATCAGGCCTAGGCCCTAGATTTTAGGGTCGGGCCTAGATGGACCGACAGGGCCGGGCCGGAGATGGCCAGGTCTACTCCGGTGGTCCGGGGCGGCAGCGGCGACGTCGGAGAGATGCGGCGGAGCGAGGCGGAGATGGTGGTGGAGTCGCTGGAGCTCGGAGACGACGAGGGCGGCGCGGTGCAGAGTCCCACGAGCTGCAGCTCCGGTGACGGGTGGCGATGCTCGAGGCGGCAGAGGCGGCGGTTCCTGGGCGGTTAAAAGGTGTTAGCGAGGTGCGCGGGGCTGAGGGGGTGCGGCTGACGGTTCTTGGAGGCAGGGGTGGCTCACCGGCGGTGGTGGCGGCGATGAACTGCGACGGCAGAGGCTAGATGCGATTGGCGAGGGCGTGGGCTGTAGAGGGTTTTGGCGTCGGGGTTTAAGGGGGGGTCGAGGGAGGAGAGCGAGGGGGATTTATAGGACACCATCTTGGAGGAGGGGGCGGCTCGGGATCACGATCCCGGGAAGATCGGAACCGTGGCAGCGCTCTGGGCGTGCTCTGCGTGACGAGTCGTGGACGAGGGGAAAGAACATGAGCTGGCCTCGCGGGTCAGTGGGAGGAAAGGGGAGAGAGGGAGCGGACGGCCGAGGGGAGAGGGTTCGGTGCAGCGGTGCGGGTGGGCAGGCCGGCTCGGGCGCTGGTGGGCTGCGGCTCGGACGCTGGCTGGGCCGGTTGGCCTGGCTGGCGCCTGGGTTTTTTAAATAAGACGGAAAGAAAATAAAATATAGAAAATAAAAATATTTTTATATAGACATATATATCAAAATAATCAGAAAAATATAGCATACACGATGAACTATTTTTCACAGTCAAAATAGAAAAACTTAGAAAACATTTTTTTTCAAAATTCCAAATAAAACTCAAATTTGAACTCAATTTTATTGGCATTAATTTCTTCTGACTTTTTGGAGTGTCATGTCAGCTACTCTCGTACTTTTGAACAAGTATTTGTCAGGGATCATTTTGAAATATATTTCAAATACCAATTTGAATTCATAGTCGAATAAAATTCAAATGCCTTTGAATTTCTCCAAATGCCACTCAATTCAAACAAAATGCACAGATGCTTAGCTAATAATTGGTAAAACATTCCAAATTGAAAATTTGGGAAGTTACATCAACCCCCTGCGCTGCCAGCGTGTGTGCGGCCGCGTCCGGTTGCACGGTCTCTGCATTGCGAGCGGCACGTTGAGCACGCGCGACCACGTAGAGCGCCCCCTACTCCGCAACAAAGTTCGGGTTCGCCGTGGCCATGGCGACCACACATGGTGACCACGGCCTCCTTGTTTACATGCTCGCCGTAGATTTGCCCCTCCGCCACCCGGTGCTGCTCGAGGAGGAACAAATTGTACCTCTGCCCCTCCCGCGCTTGCCGGAATGACGACATAGGAGCCGGAGCAGGCTGCTCCTCATCCGCCATGGCGGCCTCGTAGTGCGCTTGCACCTGCTGCATGGTCAAGTCGGAATGCACATGCGTGGGGTCCGATGCGGTGTCGCTGCCGGACCACCATAGGTTTGTCGTCGGAGACCTCGGGCGAGCTGGCCGACATACCGTGCTCTATCCGCCAGGCGGCTACAAGGGCGGCCACCTCATGCTTCTGCTCCGATAACAGGCTCTCCCACAACGCGCTACAGCTTGCGGTCATAGTCGATGTGGTGCAAGGGAGGAGGATGTGCATCGCAGGTGTTGTGGTGTGGAGTATAGCCGGGGGTGGCCACCTTTAAATAGCGGAATTCCGGTGAGGCCAAGCGTCTTGTACGACACCGGAGTTGGTTTCTCGGGCGGCGAGCCTGCTTAATAGAGGCATACAGACGAACGGGCATTGAACGGGCATGGTAGATATTCGTCCGATCCTGTACAGTAAACGTCTCCCCGACATTAAATATGTGTGGACATCGAGGACGCAGCGCGTGTGGCGCGCCACTTCAATGCCGACGCCAGTGAGGGGTCGCGTCCGCTGCATCAATGCGGAGCGGCCGCTCTACAACGACATGAATGCGGCGAGCTGGCATCAAGCCGAAACGCACGCGGGCGAAGGAGGAGGATTTTTGGTGGGCCAGGTTAGTCAGGAGCGGGCATGGCGGCCGTCCGGACTTTCGCAAAGCCCCCTGTCTCCGGTTTGCGGGAGAAAGCGTGTCCGAACTGGTCTGCGGATTATACATGAGCGTGTTGGATGACATAGCATGTTCGAACCACGCGGTCCGACTGCGAGCGGTTTGAGACTCGGAGTTGGAGATTCCATAGACACGGTCCAAGGCGGATCAAGGCATTGGAGCTATACTTCTTGTTTTAGGGAAAGCAGCACTGCGCCGTAAAGAAACTGCAATAGCGTGGCTTTCAGGGATTCCAACTCATAAAAAAGAATTCCAAGAATGAGGATCTTAGGATTTTATTACAGGATCGCAGCACATTGGAGCTATACTTCGGAATTGTTATCGGGTAGATCATGACATCTGAACCACCGGTCAGTGATGACACGACAGTCCTTGAGCCTCCATGCGACCAGGCATACTGCCTTAGGATCAGTGTCAAAATGATTCCGGATGACCATACATCGTAATATGCTACGATATGGACCGTGCAAGCCAGATACAGTGAAGTAGATAAAGAACACACACGATGTACTTCTTCTGTAAACTAATATAAGAGCGTTTAAATCACTATTTTAGTAATCTAAACACTTTTATATTAGTTTACCGAGGGAGTACCTAGGATCCGATCCTGACACCCACGCCCAAAATCTGTCGGGTTGTGATACGGAAAAGGACATGCATGGTCGTACCGTGCCATCTCGACGTTCATCAACAGTCAAGCAGTACAGAGCTGCGCTCGGTTACACCAGCATAGGACATGCGCGGCAATTTAGTGGGAGAGATCCTGTCCAGCCACGGCACGGGTCGAGGCAAATAATTTTCTCCCGACAAAAGGAGAGGAACAAACGGATGGGCGAGAGATGATGGATCATGTGTCCCGATGCGAAGGGGAGAACATTGGGCCCCTTGCATCCTCCCTGCACGCTCTTCATTAGGGGGTCAAAACTCAAAATTACTGGGGATCATACAGAGAGAAGAGACAGAAATGTGTAATTGATACATAAATAGAGGCAATTTTTCGGAGTTTCTCACCCCGAGCTCAAATGAGCTCGGGTGAACAGTAAAATAGAGAAACTGATTTTCTTTTTACAAACATTGACAAATGTTTCGAGTGTTTGCAAAAATTCGTCATGTAATCACATTCCTGAAAGGCGTGGCAAAAAAATCGATACTTTGAAAATGGTACTTTCGAAAGCATTTTGGAGCACTGATTTTGTCTATTTCCCACGGCTTCCACAAATATTATTTCATGATGAAATTTCGCAAACTCTTAGAACATTTATAAATGTCTGTCACACAAAAAAAACAGATTTTTTTTAATTTATCTTTTACTGTTGAGCTCATCTGAGCTCAAGTTGAGAAGGTTACTTTCCCAATTTTTCTTTGCATACTCGTGAGTTCAAATTTTAGAAACATTATTACATTTCAGCACTTCTTAAAAAGTTTGGGTTGTACATTCTAGTCCCAGTGGCGGAGGTAGAATTATGTAAATTTGGATGTTGAGTGGGGCGGTAAGAGCAAATTTTTCATAAATTGTACAACTCACAAGAATGTGAGCAAACCAATGTTGTTAGGGGGTGTCAGGGCCCTTGTTGGTCCCTCGGGCTCGGCTACTATCCAGTTCAGAATTGTATAATCAAGCTCATGGTATTTTGTTACCCTCTCTAACTGGTTGTGCATGGTTGCGCCCTGTTTCAGCTCCCACGCGAGGCCAGTGATTTCTGACGTCCACGACGTGCCAACACTTTCTACTACCCAGCTCCTATCTTCCCAGATGCCCACTCCCATGACGGCTCCCTCCTTGTAGGTTGTTTCCACGCCCTTCATGCCTGCTTCGGCTTCCTATCCTCCTCTGCCCAATGATAGCTCGATAGAGTCTGAGCCCTGCATACCCATCTTCATCATGCGCGAGATGGTGATTGTCCCTGCCCCGAGCTCAACCCCTCCTCACTGCCGATGACAACACTGACTGGCTTCAACATCTTTTAGTTAATCATTGTAGCGTGCCTTCAAGCAAAGAAGTGGAACATGCCTGTCATGCAGATGGCAAAAAAGCTCCTTTGCCAGAAAATGGTCATTGTTGCAGATGGTGAATAGGACACTGAGGAAGCGATAGGGAAGTTTGTATCGATGTTCCAAGATAGGCTCTCTAACATTACGGTGGTTCCATGTGCCCTGCTGAAGATGGATTGTGACCTTGCCACGACGGCCGAGGGTGCTCTCAGAAAGTAGGAGCGAATGAACCAAGCTCTAGGACCATGTCAAGGATGCGACTAAGAGACTGCATGATGTTCCATTGTTCCTCTAAAATAGATGAAGCTTATTCCGTAATGTTCAAAGATCAATGGATGACCGTGGATGTGAGTGCTACGTCTGTCTATAGCCGCTCCTTATTGTTGTTGTGTGTGTTGCCTTGGTGAGGTGTATGTGTTTTGGGTTGCTTATGCTATTAGACAATTTTATCGTGCTTGTGCTTGGATCAGCCTTCATCAAGACTAGCAGCTTTGCACTTGTCGAGATCTTCCTTCATCAACCGAAGGTTTTCCTGCTCTCGTGCCCGATCTCTTACTTCTTTGCGGCCCGCCTTCCAATATTTCTGGTTTGCTTGACAAGTTCTTGAGGAAAATCAGCTGGGGTCTTTCGAGAGGATGGATCAACATCAGTTGGAGGAGGAGGTCTTTCATTCGGATCATTTGTTTTCAGCAGCCATATTGCATGATAGTCACGCCATGGAGGATCTTCATCCACGACGCCGGGTTTGGCAAACCCGGCGCGGCGCCTCGTGAACACCGTCTTCTTCCTGGCGCACTACTGCATCCCTGACTACACGGCGCTTCCTTGCGCCCGTGGCTCCATGGCGGCCACCCCAACACCGGCCACCCCAACTCGACATCAACCACGGCATCCCTCGCACAACTATCTCAACTACGGTTACACCTCCTACGCTCCCGGCTACCTCGACATCAGCACAAAGGGCTACCACCTTACTTGAGCAACTCGTTGGCTTCCACTCCAGCCACAACATCCGCGGCGCATTGACCTATATGATTGCAGGGGATGTCAGCCCGTCAGCTTACAACCTTTGTTTCTTCTCCAGTTCCACAGACGTCTGTGCCGCTACCATCGTGACTGCGTGCCCGCGGGGAGGGGAGGGGTTGTTAGAGTATATTATGGTATATGTGTATTTGGTAATATATGATTCATACCTCTCTTCTATCTTATTTGTACAGGGGCTTCTTGTCCTCCAAAACATATGCATAATATATACTCACCCACGGGCTCAGCAATACAACAACAATTCCACTACCAACTAAACAGTCTCCTACGTAGGAAGGCAAGAACGTTCATGAAAATTCGTTTACGTACATCAACCAAAGCTACTCGATTACAGGGGGCATGACATAAGACGATGTATAGAGAACCGAAATCATATTTTGAGAAATGATAACCTTCATGATCAGATCAGCCACAAACAGCTTTACATTAAAAAAAACATAAGACATGAATGGGACCCTCTGTAAACAAAAACCGACAAACACAACGCTGCGCGCGAAAAGTTGGGGCAGCTGGGATTTTATTTGATGAGTCGAGCGGAGGAATGCCCCCTGGACGATCTTGACTAGAAAGCGTTGGTGTGGTAGGCTCCTACGAAAACAGTATTGGTTCGTTCCAGCAGTGCCTTTCCAGTGTCGATAGAATAGAAGAATAATCGAATCTAGATCCTAGTCCAACTTTTTAAGTACGCCCACTTGCACTAAAGCTGCCTATGCCTATCTAGGCGATGCTACTACTCCTCCTTCTTCTGCTGCTTGCTGTTGCTGTCGTAGAAGGTCGCGTGGGCAATTTCTTAACGTGGGTATGCACTTTTGCCTGGATCCTGTTGGACGTTCGGAAGAATGGCGCGTCTCCGCGTAGGTTTACGAAGCAGTGGAAGCGCGGATTGATGGTAATCCTAATCTAGGCATGATCTCCGGCTACCGGTCTGGTCACGGGGTTTTTCCATCGCCGTGCGTGCAGGTGATGTGAGCACCGTGCTTTGGAACTTGTCACGGGGTTATTTTCCAGAAAGGTCAGATTCACATTTCCCTCTCCCACCATTTTTACCCCAGACAAGATCGAGCAGGACAGGTTCAAATTAAATTGGCTTCGTACACGCATACGATTTGCACATGTATTTGTCACTGTATTAGACATCTCCAACGTTGATCTGCAAATTTGCTCTGACATTTGTCCGCGGACACAAATATGGGAGCCGGCCATCAAAAACTGCCTGCATACATTTCAACAACTATTTGAACCAATCAGATGAAATTCATGCAGACACGGATATGAATTGGACGAAATTCATTACATTTTGGACAATTTTAAACTAAAACTTATACCGGACTAAGGTAAGTAGTCTACTACTGTCGCTGGCGGATATCCATTCCACGACACGGATACCCTTGACTAGTCGACGGCCGGCTGCAGCGGTCCCCACTGTTTTCCCCATGTCCGGCAGCCCGCTCATCAGACTGCCGTGAGCGTCGGATATGCTTCAGCGTGAAGGGCGGCTCGCTTCCTCATGTTTGGCAGTGCCGCTCAACGGAGTGAGCGCCGCCGGGATGTGCTTCAGCTGGAGGGGAAGGGGACGACGGTGGCCTGCGACCGGGCAAGACAACGGTTGTGTACGTCGGCGTCGCTCGGCCACGGTCTTCATGGGACCCAAGCTAGAAGCGAAGGAAGGGCTAGAAGCGGCGGCGGCGGTCCTGCCGCCCGTGTCGCCCACGGGACGACGCGGGCAGATGTTCGTGTTGGTGTCGCAAGCAACCTTGAAAATTTTCATGTGAAACGGAGTAGCGGTGTTTCACCGGTGAAAAAACAATTTAGGATACATTTTGGATGTGACAAAGAACACATAGAATTTTTGTTGATTTCATTTTATATTTCAAAAAGTATTTTTGCAGCGAACTAACGTGTGGTTGGATGGCTAGAGGGACAGTGGTATCCCTTGCCCACCAGGGTTCAAATCCTGTTGCTCGCATTATTCCTGGATTTATTTTAGAATTTCCGGCGATGCGCTTTGAGTGGGAGGAAACATTCCCATCGACAACGAGGCGTTTATGATGACTTTGTAAATCTAAGACGATATTGTGTTAAAAAAATATTTTTGCGTGCAGGAGCGCGCGCTTCAGGGAGCACCAACGAATTTCCGTAGACTGTTCGCCCTAATCGTTTAGAGGGAAGTGGAGGGTCTTTTTTTTTTGCGGCGTGGGGGGTCCAGTTTGTTATAGATGCTCTAAGTATCCTTGATCCCGTCCATCCCAGTTCGAATTTTCCCCATTTGCTATCGTGGCCGGAGAATCCAGTATCCCAGTTTCGAAATCGGTTTGGCTCCAAATAGCCATGCTCATTTGGTACCACTCTTTTTTTTGCGAAACATTTGGTACCACTCTGTGGGGATCAAAGCGTACGCACCTGGTAGTTGACGCAGTAGCCACCTGTCTGAATTGTTTTGGCTCCAACGAATGTGCTGGTAGTTGCATGGTGTACTTGGAGTATTTAAAGTAGTGTCGACCTTCCGTGCAAATAAGTGGGATCCAACTTCAAAATTTCTTTACGGCTGTAAACGGAATTTTAACTCAATAATGGTTGTCCCTCAACAACTAAACAGGTAGTTAGTCTTGCGCACTTAGGGTTTAGGATTGTAAACCGACAATTGTCCGGCTTAGGTTCTCTATCTGTTGCAAAATGGTGGCCTTCATTTGCAGTTGGGAAACCCTTGTATATGGCGCGCCGGCCGTACATTGCGCCGGTCGCGCGTGGGCCACTCAGAACCAGCTGGATCGAACGAAGCTGGGGCACGTGATCCTTGTTCATTTTTTTTCCTCGGACGTGAAACACTCACCCCTCTTCCTGCGCCCATCCACCCATCCATTCCCACCTCTCGTTCCTTGTGCTGGAACCATGGCGGCCGGGGGCGCCTGAGGAGAATGCGCTAGATGTGCTCCTCCGTCTCTGCCGAGCCCACCACCTCAGCCTCCGCCGCCGCCACGACGGTCGTCTCGTCCCCATTCATCTCCGCGGCGGCAGCGCTCACGGCGGCCCTGGACACCGCCGCTCCCCCTCCTGCTCCGACAGCGAGCTGCATACCTTGCAAGGCGACGGTCACAACTGTGAAATGCAGGGATGCTAGAACCAGCATCTGGTTTTGCTACAACCGGCATATCTAGAGCTGGAACCAGTATGCGGTTTTGCTGCATCGCCCGAAGTGTTTTCTGCGCTGACAACGGCGGACTTCGTCATTTTGTTGCAACCGACAATGCAAAAGCTTCTAACAACAAGCTTTTTTGTTACCACGGCGACCGGCGGAACTAGTGACCAGGAGGTGGCTTGAAGCAAACGATGTGGCACTGGCAGAGTCAGAGCCGGAACCTGCCTTTTGTTTTGCTACAACCGGCTGAGCCAGAGCTGGAACCAACTAACGTCTTTGCTGCATCGTCAGAGTGTTTTTCTACGGCGACGGCGACGGAGCACATGATTTGTTGCAACCGTCAAAACTAGAGCTAGAACCGGGCATGTTTTTGTTGCATTGTCTGATTTGGTTTCTGCGGCGACGGTGGCGGACGTCCTCATTTGTTGCAACCGACAAGAAAAAAGCTTCTACCGCCAAGCTTTTTTGCTACCAAGGTGAAACGGTGCTCGACGATGGTGACCACGACGAGTTTCGATGAATAGGATCAGGGCGCCAAGCTGCAACGGGGAGATGGGGGCGGCTTTGGAAGATGGCGGCCATAGATGTTGGGGGAGGCGGGAGGGGGGCTGGAACTGGGGCGAGCGGATGGCATGGCGAGGTCTCGCCGAAGACGTGAAGGCGTCGGTTTTGCTGCAAGCCATGAGCTCCCGCCGGAGTCACGTGGCGAGCGTCGGCGGCGAGCCTCGATGACGAGCGTCGCGGGGACGAGGCAAGGAGGAGAGGGCAGGAACGGTTGTTGCGAGGCGTATGGGACATAAGCGACTATCATACGACAACCTACGCCCGGAGGAGAAACGGGAAAGGAAGAAGACGACCTGGTGCATAATGATCCAATGGCTTAGGACGGGCTGATCGTATGGCTAGCGTGCGTCCGGCCGAAACGTTTCGGCCGGCGCGCCGGCACCTATCGGTTCGCTTTGTAGTTTGGTTCTCCGGTCTTCTCTTCGTCTCATTGGTACTGCTTTTTTTTAGGTTGGGATCTGAGATTTGTCCACCTTCGGACGCCAACAGTATGGTTTATTCTCCACTGCGTTGGTTCAGCAGGGCTATGAATCAGAGGATTAGATTATATGACATTCGCTCGATCAACAATAAAGTTGGCTCTGGTGATGGAAGAGGATTTGTGACCGGCAGGTGTGGGGCACCGATCCCATTTTCTTTTGGATTTTGTTTTTGAATATTTATATATTTTGAACCAAAATTATAAATTAAGTTTTGTTTGCATATTTTTCTTCCTTGTGACGAGGGCTTCGAAATAAGGCAACTTTTAAATACATTTTGATGATTTTTGAAACTTCACTAAGTTTCAACTGCTGAAACTTGATAAGACAGACAGAAAAATCATTAAATTTATCAAAAAGGCTTTCGCCCCGCTTTATAAATAAAGCAACCACCGACACAAAGTCAACATGGTACCATCCGAACAACACACACACACAACGCCACCGCAGGCAAGGTCCAACACACAGGCACAGAAACACTAGACGGGTTCTGTCGTGGAATTGTCACGGCAGATGTCCTCGAGCTAGGACTTAGTCGTGGAGCCATCGCAACTAGGAAGCTTGAAGGGGTTATGCGGGACAAGGAATACGAGGATTTATACTGGTTCGGCCCCTTACTGTGAAGGTAAAAGCCTACGTCCAGTTTGAGGTGTTATTGATTAGGGTTACGATCGCTAGGGAGCTAAACAGCTATGCCCGGCTCTCGATCAGATTGTTGTCGCCCTTAAACCGCTGCCGGGTCCTCCCTTTATATAGGGAGGCTGACGCCCAGCAACCCTTAGAGTCCCGGCCGGCTCATAAGAGCGTCCGGCTCGGACTCTAAACAATACTTGCCTTACACTACAAGTCTACTATAACAATGATTGTAACTACGGGCTTTAAGCCATATCCGGGTCTCAGCCCATCTCTGGCCCATCATCTTGAAATTTAGCTCCGGGCTTCTGGCAATGATCATCCGAAGAGTAACCCGGCCCCTCCTGGCGGGTGACTCTAAGGTCTATATCCTCAACATTAGGCCCCAGATTGACTTGAGCCGGCTCAGGTCAATCTTCAATTCCGCCGACAGAGAAAATCTCCGGCTCACCATTCATGTGAAGACCATAACCCGGAGTGACGTCATCCTCTGGACTCCGGATAATTCGCCGTGACGTCATCCTCCATTAAGTCCGTTTTTTACTCCGCCAGATCCGCAACGGATCTTTGCTTTTACTGCCCTCCCGAAAATCGAGGCGTCGTAAGGGGGAGATAACCACGCCGTGGTCTCCTTGAATCTCGTGCCCACTTATGACCCTGCCTTATAAATAGGCCGGCCCAACACTTCTCTTCTCACGCTCTCCTTCTTCCTCCTCGCACCGTCGCTCCTCTGCCTGAGCTCCGCCACTGCCGCCGCCGTCGCGCCCCTGGTCTTCATCAACCCGGCCGCTGCATCACCCTGATTCGGACCAGATTCACGGCAGCGACCTCCGCCCTTTTCCAACTCCGGTGAGTCTCCTTTGCCCTGTCAGATAGATCTGTTGTAGGGTTCATCTTGTGTTCTTCACGTTCATCACCATTGCCGCAAACCTCAGTAGCTCTTGTAGTCACCGCGCTCGGTTGATCTTTAACCTCACATAGAGTCAGTGCGGTAGATGTTTGAGATCCATTTCACCTGCAAAAAACTCTCTTTTTACTGCATAAGAACCATGCTCCACCTCAAGAACTTCTCCTGCCTCTGTTTATTAGGTCTAGAAATTTTTCATTTCACCCGACCATTTTGATCCAAAAAAGTTACTGCAATATGTGAAATCTGTTTTACCACACTTAGTAAAAACTGCAGCCCTTGAATCTTGGCGGCTTATATTTCCGACTTAAAGAAAACACGCGCCATAGAACTTTCCGGTTTAAAGAGAACCATGCCCTGTAGGATCCTCCGGCTTAACTGCGGTAAGCCGTAGATGACCAACTTATTCTGAATGCCCCTACGGCTTAGATAACCCACCGTATCTGAATATATATCATTAGTCCCCTTCATAAGCCGCCATTGTAGTTTGAATGATAATCTCCGGCTTACAATTAACCCGGACACTTTTTTTCTTTATCATAGACCACCAACCTTCACCATGCCTCCCAAGGCTCCCATCACTTGCAACTGGATGAAATCCAACGTCACTGACGAGACCTTGGCCAACTTTGTTAAGTCCGGGTATCTGCCCAAGAAGGAAGTGATGTCCTACCGTGCCCCTGATCCGTCAGAAGAAAGACCACAGCCGAGGGACGGGGAGGTAGTGATCTTTGCGGACCACATGAGCCGGGGCTTCGCACCGCCCGGCTCAAAATTCTTCCGGGATGTGCTCAACTTCTTTGACCTTCAGCCTCAGGATATAGGACCCAACTCCGTATCCAACATCTGCAACTTCCAAGTTTTTTGCGAAGTGTACCTTGGAGAGGAGCCCAGTTTGCTGCTTTTCAGAGAACTGTCCTACTTAAACCGCCAAAACGAGTGTGCAAACGGGCCAAGTCTGGAATTAGGCGGCATCTCCATCCAACGGCGTAGGGACTGCCTATTCCCTTACGCAGAGCCGCCAAGCCACCCTAAGGACTGGAATATGACTTGGTTCTACTGCCAAGATACGTCCCCAGCTGACGAGAACCCGCTGCCCGGCTTTCGCCCAACACGCCTAGAGCCGACTCATCCGCTATCCGACAAACTGACTGCCGCGGAACGCCAGCCTCTGCTTCCAACGATCAATAAGATCAAGGCCCTGCTAGGCAACGGTCTGAACGGAATAGACTTGGTCCGGGTCTGGATCTCATGGCGGGTGATCCCATTGAGCCGCCGCCCCGGCTTAATGTGTGAGTACACCGGGCGAAAGGATGACCCGCAGAGGCACAATCGCAATGATCTTCCAGAAGACGTTGCTGAAGAAGAGACCAAGGCTCTGTTAAACGAGAGCCTGGCAGACTATGGAAGGACCGGGCTAGCCCCGTTCTGCAAGAATTCATTACTGTATTTCTCAGGCTGATGATAAATTCTGGCGGGTCAAGTATGACCATGAGGCGGCCAAGAAAGCCAGGAAGGCGAAGAAAGCCGCCAAGAAAGCCGCCCCTCGCAAAAAGGGAAGCAGACCCACTGCTTCGGAGCTGCTGCAATTAAGCGACAGCTCCGAGTCAGAGGTAACCCTTAAACCTTTAAACTCTTGCCATATTTGTTGTTTGCTGCTGTCCGTCTTATCAACATTTTGCTTATTGACAGGATGACACCGGCGCCAGTAACCCGGTGATTGAAGAGGTAACATTACTTTCCTCCGACTCGGAGCCTTTGCCACAGCTGAAAGTCCGAAGAGTAACCTGGAAAGTAAGCTTTTCTCATCCATTAGCTCATCAAGACCCTCAATTTCTTTTGAAGCAGCAGGTTCACGAAAGCCGGCGTCACACCCGGGCCCGCAAGGACACCGACCTCTCCGTCGGGTTACCCGACGCAACAAGGAAGCGTCGCACTGAGGTTTTTTCTCACCTGTACCCTTTTCATCCGTTGGCGGGTGTCATCCGTCAGCCACTCAACTCTTCTGACTCCAATTATCAGGAGACCTCCCCCTCTTCGGGTGACTCCATGCAATCAAGTCTGCCGGCCTTCAAGACTGCACCCGGGTAATAACAATCTCCTTACACTATCTGTCTGTATTTACTCTTTGTATGCCTAACATTTCTGCCTTTTCAGTGCCCAGGCAAAGCTCACCAAAAGAGCAAAGAAGACCAGGTCAGCCGGAGTGCCGGACTTGCCTGAGCCGGAGGCGACGGCTCAAGAGCCGCCAGCTGCCTCCGCCGCCGAAGTCACCATTCCCATGGACACGGCGCCTGAAGCCCCTGCCCAGACCACCAAGACAACGACCGAAGCGTCGGTTAACCCGGAGGCCTCCGGCTCAGCCCCACCAGCTAACGACCCGGACGTGGTAATTACCCGGACGGAGTATGTTGAGCCGGGGAGGCCGACCGTGCTGGCCAAATGCTCCGCGAAGGGGGAGTTGCTGCAACCCCACCGGGTGAATCTGGATCTCTCCAGCTACACCGACTTAAGCATTGGAGAGCTCGTCTCAGGCTACATCAGCCAAGTTCACAAGAGCCGGGACGCCGAGATCGCCATGGTCAACCAGATCCAACAAAAATCTGAGGTATCCTTCTGCTGTCTTCTTACTTTCTGCATAGTGACCCTTGTCATGCTAGCCCCCAAGTCGACAACTTGTACTTGAATATGTTGTAGACTTAGGTCCGGTTTATTAAACTAAGCCGGCCATACGTAGATAGATACGTTCAATATGCATTAGCCCCCAAGTGCCAAGTGTCTTTGCCTGGAAAGCGCTTGGGACTTATAGAATGACTGTTAATAACCCGGAAATATATGCAGGCTGTTGGCAAGAAATTAGAGTCGGACCTTGCGGATCTCAAGAGCCGGCTAAAGACACAAGAGATGGAGACCCGAAAGGCAAACGCCAAGTTTGTCTCCAGCATCGCCGCTCAAGAGAAGCTGAAGACCGAATTCGATGCTGAGCGGAAGGCCTGGGCTGAGGAGAAAGCCGCACTGGTGACCCGGGCAGAACAGGCGGAGAAGGCCCTCACTGAGAAGACCGCTGAGCTCTCCGGCCTAAAGCGCCAGGTTTCCCAAATGGTGGCTGCTATCTTCGGTAAGTCGCCTCGCCGGCTTTCATCAAGTCTGTATATGTTATGATTCATCCTTGTCACCGGCTGATCTGATCTTTATTAAACAGGTCCCAGGAGTGCCAACCTCAACCAGAGCGTGGTCACCAAGTTAAAGGCCGTGTACACCCTGGTGGAACAACTCTACACCGGGTCACAGCGCGCCTTAGCTGTGGTGGCCTTATCCAATGAGGTGCCAACACATCTGGCCGAAGTCCTGCGCCGGCTCGCTGTTCTGCCACAGCGGATCCAGGAGCTACGCCGAGCCTCCGCAAGAGCCGGAGCAATTGCCGCGCTGAGCCGGGCCAAAGCCTTCCTGCCGGAGCTAGACCCGGCAGACATCGCCCTGGGTTACCCAAGTCTGAAGGAAGACGGCTCAGCCTTCGACCAGAAGGATTTCGCGGCGTGTGTGAAGGCTGTACGCCCGGTGGCCACCATCATCGGGAACGACACCGACTTAACCAAGTATCAGCCGGGATATAACGCGGAGAATCAGAGGATTCCAACCCCTCGCTATGAAGCTCTCAATCTGATTCCTCCGGCTCGCCAGCACACCTTCGCCCCGGAGATTAACCCGGAGGGGTTAATCGACGAAGAAGCCCAGTTCAAAGCTCTCCGCGGCATCGACTGGAAATCGTCAACCTTCGAGGTCTTGGGATCAACCGGAGCAGAAGACGAGCCGGGGACTTCAACCCAGCAGGCATCATAAAGCGGCTGGCGGTTCACCAAACAACGCTCCAAACTTGAGACTTGAGGAATTTTGTAATAGACTAGGTGCAACAATTTATCTCTGTCGTGCCATCGTGTACGTAATGAATGCTGAAATCCCTTGAAATTATCTTTTTAATGTTCCTCCGGGTCATAGTTATCCCTTTGTCCTTCTCAACCTTAAAAGGTGCCTTTAAGTATCTGCATAGAAAGGCAAATCACAAGTCTCAAGGCGGCTTACCACCCTGAGAACCAGGTGTCTGAGATGGATAACCCGGAATATGAATCAAAAAGACTGGTCCTTAGTTATACTCTGAACATAGCCGTGATAACACACTTAACGGTCTGTAAGCATACTTCCGGATTAAATAACCCGGGTAGCACGGTTGGTATCTTAACTCTAATTGACTTGCCTTGATGACATCCATGATGTTCAATTAACAAGATAAACCCAAACTTAAGCCGGCAAGTGAAACCCGGCCATGCACACTTTGTCATAATCAGAGTAAACTTGTGATAAATCAGAACTTAGGGGCTTCCAGTTCGAATACGACCAGAGACCCGTCCCGAAAGGGGTTAAGCCAAGATTCAGATACGATCATATAGCCCCCAATGGGTGTGGCGATGCCAATCAAGAGGGTATTGACAGCTATGTTCTCTGGGGTTCGAATACGACCCATGTTTGAACAGGAAGCCCCCAAGTGATTCTTAAAATTGTTTAACGACGCTGATTCGAATACGATCCACGTCGGTTCTCAGAGGGGTTAAATTGTGATTCAAATATGATCAAGGTTAACTTCCCAATGAGCTCGGCACTTTGCCAATCACGTGGGTATCGACAGCTATGTTCTCTTTGGTTCGAATACGACCCATGTTTGAACAGGAAGCCCCCAAGTGACCTTACTGCTTACAGCTAGACTCAAATACAATCATAAGCCGGATCCTCCTTTAAATCAGCATGTAAGAAATAACACACGCATAATTGGGGGAGAAAAAAGGACAGATGCCTTGCTTTATTGCTTATCATAGTATATACATGTCTGAGATAAATATGTACACCACAAGAGCCGGCAGCTTAAGTGTAGTAAGGCCGAAGCTGAGCTATATTCCATGCCCGACGGGTCTCCTCCTCAGATTTACGCGAATCTTTATGTTCCCGAATATCAATGAGGTAATATGACCCGTTGTGCAAGTTCTTACTGACCACAAAGGGCCCTTCCCAAGGTGGGGATAACTTGTGTGCATCTGTTTGATCCTGGATAAGCCGGAGCACAAGGTCGCCTTCCTGGAAGACCCGGGATTTGACCCGGCGGCTATGATAATGGCGCAGGTCTTGTTGGTAAATCGCTGAACGGGCTGCCGCCACATCACGCTGTTCGTCCAACAAGTCCAGAGCATCTTGGCGCGCCTGTTCATTATCCGTCTCAACATAAGCCGCTACACGAGGCGAATCGTGACGGATGTCGCTGGGGAGGACTGCTTCTGCTCCATAAACCATGAAGAAAGGCGTGAAGCCAGTAGACCTGTTAGGAGTAGTGTTGATGCTCCATAAGACGGAGGGCAGCTCCTCCACCCAACAACCCGGCGTCCGTTGCAAAGGGACCAAAAGCCGGGGTTTGATGCCCTTCAGAATCTCCAGGTTAGCTCTCTCAGCTTGACCATTGGATTGGGGGTGAGCCACTGAGGAAACATCAAGTCGGATATGCTCTCGTTGACAAAACTCTTCCATAGCACCCTTGGATAGATTGGTGCCATTGTCAGTTATGATGCTGTGCGGAAAGCCGAAGCGAAAAATCACCTTTTTCATAAATTGAACCGCCGTAGCTGCATCGCACTTGCTAACTGGCTCAGCCTCCACCCACTTCGTGAATTTGTCAACAGCCACCAAGAGGTGGGTCTTCTTATCCTTGGACCGTTTAAAAGGCCCAACCATATCAAGCCCCCAGACCGCAAAGGGCCAAGTGATTGGGATCATCCTCAACTCCTGAGCCGGCACATGAGCCCGTCGTGAGAACCTTTGGCAACCATCACATTTACTGACCAAGTCCTCTGCATCCGCGTGAGCCGTCAGCCAATAAAAACCATGACGGAAAGCCTTGGCCACAAGAGATTTTGAACCGGCATGATGGCCGCAATCCCCTTCATGGATCTCACGCAAGATCTCTTGACCTTCCTCAGGGGAGATGCAACGCTGAAACGCCCCTGAAACACTACGATGATGCAACTCGCCATCAATGACAATCATTGACTTAGCCCGCCGGGTTACTTGCCTGGCCAGAGTTTCATCCTCAGGCAACTCTCCCCGGATATGGCATTGTCCAGTCTGGTATGACATGAAGAGCCGCCACCAGTTGTGCCTCCGGGTCAGGGATAGCCAAGTCCTCTTCTGTAGGCAACTTAACCGAGGGGTTATACAAGACATCGAGGAAAGTGTTAGGCGGCACCGGCTTTCGCTGAGAGCCTAGCCGGCTTAAAGCATCAGCCGCCTCGTTCTTCCTGTGATCAATGTGCTCCACTTGGTATCCCTGAAAGTGCCCAGCAATGGCATCAACCTCGCGACGATAAGCCGCCATGAGAGGATCCTTAGAATCCCAGGTGCCTGATACTTGTTGAGCCACCAAATATGAGTCCCCAAAGCACCTTACCCGGCTTAAGCTCATCTCCTTAGCCACCCGAAGACCGTGGAGCAAAGCTTTGTACTCAGCCGCATTGTTAGTGCAAGGAAACATCAACCGTAGCACATAATGGAACTTGTCACCTTTAGGGGAAGCCAATACAACACCAGCCCCCGAGCCCTCCAACTGTCTGGACCCATCGAAGTGGATAGTCCAATAAGTGTTATCCGGCTTTTGCTCAGGCACTTGAGACTCCGTCCAATCATTGATGAAATCCACCAAAGCCTGAGATTTAACAGCAGTGCGTGGCACATATTTGAGGCCATGAGGTCCAAGTTCTATAGCCCACTTAGCAATTCTCCCTGTAGCCTCTCTGTTCTGGATAATATCACCAAGGGGGGCAGAACTGACCACCGTGACGGGATGACCCTGAAAATAATGTTTGAGCTTCCGGCTCGCCATGAACACACCGTATACGAGCTTCTGCCAATGCGGGTACCGCTGCTTGGACTCAATGAGCACCTCGCTGACATAATAAACCGGCCGTTGAACCGGATGCTCCTTACCCGCCTCCTTGCGCTCCACAACAATAGCCGGCTCATGCATTTGCCGCTACATATAGTAGCAAGGGCTCCTTATCAACCGGAGCAGCAAGGACGGGGGGCTCTGCCAGTTGCTTTTTCAAATCCTCAAAAGCGGTATTAGCTGCATCATTCCAGATAAAGTTATCAGTTTTCTTCATCAACTGATATAGGGGCATAGCTTTCTCACCCAAACGGCTTATAAACCGGCTTAAAGCAGCGATGCGACCCGCCAAACGCTGAACGTCATTTATACATGCCGGCTTAGCTAGGGAGGTGATAGCCTTGATCTTCTCCGGGTTAGCCTCAATGCCTCTGTCAGAAACCAAGAAGCCCAATAGTTTGCCTGCCGGGACACAAAAAACACACTTGGCCGGGTTAAGCATCATCTTGTAGACCCGGAGATTATCAAAGGTTTCCCTTAAGTCATCTATCAGGGTTTCCTCCTTGATGGATTTAACCACAATATCATCCACGTAAGCGTGAACATTGCGCCCGATCTGTTTATGAAGACAATTCTGTACACAACGCTGGTAAGTCGCCTGTGCACACTTGAGTCCAAAAGGCATAGACACATAGCTGAAGGCTCCAAAGGGAGTGATGAACGCCGTCTTCTCCTGGTCCTTAACTGCCATCTTAATCTGATGATACCCGGAATAGGCATCCAAGAAACTTAAGCGTGCACAACCTGCCGTAGCATCAATGATTTGATCAATACGGGGGAGAGCAAAAGGATCAGCCGGACACGCCTTGTTCAAGTCCGTGTAGTCCACACACATCCGCCAGGTGCCGTTCTTCTTGAGTACGAGCACCGGGTTAGCCAACCACTCCGGGTGAAAAACCTCAACAATGAACCCGGCCGCCAAGACCGGGCCACTTCTTCACCAATAGCTTTTCGCCTCTCTTCGTTAAACAGTCGAAGGAACTGTCTGACCGGCTTAAATTTTGGATCAACATTGAGAGTGTGCTCAGCGAGTTCTCTAGGTACACCTGGCATGTCAGAAGGTTTCCACGCGAAGATGTCCCTATTCTCACGGATGAACTCGATGAGCGCGCTTTCCTATTTCGGGTCCAGATTTGCACTGATGCTAAACTGCTGAGACGAATCACCTGGAACAAAATCAACAAGTTTAGTCTCATCAGCTGATTTAAATTTCATTGCTGGTTCATTCTCCGTGGTTGGCTTTTTCAGAGAGGTCATATCTGTTGGGTCAACATTGTCTTTATAAAATTTCAACTCCTCTATGGCGCAAACAGACTCTGCATAAGCTGCATCACCTTCCTCACACTCCAGAGCCACTTTTTGGCTGCCGTGAACCGTAATGGTCCCATTGTGACTCGGCATCTTGAGCTGTAAGTACACATAACACGGCCGTGCCATGAACTTGGCGTAAGCCGGCCGTCCAAATATAGCGTGGTATGGACTTCTTATCTTGACCACCTCAAAGGTCAACTTCTCCACCCTGTAGTTGCTCTCATCACCAAAAGCCACGTCCAGTTCGATCTTGCCGACTGGATAAGCCAACTTACCGGGTACCACACCATGGAAGATAGTGTTTGACTGGCTGAGGTTCTTATCGACTAGCCCCATACGACGGAAAGTCTCATAATAGAGGATATTGATGCTGCTGCCTCCATCCATGAGTACCTTTGTGAACTTGTAGCCTCCCACCTGAGGAGCCACCACTAAGGCCAAGTGGCCCGGGTTATCCACCCGGGGAGGGTGATCCTCCCTACTCCACACTATAGGCTGCTCAGACCACCGCAAGTAGCGTGGAACCGCCGGCTCAACAGCATTAACAGCCGTCTTGTGAAGCTTTTCATCTCGTTTGCACAAACTAGTGGTGAACACGTGATACTGTCCACCGCTAAGCTGCTTCGGGTTGGTCTGATAACCCCCCTGCTGCTGTTGATGACCCTGACCGGACTGTTGATTAAAGCCCCCTTGACCGTTCTAAGGACCGGAATTTGAGCCGCCGCCCGGGCCATGAAAGCCGCCGGCGCCTGAGCCGCCACCCGAACCATTGTAGTTTTTAAAGACCTTCATGATAGCACAATACTTCCACAGATGAGTCGCTGGCTTCTCTCTAGAGCCGTGTCTCGGACAAGGTTCATTCAACAGCTGCTCCAGAGAAGGTCCTGACCCGCCGCCTCGGGGAGGGGGCCTCCCCTTGCGTCGCTGGTTATTACCTTGAGAGTTGGTGTTGGCTACAAACTCTAGGCTGCCATTGGCCTTACGCTTGCCTCCTCCTTGGTTCCCCGGGTTAAACTGAGGACCCTTGCCGTTGCCATTCTTCTTTCCCTTCCCTGCCCTTTCATCGTCTGAAGGGGGATCCTTGGTACCATCGGAATCGGCGTACTTGACAAGAGCCGCCATTAGGGTACCCATATCGGTGCAGTCGCACGTGAGCCGCCCAAGCTTCATCTTAAGGGGCACAAAGCGACAGTTCTGTTCCAACATTAAGACTGCAGAGCCGGCATCCATCTTATCTGATGAATGTATGATCTCCTTGACCCGGCGAACCCAATGGGTCGTGGACTCACCCTCCTGCTGCTTACAGTTAGTCAAATCCACAATTGACATAGACTGCCTGCAGGTATCTTTGAAGTTTTGAATGAACCGGGCTTTCAGCTCAGCCCAAGACCCAATGGAGTTCGGCAGTAACCCTTTCAACCACGTGCGGGCAGCTCCATCTAACATCATGGTGAAATATTTGGCCATGGCCGCCTCACTGACCTCCAGCAATTCCATAGCCATCTCATAACTCTCAATCCAGGCTGCAGGCTGTAAGTCCGCTGTATAGTTAGGCACCTTCCTAGGGCCCTTGAAGTCCTTAGGTAGACGTTCATTACGGATGGCAGGTACCAAACAAGGGACTCCCCCGGTCCTGGTAGAAATTCCCACATCAACGGACGTCATTGGATAAGCCGGGGGGGTCTGATAAGCCGTCAATCGAGGCGCCTGCTCCGCCTCTTGCCGCGCTTGGTCTGTTGCGTAGAAGGCTCCATTATGAGCTGGGCCATGGCCAGGGGGCGGGTCGTGGCGTCGCACATTACTTGAACCGGTTGCTGAGACCATGTGCCGGCTGTAACTCGGGCTCTGGCCTGGACGAGGGGTCGAGTGGATCCTGTCGCGGCTATAGGAGTACGCCTCTTGCTGCACTAGTGCTGTCTGCAGGAGTTCCCTGACCCGGCGGGTTTCGATGGCCGCCGGAGAATTGCCGTCAACGGGGAGAGCCGCCAGCCGTGCTGCCGCAGCTACCATGTTCTCTAGCGGGTTATCATAATGACCCGGGGGTATTGGCACATACTGAGGCGGGGCAGGGGGCACCTGGGGAGGCCCCATCACTCGCGGCTGAATCAGGGGTCCAGACCCGGGCGTAATGACCCCTGGCGGGTTACTAGACCCTGCACCCGGCGTGTTGAAGAGATTGCGTGGATCGTAAACCGGGGGGAGTCGAGACTGGGCCTTCTGATGCCTCCTTCTCATGACCTCGTTGGCCGCGTTCTGATCCATCGTGAGTTGGAAGGACTGCGCCTGAATCAGCTGAGTCCGGGCGTCGAGAGCCGCCCGTTCCGCAGCCAGCCTGATTCCTTCCGCTGCAAGATCCTCTTTAGCTTTTATCAGATCCAATTTCAACTGTGCCACCTCTGCCTCATGCTGGGCTTGATCCGCCGGGTCAACCGTGGCGGTTAACAGGGCCGTCATCTTGTCCGTAAGATCCATCAGCACCTGAGCCGGAGAAGGCACCGGGTTTCCCGATCCAGCAGCGGGGTTCTGAACAGGCTGCGCACCGGCCATAAAAACTCCAACCTGACTTGGCGGCTCAAAAAGGTCCGGAATACTGTCACCATCGGAACAACCCATGAGCCTACCATCTTGAAGTTGGTACAACGAGTTTGACTCATCGGTGGCCGACTCGCCGTCAGAGCCGGCGGCCGCCTCATCACCGGACCCAGATGGATCAAAGGGCCCTCCATGGATGCATCCCACAAAAACGCGCCTTAAGGCAGGCCGGGCCCGGGCGGGTCGTGCGCGCTGAGCCGTTTCGATGAGATCGGCGCGGAGATCCGGCTCGGGGCCCGGCTCACCGATCTTGCCGATGAAGACATGAATTCCGCCGAAGGGGACCCGGTACCCGTACTCAATTGAGCCGGCGTCGGGGCAATAGTCCGCATCGTCGATGTAGAGCTTGCCGCGACGACTCTTGGTCATCTGGCCCACAGCGTATCCCTTGAGCCCTTCGAAGCTGCCCTTCAAGAACTCAAATCCACCGTGCGCCAGCCCCACGGTGGGCGCCAACTGTCGTGGAATTGTCACGGCAGATGTCCTCGAGCTAGGACTTAGTCGTGGAGCCATCGCAACTAGGAAGCTTGAAGGGGTTATGCGGGACAAGGAATACAAGGATTTATACTGGTTCGGCCCCTTACTATGAAGGTAAAAGCCTACGTCCAGTTTGAGGTGTTATTGATTAGGGTTACGATCGCCAGGGAGCTAAACAGCTATGCCCGGCTCTCGATCAGATTGTTGTCGCCCTTAAACCGCTGCCGGGTCCTCCCTTTATATAGGGAGGTTGACGCCCAACAACCCTTAGAGTCCCGGCCGGCTCATAAGAGCGTCCGGCTCGGACTCTAAACAATACTTGCCTTACACTACAAGTCTACTATAACAATGATTGTAACTACGGGCTTTAAGCCATATCCGGGTCTCAGCCCATCTCTGGCCCATCATCTTGAAACTTAGCTCCGGGCTTCTGGCAATGATCATCCGAAGAGTAACCCGGCCCCTCCTGGCGGGTGACTCTAAGGTCTATATCCTCAACAGGTTCAGCTGTGGGCACAACACAACAAGCCCAACACAGACACGAGGCACGCACAACACATACACGGCGGTGGCGAGGTAGAGAAGATCTAATCCGGCTCCGGTGGTGATGGGGGAAGCAGTGGAGCCATCCGGAGAGCCGTCACGTGAAAGAGACGCCATCACCTCCAAAATAACTAAATTTCAAACCTAAAACTTCAAAACTTGGTGTGCCCTTGTGCATCCCACGACTTCATAGATCGCGAACCAATCGTGCGGTAGGGCACGGCTGGTCAGGTGCATGCCCCTGCAAATTTTTGCTCTGGAATGGAAAGGAAACAATGGCGCAGACTATCGACCTGTTTGAGGAAAAAGACAATCTCACCTAGAGAGCTCGATGCATCTTCTTTATTTTGTATGGGTGTTTCAATGTTTGTACATATGGTAGGTTTAATCAATAGATCTATTGCCTTTTCAAAAGAAAACTTGTACTATTTATCATGGTATCTTTATTTTTCATAAACTCAAGTTTAATCTCAAACTATAAGGATTATGCGCGTTTGCCGCGCCATTTGTGTTGTTGGGTTTTCATAAATTTTTACTTCATCTGTTTCAAAATATAAGGTGTATTGCACGTGTACCCCTTCGACGGTGTGCCCTAGCAGACTCAAGGCGATTAATGTTGCTCGCCTCCTGCCGGCGTCGCCTCAGGTCTACCCCCGTCTCATGGAGACGCGGTGGATCTCAGCCCTTGCCGACGACATGGCCCCGACTTCATTTTTAGGTGTCCTTTTGTGTCTGTTTAGGGTTTGTGTCCTGCTGAGGAAGGCGAGGCGGCGGCGACTCCCTGAGTATGGAGTAATATTCTCCGCGCCTAGCCCTCGTCCGGATAGTGTGTGTAGCCTCGCCGGGGGTTGTGTAGAGGTGTGTCTCCGGCAGATCTTGTGGGATTTGGTCGGCATTTGTCTTCGGTGGATCCGTTTGAATCCGGTCTTTGTTCGACTACGTCTGTGTATCTACTATCTACAGGTTGGATCCTTCCGATCTATTGTTCTCTAATTGCATGCGGTTCTGATGCGCTGGTCCTATGGGGTCTTAGTATGACGACTTCCCATTTGTATACTAGAACAATGTTTGCCCAGCTCCGATGATGAAGGGGCGATGACTGCGGCGCACCTTTAACTCGCTCCAGTGACTGTAGTCATCGATAGGTGGTCTATGTGAAGGAAATATGCCCTAGAGGCAATAATAAAGTATTATATATTTCCTTATATCATGATAAATGTTTATTATTCATGCTAGAATTGTATTAACCGGAAACATAATACATGTGTGAATACATAGACAAACAGAGTGTCACTAGTATGCCTCTACTTGACTAGCTCGTTCATCAAAGATGGTTATGTTTCCTAGCCATAGACATGAGTTGTCATTTGATTAACGGGATCACCTCATTAGGAGAATGACGTGATTGACATGACCCATTACGTTAGCTTAGCACCCGATCGTTTAGTATGTTGCTATTGCTTTCTTCATGACTTATACATGTTCCTATGACTATGAGATTATGCAACTCCCGTTTACCGGAGGAACACTTTGTGTGCTACCAAACGTCACAACGTAAATGGGTGATTATAAAGGTGCTCTACAGGTGTCTCCAAAGGTACTTGTTGGGTTGGCGTATTTCGAGATTAGGATTTGTCACTCCGATTGTCGGAGAGGTATCTCTGGGCCCACTTGGTAATGCACATCACTATAAGCCTTGCAAGCATTGTGACTAATGAGTTAGTTGCGGGGTGATGTATTACAGAACGAGTAAAGAGACTTGCCGGTAACGAGATTGAACTAGGTATCGAGATACCGACGATCGAATCTCGGGCAAGTAACATACCGATGACAAAGGGAACAACGTATGTTGTTATGCGGTCTGACCGATAAAGATCTTCGTAGAATATGTGGGAGCCAATATGGGCATCCAGGTCCCGCTATTGTTTATTGACCGGAGAGGTGTCTCGGTCATGTCTACATAGTTCTCGAACCCAAAGGGTCCGCATGCTTAAAGTTACGATGACAGTTATATTATGAGTTTATATGTTTTGATGTACCGAAGGTTGTTCGGAGTCCCGGATGTGATCATGGACATGACGAGGAGTCTCGAAATGGTCGAGACATAAAGATTGATATATTGGACGACTATATTCGGACACCGGAAGTGTTCCGGAGAAGTTTCGGATTAAACCGGAGTGCCGGAGGGTTACCGGAACCCCCCAGGGAAGTATTGGGCCTTAGTGGGCTTTGAGGGGAGAGAGAGGGAAGCAGCCAGGAGGTGGCGCGCCCCCTCCCAGGAGGAGTCCTAGTTGGACTAGGAGAGGGGGGTGCAGCCCCCTTTCCCTCTCCCTCTCCCTCTTTTTTCCTTCCCCCCTTCTTTTCGTAGTAGGACTAGGAAAGGGGAGTCCTACTCCTACTAGGAGGAGGACTCCCCCTCTCTCCTTGGCGCGCCTAGGGCAGCCGGCCTCCCCCTTGCTCCTTTATATACGGGGGCAGGGGGCACCTCTATACACACTTGATATACGATATTCTAGCCGTGTGCGGTGCCCCCCTCCACCATATTACACCTCGATAATACCGTTGCGGAGCTTAGGCGAAGCCCTGCGTCGGTGGAACATCATCATCATCACCACGCCGTCGTGCTGACGAAACTCTCCCTCAACACTCGGCTGGATCGGAGTTCGAGGGACATCATCGAGCTGAACGTGTGTAGAACTTGGAGGTGCCGTACGTTCGGTACTTGATCGGTCGGATCATGAAGACGTACGACTACATCAACCGCGTTGTGATAACGCTTCCGCTGTCGGTCTATGAGGGTACGTGGACAACACTCTCCCCTCTCGTTGCTATGCATCACCATGATCTTGCGTGTGCGTACGGAAATTTTTGAAATTATTATGTTCCCCAACAGTGGTATCAGAGCCTGGTTTTATGCGTTGATGCTATGCACGAGTAGAACACAAGTGAGTTGTGGGCGATATAAGTCATACTGCTTACCAGCATGTCATACTTTGGTTCAGCAGTATTGTGAGATGAAGCGGCCCGGACCGACATTACGCGTACGCTTACGCGAGACTGGTTTCACCGTTCGGAGCACTCGTTGCTTAAAGGTGACTGGCAGGTGTCTGTCTCTCTCACTTTAGTTGAACCGAGTGTGGCTACGCCCGGTCCTTGCGAAGGTTAAAACAGCACCAACTTGACAAACTATCGTTGTGGTTTTGATGCGTAGGTAAGAACGGTTCTTGCTAAGCCCGTAGCAGCCACGTAAAACTTGCAACAACAAAGTAGAGGACGTCTAACTTGTTTTTGCAGGGCATGTTGTGATGTGATATGGTCAAGACATGATGTGATATAATTTGTTGTATGAGATGATCATGTTTTGTAACCGAGTTATCGGCAACTGGCAGGAGCCATATGGTTGTCGCTTTATTGTATGAGATGCAATCACCATGTAATAGTTTTACTTTATCACTAAGCAGTAGAGATAGTCGTAAAAGCAATTAGTTGGTGAGACGACAACGATACTACGATGGAGATCAAGGTGTCGCGCCGGTGACGATGGTGATCATGACGGTGCTTCAGAGATGGAGATCACAAGTACGGTGCTTCGGAGATGGAGATCACAAGCACAAGATGATGATGGCCATATGATATCACTTATATTGATTGCATGTGATGTTAATCCTTTATGCGTCTTATCTTGCTTTGATTGACGGTAGCATTATAAGATGATCTCTCACTAAAAAATTTCAAGATAAAAGTGTTCTCCCCGAGTATGCACCGTTGCGAAAGTTCTTCGTGCTGAGACACCACGTGATGATCGGGTGTGATAGGCTCTACGTTCAAATACAACGGGTGCAAAACAGTTGCACACGCGGAATACTCAGGTTAAACTTGACGAGCCTAGCATATGCAGATATGGCCTCGGAACACAGAGACCGAAAGGTCGAGCGTGAATCATATAGTAGATATGATCAACATAGTGATGTTCACCATTAAAACTACTCCATCTCACGTGATGATCGGACATGGTTTAGTTGATTTGGATCACGTAATCACTTAGATGATTAGAGGGATATCTATCTAAGTGGGAGTTCTTAAGTAATATGATTAATTGAACTTAAATTTATCATGAACTTAGTACCTGATATTATCTTGCTTGTCTATGTTAATTGTAGATAAATGGCCCGTGTTGTTGTTCCGTTGAATTTTAATGCGTTCCTTGAGAAAGCTAAGTTGAAAGATGATGGTAGCAATTACACGGACTGGGTCCGTAACTTGAGGATTATCCTCATTGCTGCACAGAAGAATTACGTCCTGGAAGCACCGCTAGGTGCCAGGCCTCCTGCAGGAGCTACGCCAGAAGTTATGAACGTCTGGCAGAGCAAAGCTGATGACTACTCAATAGTTCAGTGTGCCATGCTTTACGGCTTAGAACCGGGTCTTCAACGACGTTTTGAACGTCATGGAGCATATGAGATGTTCCAGGAGTTGAAGTTAATATTTCAAGCAAATGCCCGGATTGAGAGATATGAAGTCTCCAATAAGTTCTATAGCTGCAAGATGGAAGAGAATAGTTTTGTCAGTGAGCATATACTCAGAATGTCTGGGTATAATAATCACTTGATTCAACTGGGAGTTCAACTTCCGGATGATTGCGTCATTGACAGAATTCTTCAATCACTGCCACCAAGCTACAAGAGCTTCGTGATGAACTATAACATGCAAGGGATGGATAAGACAATTCCCGAGCTCTTCGCAATGCTAAAGGCAGCGGAGGTAGAAATCAAAAAGGAGCATCAAGTGTTGATGGTCAGTAAAACCACTAGTTTCAAGAAAAAGGGCAAAGGGAAGAAGAAAGGGAACTTCAAGAAGAACAGCAAGCAAGTTGTTGTTCAGGAGAAGAAATCCAAGTCTGGACCTAAGCCTGAAACTGAGTGCTTCTACTGTAAGCAGACTGGTCATTGGAAGCGGAACTGCCCCAAGTATTTGGCGGATAAGAAGGATGGCAAGGTTAACAAAGGTATATGTGATATACATGTTATTGATGTGTACCTTACTAATACTCGCAGTAGCACCTGGGTATTTGATACTGGTTCTGTTGCTAATATTTGCAACTCGAAATAGGGGCTACGGATTAAGCGAAGATTGGCTAAGGATGAGGTGACGATGCGCGTGGGAAATGGTTCCAAAGTCGATGTGATCGCCGTCGGCACGCTACCTCTACATCTACCTTCGGGATTAGTTTTAGACCTAAATAATTGTTATTTGGTGCCAGTGTTGAGCATGAACATTATATCTGGATCTTGTTTAATGCGAGATGGTTATTCATTTAAATCAGAGAATAATGGTTGTTCTATTTATATGAATAATATCTTTTATGGTCATGCACCCTTGAAGAGTGGTCTATTTTTAATGAATCTCGATAGTAGTGATACACATATTCATAATGTCGAAGCCAAAAGATGCAGAGTTGATAATGACAGTGCAACTTATTTGTGGCACTGTCGTTTGGGTCATATCAGTGTAAAGCGCATGAAGAAACTCCATACTGATGGAATTTTGGAATCACTTGATTTTGAATCACTTGGTACTTGCGAACCGTGCCTTATGGGCAAGATGACCAAAACACCGTTCTCCGGAACTATGGAGAGAGCAACAGATTTGTTGGAAATCATACATACAGATGTATGTGGTCCGATGAATATTGAGGCTCGCGGCGGATATCGTTATTTTCTCACCTTCACAGATGATTTGAGCAGATATGGGTATATCTACTTAATGAAACATAAGTCTGAAACATTTGAAAAGTTCAAAGAATTTCAGAGTGAAGTTGAAAATCATCGTAACAAGAAAATAAAATTCCTACGATCTGATCGTGGAGGAGAATATTTGAGTTACGAGTTTGGCCTACATTTGAAACAATGCGGAATAGTTTCGCAACTCACGCCACCCGGAACACCACAGCGTAATGGTGTGTCCGAACGTCGTAATCGTACTTTATTAGATATGGTGCGATCTATGATGTCTCTTACTGATTTACCGCTATCGTTTTGGGCTTATGCTTTAGAGACGGCTGCATTCACTCTAAATAGGACACCATCGAAATCCGTTGAGACGACGCCTTTTGAACTATGGTTTGGCAAGAAACCAAAGTTGTCGTATCTTAAAGTTTGGGGTTGCGATGCTTATGTGAAGAAACTTCAACCTGATAAGCTCGAACCTAAATCGGAGAAATGTGTCTTCATAGGATACCCAAAGGAGACTGTTGGGTACACCTTCTATCATAGATCCGAAGGCAAGATATTCGTTGCTAAGAATGGATCCTTTCTAGAGAAGGAGTTTCTCTCGAAAGATGTGAGTGGGAGGAAAGTAGAACTTGATGAGGTAACTGTACCTGCTCCCTTATTGGAAAGTAGATCATCGCAGAAATCAGTTTCTATGACACCTACACCAATTAGTGAGGAAGTTAATGATAATGATCATGAAACTTCAGATCAAGTTATTACTGAACCTCATAGGTCAACTAGATCAAGATCCGCACCAGAGTGGTACGACAATCCTGTTCTGGAGGTCATGTTACTAGACCATGATGAACCTACGAACTATGAAGAAGCGATGGTGAGCCCAGATTCCGCAAAATGGCTTGAAGCCATGAAATCCGAGATGGGATCCATGTATGAGAACAAAGTATGGACTTTGGTTGACTTGCCCGATGGTCGGCAAGCCATTGAAAATAAATGGATCTTCAAGAAGAAGACTGACGTTGATGGTAATGTTACTGTCTATAAAGCTCGACTTGTTGCGAAAGGTTTTCGACAAGTTCAAGGGATTGACTACGATGAGACCTTCTCACCCGTAGCGATGCTTAAGTCTGTCCGAATCATGTTAGCAATTGCTGCATTTTTTGATTATGAAATTTGGCAAATGGATGTCAAAACTGCATTCCTGAATGGATTTCTGGAAGAAGAGTTGTATATGATGCAACCGGAAGGTTTTGTCGATCCAAAGGGAGCTAACAAAGTGTGCAAGCTCCAGCGATCCATTTATGGACTGGTGCAAGCCTCTCGGAGTTGGAATAAACGCTTTGATAGTGTGATCAAAGCATTTGGTTTTATACAGACTTTTGGAGAAGCCTGTATTTACAAGAAAGTGAGTGGGAGCTCGATAGCATTTCTGATATTATATGTGGATGACATATTACTGATTGGAAATGATATAGAATTTCTGGATAGCATAAAGGGATACTTGAATAAGAGTTTTTCAATGAAAGACCTCGGTGAAGCTGCATATATATTAGGCATTAAGATCTATAGAGATAGATCAAGACGCTTAATTGGACTTTCACAAAGCACATACCTTGAAAAAGTTTTGAAGAAGTTCAAAATGGATCAAGCAGAGAAAGGGTTCTTGCCTGTACTACAAGGTGTGAGATTGAGTAAGACTCAATGCCCGACCACTGCAGAAGATAGAGAGAAGATGAAAGATGTTCCCTATGCTTCAGCCATAGGCTCTATCATGTATGCAATGCTGTGTACCAGACCTGATGTGTCCCTTGCTATAAGTTTAGCAGGGAGGTACCAAAGTAATCCAGGAGTGGATCACTGGACAGCGGTCAAGAACATCCTGAAATACCTGAAAAGGACTAAGGATATGTTTCTCGTTTATGGAGGTGACAAAGAGCTCATCGTAAGGGGTTACGTTGATGCAAGCTTTGACACTGATCCGGGCGATTCGAAATTGCAAACCGGATACGTATTTACATTAAACGGTGGAGCTGTCAGTTGGTGCAGTTCTAAGCAAAGTGTCGTGGCGGGATATACGTGTGAAGCGGAATACATAGCTGCTTCGGAAGCAGCAAATGAAGGAGTCTGGATGAAGGAGTTCATATCCGATCTAGGTGTCATACCTAGTACATCGGGACCAATAAAAATCTTTTGTGACAATACTGGTGCAATTGCCTTAGCAAAGGAATCCAGATTTCACAAGAGAACCAAGCACATCAGAAGACGCTTCAATTCCATCCGGGATTTAGTCCAGGTGGGAGACATAGAAATTTGCAAGATACATACGGATCTGAATGTTGCAGACCCGTTGACTAAGCCTCTTCCACGAGCAAAACATGATCAACACAAAGACTCCATGGGTGTAAGAATCATTACTATGTAATCTAGATTATTGACTCTAGTGCAAGTGGGAGACTGAAGGAAATATTCCCTAGAGGCAATAATAAAGTATTATATATTTCCTTATATCATGATAAATGTTTATTATTCATGCTAGAATTGTATTAACCGGAAACATAATACATGTGTGAATACATAGACAAACAGAGTGTCACTAGTATGCCTCTACTTGACTAGCTCGTTAATCAAAGATGGTTATGTTTCCTAGCCATAGACATGATTTGTCATTTGATTAATGGGATCACCTCATTAGGAGAATGACGTGATTGACATGACCCATTACGTTAGCTTAGCACCCGATCGTTTAGTATGTTGCTATTGCTTTCTTCATGACTTATACATGTTCCTATGACTATGAGATTATGCAACTCCCATTTACCGGAGGAACACTTTGTGTGCTACCAAACATCACAACGTAAATGGGTGATTATAAAGGTGCTCTACAGGTGTCTCCAAAGGTACTTGTTGGGTTGGCGTATTTCGAGATTAGGATTTGTCACTCCGATTGTCGGAGAGGTATCTCTGGGCCCACTCGGTAATGCAACACTATAAGCCTTGCAAGCATTGTGACTAATGAGTTAGTTGCGGGATGATGTATTACAGAACGAGTAAAGAGACTTGCCGGTAACGAGATTGAACTAGGTATCGAGATACCGACGATCGAATCTCGGGCAAGTAACATACCGATGACAAAGGGAACAACGTGTGTTGTTATGCGGTCTGACCGATAAAGATCTTCGTAGAATATGTGGGAGCCAATATGGGCATCCAGGTCCCGCTATTGTTTATTGACCGGAGAGGTGTCTCGGTCATGTCTACATAGTTCTCGAACCCAAAGGGTCTGCATGCTTAAAGTTACGATGACAGTTATATTATGAGTTTATATGTTTTGATGTACCAAAGGTTGTTCGGAGTCCCGGATGTGATCACGGACATGACGAGGAGTCTCGAAATGGTCGAGACATAAAGATTGATATATTGGACGACTATATTCGGACACCGGAAGTGTTCCGGAGAAGTTTCGGATTAAACCGGAGTGCCGGAGGGTTACCGGAACCCCCCGGGGAAGTATTGGGCCTTAGTGGGCTTTGAGGGGAGAGAGAGGGCAGCAGCCAGGAGGTGGCGCGCCCCCTCCCAGGAGGAGTCCTAGTTGGACTAGGAGAGGGGGGCGCAGCCCCCTTTCCCTCTCCCTCTCCCTCTTTTTTCCTTCCCCGCTTCTTTTCCTAGTAGGACTAGGAATGGGGAGCCCTACTCCTACTAGGAGGAGGGCTCCCCCTCTCTCCTTGGCGCGCCTAGGGCAGCCGGCCTCCCCCTTGCTCCTTTATATACGGGGGCAGGGGGCACCTCTATACACACTTGATATACGATATTTTAGCCGTGTGCGGTGCCCCCCTCCACCATATTACACCTCGATAATACCATTGCGGAGCTTAGGCGAAGCCCTGCGTCGGTGGAACATCATCATCGTCACCACGCCGTCGTGCTGACGAAACTCTCCCTCAACACTCGGCTGGATCGGAGTTCGAGGGACGTCATCGAGCTGAACGTGTGTAGAACTTGGAGGTGCCGTACGTTCGGTACTTGATCGGTCGGATCATGAAGACGTACGACTACATCAACCGCGTTGTGATAACGCTTCCGTTGTCGGCCTACGAGGGTACGTGGACAACACTCTCCCCTCTCGTTGCTATGCATCACCATGATCTTGCGTGTGCGTATGGAATTTTTTTAAATTACTACGTTCCCCAACACTATGAACCTGAATGTAATTCTTACTTCTGGTGATCTTCGTACTATCTTTACGGTTGATGAATAGATTGAAAGTTTTATTGCAAAATAAAATAAAACATGTAAGGTGTATTAGTGTTTTGAAAATCCAAACCTCTTTAATTTTGACCAAATTTGTAGAATATCCATAATATCAAATTGGTATCGTTAGATTCATCAAGAAATGAATTTTCATGTTTTACTTATTTCGTATTGTGGATGTTGATATTTTTGGCTCTGAACCTTGTCAAAGTTAAAGACATTTGACTTTTAAAAAAATACACCTTATATTTTGGAGCCGAGAGAGTAGTTGGTTTGGTGAGTGGGGGAGATGATGGATTGTGTTTTTCTTTTTATTTATAACACGGTGTTTCTGCGGGCCTTTCGCGGTGTGATTCTGTGTTATCTGCTGATCAACCCATACTTATGTGAAAAAATTGGGTTGGTGTTTGCATGCACTTTTTTTTGCTAAAATATCACATGTTGACACTTCTTTTTTTAGGTGGTAACAAGGTGCGCGGTGTTGATATGTTTTATAGGCCAGTTGCTGCCGGTTGATTTGAAAAATCGTTTTCCCAGTAAAAATCATGAACCTAATCCAAAATTGAATACCTTAATCGAATGGAAAAGCTCCAAAATTAATGAGCATAGTGAATTAAAAGAATCAAATGAGAGAGCTCCTTGAGAAATTATTGACTCGGTCAAAATCTGATGACCCAATTCTAAATTGGACATCTCAGTTGATTGCGTGGACTTAAAATTTAGGGAGCATGGTATTAAGTAGTATAGTGTATTTATAGGAGCATCGTGAATTAAAAGAATTGAATGAGGGAGCTCCTTCAAAAATTGTTGATCCGGTCAAAATTGGATGGCCAAATTCCAAATTGGAGACCTCAATTAATTGTGAGACCTTCAAATTTTGGGTGCATTGCGTTGGGAAACATAGTATAAAGCAAAAAAAATCGTCTTACGATCAATACCGTAGGATCACTGTGAATATGTATACAAGGTTAGATCAGATCGTACCAACTTTGAGTTGCAGTGTAAGTAGAGTTGTTGTAGATCGTTGATGAAGTCCCTCAAACCTGTTCATGAATGATCACTCGAATAGAAGACCGAAAGCATGAACTCTCTATGGATTGCACACATATGAGCCTTACGATCCGGCAGTGCTTCACCATCTAGAGCTTTGCATCGTTGGCGAACTAGAGGATGGAGAAAAGAACTACACATGGTTTCTCTATTATGTGGATTAGAGAAAACTAGAACTAGATCAAGTCCAGATCAAATTAGATCAAGTCTAGATCAAATTAGATCAAGAGAGAACTAGAGGGGGCGCCCCTTGATTCCTGACGCCCCCTCATGTATATATTGGTGGTAGAGGGGGTTACCAACTAGGGGAGGAGGTCTCCCTCCGTTGGTGCACCAACCAGGGAGGAGTCCTCCTCCAACTAGTTTCGCCCCCTAGCTTGTTAGGGGCGCCCTTTGATTCCTGACGCCCCCCTCATGTATATATTGATGGTAGAGGGGGTGGCCGACTAGGGAGGAGGTATCCCTCTGTTGGTGCTGAAGGAAATATGCCCTAGAGGCAATAATAAAGTTATTATTTATATTTCCTTATATCATGATAAATGTTTATTATTCATGCTAGAATTGTATTAACCGGAAACTTAGTACATGTGTGAATACATAGACAAACAGAGTGTCCCTAGTATGCCTCTACTAGACTAGCTCGTTAATCAAAGATGGTTAAGTTTCCTAATCATAGACATGTGTTGTCATTTGATCAATGGGATCACATCATTAGAGAATGATGTGATGGACAAGACCCATCCGTTAGCTTAGCATAATGATCGTTTAGTTTTATTGCTATTGCTTTCATCATGACTTATACATGTTCCTCTGACTATGAGATTATGCAACTCCTGAATATCGGAGGAACACCTTGTGTGCTATCAAACGTCACAACGTAACCGGGTTATTATAAACATGCTCTACAGTTGTCTCCGAAGGTGTTTGTTGGGTTGGCATAGATCAAGATTAGGATTTGTCACTCCGTGTATCGGGGAGGTATCTCTGGGCCCTCTCGGTAATGATCATCACTATAAGCCTTGCAAGCAATGTGACTAATGAGTTAGTTGCGGGATGATACATTACGGAACGAGTAAAGAGACTCGCCGGTATCGAGATTGAACTAGGTATGAAGATACCGATGATCGCATCTCGGGCAAGTAACATACCGATGACAAAGGGAATAAAGTATGTTGTTATGCGGTTTGACCGATAAAGATCTTCGTAGAATATGTAGGAGCCAATATGAGCATCCAGGTTCCGCTATTGGTTATTGACCGGAGATGTGTCTCGTTCATGTCCACATAGTTCTCGAACCCGTAGGGTCCGCACGCTTAACGTTCGATGACGATTTGTATTATGAGTTATGTGATTTGATGACCGAAGTTTGTTCGGAGTCCCGGATGAGATCACGAACATGACGAGGAGTCTCGAAATGGTCGAGAGGTAAAGATTGATATATTGGAAGGTAGTATTCGGACACTGGAAGGGTTCCGGAGTGCATCGGGTACATACCGGAGTATCACAGGGGTTATCGGAATCCCCCGGGGAAAGATACGGGCCTTATGGGCCATAGGAGGGAGGCTAACCAGCCCACAAGGGGCTGCTGCGCCCCCCACAAGGGAGGAGGCCGAATTGAACTTGGGAAGGGGGCACCACCCTCCTTTCCTTCTCCTACTCCCTCTCCTTCCCCTTTTCCCCCTCCGGTAGAAGGAAAAATGGGTGGGGCCGAATCCTACTAGGACTGGAGTCCTAGTAGGACTCCCCTCTCCCTGGCGCGCCCCTTGTTGGCCGGCCTCCTCCTCCCCTCCTTTATATATGGGGGCAGGGGGGCACCCCAAAGGCACAACAGACAATCTCTTAGCCGTGTGCGGTGCCCCCCTCCACAGTTATACACCTCGGTCATATCGTCGTAGTGCTTAGGCGAAGCCCTGCGCCGGTAACTTCATCATCATCGTCGCCACGCCGTCGTGCTGATGGAACTGTCTCTCGGTCTCAACTGGATCAAGAGCTCGAGGGTCGTCATCGAGCTGAACGTGTGCTGAACGCGGAGGTGCCGTACGTTCAGTGCTTGGATCGGTTGGATCACGAAGACGTTCGACTACATCAACCGCATTACTAAACGCTTAAGCTTTCGGTTTACGAGGGTACGTGGACACACTCTCCCCGCTCGTTGCTATGCATCTCCTAGATAGATCTTGCGTGATCGTAGGTAAAATTTTGAAATACTGCGTTCCCCAACAGTGGCATCCAAGCCAGGTCTATGCGTAGATGTTATATGTGTAACGCCCACGATGCGGCTATATCTCCCACGTGTCGAGGCACGACTTAGAGGCATAACCGCATTGTGGTTTTGTCGCAAGAAGGGTCATCTTCACACAATCCCATGTAATGAACAAGAATGGGATAACGAGAGTTGGCTTACAATCGCCACTTCACACAATACATAAAATAATTCATACATCATCCAAAATACACACATAGACCGACTACGGTCAAGATCCAAATGAAAATAAGATAACCCCAAATGCTAGATCCCCGATCGTCCCAACTGGGCTCCACTACTGATCATCAGGAAAAGACACATAGTAACGACCACGTTCCTCATCGAACTCCCACTTGAGGTCGATCCCATCATCTGCACTGGCATCGTCGGCACCTGCAACTGTTTTGGTAGAATCTGTGAGTAACGAGGACTCAGCAATCTCACACCCGCGAGATCAAGACTATTTAAGCTTAAAGGAAAGGATGGTGTAATGAGGTGGAGCTGCAGCAGGCACTAAGCATATATAGTGGCTAACATACGCAAAAGAGAGCGAGAAGAGAAGCAACGGAACGCTCGTCATCTAGTAATGACCAAGAAGTGATCCTGAACTCCTACTTACGTTCATGCATAACTCAAACCGTGTTCACTTCCCGGACTCCGCCGAGAAGAGACCATCACGGCTACACACACAGTTGAGGTATTTTAATTTAAGTCGAGTGACAAGTTCTCTACAACCGGACATTAACAAATTCCCATCTGCCTCATAACCGCGGGCACGGCTTTCGAAAGATAATACCCTGCAGGGGTGTCCCAACTTAGCCCATCATAAGCTCTCACGGTCAACGAAGGATAAACCTTCTCCCGGAAAGACCCGATCAGTCTCGGAATCCCGGTTTACAAGACGTTTCGACAATGGTAAAACAAGACCAGCAAAGCCGCCCGAATGTGCCGACAAATCCCGATAGGAGCTGCAAATATCTCGTTCTCAGGGCACACCCGATGAGCAGTCCGTACAACTAAAACCAATCCTCGAGTTTCCCCAAGGTGGCGCTGCAAAGGGCTCTAGTTTGGACCAGCACTCAGAGGAACACTGGCCCGGGGGTTTAAATAAAGATGACCCTCGGGCTCGCGAAAACCCGGGGGAAAAGGCTTAGGTGGCAATTAGTAAAACCAAAGTTGGGCCTTGCTGGAGGAGTTTTATTCAAGGCGAACTGTCAAGGGGGTCCCATAAATCACCCAACCGCGTAAGGAACGCAAACTCAACGAACATAATACCGGTATGACAGAAACTAGGGCGGCAAGAGTGGAACAAAACACCAGGCATAAGGCCGAGCCTTCCACCCTTTACCAAATATATAGATGCATTAATTAAATAATAGATATTGTGATATTCCAAAATATCCATGTTCCGACATGGAACAAACTTCAACTTCACCTGCAACTAGCAACGCTATAAGAAGGGTTGAGCAAAAGCGGTAACTTAGCCAAACAACGGTTTGCTAGGAAAGGATGGTTAGAGGCTGATGTGGCAATATGGGAGGCATGATATAGCAATTGGTAGGTAGCGCAGCATGGCAATAGAACGAACAACTAGCAAAGCAAAGATAGAAGTGATTTCGAGGGGTGGTCATCTTGCCTGCAATGTTCTCAGAGTTGTCGAAAGCTTGATCCTCGTAAGCGTACTCAACAGGTTCCTCGTACACGAACTCGTCTCCCGGATCTACCCAAAACAAGAACACAAGCAACGGAACGACAATCAATCACGAGAAAATGCACAAGCAACATGATGCAAAACATGTATGATATGCAAGATATGATATGCAATGCACATGCGTGCTCCGGAAGAAAAATGATGAACAAGGCAGTAACTTGGCAAACCAAGCATGCCACTGGAAAGATGAGATGATTTCGGTTGAAATCGATACATAGATCACCGGAAACGGATGCACGGTTTGCAAATGGCAAGCAAAACAAGAATGACACGAATCTGCGATTAACAGCATGATAGCACTTAGAATGCACCAAGTAACAATGCTACAGCACCCCAACATAGCAACAAGCATATGGCAGTAATCTACAGGAGATGCTTGACAAAAGATGAACACTGAGCTATGGCTAGATCACACCACAGAAGGTTCAAACAAGCATGGCAAAATTGCAAAAGATATCAGGTTCACGGACTTGGAGAAATTACTGGACATGGCAGAAACAGCATCAGGTAGCAATGTACAGAGCATGAAATGAACATGCTACAGGAACTTAACAGGGCAAAACAAGGCACGGAAGTATCCTACTAAATGCATATGACAAAAGTCACTTACTGACCATAACCCAAAAAGGACCAGAAGATATGATGGCAACCATGTAAACATAGCAAGTTTCGTTAACAGGTTTCCGACTTGGCAGAAAGCAGAGCATGGCAGAAACAATAATATGAAGGCCTCTTGGTGAGCTTGATGCACTCATCACAAAACAATGCATGACAAAACAAGCATAACTACAGCCATATGGCATGTTTATGAAGCTATCCATGGCAAGAATAAGTTCATAGCATGTATGAAACAACTACAACAAGCTTGGCAAAATTGAATATCATGTTAAGAATCTGCTAGAAATATTTTATAGCAAAAGTAGAGCAAGATTGAGTCATGCTCTGGCACTCTATAATTGCAAACAAGGGCATTAATGGATCAACTACAACAATAACTACAAAACATCCTTACTGAATATCTCAAAAATAAGCATGGATCTCTCTGTAGCCACATGGATACATAGCAATAAAATAACAACAGTCACAGACTTGGAAAAACTACAGAGTCCCTGAAATTAGAAACATTACGGAGCCTAGTTTGCATGCTTGTGCTAGCCACCACAGTGATTACAAAAATACATGGCATACATCCCTGGAAAGATGGCATGGCATACAACAAAACACATGTAGAGCTCATTCCCATAAGATGCACAGATTAAATGCAACAAAAATAACAAATCACCAAGTTCTAATAAGTAACAGCAGATAACAGCAACTAGCACTCTTGCACCAGAGATTTGGGCATCAAGATGGACTCAAATGAACATGGTGCAATGGAAGAAAATGAAGAGCATCTTAAGGCGAACATTTCGATATATTACACGTGCGAAACAGAGCTATATGCAGAGAGTTATGATGCGATGAACATGGGCATGTACTGTAAAATGCATAGGACTTGGAGAAAAAACAGAGGGGGAGAGGTCAACCCAGGGTGTTGACCAGATCGGGATCTGGCCGGGGCGTCGGCGCGAGCTCGCCGGAGTTCGAGGGGCGCGGCGGCCGGAGCTTGGGGGGACGAGGGAGAGGAGCCGGAGAGGAGGGGACGGGCGCGGTCGCCGAGGCCGCGGTGGTCGGAGGAGGCGGCGGCGATCTCGGAGGGGCGCGGCGGCGACGGGATCCGGCGAAGGCGGCGGCGGACGGCGGCGGCGAGGCGGCGGCGGCGGGGCACGGCGGCGCCGGCGGGGGAGGACGCGCGCGCGCGGGGACGGATAGCGGCGGCGGCTCGAGGCGCACGGCGAGGAGGACTGGGCCCGCGGGGGCCCGCGGCGGGCCTGGCGAGCCGCGGCGTGGGAGCCGGCGGGGAAGCGACACGTGGCAAGCGCCGGTTGGTCGGGCGCGGCGGCGCTGGTTCGTCCGGCGGCGGCGGACGCGTCCGGCCGCGGAGAAGGAGATGGCTAGGGTTTGGACTGCGAACGTATTTCAGGAGGGATGCATATATATAGCTAGAGGGAGCTAGGAGAGTCCAAATGAGGTGCGGTTTTCGCCCACACGATCGTGATCAAACGACCTAGAGCATGGAAGTGACTTAGAGGGGTTTTGGGCTGTTTAGAGAGGGGTTTTTCTGCAACACCCAAAAGGACTTTGCGGTTGCCCGGTTAACCGTTGGAGTACCAAACGACCTCCAAATGGAACGAAACTTGACCAGTGGTCTACCGGTGGTATACCAAGGCCACTTGACAAGCCTCGGTCCATTCCGAGAACGTTCGACACCTGCTCACGAAAAGAAATAAGAGGGGTGCGCCGGAGGAGGTGGGAGTACCGGATTGCAAAACGGACAACGGGGAAAATGCTCGGATGCATGAGACGAACACATATGCAAATGCAATGCACATGATGACATGATATGAGATGCATGACATGAACAAAATACAAAACGAAAAACAAAACCCGACCACGAAGAAAATATCATAACACATAGCTGATAATGGCAAGAGTTGGAGTTACAAATATGGAAAATTACATCCGGGGTGTTACAACACTCCACCACTACGAGAGGATCTCGTCCTGAGATCTAGGACTGAAAGAACTCCGGATATTCGGAACGGAGGTGGTCCTCGCGTTCCCAGGTGGCTTCTCGGTCAGAATGGTGCGACCACTTCACTTTCAGGAATTTGATTGACTTGTTGCGAGTCTTGCGCTCAGTTTCTTCAAGAATAGCAACGGGGTGCTCATGATAAGACAGATCTTCTTGGAGGTCAATCTCTTCGAAGTTGATGGTGCGCTCGGGCGTCTTGAAGCACTTGCGAAGCTGTGACACGTGGAACACATCGTGCACGTTCGCGAAGTTGGAAGGAAGCTCAAGTTGATAGGTGAGGTCGCCTCTTTTGCCAATGATCTTGAAAGGACCCACGTATCTAGGGGCAAGCTTCCCTTTGATACCGAAGCGACGAGTGCCTTTCATTGGAGAGACGCGGAGGTAGACATGGTCTCCGATCTCGAAAGCCACATCCCGGTGCTTACTATCATAGTAACTCTTCTGGCGCGATTGCGCGGCTTTGAGATTTTCACGGATGACTTTACACATTTCTTCAGCTTATGTGATTAAGTCATTGCCAAGAAGTTGGCGTTCACCAGTCTCTGACCAATTGAGAGGAGTACGACACTTTCTGCCATAGAGGATCTTGAATGGGGCCTTGCCCGAACTTGCTTGGAAGCAGTTGTTGTAGGAGAATTCGGCATATGGAAGACAATCTTCCCATTTCATGCCAAAGGAAATGACACAAGCCCTGAGCATATCTTCAAGAATTTGATTGACTCGCTCGACTTGGCCACTAGTTTGAGGATGGAAAGCTGTGCTGAAGCGAATGTTAGTGCCCATGGCCTTCTGGAAGGAGTCCTAGAACTTAGAAGTGAAGATGCTTCCACGATCTGAGAAATCAATTGTGGAATGCCGTGCAAGGAGACAATCCTGGAGGTGTATAGCTCTGCCAACTGAGCTGCTGTGATGGATTCTTTGATTGGAAGGAAATGAGCCACTTTTGAAAGCTTGTCGATGACAACGAAGATAGCATCATTTCCACGCTTGGACTTTGGAAATCCAGTCACGAAGTCCATTTCGATATGGTCAAACTTCCATTCTGGGATAGCAAGAGGTTGGAGGAGACCAGCTGGTCGTTGGTGTTCTGCTTTCACTCTTCGACAGACATCACATTCATTCACGAATTGAGCGATTTCTCGCTTCATTCGAGTCCACCAATACGACTGCTTGAGGTCATGGTACATCTTCGTACTTCCAGGATGAATGGAAAGAAGAGAATTGTGTGCCTCGTTCATAATGACTTTCCTTAGATCACCTTTAGGAACCACAATCTGGTCCTCGAAGAATAAAGTGTCTCTGTCATCAATGCGATAGCACTTGTATTTGGAAAGACCCTTGTCGATACCATGTTTCACCTTCTTCACCATGGTATTCAGGAGTTGCGCCTCACAAATTTGATCTTCCAAAGTAGGAGAGACTATGAGGTTGGCAAGAAAGCCTTGAGGAACAACTTGGAGATTCAGCTTGCGGAAAGCTTCACAAAGATTCGGTTGGAATGGCTTGAGAATTAAGCTGTTGCAATAAGCCTTCCTGCTTAAAGCATCTGCAATGACATTGGCCTTGCCTGGAGTATATTCATACTCGGATTGTACTCTTGAATCATTTCGACCCATCGAGTCTGCCTGAGGTTGAGGTTGGGCTGAGTGAAGATGTACTTGAGACTCTTGTGATCGGTGAATATGTCCACTTGTCTTCCCAACAAGAGATGTCTCCATGTTATTAATGCATGGACAACTGCCGCCAACTCAAGATCGTGAGTGGGGTAGTTCTTCTCATTGGGCTTCAACTGGCGAGAGGTATAGGCCACAACTTTCTTCTCTTGCATTAACACAGCACCGAGACCTTGGAGAGAAGCATCACAGAAAACTTCAAATGGCTTGGATTCATCAGGAGGAGTTAAGACAGGAGTTGTGACTAATTTCTCTTTGAGAGTGTTGAAAGCAACGTCACACTCAGGAGACCAGACATACTTCACATGCTTCTGGAGGAGGTTGGAAAGAGGCTTTGCAATCTTAGAGAAATTCTCAACGAATCTTCGGCAATAGCTTGCAAGACCAAGAAAACTGCGGAGCTGCTTGACATTCTGAGGAGGTTCCCAATTCACAATTGCGGACACCTTCTCGGGGTTAATAGCGATGCCCTTGGCAGAGATGATGTGACCAAGGTAAAGAACTTCATCAAGCCAAAACTCACATTTGGAAAACTTCGCATAAAATTGATACTCTCTGAGCTTGTCGAGCACCAATCGCAAATGCTTGGCATGATCCTTCTTATTCTTGGAGCAGACCAAGATATCATCGAGATACACCAGGACAAATTCATTGGTATAGGGGTTGAAGATGAAATTCATCATCCGAGAGAATGTTGGAGGAGCATTGACAAGGCCGAAAGACATGACAGTATATTCATAAGAACCAAAGCTTGTTCTGAATGCTGTCTTGGGAATATCTTCTTCACGAATGCGAATCTGGTGATAACCCATACGAAGGTCAAGCTGGGAGAATACTTTAGCACCTTTAAGTTGCTCGAATAGCTCATTGATGTTGGGAAGTGGATACTTGTTCTTGATTGTCTTCTTGTTCAATGGACGGTAGTCGACACAAAGTCGGTCCGTGCCATCCTTCTTCTGGACAAAAAGAACACCACAACCCCATGGAGATGAACTCGGTCTGATCAAACCCAGACGCTCTTGTTCATCGAGCTGTTTCTTCAATTCCTTCAGCTCCTTGGGTCCAAGCTTGTATGGACGCTTGCAAACAGGTTCAGTGCTGGGCTCAAGATCGATAACGAACTCAACTGGCCGGTGAGGAGGCATACCCGGAAGCTCTTCTGGAAAGACATCTTGGTACTCACAAACGACTGGAATTTGAGAGATGGCATTCAATTCGCCCTTCTCATTGAGAGAAAATAACCGAATGGTTTCATCGCGAGCGGCATAAATGATAACATCCTCAGAAGAGTGTGTCAATTGAATTTCCCTGGCAGCACAATCAAGTTGAGCCTTGTGCTTAGAAAGCCAGTCCATCCCGAGAATAAGATCAATATCCGAATCACCAAGAACAATTGGTTTGGCCAAAAATTTATAGTCGCCCATCTTGATTACGGAATCCCGAACGAATGCTCGAGAAGTCATTTGTCGAGCCAGGGAAACAATAGACAGAGGACTCGGCAATACTTCAGTAACCAGATCATGCATAGCCACAAAAGGTCTTGAAATGAAAGAATGCGATGCACCAGTATCAAAAAGAACTTTTGCAGGAATATCATTAACTGAGAGATTACCCATTATCACATCAGTAGATTCCTCTGCTTGAGCTGCATTCATCATGTTCACCTTAGCAGACTTTGGATTATGCTTGACCACTGCATTGCTGGAAGATCTGACAGGAGGAGGAGGCGGAAGACGCCTTTGGTTGAAGCACTTGTTAGCATAGTGACCTTTCTGCTGACACTTGTTGCAAGTCACCTCTGAGAGTGGACAATGATAAGGAGCATTGGACTTTGGAGCTTGATTCTGAGACTTGTTCTGATAGCCAGGGTTGGAAGAGTTTGAAGAACCATGGCCACCTTTGTTCTTCTGCTGGTAAGGCTGACGAAACGGAGGAGGAGGAGGCAACCAGAACTTATGTTACTTAGTAGCCACAAGTGAGGAAGAAGAAGACTGAACTGCGTCTCTGACTCTCTTCTTAGAAGCCTCACACTTGAGCTGAGCAGCCTCTTGCTTCAGTGCCATATTGTAGAATTGATCAAACTGAGTAGGCTCAACAAGAACGAGAGCTAACTGCAGATCCTCTCTAAGGCCACCTCTGAAGTGATAGATCATGCTCTTTTCATCAGGAACGTCTTGTTTAGCAAAGCGAGCAAGTTTCTGGAACTGGATGTTGAATTGATACACAGACATGTTGCCTTGCTTGAGATTGCGGAACTCCTCACGCTTGCTCCCAACAACACTTTGTGGAATGTGGTGCGCTTTGAAATCCCGACAGAAGTCAGTCCAAGTGATCACATGACCTCCTCTGGAATCTTTGTATTGTTGATAACAATCAGCAGCTTGGTCCTTGAGCTGAAAAGAAGCGAACTTGACATAGTCCTCAGGCCTGACATTGCTACAATCAAAATGCATGTTGATGTCCACGAGCCAATCATCGGCATCCGTGGCCTCGGCACAGTAGCTGAAAGACTTGGGCTGATTTGCGAGAAACTGGTTGAGGGTAGCGAAGTGAGGCTGATTGTTGCCTTGACCTTGATTTCCTTGATTGCCTTGCCCTTGGGTGCATTCTTGCAAGAGTTGCAGAATCATCTGAGCATTGGCGTTGGTGGCTGCCATGATAGCTTGCCATGCCTCCGGAGGCGGAGGTGGTGGCGGAGGGTTCGCCTGACTCCCTTCATTGCGATCCGGATTCTGACGCGTTGGCAGAGCCATCCTGAAGAGGGTGACATCCGTTAGCATCTTGATAGACAAATAGACGAATAGGATCAACGGATAGAAATTGCAACATATAGTCTTCACAATAAACATTCGAACGAAGATGAACGAATGAATTCCATAGTAAATCATCACACTTCCATTAAGTTGAGAAGCCACTTAGAAAAAGGTATGGAATCAACATTTGACTTCGAAGCAACTCGAATACCACAATTCAAAACAAAACAAAGTATTGGCTTGGAGAATAAGCCGGAACAAACATATGATAGTGATTTCGTCCGAAGTTTTCATGGTGGGGCCCACACGGGCTCGATCGTACAGCACCATCGTGTACAAGGCTGTGCACATGACATATGAAGCGTCCCCGAGTCGGCATAGCCAAGGACTCTTTAAGACACTACGAGACCACTGTAAAACCAACCGTGGAAAGGCGTACCACTAGACGTCGAACCCCAATCTCATATCATGCGTCTGTCGAAAAGATATCCTAGGAGCTACTTGAATTCCCACTTATAAACTCCCGAAACTTTCTGGTTATGCAATCTGGTGTTGGGGATACAGGGGACACAAAATATATCACCCAAACAAGCAATCCCTAGATCCAGCTGTATCCATCCGTCAACACGTAACCAAGAAACCTTCGGAAATCGTGTACCTCAACCTTCGAAAAGCATCCGTTATACGAGTTATGGCGATACTCCCGAACTCCCGCCCCAGTACTGGGTGGCGTCGAGGTGATCTCACCAACAACTGCATAAAAGAGATTTCGATGTCGGCGAAACTCCGGTATTCCAGAACTGTAACGATAAAATTGTGATGACAACACCTCGGAGCTCAACTCCCCGGGACACTGCCACAACCCCTAAATGTCAGGAGGCACCAAGAACAATGTTCTCGTCACAAAACCATTGAAACGATTCTAAGATACCCGCGTGATCCTAAATTTTTTTAGTGAAATTTGAGGAGAGAAGAGTCAAAACTTCTACGTCAGGAGGCCTCACCAGAGCGACGAAGGGACTGAGGAGTAAAAAGAATCCTACTCTCCGATATATATAATCCTAAGACTCAAAACATTTTGTTCTAGACTCAACAACGCCAGCGATTCGATCAAGCAGGGGGCTCCTAAGTCGGGGATGGCTCTGATTACCAACTTGTAACGCCCACGATGCGGCTATATCTCCCACATGTCGAGGCACGACTTAGAGGCTTAACCGTATTGTGGTTTTGTCGCAAGAAGGGTCATCTTCACACAATCCCATGTAATGAACAAGAATGGGATAACGAGAGTTGGCTTACAATCGCCACTTCACACAATACATAAAATAATTCATACATCATCCAAAATACACACATAGACCGACTACGGTCAAGATCCAAATGAAAATAAGATAACCCCAAATGCTAGATCCCCGATCGTCCCAACTGGGCTCCACTACTGATCATCAGGAAAAGACACATAGTAACGACCACGTTCCTCATCGAACTCCCACTTGAGGTCGATCCCATCATCTGCACTGGCATCGTCGGCACCTGCAACTGTTTTGGTAGAATCTGTGAGTCACGAGGACTCAGCAATCTCACACCCGCGAGATCAAGACTATTTAAGCTTAAAGGAAAGGATGGTGTAATGAGGTGGAGCTGCAGCAGGCACTAAGCATATATAGTGGCTAACATACGCAAAAGAGAGCGAGAAGAGAAGCAACGGAACGGTCGTCATCTAGTAATGACCAAGAAGTGATCCTGAACTCCTACTTACGTTCATGCATAACTCAAACCGTGTTCACTTCCCGGACTCCGCCGAGAAGAGACCATCACGGCTACACACACAGTTGAGGTATTTTAATTTAAGTCGAGTGACAAGTTCTCTACAACCGGACATTAACAAATTCCCATCTGCCTCATAACCGCGGGCACGGCTTTCGAAAGATAATACCCTGCAGGGGTGTCCCAACTTAGCCCATCATAAGCTCTCACGGTCAATGAAGGATAAACCTTCTCCCGGAAAGAACCAATCAGTCTCGGAATCCCGGTTTACAAGACGTTTCGACAATGGTAAAACAAGACCAGCAAAGCCGCCCGAATGTGCCGACAAATCCCGATAGGAGCTGCACATATCTCGTTCTCAGGGCACACCGGATGAGCAGTCCGTACAACTAAAACCAATCCTCGAGTTTCCCCAAGGTGGCGCTGCAAAGGGCTCTAGTTTGGACCAGCACTCAGAGGAACACTGGCCCGGGGGTTTAAATAAAGATGACCCTCGGGCTCGCGAAAACCCGGGGGAAAAGGCTTAGGTGGCAATTAGTAAAACCAAAGTTGGGCCTTGCTGGAGGAGTTTTATTCAAGGCGAACTGTCAAGGGGGTCCCATAAATCACCCAACCGCGTAAGGAACGCAAACTCAACGAACATAATACCGGTATGACAGAAACTAGGGCGGCAAGAGTGGAACAAAACACCAGGCATAAGGCCGAGCCTTCCACCCTTTACCAAATATATAGATGCATTAATTAAATAAGAGATATTGTGATATTCCAAAATATCCATGTTCCGACATGGAACAAACTTCAACTTCACCTGCAACTAGCAACGCTATAAGAAGGGCTGAGCAAAAGCGGTAATTTAGCCAAACAACGGTTTGCTAGGAAAGGATGGTTAGAGGCTGACATGGCAATATGGGAGGCATGATATAGCAAGTGGTAGGTAGCGCAGCATGGCAATAGAACAAACAACTAGCAAAGCAAAGGTAGAAGTGATTTCGAGGGGTGGTCATCTTGCCTGCAATGTTCTCAGAGTTGTCGAAAGCTTGATCCTCGTAAGCGTACTCAACAGGTTCCTCGTACACGAACTCGTCTCCCGGATCTACCCAAAACAAGAACACAAGCAACGGAACGACAATCAATCACGAGAAAATGCACAAGCAACATGATGCAAAACATGTATGATATGCAAGATATGATATGCAATGCACATGCGTGCTCCGGAAGAAAAATGATGAACAAGGCAGTAACTTGGCAAACCAAGCATGCCACTGGAAAGATGAGATGATTTCGGTTGAAATCGATACATAGATCACCGGAAACGGATGCACGGTTTGCAAATGGCAAGCAAAACAAGAATGACACGAATCTGCGATTAACAGCATGATAGCACTTAGAATGCACCAAGTAACAATGCTACAGCACCCCAACATAGCAACAAGCATATGGCAGTAATCTACAGGAGATGCTTGACAAAAGATGAACACTGAGCTATGGCTAGATCACACCACAGAAGGTTCAAACAAGCATGGCAAAATTGCAAAAGATATCAGGTTCACGGACTTGGAGAAATTACTGGACATGGCAGAAACAGCATCAGGTAGCAATGTACAGAGCATGAAATGAACATGCTACAGGAACTTAACAGGGCAAAACAAGGCACGGAAGTATCCTACTAAATGCATATGACAAAAGTCACTTACTGACCATAACCCAAAAAGGACCAGAAGATATGATGGCAACCATGTAAACATAGCAAGTTTCGTTAACAGGTTTCCGACTTGGCAGAAAGCAGAGCATGGCAGAAACAATAATATGAAGGCCTCTTGGTGAGCTTGATGCACTCATCACAAAACAATGCATGACAAAACAAGCATAACTACAGCCATATGGCATGTTTATGAAGCTATCCATGGCAAGAATAAGTTCATAGCATGTATGAAACAACTACAACAAGCTTGGCAAAATTGAATATCATGTTAAGAATCTGCTAGAAATATTTTATAGCAAAAGTAGAGCAAGATTGAGTCATGCTCTGGCACTCTATAATTGCAAACAAGGGCATTAATGGATCAACTACAACAATAACTACAAAACATCCTTACTGAACATCTCCAAAATAAGCATGGATCTCTCTGTAGCCACATGGATACATAGCAACAAAATAACAGCAGTCACAGACTTGGAAAAACTACTAAGTCCCTGAAATCAGAAACATTACGGAGCCTAGTTTGCATGCTTGTGCTAGCCACCACAGAGATAAAAAAAATACATGGCATACATCCCTGGAAAGATGGCATGGCATACAACAAAACACATGTAGAGCTCATTCCCATAAGATGCACAGATTAAATGCAACAAAAATAACAAATCACCAAGTTCTAATAAGTAACAGCAGATAACAGCAACTAGCACTCTTGCACCAGAGATTTGGGCATCAAGATGGACTCAAATGAACATGGTGCAATGGAAGAAAATGAAGAGCATCTTAAGGCGAACATTTCGATATATTACACGTGCGAAACAGAGCTATATGCAGAGAGTTATGATGCGATGAATATGGGCATGTACTGTAAAATGCATAGGACTTGGAGAAAAAACAGAGGGGGAGAGGTCAACCCAGGGTGTTGACCAGATCGGGATCTGGCCGGGGCGTCGGCGCGAGCTCGCCGGAGTTCGAGGGGCGCGGCGGCCGGAGCTTGGGGGGACGAGGGAGAGGAGCCGGAGAGGAGGGGACGGGCGCGGTCGCCGAGGCCGCGGTGGTCGGAGGAGGCGGCGGCGATCTCGGACGGGCGCGGCGGCGACGGGATCCGGCGAAGGCGGCGGCGGACGGCGGCGGCGAGGCGGCAGCGGCGGGGCACGGCAGCGCTGGCGCGGGAGGACGCGCGCGCGGGGGGACGGAGGGCGGCGGCGGCTCGGGGCGCACGACGAGGAGGACTGGGCCCGCGGGGGCCGGCGGCGCAGGAGCCGACGGGGAAGCGACACGTGGCAAGCGCCCGTTGGTCGGGCGCGGCGGCGCTGGTTCGTCCGGCGGCGGCGGACGCGTCCGGCCGCGGAGAGGGAGATGGCTAGGGTTTGGACTGCGAACGTATTTCGGGAGGGATGCATATATATAGCTAGAGGAAGCTAGGAGAGTCCAAATGAGGTGCGGTTTTCGCCCACACGATCGTGATCGAACGACCTAGAGCATGGAAGTGACTTAGAGGGGTTTTGGGCTGTTTAGAGAGGGGTTTTTCTGCAACACCTAAAAGGACTTTGCGGTTGCCCGGTTAACCGTTGGAGTACCAAACGGCCTCCAAATGGAACGAAACTTGACCGGTGGTCTACCGGTGGTATACCAAGGCCACTTGACAAGCCTCGGTCCATTCCGAGAACGTTCGACACCCGCTCACGAAAAGAAACAAGAGGGGTGCATCGGAGGAGGTGGGAGCACCGGATTGCAAAACGGACAACGGGGAAAATGCTCGGATGCATGAGACGAACACGTATGCAAATGCAATGCACATGATGACATGATATGAGATGCATGACATGAACAAAATACAAAACAAAAAAAAACCCAACCACGAAGGAAATATCATAACACATAGCCGAAAATGGCAAGAGTTGGAGTTACAAATATGGAAAGTTACATTCGGGGTGTTACAATATGCACGAGTAGAACACAAAGAGTTGTGGGCTATAATAGTCATACTGCTTACCAGCAACGTCTTACTTTGATTCGGAGGTATTGTTGGATGAAGCGGACCGGACCAACATTACATGACCATGTTCATGAGACTGGTTCTACCGACGTGCTTTGCACACATGTGGCTGGCGGGTGTCTGTTTCTCCAACTTTAGTTGAATCAAGTTTGACTACGCCCGGTCCTTGTTGAAGGTTAAAACATCACACTTGACGAAAAATCATTGTAGTTTTGATGCGTAGGTAAGAATGGTTCTTGCTAGAAGCCCGTAGCAGCCACGTAAAACTTGCAACAACAATGTAGAGGACGTCTAACTTGTTTTTGCAGGGCATGTTGTGATGTGATATGGTCAAGATGTGATGAGATATAAATTGTTGTATGAGATGATCATGTTTTGTTAAAGTTATCGGCAACTGGCAGGAGCCTTATGGTTGTCTCTTTATTGCATAAGATGCAAGCGCCATATAATTGCTTTACTTTATCGCTATGCGATAGCAATAGTTGCAAAAGCAATAGTTGGCGAGACTACCATGTGACGACACGTTGATAAAGATCAAGATGACGGAGATCATGGTGTCATGCCGGTGACGATGGAGATCATGACGGTACTTTGGAGATGGAGATCAAAGGCACAAGATGATGATGGCCATATCATGTCACATATTTTGATTGCATGTGATGTTTATCTTTTATGCATCTTATTTTGCTTAGTACGACGGTAGCATTATGAGATGATCCCTTACTAAAATTTCAAGGTATAAGTGTTCTCCCTGAGTATGTGATACGTCTCCAACGTATCTACTTCTTCAAACACTTTTGCCCTTGTTTTGGACTCTAACTTGCATGATTTGAATGGAACTAACCCGGACTGACGTTGTTTTCAGCAGAATTGCCATGGTGTTATTTTTTTGCAAAAATAAAAGTTCTCGGAATGACCTAAAACTCACGGAGAATATTTTTGGAATATATAAAAAATACTGGCGAAAGAATCAACACCAGGGGCCCACACCCTATCCACGAGGGTGGGGGGCGCGCCCCCTGCCTCGTGGGCCCCCTGAGGCTCCACCGACCTCAACTCCAACTCTATATATTCACGTTCGGGGAGAAAAAACTCAGGGAGAAGGATTCATCGCGTTTACCGATACAGAGCCGCCGCCAAGCCCTAATCTCTCTCAGGGGGGCTAATCTGGAGTCTGTTCGGGGCTCCGGATAGGGGAATCCGTCGCCGTCGTCATCATCAACCTTCCTCCATCACCAATTTCATGATGCTCACCGCCGTGCGTGAGTAATTCCATCGTAGGATTGCTGGACGATGATGGGTTGGATGAGATTTATCATGTAATCGAGTTAGTTTTGTTAGGGTTTGATCCCTAGTATCCATTATGTTCTGAGATTGATGTTGCTATGACTTTGCTATGCTTAATGCTTGTCACTAGGGCCCGAGTGCCATGGTTTCAGATCTGAACCTATTATGTTTTCATGAATATATGTGAGTTCTTGATCCTATCTTGCAACTCAATAGTCACTTACTATGTGTTATGATCCGGTAACCCCGAAGTGACAATAATCGGGACCACTCCCGGTAGTGACCATAGTTTGAGGAGTTCATGTATTCACTAAGTGTTAAAGCTTTGGTCCGGTACTCTATTAAAAGGAGGCCTTAATATCCCTTAGTTTCCATTAGGACCCCGTTGCCGTGGGAGGGTAGGACAAAAGATGCCATGCAAGTTCTTTTCCATAAGCACGTATGACTATATTCGGATACATGCCTACATTACATTGATGAACTCGAGCTAGTTCTGTGTCACCCTATGTTATAACTGTTGCATGAGGAATCGCATCTGACATGATTATCCATCACTGATCCAATGCCTACGAGCTTTTCACTTATTGATCTTTGCTTAGTTACTTTACCGTTGCCACTGTTACAATTACTACAAAACTGCTACTATTACCTTTGCCACTGTTACCGTTACTTCCATACTACTTTGCTACTAAATACTTTGCTGCAGATATTAAGTTTTCCAGGTGTGGTTGAATTCACAATTCAACTGTTAATACTTGAGAATATTCTTTGGCTCCCCTTGTGTCGAATCTATAAATTTGGGTTGAATACTCTACCCTCGAAAACTGTTGCGATCCCCTATACTTGTGGGTTATCAGTATGCACCGTTGCGACAGTTCTTCATGCTGAGACACCACGTGATGATCAGGTGTGATAAGCTCTACGTTCACATACAACGGCTGCAAGCCAGTTTTGCACATGCAGAATACTCGGGTTAAACTTGACGAGCCTAGCATCTACAGATATGGCGTCGGAACACTGAGACCGAAAGGTCGAACGTGAATCATATAGTAGATATGATCAACATAGTGATGCTCACCATTGAAAGCTACTTCATCTCACGTGATGATCGGACATGGTTTCGTTGATATGGATCATGTGATCATTTAGATGACTAGAGGGATGTCTATCTAAGTGGGAGTTCTTAAGTAATATGATTAATTGAACTTAAATTTATAATGAACTTAGTCCTATAGTATTTGCATATCTATGTTGTTGATCAATTGCTCGTGTATAGCTTCCCCATTTTATTTATGATATGTTCCTAGAGAAAACTAAGTTGAAAGTTGATAGTAGCAATGATGCAGACTAGATCCGTGATCTGAGGATTATCCTCATTGCTGCACACAAGAATTATGTCCTTGATGCACCGCTAGGTGACAAGACTATTGCAGGAGAAAATGCAGACGTTATGAACGTTTGACAAGCTCGGTATGATGACTACTTGATAGTTTAGTGCACCATGCTTTACGACTTAGAACCGGGACTTCAAAAATGTTTTGAAACGCCATGAAGCATATGATATGTTCCAAGAATTGAAATTGGTATTTCAGACTCATGCCCGAGTCGAGGGGTATGAGACCTTTGACAAGTATTTTTGCCTACAAGATGGAGGAGAATAGCTCAACCAGTGGGCATGTGCTCAGAATGTCTGAGTACTACAATCGCTTCAATCAAGTGGGAGTTAATCTTCCAGAAAATATAGTGATTGACAAAGTTCTCTAGTCACTATCACCAAGTTACTGGAACTTCGTGATGAACTATAATATGCAAGGGATGACGAAAACGATTCCCCGATCTCTTCGCGATGCTGAAATCGGCGAAGGTAGAAATCAAGAAAAGCATCAAGTGTTGATGGTTGACAAGAGCACTAGTTTCAAGTAAAAGGGCAAAGGAAAGAAAGGGAACTTCAAGAAGAATGACAAGGAAGTTGAGACTCCCATGAAGAAGCCCAAAGCTAGACCCAAGCCTGAAACTGAGTGCTTCTACTGCAAAGGAAATGGTCACTCGAAGCAGAACTGCCCCAAATACTTGGCGGATAAGAAGGATGGCAAAGTGAACAAAAGTATATATGATATACATGTTATTGATGTGTACTTTACTAGTATTCATAGTAGCCCCTAGGTATTTGATACTGGTTCAGTTGCTATGATTAGTAACTTGAAATAGGAGTTATAAAATGAACAGAGACTAGTTGAGGGGAAGGTGACGATGTGTGTTGGAAGTAATTCCAAAGTTGATAAGATCACTATCGCACACTCCCTTTACCTTTGGGATTAGTGTTGAACCTAAAATAAATGTTATTTGGTGTTTGTGTTGAGCATAATATGATTGGATCATGTTTATTGCAATACGGTTATTCATTTAAGTCAAAGAATAATTGTTATTCTGTTTACATGAATAAGACCTTCTGTGGTCATACACCCAAGGTGAATGCTTTATTGAATCTCGATTGTAGTGATACACATATTCATAATATTGAAGCCAAAAGATGCAAGGTTAATAATGATAGTGCAACTTATTTGTGGCACTGCCGTTTAGGTCATATTGGTGTAAAGCGCATGAAAAAACTCCCTGTTGATGGGCTTTTGGAATCACTTGATTATGAATCACTTGATGCTTGCGAACCATGCCTCATGGGAAAGATGACTAAGACTCTGTTCTTCGGAACAATGGAGCGAGCAACTGACTTGTTGGAAATAATACATATTGATGTATGCGGTCCGATAAGTATTGAGGCTCGCGGCGGGCATTGTTATTTTCTGACCTTCATAGATGATTTGAGCAGATATGGGTATATCTACTTAATGAAACACAAGTCTGAAACATTTGAAAAGTTTAAAGAATTTCAGAGTGAAGTGGAAAATCATGCAACAAGAAAATAAAGTTTCTACTATCTGATCGCGGAGGCAAATATTTGAGTTACGAGTTTGGCCTTCTGTAACGCCCTCGATTAAATCATACACTAATCATACATGCCAATGTGTACGATCAAGATCAAGGACTCACGGGAAGATATCACAACACAACTCTAGACACAAATTGAAAATAATACAATCTTTATATTACAAGCCAGGGGCCTCGAGGGCTCGAATACATAAGCTCGAAAACATAAGAGTCAGCGGAAGCAACAATATCTGAGTACAGACATAAGTTAGACAAGTTTGCCTTAAGAAGGCTAGCACAAACTGGGATACATATCGAAAGAGGCGCAGGCCTCCTACCTGGGATCCTCCTAAACTACTCCTGGTCGTTGGCGGTCTCCACGTAGTAGTAGGCACCTCCGGTGTAGTAGGAGTCGTCGTCAACGGTGGCGTCTGGCTCCTGGGCTCCAGCATCTGGTTGCGACAACCAGGTAGAAAGGAAAGGGGGGAAAGAGGGAGAAAAGCAACCGTGAATACTCATCCAAAGTACTCGCAAGCAAGGAGCTACACTACATATGCATGGGTATATGTGTAAAGGGCCATGTCGGTGGACTGAACTGCAGAATGCCAGAATAAGAGGGGGATAGCTAATCCTGTCGAAGACTACACTTCTGGCCACCTCCATCTTGCAGCATGTAGGAGAGAGTAGATGGTAAGTTCACCAAGTAGCATCGCATAGCATAATCCTACCCGGTGATCCCCTCCTTGTCGCCCTATTAGAGAGCGATCACCGGGTTGTATCTGGCACTTGGAAGGGTGTGTTTTATTAAGTATCCGGTTCTAGTTGCATAAGGTTAAGGTACAACTCCGGGTCGTCCTTTTACCGAGGGACACGGCTATTCGAATAGATAAACTTCCCTGCAGGGGTGCACCACATAACCCAACACGCTCGATCCCCTTTGGCCAGACACACTTTCCTGGGTCATGCCCGGCCTCGGAAGATCAACACGTCGCAGCCCTACCTAGGCACAACAGAGAGGTCAGCACGCCGGTCTAAATCCTATGGTGCAGGGGTCTGGGCCCATCGCCCATTGCACACCTCCACGTTGCGTACGCGACCGGAAGCAGAACTAGCCCCCTTAATACAAGAGCAAACTTACGTTCCAATCCGGCGCGCGCCGCTCAGTCGCTGACGTCACGAAGGCTTCGGCTGATACCACGACGTCGAGTGCCCATAACTTTCCCACGTAAATGGTTAGTGCGTATAGACCAAATGGCCAGACTCAGATCAAATACCAAGAACTCGTTAAGCGTGTTATTTTTAAGTATCCGCGGATGCCGACCAGGGCCACGCCCACCTCTCTCCTAGGTGGTCTCAACCTGCCCTGTCGCTCCGCCACATAGTAACAGTCGGGGGCCGTCAGGAACCCAGGCCACCTCTACCGGGATGGAACCACCTATCCTTTCAGCCCCCTCATCAGAATCACTTGCGGGTACTCAACGAGCTGACCCGACTTTAGTCACCACATGTGTCATGTATATAAAGTATATAATATATACCCGTGATCACCTCCCTAGTGATCACGGCCCGATAGTATAGCATGGCAGACGGACAAGAATGTAGGGCCACTGATGGAATACTAGCATCCTATACTAAGCATTTAGGATTGCAGGTAAGGGTAACAACTGTAGCAACAATGACAGGCTATGCAGCAGAATAGGATTAACCGAAAGCAGTAACATGTTACACTACTCTAATGCAAGCAGTAGAGAGAAGGAATAGGCGATATCTGGTGATCAAGGGGGGGCTTGCCTGGTTGCTCTGGCAAGAAGGAGGGGTCGTCAACACCGTAGTCGTACTGAGTGGCATCAGCGCCGGTCTCGGGGTCTACCGGAGAAGAAGAGGGGGGAGAAACAGTAAATACGGAGAAAACAAAGCATCACAAAACATAACGAGGCAATACGGGGTGCTAGGTATGCCCTAACGCGGTACTAGGTGATGCCGGCGAAGGGGGGAAACATCCGGGAAAGTATCCCCGAAGTTTCGCGTTTTCGGACAGATGAACCGGAGCGAAGGGGAAAAGTTGCGTGTTTTCTATGCTAGGTATGTGTGGCGGACGAACGGGCTGCGTATCCGGATTCATCTCGTCGTTCTGAGCAACTTTCATGTACAAAGTTTTTCCGTCCGAGCTACGGTTTATTTTATATTATTTTCCAAACTTTTAATAATATTCTGGAATTATTATTTATTTGAAATTAAATAGCTAAATGCTAGGTGCACCCAGCTCTGCGTACACAGAAGTGTACCAGAAGCTGACAGGTGGGCCAGGGGGTCCCTGTTGACCAGTCAACGTTTGACTGGTCAACAGGGGGTGGGGCCCCCTGTCATTGACTGTTACACCAACTAACTAATTAATTTAGTCTAACTAGGTTATTAGGCTAATAGATTTTAATTAGTTTAATTAAACCTAATTAATTAATTAATTAATTCATATTTTTATTTATTTATTTTTAATTCTTTATTTATCCTTTTTTATGTTCTGGGTAGGGTCCGTTTGGCAGTGGCCCAGAGGCCTAACGGGTGCGGGCGACGGTTTCAGGGCGGAGCCAAGCGCGAGCGCTAGGCGCCTGATTGGGGGAACCTGGGCGCTAGCTCGGCGAGCCCATCGGCGCGGCCGCCGGCGCCCACGACGCCGGCCAGGGGAGGCGGCGGAGGCCTGCGGGCGGCAAGGTGAGGCCGCAGCTGCATGTAGAGCAGAGGCGGGGCGCGGTGCTGTGCACGGCGAGGTGGTGGCCAGAGGCGTGCAGGGAGGGAAACGGGGCGGTGGCGCGGTCGGCGAGCGGAGGCACGCGGGCCTACGCGAGCGCGCGCGGAGGGGCCAGCAGCGGTAATCAGGCGAGCGGAGCCGTGGGGTGCGGGGTGGTCCACGTGCGCGAATAGGCAGGTTGCGCGGCGAGCACGGCCGCGAGCGGCAGCACAGCGAGACGGGGCGAGGTGCGGGCGGTGCGAGCTGACGAGCGCGCGAGGGTAGGGTGAGCACGGGCCGGAGGCGCGGACGCGCATGCGTGGGTGAGAGCGATAGGAGGCGAGGCCACAGCGGGGCGCAGACGACGCGGTCGACAGGAGAGCGGGGACAGGGAGAGAGGGGAGGGCGTGGCCCTCACCGCGCGGACGTAGGGACTATGGCAGCGGCTGTCGAGGAGGAGGACGGGGACGCGCGACGAGGTGGCGGTGACGACGGGCGAGGACGGAGTCGTGGCGGCGCGGGGCTCCGGCGATGTGGTCCTCCAGGCGGCGTCAAGGGCGATGGGCGACGGCGTCAAGTCACGGGGGACGGGCGTGCGGGAGGAGGGGATTGAATAGGAGCGCCCCTCCTCCGTGCGTCGGCGTGTGTGTGGGTGTGTGTGCGCGTCGTGGGTGGCGGCGCAGGGAGGGAACGGGGGAGAGTGGGGGATCGTGCGGGAGAGAGTGGGTGAGGCCTAGGGTTTGCGGGAGTGGGGGAAGGATAAGGGAGTGGGGGACGCGGCCGGTTGGGCCGGCAAGGCGGCCCGGTGGGCCGAAATCCCGTGGGGGGTTCTCCTCCCCCCCCTTGTATTTTGTTTTGTTTTCTGTTTTTATTTTTCTTTTACGGTTTTTATTTTATTTCCCAACTTATTTTTGTTTGTAAAATATATAATTAACACCCAATTTTGCATTACCAAATACACCTCTGCCACAATAACTTTGGTACCTAATTAAGATAGTTTCATAATTATTTATTATTTTAAAAGTATTTAAATAATAGGTTTTGCTACTGTTTTATTCCTTTTAGAGTATTTAAACATTTTATAAAAGTGTGGTTTCTCCTCCATAATTACCTATGCATTATTTGGCTCTCTCAGAACATTTTAGTTTTAATATTTGAAAACTTTTATTCTTTGCTTGATTTTTAATTTGAATTTTGAACCGGTTTTTGAACTAACGAGAGATTAGCAACTGTAACGGAGGTGACGTGGCATCATTAGCAGAGTTTCACTGCAGCTTAATTATCCGGGCGTCACAATTCTCCTCCACTACAAGAAATCTCGTCCCGAGATTTAAGAGATGGGGTAAGGGGGAAAGATTTGGTTACGAAATTCTAACGGATCTTCTCGTTCTTGTTGCTCATCTCGGAGAGGTCGACCCATTACATTGATGTCTTCATTTCTCTACTTCAGGTCATCATGATGAAGCAGGCATCCTTTCTTCGGGAACTCCATCGTACTTACAAAAGAATAACGTGTGGGCATTCCGGAAGAACCTACCTCTGCAAGGTTGACTATCTGGTCGATAACATCGGGGAAGGTAGCCGAAAGTAACTCTCGAATTGAAACTTAAGAAAATATCGAGAGCAAGGTAAGAAGGTGCAATAAGAAGTTTCAAGCGGATAGGCAATCATTTGTTGCCTAAAACAGAGTGTGAAAGGGGTTCAGATCAATGTGCATAAGTATTGTTTCTAATACCAGAATTGATGATCATAGGGAAGGTGGCTCGTGAATTACATACGAAGCCAGGCATGAGGAATATCTTTGGAAACAGGGGTTGTATAGGAGAGTCAGGTTTTGATCCTGTGGAACTGTGGGTTATGGGCCCACCATGTGGGTTAAAAATAGGAGCGGTGACATCTTGCACGGTCATGATAGCAAGGCATGTCAGAGAGTAGCATGTCAGTTATGTCAGCAACAACGTCGGTACCAAGGGCGAGGGATGAAGAGAACCATTTTCCTACTCGTTGAAACGAGGCGGACCAATAGGCAAAGTTCTCATCCATTGGTGGCTACCGGGATGTCATCAACAATAGTAACAGGGTCTTACTGACAGAGTGGTACAACGAGGTGTTTACATAAGCAGGGAAATATTACTGCTTACATTATATAGATCACAAGAAGGTTTAAACAAACCAATGGAAAGGAAAAGTGATTATCAGGTTTAAACAGAACAATGGGAAGGAAAATGTGTATACACACATTTTTTGGGGTATATCCTTCCCAAGGACAAGCAGAGCATGATATCCATGATAGGATATAATGTAGAAAACTCTTTAGGTAAGGGGAGAGAAATTTCTTGACAGCGGTGTTTGGATAATTGAGCAGGAAACATTTAGCATTGGGCTTCAAATGTTCTTGTTGAAAATCAGAGCACCACCGACATGCTTCAGATAGCATTGACATGGTCACAGGGTAAAGATCAGACTTTGGATACACAAAGGGATCCATCAGGAACAACTTATAGAATAAAGCTTACATTTTCCTCATGGAAGAATGGATAACCTTGGTAAAAAGGAAAACTATAACAATAGGGCCTCCGGCCAGGTGTGCTAGGTCTGACATCACCTTACCGGGTCATGTAAAGATGTTATAACTCCTGGAAATATGTTTCAACCATCATATCTGACCCAGATACAAATCTTATTGGTGTCAGGATACCTCAGACTCGGGATGCTTGAGAAGAAAAGGTGCATCACGATTGACGAGATGACATTGTAAAATTTTCAAGAAATGAACTACGGAAGCGAGTTCCGAAACAAGAGTTCATCATTAACCCAAGGAGAGGATAAGGAGGTGGCCGATGGATCCAGCAACATTTCGTCGAGATTTCCCAAAAGATGGATTTCCACAATTATGTGAACAAGGAGATAACATTTGTTATATCAAATAATATAATGACGTATGCTCGAAGAAAAACATACACAATTAAACATTGGTTGAAAGGTGCACCCGAAATATGGGCTGGGTTGCACGATCAATGTTAGAATGGTGACTTGATAAACAAAAGAATTAGAATGAAACTCGACCATTCACTTCAAAGCAATAGGGTTGCTAGAAGTTTTGAATTCACACATCATAGTTCAATTGTCGGTATTCCGGTTAGAAACAACACGGGTACCAAGAAAGAATTGTGAGGGTGAGAAGTATCACTATACCAAGAATTCTTAAGAGGTGGTGAAATTCTCGCTACATTCTTGACATAAAAGATGGCAATACTCAAAGGTAAAGAAGAACAAATGCTGGATAGCAAGGAACTCAAGGTATAGCACAAAACACAAACAAGTTTGTGTTGAGCGGAAGGCAATAAAATGGTCGATGATAACACAATTCATCGAGGGCAAGGATGGTATGTCTCATCATGAATTCAATTGATATCCTGGAAGAACTCAGAATGTTGATGATGATCATGACAAATTTTGTCGAGAGGTTTCATGAAGATGTAATCGGTCGGCGATGACATCAAGTCAAAGGAATGATGAAGCGAAAGGTTATTGGAACCATGGGTACGACACAAACTTGAAATCAAGTTTGTTGTTCGAGGAGAATTGATATGACGAGGAAGATCGACGCATGATTTGCTCATCATCAAAAATTGTGCTCCGGGAAAAAGAACCAGGTAGCACAGTTAAAATTTAGCACGATAAGGATATAGCCGCTTAGGCTAGGAATGACTTCAAGGATTATTAAACTCATAAGCAACGAAAATTACTTAGAGTTATCATATCGGAGCACGGAATCGATTCGCTTATGGATGTTCTCGGTTGAAGGCAACCCAGAACCCGTGGAGTCACTATGACGGGGAAAGGTACTACTTCATCAGAAATTCATAAGATGTAGTGTAATGGGTTGATATCCTCGAGATACCAGGGGGGTAATACTCGACGACGAATCAAAGTAGAGGTTGGACTGGGGTATTGCTCTGCAAAAGACAAGTGCTTAAACTTGCACGAGAAATGGTATTTAAAGGAGAACATGGTCGGAATCACGATTGCAAAAGGCCAGATCCCAGATATAAGATGAACTATACCAAAGGAATAATTAATTTAAGAGAAGCTTTAATGATAAGATCTACATCGTGACCATGGGCATGAACACAATTCAAGGTCGACTCCCACTTCTCGAATGCATAACCTTTCATTCACTTCTCACTTTCGAAGAAGTTGTAGTGTTGAAATCTTATCTGGCAAAATACCAGAAGAGTATGACTCGTGAAAACTTTCGAGTTCACACATATTAAGGAAGGCATAGGTTCAACCCATCAGGGTATCATGGAAATATATAACACAAGCTTCAATAGTAAATATCACCAGCTCGAAAGCAGAGCATGGTTGGCCAAATCAGAGAATAGGATTTACCAATGGCATTATGTATCAGGGAAAGAACTTCTCGAGGTTTTTGTATACGAAGGACATTGTCGGATGATATTTCAACAAAGGATCCGACGGTCCATAGTGAAACTGATGTGAGTATCGGCACACAACCAGAGGAAGAAGCAATGCGAAGGCATTGGATTATAGAAGCAACTGACTAATTCAAAGCTCACATGTAAAGGAATTATGATTTCCAAATCAAGAGACCAGAAACAAACGCTCTGATCAAGGCTGGATAAGTTGAATAGGCTTAGGGGTACAATCGATGGCAATTTGATTGGTCGAGAACCAGCTCCTGTTCAAAATGACGTATGAGCCGGAAGGATGAATTCTAGGACCTGATTGAGGATTGCGAGCATTCACAACATATAGAATCAACGAACCCAAATGATAATGACAAGGGATGCCAATCAGATTACGAGACTTATGGGATTAACCATAATGCAAGGAAGCAAGAATTTCAAGAGCAATAGGTTGTGGAGGATTTTCGGAGGATCGAATAGTATTTCGAAGACTTTTGTGAAACACCTGAACAATGGGGGATGAGCGGATACTCGGTAAGTGCGAGGAATTGTTCGTGGGGGTATTAATACGGAAAAGAGCTGCAAGGCAGCAGGCACAAGGATTCTTGAGACAACGGAGAGTATTATGGGGCATCTTGTACTAACAAGAGCAACTGGGAACCAATGTATGAATGGCAGTATAAGAAGTTATCCATAAGGATATATTGGTGGAAGGTAATTGCAAAGTGCGGTACAAAGTCTTGGGAGAACTTCAGAGAGTATCTTCAAAATCTTCTGGTGCAGTCGGCGATCATCTTGATTGAAGGGGTTGTCCGGGAGAAAGTGTTTTCGAGAACCTAAAGTTAGATTTTAGTAAAATTCATTTAACCCGAATAGAAAAGAGATCAGAGTCCCAGAGTATAGACGAGGAATAAAAGATCCTAATACCACCCAATGGCGACGTGGGCCCGTGGGCCGCACAGCCATGTTAGTAAACATTTTTCATTGACTAGACCCAAATTCGGCCAAGGAGTGTCGAAGGGGGATTCCTACAGGCAGTCGGCTCTGATACCAACTTGTGACGCCCTCGATTAAATCGTACACTAATCATACACGCCAATGTGTACGATCAAGATCAATGACTCACGGGAAGATATCACAACACAACTCTAGACACAAATTGAAAATAATACAAGCTTTATATTACAAGCCAGGGGCCTCGAGGGCTCGAATACATAAGCTCGAAAACATAAGAGTCAGCGGAAGCAACAATATCTGAGTACAGACATAAGTTAGACAAGTTTGCCTTAAGAAGGCTAGCACAAACTGGGAATACAGATCGAAAGAGGCGCAGGCCTCCTGCCTGGGATCCTCCTAAACTACTCCTGGTCGTTGGCAGTCTCCACGTAGTAGTAGGCACCTCCGGTGTAGTAGGAGTCGTCGTCGACGGTGGCGTCTGGCTCCTGGGCTCCAGCATCTGGTTGCGACAACCAGGTAGAAAGGAAAGGGGGAAAAGAGGGAGAAAAGCAACCGTGAGCACTCATCCAAAGTACTCGCAAGCAAGGAGCTACACTACATATGCATGGGTATATGTGTAAAGGGCCATATCGGTGGATTGAACTACAGAATGCCAGAATAAGAGGGGGATAGCTAATCCTGTCGAAGACTACGCTTCTGGCCACCTCCATCTTGCAGCATGTAGGAGAGAGTAGATGGTAAGTTCACCAAGTAGCATCGCATAGCATAATCCTACACGGCGATCCCCTCCTCATCGCCCTGTTAGAGAGCGATCACTGGGTTGTATCTGGCACTTGGAAGGGTGTGTTTTATTAAGTATCCGGTTCTAGTTGTCATAAGGTCAAGGTGCAACTCCGGGTCTTCCTTTTACTGAGGGACGCGGCTATTCGAATAGATAAACTTCCCTGCAGGGGTGCACCACATAACCCAACACGCTCGATCCCCTTTGGCCGGACACACTTTCTTGGGTCATGCCCGGCCTCAGAAGATCAACACGTCGCAACCCTACCTAGGCACAACAGAGAGGTCAGCACGCCGGTCTAAATTCTATGGCGCAGGGGTCTGGGCCCATCGCCCATTGCACACCTGCACGTTGCGTACGCGGCCGGAAGCAGAACTAGCCCCCTTAATACAAGAGCAGGCTTACGTTCCAATCCGGCGTGCGCCGCTCAGTCGCTGACGTCACGAAGGCTTCGGCTGATACCACGACGTCGAGTGCCCATAACTTTCCCACGTAGTTGGTTAGTGCGTATAGACCAAATGGCCAGACTCAGATCAAATACCAAGAACTTGTTAAGCGTGTTATTTTTAAGTATCCGCGGACGCCGACCAGGGCCAGGCCCACCTCTCTCCTAGGTGGTCTCAACCTGCCCTGTCACTCCGCCACATAGTAACAGTCGGGGGCCGTCAGGAACCCAGGCCCACCTCTACCGGGATGGAGCCACCTGTCCTTTCAACCCCCTCATCAGAATCACTTGCGGGTACTCAACGAGCTGACCCGACTTTAGTCACCACATGTGTCATGTATATAAAGTGTATAGTATATACCCGTGATCACCTCCCTAGTGATCACGGCCCGATAGTATAGCATGGCAGACGGACAAGAATGTAGGGCCACTGATGGAATACTAGCATCCTATACTAAGCATTTAGGATTGCAGGTAAGGGTAACAACTGTAGCAACAATGACAGGCTATGCAGCAGAATAGGATTAACCGAAAGCAGTAACATGCTACACTACTCTAATGCAAGCAGTAGAGAGAAGGAATAGGTGATATCTGGTGATCAAGGGGGGGGCTTGCCTGGTTGCTCTGGCAAGAAGGAGGGGTCGTCAACACCGTAGTCGTACTCAGTGGCATCAGCGCCGGTCTCGGGGTCTACCGGAGAAGAAGAGGGGGGAGAAACAGTAAATACGGAGCAAACAAAGCATCACAAAACATAACAAGGCAATATGCGGTGCTAGGTATGCCCTAACGCGGTACTAGGTGATGCCGGCGAAGGGGGGAAACATCCGGGAAAGTATCGCCGAAGTTTCGCGTTTTCGGACAGATGAACCGGAGGGGAAAAGTTGCGTGTTTGCTATGCTAGGTATGTGTGGCGGACGAACGGGCTGCGTATCCGGATTCATCTCGTTGTTTTGAGCAACTTTCATGTACAAAGTTTTTCCATCCGAGCTACGGTTTATTTTATATTATTTTCCAAAGTTTTAATAATATTCTGGAATTATTATTTATTCGAAATTAAATAGCTAAATGCTAGGTGCACCCAGCTCTGCGTACACAGAAGTGTACCAGAGGCTGACAGGTGGGCCAGGGGGTCCCTGTTGACCAGTCAACGTTTGACTGGTCAACAGGGGGTGGGCCCCCCTGTCATTGACTGTTACACCAACTAACTAATTAATTTAGTCTAACTAGGTTATTAGGCTAATAGATTTTAATTAGTTTAATTAAACCTAATTAATTAATTTAATTAATTAATTCATATTTTTATTTATTTATTTATTTTTAATTCTTTTTTATCCTTTTTTACGTTCTGGGGTGGGGTCCGTTTGGCAGTGGCCCAGAGGCCTAACGGGTGCGGGCGACGGTTTCAGGGCGGAGCCAAGCGCGAGCGCTAGGCACCCGATTGGGGGAACCTGGGCGCTAGCTCGGCGAGCCCATCGGCGCGGTCGCCGGCGCCCACGACACCGGCCAGGGGAGGCGGCGGAGGCCTGCGGGCGGCGAGGTGAGGCCGCAGCGGCATGTAGAGCAGAGGCGGGGCGTGGCGTTGTGCACGGCGAGGTGGTGGCCAGAGGCGTGCAGCGAGGGAAACGGGGCGGTGGCGCGGTCGGCGAGCGGGGGCACGCGGGCCTACGCGAGCGCACGCGGAGGGGCCAGCAGCGGTAATCCGGCGAGCGTAGCCGTGGGGTGCGGGGTGGTCCACGTGCGCGAATAGGCAGGTTGCCCGGCGAGCACAACCGTGAGCGGGAGCACATCAAGACGGGGCGAGGTGCGGGCGGTGCGAGCTGACGAGCGTGCGAGGGTAGGGTGAGCACGGGCCAGAGGCGCGGACGCGCGTGCGCGGGCGAGAGCGATAGGAGGCGAGGCCACAGCGGGGCGCGGACGACGCGGTCGACGGGAGAGCGGGGACAGGGAGAGAGGGGAGGGCGTGGCCCTCACCGCGCGGACGTAGGGACTATGGCAGCGGATGTCAAGGAGGAGGACGGGGACGCGCGACGAGGTGGCGGTGACGACGGGCGACGACAGAGTCGTGGCGGCGCGGGGCTCCGGCGATGTGGTCCTCCAGGCGGCGTCAGAGGCGATGGGCGATGACGTCAAGTCGCGGGGGACGGGCGTGCGGGAGGAGGGGATCGAACAGGAGCGCCCCTCCTCCGTGCGTCGGCGTGTGTGTGGGTGTGTGTGTGCGTCGTGGGTGGCGGCGCAGGGAGGGAACGGGGAAGAGTGGGGGATCGTGCGGGATAGAGTGGGTGAGGCCTAGGGTTTGCGGGAGTGGGGGAGGATAAGGGAGTGGGGGACGCGGCCGGTTGGGCCGGCAAGGCGGCCCGGTGGGCCAAAATCCCGTGGGGGGTTCTCCTCCCCCCCCCCCCCCTTGTATTTTGTTTTGTTTTCTGTTTTTATTTTTCTTTTACGGTCTTTATTTTATTTCCCAACTTATTTTTGTTTGTAAAATATATAATTAACACCCAATTTTGCATTACCAAATACACCTCTGCCACAATAACTTTGGCACCTAATTAAGATAGTTTCATAATTATTTATTATTTTAAAAGTATTTAAATAACAGTTTTTGCTACTGTTTTATTCCTTTTAGAGTATTTAAACATTTTATAAAAGTGTGGTTTCTCCTCCGTAATTACCTATGCATTATTTGACTCTCTCCGAATATTTTAGTTTTAATATTTGAAAACTTTTATTCTTTGCTTGATTTTTAATTTGAATTTTGAACCGGTTTTGAACTAACGAGAGATTAGCAACAGTAACGGAGGTGACGTGGCATCATTAGCAGAGTTTCACTGTAGCTTAATTATCCGGGCGTCACACCTTCATTTAAAACAATGTGGAATAGTTTCACAACTCACGCCGCCTGGAACACCACAGTGTAATGGTGTGTCCGAACGTCGTAACCGTGCTTTATTAGATATGGTGTGATCTATGATGTCTCTTACCGATTTACCATTATCGTTTTGGGGTTATGCATTAGAGACAGCTGCATTCACCGTTAAATAGGGCACCATCTAAATCCGTTGAGACGACACCATATGAACTATGGTTTGGCAAGAAACCAAAGTTGTTGTTTCTTAAAGTTTGGGACTGCGATGCTTATGTGAAAAAGCTTCAACCTGATAAGCTCGAACCCAAATCGGAGAAATGTGTCTTCATCACAGATCCGAAGACAAGATATTCATTGCTAAGGAGTTTCTCTCGAAGAAGTGAGTGGGAGGAAAGTAGAACTTGATGAGGTAGTTGTACCTTCTCTCGAATTGGAAAATGGTTCATCATAGAAATCAGTTCAAGTGATGCCTACACCAGTTAGTGAGGAAGTTAATGATGATGATCATGAAACTTCAGATCAAGTTACTACCGAACCTCGTAGGTCAACCAGAGTACGATCCACACCAGAGTGGTACGGTAATCCTGTTCTGGAAGTCATGTTGCTAGACCATGATGAACCTACGAACTATGAGGAAGCGATGATGAGCCCAGATTCCGACAGATGGCTTGAGGCCATGAAATCTGATATAGAATCCATGTATGAGAACAAAGTGTGGACTTTGGTGGACTTGCCCGATGATCGGCAAGCCATTGAGAATAAATGGATCTTTAAGAGGAAGACGGACGCTGATAGTGGTGTTACTATCTACAAACTCGACTTGTCGAAAAGGTTTTTTGACAAGTTCAAGATGTTGACTACGATAAGATTTTCTCACTCGTATCGATGCTTAAAGCCTGTCCGAATCATGTTAGCAATTGCCAAATTTTATGAAATCTGACAAATGGATATCAAAACTGCATTCCTTAATGAAAGAAGAGTTGTATATGATACAACCAGAAGGTTTTGTCAATCCTAAAGGTGCTAACAAAATGTGCAAGCTCCAGCAATCCATCTATGGACTGGTGCAAGCATCTCGGAGTTGGAATATACACTTTGATAAGTTGATCAAAGCATATAGTTTTATATAGACTTGCGGTGAAGCCTGTATTTACAAGAAAGTGAGTGGGAGCACTACAGCCTTTCTGATAAGTATATGTGAATGACATATTGTTGATCAAAAATGATGTAGAATTTTCTGGAAAGCATAAAGGAGTGTTTGAAAGGAGTTTTTCAAAGAAAGACCTCGGTGAAGCTACTTACATATTGGGCATCAAGATCTATAGAGATAGATCAAGACGCTTGATAAGATTTTTCAATGAGTACATACCTTGACAAGATTTTTGAAATAGTTCAAAATGGAATAGTCAAAGAAGGAGTTCTTGCCTGTATTGCAAGGTGTAAAGTTGAGTAAGACTCAAAACACGACCACGGCAGAAAATAGAAAGAGAATGAAAGTCATTCCCTATGCCTCAGCCATAGGTTCTATAAAGTATGCTATGCTGTGTACCAAACCTATTGTCTACCTTGCCATGAGTTTGGCAAGGGGGTACCATATTGATCCAGGAGTGGATCACTTGACTGCGGTCAAAAATATACTTAGAAAACTAAGGAGATATTTCTCGGTTATGGAGGTGATGAAGAGTTCGTCGTAAAGAGTTACGCCGATGCAAGCTTTTACACCGATCCGGATGACTCTGAGTCTCAATCTAGATATATATTGAAAGTGGGAGCAATTAGCTAGAGTAGCTCCATGCAAAGCATTGTAGACATAGAAAATTTGCAAAATACATACGGCTCTGAATGTGACAGACCCATTGACTAAGCTTCTCTCGCAAGCAAAATATGACCACACCATAGTACTCTTTGGGTGTTAATCACATAGCAATGTGAACTAGATTATTGACTCTAGTAAAACCCTTTGAGTATTAGTCACATGGCGATGTGAACTAATCACATGGCGATGTGAACTATTGGTGTTAAATCACATGGCGATGTGAACTAGATTATAGACTCTAGTGCAAGTGGGAGACTGAAGGAAATATGCCCTAAAGGCAATAATAAAGTTGTTATTTATATTTCTTTATATCATGATAAATGTTTATTATTCATGCTAGAATTGTATTAACCAGAAACTTAGTACATGTGTGAATACATAGACAAACAGAGTGTCCCTAGTATGCCTCTACTAGACTAGCTCGTTAATCAAAGATGGTTAAGTTTCCTGACCATAGACATGTGTTTTCATTTGATCAACGGGATCACATCATTAGAGAATGATGTGATGGACAAGACCCATCCGTTAGCTTAGCATAATGATTGTTTAGTTTTATTACTATTGCTTTCATCATGACCTATACATGTTCCTCTGACTATGAGATTATGCAACTCCCGAATACCGGAGGAACACCTTGTGTGCTATCAAACGTCACAACGTAACTGGGTCATTATAAAGATGCTCTACAGATGTCTCCGAAGGTGTTTGTTGGGTTGGCATAGATCAAGATTAGGATTTGTCACTCCGTGTATCGGAGAGGTATCTCCGGGCCCTCTCGGTAATGATCATCACTATAAGCCTTGCAAGCAATGTTACTAATGAGTTAGTTGCGGGATGATGCATTACGGAACGAGTAAAGAGACTTGCCGATAACTAGATTGAACTAGGTATGAAGATACCGACGATCGCATCTCGGGCAAGTAACATACCGATGACAAAGGGAATAAAGTATGTTGTTATGCGGTTTGACCGATAAAGATCTTCGTAGAATATGTAGGAGCCAATATGAGCATCTAGGTTCCGCTATTGGTTATTGACCGGAGATGTGTCTCGGTCATGTCTACATAGTTCTCGAACCCGTAGGGTCCGCACGCTTAACGTTCGATGACGGTTTGTATTATGAGTTATGTGATTTGATGACCGAAGTTTGTTCAGAGTCCCGGATGAGATCACGGACATGGTGAGGAATCTCGAAATGGTCAAGAGGTAAAGATTGAAATATTGGAAGGTAGTATTCGGACACCGGAAGGGTTCCGGAGTGCATTGGGTACATAGCGGAGTACCGGAGGGGTTACCGGAACCCCCCGAGGAAAGGTATGGGCCTTATGGGCCATAGGAGGGAGGCTAACCAGCCCACAAGGGGCTGGTGCGCCCCCCACAAGGGAGGAAGCCAAATTGGACTTGGGAAGGGGGCGCCACCCCCCTTTCCTTCTCCTACTCCCTCTCCTTCCCCTTTTCCCCCTCCGGTAAAAGGAAAAAATGGTGGGGCCGAATCCTACTAGGACTGGAGTCCCAGTAGGACTCCCCTCTCCCTGGTGCGCCCCTTGTTGGCCGGCCTCCTCCTCCCCTCCTTTATATACGGGGGCAGGGGGCATCCCAAAGGCACAACAGACAATCTCTTAGCCATGTGCGGTGCCCCCTCCACAGTTACCCACCTCGGTCATATCGTCGTAATGCTTAGGCGAAGCCCTGCGCCAATAACTTCATCATCACCGTCGCCATGCCATCGTGCTGATGGAACTCTCCCTCGGCCTCAACTGGATCAAGAGCTCGAGGGACGTCATCGAGCTGAACGTGTGCTGAACGCGGAGGTGCCGTACGTTCGGTGCTTGGATCGGTTGGATCGCGAAGACGTTCGACTACATCAACTGCGTTACTAAACACTTCCGCTTTCAGTCTACGAGGGTACGTGGACACACTCTCCCCGCTCGTTGCTATGCATCTCCTAGATAGATCTTGCATGATCGTAGGTAAATTTTTGAAATACTGCGTTCCCCAACAGGTGCACCAACCAGGGAGGAGGGATCCTCCTTCAACTAGTTTCGCCCTTGGCTTGTGAGGGGCGCCACACCTTTATTGGTCCCAACAGGCTAGACGATGATGGATGTCATCACACCGAGAGGGCCCTAAAAATATCCTTTCATCGCCGGAGGAGTAAATCCCAATCTCGAGCTATCTAGTCGCTCGTCATACGTTTTCGGTGAGCCCGTAAGTTGCCGTTATGATCACCCTGTTACGGATGGCGTTGATACAACCCCAAAGTTGACCATTCGGTATGGAGTGACTTGATACTCTCATGGTCTAATGGATCATATATATGTTAACACCTGTGTTATGGACTATAGACTTCATAAGATGTAATATTTAAGTATAACATACTAGTTGGGTCAATTCAACACGAGTGTTCTTCCAACATCGTGCTCTCAATATTGCCGGCATTATTATTACACTTAACTAAGCCCGTGATTAGGAAAACAACACCATCATGCAATACTTGTCACAGAGGCAAAACCAGGAATCTTATTTTACCGTTTATAACTATACACATGCTCATGAGTTTCATCTGAATCACATTTTCGAGAACCATAACAGTTATAGCATAGAATATAAATATTAATTATAAACCTGAAAATACATAACACTTAAATGTTATTATCTCTAAGACATGTCTCCAACACACAGTGTATTTATAGATTCATATTATGTAAAGTGCAGCGCTAACTATGATGTTCTAGGTAAACCCAACAACAAATGAACGCGATGCAGTGAGCGCGTGATTCGCCTCCCCTTTGTCTACCACTTTGGTGGTTGGTGGCAGAGAGAATGAATCCCGACGCCTTGGGTCCGGCTAGTATTTTAGGTTAGATTTTTTAATCCTCGTGATGGGTGGCACATGGACATGTGGTGATGCTTTTTCTTGAAGTTAGTCTTTCAGCCTTCAATCCTTTTCATGTTCATTCATCTAGACGGAATTGACGAAGCTCCAACAGATTTATGCCGTCTCCTTGTTGGCACTTGGACATGTGGTGATGCTTTTTCTTAGAGTTTTTCGTTGTTCCTGCCGGATGCCCGAGATCTGGTGCCGGGCACTTTGAATCAATTTTGGAGTTTAATGACAACAAGTGTGACTAAAGTGAGCTGATCCTTAGATGCCGTGCACGAAGACTTTCTCGCTATCGTCGACAAGATCATGTCGGCTTCACGAAGTGGCAACAGGGGCGCCTTTTTATTACGTTTATTTATGACGCTTCGTACTTTTATAAACTTGTATAATAGCAGAAAATGTTCCGCTATACATAGAATGCTATTTTTTTTGTTGGGGGGGGGGGGGGGGGGGGGGAGAATGTTGGTAGAATATACAGCACGTAGACATCATCGTTGTTGTTGTTGGGCTCGAGACGTCGTGGGTCGCGAGCAGCCGAGCACATGTCTTGTATCGGCAAAGCCTAGCTTGAAGCTTAGTCAACTGCTCCGTACTAGTAGTCCAGATTTTCAGCGATATGGCGTTCCTCCCTTGAAGTCCATGCATTTACAGGCGAATTTCAGGGTTTAACTGGTCGTGGTCGTGGATACGCCACACCAGGAGGTGGACAAGTTGATGGTCTCGCCTGGCGGATTTAGTCAGAGCAGAGTAGAGTAGATAGTTTACCGCACCTCGCTTTGATTATGAGATGGAAACGGAAAACGCCATCATGTGGATTCACTCGTACCACGTCGTGGAGTAATAAGTCTCTTATATTCTTTTTTTTGAGTAGTATAAGTCTCTTATATATAGGGCTATAATATAAAGAACCTGTGAGAAGCACGCGTGGATAACGGTCGACGTGTCACGTACGTTGTGAACCGCAGATTCACACGCATAGATAAGCGTCGGACAGAGCAGAGCAGTGCAGAGAAGGCAGCTCGCAGTTGGGAGACAGACAAGACTTTATAACCTTTTGGGAATAATAATACTGATAATTAATTAAAACCGAGAAAAATGCCCCAAAAGGGAGCTGAAGTCGGCATGTAGCTGAGGAGAGGAGGGGTCGGAGTCGGAAGGAGCACCCGGCATGCGCAGCCTGTATGCAATCGCAATTGCAAAGCAAGCACATTGTGTGAGAAAGCAACGTGTAGCGCGACGCATGCAGCACCTAACGAGACGAGACCAACACCGGCGCGGGCGGGGCAGGGACGACGACTCGGGCGCACGTCACATGGCACATGGCAGGGAGGGCAACCACCGTGGCCCGAAACGGGAAAGGGTGCGAGGTGGAATGGCGCCGAAACCACGCCCGCCCGCGCTAACGCCGTAACGGCACCTTCTTCCCTCCCCCGCCTCCTCCGCCTAAATTTAGGAGCAAACTCTCGTCTCCCCCGCCATTCTGCTCTGCTCTGTGGCTCTGTGCTCCCTTGCGCAACGGCTCATTCCAATCCCCTCTCTCTCTCCTTGCGCCGGAGCGGAAAATAGCATAGCAAAACGGAACCGCAATCGCAGGATCGCAGGAAGCGTGGAGCTTCTCTTCCTCTTGTCTCCTTATATTCACCACCGCACACGCGTCCTCCCGCCACCACTGCCCATTCTTAGCCTGCCCCGACCCTTCTCCCCATGGCCTCTTCCCTGGCCGCCATGCCCCACGACTCCGCGCCATGGAGGGACCCCTCCACCTCCACCTCCACCTCCAGGCACCGGCGCTTCTTCAACGTCAACGTCCTCATACCGCCGCCGCGCCACTCCTTCTCCGACGCCGCCGCCGCCGCGCCCGCCGCGCCCGCCGAGCCCACGCCCAGGCGCAGGCGGATTATATTGGAGCGCTGGGCGGCCGCCGCCGCCGCCGCCACGGCCTCCGAGCCGCCGCCTCCCGCCGATGCGCGCCGCCGCGACAGGGAGGCCGAGCTCTCCGCGCTCGCCTCGGCCACGCGCCCCGTCGCCGCCCGCGCCGCCGTTTTCCGTGCGCCCTCGCCGGCGCCGTCCGACGCCTCCTCCACGACCACCGCCGGGCCGGACCTGCCGCCGTCGGGCCCGCGGGCGTCCTCGCTCATCCAGCGCTGGCGCGAGATCGAGGCCGTGGGTCCCGTCACGCCCCGCGCCTCCGGCGACGTCACCTCTGAATCCGATGGCTCGCCACGCGGCCGCGTCGGATGCATCGTCAAGAAGCTCAGCGGGGCTGCCTCGCTGCCGGAGGAGGACCTGGACGCCGCCAATAACGAGCTCCCGCTCTCGCAGTCCGCGCCCCCGTCGCCGACCCAGCTGCGCAACGCAGTCGAGTCGCTCGCCGTTCATATCAAGGGCACTCGGCTGCCCAAGCTGGTGGTCAGGACGGTACGCGGGCGCCGCGCAGTGGAGGAACTTGTCGCTCGGATGGCACATCGCCGCAGGCGAGAGCTCGCCGCGCTCGCCGAGCGACACGCCGTCTCTCGGTTCGCGCATAAAGGCAGGATCCAGGTAAACTCGTATTCCATAAAAAAATTCACGTTGCATAATGCATTATACTAGCATTAGACAAAAATATCTCCATCAACCATGAATCGAGGTTCTGCTTTATATACATTGATGATCAGTGACGCATTTTTTTTAGTATCGTTTTGGAAACATTATTTAAGACGACCCAAGAAGTGTGAGTTGTTGGTTTTAGACCCGCAAGGATGGGGCCGGAGAACTGTTTGGTAGATCGGTTTCCCAACTGGCATTGCTGATCAATGGCATGTGCAAACTCCATAATCATGCTTTATTTCGGCTCAACCAAAAATAGACGGGAGTGGTCTAAAAACTTGACAGCCCCTTACATGTTATAAAGTGACCATCAAACTAGTTAGTGATCTTATTTGTGACTCTGGTGAATAGTCGCAAAAGCTCGACCAAAAGATCCGATAATCTGTGGAAACTCTAGTACCCTATAGCCGCTCATGACCTTTGCAGATCTGTTTGTATGTCATTATGAATGAGAAAGGTTAACATACGTAGTAGTACTTTCAATGGCAGTAATATGCAACTAATTTGCTGGTGACAGTGGAGCAACGTTCAGTACAGTTTTTAGAACGGAGGCGCTTGCCGGCCTTAGAATGAGGCCCTTACGTTCAGTACAGTAGGATGGACGTTTCAATGGCAGACTGATTGAGGTTATGGCTTGGATCCCTGAAAAAGGGGGCTATAGCTTGCACCCCTCAAAAGAAAAAGAAAAAGAGTTGTGGCTTGTCATATCTGATGGATGAGATGTCACGAGTGAATATCATCTCTGGTTTGTATCATGTGGAGATTGTGGATGCTGCACAGTTGTGGCCAACAAGCCAAACAAACCATACCACATGACTTCACAGGTTACTTGCTATAGCATGTACCAGGGACATAAATATGAGTAATGGCTGGGCAGTTTAGTTGTGCAAAGTACAACGCAAATTTCAATTCTTCTTAATGGCATCGCCTTTTAGGTTGTGTTTTTTTTTCTGCCATACCTTCAGTTACTTGAAACTTTTTTGTTTTTCCTTTACTCCAACTCCAGCCAATATTGATGTGCGGTGGTACCTAGGAAAAATGAACTTTTAACTGGACAAGGCAGTGACAGCGTGGTTGTGAACAATTGCCATCCTTGAAAGCTGTTCTTGTTTGCAGAAATATGGTGCATGAATTCATTGATTAACAGAGTTCCCTCCCTCCACATATTCCTGGCATTAGCAACTAACTTAAATAAAGATTCTTTTTTTTTTCTTTCATTATTCCTTCCTCCGTCCTTTTGAAGCATGTTTATGCAATCACCACTGCTTCTCATCTTAAACTGTTCTTTGATATCCTGCAGTCCATGCTTCGTCTAAAGCTGCTGCGTCACGGAGATGCTATTAACGATGAAGTGTGGAATCTACTAAGACCGGTTAGGCCACACCCACCAAAATGCAGACCTGAGGCATCGAGGTATTAGCACAATTTTTTTTATTGGTACTCCCTCCGTAAAGAAATATAAGAGCGTTTATAGATCACTAAAGTAGTGATCTAAATGTTCTTATATTTCTTTACAGAGGGAGTACATAAGATGGCTTGAGGCAATTTTGGTGGATAAAAAGGATTTCTGAATTATTTTTTTAACTGCAGTAACTTCTAGTACATGTTTGTCTTCCTGGTCTTTTCTTAGAATGTCACAACACATATTTAAGTCTGTAGTATGCTCTTGATGATGCGTAGTAAAAGAACTTACATGTCATGTCTGCAATTTCTGATGGACAGAGACGATAGCAGCAAGACAGATTCACAAGATGCAAATGAATGTAGTCTGCAAGATAATAGGTAAACTACTGTTTCAAATAGCTTAGATGGAGAAGTTGGGTTTGTCCTTGGTCCTATCTATTTAGTAATTGCTTTCCGCCTACTCTCACGTATGCCTAAAGCAATACTTGTTTTCACGAAGTGCAGGGCTGATGAACAACATAGTGATGATAGAAATCCATCTGCGGCGAAGTCTACTGGGCTAGCAATTGAGAGCCTTGTTAACTCCGACGGTTCAGGAAATCGACAATATGATGAGAAGATAGACACAAAGGGAAATCAATGTCAGGAAGATCGTGTAAACTTGGTAAACTCGTGTGTTCACAATCAAGAAAGTTCTAAAGCTTCAAGCTTTCCAAGGTACGATGATCATCGTGTTGTCTACGATAATCAATATATGGATGATATCTCCCCAAGTACCATAAGCACATCGTGTGAACTCCAAGAAACTCCTTCATCAAGAGGTGAACTCCAAGAAACTCCTTCATCAAGAGGAGACATTTTACGAGAAGAAGACAACCAAAGTCTGAATGGTTCTTGGGACGAGAGAGCACTATGGATGAGCAGTCTTGGTTGGCCCGCACCAGTAGATTCCATGAGTCCGGACAGCTGGCATCAGGGCACAATTGGTGATATGGAGAATCATAATCAGATTGAATTTAATGATCGGCCTTGGATAGACTCCCCCAACTCATGGAGATCATTGCATATTGCCACACAAGCAGACTGTCGAGATTTGTCTGGCAATGCTGATATTTGTAATCTTCTTGAGAGGTAATTTCCCTCTAATTCCCAGTATATGTTTTGCACATCTCCACCTGCGCAGCTAGATGCACTTAGGTTCACTCCAGCAGAACTTTTTTTTATGAAGACATACTGAGATGCAAGTGTTCCGTAAAACTTGGCTAGCCTACCAATAAAAAACCACTAAAGCTTAAACAAGCTTAAAGGCATTTTTTATTAGAAGAGATCACCAAGAAGGCGTAAAATACAACACCACAAGAATGGCTGCGACCAAAAACCAAATCAAACAAAAACTACTCCCCCCGTCCCATAATGTAAGACGTCTTACATTATGGGACGCAGAGAGTAGAAGGAAAGACAAATAAACTGCCAGGCTATCCTAACAAAATGACAAGAGAAACAATAAAACAAATAGGCTAAACAAGCTTGAACATTAGACATGTTATATATACCGCATTATCACCTTTTTAAACAAGGTTAACGCATATGCCCCCTTGCAGGTGGCAATCAGAGTCAATAATGAGCGTTCCCTATTTTTATTTTGTCAACTGTGACATATTTGTTTCTTCCATGCAGCAAAAAGGTCTCAAAGTCCCTTGATAGTGATTTTAGCAATAAAATGAACCATCTCCTGAGAGCAATTCTGCAGAAGCAAAGACAACAACACATGATTGATGAATTTGGGGGTTACTATCCAGAACACTTATACTGGCAACAGAATGATGAACCCCGGAATGAAGATCAGGTGGCATCTGCACCGTGTTCATTAGCACCTGTCTCCCATGTCACAGCCCACCACCAAGAGAATTGGCAGCACTCATCATTTGAACATCAACAACATGAAAATCAAAATTTGCTTGTGAGTCAGCTGCTGTTCAATGTCAATTGTGGAAAGACATATTCTTACTATGTTGTCTGTTACAGGAAATGGAGGTCAGGGTAAGAAGCGAAATGGCCCAGATTCATCATGAAATATATGAACTACGTAAGTTGGCGGAAACTTGTATTGCATCCCAAGTAAAGATGCAGCATTCCATTAAAGAAGAGGTGTGCAGCGCACTTCGCGAAGCTGGTGAGTTGCAACAAAAGTTTTTTTTATGTCTGTGCCTCTTCTATATCTGGTCCTGTTCGGCATAAAATAGGATGAAGTTGAAGTTTCTTTTTTATTTGGAAAAGAATTTTGCATTGAAGGCAATATGTCTGGTGACATGTGAGCTAGTTTTGCTTAAAAGGCTAGCCAGATGAAATCTTGAAAAAAAGGACCACAGCTACTTTCGAGTGGCACTGTTTGGAAAAGAGTCACTCTGGTCTTCTAAGCAACACAATATATTCTGTTCTTCTTGGGCTGGACCACTCTCTTGGCATTATATATACGTGTGACCCTGCTTAAATCTTGGCGTGTCAGGTTTTGTAATTCAGTCTGTTGAGTACCATCTGAACTTGGATTTGTTTTCCGTTTACCACTACCCCACAGTAGCTCATTGACATTTTAGTTCTACTCATAATCATCAATGTTTTTTCTTAAGCCTGATGCAATCTTTTGAACAGGGTTGATGCCAAGCAAGCCTGACATAACAGCAAAAAAGGGCACGTGCTGCATCTGCCATGAGATGCAAGTTGACTCTTTACTTTACAGGTAATAATGATTTGCAGGAACACATACATTATGTACTTTTGACTCACTTTAACCTTGAATTGTTGTGTGGAGTCTTGCTAACCGAGTTGATGTTCATTCAGGTGTGGCCATATGTGCACCTGCTTCAACTGTGCTGATCAGCTGAAATCGAGCAGCGGGAGTTGCCCAATCTGTCAATCTCCTATCGACGATGTTGTTCGGGCTCACCTGAATTTTTGAGACTTAGGATTTAGGAAGATGAAAGAAAAAAAGCCGACACTCCCAGCTTTAGAAGTGGAGTTCGTGAAGCCCTGGTTTTGAGGAGGCTTCTTGCCTTTTGTTAACCACTAAAAACTATAGGAGCTAGGTTTTCTCGAGAAAATGTAAATATGTTTTGTGCAACTGCGACATGTATTGACTGGGAAGCAAACATAGATCTAATCAAAATGCTGGTCTTGTTTCTTTTGATTCCTGTTTCGGTTTATGTACGTACCATTTTTGGTTTTGTTCTTTGAGAGAACGCAAAAGCCTCGCGTCTTGATTCTGTAGAAGAAGAGGCTCAGTGAGAGAGTGGCATCGATCTGTACAAGCATAGATCACAACGCACTCGATTTGGAGAAATATAGGCCCAACTTCTTCATCCTTTGCAGCGGCATGGTTCTCGGCCGCAGCATTGTGCGACACGGGCTCATCACCGCGCATCTCTGGTCGTGGCACGGGCCGCCATCCTTGCATCATCGGCATCGGCGCAAGCGTCCTTTGCCGCAGCCATGGTCACACCATGTAGTAGTGTGTGACAGCACTCCCAGCAATGCTAGGCCGCCGGTCACTGTCCACTGCTCGCAGCATCACTAGAGGCTGATGCAGCACCCCGTACTCCAGCTTGCAGCAAGTGCCCGTACCACTTGCAACACCTAGTGTATTCGTTTGCGGTAGCCATCATCGTCGCTTGCAGCATAGCAGGAGCCAGCGTTCAGTTTTAGTAGCGCAGTAGCAAAGCAGGCAGCCCCTCAGAGTTCGATGATTAGTGACGGTCATGGTCCGACAACATATAGATGGAAGCATAGTTTAAAAAACAGGACCGGAAAAAATTGAAACCAGGGATCCCAACAGTTCTCTAAGCTCAGCAGAGCATTCAAGCAATCGAACAGAAAAAAACTGGTCGAACTCGGCGGGTTTTTGTAAAATCCGATGAACCGGGCGGTTTCAAGAAAACCTAGTGTTTTTGGAGAAGCCCCTCGATCCACTCGATTTCGTGCGCAGAAGCTGGGGGTAGAATTGGAAGAGAGAAAAAAGCCCTCGCTTCCCTCGATTTTGTGCAGGACCCCCATCCGTCGCCACCTCTCTGGCCTGGCACCGCCGCCACCCTTGCCTGGCGCCTTGGTGCAGCGAAACTGCCTTCGTCTCTCCCTCAGTCCCTCTCCACCCCAGTCCCTTATTGTGAGCAGCACCAGGCCACCAGCCCCCGCGGCCACTCCCGCCGTCGCGCCCGCCACAGTCTCTGTTGATTGTTTGATGCCGGGGAGAGGGCACGCCGCCGCCTGGTCACCCGTCCTACGCAGCTCCGACGCCCCATTCAAATTGACGACCAGGCCAGGCCTCCCTCCAGTTGTCTCCCCTCATGGCGGCCTCACTTCCAGACCTCCCGCCGACCTCCACTCGGCTACTCTGTGATGTTGAGTGCTGCTATTTACTAATTGCTATCTGAAAATTGAAATTGTGAATCATTGATGTTGGTTTGATGTTGCTTGCTGCTATTCACTGTACAGGCTAATTGCTACAGCACTACTTATGTTGATGTTGCTCTATTGCTTGACTTGCTAATTGCTACTCCCTCCGTTCCATAATATAAGAGCATTTTTGACACTACAATACTAAATTACTACGTTAGAGCTAGTGATTATCATGTATATGAATCAGATATTAACATGTAGTTCTGGTTACTCTATCAAGTGAGTACACATTTTGTTTCTATTGATTGGTGTATTTATTAATAAAATGGATATTATTTTATTGCTTAGAAAACCGACAATCGAACCGATGACCCGACGGTCCGGCCGATAAAAATCCGAACCGACAGCCTTGCTGGTTTGATTACCAGTTCAGTTTTTTAAACTATATGGAAGAGGTGAGAGACGTGAGCGAGGTTTGAGAGGGGGCTAAGGCTAACTAGACGAGAGATATTCGGGGAAGGGGATGGTGAATGTGTGGACGAAAGCATCGGTTGGCTAGATAAGGAGCAGTGGAGTGTCCAGTAGGGCCCAGGGGGCATGTGTCGAATGCTCAAGGTGTATGGAATATGCCCCGGAGGTAATAATACATGTTATTTATTTCCACATTTGTAAGTAATGTTTATTTTCCGTGGTATAATTGTAATGGTTCTTGAATATGGGATTTGGATAAAAACTCATTTGCATGTGTGGAAACATAAACACATAATATGTTCCTAGTCATGTCTCCAAGACTAGCTCGTTGTTGCATGATGATCCCGTTTTACTGGTCAATGGGCATTGTTAAAGTAACAAGGATGCTGGCAATAAAGAGAGTACGTTGTTATGGGAACAATGGTGTTGAATAGACTCAACCGAGGTGTCAACGTATACTCACTTTCTTGGACTATGAGAGTATCGAGTACCTTCATGCTGGATGGTGTGCTTGGGGTTCGTCAAACATTACCCATAACAGGGTGATTATAGTGACAACTTTCGGGTACATCGAATGTGTCAAGGGACTTGTTAGCTCAAGATGGATTTTGCTCCTACGACGATGTAGAGATATTCTTCAGGCCCTCTTGGTATTTCGGTATCCATCATCGTTTGGCTAGACACAACGTGATACGATCACAGGGATGTTGGAATACAGAAACAAGAAAAAGAATAAAATCGGTAGTGTGATCAATTTATTGCTTCATACGGAGACCAAAAGTCTCGCCTTGGGTTTGTTAAAAATCACAAAGCAAAGGAAATGGTGCATGGGAACAAAAGGTTCGCTCGATAACTATTCATGTAAGTGTGAGAGTCAATATGGATGCCCAGATCCCACTATTGGTTATTGACCGGAAGGAGTTCATGGTCATAGCTGCACTTATCGAACCTGTGGGGTCACACGCTTAAGGTTCACCAGTTTATTGAGTATTGCAAGTGTTGGGAGCGTGATAGAAATTCAACAAAAAAGTTTTGGGAAGACCTAAAAAGTTTTGGAGAGAATACCAGAAGTGTTTCGGAGAAAACCAAAGAGTTTTTGGAAAACCCAGGAAAGCCTCGGAGGACCCAAATTGACACCGGAAGATCCAAGAAGGTTTTGGAATATTCTGGAACCTTTCAGAATGTTCTAGAGGGTGTCGTGGGATGGTGCCTTGGCTATGTCCAAGTGGAGGCAGCCGCATGGGCTATAGGCCCAATAGTGGGGTGCCTCCCTTGGAGGCCAAGCCTCCTTTGGCGGCTAGGATTTGGCAAAAGCTCAAGACTCTACAACGCATCTCATCTTGCTTGAAGGCTGCCCCATCTCTCTCTTTCTTTCTCACACGAAAAAGTTTTGTACATCGTTAGGTTGCTCCACCTACACCTCTGTTTCTCCGATAGTCTCTCGTCTGGATGGTGAAGCCTTGCTGGATTGGTGACCTCATACACGTGGATACTAATAGTGAAAGTGCAACTAATCCCCGGGTGGTTTTGGTAATTCATAACAACATATAGCTCATTGAACTAATATCCATTCAAGTTGAATATTTCAGAAAGTTCAATGATTGGCATGGCATGGGCTAGAGATGTGGACCCCTCAAAATGCTAAGGACAAATATTGGCAAAAGCTCAAGACTCTACATTTCTATTTTAGTGATCCAAGATCACATTGAGTCCATAGGAAAATCCAATACTATTAAAAGGGGATGAGGTGTTGCTTCATGATCTACTTGCTCAAAGTGCTTAGTGATATGCTCCAAAGCCCTAAACCACTTTCTCAAATTCAAATATTCCTAAACCTAAAGTCAAACTCGGCCCCACCGATTTGTTCTATCCGGCGCCACCGAGTTGTTTTGACATAGCCATAGCTAGAAACCCTAATCAGTTCGGTCTCACCTATAGGGATTTCGGTCTCACCGAGATGGGATTGCAAACTCTCTGTTTCCCTTCGTAAAGTTTCGGTCTTACCGAAATGAGCGATCGGTCCCACCGAGTTCGCAATGCAAACTCTCTGTTTCCCTTTCGTAACGTTTTGGTCTCACCAAAGTGAGCGATCGGTCCCACCGAGTTTGCCTGACCAATTCTCTGTTTACTCATTGCTGAAATCGGTCTCACCGAGTTCATGCAATCGGTCACACCGAGATGAGGTTTTGCCCTAACCCTAGCGCATCGGTCCCACCGAGTTGATCATGTCAGTCCCATCGAGAATCCTAACGTTCACATTTTGAACCAAATCGCTCTCACCATGTTCACCTATCCGGTCTGACCGAGTTGGGTCAAATGTGTGTAACTGATAGATTTTGTGTGGAGGCTATATATACCCCTCCACCCCCTTCTCAATTCAAGAAGGAGCCATCAGAACGTGCCTACACTTCCACTACTCATTTTCTGAGAGAGAACCACCTACTCATGTGTTGAGACCAAGACATTCCAATCCAACCACAAGAATCTTGATCTCTAGCCTTCCCCAAGTTGCTTTCCACTCAAATCATCTTTCCACCATAGCCAAATCTGTGAGAGAGAGTTGAGTGTTGGGGAGACTATCATTTGAAGCACAGGAGCAAGGAGTTCATCATCATCACACCATCTATTACCTTTTGGAGAGTGGTGTCTCCTAGATTGGTTAGGTGTCACTTGGGAGCCTCCGACAAGATTGTGGAGTTGAACCAAAGAGTTTGTAAGGGCAAGGAGATCGCCTACTTCGTGAAGATCTACCCAAGTGAGGCAAGTCCTTCGTGGGCGATGGCCATTGTGGGATAGACAAGGTTGCTTCTTCGTGGACCCTTCATGGGTGGAGCCCTCCGTGGACTCGTGCAACCGTTACCCTTTGTGGGTTGAAGTCTCCATCAACGTGGACGCACGATAGCACCACCTATCAGAACCACGCCAAAAATCTCCGTGTCTACATTGTGTTTGCCTTCTCCAAACCCTTCTCTTTACCTTCATATGCAATGTTTTACATTCCGTTGCTATACTCTTAGAATTGCATGTGTAGGTTGATTGCTTGACTTGTGCTAAGTTGCTAAAATCTGCCAAGACTTAAAATTGGGGAAAGGCTAGATTTTTATTTGGTCAAGTAGTCTAATCACCCCCTTTAGACCTACTTTCGATCCTACAAGTGGTATCAGATCTTTGGTCTTCATTTGCCTTGATTTCCATAGCTTTGGTGATCATAACCTTGGTTTCACAATGATGACCCACAAGTATAGGGGATCTATCGTAGTCCTTTCGATAAGTAAGAGTGTCGAACCCAACAAGGAGTAGAAGGAAATGATAAGCAGTTTTCAGTAAGGTATTCTCTGCAAGCACTGAAATTATAGGTAACAGATAGTTTTGTGATAAGGAAATTTGTAACGGGTAACAAGCAATAAAAGTAAACAAGGTGCAGCAAGGTGACCCAATCCTTTTTGTAGCAAAGGACAAGCCTGGACAAACTCTTATATAAAGAAAAGCGCTCCCGAGGACACATGGGAATTATCGTCAAGCTAGTTTTCATCATGCTCATATGATTCGCGTTCGTTACTTTGATAATTTGATATGTGGGTGGACCGGTGCTTGGGTACTGCCCTTCCTTGGACAAGCATCCCACTTATGATTAACCCCTCTCGCAAGCATCCGCAACTATGAAAGAAGAATTAAGGTAAACCTAACCATAGCATGAAACATGTGGATCCCAATCAGCCCCTTACGAAGCAATGCATAAACTAGGGTTTAAGCTTCTGTCACTCTAGCAACCCATCATCTACTTATTACTTCCCAATGCCTTCCTCTAGGCCCAAACAATGGTGAAGTGTCATGTAGTCGATGTTGACATAACACCACTAGAGGAAAGACAACATACATCTCATCAAAATATTGAACGAATACCACATTCACATGACTACTTATAACAAGACTTCTCCCATGTCCTCAGGAACAAACGTAACTACTCACAAATCATATTCATATTCATAATCAGAGGGGTATTAATACGCATAAAGGATCTGAACATATGATCTTCCACCGAATAAACCAACTAGCATTAACTACAAGGAGTAATCAACACTACTAGCAACCCACAGATACCAATCTGAGGTTTTGAGACAAAGATCGGATACAAGAGATGAACTAGGGTTTGAGAGAAGATGGTGCTGGTGAAGATGTTGATGAAGATTGACCCCCTCCCGATGAGAGGATCGATGGTGTTGACGATGGTGACGATTTCCCCCTCCCGGAGGGATGTTTCCCCGACAGAACAGCTCCGCCGGAGCCCTAGATTGGTTTCGCCAAGTTCCGCCTCATGACGGCGGTGCTTCGTCCCGAAAGCTTCCTTATGATTTTTTCCAGGGCAGAAGACACCTTATACCAGAAGATGGGCATCGGGGAGCTGCCAGGTGGCCCACGAGGCAGGGGGGAGCGCCCTTCACCCTCGTGGACGGTGGGTGGCCCCCCTCTGGTGCTTTCTTCACCTGATATTTTTAATATATCCCAAAACTAACTTTCCTGGAGTTTCAGGACTTTTGGAGTTGTGCAGAATAGGTCTCTAATATTTGCTCCTTTTCCAGCCCAGAATTCCAGCTGCCGGCATTCTCCCTCTTCATGTAAACCTTGTAAAATAAGAGAGAAAAGGCACAAGTATTGTGACATAATGTGTAATAACAGTCCATAATGCAATAAATATCAATATAAAAGCATGATGCAAAATGGACGTATCACACAACCTAGGAGAGTATGGCGTCTAGCGAGGGAAATTACCACCGTAGAGGTCCTTACTTTGATGGTACTAATTTTGCTAGTTGGAAGCATAAGATGAAAATGCATATTCTTGGACATAACCCCGCCGTTTGGGCTATTGTGTGTATTGGTTTGCAAGGTGAATTCTTTGAAGATGGAAGAGAACCGAATTGTGAAGCAACCACGAAAGAATTGAAGATGTTGCAATACAATGCTAAAGCTTGCGATATCCTCTTCAACGGATTTTGCCCCGAAGAAATCAACAAAATCAGCCGCCTTGAGAATGCAAAGGAATTTTGGGATACTTCGGTTGATATGCACGAAGGTACCGAGTCCGTTAAGGAATCCAAATTGGATGTGCTTCAAAGTCAACTTGACAAGTTCAAAATGGAGGATGCTGAAGGAGTCGTTGAAATGTATTCTAGGCTCGCTCTCATCACAAATGAGATTGTCGGCTTAGGAAGTGAAGAGATGACCGATAGATTCATCATCAAGAAGATCCTAAGAGCCTTGGATGGAAAATATGATACCATGTGCACCTTGATCCAAATGATGCCCAATTACAAAGATCTCAAGCCAACAGAAGTCATTTGTAGAATTGTTGCTCATGAGATGTCACTTAAGGATAAGGAAGAGCTTCACAACAAGTCTAGTGGCGCTTACAAAGCTTCATGTGATTCTCCTACAACATCAAGTGAGAATCAAGCCTTCAATGAAGAATTGAGCCTAATGGTGAAGAACTTCAACAAGTTCTACAAGAGTAGAAGCAAAGAGAGAAGTTCCAAGTCAAGGTCCTACAATGACAAAAGATCTTCTAGTCGTGATCGCAATTACTACAATTGTGGAAGACCCGGACACTACTCTAGTGAGTGTACGCCCCCCTATAAAAGAAGAGAAGACTCACCTAAAAGGAGAAGTAAAAGAGAGGAATCACCTCCAAGAGAGAGAAGGAGTAGAGATGATCGTTATGAATGAAGACCCTCTCGTAGAAGCAAGGATTCAGAAAGGAAGGACAAGTCATCAAAGAGCCGCACAAGACGGAAACATCAAGCTCATGTTGGTGAATGGGTATCCGGTTCCGACTCTCACAACTACTCCAAGAGAAGCTATCACTCCGACTCCGAATATACTCAAGATGAAGGTGTTGCTTGTCTTGCACTTGTGTCATCCAACTCCTATGACATATTCGATTCACCAAATGAAGGGATTGGAAGATGCTTCATGGCTAAAGGCCCCAAGGTATCACACCCCGAGTATATTGATTTCAATAGTGATGAAGATGATTTGCTAGGTGATGATGATTTACTTGTTGACAACTCTAGTGATGAAAACTATGATGAAATTGCTATTAATCATGCTAATCAAGATGAAACGAATGACGATGATAAGAAGGAGATTGAGCGTCTAACTAAAGAACTAAACACTCTTAAGTTGGCTCATGAAACTATCTTAGAAGATCATCGAGAGCTTTTAAAGACTCATGAGAAGATATGCTTTGAAAAGCTCAATCTAGAGCAAGAGCATGGGTTCTTAAAAGCAACCAATGTTGATCTTCATAAGAAAAGTTCTTCTTACATTGCCAAGTGTTTACTCTTGTCTACTTACATGCCACAAGTAAAATCTAGCAACAAGAGCAAGAAAGATTCTTCTTTTAGTAGTAACAATAATCATGTTAAATCCAATATTGTTGCTTCTAGTAGTTCTTAAAACAGCAACATATATATATATATATATATATTTGTCATATGATTTCTTATGCTAAAGTAACAATCTATTCACAATGTAAAGTATGAATCAGAAACTTCATTGAAAACTAACAAACTATAATCTCAGTCATTGAAATAATTGCAATTTATCATAACATCGGAAATAGTCAATATAAGAGCTTTTCAGCAAGTCCACGTACTCAACCATCTTTTAGTCTTTCACACCTTCTAACACTCACGCAATACTTATGGGTATGAAGTTTTAATCGGACACAGAGAAAGATAGGGGCTTATAGTTTTGCCTCCCAACCTTTTACCTCAAGGGTAACGTCAACATTAATGCTTTATGAAAACCCACATCCAATTGGATATATATATATATATATATATATATATATATATATATATATATATATATATATATATATATAGTGCTTGCCAAAGGATAAAGTGTAAAAAGGAAAGGTGAAGATCACCATGACTCTTGTATAAGGTATAAGACAAGAATAAAAGATAGGCCCTTCGCAGAGGGAAGCAGAGGTTGTCATGTGCTTTTATGGTTGGATGCACAAAATCTTAATGCAAAAGAACGTCACTTTATATTGCCACTTGTGATAGGGACCTTTATTATGCAGTCCATCACTTTTATTTCTTCCATATCACAAGCTCGTATAAGCTTATTTTCTCCACATTAATAGATCATACATATTTAGAGAGCAATTTTTGTTTCTTGCAACAATGACAACTTACTTGAAAGATCTTACTCAATCCATAGGTAGATATGGTGGACTCTCATGGCAAAACCGGGTTTAAGGATATTTGGAAGCACATGTAGTATCTCTACTTGGTGCAAAGAATTTGGCTAGCATGAGGGGGAAAGACAAGCTCAACATGTTGGATGATCCATGATAATATAATTTATTTCGGATGTAAGAAAACATAACCCATTACGTTGTCTTTCATGTCCAACATCAACCTTTTAGCATGTCATATTTTAATGAGTGCTCACAATCATAAAAGATGTCCAAGAAAGTATATTTATATGTGAAAACCTCTCTTTCTTTATTACTTCCTATTAATTGCAACGGTGACTAAAACTATGTTTGTCAACTCTCAACAACTTTTGTTCATCATACTCTTTATATGTGAAGTCATTACTCTCCATAAGATCAATATGATCTTTTTATTTATTTTTATTCTTTCCTTTATTCCCTCAAGATCATAGCAAGATATCAAAGCCCTCGACTCAAAACTAATCTTTATTATATATACCTCACGGACTCGATTACATAGAAGGATTATAAAGCAAAACTCAAAACCAGATCATACTAAAACTTTATTCTACTAGATCAAGATATTACCAAAAGGATCGAACTAAGAAAAACGGTAAAGATAGAAGTGTGATGGTGATATGATACCGGGGCACCTCCCCCAAGCTTGGCAGTTGCCAAGGGGAGTGCCCATACCCGATACCCAGTTCTCCTTCTTCGGGGGTGGTGATGATGGAGTTGTTGATGAAGTCGTGTCACACATCGAGCGTAGGAGATCTTCCAATTTGCGAATAATGCCCTTGAGTGCGGTGATGTATTCTTGCAACAAAATATTTTCACAAGTGAGATACTTGTTTTGCACCCGAACTATTTCAATCATCTTGAAAGCTTCTATTTCAGTAGGGGTAAGATGGTTATAGTGAGGTTGAAGGATGTCTTCTTCTTCTTCTTCTGCTGACGGAGCTTGATCCTCCGTGGCCTTCTTGATCTTATCACCCTTGTTTGTCTCCCCAAGTTCTTCTCTCTTCATCTCTATCTTTATTAGCCAAGCATCATCGCCTGCGTTGTTGGAGGAAGAGGACGACATGATGCCTGGCATTGAAAACTCTGGCAGAATACAACTCGAAATAAAAACAGAGGATATTTGCGTGGTACAGTGGTCAAAACCTTCGGGAGATTATATAATGAATTTGTACCGACCAAAAGAAGTATCGTGCAAGAAAACGGAGTCCGGAGGGCACACGAGGTGCCCACGAGGAAGGGGGCGCGCCCAGGGGGTAGGGCGCACCCTCCACCCTCGTGGACGCCTCGTGTCCTTGCCGGACTACTTATTATTTTCCTATTTTCTTAAATATTCCAAAACAGAGAAAAATTGCCATTAGAACTGTTTTGGAGTCGGTTTACTTACCGTACCACATACCTATTCCTTTTCAGAGTCTGAAACATTATGGAAAGTGTCCCTTATGTATTCCTCCGGGGTTACGGTTTCAATAACATTAGTTTCAATATTTATTGGATTACCTGAGATATAATGTTTGATTCTTTGACCGTTCACCACCTTTGGATTTGTGCCTTCGAAGTTGTTGATTTTTATGGCACCGGAACGATAGACCTCCTCGATAACGTAAGGGAGAGAAGTTTTCCTACACAAATTCTTAAACGAGAGTTGTATAGTAGAGCATAATCACCTACATTAAACTCATGCTTTTGTATCCTTTTGTCATGCCATCTTTTAACTTTTTCTTTAAACAGTTTGGCATTCTCATAGGCCTGGGTTCTCCATTAGTCAAGTGAGCTAATGTCAAATAGTCTCTTCTCACCGGCAAGTTTGAAATCATAACTGAGCTCTTTAATGGCCCAATATGCCTTATGTTCTAGTTTGAGAGGTAAGTGACATGCTTTTCCATAAACCATTTTATATGGAGACATACCCATAGGATTTTTATATGCAGCTCTATAGGCCCATAATGCATCATCAAGTTTTTTGGACCAATTCTTTCTAGATCTATTAACAGTCTTTTGCAAATTTAATTTAAGCTCCCTATTACTTAGTTCTACATGACCACTAGATTGTGGATGGTATGGAGATGCAATTCTATGATTAACATCGTACTTAGCAAGCATTTTACGAAAAGCACCATGAATAAAATGTGAACCACCATTAGTCATTAAGTATCTAGGGACTCCAAACCTTGAAAAAATAACTTCTTTAAGCATCTTAATAAAGGTGTTATGATCAGCACTACTAGTTGGAATAGCTTCTACCCACTTAGTAACGTAATCAACAACAACTAAAATATGCGTATACCCATTAGAGGAAGGAAACAGTCCCATATAATCAAAGCCCCAAACATCAAATGGTTTGATAACAAGTGAATAGTTCATAGGCATTTCTTGACGCCTACTAATATTACCAATTCTTTGACATTCATCACAGGACAAGACAAACTTACGGGCATCTTTGAAAAGAGTAGGCCAATAAAAACCGAATTGCAATACCTCATGTGCAGTTCTATCTCCAGCGTGGTGTCCTCCATAAGCCTTGGAGTGACACTTGCGTAGGATCTGTTCCTGTTCATGCTTAGGTACACAAAGTCTAATAACACCATCTACTCCTTCTTTATAAAGGTGTGGGCCATCCCAGAAGTAATGTCTTAAATCATAGAAAAACTTTTTCTTTTGCTGGTATGTGAAACCAGGTGGTATAAATTTAGCAAGAATGTAATTGGCATAATCAGCATACCATGGAGCAGTGCGAGAAGCATTTATGACAACTAATTGTTCATCAGGGAAGCTATCATCAATAGATAGTGCGCCATCAAGAATATTCTCTAACCTAGACAAGTTGTCTGCAACGGGGTTCTCAGCTCCCTTTCTATCAATAATATGTAAATCAAATTCTTGTAGCAAGAGAACCCATCTAATAAGTCTAGGTTTAGCATCTTTCTTTTCCATAAGGTATTTAATAGCAGCATGATCAGTGTGAACAGTTACTTTAGAATCAACAGTATAAGGTCTGAACTTATCACATGCAAATACAACTGCTAAAAATTCTTTTTCAGTAGTAGCATAATTTCTCTGGGCACCGTCTAGGGTTTTACTAGCATATTGGATAACATTTAATTTCTTATCGACTCTTTGTCCTAGAAAAACACCTACAACATAATCACTAGCATCACACATAATTTCAAAGGGTAAATTCCAATCAGGTGGCTGAACAATAGGTGCAGAAATCAAGGCGTTCTTAAGTATTTCAAATGCCTCTACACAATCATCATCAAGGACAAAAGGAACATCTTTTTGTAAGAGATTAGTCAGAGGCCTAGAAATTTTTGAGAATTGTTTAATGAATCTCCTATAAAAACTGGCATGACCGAGGAAACTTCTTATACCTTTAATGTCCTTAGGACACGACATCTTTTCAATAGCGTCAACTTTAGCTTTATCAACTTCAATACCTCTTTCAGAAATTTTATGCCCTAAGACAATACCTTCATTAACCATAAAGTGGCACTTCTCCCAATTCAAGACAAGATTAGTTTCTTCACATCTCTGCAAAACTCGATCAAGGTTGCTTAAGCAATCATCAAAATAAGTTCCATACATGGAGAAATCATCCATGAAAACCTCAACAATCTTTTCACAAAAGTCAGAGAATATAGCAGTCACACATCTTTGAAAGGTAGCAGGTGCATTACATAAACCAAAAGGCATACGTCTATAAGCAAAGGTACCGAAAGGGCAAGTAAAAGTGGTCTTTTCTTGATCCTCTTTTGACACATGTATTTGAGAGAAACCAGAATAACCATCTAGAAAGCAAAAATGTGTATGTTTGGATAATCTTTCTATCATTTGATTAATAAAAGGTAAAGGGTAATGATCTTTTCTAGTAGCTTTATTTAATTTGCGGAAATCAATTACCATTCTATAACCTGTAACAATTCTTTATGGGATCAATTCATCTTTATCATTAAGGACAACAGTAATACCTCCCTTCTTAGGGACACAATGGATAGGACTTACCCACAGACTATCAGCAACGGGATAAATTATACCTGCCTCTAGAAGCTTTAGTATTTCATTTCTTACCACTTCTCTCATCTTATGATTTAACCGTCGTTGGTGATCAACAACCGGTTTAGCGTCTTTCTCCAATTTTATTTTGTGCTGGCATAGAGTGGGACTAATGCCCTTAAGATCATCAAGAGTATATCCAATAGCAGCACGGTGCTTCTTCAGAGGTTTCAATAATTTCTCTTCTTCCTGCTCTGAAAGGTTAGCACTAATAATAACAGGATATATCTTCTTTTCATCAAGATAAGCATATTTAAGAGTATCAGGTAATGGTTTAAGCTCAAACACGGGATCACCCTTGGGTGGAGGAGGATCCCCCAGAATTTCAACGGGCAAGTTGTGTTTCAAAATAGGTCCCTGTTTAAAGAATACTTCATCTATTTCCCTTCTTTCATTCATAAACATATCATTTTCATGGTCTAGCAAATATTGCTCTAAAGGATCATTAGGAGGCACGCCAATAGAAGAAAGACCAATAATTTCATCTTTGCTAGGCAATTCTTTATCATGGGGTTGTCTACGAAATTTAGCAAAATTAAGATCATGAGACATATCTCCTAAACCAACAGTAACAATATCCTTCTCGCAGTCTATCCTAGCATTAACAGTATTCAAGAAGGGTCTACCAAATATAATGGGACAAAAGTCATCTTGTGGTGAACCAAGAACAAGAAAATCAGTAGGATATTTAACTTTCCCACACAAGACTTCAACATCTCTAACAATCCCAATTGGTGAATTAGTATCTCTATTGGCAAGCTTAATTGTAACATCTATATCTTCTATCTCAGCAGGTGCAATATCATGCATAATTTCTTTGTATAAGGAATGAGGTATTACACTCGCACTAGCACCCATATCACATAAGCCTTGATAACAATGATCTCCTATTTTAACAGAAACAACAGGCATGCCTACAACATGTCTATGTTTATTTTTAGTATCGGGTCTAGCAATTCTAGCAGCTTCATTACAGAAATAAATAACATGCCCATCAATATTATCTACCAAGAGATCCTTGACCATAGCAACACTAGGTTCGACTTTAATTTGCTCAGAGGGCGTTGATGTTCTAGCATTACTCTTACGACCACAGTTGAAGTTTTAGCATGATCCTTTATTCTAGCAGGGAAAGGTGGTTTCTTAATATAATCGGTAGGGACGATAGGATCAACATTATAAGTGATAGTCTTTTCTTCAACTTTAATAGGTTCAAGTACTTTTACTTCAATGGGAGGATGATATTTAAACCACTTCTCCTTAGGGAGATCAACATGAGTAGCAAATGATTCACAGAAAGAAGCTACTATCTCAGAGTCAAGTCCATATTTAGTGCTAAATTCACGAAAAACATCGGTATCCATAAAAGATTTAACACAATCAAACTTAGGTGTTATACCTGACTCCTTACCTTCTTCGAGTTCCCAATCTTCAGAGTTGTGTTTAATTCTTTCCAATAAATCCCATCTGAATTCAATAGTCTTCATCATAAAAGAACCAGTACAAGAAGTATCGAGCATGGAGCGATTATTGAGAGAAAACCGAGCATAAATTTTTTGAATAATAATTTCTCTTGAGAGCTCATGATTGGGGCATGAATATAACATTGACTTAAGCCTCCCCCAAGCTTGAGCGATACTTTCTCCTTCGCGAGGCCAAAAATTATATATATAATTACGATCACGATGAACCAGATGCATAGGATAAAACTTCTGATGAAATTCCAATTTCAATCGGTTGTAGTTCCATGATCCCATATCATCACATAGCCTAAACCATGTCAATGCCTTTCCCTTCAAAGATAAAGGGAAGACCTTCTTCTTGATAACATCCTCGGGCATACATGCAAGCTTAAATAATCCACAAACTTCATCCACATAGATTAGGCGCATATCGGGATGTAATGTTCCGTCTCCTACAAAAGGATTAGCTAGCAGTTTCTCTATCATACCTGAAGGAATTTCAAAGTAAACATATTCAGTAGGTTCAGTAGGTTGAGGAGCTACTCTTTACTCTACTGGTCAAGGTGAAGATACCCCGAACAAGCCCCTCAAAGGATTATTTTCCATAGTAACAAGTGATAGTAAATTTCAGCACACTATATAAAATTTTCCTTACCAAATTCCACTTACGAAAGGCGTTTCACTCCCCGGAAACGGCGCCAGAAAAGAGTCTTGATGACCCGCAAGTATAGGGGATCTATCGCAGTCCTTTCAATAAGTAAGAGTGTCTAACCCAACGAGGAGCAGAAGTAAATGATAAGCAGTTTTCAGTAAGGTATTCTCTGCAAGAACTGAAATTATAGGTAACAGATAGTTTTGTGATAAGGTAATTTGTAACGGGTAACAAGCAATAAAAGTAAACAAGGTGCAGCAAGGTGGCCCAATCCTTTTTGTAGCAAAGGACAAGCCTGGAAAAACTCTTATATAAAGGAAAGCGCTCCAGAGGACACATCGGAATTATCGTCAAGCTAGTTTTCATCATGCTCATATGATTCGCGTTCGTTACTGTGATAATTTGATATGTGGGTGGATCGGTGCTTGGGTACTGCCCTTCCTTGGACAAGCATCCCACTTATGATTAACCCCTCTCGCAAGCATCCGCAACTACGAAAGAAGAATTAAGGTAAACCTAACCATAGCATGAAACATGTGGATCCAAATCAGCCCCTTACGAAGCAACGCATAAACTAGGGTTTAAGCTTATGTCACTCTAGCAACCCATCATCTACTTATTACTTCCCAATGCCTTCCTCTAGGCCCAAACAATGGTGAAGTGTCATGTAGTCGACGTTCACATAACACCACTAGAGGAAAGACAACATACATTTCATCAAAATATCGAACGAATACGACATTCACATGACTACTTATAACAAGAATGCTCCCATGTCCTCAGGAACAAACGTAACTACTCACATATCATATTCATGTTCATAATCAGAGGGGTATTAATATGCATAAAGGATCTGAACATATGATCTTCCACCGAATAAACCAACTAGCATCAACTACAAGGAGTAATCAACACTACTAGCAACCCACAGGTACCAATATGAGGTTTTGAGACAAAGATCGGATACAAGAGATGAACTAGGGTTTGAGAGGAGATGGTGCTGGTGAAGATGTTGATGAAGATTGACCCCCTCCCGATGAGGGGATCGATGGTGATGATGATGGTGATGATTTCCCCCTCCCGGAGGGATGTTTCCCCGGCAGAACAGCTCCGCCGGAGCCCTAGATTGGTTTCGCCAGGTTCCGCCTCGTGACGGCGGTGCTTCGTCCCAAAAGCTTCCTTATGATTTTTTTCCAGGGCAGAAGACACCTTATACCAGAAGATGGGCATCGGGGAGCTGCCAGGTGGCCCACGAGGCAGGGGGCGCGCCCTCCACCCTCGTGGACGGTGGGTGGCCCCCCTCTGGTGCTTTCTTCGCCTGATATTTTTAATATATTCGAAAACTGACTTTCGTGGAGTTTCAGGACTTTTGGAGTTGTGCAGAATAGGTCTCTAATATTTGCTCCTTTTCCAGCCCAGAATTCCAGCTGCCGGCATTCTCCCTCTTCATGTAAACCTTCGAAAATAAGAGAGAAAAGGCATAAGTATTGTGACATAATGTGTAATAACAACCCATAATGCAATAAATATCGATATAAAAGCATGATGCAAAATGGACGTATCACACAACCTAGGAGAGTATGGCGTCTGACGAGGGAAATTACTACCATAGAGGTCCTTACTTTGATGGTACTAATTTTGCTAGTTGGAAGCATAAGATGAAAATGCATATTCTTGGACATAACCCCGCCGTTTGGGATATTGTGTGTATTGGTTTGCAAGGTGGATTCTTCGAAGATTGAAGAGAACCAAATCGTGAAGCAACCGCGGAAAACTTGAAGATGTTGCAATACAATGCTCCAGCTTGCGATATCCTCTTCAACGGATTTTGCCCCGAAGAAATCAACAAAATCAGCCACCTTGAGAATGCAAAGGAATTTTGGGATACTTGGGTTGATATGCATGAAGGTACCGAGTCCGTCAAGGAATCCAAATTGGATGTGCTTCAAAGTCAACTTGACAAGTTCAAAATGGAGGATGCTGAAGGGGTCGCTGAAATGTATTCTAGGCTCGCTCTCATCACAAATGAGATTGCCGGCTTAGGAAATGAAGAGATGACCGACAGATTCATCATCAAGAAGATCCTAAGAGCCTTGGATGGAAAATATGATACCATGTGCACCTTGATCCAAATGATGCCCAATTACAAAGATCTCAAGCCAACAGAAGTCATTTGTAGAATTGTTGCTCATGAGATGTCACTTAAGGATAAGGAAGAGCTTCACAACAAGTCTAGTGGCGCTTACAAAGCTTCATGTGATTCTCCTACAACATCAAGTGAGAATCAAGCCTTCAATGAAGAATTGAGCCTAATGGTGAAGAACTTCAACAAGTTCTACAAGAGTAGAAGCAAAGAGAGAAGTTCCAAGTCATGGTCCTACAATGACAAAAGATCTTCTAGTCGTGATCGCAATTACTACAATTGTGGAAGACCCGGACACTACTCTAGCGAGTGTACGCCCCCCTATAAAAGAAGAGAAGACTCACCTAAAAGGAGAAGTTAAAGAGAGGAATCACCTCCAAGAGAGAGAAGGAGTAGAGATGATCGTTATGAATGAAGACCCTCTCGTAGAAGCAAGGATTCAGAAAGGAAGGACAAGTCATCAAAGAGCCACACAAGACGAAAACATCAAGCTCATGTTGGTGAATGGGTATCCGGTTCCGACTCTGACAACTACTCCATGGGAAGCTATCACTCCGACTCCGAATATACTCAAGATGAAGGTGTTGCCGGTCTTGCACTTGTGTCATCCAACTCCTATGACATATTCGATTCACCAAATGAAGGGATTGGAAGATGCTTCATGGCTAAAGGCCCCAAGGTATCACACCCCGAGTATGTTGATTTCAATGGTGATGAAGATGATTTGCTAGGTGATGATGATTTACTTGTTGACAACTCTAGTGATGAAAACTATGATGAAATTGCTATTAATCATGCTAATCAAGATGAAACAAATGACGATGATAAGAAGGAGATTGAGTGTCTAACTAAAGAACTAAACACTCTTAAGTTGGCTCATGAAACTACCCTAGAAGATCATCGAGAGCTTTTAAAGACACATGAGAAGATATGCTTTGAAAAGCTCAATCTAGAGCAAGAGCATGGGTTCTTAAAAGCAAGCAATGTTGATCTTCGTAAGAAAAGTTCTTCTTACATTGCCAAGCGTTTACTCTTGTCTACTTACATGCCACAAGTAAAATCTAGCAACAAGAGCCAGAAAGATTCTTCTTCTAGTAGTAACAATAATCATGTTAAATCCAATATTGTTGCTTCTAGTAGTTCTCTTGATTCCACTAATGATTCTCTTAGCCAAGTTACACTTGAGCAAGAAAATAGCTTATTGAAGGGAATTATAGAGAAAGGTGTTTACAAGAGCGTTGCCGAAATAAGCTATTTGAGGAAATTGTACGCAAGCAAGGAAGGCACCGGAAGAATCAAGGTGTTGGTTTTGAACGCAAGTTCAATGCCAATGGAGTTGAGTGGGAAGAAGATCAATACCCCAAGATGAAGTTTGTTCCTCAACAAGAGAAGTATGATCCCACTTCTTTCAAGGGAGCAGAAGCTCAAGATGATCTTCCACCACAAGACCACAAGGTAAAAGGCAAGGACAAGCTTCAAGAAGAGATTGATGCATTTGAAGAAGCTCCAAAGGCCTTGGTCAAGTGGGTTCCCAAGACTACATCAAGTTCTACTTCATCAAGTAAGACTACAACTCCAAGGATTCCCATCATGATGATGTGGATCCCAAAGAAGAAGAACTAGAGAGTTCTTGAGGGTGAGTCCGTCAACATACTTCACTCATATTCATCCTGGCAAGGACAAGTGCAATCAACTTTCATATCTTGCACTAGTTCAAGGAGTCACAAACCCTCTTGTTGGTAAGACAAGGGACAAGGTAACCTAATGCTTTCATGGTCATCATTGTATGTGTATTTCACTCTATGTCTATGGATATCCTTGTGTGTTCCTTGTGGGACTAACCCATGCAGGTATTGAAAGTGCAACTCACTCCAATGGATTGCTCCAAATGATCTACATCAACATTGAGCATCTACATCTTCAACACCTACATGAAGTCATCATCGACAAGACCCAAGGTTATTCATCCCTCTTAGGGGGGATATCACATCTAGGGGGAGCTTTGCTCTAAGAATTGAGCTAAAGCAACTCTAAAGGTGTGAACACAACAATGCTTTATGTAAAAGTGGTGACCCCACTTGTGCTTAAACGATGAGTATGACCTACGATCAAATGTTCTCATTTGACTCCTCAGTCAATATACTCATATATAGATGACCTAGTCATCGCCAATTGCTTGATAGTTGCTAGAGTGTTTGTCCATTGATGTCTGCTAGACTACGTCGGTATTTCCCCAAAGAGGAAGGGATGATGCAACACATCGACGGTAGGTATTTCCCTCAGTGATGAGACCAAGGTTATCGAACCAGTAGGAGAACCAAGCAACACTACGTAAACAAAACCTGCACACAAATAACAAATACTCACAACCCGACGTATTAAAGGGGTTGTCAATCCCTTTCGGGTAACGGCGCAAGAAATTGGCAAATGGACGTGAGAGAGTTGTAATAATTTGATAGATAGATCTCGCGGGAACGCGAGATATAATAAATTGCAGCAAGGTATTTTTGTATTTTTGGTTTAATAGACCTGAAAATAAAAGCAAATAAAATAGATCGCAAAGGCAAATATAATGAGAAAGAGATCCGGGGCCGTAGATTTCACTAGTGGCTTCTCTCGAGAAAAATAGCAAACGGTGGGTAAATGAATTACTGTTGGGAAACTGATAGAACTTCAAATAATCATGAAGATATCCAGGCAAGGATCATTATATAGGCATCACGTCCAAGATTAGTAGACTGACTCCTGCCTGCATCTACTACTATTACTCCACACATCGACCACTATCCAGCATGCATCTAGTGTATTAAGTTCATGGAGAAACGGAGTAATGCAATAAGAACAATGACATGATGTAGACAAGATCTATTTATGTAGAAATAGGCCCCATCTTGTTATCCTTAATAGCAATGGTACATACGTGTCGGTTCCCCTTCTGTCACTGGGATCAAGCACCGTAAGATCGAATCCATCACAAAGCATCTATTCCCATGGCAAGAAAAATCGATCAAGTGGTCCTAACTAAACCAAAGATTCGAAGAAAAATGCGAGGCTATAAGTAATCATGCATATAAGAGATCAAAGAAGACTCAAATAACTTTCATGGATAAAAACATAGATCTGATCATAAACTCAAAGTTCATCGGATCCCAACAAACACATCGCAAAAAGAGTTACATCAAATAGATCTACAAGAGACCATTGTATTGAGAATCAAAAGAGAGAGAGAGAGGAAGCCATCTAACTACTAACTACGGACCCGTAGGTCTACAATGAACTACTCACGCATCATCGGAGAGGCACCAATGAGGATGATGAATCCCTCCGTGATGGTGTCTAGATTGGATCTGGTGGTTCTAGAACTTGCGGCGGCTGGAATTGATTTTCGTCGACTCCCCTAGGGTTTCTGGAATATTGGGGTTATTATAGAGCAAAGAGGCGGTGAGGGAGGCCACCGAGGTGGGCACAACCCACATGGGCGCGCCTGGGCCCCCAGGCGCGCCCTGGTGGGTTGTGCTCCCCTCGGAGCACCCCTCTGGTACTTCTTCGGCCCATCTGGTGTCTTCCGGTCCAGAAGAAATCCATAAAAAGTTTCGCTGCGTTTGGACTCCGTTTGGTATTGATTTCCTGCGATGTAAAAAAACAAGCAGAAAACAGCAACTGGCACTGGGCACTATGTCAATAGGTTAGTACCAAAAAATGATATAAAATGACTATAAAATTATTTTAAAACATCCAAGAATGATAATATAACAACATGGAACAATCAAAAATTATAGATACGTTGGAGACATATCAGCATCCCCAAGCATAATTCCTGCTTGTCCTCGAGTAGGTAAATGATAAAAACATAATTTTTGATGTGGAATGCTGCCTAACATGTTCATGACATATTCTTTTCTTTGTAGCATGGACATTTGGACTTTTATATGATTCAAAGGAATAGTCTAGTTTTGACATGAAGACTTTAATACTCAAGCATATCAACAAGCAACCATGTCTTTCAAAATATCAACGCTAAAGCAAGTTATCCCTAGCCCATTATGCTCAATCATTGATCCATTCATGAAACACACTCGCATATTAGCTACACCCAATGCTCAAGTACGATCATAGTGCCCCTTAATTAGTTGGTGCTTTATAAGGGAAGATGGAGACTCAAATAAATAAAAATTGCATAAAGTAAAAGAAACGCCCTTCGCCGAGGGAAGTAGGGATTTGTAGAGGTGCCAGAGCTCAAAGCGAAAAAGATAGAGATAAAACATTTTGGGTGGCATGCTTTTCCTGTCAACGAAAACGATCGAGTAGTTCCCAATACTTTCCATGCTAGATTTATCATAGGGGGTTCCCAAACAGAAAATAAAGTTTATTCCTTTTTCGACCATACTTTTAGTTTCCATGGCTAGTGATGCGGAGCATCCTATGGACATCACCATGTCAAGAGTCCGTTCGGCGAGTGACACGTGCGACATCTACTTCACATACACAAAGGTGAATCATCTCCTTTACACATGCTCACTTGACACCTTCGAGGATGGTATACTACTTGACACTCCACTCGTGTGCATGCATAGGTATTGTCGGAACACTACGGACGACGAGGAGGAGTGCAAGCACCAAGGAACAACTACACCATCTGCAAGAGAAGCATGGAAGCGACGACGGAAGAAGAAGACGGAGACAGCTCCCAGGACCCGGACATCCGACCAGGACCCCGGACATCCGGCCCCTGGAACCTCACCCACAGCAGCCGCCAAGTACCTACAGGCCCCGGACATCCGGCCATAGCCCGGACATCCGGATCTTTCCCCGGAAATCCGGCGTCGACGACAGAACGGACCCGAAGCTTGGCCACTTCAGCCCGGACATCTGGCGTGAGCCCCGGACATCAGGCGCCCCACGATCGGCCGGACATCCGGCCCCCAGCCAGGACATCCGGCACCTGCCTGCGCGCAGCCACGGGCCAGAGGCCCATGTATCCCTTTCCACTTACCCCTTCGAGGCTTAGACTATAAATAGACCTCCCCCCTTCTCCTTTCTAGGGTTAGCTGATACGTCCATTTTGCATCATGCTTTTATATCGATATTTATTGCATTATGGGCTGTTATTACACATTATGTCACAAATACTTATGCCTATTCTCTCTTATTTTACAAGGTTTCATTAAGGAGAGAGAATGCCGGCAACTGGAATTTTGGGCTGGAAAAGGAGCAAATATTAGAGACCTATTCTGCACAACTCCAAAAGTCCTGAAACTCCACGAAAGTTATTTTTGGAAATAATAAAAAATACTGAGCGGAAGAAATACCTGAGGGGGCCAACACCCTGGCCACGAGGGTGGGGGGCGCGCCCTACCCCCTGGGCGCGCCCCCTGCCTCGTGGGCCCCTTGTTGGCCTCCGGTGCCCATCTTATGCTATATGAAGTCTTTCGTCCTAAGAAAAATCATAAGCAAGCTTTCGGGATGAGACTCCGCCGCCACGAGGCGGAACCTTGGCGGAACCAATCTAGGGCTCCGACAGAGCTGTTCTGCTGGGGACACTTCCCTTCGGGAGGGGGAAATCATCGCCATCGTCATCACCAACGCTCCTCTCGTCAGGAGAGGGCAATCTCCATCAACATCTTCACCAGCACCATCTCCTCTCAAACCCTAGTTCATCTCTTGTATCCAATTCTTGTCTCTAAGTCTGGGATTGGTACCTGTAGGTTGCTAGTAGTCTTGATTACTCCTTGTAGTTAATGCTAGTCGGTTTATTTGGTGGAAGATCATATGTTCAGATCCTTTATGCATATTAATACTCCTTCGATTATGAACATGAATATGCTTTGTGAGTAGTTACGTTTGTTCCTGAGGACATGGGAGAAGTCTTACTATTAGTAGTCATGTGAATTTGGTATTCGTTCGATATTTTGATGAGATGTATGTTGTCTCTCCTCTAGTGGTGTTATGCGAACGTCGACTACATGACACTTCACCATTATTTGGGCCTAGAGGAAGGCATTGGGAAGTAATAAGTAGATGATGGGTTGCTAGAGTGACAGAAGCTTAAACCCTAGCTTATGCGTTGCTTCGTAAGGGACTGATTTGGATCCATATGTTTCATGCTATGGTTAGGTTTACCTTAATACTTCTTTTGTAGTTGCGGATGCTTGCCATAGGGGTTAATCATAAGTGGGATGCTTGTCCAAGTAAGGACAGCACCCAAGCACCGGTCCACCCACATATCAAATTATCAAAGTACCGAACGGGAATCATATGAACGTGATGAAAACTAGCTTGACGATAATTCCCATGTGTCCTCGGGAGCGCTTTTCTCTATATAAGAGTTTGTCTAGGCTTGTCCTTTGCTACAAAAAGGATAGGGCCACCTTGCTGCACTTTATTTACTTGTTGCTTGTTACAAATTATCCTATCACAAAACTATCTGTTACCTATAATTTCACTGCTTGCAGAGAATACCTTGCTGAAAACCGCTTATCATTTCCTTCTGCTCCTCGTTGGGTTCGACACTCTTACTTATCTAAAGGACTATGATAGATCCCCTATACTTGTGGGTCATCAAGACTCTTTTCTGGCACCGTTGCCGGGGAGTGAAGCGCCTTTGGTAAGGAAAAATTTATATAGTGTGCTGAAATTTACTGTCACTTGTTACTATGGAAAGTAATCCTCTGAGGGGCTTGTTCGGGGTATCTTCACCCCGACCAGTAGAGCAAAGAGTTGCTCCTCAACCTACTGAACCTACTGAAAATGAAAATGTCTACTTTGAAATTCCTTCGGGTATGTTAGAAAAACTGCTGGCTAATCCTTTTGCAGGAGACGGAACAATGCATCATGATGAGCACCTAATATATGTGGATGAAGTTTGTGGATTATTTAAGCTTGCAGGTATACCCGATGATGTTATTAAGAAGAAGGTCTTCCCTTTATCTTTGAAGGGAGATGCATTGATATGGTATAGGCTATGTGATGATATGGGATCATGGAACTACAAACGATTGAAATTGGAATTTCATCAGAAGTTTTATCCTATGCATCTTGTTCATCGTGATCGCAATTATATATATAATTTTTGGCCTCGTGAAGGAGAAAGCATCGCTCAAGCATGGGGGAGGCTTAAATCAATGTTATATTCATGCTCCAATCATGAGCTCCCAAGATAAATAATTATTCAAAGTTTTTATGCTCGGCTTTCTGATAACAATCGCACCATGCTCGATACTTCTTGTGCTGGCTCTTTTATGATGAAGACTATTGAATTCAGATGGGATTTATTGGAAAGAATTAAACGCAACTCTGAAGATTGGGATCTCGACGAAAGTAAGGAGTCAGGTATGACACCGAAGTTTGATTGTGTTAAATCTTTTATGGATACCGATGTTTTCCGTAAATTTAGCACTAAATATGGACTTGACTCTAAGATAGTAGCTTCTTTCTGTGAATCTTTTGCTGCTCATGTTGATCTCCCTAAGGAGAAGTGGTTTAAATATCATCCTCCCATAGAAGTAAAAGTAGCTGCACCTATTAAAGTTGAAGAAAAGATTATCACTTATAATGATCCTATTGTTCCTACTGCGTATGTTGAAAAACCACCTTTCCCTATTAGAATAAAGGATCATGCTAAAGCTTCAACTGTGGTTCGTAAAAGCAGTATTAGAACCTATACACCTCCTGAGCAAGTTAGAGTTGAACCTAATATTGCTATTATTAAAGACCTCTTGTCTGATAATATTGATGGGCATGTTATTCATTTCCGTGATGAAACTGCTAGAATTGCCAAACCTTGTGCTAAAGATAAACATAGACCTGTGGTAGGCATGCATGTTATTTCTGTTAAAATAGGAGATCATTGTTATCATGTCTTATGTGATATGGGTGCCAGTGCTAGTGCTATACCTCATGACTTACACAAAGAAATTATGCATGATATTGCACCTGCTGAGATAGAAGATATTGATGTTACCATTAAGCTTGCCAATAGAGATACCATATCACCCATTGGAATTGTTAGAGATATTGAAGTATTGTGTGGAAAACTAAATATCCTGCTGATTTTCTTGTTCTCGGTTCCCCACAAGATAGCTTTTGCCCCATTATATTTGGTAGACCCTTCTTGAACACTGTTAATGCTAAGATAGACTGCGAAAAGGATGTTGTTACTATAGGTTTGGGTGATATGTCTCATGAGTTTAATTTCTCTAAATTTCGTAGACAACACCGTGAAGAGGAATTGCCTAGTAAGGATGAAATTATTGGTCTTGCTTCTATTGCTGTACCTCCTAATGATCCTTTGGAACAATATTTGCTAGACCATGAAAATGATATGTTTATGAATGAAAGAAGGGAAATAGATGAAGTATTCTTTAAACAGGAACCCATCCTGAAACACAATTTGCCTGTTGAAATCCTAGGGGATCCTCCTCCACCCAAGGGTGATCCCGTGTTTGAGCTTAAACCGTTACCTGATACTCTTAAATATGCTTATCTTGATGAGAAAAACATATATCCTGTTATTATTAGTGCTAACCTTTCAGAGCATGAAGAAGAGAGGTTATTGAAAACTCTGAAGAAGCACCGTGCTGCTATTGGATATACTCTTGATGATCTTAAGGGCATTAGTCCCACTCTATGTCAACATAAAATAAATTTGGAGAAAGATGCCAAACCAGTTCGTGATCATCAACGACGGCTGAATCCTAAGATGAAAGAAGTGGTAAGAAAGGAAATACTAAAGCTCCTTGAGGCAGGTATAATTTATCCCGTTGCTGATAGTCAGTGGGTAAGTCCTGTTCATTGTGTCCCTAAGAAGGGAGGTATTACCGTCATTCCTAATGATAAAGATGAATTGGTTCCGCAAAGAATTATTACAGGTTATAGGATGGTAATTGATTTCCGCAAATTAAATAAGGCTACTAAAAAGGATCATTACCCCTTACCTTTTATTGATCAAATGCTAGAAAGATTATCCAAACATACACATTTTTGCTTTCTAGATGGTTATTCTGGTTTCTCTCAAATACCAGTGTCAGCCGATGATCAATCAAAGACCACTTTTACTTGCCCTTTCAGTACTTTTGCTTATAGACGTATGCCTTTTGGTTTATGTAATGCATCTGCTACCTTTCAAAGATGCATGATGGCTATATTCTCTGACTTTTGTGAAAAGATTTGTGAGGTTTTCATGGACGACTTATCCGTCTATGGATCCTCTTTTGATGATTGCTTGAGCAACCTTGATCGAGTTTTGCAGAGATGTGAAGAAACTAATCTTGTCTTGAATTGGGAAAAGTGCCACTTTATGGTTAATGAAGGTATTGTCTTGGGACATAAAATTTCTGAAAGAGGTATTGAAGTTGATAAAGCCAAGGTTGATGCTATTGAAAATATGCCGTGTCCCAAGGACATCAAAGGTATAAGAAGTTTCCTTGGTCATGCCGGTTTTTATAGGAGGTTCATTAAGGACTTCTCAAAAATTTCTCGGCCTCTGACTAATCTATTACAAAAGGATATACCATTTGTCTTTGATGATGATTGTGTAGAAGCATTTGAAATACTTAAGAAAGCGTTGATCTCTGCACCTATTGTTCAGCCACCTGATTGGAATTTACCCTTTGAAATTATGTGTGATGCTAGTGATTATGCTGTAGGTGCTGTTCTAGGGCAAAGAGTTGATAAGAAATTAAATGTTATTAAATATGCTAGTAAAACTCTAGACAATTCTCAGAGAAATTATACTACTACTGAAAAAGAATTTTTAGCAGTTGTATTTGCTTGTATAAGTTCATGCCCTATATTGTTGATTCTAAAGTAACTATTCACACTGATCATGGTGCTATTAAATATCTTATGGAAAAGAAATATGCTAAACCTAGACTTATTAGATGGGTTCTGTTGTTACAAGAATTTGATTTACATATTATTGATAGAAAGGGAGCTGAGAACCCCGTTGCAGATAACTTGTCTAGGTTAGAAAACGTTCTTGATGACCCACTACCTATTGATGATAGCTTCCCTGATGAGCAATTGAATGTCATCAATACTTCTCGTACTACTCCTTGGTATGCTGATTATGCTAATTACATCGTTGCTAAATTTGTACCACCTAGTTTCACATATCAGCAAAAGAAAAAGTTTTTCTATGATTTGAGACATTACTTTTGGGATGACCCACATCTTTATAAAGAAGGAGTAGATGGTGTTATTAGACGTTGTGTACCTGAGCATGAACAGGAATAGATCCTACGCAAGTGTCACTCCGAGGCTTATGGAGGACACCACGCTGGAGATAGAACTGCACATAAGGTATTGCAATCCGGTTTTTATTGGCCTACTCTCTTCATGGATGCCCGTAAGTTTGTTTTATCTTGTGATGAATGTCAAAGAATTGGTAATATTAGTAGACGTCAAGAAATGCCTATGAACTATTCACTTGTTATTGAACCATTTGATGTTTGGGGCTTTGATTATATGGGACCTTTTCCTGCCTCTAATGGATACACCCATATTTTAGTTGCTGTTGATTACGTTACTAAGTGGGTAGAAGCTATTCCAACTAGTAGTGCTGATCATAACACTTCTATTAAAATGCTTAAAGAAGTTATTTTTCTGAGGTTTGGAGTCCCTAGGTATTTAATGACTGATGGTGGTTCACATTTTATTCATGGTGCTTTCCGTAAAATGCTTGCTAAGTATGATGTTAATCATAGAATTGCATCTCCTTATCACCCGGAGTCTAGTGGTCAAGTAGAATTGAGCAACAGAGAGCTCAAATTAATTTTGCAAAAGACTGAAAATAGATCTAGAAAGAATTGGTCCAAGAAACTTGATGATGCATTATGGGCCTACAGAACTGCATATAAAAATCCTATGGGTATGTCTCCGTATAAAATGGTTTATGGAAAAGCATGTCACTTACCTCTCGAACTAGAACATAAGGCTTATTGGGCTATTAAAGAGCTCAATTATGATTTCAAACTTGCCGGTGAGAAGAGGTTATTTGACATTAGCTCACTTGATGAATGGAGAGCCCAGGCCTATGAGAATGCAAAGTTGTTTAAAGAAAAAGTTAAAAGATGGCATGACAAAAGGATACAAAAGCGTGAGTTTAATGTAGGTGATTATGTATTGCTATACAACTCTCGTTTAAGATTTTTTGTAGGAAAACTTCTCTCTAAATGGGAAGGCCCTTACGTTATCGAGGAGGTCTATCATTCCGGTGCCATAAAAATCAACAACTTCGAAGGCACAAATCCGAAGGTGGTGAACGGTCAAAGAATCAAACATTATATCTCAGGTAATCCTATAAATGTTGAAACCAATGTTATTGAAACCGTAACCCCGGAGGAATACATAAGGGACACTTTCCGGAACGTTTCAGACTCCGAAAAGGAATAGGTATGTGGTACGGTAAGTAAACCGACTCCAAAACAGTTCTAATGGCAATTTTTCTTCGTTTTGGAATATTTAGAAAAATAGAAAAATAAGAAGCAGTCTGGGAAGGACACGTGGCCTCCACGAGGGTGGAGGGCGGGCCCTACCCTACTGGGTGCGCCCCCTGCCTCGTGGGCACCTCGTGCGCTTTCCGGACTCTATTTTCTTGCACGATACGTATTTTGGTCGGTGAAAATTCATTATATAATCTCCTGAAGGTTTTGACTCCCGTATCACGCAATTGTCCTCTATTCTTGTTTCGAGCTGTTTTCTGTCAGGGTTGTCAAGGCCAGGCATCATGTCGTCCCCCTCCTCCAACAATGGTGACAACGATGCTTGGCTAATGAAGATAGAGCTGAAGAGGGAAGAACCCATGGAAATCATCAAGGATGAAGGGATCAAGAAGGCCACGGAGGATCAAGCTCCTGAAGACAACCTTCAACTTGATCACAATCTTCTTACCCCAACTGAGATCGAAGCTTTCAAGATGATTGAGTTAGCTCGTATTCAAAACAAGTATCTCACACATGAAAATATTTTATTGAAGGAGCATATCGTTGCACTCAAGGGCATTATCCGCAAGTTGGAGGACCTCTTACGCTCGATGTGCGACTATCCATCATCACCACCACCTTCATCACCGAAAAAGGAGACATAATCACATGGGTATGGGCACTCCCCTTGGCAACTGCCAAGCTTGGGGGAGGTGCCCCGGTATCGTATCACCATCACACTCCTATCTTTACCGTTTTTCTTAGTTCGATCCTATTAGTAATATCTTGTTTTAGTAGAATAAAGTTTTTAGTATGATCTAGTTTTGAGTTTTGCTTTATGATCCCTCTATGTAATCGAGTTCGTGAGCTATATATAATAAAGATTAGTGTTGAGTCAAGGGCTTGATTATCTTGCTATGATCTTGAGTGAATAAAAGAAAAGAGAAAAGAATAAAAAAAGAAACAAAGAGATCATATTGATCTTATTGAGAGTAATGACTTCACATAGAAAGAGTATGATGATTAAAAGTTGTTGAGAGTTGATAAACATAGCCTTGTTCATCGTTGCAATTAATAGGAAGTAATAAAGAAAGAGAGGTTTCACATATAAATATACTATCTTGGACATCTTTTATGATTGTGAGCACTCATTAAAATATGACATGCTAAAGAGTTGATGTTGGACAAGGAAGACAACATAATGGGTTATGTTTTCTTATATCTGAGATAAAGTATATTGTCATGGATCATCCAACATGTTGAGCTTGCCTTTCCCCCTCATGCTAGCCAAATTCTTTGCACCAAGTAGAGATACTACTTGTGCTTCCAAAAACCCTTAAACCAGTTTTGCCATGAGAGTCCACCATATCTACCTATGGATTGAGTAAGATCCTTCAAGTAAGTTGTCATCGGTGCAAGCAATAAAAATTGCTCTCTAAAAATGTATGCTTGATTGGTGTGGAGGAAATAAGCTTTATACGATCTTGTGATGTTGAAGAAATAAAAGCGACGGACTGCATAATAAAGGTCCATATCACAAGTGGCAATATGAAGTGACGTTCTTTCGCATTAAGATTTTGTGCATCCAACCTTGAAAGCGCATGGCAACCTCTGATTCCCTCTGCGAAGGGCCTATCTTTTATTATTATCCTCTACCTTATGCAAGAGTGATGGTGATCTTCACCTTTCCTTTTTACATTTTATCCTTTGGCAAGCACAGGATGTTGGAAAGATCCTGATATATATATCTAATTGGATGTAGGGTAGCATGAGTTATTATTGTTGACATTACCCTTGAGGTAAAAGGTTGGGAGGCGAAACTATAAGCCCCTATCTTTCTCTATGTCCGATTAAAACTCCGTAACCACAAGTATTGCGTGAGTGTTAGCAATTATGAAAGACCAAATGATAGTTGAGTATGTGGACTTGCTAGAAAGCTCTGACATAGACTCTTTCTGATGTTATGATAAATTGAAATTGCCTCAATGACTGAGATTATAGTTTGTTAGTTCTCAATAAAGTTTCTGATTCATACTTTGCATTGTGAATAGATTATTACTTGAGCATAGGGAATCATATGACAATATCCATATATGTTGCTGTTATGAGAATAATCATGATGCGCTCATGTCCGCATTTTATTTTATCGACACCTCTACCTCTAAACATGTGGACATATTTATCGTTATCGGCTTCCGCTTGAGGACAAGCGAGGTCTAAGCTTGGGGGAGTTGATACGTCCATTTTGCATCTTGCTTTTATATCGATATTTATTGCATTATGGGCTGTTATTACACGTTATGTCACAATACTTATGCCTATTCTCTCTTATTTTACAAGGTTTACATAAGGAGGGAGAATGCCGGCAGCTGGAATTCTGGGCTGGAAAAGGAGCAAATATTAGAGACCTATTCTGCACAACTCCAAAAGTCTTGAAACTCCATGAAAGTTATTTTTGGAAATAATAAAAAATACTGAGCGGAAGAAATACCTGAGGGGGCCAACACCCTGGCCACGTGGGTGGGGGTCGCGCCCCCTTGCCTCGTGGGCCCCCTGTTGGCCCTCCGGTGCACATCTTCTGCTATATGAAGTCTTTCGTCTGAAGAAAAATCATAAGCAAGCTTTTGGGACGAGACTCCGCCGCCACGAGGCGGAACCTTGGCGGAACCAATCTAGGGCTCCGGCAGAGCTGTTCTGCTGGGGACACTTCCCTCCGGGAGGGGGAAATCATTGCCATCGTCATCACCAATGCTCCTCTCATTGGGAGAGGGCAATCTCCATCAACATCTTCACCAGCACCATCTCCTCTCAAACCCTAGTTCATCTCTTGTATCCAATTCTTGTCTCTAAGTCTGGGATTGGTACCTGTAGGTTGCTAGTAGTGTTGATTACTCCTTGTAGTTAATGCTAGTTGGTTTATTTGGTGGAAGATCATATGTTCAGATCCTTTATGCATATTAATACTCCTCTGATTATGAACATGAATATGCTTTGTGAGTAGTTACGTTTGTTCCTGAGGACATGGGAGAAGTCTTGCTATTAGTAGTCATGTGAATTTGGTATTCGTTCGATATTTTGATGAGATGTATGTTGTCTCTCCTCTAGTGGTGTTATGTGAACATCGACTACATGACACTTCACCATTATTTGGGCCTAGAGGAAGGCATTGGGAAGTAATAAGTAGATGATGGGTTGCTAGAGTGACAGAAGCTTAAACCCTAGTTTATGCGTTGCTTTGTAAGGGGCTGATTTGGATCCATATGTTTCATGCTATGGTTAGGTTTACCTTATTACTTATTTTGTAGTTGCGGATGCTTGCAATAGGGGTTAATCATAAGTGGGATGCTTGTCCAAGTAAGGACAGCACCCAAGCACCGGTCCACCCACATATGAAATTATTAAAGTACCGAACGCGAATGATATGAACGTGATGAAAACTAGCTTGACGATAATTCCCATGTGTCCTCGGGAGCGCTTTTCTCTATATAAGAGTTTGTCCAGGCTTGTCCTTTTCTACAAAAAGGATTGGGCCACCTTGCTGCACTTTATTTACTTTTGTTACTTGTTGCTCATTACAAATTATCCTATCACAAAACTATCTGTTACCTATAATTTCAGTGCTTGCAGAGAATACCTTGCTGAAAACCGCTTATCATTTCCTTCTGCTCCTCGTTGGGTTCGACACTCTTACTTATCGAAAGGACTACGATAGATCCCCTATACTTGTGGGTCATCATTAGCAAAGTGATAGCTCATTTGTGTGTGAGCTTTGCTCCTACCTTCCTCTACTCTTGAGAGAGAGAGATAGACTACTACTCCTTTGGAGGCCAAGACCTCCATCTTGGAGAAGATCCTGCGGGATATATCATCAAGACCCCCTCTTGGGTGGCCCCCTTCAAGACCTCCTCATGGAGATGAACCTTACCTTGTATCTTTCCCTTTGTTGTTCATGTACCTTGTGGATCTTGTGTGTTTGATTGTCTAGTGGATGTGTGATTGGACTTGTTCTTGAGTGTTTCCCCTTGTGATTTCTCTCCGTTCTTCCCCGTGTTCTTCGAGGAATCCCATTCCAATCGTGAAAGATCGGCCTACACCGGGTCAGCCCCGTATCATATGGTATCATGACCGGCGTTGATCACGTATTTGGAGTCCCTCCCACTGTTTTCTAGCCTTCTTTTGCTTGATTTCGTCCTAAATTCGAAAATCCCCATCAAAAATAGCCCCAATTTTTTTTGTGATTTGTTGGTTTGATGATGTTTTGTTGATTTTGATCCATGGATTTACTTGGTTTCGAGTGGATCTAGCATTTGCCCAAGTTTCCCTACTTTCCATCCACGAAATCTCTGCAATTTTGCCCTTGAAATCATCCATTTCCGCCCCAAATTGAGTTTCGAAGTCCAAATCCCGATCTGGAATCGTCGGGCCGGACATCCGGGCCATCGGGCTGGACATCCGGGCCCCAAGCCGGACATCCGGCTCCTGGAGCACCAAATCTGCACGGTTCTGGACACTGACCCCCGGAAATCCGGACCCAACCCGGATGTCCGACCCCTGTAGATTTCAGCCTCCCGTGTTTCACCGTTTTGTCCATAACTTTCACATCCGGAGTCCGATTTTCGCGTTCTTTAGCTCGTTGAGTAGCTATTGACATCCCCCATCCATATAGATAGGTTTCATCACCATTTGACTCCATCTAAGTTTTGGTACTTTGGCATCTTTGCCTAGGGCTCCCACCATATCATCCGCATAACCACCACCGACTTCCACAACCTAACCAATTTTGTTCCCCTTAGCATTTGAGGTTGTTTGAGTTGTGATTAAAGTCTCCTAAGGTGTTTCGGCTACTTAGGGACGGTTGCTTCTTCATCAAACACCACTATAACTTCCGCATAGACTTACCCAACACACACTTCCGCCATCCCAACTTAACCCAATTTTGTTTGTGTTGTGAGTTGTGTCTCCTAAGGTGTTTCGGCTACTTAGGGACCGTGCTTCCAACTCCGACACCGTGTATAGTCCACCACATTACCCTCGACTTCCGCATTGCGTACTCCTAAACCCATCATTGCATTTCCGCAATCCCATTGAGCTTCCGCAAAACCACCACCGCATTCCCGCTACCACCATTTGACTTTTGTCCTTGAGATTTTGAGTTGTGGTTTTTCCGTTTCCTAAGGTGTTTCGGCTAATTAGGAACAGGTTGACATCGACAACACCGCCTCTCATCATCGCAACGGATGGTAACCTCGACAACACCATTGTATATTCCCCTTGCAATTGTAATTGTTAACCCCTAGCCCATTTTGCGTCACTTGCCTATCGAGACTAGCCATTTGCGTATTGCCGGCAACGTTACTTGTGCACATTAGTGATCTACACCTTCCATTGCATACATACCATATCATATTGGTATCATCATACTTGTGTCACAAGATTGTTCCCGCATATACACAATTGCTATCTTGGTTTGTGCATTGTGGCTATACAAAAAAAGAAAAAAAAGAAAAGAAGAATAAGCTTTTAAGCAAAGACAAGGAGTGAACAAAGAGCTTGTAAGCAATAGCCATAGCATCACAATATATCATATGGTATCATACTTGATCATCTTGGATCATCGTGTGAGAAACACCGGGAACCATACATACATAGCATACTTGGGATAGAAAGTTTATCCATTTTGCATCTTATAGGTTGTGCACAAGTGTCGTATCCGCCTATTGAGCAATCGTGCTAGCGTCTCTCTTGAGTTGTGCAACACGAGCGTTTTCCGTGGACTCCACATTTTGTCCTCATTCCTTGGTTGCCCGACCCCATTTATCTATCCGTGTGTGTGTTTCCATGTGCCACATATTGCTATTGGTCTACTTGTTTCACTTGCGAATTTGTGAATCTCTTTCAACATTATTGACTCTTGCTAACATTTTGCATTAAATTTTTGTGCCACTATCCTCACCGAGCTACTCCATAAGCTTTAGTTTGTAGGTGTGAGTGAACAAGTCCGGTACCAATTCCACTATTCTTTCATCTCACATTGAGTGAAACGGGATACATCCTCAACTTTGGGAAAAGGTAACTTGGTATTGTTTATCTCATTTCCTACTCACCTCTACTCGAGTCTTGTGATGGATAGGCAAGGTATTTCACCCTCGGTCTACAACAACAACGAGTTCGATGCCATGAACAACTCCAACGACGCCAAGAGGAATGCTTAAATGGAGGAGATCAAAGCCCTCATCAAGTCCTACAAGCGATCTTCCTCATCTTCGAGAAGACACTCAAGAGCACATGCCTCCGAGCTACCATCTCCGGCAAGGTCACATCGGCATCGACACCATCACCACCACGAACGTGAAGGTCAAGAGCTCAACACCAACAACCGCTCAACGACTTCACCATCTCCCTTGGCATCTTCGCCAAGCGACTTCAAGGCATCTTCGCCTACGGACATACGGCATCTTCGCCAACAAGCACCTCAAGACTACGCTCAAGAGAAGCTCCCCAAGCTCAAGTCCGCGACTTCCACGAGCTACTACGACCTCGACACCGACCATGAGATTCCTTTCTATGGGACTCAAGAACCCAAGGAGTATCTCGAGTGGGAGCACTTAATGGAAGACTACCTCAAGCTACATCAAGTTCCTTCCGAAGATCAAGTGAAGTGCGCCACAAGGAACTTCCACGACTACGCGCCCACATGGTGGCTTCACACACCTTCGGAGTCCTACGACATGAGTTGGCCCAAGACGAAGAGAGCTTTGCAGCGAGAGTTCGTGGCTCCAACCTACACGGAACAACTTCTACGCCAATTGGAGAACACCATCCAAGGATCCAAGACCATCGACAAGTACTTCCACGAGATGAAGATTGCCTTGCGACGAGCCGGCGTGGACGACCCCATGTCAATGAAGTTCCACTTCATGATGGGATTGAACAACGACATCTCCAAGACTATCTTCCTCGAGAACTACAAGTCCCTCGACGAGAACTACATTGGTGCTCTCAAGGCGGAACAAGAACTCATGAAGGCCAAGGCTTCTCGACCCCAAGCACACTTCTCTAAGACCAAGCTCCAAGAACACGAGCACGAGGCTAGTACCACCATGATGTCCAAGCCCGACGAGCTCCAAGACGATGCTCCCAAGTTCGACTTCACCGCCATCCCTCTTTGTGGCATTGATGATGCCGAGTCCTCCACGACTCTTTTTCAAGATGGTGCGGCGACGAGTACGACTACGGAGACCTTCAAGGACCAAGCTTTGGAGGCGGGCGACAAGGTGGCGAGCAAGAATGATGCTTCCATCTTAGGAGGCGAGAGTGATGATGTGCCATCTTCGGCCTTCATCCACGGTGACAACGACGAGATGGTTGAGCATGGGATTTTCCCTTCGACCACGGTGACGTATGATGACTTGAGTGACTTTAGCCACCATATTGAGAGTGAGAGTGACTTCACCACTAGCCCCATATATGAGTTGCCACAATTCCCATGTGAGGAGAGCCACAACCCCCACCACTTGAGTGACATGAGTGACTCCACCATATGTGACATTGAGTGCACCTACCTTGAGGGAGTGAGTGAACCACCACATAGAGAGAGTGAGATAGTTGATAGGTCATGTGAGGCCACTTTCAACACTAACGACTTGACCTCTACCTCTATTGTGTCTTCTGATTTGGTGCTAGGTCCCATTTATGATGACGCGCCGATTCACGACGACTTCGTCCTCCCTTTGGACAAGACAATGGCCATGGTGGAATATGATGCACCCCCACATGGTTCCATCAAGATGAAGATGACCACCATTTGGTCTTTGCCACCTCACCTACACCACATGAGTGGAATGCAAATGGTAACATAGGTGAAGGTGATGCTCTAGTCCCACTAGTGGACATTCTTGAGATTGATTGCTTGCATGATGTTGATCAACCTATTACCATGCTTCATGCTAGTATGATTTCCCCATGCGATGATTTACCCATATATGATGAGTATGATGATTGCCATGTGGAGTCTCTTAGTTCTGATGCCATGTTACATAGGATTTCTTGTTACAATTCTTTAGATCACATCATGTTTGACAACCCGCTTGACTTGTCATATGCTATGCATGAGATCAATCATATGTCATATTTGCAATCTCATCTTAGTGACTATGCATATGCCATTAAAATTAACCCAATTTGCACTTATGGCATAGATGACAAGCCCATGGTTATTGGCATTTGTTTTTCTTGTGATGATATTGATATGCTTCCTTTGCATCATTTATCTCATATGCCATGCCATGACCACCTAGCTTCGGATATGCATTGTTTTGGATGTTGTCCATTTTCTCCATATGATGTTTCCAATATTGCTCATGAGGAGACCCCCATAGTTTCCTCATACATTTTAGGAGATTTTGATCCATCCCATCAATTGCATGATCCCACTACTTGTGTGCACAATATGCTCCCCATGAATCATAATGATATTGTTGTGCCATATACTAGTGTGCTCAATTTGCATCCCCATCGTGTTATACATAACAACTATTCTTTCATGATGGATGACATGTTCTTATACCATGCATCAAATTTCTTCGAGCATTGCTTATCTTGTGCTAACTCTAACGTGCACATACACATCATGATGGATGATGTGTACATTTACCACGCGCACAATTTCTTTGGTTTGTGTCTTTATTGTGTAGGTACCCATGAACACTTGTCAACCTCACAATCCCATGAGTTGACAAAATGAGCTCTAGAGAGCAACGATGATTTGGGATCCCATGTGTTGTCCTTCCCACCGCTCACTTCACGCAAAAACTTCGCACATTTCTTCTACATGACCTTCACATGGTTATGGGTTATTCTCCATTACATATTATATGCCCATCTTGCCACGTTCACTTTGCATGACATGCTTATTCATATGCCTTTACCATGCATTTGTGACCCATGCTTTGCATTACATATGATGATTGATTCTCATACTTGTACATGTATTTGCAAGCTTGATGGAGATACCACTTGTTATTGCCATGTTTGCTTTGTGCCCCATGCCTATGATGCTACTATGATCTTGTTTTGTGTTCGTGCTTGCGATATGTCATGTGCATTGCCCATGCCTATTATTTTCTCACATGACATTGCCATGATTTCCTATAGTATGTTGCATCTTCGCACTACTAGCTTGCACGACTTGATTACTATGCTTGCTTGCCTTGTTGCATCACCAATGATTCATACTTCCTCCTTTCATGCGGTTGATGACAACCATTACCATGCTTTGCACATGAATGTTATTGCTCCTACTCATATGTCTCCATATGTTGCCTCTCTCATGCTAGATGATTTGCCATGTATTGAGTGCAATTATGCCTTTAGGAGGATAACCATATCATTCTCACATATGATTGGAGATTTTGACATATTTCTTGTGAAGCATGCTTGTCTTAACTCTTTGCACCATATACCTAGTGCCATGAATATTGCCATTGTTGCATCATATTCTTCATGCACTTGTGCTTCTAATGGTTATCTACAAAAGAAGAGAACCATCATGATGGATGATGTGTTTATCTACCATGCGCATACGTTCTTTGTTTTCTTATGTGCATGTGTAGGATACTTGGAATTTGTGTCGACTTCCACGTCACGTGAGTTGACAATTCGAGCTCTTGAGAGCGAACCACCTTCAACCACGACGATTCTACATCGCACTTGCTTGTTCTTCGGCATTGTGAAGGACGCACAAGGACACGCCTTCAAGGTGACATCTTTCTTGAGCATGGATATGACAGATCATACTACTTGTGTTGCTTGCACCATGAGACTTATTGTTCATCTTAGATCACTTGATTGCACACATGTTAGAGATCTTGCTTCGACTTGTCATTTTCACCATTCCATGCATCATGATATATATGTCTTGTGTGTTGCATCCAATTCTTGGATTACTTGCTCCTATAATATGATTGGTTGCAACAATGTCATCACTTCACATATGCCATGTCCCATTGCTTGTCACATGATTGACTTGATTGCCTCACACATGATGAACAATTGCTCTTTCTATTGTTTTGAGTGCCATACTATCTTCACTACACCCTATGCAGGTTATGCTGGGATTGTCTTGCACTTGACCCATGTGTTTAGACATCTCATCTTATTTGGTGTTGTGAATGCTTCTTATGCCTACCATCGACCATTTGTCGAGCGCTTTATGCATGATTGCTATGACAATGAGGTAGATGCTTATTCTCTTGTTACACATATTTGCATCACTACCTCACATTTACATGCTTGTCCCCATGATTTCTTTGCTTGTGCTCGATTGATATGCTTACATGCCATGTCACAATCCTTTGTCACACCATATGCTTTGCATGATAACGACACTTGTTTGGTGAATCACCTCCTGAATGTTTGGTTTTGCACTAATGCTAACCACATTTGTTTTTCCAAGTGTTTGTTGTCCTTGCTCCTTTTGAAGGAATCACAAGATGGTGCGACATTGGAGAGTGCCCATTTCGAGCTTCAAGATGACAAGTACTTGGTGAACGTCCACTTCTACAAGGCGAAACCATCTCTACCATGGTAATTTGGTTTTCGATCCGAGGTCGGATCTTTCCCAAGGGAGGGGAGATGATGCGGAGCATCCTATGGACATCACCATGTCAAGAGTCCGTTCGGCGAGTGACACGTGCGACATCTACTTCACATACACAAAGGTGAATCATCTCCTTTACACGTGCTCACTTGACACCTTCGAGGATGGTATACTACTTGACACTCCACTCGTGTGCATGCATAGGTATTGTCGGAACACTACGGACGACAAGGAGGAGTGCAAGCACCAAGGAACAACTACACCATCTGCGAGAGAAGCATGGAAGCGACGACGGAAGAAGAAGACAGAGACAGCTCCCAGGACCCGGACATCCGGCCAGGACCCCGGACATCCGGCCCCTGGAACCTCACCCGCAGCAGCCGCCCAGCAGCCAAGTACCTACAGGCCCCGGACATCCGGCCATAGGCCGGACATCTGGCCCTTTCCCCGGAAATCTGGCGTCGACGACAGAACGGATCCTAAGCTTGGCCACTTCAGCCCGGACATCCGGCATGAGCCCCGGACATCCGGCGCCCCACGATTGGCCAGACATCCGGCCCCCAGCCCGGACATCCGGCGCCTGCCTGTGCGCAGCCATGGGCCAGAGGCCCATGTATCCCTTTCCACCTACCCCTTCGAGGCTTAGACTCTAAATAGACCTCCCCTTCTCCTTTCTTGGGTTAGCAAAGCGATAGCTCATTTGTGTGTGAGCTTTGCTCCTACCTTCCTCTACTCTTGAGAGAAAGAGATAGACTACTACTCCTTTGGAGGCCAAGACCTCCATCTTGGAGAAGATCCTGCGGGATATATCATCAAGACCCCCTCTTGGGTGGCCCCCTTCAAGACCTCCTCATGGAGATGAACCTTACCTTGTATCTTTCCCTTTGTTGTTCATGTACCTTGTGGATCTTGTGTGTTTGATTGTCTAGTGGATGTGTGATTGGACTCGTTCTTGAGTGTTTCCCCTTGTGATTTCTCTCCGTTCTTCCCCGTGTTCTTCGTGTTCTTTGAGGGATCCCACTCCAATCGTGAAAGAGCCCCGTATCAGCTAGCCGTATCCATGGGTGCTTTCCATACAAACACTTTCCAAGGAATTTATTATTTGACAACATAAAGTAAATTCTTTTCATTTTAGGACTGGGCATCCCTAATACCTTTGCCGTACTCTCATGTAATGACAAGTGAATAAACACTCATCTTGAGAATAACATATCTAGCATGGAAATATATTAGCCACCCCCTACCGTTTCATTGTGGCACGAGCACACAAAAGAGAAATTTATTTTGAAAATTAGAGATGGCACATACAAATTTGCTTAGAACGGCAAAAGAATACCGCATATAGGTAGGTATAGTGGACTCATGTGGCAAAAACTAGTTTAAAGGATTTTGGATGCACAAGTAGTGATCATACTTGGTGCAAATGAAGGCCAGCAAAAGATTGAGAAGCATCCAACCAAGAAACGAAAAATCTCATAAGCGAGCATTAAGCATAACTAACCTTGAATAATGCACCACAAGTAGGATGTGATTTCATTGCATAACTATTGACTTTCATGCTTTCATAGGGAATCACAAACCTTAACACCAATATTCTTACTAAAGCACAATTACTCATCAACATGACTCACATATCACATCATCATATCGCAAAACTATTACAAAGAATCAAGTTTATTTTGTCCAATGATATTCATGACAGTTTTTATTATATCCTCCTTGGATATCTATCACTTTGTAACTTGTTTCATATGTTGCTTTTGATAAGCTCAAACAAATATAAGTGAAGATCATGAGCATAAATTTTTTTATTCTCTCAAAATAATTTAAGTGAAGCAAGAGAGAATTTCTAAAAATTTACTAACTCTCAAATAAATCTAAGTGAATCATGAGAGAATTTCTTCAAAAATACTAAAGCACACCGTGCTCAAAAAGATATAAGTGAAGCACTAGAGCAATTCCATAGCTCATAAAGAGTTAAGTGAAGCATAGAGAGCAATTCTAACAAGTCATAGAATAATTTTGGCTCTCTCAAATAGGTGTGTCCAGCAAGGATTCATGACACAAAATAAAAATTAAAACAAGCAAAGACTCATATCATACAAGACACTCCAAGCAAAACTCATAGTATGTGACGAATAAAAATATAGTTCCAAGTAAAATACCGATGGTTGTTAGAGAAAGAGGGGATGCCACCCGGGCATCCCCAATCTTAGTTGCTTGCTTCTCTTTGGACAATAGCTTGGGATGCCATTGGCATCCCCAAGCTGTGGCTCTTTTTACTCTTTATTCCTTCATCCATCGTAATATAACCCAAAAGTTCAAAACTTCAGTCACACAAAACTCAACAAAACCTTCGTGAGATCCGTTAGTATAAGAAAGCAAATCACTATATAAGTACTGTTGCAAACCCATTCATATTTTATTCTTGCATTATATCTACTGTTTTCCAACTTTTCTATGGCAAAAACTCTTCAAAGGAAACCATAGAATCATCAAAACAAGCACACAACGCAAAGAAAACAGAATCTGTCGAATACAGAATAGTCTGTAGCAATCTGGATATTTCGAATACTTCTGTAACTCCAAAAATTCTGAAAATTAGGAAAACAAGGGAAATTTATATATTAATCTTCTGCAAAAAGAATTAGTATTATATCACGCTTTTGTTAGAAATGAAAGTTATTTTCGTGAGCGCAAAAGTTTCGTTTTTCAGCAAGATCAAATTAACTATCACCCAACATGATCCTAAAGGCTTTGCTTGACACAAACAGTAACTAAAACACAAAAAACACAATCATAACGTTATCATAATTGTGCAAACACTCAAGAACATAAAGAAAAAGAAATTTTTTTTATTCATTGGCTTGCCTCCCAACAAGCGCTATTGTTTTATGCCCTTAGCTAGGCATAATGCAAAGATCTAAGTGTTGTCATCTTTGGTTTTTGCAACTTTTGTAAGGGATTTTTCAAACCTGGGAGGCTCTTTACGTTTCCCAAGATTTTTAGGAAAAGAGATCATCTTGAGATCCAAAATATCCAAACGCTTATTGCAAAGAGTAATCAAGGTATTCATTCGATTGAGGTTCTCACTGATGTGTTTCAGCGGTTCATAGTGTTTTTGTAACTCAACCAAATGTTTATCCAAAATTTGAGCCCCTTCTTGAGTAAAAGAAATCCCCTTTTTGGTAGGAGGAATTCCCAAAATCCCTTCTAGGATCTCATATGAGGTATTTGCATCAAGCTCAATAAAATTTCCTTTAGTGGCAAAATCCAAAAGTTGTCTATGATGCAAGGCTAATCCTATATAAAAATTACAAAGCAAAATTTTGGCATCCCCTTTTAGATTGCAAATGCGATAGGATTCCATCAGCCTATACCAAGCTTCTTTCAAATTTTCTCCTTGTCTCTGTCTGAAGTATAAAACTTCAAAATCCGGTGAAAAAGGAGGAGTAGTCATGCTGGCCATGGCAACAAAATCATGAAAATGAAGATAGATCTGACAAGAAAAACGACGAACGAAAAAGAGGGTGAATACAACGGCAAATTTTTGTGAAGTGGGGGAGAGGAAAACGAGAGGTGAATGGCAAATAATGTAAATTGCAAGGAGATGAGATTTTTGATTAGGAACATGGTAGATGTTGATGATGTCTCCCCAGCAACGGCGCCAAAAATTCCTTTTGATGCGGCTTGAACTACGTCTGTATTTCCCCAAAGAGGAAGGGATGATGCAGCATAGCTATGGTAGGTATTTCCCTCAGTGATGAGACCAAGGTTATCGAACCAGTAGGAGAATCACACAACACTACATGAACGGTACCTGCACACAAATAACAAATACTCGCAACCCGACGTATTAAAGGGGTTGTCAATCCCTTCCGGGTAACTGTGCCAGAAATGGGCAAGTAGACGAGATAAAAATTGTAGTAGATTGGATAAATAGATCTCGCGGGAATGTGAGATAAAATAAATAAGAATAAATTGCAGCAAGGTATTTTTGTATTTCAGTTTAATAGATCTCAAAACAAAAGCAAATAAAAATAGGTCACAAAGGCAAATATAATAAAGAAGAGACCCGTGGGCCGTAGGTTTCACTAGTGGCTTCTCTCGAGAAAAATAGCAAACAGTGGGTGAACAAATTACTGTTGGGCAATTGATAGAACTTCAAATAATCATGATGATATCCAAGCAATGATCATTACATAGGCATCACGTCCAAGATTAGTAGACCGACTCCTGCCTGCATCTACTGCTATTACTCCACACATCGACCGCTATCCAGCATGCATCTAGTGTATTAAGTTCATGGAGAAACGAAGTAATGCAATAAGAACGATGACATGATGTAGACAAGATCTATCTATGTAGAGATGGACCCCATCGTTTTATCCTTAGTAGCAACGATACATACGTGCACTACAAAAAAAAGACACTTCCGTGATGATACGTGTTTGTCACAGTAGGTCACGTTTTCTGTCATGCATGTACATCCATGACAATTTTATGACAGAATCAAGATAGTCATAGCTGTGCTGCTGTAGAAGTGTTCCATGACATTACCAAAATTATCATCACGGAAGTGTCCACTTCCATGACGATAAATGCCGCGTCATGGAAGTGCTTTCGTCAAGGGTGACCGACATGTGGCATCCACCGTAATGGGTCACCGTTAAGCTATCGGGTCCGGTTTTGGATCCGATAACCCGTTAACAGCCACGACCAATGACGATTTTCCACGTGTAAAATTCTCATTGGCCGACGGAAACACGTGTTAGCTCACTGTTGGGACAGGTGTCATCCATTCATTGGACAAGAGGCGCCTATGATATGTCGACACGTGGACCGGCCCAACAGTGGCCCATATAGGTTAAAAGGCCGGGCCTGTCAAAATAAGCGGGCCGGCCCATTACCGGCCTACTTGAGTCAGGCCCATTTACAAGCACGACCCATACAAGTTACACAGAATCGGCCCATCAAAGGCCCATTATACATTTGACAATTTCCAGCCCATCGTCAGTTTTAGCCCGTTAACGGCCCGCTACGTCTTTGGGCCCAATTGTGGCCCGAGCTTCTTTCGGCCTGTTAGCGGCCCATCGTCAGTTCCAGCCCGTTAACGGCCCGGAACGTCTTTCAGCCTTTTCTCGGCCCATTCTGCAACTGGGCCGATTCTAGCCCGCTATGATTTTAGGCCTGTAATCGGCCCATTCGGTAAATGGGCCAACTCCTTCCCATTTTGTCTCTCGGCCTGTTAACGGCCCACACAACAGTTGGCCCTTTGACTTTAGGTCCATTAGGGGCCCATGTTCCGCAGGGCGTCATTTCAGCCCAGCGCAACTTTCGGCCTGTTAAAAGCCTAGTTTGCAAATTGGGCCTCCTATGCCCCATAACACTTTCGGCCTCTTACTGGCCCGTAAAGTAAAAGGGCCGAGACAAAATTGACATCTATTTCGGCCTGCTAGAGGTCCGCGGGCCATTTCCATTTATACGGCCCTATCGAGCTTTTGGCCTGTTAACGGCCTGCTAAGAGCCGTTGTTACGGTGGGCCACATCTTTTAGGATCCACTTAATATTATTTTGACCAGCCCAATTAAGGACCGCTTTGACTACACATGTTTGTCCAGGAAATGTTTGGGCGTGTGGGCCCCCGTTTCAGTGATATAGCATATTCAAGAATTATCCTACTCTATACTATCACCTCTAAAAAACATACAGTATACAATAAAAATAATAAGCATAGAAACGTAGAATAATCCTACACTATACAATAAAGAAATTACAGCCGAATATACCCACTGGGCATCATAGTTTGGCACCAGTGACAATAAAGCGTACACAAACAACAAATTACATACACTGGACAAATAAAGCTCATACATCATGGACACGCATCAACAGAACTTACCATTTGAACTATAGTCTCTTCGGAAAATAGGATTGGCCGGATTCAGATAGCACAAATTTCAGTCTGCAAAATCTCCAATTCCTTCGTGGTTACCTTAGTGTCTTGTTTCATTTTTTTGACTCCTGCATCTAATACCTGCATGTCCAGTCTCAACTTGTTGATTGTACATTGAGAATCATGTACACGTTGTCTTGCCACCTCTAGTTGATGCTCGAGAACATCAACACATTCCAATTCCAACCCATAATCATTCGGTAACGGCCATGCCGCACTGCTCGCAGATCTTTGTGTTGATGTCACTTCATCCTGAAATGTTTCTGTAAGTACACATGACTAGGACAAAAATATAGTTACAACAGTGAAGCTAGCAAGACAGACTATTTTGTACATGGAAAAACAGGAATAAGAATAATGTTACACGTCATGAAGCATAAGCAGGTGATATTTAAAAACTATAAAAATGGTAGCCTGCACAGCGTGCATACAGAAATCTCTCTTAGCTCACCAGAGGAGCATGATGTTGGGGCCAAATCCAAAACACAGACAACTTACAAATTTATACAGCACGTTGCGTATAAGTAAGCAAGCAGTTGGCCATTCTGTAGCTCAATTAAAGTCTTAGGGAGCATAATGAACAGCAGAGGGATTCATACAAACCTACTACAGCAAGCAAAGCTATGCAATCATTAGTCTAGTATAAACTAGATTGTGAGCCTCATGCAATAATAGTTGGTTAATAGACTTCAAAGCTTCAGGCACACTTCGCCAGAGTAATTAAATGGTAAGGCCTTTAATTATGTCAACTAATAGTTATACAAGTACCCAACATCAGGCATCATTGTTTGGGCATCTCATTAACTGAGGATAAATAAAGCAATTGAGAAGAGAAAATTAACTATGCCTGAAACAAACAAGGAATTGAACTGTTGAGTTGGATATAGTGACTTACCTTAACTGGTTGAACAGGCTCAACGCTGCTCCTACTTCTCTTGCAAGGCTCCTAACATCTTGTACTTGGAAATCCTCAATCTTATCTTCATTGCACCCCCTCTGCAAGGTGACATAAACTAGTTACTCGTCTCCTTGGAAGATAAACATGCATTCTTTCCAGTCTGTGAACAACACAAAAGGATGAGATTATAACAAAACAACACCACATAATGAAACATGCCACATCTCTTGCACTTGCACACAATGAAATGAGCATTTACTATGTGTGCACTATGTAAAAACTAGGCATACCTTCGAACTGGATCTCCAGGTACTCTTGGAGAGCCTACTTTAGTGTACAGCCAAACCTTTATGTCACCTATGAGTTAGACAAGCCCCCACTACAGCAACCCTTAGTGTTTAAATCGTTGAGAAGCTCTGTTAGAGTGTTAGGTCAAGAACAACAAGTAATCAAAGCAAACTGTTCTGGTATGGCTGGCTGATGCAAACAAGCAATTGAACAGATGTATCAAGAAAAGAAGCAAAGAAGGAGGCTTAAAGACGATCACTTAACTGACCAGATTTAAGGGGCATTTAAACATCATGTGCAACGTATGAACTAACATAAACATTGCATATTCCAGATTCTACAATGGAATGCACATTTATTAGGTTATGCCATGTATGATGATGCCTAAATGTACACTATAGCAGGCAGGAGTGATTCATTATTGCACGCAGAATTCAATTGTAGGTTAAGGGCCAGTTCTATTCAGCCTTTTCAGAGCTTATTGTTAAAATAAGCCATAAAATATGTAAAGAAGTCATTTTCGAGTTATGGGCTTGGGCTTAACTTATTTCGCTTTGGAGGCGGGTGTTTCGGGTAGAAGCTCACTAAAAATTGAAGGGAAGGGGAATAGTGAAATTACTCTGTTGTCTGCCTATATTACACTCAAAATGCAATTGCCCTGCCTGCTTGCATCTCCTCTCCCCTTTCCCTCTACCTCGATCCCCTGCCTGCAGCACTAGGGTTCCTCCACCGAGCCGTCGCCATTGGTCCCATCTGGCCTGGTCCTCGACAATGCTCTGTCCAGCTAGGCTACATGGCCGGCGGGTAGGGCCAAATCTCCCCGGCTGCTCCTTGATGTCTACTACACAACCTTCTTATTGTAGACATTGCTGGGCCTCCAAGTGTAGATGTTTGTAGGACAGTAGCAAATTTCCCTCAAGTGGATGACCTAAGGTTTATCAATCCATGGGAGGCGTAGGATGAAGATGGTCTCTCTCAAGCAACCCTGCAACCAAATAACGAAGAGTCTCTTGTGTCCCCAACACACCCAATACAATGGTAGACTATATAGGTGCACTAGTTTGGCAAAGAGATGGTGATGCAAGTGCAATATGGATGGTAGATATAGGTTTTTGTAACCTGAAAATATAAAAACAGCAAGGTAGAAGCGATAAAAGTGAGCGTAAACGGTATTGCAATGCTAGGAAACAAGGCCTAGGGTTCATATTTTCACTAGTGCAAGTTCTCTCAACAATAATAACATAATTGGATCACATAACTATCCCTCAACATGCAACAAAGGTCACTCCAAAGGCACTAATAGCAGAGAACAAACGAAGAGATTATGGTAGGGTACAAAACCACCTCAAAGTTATTCTTTTGGATCGATCTATTCAAGAGTTTGTACTAGAATAACACCTTAAGATACAAATCAACATAAACCCTAATGTCGGGTGGTTGGTGCGACATATGCCAACGGATGGCTTATCATTGTGGGTGCCAATAAGACGTCGCTGGTGCCTGGAAACGGGATGAGGCGAAGACATGCACGCCGGCGGATCTTACCCAGGTTCGGGGCTCTCCGAGGAGATAACACCCCTAGTCCTGCTCTGTGGGGTCTCCGCATGATCACTAGATCGGTGAAAGTAGCTACAATCGCTCCTAGAGCTGTCGGGCTCAAGGGAGGAGAAGAACAAGGCTAGCTCTCTCTTCTCTCTATCTGTGGTGTGTGTGCTATGTTTTTAAGCCAACCCTTTGCATGGGTGCTCCGGGGGGTTTATATAGGCCTACCCCCCGGGGGTACAATGGTAATCCGGCTGGGCACCGGTCCCAGCCGTCAGTGTCTACGCTCGCCGGCTTCTCCGCCGGCTGTTGGGTCCCGCCGTCTGGTGGGTCCCGCGGGCTGCCGGCTTCTTGGTCGACAGGCCGGCCCCACCGCCTAGGGTCTTGTCGGCGGCTGTCTACTGTAGCCTCGCCCTTGATGATGAGGGCTTCGTTGAGGTAAGCGTGGCTACAGTGGGCCGCCTCGGGGGCTCTCACTGTAGCCTTACCTTGTCTTGTCTTCTTAATGGGGCTCATGCTTCGAGGGAGGGGGTAGCCGGCTTCTGGGGGCCGGCTACGCCTTTGGCCGACTGGAGGAGGCCGAGCCGCCTTCACGCCTCTCTCTGGCTGAAGGGGCCCGCCGCCCATGGGCCGTACGCGAGTCTGTCGTGGATGACGTCGAGGCTAGCATGGCTACAGTGCCGAGCCGAACGGGAGACGGCCGTTCCGTACGGCCTCCTGTAGCCATGCCCGCCTCGGGCTTCGGGGGTAGTGGGCCGCACTGTGGCCACACCCCGTCTTGTCACCGTTATGAGGGAGTAGCTTTGGTGGTTGTGGTCTCGGCCGGCTCCTTGGAGTCGGCGCTCTTCGAGGCCGGTTTCTTGGAGTCGGCCTCCCCGCGGTTATCTTGGGGAGAGAGGTCGCTTGAGGCTGGGCCGCCTTCCATGAGTCGGCTTCGGAGGTAGCCGGCCAGGGAAGGGGATCTAATGCTTGGAGCGTTGGGGGGCCCGAAGGCCTGGTAATTTTTCTGAAGAACCAGGGGTAGTCGGTTAGGCTACCCGTGGCCATTTACTCCGACACCTAATGTCACCTAGATACTCCAATGTCACCTCAAGTATCCGTGGGTATGATTATACGATATGCATCACACAATCTCAGATTCATCTATTCAAACCAACACAAAGTACTTCAAAGAGTGCCCCAAAGTTTCTACCGGAGAGTCAAGACGAAAACGTGTGCCAACCTCTATGCATAGGTTCACGGGCGGAACCCGCAAGTTGATCAGCAGAACATACATCAAGTGGATCACGTGATATCCCATTGTCACCATAGATACGCACGGCCAGACATACATCAAGTGTTCTCAAATCCTTAAAGACTCAATCCGATAAGATAACTTCAAAGGGAAAACTCAATCCATTACAAGAGAGTAGAGGGGGAGAAACATCATAAGATCCAACTATAATAGCAAAGCTCGCGATACATCAAGATCGTGCCGAATCAAGAACACGAGAGAGAGAGAGAGATCAAACACATAGCTACTGGTACATACCCTCAGCCCCGAGGGTGAACTACTCCCTCCTCGTCATGGAGAGCGCCGGGATGATGAAGATGGCCACCGGTGAGGGATCCCCCCTCCGGCAGGGTGCCGGAACAGGGTCCCGATTGGTTTTTGGTGGCTACAGAGGCTTGCGGCGGCGGAACTCCCGATCTATTCTGTTCCGCAATGGTTTTAGGGTATATGGAGATATATAGGCGAAAGAAGTCGGTAAGGGGGGCCATGAGGGGCCCACGAGGGTGCAGGGCGCGCCCAGGGGGGGTGGGCGCGCCCCTGCCTCGTGCTCTCCTCGTTGATCTCCTGACGTGCACTCCAAGTCTCCTGTATTGCTTTCTTTCCAAAAATAACTTTTCCGAAGGTTTCATTCCGTTTGGACTCCGTTTGATATTCCTTTTCCGCGAAACACTGAAACAAGGGAAAAAATAGAAGCTAGCACTGGGCTCTGGGTCAATAAGTTAGTCCCAAAAGTAATATAAAAGTGTATAGTAAAGCCCATTAAACATCCAAGATGGATAATATAATAGCATGAATACTTCATAAATTATAGATACATTGGAGACGTATCAGCATCCCCAAGCTTAATTCATGCTCGTCCTCGAGTAGGTAAATGATAAAAGAAATAATTTATGAAGTGTGAATGCTAGCAGGTGCATAAGTTTGATCAATGATAATTTCAATCACCTTTTCTAGCATCACTATATGTCATAACAGTAGCTCAACTCATAAAACTTTGCATGATCAAGTAACAAACTATTCACATGTTAAAGTATAGATCATAACCTTTCTTGAAAACTAACAAACCGTGTTATTAGTCATCAAACGATTACAATTCATCTTATTTTCAGGAAGAGTCTATGTCAGAGCTTTGATTCAGCAAACTTCACATACTCAACTATCATTTAGTCTTCCATGATTGCTACCACTCAAAGCATATTTTTAGAACAAATAGTATTCATCGAACACAGAGAAAGATAGGGGCTTAATGTTTCGCCTCCCAACCTTTTACCTCAAGGGTAATGTCAACAATAATAATACATGCTCCAATATATTTGAATGGCCATATATGCTTAGATCTTTCCATCACATGATGCTTGCCAACTAAAGAGTAGGTTGGAATGAGAAGGAATACTACTGACTCTTGCATAAAAGTAAAAGATAGGCCCTTCGCAGAGGGAAGCAGGGATTTGTAGAGGTGCCAGAGCTCGAAGCTAAAACAGAGATGAAAATATTTTGAGAGGTATGCTTTCATTGTCAACATAACGACCAAGAGTTCCCAATATCTTCCATACTAGATACATTATAGGCGGTTCCCACGCAGAAAGGTAAAATTTTTACTCCCCCTCCACCAACATTCACACTCCACGGCTTGTCCGAAACAACGGGTGCCGTCCAACTATCAACATTCCTGGGGGAGTTTTGTTTAAATTATTTGCAATTTTTTTGATCTTTTGATCATAGGACTGGGCATCCTAGTTACCAACCATTTTCTCGTGAATGATGAGCGGAGTCCACTCATCGTGAGAATAACCCACCTAGCATGGAAGATACTGACAGCCCCTAGTCGCTACATGAGCGATTCGGCCATACAAAACAGATTATTATTTGAAGGTTTAGAGTTTGGCACATGCAAATTTACTTGGAACGGCAGGTAAATACCGCATATAGGTAGATATGGTGTACATTCATGGAAGAAACTTGGTCAAGGAATTTGGATGCACAAGCAGTATTCCCGCTTAGTACAAATATTTTGGCTAGCAAAGGATTCTAAATAGCAAGCACCACATGTTAGAGGATCCATAACAATATAACTTCTATACAAATATACCCAAGCATAACTCATTATGTTGTCTTCCTTGTCCAACTTCAACTAATTTGCTCAGGTTTGAAAATAATTAATGGGGCTCACAATCATAGAAGATGTCCAAGATAGTATATTTATATGTGAAATCTCTCTTCCTTCAATATTCTTTCATGAATTGTTCAAGTGACCAATACAATGTTTGCTAACCTTCAATAAATTTACCACCTCTACTTCTTATATGTAAAGTCATTACTCCCCATGGGATAAGCATATGAAACAAATATAATTTCAGATTTATGATATTCAAATCATTCAACGATTTACTCATTGGATATAAGCGAAGCACACGAGTAAATGACAAACTACTCCAAAAAGATATAAGTGAAGATCAATGTGTAGTTAAATAATTATATAGCTATGTGAAGACTCTCTCTCATTTAAGAATTTCAGATCTTGGGATATTATTCAAACAGCAAGCAAAGCTAAAGAAAATAAAATGACGCTCCAAGCAAAACACATATCATGTGGTGAATAAAAATATAGCTCCAAGTAAAGTTACCGATGAACGAAGACGAAAGAGGGGATGCCATCCGGGGCATCCCCAAGCTTAGGCTCTTGGTTGTCCTTGAATATTACCTTGGGGTGCCTTGGGCATCCCCAAGCTTAGGCTCTTGCCACTCCTTATTCCATAGTCCATCGAATCTTTACCCAAAACTTGAAAACTTCACAACACAAAACTTAACAGAAGATCTTGTGAGCTCCGTTAGTATAAGAAAATAAATCACCACTTAGGTACTGTTGTGAACTCATTATAAATTCATATTGGTGTAATATCTACTTTGTTCCAACTTCTCTATGGTTCATACCCTCCGATATTACTCATAGATTCATCAAAATAAGCAAACAACACATAGAAAACAGAATCTGTCAAAAACAGAACAGTCTGTAGTAATCTGTATCAAACGTATACTTCTGGAACTCCAAAAATTCTAAAATAAATTGGTGGACCTGAGTAATTTTTCTAGTAATCATCTTCAAAAAGAATCAACTAAATATCACTCTCCAGTAAAAAGTTTTAGCTAATCTCGTAAGCGCTAAAGTTTCTGTTTTTTACAGCATGATCATAAAGACTTCACCCAAGTCTTCCCAAAGGTTCTATTTGGCACAAACACTAATTAAAACACAAAACCACATCTAAACAGAATATATATGTATTATTTATTACTAAACAGAACCAAAAAGCAAGAAACTAAAATAAAATTGAGTTGCCTCCCAACAAGCGCTAACGTTTAACGCCCCTAGCTAGGCATGATGATTTCAATGATGCTCACATAAAAGATAAGAATTGAAACATAAAGAGAGCATCATGAAGCATATGACTAGCATATTTAAGTCTAACCCACTTCCTATGCATAGGGATTTTGTGAGCCAACAACTTATGGGAACAATAATCAACTAGCATAGGAAGGCAAAAAGCATAACTTCAAGAATTTCAACACATAGAGAGGAAACTTGATATTATTGCAATTCCTACAAGCATATGTTCTTCCCTCATAATAATTTTCAGTAGCATCATGAATGAATTCAAAAATATAAACATCACATAAAGCATTCTTTTCATGATCTACTTGCATAGAATTTTTATTACTCTCCACGTAAGCAAATTTCTTCTCATGAATAATAGTGGGAGCAAACTCAAAAAAATAACTATCATGTGATTGAAAATTAAGATCAAGATGACAAGTTTCATGGTTATCATTATTCTTTAAAGCATACGTGTCATCACAATAATCATCATAGATAGGAGGCATGCTTTCATCATAGTAAATTTGCTCATCAAAGCTTGGCGGACAAAAAATATCATCTTCATCAAACATAGCTTCCCCAAGCTTGTGGCTCTGCATATCATTAGTATCATGGGTATTCAAAGAATTCATACTAACAACATTGCGATCATGCTCATCATTTAAATATTTAGTGCCAAACATTCTAATGCATTCTTCTTCTAGTACTTGAGCACAATTTTCTTTCCATCATACTCACGAAAGATATTAAAAAGATGAAGCGTATGAGGCAAACTCAATTCCATTTTTTTGTAGTTTTCTTTTATAAATTAAACTAGTGATAAAAAAAGAAACTAAAAGATTCGATTGCAAGATCTAAAGATATACCTTCAAGCACTCACCTCCCTGGCAACCGCGCCAGAAAAGAGCTTAGTTGACGGGTGTGAGTGCCGCTTACCTAGCCTCCCCGGCAATGGCACCAGAAAAGAGCCTGATGTCTACTACACAACCTTCTTCTTGTAGACGTTGCTGGGCCTCCAAGTGCAGGGTTTGTAGGACAGTAGCAAATTTCCCTCAAGTGGATGACCTAAGGTTTATCAATCCGTGGGAGGCGTAGGATGAAGATGGTCTCTCTCAAGCAACCCTGCAACCAAATAACAAAGAGTCTCTTGTGTCCCCAACACACCCAATACAATGGTAGACTATATAGTTGCACTAGTTCGGCGAAGAGATGGTGATACAAGTGCAATATGGATGGTAGATATAGGTTTTTGTAATCTGAAAATATAAAAATAGCAAGGTAGCAAGCGATAAAAGTGAGCGTAAACGGTATTGCAATGCTAGGAAACAAGGCCTAGGGTTCATACTTTCACTAGTGCAAGTTCTCTCAACAATAATAACATAATTGGATCACATAACTATCCCTCAACATGCAACAAAGAGTCACTCCAAAGCCACTAATAGCGGAGAAAAAACGAAGAGATTATGGTAGGGTACGAAACCACCTCAAAGTTATTCTTTCGGATCGATCTATTCAAGAGTTCGTACTACAATAACACCTTAAGATACAAATCAACCAAAACCCTAATGTCACCTAGATACTCCAATGTCACCTCAGGTATCCGTGGGTATGATTATACGATATGCATCACACAATCTCAGATTCATCTATTCAAACCAACACAAAGTACTTCAAAGAGTGCCCCAAAGTTTCCACCGGAGAGTCAAGACGAAAACGTGTGCCAACCTCTATGCATAGGTTCATGGGCGGAACCCGCAAGTTGATCACCAAAACATACATCAAGTGGATCACGTGATATCCCATTGTCACCACAGATACGCGCGGCAAGACATACATCAAGTGTTCTCAAATCCTTAAAGACTCAATCCGATAAGATAACTTCAAAGGGAAAACTCAATCCATTACAAGAGAGTAGATGGGGAGAAAAATCATAAGATCCAACTATAATAGCAAAGCTCGCGATACATCAAGATCGTGACGAATCAAGAACACTTGAGAGAGAGAGAGATCAAACACATAGCTACTGGTACATACCCTCAGCCCCGAGGGTGAACTACTCCCTCCTCTTCATGGAGAGCGCCGGGATGATGAAGATGGCCACCGGTGAGGGATCCCCCCTCCGGCAGGGTGCCAGAATAGGGTCCCGATTGGTTTTTGGTGGTTACAGAGGCTTGAGGCGGCGGAACTCCTGATCTATTCTGTTCCCCGACGGATTTAGGGTATACGGAGATATATAGGCGAAAGAAGTCGGTAAGGGGGGCCACGAGGGGCCCACGAGGGTGGAGGGCGCGCCCCCTGCCTCGTGCTCTCCTCATTGATCTCCTGACGTGCACTCCAAGTCTCATGTATTGCTTTCTTTCCAAAAATAACTTTTCTGAAGGTTTCATTCCGTTTGGACTCCGTTTGATATTCCTTTTCTGCGAAACACTGAAACAAGGGAAAAACAGAAGCTTGCACTGGGCTCTGGGTCAACAGGTTAGTCCCAAAAGTAATATAAAAGTGCATAGTAAAGCCCATTAAACATCCAAGATGGATAATATAATAGCATGAATACTTCATAAATTATAGATACGTTGGAGACATATCACTCCTCCGTCTGGCGCCGCCCCTCATTCTCATGGTCTCCAGCAGCTGCTCCACTGTGGTCCATCCAACACAATACTCCGGTGGGCGCCGCACAACTACGGCTGATGCCACACTACGGCAAAAGGCACCTTATTCCCCCTACCCTTCTCCCAGGCCGTGGCCTTGAGGTGTTGTTGAAGGATGAGCTCATCCAACAAGTTGAGGATCTCCTCTGATTTTTTTTGCCAAATTTTCATTCCGATCCACTATACGATGAATCGCTATGAGCTGCTTCTGCTGCTATATGATGCATTGCTATGAGCTGCTCCTGCTGCTGCTAAATGATGAATTGCTATGAGCTGCTGCTGCTATATGATGAATTGCTATGAGCTGCTGCTTGCTGCTATATGATGAGTTGCTATAAGCCGCTCCTGCTGCTGCTATATGATGAGTTGCTATGAGCTGCTCCTGCTGCTGCTATATGATGAATTGCTATGAGCTGCTTTTGTTGCTGCTATATGATGAATTGCCATGAGCTGCTCCTGCTGCTGCTATATGATGAATTGCTATGATCTGCTGCTGGTATATGATGAATTGCACACAACTGCTACTGCTGCTATATGATGAGTTGCTATGACCTGCTGCTGCTATATGATGCTTTCAAGTGGCTGCTATATGATAATAACCAGCCACTTGGACCATCGAATTTCAATAAATAATTGTTCTTCATTTAAATGTGGGTCATGCGTTCTTCATTTAAATTAGGCAATGGGATCTCTATGGAAGACATTGACCAAAGTAGAATGTGCCAAGTAGATGGTATCTTTGTATTTGCATTTTGAACAAATAGTCTATTTTCCCATCATATTAATTACTGTAGTGGGTTCAAGTTGTGATTTTTGCAACTCAAATTAATTTTCATATGGGCAGAAAAATGACAAAATATAATGCAATCTAGACTTTTCACTGATCATACCAAAGATAAGCTGAAATGGAAGGCAATGAAAAGAACTGGTTGGCTTATTACCCGGAGCTTATATTCACATCTGCTTATTTTCTTAGGATAACTCGTAATAACTGTCCCTAAGAAACATGGCCAATAGAACTGACATACAAATAACATGTCATGATGATTGCAATGGAGGAGTGACCTACCATAGCACATTGTATAGGCTCACCGCTGCCTCTCCTTTTTTTGCGATGTTCCATGAAATTGCCACATACATCTTGTACTTTTTCATTGTGTAACCCTATCTGCAAGTTGACACGGATAATTTCAGACATCTCTACATGATAATACATTGCATATCCCTTGCGCATATTTAAACCACCAATTAACGATTGTGTACGTAGCATGAACTAGCCATGACTCTGTGTGCTGGACTAGCAGGCACTCTAAGGGAGCCTAATGTAGTGCACTGGAATTCCTACATGCCACCTACGATTTTGTGTAATGTACTACCTCTGTTCCTAAATATATGTCTTTGTAGAGATTCCAGTATGGACCACATACAAATGTATATAGATGCATTTTCGAGTGTAGATTCACTCATTTTGCTCCGTATGTAGCCTATAGTGGAATCACTAGAAAGACTTATATTTAGGAACGGAGGTACGAGGTAGAATCATGCATGACATCAACATATCTAATTTAGCAGCCAGTAGTAGAAATCATTGTCTGCACAAAGGGATTACTGGTCGAAAATCCTAGCAAAGAACGCTGGCAGGCACACAGCAGTACAAGAGAGAGAGACGCACTTACAAGATCATAGCAATGCCTCAGTTCAGGATCTTGGTTGGCCAAGCTGTTAGATCCAGAAGAAACATTGTCCTTGTAGTTTTTGCCAGCTGCATAACAGGTAACAGCGACATGTTAGTATATTTGAAGTACATCGGGCAGGTGATGCTGGACGGGTTTAAAGGTGAAGTACCTAGGCCGTGGTGGGTGCTTGGCATCTTGCCAGATGGTGCGAATCAGGTTAGAAACGTCAAGGGTGATGACGCTGCGCTGGCTGTCTCGGGGTCCGGTAAGGAGATCTAGAACCGTCGAGTAGGGTGTTTGTGGAGCGGCTCCAGTAGGGTGGACTATGGTGTGGGCGAAGCGGATCTGTGGCCGTGGACGAGGGCGTCGGTGAAGCTGCTCCGGTGGTTGGGTTAAGGATGGTGTCGACGATTCAGATCTGCGGCCATGGACGGGGCGTTAGAAGCTCCTCCGGTAGGTTGGATGAGGGTGCGACGAAGCGGATGTGTGGCCATGGACTTGTGAGTTGAGAATGGTATAGGCGAAGCTACTCCGGTAGGGTTGACGATGGTGTCGGAGAAGCGGCTCCGGTAGGGTTGAGGAAGGTGTCAGCGAAGAGGATCAGAGGCCGTCGACGGGGGCGTCGGTGGGCGGCTCCGGGGGGTGTGGACGAAGCGTCTCCGGTGGGGAGTACGAATGAGCCGCTGCAGATGCGCTGCGGTTGACGAGAGTACTAGCGAAGCAGATCCGGCGCCGTGGACAAGGCCGGCACTGAATGGGCTGTGGTATAGTGGTGGATGAGCAGTCTACTTGTTTCTAGTGGAGGTGGGAGGGGTAGATTCGGCCGCAGAAGTAGATCCGGCGAGGTGGACGCCGCTGGCAGTGAATGGGCTCTGGTACGCCGGTGGATGAGCAGTCTAGGGTTTCGAGAGGGGAGGGGGTAGAAAGGCCGATGAAGTACGGACGTCGTGATGTAAGATGCTCTGGTACTGTGGAGTTAGTTGTTTTTGCGGGAGGGGGAGAGGAAATGGGGTTGCCGTGTGGTGGGGGGAATCGGAAGTTACCAAAGCAGCCCCAACCTATTACGTAGATGAGGGCGGTATTGTTACTGTTGTTCTCCGTGCACCAAGGACAAAAGTGGAATTTCGCATGCTAAAGACTAGGTGGCAGAAATTTTAGAAGGAGGCGGGAGATTTTGCCGCCCGCGGGATCGTTCGTATCCAGTTTCAACTAATTTTGGACCGTGCTAGCGGGAAGGTCATGCGAGACTGTGTACACGGGGCACACGTTAGCAGTTAATAACTGGTGTGAAGTACACCCCAGAAAAAAAGACAATAAATTGGGATGATGCGCCGATAACTTGGACGTTCACACGGGTGTGACCAATCGTACGGGTGTAGAGGCGTGTTCACAAAAAAAGGGATCAAATGCTCAGCCTATGTATTACTCGTGTAAATAGATAATTTAGTGCCATTGGTTATTTACTTTAAACATAATGCATTGAAATGTTAGTGTAGAGGCGCACAAAAAGAAATGGATATTGTAGTCCGCTACTTAAAAGTGTTATCTCATATGATTACATAGCCTCCATTTCATAAATTCCGTACCCGTTGAATTCATATATGAATATTACATATATTACTTCATAATAGAACCTTAAATCATCCAAGACTAATGGATTTGAATGCAAGAGTAACAATGGTGCATGTACATGATAGCTACATTGGTTGTTTGAAGAAACATCACTATAACTTTGGCATGCACAATTGAAAAGGTTTATTTAGACAGAAAAATATGTGATATGTGAGTGTCCAATCTTTATAGCGTTGAATCGATATTGTACCTTTGGCCACGATACGAACTAGATATTGATTTTTGTTCAAGCGATGCACATCCACGGTCGCTAGATAGTGATACGTGAATGAATTGTGCAATCTCTCTCACACGCATACATATCTCATTTCCCCGTGGGCACCGGAATCACACACGCGCACTTGTGTATTTCTCTCCCTCCATCAAGGTTAGAATTCGTCTTTCTACCCCGTCCTACAAGTCTCTCACACAGGAACACACACTCTCTCTCTATCGAACATGCCCACCCCTTTAATTCCGCCCACCCACAGCCACTAATGTCTCAGAGCATAATTATGTCTCTCACACATATGCCTAAGGTTAACTCGAGTTCCGGAACCATATGAATACATACAATGGGATTCCAGGAGAGCACCTTTTGTTTTGAGATTTTGCTCTCTCTCTCTCTCTCACACACACACACACACACACACACACACACATGCCCGCGCGCGCGCGTAGACATTGTTTATCGCTTCATTTTTCTGGCACTTTCATGCACACCGTTTGTTTATCTCCGTGATGCTTTAAGTATCCCTCGCACACATCCTATCTACCTATCCCTTAATATAGATATGTGTCACACAAACGCCTTCTCCCTACTAGCAAGATGCCCATGCGTTGCGCGGAACATCAAGATGCATTTGTATGAGTAGTTTATCTTGTGGGAGAAAAGGATGAACGAGGGAATGCCTTATTTGCAAATGTGGAGAGGGGCGTGGGTATCTTTTTGCAAAATTGCCATAGTTTCCTTCCTATCCGTCAGATATAAATCGGATGGCCTAAATTGCAGGATGGATGGAACACAATCATCACCAACTCTATTTCTTTATAAGATTAGAGATATGTAAGTGTCACTGCCCCCCCACCCACCCACACACACACTTCCCGCCACCGAAGGAGTAGGGTGACACCTCGATCTTGATACTAATCTATTGACTGGCTTCTCTCTCAAACACACACCCACACACACACACTACCCGACACCGAAGGAGTAGGGTGGCACCTCAATCTTGATAGTAATCTATCTACTCCTCTTTCAAACACACACAGATATCATGAGAGACTAGCAAGATGCCCATGCGTTGCACAGAACATCAAGATGCATTTATATGAGTAGTTTATCTTGTGAGAGAAAAGGATGAACGAGGGAAGGCCTTATTTGCAAATGTGGAGAGGGGTGTGGGTATATTTTTGCAAAATTGCCATAGTTTCCTTCCTATCCGTCAGATATAAATCGGACGGCCTATATTGTAGGATGGCAGGCACACCATCATCACCAACTCTGTTTTTTATCTCTACTAGCAAGATGCTCATGCGTTGCACGGAACATCAAGATGCATTTTTATGAGTAGTTTATCTTGTGGGAGAAAAGGATGAATGAGGGAATGCCTTACTTGCAAATGTGGAGAGGGGTGTAGGATCTTTTTGCAAAATTGCCATAGTTTCCTTCCTATTCGTCAGATATAAATCAGATGGCCTATATTGCAGGATGGCAGGAGCACCATCATCACCAACTCTGTTTTTTTATAAGAGTAGAGAGTCATATAAAAGACTCAGTTGGTGATGATGGTGTGTCTGCCATCCGTCATTTCTGACCATCAGATCTACATCTAACGACTATGATGTAAGTCGTGGCATTTTTGCAACAAGACCCCACTTCTCTACTCCAATTTGCAGAAACCCCTTAGTATCTTGAAACCAACCACATCCCTCCCCCACCTGATCAAAACAGACAGAAGGAATATATTTTGAGTGAAACCTAATACGAGTATATTTTTAGTGATATATACACCAAACTAGAGTGTTTTTCTTTCAAGTTTGTGAACATGTATTATTATACTCCCTCCTCCCGGAAATACATGTCATCAAAATGGATAAAAGGGGGTGTATCTAGATGTATTTTAGTTCTAGGTGCATATCTTTTTATCCATTTTGATGACAAGTATTTTCGGATGGAGGGAGTATTTGGATCCGTTGCAACGCACGGGCACATTGCTAGTAAGAGTAGAGAAAAGGATGAACGAGGGAAGGCCTTATTTGCAAACGTGGAGAGGGGTGTGGGTATCTTTTTGCAAAATTGCAATAGTTTCCTTCCTATCCGTTAGATATAAATCCGACGGCCTACATTGCAGGATGGCACGCACACCATCATCACCAACTCTCTTTTCTACTCCCTCCGTCCCTAAATATTTATCCTTTTAGAGATTTCAAAAAGTGACTACATACGGAGCAAAATGAGTGAATCTACACTCTAAAATATGTCTACATACACATCCGTATGTGGTAGTCCATTTGAAATCTGAAAAAAACAAATATTTAGGAACAGATGGAGTATAAGAGTAGACATGGAGATATATCTCCAGCATGGTCTACAACAAAAATGTGCTGGACCGGTTAGCGCCGGATGCTCGCAACAAGATGACTGAGCTCGAATTCTGTCTTTAACTTTAGATTTTTATGTTATATATTACGTATTTAATATATACTTCTTTCGCTACTGTACTGACAGTGGAACCCATAGAGTACTTAGAATACAAGACTAAGGATGGACTTGTTTCTTTTTAACTTTCTGTACGAAGTTGTAGCCACCCTGCAAGTCACGTGTACACTGTACATGCAATTAACTTTTTATAGAGGGAGAATCATACACGCAATTAACTCAAATGGATTGGATGTGACTCTATTATTTCCAGCATAAGAGCATCTTCAACGGTAGCCGGCAAATTTCCTCCCGCTTCCTTCTGCGGAGGGCGACATCAAACGCCAGCGGCATACATTTTCACAAATCTAACCAACCAGATGAAATTCGTGCAAACACGGACTGTTTTCATATAAGCATGCATGATTTCGTATAAAAAAGCCGGATCTTCATATAAACATGATGGGTTTCATTACATTTACATGAACTAAGCGGTGCTAATCCAGCTCTCTTGGTATAATTAATACTCCCTCCGTCCGGAAATACTTGTCCTAGAAATGGATCTATCTAGACTTATTTTAGTTATAGATACATCCAATTTATCCATTCTTAGAAGAAAAAAATTCCAGCCAGCCGGAGAGGGAGTACCTAATCTAAATGGCCGCCCACAGATCCCTTTGTCTTCCTCATGTCCGACAGGCACTTGCGGGGTCGATGAAGGTCCTCGGAAGAGACAAAGCAGCAAAGAAACCACCTGAATGCGCAGTCGCCGCCTTGGCGTGGCCTTCTTGGGACCCAAGTGGCGGCGGCCTCCCGTGTTATACTTCTCCTCGATGATGGCGGCAGACACGGAGAAGCTGGCCACTGACTCGTCGCTCTCCACGCACCTGGCTTCTGTCTCTGCCTGCATGGCGTTGCCGCAGGCACGTGAGGCGCGCCCACAGACATGGGAGGCGCGTCCACCGCAGACACTGGTGGCGCGGTGCGACGCCGCAGCCACGACTCTCGTACAGGTGTGCTCACCGCCGTGCCGGCGTGGAACAACTCGCCACTCCTCATCGAGCTGAACTGGAGCAGCGAGTTGCTGAACCACGCGCCGGATTGGGGCGGCAACTCACTCCATCGGGCCAAGCGAGGTTGATGAAGCACCGAGCGGCCTCGCCCGTATCCGGAGGGCTCGGCGGGCCACCCAGCCGGGTAGTATGCCGGAGAACGGCTCCTCGGAAGCCGTCGGAAGAGTGGAGAAAATGGTGAAGGAGGAGATGGGGGAGCGGCGGAGGGGTGCGATTCTTGCCTACTGTCTGTCTGGCCTCGTTTAAATAGAGGGCGGACGGTAGGAGCTTGGCCGGCGTCCGGCCTCGTTGAAACTGAGGGCGGACGGGAGGAGCTCGGCCAGTGTTGCGTTTAATTCCGGCCCGCTCATGAACGGACGTTTGACCGGAGTAGGTTTCTCAGTTTGCATGCGGGTTTAACGGAGGGGTTTGATGGAGGCGAGGAGGCATGTTCAGCCGGGCGTGCAGCGGGCGGCACAGTACTATTCGATTTGACAGTGGGCGGTGCAGTTCCCGATACAGCTTTAATGCAGACGAGGAGGGGTAGCGGTTCCCGAAATGTTGAACGGCCAATGATGCATCCTCCTTCAATTAGCATCATGCATGCATGAGGGAAGTAATGGGAGGAGGACTGGGAAAAGAGGCTGCACGATGTGAATACAACGCAGTTTGCACTCATATAAAGGCGCCCCTCCATTCCAATGCATATACCACATCGTACACACCTAAGCATTTGCCTAAGCACCTACACTAAGCGCAAAAGCTCTCACTCCAGACCCATGGCGGCGATGCGCGCGAGCGGCAACCGGCTGTGCCAGATGGTCCATGACGCCGGCCTGCGGCATGGCGTCGAGGATCGTCTCCAGACGGTGTTCGTGACCGGCTGGTGGATGGCCGCCGTCGACGCCAACTACGACTCTCAGTTGGACCACATGATCGTTGCCACCAGCAACAAGTTCACCGTCCTCAAGAAGCTCGGGGACGACATCGCCGTACTCCTCTAGCCCGCGCGCCCGGGCTCCTCATTGCCTACCACCCTAATCGGCCTCCATGGTCGGAACCTCTTTCAAGCACTGGTGGCCCTGCGACTGGCCACCGACGCCACGAATAATGTCCACCCGGAGGTCGCGCTCGCCGCGAGGAGCCTCGCCCTGCAAGAATTTGTCGACCTACACATCCACATGTACGAGCAAATTGTGTACATAGGTATCTACAAGGACATTGAGGACGCTACGACATTGGCCTTCCTCAACCGACTGGAATCCTTGGTTGCCCTTGCTGAGAAGCACCTTGACCTTGCCAGAAAAGCCGCCGCTCCTTAGCCCCCGGTCGGTGGCCCGGTGCACTAAGTTGAGGAGGAGGAGGTCGTACGTTGATGGATGCATCTTTCTTCTTGCCTCCTGTAACTACCACTCTGATTGCATCATCGCGGCCTTAATTCTTATTGTGCTGTTGCATTCTTGTTCTAGTCAATACTGACATGTGCGATCCCTTTGCTTAATTATATGCATCACTATAACTAGTACTCCATCCATCAATTTATAAGTAGTGCTTACCTTTTCCATCAACTTCGTGCAATGCACGGGCATCTTGCTAGAAACACTAGAACATGTCGGACCGCATGTGACCAAACCGATGATGCGCCAACCTAGCTACTACGTACCCTGCTTATCTGGCGGAAATAGCCCCGCCCTAGCGTCTCCAATCGTTATTTCTATCTATCGATCATGCCAAGGAGTAGAACCAAATGTTACAATTTATACATTTTTCTCTACTCCTACTACTTCTATAAAAGACTCAGTTGGTGATGGTGGTGTGTCTGCCATCCGTTGTTTCTGACCATTAGATCTGCATCTAACGGCTATGAGGTAAGTTGTGGCATTTCTCTACTCCTATAAAAGACTCAGTTGGTGAGGATGGTGTGTCTGCCTTCTGTCATTTCTGACCGTCGGATCTGCATCTAACGACTATGATGTAAGTCGTGGCATTTTTGCAACAAGACCCCGCTCCTCTGCTCCAATTTGCAGAAACCCCTTAGTATCTTGAAACCAACCACATCCCTCCCCCACCTCATCAAAACAGCCACAAGGAATATATTTTGAGTGAAACCTAATACACGTATATTTTTAGTGATATATACACCAAACTATAGTGTTTTTCTTACAAGTTTGTGAACATGTATTATTCTATTTTGGACCCGTTGCAACGCACGGGCACATTGCTAGTTTGCAAAAATAGCCCACTTCTCTGCTCCAATTTGCAGAAAACCCCTTATTATCTTGAAAGCAACCAAATCCCTCCCTCACCTCATCAAAACAGCCTGAGAAAAATATTTTGAGTGAAAAGTAATATATTAGGAGTATATCAAAACAAGAGTGTTTTCTTTGATGTTTGTGAACAAGTACTACTATTCTACTACTTTGGATCCGTCGCAATGCACGGGCACATTGCCAGTAAGAGGAAAAGGCATGCCGCATTCCCGTCGCACCCCCACACGCCCGGGAATCGGGAGTACTCCACGGCCCGTCCGGCACGCCACATAGCTAGGGAAGGCGTGTTGCCTAGCATTTTCACTTTCATGTGGGACTGCCGTTGAGCAAACCGACTATTGGCAAACCGCACCCACCCGCCGCCGGATTGGAAAACAGAAACGAGGGGAAGATCTAGCTGTAGCACGGAAGCCAAGAAATTTGGTGTCTGATGGGGCTCGTTGATAGAGTGATATTTATTCATAACTAGCAAGATGGCCATGCGTTGCACGGAAAATCAAGATGCATTTGTATGAGTAGTTTATGTTGTGGGAGAAAAGGATGAACAAGAGAAGGTCTTATGTTTGCAAATGTGGAGAGGGGTGTGGGTATCTTTTTGCAAAATTTCCATAGTTTCCTTCCTATCCATCAGATATAAATCGGATGGCCTATATTGCAGGATGGCAGGCACACCATCATCACCAACTCTTTTTTTCATAAGAGTAGAGACACGTAGACATGATGCACATAGAGGAATTTTGTTACTGCACGTTGTTACGTACTACTGGTACCTACTCCCTCCTTCTGGTTCACTACTAGTACTCTCTCCGTCCTGGCTTATTGGTCCCCTTTGTACTCAATTCATGAGCTCGTTTTCCTCAAGAAATTGTCTTTACCAATGTATTAATATCGGGAATGCATGCGTGAACAACGAATGATTAAACCTTGCATGCAACATTTTGACAAAGCATTGACTTACAAACATGTGAATGTGAGGGACTACAACCTCGTGCATGCATGCAACAGTCACACGTACACATGGACGCAAAAACGCGTGCGACGCCCTAATGCATGCATGTCCGAGCACACGACAGAACACACACAGTCACACTCAAGTGCTCAACCTACACGTGCATGCACACACATACTCAGCCAGGGTGTGCTAGTGACCGTATAAACACCGGAAAATGCATATGTTGACCGCAATGAGCGTATTATGAAGTCCGCTGACCGTATTTTTACAAATATACAGATATAGAGAGTAGAATGCGTGCTATGCATGTGTACCATACTAGTTGGTTACCAAATCTCATCTGGGTCTGGCACGAGCTCGTACTGCGGGAGCACCACAAGGCCTGCTGCAGGAGTTACATTTCCCTCTCAGGGCCCACGGGACCGAGCTTCAGTGGCTTAGTGCATCGGCCTATGAGTCAATGTCATGCGGACCTTAAATGCGGCTGGCCCACATGTCATTCTCATGGTGGTGGCGTGGTTCGCGACTCACTTGTTCGAGATGAACCGGCCGGTGGTGGCGTGGCCGTGGCGAGGGTGCCACAGCTGGGCGTCGAGGCATTATGAGGCATAGATGGCCACACCGGCGGGTACTACCTGTAGTACAGTAGTACTCCAGCTGAGGATTGATCCCCGGGACTAAATGTGTCACAGCCGCTGGATGAAAATTTGAGAGCGGAGTAGGCAAACCGCGTCCAATCGGGTGTGGCTGTGGTAGAAAGTGGATGGTCACCGAAGTTCAGCTGGCCCGCATGTCATGCACACAAAGGCAGAGGAGCAGTGGGGCCGAGAGGGATGAGGCGCACGTCGGGGGACGTCGTGCCGTGGGTTGGAGCGGCGTCGTGGGAATCGTGTGTGGGTGTGGCAGTTACAGAAGAAGCCCACACGGGCATCTTGCCGCAGGGTGTGCCACCGACCCAAACTCAATTCTTTTTCCAGATGCTTAGGTGCATCGGATGTCGTGCCATGCTACAAAATGTAAAAAAGCAGCTCCATTTTTTTAAACCTGTTATCTTCAAACCAACAAAACAGCCCGAGGAATATATTTTGAGTGAAGCATGATTTACTTTTACTGATATATGTATATCAAAACTAGAGTGTTTATATTTCAAGCCCGTGAACAAGTATTATTCTACTAGTTTGGATCCATTGCAACGCACGGGCCAACACATTGGTAGTAGTAGTCTCTATCTCTATCTCTACTCTACTCTTACTAGTACGGTACACGTGCATTGCATGCATGAGATTTGGCAACCAAATTATGAATAAACACCGCACTCTAGCATGTAAGCTTTGAGTCATATATGCATGATGTAGATGTTCAATTAATTTTTATAGTTCATCTCATTCAAAATCAATTAGCTTTTATAAAAAAAGATAATCTATTTTAAGATTCATGGAATTGTGCGTTGTAAAGCATAAAGTAAAAACAAATAATGGCAATTCATCTAGGAAAAAAATTTGGGCAATTATGATATGGAAGATTCTACAACAAAGGAGAAGTGCTCGTGTTTTGAGATTTGTGCATTATGCTTTAGTTCAACCATGGAGTATTCTACATGTGGCAGAATCTGGTTAAATGTAGATGATATCCAAAGGTCGATAGTGCTCGGATTTTCCATCTCTGCACCGTCGGATTGGCTTCATCCAACGACCATCTTTCAAAATTATTCACACACTATATAGGGGTATAGATAAAAAAACAGAGTTGTTGATGATGGTGTGCCTGCCATCCTGCAGTATAGGCCGTCCGATTTATATCTGACAGATAGGTAGGAAACTATGGCAATTTTGCAAAAAAATACCCACACCCCTCTTATACTAGCAAGATGCCCGTGCGTTGCACGGAACATCAAGATGCATTTGTATGAGTAGGTTATCTTGTGGGAGAAAAGGATGAACGAGGGAAGGCCTTATTTGCAAATGTGGAGAGGGGTGTGGGTATCTTTTTGTAATATTGCCATAAAAAGCAGAGTTGGTGATGATGGTGTGCCTGCCATCCTGCAATATAGGCCGTCCGATCTATATCCGACGGATAGGAAGGAAACTATGACAATTTACCCGCACTCCTCTCCATATTTGCAGATAAGGCCTTCCCTCGTTCATCCTTTTCTCCCGCAAGATCTTGATGTTCCGTGCAACGCACGGGCATCTTGCTAGTCTCTACTCTTATAAAAAAATAGAGTTGGTGATGATGGTGTGCCTGCCACCCTGCAATATAGGCCGTCCGATTTTATATCTGATGGATAGGAAGAGAAGTGTGGCAATTTTGCAAAAAGAAACCTACACCCCTCTCTACATTTGTAAATAAGGCCTTCCCTCGTTCATCCTTTTCTCTCACAAGATAAACTACTCATACAAATGCATCTTGATGTTCCGTGCAACGCACGAGGATGTTTCCTTGGGGGTCTCTCCAGCGCGGCGTGGCCGTAGTTGCCAGTTGACGCCCCTTGAGATGCCGACGTTGAGGGGCACTTGGATTTTGTCCGATGAGCAGTAAGATGAGTTTGATAACGTAGTAAATGCATTCTAAAGACTACTTACGTGTCCATTTCCTAATTCTCCCCCTACCCACTGCTTCACAGGTTAGGCTTAGTACGAGTGAAGATTGGCTTGCATATGTGTGGGAGGGTACCAACATCAATTTGCACAACATTTACAATGGTGACACCGTTCCCGTAGAACGTTTGTCCAACATTGCGATCAGCCATGCAACGGGCCACTGCCTGAATTGGTATGATGGAACCATGGTGAGATTCAAGAAGATAGCACGAACCTTGCACATGGCGTTCAAAGATGGACGATGCTGTCTGCGGTCGATTTGTTGCCGTACGAGTACGAAGACGCTGTGGTCGTTTCTAACCGTATCTTCACGGTGACAAACCAGGGGACTTGTTTCGTATGGGACACATCCTACGGTGTACTCCATCTCTCCCAGTTTTTTTGTTTTGATTTTTTTCGTTATAAGTTTCAAATTCAAATTTAGAGCTCCCCATCACATGTTGAGATTACAATGTCCATTAAATTGTTGCGTGCATGTATAGTAAAGAAAAAAATCTCGAGTTTGCCATGAGTTCGTGCAGCAGTAGCACCACAGGGCCTGGCGCAGGAGTTACATTTACCTCTCGGGGCCCTCGGGTCTGAGCTTCAGTGCCTTACGACACCTACCTTTGAGTCAATAACATGTGGACCCGATAGGTGGCTGGTCCACATGTAATGCTCCCGAAGGCAGTGGGGCCGAGAGGGGTGAGCCCCAGGTCGGGGGATGTGAGGTGTCATGGGTTCAAGCGGCGTCATGGGAATCGCGTGTGGCTATGTTAGAAACTTGATGCTCGCCGCATTTCAGTTGGCCCACATGTCATGCACACAAAGGCAGAGGGGCGGTGTAGCCGAGAGGGGTGAGGCGCACGTCGGGGGACGTGGTGCCGTGGGTTGGAGCGGCGTCGTGGGAATCGCGAGTGGCAGTGGATGAAACATGATGGTCGCTGTAGTTGAACTTCCATGGACAAGTTGTTCCAAAGACATGCACACCATCGAAATAGTCCATCTATATCAATATACACAGGGAGGGAATATTTTTTTTACAAGAGAGGAAATAGTTCATCCATCCATAATGCCCTGCTGCTGGTGCATCATCATCATCTTCTTCTTCTTCTCATTTTCTATGGGAGACGGCTTCGCAACAAGCTCTCTCGACCTTGCAGCTATCTCGAAACTCGCACGGGCATCGAGGGCAGCATATTTTATGCGCTCGTACGTCAAGGGATAATTCTCCCATCCAGACAACCTTAATTCCAGCGTCGCGTCACCCTTCTGAAGATTTGTTCCGAGCACAAAATTTGCTACGTCGAATAGGGATGGTGTCGGTTTATCACAATCTTCTACAGGAATTTTTATTTTGGTTTGTATGTCAGCGATGCTTTTCAAATCAAGGTTGTACGGCTCCAACTTCTGTTTGTACCCTGCGATGGCTGCCCCACAGAAGTATATGTCCTCCCGAGACAAGAAATCATGAAGCTCACCTGGTATGGAGGGCGCGTGTATGATGTGGTACACCAAAACATCATCTTCGAGGCACAACTGAAGGACGGCGGCGCGTTGGATCTTCCCAGTGGCACGCTCCTTGTACTCTGCGTCGAGACCGATGACCTTCATCTCCACCTTTTGGAGGGAGTTGGATACATTGTTGATCCACTTCCGAACAACCCTTGGGTGGTCGATGACTGTGGCAACTATGCTCAACGAGCCTTCGACGAGGACATGTTGGACGCTAAAAACCTGCATCTCGATCTCTTTCGCCATTTGGAACCGCTGGACCAGAGGGCTATGGTTTGGAGAATTAGGATTAGATGGCTAGTCTAACTGAAGAAGATGATTATTTAAAGGGGCTCCGGAATTACTCCAGGAGGATGTGAAGAGGTTAAAACAATGTGAATGCAGTGTGGTTTGGTTGCAAATGAAGATGAAGGAGTAGTGAAGAAGCCGAGGAAAATCGGTTCGCGATGGAGAAGTAAATGGGAGAAGTGGCATGTAGGCAGTTGATTAGACGGCTAGGTAGACTAAACGAAAAGGCTACGCGGGTAGACGGAGGAGTGGGGCATGTCCCTGTACGTGCCCATCCTTCTAGCGCTACATGTGCAACTGGCTAGTTGAGGTCACTCTTTCGAATCACCATGGCGAGACATTTTATGATTCCTTTTTATTTCTGCACCCCTCCTGACAGGTGGGACATATGCAAACGGATAAAAAAATGTTTCGCAGCTGGTTCAGATGGATATTGGCACGTGCGTGGGAGACACAACATTCTCTAGTTAAGGAATATGCGGTTATCCTCAAAAAAGAAAAGTCCTTCTTCGCGCTTCCGCATGCACGAGAATTTGGTTCTGCTTGCAATATGGATGTTACCTGGAGGATGAAGTGAACTCAGAGGCATGCTAGCATGGGAGTACTACTCATGTTCCTACTACTCCTCCTACTAGTAGTAGTAGTATAACTGTGGTACACTTGATGGTCAAAATACTATTATTCATCCGGTCCTCACAGTGAAGTGACAAGACCCTGCACCCGAGGTGACACCAGTCCAGGCGGCGTGTCCGGGTTACCAAAGTCAGACTCACCTTGTGCACTATGCAGTCACTGTCACTGCCGCTGTATAGCATGCCTCGCCTCGTCTCCCTCTCCCCTAGCACCACTCCATCTCCATCTCCATCTCGCTGGAGATCCTGAGGTCACTCTTCATCATCTCACTGTGCGCCCGCCTACCCTTGCCTCGCTCGCCTCCCCCAGTACCACTATTCCCTCGCTAGCCGCTCCAGCACCGAGAGCCTTCTCCCCCGTAAATCAAGCCCCCCAAAACCCCACCTTCCAAACTCCACCATGGCCGAACACGAACCGCGCAGCATCCATATGAGCCGTGATTGGAGCAATCTCCCCAGTGACGTCCTCGACCTCTGTTGTTCGTGTATGGATATGTTGAGCACCCCGCGGCTGGTTGCATGCTTGAGGGGCATGCACACAGCCATCGCCGAAGCAAGGCCTAAGCTTTTCAACACACCCTGCTTGCTGCTATCTGGTCTTGCGAGATTTGCTCAGCATGATACAGAGGCGTACATGATGCCCCTCGACTTCAATCCGACCTCCATTAGCCGAAAATTCTTTGCAAGTATGTAGTGGGTCGCCGTACATCATTTCCCTCGACTACGATCCGATCACCATCGCCCGAAACTTCTTGCAGGTATGTTCTGGGTCGGCATGAACTCCCACTGGATGGCTGCCGTTAGAGAAGACAGGAAAAAGTTGGTGCTCGTGAACTTACAGACCTCCCATGAGATTATCCTTCCTCCGTTGGATGATATAGAGTTTTACCGTCGCGGTCCAAGTCATCTAGATTACGTCGTCAGTTGGACGCACCTTGTTTTGCAGAAGATTGTAATCTACCAAGTGCCCACATGACATGCAGATTATGCAGACTTCAAGGTAATTGCCTTGTTTGACAAGGGACTCGCTGATACGTCTCCAACATATCTATAATTTTTTATTGTTCCATGCTATTATATTATCTGTTTTGGATGTTTAATGGGCTTTAATAAGCTCTTTTATATTATTTTTTGGGACCAACCTATTAACCGAAGACCCAGTGCAAATTGCTGTTTTTTGCCTCTTTCAGTGTTTAGCCGAAAAGGAATATCAAAAGGAAGCCAAACGGAACAAAACCTTCGCGAGGATCTTTCTTGGAACAAACGCAATCCAGGAGACTTGGAGTGGAAGTCAGAGACGCAACGAGGCGGCCACGAGGCAGGAGGGCGCGCCCGGGGGGGGGGGGTAGGCGCGCCCCCACCCTCGTGGGCCCCTCGTAGCTCCACCGACCTACTTCTTTTGCCTATATATACTCTTATACCCTGAAAACATCCAAGGGGCTCTCGGATTTCGGGTTCCGGCAAACCCTTGAGGTTCGAACACTGGGGTGCGCACGAAGATCTCTCTCTCCCTAGATCGCTCTCGCAACGATCGCAAGGCCTAGCTAGACGAACCCAAAGAACGAGAGACTCAAGAGTTTATACTGGTTCGGGCCACCGATGTGGTGTAATACCCTACTCCAGTGTGGTGTGGTGGATTGCCTCTTGGGCTGAGGATGAACAGTTACAAGGGAAGAACCGCCTCCTGAGGAGAGTTGTTCTTGTGCTTGGTGAACTTGTGTGGTTGAGGATGATCTGATTGATCCTCCAAGATCAGGTGAGATGCCTCCTATGGTGGTGGCTAGTCCTATTTATAGAGGCCCTGGTCCTCTCCCCAAATATTGAGCGGGAAGGGATGCCACAACGGCCAAATTCGAAGGAAGACAACTAGTACAAGTTATCCTGACTAAAGGTGGTCTTCGCCTGCCAAAGGCTCTGGTGGTGACGCCGTCTTGGGCTCAACGGTGACCTCTGTCCTGTCGTCCTGCTGGTCTTGGTCTCGTTGCACCGATATGGAAACCTTTGCCTGATGCCTCGGGACACCTCGCCTGCGCTTGCCTCTTTAGCACCAAAGAGGAAATGAGGACACTGCGCGTTGGCGCCCGCCTGGCCACGATCATCATGGCTAACCTCGCGAGGTACCCCTTGCCTTGATCTCTCCGCCCCTCGCGAGCCAGCCTAGTGAGGCCGCCCCCAAGGAGGTCTTGCGTCGTCCGCCTCGCGAGGCTTGGCCCCTCGCGAGGGTCTTGAGTGTTCGCTAGTGAAGAGGGCCATACAGGGCCGCTGGCGGAGCCACGCCGTGGGCCGCAGGCAGGCAAGTCCGGGGACCACCGTTCCCAGGACACCGACAGTAGCCCCCGGGCCCAAGGCGCGCTCGGACATGGCTTCGAGGTGCGGAGCGCCGCGGGCCCCAACAGTGTGCGGCCCCGCTTGACGCGTGGCGATTGATTGGACGTGGGCGCCTCCGCTTCCCCTTGCTGCCTCGGCAACTGCCCGTCTTGACGAGTCCCTGCTGCATGTAGAGAAAAATCATCATTACCTATGATCATGGGGATTGTCGGTTGGCCTTCCCCCTCTATAAATGAGGAGGGGCGGAGCCCCTGTCGCTCATCTCTTCCTGCTCCTCTCGCTTCTTCTTCCCTGCTTCATTGCTAGCAGCGACACCCAAGGCGCCAATTCGGAGGTTCTTAGCCGCGGAGAAGGGGAAAACCCCCCGCGATGAGCCCGGGCCACTTCCGCCGAAGAAGAGGCCGGCCCACCACCGCAACGTAGTCGTGAGGCCGGAGGTGTTGAGGCCTTGGTGCGAGCGGTCTCTATACGCCCAAGCGGAGGGCTCTGGAGGAAGAGGTGATGAGCCGCGCCGCCCGTGCCATGACCGTGGTCGCCGCACCGTGGCACGCTCGCCGCCGCCCAGGAGTCCACGCCGCGGACTCCTCGCGCGAACTTGTGATGTGGGCGGTGATGCCTCCGCGCACTTGGATTCGCTTTCCGCAGTTCTTCTCCGCTGAGATGCCGCCAAGGGGCCCCCTCGAGCTTTGGCTGCAACACGCCGACTGGAGCGGAGGTTGAAGCCATCTCCCCAGGCAAGATCTTCATGACCCGCGGCTGGGGCGAGGTTGCTCGGGTCTGCCGTGTGGAAGGCGCCCTCGCCATCCACTTCGAGTACGACAGCGCCTCCACGATGTTCTTCAAGGTCTTCAAGGCGGACGGCCGCCGCTTGGAGTGCTGCCCTGGAGGGGGCGTCGGGACGGTGCAGCGACCATCGCCGATCCTGCTAAATGGTAGAAGTTTTCAAACATTAAAACTAAAATGTTCGGGTTGTGCCAAATAATTCATAAGTAAATATGGTGAAGAAACCACATTATTATTAAATATTTAATTGCCCTATAATAAGTAAGTAGTGGCTAAAGCGATAATTTAAATGCCTTCTGAATTATAAAAATTACCAAGCATTTGTATTAAATACCAAACCATTTTATGGCAATGCTAGATGATGCAAAGTAATTAGGTGGCACCATTCCATATTTTACAAAAGTATTTTTGAGGCCTAACAATTTGCAAAACAGAATTGGTTGATGAATTTAAAAGAAAAACAAAAACTAAAAAGAAAAGTGAAGGAAAAGGCTTGGCTGCACTGTGCACTTGGCCCAGCCGCGGAAAACTCCAGCCCAGCCCAACTTACCCCCTCCATCCTCTTCCCTGTTCACGGAGCGCGCTGGACGCCGTCCATGCGTTCATGTCGCGGATCTAGCCACGTGGCGGCCATCCAGACCACCCCGCCACCCTACAGGGCCGTCGTCGATCCCTGTGTCGAACCCTAGCCCCACTCACCCTCTCGCCTCTCCCCTCTTCCTCTTCCCTCACCCGACGCTTCCTTCGACACGCGTCGCTCGATCCCGCGGCCACTTGCCTCCCCGCGACGCCCGCACATGTTCAGGAGGACCTCCATCGTCGTCCACATCGCCTGCGCCTGCTAGCTTGGATCGAGACGTTGCCGCGCCATCGCCCGCGTCGATTCCCCTCGACGGAAGCCGCCTCTGCCCCGCCATGGCTCCACTCCACCGCGACCTCCCGGCCTCCCCGAGCTCGTCTTCCCCTCAATGTGAGCCCCGCCTACCTCCCCGACTTTTCCCGAGCTCTGATTCAAGCGCCTCCCCCTGCCACCACCACCCGTGGATGCGGCTGAGCCACCGCCCGCAACGCCCCAGCGCCCGCTCGCCCGTGCGCCCGTTAGGCCCCCTGGGCCTATGACAAACGGGGCCCATGCCCAGAACGAAAAATTAAAAAAAGGTTTTAATAAAAAAAGAATATATAAATGATAATAATAATAAATAAATATATTAATTAATTAACTTAATTAATTGTGTTTAGTTAACCTAATTAACTAATTAAACTAATTAACTATTGTTACTTAATTGAACAGTCTATGACAGGTGGGTCCCACTGGACCCACATGTTAGGTTGACCAGGTCAACGGTCAATGTTGACTGCTGATGTCATGCTGACGTCAGGCTGGTGCATTAATTAATTTTCTAATTAAATTAATTTATTAAATCCAAAAATTGATGAAATATTTTAAAATTAATATAAAATAAATCGTAGCTCAGATGAAAATGTTTTCTACATGAAAGTTGCTCAGAACGACGAGATGATTCCGGATACGCAGCCCGTTCGTCCGCCACACATCCATAGCATAGCAAACACACAACTTTCCCCTCCAGTTCATCTGTCCAAAAACGCGAAACACCGGGGATACTTTCCCGGATGTTTCTCCCCTTCGCTGGTATCACCGCCTACCGCGTTAGGGCACACCTGGCACTGTTATTTGTCATGTCATGCATCGACATGCATATGTTTGCATTATACTTATTGTTTCTTCCCCCTCTTCTCTCGCTAGACACTGAGACCGACGCCGCTGCTACCCAGTACGACTACGGTGTTGACGACCCCTCCTTCTCGGCTGAGCTTCCAGGCAAGCCCCCCCTTGATCACCAGATATCGCCTATTCCTTCTCTCTACTGCTTGCATTAGAGTAGTGTAGCATGTTACTGCTTTCGGTTAATCCTATTCTACTGCATAGCCTGTCATTGTTGCTACAGTTGTTACCCTTACCTGCAATCCTAAATGCTTAGTATAGGATGCTAGTGTTCCATCAGTGGCCCTACACTCTTGTCCGTCTACCATGCTATACTACTGGGCCGTGATCACTTCGGGAGGTGATCACGGGCATATGCTATATACTTTACTGTTACATTACTTATGATACTGTTCGGAGATGGGGGCTGAAGGGGCAGGTGGCTCCATCCCGGTAGAGGTGGGCCTGGGTTCCCGACGGCCCCCGACTGTTACATTGTGGCGGGGCGACAGGGCAGGTTGAGACTACCTAGCAGAGAGGTGGGCCTGGCCCTGGTCGTCGTTCGCGGTTACTTTAAAATAATACGCTTAAGGAGTTCTTGGTATTTGATCTGAGTTTGGCCACTGGCCTATATGCACTAACCAACTACGCGGGAACAGTTATGGGCACTCGACATCGTGGTATCAGCCGAAGCCTTCTTGACGTCAGCGACTGAGCGGTGCGCGCCGGATTGGACCGTAAGCCTGCGCATGTATTAAGGGGGCTAGGTCTGCTTCCGGCCGCCCTCGCAACATGCAGGTGTGCAATGGGCGATGGGCCCAGACCCCTGCGCCATAGGATTTAGACCGGCGTGCTGACCTCTCTGTTGTGCCTAGGTAGGGCTGCGACGTGTTGATCTCTGAGGCCGGGCATGACCCAGGAAAGTGTGTCTGGCCAAACGGGATCGAGCGTGTTGGGTAATGTGCTGCACCCCTGCAGGGAAGTTTATCTATTCGAATAGCCGTGATCTTCGGTAACAGGACAACCGGGAGTTGTACCTTGACCTTATGACAACTAGAACCGGATACTTAATAAAATACACCCTTCCAATTGCCAGATATAACCCGGTGATCTCTCTCACACAGGGCGACGAGGGGAGGATCGCCGGGTAGGATTATGCTATGCGATGATACTTGGTGAACTTACCATCTACTCTCTTCTACATGCAGCAAGATGGAGGCTGCCAGAAGCGTAGTCTTCGACATGACTAGCTATCCCCCTCTTATTCTGGCATTCTACAGTTCAGTCCATCGATATTGCCTCTTTACACATATACGCATGCATATGTAGTGTAGATCCTTGCTTGCGAGTACTTTGGATGAGTACTCACGGTTGCTTTTCTCCCTCTTTTCCCTCTTTCCCTTCTACCTGGTTGTCGCAACCAGATGCTGGAGCCCAGGAGCCAGACGCCACCGTCAACGACGACTCCTACTACACCGGAGGTGCCTACTACTATGTTCAGGCCACTGACGACGACCAGGGGTAGTTTAGGAGGATCCCAGGCAGGAGGCCTGCACCTCTTTCGATCTGTATCCCAGTTTGTGCTAGCCATCTTATGGCAACTTGTTTACTTATGTCTGTACTCAGATACTGTTGCTTCCGCTGACTTGTCTATGATCGAGCACTTGTATTCGAGCCCTCGAGGCCCCTGGCTTGTATTATGATGCTTGTATGACTTATTTATGTTTTAGAGTTGTGTTGTGATATCTTCCCGTGAGTCGCTGATCTTGATCGTACACGTTTGTGTGCATGATTAGTGTACGATTGAATCGGGGGCGTCACAGCCGTGGTCAAGGCCAGGAGGTGAGTGGCCCGAGGTCCAGTAAGAGCTCCTGAGGCGTGATGCTCAAGAGGTCCCCTTTAGCGCGCAAGCAGCCACCGATAGGTAGGAAAGGGAGGTGACATCGCCGTAACAAGGCTGCGACAAGTAAGAGTCCTATGCCATAGTGCTTGGTCGACCCGGGCGCGAGACTTATCTTGGCGGTCCTGAGCTGGTTCCTTGTGTTGTGCCAGACTTGTGCGTCAACTACTGTAGGGTAGCTAGGTTAGGCCCGTGCGAGCCTCCCCCTCTTCTCCACGCTCTTCTGTGTGCTCTACGTCCTTAGGTCCCGGCCCTCGAGCGAGCTCAGCCGCCGCTGGTATGCCAGGTCATGATGCCGTGGTCAAGGCCAGGGGGTGAGGGCTGGAGAGCCAGTAAGAGCTCCTGAGTCGCGATGCTCAGGAGCCCCCCTTTTAACGTGCAAGCGAATCGCATGGGAGAAGAGGGAGCCCATGGTACCGCCTGCTGTCGTCTTCAGGAGGTTCCTGCAGGTTAGCGCGAGGAGGTTCCTGCTGTCAAATTTAAAATAATGTCAAATGGTAGAAGTTTTCAAACATTAAAACTAAAATGTTCGGGTTGTGCCAAATAATTCATAAGTAAATATGGTGAATAAACCACATTATTATTAAATATTTAATTGCCCTATAATAAGTAAGCAGTGGCTAAAGCGATAATTTAAATGCCTTCTGAATTATAAAAATTACCAAGCATTTGTATTAAATACCAAACCATTTTATGGCAATGCTAGATGATGCAAAGTAATTAGGTGGCACCATTCCATATTTTACAAAAGTATTTTTGAGGCCTAACAATTTGCAAAACAGAATGGGTTGACTGCATTGTGCACTTGGCCCAGCCGCGGAACACTCCAGCCCAGCCCAACTTACCCCCTCCATCCTCTTCCCTATTCACGGAGCACGCTGGACGCCGTCCGTGCGTTCATGTCGCGGATCTAGCCACGTGGCGGCCATCCAGACCACCCCGCCACCCTACAGGGCCGTCGTCGATCCCTGTGTCGAACCCTAGCCCCACTCACCCTCTCGCCTCTCCCCTCTTCCTCTTCCCTCGCCCGACGCTGCCTTCGACATGCGTCACTCGATCCCGCGGCCACTTGCCTCCCCACGACGCCCGCACATGTTCAGGAGGACCTCCATCGTCGTCCACATCGCCTGCGCCTGCTAGCTTGGACCGAGACGTTGCCGCGCCATCGCCCGTGTCGATTCCCCTCGACGGAAGCCGCCTCTGCCCCGCCATGGCTCCACTCCACCACGACCTCCCGGCCTCCCCGATCTCGTCTTCCCCTCAATGTGAGCCCCGCCTACCTCCCCGACTTTTCCCGAGCTCTGATTCGAGCGCCTCCCCCTGCCACCACCACCCGTGGATGCGGCTGAGCCACCGCCCGCAAGAGGATTGCCACTACGATTGCCGGTCTGCCACCGGTCGCTCCGCAAGAGGATGAAGGCACTGAGGGCCTGGTGAGGTGACGTGCATAGGGCGGGCCGCGAGTCAGAGTTCGACCGCTCAGATTTGTCGACATTGCAGGGACGGACCCGAGCACAAGCGCCATGCCAGCATGAGTAGCTCCCGTGCTGGGTGACAATCGAGCGGGTGATAACCATATATAGATTATGCATGGGAAGAGAAATAGCTTACGTAAATGCAAGAGCGATACATGCCACCGGGTCGGACCCGAGCGGCCTGGGGTGATGCAGCCCGAGGGGTGCCCCCAGCAGAGTAAACTAAAGACGTAAAAGGATACATGCCACAGGGACAGGCCCACGCGGCCTGGGAATGATGCAGCCCGGGGGTGCTCCCAGCTAAATAAACTTGGAAAATGTTACCTGGTTCCGTTGTCGAAGGGGTGTTGGGGTAGCTGAAGATGCATGGTGAAGGGGTTGCTCTTCACGAGCCACCGGGGCCCTGAGCCTCGGGAGGCTCTGGGGGTCCAGGCGGTTCCTTGAGGACCGTCTCCGTCTCTGCTAGGACTGCATAATACCTGGCCTCCTGAGCCGTCAGGAGACTCCGCAGGTTGTGCTGGAAGGCGGTCGCCATGCTCGGCAGGCCGAATGGCATGCGAACATAGCTGTGAGGTGGGCCCTCACAACGTCCCACGCGTGAAGGCAAGAAGAGCTCCTGAGATGCGACCCTCTTGAGCCCTGGGATGTCGATGCAGACGCGCAGCCCGCCATCCTCGCCCGGATGGGGAGCCGCGCCAGGTGGGCGGTGGTCGCCGCGCATGGCTCTTGCATCCTGCAGCTCCTGAGTGGCCTTGGTGATGAACTCCTGAGCGCCGGGCACTCCACACCCGGTGTCCTCCTGAGGGAAACGTGCCGCAAAGCACGCCTCCATGTGGTGCCCGAGCGCCTCCCTCGTGATGTTGGCTATGTCAGAGGTCCTCCAGAAGAGAGTCCCCGAGCCCTGCCCGAGGAGGGCGCCGGGCGCGCCTTCCTATGCGAGGGAGGCTCCCCAGGCGTGGGAGCCGATCCTGTTGTGGCACCGCCAGAGACGCCGCTCCCCTGAGGCCCTGTCCGGAGTAGCTGCTTCTTCTTCTTGGGGATGGCCTCAGGAGGGTTCTGCGCACCATTGTTGTCGGGGTCTTCGATTGCTGCGGCTTGGAAGGCGCGCTCGAGGGAGCACACCGCATCTCTTTCTTCGCAGGGGACTGTGATGATCCCGCTGCTTCCTGGCATCTTGAGGACGTTGTAGCTGTGGTGGGTCACTGCCATGAACTTGGCCAGGGCCGGATACCCGAGGATGGCATTGTATGACAGACGGATGTGAGCGACGTCGAAGTCGATGAGCTTGGTGCGGCAGTTGTCACGCTGTCCGAAGGTGACAGGGAAGCGGACCTGCCCTATCGGGGTGGTGGAGCCGTCGGTCACTGATGTCTACTACACAACCTTCTTCTTGTAGACGTTGTTGGGCCTCCAAGTGTAGAGGTTTGTAGGACAGTAGCAAATTTCCCTCAAGTGGATGACCTCAGGTTTATCAATCCGTGGGAGGTGTAGGATCAAGATGGTCTCCCTCAAGCAACTCTATAACCAAATAACAAAGAGTCTCTTGTGTCCCCAACACACCCAAGACAATGGTAAATTGTATAGGTGCACTAGTTCAACGAAGAGATGGTGATACAAGTGCAATATGGATGGTAGATATAGGTTTTTGTAATCTGAAAATATAAAAACTGCAAGGTAGCAAGCGATAAAAGTGAGCGTAAATGGTATTGCAATGCTAGGAAACAAGGCCTAGGGTTCATACTTTCACTAGTGCAAGTTCTCTCAATAATAATAACATAATTGGATCATATAACTATCCCTCAACATGCAACAAAGAGTCACTCCAAAGTCACTAATAGCGGAGAACAAACGAAGAGATTATGGTAGGGTACGAAACCACCTCAAAGTTATTCTTTCGGATCGATCTATTCAAGGGTTCGTACTAGAATAACACCTTAAGACACATATCAACCAAAACCCTAATGTCACCTAGATACTCCAATGTCACCTCAAGTATCCGTGGGTATGATTATACGATATGCATCACACAATCTTAGATTCATGTATTCAACCAACACAAAGAACTTCAAAGAGTGCCCCAAAGTTTATACCAGAGAGTCAAGACGAAAACGTGTGCCAACCCCTATGCATAGGTTCATGGGCGGAACCCGCAAGTTGATCACCAAAACATACATCAAGTGGATCACGTGATATCCCATTGTCACCACAGTTAAGCACGGCAAGACATACATCAACTGTTCTCAAATCCTTAAAGACTCAATCCGGTAAGATCACTTTAAAGGGAAAACTCAATCCATTACAAGAGAGTAGAGGGGGAGAAACATCATAAGATCCAACTATAATAGCAAAGCTCGCGATACATCAAGATCGTGCCGAGTCAAGAACACGAGAGAGAGAGAGAGAGAGGGAGAGAGAGATCAAACACATAGCTACTGGTACATACCCTCAGCCCCGAGGGTGAACTACTCCCTCCTCGTCATGGAGAGCGCCGGGATGATGAAGATGGCCACCGGTGAGGGATCCCCCCTCCGGCAGGGTGCCGGAACAGGGTCCCAATTGGGTTTTGGTGGCTACAGAGGCTTGCGGCGGCGGAACTCCTAATCTATTATGTTCCCCGATGTTTTTAGGGTATATGTATATATATAGGCGAAAGAAGTCGGTAAGGGGAGCCACGAGGGGCCCACGAGGGTGGACGGCACGCCCAGGGGGGTGGGCGCCCCCCTGCCTCGTGCCTTCCTCGTTGCTTCCCTTACGTGTACACCAAGCCTCCTGGATTGCTTCCGTTCCAAAAATAACTCTCCTGAAGGTTTCATTCCGTTTGGACTCCGTTTGATATTCCTTTTCTGCGAAACACTGAAACAACGGAAAAAACAGAAACTGGCACTGGGCTCTGGGTTAATAGGTTAGTCCCAAAAATAATATAAAAGTGTTTAATAAAGCCCATAAGCATCCAAAACAGATAATATAATAGCATGGAACAATCAAAAATTATAGATACGTTGGAGACGTATCAGTCTCTCCTGAGAAGGGCTTGGTAGGCTGAAGCTGATCGTATGGCACTAGGAGGCTATCGAACGTCTCGACGGACAGGACGTTAAGCCCTGCGCCGCCATCAATGAGGGTCTTGGTGACTTGGACGCTGCTGATGACGGGTGAGCAGAGCATCGGTAGGGCGCCAGCGGTGGCCGCGCACTTGAGCTGGTCCGCTGAGCTGAAGGTGATGGCGCACTTGGACCACATGAGCGGGCGCGTGGCTTCAAGCCTGGGAAGGGCTGCGTTCACCTCGCGAGCAAACTGCTTGAGATACGCTGAGAGGCTGGGGCCTGAGCTCCGCCCAAGATGCATGCGACAGCACGCGGTTCCTGGAAGCCCCCAGCCCCCTCGTCCTGATGGTGGTCATCGTTCCTTCTTGGTGGTGGCGGCAGCGAAGGAAGACCAGCATTGCCCTGAGGGCGGTGCTCGTGAGGCTAATCCCTCCAGGCGCCCTCACGAGCCTGGTCCTGCCAGCGGTCCTGGCGAGGCCAGTCGCGCCACTCCTGGCGGGGGCCGCGATCATCCCAGCGTCCTCCGCCTCGTCCTCCTCCTCGGCCGTAGCCCCGTTCGTTGCGCTCGGAGCTTCGACCGAAGCTTCCATCTCGAATGGCCCTGAGCTCTTGGCAGTCATTGGTATTGTGGCTGTGTACGCTGTGGAAGGCGCAGAACGGTCGGCTGCTCTTGGACGACTCGGGATGGTCCCGGCCGTGCTTCGTATCTGCCTCCGCCGCGAGCACGACCACTCCCTTGTGCTTCATGTCCTTGGCCTTGGCTTTCTTCTCCTTTGGGTCGGTAGCTGGGAGCTCGAGGAGGGAAAGGCGCCCCTCCTCAGCTCTTGCGCACTTGGTTGCCAGGTTGAACAGCTCCAGAGCTGTGCATAGCCTGGTGAGGCCGCCCCCGAGGAGGTCTTGCGTCTTCCGCCTCGCGAGGCTTGGCCCATCATGATGGTCTTGAGTGTTCGGTGGTGAAGATGGGCCGTACAGGGCCGCAGGCGGAGCCACGCCATGGGCCGCAGGCAGGCAAGTCTGGGGACCCCCGTTCCCAGGACGCGGCAGGAGCCATGAAACCAGTTTTCCACCGCCGCAACCTTCTGTACCCGTGAGATCCCATCTTGGGGCCTTTTCTGGCAATCTGTCGGAGGGGGATTCGATTACATAGGGCTTCTACATCAAGACCATAGCCTCTCCGATGATGTGTGAGTAGTTTACCACAGACCTTCGGGTCCATAGTTATTAGCTAGATGGCTTCTTCTCTCTCTTTGGTTCTCAATACAAAGTTCTCCTCAATGTTCTTGGAGATCTATTTGATGTAATACTCTTTTGCGGAGTGTTTGCCGAGATCCGATGAATTGTGGGTTTATGAACTTGATTATCTATGAATATTATTTGGTTCTTCTCTGAATTCTTATATGCATGATTTGATATCTTTGCAAGTCTCTTCGAATTATCGGTTTAGTTTGGCCTACTAGATTGATCTTTCTTGCAATGGGAGAAGTGCTTAGCTATGGGTTCAATCTTGCGGTGCTCGATCCCAATGACAGAAGGGGAACTGACACATATTGTATTGTTGCCATCGAGGATAAAAAGATGGGGTTTATATCATATTGCTTGAGTTTTTCCCTCTACATCATGTCATCTTGCTTAAAGCGTTACTCCATTCTTATGAACTTAATACTCTAGAGGCATGCTGGATAGCGATCGATGTGTGGAGTAATAGTAGTAGATGCAGAATCGTTTCGGTTTACTTGACACGGACGTGATGCCTATATTCATGATCATTACCTTATATATCATCATAACTATGCGCTTTTCTATAAATTGCTCAGCAGTAATTTGTTCACCCACCGTAATGCATGCTATCATGAGAGAAGCCACTAGTGAAACCTATGGCTCCCGGGTCTACTTTACATCAAATAAGTTTCCGATCTACAATTCTAGTTTACTATTTACTTTGAAATCTTTATTTTCCAATCTATACAACAAAAATACCAAAAATATTTATCTTATTATCTTTATCAGATCTCACTTTTGCAAGTGGCTGTGAAGGGGTTGACAACCCCTTTATCGCGTTGGTTGCAAGGTTCTTGATTGTTTGTGCAGGTACTAGGTGACTCGCGTGTAGTCTCCTACTGGATTGATACCTTGGTTCTCAAAAACTGAGGGAAATACTTATGCTACTTTGCTGCATCACCCTTTCCTCTTCATGGGAAAACCAACGCATGCTCAAGAGGTAGCACTCGCCTAACTTTCCGCCGGTGCCTTCTTTAGCTGGAGACAGCTCAGCTCACAGTGGATCGTCGTCAAAGCTGATACACACTTCTGTGATGCCATTGAACACAATGGCATCATCTACGCGACTGACAAAGCAGATGGCACCACGTATTGCTGGGACGGCGCGAGTAAGTTGTTTCCATCTGATGTTAATGACGACGCCATGACACTGTTTGAACTTTTTGTGATGATTGACATATCCCTGTTTGAGCAAAATTTGAGTAGAACTATGGCAATGTATTAGAGACGCCGTAAATCATCTATATTTGGAATGAGTTAATTCATGCGATTGTGACCGTGTCATTACAGCCAATTTGTACCCCTGAATAATCAAACGGTTAGGAAGATATCAGTATTCTCCTTATTTTATAGTAATCTATGTACTACTAAATATGAGTGTGTATTAATGGCCATGTTAGTTTCCTCATTTTCATGATGTAGAAACATGCATCACACTGTTGGTTTCATCTAACCATACATTAGGGAAGTAAATGTGCATATGGAGAACTCTATATTTGGAAGTAGTGAAATCCTGTAATGCTTACCATGTGTACATACCTATGTTCGCCCTTCAGCAATCAATGGCTAGAATAATATGCTCACAAAAATTTTGCCCACAGAACATGAGTATATAACAATGCATGGTCTGTTAGTTTCCTTGAAGAATTTTGTTGTGAGGACAAAACATGATTACATAACATGCATGACATGGTAGTTTCCTGTGAAGAATCAATTGTGAGATAACATGAGTATAACCATGCATGGCACTTCTATATTTTCGAACCCAGTATACATTTCCCTATATTTTCCTCCCAGTTCCAACAAGGACATATCAATGCTATTTCTTGCATTATCCTACTCATACTATGAACAATGCTGATCTTACATTAACAATGCCTGTTCTTTCTGATATGATGCAGTGTCCCTACAGTTACTGCCCTTTGTAATCACACCACCTTTGCCAAAAACTGGGAAGCACAACTGGTTCCTCGCTCGATCGGACGATGGCAAAAGACTGATGATCATTCGGTCACATGAGCCGAAAAAGTTATATTGCAAAAACCCCACTATATGCGAGCACGGTGAAATATGTGAGTACCCGGACAGTGGCTGTTACGTCTATGAGCAGGATACCGGCTTGTTGGGGCCTTCGGGATTTTTGAGTTGGAGGCGGGTAAACAGCCTTGGTTTACACTCTCTGTTTCTCGGACTCAATTATCCAATTAAACAGGAGATCACCGTTGGCAAGGACCTTGATGGCAGAGAGGCTCTGTTTGCTATGGAAAACTGTGTCTACATGGCGAGCCCTAGGAGTTCGGGAGCAAACTCCCCTGATTGTCAACGATACAGCCTGCAGCCTAAAGAAGGTGAGAATGACAAAGGCATCTGGATTAACTTTGATCCTTGGATGCGTCGAGTCCGACAGGCAGTGATGTGGTTCAAGCCTTCAGGTTGATAGGTAATTGGGCTGTTGCGTCGAAAGGGTAGAGTACTGGTGTCTCCGGATCACTGGTGGCTGAACCGGGGCTGCAAATTATGATGGTGTTGGATCATCCCTCTTTGAATGACTTGATGTGTTTGCTGCTTGTTCTAGATGGGCAGTTCTCTCTTTTGTTATGCATATTCCTTGCCATTTGGTCATCCTCGTCTATGTCACTCTTACTATGTAATAGTTGCCTCTATTTAGAATGTCATTCTCGTCTGGATCACGAGAGTCTAAGCGCTGCAGATGGGTGCGTTTTGTTGGTGTAGCAAGACTTCTTATGAACTATCATGTCTTGCTGTTTATGTCAGTAGTAGTCACTAGTCAGTGTTTGAATGTTGTATATATCGTTATTTCAAACTGTTTATTGTCTCGAACTGCTGGTGGGCTAAATGAGGGCATCACCATTCTCCAGTGTTCAGAGTATATATCCTTTTTTCAAGTTATAATTTGAGCTCAGTGTCTTTTCAATGATGTACACTTGTTTGGGCCAGTGAGGTGCGTTGAATATGGGCCGAGTAGTAACGCAATGCCAAATAGGTCAATTATGACTCTTAGGCCGGACTCTCAAAAGATCCTCAAAAAAAGGGCGGGCTTTAAAAAAAGAATAGGGACTCTTAGGCCGACATGTGGGCGCCACCAGTGTTTTCGTATGCTTGCGCGCCGAGAGCATATTGGCGCGTGTTCGAAATTCATGCTACCTTTTCATCCCCAATCTCCCGCCCCTCCCCCACCTCTGGAATCTTGATTCCTACTCCAGTTCCCCCAAATCTCCCTCCTGTACTCCCTGTACTCAAGCGCACTATCATGTCGGCGATCAACGCGGATCTCCGAGCCGGAGATCCTGAGGTCCGTCCTGCCTTCGGGCCCTGCGTGCTGTCGCTCAACAGTGGCATGGCGGCGCTTGACGACCATTTTGCCAGCAAAGTGCTAATGGTAACCATCAACGGCGACCGGCCTCCCGTCTCGCTCGACGACCTTGTCAAAGCTCTTGGCATTGCGCACGACATCCAAATAAGTGACTTGCTTGTCGAAGTCTGTTTGCCACCGGCTGATTTCTTCGTCAGGTTTCGAACAACTTTCGACTGCAGTCGTGTGTTCGAATCTTCCCGGCGTTTGTTCTGCGATGGCGCGCTGGTGAGCTTCGATCGGTGGCACCTAGGATGGGGCTCGGTGCCCTCTGAGCTTGAGTTTTTAACAAAGCTTACCTTCCACGGCATGCCTCGACGTGCTTGGAACAACGAGTCCATGAATGAGCTTATCAACGACCTTGGAGGTGAGCTCGTAAGTATGTTTGTTCCTCCAGACAGCTGGGCTCTCACGGTTATGGCATGGATGAAGAAGCCGTCCACCATACCGAAGGTGATTGGTGTTGAGATACCGGTGCAGGACCCAGGGTTGTACTATTCATCGCCACCAAGGCCGCCGCGGACCACGTTAGGGATGTACCTATATCGAGTGTTCGTGCATGTCGAAGAAGTGGTCAATCCATCAATCGAAGTCCTGCCGCCACCGCTGGTGCCCGGGTCCGTCGACGACGTCCATTACAGGAGTCAACGCCAGACTTTTCCCGTATTGCTCGGAACGATGGATGGCACAGGGCCTACTCCATCACGCGGCGGAGGCCACTGCTTCTTTGGGAGAAGAGGCAGGGCTGGCTGCCTGGATGTGCTCTAATTTGAGGTAACAACTTAATCTTGTCAGATACTAGTTAAATCCGAGCTATGGGTGTGAAGCACTGATGTGTCAGTACATTTGATTGTGACTTGTTCTATTTTTTTACCTGAACTTTTTTAGAAAGGGCTGTATGTCAACTTAATGTTCTAGCAGAACTTATATATTGTGTTGTCTGTCTGTTTTCTTTGCACAACATTCAAGATATTTCCCCGTCATTGATAAATACGATGAACCGTTATGTACGAATTCGTTGGTTTCAACATAGCTCTACCCATAGCAATCCACTGCTTCCACCCTGATTGTGCCGCCTGCGTGAAATTTTTGTATGCAAGTTCAGTGTGCTATGATGTTCTATATGATTGTGTCAACTATATAAGTTTCTACTGAGCATCATCGATGCATATAGCTGAAAGATGTATTTATGAGCATCGACCGATGGGTCTCTCTCTCTCACACACACACACACAAACACACACACACGCACAAGTGGGACCCGTTGAATTATTTCTTCCCTCGTGACATCTTTTAATTAGGTTCCACTGTACACTAACTTTTTTCTTAAGTTATTAATTGAGCTCAGTGACTTCAAAAAGTTGTAGAAAAGCTTTGTTTGGGCCTTTCCGGCGTCGCTGAATGTGGGCTGAGTAGCCATGTAAAGTTGTACTGTACTACACAGGCCTTTTTTTCAACATCAGCCATGCACCTAGGCCGATATTTGTACACAATCTGGGTCAACCTGTTATTCGCCGCCCCGCTGGGCTGCAAATCTTTCCTAGGAGGGATGCATTAGGCTAAACAAGAAATGGGCTTTAAGAAATAATAAATGGGACGTAATTATAAAAACTGGGCAGTAACTATAAAAAAATGCACCAAACACGTAATTAGTTTATAAAATATTACTTTTGGATTTTGAAATTTTTAATTTCATTAATTGTTGCGCGCACAATATTTCGTTGGATTTTTCCGTAATACAAATTTATACTGAAATTGTATTTAATCTAACTAGAAATTTCGGGACAAAAATATTTCGGATCCCATCAAAATGTGGGAAATTTTATTTAATTCTGTTTTGAACGGTTGGTTGAAATTATTAACGTTACCCTAGCTAGAAAATTGGTTGTACTTTTAACAAACTATAAATGGGCTGTAGTAAATTCCACTAGAATTCAAAAATGGGCTGTACATTCTTACAAATCTCAAATGGGCTATAAGTTCTCTGCCACACACTTGTGGGCCTACTAAGTTGACGCACCCCCTAAAAAAATATTTTGACGCGTATGCAAGGCTTTATCAACTTATAGTCAACACACGGTTCTAGCAAGTGTGGCCGTTGGATGTCCATCCAACGGATGTCGTGCTTCTTCTTCAATCTCGAATATTCTAGCTTCACCCGCCCAAAAAATGATTCCTCCCCCTGACATCTGGGGTGCACCATTCCGGAGGCTGACCTGTGGGCCTACTAAGTCGACGCGTACCAAGGGCTTTGTCAACTTAGTCAATATAAACGATTCTAGCTGAAGTGACCGTACGATGTCCATCCAACGGCCATCGTGCTTCTTCAACCTCTAGTCTTCTTGCTCCAGCCGCCCGAAGCAGTGCCGGTCGTGCCGCCTGCTCCTGCCTCCCGTGGTCGGCTGTGCGACCGCGGAGGCCTCACAGCCCCCTACTACTCCCACCGCTGGCCAGGCCCTGCGGCGACGACTGCCTCACACTGCAATCGAACCAGTGAACCCTCGTACTCCTCTCCGCGTGGGCATCCACTGCCGCATCTTCCCCGGCTCCGTGTCGTTCCCTTCCTAGGCCTCACCGTCGTCCACCGCCTTGGTGCTCTCGGCGCGGCGTGGTCAATGTGGTCAATGAACGACTTCCATCGGAAGTAGACTGTGTGTGGAGAGGCTGACAGCTGGGTCCACGGCCGCACGCAAGGAAATGCCTCCTTATTACGCGCAAAATAATGATTCCTCCACCTGACAGCTGGGACCCACCGGAAGGGCCTCTGTATTTCACGAAAAAACGTTCCCCCTGATGACAGGTCGGACCCACCAGCTATATCTTCGCACGCAAGGAAGTGCCTCCTTATTACGCACAAAAAAATGAATACCCACTGCTAGCTGGGACCCACCATAGTGGGAGGCTGACTTGTGGGCCTACTAAGTTGACGGGGACGGAGGGCTTTGTCAACTTAGTCAATATGAACGATTCTAGCTCCAGTGGCCGTACGATGTCCATCCAACAGCCCTAGTGCTTCTTCAACCTCTGGACTTCTTGCTCCAGCCGCCCAAAGCGGCACCGGTCGTGCCGCGTGCTCCTGCCTCCCGTGGCCAGTGTGATGCCACGGAGGCCTCACCGCCCCCTACTACTCCCATCGCTGGCCTGTCCATCCCTCTGCTCACCCACACCCCCTGTTGTTCTGCGGCGACGACAGCCTCACACCGCAGCCGAACCAGTGAACCCTCGTACTCCTCTCCGCGTGGGCAACCACTGTCGCGTCTTCCCCGGCTCCACGTCGTCCCCTTCCTAGGCCTCGCCGTCGTCCACCGCCCTGGTGCTCTCGGCGCGGCGTGGTCAACGTGGTCAAGGAACGACTTCCATAGGAAGAGTACTGTACGTGGAGAGGCTGACAGCTGGGTCCACGGCCGCAGCAAGGAAGTGCCTCCTTATTATACGGAAAATAATGATTCCTCCACCTGACAGCAGGGACCCACCGGACGGGCCACCGTATTTCGTGAGAAAACATTTACCCTTTGACTGCTGGGACCCACCAGCTACATCTTCGCACACAAGGAACTGCTTCCATATTACGGGCAAAAAAATGATTCGCCCGCCTGACTGCTGGGACCCACCAGCTACATCTTCGCACGCAAGGAAGTGCCTGACAGTCGGGACCCACCTGGTCGAAGTGTACGCAGCATTGTCATCCTGGTCGCGAACGTGTACGTACATACTGGTCGATGTAGAGGCGCGCACGTGTCGTAGTAGAGGCGCGCACGTAGCATGTACACGTACGTACAACGGCGATGGTGCAAGAAAGAAAATACGGCCATGTACATACATACGGGCGGGGTCTCGAACGCCTACTCGCGCATACGTACAACCAGGACTCATGTACATGGCTGGGTCAGAACGGAGAAGCTGCGCCGCCATCGTGTTCATGGGGAGGCAACCGGCTGGGTCGGAACAGAATGCGTCATCATGTTCATCGGGAGCCAACCGGCTTCGATGGAACAGGCGATGGAAACGAGGCCTGGCGTACCGCAGAACAGAGGAGACGACCTTGTGTTCGACCGGCCACGGTCGAAACGGGATCCTGTTCATCGGGAGGGGTCTGGCATACCGCAAAACAGAGGAAACGGACCTCCTACGGTCCAAATGGGGTCCTGTTGATCGGGAGGGGTGTGGCGTACCGCAAAACGGAGGAAACGGACTTGTGTTGGAGCGCTACGGTCGAAACGGGGGTCCTGTTCATCGGGAGGGGTGTGGCGTACCGCAAAACGGGACTCCACGAGATACTGTTCATCTCCACCGTCGACCTCCTCCAGCCTCCACGGGCTACTGTTCATCCACCGTCGACCTCCTGCAGCCTCCACCTGCGACTGTTCATCCACGGGCTCCTGTTCATCCAGCCTCCACCGCGCGCTCCTCCACCGGCTACTGTTCAACCAGCCCTCTCCACGGGGTCCTGTTCAACCACTCCTCCACGGGCTACTGTTCATCCATCCCTCCACCGGCTACTTTCAACCAGCCCTCCACCGGCTACTGTTCAACCAGCCCTCCACGGGGAACTGTTCATCCATCCCTCCACGAGGTCATGTTCATCCACCGGCTCGATTGATCGGGGTAGTGTTCATCCAGCGGCAATTGCCTCTACTACCATGGGGTCCTGTTCATCCAACCCCCCATCGCGAACTATTCATCCAACCCCCCTCAACAACGCTCACTGTTCATCAAGGGAAGGAGGCAGCAGTGTTCGATTGGCTTCAGTTAGCAGCAGTAGCGAAGGAATCACACTCAGGTTCAGTTAACAGCAAGGGATCGATCGATCGCTCGGGTTCAGTAATGCATAGCCTGCAGTGCAATCGCTCGGGTTCAGTTAGAGCCCAATGCTTTCACTCGGGTTCAGTTAGAGCCCAACGCCTCACACACACGCGCGTACGTACGAGAGAAACGCGCATCGCTCGGCCCCCGACCACCCACCGTAACCGGGAACTCCCCGATATTTTCCTCGCCCTTGCTTCTACCATGGTTTTTTCCGTCATGGACGGCCCAAAGAATGTCATGCAGCTGCGTCTCCAGCCTGCCCAGGACAAAAAGCCCATTTTCTGTCATGATTTTTTGTCATAGAAGTAGGACCCCACCACATCTATGATGGTACCGGGTTTTGTCACAATTATCATCATAGAAGTGTCATAAGTATGACAGAAAAAAATTTGTTCGGCCCAAAATGTCACGGATGTGTCTTTTTTTGTAGTGGTGTCGGTTCCCTTTCTGTCACTAGGATCAAGCACCGTAAGATCAAACCCACTACAAAGCACCTCTTCTCATTGCAAGATAAATAGATCAAGTTGGCCAAACAAAACCCAAATATCGGAGAAGAAATGCGAGGCTATATAAGTAATCATGCATAAAAGAGATCAAAGCAACTCAAATACTTTCATGGATATCAAAAGATAGATCTGATCATAAACTCAAAGTTCATCGATCCCAACAAACACATCGCAAAAAGAGTTACATCATATGGATCTGTATTGAGAATTCAGAGAGAGAGAGGAAGCCCTCTAGCTACTAACTACGGACCCGAAGGTCTACAAATAACTACTCACGCATCATCGGAGAGGCACCAATGGAGGTGGTGAACCCGATCTGAGATGGTGTCTAGATTGGATCTGGTGGTTCTAGACTCTGCAGCGGCCGGATCAATATTTTGTTGACTCTCCTAGGGTTTTGGGAATATTGGGGAATTTATAGAGCAAAGAGGCAGTCCGGGGGCACCCGAGGTGGGCACAACCCACCAGGGCACGCCTAGGCCTCCTGGCACGCCCTGGTGGGTTGTGCTCTCCTCGGAGCACCCCCAAGGCACAGCCAGGGCCCATTATGTGTCTTCTGGTCCAAAAAAATCTCCGTAAAGTTTCGTTGCATTGGGACTCCGTTTGCTATTGATTCCCAGCGATGTAAAAAACATGCAAAAAACAGCAACCGACACTTGGCACTATGTCAATTGGTTAGTACCAAAAAAATGCTATAAAATGACTACAAAATGATTATAAAACATCCAAGATTGATAATATAACAACATGGAACAATAAAAAAATTATAGATACGTTGGAGACGTATCAGTCGCCGAGTTAGGGTACGAACTCGATCCCTTTGTGTATTCCTTAACTTCGATTCTTGCACAAAGGATAATGCCATGTTTCTAGCCACGATTGAGATCATTCTATCCAACCAAAACTTCCTCTAGATTAGTTTTGATGCAAAAAACTTGGGGTTAGGTTTCCGCCGAACTCATCTCGCCCTACTGCAGGATGCTGCTAACGCGACACTACAATCAAAGACCCTTCGACGAAACTGTGTGTGATGCAATAATCGCAAACGGTGGTGTAAAAAAACCGTCAAAAAAGGTGCAAAACGTTTGCGATGGCGGAGCCATCAAACATGGTTCAGATTTTAGTTTCATGTGCGATGCAGGGCATACGGTTCAGTGCAATGAACTGTTTGTGATGAGGAGGAACAAAAGAAACGGGCAGCCAGATGAAGGCGTGTGCAATATACAGCATACGGTTCACTCGGATGAACTGTTTGTGATGAGGAGGAACAATAGAAACGGGCAGCTAGATAAAGGTGTGTGCGATTGAGGGCATACGCTTCAGAAGCATTGACTGTTTGCGACTAGGCAACAAAACAGAAATAGGTCAGCCAGATCAAAGTGTCTGCGATTGATGGCATACACTTCACACGGCTGAACTGTTTGCGATTAGCCACAACAAACTGAAACAGTTAGATAGATCAACGTGTGTGCTCTAGACGGGCACACACATTCTAATTAAAAGAAGCATGCACGATGGTAATAACGAGCGCGCACAGTTGTTGGAACAAGACGTGTGCTGACATTGCCTATTGCGGTGCAACCTATGGTGCAAACGCCACATACGCCGCCGAGAAGGCTTACGTGCCCATGTTACGCCTTCCGGGAATAGTGCCACACTTATAACCGTCAGTAAATTTTGAGCATGCGTCCCATCACATTCCAAATTGCAAACCTGTTCACACTGATCAAAACCTAAACGGTTTCCCACTTAGGAGCATATTACTACTTGGTTATAAATACTACTACTCCAAGATGACTGCACATTCCTCCTCAACTCCTCATCCACAAAAACAAATAAGTCAGTCATCATCGTTCCCTTGCGTCTTCCATGGCCAGCATGAGCTGGGTCGAGAGATTGCCACCAGGGAGATGCGAGCAAGGAAGCGGAAGAACGAGAGATGTCCAGCCTCGCCGCGAACGCAGCCGGCATGTCCCGCCGCGCGGTCGTAGCAGCACAGAGGTCCCGCCGCGCTGCCGAAGCAGCACACAGGTCCCGCCGCGCCGTCGATGTGGCAGACTGGTCCGGCCACGCCGCGGAAGCAGAAAAGATGTCCCGCCGCGCCATGAATGCAGCAGAGATGTCCTACCGTGCCGTGGCACTTTGGGAAAATGTCTCGCAGGCAGGCGATGACTATTACAGGATGCGTGCATGCGATCGTCCATAGCCAGATGGATCAGATCTCCGGTTGGGCGAGGTTGCAGGACGACAAGAAAGCCTCTTTTGAATAGGCTACCGGTGTCATTCGGCAACTAAATGAGAGCAATGCGAAGCTCCGGGCCGAGCGCGACCTGCTGAGGGTGAAGATCGTCGAAAGTGCGGGGACCACTGCCTTGTTGAAGAGGACCGGCGTCATTGTCGAGAAACTTATGGACAAGAATGCCATGCTGCACATCGAGCGCAGAAGGCTGGTGGAGGAATCCATGGATGCTCTCAAGCAGCATCTTGAGGACAAGAAATACCTCATCGCCGCTCGCCGCGGAGACTAGTTCCTGCAGCCTGCAGCGACGCATCAAGAAAGTAGAGATCAGCGAGCCAGATCGTTGTCTTCCTTCTTCTTTTGCCCTTGTGTATTTCGGGCGTTGCCGCATGTGGCTTTTTTAATTATGTTCCTAAATATGTAAGACAATTATTATCCATTGTCATCGTCCTTATATTCATCATGCTTGCTATAAGTCGCAGTCGATGCTATATAGGTCCGTTGGATCTTACATCAAGATCCGTGCAAAACTTTATTTTCAGATTTTCATTTTTCTCTCTTAAATCTCAGTCCAGTGAGACATATAGCCACGCCGTAGAATAGGGGCTCGGGCGCCATTAATGGAGACGTTGGGAGGGAGGTGTGCGGCGGGTAGCGGTCAAAGGGCTCTCCTCCTGATGAGCACGCGCAGGGGTCTGATCGCACGCCTCCCATACTCAAATAGCTACCCCGCACGACACCTCCTAGCCAATAAAAAAGGGGACGCGTGTCGGCATGTAATTGGTAAGTAGAACGCCCACGGTTTCGGTAATACTTGTGTTTCCGATTTGTAAAGTGACAGGACTTGTTCCAAAATGACTTTGTTGATTGCTAATGAGTGCGCCTTCACAAATCGGACAAAAAAATTACCACAACATGTTGGTGCCATGTCATGACACCATGCCAAGTTTCATGGTTTTCAGGCGTGTTTTGGATTTACAGGAATTAAAAAACCAAGTTTCTCAATCTTTCCGGTGAGCCATGATGCCCAGATGTTTGAATTTCATTCCCATTTCTTGGATGGGACCTAGAAATTCACCCAAGGACACACATGTGATTTTTCAACCAAATTTGGTCCACTGGAGCATGTGTTTGTAGTTCAAATTTGAATTATGCACTTTAAATGCGTAGAAACTCAATTAATGTATAAAAAGGCCAAACGCCCGGAATAATTCCAAAATTTAGCATGATACTTCTATTTCGTCTAATCTGCCTGTGTAAAAAAATTAAGGCGGGAGAAGGCAGTGTACGTATGTTGTTTCGCACGTGGAGGTGACACGTTCCCTCTCGGGACCACGAGCCTTCTTGAGGGAAGCTCCGGTTTGCAAGAAGCTTACACCAAAGCTTTTCCCAATTCGGCCAAACAAATTACCGCAGCATGTTGGTGCCATGTCATGACACCATGCCAAGTTTCTTGATTTTCAGGCGTGTTTTGGAATTATAGGAATTAAAAAACCAAGTTTCTCAATCTTTCCGACCGAGCCACGACGCCCACATGTTTAAATTTCATTCCCATTTCTTGCATGGGACCTATAAATTCACCCAAAGACACATATGTGATTTTTCAACCAACTTTGGTGCACTGGAGCATGTGCTTGTTGTTCAAATTTGAATTATGCACATTAAATGTGCAAAAACTCAATTAATGTATAAAAAAGGCCAAACGAACCCGGAATAATTCCAAAATTTAGCACGATACTTCTATTTGGTATAATCTGCCTATGTAAAAAAATTAAGGCGGGAGAAGGCTGTGTACGTATGTCGTTTTGCGCACGGAGGTGACACGTTCCCTCTCGGAATCATGAGCCTTCTTGAGGGCAGCTCCGGTTTGCAAGAAGCTTACACCAATGCTTGTCCCAATTCGGCCAAAAAAATTACCGCAGCATGTTGGTGCCATGTCATGACACCATGCCAAGTTTCATGATTTTCAGACGTGTTTTGGATTTACAGGAATTAAAAAACCAAGTTTCTCAATCTTTTCGACTGAGCCATGACGCCCAGATGTTTGAATTTCATTCCCATTTCTTGCATGGGACCCATAAATTCACCCAAAGACACACATGTGATTTTTCAACAAACTTTGGTGCATTGGAGCATCTGCTTGTAGTTGAAATTTGAATTATGCACATTAAATGCCCCAAAACTCAATTAATGCATAAAAATGCCAAACGAACCCAGAATAATTCCAAATTTAAACACGACCCTCGTGTACTAGTTCCATTTTCACTCATAAACGTTCTTTCAATTCAAACACCATCCTTTCCCTCCGTAACACCATTTTGTATTTCAAAACATAATGAAAAAATCAGGTATACCACAAATAGTTTACTAGAAAGAATCGTGTGGGATGCGATATAAAATATCTTGGCGCACCTTCTTGTCTGGCTTACGCAGGAAGCTCGTCGTCTACAGTCCACCGCCCCCGCTTGAACCACACTTGCGCGCCAGTTTCTCGCGGCACTAAGCGAATGTTTTTTGCCACCACGGAAATATCTATCTCCCTGCCCCCTCCCCCACCAAAAGCCACATTTCCACTGTTCCTCCTTGCTTTCCAAGTTCAAACCTTCACTGCTGCTTACTGGTAGCTCAGCCTCCTCACCAGCGACCCTTCTTCTTGCAGCGCCACCTCCTCGCCGGCTACCCTTCTTTTTGCAGCGCCGCCTCCTCGCCGGCAACCCTTCTTCTTGCAGCGCCGCCCCCTCGCCGGTGACCCTTCTTCTTGCTGCGCGGCCTCCTCGCCGCCGACCCTTCTATTGGGGAACGTAGTATTTCAAATTTTTTGCCTATGCACACGCAAGATCCATCTAGGTGATGCATAGCAACGAGCGGGGAGAGTGTGCACACGTTCAGATCGGTGATGTACCTCGTACTCTTGATCCAGCTGGGGCCGAGGGAGAGTTTCTTCAGCACGACAGCGTTGTGACGGTGATGATGAAGTTACCGACGCAGGGCATCGCCTAAGCTCTACAACAATATGACAGAGGTGAAAATCTATGTTGGGGGGCACCGCACACGGCTAAGACAACTATCAACTTGTGTGTCTATGGGGTGCCCCCTCCCCCGTATATCAAGGAATGGAGGAGGGGGAGGGACGGCCCTCTATGGCGCGCCCTGGAGGAGTCCGTAGGATTCCCCCCCTTCCCTAGTTGGACTAGGAGAGAAGGAAGGGGGAGAGAGGGAGGAAGGAAAGGGGGCGCCCCCTTCCTAGTCCACTTCGGACCAGAGGGGGAGGGGGCGTGCGGCCTGCCCTGGCCGCCCCTCTCTCTCCACTAAAGCCCATTAGGGCCCATATACTCCCCGGGGGGTTCCGGTAACCCCCCCGGTACTCCGGTATATGCCCGAACTCATTCGGAACCAATCTGATGTCCAAACATAGTCATCCAATATATTTATCTTTATGTCTTGACCATTTCGAGACTCCTCGTCATGTCCGTGATCATATCCGGGACTCCGAACTACCTTCGGTACATCAAAACACATAAACACATAATACCGATAATCACCTAACATTAAGCGTGCGGACCCTACTGTCGGTGTACAAAAGGAGGGGCGCACCTTTGTACCCCTTTACCTGTGCACGGGCAGTCGGAGCCGCGCCCACGGTCGCACCAAGCAGAACAGGGGAGGTAAACCGAGGTAAAACCGAAGCCCAATACAACTAGAGCAACGCCAAGACCAAGAATGCAAAGAAGGAGAGGGGCGGAGCAGTTTCCCCCGGCAAGACCCTTGCCGGGGCAGCGTCCCCAACACCATCAGCCACGTGGGGCCGGGGCTCGGGAGGCACCTCTGTGGTGGCATGCAGATATTTGTGAAGACATATTCAAGATCAGATGAGGATTATAAGACAACGATCCTCGACAAGATCCTTGCCGAGGAGAGCCACGAGACCCCCGGCAAGGCTCTTGCCGGGGACGACAGCGCGCCACGGCAAGACCCTTGCCGGCCCCCCAACAAGGCTCTCGCCAAAGACGCCAGCAGGATCACTGCCAGGCCCGCACCAGCCAAGTCTCCACCGCCGTTCACATGCAGCTGCCAGCCCAAACCAGCTGGGCAGGCACCTGCGTGGCAACATGCAGCTTCCAGGCCAATTCTGCAGGCGCCTGCGTGGCGGCATGCAGATCTTCGTGAAGACCCTACCACCGCGCCACCTCAGCTGCCTACGTGCCTACATGGCGCCGCACGCATCGCTGGCCAGGGCGCGTGTCGAAGCGAGGAGGAGCGGCGACGGACGGGACGGGCCTCGGCCCCGTCCCCGATAAAGCTAGGGGACACCTCAGCGGCGCATTTAATGCGACTTGTCCTGTAATCCAAACGATAAGCTCGCAATACTGTACGCCTTTCCACCTCCTGTATGCCACTGCGGCAGCCCCTTTCGCCTATAAAAGGAGGCCCATGGCATACTGGAGAAGGATTAGGCTCTTTGGAACCACGCACTCACCATAGCTAGTTCGAGAGCTCAAGAACTCTCTGAAATACACCCACCAAGGCAGGACTAGGGTTTTATGCATCTTTGCGGCCCGAACCTAGGTAAACGATCCTTGTGCTGACTACTGGTCCTGCTCTTCTTGCAACCCTGCGCCCCGGCAACCGTAGTAGGGATTCTTGTGATCCCATGGGTGTCGTTCCACACCGACACCTACGGGTTCGAGAACTATGTAGACATGACCAAGACTCATCTCCGGTCAATAACCAATAGCGGAACCTGGATGCTCAGATTGGTTCCTATATATTCTACAAAGATCTTTATCGGTTAAACCGCATAACAACATACGTTGTTCCCTTTGTCATCGGTATGTTACTTGCCCGAGATTTGATCATCGGTATCTCAATACCTAGTTCAATATCGTTACCGGCAAGTCTCTTTACTCGTTCCGTAATGCATCATCCCGCAACTAACTCATTAGTCACAATTCTTGCAAGGCTTATAGTGATGTGCATTACCGAGAGGGCTCAGAGATACCTCTCCGATACTCGGAGTGACAAATCCTAATCTCGATCTATTCCAACTCAACAAATACCATCGGAGACACCTGTAGAGCATCTTTATAGTCACCCAGTTACGTTGTGACGTTTGATAGCACACTAAGTGTTCCTCCGGTATTCGGGAGTTGCATAATCTCATAGTCATAGGAACATGTATAAGTTATGAAGAAAGCACTAGCAACAAACTAAACGATCATCATGCTAAGCTAACGGATGGGTCAAGTCAATCACATCATTCTCTAATGATGTGATCCCGTTTATCAAATGACAACTCTTTGTCCATAGCCAGGAAACTTAACCATCTTTGATTAACGAGCTAGTCAAGTAGAGGCATACTAGTGACACTCTGTTTGTCTATGTATTCACACATGTACTAAGTTTTCGGTTAATACAATTCTAGCATGAATAATAAACATTTATCATGATATAAGGAAATATAAATAACAACTTTATTATTGCCTCTAGGGCATATTTGTGGGGACCCCGACTCATAAGTCGTGATCATCGAATGCACGTGTACAGTGATCCCAGAGATCAATGCTCACTGAACACACAGAAGCTGTATAACAAGAGTCTTACATCCATACATACCGTCTTACATAAATTATGACCATTATGGTCAAGTCTTGAGTATAACATCGCAGCGGAAATCTTCGTCGATAACTTGGACCCATGCCACCTGCCTTAACCCTACAGGCATTTTGACTGGGAAGCGTCCTAGCTCGCATGTTCGTCACCGGAGTATTCTTCATCATATCCTGTTCTTTCATGCCTGGCCAATAAACTAACCAGTGGCAAGCCAATGAGTACTTTGAATGTACTCACAAGCAACCCATGTTTTGGTTCAACATACAACAATTGATGATATAGGTAAATTTTGTAGAAAGCTAGTTTTGTTGTGCTATGACATGTTCAACAATTGGTAAAATATGCATCATACAAATTCAAGTAACCATAGGGACTGGTTACAGATATCAACATGAATGGAGTGGGTATCAACCCAACTCAATCATGTCAAGTCCTTTGACTTGACCCAAGTAGTTATTCCCACTTATCCAAACACACACACTGGTTTGTAAACATGTGGACGTATCCCAAGAGCAGTTACCCAACTGTCCTTGACCGTGGACACGGCTATTCGAATAGTTTTACACTCTGCAGAGATTGCACACTTTACCCACAAGATCCGGGGAACTTCCGTGTCATCCACGACCCGCGGTACCTCAAGTACCTGGGGTAAGCACCCGATCACTATCTTTCCCTGGACGACACTAACATAGAGTCCACTCGATTGGTAGTAACCCCCGTGCCCAACATTTCACATCTTAAAATTGTGGAGCCTCGCTCCCATATTCATCACATACCACAAGCACGGGGTACCAACGGTGTGTCCGGTGCCCTGTGAAAACAGTCATGGCCACCCTACCTGGCATGACCCCGTCCAGAGAGAGCGCCACAACGACTCTCCCGTCACTAGTAATGCAGGCTCCAAGCTAGTATCAGCCTAGGTAATTAATAATTCCCTTTCCCATATAAGGGTAGAGTGGTTGCGCATGTAAGGTTGGAATAACAGTCGCAACTTAAACCAATCCATTTTGGAAAACAACACACACACTTGCCTCGGTACACCACTTCGTCATCAAGTGGCTACCCAACTCATCATCTCCCTCGGGCATAAGTGGCACCTGATGGGGTTTTCGAAAAAGTCTTTTGGAAATACTTTGTCTCCATCACCATGCATATTCCCGTCCCTTTTTGCGTAGCAACTGCTTTAGCATCCTATCTACTCCCTCCGGCATAACCCTCATAAGGAGGTAGGGTCATGCACAATGCAAGTATCAACGAGGAAGTAACGGAGGCAAACCATCAAAGTGGTTCCACCTCATCATGATTCCGTTGCAACAACAATATGGTGCTATATGTCATGCATAAAAAGTGTTTCATAGACATGGTCAAAGGGTTGCTTGCCTGTTTTAACAAAGTCTTCGAGGTCTTCAAATATCTCTGGTCCAACTCCGAGCATTTCGTCTACTTCGTCAACTATCGTCGAAAGCAACCATAATAAGCAACACAACAAGGTAGAAATAATAGTGCTCTAAAAATATTAATTTGACTTTTCTAGGACATCTCTGGTTATATGAAAAATAACCAGAGTGGTTTCATTAGGATTGGATCAGTGAATATTTCTGAACATTTCAATATGATGGAATCAAGGGGTTTATGGATTTGCAAGAAGTGTACAGAAATATATTTTTGAAAAATGAGAAAAGGTACCCATTTAACAAATCATGATTTTAGAAGCATCTAGGAATTGGTTTCACTGGATTTGGAGTTCAAATGAATTTCCTATGAATTTGCAAAGTTGGTTAACATGAAGAAATGGCTCATTATTTTGTGGGGTACAGAAAGTATTAAGAAAAATGTTCATAAACTAAGTCATGAACTTACAAGCATCTAGGAATTTGAATCATGTCATTTGAACAAAATTTGAGCCCTCTGTGATTTTCTAAACTTTATGACAGAAATGGAAAAAATGGTATTTGATAATTATTTGTGAAATAAATATTTCTGAAGAAATGTGCAAATAGCACCTTGAGACAGGGCATGAATTTAGAAACTACTAGAAATTTGAATCATCAAATTTGGAGTCCATTTGAATTCTTTAGAGATTTTACAAGTTATCTGAGAAAAGAAAACAAGAAAAAGGCTATACCCTTATTCTGCGCACCGGGCGAGAGATAGGCATTGGGCCGGCCCAGCGGTCAGCTGCGCAGGTGGCAGGGCGACGTCGAAGGCGGCCCGGATGGAGTACACCTTCGCTGCGCGGGAAGCGGGTTTACTCTCGGTTCGTCTCCACTTAAACGGGCGGGGCCCGCCCACCGGGTCGCTGACGAGCCGGGCCCGGTGCTTAGGCCGTCTCCTACCTCCCGTTCGAACAGAGAAGAGGCAGGGGAGGCGAGGCCGAGCGGGCGCCGGCATTCTCCCCAGCGGCACCGGCCACCTCCGGCGATGCCCAGCACACCGGCGGGTTCAGGAGGCCGCGCCGCATCCGCCGAGGTGCGCCATGCCCGCAGGGTGGTCGGATGCGAGTGCACCATCGGCCGTGGCGGGCGAGGCTGGCGGTGGTGATGGAGCTCGATGGCACGGCCACGGGGAGGAGAGAAATAAGTGCGGGAGGGTCCCTTCGGGATGTTGGAGGTGCTCTGGTATGGTCTAGAAGGTAGGAGGAGGAGCGGTGGGTGCAAATTTAGGCAGAGTCCGGCGGCTCGGCTCCGGCCATGGGGAGCGACGGAGGGCACGAGAGGAGGTGCAGGTTTGTCCAGGGGGTGAACGGGAGAGAGGTACAGCAAAGGAGCTCCAGAGGGAGGTCAGGGGCGGCCTATGGCGAGGCCACGGCTCACCGTGGACGCGGCCTACGGGCACCCGCGGAAATGGCAGCGGTGGCCACGGGAGGAGGCTCGGGGTTGTCTGCGGCGCTCGTGGGCGTGGTCCAAGTCGGGGGATAAGGAAAGGGGAAGCGGGGACGGGTCAGAGGCATCGCGCGTGTGAGGCTGCCCATTGGAGCCCTCGGGCGGCCGGTGCGCGTGCGAGCGAAGGCATCAGGAGGAAGAGAGAGGAGGGGGACAGGGTGGTGGCGTGTTGCGGATGTCAAGGCACCTCGACTGGCGCAAGGGGGAGGCTCGAGGTGGTCGGGGGACGCAGCGTCAATGGTCGCCCGCTCTGCCTCGTGCTCCAGAGCGCGTCTTTGGCCGGCATCCGCGGCTTTTCCGCGCGCACTCGCGCGTCCACTTGTGTCTGGCAGCTGAAGGGGGTATGGGCAAAAGCTGAGGAGAGCCTTGGATGCTCTGGAATGCCAAGGAGGGAGAGAGAGGCTGAGAGAGAGGGAGAATGCTGCTGCCCAGAGAAGAAAAATGGGGTTCTAACCCCCTTAATCATTGCTCCTTGGGCAGCAAAGCATGTACGAGTTAGAGGAGGAGCAGGTGAGGCTGTGGGAAAAAGTTCAGCTCATGGAGATTAGTGGAAATGGACAAAACAGGCATTTTAAATTTCTGCCAGAAGGTGTTTGATGTAGGTTTGGGCAAGCAAATGGACTTCCCTTGTCATGAGTCTTGACAGGGTCAAATGGCATGAGAAAATAATAGGTTCCACCAAGATTGAGTTAATTTGGGCAAAGTTGGTGCAACTTTTGTAAACCCTAGAAATCCACAGAAATGGACTTTCCAAGATTTAGTCATGCAAATCTATTCTCCTTGATGCAACACTTAGTTTAGCGTCATCATTTGAGGTTATGAACATGTCCACAAAAGTTTAGATCAAAGTGAGAAAGTTGCCAATGTAGAGTTGTTCAAATTTGGTTCTGGAAAGGAAGGGTTTTAGGGCTCTTTGATCAAGATAACATTCTCTCCAACTTGTGCCATTTGGTCTAGATACATTATTCCACCATTTGAGCATGTGCACCAAGTTTGAGAGCATTTGGACATGTTTGCCAGTGCAAAGTTGTTCAAACTTGAAAAAGGACAGAAGTGGTTTTGAGGGGATTTCATGGGGTTTTACTATTCTCCATGACATGAGACTTGCGAAGATCATCAAACATGTCATATGTGACATGCTAGAATGTTCTTCGAGTTTTTGGGGAATATTTCCTTTGTAAATATGTCAAAAGCTTGAAATATCCAGAAAGGGTTTTTGAGGGATTTGACCAATATTTTGAACATGACCATGTGTTGAAACTCTTATATATGGACAATATATGTCCACTGAGTTTCCCTAGGTTTTTTCCAAATATTTTTGAAGCTTTAAAATAATTTTTACCTATTAAAGACCATTTCTGGCCTTAAGAAAAAGCCTTTAAATAAAATAGGAAAATAACTTTTAAAATTATTTTTTTGTGGTTTCTGTTTATCCTATATCTAATATGAGTCAAATATATTTTTGGAAATATTTTTACTGCCCTGAATTAAGTACTTGCAGTGCAAATCTCAATTCAGGGGTTTTTGGAAAACTAATTTTTGAAAATACTATTTGGCCAAATGATTTTTGTAAGAAATTATTTTTATGTCCTATACACATGGCATGATCATTGGTTCAAGAGTTTGGAGCAAGGAGATGAAGTATAGGAGTTGGAGGATTTATTTGATTTTTATAGCACTTGCAAACAACAGTCAAACATTCAATCAAAGCAAAGACAAAACACTCAAAAGTTTTTGTCAAACCACATTTTAGAATGATTTATTAGCTTAAGTGTTGTGGCATGGAAATCAGGATGTGACAATATTTCCTTCACCTTCTTCTTGCTGCGTGGCCTCGTCGATATGGTCAGGTAATCCACACCCCACCCACACCATCCTCCTCCTTTTCCGTCCCGCATGCCCCGACTGACGGCGCGACACCTTCCACTGAAATCACTGCCCCCCTCCTCCAATTAAGCACCGCCCCCAGCCATTTTGCACGCAGTATAACATGGAGCTTAGTAGCATGCGGCCGCTCGCGCGCACGAGGTCGCTATGGCTGCCATGCGTGTCGACTACCAGATCTTGGAGGAGCACCTCGTCTTCGAGGCCACCGTCGACACCGCCACGCGGTTGTCTACTTTAAAATACAGTTCGTGCTGTTTTCTCGAGGCCACCGCTAGTGTCTTCTAGTGATTTGTCCTCTGTAATGTTAATATGCAATCTGATGTTCAGTTAACAGTTTGGTCCTCTGAAATGTAATGTTCAGTTAACACTTTGGTCCAACAATTGCTACATTTCTTAGTACTGTTCTCAAGCATTCTTTGTTTTGTTAACTGTCTTATCTTCTAGTACATGTTTCTGTTCTGCAATGTCGTGCTCAGTTAACTATTTTGGTTCATTTGGTCTGTTGTCCATTTAACTATTTGGTTCAGTTCTGCAATTTGATTTTCATTTGTTGTGGGTACAATTTTGTATTGCTATGCATGTGACACCAATCGAATTTGGCTGTACTCAATACATATTATACTGATAGTATGGCAACTCTCAGTTAACCTGATCAAGATCTTCCTTATGTTTGTTGCAGGGAAACAATGGGAGACACTGCGGTTTACTATCGAGGTTTGTTCAAGCAGGGTCCTTTGGCTAATAGCACATTATTGTGCAGTTGCAAGAATCATTCTAATATTTAGGTTTCTTACAATTTGGTCTTGCACATGTAGGTCCTGCAGTCAGAGGCTTAGACCCACTATTCGGCCCATTTTGCATATGGGGAAATGAGATGTCCATGAATATTTGTCAAGTCAAGAAACTCAGAAAGATTGTTAGGATGAAGAAACTTGCGACGAACAACAGCAAGATCTTTGTTTGCACAATGAAGAACACATCAGTCAACTATAGGATGGTACTAACTCTTTTACCTTGATTTTACCCCTTGCGCCATTTCAAAATTTATAACAGTGATTTATGCATAGCTTTGTTTTTAGTACTTTTCAAAGCAGTTCACCGATGATTACCTCTCAAACCACCTGCATGGTCAAGAGGCGAGGAAGGTATTCATTCAACACCAACGGTACAATATTGAAGTCTTGCTGAAGGGGACGAAGGTTGGGCGGGCAATTATCCATAGCCACTAGCCTAAAGTTGCAAGGACATTCAACATCAGTGGAGGCTCAATATTTGCCTTCCGCTTCTGTAGTTTCCCAGATGAGATTCATCTGTCTATTTACCGTGTATGATGCTACTTTCCAAAGGTTTTTTATGCTGCATGTGAAACTTGGTGCTGTTGTGTAATGGCGTAACTGAGTGCCGAAGCTATCTGATGTAATTCGATTATGAAATCCTGGTTGCTGTTATACGGATATGAAATATCTGGTGTGTTTTATAAGAAATATCAGTTTTATTAGTACATGGATTATCAATAATAGGCTAATTACCCTGCTTATTGGGGTTTTCTATTGCAGACGGTTACTCAGATAGCACTGTGGGCGATGAACTCAAACAACCCGCACGGTTTCTAGAAAGTAGGCGTGTTCGATCAACTAACAATCACACATGGCTTCCGGCAGCGAACTATTTGCGTTAGGCCACCTTGCACAAACATTTCCACACAAAGAACTGTGTGTGATATACATACCTACGTAAATGTTTTTCTAGGATTCACCGTGTGGGATGTGCATACCTATGGAAATGATTGGGTTTCGATGCCTCGCCCGATCACACACGAGCTCATTTGGTGTCCCAGGAGGGCCTATCCCCGACGGTTTCTGGGTCGTGTGGGAAGGACCCCCCTATCGCCCACACTCACCTGGTAACGATTCCAAATGTCGTCGCGGAAAGGGGTTAAAAACCGTTTGTATAGCACATCGCTGTACCAGTGTCGGACCGACTGATTTGAAGTATTCGGTCTCACCAATTTGGCCCAGGCCATTGCACATCTACTACTCGGTCTGACCGACGTGTACAAATCGGTGTGGCTGAGTTCACTTTCTCTGTGAAACCCTAGTATCTCAGAGTCACCAAACTATGTCTCGGCCTGACCGAAATCACAGTTTAGACTCTAAAGTTGCTTCGGTGTCACCGAGTTTGTTATATCGGTAGCTCCGAAATGCTTTCTATAGAAATCTGAAATTAAGTTTTTTTCTCAACTCTTTTGCCAAAATAGCTGTGCTTTGTGATGCTCATCTACTCTACCTATACCTATCTATTCATAGGGTCGGTATCAGCCATGTCAAACAACAGTGACAGCCAGAACAAGTCAGAGGAGCAGGCAAATCTCGGTGAGGGCACTAGTCCCTCAAATAGCAGCTATGATGAGGGTAGCAGAAGCACCCCAAGCAATCTGCCTAAGGCTGCAACTAGGAAAAGGAGGAAGAGAACCTCAGAATCTGAAGATGAGGACTTTGTTGCTGATGAGGAGGTCACATCAAAGAAGAAAGTGATCAAGAAAGAGCAAGCTGATGCTGCCATCAAGCCTGGCTTGCCCAAGAAAGCTCCTCCCAGAAGAGCTCCAATGCCTAAACCCAGGAAAGTTCCAACGAAAGAAACAATGCAGTTTACCATTGAGGAGTCTGATGATGATGAGGCAGCTAGAGATGGAAAGAAAAAATAAGAAAGCTAGAACCACCACTCCCAGAGTGCTTGGATACCCTTCTATGAGGAGAAGTGATGATGAAGAAGAGGAGGAAGAAGCTATTGAGCTAGCTCCAAAATCTCATAAGCTCATGGGAGATGCTATCAAGTCTGGGGCTGCACCATCTAAGCCCAAGACAGCTCCCAAGCCATCTGCTCAAGCTCCAAAGCCAACTACACCCAAGAGATTGATAACCCACAAGTATAGGGGATCGCAACAGTTTTCGAGGGTAGAGTATTCAACCCATTATTGATTCGGCACAAGGGGAGCCAAATAATATTATCAAGAATTAGCAGTTGAGTTGTCAATTCAACCACACCTGGAAAACTTAATATCTGCAGCAAAGTATTTAGTAGCAAAGTAGTATGGAAGTAACGGTAACGGTGGCAAAAGTAACAGTAGCAGTTTTGTAGTAATTGTATAAGTGGAAACGGAAAAGTAACTAAGCAAAGATCAATATGTGAAAAGTTCGTAGGCATTGGATTAGTGATGGATAATTATGTCGGATGCGATTCCTCATGCAACAGTTATAACATAGGATGACACAGAACTAGCTCCAGTTCATCAATGTAATGTAGGCATGTATTCTGAATATAGTCATACGTGCTTATGGAAAAGAACTTGCATGACATCTTTTGTCCTACCCTCTCGTGGCAGCGGGATCCTACTGGAAACTAAGGGATATTAAGGCCTCCTTTTAATAGAGTACCGAACCAAAGCATTAACACTTAGTGAATACATGAACTCCTCAAACTACGGTCATCACCGGGAGTGGTCCCGATTATTGTCACTTTGGGGTTGCCGGATCATAACACATAGTAGGTGACTATTGACTTGCAAGATAGGATCAAGAACTCATATATATTCATGAAAACATAATAGGTTCAGATCTGAAATCATGGCACTCGGGCCCTAGTGACAAGCATTAAGCACAACAAAGTCATAGCAACATCAATCTCAGAACATAATGGATATCAGGGATCAAACGCTAACAAAACTAACTCGATTGCATGGTAAATCTCATCCAACCCATCACCGTCCAGCAAGCCTACGATGGAATTACTCACGCACGGCGGTGAGCATCATGAAATTGGTGATGGAGGAAGGTTGATGATGATGACGGTGACGGATTCCCCTCTCCGGAGCCCCGAACGGACTCCAGATCAGCCCTCCCGAGAGAGATTAGGGCTTGGCGGCGGCTCCGTATCATAAAACATGAGGAATCCTTCCCTCTTATTTTTTTCTCCCCGAACGTGAATATATAGAGTTGCAGTTGAGGGCAGTGGAGCCTCAGGGGGCCCACGAGACTCATGGACAGGGTGTGGGTCCCTTGGTCTTGATTCTTTCGCCAATATTTTTTATATATTCCAAAAAGATTCTCCGTGAAGTTTCAGGTCATTCCGAGAACTTTTATTTCTACACAAAAATAACACCATGGCAATTCTGCTGAAAACAGCATCAGTCCAGGTTAGTTCCATTCAAATCATGCAAGTTAGAGTCCAAAACAAGGGCAAAAGTGTTTGGAAAAGTAGATACGATGGAGACGAATCAACTCCCCCAAGCTTAAACCTTTGCTTGTCCTCAAGCAATTCAATTGATAAACTGAAAGTGATAAAGAAAAACTTTTACAAACTCTGTTTGCTCTTGTTGTTGTAAATATGTAAAGCCAACGTTCAAGTTTTCAGCAAAGATTATGAACTAACCATATTCACAATAACACTGAGGTCTCATATTTACTCATATCAATAGCATAATCAACTAGCGAGCAACAATAATAAATCTCGAATGACAACACTTTCTCAAGACAATCATAATATGATATAACAAGATGGTATCTCGCTAGACCTTTTTGAGACTGCAAAACATAAATGTAGAGCACCTCTGAAGATCAAGGACTGACTAAACATTGTAGTTCATGGTAAAAGAGATCCAGTCATAGTCATACTCAATATAAACTAATAATAATGCATGCAAATGACAGCGGTGCTCTCTAGCTGGTGCTTTTTAATAAGAGGGTGATGACTCAACATAAAAGTAAATAGGTAGGCCCTTCGCAGAGGGAAGCAGGGATTTGTAGAGGTGCCAGAGCTCGATTTTGAAATAGAGATAAATAATATTTTGAGCGGCATAGTTTCATTGTCAACATAACAACCGAGAGATCTCAATATCTTCCATGCTACACACATTATAGGCGGTTCCCAAACAGAATGGTAAAGTTTATACTCCCCCACCACCAACAAGCATCAATCCATGGCTTGCCCGAAACAACGGGTGCCTCCAACTAACAACAGTCCTGGGGGAGTTTTGTTTGCAATTATTTTTATTTGGTTTGAGCATGGGACTGGGCATCCCGGTGACCAGCCATTTTCTCGTGAGTGAGGAGTGGAGTCCACTCCTCGTGAGAATAACCCACCTAGCATGGAAGATATAGACAACCCTAGTTGATACATGAGCTATTCGAGCATACAAAACAGAATTTCATTTGATGGTTTAGAGTTTGGCACATACAAATTTACTTGGAACAGCAGGTAGATACCGCATATAGGAAGGTATGGTGGATTCATATGGAATAACTTTGGGGTTTATGGAAGTGGATGCATAAGCAGTATTCCGCTTAGTACAAGTGAAGGATAGAAAGAGACTGGGAAGCGACCAACTAGAGAGCGACAACAGTCATGAACATGCATTAAGATTAATAAACAATGAGTGCAAGCATGAGTAGGATATAAATCACCATGAACATAATTATCGTGGAGGCTATGTTGATTTTGTTTCAACTACATGCGTGAACATGTGTGAACATGTGCCCAGTCAAGCCACTCGAATCGTCAAAGGAGGATACCACCCTATCATACCACATCACAACCATTTTAGTAGCATGTTGGCACGCAAGGTAAACCATTATAAACTCCTAGCAAATTAAGCATGGCATGAGCAACTATAATCTCTAATTGTCATTGCAAACATGTTTCATTCATAATAGGGTGAATCAGGAACGATGAACTAATCATATTTACAGAAACAAGATAGGTCGAGTTCATACCAGCTTTTCTCATCTCAATCAGTCCATCATGTATCGTCATTATTGCTTTTCACTTGCACGACCGAACGGTGTGGATAATAATAATAGTGCACGTGCATTGGACTAAGCTGGAATCTGCAAGCATTCAATACAAGGGAGAAGACAAGGTAATATGGGCTCTTGGTTAAATCAACAATAATGCAAATAAGACCCACTTAAACATTTTCATTATGGTCTTCTCCTCTCGACTCCCAAAGAAAAGAAATAAAAGTATTTACACGGGAAAGCTCCCAACAAGCAAAAGAAGAACGAGAAATCTTTTTTGTTTTTCTTTTAATTATTACTACTACAGGCATGGAAAGTAAACTAGCTAAAAGCTATAACTAATTTTTTGGTTTTCCTTAAGGTTTTTCAAACACACAAGAAGAAGACTTGGAAATGAAAATAAACTAGCATGGATGGTACAATGAAAAAGTATGAGCACCGACAACTGGAATGAGTGTGTGAACATGAATGTAATGTCGGTGAGAAATACGTACTCCCCCAAGCTTAGGCTTCTGGCCTAAGTTGGTCTATGGCCACAGCTGGCCTGGCGGATATCCAAAGTTGTAGCTGGGGTCGTACTGAGATGCAGCAGCTACTGCGTCAAGAGCTGCAGCTTGGAGGCGAGCTGCCTCCGTCGTCCTCTCGTACTCGTTCGCCTCCTCCCTGGTTATAACATATATCCTTTTTGCCTGAAAGTCAAAGAAAGCAGGAGCAGGGAGAGCAACATGGACAGTGCGACGCCTGTCAAAGATTAGTCGGTACTGGAGGGACTATTCATTGCTCTCAATAAATTGATGGTGAACCATAGCATTAAAATCTAGATAAGCAGGAGGCAACTCCATATCATTTTCATGTATGGGTACCTCAAGAAAATTAGCTAAACGAGTTGCATAAATTCCACCAAACAAATTTCCACTAATACTGCTATGATGCAACCTACGTGCAACAATGGCCCCCAAGTTATATTGTTTATCTCCTAATACAGCACTCTTGAGAATACTAAGATCTGGGACACACATGTGAAAAGCCTCATCCTTGCCGTTAATGCATCTACCTATAAAGAGAGCAAAATAATGTATGGCAGGAAAGTGGATGCTCCCTATGGTAGCTTGTGTTATTTCTCTAGATTCCCCCACAGTGATACTAGCAAGAAATTCTTTAAATTCATATTTGCGAGGTTCACTAACATTACCCCACTGCGGGAATTTACATGCAGTATTAAAATCTTCTAAGTCCATGGTATAAGATTTATCATAAAGATCAAATAGGACAGTGTGAGAATTGCGTGAGGATGTAAATTTGAACCTTCTCACAAAGGAATCAGTTAGGTAATAATATTGGGAGCACTTATCTGACACGAAGCCCTCAAGTTCAGCGTTACGCACATATGCGTCAAATTCCTCCTTAATGCGTGCTTGGACCATAAAATCTTCTGACGACCATTCACAAGGCCGCACTTGAGCTTCTCTTGGTAGTTCATAGTCCGGCTCACGTATCGCGGGCCTGGGTCCTTGCTTCTTTGAGGAACCACCTTGGTACATTTTCCTAAACATATTTCTTCCTCTGAAAAATTTCTGAAATTTTTAGTGACTCAAAATAAAAGTGAACCAAACTCAACAAGATTGATAGTAACTACTCCCACAAGTGCCTAGAGACTATATCATGCATTAGAACTACTTGGGACCAAATAAATTTGACATGCAAGCTCAAGAACAAGGTCACCTAAGCAGCAAAAATTTGCAATAAATAAAGCACTAGAACAAAAACTAATTGGACCATTGGAGGAGTCACATACCGAAGAACAATCCCCCAAAGCAGTTTTGTGAGTGGAGCTTTGAGCAAGGAGATCGAAAATGGCAGCAAGATGAGCTAGAACTCGTGCTTGAGCTGGTTGGTGATTTTTTCTGGAGGAAGAAGGAGTGTGTGGGTGCTGGAATAAGTGGAGGGGGGCCACGAGGGGCCCATGAGGCAGGGGGCGCGCCCAGGGGGTAGGGCGCGCCATGCACCCTTATGGCCAGGTGGTTGCCCCCTCTGTTGTGTTCTTAGTGCCAGATATTCTAAAATATTATACAAAAAAACATATTTCAATTTCAGGACATTTGGAGAACTTTTATTGTCGGGGTATTTTTTTATTGCATGAATAATTCAAAAAACAGACAGAAAATGCTATTTTTGCTTTATTTAATCTAAATGACAGAAAGTAAAAGGAGGGTACAGAAGGTTGTGCTTTCTAACTTCATCCATCCCATGCTCATCAAAAGGAATCCACTAACAAGGTTGATCAAGTCTTGTTAACAAACTCATTCCGAATCGCATGAAACCGGAGAATTTTCAAATAGCACTAGGTTACCTCAACGGGGATATACACGTCCCCAACAATAAGACTATCATATTTCTTCTTGATAGCAGGAAGAGGGAATTCAAAACCTCCAATAGTAATCGTTGGAATTTTTCCAATAGAATTGATATTGTGGACTTGGGGTTGTTTCCTCGGAAAGTGTACCGTATGCTTATTACCATTAACATGAAAAGTGACATTGCCTTTGTTGCAATCAGTAACAACCCCTGCAATATTAAAAAGGGTATACCAAGGAAAATAGACATACTATCGTCCTCGGGAATATCAAGAATAACAAAGTCCATTAAAATAGTAACATTTGCAACCACAACAGGCACATCCTCACAAATACCGACAGGTATAGCACTTGATTTATCAGCCATTTGCAAAGATATTTCAGTAGGTGTCAACTTATTCAAATCAAGTGTACGATATAAAGAGAGAGGCATAACACTAACACCGGGTCCATGATCACATAAAGCAGTTTTAACATAGTTTCTTTTAATGGAGCATGGTATAGTTGGTACTCCTGGATCTCCTAGTTTCTTAGCTATTCCACCTTTAAAAGTATAATTAGCAAGCATGGTGGAAATTTCAGCTTCCGGTATCTTTCTTTTATTTGTAACAATATCTTTCATATACTTAGCATAAGGATTCATTTTAAGCATATCAGTCAAACGCATACGCAAAAAGATAGGTCTAATCATTTCAGCAAAGCGCTCAAAATCCTCATCATCCTTTTTCTTGGATGGTTTAGGAGGAAAAGGCATGGGTTTCTGAACCCATGGTTCTCTTTCTTTACCGTGCTTCCTAGCAACGAAGTCTCTCTTATCATAACGTTGATTCTTTGATTGTGGGTTATCAAGATCAACAACAGGTTCAATCTCTACATCATTATTATTGCTAGGTTGAGCATCATCATTAACATTATCACTAGGTTCATGTTCATCACCAGATTGTGTTTCAGCATCAAAAATGGAAATATCATTGGGATTCTCATGTGTGTCAACAACAGGTTCACTAGAAGCATGCAAAGTCCTATCATTTTTCTTTTTCTTCTTTTTAAAAGGACTAGGTGCATCAACATTAGTTCTCTGAGAATCTTGCTCAATTCTCTTAGGGTGACCCTCAGGATACAAAGGTTCCTGACTCATTTTACCACCTCTAGTCATAACTCTAACAACATTATCATTCTTCTTATTATTTAATTCAATGAGCAAATCATTTTGAGCTTTAAGCACTTGTTCTACTTGAGTGGTAACCATAGAAGCATGTTTACTAATGAGTTTAGGTTCACCCTTAACTCTAGACATATAATCACTCAAGTGTTCAATCATATAAGAATTATGTTTCAATTGTCTACCAACATAAGCATTGAAGTTTTCTTGTTTAACAATAAAATTATTGAACTCATCTAAGCATTGGCTAGCAGACTTATAACGAGGAATATCACCTTTATCAAATCTATAGAGAGAATTTACCTTTACTACCTGTGTCGGGTTATCAAGACCATGTATTTCTTCAATACGTGGTAAATTCTTAACATCTTCAGCTTTAATACCCTTTTCTTTCATAGATTTCTTTGCCTCTTGCATATCTTCAGGACTGAGAAATAGAATACCCCTTTTCTTCAGAGTTGACTTGGGAGTTGGTTCAGGAAGTGTCCAATCATTTTCATTACTCAACATATTATTCAATAGCAATTCAGCTTGATCAACAGTTCTTTCCCTGAAAACACAACCAGCACAATTATCCAGATGGTCTCTGGAAGCATCGGTTAGTCCATTACAAAAGATATCAAGTATTTCATTTTTCTTGAGAGGATGATTAGGCAAAGCATTAAGTAATCGGAGAAGCCTCCCCCAATCTTGTGGGAGTCTCTCTTCTTCATTTTGCACAAAATTATATATTTCCCTTAAGGCAGCTTGTTTCTTATGAGCGGGGAAATATTTAGCAGAGAAGTAATAAATCATATCCTGGGGACTACGCACACAACCATGATCAAGAGAATTAAACCATGTTTTAGCATCACCCTTTAATGAGAACAGAAATACTTTAAGAATATAGTAGTAACAAATTTTCTCCTCATGAGTGAATAGGGTGGCTATATCATTTAATTTAGTAAGATATGCCAGAACAGTTTCAGATTCATAGCCATAAAAAGGATCAGATTCAACCAAAGTAATTATCTCAGGATCGACAGAGAAATCATAATCCTTATCGGAAATACAAATAGGTGAAGTAGCAAAAGTAGGGTCATATTTCATTCTAGCATTCAAAGACTTTTCTTTCAGCTTAGCTAATAATTTCTTAAGATCATATATATCATTGCAAGCAAGAAAGTCTCTAGCAGTTTCTTCATCCATAACATAACCCTCAGGCACAACAGGCAATTCATATCTAGGGGAGAATCTTCATCATCACTTTCATCAATATTATCAGTTTCAATAATTTCATTCTCTCTAGCCCTAGCAAGTTGTTCATCAAGAAATTCACCTAATGGCACAATATTATCAAGCATAGAAGTAGTTTCATCATAAGTATCATGCATAGCAGAAGTGGCGTCATCAATAACATGCGACCTATCAGAATCAATAGCATGTGTAGGTGTCGCAAATTTACTCATAACAGAAGGTGAATCAAGTGCAGAGCTAGATGGCAGTTCCGTACCTGCCCTCATAGTTGAGGGAAAAATCTTAGTTCTTTCGTCTTTCAAGTTCCTCATAGTGATCAGCAGATATAGATCCCAAGTTACTCAAAGAATAGAGCTATGCTCCCAGGCAACGGCGCCAGAAAATAGTCTTGATAAACCACAAGTATAGGGGGTCGCAATAGTTTTCGAGGGTAGAGTATTCAACCCAAATTTATTAATTCGACACAAGGGGAGCCAAAGAATATTATCAAGTATTAGCAGTTGAGATGTCAATTCAACCACACCTGGAAAACTTAATATCTGTAGCAAAGTATTTAGTAGCAAAGTAGTATGGAAGTAACGGTAACGGTGGCAAAAGTAACAGTAGTAATTTTGTAGTAATTGTAACAGTGGCAACGGAAAAGTAACTAAGCAAAGGTCAATATGTGAAAAGTTCGTAGGCATTGGATCAGTGATGGATAATTATGTCGAATGCGATTCCTCATGCAACAGTTATAACATAGGATGACACAGAACTAGCTCCAGTTCATCAATGTAATGTAGGCATGTATTCCGAATATAGTCATACGTGCGTATGGAAAAGAACTTGAATGACATCTTTTGTCCTACCCTCCCGTGGCAGCGGGGTCCTATTGGAAACTAAGGGATATTAAGGCCTCCTTTTAATAGAGTACCAGACCAAAGCATTAACACTTAGTGAATACATGAACTCCTCAAACTATGGTCATCACTGGGAGTGGTCCCGATTATTGTCACTTCAGGGTTGCCGGATCATAACACATAGTAGGTGACTATTGACTTGCAAGATAGGATCAAGAACTCATATATATTCATGAAAACATAATAGGTTTAGATCTGAAATCATGGCACTCGGGTCCTAGTGACATGCATTAAGCATAGCAAAGTCATAGCAACATCAATCTTAGAACATAATGGATACTAGGGATCAAACCCTAACAAAACTAACTCGATTACATGGTAAATATCATCCAACCGATCACCGTCCAGCAAGCTTACAATGGAATTACTCATTCACGACGGTGAGCATCATGAAATTGGTGATAGAGGAAGGTTGATGATGACGACAGCGACGGATTCCCCTCTCCGGAGCCCCAAACAAACTCCAGATCAGCCCTCCCGAGAGAGATTAGGGCTTGGCGGCGGCACAGTATCGTAAAACGCTATGAATCCTTCCCTCTTATTTTTTTCTCCCTGAACGTGAATATATAGAGTTTGGAGTTGAGGTCGGTGGAGCCTCAGGGGGCCCACGAGACAGGGGGTGCGCCCAGGGGGTAGGCGCGCCCCCACCCTTGTGTACATGGTGTGGGCCCCTGGTCTTGATTCTTTCGCCAGTATTTTTTATATATTCCAACAATATTCTCCGTGAAGTTTCAGGTCATTCCGAGAACTTTTATTTCTGCACAAAAATAACACCATGGAAATTCTGCTAAAAACAACGTCAGTCCAGGTTAGTTCCATTCAAATCATGCAAGTTAGAGTCCAAAACAAGGGCAAAGTGTTTGGAAAAGTAGATACGATGGAGACGTATCAGAGATCCACAAGCAACACATTTCAGCTGCAAAGAAGAATAAGGCCCCTGTGCCTGAAGTTCAAGAGGATGAAGAGCCACAAGTTCTCAAAAAATTGTGTCGGATTTCGGGTTCCGGCAAACCCTTGAGGTTCGAACACTTGGGTGCCCACGAAGATCTCTCTCTCTCCCTTGCGCGCTCTCGCCACAATCACTAGGCCTAGCTCGACGAACCCAAAGAACGAGAGACACCAGAGTTTATACTGGTTCGGGCCACCGATGTGGTGTAATACCCTACTCTAGTGTGGTGTGGTGGATTGCCTCTTGGGCTGAGGATGAACATTTACAAGGGAAGAACAACCTCCTGAGGAGAGGTGTTCTTGTGCTTGGTGAGCTTGTGTGGTTGAGGATGATCTGAATGATCCGTCCCCTGCTAGGATGGTGGCATGCCCTATTGATAGAGGCCCTGGTCCTCTTCCCAAATATTGAGCGGGAAGGGATGCCACAACGGCCAAATTTGAAGGGAGAGCACTAGTACAAGTTATCCTGACTAAAGGTGGTCTTCGCCTGCCAAAGGCTCTGGGGGTGACGCTGTCTTGGGCTCCTCCGTCCCGCCGTCCTGCTGATCTTGGTCTCGTTGCACCGATATGGCAACCTCGACCCCCGCCATTACCCCTGGCGGCCGCGACGGCTCCTCTTCGCGTGGTGGGAGTCGCCCAGGCTGTGGCAGCCCCGTCGATGAAAGGAGGCGCGCCATGGTCGCACGGCCTCCCTGGCCGCGCTTCCACTCTGCAGAGGTGCTGCCGGAGTTCGTCGTGTGGTCGGAGGACCCGGCCGGCACCTGGCTTCAGCTCCCACGCTTCTTCGCCGGCGAGCTACCGGCCACGGGTCCAGGCGGGCGGGTGCTGCATCAAGGCTTCATGGGTCGCCGTCGAGGTCTCTGTCGCGGGCAACGCAGCCCTGGCAGACGTTTGCCCCCGCGCGCGGCCTGGGCAGGCGGTGCACCCTCCACTTCAAGTACGACGGCAACGCGACCCTCTATGTGAGGGTGTTCGGAGAAGATGGCCGCCGCGTCGGGTGCTGCCCCGAGGACAACGACGACGGCAAGGTTCTTGGACGAGGGTGAGGATGGTCTTGCCTTCGGCGTTAGCCGCTGCTCGCCCAGCTACGGCGATTCTCCCTCTAGCGACAGCTCCAACAGCGGCGGCTACGACCAGCCGCCACGCCGCCGCACCCACTTCGAGGGTTGCACCGGGTCATCTCGTTGCCGTGCCCCAGTGAAGCGTGAGGAGGGGTCCGGCTGAGCCCAGGAGAGCGCCATGGGTCCATCCTCGCTGTTGGATGTGGGGTTCCGGCAAACCCTTAAGGTTCGAACACTTGGGTGCGCGTGAAGTCTTTCCCTCCTACCGATCTACGCCCTAGCTCTCTAAGATCTCGCGGAAGAACTCGACGAACTCGCAACACAGAAAGACACGAGATTTATACTGGTTCGGGCCACCGTTGTGGTGTAATACCCTACTCCAGTGTGGTGGTGGTGGATTGCCTCTTGGGCTGATGATGAACATTACAAGGGAACAACAGCCTCCTGAGGTTGAGGTGTTCTTGTGGCTAGGCTCTCGATCGGGTTGGATCAAGCTAAGATGAGATGCCTCTACTATGGTGGCTAGCTCTACTTATATAGGCCCTGGTCCTCTTCCCAAATAATGAGCGGGAAGGGAGCCAACAACGGCGGGTGAGTTTGAAGGGGGACAGCTAGTACAAGCTATCCTGACAAAAGTGGTCTTCGCCTGCGAAAAGCTCTGGTGGTGACGCCGTCTTGGGATCCATGATGACCTCCGTCTTGTCGTCCTCCTGGTCTTGGTCTCGTTGCACCAATATAGCAACCTTTGCCTGATGCCTCGGTACTCTTCGCCTGCGCTGGCCTCCTTAGCACCAAAGAGGAAATAAGGATGATGCGCGCGCTGGCGCCCGCCTGGTGCCTTTCGTGATGGCTCACGTCACGAGAGCCTCGTGAGGTTTGCCCCGCCTTGATATCTCTACTCCTCGTGATCCTGCCTGGCTCGGCCACTCCAGAGGAGGTCTTACGTCATCCGCCTCGCGAGGCGTGGACCCTCGCGAGGGTCTTGGATGCCTTGTTGATGAAGATGGGCCGTATGACCTGCTGGCTTAGCCACGCTGTGGGCCGCAGGCAGGCATGTCTGGGGACCCCCGTTCCCAGAACACCGACAGTAGCCCCCGGGCCCAAGGTGCGCTCGGGCTTGGCTTCGCGGTGAAGCCAAGGGTCAAGTTCGGAGCACTGCGGGCCCCAAAATCCTGCGTCCTCGGTTGACGCGTGGCGGTTGATTGGACATGGGCGTCTCCGCTTCCCCACGCTGCCTCGGCAACTGCACGACTTGACAGGTCCCTACGACATGCAAGGAAACCATCATTACCTGCGATTGTGGGAGACGCCGGTTGGCCTTCTCTTGCTATAAATGGGAAGGGGGCGGAGCCCCCGTTGCCCATCTCTTCCTTGCTTGCTTGCTCCTTCCTCCTCGCTCCATCGCTTGCAACGACACCCATGGCACCACGAAGGAAGTTCTCCGCCGCCGAGAAGGGGAAGGCCCCTCGCGAGGGATCCGGCTCCCCGGTGCCCAAGCGCAGCCGTGGCCGCCCGCGCAAGCACGCCGTGACCCCCGCCATGGCCCATCGTCGAGACGGCGCCACGGCACGCGGAGTGGGTCACCCCAGCCATGGCGGTCCAGTTGATGAGGGGAGGCGTGCTATGGTGGCGCGGCCTCCCCGCCCACGCTTCCACACGACGGAGGTGTTGCTGGAGTTTGTCGTCTGGTCGGAGAACCCGGCCGGCAACTGGCTCCAGCTTCCGCGCTTCTTTGCTGGCGAACTGCTGGCCTCTGGTCTAGGCGGACTCTGGCTGCAAGAGGATGGCTGCTGCAGCAAGGCCTCTTGGGTTGCGGTCGAGACTTCCGCCGCGGGCAACATAGCCCTGGCCCGCGGCTGGCAGACATTCGCCCGCACACGCGGCCTGGGCAGGGGGTGCACCCTCCACTTCAGGTATGATGGTGGATCGACCCTCTATGTGAGGGTGTCTGGGGAAGATGGTCGCTGCGACGGGTGCTGCCCCGAGGCGAACGACGGTGAGGAGGTGCTCGGCCTTGGGGATGGTCGCGACGAGGATGAGGGCGTGCTCGCCCTCGGCGGCGACCGTGTCTCGTCCAGCTACGGCGGCTCTTCCTCCGGCGGCAGCTCCAGCAGTGGCGGCTACGACCAGCCGCCGCGCCCGTTTTGAAGGCGGCAGTGGGTCGTCTCGTCGCCGCACCTCCGTGAAGCGTGAGGAAGGATCCGGCTAGGCTCGGGGTAGCGCTAGGGGCCTATCTTCGCGGATCGCTGCAATGCTGCTTTTGTTTTACTCTTTTCTTGCATCAAGAATGAAACCAGTATGGGCCCAGGGTGCGGGTATCGAACTATGGTTCCTCGGTTATAACAGTATGCGTGTTGTTCTCGTGTTGTGTCATTATTTTGCGCAAAGATAACTTAACCTGGTATACTCAGGACACCCTCTTCCTCGTGAGGCGTTTATTTCCTCGCATCCACCTTGCCTTGGTGGCCTGCATTCGCTCAGGAACAGCGAAAAAATCGTCAGGAAGTGTGTTAAAAGATTTGCCGTTCATCCTGGCCCTGACCCGGCGCTTTGTGTCGTGGTACCCGAGGGGCACGGACTAGGAGAGGTGCGCCGGCTTTTGGGCTCGAACGAGGGTGGCTCGCGAGAAGGCAGAAAGGAGAAAAAATGCTCGCGAGGGCACCTGCCTAGCCCCCTCGTGAGGCATGCGAGAGAGAGAGAGAACACGAGCAAATTCGAGCCGGAAAAAATGCAGTGAGAGGCGAGGGAACCAAATCAGCAAGGAACGCCAAAGGCAAACTCTGATTAAGGAAAAGTGAGCCAACTACGGAAAGCAAATGAACAGCCGCGTTCGGCACCTAATCTAGTCTTCAAGTCTTCTCACCAGCGCGGAGCTAAGTGCTGTCCACTAGGCGTGGGAGGGAGCCCCAGGGCCTAAGGCCGGCGCTCCTGAGACTCCGGGGCGTGTACAGCCCCAACTCATTATTACGTGAGAGTGTCACGGGCGGCGATTCTTCACAGGCACCGGGCCTTCTTCACAGGCTCTGGGCCTTTCTTCTCAGGCTCTGGGCCTTGCTTCTCAGGCTCTTGGCCTTGCTTCATGGATAGAACTTCCGGAGGTGCTGGATGTTCCAGGCGTTTTGGATAGGTACCCCTTCTTGTGTCTCCAGGCGCACGGCGCCAGGCCTGGAGATGTGAACGACCTTAAACGGGCCTTCCCACATTGGCGAAAGCTTACGCAGCCCTTCCCTGGAGAGGACCCGCCTCAGTACTATGTCACCCGTCTCGAGTGTCCTGGAGCGGATGCTGCGGCAGTGATACCGCCGCAGCGCTTACTGGTACCTTGCCGCCCTCAGCGCGGCCTCGCGACGACGTTCCTCCCCGAGCACAAGATCGATCCCCTGCGTGGCGTCCTGCCACGTTTCATCGAACGCCAGGACCCGCGCGGAGCGATACTTGACCTCGTGAGGGAGGACTGCATCAGCTCCGTAGATGAGGAGGAACGGCGTCTTGCCCATTGGCTTGGTGGCGGTGGTTCGGATGGACCACAGCACGGACTGGAGCTCGTCGTGCCAGCCCCTGCCGCGGGCCTCCAGCTTCTTCTTGAAGGTCCTAGTCTTGAGGCCCCTCAGGATCTCCGCGTTAGCGCGTTCGGCCTGACCGTTACTCCTGGGGTGGGCCACCGAAGCGTAGCAGATCTACGTTCCAAGGTTAGCACATTAGGTTTTGAAGAGGTTGCTAGTAAACTGCGAACCGTTATCTATGATGATGCGGTTGGGGACCCCGAAGCGGCTCACGAGGCCCTTGATGAACTTGACAGCAGAGCCGGCTGGAATGGTACGAACGGCTTCCACTTCCGCCCACTTGGTGAACTTGTTGACGGCGACGTAGAGATAGCGGTAGCCCCCTGGCGCTCGAGGGAACGGGCCTAAGATGTCCAGCCCCCAGACCGCAAACGGCCACGTGAGCGGGATGGTTTGGAGGCCCTGAGCAGCCTGATGGATCTGCTTGGCGTGGAATTGGCAAGCTTCACAGGACTTCATCAGCTCGGCCACGTCATTGAGTTTTGTAGGCCAATAGAACCCACTGCAGGACACCTTGCCGACGAGGGTCCGTGACGACGAGTGGTGTCCGCAGTCACCGTCGTGTATGTCAATCAGCAACTCCCTTCCTTGATCGCTGGAGATGCAGTGCAGCGTGACATTGTTTGGTCGTTTCCTGTATAACTCGCCGTCTTGGATACAGTATGTCGTGGCTTGCCAGGCCATGCGCTCCGCGTCCTCTTCCTTCTCCGGCACCGTCCCGTGCATCAGGTACTCTTTGAATTCCTTAGTCCAGCACTCCTCCTGGGGCTCGAGCGCCAAGAGCAGCCAAGCTCCTGAGGTTGGGCCACAGGCTGGGGCTCCCGTGGCCGGGGGCTGTGGGAGCTCCTCCCGAGGCTGAGTCATGCTCGAAAGAGGTGGAGTAGCTGATGGCTTGAAGAGCCGCTCTTCGAAGACACCGAGCTCTTGCGGTTGCCGCTTGGATGCTCTCCTGGCGATGTCGTCGGCTTCCTTGTTGGTGCCCCGGGGCACGTGCTGCAGCTCTAGGCCCGAGAACTGCTTTTCCGTCTTGCGCACCTCCGCGAGATAGGCCTCCATGTGCTCGTCCTTCGACTCGTACAACTTGTTGGAGAAGTTGACGAGGAGCTGCGAGTCGCCTTTGACGATGAGGCGCTTCACCCCTAGAGCCGCCGCAGCCTCCAGGCCGGCTCTGAGGCCTTCGTATTTTACGATGTTGTTGGAGACCTTCTCGCCGTGCTGAAAACAGAGTTGCACGGCGTAGTAGAGCTTGTCCTGAGTGGGCGAGATGAGCACTGCTCCAGCCCCCACGCCCTGGTGCGCCAAGGCGCCATCGAAATACATGACCCAGCCGTCTGGTGCCTCGCTTCCTGGGGAGGTGGACCGGTCTTCTCCTTCCTCAAGAGTGGGGGCATCTATCCATTCTGCCACAAAATTGGCGAGTGCGGCTCCCTTGATGATCCTGGTAGTGCTGAACTCCAACTGGAATGCTTGCAACTCGATGTTCCACTCAGCAACCCTTCCGGCTGAGTTAGGGCTCCTGAGTACCCTCTCCAATGGGTAGGCTGAGACGACCTTGATGGGGTGGCCCTGGAACTAGTGCCGCAGCTTGCGCGAGGCCACCAAGAGTGCGAGCTGGAGCTTTTGCGGCATGGGGTAGCACGCCCTCACGTCCCGCAGCACGGTGCTGACGAAGTACACCGGATGCTCGACGAGGGCTGGCATACTGTCGAGGCTTGGGTCCTGCGGAGGTTGGGGCATATCCTGAGGTGGTGGATTTCCTGAGACCTGACCGTCCTCAAGAGCTTCTGCAATGTTGCCCTGCTGAGCTTGGTCTTCCGCCGCTGATGGCTTTGCTCCGCCTTCCTGACCCTGCACTGCATTAGATCTGGCTTGACGCGGCACACCCTTGTCTTGGCGCTCCTCCCGAACCGCCACCAGCGCCACGCTGGCGGAGTACGGGGTGGCGGCAAGGTAGAGTACCAGAGGCTCGAGAGGCCGCGGTGCCACCATCACCGGGGGGGGGGGGGGGCTGGTGAGGTATTTCTTGAGGTCTTGGAAGGCCCGGTCGGCCTCCGGGGTCCACTCGAACGGGCCCTTCTTCTTCATGAGCTTAAAGAAGGGTAAGGCACGCTCGCCTAGCTTGGAGATGAAACGCCCTAACGCGGTCACCCGCCCTGCTAGCTTCTGCATCTCCTTGAGGGTCTGCGGTGGGCTCATGTCTTCAATGGCCTTGATCTTCTCCGGGTTCGCCTCGATCCCTCTGTGGGATACGAGGAACCCCAGTAGCTTGCCGGAGGGGACGCCAAACACACACTTCTCCGGGTTAAGCCTCAAGTTCACTTGGCGCAAGCTCTCGAAGGTCTCCTCCAAATCTTGAATCAATGTCCTCGCCTCGCGAGATTTGACCACTATGTCATCAACATAGGCTTCTGTGTTTCTGCCGAGCTGCCGCCCCAAGGCGATGTGCATCAACCGCTGAAAGGTTGCGCCTGCATTGCACAGCCCGAAGGGCATGCAGGTGTAGCAGTAAACCCCGCATGGTGTCAGGAAGGCCGTCTTCTCCACATCCTCCACCACCATCTTGATTTGGTGGTATCCTGAGAATGCATCCAGGAAACATAGCAAGTCGCACTCAGGGGTGGAGTCGACGATTTGATCGATGCGTGGGAGTGGGAAAGGATCTTGGGGGCAAGCTTTGTTAAGGTTGGTGAAGTCGACGCACATCCATGCCTTCCCGCCTTTCTTCGGTACTACGATGGGGTTCGCCAGCCATTCGGGGTATCGAACTTCTCGGATGGTGCCTGCCGCCTCCAGCTTGCGCGTCTCTTGGACGATGAAGGCCTGCTTCTCAGTGGACGGCCGTCTTGCTCGCTGCTTCACGGGGCGTACGTTGGGGCACACCCTTAGATGATGCTGGATCACCTCTCTCGGAACCCCTACCAGCTGATTGGGCTCCCACGCGAATATCTCCTTGTTCACGCGCAAAAACCTCACCAAGGATTCTTCTTGTCCCGGGTCAAGGCCGGTTCCTATGGTGAAGGTGGCTCCTGAAGACCCGTCCTCGTTGACCGGCACCTGCTTGGTCTCCGCCTTGTCTTGGGTGAACAACTACTTCTTCTTGGTGGGCGTGGTTTCCTTGGCCTCGGGCATACCAACACCGGCTGGCTGTGCTGCTACCGCGGCCTTGAAGGCGAGACTGAGCGCTGTCACGGCCTCCTTGGTGTCCCCCTTGATGATGAGCACGCCCTTGCTCCTTGGCATCTTCATGAGGTTGTAGGCTGGGTGAGTCGCCGCCATGAACCGAGCGAGAGCCGGGTACCCGAGGATGGCATTGTACGGGAGACCAATGCGGGCGATGTCAAAGTCCACCAGCTCGGTGCGGTAGTTGTCTCGCGTGCCAAAGGTGACAGGAAGGCGCATCTGCCCCAGAGAGTGGGCAGCTACGCCACCCACTCCCGTGAAGGGCTTGCTGAGGCCGAGCCGCTCGAGCGGCACATGAAGAAGGCTAGAGGCTTCTACAGAGAGTAAGTTGAGGCCGGCACCGCCGTCGATGAGGGTCTTGGTAATGGCCACGTTGAAGATGGTGGGCGTGCAGAGCATCGGGAGCATCCCGGAGCCGGCGGTGGAGTCGGGGTGGTCTTCCGAGCCGAAGGTGAGGTCGGCCACCGGCGCAGCCCAACCCGGCGAAGCCCCCAGGCGCTTGGAGGCTGCCCCAATCTGACGAAAGAAAGGTTTGACGTGGCGATCTGAAGGCGGTGCTTGAGAGCCACCCAGCAGTGCCGCGACTGCATGGTGCAACGGCACCGCGTAGCGAGTGGTGAAGAGGTCGCGGAGTTCCCCCCAGGATGCCACCGTGGATCCGGGAGGTTGAGGAGCCAGGCGCGCGGCTCGCCGGCGAGGGACATGGGGAACCAGTTGGCCATGATCTTGTCATCGCCTCCGGCTTCGAGGACGGCCTCCTCGTACGCCAGCAGGAACGGCGCCGGGTCTGCCGTGCCGTCGTAACGTGGCGGCATCTCTGGCTTGAACTTGGTTGGCCACTGCACTCGCCGCAGGGCGGGGGCCAGGGCTGGGTACCCGGACTCCCTACTGCTGGTGTGGGCCATAGAGGTGGATGGCGGGGCACCTGCCATGGGGGCGAAGTGCAGCGGCGAGGAGCGCAAGTTGGTGGTGAGGAGCTCCGGTGCACCCCTACCTGGCGCGCCAAATGTCGGATGTGGGGTCCGGCAAACCCTTAAAGTTCGAACACTGGGGTGCACACGAAGTCTTTCCCTCCTACCGATCTACGCCCTAGCTCTCTAAGATCTCGCGGACGAACTCGACAAACTCGCAACATAGAAAGACACGAGATTTATAATGGTTCAGGCCACCGTTCTGGTGTAATACCCTACTCCAGTGTGGTGGTGGTAGATTGCCTCTTGGGCTGATGATGAACAGTACAAGGGAAGAACAGCCTCCTGAGGTTGAGGTGTTCTTGTGGCTAGGCTCTCGATCGGGTTGGATCAAGCTACGATGAGATGCCTCTACTATGGTGGCTAGCTCTACTTATATAGGCCGTGGTCCTCTTCCCAAATAATGAGAGGGAAGGGAGCCAACAATGGCGGGCGAGTTTGAAGGGGGACAACTAGTACAAGCTATCCTGGCAAAAGTGGTCTTCACCTGCGAAAAGCTCTGGTGGTGACGCCGTCTTGGGCTCCACGATGACCTCCGTCTTGTCAACCTCCTGGTCTTGGTCTCGTTGCACCAATATAACAGCCTTTGCCTGATGCCTTGGTACTCTTCGCCTACGCTGGCCTCCTTAGCACCAAAGAGGAAATAAGGACGCTGCGCGCGCTGGCGCCCGCCTGGCGCCCGCCTGGTGCCGTTCGTCATGGCTCACGTCACGAGAGCCTCGTGAGGTTTGCCCCGCCTTGAGATCTCCGCTCCTCGTGAGCCTGCCTAGCTCGGCCACCCAGAGGAGGTCTTGCATCGTCCGCCTCGTGAGGCTTGGACCCTCGCGAGGGTCTTGGATGCCTGTTGGCTTAGCCACGCTGTGGGCTGCAGGCAGGCAAGTCTGGGACCCCTGTTCCCAGAACGCCGACACTCGCGAGCTGCTGCAGGGGCACGCGCCACTTTTGTTCCGTTCTTTCTTTTCTTCCTGTATTAAGAGAGAGACAAGTATGGAGCCCCGTAGGGGCGTGCAATGAACCATGGTTTCCAAGTTGCTATGCTATGTTTATTGTTCCTGTGTCACGTTGCAGCATCAACGTTTTATGTAGGCGCATAGAAATAACTTAGCTTGACATGCTCAAAGTAGTTTTTGCCTCGCGAGGCGCACATTTCCCAGTACCTGGCGAGGCCTCCTTGGCCTGGGAGGCATCTAGGAACTGCAAAAATTCGTTAAGAAACTCTTATTCTTTCGAGCCCTGGTCGCAGGCGCCGCTGGCCACGACCCAGCGCTTCGCATCACGGTACTCGAGGGGCACAGATTGAGAGAGGTGCGCCAGCTTGCGAGCTCGAACGAGGGTGCCTCGTGAAAAACAGGAAAAACGCTCACGAGGCTACCTGTCCAGCCCCCTCGCGAGGCATGCGAGAGAGAGTACAGGTCAGAACAAGGAACCGAAGGCAGAAACGGAGGCAAAAGGCGACGGAACCAAGTCGGCAAGGAACACGAGAAGACAAATTTTCATTAAAGAGGGGCAAGCCAACTACGGAAAGCAAATGAAAAGCCGCGTCCGGCACCTAGTCTAGTCTTCTTGTCTTCTCACCAGCGCGGAGCTAAGTGTTGCCACGAGGACATGGGAGGGAGCGCTCGAGGCCTGAAGGTGGCACTCCTGAGACTCCGGGGCGTGTACAGCCCCACTCATTATTACGTGAGAGTGTCACGAGCGGAGACCTTCACAGGCACTGGGCATTGCTTCACAGGCGCTGGGCCTTTCTTCATGGGTAGAACTTCCGGAGGTGCTGGATGTTCCAGGCGTTCTGGATAGGGACCCCGTCCTGCGTCTCTAGGTGCACGACGCCAGGCCTCGAGACGTGGGCGACCCTAAACGGGCCCTCCCACATGGGCGAGAGCTTGTGCAGCCCTTCCCTGGAGAGCACCCGCCTTAGGACGAGGTCGTCCACCTCGAGCGTCCTGGGGCGGACGCTGCAACAGTGATACCCCCGCATCGCCTGCTGGTATCTTGCTGCCCGGATCGTGGCTTCACGGCGGCGTTCCTCCCCCAGCACGAGGTCCATCCCCCGCATGGCGTCCTGTTGCGTCTCATCGAACGCCAGGACCCACGCGGAGCGATGCTTGACCTCGTGAGGGAGAACCGCTTCTGCTCCATAGACGAGGAAGAACGGGGTCTCGCCTGTTGGCTTGGTGGCGGTGATGCGAATGGACCACAGCACAGACCAAAGCTCATCGTGCCAGCCCCTGCCGCAGGCCTCGAGCTTCTTCTTGAAGGTCCTAGTCTTGAGGCCTCTTAGGACCTCTGCGTTGGCGCGTTCGGCCTGACCGTTGCTCCTGGGGTGTGCCACCGAAGCATAGCAGATCTGCGTTCCAAGGTTAGCACAATATGTCCTGAAGAGATTGCTAGTGAACTGCGAGCCATTGTCGGTCATGATGCGGTTGGGGACCCCAAACCGGCTCACGAGACCTTTGATGAACTTGACCGCGGATCCGGCCGGGATGGTGCGGATGGCTTCTATCTCCGCCCACTTGGTGAACTTGTCGATGGCGACGTAGAGGTAGCGGTAGCCCCCAGGCGCTCGAGGGAATGGGCCCAAGATATCCAGCCCCCAGACTGCGAATGGCCACGAGAGCGGGATGGTCTAGAGGCCCTGAGCTGGCTGATGGATCTGCTTGGCGTGGAATTGACAGGCCTCGCAGGACTTCACCAGCTCAGTCGCGTCGTTGAGCGCCTTAGGCCAGTAGAACCCGCTGCGGAATGCCTTGCCGATGAGGGTTCGTGACGACGAGTGGTGCCCGCAGTCTCCATCGTGTATGTTAGCCAGCAGCTCCTTCCCCTGGTCCCTGGAGATACAACGCAGGGAAACGTCATTCGGCCGCTTCCTGTACAACTCACTGTCCTGGATGCAGTACACCGTGGCCTGTCAGGCCACGCGCTCCGCGTCCTCCTCTTTCCCCGGCAGCGTCCCTTGCGTCAGGTATTCCTTGAACTCCTTGGTCCAGCACCCCTCCCGTGGCCCGAGCGCCAAGAGTAGGCGCGCTCCCGAGGTCAGGCCGCAAGTCGGGGCTCCCGAGGCAGGTGGTTGGGGGAGCTCCTCCCAAGGCGGCGCCGGTCTTGAAAGTGGTGGTGTTGCCGATGGCTTGAAGAGCCGCTCCTCGAAGACGCTAGGCTCTTGGGGTAGTCGCTTGGATGCTCTCTTGGCGATGTCGTCGGCCTCCTTGTTGGTGCCGCGGGGCACGTGCTGCAATTCTAGGCCTAAGAACTGCTTTTCCATTTTGTGCACCTCCGCGAGGTATGCCTCCATGTGCTCGTCCCTCGACTCGTATACCTTGTTGGAGAAGTTGACGAGAAGCTGCGAGTCGCCCCTGATGGTGAGGCGCTTCACTCCCAGGGCCACCGCAGCCTTGAGGCCAGCTATGAGGCCTTCGTACTCTGCAATGTTGTTGGAGACCTTCTCGCCCTGCTGGAAACAGAGCTGCACAGCATAGTAGAGCTTGTCCTGAGTGGGTGAGATGAGCACTGCTCCAGCCCCTGCGCCCTGGCGCGCGAATGCGCCATCGAAGTACATGTCCCAACCATCTGGCACTTCACTTCCCGGTGAGAGGGATCGATATTCGCCTGCCTCAAGCTCCGGGGCGTCCGTCCATTCTGCCACGAAGTCGGCGAGCGCGGCTCCCTTGATGACCCTAGTTTTGCTGAACTCCAGCTGGAATGCCTGCAGCTCGATATTCCACTCGGCGACTCTTCCAGCGGTGTGGGGCTCCTGAGTACCCTCTCCAGTGGGTAGGCCGAGACGACCTTGATTGGGTGACCTTGAAAGTAGTGTCGTAGCTTACGCGAGGCCACCAAAAGCGCGAGCAAGAGCTTCTGAGGCATGGGGTACCGTGCCCTTGCATCCCGCAGTACCGTGCTGACGAAATATACTGGGTGCTCGACGAGGGTTGGCGCGTCGACGGGGCCTGTGCCTGTTGGAGGTTGAGGCGCCTCCTGAGGCAATGAATCTTTCGGGGCCTGGTCACCCATTGGGGCCTCTGCAGGCCCAAGGGCGCCATCTCGCTGAGGCTGGTCATCCATTGGCATTGTTGCAGCCCTCGCGGTGCCCTTCGGGTCTTGCGTCACCCCGACCGGGGGCATCGCTCGGCGTGACGTATCCTTTGCCTGGCGCTCTTCCCGAACCGCCACCAGAGCTGCACTGGCTGAGTACAGAGTGGCGACGAGATAGAGTGCCAGGGGCTCGAGAGGGCGGGGCGCCACCATCATCGGAGGGCTGGTCAGGTATCTCTTGAGGTCTTGAAATGCTTGGTCAGCCTCCGGGGTCCACTTGAACGGGCCCTTCTTCTTCATCAGCTTGAAGAATGGTAGGGCGCGCTCTCCCAGCTTGGAGATGAAGCACCCCAGCGAAGTCACGCAGCCGGCGAGCTTCTGCATCTCCTTGAGGGTTTGTGGTGGGCTCATGTCTTCGATCACCTTGACCTTCTCCGGGTTGGTCTCGATCCCCCTGTGGGACACGAGGAAGCCCGACAGCTTGCCGGAAGGGACACCAAACATGCACTTCTCCGGGTTGAGCCGCAAGTCCACCTGGCGCAGGCTCGTGAAGGTCTCCTCTAGGTCCTGAATCAAAGTCCTCGCCTCCCGAGACTTTACCAACATGTCGTCGATGTAGGCTTCAACGTTTCTCCCGAGCTCCCGACCCAGGGCGATGTGCATCAGTCGTTGGAAGGTCGCGCCTGCATTGCGCAGCCCGAACGGCATGCAAGTGTAGTAGTACACCCTGCACGGGATCAGGAAGGCCATCTTGATCTGGTGGTAGCCTGAAAACGCATCCAGGAAGCACAGCAGGTCGCACTCGGCGGTGGAGTCGATCATCTGGTCGATGCGTGGAAGCGGGAATGGATCTTGGGGACAGGCCTTGTTGAGGTTAGTGAAGTGACACACATGCGCTCCTTCCCACCTTTCTTTGGCACAACGACGGGGTTCGCCAGCCACTCGGGGTACCGAACCTCGCGAATGACTCATGCTGCCTCCAGCTTGTGGGTTTCCTGGACGATGAAGGACTGCTTCTCCGTGGACTGTCAGCGCGCCTTCTGGTTCATAGGGCGCACATTGGGGCACACCCTTAAGTGATGCTCGATCACCCCTCTTGGGACCCCTACCAGCTGTTTGGGCTCCCAGGCGAATACTTCCTTGTTTGCACGCAAGAAATTCACCAATGCCTCCTCTTGATCCGGGTCGAGGTTGGCACCTATGGTGAAGGTGGCTCCAGAGGACCCATCTTCCTCGACCGGCATCTGCTTGGTTTCTGCCCGATCTTGAGTGAACAATTGCTTCTTCCTGGCCGACGCAGCCTCCTTAACTCTAGCGGTGGCCTCGTCGGCCGGTCGCTCCATCGCGGCGGCCTTGAGGGCAAGCTTGAGCGCCACCAGAGCCTCCTTGGTGTCTCCAACTACGGTGAGGACGTCCTTGCTCCCGGGCATCTTCATGGGGTTGTAGGCCGGATGGGTTGCCGCCATAAACTGAGCCAGAGCCGGGTACCCAAGGATGGCATTGTACGGAAGGCCAATGCGGGCGATGTCGAAGTCGATCAGCTCCGTGCGGTAGTTGACGCGAGTGCCAAAGGTCACGAGAAGACGGATCTGCCCCAGGGGACTGGAGGAGCCGTCGCCGACCCCGGAGAAGGGCTTGCTGGGGCGGAGCTGCTCGAGCGGTACGTGAAGGAGGCTAAAAGCCTCCACAGAGAGCACGTTGAGGCCGGCGCCGCCGTCGATGAGAGTCTTGGTGATGGCTACGCTGCAGATCGTGGGCGTGCAAAGCATTGGGAGCACGCCCGAGCCGACAGGATGATCCCCTGTGTCGAAGGTCAGGTCGGCCTTGGGTGCCGCCCAACCCGGGAGAGCCCCCTGCCATGCGGAGGCGGCGCCGATCTGGCGGAAGAACGGCTTGGCGTGACAGTTCGAGGGCGGCGCTTGCGAGCAGCCGAGGAGGGCCGCGACAGCGAGGGGCGCCGGTGCCGCGAAGCGCGTGGCGAAGAGGCTGCGCAGCTCCTCCCAAGATGCCACCGTAGATCCTGGGAGGTTGAGCAGCCAGGCGCGCGGTGCACCAGTGAGGGCCATGGGAAGCCAGTTGGGCATGACCTTGTCATCGCCCCCAGCCTTCAGGACGGCCTCTTCATGCGCCAGCAGGAAGGACGACGGGTCCGCCGCACCGTCGTAACGCGGCGGCATCTCCGGCTTGAACGTGGGCGGCCACCGCACCTGCCGCAAGGCAGGGGCAAAGGCTCCGAGCCCCCTGGCCCCGCCTTGGGCATCCGCCGTCGTAGCTGGAAGAGCAACGCCGGCCATGGGAGCAAGGCGCTGCAGTTGTGGAGCGTGGATCAACGGAAGGAAAGCTTCGACGCACCCCTACCTGGCACGCCAAATGTCAGATTTCGGGTTCCAGCAAATCCTTGAGGTTCGAACACTGGGGTGCACACGAAGATCTCTCTCTCCCTTGCTCGCTATCGCCACAATCACTAGGCCTAGCTCAACGAACCCAAAGAACGAGAGACACCAGAGTTTATACTGGTTCGGGCCACCGATGTGGTGTAATACCCTACTCCAGTGTGGTGTGGTGGATTGCCTCTTGGGCTGAGGATGAACAGTTACAAGGGAAGAACAGTCTCCTGAGGAGAGGTGTTCTTGTGCTTGGTGAGCTTGTGTGGTTGAGGATGATCTGAATGATCCGTCCCCTGCTAGGATGGTGGCTAGCCCTATTTATAGAGGCCCTGGTCCTCTTCCCAAATATTGAGCGGGAAGGGATGCCACAACGGACAAATTCGAAGGGAGACAACTAGTACAAGTTATCCTGACTAAAGGTGGTCTTTGCCTACCAAAGGCTCTGGGGGTGACGCCATCTTGGGCTCCACGGTGACCTCCGTCCCACCGTCCTACTGGTCTTGGTCTCGTTGCACCGATATGGCAACCTTTGCCTGATGCCTCGGGACTCCTCGCCTGCGCTTGCCTCTTTACCACCAAAGAGGAAACGAGGACACTGCGCGCTGGCGCCCGCCTGGCTCCAGTCGTCATGGCTTGTGTCACTGGAACCTCGCGAGGTGCCCCTTGCCTTGATCTATCCACCCCTCGCAAGCCGTCCCGGTGAGGCCGCCCCCGAGGAGGCGTCCGCCTCGCGAGGCTTGGCCCCTCGCGAGGGTCTTGAGTGTTTGCTGGTGAAGATGGGTCGTGCAGGGCCACTAGTGGAGCCACACCGTGGGCCGCAGGCAGGCAAGTCTGGGGACCCCCGTTCGCAGGACGCCGACAAATTGAAGCCTAAGATTCCAAATCATGATGACAATCATCCAGTTGCAGAGAATATGAAAGTGAGAAGGGATGAGGTCTCAGATTGTGGAGACAGACCCATATGCTGTGAGGATAAGGACTGCTATGGACTGCAAATTTCACACCAAGGAGCAGCAAGACTTCTATGAGACAGTTCTCTTGGATAAGAAGCCCATAGTAAGTGACATGAGATGGGTGGACTGGAAATTCATTGATGAGAATGAAGATTACTTCCCAGGAGTTCATGAGAGCTTTAGAATGAATGGAGTTGACACTTTTGTTGGTTAGGAGCTGACTAAATGGAATGATTAGATGGTCATGCAATTTTATTCAACTGCACATTTTTACCCAGATGGCAAGATAGTCTACATGACTGAAGGCACAAGATATCAATCTTCAATTGCCGAGTGGGCCAAGCTGATCAATGCCCCTGAAGAAGCTGAGGATGACACAGATGTTTATGCCAAGCCCAAGAAAGATCATAACTCCATGGCTCATATGTTCAAGGAAATTCCTGATGATGCCTTGGAGACTCACAAGTTTGGCTCAATCTATTATCTGCTGTCAGGATTGACCACTATTAACACAATATTGAGGCACACTCTGTTGCCTAAATCAGGAGATCATAGGATGATCCGTGGTCATTCAATCAATCTACTGCATTTGTTTGATGTGCCAGAGAAGTTCAAGGTGATGACCTTGATTGTTGAAACTATCTAGAGGACTGCTGCAGATCAAAAGAGGTCATGTGGATATGCCCCCACATTCTGATGCTCATCAACTCCAAGATGGGGACAGGGACATATCTACTAGACAAAGAGCACCTTCCCCCGAGGCCGGACTTTGAGGACAATGTTGTTGTCATGGATGCATCACGTCCTACATCTGTAGAGGCTCAGGACAAGCGAGAGAAAGCAAAGGTAATAAAGACTTCCAAGATGCCAGATGTTTCAGTTGTCAACCTCAAGACCAAGTAAGATCGGCTCAGCTATCTGCTTGAGGCAATAGTGAGAATAGAGAAAGGACTAGCCACCCTGACTCGAAATCAAGAGAGCCTTGAGAGGATCATTGAGACAAAGCTTCATGATTTAGATGTCAAGGTCACTGAGATCCAGACTACAATTGAGAAGCTACAGGAAGACATTGAGGAAAGGAGTGACAAACCAACTACCAACACTTTTCAGCGTGTGCCAAGGGCACAGAAGTCTGTAGTTGTGCCAGTTGTCAGTGATACAAGAGCTACCAATTCAGCACCTGCCGCAACTGCCCCAGTTATTCCTCCAGTTGCAACTCCTCCAGTTCCTCAGACATCCTCGGAAGCATTTGCAGATGCTGTCCTCTCCACGCCATCTTCGCACACCGGAGCTCCCAGAGATCGTTCTTAGAGTGCCGCATAGCACTATGCATTTTCAAGCTTTTTTGGTAACTTGTTGCCAAAGGGGGAGAAAGTTTTTCCTTTTTGTTAGCCTCTTTTGTTTTGCTACCTGTCGTTTGGTCGTTTTCTCGCTACAATATTTGTGATTGTGTGAGATACTCTTATGATCATGTGTTTGATCATGTTATTCTTTAATGCGTGCTTGAATGATGTTATCTTACTACTTATGTATGACCAATCATGTTTGCCTTGGTGATGAGTGCATATTCTTTATATTATATCATTTTGAGCGCTCCACCAAGATGTATGTGACATGGAAGAGTAACCCATGATCCTAATCGATTGTGCATTTGCATTCAAAAGCAAATTTTAAATAATGCACAAATTTAGGAGAGCTCTTGCTTATCACATACTTCTCAAAGCGACAATGTATTTCATTCATATTATCATTTGTCGAAGCTTTGATCTATATGCTGTCATCAATTACCAAAAAGGGGGAGATTGAAAGTGCAACTAATCTCCAGGTGGTTTTGGTAATTCATAACAACATATAGCTCATTGAACTAATATCCATTCAAGTTGAATATTTCAGAAAGTTCAATGATTGGCATGGCATGGACTAGAGATGTGGACCCCTCAAAATGCTAAGGACAAATATTGACAAAAGCTCAAGAATCTACATTTCTATTTTAGTGATCCAAGATGTAATGCCCACGATGCGGCTATATCTCCCACGTGTCGAAGCACGACTTAGAGGCATAACCGCATTGTAGGTTTTGTCACAAGAAGGGCCATCTTCACACAATCCCATGTAATGAACAAGAATGGGATAAAGAGAGTTGGCTTACAATCGCCACTTCACACAATACATAAATACATCATACATCATTCAAAGTACACACATAGTCCGACTACAGACAACCAAATGAAAAGAAGATAACCCCAAATGCTAGATCCCCGATCGTCCCAACTGGGCACCACTACTGATCATCAGGAAACGAAACGTATTAACGACCAAGTTCCTCGTCGAACTCCCACTTGAGCTCGGTTGCGTCACCTGCACTGGTATCATCGGCACCTGCAACTGTTTTGGTAGGCAATCTCAAAACCCGCGAGATCAAGACTATTTAAGCTTATAGGAAGGATGGGGTAATGAGGTGGAGCTGCAGCAAGCACTAAGCAATATATGTTGGCTAACATGCGCAAAGAAGAGCGAGAAGAGAAGCAACGCAACGGTCGAGAAGCTAGAAGTGATCCTAAAACTACTTACGTTCATACATAACCCAAACCGTGTTCACTTCTCGGACTCAGCCGAAAAGAGACAATCACGGCTACACACGCGGTTGATGCTTTTTAATTAAGTCAAGTGTCAAGTTCTCTACAACCAGACATTAACAAATTCCCATCTGCCACATAACCTCGGGCACGGCTTTCAAAAGTTTATACCCTGCAGGGGTGTCCCAACTTAGCCCATCACAAGATCTCACGATCAACAAAGGATATTCCTTCTCCCGGAAAGACCCGATCAGGCTCGGAATCCCAGTTACAAGACTTTTCGACAATGGTAAAACAAGACCAGCAAAGCCGCCCGATGTGCCGACAAATCCCGATAGGAGTCGCACATATCTCGTTCTCAGGGCACACCGGATGGGCAGGACGTCGGGTTGGCATAGACCATGGTTGCCAAGGGGGCGCCGGACATCGCCCAGGTTGGACCAACACTCGGAGTAGCACTGGCCCGGGAGGGTAAATAAAGATGACCCTCGAGCTCCGGAAACCCAAGGGAAAATGGCTTAGCTGAGGCAAATGTAAAACCAAGGTTGGGCCTTGCTGAGGAGTTTTATTCAAAGCGAACTGTCAAGAGGGTCCCATAACCCCGACCGTGTAAGGAACGCAAAATCAAGGAACATAACACCGGTATGACGGAAACTAGGGCGGAAAGAGTGGAACAAAACACCAGGCATAAGGCCGAGCCTTCCACCCTTTACCAAGTATATAGATGCGTTAATTAAATAAGAGATATTGTGATATCCCAAAATATCCATGTTCCAACATGGAACAAACTTCATCTTCACCTGCAACTAACAACGCTATAAGAGGGGCTGAGCAAAAGCGGTAACTTAGCCAAACAACGGTTTGCTAGGAAAGGTGGGTTAGAGGCTTGACATAGCAATATGGGAGGCATGATAAACAGGTGGTAGGTAGCGCAACATAGCGATAGAGCGAACAACTAGCAAGCAAAGATAAAAGTGATATCGAGGGTAATGGTCATCTTGCCTGAGATACCGCAAGGAAGAAGAACGGGTCCATGAAGAAGACAAACAGGCGGAGTCGAACGAGTCCTCACAACTCCGGAACGAAACCGAAGCTAACCAGAGAAGCAAACCAGAAAGAAGCAACCAACATAGTAAACAACCATCACATAAACATGGCATGATGCACAATCAAGTATGATGCATGTCCGGTTTAAATAAGCATGGGATGGCAAAGGGCACAAACAATACTAAAAATTACGTGGAACTCAATATGCAACGAGTTGCATATTGACGGAACACCACATCAATTATTTAGTTCTCCCCCGTTTATGTACCCAACAATATTAAATATTATTAAACATGGAAAGGGGTGAAGCATATGAAAACTACCTATCTAGGCAAGTTTAAATTAGGCCGGAACAACAAACAACAATTTCAGAAAATCCTCATGTGCCTATTTTAAATTTGCTACTGTTCCGCCCTAAACCATATTTTAATGTTATTAAACAGTAAAACAAAGTGCTCCATGTTAATCTATGCATATTTCTACCCCATTTACATATAAAGTTTATTTAAAACCGAGCTACGGCTAATTAGTTATGAAATAAATCATTTTAACATGCCATCTAGCAAATTAATGCAAACAGCAATTTAAACATTTTTAACATGGATAAAAGTTGCATATTATGAAACTAGATGAAATTCTAAGCATTTTACATATTTAAAGCATTTTAATCCGATTCACGGTTGTGGAGTTATTAAATGCATGAACATGAGGGTGCAATCTGTAAACATGCAGTTTCTCTGGATTATTGCACAAATTCGCAGGCAAGGAAAAAAACACTGGGCCGAATCTGGCTGGCCCGATAGTGTACAGGAGAGGGACTGGAGGGGGGCTGCTCACATTGGGCCCAGAGGAGAAGATGGGCTGGCTTGGTGAAGCAGCTGGCCGGCCGCGGATGTGGAGCTGGGGCTGGGCCGACTTGCACGGGAGGCTGGGCCGAGGCGCTTGCTTGGCTTGGTCAACGCGAGCGGGCTGGAGCGGTTCGACGCGAAGCAGGGGAGGCAGCAGGCGCGGTCAACATCGTTCACGCACGCAGAAGTAGGGGAGGCCGGCGAGGGACTTGGCGCGGGGTCGTGGGGCTCTGGCAGCAGGGAGGCGCGTCCATGGCGAGGCAGGGGCACGGACGATGCGGAGACGGCCGGATCCGGGCGGCGAGGAGGCAAACAGTGATTGGGCTGGGACGGCAGGAGGACGACGGCAACGCGGGGAACTCGGGGAGGCGACGGAGACAAGCGAAACCGGGCGCTCGAGGGGCTTGAACGACAGCGGCGGGATTCCCATGATCCACAGGAGAGAGAGACCATGAGGGGAGAAGAAACGTGAACGGAAGGAAGGGGAGGGCGCGACGGGGGCCTGCCTGCTGGCTTGCTCCGGCGTGGTGGCGAGGACGTGGCGGCGGGGTCGAGGTTGGAGGCGCGTGACGACGGGCGAGCTCGGGCGCATGGGCAGAGGAAGAGCATGACGCAGGGGCTCGGGTGCTGCTGCTCGTCGCCGGCGAGGAGGCACTGCCGGCTGCGCGAGATGGAGGCGCACGGGAGGAGGTGAGGTGCGGCCAGTGGGCGGAGGAGACGAAGCCGAGCGCTCCTGCTCGGGGTCTCGGGCAGACGTACCGCAGGCGCGCGGGGTGGCTGCGGGATGGATGGATTTGTGGATCTGGAGGCGAGCGCTGGAGGTTTGGCTGCGCTGGTTGGAGCGAAGGGGATCTGGGAGGATCCCGAGGAAGGAGTTGGGGTTAGTTTGGTTGCTACCCTGGGCCTCATGCCTGAGAAAGTTTGGTGCCTGGTGTGGACGTGAAAATGTTGGCGAATCCTGCCTGGCCAGGCTAGCCTGGAGAAATTTTGTTTGGTTGAAGCCTGGCCTGGTGAGTAGTTAATCATGCTAAAAAATGAATCTTGGGCTCTGTGTAGCCCGTACATACGGTGCTGCTGTTTTGCTTCCCTTTCTGATTTGTTGCCAGGCAGCTATTAGCCATCAGGCAGCATAGCCAGGCGTGTGGATTGGTCGCCTGGGCCAAGCCTGGCAGGCTAATCACCGTCCTGGCATGTCCAGGCCAGGCTGGCTTCTTTTCTCCCAGGGCAGCAGCCAAACAGTCTTCCTCTACATCCCAGGCACGCTCCAGGCCAAGCCTGGCTCGGCTAGGACGCAATCCAAACTAGCCCTTGGTCGGCTGGCGGCGGAGACGGGATGGATGGATTGGACTAGGGTTAGGCTGTTTATATAGTAGGTTGATTTGGGTAGGGGTTCCCTCGTTCCTCCGATCGCAATCGGACGATCGAGAAATAAATAGGTACGGGGTCCAAACAAGAAAACGAAGATGTTTTATAGATGTTTGGGGAAGATCCGAATCCAAGGGTGATGACAGAGCGGGTCGGGTTCGCGACAGGTTTCGGACGCACACGAGAGGGGGTTTTGTGCATTGTGCAGAGAGGCTCAAACGGTCAGACAACAAAAGAATGGTTGGTCTCGTAAGGGACAACGAAGGCAACAGGGAGAAGCGGGAACTACGAACGGATGCAAGTTTTAAGAAAACATGTGAATGCAATGCGCATGATGCGATGATGAATGCAACAAACAAATAAATCGCACAGCAAAACTCGAAAAAGAAGGAAGGCGTCTACAGCGTCGATCTCAGGGCGTCACACAAGATCACATTGAGTCCATAGGAAAAGCCAATACTATTAAAAGGGGATGAGGTGTTGCTTAATGATCTACTTGCTCAATGTGCTTAGTGATATGCTCCAAAGCCCTCAACCACTTTCTCAAATTCAAATATGTCCTAAACGTAAAGTCAAACTCGGCCCCACCGGTTTGATCTATCCGGTGCCACTGAGTTCCTTTGACATAGCCATAGCCAGAAACCCTAATCAGTTCGGTCTCACCGATAGGGATTTCTGTCTCACCGAGATGGGATTGCAAACTCTCTGTTTCCCTTCGTAACGTTTCGGTCTTACCGAAATGAGTGATCGGTCCCACCGAGTTCCCAATGCAAACTCTCTGTTTCCCTTCGTAATGTTTTGGTTTTACCGAAGCGAGCGATCGGTCCCACCAAGTTTGCCTGACCAATTCTCTGTTTACTCATTGCTGAAATCGGTCTCATCGAGTTCATGCAATCGGTCACACCGAGATGAGGTTTTGTGAAAGCCCAACTAATCCCTGGGTGGTTTTGGTAAATCTTAACAACATATAGCTCATTGAACTAATACTCTTTCAAGATGATCACTTTAGAAAGTTCAATGATTAGCATAGCATGGACTAGAGATGTGGACCCTCAAAATGCGAAGGACACATATTGGCTCAAGCTCAAGACTCTACATTTTATTTTAGTGATCCATGATCACATTGAGTCCATAGGAAAAGCCAGTACTATTAAAAGGGGATGAGGTATTGCTTAATGGCTTGCTTGCTCAAAATGCTTAGTGATATGCTCCAAAAGCCCTCAACCACTTTCTCATATCCATATATGTCCCAAACCATAAGTCAAAATCGGCCCCACTGATTTGATCTATCCAGCGCCATCGAGTTCATCTGACATAGCCTTAGCCAGAAACCCTAATCAGCTCAGTCTCACCGATAGGGATCTCGGTCTCACCGAGATGGGATTGCAAACTCTCTATTTCCCTTATAACGTTTCGGTCTAACCGAGATGAGCAATTGGTCCCACCGAGTTCGCAATGCAAACTCTCTGTTTCCTTTTCGTAACGTTTCGGTCTCACCGAAATGAGCGATCGGTCCCACTGAGTTTGCCTGACAAACTCTCCGTTTGCCTATTACAGAAATCGGTCTCACCGAGATCATGTGATCGGTCTCACCGAGATTATGTTATGCCCTAACCCTAATGAAATCGGTCCCACCGAGTTGACATGTCGGTCCTACCGAAAATCCTAACGTTCACATTTTGAACTAAATCGGTCTGACCGAGTTTCTATATTTGGTCTCACCGAGTTTGGTAAATTGTGTGTAATGGTTAGATTTTGTGTGGAGGCTATATATACCCCTCCACCCTTCCTCCATTCGAGGAGAGAGCCATCAGAACGTGCCTACACTTCCAGCATTCACTTTCTGAGAGAGAACCACCTACTCATGTGTTGAGACCAAGACATTCCAATCCAACCACAAGAATCTTGATCTCTGGCCTTCCCCAAGTTGCTTTCCACTCAAATCATCTTTCCACCGAATCCAAATCTATGAGAGATAGTTGAGTGTTGGGGAGACTATCATTTGAAGCACAAGAGCAAGGAGTTCATCATCAACACACCATCTATTACCTTTTGGAGAGTGGTGTCTCCTAGATTGGTTAGGTGTCACTTGGGAGCCTCCGTCAAGATTGTGGAGTTGAACCAAGGAGTTTGTAAGGGCAAGGAGATCGCCTACTTCGTGAAGATCTACCCAAGTGAGGCAAGTCCTTCATGGGCGATGGCCGTGGTGGGATAGACAAGGTTGCTTCTTCATGGACCCTTCGTGGGTGGAGCCCTCCATGGATTCACGCAACCGTTACCCTTCGTGGGTTGAAGTCTCCATCAACATGGATGTACGATAGCACCACCTATCGGAACCATGCCAAAAATCTCCGTGTCTACATTGCGTTTGCTTCCTCCAAACTCCTCACCTTTACCTTCATATGCAATGATTTACATTCCGCTGCTATACTCTTAGACTTGCATGTGTTGGTTGATTTCTTGACTTGTGCTAAGTTGCTAAAATCTGCCAAAACTTAAATTTTGGAAAAGGCTAGATTTTTATTTCGTCAAGTAGTTTAATCACCCCTCCTCTAGACATACTTTCGATCCTACAAGTGGTATCAGAGCTTTGGTCTCCATTTGCCTTGATTTCCATAGCTTTGGTGATCATAGCCTTGGTTTCACAACCTAGGAGAGTATGGCGTCTAGCGAGGGAAATTACCACCGTAGAGGTCCTTACTTTGATGGTACTAATTTTGCTAGTTGGAAGCATAAGATGAAAATGCATATTTTTAGACATAACCCCGCCGTTTGGGCTATTGTGTGTACTGTCTTGCAAGGTGAATTCTTTGATGGGAGAGAACCGGACCGTGAAGCTACCACGGAAGAGCTAAAGATGTTGCAATACAATGCTGAAGCTTGTGATATCCTCTTCAACAGATTGTGCCCCGAAGAATTCAACGAAATCAGCCGTCTTGAGAATGCAAAGGAAATTTGGAATACTTTGATTGATATGCACGAAGGTACCGACTCCTTCAAGGAATCCAAATTGGATGTGCTTCAAAGTTGGCTTGACAAGTTCAAAATGAAGGATGGCGAAGGTGTCACTAAAATATACTCTAGGCTTGCTCTCATCACAAATGAGATTGCCGGCTTAGGAAGTGAAGAGATGATCGACTTCATCATCAAGAAGATCCTAAGAGCCTTGGATGGAAAATATGATACCGTGTGCACATTGATCCAAATGATGCCCAACTACAAAGATCTCAAGCCAACGGAAGTCATTGGTAGAATTGTTGCTCATGAGATGTCACTCAAGGATAAAGAAGAGCTTCACAACAAGTCAAGTGGTGCTTACAAAGCCTCATGTGATGCTCCTACATCATCAAGTAAGAAACAAGCCTTCAATGAGGAATTGAGCCTAATGGTGAAGAACTTCAAAAAGTTCTACAAGAGTAGAAGCAAGGAAAGAAGTTCCAAGTCAAGGTCCTACAATGATAAAATATCTTCTAGTCGTGAGCATAATTTCTAAAATTGTGGAAGACCCGGACATTACTCCTATGTTGTACGTCTCCCTACAAAAGAAGAGAAGACTAACCTAAAAGGAGAAGTAGAAGAGAAGAATCACCTCCAAGAGAGAGAAGGAGTAGAGATGATCGTTATGAACGAAGAACCTCTCGCAGAAGCAAGGGTTCGGAAAGGAAGGACAAGTCATCAAGGAACTACACAAAACGAAGACATCAAGCTCATGTTCGTGAATGGGTACATGGCTCCGACGTCGACCATCACTCCGAGAGAAGTTATCACTCTGACTCAGAATATACTCAAGATGAAGGTGTTGCCGGTCTAGCACTTGTGTCAACCAACTCCTACGACATATTTGACTCACCAAATGAAGGAATTGGAAGATGCTTCATGGCTAAAGGCCCAAAGGTATCACACCCCAAGTATGTTGATTCAATAGTGATGAAGATGACTTGCTAGGTGATGATGATTTACTTGTTGACAACTCTAGTGATGAAAACTATGATGAACTTGCTATTAATCATGCTAATCAAGATAAAACTAATGACGATGATAAGAAGGAGATTGAGCGTCTAACTAAAGAACTAAACACTCTTAAGTTAGATCATGAAACTACCTTAGAAGGCCATCGAGAGCTTTTAAAGACTCATGAGAAGCTACGCTTTGAAAAGCTCAATCTAGAACAAGAGCATGGGTTCTTAAAAGCAATCAATGATGATCTTCGTAAGAAAAGTTCTTTTTACATTGCCTAGTTGAAAGAACATGCGGTGCCCCCATGTTTGGTTTTGGTAATTGATGACAATCTTTATGGACTAATGGTTGCCTTGAGTTATATTTGAAGGGTTTGTCCATAGGCTTTTCTTGGAGTCCATTTGTTGGTTTCAAGGAGAGTTTGTGATGATCAAGGTGCTATAAAGGAATTATCCAAAGATTGGTCTTGTGAGTGTTGAGCTTATTGCAAGCATGTCTTGAAGAAGAAGTGTGTGTGATCATTCATGTTTACCTTCAATACATCATCCAAATGAAGAGAGTTGGAAAGATTCAAGCTTGATCAAGACTAAGTCAAAGAGTGAATCAAGTTGATCAACACACAAAGCATAGAAGATGTACCGAGAGGGATCACGTGATCGCATGGTAAGGTAAGCATTGTCCTTTATGCTTTGTGTACTAACCCGTGGTCTACGTGAGAGTTCTATGTGGGGTTAGGTATGTTTCCATGGGCTAGCGTCAAGAGGAAGATATTATACAACCCACGGAGGACGACATCAAGCGGTGGTCGTCATCAAGTTTGCGGTGTGCAAGTTCAAGCGGAGCATCATGAAGAGATCAAGTGCTTGAAGCTTGCCGTCCATTGTGGTGTCAATGGACTTGTGAAGATGTGCTGAAGAGTGGCTCACCCATAGTGGAGTATGAGGGAGCAATCATCTAGTCTCCATCGACTCAACGCTATCAAGAAAGGTGGTCCATCTTGAGGAGAAGATCGTCATCATCTAGCTCAAGTGGATCATGTGCAAGGCAAATGTTTGCCCTTGATAGGTTTTCTATATTACCGGTCTCATAGTGGTAGTTGGGAGACCGGGTTATAGGATCGTTTGCCGTACTATCAAGGGGGGCTCTCGATGAGTAGCTTGATCGTCTCATTCGTAGAGAGCTCAAACCATTGCATACTTGCATAATATTTCTTGGTTCTTGTTTGATTCTCCTTGTGAGTCTTAGAGCTCTTGGTCATCTTGATGACAAGCTCGAGTTCATCGAAAACGGAGTTCACATGCTTCTTCGCTGTTTTGATGCTACTCGTCTTCCTCTATCCAACAAGCTTGAGTTTGCTCAATTCGGAGCTCATTTGCAGAAGTTATGGCAGTTCTGGTCTTCCTTGGAGTGTACTTGTTTTCGTGGACTTGGCATAAGGTTGGCGCCAGCGGTAGTACCGCTGGACCGGAGCGGTAGTACCGCGTATCGCCACAAGCGGTAGTACCGCCGTCCCACAGCGGTAGTACCGCCTATGGCCATAAGCGGTAGTACGGCTCCGGTTCCGCGCTGGTACCGCCTCGACTCGAGAGATGGTTTTCTCGTGTTGGGTTCAGCGGCAGTAGTAGCAGCAGTAGGAGCGGTAGTACCGCTCGTGTGCGGTAGTACCGCGGCTACCACCGCCCCTAGTACCGCTGCGCCAAGCGGTAGTACCGCTGGCTCCAGCGGTAGTGCCGCTCTTACGGCTCTGCCTCGCCCTCTGTTTTGCTCCGCTCTCTATGTTCTACCGCCAGGGTGGTAGTACCGCTCCCCTGAGCGGTAGTACCGCTCGTGCGCGGACTGAGCACATAATGGTTGGATTCGGGAGCTCCTATAAAAGGGGGTCTTCTTCCCCATTCAACCTTATCCTTTTAGCTCGTGTTCTTCCCCCATTGTTGACCTTCTTCAAGCTTGCTAACTCTCAATCCCTCCATGGATTCTTGCTAGTTTTTAAGGGAAAAGAGAGTGGAGATCTAGATCCACATTTCCACCAATCACTTTCTCCCCTATGTGAGGGGAACCCATTGGATCAAGATCTTGGAGTTCTTGGTGTTCTCCTTCTTGTTCTTCCTCTCATTTTCCTCCCTAGAATTAGTTGCTTCAGTGGGATTTGAGAGAGAAGGACTCGGGCACTCCGTGTGCCCTTGCCATTGCATTTGGTGCATAGGTTTGAGTTCTCCACGGTGATACGTGGAAGTGAAGTTTGAGAAGCTTATTACTCTTGGGTGTTTGGGCACCCTAGAGCTTGTTCCTCTTGGGTGCCTTTGCGCCCTAGACGGTTGGTGTTGTTCGGAGCTCAATCATTGTGGTGTAAAGCTCCGGGCAAGCGTCGGGGTCTCCAATTAGGTTGTGGAGATCGCCCCGAGCAATTTGACGGGTACCAGTGACCGCCCCCAAGGGTTGCCAAAGTGTACGGGTTCGGTGACCGCCCCCAAGGGTTGCCATTTGTACGGGTTCGGTGACCGCCCTCAAGGGTCCCTTAGTGGAATCACGGCATCTTGCATTGTGCGAGGGCGTGAGGAGATTACGGTGGCCCTAGTGGCTTCTTGGGGAGCATTGTGCCTCCACACCGCTCCAAACGGTGATTAGCATCCGCAAGGGTGTGAACTTCGGGATACATCGTCGTCTCCCCGTGCCTCGATTATCTCTTACCTGAGCCCTTTACTTATGCACTTTACTTTGTGATAGCCATATTGTTTCTTGTCATATATCTTGCTATCACTTAGTTGTTTACCTTGCTTAGCATAAGTTGTTGGTGCACATAGGTGAGTCTAGTTGTTTTAGGTTTTGTGCTTGTCAAATTAACCGTTAGGTTTATTCTGCATTTGTTCAAGCCTCAACCATAATTATTTTAAAGCGCCTATTCACCCCCCCTCTAGGCGACATCCACGATCTTTCACTAGCGTTTACTCTTGTCTACTTACATGCTACAAGTAAAATCTAGCAACAAGAGCAAGAAAGATTCTTCTTCTAGTAGTAACAATAATCATGTTAAATCCAACGTTGTTGCTTCTAGTAGTTCTCTTGATTCCACTAATGATTCTCTTAGCCAAGTTACACTTGAGCAAGAAAATAGCTTATTGAAGGGAATTATAGAGAAAGGTGTTTACAAGAGCCTTGCCGGAAGTAAGCAATTCGAGGAAATTGTACGCAAGCTAGGAAGACACCGGAAGAATCAAGGTGTTGGTTTTGAACGGAAGTTAAATGCCAATGGAGTTGAATGGGAAGAAGATCAATACCCCAAGATGAAGTTTGTTCCACAACAAGAGAAGTATGATCCTACTTCTTTCAAGGGGACACAAGCTCAAGATGATCTTCCACCACAAGACCACAAGCAAAAAGGCAAGGACAAGCTTCAAGAGGAGATTGATGCATTTGAAGAAGTTCCCATGGCCTTGGTCAAGTGGGTTCCCAAGACTACATCAAGTTCTACTTCATCAAGTATGACTACAACTCCAAGGATTCCCATCAAGTTGGTGTGGATCCCGAAGAAGAAGAACTAGAGAGTTCTTGAGGGTGACTCCGCCAACATACTTCACTCGTATCATTTTGGCGAGAACAAGTGCAAACCACTTCCACATCTTGCACTAGTTCAAGGAGTCACAAACCCTCTTGTTGGTAAGACAAGGGACAAGGTAACCTAATGCTTTCATGGACATCATCTTGTGTGAACTTCACTCTATGTCTATGGATATCCTTGTTTGTTCCTTGTGGGACTAACCCGTGTAGGTATTGAAAGTGCAACTCACTCCAATGGATTGCTCCAAATGATCTACAGCAACATTGAGCATCCACATCTTCAACATCTACATGAAGTCATCATCGACAAAACCCATGGTTAGTTCATCCCTCTTAGGGGGGATATCACATCTAGGGGGAGCTTTACTCTAAGTATTGAGCTAAAGCAATTCTAATGGTGTGAACACAACAATGCTTTATGTAAAAGTGGTAACCTCACTTGCGCTTAAACGATGAGTATGACCTATGATCAAATGTTCTCATTTGACTCCTAAGTCAATATACTCATATATAGATGACCTAGTCATCGCTAATTGCTTGATCGATGATACAGTGTTTGTGCATGATTTGCCACATATTTCATTTGCCTTTTTATTGTGTGAGCATGTTGATTGCATATTTTTCTCATTCGAGGACATCCATTTGTTGCTTTGATTGTTTGGATCTTTTTCTTCTGCCAAATGGATGGACAAGAATGCCTAAAAACTTCTTCTAGCTATCTATGCTTTTCTCGTCTCAAACTCTATTCATGCTACATCACAAAGTATGATCAAGTCAGATTCGAACCCTCTGGGTGAGGAGCACTCGGAGTCACCGATTCGTCATAGACTTAAACTTCCAAAACCTCTTTGTGCATTTCGGTCTGACCGATTCATCCTTTTCGGTCATACCGAGTTCACTGAGTTGATCTAAGTTTTCAATCTCAGTGCAACCGGTTAGAACCATTCGGTGACACCGAGTTGCAGTAACCGCTTGCGATTCTGCATCTCGGTGCCAACGAGTTGTTCCACTCGGTCACACCGATAGGGTCAGGATATATATACCGTCGGGTCAAAATTTGGAAATTTCTCCAAAGCCTTTCGCCCGCGCGTGTCCTGCTCTTCCGACTTGGGTCTTCGGATCGTCCTCTCATTGCCAGCGACCTCCCGCCGCTGGTCTTCGTCGCCGTCAATGGAAATCTACACCGCCGTTGCCGCCGTAGCGAGCTCATCACCGAGCTAGGGTATGAGTTCGAACCTTTGTGCAATCCTTATCTCCGATACTTAGCACAAACAAATGCCATGTTTCTGACCATGTATGAGATCATCCTATCCAATAAAAACTTCCTTTAGATTAGTTTTGATTTGAAAATATAGGGTTAGGTTTCCGTCGAACTCATCTCGGATCGACCGAGTTGTAGAAAGTGGTCTCACCGATTTGTCTTAGGCCATTGCACTTGTAACTTTCAGTCTGACCGAAACTTGCAAATTGGTGTGACCGAGTTCAACTCTATGTGAAACCCTAGCAATCTCGGAGTCACCGAACTGTGTCTCGGTTTGACCGATTCCACTTGTTTAGACTCCAAAAGTTGCTTCGGTGTCACCGAGTTTAACAAATCGGTAGCTCCGAAATGCTTTGTGTGGAAAACTAAAACTTAGTTTTTGACTCATTTGTTTTGCAAAACTTCTGCACTTTGTGATGCTCATCCACTCTATCTCATCTATAAGTATTCACAGGGTCAGATGTCAGTTTGTAGTGTCAGACATGTCAGATCAAAGTGATAGCCAGAACAAGTCTGAGGAGCAAGTGAATCTGAGTGAGGGCACTAGTCCCTCTGGCAGTTATGATGAAGGCAGCATAAGTACTCCTAGCAACCTACCTAAGGTTGGTACTAGGTAGAGGAGGATGAGAAATTCTGATTCTGAAGATGAAGATTATATTGCTACCGAGGAGGAGCTCAGCTCCAAAAAGAAGGTAGTCAAGAAGGAATTTGGCACAGCTGCATCTACAAAGCGTGGCCTGAACAAGAAGGCTCCTGCAAAGAGGGTGCCCATGTCAAAGGCCAGGGCCTCCACTCTTGAAACTTCCAAATCAACTGTTGGAGAGGCTCCTGGTGAGGGCAAGAAGAAGGAAAGAAAGAGAGGGAGATGGTGCAAGAAAGTATATCCCATGGCAGAATTTGAGAAGCACTCCTCCGAGGTGGAAGAGGAAGAAGAGGATGCTGCACCAACACCCAAATTTCAAAAGCTGATGGGGGATGCCATCAAGTCTGGGGCAGACCCTTCAAAGCCCAAGACTGCCCCAAAGCTTCTTCTCCAGCCCTCAAGACTGCACCAAAGAGGAGCACAAGGAATATACCAGCTGCTGAAAAGAACAAGGCCCTAGTGCCCGAGATTGAAGAAGAAGAAGAAGATGCTGAAGCCCAAGTGCTTAGGAAGTATAAGCCCAAGATCCCTGACCATGATGATAATCATCCAGTGGCAGAAAATATGAAAGTCAGAAAAGATGCAGGACTCAGATTGTGGAGAGAATTAGATCCATATGCTGTGAGGAGAAGGACTGCTGTGGATTATAGGTTTCGCATCAAGGAGCAGCAGGACTTCTATGAGACTATTCTGTTGGACAAGAAACCCATAGTATGTGACATGAAGTGGGCAGACTGGAAGTACATCGACAACAATGAAGACCACTTCCCAGGAGTGCATGAAAGTTTCAGACTATGTGGAGTAGATACTTTTGTCGGTCAGAAACTCACCAAGTGGAATGATGAGATCATTATGCAATTCTAATCTACATCTCATTTCTATCCCGATGGAAGAATTGTTTGGATGTCTGAAGGTACAAGGTACCAATCAACAATTGCTGAGTGGGCCAAGCTGATAAATGCCCCTACAGAGCATGAGGATGACATAGATGTCTATGCCAAGAAGAAGAAAGATCACAACTCCATGGCCAACATGTATAAGGAGATTCCTGACAAAGCCTTGGAGACTCACAAGATGGGCTCAGTGTACTATTTGTTGTCTGGACTAGCCACTATTAACGCTATCTTGAGGCACACCTTGTTGCCCAAATCAGGAGATCACAGGAGGATCAGAGGCCACTCCATAAATCTGCTGCAGTTGTTTGATGTGCCCCAGAAGTTCAAAGTGATGAGTTTGATTGTTGAGACAATCAAGAGGACAGCAGTAGACCAGAAGAGATCATGTGGGTATGCTCCACACATTCAGATGCTCATCAACTCCAATATGGGCACATGCACGTACTTGTTGGATAAAGAACACCTTCCCTTAAGGCCTGACTTTGAGGACAACACAGTTGTCATGAGTGATGAAGATCCCACATCTGTAGAGGCTCAAGAGAAGAGGGAGAAAGCAAAAGCTGAGAAGGCAGCAAAGATGCCAAGTGTTGAAGAGGCTTCACAAGTTTTCCTCAAGTCTAAGCAAGATCAACTTGGATATCTTATTCAAGCAACTTTGAGGATTGAGAAAGGATTGGCCACCCTGACTCAAAATCAAGAGAGCCTGGAGAGGATCATTGAGACAAAGTTCTATGATCTTGACTTGAAGGTGACAGAGATGCAGACACTGTTGAGCAGCTCCAGGAAGAAGCCGAAGAGAGGAAAGGGAAAGCTACCACAAATGCCTTTCAAAGAGTGCCTAGTGAAGGAAATATGCCCTAGAGGCAATAATAAAGTTGTTATTTATATTTCCTTATATCATGATAAATGTTTATTATTCATGCTAGAATTGTATTAACCGGAAACTTACTACATGTGTGAATACATAGACAAACAATATGTCTCTAGTGTGCCTCTACTAGACTAGCTCGTTAATCAAAGATGGTTAAGTTTCCTGACCATACACATGTGTTGTCATTTGATCAACGGGATCATATCATTAGAAAATGATGTGCTGGACAAGACCCATCCGTTAGCTTAGCATAATGATTGTTTAGTTTTATTGCTATTGCTTTCTTCATGACTTATACATATTGCTCTGACTATGAGATTATGCAACTCCCGAATACCGGAGGAACACTTTGTGTTCTAGCAAACGCCACAAGTAACTGGGTGATTATAAAGATGCTCTACAGGTGTCTCCGACGGTATTTGTTGAGTTGGCATAGATTGAGATTAGGATTTGTCACTCCGTGTATCGGAGAGGTATCTCTGGGCCCTCTCGGTAATGCACATCACTATAAGCCTTGCAAGTAATGTGACTAATGAGTTAGTTATGGGATGATGCATTACAGAACGAGTAAAGAGACTTGTGGGTAACGAGATTGGACTAGGTATGAAGATACCGACGATCGAATCTCGGGCAAGTAACATACCGATGACAAAGGGAATAACGTATGTTGTTATGCGGTTTGACCGATAAAGATATTCGTAGAATATGTAGGAACCAATATGAGCATCCAGGTTCCGCTATTGGTTATTGACCAGAGATGTGTCTCCGTCATGTATACATAGTTCTCGAACCCGTAGGGTCCGCACGCTTAACGTTCGATGACGATTTGTATTATGAGTTATGTGATTTGATGACCGAAGTTCGTTCGGAGTTCGGGATGAGATCACGGACATGACGAGGAGTCTCAAAATGGTCGAGAGGTAAATATTGATATATTGGATGAAGGTATTCGGACAACAGAAAGGTTTCGGGACGTTTCGGATATTTATCGGGGAACCGAGGGGTTACCGGAACCCCCTAGGGAAGTTATGGGCCTTAATGGGCCATAAGGGAGTAGGAGAGGGAAGGCCACAAGGTGGCGCGCGCCCCTCCCCATGGCAGTCCGAATTGGACTAGGGGAGGGGGCGTGGCCCCCTCCTTCCTTCCCCTCTCCCTCTCCTTCCCTCCTTCCCCCTCTTGGAATAGGAAAGGGGGGGGCGAATCCTACTAGGTTTGGAGTCCTAGTAGGACTCCCCCCTTGGCGCGCCTCCCCCTTGGCCGGCCTCCTCCTCCCCCTCCTTTATATACGTGGCCAGGGGGCACCCCAAAGCACAACAGACAATCTCTTAGTCGTGTGCGGTGCCCCCCTCCATAGTTTAACACCTCGGTCATATCGTCGTAGTGCTTAGGCGAAGCCCTGCGCCGATAACTTCATCATCACCGCCCCCACGCCGTCATGCTGACGGAACTCTCCCTCATCCTCAACTGGATCAAGAGCTCGAGGGATGTCATCATGCTAAACGTGTGTTGAACACGGAGGTGCCGTACATTTGGTACTTGGATCGGTTGGATCGTGAAGACGTTCGACTACATCAACCGCGTTACTAAACGCTTCTTGTCGTGGAATTGTCACAACAGATGTCCTCAAGCTAGGACTTAGTCGTGGAGCCATCGCCGCTAGGAAGCTTGAAGGGATTAACGGGACAAGGAACACGAGGGTTTATACTGGTTCGGCCCCTTACGGTGAAGGTAAAAGCCTACGTCCAGTTGAGGTGGTATTGATTAGGGTTTCGATGACCAGGGAGCTTGACGGCTATGCCTGGCTCTTGATGAGATCTTTCTTGCCCCTAAACCGCTGCCGGGTCGTCCCTTTATATAGGGAGGCTGACGCCCAGCAGCTCTCAGAGCCCCAGCCGGCTCATAAGAGTGTCCGGCTCGGACTCTCAACTATTCTTGCCTTACACTACAAGTTCTACCATAATAATGATTGTAACTACGGGCCTTAAGCCAGACCACCGGGTCTTAAGCCCATCTTTGGCCCACCGTCTTCAAGCTTGGCGCCGGGCTTCTGGCAATGACCATTATGAGTAACCCGGCCCCTCCTGGCGGGTGACTCTAAGGTCTATATCCTCAACTAGGCCCCAGATTGACATGAGCCGGCTCATGTCAATCTTCAATCCTTTTGACAGAAAAATCTCCGGCTTACAATTGTGTCAAGGCTGTAACCCGGCATGACGTCATACTCTGGACTCCGGGTAATCCGCCGTGACGTCATCTTCCATTAAGTCCGTTTTTTACTCCACCAGATCCGCAACGGATCTTATCTTTACTGCCATCCCGAAAATCGAGGCATTTCATGGGGAGGTAACCACGCCATGGTCTCCTTGTTTCTCGCGCCCACTTATGAGCTCGCCCTTATAAATATCCCGGTCCGTCGGTCCTTCAGCCACCCGTCTTCCTCCTCGCGCCACTGTTCCTCTGCTCAAGCTCTGTTGCTGTCGCCGCCGCGGGTCTCCTCCTCCTCACCAACTCCGGCCGCTGCATCAACCTGTTGTGTCCAGAGAAAACGGCGGCGACCTCCGCGACTCACCAGCACCTGTAAGTTCTGACTGCCCCGTAGAACAGATCTGCAGTAGGTTCGTCCTGTTCTTCCGTGTTCTTCGCCGCCGCCCATGAGTTCTTGGTAGTTTTCCTTTTTACTGCCTCTTTTTGATCTTAGGATAGTATAGAACCAGTGCGGCGGCTGTTTAGTACTCATTTCAACTGCAAGTAGACCTCTTTTTACTGCATAAAGGCCTCGTTCGAGCCCAAGAACGTCCCCTGCAATGTGTGAAACCTGTTTTGATCCAAACCTGTTTTTAGGTCTAGAAACTTTCCTTTTGACAGACCATTTTGATCCAAATTATTTACTGCAATGTGTGAAACCTGTTTTCACCACACTTAGTAAAAAATTGCACTCGTTGACTCATGGCGGTTTACATTTCCGGTTTAAAGAAACCGCGTGCCGTAGAACCTTCCGGCTCAAAGGAGACCATGCGCCATAGAATTTTCCGGCTCATCTGTGATAAGGCCGTAGACAATTGAATTACTCTCAATACCTCGGGCGGCTTAAATAACCCGACGCACCTAGATATATGTCATTAGTCCCCTCCATAAGCCGCCACTTTAACATTGAACTGTACATTTCCTCCGGCTTATAATTAAACCGGACGTTTCCTTTTTTCATAGGCTGCCGACTTTCACCATGCCTCCCAAAGCTCCTAAAGCCTCCATCACTTGCAATTGGATGAGGTCCAATGTCACCAACGAGACTTTAGCGGATTTTGTCAAGTCAGGTTACCTGCCTAAGAAGGACGTCATGTCCTACCGTGCCCCTGACCCGTCAGAGGAGAGACCACAGCCAAAGGACGGGGAAGTAGTGATTTTTGCGGATCACATGAGCCGGGGCTTCGCACCGCCCGGCTCAAAGTTCTTCAGGGATGTACTGAATTTCTTTCACCTAGGGCCACAAGATATAGGACCCAACTCGGTGTACAACATATGCAATTTCCAAGTGTTCTGCGAGGTTTATCTTGGAGAAGAGCCCAGCCTGCTACTCTTCAGAGAACTCTTCTACCTGAACCGCCAGAACGAGTGCGCCAACGGGCCAAGTTTGGAACTTGGCGGAATCTCCATTCAGCGACGGAGAGACTGCCTTTTCCCTTACGCCGAGCCGCCGAGTCACCCAAAGGACTGGAACCTGACGTGGTTCTATTGCCAAGACACGTCGCCGGCTGACGAGAGCCCGCTGCCCGGCTTTCGCCCTTCACGTCTGGAACCAACTCACCCTCTGTCTGACAAGTTAACTCAGGCAGAGCGCCAACCTCTGCTCCCCACCATCAACAAGATCAAGGCTCTCCTGGGCAATGGTCTCAACGGAATTGATCTGGTCCGGGTCTGGATCTCGTGGCGGGTGATCCCCCTGAGCCGCCGCCCCGGCTTAATGTGTGAGTACACAGGCCGGAAAGATGACCCCCTACGACACAGCCGCAACGACCTCCCTGAAGACGTTGCCGAGGATATGACCAAGGCTCTCTTGAACGAGAGCTTGGCAGACTGTGGGAGGACCGGGTTAGCCCCCTTCTGCCAGACCAACCCAGCCCCAGCAGTAAGCCGCTGACCTGAACATCTTATCTTCTTTTGTAGATAACCTTCATCTGAATCTGTAAGAAATCATCATTGTATTTTTCAGGCTGATGACAAATTCTGGAAGGTCAAATATGACCATGATGCGGCCAAGAAGGCCAGGAAGGCAAAGAAAGCCGCCAAGAAAGCCGCTCCCCGCAAGAAGGGAAGTAGGCCTACTGCTTCAGAGCTGATGCAATTAAGCGACAGCTCCGAGTCAGAGGTAACCCCTGAACCTGTAAGCTCTTGTTATATCTGCTATTTATTTCTGTCCACCTTACTAATACTGTTCATCAACAGGATGACACCGGAGCAAGTAACCCGGTGGTTGAAGAGGTAATGTCACTTTCCTCCGACTCAGAGCCCTTGCCAAGGCTGAAAATCCGAAGGGTAACCCAGAAAGTAAGCTTTTCACATCCTTTAGCTTATCAAGACCCTAAATTTATTTTGAAGCGACAGGTTCATGAGAGCCGGCGTCACACCCGGACCAACAAGGACGCTGACCTCTCCTCCGGGTTACCTGACGCATCGAGGAAACGCCGAACTGTGGTTATCTCCAACTTGTACCCTTTTCATCCTTTGGCGGGTGTTATACGTCAACCGCTCAATTCTTCTGACTCAAATTATCAGGAGACTTCCCCCTCTTCTGGCGACTCTATGCAGTCGAACCTGCCGGCTTTCAAGACCGTGCCCGGGTAATAATGATCATCCCATGTTGTACTTTGTCTGTACTTACACTTTTGTGCTTAACCTTTCTGTCTTTTCAGTGCCCAAGCAAAACTCAGCAAAAGGGCGAAGAAGAACAAGTCGGCCGATGAGCCGGACTTGCCTGAGCCGGAGGTAGCCGCTCAAGAACCGCCAGCTGCCTCTGCTCCTGAGGCCGCTGCTCCAACCAACAAGCCCATAGCAGAAGCTTCTGCTAACCCAGAGGCCTCCAGCTCGGCTCAACCAGCAGATGACCCGGATGTGGTAATCACCCGGACGGAATATGTTGAGCCGGGGAGACCTACTGCGCTGGCCAAGTGCTCCGCTAAGGAGGAGTTGTTAGGGCGCCACCGGGCCAATCTGGACCTCACCGATTATGCCCATCTGAGCATCGGAGAGATCATCTCCGGCTATGTCAGCCAGGTGCACAAGAGCCGGGACCTAGAGATTGCCATGGTGAACCAGATTCAGCAGAAGTCTGAGGTATCATTCTTCTGTCTTCTTACTTACTGTATAGTTACCTTTACCATGCTAGCCCCCAAGTCGACGACTTATGATTGAATATGTTGTAGACTTAAGTTCCGGCTTACTTCCATAAACCGGTAATTTGTAGATAGGAACGTTCAATATGCATTAGCCCCCAAGTGCCAAGTGTAAGCGCTTGGGACTTTGAAAATTGTATAATAACTGCTCATCCTATAACCTAGAAATTATGCAGGCTGCTGGCAAGAGGTTTGAAGCTGATATCTCCGATCTCAAGACCCGCCTGAAGACGCAAGAAACTGAGACCCGGAAGGCCAATGCCAAATTTGTGTCTAGTATTGCTGCGCAAGAAAAGCTGAAGACGGACTTTGACGCTGAACGGAGAGCCTGGGCCGAAGAGAAGGCTACTCTGGTGAACCGGGCCGAACAGGCGGAGAAGGCCCTGTCAGAGAAGACAGCCGAACTCTCCGGTTTAAAGCTCCAAGTGTCCCAGATGGTTGCCGCAATCTTTGGTAAGTCATTTCACCGGCTTTCATCAAGTTTTATAATCCTTATATATCAGAACTCATCCTTGCCGGCGGCTTATCTTGTGTTGTTAAACAGGTCCCAGAAGCGCCAACCTCAACCAAAGTGTGGTCACCAAGTTGAAGGCCGTGTATACCCTGGTGGAGCAACTCTACACCGGGTCACAGCGTGCTTTAGCTGTGGTGGCCCTATCCAATGAGGTGCCGACTCACCTGGCGGAAGTTCTTCGCCGGCTCGCCGTTCTTCCTCAACGTATCCAAGAGCTGTGACGGGCCTCTGCAAGAGCCGGAGCCATAGCTGCTCTAAGCCGGGCCAAGGCGTTCCTTCCAGAGCTAGACCCGGCGGACATCGCTCTGGGCTACCCCAGTTTGAAGGAAGACGGCACCGCCTTCGACCAAAAGGACATCGCAGCTTGCGTGAAAATCGTACGCCCGGTGGCCACTCTGATTGGCAATGACACAGATCTGACTAAGTACCAGCCGGGTTATGATGCAGAGAATCAGAGGATCCCCACTCCGCGCTATGAAGCCCTCAGCTTAATCCCGCCGACTCGCAAGCACACCTTCGCCCCGAAGATTGACCCGGCGGGGTTAATTGACGAGGAAGCTCAATTTGAAGCTCTGAGCGGCATCAACTGGAAGTCATCAACTTTCCAGCTCTTGGGAATAGCCGGAGGAGAAGAGAGGGATGAGCCGGAGACTTCAACCCAGCAAGCATCGTAACTCTGCAGGCGGCTTATCAAACAATGCTTCACCCTTTTGGACTCGATGAGTCTTGTAATAGAGTAGGACCAACACTTTAACTTTGACGTGCCATCGTGCACGCGTTGAATGCTGAAGTCCATTGAAGTTGTCTCCTTTATATTTCTCTGGGTCATAATCGATCATTCATTTTCCTTAAGCTCAAAATAGTTGCCTTTAACTATCCTACATAGAAGGACAAATCACAAGTCTCGAGGCGGCTTACCGCACTGAGAATCATAGTGTTAGATACATAACCCGGAATATGAATCAAAAAAGACTGGTCCTCAATTATGTCCTTAATATAGCCGTAATAACACACTTAGCGGCCGGCAAGCACACTTCCGGCTTAGATAACCCGGGTAATAAGGTTGGTACCTCAATTCCGGTTTACCAGTCTTAATAACGCCCATTGTGTTCGACTAACACTGTAAATCAAAGTTAAGCCAGCAAGTGAGACCCGGCCGTGCATACTTGAAATAATCAGAAGAACTCGCTATAAATCAAAAAGACTTTAGGGGCTTCCAGTTCGAATACGACTAGAGACCCGTCCCAAAGGGGTTATGCTAGGATTCGAATACGATCATATAGCCCCCAGTGGGTGTGGCGATGCCAATCAAGAGGGTACCGACAGCTATGTTCTCTTTGGTTCGAATACGACCCATGTTTGAACAGGAAGCCCCCAAATGACTTAAGATTTGTTTAACGACGCTGATTCGAATATGATCCACGTCGGTTCCCAAAGAGGTTAAACTATGATTCACATATGATCAAAGAAAACTCCCCAATGAGCTCGGCACTTTGCCAATCAAATGGGTATCGACAGCTATGTTCTCTTTGGTTCGAATACGACCTATGTTTGAACAGGAAGCCCCCAAGTGACCTTATTGCTTACGGCTAGATTCGAATACAATCATAAGCCGGACCCTCCTTCAAGTTATCATGTAATTTTGTAATGAAAACAACATGTGCACATTTGGAGGAGAAAAAAGGACAGAGGTCCTACTTTATTGCTTATCATAATATATACATGGCTTAGAGAAATATGTACATTATGAGAGCCAGCGGCTCAAGTGTAGTAAGGCCGAAGCTAAGCTATATTCCACGGCCGACGGGTCTCTTCCTCCGGCTTACGTGAATCTTTATGCTCCCGAATGTCAATGAGGTAATATGACCCGTTGTGCAAATTCTTGCTGACCACAAAGGGCCCTTCCCAAGGCGGGGATAGTTTGTGCGAATCTGTTTGATCTTGGATGAGCCGGAGCACCAGATCACCTTCCTGAAAGACCCGGGATTAAACCCGGCGACTATGATAACGGCGTAGGTCTTGTTGGTAAATCGCTGAGCGAGCTGCTGCCACATCACGCTGTTCGTCCAACAAGTCGAGAGCATCTTGGCGCGCCTGTTCATTATCCGCCTCAACATAAGCCGCCACTCCAGGCGAGTCATGACGGATGTCACTGGGGAGGACTGCTTCTGCCCCATAAACCATGAAGAAAGGCGTGAAACCTGTAGACCTGTTAGGAGTAGTGTTGATGCTCCATAACACGGAGGGCAACTCCTCCACCCAACAACCCGGCGTCCGTTGCAAAGGGACCAAAAGCCGGGGCTTGATGCCCTTCAGAATCTCCTGATTAGCTCTCTCAGCTTGACCATTGGATTGAGGATGAGCCACTGAGGAAACATCAAGTCGGATATGCTCTCGTTGACAAAACACTTCCATGGCGCCTTTGGATAGATTGGTGCCATTGTCAGTTATAATGCTGTGCGGAAAGCCAAAGCGAAAAATCACCTTTTTCATAAATTGAACCGCCGTGGCTGCATCACACTTGCTAACTGGTTCAGCCTCCACCCACTTTGTAAATTTGTCAACTGCCACCAAAAGGTGGGTCTTCTTATCCTTGGACCTTTCAAAAGGCCCGACCATATCAAGCCCCCAGACCGCAAAGGGCCAAGTAATTGGGATCATCCTCAGCTCCTGAGTCGGCACATGAGCCCGTCGCGAGAACCTTTGGCAACCATCACATTTACTGACCAAGTCCTCCGCATCAGCATGAGCCGTTATCCAATAAAAACCATGACGAAAAGCCTTGGCCACAAGAGTCTTTGAGCCAGTGTGATGGCCACAATCCCCTTCATGAATCTCACGCAAGATCTCTTGACCTTCCTCAGGGGAGACACAACGCTGGAACGCTCCCGTAACACTGCGGCGATGCAACTCACCATTGATAACAATCATTGACTTAGACCGCCGGGTTATTTGTCTGGCCAAAGTTTCATCCTCAGGCAAATCTGCCCGGGTCATGTAAGCCAGATAGGGCATTGTCCAGTCCGGTATGATGTGGAGAGCCACCACCAGTCGTGCCTCCGGGTTAGGGACAGCCAAGTCTTTCTCTGTAGGCAACTTAACAGAAGGGTTATACAGGACATCCAGGAAAGTATTAGGCGGCACCGGCTTTCGCTGAGAGCCCAGCCGGCTTAAAGCATCAGCCGCCTCGTTCTTCCTGTGATCAATGTGCTCTACTTGGTAACCCTGAAAGTGTCCAACAATGGCATCAACTTCGCGGCGATAAGCCGCCATGAGAGGGTCCTTAGAGTCCCACTTGCCTAATACTTGTTGAGCCACCAAATCTGAGTCGCCGAAACACCTTACCCGGCTCAAGCTCATCTCCTTAGCCATCCAAAGACCATGGAGCAAGGCCTCGTACTCAGCTGCGTTGTTGGTACAAGGAAACATCAATTGTAGCACATAATGGAACTTATCACCCTTAGGGGAAGCCAATACGACTCCAGCCCCCGAGCCCTCCAACTGCCTGGACCCATCAAAGTGAATAGTCCAATATGTGTTATCCGGCTTTTGCTCGGGCACTTGTGACTCTGTCCAATCATTGATGAAATCCACCAAGGCCTGAGATCTAACAGCAGTGCGTGGCACGTATTTCAGACCATGAGGTCCGAGCTCTATGGCCCACTTAGCCACTCTTCCTGTTGCCTCTCTGTTTTGAATGATATCCCCAAGAGGGGCAGAACTGACCACAGTGATGGGATGACCCTGGAAATAATGCTTAAGCTTCCGGCTCGCCATGAACACACCATAAACAAGCTTCTGCCAATGTGGATACTGCTGTTTGGACTCGATGAGCACTTCGCTGACATAATAAACCGGCCGCTGAACCGGATGCTCCTTACCCTCTTCCTTGCGCTCCACCACCATAGCCACACTGACGGCTCGCGTGTTCGCCGCCACATACAGTAATAAGGGCTCCTTATCAACCGGAGCAACAAGAACTGGGGGCTCTGCCAGCTGCTTCTTCAAATCCTCAAAAGCAGTATTAGCTGCATCATTCCAGACAAAGTTATCAGTTTTCTTCATCAACTGATATAATGGCATGGCCTTCTCACCCAATCGGCTTATAAACCGGCTTAAAGCAGCGATGCGACCCGCCAAGCGCTGAACGTCATTTATACACACCGGCTTAGCCAGGGAGGTGATGGCCTTGATCTTCTCCAGGTTAGCTTCAATGCCTCTGTCAGAAACCAAGAAACCCAAGAGTTTGCCTGCAGGAACACCAAAAACACACTTGGCCGGGTTAAGCATCATCTTGTAAACCCGGAGATTATCAAAGGTTTCCCTCAAATCATCTATCAGGGTTTCCTCCTTTATGGATTTAACCAAAATATCGTCCACATAAGCATGAACATTGCACCCAATCTGGTTATGAAGACAGTTCTGCACGCAACGCTGATAAGTCGCCTGTGCACACTTGAGTCCAAAGGGCATAGACACATAGTAGAAGGCTCCAAAGGGAGTGATGAACGCCGTCTTCTCCTGGTCCTTAACTGCCATTTTGATCTGATGATATCCAGAATAAGCATCCAAGAAACTTAGGCGCTCACAACCCGCCGTAGCATCAATAATTTGATCAATACGGGGAAGGGCAAAAGGATCAGCCGGACACACCTTGTTCAAGTCCGTGTAGTCCACACACATCCGCCAGGTGCCGTTCTTCTTGAGTATGAGCACCAGGTTAGCTAACCACTCTGGGTGAAAAACTTCAACAATAAACCCGGCCGCCAAGAGCCGGGCCACCTCTTCGCCAATAGCTTTCCGTCTCTCTTCATTAAACCTTCGAAGGAACTGTCTGACCGGCTTAAATTTTGGATCAACATTGAGAGTGTGCTCAGCGAGTTCTCTAGGTACACCTGGCATGTCGGACGGCTTCCATGCAAAAATGTCCCTATTCTCACGGATGAACTCGATGAGCGCGCTTTCCTATTTTGGATCCAGATTGGCACTGATGCTAAACTGCTGAGATGAGTCACCTGGAACAAAATCAACAAGTTTAGTCTCATCAGCCGACTTAAATTTCATTGCCGGCTCATGCTCCGTAGTTGGCTTTTTCAGAGAAGTCATATCTATTGGGTCAACATTGTCCTTGTAGAATTTTAACTCCTCTGCTGCACAAACAGATTCTGCATAAGCTGCATCGCCTTCCTCACACTCCAAGGCCACCTTCCGGCTGCCGTGAACCGTAATGGTCCCATTATGACCCGGCATCTTGAGCTGTAAGCACGTAACACGGTCGTGCCATGTACTTGGCGTAAGCCGGCCGCCCAAATATGGCATGGTACGGACTTCTTATCTTGACCACCTCAAAGGTCAATTTTTCCACCCTGTAGTTATGCTCATCTCCAAAGGCCGCTTCCAACTCGATCTTGCCGACTGGATAAGCCGACTTACCAGGTACCACACCATGGAAAATAGTGTTTGACTGGCTGAGGTTCTTATCAATCAACCCCATACGACGAAACGTCTCATAATAGAGGATGTTGATGCTGCTGCCTCCATCCATGAGCACCTTAGTGAACTTATATCCTCCCACCTGAGGAGCCACCACCAAGGCCAAGTGACCCGGATTATCCACCCGGGGAGGGTGATCCTCCCTACTCCACACTATAGGCTGGTCAGACCATCGTAAATAGCGTGGAACCGCCGGCTCAACAGCATTCACAGCCCTCTTATGAAGCTTCTGATCTCGCTTACACAGACTGGTGGTAAACACATGATACTGTCCACCGCTGAGCTGCTTTGGATTGGTCTGATAACCCCCCTGCTGCTGTTGATGTCCCTGGCCAGATTGCTGATTAAAGCCCCCTTGACCGTTCTGAGGATTAGAATTTGAACCGCCGCCCGGGCCATGAAAACCGCCGGCGCCTGAGCCGCCGCCCGGGCCATTGTTGCCGTTAAAGGCGTTGGAATTCTTAAAGGCCTTCATGATTGCACAATCCTTCCATAGATGAGTAGCTGGCTTCTCTCTAGAGCCATGCCTTGGACAAGGCTCATTCAACAGCTGCTCCAGCGTCGGGCCTGACCCGCCGGCTCGGGGAGGGGGCCTCCCCTTGCGTCGCTGGTTATTACCCTGTGAGCTGGCGTTGGCTATGAACTCTAGGCTGCCATCGGCCTTGCACTTGCCACCTCCTTGGTTCCCCGGGTTATGCTGATGACCCTTGCCATTGCCGTTCTTCTTTCCCTTCCCTGTCCTTTCATCATCTGAAGCGGGGTCCTTGGTACCATCAGAATCGGCGTACTTGACAAGAGCCGCCATCAGTGTACCCATATCATTGCAGTCGCGCTTAAGCCGCCCGAGTTTCATCTTCAGGGGCACGAAACGACAATTCTGTTCCAACATTAAGACTGCAGAGCTGGCATCCATCTTATTAGATGAATGTATTATTTCCTTAACCTGGCGAACCCAATGTGTCGTAGACTCACCCTCCTGCTGCTTACAGTTAGTCAAATCCACAATTGACATAGACTGCCTACAGGTATCCTTGAAGTTTTGGATGAACCGGGCTTTCAGCTCAGCCCAAGACCCGATGGAATTCGGTGGTAGCCCCTTCAACCAAGTGCGGGCAGTCCCATCTAACATCATGGTGAAGTACTTGGCCATTGCTGCCTCACTGACTTCCAGCAGTTCCATGGCCATCTCGTAGCTTTCGATCCAGGCTGCGGGTTGTAAGTCAGCTGTGTAATTAGGCACCTTCCTAGGGCCTTCGAAGTCCTTGGGTAGACGTTCATTGCGGATAGCTGGCACTAAACAAGGGACACCTCCCATCCTGGTAGGGATACCCGCGTCGATGGAAGTCGCGGATAAGCCGGGGGAGTCTGGTAAGCCGTCAACTGAGGCACCTGCTCCGCCTCTTGCCGGGCTCTGTCTTGGTCTGCTGCGTGAAAGGCTCCGTTATGAACCGGGCCATGGCCAGGGGGCGGGTCATGGCGTCGGACATTACTTGAGCCAGTCGCTGAGACCATGTGTCTGCTATAACTCGGGATCCGGCCTGGACGAGGGGTCGAGTGGATCCTGTCCCGGCTGTAGGAGTACGCCTCTTGTTGCGCCAGTGCCATCTGAAGGAGTTCCCTGACCCGGCGGGTTTCAATAGCCGTCGGAGAGTCGCCGTCCATTGGGAGAGCCGCCAGCCGTGCTGCCGCGGCGACCATGTTCTCCAGCGGGTTAGCATAATGACCCGGTGGTATTGGCACGTACAAGGCGGGGCAGGGTGCACCTGGGAAGGCCCCATCACTTGTGGCTGAATAGGGGTCCCAGACCCGGGCACTATGACCGTTGGCGGGTTACTAGACCCTGCGCCTGGCGTGTTGAAGAGGTTGCATGGATCGTAAACCGAAGGGAGTCGAGATTGGGCCTTTTGATGCCTCCTTCTCATGACCTCATTAGACGCGTTTTGATCCATCGTGAGCCGGAAGGACTGCGCCTGAATCAACTGGGTTTGGGCGTCGAGAGCCGCCCTCTCCGCAGCCATCCTGATCCCTTCCGCTGCCAGATCCTCCTTAGCTTTCACTAGATCTAATTTTAACTGCGCCACCTCCGCATCATGCTAAGCTTGATCCGCCGGGTCAACCGCGGCGGTCAACAGGGCCGTCATCTTGTCGGTGAGATCCATCAGCACCTGAGCCGGCGAGGGCACCGGGTTTCCCGCTCCAGCAGCAGGGTTCTGAACAAGCTGCGCACCGGCCATGAAGATTCCAACCCGGCTTGGCGGCTCAAACGGTTCCGGAATACTGTCACCATTGGAACAACCCATGAGCCTACCATCTTGAAGTTGATACAACGAGTTTGACTCATCTGTGGATGACTCGCCGTCAGAGCCGGCGGCCGTGTCATCACCAGATCTAGATCTATCAGAGAGCCCTCCATGGATACATCCCACAAAAGCATGTTTTAAGGCAGGCAGGGCCCGGGCGGGTCGTGCACGCTGAGCCGTCTCAATGAGATCGGCGCAGAGATCCGGCTCAGGGCCCGGCTCACCAATCTTGCCAATGAAAACATGAATTCCGCCGAAGGGGACCCGGTACCCGTACTCAATTGAGCCGGCGTCGGGGCCCCAGTTTGCATCATCGATGTAGAGCTTGCCGCGACGATCTTGGTCATCCGGCCCACAGCGTATCCCTTGAGCCCTTCGAAGCTGCCCTTCAAGAACTCAAATCCACCGTGCGCTGGCCCCACAGTGGGCGCCAACTGTCGTGGAATTGTCACGGCAGATGTCCTCAAGCTAGGACTTAGTCGTGGAGCCATCGCCGCTAGGAAGCTTGAAGGGGTTAACAGGACAAGGAACACGAGGGTTTATACTGGTTCGGCCCCTTACGGTGAAGGTAAAAGCCTACGTCCAGTTGAGGTGGTATTGATTAGGGTTTCGATGACCAGGGAGCTTGACGGCTATGCCTGGCTCTTGATGAGATCTTTCTTGCCCCTAAACCGCTGCCGGGTCGTCCCTTTATATAGGGAGGCTGACGCCCAGCAGCTCTCAGAGTCCCGGCCGGCTCATAAGATTGTCCGGCTCGGACTCTCAACTATTCTTGCCTTACACTACACGTTCTACCATAATAATGATTGTAACTACGGGCCTTAAGCCATACCACCGGGTCTTAAGCCCATCTTTGGCCCACCGTCTTCAAGCTTGGCGCCGGGCTTCTGGCAATGACCATTATGAGTAACCCGGCCCCTCCTGGCGGGTGACTCTAAGGTCTATATCCTCAACACTTCTGCTTTCGGTCTACGAGGGTACGCGGACACACTCTCCCATCTCGTTGCTATGCTTCTCCTAGATAGATCTTGCGTGATCGTAGGAAAATTTTGAATTACTATGTTCCCCAACAGTGGCATCCGAGCCAGGTCTATGCGTAGATGTTATATGCACGATTAGAACACAAAGAGTTATGGGTGATAATAGTCATACTGCTTACCACCAACGTCTTACTTTGATTTGATGGTATTGTTGGATGAAGCGGCCCAGACCGACATTACATGACCACGTTCATGAGACTGGTTCTAGTGACGTGCTTCCACACAAGTGACTGGCGGGTGCCTGTTTCTCCAACTTTAGTTGAATCGAGTTTGACCACGGCCGGTTTTTATTGAAGGTTAAAACAACATGCTTGACGAAAAATCGTTGTGGTTTTGATGCGTAGGTAAGAACGGTTCTTGCTAGAAGCCCGTAGCAGCCCCGTAAAACTTGCGACAACAAAGTAGAGGACGTCTAACTTGTTTTTGCAGGGCATGTTGTGATATGATATGGTCAAGACGTGATGAGATATAAATTGTTGTATGGGATGATCATGTTTTGTAAAAGTTATTGGCAACTGGCAGGAGCCTTATGGTTGTCGCTTTATTGTATGAAATGCAATCGCCATGCAATGGCTTTACTTTATCACTAAGCGATAGCAATAGTCGTAGAAGCAATAGTTGGTGAGACGACAACGATGCTATGATGGAGATCAAGGTGTCAAGCCGGTGACGATGGAGATCATGACGATGCTTTGGAGATGGAGATCAAAGGCACAAGATGATGATGGCCATATCATGTCACATATTTTGATTGCATGTGATGTTTATCTTTTATGCATCTTATTTTGCTTAGTTCGGCGGTAGCTTTATAAGATGACCCCTCACTAAATTTGAAGGTATAAGTGTTCTCCCTGAGTATGCACCGTTGCTACTGTTCGTCGTGCCGAGACACCACGTGATGATCGGGTGTGATAAGCTCTACGTTCACATACAACGGGTGCAAGCCAGTTTTGCACGTGCAGAATACTCGGGTTAAACTTGACGAGCCTAGCATATGCAGATATGGCCTCAGAACACTGAGACCGAAAGGTCGAACGTGAATCATATGGTAGATATGATCAACATAGTGATGTTCACCCTTCAAAACTATTCCATCTCGCGTGATGATCGGACATGGTTTAGTTGATATGGATCACATGATCATTTAGGTGACTAGAGGGATGTCTATCTAAGTGGGAGTTCTTAAGTAATATGATTAATTGAACTTTAATTTATCATGGACTTAGTACCTGATAGTTTTTGCATGTTTATGTTGTTGTAGATCAATGGCCCGTGCTATCGTCCCCTTGAATTTTAATGCGTTCCTAGAGAACGCTAAGTTGAAATATGATGGTAGCAACTACATGGACTAGGTCCATAACTTGAGGATTATCCTCATTGCTGCACAGAAGAATTACATCCTGGAAGCACCGCTAGGTGCAGACCCGCTGCAGGAGCAACTCCAGACGTTATGAACGTCTGGTAGAGCAAAGCTGATGACTACTCGATAGTTCAGTGTGCCAGGCTTTACGGCTTAGAATTGGGACTTCAAAGACATTTTGAACATCATGGAGCATATCAGATGTTCCAGGAGTTGAAGTTAATATTTCAAGCAAATGCCCGAGTTGAGAGATATGAAGTCTCCAACAAGTTCTATAGCTGCAAAATGGAGGAGAATAGTTCTGTCAGTGAACACATACCCAGAATGTCTGGGTACCACAACCACTTGACTTAGCTGGGAGTTAATATTCCCGATGATAGTGTCATTGACAGAGTTCTTCAATCACTGCCACCAAGCTATAAAGGCTTCGTGATGAACTTTAATATGCAAGGGATGGAAAAGACTATTCCCGAGCTCTTCGCGATGCTAAAGGCTGCGGAGGTAGAAATTAAGAAGGAGCATCAAGTGTTGATGGTTAACAAGACCACTAGTTTCAAGAAAAAAGGCAAAGGGAAGAAGGGGAACTTCAAGAAGAACAACAAGCAAGTTGCTGCTCAAGGGAAGAAGCCCAAGTCTGGACCTAAGCCTGAGACGGAGTGCTTTTATTGCAAAAGGACTGCTCACTGGAAGCGGAACTGCCCAGAGTATTTGGCGGATAAGAAGGATGGCAAAGTGAATGGTATATTTGATATACATGTTACTGATGTGTACCTTAGTAATGCTTGTAGTAGCGCCTGGGTATTTGATACGGGTTCTATTGCTCATATTTGCAACTCGAAATAGGGGCTATGGATTAAACGAAGATGGGCTAAGGACGAGGTGACGATGCACGTGGGAAATGGTTCCAAGGTTGATGTGATCGTCGTCGGCACGCTACCTCTACATCTACAGTCGGGATTAGTTTTAGACCTAAATAATTGTTATTTGGTGCCAGCATTGAGCATGAACATTATATCTGGATCTTGTTTGATGCGAGATGGTTATTCATTTAAATCAGAGAATAATGGTTGTTCTATTTATATGAGTAATATCTTTTCTGGTCATGCACCTTTGATGAGTGGGTATTTTTGTTGAATCTCGATTGTAGTGATACACATATTCATAATATTGAAGCCAAAAGATGCAAGGTTAATAATGATAGTGCAACTTATTTGTGGCACTGTCGTTTTGGTCATATTGGTGTAAAGCGCATGAAGAAACTCCATGCTGATGGGCTTTTGGAATAACTTGATTATGAATCACTTGATACTTGCGAACCATGCATCATGGGCAAGGTGACTAAGACTCCGTTCTCCAGAACAATGGAGTGAGCAACTGACTTGTTGGAAATAATACATACCGATGTATGCGGTCCGATGAGTGTTGAAGCTCGCGGCGGGCATTGTTATTTTCTGACCTTCACAGATGATTTGAGCAGATATGGGTATATCTACTTGATGAAACATAAGTCTGAAACATTTGAAAAGTTCAAAGAATTTTAGAGTGGAGTGGAAAATCATCGTAACAAGAAAATAAAGTTTCTACGATCTGATCGTGGAGGTGAATATTTTAGTTATGAGTTTTATCTTCATTTGAAACAATGTGGAATAGTTTCACAACTCACGCCACCTGGAACACCACAGTGTAATGGTGTGTCCGAACGTCGTAACCATACTTTATTAGATATGGTGCGATCTATGATGTCTCTTACTAATTTACTGATACGTCCATTTTGCATCATGCTTTTATATCGATATTTATTGCATTATGGGCTGTTATTACACATTATGTCACAATACTTATGCCTTTTCTCTCTTATTTTACAAGGTTTACATGAAGAGGGAGAATGCTGGCAGCTGGAATTCTGGGCTGGAAGAGGAGCAAATATTAGAGACCTATTCTGCACAACTCCAAAATTCTTGAAACTCCACGAAAGTCAGTTTTGGAATATATTAAAAATATCAGGCGAAGAAAGCACCAGAGGGGTGTCGGTGTCAAAACCGGCGAATCTCGGGTAGGGGGTCCCGAACTGTGCGTCTAAGGTCGATGGTAACATGAGACGGGGGACACTATGTTTACCCATGTTTGGGCCCTCTCTATGGAGGTAATACCCTATTTCCCACTTGATTGATCTTGATGAATATGAGTATTACAAGAGTAGATCTACCACGAGATCGTAATGGCCAAAACCCTAAAGGTCTAGCCTGTATGACTACGATTATTCTTCTTGCCTCTACGGACTAAGCCCTCTGGTTTATATAGACATCGGAGGGGGCTAGGGTTGTACAAATTCGGTTACAGAGAAAGGAATCTTCATATCAGGACACCAAACTTGCCTTCCACGCCAAGGAGAGTCCTGTCCGGACACGGGAGAGAGTCTTTGGTCTTATATCTTCACAGCCCATCAGTCCGGCCCACGTACCGTAGTCCGGATGCCCGAGATGTCACAACCCTAGCCAGTGCATGCATTAGAGGGTTTGCATCATGTCTACTTTACTCAGAAAGTTGAAATGGGGATGACAGAAACCCCCAGCACCACTTAAACCAACTAGGGTTTACTAAAATCTTTTTCAATGAATCTGAAATGCCCTTCTAAAATGTTCATCATCTTTGCCTTGGTCTAGAACCTCTGTCAAAAATGGTTCACATTTTTCTAGGACAATATTGGGTCATTGAACTAAATCATACCTTATTTGCATTTGGGCATTTAAATTTTATATATTATTTTAAATGTCCAAATATTCATCAACTGAAATGTTGGCTGTTGGAAATAATCCAAATAGTGGCCACAAGCACTCTCATGATTTTTGAAAGTGCATAAGTATTTTTAATAAAGCCCTAAAGCTTACATAATAATAGAAAACAGAAATAAAAGAGAGAGAGACTTACTGGCTTACCTGGCAGCCCACCTCGCGGCCCAGCACTATGCTGGCCCATGGCTGTCAGATGCTTCCTCCCGCCAGGCAGGCAGGGAGGTGAGGGCAGGCGCGCCCGAGCTCGCCACGCCTCCACCTGCTTGCCGCTGAGCTGCTGGACGCGTGGATGAACTTCTGCTCGTCGCCCCGACCTCCCCGACACCTCTTTCGCCCCACTGCACCTCCCCTTCGCCCTCCCCCACCATGGCCGACGCCGCCGCAACCGCGCCGCCGTCGTAACCGTGCCCACCGTCGCCCCGTCGTCACCCCGTTGTGTCCAGTAGCTCCACCACCGTCCGCTTCATCGAGCAGATCGAGCCCCGAGCGCTCGTTCTCCCCGGAGCCACCGCACCGACCTCGCCTCGCCTCGCCGTCGCCGGAGATCCACTTCGCCGCCTTGTTTAGCTCTGACCGTCCCCGAGCTCGCCATCCACTCCACGAAGATCACCGTGAGCCCCTGCTTGTCCTCCCCCTCTTCGCTCTCGCTGTCGCACGCTGTATCGACCGCACCGAGCACACCCGCACGCGCCACCGCCTGGGCTCGTCGCTGACGTGCCTCCGGCCATGCAACGGCCTCACCACCGTGTCCGCTGACCTCCCCGCACCGCGTAGAGCTTGTAGGAGTTAGCCCCGCGCCTCCACGATCACCGTAGTGTCGAGTTCGAGCTTGCCCGAACTCCGGCAGCTGCCAAGCTCGTCACCGGCGTCGTTTCCAGCGACCCCGAGCTCAACCACCACCACCACTCGACGCGGCTCACTCCCAGCCACACGTAGATGCCCTCCGCCGACCATTTGGTCGCCGGAGTGCAAAACCCGCACCCTCCGCCGTATTCGGTCGTCGCCGGCGGCTAAACGCCGGTGATTTGACCCATTTGACCGGGGATTTGACCCCCCTGGGTCACTGACATGTGGGCCCCGCCCCTGGTCAAACCTAGTTTAGTAATTAAACTAACCTTAACTAGTTAGTTAACTAACTGTGACGCTGACCAGTGGGTCCCACTGGTCAGGTTTGACCTGGACCGCATAGCTGATGCAGTGCTGACGCAATGCTGATGCAGTAATGCCCTTTTTTGGATTTATTCTTACTCAGGAAATTCCAGAATATAGTGCTAACTTCTAAAAATCATAGAAATTAATCTGTAACTCCAAATGCAAAGATTTATATATGAAAAATGATTAGAAAACCCCCTTGTTCATTCCGATACACTCCCACTCTCTCGCTCCTGCTCTCTTTTACTGCATTAGGACAACAACGATTCCACTGTTACATGTTGCGGTGGTTGAACCCCTTTCCTTTGCATGACTTGTCATTGCCACAGTAAATAGATGAAACCCACTAGCATGAGTAGGAGTTGTTTGAGCCCTGATGTGCCTACTCATTCATGCTTGTTTGTCATGCCTGTTACTGCTTAGAGTTGAGTCAGGTCTGATTCATCGGGGATGAATTGGAAAGTGGTGAACATGTCCTACTGTGTATGAGCTAAGTGTGTGAACACGATTTGGTAAAGGTAGCGGTGAGAGGCCATGTAGGAGTACATGGTGGGTTGTCTCATTGAAGCCGTCCTCAGGAACTGAGATCTGTGTTTGTGATCCATGAACAGCTACTACCACACGATGGGCCCTGAAATATGACCCCGCTCGACTTATTAACCGCCCCTATCCTCTGTCAAGGAGTTGCAAGTAGTTTATGGTGTTTGTAGTATGCTGGAGGCCGTGCACAGCGCTGACCTGAGGGGTGGGCTGTGATGTCGTAGGCAAGTGGCCGGGTATGCCGGGCGCCAGTTTGGTGTCGCGGAACCCTGTACACATCGTTCGGGGCCGTATGTGGAAACCTCGGCCGGACTCCCTGCGGATGGAACCTGAATAGGCAATAAACCTGGACTAGAGACTGGTGTGGTTAGTCAGGTCCTGGTCTACACCCACGTCGTCTTTCGGTTGAAGTCTGCCGAGCACATGTCGTGTGCAGACGCTAAGTGGTGGAAACATGTGTGAAGAAGTACACCCCTGCAGGGTTATAAATGATCTATTCGAATAGCCGCGTCCGCGGTAAAGGACCTCTGGGTTGCCTATACAGTTAATAGACAAGTGAAAGTGGGTACTAAAATGTGCAAGATAAGCGTGAGTGCTATGGATGGCGTTCTCGTAGGGAGACGAGAGCGGATCCATAATGGTGTATTGATTGGTGAATATGTGGACTCGTGTGCGCCACCTCAAAAGAGTTACCTGCAGTCGTAGTTCTGGATAGCCACCGAGTCAAAGCTGGCTTGCTGCAGTCAAACTCCACAACCCCTTTATTGATACTGATGCATATGTAGCTAGTTCTGATGTAAGTCTTGATGGGTACATTTGTACTCACATTTGCTTAATTTATATTTTTGCAGATAGACTTCTGTCTCGCTAGTAGTTCCGCATGGACTTCGACGTTTAGCTTGTTACCTCAGCTACGATCCTGTGCCCTCGGCAGGGTCTTGTAGATAGTCAGGCTTCTCAGCCTTTTTCATTTGTAGTTGTGTGTACTCAGACAAGTTAAGCTTCCACATGTGCTTGTTGCTTGTATGCTCTGTATGTTGGGTCATGAGACCCATGATTGTAATACTTGACTCCTCGGAGCCTAATGAATAAATATTTTGAGTTGTAGTGTTTTGTTGTGATGCCATGTTGTATTTGCACATATCGAGCATATTTTGTGTATGTTTTGAAATGCTTGGTATGTGTGGGATCCGACAACCTAATTGTTTATCCTTGGTAGCCTCTCTTACCGGGAAATGTCTCCTAGTGCTTCCACTGAGCCATGGTAGCTTGCTACTGCTCCGGAACACTTAGGCTGGCCGGCATGTGTCCTTCTTCGTTCCTGTGTCTGTCCCTTCGAGGAAATGTCACGCGGTGTCTACCGGAGTCCTGATAACCTGCTACAGCCCGGATTCCCCGGAGTCCAGTTAGCCCAGCTGCTGCAGCCCGCACTCGCTGATGACCGACACGTTCGTTGCTGGGTCATGTATGCTTGTCCCTGTAAGTTAGTGCCACTTTGGGTTTACGACTAGTCATGTCGGCCCGGGTTCTTTGTCATATGGATGCTAGCGACACTATCATATACGTGAGCCAAAAGGCGCAAACGGTCCCGGGCCAGGTAAGGTGGCACCCGTGGGAATACCGTGCGTGAGGCCGCAAAGTGATATGATGTGTTACATGCTAGATCGGTGTGACTTAGGATCGGGTTCCTGACATCTTTGGTATTAGAGCCTGACTGCCTGTAGGATTACCAAGCCAAACTGGTCGAAGTTGAGTCTAGAAATGCTTTAGTTATATATGGGAATTGATTGTGCGAGGGAACGTAAGGCTCTTTTTACTCCTTATACCTTATGTCCTTCTGATCTGTGTCATCCTCTTCTCTTCTACGGGGATTAAGAACTAGGCCTCCTCAACCATCCTTTCAGGATGACGTGTTACTAATCCATAGACTTATAGGATTGATGGATTCAATTCTCAGTTCAGTTCCTACTATTTATGTGTGTTGACAGTTGATCTTGGAACCTTGATATTGTGATGTTGAGTGATAATGCCACCATTTTTGCAGGATGCCTCAAATCTTTTTGAGCATTTACAGCCGTTATGCTGTCCGAGTCGTCCCAGGTTTCTAAATAGTCTGATGCATTTGCAAATCCCTTATTTCCGTTCTCGATGTTCCTTTGGGCCAGATTAACCACACTAATCGTCGAGTTGAGGTACTCCGTTGCCTCGGCGTATATGTTGAAACCATTATTATGACCCTAGGCATCCTAGAGAACCACCCACTAATCTAGCAATGCTTTATATTCCCATTGTGATGATTCTGGCCGTCATTACCGAAAGCATCCCGTGATGCCATTTAGTTAGTAGGCATTCCATTCCTGGGCTCTAGAACCCGAGATTCACCCTACTTACCTCCTGTTGATAGTGTTTGCTCATTCCTTTAGGATATTAGTAACTTTGCGATAGTCCTCGAGGTCCGTGGTATTTCCTTCTTCAAAATACTATGAACCGCTTATGGCAGAAGTTCCTCGCCGAACCGAAAGATCACAACCAGAGTGCTCTTGATGAGTTCTAGATTCTATGTTGTGACTCTGCCAGTTCTACCTTTCTGCATGGGTTATCCAGAAGAAATATGTTGAGCTTTGTTCGACATACTAATCTATGCATCCACAACTCAGAAAGTGATATGTTCCTTTCAGTTGTCCCTTCAGTTATATTCCGACCTTCATCTATCAATTGATAGTCAAGAGTAGTTGTGCATTCATGTTCATCGATGCCTTTTACTCTTGTGGTCCGTCAAGCCATTCTATTCTGGAATGACTAGGAGAAACAAACTCCGGTACCTTATCCATTTCCAGGATTGGGTCAAAGCAGTTATAATCCGTAGATCAAAATGCCAATCCAGTTTTTGTTCTGTTCTACCTTGGGGTATTGCCATCTTTATGTCAGGATTGTCATGAGAATTGCACCACCTCTTATGAATTCTTGACGCAGTGATACTTCTTGCCATCATTGTTCATTCCTCGGTTCCATGTTATTGTAACCGGAATGCCGACAAGTGAATCGTGATGTGTGAAATCAATACTCCTAGCAACTCCGTTGGTTGGTAGTTAATGGACAATAATTTCATTCTTAACGTGTTGGTTACTGAATCATCATTTCCTAAGATTGATAGTGCCACCTAGTCCATTTTCCCTAGTGCGCCCCTCGATCAATGAGTTAGGATTGTAACAATCCTTTGCTCTTTTGGTCATATCGTCTTGCCCTGAAAAGCAAGATTGCTCTCGAGCTTAATAACATATCGGTGGTTCATGATTTTCTTAATATCTTCTCGGAAGTATCACCGGGTTGTCCCCTGACTGTTATGTTGAGCTCGTGATCAAGTTGGTTTCTTGTAAACCACCCATTCACCAAGAATCTTTGTTGGATACCCTGAACTAGTTGGTTAAGCTAAACAACAACTTGGGGAGTTGGAAGATAAAAGCTTGTCCGACTTAGTTCATCGCTAAGGGATATCCTTGTGTGTGGGTGTGTTGTAGAAAGATGATATCTTCATCGATTGGTCCTCGTGATTAGTTGTTGGATTTATTGTCTTACCCAATCCTTTGATTTGAGTATGGGTTATCGTCAAATCAAAATCAGAACCAACGACGTTTGTAATGTTGTCTTACTCGTGGTTGATCCTTCGAGCATCCACCATTACATCTTTTGGTCTGACCAATACTATTACATTGTTCACATAATGGTGGAAGTCTAGTGATATGGCGATGAGTTGCTATTGAGCCCATCAGCAGCATTTTGTCTCCTCCATGATTCATGTTGAACATCAAGCTAGTGTTGGAAAACTTTTGTAAGCATTATCTTCGTGTTCCGTTCATGAAGCCTATGTTTGTATGAAAGAAGTGACTTCCTCTAATTCATGTGCATTTGATGCAAGTTGCCATCGTGGATTTGAGAAAGTTTGTTTTGCTTCTTTTGGAATCATCCCAAGTCAGTCATGCACGTGCGAAGCATTCTATGGTCTGATAGATTGATCATCTCCATTTCATATGTAATCCCTAGCACACCAAGCCACTGATTGACTTGCTCAAGGAGAAGAAGTTCCTTCATAAGAGCTAATCATATGACTTATGCAAGGGCTTTGCTCTCCGCAATGATGGTTCCCAACCAGAACTCGGTAGTGTTTTGTTGTAAGACTACTATGTGGTCATGTTTGTCTGGGACAGCATGTTTACATGTGTGTAGCGGAACCAACTCATGTTTTGGAGCTTGCTATTGGAGTTCATTTCCCGAGAATCTCGCAACATCATTTTGTCGATTTGTGTTGCAAACTTCCTTTTCCAAGCATGCTATCTGAAATATCCTGTTACCAACCAGATCTGAATCTCAGGCAGATATGATGGTTGGAACATTCCCAGCATTTGCATTCTGTTCCCAGCTTGCACCCGCCTCTGTGCCATTTTACTATGGTCTGCCTTCTCGGTATTTGTCATCCAGGATCATCTTCAAAAGTGGACTTACCTGGGCCCTATCCTTCCTTGATGATAAGCAGAAAACATCCATCGTGTTGTCTTCAACAAGGTAGTCTACGTCATCCATTCTAGCCTGAGTATGTCGTTCCCTCGAACTCTGTCAACGAACGTTTGTAAATTGCCTTAGGCTGGTATGAAGAGTTTCAATGATCTTTGTATCAAAAGTAATTCTTTTGCCACTTAAGAAAATAATTCTACGAGTCACCTCTTCTAAGGTGCCCCATTATGGAATCATTGTAATTATTTCATCGCTATCTTGAAACCATGCACCATCTTACTTAGACGTGGAATTGTTGCTTACAAATGAACCTCCGTCATCTACTTCTTCTGTTGCTCCTCGTGTGTGTTTTGTGTATCAACTCAAGAGGTGTTCTTACGTCTCACTCCGTGAGTTGATCTTGAGTGTTCGATCTTCGAGGAGATCGTTTTCTATAGAGTTTTCTTTTGTCGTCATCGTGTTGGATAAAGATCTCGAAAGCAAAGACGTCAAGATCAATTTGAAGCAATGAATCAACATATTCGGGAAGGGCAGTTGGATCATGAAGATCGTGTTAATTTTGTGCCCCTCTGTCTTCTTACCTCACATCTTGCACCTCGGGACGAGATCTTGTTTAGTGGGGGTGAGTTGTCACAACCCTAGTCAGTGCATGCATTAGAGGGTTTGCATCATGTCTACTTTACTCAAAAAGTTGAAATGGGGATGACAGAAACCCCTAGCACCACTTAAACCAACTAGGGTTTACTAAAATCTTTTTCAATGAAACTGAAATGCCCTTCTAAAATGTTCATAATCTTTGCCTTGGTCTAGAACCTGTGTCAAAAATGGTTCACATTTTTCTAGGACAATATTGAGTCATTGAATTAAATCATACCTTATTTGCATTTGGGCATTTAAATTTTATATATTATTTTAAATGTCCAAATGTTCATGAACTGAAATGTTGGCTGTTGGAAATAATCCAAATAGTGGCCACAAGCAGTCTCATGATTTTTGAAAGTGCATAAGTATTTTTAATAAAGCCCTAAAGCTTACATAATAATAGAAAACAGAAATAAAAGAGAGAGAGAGAGACTTACTGGCTTACCTGGCAGCCCACCTAGCGGCCCAGCACTATGCTGGCCCATGCCAGTCAGCTGCTTCCTCCCGCCAGGCAGGCAGGGAGGTGAGCGCCGGCGCGCCCGAGCTCGCCACGCCTCCACCTGCTTGCCGCCGAGCTGCTGGACGCGTGGATGAACTTCTGCTCGTCGCCCCGACCTCCCCGGCACCTCTTTCGCCCCACTGCACCTACCGCGCCGCCGTCGTAACCGCACCCACCGTCGACCCCTCATAGCCCTGCCGTGTCCAGTAGCTCCGCCATCGTCCGCTTCGTCGAGCAGATCGAGCCCCGCGCGCTCGTTCGCCCCGGAGCCACCACACCGACCTCGCCGCACCTCGCCGTCACCGGAGATCCACTTCGCCGCCCTGTTCAGCTCCGACCGTCCCCGAGCTCGCCGTCCACTCCACGAAGATTGCCGTGAGCCCCTGCCTCTCCTCCCCCTCTTTGTTCTCGCTGCCGCACGCTGTAGCGACCGCACCGAGCACACCCGCACGCGCCACCGCCTGGGCTCGTCGCCGACGTGCCTCCCGCCATGCAACGGCCTCACCACCATGTCCACTGACCTCCCCGCACCGCGTAGAGCTTGTAGGAGTTAGCCCCGCGCCTCCACGATCACCGTAGCATCGAGTTCGAGCTCGCCCGAACTCCGACAGCTGCCAAGCTCGTCGTCGGCGTTGTTTTCGGCAACCCCGAGCTCAACCACCACCACCAGTCGATGCGGCTCACTCCCAGTTAATCGTAGATGCCCTTCGCCATCCATTTGGTTGTCGGAGTGCAAAACCCGCACCCTCCGCGGCATTCGGTCATCGCCAACGGCTAAACGCCGGCGATTTGACCCAGTTGACCGGGGATTTGACCGCCCTGGTTCACTGACATGTGGGCCCCGCCCCTGGTCAAACCTAGTTTAGTAATTAAACTAACCTCAATTAGTTAGTTAACTAACTGTGATGCTGACCGGTGGGTCCCACTAGTCAGGTTTGACCTGGACCGCACAGCTGACGCAATGCTGACACAGTAATCCCCTTTTCTGGATTTATTCTTACTCAGGAAATTCCAGAAAATAGTGCTACTTCTAAAAATCATAGAAATTAATCTGTAACTCCAAATGCAAAGATGTATATATGAAAAATGATCAGAAAAATCCAATCTATCCATGTGTACTGTTTTCATGCATGTTAGTGTTGGGGAACGTAGTAATTTCAAAAATTTCCCTACGCACACGCAAGATCATGGTGATGCATAGCAACGAGAGGGGAGAGTGTTGTCCACGTACCCTCGTAGACCGACAGCGGAAGCGTTATCACAACGCGGTTGATGTAGTCGTACGTCTTCACGATCCGACCGATCAAGTACCGAACGTAGGGCACCTCCAAGTTCTACACACGTTCAGCTCGATGACGTCCCTCGAACTCCGATCCAGCTGAGTGTTGAGGGAGAGTTTCGTCAGCACGACGGCGTGGTGACGATGATGATGTTCCACCGATGCAGGGCTTCGCCTAAGCTCCGCAACGGTATTATCGAGGTGTAATGTGGTGGAGGGGGGCACCGCACACGGCTAAAATATCGTATATCAAGTGTGTATAGAGGTGCCCCCTGCCCCTGGATATAAAGGAGCAAGGGGGAGGCCGGCTGCCCTAGGCGTGCCAAGGAGAGAGGGGGAGTCCTCCTCCTAGTAGGAGTAGGACTCCCCTTTCCTAGTCCTACTAGGAAAAGAAGGGGGGAAGGAAAAAAGAGGGAGAGGGAGAGGGAAAGGGGGCTGCGCCCCCCTCTCCTAGTCCAACTAGGACTCCTCCTGGGAGGGGGCGCGCCACTTCCTGGCTGCTACCCTCTCTCTCCCCTCAAATCCCACTAAGGCCCAATACTTCCCCGGGGGGTTCCGGTAACCCTCCGGCACTCTGGTTTAATCCGAAACTTCTCCGGAACACTTCCGGTGTCCGAATATAGTCGTCCAATATATCAATCTTTATCTCTCGACCATTTCGAGACTCCTCGTCATGTACGTGATCACATCCGGGACTCCGAACAACCTTCGGTACATCAAAAGATATAAACTCATAATATAGCTGTCATCATAACTTTAAGCGTGCGGACCCTTTGGGTTCGAGAACTATGTAGACATGACCGAGACACCTCTCCGGTCTATAACCAATAGCGGGACCTAGATGCCCATAAGTGCTCCCACATATTCTACGAAGATCTTTATCGGTCAGACCGCATAACAACATACATTGTTCCCTTTGTCATCGGTATGTTACTTGCCCGAGATTCGATCGTCGGTATCTCGATACCTAGTTCAATCTCGTTACTAGCAAGTCTCTTTACTCATTCCGTAATACATCATCCCGCAACTAACTCATTAGTCACAATGCTTGCAAGGCTTATAGTGATGTGCATTACCGAGTGGGCCCAGAGATACCTCTCCGACAATCGGAGTGACAAATCCTAATCTCGAAATACGCCAACCCAACAAGTACCTTTGGAGACACCTGTAGAGCACCTTTATAATCACCCATTTACGTTGTGACGTTTGGTAGCACACAAAGTGTTCCTCCGGTAAACGGGAGTTCCATAATCTCATAGTCATAGGAACATGTATAAGTCATGAAGAAAGCAATAGCAACATACTAAACGATCTGGTGCTAAGCTAACGGAATGGGTCAAGTCAATCACGTCATTCTCCTAATGAGGTGATACCGTTAATCAAATGACAACTCATGTCTATGGCTAGGAAACATAACCATCTTTGATTAACGAGCTATTCAAGTAGAGGCATACTAGTGACACTCTTGTTTGTCTATGTATTCACACATGTATTATGTTTCCGGTTAATACAATTCTAGCATGAATAATAAACATTTATCATGATATAAGGAAATATATAATACTTTATTATTGCCTCTAGGGCATATTTCCTTCAGTATCCCACTTGCACTAGAGTCAATAATCTAGTTCACGTCGCCATGTGATTTAACATCAATAATTCACATCACCATGTGATTAACACCCATAGTTCACATCTCTATGTGACCAACACTCAAAGGGTTTACTAGAGTCAATAATCTAGTTCACATCGCTATGTGATTAACACCCAAAGAGTACTAAGGTGTGATCATGTTTTGATTGTGAGATAATTTTAGTCAACGGGTCCGTCACATTCAGATCCATAAGTATTTTGCAAATTTCTATGTCTACAATGCTCTGCATGGAGCTACTCTAGCTAATTGCTCCCACTTTCAATATGTATCTAGACCGAGACTTGGATTCATCTAGATTTAGTGTCAAAACTTGCATCGACGTAACCCTTTACGACGAACCTTTTGTCACTTCCATAATCGAGAAACATATCCTTATTCCACTAAGGATAATTTTGACCGCTGTCCAGTGATCTACTCCTAGATCACTATTGTACTCCCTTGCCAAAATCAGTGTAGGGTATACAATAGATCTGGTACATAGCATGGCATACTTTATAGAACCTATGGCCAAGGCATAGGAAATGACTTTCATTCTCTTTCTATCTTCTGCCGTGGTCGGGCTTTGAGTCTTACTCAATTTCACACCTTTGTAACGCAGGCAAGAACTCTTTCTTTGACTATTCTATTTTGAACTACTTCAAAATCTTGTTAAGGTATGTACTCATTGAAAAAAACTTATCAAGCGTCTTGATCTATCTCTATAGATCTTGATGCTCAATATGTAAGCAGCTTCACCGAGGTCTATCTTTGAAAAACTCCTTTCAAACACTCCTTTATGCTTTGTAGAATAATTCTACATTATTTCTTATCAACAATATGTCATTCACATATACTTATCAGAAATGCTGTAGTGCTCCCACTCACTTTCTTGTAAATACAGGCTTCAACGCAAGTCTGTATAAAACTATATCCTTTGATCAACTTATCAAAGCGTATATTCCAACTCCGAGATGCTTGCACCAGTCCATAGATGGATCGCTGGAGCTTGCATATTTTGTTAGCACTTTTAGGATTGACAAAACCTCCTGGTTGCATCATATACAACTCTTCTTTAATAAATCGATTAAGGAATGTAGTTTTGTTTATCCATTTGCCAGATTTCATAAAATGCGGCAATTGCTAACATGATTCAGACAGACTTAAGCATAGATACGAGTGAGAAACTCTCTCATCATAGTCAACACCTTGAACTTTGTCAAAAACCTTTTTTCGACAAGTCTAGCTTTGTAGATAGTAACACTACTATCAGCGTCCGTCTTCCTCTTGAAGATCCATTTAATCTCAATGGCTCGCCGATCATTGGGCAAGTCAATCAAAGTCCATACTTTGTTCTCATATATGGATCTTATCTCAGATTTCATGGCCTCAAGCCATTTCGCGGAATCTGGGCTCATCATCGCTTCCTCATAGTTCGTAGGTTCGTCATGGTCAAATAACATGACCTCCAGAACAGGATTACCGTACCACTCTGGTGTGGATCTCACTCTGGTTTACCTACGAGGTTTGGTAGTAACTTGATCTGAAGTTACATGATCATCATCATTAACTTCCTCACTAATTGGTGTAGGAGTCACAGGAACAGATTTCTGTGATGAACTACTTTCCAATAAGGGAGCAGGTACAGTTACCTCATCAAGTTCTACTTTCCTCCCACTCACTTCTTTCGAGAGAAACTCCTTCTCTAGAAAGGATCCATCTTTAGCAATGAATGTCTTGCCTTCGGATCTATGATAGAAGGTGTACCCAACTGTCTCCTTTGGGTATCCTATGAAGACATATTTCTCCGATTTGGGTTTTGAGCTTATCAGGATGAAACTTTTTCACATAAGCATCGCAACCCCAAAATTTTAAGAAACGACAACTTTGGTTTCTTGCCAAACCACAGTTCATAAGGCGTCGTCTCAATGGATTTTGATGGTGCCCTATTTAACGTGAATGTAGCTGTCTCTAATGCATAACCCCAAAACGATAGTGGTAAATTGGTAAGAGACAACATAAATTGCACTATATCCAATAAAGTACGGTTATGACATTCGGACACACCATTATGCTGTGGTGTTCCAGGTGGCGTGAGTAGTGAAACTATTTCACATTGTTTTAACTGAAGGCCAAACTCGTAACTAAAATACTCTTCTCCACGATCAAATCGTAGAAACTTTATTTTCTTGTTACGATGATTTTCGCTTCACTCTGAAATTATATGAACTTTTCAAATGTTTCAGACTTCTGTTTCATTAAGTAGATATACCCATATCTGCTCAAATCATCTGTGAAGGTCAGAAAATAATGATACCTGCTACGAGCCTCAATATTCATCGGGCCACATACATCTGTATGTATGATTTCCAACAAATCTGTTGCTCTCTCCATAGTTCCGGAGAACGGCGTTTTAGTCATCTTGCCCATGAGGCACGGTTCGCAAGCATCAAGTGATTCATAATCAAGTGATTCCAAAATCCCATCAGTATGGAGTTTCTTCATGCGCTTTACACCAATATGACCTAAACGGCAGTTCCACAAATAAGTTGCACTATCATTATTAACTTTGCATCTTTTGGCTTCATTATTATGAATATGTGTAGCACTATGATCGAGATCCAACAAACGATTTTCGTTGGTGTGTATGACCATAGAAGGTTTTTATTCATGTTAAACAGAACAACAATTGTTCTCTAACTTAAATGAATAACTGTATTACAATAAACATGATCAAATCATATTCGTGCTCAACGCAAACACCAAATAACACTTATTTAGTTTCAACACTAATCCCGAAAGTATAGGGAGTGTGCGATGGTGATCATATCAATCTTGGAACTACTTCCAACACATATCGTCACCTCGCCTTTTACTATTCTCTTTTTATTCTGCAACTCCCGTTTTCGAGTTACTACTCTTTAGCAACTGAACCAGTACCAAATACTGAGGGGTTGCTATAAACACTAGTAAGTACACATCAATAACATGTATATCCAATATACCTTTGTTCACTTTGCCATCCTTCTTATCCACCAAATACTTGGGGCAGTTCCACCTCCAGTGACCAGTCCCTTTGCATTAGAAGCACTTAGTCGCAGGCTTAGGTATAGACTTGGGCTTCTTCACTTGAGTAGCAACTTGCTTGCCATTCTTTTTGAAGTTCCCCTTCTTCCCTTTGCCCTTTTCTTGAAACTAGTGGCCTCGTCAACCATCAACACTTGATGTTTTTCTTGATTTCTACCTTCGTCGATTTCAGCATCACGAAGAGCTCGGGAATTACTTTCGTCATCCCTTGCATACTATAGTTCATCACGAAGTTCTGCTAACTTGGTGATGGTGATTAGAGAATTCTGTCAATCACTATTTTATCTGGAAGATAAACTCCCACTTGATTCAAGCGATTGTAGTACCCAGACAATCTGAGCACATGCTCACTAGTTGAGCGATTCTCCTCCATCTTTTAGCTATAGAACTTGTTGGAGACTTCATATCTCTCAACTCGGGTATTTGCTTGAAATATTAACTTCAACTCCTAGAACATCTCATATGGTCCATCATGTTCAAAACGTCTTTGAAGTCCCGATTCTAAGCCGTTAAGCATGGTGCACTAAACTATCAAGTAGTCATCATATTGAGCTAGCCAAACGTTCATAACGTCTGCATCTGCTCCTGCAATAGGTCTGTCACCTAGCGGTGCATCAAGGACATAATTCTTTTGTGCAGCAATGAGGATAATCCTCAGATCACGGATCCAATCCGCATCTTTGCTACTAACATCTTTCAACATAATTTTTTCTCTAGGAACATATCAAAAATAAACACAGGGAAGCAAGAACGTGAGCTATTGATCTATAACATAATTTGCAAAATACTATCAGGACTAAGTTCATGATAAATTTAAGTTCGATTAATCATATTACTTAAGAACTCCCACTTAGATAGATATCCCTCTAATCATCTAAGTGATTACGTGATCCAAATCAACTAAACCATGTCCGATCATCACGTGAGATGGAGTAGTTTCAATGGTGAACATCACTATGTTGATCATATCTACTATATGATTCACGCTTGACCTTTCGGTCTCCGTGTTCCGAGGCCATATCTGCATATGCTCGGCTCGTCAAGTTTAACCTGAGTATTCCGCGTGTGCAACTGTTTTGCACCCGTTGTATTTGAACGTAGAGCCTAACACACCCGATCATCACGTGGTGTCTCAGCACGAAGAACTTTCACAACGGTGCATACTCAGGGAGAACACTTTTATCTTGAAATTTTAGTGAGAGATCATCTTATAATGCTACCGTCAATCAAAGCAAGATAAGATGCATAAAGGATTAACATCACATGCAATCAATATAAATGATATGATATGGCCATCATCATCTTGTGCTTGTGATCTCCATCTCCGAGGCACCGTCATGATCCCCATCGTCACCGGCGCGACACCTTTATCTCCATCGTAGTATCGTTGTCGTCTCGCCAACTAATTGCTTTTACGACTATCACTACTGCTTAGTGATAAAGTAAAACTATTACATGGTGATTGCATCTCATACAATAAAGCGACAACCATATGGCTCCTGCCAGTTGCCGATAACTCGGTTACAAAACATGATCATCTCATACAACAAATTATATCACATCATGTCTTGACCATATCACATCACAACATGCCCTGCAAAAACAAGTTAGACGTCCTCTACTTTGTTGTTGCAAGTTTTACGTGGCTGCTACGGGCTTAGCAAGAACCGTTCTTACCTACGCATCAAAACCACAACGATAGTTTGTCAAGTTGGTGCTGTTTTAACCTTCGCAAGGACCGGGCGTAGCCACACTTGGTTCAACTAAAGTGAGAGAGATAGACACCTGCCAGTCACCTTTAAGCAACGAGTGCTCCGAACGGTGAAACCAGTCTCGCGTAAGCGTACGCGTAATGTCGGTCCGGGCCGCTTCATCTCACAATACCGCTGAACCAATGTATGACATGCTGGTAAGCAGTATGACTTATATCGCCCACAACTCACTTGTGTTCTACTCGTGCATAGCATCAACGCATAAAACCAGGCTCTGATACCACTATTGGGGAACGTAGTAATTTCAAAAATTTCCCTACGCACACGCAAGATCATGGTGATGCATAGCAACGAGAGGGGAGAGTGTTGTCCACGTACCCTCGTAGACCGACAGCGGAAGCGTTATCACACCGCGGTTGATGTAGTCGTACGTCTTCACGATCCGACCGATCAAGTACCGAACGTACGACACCTCCAAGTTCTACACACGTTCAGCTCGATGACGTCCCTCGAACTCCGATCCAGCCGAGTGTTGAGGGAGAGTTTCGTCAGCACGACGGCGTCGTGACGATGATGATGTTCCACCGACGCAGGGCTTCGCCTAAGCTCCGCAACGGTATTATCGAGGTGTAATATGGTGGAGGGGGGCACCGCACACGGCTAAAATATCGTATATCAAGTGTGTATAGAGGTGCCCCCTGCCCCCGTATATAAAGGAGCAAGGGGGAGGCCGGCTGTCCTAGGCGCGCCAAGGAGAGAGGGGGAGTCCTCCTCCTAGTAGGAGTAGGACTCCCCTTTCCTAGTCCTACTAGGAAAAGAAGGGGGGAAGGAAAAAAGAGGGAGAGGGAGAGGGAAAGGGGGCTGCGCCCCCCTCTCCTAGTCCAACTAGGACTCCTCCTGGGAGGGAGCGCGCCACCTCCTAGCTGCTGCCCTCTCTCTCCCCTCAAAGCCCACTAAGGTCCAATACTTCCCCGGGGGGTTCCGGTAACCCTCCGGCACTCTGGTTTAATCCGAAACTTCTCCGGAACACTTCCGGTGCCCGAATATAGTCGTCCAATATATCAATCTTTATGTCTCAACCATTTCGAGACTCCTCGTCATGTCCGTGATCACATCCGGGACTCCAAACAACCTTCGGTACATCAAAACATATAAACTCATAATATAACTGTCATCGTAACTTTAAGCGTGCGGACCCTTTGGGTTCGAGAACTATGTAGACATGACCGAGACACCTCTCTGGTCAATAACCAATAGCGGGACCTGGATGCCCATATTGGCTCCCACATATTCTACGAAGATCTTTATCGATCAGACCGCATAACAACATACGTTGTTCCCTTTGTCATCGGTATGTTACTTGCCCGAGATTCGATCGTCGGTATCTCGATACCTAGTTCAATCTCGTTACCAGCAACTAACTCATTAGTCATAATGCTTGCAAGGCTTATAGTGATGTGCATTACCGAGTGGGCCCAGAGATACCTCTCCGACAATCGGAGTGACAAATCCTAATCTCGAAATACGCCAACCCAACAAGTACCTTTGGAGACACATGTAGAGCACCTTTATAATCACCCATTTACGTTGTGACGTTTGGTAGCACACAAAGTGTTCCTCCGGTAAACGGGAGTTGCATAATCTCATAGTCATAGGAACATGTATAAGTCATGAAGAAAGCAATAGCAATATACTAAACAATCGGGTGCTAAGCTAACGGAATGGGTCAAGTCAATCACGTCATTCTCCTAATGAGGTGATCCCATTAATCAAATGACAACTCATGTCTATGGCTAGGAAATATAACCATCTTTGATTAACGAGCTAGTCAAGTAGAGGCATACTAGTGACACTCTTGTTTGTCTATGTATTCACACATGTATTATGTTTCCGGTTAATACAATTCTAGCATGAATAATAAACATTTATCATGATATAAGGAAATATATAATACTTTATTATTGCCTCTAGGGCATATTTCCTTCAGTTAGAACAACTTATAGCTGCTATTTAGGAAAAATCATATAAATGGCATTTGAATATCCACATATGGAGTTTGAATTTGAATCTTGGATTCGAACCAACTTCATTTAACCTGTTGCTAGTTGCATTAGCTCAATCCATAGCATCTTGCCATGTCACATTCATGCATCATATTGTTGCATCACATTGATTGTGTTCGTCCTTGTTCGCCGGTATTTGCCCCTCTCAGTAGACGTGGTTCCGACGATGAGTTCGATGACACCGATGAAGAGCTATACTATCTTCAGAAGTGCCAGCAAGCAAAACCCCCTTGTCCATTCCGATACAAACCCACTCTCTCGCTCCTGCTCTCTTTTACAACATTAGGACAACAACGATTCAACTGTTACATGTTGTGGTAGTTGAACCCCTTTCCTTTGCATGACCTGTCATTGCCACAGTAAATAGATGAAACCCACTACCATCAGTAGGAGTTGTTTGAGCCCTGATGTGCCTACTCTTTCATGCTTGTTTGTCATGCCTGCTACTGCTTAGAGTTGAGTCAGGTCTGATTCATCGGGGATGAATTGGAAAGTGGTGAACATGTCCTACTGTGTATGAGCTAAGTGTGTGAACACGATTTGGAAAAGGTAGCGGTGAGAGGCCATGTAGGAGTACATGGTGGGTTGTCTCATTGAACCGTCCTCAGGAACTGAGATCTGTGTTTGTGATCCATGAACAACTAGTACCACACGTTGGGCCCTAAAATATGACCCCGCTCGACTTATTAACCGCCCCTGTCCTCTATCCAGGAGTTGAAGTAGTTTCTGGTGTTTGTAGTATGCTGGAGGCCGTGCGCAGCGCTGGCCCGAGGGGTGGGCTGTGATGCGGTAGGCACGTTGCCGGGTATACCAGCGCCCGTTTGGTGTCGCGGAACCCTATACACATCGTTCGGGGCCTTATGTGGAAACCTCGGCCGGACACCCTGCGGATGGAACCTGAATAGGCGATAAACCTGGACTAGAGACTGGTGTGGTTAGTCAGGTCGTGGTCTACACCCACGTCGGCTTTCGCTTGAAGTCTGCCGAGCACATGTCGTGTGCAGACGCTAAGTGGTGGAAACATGTGTGCAGAAGTACACCCCTGCAGGGTTATAAATGATCTATTTGAATAGCCACGTCCGCGGTAAAGGACCTCTGGGTTGCCTATATAGTTCATAGACAAGTGAAAGTGGATACTCTAAAATGCGCAAGATAAGCGTGAGTGCTATGGTTGGCGTTCTCATAGGGAGACGGGAGCGGATCCATAGCGGTGTATTGATTGGTGAATATGTGGACTCGTGTGCGCCACCTCAAAGAGTTACTTGGAGTCGTAGTTCAGGATAGCCACCGAGTCAAAGTTGGCTTGCTGCAGTCAAACTCCACCACCCCTTTATTGATACTGATGCATATGTAGCTAGTTCTGATGTAAGTCTTGATGGGTACATTTGTACTCAGGTTAGCTTAATTTACGTTTTTGCAGATAGACTTCAGTCTCGCTAGTAGTTCCGCGTGGACTTTGACGTTTAGCTTGTTACCTCAGCTACGATCCTGTGCCCTCGGCAGGGTCTTGTAGATAGTCAGGCTTCTCAGCCTTTTTCATTTGTAGTTGTCTGTACTCAGACAAGTTAAGCTTCCGCATGTGCTTGTTGCTTGTATGCTCTGTATGTTGGTTCATGAGACCCATGATTGTAATACTTGGCTCCTCGGAGCCTAATGAATAAATACTTTGAGTTGTAGAGTTTTGTTGTCATGCCACGTTGTATTTGCACATATCGAGCGTATTGTGTGTATGATTTGAAATGCTTGGTATGTGTGGGATCCGACAACCTAGTTGTTTATCCTTGGTAGCCTCTCTTACCGGGAAATGTCTCCTAGTGCTTCCACTGAGCCATGGTATCTTGCTACTGCTCCGGAACACTTAGGCTAGCCGGCATGTGTCCTTCTTCGTTCCAGTGTCTGTCCCTTCGGGGAAATGTCACGCGGTGTCTGCCGGAGTCCTGTTAGCCTGCTACAGCCCGGATTCCCCGGAGTCCTGTTAGCCCAGCTGCTACAGCCCGGATTCACTCGCTGATGACCAACACGTTCGTTGCTGGGTCATGTATGCATGTCCCTGTAAGTTAGTGCCACTTTGGGTTTACGACTAGTCATGTTGGCCCGGGTTCTTTGTCAAAAGGCGCAAACGGTCCCGGGCCAGGTAAGGTGGGACCCGTGGGAATACCTTGCGTGAGGCCGCAAAGTGATATGATGTGTTACATGCTAGATCGGTGTGACTTAGGATCGGGGTCCTGACACGAGGACCCCTTAGTCTAGGACTCCCCCAGTAGCCCCTGAACCAGGCTTCAATGACGATGTGTCCGGCGCGCAGATTGTCTTCGGCATTGCAAGGCGGGTTCCTTCTCCGAATACTCCAACACGGTCTCCGGACACAACAACCGTGTCCGGCTCTGCAAAATGAGCACCACGCATCGCAGAGAGTATAATATTTCACGAGTCCAATCCGCTGACAACTTTTGTAATGTGATACCACGTCATCACTCAGTTATTGTTTCGAACCGTTTTTTGGCCTGCCGCTTCGAGATGCGGTATCACTGGCACGTCTTGTCAAAGCAGAGATCGTGGCCCCTTATTGCGGGATTCTCATCAATACGGGCGTGGGTAATCCAACCATGTCATCTGCACGACCCTTTGGAACAGGCGAGTTTTAAGGCGAGCGGGGAGGCGCTTGATATTCACTACCTTTATAAGGAGATAAGGATTCCCTTCTTGCACCCACGCCTTCTCTTTCTCTGTCTGCCCTCCCATTCTCGAGCTCCAGCGCCCAAGTCCTCATCTTTTCCGCCTCAAGAAAGCACTCGACCATGTACGGATCTGGAGCGCAAGGCAATTGGATGGCCTCCTCCGTCAAGGAGAAGGACATCACCAAGCTTCGGGAGGCCGGGTACCTGGCGAAAGAAATCACCCATTGGCTTCCGGCCAAGGGGCAAATCATCCCCACAAAAAAACCCAATGAAAGGGTGGTGTTCATCTCCCACTTCGTCCGCGGGTTAGGGTTTCCTCTCCACCCTTTCGTCCGTGGACTCATGTTCTATTACGGGCTGGATTTCTATGATCTAGCCCCAAACTCCTTCCTCAACATCTCGGCATTCATTGTCGTGTGCGAGGCCTTCCTCCGCATTCCACCCCACTTCGGACTATGGCTTAAGATCTTCAACGTGAAGCCGAAGGTGGTGGATGGCCAGCACGCGGAGTGCAGAGGTGCCATGGTGAGCAAGATGCCCAATGTCACATGGCCCAAAGGTACTTTTGTGGAGACCGTCAAAGAGTGGCAGAAACTGTGGTTCTATATCACAGAGCCCCGCGACGCCACCTGGGCCGCGGCTCCCGAATTCAAGTCCGGAGCTCGAATGCGGCTCATCTCCTGGCTAGAGAAGGGCCTGAATTGGTCTTCGTCGGACGAGCTGATAGCGCTGCAAACGCGCATCCAAAGCATGGTGGGCAAAAACTTCAAGCTCGTCAACGTGATCCAGGTGATGCTAGTTCGCCGGATCCTTCCATGCCAGAGCCGGACCTGCCCTTTATGGGAATTCGATCCAGAGGAGCACCAGACATTGGAAAGGCTCTTCGGAACCACGCACGAAGATATCTGGAAGTTGCTATTCAAGGGCAACGAGACGCCACCGGAGACAACCGAGGACCGCGGGCGCGCCCTGGCCCATCCCGCCAGTGCGGTAAGTATTTCACTTTTCAAGGCGCATACTTTACTTGCTTAGTCAGGCAAGATTTCTAAACCTCACTATTTATTTTTCTAGGGCTGGACAAAGAAGGCGGAGCAGATTCGGTGTCCGGCTCCGCTTCCCGAGGAACCAGCAATTCCGCTTCTGGCGAAGATGCTGGTTTCGACGCCCTACCAGGCGCCGGAGAAGAAGGCCAAGAAGAAGGCCAAGTGGGTCCGGAGTGGCCCCCGCCACAAAGGAGCTTCGGACATGACGTCCGAAGACAACGATAATCGCTCTTCCGCCACTGAAGACAACGATGACGAGGAGGAAGAAAGCAGCTCTCCCCCTGAGGGGGGAAGGAAGAAGAGGGCGGCCTCCACAAATCTGGAGGCAGAGGCGTCCAAGAGGGGGAAGGGCTCCCTCGCGGATAACTCCGCGTGGGACGTTGACAGCAGCCCAGAGCCGCGCGCCCGGAACAAGCCCCTGGCCCCATTGTGAGTACTAAAAACCCTGATGCGTCCATATATCTGGCCTCTCTACTTCACAGTTTTAACATGTTGAATTATGCAATTGCAGTTCGGCCCGCGACAGCTCCCTGCGGTCCTCATCGGGGGATTCGCTGGATTCAAAGGCGATGGCCAGCGAGTCACCACCGACGGCTTACTCTCCCAAGGCCAAGGGCGACGCCGAGGTGCTGTCCCGAAGGACCTTCCCCGGCCAGGGAGAGGTTTAGGAGGCCGTCAGGGTACCATATCGGGGCCATATCCAATTCGGCCCCCAGCCGGATACCATCCTGGAGACCTACACGGCTCTGGAATCAAGCGAGCAGCCTCCTCCGAATGGAGGAGGTGTGCCTATTCCGCTGGTGACCTCTGTCCATCCAGAGGCACCGAATAATCTGCTGGAAGCGCTACGAGGCGCTTCCATTGTGGAGGAACACCGTATCCTTATGGGTACGGTGGTTGAGAGGGTTTAGTCCATCAAGAGCGGACTGACCAAAGCCTGCACCAGCCTGCTGACAGGCTTTGAGGTAAGCAACGCAAAAGAGAAAGTCATAGTATAGATAGTAGCCCCTGAGACACAGTCCGGTGTTCGGAAAGAAAAGCCGGACAGAGGATCAAGTAATTTTTGCAGGAAACTAACTAAATATGTCTTATGTGAATAAGCAGGCGTCGTTGCTGGCCGCAACCTCTCATGCTGCTGAGGTCTCCGGACTAAAGCAGACTCTGGAGCGGGCCGAAGAAGAGCTCGACCTTGTAAAAAGGCAGCTGGAGGACAAGCAAGGTATGTGGCGACTTGCTGTATATTCGGAAAGAATGAATGAAGTGTATTGACCGTAGTGCCATGATATTTGTAGGAGCGGCGACCGAGGTCGAGGTTCTTAAAAAGGCGCTGGCCGAGGCCGAGGAGAAAGCTGCCAAGGAACAAGCCGCCCGTGAGAAGCACGAGGCCAGGCTTGATGAGGTCCAGCAAGAGCTCCAGGATACCGTGAAGAAATGCGAGTCCTTGGAGCGCGATGTTTCGGCTCAACAGATCGAACTTGCCAAGGCTCTCCAGAGCGCGAAAGAGGCCCGGGTTGAAGCCTAGGGCGCCCTCCAAGAGATCCAGGAGGCCAAGAAAATCACGGCGGATAAGGCTTTTAGTATGCAAAGCAAGTATGTGAAGAAGAGGTATCTCTTACTAACCCAGATTTGGAGTTCCCCAAGGCCTTGGTGGATCTGCCGCACAGTGTTTCTGATGCTGCGGAATTCTTCCGAGCCGAAGAAGGGAGCTCAACAGAGAAGCTATTCTGGTCGCAATACCTTGCACCAGAACATCCGGTGCCCTTTAGCGATTAGCTAAAACAGCTGGTCGAACTGCATAGGGTGGCCAAACTGGCCATGAAGGACTTAATAATCCGGTTGTAGCCTGCCGAAGCCATACCCAGTAGCTAGTTTGATCTCGTGAAGCGGCTAGTCGATGTCTGCCCTCGGCTTGACGCCATCAAGCGGTCGGTCTACTTCGAAGGTGCGCGGATGGCCTTCGCCTGTGTCAAGATGCAGTGGGCGAAGATGAATGCCATCACGATCGCGACCGAGGGACCGCCTGCTGGCAAGGAGCACCGCACGCCCGAGCGATATTTTAGCGATGTCCTGGAGGGATCCCGCATTGTGGCGGAGCAATGTACGAAAGATGTAATCTTTGAATGAATACATTCATATTGTCTCGCTCTGTATTATGAAACAAGTTCGGCTATGTAATATAATGCTTGTTTAATATTTTACCTCCTGTGCGGCCGAGTTTATGAAATTTTGAGAGTTGGCCAGTCGTCGGCTTCAGCCCCCACGTAGGTAGTACGGGGGTGTTTGGGATGGAATCTAAACACTCTTGATCCAATTGTTTGGTCCTTGAAGGAGGTGTTTAGCGCAACGAACCAGGCAATCGGACTATGTGGCTTTATCACCCTCACTTAGCCATAGGAGTTTGACAATGAAAATTTAGGCGCATCCCCTAGTATCCGAACTAGGGTACTGTAAACACCTGATCGAGTAAGAGCCGATTCATCTCATAATTCGGAAATAATTGCTAAAGATTTGAAACCTCCGAAGAGCTGACCGGCTCTCGCCGCATCATGACAGTCAGTTTTTGGCTTTCTCTACTGAGGTGCTCATCCGGATAAACCAGGACACAATCGCAGTAGTTCTCCCTTTACTACCCTAGCCGATATAGCGGAACGTAAGGTAGTAAGAACAGGAGCCGGGCAACCCAACTATTGACCAAAGACATGATTCAGAGCCAATGCATATAGTGCTAAATTCGGGGTCCCGAACTATATTGTAAAAAGTGTTTGGACTTTGTTGCCGTATTACGGGTTGCAATGAAGCCCCTGGCAGATTAAAGCGTACCAAAGTGTACGGGTGCAGCTTGAGAAGATTATCAAAAAAAACGGAAAAGGGGGTAGTAAGCTAGTGCCGCAAAAGTTGGGCCGCAAACTGTTTCCATTATAGCTTAATTAATACGTCAAAGCGTATTTGTACAAGTGGTGCAATAAGCAACCGGGCTATTTAACATGCCACAACCAAGGGAGAGCTGCGTGCGGGTCCTGAAAATAGGTAGAGTGATCGTTAAAGAGACCACCTAGAAATTCCCTTGTACGCCAGTGCTTCTTGCCATCTTGGTGTATCCATCCTGTCGGACGAGAGTGCAGGGCGCGCCCCCTGCCTCGTGGGCTCCCTGGCAGGCCTCCGGTACCCATATTTTTTTATATGAAGTCTTTGGCCCTGGAAAAAATCAGAAGGAAGCTTTCGGGATGAAGCTCCGCCGCCACGAGGCGGAACCTGGCGAACCAATCTAGGGCTCCGGCGGAGCTGTTCTGCCGGGGAAACATCCCTCCGGGAGGGGGAAATCATCACCATCGTCATCACCATCGATCCTCTCATCGGGAGGGGGTCAATCTTCATGAACATCTTCACCATCACCATCTCCTCTCAAACCCTAGTTCATCTCTTGTATCCGATCTTTGTCTCAAAACCTCAGATTGGTACCTATGGGTTGCTAGTAGTGTTGATTACTCCTTGTAGTTGATGCTAGTTGGTTTAATCGGTGGAAGATCATATGTTCAGATCCTTTATGCATATTAATACCCCTCTGATTATGAACATGAATATGATTTGTGAGTAGTTACGTTTTTTCCTGAGGACATGGGAGAAGTCTTGCTATAAGTAGTCATGTGAATTCGGTATTCGTTCGATATTTTGATGAGATGTATGTTGTCTTTCCTCTAGTGGTGTTATGTGAACGTAGACTACATGACTCTTCACCATTGTTTGGGCCTAGAGGAAGGCATTGGGAAGTAATACGTAGATGATGGGTTGCTAGAGTGACAAAATCTTAAACCCTAGTTTATGCGTTGCTTCGTAAGGGGCTAATTTGGATCCACATGTTTCATGCTATGGTGAGGTTTACCTTAATTCTTCTTTCATAGTTGCGGAAGCTTGCGAGAGGGGTTAATCATAAGTGGGATGCTTGTCCAAGGAAGGGCAGTACCCAAGCACCGGTCCACCCACATATCAAATTATCAAAGTAACGAATGCGAATCATATGAGCATGATGAAAACTAGCTTGACGATAATTCCCATGTGTCCTCGGGAGCGCTTTCCTTTATATAAGAGTTTGTCTAGGCTTGTCCTTTGCTACAAAAAGGATTGGGCCAGCTTGCTACACCTTGTTTACTTTTGTTACTTGTTACCCGTTACGAATTACCTTATCATAAAACTATCTGTTACCGATAATTTCAGTGCTTGCAGAGAATACCTTACTGAATACTGCTTGTCATTTCCTTATGCTCCTCGTTGGGTTCGACACTCATACTTATCAAAAGGACCATGATAGATCCCCTATATTTGTGGGCCATCAAGACGCTTTTCTGGCGCCGTCGCCGGGGAGTGAAGCGCCTTTGGTAGGTGGAATTTGGTAAGGAAAAATTTATATAGTGTGTTGAAATTTACTGTCACTTGTTACTATGGAAAATAATCCTTTGAGGGGCTTGTTCGGGGTATCTTCACCCCGACGAGTAGAGCAAAGAGTTGCTCCTCAACCTACTGAACCTACTGAAAATGTTTACTTTGAAATTCTTTCGAGTATGATAGAGAAACTGCTAGCTAATCCTTTTACAGGAGATGGAACATTACATCCCGATATGCACCTAATCTATGTGGAAGAAGTTTGTGGATTATTTAAGCTTGCAGGTATGCCCGAGGATGTTATGAAAAAGAAGGTCTTCCCTTTATCTTTGAAGGGAAAGGCATTGACATGGTTTAGGCTATGTGATGATATTGCATCATGGAACTACAACCGATTGAAATTGGAATTTCATCAGAAGTTTTATCCTATGCATCTGGTTCATCGTGATTGTAATTATATATATAATTTTTGGCCTCGCGAAGGAGAAAGTATCGCTTAAGCTTGGGGAAGGCTTAAGTCAATGTTATATTCATGCCCCAATCATGAGCTCTCAAGAGAAATTATTATTCAAAATTTTTATGGTCGGCTTTCTCTCAATAATCGCTCCATGCTCGATACTTCTTGTACTGGTTCTTTTATGATGAAGACTATTGAATTCAGATGGGATTTATTGGAAAGAATTAAATGCAACTCTGAAGTTTGGGAACTCGACGATGGTAAGGATTCAGGTATAACACCTAAGTTTGATTGTGTTAAATCTTTTATGGATACCGATGTTTTCCGTGAATTTAGCACTAAATATGGACTTGACTCTGAGATAGTAGCTTCTTTTTGTGAATCATTTGCTACTCATGTTGATCTTCCTAAGGAGATGGTTTAAATATCATCCTACCATTGAAGTTAAATTCGTTGAACCTATTAAAGTTGAAGAAAATACTATCACTTGTTGATCCTATTGTTCCTATCGCTTATATTGAGAAACCACCTTTCCCTGTTAGAATAAAGGATCATGCTAAAACTTCAACTGTGGTAAACAAAAGTAATATTAGAACACCCAAACCCTCTGAGCAAATTAAAGTTGAACCTAGTATTGCTATGGTTAAAGATCTCTTGGTTGATAATATTGATGGGCATGTTATTTACTTCTGTGATGAAGCTGCTAGAATTGCTAAACCCGATACTAAAGATAAACATAGACCTGTTGTTGGCATGCCCATTGTTTCTGTTAAAATAGGAGATCACTGTTATCATGGCTTATGTGATATGGGTGCTAGTGTCAGTGCAATACCTTATACCTTATATAAAGAAATTATGCATGATATTGCACCTGCTGTGATAGAATATATTGATGTTACTATTAAGCTTGCCAGTAGAGATACTATCTCACCGGTTGGGATTGTTAGAGATGTTGAAGTCTTGTGTGGGAAAATTAAATATCCTACAGATTTTCTTGTTCTTGCTTCGCCACAAGATAACTTGTGTCCCATTATATTTGGTAGACCCTTCTTGAATACTATTAATGCTAGGATAGACTGCGAAAAGGATATTGTTACTGTTGGTTTAGGAGATATGTCTCATGATTTTAATTTTACTAAATTTCGTAGACAACCTCATGATAAAGAATTGCCTAGTAAAGATGAAATTATTGGTCTTGCTTCTATTGCCGTGCCTCCTAATGATCCTTTAGAGCAATATTTGTTAGACCATGAAAATGATATGTTTATGAATGAAAGAAGGGAAATAGATGAAGTATTCTTTAAACAGGGACCTATTTTGAAACACAACTTGCCTGTTGAAATTCTAGGGGATCCTCCTCCACCCAAGGGTGATCCCGTGTTTGAGCTTAAGCCTTTACCTGATACTCTTAAATATGCTTATCTTGATGAAAAGAAGATATATCCTGTTATTATTAGTGCTAACCTTTCAGAGCAGGAAGAAGAGAAATTATTGAAAACTCTGAAGAAGCACCGTGCTGCTATTGGATATACTCTTGATGATCTTCGGGGCATTAGTCCCACTCTATGCCAGCACAAAATAAAATTGGAGAAAGATGCTAAACCGGTTATTGATCACCAACGACGGCTAAATCCTAAGATGAAAGAAGTGGTAAGAAATGAAATACTAAAGCTTCTAGAGGCAGGTATAATTTATCCCGTTGCTGATAGTAAGTGGGTAAGTCCTGTCCATTATGTCCCTAAGAGGGGAGGTATTACTGTTGTTCCTAATGATAAAGATGAATTGATCCCACAAAGAGTTGTTTCAGGTTATAGAATGGTAATTGATTTCCGCAAATTGAATACAGCTACTAGAAAAGATCATTACCCTTTACCTTTTATTGATCAAATGCTAGAAAGATTATCCAAACATACACATTTTTGCTTTCTAGATGGTTATTCTGGTTTCTCTCAAATACCTGTGTCAAAAGAGGATCAGGAAAATACCACTTTTACTTGCCCTTTCGGGACCTTTTCTTATAGACGTATGCCTTTTGGTTTATGTAATGCACCTGCTACCTTTCAAAGATGTATGACTGCTATATTGTCTGACTTTTGTAAAAAGATTGTTGAGGTTTTCATTGATGATTTCTCCGTGTATGGAACTTCTTTTGATGATTGCTTAAGCAACCTTGATCGAGTTTTGCAGAGATGTGGAGAAACTAATATTGTCTTGAATTGGGAGAAGTGCCAATTTATGGTTAATGAAGGTATTGTCTTGGGGCATAAAATTTCTGAAAGAGGTATTGAAGTTGATAAAGCTAAATTTGATGCTATTGAAAAGATGTCGTGTCCTAAGGACATTAAAGGTATAAGAAGTTTCCTTGGTCATGCCGGTTTTTATAGGAGGTTCATTAAAGACTTCTAAAAAATTTCTAGGCCTCTAACTAACCTCTTACAAAAAGATGTTCCTTTTATCTTTGATGATGATTGTGTAGAAGCATTTGAAATACTTAAGAAAGCCTTGATTTCCGCACCTATTATTCAGCCACCTGATTGGAATTCACCCTTTGAAATTATGTGTGATGCTAGTGAGTATGCTGTAGGTGCTGTTCTAGGACAAAGAGTTGATAAGAAATTAAATGTTATCCAATATGCTAGTAAAACGCTAGATAGTGCCCAGAGAAATTATGCTACTACAGAAAAAGAATTTTTAGCTGTTGTATTTTCTTGTGATAAGTTCAGACCTTACGTTGTTGATTCTAAAGTAACTTTCACACTGATCATGCTGCTATTAAGTACCTTATGGAAAATAAAGATGCTAAACCTAGACTTATTAGATGGGTTCTCTTGCTACAAGAATTTGATTTGCATATTATAGATAGAAAGGGAGTTGAGAACCCCATTGCAGAAAACTTGTCTAGGATAGAGAATGTTCTTGATGACCCACTGTCGGTGTCAAAACCGGCGGATCTCGGGTAGGGGGTCCTGAACTATGCGTCTAAGGTCGATGGTAACAGGAGACGGGGGACACGATGTTTACCCAGGTTCGGGCCCTCTTGATGGAGGTAATACCCTACTTCCTGCTTGATTGATCTTGATGAATATGAGGACTACAAGAGTTGATCTACCATGAGATCATAATGGCTAAACCCTAGATGTCTAGCCTGTATGTTTGTGATTGCCTCTACGGACTAAACCCTCTGGTTTATATAGACACAGGAGGGGCCTAGGGTTGTACGGAGTCGGTTTGCAGAGGAAGGAATCTTCATATCCGAACGCCAAGCTTGCCATGCACACAAAGGGGAGTCCCATCCGGACATGGGAGGAAGTCTTCTATCTTGTATCTTCATGGCCCATCAGTCCGGCCCACATCACACAGGCCGGACGTCCGAGGACCCCTTAATCCAGGACTCCCTCAGTAGCCCCTGAACCAGGCTTCAATGACAATGTGTCCGGCGTGCAGATTGTCTTTGGCATTGCAAGGCGGGTTCCTCCTCCGAATACTCCAAAGCAGTCCTCAAACACAGAAAACGTGTCCGGTTCCGCAAAACAAGTACCACACACAACCGCAGAGAGTATAATATTTCACGAGTCCCATCTACTGACAACTTTTGTAGAGAGACATTACGTTCCTTCTCGGTCATTATTTCGAACCATTTTTAGCCTCCCGCTCCACGTTTTGAGACGCGGTTCTCATTGGCACGTCTTGTCGAAGCAGAGATCGTGTCCCCTTATTGCGGGATTCTCATCAATACAGGCGTGGGTAATCCAACCACGCCGCCTGCACGGCCCTTGGGGAATAGGCGAGTTTTAAGGAGAATGGAGAGGCGTTTGATATTTGCTACCTTTATAAAGAGATAAGGATTCACCCTTTCACCCATGCCTTCTTTCTCTCTGCCCACCCATTCTCGAGCTCCAGCGCCCAAGCTTCCATCCTTTCCGCCTCAAGAAAGCACTCCAGCCATGTCCGGATCCGGAGTGTAGGGCAAGTGGATGGCCTCCTCCGTCACGGAGATGGACATCACGAAGCTCCGGGAGGCGGGGTACTTGGCCCAGGAAATTGCCCACCGGCTTCCGACCAAGGGGCAGATCATCCCCACCCTGAAGCCCCATGAGAGGGTGGTGTTCATTCCCCACTTTGTCCGCGGGTTGGGATTTCCTCTCCACCCATTTGTCCACGGACTCATGTTCTACTACGGTCTAGATTTCCATGATCTGGCGCCAAACTCCTTCCTCAACATATCGGCATTTATTTTCATGTGCGAGGCCTTCCTCCGCATCCCACCCCACTTCGGATTGTGGCCGAAGACCTTTAATGTGAAACCGAAGGTGGTGGATCGCCAACACGCAGAGTGTGGAGGTGCTATGGTCAGCATAATGTCCAACATCACGTTTCCCAAAGGCACCTTTGTGGAGACTTTCAAAGGGTGGCAGAAGCAGTGGTTCTACGTCACAGAGCCCCGCGACACCACCTGGGCCGCGGCTCCTGAATTCAAGTCCAGGGCCCCGATGCGCCTTACTTCCTGGCTAGAAAAGGGCCTGGACTGGGCGTCATCGGACAAGGTGTCCGTGCTGCAGACGCGCATCAGGAGCATGGTGGACAAGAACATCAAGCTTGTCAATGTGATCCAGGTGATGCTTTTTCGCCGGATCCTTCCTTGCCAAAGCCGGACATGCAATTTGTGGGAGTTCGATCCGGCCAAGCACCAAACCTTGCATGTAACGCCCACGATGCGGCTATATCTCCCACGTGCCGAGGCACGACTTAGAGGCATAATCGCATAGTGGTTTTGTCGCAAGAAGGGTCATCTTCACACAATCCCATGTAATGAACAAGAATGGGATAAGGAGTTGGCTTACAATCGCCACTTCACACAATACATAAATATAATTCATACATCATCCAAAATACAAACATATAGACCGACTACGGCCAAAATCCAGATGAAAATAAGATAACCCCAAATGCTAGGTCCCCGATCGTCCCAACCGGGCTCCACTACTGATCATCAGGAAAAGACACATAGTAACGACCACGCTCCTCGTCGAACTCCCACTTGAGATCGACCCCATCATCTGCACTGGCATCGTCGACACCTGCAACTATTTTGGTAGAATCTGTGAGTCACGAGGACTCAGCAATCTCACACCCGCGAGATCAAGACTATTTAAGCTTATAGGAAAAGGATGGTGTAGTGAGGTGGAGCTGCAGCGGCAATAAGCATATATGGTGGCTAACATACGCAAGAGAGAGCGAGAAGAGAAGCAACGGAGCGTTCGTCAACTAGCAATGACCAAGAAGTGATCCTAAACTCCTACTTACGTCATACATAACTCAGACCGTGTTCACTTCCCGGACTCCGCCGAGAAGAGGCCATAACGGCTACGCACACAGTTGATGCATTTTAATTGGGTTAAGTGACAAGTTCTCTACAACCGGACATTAACAAATTCCCATCTGCCTCATAACCGCGGGCACGGCTTTCGAAAGATAATACCCTGCAGGGGTGTCCCAACTTAGCCCATCATAAGCTCTCACGGTCAACGAAGGATAAACCTTCTCCCGGAAAGACCTGATCAGTCTCGGAATCCCGGTTTACAAGACATTTCGACAATGGTAAAACAAGACCAGCAAAGCTGCCCGATGCGCCGACAAATCCCGATAGGAGCTGCACATATCTCGTTCTCAGGGCACACCAGATGAGACATCCTACGAGTAAAACCAGACCTCGAGTTTCCAGGAGGGGGCCCCGCAGTCTACTCAGTTTGGACCAACACTCGAAGGAGCACTGGCCCGGGGGGGGGGGTTAAAATAAGATGACCCTCGGGCTCGCGAAAACCCGGGGGAAAAGGCTTAGGTGGCAAATGGTAAAACCAAGGTTGGGCCTTGCTAGAGGAGTTTTATTCAAGGTGAACTGTCAAGGGGGTCCCATAAATCACCCTACCGCGTAAGGAACGCAAACTCAAGGAACATAATCCCGGTATATCAGTAACTAGGGCGGCAAGAGTGGAACAAAACACCAGGCATAAGGCCGAGCCTTCCACCCTTTACCAAAATATATAGATGCATTAATTAAATAAGAGATATTGTGATATCCCAACATATCCATGTTCCAACATGGAACAAACTTCAACTTCACCTGCAACTAGCAACGCTATAAGAAGGGCTGAGCAAAAGCGGTAACTTAGCCAAACAACGGTTTGCTAGGAAAGGATGGTTAGGGGCTGACATGGCAAAATGGGAGACATGATATAGCAAGTGATAGGTAGCGCATCATGGCAATAGAGCGAACAACTAGCAAAGCAAAGATAGAAGTGATTTCGAGGGGTGGTCATCTTGCCTGCAAGGTTCTCAGAGTTGTCGAAAGCTTGATCCTCGTAAGCATACTCAACAGGTTCCTCGTTCACGAACTCGTCTCCCGGCTCTACCCAAGACAAGAACACAAACAAACGGAACCACAATCAACCACAAGAAATGCACAAGCAACATGATGCAAAACATGTAAGATATGCAAGATATGATATGCGATGCATATGCGTGCTCCGGAAGGAAAATGATGAACAAGGCAGTAACATGGCAAACCAAGCATTCCACTGGAAATATGGGATGATTTTGGTCGAAATCGATATAAAGATCACCGGCAACGGATGTACGGTTTGCAAATGGCAAGCAAAACAAGAATGACACGAATCTGCGATTAACAGCATGATAGCACTTAAAAGGCAACAAGTAACAATGCTATAGCACCCCAACATAGCAACAAAGCATATGACAGTAATCTACAGGAGATGCTTGTCAAAAGATGAACACTGAGCTACGGCTAGTTCACAACATAACAAGCTCAAACAAGCATGGCAAAAGTGTAAAAGATAACAGGTTCATAGACTTGGTGAAATTGCTGGACATGCAGAAAACAGCATCAGGTAGCAATGTTTAGAGCACGAAATCTACATGCTACAGGAACTTAACATAGCAAAACAAGGCATGGAAGTGTTCTACTAAATGCATATGACAAAAGACCCTTACTGACCATCAGCCAAAAAGGACCAGAATATATGATGGCAAGCATGTGAACATAGCGAGTTCCGTTATCAGGTTTCAGACAGCAGAAAACAGAGCATGGCAGAAACAATAATATGTAGGCATGTTGGTGAGCTTGATGCACTCACTACAGAGAAATTCAAGACAAAACAAGTATACCTACAGTAATATGGCATGTTTATGAAGCTATCCATGGCAAGAACAAGAGCATAGCATGTATCGATCAACTACAATAAGCTTGGCAAAATTGCATATCATGTTAAGAATCTGCCAGAAATATTTTATAGCAAAAGTAGAGCAAGATTGAGTCATGCTATGGTACTCCATAATTGCAAACAAGGGCAGGAATGGATCAATTACAACTATAGCTACAAAACATCCTTACTGAACATCTCCAAAATAGGCATGGATCTCTCTGTAGAATCAAGTTTGTGCTAGTCCCTGAAATCAGAAACATTACGGGGCCTATTTTGCATGCTTGTGCTAGTCACCACAGAGATCACAAAAATACATGGCATACACCCCTGGAAAGATGGCATGGCATACAACAAAACACATGTAGAGCTCATGCCCATAAGATGCACAGATTAAAAGATACAAAAATGACAAATCTCCAAGTTCTGATAAGAACCAGCAGATAACAGCAACTAGCCCTCTTGCAATAGAGATTTGGGCATAAAGATGACCTCTAATGAACATGTTGCAATTGAACAAAATGTAGAGCATCACGAGACGAACAATTGGACATATTACACGCGCGAAACGGAGCTATGCACAGTGAGTTATGCAATGAGGAACAGGGGCATATAATATGAAGAATGCAAAAAACATAGAAAGTTTGAGGGGGCTCGGGGTCAACCTTGCTACAGTAACTCGAACGGATCCAGATCGGGGCCTGCTTGAGGGGCTCGCCGGCCGTCGGAGAGGGAGGGGAAGGAGGCGGCGGCGGCGACCGTAGGCAGTAGGCCGGAGGGAGGAGGAGAAGCCGGAGGGGACGCCGGGCTCGGGGCGGCGACGGGCTCGCCGGCGCGCGGGCTCCGGCGCGGCGGAGCGGCGAGGCCGGCAGGGAAGCGACGCGGCGGGGCAACCGGCGCGGGAGGCAGGCGGCGGCGGTACGGGCCGGGCGGGCCCCGCCTGGGCCCGGCGGGCCGGCGGCGCGAGGAGGAGAGAGAGAGCGCCCGGGGTGACGTGGCGCGCCCTTATTGGCTGCGGGTGGCGGCGGGTTTTCGTCTGGCGGCGCTGGACGCGTCCGGCCGCGGAGAGGGAACGGGGCTAGGGTTCGTCTGCGTTTCGTTTTCGGGAGGGCTCACATATAAATAGGTAGAGGGAGCTAGGAGGCTGCAAATGAGGTGTGGTTTTCGCCCACACGATCGTGATCGAACGACCTAGAGCATGGAAGAGAGTTAGGTGGGTTTTGGGCTGGTTTTAGAGGGGGTTTTGCTGCAACACACAGATGGCCTTTGCGGATGCCCGGTTAACCGTTGGAGTACCAAACGACCTCCAAATTGAACGAAACTTGACCGGTGGTCTCCTGGTGGTATACTAAGGCCACTTGACAAGCCTCGGTCCATTCCGAGAATGTTTGACACCCACGCACGAAAGAAAACAAGAGGGGTGCACGGAGGATATAGGAGCGCCGGATTGCAAAATGGACAACGGGGAAAAGCTCGGATGCAAGAGACGAACACGTATGCAAATGCAATGCACATGATGACATGATATGAAATGCATGACATGAACAAAATGCAAGAACGAAAGACAAAACCCGACAACGAAGGGAATATCATATCACATAGCCGAAAATGGGAAGAGTCGGAGTTACAAATATGGCAAGTTACATGCGGGGTGTTAGATTGCAACAATTCTTCGGTGCTACACATGAAGGCATATGGAAGGTGCTTTTTAAGGCCAATGAGACGTGGCCGAAGACGACCGAGGACCAAGGGTACAACTTGACCCATCCCGCCAGTTCGGTAAGTTTTGCGTATTTCGAGGTGTATCCTTCACCTGTACATTCAAGGAAGATGTTTAAGCTTCTCTATTTGTCCTTTCAGGGCTAGATTAAGAAGGTGGAGCGGATTTAGTGTTTGGCTCTACTGCCCGAAAACCCAGCTATCCCTCTTCTGACGAAGATGCTGGTTCCGGCGCCATATCAGGCGCTGGAGAAGAAGGCCAAGAAGAAGGGCCAGGAGGCAAGAAGCGGCCTCCGTGATAAAGGCACTTCGGATGCAACATCCGAAGACGCTGAAACCCACTCCTCCCTCGTCGAGAGCGAGGAGGAGGAGGAGGAAAGCAATTCTCCCCCCAAGGGGGGAAGGAAGAAAAGGGCGGCCTCCCCGGATCTGGAGTCAGAAGCGTCCAAGAAGGGGAAGGTCTCCCTCGCGGACAACTCCGCATTGGACACTGATAGCAGCTCCGAGTGGCGCCCCAGGGAGAAGCCCCTGGCCGAATCATAAGTACTCAAAGGCATTGACCCACACATATATCCAGCTCCTTTACTTTATGGTTTTAACAAGTTGAATCATGCACTGCAGTCCGGCTTGTTCCCACCTCCAGCGATCCTCATCTTCGGGGAATTCGCTGGATCCTGCCTCCTCCCCCAAGGCCACGGATGATGCCGAGGTGTTGTCCCGAAGGACCCTCCTAGGCCAGGGAGAGGTACAGGAGGCCGTCCAGGTGGCGCCAGAGAGTGATGCCTCAGCTGCCGGACACATGGGGGAGCAGATCCCCATAGAAACTGGCAATGGGGGCCATACCCAATTCGGCCCCCAGCCGAATACTATTCCAGAAGCCCCTACGGCTCCGGGAACAGGTGAGTAGCCTCCTTTGAAAGAAGGAGCTGCACCTATTCCTCCGGTGACCTCTGTCCATCCAGAGGCACCAGATACTCTACTAGAAGCGCTTCAAGGTGCTTCCATTGTTGAGGAACACCGTATCCTCATGGGTACGGTGGTTGAAAGGGTTCAGTCTGCTAAGAGCGGACTGACCGAAGCCTACACCAGCCTTCTAACAGGCTTTGAGGTATGCGGCGTAATTATGCAAAAAGAATGTCATAGTATAGACAGTAGCCCCTGAGACTCTGTCCGGTGTTCGAAAAGAAAAGCCGGACAGAGGATCAAATAATTTTCGCAGGAGACTAACCATACATGTCTATGTGAATAAGCAGGCGTCGATGCTAGCTGCGACCTCCCATTCTGCTGAAGTATCTAAACTGAAGCAGAATCTGGAGCGGGCTGAGGAAGAGCTCGGCCGTGTGAAAGAACAGCTAGAGGACAAGAAAGGTATGCAATGGCCTATTCAGATCTAGAAAGATATGAATTGTTTGTGTTGATCATGTTAGCATGATACTTCGTAGAAGCCGCGATCGAGGTGGAGACCCTCAAGAACGCGCTGGCCAGGGCCCAGAAGAGAGCGGCAAAGGAACAAGCCGCCCGCGAAAAACACGAGGCCAGGGTCGGGGAGGTCCAGCAGGAGCTCCAGGACGCTGTGAAGAAATGCGAGTCCTTGGAGCGCAAGAATGCGGATCAAGAGTCCGAACTTGCTAAGGCCCGCCAAAGCACACAAGAAGCCCGTGATGAAGCCCAGGGCGCCCTCCGGGAAATCCAAGAGGCCCGGAAAATCGCGGCGGGACGGCCTTTATTATGCAGAGCAAATTTGGGAAGAAAAGGTACCTCCTACTGACCCGGATTTGGAGTTCTCCAGGAGCGTTTGCGGATCTGCCGCGCAGTGTTGCTGATGCTGCGGAGTTCTTCCGAGCTGAAGAGGGGAGCTCAACGGAGAAGCTGTTCTGGTCGCAATACCTTGCGCTAGAGCATCCGGTGCCCTTTAGCAATCAGCTGAAATAGCTGACCGAACTGCATAGGGTGGCCGAATCGGCCATGAAGTATTTGATAATCCGTCTGTGGCCTGCTAAAGCCATACCCAGCAGCTACTTCGGGCTCGTGAAGCGGCTGGTCAATGCCTGCCCTCGGCTTGATGCCATCAAGCGGTCGGTCTGCATCGAAGGTGTGCGGATGGCCTTCGCCCGTGTCAAGGTGCAGTGGGCGAAGATGGACGCCGTAAAGCTCGCGACTGAGGGACCGCCCGGGGGCAAGGAGCACCACACGCCCGAGTTTGATGATGTCCTCAAGGGATCCCGCATTGTAGAGGGCCATGTGCAAAAGACATTATCTTTGAATGAAGACATTCATGTTATCCCGTCCTATATTATGAAACAAAGCCAATATGTAATATAATGCTTGTTGTTTGTTTTCAAATTTTATCTCCTGTGCGGCCGTTTTATTAAATCTGAGAGTTGGCCAGTCATCGGCTTCAGCCCCCACGTAGATAGTACGGGGGTGTTTGGGTTCAAACCTAAACACTCTTGATCCAAGAGTTTGGTCCTTGAAGGAGGTGTTTAGCGCAGCGAACCAGGCAATCGGACTATGTGGCTTTATCACCCTCACTTAGCCATAGGAGTTTGACAATAGAAATGTAGGCGCAGCCCTAGTTAGTATTTGTTAATCCGAACTAGGGTGTTGTAGACACCTGATCGGGTGGAGGCCGATCCGTCGCATAATGCGGGAAAAAATTGCAAGAGATTTTAACCCCCGAATAGCTGACCAGCTCTCGTCGCATCATGACAGTCAGTTTTTGGCTTTCTCTACTGAGGTGTTTACCCAGATAAACTAGAAACACAATCGCAGTAGTTCTCCCTTTACTACCCTAGACGATAGGACGGAACGTAAGGTAGTAAGCACAGGAGCCGGGCAACCCAACTATTGACCAAAGACATGATTCGGAGCCGATGCATATAATGCTAAATTCGGGGTGCCCAACTATACTGTAAAAAGTGTTCGGACTTTGTTGCCGTAGTATGGAGCGCAATGAAGCCCCTGGGAAATTAAAGCGTACCAAAGTGTACAGGTGCAATCGATAAGGATAGCGAAATAAAATGAAGTAGTAAGCCAGTGCCACATAAGTTGGGCCGCAAACTGTTTCCATTATAATTTGATTAATACGTCAAAGCATATTTGTACAAATAGTGCGATAACCAACATGGCTATTTAACATGCCGAGACTAAGGGGGAGCTGCGTGCGGGTCCTGAAAACATGTAGAGTGATCGTCAAAAAGACCACCTAGAGATTCCCCCACACGTCTATGCTGCTTGCCGCCTTGGTATATCCATCCTTCGAAAGGATCGATGATCAGACCGTCATGAGGGGCGTGTGGAAAAGAAAACAAAAAAGGATAAAAAGAAAAGGAAAAGTATGTGTGCCCAGGGAAGGTCGAGCCGTATGATGGACCACAATCGAGTTACGCCTCCGTCTATGCCCAGGGTATTTTGAGTGCGTAGTTATGTACGCGCAGTATGTACCCCGCCATTTGGTCGGGACTGAGATGGAGGCCGAATTGCTAGTCGAACTCCTGACGAGCTGGACTGTCAAGCTGCGGAGTAGTCCAGACTCATTTGATAGTGTCCGGGAGCTTGGCCGCTGAATTAAAATTCTGTTTGATAAGGCCGCTCTGTACTTCCGCTTCCAGGGCCGCGGTGTGCTCCTCAGTACGGAGGGAGCGTTTCGTGTTTCCATTGACTGTTATGACACCGCGTGGTCCGAGCATCTTGAGTTTGAGATAAGCATAGTGTGGCACCGCATTGAATCAAGCAAATGCAGTTCGTCCGGGCAGTGCGTGATAGACACTGCGGAAGGGGACGATATCGAAGATCAAGTCTTTGCTTTGGAAGTTATCTGGGGATCCGAAGATGACTTCCAATGTGATTGAGCCCGTGCAGCGGGTCTCTACACCTGGTATTACTCCTTTAAAGGTAGTTTTTGTGGGCTTGATCCTTGATGGATCGATGCCCATCTTGCGGACTGTATCCTGATAGAGCAGGTTGAGGCTGCTGCCACCGTCCATGAGGACTCGCGTGAGGTGGAATCCATCAATGATTGGGTCGAGGACCAGTGCGGCTGAACCACCATGACAAATACTAGTCGGATGGTCCCTGCGATCGAAGGTGATCAGGAAAGACAACCATGGGTTGAATTTTGGGCGACTAGCTCTATCGCGTAGACGTCACTGAGTGCGCGTTTGCGCTCCCTTTTGGGAATATGGGTAACATATATCATGCTCACCGTTTTAACTTGCGGGGGGGGGGGGGGGGGACTTCTTCTGTCCCCCTGTGTTCGGCGGACGGGGCTCCTCGTCGTCGTCCTCACTTTGCGACCCCTTCTCCTTGTTCTTAGTATTTAACTTACCGGCTTGTTTAAAGACCCAATAGCTTCTGTTGGTATGATTGGCTGGTTTATCGGGGGTGCCGTGGATCTGGCATGGACGATCGAGTATGTGGTCCAAGGTGGATGAGCCCGGATTGTTTCTTTTAAATGGCTTCTTCCGCTGGCCGGACTTGGAGCCACTAAATCCAGCGTTGACCGCCATGTCATCGGTATTGTCACCGTTGCTTCGACGCTTGTGCTTGTTGCGTCGGGGCTTACCGTTGCTATTTCCGGCTTCAGAGGTGCCAGGTTCGCTTGCATTATTATTGCTACGGGGTAGTGAGCTATCTTCGCCCGCGCAAAAGCGGGTCATAAGTGCCGTGAGGGCTGCCATGGACTTCGGATTTTCTTGGCCGAGGTGTCGGCCGAGCCATTCGTCGGGGATGCTATGCTTAAAGGCCGCTAGGGCTTCGGCGTCCGGACAGTCGACGATCTGGTTCTTTTTAGTTAGGAACCTAGTCCAGAACTTTCTGGCTGACTCTTGGGGCTGTTGAACTATGTGACTTAGGTCATCGGCGTCAGGAGGTCGGACGTATGTACCTTGGAAGTTGTCGTGGAAGGCGTCTTCCATGTCCTCCCAGCTGCCAATAGAGTTTTCTGGCGGGCTATTTAACCAGTGCCGAGCTGGTCCCTTGAGTTTTAGCGGGAGGTATTTGATGGCATGAAGGTCATCACCGTGGGCCATATGAATATGGAGAAGAAAGTCCTCAATCCATACCGCGGGATCTGTTGTTCCACCATATGATTCGATATTCACGAGGTTAAACCCTTTTGGGAATTCGTGCTCCATTACTTCATCAGTGAAGCAGAGGGGGTGTGCGGCGCCTCTATATCGGGCCAAGTCGCGACGTAGCTCAGATGGAGTCTGTCTGTGGTTTTTGGCACGGACGTGGTTATGCTTGTCACGTCCGGCTAGATAGCCGTCGACGCGCGTCGGGGCACGCCCCCACGATCCATAGATCGATCTGGTCTGACCTGCTCTATTTTCCAGGTCCTGCCGCAGGTGATATGTATATCCCTGAGCTGTTGTGTCTCTACCTTTACGGCGAGGTGGTATGGGCTAGTGTTCGGCTTGAGTTGTCGTTTTGTCCCGGCCACGTGGTGGTCAGTCAGCCGCGTTACGCGCTGATGGTACGGGGTCCAGTGCCTCCTCGTCGAATTGAGGTAGAAGTTTACGCTTCGGGTAACTTTTGGTTGGGCGCTCGAGGCCGTATTCCTCGGCTGCCGGGACATTAGTCCACCTGTCGTTGTGTAGATCTTGATCAGCTTGAAGCTGCTGCTGCTTCTTTTTCCGGCTCCTTGTAGTGGCTATTAGCCGGCGCTTAAAGCGCTCCTTCTTGAGAGGTTCCTCAGGCACGATAAAGTCTTTGTTGCCGAGGCTCACCTCATCCTTGGAGAGTGGAAGATAATTGCTGTCCTCCGAGTCTTCGTTTACGGCCTGTTCATCAGGGCTAACTTGCCCATCTTCCCGATCGTCCTGTTCGGAGATCGGCTCGACGGGTTCTTCTTCGTCTTCAGCATCGTCCGAAGTATTGTTGTCTCTTCCACTTCGTGATTTAGAGCAGCGCCGCTGACATCGCACTTTGGTTGTATCTCAGGAGTTTTATCCTTGACTGGATTCTTCTCATTATCGCCGTTATCCTCTTTGGGTGTATCCACTGTGTACACGTCATACGAAGAGGTGGCCGTCCAACGTCCGGTAAACGGCGGGTTTTGAGCCTGCTCTTCTCCGGCATCGTCGTCCATACCGTCGATGTCTTCGGAGTCATAATCGAGCATCACTACTAGGGAAAAGCTTATAGACATATGCTTACTAGTAGCATGGGTTTATACCCATCGCTACTGCTACTTATTAGTAGCGTGGGTTTATACCCCCCGCTACTACTAAGTTGATGGTAGTAGCGCGGGTTTATAACCCTCGCTACTACTAAGTGATTTCCACCGTGCCCCTCGGGACCAGCCATGGTAGTAGCGCGGGTTATAAACCCATGCTACTACTAAGTTGATAGTAGTAGCGTGGGTTATAAACCCCACGCTACTACTAAATGGTCTCCACCGTGCACCCACGACATGCCATAGTAGTAGCGTTGGACTAGCGTGGGGTATAAACCCAACGCTACTGCTAAGTTATCTCCTTGACGCCCCACCTCAGCCTCTCACCCCTCCTCTGCCTTCCTCTCCCCTGACGCCTCTCATCATCCTCCAGTCCCGACGTAGCCCCCAACCAACCCCGCCGCCACCGCCGACGCCGACGACCTCCTCTCCCCCATCCCCACCGCCTGCGCCCCACCTCACCAGCAGCCACTGCCATGGACAGAGCCGCTGCCTCTCTTGGTGCCCGAAGCCCTAGCTCAGGCCGCCGGGACCCACCCGCTGCGTCCCGTGTTCACGCCCGAGATCCGCGTCCTGCGTTCTTGGCCAAGCAGGCGTCCACGCGCAGATCCTCCTCCTCGCCGTGCCCTTGTGCCGGCCCGGAACCCTAGCTAGGGCCCCCCTTCTTCGGGCGCGGCGCGTGCTCCCTCTTGCCCGCCGCCGATGCAGACGGCCCGCCGGAGGTACTGCTACTTGCTCCTCCGACCCTCCTCCTGCTGCTGCTAGTGCAGACCGACGCCATGGAGGTGAGGTTCCCCCTTATCCTCTCTTTCTCTTCACCGGAGGTAGCCCCTGACCCCCTTGGATTCGATTTGGCAGGTCGTGTGCAGGCGGGGATGGACAGCGTGGCGCACCTGGTGCGCAAGCTCGGGGGCGCCGACATGCTCGTCGAGCGTGTCCGCGGCGTCCCCGCCGAGTTCATCAAGGTCAGTGTGGCTGCCTTTTTTCCTTTTTCAGTTCATTTTGCCATGGCATCCTAATTCCAACTAATGAGGCGGTTTCCGCGAGAAAGCCTAGAGATTAAAGTCTCGGTTACCTGTCACGCGCGACTTTCCAACTCCTCAAATTGATTTATAGTGCATGTGGTTTTGCTGTTCCAATTTAGCTGTCCGCGCCCATGGGGATTCTAGGCAGAGCCGCTTTTGAGATGCAGATGAAGAAGCTTACCTACATCAGTAACTCGACTAATGCACCAAGTGTTTGAGATGTGGCGTCAGACCGTCAGTGATGTGTTCGTGTGCTCATTGTTTAGGATGGTGGTGGTAGACTGGTAGCTTTCCATATCGCATATACCACTTGTCCTCGCTTGGCGTCATTTTATTTTGAGAATCAGTACTACTTGCCCAATGTCCAGTAGCTTGTTTTAGATGTTCGAGAGCTAAATCAGTGATTCTCTAAGTATATTGAACTGAATCTCGCAAATGCTTTTGGCCTTCATATGCCTCTATCTAGAAAATTCAAGTCCCTTTCGGTTATGCTATTATGCCTCCCCACAAAATTCTTGGATCCCTCTCTCTTGCTACTTAACATGATGTGCAAGTGTACAACTTATACATGAATACACTAAAAAAACATGATATGCTTTATTTGTTCTTGTGTAAATCCAACAAAGTAGTAAATGCACTTGTCTTACATATATCAGACAGACTGGGGTAACCTCTGCAAATAAACAGCAGGCAATTTGCCTTCAGTAGCAATGGTTCTGCATATGGATAAAAAAATGTTCGATTGCTTACATATTAAAGCATTGCTGCAGGGAAAATGCTTCCAGTGCCATTGCAATAACCTTTTCTCGGCACCACTAGTGACCAAGTCCTCTCTATCTGCGAGTGGCTGCTCCGACCCTGCTACTGCCCACACGATAGAAGGTCCTCTCTCTCTCTCTCTCTCTTGTTTTTTATTCCTCACTCCGATGAGAGTTTGGTGCAACCTACCTCATAGTTGTACCCTGGGTAGAGTGGTTTGTTTGACATGTTGTTGATCTGAAGTAAAACCACTTAGTCATCCTCTTCCTTTTTCTAAAGCAATCCAGTCTTGTCATTGTTTCCCCGTGTATGGTAATTTGAAGAAAGAGCAATGCTATTCCTGTCTGGGATTATGGTCCGTTGGGGACTTCAACACTGCCATGTTCTTCAAAATTACAGCGTGTTTGCTCCTAGTGCTCAATCATATTCCGTCCTAGATCGTTATACCACTTAGGCCATTGATCTGCATAATGTACACTTTCATTGTAATATGTAAGATGCATATGATATGTTTCGAATATGATCAATGGTAAACTTACTGACTTACTGATTCCTGAGTTCTATCTTGATGCTTTTTGTTCCAAGTGTTAAGCAGGAATTGATATGGCTGTCGTATGATTTTGTTTAATCTTTGCTAATGTGAATTTTGAAATGTTGGTTCAACTTAATCTGATCATCGCCAAACTCTCTACCTCAGTTCTGTTTTAGTAGTGACGCAAACTGCTTACAACATATAGGCTGCAGTATGTGGAGTCCTAAGTCCAAAAAAGAGGTCTGGACACGTTTATTATTATAGTTATTACTCCTCAATACACTTTAGGACCCATTTAACTCTAACGGTTCATACAACAGCATCATAAATCGTATTTTATCGTCAATCAAGCAGTTACATCAAAAAAGAGAATTTCCCTTGAAAGCTTGCCATTTTTTTCTTTGATGTCAGATGTTTTTGATCTCTCCAGTAGAAACAATGACTTCTGTGCATTTTAGCTTGACAAATAGTATCAGTAGTTCAGTACCCATATAGATTACTCCTTGCTCATGCTAATGTTAGTTATTATGTGCTTCTAGCCAATTGCGTCTGCCATCCCATCACGAGACACAAACTTTGCCATGCCAAATATTACTCTTATGATTGCAACTTTGCAAGTGTATGGAGATGTATAGCATAAATCATTTATTTTCCTTAGTCCTCTGCATTCATGTGTTCTGAGAGCTATGATATTGGTTAATTTTCAGGTTATAAGTCTTAGTCTGGACCTCTTTTTAAAAAAACTTAAAAGAACACTGTATCAGGAATATAAGTGTTTATGAAACTATTGTTGTTGGTTAGGCAAACACCTCACAGTATTCAAAAGTACAGTTTTATAGAAATCATATATTCTGATTGAGCTAGTAAGACTCAGTTTATGTAAATTTAGTAGTATGAACTAGTAAGATCCTTCTGCTAAACTGAAGATGTTGTTTGCTTCTGTATATGCCTTGTACTCTCTTATATTCTCCCATGATTGAAGTCCACAATGCTTATGGGACAATCTTTGTTTGTAGGTCAAGACCTCACTGTCTGCTCAATGAAGAGATTTGAAGAGTTGCAAAAGGTAATTTTGGGGCAAATTTCCATTGCTGCAGGATAATGAGATGTTGAAGCGGCAGACTGAATCCATGACACCGAAGTGCAATTGCGGTAGATTATCTCTATTTTTCCTTTTCCTTTTTCTTATTATTGGAGTGAGAATAGGTAGAATGAGGAACTGTGTGACAGTAGATACAACAAATGTAGTAAAAAAACTTATGTTTGCAATTGTTAATGACATACATACTTGCATGTTCTTTGAAGTGGTCAATCGTGAATACCAATGCATAATGATGGGGTTTTGGCTCATTTATTGGCTTCAGTGTCCATGTCAATTATGTATGCTCTTACTGGATATGTTGTAATGCTGGTTTATTATAAATCTTGTATTTGTAATGATGTGTAATGATTTTTTAATTCCTAATAAGTTAGTAGTAGCGTGGGGAGCAAACTAAGCGCTACTAGTATATAGGATAGCGTTGGTTGTTTACCCACGCTGCTACTATTTCATTAGTAGTAGCGCGTGTACGTGATAGCAGTAGCGTGGGTGGCACACGCTACTACTAGAAAAGTTAGTAGTAGCGCGGGTTTAACCCACGCTACTACTAACTATTAGTTGTAGCGCGATACTAGTAGCGCGGGTACCCGCACTGCTAGTAGCCATTTTACCCGCGCTGCTAGTAGCCTTTTTCCTAGTAGTGCATGTCAGTTAAGTCCTCGACAGTTGCTATGAAGTGCGTGGTGGGTGGGACGTAAAATTCCCCGCTCTAAGCCCCTAGTCTGGGCTGGCCCTAGTTCAGACGTTGCTCCTCTGTAATGACGAGGGAACACATCAAGTCCAGAGCTTCGCCTAAAGGCGAGGTTTGGCCAGAGAGAAGAGAGTCCATGGAGTACGGCGGGAAGGAGACTCCTTGTCCGAGCTCACACGATGCTGACTCCGAGGGTTCGGAGCCAGTGTCCGGAGAAGGGTCCGGCTTCGTGATGGTTGCCAGCGACACTACTTCCTCCGGCTCTCCCGTACTGGGCTTAGTGGCCGTAGATAGTCCGGCGGGCTCAGGAATCCCGTTTTCGGACCCGGCGATGCGCTCCGGATCTAAGGCCGGAGCGGAGGTTGGGGTCGTGACCCCTTGGAAGATCAAGTCTCCTCGGATATCAGCGACATAGTCCAGACTTCCAAAACTAATCTCGTGACCTGGGGCGTAGCTGTCGATCTGCTCTAGATGGCCAAGCGAGTTGGCCCGCAGTGCGAAGCCGCCGAATACGAAGATCTGGCCAGGGAGAAAAACCTCCCCCAGGGAAGTATTGTTGTAGATGACTGATGGATCCATCGAACCTTCTGATGACGACACAGCAGAACTCTCAATGAAAGCACCAATCTCGGTGTCAAAACCGGCGGATCTCGTGTAGGGGGTCCCGAACTGTGCGTCTAAGGTCGATGGTAACAGGAGACGGGGGACACGATGTTTACCCAGGTTCGGGCCCTCTTGATGGAGGTAATACCCTACTTCCTGCTTGATTGATCTTGATGAATATGAGGATTACAAGAGTTGATCTACCACGAGATCGTAATGGCCAAACCCTAGATGTCTAGCCTGTATGTTTGTGATTGCCTCTACGGACTAAACCCTCCGATTTATATAGACACCGGAGGGGCCTAGGGTTGTACAGAGTCGGTTTACAAAGGAAGGGATCTTCATATCCGAACGCCAAGCTTGCCATCCACGCAAAGGAGAGTCCCATCCGGACACGGGAGGAAGTCTTCTATCTTGTATCTTCATGGTTGTCGGTGTCCTGGGAACAGGGGTCCCCAGACTTGCCTGCCTGCGGCCCACGGCGTGGCTCCTCCAGCTGCCCTGTACGGCCCAACTTCAACAGTGAACATTCAAGACCCTCACGAGGGGCCAAGCCTCGCAAGGCGGATGACGCAATACCTCCTCGGGGGCAGCCTCACCAGGCTGGCTCACGAGGGGCGGAGAGATCAAGGCGAGTGGCACCTCGCGAGGTTCCTGTAACGCATGCCATGACAACCAAGGCCAGGCGGGCGCCAGAGCGCGCAGCTTACTCGTTTCCTCTTTGGTGCTGAAGGGGCAAGCGCATGCGAGGAGTCCCGAGGCATCAGGCAAAGGTTTCCATATCGGTGCAACGAGACCAAGACCAGCAGGACAGCAGGACGGAGGGCACCGTGGAGCCTAAGACGGCGTCACCACCAGAGCCTTTGGCAGGCGAAGACCACTTTTAGTCAGGATAGCTTGTACTAGCTGTCTCCCTTCAAATTTGGCCGTCGTTGGATCCCTTCCCGCCTACATTTGGGAAGAGGGCCAGGGCCTCTATAAATAGGATTAGCCACCACAGTAGGAGGCAACTGATCTTGGCCCATTCAGATCATCCTCAACCACACAAGCTCACCAAGCTCCAGGACACCTCTCCTCAGGAGGCTGTTCTTCCCTTGTACCTGTTCATCCCTAGCCCAAGAGGCAATCCACCACACCACACTGGAGTAGGGTATTACACCACATCGGTGGCCCGAACCAGTATAAACCATGTGTCCCTTGTTCTGCGAGCTCGACGCGCTGAGCTTTGAGATCACGGTGAGTGCATGAGCTAGAGGGGGAGAGATCTTTGTGCGCGCCCCAGTTTTTGAACCTCGAGGGTTGCGCTGAAGCTTTCCTTGCGCTGATCCGTGTTCCATCGTCCCACCGCATCCATGGCAGACGAGCGTCGAGCCCGCGCCGAGCGCTAGGATGCCCTTGCCGCCCGCGTCGCTCAGACGGCCCATGTCGGTGGGCCTCCTCGTCGTTTTGCATCGCCCGCCGCCAATGCCGTCACTGGCCCGGCAGGAAACGAGCAGCAGGCGTCCTCGCTGCACCCCTCCGTGCGGCGGGACAGCTGCACCGCCACTCCATCGCTAACCCCAGCTGGCTCATCGTCTCACGCTCGTCGGGCGCACACGGATGCGCAGGCCGCGCTGCTCATGGCACGCGAGCTCCTGCGCTACCACCAGGTGGACGACCTCTACGAGGACTGGCTAGACCGCATCACCGAGCTCGTCAGCGCTGCTGGGGGCTCCTCCGCACCGTCCCTCTCGCTGCCTCGCCCCTCGCTAGCTGCGGGCGATGTAGCTCACGAAGCACCTCCGCCACCTCCGCATCAAGATGGTGCCCTGGCGCCATGGCGCGCGGCCCCTCGGCGCGACCCACCGCGCCAGGCGCCCGCGCGAGAAGAAGGAAATTGCCAAGAGGTTCCTCGGCCGCAAGAAAACGCCCCCGCGCTCCCAGCGCCACTGTGACAAGACCGCGTGCCGCCTGCGGTGGCGGCATGCGGACATCAGGGGCAGGCTTCACGTCAGCAAAGGCCCCGGTGGCCACAGCAGGCTGCCGCGCCTTCACTCCAGAGATGCGTAGCGCCATCTGGCCGGGCAAGTTCAAGCCAGACCTGCCTCCTCGCTACGACGGCACCCCTGACCCTGCGGAGTTCTTGCAGCTCTACGAGCTGAGCATCGAGGCGGCCAACAACGACGAGAAAGTCATGGCGAACTGGTTCCCCATGGCACTCAAGGATGGTGCTCGCTCGTGGCTCCTGAACCTAGCCCCGGGCTCGATCTCCTCCTGGGATGAGATGCGCGACCGCTTCGTCGCCAACTTTCAGGGCACCCGCGACTGCCCGCTGGTCGCGGGCGACCTATGCCACATCAAGCAGCAGCCAGGAGAGACCCCGCAGAAGTACATCCAGCGCTTCATCCACGACGTCAAGATGAAGGAGGAGCTCGCCATCCACGAGGAGCTATGCACGGCTCTAGAGCTGTTCAACATGGCAACCAAGTGCGCAAGAGCTGAGGAAGGGCGTCTTTCCCTCCTCGAGCTCCCTGCTACCGACTGAGAGGAGAAGAAATCCGAGGCCAAAGATGTGAAGTGCAAGGGGGTGGCCGTGCTCGCGGCGGAGCCAGACACGAAGCGTGGCCGGGACCATCCAGAGTCGTCCAAGAGCAGCCGACCGTTCTGCACCTTCCACAACGTACACAGCTACAACATCAATGACTGTCAAGAGCTCAGAGCCATTCGAGATGGACGCTTCGGTCGACGTCCCGAGCGCAACGACCGGGGCTATGGCCGAGGAGGAGGACGAGGCGGAGGACGCTGGGACGATCGCGGCCCCCGCCAGGAGTGGCGTGACCAGCCTCGCGAGGATCGTTGACAGGACCAGCCTCGTGAGGGCGCCTGGAGGGATCAACCTCGTGAGGACCGCCCTCAGGGCAATGCTGGTCTCCCCCCATTGCCACTACCGCCAAGAAGGAACGACGACCACCATCAGGACGAAGGGGCTGGGGGCTTCCAGGAGCCGCGCGCTATCGCCTGCATCTTGGGCAGAGCTTAGGCCCCAGCATCCTAGTGCATCTTCAAGCAGTTCTCTCGCGAGGTGAATGCAGCCCTTCCCAGGCGTGAGGCCACGCGCCCGCTCAGGTGATCCAAGTGCACCATCACCTTTAGCTCGGTGGACCAGCTCAAGTGCGCGGCGACCGCAGGCGACCTCCCGATGCTGTGCTCACCCGTCATCAGCAACGCCCAATTCACCAAGAACCTCATCGATGCCGGCGCATGGCTTAATGTCCTGTCCGTCGAGACATTCGACAGCCTCCAAGTGCCATACGATCAGCTACAGCCTACTAAGCTCTTCTCAGGAGTGACCGACGGCTCCACCACCCTGATAGGGCAGGTCCGCCTCCCTGTCACCTTCGGCCAGCGCGACAACTACCGCACTGAGCTGATCGACTTTGACGTCACCCACATCCGTTTACCGTACAACACCATCCTCAGGTATCCTGCATTAGCCAAGTTCATGGCAGTGACTCACCACGGCTACAACGTGGTCAACATGCCAGGAAGCGGCGGGATCATCACAGTCCCCTACGAAGAAAGAGATGCGGTGTGCTCCCTCGAGCACACCTTCCAAGCTGCCGCAATCGAGGACCCCAGCAACGACGGCGCGCAGTACCCTCCTGAGGCCATCCCCAAGAAGAAGAAGCAGCTACTCCACACAGGACCTCAGGGGAGCGGCACCTCCAGCGGTGCCACATCAGGATCAGCGCCCGCATCGGGGGCGCCTCCATCCCTCGCATAGGAAGGCGCGCCCGGTGCCCTCCTCGAGCAGGGCTTGCGGGCTCTCTTCTGGAGGGCCTCAGACCTAGACAACATCACGATGGAGGCGATCGGGCACCATGTGGAGGCGTGCTTTGCGGCACGTTTCTCTCATGAGGATAACGGCAAGGAGCCCCCGGCGCTCAGGAGTTCATCGCCAAGACCACTCAGGAGCTACAAGATGCAAGAGCCATGCGCGGCGACCGCTGCCCACCTAGCGCAGCACCACATCCAGGCGAGGATGGCGGGCTGCGCGTCTGCATCGACATCCCAGGGCTCAACAGGGACGCATCTCAGGAGCGCTTCTGGCCTTCGCGCGTTGGGCGGTGTGAGTGTCCACCCCACAGCTATGTCCAGATGTCGTTTGGCCTGCCGAGCTTGGTAGCCGCCTTCCAGCGCCACCTATGGAGCATCCTGGCGGCTCAGGAGGCCAGGCATCACGCAGTCCTGGCGGAGATGGAGATGGTCCTCAAGGAACCACCCGAGCCCCTAGAGCCTCCCGAGGCTCGGGGCCCTGGCGGCTCATGAGGGGCGACCCCTTCCTCATGCATCTTCGGCTACCCCAACACCCCTTCGACAGCGGAACCAGGTGACATTTTCCAAGTTTATTTAGCTGGGAGCGCCCTTCGGGCCGCATCATTCCCAGGTCGCATGGGCCTGTCCCCGCGACATGTATCTTTTCGCATCTTTAGCTTACCCTACAGGGGGCGCCCCTCGGGCTGCATCATCCCCAAGCCGCTTGGGTCCGTCCCGGCGGCATGTATCGTTCTTGCATCTATCTAAGCTAGTTCGCTTCCCATGCATGAGTTATTTATGGTCGCCCCTTGCTTGATTATCACCCACCACGGAAGCCGCGCGCCGATCGTCTTTCTTCAGGATCCTTTGCATAAGAAGGCTAGGCACGGTGTCTGTGCTCGGGTCCGTCCCTGCAGCATCGATAAACCCAACGGCTGAGCTCTGTTTTACGGGCTAGCCCCGTTCACGTCACCTCCCGGGGTCATTGGTGCCTGGCCTTCTCATGCGATAACCTCAGGAGATTCGTTCGGTGCAGGTTGCCTGACCATCTCGCAGGACTACTGCAGTCAACAAGAACCAAGACCAGGCGCAATCCGCCTTGAGGTAGGGCCTCGTGAGTCCCGCGCTGGCCCACGAGTGCCCAAACACACCTCGTCCAGCCCTGTCGTGCAAGCCATGTGTCAGGGCGGGGCCGTACACGCCCGGGGGCTCCACTCAGAGGAAGCCCTCACCCACGTACCAGTGGAAGCACCATGCTCCGTGCTGGCAGTCGACACGGCCGAGGAGCGGTTATGCTCGTGCAAGTGTGGAAGCGCTATGCTCCGCGCTGGTGATCAACAACTGAGGGCGGCCCCATGGCCGTATCAACCTCAGGGAGCCTCCGAGCTCAGTGTCGGGCCTCATCGCAACACCTCCCCTCGGGAGAGTCGCGCGAGGGGGCTGGGCAAGGGGGCTGCGCTCGGGTCACGCCCAAGCGTACGCCACCCTGCCAGGTCCTTGGGCCTGGTCATCGCGCGCCCTCCCGAGCGGAGCCTCGGTGAGGGAAAAGGTATGAAGGTTGTTTGAGCCTCAAGGAGGACTCCTGAGCATCGCGACTCAGGAGCCCAACTGGCCACACAGCCCCTCACCCCTTGGTCTCGTCCTGGAGATCCGGACGACCCAACGGCGGATGAGGTACGCGCGGGGCCGGGCCCTGCCGACGTAGAACGCTAGGCCTACTCCTGCATCTCCTTTCTGTAAGCTGTTTGCGCGTTGAGGGGGATTCCTGAGCATCGCGACTCAGCAGCCTATCTGGCCACGCAGCCCCTCACCCCTTGGTCTCGTTCTGGTGATCCGGACGACCCAACGGCGGCTGAGGCATGCGCGGGGTTGGGCCCTGCCGACGTAGAACACGAAGCAAATGGGAAGGAAATCGCAAAATCTCAAACAAATATTACAAGACATATTGTTCTCGCAGTACCAAACGCAAGTTTAAACGCCTCCACGAGGCATGGTGCATATTGCAGAAGCTAAGCAGGAAAGGAGCCGCCGGCAAGCCATCTCGTCATCCCCGGACGCCGCCGTCACCTGCAAGAGGTGCTTCTTCCACAGCAGCGTTGCCCTCACCTGCACCACCCCCCGGAGTTGTAGGTTCAGCAGCACCGCCAGTTGAGGGCGCGGGATTGAAGGCGCGGAACCTCTTCAGCAAGGCCTCCACCTGGCCCTTCACAGCTTCGGCAGCAGCTGCGCAGCGCTCGTCGTCCACAGTCTCCAGCAGCTCGTCGAGGTTGGCGGCAGGATCGCGAAGATGGAGGTGGCTGAAGACGCGCGTCAGCGCGGCCGAGGAAAGAGTGCGGGATTCTCCCTCCACCAAGGGGCCGATACCGCCCATGACTTCCTCAAGCGCTGTGACCAGATGAGGAAGCAGCTGGGTAGGGCCCTCGTCGTCGGTAGCCAGCGGCTCGTCCAAGCCCTTCTCGTAGAGTGCCCGCAGCGCCACGTGGGACCTCTCCTCGAGGGACTTGAAGGCCATGCGGTCTTCAGCCAGGACCTTCGCCTTGGCTTCGAGCTCGGCCTTCTCTGCCTCCACCTTCTGCTCCAGCTTCTCCAGCCGGCTGCGCTCCGTATCCTATGCCTTCGCCAACTGCTCTATCTCGGCGTCGCGACCCCTGACGGCGTCCTCCCGGGACTTCATCTTCTCCTCCTCCGCCTTGCGGCCCCGAGCTTCGTTCGAACACTCACTGCGCATGGTCTTCAGTTCGGCCTCCAGCAACTGGCAGTGATCCTGGGCGGCCCCGGCATCCTTCAGCGCCACCTCGTGGGCAGCCGTAGCTTGGGCGACAGCCTGCTTGTCCTTCTCGGAGTCCGCCACAGCCTTTCTTAGCGCCGCCCAAACAGACACATCAGAGTGAAGCCAGCCAGAGATGAGCTCCAGACGCCGGGCCACCAGGCGACGGTCGGTGCCTTGAAGATCCTCCCACAACAGGGTCAACGCAAAAAGTGCGCGCTCAGGATGTCAGGGGAGGCGGAAGGATCCGGGGTCAGCAGCGCGGCGGGAGAAGGAGGAGGCAACGTCGTCACCATGGCCTTGGAGGCTGGGGGCTTCTAAGCTTTGGGGACCCTAGCAACCGAGCCGGACGCCGGCACCTCTGGAGCCAGCGAGGCTACGGGGGCTGCCTCCTCCGGAGGATGCTCCCCCAAGTCTCGTGAGGACGATCGGGCCGGGGAAGCGCGAGCACCGTTACTGCCCTTCCCTGCGGAGGAGGGTGCGGCCACCGCAGGCGATTTGGTCCCGAGCGGTACCACCGCTTCTTCCTTCCTCTTCTACGCCGCGGGCGTCGGCCTAATTGAGCAATGGAAAAGCGCCAAGAATCAGCAGCAGAAGCAGGAACAAGGAAGGACAAGAATACTTACTGGTCCACCGCGGCGTAGTCCCTCCGCTTCCTGAGCTTGAAACCTGAGAGCCTCGTAGCCTGAGGCGCAGGCGCGAGAGCTCCAGGTGCAGAAGAGGGAGCAGCAGATACGCCGGAAGCAGCTCCAGGCAGCGTCAGGACACGGGCGTCGTCTCGGGAGATCAGCGCCGACCTTCCCCTCGTCGGAACCTCGACCGGTGACCTCCCCCAGGGACTGGCCTTGGATCTCGAAGAGCCACCTGTCGTATGCAGCCCCCCTTCCCAGGGGGACACCGGCCTCGTCATCGTCATCAGGAAGGGTGCGGAGGATGTCGGCCTTGCGCAAAGGGGAGGTCTCCCCCGCCCCTTTGCGGGTCGCCTCCGAGTCGTGCTCCTCCTCCTCCTCCTCCTCTTCTTCCTCCTCTTCCTCCTCGCGAGACTCGCCGGAAGACATGTCCACCAGAGTTGTCGCCACCGGGACGTTTGTGGGCGCAGGCGGCATGAGCCCGCGCCCCTCGAAGACGGTCATGGAAGCGGCAGCCTCCGCCCCGTCTGAGCGGCGGAACAAGGGGATGAAGGAGTCCGACGGGTACCCTTGGTAGTCCCCGACCAAGGAACGGAGGGCCGAGCGCAACTCATCGGTAGAAAGGGCCTCTGGGCGGAGGCGGAGGTCATCCCCTTCGTCTCCAAGCTTCCACAAGGGGCGCGGGCGCGCCTGAGGGAGCTACGCGCTGCGCCATGAACTCCTTGACGATCATGGCCCGCGTCAGCTTCGCCGCCCTTGAGTCACCGGGCCACAGGTCGGCGGTTATCCTCTCCAGCACCTGCGCCACCAGGGAGTCGGTGAGCTTCGCGCGAAGCCACCCCTCTTGGGACACGGGTATCTCCATCGGCAGCACCAGTCGAGGGTGGGAGCACTTGGCGTCCATCGAGACCCACTTGCTCCTGAAACCCTCGGCCTTCTTCCCAGCCTTGGGGATAGCGTTGGCCTTGTTGGCCGCGACGAAGACAACACACCCAGAGCAGTGGCCCTCCTTGATCCGGAGGAAGAAGAAGTGGCATAGCAGCGCCATGGACGGCATCACTCCAACATACGCCTCACAGTAAAAGGCGAAGATCGACAGGAGGAGGATGGAGTTGGGATGAAGATGGAGGGCCTGGATCTTGTAGTGACTGAGGACGGAGTAGAAGAAGTCCGAGAAAGGGGGGACCAACCCGGCGATGATGCTGCTCATGAAGAAGGGGTAGAAAGTGCTGCCAGGGACCTCCGGCTTGGCGGAGCCAACCCGGAGCATGTACTTCCTCTTCTCATCACCCTCCGCTATCATCAGGAACACGACGGCGAGGCTCTTCTTCGAAACGCTCGGCGCATCAAGCGCTCGCTCGTACCACGACGACGAGGGAGCGGCCCGGGCTTTCTTGGGTGCCATTGGTGGCAGGCTTGAAGGAGGATCTGGGCAGATCTGGAGTCTCTGGAAGCAAGGAGCGAGAAAGGGGATCTGGAGCCAGACGAAGGAAAGCAGTGAAGGCAAATGCAGCCCGCGCTAGTATTTTGTCAGTCGGGCAGTTGCCGAGGCAGCGTGGGGAAGCAGAGACGCCCACGTCCCATCAGTCGCCACATGTCAACCGAGGCCGCAGGCTGTTGGGGCCCGCGGCGCACCGCACTTGCCCCTTGGCTTCGCCTCGAAGCCAAGTCCGAGCGTGCCTTGGGCTCGGGGGCTACTGTCGGCATCCTGGGAACGGGGGTCCCCAGACTTGCCTGCATGCGGCCCATGGCGTGGCTCCTCCAGCGGCCCTGTATGGCCCAACTTCATCAGCGAACAATCAAGACCCTCGCAAGGCGGACGACGTAAGACCTCCTCGGGGACAGCCTCACCAGGCTGGCTTGCAAGGGGCAGAGAGATCAAGGCGAGGGGCACCTCGCGAGGTTCCTGTAACGCAATCCATGACGACCAAGGCCAGGCGGGCGCTAGGCGGGCGCCAGAGCACGCAACATACTCGTTTCCTCTTTGGTGCTAAAGGGGCAAGTGCAGGCGAGGAGTCCCAAGGCATCAGGCAAAGGTTTCCATATCGGTGCAACGAGACCAAGACCAACAGGATGGCAGGATGGAGGTCAACGTGGAGCCCAGGATGGCGTCACCACCAGAGCCTTTGGCAGGCGAAGACCACCTTTAGTCAGGATAGCTTGTACTAGTTGTCTCCCTTCAAATTTGACCGTTGTTGGATCCCTTCCTGCCTACACTTGGGAAGAGGGCCAGGACCTCTACAAATAGGACTAGCCACCACAGTAGGAGGCAACTGATCTTGGGCCATTCAGATCATCCTCAACCACACAAGCTCACCAAGCTCAAGGACACCTCTCCTCAGGAGGTTGTTCTTCCCTAGTACATGTTCATCCGTAGCCCAAGAGGCAATCCACCACACCACACTGGAGTAGGGTATTACACCACATCGGTGGCCCGAACCAGTATAAACCCTATGTCCCTAGTTCTGCGAGCTCGAGGCGCTCAGCTTTGAGATCGCGGTGAGTGCGTGAGCTAGAGGGGGAGATATCTTCGTGCGCACCCCAGTGTTCGAACCTCGTGGGTTTTGCCGGAACCCGCAATCCGACAATGGCCAATCAGGTCGGCCCACATCACACAGGCCGGACGTCCGAGGACCCCTTAATCTAGGACTCCCTCACCCACTACCTATTGATGATAGTTTCCCTAATGAACAATTAGCTATCGTGAATGCTTCTCGTACTGCTATATGGTATGCTAATTATGCCAATTACATTGTTGCAAAATTTATACCACCTTGTTTCACATACCAGCAAAAGAAAAAGTTTTTCTATGATTTAAGACATTACTTCTGGGATGACCCATACCTTTGTAAAGAAGGAGTAGATGGTGTTATTGGACGTTCTGTACCTGAGCATGAACAGGAACAGATCTTATGCAAGTGTCACTCCGAGGCTTATGGAAGACACCATGCTGGAGATAGAACTGCGCATAAGGTATTGCAATCCGGTTCTTATTGGCCTCCTCTTTTTAAAGATGCCCGTAAGTTTGTCTTGTCTTGTAATGAATGTCAAAGAATTGGTAATATTAGTAGACGTCAAGAAATGCCTATGAACTATTCACTTGTTATTGAACCATTTGATGTTTGGGGCTTTGATTATATGGGACCGTTTCCTTCCTCTAATGGGTATACACATATTTTAATTGTTGTTGATTACGTTACTAAGTGGGTAGAAGCTATTCCAACTAGTAGTGCTGATCATAACACCTCTATTAAGATGCTTAAAGAAGTTATTTTTCTGAGGTTTGGAGTCCCTAGATACTTAATGACTGATGGTAGTTCACATTTTATTCATGGTGCTTTTCATAGAATTAAGTAGAATTGCATATCTATACCATCCAAAATCTAGTGGTCAGGTAGAATTAAGTCATAGGGAAATTAAATTAATTTTTCAAAAGACTGTTAATAGATCTAGAAAGAATTGGTCCAAAAAACTTGATGATGCATTATGGGCCTATAGAACTGCATATAAAAATCCTATGGGTATGTCTTTGCATAAAATGGTTTATGGAAAATCATGTCACTTACCTCTTGAACTAGAACATAAGGCATATTGGGCCATTAAAGAGCTCAATTATGATTTCAAACTTACCGGTGAGAAGAGACTATTTGACATTAGCTCACTTGATGAATGGAGAACCCAGGCCTATGAGAATGCCAAACTGTTTAAAGAAAAAGTTAAAAGATGGCATGACAAAAGGATACAAAAGCGTGAGTTTAATGTAGGTGATTATGTTTTATTATACAACTCTCGTTTAAGATTTTTTGGAGGAAAACTTCTCTCTAAATGCGAAGGTCCTTACATTATCGAGGAGGTCTACCGTTCCGGTGCCATAAAAATCAACAACTTCGAAGGCACAAATCCAGAGGTGGTGAACGGTCAAAGAATCAAACATTATATCTCAGGTAATCCAATAAATGTTTAAACTAATGTTATTGAAACCGTAACCCCGGAGGAATACATAAGGGACACTTTCCAGAATGTTTCAGACTCCGAAAAGGAATAGGTATGTGGTACGCTAAGTAAACCGACTCCAAAACAGTTCTAATGGCATTTTTCTCCGTTTTGGAATATTTAAGAAAATAGTAAAATAATAAGTAGTCCGGGAAGGACACGAGGGGCCCACGAGGGTGGAGGGCGCGCCCTACCCCCTGGTTGCACCCCCTGCCTCGTGGGCACCTCATGTGCCCTCCGGACTCCGTTTTCTTGCACGATACTTCTTTTGGTCGGTAAAAATTCATTATATAATCTCCCGAAGGTTTTGACCACCGTACCATGCAAATATCTCCTGTTTTTGTTTCAAGCTGTTTTCTGCCAGAGTTTTCAAGGCCAAGCATCATGTCGTCCCCCTCCTCCAACAACGCGGGCGACGATGCTTGGCTAATGAAGATAGAGATGAAGAGAGACGAACTTGGGGAGACAAACAAGGGTGATAAGATCAAGAAGGCCACGGAGGATCAAGCTTCGTCAGCAGAAGAAGAAGACTTCCTTCAACCTCACTATAATCATCTTACCCCTACTGAAATAGAAGCTTTCAAGATGATTGAAATAGTTCGGGTGCAAAACAAGTATCTCACTCGTGAAAATATTTTGTTGCAAGAATACATCACCGCACTCAAGGGCATTATTCGCAAACCGGAAGATCTCCTACGCTCGATGTGTGACATGACTTCATCAGCAACTTCATCATCACCACCTTTGAAGAAAGAGACATAAACACATGGGTATGGGCACTCCCCTTGGCAACTGCCAAGCTTGGGGTAGGTGCCCCGGTATTGTTTCACCATCACACTCCTATCTTTACCATTTTTCTTAGTTCGATCCTCTTAGTAATATCTTGATCTAGTAGAATAAAGTTTTAGTATGATGTAGTTTTGAGCTTTGCTTTATGATCCTTCTATGTAATCGAGTCAGTGAGCTATATATATATAATAAAGATTAGTTTTGAGTCGAGGGCTTTGCTATCTTGCTATGATCTTGAGGGAATAAAACAAAGAATAAAAAGAAATAAAAGGATCATATTGATCTTATGGAGAGTAATGACTTCACATATAAAGAGTATGATGAATAGAAGTTGTTGAGAGTTGACAAACATACTTTTGGTCATCGTTGCAATTAATAGGAAGTAATAAAGAAAGAGAGGTTTGCACATATAAATATACTATCTTGGACATCTTTTATGATTGTGAGCACTCATTAAAATATGACATGCTAAAAAGTTGAGGTTGGACAAGGAAGACAACGTAATGGGTTATGTTTTCTTACGTTCGAAATAAATTATATTGTCATGGATCATCCAACATGTTGAGCTTGCCTCTTCCCCCTAATGCTAGACAAATTCTTTGCACCAAGTAGAGATACTACTTGTGCTTCCAAATATCCTTAAACCCGGTTTTGGCATGAGATTCCACCATATCTACCTATGGATTGAGTAAGATCCTTCAAGTAAGTTGTCATTGTTGCAAGCAATAAAAATTGCTCTCTAAATATGTATGATCTATTAGTGTGAAGAAAATAAGCTTTATACGAGCTTGTGATATGGAAGAAATAAAAGCGACGGATTGCATAATAAAGGTCCCTATCACAAGTGGCAATATAAAGCGACGTTCTTTTGCATTAAGATTTTGTGCATCCAACCATAAAAGCACGTGACAACCTCTGCTTCCCTCTGCGAAGCGCCTATCTTTTATTCTTGTCTTATACCTTATACAAGAGTCATGGTGATCTTCACCTTTCCTTTTTACATTTTTTCCTTTGGCAAGCACAATGTGTTGGAAAGATCCTAATATATATATCTAATTGGATGTGGGTTTTTATAAAGCATTATTGTTGACGTTACCCTTGAGGTAAAAGGTTGGGAGGCAAAACTATAAGCCCCTATCTTTCTCTGTGTCCGATTAAAACTTCATACCCATAAGTATTGCGTGAGTGTTAGCAACTGTGAAAGACTAAATGATAGTTGAGTATGTGGACTTGCTGAAAAGCTCTTATATTGACTCTTTCCAATGTTATGATAAATTGCAATTGCTTCAATGACTGAGATTATAGTTTGTTAGTTTTCAATGAAGTTTCGGAATCATACTTTACATCGTGAATAGATTGTTACTTTAGCATAAGAAATCATATGACAATATATTATGTTGTTGTTTTAAGAAAAATAATGATGCCCTCATGTCCGTATTTTATTTTATCGACACCTCTATCTCTAAACATGTGGACATATTTTCCGATATCGGCTTCCGCTTGAGGACAAGCGAGGTCTAAGCTTGGGGGAGTTGATACGTCCATTTTGCATCATGCTTTTATATTGATATTTATTGCATTATGGGCTGTTATTAGACATTATGTCACAATACTTATGCCTTTTATCTCTTATTTTACAAGGTTTACCTGAAGAGGGAGAATGCCGGCAGCCGGAATTCTGGGCTGGAAGAGGAGCAAATATTAGAGACCTATTCTGCACAACTCCAAAAGTCCTGAAACTCCACGAAAGTCAGTTTTGGAATATATTAAAAATATCAGGCGAAGAAAGCACCACAGGGGGGCCACCCACCGTCCACGAGGGTGGAGGGCGTGCCCTACCCCCCTGGGCGCGCCCCTGCCTCGTGGCCCCCCTGGCAGGCCTCCGGTGCCCATCTTTTGCTATATGAAGTCTTTCGCCCTAGAAAAAATCAGAAGGAAGCTTTCGAGACGAAGCACCGCCGCCATGAGGTGGAACCCGGCAAAACCAATCTAGGGCTCCGGCAGAGCTGTTCTGCCTGGGAAACATCCCTCCGGGAGGGGGAAATCATCACCATCATCATCACCATCGATCCTCTCATTGGGAGGGGGTCAATCTCCATCAACATCTTCACCAGCAACATCTCCTCTCAAACCCTAGTTCATCTCTTGTATCCGATCGTTGTCTCAAAACCTTAGATTGGTACCTGTGTGTTGCTAGTAGTGTTGATTACTCCTTTTAGTTGATGCTAGTTGGTTTAATCGGTGGAAGATCATATGTTCAGATCCTTTATGCATATTAACACCCCTCTGATTATGAACATGAATTTTATTTGTGAGTAGTTACGTTTGTTCCTGAGGACATGAGAAAAGTCTTGCAATAAGTAGTCATGTGAATTTGGTATTCGTTCAATATTTTGATGAGGTGTATGTTGTCTTTCCTCTAGTGGTGTTATGTGAACGTCGACTACATGACACTTCACCATTGTTTGGGCCTAGAGGAAGGCATTGGGAAGTAATAAGTAGATGATGGGTTGCTAGAGTGACAGAAGCTTAAACCCTAGTTTATGCGTTGCTTCGTCAGGGGCTGATTTGGATCCACATGTTTCATGCCATGGTTAGGTTACCTTAATTCTTATTTCGTAGTTGCGGATGCTTGCGAGAGGGGTTAATCATAAGTGGGATGCTTGTTGTTGTTGTATTCTCACGGGGTGGTTGCGAGACGACAGATGCCACAGGGTGGCTTAAGGTGAGGGCAAGACCGCTGCCAGAAGATCCGGGGACGGGTATGCGAGTATCACGCGGTAGTTTACCCAGGTTCGGGGCTCTCCGGAGAGATAATACCCCTACTCCTGCATGTCTGGATATATATGTGGGGTGTACATCGGGCAGTACAAAGTGCTCCTGGAGCTGTATCTGAGATCAGTGCCAAGGGCATCTGATCTATGTATATGCATGGCATGCTCTAATGGCCAAGATGCATGCATGTGAGTGTGTGTGCGTGGATGCTCATCTAGGGAGCCATTGTGGCCGGCCAAGTGCATGTGGCGTGTGTCTATGTGAATGGATGGATGTGTGCCCCTTTATAGGAGTAGTGGGCATGGGTGGTGGTGGTGTTGGTTGTAAGCTACCTTGGGTAGCTTACAAACCAAGCCATGTATGAGGCATGTTGGGGGTGTCATACTTGTCTCCTGGGTCACTTCATAAATAGTGCCCAGGGACAAGTGACACTGTACATGATGGCTTGAGGTGACGTGTGCACAGTGCCGGGTACGGCCGTCTCGTCAGTGTCGGCGGTTGAGGTCGGCAGCAGGCTGGTTGGCGCAGCCAGACTGGGAGCAAGCTGGGTGGCGAGTCGTCCCAGGCAGTCGGACAGGGGGCCGCCTGGGCGTCCCGAGCAGTCGGACTGAGGGGCTTTGCTAGCCCTGATGTCTTGAGATATTTTCTTGACGTCTTCGGGGTACCCGTGGTCAATTACCCCAACAGTAGCCCCCGAGCCTCCGGGCAACTTGGCAAAGTTGGGCGGAGGTTTTTTGGCGGGTGTTGATGTAGAAGATGTCGATGACGGCCGGCTGCGGACTGCAGCCGGCGCGGCTTGCTTCCGGCGGGGGTGCGCAAGCGCACCCGCTTGGTGTAGCCTCCAGCGAGGAGGGGGGTTCACCATGGAAATGATCATGCAAAAGACAAAGTTAGTCCACGGAGATATATCAAATGATTGCTTTTAGCATTGCAAGTTTATGCGGAGAGTGCCGACTCGGTTTCGTCCGAGCCCCCTTAATCTTTTTCATCTTCCCTCCGCTCTTTGGCTTGTGCTCTCGCTTGCCGGACAGCCGCTCTGCAGTCTATGGCTGAGAGTGGGCCGCGAAGTGGAGTGTACAGTACTCAGACTCTGGGAGCAGATGCGACCGAGCAAATACTCATAAAGCAAATGGCCGGGTAGCCCGAACCATTTTTCTTCCTGGACATTTTTGCGTGGGTGGCCTCCAGCGCTCGCTCTTGCTAACCGGACAGCCCCTCTGCGGTCTATGGCTAAGAGTGAGCCTTTGGTACCGCACACGCTACTAAGCCGTCTGTGGGAACGAACGTCTCAGGCCAAGCGGCCAGCCCCTGGGCCAACTCTGGCTGGCGCCGGGGCGAACAATGATGCAACTGTTATAAAATGCGGAGATGGCCCCCCCGAGCATCGCTCGAGGTTAACTGTGCTTTCGCGATGCAAAAATATGCGAGTGAGGAGCTCACATAGATTTTCGTGTAGGCGAGGCGGAAGTTGCCGAAGATAGCCAACGCGGCCGGCGCTCGTGGAGCGCGCCGGCGCACCCGCTGGGTGTAGCCCTCAAGCCTCCGGGCGCTCGAGGAGGGTCCAGCCGGTCGGGCTTGACCGGCCAGGCAGCAAGCGGGACGCGACCGAGCCGGCTTGGCACAGCCGGCGAGGTGGCGAGGCGTTTGGCAGCGCCCTTTTTTTCTTTCTTCTCTTCTGCCGGCTGCTGGCAGCCGGACAAAACTCTTCTTTTGTCTTTTGTTTTTGTTTCTTGCAATCTTCCGTGGGGGCGCGCCAGCGCACCCACTGGGTGTAGCTCCCGAGATTCGGGCCGTCTGCTGAGCAGTCAGGCCGGATCTCCCGGCAACTACTTTATCTTCTTCCTTGCGAGGGCGCGTCAGCTCACCCGCTGGGTGTAGCCCCCGAGATTCGGGCTGACTGCTGAGCAATCTGGTAGACTCCCCGGCAACGGCGCTAGAAATCCTTTTTGCTAACTCTTGAGCGCTGCATTGGTTTTCCCTTGAAGAGGAAAGGGTGATGCAGCAAAGTAGCGTAAGTATTTCCCTCAGTTTTTGAGAACCAAGGTATCAATCCAGTAGGAGGCCACGCACGAGTCCCTCGCACCTACACAAACAAATAAATCCTCGCAACCAACGCGATAAGGGGTTGTCAATCCCTACACGGTCACTTACGAGAGTGAGATCTGATAGATATGATAAGATAATATTGTTGGTATTTTTATGCTAAAGATGCAAAGTAAAGAAAACAAAATAAAAACGGCGTCAGAAATAGCTTGTTGATGGGAGATTAATATGATGGAAAATAGACCTGGGGGCCATAGGTTTCACTAGTGGCTTCTCTCAAGAGCATAAGTATTTACGGTGGGTGAACAAATTACTGTTGAGCAATTGACATAATTGAGCATAGTTATGAGAATATCTAGGTATGATCAGTATATAGGCATCACGTCCGAGACAAGTAGACCGACTCCTGCCTGCATCTACTACTATTACTCCACACATCGACCAGTATCCAGCATGCATCTAGAGTATTAAGTTCATAAGAACAGAGTAACGCTTTAAGCAAGATGACATGATGTAGAGGGATAAACTCATGCAATATGATATAAATCCCATCTTGTTATCCTCGATGGCAACAATAGAATACGTGCCTTGCTGCCGCTACTGTCACTAGGAAAGGACACCGCAAGATTGAACCCAAAGCTAAGCACTTCTCCTATTGCAAGAAAGATCAATCTAGTAGGCCAAACCAAACTGATAATTCGAAGAAACTTGCAAATATTACCAATCATACATAAAAGAATTCAGAAGATTCAAATATTGTTCATAGATAAACTTGATCATAAACCCACAATTCATCGGTCTCAACAAGCACACCGCAAAAGAAGATTACATCGAATAGATCTCCACAAGAGATGGGGAGAACACTGTACTGAGATCCGAAAAGAGAGAAGAAGCCATCTAGCTAATAACTATGGACCCGAAGTCTGAGGTAAACTACTCACACTTCATCGGAGAGGCTATGGTGTTGATGTAGAAGCCCTCCATGATCGATGCCCCCTCCGGCGGAGCTCCGGAACAGGCCCCAAGATGGGATCTCACGGGTACAGAAGGTTGCGGCGGTGGAATTAGGTTTTTGGCTCCGTATCTGGTAGTTTGGGGGTACGTAGGTATATATAGGAGGAAGGAGTACATCGGTGGAGCAAGAGGGGGCCCACGAGGGTGGAGGGTGCGCCTGGGAGGTAGGTGCGCCCCCTACCTCGTGGCCTCCTGTTTGATGTCTTGATGTATGGTCCAAGTCCTCTGGATCATGTTCGTTCTGAAAATCATGTTCCCCAAGGTTTCATTCCATTTGGACTCTGTTTGATATTCTTTTTCTGCGAAACTCTGAAATAGGCAAAAAAACAGCAATTCTGGGCTGGGCCTCCGGTTAATAGGTTAGTCCCAAAAATAATATAAAAGTGTATAATAAAGCCCAATAATGTCCAAAACAGAATATAATATAGCATGGAACAATCAAAAATTATAGATACGTTGGAGACGTATCAAGCATCCCCAAGCTTAATTCCTGCTCGTCCTCGAGTAGGTAAATGATAAAAACAGATTTTTTGATGTGGAATGCTACTAGGCATAATTTCAATGTAATTCTTCTTAATTGTGGTATGAATATTCAGATCCGAAAGATTCAAGATAAAAGTTCAATATTGACATAAAAATAATAATACTTCAAGCATACTAACTAAGCAATTATATTTTCTCAAAATAACATGGCCAAAGAAAGTTCATCCCTACAAAATCATATAGTTTTATTCATGCTCCATTTTCGTCACACAAGAATGCTCTCATCATGCACAACCCCGATGACAAGCCAAGCAATTGTTTCATACTTTAGTAATCTCAAACTTTTTCAACCTTCACACAATACATGAGCGTGAGCCATGGATATAGCACTATGGGTGGAATAGAATATAATGATGGGGGTTATGTGGAGAAGACAAAAAACGAGAAAGTCTCACATCAACGTGGCTAATCAATGAGCTATGCAGATGCCCATCCATTGATGTTAATGCAAGGAGTAGGGATTGCAATGCAACGGATGCACTAGAGCTATAAATATATGAAAGCTCAACAAAAAAACTAAGTGGGTGTGCATCCAACTTGCTTGCTCACGAAGACCTAGGGCACTTGAGGAGGCCCATTGTTGGAATATACAAGCCAAGTTCTATAATGAAAAATTCCCACTAGTATATGAAAGTGACAAAACAAGAGACTCTCTATCATGAAGATTACGGTGGTACTTTGAAGCACAAGTGTGGTAAAAGGATAGTAACATTGTCCCTTCTCTCTTTCTCTCTCATTTTTTGGGCCTTCTTTTTTTATGGCCTTTCTCTTTTTTTTATTCCTCACTTGGGACAATGCTCTAGAAAATGATGATCATCACACTTCTATTTATTTACAACTCAATGATTACAACTCGATACTAGAACAAAGTATGACTCTATATGAATGCCTCCGGCGGTGTACCGGGATATGCAATGAACCAAGAGTGACATGTATGAAAGAATTATGAACGGTGGCTTTGCCACAAATACAATGTCAACTACATGATCATGCAAAGCAATATGACAATGATGAACGTGTCATGATAAACGGAACGGTGGAAAGTTGCATGGCAATATATCTCGGAATGGCTATGGAAATGCCATAATAGGTAGGTATGGTGGCTATTTTGAGGAAGATATAAGGAGGTTTATGTGTGAAAGAGCGTATCATATCATAGGGTTTGGATGCACTCGTGAAGTTTGCACGAACTCTCAATGTGATAAAGGGCAATGCACGGTACCGAAGAGGCTAGCAATGATGGAAAGGTGAGAGTGCGTATAATCCATGGACTCAACATTAGTCATAAAGAACTCACATACTTATTGCAAAAATCTACAAGTCATCAAAAACCAAGCATTACGTGCATGCTCCTAGGGGGATAGATTGGTAGGAAAAGACCATCGCTCGTCCCCGACTGCCACTCATAAGGAGGACACTCAAAGAACACCTCATGTTTCAAATTTGTTACATAACGTTTACCATACGTGCATGCTACGGGACTTGCAAACTTCAACACAAGTATTTCTCAAATTCACAACTACTCAACTAGCACAACTTTGATATCACTACCTCCATGTCTCAAAACAATCATCAAGCATCAAACTTCTCTTAGTATTCAACACACTCATAAGAAAGTTTTTACTAATCTTGAATACCTAGCATATTAGGATTATTTAAGAAAATTACCATGCTATTTAAAACTCTCAAAATAATCTAAGTGAAGCATGAGAGATTAATAGTTTCTTTAAAATAAATCCACCACCGTGCTCTAAAAGATATAAGTGAAGTACTAGAGCAAAAACTATATAACCCAAAAGATATAAGTGAAGCACATAGAGTATTCTAATAATTTCCGAATCATGTGTGTCTCTCTCAAAAGGTGTGTACAGGAAAGATTATTGTGGTAAACTAAAAAGCAAAGACTCAAATCATACAAGACGCTCCAAGCAAGACACATATCATGTGGTGAATAAAAATATAGCTCCAAGTAAAGTTACCGATGGAAGTAGACGAAAAGAGGGGATGCCTTTCGGGGCATCCCCAAGCTTTGACTTTTAGGTGCCCTTAGATTATCTTGGGGGTGCCATGGGCATCCCCAAGCTTAGGCTCTTGCCACTCCTTGTTCCATAATCCATCAAATCTTTTACCCAAAACTTGAAAACTTCACAACACAAAACTCAGCAGAAAATCTCGTGAGCTCCGTTAGCGAAAGAAAACAAAAGACCACTTCAAGGTAATGTAATGAACTCATTATTTATTTATATTGGTGATAAACCTACTGTATTCCAACTTCTCTATGGTTTATAAACTATTTTACTAGACATAGATTCATCAAGATAAGCAAACAACACACGAAAAACAGAATCTGTCAAAAACAGAACAGTCTGTAGTAATCTGTAACTAACGCAAACTTCTGGAACTCCAAAAAAATCAGCAAAAATAAGACGACCTAGACAATTTGTTTATTGATCAGCAGCAATTGTAATCAATATTATATCACGTTCTGGTGATTTTTAACAATTATTTTCGTGAAAGAAAGTTTCGGGAATTTTCTGCAAGATCAAATAACTATCATCCAAGAAGATCCTATAGGTTAAACTCGGCACAAACACTAATTAAAACATAAAAACACATCTAACCAGAGGCAGAACAAAAACTTATTCCAAAACAGAAGCAAAAAAGCAAAAAAAAAAAACTAAAAATAAAATTGGGTTGCCTCCCAACAAGCGCTATCGTTTAACGCCCCTAGCTAGGCATAAAAGCAAGGGTAGATCTAGGTATTGCCATCTTTGGTAGGCAATAAATAAGTGGCTCTCATGATAGATTCATATGGTAATTTTATTTTCTTTCTAGGGAAGTGTTCCATGCCTTTCTTTAATGGAAATTCGAATCTAATATTCCCTTCCTTCATATGAATAATTGCACCAATCGTTCTAAGGAAAGGTCTACCAAGAATAATAGGACATGAAGGATTGCAATCTATATCAAGAACAATAAAATCTACGGCCACATAGTTCCTATTTTCAACAATAAGAACATCATTAATTATTCCCATAGGTTTCTTAATGGTGGAATCCGCAAGGTGCAAGTTTAAAGAGCAATCATCAAAATCACGGAAACCTAACAAATCGCACAAAGTCTTTGGAATCGTGGAAACACTAGCACCCAAATCACACAAAGCATAGAATTCATGATCTTTAATTTTAATTTTAATAGTAGGTTCCCATTGATCATAAAGTTTTCTAGGGATAGAAACTTCCAACTCAAGTTTTTCTTCATAAGATTGCATCAAAGCATCAACGATATGTTTCGTAAAGGCTTTATTTTGACTATAAGCATGAGGAGAATTTAGCACAGATTGCAACAAGGAAATACAATCTATCAAAGAGCAATTATCATAATTAAATTCCTTGAAATCCAAAATAGTGGGTTCATTAATGTCTAATGTTTTGATCTCTTGAATCCCACTTTTATCAATTTTAGCATCAAGATCTAAAAACTCTGAATTTCTGGAACACCTTCTTGGTAAAGGTAGATCATATTCAGTCCCATCATTATCAAGATTCACATTGCAAAACAAAGATTTAATAGGAGACACATCAATAACTTTTAGATCCTCATCTTTATTTTCATAGAAACTAGAAGAACATGCTTTCATAAAGCAATCTTTCTTAGCACGCATCCTAGCGGTTCTTTCTTTGCAATCTTCAATGGAAATTATCATGGCTTTGAGAGACTCATTGATATCATGCTTAGGAGGAATAGATCTAAGTTTTAAAGAATCAACATCAAGAGAAATTATATCAACGTTCCTAGCCAATTCATCAACTTTAAGCAATTTCTCTTCAAGCAAAGCATTTAAATTCTTTTGCGAATTCATAAATTACATAACACTAGTCTCAAATTCAGAGGGCATCCATAAGAATTCTTGTAGGAATTACGATAATTATTAGAGGAATTACTAGGATAAGGCCTAGGGTTATAGTTTCCTCTATACGCGTTGTTACCAAAATTATTCCTACCAACAAAATTCACATCCATAGGTTCATTATTATTCTCAATCAAAGTAGACAAAGGCATATCATTAGGATCAGAAGAAATACTCTTAGTAGCAAATAATTTCATAAGTTCATCCATCTTTCTACTCAAAACATTAATTTCTTCTACCGCATGCACTTTTTTATTAGTAGATCATTCAGTGCGCCATTGAGAATAATTAACCATAATATTATCTAGGAGTTTAGTAGCTTCTCCTAAAGTGATTTCCACAAAAGTGCCTCCCATGGCCGAATCTAAAAGATTTCTAGAAGCAAAATTCAATCCGGCATAAAAAAATTTGTAGAATCATCCAAAAATTCAAACCATGCGTAGGGTAATTACGTAATTTCATCCTTTCCCAAGCTTGTGCAACATGTTCATGATCAAGTTTCTTAAAATTCATAATATCTTTTCTAAGAGAGATAATCTTAGCGGGAGGAAAATACTTAGAGATAAAAGAATCTTTGCACTTATTCCAAGAATCAATACTATTTTTAGGCAAAGATGAAAACCAAGCTTTAGCACGATCTCTAAGCGAAAAAGGAAATAGCTTCAATTTAACAATATCATTATCCACATCTTTCTTCTTTTGCATATCACACAAATCAACGAAGCTATTTAGATGGGTAGCGGCATCTTCACTAGGAAGGGCAGCGAATTGATCTTTCATGATAAGATTCAACAAAGCAGCATTGATTTCACAAGATTCAGTATCGGTAAGAGGAGCAATCGGAGTGCTAAGGAAATCATTATTGTTGGTATTGGTAAAGTCACATAATTTGGTATTATCTTGAGCCATCGTGACAAGCAAGCAATCCAACACACGAGCAAACAAGAAGCGAACAAACAGAGGCGAACGAAAAAGAGAGGGCGAATAAAACGGCAATGGTGAAGTGGGGGAGAGGAAAACAAGAGGCAAATGGCAAATAATGTAATGCGGCAGATAAGGGTTTGCGATGGGTACTTGGTATGTTGACTATTGCGTAGACTCCCTGGCAACGGCGCCAGAAATCCTTCTTGCTACCTCTTGAGCACTGCGTTGGTTTTCCCTTGAAGAGGAAAGGGTGATGCAGCAAAGTAGCGTAAGTATTTCCCTCGGTTTTTGAGAACAAGGTATCAATCCAGTAGGAGGCCACGCACGAGTCCCTCGCACCTACACAAACAAATAAATCCTCGCAACCAACGCGATAAGGGGTTGTCAATCCCTACACGGTCACTTAAAGGAGTGAGATCTAATAGATATGATAAGATAATATTTTTGGTATTTTTATGATAAAGATGCAAAGTAAAGAAAACAAAATAAAAACGGCGTCAGAAATAGCTTGTTGATGGGAGATTAATATGATGGAAAATAGACCCGGGGGCCATAGGTTTCACTAGTGGCTTCTCTCAAGAGCATAAGTATTTACGGTGGGTGAACAAATTACTGTTGAGCAATTAATAGAATTGAACATAGTTATGAGAATATCTAGGTATGATCATGTATATAGGCATCACGTCCGAGACAAGTAGACCGACTCCTGCCTGCATCTACTACTATTACTCCACACATCGACCGCTATCCAGCATGCATCTAGAGTATTAAGTTCATAAGAACAGAGTAACGCTTTAAGCAAGATGACATGATGTAGAGGGATAAACTCATGCAATATGATATAAACCCCATCTTGTTATCCTCGATGGCAACAATAAAATATGTGCCTTGTTGCCCCTACTGTCACTGGGAAAGGACACCGCAAGATTGAAGCCAAAGCTAAGCACTTCTCCCATTGCGAGAAAGATCAATCTAGTAGGCCAAACCAAACTGATAATTCGAAGAGACTTGCAAAGATAACCAATCATACATAAAAGAATTCAGAAGATTCAAATATTGTTCATAGATAAACTTGATCATAAACCCACAATTCATTGGTCTCAACAAACACACTGCAAAAGTAGATTACATCGAATAGATCTCCACAAGAGAGGGGGAGAACACTGTATTGAGATCCAAAAAGAGAGAAGAAGCCATCTAGCTAATAACTATGGACCCGAAGGTCTGAGGTAAACTACTCACACTTCATCGGGGAGGCTATGGTGTTGATGTAGAAGCCCTCCGTGATCGATGCCCCCTCCGGCGGAGCTCCGGAACAGGCCCCAGGATGGGATCTCACCGGTACAGAAGGTTGCGGCGGTGGAATTAGGTTTTTGGCTCCGTATCTGGTAGTTTGGGGGTACGTAGGTATATATAGGAGGAAGGAGTACATCGGTGGAGCAAGAGGGGGCCCATGAGGGTGGAGGGCGCGCCTGGGGGGTAGGCGCGCCCCCCTACCTCGTGGCCTCCTGTTTGATGTCTTGATGTCGGGTCCAAGTCCTCTGGATCACGTTCGTTCGGAAAATCACGTTCCCGAAGGTTTCATTCCGTTTGGACTCCGTTTGATATTCCTTTTCTGCGAAACTTTGAAATAGGCAAAAAACAGCAATTCTGGGCTGGGCCTCCGGTTAATAGGTTAGTCCCAAAAATAATATAAAAGTGTATAATAAAGCCCAATAATGTCCAAAACAGAATATAATATAGCATGGAACAATAAAAAATTATAGATACGTTGGAGACGTATCAGGAGCCAGCTGCGCGTGCTCGGAGCCGGGTGGCTAGGCGGCGAGTCGGCGGGCGGTCGGGCTGGCTGGGTGAGCGGGAGGATCCGACGGAGCCAGCAGGCGGAGCCGGTGAGTTGGAGGGGAGCGTTGGGCCGCGCGGCGCCATGGCGCAAGCAGAGCGGCGCGTGTGGCCGGGTCGCGGGCAGAGGCGAGCGGTGGGACCAGGTGGAGAGGAGCGCCTAGGGGACGGAGGCGGGGCCAGGCGGCGCCGGCGACGGGGCGCGGCCGGGACGCAGGCACCGGCCGGGGGAGGCGAGGCGGCAGCCGGAGCGGTCCGCGAGCCGGCGGGCGGACCGCCGTTGCAGCCGGCGCGGGGGGCGGAGCCAACGCGCGCGGACGTAGAGGTGACTCGGCGACCCACTGCGCGGCGGCTCGGGAGACGGGCGCATGGACGTAGACGGCCTGGACGAGACGGTGCGGGCGGCTCGGAGGCTAGCGCAGGGGAGCCGGCTTCGTGTAGGAGAGCCGCAGGAGCTCGGCGGAGATCGGGCGAGGCGCGCGACCTACTGGGGCTGGCGTCTCTGTTGGTGGAGCGGGCTACGACACACGTCGGTGATCACCGGAGACAAGCTCAAAGTGGCGGAGGAAGAACACACGAGATTTGCCGGCGCACGAACGCCCCCCCCCCCCCCCCGCACGTACAGGTTTCTTTGGATTTCACCATGAGCACGAACTCGTTTTCCACAGCGACTCACACAGGGGGGGCGCACGGACATGCCCGAGCTGCACCACGACTCACCCACCTCCCACTCGCCGCGCCCTGCACGCTCTGGCTCGCGCCCGCCCATCGCGCTCTGACGCGATCGCCGCGGCCAGTCCGCGCGCCCTACGCGGCCCACGCCCTGGTCCTTCGCTAACAGAACCCGCCCACACGCGCTAACTCATGCACACACTCACACCAACACTTGGAAGCGCACGCACGCACACAAGTCTGCTCCCGCCCGAGCTCGACGCGCCCACTGCGCGGACGCACACGCTCGCCGTGTGTAAACCCTAGCCGAGGCTTATTGCCTACATTTCACCTCCTAAGCCGAGGCTCAGAGCAGGCCACCGTCCTTGACGCCGGCGTCCGCCATCAGCGCATGCTCCGCCGCCGCCGCCTTGCGCAGCTCCGGGCAATCGCACTTGAAGTGGCCGCGCTCGCCGCACTTGTAGCAGCGGCCACGCTTGTGGCCGCCATCCCGCGTCGCCACACTGTGCGCATCGTCGTCGTCATCCCGAGCTCCCCCTTGACGCCGCTCTTGCACTCGCCACTGCGCCGCCGTGTACATGAGCTGCCCGTCCGCCCACTCGCCGTTGTTCTGCCCGTGGCGCCGCACCCGCTCGTCGAAGGTGCGCAGCCGCCCGAGCGCCTCGTCGTATGTTAGCTCCTCGGGGGCGCAGAACTGCTCGATGCCGGCAACGACGGGGAAAAGGCGGTCTGATACCGTGTCCAGGAGCTTCTTCACCAGCTTCGTCTCGCCCAGCGTCTCGCCCAGGCCCGCGAACCGCGCCGCCATGCCCGCAAGCCGTCCGGCGTACGCGTCCAGGGACTCGCCGTCCTCCATCTTCAGCCGATCAAGCTCGCCGCGCAGCGTCGCCCTCCTCGCCGCGCGCACCCGCTCGGCGCCGACGAAGCGCACCTTCAGAGAGTCCCATACCTCTCTGGCAGTGGGTTTCGTCGCCACCGAGAGCAACACGTCCTCCGGCAGCCCCTACAGGAGCAGCGCCCGTGCCTTCTTGCACTTTTTGCCGTTCACCGCCGCGTCGCCTGCCGGCGCCACCGCCTCCCACAGCGTGTGAGCATCAAGGATTGCCCGTGCCTTGATCGCCCACACGGTGTAGCCGTCCGGCGCGAGGACCGGCATCCCCATGGACACCGATCCGCCCGCGCTGCCTCCGCCGTGTGGAACCAGAGCCATCGACGCCGGCGATCTCCCTCACCTCGCTCTGATACCAAATGTTGGTGCAACGGGCTACGGCACACGCCGGTGATCACCGGAGACAAGCTCAAAGTGGCGGAGGAAGAACACACGAGATTTGCCGGCGCACGAACCCCCTCCCCCCCGCACGTACGGGTTTCTCTGTATTTCACCACGAGCACGAACTCGTTTTCCACATCGACTCACACAGGGGGGAGAGGGTTTTATACCCGTGCGCACGGACGTGCCCGAGCTGCTCCACGACTCACCCACCCCCCACTCGCCGCAACCTGCACGCTCTGGCGCGCGCCCGCCCATCGCGCTCTGACGCGATCGCCGCAGCCACTCCGCGCGCCCTACGCGGCCCACGCACTGGTCCTTCGCTAACAGAACCCGCGCACACATGCTAACTCACGCACACACTCACACCTACACTTGGAAGCACAAGCACACACCCAAGTCTGCTCCGGCCCGAGCCCGACGCGGCCACTGCGCGCACGCATGCGCTCGCCGTGTGTAAACCCTAGCCGAGGCTTATTGCCTATAGACTCGACCAGCGGGCGTGAGTAAGCAGAGAAGACTGAGCAGTGCAGTAGCATGGTGGTTGGAGTGAAGGATAGGCTGAGCGCGGGGCGTGCGCGCGAGGACAGGACGACGGCCGCAGGGACGAGGTCCGGCGCCGGCATGAGCCCAACGGCCAAAAGCAGTGCCAGCACAGGGAGCGCAACAACGGCCACGCACGGTGGAGCGCTGGGCGGTTCGTGGACATTGTCTGTCCAGGATACGGGCGATGCATGGCCAATATCTGGCTTGTGTATGGGGCACATCCGAGTAGTAACTGGGATATGTGTCTGACTATGGTTTGACTTGCATCTAGCTAGCTTGCATAGATGGTATGTGGAGGAGCGAATGCGTGTTTCGTCCAGAGCAAGGCGCAATGCGGAGGGAAGCAGACGCGAGCGGCGCGTGGATGCATGTGGCCGACCGAAGGGAGGCCCCGCGCGCACGCGGATGGACGGCCGGCGTTGCGGTGGTGGTGAAGAAGGCAAGGCCGACGGCGAGGACGTGCCGCCCCTCGTGGCCATTCCAGGGGCATGTCGATGCCGAGCCCCCGACTGCTATCAGAGAGACAGCGTGACGCCGCGGTTGTGAAGACGAAGATGGTCCCGCCCGGACTGCAAAACCAGCAGCAGCTTGCCCCACGGTGGGTGCCAGCTATCGTGGTATTCTCACGGGGTGGTTGCGAGACGACAGATGCCATAGGGTGGCTTAAGGTGAGGGCAAGACCGCTGCCAGAATATCTGGGGACGGGTATGCGAGTATCACGCGGTAGTTTACCCAGGTTCGGAGCTCTCCAGAGAGATAATACCCCTACTCCTGCATGTCTGGATATATATGTGGGGTGTACATCGGGCAGTACAAAGTGTTCCTAGAGCTGTATCTGAGATCAGTGCCAAGGGCATCTGATCTCGTATATGTATATGCATGGCATGCTCTAATGGCCAAGATGCATGCATGTGAGTGTGCGAGCGTGGATGCTCATCCAGGGAGCCATTGTGGCTGGCCAAGTGCATGTGGCTTGTGTCTATGTGGATGGATGGATGTGTGCCCCTTTATATAGGAGTAGTGGGCATGGGTGGTGGTGGCGTTGGTTGTAAGCTACCTTGGGTAGCTTACAAACCAAGCCATGTATGAGGCATGGTGGGGGTGTCATACTTGTCTCCTCGATCACTTCATAAATAGTGCCCAGGGACAAGTGACACTGTACATGATGGCTTGAGGTGACGTGTGCACAGTGCCGGGTACATCCGTCTCGTCAGTGTCGGCGGTTGACTTTGGGCAGTCGGCAGGTTGACGTAGTCAGCAGCCGGCTGGTTGGCGCAGCCAGACGGGGAGCAAGCCGGGTGGCGAGTCGGCCCAGGCAGTCGGACAGGGGGCCGCCTGGGCGGCCTGAGCAGTCGGACTCAGGGGTTTTGCTAGCCCCGATGTCTTGAAATATTGTCTTGCCGTCTTCGGGGTACCCGTGGTCAATTACCCCGACACTTGTCCAAGGAAAGCCAGTACCCAAGCATCGGTCCACCTACATATCAAATTATCAAAGTAACGAATGCGAATCATATGAGCATGATGAAAACTAGCTTCACGATAATTCCCATGTGTCTCGGGAGCCCTTTCCTTTATATAAGAGTTTGTCCAGGCTTGTCCTTTGCTACAAAAAGGATTGGGCCACCTTGCTGCACCTTGTTTACTTTTATTAATTGTTACCCGTTACGAATTACCTTATCATAAAACTATCTGTTACCGATAATTTCAGTGCTTGCAGAGAATACCTTACTGAATACTGCTTGTCATTTCCTTCTGCTCCTCGTCGGGTTCGATACTCTTACTTATCGAAAGGACTACGATAGATCCCCTATACTTGTGGGTCATCGTTTACCGCTATTGTTTTGGGGTTATGCTTTAGAGAGGGTTGCATTCCCATTAAATAGGGCACCATCTAAATCCGTTGAGACGACACCATATGAACTGTGGTTTGGCAAGAAACCTAAGCTGTCGTTTCTTAAAGTTTGGGGCTACGATGCTTATGTGAAAAAGCTTCAATCTAATAAGCTCGAACCCAAATCGGAGAAATGTGTCTTCATAGGATACCCAAAAGAGACTGTTGGGTACACCTTCTATCACAGATCCAAAGGCAAGATCTTCATTGCTAAGAATGGATCCTTTCTAGAGAAGGAGTTTCTCCCGAAAGAAGTGAGTCAGAGGAAAGTAGAACTTGATGAGGTAATTGTACCTTCTCCCAAATTGGAAAGTAGTTCATCACAGAAATCAGTTCCAGTGATTCCTACACCAATTAGTGAGGAAGCTAATGATGACGATCATGAAACTTCAGATCAAGTTACTACCGAACCTCGTAGGCCAACCAGTGTACGATCCTCACCAGAGTGGTGCGGTAATCCTACTCTAGAGGTCGTGTTACTTGACCATGACAAACCTACGAACAAGGAGCAAGCGATGATGAGCCCAGATTCCGCAAAATGGCTTGAGGCCATGAAATCTGAGATGGGATCCATGTATGAGAACAAAGTGTGCACTTTGGTTGACTTGCCCGATGATCGGCAAGCCATAGAGAATAAATGGATCTTCAAGAAGAAGACTGACGCCGATGGTAATGTTACTGTACAAAGCTCGACTTGTTGCGAAAGGTTTTCGACAAGTTCAGGGAGTTGACTACGATGAGACCTTCTCACCCGTAGTGATGCTTAAGTCTGTCCGGATCATGTTAGCAATTGCCATGATTATGAAATTTGGCATATGGATGTCAAAACTGCATTCCTTAATGGATATCTTAAAGAAGAGTTGTATATGATGCAACCAGAAGGTTTGGTCGATCCTAAAGGTGCTAACAAAGTGTGCAAGCTCCAGCGATCCATTTATGGACTGGTGCAAGCCTCTCGGAGTTAGAATAGACACTTTGATAGTGTGATCAAAGCATATGGTTTTATACAGACTTTTGGAGAAGCCTGTATTTACAAGAAAGTGCGTGGGAGCTCTATAGCATTCCTAATATTATATGTGGATGACATATTGTTGATTGGAAACAGTACAGAATTTCTGGATAGCATAAAAGGATACTTGAATAAGAATTTTTCAATGAAAGACCTTGGTGAAGCTGCTTATATATTGGGCATCAAGATCTATAGAGATAGATCAAGACGCTTGATTGGACTTTCACAAAGCACATACCATGATAAAGTTTTGAAGAAGCTCAAATTGGATCAGTCAAAGAATGGGTTCTTGCCTGTGTTACAAGGTGTGAAGTTGAGTCAGACTCAATGCCCGACCACTGCAGAAGATAGAGAGAAAATGAAAGTCATTCCCTATGCCTTAGCCATAGGTTCTATTATGTATGCAATGCTATGTACCAGACCGGATGTGTGCCTTGCTATAATTTTAGCAGGGAGGTAAAAGTAATCCAGGAGTGGATCACAGGACAGTGGTCAAGAACATCCTGAAATACCTGAAAAGGACTAAGGATATGTTTCTCGTTTATGGAGGTGACAAAGAGCTCGTCGTAAATGGTTACGTCGATGCAAGCTTTGACACTGTTCCGGATGACTCTAAGTCACAAACTACATACGTATTTATATTGAATGGTGGAGCTGTCAGTTGGTGCAGTTCTAAGCAGAGCATCGTGGCGGGATCTACGTGTGATGCGGAGTACATAGCTGCTTCGGAAGCAGCAAATGAAGGAGTCTGGATGAAGGAGTTCATATCCAATCTAGTTGTAATAACTAGTGCATCAGGTCCAATGAATATCTTTTGTGACAATACTGGAGCAATAGCCTTGGCAAAGGAAACCAGATTTCACAAGAGAACCAAACACATCAAGAGACGCTTCAATTCCATCCGCGATCAAGTCAAGGTGGGAGACATAGAGATTTGCAAAATACATACAGTTCTGAATGTTGTAGACCCGTTGACTAAGCCTCTTCCACGAGCAAAACATGATAAGCACGAAGACTCCATGGGTGTTAGAATCATTACTCTGTAATCTAGATTATTGACTCTAGTGCAAGTGAGAGACTGAAGGAAATATGCCCTAGAGGCAATAATAAAGTTGTTATTTATATTTCCTTATATCATGATAAATGTTTATTATTCATGCTAGAATTTTATTAACCGGAAATTTAGTACATGTGTGAATACATAGACAAACAGTATGTCCCTAGTGTGCCTCTACTAGACTAGCTCGTTAATGAAAGATGGTTAAGTTTCCTAACCATAGACATGTATTGTCATGTGATCAACGGGATCACATCATTACAGAATGATGTGATGGACAAGACCCATCCATTAGCTTAGCATAATGATCATTTAGTTTTATTGCTATTGCTTTCTTCATGACTTATACATATTCCTCTGACTATGAGATTATGCAACTCCCGAATACCGGAGGAACACTTTGTGTGCTATCAAACGTCACAACGTAACTGGGTGATTATAAAGATGCTCTACAGGTGTCTCCGATGGTATTTTTTGAGTTGGCATAGATCGAGATTAGGATTTGTCACTTCGTGTATCGGAGAAGTATCTCTGGGCCCTCTCGGTAATGCACATCACTATAAGCCTTGTGTGCAATGTGACTAATGAGTTAGTTACGGGATGATGTATTACGGAACGAGTAAAGAGACTTGCTGGTAACGAGATTGAACTAGGTATGAAGATACCGACGATTGAATCTTGGGCAAGTAACATACCGATGACAAAGGGAATAACGTATGTTGTTATGCGGTTTGACCGATAAAGATCTTCGTAGAATATGTAGGAACCAATATGAGCATCCAGGTTCCGCTATTGGTTATTGACCGGAGATGTCTCTCCGTCATGTCTACATAGTTCTCGAACCCGTAGGGTTTGCACGCTTAACATTCGATGATGATTTGTATTATGAGTTATGTGATTTCATGACCTAAGTTTGTTCGGAGTTCCAGATGAGATCACGGACATGATGAGGAGTCTCAAAATGGTCGAGAGGTAAAGATTGATATATTGGACGAAGGTATTCGGACACCGGAAAGGTTTCGGGACGTTCCAGATATTTATCGGGGAACCGAGGGGTTACCGGAACCCCCCAGGGAAGTCATGGGCCTTAATGGGCCATAAGGGAGTAGGATAGGGAAGGCCACAAGGTGGCGCGCGCCCCTCCCCATGGCAGTCCGAATTGGACTAGGGGGAGGGGGCGCGACCCCCTCTTTCCTTCCCCTCTCCCTCTCCTTCCCTCCTTCCCCCTCTTGGAATAGGAAAGGGGGGCGGATCCTACTAGTTTTGGAGTCCTAGTAGGACTCCCCCCTTGGCGCGCCTCCCCATTGGCTGGCTTCCTCCTCCCCCCTCCTTTATATACGTGGCCAGGGGGCACCCCAAAGCACACACGAGTGCGCGTCGGTCCTAAACAAAAGGTTTTTAACCCCTTTCCGCGACGGCATCTGGAACCGTCGCCAAGTGAGTGTGGGCGATAGGGGGGTCTTTCCCACACGACCCAGAAACCGTCGGGGATATGCCCTCCTGGCACACACGTTCGGCAAAATGAGGTCGTGTGCGACCGGCGGGCGCTCAAATACGGAAATACGTACAGTAGAGCTAAAAATACAATTATATGGCGAAATTGTTTTCGGTCGCAAGTACATCCCACACAGTCAGTCCCCACTAAACTTTTCTGTTCGTATGTACATCCCACATAGTCTCTCCAAGGAAAACGTTTCCGTTCACAGGTACATCACACACAATTTTTCCCGCTAAATCGTTTGTGATAGCGTTGCCATTGCACACGATATTAATAATTTTATCGTTTGCATTATTGAATGCATCACACACGGTGCGTAGAAAGAAACTGTGTGGCAAAGGTTGTCCATCACACACACTTTTTATGTGATAAACGTTTGCGCAAGGTGGCCTAACGCAAACAGTTTTCAAGAGAAAGTCGTGTCTGCAGTGGAGATTGATCGCACACGTAGTGGATCCTAGAAATGTTTTTGATCTCCACGTATATCGCAGGCGTTTTGCTTTTGCAAACCGTGTGTAGTGTAATCCCTATTTAATCCATAATTAATCCAATTAATCCCTAATTTAAAAATCACATGTTATGAATTTGAAAGTAGGTAATCACTTATTTCATATCCAACCATGTTTATTACAAATATAGGTTCAACCACGAATCCATAATTCAATGCACAGGTACATATACTGAAGAACTACAGAAGCACCAAGTAAAGAGTGATGAACCGCAGTTGTACTAAAGACTGTAAAGAGAGAGGCGAAAGACATTCTGGTTGCTGGAGAAGGTGAAGCGGAATGCCCATATTGTGCCCTCCTCCATGCGTAAGGCGCGCACGACTCTAGGCCAACCCCTTGTGATGGCTGCCCGTCCATCCTTCATTGTTTTCATTAGGACTTCTCGATGCTCATTGTAGTCTGGATGAAATACTTTAACCTTCATTGCGTGTCCACCAATCATGTACTTTGCGAGGTAATCTTGAGTGAACTGCTTCGGGAACCACTGGGAACAAAAAAGATTCAGACATTGTTGTCTAACAACTCATTATGGGCAGTAAAAAGAGAAGGCTGCAGAGTTTGTAGTTACCATCATACAGCTCACAGTTGTGTTGGATAGAGCATAAACAAATAATTTTCTTTCCACCATTCGTATCTTTTTGCTAATAATCCTTATCAGTTTCCTCACCTGTTGCTTGTTCATCAATATCTCATTGCCCCATACGCAAAAAGGGTCGATGCGTGGATCCTTGCCAAGGGCATATGTACCTAGAAGAAACAAGTCAATATTAGAAGCTAACTAGTGCCCAGGCCTGGATCTATATGCACTACATTATGGAACGACGGGGGGAGTACAAGCCGAGGGATGAAGCTAACCTCGGCGGAAAATGGTGGCCACTCCCGTTGTTGTCCTGCATAAGTAGTGGAAAGGCATGATAAGTACAGCAATCTTAACATCAAATAAATATAGCAAAGGTAAACAACATCATCTCCAAATGATAGCTTGAATGTGTTGGTTTCAGCATGCTATTAAAGTAGATATAAAATGGAAGGCAATGTTACCGACAGCAGGCTAAACAGCCATCACATATTGTAATTCAAACTGGTATTGTTGAAAATGAATAGAACGTAGGTAATGCTTAAAAATCACACTGGATAAATGTGTAAAACTGAAATAAAGGGCATGTGTTAACTACACCAGGAATAACTGGAACCAAATATAGCCGTTCAAACTGGTATTGATGTAGTCGAGCGGCACAGTTCCGACTTGCACATAATGAACCACTCATTGTCAATGACTGAAATAAACAAGCCCTACATGACTAGTATAACAACCAAATATAGCCATTGAAAACTGGACAGAGTCTCACTACAACCAACCTAACAAGCAAATACAGATAAACATGGCATATGCTTGAAAACTGGACAAATGCTTACTGCAACCAACCTAACAAGCAGATAAAGATAAACAAGGCATCTGCTTGATAACTGGAGAAATGCTACAAAAAACAACCTAACAACCAAATACAGATAAACAAGGCATCTGCTTGATAACTGGACAAATGCTAAAAAAAAGCAACCTAACAACCAAATACAGATAAACAAGGCATCTGCTTGATAACTGGAGAAATACTCACTGCAACCAAACTAAGAACCAAATACACATAAACAAGGCATATGCTCGATAACTGATAAAATGCTCACTCCAACCAACCTAACAACCAAATACAGATAAACAAGGCATCTACTCACTATAAACAACCAAATATAGCCATTCGTGAAACTTAAGTGGACAATTCATACTTAAACATCACATAGACCTATTGAACAATACATTTTTGCATAACTGAAATAAGTAAACACGACACAGTTAAAGCACCGCACGACAAATGCTACTACAACAAAGGGTACGGGTTGGCAAGCTAGAAAAGGTAATATTTGCTGATAGAATGTTGCCTCACATTTCATGGACAGGATCCTTCCAGTTGGAAGAGCACAGAACCATGGTGCGCTCTCTGATGTCACAGATGGGCTGTTTCACCTTGGAAGAACCTTCGTGGGTGCCCTCCTCGTGGTCGTGGTCGAGGTCAATGAGATCTGACTTGGCAATTCAGGATCCCAAGCCGCCACCGTAGAACGTGTCCTTCAGAAGTGACAAAATGGGCTCGATGGCGTATAAAGCTCGCAAATCCTTGACCGCTTGGCGGAGGAGATCAGCGGCAGGGCCGTCGAAGAGATCGACGACGGTTGAAGCAGAGGGGTTGGGGATGGGCCACTTAACCTGTGACATGGCCCGCGTGAAGCCCTCGGTGTGGATAAGCTTGATGTCGTAGCCAGTTTTCCCGGGATACAGTAATACGCTAGCCCGCTGACATGAAGCCTTCGGCATGGCAACATAGTCAATGTCTTCCGGCTTCCGCGGTGACGTGTTGCTCTAGGATCAACATGTCGGGGCAAACGGCGGCCACCTCGCCAACGTCCGCCAGAGAGGCCATGATAAACCTCTTCTTGGCCGAATGCTCGTCGGACTCCCCGGGATACGTGGTCGAGCTTAGGCTACGACATTCTGGAGCAGGGGATGTGGATCTGGCAGGGAGGGACACCGCAGGCCTCATCTAAAAACTCAGGGGAGTGGGGCGACGGTATGGGAATCGCTGGATAACCTGAACTTTATTATCTAAGCTAGGAGGAACGGGCAGACCGACAGAGTTGGCGGCGGTGCCGACGGCGGCCGTGAGCTAGGGTTCGAAGGGGGGAGGGGGGCGTGTGGGGGGCTATGGAGGGGGGTGGTGTTTGGGGATACTCCGCGGCTACTGAAAATTTTAGTAATGGCGGGTGGAGATGGTGGTGGACAAGGGAGGGCGACGGTTCAAATGCCTCGGCTGCTAAAATTTTACTATAAGGTTGGTGCTGGAGGAGTGTGGGCGCCGGTTGAAGTATGGCGGCTACTAAAATTTGGGTAAAGGAATTGATGCGGGGCTGGAGTGCCCAAGATCGTGCACGGTCCAATAACAATATGCGTGTATAATAATAAGGAAAAGTGGCGCGGATCCGCCGATTTTTGCAATGCTCAAGGCGGTAGTTTGTTTTTTTATATTTCTAGCTAGATGGTCTATCGCACACGGTTCGTCCTAATTTCCAAATAAACTTACCCGCCTTTAGCTTCCACAGGTGGTGGTTTTACAGCGCACTTGCATCGCACACGGTTAAGCCAGTACCTCCACCCTTCGCTCGCGCTTGCGCGGTCGTGGTGATTTCAGCGCACTTGCATCGCACACGGTTGAGCCAGTACCTCCACCCTTTGCTCGTGCTTGCGCGGTCGTGGTGATTTCAACGCACTTGCATCCCACACGATTGAGCCAGTACCTCCACCTTAATTTGCTCGTGCTTGCGCGGTCGTGCTGATTCACATCGCACTTGTATCGCACACGGTTTAGATATTATACCCCGTGTTCGTTGAGGATCATCAAAGTCTTTGCAGCAAAAAATAACTTTAGGGAGGGTCAAAAGACAGCCACACTAGCATGTGACCCAAATATATATGAGTGAAAAGGGTGGTATGTGATGTTCAAAATTCCAATGCACAACTTTGACCCCGCGGGCCCACGGTTGGGCGCGTCATTGAAGATCGATGAGAGGGGCCAGAAGTCAAGAACCACCTGGAAGTGGCCAAATATATGTACGAATATTGGGGATGTTTAAAACTTTAAATACACAATGCATAACTTTGGTGGCACCTGCCTCGCAAACCCGAAAGCACCCTAACAACCACCTAGCTAGGATATATATAATGACATAATGTCGTACCTAGCTAGGATGCTTGGCCCACCACCTCCCACTTTGTGTCAGCGGGGCGGATCCACGTAATGATCGATACTTTGGTCATACATGCATGTCGCCATGACCTACCACAAGATGGACCAATGAACCTTTCGTTTGGTCAAATGATAGTTGTTGTCAATAAACCGATTGGGCCAATAGATTGAACCATCATAAACATCACACGAGAGGGACCACAAAACCAGCACCTCTTGCATGTGGCCCAAAATGATGTACGTTGGGAAGGGGTGATGTGTGTTTTCAATATAGAATAATGTACAATTTAGATGTGGTTCCTACCTCTCGATATAGACAACAACCATGAAGGCAAGGTAGTTAAGGAAGAGATATGTACGCAGGGTTTGATGTAGGTCGAACCCAGCAATCCGAGCATCTGGGAGGGAATCCTGACAGCGCATGAGCTCGAGCTTTGGTTGACCGACTTTTGACGGTGACCGGCCCTAACATGAACTAGGAGGAATCCATTCATGGCCAACACATACCCCTCATTATCGGTCAAAGGGAAGATATATATACACTCAGGGAGCCCACAGATATCCGTGTCGTCACAAAAAACTGCACAAGGGAGACGTGGTCGATCAGAAGACCACGTATACATTGCATGTGGCCCGAAAATATGTGTCGGTACGATGGTGTTTAAATCCCAAATGCACAACTTCGATGGGCCACGCCAAGTACATTACAAACCGAACACTGTACCCGACTCCAAGCCTGGTTCAATACCTACGATGTCAGTTTCCCAACTTCGAGGCAGCAACGGGGGGGGGGGGGGGGTCATCCCATGCATGCGCTCAAACTTTATTTTGTCTAGCATGGGACGCATCTATATATATATCTATACATCTATACACATATATAGTGTGCGATTCACTATGAAAGTTGCTCGTTGGATGAAGCCAATCCGACAGTACAGAGATGGCAAATCTGAGCACTACTGGCCGTTGGATATCATCTACATTCCACCAGATTCTGCCACATGTACAATCTAGAAGACTCCATGGTTGAAATTAAGCATAATGCACAAACCTCAAAACACAAGCACTTCTCCTTTGTTCTCTAGAATCTTCCATATTTTTTTTTGTTTTTACCTTTACAATGCACAATTCCATGAATCTTAAAATAGTTTTTTTACAAAACTAATTGATTTTGGATGAGATGAACTATAAAAATTAAACGAACACCAACATCGTGCATATCTGGGAGAAGAGGCGAGAAACCGATGAGAGGAGTGGCGAGAAACGGTAGCCTGTTTTGAATGAAAACCTAGTAGAGAAGGAAGCGTGAGCTACACGACGCATGCGCACAGTGCTTACCCATGTAGTGCATGTGCTGTCGAAAGGGCTCAGGGTTGCCGGTCGATCTGGTAGCATCCAACGATGCACACGTACGATCCATGCGGTTTGGGTTCTGGCCAGTCAGAACGCAGGACTCAGATCGCGCGGGCAGCGGGGGGGGGGGGGATATCATACGGAAACCAACATTCGGTGGAAACTGGTGAAAACCACGAGAAAAAGATGTTTTAAAGTTTAAAAAAATCAAAAAAATGCGGGATGTTAAGAGGATGATGTTTTATTGGCACACAAAATTTCAAATTGAAAGACATTAAGAGATGTGAGCTATGAAAAGGACAAAATCAGTGTTGAATAGTGCTGAATAGTAATGTCACTATTCAGGGCGGAATTTGTCTTTTTCATAGCTCACATCTCGTAATGTTTTTCAACTTGAAATTTTGTGTCACAATAAAACATCACCTTCTTAACATCCCACATTTTTTTCACATTTTTATGAAACTTTAAAATATGGTTTCCACCAAGTTTTCATTGAATATCGGCTTTCATGAGTGAACCATGTGCTATTTGAAAACATTTCGTGAGAAGTATGTCGGTTTTTAAATCCCCGTAAATCCAAAACTAAGCTAACAATCATGAAACCTGCCATGGTGTCACGACATCGCACTTATATGTGGAGGAATTTTTTTCGTCCATTGTGGCGCAAGTTTTAATACAAGCCTCTTACAAACCGGAGCTTCTCTCAAAGAAGCCTCATGGTTCCGATAGGGAAACGTGTCCCCCTTGTGGGCGAAATGTAATCACTGCCTCTTTTCACCTTGTATTTTCTTCTACGGGCAACATGGAACGACAGGATATCTGTGCTGAAATTTAAACTTATTCAGGGTTCGTTTGGACTTTTTATACACTAATTCAGTTTCCTAGGCATTTAATGTCCATAATTCAAATCTGAACTACAAATAAATGCTCCAGTTCACCAAAATGGCTAGAAAAATTATACATGTGTGCTTGGGTGCATGTTTAGGTCCCATGCCAGGAATGGGAACGAATTACAACCGTACTGGTGTCATGGCTCGTACTCAAACATTTTGAATCTTGGTTTTTAAGTCCCAAAAATCCTAAACTCACCAGAAAGTCATCAAAGGTGGCATGGTGTCACGTCATGGCACATATATGTCGTGGTAAAAACATTGTCCAATTTGGTCCAAGCTTTATCACAAACCTCTTAAAAAACTGGAGCTTCTCTCAAAGAAGCATCATGCTTCTGATAGGGAAACGTGTTCCCCTTGTGGGCGAAACATAATCAATGCCTCTTTTCGCCTTGTATTATCTTCTACGGGCAACAGGGAACCACAGGATATCCCTGTTGAAATTTAAAATTATTCAGGGTTCGTTTGGCCTTTTTGTACACTAATTGAGTTTCCCAGGCATTTAATGTCCATAATTCAAATCTGAACTACAAATACATGCTCCAGTTCACCAAAATGGCTAGAAAAATTATACATGTGTCCTTGGGTGCATGTTTAGGTCTCATGCCAGGAATGGGAACGAATTACAACCGTACCGGTGTCCTGGCTCTTCCTCAAACATTTCGAATCTCGGTTTTAAGTCCCCATAAATCCTAAACTCACCAGAAAGTCATCAAAGGTGGCAATGTGTCATGTCATGGCACATATATGTCATGGTAAAAAACATTGCCAATTTGCGACAAGCTTTATTACAAAGCCCTTACAAACCGGGGCCTGTCGCAAGAACCCTCGTGGTTTCGGTAGGGAAACGTGTCCCCTTGTGTGCCGAACGATAATCACTCCCTCATCTAGCCTCATAATTTCTTCTACACGCGACACAGAACAACTGGAGATTCGTGCTGAACTTTGAAATTACTCAGGGTTCGTTTAACCTTTTTTATTCATTAATTGAGTTTTCTAGGCATTTAATGTCCATCATTCAAATCCGAACTACAAATACATGCTCCAGTGCACCAAAATGGCTAGAAAAATGTACATGTTTCCTTGGGGTGCATGTTTAGGTCCCATGGAACGAATGTGAACAAATTCAACCGTCTCGCCGTCCTGGCCTGGCCACAAACATTGCGAATCTCAGTTTTTAAATGTCTGTAAATCCAAAACTCACCAGGAAATCATGAAACTTGGCATGGTGTCACTACATGGTATATATAATTGTCCAATTTGGGCGAAGCTATATTACAAGCCTTTTAGAAACCGCAGCCTGTCGCAACCCTCGTGGTTCCGGTAGGGAAACATGCCCCTCTTGTGGGCGAAACGATAATCTTTGCCTCTTCTCGCCTTGAACTTTGTTTTCTACAGGCAACATAGAATAACAGGAGTGTCATGCTGAAATTTGAAACTGTTCAGGGTTTGTTTGGCCATTGTATATATATATATTACTAATTACTAAGTTTTCTATGCATTTAATGTAGTCAGTAATTCAAATTTGAACTACAACCACATGCTCCAGTGAAGCAAAATGGGTGGGAAATCGTACATGTGTCATTGGGTGCATGTTTAGGTCTCGTTTAAGGAATGAGAATGAATTACAAACTTGTCGTCGTCCTGAAACAATGAGAATCGCGGTTTTTAAATCCCAGTAAATAAAAAAGTCACCCTAAAAACATGAAACTTGGCATGGTTTCATGACATGGCACATATATGCCGTGGTAAAAAAATCGTCCAGTTTGAGAAGAGGCGCACACATTAGTAGCCAACGAAGTCCTTTTTGAAACAAAAAGCTGACATGTTAATATCGCAAACGGTTGTATTATATTTACCGTGTCGAAATTTAACCATCCTCGGTGGCGTGCGTGCAGCTGTTTGATTTGACGGGACGAGCGTGAGAAGTCCGCCGTGCAGGTTCGACGGGACACGTGCGAGCAGTCCGCCGCGCAGGGTCGACGGGACGCGTGCATCCTGTCCACCTCGCGGGCTCAACGGGACACGTGCGAGCAGCAAGGCCGCCCATGCCCACCGGGAAGCGAGCTCTTTGACCTCCATGCACCAGCCGCCGCCCACCTCGCTCACAACTTCTCCATTAATGGGTTAATTAAAGCACCTGGACGGAGGGTGTTTGCTTGTGATCCCATGGCAGCATTTGCTTTGTTCGTGTTTTCAACTAGTATTCCACCCTAATTTAAATTGCCACATAGGGCAACAGATAATATGACCACAAATAAAATGGCAACGGATAATACGATGACAAATTTACAATGGCGCACATAATAGTTGTCTTACATATTCCGGATAATTTAAAATGCCACATGCGGCAAAGCCCGAAAGACACGGGGGCAAGAGAGGAAGGAAATTGTAGACAACGAGCTGGGTCGCTACTGTCTCTACTCGTCGATGGATCGCCGGATGGCGAAATCCTCCAGCTCCTTCTTCAATTCCTCACGACTTTGCTTGAAAGCAGCCACGGATTCCTAGACCTCCTGCTCGCGCTCGATCCGGAGCTTCCTCAAGCAACTCATCAGTTCCTCGACGACCACTTTCAGCGTCATCTCTGAGGCACTGCTCTGCTCATGCAACATCTTCCAGCCAGCGGCCTCCTCCTTCTCGGCGACCAACTTGAGGAGATTCGCATTGTCATCCATGAGTTGCTCGACGAGGTCGGTCCCCTTGTCAACTGAGGCATCGCTGATCTTGGGCAGCTTCATCAAGCCGTCGACCAGCTCCTGCTGCATAATGACGCCAGCGAGAATGTTGTCGTCGCTAACGCAGGACTTCAGGAACGCCTGTCGGCGTCCTGGGAACGGGGGTCCCCAGACTTGCCTGCCTGCGGCCCACGGCGTGGCTCCACCAGCGGCCCTGTACGGCCCATCTTCACCAGCAAACACTCAAGCCCTCTCGAGGGGCCAAGCCTCACGAGGCGGACGACACAAGACCTCCTCAGGGGTGGCCTCACCAGGCCGGCTCGAGAGGGGCGGAGAGATCAAGGCAAGGGACACCTCGCGAGGTTTATATGACGCAAGCCATGACGACTGGCGCCAGGTGGGCGCCAGCGCGGTAGTGTACTCGTTTCCTCTTTGGTGCTAAAGGGGCAAGCGCAGGCGAGGAGTCCCGAGGCATCAGGAAAATGTTTCCATATCGGTGCAATGAGACCAAGACCAGCAGGACGACAGGACGGAGGTCACCATGGAGCCCAAGACGGCGTCACCACCAGAGCCTTTGGCAGACGAAGACCACCTTTAGTCAGGATAACTTGTACTAGTTGTCTCCCTTCGAATTTATCTGTTGTTGGATCCCTTCCCGCTCAATATTTGGGGAGAGGACTAGGGCCTCTATAAATAGGGCTAGCCACCACCATAGGAGGCATCTCATCTGGCCTGAGAGCATCCAGATCATCCCCATCCACACAAGTTCATCAAGCACAAGAACACCTCTCCTCAGGAGGCTGTTCTTCCCTTGTAACCGTTCATCCTCTGCCCAAGAGGCAATCGACCACACCACACTGGAGTAGGGTATTACACCACATCGGTGGCCCGAACCAGTATAAACTCTTGTGTCTCTCTTTTTGTCGGTTCGGCGCGCTAAACTTTGAGATCGCGGTGAGGATAAGGGCGTGATTAGGTAGGGAGAGATCTTCGTGCGCACCCAGTGTTCGAACCTCAAGGGTTTTGCCGGAAGTCGAAATCCGACATTTGGCGTGCGAGGTAGGGGTGCGCTGGAGCCTCTCTTTCGCCAGCTGATCCGCCGATGCTCCACGGTTCCGATGTCCGGCGACCCGAGGACCAACGTCGACCACTGGGCGCCCTGCCTAGCCCCAACGATGTCAACCACCCAAGAAGACATCAACCTCAACCTCGCGCCACGGGCGGCAGGCGAGCCGCCAAGCGTTGCGGGGTGTGGGCGGCGCGGTTCGGCACCGTCCAACCTTTCCCCGCGGCGCGCACAGGCCGCCGCAAGAGCCTCCAACTACACTGCGGTGACGGCGCCGCACACCCGGCGGGAACAGGCGAACATGAGGGCCGCACTCACAGTGGCACGGGAGCTGCTGCGGTGCCGACTGATGGAGAGCGGCCGGGATGCACTGCTGGAGCGTGTCGCCGAGCTACTAGACGCCGCGGCCATGGGAGCACCGCCTTTCTGCTCCCTGCTTACGCCCCAGGCCGCGGCTGGGTCGCTCGGCGGGCCTCGCCGCACCCGCGTGGCCCCGGGCGCACCAGGAGGTTTCGTCGACACCGGCGCGACCAGCGGTTCCGGGCGCCCAATCGCACCCGCGCCACCTCCGATGAGCGCGGGCACGAGCGTTGCCACCCATGGTCGCAGCGGGATGCCGCCCTACCACCCTCAGGGTGGCACACTGGGCCGGGCGACGTGGAGCGTGGGGCACTTTAGCGAGGTTTTCGGGGCGGCGGCCTCGGAGGCCTACGTGCCCCGCATGATGGACCAGGAGTTCATGCCGGAAGAGCACCCTAGCTCGTTCCTCGAGCCAGGCTGGGAGGAAGAGGCGCTAGAAGCTGAGGCCTTCCAGGAGCCGCCCGGGAGCCTCGTCGACCACGCCGGCGACAATAGCTACAGGGTACCACTAATCTCTCAGGAGCAAGCTTACGCTAACCATGGGTCGCAGGTGGATCAGGTCACAGCAGTGGACGGCGGCCCCAGCTCGACAGCCCCCTTCCACTAGGAGGGGCGCACTGGGGCCGTAGGGGAGGAGCTGGGAGCAAGGCCCCTCCCCACATCACATGGAGCAGGGCGTCACCCAGAGGTAGGCCCTCTGCCGAGGAGGCGCTGGTGAGCCTTCCCCCCGACAGAGGACCCATGGTCGCCGAGGGCGCTCCTGGCGTCCCCTTTGCCCCTTGGTGTCGTCCTGGTTTCCGGACGCCCCAATGGTGGTCGAGGGTGGCGCAAGGCGGGGCCCTCGTCTGACGATATGAAGTAACGCTCATGCCTGTGAAGGTCTCCAATCGTGACACTCTCACGTAATAATGAGTGGGGCTGTACACGCCCCGGAGTCTCCGGAGTGCCACCCTCGGGACTCGGGGGCTCCCGCCCACGTCCTAGTGGAGGCACTACGGTCCGGGCTGGTGGAAGACCAGAAGACTAGACTAGGCGCCGGACGCGGCCATTTGCTTTTAACCTCTTTTCTGTAGCCCTGCTTTCTGGCTTTGGATTTAAGTTTGAAGTTGAATTTTCATTGGTATGAGCGGGCGGTGTCTTTTCTCATTCGTGCGATTTCTTGCGATCGGGTTCCATGCCTTGATTCGGAGTTCGCACCCGCTGCCTCCCCCTCGCGAGCGGGGGCTGGGCGCATTGCACGCGCGCTGCGTGCATGTTCTGCCATGGCTGGCGTGTGCTTCCCGCGAGGCCCCCTCGGACGGATCGGCAGGCTCCTCAGAAGCTCACGGCCTCACGAGCGGGTTCGGAACTTGTCCAGACTAAGGTAAATTACAACGGCAAGCTCGCGGCGGGACTCGCGGGCTCGTAAAAGCACATCTCCGGCTTGGCCTAAGGAATAGAAGCAATAATCTGTTTACATAGGGGCTCCCCCTCCCAAAATGCTCTTACAACTTCCGCGCCACCCTCACCATCATCGACCACGTCGCCTTTGTCCGCAGCGGCCACCGCCGCGTCGTCCTCGGAGGTGAAGGCCCTGACTAGGGCATCCACATTGTATTCTACCCAACGCGCCAGGTTGCCCCGGATGGCCTCGCGCACGGGGGCAGTGGCAACGTCAAAATCGAAGTTGGGGTAGGTGTTCTGGAGGTGGCAGAGGACGCGGGAGAACGCACGCCTGAGCAGGCCGCGGCTCCTCTCTTCAACAAGCTCGCGAGCCCTCTCGGATCGATTCTCCATGCGTATCACCACATCGGTGAAGAAAAGGAGGTGACTGGCATAATCATTCGAGTGGGGATGAGGGGCATCTTCGTCGCAGATGGTGCCCAGCGCCGCGTTGGCTCTGATCCTGAGGATTTGGAGCATAGGGGCGTGTACACGCTCCAGCATCTGCCATCGGAGCGTTTCCTCCCTGCTCTGCTGCGCGAAGGACTTGGCGCTGGCGACCCGCTGCTGAAGAAAAAGCAGCTCGGCACGAGTAGAAGCCAGCTCAGCTTGCACCGAGACCAGGGCGGCTGCAGCGGCTTTCTCGCGCTGTCCCGCCTCAGCCAATCCTAACTTGAGGGCAGTAGTCCTGCCCATAGCTTTGGCTTGCACGAGCTTCAGCTTCAGGTCGTACCTGCCCAGAAGATCCACGCGAGCCTCGGCCACCCGGTGATTGACCTCCTCCTGGGCCTTGGCCTCGCGCGCACCGACAGCATCCTCCGCTTGGGCGACTTGGCGCTTCCTTGTCTCCAACCGCTCAAGCTCAAGGCTGCGCTCCATGGCTTCCAGCGCCAATGCTTCCTCGCGCTTCAGGATCTCTTCCTCCTCGGCAGGCATCCCCTTCATCGATGCTAGGGCGGCTTTGCGCGCCTCCACCTACCGCTCCAAGGAGGCGCCCCAGGCTTGGAGCTCCCACGCGTGTTTCTTTGAGACCTCGCGGCGACGATCAGCTTCCCTGGCTTCTTCCAAGGCTTGAGCGCAGGCCTCACACGAGGTCGCAAGAGATGCCTCGGCCTTCGCATTATCAAGCTCGCGCTGGTGGCGCCCGAGGTTGATAGCCACCTTCAGTTTATGCCACTCCTCCATCAGCCGAAGACCCTCGGCCTCGAGGCGCGCGTCTATATCCACGAGTTCTCCGCCAAGCTGGCTCATCGCGCCCATCGCCTCCTGAAAGAGCTTGTGGCGGACGACACTCCGTTCATGCGCAAACTTGAGTGCGCGGCCGATTCCGTCCTCCACAGCGGGGGTTGCCGACGGGATCCGAAGCGGCTCGCTCCCTCCCAGCAGGGGGCTGGGGGCTGGTGCTTCCCCGATCACCGCCTGGGCCACATCAGAGGCCTGGGCGGGTGAGGATCCGCTGCTCAAAGCAGAAGCCAGGATCGAAGCCATCCAGCCGCCCTCTACAACCAGACGGCAGGAGCGAGGGCTTGAGGTGCCAAGCTAGCGTGTCTGCCTCTCCGGCCGACCTCGTGCCGGGGGCGGCATGCTTGCTTGGGCCGCTCAAGGCTAGCGGGAGATTCGAAGCAGGAGGAGGCTGCTTCCCGGGAGGCTTCACGGCCTTAATAGAAGGGATCCTGAAGAGCCACCGATAGGAAGGGAAGCAGCACTCGAGGAATTACAAAGATAAGGTACTTACTCATCTATGGCGATGTACTTCCTCTGTTTCAACAGCCAGAAGGCGCCACTGTTGCAGCTTGGGGACCCCTTCCTCTTGCGGAGCGCATCGAATTCCACACGGAGCCGGCCGAAGCGTTGGACGTGGCGACCAGCGCAGGGTGCGACTGGTGAAGCGCCCGAGGAGACGACCTCAGGAGCGCCAAGCTGGGGAGAGCCATCGGGCTCCGCCTCGCGATGACCTGCTGAGGCCTCGGGAGCTTCGGCCTCAGGAGTAGCGGATTGCGTCGCCCCCTCAACTGCCAGCTCAGGGCGCGAGTCACGGGTTCCTGGAGATGGCGCCTCAAGAGCCACGGGCGGCGTCGACACCTCGGTACCCGCGCCTCCGGCCTCCAGTGGTGCTTGCCCCCTGCGTCCACTCTTAGGGCAAGTTCCGCGCCGGCGACAAGGAGGGAACCACGGTTATGGGGTTCTCACGGGGCCCCTCAAGGCCGACTGGATGCAGCCCCCATTCGTCAAAGGGGGGCATCTGCCCCGCGAACTCCACCCTGTTTGAGCAGTAGTACAAGAGATAACCCTCAAGTGGCATATCGGCTGGCGAGGGGTCACCCGTCAGGACCTCGAGCACCGTTCTTCATGCCTCGAGCGGAAGCCCTGACTCCTGAAGCCTCATGCGAACCTGGCCAACAGACAGGGCCCACATCGGCTGGGAATGGCGCTGGAGTGGAGCGACGCGGCGTCGGAGGAACTCCTTCATCACCATGGGCGCAGTCAAGCCAAGATCTTTCAACCTCTTCAACCGAGCCAGACGAAGGCGAGGCGGGGGCTCGCAAGCTTCTCGTGATCCCAGCCAAAGTTGGGGACTGCGGGCGCCGACGGAGGCAAGAGCAAAGTGTTGAGCACTCCGACATCCACATACACCCACCGCGTCCGAAACCCGCTGGCAGACGGCGGGAGTTCAAAGTCAATCCCCGAGCCGGCCGTCGCCGCCACGGCCTGGAAGCTCAGGCACCCCGTGCATTGCGGGGGGTCAGTCCATAGCAGCGAGAAGAAATGGCACAGAAGGGCCACGGAGGGGGCGATGCCCACCATGGCCTCGCAGACGAAGGCAAAGACGACAAGAAGAGCGACAGATTGGGGATCTAGGTGCAGCATATGGATCTGATAATGGGAAAGCACGGCGTTGAAGAAGGTGGAGAAGGGGGGACCAGGCCGGCCCACAGGGCGTCGATGAAGAATTGGACCTTAGTGGCTGTTCTATCGACAGAAGCTCGGGACACAGGCCAGGCCACCATCCCTCCCCATTCGTTGAAGCTGGTGGCGAGCACCGGGCGGACCTTGTCCATGGCCTCCCGATTGAGCACCCGCGATCGGCCGACGGCGGGCTGGCTGAGGACAAGGGCTTCTTCCCTTTCTCCGTTCAGTTCGGCGTCATGGCGATGGAGAGGGCTGAGCTCAGGTCGGATTGGGAGAGGAAGCTGAGGTTCGAGGAAGTGGAGGAGTTGGGGAGTGCGTTGCCAGCAATGGAGAAATAACTCTGTAGGACGCCGTGGCCGCCTAGCCAGGCGGATATCAAGGCTGCATGGGGATGCGGGGCTGCCCATGTCCAATCAATCGCCACGCGTCAAGCGGGGCCAAAGGCTGTTGGGGCTTGCAGTGCTCCGCACTTGCCCTTTGGCTTCGCCTCAAAGCCAAGTCTAAGCGTGCCTTCGGCCTGGGGGCTACTATCGGCGTCCTGGGAACGGGGGTCCCCAGACTTTCCTGCCTGCGGCCCACGGCGTGGCTCCACCAGCGGCCCTGTAGGGCCCATCTTCACCAGCAAACACGCAAGACCCTCGCGAGGGGCCAAGCCTCGCGAGGCGGACGACACAAGACCTCCTCGGGGGCGGCCTCACCAGGCCGGCTCGCGAGGGGCGGAGAGATCAAGGCAAGGGTGATGACCCACATGTGTAGGGGATCTATCATAGTCCTTTCAATAAGTAAGAGTGTCGAGCCCAACGAGGAGCAGAAGGAAATGATAGGCAGTTTTCAGTAAGGTATTCTCTGCAAGCACTGAAATTATCGGTAACAGTAGTTTTGTGATAAAGTAATTTGTAACGAGTAAGAAGTAACAAGTGTAAATAAAGTGCAGCAAGGTGGCCCAATCCTTTTTGTAGCAAAGGACAAGCCTGGACAAACTCTTATATAGAGAAAAGCGCTCCCGAGGACACATGGGAATTATCGTCAAGCTAGTTTTCATCACGCTCATATGATTCGCGTTCATTACTTGGATAATTTGGTATGTGGGTGGACTGGTGCTTGGGTGCTGTCCTTTCTTGGACAAGCATCCCACTTATGATTAACTACTATTGCAAGCATCCGCAACTACAAAAGAAGTATTAAGGTAAACCTAACCATAGCATGAAACATATGGATCCAAATCAGCCCCTTACGAAGCAATGCATAAACTAGGGTTTAAGCTTCTGTCACTCTAGCAACCCATCATCTACTTATTACTTCCCAATGCCTTCCTCTAGGCCCAAACAATGGTGAATTGTCATGTAGTCGACGTTCACATAACACCACTAGAGGAAAGACAACATACATGTCATCAAAATATCGAACGAATACCAAATTCACATGACTACTTATAGCAAGACTTGTCCCATGTCCTCAAGAACAAACGTAAGTACTCACAAATCATATTCATGTTCATAATCAGTGGGATATTAATATGCATAATGGATCTGAACATATAATCTTCCACAAAATAAACCAACTAGCATCAACTACAATGAGTTATGAACACTACTAGCAACCTACAGGTACCAATCTGAGGCTTTGGGACAAAGATTGGATACAAGAGATGAACTAGGGTTTTAGAGGAGATGGTGCTGGTGAAGATGTTGATGAAGATTGACCCCCTCCCGATGAGAGGACCGTTGGTGATGACGATGGTGATGATTTCCCCCTCCCGGAGGGAAGTTTCCCCGGCAAAACAGCTCTGCCGGAGACCTAGATTGGTTCCGCCAAGGTTCCGCCTCGTGGCGGCAGAGTTTCTTCCCAAAAGCTTGCTTATGATTTTTCTTCGGACGAAAGACTTCATATAGCAGAAGATGGGCACCGGAGGCCTGCCAGGGGGCCCACGAGGCAGGGGGCGCGCCCAGGGGGTAGGGCGCGCCCCCACCATCGTGGCCAGGGTGTGGGCCCCCTCTGGTATTTTCTTTGCTCAGTATTTTTTTATTATTTCCAAAAATAACTTCCGTGGAGTTTCAGGACTTTTGGAGTTGTGCAGAATAGGTCTCTAATATTTGCTCCTTTTCGAGCCCAGAATTCCAGCTGCCGGCATTCTCCCTCTTTAAGTAAACCTTGTAAAATAAGAGAGAATAGGCATAAGTATTGTGACATAAGTATTGTCCTCAAGCAGAAGCCGATAACGATAAATATGTCCACATGTTTAGAGATAGAGGTGTCGATAAAATAAAATACAGACATGAGGGAATCATGATCATTCTTATAATAGCAACATTTATGAATATTGTCATATGATTTCTTATGCTCAAGTAATAATCTATTCAAAATGTAAAGTATGAATCAGAAACTTCATTGAGAATTAACAAACTAAAATCTCAGTCATTGAAGCAATTGCAATTTATCATAACATCGGAAAGAGACAAAATAAGAGTTTTTCAGCAAGTCCACATACTCAACTATCATTTAGTCTTTCACAATTGCTAACACTCACGCAATACTTATGGGTATGGAGTTTTAATCGGACACAGAGAAAGATAGGGGCTTATAGTGTTGCCTCCCCACCCTTTACCTCAAGGGTAATGTCAACAATAATAGTTCATGCTAACTTACATCCAATTGGATATATATATCAGGATCTTTCCAACACAATGTGCTTGCCAAAGGATAAAATGTAAAAAGGAAAGGTGAAGATCACCATGACTCTTGCATAAGGATGAAAGATAAAAGTAAAAGATAGGCCCTTCGCAGAGGGAAGCAGAGGTTGTCATGTGCTTTCATGGTTGGATGCACGAAATCTGAATGCAAAAGAACGTCACTTTATATTGTCACTTGCGATGTGGACCTTTATTATGCAGTCCGTCACTTTTATTTCTTCCACATCACAAGATCGTATAAAGCTTATTTTCTCCACACTAATAAATCATACATATTTAGAGAGCAATTTTTATTGCTTGCACCGATGACAACTTACTTGAAGGATCTTACTCAATCCATAGGTAGATATGGTGGACACTCATGGCAAAACTGGTTTTGAGGGTATTTGGAAGCATGCTACCTCTTGAGCACTGCATTGGTTTTCCCTTGAAGAGGAAAGGGTGATGTAGTAAAGCAGCGTAAGTATTTCCCTCAGTTTTTGAGAACCAAGGTATCAATCCAGTAGGAGGCCACGCACGAGTCCCTGGCACCTACACAAACAAATAAATCCTCGCAACCAACACAATAAAGGGGTTGTCAATCCCTTCGCGGTCACTTACGAAAGTGAGATCTGATAGATAAGATAAGATAATATTTTTGGTATTTTTATGATAAAGATGCAAAGTAAAGAAAGCAAAATCAAAACGGCACCAGAAATACCTTGTTGACGGGAGATTAAATATGATGGAAAATAGACCCGGGGGCCATAGGTTTCACTAGTGGCTTCTCTCGAGAGCATAAGTATTATGGTGGGTAAACAAATTACTGTTGAGCAATTGATAGAATTGAGCATAGTTATGAGAATATCTAGGTATGATCATGTATATAGGCATCACGTTCGCGACAAGTAGACCAACTCCTGCCTGCATCTACTACTATTACTCCACACATCGACCGCTATCCAGCATGCATCTAGAGTATAAAGTTCAAAAGAACAGAGTAACACTTTAAGTAAAATGACATGATGTAGAGGGATAAACTCATGCAATATGATATAAACCCCATCTTATTATCCTCGATGGCAACAATACAATACGTGCCTTGCTTCCCCTACAGTCACTTGGAAAGGACACCACAAGATTGAACCCAAAGCTAAGCACTTCTCCCATTGCAAGAAAGATCAATCTAGTAGGCCAAACCAAACTGATAATTCAAAGAGACTTGCAAAGATAACCAATCATACATAAAAGAATTCAGAGAAGATTCAAATATTGTTCATAGATAAACTTGATCATAAACCACAATTCATCGGTCTCAACAAACACACCGCAAAAGAAGATTACATCTAATAGATCTCCAAGAGAGAGGGGGAGAACATTGTATTGAGATCCAAAAAGAGAGAAGAAGCCATCTAGCTAATAACTATGGACCCGAAGGTCTGAGGTAAAATACTCACACATCATCGGAGAGGCTATGGTGTTGATGTAGAAGCCCTCCGTGATCAATGCCCCCTCCGGTGGAGCGCCGGAAAAGGCCCCAAGATGGGATCTCACGGGTACAGAAGGTTGCGGCGGTGGAATTAGGTTTTTGGCTCCGTATCTGGTAGTTTGGGGGTACGTAGGTATATATAGGAGGAAGAAGTATGTCGGTGGAGCAACATGGGCCCCATGAGGGTGGAGGGCGCGCCCCCCTACCTTGTGCCTTCCTCTGGATTACGTTCATTCCGAAAATCACGTTCCCGAAGGTTTCATTCCGTTTGGACTCCGTTTGATATTCTTTTTCTGCGAAACTCTGAAATAGGGAAAAACAACAATTCTGGGCTGGGCCTCTGGTTAATAGGTTTGTCCCAAAAATAATATATAAGTGTATAATAAAGCTCATTAATGTCCAAAACAGAATATAATATAGCATGGAACAATAAAAAATTATAGATACGTTGGAGACGTATCAAAGCACAAGTAGTATCTCTACTTGGTGCAAAGAATTTGGCTAGCATGAGAGGGAAAGGCAATCTCAACATGTTGGATGATCCATGACAATATACTTTATTTCAGATATAAGAAAACATAACCCATTATGTTGTCTTCCTTGTCCAACATCAACTCTTTAACATGTCATATTTTAATGAGTGCTCACAATCATAAAAGATGTCCAAGATAGTGTATTTATATGTGAAAACCTCTCTTTCTTTATTACTTCCTATTAATTGCAACGATGACCAAAACTATGTTTGTCAACTCTCAACAACTTTTATTCATCATACTCTTTATATGTGAAGTCATTACTCTCCATAAGATCAATATGATCTCTTTATTCTTTTTATTCTTTCGTTTTCTTTTATTCCCTCAAGATCATAGCAAGATAATCAAGCCCTTGACTCAACACTAATCTTTATTATATATAGCTCACGGACTCGATTACATAGGGGGATCTTAAAGCAAAACTCAAAACCAAATCATACTAAAACTTTATTCTACTAGATCAAGATATTACTGAAAGGATCGAACTAAGAAAAACAGTAAAGATAGGAGTGTCATGGTGATACGATACCGGGGCACCTCCCCCAAGCTTGCCAGTTGCCAAGGGGAGTGCCCATACCCATGTGATTATGTCTCTTTTGCTGGTGAAGGAACTGTTGATGATGTAGTCTTGTCATCCCTCTTCCAAGGCATGGGCTCTCCATCATAGAAGGATGATCGAGTCTCCGGGATCCTTAAATCTGCAGCCAAACTCATCCTGAATCTATATTCATACTCACAGTTTTGGTTTTGTAGGTCATAGATCTGGGCTTGGAGGTGCTCGATTTTCTCATGAAGCTTGAAGATGGCCTCCCCGATGTCCTTGGTGTCCAGCTTGTGGTTGTTGGTGAGCTCCATGATCATTATGTGATTGGAGTCAAGTCCGCGCTCCACCATCTCTTGACACTTGAAAACTTGTTGCTCCATTGCCTCGAGCCTTGTCTCCACGCTTCCGGTCCTCCTTGGTCCCTCAACATCGTGGATGTGCAGCACCCCCTCATGCATCTCAATGGTTTGAGGGTGTTGCAGCACCTCCGCAAGGTAGGGGTTGATGACCTTCTCAAAGAACTTGTCCTTGGGGGCACTTGGAGACGTCATGACGATCTAGATCTATCAGAAAACAGCTCAAAATGAAACCAGAGGATATTTGCGTGGTACGGTGGTCAAAACCTTCGGGAGATTATATAATGAATTTTTACCGACCAAAAGAAGTATCGTGCAAGAAAATACAATCTGGAAAGCGCACGAGGTGCCCACGAGGCAGGGGGCGCGCCCAGGGGGTAGGGTGTGCCTCCCACCCTCGTGGAAGCCTCGTGTCCTTGCCGGACTACTTCTTATTTTCCTATTTTCTTAAATATTCCAAAACAGAGAAAAATTGCCATTAGAACTGTTTTGGAGTCGGTTTACTTACTGTACCACGTACCTATTCCTTCTCGAAGTCTGAAACGTTCTGGAAAGTGTTCCTTATATATTCCTCCCGGGTTACGGTTTCAATAACATTGGTTTCAACATTTATGGGATTACCTGAGATATAATGTTTGATTCTTTGACCGTTCACCACCTTTGGATTTGTGCCTTCGAAGTTGTTGATTTTTATGGCACCAAAACGATAGACCTGCTCGATAACCTAAGGACCTTCCCATTTAGAGAGAAGTTTTCCTGCAAAAAATCTTAAACAAGAGTTGTATAACAACACATAATCACCTATATTAAACTCACGCTTTTGTATCCTTTTGTCATGCCATCTTTTAACTTTTTCTTTAAACAATTTGGCATTTTCATAGGCTTGGGTTCTCCATTCATCAAGTGAGCTAATGTCAAATAACCTCTTCTCACCGGCAAGTTTGAAATCATAGTTAAGCTCTTTAATGGCCCAATATGCCTTATGTTCTAGTTCGAGAGGTAAGTGACATGCTTTTCCATAAACCATTTTATACGGAGACATACCCATAGGATTTTTATATGCGGTTCTATAGGCCCATAATGCATCATCAAGTTTCTTGGACCAATTCTTTCTAGATCTATTAACAGTATTTTGCAAAATTAATTTGAGCTCTCTATTACTCAACTCTACTTGACCACTGGACTGCGGATGATACGGAGATGCAATTCTATGATTAACATCATACTTAGCAAGCATTTTACGAAAGGCACCATGAATAAAATGTGACCCACCATCAGTCATTAAATATCTAGGGACTCCAAACCTCGGAAAAATAACTTCTTTAAGCATCTTAATAGAGGTGTTATGATCAGCACTACTAGTTGGAATAGCTTCTACCCACTTAGTAACGTAATCAACAACAACTAAAATATGTGTATATCCATTAGAGGAAGGAAACGGTCCCATATAATCAAAGCACCAGACATCAAATGGTTCAATGACAAGTGAATAATTCATAGGCATTTCTTAACGTCTACTAATATTACCAATTCTTTGGCATTCATCACAAGATAAGACAAACTTACGGGCATCCTTGAAGAGAGTAGGCCAATAAAACCGGATTGCAATACCTTATGTGCAGTTCTATCTCCAGCGTGGTGTCCTCCATAAGCTTCAGAGTGACACTTGCATAGGATCTGTTCCTGTTCATGCTCAGGTATACAACGTCTAATAACACCATCTACTCCTTCTTTATAAAGATGTGGGTCATCCCAGAAGTAATGTCTTAAATCATAGAAAAACTTTTTCTTTTGCTGGTATGTGAAACTAGGTGGTATAAATTTAGCAACAATGTAATTAGCATACTCAGCATACCATGGAGCAGTACGAGAAGCATTAATGACATTTAATTGTTCATCAGGAAAGCTATCATCAATAGGTAGTGGGTCATCAAGAACATTCTCTAACCTAGACAAGTTGTCTGTAACGGGGTTCTCAGCTCCCTTTCTATCAATAATATGTAAATCAAATTCGTGTAGCAAGAGAACCCATCTAATAAGTCTAGGTTTAGCATCTTTCTTTTCCATAAGGTATTTAATAGCAGCATGTTCAGTGTGAAAAGTTACTTTAGAATCAACAATGTAAGGTCTGAATCAACAATGCTACCCCTGGCTCTTCAGAAAATTTATCAGGCCTTTGGGCCTTCAAGCACTCCAAGCATTGGGCCGCCTTCCCCGGCCGGCTACCACTAAAGCCGACTCCCGGAAGGCGACCCAGCCTCACCGACTCCAAGAAGCCGGCCAAGAAGAACGCCGACTCCAAGAAGCCGGCCAGGAGAAACGCCGACTCCTAGAAGCCGGCCGAGACCACAACCGCCCCTACATAACGACGACCTGACGGGGCATGGCCACAGTGCGGCCCACGACCCCCGAAGCCCGAGGCAGGCATGGCTACAGGAGGCCGTACGGGAGGGATGTCTCCCGTGCGGCCGGGCACTGTAGCCACGCCAGCTACGACGTCATCCACGACCCACTCCTGCATGGCCCAAGGACTGCGGGTCCCTTCAGCCAGAGGGAGGCGTGAAGGCGGCCCGGCCTTTCCTAGTCGGCCAGGAGCATAGCCGGCCTCTAGAAGCCGGCGACTCCCTTCCTCGAAGCAGGAGCCCCATTAAGGAGACAAGACGAGGTGAGGCAACAGTGATAGCCCCCGACGTGGATCACTGTAGCCACGCTTACCTCGATAAAGCCCTCATCATCAGAGGCGCGGCTACAGTAAGCAGCCGCCGACAAGACCCTAGGCGGTGGGGCCGGCCTGTCGACCGAGTAGCCGGCAGCCGGCGGGACCCAGCAGCCGGCGGGACCCAGCAGCCGGCGGAGAAGCCAGCAGGCGTAGACACTGACGGCTGGGGCCAGTTCCCAGTCGGATTACCATTGTACCCCCGGGGGGTAGGCCTATATAAACCCCCCGGAGCACCCATGCAAAGGGTTCGCACCCAAGCATAGTTGGCACCTCTGCATGTTTGGCTTCCAAGCATAGCACACGCACACACACCATAGATAGAGAGAAGCAAGAGCTAGCCTTGTTCTTCTTCTCCCTTGATCCCAACAGCTCTAGGAGACCCCGCAGAGCAGGACTAGGGGTGTTATCTCCTCGGAGAGCCCCGAACCTGGGTAAGATTCGCCGGCGTGCATGTCTTCGCCTCATCCCGTTTCCAGGCACCGGCGACGTTTTATTGGCTCCCACAATGATAATCCATCCTTTGGCATATGTCGCACCAACCACCCGACATTTGGCGCCCACCGTGGTGCCTGGTGCACCGTCGTCCGGAGACCTGTTCTGGACGGGAACCTTCTTCCTTCCCCGCGAGCGCAGCCAGCCTGCTGTGCCCGATGGCGCTTGCCCCGACGCGCTGCAAGGCGTCGACGACGCCTGCGCAGCGAGCCGCCTCGCCGATCAGCTCGGCGAGACTCGCATCTCCGACGAGCCTGCGTCCGACGCAGGCACCGACTACCCCGAGAGCCGCCTCGTCAGCCTCCTCGACCAACTTCACGTCTCCAGCGAGCCTGCTGCGGACATGGAATCTGTCGGCTCCACCGACCCGATGCTCATCGACTCCGACACCGCGTCGCTCGACGCCTACCCCTCCGACGTGGTGGTCTTCGACGACCCACTCCCTCGAGCTGACAGCGGCAGCAGCGCTGTCACCGAAGTGCTGGTCATCAGCCACGTCTCTAACTCGGGCGGGAGCGCCCGCGACGCTCAGCAAGCAGCGATGCACGACCTCTCCATCCCCCTCCCGGCCGACGCCGACGCCGAGACCCTGGAGGCACGCCGTCTTGCCCTCATCACGGAGAGCAAGAAGATAGCCTCGATGAGACGCCTCACCGAGGCCCACCAGCGCGAAGTCGACCCCGCCGCCTTCGGGACGCCGCCTCCGAGCGGCCAGAGCCGAGCCGGCTTCGTCCAGAAGCGCGGCGCAGCCGTTGCCAGCATGCTGGGCGCAGATCGCCCCGTCTACGCCACCCCGCTCGAGAATCTGCGAGCCGCTCAGGCGGCAGCAGAGGAGCTCAATGGGCTGGGAGCCGATGAGCTCCCCTACATGACAAGACGGATCCAGCAGCTGATCGACGTGGCTGCAGAACGGCACGAAGCCGGCGCCCGAGCTGATAGCCATCCCCCGCGCCGGGAGCACGCCGCGACGTCCCGCTCGCCGACTGCGAGCGGCACGCGCCAGAAGAAAGACAAGGAGCCGGCTGCCAGCCGCAGCCGGACCCGCATCACTATCGAGCGCGATGCGGAAGGCCGCCCTCGGGCGGTCGAACACCAAGGAAACCTGCCGCCTCCCCCGCCTCGAAGAGAAAGACGCCTCACTCCGCCGCCCATCACACATCCGACTCTTGGCGACCGACTCGGCCGCCGAGAAGGAGTCGGCGAGAGTGACGCCCGCCACAGGATCGACCGCCTTGCTCGGTCCCTGGCGTTAGAAGAAGAAGACGATGTCGGCCCGCCATGCTTTGGCCCCCGCATCCGCGACGAGCCCTTCCCCAAAGGGTTCTCGCTCCCCAGAGACACGCCCAAGTACAACGGCTCGGTGAAGCCGGAATATTGGCTCATTGACTACTCCACGGCCGTCAGCATCGCCAACGGCAATCGGCGCGTCGCCGTGAAGTACGTCCCCCTGATGTTGCAGGGCACGGCGCGCACATGGCTCAACAGCCTCAAGCCCTATAGCATCAACAGTTGGCTGGACTTCACCGAAGCATTTGTCCGCAACTTCACCAGCACCTACAAGCAGCCTCCCAAGCCTCGCCAGCTCTCCCTCTGCGTCCAGGGGCCCAACGAGTCGACCCGCGACTACCTCACGCGATGGGCCGAGCTCCGCAACTCCTGCGAGGGAGTGCATGAGGTCCAAGCCATCGAGTACTTCACTGCCGGGTGCCGAGAGGGCACCCTCCTCAAGCACCAACTCCTCTGCGACGAGCCGGCTACCCTTGATGAGTTGCTGATCACCGCCGACAAATACGCCACTGCCGACTCCTCCATGAAGGCCGAGCTCCGAGTGGACGCCTCGGGGAAAGTGGTCGTCCCGGCTCCCAAGCGGCCGGCTGGCGACCCCAACCGGCGCCCCTACCAGAACGACCACAAGCGCAAGGGCCCCATGCCGGCTTCCTCCAGTCGGCAGGTGGCCACCATTGAAGACGAGCAGCCCGAGGAGCGGCCTGCTCCCAAGAAGAAGGGAGGCCGGCCGCCCTGGCAGCCGTCCTTCTCCTACGAACAAGCACTCGATGCTCCCTGCAAGTTCCACAGCAGCGCGAAGCCGTCCAACCATACAACACGGAAATGCCACTGGCTCACCCGCATCACCAAGGGCGAAGGGATAGTGCCGCCTCCGCCTCCCGGCCCGCCGCCTCCAGCTCCCAAGCAGCCGGCGGCCCGGCCGGCAGTCGGCGCCATCCAAGACGAGTTCCCCGAAGCGCACGACGCCTACGTCGTCTTCACGAGTCAAGTCGACGACAAGCGCAGCCGACGCCGGCAACACCAAGAAGTAAACGCAGTCGCCTCTAGCACCGCCGAGTTCATGCATTGGTCGGAAAAGCCCATCAGCTGGAGCCAGGCCGACCACCCAGAGGTGATGCCTTCGCCTGGCTCCTATGCTATGGTCTTGGACGTCACCCTTGCGACGGAGAGGCGAGCTGCCAGATTTTCCCGCGTCCTGATAGACGGCGGAAGCAGTATCAACATACTGTACCGCGACACCATGGACAAGCTGAACATCAAAGCAAAGCAGCTCATGCCGAGCCGCACTGTCTTCCATGGTATCGTACCCGGCCTATCTTGCTCTCCAATCGGCAAGATCAAAATGGATGTTCTCTTCGGAGACAAAGATCACTTCCGCCGGGAAGCAATATGGTTCGAGGTGGTGGACCTGGAGAGCCCCTATCATGCGCTACTTGGCCGACCTGCTTTGGCCAAGTTCATGGCTGTGCCCCATTATGCCTATCTGAAGATGAAGATGCCGAGCTCGAAGGGGATCATCACGGTAGCCGGCGACTACAAGAAGTCCATCGAGTGTGCCATGGCCAGCAGCCGGCTGGCCGAGTCCCTCATGGTGGCGGAAGAGAAGAAGATGCTGGAACGGGTTGTGGCCATGGCCGGCAAGCAGCCGACCTTGTCCCCCAACCCCAAGGACTGTGATGCGCAGGGCTCCTTCCAGCCTGCCAAAGAGACGAAGAAGATACCTCTAGACCCGGAGCACCCGGAGAGGTTCGCCGTGATTGGGGCGAACTTGGACAGTAAATAGGAAGGCGAGCTCGCCGACTTCCTCCGTGAGAATCGAGACATCTTTGCATGGTCCCCAAAGGACATGCCGGGTGTCCCGAAGGATTTCGCCGAGCACAAATTACATGTCCGAGCTGATGCGAAGCCGGTCAAGCAACCCCTCCGCCGACTATCAGAAGAGAAGCGAAGAATCGTGGGAGAAGAGATAGCCCGGCTCCTCGCAGCCGGCTTCATCATGGAAGTGTTCTTTCCAGAATGGCTTGCCAATCCAGTTCTGGTTTTGAAGAAGAATAACAAGTGGCGCATTTGTATAGACTACACAAGCTTGAACAAGGCCTGCCCAAAGGATCCGTTTGCTTTGCCACGGATTGACCAAGTGATAGACTCTACAGCCGGATGCGAGCTGTTGTGTTTTTTGGATGCATACTCAGGGTATCATCAGATCAAGTTGGACCCAGCTGACCGCCTGAAGACTGCCTTCATCACACCCTTTGGAGCTTTCTGCTACCTGACAATGACATTCGGCTTGAGAAACGCCGGTGCCACTTTTCAGCGTTGCATGCAGAAATGTCTCTTGAAACAACTCGGCAGAAATGCCCACGTCTACGTAGACGACATTGTGGTGAAGACAGAGAAGGGCGGTACCTTGCTGGAAGACCTGAAGGAAACATTCGCCAACTTGCGCCGATTCCAGATCAAGCTCAACCCCGAGAAGTGCGTCTTCGGAGTGCCAGCCGGCCAGCTGCTAGGCTTCCTGGTCTCCGAACGCGGCATTGAGTGCAACCCTGTCAAGATCAAGGCCATCGAGAGGATGGAGATATCCACCAAGCTGCAAGATGTGCAGAAGTTCACTGGCTGCTTAGCCTCCCTGAACCGTTTTATCAGCCGACTAGGAGAGAAGGCCCTCCCCCTGTACCGACTCATGAAGAAGTCCACTCACTTTGAGTGGAATGATCAAGCCGACCAAGCCTTCCATGAGTTGAAGAAAATGTTGACCACTCCGCCTGTCCTGGCCGCGCCGACTGAGAAGGAGCCCATGCTCCTCTACATCGCCGCGACAAGCCAAGTCGTCAGCACTGTTGTTGTGGTCCAGCACCCGGAGGAAGGCCGAGCCCAGCTGGTCCAGAGGCCGGTCTACTATCTCAGCGAAGTACTATCCAGCTCAAAGCAAAACTACCCGCACTACCAGAAGATGTGCTATGGGGTGTACTTCGCTGCCAAGAAATTGAAGCCCTACTTCCAAGAGCACCCCATCACGGTCGTGTGCACTGCCCCGCTCGCCGAGATCATAGGCAGCCGGGATGCATCCGACCGGGTGGCCAAATGGGCCATTGCCTTGGCGCCTTACACGATTTTCTATCAACCCCGCACCGCCATCAAGTCGCAAGCATTGGCCAACTTCCTCGTCGACTGGGCCGAGAACCAGTACTTACCGCCGGCTCCCGACTCTACCCATTGGCGGATGCACTTTGACGGGTCCAAGATGCGCACCGGCTTGGGAGCCGGCATCGTCCTCACCTCTCCCAAAGGCGACAAGCTCAAGTACACGCTGCAGATCCACTTCGCCGCCTCCAACAACGTGGCCGAGTACGAGGCGCTCGTACATGGGCTCCGGCTAGCCAAAGAGCTCGGCATACGCCGGATCCTGTGCTACGGCGACTCCGACTTAGTGGTCCAGCAATCATCTGGCGATTGGGACGCCAAGGACGCGAACATGGCGAGCTACCGCTTCCTCGTCCAGCAGATGAGTGGATACTTCGAAGGGTGCGAGTTCCTTCATGTGCCAAGGGCCGAGAACGACCAAGCAGATGCCCTAGCACGGATCGGCTCCACCCAACAAGCCATACCGACTGGCGTCTCCCTCCAACGCCTCCTCAAGCCGTCCATCAAGCCGTCTCCAGAGTCGGACTCCATCTTCGTACCGCCTGCGCCAGAAACAGCCGGATCCGGCTCAAGAAATCCCGCAGGCGGCACGGGGACTTCGACGACTGCCCCGGGAACTGACGCAGTCGCACCTGGCACAGGGACCTCAGAGCCTGGCCCGGGGACTGCAGCAGTCGGCCCGGGGACTGCAACGACGCAAGAAGTGGTGGTCGACCCCAACGCAACACCCAACCCACCCACCCGAGTCATGGTGGCCACGATAACAGCAGAAGAAGTCACAGCTCCCTCATGGGCCCAGCCCATCCTCAAGTTCCTAGTCAGCAGAGAGCTGCCGACTGATGAGATCGCAGCAAGACTAGTGCAACGACGAGCCGCAGCATACACAATAATCAACAGGGAGCTTGTGAAGCGCAGCGTCACTGGAGTCTTCCAGCGTTGCGTCGAGCCAGAAAAAGGAGTGGCAATCCTCAAAGACATCCACCAAGGCGAATGCGGCCACCACGCCGCCTCAAGATCCCTCGTGGCCAAGGCTTTCCGCCATGGGTTCTTCTGGCCGACTGCCTTGGAGGATGCTAAAGTAATAGTCAAGACCTGCAGAGGATGTCAAGTCTTCAGTTTCAAACAACACCTGCCGGCTTCTGCCCTCAAGACCATTCCCCTCACCTGGCCTTTCGCCGTCTGGGGACTGGACATGGTGGGCCCTTTCAAGACGGCCCGCGGTGGCTTGACACATCTACTCGTTGCTGTGGACAAGTTCACAAAGTGGATCGAAGCAAATCCGATTAAGAAGCTGAACGGGCCGACTGCCGTGACATTCATCACCGACATCACTACTCGGTACGGCGTGCCGCACAGCATCATCACCGACAACGGCACAAACTTCGCCAAAGGCGCACTGGCACGTTTCTGCGCGACACAGGGCATCCGACTGGACTTAGCGTCCGTTGCCCACCCGCAGTCAAACGGCCAGGTCGAGCGAGCAAATGGACTTATCCTCTCCGGCATCAAACCCCGACTGGTTGTGCCACTGGAGCGATCGGCCGGCTGCTGGCTCAAAGAGCTGCCGACTGTCCTCTGGAGTCTGCGCACTACACCCAACAAGTCAACCGGCTTCACTCCATTCTTCCTCGTGTACGGTGCCGAGGCTGTCATCCCCACAGACATCGAGTTCGACTCGCCTCGGATCACCATGTACACGGAGGAGGAAGCCAAAGAAGCAAGAGAAGACGGCGTCGACCTACTGGAAGAAGGCCGGCTGTTAGCCCTCAGCCGGTCCGCCATCTACCAGCAAGGCCTGCGCCGCTACTACAACCGCAAGGTCAAGCCAAGATCCTTCCAAGAGGGCGACCTTGTGGTCCGGCTGATCCAGCGAACAGCCGGCCAGCACAAGCTCTCGGCCCCTTGGGAAGGCCCCTTCGTCGTCAGCAAGGCACCCGGCAACGACTCCTACTACTTGATCGACGCGCAAAAGCCAAGAGCACGCAAGAGAGACGACTCCGGCAAGGAGTCGGAGCGACCATGGAACGCAAACCTCCTACGACGATTTTACAGATGAAAAGCAGTATGTATCACGCTACCCCTTTTGTATTAAGTTACAAACCAACAGGCCCCCCGAACAGTACTCGGGGACTGCCTTTTATTTATCTATGGATGACGAGTGTCATATCCATGAATGTCTTATTACATTTTGAATTCTTGTCCGGCACCGGGTCCGACTAGTCGGCCCGGGGACTGGCCGCCTTAAGCTATATTATAAGTTCTTCCCGAAGTCAGCAAAGTAGTGCGCCGGCTCCCCAGTCCTCTCTTGTTGAAAGTCGCAGCTCAAAGAACTGACTGTATGACTAGCAAGAGAGAAGACAGAAAGGACGCCCACACGAAAACGGCTAAGGAACAACTAACCTATATAGCAAAAAGACGGCCTCTATATACGCCTGCCGACTGTCACAACAGCCGGCTGGCCGGCTTCCTAAAAAACTTAGCTTAAGTCTGGCAGAGCTAAAAGTACTTCCCCCTCCCCAATCGGCCAGGCACTCCCCGGCTACAGATTGCAGAGCAACTGTTTGACTAGGGAGACAGCAACCAAGGGAGGGCGGCAAACGAAAAAAGCAGAAGGACAAAAAGCAAAAGTACAAGGAAAAGCCGATTGCATAACTTATATACATAAAGCCGCCTAAAGGCTGGCAACATAATTAAGTTTGAATACACCCAGTGGGTGGAATTGCGCAGACTTAACCGAACATTGTTCAAAGTAACAAGACATGAAACAAAAGAAATAAGACAAAGGCGCGAAGGCCGAGTTGGTCGGTGAAGGCAGCTCGCCGGCTGAAGGAGTGGCCGCCTAGCTGGTCCCGGCTTGACCGCCTCCCGCAATAGGAGACGCACTCGCACGCAGCGTAGTGCTGGAGGCGCGGTCAGGCTGGCCGGCTGCTCCACCAGCCGGCTCGACGTCTTCACTCTCCTCCTCCTCCTCTTCGCCCTCGTCGCTGGAGTCGATCTCCTCCGCCGAGTCCTCGCCGCACACCGGGTCCAGCCCGAACCAATCTTCCGGCTGGGCGACTCCATTGTCGTCCACCTCGGGGGCGAAGACATTGGTGTCGGTGTAGTCGGCGATTGCCGAAGCCCGTCGAATGATGGCCGGCCGCGCCGGCTCCAGCTCCGCGTCGGCTTGCTGCCGCCAGGTGGCCAGCTGGTCCAGATTCAGGCCTGGGTACCAGGCCTTGACGAACTCCAGCGCCCGCCCGGCGCCGGAGCGAGCCGCTGACGCCTTCCAAGCCTCGAAGCGCCCGACGGCCACCTCCAGCCAGTCGGCGGTCCGACTGGGAGTGCGCGGGACCACTTGGCCGGGCCAGAGGGCGGCCAAGACCTGCGACCTGGCACGCTGAAGCCGGCGGAGCAGCCTGTGAGCCGGCTGGATGCGAGCCTGGATCGCCAGGAGCTGCTCCTCCAGCGAGCGGCTGGCAGTCGGCGAAATCTCGAAGCCGGCTTGCCTCTTCGCCTGGCGACGAGCTTCGATGGCCTGGTTGGCGGCAGTGGAATAGCCGGGGAAGTACTCTGCGCAGAAAAGAAAAGAAGAACCCCAAATCAGAAAAACAAGTCAAAATGACAGATGGCAAGAAAGGACGAAGGGGTAGACGACTTACCGTCAACCAGATCCTCAATCTGGCCATAGCCGGAGACCAGAGTCTGCCTGGCTTCGTCCCAGCCGGCCGCCTCCGTCTCGAACTCGGCCTGGAGGGCGGCTTCGCGGTCCTGCGCGGCCTTCAGCGCCGCCTTGTGGCTTTCCTCCTGGTCGGCCAGCTTCTTGACCAGGCAGTCGCGCTCCTGCACCAAGGCGGCGAGCTCCGCGTCCTTGGCACGAAGAGCAGTCTGGGACTCCCCCAGCTGTGCCCTCAGACTGGCGTTGGCCGCTGCAGAGATAGAAGAACAAGAAGAACGATGAGAAATCATCAAGGAAGATCCGAGCCGACTGCTCAGCAGTCGGCCCGAATCTCGGGGACTACACCCTGTGGGTGCGCTGACGCGCCCCCACATGAGATAAAGATCAAGTTACATACCTCGGCTTTCAGTGAGATCGGCGGTCTTCTGTGTCAGCTCCCGAGCCTGGGAGTTGAAGGCGGCCGCTCGGAGGTTGTGATAGTCCTACAAGATGGACAGAAGATCGACGTGAGAACGAAAGCAACGATGAGAAATCATCAAGGAAGATCCGAGCCGACTGCTCAGCACTCGGCCCGAATCTCGGGGACTACACCCAGTGGGTGCGCTGACGCACCCCCACGAGAGAAATCAAGAAGAAGATGAGAATACTAACCCGGATGGCAGCCCGCGTGGCGAGGAATTCATCGGTGAACTGCCTCAGCGCCGCGGCTTGGCCCTGGAGCCGGGTCCGGACGTCTTGCGCAGCGATGTTCACCACGGCTGTCCCTCCGCCTGGCGTCCACCCTGAGGTAGCGCTGGCCGCCTCCGCGTCTCGGGCCGACGAGCTGGAGCCCACGGCCGGCCGTGGCTCCGACGCCGCTTTCTGCGGCTCCGACGCGGCCTTCCCTGCGCGCCGGCTTGGCGGAACCCGGACTGCCACCTCAGCTCCCGCGGCCGGCTCGCCTTCCGCCAACCGTGCGAGCGCAGGCTCGGTCTGACCACCTTGGGCCGCCCTAGTCGGAGGAGTCGGCCCCGGCGCCTCCCTCACGAAGATGATGTCGTCGCCGCTCCCGCCCAGACCCGGCTGGGAACCGCTGGCTCCCCCTAGCGAGGGATCCGCGTCCCCGAGCGCCATGGCGCGCAGGGGGGTGACCATCAAGGCCTCCCCTGCCGCCGTTTCGGCCTCGGCCTCTGCCTGGGCCTTGGCTGCAGCCTCGGCGAGCGCCTTCGCCACCTCCTAGTCCCGAGCTGCCTGGGCGGCGGCTGCCTTCCGTGCCTCCGCCTCCCGCGCTTCCTGCTCCTCCCGCACCTCCCGCGCGTTCCTTTCCGTCGCCTCCAGGAGGGCGGCGCGGGGATCTACGCGGCGGGTGGTGCTCCCAGAGCCCCCTGGCGACTCGACAACGGAGCCGGCAGCCGCCCGCTCGAGTGACAGTGGAGCTCTCATCAAAGAAAAGAAGACAAAGGTTTAGAAGACCACCCAAGAAAGGAAAGAAGGAGAATACACAGAAAGAGAGAAAGCTTACGCTGACACAGCCTGCGGCTGCTTCACCACTTTGCGGAAGCGAGCCACCTTCGCGGCCGCCTCTTCCCGCCTGGTGGCTGCCGCCCCACCCCTCGGCTTCTTCGTCCGGCTACCGAACATGCCCTGGGTGGCGCGACGTTTCTGGCCTCTACCCCGAGCAGGCTGCGCGCCGGAGGAGCCCGCGCCGTGTCCGGAGGCTTGCTGGCGGGGCGGGAAGACTTCGGCTTCGTCCTCGTCCGGCCAATCGTCGAAGGTCGCGGAGAACTCGGCGCCGCCTGCTTCGCCGCCGGCTTGGCCACCAGCCGGCTCGGCGGCTTCCTCCATATGGACCGCCCCCAGATCGGGGTCCTCCTGGTCGTGCTCGGTCCGGTCGGGGGCGAAGCGGCGCTCCACGTCCGCCCCGCCGGCCGGCCGAAGCAGAGGATTCTGTCAAAAAGCGAGCCGACTGAGTTAGAGTCGGCCCAGAGGAACTCGGCGACAAAGCTGAGAGAGAAAGAGAGAAAAAGAGAAGGGGAGCGTACCGTAGGCGGAGGATTGGCGCGGCTATATGGCTCCTTGCCGAATTGCCAGTCATCGGGAAGCTGGCAGTTGGCTAGGTAGTTCACCATGTCGGCCGCGTCGGCCTGCGGCATCTCCTTGGTGCACATCCGGCTCGGGTCGAGCTGGCCGCTCATCTGACAGATCAGATGAGGCCGGCTCTGGAGCGAAAGGACCCGGCGCGTGACGAACGCGGCCAGAAGGTCGGGCCCCGTCAGGCCCTCCGACTGGACCATCACCCGCAGGCGGGCGATGGCGGCGTTCCCTCCCTGCGATAGCGTCACCGCCCGGAAGGACCACTGGGGCAGCCTCCCCGCCGGTGGGCCGGCTACGTAAGCCGGCAGGTTGACGTAGTCGCCCCGTGGAGCGATGTTCGGCACGTAGAAGTATGACTTCTGCCACTTCTTCACCGATTGGATCAGCGTGATGACGGGGAAGGGGTTGTCGGCGCCCGATCTCCGCGACGCGATAAAGGCACCAGTGTGGGCAGGCACGCCCTTGCTGCGCGTACCCAGCTTCGACTGGAAGAACTCCCCCCAGAGCTCAAGGGTGGGGAGGACGCCGAGATAGCCCTCGCACAGGGTGACGAAGGCCGACAGTAGCACCACCGCGTTGGGGGTGAGGTGGTGCGGCTGGAGCTGATAGAAGTCCAGCCAAGTGCGGAAGAAGGCGCTCACTGGCAGGCCGAAGCCGCGCAGGAAGTGCGAGCGGAAGACCACCCGCTCGCCATCCCGCGGCGCCGGCCTGATTTCTTTCTCCGGCGCGAGGCGGACCTCCACTTTGTCCACACTGGGCAGACGCCGTGTGTCGCGGAGGAAGTCGATGTGGTCGTTGTGGACGATGGAGCCATCCCAATCCCCGCCAAGCTGCTCTACGTGGGGAGGCATGGCGGAAGCTAGCACGGCGGCGGAGGAGCGTGCGGAGGAATAGCGCGGCGGCGAGGCGCTGTTGCGAGAACGAGCAAGGCAAGAAGATGGCGGAAGTAGGAGGAGCGTGCGAGGGCCTGCCGCCCTTCACCTCCCCCTACTTATAGCCTCACGCGGCCGAAGAGGCCGGACGTGGGGGGACGTGGGATTAACTGCGCCCACTCTCCCACGTCTCGCGTTTATTACGCATAAGTGCGAGCCGAAACTGCCGCACGGAACGTGCGGGCGGTTCCGGGATACAAAAGATCCGCGCCTGGGCTGGGGCGCGGACGTGGCGGGCCCCCTCTCTGCGGCAACGTCCCATCTCGCGCGTGGGCTGGCAGGCTTTCCGGCTACGTGCCAGCGGGTTCCCGCCCTCCGACTCCAGAAGATTTCGGCTCAGGCGACGTGCCTGACCAAGGCCGGCTCCCAGCTGCCGGCTTGTCGCGATGGGAAGCTGTTCGAGCTTCTCGAACCCTACTCCACCTCGAAGCCCGATCAGCTTCGGGGACTACTGTCGGAGTAAGTGGCCACGGGTAGCCAAACCGGCTACCCCTGGCTCTTCAGAAAATTTATCAGGCATTTGGGCCTTCAAGCACTCCAAGCATTTGGGCTGCCTTCCCCGGCCGGCTACCACTAAAGCCGACTCCCGGAAGGTGACCCAGCCTCACCGACTCCAAGAAGCCGGCCAAGAAGAACGCCGACTCCAAGAAGCCGGCCAGGAGAAACGCCGACTCCTAGAAGCCGGCCGAGACCACAACCGCCCCTACATAACGACGACCTGACGGGGCATGGCCACAGTGCGGCCCACGACCCCCGAAGCCCGAGGCAGGCATGGCTACAGGAGGCCGTACGGGAGAGATGTCTCCCGTGCGGCCGGGCACTGTAGCCACGCCAGCTACGACGTCATCCACGACCCACTCCTGCATGGCCCAAGGACTGCGGGTCCCTTCAGCCAGAGGGAGGCGTGAAGGCGGCCTGGCCTTTCCTAGTCGGCCAGGAGCATAGCCGGCCTCCAGAAGCCGGCGACTCCCTTCCTCGAAGCAGGAGCCCCATTAAGGAGACAAGACAAGGTGAGGCAACAGTGATAGCCCCCGACGTGGATCACTGTAGCCACGCTTACCTCGATAAAGCCCTCATCATCAGAGGCGCGGCTACAGTAAGCAGCCGCCGACAAGACCCTAGGCGGTGGGGCCGGCCTGTCGACCGAGTAGCCGGCAGCCGGCGGGACCCACCAGCCGGCGGGACCCAGCAGCCGGCGGAGAAGCCGGCAGGCGTAGACACTGACGGCTGGGGCCAGTTCCCAGTCGGATTACCAATGTACCCCCGGGGGGTAGGCCTATATAAACCCCCCGGAGCACCCATGCAAAGGGTTCGCACCCAAGCATAGTTGGCACCTCTGCATGTTTGGCTTCCAAGCATAGCACACGCACACACACCATAGATAGAGAGAAGCAAGAGCTAGGCTTGTTCTTCTTCTCCCTTGATCCCAACAGCTCTAGGAGCGATTGTAGCTACTCTTTATCGAGCTAGTGATCATGCGGAGACCCCGCAGAGCAGGACTAGGGGTGTTATCTCCTCGGAGAGCCCCGAACCTGGGTAAGATTCGCCGGCGTGCATGTCTTCGCCTCATCCCATTTCCAGGCACTGGCGACGTTTTATTGGCTCCCACAATGATAAGCCATCCTTTGGCATATGTCGCACCAACCACCCGACAAGTAGCGTAATTTCTCTGAGCATTGTCTAGAGTTTAGTAGCATATTGAATAACATTTAATTTCTTATCAACTCTTTGTCCTAAAACAACACCTACAGCATAATCACTAGCAGCACACATAATTTCAAAAGGTAAATTCCAGTCAGGTGGCTGAACAATAGGTGCAGAAACCAAAGCTTCCTTAAGTATTTCAAATGCTTCTACACAATCAACATCAAAGACAAAAGGAATATCTTTTTGTAATAAATTAGTCAGAGGCCCAGAAATTTTTGAGAAGTCCTTAGTGAACCTCCTATAAAAACTGGCATGACCCAGAAAACTTGTTATACCTTTGATGTCCTTGGGACATGGCATCTTTTCAATAGCATCAACTTTAGCTTTATCAACTTCAATACTTCTATCAGAAATTTTATGCCCCAAGACAATACCTTCATTAACCATAAAGTGCCATTTCTCCCAATTCAAAACAAGATTAGTTTCTTCACATCTCTACAAAACTCGATCAAGGTTGCTCAAGCAATCATCAAAAGAGGATCCATAAACGGAGAAATCATCCATGAAAACCTCACAAATCTTTTCGCAAAAATCAGAGAATATAGCCATCATGCATCTTTGAAAGGTAGCAGGTGCATTGCATAAACCAAAAGGCATACGTCTATAAGCAAAAGTACCGAAAGGGCAAGTGAAAGTGGTCTTTGCTTGATCATAACCTGTAATAATTCTTTGCGGGATCAATTCATCTTTATCATTAGGAACGACAGTAATACCTCCCTTCTTAGGGACGCAATGGACAGGACTTACCCACTGACTATCAGCAACGGGATAAATTATACCTACCTCAAGGAGCTTTAATATTTCCTTTCTTACCACTTCTTTCATCTTAGGGTTTAGCCGTCGTTGGTGATCAATAACTGGTTTGGCGTCTTTTTCCAAATTTATTTTGTGTTGACATAGAGTGGGACTAATGCCCTTAAGATCATCAAGAGTATATCCAATAGCAGCATGGTGCTTCTTCAGAGTTTTGAATAATTTCTCTTCCTCCTTCTCTGAAAGTTTAGCACTAATAATAATAGGATATATCTTCTTTTCATCAAGATAAGCATATTTAAGAGTATCAGGTAATGGTTTAAGCTCAAACACGGGATCACCCTTGGGTGGAGGAGGATCCCCTAGGATTTCAACAGGCAAATTGTGTTTCAGAATAGGTCCCTGTTTAAAGAATACTTCATCTATTTCCCTTCTTTCATTCATAAACATATCATTTTCATGGTCTAGCAAATATTGTTCTAAAGGATCATTATGAGGCACGGCAATAGAAGCAAGACCAATAATTTCATCTTTACTAGGCAATTCCTCATCACGGTGTTGTCTACTAAATTTAGCAAAATTAAACTCATCAGACATAGCACCCAAACCGATCGTAACAACATCCTTTTCGCAGTCTATCATAGCATTAACAGTGTTCAAGAAGGGTCTACCAAATATAATGGGGCAAAAGCTATCTTGTGGGGAACAAAGAACAAGAAAATCAGCAGGATATTTAACCTTCCCACACAAGACTTCAACATCTCTAACAATCCCAATCGGTGAAATCATATCTCTATTGGCAAGCTTAATGGTAACATCGATATCTTCTATCTCAGCAGGTGCAATATCATGCGTGATTTCTTTGTATAAAGAATGAGGTATCGCACTAGCACTAGCACCCATATCACACAAGCCATGATAACAATGATCTCCTATTTTAACAGAAATAACAGGCATGCCTACCACATGTCTATGTTTATCTTTAGCACAAGGTTTAGCAATTCGAGCAGTCTCATTACAGAAGTAAATAACATGCCCATCGATATTATTAGCCAATAGATCTTTAACCATAGAAATTTTTGGTTCAACTTTAACTTGCTCAAGGGCTTTGTGTGTCCTAATATTACTTTTGTTGACTACAGTTGAAGCTTTAGCATGATCCTTTATTCTAACAGGGAAAGGTGGTTTCTCAACATAAGCAGTAGGAACAATAGGATCATTATAAGTGATAGTCTTTTCTTCAACTTTAATAGGTTCAACTAATTTTACTTCAATGGGAGGATGATATTTAAACCACTTCTCCTTAGGGAGATCAACATGAGTAGCAAATGATTCACAGAAAGAAACTACTATCTCAGAGTCAAGTCCATATTTAGTGCTAAACTCACGGAAAGCATCGGTATCCACAAACGATTTAACACAATCAAACTTAGGTGTTATACCTGACTCCTTACCTTCGTCCAGGTCCCAATCTTCAGTGTTGTGTTTAATTCTTTCCAATAAATCCCATTTGAATTCAATAGTCTTCATCATAAAAGAGCCAGTACAAGAAGTATCGAGCATGGATTGATTATTACGAGAAAGCCGAGCATAAAAATTATGAATAATCATTTCTCTTGAGAGCCCATGATTGGGGCATGAATATAACATTGACTTAAGCCTCCCCCAAGCTTGATCGATGCTTTCTCCTTCGCGATGCCAAAAATTATATATATAATTACGATCACGATGAACAAGATGCATAGGATAAAACTTCTGATGAAATTCCAATTTCAATCGTTTGTAGTTCCATGATCCCATATCATCACATAGCCTGTACCATGTCAATGCCTCTCCCTTAAAAGATAAAGGGAAGGCCTTCTTCTTGATAACATCATCGGGCATACCTGCAAGCTTAAATAATCCACAAACTTCATCCACATAGATTAAGTGTAAATCGGGATGCAATGTTCCATCTCCTGCAAAAGGATTAGCTACCAGTTTCTCTATCATAACCGAAGGAATTTAAAAGTAAACATTTTCAATAGGTTGAGGAGCAACTATTTGCTCTACCGGTCGGGGTGAAGATACCCCGAACAAGCCCCTCAAAGGATTACTTTCCATAGTAACAAGTGACAGTACATTTCAGCACACTATATAAATTTTTCCTTACCAAAGGCGCTTCAATCAGCGGCAACGGCGCCAGAAAATAGTCTTGATGACCCACAAGTGTAGGGGATCTATCGTAGTCCTTTTGATAAGTAAGAGTGTCGAACCCAACGAGGAGCAGAAGGAAATGATAGGCAGTTTTCAGTAAGGTATTCTCTGCAAGCACTGAAATTATCGGTAACAAATAGTTTTGTGATGAAGTAATTTGTAATGAGTAACAAGTAACAAGTGTAAATAAAGTGCAGCAAGGTGGCCCAATCCTTTTTGTAGCAAAGGACAAGCCTGGACAAACTCTTATATAGAGAAAAGCGCTCCCGAGGACACATGGGAATTATCATCAAGCTAGTTTTCATCACGCTCATATGATTCACATTCGTTACTTTGATAATTTGGTATGTGGGTGGACCGGTGCTTGGCTGCTGTCCTTTCTTGGACAAGCATCCCACTTATGATTAACTCCTGTTGCAAGCATCGGCAACTACAAAAGAACTATTAAGGTAAACCTAACCATAGCATGAAACATATGGATCCAAACGAAGCAACGCATAAACTAGGGTTTAAGCTTCTGTCACTCTAGCAACCCATCATCTACTTATTACTTCCCAATGCCTTCCTCTAGGCCCAAACAATGGTGAAGTGTCATGTAGTCGACGTTCACATAACACCACTAGAGGAAAGACAACATACATCTCATCAAAATATCAAACGAATACCAAATTCACATGACTACTTATAGCAAGACTTCTCCCATGTCCTCAGGAACAAACGTAACTACTCACAAATCATATTCATGTTCATAATCAGAGGGAAATTAATATGCATAATGGATCAGAACATATAATCTTCCACCAAATAAACCAACTAGCATCAACTACAAGGAGTAATCAACACTACTAGCAACCTACAGGTACTAATCTGAGGCTTTGGGACAAAGATTGGATACAAGAGATGAACTAGGGTTTTAGAGGAGATGGTGCTGGTGAAGATGTTGATGAAGATTGACCTCTCCCAATGAGAGGATTGTTGGTGATGACGATGTCAATGATTTCTGAGGGAGTCCTGGAATAAGGGGTCCTCGGGCGTCCGGCCTATTATCAATGGGCCGGACTGGTGGGCTGTGAAGACATGAAGGCCGAAGACTGTACCCGTGTCCAGATTGGACTCTCCCTGGCGTGGAAGGCAAGCTTGGCAACCAACTATGAAGATTCCTTCTTATGTAACCGACTCTATGTAACCCTAGATCCCCCCGGCGTCTATATAAACCGGAGGGTGTAGTCCGGAAAGGATGTACTCATTACCATAGTCATACAGGCTAGGCTTTTAGGGTTTAGCCATTACGATCTCGTGGTAGATCAACTCTTGTAATACTCATATTCATCAAGATCAATCAAACAGGAAGTAGGGTATTACCTCCGTAGAGAGGGCCCGAACCTGGGTAAACATCGTGTCCCCCGTTTCCTCTAACATCGACCTTAGACGTATAGTTCGGGACCCCCTACCCGAGATTCGCCGGTTTCGACACCGACATTGGTGCTTTCATTGAGAGTTCCACTGTGCAGTCGACGAAAGGTTCGATGGCCCCTTTAATCGTCGATAGTGACATTGTCCAAGGAGAAACCTTCCTCCCCGGACAGATTTTCGTATTCGGCAGCTTCGTACTGTGGGCCAACTCGCTTGGCCATCTGGAGCAGATCGATAGCTATGCCCCTAGCCACTAGGTCAGATTCAGAAGCTTGAACTACGTCGCGGATATCTGTGGAGACTTGATCTTCAACGGATTTGAGACCACGACGATCGCTCCCCCTCGCTCAGATGAACATGACTTAAATTTGTCATCGAACCATATTCAGGAGATGGTTCCTGTAACTGTTGCGGCCTTAGATCCGGAGCGGATCAGGCCATCTGAAGCCATGGAGTCCGCGGCGTTGGAGCCACACACACAGACTCAACACCTGGGAATATCTGCGTCAACGGAATTCCGGACTCGTTTTCGGCTATAAGTTCCAAACCGCGTACGCCTGCGGACACCGAGCTGGATCAGTCATCGATCTTCGAGTTCAGCGCCGCAGACGTCTTCCAACACTGTCCTTGGCGGGGAACTCACAGCCGAACTATGTCCGGTTCGAACTAGAGGCTGATGATGGAGAATTTTGCTTCCCACCCGCCACCCACTTCATAGCCACCGTCAAGGATTTAACTGACGTGCTTGATTATGGCTGTGATGACATCGACGGTTGGGACGACGATGCCGAGAAGGAGCAAGGCCAAGACCCACCATTCACTGGACGTTGGACGACCAACTCTTCATACGATGTGTACATGGTTGACACACCTAAAAAAGCTAGTGACGATGACAAAGAAGAACCAGCTGTGAATAAACCTTCTGAGACACAGTCCAAGCGCCGGCGCCCTAAACGCCGTTCTAAGTCACATCGCTCAAAAGATAGCAACACTGGCACCGGAGAAAATAGTACTCCGGACAACGCCGAAAACAATGAAGACCCTGTTGGAGCAACATCCGAACAGGAGGAACAAGACAACGGGCAAGTTAACCCTGATAAATAGGCCATGCCCAACGACCCAAATGACGATAGTTACCGTCCACCCTCCGAGGATGAGGATAGCCTCGGCAACGAGGATGTCATCATGCCTAAGGCACCCCTCGAGCAGGAGCGCTTCAAGTGCCAGCTAATAGCTACTTCAAGAAGCCTGAAGAAAAAGCAGCAGCAGCTTCAAGCTGATCAAGACCTACTCATTGACATATGGACTGATGTCCTGGCAGCCGAAGAATACGGCCTCAAGCGTCCAGCGAAGAGTTACCCGAAACGCAGACTGCTACCTCAGTTCGATGAGGAGGCGCCGGAGCCCATACCTCCCTCGCGCAATGTGGAACGACCACCACGTGGTCGGGGTAGTGTGGCGGACCGACCACCCCGCGGTCGGGATAAAACGACAACTCAGGCCGAACAGCAGCCCGCCCCACCGCCTCATGAAAACAAAGACAAAATAGCTCGGGACTATACATACGACCTTCGGCAGGACCCGGACAGTAGAGTAGGACACACCAGATCAATCTACGGATCGCGAGGACGCCTTTCGACTCGCGACGACGGCTACCTATTCGGACGTGACAAACCTAGTCACGCCCGGGCCGATAACCGCAGGCGGACTTCATCGGAGGTGCGCCGCGATGCGGCCCGATATAGAGGATCCACACACCCTCTCTGCTTCACAGATGAAGTACTGGATCATGAATTCCCCGAGGGTTTCAAGCCAGTCAATATTGAATCATACGACGGAACAAGCGATCCCGCAGTATGGATCGAGGATTTTATTCTCCACATCCATATGGCCCGAGGAGACGATCTCCACGCCATCATATACCTCCCACTAAAGCTCAAAGGGCCAGCTAGACACTGGTTAAACAGCTTGCCTAAAAATTCCATCGGCAGCTTGGAGGATTTGGAAGAAGCTTTTCTTGACAACTTCCAAGGTACCTATGTCCGGCCACTAGATGCCGATGACCTAAGTCACATAGTCCAACAACCTGGAGAATCAGCCAGAAATTTCTGGACTAGGTTCCTAACCAAGAAGAACCAAATAGTTGATTGTCCGGATGCCGAGGCACTAGCGTCCTTTAAACATAGCATCCATGACGAATGGCTCACCCGCCACCTCGGCCAAGAAAAACCAAAGTCTATGGCAGCCCTCACGGCACTAATGACCCGCTTTTGCGCGGGTGAAGATAGTTGGCTGTCTCGTAGTAAAAACACAACCAATGAGGCAAGCCCCTCCGAGGCCAAAAACAGCACCGGCAAGACCCGGCGCAATAGACACAAGCGCTGAAGTAATGGCGATAACACCGACGAGACTGCAGTTCACGCCGGATTCAGTGGCTCCAAGTCTGGCCAGTGAAAGAAACCTTATAAAAGGAACAGCGAGGGACCATCCAGTTTGGACCACATACTGGATCGTCCGTGCCAGATACACGGCACCCCAGACAAGCCAATCATACCAACAGAGATTGTCGGATTTTCAAGCAAGCCAGCAAGTCAAATACCGAGAGCAAGGAAATGGGATCGCAAAGCGAGGACGAAGACGAAGAGCCCCAGCAGCCGAACACCAGGGGAAGAAGAAATGTCCCCCTCAAGTCAAAATGGTGAACATGATATATGCTACACACATCCCCAAAAGGGAGCGCAAGCATGCACTCAGGGACGTCTATGCGGTAGAGCCAGCCACCCCAAAATTCAATCTGTGGTCATCATTCCCGATCACCTTTGATCGTCGAGATCACCCAACTAGTATCCGTCATGGCGGTTCGGCCGCACTGGTCCTCGACCCAATCATTGCCGGATTTCACCTAACACAAGTCCTAATGGACGGTGGTAGCAGCCTCAACTTGCTCTATCAGGATACAGTGCGCAAAATGGGTATTAATCCCTCACGAATCAAGCCCGCAAAGACTACCTTTAAAGGAGTCATACCAGGCGTAGAGGCCCGTTGTACGGGCTCAATCACGCTGGAGGTGGTCTTCGGTTCTCCGGACAACTTTTGAAGCGAAGAACTAATCTTCGATATCGTCCCCTTTCGCAGCGGCTACCACGCATTGCTCGGACGGACCGCGTTTGCTAGATTCAACGCGGTGCCACACTATGCTTATCTCAAGCTCAACATACCCGGTCCACGCGGCGTCATAACAGTCAATGGAAACACGAAACGCTCCCTCCATACTGAGGAGCACACAGCCGCCCTAGCAGCAGAGGTACAGAACGGCCTTCTCAAGCAGAACTATAATCCGGCTGCCGAGCCCCTGGACATCGTTAAGAGGGTCCGGAGTACACTGCAACAGGACAGCTCGGCTCGTCAAGAGCTTGATTAGCAATTCGGCCCCCGTCCCAGCCCCGATAAGGGAGTGGCACCCGTACCACGCGTACATAACTACGCGCCGAAAAACCCATGGATATGGACGGAGGCATCGCTAGCTCGCGATCCACAGTGCGGCTCGACCGACCCCAGGATTCGCGTACCTTTTCTTTTCCATTCCAGGTCCCTTCTCTCTTTTCGAGGTTTCTTCCGACAACCCGTTTGTCGGACACACCAAGGAGGCAAGGAGCTTTGGCGCACAAGGGAACCCCCAGGTGGCCTCCGTTAACGATTGCTATACCTGTTTTACATACCCGCGCGCAGCTCGCACTTGGTCTTGGCATGTTAAATAGCCTTTTTTGCTTATCATATTACATGTACAAATACGCCTCGACGTATTAATCACATTACAAAAATAAAGGGCAGCGTCAGTTTATTACTTAATCTTCCCCTTTTTTCCTTTGTATTTATTACTCGTTGCACGCGTACATTCTAGTACGTATAACTGCGCCAGGGACTTCATCACGCCCCGCATTATGGCAACAAAAGTCCGAACACTTTTACAGTATGGTTCAGCACCCCGAACTTATATCATTATATGCATCGGCTCCGAATCATGTCTTTGGTCAATAGTTGGGTTGCCCGACTCCTGTGTTTTCTACCCTACGTTCCGCTATATCGGCTAGGGTAGTAAAGGGAGAACTACTGCGATTGTGTCCCGTTTCTTTCGGACGAGCACCTCAGTAGAGAAAGCCGAAAACTGACTTTCATGATATGGCGAGAGCTGGTCAGCTGTTCGAGAGGTCTCAAATCCCTAGAGATTTTTTTCCGCTTTATGCGAGGAATCGGTTTTCTCCGATTAGGCATGTATAATGCCCCTAGTTTGGCCTTCCGAATACCAGGGGCTTCGCCGAAATTTTCATGGTCAAACTCCTATGGCTAAGTGAGGGTAATAAAGGCTGTATAGTCTGATTGCATTGTTCGTTGCGCTAAACACCTCCTTTAAGGACCAGAATGTGGAGTAAAGAGTGTTTAGATTTATCTCGAACACCCCCGTGGTATCTAAGTGGGGGCAGAAGCTGACGACTGGTCAACCCTCAGATTTTAATAAACGGCCGCACAGGAGGTAAAATTTAATCACAAGCATCATATTACATACCGATCTTGTTTCATATTACAGGACAACCCGAATGTTTTCATGGGAATATCACGTCCTTCGCACATTGCTCCGCCACAAGGCGGGATCCCTCCAGGACACCATCGAAATACAGCTCGGGTCGACGATGCTCCTTGCCCTCAGGTGGCCCCTCGGTCATCAACTTCTTGGCATCCATCTTCGCCCGGTGCGTCTTGACACGCACAAATGCCATCCGTGCACCCTCAATGCAGACCGACCGCTTCACAACTTCAAGCCATGGGCAGGCACTCACAAGTCCAAAGTAGCTGCCGGGCACGGGCTCGGCATGCCACAGCCAGAGCATCAGGTCCTTCATGGCAAACTCGGCCAACTTGTGCAGCTCGACCAGCTGTTTCAACTGGTCGCTAAAGGGCACTAGATGTTTTGGTCCAAGATATTGGGACCAGAACAGCTTCTCCGTAGACATCCCTTCTTCGGCCCGATAGAACTGGGAAGCATCTGATACGCCGCGCAGCAGATCGGTAAACACCCCTGGAAAACACAAGTTCGGGTAAGTACAAGGACCACTTCCTTTGCATACTTGCCTTGCATAGTGAAAGCCTTACCCGCCGCAATCTTCTTGGTCTCCTGGATTTCCTGGAGGGTGCTCTGGGCTTCGGCTTGGGCATCTTGCGCGCTCCTGCGGGCCTTAGCAAGTTCGGATTCTTGTGTCCTAGAATCACGCTCCAAGGACTCGTAATTCTTGACGGCGTCCTGAAGCTCTTGCTGAATCTTGCTGACCCTGGCCTCGTGGTTCTCGCGTGCGGCACGTTCCTTGGCCGCTTTTTCTTCGGCCTCAGCTAACGCCTTTTTGAGGGCCTCCACCTCGGCCGTGGCCCCTAGTAAAGTTCATGACACTTTAGTCAGCTTGAACCATTTATTCTTCAATATACACGCAGGTTACTGCATACCTTGGTTATCCTCCAGCTGCTTCTTCACGAGGCCAAGCTCTTCCTCGGCCCGCTCCAGTTTCTGCATCAGTCCGGAGACCTCCGCGGTTTGAGCAGTAGCAGCCCGCAACGAGGCATGCTTATTCAAATGGACACCTTATGTTAGACTCCTGCGAAAATTATTTTTGATCCTCTATTCGGCTTTTTCTTTCCGGACACCGAACAGAGCATCAGGGGCTACTTTCTACACTGTGATATGCTTCCTAAAATTACATTACTCACCTCAAAGCCTGTTAGAAGGCTAGCGCAGGCTTCGGTCAGTCCGTTTTTGGCAAACTGAACCATTTCGATCACCATACCCATATGGGCACGGTGTTCATCCACAATGGAGGCACCTTGTAGCGCTTCCAGTGAATGATCCGGCACCTCTAGTTGGACAGAGATCACCGGCGGCACACCCCCTCTTTTCGGGGAAGGCCGTTCGTCAGACTCCGGAGCCATATAGGTCCCCGGAATAAAGTCCGGCTGAGGGTCGAATGGAACTCGACCCACATCATCCGTCTCCACATTGGCTTTTTCCCCCATATGTCCGACGGCTCGGGAGTCATCCTGGGGCGCCACCCTGATGATCTCCGGAACTTTTCCCCAGTCTGACGAGGTCCTTCTGGACACCTCCTCATCATCACCCTTTGCCGAGGGAGAGTAAGCAGGCGGCGGCGACATGCTGGCCCTCTCCTTTGGGTCCAGCGAACCTTCTGATGAAGATCACGGAGAACTGTCCCGGGCCGGACTGCAATAACATGATTCAAACATATCAATATTACAAGGCGGAAAGGCCATACGTTTGGGCGTGCATAAAGATTTTGATACTTACGATGCGGCCCGAGGCTTGGTCCGGGGAGGTCGCTCCGGACTGCTATCGACGTCCCATGCGGAGTTATCCGCGAGGGAGCCCTTCCCCGTCTTGGGCGCCTTCGCCTCCAGGTTCGTGGATGTCGTTCTCTTCTTCCTCCCCGCCTCAGGTGGGGAGTCATCTTCTTCTTCCTCCTCCTCGTCATCGTCTTCGGCGGACGAAGAGTGAGTCTCGTCTTCGGACATCATGTCCGAAGCGCCTTTTCGGCAAGGGCCCCTCCGGGCCCCTTTGGCCGCCTTCTTGGCTGTCTTCTCCGGCACCTCATAAGGTGCTGGAAACAGCATTTTCGTCAGTAATGGGAATTCTGGGTCTTCAGGCAGCGGAGCCGGACAGTTAATCCGCCCTGCTACCTCGATCCAGGCCTGAAAACATGGATGGGAAGGCTTAGGCTTTTTCCTCAAAATATGCTAGTAAAGGGTATACCTTGAAAACATGAAAGAACTTACCGAATTAGCCTGGCATTTTAAGATAAGCCCGTGATCCTCGGTCGTGGGCGGTGGCATCTCGCCAGCCTTGAAGAGCACTTTCCAGTTGTCTTCGTGCGTCGTGTCGAAGAGCTCTAGTAGCATCTGGTGCTTGGCCGGATCGTACTCCCACAGACAGCAAGTCCGGCGTTGGCACGGAAGGACCCGACGAACGAGCATGACCTGGATCACGTTGACAAGCTTGATTTTCGTGTCCATCATGTTCTGGACGCACGTCTGGAGCCCAGTCAGCTCGTCCGAGGGACCCCAGGTGAGGCCCCTCTCTTTCCAGGAGGTGAGCCGCATCGGGATTCTGGATCGGAATTCGAGGGCCACCGCCCAATCAGTGTCGCGCTTCTCAGTGATGTAGAACTACCCCGATTGCCACCCGTTCACTATCTCCGCGAAGGAGGCTTCGGGCCAGGTAACATTGGGCATCTTGCCCACCATGGCGCCTCCGCACTCTGCTTGTTGACCGCTCACCACCTTTGGCTTCACATTGAAGGTCTTCAGCCATAGACCGAAATGAGGTGGGATGCGGAGAAAGGCCTCGCACACGACAATGAATGTCGTGATGTTGAGAATGAAGTTAGGGGCTAGGTCGTGGAAGTCTAGCCCGTAGTAAAACATCAGTCCGCGGACGAACGGGCGAAGAGGGAATCCTAGCCCGTGGACAAAATGTGTGAGAAACACAACCCTCTCATGGGGCTCTGGAGTAGGGACGATCTGTCCTTTGACCGGGAGTCGGTGAGAGATCTCCTTGGCCAGGTATCCGGCCTCCCGGAGCTCCTTGATGTCCTTCTTCTTAATGGAGGAGGCCATCTACTTGCCTCCAGATCCGGATCCGGACATGTTTGGAGTACTTTCTCGAACGAGTAAGAGCTAAAGCTTGGGCGCTGGAGCTCAAGGACGGAAGGGCTGAAGAAGAGAAAGGGTGTGGGTGAAGAAAGAAATCCTTATCCCCTTATAAAGGCTGCGAATATCAAGCGCCTCCCCACTCGCCCTAAAGGCTTGCCTATTCCCAAGGCCTGTATAAACGGCACGGTTGGGTTTCCCATACCCGCATTGATGAGAATCCCATGATAAGAGGACACGATCTCCGCTTTGACAGGACGTGCCAATGGCAACCGCGTCTCGGGACGTGGAGCATCGGGCACAAAACGGTCCAGAATTATGACCGGTCAGGCGTGATGTCCTGCTGCGAAAGTTTGTCAGCGGATTCGACTCGTGTAAAATTATATTCTCTCTGTGGTTGTGTATGGTGTGTGTGACATGTCCGGATACTATCATCGCGTCCGAAGACTATCTTGGAGTTCGGAAAAAAGGGAACCCACCTTGCAATGTCGAAGACAATCTGCGCGCCGGAATCCTCGTCTTTGAAGCCAGGTTCAGGGGCTACTGAGGAAGTCCTGCACTAAGAGGTCCTCGGGCGTCCGACCTATTATCAATGGGCCGGACTGGTGGGCTGTGAATACATGAAGGCCGAAGACTGTACCCGTGTCCGGATTGGACTCTCCCTGGCGTGGAAGGCAAGCTTGGCGACTAACTATGAAGATTCCTTCTTATGTAACCGACTCTATGTAACCCTAGATCCCCCCGGCGTCTATATAAACCGGAGGGTGTAGTCTGGAAAGGATATACTCATTACCATAGTCATACAGGCTAGGCTTTTAGGGTTTAGCCATTACGATCTCGTGGTAGATCAACTCTTGTAATACTCATATCCATCAAGATCAATCAAGCAGGAAGCAGGGTATTACCTCCATAGAGAGGGCCCGAACCTGGGTAAACATCGTGTCCCCCATCTCCTGTAACATCGACCTTAGACGCACAGTTCGGGACCCCCTACCCGAGATCCGCCGGTTTTGACACCGACAATTTCCCCCTCCCGGAGGGAAGTTTCCCCGGCAGAACAGCTCTGCTGGAGCCCTAGATTAGTTCCGCCTCGTGGCGGCGGAGTTTCTTCCCAAAAGCTTGCTTATGATTTTTCTTCTCGGACGAAAGACTTCATATAGCAGAAGATGGGCACCGGAGGCCTTCCAGGGGGCCCACGAGGCAGGGGGCGCGCCCAGAGGGGTAGGGCACGCCCCCACCCTCGTGGCCAGGGTGTGGGCCCCCTCTGGTATTTTCTTCGCTCAGTATTTTTTATTATTTCCAAAAATGACTTCCGTGGAGTTTCAGGACATTTGGAGTTGTGCAGAATAGGTCTCTAATATTTGCTCCTTTTCCAGCCCAGAATTCCAGCTGCCGGCATTCTCCCTCTTCATGTAAACCTTGTAAAATAAGAGAGAATAGGCATAAGTATTGTGACATAATGTGTAATAACAACCCATAATGCAATAAATATCGATATAAAAGCATGATGCAAAATGGACGTATCAAAGGGACACCTCGCGAGGTTTCTATGACGCAAGCCATCACGACCGGCGCCAGGCGGGCGCTAGCGCGCGTAGTGTCCTCATTTCCTCTTTGGTGCTAAAGGGGCAAGCATAGGCGAGGAGTCCCGAGGCATCAGGCAAAGGTTTCCATATCGGTGCAACGAGACCAAGACCAGCAGGACGACAGGACGGAGGTCACCACGGAGCCCAAGACGGCGTCACCACCAGAGCCTTTGGCAAGCGAAGACCACCTTTAGTCAGGATAACTTGTACTAGTTGTCTCCCTTCGAATTTAGTCATTGTTGGATCCCTTCCTACTCAATATTTGGGGAGAGGACCAGGGCCTCTATAAATAGGGCTAGCCACCACCATAGGAGGCATCTCATCTGGCTTGAGAGCATCTAGATCATCCCCATCCACACAAGTTCACCAAGCACAAGAACACCTCTCCTCAGGAGGCTGTTCTTCCCTTGTAACTGTTCATCCTCGGCCCAAGAGGCAATCCACCACACCACACTGGAGTAGGGTATTTCACCACATCGGTGGCCTGAACCAGTATAACTCTTGTGTCTCTCTTTCTGTGGGTTCGGCGTGCTAAGCTTTGACATTGCGGTGAGGATGAGGGCGTGATTAGGTAGGGAGAGATCTTCGTGCGCACCCCAGTGTTCCAACCTCAAGGGTTTTTCCGAAACCCGAAATCCGACAACGCCGGCTCGTCGCGATGGCCGATGCCGCGAATGCGCTTGTGAGAGCCCTCGCTTGCCCATGAGAGCTCGCTCGAGGGCTCCGCAGTGCACCGGGACATCTCTGTTGCGGCTGCGGCTTCGCGGTGGGACCTCTCGAGTGCTTCCGCGGCCTTGATCTTTGCTGCCTGGTTATATGTCCACCCTAAACTCCTCCTACCGGTTATGGCAGAACGACTTGACAGAGAAAACCAGTTTTGTGGGTGATGAGGAGAGGAACTGTGAAGTAATTTTTGAGTGGGTAGTTTATATAGCCCGGTGCTAAGTGTGAACACATATTAGTTTGATAGGTGTGAACAGATTTGTAATTACTTATTGCATTGTAATCGCAATGTGAAGAGAAACAAGGTCAAAATTTATTGATGGCAGAAGGTTGACCACGTGGTTGCTCGCCGTTGAGGCGGCCGCGGCGCGCTCGGCTCTGGCGTCCCTGCGCACGCTCTGCTTGCCGTTGAGGCAAAGTTACAATGGCAACTGTTAATAATTCTTAATAATTGTCTTACATATTCAGGATAATTTAAAATGCCAAATGCGGCAAGGCCCAGAACACTCAGGACCTACATATGCATACAATTATAATAAAATATAAGGTAAAAGGCTGAGCTGGCGGCCTTCCGACGATGGCCTTCTCAGACTCCATGATCAGCATAGCACCCTTGCGGTCGTTCAGTCCGAGTGTCCCGACCCGCCTCCGCCTACGGAGCTGCTGGCGCTGGGAGGCTCTTGGGGCTGCTGGGCCTCTTCCAGAAAAGCTTGACAGCGTGCAATCGCGCGCATGACAACTCCGCGGAACCGCTCCATTTCCATGTCTCTGGCCTGGTAGCAAATTCCGTCGATCACCTGCATCCGAAAGATATCACGTTGGCAATGTTCTACTTCATCGGGGACGTCAACTCCGCAAAGGATGCGCTCGAGCCTGGCCACCACATCATCGCGGTCGACGTTGACACAGCCGCCACGGGCAATGATGAAGCCGTAGGCTGCCTTTATCTTGACTCAATCGTAGAGGTCCTCTGCCCATTCCTTGCGGGGCATCAGGCTCTCGATATGCACTGGTGACGGCGGCTCTTCGGGTGGGTCGTCGATCATGCCGCCGAGCAGCTCTGGATCTTTTGCACGGTGGATGGCAAACTGCTCATCACACCTCCTCTACAATATGTCCATTGTGCTCCCAAGGACTGTGACGCCGATATCGCTGCTGATTGGCCATGGTGCCTGCACCGGCCGATGAAGCTCTTTCTCCCCGACCTGCTCTGGCTCATTCTCCTCGCCGAAGATGTAGTGCAGGTAGGCGTCGACGTCGAAGCTTTGGTTGTTGCCTGGCATGCTTGGAATAACTAATGGTAGATGGGTGAGGACTAGATCTTCGCAGAGTGTCGTGGCGGTGCGTTGCGGCCTGGGTTATATGCAACAAGCCATTAGGTGGTGGTGGGAAACCGGTGAGGGAACATGCGTGGATTTTACAATTCATCCATGTGCAGCGCGGGAAGCATTCGCTGGGGCGTGGGAAGACTAAGTGGAGCACACACACAACCCGAATACCATATCCGGTGCCACGTGGTATTTATCACACAAGTGTTAACATAAGGAAACGTATGTGTAATTTACTAATCATTGCACATGAGTACTCGCAGACGCATCGTGTGCGATATTCCTAGCCACCGCAAGCAACTAGTTTGCATTTTTCAAAGTTTTTTGTACACACAGAATCACACACGAACTAACTGTAATAACCGTCTGTGTTGTAATTTCTCATTGCAAACAGTTCATCCGAGTTGGCTGTTTGCCACGTAACACACACATCCTTTTAAGTTGAAACGTTTCTGTTGCGTTCGCTAATCGAAAACAGTTCGTCCGAGTTAACCGTATGCCCTATGTCACACACACCTTGATCTAGCTAACCGTTTATGTTGCACTCCCTAATAGCAAATGGTTCTTCGGAGTGAACTGTATGCCGTATATCGCACACAAATTGATATGGCTTCCCGTTTCTGTTGTTCTGCCTCATCGCAAATAGTTCGAACGGGTTAACCGTGTGGCCTGAATCGCACACGCAACTAAAATCTGAACCGTGTTTGATGCATCCTCCATCACAAACGTTTTGCACCTTTTTTGATGGTTTTTTACACCACCGTTTATGAAGGGTCTCTGATCGTATTGTCGCGTTAGCAGCATCCTATAGTAGTGACAGACAATCTCTTAGCCGTGTGCGGTGCCCCCCTCCACAGTTTAACACCTCGATCATATTGTCGTAGTGCTTAGGCGAAGCCCTGCGCTGGTAACTTCATCATCACCGTCGCCATGCCGTCGTGCTGACAGAACTCTCCCTCATCCTCAACTGGATCAAGAGCTCGAGGGACGTCATCGTGCTGAACGTGTGCTGAACACGGAGGTGCCATACGTTTGGTACTTGGATCGGTTGGATCATGAAGATGTTTGACTACATCAACCGCGTTACTAAACGCTTCCGCTTTCGGTCTACGAGGGTACATGGACACACTCTCCCATCTCATTGCTATGCTTCTCCTAGATAGATCTTGCGTGATCGTAGGAAAATTTTGGATTACTACGTTCCCCAACACCTAGGGCACAGAGGTCTGCAGCAGTGCCTGTGACAGACACACGAGCTACTATGTCAGCGCCTGCAGCCACAGCATCAATAGCTCCTCCAGTTGCAACTCCTCCAGCTCCAACAACTTCAACAGATGCATTCGTCCTTAGAGTCCTCTCAATGCCACCTCCCAAAGATCAAGCCTAGAGAGACGCATAGCACTATGCATTTTCGAGCTTTTTGGTAACTTGTTGCCAAAGGGGGAGAAAGTGTATAGATCATAGGCTTTGAGAGAGAGAATTTTGCTTCTTTTTGTCTCTTTTGCTACTTGTTTGATACTTATTTGTGTGCTTGCTTGGATGATACTCTATGTTTATGTGTGTGAGATACTTGTATGGTCATGTGTTTGATCATATCATACTTTAATGCTTGTGCTTGAATGATGCTATTATTTATCTCTCATGTATGATCACTCACTTTGCCTTGGTGATGAATGCATATTTCATATTCTATCATTCTGAGCGCTCCACCAAGATGTATGTGACATGGAAGAGTAACCCATGATCCTAATCGATTGTGCATTTGCATTCAAAAGAAAATTTTAAATAATGCATAAATTTAGGGGGAGCTCTTGCTTATCACATAGTTCTCAAAGCGACGATATATTTCAATTTTATTATCATTTGTCGAAGCTTTGATCTATATGTTGTCATCAATTACAAAAAAGGGGGAGATTGAAAGTGCAACTAATCCCTGGGTGATTTTCGTAATTCTTAACAACATATAGCTCATTGAACTAATACTCTTTCAAGATGATCATTTCAGAAAGTTCAATGATTGGCATGGCATGGACTAGAGATGTGGACCCCTCAAAATGCTAAGGACACATATTGGCTCAAGCTCAAGACTCTAAATTTTCATTTTAGTGATCCAAGATCACACTGAGTCCATAGGAAAATCCAATACTATTAAAAGGGGATGAGGTGTTGCTTAATGGCTTGCTTGCTCAAAATGCTTAGTGATATGCTCCAAAATCCCTCAACCACTTTCCCATATCCACATATGTCCCAAACCAAAATTCATACTCGGCCCCACCGATTTGATCTATCTGGCATCACCGAGTTCATTTGGCATAGCCATAGCCACAAATCCTAATCAGTTCGGTCTCACCGATAGGGATCTCGGTCTCACAGAGATGGGATTTGTTGAGGATATAGCTACTGGTGTAACCCGCTGTAGATGGGCCGGGTTACATTGCGACATCTCTTCGTTCAGGAAGCCCAAGGATAGGTTAAGGATGGCGGTTTAGTAATAGGTCTAAGGCCCAGAGGCGGATTAAGTCCCGTAGTGGTAAACCGCCATTGTGGCATGACTTGTAGTGTAAGGCAAGAATAGTTAAGAGTCCGAGCCGGACACAGTCTATGAGCCGGCCGGGACTCTGAGAGCCGCTGGGCGTTAACCTTTCTATATAAAGGGACGACCCGGCGGTGGTTCAGGACAAGTAAGATCAGATCGATAGCCAAGCAGAGCGGTTTAGCTCCTGGTCATCGAAACCGTAAGTAATTCCACCTCAACTGGAGTAGGCTTTCACCTTCAACGTAAGGGGCCGAACCAGTATAATCCTCGTGTCCTTTGTCCCGTTTAACCCCTTTAAGCTTCCTAGCTGCGATGGCTCCACGACTAAGTCCTTGCACGAGGACATCTACCGTGACAATTCCACGACAGATGGCGCCCACCGTGGGGCCAGCGCACGGTGGATTTGAGTTCTTGAAGGGCAGCTTCGAAGGGCTCAAGGGATACGCTGTGGGCCCGATGACCAAGAGTTGTCGCGGCAAGCTCTAAATCGACGATGCAAGCTGGGGCCCCGACGCCGGCTCAATCGAGTACGGGTACCGGGTCCCCTTCGGTGGAATCCATGTTTTCATTGGCAAGATTGGTGAGCCGGGCCCTGAGCCGGACCTCTGCGCCGACCTCATCGAGATGGCTCAGCGTGCGAGACCCTCCCGGACTCTGCCGGCCTTGAAGCGTGCTTTCGTGGGGTGCGTCCATGGAGGACTCTCTGAAGGATCTGGATCTGGAGATGAGATGGCCGCTCGCTCTGACGGCGAGTCGTCCACAGATGAGACCGGCTCGTTATATCAACTTCAAGATGGCAGGCTCAGGGGTTGTTCCGATGGCGACAATATTCCGGACCCCTTTGAGCCGCCCAGCCGGGTTGGAATCTTCATGGCCGGCGCACAACCTGTTCAAAACCCCGCCGCTGGGGCAGGGGGCCCTGCGCACTCGCCGGCTCAGGTGCTAATGGATCTCACAGATAAGATGATGGCCCTATTAACCGCTACGGTCGTCCCAGCGGATCAAGCTCAACATGATGCGGAGGTGGCACAATTAAAGTTGGATATAGCAAGAGCCAAGGAAGATCTGGCAGCGGAAGGGATCAGGATGGCTACAGAGCGGGCGGCTCTCGATGCCCAGACTCAGCTGATTCAGGCGCAGTCTTTCCGACTCATGATGGATCAGAACACATCCAATGAGATCATAAGGATGCATCAGAAGGCTCAATCTCGACTCCCTCCGGTTTACGATCCTCGAAACCTCTTCAACACGCCTGGTGCAGGGCCCAGTAACCCGCCAGAGATCACGGCACCCGGGGCGGGAACGCCGTTTCAGCCGCAAGTGATGGGGCCTCCCCGTGTGAACACTACCCCGCCTCAGTACGTGCCAATACCACCGGGTCATTATTCCAACCCGTTGGAAAACATGGTCGCCGCGGCAGCGCGACTGGCGGCTCTCCCAATCGAGGGCGACTCTCCAACGGCGGTCGAAACCCGTCGGGTCAGAGAACTTCTTCAAACGGCTCTGGCGCAACAGGATGCATATTCATATAGCCGGGACAGGATTCATTCAACCCCTCGTCCAGGCCGGAGCCCAAGTTATAGCAGACACATGGTTTCAGCGACCGGCTCAAGCAACGTCCGGCGCCGTGACTTGCCAGCTGGCCACGGCCCGACACATAATGGAGCCTTTAACACGGTAGACCAAGACAGAGCACAGCAAGAGGCGGAGCAGGGGCCTCAGTTGACGGCTTACCAGCCCCTCCCGGTTTATCCGACGGCTTCTATCGAGGCGGGTATACCTATGAGGACCGGAGGTGTCCCTTGTCTGGTGCCGGCTCTCCGTAATGAACGTCTGCCCAAGGATTTCAAAGGACCTAGGAAGGTACCTAATTATACGGCTGATTTACAACCCGGAGCATGGATCGAGAGCTACGAGATGGCTATGGAGCTGCTAGAGGTCAGCGAAGCGGCAATGGCCAAATACTTCACCATGATGTTGGATGGGACCGCCCGCACTTGGTTGAAAGGACTGCCGCCTAATTCTATCAGGTCAGGGTAAGAGCTAAAAGCCCGGTTCATCCAAAACTTCAAAGATACATGTAGGCAATCTATGTCAATTGTGGATTTGACTAACTGCAAGCAGCAAGAGGGCGAGTCTACAACCCATTGGGTTCGCCGGGTCAAAGAGATAATACATTCGTCTGATAAGATGGATGCCAGCTCTGCAGTCTTAATGTTGGAGCAAAATTGTCGTTTTGCGCCCCTGAAGATGAAGCTCGGGCGGCTCAAGCGCGATTGCAATGATATGGGTACACTGATGGCGGCTCTGGTCAAGTACGCCGACTCTGATAGTACCAAGGATCCCGCGTCTGATGATGAAAGGACAGGGAAGGGAAAGAAGAATGGCAATGGCAAGGGCCCTCGGCATAACCCGGCGAACCAGGGAGGTAACAAACGTAAGGCTGATGGCAGTATGGAGTTTGTGGCCAACACCAATGCGCAGGGTAACAACCACCGACGTAAGGGGAGACCACCTCCCCGAGCCAGCGGGTCAGGCCCGACGCTTGAGCAGTTGTTGAATGAGCCCTGTCCAAGGCATGGCTCTAGGGAGAAGCCGGTCACTCATCTATGGAAAGACTGCGCAATCATGAAAGCCTTCAAGAATTCCAATGCTTTTAATGGCAATAATGGGCAGGGCGGCGGCTCAGGCGGCGGCGGCTTTCATGGCCCGGGCGGTGGCTCAAATTCCAATTCTCTGAACTTTCAAAGTAATCAAGGAGGTTTTAATCAGCAATCTGGCCAGGGTAATCAGCAGCGGCAGCAGGGGGGATACCAGACCAATCCAAAGCAGCTCAATGGTGGACAGTATCATGTGTTTACTACCAGTCTGTGCAAGCGAGATCAGAAGCTTCATAAAAGGGCTGTGAATGCTGTTGAGCCGGCGGTTCCACACTATTTAAGATGGTCTGAGCAGCCTATTGTATGGAGTAGGGAAGATCACCCTCCCCGGGATGATAATCCAGGTCACCTGGCCTTGGTGGTGTCTCCTCAGGTTGGGGGTACAAATTCACTAAAGTGCTCATGAGACCTTCTGTCGTATGGGATTAACTGATAAAAACCTCAGCCAGTCCAACACTATTTTCCATGGGGTGGTGCCCGGTAAGTCGGCGTAGCCAGTCGGTAAGATCGAGCTGGAAGTAGCCTTTGGAGATGAGTACAACTACAGGGCGGAAAAACTGACTTTTGAGGTGGTTAAAATAAGAAGCCCGTACCATGCTTTATTTGGGCGGCCGGCTTACGCCAAGTTCATGGAATGGCCGTGTTACGTGTATTTGCAGCTCAAGATGCCGGGTCACAATGGGACCATTACGGTTCATGGCAGCCGAAAGATAGCCTTGGAGTGTGAGGAAGGTGACGCTGCTTACGCTGAATCTGTTTGTGCAACAGAGGAGTTGACGTTTTACAAGGATAATGTTGACCCGGCAGATATGACGTCTTTGAAAAAGCCAACCACGGAGCATGAGCCGGTAATGAAATTTAAGTCAGCTGATGAGACTAAACTTGTTGATTTTGTTCCAGGTGACTCATCTAAGCAGTTCAGCATCAGTGCCAATCTGGATCCTAAATAGGAAGGTGCGCTTATCGAGTTCATCCGTAAGAACCGGGACATCTTTGCATGGAAACCTTCTGACATGCCGGGTGTACCAAGAGAACTCGCTGAGCACACTCTCAACATTGATCCAAAGTTTAAGCCGGTTAGGCAATTCCTCCGGCGGTTTAATGAGGAGAGGCAGAAAGCCATTGGTGAGGAAATAGCCCGGCTCTTGGCGGCCGGGTTCATCGTTGAAGTCTTTCATCCCGAATGGTTAGCTAACCCGGTGCTCGTACTCAAGAAGAATAGCACCTGGCGTATGTGTGTGGATTATACGGATTTAAACAAGGCTTGTCCGGCTGATCCTTTTGCTCTCCCCCGTATTGATCAAATCATTGATGCTACGGCGGGTTGTGAACGTTTAAGTTTTTTGGATGCTTACTCCGGATACCATCAGATCAAAATGGCAGTTAAGGACCAAGAGAAGACGACGTTCATCACTCCCTTTGGAGCATTCTGTTATGTGTCCATGCCTTTTGGGCTCAAGAGTGCACAAGCGACTTACCAGCGTTGCGTGCAGAATTGTCTTCATAATCCGATTGGGCACAACGTTCATGCCTATGTGGATGATATCGTGGTCAAATCTAGAGAGAAGGAGACCTTGATAGATGATCTGAGAGAGACCTTTGATAATCTCCGGGTCTACAAGATGATGCTTAACCCGGCCAAGTGTGTTTTTGGTGTTCCTGCAGGCAAGCTCTTGGGTTTTCTGGTTTCTCACAGAGGTATTGAAGCTAACCCGGAGAAGATCAAGGCAATCACCTCTCTGGCTAAGCCGGCGTGCATAAATGACGTCCAGCATCTGGCAGGTCGCATCACTGCTTTGAGTCGGTTTATAAGCCGGTTGGGTGAAAAGGCCATGCCACTGTATCAGATGATGAAGAAAACAGATGACTTTGTCTGGAATGATGCTGCTAATGCTACTTTTGAGGATTTGAAAAGACAGCTAGCTGAGCCGCCAGTCCTTGCTGCTCCTGTCGACAAGGAGCCTTTATTGTTGTATGTAGCCGCTAACACGCGAGCCGTCGATGTGGCTGTGGTGGTGGAGCGTAAGGAAGCGGGTAAGGAACATCCGGTTCAGCGGCCGGTTTACTACGTCAGCAAAGTACTCATTGAGTCCAAACAACGGTATCCACATTGGCAGAAGCTTGTTTATGGGGTGTTCATGGCAAGCCGGAAGCTTAAGCATTATTTCCAGGGCCACCCTATCACTGTGGTCAGTTCTGCTCCCCTAGGGGATATCATCCAAAATAGAGAAGCCACAGGAAGAGTTGCTAAGTGGGCTATTGAACTTGGGCCTCATGGTCTAAAGTACGTGCCACGCATGCTATCAAATCTCAAGCATTGTTGGATTTCATCAATGATTGGACAGAGCTGCAGGTACCTGAAGAGAAACCGGATAATACATACTGGACTATTCACTTTGACGGGTCCAGGCAATTGGAGGGCTCGGGGGCTGGAGTTGTGTTAGCTTCCCCTCGAGGTGACAAGTTTTGTTATGTACTACGGTTGATGTTTCCCGGTACCAACAATGCAGCTGAGTACGAGGCTTTGCTCCACGGTCTTCGGATGGCTAAGGAGATGAGACTAAGCCGGGTAAGGTGCTTTGGCGACTCAGATTTAGTGGCCCAACAAGTATCAGGCAAGTGGGATTCCAAGGACCCCCTCATGGCGGCTTATCGTCGTGAAGTTGATGCCATTGCTGGACATTTTCAGGGTTACCAAGTAGAGCACATTGATCGCAGAAAGAACGAGGCGGGTGATGCATTAAGCCGGCTGGGCTCTCAGCGAAAGCCGGTGCCGCCTAATACTTTCTTGGATATTCTGCATAACCCTTCTGTCAAGTTGCCTAGAGAGGAAGACTTGGCTATTCCTGACCCAGAAGCACAGTTGGTGGAGGCTCTCCACGTTATCCTAGATTGGACAGTGCCATACTTGGCTTACATGACCCGGGGAGAATTGCCTGAGGATGAAACTTTGCCAGACAAATAACCCGGCGGTCTAAGTCAATGATAATTATCAATGGCGAGCTGCATCATCGCAGTGTCACCGGAGCTTTTCAGCGTTGTGTTTCCTCTAAGGAAGATCAAGAAATTTTACGTGAGATTCACGAGGGGGATTGCGGCCATCATGCCGGTTCAAAATCCCTTGTGGCCAAGGCTTTTCATCATGGTTTTTATTGGCTGACTGCTCATGCTGATGTGGAGGACTTGGTCAGTAAATGTGACGGTTGTCAGAAGTTCTCAAGACGGGCTCACGTGCCAGCTCAAGAGTTGAGGATGATTCCAATCACTTGGCCGTTTGCAGTCTGGGGGCTTGATATGGTTGGGCCTTTCAAAAGGTCCAAGGATAAGAAGACCCACCTCTTGGTGGCGGTTGACAAGTTCACAAAGTGGGTAGAGGCAGAGCCAGTTAGTAAGTGTGACGCAGCCACGGCGGTCCAGTTCATGAAAAAGGTGATATTTCGCTTTGGTTTTCCACACAGCATTATAACTCACAATGGTACCAATCTGTCTAAAGGCGCCATGGAGGAATTTTGTCAACGAGAGCATATTCGGCTTGATGTTTCATCAGTGGCTCACCCTCAATCCAATGGTCAAGCTGAGAGAGCCAATCAGGAAATCTTGAAGGGCATCAAGCCACGGCTTTTGGTCCCTTTGCAACGGACGCCGGGTTGTTGGGTGGAGGAGTTACCCTCCATATTATGGAGCATCAATAGTACTCCTAATAGGTCTATGGGTTACACGCCTTTCCTCATGGTTTACGGAGCTGAGGCGGTCCTCCCTAGCGACATCCGTCATGACTCACCTCGAGTGGCGGCTTATGTCGAGACGGATAATGAGCAGGCGTGTCAAGATGCTCTTGACTTGTTGGACGAACAACGTGACGTAGCACCAGCTCGCACGGTGATTTACCAACAAGACCTACGCCGCTATCACAGCCGCCGGGTTAATTCCAGGGTCTTTTAGGAAGGTGATTTGGTGCTCCGGCTCATCCAGGATCAAACAGACGCACACAAGTTATCCCCACCTTGGGAAGGGCCCTTTGTGGTCAGCAAGAACTTGCACAACGGGTCATATTACCTTATCGATGTTCGGGAGCACAAAGATTCACGTAAGTCGGAGGAGGAGATCCGCGGGCCGTGGAACATAGCTCAGCTTCGGCCTTATTACACTTGAGCCACCGGCTCTCATAATGTATATATTTCTATAGCCATGTGTATATTGTGATAACTAATAAAGCAGGACCTATGTCCTTTTTTCCTCCAAAGGTAAATGTATCATTGTTATTTTCATTGTAATATTACATGGTCATTTGGAGGTTGATCCGGCTTATGATCGTATTCGAATCTAGCCGTTAAAAATTTGATCACTTGGGGGCTTCCTGTTCAAACATAGGTCGTATTCGAACCAAAGAGAACATAGCTGTCGATACCCACTTGATGGGCATATTGCCGAGCTCATTGGGGAGTTTCTTGATCATATTTGAATCATAGCTCAACCCCCTTTGGGAACCGACGTGGATCGTATTCGAATCAACGTCGTTAAACAACTCTCAAAGTCATTTGGGGGCTTCCTGTTCAAACATAGGTCGTATTCGAACCAAAGAGAACATAGCTGTCGGTACCCTCTTGATCGGCAACGCCAAAGCCACTGGGGGCTATATGATCGTATTCGAATCTTAGCTTAACCCCTTTGGGACGGTTCTCTGGTCGTATTCAAATCAGAAGCCTCCAAATTTTTGAAATCTTTTTGTTGCAAACAAGTTCTTTTGATCATATCAAAAGTATTCAAGGGTGGTTCTAATTCCACCGGCTTAACCTTGATTAATAATGTTGATGGCACATAATAAGCATTATAAGTGCTGGTGAGCCGGAGTTCTCAACCTCATTATTCGGGTTATATAAACCGGAAGTATATTTGAAGGCTCGCAGGTATGTTGTTATGGTTATCTCGAAGATATAATTGAGAGCCGGTTTATTATCACTTTGATTCATATTCCGGGTTATATGTAAAATATGTGACTCTCCATGCAGTAAGCTGCCTAGAGACTTGTGATTTGTTTTTCTATGCAGGACAATTAAGGACAACTCTTTAAACATAAGGAAAATAGAGGATCAAGCATAACCCGGAAGAATATAAAAGGGCAGCTTAAACAATGTTGAGCGTTACACACGTGCGCGATGGCACGACAAAATTAGGTGTTTTTCCTACTCTATTACATGACTCCCCGAGTCCGAAAGGTGAGGCATCGTCTTTTAAGACATCACATGAGCCGCCTGCGAGATCAAGGGCGTTGTTGGCCTGAGGTTTCCGGGTCATCCCTCTCCGCTCCTCCGGCTGTGTCCATGACCTGGAAGGTTGATGATTTCCAGTCAATGCCACTCAAGGCTTCAAATTGAGCCTCATCATCAATTAACCCGGCCGGGTCAACTTCAGGGGCAAAGGTATGCTTACGAGTCAGAGGAATCAGGCTGACTGCTTCATAGCGTGGTGTTGGGATCCTCTGATTCTCCGCGTCATAGCCCGGTTGATACTTGGTAAGGTCTGTATCATTACCAATCAAAGTGGCCACCGGGCGTACGCTCTTCACACAGGCGGCGAAGTCTTTCTGGTCAAAGGGAGTGCCATCTTCCTTCAAGCTAGGATACCCAAGGGCGATGTCGGCCGGGTCTAGCTCTGGTAGAAACGGCTTGGCCCGGCTTAGAGCGGCTATGGCTCCGGCTCTTGCAGAAGCTCGTCTTAACTCTTGGAAGCGTTGAGGAGGTACGGCAAGCCGCCTGAGTACATCCGCCAGGTGGGTGGGAACTTCATTTGACAGAGCCACAACGGCTAAGGCACGTTGTGACCCGGTGTAAAGTTGCTCTACTAAGGTGTAAACCGCCTTCAGCTTGGTCAGCGCATTCTGGTTGAGATTGGAACTCCTGGGACCTGCATTACAAAGTCAGGTGAGCTGATGGCAATTGAGATACTTATGAGAACTGAACGATGTAAACTAGTTAGAAACTTACAGAGTAACTTACCAAAGATTGCGGAGACCATCTGAGATACATGGCGTTTTAAGCCGGATAGCTCAGCGGTTCTTTCAGTAAGAGTGGCCTCCGCTTGTTCGGCCCGGCTGAGCAAAGCAGCTTTTTCATCCGCCCAGGTTTTTCTTTCTGCTTCAAATTTTTTCTTGAGTTTCTCTTGTGCAAATATGCTGACTTCAAATTTGCAGTTGGCCTTTTGGGTTTCACTTTCCTGAGTCTTCAGGCGGTTCTTTAGATCAGAGATTTCCGATTCAAATTTCTTACAGGCGGCCTGTACAAATTCCGGGTTACAGTTAGGGTGATTATAATGCAACATTAAGTCCCAAGCACTTTGCAAGCAAAGACACTTGGCACTTGGGTGCTAATGTATGCTGAAAAGCTCTATTTACAGTGCCGGTTCATGAAAATAAGTCACAAGCACTTTGCAGGCAAAAGTACTTGGCACTTGGGGGCTAATGCGTAAAGTTGCTCAACTACTTGATTAATGTAAGGAAAATGCGTAAAGTTGCTCAACTACTTGATTAAAGTAAGGAAAGGACCGGGTCAACTATGCTGTTTAAGCCGGCCCTTGATTGTTACCAGGTAAGCCGGTTTTCTTGCAGTGATTATTAAGCCGGTATTAAGTCTACAACATATTTTATCATAAGTAATAGACTTGGGTGCTGGCATGGTAAGGATAACTATGGAGTAAGCAAGAGAGTCATACCTCAGATTTTTGCTGTATTTGCTTCACCATATCAATTTCCAGGTCCCGGCTGTTGTGCACTTGATTAACATAGCCAGAGACAATATCTCCAATGCTCAGATTAGCATAGTCAGTGATGTCCAGCCTGGCCCTGCGGCGTTCCAGAAGTTCTTCCTTGGCAGAGCATCTAGCCAACACGGTGGGTCTTCCCTGTTCGACAAACTCGGTCCAGGTGATTACAACGTCCAGATCATCTGGATGAGCCGGGCTGGGGATCTCCGGGTTATCAGAACCTTCCATAACTTGTTCATCAGATGGAGCAGTGGTGGTTTCAGGAGCTAGTGCAGACGGCGGCTCATGAGCAGAAGCCTCAGGTTCAGTCAGGACCGGCTCTTCGGCCGGCTTATTTTTCTTCGCCCTCTTGCTGGGCTTTACTTGTACACTGAAAGTCAAAGAGTTAGTGCAAAAACATGAGTAAGATAAGCACAAAATAAGCTGATCATCATTTCCCGGGTGCGGTCTTGAAGGCCGGCAAGCTAGACTGCATTGAGTCACCGGAGGAAGGTGAAGTTCCCTGGTAGTTTGAATCAGAAGAATTGAGTGGTTGACGAGTGACGCCCGCCAAAGGATGAAAAGGATATAAGTCGGAGATAACCTCAGTCCGGCGCTTCCTTGATGCTTCGGGTAAGCCAGAGGAGAGGTCTGCATCTTTGCTGGTCCGGGTCTGCCTCCAGCTCTAATAAATCTGTCGCTTCAAAAGAAACTGAGGATCTTGATAAGCTAAAGGATGTGAAAATCTTACTTTCCGGGTTACTCTTCGAACTTTCCGTCTCGGCAAAGGCTCGGAGTCGGATGAAATTATAGTTACCTCTTCATTCACTTCATGACTTGTTCCAGTATCCTCCTGCTGATAATCCGTGTCAATAAGATGGTTAAAAAAGGAGCCTAAAGAGTCAAGAGCTACCTCTGACTCAGAGGTGTCTTCCAGACGAAGCAGGTCCGAGGCGCTAGGTTTACTCCCCTTCTTACGGGGAGCGGCTTTCCTGGCGGCTTTTTTAACTTTCCTGGCTTTTTTGGCAGCTTCGTGGTCATACTTGACCTTCCAGAATTTATCATTAGCCTGTAAAATACAACAAAGATTAGTGAGTTAAGACAGAATCGTTAAAATGGAAGGAGAAGCATTCAGGTCAATGGTTTACCGCTGGAGCCGGGTTCGCCTTACAGAAAGGCTTAAGCCCACTCTCCCGCAATCTGTCAGGCTCTCGTTCAGAAGCGATTTGGTTGTATCATCAATGACGTCCTCAGGTAAGTCGTCTGGACTGTGTCGTAGAGGATCATCTTTCTGGCCTGTGTAATCACACATCAAGCCGGGGCGGCGGCTTAAAGGAATCACCCGCCAGGCAACCCAGACCCGGACAAGATCAATACCATTCAAGCCGTTCCCCAGAAGAGCTTTGATTTTGTTGATGGTGGGTGTAAGTGGTTGACGTTCAGCTTGAGATAATTTGTCTGGCAAGGGGTGATTTGACTCCAGACGCAAGGGCGCAAAAGCCGGGCAGAGGGTTCTCGTCAGCCGGAGAAGTGTCCTGGCAGTAGAACCATGTCTGGTTCCAATCTTTCGGGTGGCTTGGCGGCTCAGCAGAAGGAAAGAGACAATCTCTCCGTCATTGGATTGAAATTCCACCAAGTTCCAAGCTAGGCCTGTTGGCACATTCATTCTGGCGGTTCAGGTAAAATAACTCCCTAAAGAGCAGCAAGCTGGGTTCTTCTCCAAGGTACACCTCACAGAACACTTGGAAGTTGCAGATGTTTGACACGGAATTGGGTCCGATGTCTTGAGGTCGCTGATGAAAGAAGTGCAGGACATCTCTGAAGAATTTTGAGCCAGGAGGAGCAAAGCCCCGGTTCATGTGATCGGTAAATATGACAACTTCCCCATCCTTGGGTTGAGGCCTCTCTTCTGACGGGTCAGGAGCACGATAGGACATGATCTCTTTCTTTGGCAGGTAACCCGTTTTCACGAAATTAGCTAAGGTGTTGTCGGTGACGTTGGATCTAACCCAGTTGCATGTGATGGGTGCTTTGGGAGCCTTAGGCGGCATTGTGAAAGATGGAAGCCTATGACAAAATAAAGTTTCCGGTTCAAACTTAAGCCGGAGGAAAACTTCAGTTCAGTATTCAAAATGGCGGCTTATGAAAGGGCCTAATGATATATGGTTAATTGTGTCAGGTTATTTAAGCCGCCGTGGATATCATGAGCAATTAAGTTATTTAACTCTATTATGAATGATCCAGAAATTTCACAAAGCATGGCCTCTTTTAAGCCGGCGATATGACCCGTCATGGTTAACAGATGCGGTTTTTGCCTAAGTGTTGCACAAACAAGTTTCACAGATTACAGGGATTATTTTGGATCAAACGATCGTCCAGAAAAGAAAAATTTCTAGACCTAAAAACTGATATGGAGAAGTTCATAAGCTCTAAATGAGGTCTTTTTGCAAGCAAAAGGGGTCTGCTAATATTGAAAATGGGCGTGAAACGACTACCGTCGAAGTTATGCATTACTCTTGGATCAAAGGGGGCCATTGTGGGAGAACTGCGAAGGAATCAAGAAGAACACAGAAGAACTTGCGAACCCTAATGTGGATCTAGTATCCGGGATGGCGAGGACTTACTGGTGTTGATGAGCAGCGGAGATGCGCCGCGGTTCTCTGGTCAAGACAGGTCGATGCAGTGGCCTTGGTTGGTGCAGACAGGATGCGCGGCGGCGGCGGCGGAGCTCGGGCTTTGGGGTGTCGAGAGGAGGAAGATGATGGAAAGGGAAGAGTGAGGACGACCTGAGGGCCGGGCCTATTTATAAGGGACGGCTGTTAAGTGGGCGCGAGTAACGAGGAGGCTGAAGACATGATTATCCAGCTGCAAAGGCGCCTCAATTTTCGGGATAGTTATTAAGATAAGGATCCGATGTGATACATTGGGCGGAACGTGCATTAGTGGCGGATGACGTCACGGCGGGTTACCACGACTCCAGAAGATGACGTCATGGCGGGTTGTAACCTTCGCGCAAATAGAAGCCGGAAGATTTTCTCTTAAAGTATTGAAGATTGACATGAACCGGTTCAAATCAATCTGGGGCCTAATGTTGAGGATATAGCTACTGGTGTAACCCGCTGTAGATGGGTCGGGTTACGTTGCGACAGCTCTTCGTTCAAGAAGCCCAAGGACAGGTTAAGGATGGCGGTTTAGTAATAGGTCTAAGGCCGAGAGGCGGCTTAAGGCCCGTAGTGGTAAACCGCCGTTGTCGCATGACTTGTAGTGTAAGGCAAGAATAGTTAAGAGTCCGAGCCGGACACAGTTTATGAGCCGGCCAGGACTCTGAGAGCTGCTGGGCGTTAACCTTTCTATATAAAGGGATGACCCGGCGGCGGTTCAGGACAAGTAAGATCAGATCGATAGCCAGGCAGAGCGGTTTAGCTCCTGGTCATCAAAACCCTAAGTAATTCCACCTCAACTGGAGTAGGCTTTCACCTTCAACGTAAGGGGCCGAACCAGTATAATCCTCGTGTCCTTTGTCCCGTTTAGCCCCTTTAAGCTTCCTAGCTGCGATGGCTCCATGACTAAGTCCTTGCACGAGGACATCTGCCGTGACAATTCCACGACAGGATTGCAAACTCTCTGTCCCTTCTCAGATCCTCCGACTACTCCTCCTTATCCTACTCACTCGAAGTTTCGTTGGTCATTTATTGTTTATTCAGCCTCCCTTCGTAATATTACGGTCTAACCGAGATGAGCGATCGGTTCCACCGAGTTCGCAATGCAAACTCTCTGTTTCCTTTTCGTAACGTTTCGGTCTCACCGAAATGAGCGATCGGTCCCACTGAGTTTGCCTGACCAACTCTCTGTTTGCCTATTACAGAAATCGGTCTCACCGAGATCATGTGATCGGTCTCACCGAGATTACGTTATGCCCTAACCCTAATGAAATCGGTCCCACCGAGTTGACATGTCGGTCCCACCAAAAATCCTAACGTTCACATTTTGAACTAAATCGGTGTGACCGACTTTCTATATTCGGTCTCACCAAGTTTGGTAAATTGTGTGTAACAGTTAGATTTTGTGTGGAGGCTATATATACCCCTCCACACATCCTCCATTCGAGGAGAGAGCCATCAGAACGTGCCTACACTTCCAGCATTCATTTTCTGAGAGAGAACCACCTACTCATGTGTTGATACCAAGATATTCCAATCCAACCACAAGAATCTTGATCTCTAGCCTTCCCCAAGTTGCTTTCCACTCAAATCATCTTTCCACCTAATAAAAATCTATGAGAGAGAGTTGAGTGCTGGGGAGAGTATCATTTGAAGCACAAGAGCTCGAAAAGTAAGGGCAAAACCGGTGGGTAGGAACCAACTAGGGGTAAAAATGCAATTGTTTCTTGATTTTTCATTCTCTTTCTATTTTCTGGCGTCGTAGGGTTTTGAGTCTTTACTCAACTTCACACTTGCAACATAGGCAAGAACTCCTTCTTTGACTGTTCCATTTTGAACTACATCAAAATCTTGTCAAGGTATGTACTCATTGAAAAAACTTATCAAGCATCTTGATCTATCTCTATAGATCTTCATGCTCAATATGTAAGCAGCTTCACCGAGGTCTTTCTTTGAAAAACTCCTTTCAAACAGTCCTTTATGCTTTCCAGAAAATTCTACATCATTTCCGATCAACAATATGTCATTCACATATACTTATCACAAAGGTTGTAGTGCTCCCACTCACTTTCTTGTAAATACAGGCTTCACCGCAAGTTTGTATAAAACTATATGCTTTGATCAACTCATCAAAGCATATATTCCAATTCTGAGATGCTTGCACCAGTCCACAGATGGATCGCTAGAGCTTGCACACTTTGTTACCACCTTTAGGATTGACAAAACCTTGTTGTTGCATCATATACAACTCTTCTTTTAATCCATTAAGGAATGCAGTTTTGACATCCATTTGCCAAATTTCATAAAATGCGGCAATTGCTAACATGATTCGGACAGACTTAAGCATCTTTACGAGTGAGAAAATCTCATCATAGTCAACACCTTGAACTTGTTGAAAAACCTTTTTGCGACAATTCGAGCTTTGTAGATAGTAACACTACTATCAGCGTCCAGCTTCCTCTTGAAGATCCATTTAATCTTAATGGCTCGCCGATCATCGAGCAAGTCAATCAAAGTCCATACTTTTTTCTCATACATGGATCCCATCTCAGATTTCATGGCCTTAAGCCATTTCGCGGAATCTGGGCTCATCATCGCTTCCTCATAGTTCGTAGATTCATCATGGTTTAGCAACATGACTTCCAGAACAAGATTATCATACCACTCTGGTGTGGACCGTACTCTGGTTGACCTATGAGGTTCGGTAGTAACTTGATCTGAAGTTTCATGAACATCATCATTAGCTTCCTCACTAATTGGTGTAGGAATCACTAGAACTGATTTATGTGATGAACTACTTTCCAATTCGGGAGAAGGTACAATTACCTCATCAAGTTCTAATTTCCTCCCACTCACTTGTTTCAAGAGAAACTCCTTCTCTAGAAAGGATCAATTCTTAGCAACAAAGATCTTGCCTTCGGATCTGTGATAGAAGGTGTACCCAACAGTTTCTTTTGGGTATCCTATGAAGACGCACTTCTTAGATTTGGGTTTGAGCTTATCAGGCTGAAACTTTTTCACATAAGCATCGCAGCCCCAAACTTTAAGAAATGACAGCTTAGGTTTCTTGCTAAACCACAGTTCATACTGTGTCGTCTCAACGGATTTTAGACGGTGCCCTATTAAACGTGAATGCAGCTGTCTCTAATGCATAACCCCCAAACGATAGTGGTAAATCGGTAAGAGACACCATAGATCGCACTATATCCAATAAAGTACGCTTACAACATTCGGACACACCATTACGCTGTGGTGTTCTAGGTGGCGTGAGTTGTGAAACTATTCCATATTGTTTTAAATGAAGGCCAAACTCATAACTCAAATATTCGCCTATGCGATCAGATCGTAGAAACTTTATTTTCTTGTTACGATGATTCTCAGTTCACTCTGAAATTCTTTGAACCTTTCAAACGTTTCAGACTTGTGTTTCATTAAGTAGATATACTCATATCTGCTCAAATCATCTATGAAGGTCAGAAAATAACGATACCCGCCGCGAGCCTCAACACTCGTTGGACTGTATACATCAGTATGTATTATTTCCGATAAGTCAGTGGCTCGCTCCATTGTTCCGGAGAACGGAGTCTTAGTCATCTTGCCCATGAGACATGGTTCGCAAGCATCAAGTGATTCATAATCAAGTGATTCATAATCAAGTGATTCCAAAAGCCCATCAGTATGGAGTTTCTTCATGCGCTTTACACCAATATGACCTAAACGGTAGTGCCATAAACAAGAGGAAAGGAAGAACCTCTCGCAGAAGCAAGGATTCGGAAAGGAAGGACAAGTCATCAAGCTTTCATCAAGCCCAAGTATGTTGATTTCAACAGTGATGAAGATGACTTGCTAGGTGATGATGATTTACTTGTTAACAACTCTAGTGATGAAAACTATGATGAACTTGCTATTAATCATGCTAATCAAGGTAAAACGAATGACGATGATAAGAAGGAGATTGAGCGCCTAACTAAAGAACTAAACACTCTTAAGTTAGCTCATGAAACTACCTTAGAAGATCATCGAGAGCTTTTAAAGACTCATGAGAAGCTACACTTTGAAAAGCTCAATCTAGAGCAAGAGCATGGGTTCTTAAAAGCAGTCAACGATGATCTTCGTAAGAAAAGTTCTTCTTACATTGCCAGGTGTTTACTCTTGTCTACTTACATGCCACAAGTAAAATCTAGCAACAAGAGCAAGAAAGATTCTTCTTCTAGTAGTAAAAATAATCATGTTAAATCCAACGTTATTGCTTCTAGTAGTTCTCTTGATTCCACTAATGATTCTCTTTGCCAAGTTACACTTGAGCAAGAAAACAGCTTATTGAAGGGAATTATAGAGAAAGGTGTTTACAAGAGCCTTGTCGGAAGTAAGCAATTCGAGGAAATTGTACACAAGCAAGGAAGACACCGGAAGAATCAAGGTTTTGGTTTTGAACGGAAGTTAAATGCCAATGGAGTTGAATGGGAAGAAGATCAATACCCCAAGATGAAGTTTGTTCCACAACAAGAGAAGTATGATCCTACTTCTTTCAAGGGGACACAAGCTCAAGATGATCTTCCACCACAAGACCACAAGCAAAAAGGCAAGGACAAGCTTCAAGAGGAGATTGATGCATTTGAAGAAGTTCCCAAGGCCTTGGTCAAGTGGGTTCCCAAGACTACATCAAGTTCTACTTCATCAAGTACGACTACAACTCCAAGGATTCCCATCAAGTTGGTGTGGATCCCGAAGAAGAAGAACTAGAGAGTTCTTGAGGGTGACTCCACCAACATACTTCACTCGTATCATTTTGGCGAGAACAAGTGCAAACCACTTCCACATCTTGCACTAGTTCAAGGAGTCACAAACCCTCTTGTTGGTAAGACAAGGGACAAGGTAACCTAATCCTTTCATGGACATCATCTTGTGTGAACTTCACTCTATGTGTTGGGGAACGTAGCATGCAATTTCAAAAAAATTCCTACCCTCACACAAGATCTATCTAGGAGATGCATAGCAACGAGAGGGGGAGAGCATCTTCATACGCTTGAAGATAGCAAAGCGGAAGTGTTTATCAATGCGGTTGATGTAGTCGTACACCTTCACGATCAGTCCCGATCAAGTACCGAACGTACGGCACCTCCGCGTTCAGCACACGTTCAGCTCGATGACGTCCTCACCTTCTTGATCCAGCAAGACAGGCGAAGTAGTAGATGAGTTGTGGCAGCACGACGACGTGGTGATGGTGTTGGTGAAGAACAATCTCCGCAGGGCTTCGCCAAGCTCAACGGAAACTATGACGGAGGATAAACTAGAGGGGACGGGTTTGCGGGCACACGGCTTGGTGATTCATGATGTGTTCCAGGTGCTAGCCCCGCCCCTGTATTTATATGTTGAGCCCTGGGGTCGAAACTTGGAGTAAAAGCCTCCTGAAAGTCCGTTTTGCCCGCAAGGAAGAGTCCTTCTCGGACTTCCAGGACCAGACGCCATGATCCTTGGTGTCTGGCCCAGACGCCATGGGCCTCGGCGCATGGCTCAGGGCCAGACGCCAGGGTCTCTGGCGTTTGCCCCCTGGCCTCCGCAAAACTCCTTTTGCACCGACCTAAAGTCCCGTGGGCTTCACCCCTTGGCCAAACCATATCATCCTATATATCAATCTTTACCTCCAGACCATTCCGAAGCTCCTCGTCATGTCCGTGATCTCATCCGGGACTCCGAACTACATTCGGTCACCAACATACATAACTCATATAGTACTATATCGTCAACAAACGTTAAGCGTGCGGACCATACGGGTTCGAGAACTATGTAGACATGACCGAGACACCTCTCTCGTCAATAACCAATAGTGGAACCTGGATGCCCATATTGGCTCCTACATATTCTACGAAGATCTTTATCGGTTGAACCTTATGACAACATACGTAATTCCCTTTGTCGTCGGTATGTTACTTGCCCGAGATTCGATCGTCGGCATCTTCATACCTAGTTCAATCTCGTTACCGGCAAGTCCCTTTACTCGTTCCGTAGTACATCATCCCGCAACTAACTCATTAGTCACATTGATTGCAAGGCTTCTTATGATGTGCATTACTGAGAGGGCCCAGAGAAACCTCTCCAATACTCGGAGTGACAAATCCTAGTCTCGATTCACGCCAACCCAACAAGACACCTTCGGAGATACCTGTAGAGCATCTTTATAATCACCCAGTTACGTTGTGAAGTTTGATAGCACACAAGGCATTCCTCCGGTATCCGGGAGTTGCATGATCTCATAGTCAAAGGAATATGTATTTGACATACATGAAAGCAATAGCAATAAAACTAAACGATCAACATGCTAAGCTAACGGATGGGTCTTGTCCATCACATCATTCTCCTAATGATGTGATCCTGTTCATCAAATGACAACACATGTCTATGGTTAGGAAACTTAACCATCTTTGATTAACGAGCTAGTCTACTAGAGGCTTACTAGGGACACGGTGTTTTGTCGATGTATCCACACATGTATCAAGTTTCGGGTTAATACAATTCTAGCATGAATAATAAACATTTATCATGAGATAAGGAAATATAAATAACATCTTTATTATTGCCTCTAGGGCATATATTTCCTTCAGTCTCCCACTTGCACTAGAGTCAATAATCTAGTTCACATCGCCATGTGATAAACACCAATAGTTCACATCGTCATGTGATTTAACACTCTATAGTTCACATCGCCATGTGACCAACACCCAAAGGGTTTACTAGAGTCAATAATCTAGTTCACATCACCATGTGATTAACACCCAAAGAGTACTAAGGTGTGATCATGTTTTGCTTGTGAGAGAAGTTTAGTCAAGGGTCTGCCACATTCAGATCCGTATGTAGTTTGCAAATTTCTATGTCTACAATGCTCTGCACGGAGCTACTCTAGCTAATTGCTCCCACTTTCAATATGTATCCAGATTGAGACTTAGAGTCATCTGGAACAGTGTCAAAGCTTGCATCGACGTAACCCTTTACGACGATTTTTTTGTCACCTCCATAACCGAGAAACATATCCTTATTCCACTAAGGATAATTTTGACCACTGTCAAGTGATCCACTCCTGGATCACTATTGTACCCTCTTGCCAAACTCTTGGTGAGGTACACAATAGGTCTGGTACACAACATAGCATACTTTATAGACCCTATGACTGAGGCATAGGGATTGATTTTTGGGACAATTGAAATTTTACCCCTAGTTGGTTCCTACCCACGGGTTTTGCCCTTACTTTTAGAGCTTGCTCAGTTTTGCCCTTAGTTTTTCCGTCGTGGTCCCTCAAATGCCCTTTGACCATTTGACCAAAACTTTGAAAATTCATAACTAATTCATATGAACTCAGAAAAATTAAAATAAGATATCAAAATGTTCAGATAAACATTACCCTTATGTGCATATCATTTGCATTCAGGACAAAAGCACCCTTTAAACTACCTGAGGTAATTAATGTTATTAACATTATTAAAAATAAAAGGTATAAACAATATTTTTTTCATGAATAAAAATTACATGCAAATGTAGGGGATGTTTTTTAACATCCAGATATCTTATTTGCATTTTTCTGAGTTCGTATCATCTTGTTAAGAATGTTCTAATGACTTTGACCATTATTTGGAAACTTCATAACAAGTTGTACGAACTCAGAAAAATGCAAATAAGATATCAGGATGTCCAAAAAACATCACCTACATTTGCATGTAATTTTTATTCATGAAAAAAAATATTGTTTATACCTTTTTATTTTTAATAATGTTAATAACATTAATTACCTCAGGTAGTTTAAAGGGTGCTTTTGTCCTGAATGCAAATGATATGCACATAAAGGTAATGTTTATCTGAACATTTTGATATCTTATTTGCATTTTTCTGAGTTCACATGAATTAGTTATGAATTTTCAGATTTTTGGTCAAACGGTCAAAGGGCATTCGAGGGACCTCGATGGAAAAAGTAAGGGCAAAACTGAGCAAGCTCAAAAAGTAAGGGCAAAACCCATGGGTAGGAACCAACTAGGGGTAAAAATGCAATTGTCCCTTGATTTTTCATTCTCTTTCTATTTTCTGGCGTGGTCGGGTTTTGAGTCTTTACTCAACTTCACACCTTGCAACATAGGCAAGAACTCCTTCTTTGACTGTTCCATTTTGAACTACTTCAAAATCTTCTCAAGGTATGTACTGATCGAAAAAACTTATCAAGCGTCTTGATCTATCTCTATAGATATTGATGCTCAATATGTAAGCAGCTTCGCCGAGGTCTTTCTTTGAAAAACTCATTTCAAACACTCCTTTATGCTTTCCGGAAAATTCTACATCATTTCCGATCAACAATATGTCATTCACATATAATTATCAGAAAGGCTGTAGTGCTCCCACTCACTTTCTTGTAAATAAAGGCATCACCGCAAGTTTGTATAAAACTATATGCTTTGATCAACTCATCAAAGCATATATTCCAACTCCGAGATGCTTGCACCAGTCCATAGATGGATCGCTGGAGCTTGCACACTTTGTTAGCACCTTTAGGATTGACAAAACCTTCTTGTTGCATCATATACAACACTTCTTTTAGAAATCCATGAAGGAATGCAGTTTTGACATCCATTTGCTAAATTTCATAAAATGCGGCAATTGCTAACATGATTCGGACAGAGTTAAGCATCTTTACAAGTGAGAAAATCTCATCGTAGTCAACACCTTGAACTTGTTGAAAAACCTTTTTGTGACAATTCGAGCTTTGTAGATAGTAACACTACTATCAGCGTCCAGCTTCCTCTTGAAGATCCATTTAATCTTAATGGCTCGCCGATCATCGAGCAAGTCAATCAAAGTCCATACTTTTTTCTCATACATGGATCCCATCTCAGATTTCATGGCCTTAAGCCATTTCGCGGAATCTGGGCTCATCATCGCTTCCTCATAGTTCGTAGATTCATCATGGTCTAGCAACATGACTTCCAGAACAATATTATCATGCCACTCTGGTGCGGACCGTACTCTGGTTGACCTACGTGCTTCGGTAGTAACTTGATCTGAAGTTTCATGATCATCATCATTAACTTCCTCACTAATTGGTGTAGGAATCACTAGAACTGATTTCTGTGATGAACTACTTTCCAATTCGGGAGAAGGTACAATTACCTCATCAAGTTCTAATTTCCTCCCACTCACTTGTTTCAAGAGAAACTCCTTCTCTAGAAAGGATCGATTCTTAGCAACAAAGATCTTGCCTTCGGATCTATGATAGAAGGTGTACCCAACAGTTTATTTTGGGTATCCTATGAAGACGCACTTCTCCGATTTGGGTTTGAGCTTATCAGGCTGAAACTTTTTCACATAAGCATCGCACCCCCAAAATTTAAGAAACGAGAGCTTTGGTTTCTTGCTAAACCATAGTTCATATTGTGTCGTCTGAAAGGATTTTAGGCTGTGCCCTTAAACGTGAATGCAACTTTCTCTAATGCATAACCCCAAAACGATAGTGGTAAATCGGTAAGAGACACCATAGATCGCACTATATCCAATAAAGTACGGTTACGACGTTCGGACACACCATTACGCTGTGGTCTTCTAGGTGGCGTGAGTTGTGAAACTATTCCACATTGTTTTAAATGAAGGCCAAACTCATAACTCAAATATTCGCCTCTGCGATCAGATCGTAGAAACTTTATTTTCTTTTTACGATGATTCTCGACTTCACTCTGAAATTCTTTGAACCTTTCAAACGTTTCAGACTTGTGTTTCATTAAGTAGATATACTCATATCTGCTCAAATCATCTGTGAAACTCAGAAAATAACGATACCCGCCACGAGCCTCAACACTCGTCGGACTGTACATCAGTATGTATTATTTCCAAGAAGTCAGTGGCTCTCTCCATTGTCCCGGAGAACGGAGTCTTAGTCATCTTGCCCATGAGACATGGTTCACAAGCATCTAGTGATTCATAATCAAGTGATTCCAAAAGCCCATCTGTATGGAGTTTCTTCATGCGCTTTACACCAATATGACCTAAACGGCAGTGCCACAAACATGTTGCATTTTCATTATTAACTTTGCATCTTTTGTCATCAATATTATCAATATGTGTATCACTGCAATCGAGATTCAGTAAACCATTTACATTGGATGTAAGACCATAGAAGGTTTTATTCATGTAAACAGAACAACAATTATTCTCTGACTTAAATGAGTAACCATATCGCAGCAAACATGATCCAATCATACTCATGCTCAATGCAAACACCAAATAACATTTATTTAGGTCCAATACTAATCTCGCAGGTAGAGGGAGTATGCGATGGTGATCTTATCAACCTTGGAATCACTTCCAACATACATCGTCAGCTCGCCCTTAACTAGTCTTTGTTCATTTTGCAACTCCTGTTTCAAGTTACTAATCTTAGCAACTGAACCGGTATCAAATACCCTGGGGTTACTATGAACACTAGTAAAGTACACATCAATAACATGTATATCAAATATACCTTTGTTCACTTTGACATCCTTCTTATCTGCCAAGTATTTGGGGTAGTTCCGCTTCCAGTGACCATTCCCTTTGCAGTAGAAGCACTCAGTTTCAGGCTTAGGTCTAGCTTTGGGTTTCTTCACGGGAGTAGCAACTTGCTTGTCATTCTTCTTGAAGTTCCCTTTCTTTCCCTTGCCCTTTTACTTGAAACTAGTGGTCTTGTCAACCATCAACACTTGATGCTTTTCTTGATTTCTACCTTCGCCGATTTCAGCATCGCGAAGAGCTCGGGGAATCATTTTCGTCAACCGTGCATATTATAGTTCATCACGAAGTTCTAGTAACTTGGTGATAGTGACTAGAGAACTCTGTCAATCACTATCTTATCTGGAAGATTAACTCCCACTTGATTCAAGAGATTGTAGTACTCAGACATTCTGAGCACATGCTCACTGGTTTAGCAATTCTCCTCCATCTTGTAGGCAAAAATACTTGTCAGAGGTCTCATACCTCTCAAGTCGGGCATGAGTCCGAAATACCAATTTCAACTCTTGGAACATCTCATATGCTCCATGTAATTCAAAACATTTTGAAGTCCCGGTTCTAAGCCGTAAAGCATGGTGCACTATACTATCAAGTAGTCATCATACCGAGCTTGCCAAACATTCATAACATCTGTATCTTCTCCTGCAATAGGTCTGTCACCTAGCGGTGCATCAAGGACATAATACTTTTGTGCAGCAATGAGGATAATCCTCAGATCACGGAGCTAGTACGCATCATTGCTACTAACATCTTTCAACTTATTTTTCTCTAGGACCATATCAAAAAGTAAACGGGGAACTACATCGCGAGCTATTGATCTACAACATAATATGCAAATACTATCAGGACTAAGTTCATGATAAATTAAAGTTCAATTAATCATATTACCTAAGAACTCCTACTTAGATAGACGTCCCTCGATTCATCTAAATGCTCACGTGATACATATCAACTAAACCATGTCCGATCATCACGTGAGATGAAGTAGTTTTCAATGGTGAACATCACTATGTTGATCATGTCTACTATATGATTCACGTTCGACCTTTCGGTCTCAGTGTTCCTGTAACACCCCGGATGTAACTTCCATATTTGTAACTCCAACTCTTGCAATTTTCAGCTATGTGTTATGATATTCCCTTCGTGGTCGGGTTTTGTTTCTCGTTTTGCATTTTGTTCATGTCATGCATCTCATATCATGTCATCATGCGCATCTCATTTGCATACGTGTTCGTCTCTTGCATCCGAGCATTTTCCCCATCGTCCGTTTTGCAATCTGACACTCCCACATGCACCGGCGCACCCCTCTTGTTTCTTTTCGTGAGCGGGTGTTAAACGTTCTCGGAATGGACCGAGGTTTGCCAAGTGGCCTTGGTATACCACCGGTAGACCACATGTTAAGTGTCGTTCCATTTGGAGGTCGTTTGATGCTCCAACGGTTAACCGTGTAACCGCAAAGGCCTTTTGTGTGTTGCAGCAAAACCCCCCTCCAAACAGCCCAATAACCCACCTATGTCCCTTCCATGCTCTCGGTCATTCGATCACGATCGTGTGGGTGAAAACTGCACTCCATTTGGAGTCCCCTAGCTCCCTCTAGCTATAAATATGCCCTCTCCCCCGAAATCCCGGATCCAAACCCTAGCCTCTTCCTCCTCCACGTGCCGGACAAAACCTCCTCCACCGCCGGACATGTCCGCCGCCGCCCCCGCCCAATCCGCCGCCGCCACGTGTCCCGCTCCCGCCGTCTCTGCCGCAGCGGCCCGGAGAGCCCGGATCGGGCCCTCCCGGCCCATCTCCCCGTGCTGCTTCGCCGCCGCCCTCGCGCCTGCGCCCCTCCCGCGGATATCCGCCGCCGCCGCCGTTCCAGCCACCCACCGTATCATCGCCCGCCGACCGCTGCCGGCGCTTCCGCCGGCGCCGCCGCCCGCACCCGCGACCGCCGCGCCACCATCGCCCTCCGGTCGTCCTCCCGCTCGCCCGTGCCCCGAGGTGCCCCGTGGCCTCCTCGTCCCGCTCCGGCCGTCTCCGTCCATTCTCTGGCGAGCTCGCGCCGCCGCCTAGGTTCGCGTGCTGCCCCGATCCAGATCTAGACGGGGTTGACTTTTCCCCCCGAAATCCTCTAAGTCCCGAATATTTTCACATTATGTGCTCATGTTCATTGCATTCTGCTCTGATTCATGCGCATGATATATCGAAATGTTTATCACGAGATGCTCTTCATTTTGTTCCATTGTGCCATGCTTGTTTGAGTCCATCTTGATGCCTAAATCTCTGGTGCAAGAGTGCTCTATGATGTTAACTGCTGTTACTTATCAGAACTTGGTGTTTTGTTATTTTTGCTACATCTGACGTGTGCATCTTTTGGGCATGAGCTCTACAGGTGTTTTGATCTATGCCATGCCACCTTTACATAGGTGTATGCCATGTGTTTTTGTGATATATTTGGTGACTAGCACAAGCATGCAAACTAGGCTTCGTGATGTTTCTGTTTTCATGTGGCTACACAGAGATCCATGCTTCTTTTGAGTATGTTCAGTAACGATGTTTTGTAGATATAGTTGTGCTCTATCCATCCATTCCCCTGTTTGAAATTATGGAGTGACCTAGCATGTCTTAATCTTGCTCTACTTTTGCCATAAAATGTTTCTGGCAGAATGTTACATGATATTCAAATTTGCCAAGGTTGTTGTAGTTGATCCTTTCATGCAATGTATTTGCTCTTGCCAGGGTTAGCTTCATAAACATGCCATCTTGTTGTAGGTATGATTGTTTTGTCATGAATTGCTTTGTTATGAGTGAATCAAGGTCACCAACATGCCTTCATAACTCTGTTAATGCCATGTTCTGTTTTCTGCAGTCTGAAACCTGTTAACGAAACTTGCGATGTTTACATGGGTGCCATCATATCTTCTGTGCCTTTTTGGCTCATGCTCAGTAAGGGACTTTTGTTCTATGAATTTAGTAGATTCACGCCATGGCTTGTTTTGCTATGTTAAGTTCCTGTAGCATGTGGTTTCCTTGCTCTGAACATTGCTACCTGATGCTGTTTCAGACATGTCCAGTATTTTCACCAAGTTTGGGAAGCTGATATCTTTTGCACTTTTGCCATGCTTGTTTGAACCTGTTATTGTGTGATCTAGCCATAGCTTAGTGTTCATGTTTTGTCAAGCATATCCTGTAGATTACTGTCATATGCTTTGTTGCTATGTTGGCGTGCTGTAGCATAGTTAATTGATGTATTCTAAGTGGTATCCTGTTGTTAATCGCAGAATCGTGTCATTCTTGTTTTGCTTGCCATTTGCAAACCGTGCATCCGTTTCCTGTGATCTTTATATCGATTTCGACCGAAATCATCTCATCTTTCTAGTGGCATACTTGGTTTGCCATGTTACTGCCTTGTTCATACCTTTTCTTCCGGAGCACGCATACGCATCGCATATCATATCTCGTATATCATGCATGTATTGCATCATGTTGCTTGTGCATTTCCCGTGATTGATTTTGGTTCCCATTGCTTGTGTTCTTGCTGTGGGTAGAGCCGGGAGACGAGTTCGTGAACGAGGAACCTGTTGAGTACGCTTGCGATGATCAAGCTTTCGACAACTCTGAGAACCTTGCAGGCAAGATGACCATACCCTCGAAATCACTTCTATCTTTGCTTTGCTAGTTGTTCGTTCTATTGCTATGTTGCGCTACCTACCACTTGCTATATCATGCCTCCCATATTTCCATGTCAAGCCTCTAACCATCCTTTCCTAGCAAATCGTTGTTTGGCTAAGTTACCGCTTTTGCTCAGCCCTTCTTATAGCGTTGCTAGTTGCAGGTGAAGTTGAAGTTGGTTCCATGTTGGAACATGGATATTTTGGAATATCACAATATCTCTTATTTAATTAATGCATCTATATAATTGGTAAAGGGTGGAAGGCTCAGCCTTATGCCTGGTGTTTTGTTCCACTCTTGCCGCCCTAGTTTCCGTCATACCGGTATTATGTTCCTTGAGTTTGCGTTCCTTACGCGGTTGGGTGATTTATGGGACCCCCTTGACAGTTCGCCTTGAATAAAACTCCTCCAGCAAGGTCCAACCTTGGTTTTACCATTTGCCTACCTAAGCCTTTTTCCCTTGGGTTTTCGTGAGCCCGAGGGTCATCTTTATTTAACCCCCCCGGGCCAGTGCTCCTTCGAGTGTTGGTCCGAACCGAGCCGCCTGCGGGGCCACCTCGGGGAAACTCGAAGTCTGGTTTTACTCGTAGCCTGTCTCATCAGTGTGCCCTGAGAATGAGATATGTGCAGCTCCTATCGGGATTTGTCGGCACAGTCGGGCGGTCTTGCTGGTCTTGTTTTACCATTGTCGAAATGTCTTGTAAACCGGGATTCCGAGACTGATCGGGTCTTCCCGGGAGAAGGTTTATCCTTCATTGACCGTGAGAGCTTATAATGGGCTATGTTGGGACACCCCTGCAGGGTATTATCTTTCGAAAGCCGTGCCCGCGGTTATGAGGCAGATGGCAATTTGTTAATGTCCGGTTGTAGAGAACTTGTCACTTGACTTAATTAAAATACATCAACCGTGTGTGTAGCCGTGATGGTCTCTTTTCGGCGGAGTCCGGGAAGTGAACACGGTTTGAGTTATGCATGAATGTAAGTAGTTTTCAGGATCACTTCTTGATCATTTCTAGCTTCGCGACCGTTGCGTTGCTTCTCTTCTCGCTCTCTTTTGCGTATGTTAGCCACCATATATGCATAGTGCTTGATGCAGCTCCACCTCATTACCCCATCCTTTCCTACAAGCTTAAATAGTCTTGATCTCGCGGGTGTGAGATTGTTGAGTCCTCGTGACTCACAGATTCTACCAAAACAGTTGCAAGTGCCGATGATACCAGTGCAGGCGACGCAACCGAGCTCAAGTGGGAGTTCTACGAGGAACGTGGTCGTTACTACGTTTCTTTTCCTGATGATCGGTAGTGGAGCCTAGTTGGGACGATCGGGGATCTAGCATTTGGGGTTATCTTATTTTCATTTGGATTTGACCGTAGTCGGTCTATGTGTGGATTTTTGGATGATGTATGAATTAATTTATGTATTGTGTGAAGTGGCAATTGTAAGCCAACTCTCGTTATCCCATTCTTGTTCATTACATGGGTTTGTGTGAAGATGACCCTTCTTGCGACAATACCTACAATGCGGTTATGCCTCTAAGTCGTGCCTCGACACGTGGGAGATATAGCCGCATCGTGGGTGTTACAAGTTGGTAATCAGAGCCATCCCCGACTTAGGAGCCCCCTGCTTGATCGAATCGCTGGCATTGTTGAGTCTAGAACAAAAATGGTTTGAGTCTTAGGATTATATATATCGGAGAGTAGGATTCTTTTTACTCCCCAGTCCCTTCGTCGCTCTAGTGAGGCCTCCTGACTTAGAAGTTTTGACTCTTCTCTCCTCAAATTTCACTAAATTTTTTTAAGGATCACGCGTGTCGTGGAATCGTCACGGCAGATGTCCTCGAGGTAGGACTTAGTCGTGGAGCCATCGTAGCTAGGAAGCTTAAAGGGGTTAAACGGGACAAGGAACACGAGGGTTATACTGGTTCGGCCCCTTATGGTGAAGGTAAAAGCCTACGTCCAGTTGAGGTGGTACTGATTATGGTTGCGATGACCAAGGAGCTTGATTGCTATGCCTGGCTCTCAATGAGATCTTACCTGTCCTGAACCGCCGCCGGGTCGTCCCTTTATATAGAGAGGTTAACGCCCAGCGGCTCTTAGAGCCCCGACCGGCTCATAACTGTGTCCGGCTCGGACTCTTATCTATTCTTGCCTTACACTACAAGTTTTACCCTAACGGCGGCTAATGCTACGGGCCTTGAGCCATCTCCGGGTCTTGGGCCCGTTATTGACCCGCCGTCTTCATCTTTGGTACTGGGCTTCGCGTAGTAACCATCATGGGTAACCCGCCCCCTGCTGGGCGGGTGACTCCAACGGTTATATCCTCAACATTAGGCCCCAGATTGATTTGAGCCGGCTCATGTCAATCTTCAATCCTTTCGATAGAAAATCTCCGGCTTACAATTGTATGAAGGCTATAACCCGTCATGACGTCATCTTCTGGATTTCGGGTAACCCGCCGTGACATCATCTTCCTTTAAGTTAATTTTTTATTCTGTCGCATCTCCAACGGATCTTTCTTTAATGGTCATCCCGAAAATCGAGGCGCCTTTGTAGTGAGATAATCACGATGTGGCCTCCTCGTTTCCCGCGCCCACTTATGAGCCTCGCCTTATAAATAGCCCGGCCCGATGACCCTCCCGTCACTCGTCGCCTCCATCTTCTTCTTCCTCTCACCACTGTGCTCCCGCTCGAGCTCCACCGCTGTCGCCGCCGCGGGTCTTCTTGTCTTCACCAACTCAGGCCGCTGCATCACCCTGACGTGACCAGAGAAATGCGACGAATCTCCGCCGTAACTCCGCACCTATAAGTCCCTGCACCTCTCCACCGTAGATCCACATTAGGGTTCCACTGTTCTTCGCCATTCTTGGCTGTTCTTCGCATGTTCTTCGCAAGTTCCCTGTAGTTCTGCCACTATGGTCATGTTCGATCCAAGATTAGCACAGAACCCATGCGGTAGTTGTTGCTCATCCATTTTGACACTAGTAGATCCCCTTTGTTTGAAATAAGATCCCACTCTGAATCCATGAACTTCCTCTGCGTCAGTTTTAGGTCTAGAAAATTTTCGCTTTAGCCGACAGTTTTGATCCAAAATAATTACTGCGATGTGTGAAACTTGTTTTCACCATACTTAGTGAAAAATTGCATCTGCTAAGCTATGGCGGCTTACATTTCCGGCTCAAAAGAAGCCATGCTGTAGAAAATTCCGGCTCATTCATAATAAGGCTTTAGACAGCTGGAATTACTGACGATGCCCTCAGTGGCTTAGATAACCCGATGCATTTAGCCATATGTCATTAGGCCCCTCTCATAAGCCGTCATTGAATATTAAACTGTAGATATCTGTAGGCTTATAATTGAACCAGAAATTTTCCTTTTGTCATAGGCTTCCTCTTCCACAATGCCTCCCAAAGCTCCCAAGGCACCCATCACGTGCAACTGGATGAGGTCCAATGTCACCGACGATACCTTAGCTGATTTCGTAAAGACGGGTTACTTGCCCAAGAAAGAGATCATGTCTTATCGTTCCCCTGACCCGTCGGAGGAGAGACTGCAACCAAGGGATGGGGAGGTGGTGATATTTGCGGATCACATGAGCCGGGGCTTCGCACCGCCCGGCTCAAAATTCTTTAGAGATGTGCTGAACTTCTTTGATCTGCGGCCGCAAGACATAGGACCCAACTCCGTGTCAAATATATGCAACTTCCAAGTATTCTGCGAAGTCTATCTGGGAGAAGAGCCCAGCTTGCTGCTCTTTAGAGAGCTCTTTTATCTGAACCGCCAGAATGAGTGCGCCAACGGGCCGAGCCTGGAACTTGGTGGAATCTCCATTCAACGCTGGAGAGACTGCCTCTTTCCTTATGCTGAGCCGCCTAGCCATCCGAAGGACTGGAACCAGACGTGGTTCTATTGCCAGGATACTTCGCCGGCTGACGAGAGCCCTCTGCCCTGCTTTCGTGCCCAGCGTCTGGAGCCAAATCACTCTCTGCCGGATAAGCTAACCCAAGCCGAGCGTCAACCTCTGATCCCCACCATCAACAAAATTAAAGCTCTCCTGGGAAATGGCCTCAACGGCATTGATCTGGTCCGGGTCTGGATCTCGTGGCGGGTGATCCCCTTAAGCCGCCGCCCCGGCTTAATGTGTGATTACACGGGCCGGAAAGATGACCCTCTGCGACACAGCCGCAATGATCTACCTGAAGACGTTGTTGACGACATGACCAAGGCCCTCTTGAATGAGAGCTTGACAGACTGCGGGAGGACCGGCTTAAGCCCCTTCTGCAAGACTAACCCGGCCCCAGCGGTAAGCCACTGATCTGGACATCTTATTTTCTCCTTAGATAGTTTTCATCTGAACCTTAAGAAGTCTTCATTGTATTTTTCAGGCTGATGATAAATTCTGGAAGGTCAAGTATGACCATGAGGCGGCTAAAAAACCAGAAAGGCTAAGAAAGCCGCAAGGAGAGCCGCTCCCCGCAAGAAGGGAAGCAGGCCTACTGCCTCAGAGCTGCTTCAACTAAGTGACAGCTCCGAGTCAGAGGTAACCCCTGAACCTGTAAGCTCTTGTTTTGTTTCTTCTTTATTCCTATCCACCTTATTGATACTGATCATCAACAGGATGACATCGGCGCAAGTAACCCGGTGACTGAAGAGGTAACGACACTTTCCTCTGACTCGGAGCCCTTGCCAAGGCTGAAAGTCCGAAGAGTAACCCGGAAAGTAAGATTTTCACATCCTTTAGCTTATCAAGATCCTCAATTTCTTTTGAAGCAACAAATTCATGAGAGCCGGCGGCACACCCGGACCAACAAGGATGCAGACCTCTCCTCCGGCTTACCTGAAGCGTCGAGGAAGCGCCGGACCGAGGTTATCTCCAACTTATATCCTTTTCATCCTTTGGCGGGTGTTATACGTCAACTGCTCAATTCTTCTGATTCAAACTATCAGGAAACTTCACCTTCCTCTGGTGACTCTATGCAATCGAACCTTCCGGCTTTCAAGACCGTACCCGGGTAATGATGATCATCTCTTGTTGTGCTTATCTTCACTCATACTTCTGTACTAACCTTTTGTCCTTTCAGTGCCCAGGCAAAGCTCAGCAAGAGGGTGAAGAAGAATAAACCGGTCGAAGAGCCGGTCTTGCCTGAGCCGGAGGTTTCAGCTCAAGAGTCGCCCACTGCCTCTGCTCCTGAAGCCACCACTCCAACCGACGAGCCAGCCATGGAGACTTCCACCAACCCGGACATCTCCAGCCCGGCTCAGCCGGCCGATGACCTGGACGTGGTAATCACCCGGACGGAGTTTGTCGAGCCGGGGAGACCCACTGCACTGGCTAAGTGCTCTGCGAAGGAAGAGTTGCTAGAGCGCCACCGGGCCAAGCTGGACATCACCAACTACACCAACCTGAGCATTGGAGAGATCATCTCCGGCTATGTCAATCAAGTTCACAGCAGCCGGGACTTGGAGATTGACATGGTGAAGCAGATACAGCAGAAGTCTGAGGTACCACTCTATTGCTTACTGCATAATCATCTTTACCATACTAGCCCCAAAGTCTACGACTTATGATAGAATATGTTGTAGACTTAATTTCCGGCTTACTTCCATGAACCGGTAATTTGTAGATAGAAACTTTCGACATGCATTAGCCCCCAAGTGCCAAGTGTCTTTGCTTGGAAAGTGCTTGGGACTTTAAAATCGCATAATAATTGTTCATACTATAACCCGGAAATTGTGCAGGCTGCTTGCACAAAATTTGAGGCTGATATCTCTGAGCTGAAGAACCGCCTGAAGACTCAGGAAACTGAGACCCGGAAGGCCAACGCCAAATTTGAGTCCAGTATTGCTGCTCAAGAGAAGCTGAAGAAGAAGTTTGAGGCTGAAAGGAAAACTTGGGTCGAAGAGAAAGCTGCTCTGGTAAGCCGGGCCGAACAGGCGAAGAAGACTCTGACGGAGAGAACCGCCGAACTCTCCGGCTTAAACCGCCACGTGTCACAGATGGTCGCCGCAATCTTCGGTAAGTCATTCCGCCGGCTCTCGACAAGTTTATAGTCTTTATGTCTCATAACTCCCATCATTGCCAGCAGCTTATCTTACTTTGTTAAACAGGTCCCAGAAGCGCCAACCTCAATCAAAATGTGCTGACCAAGTTGAAGGCCGTGTACACCCTGGTGGAGCAACTCTACACCGGGTCACAGCGCGCCTTGGCCGTGGTGGCCCTATCCAATGAGGTTCCGACTCACCTGGCAGACGTGCTTCGCCGGCTTGCCGTTCTTCCTCAGCGTTTCCAAGAGCTGTGGCGAGCTTCTGCAAGAGCCGGAGCCATAGCTGCTCTGAGCCGGGCCAAGGCTTTCCTTCCAGAGCTAGACCCGGCTGACATTGCACTTGGTTACCCCAGCTTGAAGGAAGACGGCACCTCCTTCGACCAAAAGGACTTTGCTGCCTGTGTGAAGATCGTGCGCCCGGTGGCCACCCTGATTGGGAATGACACCGATCTGACCAAGTACCAGCCGGGCTACGACGCAGAGAATCAGAGGATCCCCACTTCGCGTTATGAAGCCATCAGCTTAGTCCCGCCGACTCGTAAGAACACCTTTGCCCCGGAAATTGACCCGGCCGGGTTAATTGACGAGGAAGCTCAATTTGAAGTTTTGAGCGGCATTGACTGGAAATCGTCAACCTTCGAGGTCTTGGGAACAGCCGGAGGAGCGGAGAGGGATGAGCCGGAAGCTTCAACCCGGCAAGCATCTTAACTCTTTAGGCGGCTTGTTAAACAATGCTTCACCCTTTTGGACTCGGGGAGTCTTGTAATAGAATAGGACCAACATTTTAACATTGTCGTGCCATCGTGCACGTGTTGAATGCTTAATTCCATTGAAGTTGCTTCCTTATATTCTTCCGGGTCATAATTGATCATTCATTTTCCTTAAGCTCAAATAGCTGTCTTTAACTATCCTACATGGAAAAACAAGTCACAAGTCTCTAGGCGGCTTACCGCACTGAAAATCATAGTCTCATACATATAACCCAGAATATGAATCTAAGTCACCAAAGACTGGTCCTTAATTATGTCCTTGATATAACCGTAATAACATACTTACAGGCCTTCAAGTACACTTCCGGTTTATATAACCCGGATAATAAGGTTGGTACCTCAACTCCGGTTTACCAGTCTTGATAATGCTGATTGTGTGCGACTAGCACTGTGAACCAAAGTTAAGCCGGCGGAATAAGAACCGCCGTGTACACTGTTGACACAACCAGAAGAACTTGTTGTAAACCAGAAAATCAAAACTTAGGGGCTTCCGGTTCGAATACGACCAGAGACCCGTCCCAAAGGGGTTAAGCCAAGATTCGAATGTGATCATATAGCCCCCAGTGGGTTTGGCGATGCCGATCAAGAGGGTACCGACAGCTATGTTCTCTTTGGTTCGAATACGACGCATGTTTGAACAGGAAGCCCCCAAATGACCTTAAGAGTTGTTTAACGACGCTAATTCGAATACGATCCACGTCGGTTCCCAAAGGGGGTTGAGCTATGATTCAAATATGATCAAAGAAAACTCCCCAACGAGCTCGGCACTTTGCCAATCAAATGGGTATCGACAGCTATGTTCTCTTTGGTTCGAATATGACCTATGTTTGAACAGGAAGCCCCCAAGTGACTATATTGCGTATAGCTAGATTCAAATACGATCATAAGCCGGATCCACCTCTAAGTTACCATGTGATCTTGTAATGGAAACAACACATTTACCTTTGGAGGAGAAAAAAGGACAGAGGTCCTGCTTTATTGCTTATCATAATATATACATGGCTATAGAAATATGTACATTATGAGAGCCGGTGGCTCAAGTGTAATAAGGCCGAAGTTGAGCTATGTTCCACGGCCGACGAGTCTCTTCCTCTGACTTTCGTGAATCCTTATGCTCCCGAACGTCAATAAGATAGTATGACCCGTTGTGCAAGTTCTTGCTGACCACAAAGGGCCCTTCCCAAGGCGGGGATAGCTTGTGTGCATCTGTTTGATCCTGGATGAGCCAGAGCACCAGATCACCTTCCTGGAAGACCCGGGACTTAACCCAGCGACTATGATAACGGCGCAGGTCTTGTTGGTAAATCGCTGAGCGAGCTGCTGCCACATCACGCTGTTCGTCCAACAAGTCAAGAGCATCTTGGCGCGCCTGTTCATTATCCGCGTCAACATAAGCCACCACTCGAGGCGAGTCATGACGGATGTCACTGGGGAGGACTGCTTCCGCTCCATAAACCATGAAGAAAGGCGTGTAACCCGTAGACCTGTTAGGAGTAGTATTGATGCTCCATAACACGGAGGGTAACTCCTCCACCCAACAACCCGGCGTCCATTGCAAAGGGACCAAAAGCCGGGGCTTGATGCCTTTTAGAATCTCCTGATTAGCTCTCTCAGCTTGACCATTGGATTGAGGGTGAGCCACTGATGAAACATCAAGTCGAATATGCTCTCGTTGACAAAACTCCTCCATGGCGCCCTTGGACAGATTGGTACCTTTGTCAGTTATAATGCTGTGTGGAAAGCCAAAGCGAAAGATCACCCTTTTCATGAACTGAACCGCCGTGGCTGCGTCACACTTGCTAACTGGCTCTGCTTCAACCCACTTTGTGAATTTGTCAACTGCCACCAAGAGGTGGGTCTTCTTGTCCTTGGACCTTTTAAAAGGCCCAACCATATCGAGCCCCCAGACCGCAAACGGCCAAGTGATTGGTATCATCCGCAGCTCTTGAGCCGGCACATGAGCCCGTCGTGAGAACCTCTGGCAACCGTCACATTTACTGACCAAGTCCTCCGCATCAGCATGAGCCGTCAGCCAATAAAAACCATGACGGAAAGCTTTGGCCACAAGGGATTTTGAGCCGGCATGATGGCCACAATCCCCTTCGTGAATTTCACGCAAGATTTCTTGACCTTCCTTAGGGGAGACACAATGCTGGAACGCTACCGTAACACTACGGCGATGCAGCTCACCATCGATAACAACCATTGACTTAGACCGCCGGGTTATTTGTCTGGCCAAAGTTTCATCCTCAGGCAACTCTCCCTGGGTCATGTAAGCCAAGTAAGGCACCGTCCAGTCCGGGGTGATGTGGAGAGCCGCCACCAACTGTGCCTCCGGGTCAGGGACAGCCAAATCTTCCTCTGTAGGTACCTTAACAGAAGGGTTATGCAAGATGTCCAGGAAAGTATTAGGCGGCACCGGCTTTCGCTGAGAGCCCAGCCGGCTTAATGCATCAGCCGCCTCGTTCTTCCTGCGATCGATGTGCTCTACTTGGTAACCCTGAAAGTGTGCAGCAATGGCATCAACTTCACAGCGATAAGCCGCCATGAGAGGGTCCTTGGAATCCCACTTGCCTGATACTTGTTGAGCCACTAAGTCTGAGTCGCCGAAGCACCTTACCCGGCTCAAGCTCATCTCCTTAGCCATCCGTAGACCATGGAGCAAGGCCTCGTACTCAGCCGCATTGTTAGTGCAAGGAAACATCAATCGTAGCACATAATGAAACTTGTCACCTTTAGGGGAAGCCAATACAACTCCAGCCCCCGAGCCCTCCAATTGCCTGGACCCATCGAAGTGAATAGTCCAATATGTGTTATCCGGCTTTTCTTCGGGCACTTGTAGCTCTGTCCAATCGTTGATGAAATCCACCAAGGCTTGAGATTTAACGGCAGTGCGTGGTACGTATTTCAGACCATGAGGCCCGAGCTCTATAGCCCACTTAGCCACTCTTCCTGTGGCTTCTCTGTTTTGGACGATATCTCCAAGCGGAGCGGAACTGACCCCAGTGATAGGGTGACCTTGGAAATAATGCTTAAGCTTCCAGCTTGCCATGAACACACCATAAACAAGCTTCTGCCAATGTGGATATCGCTGTTTGGACTCGATGAGCACTTCGCTGACGTAGTAAACCGGCCGCTGAACCGGATACTCTTTACCCTCTTCCTTGCGCTCCACCACCACAGCCACGCTGACGGCTCGTGTGTTGGCAGCTACATACAGTAATAAGGGCTCCATATCAACCGGAGCAGTAAGGACTGGGGGCTCAGCCAGCTGTCTCTTCAAATCCTCAAAAGCAGTATTAGCAGCATCATTCTAGACAAAGTCATCAGTTTTCCTCATCAACTGGTATAATGGCATGGCCTTCTCACCCAAACGACTTATAAACCGGCTTAAAGCAGCGATACGACCCGCCAGGCGCTGGACGTCGTTTATACACGCCGGCTTAGCCAGAGAGGTGATTGCCTTGATCTTCTCCGGGTTAGCTTCAATGCCTCTATGAGAAACCAGAAAACCCAAGAGCTTGCCTGCAGGAACACCAAAAACACACTTGGCCGGGTTAAGCATCATCTTGTAGACCCGGAGATTATCAAAGGTTTCCCTTAGGTCATCTATCAAGGTTTCCTTCTCCCTGGACTTAACCACAATATCATCCACATAGGCATGAACATTGCGCCCAATCTGGTTATGAAGACAGTTCTGCACGCAACGCTGATAAGTCGCCTGTGCACTCTTGAGTCCAAAAGGCATAGACACATAACAGAAGGCTCCAAAGGGAGTGATGAACTCCGTCTTCTCCTGGTCCTTAACTGCCATTTTAATCTGATGGTATCCAGAATAAGCATCCAAGAAACTTAAGCGCTCGCAACCCGCCGTAGCATCAATGATTTGATCAATATGGGGAAGGGCAAAAGGATCAGCCGGGCATGCCTTGTTTAAGTCCGTATAGTCCACACACATCCGCCAGGTGCCATTCTTCTTGAGCACGAGCACCTGGTTAGCTAACCACTTCGGGTGAAAGACTTCAACAATAAACCCGGCCGCCAAGAGCCGGGCTACCTCTTATCCAATGGCTTTCCGCCTTTCCTCATTAAACCGCCGAAGGAATTGCCTGACCGGCTTGAATTTTGGATCAACATTGAGTGTGTGCTCAGCGAGTTCTCTAGGTACACCTGGCATGTCAGAAGGTTTCCATGCAAAAATGTCCCTATTCTCACGGATGAACTCGATGAGCGCGCTTTCCTATTTTGGATCCAGATTGGCACTGATGCTAAACTGCTGAGATGAATCACCTGGAACGAAATCAACAAGTTTAGTCTCATCAGCCGACTTAAATTTCATTGCCGGCTCATGCTCCGTAGTTGGCTTTTTCAGAGAGGTCATATCTGTTGGGTAAACATTGTCCTTGTAAAATTTCAACTCCTCTGTTGCACAAACAGATTCTGCATAAGCCGCATCGCCTTCCTCACACTCCAAGGCCACCTTCCGGCTGCCATGAACCGTAATGGTCCCATTGTGACCCGGCATCTTGAATGTAAATACATGTAACACGGCCGTGCCATGAACTTGGCGTAAGCCGGCCGCCCAAATATGGCATGATACGGACTTCTTATCTTGACCACCTCAAAGGTCAATTTTTCCACCCTGTAGTTGTACTCGTCTCCAATGGCCACTTCCAACTCGATCTTACCAACTGGATAAGCCGACTTACCAGGCACCACCCCATGGAAAATAGTATTGGACTGGCTGAGGTTCTTATCAATCAACCCCATACGACGGAAAGTCTCATAATAGAGGATGTTGATGCTGCTGCCTCCATCCATGAGCACCTTAGTGAACTTATATCCTCCCACCTGAGGAGCCACCACCAGGGCCAAGTGACCCGGATTATCAACCCGGGGAGGGGATCCTCCCTACTCCACACAGTAGGCTGCTTAGACCATCTTAAATAGCGTGGAACCGCCGGCTCAACAGCATTCACAGCCCTCTTATGAAGCTTCTGATCTCGCTTACACAGACTGGTGGTAAATACGTGATACTGTCCATCGTTAAGCTGCTTTGGATTGGTCTGATAACCCCCCTGCTGCTGTTGATGACCCTGGCCAGACTGCTGATTAAAGCCCCCTTGACCGTTCTGAGGATTAGAATTTGAGCCGCCGCCCGGGCCATGAAAACCGCCAGCGCGTGAGCCGCCGCCCGGGCCATTGTTGCCATTAAAGGCATTGGAATTCTTAAAGGCCTTCATGATTGCGCAATCCTTCCATAGATGAGTAGCTGGCTTCTCCCTAGAGCCATGCCTTGGACAAGGCTCATTCAACAGCTGCTCCAGCGTCGGGCCTGACCCGCCGGCTCGGGGAGGTGGCCTCCCCTTGCATCGCTGGTTATTACCCTATGAGCTGGTGTTGGCCACGAACTCTAGGCTGCCGTCGGCCTTACGCTTGCCACCTCCTTGGTTCCCCGGGTTATGCTGAGGACCATTGCCATTGCCGTTCTTCTTTCCCTTCCCTGTCCTTTCATCATCTAAAGCGGGGTCCTTGGTACTATCAGAGTCGGCGTACTTGACGAGAGCTGCCATCAGCGTACCCATATCATTGCAGTCGCGCTTAAGCCGTACGAGTTTCATCTTCAGGGGCAGGAAACGACAATTCTGCTCCAACATTAAGACTGCAGAGTCGGCATCCATCTTATCAGATGACTGTATTACCTCTTTGACTCGGCGAACCCAATGTGTCGTAGACTCACCCTCCTGCTGTTTACAGTTAGTCAAATCCACAATTGACATAGACTGCCTATAGGTATCTTTGAAGTTTTGGATGAACCGGGCTTTCAGCTCAGCCCAAGACCCGATGGAATTCGGTGGTAGCCCTTTCAACCAAGTGCGGGCAGTCCCATCTAACATCATGGTGAAATACTTGGCCATCGCCGCTTCACTGACCTCCAGTAATTCCATGGCCATCTCGTAACTCTCGATCCAGGCTCCGGGTTGTAAATCAGCCGTGTAATTAGGCACCTTCCTAGGCCCTTTGAAGTCCTTGGGTAGACGTTCATTGCGGAGAGCCGGCACTAAACAAGGGACACCTCCAGTCCTCGTAGGGATACCCACGTCGACGGAAGTCGTCGGATAAGCCGGGGGTGTCTAGTAAGCCATCAACTGAGGCACCTGCTCTGCCTCTTGCCGCGCTCTGTCTTGGTCTGTTGCGTGAAAGGCTCCGTTATGAGCCGGGCCATGGCCAGGGGGCAAGTCATGGCGTCGGACATTACTTGAGCCGGTCGCTGAGACCATGTGTCTGCTGTAACTCGGGCTCCGGCCTGGACGAGGGGTTGAGTGGATCCTGTCCCGGCTGTAAGAGTACGCCTCTTGCTGCGCCTGCGCTGTCTGAAGGAGCTCTCTGACCTGGCGGGTTTCAACAGCCGTTGGAGAGTCGCCGTCAATTGGGAGAGCCGCCAGCCGTGCTGCCGCGGCGACCATGTTTTCCAGCGGGTTAGCATAATGACCCGGTGGTATTGGCACATACTGAGGCGGGGCAGGGTTCACCCGGGGAGGCCCCATCACTTGTGGCTGAATAGGTGTCCCAGCCCCGGGCACTATGATCTCCGGCGGGTTACTAGACCCTGCACCTGGCGTGCTGAAGAGATTTCGAGGATCGTAGACCGAAGGGAGTCGAGATTGGGCCTTTTGATGCCTCCTTCTCATGACCTCATTGGACGCGTTCTGATCCATCGTGAGCCGGAAGGACTGCGCCTGAATCAACTGAGTCTGGGCGTCAAGAGCCGCCCTCTCCGCAGCCATCCTGATCCCTTCCGCCGCCAGATCCTCCTTGGCTTTCACTAGATCTAACTTTAACTGCGCTACCACCGCATCATGCTGAGCTTGATCCGCCGGGTCAACCGTGGCGGTCAACATGGCCGTCATCTTGTCCGTGAGATCCATCAGCACCTGAGCCGGCGAGGGTACCGGGTTTCCTGACCCAGCGGCAGGGTTTTGAACAGGCTGTGCACCGGCCATGAAGATTCCAACCCGGCTCGGCGGCTCAAAAGGGTCCGGAATACTGTCACCATCGGAACAACCCCTGAGCCTGCCATCTTGAATTTGATACAACGAGTTTGACTCATCTGTGGACGACTCGCCGTCAGAGCCGGCGGCCGTCCCATCACCAGATCCGGATCCATCAGAGAGCCCTCCATGGACACATCCCACAAAAGCATGCTTCAAGGCAGGTAGGGCCCGGGCGGGCCATGCGCGCTGAGCCGTCTCGATGAGATCGGCGCAGAGATCCGGCTCAGGGCCCGGCTCACCAATCTTGCCAATGAAGACATGGATTCCGCCGAAGGAGACCCGGTACCCGTACTCAATTGAGCCGGCGTCGGGGCCCCAGTTTGCATCGTCGATGTAGAGCTTGCCGCGACGACTCTTGGTCATCCGGCCCACAGCGTATCCCTTGAGCCCTTCGAAGCTGCCCTTCAAGAACTCAAATCCACCGTGCGCTGGCCCCACGGTGGGCGCCAACTGTCGTGGAATTGTCACGGCAGATGTCCTCGAGCTAGGAATTAGTCGTGGAGCCATCGCAGCTAGGAAGCTTAAAGGGGTTAAACGGGACAAGGAACACGAGGGTTATACTGGTTCGGCCCCTTACGGTGAAGGTAAAAGCCTACGTCCAGTTGAGGTGGTATTGATTATGGTTTCGATGACCAGGGAGCTTGATTGCTATGCCTGGCTCTCAATGAGATCTTACCTGTCCTGAACCGCCGCAGGGTCGTCCCTTTATATAGAGAGGTTAACGCCCGGCGGCTCTCAGAGCCCCGGCCGGCTCATAACTGTGTCCGGCTCGGACTCTTATCTATTCTTGCCTTACACTACAAGTTTTACCCTAACGGCAGCTAATGCTACGGGCCTTGAGCCATCTCCGGGTCTTGGGCCCGTTATTGACCCGCCGTCTTCATCTTTGGTACTAGGCTTCGCGTAGTAACCATCATGGGTAACCCGGCCCCTCCTGGGCGGGTGACTCTTCTCTCCTCAAATTTCACTAAATTTTTTTTAAGGATCACGCGGGTATCTTGGAATCGTTCCAATGGTTTTGTGACGAGAACATTGTTCTTGGTGCCTCCTGACATTTAGGGGTTGTGGCAGTGTCCCGGGGAGTTGAGCTCCGAGGTGTTGTCGTCACAATTTTATCGTTGCAGTTCTGGAATACCTGAGTTTCGCCGACATCGAAAATCTCTTTTATGCAGTTGTTGGTGAGATCACCTCGACGCCACCCAGTACTGGGGCGGGAGTTCTGGAGTATTGTCATAACTCATATAACGGATGCTTTTCGAAGGTTGAGGTACACGATTTCTGAAGGTTTCTTGGTTATGTGTTGACGGATGGATACAGCTGGATCTAGGGATTGCTAGTTTGGGTGATATATTTTGTGTCCCCTGTATCCCCAACACCAGATTGCATCACCAGAAAGTTTCGGGAGTTTATAGGTGGGATTCAAGTAGCTCTTAGCATTTCTTCCCGCAGATAATGGGTTTGTGATTGGGTAATCCTTACCACTTATTTGTTCCAGTTGCACCTTGTTATTTTATTCATCAACCCTTTATCAACTGGCTTCTCACCTTAATGGAAGTGTGATGATTTACTATGGAATTCATTCGTTCATCCTCGTTCGAATGTTTATTGTGAAGACTATATGTTGCAATTTCTATCCGTTGATTCAACTTGTCTATTTGTCTATCAAGATGCTAACGGATGTCACCCTCTTCAGGATGGCTCTGCCAACGCGTTAGAATCCGGAACGCAATGAGGGGAGTCAGGCGAACCCTCCGCCACCACCTCCGCCTCCGGAGGCATGGCAAGCTATCATGGCAGCCACCAACGCCAATGCTCAGACGATTTTGCAACTCTTGCAAGAGCACACCCAAGGGCAAGGCAATCAAGGAAATCAAGGCCAAGGAAACAATCAGCCTCACTTCGCTACCCTCAACCAGTTCCTCGCAAATCAGCCGAAGTCTTTCAGCTACTGTGCGGAGGCCACAGACGCCGATGATTGGCTCGTGGACATCAATAAGCATTTTGAATGTAGCAATGTCAGGCCTGAGGACTTTGTCAAGTTCGCTTCTTTTCAACTCAAGGATCAAGCTGCCGAGTGGTATCAACAATACAAAGATTCCAGAGGAGGTCGTGTGATTACCTGGGATGATTTCCGCCGAGACTTCAAAGCTCACCACATTCCACAAAGTGTTGTTGAGAGCAAGCGTGAGGAGTTCCGCAATCTCAAGCAAGGCAGCATGATCTATCAATTCAGAGGTGGCCTTAGAGAAGATCTGCAATTACCTCTCGTGCTTTTTGAGCCGACCAAGTATGATGATTTCTACAATATGGCACTGAAGCAAGAGGTTGCTCAGCTCAAGTGTGAGGCTTCTAAGAAGAGAGTCAGGGACGCAGTTCAGTCTTCTTCTTCCTCACTAGTGGCTGCTAAGCAACATAAGTTCTGGTTGCCTCCTCCTCCTCCGTTTTGTCAGCCTTTCCAGCAGAAGAACAAAGGTGGCCATGGATCTTCCCAGCCACCCAACCCTGGCTATCGGAACAAGTCTCAGAATCAAGCTCCAAAGTCGAATGCTCCTTATCATCGTCCACTCTCAGAGGTGACTTGGAACAAGTGTCAGCAGAAAGGTCACTATGCTAACAAGTGCTTCAACCAAAGGCGCCTTCCGCCTCCTCCTCCTGTGAGATCTTCCAGCAATGAAGTGGTCAAGCATAATCCCAAGTCTGCAAAGGTGAACATGATGAATGCAACTCAAGCGGAGGAATCTACTGATGTGATAATGGGTAATCTCTCAGTTAATGATATTCCTGCAAAAGTCTTATTTGATACCGGTGCATCGCATTCTTTCATGTCATATCCTTTTGCATCGAAGCACAATTTTGACGCAGAGGAATTACCTAGAGCAATGCAAGTTATTTCTCCGGCTAAGCGTTTGAGATCTACCATGTTGGTTCCGAATGTCGGTATCAAGATGGGCGACTATAAATTTCTGTCTAAACCAATTGTCCTTGGTGACTCGGATATTGATCTAATTCTCGGGATGGACTGGCTTTCTAAGCACAAGGCTCAACTTGATTGTGCTGCCAGGGAAATTCAATTGACACACTCTTCTGAGGATGTGATCATCTATGCCGCTCGTGATGAAACCATTCGGTTATTCTCTCTCAATGAGAAGGGCAAGTTGGATGCTATTTCTCAAATTCCAGTCGTTTGTGAGTACCAAGATGTCTTTCTAGAAGAGCTTCCGGGTATGCCTCCTCACCGGCCAGTTGAGTTCGTTATCGATCTTGAGCCCGACACTGAACCCGTTTGCAAGCGTCCTTACAAGCTTGGACCCAGGGAGCTGAAAGAATTGAAGAAACAGCTCGATGAACAAGAGCGTCTGGGTTTGATCAGACCGAGTTCATCTCCATGGGGTTGTGGTGTTCTTTTTGTCCAGAAGAAGGATGGCACGGACCGACTTTGTGTCGACTACCGTCCATTGAACAAGAAGACAATTAAGAACAAGTATCCACTTCCCAACATCAATGAGCTATTCGAGCAACTTAAAGGTGCTAAAGTATTCTCCAAGCTTGACCTTCGAATGGGTTATCATCAGATTTGCATTCGTGAAGAAGATATTCCCAAGACAACATTCAGAACAAGCTTTGGTTCTTATGAATATACTATCATGTCTTTCGGCCTTTTCAATGCTCCTCCAACATTCTCTCGAATGATGAATTTCATCTTCAACCCCTATACCAATGAATTCGTCCTGGTGTATCTCGATGATATTTTGGTCTTCTCTAAGAATAAGAAGGATCATGCCAAACATTTGCGATTGGTGCTCGACAAGCTCAGAGAGTATCAATTCTATGCGAAGTTTTCCAAATGTGAGTTTTGGCTCGATGAAGTTCTTTACCTTGGTCATATCATCTCTGCCAAGGGCATCGCTGTTAATCCCGAGAAGGTGTCCGGAATTGTGAATTGGGAACCTCCTCAGAATGTCAAGCAGCTCCGCAGTTTTCTTGGTCTTGCAAGCTATTGCTGAAGATTCGTTGAGAATTTCTCTAAGATTGCAAAGCCTCTTTCCAACCTCCTCCAGAAGCATGTGAAGTATGTCTGGACTCCTGAGTGTGACGTTGCTTTCAACACTCTCAAAGAGAAACTCGTCACAGCTCCTGTCTTAACTCCTCCTGACGAATCCAAGCCATTCGAAGTTTTCTGTGATGCTTCTCTTCAAGGTCTCGGTGCTGTGTTAATGCAAGAGAAGAAAGTTGTGGCCTATACCTCTCGTCAGTTGAAGCCCAATGAAAAGAACTACCCCACTCACGATCTTAAGTTGGCAGTAGTTGTCCATGCATTAATAACATGGAGACATCTCTTGTTGGGAAGAAAAGCGGACATATTCACCGATCACAAGAGTCTCAAGTACATCTTCACTCAGCCCAACCTCAACCTCAGGCAAACTCGATGGGTCGAGATGATTCAAGAGTACAATCCGAGTATTGAATATACTCCAGGCAAAGCCAATGTCATTGCAGATGCTTTGAGCAGGAAGGCTTATTGCAACAGCTTAATTCTCAAGCCATTCCAACCGGATCTTTGTGAAGGTTTCCGCAAACTCAATCTCCAAGTTGTTCCTCAAGGCTTTCTTGCCAACCTCATAGTCTCTCCTACTTTGGAAGATCAAATTCGTGAGGCACAACTTCTGGATACCATGGTGAAGAAGGTGAAACATGGTATCGACAAGGGTCTTTCCAAATACAAGTGCTATCGCATTGATGACAGAGACACTTTATTCTTCGAGGAACGGATTGTGGTTCCTAAAGGTGATTTAAGGAAAGTCATAATGAACGAGGCGCACAATTCTCTTCTTTCCATTCATCCTGGAAGTACGAAGATGTACCATGACCTCAAGCAGTTGTATTGGTGGACTCGAATGAAGCGAGAAATCGCTCAATTCGTGAATGAATGTGATGTTTGTCAAAGGGTGAAAGCAGAACACCAACGACCAGATGGTCTCCTCTAACCTCTTGATATTCCAGAATGGAAGTTTGATCATATCGAAATGGACTTCGTGACTGGATTTCCAAAGTCCAAGCGCGGAAATGATGCTATCTTCGTTGTCATCGACAAGCTCACAAAAGTGGCTCATTTCCTTCCAATGAAAGAATCTATCAAAGCAGCTCAGTTGGCAGAGCTATACACCTCCAGGATTGTCTCCTTGCACGGCATTCCACAATTGATATCTTCAGATCGTGGAAGCATTTTCACTTCTAAGTTCTGGGACTCCTTCCAGAAGGCCATGGGCACCAACATTCGCTTCAGCACAGCTTTCCCTCCTCAAACTAGTGGCCAAGTCGAGCGAGTCAATCAAATCCTTGAAGATATGCTCAGGCCTTGTGTCATTTCCTTTGGCAGGAAGTGGGAGGGTTGTCTTCCATATGCCGAGTTCTCCTACAACAATAGCTTCCAAGCGAGTTCGGGCAAGGCCCCATTCGAGATTCTATATGGAAGAAAGTGTCGTACTCCTCTCGATTGGTCAGAGACTGGTGAACGCCAACTTCTTGGCAATGACTTAATCACAGAGGCTGAAGAAATGTGTAAAGTCATCCGTGAAAATCTCAAAGCCGCGCAATCGCGCCAGAAGAGTTACTATGATAGCAAGCACCGTGACTTGGCTTTCAAGATCGGAGACCATGTCTACCTCCGCGTCTCTCCAATGAAAGGCACTCGTCGCTTTGGTATCAAAGGGAAGCTTGCCCCTAGATACGTGGGTCCTTTCAAGATCATTGGCAAAAGAGGCGACCTCGCCATTCAACTTGAGCTTCCCTCCAACTTCGCAAACGTGCACGATGTGTTCCACGTGTCACGGCTTCCCAAGTGCTTGAAGACTCCTGAGCGCACCATTAACTTCGAAGAGATTGACCTCCAAGAAGATCTGTCTTATCATGAGCACCCCGTTGCTATTCTTGAAGAAACTGAGCGCAAGACTCGCAACAAGTCAATCAAATTCCTGAAAGTGAAGTGGTCGCACCATTCCGACCGAGAAGCCACCTGGGAACGCGAGGACCACCTCCGTTCCGGATATCAAGAGTTCTTTCAGTCCTAGATCTCGGGACGAGATCCTCTCGTAGTGGTGAAGTGTTGTAACACCCCGGATGTAACTTCCATATTTGTAACTCCAACTCTTGCCATTTTCGGCTATGTGTTATGATATTCCCTTCGTGGTCGGGTTTTGTTTTTCGTTTTGCATTTTGTTCATGTCATGCATCTCATATCATGTCATCATGCGCATCTCATTTGCATACGTGCTCGTCTCTTGCATCCGAGCATTTCCCCGTTGTCCGTTTTGCAATCCGACACTCCCAGATGCACCGGCGCACCCCTCTTGTTTCTTTTCGTGAGCGGGTGTTAAACGTTCTTGGAATGGACCGAGGTTTGCCAAGTGGCCTTGGTATACCACCGGTATACCACCTGTCAAGTTTCGTTCCATTTGGATGTCGTTTGATGCTCCAACGGTTAACCGTGTAACCGCAAAGGCCTTTTGTGTGTTGTAGAAAAACCACCCTCCAAACAGCCCAATAACCCACCTAAGTCCCTTCCATGCTCTCGGTCGTTCGATCACGATCGTGTGGGCGAAAACCGCACTCCATTTGGAGTCTCCTAGCTCCCTCTAGCTATAAATATGCCCTCTCCCCCGAAATCCCGGTCCAAACCCTAGCCTCTTCCTCCTCCGCACGCCGGACAAAACCTCCTCCCCCGCCGGACACGTCCGCCGCCGCCCCCGCCCAATCCGCCGCCGCCACCTGTCCCGCTCCCGCCGTCTCCGCCGCCGCTGCCCGGAGAGCCAGGATCGGGCCCTCCCGGCCCATCTACCCGCGCCGCTTCCCCGCCGCCCTCGCGCCTCCGCCCGTCCCGCGGATCTCTGCCGCCGCCGCCGTTCCCTCCGCCCGCCGACCGCCGCCACCGCTCCCGCCGGCGCCGCCGCCCGCACCCGCGACCGTCGCGCCGCCCGCACCCGCGACCGTCGCGCCGCCCTCGCCCTTCGGTCGTCCTCCCGCTCGCCCGCGCCCCGAGGTGCCCCGTCGCCTCCGCGTCCCGCTCCGGTCGTCTCCATCCGTTCTCTGGCGAGCTCGCGCCGCCGCCTAGGTTCGCGTGCTGCCCCGATCCAGATCTAGACGAGGTTGACTTTTCCTCCCGAAATCCTCCAAGTCCCGAATATTTTCACATTATGTGCTCATGTTCATGGCATCATATCTCATTGCATACTGCTCCGATTCAGGCGCACGATATATATAAATGTTAACCACGAGATGCTCTTCATTTTGTTCTATTGTACCATGCTCGTTTGAGTCCATCTTGATTCCCAAATCTCTGGTGCAATAGTGCTATATGATGTTAACTGCTGTTACTTATCAGAACTTGGTGTTTTGTTATTTTTGCTACATTTGATGTGTGCATCTTTTGGGCATGAGCTCTACAGGTGTTTTGATCTATGTCATGCCACCTTTACAGAGGTGTATGCCATGTATTTTTGTGATCTATGTGGTGACTAGCACAAGCATGCAAACTAGGCTTCGTGATGTTTCTGTTTTCAGGGACTTCGGATTTTTGCTGTCTGTTACTGCTGTTATTTTGTTGCCATGTATCCATGTGGCTACAGAGAGATCCATGCTTCTTTTGAGTATGTTCAGTAAGGATGTTTTGTAGATATAGTTGTGCTCTATCCATCCATGCCCCTGTTTGCAATTATGGAGTGCCCTAGCATGTCTGATGTTTGCTCTACTTTTGCTATAAAATGTTCCTGGCAGAATGTTAACATGATATTCAATTTTGCCAAGGTTGTTATAGTTGATCTATACATGCTATGAACTTGATCTTTCCATGGTTAGCTTCATAAACATGCCATCTTGCTGTAGGTATGCTTTTTTTGTCATGCATTGCTTTGTGATGAGTGAATCAAGCTCACCAAGATGCCCTCATAATGCTGTTAATGCCATGTTCTGTTTTCTGCCAACTCTGAAACCTGTTAACGAAATTTTCTATGTCTACATGGGTGCCATCATATCTTCTGTGCCTTTTTGGCTCATGGTCAGTAAGGGACTTTTGTACTATGCATTTAGTAGATTCATGCCATGCCTTGTTTTGCTATGTTAAGTTCTTGTAGCATGTGTTTCCCTTGCTCCGAACATTGCTACATGATGCTGTTTCAGCCATGCATTTAGTCTGTGAAGCTGATATCTTTTGCACTTTTGCCATGCTTGTTTGAACCTGTTATTATGTGATCTAGCCATAGCTCAGTGTTCATCTTTTGTCAAGCATCTCCTGTAGATTACTTTCATATGCTTTGTTGCTATGTTGGGATGCTGTAGCATAGCTAATTGATGTATTCTAAGTGCTATCCTGCTGTTAATCGCAGAATCGTGTCATTATTGTTTTGCTTGCCATTTGCAAACCGTGCATCCGTTTCCGGTGATCTTTATATCGATTTCAACCAAAATCATCTCATCTTTCCAGTGGCATACTTGGTTTGCCAAGTTATCACCTTGTTCATCCTTTTTCTTCCGGAGCACGCATACGCATCGCATATCATATCTCGCATATCATGCATGTATTGCATCATGTTGCTTGTGCACTTCCCGTGATTGATTGTGGTTCTCATTGCTTGTGTTCTTGCTGTGGGTAGAGCGGGAGATGAGTTTGTGAACGAGGAACCTGTTGAGTACGCTTACGAGGATCAAGCTTTCGACAACTCTGAGAACCTTGCAGGCAAGATGACCATACCCTCGAAATCACTTCTATCTTTGCTTTGCTAGTTGTTCGTTCTATTGCTATGCTGCGCTATCTACTACTTGCTATATCATGCCTCCCATATTTCCATGTCAAGCCTCTAACCATCCTTTCCTAGCAAACCGTTGTTTGGCTAAGTTACCACTTTTCCTCAGCCCTTCTTATAGCGTTGCTAGTTGCAGGTGAAGTTGAAGTTGGTTCCATGTTGGAACATGGATATTTTGGAATATCACAATATCTCTTATTTAATTAATGCATCTATATATTTGGTAAAGGGTGGAAGGCTCGGCCTTATGCCTGGTGTTTTCTTCCACTCTTGCCGCCCTAGTTTTCGTCATACCGGTATTATGTTCCTTGAGTTTGCGTTCCTTACGCGGTTGGGTGATTTATGGGACCCCTTGACAGTTCGCCTTTAATAAAACTCCTCCAGCAAGGCCAACCTTGGTTTTACCATTTGCCTACCTAAGCCTTTTTCCCTTGGGTTTTCGCAAGCCCGAGGGTCGTCTTTATTTAACCCCCCCCCCCCCGGGCCAGTGCTCCTTCGAGTGTTGGTCCGAACAGAGCCGCCTGCGGGGCCACCTCGGGGAAACTCGAAGTCTGGTTTTACTCGTAGCCTGTCTCATCCGGTGTGCCCGGAGAATGAGATATGTGCATCTCCTATCGGGATTTGTCGGCACAGTCGGGCGGTCTTGCAGGTCTTGTTTTACCATTGTCGAAATGTCTTGTAAACCGGGATTCCGAGACTGATCGGGTCTTCCCGGCAGAAGGTTTATCCTTCGTTGACCGTGAGAGCTTATAATGGGCTAAGTTGGGACACCCCTGCAGGGTATTATCTTTCGAAAGCCATGCCCCTGGTTATGAGGCAGATGGGAATTTGTTAATGTCCGATTGTAGAGAACTTGTCACTTGACTTAATTAAAATACATCAACCGTGTGTATAGCCGTGATGGTCTCTTTTCGGCGGAGTCCGGGAAGTGAACACGGTTTGAGTTATGCGTGAACGTAAGTAGTTTTCAGGATCACTTCTTGATCATTTCTAACTTCGCGACCGTTGCGTTGCTTCTCTTCTCGCTCTCTTTTGCGTATGTTAGCCACCATATATGCTTAGTGCTTGATGCAGCTCCACCTCATTACCCCATCCTTTCCTACAAGCTTAAATAGTCTTGATCTCGCGGGTGTGAGATTGATGAGTCCTCGTGACTCACAGATTCTACCAAAACAGTTGCAGGTGCCGACGATACCAGTGCACGCGACGCAACCGAGCATAAGTGGGAGTTCAACGAGGAACGTGGTCGTTACTATGTTTCTTTTCCTGATGATCAGTAGTGGAGCCCAGTTGGGACGATCAGGGATCTAGCATTTGGGGTTATCTTATTTTCATTTGGATTTGACCGTAGTCGGTCTATGTGTGGATTTTTGGATGATGTATGAATTAATTTATGTATTGTGTGAAGTGGCGATTGTAAGCCAACTCTCGTTATCCCATTCTTGTTCATTACATGGTATTGTGTGAAGATGACCCTTCTTGCGACAATACCTACAATGCGGTTATGCCTCTAAGTCGTGCCTCCACACATGGGAGATATAGCCGCATCGTGGGCGTTATAGTTCCGAGGCCATATCTGCATATGATATGCTCGTCAAGTTTAACCCGAGTATTCTGCATGTGCAAAACTGGCTTGCACCCATTGTATGTGAACGTAGAGCTTATCACACCCGATCATCACGTGGTGTCTCAGCACGAAGAACTGTCGCAACGGTGCATACTCAGGGAGAACACTTATACCTTGAAATTTTAGTAAGGGATCATCTCATAATGCTACCGTCGTACTAAGCAAAATAAGATGCATAAAAGATAAACATCACATGCAATCAAAATATGTGACATGATATGGCCATCATCATCTTGTGCCTTTGATCTCCATCTCCAAAGTACCATCATGATCTCCATCGTCACCGGCATGACACCATGATCTCCATCATCTTGATCTTTATCAATGTGTCGTCACATGGTCGTCTCGCCAACTATTGCTTTTGCGACTATTGCTACCCCATAGCGATAAAGTAAAGCAATTATATGGTGCTTGCATCTTATGCAATAAAGAGACAACCATAAGGCTCCTGCCAGTTGCCGATAACTTTAACAAAACATGATCATCTCATACAACAATTTAAATCTCATCACGTCTTGACCATATCACATCACAACATGCCCTGCAAAAACAAGTTAGACGTCCTCTACTTTGTTGTTGCAAGTTTTACGTGGCTGCTACGGGCTTCTAGCAAGAACCGTTCTTACCTACGCATCAAAACCACAATGATATTTCGTCAAGTGTGCTATTTTAACCTTCAACAAGGACCGGGCATAGTCAAACTTGATTCAACTAAAGTTGGAGAAACAAACACCCACTAGCCACCTGTGTGCGAAGCACGTCGGTAGAACCAGTCTCATGAACGCGGTCATGTAATGTCGGTCTGGGCCCCTTCATCCAACAATACTGCCAAAGCAAAGTAAGACATTGCTAGTAAGAAGTATGACTATTATCGCCCACAACTCATTTGTGTTCTACTCGTGCATATAACATCTACGCATAGACCTGGCTCGGATGCCACTATTGAGGAACGTAGCATGCAATTTCAAAAAAATTCCTACGCTCATGCAAGATCTATCTAGGAGATGCATAGGAACGAGAGGGGGAGAGCATCTTCATACCCTTGAAGATCGCAAAGCGGAAGCGTTTATCAACGTGGTTGATGTCGTCGTACACGTTCACGATCCGTCCTGATCAAGTACCGAACGTACAGCACCTCCACGTTCAGCACACGTTCAGCTCGATGACGTCCTCGCCTTCTTGATCCAGCAAGACGGGCGAAGTAGTAGATGAGTTCTGGTAGCACGATGGCGTGGTGACGGTGTTGGTGAAGAACAATCTCCGCAGGGCTTCACCAAGCACAACGGAAACTATGACGGAGGATAAACTAGAGGGGACGGGCTTGCCAGCACACGACTTGGTGATTCTTGATGTGTTCCAGGTGCTAGCCCTTCCCCTTTATTTATATGTTGAGCCCTGGGGTCGAAACTTGGAGTAGAAGCCTCCCCAAAGTCAGTGTTGCTCGCAAGGAAGAGTCCTTCTCGGACTTCCAGGACCAGACGCCACGGTCCTTGGTGTCTGGCTCAGATGCCATGGGCCTCGGCGTCTGGCCCAGGGCCAGACGTCAGGGTCTCCGGCATTTGGTCCCCTGGCCTCCGCAAAACTCCTTTTGCACCGACCTAAAGCCCCATGGGCTTCACCCCTTGGTCGAACCATATCATCCTATATATCAATCTTTACCTCCGGACCATTACAGAGCTCCTCGTCATGTCCGTGATCTCATCCGGGACTCCGAACAACATACGGTCACCAACATACATAACTCATATAATACTATATCGTCAACAAACGTTAATCGTGCAGACCCTACGGGTTCGAGAACTATGTAGACATGACCGAGACACCTCTCTGGTCAATAACCAATAGCGGAACCTAGATGCCCATATTGGCTTCTACATATTCTACAAAGATCTTTATCGGTCGAACCTTATGACAACATACATAATTCCCTTTGTCATCGGTATGTTACTTGCCCGAGATTCGATCATCGGTATCTTCATACCTAGTTCAATCTCGTTACCGGCAAGTCTCTTTACTCATTCTGTAATACATCATCCCGCAACTAACTCAGTCACATTGCTTGCAAGGCTTCTTATGATGTGCATTACGGAGAGGGCCCAGAGATACCTCTTCGATACTCGGAGTGACAAATCCTAATCTCGATTCATGCCAACCCAAAAAGACACCTTCGGAGATACCTATAGAGCATCTTTATAATCACCCAGTTACGTTGTGTCGTTTGATAGAACACAAGGCATTCCTCCGGTATCTGGTAGTTGCATGATCTCGTAGTCAAAGGAATATGTATTTGACATACATGAAAGCAATAGCAAGAAAACTGAACGGTCAACATGCTAAGCTAACGGATGGGTCTTGTCCATCACATCATTCTCCTAATGATGTGATGCCGTTCATAAAATGATAACACATGTCTATAATTAGGAAACTTAACCATCTTTGATTAACGAGCTAGTCTACTAGAGGCTTACTAGGGACACGTTGTTTTGTCTAAGTATCCACAAATGTATCAAGTTTTCGGTTAATACAATTCTAGCATGAATAATAAACATCTATCATGATATAAGGAAATATAAATAACATCTTTATTATTGCCTCTAGGGCATATTGCCTTCAGACTCCCACTTGCACTAGAGGCAATAATCTTGTTCACATCGCCGTGTGATAAACACCAATAGTTCACATTGTCATGTGATTTAACACTCTATCACATCGCCATGTGACCAATACCCAAAGGGTTTACTAGAGTCAATAATCTAGTTCACATCGCCATGTGATTCACAGCCAAAGAGTACTAAGGTGTGATCATGTTTTGCTTGTGAGGGAAGTTTAGTCAACGGGTCTGCCACATTCAGATCCGTATGTATTTTGCAAATTTCTATGTCTAGAATGCTCTGCACGGAGCTACTCTAGCTAATTGCTCCCACTTTCAATATGTATCCAGATTGAGACTTAGAGTCATGTAGATCTGCGTCAATGCTTGCATCGACGTAACCCTTTACGACGATTTTTTTGTCACCTCCATAACCGAGAAACATATCCTTATTCCACTAAGTATAATTTTGACCAATGTCCAGTGATCCACTCCTGGATCACTATTGTACCCTCTTGCCAAACTCATGGTGAGAGTACACAATACGTCTGGTACGCAGCATAGCATACTTTATAGAACCTATGACTGAGGCATAGGGAATGATTTTTCATTCTCTTTCTATTTTCTGCCGTGGTCAGTTTTTGTGTCTTTACTCAACTTCACACCTTGCAACATAGGCAAGAACTCCTTCTTTGACTGTTCCATTTTGAACTACATCAAAATCTTGTCAAGGTATGTACTCATTGAAAAAACTTACCAAGCGTCTTGATCTATCTCTATAGATCTTGATGCTCAATATGTAAGCAGCTTCACTGAGGCCGTTCTTCGAAAAACTCCTTTCAAACACTCATTTATGCTTTCCAGAAAATTCTACATCATTTCCGATCAACAATATGTCCTTCACATATACTTATCAGAAAGGTTTTAGTGCTCCCACTCACTTTCTTGTAAATACAAGCTTCACCACAAGTCTGTATAAAACTACATGCTTTGATCAACTCATCAAAGCATATATTCCATCTCCAAGATGCTTGCACCAGCCCATAGATGGATCGCTGGAGCTTGCACACTTTGTTAGCACCGTTAGGATTGACAAAACCTTCTTGTTGCATCATATACAACTCTTCTTAAAAAATCCATTAAGGAATGCAGTTTTGACATCCATTTGCCAAATTTCATAAAATGCGGCAATTGCTAACATGATTTGGACAGACTTAAGCATCGTTACGAGTGAGAAGATCTCATCATAGTCAACACCTTGAACTCGTCGAAAAACCTTTTTGCGACAATTCGAGCTTTGTAGATAGTAACACTACTATCAGGGTCTGTCTTCGTCTTGAAGATCCATTTAATCTCAATGGCTCGCCGATCACGGGCAAGTCAATCAAAGTCCATACTTTTTTCTCATACATGGATCCCGTCTCAGATTTCATGGCTTTAAGCCATTTCGCAGAATCTGGGCTCATCATCGCTTCCTCATAGTTCGTAGGTTCATCATGGTCTAGCAACATGACTTCTAGAACAAGATTATCGGACCACTCTGGTGTGGACCGTACTCTGGTTGACCTACGAGGTTCGGTAGTAACTTGATGTGAAGTTTCATGATCATCATCATTAGCTTCCTCACTAATTGGTGTAGGAATCAGTGGAACTGATTTCTGTTATGAACTACTTTGCAATTCGGGAGAAGGTAAAATTACCTCATCAAGTTCTACTTTCCTCCCACTCACTTCTTTCGAGAGAAACTCCTTCTCTAGAAAGGATTGATTCTTAGCAACAAAGATCTTGCCTTCAGATCTGTGATAGAAGGTGTACCCAACAGTTTCTTTGGGTATCCTATGAAGACGCACTTCTCCGATTTGGGTTTGAGCTTATCAGGCTGAAACTTTTTCACATAAGCATCGCAACCCCAAACTTTAAGAAACGACAGCTTTGGTTTCTTGCTAAACCATAGTTCATATTGTGTCATCTGAAAGGATTTTAGATGGTGCCCTATTAAACGTGAATGCAGCTATCTCTAATGCATAACCCCAAAACGATAGTGGTAAATCGGTAAGAGACACCATAGATCGCACTATATCCAATAAAGTACGGTTACGACATTCGAACACACCATTACGTTGTGGTCTTCTAGGTGGCGTGAGTTGTGAAACTATTCCACATTGTTTTAAATGAAGGCCAAACTCATAACTCAAATATTCGCCTCTGCGATCAGATCGTAGAAACTTTATTTTCTTGTTACGATGATTCTCCACTTCACTCTGAAATTCTTTGAACCTTTCAAACGTTTCAGACTTGTGTTCCATTAAGTAGATATACTCATATCTGCTCAAATCATCTGTGAAGGTCAGAAAATAACGATACCCGCCGCAAGCCTCAACACTCGTCGGACTGTACATCAGTATGTATTATTTCCAATAAGTCAGTGGCTCGCTCCATTGTTCCGGAGAACGGAGTCTTAGTCATGTTGCCCATGAGACATGGTTCGCAAGCATCAAGTGATTCATAATCAAGTGATTCCAAAAGCCCATCAGTATGGAGTTTCTTCATGCGCTTTACACCAATATGACTTAAACGGCATTGCCACAAACATGTTGCATTATCATTATTAACTTTGCATCTTTTGGCATCAATATTATCAATATGTGTATCACTGCAATCGAGATTCAGTAAACCATTTACATTGGATGTAAGACCATAGAAGGTTTTATTCATGTAAACAGAACAACAATTATTCTCTGACTTAAATGAATAACCGTATCGCAATAAACATGATCGAATCATACTCATGCTCAACGCAAACACCAAATAACATTTATTTAGGTCCAATACTAACACTGGTAGGCGCCAATCCTAAACAAACGGTTTTAACCCCTTTCCACGACGACATTTGGAACCGTCGCCAAGTGAGTGTGTGCGATAGGGTGTCCATCTCACACGACCCAGAAATCGTCGGGGATAGGCCCTACTGGTGCCCAGGCTGGGGCCGTGTGCGATCGGGCGAGGCATCGAAACCCAATCATTTCCGTAGGTATGTACATCCCACATGGTAATCCGAGAAAATCTTTTCCGTAGGTATGTACATCCCACATGGTGAATCCAAGAAAAACATTTCCGTTCGTATGTATATCACACATAGTCAACCCAAGGAATATGTTTCCGTTCTTATGTACATCCCACATAGTCAATCCAGGGAAAACATTTCCGTTCGGATGTACATCCCACACGGTTTTATGTATACGCTCGTGTGTGAAAGGTGTAACTATCACACACGCTCTGCCTTGGTTAACTGTTTGCTTTCATTAACTACATCACACACGATTTGATGTAGAAAACTGTGTGGCATTGGGCTATCCATCACAAGCGCTTTTACTGCCAGAACGGTTTGCAAAGTTCCATAACCATCTGTTCTCTTTTTATTTTTTCATGTAATTTATTATTCTAATTGGAAATTTTGAAATACGAAACGTGCAATTCAAATTCTCAGCACAATGGTTCAACAACGAATCCATAAATAAAACTGCCAGTAAAATATTGTAACATCCCAAAATTCTAAATTTTGGAATGTTATAATAAATAAATAGTTTTGATTGTCTGTTTCATTGTTGTGTGATTGATTGACTGAAACTGAGTGAAATTTGAAACTTTTGAAAGTTAAATGAGAGGGAATAAGAGGACTTTCCCAAACTTTCATTTTGCATTTATGATCTCCATGAATTCAAATTCTTTTCACCACAAAACCCTAGAGTGAAGATGACATGACTTCTTCCATTTAAATAAATGAAAAGGGTTTTGAAAAGATTTGAGTTCCATTTGGAGCTATTTCAAATTCACAAACTTTAAGCAACTCAATGATTTTCATGAGAGAAGATAAAATGACTTCTTCAAAGCATATGAAATATGAGTTGGAAGTTTAAAAGAAATCAAATTTAAAATCCCTTTGAAATTATTTTGAATTTGGGGTTATTTGGTTTTATTCAAATTATTTTTCTCCAAACATAAAATATATGGAAATTAGGGTAAAATGATTCCCTACAATAAAAAATTGGAGAGAAATAAATTTGAAAGAATTTTGGTATTTTCAAAATGTTTTTTATTGGGTTTTATTGTAGCAGCAGCACTGTTTGAATTATTTGAATTTTTGTGGATTTATTTTGATGTTAGAAAAAATGTTCATGCTGTAGAAAATATTTTTCTGAAATTTTTGATGTATAATATGACTATATATAATTTTTATTATTTTGCTACTTATTTTATTTTTTCGGAGTTTAAAAAAAACTTCTTCTCGGACCGACTGGGCCGAAGCCCAGCCGGCCTAGCGCTGCGCCGCCTCGCCCGTCGTCCCCGACTGGGACTCCTCCCGCAGTCCCGCGCCGCCACGGCCTCGACGCCCCTCGCCCAAGCTTCGCCCGACCCCCTTCCCTCCTTAAAAGCCGCAGCCCCGCCGCCTCTCCTCTCCTCCTCTCGCTACGCCGCCGCCGCCCTCGCAGATCTCGCCGCCGCCGCTGCCACACTTCGCCACCAACCGCCGCCGCCGCCTAGTCCGCCGCTCGCCTCGCCGCTGTCCGCCTCGCTGCACCGCTGCCCCGCACTCGCGTCGCTGCACCGCCGCCGGAGCCGCTGTCCGTCGACGCCGCCTGCACCATCAATCTCCCCGCTGTCGCCGCCCGAACCACCGGAGAGCCGCCGGAAACCGCCGTCGCTGGTTTTCCACCGAAGACCGCCGAACCAGCATAAACCGGTATAAAACCGAACCCTAGATCGGTTTTGCTTCTGGTTTTTCTCGGTTTTAATCAAAATCCAGTTTTTCTTTTTCAGCCTAGTTATTTTGCGAGCGTTCGTTAGTTAGGGTCCTGTAGGGAACGGTTTTCATTCGTTAGCGTTCGGTAGCGAACGTTCGTTCGATAGGATTTTTCTTTTTATTTTAGTTTTCTGCTAGGGACCTATTCATAGCTTTTTCTTTACAGATTAGTCCCTATTCTTCAAACGGTCGCAACTTTTTGCTCGTTTATCCAAATCCAACGAAGCCAACGCCCACTTCTTCGTTATGATCCCCTCTATCAAGTAAAACAACTTAAACATATTTTTAAAATTTTAAAAATTTGAATTCAAGTGGTTTTATATTTGAACTTCGTTTGATCGTAATTTGAGTTTTATAACTCCGTTTGAATCGATTCTTTTTGCCAATTGAAGCTCTTAACCTAAACTTTCTGATAAGACCAAATTCACCCAATTTTGGTACTGTTAGAAATTGTTTTATGTTGCAAGAGTTATTTGCCTGTTTTCAAAGTTTTCCGAGATTTTTTCTTTGATTCTTTTGCATGATTGCTTATGTGTGGTTACTATTGCTTGCTTACGATAGATTGACCGGAGTGTGACAAGTAGAACTATCAGGAGTTATGAGTGCGAATCATCTTCATCAACCGTACAAGGCAAGTTCACACTTTGATCATATCTCTTCATTACCCAGTTTTTATGCATTAGTTTCACCCCTCAAGCATTGCATGGTTAGGATTTGATAACATGTGGGTATTGGGAAGTAGTTGATGAGGTAGGAACGTATTGTCTTGCATTCAAACCCTGGGGAGATACTACGTTATGCTTACTGCTATTGTATGCTCAGAGACATGTTTTGGTTTTGAGAGAATTCAAGAAAGATGTGAGAGTTATTGTTAACTAATGGTTAAACTTAAGGTGGCTACTTAAATACACATCTGGGTGGGTTGGTTGCGGGCACCTGGGGATATATCAGTGTTGTCTTATGGTTCGCCACCCAGGCTCAAAGGGATCACAAGATTGTTCATGCTAGAAACTTCCGTGTGCAGCCACAAGCTATTATTGGCTCTAGCATAGTTGAGTATGTTGCATGACCTCTTTCAGTGGTAGGCTAGCAGATGTAGGGGAAAGTAGGTGTAACTGTCTACCCAGAGTAAAGAGTTAATGCTTCTGAAAGACTGTGTCTTGGTCATCCATTTCTCAAACACCATGTAGTGTGAGAAGTCGAACGGAGGAGATCGAGTCTCATGGGGAAAAGTGCGCAAACCTCTACAGAGTGTACAAACTAACCATGATTAGCCGTGTCCCCGGTTATGGACATCTTGAGTATCTGGTACGTGAATTATTTGATTGATCTCATCATGTTACTTAATTAATTTGTTGGGTTATTGATTTTTAATTTGGGATTGAGTTGGAGGAACCTTCTCAATATTTTTCAACAAACTTTGTAGTTAAATAAAACATATTCCTTTGTCGTAGGAAAAAATTAGCTTTATGCAAAAATTAAACTTAGAGCCTCCACCAGCCAAATATGCATGTAGTGATAGCCATTATTCATCCTTGCTCTACAGTGTGAAATTGCCAGTACATTCAATGTGCTGACCTATATGGCTGCAACGTCTCATGTTGCAGGAATCTTACGACGAGTAAGTGATACGTTAGGGTTACGATTTCTACACTCAACTTTGCCATTGGTGTTGATGGGAATCCACAACCTTGTTGTTACTTCCGCTATTTGGATTGAGGTAATAGTATTTACGGTACTTTATACATGTGATTTACCTCTGTTATAAATCCTCGAGTGCTGTGTGTGTCAGCATACCGATCCGGGGATGACACTAAAGCACAGAGACTTGACCGTCTGAGGTCGGGTCGCTACAAATATGTTCAGTAATTACAGGATTAGGAAGCAATTAACTATGATGAACCACAGTATTTAAAGGCGGTAAAGGTGAATAGACAAGTGCAAATCATTTTGACTGCTGACGGTGTTGAAGAAGCAGAATGCCCATAATGTGCCTTCCTGCATGCCATAGGCACGAACCACTTTTGTCCAACCCCTTGTGACGATCGCCACCCATCCTTCACTGCCTTCAGGAAGACTTCTAGAGCATTATCATGGTAGCATGAATTATATACTTTAACTTTAGTTGCCTCCACTCCGATCATGTAGTTTGCAAGGTAATCATCAGTAAATAGCTTCGGAAACCACTAAAAAGAGAAAAATATCAGATACTGAGGTCTAATAGAGTAACTTGTTGTGGGTAGGGGGAAAAGGCATCACATTACTTACCATCCTAAAGTTCACTCTTGTCTTCGACAAAGTGTAAATAAATATCTTAATTCCAATCACCCGTTTCTCTCGCCTAACAATCTTTCATAGTTTCCTCACTTGAGGCTTGTTCATGAATATCTCATTGCCCCATACGCAAAAGGGATCAAAGCGTGGATCAGTACCCCTCATATATGTACCTACAAGCAACCTGTAAATGTTAGAAGCTGAACTGAGATTGCACAAATGATGTAAAATACAAGTACATATGTTCCTAAGTACAAGTAATTTTTTTGAGATTTCAATATGAACTACATATGGATGTATATAGAATTATAGATATAGTTTAGATTAGGATCTATATTCACTCATTTTGCTCCTTATGTAGTCTATATTGGAATCTCTAAAAATACTTATATTTAGGAATAGATGGTGTATAAGACATGGGATGCAGCTAGCCTCGACGGCAAACAACAGCATCGCCCATTGTAGCCCTGTGTAAGTACATGGAAAGCCGATGTTAAATACAACAGGGTTAATATCCACCAAAAATAGCAAATGGTAATAAAATGGCAGCATCTGTAGTGATATCTTCATTTCGAATGAGTAGCATGGTAGCAAAGGGACGGATTAGAAAATGGATACAACTGTTAATTGCAACAGGCTTAACAACATCCTAGTTCATGTTTTGTAAGTTTGTAGCCATTGAAATACAACTCTTTAAAAATGGATACAACTGTTAATTGCAACAGGCTTAATGGCCATTGAAACCGGTACTGATAAAAATGCAATTGGCAGAGTAATCAATAGTACAAAACATATCCATTAATTGCAACTGATATTGGTAAGATTGAAATGGTGGGTACATACTTGGTAAGTCCTGAGAGGTAGTTGCTGGGGCACTTCATCTTGGCCAGAGCCCGCACAAAGTCAGCGGCGGCGGAGGCGAGCTGTTCCTCTGGGTCGAAGCGTGGACCAGTGCCACTGACATGTGTACCTACAGGCAACCAGTAAATGGTAGAAGTTAAACTGCAATTGCACAAATGATGTGAAATACTGTAAGACATGGGATGCAGCTAACCATGACGGCAAACAACAGCATCGGTCGTTATGACCCTGCGTAAGTACATGGAGAAGCATGTTAAGTACAACAGAGTTAGCATCCACCAAAAATAGCAAATGGGGCAGCATCTCTAGTATATCTTCATTGCGGAGAGTAGCATGGTAGCAAATTGACAGATTAAAAAATGGATACAACTGTTAATTGCAACAGGCTTAACAACATCCTAATTCATGTTTTGTAAGTTTGTAGCCATTGAAATGCAAATGTTTAAAAATGGATTCAACTGTTAATTGCAACAGACTTAACAAACATTGAAACCGGTACTGATAAAAATTCAACTGGCATAGTTAAACATCACAAGGCAGGTGCTGCCAGAGAAGAGAATGATCCAGATGTCTATAAAAAGGTAGGGAAAGTAGCAAAAATGTGTTAGGCATGTTTACTAGAACATGCTTAATACATCGACCGTACAGAACATGGCCATTAATTGCAACTGGTATTGGTAAGATTGAACTGGTGAGTACATACTTGGTAAGACCTGAGAGGTAGTCGTTGGAGCACTTCATATTGGCCAGAGCTCGCCCAAAGTCAGCGACGGTGGAGGCGAGCTGTTCCTCAAGGTCGAAGCGTGGATCAGTGACACTGAAATGTGCACCTACAGGCAACCAGTAAATGGGTACAAGTTAAACTGCAAGTGCACAAATTATGTGAAATACTGTAAGACATGGGATGCAGCTCACCTCGACGGCAAACAAAAGCATCGGCCGTTATGACCCTGCGTAAGTACATGGACAGGCATGCTAAGTGCAACAGGGTTAGCATCCACTAAAAATAGCAAATGGGTAGCATCTCTAGTGATATCCTGAGTCATGTATTATAAGTTTGTTGCTGGTATTGGTGAAATTGAGCTGGACACGGTAATATTTGAACATCACATAGTGTCTAGTACTGAAATAAACAAGGCACGAACATGCTTAATACATCAACCATCCAAATCATAGCCGTTGCAAGTGGTATTGGTAAGATTTAGCTGGTTAGATCTTACCTGTTAAGTCCTGGGGGGTAGTCGCTGGGGGACTTCATCTGGGCCAGAGCCTACACCATGTCAGCGCCAGTGGCGGCGGAGGCGAGGTGTTCCTTCGGGTCAACACGCATAGCGGCCATCGCGCCATGGACCGCCATCAGCTCCTGGCGGGGGTGGGGGATTTGGAGGCATGAGGATGTTTCGCAGGCACCATTTAAGCAATCAAGCCGGGGACGTGATAGAGATCGGTGGGTTACCTGACTGGATCCAAGCAGAACGTGGATGTGGTTGAAGCTGTGGTTGCGGCGGGGGCGGTTTGAGATGCCGGTAGGGGGAGGCGCGAGGGAGGGCTGGGGGGATACTGAGGGGAAGGGGATGTGGTTGGAGGAATAAATTCTGAAATCGCGCGCCTAATGAAAATTTCGGTGCGAAACTTGAAACTTGGGCAGGGGAAACACACAACGCAGACGAAGCACATAAAATACTCGTGTGCGAGAAAAAAGAAAGTTGGTAGATCCCGTCTCCAAAAAAATGTACACGTGTACTTGATTTTTTCCAGTCAATGGTACGCCTGGTTTATTAGGAAATATCGCACAGGTAACTGACTTATGGGTCATTAACGCAACAAATGCAGACGGGTACGGCATAGAAACTATGTGTTTTGTGATCTTCTAATGACTAACGCAAAAAACGCACACGGGCACACATGCTAATCAACGCTCAAAGCCCTCAAAGGATGCTCTTACCGACATTGTACGTTAATACTACAACCTTAAAGTACTACTGGTAATTTGCTCTAATACTACAAACTTAAACTACTTCTCACATGCTGCCATCAGGGCATGCTGGCCAGACGCCGGCGTTCTCCTTCCCGGCCTTGTAGGCGGCAGCCCACCGTGCTTCGATCTCCGCCAAGCTCTCCTCACCACGGTGTGCGGCCTCTTTTTTCTTGCGGTGGCGGGACTCTCTTTTCTTGACTGCTTTCTGCCTTTTCTGCTCCTTCTGTGCGGCTTTGGCCGCCTCTAGATCCACCACCCATTCGGCCATGGCAGCCTCAAAGTCCGCCCATGTAACTGTCTGGCCGCCGGCGGTGATGAACTCGGCGTGGCGAGATGCCATCGCTTCCTTACCATGTGTGCGGTCGCGGGCGGTGAGGAACGCGGCGAGGAACGCGACGCGGTGGGATGCCATCGCTTCCTTACCGGTTATTGTGCACCGCGAAGCCATGGACGACGCCTGGAGAGAGCTCTAGGACTGAGGGGCTGGGCAGCCATACAGTGCGATGGTATTCAAGAGCTCAACCACAAACGAGAATAGAAATTTGGCTTCCCTTACAATTTTGCTCGTTCATTATCGCACACGGTTCATCTCCGTCGCTTCCAGAAACAGTGTGCGCTTGGCATATTGTGTGTTGCATTATGATTGGCCGGAACCCCAGCCACGCGGATCGCGCGTGTGCACCGTTGGATGCGCCGCGATCGAACGACAATCCACGTCCCTCACATCACACCCGTGCACCTATAGCTGGATTGGATTTATATGCGCTAAATGCCTAGAACATGCACATAATCCCCCAAATATGGTAAATGAGCCCGGAAAAATGCCAAATTTGAACATGGTGATTTGCAGGGTGGATGTTCGTCGCAGAAAAAAATTCCAGGGCAAAGAACGAAGAAAATTTGGATTCCCCTTCAATCTTGAGGATTTCCCTTTCGAAAGCATGGAACTTCCTCGCTGATGGTTCGATTTATGAAGGGCGTGCATGACAACATAAGCCAAACCTTCTCAAATTTTTACCAGGGCATGGTGAGGTCAAACCATGGCACCATGCCACGCGTCATGTTTTTTAAGCATTTTTTTTCATTTTTTCTATAGTTGAAACCTGATACGTCTCCAACGTATCTATAATTTTTTGATCGTTCCATGCTATTATATTATCTGTTTTGGATGCTTAATGGGCTTTAATATGCTCTTTTATATTATTTTTGGGACTAACCAATTAACCAAAGGCCCAGTGCCAGTTGCTGTTTTTTGCCTATTTCAGTGTTTTGCAAAAAAGGAATATCAAACGGAATCCAAACGGAACGAAACCTTCGCGAGGATCTTTCTTGGAACAATCGCAATCCATGAGACTTGGAGTGGAAGTCAGAGACCCAACGAGGCAGCCACGAGGCAGGAGGGCGCGCCCAGTGGGTAGGCGCGCCCCCCACCATCGTGGGCCCCTCGTAGCTCCACCGACCTATTTCTTTCGCCTATATGTACTCTTATACCCTGAAAACATCCAGGGGAGCCACGAAACCACTTTTCCACCGCCGCAACCTTCTGTACCTATGAGATCCCATCTTGTGGCCTTTTTCGGCGACCTGCCGGAGGGGGATTCGATCACGGAGGGCTTCTACATCAACACCATAGCCTCTCCGATGATGTGTGAGTAGTTTACCGCAGACCTTCGGGTCCATAGTTATTAGCTAGATGGCTTCTTCTCTCTCTTTGGTTCTCAATACAAAGTTCTCCTCGATGTTCTTGGAGATCTATTTGATGTAATACTCTTTTGCGGTGTGTTTGCCGAGATCCGATGAATTGTGGGTTTATGAACTTGATTATCTATGAATATTATTTAGTTCTTCTCTGAATTCTCTTTGCAAGTCTCTTTGAATTATCGGTTTAGTTTGGCCTACTAGATTGATCTTTCTTGCAATGGGAGAAGTGCTTAGCCTTGGGTTCAATCTTGCGGTGTCCTTCCCCAGTGACAGCAGGGGCAGCAAGGCACGTATTGTATTGTTTCCATCGAGGATAAAAAGATGGGGTTTATATCATATTGCTTGAGTTTGTCCCTCTACATCATGTCATCTTGCTTAATGTGTTACTCCATTCTTATGATGTTAATACTCTAGATGCATGCTGGATAGCAGTCGATGTGTGGAGTAATAGTAGTAGATGCGGAATTGTTTCGGTGTACTTGACACGGATGTGATGCCTATATTCATGATCATTGCCTTAGATATCATCATAACTATGCACTCTTCTATCAATTGCTCGGTAGTAATTTGTTCACCCACCGTAATACATGCTATCATGAGAGAAGCCACCAGTGAAGCCTATGGCCCCCGGGTCTACTTTACATTATATAAGTTTCCGATCTATAATTCTAGTTTACAATTTATTTTGCAATCTTTATTTTCCAATCTATACAAATAAAATACCAAAAATATTTATCTTATTATCTTTATCAGATCTCACTTGTTGCAAGTGGCCGTGAAGGGATTGACAACCCCTTTATCGCATTGGTTGCAAGGTTCTTGATTGTTTGTGCAGGTACTAGGTGAGTTGCGAGTAGTCTCCTACTAGATTGATACCTTGGTTCTCAAAAACTGAGGGAAATACTTACGCTACTTTGCTGCATCACCCTTTCCTCTTTGAGGGAGAACCAACGCATGCTCAAGAGGTAGAAAGAAGGATTTATGGCGCCGTTGCCGGGGAGATCTACGCTCAAGTCAAGGCATACCAAGTACCCATCACAAACTCTTATCCCTCGCATTACATTATTTTCCATTCGCCTCTCGTTTTCCTCTCCCCCACTTCACCTTTGCCGTTTTATTGGCCCTTTTGCGTTTGCCTCTTTTCGCTTGATTCTTGTTTGCTTGTGTGTTGGATTGATTGTTTGTCACGATGGCTCAAGATAATACTAAATTGTGTGAGCTTTTCCAATGCCAACAATAATGATTTTATTAGCACTCCGATTGCTCCTACTACCGATGCTGAATCTCGTAAAACAATACCGCTTTGTTGAATCTTGTTATGAAAGATCAATTTTCTAGCCTTCCTAGTGAAGATACCGCTACCCATCTTAACAACTTCGTTGATTTGTGTGATATGCAAAAGAATAAACATGTGGATAATGATATTGTTAAATTGAAGCTATTTCCATTTTCGCTTAGAGATCGTGCTAAAACTTGGTTCTCTTCTTTGCCTAAAAATAGTATGGATTCATGGAATAAGTTCAAAGATGCTTTTATCTCTAAGTATTTTCCTCCCGCTAAGGTCATCTCTCTTAGAAACGATATTATGAATTTTAAGCAACTTGATCATGAGCATGTTGCACAAGCTTGGGAGAGGATGAGATTAATGATACGTAATTGCCCTACACATGGTTTGAATTTATGGATGATTATACAAAAAAATTATGCTGGATTGAATTTTGCTTCTAGAAATCTTTTAGATTCGGCCGCGGCAGGCACGCTTTTATGGAAATCACTTTAGGAGAAGCTACTAAAATCCTAGACAATATTATGGTTAATTATTCTCAATGACACACTGAAATATCCACTAGTAAAAAAATTCATGCTATTGAAGAGATTAATGTTTTGAGTGGAAAGATGGATGAACTTATCAAATTGTTTGCTAAGAAAAGTGTTTCTTTTGATCCTAATGATATGCCTTTGTCCACTTTGATTGAGAATAATAATGAATTTATGGATGTGAATTTTGTTGGTAGGAACAATTTTGGTAACAACGCGTATAGAGGAAATATTAATTCTAGGCTGTTTCCTAGTAATTCATCTAATAATTATGGTAATTACTACAACAACTCTAATGGAAATTTTAATAAGATGCCCTCTGATTTTGAGACTAGTGTTAAAGAATATATGAATTCGCAAAATAATTTCAATGCTTTGCTTGAAGAAAAAATGCCTAAGATTGATGAGTTGGCTAGGAACATGGATAGAATTTCTCTTGATGTTGATTCTTTGAAACTTAGATCTATTCCACCTACGCATGACATCAATGAGTCTCTCAAAGCCATGACAATTTCCATTGATGAGTGCAAATAAAGAACCACTAGGATGCGTGCTAAAAAATATTGCTTTGTGAAAGCGTGTTCTTCTAGTTTTCATGATAATAATGATGAAGATCTAAAAGTGATTGATGTGTCTCCTATTAAATCTTTGTTTTCCAATATGAATCTTGATAAATATGGGACTGGAGATGAGTCAAATTTAGTTAAAAGGCATCCCAATGATTCGGAGTTTTAGGTCTTGATGCAAAAATTGCTAAACGTGGGATGGGAGAGGTCAAAACTTTACATAGCAATGAACCCACTATTTTGGATTTCAAGGAAGTTAATTATGATAATTGTTCTCTGATAGATTGTATTTCCTTGTTGCAATCCGTGTTAAATTCTCCTCATGCTTATGATCAAAATAAAGCTTTTACTAAACACATCTTTGATGCTCTAATGCAATCCCATGGAGAAAAGCTTGAACTAGAAGTTTCTATCCCTAGAAAACTGTTCTGTTTTTGACAGATTCTGTTTTTCGTGTGTTGTTTGCTTATTTTGATGAATCTATAGCTAGTTTTGGGGATATTACTTCTGGGCGTAAACCGGCCAGGAGAGGCCGGGTTAGCCCCATAATGGTTCACTGTATCTGAAGCCCATGAAGACAAAGACGGTGACGCTCTATGAAGGCCCAGGGCCCAAAAGCAGGTTTAAGGCCTGTAGACATAAACCAGCGTTGATATGTAAACTTGTGTTGTAAGATAGAAAGAGTAGAGACCGGGCCGGACACGTTTATGAGCCGGCCTCGGGATTCTGTAAACCGACGGGCGTCAACCCATGTATATAAGGGGACGACCCGACGGCGGTTTGAGGAGAACAGACAACAACTCGAGACTCAGGCAAAGCGTATTCGCTCCCTGGTCATGGAAACCCTGGCAATTCCACAACAACTGGATTAGGCTGTTACCTTCATCGCAAGGGGCCGAACCAGTATAAACTCTCTGCGTCCCTTGTCCGCTTTAACCCCTTTAAGCTAACTCGCGCGATGGCTCCACGACTAAGTCCTTTCCTTAGGACATCTGCCGTGGCAAAACCACGACAGTTGGCGCCCATCGTGGGGCTATCGCAGCTTCGAAGGACTCAAGGGCTACGCTGTGGGCCGGATGACCAAGAGTCGTCGTGGCAAGCTCTACATCGACGATGCAGGCTAGGGCCCCGAGGCCGGCTCAATCGGGTACGGGTACCGGGTCCCCTTTGGTGGCATACACGTCTTCATTGGCAAGATCGGTGAACCGGGCCCTGAGCCGGACATCTGCCCGGACCTCGTCAAAACGGCTCAGCGTGCGAGATCTGCCCGGGTTAAGCCTGTCATGAAGCGTGCCTTCGTGGGAGTCATCCACGGAGGGGAATCTGAGGATAGATCGGAATCTGGTGGTGAAACCGTCGTTTATTCCGGCGACGAGTCATCAACCAGAGAGACCGAGTCGTTATATCAGTTGCAAGATGGCCGGACTGGGGGCTGTTCCGATGGCGACAGTATTCCGGACCCATTTGATCTGCCAAACCGGGCTGCGATCTTCATGGCCGGTACGCAACCAGCGCTCCACTCTTCGACCGCAGCAGCGATGATTTTCGGATCAGCAGCTACGACAGCGGCCGGGGCAGGAGGCCTTGTGCGGCCGCCGGCTCAGGTTCTATCTGATTTATTTGACGCTTTGGCAACGCTGAGGGCGGAGGTTAACCCGGCGGATCAAGATGCACATAATGCGGAAATCGCGAAGGTGAAGGATCAGATCGCCTAGGCCAAAGCCGACTTGGCAGCTGAGGATACCAGGATGGCTGCGGAACGGGCCACATTGGATGCACAGGCTTACCGGCTTATGCTAGATCAGAGTGCGTCAAATGATGTCCTGAAGAGGAGGTACCAATCTCGCCTGCCGCCGGTTTATGAGGCCAGGAACCTCTTTAACACCCCGGGAACGGGGACCAGTAATCCGCCGATGGTAAACCGGGCGGAGGCACCTGGAGCAGGGGCATCGGTTCAGCCACGTTTGGTGGATCCGCCTCGCCAGAATCACATTTTGCCACAGCAAGTCCCAACACCACCGGGTCATTACTCTCACCCGATGGACAACATTGACGCTGCCGTTTCACGGCTGGCGGCCCTTCCAATCGAAGGCGAGTCTCCAGTGGCAGTCGAGACGCGACGGGCTAGGGAGCTTCTTCAGACAGCTTTGGTTCAGCAGCAGGCTTATTCATATAGTCGCGAGAGGATCCATTCTACTCCCCGCCCATGCTGGAGCTACAGCAGGAGTATGGATGAACCGGCCGTATCAAGCAATGCGCGGAACCGTGATCCGCCCCGTGGCCATAACCCGGCAGGTGGTGGTGGTGATGCTCAGGATGTGGTGGATCGTGCTAGAGCTCATCGAGAAGCCGAGTTAGCAGCACAGCATGAGGCCCGCCAACTTACTCCGGTTCGTCCAACCACATCGGTGGAACCAGGGGTTACCTCTAGCTCTTTGGGAGTACCGTGTCTTGTCCCAGTGTTGCGCAACGTGTGCCTACCCAAGGATTTCAAAGGCCCACGAAAAGTGTCGAATTACACCGCCGATTTATCCCCCGAGTCATGGGTGGAAAGCTATGAGATGGCAATGGAGATGCTGGATGTGGACGATGCGGCGTGCGCTAAATACTTTACCATGATGTTGGAAGGAACGGCTCGAACTTGGTTGAAAAAGTTACCAGCTAACTCCATTGGGTCATGGGCCGAGCTGAGGGCCCGGTTTATCCAAAACTTCAAGGATACGTGTAAGCAGCCCATGTCAATTGTGGACCTAGCTGCCTGTGTCTAGGAGGAAGGAGAATGAACAACCCATTGGGTGCGCCGAGTTTCGGAGATTTTGCATTCATCGGATCGCATTAACGCTGACACAACAGTTTTAATGTTGGAAGGCAGTTGCCGGTTTGCACCTCTGAAGCTGAAGTTGGGACGGCTAAAACGCCACTGCAATGATATGGGGACTCTCATGGCTGCTCTGGTGAAATATGCCGACTCTGATGGTACCAAGGACCCCGAGTCTAACGATGACAAGACAGGGAAGGGAAAGAAGAGCGGACATACCAAGGGGCAGCAGCACAACCCGGTGGGCCATGGAAACAACGGTAAACGTAAAGCGGATAATAGCTTGGATTTTGTGGCTAAGACCAACGCGCAGGACAAAGGCCAACGGCGTAAAGGTAAACCGGCCCAGCGCGGTGGAGGACCAAGTCCTAATCCGGACCGCCTGTCTTTATCTGTTGAACTAGCCTTGCCCAAAGCACGGGACGAAGGAGAACCCGTCCACGCACCTCTGGAAAGATTGTTACATCATGCAAGAGTTCAAAAACTCTGATGTTTTTCGGTATGATCATGGACCCGGTGGCGGTTCAGGCCCCGGATCTCATGGGCCGGGTTACGGTGGAGGTAGTTCCGGTTCAGGATTTCACGGCAACCAGAGTGGACAGGGTAATCAAGGCAATTAGGGCAACCAAGGTGCTTACAATAATCAGGGGAATCAGCAACAGCAGCAGTCGGGTTACCATAGCAGCCCGAAGCAGTTGAATAGCGCGCAGTATCATGTCTTCACCACTAGCCTGGACAAGCGCGATCAGAAGCTTCATAAAAGGGCAGTGAATTCCGTTGAACCGGCGGTTCCCCGATACTTACGCTGGTCTGAACAGCCTATTGTGTGGAGTCGAGAGGATCATCCGGCCGGGGTTGATAATCTGGGTCATCTGGCGTTGGTGGTGGCACCTCAGGTGGGAGGTTATTAGTTCACCAAAGTACTCATGGATGGGGGGAGTAGTATCAATATCCTTTATTATGAAACCTTCCGTCGCATGGGGTTAACAGATAAAAATCTTAAACCGTCAAACACGGTCTTTCATGGTGTGGTACCTGGTAAATCGGCATATCCCGTTGGAAAGATAGCTCTGGAGGTTGCTTTTGGTGACGAGCATGATTCAGGATCAGAGAAGTTGACCTTTGAGGTGGTGAAAATCAAGAGCCCATATCATGCCATGTTTGGACGACCGGCTTATGCTAAGTTTACGGCGAGGCCTTGTTATGTCTATCTGCAGCTCAAGATGCCGGGTCATAAGGGGACTATCACAGTGCACGGGAGTCGCAAGATCGCTTTGGAATGTGAAGAGGGTGATGCGGCATACGCTGAGTCGGTTTGTGCAACTAAGGAATTGAAGTTCTATAAGGACAATGTTGATCCGGCAGATATGACTTCATTAAAGAAACCAACTACAGAGCATGATCCGGCCCTGAAGTTTAAATCGGCTGATGAGACCAAGCTTGTTGACTTCGTGCCCGGTGATTCGTCCAAGCAGTTTAGCATCAGCGCTAACTTGGATCCGAAATAGGAAAGCGTGCTCATCGAGTTCATCCGTGAAAATCGTGACATCTTTGCGTGGAAGCCTTCTGACATGCCGGGTGTACCGAGAGAACTTGCTGAGCACACTCTCAATGTTGATCCCAAGTATAAACCGGTCAAGCAATTTCTTCGCCGGTTCAATGAAGAAAGACGTAAGGCTATTGGTGAAGAAGTAGCTTGGCTCTTGGCGGCTGGATTTATCGTTGAAGTATTTCATCCTGAGTGGCTGGCTAATCCGGTGTTGGTGCTTAAGAAGAACGGCACTTGGCGTATGTGTGTGGACTACATAGATCTCAACAAAGCATGTCCAGTAGATCCTTATGCCCTCCCTCGTATTGATCAGCTCATTGATGCTACGGCGGGTTGCGAGCGTTTGAGCTTTCTGGATGCGTATTCTAGCTACCATCAGATCAAAATGGCAGTTAAGGACCAAGAGAAGACATCCTTCATAAATCCTTTTGGAGCCTTCTGTTATGTGTATATGCCCTTTAGACCTTTGATAACCCGCGGGTTTATAAAATGATGCTTAATCCGGCCAAGTGCGTTTTTGGTGTATCGGCAGGCAAGCTCTTGGGATTTTTGGTGTCTAACAGGCGCATTGAAGCTAATCCGGAAAAGATCAAAGCCATTACTTCTTTGGCCAAACCGAAGTGTCAATGATGTTCAACGCCTGGCAGGCCGGATTGCCGCGTTGAGCTGGTTTATCAGCCGCCTTGGCGAGAAGGCCATCCCTTTGTATCAGATGCTGAAGAAAACGGATAACTTTGTCTGGAGTAACGCCGCTAATGAAGCATTTGAGGATTTAAAGCGGCAGCTGGCTAGTCCGCCGGTTCTCGCTGCTACGGTTGACAAAGAGCCATTGTTGCTATATGTGGCAGCTAATGCCCGGGTTGTTAGCGTGGCTATTGTGGTGGAGCGCAAGGAGGCCGGAAAGGAATATCCGGTTCAACGGCCGGTTTACTATATCAGTGAGGTACTTATTGAGTCCAAGCAGAGGTACCCGCATTGGCAGAAGTTGGTGTATGGAGTTTTCATGGCGAGCCGGAAGCTTAAGCAATATTTCCAAGGTCATCCCATCACGGTGGTCAGCTCTGCTCCTTTGGGGGATATAATCCAGAACAGGGATGCAACTGGCCGGATTGCTAAGTGGGCCATCAAGCTCGGGCCTCACGGGTTGAAATACATACCCCGAACGGCGATCAAATCTCAGGCACTTGTGGATTTCATCAATGATTGGACAGAACTACAAGTGCCAGAAGAGAAGCTGGATCATACTTATTGGACTATTCATTTTGATGGATCCAGGCAATTGGAGGGCTCGGGGGCTGGAGTGGTATTAACTTCCCCACGAGGTGATAAGTTTTGTTATGTTCTCCATTTAATGTTCCCTTGCACTAACAATGCAGCTGAATATGAGGCCTTACACCATGGTCTTCGGATGGCTAAGGAGATGAACCTAAGCCGAGTTAAGTGCTTCGGTGACTCGGACCTGGTGGCTCAACAAGTGTCCGGCACTTGGGATTCCAAGGACCCACTCATGGCGGCATATCATCGTGAGGTGGATATTGTTGCAGGTCACTTCAAAGGTTATCAGGTGGATCATGTGGACCGGCGGAAGAATGAAGCGGCGGATGCTTTAAGCCGTTTGGGTTCCCAGCGTAAACCGGTTCCACCTAATGTCTTCCTGGATGTGTTGCATAATCCGTCCGTCAAGCTCCCTAGTGAAGAGGATTTGGCTATTCTTGATCCGGAAGCTCAGTTGGTGGCGGCTCTTCATGTTATTCCGGATTGGACAGTTCCATATTTGGCGTATATGAACCGGGGCGAGTTACCAGAGGATGAAACTTTGGCCAGGCAGATAATCCGGCGGTCCAAGTCCATGACTATTATCAGTGGAGAGTTACATCATTGCAGTGTGACAGGGGCGTTTCAACGCTGTGTGTCTCCTGAAGAAGGCCGTGAAATTTTGCGTGAGATCCACGAAGGAGATTGTGGTCACCACGCCGGTTCAAAGTCTTTGGTGGCCAAGGCGTTTCGTCACGGTTTTTATTGGTTAACAGCTCATGCTGATGCCGAGGACTTGGTCAAAAGGTGCGATGGATGTCAAAAATTCTCACGACGTGCTCATGTACCGGCTCAAGAATTGAGGATGATTCCAATCACTTGGCCGTTTGCAACTTGGGGGCTGGATATGGTTGGTCCCTTCAAGAGATCCAAGGACAAGAAGACCCACCTTTTGGTGGCGGTTGATAAGTTCACGAAGTGGGTGGAGGCAGAGCCAGTCAGTAAGTGTGATGCAGCAACATCGGTTCAATTCATCAAAAAGGTGATTCGGTTTGGCTTTCCACACAGCATAATAGACAATGGTACCAATCTGTCAAAGGGTGCCATGAAGGAGTTTTGTCAACGTGAGCACATCCGGCTTGACGTATCATCAGTGGCTCACCCCCAGTCCAATGGTCAAGCGGAGAGGGCCAATCAAGAGATCTTGAGAGGAATCAAACCCCGGCTTATGGTTCCTTTGCAACGGACGCCGGGTTGTTGGGTTCAGGAGTTACCTTCTGTGTTATGGAGCATCAATACCACACCCAACAGATCGACAGGGTACACACCGTTCTTCATGGTTTATGGAGCGGAAGCGGTTCTTCCTAGTGACATCCGTCATGACTTACCTCGTGTAGCGGCATATGTTGAAGCTGACAACGAGAAGGCACGGCAGGAAGCTCTTGACTTGTTAGATGAGGAGCGTGACATGGCAGCAGCCCATTCGGCGATTTATCAGCAAGATCTGCGTCATTATCACAGCCGCCGGGTTAGAACCAGAACCTTTCAAGAAGGCAATTTGGTGCTTCGACTCATCCAGGATCAGACGGATATGCACAAGCTATCCCCCCCTTGGGAAGGACCCTTTGTGGTCAGTAAGAATCTGCACAACGGGTCATACTACCTAATCGATGTTCGAGAGCGCAAAGACTCACGTAAATTGGAGGAGGAGACCAACCGGCCGTGGAATATTGCTCATCTTCGGCCTTACTATACTTGAGCCATAGGCTATGCTTATGTACATATTATGACATTGTATATATTATGATCAATATAATAAACCGGAACCTCAGCTAAAGCGGTGTATCTGTTGTTTTTCTTATATCATGTGTGGTTACATGGAGCTTCTGTTTATAAAGCGGCGTCCGATTTACCCCTTGATTCAGCTTCTCAAAGCTTTATATTACATCACTTGGGGGCTTGGTCATATCCGAATCATAGCTACACCTCTTGATCGGCGCAATGCCACAGTATCACTTGGGGGCTTGGTCATATCTGAACCATAGTCACACCTCTTGATCGGCTCAAAGCCAAATCAATCCGGGGCCAAAGAGAGTGTTATAAAACAACAACTCAAACATGGGCACCCACTGAGCACAGCTCAAAATGTTACTTGGGGATTCTTTGCTGTCGAAATGAACAAAGAATCTACACTTCTAATAGGCTATCAAGCCATGGCTTGGAAGCCTGGTGTATACACCTAAAACCCCAGGTTAACCTGCCTATTTAAATAAATCACTCCGCCCAGGTAAACCTGGTATGACCCTTCGAACTTTGACAAGTTACTCTAAAATAAAGACCCTGAACTTGTCAAGTTAAAACGATGATTGGTTAAGGATTGAGTACCATCTTAAAAGGCTTTATGAAATGGTTTAACTCAGTGGCCTGGCAGCCCATGAAAAGCCTTGAATTTGGGGCCTGGCAGCCAGTGAAAAGCCTCGACTACAAGGGTTTTTATTCGCTTTTTGCTAAGTTTTCTCTCTTTTGACAAGGTTTGTGATGTTTTAAACCGGTGTTCATCAACCCGGTTAGGCTGTCAACTCCAAGTTGTCAGTACATGATCAAATTATAATCCGGAGACTATCAGCCCGGTCTGGTTTCGACTAAAAGTCACCAGTATTGAATACCGGTGTTTATCACAACCCGGAACGGTTTTATTTTAAACCGACATCATATAACAGGAGTTACTGATGCTCCGGATTAGGGTTGTTACTCTCATTACAATAGTTAGTCAGCCAACATTATGACCTAAGGTCACAGTACCCCGCCAGGACACTATCTACTTCTTGTGTGCAGGAATAGCTTGAGTAAATCGCTATGAGTTATGAGCATAATATGTCTTCAAGCATGGCGGATCAACAAATGTCAGGCAGACATAAATATGCACGAAAGCATATCAGATCAAGTGTTTTAACTAGCCTATTACAAGGCGTTTCAGTGCCCAAAAGGATAATTGTTGCACAATAAGTATTGCAGCATGTAGAAGACTAAACTGGCCCCCGGATCAGGATTCGTCACTAGCTTGGCCTGACGGCTGCGGATCATCTTGCACCGGTTCAACTCCCTCCTCTCTACCCAGTGGCTGGAAGTCAATAGTTGCCCAGTCGATCCCAGTTAGGGCTTGGAATACAGCTTCACCGCTTATAAGCGTGGACGGTTCAATGTCAGGGGCATAAGTGTGCTTACAGATTGGTGGGACAAGATTTTGCGCTTCCGGAATTGGTGCAGCAACCCGTCTGTTCTTGTCATCATAACTCGCCTGATAATACGAGAGATCCGCTTCTTCAGCTAGTTGACAAGCCATTGGACGTACTTCCCGGTTTATGGCTCGGAGATCATCATTGCCGAATTCTGATCCGTCTTCTTTCAAGCTGGGATAGCCTTTGGCCGCTTCCACTGGATCCAAGTCAGGTACCCATGCTTTTGCCCGGGTTAGGGTGGTTAGAGTGCCTGCTCTTGCAGCAGACTTTTTAAGTTCTTCTACCCGGGCAGGAAGCATAGATAACCTTTCTAAGGTTTCCTTGATTAAAGTGGGGGAGGCTTATTGTGTGAAGCGGTGTAGATGATCCGCTGCACACCGGTATACAACTGCTCTATCAGAGTATAGGCAGCCTTCAGCTTCTTTTGAACATCAGAGCCCAGATGGCTAATGCGAGTTCCTGCATCATTGTAAACATCAGTAAACCGGCAACACATGGGAAGATATGTTGAAATCATAAGGAAAAGATGTTTACTGAACACAGCAGCAGTCATGGCATGAATCTGCCGCTTTACACCAGTCAGTTCATCTACCACCGGTTTAAGAGCTGATTCTGCGTCTTCGGCCCTTTTTCGCAAAGCGGATTTTTCTGTCTCCCAATCCGCCCGCTCCTTGGTGAAGCTCTTTTTCAGTTTCTCCATGGCGTCTAAAATGCTAGTCAACTCTTCCTTGGCTTTGGAGGTTTTGGCTTGCTGAGACTTGATGTTCTCTTGCAGATCAGCGGTTTGCGCTTCCTTCTTGCTCAGCTCAGCCTATAAAGAGACAGATATATAATGAGTTGATAGTACATGTTTGAAGTACCAAGCACATAACAAGTTCTGCCCTTGATACTTGGGGGCTAATGCATATTTGCTCCTTATCAGAAATTTCTACAAGTCCCAAGCACAATACAAGTATTAATCTTGGCACTTGGGGGCTAATGTGTGTTTGCTCCAAGTTCTGATCCGGGCAATCTTTTAAAAGTCCCGGTTCATCTTTATAAAATTAAACCGGCCCTTGGGGGCTACTGGAGTTGATAAGTTGCAATTGGATGTAAGAGGGAAATAGTTAGGTAGTTACCTCATATCGCTCCTTCATCAAGTTTACCAAACCAGCTTCATAGTCACGGTTGGTATACAGACGGTTCAAGAAGCCAGAGTGAATGTCTTGAACATTGAGATGGGCGTAGCTTGATAAATCGGCATTCCATTTGCCTTTGCCGATAGCAGAGAGCTCATCTTTGGCAGTATGCTTTGACAAAGCGACAGGATTGCCAGGAGTGGTGTGGCCAGTGCCAGTAATCATAATATCATCATCTTTCTATGAGGTTAAACCGCCTAATCTGGCATTGAACATATATGTCTAAAGGTGTAAGTGAAGGAAAAACAAGTTTCACGATGAGACATGGTAATTTCAGATCTACCGTGCGTTGGAAAATCAAAATATATTCTGACCTAGTTCAAGCGTTTGAAGAGTTCAGCAAGTTCAGATGAGTTTTAAGCCCTAACAAAGAATAAAGGAGTTTAAACTACAAGGGCACTGGAGAAATCAGATCTAGCTAGCCATAGGTATTACTGAAGAGGAACAAGGAAGAAGAGTTTCAAGAACTTTGAAGAGCTATGAAGAACACCGAACCCTAATGGTGAATCTAGAGTGAGTAAAGAAGGAACTTACTGGTGCTGAGGAAGTAGCGCAGGATCGCCGCGTTAATCTGGTACGGTCAGGTTGATGCAGCGGCCGTCATTGAGGCAGAGGCGAAGGACGACGGCGGCGGCAGAGCTTGAGGGTCGGACGGCGCGAGGAAGAAGATGACGCGAAGAGGCACGAGGGGAAAGTGAAAGGGACCCCTCGGCCTTATTTATAAGGTGAATGGATAAAAGGTAGGCGCGAGAATCGAGGAGCCCGAAAGAATTGGATATATGACAGCTCTGTTGCCTCAATTGTCAGAGGCCCATCAATGAAGGTGGGTTATATGCAGTTTTTAATAACAGATGACGTCATGGCGATTTATCCTCGTCCTGGAAGGTGACGTCACGGTGGTTTACAAGACTATGTGAAGGTGCTGAAGAAGATTCTTCTTAAGTATTGAGGATTGACATGAACCAGTTCAAATCAATCTGGGGCCTAATGTTGGGGCTATTACTACTGGGCGTAAACCGGCCAGGAGAGGCAGAGTTAGCCCCATAATGGTTCACTGTATCTGAAGCCCATGAAGACAAAGACGGTGACGCTCTATGAAGGCCCAGGGCCCAAAAGCCGGTTTAAGGCCTGTAGACATAAACCGGCGTTGATATGTAAACTTGTGTTGTAAGATAGAAAGAGTAGAGACCGGGCCGAACACGTTTATGAGCCAGCCTCGGGATTCTGTAAACCGACGGGCGTCAACCCATGTATATAAGGGGACGAGCCGGCGGCGGTTTGAGGAGAATAGACAACAACTCGAGACTCAGGCAAAGCGTATTCGCTCCTTGGTCATTGAAACCCTAGCAATTCCACAACAACAGGATTAGGCTTTTACCTTCACCGCAAGGGGCCGAACCAGTATAAACTCTCTGCGTCCCTTGTCTGCTTTAACACCTTTAAGCTAACTCGCGCGATGGCTCCACGACTAAGTCCTTTCCTTAGGACATCTGCCGTGACAAAACCACGATAGCTGGTATCGGGGGGTATGAACCATAGAGAAGATGGTATACAACAAGTTTAACACCAATATAAATAAAGAATGAGTTCATTACAGTAACTTAAAGTGGTGATTTATTTTCTTATACTAACGGAGCTCATGAGATTTTTTGTTTAAGTTTTGTGTTGTGAAGTTTTCAAGTTTTTGGGTAAAGATTTGATGGATTTTGAAATAAGGAGTGGCAAGAGCCTATGCTTGCGGATGCCCAAGGCACCCCAAGGTAAAATTCAAGGACAACCAAAAGCCTAATCTTGGGGATGCCCCAGAAGGCATCCCCTCTTTCGTCTTCGTCTATCGATAACTTTACTTGAAGCTATATTTTTATTCACCACATGATATGTGTTTTGCTTGGAGCGTCTTGTATGATTTGAGTCTTTGCCTTTTAGTTTACCACAATCATACTTGCTGTACACACTTTTTGGGAGAGACACACATGAATCGGAATTTATTAGAATACTATATGTGCTTCACTTATATCTTTTGAGCTAGATAATTTTGATCTAGTCTTCACTTATATCTTTTTAGAGCACGGTGGTGGTTTTATTTTATAGAAATTATTGATCTCTCATGCTTCACTTATATTATTTTGAGTGTCTTTTAGAACAGCATGGTAATTTGCTTTGGCTATAAAATTAGTCCTAATATGATAGGCATCCAAGATGGGTATAATAAAAACTTTCATATAGAGTGCATTAAATACTACGAGAAGTTTGATACTTGATAATTGTTTTGAGATATAAAGATGGTGATATTAGAGTCGTGCTAGTTGAGTAATTGTGAAATTGAGAAATACTTGTTTTGAGGTTTGCATGTCCCGTAACATGCACGTATGGAAACCGTTGTGTGACAAATTTGAAGCATGAGGTGTTCTTGGATTGCCTTCCTTATGAGTGGCGGTCGGGGATGAGCGATGGTCTTTTCCTACCAATCTATCCCCCTAGGAGCATGCGCGTAGTGCTAGATTTTTGCAATAAGTATGTGAGTTCTTTATGACTAATGTTGAGTCCATCGATTATACGCACTCTCACCCTTCCATCATTGCTATCCTCTTCAGTACCGTGCATTGCCCTTTCTCCCCTCGAGAGTTGGTGCAAACTTTGCTGGTGCAGCCAAACCCCGTGATATGACACACTCTATCACACATAAGCCTCCTTATATCTTCCTCAAAACAGCCACCATACCTACCTATTATGGCATTTCCATAGCCATTCCGAGATATATTGCCATGCAACTTTCCACCGTTCCGTCTATTATGACATGCTCCATCATTGTCATATTGCTTTGCATGATCATGTAGTTGACATCATATTTGTGGCAAAGCCACCTTCATAATTCTTTCATACATGTCACTCTTGATTCATTGCACATCCCGGTACACCGCCGGAGGCATTCACATAGAGTCATATTTTGTTCTAAGTATCGAGTTGTAATTCTTGAGTTATAAGTAAATAAAAGTGTGATGATCTTCATTATTAGAGCATTGTCCCATGTGAGGAAAGGATGATGGAGACTATGATTCCCCCACAAGTCGGGATGAGACTCTGGATGAAAAAAAGGAGGCCATAAAAAAAGAGAAGGCCCAAACAAAAAAATGAATGAGAGAAAAAGAGAGAAGGGGCAATGTTACTATCCTTTTTCACACTTGTGCTTCAAAGTAGCACCATGATCTTCATGATAGAGAGTCTCTTATTTTGTCACTTTCATATACTCGTGGGTATTTTTCGTTATAGAACTTGGCTTGTATATTCCAATGATGGGCTTCCTCAAAATGCCCTAGGTCTTTGTGAGCAAGCAAGTTGGATGCACACCCACTTAGTTTCTTTTGTTGAGCTTTCATATATTTATATCTCTAGTGCATCCGTTGCGTGGCAATCCCTACTCCTCGCATTGACATCAATTGATGGGCATCTCCCTAGCCCGTTGATTAGCCGCGTCGATGTGAGACTTTCTCCCTTTTTGTCTTCTAAACACAACGTCCATCATCATATTCTATTCCACCTATAGTGCTATGTCCATGCCTCGTGCTCATATATTGCGTGAAAGTTGAAAAAGTTAGAGAATTCTAAGTATGAAACAATTGCTTGGCTTGTCATCGGGGTTGTGCATGATGGGAGCATTTTCTGTGACGAAAATGAAGCATGGGCAAACTATATGATTTTGTAGGGATGAGCTTTCTTTGGCTATGTTATTTTGATAAGACATAATTGCTTGGTTAGCATGCTTGAAGTATTATTATTTTTATGTCAATATTAAACTTTTGTCTTGAATCTTTCGAATCTAAACATTCATGCCGCAATAAAGAAAATTACATTGGAAATTATGTTAGGTAGCATTCCACATCAAAAATTCTGTTTTTATCATTTACCTACTCGAGGACGAGGAAGAATTAAGATTGGGGATGCTGATACGTCTTCAACGTATCTATAATTTTTGATCGTTCCATGATATTATATTATCTGTTTTGGATGTTTAATGGGCTTTAATATGCTCTTTTATACTATTTTTGGGACTAACCTATTAACCGGATGCCAAGTGCCAGTTGCTGTTTTTTTGCCTATTTCAGTGTTTTGCAGAAAAGGAATATCAAACGGAATCCAAACGGAACGAAACCTTCGCGAGGATCTTTCTTGGAACAAACACAATCCAGGAGACTTGGAGTGGAAGTCAGAGACACAACAAGGTGGCCATGAGGCAGGAGGGCGCGCCCAGGGGGGTAGGCATGCCCCCCACCCTGGTGGGCCCCTTGTAGCTCTACCGACCTATTTCCTTCGCCTATATATATACTCTTATACCCTGGAAACATCCAGGGGAGCCACGAAACCACTTTTCCACCGCCGCACCCTTCTGTACCCGTGAGATCCCATCTTGGGGCCTTTTCCGGTGATCTGCCGGAGGGGGATTCGATCACGGAGTGCTTCTACATCAACACCATAGCCTCTCCAATGATGTGTGAGTAGTTTACCACAGACCTTCGGGTCCATACTTATTAGCTAGATGGCTTCTTCTCTCTCTTTGGTTCTCAATACAAAGTTCTCCTCGATGTTCTTGGAGATCTATTCGATGTAATACTCTTTTGCGGTGTGTTTGCCGAGATCCGATGAATTGTGGGTTTGTGAACTTGATTATCTATGAATATTATTTGGTTCTTCTCTGAATTCTTATATGCATGATTTGATATCTTTGCAAGTCGCTTCGAATTATCGGTTTTGTTTGGCCTACTAGATTGATCTTTCTTGCAATGGGAGAAGTGCTTAGCTTTGGGTTCAATCTTGCGGTGTCCTTTCCCAGTGACAGCAGGGGCAACAATGCACGTATTGTATTGTTGCCATCGAGGATAAAATATGGGGTTTATATCATATTGCTTGAGTTTATCCCTCTACATCATGTCATGTTGCTTAATGCGTTACTCCATTCTTATGAACTTAATACTCTAGATGCATGCTGGATAGCAGTCGATGTGTGGAGTAATAGTAGTAGATGCAGAATCGTTTCGGTCTACTTGACACGGACGTGATGCCTATATTCATGATCATTGCCTTAGATATCATCATAATTATGCACTTTTCTATCAATTGCTCGGCAGTAATTTGTTCACCCACCGTAATACATGATATCATGAGAGAAGCCACTGGTGAAACCTATGGCCCCCGGGTCTACTTTACATTATATAAGTTTCCGATCTATAATTCTAGTTTACTATTTATTTTGCAATCTTTATTTTCCAATCTATACAACAAAAATACCAAAAATATTTATCTTATTATCTTTATTAGATCTCACTTTTTGCAAGTGGCCGTGAAGGGATTGACAACCCCTTTATCGCGTTGGTTGCAAGGTTCTTGATTGTTTGTGCAGGTACTAGGTGACTTACGAGTAGTCTCCTACTGGATTGATACCTTGGTTCTCAAAAACTGAAGGAAATACTTATGCTACTTTGCTGCATCACCCTTTCCTCTTCAAGGGAAAACCAATGCATGCTCCAGAGGTAGCAAGAAGGATTTCTAGCGCCGTTGCCGGGGAGATCTACGCTCATGTCAAGACATACCAAGTACCCATCACAAACTCTTATCCCTCGCATTACATTATTTGCCATTCGCCTCTCATTTTCCTCTCCCCCACTTCACCTTTGCCGTTTTATTCACCCTTTTTCGTTCGCCTCTTTTTTCTTGCTTCTTGTTTGCTTGTGTGTTGGATTGATTGTTTGTCACGATCGCTCAAGATAATACTAAACTGTGTGACTTTTCCAATACCAACAATAATGATTTTATTAGCACTCTTATTGCTTCTACTACCGATGTTGAATCTTGTGAAATCAATACCGCTTTGTTGAATCTTGTTATGAAAGATCAATTTTCTGGCCTTCCTAGTGAAGATGCCGCTACCCATCTTAACAACTTCTTTGATTTGTGTGATATGCAAAAGAAGAAACATGTGGAAAATGATATTGTTAAATTGAAGCTATTTCCGTTTTCGCTTAGAGATCGTGCTAAAACTTGGTTCTCTTCTTTGCCTAAAAATAGTATGGATTCATGGAATAAGTGCAAAGATGCTTTTATCTCTAAGTATTTTCCTCCCGCTAAGATCATCTCTCTTAGAAATGATATTATGAATTTTAAGCAACTTGATCATGAGCATGTTGCACAAGCTTGGGAGAGGATGAAATTAATGATACGTAATTGCCCTACACATGGTTTGAATTTATGGATGATTTTACAAAAAAATAATGCTGGATTGAATTTTGCTTCTAGAAATCTTTTAGATTCGGCCGCGGCAGGCACGCTTTTATGGAAATCACTGTAGGAGAAGCTACTAAACTCCTAGACAATATTATGGTTAATTATTCTCAATGGCACACCGAAAGATCCACTAGTAAAAAAGTTCATGCTATTGAAGAGATTAATGTTTTGAGTGGAAAGATGGATGAACTTATGAAATTGTTTGCTAGGAAAAGTGTTTCTTTTGATCCTAATGATATGCCTTTGTCCACTTTGATTGAGAATAATAATGAATCTATGGATGTGAATTTTGTTGGTAGGAACAATTTTGGTAACAACGCGTATAGAGGAAATTTTAATTCTAGGCCGCTTCCTAGTAATTCCTCTAATAATTATGGTAATTCCTACAACAACTTTTATGGAAATTTTAATAAGATGCCCTCTGATTTTGAGACTAGTGTTAAAGAATTTATGAATTCGCAAAAGAATTTCAATGCTTTGCTTGAAGAAAAATTGCCTAAAATTGACGAGTTGGCTAGGAACGTGGATATAATTTCTCTTGATGTTGATTTTTTGAAACTTACATCTATTCCACCTAAGCAGGGCATCAATGAGTCTCTCAAAGCCATGAGAATTTCCATTGATGGGTGCAAAGAAAGAACCGCTAGGATGCGTGCTAAAAAAGATTGCTTTGTGAAAGCGTGTTCTTCTAGTTTTCATGATAATAATGATGAAGATCTAAAAGTGATTGATGTGTCTCCTATTAAATCTTTGTTTTCCAATATGAATCTTGGTAAAGATGGGACTGGAGATGAGTCAACTTTAGTTAAAAGGCGTCCCAATGATTCGGAGTTTTTAGATCTTGATGCAAAAATTGGTAAAAGTGGGATGGAAGAGGTCAAAACTTTACATAGCAATGAACCCTCTATTTTGGATTTCAAGGAATTTAATTATGATAATTGTTATTTGATATATTGTATTTCCTTGTTGCAATCCGTGTTAAATTCTCCTCATGCTTATGATCAAAATAAAGCTTTTACTAAACACATCGTTGATGCTTTAATGCAATCCCATAAAGAAAAGCTTGAACTAGAAGTTTCTATCCCTAGATAACTTTATGATGAGTGGGAACCTACTATTAAAATTAAGATTAAAGATTATGAATGTTATGCTTTATGTGATTTTGGTGCTAGTGTTTCCACGATTCCAAAAACTTTGTCTGATGTGCTAGGTTTCCGTGAATTTGATGATTTTTCTTTAAATTTGCATCTTGCGGATTCCACCATTAGGAAACCTATGGGAAGGATTAATGATGTTCTTATTGTTGCAAATAGGAATTATGTGCCCGTAGATTTCATTGTTCTTGATATAGATTGCAATCCTACACATGTCCTATTATTCTTGGTAGACCTTTCCCTAGAACGATTGGTGCAATTATTGATATGAAAGAAAGAAATATTAGATTCCAATTTCCATTTAGGAAAGGCATGGAACAATTTCCTAGGAATAAAATTAAATTTCCTTATTAATCCATTATGATAGCCACTTATGGATTGCATACCAAAGAAGACAATACCTAGATCTATTCTTTTTTTTATGCCTAGTTAGGGGCGTTAAACGGTAGCGCTTGTTGGGAGGCAACCAAATTTTATTTTTGTTCCTTGATTTTTGTTCCTGTTTAGTAATAAATAATTCATCTAGCTTCTTTCTAGATGTGGTTTTATGTTTTAATTAGTGTTTTTGCCAGGTAGAACCTTTGGTAAGACTTGGGTGAAGTCTTTGCGATCTTGCTGTAAAAAACAGAAACTTTTGCGCTCACGAGATTGGATGCCATTTTTTACTGGAGAGTGCTCTTAGGTTGATTCTTTTTGCAGATGATTAATAGAAAAATTCCTCACGTCCACCAATTTATTTCAGAATTTTTGGAGTTACATAAATATACGTTTGATACAGATTTTCTACAGACAGTTCTGTTTTTGACAGATTCTGTTTTTTGTGTGTTGTTTGCTTATTTTGATGAATCTATGGCTAGTATCGGGGGGTATGAACCATAGAGAAGTTGGAATACAGTAGGTTTAACACCAATATAAATAAATAATGAGTTCATTACATTACCTTAGAGTGGTGATTTATTTTCTTATACTAACGGAGCTCATGATATTTTCTGTTTAAGTTTTGTGTTGTGAAGTTTTCAAGTTTTTGGGTAAAGATTTGATGGATTTCGGAATAAGGAGTGGAAAGAGCCTAAGCTTGGGGATGGCCAAGCCACCCCAAGGTAAAATTCAAGGACAACCAAAATCCTAAGCTTGGGGATGCCCCGGAAGGCATCCCCTCTTTCGTCTTCGTCTATCGGTAACTTTACTTGAGGCTATATTTTTATTCACCACATGATATGTGTTTTGCTTGGAGCATCTTGCATGATTTGAGTCTTTTATTTTTAGTTTAACACAATAATCCTTGCTGTACACACCTTTTGGGAGATACACACATGAATCGGAATTTATTAGAATACTCTATGTGCTTCACTTATATCTTTTGAGCTAGATAATTTTGCTCTAGTGCTTCACTTATATCTTTTTAGAGCACGGTGGTGGTTTTATTTTATAGAAATTATTGATCTCTCATTCTTCACTTATATTATTTTGAGAGTCTTTTAGAACAGCATGGTAATTTTCTTTGGCTATAAAATTAGTCCTAATATGATAGGCATCCAAGATGGGTATAATAAAAACTTTCATATAGAGTGCATTAAATACTATGAGAAGTTTCATACTTGATAATTGTTTTGAGATATAAAGATGGTGATATTAGAGTCGTGCTAGTTGAGTAATTGTGAAATTGAGAAATACTTGTGTTGAGGTTTGCGAGTCCCGTAACATGCACGTATGGTAACCGTTGTATGAAAAATTTGAAGCATGAGGTGTTCTTGGATTGCCTTCCTTATGAGTGGCGGTCGGGAACGAGCGATGGTCTTTTCCTACCAATCTACCCCCCTAGGAGCATGAGCGTAGTGCTTGGTTTTGATGAATTCTAGATTTTTTCAATAAGTATGTGAGTTCTTTATGACTATTGTTGAGTCCATGGATTATACGCACTCTCACCCTTCCATTATTGCTAGCCTCTTCGGTACCGTGCATTGCCCTTTCTCGCCTCGAGAGTTGGTGCAAACTTCGCCGGTGGATCCAAACCCCGTGAAATGACACGCTCTATCACACATAAGCCTCCTTCTATCTTCCTCAAAACAGCCACCATACCTACCTATTATGGCATTTCCATAGCCATTCCGAGATATATTGCCATGCAACTTTCCACCGTTCCGTTTATTATGACACGCTCCATCATTGTTATATTGATTTGCATGACCATGTAGTTGGAATTGTATTTGTGGCAACGCCACCTTCATAATTCTTTCATACATGTCACTCTTGATTCATTGCACATCCCGGTACACCGCCGGAGGCATTCACATAGAGTCATATTTTGTTCTAAGTATCGAGTTGTAATTCTTGAGTTGTAAGTAAATAAAAGTGTGATGATCTTCATTATTAGAGCATTGTACCATGTGAGGAAAGGATGATGGAGACTATGATTCCCCCACAAGTCGGGATGAGACTCCGGACGAAAAAAACAGGGCATGAAAAAAAGAAGGCCCAAAAATAAAATGAATGAGAGAAAAAGAGAGAAAGGGCAATGTTACTATCCTTTTTCCACACTTGTGGTTCAAAGTAGCACCATGATCTTCATGATAGAGAGTCTTATTTTGTAACTTGCATATACTAGTGTGAATTTTTCATTATAGAACTTGGCTTGTATATTCCCATGATGGGCTTCCTCAAAATGCCCTAGGTCTTCGTGAGCAAGCAAGTTGGATGCACACCCACTTAGTTTCTTTTGTTGAGCTTTCCTATATTTATAGCTCTAGTGCATCTGTTGCATGGCAATCCCTACTCCTCGCATTGACATCAATTGATGGGCATCTCCATAGCCCGTTGATTAGCCGGGTCGATGTGAGACTTTCTCCCTTTTTGTCTTCTCCACACAACCTCCATCATCATATTCTATTCCACCTATAGTGTTATGTCCATGGCTCGCGCTCATATATTGCGTGAAAGTTGAAAAAGCTAAGTATGAAACAATTGCCTGGCATGTCATCGGGGTTGTGCATGATGGGAGCATTTTGTGTGACGAAAATGAAGCATGGCCAAACTATATAATTTTGTAGGGATGATCTTTCTTTGGCTATGTTATTTTGATAAGACAGAATTGCTTGGTTAGCATGCTTGAAGTATTATTATTTTTATGTCAATATTAAACTTTTGTCTTGAGTCTTTCGGATCTAAACATTCATGCCACAATAAAGAAAATTACATTGAAAATTATGATAGGTAGCATTCCACATCAGAAATTCTGTTTTTATAATTTACCTACTCGAGGATGAGCAGGAATTAAGCTTGGGGATGCTGATACGTCTCCAACGTATCTATAATTTTTTATCGTTCCATGCTATTATATTATCTGTTTTGGATGTTTAATGGGCTTTAATATGCTCTTTTATATTATTTTTGGGACTAACCTATTAACCGGAGGCCCAGTGCCAGTCGCTGTTTTTTTGCCTATTTCAGTCTTCCGCAGAAAAGGAATATCAAACGGAATCCAAACGGAACGAAACCTTCGCGAGGGTCTTTCTTGGAACAAACGCAATCCAGGAGACTTGGAGTGGAAGTGAGAGACGCAACGAGGCGGCCACGAGGCAGGAGGGCGCGCCCCCACCCTCGTGGGCCCCTCGTAGCTCCACCGACCTATTTCTTTCGCCTATATATACTCTTATCCCCTGAAAACATCCATTGGGAGCCACGAAACCACTTTTCCACCGCCGCAACCTTCTGTACCCATGAGATCCCATCTTGGGGCCTTTTCCGGCGTCTGTCGGAGGGGGATTCGATCACGGAGGGCTTCTACATCAACACCATAGCCTCTTCGATGATGTGTGAGTAGTTTACCACAGACCTTCGGGTCCATAGTTATTAGCTAGATGGCTTCTTCTCTCTCTTTGGTTCTCAATACAAAGTTCTCCTCAATGTTCTTGGAGATCTATTCGATGTAATACTCTTTTGCGGTGTGTTTGCCGAGATCCGATGAATTGTGGGTCTATGAACATCATTATCTATGAAGATTATTTGGTTGTTCTCGGAATTTTTTTATGCATGATTTGATATCTTTGCAAGTCTCTTCGAATTACCGGTTCAGTTTGGCCTACTAGATTGATCTTTCTTGCAATGGGAGAAGTGCTTAGCTTTGGGTTCAATCTTGCGGTGACCTTTCCCAGTGACAGCAGGGGCAGCAAGGCACGTATTGTATTGTTGCCATTGAGGATAAAAAGATGGGGTTTATATCATATTGCTTGAGTTTATCCCTCTACATCATGTCATCTTGCTTAATGCGTTACTCTGTTCTTATGAACTTAATACTCTAGATGCATGTTGGATAGCGGTTGATGTGTGGAGTAATAGTAGTAGATGCAGAATCATTTCGGTCTACTTGACACGGACGTGATGCCTATATTCATGATCATTGCCTTAGATATCATCATAACTATGCACTTTTCTATCAATTGCTCAGCAGTAATTTGTGGACCCACCGTAATACATGCTATCATGAGAGAAGCCACTAGTGAAACCTATGGCCCCCGGGTCTACTTTACATTATATAAGTTTCCGATCTATAATTCTAGTTTACTATTTATTTTGCAATCTTTATTTTCCAATCTATACAACAAAAATACCAAAAATATTTATCTTATTATCTTTATCAGATCTCACTTTTTGCAAGTGGCCATGAAGGGATTGACAACCCCTTTATCGCGTTGGTTGCAAGGTTCTTGACTGTTTGTGCACGTACAAGGTGACTTGCGAGTAGTCTCCTACTGGATTGGTTCCTTGGTTCTCAAAAACTGAGGGAAATACTTACGCTACTTTGCTGCATCACCCTTTCCTCTTCAAGGGAAAACCAACGCATGCTCAAGAGGTAGCAAAAACCCAACAAACAAACATTTGTGGTTGACTATTGCCACACATTTCATCGAGCATGGTTTTCTAGGCTGTTCTTGTGGACCCTTTCACGCATCGATTGTTTGAACTTGAATTATGTGCATTAATGCCTAGGAAATGCACATAATCCCCTAAATATGGCAAATGAACCTGGAAAAGTGCCAAATTTGAACACGGTGATTTGCAGGTTGTATGTTCATCGTAGAAAAAAAACTCGTGGACAAAGGACAAAGGAAATTTGGACCTCCCCTTCAATCTTGGTGATTTCCCCCTTGAAACCATGAAACTTCCTCTGTGATGGTTCGATTTATGAAAGGCGCTCATCACGACACAAGGAAAACATTCTCCAATTTTTACCTGGGCATGGTGAGGCCATACCATGGCACCACGCCAGGTGTCATGTTTTCCAACCATGTGTTTCATTTTTTGTATAGTTGTTAACCGAGTAAACGACGCGTTTATGGTTGACTATTGCCACATATTTCCTTGAAATATCTGCCCACTCCTTGTAAAAGGCATGAGAATGTGCTAAATAACACGAGCATGGTTTTCTAGACCATTCTTGTGCACCTTTTGATGCAACGATTGTTCAAATTTGAATTATGTCCATTAATGCCTAGAAAATGCACATAATCCCCTAAATATGGTAAATGAGCCTGGAAAAATGTCAAATTTGAACACGTTAAATTTGAGGCGGTATGTTGATCGTTGGAAAAAAACTGAATGATAAACTAGGTCAAAAATTAGGATTCCCCTTCAATCTTGGGGATTTTCCCTCTCCAAAGCATGGAACTTCCTCGATGATGGTTCGATTTATGAAGGGCGTGCATGACGACATAAGCCAAACCTTCTCAAATTTTTACCAGGGCATGGTGAGGTCATACCATGGCACCATGCCATGCGTCATGTTTTTTAAGCATTTATTTCATTTTTTCTATAGTTGAAAACCCAACAAACAAACATTTGTGATTGACTATTGCCACACATTTCAACGAAATATCTATCCATTATTCCTTGTCAAAGGCATGGGAATTTATTAAATGGCACGAGCATCGTTTTCTAGGCCGTTCTTGTGGACCCTTTCATGCATCGATTTTTTGAACTTTAATTATGCACATTAATGCCTAAGAAATGCACATAATCCCCTAAATATGGCAAATGAAACCGGAAAAGTGCCAAATTTGAACACGGTGATTTGCAGGTTGTATGCTCATCATAGAATAAAACTCGTGGACAAAGGACAAAGGAAATTTGGATCCACCTTCAATCTTGGTGATTTCCCCCTCGAAACCATCAAACTTCCTCGGATGATGGTTCATTTTATGAAAGGCGCGCATCACGACATAAGGAAAACATTCTCAAATTTTTACCAGGGCATGGTGAGGCCATACCATGGCACCACACCAGGCGTCATGTTTTCGAACCATGTGTTTCATTTTTTGTATAGTTGTGAACCGAGTAAATGACGCGTTTATGGTTGACTATGCCACACATTTCCTTGAAATATCTGCGCATTCCTTGTAAAAGGCATAAGAATGTACTAAATAACACGAGGCATGGTTTTCCAGACCCTTCTTGTGCACCTTTTCATGCACCGATTGTTCGAATTTGAATTATGTCCATTTAATGCCTTGAATATGCACATAATCCCCTAAATAAGGTAAATGAGCCCGGAAAAAGTCAAATTTGAACATGTTGCATTTGAGGTGCTATGTTGACCGTTGGAAAAAAACTGAATGACAAACTAGGACGGAAATTTGGATTCCCCTTCAATGTTGGTGATTTCCCTCTCGAAAGCATTGAACTTCCTCAGTGATGGTTCGATTTATGAAGGGCGTGCATGACGACATAAGCCAAACCTTCTCAAATGTTTACTAGGGCATGGTGAGGTCATACCATGGCACCATGCCAGGCATCATGTTTTTTAAGCATTTATTTCATTCTTTCTATAGTTGAAAACCCAACAAACAAACATTTGTGGTTGACTATTGCCACACATTTCAATGAAATATGTATCCATTATTCCTTGTGAAAGGCATGGGAATTTATTAAATGGCACGAGCATGGTTTTCCAGGCCGTTCTTGTGGACGCTTTCATGCATCGATTGTTTGAACTTGAATTATGTGCATTAATGCCTAGGAAATGCACATAATCCCCTAAATATGGCAAATGAACCCGGAAAAGTGCCAAATTTGAACACCGTGATTTGCAGGATGTATGTTCATCATAGAAAAAACTCGTGGACAAAGGACAAAGAAATTTGGATCCCCCTTCAATCTTGGTGAGTTCCCCCCTCGAAACCATGAAACTTCCTCGGATGATGGTTCGTTTTATGAAAGGCGCATCATGACATTTTTACCAGGGCACGATGAGGTCATACCATGGCACCTCACCAGGCGTCATGTTTTTCCAAGCATGTATTTCATTTTTGTATAGTTGTTAACCTAGTAAACGACGCGTTTATGGTTGACTATTGCCACACATTTCCTTGAAATATCTGCCCATTCCTTGGCAAAGGCATGAGAATGTACTAAATAGCACGAGCATGGTTTTCCAGACCGTTCTTGTGCACCTTTTCATGCACCGATTGTTCGAATTTGAATTATGGGCATAATTAATGCCTAGAAAATGCACACAATCCCCTAAATATGGTAAATTAGTTCGGTAAAATCTCAAATTTGAACACGTTTCATTTGGGGCGGTATGTTGATCGTTGGAAAAAAACTGAATGACAAACTAGGACGGAAATTTGGATTCCCCTTCAATCTTGGTGATTTCCCTCTCGAAAGCATTGAACTTCCTCGGTGATGGTTCGATTTATGAAGGGCATGCATGACGACGTAAATCAAACCTTCTTAGCGACCAGGGCACGGTGAGGCCATACCATGGCACCATGCGAGTCGTCATGTTTTTCAAGCACATATTTCATTGTTCTATAGTTGATAACCCAGTAAATGACGCATTTGTGGTTGACTATTGCCACGCATTCCATTGAAATCTCTGTCCATTCCTTGTAAAAGGCTTGAGAAATTACTAAATACCATGAGTATGGTTTTTCCAGACCGTTCTTGTGCACCCTTTCATGCACCGATTGTTTGAATTTGAATGGTGTGCATTAATGCCTACAAAATGCACATAATCCCCTAAATATTGTAAATGAACCCGGAAAAGTGTCAAATTTGAACACGGTGATTAGCAGGGTTTATGTTCATCGTAGAAAAAAACTCATGGATGAAGGACAAAGGAAATTTGGATTCCCATTCAATCTCGGTGATTTACTATCGCACATGATTCATCTCCGTCTCCTCTGCGAACCGTGTGTGTTCACTCACACATGCAAAAGAAAAAGAAAGCCCTCACCCTGTTCGTCCCCACTCACTCGCCACGGACTCCTCTGCAACTCTGCACCCTAAGCTCGACGGCTGTTGGCGGCGGGCGTAGGTTGCGCTCCAAACAGCACCGGATTTCGCCTCCACCGCTTTCCGCCGCCTATCTGCACCGACATTCTAGACTCTGGTCGACTGGGGTTTTCTGCGGGATTGGGCCGGGGATTTTTCTGATGGAGAAGGTAATCAACTTAATTAGCAAAATATTCACTCATCTCTTATCGCAGCCCGTCCGTCGCTGTTAATCAACCGACGGAAATCGCCGTGGAATCATTTTTGTTCTAGCTGATTCGTGGGTGTTCATTCATGTGTGCACAGTGCGAGCACAAATTGGGCAACTGTGATCGTGGCCAGTCGGAAACGAAGTTCTACCTCACCATTCCGGATGACTTCAGGGAGCGCTCGTTATGTTCAATCTCAACCTACCACGGTTGGCATGGCCTAAATTTGTGAACATATACCGTCTGTTGCTACATTATCTATATATTTGCATCAAATCTTTGTTACATTATCTATTTTTAATTCTATATTTTTGTACTTTGATTGCATCTATATGTGGATATGTTGTATCAGTTACTCCCATATTTGCATCTTGCTCGGTTATTTCAATATATCTATTTTACAATCTTAATTTTCATTTCAAGCAGTACATCCCTTGCTTTGCAAGAACATGAGTAGAAGGAAATCTTGGGCTTTACTTTGTTGATGACTCCCAGGATGTCATATTGACAACGCAACATGGATTTACAATGACGGATAGCGTAAAACTTGATAAAGATGGTCACTCCTATTTTAGTGCAGACCTTTGGAGAAAAATGTCTAAGTGTTATGAATTGAAAGGTGGCAATAAAATTCTAGTGCGTGCACCACAGCCTGGTCTAACTAACATGGATGTTTACTTCCCCAATGTCATCAGCCGATCAAAGTCTGATTGAGGTTAGTGTCCTTTCAACTTTCTCCATGCTGTCATATTACTATTTAAGCAACTAATTGATCACTATTTAAGAAACCAATTGTGATATCATATTCTGACTCCGTTCCTAGGCAGTAACAAATTTTGTTTACCAATTTATGCGCACTATATATTCTTCTGCCATGTTCTGAATAAATAATACCTTTCCACCTTTTAAGCAGGATATGTTGCATGCATAGTGAACGATCTGTATGTTACTTAGTGTACCAAATTTCACTGGAAGGACTTGAAGCATGTCATAAACTTTGTTGATAATCTGACAGAGATAGCACATCATATGAACGCTGGATTTTGGATGGGATTAATTAGACCTATGGTGAACACACCGAACAAGACCAATTGTGTGCACAAAGCGCTAGTAAAAAGTCTTATTTTAATGTTGATGCTCATAAACTATATATATCTTCAACGATATGTTACAATTGTTTTTTATTCTACATGTCAACAAAAATTGCCCCCTGTAGCCGTTCCTAGATCGATTTCCTGGCGTGGTCGAATTACACTTGTGCCTGCTAATAACGCCAAAGTGATTGCAAGGTACTGCATTTCCCGCAAAAATGTAACCATTCAAATTAACAAGTTCTCGCTTCTCGTGGCAATGCATCCATATTGGAAAATTGGAGACACTGTTCTACTCCTGCTCTACCAAGGCATAGGAGGGCTCTTCCTTTTCATTGACGAGATGTCGAGTCGCCGTGATAAAGCTGCTTCCAGTGGATAGTTTTGGTTGTTGGCCCTCAGACTCTTCAAATGTGCTAGCTGTTACTATATATGTTAAGTATGTAGATATGGACCATATGGTTGTTGGCCCTTACCCTCTTAAAATGTGATAGTTGTTACTATGTTAAGTATGTAGATATGGACCACACGGTTGTCAAAACCGTGTTACGAAGATCGTCCTTTTGTCGAATAGTGTAACCACTATATATATATGTTACTCAAATGTTGTTACCCAAGTTCATAAATTTTCATGGAAAGTATTAGTATCATACACAGTTCATTGAGTTTAAGCGTGTGCCCGATGTCCAGAAGGCATTTGCATATTAACTGTCCATATTGCAAATTCACACACATGTTCACATAAGGAAACGTATGTGTAACATACTAATCATCGCACACGAGTACTCGCAGACGCATTGTGTGCGATACTCCTAGCCACGGCAAGCAACTAGTTTGCATTTTTCAAAGTTTTTTCTACACACGGAATCACACACGAAGTAACTGTATTGACCATATGTGTTGTAATTTCTCATCGCAAATAGTTCATCCGAGTAGGCTGTTTGCCATGTATCACACACATCTTGTTTACATGACTCGCTTGTGTTCTTTTGGCTCATCGCAAACAGTTCATCCATGTGAACTATATGCTGCATATCACACACATCTTGTTAAGTTGAACCGTTTCAGTTGTGTTCCCTAATCGAAAACAGTTCGTCCGAGTTAACTGTATGCCATATATCGCACACACATTGATATGGCTGCCCATTTCTGTTGTTCTACGTCATCGCAAACAGTTCGAATGGATTAACCGTGTGTCCTGCATCGCACACAGGTTGTTATGGCTGCCCGTTTCTGTTGTTCTGCCTCATCGCAGACAATTTGAATGGATTAACCGTATGCCCTACATCGCACACCCAACTAAAATCTTAACCGTGTTTGATGCATCCATCATCGCAAATGTTTTGCACCTTTTTTGACGGTTTTTACACCACCGTTTGCGATTATTGCATCGCACACAGTCTCGGCAAAGGGTCTCTGATCGTAGTGTCGCGTTAGCAGTATCCTGCAGTAGTGTAATCCCGAAGGTAGAGGGAGTATGCGATGGTGATCTTATCAACCTTGGAATCACCTCCAACATACATCGTCACCTCGCCCTTAACTAGTCTCTGTTCATTTTGCAACTCCTGTTTCAAGTTACTAATCTTAGCAACTGAACCGGTATCAAATACCCTGGGGTTACTATGAACACTAGTAAATTACACATCAATAACATGTATATCAAATATACCTTTGTTCACTTTGCCATCCTTTTTATCCGCCAAGTATTTGGGGTAGTTCCGCTTCCAGTGACCATTCCCTTTGCAGTAGAAGCACTCAGTTTCAGGCTTAGGTCTAGCTTTGGGTTTGTTCACGGGAGTGGCAACTTGCTTGTCATTCTTCTTGAAGGTCCCTTTCTTTCCCTTTTCCCTTTTACTTGAAACTAGTGGTTTTGTCAACCATCAACACTTGATGCTTTTCTTGATTTCTACCTTCGCCGATTTCAGCATCGCGAAGAGCTCGGGGAATCGTTTTCGTCAACCCTTACATATTATAGTTCATCACGAAGTTCCAGTAACTTGGTGATAGTGACTAGAGAACTCTGTCAATCACTATCTTATCTGAAAGATTAACTCCCACTTGATTCAAGCGATTGTAGTACTCAGACATTCTGAGCACATGCTCATTGGTTGAGCTATTCTCCTCCATCTTGTAGGCAAAAATACTTGTCAGAGGTCTCATACCTCTCGACTCGGGCATGAGTCTGAAATACCAATTTCAACTCTTCGAACATCTCATATGCTCCATGTCGTTCAAAATGTTTTTGAAGTCCCGGTTCTATGCTGTAAAGCATGGTGCACTATACTATCAAGTAGTCATCATACCGAGCTTGCCAAACGTTCATAACGTCTGTATCTGCTCCTGCAATAGGTCTGTCACCTAGCGGTGCATCAAGGACATAATACTTCTGTGCAGCAATGAGGATAATCCTCAGATAACGGAGCTAGTCCGCATCATTGCTACTAACATCTTTCAACTTATTTTTCTCTAGGAACATATCAAAAAATAAATGGGGAACTACATCGCGAGCTATTGATCTACAACATAATTTGCAAATACTATCAGGACTAAGTTCATGATAAATTAAAGTTCAATTAATCATATTACTTAAGAACTCCCACTTAGATAGACTTCCCTCGAGTCAATGGTGAACATCACTATGTTGATCATATCTACTATATGATTCACGTTCGACCTTTCGGTCTCAGTGTACCGAGGCCATATCTGCATATGCTAGGCTCGTCAAGTTTAACCCGAGTATTCTGCATGTGCAAAACTGGCTTGCACCCGTTGTATGTGAACGTAGAGCTTATCACACCCGATCATCACGTGGTGTCTCAGCACGAAGAACTGTCGCAATGGTGTATACTCAGGGAGAACACTTATACCTTGAAATTTTATTAAGGGATCATCTCATAATGCTACCATCGTACTAAGAAAAATAAGATGCATAAAAGATAAACATCACATGCAATGTGACAAGATATGGCCATCATCATCTTGTGCCTTTGATCTCCATCTCCAAAGTACCGTCATGATCTCCATCGTCACCGGCATGACACCATGATCTCCATCATCTTGATCTTTATCAACGTGTCGTCACATGGTCGTCTCACCAACTATTGCTTTTGCAACTATTGCTATCGCATAGCGATAAGTAAAGCAATTATATGGCTCTTGCATCTTATGCAATAAAGAGACAACCATAAGGCTCCTGCCAGTTGCCAATAACTTAAACAAAACATGATCATCTCATACAACAATTTATATCTCATTGTTGGTGGAAATGACACCTATGGGATCACTGGGATCCCTTCTACGGTTGGCGGGCGCGGGGTTGTGCAAAGAGCAGGTCTAGGAGCCAGCACAAAGATCGTTTACCCAGGTTCAGGGCGCTAGGATGTGTAAAACCCTAGTCCTGCTTTGGTGTATGTATTTGAGTGTTCTTGAGTTCTTGAACTAGCTATGGTGCGTGTCTAGTCCAAAAGATCCGAATCCCTCTCCTGGTCGCCTCGGGCCCCCTTTTATAGACAAAAGGGGTTGCCATAGTGGCACACGGGAGGTGGAAAGGTGTACAGTATACAAGCTGATCGCCTGTAATTACGGGACAAGGCGCAGTAAATGCGCTCCTTAGGTGTCCCGTTGCTTTATTGGCGACGGAAACGAGGCCCGTCCCAGTCCGTCGCCGCTCCATCTTGCTCCGACACGCGTCTAGGCCAACGAGGCATGCAGCGACACGTAGGCTGGCAGGCTGCTGCGATGGCGTGGTGGTAGGGTCTTCAGGAAGATCTGCATGCCACCACGTAGGTGTTTGCTGAGCTGGCCTGGAAGCTGCATGTCGCCATGCAGGTGCCTGCCCAGCTGGTTGGGCTGACAGTTGCATGGGAACGGCGGTGGAGTCTTGGCAGACGCGGGCCCGGCTGTGGCCCGTAGGTGTCTTTGGCAAGGGCCTTGCCGGGGCCCCGGCAAGGGTCTTGCCGTGGCATCGTGGTCGTCCCCGGCAAGGGTCTTGCCGGGGGTCTCGTGGATTTCCTTGCTAGGATCCCACCGAGGATCGTCGTCTTCTGGTCCTCATCTGATCTTGTGTGATTATGATCTTGACAAAGATCAGCATGCCACCACAGAGGTGCCTCCCGAGCCTTGGCTCCAATGTGGTTATTGGCGGCGTTGGAACCCTCGGGCTCAAGGGTGGCTCGCTCTTCCGGTGTTGGGCAAGTTGCCCCGGCAAGGCTCTTGCCAGGGCCGCAGAGGCCGCCCCGGCAAGGGTCTTGCCGGGGGAGTCTGCCTCGCCCTCTTGCTCTTTGTGTCTCTGTCAAGGCGTTGCTTTGCCCGTCCTGTGCTTCTGTCTCCTCCCTTTGCCCTGCTAAGTGCGGCCACAGGCGCGGCTCTAACTGCCCGTGCACAAGTAGAGGGGTACAAAAAGGGCCCCTACTTTTGTACACCGACAGGAGCCCCCGGGCCTCGGCCACACATAAGCGCAACGCGTTGTTGGGTCGGGCCCAGAACAGTGCGCGGTCAGGCGGGGCGGATTTTTACCGGAGTAATTCCTTCGCTCACTTGCGCTTCCCCACGACCCACATTGAATGCGCGTCGTGAAGGGTCATGCATGACGTGGGGCGCATGCGTGGGGTGGCGGCTGCCCTCATGCGTCACATCGTGGTAAAGAGGCGGCTCGCGCCTTCCCCATAAAAAGAGGGATACACAGGGGCGCGGCTCATTTACTGAGTGGACTCGGGTTATGGCCTTCGAGGCGCTCGTGCCTCGCGACCACGGGGGAGAAAACGGTCGCCTCGCTTGTGCCCTCGATCCCTGTTTGCTCGCCACGTGTCTCCCATGCCTTAAAGATGGCAGACGGCGGGCGTGGGACTTGAATGACGAGGCAGGAAACCGGGCCGCCGCTGATTGGAGCAGCGGGTCAGTCTCGGTTCCCTGCGCCATTGATGGCTAGATTGGTTGAGGGGGGCGGTCGAGCCCCGACCCCGCCCATTTATAAGAAGGGGAGGGGGGAAATGGCACCCCTCAATCTTTCACCATCCTCCTCTTTTCACCTTGGCTTCTTTCTCCCTTCTGTCATGGCGAGAGGGCGCGCCGGTGCTTCGACGGTGGCGTCAAGGATCTCCGCTCGACAGCACGCCCCTCCTTCCCAAGAGCTCGTGGCGGCGGACCCGGCCGCGAGGGGAAGGGGGAGGGGGCTAGGCCAAGGTCGTCGTGGTGCTTGGGGAAGAGGAGGAACGGGCGGCGCATCGGCCTTGCCTCCGCCGGCGGTCCCTCCCCCAATGGAGGGCCACGTCGGGACCAGCCTCGTGAGTTCTTCATCAGGCTGCACCGGCCAGCGCGCCGTCGGCTTCGTCTCCCTACTCCATTCGCTCGGGAGATGGAGCTCGACCCGCCACAGTCTCTGAGGTTGCACATGAGGGGCTACGGGAACGGCGGCACGCAGGTGGACGTCGATTTCCCCGCCCCTCATGTGATGTATCTTCACCACGGGTGGAAGGTCTTCGCTCGTATCCACAGCCTGACGGCGGCGCTCGTTCTCTATTTCAAATTAATGGAGAACGGCCTGCTCTCCGTCAAGGTCTTTGAAGATCTTGGAACTCGCCTAAAGTGCTGTGTGGAGAGCTCCTCCGATGATGAAAACTCTTCCTCAAGCGGGAGTGACGAGGAGGACAGCGACAACGACGACGAGGGCGTTGAGCAGAGGGACACTGACTCCGACTGACCGCGTCGCTCCTCCCCTGGCCACGCGCCCCGCCGAGGGCCTTCCTCGTCAAGCTCTCCATCGGCGTGTTCCCCATCGCTCCTTTTTTGCCTTCACCTGCCGCACCTGGGAGGAAAAGGGCAAGAACGGGGATCACAGGGCACTTATCTTTTTTTAGTTTGTAAGCCTACGGGCCTTAGTAGAATTTAAACCCTGTAACCCCCTTGCTCATGTATGCATTCTGTACGAATTGTAATTGTTGGCAACGTATTAATGAAGAGAAGGGTGTTTTCCGGGTTTTGTTTGCGCATGGGCGAGGGCCACACCAAGGTGCGAGTCCTTGTTATCTTAAGATAAACACTGTACCCCCGCATCAGGCCTTGCCGTCCTGCCCTATAGCTCGGCTACACTCACGCCCTTGGCGGAGGTAGGGGCTAAGTAGGTTTAGGCCCTTCGCTCGTCCCCTTTCCGTCGCACTACAACCAAGTTCCGGCCCAAAGTAAGGCTTTTGGGCACCGGACGGAGGGAGCAAAATGGTATGAGAGCGAGCGAAGTCTCGTACGTTCAAGTTTCATACGGAGGCACAGAGTGGGGGAGAAAGACTTATCTGATGTCGCAGCCCCCGGCAACCTTGGCTTGCTACGACCGGATTCTCAGACCTGCAGCCCCCGGCAACCTTGGCTTGCCGAGGTCCGGGCGTCGGCCTATTCTCTTTTCTTCCAGAATAGCTCAGCAGAAATGTTCATGCATCCTGCGAACCAAAAAGGGGCGGAAAGGAACAGAGAGATGCATACTCGACCTCTATGCTAAGGATTAGTCGCCGCCAAGCACTATCAACCCTAACACAAAGAGAGACTCAACCTAGCATGCATGCTAAAACTTAGGGCGCCAGCGCTTCATTTATTTATGCTCAGGGTCTGCGCCTGGCTTTGTACAAAGGGTTACATGCCTTGCCGGCAAGGCTTGTACAAAAGGTGGTTTGCCGGGGAGCCCGGCAACCGCGCCTTACGGGTAAAACTTACGAAGATGTTCGATGTTCCAGGAGTTGCTCACTGGAATACCATCTTCAGTCTCCAGGCGGACTGCGCCGGGCCTGGTGACTCATATTACCCGATAAGGGCCTTCCCACTTTGGCGTCAACTTGTCGGAATTCTCAGCCGACTGAACGTGACGAAGAACAAGGTCGCCTTCCTCAAAGCTTCGGGCATGGACCTTGCGGCTATGGTAGCGGCGCAAGGCTTGCTGGTAGCGTGCTGCTCGTACAGCTGCCCGAAGACGATCTTCCTCAAGGAGCGTTCCGTCATCTTGCTGCAACTGCTCTTGCTCAAGCTCATCACAAGCGAGCACTCGAGGTGACCCGTATGTGAGTTCCGTGGGGAGAACTGCTTCTGCCCCGTAAACGAGGGAGAAGGGTGTGTGGCTGGTGGCTCGATTTGGTGTCGTTCTGTTTAACCAAAGAGTCGCCGGCAATTCATCAATCCAGTGTCGCTCGCACCTGCGTAGCCTGTCAAAGGTCCTCGTCCGGAGGCCTCGCAACACTTAAGCATTTGCTCTCTCAGCTTGGCCATTCCTCCGTGGATGTGCAACAGAAGCAAAACAGACCTTGCTGCCGAGGTCTTAGAGGTACTGCATGAAGGCGTGGCTCATGAACTGCGTGCCGTTGTCGATGATGACTCTATTTGGCACACCAAAATGGTAGACTAGCCCCTTGAAGAATTTGACGGCTGACTGTGCTGTCACCCTTTTCACTGCCTCCACCTCCGGCCACTTTGTGAACTTGTCGATCGCAACGTACAAGTACTCAAAGCCCCCGACAGCACGAGGGAAGGGGCCCAGTATGTCGAGCCCCAGACCGAGAATGGCCAGGAAAGAGGGATTGTCTGGAGAGCTTGAGCTGGTTGATGTAGCTTCTTTGAATGGAACTGGCACACTTCACACTTGGTTAGTAGTGCCATTGCATCTTGGAGGGCTGTGGGCCAGAAGAAACCTTGCCGGCAAGGGCCCTCGACCCTATGTGGGAGCCACATATGCCTCCGTGTATCTCTGCTAACAGCTCCAGTCCTTCCTCCCGGGGAATGCACTTTAATTTCACACCGTTCGGTCTTTTTCTGTACAGGACGTCGTCGACGAACTGATACATGGCGGACCGATGGGCTACTTTCTCCGCTTCTTCCTGCTCCTCAGGAAGTTCCCCTGTTTGGAGGAATCCGACAGTATGTTGTGCCCATGCCGGAGCCTGGGGTTCGACGACAAGGACCAAAGGCATTTCTTCTGCCATTGGAGCGGCTGTCTCTACGGCCAGGGCTTGATGCCCTGCCGGAGTTTGTGGCCCCATGGCAGGCTCGGTGTCCACAGCAACATCCTTGCCGGCCGCTCCTGGGAGCTCGGCGGGAAAGTACTTGCGGGGGCCTGATTTCCTGCGCTTGTTCTGCTCTGTCAATGGTTCAACGGATGGTTGAGTTAACTGAAGCACAAAAGTACCTGGATCCATAGACAGTTTGAGTGCAGCGCGCTTTGACAGGTAATCGGCGGTGTCGTTCTCCACTCGGGGAACATGCTTCGCTTGTATACCGTCAAAACGCTCCTCCAACTTCCTCACCTCATTCACGTAGGCCTCCATCAACAGGCTTTGATAGTCTTTGTTAACTTGCTTGACGACAAGCTGCGAATCACCCCTGACGATGAGCTTCTTTATTCCGAGGTCTGCCATGATCCTGAGACCGGCAAGCAACCCCTCGTACTCAGTAGTGTTGTTCGTCGACATCTCCCTGGGAAAGTGCGTCTGGACTACATACTTGAGGTGCTCTCCGATGGGTGCCACGAGTAGCACACCAGCACCGGCGCCTTGCAGCGAGAAAGCACCGTCAAAGTACATAATCCAGTTGCGACTTCTTTCCTTGCCGGGGAGAGTAGTCTCCTAGATCTCTTCGTCGGGCGTTGAGGTCCATTCGGCAATGAACTCTGCCAAGACTCTACTCTCGATCGTTGAAGTACTTTCAAACTTCAAACCAAAGCTCGACAGGTCCAAAGCCCATTCCACAATCCTCCCGGTTGCGTCTGGGTTATGCAATATCCGTTGCAACGGGAGGCGGGTGACGACAGTGATCTCGTGGGCTTGGAAGTAATGACGCAGCTTCCTCGAGGCCATAAGGAGGCCAAAGAGCTATTTCTGCACACCGGAGTACCTTGATCTAGCCCCCTGCATGAGGGAGCTGACAAAGTAAAATGGGTGCTGCATCATCTTCTTCTTCTGCGCCACTCCATTAGGTTGCACGGGCCCCGTCCCGCCGGCGTCAGCCTCTGCCGGGGGCGTCACCTCGCCGGTACCAGGCCCTGCCGGGGGAAGCCCTGGTTCGTCATCCGCCCGTCTTGCCATTGTCGCTGCCTCTTTGTCGACCTCCCTCTGTGCCACTAGCGCGGCGCTAACCACTTGGTCCGTTGCCGCAAGATACAGCAGCAACGACTCTTTTGGTTTAGGCGCAACCAGTATTGGTGTAGAGCAGAGGTATTTCTTCAAATCCTACAGCGCTGCTTCGCCTCTGGGGTCCACTCCATTGGGACCGCCTTCTTCAAGATTTTGAAAAAGGGGAGGGCACGCTCAGCAGTCTTGGAAATGAACCTGCTCATGTCGGCAACGCAGCCAGTGAGCCAGCGCACATCCTTGATCCTCTTAGGTGCCTCAATTTGCTCAATGGCCTTGATCTTATTTGGATTCGCCTCGATCCCGCGCTATGACACAAAGAACCTGAGAAGTTTGCCGGATGGAACACCGAAGACACACTTCTCAGGGTTCAACTTGAGGTTGATCTTGCGCAAATTTGCAAACGTCTCTTCTAAATCTTGCACGAGTGTCGCCTTGTCCTTGGTTTTGACCACTATGTCATCCATATAAGCTTCCATATTTCTATGTAGTTGGGGCTCAAAACCAATTTGGATTGCCCTTGCAAACGTTGAGCCAGCACTCTTCAACCCGAAAGGCATTCGCAAAAAGCAAAATGTACCACATGGGGTGATGAATGCTGTCTTTTCCTCATCTTCTCTTGTCATGCAGATCTGGTGGCATCCTGAGTAGGCCTCGAGGAATGATAACAAGTCGCACCCGGCCATGGAGTCAACAATCTGGTCAATGCGCGGCAATGGGAAATGGTCCTTTGGACAGGCCTTATTGATGTTCGTGTAATCAATACACAGCCTCCACTCCCCATTTGCCTTGCGCACCACCACCGGATTGGCCAACCACGTCGGATGGAGTAGTCCCCTCACCAAGCCTGCCGCTTATAACTTCCTGATCTCCTCCGTGATGAACTCCTGCCGCTCCAAAGCTTGCTTCCTAACCTTCTTCTTGACGGGTCACGCATGAGGACAGACAGCAAGATGGTGCTCAATCACCTCCCTGGGAACGCCGGGGATGTCAGATGCTTGCCATGCAAACACATCGACATTCGCCCACAGGAAGGTGATGAGCACGCTTCCCTATTTGCTATCAAGGGAGGAGCTTATGGTGAAAGCCCCTCCCGTGCCATCCTCCTTGACGGACACCTTCTTGGTCTCTGCTGGCACAGCTCTGGATTTCTTGCTCTTGCCAGCGGAGCTCTCTGGCACGTCCTCGACGGGAGCACAACACTCCGAAGAGGTGCGCTTGCCGGAGTGGGTGCGAGAGGTCTTGCCGGTCTTCTTCCCTCCCGGGGCTTCGGCGGCAGGAGCAAGTGCCTTGGCGGCAGGAGCTGCAACTGCCTCCCGGTAGAGTTGGTCAGTGCAGATCAGCGCATCCTTCTTGCCGCAGGGGACGGTGATGATGGTCATCGGCCGAGGCATCTTCAGCGTGTTGTAGGCGTAATGTGACGCCGCCATGAACTTAGCCAGTGCCAGGCGGCCGAGGATCCCATTGTAGGGCAAGGGGATCTCGTCTACACCGAAAACAATCCTCTCCGTCCTATACTTCAACTCGCCTCCAAACGTCACGGGCAGCGTGACCTTACCCTTCGGCTGGCTCCTTCCCGGGTTGACCCCTTGAAACGTGCCTGTCTCTTCGAGGTCTCCGTCAGGAATCTGCAGCCTTTTGATCACAACAGGCGAGATCAAGTTCAGACCATCCCCGTCGTCAACTAGCATTTTTTTCACCTTGAGGTTGTGTATCGTTGGTGAAACCAACAACGGCAAGCACCCGACCGCAGTTGTGTGATCAGGGTGGTCCCCGGCGTCAGAAATGATGGGCGTGCTAGACCACTTCAGTGGCTTTTGAGCATCGAATGATGGCTCCGCTGTTGTGATCTCACGCGCCCACTGCTTGTGCTGGCGGTGAGAAGTGTGCAGCGAGGCGCCACCATCGACGCACATAGCCTCCGTAGCTTTCTAAAAACCCTGCTCGTCGGACTCATTGTCCTCGTCATGACCGTCGCCTTCCTGCTTCTTATCGCGGCCCCGAGCGGGCCTCTCTTGCTGGCTATCCTTGCCGCGACGACCCCCTTGGCTGCCACGCTTCTTGCCGGATCTTTCGGCACCATCCTGGCCCTTCTCCTTGTCTCGCCTCTCATACTCGGCTTTTTGCTTTTCAGCAAGTAGCTCAACTTGTCGGCAGTTCTGGAAGTCATGGCCCTTGGTGCGGTGGATCTTGCAGTACTGCTTGTCGGAGCCTCCTGGCTTGTCGGCAGCTGCCAAGGCCCAACAAGCGGCGCACCCGGCAATTTCCTTGCCGGGGTCGTCTGCCTTGGCCTTCTTGGCAGCGCCGATGTCCTCGGATCCCTCGACGGCAAGCACAGTCTTGCCCTTGCGTTTCCTGTTGCGGCGCCGGCCCTTCTTCGTCGGGGTGGCTGTACCCTCGTCTGTGGAGTCGGTTTCCGCACCGGCGTCCTTGCCGGGGTACTTCCTCCCCTCTTCAGCCCGAGCACACCTATCGGCCAGAACATAAAGTTTGGCCACATCTTTGACCTTGTTCATCGCCAGCTCTTCACGCATCTTGCGGTTGGGCACATTCTGGTGGAATGCGCTGATCACAGCGGCGGGATGAACATCTGGGATGTTGTACTGACCCGGCTGAATCTCTGTATGTACTTGCGCAGGGTTTCACCTTCTTTCTGGGGGATGATATGCAAATCGCTTGCCTGGCCATGAGCTTGGTGGCCCCCCGTAAAGGCGCCAATGAACTCATGGCACAGATCCGACCAACAAGAGATAGAATCCACCGGCAAGTGCATCAACCATGACATGACATTGGGTTTAAGTGCCAACAGGAAGTAATTGGCAAGCACCTTATCGTCGCGAGCCCCAGCAGCTTACATGGCGATGGTGTAGATGCTGAGGAACTCCGATGGATGGATCTTGCCATTGTACTTCTCGCCGACGTTGGGCCTGAACGTGCGGTGGGAGGGCCACTGGAACTGCCGCAGCTCATGGGTAAAGGCTGGGCAACCCACCTCGTAGGGTAGGCCGCCAGAGCCCCCTGGCGCTGGGTGGTCCATAGTGGGCCCCACCCGCCTATCTGACTGGTGGCGCACATCGCGCCGGCGCTCGATGGTGGTTCAAGCGTCATCATGGGCTCGCTCCCAAAGAACCTGGCGCTGATTGCGGTGGGTCCGTGGGTCAGAAGATGCTATGGAAATGTTATGACAAGCGTCATCACGACGGACCGACACCCGTGGTGGCTGGCGTGGCGGAGGAGAGTGCACCGTGGCTGCAGCACCTCCGGTCCTTCCACCACTGGCATGCGGTGGCTCGACGGAACGCAGCTACCTCTTGAGCACTGCGTTGGTTTTCCCTTGAAGAGGAAAGGGTGATGCAGCAAAGTAGCGTAAGTATATCGCTCAGTTTTTGAGAACCAAGGTATGAATCCAGTAGGAGGCCACGCACGAGTCCCTCGCACCTACACAAACAAATAAATCCTCGCAACCAACGCGATAAGGGGTTGTCAATCCCTACACGGTCACTTATGAGAGTGAGATCTGATAGATATGATAAGATAATATTTTCGTTATTTTTATTATAAAGATGCAGAGTAAAGAAAACAAAAATAAAAATGGCGCCAGAAATAGCTTGTTGTCGGGAGAGTAATATGATGGAAAATAGACCTGGGGGCCATAGGTTCCACTAGTGGCTTCTCTCAAGAGCATAAGTATTTACGATGGGTGAACAAATTACTGTTGAGCAATTGACAGAATTGAGCATAGTCATGAGAATATCTAGGTATGATCATGTATATAGGCATCATGTCCGAGACAAGTAGACCGACTCCTGCCTGCATCTACTACTATTACTCCACACATCGACCGCTATCCAGCATGCATCTAGAGTATTAAGTTCATAAGAACAGAGTAACGCTTTAAGCAAGATGACATGATATAGAGGGATAAACTCATGCAATATGATATAAACCCCATCTTGTTATCCTCGATGGCAACAATACTGTATGTGCCTTGCTGCCCCTACTGTCACTAAGAAAGGACACCGCAAAATTGAACCCAAAGCTAAGCACTTCTCCCATTGCAAGAAAGATCAATCTAGTAGGCCAAACCAAACTGATAATTCGAAGAGACTTGCAAAGATAACCAATCATACGTAAAAGAATTCAGAAGATTCAAATATTGTTCATAGATAAACTTGATCATAAACCCACAATTTATCGGTCTCAACAAACACACCGCAAAAGAAAATTACATCGAATAGATCTCCACAAGAGAGGGGGAGAACATTGTATTGAGATCCAAAAAGAGAGAAGAAGCCATCTAGCTAATAACTATGGACCTGAAGGTCTGAGGTAAACTACTCACACTTCATCGGAGAGGCTATGGTGTTGATGTAGAAGCCCTCCGTGATCGATGCCCCCTTCGGTGGAGCTCCGGAACAGGCCCCAAGATGGGATCTCACGGGTACAGAAGGTTGCGGTGGTGGAATTAGGTTTTTGGCTCCGTATCTGGTAGTTTGGGGGTACGTACGTATATATAGGAGGAAGGAGTACATCGGTGGAGCAACGTGGGGCCCATGAGGGTGGAGGGCGCGCCTAGGGGGGTAGGCGTGCCCCCTACCTCTTGGCCTCCTAGATGATGTCTTGACGTAGGGTCCAAGTCCTCTGGATCACGTTCATTCCAAAAATCACGTTCCCGAAGGTTTCATTCCGTTTGGACTCCGTTTGATATTCTTTTTCTGTGAAACTCTGAAATAGACAAAAAACAGCAATTCTGCGCTGGGGCTCTGGTTAATAGGTTAGTCCCAAAAATAATATAAAAGTGTATAATAAAGCCCAATAATGTCCAAAACAGAATATAATATAGCATGGAACAATAAAAAATTATAGATACGTTGGAGACGTATCAAGCATCCCCAAGCTTAATTCCTGCTCGTCCTCGAGTAGGTAAATGATAAAAACAGAATTTTTGATGTGGAATGCTACTAGGCATAATTTCAATGTAATTCTTCTTAATTGTGGTATGAATATTCAGATACGAAAGATTCAAGATAAAAGTTCAATATTGACATAAAAATAGTAATACTTCAAGCATACTAACTAAGCAATTATGTCCTCTCAAAATAACATGGCCAAAGAAAGTTCATCCCTACAAAATCATATAGTTTAGTCATGCTCCATTTTCGTCACACAAGAATGCTCTCATCATGCACAACCCCGATGACAAGCCAAGCAATTGTTTGATACTTTAGTAATCTCATACTTTTTTCAACCTTCACGCAATACATGAGCGTGAGCCATGGATATAGCACTATGGGTGGAATAGAATATAATGATGGGGGTTATGTGGAGAAGACAAAAAAGGAGAAAGTCTCACATCAACGAGGCTAATCAATGAGCTATGGAGATGCCCATCGATTGATGTTAATGCAAGAAGTAGGGATTTCCATGCAACGGATACACTAGAGCTATAAATATATGAAAGCTCAACAAAAGAAACTAAGTGGGTGTGCATCCAACTTACTTGCTCATGAAGACCTAGGGCACTTGAGGAGGCCCATTGTTGGAATATACAAGCCAAGTTCTATAATGAAAAATTCCCACTAGTTATGAAAGTGACAAAACAAGAGACTCTCTATCATGAAGATTACGGTGCTACTTTGAAGCACAAGTGTGGTAAAAGGATAGTAACATTGTCCCTTCTCTCTTTTTCTCACATTTTTTTGGGCCTTCTCTTTTTTTATGGCCTTTTTATTTTTTTTATTCCTCACTTGGGACAATGCTCTAGAAAATGATGAGCATCACACTTCTATTTATTTACAACTCAATGATTACAACTCGATACTAGAACAAAGTATGACTCTATATGAATGCCTCTGGCGGTGTACCGGGATATCCAATGAACCAAGAGTGACATGTATGAAAGAATTATGAACGGTGGCTTTGCCACAAATACGATGTCAACTACATGATCATGCAAAGCAATATGACAATGATGAACGTGTCATGATAAGCGGAACGGTGGAAAGTTGCATGGCAATATATCTCGGAATGGCTATGGAATTGCCATAATAGGCAGGTATGGTGGCTATTTTGAGGAAGATATAAGGAGGTTTATGTGTGAAAGAGCATATCGTATCACGGGGTTTGGATGCACCGGCGAAGTTTGCACCAACTCTCAATGTGAGAAAGGGCAATGCACGGTACCGAAGAGGCTGGCAATGATGGAAAGGTAAGAGTGCGTATAATCCATGGACTCAACATTAGTCATAAAGAACTCACATACTTATTGCAAAAATCTACAAGTCATCAAAAACCAAGCATTACGCGCATGTTCCTAGGGGGATAGATTGGTAGGAAAAGACCATCGCTCGTCCCCGACCGCCACTCATAAGGAAGACACTCAAAGAACACCTCATGTTTCAAATTTGTTACATAACGTTTACCATACGTGCATGCTACGGGACTTGCAAACTTCAACACAAGTATTTCTCAAATTCATAACTACTCAACTAGCACAACTTTGATATCAGTACCTCCATGTCTCATAACAATCATCAAGCATCAAACTTCTCTTAGTATTCAACACACTCATAAGGAAGTTTTTACTAATCTTGAATACCTAGGATATTAAGATTATTTAAGAAAATTACCATGCTAATTAAGACTCTCAAAATAATCTAAGTGAAGCATGAGAGAACAATAGTTTCTGTAAAACAAATCCACCACCGTGCTCTAAAAGATATAAGTGAAGTACTAGAGCAAAAACTATATAACTCAAAAGATATAAGTGAAGCACATAGAGTATTCTAATAAATTCCGAATCATGTGTGTCTCTCTAAAAAGGTGTGTACAGCAAAGATGATTGTGGTAAACTAAAAATCAAAGACTCATATCATACAAGACGCTCCAAGCAAAACACATATCATGTGGTGAATAAAAATATAGCTTCAAGTAAAGTTACCGATGGAAGTAGACGAAAGAGGGGATGCCTTCCGGGGCATCCCCAAGCTTTGGCTTTTTGGTGTCCTTAGATTATCTTGAGGTGCCATGTGCATCCCCAAGCTTAGGCTCTTGCCACTCCTTGTTCCATAATCCATCGAATCTTTTACCCAAAACTTGAAAACTTCACAACACAAAACTTAACAGAAAATCTCGTGAGCTCTGTTAGCGAAAGAAAACAAAACACCACTTCAAGGTACTGTAATGAACTCATTATTTATTTATATTGGTGTTAAACCTACTGTATTCCAACTTCTCTATGGTTTATAAACTATTTTACTAGCCATAGATTCATCAAAATAAGCAAACAACACACAAAAAACAGAATCTGTCAAAAATAGAACAGTCTGTAGTAATCTAACTAACGCAAACTTCTGGAACTCCAAAAATTCAGCCAAAATAGTAAGACCTATACAATGTGTTTATTGATCAGCAGAAATTGGAATCAGTATTTTATCACGTTCTGGTGATTTTTAATAATTGTTTTCGTGAACAGAAAGTTTCTGTAATTTTCAGCAAGATCAAATAACTATCATCCAAGAAGATCCTATAGGTTTAACTTGGCACAAACACTAATTAAAACATAAAAAAATATAACCAGAGGCTAGATCAAAGATATATTCCTAAACATAAGCAAAAAGCAAAAAACTAAAAATAAAATTGGGTTGCCTCCCAACAAGCGCTATCGTTTAACGCCCCTAGCTAGGCATAAAAGCAAGGATAGATCTAGGTATTGCCATCTTTGGTAGGCAATCCATAAGTGGCTCTCATGATAGATTCATATGGTAATTTTATTTTCTTTCTAGGGAAGTGTTCCATGCCTTTCTTTAATGGAAATTGGAATCTAATATTCCCTTCCTTCATGTCAATAATTGCACCAATCGTTCTAAGGAAAGGTCTACCAAGAATAATAGGACATGAAGGATTGCAATCTATATCAAGAACAATAAAATCTACGGGCACATAGTTCCTATTTGCAACAATAAGAACATCATTAATTCTTCCCATAGGTTTCTTAATGGTGGAATCCGCAAGGTGCAAGTTTAAAGAGCAATTATCAAAATCACGGAAACCTAACAAATCGCACAAACTCTTTGGAATCGTGGAAACACTAGCACCCAAATCACACAAAAGCATAGCATTCATGATATTTAATTTTAATTTTAATAGTAGGTTCCCATTCATCATAAATTTTTCTAGGGATAGAAACTTCCAACTCAAGTTTTTCTTCATAAGATTGCATCAAAGCATCAATGATATGTTTGGTAAAGGCTTTATTTTGACTATAAGCATGAGGAGAATTTAGCACGGATTGCAACAAGGAAATACAATCTATCAAAGAGAAATTATCATAATTAAATTCCTTGAAATCCAAAATAGTGGGTTCATTAATCTCTAGTGTTTTGATCTCTTCAATCCCACTTTTATCAATTTTAGCATCAAGATCTAAAAGTTCCGAATTTCTGGAACGCCTTCTAGGTAAAGGTGCATCATATTCAATCCCATCATTATCAAGATTCATATTGCAAAACAAAGATTTAATAGGGGACACATCAATAACTTTTAGATCTTCATCTTTATTTTCATAGAAACTAGAAGAACACACTTTCATAAAGCAATCTTTCTTAGCACGCATCCTAGCGGTTCTTTCTTTGCACTCATCAATGGAAATTATCATGGCTTTGAGAGACTCATTGATATCATGCTTAGGAGGAATAGATCTAAGTTTTAAAGAATCAACATCAAGAGAAATTATATCAATGTTCCTAGCCAATTCATCAGCTTTAAGGAATTTCTCTTCAAGCAAAGCATTGACATTCTTTTGCGAATTCATAAATTCCTTAACACTAGTCTCAAATTCAGAGGGCATCTTATTAAAATTTCCATAAGAATTGTTGTAGGAATTACCATAATTATTAGAGGAATTACTAGGATAAGGCCTAGGATTAAAGTTTCCTCTATATGCGTTATTACCAAAATTATTCCTACCAACAAAATTCACATCCATAGGTTCATTATTATTCTCAATCAAAGTGGAAAAAGGCATATCATTAGGATCAGAAGAAACACTCTTAGTAGCAAATAATTTCATAAGTTCATCCATCTTTCCACTCAAAATATTAATTTCTTCTATCGCATGCACTTTTTTATTAGTAGATCTTTCAGTGTGCCATTGAGAATAATTAACCATAATATTATCTAGGAGTTTAGTAGCTTCTCCTAAAGTGATTTCCATAAAAGTGCCTCCCGCGGCCGAATCTAAAAGATTTCTAGAAGCAAAATTCAACCCGGCATAAAAATTTTGTATAATCATCCACAAATTCAAACCATGCGTAGGGCAATTACGTATCATTAATTTCATCCTTTCCCAAGCTTGTGCAACATGTTCATGATCAAGTTGCTTAAAATTCATAATATCATTTCTAAGAGAGATGATCTTAGCGGGAGGAAAATATTTAGAGATAAAAGCATCTTTGCACTTATTCCAAGAATCAATACTATTTTTAGGCAAAGATGAAAACCAAGCTTTAGCACGATCTCTAAGCGAAAAAGGAAATAGCTTCAATTTAGCAATATCATTATCCACATCTTTCTTCTTTTGCATATCACACAAATCAACGAAGCTATTTAGATGGGTAGCGGCGTCTTCACTAGGAAGGCCGGCGAATTGATCTTTCATGACAAGACTGAACAAAGCAACATTGATTTCACAAGATTCAGTATCAGTAAGAGGAGCAATCGGAGTGCTAAGGAAATCATTATTGTTGGTATTGGTAAAATCACATAGTTTGGTATTATCTTGAGCCATCGTGACAAGCAAGCAATCCAACACACGAGCAAACAAGAAGCGAACAAAAAGAGGCGAACAAAAAAGAGAGGGCGAATAAAACGGCAAGGGTGAAGTTGGGGAGAGGAAAACGAGAGGCAAATGGCAAATAATGTAATGCGGGAGATAAGGGTTTGTGATGGGTACTTGGTATGTTGACTTTTGCGTAGACTCCCCGGCAACGGCGCCAGAAATCCTTCTTGCTACCTCTTGAGCACTGCGTTGGTTTTCCCTTGAAGAGGAAAGGGTGATGCAGCAAAGTAGTGTAAGTATTTCCCTCAGTTTTTGAGAACCAAGGTACCAATCCAGTAGGAGGCCACGCACGAGTCCCTCGCACCTACACAAACAAATAAATCCTCGCAACCAACGCGATAAGGGGTTGTCAATCCCTACACGGTCACTTACGAGAGTGATATCTGACAGATATGATAAGATAATATTTTTGGTATTTTTATGATAAAGATGCAAAGTAAATAAAACAAAAATAAAAACGGCGCCAGAAATAGCTTGTTGTCGGGAGATTAATAAGATGGAAAATAGACCCGGGGGCCATAGGTTTCACTAGTGGCTTCTCTCAAGAGCGTAAGTATTTACGGTGGGTGAACAAATTACTGTTGAGCAATTGACAGAATTGAGCATAGTTATGAGAATATCTAGGTATGATCATGTATATAGGCATCACGTCCGAGACAAGTAGATCGACTCCTGCCTGCATCTACTACTATTACTCCACACATCGACTGCTATCCAGCATGCATCTAGAGTATTAAGTTCCTAAGAACAGAGTAACGCTTTAAGCAAGATGACATGATGTAGAGGGATAAACTCATGCAATATGATATAAACCCCATCTTGTTATCCTCGATGGCAACAATACTATACGTGCCTTGCTGCCCCTACTGTCACTGGGAAAGGACGCCGCAAGATTGAACCCAAAGCGAAGCACTTCTTCCATTGCAAGAAAGATCAATCTAGTAGGCCAAACCAGACTGATAATTCGAAGAGACTTGTAAAGATAACTAATCATACATAAAAGAATTCAGAAGATTCAAATATTGTTCATAGATAAACTTGATCATAAACCCACAATTCATCGGTCTCAACAAACACACCGCAAAAGAAGATTACATCGAATAGATCTCCCCAAGAAAGGGGGAGAACATTGTATTGAGATCCAAAAAGAGAGAAGAAACCATCTAGCTAATAACTATGGACCCGAAGGTCTGAGGTAAACTACTCACACTTCATCGGAGAGGCTATGGTGTTGATGTAGAAGCCCTCCATGATCGATGCCCCCTCCGGCGGAGCTCCAAAACAGGCCCCAAGATGGGATTTCACGGGTACAGAAGGTTGCTGCGGTGGAATTAGGTTTTTGGCTCCGTATCTGGTAGTTTGGGGGTACGTAGGTATATATAGGAGGAAGGAGTACGTCGGTGGAGCAACGTGGGGCACACGAGGGTGGAGGCTGCGCCTGGGGGGTAGGCACGCTCCCCCTACCTCGTGGCCTCCTGGATGATGTCTTGACGTAGGGTCCAAGTCCTCTGGATCACGTTCGTTCCGAAAATCACGTTCCCAAAGGTTTCATTCCGTTTGGACTTCATTTGATATTCTTTTTCTGCGAAACTCTGAAATAGGCAAAAAATGGCAATTCTGGGCTGGGCCTCCGGTTAATAGGTTAGTCCCAAAAATAATATAAAAGTGTATAATAAAGCCCAATAATGTCCAAAACAGAATATAATATAGCATGGAACAATAAAAAATTATAGATACGTTGGAGACGTATCAAACGTCGGCCTGAGGGCCCCGCTAGTCGTGGCTCATCTTTGTTGGCGACGCCGACGAGGCTCCGGATGGTGGCTCTCCATTCGTCGAGCTTTTTCGGAGCAGGGGGAATATCGAGGAGCAACTGCACGCGCACCAAGTCTTCTGCCGGCGTGGGTGGCGGCGAAAGCTGCATGGACCGTGACGCGCTCCGGCTTCTAACCACGTTAGAAGGAGCTCTATCACGGCCCGGCAGCTACACGCCATTTTCGCCAGTGTCTTGGCGTGCATGCTGGCCTTCCACGTCCCGCGCATGAAGCGCCCACGGCGGCGCCCAGGGTCACCGGCGTGGTGGCGCTGCTCATCGCGCGCAACCTCGGACGAGCGCGTCGTAGGCGCCGGCGTAGGCGTCTTGGAAGTCGCCGCACCGCCCCTAGGTGGCACGACGCCACCCCTGGAGGGCCCCGCGCCGCCAGCGGGGGGGCCCGGCTCTGTCTTTGGATTTGGCGGTGTGCGGACCGTCGTCTTGCGCACGAACGGCGCTGCTCGCCCGGCTTTGACTGCCGGAGCGATGCGGGTGTTCGCGGGCCGCGCCTCGGCTTCCATCCGCGACCGCCTCACCACTCGCCCGCACTGGTACGGGCCGTTCGGCTCCCGACGAACCGATCGTCATGATATTCTTCTTCTTGGGAGCCATGGTGATGAAAAACTACTAAACTAGCTGCCAGACCAGATTCTCACAACTGCGCCCCCCTACCTGGCGCGCCAAAGATGTCGGTGGAAACGACACCTATGGGATCACTGGGATCCCTTCTACGGTTGGCGGGCGCGGGGTTATGCAACGAGCAGGTCTAGGAGCCAGCACAAAGATCGTTTACCCAGGTTCGGGCTGCGAGGATGCGTAAAATCCTAGTCCTGCTTTGGTGTATGTATTTGAGTGTTCTTGAGTTCTTGAACTAGCTACGGTGCGTGTCTAGTCCAAAAGATCTGAATCCCTCTCCTGGTCACCTCGGGCTCCTTTTATAGACAAAAGGGGTTGCCACAGTGGCACACAGGAGGTGGAAAGGTGAACAGTACACAAGCTTATCGCTTGTCATTACGGGGCAAGGCGCATTAAATGCGCTCCTTAGGTGTCCCGTTGCTTTATTGGGGACGGCAACGAGGCTCGTCCCGTCTGTCGCCGCTCCATCTTGCTTGGACACGCGTCCAGGCCAACGAGGCATGCAGCGCCACGTAGGCTGGCTAGCTGCTGAGATGGCGTGGTGGTAGGGTCTTCAGGAAGATCTGCATGCCACTACGTAGGTGTTTGCTGAGCTGGACTGGAAGCTGCATGTCGCCACGCAGGTGCCTGCCCAGCTGGTCGGGCTGACAGCTGCATGGGAACGGTGGTGGAGTCTTGGCAGACGCGGGCCCGGCTGTGGCCCGTAGCTGTCTTCGGCAAGGACCTTGCCGGGGCCCCGGCAAGGGTCTTGCCGTGGCATCGTGGTCGTCCCCGGCAAGGGTCTTGCTGGGGGTCTCGTGGATTTCCTCGGCTAGGATCCCGCCGAGGATCGTCGTCTTCTGGTCTTCATCTGATCTTGTGTGTTTATGATCTTGACAAAGATCTGCATGCCACCACAGAGGTTCCTCCCGAGCCTTGGCTCCAATGTGGTTATTGGCGGCGTTGGAACCCTCGGGCTCAAGGGTAGCTCGCTCTGCTGGTATTGGGCAAGTTGCCCCCGCAAGGCTCTTGCCGGGGCCGCGGAGGCCGCCCCGGCAAGGGTCTTGCTGGGGGAGGCCGCCTCGCCCTCTTGCTCTTTGTGTCTCTGTCCAGGCGTTGCTTTGCCCGTCCTGTGATTCTGTCTCCTCCTCTTTGCCCTGCTAAGTGTGGCCGCAGGCACGGCTCTGACTGCCCGTGCACAAGTAGAGGGGTACAAAAAGGGCCCCTACTTTTGTACACCGGCACTCATCACGTCTTGACCATATCACATCACAACATGCCCTGCAAAAACAAGTTAGATGTCATCTACTTTGTTGTTGCAAGTTTTACGTGGCTACTACGGGCTTCTAGCAAGAACCGTTCTTACCTACGCATCAAAACCACAACGATATTTCGGCAAGTGTGTTGTTTTAACCTTCAACAAGGATCGGGCATAATCAAAATCGATTCAACTAAAGTTGGAGAAACAGACACCCACTAGCCACCTATGTGCGAAGCACGTCGGTAGAACCAGTCTCATGAACGCGGTCATGTAATGTCGGTCTAGGCTGCTGCATCCAACAATACCGCTGAATCAAAGTAAGACGTTGCTGGTAAGCAGTATGACTATTATCGCACACAATTCATTTTTTTCTACTCGTGCATATAACATCTACGCATAGACCTGGCTCGGATGCCACTGTTGGGGAACGTAGCATGCAATTTCAAAAAAAATCCTACGCTCACGCAAGATCTATCTAGGAGATGCATAGCAACGAGAGGGGGAGAGCATCTTCATTCCCTTGAAGATCACAAAGCGGAAGCGTTTATCAACGCGGTTGATGTAGTCGTACACCTTCACGATCCGCCTCGATCAAGTATCGAACGTACGGCACCTCCGTGTTCAGCACACGTTCAGCTTGATGACGTCCTCGCCTTCTTGATCCAGCAAGACGGGCGAAGTAGTAGATGAGTTTCGGCAGCACGACCACATGGTGACGGTGTTGGTGAAGAACAATCTCTGCAGGGCTTCGCCAAGCACAACGGAAACTATGACGGAGGATAAACTAGAGGGGACGGGCTTGCCAGCACACGGCTTGGTGATTCTTGATGTGTTCCAGGTGCTAGCCTTGCCCCTCTATTTATATGTTGAGCCCCGGGGTCGAAACTTGGAGTAAAAGCCTCCTCAAAGTCGGTTTTGCCCAGAAGGAAGAGTCCTTCTCGGACTTCCTTGGCTTCTGGCCCAGACGCCATCGGCCTCGGCATCTGGCCCAGGGCAGACGCCAGGGTCTCCGGCGTTTGGCCCCCTGGCCTCCGCAAAACTCCTTTTGCACCGACCTAAAGCCCCGTGGGCTTCACCCCTTGGCGGAACCATATCATCCTATATATCAATCTTTACCTCCGGACCATTGCGGAGCTCCTCGTCATGTCCGTGATCTCATCCGAGACTCCGAACGACATTCGGTCACTGTTGAGGATATAGACCTTAGAGTCACCCGCCAGGAGAGGCCGGGTTACTCATATGGTCATTACCAGAAGCCCGGAGCCAAGCTTGAAGACGATGGGCCAGAGATGGGCTTAAGACCGGATATGGCTTAAGGCCCGTAGTTACAATCATTATTATGGTAGAACTTGTAGTGTAAGGCAAGAATAATTGAGAGTCCGAGCCGGACACTCTTATGAGCCGGCCGGGACTCTGAGAGCTGCTGGGCGTCAGCCCCCCAATATAAAGGGACGACCCGGCAACGGTTTAGGGACAAGAAAGATCTCGTCGAGAGCCAGGCCTAGCAGTTAAGCTCCATGGTCATCGAAACCCTAATCAATACCACCTCAAACTGGAAGTAGGCTTTTACCTTCACCGTAAGGGGCCGAACCAGTATAAACCCTCGTGTTCCTTGTCCCACTTAACCCCTTCAAGCTTCCTAGTTGCGATGGCTTCACAACTAAGTCCTAGCTCAAGGACATCTGCCGTGACAATTCCACGACAGTTGGCGCCCACCGTGGGGCCAGCGCACGGTGGATTTGAGTTCTTGAAGGGCAGCTTCAAAGGGCTCAAGGGATACGCTGTGGGCCGGATGACCAAGAGTCGTCGCGGCAAGCTCTACATCGACGATACAAGCTGGGGCCCCGACGCCGGCTCAATTGAGTACGGGTACCGGGTCCCCTTCGGCGGAATTCACGTGTTCATCGGCAAGATTGGTGAGCCGGGCCCTGAGCTGGATCTCTGCGCCGATCTCATTGAGACGGCTCAGCGTGCACGACTCGCCCGGGCCCGGCCTGCCGTAAGGCATGCTTTTGTGGGATGCATCCATGGAGGGATCTCGGATCGATCTGTGTATGGTGATGAGACGGCCGCCGGCTCTGACGGCGAGTCGTCCACCGATGAGTCAAACTCGTTGTATCAACTTCAACATGGCCGGCTCATGGGTTATTCCGATGGTGACAGTGTTCCGAACCCGTTTGAGCCGCCAAGTCAGGTAGGGGTCTTTATGACCGGTGCACAGCCTGTTCAGAACCCTGCTGCTGGAGCGGGAAACCCGGTGCCCTCGCCGGCTCAGGTGCTAATGGATCTCACGGACAAGATGACGGCCCTGTTAACCGCCACGGTTGACCCGGCGGATCAGGCTCAGCATGATGCGGAGGTGGCACAGTTAAAATTAGATCTAGTGAAGGCTAAGGAGGATCTGGCAGCGGAAGGGATCAGGATGACTGCAGAGCGGGCGGCTCTCGATGCCCAAACCCAGTTGATTCAAGCGCAGTCTTTCCGGCTCACGATGGATCAAAATGCGTCCGATGAGGTCCTGAGAAGGAGGCATCAAAAGGCCCAATCTCGACTCCCTCCGGTTTACGATCCACGCAACCTCTTCAACACGCCAGGTGCAGGGTCCAGTAACCCGCCTGGGTCATAGTGCCCGTGTCGGGGACCCCTATTCAGCCACAAGTAATGGGGCCTCCCCAGATGCCCCCTGCCCCGCGTCAGTACGTACCAATACCACCGGGTCATTATAACAACCCGCTGGAGAACATGGTCGCTGCGGCAGCACGGCTGGCGGCTCTTCCGGTCGACGGCGACTCTCCGACGGCTATTGAAACCCGCCGGGTCAGGGAACTCCTTCAGACAGCACTAGCGCAGCAAGAGGCGTACTCCTACAGCCGGGACAGGATCCACTTGACCCCTCGTCCAGACCGGAGCCCGAGTTACAGCCGGCACATGGTCTCAGCGACCGGCTCAAGTAATGTCCGACGCCAGGACCCGCCCCCTGGCCATGGCCCGGCTCATAACGGAGTCTTTCACATAGCAGACCAAAACAGAGCACGGCAGGAGGCGGAGCAGGTGCCACAGTTGACGGCCTACCAGACTCCTCCGGCTTATCCGACGACGTCCGTTGATGTGGGTATCCCTACCAGGACTGGGGGTGTCCCTTGTTTAGCACCAGCTATCCGCAATGAGCGTTTACCCAAGGACTTCAAAGGCCCTAGGAAGGTGCCCAACTACACAGCTGACTTACAACCCGCAGCCTGGATCGACAGTTACGAGATGGCCATGGAACTACTGGAGGTCAGTGAGGCGGCAATGGCCAAGTACTTCACCATGATGTTGGATGGGACTGCCCGCACTTGGTTGAAAGGGCTACCACCGAACTCCATCGGGTCTTGGGCTGAGCTGAAAGCCCGGTTCATCCAAAACTTCAAAGATACCTGTAGGCAGTCCATGTCAATTGTGGATTTGACTAACTGTAAGCAGCAGGAGGGTGAGTCTACCACGCATTGGGTTCGCCGGGTCAAGGAGATCATACATTCGTCAGATAAGATGGATGCCGGCTCTGCAGTCTTAATGTTGGAACAGAATTGTCGTTTCGTGCCCCTAAAGATGAAACTCGGGCGGCTTAAGCGCGACTGCAGTGATATGGGTACATTAATGGCGGCTCTTGTCAAGTACGCCGATTCCGATGGTACCAAGGATCCCCCTTCAGATGATGAAAGGGCAGGGAAGGGAAAGAAGAATGGCAATGGCAAGGGTCCTCAGCATAACCCGGGGAACCAAGGAGGAGGCAAGCGCAAGGCCGATGGCAGCCTAGAGTTTGTAGCCAACGCCAGCTCACAAGGTAATAACCAGCGACGCAAGGGGAGGCCCCCTCCCCGAGGCGGCGGGTCAGGCCCGACGCTGGAGCAACTGTTGAATGAGCCTTGTCCGAGGCATGGCTCTAGAGAGAAGCCAGCGACTCATCTATGGAAGGATTGTGCAATCATGAAGGCCTTTAAGAATTACAATGGCCCGGGCGGCGGCTCAGGCGCCGCCGGCTTTCATGGCCCGGGCGGCGGCTCAAATTCTGGTCCTCCGAGCGGTCAAGGGGGATTTAATCAATAGTTTGGTTAGGGTCATCAACAACAGCAGGGGGGTTATCAGACCAACCCAAAGCAGCTTAGCGGTGGACAATATCATGTGTTTACCACCAGTCTGTGTAAGCGAGATCAGAAGCTTCATAAGAGGGTTGTGAATGCTGTTGAGCCGGCGGTTCCACGTTACTTGCGGTGGTCTGAACAGCCTATATTGTGGAGTAGGGAGGATCACCCTCCACGGGTGGATAATCCGGGTCACTTGGCCCTAGTAGTGGCTCCTCAGGTGGGAGGATACAAGTTCACTAAAGTGCTCATGGATGGAGGCAGCAGCATCAACATCCTCTATTATGAGACTTTCCGTCGTATGGGGTTGATTGATAAAAACCTCAGCCAGTCCAACACTATTTTCCACGGTGTGGTACCTGGTAAGTCGGCTTACCCAGTCGGCAAGATTGAATTGGAAGTGGCCTTTGGGGATGAGAACAACTACAGGGTGGAGAAATTAACCTTTGAGGTGGTCAAGATAAGAAGCCCATACCATGCTATATTTGGACGGCCGGCTTACGCCAAGTTCATGGCACAGCCGTGTTATGTATACTTACAGCTCAAGATGCTGGGTCACAATGGCACCATTATGGTTCACGGCAGCCGGAAGGTGGCTCTGGAGTGTGAGGAAGGCGACGCGGCTTATGCAGAATCTGTTTGTGCAACAGAGGAGTTGAAGTTTTACAAATATAATGTTGACCCAACAGATATGACCTCTCTGAAAAAGCCAACTACGGAGAATGAGCCGGCGATGATATTTAAGTCAGCTGATGAGACTAAGCTTGTCGATTTTGTTCCAGGAGATTCATCTCAACAATTTAGTATCAGTGCCAATCTGGATCCGAAATAGGAAAGCGCGCTCATCGAGTTCATCCGTGAGAATAGGGACATCTTCGCATGGAAACCTTCTGACATGCCAGGTGTACCTAGAGAACTCGCTGAGCACACTCTCAATGTTGATCCGAAATTTAAGCCAGTCAGGCAATTCCTTCGGCGGTTTAATGAAGAGAGGCGGAAAGCTATTGGTGAAGAGGTGGCCCGGCTCTTGGTGGCCGGGTTTTTTGTTGAAGTCTTTCACCCGGAATGGTTAGCTAACCCAGTGCTCGTACTCAAGAAGAACGGCACTTGGCGGATGTGTGTGGACTACACGGACTTAAACAAGGCATGTCCGGCTGATCCTTTTGCCCTTCCCCGTATTGATCAAATTATTGATGCTACGGCGGGTTGTGCACGCTTAAGTTTCTTGGACGCTTATTCTGGATATCATCAGATTAAAATGGCAGTTAAGGACCAGGAGAAGACGGCGTTCATCACTCCCTTTGGAGCCTTCTGCTATGTGTCTATGCCTTTTGGACTCAAGTGTGCACAGGCGACTTATCAGCGTTGTGTACAGAACTATCTTCATAACCAGATTGGGCGCAATGTTCATGCTTATGTGGACGATATTGTGGTTAAATCCATAAAGGAGGAAACCCTGATAGATGATTTAAGGGAGACCTTTGATAACCTCCGGGTCTACAAGATGATGCTTAACCCGGCCAAGTGTGTTTTTGGTGTTCCTGCAGGCAAACTCTTGGGTTTTTTGGTTTCTGACAGAGGCATTGAAGCTAACCCGGAGAAGATCAAGGCCATCACCTCCCTGGCTAAACCGGCGTGTATAAATGATGTTCAGCGCTTGGCGGGTCGCATCGCTGCTTTAAGCCGGTTCATAAGCCGTTTGGGTGAGAAGGCCATGCCATTATATCAGTTGATGAAGAAAACTGATAACTTTGTCTAGAATGATGCAGCTAATACTGCCTTTGAGGAGTTGAAGAAGCAGCTGGCAGAGCCTCCAGTCCTTGCTGCTCCGGTTGATAAGGAGCCCTTATTATTATATGTGGCGGCGAACAAACGGGCTGTTAGTGTGGCTATGGTGGTGGAGCGCAAGGAAGAGGGTAAGGAGTATCCGGTTCAGCGACCGGTTTATTATGTCAGCGAAGTGCTCATCAAGTCCAAACAGCGGTACCCGCATTGGCAGAAGCTTGTTTACGGTGTGTTCATGGCGAGCCGGAAACTTAAGCATTATTTCCAGGGTCATCCCATCACGGTGGTTAGTTCTGCCCCTCTTGGTGACATCATTCAAAACAGAGAGGCCACAGGGAGAGTGGCTAAGTGGGCTATAGAGCTGGGACCTCACGGTCTCAAATATGTGCCACGCACTGCTGTTAAGTCTCAGGCCTTGGTGGATTTCATCAATGATTGGACAGAGTCACAAGTGCCCGAGCAAAAGCCGGATAACACATATTGGACTATTCACTTCGATGGGTCCAGGCAGTTGGAGGGCTCGGGGGCTAGAGTTGTATTGGCTTCCCCTAAAGGTGACAAGTTCCATTATGTGTTACGGTTGATGTTTCCTTGCACTAACAATGCGGCCGAGTACGAGGCCTTGCTCCACGGTCTTCGGATGGCTAAGGAGATGAGCTTGAGCCGGGTAAGGTGTTTCGGTGACTCAGACTTGGTGGCTCAACAAGTATCAGGAAGAACGAGGCGGCTGATGCTTTAAGCCGGCTAGGCTCCCAGCGAAAGCCGGTACCACCTAATACTTTCCTGGATGTCCTGTATAATCCTTCTGTTAAGCTGCCTACAGAGGAAGACTTGGCTGTCCCTGACCCGGAGGCACGGCTGGTGGCGGCTCTCCACATCATACCGGACTGGACCATGCCCTATTTGGCTTACATGACCCGGGGTGAGTTGCCTGAGGATGAAACTTGGGCCAGACAAATAACCCGGCGGGCTAAGTCAATGATTGTTATCGATGGCGAGTTGCATCATCGCAGTGTTACAGGGGCGTTTCAGCGTTGTGTCTCCCCTAAGGAAGGTCAAGAGATCTTGCGTGAGATTCATGAAGGGGATTGTGGCCATCACGCTGGTTCAAAGTCTCTTGTGGCCAAGGCTTTTCGCCATGGTTTTTATTGGCTGACGGCTCATGCTGATGCAGAGGACTTGGTCAGTAAATGTGATGGTTGCCAGAGGTTCTCACGACGGGCTCATGTGCCGGCTCAGGAGCTGAGGATGATCCCAATCACTTGGCCCTTTGCAGTCTGGGGGCTTGATATGGTTGGGCCTTTTAAAAGGTCCAAGGATAAGAAGACCCACCTCTTGGTGGCAGTTGACAAATTCACAAAGTGGGTGGAAGCTGAGCCAGTTAGCAAGTGCGATGCAGCCACGGCGGTTCAATTTATGAAAAAGGTGATTTTCCGCTTTGGTTTTCCGCACAACATTATAACTGACAATGGCACTAATCTATCCAAGGGCGTCATGGAAGAGTTTTGTCACCGAGAGCATATCCGACTTGATGTTTCCTCAGTTGCTCATCCTCAATCCAATGGTCAAGCTGAGAGAGCTAATCAGGAGATTCTGAAGGGCATCAAGCCCCGGCTCTTGGTCCCTTTGCAATGGACGCCGGGTTGTTGGGTGGAGGAGCTGCCCTCCGTGTTATGGAGCATCAACACTACTCCTAACAGGTCTACAGGCTTCACGCCTTTCTTCATGGTTTATGGGGCAGAGGCCGTCCTCCCCAGTGACATCCGTCATGACTCACCTCGAGTGGCGGCTTATGTTGAGGCGGACAATGAACAGGCGCGCCAAGATGCTCTTGACTTATTGGACGAACAGCGTGATGTAGCCGCAGCTCGCTCCGCGATTTACCAACAAGACCTGCGCCGTTATCATAGTCGCCGGGTTAAAACCCGGGTCTTCCAGGAAGGCGATCTTATGCTCCGGCTCATCCAGGATCAAACAGATGCGCACAAGCTCTCCCCGCCTTGGGAAGGACCCTTTGTGGTCAGCAAGAACTTGCACAACGGGTCATATTACCTCATTGACATTCGGGAGCATAAAGATTCACGTAAGTCGGAGGAAGAGACCCGTCGGCCGTGGAACATAGCTCAGCTTCGGCCTTACTACACTTGAGCCACCAGCTGTCGTGATGTACATATTTCTCTCAGCCATGTATATATTATGATAAGCAATAAAGCAGGACCTCTGTCCTTTTTCTCCTCCAAATATGCACGTGTTGTTTTCATAGCAAGATTACATGATGACTTGAAGGAGGATTCGGCTTATGATCGTATTCGAATCTAGCCGTAAGCAATAAGGTCACTTGGGGGCTTCCTGTTCAAACATGGGTCGTATTCGAACCAAAGAGAACATAGCTGTCGATACCCATTTGATTGGCAAAGTGCCGAGCTCATTGGGGGGTTTTCCTTGATCATATTTGAATCATGGTTTCACCCCTTTGGGAACCGACGTGGATCGTATTCGAATCAGCGTTGTTAAACAATTCTTAAAATCACTTGGGGGCTTCCTGTTCAAACATGGGTCGTATTCGAACCAAAGAGAACATAGCTGTCGATACCCTCTTGATTGGCATCGCCACACCCACTGGGGGCTATATGATCGTACTCGAATCTTAGCATAACCCCTTTGGGCCGGGTCTCTGGTCGTATTCGAACCGGAAGCCCCTAAGTTCTTCTACTTCATAGTCAGTTTTTGTCTGATTATTTCAACGTGGGTACGGCCGGGTCTCACTTTGCCGGCTTTGGCTTACAGTATTAGCTGAACACAATGGGTGTTATTAAGACAGGTAAACCGGACTTGCGGTACCAGCCTTACCACCCGGGTTAGTTGAGCCGGAAGTATGCTTGCAGGCCGCTAAGTATGTTCTTATAGCTGTATTAAGGATATAATTGAAGACCAGTCCTTTTTGATTCATATTTCGGGTTGTATATCTAAAACTTATGATTCTCAGGGCGGTAAGCCGCCTCGAGACTTGTGATTTGCCCTTCTATGCAGGATAGTTAACAGTAACTATTTTGAGATTAAGGAAAGCAAAGGATTGATTATGACCCGGAGAAACATAAAGGAAACAACTTCATCAGACTTTAACATTCAAGGCATGCACGATGGCACGGCAAAGATAAAGTGTTGGTCCTACTCTATTACAAAGACTCATTGAGTCCAAAAAGGTGAGGCATTGATTGATAAGCCGCCAGCTGCGTTACAATGCTTGCTGAGTTGAGGTCTCCGGCTCGTTCCTCTCTTCTCCTCCGGCTGATCCCAAGACCTGGAAAGTTCATGACTTCCAGTCGATGCCGCTGAGAGCTTCGAATTGGGCTTCCTCGTCAATTAACCCGGCCGGGTCAATCTCCGGGGCGAAAGTGTGCTGACGAGCCGGCGGGATCAAGTTGAGGGCTTCATAGCATGGAGTAGGGATCCTCTGATTTTCTCCGTCGTAGCCCGGCTGATACTTGGTTAGATCTGTATCGTTGCCAATAAGAGTGGCCACCGGGCGTACGGCCTTCACGCAAGCTGCGAAGTCCTTCTGATCAAAGGCGGTGCCGTCTTCCTTCAGACTTGGGTAGCCGAGGGCGATGTCCGCCGGGGCTAACTCTGGCAAGAACGCCTTGGCCCGGCTCAGCGCAGCGATCGCTCCGGCTCTTGCAGAGGCCCGTCGCAGCTCTTGGATCCGTTGAGGCAGAACGGCGAGCCGGCGAAGGACTTCTGCTAGGTGAGTCGGCACCTCGTTGGAGAGGGCTACCACAGCCAGGGCACGTTGTGACCCGGTGTAGAGTTGCTCCACCAGGGTGTATACGGCCTTCTGCTTGGTCACCACACTCTGATTCAGGTTGGCACTTCTGGGACCTGTTTAACAGAGTCAGGTAAGCCGCCGACAAGGATGAACTGTGAGGTATAAAAATTCTAAACTTGATGAAAGCCGGTGAGACGGCTTACCGAAGATTGCGGCCACCATCTGGGACACTTGGCGCTTTAGGCCGGAGAGCTCGGCGGTCTTCTCGGAGAGAGCCTTCTCCGCCTGTTCAGCCCGGGTCACCAATGCGGCCTTTTCTTCGGCCCACGCCTTCCGCTCAGCGTCAAACTCTGTCTTCAGCTTCTCTTGCGCGGCGATGCTGGATACAAACTTGGCGTTTGCCTTCCGGGTCTCCATCTCTTGCATCTTCAGCCGGTTCTTGAGATCAGCAAGGTCAGCCTCAAGCTTCTTGCCAGCAGCCTGTATAAACTTCCGGGTTATGGCATGAACAATTACTATGCAAATTTAAAGTCCCAAGCGTTTTCCAAGCAAAGACACTTGGCACTTGGGGGCTAATGCATATTGAACGTTTCTATCTACTCATTGCCGGTTCAATGGAGTAAGCCGGAACCTAAGTCTACAACATACTCAATCATAAGTCGTCGACTTGGGGGCTAGCGTGGTACAGATACCTAAGCAATAAGTAAGAGGACAGAAGGATATTACCTCAGATTTCTGCTGGATCTGGGTCACCATAACAATCTCTGCGTCCCGGCTCTTGTGCACTTGGCTGACGAAGCCGGAGACGATCTCTCCAATGTTCAAGTTGGAGTAGTCGGTGAGGTCCAGGTTAACCCGATGCGACTCTAACAGCTCCCCTTTGGCGGAGCACTTGGCCAGCACGGTAGGTCTCCCCGGCTCAACGAACTCCGTCCGGGTGATTACCACGTCCGGGTCATCTGCTGGTGGAGCCGAGCTGGAGGCCTCCGGGTTAACAGAAGCTTCTGTAGTTATCTTCGTGGTTGGGGCAGCGGCCTCAGGTGCAGAGGCGGCTGGCGGCTCTTGAGCGGCTGCCTCTGGCTCAGGCAAGTCCGGCTCATCGACCGTCTTGGACTTCTTCACCCTCTTGGTGATCTTGGCCTGGGCACTGAAAGGACAAAAAGATTAAACACAATAGGGTAAGTGAAGACAAAAGTACAACATGAGATGGTTATCATTACCCGGGCACGGTCTTGAAAGCCGGCAGGCTTGACTGCATAGAGTCGCCGGAAGAGGGGGAAGTTTCCTGATAATTTGAGTCAGAAGAGTTGAGTGGTTGACGTATAACACCTGCCAAAGGATGAAAAGGGTACAATTTTGAGATCACCTCGGTCCGGCGTTTCCTCGATGCGTCAGGTAACCCGAAGGAGAGGTCAGTGCTTTTGTCGGTCCGGGTGTGCCGCCGGCTTTCATGCACGTGTCGCTTCAAAATAAATTGAGGATCTCGATAAGCTAAAGGATGTGAAAAGCTTACTTTCCGGGTTACCCTTCGGACTTTCAGCCTTGGCAAGGGCTCCGAGTCGGAGGAAAGTGACATTACCTCTTCAACCACCGGGTTACTTGCGCCGGTGTCATCCTGTCAATGAACAAGTATTGATAAGGCGGACAGCAACAAACAACAAATACAGCAAGGACTTAAAGGCTCAGGGGTTACCTCTGACTCGGAGCTGTCGCTTAACTGCATCAGCTCTGAAGTAGTAGGCCTGCTTCCTTTCTTGCGAGGGGCGGCTTTCTTGGCGGCTTTCTTCGCCTTTCTGGCCTTCTTGGCTGCCTCATGGTCATATTTGACCCGCCAGAACTTATCGTGAGCCTGAAAAATGCAATGAGGTTTTCTTAAAACGATTCAGATGAAAGTTATGTACAGATAAGATGTTCAGATCAGTGGCTTACCGCTGGGGCTGGGTTGGTCTTGCAGAAGGGGCCTAACCCGGTCCTTCCGCAGTCTGCCAGGCTCTCGTTCAAAAGAGCCTTGGTCATATCTTCTGCAACGTCTTCAGGAAGATCGTTGCGGCTGTGTCGCTGAGGGTCAACCTTTCGGCCCGTGTACTCACACATTAAGCCGGGGCGGCGGCTCAATGGGATCACCCGCCACGAGATCCAGACCCGGACCAGGTCGATTCCGTTCAGACCATTGCCCAGGAGAGCCTTGATCTTGTTGATAGTGGGGAGCAGAGGTTGGCGCTCCGCTTGTGTAACGCCCATGATGCGGCTATATCTCCCACGTGTCGAGGCACGACTTAGAGGCATAACCGCATTGTGGTTTTGTCGCAAGAAGGGTCATCTTCACACAATCCCATGTAATGAACAAGAATGGGATAAAGAGTTGGCTTACAATCGCCACTTCACACAATACATAAAAACATACATCATTCAGAGATACACACATAGGTCCGACTACAGAACCAAAAGAAAAGAAGACAACCCAACTGCTAGATCCCTGATCGTCCCAACTGGGCTCCACTACTGATCAATAAGAAAAGAAACAACACAATGGACAAGATCTTCATCGAGCTCCCACTTGAGCTCAGTTGCGTCATCTGCACTGGTCTCATCGGCACCAGCAACTGTTTGGAAGTATCTGTGAGTCACGAGGACTCAGCAATCTCACTCCCGCGAGATCAAGACTATTTAAGCTTATAGGAAAGGATGGTGTAAAGAGGAGGAGCTGCAGCAAGCACTAAGCATATATGGTGGCTAACATACGCAAAAGAGAGCGAGAAGAGAAGCAACGGAACGGTCGTGAACTAGCAATGTTCAAGAAGTGATCCTGAACACCTACTTACGCCAAAACATAACACAAGAAACCGTGTTCACTTCCCGGACTCCGCCGAGAAGAGACCATCACGGCTACACACGCGGTTGATGCGTTTTAATTAAGGTCAAGTGTCAAGTTCTCTACAACCGGACATTAACAAATTCCCATCTGCCACATAACCGCGGGCACGGCTTTCGAAAGATATAACCCTGCAGGGGTGTCCCAACTTAGCCCATTATAAGCTCTCACGGTCAACGAAGGATAAACCTTCTCCCAGGAAGACCCGACCAGTCTCGGAATCCCGGTTACAAGACATTTCGACAATGGTAAAACAAGACCAGCAAAGCCGCCCGAATGTGCCGACAAATCCCGATAGGAGCTGCACATATCTCGTTCTTAGGGCACACCGGATTGTCCAAGCTTCCGGTAGGCCAGCCCAGAGTTGCCCCTGGTGGCCACCGGCGACTGACGGGTTAGACCAACACTCAGAGGAGCACTGGCCCGGGGGTTTAAAATAAAGATGACCCTTGAGTCTGCAGAACCCAAGGGAAAAAGGCTTAGGTAGGCAAATGGTAAAACCAAGGTTGGGCCTTGCTGGAGGAGTTTTATTCAAAGCGAACTGTCAAGGGGGTCCCATAAATCACCCAACCGCGTAAGGAACGCAAAAATCAAGGAACATAACACCGGTATGACGGAAACTAGGGCGGCAAGAGTGGAACAAAACACCAGGCATAAGGCCGAGCCTTCCACCCTTTACCAAGTATATAGATGAATTAATTAAGATAAGAGATATTGTGATATCCCAACATAAATAGAATCCAACATGGAGCAATCTTCATCTTCACCTGCAACTAACACGCTATAAGAGGGGCTGAGCAAAAGCGGTAACATCGCCAAACAACGGTTTGCTAGGAAGGTGACAAAGGTTAGAGATTCATGGCGATTTGGGAGGCTTGAAGAGCAAGTGAATAGGTAACGCGGCATAGCAATAGAGCGAACAACTAGCAAGCAAAGATAGAAGTGATTTCGAGGGTATGGTCATCTTGCCTGAGATCCCGCAAAGAAGAAGAACGAGTCCATGAAGAAGACAAGCGGACGTAGTCGAACGAATCCTCACAACTCCAGAACGAAACCGAAGCTAACGAGAGAAGCAACCCGGAAAGAAACAAACAACATAGTAAACAACCACCACATACACATGACATGATGCAAAAACAAATATGATGCATGACCGGTTTAATGAGGCATGGCATGGCAAAATGCAACAAACAACACTACAAATTAAGTGGAGCTCAATATGCAACGAGTTGCATATTGACGAAACACCACATCAATTATTTAGTTCTCTCTCGTTTATGGACCCAACAATATTAAATGTTTTTAACCATGGCAAGAGGTGAAGCATAAGGAAACTACCTATTTAAGCAAGTTAAATGAGGCCGGAAACAAACAACAACAATTCCGGAAAATCCTCATGTCCATATATTGGGATTGGTACTGTTCTGCCATAAACGCCATTTTAATGTTGTTAAACAGCAAAATAGAGTGCACCATGTTAAACTAGGCATTTTTCCAAGAAAGTTACATATATAGTTTAATTAAATCCGAGTTACGGTTAATTAGTTATGAATTAAATCATTTTAACATGGCATTTAAGCAAATTTAAACAAATAGCATTTTAAACATTTTTAACATGGGTGAAAGTGGCATATTATTAAACTACACAATTCTAAGCATTTTACATATTTAGTTTGTTTTAAACCGATGCACGGTTGTGGACTTATTAAATGCATGAAGTGCAAGGGGTTTTCTGTAAAATAGTAATTCCCTGGATAAATAGTCAAATTCGTCCAGTGGAAAAAAACACAACATGGGCTGAGTTAGCACACTGCTGGGCCAGGGACTGGGCGGTGGCTCACATTGGGCCTGCAGGGACGCGCGGAGCTGGGCTCGCGGGCGAAGGGAGCTGGGCCTGCGCAGCTGTGACCCAGCCAATGCTCGCGGTCAACGGGGACCAGATCGGGCAAAGACTGGCGCTCGAGACGAACTGGAGGGGCGCCGTCCTCGTCAGGAACCGATGAAGACGACGGCGACAGGGACGGCGCCGAGGCAGTGGAGGCGAGCGGATCTGGGCGTCGGGGGTCCATCTCCGGCGATGTTGGCGGCAGCTAGTTCTCCTGGTCAGAGAGAAAACGAGAGGGATGAGAGACAGAGGGGAAGACGAGCAGGAGAAGGACAGGAGGAGGGGGCACGTGACGGCGACGAGGCTGACGATGAAGCTCCGGCTGGTCGAGGGAGGTGGCGCACGGCTGCTGGGCTTGGGCGCTCGGCCTCCTGTTCGGTTGCTTCGGCCATGAGGACGAGGAGGCGGACACGCAAGGTGGAGCTCGGGCGCGCGAGAGACCCGGCGAGGACGGAGCAAGGCGGCGGCAACGCGGGAATGCGGGGACGGAGAGGGGCGGCGAACCTCCGGATCTTGCCGGAGATGGCAAGGACGAAGGCGACATGGGGTCTCCTCGGGGCTAGGCCTCTCGGGTGGCCATGCCTGCTTGAGGTCGTCCAGACCTGCTGCTGGTCCGAGGCGAGCTGAGCAGAGGGGCGCCGGCCTTGGCGTGACAGCTACAGCTCCGCGGCTGTGGGCACGGGGACGAGGAGGTGGGAGGCGGCAGGGAGCTCCTCTCCCTGGCTCGCGACGAGGGGAACGGGGAGGTCTACGTGGGCTGTGGTGGTTGGATGGATCGGGAAGGAGGAGGCTGGTAGGTTGGGGATGGATCCCGAGGGGGATTTTTGGAGTGGTGGCAGCCGAATGGGGATGGGACAAGCCTCCTAACTTTTAGAGTTGGACCTCGAGTATAAATAGCAGGGAATTAGGTTAGGGGCTAGTCCCTCCGATCGAAATCAACGGTCGAGAAAAATAGGCTATGGGCGTCCAACAAAGAAAAACGGTGATGTTTTGTAGACGTTAGGGGATGATCCGGACCCAACGGTAACGAAAGTCCGGTTCGGGTTCGAGACAAATTTCGGACGCGCGCGAGGGGGCGAAGCACTGTGCAAAGAGGGGCTCCGGTTTAAGCAAGAGGGAAAACGAAGAACGAGGTTGGTCTCGGAAGGGTCAGCGGAAGCAAGAGGGGCGCGGCAACTACGATCGGATGCATGTTTGAAAAACAATGACGGATGCAAGGCGATGATGCAATGATGAATGCAACACACAAATAAAACACATGGCGCAAACGAAAACATGGAAGGCATCTGGAGCGTCGGTTTCGGGGCGTCACAACACTCCACCACTACAAGAGGATCTCGTCCCGAGATCTAGGATGGCACCGGAGAGAAAACGGAAGAGCAAGAGAAGAGGTAAAACTAATTGCTTCTTTGACAAACGAGTGAAACTAAAGAACCTTGCGAGGTTGAACAAATCGAAAGAAATGACACAACGGAGATAAGTGAATTGAGAGAACTCCGTAGTAAACGGAAAACAAGGAACACCATGTGAACTTTGGAGTTTGCAAAGCTATGAATGACGAGAACAATGGACGAGAAATACATGCAAGCACTCCGGTTGAAACGAGATGTACAAGGAACGATAATGATCAAATACGATAATGCTCCGGTTGGAAAATGGAAGGGGTACTATATGGACTTGGCAAAATGAAAGCACTTGGATGAGACTCCGGTTGGAAGAGGAATGATAGACATCAACACTCCGGTTAAAACAAGATAAAGAAGGAATGAGAATGGTATAATTTGGGCAGCACTCCGCCTGTAAATGGAAGGAATTGAACATGATCTTGACAAGATGAGAGGATACTCGATGAAATTAACAACACATTGCCTCCGATACTAATGAAAGAATGGCACAAGGGAAAAGAAAGATTTCAGACCGCACTCCGGTTGAGGAAGAAGACGAAACTTGATAAGATGAGAAAACTCGAATAGATGACACAACACTCCGGTTAAAAGGAAAAGCACGAAAAGAACACGATGCTCACAATCCGAGATGATGAGTGAAAAGAGCAACGTCACAACGCCTCCAGAACGAAAGAATTGAAGCTAGACCGTCGGAATAAGAGAACGGAGAAGGAAATGACAACTTCCACCACAATTGAATTAGGGAAACGTCCTTCCAAGAAGGTTTGGACGGGGTTGTTGGAAAACCAACAATGAAAAGAATAAGCTTGTAGTGGGCTTATGGAAAACATCTCAAAACTTGAGGTGAAATTCTGGCACTAACGAAAACAATTGCTTGCTTGAGATCAACGAAGAGATGAAATCTTCTCTCGTCTCGAGGATAGGAGAAAACTTGGATCATTGATAAGCACCATAATAGCAGCATTCCTTAGGGAAGGCTTAAGGTGAAACATGACACAAGATAAAACCAACGAAGAGATTGGTGGATTTAAAATATCTCATTCTTGACCACATGTGAATCATGAAACGCGAACTCAAACTATCAAGAATGTCATAACACCACCTCAAATGATAAGGTAGAACGAATTGCACTTTAGAATGCAAGATGCAGAATGCTTGAACTCCTCAAGACAAACATGTGTAAAGCACCATGTTTATTAAAGAGTATATAACTTCAAGAGAAATCTTGAAGAACAATTGAAGAATGAAAAGAATCCTTGACGAACCACCATGTAGAGCCTCCATGAAAAACTCTGGTAAAGAAAAGATTATAAAAGAAAGAGAAGTTGAGAACACAAGGTGAAGCCTTGCGATGATTTAGATGGAGCTTTGAAATGATATAATTGAAACAACTTGGAGCTCCAGAAAGAAAAGATGAACAACTTGGAGCCGAAAATTTGATATCATGAACGAAATCCAAAAGAAAGGATTAAACACTTGGAGGAAACAAGAATAAGATTACATTACGCGTATCCTTCACCAATTTAGATTGATGACAAGCAACGGATTTGGCATACTACTTATTCTCGTAGAAAGGATTAAGATAGATATGGTGCAAACTTGGGAAGGTCTTCATCGAACCACCGGTAGGATTGAAACAACGAATAAATTGATATGATAATGAAGGAAGAGAAATCTTGAATGAACCACCGTAAGAATTGGAAATGAAAGTAGCAAAGGCACAATTCACCGGGAAGAAATGGAAAACGAAAGAAGATACTTGAGGGGATTTAGATACAAGTGAACGAATAGATGACGAGCTGAATAGAGAATACTTGGACGATGCACCGGAATAATATGGAGATGACCGAAGAGACATCAATTTAGAATAATTGGAGAACGAAGCTGAAAAACTTAGAACGAAGAAATCTTCTGAAAAGATGGCCTTTGGAGAATCAAACTGAAAAGACTCATGAAATGCTCCGGATGCATGAGAAGAATTCTCACAATCGAAAACAATTATGAGAGGGTGGCATCAAGCTAGAACCATGAATCTTCAAGAGAACGGACCCAGATTTAGGAGAAATCCTTCTTCGGTCTTCAAATGTTGAGAATGATGATGAGAAACACCACCATGAATTGTTGAGATACTCCGGGATGAAAATTAGAAAGGTTGAATCAACGATGAAAAGAATTTGAAAGATCTTGGAGAAAGACAATTGACTGATGATAATTCATTCTTACGTCAAACTTTGCAATGAATTTGAGAATAACTCCAGAAAAATTAGAAGAGTCAGGTAAGATCCTGGGAAAATACCTGTGGGTTAGGGCCCACTCAAGAGAAACACCGCTGAAATGATTTAAAAGAGAGATTGCGCTAGTTGAATTAAATGGCTTGAATGAGATAGCATCCTCAAAAGAACTTGAGTGAATTGAGAATGGGAACTTGAATCCTCTGGGATAACTTCAGCACTCCGGAACAATTGAATAGCAAACGGGAAATGATTAAGAGATGAACCAACATAGGAAAACACTTGAAACGAGGAAGGGAATATGATCAACACCGAAAGCTTGAATTGGGTCCACCGGAGAAGAAACACCAACGAAGGATGATGAACTTGAAACTGTTGAGCATCTTCATGGGAACTCACCGGATAAGAACATTGACGGAAAAGAATGGAGAAACTTCACCTCCATAAGATGGATACATGATTAAGAAATCTGAGTCATTGAAGAAAAAGGGTGGGAGGGCGGGAAAAACAAAGGCAACTTGGGGCAGATGGAATAAACACCGTTGAGAAAGAACTGAGGGGTGATCTAGCGAATGTTGAAATGATCGGATCCACTTGAAGAGAAGCACACCGGTTGAAAAGAATTGAAAAGACCACCTTGATGATCAAGAAGGATTAGCATCCACATAGAAATATGAGAACACCGTTTAGGGAAAGTCTGGAATCAACACTTGACTTCGAAGCAACTTGTATACCACAAATAAAAACAAAACAAAGGATTGGCTTGCGGAATAAGCCGGAACAAACATATGATAGAGATTTCGTCCGAAGTTTTCGTGGTGGGGCCCACACGGGCTCAATCGTACAGCACCATCATGTACAAGGTTGTGCACATGACATACGAAGCGTCCTCGAGTCGGCAAAGCCATGGACTCTTTAAGACACAACGAGACCACTGTAAAATCAACCGTGGAAAGGCGGACCACTAGACGTCGAACCCCAATCTCATATCATGCGTCTGTCGGAAAGATATCCTAAGGCTACTTGAATTCCCACTTATAAACTCCCGAAACTTTCTGGTTATGCAATCTGGTGTTGGGGATACAGAGGACACAAAATATATCACCCAAACTAACAATACCTAGATCCAGCTGTATCCATCCGTCAACACATAACCAAGAAACCTTCGGAAATCGTTTACCTCAACCTTCGAAAAACATCCGTTATACAAGTTATGGCAATACTCCCGAACTCCCGCCCCAGTACTGGGTGGCGTCGAGGTGATCTCACCAACAACTGCATAAAAGAGATTTCGATGTCGGCGAAACTCAGGTATTCCAGAACTGCAACGATAAAATTGTGACGACAACACCTCGGAGCTCAACTCCCCGGGACACTGCCACAACCCCTAAATGTCAGGAGGCACCAAGAACAATGTTCTCATCACAAAACCATCGGAACGATTCCAAGATACCCGCGTGATCCTAAAATTTTTTTTAGTGAAATTTGAGGAGAGAAAAGTCAAAACTTCTACGTCAGGAGACCTCACCAGAGCGACGAAGGGACTGCGGAGTAAAAAGAATCCTATTCTCCGATATATATAACCCTAAGACTCAAAACATTTTTTTCTAGACTCAACAACGCCAGCGATTCGATCAAGCAGGGGGCTCCTAAGTCGGGGATGGCTCTGATTACCAACTTGTAACGCCCATGATGCGGCTATATCTCCCACGTGTCGAGGCACGACTTAGAGGCATAACCGCATTGTGGTTTTGTCGCAAGAAGGGTCATCTTCACACAATCCCATGTAATGAACAAGAATGGGATAAAGAGTTGGCTTACAATCGCCACTTCACACAATACATAAAAACATACATCATTCAGAGATACACACATAGGTCCGACTACGGAACCAAAAGAAAAGAAGACAACCCAACTGCTAGATCCCTGATCGTCCCAACTGGGCTCCACTACTGATCAATAAGAAAAGAAACAACACAACGGACAAGATCTTCATCGAGCTCCCACTTGAGCTCAGTTGCGTCATCTGCACTGGTCTCATCGGCACCTGCAACTGTTTGCAAGTATCTGTGAGTCACGAGGACTCAGCAATCACACTCCCGCGAGATCAAGACTATTTAAGCTTATAGGAAAGGATGGTGTAAAGAGGAGGAGCTGCAGCAAGCACTAAGCATATATGGTGGCTAACATACGCAAAAGAGAGCGAGAAGAGAAGCAACGGAACGGTCGTGAACTAGCAATGATCAAGAAGTGATCCTGAACACCTACTTACGCCAAAACATAACACAAGAAACCATGTTCACTTCCCGGACTCCGCCGAGAAGAGACCATCACGGCTACACACGCGGTTGATGCGTTTTAATTAAGGTCAAGTGTCAAGTTCTCTACAAGCAGACATTAACAAATTCCCATCTGCCACATAACTGCGGGCACGGCTTTCGAAAGATATAACCCTGCAGGGGTGTCCCAACTTAGCCCATTATAAGCTCTCACGGTCAACGAAGGATAAACCTTCTCCCAGGAAGACCTGATCAGTCTCGGAATCCCGGTTACAAGACATTTCGACAATGGTAAAACAAGACCAGCAAAGCCGCCCGAATGTGCCAACAAATCCCGATAGGAGCTGCACATATCTCGTTCTCAGGGCACACCGGATTGTCCAAGCTTCCGGTAGGCCAGCCCAGAGTTGCCCCTGGTGGCCACCGGCGACTGACGGGTTAGACCAACACTCAGAGGAGCACTGGCCCGGGGGTTTAAAATAAAGATGACCCTTGAGTCTGCAGAACCCAAGGGAAAAAGGCTTAGGTAGGCAAATGGTAAAACCAAGGTTGGGCCTTGCTAGAGGAGTTGTATTCAAAGCGAACTGTCAAGGGGGTCCCATAAATCACCCAACCGCGTAAGGAACGCAAAAATCAAGGAACATAACACCGGTATGACGGAAACTAGGGCGGCAAGAGTGGAACAAAACACCAGGCATAAGGCCGAGCCTTCCACCCTTTACCAAGTATATGGATGCATTAATTAAGATAAGAGATATTATGATATCCCAACATAAATAGAATCCAACATGGAGCAATCTTCATCTTCACCTGCAACTAACACGCTATAAGAGGGGCTAAGCAAAAGCGGTAACATCGCGAAACAACGGTTTGCTAGGAAGGTGACAAAGGTTAGAGATTCATGGCGATTTGGGAGGCTTGAAGAGCAAGTGAATAGGTAACGCGGCATAGCAATAGAGCGAACAACTAGCAAGCAAAGATAGAAGTGATTTCGAGGGTATGGTCATCTTGCCTGAGATCCCGCAAAGAAGAAGAACGAGTCCATGAAGAAGACAAGCGGACGTAGTCGAACGAATCCTCACAACTCCGGAACGAAACCGAAGCTAACGAGAGAAGCAACCCGGAAAGAAACAAACAACATAGTAAACAACCACCACATACACATGACATGATGCAAAAACAAATATGATGCATGACCGGTTTAATGAGGCATGGCATGGCAAAATGCAACAAACAACACTACAAATTAAGTGGAGCTCAATATGCAACGAGTTGCATATTGACGAAACACCACATCAATTATTTAGTTCTCTCTCGTTTATGGACCCAACAATATTAAATGTTTTTAACCATGGCAAGAGGTGAAGCATAAGGAAACTACCTATTTAAGCAAGTTAAATGAGGCCGGAAACAAACAACAACAATTCCGGAAAATCCTCATGTCCATATATTGGGATTGGTACTGTTCTGCCATAAACGCCATTTTAATGTTGTTAAACAGCAAAATAGAGTGCACCATGTTAAACTAGGCATTTTTCCAAGCAAGTTACATATATAGTTTAATTAAATCCGAGTTACGGTTAATTAGTTATGAATTAAATCATTTTAACATGGCATTTATGCAAATTTAAAAAAACAGCATTTTAAACATTTTTAACATGGGTGAAAGTGGCATATTATTAAACTACACAAAATTCTAAGCATTTTACATATTTAGTTTGTTTTAAACCGATGCACGGTTGTGGAGTTATTAAATGCATGAAGTGCAAGGGGTTTTCTGTAAAACAGTAATTCCCTGGATAAATAGTCAAATTCGTCCAGTGGAAAAAAACACAACATGGGCTGAGTTAGCACACTGCTGGGCCAGGGACTGGGCGGTGGCTCACATTGGGCCTGCAGGGACGCGCGGAGCTGGGCTCGCGGGCGAAGGGAGCTGGGCCTGCGCAGCTGTGACCCAGCCAATGCTCGCGGTCAACGGGGACCAGATCGGGCAAAGACTGGCGCTCGAGATGAACTGGAGGGGCGCCGTCCTCGTCAGGAACCGATGAAGACGACGGCGACAGGGACGGCGCCGAGGCAGTGAAGGCGAGCGGATCTGGGCGTCGGGGGTCCATCTCCGGCGATGTTGGCGGCAGCTAGTTCTCCTGGTCAGAGAGAAAACGAGAGGGATGAGAGACAGAGGGGAAGACGAGCAGGAGAAGGACGGGAGGAGGGGCACGTGACGGCGACGAGGCTGACGAAGAAGCTCCGGCTGGTCGAGGGAGGTGGCGCACGGCTGCTGGGCTTGGGCGCTCGGCCTCCTATTCGGTTGCTTCGGCCATGAGGACGAGGAGGCGGACACGCAAGGTGGAGCTCGGGCGCGCGAGAGACCCGGCGAGGACGGAGTAAGGCGGCGGCAATGCGGGACTGCAGGGACGGAGAGGGGCGGCGAACCTCCGGATCTGGCCGGAGATGGCAAGGACGAAGGCGACATGGGGTCTCCTCGGGGCTAGGCCTCTCGGGTGGCCGTGCCTGCTTGAGGTCGTCCAGACCTGCTGCTGGTCCGAGGCGAGCTGAGCAGAGGGGCGCCGGCCTTGGCGTGACGGCTACAGCTCCGCGGCTGTGGGCACGGGGACGAGGAGGTGGGAGGCGGCAGGGAGCTCCTCTCCCTGGCTCGCAACGAGGGGAACGGGGAGGTCTGCATGGGCTGTGGTGGTTGGATGGATCGGGAAGGAGGAGGCTGGTACGTTGGGGACGGATCCCGAGGGGGATTTTTGGAGTGGTTGCGGCCGAATGGGGATGGGACAAGCCTCCTAACTTTTAGGGTTGGACCTCGAGTATAAATAGCAGGGAATTAGGTTAGGGGGTAGTCCCTCCGATTGAAATCAACGGTCGAGAAAAATAGGCTATGGGCGTCCAACAAAGAAAAACGGTGATGTTTTGTAGATGTTAGGGGATGATCCGGACCCAACGGTAACGAAAGTCCGGTTCGGGTTCGGGACAAATTTCGGACGCGCGCGAGGGGGCGAAGCACTGTGCAAAGAGGGGCTCCGGTTTAAGCAAGAGGGAAAACGAAGAACAAGGTTGGTCTCGGAAGGGTAAGTGGAAGCAAGAGGGGCGCGGCAACTACGATCGGATGCATGTTTGAAAAACAATGACGGATGCAAGGCGATGATGCAATGATGAATGCAACACACAAATAAAACACACGGCGCACACGAAAACATGGAAGGCGTCTGGAGCGTCGGTCTCGGGGCGTCACAGCTTGAGTCAGCTTGTCTGACAGTGGGTGAGTCGGCTCCAGACGCGAGGGGCAAAAGCCAGGCATCGGGCTCTCCTCAGCCGGCGACGTGTCTTGGCAGTAAAAGCACGTCAGATTCCAGTCCTTGGGGTGGCTGGGCGGCTCTGCGTAAGGGAAAAGGCAGTCCCTCCGCCGCTGGATGGAGATGCCGCCTAGCTCGTGACTTGGCCCGTTGGCGCACTCATTCTGACGGTTTAAATAGAAAAGCTCTCTGAAGAGCAACAGACTGGGTTCTTCCCCAAGGTAAACCTCGCAGAACACTTGGAAACTGCAGATATTGGACACTGAGTTGGGTCCTATGTCCTGAGGCCGCAGATCGAAGAAATTCAGAACGTCTCTGAAAAACTTTGAGCCGGGCGGTGCGAAGCCCCGGCTCATATGATCCGCAAAAATCACTACCTCCCTGTCCTTTGGCTGTGGTCTCTCTTCTGACGGGTCAGGGGCACGGTAGGACATGACGTCCTTCTTGGGCAGATATCCAGACTTAACAAAATCTGCTAGGGTCTCATTGGTGACGTTGGACCTCATCCAGTTGCAAGTGATGGAGGCTTTAGGAGCTTTGGGAGGCATGGTGACTGTTGGAAGCCTATGATGCAGGGAAAAATGTCCGGTTTAATAATGAGCTGGAGGAGACTTACAAGTTAAGGTTTAATATGGCGGCTTATGGAGGGGACTAATGATATATGTCTAAGTGCATCAGGTTATCTAAGCCGCTGGTGTGCCTGAGGGTAACTCAAATTGTCTACGACCTTATCACAGATGAGCCGGAAAATTTTATGGCGCATGGTTTTCTTTAAGCCGGAGGGTTCTACGGCGCGTGGTTTCTTTAAACCGGAAATGTAAACCGCCGTGATTCAATGGTTGCAGTTTTTTACTAAGTGTGGTAAAACAGGTTTCACACATTGTGGTAAATATTTTGGATCAAAATGGTCAGGCAAAAGAAAAATTTCTAGACCTAAAAAGCAGACGCAGGGGAGTTCTTGAGCATTGAACAAGGCCTTATGCAGTAAAAGGAGGTCTACTTACATAAGAAATGGGTACTAACACAGCTACCGCAGTAGTTCTACACAGAGCTAAGATCAAAAGAGGGCATTAAAAATCAAAACTACCGGGGCTCGTAGGTGACAGCGAAGAACACGAAGAACATGGATGAGCCCTACGGCAGATCTGCTCTACAGGGCAAGCAGGACTTACAAAGGCTGGAGAGTCGCAGAGGTCGTCGCGTTTCTCTGGTCAGATCAGGGTGATGCAGCGGCCTGAGTTGGTGACGACGAGAAGACCTACGGCGGCGGCAGCAGCAGAGCTCAGGCAGAGGAGAAGTGGCGCGAGGAAGAAGACGAAGGAGAGAGAAGTGGCTGAAAGCCCGTCGGGCCGGCCTATTTATAAGGGCGAGCTCATAAGTGGGCGCGAGAATCAAGGAGACCACGGCGTGGTTATCTCCCCACGAAACGCCTCGATTTTTGGGATGACAGTAAAAGGTAAAGATCCGTTGCGGATCTGGCGGAGTAAAAAAGGGCTTAATGGAAGATGACGTCACGGCGGATTACCCGGAGTCCAGAGGATGACGTCACGCCGGGTTATGGCTTCCGCACAATTGTAAGCCGGCGATTTTCTATCGAAAGGATTGAAGATTGACATGAGCCGGTTCAAATCAATCTGGGGCCTAATGTTGAGGATATAGACCTTAGAGTCACCCGCCAGGAGAGGCCGGGTTACTCATATGGTCATTACCAGAAGCCCGGAGCCAAGCTTGAAGACGATGAGCCAGAGATGGGCTTAAGACCCGGATATGGCTTAAGGCCCGTAGTTACAATCATTATTATGGTAGAACTTGTAGTGTAAGGCAAGAATAATTGAGAGTCCGAGCCGGACACTCTTATGAGCCGGCCGGGACTCTGAGAGCTGCTGGGCGTCAGCCTCCCTATATAAAGGGACGACCCGGCAGCGGTTTCGGGACAAGAAAGATCTCGTCGAGAGCCAGGCATAGCAGTTAAGCTCCCTCGTCATCGAAACCCTAATCAATACCACCTCAAACTGGACGTAGGCTTTTACCTTCACCGTAAGGGGCCGAACCAGTATAAACCCTCGTGTTCCTTGTCCCACTTAACCCCTTCAAGCTTCCTAGTTGCGATGGCTCCACGACTAAGTCCTAGCTCAAGGACATCTGCCGTGACAATTCCACGACAGTCACCAACATACATAACTCATATAGTACTATATCGTCAACAAACGTTAAGCGTGCAGACCCTATGGGTTCAAGAACTATGTAGACATGACCGAGACACCTCTCTGGTCAATAACCAATAGCGGAACCTGGATGCCCATATTGGCTCCTACATATTCTATGCAGATCTTTATCGGCCGAACCTTATGACAACATACGTAATTCCCTTTGTCATCGGTATGTTACTTGCCCGAGATACGATCGTCGGTATCTTCATCCCTAGTTCAATCTCGTTATTGGCAAGTCTGTTTACTTGTTCCGTAATACATCATCCCACAACTAACTCATTAGTCACATTGCTTGCAAGGCTTCTTATGATGTGCATTACCGAGAGGGCCCAATGATACCTCTCATACTCAGAGTGACAAATCCTAGTCTCGATTCACACCAACCCAACAAGATACCTTCGGAGATACCTGTAGAGCATCTTTATAGTCACCCAGTTACATTGTGACGTTTGATAGCACACAAGGCATTCCTTCGGTATCCGGGAGTTGCATGATCTCATAGTTAAAGGAATATGTATTTGACATACATGAAAGCAATAGCAATAAAACTGAACGATCAACATGCTAAGCTAATGGATGGGTCTTGTCCATCACATCATTCTCCTAATGATGTGATCATGTTCATCAAATGACAACACATGTCTATGGTTAGGAAACTTAACCATCTTTGATTAACGAGCTAGTCTACTAGAGGCTTACTAGGGACACGGTGTTTTGTCTATGTATCCACACATGTATCAAGTTTCCGGTTAATACAATTCTAGCATGAATAATAAACATTTATCATGATATAATTAAAATATAAATAGCATCTTTATTATAGCCTCTAGGGCCTATTTCCTTCACTATGTCTATGGATATCCTTGTTTGTTCCTTGTGGGACTAACCCGTGTAGGTATTGAAAGTGCAACTCACTCCAATGGATTGCTCCAAATGATCTACATCAACATTGAGCATCCACATCTTCAACATCTACATGAAGTCATCATCGACAAAACCTAAGGTTAGTTCATCCCACTTAGGGGGGATATCACATCTAGGGGGAGGTTTACCCTAAGTATTGAGCTAAAGCAACTCTAATGGTGTGAACACAACATTGCTTTATGTAGAAGTGGTAACCCCACTTGCGCTTAAACGATGAGTATGACCTATGATCAAATGTTCTCATTTGACTCCTAAGTCAATATACTCATATATAGATGACCTAGTCATCGCCAATTGCTTGATAGATGCTAGAGTGTTTGTGCATGCTTTGCCACATATTTCATTTGCCATTTTATTAGTGAGCATGTTGATTGCACATTTTTCTCATTCGAGGACATCCATTTGTTGCTTTGATTGTTTGGCTCTTTTTCTTCTGCCAAATGGATGTACAGGAATGCCTAAAAACTTCCTCTAGCTATCTATGCTTTTCTCGTCTCAAACTCTATTCATGCTACATCACAAAGTATGATCAAGTCAGATTCAAACCCTTTGGGTGAGGAGCACTCGGAGTCACCGATTCATCATAGACTTAAACTTCCAAAACCTCTCTATGCATTTCGGTCTGACCAATTCATCCTTTTCGGTCATACCGAGTTCACTGAGTTGTTCTAAGTTTTCAATCTCAGTGCAACCGATTGGAACCATTCGGTCACACTGAGTTGCAGTAACCGCTTGCGATTCTGCATCTCGGTAACACCGAGTTGTTCCACTCGGTCACACCGACAGGGTCAGGATATATATACCGACGGGTCAAAATTTGGAAATTTCTCCAAAGCCTTTCGCCCGCGTGTGTCCTGCTCTGCTGACTCGGGGCTCCGGATCATCCTCTCGTCGCCAGCAACCTCCCGCCGCTGGTCTCCGTTGCCGTCAACGGAAATCTACACCGCCGTTGCCGCCGTAGCGAGCTCATCACCGAGCTAGGGTATGAGTTTGAACCTTTGTGCAATCCTTATCTCCGATACTTAGCACAAAGCAAATGCCATGATTCTGACCATGTATGAGATCATCCTATCTAATAAAAAATTCCTTCAGATTTGTTTTGATTCGAAAATTTAGGGTTAGGTTTCCGTCGAACTCATCTCGGACAGACCGAGTTGTAGAAATCAGTCTCACCGATTTGGCTTAGGCCATTGCACTTGTAACTTTCGGTCTGACCGAAACTTGCAAATCGGTGTGACCGAGTTCAACTCTGTGTGGAACCCTAGCAATCTTGGAGTCACCGAACTGTGTCTCGGTCTGACCTATTCCACTAGTTTAGACTCCAAAAGTTGCTTCGGTGTTACCGAGTTTAACAAATCGGTAGCTCTGAAATGCTTTGTGTGGAAAACTAAAACTAAGCTTTTGACTCATTTGTTTTGCAAAACCTCTGCACTTTGTGATGCTCATCCACTCTATCTCATCTATAACTATTCACAGGGTCAGCTGTCTGTTTGCAGTGTCAAACATGTCAGATCAAAGTGAGAGCCAGAACAAGTCTGAGGAGCAAGTGAATCTGAGTGAGGGCACTAGTCCCTTTGGCAGTTATGATGAAGGTAGAAGAAGTACTCCTAGCAACCTGCCTAAGGCTGCTACTAGGCAGCGGAGGACTAGAAATTCTGATTCTGAAGATGAAGATTATATTGCTGCTGAGGAGGAGGTCGGCTCCAAAAAGAAGGTAGTCAAGAAGGAATTTGGCACAACTACATCTACAAAGCCTAGACTGAACAAGAAGGCTCCTGTATAGAGGGTGCCCATGTCAAAGGCCAGAGCCTCCACTCTTGAAACTTCCAAATCAACTGTTGGAGAGGCTGCTGGTGAGGGAAAGAAGAAGAAGGAAAGAAAGAGAGGGAGATGGTGCAAGAAAGTAGATCCCATGGCAGAATTTGAGAAGCACTCCTGTGAGGAGGAAGAGGAAGAAGAGGATGCTGCACCAACACACAAAGTTCAATAGCTGATGGGGGATGCCATCAAGTCTGGGGCTGCCCCTTCAAAGCCCAAGACTGCCCCCAAAGCTTCTGCTCTAGCCCTCAAGACAACACCAAAGAGGAGTACAAGGAATATACCAGCTACTGAAAAGAACAAGGCTCTAGTTCCTGAGATTGAAGAAGAAGAAGATGTTGAAGCCCAAGTGCTTAGGAAGCTTAAGCCCAAGATCCCTGACCATGATGACAATCATCCAGTGGCAGAAAATATGAAAGTCAGAAAAGATGCAGGACTCAGATTGTGGAGAGAATCAGATCCATATGCTGTGAGGAGAAGGACTGCTGTGGATTACAGGTTTCACATCAAGGAGCAGCAGGACTTCTATGAGACTATTCTGTTGGACAAGAAACCCATAGTATGTGACATGAAGTGGGCAGACTGGAAGTACATCGACAACAATGAAGACCACTTCCTAGGAGTGCGTGAAAGTTTCAGACTATGTGGAGTAGATACTTTTGTGGGTTAGAAACTCACCAAGTGGAATGATGAGCTCATTATGCAATTCTACTCTACAGCTTATTTCTATCCTGATGGAAGAATCGTTTGGATGTCTGAAGGTACAAGCACTACAAAAAAAGACACATCCGTGACATTTTGGGCCGAACGAATTTTTTCTGTCATACTTATGACACTTCTATAACGATAATTGTGACAAAACCCGGTATCATCATAGATGTGGTGGGGTCCTACTTCTATGACAAAAAATCATGACAAAAATTGGGCTTTTCGTCCTGGGCGGGGACGCAGCTGCATGACATTCTTTGGGCCGTCCATGACGGAAAAAACCATGGTAGAAGCGAGGGCGAGGAAAATATCGGTGAGTTCCCGGTTACGGTGGCTGGTCGGGGGGCCGAGCGATGCGCGTTTCTCTCATACGTACGCGCGTGTGTGCGAAGCGTTGGGTCTAACTGAACCCAAGCGAGGCATTGGGCTCTAACTGAACCCGAGCGATTGCACTGCAGGCTATGCGTTACTGAACCCGAGCGATCGATCGATCCCTTGCTGTTAACTGAACCCGATCGAGCGATTCCTTCGCTACTGCTGCTAACTGAAGCCGATCGATGTTGCCTCTGGATGAACAGTGAGCGTTGTTGAGGGGTTTGGATGAATAGTTCCCGGTGGGGGTTGGATGAACAGGAACCCGTGGTAGTAGAGGGCGTTGCCGCTGGATGAACAGTACCCCGATCGATCGAGCCAGTGGATGAACAGGATCCCATGGAGGGCTGGATGAACAGGACCCCGTGGAGGGCTGGTTGAATAGTAGCCGGTGGAGGTCTGGTTGAACAGTAGCCCATGGAGGGGTGGTTGAACAGGACCCCGTGGAGAGGGCTAGTTGAACAGTAGCCGGTGGAGGAGCGGTGGAGGCTGGATGAACAGGAGCCGTGGATGAACAATCGCAGGTGGAGGCTGGAGGAGGTCGACGGTGGATGAACAGTAGCCCGTGCAGGCTGGAGGAGGTCGACGGTGGAGATGAACAGTATCCCGTGGAGTCCCGTTTTGCGGTACGCCACACCCCTCCCGATGAACAGGACCCCCATTTCGACCGTAGCGCTCCAACACAAGTTCGGTTCCTCCGTTTTGCGGTACGCCACACCCCTCCCGGTCAACAGGACCCCGTTTCGACCGTAGGAGGTCTAACAGAAGTCTGTTCCCTCCGTTTTGCGGTACGCCAGACCCCTCCCGATGAACAGGATCCTGTTTCGACCGTGGCCGGTCGAACACAAGGCCGTTTCCTCCGTTCTGCGGTACTCCAGGCCTCTTTGCATCGGTTGTTCCATCCAAGCCGGTTTGCTCCCGGTCAACAGCACGCGTTCCGTTGCCTCCCGATGAACATGACGCATTCCATTGCCTCCCCATGAACCCGACGACGACGCAGTTTCTACGTTCCGACCCAGCCATGTACACGAGCCCTGGCCGTACATATGCACGAGTAGGCGTTCGAGACCCCGCCTGTATGTACGTACGTGGTCGTATTTACTTTCTTGCACCCTGGCCGCTGTACGTACATGTACATGCTACGGGCGCGCCTCTACTACGACATATGCGCGCCTCTACTACGACACGTGCCCTTCCTTGCACATCCACGGTTCATCGCTACGTACGCTTCGACCGGGTGGGTCCCGACTGTCAGGCACTTCCTTGCATGCGAAGATGTAGCTGGTGGGTCCCAGCAGTTAGGGGGAAACGTTTTTTCACGAAATACGGTGGCCCGTCCTGTGGGTTTCTGCTGTTAGGTGGAGGAATCATTATTTTCCGCGTAGTAAGGAGGCACTTCCTTGCTGCGGCTGTGGACTCAGCTGTCAGCCTCTCCACGTACAGTACTCTTTCGATGGAAGTCGGTCGTTGACCACATTGACCACGCCGCGCCGAGATCACCAAGGTGGTGGACGAAGGCGAGGTCTAGGAAGGGAACGACGCGGAGCCGGAGAAGACGCGGCAGTGGATGCCCACGCGGAGAGGAGTACGAGGGTTCACTGGTTCTGCTGCGGTGTGAGGCTGCCATCGCCGCATAATAACAGGGTGTGTGGGTGAGTGGAGGGATGGCCTGGCCAACGGTGGGAGTAGTAGGGGGCGGTGAGGCCTCCGCGGCAGCACAGCCGGCCACAGGAGGCAAGAGCAGGCGGCATGACTTGCGCTGCTCTGGCGTGACGAGGCACTGCTCCGCCGAGGCCCCGCGGCGCCAACAACAAGGCAGAGGACACTGCCGGCTCCGCCGAGGCCCCGTGGCGCCAACAACGAGGCAGAGCACACCGCTGGCTCCGCCGAGGCCCCGCCCCGCCAACAACGAGGCAGAGGACATCACCGGCTCAGCCGAGGCCCCACCCTGCCGGCAATGAGGGGGAGGATTCCCCCTGCTCCGCCGAGGCGCCGCCCTGCCGGCAACGAGACAGAGGATATCGTCGGCTCCGTCGAGGCCTCGGCCCGCTGCCAACGACGCCGCGCCACACAGAAAATGAGGAAGAGCAGAACACAGTAGGTCGCCGCCACTCGGGTCTAAGTAAGGCCACGCTGCTACCCTTTGGTTGAAGCCAAGCTAGGCGGGTGGACCATTGACGGCCGATTAGCTTCTTGGCGGCGATGTGGAGTCGGAGAGCTATGTTGGAGAAGGATGTTGCTTTAGTTACTTAACTGCAGGTGCATTTGGGTCACTGGCATGTGGGCCCAAGAGGCATCTGGCCCACATTTAAGTGACGCAACTGCACCTGCTGTTATGTCACTAAAGCTCAATCCGCTGGAGAAGAAGCTTCTGTTCGGCTCAGCCGGACATGGGTGCTACGGTTAATTAATTATACCTCCAGCGCACCCCTTTTTAGTTGAAGAATGTATGAAATGTAATGAAATCCGGCATGTTTATATGAAATCCGGCAGTGTATGAATGAATTTAGTTCGATTTGTTTGAATTCTTGTATCACTGGCATTGGATGAACATGCAAAACAATACGTACTAGCATTATTCCCAGGGTGATCACCTCGTTTGCAGCAGTTTCACATGTACTCCCTCCGGTCCTTTTTAGTCTGCATATAAGTTTTGTCTGAAGTCAAAGTATCTCTACTTTGACCAATCTTATAGAAAAAAGTAACAACATTCACAATGTAAAATCAACTAACTTGAAAGAAATCTAATATGCGGAGTAAAAAGGAACAGAGGGAGTACAAAATTTAGCGTTCCTGTACATTGCAATCAACACACAGGCCTGGCAATTCATAGGGAACATTCAAAACAATCAATGATTATGCATCTCAACGATTCACATGTCAGAGCCAATATTTACTTCACAACTAAATAATAAATAAAAATTGATCGATGCTGCTAACAGCAAAGGGCCTCCCATTCAAAAATATCAAACGCATGTCTTCTCGCTAACATCAATGAGCAAAATTTGACAAGGTTGTCCCATTCCAAAATGTCAAATGCGTGTTGTTTTGCGTACATCAATGAGCAAACTTTGACAAGGTTTTCCCATTCCAAAATATCAAATGCCTACGATTGTGGAATGGGCAGGGTTTGCCATCAGTTCGGACATTGACATGGCACCTCATGCTAAATAAACCAGCTGTTCTTTTTGTGCAGTTCCACCAAAATCAACCAAATTCGTGTGTAGCTTGTATGATTTCGCCTTTATATGTTGCAACGCCTTGAACATATTGGCACCTCCTGTCTTGTGGTGGAAATGAATGATTCGAGAATATTCGATGTATTCGTGAACATTTTGTGCAGTTCCCATTGGAATCAAGCTGAGCACCCCTATTTGCATAAATACAAAAAAAGTGATTAGTATAAAGCAAGTTGTACTATGAATTGACAGTTTAAACAGTCAACCTACATGATCCATGCAGAGCACACATTTAAAAAAATGGAACTCACCGGAAGGAATCGTAAAACAACATTGTACTGGCCATCACAGCAACAAAGATGGAGATCTGTGAGTCCTTCTGAGCTGAAGTTAGTTTGTTCTTGTGGGCAATAATGTAACCATCCTTCAACTGCTCCCTTCTTAAGAAGAGAGGCTTGGCTTCTTTATCCTGGCATAATCGGAACTAGGCACTTCACGTACTCCATATTCTTCTTCAGAGGAGGATGATCCTATTGTGCAAAGACAAGAGGACAACTAAATGCTAGCATCCTTGTTTGCTCGAAAAAAAGGAAAGGAAATATTTAAAACAACACAGATGAAGCACTTCTCAAGGACAATACCACTTTCGCATGACAATATCTAAACAGTAGCACAACACCAATAGAGATGACAAAGCTCAATCATATGGATGAAATCCGTGGGCGAGTACCAACCTTTGTCAGGAGGCTTATTGTGTAGAGCATACAGATCAAGCACTTCTCTGGAACCATCTGTTGTTATCTACTGTGGTTGCCATGCTTACTATATACTCCTCGATTAGTTTAATGTTTCCAACATCTTCTTGTGCAGTTCCACTAAAATATATGGTATCTTCAAATAAGATCCCTGTTTGCACAAGTAGAGATAATTACATATTACATTAAGAGTGGCATCAAAACAGTGGCAAAACAATTGCTTGTTCCAGCCATAGCAATAAATTAAGATGCAAAACTATATCATTACTTGTGTCATCACAGTTCCAGTGCTTCATTACAGCACCGGGAGTTGATTTTTGTTTTTCTTCCGCTTGTTCTTCCCCTTCATCACTTGGTTCAATAACAGACAAGCTTCGCCTTCAATGTATGTTTGGCAGTCAATTAGGGAGCACAAGTATAGCACTAAACAACGACGTTAATTTTCAGATGATAGTGGCAAAATACAGGCCAACAGTTGTGAAATATCCTTATCTTACCTCAATGGGATATTACGGTGCACATACAGATTGGAAGTCTTGTCTCCATTTGTGCAGTTCCCTAAAATCAAGCAACATTAGCGTACAAGTAGCACAACATATGAAAGCACACTGCACAATCATGTGAAAGAAGGCTAGTACTGACCTCTCATGACGCGGAATTCAAACAACTCACAAGAAGAAGATCTGAACCAAATTTGCCAACACTGATAGGAAGTAAGATCTCCTCTTGTGCAGTTCCACTAAGATCAAGCAATCAAGCAACGTTGTCGGTGTGACATTTTGGTTGAACTGCACAAAACACTCTTAAAACAAAAGTGTTTTGTGAAGTGAAACAAAAGGTCACAATAGCAACAAGGTGAAGTAGATAACCCTGTTTAAACAGAGATGCAAAGGATACAACTAGTGGTCAATAACGGTGGATGAGACAGAAGCCAACAAAAAGAAGCATCTAACTTATCTAAATGGGAAAGAAAGCAAGATAGTAGCATTTCTCAAATGGTGGCATTGATTAATATTAACAGAGAGATTATATTCACAATAAAATTCGTTAAACATGTAATTTGCTTTTAACTGTGGCATTGCATCAATTTTCCAGTGGCATTATTAGAGGGTGTTTGTTTACAGGGACATTTTGGTGTAGGGACTAAAAAAAGTCCATGTCAGTCCAATCTAAACCAAACAGGAGGGTCTTTTAAGGACTAAAGAAAGAAGACCCCGAGGGAGAGTCTTTTGGGGACTTTTTCCAATAGTTGCCCCTGCCCAGCATCGCAGCTTGTCTCTATTAGTTCGTTACTAGGGGTAACGTGGTCTTTTAGCATGGCATTTAAAAACCTCTAGTCCATGTTTAGTCCCTGGAACCAAGCAGGTAGGGACTAGGGAGTTTTTAACCAAACAGGGCCTTAGATTAACAACAGCCAAAGAGTTGCACGGGACAGTGGACACACCAGCACCATGTGCATCTACCAATGTATGAAGGGGTGATGCACAGTTTGTTGCAACAAAGAACAAAAACAACCAAGGAGCATATTTGTGTTGGTCCCAGTTTTTTTATCTTTAGACACCTTTCCCTATGTGAGCGCAGCAAATCTAGTCCCGCTCAAACTCTATAGCCTTGTCCCCCAAAACAAAAGATCAGTTCGTTACAGATGTGCGTACTGCGTTTGTCATTGTTTCCCCTTTTCGACCAACATAGGTGCTGGATAGCCAGTCTGTACTAGTACTTCCCCCCTTCCTTTCCTCTTTGAACCACGTCCTAGATTCATGCTATACAACTTTCCCCACTACTTTCCTGTTTGATCCAACACCTAGATTTGAGTGCAGAAGCGGAAAAAGCCCACATGCAGCTAGAGCAATGCATGTGGAATAAGTAAACTATACCTTAAGGTTCTTGGGGTGTGGTTCGGTGGGCGACCGGAGGCCGTTCGGCCCACACTATGTAGGGTGGCGTGGAAGAAGGGGTCGGAGGCCCTCCCGTGCCGCCGCTAGGTGAAAGAGAATAGCTGCGCCGATAGTGGATTCCCTCCCTCGCCGACGGCGATAGCGTTAATCCTCCTTCCCTTCCCGGCGGACGGATCCTGCCGGCTCTTTGACCAGCAGTGAGGGGAGAGAGAGAGGCCAATGAAGTCTTTTTTAGATCTGGAGAGGGTGAGAGAGTGTGAAGAGAGCAATTACAAGCGCTGAGGCTCCAGCGTGTATATATATACTAGAGAGAGAGTGTGAAGAGTGCAAACCCTAGAAAACAAGCACCGAGGCTGCAGCGTATATGTGATGAGGTTATTATACGGTTAGTATAGATCGTACAGCTCCGTATCCATCCATTTTGACCAGTCAAAGAATCCTACTGGCACCGCCCCAGATCACTTTCTCTCTCTGTCATGCGGGGCCTACCTGTCATTGGGTGGAAGAAAGAAGTCGAACAAAAACAAAATTATGCTCAAGTGTAGTTATCGAACCCGAGACCTCAAGTTTGATGAGCGAACAAGCTAACCAGCTACACCACCCCCACGTTATGTTTAACGACAGGAAAATAACCTTTAATACATTCCTCCATTAGTGTGAGAAGCATGCCGTGTTTTTTTTTGTGTGGGAGTCATTGGGATTTAAATCATAATCGTGTCATGTGGCTTTGGTGGTAAGGTCTTTTGGGATTTAAAGCAGTGTTGGTAGTACAGAAATAATGCAGCCTTAGTCACCTTACTTTTCTCCACGTAGTACGTTGGGTCCCACCAGTCAGAGAGTGAAACAAACAAATTAATAAGAAAAATTAAAAGCGCCAGCGGTGTATCTTACCTCACACATCTCGCTACTGCTTGTGAACACTGTCCAATTGATCCCTTTGTTCGCTCACGTACTATTTTAAGTGAATCCTTATTATAACATGCACACAATTTTGGGCACTTGTATTCGACCTAAGTCAGTGTGCCACCGTATCTCGTATTACTCCCTCTGTCTAGGTGTAATAAGTCACGTTAGAAGGTGCAGCAGGACCAAGGTGCAAGCAAATTTTTTTCGAAACAAGGTGCAAGCAGATTGGAGGAGAAGGAGAAACTTGACCGGTCCTTCCTCCAATCAAAGCCCTGATTTCTGTCTCTAAATGCAATAATTAATCACAACAACTAAGAGATACCGTTTTAGCTACCATGCAGGTCCACGTATTAACTCGCATGCATCAACGCGTAGTTGCGCTCCATGCATTGGGTTTCCAGGGGAGATAACAAGGCAGAGTAAGGAGCGTTTGGTTACATTGCTAGGCTGGTCATAGTGGTGACTAACTTGGACTAGTAACATGCATATGTTACTAGTCTATGTTACTACTTTCATAGTAGGTAGTAACATATGGATGGTAACATGCAAGTCTTCATTAATTGAGATATAGACTCATTTTACCTCGGCGTGTGTGTGTGTGTGCGTGTGTGTGTGTGTGTGTGTTTAACAACATGTGTGTGTTAGAGAGAGCGACACATCAACCTACTCCTACAGAGAGATGGTGTGTAGTGTACGATTTAGCTGTGAGAGTCGGTGCATCCTCTCATTCCCGGGCGTCCGGTCGAGACAGGCGGGACAGCTGCCACGCCCGCTCCTGACCAGCCTGGCCCACCCAAAGCTCCTCCATCGCCCGCGCGCGCTTCCCGTTCTGCTCCAAAGAATCGGTGCCGCATTCATGCCCGGGCAGAGCGGACGCGACCTCTCACTGGCGCCTGCGTTGAAGGGAGAAGCGGATTCAAGAGTGATGGTTGCTTCGTCCATCCAACTTACTGCTGGGTCTATGTGATTGGCGACTCATTGGTCATTATTACTGAGGTGGTAGGACTGCTGGATTTCCCATGCTTTCGGCGAAAGGAGGTACTACTAGATTACAATTTTCTCCATTCTCAGCGGAGGAGTGCGAGAGCAGTGAAAACATGCAGGCTCAGTGATTACATGACCCACCTCACACTATCACCATATTTTCTGGACACCGTGCGACACCTAAGTCTTCACATAGTACTAGTATAGTACGTACTGTAATTTATCAGCGAGATAAATTTGTACAATGCTATGAAGCTTCCAGCTTCTGTTTCATGTATCTTGCATCCAAGGTTGCCCGTTGCAACAATTCATCAAATACAAAGGAGACTAACATGCATGCTATTGCATCTCAATGATTGACAGATCATGGCCAATATGTACTCCCTCCGTTCCAAAATAAGTGTCTCAACTTTATGCAAACTTTAGTACAAAGTTGTACTACTACTAAAGTTGACACTTATTTTGGAACAGAGATAGCTAAAAAAAGATCCGTGCAGTCCCTAGCCATTGAACCGTAAACCCTAACCAGGCTTTAATTTGCTGGCCACGTTGGAGCTTCCGAAGAAATGAAGTTTGCAACCCTTTGACCATCGGATCATTTTGTGCAGTTTCACCAAAATCGAGATGAGCATCCCCGTGGCAAAGAAATTGAAGAAGCGTGATTAAAATAAGATTACTGGGACTAGTTGATGAGACATAAACTCATCACAAATACAGTACGTAGAAGCCAGTAGAGGTATGTGCGGGGCAAAGAAGTAGAGAAATATCCACATGGAGTGATGTGGGCAGCTGGAGCAGTGGTGCAAGCCGGCTATAAAGGGAGTTGTACCTGAGGGATGTCGGGACGTAGCTCAACCTAGAGGAGGGCGGCGGGAGGAGGCAACTGCCCACGTCGCGGCAGTGAGCAATGGACGAAGGCACCCTCACCGGCTTTGTGAGAGAGATCGGCGGGGACCCCTGATCGGGATGTGCCGACAGTGGGCTTTCACAGTCGGCGACAGCGACTGCATCTACACTAAGCATCCACCCCTTCCCCCGGTGGACGTGATCCGACGCGATGTTAGAGATGTGGCCACAGTCATTTTGTGCGAGAGAGTGTGAAGACTGAAGAGAGCAACCCCAGCAAGCAACCGTGTAGGCTCGCCCTGCCTATGTATATAATGGAGTGGTTTACTTTTCTCTCCATATGAACCTGATTATATTGCGTACTTGCCACTGAAGAAAAAAACTTTATTTATAAATGACGTGGCACCTACTACTTGTTCTCATATAGACCTTGCGCTTGGCATCTCCAAAATATTAACCTTGCGATTGGCTCTTCGCTTCTTCGGGAAGTCAAGCAATAATGGTACTGCAGTATATACCATTCTGGCTATATGAGATCGAATGAATTGCTGCACGTCCACCACGTGGGCGGGGGTCGAGGGGCAAGGGAGAGTGCATACTATTACGTCCGTTTCAACATGGACTACATATAGAGCACAATGAGTGAATCTACACTCTAAAATACGTCTTTATACATCAGTGTTTGGAGTATGTACTAGTAGTTCATATTGAAATCTACTAAAGGACATATATTCCAAACAATATGATAATCTCTCTAACCAAGGTAGGGACGAGGAGTAAACGGAGGGAGTAGTAAAATTTTCTCCTCGTCCTGCGAGCCACCGCGCGCGTGGGCGAGGGAGTAGCCGTAAGGCGTACTAGTAAGCAAGCTTCACCTCATCCTGCGAGCCACCGCACCCGTGGGCGAGGGAGACGGCGTACTAATCAAGCTTCTCCTCGTTCTGCGAGTTGACGGGATACATCAAAAGTACTCCAGTGTATAGAGCCTTCCTCTAAGGTAGGCCCCACATGGTTTGCCTCTTCTAACATAATGCGTCAAATCACGATTTTTTGTTCACCCGTGGTAGACGATCCTCCATCAAGTGGGCAATTAGTACACATGTCAAATTACCACGTGCGCTTCCTTTTCGTACAGAAATGAGTACCATCGTGTACCCGCGCGGGTGTGGTTGGGAAAGAGACGAGAGTACGTGCGCCGTGCGTGCACCTCTTCTCTTCGTGCACGTCCCCCACCTATGTGGGTGTGTGTGAGAGAGATACAAACCTAGACAGATTTTGTGTGCGTTCGTGAGTGTTTTTTTTTGGGTGGTGATATCGTGAATGTATTTGTGGGAATATGTGTTGATGACATCTCAAACAAAATTTTGCATGCAATGTTTGCGAAATAGAGGCATATCCATATCATATAGAGAGGGCTAGAGGGGGTGATCCACGAGAAGAGAGGGAGGGGTCATAGATATCGATAGAGTCGAAGAAAGGATCAAGTGGGTGGGTGCAAGATGGATGAAGAGAGCCATCGAAATTGTGTGTGTGCAAGTCAAAGATATAGGGCGACTGGCCTACCAGAACGTCAGAGGACACAAGGCAAGTTTGTGTGTGGCAGGGATACATGACTACAGCGCTTGATGTATTGGTGTGTGTGTGGTGGGTGGGGGGAGGGGGGAGGCAGAGGCCTAACTAAAGAGGTAGAACGACTCGTATATGTGTTGAGAAGGAGAGACCCAGCTATGCCTTGAGGGAGATGGGTTGACATCCATACATAACTGAAGGACGGTAAATAGGTTGGGACAGAGAGAGAGAGAGAGAGAGGAGAGAGAGAGAGATGGAGGGAGAGGGGTAGAGTGTTGGATGGGTGATGGAGTTGCTTCTCGAAGATGGTGGGAGAGGCCTACTAGACAAACTGAGGGTAGAACTGTATTATTATCAATAAGAGTGGGGATGTGTTTCTGTGTGTGCCTGTGCGTGATAGATCTATCGGGACGCATGCATGGATGATGAAGGGGAACCATGTGTTTGCTAAGCAAACCTAACTAGATCGGTAGATCAATTCTTGTTTGTCAGAGGAAGGGAGATACATAACTAATGAGGTAGATCGATCGACGCGTGGGGAAAAACGAGTTATAAGGACCTAGCTAGCTATATGTATAGCGGGAGATCGGTCGGTGTACATCCATTTGTTAGAGGCAAATAAGGCCCAGTGAGACCGATAGACAGAGAGAATGGAGCTAGGAGGTGGTGCAAGAGGCCGAGCTACTAGCTAGATAGGGGTAGGAGTGTGCGGTTGTGAGATCGATGAAAAGAGGGGCGAGAGTTTACACGTGTGTGGGACCGTATGTGAGACATGAGGCATGGACACAGAAAGGAGGAGATGGAAGGTGCGTGTGTACGTATGTTGTAGGCAGACGCTGGAGAGGTTTATTGATCGGTGTGTGTCGCAAAGGAGTTGTGGAGACTGTGGAAGAACGACCTAAAGAAAAAAATGAATGTGCGCGATGGATAGAATGCTGAGGGAGGGGGAGGGAGAGGAGGGCGTGTGCATGCACGAGAGAAAGTTAGTGCTAGCTACAAACGTTAGAGGATTGTGTGGGTGTAAGAGACTAACAAAGATCATAATTTGATATGAAAGTGGATTCATATATTTGAATAGGAGATCATAGTGTTATAAACATATGCATGCATGAATATAGCGGTGATACGCGTGCTATGGTTTTGCACATGTTATACCATAATGTGATAATGCGTGGCGTTTGCAACTCACGACTAAATGTCGAACAATCTAAACCATACTATATATCGAACAATCTCACATTTTATTTGAATTTGTGATAATGTGTGGCGTTTGTAGCTTACAACTAAATATCGAACAATCTAAACAATACTATATATCGAATAATCTCACATTTTATTTGAATTTGTGGTAATATGTGGTGTTTGCAACTCACATCTAAATACTTGTAGGCGTAGGGGCGGGGCACCATACATTATGTGATAAACACATTATACATATGAGACATGGTTTAGATTATGAAGATCTAGCTAGAGCTTGAAATGTACTGTGATTTGAAATTAACATAAAGTGTATTCAAAAAATCGAGTTCAAGTTCATATAGTACACATAGTTCATATATAACTCGAGAGTAATCATGTGGTGTGTTGTGAAGATAATACACAAATGATGGTTTAACTTGACAATAATGATGATTTGACTTCACAACAATCATTATTGTAGATCTTATTCAAACAGAGAAACGAATTCAAATGGTTTGACTTCACAACAATCATTATTGTATATCTTATTCAAATAGAGAAACAAATTCAAATTTAGTTCATATTGAAGCGGTAGTATATACGCTTGGAATGCACTAAAACGTTCATTTGAGTAGCAGGTTGCATGCATGATACACGTAGCGAAATAATTTAATTGAACATAACATGAATTCAAAGTTTTGAATGACATTTGTAGTGCGAATTGATTTGGTACAGTACACGGGACTAGACTCTCTTGTGTGCTGCGAATTGATTTCTTTTTGTTTTTTCGTTGACGGAAGTGCGAATTGATTTGGTACAGTACACGTTGGGCTTGTTCAGAAATTTCAACCCGCGCCTTGTTACCCCGAAATATTTAAGATATATTTTTTTCTCGTTGTGCTCCGACAACTCCCTCCATATCAACCCGCGCCTTGCTATTCCAAAATTACAACGCGTGCGAAAACTCCCACCTCCTGTGAAATCCCGACACGCGAAATGCCCGTGATACCCCTGAACCGAAAGAACCGCCTAGCTCAAATCGGTGGGGGTAATTTCGTAACTTACCCCACATTTTGGACAAGCACGTCCCTAAGCCATGGTTCCCCACTCCCATCCCATCCGCCCACCCATTCGTACACCGAGCCCGCGAAAACCCGCGAAGCCCCACACCCTCCTCCGTCCGCCACCCAGCCGGAGCCTCTTCCCCGACAACGTCGTCCACAGCAACACCTCGATGTCCCTCATCCACCATACCAGATGAGGATCCTTCGTCGATCTTGTCATCCCGCCGGTACAGCCTCCCCGTCCTCCACCTCCAAGGAGCTGCCCGGACGTTCCCCTCGTCTTTTGCGCCACCTCCATTCCCACACCGCCGTCTTCACCTGCACCACCGGAAGAGCATCATCATCACCATTTCCTCGGATGAAGCTGGGGCCTAATCGGCGCCACAAAAGAGGTTGTACACTAATCGCCGCATTTTATTCTTGATTCGATCTCAAGGTGCTGCCGGCGCTCTGTCCCGAGCCGACACGGCGCGGCTCCATCCACGGCGGCGTCGCCGGCCACTTCCTCCACGGCGTCGCTCCCTCGGCGGCGACGTCCACATCAGTAGGAGCTGCTGCTGCTTTAGCTCTCGCTCGCGCTGCTGCTCTGCGCTTACTCTCGGTCCCCTACTTGGTCTGCTCTTCCTCTTTCTCGCGCTCGCGCTGCTTCTCTCGCTCTTGCTCTTGCTTGCGATGCTGCTCTGATTTAGCTACACTACAGTCGACTGAATCGACTTTCGGGTCAGTCGATTTTCAGGGGGTGGAGGGCTCGCCGGAGTTAAGAAAGAACCAGTCGCAGCGGGGAGGGGGCCTCGCCGGAGAGGTACCCCAATATCTATCTTAGGGTTCAGGGTGGGGCGGTGGGGAGTGGTTTCGGGGCCGGCGGGGCGGCGCGCGGCCAGCGGGGGGCGGCTGTTTGGCCGGTGGTGGCTGGCGGCTCAGGGTAGCCTCACCTGATGCTGCTACACAACCAGCTGCCCTGGCTCTCGCACGCGCTGCTGCTGCTGCTACTGCTTTTCTGCTACTAGTGCGTTCGGCTTCGACAGAAAAATTCAGTTTCGACAGTTAAGTTCAGTTTCGACAGTTAAATTCAGTTTCGACAGTTAAGTTCAGAGATGAGCGGCCGATGTATTTTACATCTAGCACTTTGTGGTTATGTATTTTACATCATCTATTGGAGATGCTCTTAGAATTCCACTTAGGTTAACGTTGTCTCTCTTGTCCTGCTTCAGCCTCGGCATCGTACAACTCACCGGAGCTGCTCCAACGATGAAACCGTCCATCACAGCGGAGCAGTACCCCGGGCTCCATCTCCAAACGCCTAAGATCTTCTTCCCCTCCTCCGACAGCCAAGTCAGCCAGATCATCCTGACCGACCAACCAATCACGCTGAGATCGATATGGCTTCGCCAAAGAGGTTGTACACTTGTTGCATCTCTTTTTTACTCTACATGTTATATATATTGTCCACTAAGCACACGCAGTAACGTGAAATACGATTAGTTTCTCCTACTATATGACAAGCATTGAGGTGCCAGGCAACTTAGCTATCCGTGATGGACTATCTTGAATGCCATCATTATTTATCTCTGCGTGTTTGAGCTGTGCATTTGTCCATGGGCCTGGGAGTTGAGCTAGTAGGGCAGTGGTCTGGTTCCAAAGTAGTAGAAGTAGGCAAGTAGCACAAAAACATTTTTTGAGTGTAGCTTTTCCTTGATCAAGCCTGCCTACTAGAATCGCTAGTGCTTGAAAGGAAAAGTGAAGGAAAACATAGGAATTGGAAAGTTTCCTATGGTACTACTATTCATGCATTTGGTTCAAAAGAATGGAGCAAAGGAAAACTGTAGGATTTGTTCCTTTAGTGTCTCCTTGAAAGAAAAACCGTACGGATTTCAATTTCCACTTGTCCTTCTTTTCAAATTCCTATTCATGAAGCACAAGACTGAGAGATGGTAGCATAATAGCATTATAACCGTACATTTTCTTGTGGTTTGACTTAATCTCACCATGCTTCTTTGCATCCTGTGATCTTCCAATTCTTGTGAACCAAACACCCAGATTGGCAGAAATCATGTGTTTTTAAATTCTCTGTTTTGCACGTGCATTCCTATACTATTATTGTGTATTTCCTATCCCTGTGTTGTTAGAATCCTCCAATTCAAAGGAGCCCTTAAAGAATTACTTCTCTTATAGATAGTTGTCAAAGAAAACCTTGTGTGGTTTGTCCCGCTCCTGCTGCGCCGTCATCCACCCAAGCTCAGCTGCTCCAACGACGGAAGGGTCCAGCACAGCAGGGATCCGGCCTCCAGACTGTCTTTCGCCACCTCAGATCTTCTTCCCCGCCGCCGGCAGCCATGACAACTGCATTACCATCATCAACTGAGCAGATGACCTCGAGGACTACACGGGTCTGCAAGAGAGGTCGCACTCTTTCGTGTCTGCTTACGTTATGCATCGCTTAATATTACATACTTTATCGTCCTGTTCACCGATTAGACTCTAAGTCAGCTCCAAACTAATATTCAAACTTGAGTTTTTAAATGGTTGTGGGGTACATATCGGGGCCGCAATCAATATATCTATCTACTATTTGGTTAATCTCTGGTGTCTACTATGAGTTTCACGTTTGGTGGGAAACAAACAGTAAAGAAGCCATTATCTGTATTTTTTAACTGAAGCTATTATCTGCCTGCTATCATTGGTTTTGGGTCTATCCACAGGTTGCTACCATCACTCTGGATTTCTACTTGCACTCCTTACATAATCTCACTATGTTTTATTCCTATGCATGTCAGTTATTGTACACAATGGAACAAAACATGTAGAGCAAAAGAGACGAGCCTTGCGTGGCAACAAAATTTCATGCAGACGTCGCTCCATGGTAGGCGCAAAGGCAGCCCCCCTCCACCCATTTCGGATTGTAATCGAGAGGAAGATATCTGTTCTGAGGGGGATTCAGAAGGAGAAGACCACTCCTATTTACCCCCTGAGGTCTTCGCTCTAACTTGGCATGCTGATGTTGGTTATATCATGCATATGGTGCCTTGCATTGCTTCCTTTATACATCAAATATGTCAACTGCTTAGTTTAGACATGCTTTGTGTGAATGCCATCTGTTTAGTTTATTCATCGTTTATGTGAATTATGCAATGCCATCTTGTTTAGCCAGGCATCATATATGTGAATTTTGCAATGCCATCCTGCTTAGCCAGTCATCTTATATGTGAATTATATCAGGCCATCCTTTTTTTTGTTACGTATTACATTTGTCAACAATGTTAGTACATTCAACTACTCTTCGTGTGCATCAGCCATTTGACATGGTGATGGAAAATTCTGGAGTGAAAACAAGGTCTTCGGAGCAGACTATGCTATCTGACGAAGCGCATATCTCGTTGGTTACAGATAGCCCCTCAGAGGAGGATTCAGAGATAGATGACCAGTCATATTCCCCCCCCTCGAGGTGTATGCTCTAACTTGGCAGGGTTATGTTGCTCATATCAGGCGTATGGTGTCTTGCATTGCTATGTCATTTGATTAGTTTAGACATGCTTTGTGTGAATGCCACCTGTTTAGTGTCTAATTACCATATATGTGAATTATTTATTGCCATCTTGTTGCAAGACATTATATATGTGAATTATGCAATGTTATCTTGTTGCAAAGGCGTTATATATGTGAATTATGCAATGCCATGCTGTTGAGCCAATCATCATGTATGTGAATTATATCATGCTTTCATTTTTTTTGTATTACGTGTTCCATTTGTCGACAACGTTTTTATATTCAACTACTCGTCCTGTGCATCAGCCATTTGAAGCGGTGATGGAAGTATCTGGAGTGAAAACAAGGTATGCAGAGCAGACAATGCTACCTGCTAAAGCAGACATCTTGCTGGACACAGAGAGCTCCTCAGAGGAGGATTCAGAGACTGATGACCTGTCCTATTTCCCCCCTGAGGTCTATGCTCAAACTTGGTAGGGTTATATTACCCATGTCATGCATGTTGTCTTGCATTGCTTAGTTTTTACATCATATATGGATTGCCATCTGCTTACTTTCTTACTATATAAATCATATATTTGAATTATATCATGCCATCATGTTTACATACACAGCATCTATCTGAATTATGGCATGGCAACCCATTTAATAAAGACATCATATAGTTATATCATCTCATCCTGTTTAGTGTTTACAGTCATCATATTTTGAATTATGTCATTCTATCCAGGAATTATATCGTGCTATCATGTTTCCATATGCGGCATGTTTGTGAATTATGGCATGCCAACCTATTTAATAAACACATTATATAGTTATATCATGTCATCCTGTTTACATGGTCATCATATTTTGAACTATGTCTTTCCATCTTTTTTAGTTAGCCATCATAATGTGAAATTGTGTCATGCTATCATGTTTAGTTAGCCATCATATATGTGAAATTGTGTCATGCTATCCTGTTTGGTTAGACAACAAAAATGTGAATTATTTCATGCCCTCTTTTATTCCCCACTATCCATTACACCTGTCTATCATACAATGTCTGTACATTCAATTACTTTTCTTGTTTATCATCCATTTGAATTGGAGAGGGTGATGGCAGTATCTAAGGGAGTAACAACATGGTCTTCAGAAAAGATAGTGCTACCAGTTGATGCAGATAGAACCACGGTTGTGCTTGCCCAAGAACCAGCCCCACCACACATAACCCAGACTCTCGCAGATTGTACCCCTACCCAGTTGGACAGAGAACCAGCTACACCCCTTCTAACCCCAACCCCAGCAGATAGTGACCCAGTTCCAGTTGACACAGCACCGTCTCCACCACAGAGCACCCAAACACGAGCAGTTAGTAAGGGAACTGTAGTGCCAAAAGCACGAGGACCACCACTCCGAATCCCAACTCAACGCTTAAAGGAGTAGAAGAATTGTTCTCAGGACACGTTCTGTAGCTATGGTTCATACTCCTTTTCTCTTGCATCACTATATTTACTCAGACCAACTATTTTCCAATTTGAAGGATTGATTGAAACTCCAATGGTGCAACAGGTATGTTTTAAACCTGTTTCTTTAACTGGTTTGCTGTTGTAACTTGCTCTATGTTGATTTCAGTTTCAATTGAATAAACAGTTATGTTCTCATGTCATGCACATTACAAGTGTTGTTATTGCTCTATAGTTTCCCACACTTATATTCTGTCTATTCTGCTTTGTCTTGAACAAATATTATTTGAACTGTGTCTCTATCTTGATTTGGCAACAAAAACTAGAATGATATAGACCATAAAGTGACCGTCGTACATAGATATATGTTTGTTTCTTGCTGTTATCCTGTGCACTTTACTACTAAACTGATTTACCAAAATGAGTTTCATATACAACATGGTAAACCTGTTATGTGTCTGCTTGTTTCTCTTTTAGAATGTGGACAAAATATTGGAGAATAGTACCCCGTTATGCAATGGTAAAGGAAGTAATGCAGATAAGGTTCAAGATAGTGAGACATCCCTGTTGGTCTCCAAGAAAGCTGATAAAAACTACCTTGACAATAGTGGGAGAACCCAAAAGTCCTGTCTTGATGTAGTGTTCGAGTTACTGGCCACTACTACTGGCACAAACTCTTCGAACTCGCCGCCTGAATCAGTTCGTCTTCTTGAGTCTCAGCTTCAAGTTGAAAGACATCGATCAGATGTGCTGCGACAGGAAGCTGAAGGACTGAGGAAGTCCCTGCAGAATTCAGATGCATACTTTCTGGTGCAACAACAAGCGCTGCAGGATTTAAGCGCCAAATAAGAGAAAGTTAATAAGCTTGCTAAGCATCTTGCCAGAATTATGGGTACCCAGGATATTGTTTCTTGAGATCTTCTGAAGTGGTTTCAGTTCTGAACTTGTTTTGCTGCGGCGTTTATTTGCACCGGTCGCCAACTTTGACAACCAGTGTATATGATATGCTGCTTTGTTGCCTATATTTGCACTGGTGGCAAACTTTGATGCCCAGTGGATGTAATATGCGTAATAGCCGTGATAGCCTAGCGTAAGTTGCTTGCTTATTTATTTCCTTGTTGTCGTGTTTATTTGTTTGCTTGTAGTCGGTGGTGTTCTTTTTCCGCGGTTTGCTAGTGGTCGTAATAACCTATTTTTTAAAACTAGGCCACAATAACCATGGGCTACATATTTACTGTAGTGACACTGGGCCTTCTACGGGCCGTAGAAACAATGGGCCTTCTACGGGGCATAGAAACAATGGGCCTTCTATGGGCCGTATCATCAATGGGCCTTCTATGGGCCCTATCATCAATGGGCCTTCTACAGGCCGTATGATCGATTGCCCAAACATGGGCCAATAACATACCACGTTATGGCCGTAAACGGGCTAGAGTTGGAATCGTCCGTTCATGGGCCGACCATAACGGGCCGTCGTTAATCGGTCTTATTTGATGACGCTATGAAAACGGCCCAACTTATTAACGGGCCACAAACGGGCCGACTGTAACCACGGGCTGAATTTGGCCCACAAGCAGAAAATGACAGTAACGGGCCGTAAGTAACCGAATGTTGGAAATGAGCCCAAGAATAAATGGGCCCTGAGAAGGCTGAAAGATAACATGGCCTCGAAACAGCCCAACGGTATAATGGGGTGTTAATGGGTATAAATTGATACACCGTTCATTACGGGCCAGTTTCACCATGGGTCGTTAATGGGCCAAGAGTTACAAAGGGCCTCATATGGGCCGAAAGACATCATGGGCTATACATGGGCCGGAAGTTAAAATGACGCTACTGGGCCTAATTCGGATAGGTCATAACGGGCCCTGGGTTAGCGGACTATAAATGGGCTATATGCGAATAGGCCGTTAATAGGCTTTCCGTGGGCCGGCCCGCTGATACGTCCATTTTGCATCATGCTTTTATATCAACATTTATTGCATTATGGGCTGTTATTACACATTATGTCACAATACTTATGCCTATTCTCTCTTATTTTACAAGGTTTACATAAGGAGGGAAAATGCCGGCAGCTGGGATTCTGGGCTGGAAAATGAGCAAATATTAGAGACCTATTCTGCATAACTCCAAAAGTCCTGAAACTCCACGAAAGTTATTTTCGGAAATAATAAAAAATACTGAGCGGAAGAAAGACGTCAGGGGGGCACCACCTGCCCACGAGGGTGGGGGCGCTCCCCCTGCCTCGTGGGCCCCCTGTTGGCTCTCCGGTGGCCATCTTCTGCTATATGGAGTCTTTCGTCCAGGGAAAAATCATAAGCAACCTTTCGGGACGAGACTCCGCCGCCACGAGGCGGAACCTTGGCGGAACCAATCTAGGGCTCTGGCAGAGCTGTTCTGCCGGGGACACTTCCCTCCGGGAGGGGGAAATCATCGCCATCGTCATCACCAACGCTCCTCTCATCGGGAGAGGGCAATCTCCATCAACATCTTCACCAGCACCATCTCCTCTCAAAACCCTAGTTCATCTCTTGTATCCAATTCTTGTCTCCAAATCCGGGATTGGTACTAGTATGTTGCTAGTAGTGTTGATTACTCCTTGTAGTTGATGCTAGTTGGTTTATTTGGTGGAAGATCATATGTTCAGATCCTATATCCATATTAATACCCCTCTGATTATAAACATGAATATGCTTTGTGAGTAGTTACGTTTGTTCCTGAGGACATGGGAGAAGTCTTGCTATTAGTAGTCATGTGAATTTGGTATTCGTTCGATATTTTGATGAGATGTATGTTGTCTATCCTCTAGTGGTGTTATGTGAACGTCGACTACATAACACTTCACCATTATTTGGGCCTAGAGGAAGGCATTGGGAAGTAATAAGTAGATGATGGGCTGCTAGAGTGACAGAAGCTTAAATCCTAGTTTATGCGTTGCTTCGTAAGGGGCTGATTTGGATCCATATGTTTCATGATATGGTTAGGTTTACCTTAATACTTTTGTTGTAGTTGCGGATGCTTGCAATAGAGGTTAATCATAAGTGGGATGCTTGTTCAAGTAAGAACAGCACCCAACCACCAGTCCACCCACATATCAAATTATCAAAGTACCGAACGCGAATCATATGAACGTGATGAAAACTAGCTTGACGATAATTCCCATGTGTCCTCGGGAGCGCTTTTTTCTATATAAGAGTTTGTCCAGGCTTGTCCTTTGCTACAAAAAGGATTGGGCCACCTTGCTGCACTTTATTTACTTTTGTTACTTGTTGCTCGTTACAAATTATCCTATCACAAAACTATCTGTTACCACTTATTTCATTACTTGCAGAGAGTACCTTGCTGAAAACCGCTTATCATTTCCTTCTGCTCCTCGTTGGGTTCGACACTCTTACTTATCTAAAGGACTATGATAGATCCCCTATACTTGTGGGTCATCAAGACTCTTTTCTGGCGCCGTTGCCGGGGAGTGAAGCGCCTTTCGTAGGTGGAATTTGGTAAGGAAAAATTTATATAGTGTGCTGAAATTTACTGTCACTTGTTACTATGGAAAGTAATCCTCTGAGGGGCTTATTCGGGGTATCTTCACCCTGACCAGTAGAGCAAAGAGTTGCTCCTCAACCTACTGAACCTACTGAAAATGAAACTGTTCCCTTTGAAGTTCCTTCGGGTATGTTAGAAAAACTGCTAGCTAATCCTTTTGTAGGAGATGGAACAAAGCATCCTGATGAGCACCTAATATATGTGGATGAAGTTTGTGGATTATTTAAGCTTGCAGGTATACCCGATGATGTTGTTAAGAAGAAGGTCTTCCCTTTATCTTTTAAGGGAGATGCATTGACATGGTATAGGCTATGTGATGATACGGGATCATGGAACTATAAACGATTGAAATTGGAATTTCATCAGAAATTTTATCCTATGCATCTTGTTCATCGTGATCGCAATTATATATATAATTTTTGGCCTCGCGAGGGAGAAAGCATCGCTCAAGCTTGGCGGAGGCTTAAATCAATGTTATATTCATGCCCCAATCATGAGCTCTCAAGAGAAATAATTCTTCAAAGTTTTTATGCTCGGCTTTCTCATAATAATCAATCCATGCTCGATACTTCTTGTGTTGGCTCTTTTATGATGAAGACTATTGAATTCAAATGGAATTTATTGGATAGAATTAAACGCAACTCTGAAGATTGGGATCTCGACGAAGGTAAGGAGTCAAGTATGACACCTAAGTTTGATTGTGTTAAATCTTTTATGGATACCGATGTTTTCCGTAAATTTAGCACTAAATATGGACTTGACTCTGAGATAGTAGCTTCTTTCTGTGAATCCTTTGCTACTTATGTTGATCTCCCCAAGGAGAAGTGGTTTAAATATCATCCTCCCATAGAAGTAAAAGTAGCTGCACCTATTAAAGTTGAAGAAAAGACTATCACTTATAATGATCCTATTGTTCGTACTTCTTATGTTGAGAAACCACCTTTCCCTGTTAGGATAAAGGATCATGCTAAAGCTTCAACTGTGGTTCGTAAAAGAAATATTAGAACTTATAAACCTCCTAAGAAAATTAAAGTTGAACCTAATATTGCTATTGTTAAATATCTCTTGGCTGATAATATTGATGGGCACGTTATTTATTTCTATGGTGAAACTGCTAGAATTGCCAAACCTTGTGCTAAAGATAAACATAGACCTATGGTAGGCATGCCTGTTATTTCTGTTAAAATAGGAGATCATTGTTATCATGGCTTATCTGATATGGGTGCTAGTGCTAGTGCTATACCTCATGACTTATACAAAGAAATTATGCATGAAATTGCACCTGCTGAGATAGAAGGTATTGATGTTACTATTAAACTTGCTAATAGAGATACAATATCACCCATTGGAATTGTTAGAGATGTTGAAGTCTTGTGTGGGAAAACTAAATATCCTGCTGATTTTGTTGTTCTTGGTTCCCCACAAGATAGCTTTTGTCCCATCATATTTGGTAGACCCTTCTTGAACACAGTTAATGCTAGGATAGACTACGAAAAGAGTGTTGTTACTATTGGGTTGGGTGATATGTCTCATGAGTTTAATTTCTCTAAATTTAGTAGACAACACCGTGAAGAAGAATTTCCTAGTAAGGATGAATTTATTGGTCTTGCTTCTATTGCCGTACCTCCTAGTGATCCTTTAGAATAATATTTGCTAGACCATGAAAATGATATGTTTATGAATGAAAGAAGGGAAATAGATGAAGTATTCTTTAAACAGGAACCTATCCTGAAACACAATTTGCCTATTGAAATCCTAGGGGATCCTCCTCCACCCAAGGGTGATCCCGTGTTTGAGCTCAAACCTTTACCTGATACTCTTAAATATGCTTATCTCGATGAGAAAAAGATATATCTTGTTATTATTAGTGCTAACCTTTCAGAGCATGAAGAAGAAAGATTATTGAAAACTCTGAAGAAGCACCGTGCTGCTATTGGATATACTCTTGATGATCTTAAGGGCATTAGTCCCACTCTATGTCAACATAAAATAAATTTGGAAGAATATGCCAAACCAGTTCGTGATCATCAACGAAGGCAGAATCCTAAGATGAAAGAAGTGGTACGAAAAGAAATACTAAAGCTCCTGGAGGCAGGTATAATTTATCCCGTTGCTGATAGTTAGTGGGTAAGTCCTGTCCATTGTGTCCCTAAGAATGGAGGTATTACCGTCGTTCCTAATGATAAAGATGAATTGATCCCGCAAAGAATTATTACAGGTTATAGGATGGTAATTGATTTTCGTAAATTAAATAAGGCTACTAAGAAAGATTATCCAAACATACACATTTTGCTTTCTAGATGGTTATTCTGGTTTCTCTCAAATACCTGTGTCAGCCAGTGATCAATCAAAGACTACTTTTACTTTCCCTTTTGGTACTTTTGCTTACAGACGTATGCCTTTTGGTTTATGTAATGCACCTGCTACCTTTCAAAGATGCATGATGGCTATATTCTCTGACTTTTGTGAAAAGATTTGTGAGGTTTTCATGGACGATTTCTCCGTCTACGGATCCTCTTTTGATGATTGCTTGAGCAACCTTGATCGAGTTTTGCAGAGATGTGAAGAAACTAACCTTGTCTTGAATTGGGAAAAGTGCCACTTTATGGTTAATGAAGGTATTGTCTTGGGGCATAAAGTTTCTGAAAGAGGTATTGAAGTTGATAAAGCCAAGGTTGACGCTATTGAAAAGATGCCATGTCCCAAGGACATCAAAGGTATAAGAAGTTTCCTTGGTCACGTCGGATTTTATAGGAGGTTCATTAAGGACTTCTCAAAAATTTCTCGGCCTCTGACTAATTTATTACAAAAAGATATACCATTTGTCTTTGAAGATGATTCTGTAGAAGCATTTGAAATACTTAAGAAAGCTTTGATCTCTGCACCTATTGTTCAGCCACCTGATTGGAATTTACCCTTTGAAATTATGTGTGATGCTAGTGATTATGCTGTAGGTGTTGTTCTAGGGCAAAGAGTTGATAAGAAATTAAATGTTATTCAACATGCTAGTAAAACTCTAGACAATGCTCAAAGAAATTATGCTACTACTGAAAAAGAATTCTTAGCAGTTGTATTCGCTTGTGATAAGTTCAGACCTTATATTGTTGATTCTAAAGTAACTATTCACACGGATCATGCTGCTATTAAATATCTTATGGAAAAGAAAGATGCTAAACCTAGACTTATTAGATGGGTTCTCCTGCTACAAGAATTTGATTTGCATATTGTTGATAGAAAGGGAGCTGAGAACCCCATTGCAGACAACTTGTCTAGGTTAGAAAATGTTCTTGATGACCCACTACCTATTGATGATAGCTTTCCTGGTGAGCAATTAAATGTTATAAATGCTTCCCGTAGTACTCCGTTGTATGTTGATTATGCTAACTATATCGTGGCTAAATTTATACCACCTAGTTTTACATACCAGCAAAAGAAAAAGTTTTTCTATGATTTGAGACATTACTTTTGGGATGACCCACATCTTTATAAAGAAGGAGTAGATGGTGTTATTAGACGTTGTGTACCTGAGCATGAACAGGAACAGATCCTATGCAAGTGTCACTCTGAGACATATGGAGGACACCACGCTGGAGATAGAACTGCACATAAGGTATTGCAATCTGGTTACTCTCTTCAAGGATGCCTGTAAGTTTGTCCTTTTTTACGATGAATGCCAAAGAATTGTCAATATTAGTAGACGTCAAGAAATGCTTATGAATTATTCACTTGTTATTGAACCATTCGATGTTTGGGGCTTTGATTATATGGGACCTTTTCCTGCCTCTAATGGATATACACATATTTTAGTTGTTGTTGATTACGGTACTAAGTGGGTAGAAGCTATTCCAACTAGTAGTGCTAATCATAACACCTCTATTAACATGCTTAAAGAAGTTATTTTTCTGAGGTTTGGAGTCCCTAGATATTTAATGACTGATGGTGGTTCACACTTTATTCATGGTGCTTTCCGTAAAATGCTTGCTAAGTATGATGTTAACCATAGAATTGCATCTCCTTATCACCCACAGTCTAGTGGTCAAGTAGAATTGAGTAATAGAGAGCTCAAATTAATTTTGCAAAAGACTGTTAATAGATCTAGAAAGAATTGGTCCAAGAAACTTGATGATGCATTATGGGCTTATACAACTGCATATAAAAATCCTATGGGTATGTCTCCGTATAAAATGATTTATGGAAAAGCATGTCACTTACCTCTCGAACTAGAACATAAGGCATATTGGGCTATTAAAGAGCTCAATTATGATTTCAAACTTGCCGGTGATAAGAGGTTATTTGATATTAGCTCACTTGATGAATGGAGAACCCAAGCTTATGAAAATGCCAAATTGTTTAAAGAAAAAGTCAAAAGACGGCATGACAAAAGGATACGAAAGCGTGAGTTTAATGTAGGTGATTATGTATTGCTATACAACTCTCATTTAAGATTTTTTGCAGGAAAACTTCTCTCTAAATGGGAAGGCCCTTACGTTATCGAGGAGGTCTATCATTCCGGTGCCATAAAAATCAACAACTTCGAAGGCACAAACCCGAAGGTGGTGAACGGTCAAAGAATCAAACATTATATCTCAGGTAATCCCATAAATTTTGAAATCAATATTATTGAAACCGTAACCCCGGAGGAATACATAAGGGACACTTTCCAGAACATTTCAAACTCCGAAAAGGAATAGGTATGTGGTACGGTAAGTAAACCGACTCCAAAACAATTTTTATGGCAATATTTCTCCGTTTTGGACTCGTGGGCACCTCATGTGCTCTCCGGACTCCGTTTTCTTGCACGATACGTATTTTGGTCGGTAAAAATTCATTATATATCCTCCCAAAAGTTTTGACTCCTGTATCATGCAATTATCCTTTGTTCTTGTTTCTAGCTGTTTTCTGTCAGGGTTGTCAAGGCCAGGCATCATGTCGTCCCCCTGCTTCAACAATGGTGACAACGATGCTTGGCTAATGAAGATAGAGCTGAAGAGGGAAGAACCCATGGAGATCAACAAGGATGAAGGGATCAAGAAGGCCACGGAGGATCAAGCTCCGGCAGTAGAAGACATCCTTCAACTTGATCATAATCTTCTTACCCTGACTGAGATCGAAGCTTTCAAGATGATTGAGTTAGCTCGTATACAGAACAAGTATCTCACACATGAAAATATTTTGTTGAAGGAGCATATTGTTGCACTCAAGGGCATTATCCGCAAGCTGGAGGACCTCTTACGCTCGATGTGCGACTATCCATCATCACCACCATCCTCTTCACCAACAAAGGAGATATAATCACATGGGTATGGGCACTCCCCTTGGCAACTGCCAAGCTTGGGGGAGGTGCCCCGGTATCGTATCACCATCACACTCCTATCTTTACCATTTTTCTTAGTTTGATCCCATCAGTAGTATCTTGATCTAGTAGAATAAAAGTTTATGGCATGATCTAGTTTTGAGTTTTTGCTTTATGATCCCTTTATGTAATCGAGTCCGTGAGCTATATAATAAAGATTAGTGTTGAGTCAAGGGCTTGATTATTTTGCCATGATCTTGAGTGAATAAAAGAAAAGAGAAAAGAATAAAAAGGAAACAAAGAGATCATATTGATCTTATCGAGAGTAATGACTTCATATAGAAAGAGTATGATGATTAAAAATTGTTGAGAGTTGACAAGCATAGCTTTGGTCATCATTGGAATTAATAGGAAGTAATAAGAAAAGAGAGGTTTCACATATAAATATACTATTTTGGACATCTTTTATGATTGGGAGCACTCATTAAAATATGACATGCTAAAGAGTTGATGTTGGACAAGGAAGACAACGTAATGGGTTATGTTTTCTTATATCTGAGATAAAGTATATTGTCATGGATCATCCAACATGTTGAGCTTGCCTTTCCCCCTCATGCTAGCCAAATTCTTAGCACCAAGTAGAGATACTACTTGTGCTTCCAAAAACCCTTAAACCAGTTTTGCCATGAGAGTCCACCATATCTACCTATGGATTGAGTAAGATCCTTCAAGTAAGTTGTCATCGATGCAAGCAATAAAAATTGCTCTCTAAATATGTATGATTGATTGGTGTGGAGGAAATAAGCTTTATACGATCTTGTGATGTGGAAGAAATAAAAGCGACGGACTGCATAATAAAGGTTCATATCACAAGGGGCAATATAAAGTGATGTTCTTTCGCATTAAGATTTTGTGCATCCAACCCTAAAAGCGCATGCCAACCTCTGCTTCCCTCTGCGAAGGGCCTATCTGTTACTATTATCTCCTACCTTATGCAAGAGTCATGGTGATCTTCACCTTTCCTTTTTATTTTATCCTTTGGTAAGCACAGGTGTTGGAAAGATCCTGATAGATATGTCTAATTGGATGTAAGTCAGCATGAGTTATTATTGTTGACATTACCCTTGAGGTAAAAGGTTGGGAGGCGAAACTATAAGCCCCTATCTTTCTCTGTGTCTGATTAAAACTCCGTAACCACAAGTATTGCAGGAGTGTTAGCAATTATGAAAGACTAAATGATAGTTGAGTATCTGGACTTGCTAGAAAGCTCTGACATAGACTCTTTCTGATGTTATGATAAATTGCAATTGCTTCAATGACTGAGATTATAGTTTGTAGGTTCTCAATAAAGTTTTTGATTCATACTTGGCATTATGAATAGATTATTACTTGAGCATAAGAAATCATATGACAATACCCATATATGTTGTTGTTATGAGAATAATCATGATGCCCTCATGTCCGTATTTTATTTTATCGACACCTCTACCTCTAAACATGTGGACATATTTATCGTTATCGGCTTCCGCTTGAGGACAAGCGAGGTCTAAGCTTGGGGGAGTTGATACGTCCATTTTGCATCATGCTTTTATATCAATATTTATTGCATTATGGGCTGTTATTACACATTATGTCACAATACTTATGCCTATTCTCTTATTTTACAAGGTTTACATAAGGAGGGAGAATGCCGGCAGCTGGGATTCTGGGCTGGAAAATGAGCAAATATTAGAGACCTATTCTGCACAACTCCAAAAGTCCTGAAACTCTACGAAATTTATTTTTGGAAATAATAAAAAATACTGAGCGGAAGAAATACGTCAGGGGAGCACCACCTGCCCACGAGGGTGGGGGACGCGCCCTACCCCCCAGGGCGCGCCCCCCTGCCTCATGGGCCCCCTGTTGGCTCTCCGGTGGCCATCTTCTGCTATATGAAGTCTTTTGTCCAGGGAAAAATCATAAGCAACCTTTCGGGACGAGACTCCGCCGCCACGAAGCGGAACCTTGGCGGAACCAATCTAGGGCTCCGGCAGAGCTGTTCTGCCAGGGACACTTCCCTCCGGGAGGGGGAAATCATCGCCATCGTCATCACCAACGCTCCTCTCATCGGGAGAGGGCAATCTCCATCAACATCTTCACCAGCACCATCTCCTCTCAAAACCCTAGTTCATCTCTTGTATCCAATTCTTGTCTCCAAGTTCGGGATTGGTACTAGTAGGTTGCTAGTAGTGTTGATTACTCCTTGTAGTTGATGCTAGTTGGTTTAGTTGGTGGAAGATCATATGTTCAGATCCTATATGCATATTAATACCCCTCTGATTATGAACATGAATATGCTTTGTGAGTAGTTACGTTTGTTCCTGAGGACATGGGAAAAGTCTTGCTATTAGTAGTCATGTGAATTTGGTATTCGTTCGATATTTTGGTGAGATGTATGTTGTCTATCCTCTAGTGGTGTTATGTGAACGTCGACTACATAACACTTCACCATTATTTGGGCCTAGAGGAAGGCATTGGGAAGTAATAAGTAGATCATGGGTTGCTAGAGTGACAGAAGCTTAAACCCTAGTTTATGCGTTGCTTCGTAAGGGGCTGATTTGGATCCATATGTTTCATGCTATGTTTAGGTTTACCTTAATACTTTAGTTGTAGTTGCGGATGCTTGCAATAGAGGTTAATCATAAGTGGGATGCTTGTTCAAGTAAGAACAGCACCCAAGCACCGGTCCACCCACATATCAAATTATCAAAGTACCGAACGTGAATCATATGAACGTGATGAAAACTAGCTTGACGATAATTCCCATGTGTCCTCGGGAGCGCTTTTCTCTATATAAGAGTTTGTCCAGGCTTGTCCTTTGCTACAAAAAGGATTGTGCCACCTTGCTGCACTTTATTTACTTTTGTTACTTGTTGCTCATTACAAATTATCCTATCACAAAACTATCTGTTACCACTTATTTCAGTACTTGCAGAGAGTACCTTGCTGAAAACCGCTTATCATTTCCTTCTGCTCCTCGTTGGGTTCGACACTCTTACTTATCGAAAGGACTACGATAGATCCCCTATACTTGTGGGTCATCACCCACCACCTTTTGACCAAGTCAAACGGGCTGGCCTTTTCACAGGAATGGGCCTCTGTTGGGCCCTGCCACGTGTTGATGTATCATAGGCGCCTTCGGTCCAATGAGTGGATGACATCTGTCCCAACGGTGAGCCGACACGTGTTTCCTCCAGCCAATGATGATTTTACACATGGAAAATCCCCATTGGTCGGGGCTGTTAACGGGTTATCGGATCCAAAACTGGACCCGATAGTGTAACGTCGAGCCATTATGGTGGATTCCACGTGTCGGCCACCCTTGACGAAAGCACTTCTATGACGCGGGATTTATTGTCATGGAAGTGGACACTTCCATGATGATATTTTTGGTAATGTCATGGAACACTTCTGCGACAGCACTGGTATGACTATCTTGATTCTGTCATAAAATCGTCATGGATGTAGATGCATGACAGAAAACGTGACCTACTGTGACAAACACGTATCGTCACGGAAGTGTATTTTTTTGTAGTGAAGTTACCAATCAACAGTTGCTGAGTGGGCCAAGCTGATAAATGCCCCTACAGAGCATGAGGATGACATAGATGTCTATGCCAAGAAGAAGAAAGATCACAACTCTATGGCCAACATGTATAAGGAGATTCCTGACAAAGCCTTGGAGACTCACAAGATGGGCTCTGTGTACTATTTCTTGTCTGGACTGGCCACTATTAACACTATCTGGAGGCACACCTTGTTGCCCAAATCAGGAGATCACAGGATGATCAGAGGCCACTCCATAAATCTGCTGTAGTTGTTTGATGTGCCCCAGAAGTTGAAAGTGATGAGTTTGATTGTTGAGACAATCAAGAGGACAGCAGTAGACCAGAAGAGATCATGTGGGTATGCTCCACACATTCAGATGCTCATCAACTCCAAGATGGGCACATGCACATACTTGTTGGATAAAGAACACCTTCCCTTGAGGCCTCACTTTGAGGACAACACAATTGTCATGAATGATGAAGATCCCATATCTGTAGAGGCTCAAGAGAAGTGGGAGAAAGCAAAAGCTGAGAAGGCAGCAAAGATGCCAAATGTTGAAGAGGCTTCACAAGTTTTCCACAACTCTAAGCAAGATCAACTTGGATATCTTATTCAAGCAACTTTGAGGATTGAGAAAGGATTGGCCACCCTGACTAAAAATCAAGAGAGCCTGGAGTGGATCATTGAGACAAAGTTCTATGATCTTGACTTGAAGGTGACAGAGATGCAGACAGCTGTTGAGAAGCTCCAGGAAGAAGCTGAAGAGAGGAAAGGGAAAGCTACCACAGATGCCTTTCAGAGAGTGCCTAGTGAAGGAAATATGCCCTAGAGGCAATAATAAAGTTGTTATTTATATTTCCTTATATCATGATAAATGTTTATTATTCATGCTATAATTGTATTAACCGGAAACTTAGTACATGTGTGAATACATAGACAAATAGTATGTCCCTAGTGTGCCTCTACTAGACTAGCTCGTTAATCAAAGATGGTTAAGTTTCCTGACCATAGACATGTGTTTTCATTTGATCAATGGGATCACATCATTAGAGAATGATGTGATGGACAATACCCATCCGTTAGCTTAGCATAATGATCATTTAGTTTTATTGCTATTGATTTCTTCATGACTTATACGTATTCCTCTGACTATGAGATTATGCAACTCCCGAATACCGGAGGAACACTTTATGTGCTATCAAACGTCACAACATAACTGGGTGATTATAAAGATGCTCTACAGGTGTCTGCGATAGTATTTGTTGAGTTGGCATAGATTGAGATTAGGATTTGTCACTCCGTGTATCGGAGAGGTATCTCTAGGCCCTCTCGCTAATGCACATCACTATAAGCCTTGCAAGCAATGTGACTAATGAGTTAGTTATGGGATGATGCATTACGGAGTAAAGGGACTTGCCGATGATGAGATTGGGCTAGGTATGAAGATACCGACGACCGAATCTCGGGCAAGTAACATACCGATGACAAAGGCAATAACGTATGTTGTTATGCGGTTTGACCAATAAAGATCTTCGTAGAATATGTACGAACCAATATGAGCATCCAGGTTCCGCTATTGGTTATTGACTGGAGATGTGTCTCCGTCATGTCTACATAGTTCTCGAACCTGTAGGGTCTGCACGCTTAACGTTCGATGATGATTTATATTATGAGTTATGTGATTTGATGACCCAAGTTTGTTTGGAGTTCCGGATGAGATCACGGACATGACGAGGAGTCTCGAAATGGTCGAGAGGTAATTATTGATATATTGGACAAAGGTATTCAGACACCAGAAAGGTTTCGGGACGTATCAGATATTTATCGGGGAACCGAGGGGTTACCGGAACCCCCCGGGGAAGTTATGGGCCTTAATGGGCCATAAGGGAGTAGGAGTGGGAAGGCCACAAGGTGGCGCGCGCCCCTCCCCATGGCAGTCCGAATTGGACTAGGGGGAGGGGGCGCGGCCCCTTCTTTCCTTCCCCTCTCCCTCTCCTTCCACTACAAAAAAAATACACTTCTGTGATGATACGTGTTTGTCACAGTAGGTCGCATTTTTTGTCATGCATGTACATCCATGTCGATTTTATGACAGAATCAAGATAGTCATACCTGTGCTATCGTAGAAGTGTTCCATGACATTACCGAAATTATCATCACGGAAGTGTCCACTTCCATGACGATAAATCGCGTGTCACAGAAGTGCTTTCGTCGAGGGTGACCGACACATGGAATCCACCGTAATGGAACGCCGTTAAGCTATCGGGTCCGGTTTTGGATCCGATAACCCGTTAACAGCCCGGACCAATGGGGATTTTCCACGTGTAAAATCATCATTGGCCGGAGGAAACACGTGTTGCCTCACCGTTGGGACAGATGTCATCCACTCATTGGACAGGAGGCGCCTATGTTAGGTCGACACGTGGCACGGCCCAATAGTGGCCCATTCCAGTGAAAAAGGCCAGCCCAGAAAAAATTAGCAGCCCAGCCCATATAAGGCCTACTTGTGTCAGGTCCATTTAAGCCCACGTCCCATACGAGATGTGCCAATTCGGCCCGTCAACGGCCCGTTAAAGATTTGACACCATTGCAGCCCATCGTCAGTTCGAGCCCGTTAACAGCCTGCTATATATTTGGGCTCAATATCGGCCCGATGAGATTTCGGCCTGTTAACGACCCATTCAGTGGATGGGCCAATTTTCGCGATGTACATCTTTCGGCCTTTTAGCGACCTCTTTAAATGTTGGGCTAATTTCCGGCCCGGTGTGTCTTTCAGCCTGTTGACGGCCCATAAATCAGTTGGGCCATTTGTAGTCGGACCTGAGTTTCAGCCTTTTAGTGACCCATTTAAGTGTTGGGCCAATTTCCGGCCCGGTGTGTCTTTCAGCCTGGTGACGGCCTGTTGGGCCATTTGTAGTCGGACCTGAGTTTTGGCCTTTTAGCGACCCATTTAAGTGTTGGGCCAATTGCCGGCCATGTGTGCCTTTCAGCCTGTTAACGGACCATAAATGAGTTGGGCCATTTGTAGTCGGACCTGAGTTTTGACCTTTTAACGGCCCATGCCCTTCATGGTCCAATACCAGCCCGGTTTCTCTTTCGGCCTGCTAAAGGCCCACAACACAGTTGGGCCATTTACAATACGACCTGACTTTCGGCCTCTTAGCGGCCCATGCTCTTCATGGTCCAGTACAAGCCCGTTGTCTGTTTCGGCCTGCTAAAGGCCCATAGTATAGTTGGGCCATATGTAGCCCAAACTTAGTAATGGCCTGTTAACGACCCGTGAAATCAATTGGGCCCACCTGCTGCCCGCTTTGATGTCGGCCTGTTAACGACCCGGGAGTTAAGAGGGCCGACCATTAACTTTCGGCCTAGTAACGGCCCATTAACTTAATGGGCCCACTAAAGTTCGTACATGTCATTAGGCCAAATTAGATAATTTGAGCCCATTACGACGAGCAATTATGCACAGGACCAAAATCGATCAAGCAAAGGTACAACATACAGGGAAAAACGTTGCACATCCAGCATATATTACAGGAAATTACATCCACTGGGCAATCAAAGATTGATGCCAGTGTAAATAAATGAACAGAACCTAACAATCTACAACGTCACAATCTGCAACCTCAACACGGATGACGCCCATAAGCATGTGGGCAAGTTCTTGCTGCTTTGCTACACTGTCTCTGAAAACATTGATCAGTTGTTGTGTCGCACGACTCTGCACCTCTGATTCCTCCACCATTTCCATCATTCCTTCAGCCATTAATTGGTTCACAAACATACATTTTTTCCATCGCATTCGAGACAGAGGATACTGAACAGATTCAGATGCGATTTTGGCAGGCTTGTATTATTGATAGTGGAGAGTGTCTCGACCACTGCATCATAACATAAATTAGGAGAGGAACGAAATAGATTAATCATCAGTTATTGGCATATTACCTGGCCTAGATTTATTGGAAAGAAACAATGGGGTTGCCTTGCTGTTTTCAGAGTTTGTCTTCTTATCTTCAGTAGCCTGCGCGAAATTAAGACACTAGCATTGCTATCATTGGCCAAGTCAGATAATAGGAAAGCAACATTGGCACAACGAATGTTTGGGCAACTAGCCAACACCAAATTAACACAATATGGAACAACTATCATCAGCTAGGTAAGGTAATACGAAAGCAACATTGACGCAATGAATGAATGGGCAACCAGAGCAGCACTACAATTCAGTAATGAGCATGATATGAGATAGTACACTCATGCAGCTCAGTATGCAAAACTACCAGGCAGTTTTCTTTACAAAGATCAACATTGGCGCCTTTAACATTTTGCTACAACTAATTTTAGATCAGATAAAGGTTGGATTCACGCCGATTAACAAAATACATGCTGATGTAAAGATATAGTGATATACAAGACGTACTTACATCAGCATTGGAGCACAGAGAATTCCCGCAAGATATTTTCCTCGAATACAATCCCAATGAAGGAAGTCTTCTATCATTTAACCTTATGATCAGAATGCTATAAAATTTCATGATGCGAGGATACGCACACGCTTCTTAGAATGGAGTTGACATTCTTTTGCTGGACTGGAGCGGACTAGTTCTTTGGCCACTGGAATCTGCTTATTATCAATGGGAGTTGGGTTTCTCTGTGCTGGAGCAGTATCTATGAAAAATGGAGTTGGTTTATTATCTCCTGGCATTTGGATCTTTTGCAAAGACCAGGTTTGTAACCCTTAGATTCTAACATAGTCGTCTTCCCCTTGCATGCCTTATATAGAAGATTGGTGCTTCAACTATAAAACATGCTACAACAGAGATGGAATAGGTACTGAAGAATAGAAAGGCATGACATATTGACATGTATTCCCTCCATCCGGAAATAAATGGATGGGTCTAGGCGTATTTCAGTTCTAGATACATCCAGTTTTATCCATTTCTGCGACATGTAATCCGGACGGAGGGAGTATGATGTAAGAGCTAGGGATACGACAGGACAACACAGTAAAAAAACACTGAAAACCCACTGCAGAACCAAAGTAATCAAACCCACTGATATGAGATAGTACACTCATGCAGCTTAGGATGCAAAACTACCAGGCAGTTTTCCTTACAAATATCAACATTGTGGCCTTTAATCATACATTTTGCTACAACTAAATGTAGATTAGATAAAGGTTGGATTCATGCCGATTAACAAAATACATGCTGATGTAAAAATATAGTGATATACAACAGGTACTTACATCTGCATTGGAGCATAGAGAATTCCTGCAAGAATCTTTCCTCACGGACGATACCAGTGCATAAATTCTTCTATCTGTTAAGCTTATTTTCTAAAAGAGAGATGGGTAAGAAACATGTAGAAAATATGATCAGCATGCTATAAAATTTCATGATGCAAGGATACGCACATGCTTCTTAGAATGGAGTTGACATATTTTTGCTGGACTAGAGCGGACTAGTTCTTTGGCCACTGGAATCTGCTTATTATCAGTAGGAGTTGGGTTTCTCTGTGCTGGAGCAGTATCTATAAAAACTGGAGTTGGTTTATTATCTCCTGGCGTTTGGATCTTTTGCAAAGACCTGGTTTGTAACCCTTCAGATTCTAACATAGTCGTCTTCCCCTTGCATGCCTTGTATAGAAGAATGGTGCCTCAATTATAAAACATGCTACAACAGAGAGATGGAATAGGTACTGAAGAATAGAAAGGCATGACATATTGACATGTATTCCATCGATCCGGAAATAAATGGATGGGTCTAGGCGTATTTCAGTTCTAGATACATCCAGTTTTATCCATTTCTGCGACATGTAATCCGAACGGAGGGAGTATGGTGTAAGAGCTAGGGATACGACAGGACAACACAGTAAAAAAACACTAGTTGAATGTAAAACTGTATGCTAGCGGAATATGTACAGAAAAACTAAGGCAACATACATGTGTATGATTGGGAAACTAAGATGGCATTGCAACAGAGCACTAGAACATCACTTCAATGTAAAAAAACATGGTATGATAGACATATGAAGTACATACTGATGAATAACAATGCATAAGATATTCAGAAGCATGATGTCCAAATTAAGCAGATGGCATTGCGATAGAGTAGATGACAACACTTGAATTTGAAAACATGTTATCATGAATGGAATAGGTACTGAAAAACAGGAAGGCATGACATATTTACATGCATGATCAACATGCTAAGCACATGGCATTGCAACAGAGTAGATACACTCCAGGACATTATATGCATGTTGTACCCATATCACGGGCCAAGTTAGAGCAAGGACCTTGTGGGGTGAAGAGGATTCAACATCTTTCTGTAGGTCTTCTGAAGAACTGCCTTTACATGTTCCATCGTATTGGGTATCATTGACATCAAGTTTAATGGCCTTTACATTGCTCCGTGAGGTTCTTGTGGATATATCAGTGTGTGCAATTATATCTGACATGCATGGAAGACAACTAGTAGTTAGATTTATGTAATGAGTGCCTGTAGGAGACGACATAAATAGTAGGACTGGGGTTAACTAGCAACAGGTCTCAAAAACTAAAGGGAGAACACATATGAAAGCTACATAATATGTATCGTTTGTACTCGAGATTAGCTAGATGGCACACAAAAGTATTAAAGAACAACATAGGTAATACTAGAAGTGGTATAATACTATAATCACCAGCCTGTGGGATAGCATTGGTTGATGGATGATAACTATGGGACATCGTTACCTAAAGAACAAGTATCTTAGCTGAACTATGGAACAACGTTAACTCCTGAACAAGACCCGTAAAAGATCAGCATGAATATACAGTGAAATGTGATAATCTATTTTCCATGATTAGATGAATAACAAAGCCATAAATGTTGCACACAAGTAACATGAGGGTACAACCTATCTGGCCGCCATCCATAGGGGTGAGCATCATGTGCTAACTTGTCGATAGCCCTGCAGTTGTTGTGGATGTCCATGTCGGGCACGCACATTCGATGCAGGGAACTGTTGAGTGGGGACTATAGCTCCCTTCTGGTGCATGCTTCCCTTGTTGGAGCAGCTGCGGTGAGTCAGAAGACGGTGTGGCCGAAGATGCAGATAGCACATAATGTTAAGAATGACACATCTCTTTGATCTGAAGAAATACACTAAGAGATCAACAGCAAGGTACGAGAGTGGTCACACGTGTGTTGACTGAAGACTAAATTAGGGTCACACGATTTTATTTTATTTTGGTACTGTCCGATCTACGCCGGATGGCTTGATGGCCGTCTTGTGCCTCCCGGCTGACACTGTTAGGAATCTTCCCCGAAGAGCCAGCGACCAACGGCAGAGCAGCCTGCCTCCGCCGTCCGTGGCCCCAGCCAAAACCCCGCTCCCCGCCCCACCGCACTGCCGTGGTTGCGCTGGGCCAATCCACAAAGACTCCCCGTCATCCAGATCCAGCGGCAGCAGTACCTTCAACCCACGCAACTCTAAGATAGCCATCTAAGCGCTGCTTCCATGGCGAACTTGCGGCCCCGCACCCTTATGTTAGACACCAGCCAACCGACAGCCTAGGAGCTCCGCCACCTCGGGGGGTGCTGCTTCCCATTGGGAATCGATTGGCCCAGAATAAAAATTTAGACAACTAACGCTTAAATGAAGTGATTTGAGATGAGGGTGCGACCAATCTGGCAGCATGGTTAAGTAAGCAGGTCCAGCTGCCGAATCGGTGAGGCCGGCGCGGTTGAGGTGGCGACCGGCGGCAGGGAAACAGCGATGTCGCGACGGTCGACGGCTACGGGGAAGCAGCGCCGGGACTCTGGACGGATCCGAAGTTGGAGCCGCTTCGGCGCCGTGAACAACGGCGGGGGTGAATCGGCTCCGGTACGGTTCACGCGGCCGTCGTCGATGCAGCTCCAGCGGCACGGAGTAAGAGGAACACGGCCTAGTGCACGACGGCAAATGGACAGCGTCTCCGGCATTAGGGAGGAGGGCGACTGTGAAATTGGTGCGGTGGGGGCCGCCATGGAGGAGGGGCTGAGGTTTCGCGGCTCGGGAGAAGGGAGCTTCTGGGGAGAAGGTGATTTGGATTCCACGAGGTATGAATGGGGGGATTGGGAGGGGAGTGGAACCATGTTTTACGGACGCATTTGTATGAAATGTGAGGGGGAGTTACAGTTCTACCCCTGCCTTTAGGCTTCTCGGCTTGGGTCTGTGTACTGAGGGTCGCGGATAGTAGAGTAACTTTGCTTCTCCCCAAATAATGGGCGGGAGCGATTTCGGGCGAGGAGGGCGTGTTTTGAAATATAGTGGGTGCGAGCAATTTCGGGCGAGGAGATTGTGTTTTGAAATAGTGGGCGCGAGCTATTTCGGGCGAGGAGAGCGTGTTTTGCCGACCACGGTTTATGAATTATTTGGCACATGCCATTTCGGCCGAGGAGAAGGCGCCCTTGGATGAAGTTACCAACCTACCCTCGATGTACAACGGGCCAATTAATGCGTGTCCCACATAGGACGGTAATTTCGCGTCTCCCAATTATTTGCTCCGGCGAATTCCACCGAGCAGAGGATGTTTAAAGGTTCGTTCAAAATTTGGGAGAACGAGCATCCACGTCTACCTTACCAAGTTGATTCAAATCAAAATTTGAAATATTAGCTTGCCACTTCTTTTTTAGATGGAGAGATGATGCTCGGGAGTACTGTGTTTTTACATGCTCGTTGCTAGCGATTTACTATATGACAAATAGTTGACCCACTCAAAAACGGGAATCAAACCCAGAATGAAATATCTCGATTCAATGAAATAGCTCGTTCAGCAGGTCAAAATAGTGAACTAAATCCAAAATTGAACACCTCAATCGAGTAGCATGTTGTACAGTATTATAGTACTCCATGAACATGTTGAAAGTCAAATTAATGAACTTGTTTGATATACGCATATATCCGTTCATGTGTGGATTGCAGACAACATGTTATCCAATTTAAATATTTGAATGCAAGTTTATATCAAAACATGGTTTATATCACTCTTTGATGCATAAAACGCGACCTCCCCCTCTCCCGGACTCTTGCTCTCTCTCTCTATCTCTCTCTTGCCGACAATCTTCAATTTTGTCGCACACATCCAACACACAAACCTTGTTGGTCCCTCTCGCTTTCTCTCCATCTCTCTCTCTCTCTCTCGCTCTCTCTCTTTGTGTGTGTGGGGGGTCTTTCTAGTTCGCATGCATATATAATCCATCTATAGGTCTCTCTCGCACACTATGCATGATTGTCTAGTCCAAGCTAGATATCTTGGGTGCACTCATCATACGCACACAAATTCCTTGGCTCGTTTCCCGTAACTCTCTCACGCACCACTCTGTCATCTCGGAGCTCTCCCCCTCTTTCTCAAACTCTCCATCTACCTGGGTCACACATACACATGCATATCTCACTCGCACTCGATAGGCCCATCCAAAACTCTATCTCTCTCCCTCGTTCTCTCTCCATCTCACACGCACACACACACACAATCTCATGCCTAGCTAGCCAAGTATGATGGTCTCTCACTCAATTGTAGGCACACGCGGTCCCCCCTATATGTATATGACTAGCTAATCTTAGTCTCCATCACAAAGATGTGCATGGTCTATCTCGATTTCTCTCGGGGCATCTTTCTATCGTGCACGCACCTCCCTCGATCTCCCACCCATATAGTCCCCTCATGATCTCGAGGGGATCTCTCTATCACAAACACACCCTCTCGCCCTCCCCATGCGTCCATGTTCTCCATGTGTCCCTCTCGACCTTTGTTCTGTGTTGGCCAGACCTCTATTGGACATGTGCTATAGGGGTGTGTCTCTCCGTTGCAAACAATCACACACTAGCTATCTTCGTGTATCTCCTCGCCCCGCTTTTCTATCTCGGAGATGCATGCGTGAGATGTTCGCCTAAGAAACGAAAAACACACACTCTCTCTAATTTATCGTTTGTTGTCACTTTCTCTTTCACACACATACTCTTTTTGCACACTTACTCATTCTCCTTCACACGCACTTGATCTCTCTTGACTTAGGCACTCTCCTCGGTCCATAGCATATTGATTTATTGAAAAGTCAAACATCACAAAGTTTGACCATGTACGTGGAGAAAAAAATTACATCTAGAACGGCAAACATATACCATTAGATTCACCATGATATGTAGTTTCATATGATGTATCATTGGTATTGTAGATATAAACAATATTTGTGTAAACCTGATCAAAGTTTCCAAAGTTTGACTTCTAAAAAATTTACATGCACTGCATTATCGAGTGGATGGAATATCTCTTTCCCCCTCTCAGCTATCTGATGCACCACTCAGCCTTATTGGGGCTCCTCAATCTCTCTCAAACTTTATATCTCCTTGGTTCACACATACACATGTCTCGCTCGCGCTATACATATAGACCCATCCAACACTCTCCGCCCTTGTTCTCTCTCTATGTGACACGCACCCCCCTAATAAGTACCATAATCCCTCACTCCATCATAGGCGCAAGCACTCCCCCCTAAGTATGATTATCTCTCACTAGCCATCAGGAACACACGTATTGTCTCCTTCCATCCATAGGTCTATCTCGATATCTCTCGGGGTATCTTCTATCGCGCACACACCTTGTCACTCGATCTCCCACCCATGTAGTCCCATCACGATCTCTAGGGGATCTCTCTATGACAAACATACACTCTCTCCTCCCCATGTCTGCATTTTCTCCGTACGTCTCTCTCGACCTCTCTCCCTTGTTTGTCAGACCCCTCTTGGCCACGTGCTAGGGGTCTTCCTCTCTCGGTTGCAAACAACCACACACTATCTCCTCACCTTGCTTCCGTTGTCAAAGATGCATGTGTGATATGTTTGCATAAGACACACACGTTTTTTCTCGACTTTTATCGAGTGTTGTCCATGTCTCTTTCACACACGCACACACTTTTTTCACTCACTCTTTCTACTTCACTCTCTCTCTCTCTCTAGTTAGGGACTATCTCACGTCCATAAGCATATGGAAGTTTTGAAAAGTCAAACCTTAGAAAAGTTTGACCAGGTATATGTGGAGAAAAACATTTACATATGGAACGATCATTAGATTCATCACAACATGACTTACTTCATACTATCATTTATCTTTGGTATTGTAGATATAAGTAATTTCTTTATAAACTTGGTCAAAGTTTCAAAAGTTTGACTTTTAAAAAAATGTTGGAACTACATTATCGAACGGAGGGAGTAGCTCTTTCTCTCTCTCTGCTATCTCTCACGGGCCTCCCCTCTCACTCGAACACTCTATACCGACGGATTATACACTCACTGTGTTAGCGTATAGCTCCGTATATTGTTTAGTTGACCGGTCAACCAGTCCACATGCTGCCTTGTCAACTCGTGTTATGTATCTTCGTGTGCTGGCCCATGTGGCAGTGGGTGAAAATAAGTAAACTAGAGGCCCATCTGACACGCGGTGAAGTAAACAAAGTTCTTTTTAGCAGAGAAGTAAACAAAATTGAAACCACTCGGGGTAGCACCCCACATGCTAGTAAATTGAGGGCGCATTGAGGACACACTTCTTCCACGTGAAGGACACACTCACGCACAATTCACCACTGCGCGGCGGCATGCACATAAGGACGCACTCGCGCACACCCAGCACACAACACACACCAGCAAACGTGTACACTGGCGTTGCCACCGGTTGAGATGGACGGCGAGGCAGCCAACAAGCAGAGGCGGCTCGAGCCAAAACCGCATCCGGCGAGCCTGGACTTCATCAGCAGCCTCCCCGACGACATGCTGCTCGTCATCATCGGCCTCCTCCCCACCAAATCTGCCGTGCGGACCGCCCTGCTCTCCCGGCGGTGGCGCCCCCTCTGGTGCCGCGTCCCCCTCAACCTCACCGTCGACAGCTGCCTCTGCGACGGGGATTGCAAACGCATGGCCGAAGTCTCCAAGATCCTTTCATCGCACCCTGGGCTAGCCAGACGCCTTGACATCCGCATGTTCAGTACCAACTGCAAGGTCCAACCCAAGTTTGACGAGTGGTTCTTATCCCCCGCCCTAGATCAGCTCGAGGAGCTCAGCTTTGAAGCTGGACGATGTCGCTCTCTGCCGCCGTCCGCGCTCCGGCTCGCGCCAACGTTGCGCCGCGCCAGCTTCAGCTCCTGCTATCTTCCCCGATTAATGTCGCGCCCGCCCTTCTTCCTCAACTCAAGTAGCTCAACCTCTTCGACGTTATCATCTCGAAGAAGGCTATGGAGCACCTGCTCCGCGGCTGTACTGCTCTCGAGTACCTTCGTCTTGAGCAGATCCACGGGTTCATTAGCCTCCACATCGCCTCGACGAATCTCCGATGGATTTATGTGTCTTGCTGGCCCCGCAACAAGACATCAATTGGGAAGAGATCACTCCAGCTGTTCCATGTTATGGTCATTGAGAATGCGCCTTTCCTTGAGAGATTGCTTGTATCGGATCTAGAAGGTCCAACAAAAATCATTGACGCGCCGAAATTGACAGCGTTGGTGCACTCGTCTGCCAAATTCTCCGAACTCTTTATTGGATCCGTAATCGTTCTGGTACAACACTCATCTTCTTCTCTGTCTTATTGAAATTCACATTTTTAAATTTCTTCTTGATGTATTTACGCCGTCTTCCAAAAAATGATTCCCACAAGCTTGACCCAGTCTATGCGCACAGTGAAGATCTTGGCAATAAAATCTATCGGCCCCAATCTAGATCAAGTTGTTAGATTCCTTACATGCTTTCCGTGCACGGAGAAGCTACTCATCGAGGTGGAACTTCTTTCCTATTAGTAAACGGTAATCACAATGTAGCTCAATTTTTTCGTAATTTTCCCAAATTACGATGACAAGTGTAGTGTTCAAAACTTCATCTACGCACTGCACTGAAAGAAATGTTTTTAGTATTTTTTCTCACGTGATCACCTGCATCGTTTTGTTGTTGTACTACTATAGTAGCCTAGGCTAGTCATAGTGGAAAGTAACTTAGACTACTCCAGTAACTCTATGGTTACCCTAAGAGCAAGTACTACCTCCGTCCTGGTTTACTCTTCCTATTTTGTAGTATCAAAATTTGACCATAGATTTAACTAACAAAATGTTAATGCATGTCACTAAGAACTATATCGTTGGATTCGTATTTGAACATAATTTCAAATGGTGTAATTTTTAGTGACATGCATTGGCATTTTCTTACGTAAATATATGGTCAAAATATTATACTATATAAGAGGTAGTACAAAAGTGGGCTATAACGGCCCTCCACTATGTAGGCCAAAACACGTGCCAAATTCACTTGTGATGCATTTGGCATCGATGCCCCTCCATTGCTCATCTGGTGCCCCAATCTGGATCACCTACTTTGCTCCGGTGCCAAATTAACTCACGCAATGAAAAATACTTGTGTGGGAGAGAGAGAGAGGACTGAGGCAATAAAAAAACACTTGTTTGGGAGAGTGAGAGGATGGTGTAGTTGGTTTGACTGATTTGTTTATACATGTGGGTCTGTGTGCACAGCGGTGCCAACTCTCTCACATCGCGAGAGCGGTGCCAAAATCTTTTGATTTGACATCGATGCGTATTATGTGGCATACTTTTGCGAAATATGGCATCGGCCACATAGTGGAAGGCAACAAATGCCCAAGCTCTTCACGTACTCCTAGGTAAATGAGAGGAAAGAGAAAGAGAGAGAGAGTGAAAAAATATCACTAGCCAGCCAACCCTGTCGTATGAGCGAATGATATTGGTACCTCTTGATGACACGGCAATCTTATACAGCCAGCTGCTCTAATATGTTCTCTTCTTTTGCAGATAAAGAAAGACCCGAAAGTGAAAAATGTGCTGCACTATAACAATCTCATCGAATGACTTGATCTCCATCTTACAGAAATTGATTTGATCGACTACCGAGGTAGCACATCTGAGATTAAATTGGCCAGGTTATTTGTTCTGGAGGCAAGTGTGCTCAAGGTAATGAGGTTAGGCGTTCTCTGGCGCAACAATGAATGGCGTGCTAATCACCGCAAGCGGCTAAGCCTAAATGACAATGTCTCCGCAGAAGCTGAATTTGTTTTTGAAACATCAAGTGGCCAGAGACTCGAAAACTTATTTGCCCATTAGTGACTTGTCAGGGCGGTGGATTTTAGTTTGTACGATAATGCTGCATCCACCTAAAGTAACGAAAGTTCTTACGTAAACTTCCTAGTATTTCCCTCTTCGTAGGTGCAGCATTACTCCTAACATTTGTAATATTAGTTTGAAACTTGTAATATTGCCGTGTCCTATTCCTGCATTTTCAAAATCTTGCGAATCAAACAGGTCCCGAGTTGGTGATGATGTTGTGCCTGCCATCTTTCACCAATAGCCGTCGGATCTAGATCTGACGCATACAAACCAAACTTCTCCAGTTTTGCAAAACGATGCCCGCACTTGTTCCCTATTTATAAACAACTCCTTGTCTCTCACAATCAGCCTTATCTCCTTCCCACCACATCTAGAAGGCCATGGAAAAATCTGGCGCGATGGCCGCTGCCGGTGCCGTCCACCCCCCAATCTTGGTGTTCCATGCAATGCACGGGCATCTACGCATGGGAAATTATGTCGAACACGGCTAGTTGTAACAATACTAGGTCTACAGCCATGATGATAGTGACTGTAGATGGTGAGGCTGACTATGGTATGCCGAACACGGCGCCTATACTCAGGTGTCATCTCCGTCGTAGGGTCTTGTCACTTCACTGTGAGGAGCAGCACGTAATAATTTGACCAACGGGTAGTACAGTGCTACTAGTACATTGGTAGTACTACTATTAGTACTAGCACCACCGTCTGGATTTAGTAGTACTACCACGTCCATCTGGATTTAGTATTTGACTAGCAATATCTAGTAATGCATGTCACAAAAATGTACTACTCCCTCTGTAAATAAATACATGGTGTATTGTTTTATTCCTATCGGCGAGATAACTTAATGTATTTTTGCTACTTAATAGGATTACATGCAATGAACTAACCACCGCATGTGATGTTTGGTAGTCTCAAGTCATTGAAAGCGTGCACGGCCCACATCTCTCATTGGTTGATATGTCACGAAATAAGAAACGAGGAGGGAGTTAATGTACCGTGCCTAACTGTTTTGGTATTATTTGGTTTTCGTAAGGCGACTTACATAACATTTTTGGTTACATGCATTAACATTTTATTAGTTAAATCAACGGTCAACACGTGGTGCAAAATGCAAAGGGGACCAATAAACCAGTAAACGTCAAAGTTCTCTCGTTTGGCCCCAAATAGAGGTCCGGTGAGATGACTATACTGCACCGGCGCGGAGGGGGACGCAGCTTCATTGACTTACTGCACCTGCCTTTGGGTGTATGACACATGGGCCCAACGGGTGGATGGCCAACCTGTCATACAGCCAAAGGTAGGTGCAGTAGAGGGGCGAGGAGTAGATGGCCAACACGCACGTGAATTCAACGCGGTCTGCACTTCTCATATAAAGGCTCCCGCCAGTCCAATCTACGAAATCCTACGCACCTACGCACCCAAGGGCAAGAGTGATCACTCCAATCGCAAGATCAGTTGACTAGAAGCTAGACCCATGGAGGCGATGAGCGCGAGCATCAGCTGGCTGTAACAGATGTTCCACGACGCCGGCCGGCGGCCCGGCACCGAGGAACGTCTCCAGGTAGTGCTTGAGGCCGCCAGGGCGAGGGGTCGCTTGGATGACAGCTTCGTCTCCTTGTTCGACGAGGTCCTCGTCGGCTTGCTCGACAAGTACACCATCGTCAAGAAGCTCGCGGACGACCGTGACGTATGCCTCCAGCCCACGTACCCAGGCTCTGTGATGCCTGCCACCCTCAACAGCCTCTATGGTGACAACCTCTTCGACGCACTGGTGGCCCTGCGACTGCCCGCTATCGCGCCGGAGAATGTCCACCTCGAGGTCGCGCTCGCCGCGCAACGCCTGGCGCAGCAAGACACCATCGACATAAAAACCCACGTCTACGCACAAATCATCCACAAGGACTACTACATGCAAGAGGAGGACGATAGGACGCTGGCCTTCTTGGACCGCAGGGCAACCTTGGACGGCAATGTTCCGAAGCACATTGAGCTTGCCGCCAACGCCGCTACTCCTCACACGTCGGTTGGTGACCCGATGCACTAGGGCGTGAGGATGTCGTTGATGGATCCGTATGTATCTTTATCTTTCCGTCAAATCCATGTAGTAGTATATGGTACTACTAGTAATTATCTTACATTTTGCATCAACTTCATAATTTTCGTACGTACTCCATGCATGAACCGCGCCAGAACCAAACTTCTCATTGCTCTAGGGAAAATCGTTATTTCTATCTATCGGTCACACCATGGAGCAGAACCAAATTTTACAAGTTATAATTTCAAAAGGAAAAGCCTGCCGTGTTCGCGTGGCACCCCCACACGGTTGGTCCAGCACGCCGCTCAAGGGGGAATGCGTGCTGTGTTGCATTTTCACTTACAAGTGGGACCGCAGTTGAGCAAACCGACTATCAGCAAACCCCCACCCCACCCACCGCGCGATGGCTGAGAAAACAGGAGGAAGAAGAGATGGTTGTAGCACGGACTCCATGAAAATTGGTGTCGGATGGGACTCGTGTGGGTGGCGTGTGCCATACTGCTAGACATGAATGCTAGTTATGGCCCATGCCACCCCACTATATCGAGGTGCTGGTTACGTAGAACAAATTTCCTGGAGTCCGTGCTCAGCCCTCCTCTATCTCTCTTCTCAGCCAGCCAGCAGACGCGCGAAGCCCATCATCTGTTTGCTCATATGCGGTCCCACATGTCAGTGGAAATGCAAGAGGACCAACTGAACCTGCACATCTTTCACCTCGACGTGCTGGTAATGAAAAACAAATCCAATAAAGATCTTTGGTGGCCGCTTTTGGAGTTACTGAAGAGTAGTAAGATTCTATTTACAGTTTAACCCAAGATGCACATCACATGGCTTCAACTACCACTCTATTTTCTTGCATGACACGACCTGGATGTTGGATGTCCTACGTGTCGGCAAAAGGAGGAAGAACTCGACCAAATCTTTGGTTGTGCTCTCGGATTAGACTAGTTGTGCTAACTTAAAATTTTATTGTGTAGAATGGATGCAAGTTTGGGTATTGGGAAGAAGAGTACAACGATATATTGATAGAGCGCAATTTAGTAGTTGTTCTAGCACTTTTAGCTAGCATAGAGGCTAGAGATGAGACTAGTGCACTTGTTGATAGAATAGAGGCTAGACACGTTTGCTTCTTTACACTCGAAGAAGAAAGAAGCACGCAAGATCGAGCCTCCGCAGATCAACAATGAATGCATCAAGAAGGCACTAATCGAACTTACAGGAGCAGTTATGGAAGTTGGATATCTTCTAAAATGTATTCTTGTGGTTCTTGTTTTCTTTGGTCTTGCTTTTCTAGTCAAAATTTTGGTGATGTATTTCCATGTACCAAAAACTCAATGATGAAAAAAAGATATGTGTTTGCAAAGAAAAATGTACGCGGCCGGGATGCGTCCGCGCGTTCGGCACACGGCCACCGCATCCGAGAAATGGCCCAGACACGACCCCATTGCCCTACCCAAACGGACAGAATCCGGGCAAAATGGAGGTCCGTTTGGGGTCGTGCGTTGGAGTTGGCCTTACAAGTGGGACCGCAGTTGAGGAAACCGACTATCGACAAACCCCCACCTCACCCGCCGCGAGATGGCTGAGTTAGAGAAACGACGAGGTTGAAGAGATTGCTGTAGCACGGACTCCAAGAAATATGGTGTCAGATGGAAGTCGTGCTGGTGGCGTGTGCCGTACTCCTGGAGGTGAATGCTTGTTCTGGCCCATGCAACCCTACTACTCCTACTACTTATAGTAGTAGTATCGAGGATTCAAGGTGTTGGTTACGTACAGCGAACACATTAACATATGGCCCACCTCACACTGTGGCCAAATTTCCTGGAGTCTGTGCTAGGTTAAAAAGTGTTCTTTGTGAGGATGGGTGGCTGGTCTCAAGTTTAAAACTTGTTGTATTACGTATGTAGACGTAGAGATAGTGCAGCATGTGAAGCTAGCACAAATAGTGTACTATTGTTGATTGGCCTCATCCGATAACCTGTTGCAATGCACGTACAATTATGTATTCGGAAATTATTTTTTTGCCTCATCGCAGCACCCACTCAGAGAAGCGACTCGAAAGCCATTCATAAATTTAGTAAGTTTATCACAGGCATATCATTTTATTACGTACAAAAGGTCATCAACCCACAACGACAACGAGGATACATTATAAATACTAAAGTTTTCATCACACAAAAAATAACAAGCAACGAAATGAACTTTAACTCAACCAATCCTCGGCGTTGGAAACGCTTGCTTTGAGCCACAAGTGATTCTCTGGGAAGGGCCAGCTACTGTCAATCTCGAGACCAACGCAGGACTGATCATCCAGGCTGAAGTAGCCTACTATATCACGACCAGGGTAGGGAACCACCACATTGTCCGACGTATAGATACAGTTGCTTCACATAAATGGTAGAAGTAATGTTGTGTCAACAGCAGTTGGATCGCCTTTCACCATCATTGGATAGTTTTGTCCAAGGAAGAGCGAGTTTTCTCCAAGACTATCAATACTGTACCAGGGAGAAAGTGTTGGCACTAGCACACTAGTATCCATCCCGAATACCATGCAACGGGTGTTGGAATAGGTCCGGAGAGTGCGACCATGGGAGACAACACCTGCTTCCTTAGTAGTAACATCAGCAGTGGGCTGTATACAGACAAGAAGGGGTGATCCATCGGAATTAGTTGCCAGCCACCACTGAGTATATGGGCCCTGCTCGTGATCATCACCATCGTCATCTCCCCCTTGGTTATAAAAATTTTCAAGTATATGTGGTGGAATGTTCACAGGACCTTGGAAACATAAGAAGGTTAATTAGTAGAGAAGGGAAACTTGCTAACTCGCATGCATGTGGATGAAACAATTATAATTATGGTGGAAGACAAACGTACCGAAACTAAGAGGATCCCATGCAAAAACAGTGCCACGAGTGGTGGCAGCAAACACAAGACCCTCGTATTGAATTGCATCGCAGTACACATCCGTGTATAGAAACTGATTTTTGAAAAATATCCATCCAGTCAAACCACGAAGGACGGCAACAAGCTTGTCGAAGATAGCAACAACTTCATAGTTCTTGTAATTCCAAGAGCGGTTGGGAACTCGACAAATTGCTATCTTCCGTAGACGACAGCCACCATGATCGTATTTGAACGTACGTAGATCATCTGTGTGCTCAACCTCAGGGCACTCTGAGATTTTTGGAAGTGGAATCCGCTGACGAGTGTACACATTCACAAGTTCCCACTCACAATTGTACCCAATATAAACAACCCAATCTCCATTTGCGCCAGCCCAGGCCTTACCCTTAAGCGATGGCATCTTGACATCACACGTATCATTATCAAGCGGCATCAACTTGCACAAGGCGAGGCCTCCGTCGTCCGCGCCCATGCGAACAAGCTTATAGCGAAGAAGATAAGGGAGATCAAACCGCTCGTGGACCCTTGGGTTCCTTGTAATGATGTTATTAGTTGAGTCGAGAATGGTCTTGAACAAACCTGCCATGCTAGCCGAGGTGATGACGTCGCACCGATCAATGAGTTCCCCCACCACGTCATCTTTCAGATCGGGGCAAGAATAACAGGGTCGTTTCCGGCTTGTTCCTCCATGGAGAAGACGATCGAACAATGGCAGAAGGAAGGGTGACGGCAAATGGAGGAGGGAGGAAGAGCGTGCGACAGAAGTTCCAAATCGAGAGAGAAAGGCGAAGAGTCGGTGGACGGTTGCCAGTTTGCCACGGTACACGAAGAGGCGCCCCGGCCTACACGTCCTTTCGGAAATTGTACCAAAGGACTCGCCGTCGTCTCACTGACATGTTGGAAAGGGACCACATGTCAACAAAACATGGTGTGTAATTTATGGTGCAAATTGCGATCTGGCCGCGTTGGCCCGAGGTGCCGCATTAGTTATCGACCTTTATTTTTTAACATACAATCTGAGTGGATAGCTCCTGTGGTCATCACACATGAGTGGGTATATAGGTGGGCTAGGTGGGCAGGCGGCAACAATGTAAGTGCTAAAAGAGTTGATCTCGAAAAAAGAGTTGATCCAATGCTTGGTTTTGTTTGGATTTTCCAACTATGACCATTGGATAGAGTGAATCAATGGCTTACGTTCAAAGTTATTCTCATACTATAGAATGGTATAGGAACATGGAGAGATTTGGTTGATTTTATATCGCTGAATAATATAAAATATTATGAGTGCAGACGCTTCACCCCGAGGTTTTTTGCTCCTTCTCGGTCGTCGGGTATCTATGTTCTTCCACTCTTTCGTCTAAGACATGAGCTTTGTTCATCCTTTTGCCGACGCGCGAGACATCTATATGTCTCCATTTTACAAAATCATACTATATGCGTCCATGACATGCGGGACATCTAGCATCAAGGTGGCGTGTCATGCAAGAAAATGGAGATATGCAGTGCGTAAGTGAGTTGTGCACTTCGATGGCACCTAGTACTACGCAATATTTTTTCTCCTCGATGGCACGTGAATAGTGCACGTACTCAATGATAGAGCACGCGATAGTAGCCATGGACATGGTCGGCCCTTTTTGAAGAGAGTACTAATAAATAACTTTGATGTGTCCCGTCAACTCACAGAACGACGAGAAGCTTGCTTACTACGCCTTCTCCCTCACCAACGCGTGCGCAGTGGCTCGCCGCACAAGGAGAAACTTTTGCTTACAAGCGGTGGAGGTGCAGCAGTTCATTTGGTGTCAGATTGCCAGAAGTACTACTGTAGTACCATCATTATTGTTCGACTTTCGGAAGAGGAGAAGAGCCAAGCGCAAGGTCACCTACTAACCTAGTACAGTACTACTATAGCCAAAGTTGGTCCACCTTTTTAGAGCATGGTTAATTAATATAGGCGGCTCTTGCAGCAGCACATCATTTAGAGTAAGTACTCTCCTCGTAGGAACAAAGGAAGTGAAACAAAAGTTGGAGTGGATGCTAGATTGCCAATTAAAACATGATTACATAGGAAAAAAATCCTATAGCATTCTATCCTATGAATCAAACGACCAATGTAGGAAAATTATGACGGGGGTCTCTCCAACAGTGTTCCTCGGCTCGCACCTAGCATCACGGTGGTCGAACTTGGAGTCATTCATCTGGTACACGTGGCATCTCAGATCTGGACACAAGGTGACACGACCTCTCACTTCCTCCGCCATTTGAAGCAGCGCGCCGGTAGAGGGCTAGCATACTCCAATATTAGGTTGGCTCTATGTGATGTGGCAACTTCATATAGTAACCGGATGCTGGCTACACTACTACGGTACTCACACTCCAAGAAGTGAGTCAAAAAACATTCATAAATTGATTCTATGACATGCATTTGCAAATGTACCATTCGTTACATACAACAAGTCATCAACACACAACGACAACGAGGATACATGTTGGATTATAGATTATTTCCAACAAAACATTCTAGTAAATAATGAAGTTTTCATCACACAACAAATAACAAGCAATGAAATGAACTTCAACTCAACCAATCCTCGGTGTTGGAAACGCTTGCTTTGAACCATAGGTGCTCCGGGAAGGGCCAGCTATTGTCAATATCGAGAGCAACGCAGGACTAATCATCTAGGCTGAAGCGGCATATATCAGGACCAGGGTAGGGAACCACCGCAATGTCCGAGGTATAGATACAGTTTCTTCTCATAAATGGTAGTAATGTTGTGTCAACAGCAGCTGGATCTCCTTTCATCATCATTGGATAGTTTTGTCCAAGGAAGAGCGAGTTTTCTCCAAGACAATCAATACTAAACCAGGGAGAAGGTGTTGGCGCTAGCACACTAGTATCCATCCCGAATACCCTCCAACGGCTGTTGGAATAGGTCCGGAGAGGGCGACCATGGGAGACAACACCTGCTCCCTCAGTAGTAACAATCTGAGTGCACTTTATACAGACAAGAAGAGGTGATCCATCAGAATTAGTTGCCAGGCGCCATTGAGTATATAAGTTCTGCTCATCCTCATGCTCGTGATCATCACCATCGTCATCTCCCCCTTGGTTATAAATTTTTTCAAGTATAGGTGGTGGAATGTTCACGGGACCTTGGAAACACAAGAAGAAGCTTAATTAGTAAAGGGAAACTTGCTAACCCGCATGCATGTGGATGAAACAATTATAATTACTGTGGAAGACAAACTTACTAATACTACGAGGCTCCCATGCAAAAACAGTGCCACGAGTGGTGGCAGCAAACACAAGATCCTCGTATTCAATTGCATCACAGTACTCATCCGTGTACAGAAAATAATTTTTGAGCAATATCCATGGACGAACCATGGAATCGGTAATGATGGCAACAAGCTTGTCGAAGATAGCAACAACTTCATAGTTCTTGTAATTCCAAGAGCGGTTGGGAACTCGACAAATTGGTATCTTCCATAGACAATAGCCACCATGATAGTATTAGAACGTACGTAGATCATCTGTGTGTTCAACCTCAGGGCACTCTGAGATTTTTGGAAGTGGAATCCGCTGACGAGTGTACACATTTACAAGTTCCCACTCGCAATTGTACCCAATATAAACGACCCAATCTCCATTTGCGCCAGCCTAGGCCTTACCCTTAAACGATGGCATCTTGACATCACACGTATCATTATCAAGCGGCATCAACTTGCACAAGGCGAGGCCTCCGTCATCCGCGCCCATGCGAACAGGCTTATAGCGAAGAAGATAAGGGAGATCAAACCGCTCCTGGACCCTTGGGTTCCTTGTAATGATGTTATTAGTTGAGTCGAGAATGGTCTTGAACGAACCTGCCATGCTAGCCGAGGTGATGACGTCGTACCGATCAATGAGTTCCCCCACCATGTCATCTTTCAGATTGGGGCAAGAATAATGGGATCGTTTCTGGCTTGTTCCCTCCATGGAGAAGATGATCGAACAATGGGAGAAGGAAGGGTGAATGCAAATGGAGGAGGGAGGAAGAGCGTTCGATAGCAGTTCCAAATCGAGAGGGAAAGGCGAAGAGTCGGTGGACGGTTGCCAGTTTGCCACGGTACACGAAGAGGCGCCCCAGCCTACACGTCCTTTCGGAAATTGTACAAAAGGACTCGCCGTCGTCTCACTGACATGTTGGAACGGGACCACATGTCAACGAAACATGGTGTGTAATTTCTCGTGCAAAATGCGATCTGGCCGCGTTGGCCCGAGGTGCCGCATTAGTTATCGACCTTTATTTTTTTAATGGCGTGCCGTTCAGTTTTGAAGCACGACTAACTAGTATTGTTTGCAGAGAAAATATAAACTACTCTACCACTACTCCACCTCCAGTACTAGTAGTATAAAAAAGATATATAGGCTGGAGCTTCAGAGCTTTCTTGCTAAGGGCTGCCCACTTGCTTCTCACACTATCACCCTCTCTCCAGATCTAAAATGACGGCCTCTCTCTCCGTCCTCACCGGTGGTCACAGATCCGCCGGGGAAGAAAAGGACATGCAGCGTTGACGCACTCGTCGTCGGCGAGCGAGGTCACGCACTGACGACAAGGCCGTCCTCTCAGACCTAGTGCCCGCGCGGGATGGCCTCCGTCCCCAAGCTCACTGCCGTAGTGCGTGCGGAGGACGACGACCACCAGCGAAGCCACTTCCCGCCGACCCTCAGGTATGCTACCTCTTTTCGAACCATGCCCTTGTTCTATTGCCCCATCTGCCACGTCGCTGCATGTGGATCTTTTTCCACTCCACCATCTTCCCAATTTCCTATCCTCTGTTCTGCTGGTCACGCAGACGAAAACCTTAATTTGCACTATTAAAGGAAACCCTACTTCATGCAGACTAATCCATGTATGGGTTGAATAAGGAAAGGAAGGGAGACTGTACTGTCCAAGAGAGTAGGCATCGAACCCGCATCTAGGTTGAAAAGGGGAAAATCAGTAGCTAAGGAACGAGTCTCGTGTCTCTTGGTTGAAGAAGGGTAGAAAGGCATGACAACTCAATAGAGAATGACCAGGTCGATCGGTTTGTTGTCCTCACATAGGAAAAGGGTGGCTAAAGAGAACAAAAATGGGACGTAATCGACATATGCTGCCTGGATATTTGTTGCTCTGGGCAACCATACCTCCCTCACCACTCTATGCGTCCGTGGAGGTACATCGTACTGGTGCGCCACTGTCCGAATGGGTCTCCCATGCTCTTATTGCCACTTTTTTGCTGTTAGTATAATGCCAGCGGTAATGTCAACCAATGCTACTACTAAAGTGATGCCTCATTTAAGTAATACCGCACTCAGTCTAATGCCACCTGTCGGTGTACAAAAAGAGGGATGCGTTTTTGTACCCCTATACCTGTGGACGGGCAGTCGGAGCCGCGCCTACGGTCACGCCAAGCAGAACAGGGGAGGTGAGCCAAGGTAAGACCAAAGCCCAAGATAATAAGAGCAACGCCAAGGCCAAGACCACAAAGAGCAAAGGTACGAAGCAGGTTCCCCCGGCAAGACCCTTGCCGGGGCAGCCTCAGCAGCCCCGGCAAGATCCTTGTCGGGACCGCTCGCCCCACACCAATAGAGCGAGCCACCCTTGAGCCCACGGTCCCCGACGCCATCATACATATTGGGCCAGGGCTCAGGAGGCACCTCCGTTGTGGCATGCAGATCTTTGTGAAGACATATTCAAGATCAGATGAGGATCAGAAGACGACGATCCTCGGCAAGATCCTTGCTGAGGAAGACCACTAGACCCCCGGCAAGGCCCTTGCTGGGGACGACAGCGCGCCACGGCAAGACCCTTGCCGGGCCACACGGCAGGACCCTTGCCGGGCAACCCGGCAAGGCCCTCACCAAGGATGCCAGCGGGGCCACCGCCAGGCCCACGCCAACCAAACTTCCACCACCGTTCACATGCAGCTGCCAGCCCAACAAGCTGGGCGGGCACCTACGTGGCAACATGCAGCTCCCAGGCCAACTCATCGAGCACCAGCGTGGCGGCATGCAGATCTTCGTGAAGGCTCCGCCACTGCGCCACCTCGGCTGCCTGCCTGCCTGCATGGCACCACACGCCTCACTGGCCAGGGCGTGTGTCAAAGCGAGGAGGAGCGGCGACGGACGGGACGGGCCTCGCCCCCGTCCGCAATAAAGCAAGGGGACACCTAAGCTACGTATTAAATGCATCTTGTCCTGTAATACGAGCGATAAGCTCAGGGCACTATACACCTTTCCACCTCCTGTGTGCCACTGTGGCAGCCCCTTTCGACTATAAAAGGAGGCCCATGGCATACCGGAGAAGGATTCGGCTCTTTCGAACCACGCACTGACCACAACCAGTTCGAGAGCTCAAGAACGCTCTGAAATACACCCAGCGAAGCAGGACTAGGTTTTTACGCATCCTCGCGGCCCGAACCTGGGTAAACGATCCTTGTGCTGGCTACTAACCCTGCTCTTCTCGCAACCCCGCGCCCCGGCAACCGTAGTAGAGATTCTCGTGATCCCATAGGTGTCATTCCACACCGACATCTTTGGCGCGCCAGGTAGGGGGATGGCGCAGTTGTGAGAATCTGGCCTAGTAGCTAGCCTAGCATTTCTTCATCGCCCTGGCTCCTGAGAAGAAGGCGGCCAAAAGAACGATGCCAGCGCGGCGACAGAAAAGCTAAGCCATTCAGAGCTTTGATTTATTTCCTTCTTTCTATAAGGTTATCGTCCTCGGAGATTTTGCCGATGTGTGAGAAACCTGCATGCATGGGGGCCCTCCCGCGATTGGCAACGCCCTTGTCCTGTTTCAAGCCCGCTCAATAGCTCAAGCGGCCGCGTCGAGAGTGGCGGGGTAGCCTTCCGCGCCTGTCAACACTCCCGATTCTGACTCGAGTCAAGCTCGGCAGTTCGGGCGGCCGCGCTAAGGGCGGCAAGGTGGTTTGCCCGGCAGCAAGCACACCCGGCAGGCCAATGGGGATCCGTCCCCAAGACGCCGCCCTGGGTTTACGCGCTGGCTAACCTACCCAATTAACATAGGGTGAACACACACAGAAAAATCGCAGGAAAATAATATGCATAATACTGAAAGTGCTGCAGAGTTATATTACATCGAATTGTTGTTGCGGTTCTAACTAGAGATAGCGATTTTCTTGGTTGTGAACCTGCAGTGGCGATAGAGAACGGGGTGTCTAATCCCGGCGCTAGCCCTCCACCCTCTGAATTTCGCCGACTCGGCTGATGATGGGCTTGATGCGCTCCCTCAGCGGCGCGAGGTCAGTACCCTCCGGCAAGCTCTCCAGCGCGGCGTCAAAGTCGAGGTCGGGGTACCAGTGCGCCACCTTGGTGAGAACCTTGGTCATGGCACCTTGGCAAAGCCTCCGGGACTAGTCGGCAAGTGAGGCCGCCCGGTTGGCGTGGAGCCGCTCCAGAGCGCCGACGACCTTCTCAAAGAACATGGTCAGGCTGCTATTGGCGCTCACGCTCCGCTCCGGGACATACCTCACGTCCGACATCCCCATGATGGCTAGCTGCGCGGCGGCCTGGTTGGCGACGGTGGCGAGGCGATCGAGCCAACGGTTCTCGCCCTCCACGTGATCCGCGAAGTTGAGGCCCTCGTTCTTCCGCAACTGCTTCTCGGCCTCCAGCTCCTTGGCCAGGGTCCCCTCTCGAGTTTTGGCCTCCGACAGCACCTTCTCGAGACCCTCCAGCTTCAGCTTGAGGTCTTTGATGGAGTTGTTGGCCTCGGAGAGCTCCCCAGCCTTGCTGACGACCGCGCCCTACGCCTCTGTCAGGGCATTGTTAAGCGTGTCCTTCTCCTGGGACAGCTTCAGGGCCTGCTCCTTCAGCCTGTCGCACTCCGCCTCCAACTCCTCCACCTTGCCGGCATGAACCTGGGCCTGGGCATTGAGTGCCTCTTTGTGCCTCTGCTCCAGCTCACTGGTCCACTGCAAGACAAGCTTCTCCACCTCTGCATCATTGCCGCGAAGCATGGCGGCAAGCTTCTCCTCACGTGTAGCGAGGTCCTCCTCCTGGGAGTTCAGCGCGGCCTCGTGCTGGGTCCGGGCAGCTTCGGCGGCCGCGGCCAAGTTCCTCGCCATCTCTTGAGCTTTCTCGACGTCGGCAAGCTTCATGGTGAGCTCCACGTCGCGCTTGGCCAGCTCGCCCTGTGCAGCCTTGAGCTGCTTGTGGGCCTCGCGGAACCAGTTCTGCGTCTCGGAAACGCGCTTCTGGAGGTCCGCCTCCGCCTTCTCCACCACCGCCGTCCTGGACTTAGCCTTGTCCAGGTCCGCCTCCGCCTTCCGGAAGCTGGTGCCCATGGCGTGGAGGAGCCGCTCTTCCTGCGAACCGTCGCCACCAACGATCGGCTCGTCGACGACTTCAAGCCCGGCAGCGGCAAGCACTTCGTCGTCGAACGCCTCTCCCTCAACGGGTGTCCTGGTGCTCGACGCGCCTGGAAGGTGGACGAACAAGTCGTCGCTCACCCTCAGGTACTTGCCGGAGCCGGAAGCAGCAGAAGAGGAAGGCTGGTCATCAGCCAGCTCCTCCTCCTCCTCGGCAGTGGCCCCGCCGGCCTCTCCGACAGAATCCTCGGCGGCAGCCTTGCCGGCCTCCCCGGTAGGCCCCTTGGAGGCGTCCTCGGCAGCGCCCTTGGCGGCCTCCTCGGCGGCGATCTTCTCGGCGTCCGCCTCGGCGGCCTTGGCGACGTCCTCGATGACGGTGTCCACGTCCTCTGGGTTCACCGAGGAGGAATCTGGACGCCGAAGAAGGGGTGAGGCAAGGCCAGGACGAAGAGCCAGAAAGAAAAAGAAGCAGGACGAACGGCAAACGACTTACCCGTGCTAGTACCCGGCTGGGAAACGGAAGTCCCCTCCCCGACAACATTTGGCGTCGAGGCAGAGCCGCCAGCGCCCAAGTTCTCCTCCTCCTCCATGTGCGTGGGCTCGGTGCCTGGCGCCCTTGCCGGGGACGCCCCTCGGGGCGGCGTGGTCGATGGGGGCGGCGTGTTGGGAGTAGCCATCTGTGGCTCCTCCTGCTGCTGCTCTCCTCCTGCATACCTGGCAAGGTCAGCACCAAAGTGTCGTGCCCCTGACACATGTCGACGGGGGGAGAGTGATGAACTTACACTGGGGGCTATGCCGGGGGCTGCTGTCCGGGCTGCTCAACACCACCAGTGGCGCCCTCGAAGTACCAACTGGGGGCTGGCCACCCACCGAGACCTTGGCCGTCTTCACTCTCTAGGCCAGCGTCTCCACGTCCCTGCAAAGACGAAGACAAGTCAAGACGAGCAACACAGATTGAGGAGGCAGAGATAACAAAAAGGAACCAGATACTTACTCGTCGTCCGCCTCCTCCTCTGCTGTTTTCCTCTTCCTCCTCGGGCTGAGGGATCCTTAATCGAAAGTAACCTCCGTATCAACATCCGCCAGAGGAGGAGAAGGAGGTGGTGTCTGGACACGCGTGGACGAAGAAGGGGCGGCTGTCTTCTTCTTCACCGCGACCTTCGCCGGTTTCTTTGCCGCTGCGGCCCTCGTGTGGCGCCCGGACCCCTCCAAGGTCAGATGTGGCCGCGCAGCCCTGCCGGGCCGGACCGGCTCGTCAGAACTAGACCGCCGCAGGACTCGCCCTCTCCCCATAGCTGGCGTCAGGCCTGCGGTCTCGGCCTCCTCCGACGACGACTCGCCGGTCACATCTTCAACCAGAGGAGCCTCGGTGCCGGCGCTGCTGGCTCCCCCGGCGTTCGCCGCCCACCGGGCGAGCTCCTCCTCCTCCGCGGCCGTCGCGGCCTTGTCCTCCACACCGCTGGCGCTACTGGCCTCCTTGGCAAGATGTGCCTCCCTCGCCCTGGTGGCGATGTAGTCCAGCTCCGCCTGGGTGGTGTCCTGGACAAGCAGCCGCTCGACGTCGGCGTTGACGTACCCCTCGTGCAGAGTGTCAAAAAACTGCTGCACCTCGGCGTCCTCCGGCTCCTTCTAGCTCGGGTCATGGCCATGCGCGCTGCAGTCCAGCATCATGGCAATGATATCGGACCGGCGCGAATTATTGCACAACGGGACCACCCCCGTCGGCAGCTTGAACAGAGGCCCCTTGAGGACCTTGCCGGCCTTCGCGGCGGCCCTCGCGTCCTTGCCGGTCCGTTCGACCTCGCCGTCATGGCCCACGTCAAGCTGGAAGAGCCGCTGGCAGAAATGGGCATGCCCCATCACTGCGAAATTGTGGTCGAGGCCGTGACGAAGCCGCATGATGTCGGCGGGGTTCGTGAAGAGCCAGGCTGGCCTCCCCTTGTTATGCAGTGGGGCGATCCGGCGGCGGATGAAGTCCGCCCCGATCATCTCAAGGGTGAGGCCGGCCTCAGTGAGCTGGAGGATCCTAGTGGTGGTGACCATGAGCTTCTCGTCGTCAGCATCTACGTCGCTCCAATCGCTTCTGCGGACCGGCGGCGCCCGGCGAACTTCGCAGAACGCCGGCGGGTCCTTCTCCTTGATCCAGCACCACCGGCCCCGCCATTCTTCCCACCTCTCCTTCATGGCGCCCTCCGGATACGCTCCCTTGGATCTTGAGACCCAGGTGATGCAACCGGAGATGGCGCCCCCTAGTTGGATCTGAGGGGAGAAGTAACGGCGGAAGAGCGCCGTGTTAGGGTGCACCCCGGCAAAGCCCTCGCAGAGATGCACGAAAAGGGCCATGCACACCACCGCATTCGGGGTAAAATCCAGGAGGCGGAAGCCAAAGGTATGCATGACATCGCTGAAGAAATCGGAGAAGGGAGGACAGAGCCCGCAGGAAAAATAATCGACAAAGAAGGGGTACCGATTTGGGGCAGCCTTGGCGTAGTCAGCGCGGATGACACGCGTGGCTGGATGCCTCGAATTCCCCCACCCCCCCCCCCCCCCCCCCGTCTTCACTCCCCACAGGGGCCTGAAGGAGTCCCGAAGTTCGAACACGTCAACTGTCGAGGGGAAGAAGGCGGACTGCGTCCGCTACACCGCCAGCGCACTCTCCGGCGGCTCCGCGGCTCCGGCGTCCTTGGCCACTCCCTTGCCCTTGGTGGATTTTGGCGCCATGGCGGCTGGGAGAGGAGGGCAGGACAGAGGGCGGCGGAAGCGCAACGGCGGCGAGCAGGAACGAAGCTTGGAGAAGAAGAGGAAGGCAGGCGGAGGTTTCCGAGATTGGGGTTGCGCGAAGGGTAAAAGGAACAGTGCGCCCGCGGTTATCCCTTTTTATGGGGAAGCCGTGGGTCGCGCTGCCCAATTACTGCGATGTGAGGCATGCGTGCAGGAACCGCCCCACGCATGCCGCCCATGTCACGCACACCCCTCCAAGCCGCGCCGTGCGCGCAGGTCATGGGAAGTGCCGCACGCGAAAAGTTTTACCGTGGTCAAAACCGCCCCGCCTGCCCGCGCACTGTTTTTGGGCCTGGCCCAACAACGTGTCGCGCCTATGTGTGGCCCAGGCCCGGGGGCTCCTGTCGATGTACAAAAAGAGGGATGCGTTTTTGTACCCCTATACCTGTGCACGGGTAGTCGGAGCCGCGCCTACGGTCACGCCAAGCAGAACAGGGGAGGTGAGCCAAGGTAAGACCAAAGCCCAAGATAATAAGAGCAACGCCAAGTCCAAGACCACAAAGAGCAAAGGGACGAAGCAGGTTCCCCCCGCAAGACCCTTGCCGGGGCAGCCTCAGCAGCCCCGGCAAGATCCTTGCCGGGACAGCTCGCCCCACAGCAACAGAGCGAGCCACCCTTGAGTCCACGGTCCCCGACGCCATCATCCACGTTGGGCCAGGGCTCGGGAGGCACCTCCGTGGTGGCATGCAGATCTTTGTGAAGACATATTCAATATCAGATGGGGATCAGAAGACGACGATCCTCGGCAAGATCCTTGCCGAGGAAGACCACCAGACCCCCGGCAAGGCCCTTGCCGGGGACGACAGCGCGCCACGGCAAGACCCTTGCCGGGCCACACGGCAAGACCCTTGCGGGGCCACCCGGCAAGGCCCTCACCAAGGACGCCGGCAGGGCCACCGCCAGGCCCACGCCAACCAAACTTCCACCGCCGTTCACATGCAGCTGCCAGCCCAACCAGCTGGGCAGGCACTTGCGTGGCAACATGCAGCTCCCAGGCCAACTCATCGAGCACCAGCGTGGCGGCATGCAGATCTTTGTGAAGGCTCCGCCACCTCAGCTGCCTGCCTGCCTGCATGGCACCACATGCCTCACTAGCCAGGGCGCGTGGCACCACATGCCTCACTGCCTCGCCCCGTCCCCAATAAAGCAAGGGGACACCTAAGCTACGCATTAAATGCATCTTGTCCTGTAATACGAGCGATAAGCTCAGGGCACTGTACGCCTTTCCACCTCATGTGTGCCACTGTGGCAGCCCCTTTCGACTATAAAAGGAGGCCCATGGCATACTGGAGAAGGATTCGACTCTTTCGAACCACGCACTGACCACAGCTAGTTCGAGAGCTCAAGAACTCTCTGAAATACACCCACCAAAGCAGGACTAGGGTTTTACGCATCCTCGCGGCCCGAACCTGGGTAAACGATCCTTGTGCTGGCTACTAATCCTGCTCTTCTCGCAACCCCGCGCCCCGGCAACCGTAGTAGGGATTCTTGTGATCCCATCGGTGTCGTTCCACACCGACACGACTGATAAATTTAAGCAATGCCATTTAATGTCTCTGGATTATTTCAGGGTTAGCTGTTGACTGTGGATGTATTAAATATTTTTCAGCTAAGGCGTTCTAATGTTGTTGCATAGCCAGTATACCAACGATGAAACTTCTTACTACCTTTAGATTTTTGCACTGTTAATGCTTATTGATTACATACCTCACTTTCATGAGATAAGTTAATTTTTTTGTACAGTGTCACCAAAATGCCAAGGCGTTGACGTCATTTTATTTTGGTTAAACTGCACAAAAAATTATGAAGACAAGAGGAAAGGTCAAGAGTGGGCACCTCCTCCTTTGGCTACTGTATTGATTCGTTCGATCAAGTTTTTATGTTTGATCGATTCTCAAGATTGGGATAGCAATTTTTCATGCCCACTCGAGTTTGAAATGATATTTACCTTGAAGGTACATGGTTTGCAATTTTTTAATACTGTCATTAGTTAATAATGCTAGTTACCTTCAGACTTTTGTATTTGGTTTAATGCTCTTGCACAGCTAGTATACCAATGCTGAAACTTGTTACCTTTACATTTTGTATTGTTAATTCTTATAGAAATCTTCTAGTGCTAGAGCTTATGGAAATCTGTTCAGTAAAACCATTGTATTGTACCCTATAATAAAATAACTACTCTACTGTTGCACTAGCCACTGGATTACTGTATATTTGTACTATTCGAATGGTGTTGCATTAGCGTATGGACATATATAAAGTGTGCCAAGCTTTCCCAGATATGTGCTCAAGAAAACTACTACCTGTTTTTCTAAATACTAGACGTTTGGTACTTTAAATTGAACTGCGAAAACGTCTTATATTAAGGAACAGAGGGTGTAGAGTTCACTCAAATTATCCCGGTAAAGCTAGTCACACCTTTGTTAAAATTAATGTTCATTATGTTATCAGAGGAGGTCTGTATGTTTGTCTCTAATGCATGTCGACTACATACTGACATCATGATGTAATGTTAAGTCATTTCCTTTTGTACAGTGTCACTGAATTGTCAAGGCGGATGGCATTTTATTTTAGTTGAACTGCACAAAATATGCTTAAAAGAAGAGGAAAGGTCAGGAATCGATCATTCTTTCAGAAAGAACTATATATGCCTTTCTGACATCAGCCGTTGTTGCCTTATTTATTCCTTCAAACAGGTGGTTAGAAACAGTCTTGCTACCTTTTCCCATTAAGAAATTGGAATGCTTATATTTGTGAGTCTATGCTTCAGCTAGTGCCACTTTATAGTAATCACACTTTCAATATCTATGCAAACAGGGATGCTCGATTTTAGTGGAACTGTACAAAATGTCCAACTGGTTCAACATTAGGAGCATGTTTTCTTCCAAACCTGTATATCCAATTGGTGGCACTATGAGCTGTTCATTACGAAGGTACATGGTTTGCTACTATCTTGCTACTCTTTTTGTACTGTAATTAGATAGTAATACCAGTGGTTTGCATGTGAATTTATTGGCAGGGTGGACCTACATTGGAGGTGCAGGATATGATTCAATGATTGGATGCTCAATTTCGGTTGTATCGATTTCACCTCTTCCATCACTGCGAACATGGATATCCTTGGTCTGATGAAGAATAGGCGCTATATTTCTGCTCTAAACCAGCAAATCAATTCAGTATGAAATTGTCCAGGGCAAAACATGACTGTATCAAATTGTCCAGTGCAAAACATGACAGATGCTAAGCGGAAGAGACATGTTTAAACCGAAAATACAAGGTGGGGTATATGTTTACTCGCTGCTTGATATTTGTGCAGACAGAGATGTCTGCCCGTTGCTATTTGGCAAACACGAAAAGTGACCACAATTTTGGTTGAACTGCACAAGAGAATAGTATAGTCACTGCATGCAGTGCCATTTGAAAATAGACACAGAAAGATTGGATAGTCACTTCATGGACTGCAGAAAAGTAGTACTGTACTATTTATTGGCCAACACTAGGTGCTTCATTGCTTTGGAGTTATTATACAATGGGCATCATTTTGCCTCAGTTAAAGTTTGTATTCCGAAAATAGTCTCGCCGTGTGATCGAGAGAAGACCAAATCATATTGCAGTGGATGTTCCTCCATCATGTGTGGTTCATTCTCATGGTTCCAGCTGTTGGTGAAACCACTTACGTTTGCAAGAGGAATTGTAGACTTCACAAACAAATTTGTCTTTCAGTCTGTACTGAATGTTGGCCAAGAGAAGCATCCATGTTAGTAGGAAGAACATATGTTTTTTCTAGATCTTTGCTTTTGGAGCTACATATTTATATATGATCTGTGAATCATTGAGATGCATTAACATGTTTATCTTATGTATGGGAATCGTACTAGTTGGTTTTGAATTTGGGCTACTCATGTGAACATATTACAATGCTAGGCCTGTGAGTCTCGTGTGAACATTTTGAACGGATCGGCTCTTACTACTGTGCACAGCATGATCCTTATTTCTGTGTTCTCAGTGTTTACAAGTTACTAACAATTCCTTATTTCTGTTCGCTCAGTGTTTACAAGTTACTGATCGATCACTAGCTAGCCTACTAATGCGCTTCTAGCAGTTTTAGTTTCGATGCAAGATCCGAAGTGGTAGTTTTTTGAATAAAAATGCCTACCTCTGAAGAAACTGACAAGCTGCTCTGAAGAAAACGCCATGCGAATCTAAAGAAACTGCCAGCAAAAACGTTCGCAAATGCCTTATCTCCCAGCGAACGTTCATCAGCTAGTGCGACCGTACACGTACACCATCCGACCTACTCGATCCTACACGTACACTATCTGACCTACTCGATCCTACACGGATAAATAGTGGATCACGCACGTACTACCTCCTTTCTGGTTTGCAGGGCTCAATTCAAAAAATGACCTAGTCGATCCTACACGGATAAATAGCGGATCACGCACGTACTACCTCCTTTTCCGGTTTGCAGGGCTTAATTCAAAAATCTAACCAACCAAGGTAGATGATGAGTGGTGGAATCATTTTTGACAAGGAGGGAGTACCTCATCTAGATGATTCGAGTGCACTCGTTTGACCGTCATGCCGGCGTGCGACCCAGCACGGACGGGACTCATCACTGATGGGACGGGACGGCACAGTCATAATTTCAGTTTTTCTAGTTTTCCACGGCAAGCTGGCGTGCTAAGCCATGCCTGCTTATGCATTGAATTCCGATGACCACGATGATCGTCGCGTTTCCCGCGACACGCTAGTTCGCCTACCTTCCACCTATAATTACTGTTTCCCGGGCTTCTCCGGTGGCACCATCACCCAACTCGCCCTATCCTCATAAGCCCCCACCGTCCCGACGTCGCTCGCCACTTATCCTCGCTCTCGCCACGTCCGCCATGCCCCTGCCCGTCCCCGATAGGCGACACCAGAGGCGGTCACCGCCGGAACTAGTGTTCGGTTTTTCACCGGAAGGCAGACGGAGGGAGGAGGCATTCTATCGGTCTTTAGATGGCAATGCGGACTATGAGGAGTTGTTGGAGTGCGACCGCCTGGCGGAGGAGCAGCGTATTGCCGATTTGCGCCGCCAGCAGGACATGGAGTAGCAGCGCACCGATGCTCTGAGTCGCGAGCAGAGCGCCCGCAACTGGGCCGACTACATGGAGGCCGGCGCCCGGCAAATAGCCCTGGAGGCTGTCGGGCATGCACGCGTTCGCGATGCTGATTTTTACTACCAGCTCGTCAAGTGGGTTTCCTGCTTAGAAGCCGAAGCTTTGGTGGACCACGCCGGCATGGAAAGGGCCAACGCACGCGAGCAACGCGCCCTATCGCACCTCTAGCAAGCCTGAGGCGAGGCGGAGGACGCCGGTGCCGGCGTTTAGCGTGTACCGCAGATGCCGGCCGGCATCGTCTAGTTAGCTAAGAGTAAGTTAGTACTTGTACGCTACTAGAGTATTAGTGGGAGTAGATAGTTAACTTGGCTATGATGGTTTTCAACGTGGAAGTTCAGTACTCTATATGTGGATCAGACCTGTTACTTTGCTCTGAATGTTGAAATTTCCGTTTGAACGTATGGAATGGGCTGTTATTTTTTTAAATGGGCTGTATTTGTCCTCCATGGGTTTAGAGGCTGACTTGTGGGCCTACCAAGTTGACGCATACACAATCAGGAGATGATTGTACGTGGAGAGGATGACAGCAGGGACCCGCCAAGGTCATGGAAGTATGCAAGCAAGTGCCTCCTTATTTCAAGCCAATAAAAAAATGGCTCCTCCTAGTGGATTTCTGACATCTGGGTCCCATGCCATTGTCAACGTAGTCAATAAACAAGAGAAATGCACAATGAGCGGCTGACACCAGGGACCCAGCAGCTCGCCCAGTTATTTTTGTTTTGGGTTAATTTGATAAATGCCACTCCAAATTTGGTGTTTCCGAGAAATGCCACTGCAATTTCCAAACTTTGAAAAATGCCATTTCATGCAATTTCCAGTGGCATTCTTCGAAGTCTCGAGTGACGTTTTTCAAAGTTTGCAAATTGTAGTGGCGTTTTCCAAAGTTTGCAAAAATTGTAGCGGCATTTTTCAAAGTTTGGAAATTGCAGTGAAATTTTTATGAATTTCCATAATTGGAGTGGCATTTATCTAATTTGTTTTTGAGATCGAAGCCGGTTGTCAATTAGGCTGTGCGGGGCACTCTCGCCTGTCTAGACAGCCTTCTCTTTTATGTTTACCACAGACCAGCCTAGTAGTTTTTTTTTCTTTCTGAAAATGGCTAGCCCAGTTTTTTTGTGATTTGCCAAGTAAGTCGCTTTGTCAGACCTGTTGGGCTGCAAATCTTTCAAGATGAGCAGAGCTTCATTCGGCTGGCCGAGAAAATGGCCTATCAGTAATGAGAAATGGGCTGTACATTTTTAAAACACATCAGACCGGCAATTAGTTTCAAATTTCTATTTTTCATTTTGAGATTTTAAATTGCATTGATTTTTATGCGTGGGAAATTTGTTGGATTTTATATTGATATACATTTATTTTTAAAATCAGTTTGAATGTGACTAGAAATTTCAGGATTAAAAATAGTTCGGACCGCACCGAAATATGCAAAATTTTGTATAATTTTTTAACTGTGGCCACAATATGAGCTGTAATGCTAACAAAAAGAATATGGGATCCAAAATAAACCTTAAGAATTAGCAAATAGGCTGTAAATTATTAGAAATAATGGCAAATGGGTTGTATGCTGTTTTCCACAGATTTGAGGCTTTCCTAAAAAAAGGTTGACGCACAAGCAGTGACTGTTGGATGTCCATCCAACGGCCGTCGTACTTCTTCAATCTCTGCTCTTCCTGCTCCAGCCGCTCAAACAAGCGGCGGCGGGACTGCCTACTCCCTGTTGGGGAACGTAGCAGAAATTCAAAATTTTCTACGCATCACCAAGATCAATCTATGGAGTTTACTAGCAACGAGAGGGAAGGAGTGCATCTACATACCCTTGTAGATCGCGAGCGGAAGCGTTCAAGAGAACGGGGTTGATGGAGTCGTACTCGTCGTGATCCAAATCACCGATGATCCTAGCGCCGAACGGACGGCACCTCCGCGTTCAACACACGTACGGAGCAGCGACGTCTCCTCCTTCTTGATCCAGCAAGGGGGGAGGAGAGGTTGATGGAGATCCAGCAGCACGACGGCGTGGTGGTGGAAGTAGCGGGACTCCAACAGGGCTTCGCCAAGCGCTGCGGGAGGAGGGAGATGTGTCCCGGGAGGGAGAGGGAGGCGCCAGGGGCTTGGATGTTGCTGCCCTCCCTTCCCCCCACTATATATAGGGCCAAGGGAGAGGGGGGGCGCAGCCTTGGCCCTTCCTCCAAGGAAGGGTGCGGCCAGGGAGGAGTCCTTCCCCCCCAAGGCACCTCGGAGGTGCCTTCCCCTTTAGGACTCTCCGTTTATCTTATCTCTTGGCGCATGGGCCTCTTGGGGCTGGTTACCTTGGCCCATATAGGCCAAGGCGCACCCCCACAGCTCATGTGGCCCCCCTGGGGCTGGTGGACCCCTTGGTGGACCCCCGGACCCCTTTCGGCACCCCCGGTACAATACCGATAAAGTGCGAAACTTTTCCGGCGACCAAAATAAGACTTCCCATATATAAATCTTTACCTCCGGACCATTCCGGAACTCCTCGTGATGTCCGGGATCTCATTCGGGACTCCGAACAACTTTCGGGTTACCGCATACTAATATCTCTACAACCCTAGCGTCACCGAACCTTAAGTGTGTAGACCCTACGGGTTCGGGAGACAGGCAGACATGACCGAGACGACTCTCCGGTCAATAACCAACTGCGGGATCTGGATACCCATGTTGGCTCCCACATGCTCCTCGATGATCTCATCGGATGAACCACGATGTCGAGGATTCAATCAATCCCGTATACAATTCCCTTTGTCTATCGATATGTTACTTGCCCGAGATTCGATCGTCGGTATCCCTATACCTTGTTCAATCTCGTTACCGGCAAGTCTCTTTACTCGTTCCGTAACTCACATCATCCCGTGATCAACTCCTTGGTCACATTGTGCACATTATGATGATGTCCTACCGAGTGGGCCCAGAGATACCTCTTCGTTTACACGGAGTGACAAATCCCAGTCTTGATTCGTGCCAACCCAACAGACGCTTTCGGAGATACCTGTAGTGCACCTTTATAGCCACCCAGTTATGTTGTGACGTTTGGTACACCCAAAGCATTCCTACGGTATCCGGGAGTTGCACAATCTCATGGTCTAAGGAAATGATACTTGACATTAGAAAAGCTCTGAGCAAACGAACTACACGATCTTGTGCTAGGCTTAGGATTGGGTCTTGTCCATCACATCATTCTCCTAATGATGGGATCCCGTTATCAACGACATCCAATGTCCATGGTCAGGAAACCGTAACCATCTATTGATCAACGAGCTAGTCAACTAGAGGCTTACTAGGGACATGGTGTTGTCTATGTATCCACACATGTATCTGAGTTTCCTATCAATACAATTCTAGCATGGATAATAAACGATTACCATGAACAAGGAAATATAATAATAACCAATTTATTATTGCCTCTAGGGCATATTTCCAACAGTCTCCCACTTGCACTAGAGTCAATAATCTAGTTCACATCACCATGTGATTAACACTCACCGGTCACATCACCATGTGACCAACATCCAAAGAGTTTACTAGAGTCAACAATCTAGTTCACATCACTATGTGATTAACACTCAATGAGTTCTGGTTTGATCATGTTATGCTTGCGAGAGAGGTTATTAGTCAACGGGTCTGAACCTTTCAGATCCGTGTGTGCTTTACGAATATCTATGTCATCTTGTGGATGCTACCACGCGCTACTTGGAGCCATTTCAAATAACTGCTCTACTATACGAATCCGGTCTACTACTCAGAGTCATCCGGATTAGTGTCAAAGTTCACATCGACGTAACCCTTTACGACGAACTCCTTTTCACCTCCATAATCGAGAAAATTCCTTAGTCCACTAAATACTAAGGATAAGTTCGACCGCTGTCATGTGATCCATTCCCGGATCACTATTGTACCCCTTGACCAACTCATGGCAAGGCACACTTCATGTGTGGTACACAGCATAGCATACTGTAGAGCCTACGTCTAAAGCATAGGGGACGACCTTCGTCCTTTCTCTCTCTTCTGCTGTGGTCAGGTCTTGAGTCTTACTCAATACTCACACCTTGTAACACAGCCAAGAACTCCTTTGCTGATCTATTTTGAACTCTTTCAAAATCATGTCAAGGTGTGCGTTCTTTGAAAGTATCATCAGGCGTCTTGATCTATCTCTATAGATCTTGATGCCCAATATGTAAGCAGCTTTATCCAGGTCTTCCTTTGAAAAACTCCTTTCAAACAACCCTTTATGCTTTCCAAAAATTTTACATCATTTCGGATCAACAATATGTCATTCACATATACTTATCAGAAATGTTGTAGCGCTCCCACTCACTTTATTGAAAATACAAGTTTCTAACAAACTTCGTATAAACCCAAAAACTTTGATCACTCCATCAAAGCGTATATTCTGACTCCGAGATGCTTGCTCTAGTCCATGGAAGGATCGCTGGAGCTAGCATACCTTTTAGCATCCTCAGGATCGACAAAACCTTTTTGATTGTATCACATACAACCTTTCCTTACGAAAACTGGTAAGGAAACTTGTTTTGACATCCATCTGCCAAATTTCATAAATGCGGCTCATGCTAACATGATTCCGACGGAATTAAGCATCGCTACGGATGAGAAAATCTCATCGTAGTCAACTCCTTGAACTTGTGGAAATACTCTTTGCCACAAGTCGAGCTTCATAGACGGTAACATTACCGTCCACGTCCGTCTTCCTCTTAAAGATCCATTTATCTCAGATTTCATGGCTTCTAACCATTTGTCGGAATATGGGCCCACCATCGCTTCTCCATAGCTCGTAGGTTCAGTATTGTCCAACAACATGATATCTCAGACAGGATCACGTACCACTCTGAAGTAGCACGCATCCTCGTCATCCTACGAGGTTTGGTAATGACTTGATCCGAAGTTTCATGATCACTATCATAAGCTTCCACTTCAATTGGTGTAGGTGCCATAGGAACAACTTCTTGTGCCCTGCTACACCCTAGTTGAAGTGACGGTTCAATAACCTCATCAAGTCTTTACCATCCTCCCACTCAATTCTTTCGAGAGAAACTTTTCCTTGAGAAAGGACTCGTTTCTAGAAGCAATTACTTTTGCTTCCAGATCTGAAATAGGAGGTAAACCCAACTGTTTTGGGTATTCTATGAAGATGCATTTATCCGCTTTGGGTTCGAGCTTATCAGCCTGAAACTTTTTCACATAAGCGTCGCAGCCCCAAACTTTTAAGAAACGACAACTTAGGTTTCTCTAAACGGTGTCGTCTCAACGGAATTGCGTGGTGCCCCTTTTAAAGTGAATGCGGTTATCTCTAATGCCTAACCCATAAACGATAGTGGTAATTCAATAAGATAAATCATGGTATGCACCATATCCAATAGGGTGCAGTTATGATGTTCGGACACACCATCACACTATGGTGTTCCAGGCGGTATTAATTGTGAAACACTTTCCACAATGTCTTAATTGTGTGCTAAACTCGTAACTCAGATATCTCTATGATCATATCATAGACATTTTATCCTCTTGTCACGACGATCTTCAACTTCACTCTGAAATTACTTGAACCTTTCAATAATTCAGACTTGTGTTTCATCAAGTAAATATTCTCAGCATCTACTCAAATCATCTGTGAAGTAAGAACATAACGATATCCACTGCATGCCTCAGCATTCATTGGACTGCATACATCAAAATGTATTACTTCCAATAAATTGCTCTCTTGTTCCATCTTACTGAAAACGAGGCCTTTCAGTCATCTTGCCCATGTGGTATGATTTGCATGTCTCAAGTGATTCAAAATCAAGTGAGTACAAACGATCCATCTGCATGGAGTTTCTTCATGCATATATACCAATAGACATGGTTCGCATGTCTCAATCTTTTCAAAAACGAGTGAGTCCAAAGATCCATCTACATGGAGCTTCTTCATGCGTTCTACACCAATATGACTCAAGTGGCAGTGCCACAAGTATGTGGTACTATCATTACTATCTTATATCTTTTGGCACAAACATGTGTATCACTGCGATCGAGATTCATTTTAGGTGCAAGACCATTGAAGGTATTATTCAAATAAACAGAGTAACCATTATTCTCCTTAAATGAATAACCGTATTGCGATAAACATAATCCAATCATGCTCAATGCAAACACCAAATCTCGATGGTAGAGGGAGCATGCGATGCTTGATCACATCAACCTTGGAAACACTTCCAACACATATCGTCATCTCACCTTTAGCTAGTCTCCGTTTATTCCGCAGCTTTTATTTTGAGTTACTAACACTTAGCAACCGAACCGGTATCTAATACCCTGGTGCTTCTAGGAGTACTAGTAAAGTACACATTCATATAACGTATATCCAATATACTTCTGTCGTTCTGTCGACCTTGCCCGCCTTCTCATCTACCAAGTATCTAGGGCAGTACTGCTTCAGTGACCGTTCCCCTCATTACAGAAGCACTTAGTCTCGGGTTTGGGTTCAACCTTGGGATTCTTCACTAGAGCAGCAAACGACTTGCTGTTTCATGAAGTATCCCTTTTGCCCTTGCCCTTCTTAAACTAGTGGTTTTACTAACCATCAACAATTGACGCTCCTTCTTGATTTCTACTTTCGCGGTGTCAAACATCGCGAGTTGCTCAAGGATCATCATGTCTATCCCTGATATGTTACAGTTCATCACAAAGCTCTACTAGCTTGGGGCAGTGACTATGGAGAACCATCACTATCTCATCTGGGAGATTAACTCCCACTCGATTCAAGCGATTGTGGTAGTCAGGCAATCTGAGCACATGCTCAACGATTGAGCTTTTCTCCCTTAGTTTGCAGGCTTAAGAAACTTGTCAGAGGTCTCATACCTCTTGACGTGGGCACTAGTCCGAAATCCCAATTTCAGTCTTCAGAACATCTCATATGTTCTGCGACGTTTCAAAAAAAAACGTCTCTGGTGCCACAATTCTAAACCGTTAGCATTACACACTGAACTATCACGTAGTCATCAAAACGTGTATGTCAGATGTTTCGCAACATCTACAGACGACGTTGAGGTTCAGCACATCGAGCGGTGCATTAAGGACATAAGCCTTTTGTGCAGCAATGAGGACAATCCTCAGTTTACGGACCTAGTCCGCATAATTGCTACTATCAACTTTCAGCTAAATTTTCTCTAGGAACATATCTTAAACAGTAGAACTAAAGCGTATGACATAATTTGCAAAGACCTTTTGACTATGTTCATGATAATGAAGTTCATCTGATTATTGAATGAACTCCCACTCAGATAGACATCCCTCTAGTCATCTAAGTGATACATGATCCGAGTCAAACTAGGCCGTGTCCGATCATCACGTGAGACGGACTAGTCATCATCGGTGAACATCTCCATGTTGATCGTATCTACTATACGACTCATGTTCGACCTTTCGGTCTCTTGTGTTCCGAGGCCATGTCTGTACATGCTAGGCTCGTCAAGTCAACCTAAGTGTTTCGCATGTGTTCCGAGGCCATGTCTGTACATGCTAGGCTCGTCAACACCCGTTGTATTCGAACGTTAGAATCTATCACACCCGATCATCACGTGGTGCTTCGAAACAACGAACCTTCGCAACGGTGCACAGTTAGGGGGAACACGTCTCTTGAAATTTTAGTGAGGGATCATCTTATTTATGCTACCGTTGTTCTAAGCAAATAAGATGCATAACATGATAAACATCACATGCAATCAAATAGTGACATGATATGGCCAATATCATTTTGCTCCTTTGATCTCCATCTTCGGGGCACCATGATCATCTTTGTCACCGGCATGACACCATGATCTCCATCATTGTGTCTTCATGAAGTTGTCACGCCAATGATTACTTCTACTTCTATGGCTAACGCGCTTAGCAATAAAGTAAAGTAACTTACATGGCGTTATTCAATGACACGCAGGTCATACAAAAAATAAAGACAACTCCTATGGCTCCTGCCGGTTGTCATACTCATCGACATGCAAGTCGTGATTCCTATTACAAGAATATGATCAATCTCATACATCACATATATCATTCATCACATCTTCTGGCCATATCACATCACATAGCACATGCTGCAAAAACAAGTTAGACGTCCTCTAATTGTTGTTGCAAGTTTTTACGTGGCTTGTATAGGTTTCTAGCAAGAACGTTTCTTACCTACGTAAAACCACAACGTGATATGCCAATTTCTATTTACCCTTCATAAGGACCCTTTTCATCGAATCCGTTCCGACTAAAGTGGGAGAGACAGACACCCTCTAGCCACCTTATGCAACTAGTGCATGTCAGTCGGTGGAACCTGTCTCACGTAAGCGTACGTGTAAGGTCGGTCCGGGCAGCTTCATCCCACAATGCTGCCGAATCAAGATAAGACTAGTAACGGCAAGTAAATTGACCAAATCGACGCCCACAACTACTTTGTGTTCTACTCGTGCATAGAAACTACGCATAGACCTAGCTCATGATGCCACTGTTGGGGAACGTAGCAGAAATTCAAAATTTTCTACGCATCACCAAGATCAATCTATGGAGTTTACTAGCAACGAGAGGGAAGGAGTGCATCTGCATACCCTTGTAGATCGCGAGCGGAAGCGTTCAAGAGAACGGGGTTGATGGAGTCGTACTCGTCGTGATCCAAATCACCGATGATCCTAGCGCCGAACGGACGGCACCTCCGCGTTTAACACACGTACGGAGTAGCGACGTCTCCTCCTTCTTGATCCAGGAAGGGGGGAGGAAAGGTTGATGGAGATCCAGCAGCACGACGGCGTGGTGGTGGAAGTAGCGGGACTCCAACAGGGCTTCGCCAAGCGCTGCGGGAGGAGGGACATGTGTCCCGGGAGGGAGAGGGAGGCGCCAGGGGCTTGGATGTTGCTGCCCTCCCTTCCCCCCACTATATATAGGGCCAAGGGAGAGGGGGGGCGCAGCCTTGGCCCTTCCTCCAAGGAAGGGTGCGGCCAGGGAGGAGTCCTTCCCCCCCAAGGCACCTCGGAGGTGCCTTCCCCCTTTAGGACTCACCGTTTATCTTATCTCTTGGCGCATGGGCCTCTTGGGGCTGGTTCCCTTGGCCCATATAGGCCAAGGCGCACCCCCACAGCCCATGTGGCCCCCCCGGGGCTGGTGGACCCCTTGGTGGACCCCCGGACCCCTTTCGGCACTCCCGGTACAATACCGATAAAGTGCGAAACTTTTCCGGCGACCAAAATAAGACTTCCCATATATAAATCTTTACCTCCGGACCATTCCGGAACTCCTCGTGATGTCCGGGATCTCATCCGGGACTCCGAACAACTTTCGGGTTACCGCATACTAATATCTCTACAACCCTAACGTCACCGAACCTTAAGTGTGTAGACCCTACGGGTTCGGGAGACAGGCAGACATGACCGAGACGACTCTCCGGTCAATAACCAACAGCGGGATCTGGATACCCATGTTGGCTCCCACATGCTCCTCGATGATCTCATCGGATGAACCACGATGTCGAGGATTCAATCAATCCCATATACAATTCCCTTTGTCTATCGATATGTTACTTGCCCGAGATTCGATCGTCGGTATCCCTATACCTTGTTCAATCTCGTTACCGGCAAGTCTCTTTAGTCGTCCCGTAACTCACATCATCCCGTGATCAACTCCTTGGTCACATTGTGCACATTATGATGATGTCCTACCGAGTGGGCCCAGAGATACCTCTCCGTTTACACGGAGTGACAAATCCCAGTCTCGATTCGTGCCAACCCAACAGACACTTTCGGAGATACCTGTAGTGCACCTTTATAGCCACCCAGTTATGTTGTGACGTTTGGTACACCCAAAGCATTCCTACGGTATCCGGGAGTTGCACAATCTCATGGTCTAAGGAAATGATACTTGACATTAGAAAAGCTCTGAGCAAACGAACTACACGATCTTGTGCTAGGCTTAGGATTGGGTCTTGTCCATCACATCATTCTCCTAATGATGGGATCCCGTTATCAACGACATCCAATGTCCATGGTCAGGAAACCGTAACCATCTATTGATCAACGAGCTAGTCAACTAGAGGCTTACTAGGGACATGGTGTTGTCTATGTATCCACACATGTATCTGAGTTTCCTATCAATACAATTCTAGCATGGATAATAAACGATTACCATGAACAAGGAAATATAATAATAACCAATTTATTATTGCCTCTAGGGCATATTTCCAACACTCCCTCCTCCCCGCGGCCGGCTGTGCTGCCGCGCAGGCCTACCACCCCACCGTACTCCCATCGCTGGCCTAGCCATCCCTCTACTCACCCACACCTGCTGTTATTCTCCGGCGATGGCAGAAGAACCAGTAAACCCTCGTACAGTCGTACTCCCCTCCGTGTGGGAAACAACCGCCGAGTCTTCCCTGCCTCTGTGTCGTTCCCATCCTAGGCCTTGCCGTCGTCCACCGCCCTGGTGCTCTTGGCACGGCTTGGTCAACATGGTCAACGACCGACATGCATCTGAAGTGGACTGTACGTGGAGAGGCTGACAGCTGGGTCCGCGGCCGCACGCAAGGAAATACCTTCTTATTACACACAAAATAATGATTCCTCCACCTGACATCTGGGACCCATCGAAAGGGCCTCTGTATTTCACGAAAAAAATGTTACCGCCACTGACAGCTCGGACCCACCAGCTATATCTTCGCACGCAAGGAAGTGCCTCCTTATTACGCACAAAAAAATGAATACTCCCCCTGCTAGTTGGGACCCAGTATAGTGGCAGGCTGACATGTGGGCCTACTAAGTTGACAGGGACGGAGGGCTTTGTCAACTTAGTCAATATGCATGATTCTAGCTCTAGTGACCGTACGATGTCCATCCAACGGCCGTAGTGCGTCTTCAACCTCTGGTCTTCTTGCTCCTGCCGCGCAAACCAGCGCCGGTCGTGCCTCGTGCCCCTGCCTCCTCTGGCCGGTTGCGATGCCGCGGAGGCCTCACCGCCCCCTACTACTCGCACCGCTGGCCAGGCCATCCCTCTACTCACCCACACCCCCTGTTATTCTGTGGCGACGGCAGCCTCACACCGCAGCGAACCAGTGAACCCTCATACTCCTCTACGCGTGGGCATCCACTGCTGCGTCTTCCTCGGCTCCGCGTCGTCCCCTTCCTAGGCCTCCCCGTTGTCCACCGCCCTAGTGCTCTCGGCGCGGCGTGGTCAACGTGGTCAAGGAACGGCTTCCAACAGACGTGGACTGTACGTGGAGACGCTGACAGCTGGGTCTACAGCCGCAGCAAGGAAGTGCCTCCTTATTATGCAGAAAATAATGATTCCTCCACCTGACAGTAGGGACCCACCGGACGGGCAACCGTATTTCGCGAAAAAAATGTTTGCCCCCAGGCTGCTGGGACCTACCAGCTACATCTTCGCACGCAAGGAAGTGCGTCCGGGAAAAAAAACGATTCACCCCCTGACTACTGGGACCCACCAGCTACATCTGCGCACGCAAGGAAGTGCCTGACAGTTGGGACCCACCTGGTCGAAGCGTATGTAGCGTTGTCATTCTGGTCGCGAACGTGTACGTACATACTGGTCGATGTAGAGGCGCGCACATAGCATGTACACGTACGTACAACGGCCAGTGTGCAAGAAAGAAAATACGGCCACGTACGTACATACGGGCGGGGTCTCGAACGCCTACTCACGCATACGTACGGCCAGGGCTCGTGTACATGGCTGGGTCAGAACGGAGAAACAGCGTCGTCGTCGTGTTCATGGGGAGCCAACCGGCTGGGTCAGAACGGAACGCATCATCGTGTTCATCGGGAGGGCGATGGAAATGAGGCCTGGCGTACCGCAGAACGGAGGAAACTGCCTTGTGTTCGACCGGCCACGTTCAAAACGGGATCCTGTTCATCGGGAGGGGTCTGGAATACCGCAAAACGGAGGAAACGGACCTCCTACGGTCGAAACGGGGGTCCTGTTGATCGGGAGGGATGTGGCGTACCGCAAAACGGAGGAAACGGACTTGTGTTGGAGCGCTACGGTAGAAACGGGGGTCCTGTTCATCGGGAGGGGTGTGGCGTACCGCAAAACGGGACTCCACGGGATACGGTTCATCTCCACCATCGACCCCCTCCAGCCTCCACGGGCTACTGTTCATCCACCGTCGGCCTCCTCCAGCCTCCACCTGTGACTGTTCATCCACGGGCTCATGTTCATCCATCCTCCACCGCGCGCTACTCCATCGGCTATTGTTCAACCAGCCCACTCCACGGGCTCCTGTTCAACCACCCCTCCACGGGCTACTGTTCATCCAGCCCTCCACCGTCTACTGTTCATCCAGCCTTCCACGGGGTGGTCCTGTTCATCCAGCCCTCCACGGGGTCCTGTTCATCCAGCCCCTACCGGCTCGATCGATCGGGGTCCTGTTCATCCAGAGGCAACACCACGGGGTCCTGTTCATCCACCCCCACCGGGAACTATTCATCCAAACCCCCCAGCAACGCTCACTGTTCATCCAGAGGCAGCATCGATCGGCTTCAGTTAGCAGCAGTAGCAAAGGAATAGCTCGATCGGGTTCAGTTAACAGCCATCGATCGATCGCTCGGGTTCAGTAATGCGTAGCCTGCAGTGCAATCGCTCGGGTTCAGTTAGATCCCAACGCCTCGCTCAGGTTCAGTTAGAGCCCAACGTTTCGCACCCACGCGCGTGCGTGTACAAGAGAAACGCGCATCGCTCGGCCCCGACCACCCACCGTAACCGGGAACACCCCGATATTTTCCTCGCACTCGCTTCTACCACGGTTTTTCCGTCATGGACGGCCCAAAGAATGTCATGCAGCTGCGTCTCCGGCCCGCCCAGGACGAAAAGCCCATTTTTTGTCATGATTTTTTGTCATAGAAGTTGGAGCCCACCACATCTATGATGATATCGGGTTTTGTGACAATTATCGTCATAGAAGTGTCATAAGTATGACAGAAAAAATTTCGTTCGGCCCAAAATGTCACGGATGTGTCTTTTTTTTGTAGTGTTCCCTCCTTTCCCCTCTTGGAATAGGAAAGGGGGGCGAATCCTACAAGGTTTGGAGTCCTAGTTGGACTCCCCCCCCCCTTCGCGCGCCTCCCCTTGGCCGGCCTCCTCCTCCCCCTCCTTTATATACGTGGCCAGGGGGCACCCCAAAGCACTACAGACAATCTCTTAGCCGTGTGCGGTGCCCCCCTCCATAGTTTAACACCTCGGTCATATCGTCGTAGTGCTTAGGCGAAGCCCTGTGCCGGTAACTTCATCATCACCGTCGCCATGCCATCGTGCTGACGGAACGCTCCCTTGTCGCCAACTGGATCAAGAGCTCGAGGGACGTCACCGTGCTGAACGTGTGCTAAACACGGAGGTGCCGTACGTTCGGTACTTGGATCGGTTGGATCGTGAAGACGTTCGACTACATCAACCGTGTTACTAAACGCTTCCACTTTCGGTCTACGAGGGTACGTGGACACAGTCTCCCGTCTCGTTGCTATGCTTCTCCTAGATAGATCTTGCGTGATCATAGGAGAATTTTGAATTACTATGTTCCCCAACAGTGGCATCCGAGCCGGGTCTATGCGTAGATGTTATATGCACGAGTAGAACACAAAAAGTTGTGGGCAATAATAGTCATACTTCTTACCACCAACGTCTTACTTTGATTCGACGGTATTGTTGGATGAAGCGGGTCGGACCGACATTACATGACCGCGTTCATGAGACAGGTTCTACCGACGTGCTTCCACACAGGTGGCTGGCGGGTGTCTGTTTCTCCAACTTTAGTTGAATCGAGATTGACTACGGCCGGTCCTTGTTGAAGGTTAAAACATCACACTTGACGAAAAATCGTTGTGGTTTTGATGCGTAGGTAAGAATGGTTCTTGCTATAAGCCCATAGCAGCCACGTAAAACTTGCAACAACAAAGTAGAGGACGTCTAACTTGTTTTTGTAGAGCATGTTGTGATATGATATGGTCAAGACGTGATGAGATATAAATTGTTGTATGAGATGATCATGTTTTTTAAAAGTTATCGGCAACTGGCAGGACCTTATGGTTCTCGCTTTATTGTATGAAATGCAAGTGCCATGTAATTACTTTACTTTATCACTAACCGGTAGCGATAGTTGTAGAAGCAATAGTTGGCGAGACGATAACGATGCTACGATGGAGATCAAGGTGTCAAGTCGATGACGATGGAGATCATGACGGTGCTTTGGAGATGGATATCAAAGGCACAAGATAATGATGCCATATCATGTCACATATTTTGATTGCATGTGATGTTTATCTTTTATGGATCTTATTTTGCTTAGTACGGCGGTAGCATTATAAGATGACCCCTCACTAAATTTCAAGGTATAAGTGTTCTCCCTGAGTATGCACCGTTGCTACAGTTCGTCGTGCCAAGACACCATGTGATGATTGGGTGTGATAAGCTCTACATTCACATACAATGGGTGCAAGCCAGTTTTTGCACGTGCAGAATACTCGGGTTAAACTTGACGAGCCTAGCATATGCAGATATGGCCTCACAACACTGAGACCGAAAGGTCGAACGTGAATCATATGGTAGATATGATCAACATAGTGATGTTCACCATGGAAAACTATTCCATCTCACGTGATGATCGCACATGGTTTAGTTGATATGGATCACGTGATCATTTAGATGACTAGAGGGATGTCTATGTTAGTGGGAGTTCTTAAGTAATATGATTAACTAAACTTTAATTTATCATGAACTTAGTACCTGATAGTTTTTGCATGTCTATGTTGTTGTAGATCAATGGGCCGTGCTACCGTTCCCTTGAATTTTAATGTGTTCCTAGAGAAAGCTAAGTTGAAAGATGATGGTAGCAACTACACGGACTGGGTCCGTAACTTGAGGATTATCTTCATTGCTGCATAGAAGAATTACGTCCTAGAAGCACCGCTAGGTGCAAGACCCGCTGCAGGAGCAACTCCGGACGTTATGAACGTCTGGCAGAGCAAAGCTGATGACTACTCGATAGTTCAGTGTGCCATGCTTTATGGCTTAGAATCGGGACTTCAAAGACATTTTGAACGTCATGGAGCATATGAGATGTTCCAGGAGTTGAAGTTAATATTTCAAGCAAATGCCCGAGTTGAGAAATATGAAGTCTCCAACAAGTTCTATAGCTGCAAAATGGAGGAGAATAGTTCTGTCAGTGAACACATACTCAGAATGTCTGGGTACCACAACCACTTGACTCAGCTGGGAGTTAATCTTCTTGATGATAGTGTCATTGACAGAGTTCTTCAATCACTGCCACCAAGCTATAAAGGCTTCATGATGAACTATAATATGCAAGGGATGGAAAAGACTATTCCTGAGCTCTTCGCGATGCTAAAGGCTGCGGAGGTAGAAATCAAGAAGGAGCATCAAGTGTTGATGGTTAACAAGACCACTAGTTTCAAGAAAAAGGAAAAGGGAAGAAGGGAAACTTCAAGAATAACAACAAGCAAGTTGTTGCTCAAGGGAAGGAGCCCAAGTCTGGACCTAAGCCTGAGACTGAGTGCTTCTACTTCAAAGGGACTGGTCACTGGAAGTGGAACTGCCCCAAGTATTTGGCGGATAAGAAGGATGGCAAAGTGAAAGGTATATTTGATATACATGTTATTGATGTGTACCTTACTAATGCTCGTAGTAGCGCCTGGGTATTTGATACTGGTTCTGTTGCTCATATTTGCAACTCGAAACAGGGGCTACGGATTAAACGAAGATTGGCTAAGGACGAGATGATGATGCATGTGGGAAATGGTTCCAAGGTTGATGTGATCGCCGTCGGCACGCTACCTCTACATCTACTGCCGGGATTAGCTTTAGACCTGAATAATTGTTATTTGGTGACAGCGTTGAGCATGAACATTATATCTGGATCTTGTTTGATGCGAGACAGTTATTCATTTAAATCAGAGAATAATGGTTGTTCTATTTATATGAGTAATATCTTTTATGGTCATGCACCTTTGATGAGTGGGTATTTTTGTTGAATCTCGAATGTAGTGATACACATATTCATAATGTTGAAGCCAAAAGATGCAAGGTTAATAATGATAGTGCAACTTATTTGTGGCACTGCCGTTTAGATCATATTGGTGTAAAGCGCATGAAGAAACTCCATGTTGATGGGATTTTGGAATCACTTGATTATGAATCACTTGATACTTGCGAACCATGCCTCATGGGCAAGATGACTAAGACTCCGTTCTCCGGAACAATGGAGCGAGCAACTAACTTGTTGGAAATAATACATACTGATGTATGCGGTCCGATGAGTGTTGAAGCTTGCGGCGGGTATCGTTATTTTCTGACCTTCACAGATGATGTGAGCAGATATGGGTATATCTACTTGATGAAACATAAGTCCGAAATATTTGATAAGTTCAAAGAATTTCAGAGTGAAGTGGAAAATCATCGTAACAAGAAAATAAAGTTTCTACGATTTGATCGTGGAGGTGAATATTTGAGTTATGAGTTTGGTCTTCATTTGAAACAATGTGGAATAGTTTCACAACTCACGCCACCTGGAACACCACAGCGTAATGGTGTGTTCGAACTTCGTAACCGTACTTTATTAGATATGTTGCGATCTATGATGTCTCTTACTGATTTACCGATATCGTTTTGGGGTTATGCTTTAGAGAGGGCGCTGTCGGTGTCAAAACCGGCGGATCTCAGGTAGGGGGTCCCGAACTGTGCGTCTAAGGTGGATGGTAACAGGAGGCGGGGGACACAATGTTTACCCAGGTTCGGGCCCTCTCGATGGAGGTAATACCCTACTTCCTGCTTGATTGATCTTGATGATATGAGTATTACAAGAGTTGATCTACCACGAGATCATAGAGGCTAAACCCTAGAAGCTAGCCTATGGTATGATTGTTGTTGTCCTACGGACTAAACCCTCCGGTTTATATAGACACCGGAGGGGGCTAGGGTTACACAGAGTTGGTTACAAGGGAGGAGATCTACATATCCATATTGCCAAGCTTGCCTTCCACGACAAGGAAAGTCCCATCCGGACATGGGACGAAGTCTTCAATCTTGTATCTTCATAGTTCAACAGTCCGGCCAAAGGATATAGTCCGGCTGTCCGAGGACACCCTAATCCAGGACTCCCTCAGTAGCCCCTGAACCAGGCTTCAATGACGATGAGTCCTGCGCACAGATTGTCTTCGGCATTGCAAGGTGGGTTCCTCCTCCGAATACTCCATAGAAGATTTTGAACACAAGGATAGTGTCTGGCTCTGCAAAACAAATTCCACATACCACCGTAGAGAGAATAATATTCCCACAAATCTAACCTGCTGATGCATTTTGCAGCATGACATCACACCACGGCCCAGTCATTATTCGAACCGTTTTTCACAACCAGCCATAGCACGTATTGCGAGGCGGTTTCCTTGGCACGTCTTGTCGAAGCAGAGATCATGTCCCCTTATCACGGGATTCTCATCAATACGGGTGTGGGTGACCTAGCCGCGCCATCAATTATGGCGCTTGGGGAGTAAGTGATTTTACCAGGTAGGTGGGGAGGCGCATAGCCTCTTCCGCCCTTATAAAGGGACAAGGATTCACCCTTTTCACCTACGCCTTCTTCCTCCTAGCTCATCCATTCTTGCGCACTCGAGCTCCAGCGCCCAAGTTCGTGTTTTTCTCCTCAAACCACTCCAAGCATGTCCAGAGCGGGAGGCAAGTGGATGGTCTCCTCTGTTACGGAGGAGAACATCACAAAGCTGCGGGGAGCCGGATACCTGGCCGCGGACATCGCGCACCGGCTGCCAGATGCGGGACAAATCATCCCTACTCCAGAACCCCATGAGAGGGTGGTTTTCCTTACCCACTTCGTCCGCGAACTGGGGTTTCCCCTCCACCCATTTATCAGCGGGCTCATGTTCTACTACGGGCTAGACTTTCATGATCTGGCCTCAAATTTCATCCTCAACATCTCGGCGTTTATCGTCGTGTGTGATGCCTTCCTCTGCATCCAACCACATTTCGGCCTATGGCTGAAGACCTTCGATGTTAAACCGAAGGTGGTGGTCGGCCAGCAAGCGGAGTGCGGAGGCGCCATGGTGGGCAAAATGCCCAACGTCACCTGGCTCGAAGGCTCCTTTGTGGAGACCATAAAGGGGTGGCAATCGGGGTGGTTCTATATCACCGAGCCGCGCGACACCAACTGGGTGGCGGCCCCCAAATTTCGGTCCGGAATCCCCATGCGGCTCACCTCCTGGAAAGAATAGGGCCTGTCCTAGGGTTCCCCTGTAGAGCTGACCGGACTCCAGAAATGCATCAGAAACATGATGAGCAAGAAAATCAAGCTCGTCAACGTGGTCCAGGTCATGCTCTTTCGCGGGATCCTCCCGTGTCAACGACGGGCATTCAATTTGTGGGAGTTCGACCGGGCCGAGCACCAGACGCTGCGAGAGCTATTCGACACGACACACAAGGACATCTGGAAGGTGTTGTTCAAGGGCGCTGAGGTACCTCCTCCCCTCACAGAGGACCGCGGACTCAGCGCAAAGCGTCCTGCCAATCCGGTGAGTTTTTCATATCTCATAGGATATTTATTTTCCCCAGTTTAATCATGTGCGGGATCTAAGCCTCCATGCTATTTAACGGGACTGGGTAGAGACAGTGGAGCAGATCGATTGCCGAGCCCCCCTGCCTAAATATCCTGCAGATGCTCTCCTAACGGAGATGCTGGTTCTGGCGCCTTACGAGGTGTAGGTGAAGAAGGCCAAGAAGAAGGCCACGGGGACCCGAAAGGGTCTCCGGCGCAGGGTTATATCGGACTCATCGTCCGAAAACTCCAAGGCGCACTCCTCCCACAAAAACGAGGAGGAGGAAGAGGAAAGTTCTCCCCCCCAGCCGGGGGGGACAAGAAAAGGAAGGCTGCCCCAACCGGGGAGGCCGAAGGGTCCAAGAAGGGAAGGACCCTCCTCCCGGACTGCTCCACGACGGCCGCCTACAGCGACGACGAGTGGTTGCCCAGGGACAAGCCCCTGGCGAAGTCGTAAGTATCCGGATTCCATAGTAATTCATGGTATGTTTTATTGCACTCCTTCTCATCACGCCGAACATGATTATGCAGTCCATCCCGAGCCCATATCGACGTATCTTCGTCGGATGGTTCTTTGGACCCGTCGGATATGAATAGTGATTCACTTCCGACCGCCTCCACCCCTCGCCCTACGGACAACTTCAAGGTGTTTTCTCAAAGGGAACCGAGCCAAGGGGAGGTAGTCCTGGAGGCGCCTCAAGGCGACATTCCGGACCCTGGGTGCAAGGGGAGCAAGACTCCCATGGGCTCCGAATTCGGCCCCCAGCCGAACACTGCGCCGGAACCTCCAGTGGTTCCGGACTCTGTCAGGCGAGCCCCTGTTAAGAGGGCAAGCCACCTGTGCCGGTGGCCTCTGTCCATCCAAAGGCATCGAACAACTTGCTGGAAGTGCTTCACGGCGCTTCCATTGACGAAGAACACTGCACTATCATGAGTGCGGTGATCAAGAAGGTTCAGTCTGCCAAGAGCGGACTGACTGAAGCCTGTGCCAGCCTCCTAACAGGCTTTGAGGTAAGTGACCAGATTATAAGAGAATGTTACCTCATAGACACTAGCCCCTGATGCTCTGTTCGGCGTTTGCGAAGAAAGGCTGAATAGAGGATCAAATAATAACCGCAGGAGTCTAATCGAAATATGTCTATGTGCATATGCAGGCTTCACTGCTAGCCGCTACCGCACGTACTGCAGAGGTCGCTGCACTGAAGCGGGACCTTGAGCGGTCCAAGGAAGAGCTCGGCCTTGCCAAAGGCAGCTCGAAGAGAACAAAGGTAAGTTATACCCCGTCTGTATGTTGATAAGAAAAAACAAGGGTGGTTGCTTAGATCATAGGATCATCATGAATTTTGCCAGGGGCCACGACCGAAGTGGCGACCCTGAAGAAGGCGCTGACCGAGGCCGAGGACAAGGCAGCCAAGGAGCGCATTGAGCGGGAAAAACAAGAGGCCCGGGTGGGCGAGGTGCAACAAGAGCTCCAGGCTCTCGTCAAGAAACACGAGTCCTTGGAGCTTGAGTCTAAGACGCGAGAGTCCGAGCTTGCAAAGGCCCTCGAAAGCGCACAACATGCCAAGGCCGAAGCCCAAAAGGCCCTCCAGAAAATTGAGGCAGTTAAGAAGATAGCGGTGGGTAAGGCATTCATTATGCAAAGCAAGCATGTGAAAGAAAATTTCCCTTTACTTACCCGAGTTCGGAGCTCTCCAGGAGCGTTCACAGATCTACCTCGCAGTGTGTCAGATGCCGCAGAGTTCTACCGGGCCGAGGAGGGGAGATCGACGGAGAAGTTGTTCTGGTCTCAGTATACTGGGACCGAACACCCCATGCCATTGAGCGACCAGCTGAAGCAACTGGTCGAGCTCCACAAGGCAGCCGAACAGGCCATGAAGGGTCTTATAGTCTGGATGTGGCCTGGCGATCCCCTGCCCGATAGCTACTTCGGCCTGGTGAGGGGGCTTGTGAATGCATGCCCACGGCTTGAAGTCATAAAGCGGTTCGTCTGCATCGACGGTGAGCGCAGGGCTTTTGCCCGAGCAAAGGTGCACTGGGCGAAGCTGGACGCCGAGAAGCTGCTGAAGGAGGGGCCGCCAAAAGGCAAGGAGCATCGCCACCCCGAGATGTATTATAACAGTGTCCTGAAGGGTTCTCGCCCTATGGCGGAGGAATGTACTAAGGATGTAATATTCGAATGAATGTACTCATGCGATCGTGTAATATGAAACTAGTTCATTTGTGCTATGCAATGCTTGTGAATTTAAAATATTACCTTCTGTGCGGCCGTTTATAAAATCTAAGAGTTGGCCAGTCGTCGGCTTCTGCCCCCATGTAACTAGTACTGAGGTGTTCGGGATAAATCTGAGCGCTCTTTATCCCAATTTTGGGTCCTTCGAGGGAGGTGCTCAGCACAACGAACCAGGCAATCAGACTATAAGGCTTTATCACTCTCACTTAGCCATAGAAGTCTAGAATTTTAAATTTGGGCGAAGCCCCTAGTATTCAGAAGGCCGAATTTGGGGTGCTATATACGCCTAAGTCGGGCAAGGCCGACTCCTCGCCCGAAGCGGAAAAAGTCTTTAAGGACTTGAGACCTCTCGAACAGCGACCAGCTCTCGCCTTATCATGACAGTCAGTTTTCGGCTTTCTCTACTGAGGTGCTCGTCCGGAAGAACTGGGACACAATCGCAGTAGTTCTCCCAGCGCTACCTTAGCCGATATTGCGGAACGTAAGGTACCAAAACATGGGAGCCGGGCAAACCCAACTATTGACCCAAGACATGATTCGGAGCTGATGCATATAATGTTATAAGTTCGGGGTGCCGCACTGTCGAAAGTGTTCGGACTTCTCACGCCGTATTATGGGGTATACTAAAGCCCCTGGCGTACTGGTCATACCAGAATGTACGGGTGCAAGTTGTCGTAAATAAACATACAAGAAAAAATAAGGGTAATGCAATTATAGACTAATGCTACACATTGTTATTTAAATAATACGTCGAAGTGTACTGATATAAGTAGTGCAATAAGCAAAAAATAGGACCATTTGACATGTCCTGTCCAAGGATAAGCTGCGTATGGGTATTAAAAATGGGTACTTCGATTGTTATCAGAGACCACCTGGGGATTCCCTTGTATGTCTTAGCTTCTTGCCTCCTTGGTTGTTCCTTCCCGTAATGTGTCCAGCAATCAGACTGCCGGAAAGGGCTTCCAGAGAGTAAGGTCCTGAAAGAGAGGAGATGATAAAGGTATACAGCCCCTGGGGTGGTTGAGCCGCATTGTGGGACGTGCCCTGGTCGTGCCCCCGCCTATGCCCATGGTATTTTTAGTGCGTAATTATGTACGCACGGCACAGATTTCGTCGCTTGACTGGGACTGGGAAGGGGGCCGAATTGCTAGGCAAGCTCTGAACGTCCCAGGCGATCTTGTTGCAGGTTACTCCGGACTCGCTTGAAGGTGTCCGGGGGCTTTATTGCGGAATTGGCAGTTTACCTTGAAAGGTTGCTTTGTGCCTCGGCTGCGAGGGCCGCAGTGTGCTCCTCCGTGCGGAGCGAGCGTTCTGTGTTTCCATTGACTGTTATAACCCCACGAGGTCCTGGCATTTTGAGCTTGAGGTATGCATAATGCGGTACCGCATTGAATCTCGCAAATGCGGTTCGCCCGAGCAGTGCGTGATAGCCACTACGGAACGGGACGATATCGAAGATTAACTCCTCGCTTCGGAAGTTGTCCGGAGATCCGAAGACCACTTCCAGTGTGATTGAGCCTGTGCAATGGGCCTCCACACCTGGGATGACACCTTTAAAGGTGGTTTTAGTGGGTTTGATCCTCGAGGGGTCTATACCCATTTTGCGCACTGTATCCTGATAGAGCAGGTTCAGGCTGCTGCCGCCGTCCATAAGGACTCGAGTGAGGTGAAATCCGTCGATGATGGGGTCAAGGACCAGTGCGGCAGATCCGCCATGACAGATACTAGTGGGGTGGTCCCTGCGATCGAAGGTGATCAGACAAGAGGACCATGGGTTGAACTTTGGGGTGATTGGCTCCATCGCATAGACGTCCCTTAGTGCACGTTTCCGTTCCCTCTTGGGAATGTGGGTTGCGTATATCATGTTCACCGTTTTCACTTGTGGAGGGAACCTCTTCTGTCCTCCTGTGTTCGGCGGCCGAGGCTCCTCCTCCTCATCGCTATGCAGCCCCTTGTCCCTGTTTTCGGCATTCAACTTGTCGGCCTACTTGAACACCTAGCATTCTCTGTTGGTGTGATTGGCTGGCTTATCGGGGGTGCCGTGAATTTGACACGAGCGATCGAGTATGCGGTCCAAACTGGACGGGCCCGGATTGCTTCTTTTGAACGGTTTCTTCTGCTGACCAGATTTAGAGCCACTGAATTTGGCATTGACTGCTGTGTCCTCGGCGTTGTCACCGTTGTTGCGGCGCTTGTGTCTGTTACGACGCGGTCTGCCGTTAGTATTCTTTGTATCTGAAGTGCCATGACTTCTTGATGTGTTGCTGCTGCGAGCCAGCCAGTTGTCTTCGCCTGCGCAAAAGCGGTTCATGAGCGTCGTGAGGGCTGCCATAGACTTCGGCTTCTCTTGGCCGAGGTGCCGGGCGAGCCACTCATCACGGATGTTATGCTTAAATGCCACTAAGGCCTCTGCATCCGGACAATCGACAATTTGGTTTTTCTTAGTTAGGAACCGGGTCCAGAATTGTCTGGCCGATTCCCCTAGCTGCTGAGTTATATGGCTCAAGTCATCAGCATCGCACATAAGTGCCCTGGAAGTTATCAAGGAATGCATCTTCCAAATACTCCCAACTGCCAATGGAGTCTGCTGGCAAGCTATTCAGCCAATGCCGAGCTGGTCCTTTGAGTTTTAGTGGGAGGTACTTGATGGCATGTAGATCATCACCGCGAGCCATGTGGATGTGGAGGAGGAAATCCTCGATCCATACCGCGGGATCTGTTGTACCATCATATGATTCAATGTTTACGGGTTTAAAACCCTCTGGGAATTCGTGATCCATTACTTCATCAGTGAAGCATAGGGGGTGTGCGGCGCCTCTGTGTCGGGCTATATCATGACGCAGTTCGTATGAGTCTTGTCTGCTGTATTCGGCCCGGCCGGATTTTCTTTTAGTGTATCCGGCGTGACGGTCATCTTCCCGCGTTGGTACGCGCCCCCGTGATCCGTAGATTGATCTTGCATGTTTTGTTCTGTTTTCCAATACGTCTCGCAGGTCCTGCGTGTTGCCCCGGGCCTTGGTATTTTTGTTTGAGTGGCGGCGGGGTGCGGGCTGGACTTCAGGCTGATATGCCTCTCTGTCTCGGCCACAAGGTGGCCGATCTGCCGCATCATACGCTGGTGGTGTATGTTTTAATACTTCCTCCTCGAGTCGAAGTAGCAACCTGCGCTTTGGGTAACTCTTGGTTGGGCGCTCGAGTTCGTATTCTTCGGCTGCCAGGACTTCAATCCATCTATCCGCTAGCTGATCTTGATCAGCTCGAAGCTGCTATTGCTTTTTCTTCAGACTGTTTGCCGTGGCTATAAGCCGGCGCTTGAAGTGTTCCTGCTCGACGGGATCCTCAGGCACGACAAATTCTTCGTCGCTGAGGCTCACTTCGTCTTCGGAGAGAGGCATGTAATTGTCATCCTCTGATTCTCCGTTTGCTGCCTGTTCCGAAGGGCTAGCTTGTTCATCCTCCCGCTCGAGGTCTGGCTGGAGGGGATTATCGTCGTCTTCGACACTATCCAGAGCGTTATTGTCTCTTGTGCCGGTATCGCTGCTTTTGCTATGGCGAGACTTAGAGCGGCGCCGCTGACGTCGGTGCTTGGGTTGCTTCTTGGAGGGATTATCCTCCGTTGTCTTGTCGCCATCCCCTTCTTTGGGGGTGTCCACCATGTATATGTCATATGATGAGGTGGCCGTCCAGCGCCCTATGGGCAGTGGTTCTTGTTCGTCTCCTGCATCGTTGTCCATACCGTCGATGTCTTCGGAGCCGAACTCGAGCATGTCGGTTAAATCGTCGACAGTGGCTACTAAGTGGGTGGTGGGTGGGACGCGAATTTCTTCATCGTCCGCATCCCATTCTAGCCGGACATAGTTCGGCCAAGGGTCTCCCGACAGGGAGAGAGACTTCAACGAGTTTAGTACGTCGCCAAAAGGCGAGTGCTGAAAGATATCTGCAGAGGTAAACTCCATTATCAGTGCCCAATCGGATTTGATGGGCACGGACACAAGCGGCTCGGAGTCCATGGCCGTGGACAAATCCAACAGTTCGGCAACACGGGTCTTGTAGGACGTAAGGTCAGTATTCGGCGCTATCGCCACTACGTGTGCGGCTTCCGTGGCGGGGTCCATCCACCCGTCCACAGATGGCGCAATTTGTTTCGGATTGAGGGCCGGAGTAGTTGCAGGTGTGATCTCCCAAATACAGTCCGATGGCAGAGCTAAATCATGCTTGTCGTGATTGTGCGGCACACCTGACATGGGCTCGAATCCGTCGAAGATCAAGTCTCCGCGGATGTCGGCAGTATAGTTCAAGTTTCCAAACCTGACATGATGGCCAGGGGTCTAGCTATCGATCTGCTCCAGATGGCCAAGCGAGTTAGCCCGCAGTACGAAGCCGCCGAACACGAAGATCTGTCAGGGGAGGAAAACCTCACCCTGGATCGCGTCGTTGCACAGGAGCCATCAAGCCTTACAGTGATGGCACAGTGGAACTCTCAATGAAAGCACCAATGTCGGTGTCAAAACCGGCGAATCTCGGGTAGGGGGTCCCGAACTGTGCGTTTAAGGCGGATGGTAACAGGAGGCGGGGGACACAATGTTTACCCAACCCTCTCGATGGAGGTAATACCCTACTTCCTGCTTGATTGATCTTGATGATATGAGTATTACAAGAGTTGATCTACCACGAGATCGTAGAGGCTAAACCCTAGAAGCTAGCCTATGGTATGATTGTTGTTGTCCTACGGACTAAACCCTCCGGTTTATATAGACACCGGAGGGGGCTAGGGTTACACAGAGTCGGTTACAAGGGAGGAGATCTACATATCCGTATTGCCAAGCTTGCCTTCCACGCCAAGGAAAGTCCCATCCGGACACGCGACGAAGTCTTCAATCTTGTATCTTCTTAGTTCAACAGTCCAGCCAAAGGATATAGTCCGGCTGTCCGAGGACCCCCTAATCCAGGACTCCCTCAGGCGCATTCACGTTAAATAGGGCACCATATAAACCCATTGCGACGACACCATATGAACTGTGGTTTTGCAAGAAACCTAAGCTATCGTTTCTTAATGTTTGGGGTTGCGATGCTTATGTGAAAAAGCTTCAACCTGATAAGCTCGAACTCAAATCAGAGAAATGTGTCTTCATAGGATACCCAAAAGAGACTATTGGGTACACCTTCTATCACAGATTCGAAGGCAAGATATTCGTTGCTAAGAATGGATCCTTTCTAGAGAAGGAGTTTCTCTCGAAAGAAGTGAGTCGGAGGAAAGTAGAACTTGATGAGGTCATTGTACCTTCTCCAGAATTGGAAAGTAGTTCATCACAGAAATCAGTTCCAGTGATTCCTACACCAATTAGTGAGGAAGCTAATGATGATGATCATGAAACTTCAGATCAAGTTACTACCGAACCTCGTAGGTCAACCAGAGTACGATCCGTACCACAGTGGTACCGTAATCCTGTTTTAGAGTTCATGTTACTTGACCATGAAGAACCTAGAACTATGAGCAAGCGATGATGAGCCCAGATTCCGCGAAATGGCTTCAGGCCATGAAATCTGAGATGGGATCCATGTATGAGAACAAAGTGTGGACTTTGGTTGACTTGCCCGATGATCGGCACGCCATAGAGAATAAATGGATCTTCAAGAAGAAGACTGATGCTGACGGTAATGTTACTGTCTACAAAGCTCGACTTGTTGCGAAAGGTTTTCGACAAGTTCAAGGAGTTGACTACGATGAGACCTTCTCACCCGTAGCGATGCTTAAGTCTGTCCGAATCATGTTAGCAATTGTTGCATTTTATGATTATGAAATTTGGCAAATGGATGTCAAACCTACATTCTTTAATGGATATCTTAAAGAAGAGTTGTATATGATGCAACCAGAAGGTTTTTTCCATCCTAATGGTGCTAACAAAGTGTGCAAGCTCCAGTGATCCATTTATGGACTGGTGCAAGCCTCTCGGAGTTGGAATATACGCTTTGATAGTGTGATCAAAGCATATGGTTTTATACAGACTTTTGGAGAAGCCTGTATTTACAAGAAAGTGAGTGGGAGCTCTGTAGCATTCATAATATTATGTGTGGATGACATATTGTTGATTGGAAACAATACAGAATTTCTGGATAGCATAAAAGGATACTTGAATAAGATTTTTTCAATGAAAGACCTCGGTGAAGCTGCTTATATATTGGGCATCAAGATCTATAGAGATAGATCAAGATGCTTGATTGGACTTTCACAAAGCACATACCTTAATAAAGTGTTGAAGAAGTTCAAAATGGATCAGTCAAAGAAAGGGTTCTTGCCTGTGTTACAAGGTGTGAAATTGAGTCAGATTCAATGCCCGTCCACTGCACAAGATAGAGAGAAAATGAAAGTCATTCCCTATTCCTCAGCCATAGGTTCTATCATGTATGCAATGCTGTGTACCAGACCTGATGTGTGCCTTGCTATAAGTTTAGCAGGGAGGTATGAAAGTAATCCAGGAGTGGATCACTGGACAGCGGTCAAGAACATCCTGAAATACCTGAAAAGGACTAAGGATATGCTTCTCGTTTATGGAGGTGACAAAGAGCTCGTCGTAAATGGTTACATCGATGCAAGCTTTGACACTGATCCGGATGACTCTAAGTCACAAACCAGATACATATTTATATTAATGGTGGAGCTTTCAGTTGGTGTAGTTCCAAGAAGAGCGTCGTGGCGGGATCTACGTGTGAAGCGGAGTACATAGCTGCTTCGGAAGCAGCAAATGAAGAAGTCTGGATGAAGGAGTTCATATCCAATCTAGGTGTAATACCTAGTGCATCGGGTCCAATGAAAATCTTTTGTGACCATACTGGAGCAATAGCCTTGCCGAAGGAATCCATATTTCACAAGAGAACCAAGCGCATCAAGAGACGCTTCAATTCCATCCGCGATCAAGTCAAGGAGGGAGACATAGAGATTTCCAAAATACAAACTGTTCTGAATGTTGGAGACCTGTTGACTAAGCCTCTTCCACGAGAAAAACATGATCAGCACCAAGACTCCATGGGTGTTAAAATCATTACTATGTAATCTAGATTATTTACTCTAGTGCAAGTGAGAGACTGAAGGAAATATGCCCTAGAGGCAATAATAAAGTTGTTATTTATGTTTCCTTATATCATGATAAATGTTTATTATTCATGCTAGAATTGTATTAACCGGAAACTTAGTACATGTGTGAATACATAGACAAACAGTATGTCCCTACTGTGCCTCTAGTAGACTAGCTCGTTAATCAAAGATGGTTAAGTTTCCTGACCATAGACATGTGTTGTCAGTTGATCAACGGGATCACATCATTAGAGAATGATGTGATGGACAAGACCCATCCTTTAGCTTAGCATAATGATCGTTTAGTTTTATTGCTATTGCTTTCTTCATGACTTATACATATTCCTCTGACTATGAGATTATGCTACTCCCGAATACCGAAGGAACACTTTGTGTGCTATCAAATTTCACAACGTAACTGGGTGATTATAAAGATGCTCTACAGGTGTCTCCGATGGTATTTGTTGAGTTGGCATAGATCGAGATTAGGATTTGTCACTCCGTGTATCGAAGAGGTATCTCTGGGCCCTCTCAGTAATGCACATCACTATAAGCCTTGCAAGCAATGTGACTAATGAGTTAGTTACGGGATGATGCATTACAGAACGAGTAAAGAGACTTGCCGGTAACGAGGTTGAACTAGGTATGAAGATACCTGTAACGCCCGAATAATTAGGCTACAGTAAAACTCTCCTGATGATGCCATGTCATCTCTGTTACTGTTGCTAATCAAGTGTTAGTTCAAAACATTTCAAATTCAAAAAAATGAATTAGTGACAAACACCCAAAGTTTTCAAAAGTCAAAACAAAAATGTTCGGTGGGTGCCAAATATTGCACTGGAAATCATTGTGGAGAAAACGTTTTTTTAGAAAGTGCCTAAGTATTTTAAAGTGAAGTAAAACAGAAGAGAAAAATAAAGAAAAGAAAAGAAAAAGAACCCCCCCTCACTGGACCAGACGGCCCAGCTAATAGCCAGCCAGCCGACCGGCCCAGCCGGCCCGGCCCGCCTCCCCCTGCCGCCTCCTTTCCCTGTTCCCCCGACCCGGGCCGGAACAGGAGCGCGCTCCCGCCCGACCACCTCACCGGCACCGATGCCGGAGAGGATAAGGTCGCCAGCGCCCTCGCCTCCTCGGGCCCCTCTCCCACTCGCCCCCGCTCTCCCTCTCGGCCTCTGCGCCTCTCCCTCTCCCCTCAGATCCACGCCGCTCCCTCCTTCCCCACTGCCCGAGCGTGCTCGCCGCCGTTCTTCGTCGTTCCCGCGGCCACCGTCATCGCCCTTCACCCCCGACATGCCGTAGGCGTCCGCCGTCATCCTCTACCTCGTCTATGCCTCGCCATCGAGCTCGAGGAGCACCGCACAGTCGGGATCGAGCTCATCCCCATCTTCTCTGTCGCCGGTGACCGCCATCGTCTCCGGCCACCTCTGCGCTCCTAAGCTGTCGCAGGCTTTTCGTAGCCGCTCGGTGAGCTCCTCCCTCCCTCCATTCTTCTCCTCGCACTGCGTGAGTCTCCCTAGCTAGCTCGTCACCGTTGCTTTGAGCTCGCCGCCGCAGATCACCTCGCCGTCGTGGCCACCATGACCCGAGCTCGCGTCCGAGCTCGTAGCCGAACTCCTGGAGCTCCCAGGAGCCCAACGAGCCCGCGCACGTGCCTCCCCGTGCCTCCTAGCATAGCCTCCGTTGAGCGCCCGAACGCACAGCCGCCTACGCTCGTCGCCGGCGTGCCTCCGGTGACCAAATGGTCACGGGCCAGCGCCCGTTGCATTCGCCACCTAACGCACGTCTCACCTAGCCTCTCAGTTCGCTCGCTAGCATGCTGCGTCGCCGTTTCCTCTCACGTCCGACTTCGGTCGTCCGCCGATGAGCTCGCCGCGCTCGATTCCGGTCACCCCTGCCGCCACAACCACCACCGTTGGAGGCGGCGCAGCCGTAGCTTTCGAACGCGCCCAAAAACTCCACGAACGGTGCCCTGTAGGTGTTTTCCGGCCACCTCCCGAGCCGCGCCGCCGCGTTTGGCCTCGCCGGCGTCGTTCCGGCACCGTCTGCCGACGTGGCTAGGCGGGCCCCACCCCTGGGTCACTGCCAGTGGGCCATGGGGGCCCCGTTGACTAGGTTGACCCAGTCAACGTGCCGACTTGGCTGCCCAGTGAGACTGACATGTGGGTCCCACCTCTTAATCCTCTAATTAAAACATTTTAATAATTAAAACTAATTAGTTTAGTTAATTAGACATGACAGGTGGGCCCAGTAGTTTTACTAACTAAATTAGATTAGTTTGAACTCTGTTTAACCCACTGTCTATGAAAGGTGGGTCCCCCGTGTCAGTTTTGACCAGTCAACCGCACTGTTGACTGCTGACATCACACATACGTCATGCTGACGTCATCCCATACTGTTCTGGATAATGTTGGATTTGAATAAATAATTAAAATCAGAAAATGATTAAATGTTTAGAAAATCATATAAAATAATCCGTAACTCGGATGAAAATACTTTCTACATGAAAGTTGCTCAGAACGACGAGACGAATCCGGATACGCAGCCCGTTCGTTCACCACACGTCCCTAGCATAGTGAACCTGTAACATTTCACCTCCGGTCCATCTGTCCGAAAACACGAAACATCGGGAATACTTTCCCGGATGTTCCCCCCCTTCGTCGGTATCACCTACTACCGCGTTAGGGCACACCTAGCATCACGCTTTGTCATGTCATGCATCATCATGCATCTGTTTGCATTGTATTCATTGTTTCTTCCCCCTCTTCTCTCCGGTAGACTACAAGACCGACGCCGCTGCTGGTGCCCCGACCGACTACGCTGTTGACGACCCCTCCTTCTCGGCTGAGCTTCCAGGCAAGCCCCCCCCCCTTGATCACCAGATATCGCCTATTCTTCTCTATATTACTTGCATTAGAGTAGTGTAGCATGTTACTGCTTTCCGTTAATCCTATCCTGATGCATAGCCTGTCCTTGCTACTATTGTTGTTTCCTTTACCTGCAATCCTACATGCTTAGTATAGGATGCTAGTTTTCCATCAATGGCCCTACATTCTTGTCCGTCTGCTGTGCTATACTATCGGGCCGTGATCACTTGGGCGGTGATCACGGCTATATACTTATATACTCTATACATGATACCTGTGGTGACTAAAGTCGGGTCGGCTCGTAGGAGTACCCGCGAGTGGATCCTGTGGCGGAGCGACAGGGCAGGTTGAGACCACCTAGGCGAGAGGTGGGCCTGGCCCTGGACGGCATCCGCGGTTACTTCAAAATAACACGCTTAACGAGTTCTTGGTATTTGATCTGAGTCTGGCCATTTGGTCTATACGCACTAACCAACTACGCGGGAATAGTTATGGGCACTCGACGTCGTGGTATCAGCCGAGGCCTTCGTGACGTCAGCGACTGAGCGGCGCGCGCCGGATTGGACTGGAACGCCTACTAGGCTAGGTCTGCTTTCGGCCGCGTTCGCAACGTGCAGGTGTGCAATGGGCGATGGGCCCAGACCCCTGCGCCATAGGGTTTAGACCGGCGTGCTGACCTCTCTGTTGTGCCTAGGTGGGGCTGCGACGTGTTGATCTTCCGAGCCCGGGCATGACCCAGAAAAGTGTGTCCGGCCAAATGGGATCGAGCGTGTTGGGTTATGTGGTGCACCCCTGCAGGGAAGTTTACCTATTCGAATAGCCGTGTCCCTCAGTAAAAGGACGACCCGGAGTTGTACCTTGACCTTATGACAACTAGAACCAGATACTTAATAAAATACACCCTTCCAAGTGCCAGATACAACCCGGTGATCGCTCTCTAACAGGGCGACGAGGAGGGGATCGCCGGGTAGGATTATGCTATGCGATGCTACTTGGAGGACTTCAATCTACTCTCTTCTACATGCTGCAAGATGGAGGCTGCCAGAAGCATAGTCTTCGACCGGATTAGCTATCCCCCTCTTATTCTGGAATTCTGTAGTTCAGTCCACTGATATGGCCCTTTACACATATAACCATGCATATGTAGTGTAGCTCCTTGCTTGTGAGTACTTTGGATGAGTACTCACGGTTGCTTTCCTTCCTATTTTCCCCCTTTCCTTTCTACCTGGTTGTCGCAACCAGATGCTGGAGCCCAGGAGCCAGACGCCACCGTCGACGACGACTCCTACTACACCGGAGGTGCCTACTACTATGTGCAGCCCGCTGACGACGACCAGGAGTAGTTAGGAGGATCCCAGGCAGGAGGCCTGCGCCTCTTTCGATCTGTATCCCAGTTTGTGCTAGCCTTCTTAAGGCAAACTTGTTTAACTTATGTCTGTACTCAGATATTGTTGCTTCCGCTGACTCATCTATGATCGAGCACTTGTATTCGAGCCCTCGAGGCCCCTGGCTTGTATTATGATGCTTGTATGACTTATTTATGTTTTAGAGTTGTGTTGTGATATCTTCCCGTGAGTCCCTGATCTTGATCGTACACGTTTGCGTGCATGATTAGTGTACGATTGAATCGGGGGCGTCACAAGTTGGTACCAGAGCCGACTGCCTGTAGGAATCCCCTTTCCACACTCCTTGGCCGAAGTCGAGTCTAGACATTACAAAACTTTTACTAACATCGTTGTGTGTCTTACGGGCCCACGTCGCCATTGGGTGGTACTAGGATCTTTTACTCCTCGACCTTTACTCTGGGACTCTGAACTCTCTTCTACTCGGGTTAAACGAATTTACTAACTCTAACACTAGGTTCCCGTGACCACATTCACCCCAAAGTTGGATAAGCCATAGTTATTTCTTAGAATCTATATAAAGATAAAGAGGCAATCGTGTCAGGAAGCGGGTTTTTCTTTGGCCAAAAGGTACTTCGTAGTATTTTGAACAATTCCCACACTGTCATTTGACTCCTTTGAAACATCTTTGCTTTCAGATGGAACCCACGAGGCAGGTCGTGCGCCACACGACGGCCATTGGTGCCTCGGGATCACCTGCTGTGCTAGCTGAGATGATGACCTATCTGGGTTATCGCTGGCACCCTGAGTACACCGTCTACGAGGAGTACCAGGACTTTAACCAGGAGTAGTACCATGCCATCGTCCACCTCTACTCTCGGGAGTATGACTCCACTACTGTGTTGCACACCGCTCATGGTGTTGGAGTGACCATCGATATGGCTGTCCACGATGCTGCTTATGCTGCTCTGACACATCTTCGTGGAGAGTATCGGGAGTTGGACACCTCCCCTTTCAGGCACATTGCTATCGCATCTGATGTTGGTGCGGAGGGATACTATACTACTGCCTACTCCACTGTCACCCGAGAGCCCTTCTACCATCAGAACCTAGTTCTGCATGCTGATGGGCTGGATCGAGCTAACCGAGCTCTTCGCCACGAGTTGTACACCACCCGTCAGCACCTTTACCGTGCTCTGACGCTGTTGCACCCCTTTGTCCGATCAAGAGAGCTGCCCCGTTCTGCGATCTACCCAGCCAGGATTGTGATGCCCCAGGGTGTCGGCTGGCCAGATGTGGGAGGCTACTCTCCCGCACTTGGTCCTCTTCTGCCACCTGAGCGTCAGGTTCTGCACCAGAGTATTCGCGGACCCCAGGTTGCTGACGTGGAGTTCCCGATGCGACACTACCAGCTTTCAGGCTACACCTACCTCCACAGTACCTCTTGGGACTGATGTAGTCTTGCTTGTTAGTTTTAGATGCATTCGTCGTGAGCCTATGTGCCGCCTATGGTGTTTTAGTCTATGTACTGAACTCTGTGTACTGAACTCTGTGTACTGAACTCTATGCATGACCCCTTTTGTAAGTTATGCCGACTACTATGTAGTAGCTATCGTGCTCCTTTCATTATGCATGTTTCATCATGAATAATTCTTGTCTTTGCAAATTTCTCAATGCTGAACTACCCCTGTTATATATTAGCAGGATGGTTAGACCAGGTGGTCATGGTAGTGGTGGCAATGCCCCACCACCACCTGAGTACATGGCTGGTATGATCCAACAGTTCGAACTGAACCGCCAATTCATGGAAAATATGATGGCTCAGTTTCCTCGCCCCAATATGGACCAGCAACCAACCCTAGTAACTCTGCAGGATTTCATGCGCCTCAACCCAACTGTGTACCGCAGCTCAACTCAGCCTCTGGATGCTGATGACTGGCTCCGTGACATCACCTATGAGATGGAGTCTGCCGATGTAGCCCCTACCAGCTATGTCACCTTTGCTTCCTTCTTCCTGAAGGGACCCGCAGCTCAATGGTGGGACAGCCATAGGCGTACTCTGCCAGCTGGAACAATCATCACCTGGCCAGACTTCCAAGCTGCTTTCCGTGCCCGCTTCATTCCTCAGGGAGTCATGGACCGGAAGAAGCGTGAGTTCCGCAACCTCACCCAAGGCAACAAAACTGTTGAAGCTTATCAGCGGGAGTTTCTGGACTTGTCTCGCTATGCTGAAGAGGACATTGCAACTGATGCACGCAGACAGGAGAAGTTCCGTGATGGCCTTCAAGCTGACATCAAGCTCGCACTTCTAGTGCATGACTTTACTGATTTCGCCACCTTGGTGAACAAGGCCATCAATGTCGAAACTGGTTTGCAGGAATACCAGAGCTCTCACAGGCGCAACCGTGACACGGGCTCATCTTCGGGCCCGCCCTCGCAGAAGCGTAAGATATGGATTCCCAACAGCATGTACCAGCCAACTGCACCTGCCCCAAGGCAGACCTATGTTGCACCTCGTCTGCCTACTCCTCCAACTAGGCAGCCAAGGCTTCCAGCACCACCACCCCGAGCTCCTGCTCCCACTCCCAATAATGGTTTGTGCTTCAGGTGTGGTCAACTAGGACACCGTGCTAGAGAATGCAACCAGAACCAGAATCAACTGGCCCTTCCAGCAACTGGCCATGGAAGCAACCAGCCCCGCAGCAACAAGGCCAAGTCTTAAGGTCGTGTTCATGCCAACCACGTTGATCTCAATGAAGCTCAAGACCATCCTGCTACTGTGATGGGTACACTCCTTGTAAATTCAGTACCAGCATCGTTTTATTTGATACAGGCGCATCCCATTCATTCATATCAGCAGAATTTGCATTCATGCATGGCATTAAATATGAAGAGATGAACACTCCGCTAGTGGTACACACCCCTGCGGGCCAATGTCAAACCTCTATGGTTAGTCACGACGTTCCTGTTGAAATTGAAGGACTGGAATTTCTTGTCTCTCCCATCGTACTGAAGTCCTGTAGCATTGATCTCATTCTGGGAATGAATTGGTTAAAAGCGCATACTGCTTCAATCATTTGCGCCACTAAGACCGTCCATCTGCTACACCCTTCAGATGAAATAGTTACTTACCAAGCTCATCTGGTGCAAAATGCCGAGGCAAGGCTCTATGCATTGAATGCATTGAACGCTGCCCCACTCAAGGGCATTGAAAACATTCCCGTCGTGCGTGAATTCCTCGACGTCTTTCCTGAAGAACTTCTAGGGATTCCCCCTACTAGAGCTGTCGAATTCATCATCGACTTGAAACCAGGCACCACTCCTATAGCCAAACGACCCTACAAGATGCCGCCGCATGAACTCCTTGAGCTTAAGGAGGAAATCGACAAATCTCTTCGCAAAGGATTCATTCGCCCAAGTTGCTCTCCTTGGGGAGCACCTTCTCTCTTTGTCAAGAAGAAGGATGGGACAAACCGATTAGTTCAAGACTACCGTCCTATAAACCAAGCTACCATTCAGAATAAATATCCTCTTCCTCGGATCAATGATCTGTATGATCAACTAGCGGGTTCATCAGTGTTCTCTAAGCTCGACTTGAGGTTGGGTTACCACCAGATCCGTGTTTGCGAAGAGGATATCCCAAAGACCGCCTTCGTGACTCGATATGGTTCATACGAGTACACCGTCATGTCTTTCGGTTTAACCAATGCTCCAACCACCTTCTCTCGTTTGATGAACTATATATTCATGGATTACCTCGACAAGTTCGTCGTGGTTTATCTGGATGATATCCTGGTATTTTCCAAGAACAAAGAGGAACATGCTGAACATCTTTGTCTTGTGCTGGAAAAGCTACGAGAGCATCAACTATATGCCAAGTTCTCCAAATGTGAATTCTGGCTACCCGAAGTAACCTATCTTGGGCATGTCATCTCTAAGGATGGTATTGCCGTCAACCCTGAACGATTCCAGGCTATCCTTGATTGGACTCCTCCCAAGAACGTTAAGCAAGTCAGAAGTTTTCTCGGTCTCGCCAGCTATTGCCATCGATTCGTCGAGAACTTCTCCAAGATCGCCAGGCCTCTAACTAACCTGTTGCATAAGGGCGTCAAGTTCCAATGGATAGACAAATGTCAGGAAAGTTTCCAGGCACTCAAAGACAAGTTGACTTCTGCCCCAGTGCTAGCTCCACCTGATACTAAGAAGGACTTCGTCATTTACTGCGACGCTTTCCGTCAAGGATTAGGCTGTGTCCTAATGCAAGACCGCAAAGTGATTGCTTATGCCTCTCAGCAATTGCGCCCTCACGAAGAGAACTACCCAGTTCACGACCTCGAACTTGTTGCTGTCATTTCATGCGCTGAAGCAGTGGCGACATTACCTTCTCGGTAATCGTTGCGAGATCTTCACTGACCACCAAAGTCTGAAGTATCTGTTTACTCAGCCAGACCTGAACCTCCGTCAGCAGAGATGGATGGAGATTGTTGCAGACTTTGACTTGGGTATTTCCTATATGCCAGGCAAGGCTAATGTAATGGCTGATGCCTTGAGCCGCAAGTCTTACTGCAACCACCTCCAGGTTCACAAAGTTCAGCCCTCGCTTGTTGAAGAATTCAGAAAGCTGAACCTCCATATTGTTCCTCCGGGTGCCCTCACTGCCCCTCCTAAGGAGTTTCGCAAGATGAACCTCCGTGTTGTTTCCCAGGGTTCCCTCAATACCCTGGCTGTCGAACCAGATCTCTTGGACTCCATCAAGAGAATACAGGGATATGACTCTGAAGCCCACAAGATTAAGCGCTACCTCGCAGAAGGAAAGCCCTCATTCTTCACTATTGCTGAAGATGGCACTTTGTACTTCAAGGGCCGCCTAGTGGTGCCATGTGCAGAGAAAAACCTGGATATGACTCAGGAAGTTATGAAAGAAGCTCATGATATGCCTCTATGTATCCATCCTGGTAGTACAAAGATGTACCAAGACATCCGTCAGAGATTCTGGTGGTCTAATATGAAGCAAGACATTGCTCGTTATGTTGTTGAGTGTGACGTTTGCCATCGTATCAAAGCAGAACATCAAAGGCCTGCTGGAACTCTGCAACCTATCTCTATTCCTGAATGGAAATGGGACCATGTTGAGATGGACTTCGTCACTGGATTTCCCAAATCGCAGAAAGGTAATGATGTTATTCTTGTCGTCATTGACCGGCTTTCTAAAGTTGCACATTTTCTGGCAGTCAAAGAAACGATCACTGCTAGTTAGCTGGCAACGCTCTATATGTCCAGGATTGTTTCACTCCACGGTATTCCATTGGTTATCAGCTCAGACCGTGGCAGCTTATTCACTTCAAGATTCTGGACAAGTTTCCAAGAAGCTATGGGAAATCATCTGTCATTCAGTACTGCGTTTCATCCTCAGTCGCAAGGGCACGTTGAACGCGTCAACCAAGTTCTGGAAGACATGCTTCGAGCTTGTGTTATTTCCTTCGGCAAGAAATGGGAGGAATCTCTCCCGTATGCTGAGTTCTCTTATAATAATAGCTATCAAGCTAGTCTGAAGATGGCCCCCTTCGAAGTGTTATATGGACGAAAGTGCCGAACCCCTCTGAACTGGTCAGAAACTGGGGAACGTCCACTCTTTGGTCCGGATATTATCCAACATGCCGAAGAACAAGTCCGCATTATTCGTGAGAATCTCAAGACTGCTCAGTCGTGTCAGAAGAGTCAGTATGACTGTCATCATAAAGACATGGTCTATCAACCTGGCGAAAAGGCTTATCTTCGAGTCACACCAATGAAGGGTGATCACCGCTTCGGGGTCAAGGGCAATCTAGCTCCTCGCTATATTGGCCCATTCACTATTCTGGAAAGGCGTGGAAAAGTGGCATACCAACTGGAGCTTCCGCCGAACCTTTCTCAGGTTCACGATGTGTTCCACGTGTCACAGCTCCGCCGTTGCTTCAAGGACCCAATCCGAGCAGTGGATCATGAAGTGCTCGAATTGCAGCAGGACCTCTCCTATAAAGAGCATCCGGTCCCCATTCTCGACCAAGCTGAATGCCACACACGTCAGAAGGCGATCAAGTTCCTCAAAGTCCAGTGGTCGCACCATTCTGAAGATGAAGCCACATGGGAACGCGAGGATCGCCTGCGTGATGAATACCCCGCACTGTTTCCTTCTACCTCCTAAATCTCGGGACGAGATTTCTTGTAGTGGAGGAGATTTGTAACGCCCGGATAATTAGGCTACAGTAAAACTCTCCTGATGATTCCATGTCATCTCTGTTACTGTTGCTAATCAAGTGTTATGTTCAAAACATTTCAAATTCAAAAAAAAGAATTAGTGACAAACACCCAAAGTTTTCAAAAGTCAAAACAAAAATGTTCGGTGGGTGCCAAATATTGCACTGGAAATTATTGTGGAGAAAAAAAAATTAGAAAGTGCCTAAGTATTTTAAAGTGAAGTAAAACAGAAAAGAAAAATAAAGAAAAGAAAAGAAAAAGAACCCCCCCCCCTCACTGGACCAGACTGCCCAGCTAATAGCCAGCCAGCCGACCGGCCCAGCCGGCCTGGCCCGCCTCCCCCTGCCGCCTCCTTTCCCTGTTCCCCCGACCCGGGTCGGAACAGGGGCGCGCTCCCGCCCGACCACCTCGCCGGCACCGACGCTGGAGAGGATAAGGTCGCCAGCGCCCCCGCCTCCTCGGGCCCCTCTCCCACTCGCCCCCGCTCTCCCTCTCGGCCTCTGCGCCTCTCCCTCTCCCCTCAGATCCACGCCGCTCCCTCCTTCCCCACTGCCCGAGCGTACTCGCCGCCGTTCTCCGTCGTTCCCGCGGCCACCGTCATCGCCCTGCACCCCCGACATGCCTTAGGCGTGCGCCGTCGTCCTCTACCTCGTCTACGCCTCGCCGTCGAGCTCGAGGAGCACCGCACGGTCGGGATCGAGCTCGTCCCCATCTTCTCTGTCGCCGGTGACCGCTGTCGTCTCCGGCCACCTCTGCGCTCCTAAGCTGTCGCGGGCTTTTCGTAGCCGCTCGGTGAGCTCCTCCCTCCCTCCATTCTTCTCCTCGCACTGTGTGAGTCTCCCTAGCTAGCTCATCGCCGTTGCTTTGAGCTAGCCGCCGCAGATCACCTCGCCGTTGTGGCCACCGTGGCCCGAGCTCGCGCCCGAGCTCGTAGCCGAACTCCTGGAGCTCCCAGGAGCCCAACGAGCCCGCGCACGTGCCTGCCCGTGCCTCCTAGCATAGCCTCCGTTGAGCGCCCGAACGCGCTGCCGCCAGCGCCCGTTGCATTCGCCACCTAACGCATGTCTCGCCTAGCCTCTCAGTTCGCTCGCTAGCGTGCTGTGTCGCCGTTTCCTCTCGCGTCCGACTTCGGTCGTCCGCCGATGAGCTCGCCGCGCTCGATTCCGGTCACCCCTGCCGCCACAACCACCACCGTTGGACGCGGCGCAGCCGTAGCTTTCGAACGTGCCCAAAAACTCCACGAACGGTGCCCTGTGCGTGTTTTCGGGCCACCTCCCGAGCCGCGCCGCCGCGTTTGGCCTAGCCGGAGTCGTTCCGGCGCCGTCCGCCGACGTGGCTAGGCGGGCCCCACCCCTGGGTCACTGCCAGTGGGCCATGGGGGCCCCGTTGACTGGGTTGACCCAGTCAACGTGCTGACTGGGCTGCCCAGTGAGACTGACGTGCGGGTCCCACCTCTTAATCCTCTAATTAAAACATTTTAATAATTAAAACTAATTAGTTTAGTTAATTAGACACTGACAGGTGGGCCCAGTAGTTTTACTAACTAAATTAGATTAGTTTGAACTCTATTTAACCCACTGTCTATGACAGGTGGGTCCCCCGTGTCAGTTTTGACCAGTCAACCGCACTGTTGACTGCTGACATCACACATACGTCATGCTGACGTCATCCCATACTGTTCTGGATAATGTTGGATTTAAATAAATAATTAAAATCAGAAAATGATTAAATGTTTAGAAAATCATATAAAATAATCCGTAACTCGGACGAAAATACTTTCTACATGAAAGTTGCTCAGAACGACGAGACGAATCCGGATACGCAGCCCGTTCGTTCACCACCCGTCCCTAGCATAGTGAACCTGCAACATTTCACCTCCGGTCCATCTGTCCGAAAACGCGAAACATCGGGAATACTTTCCCGGATGTTCCCCCCCTTCGCCGGTATCACCTACTACCGCGTTAGGGCACACCTAGCATCACGCTTTGTCATGTCATGCATCGTCATGCATCTGTTTGCATTGTATTCATTGTTTCTTCCCCCTCTTCTCTCCGGTAGACTACGAGACCGACGCCGCTGCTGGTGCCCTGACCGACTACGCTGTTGACGACCCCTCCTTCTCGGCTGAGCTTCCAGGCAAGCCCCCCCCCCCTTGATCACCAGATATCGCCTATTCTTCTCTATACTGCTTGCATTAGAGTAGTGTAGCATGTTACTGCTTTCCATTAATCCTATCCTGATGCATAGCCTGTCCTTGCTACTACTGTTGTTACCTTTACCTGCAATCCTACATGCATAGTATAGGATGCTAGTTTTCCATCAGTGGCCCTACATTCTTGTCTGTCTGCTGTGCTATACTATCGGGTCGTGATCACTTGGGCGGTGATCACGGGTATATACTTATATACTCTATACATGATACCTGTGGTGACTAAAGTCGGGTCGGCTCGTAGGAGTACCTGCGAGTGGATCCTGTGGCGGAGCGACAGGGCAGGTTGAGACCACCTAGGCGAGAGGTGGGCCTGGCCCTGGACGGCGTCCGTGGTTACTTCAAAATAACACGCTTAACGAGTTCTTGGTATTTGATCTGAGTATGGCCATTTGGTCTATACGCACTAACCAACTACGCGGGAACAGTTATGGGCACTCGACGTCGTGTTATCAGCCGAACCCTTCGTGACATCAGCGACTGAGCGGTCGCGTTCGCAACATGCAGGTGTGCAATGGGCGATGGGCCCAGACCCCTGCGCCATAGGATTTAGACCGGCGTGCTGACCTCTCTGTTGTGCCTAGGTGGGGCTGCGACGTGTTGATCTTCCGAGGTCGGGCATGACCCAGAAAAGTGTGTTCGGCCAAATGGGATCGAGCATGTTGGGTTATGTGGTGCACCCCTGCAGGGAAGTTTATCTATTCGAATAGCCGTGTCCCTCGGTAAAAGGACGACCCGGAGTTGTACCTTGACCTTATGACAACTAGAACCGGATACTTAATAAAATACACCCTTCCGAGTGACAGATACAACCCGGTAATCGCTCTCTAACAGGGCGACGAGGAGGGGATCGCCGGGTAGGATTATGCTATGTGATGCTACTTGGAGGACTTCAATCTACTCTCTTCTACATACTGCAAGATGGAGGCTGCAAGAAGCGTAGTCTTTGACAGGATTAGCTATCCCCCTCTTATTCTGGCATTCTGCAGTTCAATCCACTGATATGGCCCTTTACACATATAACCATGCATATGTAGTGTAGCTACTTGATTGCGAGTACTTTGGATGAGTACTCACGGTTGCTTTCCTTCCTCTTTTCCCCCTTTCCTTTCTACCTCGTTGTCGCAACCAGATGCTGGAGCCCAGGAGCCAGACGCCACCGTCGACGACGACTCCTACTACACTGGAGGTGCCTACTACTACGTGCAGCCCGCTGACGACGACTAGGAGTAGTTAGGAGGATCCCAGGCAGGAGGCCTGCGCCTCTTTCGATCTGTATCCCAGTTTGTGCTAGCCTTCTTAAGGCAAACTTGTGTAACTTATGTCTGTACTCAGATATTGTTGCTTCTGCTGACTCGTCGATGATCGAGCACTTGTATTCGAGCCCTCGAGGCCCCTGGCTTATATTATGATGCTTGTATGACTTATTTATGTTTTAGAGTTGTGTTGTGATATCTTCCCGTGAGTCCCTGATCTTGATCGCACATGTTTGCGTGCATGATTACTGTACGATTGAATCGGGGGCGTCACAATACCGATGATGGAATCTCGGGAAAGTAACATACCGATGACAAAGGAATAACGTATGTTGTTATGCGGTTTGACCGATAAAGATCTTCATAGAATATGTAGGAACCAATATGAGCATCCAGGTTCCGCTATTGGTTATTGACCGGAGATGTGTCTCCTTCATGTCTACATAGTTCTGGAACCCGTAGGGTCCGCACGCTTAACGTTCGAGACGATTATTTGTATTATGAGTTATGTGATTTGATGACTGAAGTTTGTTCGGAGTTCTGGATGAGATCACGGACATGACAAGGAGTCCCGAAATGTTCGAGAGGTAAATATTGATATATTGGATGAAGGTATTTGGACACCGGAAAGGTTTCGGGACGTTTCAGATATTTATCGGGGAACCGAGGGGTTATCGGAACCCACCGGGGAAGTTATGGGCCTTAATGGGCCATAAGGGAGTAGGAGAGGGAAGGCCACAAGGTGGCGCGCGCCCCTCCCCATGGCAGTCCGAATTGGACTAGGGGGAGGGGGCGCGGTCCCCCTCTTTCCTTCCCCTCTCCCTGTCCTTCCCTCCTGTAGCGACCCGACCTCAGACGGTCAAGTCTCTGTGCTTAAGTGTCATCCCTGGATCGGTATGCTGACACACACAGTACTCGAGGATTTATAACAGAGGTAAATCACATGTATAAAGTAACGTAAATACTATTACCTCAATCCAAATAGCGGAAGAAACAACAAGGTTGTGGATTCCCATCAACACCAACGGCAAAGTTGAGTGTAGAAATCGTAACCCTAACGTATCACTTACTCGTCGTAAGAATCCTGCAACATGAGACGTTGCAGCCACAAAGGGTCAGTACATTGAATGTACTGGCAAATTCACACCATAGGATAATGATGAATAATGGCTATCACTACATGCATATTTGGCTGGTGGAAAGCTCTAAGTTTATTTTTAAATAAAGCCAATTTTTCCCTACTGCAAAGGAATATAATTTTATTTAACTACAAAGTTGGTTCATAAATATTGAGAAGGTTCCTCCAACTCAATCCCAAAGTAATAATCATTAACCCAATCAAATTAATTAAATAAAGTGTTGAGATCAATATGACAATCCAAGAACCAGAGACTCAAGATGTCCATAACCGGGGACACGGCTAACCATGATTAGATTGTACACTCTGCAGAGGTTTGCGCACTTTTCCACACAAGACTCGATCTCCTCCGTTGGATTTCTCTCACTACATGGTGTTTCAGAAACGGATGACCGAGACACGGTTTTTCAGAAACATTAACTCTTTACTCCGGGCAGACCATACCAAACCTATATCCCTCTACCTGCTGATCCACCTCTTCAAGAGCTCATGCAACCTACTCAACTATGCTAGAGCCCATAATAGCTTGTGGCTGCACACGGAAGTTTCTAGCATGAATAATCTTATGATCCTTTTGAGCCTGGGTGGCGAACCGTAGGATGATCACACGAGTCCTCCGGGATATCCTACGACAACACTGGATTCTCCAGGTGCCCGCAACCAATCCACCCAGATGTGTATTAAAGTAGCCACCTTAAGTTGAACCATTATGTAAACAATCTCATATCTGTCATGGAATACACTCAAACCCAATCCACATCTACGAGCATAGCATGGCAATATAAGCATAACGTAATAGTAACTCCCAAGGTTTGAATGCAGGGCAATAGGTTCCTACCTCATCAACTACTTCCCAATACCCACATGTTATCAATTCCTAACCATGCAATGTTCGAGGGTTGAAACTAATGCATAAAAACTGGGTATGAAAGGGATATGATCAAAGTGTGAACTTGCCTGTACTGTTGATGAAGATGATTCGCACTCAAAACTCTTGATAGTTCTACTCGTCACACTCCGGTCAATCTATCGTAAGCAAGCAATGGTAACCACACATAAGCAATCACTCAAAAGATCGGAAAGAACCAAGAAGACAATTCGGAAAACATCAAAACCAAGCAAATAACTCTTGCAACATAAAACGATTTCTAACAGTACCAAAATTATGTGAATTTGGCCTTATCGGAAAGTTTAGGTCAAGAGCTTTATTTTGAAAAAAGAATCAATTAAATCGGAGTTATAAAACTCGAGTTATGATCAAACGAAGTTTGAATATGAATCTGAACAAATTTTGAAATTTAAAAATTTCAAAAAGTTGATGTAACAGGTTCACTGGATAGGTGAAAACAAGACGAAACTATAGACGCTGGTTTCATCTAATTTGGATGAACGAGTAAAAAGTTATGGCTATTTGAAAAATCAAGGCCAAGTTGTTTTACGGAAGAAAAATAGTTATGGCTAAAAAATTTCTAGGTCTAGTATATAAATATAGAGACTAATTGATAATCTAATTATTCTACCGTATTAGTCTAGAAATAATAAACTACGGAAGTATAAAAAACGAAGAAAGATACTTTATAAGGTAGAGAAAAGACGATTTTGAAGAGAAGAGACAATTTCCAAAAGTCCCGCCGGAGAAAAGAAATATTTTTTAATGAATCTAGTCAAACCAAAATATTGATTTAATCCTAATCGGATGATTTTTGGATGCTCTATGGGTCTATATTTATAGGTGGAAAAGGGGTTTAGAGGTCAAAATCTAGGCAATGTGGGACTAAACATAGACGAAAAGAAAAGAAAAGCAGGCGCCTCGCATGGGCCTAAAGGCCTTAGGCGGTTCGGCCGCGCGCTTACACTGCGGCTGCATATTTTTTTAATTTTTTTTTAAAATATTTCTGAAAATAATTTTTTTTCCAAGCATAACCGAAAAATAAATAAAAACAGTTACGGGTCTGTCTGCTGTCTACGTTGCGCACGTGGGCGACGGATATTTATAGGCTGCACACGCTGTTTTTTTTAAATAGAAACGGAAAAGGAAAAACTGAATTACGAAAATAAAAGTAAAATTTTATGTAGGCATATTATATATCAAAATTTTCAGAAAATAATTTCCTACAACCTGAACATTTTTATAACATAAAATGAAATCCTCGTGAATTAATTGTTTGTTTTATTTTGAATTTTTGCGAATTTTATTTGATGTTATAAAAATGTTCAGGTTGTAGGAAATTGTTTTCTGAAAATTAAGATATATAATATGCCTACATAAAATTTTACTTTTATTTTCGTTATTCAGTTTTTCCTTTTCTGTTTCTATTTAAAAAAACTGCGTGTGCATCCTATAAATATCTATCGCCCACGTTCGCAACGTAGACAGCAGACAGACCCGTAACTGTTTTTATTTATTTTTTGGTTATGCTTGGAAAAAAATTATTTTCAGAAATATCTTTTAAAAAAATAAAAAAAACTGCAGCCGCAGTGTACACGCGCGCGGCCGAACCGCCTAAGGCCTTTAGGCCCATGCGAGGCGCCTCCTTTTCTTTTCTTTTCGTCTATGTTTAGTCCCACATTGCCTAGCCTTTGACCTCTAAACCTCTTTTCCACCTATAAATATAGACTCATAGAGCATCCAAAAATCATCCGATTCGGCGTAAATCAATATTTTGGTTTGACTAGATTCACTAAAGAAAATTATTTATTCTTTCCGGCGGGACTTGTGGAAATTGTCTCTTCTCTTCAAAGTCGTCTTTTCTCTGCCTTATAAAGGTATCTTTTTTCGTTTTTTTATACTTCCGTAGTTTATTATTCTAGACTAATACGGTAGAATAATTAGATTATCAATTAGTCTCTGTATTTATACATTAGACCTAGAAATTTTTTAGCCATAACTATTTTTTTTCGTAAAACAACTTGGGCTTTATTTTTCAAATAGCCATAATTTTTTACTCGTTCATCCAAATTAGATGAAACCAGCGCCTATAGTTTTGTCTTGTTTTCACCTATCGAGTGAACCTGTCACATCAACTTTTTGAAATTTTTAAATTTCGAAATTTGTTCAGATTCATATTCAAACATCGTTTGATCATAACTCGAGTTTTATAACTCCGATTTAATTGATTCTTTTTGCAAAATAAAGCTCTTGACCTAAACTTTCTGATAAGGCCAAATTCACATAAATTTGGTACTATTAGAAATCGTTTTATGTTGCAAGAGTTATTTGCTTGGTTTTGATGTTTTCCAAATTGTCTTCTTCGTTCTTTCTGATCTTTTGAGTGATTGCTTATGTGTGGTTACCATTCATTGCTTACGATAGATTGACCGGAGTGTGACGAGTAGAACTATCAAGAGTTTTGAGTGCGAATCATCTTTATCAACAGTACAGGCAAGTTCACACTTTGATCATATCCCTTTCATACCCAGTTTTTATGCATTAGTTTCAACCCTCAAACATTGCATGGTTAGGAATTGATAACATGTGGGTATTGGGAAGTAGTTGATGAGGTAGGAACCTATTGCCCTGCATTCAAACCTTGGGAGTTACTATTACGTTATGCTTATATTGCCATGCTATGCTCGTAGACGTGGATTGGGTTTGAGTGTATTCCATGACAGATGTGAGATTGTTTACTTAATGGTTCAACTTAAGGTGGCTACTTTAATACACATCTGGGTGGATTGGTTGCGGGCACCTGGAGAATCCAGTGTTGTCTCAAAGGGATCATAAGATTATTCATGCTAGAAACTTCCGTGTGCAGCCACAAGCTATTATGGGCTCTAGCATAGTTGAGTAGGTTGCATGAGCTCTTGAAGAGGTGGATCAGCAGGTAGAGGGATGTATGTTTGGTATGGTCTTCCCACAGTAAAGAGTTAATGTTTCTGAAAAACTGTGTCTTGGTCATCCGTTTCTCAAACACCATGTAGTGCGAGAAATCCAACGGAGGAGATCGAGTCTTGTGGGGAAAAGTGCGCAAACCTCTACAGAGTGTACAATCTAATCATGGTTAGCCGTGTCCCCGGTTATGGACATCTTGAGTCTCTGGTTCTTGGATTATCATATTGATCTCAACACTTTATTTAATTAATTTGATTGGGTTAATGATTATTACTTTGGGATTGAGTTGGAGGAACCTTCTCAATATTTATGAACCAACTTTGTAGTTAAATAAAATTATATTCCTTTGCAGTAGGGAAAAATTGCCTTTATGCAAAAATAAACTTAGAGCTTTCCACCAGCCAAATATGCATGTAGTGATAGCCATTATTCATCATTATCCTATGGTGTGAATTTGCCAGTACATTCAATGTACTGACCCTTTGTGGCTGCAATGTCTCATGTTGCAGGATTCTTACGACGAGTAAGTGATACGTTAGGGTTACGATTTCTACACTCAACTTTGTCGTTGGTGTTGATGGGAATCCACAACCTTGTTGTTTCTTCCACTATTTGGATTGAGGTAATAGTATTTACGTTACTTTATACATGTGATTTACCTCTGTTATAAATCCTCGAGTAATTGTGTGTCAGCATACCGATCCAGGGATGACACTTAAGCACAGAGACTTGACCATCTGAGGTCGGGTCGCTACACCTCCTTCCCCCTCTTGGAAAAGGAAGGGGGCGAATCCTACTAGGTTTGGAGTCCTAGTAGGACTCTCCCCCCTGGCGCGCCTCCCCCTTGGCCGGCTTCCTCCTTCCCCTCCTTTACATACGTGGCCAAGGGGCACCCCAAAGCACAACAGACAATCTCTTAGCCGTGTGTGGTGCCCCCCCTCCACAGTTTAACACCTCGGTCATATCGTCGTAGTGCTTAGGCGAAGCCTTCCGCTGGTAACTTCATCATCACCGTCGCCATGCCATGGTGCTGACAGAACTCTCCCTCGTTCTCAACTGGATCAAGAGCTCGAGGGACGTCATCGTGCTAAACGTGTGCTGAACACGGAGGTGCCGTACGTTCGGTACTTGGATCGGTTGGATCATGAAGACGTTCGACTACATCAACCGCGTTACTAAACGTTTCCGCTTTCGGTCTAAGGGGTACGTGGACACACTCTCTCGTCTCGTTGCTATGCTTCTCCTAGATAGATCTTGCGTGATCATAGGAAAATTTTGAATTACTACGTTCCCCAACACATAGGGCACAGAGGCCTGGAGCAGTGCCTGTGACAGACACACGAGCTACTACGTCAGCACATGCAGCCACAACATTAGTAGCTCCTCCAGTTGCAACTCCTCCAGCTCCAACAACTTCAACAGATGCATTCGTCCTTGGAGCCCTCTCAACGCCACCTCCTGAAGATCAAGCCTAGAGAGACGCATAACACTATGCATTTTCGAGCTTTTTGGTAACTTGTTGCCAAAGGGGGAGAAAGTGTATAGATCATAGGCTGAGAGAGAGGGAGAGTTTTGCTTCTTTTTGTCTCTTTTGCTACTTGTTTGATACTTATTTGTGTGCTTGCTTGGATGATACTCTATGTTTATGTGTGTGAGATACTTGTATGGTCATGTGTTTGATCATATCATACTTTAATGCTTGTGCTTGAATGATGCTATTATTTATCTCATGTATGATCACTCACTTTGCTTTGGTGATGAGTGCATATTTCATATTCTATCATTTTGAGTGCTCCACCAAGATGTATGTGACATGGAAGACTAATCCATGATCCTAATCAATTGTGCATTTGCATTCAAAAGCAAATTTTAAATAATGCACAAATTTAGGGGGAGCTCTTGCTTATCACATACTTCTCAAAGCGACGATATATTTCAATCTTATTATCATTTGTCGAAGCTTTGATCTATATGTTGTCATCAATTACCAAAAAAGGGGGAGATTGAAAGTGCAACTAATCCCTGGGTGGTATTGGTAATTCTTAACAACATATAGCTCATTGAACTAATACTCTTTCAAGATGATCATTTCAGAAAGTTCAATGATTGGCATCGCATGGACTAGAAATGTGGACCCCTCAAAATGCTAAGGGCACATATTGGCTCAAGCTCAAGACTCTACATTTTCATTTTAGTGATCCAAGATCACATTGAGTCCATAGGAAAAGCCAATACTATTAAAAGGGGATGAGGTGTTGCTTAATGGCTAGCTTGCTCAAAATGCTTAGTGATATGCTCCAAAAGCCCTCAACCACTTTCTCATATCCACATATGTCCCAAACCAAAAGTCAAACTCGGCCCCACCAATTTGATCTATCTGGCGCCACCGAGTTCATTTGGCATAGCCATAGCCAGAAACCCTAATCAGTTCGGTCTCACCGATAGGCATCTCGGTCTCACTGAGATGGGATTGCAAACTCTCTGTCCCTTCTCAGATCCTCCGACTACTCCTCCTTATCCTACTCACTCGAAGTTTCATTGGTCATTTATTGTTTTTTTAGCCTCCCTTCGTAACGTTTTGGTCTAACCGAGATGAGCGATCGGTCCCACCAAGTTCGCAATGCAAACTCTCTGTTTCCTTTTCGTAACATTTCGGTCTCACCGAAATGAGCGATCGGTCCCACCGAGTTTGCCTGACCAACTCTCTATTTTCCTATTACAAAAATCGGTCTCACCGAGATCATGTGATCGGTCTCACCGAGATTACGTTATGCCCTAACCCTAATTAAATCGGTCCCACCGAGTTGACATGTCAGTCCCACCAAAAATCCCAACGTTCACATTTTGAACTAAATCGGTCTGACCGAGTTTCTATATTCGGTCTCACCAAGTTTGGTAAATTGTGTGCAACGGTTAGATTTTGTGTGGAGGCTATATATACCCCTCCACCCTTCCTCCATTCGAGGAGAGAGCCATCAGAACGTGCCTACACTTCCAGCATTCATTTTCTGAGAGAGAACCACTTACTCATGTGTTGAGACCAAGATATTCCAATCCAACCACAAGAATCTTGATCTCTAGCCTTCCCCAAGTTGCTTTCCACTCAAATCATCTTTCCACCAAATCCAAATATGTGTGAGAGAGAGTTGAGTGTTGGGGAGATTATCATTTGAAGCACAAGAGCAAGGAGTTCATCATCAACACACCATCTATTACCTTTTGGAGAGTGGTGTCTCCTAGATTGGTTTGGTGTCACTTGGGAGCCTCCGTCAAGATTGTGGAGTTGAACCAAGGAGTTTGTAAGGGCAATGAGATCGCCTACTTCGTGAAGATCTACCCAAGTGAGGCAAGTCCTTCGTGGGTGATGGCCATGGTGGGATAGACAAGGTTGCTTCTTCGTGGACCCTTCGTGGGGGGAGCCCTCCGTGGACTCGCGCAACCGTTACCCTTCGTGGGTTGAAGTCTCCATCAACGTGGATGTACGATAGCACCACCTATCGGAACCACGCCAAAATTCTCCGTGTCTACATTGCGTTTGCTCCCTCCAAACTCCTCCCCTTTACCTTCATATGCAATGATTTACATTCCGCTGCTATACTCTTAGACTTGCATGTGTAGGTTGATTGCTTGACTTGTGCTAAGTTGCTTAAATCTGCCAAAACTTAAAATTCGGAAAAGGCTAGATTTTTATTTGGTCAAGTAGTCTAATCACCCCCTCTAGACATATTTTCGATCCTACATTTTACCCTAACCCTAGCGCATCTATCCCACCGGGTTGATCATGTCGGTCCCACCGAGAATCCTAATGTTCACATTTTGAACTAAATCGGTCTCACCGAGTTCACCTATTCGGTCTCACCGAGTTGGGTCAAATGTGTGTAACGGTTAGATTTTGTGTGGAGGCTATATATACCCCTCCACCGCGTTCTCTATTCAAGAGAGAACCATCAGAACGTGCCTACACTTCCACTACTCATTTTCTGAGAGAGAACCACCTACTCATGTGTTGAGACCAAGACATTCCAATCCAACCACAAGAATCTTGATCTCTAGCATTCCGCAAGTTGCTTTCCACTCAAATCATCTTTCCACCATAGCCAAATCTGTGAGAGAGAGTTGAGTGTTGGGGAGACTATCATTTGAAGCACAAGAGCAAGGAGTTCATCATCATCACACCATCTATTACCTTTTGGAGAGTGGTGTCTCCTAGATTGGTTAGGTGTCACTTGGGAGCCTCCGACAAGATTGTGGAGTTGAACCAAGGAGTTTGTAAGGGCAAGGAGATCGCCTACTTCGTGAAGATCTACCCAAGTGAGGCAAGTCCTTCGTGGGCGATGGCCATGGTGGGATAGACAAGGTTGCTTCTTTCTGGACCCTTCGTGGGTGGAGCCCTCCGTGGAGTCGCGCAACCGTTAACCTTCATGGGTTGAAGTCTCCATCAACATGGACGTACGATAGCACCACCTATCGGAACCACGCCAAAAATCTTCGTGTCTACATTGCGTTTGCCTTCTCCAAACCCTTCCCTCACCTTCATATGCAATGTTTAACATTCCGCTGCTATACTCTTAGAATTGCATGTGTAGGTTGATTGCTTGACTTGTGCTAAGTTGGTAAAATCTGCCAAGACTTAAAATTGGGAAAAGGCTAGATTTTTATTTTGTCAAGTAGTCTAATCACCCCCCTCTAGACCTACTTTCGATCCTACAAATAGAGAGATCGTCTCTTTGATCATAGATCCGGAGGAGAAACATTCTCACGGTTGGGAGGTTTAATCCTAGTTGCGGGAATTGACATTAAATTCTTCACCAACTTCATCTGTCCGTTAACTCTAGTTGTTAAAGAGTAGATCTGAACTTCTTTGCATCTTCATAGTGATCCTGGGATCTTATTTGCAGGATGTATTTTTCTACTACGTTTCCCAACATTGGCATCATGAGCAATCTATGAGTAGATGCAAGTTTGATCTAGAGCACGTGGGGATGTGTGTGATTACACGTTGTTTTGTGCTGGTAATAGATTTGATCTGTTACTTGATGTTCTTTTTGCTTCAATTTTGCAATATTTTATACTCAACTGCATAGCAATGATTTTGTTACAAAGGTCTAGCTATCCATGGACCTTTTATGCTTGTCATAGTATGTTGGTTGTCTGACCAAAGATGTGCTTCAGCCTCTTCGGGTCTCGCTTTAGTTGAGAAAAAATAATTTTGCAAATAAAGTGCTTGTAGATGTGATCTACACTTGGGTCACACATTTAAAGAGGTTTAGTATGGTGCTCAAGAATTCAATAATATGGAAATAGGCATGGGTACGAGGAGTTACTCTCGCAACCATGTACTTGTGTGTGGGGTCTCGTCTTGATATTAAACATGGCCCGGGTAGACACCCGTTATGATGTGCTATTAACACGATGAAGTGGGCGATCCGTTGAAAGTACGTCACGACCGGTCATGACCTGCATTGAGAGTCTGTTGTACAACGATGGCCCTTACCGTTGCTCGGGTTACCTTAGTTATTACAAATTTTTAGATAAGATCATTGGGCATTTAATGACTACACCTCATTTGTCCCTAAGTAATTGCTTTCTGATACCATACTAATCCTTTCTGTCAGTAGTTTTCTTAATAGCGTTCTATGCATCCATGCTTCTTACCTCCCCCTTGATCGATCAACGGGATCTTGGTACATGCGGAGCCTTAGAATGAGAAGAGGACAAAAGAAAACTCTGCTGGGAATGACAGATACAAATAACGTCAATTAAGCAAAGTCATCCAATGGCCCGTGCACAAATACATAGAGTTGCAAGACCTTGCCTTAGTGAATTATTCACACATCACGATCTGGTCGCAAGCAGAAATCATTGAAGACAATATAAAGAAGAACGCTTGATTGATGAATAGTCTTACAATGTTTACTAATTGCGATGCACCAATTAAGAGTATGGTTAAGTTGAGAGAGTATGACTACGATGGTGATGGCTATGAATGTTGGGAAATGTAGCATGCAATTTCAAAAAAATCCTATGCTCACGCAAGATCTATCTAGGAGATGCATAGCAACGAGAGGGGGGGAGTGTGTCCATGTACCCTCATAGACCGAAAGCGGAAGCGTTTGTTAACGCGGTTGATGTAGTTGAACTTCTTCTCGTTCCGACAGATCAAGCACGAACGTACGGCACCTTCGAGTTCTGCACACGTTCAGCTCGATGACGTCCCTCGAACTCTTGATCCAGCAAAGTGTCAAGGGAGAGTTCCGTCCGCACGACGGCATGGTGACAGTGATGGTGAAGTGATCCGCGCAAGGCTTCGCCTAAGCACTACGTGAATATGACCGGAGGCGTGAACTATGGAGGGGGGCACCGACACGGCTAGGAATCAATGTTGTGTGTTCTAGCGGTGCCCCCCATATATATATGTGTGTGTGTGTGTGTGTGTGTGTGTGTCTGTGTGTGTGTGGGAGAGGGAGAGGGGCAGCAAGGGGCGCCCCAAGTAGGAGTAATCCAACTTGGGCGCCTCCCACAAGTCGGCCTCCCCCCTTCCATAAGTGCCGGAAGGGGAAGGAAAGAGAGGGGGGAGAAGGAAAGGGGGAGGCCGAATCCTCCCCTTTCCTTTCTCCCTTCCCCTCCTTCCTTCTCCTCCTATTCGGCCTATATGGGGAGCACCAGCCCACTAGGGGCTGGCATGTCCCGCCCTTGGCCCAATAAGGCCCATATCTTTGCCGGGGGGTGCCCGAAACCCCTTCCGGTGACCCGATACGTAGTACCCGGTACCCCCGGAACACTTTCGGTGTCTGAATACTATTGTACCATATATAAATCTCTACCTCTCGACCATTTCGAGACTGATCGTCATGTCCATGATCTCATCCGGGACTCCAAACAACATTCGGTCACCAAATCACATAACTCATATAATACAAAATCGTCATCGAACGTTAAGTGTGCGGACCCTACGGGTTCGAGAACTATGTAGACATGACCGAGACACTTCTCCGGTCAATAACCAACAGCGGAACCTGGATGCTCATATTGGTTCCCACATATTCTACAAACATCTTTATCAGTCGTACCGTAATGACAACATACGTTATTCCCTTTGTCATCGGTATGTTACTTGCCCGAGATTCGATCGTCGATATCTTCATACCTAGTTCAATATCGTTACCGGCAATTCTCTTTACTCGTTCCGTAATGCATCATCCCGCAACTAACTCATTATTCACATTGCTAGCAAGGCTTATTATGATGTGCATTACCGAGAGGGCCCAGAGATACCTCTCCGATACTCGGAGTGACAAATCCTAATCTCGATCTATGCCAACCCAACAAACACCTTCGGAGATACCTGTAGATCATCTTTATAGTCACTCAGTTACATTGTGACGTTTGATAGCACACAAGGCATTCCTCCGGTATCCGGGAGTTGCATAATCTCATAGTCAAAGGAATATGTATATGACATGAAGAAAGCTATAGCAATAAAACAGAATGATCATTATGCTAAGCTAATGGATGCGCCTTGTCCATCACATCATTCTCCTAATGATGTGATCCCATTCATCAAATGACAACACATGTCTATGGTTAGGAAACTTAACCATCTTTCATTAACGAGCTAGTCTAGTAGAGGCTTACTAGGGACACGGTGTTTTGTCTATGTATCCACACATGTATCAAGTTTCCGGTTAATACAATTCTAGCATGAATAATAAACATTTATCATGATATAAGGAAATATAAATAACAACTTTATTATTGCCTCTAGGGCATATTTGCTCCAGTCTCCAACTTGCACTAGAGTCAATAATCTAGTTCACATCGCCATGTGATTTAACACCAATAGTTCACATCTATATGTGATTAACCCATGTAGTTCACATCGCCATGTGACCAACACTCAAAGGGTTTACTAGAGTCAATAATTTAGTTCACATCACTATGTGATTAACACCCAAAGAGTACTAAGGTGTGATCATGTTTTGCTTGTGAGAGAAGTTTTAGTCAAACGGGTCTGCCCCATTCAGATCCGTATGTATTTTGCAAATTTCTATGTCTACAATGCTCTGCATGGAGCTACTCTAGCTAAATGCTCCCATGTTCAATACGTATCTAGATTGAGACTTAGAGTCATCTAGATCAGTGTCAAAGCTTGCATCGATGTAACTCTTTACGACGAACTCTTTATCACCTCCATAACCGAGAAACATTTCCTTAGTCCTCTTTAAGGTAACTAAGGATAATTTTGACCACTGTCCAGTGATCTACTCCTAGATCACTATTGTACCCCCTTGCCAAACTCATGGCAAGGTATATAATAGATCTGGTACACATCATGGCATACTTTATAGAACCTATGGCTGAGGCATAGGGAATGACTTTCATTCTCTCTCCATATTCTGCTGTGGTCGGGTTTTGAGTCTTACTCAACTTCACACCTTGTTAGACAGGCAAGAACCCTTTCTTTGACTGATCCATTTTGAACTCCTTCAAAATCTTTGTCAAGGTATGTGTTTTTGAAAGTCCTGTTAAGCGTCTCGATCTATCCCTATAGATCTTGATGCCCAATATATATAAGTAGCTTCACCGAGGTCTTTCATTGAAAAATTCTTATTCAAGTATCTTTTTATGCTATCCAGAAATTCTATATAATTTCCAATCAATAATATGTCATCCACATATAATATCAGAAATACTACAGAGCCCCCACTCACTTTCTTGTAAATACATGCTTCACTATAAGTCTGTATAAAACCATATGCTTTGATCACCTTATCAAGGCGTATATTCCAACTCCGAGATGCTTGCTGGAGTTTGCGCACTTTGTTAGCACCTTTAGGATCGACAAAACCTTTTGGTTGCATCATATACAACTCTTCTTTAAGAAATCCATCAAGGAATGCTGTTTTGATATCCATTTGCCAGATTTCATAAAATGTGGCAATTTCTAACATGATACAGACAGACTTAAGCATCGCTACGAGTGAGAAAATCTCATCGTAGTCAACACCTTGAACTTGTCAAAAATCTTTTGCGACAAGTCGAGCTTTGTAGATAGTAACACTACCATCAACGTCTGTCTTCCTCTTGAAGATCCGTTTATTCTCAATGGCTTGCCGATCATTGGGCAAGTCCACCAAAGTCCATACTTTTGTTCTCATACATGGATCCCATCTCAGATTTCATGGCCTCAAGCCATTTTGCGGAATCTGGGCTCATCATCGCTTCCTCATAGTTCATAGGTTCGTCATGGTCTAGTAACATGACTTCCAGAACAGGATTACCGTACCACTCTGGTGCGGAACATGCTCTGGTTAACCTACGAGGTTTGGTAGTAACTTGATCCGAAGTTTCATGATCATTATCATTAGCTTCCTCTCTAGTTGTTGTAGGCATCACGGGAACGGTTTTCTGTGATGAGCTACTTTCCAATTCGAGAGAAGGTACAGTTACTGTTGGGGATATGACTATTGGATATGACCCGCCCAAGAGGGGCCAGATTATCCCAATGACGGTTCATAAACCAAGCCCATGAATATGTTAAAGATGGCGGTTCATGTAGTAGGCTTGTTAAAGGGACTAAAGCCCAAAGGCGGCTTAAGGCCCGTAAGTATAAACCGCCATGTATATGTGATTTGTATTGTAAGGCATGTAAGATAAGTTACCAAGCCGGACACGTTTGTATGAGTCGGCCGGGACTCTGTAAACCGTAGGGCGTCAACCCATGTATATAAGGGGACGACCCGGCAGCGGCTTAGGGCAAGAAACAACAGATCGAAAGCCAGGCTAAGCGTATTTTCGCTCCCTGGTAATCGAAACCCTAGTAATACCACCTCAAACTGGATTAGGCTTTTACCTTCATCGCAAGGGGCCGAACCAGTATAAACTCCTCACGTCCTTTGTCCCGTTTTAACCCCTTTAAGCTAACCTCGTCGCGATGGCTCCACAACTAAGTCCTTCCACTAGGACATCTGTCGTGACAACTCCACGACAGTTGGCGCCCACCGTGGGGCCTGCGCATGGTGGTTTTGAGTTCTTGAAGGGCAGCTTTGAAGGGATCAAGGGATACGCTGTGGGCCGGATGGCCAAGAGTCGTCGCGGCAAGCTCTACATCAACGATGGAGCCTAGGGCCCGGAGGCCGGCTCAATTGAGTACGGCTACCGGGTCCCCTGAGCCGGACATCTGCACCGACATCATCGAGACGGCTCAGCGTGCACGACCCGAGCGGATTCAACCCGCCGTGAAGTGTGCCTTTGTTGGATTCATCCATGGGGCTGAATTGGAAGGCTCTGTGTTTGGTGGTGAGACAGCCATCTACTCTGATGGTGAATCGTCCACGAGCGCGACTAACTCAATGTATCAACTACAAGACGGATGGCTCGGGGGCTGTTCCGATGGTGACAGTATTCCGGACACCCATGAGCCGCCGAACAGGGTGGCGATCTTCATGGCTGGCACCCAGCCGGTTCTCGGTTCAACAGCCGCCGCGGCTATGACTTCCAGCGCAGCGGCGGTAACGGCTGCGGGTGCTGGCGGATCAGCACGCCCACCGGCTCAACTTTTAATAGATCTATTGGAGACGCTGGCAACTCTGATGGAGGTAGAGGTAACCCCGGACAACCGGGAACATCATAAGGTGGATGTGGCTAAGCTGCATGATGAGATAGCGCAAGCCAAGGTAGAGTTGGCGGCAGAAAATGCTAGGATGACCGCAGAGTGGGCCGTTTTAAACTCCCAAGCATAGCGGACTCAAGCGGATTCATATCGGCTCACGGTGAATCAGAACGCTTCAAATGAAGTCTTGAGGAGAAAACACCAGAGTCGTCTGCCCTTGGTTTATGAATAAAGAAACCTCTTCAACACACCTGGAGCGGGGGCCAGTAACCCGCCGGTGGTAAACCAGATAACTGAAGCACCAGGGGTGGAGCGCTGATAACCCACAAGTATAGGGGATCGCAACAGTTTTCGAGGGTAGAGTATTCAACCCAAATTTATTGATTCGACTCAAGGGGAGCCAAAGTCAAGTATTAGCAGTTGAGTTGTCAATTCAACCACACCTGTAAGACTTACTATCTGCAGCAAAATATTTAGTAGCAAAGTAGTATGGAAGTACCGGTAACGGTGACAAATGTAACAGTAGTAGTTTTGTAGTAATTGTAAAGTGGCAACGGTAAAGTAACTAAGCAAAGATCAATATGTGAAAAGCTCATAGGCATTGGATCAGTGATGGATAATTATGTTGGATGTGATTCCTCATGCAACAGTTATAACATAGGGTGACACAGAACTAGCTCCAGTTCATCAATGTAATGTAGGCTTGTATTCCGAATATAGTCATACGTGCTTATGGAAAATAACTTGCATGACATCTTTTGTCCTACCCTCCCGTGGCAGCGGGGTCCTATTGGAAACTAAGGGATATTAAGGCCTCCTTTTAATAGAGTATCAGACCAAAGCATTAACACTTAGTGAATACATGAACTCCTCAAACTACGGTCATCATCGGGAGTGGTCCTGATTATTGTCACTTCGGGGTTGCCGAATCATAACACATAGTAGGTGACTATTGACTTGCAAGATAGGATCAAGAGCTCACATATATTCATGAAAACATAATAGGTTCAGATCTGAAATCATGGCACTCGGGCCCTAGTGACAAGCATTAAGCATAGCAAAGTCATAGAAACATCAATCTCAGAACATAATGGATACTAGGGATCAAACCCTAACAAAACTAACTCTATTACATGATAAATCTCATCCAACCCATTAACTGTCCAGCAAGCCTACGATGGAATTACTCACGCACGGCGGTGAGCATCATGAAATTGGTGATGGAGGAAGGTTGATGATGACGATGGTGATGGATTCCCCTCTCCGGAGCCCCGAATGGACTCCAGATCAGCCCTCCCGAGAGAGATTAGGGCTTGGCGGCGGTTCCATATCGTAAAATGCGATGAATCCTTCTCTCCAATTTTTTTCTCCCCGAACATGAATATATAGAGTTGGAGTTGAGGTCGGTGGAGCCTCAGGGGGGCCATGAGATAGGGGGGCGTGCCAGGGGGTAGGCGTGCCCCCCACCCTCGTGGACAGGGTGTGGGCCCCTGGTCTTGATTCTTTCGCCAATATTTTTTATATATTCCAAAAATATTCTCCGTGAAGTTTCAGGTCATTCTGAGAACTTTTATTTCTGCACAAAAATAACACCATGGCAATTCTACTGAAAACAGCATCAGTCCGGGTTAGTTCCATTCAAATCATGCAAGTTAGAGTCCAAAACAAGGGCAAACGTGTTTGTAAAAGTAGATACGATGGAGACGTATCAACTCCCCCAAGCTTAAACTGTTGCTTGTCCTCAAGCAATTCAGTTGATAAACTGAAAGTGATAAAGAAAAACTTTTACAAACTCTGTTTGCTCTTGTTGTTGTAAATATGTAAAGCCAGCATTCAAGTTTTCAGCAAAGATTATGAACTAACCATATTCACAATAACCTTTAAGTCTCATATTTACTCATATCAATGGCATAATCACCTAGCGAGCAATAATAATAAATCTCGGATGACAACACTTTCTCAAAACAATCATAATATGATATAACAAGATGGTATCTCGCTAGCCCTTTCTGAGACCGCAAAACATAAATGTTGAGCACCTCTGAAGATCAAGGACTGACTAAACATTATAATTCATGTTAAAAGAGATCCAGTCATACTCAATATAAACTAATAATAATGCATGCAAATGACAGCAGTGCTCTCCAACTGGTGCTTTTTAATAAGAGGATGATGACTCAACATAAAAGTAAATAGATAGGCCCTTCGCAGAGGGAAGCAGGGATTTGTAGAGGTGCCAGAGCTTGATTTTTGAAATGGAGATGAATAATATTTTGAGCGGCATACTTTCATTGTCAACATAACAACCGAGAGATCTCGATATCTTCCATGCTACACACATTATAGGCGGTTCCCAAACGGAATGGTAAAGTTTATACTCCCCCACCACCAACAAGCTTCAATCCATGGCTTGCCCGAAACAACAGGTGCCTCCAACTAACAACAGTCCTGGAGGAGTTTTGTTTGCAATTATTTTGATTTGGTTTGAGCAAGGGACTGGGCATCCCGGTGACCAGCCATTTTCTCGTGAGTGAGGAGCGGAGTCCACTCCTCTTGAGAATAACCCGCCTAGCATGGAAGATACAGACAGCCCTTGGTGATACATGAGTTATTCGAGCATACAAAACAGAATTTCATTTGAAGGTTTAGAGTTTGGCACATACAAATGTACTTGGAATGGCAGGTAGATACTGCATATAGGAAGGTTTGGTGGACTCATATGGAATAACTTTGGGGTTTATGGAAGTGGATGCACAAGCAGTATTCCCGCTTAGTACAAGTGAAGGCTAGAGAAAGACTGGGAAGCGACCAACTAGAGAGCGACAACAGTCATGAACATGCATTAAAATTAATCAACACTGAGTGCAAGCATGAGTAGGATATAATCCACCATGAACATAAATATCGTGGAGGCTATGTTGATTTTGTTTCAACTACATGCGTGAACATGTGCCAGGTCGAGCCACTTGAATCGTTCAAAGGAGGATACCACCCTATCATACCACATCACAATCATTTTAATAGCATGTTGGCACGCAAGGTAAACCATTATAAACTCCTAGCTAATTAAGCATGGCATGAGAAACTATAATCTCTAATTGTCATTGCAAACATGTTTCATTCATAATAGGCTCAATGAGGAATGGTGAACTAATCATATTTACAAAAACAAGATAGGTTGAGTTCATACCAGCTTCTCTCATCTCAATCAGTCCATCATATATCATCATTATTTCCTTTCACTTGCACAACCGAACGGTGTGGATAATAATAATAGTGCATGTGCAATTGGACTAAGCTGGAATCTGCAGGCATTTAATACATAGGAGAAGACAAGGTAATACAGGCTCTTGGTTAAATTAACAATAATACAAATAAGAGCCACTTCAACATTTTCATTATGGTCTTCTCCTTTCGACCCCCAAAGAAAAGAAAAGAAACTATTTACACGGGAAAGCTCCCAACAAGCAAAAGAAGAACGAGAAATCTTTTTGGGTTTTCTTTTAATATTACTACTACAGGCATGGAAAGTAAACTAGCTAAAAACTATAACTAATTTTTTTGTTTTTTCTTAAGGTTTTTCAACACACACAAGAAGAAGACTAAAAACAGAAAATAAACTAACATGGATAGTACAATGAAAAAGTATGAGCACCGACAACTAGAATGAGTGTGTGAACATGAATGTAATGTCGGTGAGAAATACATACTCCCCAAGCTTAGGCTTTTGGCCTAAGTTGGTCTATGCCCATGGATCAAAGTGGTCCTCTCCAGTGTACTGAGGAGGATCCTCGGGGTGCCACTGGTTGGCGATCTCCTCCGGATCCCACTGATAAATAGACTGCCGATAAGGGTCAATTGGTGGCTCCGGCTCAGCCTCTGGAATAGGTGTCACGCTCAAGTATGCATGAACGGCCTCTGGCAAAATGAGGTACGTGCCTGAAAATATGTTAAACAAAGAGGGCGCATGCAAGGTAATAATGTCACAATAATTTTTATCAAATATTAATTTATACTTAAGCAGCTTCTTCTTATCTTTAACAATAAACTCATGTGCTACCATACTCTTATAATCTAGAAAATAGGAGGCAGCAACTGTTCCTCTTTCTGATAATGCCTGATATGTACATTAAAGTGTGCAGCAAGGCGTGAAGCAAAGATGCCTTCGAAGATGGGACCCTTTGTACGATTCAGATTTAACCGTTTAGCAACAGTAGCGCCTAAACTGAAGGTAGTATCACGAAACAAGGTATGGCGCAAAATAACAATATCAGGGGCACTAAGGATTCCACTGTTCCCACGACCAATTAAGCATCTACTAGCAAACATTGCAAAGTAACGCAGAACAGGAAAATGTATGCTAGTGATTCTTGCATCGGAAACTTTCCTCGTTTCCCCTACAGCAATCCTATCAATAAACCCTTCCACATCATTATGATGTGGTTCCTCTATGCTGCCCGCAAAGGGTAACTTGCAAACCGCACAAAAATCATAAAGTGACATCTCCTTAAACTCATCATACAAATAAAAATCCACCGAAGGTGGCGATCTCCTAGCATGAAAATGAAAATTTTGCACGAAAATATTAGTGAGGAGGAGATACTATTCGCGCTGGTCGTGGAGGAAATCGACGAGGCCCGCATTCTCAGCCAAATAATAAAAATCATCATGAATCCCAGCTGCTCTCAAGAACTCATCACAAGGCCATTCTGAAAGTGCTAGTTATCGACTAGAGGGGGGGTGAATAGGAGATTTTTATGAAAGTCTTCAAAACATGAGAGTGTCAAAGACAAACAATAGAAATGAACCTATTGATATGCAGCGGAAGGTACACTACACTAAGCAAGCCATAGTCAAGTATGCAATGAAGTGAAAGCACGAAGACTGATAGCAGCTAGGTAGTAAAGATCTGGGTGGAAGAAAGTATGAAGCCAAACAATGATAGTAGTCACACAGTGAAGTCAAACAGGTAGTGCAAGCAGGCAATGACTTCATGAAGACAAACTGTAAGTAAAGAAAGGGAGAGGATAGAACCAGACACTTGGTGAGAACACAGGATTTGTCGGACCAGTTCCAGTTGCTGTGACAACTGTATGTCTGGTTAGGGAGGCTGAGATTCAACTCAGAAGACCACGTCTTCACCTTATTCCCCTTGAGCTAAGGACACCCAGTCCTCGCCCAATCACTCTGGTAAGTCTTCAAGGTAGACTTCCAAACCTTCACAGACTTCGTTCACCAGCGATCCACAATGACTCTTGGATGCTCAGAACGCGACGCCTAACCGGCTGGAGGATTCACAGTCCTCAAGTGTAACTAGTCTTCAGGTCACGCGGACAGAAAGACTTCAGTGATGCCTAACACTCTTTGGCTCTGGGTGTTTGGGCTTTGTCCTCGCAAGGATTTCTCTCTCTCAAAAGCTTCGGAGGTGGGTTGCTCTCAAACGACAAAAGCCGTGCACTAACTCTGAGCAGCCACCAATTTATGGTGTAGGGGGTGGGCTATTTATAGCCACTAGGCAACCCAACCTGATTTGTCTGAAATGACCCTGGGTCACTAAGGAACTGACACGTGTTCCAACGGTCAGATTTCGAACACACGCGGCAGCTTGACTTGGGCTACAAGTAAAGCTGACTCATCCGCCTCTGGATAATATTTGCTCTCATTGTCTTCGCTCGAAGACATAGGATTTGGTTGAGCATCACTTCAGTCACTTTGACTTTGTTCACTAGGACACCACTTAACAGTACGGTGGTTCCTATGACTCAACAAAGAAGAAAAGGAAACAACGAAACAACTAAGTCTTCGCGCTCCATAGTCTTCACGCAATGTCTTCTCTAGTCATAGTCTTCAATGTGAACATCTTCATATACCACCATTGTCTTCAATGTCTTCATACATTTTTAGGGGTCATCTTCGGTAGGTAACACTACTAGGAAAAGGCCTACTAGTGGTGCACCAGTTTTGCCTAGTAATGGCGCACTACTGGTGCGCCACTAGTACCACGCCACTAGTATTTTTTACTAATGGCGCACCACTAGTGCGCCATTAGTATCTGGTATACTAATGGCGCACCAAGCAGTGCGCCATTAGTATAGGCCACGATGCGCCATTAGTATGCCTCCCAGGGGGCCATATTTACCCATGTGCTTTGCCATACTAATGGCGCACTGCTGGGTGATGTGCCATTAGTATCCTTGGGCATACTAATGGCGCACGTTGGGTTGATGCGCCATTAGTATGTATATTAGGGATTTTTTTCTTTTCTGATATTTGCACAGATTACAAAATATATTATTGGACAGAATATAAACAGCACCACACAGCAACAGCAGATTCATCGAATACAATAGAAGATTAGTCTCCGAATACAATTCATCATATTAGTCTCCGAATTCAAAAGACCGAACAAAGATAGAACATTACAAGTCTCGAGACTGCGAGTAGCGAGTTTGTCGAAAGTAATACTAATCCTAACAAGTCCTACTAATCATCATCATACAACTTCTACTCATTATTAATAACAAGTCATACGATCATCATCCTGATAGTCATCGAACAAACCCTACTTAATTGTTCTTAGCACATGATCATCAGTATTAGGCAGGACCTAAATACCCTATTTAAGGTAAAATAGCATAAAACAATATAGGCCCTGACTCTCCATTATGGAGAATGGAGATCATCCTGTCTCCAATTCTTGCGCGGCGCTTCCTGTTGCTTCCAAGAACCTCCTTACGACCGTCCATACATTTTTTCCATTCTCTGATTAGCATGTCTCCACTTCTTCTAGAAATCCGGTATGGACAGTTGAGATTTGTAGGATGACCTGGATATAAGTTCAAAACATGAAGGCTGCCATTCTGATACATCAAATGAGGTACACAATCCTCTGGGATTCTCTGTTGAAAAACATAGTAATAACTTCATAGTTAGCAATGATGTACTAGTTTTAGAAGTATGCAAAAGATGCACGGATGTCGTAATAGTAAAAAATCTTACCAGGGTATCTCCATGGTAGTTACCATAGTTCAACACGTGCACTAGTGGCATGTATTGACCATAATGTTGAGGAATTTGATTGTAGATATTGTAATTCTCAAGATCAGTACAAAATCCGACCAGATGATTTTTCTCCTGATAAGTTAACTCGGAGCCATCGGTGTAGTGGGTTTTGTCTACCATGTTCCGCACATTTTTTGAACAATCAAAATAAGCTGTCAATGGAAATAAGTTGTCAACTATTTTGAAATAAACAATATAAATTAGTTAATAATTAACTATGTTTGAGAAACTCACATAGCGGTAGAACTGGAGGCGTAACAACAAGGACCCAAATGTCCATATTGTCTTGGTCGACGTCAGGATCACCAAGATCCATGGTGACAAGCATACCCTCATCAAAACCATACATCTTGCAAAATGCTTCCCAATTTTTGCAACCAAAATGGGTTACGCTCTCAGCATTATACAAATTTACTTCAAAATCCACATCATGATGTGTCCTTAGGTGAATTTTCTTCGTTTCAAAATTTTCATGATCTTCAAAATCCATCCTCTCCAAGACATAGCATCTTGCATGGCATGGGATAAACTATACTCGAATTGTAAAAGATGAAATTACACGTTGAAATAGTTGAAGTCATGCTTAATTATGAAAAAAACACTTGTCGTCATTGCGTACCATTTCAACTTCAAACGTCTCCTCGAGCTTAATGCTGTAGCGCCGATCATCGTCCAGGTGAGGCCTGTCGCACAGACCTCGACCGTCGTGGCACCAGTCGCACTCCCCCGGGAGACTTTCGTCGTCCGATGACGACATTTCCTATGTTCATAATTCAAAACTACATCATCTCTGTTGGGTCCAATAAGATAATCCACAGTGTGGTGAAAACACGCCCTAAATGCTAAGTTAAGTTTTCATCATTTAGGGTTTATCGATGCCGAGGGACCCTAGGTTGACTGATATATATGGGTATCTTCTAATAATACACCCTATCAAGAAAAGGGAAGGAGAATTCTAAGTTGGGCCTAATCACTTGGCTCTATTGCCACCTATGGTTTAATGCAGCAAGAATAAAGGGGCAGTTGATCCTACTTAATTAAGTACTAAGATACCCCGGCCCATGCATTAGTCGCAAGTGCCCCATATGTCCTTTTTTTAGCAAAGTCATGCTAAAATTCACGGAAAATTTCAACATGACCTTTGCTGAAAATAGGACATATGGAGTACCCGAATTTGCCGGAACGGAAGTTAATCGACATTTCGGCAAACTCAAGGGCCTCTCGGGGTACAGCAGCAGCATCACAAGTTGACAAAATTCCCAAGTAGTACATTTCTGCAAGTAGAAACACAAGCACCACTCATGGGCTAGTAGTAAAGCATTGATGTATATAGCAGCAGTAGTAAATTAGATTGTACCACTCATGGTACCTTTCTGCAAGTAGAAACACAAGCACCACTCAGAGCAATGGAGAGGAAAATCTGATAATAACTTAACTGAAACCAAAGAAAGACCAAGCAAACTATTGCTAGTACAGTACACTAACTACTTCACTAAACACAAATTCTAATGTTCTCCATGAAGTTAATTGTGCAGCACAACTCCATGAAGTGTCCCAAACCGATGCCACAAATGCAGCAAATCTGAGAGGCTGCATTTGAAACTTTTTTGAGTGAGGGTCTTGTTTGAATGGAGCTACATGAATTTTACTATGTACTATTTTATGCTTGATATATTTTTAGTAAGTGGTGTTTGCCACCTTGTGCAACAGTGCAAGCCATGTTTGTCACTCCTCGAAGGTTTTGTCTGGTGTTAAATGCTATGTTGCTGAGTGTCTTGGCAGGTCTTGGCAGGGACCTCGAAGGTTTTTCACTCCTCGAAGGTTTCGTCTCTAAATCACACTTCTACTTTTTATTATTACTCAAACAATAATTAATTATCTGGAGGTTATTCATGCCAAACATGGCCAGGACCTAAAGAGTAACAGATTTCATGGGCAGCAAAGCTTGCTCCCTTTAAACTAACAACATCACTGCTTTCAACAAACAAACTGTCAAGCTGGAAGATAAACTAACAAATTGATGTGGGCATTATAGGTTCTGATTCGGACAGTAAATATTGCCTATACTCCTTATGATAATGAGAAATGAGACTTGCTTGAGATACAATATGAATCTACTTTTCAGAACTGGAGATACCATATGAAAGTGCTGAACTTGACAGTTGACACAGATGCAACCTCATATAAAATATGTGTTGGAAACACTTGAGCTTTATTACAAAGTAGAAGGTTTTGCAACATAAGCACTTATATTCACTGAAATAAACACTGAAATAACCACCACTTATATTCATCAACATAACCACTGCCAATCAGAGATGGGGGACAAGGGAGAGGGAGGGCGGACGCCGGCAGCCGGAGGGGCGGGAAGGGGATGAGCATACCTGCGCTGGACGCAGGTGGGTAGGGCTGGAGCTCGCCCCGGTTCTGCTCGATGATGGAGTTCGTCCGATCCTACAAAGAGAAGGGAAGGTGGAGGAGTCAGGAGGGAATGGAGGGGAGGAGGGAGGTCGAGGTGGACGCCGGCGGGTCAGGAGGGATTTACCTGGCCGCCGCTCGATTTGGCGCGTGGAAGACGAGGTGGGGCGGCGGGTAGACGCAGGGGCGGCGGCGCGGGGGAGGTGCAGTGGTGGGGGGCGCGGGGGCGCGGGGGCGGCGGCGTGGGGGAGCTGCAGTGGTGGGGGCGCGGGGGCGGCGGGGGTCGGGGCGGCGGCGTCGTGGGTCAGGCCGGTGAGCGCGCGGGTGGACTGGCGAGGGAGAGGGAGGAATTAGCTAAGTGGGAAACTTACTAATGGCGCACCCCGCCATTAGAATGTTTTTTACATTGCAATGGCGCACCCGCGATGGGTGCGCCATTAGTAAAAAAAATTATATAGCAATGGCGCACCAGCCAGAGGTGCGCCATAAGTAGTTTTATTATTATTATTATTATTACTTTTTATTATTATTATTTTTTAGAAAATGAATATGAATATGAAACAGTAATAATTTTTTACAAAAACAGTAATAATTTTTTTTTAAATATCATCAAATTTGTTATTTGAAAATATAATCAAATTTGTTTTTTTTGCAATTTTAGTTGCATTCATTTGTGACGGTGGAGCGGGCCGGGGAGGGTGCGGGGGGTCGTCGGCGGCGGTGGAGCGGGCCGGGAAGGGTGCAGTGGGTCGTCGGCGGCGGTGGAGCAGGGGAGCTAGGGTGCGGTGGGTCGTCGGCGGCGGCGGAGCGGGGGAGGGTGCGGTGGGTCAGCGGCGGCGGTGGAGCAGGGGAGCTAGGGTGCGGTGGGTCGTCGTCGGCGGCGGAGCGGGGGAGGGTGCGGTGGGTCAGCGGCAGCGGTGGAGCGGGGAGGGTGCGGGGGATCGGCGACGGCGGCCGGTGGAGCGGGGTAGAGGGTGCGGGGGGTGCTCGGCGGCGAGGGGGACCGGATCTGGCGAGGTGGGATAGCGATCGAGATGGAGGGGCATCGAGATCAAGTGTCCATGAAATATACACTAATGGCGCACCGTGGAAAAGTACGCCATTACTAGTTTAAACTAGTAATGGCGCACTGCGCCCAGGTGCGCCATTAGTAGTTTTGCAAAAAAAATAAAATATAAAAAAATATAGTAGTGGCGCACTATGTGGCTGGTGCGCCATTACTAGTTAGAACTAGTAATGGCGCACTGTGCCCTGGTGCGCCATTAGTATGTTTGGAAAAATAAATAAATAATTGTTACTAATGGCGCACCGTGTGTCTGGTGCGCCATTAGTGTCTTTCACACTAATGGCGCACCAGCACATGGTGCGCCACTGCTATATAGTAGTGGCGCACCACATGTCTGGTGCGCCATTAGTGGTCATTCCATCTATAGCCCTTTTCCTAGTAGTGTAAACCGAATCAATGAGGGACTACTACCTGTGTTATCCTGCAATTCTCACAAACACATTAGTCCCTCAACCAGGTTTGTCGTCAATACTCCAAAACCAACTAGGGGTGGCACTAGATGCACTTACAATCTCCCCCTTTTTGGTGATTGATGACAAACTGGTTGAAGTTTTCAACGGGGATAAAAGCATGTGAAATTGTAAAGGATTAAGGTATTGTCTTCATAAGTAGCAAAAGGCTCCCCCTGAAGATGTGCATATAAGTAATTTGCTTTTGGAATGCAAATGCACATGGCAGGTTGTACTTGTGGAGATCCTCGTCAACTTATGAAGACAATTCATCATGCATGATTTGATATAATGAAGATAATGACATGCATAATGAAAACTGGACGTCTGCAATATGACTAAGTGTGGGATTTATCATCGCACATGCGGAATTTATCATCACATCACAGAATAGCAGAAAACGTAGCAGACGACCATCAAGTTTAAGTGTTACAACTCAAAAAACCAAATGTATCAAAAGCGAGAGTTGTAAACACTAGGCAAAATATAAAGCAACCACCCATATGGACCCGCTTGAAGACTATCAACTCATATGCTTCTCCCCCTTTTGTTAGTAAGGACCAAAAAGGTTTGAAGACATAGAGCCTCTACTCGTTCCCAGAAGGAGTAGGAGAAGATGCAGGGTCGGCGTTGGGGTTTGGTGGTGTAGAAGAACTTGGTGCAGTGTCGATACGCGCTGAAGTAGGAGGTGGTGAGGTAGCATCATCTTGGTCATCTATGACTCTGGCATTCACCATTGCAGCTGAGGAGGAATAGTCAGAGTCTTCAAGAGAGGGAGTTCAACGCAGGACGACATTCCTTGGAGGAGTGGAGTCAAACTTGAATCTTTCAGTGAAGCCATCGTCTTGAAGTTCTGCTTCAGCACTCAGCAATGTCAAACTCTTCCATGGCGGCCGACATGTTTCATGAGTGACAAAGGCATTTTTGGTGGCAAGATTGCGAATTCGATTGACGTCCACCAAGAAGCTTTGCATCTGCTGCTTCAGCCAGTAGTGATGCTTATCTTGTTTCTGATGCAGGGCAACGAGAAGCTCTCGGTCATTGAGAACACGAGATCGCTTCCGAGGCCTTTGAGCAATAGTGCTCTCAGTGGCTTCAGTTTGAGCACGGTGAGGTAAGCGTGTATTGCCAGCCAAAGGATAAACACGAGTGATGGCCTGGACTCCTTCAATGGACTGTGTGAAGCTTTGGTGATCAGCATTGTGAAGACAAACAGGCTCCTTGGCAGCCTCTGGGTATATGGCTTCAACTGACATATCAACCTCTGGCAAAAATATCAGATGGTTGTGAGCAGAAGGCTGATAGTTGACAGCAGAATGAAGCTTGATAAGGCGCATAACCCATGGAGCGTAGAATTTCAGTCCACAGAGATCAGAGCCTGATGCAGCCAATTGCCTGATAAAGAAGTCTTGAGCATTGAAGCTGATGCCATTGAAGATATAAAAGACCAATGTCTTCATCGCTCCTTCAAGCTTCGCTGCAGAAGAATGTCCTTTGACAGGCCATAGAGTTCACCTGATGATATGATAGATAGTGTGGGGCAGATGCTCTAGGTCTTCAACAAAGAACTCTCTTGGGTATTCAGCGTCGCGTGGCAGAGGCTTCATCATGCTCAGCATTTGGCTCATGTTGGGCTCTAGCTTCTGAAAGATGCTCTCCAATGCATTGAGGTGAAGCTAACAACCAGGTTCATATAGTTCACCTGGAGTGGGCAGACCAGTGAGCTCAATAATGTCAAGAGCTTTAGCTTCATGGTGTACGTTTCCTGTCATCCACTCAAGGACCCATGTCTTCGGATCCCTGTTGTAGCCGCGAATGTGGAGGGTGGCATAAAATTGTAGCGGAAGCTCTTCATTCCAATGCTCCTTGTCAGTCACAAAGTTCAGCAATCCATCATCATGGAAGCAGTTAAGGGCTTCTTCAAGGCATGGCAATCCAGCAATGGCTTCACAATCAAGACGCATATGAGGGAAGATGCGACCTTGGTCATAGAGAACACAGGAATAGTAACTGCGCTGTTGATAGCTCCAGAACCGATCAGATGAAATCCTTGGCTTGGAATAGGGGTTCTTGGTGCTATCGAAGAAAGTGTTGTGCGCAATGAAGCCATTGGCATTGAAGGACCCTGGTGACGTTGCAGTTCCTGGAAACCTGGGCAGTCTTGGCTTAGGCTTCTGGACCTGAGGCCTGTGCTCAACATGATAATCAAATTGCGGACCAGCAGCAGGTGGAGGAACCAGAATGGGCCATCTGACAGTGACCAGCTGACCATAATTATATGCTTGCTCGATAGTGTGTGGCCGTTGAGGCGGTACAGGAGCAGTGGCATTGTCATTGACGTCAGGCTGCAGATTTGCTTCAGGTGCAGCATTGGCTTCAGGTGCTACAACTTCTGGCACCACATTAACTTCAGGCGCCACATTAGCTTCAGCCATGACAATGTCATTGGCTTCAGTTGAGTTGTTTGTGGCCGCCTCAGTATTGTTAACCTCCACTTGAGTAGCTGGAGGGTCGGACACGTTCTCCTCGAGAACAACTTCAGGGTTGGACGGAGGTGTAGCAACACGTTCTTCTTCCAATCTTGGCTCTTCTTGTTCATCGGCTGATGCAGCCGGAATATCTTCAGCCGCTTTGGCTTCAGACTCGGAGTTGTTCACAGTTGGAGAGGCTTCTGGAAATACTTGGCGAGAAACTGATTGGTGCTCATCTCCTTCTGGAACACTCGAAAGTGTGACTTGGGGCCTTGGTCCTTTGCGAAGCCTGCGGAATGCTGGCGACACTTGTGGAGATGAAGTAGGTTGGGCCTCAAAGTCATCCTCTTCAAGCACCGGAGCGGTGACTTGAGTAGGGGGAGTACTTGGGATTCTTCTTGACGGGGGGAGTCTTGAGGGTGATCAGCCCATGAATCATCCTGAGCAATTGGCGTCAGAGGACGACCAATGGTGATGAGTTTGCTTTTCGTGAGAACAAGCGATGATACCACGTTGTGCTCAATCTGAGGAAGGACTTCATCATCTTCAACATTGTCTTGATGACCAATGTCTTCAGCTGCGGTGGGGTCAACAGCTGGAATGTCTTCAGCTTCAGGAGCCTCTGGGAAAGCAGGCTCATGAACTATCAAACGGTGCTCTTGTTGTGCAGATGCAGGACGAACAACAGAAATTGGCTCGACGACAAGGGGCTCTGTGGGAGTAGTCCGATCTTTCTTCTTGGTCTTGCGCTTCTTGGTGGGTGGAGCATCGTCAGTGGTGTTCTTGGTCTTGCACTTTCGGGCTTTGGATTCAGCTGCCCTGGTTTTCTGAAGCTCTGAAGCCACTGTGGGGACCTTAGGCTTCATGCCTGTCATACTAGCGGGGAAGACAATGCGAGGTTCTTCCCGCCTAGATGGTTCAGCTTGGTCCACAGTAGGCTTCTTCTGCTTGGCAGCCATCTTGGGGTCGATGCCAGGACGCCCAAGTGCCTTGCGCTTCTCAGCTTCATTGTAAGCTTGAACACACTTTGCAGCCAGAAGCTTCATTCGCTCTCGAGAACCTTTGGCTTCATCACGTTTCTTGTGAAACGCTTCCTTGAGCTCATGCATCATAGTCTTGAAGTTTTGGACGTCTGTCACGCTGAGCTTGGCCACATGCTTCTTGAACTGAGCCTTTTCATAGTCGATCTTGTGCTTCAGTTCAACGATTTTCTGAGCAAGAGCCAGCTCAGGAGCAATGGCGCCATGGAAGGAGACGCTAAGGCCTACGGGGATTTGCATATCATCAAAGCTGAGATTGGGGGTGTCAAACCACTCATCGATGAAATTGTTCAGCACTTCCACGTCAAAGAGAGGTAAATCATTGAAGATTTCCGCCTCTTGCTTGCTCTTTATCAGCAGTTCTAGAGCATCATCAGCAAGATCGTCGTCACTTGATATATCAATGGCGTCGTTCTCATTTCTTAGAACAGCAGCAGGAGTCAGTGCTTGACCAGTGGTGTGCACGGGCTTCTTCTTCTTCTCAGACTTGGAGATGCGTGAGAGATCTTCAGACTACACACTTGGTGCAGGAGGAGCAGTGGCCAGAGGCTTCGCTCGTGAAGCTTTTGGTGCAGTGGAAGGCTTCGAAGCCTTGGGTTTCTTTAGCTTCTTAGGCTTCGGTGGTGCAGGCGCTTCGTCAGAATTAGCGTCATCTGCAGGTTGATCCACGACTGTCCCTTGAACCATAATGTGAGTGATGAGACCTTCTAGGTTGTAGAAGGGCCCAACAAGATTGGGTTCAGCTCCGCGTGTGCCATCTGCACGAGGAGCAGAGGGACCTGGGTTGAAGTCTAATCCCCGCGACTTCTTGTTCTCATTGGCCGAGTTTTTGGCAAACTGAAAGTTGCACTTGAATAGATTGTCGTCACGACACCATAGCAGAGAAGATGGGTCGGCATCAGCAGGCTGTGGTCCACGGACCATGCAAGGGTAGAAGCCTTGCTCAATGGCTTCAGCTCTGGACCTGGGTGGAAGATTTTTGTACAAGATGTCTCCCCAGGGCCGCTTGATGGCATTCTTTTCAGCATATTCCTGGGTCACGAACCTGTACTTGTACCATTGTTCTGCCCAATATCTTCGAATCCATTGGATTCATGTCTTGCGCTGATTGTAGTCCTCCTCTGGATCTGTCTTGTATAGCTCATAGAGGTCTGGTGCCAAATCCTTCGATGTATTCCCACGGCGCTGTCTGCCACCCTTCCTTGCTGACTTATCCGTTGCCATGAAGTTCAGACTGAATGGCTTCAACACTGTCAAAGGCTTCCATCTGCTGGTCAGACAGGAACTGGCTTCGAGAGAGTTGATATGATGCTGTATGAATTCTACAAATGAATGCAGACTACGAGAACCAAGGGATTCTCCCACGGACATGTACCTGTGACAGCATTAGAGATGCGAGGGAAGGGGAAGAGGTCATATGCATTCTCAGAAGATTTTGAAGATAAATCAGTTTAGAAGATATTGACCTCATAGCGCGAAGACATTCACTTATATGTTGAGAGTTGGTTCCAGATTTGTACGAATCCAAGAATAGGTACAAGTGAGGAATCTAACTACGTGTGAAGCATAAGTGAATATACTAGGAATCATATGAGATGTAGAACAGGATAGATCCAAATTTGTGGAGGCAGAAACCACTTTTGGTAGGAAGGATGAATCTATCGGATCAAAAGGACGGTAAAAAGAGGGTTTTAATTTACCACATGATGAACTGCTAGACGGAGTAGAAGATGAGGCCGAGTAGTTCGATCTTCCGTGCCCTAACTTGGCGACGGAGGACACCTACGGCGGCGGCGGAGAAGACGATGTCCGCGGCCGGCGTGAAGACAACGTTGGTGAGGTCGCGGCAGCTAAGCGCTTCATCGCTGGCGTCGTCGAGAGCTAGCGGTGGCGCTAGGGTTTGTTGAGGTGGAGAGTTGGAAGAAAGATTTTGACCGCGATTGGATGTGCATTTATAGGGAAAGGGACGACACAGCGCAATTACGCAGGTGCCCCTTGCGGTTCACATCTGAGGGACACGTGGCGAACATGCAACACATTGGGAGTTGTCCCATGTTCCCACGCACGCCTGGACTGTCGGGTGGTCGTTCTGGCTTCTCCGGGTTCCAGGCAATAAGAATTGAGCATTTAAAACAGATTTAATGTTTGTCTCTGTATCTTCTGCTGACAAGGACGCAGAGAAGACATTCGACAGTTTCAACAGAATGCATATGATTTGGATAGATAGAGTTTGAGATAGGAAGCATAGAGAGGTTAGGGTCCGATCACATTCACTTAGTTCAAAAGATTCAAACGAGAAGACATAGGTATAAGTGAATGCTGTAGAGGACAGAACACTAATATATGTATATATCAGAATAAAACCAAATCAACATAGTGAAGATAAACATGAAGTCATGTTAATATTGAAGACAAACCAAATGCGAAGACTTAGCAAATGTAACGCCAGGGGAAACACTTCAAATAAGGTTTGGTGGTGGCGTTACCCACCGTATAGGAAGTATTAGACCCTGACACGGCGCACAATTATCGTGGCGCTCCGAAGTCGAATTCTGCATTAATGTATTCACACTCAGAGTGTAAGTCTTCATTGATTGAAGACATACATTACTTCGTGTGTTGCACATCTAAGTCATCAACATGCATAAGTGTTAGGATGTGTGCCTGATCATAGGACATTCGAGGATTCCAAGATATTTAGCTCACACCGCAACTTGCAAAACCTTTTCTCATCCAAGGGCTTTGTGAAGATATCTGCCAATTGCTCTTCAGTGTTGACGTGTATGATATCAATATCTTCCTTCATGACATGATCTCTGAGAAAGTGATGACGAATTTCAATGTGCTTTGTCTTCGAGTGCTGAACTGGGTTGTTGGTAATCTTGATGGCGCTTCGTTGTCGCAGTAGAGTGGAACTTGTTTCAGATGGATGCCATAGTCCTTGAGTGTTTGCTTCATCCATAGAAGCTGAGCGCAGCAAGATCCAGCAGCAATGTATTCAGATTCAGCAGTGGAGAGTGATACACAGTTCTGCTTCTTTGAAGACCAACAGACAAGTGATCGTCCCAGAAAGTGACATGTGCCTGATGTAGACTTGCGATCCACCTTGTCACCAGCATAATCAACATCCGAGAATCCAACTAGATCAAACTCCGAGCCCTTTGGATACCATAATCCTAGTGTTGGGGTGTAAGCCAAATATCGAAGAATTCGCTTCACAGCTAAGTGATGCGATTCCTTTGGTGCCGCTTGGAATCAAGCACACATGCAAACACTAGGCATGATATCTGGCCTAGATGCTCATAAATAAAGTAAAGAACCAATCATGGAGCGGTATACCTTTTGATCAAACTCTTTACCATTGGCGTCAGGACCCAGATGACTCTTGGTTGGCATTGGCGTCGTATATCCTTTGCAGTCTTGCATTCCAAACTTCTTCAGGCAATCTTTGAGATATTTCTATTGAGATATGAAGATGCCATTGCTTTGCTGACGAATTTGAAGACCAAGGAAGAACTTCAGCTCACCCATCATGGACATCTGATATTGCTCTTGCATCATGTGTCCAAACTCATCACTGTATTTCTGGTTGGTGCAGCCGAAGATAATGTCATCCACATATATTTGGCACACAAACAGTTCACCATCATATGTCTTCGTGAAGAGTGTGGGATCCAGGGAACCAGGTTTGAAGCCTTTGCTCTTCAGGAAGTCTTTGAGTGTGTCATACCAAGCGCGAGGGGCTTGTTTGAGGCCATACAGTGCCTTGTTTAGCTTGTACACCATATCAGGATGTTTTGGATCGTCAAAGCCAGGAGGTTGTGCAACATACACTTCTTCTTCAATCTTGCCGTTGAGAAATGCACTCTTCACATCCATTTGATACAGCAGGATGTTGTGATGGTTTGCATAGGCTAGCAATATGCGAATAGCTTCAAGCCTAGCCACAGGAGCAAAGGTTTCATCGAAGTCAATCCCTTCAACTTAAGTGTATCCTTGAGCAACGAGACGAGCCTTGTTTCTGACAACTTGACCATGCTCATCTTGCTTGTTGCGATATATCCATTGTGTGCCTATTATGTTGTGCTTGGGGGGTTCAGGACGCTTGATAAGTTCCCAGACATTGTTCAGCTTGAACTGTTGAAGCTCTTCTTGCATAGCTTGAATCCATTTAGGTTCCATGAAGGCTTCAGCAACTTTCTTGGGTTCAGATATTGAGACAAATGCAAGGTGCCCATAGAAATTTGCTAGCTGTGATGCTCTTGAACGAGTGAGTGGACCAGGCGCATTGATGCTATCCATTATCTTCTCAATCTGTACTTCATTTGCAACACGAGGATGAACCGGACGAAGATTTTGCTCTTGCTGATCATTGTCATCGTTAGGAGGATTGTCTTCGGGCTGAGCACTGTCTTCAGGTTGATTAGGTGCAGAAATGATAAGTTCCTCTTCAGGTTGTGCTTCATTTGGTATGATTTCTCCAGTTCCCATGAGCTTGATGGATTCACTAGGTGGAACTTCATCTAGCACATTTGGCAGGTGCTCTCTTTGCGAGCCATTAGTCTCATCGAACCGCACATCCACAGCTTCAACCACTTTATAGAGAAAGAGGTTGAAGACTTTGTAGGAGTGTGAATCCTTTCCGTATCCAAGCATAAAACCTTCATGTGCTTTCTGTGCAAATTTTGAAGTGTGATGTGGATCCTTGATCCAGCACCTAGCACCAAATACTCTGAAGTAACTGACATTTGGCTTTTTACCAGTGAGGAGTTCATAGGATGTTTTCTTCAGAAGCTTCTGAAGATAAACACGGTTGATGGCATGGCATGCAGTATCAATAGCTTCAGGCCAGAACTTTCTTGGGGTCTTGTATTCATCAAGCATCGTTCGAGCCATCTCAATGAGTGTTCTGTTCTTGCGCTCCATGATGCCATTTTGCTGAGGTGTGTACGGAGCTAAGAACTCATGAGTGATGCCTAATGTATCCAGGTAAAGGTCGAGGCGGGTGTTCTTGAACTTGTGCCGTTGTCACTTCTGATATGCTTGATCTTGACACCATAGTTGTTCATGGCACGGTTGGCGAAGCGTCTGAAGACATCCTGCACTTCAGTCTTGTAGAGAATTATGTGCACCCACGTATATCTTGAATATTCATCAACAATGACGAAGCCATAGAGACAAGCAGTAGTAGTGAGAGTAGAGTAGTGAGTAGGGCCAAATAAGTCCATGTGTAGCAGCTCGAAGGGTTGATATGTTGTCATGATTGTCTTCGAGGGATGCTTGGCCCTTGTCATCTTTCCAGCTTCGCACGCACCGCACAAGTGATCCTTCTTGAACTTGACGCCCTCGATGCCTATGACATGCTTCTTCTTTGCGAGAGTGTGCAAGTTCCTCATGCCAGCATGCCCTAGCCTTCGATGCCAGAGCCAGCACTCTGAAGCCTTTGCTAGAAGACATACGGCAAGTTGTGGTCCTGCTGAGAAATCTACCATGTACAGATCATCTTTCCGGTACCCTTCAAAGACTAGAGATTTGTCAGATTCCATTAGTACAAGGCAACAATATTTTCCAAATATCACAATCATGTTCAAGTCGCAAAGCATTGAGACAGACATTAAGTTGAAACCAAGGGATTCAACAAGCATCACTTTATCCATGTGCTGATCCTTTGAGATTGCAACTCTACCTAGACCCAATACCTTGCTTTTACCAATGTCAGTAAATGTGATGTGACTCTTGTCAGATGGACGTAAGGTTGAGTCCATGAGAAGACTTCGATCACCAGTCATATGATTAGTACATCCGCTGTCCATAATCCATTCTGAAGCATGAGGTGTCATACCCTACAGTACAGTTAGGGGGATAGGCTTCACCAAGAGTATTGTGAAGCATAAACATTTGACGGACAAGAGGATTATCAAAGCTCAGATCAAGATTAGGACTGATAGGATGATTGGCAAGCGATTCAGGAACAAAATACATAGCAAGACCATTTGGGCATTTGATCTTGCGCCCTACAAGATGTTTTAGGTCCCCAGCATTAGCATCAGACGCCTTTGGTTTCCGGCTGGAGACCTTTCCCTGCAAAAGAAAGTTAATTCTTCTTAACCACCCACATTTTCAGGGGTGGCTTAGAAGCAATGAGTCTAAGTGTAGCATCTGAGAACTTCGGCTTTGAAGCCCTAGCAAATAGCCTTGCAGGAGGTGAATAGTACTCATATGAATAAGCAGAAAGGTTCTTAGTTTTATGAACATAGCGGTTTGAAGAAACACGCTCATATTCATAAGTCTGAGTATGATTTCCCTGCAAAACATTGGCGTTAGGGTGACTCAGGTGAGTCCTCTTTCTGTATGAAGCCTTTGGACCATATGAAGCCTTTGGTCTGGGATTTGTCTTCTTCCCAGGCGGTGTCATGATGACATTCACAGGAAGATTCTCAAGACAACTTTTGGGAACCCAGATCTTCTTCATAGGCGGCCCATTCCTGCAGTTAGTACCAATATACCTGGCAAACACTTCACCATTCTGATTCTTAAACAGTTTATAGTTTGCATCAAAGGATTCATTAGTGATAATAGGGTTAGCACAAGTGAAGCCAGATAAGGTGGATGGATCCACTGAAGGTCCCTTTGCAGCAACCCATGTGGTTTTGGGATACTGCTCAGGCTTCCAGTAGGAGCCATCAACATTCATTTTCCTCTCGAACCCAACACCCTCTTTCCTAGGGTTTTGGTTCAAAATCTGTTTTTTGAGGACATCGCACAGTGTCTGATGCCCTTTGAGACTTGTGTACATCCCTGTTTCAAGCAATGTCTTCAACCTAGCATTTTCATCAGCAATAGTGGTGGCATCCTCAATAGAGGGGTTAGTTACCACATCAATAGTTGAAGATATTGCAATAGTAGCAGCAGTAGAACATTCAGCAACAGAAGTAGTGTTATCACGCTCAAGGCATTTTAGACATGGTGGTTCAAATCCTTCCTGAGCGGGACTGATCTGTTGAGCGCGAAGTGACTCATTCTCTTTTTGAAGATCTTCATGAGCTGCCCTCAATTTCTCAAGCTCTTGCTTCCTTTGAAGATAATCATAGGAAAGCTTCTCATGAGTGGTTGAGAGCATTTCATGATGACTTTCAAGTTCCTGGTACGTAACATGAAGATTTTTTATGTCTTCAATTAAGGACTGAGAATGGGTCATTTCCGCGTCCAACAGGTCATCTCTTTTGTCTAATAGTTTTTGAGTATGTTCCATAGCTTTCTGTTGTTCAGTTGCAATTTTAGCAAGTGTTTTGTAACTGGGTTTGGATTCACAATCAGAGTCATCTTCACTTGATGTTTGAAAGTAAGCATCGCGTGATTTTACCTTGGCACCACGTGCCATGAAGCAGTAGGTGGGAGAAGAGTCGTCCTTGTCATTAGCATCGGCATTGGTGACGGGGCCATTGTCTTCAGTGTTGAAGATAGACTTGGCAATGTAGGCTGTAGCTAGAGCCAGACTTGCAACGCCAGGGTTGGACTCCTCCTCAGACTCCACCTCTACCTCCTCAGAAGCAGACTCCTCCTCTGAATCCATCTCCTTGCCAACAAAAGCACGAGCCTTGCCAGATGAGCTCTTCTTATGAGATGAAGACTTGGATGAGGACTTGGAAGAAGACTTTGAGGATTTCTTCTTCTTCTTGTCATCAGAATCATATTCCTTGCTCTTCTTCTTCTTGTTGTTCTCATTGTCCCACTGTGGACACTCAGAGATGTAGTGTCCAGGTTTCTTGCACTTGTGACATGTTCTCTTCTTGTAGTCATGAGTGGAAGCTTCATCATTTCTTGAGCTGGATCGTGAAGACTTTCTGAAGCCCTTCTTCTTAGTGAACTTCTGGAACTTCTTCACAAGCATAGCAAGCTCCTTTCCAATGTCTTCAGGATCACCAGAACTGTAGTCAGATTCTTCTTCAGATGAGGAAACAGTTTTTGCCTTCAAAGCACGAGTTCGGCCATAGTTGGGACCATAGATATCTCTTTTCTCATATAGCTGGAACTCATGTGTGTTGAGCCTCTCAAGTATGTCAGACGGATCGAGTGTCCTGAAGTCAGGGCGTTCTTGTATCATCAGGGCAAGGGTGTCGAACGAGCTGTCAAGTGATCTCAGCAGTGTCTTGACGATTTCATGCTTGGTGATCTCAGTGGCGCCGAGAGCACAAAGCTCATTTGTGATGTCAGTGAGGCGATCAAACGTGAGCTGTACATTCTCATTGTCGTTTCTCTTAAAGCGGTTGAAGAGGTTGCGAAGAACACTGATCCTTTGATCTCTCTGGGTTGAGACGCCGTCGTTGACCTTGGAGAGCCAGTCCCAGACTAGCTTCGACGTTTCCAGAGCACTCACACGGCCATACTGTCCTTTGGTCAGATGACCACAGATGATGTTCTTGTCAGTAGAATCCAGTTGAATGAACTTCTTGACATCAGCAGGGGTGACACCTTCACTAGTCTTGGGGACACCATTCTTGACGACATACCAGAGGTCGACATCAATGGCCTCAAGATGCATGTGCATCTTATTCTTCCAGTAGGGATATTCAGTTCCATCGAAGACGGGGCAAGCAGCAGAGACTTTGATTATCCCTGCAGTCGACATAGCTAAAACTCCAGGTGGTTAAACCGAATCACACAGAACAAGGGAGTACCTTGCTTTGATACCAATTGAAAGTGCTAATTATCGACTAGAGGGGGGGTGAATAGGCGATTTTTATGAAAGTCTTCAAAACAAGAGAGTTTCGAAGACAAAAAATAGAAATGAACCTATTGATATGCAGCGAAAGGTAGACTACACTAAACAAGCCATAGTCAAGTATGCAATGAAGTGAAAGCACGAAGACTGATAGCAGCTAGGTAGTAAAGATCAGGATGGAAGAAAGTATGAAGCCAAACAATGATAGTAGTCACACAGTGAAGTCAAACAGGTAGTGCAAGCAGGCAATGACTTCACGAAGACAAACTGTAAATAAAGAGAGGGAGAGGATAGAACCAGTCACTTGGTGAGGACACAAGATTTGTTCGACCAGTTCCAGTTGCTGTGACAACTGTACGTCTGGTTAGGGAGGCTGAGATTCAACTTAGAAGACCACGTCTTCACCTTATTCCCCTTGTGCTAAGGACACACAGTCCTCGCCCAATCACTCTGGTAAGTCTTCAAGTTAGACTTCCAAACCTTCACAGACTTCGTTAACCGGCAATCCACAATGACTCTTGGATGCTCAGAACGCGACGCCTAACCGGCTGGAGGATTAACAGTCCTCAAGTGTAACAAGTCTTTAGGTCACGCGGACAGAAAGACTTCAGTGACGCCTAACACTCTTTGGCTCTAGGTGTTTGGGCTTTGTCCTCGCGAGGATTTCTCTCTCTCAAAAGCTTCGGAGGTGGGTTGCTCTCAAACGACAAAAGTCGTGCACTAACTCTGAGCAGCCACCAATTTATGGTGTAGGGGGTCGGCTATTTATAGCCACTAGGAAACCCGACCTGATTTGTCGGAAATGACCCTGGGTCACTAAGGAATTGACACGTGTTCCAAAGGTCAGATTTCAAACACACGCGACAGCTTGACTTGGGCTACAAGTAAAGCTGACTCATCCGCCTCTGGATAATATTTGCTCTCATTGTTTTCACTCAAAGACATAGGATTTGGTTGAGCATCACTTCAGTCACTCTGACTTTGTTCACTGGGACCCCACTTAATAGTACGGTGGTTCCTATGACTCAACAAAGAAGAAAAGGAAACAACGAAACAACTAAGTCTTCGCGCTCCATAGTCTTCACGCAATGTCTTCTCTAGTCATAGTCTTCAATGTGAACATCTTCACATACCACCATTGTCTTCAATGTCTTCATACATTTTTAGGGGTCATCTCCGGTAGGTAAACCGAATCAATGAGGGACTACTACCTGTGTTATCCTGCAATTCTCACAAACACATTAGTCCCTCAACCAGGTTTGTCCTCAATACTCCAAAACCAACTAGGGGTGGCACTAGATGCAGTTACACATTCACATGGACGAACTTCCGTGGTGCGAGGGAGATTATATTTGGGCTTCTTATTCACTTCACTTTGCTTATCCTTCGAGCTTCGGCTCGAAGAGCCCCTCAATAATCTCTTCATCATTTTCTGAAAATTTCTAAAAAATTTAGTGACTCAAAATAAAAGTGAACCAAACTCAACAAGGTTGATAGCAACTACTCTCACAAGTGCCTAGAGGCTATATCATGCATTAAAACTACTTGGGACCATATAAATTTGACATGCAAGCTCAAGAACAGGGTCACCTAAGCAGCAAAAATTTGCAATAAATAAAGCACTAGAACAAAAACTAATTGGACCATTGGAGGAGTCACATACCGAAGAACAATCCCCCAAAGCAGTTTTGTGAGTGAAGCTTTGAGCAAGGAGATCGAAAATGGCAGCAAGATGAGCTAGAACTCATGCTTGAGCTGGTAGGTGATTTTTTCTGGAGGAAGAAGGACTGTGTGGGTGCTGGAATAAATGGAGAGGGGCCATGAGGGGCCCACGAGGCAGGGGGCACGCCCAGGGGGGTAGGGCGCACCCTGCACCCTCGTGGCCAGGTGGTTGCCCCGTCTGGTGTGTTCTCAGTGCCAGATATTCTTAAATATTCTACAAAAAATCATATTTCAATTTCGGGACATTTGGAGAACTTTTATTTTCGGGGTATTTTTTATTGCATGGATAATTCAAAAAGTAGACATAAAATACTATTTTTGCTTTATTTAATCTAAATAACAGAAAGTAAAAGGAGGGTATAGAAGGTTGTGCTTTCTAACTTCATCCATCTCATGCTCATCAAACGAATCCACTAACAAGGTTGATCAAGTCTTGTTAACAAACTCATTCCGAATCGCATGAAACTAGAGAATTTTCGAATAGCACTAGGTTACCTCAACGGGGATATGCACGTCCCCAATAATAAGAATATCATATTTCTTCTTGACAGTAGGAAGAGGAAATCGAAACCTCCAATAATAATCGATGAAATTTTTCCAGTAGAATTGATACTGTGGACTTGAGGTTGTTTACTCGGAAAGTGTACCGTATGCTGATTACCATTAACATGAAAAGTGATATTGCCTTTGTTGCAATCAATAACAGCCCCTGCAGTATTCAAAAAGGGTGTACCAAGGATAATCGACATACTATCGTCCTCGGGAATATCAAGAATAACAAAGTCCGTTAAAATAGTAACGTTTGCAACCACAACAGGCACATCCTCACAAATACCGATAGGTATAGTAGTCGATTTATCGGCCATTTGCAAAGATATTTCAGTAGGTGTCAACTTATTCAAATCAAGTCTACGATATAAAGAGAGAGGCATAACACTAACACCGGCTCCAAGATCACATAAAGCAGTTTTAACATAGTTTCTTTTAATGGAGCATGGTTGTCACGACCGGATTTTCGGGATATAAATTCTCCAGAAAATGGCCGCTGTGCTCACCAGCCCCAGGATTACTGTTAGCTGATGAGGCACCAACTTGATCCAAAAAAATCCAAGCAAGTACAAAAGTATGCAGTACAAGACCATTGTGGCCTAGGAGTACAACATTTGGTTTTCTAGTGGTTGATGGCGGAAGCGGTTGGATACATCTGCGTCTATGGGACTCCATTTCCCACAAGAACAGCTGACCAGGATAACTCCTATCTTCGCGAGGCTGCAAATGTCAACACGTAGGTTCCGAGGTTGTCACCGCGATGTTTATCTCCAAGCAAGGAATCTGGCCAAGACAATAGCCAGGGACAAGCCAGTGAGTACGTTTGAATGTACTCGCAAACATTAAGAACACGGGTATAATATATCAAACATGCTCCGGGTTAATTTGATGATCACACGTCTATCACGAAATATACGAAAGACCAAGATGCACACATATGGTTAAAAATATACCAAAATAAAATACTGGGTGCCAAACGAGTGTTTGAATGACTCCTCGAGCGGAAAATGCAGAATAGTAATACTGGTGCCAAACGAGGGTCTGAATGACTCCTCGAGCAGAAATGCAGAATAGTAATACTGGTGCCAAACGAGGGTCTGAGTGACTCCTCGAGAGGAAAACTGCAGGAATAATAATGCCGCAGTCGGGCGTCGGGGCGACACCACATAAAGGGCTTATAAAAGATAAATGAACAACAAGCATGCCGCAGTCGGGCGTCTGAGCGACACCACAGAAAGGGCTTATAAGAGAATAATCACAGTGAATATCCAGGAGGTAGAACCATCCCAGGGATACTCAATAATATACGTAATATAAATGGTTAGTCCAAAATAATAAAGATCATAATCCATATGCCATAATCTTAAACAATATTTAGTTCAGTCGTTTCTCCATCCGAAAACCGATAATTTAGTCAAGCCGTATCTCCATCCGAATACCGTTACTACGATCCAGTTAGCCGTGTCTCCATCCGAAAACCGTCACTGAGATCTAGCTAAATCGTTCTCCATCCGAATACCATTGCTAGATTCAACTCAGACTGTGGTCCTTACTCAAGAACATGACTATCCAACAGGATATATCCTCTGCAGAGGGAGTACCATTTTCCACGAGTAACGGGTTTACTTAGTCCATCGGGACTAATTCCGTCTACGGTCTTTTACTTGAAAACACGCCTGACCTGCACACACCAGCTTAACTCACCGGTGTCTGGAATCACCCACGACACCTGCCAAGCAAAACTCTAAGTGGGGAGGCTACAACCTCGACGTAGCATGGGATCAAATTTCTATTCGCGCGCTCTAAGGGGGTGCCCCCCCTCTCGGTCCCAACCGGAAACACCCATGCCCCCTGACCAAGTGGCATGCCTACCGGAGGCCTCCGATATCTTCCACTATGGCCTCTCCGTACGGTGTGTGCTTTGGTAGGGGTTGACAACTTACTGAACCATACCCTGTCCCCTGCAGGGACAAGTGGTGGTACCAACAAATAAGGAAGCTATTGATCAAGACTCGGTCTACAACCCACTTAGGTGGTCCAAGCATCCTCCAACAATATTACTACTAGTGAAATAAAACACCACTCATCAAGCCTCACCATGCCATACCGGACATACTCGTCTCGACGAGGGACTAGGGACAAGCTCGTGTCTACCCAAGACCACGACTTTCCCGGCTTCCTACCGGTATGCATGAGGAGCTCACGAGGATGATCACATCACTAGTGAATCCATTGCTGTCCACAAAACAACTCCAAAGTGTACTCATGTACGAGACTTTATCGTTACATAAAGATAACGCATACTCCAAGTCAAATGGTGTTGTAATCGTATCAAAACACCACAACAACATATTATGACAGGGTCTAGAAATGCTTGCCTTCGAGGGTATGCAAAGGATGCACTTTTTTGAAAGCTCTCCCTTTTCTTCAAAATCCTATTTTGCAAAATATCCAAAAACAAATATTTCAAACACAGTACCAAAAGTTGTCTCAAATATTTTTGAAATAAATCTTAAAATAAACTAGATGAAATTTGAGAGAGGTAGGAAAAAGAAACAACTCATTTGGAGTTTTATTTTAAAAGTTATAGCCAGTCAAACATCAGTCAAAGTTCTGTTTTAATAAAATCAGAAAAAGGAAAACGCTGCGGGGGAGAATACGTTTTCAAAACAGAGGTGACGTACTCCGGAGCTTTGCGCTTTCACTTAAATAGAGAGAGAACGGGCGCGCGGGTCGCTGACAGTGGGTCCAGGGGGCCCACTGGTCAGGTTTGACCGTCTTCCCTCGCCTTCCCTTCTCTCTGTCCGAACGGCGCAGGGCTCCGGCGATCGTCGGCGATGAACGGCGGCCCCTCGAGGGCATCTGAGGGCAGGGATGGGTTGGCCAGACCAAGGCGGTCCTCTCGGTGGGCGTTAGGCAGGCGGGGACGGAGGAGGTCACCGGCGGCGAGCTCCGCGGCGGAGGAGGCTACGGTGGTGAAGTGACATTTGGGTTCCGGCGATCCTTGGCCGAAGCTGAGGCGCTAGGCAGCTCCGCACGACTACGGGGGAGTTCTTGGTGGCGTTGGATTGGCGGGGGAAGCTCCGGTTGCGACGAACGGCACTGGATTGTGGCGGCGACCGAGCTGGCCGGAGATGAGGAAGGAAGGACTTTCCCGTCGATTGCTGGCTGTGGGAGGGCTATGGGGGTGGCCTGGGGTTGCTTGAGTGATCGGTTGAGCTCGGGGTCCCTTTAAATAGGCGCTCGAGGCTTGCTCCCGCGGTGGCCGAGGATAAGATCGCCGGCGGCCACTTTTCTGTAGTTGCAGGGCATCGTGGCGGCGACGAAAGCGTGCCGACGAGCGGGAGGATAAGCACGGCCTGTGCTCGGGGCAGCTGGCGTGCGCTGGCGGTTTGGGCGGCGCCGTCCGCGGCAGAATCCGCTGCCGACGCCGGCGTGCTGCCAAGGGGGCTCTGCGGCGGCGCTGTAGGGTGCCAGGGAGAGCTTGGAGGGTACTGGTGAGAGGGCGAGCGCATGGCGTGGTTCGGCAGGCGAGCAGAGGCCAGAGACGGGACGCGACGAGGGCGGCAGTGCGGCGTGTCGGCTCAGTGCGCGCGCGTGCAAAACATGCGCTCTGGGCGTGCCCAGAGCACGCACGGCACCTGCTCGACGAAATGCCAGTGCGGTCTAGAGCGCGAGGGTGGGCCTGGCACTGCACAGGATGGAGGTAGGGGTAGCAAGGCGCTCAGTGGACAAGGTGGAAAGGTCAGGGGTTCAAGTCCACAATGCAAACCGGAGGACATGCCAAAAATGTTCCTGCACACAGGGTGTTCGACAGAATGCCATGGTCATCTAGGAAACTCTTGGGGTGGCCAAACTCTCCAGATCCTAGTCCCTTTAGGATCTCAAGAAGGTGGTAATGTCAGTTTGGCAAAAACAGAAAGTTGATAGTGCAAGTATATGAGGAAACCAGTTTTGGGCAGAAACTAAAGGCTGATATTGCATGCACCAAAAACACTCCAATGGGTCCAAACTCCTGGACTTAAGAGTTTGGTAGAGAGGACTATTGGTAGGAAAAAGCTCAAAGGTATTAGAGCAAAATGAAATGGGGTTGCAGTACAAATCACCAAACTGGACCAGAATGGAAATGAAGATGATTCACTCAAATTTTTCAAAGAACATCACTGGGTTTTTGCTTGAAGATGAATTGTATGCATCCACTGACATCTCCAAACACTTGGAAGAATTTTTAAAGAAATATTTAAATGGGTTGTAGTGCAAAATACCTACTGGACCAGATTTGAAAAATTGATGTGGAGCTCAAAATCTCCAATGACCAAAAGATGTGTTTGCATAAAAGTGATGGGGAAACCTCACATGACATCCCCAAATTTTGGTGGAAATTTTGAATGCATCTGTCAAAAGGTTGTAGTGCAAAACAGGCTCCAAATGTAAAAGAAATCATTTTAAAGGAATAAAGTTCTGAGAAAACAAATCTTGCAAATTTAAATCCACTGATAAATAATTGATTTTATAAAGAGGGCATACAAGTCCAATAATACTCTTTGAAGGTTTTTCCACTTGAAGTAAAAATTCACCATAACAAAGGGTAAATCTTGACAAATGGAAAAGTTTTATTTCCTGGCAACATTTTAATAAATAAAACAAGGCCAAAAAAAATTTTGGGTGTCACAATGGTATAGTTGGTACTCCTGGATCTCCTAGTTTCTTAGGTATTCCACCCTTAAAAGTATAATTAGCAAGCATGGTGGAAATTTCAGCTTCCGGTGTCTTTCTTTTATTTGTAACAATATCCTTCATATACTTAGCATAAGGATTCATTTTAAGCATATCAGTCAAACGCATACGCAAAAAGATAGGTCTAATCATTTCAGCAAAGCGCTCAAAATACTCATCATCCTTTTTCTTGGATGGTTTAGGAGGAAAGGGCATGGGTTTCTGAACCCATGGTTCTCTTTCTTTACCGTGCTTCCTAGCAATGAAGTCTCTCTTATCACAACGTTGATTCTTTGATTGTGGGTTATCAAGATCAAGAGCAGGTTCAATCTCTACATCATTATTATTGCTAGGTTGAGCATCAACATGAACATCATTATTAACATTATCACTAGGTTCATGTTCATCACCAGATTGTGTTTCAGCATCAGAAATAGAAATATCATTGGGATTCTTAGGTGTGTCTACAACAGGTTCACTAGAAGCATGCAAAGTCCTATCATTTTTCTTTTTCTTCTTCTTAGAAGGACTAGGTGCATCAAAATTAGTTCTCTGAGAATCTTGCTCAATTCTCTTAGGGCGGCCCTCAGGATACAAAGGTTCCCGAGTCATTTTACCCCCTCTAGTCATAACTCTAACATCATTATCATTTTTCTTATTATTTAATACATCGAGCAAAACATTTTGAGCTTTAAGCACTTGTTCTACTTGAGTGGTAACCATAGAAGCATGTTTACTAATGAGTTTAAGTTCACCTTTAACTCTATACATATAATCACTCAAGTGTTCAATCATATAAGCATTACGTTTCAATTGCCTACCAACATAAGCATTGAAGTTTTCTTGTTTAACAATAAAATCATCACACTCATCCAAGCATTGGCTAGCAAAGTTAGTAGATGGGATTACACCCTTATCATATCTATAGAGAGAATTTACCTTTACTACCTGTGTCGGGTTATCAAGACCATGTATCTCTTCAATAGGTGGTAAATTCTTAACATCTTTAGCTTTAATACCTTTTTCTTTCATAGATTTCTTTGCCTCTTGCATATCTTCAGGACTGAGAAATAGAATACCCCTTTTCTTCGGAGTTGGCTTAGGAGTTGGTTCAGGAAGTGTCCAATCATTTTCATTACTCAACATATTATTCAATAGCAATTCAGCTTGATCAACAGTTCTTTCCCTGAAAACACAACCAGCACAACTATCCAGGTGGTCTCTGGAAGCATCGGTTAGTCCATTATAAAAGATATCAAGTATTTCATTTTTCTTGAGAGGATGATCAGGAAAAGCATTAAGTAATCGGAGAAGCCTCCCCCAAGCTTGTGGGAGACTCTCTTCTTCAATTTGCACAAAATTATATATTTCCCTTAAGGCAGCTCGTTTCTTATGAGCGGGGAAATATTTAGCAGAGAAGTAATAAATCATATCCTGGGGACTACGCACACAACCAGGATCAAGAGAATTAAACCATGTTTTAGCATCACCCTTTATGAGAACGGAAATAATTGAAGGATATAGTAGTCACCATTTTTGTCCTCATGAGTGAATAGGGTGGCTATATCGTTGAATTTAGTAAGATGTGCCACAATAGTTTCAGATTCATAGCCATAAAAAGGATCAGATTCAACCAAAGTAATTATCTCAAGATCAATAGAGAAATCATAATCCTTATCGGAAATATAGATAGGTGAAGTAGCAAAAGCAGGGTCATATTTCATTCTAGCATTCAAAGATTTTTTCTTTCAGCTTAGCTAATAATTTCTTAAGATCATATCATTCCAAGCAAGAAAGTCTCTAGCGGTTTCTTCATCCATAACATAACCCTCAGACACAACAGGCAATTCATATCTAGGGGGAGAATCTTCATCATCACTTTCATCAATATTACCAGTTTCAATAATTTCATTCTCTCTAGCCCTAGCAAGTTGTTCACCAAGAAATTCACCTAACGGCACAGTAGTATCAAGCATAGAAGTAGTTTCATCATAAGTATCATGCATAGCAGAAGTGGCATCATCAATAACATGCGACCTATCAGAATCAATAGCATGTGTAGGTGTCGCAAATTTACTCATAAGAGAAGGTGAATCAAGTGCAGAGCTAGATGGCAGTTCCTTACCTCCCCTCGTAGTTGAGGGATAAATCTTGGTTTTTTCGTCTTTCAAGTTCCTCATAGTGATCAATAGATATAAATCCCAAGTGACTCAAAGAATAGAGCTATGCTCCCCGGCAACGGCGCCAGAAAATAGTCTTGATAACCCACAAGTATACGCATGTATTCCGAATATAGTCATACGTGCTTATAGAAAAGAACTTGCATGACATCTTTTGTCCTACCCTCCCGTGGCAGCGGGGTCCTATTGGAAACTAAGGGATATTAAGGCCTCCTTTTAATAGAGTACCGGACCAAAGCATTAACACTCAGTGAATACATGAACTCCTCAAACTACGGTCATCACCGGGAGTGGTCCCGATTATTGTCATTTCGGGGTTGCCGGATCATAGCACATAGTAGGTAACTATTGACTTGCAAGATAGGATCAAGAACTCACATATATTCATGAAAACATAATAGGTTCAGATCTGAAATCATGGCACTCGGGCCCTAGTGACAAGCATTAAGCATAGCAAAGTCATAGCAACATCAATCTCAGAACATAATGGATACTAGGGATCAAACCCTAACAAAACTAACTCGATTACATGATAAATCTCATCCAACCCATCACCGTCCAGCAAGCCTATGATGGAATTACTCACGCACGGCAGTGAGCATCATGAAATTGGTGATGGAGGAAGGTTGATGATGATGATGGCGATGGATTCCCCTCTCCGGAGCCCCGAACGGACTCCAGATCAGCCCTCCCGAGAGAGATTAGGGCTTGGCAGCGGCTCCATATCGTAAAACGTGATGAATCCTTATCTCCGATTTTTTTCTCCCCGAACGTGAATATATAGAGTTGGAGTTGAGTTCGGTGGAGCCTCAGGGGCCCATGAGACAGGGGGCGCGCCCCCCACCCTCGTGGACAGGGTGTGGGCCCCTGGTCTTGATTCTTTCACCAGTATTTTTTATATATTCCAAAAATATTCTCCGTGAAGTTTCAGGTCATTCCGAGAACTTTTTTTCTGCACAAAAATAACACCATGGCAATTCTGCTGAAAACAACATCAGTCCGGGTTAGTTCCATTCAAATCATGCAAGTTAGAGTCCAAAACAAGGGCAAAAGTGTTTGGAAAAGTAGATATGATGGAGACATATCAAGCGCATATGAATAACACCCCGCCTCAGCATGTGGTGACGTCACTGGGTCATTATTCCAACCCTTTGGACAACATGATTGCTGCAGCTAAGCGATTGGCGGCTCTACGAGTCAAGGGCGAGACTCTGACAGTGGTTGAAACCTGAAGGGCCAGGGAACTGCTTCAAACAGCACTGGTACAGCAGCAGGCTTATTCTTATAGTCGTGATCGGATTCATTCGACCCCTCGTCCAAGCCGGAGCTACAGCAGGCACATTGACTCGCCAGCGGTTTCAAGTACTAAGCAACGCCACAACCAACCTCATGGGCATGACCCGGCGCACAATGGCACCAATGCCTAGAATTTGGTGGACCAGGGCAGAGCGCATTGGGAGGCCGAGCTGGTGGCTCAGCTGGTGGCTCATCAACACGCGCCGGTTTACCCAACGACTTCTGTGGAGGCAGGTGTGACCTCTAGAGCTTGGGGTGTGCCATGTTTAACGACGGCTCTGCGAAACGAGCGTTTGCCCAAGGACTTCAAGGGCCCTCGTAAGCTGCCTAACTACACAGCAGATCAGCCCCCTGAGGCTTGGGTGGAGAGTTATGAGATGGCTATGGAGATGCTGGATGTTAGTGAGGCTGCATATGCTAAGTATTTCACCATGATGTTGGAAGGGACGACTCGTACATGGTTGAAAGGCTACCTGCCAACTCCATTGGGTCGTGGGCAGAGCTGAAGGCCCGGTTTATCCAAAATTTCAAAGATACGTGCAAGCAGCCTATGTCAATCGTGGATTTGGTTTCTTGTGTTCAAGCTGAGGGCGAATCGACAAACAGCTGGGTGCGTCGGGTCTCGACTATCATACATTCTTCAGATAATATCAACGTCGGCTCAGCGGTTTTAATGTTGGAGAAAAATTGTCGTTTCCTTCCACTCAAGCAGAAGCTTGGGCGACTTAAACGTCATTGCAGTGACATGGGGGGGCTCATGGCGGCTCTTGTCAAGTATGCCGACTCTGATAGTACCAAGGACCCCGACTCTGAGGATGAAAGATCGGGAAAGGGAAAGAAGAGTAGAGGTATGAGGGGACAACAGCACAACCCGGCCAATCAGGGCGGTAACGGTAAGCGCAAAGCTGATGATTTTGTGGCTAACACCGGTGCACGGAATTATAACCAGGGTCATAAGGGGAGGCCGGCTCAAGGGACAAAATTTGACCTTGATGCGATAATGAATCAACCATGTCCGAAGCACGGAACACATGAGAAGCCGTCTACCCATCTGTGGAAGGATTGCAGCATTATGAGACAATTCAGGGAATCTTCCAACACAACCATGGTCTGAATGGTGGTTCAGGGTCCGGCCCTCATGGTCCGGGTCATGGAGGTGGTGGTTCAAATTCCGGTTTTCACGGCCAAGGCAATCAAGGTGGTTACAATCAGCAAAATAATCAGGGGAATCAGCAATAGCAACAGTCTGGTTATCAGAGCAACCCGAAGCAATTGAATAGTGCGCAGTACCATGTCTTCACTACTAGCTTGTGTAAGCGGGATCAGAAGCTTCATAAGAGGGCAGTAAATGCTATTGAGCCGGCGGTGCCGCGTTACTTGTGGTGGTCGGAGCAACCTATTGTATGGAGTCGTGAGGATCACCCGCCCCGGATTGACAATCCGGGTCACCTGGCTTTAGTGGTGGCGCCTCGGGTTGGGGGCTATAAATTTACTAAGGTGCTCATGGATGGAGGCACCAACATTAATATACTTTACTATGAAACCTTCCGTCACATGGGACTGACCGACAAAAATCTTAAGCCATCAAACACCATTTTTCATGGTGTGGTGCCGAGTAAGTCAGCATATCCAGTGGGTAAGATATCTTTGGAGGTTACTTTTGGAGATGAGTATGATTCCAGATCTGAGTCCCTAACCTTCGAAGTGGTTAAAATCAAGAGCCCTTATCATGCTCTGTTTGGGCGGCATGCTTACGCTAAATTTATGGCGAGGCCTTGTTATGTTTACTTGCAGCTCAAGATGCCAGGTTACAAGGGCACCATCACACTGCATGGGAGTCGCAAGGTGGCCTTGGAGTGTGAAGAAGGCGATGCTGCTTATGCTGAGTCTGTTTGTGCAGTGGAGGAGCTGAAATTTTACAAGGATAATGTTGACCCGGCGGACATGACGTCCTTGAAAAAGCCAACCACAGAGCACGATCCTTTACTAAAGTTTAAGTCGGCAGATGACACTAAAATGGTTGATTTTGTTCCTGGCGACTCATCTAAGCAGTTCAGCATCAGTGCTAATCTGGATCCGAAATAGGAAAGCACACTCATTGAGTTCATCCGTGAGAACTGGGACATCTTTGCATGGAAGCCTTCAGACATGCCGGGTGTACCGAGGGAACTCGCTGAGCATACTCTTAATATTGATCCGAAATTTAAGCCGGTCAAGCAACTTCTTCATCGATCTAACGAGGAGAGGCGGAAGGCCATTGGTGAAGAAGTGGCCCGGCTCTTGGCGGCCAGGTTTATCATTGAAGTTTTTCATCCTGAGTGGTTGGCTAACCCGGTGTTGGTGCTTAAGAAGAACGGCACTTCGCGAATGTGTGTGGACTACACGGACTTAAACAAGGCTTGTCTAGCTGATCCGTTTGCTCTCCCTCGTATTGATCAAATCATTGATGCTACGGCGGGTTGTGAGCATTTGAGTTTTTTGGATGCTTATTCTGGTTATCATCAGATCAAGATGGCAGTTAAGGACCAGGAGAAGACAACTTTCATTACTCTGTTTGGAGCCTTCTGCTATGTGTCTATGCCTTTTGGGCTCAAGAGTGCTCAGGCGACTTACCAGCGGTGTGTGCAAAATTGCCTTCACAATCAAATAGGGCGTAATGTTCATGCTTACGTAGATGACATTGTGGTGAAATCTAGGAAGAAGGAGACCCTGATTGATGATTTGAAGGAGACGTTTGACAATCTCCGGGTTTATAAAATGATGCTTAACCCGGCCAAGTGTGTTTTTGGTGTACTGGCGGGTAAGCTTCTGGGTTTTCTGGTTTCTAACAGAGGCATTGAAGCTAACCCGGAGAAGATCAAGGCTATTACTTCCTTGTCTAAGCCGGCATGCGTCAATGACGTTCAGCGTTTCGCGGGTCATATTGCGGCCTTAAGCCGGTTCATAAGCCGGTTAGGTGAGAAGGCTATCCCTCTTTACCAGATGATGAAGAAGACAGATCACTTTGTTTGGAGTGATGCTGCTAAGCAAGCGTTTGAGGATCTGAAGAGACAGTTGGCTGAGCCGCCAATTCTTGCTGCTCTCATTGATAAAGAGCCTTTGCTGTTATATGTGGCTGCCAATAGTCGAGCTGTTAGCATTGCTATTGTGGTGGAAAGGAAGGAAACAGGCAAGGAATATTCGGTTCAACGGCCGGTTTACTACATCAGTGAGGTACTTATTGAGTCCAAGCAGAGGTATCCGCACTGGCAGAAGCTTGTGTATGGGGTTTTCATGGCAAGTCGAAAACTCAAGCAGTATTTTTTGGGTCATCCCATTAATGTGGTTAGTTCTGCTCCTTTGGGGGATATCATCCAAAATAGAGAAGCCACGGGTCGGGTAGCCAAGTGGGCCATTGAGCTTGGACCTCATGGTTTAAAGTATGTGCCTCGTACGGCCATCAAGTCGCAAGCACTCGTGGGTTTCATCAATGATTGGACAGAGTTGCAGATGCCTGAGGAAAAGCCGGATAACACATATTGGACTATTCACTTTGATGGATCCAGGCAGTTGGAAGGCTCGGGGGCTGGAGTTGTCTTAACTTCCCCACGAGGTGATAAATTTTCTTATGTTCTCCGGTTAATGTTCCCTTGTACTAACAATGCAACTGAGTATGAGGCCATGCTCAACGGTCTTTGGATGGCTAAGGAGATGGAATTAAGCCGGGTGAGGTGCTTCGGCGACTCAGATCTGGTAGCTCAGCAGGTCTCTGGCACTTGGGATTCCAAGGATCCACTCATGGCGGCTTATCGTCGAGAGGTTGATGCTATTGCGGGTCATTTCAAGGGTTACCAAGTTGAGCATATTGATCGCAGGAAGAATGAGGCGGCTGACACTTTAAGCCGGTTAGGGTCTCAGCGTAAGCCGGTGCCACCTAACACATTCCTGGATATTCTGCTTAATCCTTCTGTCAAATTACCTACAGAGGAGGATCTTGCTATTCCTGGCCCGGAAGTACAATTGGTGGCGGCTCTTCATACCATTCCTGATTGGACAGTTCCGTATTTGGCTTACATGACCCGGGGCGAGTTGCCTGAGGATGAGATCTTGGCCAGGTAGATAACCCGGCGGTTTAAGTCAACGATGATTGTCAATGGGGAGTTGCACCATCGCAGTGTCACAGGGGAGTTTTAACGTTGCGTCTCCCCTGAAGAAGGCTGTGAGATTCTGCGAGAGATTCACGAAAGAGATTTTGGTCATCATGCCGGCTCTAAATCTCTCGTAGCCAAGGCTTTTCATCATGGGTTTTACTGGTTGACGGCTCATGCTGATGCTGAGGATTTGGTCAGCAAATGTGATGGTTATCAGAAGTTTTCACGACGAGCTCATGTGCCGGCTCAAGAGTTGAGGATGATTCCAATTACTTGGCCATTTGTGACCTGGGGGCTTGATATGGTTGGGCCTTCAAGAGGTCCAAAGATAAGAAGACCCACCTTTTGGTGGCAGTTGACAAGTTTACTAAGTGGGTTGAAGCAGAGCCGGTTAGCAAGTGTGATGCAGCAACGGCGGTTCAATTCATCAAGAAGGTGATTTTCCATTTTGGCTTTCCCCACAGCATTATAACGGATAATGGCACTAATTTGTCTAAGGGTGCTATGAAAGAATTTTGTCAACGAGAGCATATTCGACTTGATGTCTCCTCCGTGGCTCACCCCCAGTCCAATGGTCAAGCGGAACGAGCTAATCAAGAGATTCTGCGAGGTATCAAGACCCGACTTATGGTTCCTTTGCAAAGAGCGTCGGGTTGTTGGGTGGAGGAGTTACCCTTAGTGTTATGGAGTATCAATACAACCCCCAACAGATCTACGGGTTACACACCTTTCTTCATGGTTTATGGAGCAGAGGCGGTTCTCCCTAGTGACATCCATCACGATTCACCCCGTGTGGCGGCTTATGTTGAAGCTGATAATGAAAGGGCACTTCAGGCTGCACTTGACCTATTGGAAGAGGAGCGTGACCTCGCAGCGGCTCGATCAGCAATTTATCAACAAGACCTACGTCGTTATCACAGCTGCCAGGTCAAAACCAGAACCTTTCAAGAAGACGATTTGGTGCTCCGACTTATCCAGGATCAAACTGATATGCATAAATTGTCACCGCCTTGGGAAGTACCTTTTGTGGTCAGCAAGAATCTACATAATGGGTCATACTATCTTATCGACGTTCGAGACCGCAAGGACTCACGCACATCAGAGGAAGAGACCCGTCGGCCGTGGAATATTGCTCGTCTTCAGCCCAACTATACTTGAGCCACCGGCTCTCATGATGTACATAGTTTGATGATGTATATATTATAAACAGTATAATAAAGCCGGCATCCCTGATAATTCAAAGCCTCTGTCATTTCACTTCTTCGAAGCTGAGTCTTTATCATCGTCTTACATGTTCACTTAAGAGGCTTGACGCCTAGATTACAGGGACCAAAGAGAGTTGGATGCACAGTACAGCTCAAACATAGGTCCCCGATGAGCACAACTCATAATTATGTCACTTGGGGGCTTCCTTTTCAAACATAGGTGTATTCACCAAAGAGAACATAGCATTACTACCCTCTTGGCAAGGTTATCTTGTTCAAACAGAGGTGTATTCACCAAAGAGGACATAACCTTTCCGGTTCGTCCTACCTGTATACCAGCTGCTTCTTCATCAGGTAATCCTGATTGACCCGCCGAACTCTTAACAATCAATCTTTTACGGTGTATTCACCAAAGATTCTGAGCTTGTTAAGGTTAAAACGCCGGTTTGTCATATGAGAGAACGGCTTACAGATAATCAGGATAGATTCAGGCTCATAAGCCGCCTTCCTTGAAACTTGGATAAGTCGGCCTGTGATGCACGATGCTACTCCGACCCCGCGTACTCCTGATAAGTCTATCTTTAAATAAGACCTGAACTTATCTGGGTTGAAATGTCGATTGGGTTATGTGAGAGCCGGCTCATGGAAAGCGCGTACCTTCTAGTGGCCATCAAGCTAGTTTCATTGAAGAAGAAACTTTGGCTTGGCGGCCTGCAAAAGCCTCGAATTTTTTTATTTCTTATTCTTTCTTCATATAATCTCTTTTTTCTTGCCATATGGTTTTTTACAAATCGAGCCAAGCTGCCTTGTTTATGTCTCATATTTGAAACATCTTTGGGTCTTTGCAACCCGCCAGGATGGCAGACTCTAAGTTGCTAGAGGATAAAATTCTTATGTTTCGAGTTCTAGCTCTAAACACTCTAACTGCATGGAGCTGATAAGCCGGCAGTCTAAGCACATACCACAGGTATGATTCTTTATTTAACAAGTGTATCAACATTGTGATTAGACCGGCCCTGGTTATGGACTATCCGTCCCCCGTGATTTCAATTGCGTATCATGACCCGCCCGGCGGTAAACCGCCAGGGCACTTGTGATCTGTTTGTGTGCAGGGTAATGATGAATCTGATCTGCATAAATCAACGATATCATAAGCATAAAGTGATATTTTCTTAAACTGGCGGACCAGCAGTATTGTGCAAAACAGAAACGTGCATGACGGCACGGCAGATTAAAGTATCACTACCCTATTACATGACTCCGGGAGCCAAACAAGATGAAGTGTCTTCAAAGGATCAAATATATAAACCGCCTGGCGGTTCACTCTTCTTGGCCTCGCTGACATGAGGCCTCTGGATCATCCTTTTCCGGTTCTTCGTCATCTTCCGCTCTCTGAAAATTTGGGGATGACCAATCGATGCCACATAAAGCTTGAAATTCAGCCTCATCATCTATAAGTTCAGACGGCTCAACTTCAAGGGCAAAAGTATGCTTACGGATTGGAGGGATTAGATCCATCACTTTATAAGCCGGCGTGGGCATCTTCTGATTCTCCCTGTTATAAGCTGGGTGGTATTTTGAAAGGTCCATGTCATTTGCAATCAGAGTCGCCATTGGACGTATTTCTTCACACAAGTAGCGAAGTCTTTTTGATCAAACGGAGTGCCATCTTCTTTCAATCTTGGGTATCCAGTAGCTACCTCAGCCGGGTCTAGCTCTGGTACCCATGCTTTGGCCGGCTCAAAGCTGTCACGGCACCGGCTCTTGCAGAAGACCGCTTCATCTCATCAATCCTGGCAGGCAGCACATAAAGTTTTTTCAAGACATCTATCAAGAGAGTAGGTGCTTGATTAGTTGGAGAAATTGTGGCCAGTGCACACTGAGCTCCAGTGTATAGCTGTTCAACAAGTGTGTAAATACCTTTGAGCTTCACAAGCATATCTTGGTTAAGATTACTGCTCCTGGGACATGAGTAAGTCATATATTGGTTAGAGGCGGTTTATATCATCAAATAAAAGATTCACTTTTGATGGTTAGCGATGCGACTCACCAAAGATAGCAGAAACCATGTGGGATACACGGTGTTTTAAATCGGTGAGCTCAGTGGTCACCTCTTGAAGAGTCGCCTCCGCTTTCTCAGCTCACTACGTCAAAGCAGTCTTTTCTTCAGCCCAACAATTTCTCTCTGCCTAAAAACTGGTCTTCAGCTTTTCCATTTTAGCCATGCTAAATTGGAATTTTGACTCAGCTTTCCGGGTCTCAAACTCCTGGTTCTCCAGCCGGGTCTCTGTGTTAGCCAATTGTGATTCAAGTTCAGCAGTGGCGTCCTGTACAAGCATAGAGTTATAAACACATTCATATCCAGGTTACAAGAATATAAGTCCCAAGCACTTTGCAAGCAACAACACTTGGCACTTGGGGGCTAATGCCTACCGGAATTTTTTTCATATACCGGCTCATGACACTAAGTCCCAAGCACTTTGCAAGCAAGAGTACTTGGCACTTGGGGGCTAATGCATATCGCTTGTGTCTGCTTACTACTTTATGATAACCCGGTTGTGTCGTAAACAATCATAGCCGGATTATGGGGGCTATACAGGTAAGCTCTCTTTATAACCAATGGTGAATAGGACCGGTTCATTCATGCAGATTAAACCGGCCCTTGGGGACTACAGATGCAAAGTTAATTGTTTAAAATTCGGTTCACTATAAGTACGAAAGCCGGTCTTGGAAGGATTCTACTAAAGATGCTCATGGTTATTCTAAGTCTACAGCATATTCGAATTTTATCATACCCAGTAGACTTGGGGGCTGGCAAGGTGTGCATAACTGATTTAAGCAGGAATTCATACCTCGTATTTTTTATGCATCTGCTTCACCATATCGATTTCAAGATCGCGGCTGGAGTGTACTTGGTTGAGGTAGCCAGAGAGTACTTCACTACTGCTCAATTGAGAATAGTGGGCGACATCAAATCTCACTTTCCGCTCTCCAATGAACTCTTGTTTAGCGGAATGTCTGGCCAAGACAGTTGGATTTCCCGGTTCTCTAAAGTCGGTGCCAGTAATCATAACGTCATCGGTATGAGTCTCCGGCGGCTTAAGTAGGTTTGATGCTTCAGTACTCAAAGGATTGAGTTTTGTTTGGTCGCCGGAGAGGTCAGGAATTTCTGGTGGGACATCATGAACAGGTTCTTCTGGTTGTTTTTCAGAAACGTCTGATGCTGGAACTTGCTGCTCCGGTTCATGGACCTTAGGATCTTCAACTGGCTTGGGCACCTTCGCCTTTTTACTAGGCTTGGCTTGTCCACTGCACGGGTTATGACAAGTTAGTACAAGTGTAAGAGCATAAGGAGGTAAAGAATAAAAAGAAATTGGTATTACCCAGGGGCAGTCTTGAAAGCCGGCAAATGGGTTTGCAATGAGTCGCCGGAGGAAGAGCGGGAAGTCTCCTGGTAGTTTGAATCGGAAGAATTAAGTGGCTGGCGAGTGAGGCCCGTCAGTGGGTAAAAAGAGTTTAAGTTCTGAAGGACCTCGTTTCGACGTTTCCGTGGAGCTGGAGTGTTCGGTAAGCCGGAGGATAATTCTTCACCTCCGCTGGTCCGAGTCTGTCACCGGTTCTCGTGCTGCTGTTGCTTCAAAAGAAAGTGAGGATCCAAATGAGCTAAGGGGTGTGAAAACCTTACTTTCCGGGTTACCCGTCGAATTTTCTGTCTTGGCAAAGGCTCGGAGTCGGAGGAAATGATAGTTACCTCTTCTTCAACTGCTTGGATGGCCCTCGTGTCATCCTGATAATAATCAGTGTCAATAAGGTAATTGAAAAAGGAGCCAAGGGAGTCAAGGGCTACCTCCGACTCAGAGCTGTCATTCAGTTCAAACATATCGGAGGCGCTTGATTTCTTCTTATTTTTCTTAGTGGTTTTCTTGGCGGCTTTCTTGGCAGCCCTGGCCTTCTTGGCAGCTTCATGGTCACATTTCTTTTTCCAAAAATCAGATTCAGCCTATGAAGGTCATCAAAGGTGGAGTTAATAAAACTATTTGAATAATGAGGTAAAAGTAAGGGATTTAGAAACTCACATCCGGTGGCAGGTTAAGCTTGCAGAAAGGGTTCAAACCCACTTTGCTGCAATCTTCTGCATCTTCATTCAGAAGGGTCTTTGTCATTTCATTGATTGCCTTGTTAGTTAACTGCATGGAGCTGTGGCGCAGTGGATCCTTTATACCGCCAGTATAAGTACACATTATGCCGGGCCGGCGACTCAAGGGTATGATTCGCCAAGAAACCCAGCACCGAACCAAATCAATGCCAGTTAACCCATTTCCCAGCAGAGCTTTAACCTTTGCAATGGTGGGAGTAAGCTTTGCACGTTCGGCAGTGGTCAGCTTTTCAGGAAGATGATGCTTTGGGTCCAGGCGCTCGACACGATAACCTGGCAGTGGATTCTTGTCAGCCGGAGAAGTATCTTTGCAGTAAAACCACGTCTGATTCCAATCTTTGGGGTGACTTGGAAAGCGGGCATAGGGGAAGATAGCATCTCTTCTCCGTTGAATTGAGATTCCGCCTAGCTCCAGGCTGGGTCCGTTCGTAAACTCGTTTTGGCGGTTCAAATAAAAATATTCCCTAAAGAGGTCGACACTGGGCTCCTCTTGAAGGTATACTTCGCAGAAGACTTGAAAGTTGCAGATGTTTGACACGGAATTGGGTCTGATGTCTTGAGGATGGAGTTGAAAGAAGTGCAGAACGTCTCAGAAGAATTTAGAACTGGGCGGTGAGAAGCCCCGATTCATGTGATCAGTAAAAACAATGACTTCGTCATCCTTTGGTTGAGGTCTTTCTTCGCCTGGATCAGGGGCGTAGTAATGCATGACATTCTTTGCTGGCAAGTACCCAATTTTGACAAAGTCTCTAAGTGTGTTCTCAGTGACAATGGAGGGAACACAGTTACATGAAGTGACTGTCTTTAGCGGCATTGTGAAGAGAGAAGCCTAAAGGAAAGGAAAAAATTTGCCGGTTCAAATTGATTCATTAAGCCGGAAGTAAAAGGCTGCAGTATGTATTCAGAATGATGGCTTAAATGGGGCCTAATGATATATGGGTAATTATAAGCGGGTGATATAAGCCGCCATGACAAGCACTGGTATTTAAGATCTGACAAGAGTGAATTTTACTAAGTGTTGGGACAAACAGGTTTCACAGATTGGAGCTATAAGATTGGATCTGCAGCAGTTCAGAAAAATGAAATAAAATCTAAACCTAAGGTGGCGGCAGCAGAAAAGTGGGGATGCCCAGATGAGATCTGTTGCAATAAGGATATATTCTGATATCAAAAAACAAGTGCTAAAACTACTACCACACAAGATTTGTGTCATTTTCAGATCAAAATTATGCGATCTAGGAAAGAGAAGGAGGACGGTGATGAACGCCGATGAATAGGGAAACCCTAAGGCAGATCTATTAAGAGGAAAAGTGAATGCTTACCGATGCTGATGAACAGCGGAGAGGCGCCGCAATGTTTTGGTTCTTTTAGGGTGATGCAGCGGCTGGAGTTGAAGCAGTGGACGAAGGTCGACGGCGGCGGAGCTCGGGTGCGCTGGAGCGTTGCGAGGAAGAAGATGAAGGCGAGAAGGCAAAGGGGGGGAGTGAAAAGAGGACCCATGGCCCTATTTATAAGGCTGGAAGGATAAGTGGCATGCGATCGAGGAGATAAGGAAATGGATATGTGACGGCGCGAGCGCCTCGATTTTCAGGAGGTTATTAAAAAATAAGGATCTGTTAAAGATAGGCTGGGTATTGTGCGCAATTAATGACAGATGATGTCATGGCGGTTTTCTGTGATTCCAGGAGATGACATCATGGCGGGTTACAATATCTCACAAGAAGATGAAGAAGGATTTTTTCTAAGTGTTGAAGATTGACATGAACAAGTTCAAATCAAGCTAGGGCCTAATGTTGGGGATATGACTATTGGATATGACCCGCCCAGGAGGGGCCGGATTATCCTAATGACGGTTCATAAACCAAGCCCATGAATATGTTGAAGATGGCGGTTCATGTAGTAGGCTTGTTAAAGGGCCTAAAGCCCAAAGGCGGCTTAAGGCCTTTAAGTATAAACCGCCATATATATGTGACTTGTATTGTAAGGCATGTAAGATAAGTTACCGAGCTGGACACGTTTGTATGAGCTGTCCGGGACTCTGTAAGCCGCAGGGCATCAACCCGTGTATATAAGGGGACGACCCGGCAGCGGCTTAGGGCAAGAAACAACAGATCGAAAGCCAGGCTAAGCGTATTTGCTCCCTGGTAATCGAAACCCTAGTAATACCACCTCAAATTGGATTAGGCTTTTACCTTCATCGCAAGGGGCCGAACCAGTATAAACTCCTCGCGTCCTTTGTCCCGTTTTAACCCCTTTAAGCTAACCTCGTCGCGATGGCTCCACAACTAAGTCCTTCCACTAGGACATCTGTCGTGACAATTCCACGACAGTTACCTCATCAAGTTCTACTTTCCTTCCACTCACTTCTTTCGAGAGAAACTCCTTCTCTACAAAGGATCCATTCTTAGGAACAAAGATCTTGCCTTCGGATCTGTGATAGAAGGTGTACCCGACAGTTTCTTTTGGGTATCCTATGAAGACGTACTTCTCCGATTTGGGTTCGAGCTTATCAGGCTGAAACTTTTTCACATAAGCATCGCAACCCCAAACTTTAAGAAACGACAGCTTAGGTTTCTTGCCAAACCATAGTTCATACGGTGTCGTCTCAACGGATTTAGATGGTGCCCTATTTAACGTGAATGCGGCTGTCTCTAATGCATAACCCCAAAACGATAGTGGTAAATCGGTAAGAGACATCATAGATCGTACCATATCTAAGAAAGTACGGTTACGATGTTTGGACACACCATTACGCTGTGGTGTTCTAGGTGGCGTGAGTTGTGAAACTATTCCACACTGTTTTAAATGAAGGCCAAACTCGTAACTCAAATATTCGCCTCCGCGATCAGATCGTAGAAACTTTATTTTCTTGTTACAATGATTCTCCACTTCACTCTGAAATTCTTTGAACTTTTCAAATGTTTCAGACTTGTGTTTCATTAAGTAGATATACCCATATCTGCTCAAATCATCTGTGAAGGTCAGAAAACAACGATACCCGCCGCGAGCTTCAACACTCATCGGACCGCATACATCGGTATGTATTATTTCCAATAAGTCATTAGCTCGCTCCATTGTTCCGGAGAACGGAGTTTTAGTCATCTTGCCCATGAGGCATGGTTCGCAAGTATCAAATGATTCATAATCAAGTGATTCCAAAAGTCCATCCGCATGGAGTTTCTTCATGCGCTTTACACCAATATGACCTAAACGGCAGTGCCACAAATATGTTGCACTATCATTATCAACTTTGCATCTTTTGGCATCAATATTATGAATATGTGTATCACTACGATCGAGATTCAGTAACCATTAAGTGTATGACCATAGAAGGTTTTATTCATGTTAACAGAATAACAATTATTCTTTGACTTAAATGAATACCAGTATTGCAATAAACATGATCCAGTCATATTCATACTCAACACAAACACCAAATAACATTTATTTTAGGTTCAACACTAATCCCGAAGGTAAAGGGAGTGTGTGACGGTGATCTTATCAACCTTGGAATCACTTCCGACACACATCGTCACCTTGCCCTTAACTAGTATCTGTTCATTTTGCAACTCCTGTTTTGAGTTACAAACCTTAGCAACTGAACCGGTATCAAATACCCAGGGGATACTATGAACACTAGTAAAGTACACATCAATAACATGTATATCAAATATACCTTTGTTGACTTTGCCATCCTTCTTATCCGCCAAGTTTTTGGGCAGTTCCGCTTCCAGTGACCATTTCCTTTGCAGTAGAAGCACTCAGTTTCAGGTTTGGGTCTAGCTTTGGGCTTCTTCACGGGAGTCACAACTTGCTTGCCATTCTTCTTGAAGCTAGTGTTCTTGTTTAACCATCAACACTTGATGCTATTTATTGATTTCTACCTTCGCCGATTTCAGCATCGCGAAGAGCTTGGGATTCGTTTTCGTTATCCCTTGCATATTATAGTTCATCACGAAGTTCTAGTAACTTGGTGATAGTGACTAGAGAACTCTGTCAATCACTATCTTATCTGGAAGATTAACTCCCACTTGATTCAAGCGATTGTAGTACCCATACATTCTGAGCACATGCTCACTAGCTGAGTTATTCTCCTCCATCTTGTAGGCAAAGTACTTGTCAGAGGTCTCATACCTCTAAACACGGGCATGAGTCTGAAATATCAATAACAGTTCTTGGAACATCTCATATGATCCATGGCGTTCAAAACATTTTTGAAGTCCAGGTCCTAAGCCGTAAAGCATGGTGCACTAAACTATCAAGTAGTCATCATACCGAGCTTGTCAAACGTTCATCACGTCTGCATCTGCTCCTGCAATAGGTTTGTCACCTAGCGGTGCATCAAGAACATAATACTTCTGTGCAGGAATGAGGATAATCCTCGTATCACGGACCCAATCCGCATCATTTCTACTATCATCTTTCAACTTAGTTTTCTCTAGGAACATATCAAAAAATAAAACATGGGAGCTATACGCGAGCTATTTATCTACAACATAGATATGCAAATACTGTCAGGACTAAGTTCATGATAAATTAAGTTCAATTAATCATATTACTTAAGAACTCCCACTTAGATAGACATCCCTCAAGTCATCTAAATGATACGTGATCCAAATCAACTAAACCATGTCCGATCATCACGTGAGATGGAGTAGTCATCAATGGTGAACATCTCTATGTTCATCATATCTACTATATGATTCACGTTCGACCTTTCGGTCTCCAGTGTTCCGAGGCCATGTTTGTACATGCTAGGCTCGTCAAGTTTAACCCAAGTATTCCATATGTGCAAAACTTTCTTGCACCCGTTGTATGTGAACGTAGAGCTTATCACACCCGATCATCACGTGGTGTCTCGGCACGACGAACTGTCGCAACGGTGCATTCTCAGGGAGAACACTTATACATTGAAATTTTAGTGAGGGATCATCTTATAATACTATCGCCGTACTAAGCAAAATAAGATGCATAAAAGATAAACATCACATGCAATCAAAATATGTGACATTATATGGCCATCATCATCTTGTGCCTTTGATCTCCATCTCCAAAGCACCGTCATGATCTCCATCATCACCGGCTTGACACCTTGATCTCCATCGTAGCGTCGTTGTCGTATCGCCAACTATTGCTTCTACAACTATCGCTAATGCATATGATAAAGTAAAGCAATTACATGGCGTTTGCATTTCATATTCGCACCCCAGCGTCGGTAGGGACCCAGAGAGCTGCCTTCGCTTTTGGCGTTCCTTCGTCTCAAACGTGCAAAAACACATGTATGAGCAGGAAAAGATGTGCACGAAACGTAAGATGGCTCCATACCAGGTGGTAAAACACAAATGGTAAAGCGACAACCATAAGGCTCCTGCCAGTTGCCGATAACTTTTACAAACATGATCATCTCATACAATAACGTATATCACATCATGTCTTGACCATATCACATCACAACATGCCCTGCAAAAACAAGTTAGACGTCCTCTACTTTGTTCTTGCAAGTTTTACGTGGCTGCTACAGGCTTCTAGCAAGAACCGTTCTTACCTACGCATCAAAACCACAACGGTGATTTATCAAGTTGCTGTTTTAACCTTCAAGAAGGACAGGACGCAGTCAAATTCGATTCAACTAAAGTTGGAGAAACAGACACCCGCCAGCCACCTTTATGCAAAACTAGTTGCATGTCTGTCGGTGGAACCGGTCTCATGAACGTGGTCATGTAAGGTTGGTCTGGGCCGCTTCATCCAACAATACCGCAGAATGAAAATAAGGCATTGGTGGTAAGCAGTATGGTGATCACCGCCCACAACTCTTTGTGTTCTACTCGTGAATAACTCTTTGTGTTCTACTCGTGCATATCATCTACGCATGGACCTGACTCGGATGCCACTGTTCGGAAACATAGCATGCAATTTCAAAAAAAAATCCTACGCTCACGCAAGATCTATCTAGGAGATGCATAGCAATGAGAGGGGGAGAGTGTGTCCACGTACCCTCGTAGATCGAAAGCGGAAGCATTTGTTAACGCGGTTGATGTAGTCGAACTTCTTCTCGTTCCAACCGATCAAGCACCGAACGTACGTCACCTCTGAGTTTTGCACATGTTTAGCTCGATGACGTCCCTCGAACTCTTGATCCAGCAAAGTGTCAAGGGAGAGTTCCGTCAGCACGACGGCGTGGTGACGGTGATGGTGAAGTGATCCGCACAGGGCTTCGCCTAAGCACTACATGAATATGACTGGAGGCATAAACTGTTGAGGGGGGCGCCGCACACGGCTATGAATCAATGTTGTATGTTCTAGCGGTGCCCCCCACATATATATAGGTGGGAGAGGGAGACGGGCAGCAAGGGGCGCCCCAAGTAGGAGTAATCCTACTTGGGCGCCTCCCACAAGTCGGCCTCCCCCGTCCATAAGTGTCGGAGGGGGAAGGAAAGAGAGGGGGAGAGAAGGAAAGGGGGAGGCCGAATCCTCCCCTTTCCTTTCTCCCTTCCCCTCCTTCCTTCTCCTCCTATTCGGCCTATATGGGGGCGCACCAGCCCACTAGGGGCTTATCTGTCCCGCCCTTGGCCCAATAAGGCCCATATCTTTGCCTGGGGGTGCCCAGAACCCCTTCCGGTGACCCGATACGTACCCAGTACCCCCGGAACACTTCCGGTGTCCGAATACTATCGTACTATATATGAATCTTTACCCCTCGACCATTTTGAGACTCATCGTCATGTTCGTGATCTCATCCGGGACTCCGAACAAGATTTGGTCACCAAATCACATAACTCATACAATACAAAATCGTCATCGAACGTTAAGCGTGCAGATCCTACGGGTTCGAGAACTATGTAGACATGACCGAGACACTTCTCCGGTCAATAACCAACAGCGGAACCTGGATGCTCATATTGGTTCCCACATATTCTACGAAGATCTTTATCGGTCGTACCGTAATGACAACATACGTTATTCCCTTTGTCATCGGTATGTTACTTGCCCGAGATTCGATCGTCGGTATCTTCATACCTAGTTCAATCTCGCTACCGGCAAGTCTCTTTACTCGTTCCGTAATGCATCATCCTGCAACTAACTCATTAGTCACATTGCTCGCAAGGCTTATTATGATGTGCATTACCGAGAGGGCCCAGAGATACCTCTCCGATACTCGGAGTGAAAAATCCTAATCTTGATCTATGCCAACCCAACAAACACCTTCGGAGATACCTGTAGAGCATCTTTATAATCACCCAGTTACGTTGTGACGTTTGATAGAACACAAGGCATTCCTCCGGTATCGAGGAGTTGCATAATCTCATAGTCAAAGGAATATGTATATGACATGAAGAAAGCTATAGCAATAAAACTGAACGATCATTATGCTAAGCTAATGGATGGGTCTTGTCCATCACATCATTCTCCTAATGATGTGATCCCGTTCATCAAATGACAACACATGTATATGGTTAGGAAACTTAACCATCTTTGATTAACGAGCTAGTCTAGTAGAGGCTTACTAGGGACACGGTGTTTTGTCTATGTATCCACGCATGTATCAAGTTTCCGGTTAACAATTCTAGCATGAATAGTAAACATTTATCATGATATAAGGAATATAAATAACAACTTTATTATTGCCTCTAGGGCATATTTCCTTCAATGAAGATGAGTTGGGAAATGGCGGCGGCTAGGGTTTGTGAATGGCTTTGGTGGTGTTCTGCAATGTTTTTTGACTCCTTCGTGTATCAGGCATGTCCCCTTTTATAAAATGTGTTCTATTAGATGCCACAGAGCTCCTGGTGCGTGGTACGACCGCTGGTACAAGCGAGCGCGCTCATACCATGCGTCTTCTTTTGCTCTGTTGGCCCTGTGACGCCTCTATTTGACTTGGCTTGGCTCCCACACTTGGTCTTTCCTTCTATATGATGATTTTCTCTTATGTTTGGGTCCATTTCCTATGAAAATACATTAAAGAAAGGATTTCACAATTTATTGCATTACTTGCAATATTGAAGTGATTCTCTCAGATATTATGAGATTGTCTGGTTTAAACAATGGTGGAATGTGTGCAAAACGATCACTCATGAGTTGCCTCTCCTAGCGGCTTGGCCCATCCAAGACCCGCGCTCTCTCTCGGGCTGGTTGGTACCGGCGAATTTCGTTCTCCTCTCCGCAGATCTAGCCCGCGGTTGTTCGTGGCGTCTCAAGTGCCTGCAAAAGGGGTGGTGTTAGTGGAGGGTACATCAACGCCTAGTGCAACTATTGTTTGGTGATGGGCATAAGTCTCCTTCCTGCAGTAATGGATCTAGGTAGCGATTTTGTTTTGGCATGTGTCTGTATAATCCAAGGCCACCATCGACCCATCGAGGACAAGCAATCACACATCACAAGCAATGACGCCGAGATTTGTTGACGAGGTTCACCAACATGGGTACCCCCTTGGAATGATTATGGGCGCACTTCCCATGTATCAAATCACATGATACAGTCGACGATAAGCCCTCGAGCCCCCAGAAAGAACTTCGACTACCCTCACCACGGCCGGTCCGCTACCCCTGCCATGGGCACCTGGGCTGTCCCTTTTGTGATCTCTATATTAGCCTTCAACTTATGTCTAGTCTATTTGGCTACGCCGCGGTGCCTATATATAATAGGCCCGGGTTACACATGTTTGACTCAAACACCTAACCCACCGCTAATTACATGTCCAACTGTAGCACAACTTGTACACATATTCGACACATATATTTTAACAACATCTCCGGATCCTAATCCGATGGCTTTGGGATTGCTCGGCCATATGCTAAGGCAAAATCCCTGCTCGGATTGCTCGTGCTGGCAGTGGCGACACCTGCGAGTCGTCCCCTTTTTGGAGGCGCTTCCATAGCCTTCTCTAGGCCCCTCAACGAGCATCAGGGGAAACACTAGATCCAGTTCTCCAGATTGGACGGCGGTGGAGTCACGATGTCGTCCCCTTCATGAAGGGGACGTCTTGGATGCTCTCGGTGTCCATGGTGTTGGATTTCGATATGTTGGGTGACGTGCTTGATGTGGATTGCTTCAGTGCTTCTCAGGGCGTGGGCATCTGGGGCGCGATGTACGACATCGTTGGCCCATCTTCCTTGGCTCCTTCCTATGACCGGATCATGTCTTGCAGCCCACTTGCCGACTCGTTAGGTGCTTAAGGTGGGGGAGGGGATACGTTGATTCAATCGGTTGTGGAGCCGTAGCCATGTGAGGGGGTGCCTCGCGTTGGTCGAGACACGGCCTGGGTGTCATGTGTCTCGTCTCGTCGCCTTTTCTGGTTGGAGTTCAGGCTTCGCAAATATTTGACTGTGTTGTTTCCCTTTACCCACACTTGATGTGGTGCCCCCCTCTCTTCTCTATGTAATGTTCACTCCATGTACTATTTTCTTCTACCTATTGATGAAAAGATATGCAATCTCTCTATTCTGGAAGAAAATGAAGTGGGAACTTAATAAACTTACTACATCTGCAAATTTTCGGATTAAAACTTGGACCATGCATAAATCGAAATGCAAAAGCTATATTGAAGTAGTAATATGAAAACATTGCGTATGTATATCGATATACATACATATCAAGAACATTAACAACACAACTCATGGTTTATAATATAGAACTTACAAGAAACTGCGAGTACATTTCTACCAGATTAGGGAAACCAGATCAAGCGTCAAATGGCTCTGAACGCGATGGTCGGTCGGCGTCGATGGCGCGTCGATGGCGAAGACACGCCTATGAATCTGCGGACCCCGACGTCACTGAGAACCTCACGTGGTGGCGGGCTGGGATTCTGTCAGTGCCGGACCCGTCCGTCGCCACCTTCGCAGACGACGGTCGTGCCACGTCACGCCGCACACCCTTCTTCAGCACGCTCTTCCGTATGCCGTCGCTGTCGAACATGAAGGCGGCGTGCATGGGCAGGCCGGTCTCATCGTCGTCTTCGCAGCCTAGAATGAGCTCCAGCGGTAGGTCGAAATACGATGACGAGGCGGCCTCGTCGTCGAGGGCCAAGCCCCCCGAGGATCTCATGGAGAATCGGCACTCGAACCGCTCGAGCGACACTGCCAGCGACATGGTGCTCTGCCGCGCCACGCTTGGATCGTCCGACTCTGACTCAGGCTGGACGCCGGCTGGGCCGCGGAACGTCGCCGACGGCAAACCCGATGACGAGCGCACAGCGGTTGCCGTGTCCGACGGCGGCAGCTTGTTCCTCCTGGTGAGCCCTGGGAGGTAGAGGCAGCAGCTGAACGGCGCCCCTTCAGTGCCGTGCTTTCCCCTGCGCCGGCCGTCCTTGCCGCGCGCGTCCCCGATGAGCGGCACGTCGCTTCCCCATCGCTGCGGCGCGCTCGCCCTCCGCTCCGGGGATGAGAGGATGACGTCGAACTCGTTGTCGGCCAGCTCCATCTCCCCGTCGGCGCAGGACTTGCTTCTGGAAACAGCCCTAGAGGGGCATGTGGTGTCCGCCACCGAGGAGGTTGCCAGGTGCGCGTCCCACCTGGTGGGCTCGGTCGCCGCTGACGACAAGCGCGGGGTTGCCGCGCCGGAGCACGGCATGCTGGCGCTGGCAGACCGCGCGGGAGAGTATGCAGGCCGGTGGCGGTCGTCAACGGAGACGGAGGGGATGGGCAGTGGCTTGTCGATGTCGAGGCGGGAGAGCTGCCGCAGCGAGAACGGGTCGATGCCGATCTGCCTTTCCTCCGGTTCTTCTTGCGACACGGGGCTGCGGGTCGCCATGGTACCTCGCGTCTTGGCAAGGGCGTGGAGAAGAATTTGCTTATGGTAGGAACTAGCTACTTTGAGGAGCTCCGTGAGATTTGAGTTTGAACCAATGGAGCAGCGGATGGCAGTCGTAGACGACATGGTATGCACGACAGCACGTACCGTAATCGTGCTGGGGCACCACTCCTGGCTGGCTTTGCTGTCACTAGCGTTTTTTTTAACATCAGTGCAGACGCAAGTGCTCATATATATACGCGCATACGCTCACCTCTATGAACGCAGACATGCACACCCTACCACTATGAGCACCTCCGAGAGACTGAGCCGGCATGTTATCTTGAAATTTACAGTTACCGTAGGTGCCTCGTCGTCGACGGGAACGTCTCCTCCCACTGAAAGCACATTGCCGGAAATCCTGAAATAAATTCAAGAATAATGCGAGCACTAGGCCTTGAACCCTGATGGGCTGGGGATACCACAGTCCCTCTAACCTTTCAACCACAGGTTGGTTCGCGCTGTCACAAGAGGTTGGGTTGACAGCGCGACTTTACCTCGAATGACACGAGTTTTTTTCTTTTTCTTTTGTGAGGGCATCGTACGACGCGAGGTGGAAGGCAGCGGGCGCTTCTATATCTCGCGTCACTTGAGAGGACCTTGCGACTCGCTGAAGTGCCTCGTTTTTTTTCTTCCTGCTTTTCTTTAGGCTTTAATTTTGTTTTTCGATTCTTTTTTTACTTTTGTTTACACTATAAAAAATATATATTAAAATTTATATTTACGTAATGTTTCAAAAAATGTTGATCATGTGTACAAAAATTGTATGGAAAAAATATACTATGTGTGTGAAAAAAGTTGATCATGTATTTAATAAAATAAATAAATCAAGCTTTTGAAAAAATATTCACCATGTATTAAAAAAATGTTAAACTTTTATTTGAAAAGTGATAAATGTGTATAGAAAAAATGTTGATCATGTATTAAAAAAATGTTGAACTTGTATTTGAAAATGTTAAATATGTATAGAAAAAATGTTGACCATGTATTAAAAAATGTTAATCTTGTATTTAAAAAATGTTAAATGTGTATAGAAACAATGTTGACCATTTATTCAAAAAATGTTGAACTTGTATTTAAAACATGTTAAATGTGTAGATTAATGTTGATCCTGTATTCCAAAAATATTTAAATTATATTTTAAAAATGTTAATCAAGCATTTGAAAAAGATGTTAAACATGTACAGAAAAGTGTTGACCATGTATTAAAAAATATATTAATATGGTATTTTAAAAAATGTTAATCAAGCATTTAAAAAATGTTAAACGTATTTAAGAAAACGTATTAGATATGTAACACAAATGTGTATTGGAAAAGAGTGAAATCTGAGAGAAGACAAAGAAAACAGATGAAGACGAGAAAGAAAGAAACAAACCTGAAGAAAAAAAACAAATGAAAACCAAGAAAAAATAAAGAAAACCGAAGGAAAAAAGAAATAAAATAAAAGAACAGTGAAAACATAGAAAAGAAACGGAAAAACAGGTGAATAAGGAAAAACAAAAAAACCTGTGGAAAACCAGCTCATTTCCTCTCAAGTAGGTTGCGCCCTGCAATACATCATTAAGCTCGAGCTAACTCGGTGGCTACAAAAGCAGCCTCTCACCCAGGGGGTCCTGGGATCGGTTCCTTATCTCTACCTTTTTTTCTTCCTTATTTCTCTCTCAGCTGTGCATTAAAGGGGAAAACGCTATTCGCCGCTCGCTGCGGCGAATCGGAGATTCGTACAGGGCAAGGATGCTAGCCACGAGAGATGGGCCGGCCCGGTTCCAGCTTTACGCTGCGCCCAACCGGTTTTGAAAACCTTCTAGTAGCTTCCCTGAACCTTGTTTTTTTAATTTATTTTTCATTTTTTTCTGCTTCTTTTCTGTTTCTACTTTTCTTTTATGTTCTTTCATTTTATTTTTCAAAAAATGTTCAGTTTTAAAAATAAATTGTAATAGACCAAAATTTGTTAATTTTTTTCCAAAAAATCTTCCTTTTTTCAAGTTGTGATAGGAAATTTAGAAAATATAAAATAATTCGGAAATTACTTTGAATACATTTTTTTGTCATGCAAGTTTAAAAAAATGTTCGGTAATTTCATGCAAGTTTATAATTACAAAAACTGTTCAACATTTGAGAAAATGTTTTTATTTTCAAAATTACTTCAGAAATTGAAAAAATGTTCTGATATTTCAAATATTGTTCTCCTTTCCAAAAAAATTTCGGAAATTCAAATTTTGTTGATTCTTTGTAAATTTGATCGCAAGCAAAAGGTGTTCAGGTAGTTTTAAAAAATGTTCGATTGTTTGAAAATTTGTCAGTAATTTCTAAAATGTTCGACTTTTATTTTTCTCCCTTTTGTAAAAAGAAATGTTCAGGAAATTAAAAAAGGGTATAAGTTTTTAATAATTTATCAAAATAAAAAATGTCTTCAAAATTTGCTCGCTAGTTCAAACAATGTTCGAGGAATTTCGTTTTTTTCACTTTCAAGTAAAATGTGCAGATTTTTCAGAAATATTTTCAAGTTAATTCAGTCTTATTGATTTGATTTTTCGCTTTTATAAAAAAACTTAGAAATTTCCCATTTTTGTTTATAATTGTTTCCAGAACTTCTCTGTGTTTTTGAAAATTTGTGCAAATAATTCAAAACACTACCCGGTTTAGTAAAAAATTAGGCTGCAGTAAATATCCGGTCCAGTGAATTTCTAAACAGATTCTGCTAATTTTATTCACTAGAAGTCATTCGCTCTTTTGGCTAGCATCACTTGTCGATGAGCTGTCATCACGAGTTTGAATCCTTCAAAATAGCGCATAGATTTTTTTGGTTCTTTTTTACAGAATAAAGACAGTTAACTTGATGCCTTCGAGTGGGCCAGCCCAATATCGGTTTGGCTGTGCGTCGGCGCGCTGTTGGATGCAGTAAGCGTCCATTAGGAGCTCTCCGTTAAAGGGCCAACCGATTAGTGCAGACGGTTCAACGAGAGACCCGTTCCATGCGAGATATAGGTCCAGCAGAAGGTGGAACAGGGGTCTTCACGTTATCGTCATGTCGTCGTCACTCTAATTTTATTTTTATTGCCAATTGCTTTTTATTATTAATATTTTGAATAATATATTTGAAAAACTTAAATTTACTTAAAAAATAAAAACCATGACCTTGAAAAAAATTAAGATAGTATAAAAATGTTTCTGATGTATATAAAAAATGTACACCAGGTATGGAGAAAAGTAGACATCAAATTGTTTTTTAAATGATAGTAATATCTAAAAAATGTTAAACGTCTATAAAAATGTTCATTATGTATATAAAAAAATATGTAATATATATGAAAAGAGAGTTGACAACAAAACATATCTTTTCTTAAAAAATAATCATTTACTTGAAAAAATGTTAAACATGCATAAGATAAATGTTTCTTATGTATATGTAAAGTGTACAATCTGTAAGAAAAAAGTAGACATTAAAATATACATCAGGAAAAATGTTAATCATGTACTTGAAAACGTTTAAATGTGTATAAAAAATGCTTCGTAGCTATAAGAAATATGTTTCTGATGTATAAAAAAATTTAATAGTTTGTATAAAAAAATTAGACATCAAAACATATATCTGAAAAAATGTTAATCGTATTTGAAAAATGTTTAACGTGTCTAAAGAATTGTTCCTGCTGTATATGAAAAATGCACAATCTGTATGAAAAGAAGTTGAACTCAAAACATATATTTAAAAAATGGATAATAATGTATTTAAAAATGATAAAAATATATAGAAATGTTTTACATGTATATAAAAATATATAATGTGTATTAAAATGAAAATTGGTATCAAAAAATATATTTGAAAATAATCACGTAGTCTAAAAATGTTAAACGTGTTGGAAATATGCCTAGATGCAATAATATTGTATTATTATATTTTCATGTTTATAATTAAGGACTGTTATATCTTCCAAACGTTCTGATTATAGGAATAGATTCGAACGAACTGTCACATCCCTCCAAGCACACGATTTCTTAGCGATCGCTAATTTCATCTGCGCGTTACATGTGCATCTCTCCTGCCAAATAACATCAACCGCCTCTGCTTGTTTGCATGCATGCGAGGGTTAGAAAGCTCCTAATTAGATGCATGCATGAAAAAACAAAACTGATAATGTCATCAGATACTTTTCAAAAACCGAGAATTCAAAATGGTTTGTAGCTCAAACCGTCGGCCGGATTGAAAAGTTGTCTTCACATAAAAGATTTGTCATGATGTGACATTCGAAACTAGATCCCATGTTGATATGTTTTGATGACTTTTTTTTTCAGGTCAAAAGTTATCATGCCTGGACTTCGTAAGTTATCATGGCTGCAATACATAACTTATCATGATGTTTACACTAAAGTTACGAGGGGTATGTTTCGACTATTTTTTCTAGGTAAAAATTTACCATGACCTTTGTAGGTTAATTATTAGGTCTGCAGTACCCCTTTCTAGCATCGGTGTCTTTCCTGGACCGCAAGGATGAGGTCCACGTGGGGACACAATAAAGTCTGCTTATAAACAAAACTTTGCAGCTCGTGTCGACCTAGTCCGTTTCGGTGCTGAGCTGAGTCGATACCAGACCGTACCATTGGCCACCTATGATCAGGTCTGTGTTGCGTAAAATACCATGCTATTTATGTAGAAGTTATCGAGGGTATGTTTTTCAACAACTTCTTTCCCACGGGTCAAAGTTACCGTGGTGTTTGTACGTAAGTTATCAGGTAAGCGATTGAGTATTACCATGACATCACACAAAAGTTATCGGAGTTATGTTTTTCAAAGAAAAAACCCCCCTAGTCAAAGTTATCACGGTGTTTGGATGTGAGTTATCAACTCTGTTGGGCGTATATTACCATGTTATTTATACGGAAGTTACCAGATGTATGGTTTTCAACAAATTTTATCCCGGGGGCAAAGAGTTACCGTGGTGTTTCTACGTGAGTTATCAACTCTGTTGTGCTTATATTACCGTCCTATTTACACAAAAGTTATCGGGTCAAATGGTTAGCTTAGTGTTTGTACGTGAGTTATCACATTTGTTGTGTGTATATTACCATTATTTACACACAAGTTACCGGTCTATATTATTCAACATATTTTTTCTTGGATAAAGAAGTTACCATGGTGCTTGTACGCGAGTTATCATATCAGCGATGCATAAGTACCATGCTATTTTTATTCAAGTTATTGGGGTATGTTTCAACACTTTTTTTCTTGGGTCAAAACTTACAACGGGTGTTTTGTATGTATATTATCAAGTCCGCGGTGCGTCCATTACCGTGTTATTTATACGAAAGATACCGGGGTATTTTCAAACAACATTTTCCCTAGATCAAAGTTCAGTTATCTCCTCCAGAATCACGATATGTTTTATTCCTAAAAAATAAGGTTGATGTAAGGTGGAAACCCTAGGGCCGATCTTTCACGATTTGAAGGTGATCCAACGAAGAACACAAAGCACACGAGAGGAAAGACGAGGGGAAAACACTCACATTGACGAGATCCAGTCACACATATGCTAGATCCATGAACATAGGGAGTGATACCAGGTCCAAACACAACAAAGGACGATACAAGAGGCGGTAGTTCTTCTTCGTGAGGAGGTCTTGAGGGATCTTCCCATTAGGGGTCTTGAATCCACTTGGGGGATCTTCTCCGTAGAGGCCGTGAACTCCGATGGAGAAGGGATCAAGTGGATGAGCAAAGCTCTATCTCTCAAATGGGCTATCACATTGCTAACCCTAATAAGAGGGGGAGCAGGAGTATATATAGTCTAGGGTAACGAAAGGGTACATGGGCTTCGGCCCAACACGCTGTCAACACACAGGCGTTGGACGTCCGACAGTTACCGGTCGTTCGGTGGCTCGCGAGGGTCCGGACATCCAGTACTTGTCGGAAGTCCGATGGTTTGGCTCGCGATGGTTGGCGTCGGATTTCCGGCCGACGTCTGACGTGCGGGACGTCGGTCGTCTGGTGGTCTCCATACATCCGACGTTTTGGTTTTGTGATGGTGGTGCCGGTCGTCCGGAGGGGCTCGGTCGTCCGAGGGCTGGAGCGTGTCGGTCGTCCGGTCGGTGTCGGTCATCCGACTGCTGGAGCATGCGCGGGCTGGGACTCGGCTGGCTGGCTGGAGCTCCCACGCGTCGGGCGTCCGACACGTACCGGTCATCTAGTGGCTGTAGATTCCTGGTAGCTCTTCCTCTTGGTCAATGTACTTGGTGTCCTCACCGTCTTGTCCGTTGGGTGTAGCTGTCTCGTGGCCTTCCTCCAAGTACCTGATCACACATAGGGTCTCCGCTTGAGGTAGTAGCCATGTCTCATATGTAGAAAGTGGTGGTTCGGAGAGGAGCGAGTTCACCTTAGTTTCAATAGCCTTTGCTCGAGCTCTTGTCATTGGTCCAAGTGGTGTCGTGGGAGACGTAGGTAGGTCTATGGGGATTACCATAGGATGCTCCGCATCATCCCCCCCTTGGAAAAGATCTGACCTCGGATCGAAATCCTCATCACCATGGTAGGGAGAAAGATCGTGGACGTTGACGATATCGCTCACGGAGTACTTGTGGTAAGTCGATCTTGTACGCATTTTTGTTGTAGCGCTCGAGCACCTTGAAGGGTCCGTCGGCTCGTGGTCGAAGCTTGGACTTGCGTTCGTTAGGGAAGTGTTCCTTGCGAAGGGTGTAGCCATACAAGATCTCCAATGGTGAGTATCATGGGTTGCTTGTTGATGTTGAGCTTGGTCGCGAGTCGTTGTACCTGGCGCTCGATGGTGTGTCTTGTATCTTCATGTATCTTCTTGAGATAGTTCACTCGTGCACTTGCGTCCATATTGATGCGCTCTTGTAGTGGAAGAGGTAAAATGTCCAATGGGGACAACAGGTTGAAGCCGTAGACGACCTCGAAGGGGGACTAGCCAGTAGTAGAGTGTCTTGCACGATTGTAGGTGTACTCGGTGATGGGTAGGCACTCTTCCCACTCCTTGATGTTCTTCTTGATCAACACGCAAAGTAGAATGGAGAGTGTCCGGTTCGTGATCTCCGTTTGGCCGTCGGTTTGAGGATGGTATGCCGAAGAGAACAAAACCTTGATTCCGAGCTTGGCACATAAGGTCTTCGAAAAGTAGCTCAAGAACTTGACGTCACGGTCCGAGACAATAGTTTTTGGCACTCCATGTAGACGCAAGATTTCCCTACAAAAAAGATTTGCAACATGTGAAGCATCGTCTACCTTGTTGCATGGGATGAAATGAGCCATTTTAGAGAATCGGTCCACAACAACAAACACGAAGTCTTTGCCATTTCGAGTTCAAGGCAAACCAAGCACAAAGTCCATACTAATATCTTCCCATGGGTGATACGGAATAGGAAGTGGCATATAGATACCATGGGATTGAGCTTTAGACTTAGCTTTGCGACATGTAGAGCCTCGGTTGGTGAAACGTGAGACGTCACGGAACATCTTGGGCCAAAAGTAGTTCTTTGAGAGCGTAACAAAGGTGTTGTCACGTCCAAAGTGTCCCATAAGTCCTCCTCCATGAGCTTCTTGCAAAAGTAACAAACGAAGAGAAGACTCGGGAATATAAGGTTTCTTAGCTCTCATAAGATAAGCATCCTTGATGTAATAGCGTTCCCAAGATGTATGCGTCAAACATTTGGCATAAGGAATAGCAAAAGTAGGATCATGCAATACAAGTCTTTTATGTGCTCAAAGCCAATGACATTCAATAATAGTTTGGTAACAATCATCCATCTACAGGAAAGCGCATCCGCCACAACATTCTCTTTGCCTTTGATATACTTGATGACATAAGGAAAAGACTCAATGAATTCACTCCACTTAGCATGATGCTTGTTCAACTTAGTTTGACCCTTAAGATACTTAAGTGTTTCATGATCCGTGTGAAGAATGAACTCATGGGGGCGGAGATAATGCTCCCAAACATGCAAGGCTCTCACTAAAGCATATAACTCATTGTCATAGATGGGGTAGTTAAGTTGCGCTCCGGAAAGTTTTTCACTAAAATAAGCTATGGGGCGCTTCTCTTGCATCAACACACCTCCTATGCCATAACCTCTAGCATCGCAATGTATCTCAAATGGTTTATCAAAGTTGGGTAATGCAAGCAAAGGGGCATGTGTGTGACGCCCCCGATTTGACCATACATTAATCATACACGCAAACGCGTACGATCAAGATCAGGGACTCACGGAAAGATATCACAACACAACTCTAGACACAAATTGAAAAATAATACAAGCTTTATATTACAAGCCAGGGGCCTCGAGGGCTCGAATACATCAGCTCGAAAACACAAGAGTCAGCGGAAGCAATAATATTTGAGTACAGACATGAGTTAAACAAGTTTGCCTTAAGAAGGCTGGCACAAAAGTAGCGACGATCGAAAAGGCAAGGCCTCCTGCCTGGGACCTCCTAACTACTCCTCGAAGCCGAACTCCACGTAGAATCATCCTCGGGATCTCTAGCTCCTGGACTCCAGCATTTGGTTGCGACAACCGAGAAGAATGCAAAGGGGGAAAAGAGGGAGAAAAGCAACCGTGAGTACTCATCCAAAGTACTCGCAAGCAAGGATCTACACTACATATGCATGGGTATCTGTGTAAAGGGGCAATATCGGTGGACTGAACTACAGAATGCCAGAATAAGAGGGGGATAGCTAGTCCTGTCGAAGACTACGCTTCTAGCCACCTCCATCTTGCAGCAAGTAGAAGAGAGTAGACGGTAAGTTCACCAAGTAGCATCGCATAGCATAATCCTACCCGGCGATCCTCCCTTCGTCGCCCTGTGTGAGAGCGATCACCGGGTTATATCTGGCACTTGGAAGGGTGTGTTTTATTAAGTATCCGGTTCTAGTTGTCATAAGGTCAAGGTACAACTCCGGGTCGCCTGTTACCGTGGACACGGCTATTCGAATAGATCAACTTCCCTGCAGGGGTGCACCACATTACCCGACACGCTCGATCCCTCTGGCCGGGCACACTTTCTTGGGTCATGTCCGGCCTCGGGAGATCAACACGTCGCAGCCCCACCTAGGCTCAACAGAGAGGTCAGCACGCCGGTCTAAATCATATGCGCGCAGGGGTCTGGGCCCATCGCCCATTGCACACCTGCACGTTGCGTACGCGGCCGGAAGCAGACCTAGCCCCCTTAATACAAGCGCGAGCTTACGGTCCAATGCGGCGCGCGCCACTCAGTCGCTGACGTCAAAAAGAGCTTCGGCTGATACCACGACGCCGGTTGCCCATATCTTGTCCCACGTGGCGATTAGTGCGTATAAGGTCAACGACCCAACTTAGATCAAATAGCAAGATCTCGTTAAGCGTTTTATTATGAAGTAACTGCGGACGCCGACCAGGGGCAGGCCCACCTCTCTCCTAGGTGGTCTCAACCTGCCCTGTCGCTCCGCCACAAAGTAACAGTCGGGGGCCGTCGGGAACCCAGGCCCACCTCTACCGGATGGAGCCACCTGCCCCTTCAGCCCCCATCTCCGAACAGTATCATAAGTAATGTAACAGTATAAAGTATATAACATATGCCCGTGATCACCTCCCGAAGTGATCACGGCCCAGTAGTACAGCATGGCAGACGGACAAGAGTGTAGGGCCACTGATGGAACACTAGCATCCTATACTAAGCAGTAGGATAGCAGGTAAGGGTAACAACTGTAGCAACAATGACAGGCTATGCATCAGAATATGATTAACCGAAAGCAGTAACATGCTGCACTACTCTAATGCAAGCAGTAGAGAGAAGGAATAGGCGATATCTGGTGATCAAGGGGGGGGCTTGCCTGGAAGCTCAGCCGAGAAGGAGGGGTCGTCAACACCGTAGTCGTACTGGGTAGCTGCGGCGTCGGTCTCGGTGTCTAGCGAGAGAAGAGGGGGAAGAAACAATAAATATAATGCAAACATACGCATGACGATGCATGTCATGACAATGAGCGGTGCTAGGTGTGCCCTAACGCGGTAGGAAGTGATACCGACGAAGGGGGGAAACATCTGGGAAAGTATCCCCGGTGTTTCGCGTTTTCGGACAGATGAACCGGAGGTGGAAAGTTGCGTGTTTTCTATGCTAGGGATGTGTGGCGGGCGAACGGGCTGCGTATTCGGATTCGTCTCGTCGTTCTGAGCAACTTTCATGTAGAAAACACATCTGAGCTACGGTTTATTTTCTATTATTTTTAAAGTTTTACATCATTTTCTAGAATTTATTTAATTAATTTAAATCAACATTATCCAGAATAGTATGGGATGGCGTCAGCATGACGTAGGCGTGACGTCAGCAGTCAACAGTGTGGTTGACTGGAGTCTAACATGACCTGTGGGTCCTGTGGGACCCACCTATCATAGACTAAACATGTTAATTAGGGTTTAATTAAGCAGGATTGATTATGTTTATTTAAACTAGATTAATTTATTTAACTAATTAATTAATTAATTTTTATATCTAAAAAAACGTTCCAGGGCGGGCCCCACGTGCCATAGGCACAGGGGCCTATCGGGCGCTACGGGCGCCTGTGCGGGCGCTCGCCCGCAGGGAGCGGCGGGGCTAGGCCAGAGGCCAGGGCGGCCGCGGTGGCCGACGGCGCTGCGGCGTCGGTGGCGTAGGGGACGGAGCTGGGGTGGCCGGCGCGCGACTGGGAGGGAGCGGGGCCATCGCGGGGAGGCAGGAAGAGGCGGGCGCGGCAGCACTGCGCGCGACAGTAGGGCGGCAGGGAGGCGGGGGAGCAGCACCAGGGGCGTGGCGGCGCGGGCGCGCGGCTGAGCCCCGCAGCGGGCAGCAGCGGCGAGCGGGGGGTGGTTGGCGGCGAGTAAGCAGCATGGGAGGAGGCGGCCGCGGGTGGTGGCCGGAACGGGGAGGCTGGCGGGCGCGTCACGTGGCCGCGGGGTGCGCGCGGGCGCGAGAGGAGGAGAGGCCAGGGGCGCGCGCGCGAGGGCTGCAGTCGCGCGCGGGAACGGAGGGCGCGTGAGCGCGGGGCCGAAGCACGAGAGGCGTGCGCGGGTGAGGCCAAGCACGCGCGTGGAGGGTGCGGCGAGGCGCGCATGAGCTCAGGCGCAGGACGAGGATGTGCAACAGAGAGGGGGAGAAGAGGAGAGGGAGGTCGTGGCCTCACCGGTGATGTAGGGCACGGGGCAGCGGGGCTCGTGGAGGGGGTCGGGTACGACGGCGCCGGAGGGGAAGCAGTCTGTCGAGGTGGCGGAGGCAGGCCGGCGAGGAAGCTCTGGCGACGGGCGGCGGTGGGCGCGGTCGTTCTGGGCGGCGTCGGGGTCGGGCCCTCCGAGTTTTGCACACATTCAGCTCGATGACGCCCCTCAAACTCTTGATCGAGCAAAGTATCGAGGGAGAGTTTCGTCAGCACGACGGCGTGGTGATGGTGATAATGATGTGATCCGCGCAGGGCTTCACCTAAGCACTACGACAATATGACCGGAGGAGTAAGCGGTGGAGGGGGCACCGCACACGGCTAAGAAACAATTGATGTGCTTAGAGTTGCCCCCGCCCTCGTATATAAAGGAGGGAGAGGGAAGGAGGCCGGCATAGGGCGTGCCATGTGGGAGGAGTCCCACTTGGACCCCTAGTCCAATTCGGCCCCCTTTCCTTTTACCGGAAGGGGAAAGGGGGAAGGAGAAGGAGGAGGAGAAGGAAAGGGGGCCACGCCCCCTCCCCTTGTCCAATTCGGACTCCCCATGGGGGGGGCGCCACCCCCTTGTGGGCTGCCTTGCCTCCCCTCTATGGCCCATATGGCCCATATCTTTCCCCCGGGGGTTCCAGTCACCCCTCTGGTACTCCGATATGTACATGATACATCCCGAAACACTTCCGGTGTCTGAATACTACTGTCGGGACCCCGATTCCAAGTCACACCGATCTAGCCTGTAACACCTCATATCACTTTGCGGCCTCACGCACGGTACTCCCACGGGTGTCGCCTTACCATGGCCCGGGACCGTTTGCGCCTTTTGGCTCACGTATATGACAATGTCGCTAGCATCCATATGACATAGAACCCGGGCCGACATGGCTAGTCGTGAACCCAAAGCGGCACTAACGTATGGGGACATGCATACATGAATCAACATCGAACGTGTCGGTCAGCAGCGTGCGAATCCGGGCTGTAGCACTGGGCTAACAGGACTCCGGGAACCCGGGCTGTAGCAGGCTAGGCAGGACTCCGGATGTCACCGCGTGACATTTCCCCGAAGGGACAGACACAGGAACGATATGAAACACATGCCGGCCGGTCAAGTGTCCAGAGCAGTAGTGCTGGGCTAGCAGGACTCCGGTGAACCGGGCTGTAGCGGACTACTATGGCTCAAGGAGGCACTAGACTACATTTCCCCATAAGAGAGGCTGCTAAGGATAGACAACTAGATTGTCGGATCCCACACATACCAAGCATTTCAATCATACACACAATATGCTTGATATGTGCAAATACAACATGGCATCACAACAAGACTCTACGACTCAGAGTATTTATTCATTAGGCTCCGAAGAGCCAGATATTACAAACATGGGTCTCATGACCCAACATTCAGAGCATACAAGTCAAAGCACATGCAGAAGCTTAACATGTCTGAGTACAGACATCTACAAAAGAAAAAGGCTGCGAAGCCTGACTATCTCCCAGATCCTGCCGAGGGCACAAGATCGTAGCTGAGGTATCAAGCTAAACGTCGAAGTCCACACGGAACTACTAGCGAGACTGACGTCTCTCTGCAAAACATAAAATAGGCAAACGTGAGTACAAATGTACCCAGCAAGACTTACATCAGAACTATCTACATATGCATCGGTATCAACAAAGGGGGGTGGTGGAGTTTAACTGCAGCAAGCCAGCTTTGACTCGGTGGCTATCCTGAACTACGACTGCAAGCAACTCTTTTGAGGTGGCGCACACGAGTCCACATATTCGCCATCTCAATACACCACTATGGATTCGCTCCCGTCTCCCTACGAGAACGCCATCCATAGCACTCACGCTTATCTTGCGCATTTTAGAGTATCCACTTCCACTTGTCTATGAACTGTACAGGCAACCCAGAAGTCCTTTACCGCGGACACGGCTATTCGAATAGATCATATTAACCCTGCAGGGGTGTACTTCGTCACACACGCTCTCGCCACTTACCACCATGTACACGTCGTGTACCTCGGCAACCTTCAAGCGGAAGCCTGGCGAGGGAGTCGGCCACGACCTGACTAACCACACAAGTCTCTGGTCCAGGTTTATCGCCTATTCGGGTTCCATCCGCAAGGAGATCCGGCCGGGGTGTCGCTCACGGCCCCAAACGATGTGAACAGGGTTCCCAAGCCCACCTCGACGGATGGATCTACGCTTGGTACACCGTGCCACGGTGCCTAGTCTGTCCCAAGCCCACCTGTACCGGGTACCACTTGCTAGACTACTAACACAACCTACAAACACCAGAAACTAGTTGCAACTCCTGGACAGAGATCGAGGCGGTTAATAAGTCGAGAGGGGTCGAGTTACCGGAACCCAATGTGTGGTAGTAACTGTTCATGGATCACAAACACAGAACTCGGTTCCTGAGGACGGTTTCAATGAGACAACCCACCATGTACTCCTACATGGCCTCTCACCGCTACCTTTACCAAATCGTGTTCACACCCTTAGCTCTCACACAGTAGGACATGTTCACCACTTTCCAATTCATTCCCGATGAATCAGACCTGACACAACTCTAAGCAATAGCAGGCATGACAAACAAGCATGAATGAGTAGGCACATCAGGGCTCAAACAACTCCTACTCATGCTAGTGGGTTTCATCTATTTACTGTGGCAATGACAGGTCATGCAGAGGATAAGGGGTTCAACTACCGCAGCAAGTAACAGATGAATCGTTGTTGTCCTAATGCAGTAAAAGAGAGCAGGAGCGAGAGAGTGGGATTGTATCGGAATGAACAAGGGGGTTTTGCTTGCCTGGCACTTCTGAAGATAGCATTGAGTCTTCATTAGTGTCAACGATCACAACGCCGGAACATCGTCTACCGGGGGGGGGGGGACAAATACCGGCAACAGAGAAGAAATTCAATCAATGCAATGCACAATATGATGCATGATCATGACATGGTAATATGAATGTGTTCTGGGCTAATGCAAGCTAGAACAGATTGTGATGAGTCCATTTGAACCAAAGATTCAAATGCAAACCCATTTTATAAAGTCATATAAGTGCATTATCTTGTTTCATCTAAACAGCAGGTTAGGTTGCTCTACATGCATGAAACCAGTGCAGATGGATAGATGGGATTTTTCTGATCATTTTTCATATATAAATTATTTGATTTGGAGCTACGGTTGAATTTCTATGAATTTTAGAAGTTTGCACTATTTTCTGGAATTTCCTGAATTATTTTAAATCCAGAAAAGGATTAATTGCGTCAGCACTGCGTCATGCCTGTGTCAGCAGTCAACTGGGTTGACCCAGGTCAAACCTGACGTGTGGGGGCCACACGTCAGCGACACAGGGCTAATCCCGGTCAAATCCAGCGCTGACTGAGGTTTGACTAGGCCTGGGGCCCACTGTCAGTGGTTGTGGGCGGTTTAAGCAGCGGGGTTAGCGCCTAATGACGGTGCCACATCATCGGTCGCCGGAGCCTTGCCGGCGGCGACCAAAACGACGGCGGCTCGGCTCGGGTTTGAGCTACGAGGGGTGGTTTGGTGAGCTAAGGGCACCGGGGAGTAGCTCTTGCTCGTCCGCATCCAAAGGACCGGACGGGAGGCAGCGGGGTGGCCGGGAGCAGCGCCGGCGGTGAGCAAGGCGGCGGCCGGAGTTCGGACGGGGCTGGGTTCGGCGCTACGGTGCACGGGAGGAGGAGCTGGTGGTGTCTAGGGGCTCCTGGTGCTGCGTTGAGCACAGCGGTGAGCTTGGCTTCGAGCCACTGTGGCTCTAGCCACGTCGGCGACGAGGCACGACGGCGGCGAGCTTCGGCCGCGGTGGTTAGTGGGGCTAGAGGAAGAAATCGACGGCGGGGAGAGAGGGGTTGGGGTGAGGGGCTCACGGCGGTTGCAGCGGTGGCCTCTTCGAGCTCGGGGAAGGCCGGACGACGACGAGTCGACGATGGGGATCCGCGGTGGCCGACGATGAAGAAGAGGTTGGGAACGGCGTTTTGAGGCATCTGGCGTCGAGTGGGTCGACGGGGAGGATGAGGGCGTCGAGGCGGAGGCCATGGACACGTCGGCGAGGCGAGGGAGGGCCTGAGGCCATGGCTACGGTGACAGCGAGCTCGCGGCTGTCTCGGCCATGGTGGAGAGGGCGAAAGGAAGGCGAGGGGGAGAATGGTGGGGCGGTCAGAGCGATCCAGACGGCTCTGGCGGGTCTGTCCGCGGCGCCACGCAAGCTAGCAGGTAGGAGGTGGCACAGGCGCGTGTGTGCGCACGGCGAGCACGCGCTCGGCGTCCTTCTAGCGCGGTGGAGACGACGACTGGCGTCGGCCAGCTGGTTTGGGCCGTGCTGGGCCAGGCCAGGTAAGCGCCAGGTGAGTTTGCTCTCTTTCTCTCTCTTTTATTTCTGTTTCTGTTTTTCTATTTTGTTATTTTGTTCTGGGCTTTATTAAAAATGCCAGGGCATTTCCAAAAATCATGAAACTAATCAGGGCTACTGTTTAGAATACATCCAACAGTAAACATTTTAGTTTATGATTATTTGAGCATTTAAAATATTTAATAGCATTTAAATGCCCGAATGCAAATACTACATGATTTAATTCAGAGTCCAAATATGTCATAGAAAAATGTGCAGCACCTCTGGTTATTGTTTCCAACATTTTCCAGAAATGATGAACATTTTTGAAAGCCATTTGGAAACACTGAGAATATTTTAGTTGAGCCTAGTGAATTCCTTTGATGCTAGGGTTTATGCAATCCCCATTTCAATTTTCTGCAAAATTCAAACATGATGCACACCTGAAACTATCCTAGTGCAATACGAGAAGCTAGGGATGTGACAACTCGCCCCCACTAAACAAGAATCTCGTCCCGAGATTCAAGCGTAGGGTAAGAGGAAAAGGGGACACAAAAGCTAACACTATCTTCTCGATCCCATTGTTCTTCTCGAAGATGTTGATTCATTGCATCCCTTTGATCTTGACATCATTTCTTTCGGGAGCTTCATCCAACTATGATGACGGAAGAGAGGGAAACTCTACAGGATTGATCTTCTCGAAGATCGAGCTATGCAAGATCAACTTGCGGAATGAGATGTTGAAACATCTCGAGTTGAGACACAAAACACATCGAGAGGGATGGAAGAACAAACGATGAGGTTTGATTTGGTGGGCAACAATCCCACGCTTAGATAATATGGTGCATGGGTTCCAAAGCAGCGAGGAGTTAGTTGCCATGACTCCATAACGGGGCACCTTAGGAAAGGTGACTCGTAGAATTCTTCCCTTAAGTGGCAAAAAGAATTACTTTTGATACAAAGATCATTGAAACTCTTTATACTAGCGTAAGGCAATTACAAATGATCGTTAGAAAGAATTCAAAAGAATGGCACACTCAATTTGGAAAGGAAACTATGGTTATAGAACAACTCGGCAAATGGAAGGCACATTCCAGTTGATACCAAGGATATAACCTAGTGACTGAGCGTGCTTTCAAGAACTTGAGCATTTCCATATTCATCAAGGTTTTACCAACATCCGTGCTGAGGATCCTGGCAACACATCATACTACCATGATGAACGGTGATGGAGGATGCAGATGCAAAGGAAGATAACACTTTCTCAGATTTTTCCTTAGCAATGCCAAAGAAGCAAATCTGGATGATCGACCGAGAGACATTTAGCACTCCGCTTCTAATGTTCTCCTTGATGTGCTAGCGTAACACGGTCAATGCTTAAAACATCAACACGGCCATCAAGTAAAGGTCGAACTTCGGGAACACAAGAATCCATAAGGAATAACTACGGAAGTAAATCCTACGGAATCCTTATGGGGAGGTGGCCAACTTTATCAATCAGAATACTACAATAATAGGTCTTCCGGCTGGGTGTGTTGGCTAGGACATCCACTTACCGGGTTATAGAGAGACCAATATTATAATTCTTGGAAAAGGTTCCAACCATCATATCTGCCCGAGATTCAGATCTGGTTGGTGTCAGGATATTCCAGACTCATCAAGTCTAGAAGGAAAAATGAAAGTTTGCAACACAAATCGACGAGATGACGTTGCGAGATTCTCAGGGGATGAACTACGATAGCAAGCTCCAAAACATGAGTTGGTTCTGCTAAACACATGTGAACACGCTGTCCCAGACAAGCATGACCACATAGTAGTCTTATGATAAAACACTACCGAGTTCAGGTGGGGAACCATCCTCGAGGATATTGGAGTCTTGTGCATGATCTAGAATTAGCACAACAAGCTCCTTTTCCTTGAAAAAATCAATCAGTGGCTTGGTGTGCTAGGAACACATATAAAATGGAGGTAGCGAGCCTATCAAACCATAGCATACTTCGCACATGCATGACTGACTTGGGATGGTTCCAGAGAAAACAAAAACAATCTTTCTCGGATCCACGACGACACCTTACATCAAGTGCACGTGAATTAAAGAAAGTCACTTCTTTCGTCCAAACATATCCTTCATGAGATAGCATGAAGAAAATGCTAGCACAAGTTTCCAACACTAACTTAATGTTCAACACGAGTCATGGAGAAGATAAGAATGTTGCCGATGGGCTCAACAACAATTTATCAAAATTCCAATGGAGATGGACTTCCATAATTATGTGAACAAGTGATAGCATTGGTCAGACCCAAAAGATATAATGGTGTATGCTCGAGGGATCAACCGCGAGTAAGACAACATTACGAACATCGTTGGTTCTGATTTGATTTGACGATAGCCCATGTTCAAATCAAAGTCTTGATACGATAATAGGTCCAACAACTGATCACAAGGACCAATCGATGAAGATATCACCTTTCTTCGACACACACACACACAAGGATATCCCTTTGGAAATGAACTAAGTTAGACAAGCTTTTATCTTCCAACTCTCCAAGTTGTTGTCTAGCTTAACCAACTAGCTCAAGGGTAGGCAACACAGATTCTTGGAGAAGGGTTGGTTACAAGAAACCAACTTGATCACGAGCTCAACATAGCGGTCAGGTGACAACCTGGTGATACTTCTGAGAAGATATTCGGAAAATCACGAACCACCGATATGTTACTAAGCTCGAGAACAATCTTGCTCTTCAGGGCAAGACGATATGATCAACTGAGCAAGGGTTTAACAAAATCCTAACTCATTGATTGAAGAGTGCACCAAAAATAAGGACTAGGTAGGACGATCAATCTTAGGATGACGATTCAATAACCAGCACGCTAAGAATGAGAGTATTGCCATTAACTGCCAAGCAACGAGTTGCTCAGAGTATTGATTTCACACCTCACGGTTCACTTGTCGGTATTCCGGTTGTGACAACACGGGACCGAGGAATGAATAATGATGGCGAGAAGTATCACTGCGTCAAGAATTCATAAGAGTTGGTGCAATTCTCATGACACTCTTGACATGAAGATGGTTACACTCCAAGGTAGAACAGAACAAAAACTGGATTGGCATTTTGATCTGTGGAATACAATTGTTTTGACCCGATCCTAGATATGGATGAGGTTCTGGAGTTAGTTTCTCCTAGTCATTCTGAAATAGAATGGCTTGACAAACAACAAGAATAATAGGCATCGATAACACAAATGCACAATTACTCCTGACTATCAATTGATAGATGAAGGTCAGAATACAGCTAAAGAGGGACAACCCAAAAGAACATATGATTATCTGAGTTGTGGATGCATGGATTAGTATGTCGAACAAGTTCAACATATTTCTTCCGGATAATCCATGCAGAGGAGGAAGGACTGGCAGAGTCACAATATGAATGGAGTACTCCTCAAGAGCACTCTAGTTGTGATCTTTCGGTTTCGCGAGGAACTTCTTCCATAAGTAGTTCATGATGTTTGGAAGAAGGATGTACCATGAACCTCGAGGACTATCGCAAAGGTTGCTAATATCCTAAAGGAACGAGCAACACTATCAACACGAGGTAAGTAGGGTGAATCTTGGGTTCAAGAACCCAGAAACAAAATGCCTACTAACTAATAACATCACGGGATGCTTTCGAGAAAGGTGGCCAAAATTATCACACTGGGAACACAAAACATGGCTGGATTATTAGGTGATCCTCTAAAACACCTAGGGTCATAATAATAGCTCCAACATATATGTCGAGACAACAGAGTACCTCAACTCACCGATTAGTGTGGATAAACTGGCCCAAAGAACATCGAGAATGGAAAGAAGGGATTTGCAAATGCATCAGACTATTTAGAGACCTGGGATGACTCGGACAACATAGAGGCTGTAAAAGCTCAAAAGGATTTGAGATATCCTGCAAAATGGTGGCATAACCATTCAGAATCACAATATCAAGGTTCCGAGACCAACTATGAACATACGGAAGTAGTAGAGACTGAACTGAGGCTTGAAACCAACAATCCTACGAGTCTACGGATTAGTAACACGTGATCCTGATAGAAAGATGAGAAGCCTAGTTCTTAATCCCCGTAGAAGAGAAGAGGATGACTCAGATCAGAAGGCTATAAGGTAAAGGAGTAAAAAGAACCTTACGTTCCCTTCCACAATCAATTCCCTTATATAACTAAAGCATTTCTAGACTCAACTTCGACCAGTTTGGCTTGGTAATCCTACAGGCAGTCAGGCTCTGATACCAAAGCTGTCGGGACCCCGATTCCAAGTCACACCGATCTAGCCTGTAACACCTCATATCACTTTGCGGCCTCACGCACGGTACTCCCACGGGTGTCGCCTTACCATGGCCCGGGACCGTTTGCGCCTTTTGGCTCACGTATATGACAATGTCGCTAGCATCCATATGACATAGAACCCGGGCCGACATGGCTAGTCGTGAACCCAAAGCGGCACTAACGTATGGGGACAGGCATACATGAATCAACATCGAACGTGTCGGTCAGCAGCGTGCGAATCCGGGCTGTAGCACTGGGCTAACAGGACTCCGGGAACCCGGGCTGTAGCAGGCTAGGCAGGACTCCGGATGTCACCGCGTGACATTTCCCCGAAGGGACAGACACAGGAACGATATGAAACACATGCCGGCCGGTCAAGTGTCCAGAGCAGTAGTGCTGGGCTAGCAGGACTCCGGTGAACCGGGTTGTAGCGGACTACTATGGCTCAAGGAGGCACTAGACTACATTTCCCCATAAGAGAGGCTGCTAAGGATAGACAACTAGATTGTCGGATCCCACACATACCAAGCATTTCAATCATACACACAATATGCTTGATATGTGCAAATACAACATGGCATCACAACAAGACTCTACGACTCAGAGTATTTATTCATTAGGCTCCGAAGAGCCAGATATTACAAACATGGGTCTCATGACCCAACATTCAGAGCATACAAGTCAAAGCACATGCGGAAGCTTAACATGTCTGAGTACAGACATCTACAAAAGAAAAAGGCTGCGAAGCCTGACTATCTCCCAGATCCTGCCGAGGGCACAAGATCGTAGCTGAGGTATCAAGCTAAACGTCGAAGTCCACACGGAACTACTAGCGAGACTGACGTCTCTCTGCAAAACATAAAATAGGCAAACGTGAGTACAAATGTACCCAGCAAGACTTACATCAGAACTATCTACATATGCATCGGTATCAACAAAGGGGGGTGGTGGAGTTTAACTGCAGCAAGCCAGCTTTGACTCGGTGGCTATCCTGAACTACGACTGCAAGCAACTCTTTTGAGGTGGCGCACACGAGTCCACATATTCGCCATCTCAATACACCACTATGGATTCGCTCCCGTCTCCCTACGAGAACGCCATCCATAGCACTCACGCTTATCTTGCGCATTTTAGAGTATCCACTTCCACTTGTCTATGAACTGTACAGGCAACCCAGAAGTCCTTTACCGCGGACACGGCTATTCGAATAGATCATATTAACCCTGCAGGGGTGTACTTCGTCACACACGCTCTCGCCACTTACCACCATGTACACGTCGTGTACCTCGGCAACCTTCAAGCGGAAGCCTGGCGAGGGAGTCGGCCACGACCTGACTAACCACACAAGTCTCTGGTCCAGGTTTATCGCCTATTCGGGTTCCATTCGCAAGGAGATCCGGCCGGGGTGTCGCTCACGGCCCCAAACGATGTGAACAGGGTTCCCAAGCCCACCTCGACGGATGGATCTACGCTTGGTACACCGTGCCACGGTGCCTAGTCTGTCCCAAGCCCACCTGTACCGGGTACCACTTGCTAGACTACTAACACAACCTACAAACACCAGAAACTAGTTGCAACTCCTGGACAGAGATCGAGGCGGTTAATAAGTCGAGAGGGGTCGAGTTACCGGAACCCAATGTGTGGTAGTAACTGTTCATGGATCACAAACACAGAACTCGGTTCCTGAGGACGGTTTCAATGAGACAACCCACCATGTACTCCTACATGGCCTCTCACCGCTACCTTTACCAAATCGTGTTCACACCCTTAGCTCTCACACAGTAGGACATGTTCACCACTTTCCAATTCATTCCCGATGAATCAGACCTGACACAACTCTAAGCAATAGTAGGCATGACAAACAAGCATGAATGAGTAGGCACATCAGGGCTCAAACAACTCCTACTCATGCTAGTGGGTTTCATCTATTTACTGTGGCAATGACAGGTCATGCAGAGGATAAGGGGTTCAACTACCGCAGCAAGTAACAGATGAATCGTTGTTGTCCTAATGCAGTAAAAGAGAGCAGGAGCGAGAGAGTGGGATTGTATCGGAATGAACAAGGGGGTTTTGCTTGCCTGGCACTTCTGAAGATAGCATTGAGTCTTCATTAGTGTCAACGATCACAACGCCGGAACATCGTCTACCGGGGGGGGGGGGGGACAAATACCGGCAACAGAGAAGAAATTCAATCAATGCAATGCACAATATGATGCATGATCATGACATGGTAATATGAATGTGTTCTGGGCTAATGCAAGCTAGAACAGATTGTGATGAGTCCATTTGAACCAAAGATTCAAATGCAAACCCATTTTATAAAGTCATATAAGTGCATTATCTTGTTTCATCTAAACAGCAGGTTAGGTTGCTCTACATGCATGAAACCAGTGCAGATGGATAGATGGGATTTTTCTGATCATTTTTCATATATAAATTATTTGATTTGGAGCTACGGTTGAATTTCTATGAATTTTAGAAGTTTGCACTATTTTCTGGAATTTCCTGAATTATTTTAAATCCAGAAAAGGATTAATTGCGTCAGCACTGCGTCATGCCTGTGTCAGCAGTCAACTGGGTTGACCCAGGTCAAACCTGACGTGTGGGGGCCACACGTTAGCGACACAGGGCTAATCCCGGTCAAACCCAGCGCTGACTGAGGTTTGACCAGGCCTGGGGCCCACTGTCAGTGGTTGTGGGCGGTTTAAGCAGCGGGGTTAGCGCCTAATGACGGTGCCACATCATCGGTCGCCGGAGCCTTGCCGGCGGCGACCAAAACGACGGCGGCTCGGCTCGGGTTTGAGCTACGGGGGGTTGTTTGGTGAGCTAAGGGCACCGGGGAGTAGCTCTTGCTCGTCCGCATCCAAAGGACCGGACGGGAGGCAGCGGGGTGGCCGGGAGCAGCGCCGGCGGCGAGCAAGGCGGCGACCGGAGTTCGGACGGGGCTGGGTTCGGCGCTACGGTGCACGGGAGGAGGAGCTGGTGGTGTCTACGGGCTCCTGGTGCTGCGTTGAGCACAGCGGTGAGCTTGGCTTCGAGCCACTGTGGCTCTAGCCACATCGGCGACGAGGCACGGCAGCGGCGAGCTTCGGCCGCGGTGGTTAGTGGGGCTAGAGGAAGAAATCGATGGCGGGGAGAGAGGGGTTGGGGTGAGGGGCTCACGGCGGTTGCAGCGGTGGCCTCTTCGAGCTCGGGGAAGGCCGGACGGCGACGAGTCGACGATGGGGATCCGCGGCGGCCGACGATGAAGAAGAGGTCGGGAACGGCGTTTTGAGGCATCTGGCATCGAGTGGGTCGACGGGGAGGATGAGGGCGTCGAGGCGGAGGCCATGGACACGTCGGCGAGGCGAGGGAGGGCCTGAGGCCATGGCTACGGCGACAGCGAGCTCGCGGCTGTCTCGGCCATGGTGGAGAGGGCGAAAGGAAGGCGAGGGGGAGAATGGTGGGGCGGTCAGAGCGATCCAGACGGCTCTGGCGGGTCTGTCCGCGGCGCCACGCAAGCTAGCAGGCAGGAGGTGGCACAGGCGCGTGTGTGCGCACGGCGAGCACGCGCTCGGCGTCCTTCTAGCGCGGTGGAGACGACGACTGGCGTCGGCCAGCTGGTTTGGGCCGTGCTGGGCCAGGCCAGGTAAGCGCCAGGTGAGTTTGCTCTCTCTCTCTCTCTCTCTCTCTCTCTTTTATTTCTGTTTCTGTTTTTCTATTTTGTTATTTTGTTCTGGGCTTTATTAAAAATGCCAGGGCATTTCCAAAAATCATGAAACTAATCAGGGCTACTGTTTAGAATACATCCAACAGTAAACATTTTAGTTTATGATTATTTGAGCATTTAAAATATTTAATAGCATTTAAATGCCCGAATGCAAATACTATATGATTTAATTCAGAGTCCAAATATGTCATGGAAAAATGTGCAGCACCTCTGGTTATTGTTTCCAACATTTTCCAGAAATGATGAACATTTTTGAAAGCCATTTGGAAACACTGAGAATATTTTAGTTGAGCCTAGTGAATTCCTTTGATGCTAGGGTTTATGCAATCCCCATTTCAATTTTCTGCAAAATTCAAACATGATGCACACCTGAAGCTAGCCTAGTGCAATACGAGAAGCTAGGGATGTGACAACTATCGTCCAATATATCAATCTTCACCTCTCGACCATTTCGAGACTCCTCGTCATGTCCGTGATCTCCTCCGGCACTCCGAACAATCTTCGGTCACCAAAACCGGAACCTATGGGTTCGAGAACTATGTAGACATGACCGAGACACATCTCCGATCAATAACCAATAGTGGAACCTGGATGCTCATATTGGTTCCTACATATTCTACAGAGATCTTTATCGGTCAAACCGCAATGACAACATACGTCATTCCCTTTGTCATCGGTATGTTACTTGCCCGAGATTCGATCGTGGGTATCTTCATACCTAGTTCAATCTCGTTACCAGCAAGTCTCTTTACTCGTTCCGTAATACATCATCCCGTAACTAACTCATTAGTCACATTGCTTGCAAGGCTTATCATGATGTGCATTACCGAGAGGGCCCAGAGATACCTCTCCGATACTTGGAGTGACAAATCCTAATCTCGATCTATGCCAACCCAACAAACACCTTCGGAGATACCTGTAGAGCATCTTTATAATCACCAAGTTACGTTGTGACGTTTGATAGCACACAAGGTATTCCTCCGGTATTCGGGAGTTGCATAATCTCATAGTCAAAGGAATGTGTATAAGTCATGAAGAAAGCAATAGCAATAAAACTTAACGATCATTATGCTAAGCTAACAGGTGGGTCTTGTCCATAATATCATTCTCCTAATGATGTGATCTAGTTCATCAAATGACAACACATGTCTATGGTCAGGAAACTTAACCATCTTTGATTAACGAGCTAGTCAAGTAGAGGCATACTAGGGACACTTTGTTTTGTCTATGTATTCACACATGTATCAAGTTTCCGGCTAATACAATTCTAGCTTGAATAATAAACATTTATCATGATATAAGGAAATATAAATAACAAATTTATTATTGCCTCTAGGGCATATTTCCTTCAACATGATCTTTGAGAGATTTGCTAAATACAAGAATATCGTCTAAATAGACCACAACAAATACACCAATGTAGGGTCTAAGAACAAAATGCATCACACGCTTAAAGGTGCCGGGTGCTTCGGATAAGCCCATAGGGATGACCAACCATTTATATAAGCCAAATTTAGTTTTGAAGGCGGTTTTCCATTCACCTTCTTGGATGCGTATTTGATAGTAGCCACTTTTAAGGACAATTTTAGAGAAAATTGTGGCTCCGCTAAGTTCATCTAGCATGTCATCAAGGCATGGAATGGGGTAGCGATATCTAACCGTGATAGCATTGATAGGACGACAATAGGAACACATGCGACATGTACCATCTTTCTTGGGAACAAGGATTATCCGTACGACACATGGGCTCAAGCTTTCGCGTACATGGCCATTGTCGCTGAGTTGTTGTACTTGCCGTTGGATCTCCTTGGTTTCCTCGGGGTTGACGCGGTATGGAGCCTTGTTAGTAAGAGGTGCTCCTGGGATAAGGTCGATTCGGTGTTCAATGCCACGTAGTGGAGGTAGTCCCAAAGGTAACTCGTGGGGAAAACATCTTGGAATTCCTACAATAGAGAAGACAACACTAAAGGTAGATTGTGAGGGGTGTTAGTTTTTGTTGCCTCATCCTTGCACAAAAGGACATAGTGCATAACACTTGATGGGTTCTCACATACTTCTCTCATCTCACTTTTTGTGGAAAATAGCACTACGTTTTTCTTGTCGCTCATCGTGGAGGCACTCAATTTGGGCTTGTGGCGCTCACTCTCTTGGTGGTGGTTCGCTCTCTCACTATTCTCTCCACAATGGTTGGTTGGTTGCTTGCTTGTAGGTGATCACTTGGCTTGGTGACATAGGTCGTAGCATGCACTCCTTTCCTTCCATCTTGAAGCTATAGTGATTGGTTCGCCCGTTGTGGATGACGCCTCGGTCAAATTGCCATGGTCGTCCAAGAAGGAGGTGGCAAACGTACATAGGAACAACATCACACTCCAAAGTGTCTTCGTATGCTCCGATCTTGAAGGAGACTTGCACCATGTGCTCCACTTGAATAGTGCCGGAGTCACTTAACCATTGGACCTTGTAGGGATGAGGGTGCTTCATCTTGACCAATCGGAGCTTGGAGCATAGTTCTTCACTTGAAAAGTTATGGCAACTTCCTCCGTCGATGATGACCTTCACAGACCTTCCATTGATGCCCGCCTTGGTGTGGAAGATATGGCATCTTTGGTCTTCATCTTGTTGGTGTTGAAGTGTCAAAACCTTGGAGACAACGAGAGCGGGGCTCGAATCTTCGTCACAAAAGACTTGATCATCTTCATCTTCGTTGACGCGCCGGTGCATGGTCACTTGCTCAAGGGTTTCCATTTCTTTTTTCACTCATGGAGTCATAGGTACCATCGTCGTTGAGGATCATGGTGCGTTTGTTGGTACACTCGAAAGACTTGTGGCCTCGGCTGCCGCATGTGAAGCACGTGATGGAACTTGTCTTGATGGTCTCATCCGGTGGAGTTGTAGATGATGAAGCTCTCGGCTTGAAGTTGCTTGTAGTCGGAGGACGACTTGAGGTTGTCGAAATTTTCTTGTAATTTGACTTGTTGCCATTGCTTGGTGAAGTTTTGGTTGAGGTAGAAGGTGGTTGGGTTGTTGAAGCTTGGTTGTTGGAGCCGTATGTCTTGGAAGAGGACTTGGCATACTTGAAGTCATCTTGCACTTGTCGCTCCGCTTTAGTGGCTTGGTGCACTAGCTCGATGAGGTTTGAGTATGGTTGGAAGTTGGCGATCTTCTTGATAGGATGATTGAGTCCATTGAAGAAACGTGCCATAGTTTGCTCATCATCTTCCGTGACATTAGCTCGTATCATGGCAATCTCCATTTCCTTGTAGTACTCTTCAACGGTCTTAGTTCCTTGCTTGAGGAGTTGTAGTCGCTTGAAGAGGTCGTGGTTATAGTATGTTGGCACAAAGCGCGCTCTCATGACATCCTTCATTTGATCGCATGTTGTGATTGGTGGTTCACCTCTTGCTTCTCGACACTCAAGGACTTGTTCCCACCAAATGAGGACATAGTCTTGGAACTCAAGGGATGCCATGGCAATCTTCTTCTCTTCCTCATAGTTGTGCAAACGAAAGATCTTCTCAACCTTCAATGCCCATGAAAGGTACTCTTCAGGATCATTGCTTCCGAAAAACTTGGGCATGGTGAACTTGAATTTGCCGTAGCGTTGCTCTTCATTGTGTTGGGGTCGAGGGTGATGACGTACTTGTCGTGGAGGATTGCCGCCCTCAAATTGCTCTTCGCGTGGAGGATTGTCATTGTCATGTTTCTCTTGGCGAACTTGTGGTTCTTGTTGAGCTTGTGGAGGCGCTTGTCTAGCTTGTGTAGGAGCTTGAGGAACTTGTCGGTGCAATCGTGCTTGATAGATCATCTCTTGAACTTCACCGCGAAGTGCTTCTTCTTGCTCACGCATATGTCGGTTACGTGCGGCGACGTTGCGACTTGTGTTTTGGAGGGCACATTGCGCCTCAAGTGCTTGTGCTTCTCGCTGTTGTTGTTGTTGTTGTTGTTGTTGACGTTGTGCCTCAGCATCTTGTTCATCTTGGTGTTGGCGCGCTCATTCTCCCTCTTGTTGATGTAGGCGTTTCCTTTCTTGTGCTTGCACAAAGCTAGCTTGATTTTGACGATGTCGATTTTCTTGCTCTAGTATTTGCTCTTGATGATCAGTGCCGTGTAGAGGATTGCGGTTGGCTTGACGGTCTTGGCACGCGGCTCGTCGAAGAGTGTTCGAAGTCGGTGTACTTGAGCCAGAGAAGGAATCGGAATGATAACTTGAGTGGCTCTGCCTTGAGTAGGACGAAGTGGTAGAAGAGCGGTTGACCAACAAGGCACGGATCTCGTCCATTCTTGCGTTGTTCTCTTGCTTTTGTTCGTCGAGCTTGTTGTCGAAGTAGTCTCTTGTACGTTGCTCGGAGAGTCGCAAGTCGGTGGTGAGGTTGTCAATGCGGTTGCTCAATACTTTTTGTTCTTGATGCAAAGCTCATTGTGCGCCAAAGAGGTGATTCTTGGTGACGTAGGTGTTCGGGTCCTCGTCTTGCTCGATGAAGAGTGGGTTGGTAGAAGTAGTTGGCCTATCCATCATTTCAAGTAAATGTGTGAGTGGAAGAAAGGAAGAACAATACCAAATGTACCTTGACCGATGTTGAGAATAGATCAAAGATCACTCAATGATGTAACAAGGAAATAGCACAATTGGTACCGTATCTTGTCAATCTCTCACATCTATAGAAAGAAAGCTTATGGTGGAGCTCGGTTAGGATGGTGGCACAAAATTTATGTAATTGTTAGTGAGACTCAATTATGTTGAAAAAAGATTCACAAATTTGCAAATGCAACAAGTAGACCAATAGCAAAAAGGCACACAGAAACACACACAAGGATAGATAGATGGGGTCGTGCAACCAAGGAGTGAGCCAAAATGTGGAATCCATGAAAATGCTCTTGTTGCACAACGCTAGAGAGATGCTAGCTCGATTGCACAATAGGAGGATACGAGACTTGTGCACAACCTACTACGCAAAATGCAACGACTTCTATCCCAAGTAAGCAATATGTATGGTGTTCCGGTGATATGATCCAAGATGATCTGGTATGATAATCTTAATGTTGTATGATGCTATGGTTCTTCCTTAAAAGCTCTTGGCTTATCTTTCTCTTTTGCTTAAAAGCTTGTTTGGCTCTTTGTCTTTTGAGCTCTTTCTTTGGCCACATAAGAAAAACTTCACGAACCAAGATAGCAATTGTGTATATGCGATGAAAACCTTGTGACACAAGAGATGATACCAAGATTATACGATATATGAAACGAGATGATGATCACTAATGTGCACAAGTAACGTTGCCAGCAATACTCAAATGGCTAGTCTCGATAGGAAAGGTACGCAAAATGGGCTATAGGGTTATCAATGTAGTGGCAAGGAGTAGACAAAGATGTCGTCGAAGTTACCGTCCTTGCTTACGGATGGGGGTGTCAAAATTGTAGAGCGGTTGTTGTCGATGACGATTCCGTGGCGAAGATGAGCGGTGGTGATGTCGATGATGAACCGTCCCTAAGTTGCCGAAATGCGTTAGGAAACGGAAACCGCAACTCAAATTCTCAAATAAAAAAACGTGTCAAAATTGTCGGAGTTGGGAAACAGGTAGGTGGTGGTGGTTGCGGAAAGCGGTGGTGGTATGCACGGGCGTATGCGGAAATGGTAATGGAAACGGAGTGTCCGAATGCGGAAGTGGAAATGGACCGGTTTGACTGAACGAAATTCAATTTCGTCAGGGATCGTTGGACGTCCGGTGGTGGTCGGACGACCGGTGGTTGTCGGATGTCCGGAGACTGTCGGACATCCGGTGCCTGGGCGATTTCGGGCACGGGATGAACTTCTAGAGTTCATGGTGGAGGGGCAAAATTTGGGCAAATGTGGATGAATTTTTTGATGGAAATGATGGAGATGAAGGGGGGAAGCTAGATCTACCTGCTACACACGAAATCCACGAATCAAATCCAATAAAACTTCATCACACCAACAAATCACAAAAATTTTGGGGCTATTTTTGGTGGGGAATTTTCGAATTTGGGGAAGAACACAACAAAACAAGGCTAGAAAACAAAGGTAGGGGCTCCAAATTCGTGATCAACCAAGGCTCATGATACCAAGCTGATGTAGGGTGGAAACCTAGGACCGATCTTTCATGAATTGGAGGTGATCCTACGAAGAACACGAGGGGAAAACACTCAAATTGACGAGATCCAATCACACATATGCTAGATCCATGAACATAGAGAGTGATACAAGATCCAAACACAACAAATGATGATACAAGAGGCGGTAGTTCTTGTTCGTGAGGAGGTCTTGAGGGGTCTTCCCGTTAGGGGTCTTGAATCCACTTGGGGGATCTTCTCCGTAGAGGTCGTGAACTCCGATGGAGAAGGGATCAAGTGGATGAGCAAAGCTCTATCTATCAAATGAGCTATCACATTCGTAACCCTAATAAGAGGGAGGAGGAGGAGTATATATAGTCTAGGGTCACTAAAGGGTACATGGGCTTTGGCCCAACACGCTGTCAACACGCAGGCGTCGGACGTCCAACAGTTACCGGTCGTCCGGTGGCTCGCGAGGGTCCGGACGACCGGTACTTGTCGGAAGTCCGACGGTTTGGCTCGGGATGGTTGGCGTCGGATTTCTGGCCGGTGTCGGACGTCCGGGGCATTGGTCGTCCGGTGGTCTCTGTACTTCCGACGTTTTGGTTCTGTGATGTTGGTGTCGATCGTCCGGAGGGGCTCGGTCGTTCGAGGGCTGGAGCGTGTCGGTCGTCCGGTCGGTGTCGGTCGTCCGGCCGATGGAGCATGGGCAGGCTGGGACTCGGCTGGCTGGCTAGAGATCCCCGGCGTCAAATGTCTGACACATACCGGTCGTCCGTTGGCTGTAGATTCCTGGTAGCTCTTCCTCTTGGTCATTGTACTTGGTGTCCTCGCCGTCTTGTCCGTTGGGTGTAGCTGTCCTGTGGCCTTCCTCCAAGTACCTGATCACACATAGGGTCTCCACTTGAGGTAGCCATGTCTCATATGTAGAAAGTGGTAGTTTGGAAAGGAGAAAGTTCACCTTAGTTTCAATAGGCTTTGCTCGAGCTCTTGTCATCGGTCCAAGTGGTGTCGTGGGAGACGTAGGTAGGTCCATGGGGATGACCATAGGATGCTCTGCATCAAAGGTCTTTTTTGGTATTCACCACCGCACATGCTTCTCCTAGTGAAAAAAATTCTAACTATCTCTAAGCAAAACAATATAGGAGCTGAAGTGGCTAATGACTACTATACATGCCTCAACATTAAGGTGAGGATCAAATTTTGCTGCCAAAAAAGTTTTTGTGAGAGTATTAAGTGATGCATGTGGGATGGACCACAAGAGTAAAGAGACAACCATGGGTAAAATTTACACAAGAAAACTAGACCTAACCATGAAAGGAAAAATGACAGGAAAATGGGAAAATGAACAATTAGCTAGTCCACTTTCCAGTTTTGTAGAAAGAATACTAAAAGTGCAACTAATCCCTAGGTGGTTTTGGTAATTCATAACAACATATATCTCATTGAACTAATGTCCATTCAAGATAAATATTTCAGGATGTTCAATGATTGGCATGGCATGAACTAGAGATGTGGACCCCTCAAAATGCTAAGGACAAGGATTGGCGAAAGCTCAAGACTCTACATTTTGTTCAAGTGATCCAAGATCACATTGAGTCCATAGGAAAGCCGATACTATTAAAAGGGTGAAATGATCAAATCCTAAATATGCTAGGCTCAACTAAGTGCACCAACAACCTATGCTAAACAAGGTAGGAACTTAAGAAAACTAGCAAGCACAAACTGTATCACAAGATATGGAAATGTAGGAACAATTAAGCAATTCAACTAGCACAAGATATATCGATATGAGCAAGAATGAATTGCAGAAAGTAAAGGGTGTGGGTATGAGATAACCACAAGTGAGTCGGGGACACGGATTTATCCCGAAGTTCACACTCGTGAGAGTGCTAATCTCTGTTAGGGCAGTGCCGAAGCCAAAGCTCTGGGGCGTCACAAAGTGACTCACCGTATTCTCCCTTTCGAGTCACCCCCAATGGATGAGCCTCGATTCACTCGGGGTTGGTCTTGAAGGAGACCGCCACACCTTTACAATCTTCTCCGGAGCACACCACAAACACGGAAGCTTCCGGAGGAACTTTACCACCTAGTCCACTTCAACACCCTTCCCCGGAGCACACCACAAAAGCAAGCTTCTGGGAGAACCTTGGACACATAGGCCTCTTCACAATCTTCTCAATGTATCACCAAACCGTCTAGGAGGCGGAAGCCTCCAAGAGTAATAAACTCACGGGCTCTCACTCGAACTAATCGATGTGGGGAGCTCAAACCAATGCAACAAATGCAATGCAAGGTCAAGCAACAAATGCTCAACTCACTCTCTCAATCTCACAAGATGCACTCTCGAAAGTAGGAGATTGAAGAGAGGGGATGCAATGGATAGGATCAACAAATGGCTCACAAATCCATCCACAAATCCCCCTTCACATAGAGGGGAGATAGGACCTTGGGAGAGGTGGTAAGAGGCTCAAAATGGTGTTAGGAAAGTGTATGAACAGCCCCCAACCGGTGGGAGGAAGGAACCCTTAAATAGCCAAAACCCAAAACTAGCCATTGGGGCTCAACGGGCAGTTCCTGGACACCCCGTGCCCACGGGGGTCAAAAACCCCATGTCCACGGGGTACCCAGAACAGCCTGCAGCAGCCCACTAAAACAGTGATAACTTTGGCATACGGACTCCGAATTCGATGATCTTGGGCTCGTTTTGAAGCTAGGGAAAAGCCCAAGGTCCTCACATAGAGAACCACCCAAGATCAACAAGAAATAATTATGCAAGTAATGCAAAGGTTTGAACTCTCTACATGTGATGTGATCAAGCTACTCGCCCGGAAGTCCCTCTTGATAGTACGGCTATCAAACCTATAATCCGGTCTCCCTCCAAGCACCATGAGACCGGAAAAACTAGGAAAAACTAGCTAAGGTATACCTTTGCCTTGCACATTAAACTTGAGCTTGGTGATGACTTTGATGCTTGCCTCAATTTGGAATTCTTTTCTTGTACACAACCACTTGGTGAACATACTCGAAATGCTTCCTCAATTGCAATGAGGGAAGCCTTAACTTAAGCCCATATTCACATGCACATTATCATGATGTGTACCGCAAGCTTCAAAGCATATAATCTCCGGCTTCTCATCTTGCACTTGAACTCCTCGAACCCGATGACCATCACCACTTGATGTCATCCACACATAGGCTACTTGATATCTCTCCTTTGATGCAAGCCCATGAGAAACACCTAACCCACATAGACATAGAAAGCACATAGCACGGGTTAGGTAGCAAAGCACAATTCACAATTACTTACCATACCACTAGATCACTTGATCCCACGTGGTACAAAAATTGAGCTTTGAGAGTTAACCATCTAGATAGTCTTCGAGCTTCATCTTGGTCAACCAACATCTTTAATTCATGTCCCATCTTGGTTTCTTGAAAGCCACAATGAACTCTTCATTTCCCTTCATTGCTTCAAGAAAGAGATCACCAAAGACTCTTTCATGACCATATCAAGTTTCACTATGAATATCATATTGGTCATCATTTGCTCTCTAAAAACTCCATCATAATCTCTTGAGAGGCACAATGAATTCTTCACTCTAGTTGCTTGCTTCAAGACTTGATCAACCGAAAACCCAACACATGAGATTAACATGATCTTGTCTTGAAACCATAACTTGAATTCTTCTATTTGATTATACTCTCAAGCTCTTGATCCTTAAAAGCACACATATGTCAATCTTTGAGATCCTCTAACGAACTCCACCTTGAATATAGTTGGTTAGACATTAAAATCAATCTTGATGGCTTCAACATAAATCCCCAAAGACCAACTTGAAAACTTACTGGATATGTGACCTTGAGTGCCAAAACCTAGGCCCCGTGTGCACGGGGGTCAGGTACCCCGTGCGCACGGGGTATCCAGAGAGTTGACACTCGACCCCGTGCGCACGGGGGTCAGGAGGCCCGTGCGCACGGGGTATCCAGAGAGGGATACCATGAGGAATTCCTTGAATGTTTTGATGGCATTCTTCCACATAAATCTGTCGGATGTGGGGTTCCGGCAAACCCTTAAGGTTCGAACACTGGGGTGCGCGTGAAGTCTTTCCCTCCTACCGATCCACGCCCTAGCTCGCTAAGATCTCGCGGACGAACTCGACGAACTCGCAACACCGAAAGACACGAGATTTATACTGGTTCGGGCCACCATTGTGGTGTAATACCCTACTCCAGTGTGGTGGTGGTGGATTGCCTCTTGGGCTGATGATGAACAGTACAGAGGGAAGAACAGCCTCCTGAGGTTGAGGTGTTCTTGTGCTTGGTGAACTTGGCGGGTGAGAGCTGGATGAACTGTTCCATCCCCCTACTGTGGTGGCTAGCTCTACTTATATAGGCCCTGGTCCTCTCCCCAAATATTGAGCGGGAAGGGAGCCAACAACGGCGGGCAAATTTGAAGGGGGACAACTAGTACAAGCTATCCTGACAAAAGTGGTCTTCATGTGCAAAAGGCTCTGGTGGTGACGCCGTCTTGGGCTCCACGATGACCTCCGTCTTGCCGTCCTTCTGGTCTTGGTCTCGTTGCACCGATATGGCAACCTTTGCCCGATGCCTCGGTACTCTTCGCCTGCGCTGGCCTCCTTAGCACCAAAGAGGAAACAAGGACGCTGCGCGAGCTGGCGCCCGCCTGGCGCCGATCGTCATGGCTCACGTCACGAGAGCCTCGTGAGGTTTACCCCGCCTTGATATCTCCGCTCCTCGTGAGCCTGCCTGACTAGGCCACTCCTGAGGAGGTCTTGGGTCGTCTGCCTCGCGAGGCTTGGCCCCTCGCGAGGGTCTTGGATACCTTGTTGATGAAGATGGGCCGTACGGCCTGCTGGCTTAGCCACGCCGTGGGCCGCAGGCAGGCAAGTCTGGGGACCCCCGTTCCCAGAACGCCGACAGTAGGCCCCGGGCCCAAGGTGCACTCGGGCTTGGCTTCGCGGCGAAGCCAAGGGTCAAGTACGGAGCACCGCGGGCCCCAAAGGCCTGCGGCCTCGGTTGACGCGTGGCGGTTGATTGGACGTGGGCATCTCCGCTTCCCCACGCTGCCTCGGCAACTGCTCGACTTGACAAGTCCCTGCAACATGCAAGGAAAACCATCATTACCTGCGATCGTGGGAGGCGCCGGTTGGCCTTCTCTTGCTATAAATGGGGAGGGGGCGGAGCCCCCGTCACCCATCTCTTCCTCGCTTGCTTGCTCCTTCCTCCTCGCTCCACTGCTAACATCAATGGCGCCTATCAGAAGGTTCTCTACTGAAGAAAAGGGGAAGGCCCCCTGGGATGACCCGAGGCCACTTCCGCCGAAGAAGAGGTCGGTCCATCGCCGTGATGAAGCGGCGATGCAGGTGGTGACGAGGCCTTGGTGCGAGCAGCCTCCTTTGGGGTATCCGCTACCCTTGTACACCCGAGCCGAGGGCTCAGGAGGACGGAGCGACGAGCAGCGTCGCCCACGCCGTGCCCGGGGTCGCCACGCCACAGCGACGCGCGCCGTCGCCCCTGGAATCCATGCCGCGGACTCCTCGCGCGAGCTGGTGCTGTGGGCGCCGATGCCTCCAAGCTCCTGGACCGGCTTCCCGCGGTTCTTCTCCGATGTGATGCCGCCAAGGGGGCCTCTCGAGCTCTGGTTGCAGCACGCCGACTGCAGCGCTCCGGCGACCGGAGCAGAGATCGAAGCGGTCCTCACCGGCAAGATCTTCATGACTCGTGGCTGGGGCGAGGTTGCGTGGGTCTGCCATGCGAGGGGCGCCCTCGCGATCCACTTTGAGTACGGCGTCTCCATGCTCTTCTTCAAGGTCTTCGATGCGGAGGGCCGCCGCCTGGAATGTTGCTCCGGAGAGGGGCGCCAAGCTGACGTGCGCTCCGCTCGTGGCCACTCCAGCAGCAGTAGCCCTTGGGAGTCCAGCAGCTCTCCTGAGCTCTATGAGACTCTGGAGACGAGTGATGACAGCTATGTGCCCCCGAGCTCTCGCCGCGCTCGGAGCAGAGCTGTGGCGTCCGGCCGTCGCCGCCGCTGATCTGGATGTGGTTGGCGCCGGCCTCCCGTGGCCCACTGTTGATGATGGCGTCTGCCACGGGAGGGTGTAGATAGGATCCCCTTTAGTTTTAACTTTTGTTCCCTGCGAAGAATCATGAATTACCCCGTGGGGGCATGTAAGGGTCTGTAATGTCTTTTGTGCTTATCTTCCCTGCTATGAGAATTTGGTGAATGCATATCCCGTTAAGGCTCGGTCCCCATTTCTTTCCTCGCGATAGCTTGTTGCTCTACGCTGACAAGTCCTAGTCCCCAGGCAGGCTACAGCCGTCGCTGGTATGCCAGGTCGCGTGCCGTGGTCAAGGCCAGGAGGTGTGCGGCCCGAGGTCCATTAAGAGCCCCTGAGGCGCGATGCTCAGGAGGTCCCCCTTAGCGCTCAAGCGGCCATGGTAAGGGAAGAAAGGGAGTTGACATGGCCGCAACGGGGTTGCGGCAAGGCGCGAGTGACCATTAGGCCCAAACATTTAGCCGATCCGAGGGCGGGACTTATCTTGTTGACTTCATGGCGATTCCTGACGTTGCGCTAGGGCTGCGCGCCAACTTGTGCGACATAGCTAGGCTGGCCCATACGAGTTTCCCTTCTCCCGTGCTCTCCTTAGTGCTCTACGTCCTTAGGTCCCGGCCCTCAAGCGAGCTCAGCTGCCGCTGGTATGCCAGGTCGCGATGCCGTGATCAAGGCCAGGGGGTGAGGGCTGGAGAGCCAGTAAGAGCTTCTGAGTCGCGATGCTCAGGAGCCCTCCTTTTAACGCGCAAGCGAATTGCACGGGAGAAAAGGAGACTCGCTGCGCCGCCTGCTATCCTTCCCATGGGATCCCTGTGAACAGGCACAAGAAGAAACACGGTTTGCCGTTACAGCTGCCAGCCTGCCGCTGGTTACTCTGGATGAAGTGAAGGCACTAAGGGCCTGGTGAGGTGACGTGCACGGGGCGTGCCGTGAGCCAGAGCTCGGCCGCTCAGATTTGTCGACATGGCAGGGACGGACCCATGCACCAGCGCCGTGCTTGTGAGAAGGCCCCGTGGGAGGCGATGATCGAGCAGGCGATAACATAAGTAGGTTAAGCATGGAAAGCATATCAACTTGGGTAAATGCAGGAAGATACATGCCACTGGGTCCGGCCCGAGCGGCTTGGGGATGATGCAGCCCGAGGGGCGCCCCCAGCAAGGTAAGCTAAAGACATAAGCCAAAGGGATACATGCCACAGGGACGGACCCATGTGGCTTGGGAATGATGCAGCCCAAGGGGCGCTCCCAGCTAAATGAGCTTGGAAGATGTCACCTGGTTCTGTAGACGAAGTAGAGTTGGTGCAGCTGAAGGCATGCGTCGAAGGGACGACTCTTCATGAGCCACCGGAGCCCTGAGCCTCGGGAGGCTCTAGAGGCTCAGGAGGTTCCCTTAAGACCATCTCCATCTCTTCCAAGACAGCATGGTACCTGGCCTCTTGAGCCGCCAGGACACACCGCACGTTGCGCTGATAGGCTGACGCCGCGCTCGGCAAGCCGAAGGGCATGCGAACGTAGCTGTGTGGCGGGCACTCGCAGCGGCGCACACGCGAAGGCCAGAAGCGCTCCTGAGATGCGGCCCTGTTGAGCCCTGGGACGTCGATGCAGACACGCAGCCCAGCATCCTCGCCAGGATGGGGAGCTGCGCCTCGTGAGCGGCTGTTGCCGTGCATGGCTCTTGCGTCTTGCAGCTCCTGAGTGGTCTTGGTGATGAACTCCTGAGTGGTGGGCACTCCTTGCCCTGTGTTCTCCTGAAGGAAACGTGCCGCGAAACACGCCTCCAAGTGGTGCCCAAGCGCCTCCCTCGTGAGGTTGGCAAGGTCCGAGGCCCTCCAGAAGAGAGCCCCCGAGCCCTGCCCAAGGAGGGCGCCGGGCACGCCTTCCTATGCGATGGAGGGAGGCGCCCCTGGGACGGACGCTGATCCTGATGAGGCTCCTACCGCGACGCCATCCTCCTGAGGTCCTGCGCGGCGCAGCTTCTTCTTCTTGGGGATGGCCTCTGGAGGGCCCTCACTTCTGCTGTCGGGGTCGTCGATTGCTGCAGCTTGGAAGGCGCGCTCGAGGGAGCACACCGCATCTCTTTCTTCACATGGCACCGTGATGATCCCGCCGCTTCCCGACATCTTGAGGACGTTGTAGCCGTGGTGGGTGACCGCCATGAACTTGGCCAGGGCCGGATACCCGAGGATGGCGTTGTACGGCAGGCGGATGTGCGCGACGTCGAAGTCGATGAGCTCAGTGCGGTAGTTCTTGCGCTCCTCGAAGGTGACAGGTAGGCAGACCTGCCCTATCGGTGTGGTGGAACCGTGTGGTCCTTGATACGTCTCCAACATATCTATAATTTTTGATTGCTCCATGCTATATTATCTTCTGTTTTGGACATTATTGGGCTTTATTATACACTTTTATATTATTTTTGGGACTAACCTATTAACCAGAGGCCCAGCCCAGAATTGCTGTTTTTTTGCCTATTTCAGAGTTTCGCAGAAAAAGAATATCAAACGGAGTCCAAACGGAATGAAATCTTCGGGAACGTGATTTTCGGAACGAACGTGATCCAGAGGACTTGGACCATACGTCAAGAAAGCTACCAGGAAGCCACGAGGTAGGGGGGCGCGCCTACCCCCTGGGCGCGCCCTCCACCCTCGTGGGCCCCACGTTGCTCCACCGACGTACTCCTTCCTCCTATATATACCTATGTACCCCCAAACTACCAGATACGGAGCCAAAAACCTAATTCCACCACCGCAACCTTCTGTACCCATGAGATCCCATCTTGGGGCCTGTTCTGGAGCTCCGCCAGAGGGGGCATCGATCACGGAGGGCTTGTACATCAACACCATAGCCTCTCTGATGAAGTGTGAGTAGTTTACCTCTGACCTTCGGGTCCATAGTTATTAGCTATATGGCTTCCTCTCTCTTTTTGGATCTCAATACAATGTTCTCCCCCTCTCTTGTGGAGATCTATTCGATGTAATCTTCTTTTGCGGTGTGTTTGTTGAGACCGATGAATTGTGGGTTTATGATCAAGTTTATCTATGAACAATATTTGAACCTTCTGAATTCTTTTATGTATGATTGGTTATCTTTGCAAGTCTCTTCGAATTATCAGTTTGGTTTGGCCTACTAGATTGATCTTTCTTGCAATGGGAGAAGTGCTTAGCTTTGGGTTCAATCTTGCGGTGTCCTTTCCCAGTGATAGTAGGGGCAGCAAGGCACGTATTGTATTGTTGCCATCGAGGATAACAAGATGGGGTTTATATCAAATTGCATGAGTTTATCCCTCTACATCATGTCATCTTGCTTAAAGCGTTACTCTGTTCTTATGAACTTAATACTCTAGATGCATGCTGGATAGCGGTCGATGTGTGGAGTAATAGTAGTAGATGCAGGCAGGAGTCGGTCTACTTGTCTCAGACGTGATGCCTATATACATGATCATACCTAGATATTCTCATAACTATGCTCAATTCTATCAATTGCTCAACAGTAATTTGTTCACCCACCGTAAATACTTATGCTCTTGAGAGAAGCCACTAGTGAAACCTATGGCCCCCGCGTCTATTTTCCGTCATATTAATCTCCTGACAACAAGCTATTTCTGGCGCCGTTTTTATTTTACTTTCTTTACTTTGCATCTTTATCATAAAAATACCAAAAATATTATCTTATCATATCTATTAGATCTCACTCTCGTAAGTGACCGTGTAGGGATTGACAACCCCTTATCGCGTTGGTTGCGAGGATTTATTTGTTTGTGTAGGTGCGAGGGACTCATGTGTAGCCTCCTACTGGATTGATACCTTGGTTCTCAAAAACTGAGGGAAATACTTACGCTACTTTGCTGCATCACCCTTTCCTCTTCAAGGGAAAACCAACGCAGTGCTCAAGAGGTAGCAAGAAGGATTTCTAGCGTCGTTGCCAGGGAGGTCTACGCAAAAGTCAACATACCAAGTACCCATCACAAACCCTTATCTCCCGCATTACATTATTTGCCATTTGCCTCCCGTTTTCCTCTCCCCCACTTCACCTTTGCCATTTTATTCTCCCTCTCTTTTTCGTTCGCCTCTTTTTCGCTCGCTTCTTGTTTGCTCGTGTGTTGGATTGCTTGTTTGTCACGATGGCTCAAGATAATAGCAAATTATGTGACTTTACCAATACCAACAATAATGATTTCCTTAGCACTCCGATTGCTCCTCTTACCGATACTGAATCTTGTGAAATCAATGCTGCTTTGTTGAATCTTGTCATGCAAGATCAATTCGCCGGCCTTCCTAGTGAAGATGCCGCTACTTATCTAAATAGCTTCGTTGATTTGTGTGATATGCAAAAGAAGAAAGATGTTGACAATGATATTGTTAAATTTAAGCTATTTCCTTTTTCGCTTAGAGAACGTGCTAAAGCTTGGTTTTCGTCTTTGCCTAAAAATAGTATTGATTCTTGGAACAAGTGCAAAGATGCTTTTATCTCTAAGTATTTTCCTCCCGCTAAGATTATCTCTCTTAGAAACGATATTATGAATTTTAAGCAACTTGATCATGAACATGTTGTACAAGCTTGGGAGAGGATGAAATTAATGATACGTAATTGCCCCACGCATGGTTTGAATTTGTGGATGATTATATAAATTTTTTATGCCGGATTGAATTTTGCTTCTAGAAAACTTTTAGATTCGGCCGTGGGAGGCACTTTTATGGAAATCACTTTAGGAGAAGCTACTAAACTCCTAGATAATATTATGGTTAATTATTCTCAATGGCACACTGAAAGATCTACTAATAAAAAAGTGCATGCGATAGAAGAAATTAATGTTTTGAGTGGAAAGATGGATGAACTTATGAAATTATTTGCTACTAAGAGTGTTTCTTCTGATCCTAATGATATGCCTTTGTCTACTTTGAGTGAGAATAATAATGAATCTATGGATATGAATTTTTTTGGTAGGAATAATTTTGGTAACAACGCATATAGAGGAAACTTTAATCCTAGGCCTTATCCTAGTAATTCCTCTAATAATTATGGTAATTCCTACAAAAATTCTTATGGAAATTTTAATAAGGTGCCCTCTGAATTTGAGACTAGTGTTAAGGAATTTATGAATTCGCAAAAGAATTTTAATGCTTTGCTTGAAGAAAAATTGCTTAAAGTTGATGAATTGGCTAGGAACGTTGATAGAATTTCTCTTGATGTTGATTCTTTGAAACTTAGATCTATTCCACCTAAGCATGATATCGATGAGTCTCTCAAAGCCATGAGAATTTCCATTGATGAGTGCAAAGAAAGAACCGCTAGGATGCATGCTAAGAAAGATTGCTTTATAAAAGCGTGTTCTTCTAATTTTTATGAAAACAAAGATGAAGATCTAAAAGTTATTGATGTGTCCCCTATTAAATCTTTGTTTTTCAATATGAACCTTGATAATGATGGGACTAAATATGATCCACCTTTACCTAGAAGACGTTCCAGAAATTCGGAGTTTTTAGATCTTGATGCTAAAATTGATAAAAGTGGGATTGAAGAGATCAAAACATTAGATATTAATGAACCCACTATTTTTTATTTCAAGGAATTTAATTATGATAGCTGCTCTTTGATAGATTTTATTTCCTTGTTGCAAGCCGTGCTAAATTCTCCTCATGCTTATAGTCAAAATAAAGCCTTTACTAAACATATCGTTGATGCTTTGATGCAATCTTATGAAGAAAAGCTTGAGTTGGAAGTTTCTATCCCTAGAAAACTTTATGATGAGTGGGAACCTACTATTAAAATTAAGATTAAAGATCATGAATGCTATGCTTTGTGTGATTTGGGTGCTAGTGTTTCCACGATTCCAAAAACTTTGTTTGATTTGCTAGGTTTCCGTGATTTTGTTGATTGCTCTTTAAACTTGCACCTTGCGGATTCCACTATTAAGAAACCTATGGGAAGAATTAATGATGTTCTTATTGTTGCAAATAGGAACTATGTGCCCGTAGATTTTATCGTTCTTGACATAGATTGCAATCCTTCATGTCCTATTATTCTTGGTAGACCTTTCCTTAGAACGATTGGTGCAATCATTGATATGAAGGAAGCGAATATTAGATTCCAATTTTCATTAAAGAAAGGCATGGAACACTTCCCTAGGAAGAAAATAAAATTACCATATGAATCTATAATGAGAGCCACTTATGGATTGCCTACCAAAGATGGCAATACCTAGATCTATCCTTGCTTCTATGCCTAGCTAGGGGCGTTAAACGATAGCGCTTGTTGGGAGGCAACCCAATTTTATTTTTAGTTTTTTGCTTTTTGCTTCTGTTTTGGAATAAATATTTATTCTAGCCTCTGGTTAGATGTGTTTTTATGTTTTAATTAGTGTTTGTTCCAAGTTAAACCTATAGGATCTTCTTGGATGATAGTTATTTGATCTTGCAGAACATTCCAGAAACTTTCTGTTCACGAAAATAATGTTAAAAATCACCAGAACGTGATAAAATATTGATTCCAATTTCTGCTGATCAATAAAAAAATTGTCTAGGACTTCCTATTTTGGCTGATTTGTTGGAGTTCCAGAAGTTTGTGTTAGTTACAGATTACTACAGACTGTTCTGTTTTTGACAGATTCTGTTTTTCGTGTGTTGTTTGCTTATTTTGATGAATCTATGGCTAGTAAAATAGTTTATAAACCATAGAGAAGTTGGAATACAGTAGGTTTAACACCAATATAAATAGATAATGAGTTCATTACAGTACCTTGAAGTGGTCTTTTGTTTTCTTTCGCTAACGGAGCTCACGAGATTTTCTGCTGAGTTTTGTGTTGTGAAGTTTTCAAGTTTTGGGTGAAAGATTTGATGGATTATGGAACAAGGAGTGGAAAGAGCCTAATCTTGGGGATGCCCATGGCACCCCCAAGATAATATAAGGACACCTAAGAGCCAAAGCTTGGGGATGCCCCGGAAGGCATCCCCTCTTTCGTCTACTTCCATCGGTAACTTTACTTGGAGCTATATTTTTATTCACCACATGATATGTGTTTACTTGAAGCGTCTTGTATGATTTGAGTCTTTGCTTTTTAGTTTACCACAATCATCTTTTCTGTACACACCTTTTGAGAGAGACACACATGATTCAGAAATTATTAGAATACTCTATGTGCTTCACTTATATCTTTTGAGTTATATAGTTTTTGCTCTAGTACTTCACTTATATATTTTAGAGCACGGTGGTGGATTTGTTTTATAGAAACTATTGATCTCTCATGCTTCACTTAGATTATTTTGAGAGTCTTAAATATCATGGTAATTTTCTTAAATAATCCTAATATGCTAGGTATTCAAGATTAGTAAAAACTTTCTTATAAGTGCATTGAATACTAAGAGAAGTTTGATGCTTGATGATTGTTTTGAGACATGGAGGTAGTAATATTATAGTTGTGCTAGTTGAGTAGCTGTGAATTTGAGAAATACTTGTGTTGAAGTTTGCAAGTCCCGTAGCATGCATGTATGGTAAACGTTATGTAACAAATTTGAAACATGAGGTGTTCTTTGATTGTCCTCCTTATGAGTGGCGGTCGGGGACGAGCGATGGTCTTTTCCTACCAATCTATCCCCCTAGGAGCATGCGCGTAGTGCTTGGTTTTTGATGACTTGTAGATTTTTGCAATAAGTATGTGAGTTCTTTATGACTAATGTTGAGTCCATGGATTATACGCACTCTCACCTTTCCACCATTGCTAGCCTCTTCGGTACCGTGCATTGCCCTTTCTCACATTGAGAGTTGGTGCAAACTTCGCCGGTGCATCCAAATCCCGTGATATGATACACTCTTTCACACATAAACCTCCTTATATCTTCCTCAAAACAGCCACCATACCTACCTATTATGGCATTTCCATAGCCATTCCGAGATATATTGCCATGCAACTTTCCACCATTCCGTTTATCATGACACGTTCATCATTGTCATATTGCTTTGCATGATCATGTAGTTGACATAGTATTTGTGGCAAAGCCACCGTTCATAATTCTTTCATACATGTCACTCTTGGTTCATTGCATATCCCGGTACACCACCGGAGGCATTCATATAGAGTCATACTTTGTTTTAGTATCGAGTTGTAATCATTGAGTTGTAAGTAAATAGAAGTGTGATGATCATCATTTTCTAGAGCATTGTCCCAAGTGAGGAATAAAAAAAGAGAAACGCCATAAAAAAAAGAGAAGGCCCAAAAAAAAGAGAGAAGGGACACTGTTACTATCCTTTTACCACACTTGTGCTTCAAAGTAGCACCATGATCTTCATAATAGAGAGTCTCTTGTTTTGTCACTTTCATATACTAGTGGGAATTTTTCATTATAGAACTTGGCTTGTATATTCCAACAATGGGCCTCCTCAAGTGCCCTAGGTCTTCGTGAGCAAGCAAGTTGGATGCACACCCACTTAGTTTCTTTTGTTGAGCTTTCATATATTTATAGCTCTAGTGCATCCGTTGCATGGCAATCCCTACTCCTTGCATTAGCATCAATCGGTGGACATCTCCATAGCTCATTGATTAGCCTCGTTGATGTGAGACTTTCTCCCTTTTTGTCTTCTCCACATAACCCCCATCATCATATTCTATTCCACCCATAGTGCTATGTCCATGGCTCACGCTCATGTATTGCGTGAAGGTTGAAAAAGTTTGAGATTACTAAAGTATGAAACAATTGCTTGGCTTGTCATCGGGGTTGTGCATGATGAGAGCATTCTTGTGTGACGAAAATGGAGCATGACTAAACTATATGATTTTGTAGGGATGAGCTTTCTTTGGCCATTTTATTTTGTGAGGACATAATTGCTTAGTTAGTATGCTTGAAGTATTATTATTTTTGTGTCAATATTGAACTTTTATCTTGAATCTTTCAGATCTGAATATTCATACCACAATTAAGAAGAATTACATTGAAATTATGCCAAGTAGCATTCCACATCAAAAATTTTGTTTTTATCATTTACCTACTCGAGGACGAGCAGGAATTAAGCTTGGGGATGCTTGATACGTCTCCAAAGTATCTATAATTTTTGATTGCTCCATGCTATATTATCTTCTGTTTTGGACATTATTGGGCTTTATTATACACTTATATATTATTTTTGGGACTAACCTATTAACTGGAGGCCCAGCCCAGAATTGCTATTTTTTGCCTATTTCAAAGTTTCGCAGAAAAAGAATATCAAACGAAGTCCAAACGGAATGAAACCTTCGGGAACGTGATTTTCAGAACGAACGTGATCCAGAGGACTTGGACCCTACGTCAAGAAAGCTACCAGGAAGCCACGAGGTAGGGGGGCGCGCCTACCCCCCTGGGCGCGCCCTCCACCCTCGTGGGCCCCACGTTGCTCCACCGACGTACTCCTTCCTCCTATATATACCTACGTACCCCCAAACTACCAGATACGGAGCAAAAAACCTAATTCCACCGCCGCAACCTTCTGTACCCGTGGGATCCCATCTTGGGGCCTGTTCCGGAGCTCCGCCGGAGGGGGCATCGATCACGGAGGGCTTCTACATCAACACCATAGCCTCTCCGATGAAGTGTGAGTAGTTTACCTCAGACCTTCGGGTCCATAGTTATTAGCTAGATGGCTTCCTCTCTCTTTTTGGATCTCAATACAATGTTCTCCCCCTCTCTTGTGGAGATCTATTCGATGTAATCTTCTTTTGCGGTGTGTTTGTTGAGACCGATGAATTGTGGGTTTATGATCAAGTTTATCTATGAACAATATTTGAATCTTCTGAATTCTTTTATGTATGATTGGTTATCTTTGCAAGTCTCTTCGAATTATCAGTTTGGTTTGGCCTACTAGATTGATCTTTCTTGCAATGGGAGAAGTGATTAGCTTTGGGTTCAATCTTGCGGTGTCCTTTCCCAGTGACAGTAGGGGCAGCAAGGCACGTATTGTATTGTTGCCATCGAGGATAACAAGATGGGGTTTATATCATATTGCATGAGTTTATCCCTCTACATCATGTCATCTTGCTTAAAGCGTTACTCTGTTCTTATGAACTTAATACTCTAGATGCATGCTGGATAGCGGTCGATGTGTGGAGTAATAGTAGTAGATGCAGGCAGGAGTCGGTCTACTTGTCTCGGACGTGATGCCTATATACATGATCATACCTAGATATTCTCATAACTATGCTCAATTCTGTCAATTGCTCAACAATAATTTGTGCACCCACCGTAAATACTTATGCTCTTGAGAGAAGCCACTAGTGAAACCTATGGCCCCCGGGTATATTTTCCATCATATTAATCTCCCGACAACAAGCTATTTCTGGCACCATTTTTATTTTACTTTCTTTACTTTGCATCTTTATCATAAAAATACCAAAAATATTATCTTATCATATCTATCTGATCTGACTCTCGTAAGTGACCGTGTAGGGATTGACAACCCCTTATCACGTTGGTTGCGAGGATTTATTTGTTTGTGTAGGTGCGAGGGACTCGTGTGTAGCCTCCTACTGGATTGATACCTTGGTTCTCAAAAACGGAGGGAAATACTTATGCTACTTTGCTGCATCACCCTTCCCTGTTCAAGGGAAAACCAACGCAGTGCTCAAGAGGTAGCTGTCCTCACGAGGCCTGTCGCGCCACTCCTGGCGCGGGCCACGGTCGTCCCAGCGTCCGCCTCCACGTCCTCCTCCACGGCCGTAGCCCCGGTCGCTGCGCTCGGGGCGTCGACCGAAGCATCCTTCTCGTATGGCTCTGAGCTCTTGACAGTCGCTGGTGTTGTGGAAGGCGCAGAACGGTCGGCTGTTCTTGGATGACTCGGGCTGATCTCTGCCCCGCTTGGTGTCGGGCTCCGCTGCTAGCACTACTGCTTCCTTGCGCTTCACGTCCTTGGCCTTGGCCTTCTTCTCCTCCGCTCCTGCAGCTGGCAGCTCGAGGAGGGAGAGGCGGACCTCCTCGGCTCTTGCGCACTTGGTCGCCAGGTTGAACAGCTCCTGAGATGTGCACAACTCCTCGTGGATAGCGAGCTCTTCCTTCATCTTGACGTCATGGACGCCGTCTGAGAACGCGGAGATGATGGCCTCATCCGTGACCTTGGGGTTCTTGAGGCGGGTGTTGTTGAAGTGCTGGATGTACTTCTGGAGGGTCTCTCCTGGTTGTTGCTTGATGCGGCGCAGGTCACCCGCGGCCGGAGGGTGGTCGCGAGTGCCCTAGAAGTTGGCGACGAAGCGGTCACGCATCTCGTCCCAGGAGGAGATCGAGCCGTGCTGCAGGTTCAGGAGCCAGGAGCGGGCTCCATCCTTGAGAGCCATGGGAAACCAGTTCGCCGTTGGCTGCTTCGATGCTCAGCTCGTAGAGCTGCAGGAACTCCGCGGGGTCGGCGGTGCCGTCGTAGCGAGGAGGCAGATCCGGCTTGAACTTGCCTGGCCAGGCGAAGCTGCGCAACTCGGGGGTGAAGGCGCGGCAGCCGGCCGTGGTTGTCGGGGCCCGCTTCGGAGGTGGAGCTTCGTCTTGATGAGGTCCGTGCGGCGGTCTTAACGAGGCGGCGCGGGACGCCCGCGGGTGCAGATTCTCGCGGTCGTGGGATTTCTTGGCAGCTTCTCTCTTCGCGCGCGGGCACCGGGCGTGGCGGATCACGCCGTGGGGCCGCGCGCCTTGGTGCCAAGGCACCGTCTTGGGGCAGAGGTGGTGGAGGCGCGCCATGGGCCTCGTCGCCCGTGGCTAGCTGAGGGTGAGGTATTGAGAGGGACGGCGCCGGAGAGCCCCCTGCGGCGCGGACGAGCTCGGCGACGCGGTCGAGCCACTCCTCATAGAGGTCGTTGACTGGGCGGTAGCGCAGGAGTCCGTTTGCGGCGAGGAGTGCGGCCCGCGCCTCCATGGGAGCGCGGCGTGCGTGAGACGAAGAACCGGCCGGGGTCAGCGATGGAGTGGCGGTGCGGCCGTCCTGCCGTACCGAAGGCTGCAGCGAGGACGCCTGCTGCTCGTTCCCCGCCGGGCCGGTGGCAGCGTTGGCGGCGGGAGACGGAGAACGACGAGGTGGCCCGCCGACGGGAGCCGTCTGAGCAACGCGGGCTGTGAGGGCAGCCCGACGCTCAGCTCGAGCACGGCGAGCGTCCGCCATGGAGACGACGGAGCGACGAACTGATGGAAGGGAAGCTACGGCGCACCCCTACCTGGCGCGCCAAATGTCGGATGTGGGGTTCTGGCAAACCCTTAAGGTTCGAACACTGGGGTGCGCGCGAAGTCTTTCCCTCCTACCGATCCATGCCCTAGCTCGCTAAGATCTCGCGGACGAACTCGCAACACTGAAAGACACAAGATTTATACTGGTTCGGGCCACCGTTGTGGTGTAATACCCTACTCCAGTGTGGTGGTGGTGGATTGCCTCTTGGGCCGATGATGAACAGTACAGAGGGAAGAACAGCCTCCTGAGGTTGAGGTGTTCTTGTGCTTGGTGAACTTGGCGGGTGAGAGCTGGATGAATTACTCCATCCCCCTCCTGTGGTGGCTAGCTCTACTTATATAGGCCCTGGTCCTCTCCCCAAATATTGAGCGGGAAGGGAGCCAACAACGGCGGGAAAATTTGAAGGGGGACAACTAGTACAAGCTATCCTGACAAAAGTGGTCTTCGCCTGCAAAAGGCTCTCCTGGTGACGCCGTCTTGGGCTCCATGATGACCTCCGTCTTGCCGTCCTTCTGGTCTTGGTCTCGTTGCACCGATATGGCAACCTTTGCCTGATGCCTCGATACTCTTCGCCTGCGCTAGCCTCCTTAGCACCAAAGAGGAAACAAGGATGCTGCACGAGCTGGCGCCCGCCTGGCGCCGATCGTCATGGCTCACGTCACGAGAGCCTCGTGAGTTTCCCCGCCTTGATATCTCCACTCCTCGTGAGCCTGCCTGACTTGGCCACTCCTGAGGAGGTCTTGCGTCGTCTGCCTCGCGAGGCTTGGCCCCTCGCGAGGGTCTTGGATGCCTTGTTGATGAAGATGGGCCGCAGGCAGGCAAGTCTAGGGACCCCCGTCCCAGAATGCCGACAAAATCCAACATGCTTCATGCATCACTATGGAACATTTATTCATATAGGATTCAATGCACCTGATGCTCCATAGGAATTTGTCAATTAATGCCAACACCTAGAGCAAACATATCTTCATATAGATGGACTTTATCCTTGATTCCATCTAATATCCTTGACGCACCATTTCTGGACAATCCCTTCAAATATATCTCAATGAAAACATTAGTCCATAGTGATTGTCATTAATTACCAAAACCACACTTAGGGGCTACATGCCCTTTCAAAGGGGATGAGGTGTTGCTTAATGATCTATTTGCTCAAGTGCTTAGTGGTATTGCTCCAAAATCCTCAGCCACTTTCTCTACCCAAATATGTCCAAACCCTAATTTCCAACTCGGCCACACCGATATTTTCTACCCGGAACCACCGAGTTCATCTGGACTTAGCCACTGTCAAAACCCTAACAATTCGGTTCAATCGATATGGATGTCGGTCCCACTGAGATGGCCTTGCCAGCTCTCTGTTGCTTGTTGCAATCATTTTGGTCCCACTGAGATGTTGCAAGTGGTCTCACCAAGATGGCTTGACTGATTCTCTGTTGCCTTGTTGCTTCATTTCGGTCCCACCATGATGCAATCGGCGCCATCGAGATGAGGTTTGCCCTAAGCCCTAGCACATCGGTCCCACCGAATTGTTCCTGTCGGTCCCATCGAGATTCCTAACATTCATACTTTTACACAGATCGGTGCCACTGAGTTTTCTGATTGGTGCCACCGAGATGGGTCAAAAGTGTGTAATGGTTGGATTTTGTGTGGATGCTATATATACCCCTCCACCCCTTCTTCCTCATTGAGGAGAGCCATCAGAACGTGCCTACACTTCCACCATTCATTTTCTGAGAGAGAACCACCTACTCATGTGTTGAGAGCAAGAGTTTCCATCCTACCATTTCAACCTTGATTTCTAGCCTCCCCCAAGTTGCTTTTCACTCAAATCCTTCTTCCACCATGGCCAAATCTATGAGAGAGAGTTGAGTGTTGGGGAGACTATCATTTGAAGCACAAGAGCAAGGAGTTCATCATCAACACACTGTCTATTACCTTTTGGAGAGTGGTGTCTCCTAGATTGGTTAGGTGTCACTTGGGAGCCTCCGACATGATGTGGAGTTGAACCAAGAAGTTTGTAAGGGCAAGGAGATCGCCTACTTCGTGAAGATGTACATGAGTGAGGCAAGTCCTTCGTGGGTGATAGCCATGGTGGCATAGACAAGGTTGCTTCTTCGTGGACCCTTCGTGGGTGCAGCCCTCCATGGACTCGCGCAGCTGTTACCCTTCGTGGATTGCAGTCTCCATCAATGTGGATGTAAAATAGCACACCTATTTGAACCACGCCAAAAATCCATGTCTCCATTGTGTTTGCCTTCTCCAAACCGTTCCCTTTGCCTTCATACATAATGTTTTACATTCTGCTGCTATACTCTTAGAATTGCATGTGTAGGTTGATTGCTTGAATTTTCATAATTGCTAAAAATCTGCCCACAACTAAAACTGGGAAAAGGAAATATTTTTATTTTGTCAAGTAGTCTAATCCCCCCTCTGGACATACTTTCAATCCTACAAGTGGTATCAGAGTTTGATTTTCATAAGCCTTGATTTCCATTGCTTTGGTGATCATATCCTTGGTTTCACAACCTAGGAGAGTATGGAGTCTAGTGAGGGTAACTATCACCGTAGAGGTCCTTAGCTTGGTGGTACAAGTTTTGCTAGTTGGGAGCATAAGATGAAAATGCATATTCTTGGTCATAACCCCACCATTTGGGTTGTTGTTCGTATTGGCTTGCAAGATGAATTCTTTGAGGATGTAAGAGAACCGGATCATGAAGCGACCGCGGAAGAATTGAAGATGTTGCAATACAATGCTCAAGCTTATGATACTCTCTCCAATGGATTGCGCCCCAAGGAATTCAACAAAATCAGCCGCCTTGAGAATGCAAAGGAAATTTGGGAGACTTCGGTTGATATGCATGAAGGTGATAACCCACAATTATAGGGCATCAATTGTAGCCTTTCTCGATAAGTAAGAGTGTCGAACCCAACAAGGAGCTAAAGGTAGAACAAATATTACCTCAAATTCTATCGACCATGGATACAACTCTACGCACGCTTACCATTCGCTTTACCTAGAACAAGTATGAAACTAGAAGTACTTTGTAGGTGTAAAGGGATAGGTTTGCAAGCTAATAAAGAACACGTAAATAAAAGTTAGGGGCTGTTTAGATGAAGAAACAACTAAGTCAGTTTTAGTAGAGAGCCTTTTGTCACAAGAAAGTTATTTGTCCCTAGGCAATCGATAACTAGACCGGTAATACTTATTGTAATTTTTATATGACGGAGAGGCATAAGATAACATACTTTGTCTACTTGGATCATATGCACTTATGATTGGAACTATAGCAAGTATCCGCAACTACTAAAGATCATTAAGGTAAAACCCAACCATAGCATTATAAGGTATCAAGTCATCTTTACTCCCATTCGCAAACAACCTACTTACTCAGGTTTGTGCTTCTATCACTCACGCCACCCACTATAAGCAAGTCATGAATATATTGCAAACCCTACAACGGGGATCCCTCACGCTTGCGCGACACGGAGAGCACCATAGGACAACACCAATAATAAAACATACAACTCAAACCAATCACGATCATCAATCAACCCATAGGATAAAACGGATCCACACAAACATCATAGGATAGCCATACATCTTTGGGAAATAATATATAGCGGTGAGCACCATGTTTAAGTAGAGATTACAACGGGGAGAAGAGGTGTTACACTGCTGCATAGAAGGGGAGAGAGTTGGTGATGACAGCGGCGAAGTTTTTGGTGTAGATCGCCATCACGATGATGGCCGCGACGGTGTTCCGGCGCCACCAGGAGAGAGGGGGAGACAACCCCCTCCTTCTTCTTCTTCCTTGACCCCCCCTAGATGGGAGGAGGTTTCCCCTCTGGTCCTTGGCCTCCATGGTGGCGGTGTTGGGAAACGTAGCATGCAATTTCAAAAAAATTCCTACGCTCATGAAAGATGTATCTAGGAGATGCATAGCAACCAGAGGGGGAGAGTGTGTCCACGTACCCTCATAGACCAAAAGCGGAAGCGTTTGACAACGCGGTTGATGTAGTCGAACTTCTTCTCATTCTGACCGATCAAGCACCGAACGTACGACACCTTTATACGTCTCCAACGTATCTATAATTCTTGATTGTTCCATGTTGTTTTATTATCAATCTTGGATGTTTTATAATCATTTTATATAATTTTTTGGTACTAACCTATTGACATAGTGCCAAGTGCCAGTTGCTGTTTTTCAATGTTTTTTACATCGCAGAAAATCAAAACCAGATGGAGTCCAAATGCAACGAAAGTTCACTACGATTTTTTATGGACCAAATGGAAGAAGTTGGGCCCTGCTTGCACCTGGGGGGAGTCCCGAGGAGGGGGCATCCCACCAGGCACGCCCTGGCGGGTTGTGCCCACCTCGGGTGCCCCCGGACCGCCTCTTTGCTCTATAAATACCCCAATATTCCAGAAACCCTAGGGGAGTCGATGAAATATTCATCTAGCCGCCGCAGAGTCCAGAACCACTAGATACAATATAGACACCATCTCGGATGGGGTTCACCACATCTATTGGATTATGGGTTCCGGCAAACCCTTGAGGTTCGAACACTGGTGTGTGCACGAAGATCTCTCTCTCCCTAGCTCGCTCTCGCAACGATCTCAAGGCCTAGCTCGACGAACCCAAAGAACAAGAGACACGAGGGTTTATACTGGTTCGGGCCACCGTTGCGGTGTAATACCCTACTCCAGTGTGGTGTGGTGGATTGCCTCGTAGGCTGAGGATGAACAATACAAGGTAAGAATAGCCTCCTAAGGAGAGGTGTTCTAAAGCTCGGTGAGCTGGTGAGTTGGCCTTGGTGGAATGAGTCCAATCCAAGATCAAGTGTCCCTGACTACGGTGGTGTCTAGTCCTATTTATAGAGGCCTTGGTCCTCTTCCCAAATGTTAGGCGGGAAGGGATCCCACAATGGCCAAGTTTGAAGGGAGACAACTAGTACAAGCTATTCTGACAAAAGGTGGTCTTCGCCTACCAAAGGCTCTGGTGGTGACGCCGCCGTGGGCTCCGCGGTGACCTCCGTCCTGCCGTCCTGCTGGTCTTGGTCTCGTTGCACCAATATGGAAACCTTTGCCTGATGCCTCGGGACTCCTCGCCTGCGCTTGCCCCATTAGCACCAAAGAGGCAACTGGTACTCCGCGCATGCTGGCGCCCGCCTGGCCTTGATCGTCATGGCTCACGTCACGCGCACCTCACGAGGTGCCCCTTGCATAGACATCTACGCACCTCACGAGCGAACCTAGTGAGGATGCCACCGAGGAGGTCTTGGTGTCGTCCGCCTCGCGAGGCTTGGCCCCTCGTGAGGGTCTTGAGTGGTTGCTGATGAAGATGGGCCGTACCAGACCATTGATGGAGCCACGTCTTGGGCCACAGGCAGGCAAGTCTAGGGACCCCCGTTCCCAGGACACAGACAGTAGCCCCCGGGCCCAAGGCGCGCTCGGACTTGGCTTCAAGGCGAAGCCAAAGGGCAAGTGCAGAGCGCCACGGGCCCCAACAGCCTGCGGCCTTGATTGACGCGTGGCGGTTGATGGGACGTGGGCGCCTCCACTTCCCCACGCAGCCTCGATTTCCGCCTGGCTAGGCAGCCACTATCGTCTACATAGCTCCACCTCCATTGTAGGCAATGCGCTCCGTAGCTCCCTCGTCTTCCCGAAGACAGCGGATCCCTTCCCACGGTCCGATCTGACACCAACTCTCCCCGCCGCCATGGAACCAAGCCGGAAGAAGAAGGGGAAGAAGGAGTCCCGTACCTCGGCCCCCATGCTGCCGGTCTTCGAGCCTGCCATCGAGCGGTCGGTGGTGCTTAACCAGGAAGATATGGACAAGGTGCACCCAGCGCTCGCCGCCTATTCCAATGAGTGGGGCGCGACGGTGGCTTGGCCTGCTTCCCGCGCTGCAATCGACAGGACGGCCACCGAGGTCCCCATCCATCTTCATGCCCTCTAGGCTGGTCTAATCCCTCCCTTCTCTGACTTCTTCAATGTGGTGCTCTCGCATTATCAGATCAATGCACTGCACCTCGATCCCCAATCCATCATCCTCTTTGCTGTCTTCGCCTTCGTCTGCGAAGCCATGGTGGGCATTGCTCCTTCCGTGGCCTTGCTTCGCCACTTCTTCTCGCTGCATCTGACAGATGCTCTCCAGCGCTCTGGGTGTGTATCCCTTCAGGCTGTTGCGGTGCCGGCCGGCTCGGGATCGATTTTGGGCTCTCGCCAGTCGTCGGGGATTTTCAGAAGCGGTGGGTGTTTGTGGATGTTGGCATGCGCAGCCCCCTGCTGCTGCCCTCGCAGACTCCGGTTGCCCCAAGCTTTGGCTGGGGGCACGCGAAGCTCACTGACCGGCGGCTCGCCCATGTCTGGCACCGGCTGGCCAGGCTGAAGGGCCTCGGGGTGACGGCGCCTATGGTGGTGAAGGAGTTCATCCGGTGTCTTATTGCTCCGCTTCAGCGCCACTCCCGGCCGATGTGGACCTTCTCCGGCTACGGGGACCGCATGAGGCTTCAGGTGCCAGCTCTTCTGTAACGCCCATGATGCGGCTATATCTCCCACGTGTCGAGGCACGACTTAGAGGCATAACCGCATTGTGGTATTGTCGCAAGAAGGGTTATCTTCACACAATCCCATGTAATGAACAAGAATGGGATAACGAGAGTTGGCTTACAATCGCCACTTCACACAATACATAAATATAATTCATACATCATCCAAAATCCACACATAGACCGACTATGGTCAAATCCAAATGAAAATAAGATAACCCCAAATGCTAGATCCCCGATCGTCCCAACTGGGCTCCACTACTAATCATCAGGAAAAGAAACATAGTAACGACCACGTTCCTCGTCGAACTCCCACTTGAGCTCTGTTGCGTCATCTGCACTGGCATCGTCGGCACCTGCAACTGTTTTGGTAGAATCTGTGAGTCACGAGGACTAATCAATCTCACACCCGCGAGATCAGGACTATTTAAGCTTATAGGAAAGGATGGTGTAATGAGGTGGAGCTGCAGCAGGCACTAAGCATATATGGTGGCTAATGTACGTAAATGAGAGCGAGAAGAGAAGCAACGCAACGGTCGCGAAGCTAAAAATGATCAAGAAGTGATCCTGAAACTACTTACGTTCATGCATAACCCGAAACCGTGTTCACTTCCCGGACTCCGCCGAGAAGAGACCATCATGGCTACACACACGGTTGATGTATTTTAATTAAGTCAAGTGTCAAGTTCTCTACAACCGGACATTAACAAATTCCCATCTGCCTCATGACCGCGGGCATGGCTTTCGAAAGATAATACCCTGCAGGGGTGTCCCAACTTAGCCCATCATAAGCTCTCACGGTCAACGAAGGATAAACCTTCTCCTGAGAAGACCCGATCAGTCTCGGAATCCCGGTTTACAAGACATTTCGACAATGGTAAAACAAGACCAGCAAAGCCGCCCGATGCGCCGACAAATCCCGATAGGAGCTGCACATATCTCGTTCTCAGGGCACACCGGATAAGTCAAGCGACGAGTAAAACCAGACCTCGAGTTTCCCCGAGGTGGCCCCGTAGGCTGCTCGGTTCGGACCAACACTCGAAGGAGCACTGGCCCGGGGGTGGGGGGGGGGGGTTAAATAAAGATGACGCTCGGGCTCGCGAAAACCCAAGGGAAAAAAGGCTTAGGTGGCAAATGGTAAAACCAAGGTTGGGCCTTGCTGGGGGAGTTTTATTCAAGGCGAACTGTCAAGGGGGTCCCATAAATCACCCAACCGCGTAAGGAACACAAACTCAAGGAACATAATACCGGTATGACGGAAACTAGGGCGGCAAGAGTGGAACAAAACACCAGGCATAAGGCCGAGCCTTCCAACCTTTACCAAATATATAGATGCATTAATTAAATAAGAGATATTGTGATATTCCAAAATATCCATGTTCCAACATGGAACCAACTTCAACTTCACCTGCAACTAGCAACGCTATAAGAAGGGCTGAGCAAAAGCGGTAACTTAGCCAAACAACGGTTTGCTAGGAAAGGATGGTTAGAGGCTTGGCATGGTAATATGGGAGGCATGATATAGCAAGTAGCAGGTAGCGCAGCATAGCAGAATAGAGCGAACAACTAGCAAAGCAAAGATAGAAATGATTTCGAGGGTATGGTCATCTTGCCTGCAAGGTTCTCAGAGTTGTCGAAAGCTTGATCCTCGTAAGCGTACTCAACAGGTTCCTCATTCACGAACTCGTCTCCCGGCTCTACCCAAAACAAGAACAAAAGCAACGGAACCACAATCAATCACGGGAAATGCACAAACAACATGATGCAAAACATGCATGATATGCGAGATGTGGTATGCGATGCATATGCGTGCTCCGGAAGAAAACGAATGAACAAGGCAGTAACTTGGCAAACCAAGCATGCCACTGGAACGATGAGATGATTTCGGTCGAAATCAATATAAAGATCACCGGAAACGGATGCACGGTTTGCAAATGGCAAGCAAAACAAGAATGACACGATTCTGCGATTAACAGCATGACAACACTTAGAATACAACAAGTAACTATGCTACAGCACCCCAACATAGCAACAAAGCATATGGCAGTAATATACAGGAGATGCTTGACAAAAGATGAACACTGAGCTACGGCTAGATCACACCACAACAGGTTCAAACAAGCATGGCAAAAGTGCAAAAGATATCAGGTTCACAGACTTGGTGAAAATACTGGACATGGCTGAAACAGCATCAGGTAGCAATGTTCAGAGCAAGCAAAACACATGCTACAGGAACTTAACATACCAAAATAAGGCACGGAATGAATTTACTAAATGCATAAAACAAAAGTCCCTTACTGGCCATGAGCCATAAAGGAACAGAAGATATGATGGCAACCATGTAAACATAGCAAGTTTCGTTAACAGGCTTCAGACTTAGCAGAAAACAGAGCATGGCAGAAACAGTATTATGAAGGAATCTTGGTGAGCTTGATTCACTCATCACAAAGCAATGCATGACAAAACAAGCATACCTACAGCAATATAGCATGTTTATGAAGTTATCCATGGCAATAGCAAGTTCATAGCATGTATGGATCAACTACAACAACCTTGGCAAAATTGAATATCATGTTAACAATCTGCCAGGAATATTTTATAGCAAAAGTAGAGCAAGATTAAGACATGCTATGGCACTCCATAATTACAAACAAGGGCATGGATGGATAAAGCACAACTATATCTACAAAACATCCTTACTGAACATATCCAAAAGAAGCATGGATCTCACTGTAGCCACATGGATACATGGCAACAAAATAACAGCAGAAACAGACTTGAGAGAAATACTGTCCCTGAAATCAGAAACATCACGAAGCCTAGTTTGCATGCTTGTGCTAGTCACCACATAGATCACACAAATACATGTCATACACCTCTATAAAGATAGCATGGCATAGATCAAAACACCTGTAGAGCTCATGCCCATAAGATGCACACATCAAATGCAACAAAAATAACAAATCCTCAAGTTCTGATAAGTAACAGCAGTTAACAGCTTATAGCACTCTTGCACCAGAGATTTGGTCATCAAGGTGGACTCAAATGAACATGGCATAGGAAAGGATGGTTAGAGGCTTGGCATGGTAATATGGGAGGCATGATATAGCAAGTAGCAGGTAGCGCAGCATAGCAGAATAGAGCGAACAACTAGCAAAGCAAAGATAGAAATGATTTCGAGGGTATGGTCATCTTGCCTGCAAGGTTCTTAGAGTTGTCGAAAACTTGATCCTCGTAAGCGTACTCAACAGGTTCCTCATTCACGAACTCGTCTCCCGGCACTACCCAAAACAAGAACAAAAGCAACGGAACCACAATCAATCATGGGAAATGCACAAACAACATGATGCAAAACATGCATGATATGCGAGATGTGGTATGCGATGCATATGCGTGCTCTAGAAGAAAACGAATGAAAAAGGAAGTAACTTGGCAAACCAAGCATGCCACTGGAACGATGAGATGATTTCGGTCGAAATCAATATAAAGATCACCGGAAACGGATGCACGGTTTGCAAATGGCAAGCAAAACAAGAATGACACGATTCTGCGATTAACAGCATGATAGCACTTAGAATACAACAAGTAAGTATACAACACGTAGGGAGAAGTGCTTAGCTTTGGGTTCAATCTTGCGTTGCTCGATCCCAGTGATAGTAGGGGAAACAACACGTATTGTATTGTTGCCATCGAGGATAAAAAGATGGGCTTTATATCATATTGCTTGAGTTTATCCCTCTACATCATGTCATCTTACCTAATGTGTTACTCTGTTCTTATGAACTTAATACTCTAGATGCATGCTAGATAGCGGTCGATGTGTGGAGTAATAGTAGTAGATGCAGGTAGGAGTCGGTCTACTTGTCACGGACGTGATGCCTATATACATGATCATGCCTAGATATTCTCATAACTATGCACTTTTCTATCAATTGCTCGACAGTAATTTGTTCACCCACCGTAATACTTATGCTATCTTGAGAGAAGCCACTAGTGAAACCTATGGCCCCCGGGTCTATTTTCCATCATATAAGTTTCCAATCTATTTTTACTTTGCAATCTTTACTTTCAATCTTTATCATAAAAATACCTAAAATATTATCTTATCATCTCTATCAGATCTCACTTTTGTAAGTGGCCGTGAAGGGATTGACAACCCCTTCATCGCGTTGGTTGTAAGGTTCTTATTTGTTTGTGTAGGTACGAGGGACTTGCGTGTGGCTTCCTACTGGATTGATACCTTGGTTCTCAAAAACTGAGGGAAATACTTACGCTACTTTGCTGCATCACCCTTTCCTCTTCAAGGGAAAACAACGCATGCTCAAGAGGTAGCAAGAAGGATTTCTAGCGCCGTTGCCGGGGAGTCTACACACAAGTCAAGACATACCAAGTACCCATCACAAACTCTTATCCCTCATATTACATTATTTGCCATTTGCCTCTCGTTTTCCTCTCCCCCACTTCACCTTTGCCGTTTTATTTGCCCTCTCTTCCCGTTCGCCTCTTTTTCTCTTGCTTCTTGTTTGCTTGTGTGTTGGATTGCTTGCTTGTCACCATGGCTCAAGATAATACCAAATTGTGTGACTTTACCAATACCAAGAACAATGATTTTCTTAGCACTCCGACAGCTCCTCTTACCGAGGCTGAATCTTGTGAAATTAATGCTGCTTTGTTGAATCTTGTCATGAAAGATCAATTCGCCGGCCTTCCTAGTGAAGATGCCTCTACCCATCTAAATAGCTTTGTTGATTTGTGTGATATGCAAAAGAAGAAAGATGTGGACAATGATATTGTTAAATTAAAGCTATTTCCTTTTTCGCTTAGAGATCGTGCTAAAACTTGGTTTTTGTCTTTGTTTAAAAATAGTATTGATTCTTGGAATAAGTGCAAAGATGCTTTTATCTCTAAGTATTTTCCTCCCGCTAAGATCATCTCTCTTAGAAACGATATTTTGAATTTTAAGCAACTTGATCATGAACATGTTGCACAAGCTTGGGAGAGAATGAAATTAATGATACGTAATTTCCCTACACATGGTTTGAACTTATGGATGATTATTCAAAAATTTTATGCCGGATTGAATTTTGCTTCTAGAAATCTTTTAGATTCGGCCGCGGGAGGCACTTTTATGGAAATCACTTTAGGAGAAGCTACTAAACTCCTAGATAATATTATGGTTAATTATTCTCAATGGCACACTGAAAGATCTACTAGTAAATAGGTGCATGCAATTGAAGAGATTAATGTTTTGAGTGGAAAGATGGATGAACTTATGATTTTTTTTGCTAATAAGAGTGTTTATTCTGATCCCAATGATATGCCTTTGTCTACTTTGATTGAGAATAATAATGAATCTATGGATGTGAATTTTGTTGGTAGGAACAATTTTGGTAACAACGCTTATAGAGGAAACTTTAATCCTAGGCCGTATCCTAGTAATTTCTCTAATAATTATGGTAATTCCTACAACAACTCTTATGGAAATTTTAATAAGATTCCCTCTGATTTTGAGATTAGTGTTAAAGAATTTATGATTTCTCAAAAGAATTTCAATGCTTTGCTTGAAGAAAAATTGCCTAAGATTGATGAGTTGGCTAGGAATGTGGATAAAATTTCTCTTGATGTTGATTCTTTAAAACTTAGATCTATTCCACCTAAGCATGATATCAATGAGTCTCTCAAATATATGAGAACTTCCATTGATGAGTGCAAAGAAAGAACCGCTAGGATGCGTGCTAAGAAAGATTGCTTTGTAAAAGCGTGTTCTTCTAGTTTTCGTGATAATAAGGATGAAGATCTAAAAGTAATTGACGTGTCTCCTATTAAATCTTTGTTTTTCAATATGAATCTTGATAATGATCGGACCGGAGATGAGTCAACTTTAGTTAAAAGGCGTCCCAATGATTCGGAGTTTTTAGATCTTGATGCAAAAATTATTAAAAGTGGGATTGAAGAGGTCAAAACTTTAGATAGCAATGAGCCCACTATTTTTTATTTCAAGTAATTTAATTATGATAATTGTTCTTTAATAGATTGTATTTCCTTGTTGCAATCCATGTTAAATTCTCCGCATGCTTATAGTCAAAATAAAGCTTTTACCAAACATATCGTTGATGCTTTAATGCAATCTTATGAAGAAAAGATTGAATTGGAAGTTTCTATCCCTAGAAAACTTTATGATGAGTGGGAACCTACTATTAAAATTAAAATTAAAGATCATGAATGCTATGCTTTGTGTGATTTGGGTGCTAGTGTTTCCACGATTCCAAAAACTTTGTGTGATATGTTGGGTTTCCGTGAATTTGATGATTGTTCTTTAAACTTGCACCTTGCGGGTTCCACCATTAAGAACCCTATGGGAAGAATTAATGATGTTCTTATTGTTGCAAATAGGAATTATGTGCCCGTAGATTTCATTGTCCTTGATATAGATTGCAATCCTTCATGTCATATTATTCTTGGTAGACCTTTCCTTAGAATGATTGGTGCAATTATTGATATGAAAGAAGGGAATATTAGATTCCAATTTCCGTTAAGGAAAGGCATGGAACACTTTCCTAGAAAGAAAATTAAATTACCTTATGAATCTATTACGAGAGCCACTTATGGATTGCCCACCAAAGATGGCAATACCTAGATCTATCCTTGCCTTTATGCCTAGCTAGGGGCGTTAAACGATAGCGCTTGTTGGGAGGCAACCCAATTTTATTTTAGTTTCTTGATTTTTGGTTCTGATTAGTAATAAATAATCCATCTAGCTTCTGTTTAGATGTGGTTTTATGTTTAGTTAGTGTTTGTGCCAAGTAGAACCTTTGGGAAGACTTGGGTGAAGTCTTTTTGATCTTTCTGTAAAAAACAGAAACTTTAGAGCTCACGAGATTAGCTACAACGTTTTACTGGAGAGTGCTATTTAGTTGATTCTTTTTGAAGATGATTAATATATAAATTCCTCACGTCCATCTATTTATTTTAGAATTTTTGGAGTTCCAGAAGTATGCGTTTGATACAGATTACTACAGACTGTTCTGTTTTTAACATATTCTGTTTTTCGTGTGTTGTTTGCTTATTTTGATGAATCTATGGATAGTAATGGAGTTTATGAATCATAGAGAAGTTGGAATACAGTAGGTTTAACACCAATATAAATAAAGAATGAGTTCATTACAGTACCTTGAAGTGGTGTACACGAGATTTTCTGTTATGTTTTGTGTTGTGAAGTTTTAAAGTTTTGGGTAAAGATTTGATGGATTATGGAACAAGGAGTGGCAAGAGCCTAAGCTTGGGGATGCCCAAGGCACCCCAAGGTAAAATCCAAGGACAACCAAAAAGCCTAAGCTTGGGGATGCCCCGGAAGGCATCCCCTCTTTTGTCTTCGTCCATCGGTAACTTTACTTGGAGCTATATTTTTATTCACCACATGATATGTGTTTTGCTTGGAGCGTCTTGTATGATTTGAGTCTTTGCTTTTTAGTTCACCACAATAATCATTGTTGTACACACCTTTTGGGAGAGACACACATTAATCGGAATTTATTAGAATACTCTATATGCTTCACTTATATCTTTTGAGCTAAACAATTTTGCTCTAGTGCTTCACTTATATCTTTTAGAGCACGGTGGTGGTTTTATTTTATAGAAATTATTGATCTCTCATGCTTAAATTATATTAGTTTGAGAGTCCTTTAGAACAGCATGGTAATTTGCTTTGGTTATAAAATTAGTCCTAATATGATAGGCATCCAAGATGGATATAATAAAAACTTCCATATAAGTGCATTGAATACTAGGAGAAGTTTGATACTTGATGATTATTTTGAGATATGGAGATAGTGATATTAAAGTTGTGCTAGTTGAGTAGTTGTGAATTTGAGAAATACTTGTGTTGAAGTTTGCAAGTCCCGTAGCATGCACGTATGGTAAACGTTGTGTAACAAATTTGAAACATGAGGTGTTCTTAGATTGTCTTCCTTATGAGTGGCGGTCGGGGACGAGCGATGGTCTTTTCCTACCAATCTATCCCCCTAGGAGCATGCGCGTAGTTCTTGGTTTTTGATGACTTGTGATTTTTGCAATAAGTATGTGAGTTCTTTATGACTAATGTTGAGTCCATGGATTATACGCACTCTCAACCTTCCATCATTGCTAGCCTCTTCGGTACCGTGCATTGCCCTTTCTCACCTTGAGAGTTGGTGCAAACTTCGCCAGTGCATCCAACCCCCGTGATATGATACGCTCTATCACACATAAACCTCCTTATATCTTCCTTAAAACAGCCACCATACCTACCTATTATGGCATTTCCGTAGCCATTCCGAGATATATTTCCATGCAACTTTCCACCATTCCGTTTTTTATGACACGCTCCATCATTGTCATATTGCCTTGCATGATCATGTAGTTGACATCATATTTGTGGCAAAGCCACCATGCATATTCTTTCATACATGTCACTCTTGATTCATTGCCCATCCCGGTACACCGCCGGAGGCATTCATATAGAGTTATATCTTGTTCTAAGTATCGAGTTGTAAGCATTGAGTTGTAAATAAATAGAAGTGTGATGATCATCATTAATAGAGCATTGTCCCAAAAAAAGAAAGAAAGAAAGGCCAAATAAAAAAAGAAAAGGCCCAAAAAAAGTGAAATAAAAAGGGGCAATGCTACTATCCTTTTTCCACATTTGTGCTTCAAAGTAGCACCATGATCTTTATGATAGAGAGTCTCTCGTTTTGTCACTTTCATATACTAGTGGGAATTTTTCATTATAGAACTTGGCTTGTATATTCCAACAATGGGCTTCCTCAAATGCCCTAGGTCTTCATGAGCAAGCAAGTTGGATGCACACCCACTTAGTTTCTTTTGTTGAGCTTTCATACATTTATAGCTCTAGTGCATCCGTTGCATGGCAATCCCTACTCCTTGCATTGACATCAATTGATGGGCATCTCCCTAGCCTGTTGATTAGCCGTGTCAATGTGAGACTTTCTCCTTTTTTTGTCTTCTCCACACTACCCCCATCATTATATTCTATTCCACCCATAGTGCTATATCCATGGCTCACGCTCATGTATTGCGTGAAAGTTGAAAAAGTTTGAGATTACTAAATTATGAAACAATTGCTTGGCTTGTCATCGGGGTTGTGCAGGATGAGAGCATTTTTGTGTGACGAAAATGGAGCATGACCAAACTATATGATTTTTTAGGGATGAACTTTCTTTGGCCATGTTATTTTGAGAAGACATAATTGCTTAGTTAGTATGCTTGAAGTATTATTATTTTATGTCAATATTAAACTTTTATCTTGAATCTTTCGGATCTGAACATTCATGCCACAATAAAGAAAATTACATTGAAGAATATGCTAAGTAGCATTCCACGTCAAAAATTCTGTTTTTATCATTTACCTACTCGAGGACGAGCAGGAACTAAGCTTGGGGATGCTTGATACGACTCCAACATATATATAATTTTTGATGGCTCCATGCTATTATATATATACATTCTGTTTTGGATGTTTAATGGGCTTTATTATACACTTTTATATTATTTTTGGGACTAACCTATTAACCCAAGGCCGAGTGCAAATTGCTGTTTTTTGCCTATTTCAGTGTTTCGCGGAAAAGGAATATCAAACTGAGTCCAAATGGAATCAAACCTTCGAGAGCGTGATTTTTGGAACAAACGTGATCCAGAGGACTTGGAGTGGGCGTCAAGAAACGAACGAGGAGGCCACGAGGCAGGGGCGCGCCCTCCACCCTCGTGGGCCCCTCGTGGCTCCACCTACCTACTTCTTCCTCCTATATATACCTACATACCCCGAAACCACCGAGGAGCACCACGAAACCCTATTTCCACCGCCGCAACCTTTTGTACCCGTGAGATCCCATCTTGGGGCCTTTTCCGGCGCTCCGTCGGAGGGGGAATCGATCATGGAGGGCTTCTACATCAACACCATAGCCTCTCTGACGATGTGTGAGTAGTTTACCACAGACCTTCGGGTCCATAGTTATTAGCTAGATGGCTTCTTCTCTCTCTTTGGATCTCAATACAAAGTTCTCCTCGATCTTCTTGGAGATCTATTCGATGTAACACTTTTTGCGGTGTGTTTGTCGAGATCCGATGAATTGTGGGTTTATGATCAAGATTATCTATGAACAATATTTGAATCTTCTCTGAATTCTTTTTTGTATGATTGGTTACCTTTGCAAGTCTCTTCGAATTATCAGTTTGGTTTTGCCTACTAGATTGATCTTTCTTGCAATGGGAGAAGTGCTTAGCTTTGGGTTCAATCTTGCGTTGCTCGATCCCAGTGACAGTAGGGGAAACGACACGTATTGTATTGTTGCCATCGAGGATAAAAATATGGGGTTTATATCATATTGCTCAAGTTTATCCCTCTACAACATGTCATCTTACCTAATGCGTTACTCTATTCTTATGAACTTAATAATCTAGATGCATGCTGGATAGCGGTCGATGTGTGGAGTAATAGTAGTAGATGGAGGTAGGAGTCGGTCTACTTGTCACGGACGTGATGCCTATATACATGATCATGCCTAGATATTCTCATAACTATGCACTTTTCTATCAATTTCTCGACAGTAATTTGTTCACCCACCGTAATACTTATGCTATCTTGAGAGAAGCCACTAGTGAAACCTATGGCCCCCGAGTCTATTTTCCATCATATAAGTTTCCAATCTATTTTTACTTTGCAATCTTTACTTTCAATCTTTATAATAAAAATACCAAAACTATTATCTTGTCATCTCTATCAGATCTCACTTTTGCAAGTGGCCGTGAAGGGATTGACAACCCCTTTATCGCGTTGGTTGCAAGGTTCTTATTTGTTTGTGTAGGTACGAGGGACTTGCGTGTGGCCTCCTACTGGATTGATACCTTGGTTCTCAAAAACTGAGGGAAATACTTACGCTACTTTGCTGCATCACCCTTTCCTCTTCAAGGGAAAAGCAACGCATGCTCAAGAGGTAGCAGTGTGGTGGATTGCCTCTTGGGCTGAGGATGAACAGGTACAAGGGAAGAACAACCTCCTGAGGAGAGGTGTCCTTGAGCTCGGTGAGCTTGTGTGGTTGAGGATTATCTGAATGCCCCAAGATCCGTTGCCTCCTACTGTGGTGGCTAGTCCTATTTATAGTGGCCCTGGCCCTATTCCCTAATGTAGGCGGGAAGGGATCCAACAACGGCCAAATTTGAAGGGAGACAACTAGTACAAGTTATCCTGACTAAAGGTGGTCTTCGCCTGCCAAAGGCTCTGGTGGTGACGCCGTCTTGGGCTCCACGGTGACCTCTGTCCTGCCGTCCTGCTGGTCTTGGTCTCATTGCACCGATATGGAAACCTTTGCCTGATGCCTCGGGACTCCTCGTCTGCGCTTGCCTCTTTAGCATCAAAGAGGAAATGAGTATGCTGCGTGTTCTAGCGCCCGCCTGGCCTTGGTTGTCATGGCTTGCATCACAGGAACCTCGCGAGGTGCCCCTTGCCTTGATCTCTCTACTCCTCGCGAGCCAGCCTAGTGAGGCGGCCCCCGAGGAGGTCTTGCGTCGTCCGCCTCGCGAGGCTTGGCCCCTCGCGAGGGTCTTGAGGGTTCACTGATGAAGATGGGTCGTACAGGGCCACTGGAGGAGCCACGCCGTGGGCCGTAGGCAGGCAAGTCTGGGGACCCCCGTTCCTAGTACGCCGATAGTAGCCACTGGGCCCAAGGCGTGCTCGGACTTGGCTTCGAGGCGAAGCCGAGGGGCAAGTGCGGAGTGCCGCGGGCCCCAACAGCCTGCAGCCTCAGTTGACGTGTGGCGATTGATGGGACGTGGGCGTCTCCGCTTCCCCACGCTGCCTCGACAACTGCCCGACTGACAAAAGACTGGCGCGGGCTGCATTTGCCATCATTGCTTTCCTTCGTCTTGCTCCAGATCCCATTTCTCGCTCCTTGCTTCCAGAGGCTCCAGATCCGCCAAGATCCTCCTTCAAGCCTACCGCCAATGGCACCCAAGAAAGCTCGGGCCGCTCCCTCATCGTCATGGTACGAGCCGACGCTTGATGCGCCGAGCGTTTCGTAGAAAAACCTTGCAGCCATGCTCTTGATGACCGCGGAGGGTGATGAGAAGAGAAGACCGCGCTCCGGGTTGGCTCCGCCGAGCCGGAGGCCCCAGGCAACACTTTCTACCCCTTCTTCATGAGCAGCATCGTCACTGGGTTGGTCCCCCTTTCTCCGACTTCTTCTACTCCGTCCTCAGTCACTACAAGATCCATGATCTCCATCTTCATCCCAACTCCATTCTCCTCCTGTCGATCTTCGCCTTTTACTGTGAGGCGTATGTTGTAGTGATATCGTCCGTGGCCCTGCTGCGCCACTTCTTCTTCCTCCGGATCAAGGAGGGCCACTGCTCTGGGTGCGTTGGCTTTGTCGCGGCCAACAAGACCAATGCCATCTCGAAGGCTGGGAAGAAGGCCGAGGGCTTCAGGAGCAAGTGGGTCTTGATGGACGCCAAGTGCTCCCACCCCCGGTTGCTGCTGCCGATGGAGATACCTGTGTCCCAAGAGGGGTGGCTTTGCACGAAGCTCACCGACTCTCGGGCGGCGCATGTGCTGGAGAGGATGACCGCCGACCTGAGGCCCGGTGACTCAAGGGCGGCGAAGCTGACGGGGGCCATGATCGTCAAAGAATTCATGGCGCAGCGCGTAGCTCCCCTTCAGGCGCTCCCGCGCCCCTTGTGAAAGCCTGGAGACGAATGGGACGACCTCTGCCTGCGCCCGGAGGCCCTTTCTGTCGAGGAGTTGCACTCGGCCCAACGTTCCTTGGTTGGGGACGACCAAGGGTACCCACCGGACACCTTCGTCCCCTTGTTCCACCGCTTGTGCCGCCCGCGCTGTCAAACGTCCCGGTGGCGACGACTCCGGTGGACGTGTCTTCCGGCAAGTCTAGCGAGGAGGAAGAGGAGGAAGAAGAGGAGGAGGAGGAGGAGCGCGACTCGGAGGCGACCTGCGAAGGGGCGGGGGAGACCTCCCCTTTGCGCAAGGCCGACATCCTCCGCACCCTGCCTGATGATGATGACAAGGCCGATGTCCCCTTGGGAAGGGGGAGCTGCATACGACAGGGGGCTCCTCGAGGTCCAAGGTCGGTCCCCGGAGGAGGTCACCGGTCGAGGTTCCGACGAGGGGAAGGTCGGCGCTGATCTCCAGAGACGACGCCCATGTTCTGACACTGCCTGGAGCTGCTTCCGGCGTATCTGCTGCCCCCTCTTCTGCGCCTGGAGCTCTCGCGCCCGCGCCTCAGGCTACGAGGCTCTCAGGTTTCAAGCTCAGGAAGCGGAGGGACTACGCCGCGGTGGACTAATAAGTATCCTCGTCCTGCCTTGTTCTTGGTTCTGTTGCTGATTCTTGGCGCTTCTCTGTTTCTCAATAGGCCGACGCCCGCGGTGAAGAAGAGGAAGGAGGAAGAGGTGGTACTGCTCGGGACCAAATCGCCTGCGGGGGCCGCACTCTCCTCCGCAGGGAAGGGCAGTGACGGTGCTCGCACTTCCCCGGCCCGACCGTCCTCACGAGACTTGGGGTAGCGTCCTCCGGAGGAGGTAGCCCCCGTAGCCCCGCTGGCTCCGGAGGTGCCGGCGTCCGGCTTGGTTGCTGGGGTCCCCAAAGCTCAGGAGCCCCCAGCCTCCCAGGCCATGGTGACGACGTTGCCTCCTCCTTCTCCCGCCGCACTGCTGACCCTGGATCCTTCCGCCTCCCCTGACATCCTGGAGCGTGCTCTTTCTGCGCTGACCCTGCTGCGGGAGGATCTTCAAGGCACCGACCGTCGCCTGGTGGCCGGGCGCCTGTACCTGATCTCTAGCTGGCTTCACTCCTATGTGTCCGCCCGGGCGGCGCTGAGCCAGGCTGGGCGGACTCCGAGAAGGACAAGCAGGCCGTCGCCCAAGCTATGGCTGCCCGCGAGGTGGCGCTGAAGGATGCCGGGTCCGCCCAGGATCGCTGCCGGTTGCTAGAGGCCGAGCTGAAGACCGTGCGCGGTGAGCGTGCGGACGATGCTCGAGGCCGCAAGGCGGAAGAGGATAAGATGAAGGCCCGGGAGGACACCGTCAGGGGTTGTGACGCCGAGCTAGAGCAGTTGGCGAAGGCACAGGCTACGGAGCGCAGTCGACTGGAAAAGCTGGAGCAGAAGGTGGAGGCAGAGAAGACCGAGCTGGAAGCCAAGGCGAGGGTCCTGGCTGAAGACCGTGCGGCCTTCAAGTCCCCCGAGGAGAGGTCCTGCGTGGCGTTGCGTGCACTCTACGAGAAGGGCTTGGAGAAAACGCTGGCTACAGACGACGAGGGCCCACCCAGCTGCTTCCTCATCTGGTCGCGGCGCTTGAGGAAGTCGTGGGCGGTATCGGCCCCTTGGTGGAAGGAGAAGCCCGCACTCTTTCCTCGGCCGTGCTAGCGTGCGTCTTCAGCCACCTCCATCTTCACGATCCTGCCGCCAACCACGATGAGCTACTGGAGCATGTGGATGACGAGCGCTGAACAGCTGCTGCCGAAGCCGTGAAGGGCCAGGTGGAGGCTTTGTTGAAGAGGTTCCGCGCCTTCGATCCCGCGCCCTCAACTGGCGGTGCTGCTGAACCTGCAACTCCGGCGGGCGGTGCAGGTGAGGGCAACGCTGCTGTGGAAGAAGCATCCCTTGCAGGTGACGGCGGTGTCCGGGGATGTCGAGATGACTTGCTGGCGGCTCCTTTCCTGTTTAGCTTCTGCGATATGCACCATGCCTCGTGGAGGCATTTAAACTTGCGTTTGGTACTGGGAGAACAATATGTCTTGTAATATTTGTTTGAGATTTTGCGATTTCCTTCCCATTTGCTTCATGTTCTACGTCGGCAGGGCCTGACCCCGCGCATACCTCAGCCGCCGTTGGGTCATCCGGATCGCTAGGACGAGACCAAGGGGCGAGGGGCTACGTGGCCAGTTAGGCCCCTGAGTTGCGATGCTCAGGAGTCCCCCTTGATGCGCAAACAACTGATAGAAAGGAGATGCAGGAGTAGGCCTAGCGTTCTACGTCGGCAGGGCCCGGCCCCACGCATACCTCAGGCGCCGTTGGGTCGTCCGGATCACCAGGACGAGACCAAGGGGCGAGGGGCTACGTGGCCAGTTAGGCCCCTGAGTCATGATGCTCAGGAGTCCCCCTTGACGCTCAAACGACCTTCATACCTTTTCCCTCGCCGAGGCTCTGCTCGGGAGGGCGCGCAACGACTAGGCCCGAGGGACCTAGCGGGGTGGCGTACGCTTGGGCGTGACCCTCGCGCAGCCCCTGTGCCCAGCCCCCTCGTGTGACTCTCCCGAGGGAAGGTGTTGCGATGGGGCCAGACACTGAGCTCGGAGGCTCCCTGAGATTGATACGGCCATGGGGCTGCCCTCAGTTGTTTATCACCAACGCGGAGCATAGTGCTTCCGCACTTGCACATGCATAACCTCTCCTCGGCTGTGTCGACTGCCAACGCGGAGCATGGTGCTTCCAATGGTGCGTGGGTGAGGGCTCCCTCTGAGTGGAGCCCCCGGGGCGTGTACAGCCCCGCCCTGACACGTGGCTTGCACGGCAGGGCTGGACGATGTGTGTCTGGGCACTCGTGAGCCAGCGCGGGACTCACAAGGCCCTACCTCAAGGTGGGTTGCGCCTGGTCTTGGTTCTTGTTGACTATGGTGGTCCTGCGAGATGGTCAGGCAACCTGCGCCGAATGAATCTCCTGAGGCTATCGCATGAGAAGGCCAAGCACCAACGACCCCAGGAGGTGACGTGAACGGGGCCGACCCGCCAGACAGAGCTCGGCCGTTGGGTTTATCGACGCTGCAGGGACGTAACCCGAGCACATGCGCCGTGCCTAGCCTTCTTATGCGAAGGATCCTGAAGAAAGACGATCGGCGTGCGGCTCCCGTGGTGGGTGATAATCAAGCAAGGGGTGACCATAAATAACTCATGCATGGGAAGTGAACTAGCTTAGATAGATGCAAGAACGATACATGCCACCGGGACGGACCCGAGCGGCTTGGGGATGATGCAGCCCGAGGGGCGCCCCCAGTAGGGTAAGCTAAAGATGCAAAAAGATACATGCCACCGGGGACAGGCCCATGCGGCCTAGGAATGATGCAGCCCGGGGGGCGCTCCCAGCTAAATAAACTTGGAAAATGTCACCTGGTTCCATTGTCGAAGGGATGTCGGGGTAGCTGAAGATGCATGGCGAAGGGGTCGCCCCTCATGAGCCATCAGGGCCCTAAGCCTCGGGAGGCTCTGGGGGCTCAGGCGGTTCCTTGAGGACCGTCTCCATCTCTGCCAGGACCGCGTGATGCCTGGCCTCCTGGGTCGCCAGGATGCTCCGTAGGTTGCGCTGGAAGGCGGCTGTCATGCTCGGCAGGCCAAACGGCATGCAGACATAGCTGTGGGGTGGACCCTCACACCGCCCAACGCGTGAAGGCCAGAAGCGCTCCTGAGATGCGGCCCTGTTGAGCCCTGGGATGTCGATGGAGACGCGCAGCCCGCCATCCTCGCCTGGATGGGGAGCTGCGCCAGGTGGGCAGCGGTCACCGCGCATGGCTCTTGCATCCTGTAGCTCCTGAGTGGTCTTGGCGATGAAATCCTGAGCGCCAGGCGCTCCTCGCGCCGTTGTCCCCTTGAGGGAAACGTGCCGCAAAGCACGCCTCCACGTGGTGCCCGAGCGCTTCCCTCGTGATGTTGGCTAGGTCTGAGGCCCTCCAGAAGAGAGCCCCCGAGCCCTGCCCAAGGAGGGCGCTAGGCGCACCTTCCTATGCGAGGGAGGGAGGCGCCCCAGCCACGGGCGCTGATCCTGAGGTGGTGCCGCTAGAGACGCCGCCCCCCTAGGGCCCTGTGCGGAGTAGCTACTTCTTCTTCTTGGGGATGGCCTCAGGAGGGTACTGCGCGCCCTTGCTGTCAGGGTCTTCGATTGCTGCGGCTTGGAAAGCGCGCTCAAGGGAGCACACCGCATCTCTTTCTTCACAGGGGACTGTGATGATTCCGCTGCTTCCGGGCATCTTGAGGACGTTGTAGCCATGGTGGGTCACTGCCATGAACTTGGCTAATGCAGGATACCCGAGGATGGCGTTGTACGACAAACGGATGTGGGCGACGTCGAAGTCGATGAGCTCTGTGTGGTAGTTGTCGCGCTGGCCGAAGGTGACAGGGAGGCGGACCTTCCCTATCAGGGTGGTGGAGCCGTCGGTCACTCCTGAGAAGGGCTTAGTAGGCTGTAGCTAATCGTATGGCACTAGGAGGCTGTCGAATGTCTCGATGGACAAGACATTAAGCCCTGTGCCACCGTCGATGAGGGTCTTGGTGACTTGGACGTTGTTGATGACGGGCGAGCACATCATCAGGAGGGCACTTGCTGTCGCCGCGCACTTGAGCTGGTCCGCCGAGCTGAAGGTGATGGCGCACTTGGACCACCTGAGCGGGCGCATGGCCTCGAGCCTGGGAAGGGCTGCATTCACCTCGCGAGAGAACTGCTTGAAGATGCGCTGGGATGCTGGGGCCTGAGCTCTGCCCAAGATGCAGGCGATAGCGCGCGGCTCCTGGAAGCCCCTAGCCCCTCGTCCTGATGGTGGTCGTCGTTCCTTCTTGGCGGTGGCGGCAATGGGGGGAGACCAGCATTGCCCTGAGGGCGGTCCTCGCGAGGCTGATCCCTCCAGGCGCCCTCACGAGGCTGGTCCTGCTAGCGGTCCTCACGAGGCTGGTTGTGTCACTCTTGGCGGGGGCCGCGATCATCCTAGCGTCCTCTGCCTCATCCTCCTCCTCGGCCATAACCCCGGTCGTTGCGCTCGCGGCGTCGACCGAAGCGTCCATCTCGAATGGCTCTGAGCTCTTGACAGTCATTGGTGTTGTGGCTGTGTACGTTGTGGAAGCGCAGAACGGTCGGCTGCTCTTGGACGACTCGGGATGGTCCCGGCCGCGCTTCGTGTCAGGCTCCGCTGCGAGCACGTCCACCCCCTTACGTGTCACGTCTTTGGCCTTGGCTTTCTTCTCCTCTGGGTCAGTAGCAGGGAGCTCGAGGTGGGAAAGGAGCCCTTCCTCAGCTCTTGCGCACTTGGTTGCCATGTTGAACAGCTCCAGAGCCGTGCACAACTCCTCATGGATGGCGAGCTCCTCCTTCATCTTGACGTCGCGGACACCGTCGGAAAATGCGGAAATGATGGCCTCATCCGTCACCTTGGGGATCTTGAGACGAACGCTGTTGAAGCACTGGATGTACTTCTGCAGGGTCTCTCCTGGCTGTTGCTTGATGCGGCGTAGGTCGCCCGCGGCTGGCGGGCGGTCGCGAGTGCCCTGGAAGTTGGCGACGAAGCGGTCACGCATCTCATCCCAGGAGGAGATCGAGCCCGGGGGCAGGTTCAGGAGCCACGAGCGAGCACCATCCTTGAGTGCCATGGGGAACCAGTTCGCCATGACTTTCTCGTCGCCGCTGGCCGCCTCGATGCTCAGCTCGTAGAGCTGCAAGAACTCCGCCTGGTCGGAGGTGCCGTCGTAGCGAGGAGGCAGGTCTGGCTTGAACTTGCCCGGCCAGACGACGCTACGCAGCTCCGGAGTGAAGGCGCGGCAGCCTGCTGTGGCCACCGGGGCCCTTTGCTGATGCGGAGCCCGCCCCTCATGTCCGCGCGCTGCCATCGCAGGCGGCACGCAGTCTTGTCGCGGTGGCGCTGGGAGCGCGGGAGCGTTTTCCTGCGGCCGAGGAACCTCTTGGCAGCTTCCTTCTTCTCGCGCGGGCGCCCGGCACGGTGATTCGCGCCGAGGGGCCGCGCGCCTTGGCGCCAGGGCACCGTCTTGATGCGGAGGCGGTGGAGGTGCTCCGTGAGCTACGTCGCCCGCAGTTGGCGGGGGGCGGGGCAGCGAGAGGGACGGCGTGGGGGAGCCCCCAGCATTGCTGACGAGCTCGGCGATGCGGTCCAGCCAGTCCTCGTAGAGGTCGTCGACCGGTCGGTAGTGCAGGAGCTCGCGTGCCATGAGCAGCGCAGCCTGTGCGTCCGTGGGCGCGCGACGAGCGTGAGACGAGGAGCCGGCTGGGGTTAGCGACGGAGTGGCGGTGCGGCCGTCCCGCCGGACGGAGGGGTGCAGCGAGGACGCTTGCTGCTCGTTTCCCGCCGGGCCGGTGGCGGCGTTGGCGGCCGGCGACGGAGAACGACGGGGAGGCCCGCCGACAGGGGCCGTCTGAGTGGCGCGGGCGGCGAGGGCGGCCTGGCGCTCGGCGCGGGCTCGACGCGCGTCTGCCATAGATGCAGTGGGACGGTCAAACGCGGATCAGCAGAAGGAAAGCTTCAGCGCACCCCTACATGGCACGCCAAATGTTGGATTGGGGGTTCCGGCAAAACCCTTGAGGTTCGAACACTGGGGTGCGCACGAAGATCTCTCCCCCTCTAGCTCACGCACTCACCGCAATCTCAAAGCTTAGCGCGTCGAACTCGCAGAACAAGGGACACAAGGTTTATACTGGTTCGGGCCACCGATGTGGTGTAATACCCTACTCCAGTGTGGTGTGGTGGATTGTCTCTTGGGCTGAGGATGAACAAGTACAAGGGAAGAACAGCCTCCTGAGGAGAGGTGTCCTTGAGCTCGGTGAGCTTGTGTGGTTGAGGATGATCTGAATGGCCCAAGATCCGTTGCCTCCTACTGTGGTGGCTAGTCCTATTTATAGTGGCCCTGGCCCTCTTCCCAAATGTAGGCGGGAAGGGATCCAACAACAGCCAAATTTGAAGGGAGACAACTAGTACAAGTTATCCTGACTAAAGGTGGTCTTTGCCTGCTTGGGCTCCACGGTGACCTCTGTCCTGGCGTCCTGCTGGTCTTGGTATCGTTGCACTGATATGGAAACCTTTACCTGATGCCTCAGGACTCCTCGCCTGCGCTTGCCTCTTTAGCACCAAAGAGGAAACGAGTATGCTGCATGCTCTGGCACCCACCTAGCGCCCGTCTGGCCTTGGTCGTCATGGCTTGCTTCACAGGAACCTCGCGAGGTGGCCCTTGCCTTGATCTCTCCGCTCCTCGCGAGCCAGCCTAGTGAGGCCGCCCCCGAGGAGGTCTTGCGTCCTCCGCCTCGCGAGGCTTGGCCCCTCGCGAGTGTCTTGAGGTTTCGCTGATGAAGATAGGCCGTACAGGTCTGCTGGAGGAGCCACGCCGTGGGCCGTAGGCAGGCAAGTCTGGGGACCCCCATTCCCAGGACGCCGACAGGAGCCCCTCGTGTAATCAGACTACTATTTTATTCCTCAAGCCAGACTTGAAACACGCTTTTGCGAGCTCACAAGCTCTTCCACGGGCTTGCCGTTGTAACTAACCTCAGTCCACGCAGGCCTCGAACTGGTCTTGTAGTCGCCGATGTGCATTTCTCTCGAGGGGAGCCCTTCGCGGGCTCACGAGGTTTTGGGCTTCTGAGGAGCCTGCTAGTCCGCCCGTGAGGGCCTCGCGAGAAGCGAGCGCCAGATCATGGCAGGATGTGCGCGTCGCGAGGTGCTCGTAGGGGAAGGGGTAGCAGGCGCGGGCCTCGAAGTAAGGCACGGAACCAGAAAACTCAGAAAATCGACACGAACGAGAAAAGACACCCCCCACACTTGCCCACAAAAATGCGACTTCAAGTTCAAATCCAAAAGGCGGCAAATCGAGCTACAGAAAAGGGGTAGAAGGAAAATGGCCGCGTCCGGCACCTAACTAGTCTTCTTGTCTTCCCACCAGCGCGGAGCTAAGTACTTTCACTGGCTGTAAGCATAGTCATTGGGGGATAGTGTCGACGGCCAGTGCGGAGCATGGTGCTTCCACTTGGACATGGGCGGGAGCCCCCGAGGCCCGAGGGAGGCTCTCCGGAGACTCCGGGGCGTGTACAACCCCGCTCATTATTACGTGAGAGTGTCACGGGCGGAGACCTTCACAGGCGTGAGCCTTGCTTCATATCGCCAGACGAGGTCCCCGCCCTGCGCCACCCTCGACTACCGTTGGGGCATCCGGAAACTAGGACAGTGCCAAGGGGCAACGGGAAGCTAGCGGCGCCCTCGGTGACCACGGGCCCTCTACCGGGGGGAGGGCTCGCCGGCGCCTCCCCGGTAGAGGACCTACCTCCAGGTGATGCCTTGCTCTGTCTGACACGGGGGAGGGCCTAGCTCCGGACCCCACCCGTGCATCCCCCAGTGTGCTACCGCTGGTTGGAGCGGGGCTGCCGCGCTGGGGTCGCCGTCCGCCGCTATGGCCTGGTCCACCTGCGACCCATGGTTAGCGTAAGCCTCCTCCTGAGATATCAATGGTACCCTACGGTTGTTCTCGTCGGCGGGGTCGGCGAGGCTCTTGGGTGGCTCATGGAAGGCCACAACTTCCAGCATCTCTTCTTCCCAGCCCGGCTCGAGAAACGAGTAGGGGTCATCCTCCGGTGTGTACTCCTGATCCACCATTTTGGGCACATAGGCTTCCGGAGCCGCCGCTCCGGAACCCCCGCGGAGGCGCCCTGCGCCCAGCGCCGCCGGACCCAGCGCCGCCGGGCCCAGCGCGTCCCCCTGGTGGTTATAGGGTGGCGCCCCATTATGGCCGCGCGGGGCAACGCCCGTACCTGCGCCACCCGGGGGAAGCACAGGCGTGGCCGGATGTTCGGCACCGTCGGCCGTGCTGACGCTGATGAACCCTCCTGGTGCGCCTGGGAGCACGCAGGTGAGACGAGACCCACCGTGCGATCTGGCCACAACTTGAGATGTAGGTAAGGAGCAGAAAGGCGGCGTACCCCTAGATGCAGCGTCGAACAGCTCGGCGACGCGCTCCAGCAATGCGTCGCGGCTGCTCTCCGCCAGCCGCACCGCAGTAGCTCCCGCGCCACTATGAGCGCGGCTCGCATGTTCGCTTGTTCCTGTCGAGTGTGTGGCGTTGTCACCGCTGCATAGCTTGAGGATATTGCGGCGGCCCGCGCGCACCGTGGTGTGAGGGTGGAAGGCGTCGGTCCGCGCTGCCCGCTTCCTGTGGCATTCGGCGGTGTGTGGGCTGCCTGGAGTGCGGAGTTGAGGTCTCCTTGGGCGAACGATGCCGTCCTGACGGGCCAAGCAACCCAATGGTCGGCGTTGGTCCTTGGGCCGCCAGACATCAGAACCACGGGGTGTCAGTGGGTCAGTTGACGGAAGAAAGGATTCAGCGCACCTCCACCTGGTGCGCCAAATGACGGATTACGGGTTCCGGCAAACCCTTGAGGTTCGAACACTTGGGTGCACACGAAGATCTCTCTCTCCCTAGCTCGCTCTCGCAATGATCTCCAGGCCCAGCTCGACGAACCCAAAGAACAAGAGACACGGGGGTATATACTGGTTCGGGCCACCGTTGCGGTGTAATACCCTACTCCAGTGTGGTGTGGTGGATTGCCTTGTAGGCTGAGGATGAACAGTACAAGGTAAGAACAGCCTCCTGAGGAGAGGTGTTCTAAAGTTCGGTGAGCTGGTGAGTTGGCCTTGGTGGAATGAGTCCAATCCAAGATCAGGTGTCCCAGACTACGGTGGTGGCTAGTCCTATTTATAGAGGACCTGGTCCTCTTCCCAAATGTTAGGCGGGAAGGGATCCCACAATGGCCAAGTTTGAAGGGAGACAGCTAGTATAAGCAATCCTAACAAAAGGTGGTCTTCGCCTGCCAAAGGCTCTGGTGGTGACGCCGTCGTGGGCTCCGCGGTGACCTCCGTCCTGCCGTCCTGCTGGTCTTGGTCTGGTTGCACCGATATGGAAACCTTTGCCTAATGCCTTAGGACTCCTCGCCTGCGCTTGCTGTTGGGGAACGTAGTAATTTCAAAAAAATTCCTACGCACACGCAAGATCATGGTGATGCATAGCAACGAGAGGGGAGAGTGTTGTCCACGTACCCTCATGGACCGACAGCGGAAGCGTTATCACAACGCGGTTGATGTAGTCGTACGTCTTCACGATCCGACCGATCAAGTACCGAACGTACGGCACCTCCAAGTTCTACACACGTTCAGCTCGATGACGTCCCTCGAACTCCGATCCAGCCGAGTGTTGAGGGAGAGTTTCGTCAGCACGACGGCGTGGTGACGATGATGATGTTCCACCGATGCAGGGCTTCGCCTAAGCTCCGCGACGGTATTATCGAGGTGTAATCTGGTGGAGGGGGGCACCGCACACGGCTAAAATATCGTATATCAAGTGTGTTCTTAGGTGCCCCCTGCCCCCGTATATAAAGGAGCAAGGGGGAGGCCGGCTGCCCTAGGTGCGCCAAGGAGAGAGGGGGAGTCCTCCTCCTAGTAGGAGTAGGACTCCCCTTTCCTAGTCCTACTTGGAAAGAAGGGGGAAGGAAAGAGAGGGAGAGGGAGAGGGAAAGGGGGCTGCGCCCCCCTCTCCTAGTCCAACTAGGACTCCCCTTGGGAGGGGGCGCGCCACCTCCTGGCTGCTGCCCTCTCTCTCCCCTCAAGGCCCACCAAGGCCCAATACTTCCCCGGGGGGTTCCGGTAACCCTCCGGCACTCCGGTTTAATCCGAAACTTCTCCGAAACACTTCTGGTGTCCGAATATAGTCGTCCAATATATCAATCTTTACGTCTCGACCATTTTGAGACTCCTCGTCATGTCCGTGATCACATCCGGGACTCCGAACAACCTTCGGTACATCAAATCACATAAACTCATAATATAACTATCATCGTAACTTTAAGCGTGCGGACCCTTTGGGTTCGAGAACTATGTAGACATGACCGAGACGCCTCTTCGGTCAATAACCAATAGCGGGACCTAGATGCCCATATTGGCTCCCACATATTCTACGAAGATCTTTATCGGTCAGACCGCATAACAACATACGTTGTTCCCTTTGTCATCGGTATGTTACTTGCCCGAGATTCGATCGTCGGTATCTCGATACCTAGTTCAATCTCGTTACCGGAAAGTCTCTTTACTCGTTCCGTAATACATCATCCCGCAACTAACTCATTAGTCACAATGCTTGCAAGGCTTATAGTGATGTCCATTACCGAGTGGGCCCAGAGATACATCTCCGACAATCGGAGTGACAAATCCTAATCTCGAAATACGCCAACCCAACAAGTACCTTTGGAGACACCTGTAGAGCACCTTTATAATCACCCAGTTACGTTGTGACGTTTGGTAGCACACAAAGTGTTCCTCCGGTAAACGGGAGTTGCATAATCTCATAGTCATAGGAACATGTATAAGTCATGAAGAAAGCAATAGCAACATACTAAACGATCGGGTGCTAAGCTAACGTAATGGGTCATGTCAATCACGTCATTCTCCTAATGAGGTGATCCCGTTAATCAAATGACAACTCATGTCTATGGCTAGGAAACATAACCATCTTTGATTAATGAGTTAGTCAAGTAGAGGCATACTAGTGACACTCTGTTTGTCTATGTATTCACACATGTATTATGTTTCCGGTTAATACAATTCTAGCATGAATAATAAACATTTATCATGATATAAGGAAATATATAATACTTTATTATTGCCTCTAGGGCATATTTCCTTCAGTCTCCCACTTGCACTAGAGTCAATAATCTAGATTACATAGTAATGATTCTTACACCCATGGAGTCTTGGTGCTGATCATGTTTTGCTCGTGGAAGAGGCTTAGTCAACGGGTCTGCTACATTCACATCCGTATGTATCTTGCAAATTTCTATGTCTCCCACCTGGACTAAATCCCGGATGGAATTGAAGCGTCTTCTGATGTGCTTGGTTCTCTTGTGAAATCTGGATTCCTTTGCTAAGGCAATTGCACCAGTATTATCACAAAAGATTTTCATTGGTCCCGATGTACTAGGTATGACACCTAGATCGGATATGAACTCCTTCATCCAGACTCCTTCATTCGCTGCTTCCGAAGCAGCTATGTATTCCGCTTCACACGTAGATCCCGCCACGACACTTTGCTTGGAACTGCACCAACTGACAGCTCCACCGTTCAATGTAAATACGTATGCGGTTTGCAATTTCGAATCGTCCGGATCAGTGTCAAAGCTTGCATCAACGTAACCCCTTACGATGAGCTCTTTGTCACCTCCATATACGAGAAACATATCCTTAGTCCTTTTCAGGTATTTCAGGATGTTCTTGACCGCTGTCCAGTGATCCACTCCTGGATTACTTTGGTACCTCCCTGCTAAACTTATAGCTAGGGACACATCAGGTCTGGTACACAGCATTGCATACATGATAGAGCCTATGGCTGAAGCATAGGGAACATCTTTCATCTTCTCTCTATCTTCTGCAGTGGTCGGGCATTGAGTCTTACTCAATCTCACACCTTGTAGTACAGGCAAGAACCCTTTCTTTGCTTGATCCATTTTGAACTTCTTCAAAACTTTGTCAAGGTATGTGCTTTGTGAAAGTCCAATTAAGCGTCTTGATCTATCTCTATAGATCTTAATGCCTAATATATATGCAGCTTCACCGAGGTCTTTCATTGAAAAACTCTTATTCAAGTATCCCTTTATGCTATCCAGAAATTCTATATCATTTCCAATCAGTAATATGTCATCCACATATAATATCAGAAATGCTATCGAGCTCCCACTCACTTTCTTGTAAATACAGGCTTCTCCAAAAGTCTGTATAAAACCAAATGCTTTGATCACACTATCAAAGCATTTATTCCAACTCCGAGAGGCTTGCACCAGTCCATAAATGGATCGCTGGAGCTTGCACACTTTGTTAGCTCCCTTTGGATCGACAAAACCTTCCGGTTGCATCATATACAACTCTTCTTCCAGAAATCCATTCAGGAATGCAGTTTTGACATCCATTTGCCAAATTTCATAATCATAAAATGCGGCAATTGCTAACATGATTCGGACAGACTTAAGCATCGCTACGGGTGAGAAGGTCTCATCGTAGTCAATCCCTTGAACTTGTCGAAAACCTTTCGCAACAAGTCGAGCTTTATAGACAGTAACATTACCATCAGCGTCAGTCTTCTTCTTGAAGATCCATTTATTTTCAATGGCTTTCCGACCATCGGGCAAGTCAACCAAAGTCCATACTTTGTTCTCATACATGGATCCCATCTCAGATTTCATGGCTTCAAGCCATTTTGCGGAATCTGGGCTCACCACCGCTTCTTCATAGTTCGTAGGTTCGCCATGGTCTAGTAACATGACCTCCAAAACAGGATTACCGTACCACTCTGGTGCGGATCTTGATCTAGTTGACCTACGAAGTTCAGTAATAACTTGATCTGAAGTTTCATGATCATTATCATTAACTTCCTCACTACTTGGTGTAGGTGTCGCAGAAACTGATTTCTGCGATGATCTACTTTCCAATAAAGGAGCAGGTACAGTTACCTCATCAAGTTCTACTTTCCTCCCACTCACATCTTTCGAGAGAAACTCCTTCTCTAGAAAGGATCAATTCCTAGCAACGAATATCTTGCCTTCGGATCTGTGATAGAAGGTGTACCCACGGTCTCCTTTGGGTATCCTATGAAGACACATTTCTCCGATTTAGGTTCGAGCTTATCAGGTTGAAGTTTCTTCACATAAGCATCGCAACCCCAAACTTTAAGATACGACAACTTTGGTTTCTTGCCAAACCATAGTTCAAAAGGCGTCGTCTCAACGGATTTCGATGGTGTCCTATTTAGAGTGAATGCAGCCGTCTCTAAAGCATAACCCCAAAACGATAGCGGTAAATCAGTAAGAGACATCATAGTTCGCACCATATCTAATAAAGTAGGATTACGACGTTCGGACACACCATTACGCTGTGGTGTTCCGGGTGGCGTGAGTTGCGAAACTATTCCGCATTGTTTCAAATGTAGACCAAACTCGTAACTCAAATATTCTCCTCCACGATCAGATCGTAGGAATTTTATTTTCTTGTTACGATGATTTTCAACTTCACTCTGAAATTCTTTAAACTTTTCAAATGTTTCAGACTTATGTTTCATTAAGTAGATATACCCATATCTGCTCAAATCATCTGTGAAGGTGAGAAAATAACGATATCCTCCACGAGCCTCAATATTCATCGGACCACATACATCTGTATGTATGATTTCCAACAAATCTGTTGCTCTCTCCATAGTTCCGGAGAACGGTGTTTTGGTCATCTTGCCCATAAGGCACGGTTCGCAAGTACCAAGTGATTCAAAATCAAGTGATTCCAAAATTCCATCAGTATGGAGTTTCTTCATGCGCTTTACACCGATATGACCCAAACGGCAGTGCCACAAATAAGTTGCACTGTCATTATTAACTCTGCATCTTTTGGCTTCAACATTATGAATATGTGTATCACTACTATCGAGATTCATTAAAAATAGACCACTCTTCAAGGGTGCATGACCATAAAAGATATTATTCATATAAATAGAACAACCATTATTCTCTGATTTAAATGAATAACCATCTCGCATTAAACAAGATCCAGATATAATGTTCATGCTCAACGCTGGCACTGTAGCGACCCGACCCGAATGGATCAAGTTTCTGTGCTTAAGTGTCATCCCTGGATCGGTATGCTGACACACACAGTACTCGAGGATTTATAACAGAGGTAAATCACATGTGTAAAGTAACGTAAATACTATTACCTCAATCCAAAATAGCGGAAGTAACAAGGTTGTGGATTCCCATCAACACCAACGGCAAAGTTGAGTGTAGAAATCGTAACCCTAACGAATCACTTACTCGTCGTAAGATATCCTGCAACATGAAACGTTGCAGCCCGAAAACGGGTCAGCACATGGAATATGCTGGCAAATTCACACCATAGAGAAATGATGAACAAAAGCTATCACTACATGCATATATGGCTGTTGGGAAAGCTCTATGGTTATAATGTTTTTGCGAAAAGCCAATTTTTCCCTACTTCAAAGGAACAAATTTTATTTAACTATCATGGTGGTTGTGAAACATTGAGATGGTTGACAGCATCTCAATCCCAATTAAGTATCATCATTAACCCAACAATATTAATTAAAGTAACATGATGAGATCAACGGGATAATCCAAGAACTAGATACTCAAGATGTCCATAACCGGGGACACGGCTAATCATGATTAGTTTGTACACTCTGCAGAGGTTTGTGCACTTTTCCCCACAAGACTCGATCGCCTCCGCTTGATTCTCGCACTACATGATGTTTGAGAAACGGATGATCGAGACACAGTCTTTCCGAAGAGTTCCCCTTAACCGATAGATAGGCCGGTACACCTACAATCCCCTACATCTGCTAGCCCATCATGGAAAGGTTTCCCACAACTTACTCAACTATGCTAGAGCCCATAATAGCTTGCGGCTGCACACGGAAGTTTCTAGCATGAATAATCTTATGATCCCTTTGAGCCTGGGTGGCGGTCCTTATACAAACAGGCAACACTGGGTTCTCCAGGTGCCTCAATGCACCCAGATGTGAGTTTTAGTTGCCACCTTAAGTAAACCATTATTAACAATCTCACATCTGTCATGAATACCTCTCAAAAACCAATCCACGTCTACGAGCATAGCATGGAAACATAAGCAAACGTGAAGTAACTCCCAGAGGTTTGATTGTAAACAGGGCAATAGGTACTACCTCATCAACTACTACCCAATACCCACATGTTATCAATCCTACTCATGCAATGTTTGAGGGTTGAATCTAATGCATAAAAATTGGGTACGAAAGGGATATGATCAAAGTGTGAACTTGCCTGCAATGTTGATGAAGATGATTCGCACTCAAAACTCTTGATAGATCTACTCGTCACACTCCGGTCAATCTATCGTAAGCAAGCAATAGTAACCACACATAAGCAATCACTCAAAAGATAGAGAAGAACGAAGAAGACACTTCGGAAAAACATCAAAACCAAGCAAATAACTCTTGCAACATAAAACAATTTCTAACAGTACCAAAATTATGTGAATTTGGCCTTATCAGAAAGTTTAGGTCAAGAGCTTCGATTTGCAAAAAGAATCAACTCAAACGGAGTTACGGAACTCAAGTTATGATCAAAAGAAGATTCAAATTCAAATCTGTTTGAAAACAAATTTTAAATTTTCAAAAACATGTTTAAGTTGTTTTACTGGATAGAGGGGATCATAACGAAGACGTGGGCGTTGGTTTCGTTGGATTTGGACAAACGAGTAAAAAGTTATAGACGTTTGAAGATCAGGGGCTAATCTGTAAATAAATTATTCACAGATGGGTCCCTGGCCGAAAATAACAGAAAAAGAAAAAGCTAAATAGTGAACGTTCGTTTATAGGATCTAAACAGTGGACGTTCGCAGTTTAATAAAACCTAAAAAAAATAGATCTAGGTTTTCTTAATAAAACCAAAACGAATAATAAAAAAACCGGGGCGGTTCACGGTTTATACCGGCTCGGGCAAATAAACCGGCGGCGGCGGCGGTTCCCGGCGAAGTGCGGCGGTGAGGCGGAGCGATGCGGCGGCGGCGGCTCGGGTCCGGCGGCTCCGGTCGTCGAGGCGGGCAACGGAGAGGTCGGGGAGGGGCGGCGCGGCGAGGCGAGGAGGATGGCGGCGTCGACGGTGGTCCACGGCGACGGGACGGAGCGGGGCGGCGGCGGCGGCTCTCGTCGGCGGCGGCGGGATGCGGCGCAAGGGCGGCGGCGCGAGGGGAGAGAGGAGAGAGGGGGCCGGGGCGGCGCCTTTTAAGAGGGGGGCGAGGGGGTGGCGTGGAGGAGGGGTAGGAGGAGGCCGTGGCGGTCACGGCGAGCAGCGGCGGCGGCTCAGACTCGGGGAGGAGTCCCGGTCGGGTACGACGGGCGAGGCGGCGCGGAGCTGGGCCTTGGCCTGGCTTCGGCAGGGCCGGCCCAGTTCGCGGGAGAAGTTTTTTTTTTAACAGAGGTAAAAGAAAAGAAAAATGAAAATCAAATAAAATATTATATAGGCATATAATATATCAAAATTTTCAGAAAAAGATTTCCTACAGCATGGGTATTTTTGTAAAGTCAAATAAAATCCACACAAATTTTAATAAATCAAATAGTGCTACTGCCTTAATAAAATCCAATAAAAATCATTTAAAAAATACCCAAATGATTTCAAATGTATTTTTCTCCAATTTTCTGATGTAGGGAATCATGTTACCCTATTTTCTGTGTATTTTATTTTTGGAGAAAAATAATTTGAATAAAACTCAAATAACTCCAATATTGAAAAATAATTGCAATGGGACTTTGAATAAATCCTTTGAAACTCCCAACTCATATTTCATTTGTTTTGAAGAAGTCATTTTATCTTCTCTCGTGAAAATCATTGAGTTGCATAAAGTTTCAGAATTGGAAAATATTTTCAAATGATATTCAAATATTTTCAACACCCCCTTTCATTTAAATAAATGGAAGAAGTCATGTCATCTTCTCTCAAGGGTTTTTGTGATGAAAAGAATTTGAATTCATGGAGACCATAAAAGCAAAATGAAAGTTTGGGAAAGTCCTTTTATTCCCTCTCATTTAACTTTCAAAAGATTTCGAATTCCACTCACTTTCAGTCAATGAGTCAAACAATCAATCCAATCTATCTGTTTATTATAACATTCCAAAATTTAGAATTTTGGGACGTTACAAACCTACCACCCTTAAAATGAATCTCGTCCTCGAGATTCGGAGAGTCTAGAAATAAATAGGTTAGGGTTTGGGGGTCTTCTCAAAATCCATCGATCATCACCGGGGTCTGGGGTGCTACCACCCTTAGAAACATTGCTACGGTTCCACCAAAACTCGTATACTCCATCCTTGTCCTTGACAGGGTCGGTCTTCTCAGATCTTCAGTATAATTCCTTCTCTGGGTTCTTCCGGTGGTGGCATAACCTTTACCACAATTCTTCTGTCCTTTCATCTTGGTAAGGTTATTCCATTACTGGGTCTTCTTAGCTGTCGGGTCTGGCGCCAAAACTAAACAACTATCGATATCTCATGGTGGTCAACGATTTACGGTTTCTTCTGCAGGAAATGGGTCTGGTTGATCATCACCGTATAACCTACGATTGGCATCAACTGCCGTGTACAAGGGGGAAAATACTTACACCATTCTAAGGTTCAAACAAGGTTTAAATCGTCGTCACTCTACTATAGGTAAGTCACTCAGATTTACCATCCCATATAGCAAAGCGAACAATAAGAGTAAGTCGGTATGGTGATCAATCCATCCCGCACCCAAATCATTACCTTGTATATGGTTTAGCGAATCTCGCATTCTAACACTCGGTCAACCTCGCAAGCATTGCAGAATTTCTCTTGTCGACGAACCAAGTTCGGATAAATCCATGGATTCTGCAAGCCAAACAAACATCTATCGTTCCTTCACAACTCTCAGGTTTTGCGTAACTCCTATAAGATCGTCTGTCAATAAAAATCGTAACTTCTTCCAGGGTCTTTCCTTCAGCAAGAATGTACTTGCTTCTTGGCAGGTCCTGGGGCCTGTGGGTTATGGCCCATCTCATCACTTGTAGTCCTTGAACTTATCATCGAGCAACTGATCATTAATCCAACATCCAACTTCCTAGTATTCTTAAATCCATCCATTTGTACTGTCTTCCTTCCTTCTATTGGCACCACTAGGACATGATTACTCAGACTCATCATGGGATTTCCATTGATCCATAATTCCAACATCATACCTCCTTTATATCCAATAGTACTCTTCATCCTCGTGGGATATCCCACATACCGAGATAAAAAAAACACTTATACTTATGAAGTCCATACTCCACTTCGTGGAACATCATTATCCTTTTTCCAAGGGTCAATTTTCCTCACAGGGTTCTACCACCCTTAAAATGCACAATCTTCCATAGACCATATTTCTCATATCCTCGAAAATGGTCAAAATCTTTCTTCATAGAGTAACAACTCATAGAATCCAAATCAATACCAATGATGCTAACTTTATTGATCCTCAAATTGTTTCAATCTCCTGCATTCCATTACATGCCTCAATCCGACACCTCACTAATAAAAGAAATGTTCACACTACTACTACTATTTTTCTCGTTGCACTCAACTATTTGTCACAAGTCTCCGTCTCCTTGGGGCATTCTCTGGCAAAGTGCCCTGCTTCATCACAACGGAAACATATTACTTCTGACATATCTCGAGGTTTCCTTGTGATTATATAGCCTCCTGGGGTCCTCACCTTCCCTTTTGGGCAATCATTGTGGTAGTGTCCTGAATTTTTGCACCTGAAACATGTGATATGACTCAGGTCTTTCTTTGTAGAAATTGGGTTGTTCCTGGGATCCAATCTACTTCTCTTCCTGGACTTTTTCGTTCCAATCAGGGCTTCTATTTCCTATGGGTCATACTCTACTTCCTCTGTCGGGAATTCTACTAAATCCCCATTCAGACAATTTTGGGAGATGTGTCCTTCTTCTCCACATGAATAGCATGACTTGGTGCAGGGTTTATTTGGTTCTTCTTTGGGTGTGTCCTCCACCTCTTCCTTCATCACAGATTCCTCTAAACTTTCCATGAGGGCTCTTTTCATTGCTTCTTTCTTCGGCTGGATAGTCCTCTGTACCATGGGGTAGATGTGACACTGAGCAGGGTAGTGGGTAGTCCCTTCACACAAGAAACAAGTGATCTGCCTAGTTGGGCATTCTTCAGCTGGGTGACTTCCTTCACAATTAGGGCATTCATCCTTGTGTTCCTTATGGTTGTGTCCTATTTCTCCACAAGGCTTATGCACAAGGTTTCTTCATATCCTTTCCATAAGGCTTCAATTTCTGGGACACAAGACGAGATCTTTGTAGAGTCCACTTAAATTCTTTCCAAGTGGTTACTTCCTGCCATCCATTGGTGGTTTGGTACATCCTCCACCAAGTAGCAGCACCTCTTTCAAAACATTGAAGAGCATGCCGGGTCATATCCTTTCCGACTATAGGGTTATTCTTCATGTGATCCTCCATGTTCTGAATCCATCGGCCCGTCTCCATTTGACTCATCGGTCCAGAAAACACAAGCTCATCTCCATTCATCCTCTGTTGGGTCCATGGGTTTGGGGTGAGATAAGAGAGGTCGAGAGGGATGCACACAATGCAAACAATAGTTTAGAAAAGACAGATTATATTGTGGCTGTCGGAAAAACAACAAACAAATGACAGCTCACAAACGTCGCATCTAACGTAGGCATATAACAGGGGCTGGGTCTTCTAAAGGTCAATAAGTCTTCAACGTCGCCAAACTCTTCAACTCTTGTTAATGTCTCCGATGGCTTCTTCCAATCATGCTTGTCCTTCTCAAGTTCTTTTGCCAAATCACCTCTGTTGACGCGAAGTCTCTCGTGACGTCCTTTAATATTTCTAGAGTTGCGCTCCAACTTCTGGGTCTCAACATCCTTGACGTGAACCATGATCCTACTGTCCTTCAGTTCCTGACGAAACTTTGATGTCTCAAGGTTTTGCTCCTCTAGCTTGGCTACTTTCAGTTTCGGGGTTCTGAGTTCTTCACGAAACACTTCTTTGTCAAATACAGCTTCCTGCAGGTCCATCCTAAACTTCTTGATGTAATACTGCAGATCCTGGTGATACACCGGCTAAGGTTAAAACTTCGTCTTGCTGATAGGTGCTCCATCAGTTTTCTACCATCCAATCCTTCCATGCATCTGCATGCTTAAGTCCGCATGGTGACAATAGCATAAGCGGACGATAACATCATGGATAGTCGTGTTTATGCCCATGTTACTGCCATGAGCTTTCATTCCATAACTGATATCTCCTGCCTTAGGGTTTTCTTTGACAAAATTTTGAGTTTCTAATTCTCCATGTTTCGGTCTTTCTCCGATACACCTTGATCTCGGGCATTGACGGCTTCCATAGTCTGCCAAGTTCCATAAGGGTAACCTTCCTAGGTCATACACATCTGGCAATTCTTCAGAGCCTTCAAATTATCCCAGTCTTCGGAGTCTTCAACCGTTGTAGTTTCCATTATCATAATGCACGGTAAAATCTTCTTCATTCTGAATGGTCTTAGTTGTCCGATATCTTGTACTTCTTGAAGTGGTCTCATCAGTCGAATCTTCGAGTGGTCAAAAGGGGAAAGGGATATGGTCTCACTAAAAGGGAATATTTGAATAAGACTCAGAAAAGGAGAGAGGTAAAAGATCTTTTTGAAAAGGAAAGTTTTAGGGAAAATCCTTCCTATGGGCTTGCCAATTTCTAGGGTCACGTCCTACAGTCAACATGTGCTCTGATACCATCTTGTAGCGACCCGACCCGAATGGATCAAGTCTCTGTGCTTAAGTGTCATCCCTGGATCGGTATGCTAACACACACAGTACTCGAGGATTTATAACAGAGGTAAATCACATGTATAAAGTAACGTAAATACTATTACCTCAATCCAAAATAGCGGAAGTAACAAGGTTGTGGATTCCCATCAACACCAACGGCAAAGTTGAGTGTAGAAATCGTAACCCTAACGAATCACTTACTCGTCGTAAGATATCCTGCAACATGAAACATTGCAGCCCGAAAACGGGTCAGCACATGGAATATGCTGGCAAATTCACACCATAGAGAAATGATGAACAAAAGCTATCACTACATGCATATATGGCTGGTGGGAAAGCTCTATGGTTATAATGTTTTTGCGAAAAGCCAATTTTTCCCTACTTCAAAGGAACAAATTTTATTTAACTATCATGGTGGTTGTGAAACATTGAGATGGTTGACAGCATCTCAATCCCAATTAAGTATCATCATTAACCCAATAATATTAATTAACGTAACATGATGAGATCAACGGGATAATCCAAGAACTAGATACTCAAGATGTCCATAACCGGGGACACGGCTAATCATGATTAGTTTGTACACTCTGCAGAGGTTTGTGCACTTTTCCCCACAAGACTCGATCGCCTCCGCTTGATTCTCGCACTACATGAGTTTGAGAAACGGATGATCGAGACACAGTCTTTCCGAAGAGGTACCCTTAACCGATAGATAGGCCGGTACACCTACAATCCCCTACATCTGCTAGCCGATCATGGAAAGGTTTCCCACAACTTACTCAACTATGCTAGAGCCCATAATAGCTTGCGGCTGCACACGGAAGTTTCTAGCATGAATAATCTTATGATCCCTTTGAGCCTGGGTGGCGGTCCTTATACAAACAGGCAACACTGGGTTCTCCAGGTGCCTCAATCCACCCAGATGTGAGTTTTAGTTGCCACCTTAAGTAAACCATTATTAACAATCTCACATCTGTCATGAATACCTCTCAAAAACCAATCCACGTCTACGAGCATAGCATGGAAATATAAGCAAACGTGAAGTAACTCCCAGAGGTTTGATTGTAAACAAGGCAATAGGTACTACCTCATCAACTACTACCCAATACCCACATGTTATCAATCCTACTCACGCAATGTTTGAGGGTTGAATCTAATGCATAAAAACTGGGTACGAAAGGGATATGATCAAAGTGTGAACTTGCCTGCAATGTTGATGAAGATGATTCGCACTCAAAACTCTTGATAGATCTACTCGTCACACTCCGGTCAATCTATCGTAAGCAAGCAATAGTAACCACACATAAGCAATCACTCAAAAGATCGAGAAGAACGAAGAAGACACTTCAGAAAAACATCAAAACCAAGCAAATAACTCTTGCAACATAAAACAATTTCTAACAGTACCAAAATTATGTGAATTTGGCCTTATCAGAAAGTTTAGGTCAAGAGCTTCGATTTGCAAAAAGAATCAACTCAAACGGAGTTACGGAACTCAAGTTATGATCAAAAGAAGATTCAAATTCAAATCTGTTTGAAAACAAATTTTAAATTTTCAAAAACATGTTTAAGTTGTTTTACTGGATAGAGGGGATCATAATGAAGACGTGGACATTGGTTTCGTTGGATTTGGACAAACGAGTAAAAAGTTATAGACGTTTGAAGATCAGGGGCTAATCTGTAAATAAATTATTCACAGATGGGTCCCTGGCCGAAAATAACAGAAAAAGAAAAAGCTAAATAGTGAACGTTCGTTTATAGGATCTAAACAGTGGACGTTCGCAGTTTAATAAAACCTAAAAAAACAGATCTAGGTTTTCTTAATAAAACCAAAACGAATAATATAAAAAAAACCGGGGCAGTTCACGGTTTATACCGGCTCGGGCAAATAAACCGGCGGCGGCGGTTCCAGGCGAAGTGCGGCGGTGAGGCGGAGCGACGCGGCGGCGGCGGCTCGGGTCCGGCGGCTCCGGTCGTCGAGGCGGGCAACGGAGAGGTCGGGGAGGGGCGGCGCGGCGAGGCGAGGAGGATGGCGGCGTCGACGGTGGTCCACGGCGACGGGACGGAGCGGGGCGGTGGCGGCGGCTCTCGTCGGCGGCGGCGGGATGCGGCGCAAGGGCGGCGGCGCGAGGGGAGAGAGGAGAGAGGGGGCCGGGGCGGCGCCTTTTAAGAGGGGGGCGAGGGGTGGCGTGGAGGAGGGGTAGGAGGAGGCCGGGGCGGTCACGGCGAGCGGCGGCGGCGGCTCGGACTCGGGGAGGAGTCCCGGTCGGGGACGACGGGCGAGGCGGCGCGGAGCTGGGCCTTGGCCGGGCTTCGGCTGGGCCGGCCCAGTTCGCGGGAGAAGTTTTTTTTTAAACAGAGGTAAAAGAAAAGAAAAATGAAAATCAAATAAAATATTATATAGGCATATAATATATCAAAATTTTCAGAAAAAGATTTCCTACAGCATGGGCATTTTTGTAAAGTCAAATAAAATCCACACAAATTTTAATAAATCAAACAGTGCTACTGCCTTAATAAAATCCAATAAAAATCATTTTAAAAATACCCAAATGATTTCAAATTTATTTTTCTCCAATTTTCTGATGTAGGGAATCGTGTTACCCTATTTTCTGTATATTTTATTTTTGGAGAAAAATAATTTGAATAAAACTCAAATAACTCCAATATTGAAAAATAATTGCAATGGGACTTTGAATAAATCCTTTGAAACTCCCAACCCATATTTCATTTGTTTTGAAGAAGTCATTTATCTTCTCTCGTGAAAATCATTGAGTTGCATAAAGTTTCAGAATTGGAAAATATTTTCAAATGATATTCAAATATTTTCAACACCCCCTTTCATTTAAATAAATGGAAGAAGTCATGTCATCTTCTCTCCAGGGTTTTTGTGATGAAAAGAATTTGAATTCATGGAGACCATAAAAGCAAAATGAAAGTTTGGGAAAGTCCTTTTATTCCCTCTCATTTAACTTTCAAAAGATTTCGAATTCCACTCACTTTCAGTCAATGAGTCAAACAATCAATCCAATCTATCTGTTTATTATAACATTCCAAAATTTAGAATTTTGGGATGTTACAGGCACCAAATAACAATTATTTAGGTCTAAAACTAATCCCGAAGGTAGATGTAGAGGTAGCGTGCCGACGGCGATCACATCGACTTTGGAACCATTTCCCACACGCATCGTCACCTCGTCCTTAGTCAAACTTCGCTTAATCCGTAGCCCCTGTTTCGAGTTGCAAATATTAGCAACAGAACCAGTATCAAATACCTAGGTGCTACTGCGAGTATTAGTAAGGTACACATCAATAACATGTATATCACATATACCTTTGTTAGCCTTGCCATCCTTCTTATCCGCCAAATACTTGGGGAAGTTCCGCTTCCAGTGGCCAGTCTGCTTACAGTAGAAGCACTCAGTTTCAGGCTTAGGTCCAGACTTGGATTTCTTCTCCTGAACAGCAACTTGCTTGCTATTCTTCTTGAAGTTCCCTTTCTTCTTCCCTTTGCCCTTTTTCTTGAAACTAGTGGTTTTACTGACCATCAACACTTGATGCACCTTTTTGATTTCTACCTCCGCTGCCTTTAGCATTGCGAAGAGCTCGGGAATCGTCTTATCCATCCCTTGCATGTTATAGTTCATCACGAAGCTCTTGTAGCTTGGTGGCAGTGATTGAAGCATTCTGTCAATGACGCAATCATCCGGAAGTTGAACTCCCAGTTGAATCAAGTGATTATTATACCTAGACATTCTGAGTATATGCTCACTGACAGAACTATTCTCTTCCATCTTGCAGCTATAGAACTTATTGGAGACTTCATATCTCTCAATCCGGGCATTTGCTTGAAATATTAACTTCAACTCCTGGAACATCTCATATGCTCCATGACGTTCAAAACGTCGTTGAAGTCCCGGTTCTAAGCCGTAAAGCATGGCACACTGAACTATTGAGTAGTCATCAGCTTTGATTTGCCAGACGTTCATAACTTCTGGCGTAGCTCTTGCAGGAGGCCTGGCACCTAGCGGTGCTTCCAGGACGTAATTCTTCTGTGCAGCAATGAGGATAATCCTCAAGTTACGGACCCAGTCCGTGTAATTGCTACCATCATCTTTCAACTTAGCTTTCTCAAGGAACGCATTAAAATTCAACGGAACAACAGCACGGGCCATTTATCTACAATTAACATAGACAAGCAAGATACTATCAGGTACTAAGTTCATGATAAATTTAAGTTCAATTAATCATATTACTTAAGAACTCCCACTTAGATAGACATCTCTCTAATCATCTAAGTGATTGCGTGATCCAAGGCAACTAAACCATGTCCGATTAACACGTGAGATGGAGTAGTTTCAATGGTGAACATCACTATGTTGATCATATCTACTATATGATTCACGCTCGACCTTTCGGTCTCTGTGTTCCGAGGCCATATCTGTACATATGCTAGGCTCGTCAAGTTTAACCTGAGTATTCCGCGTGTGCAACTGTTTTGCACCCGTTGTATTTGAACGTAGAGCCTATCACACCCGATTAACACGTGGTGTCTCAGCACGAAGAACTTTCGCAACGGTGCATACTCAGGGAGAACACTTTTGTCTTGAAATTTTAGTGGGAGATCATCTTATAATGCTACCGTCAATCAAAGATAGATAAGATGCATAAAGGATTAACATCACATGCAATCAATATAAGTGATATGATATGGCCATCATCATCTTGTGCTTGTGATCTCCATCTCCGAAGCACCGTGCTCGTGATCTCCATCTCCGAAGCACCGTCATGATCACCATCGTCACCGGCTCGACACCTTGATCTCCATCGTAGTATCGTTGTCGTCTCGCCAACTTATTGCTTTTACGACTATCGCTACCGCTTAGTGATAAAGTAAAACTATTACATGGCGATTGCATCTCATACAATAAAGCGCCAACCATATGGCTCCTGCCAGTTGCCGATAACTCGGTTACAAAACATGATCATCTCATACAACACACTATATCACATCATGTCTTGACCATATCACATCACAACATGCCCTGCAAAAACAAGTTAGACGTCCTCTACTTTGTTGTTGCATGTTTTACGTGGCTGCTACGGGCTTAGCAAGAACCGTTCTTACCTACGAATCAAAACCACAACGATAGTTTGTCAAGTTGGTGCTGTTTTAACCTTCGCAAGGACCGGGCGTAGCCACACTTGGTTCAACTAAAGTGAGAGAGACAGACACCCGCCAGTCACCTTTAAGCAACGAGTGCTCCGAACGGTGATACCAGTCTCGCGTAAGCGTACGCGTAATGTCGGTCCGGGCCGCTTCATCTCACAATACCGCTGAACCAAAGTATGACATGCTGGTAAGCAGTATGACTTATATCGCCCACAACTCACTTGTGTTCTACTCGTGCATAGCATCAACGCATAAAACCAGGCTCGGATGCCACTGTTGGGGAACGTAGTAATTTCAAAAAATTTCCTACGCACACGCAAGATCATGGTGATGCATAGCAACGAGAGGGGAGAGTGTTGTCCACGTACCCTCGTAGACCGACAGCGGAAGCGTTATCACAATGCGGTTAATGTAGTCGTACGTCTTCACGGTCCGACCGATCAAGTACCGAACGTACGGCACCTCCAAATTCTACACACGTTCAGCTCGATGACGTCCCTCGAACTCCGATCCAGCCGAGTGTTGAGGGAGAGTTTCGTCAGCACGACGGCGTGGTGACGATGATGATGTTCCACCGACGCAGGGCTTCGCCTAAGCTCCGCGACGGTATTATCGAGGTGTAATCTGGTGGAGGGGGCACCGCACACGGCTAAAATATCGTATATCAAGTGTGTTCTTAGGTGCCCCCTGCCCCCGTATATAAAGGAGCAAGGGGGAGGCCGGCTGCCCTAGGCGCGCCAAGGAGAGAGGGGGAGTCCTCCTCCTAGTAGGAGTAGGACTCCCCTTTCCTAGTCCTACTAGGAAAGAAGGGGAGGAAGGAAAGAGAGGGAGAGGGAGAGGGAAAGGGGGCTGCGCCCCCCTCTCCTAGTCCAACTAGGACTCCCCTTGGGAGGGGGCGCGCCACCTCCTGGCTGCTGCCCTCTCTCTCCCCTCAAGGCCCACCAAGGCCCAATACTTCCCCGGGGGGTTCCGGTAACCCTCCGGCACTCCGGTTTAATCCGAAACTTCTCCGAAACACTTCTGGTGTCCGACTATAGTAGTCCAATATATCAATCTTTACGTCTCGACCATTTCGAGACTCCTCGTCATGTCCGTGATCACATTCGGGACTCCGAACAACCTTCGGTACATCAAATCACATAAACTCATAATATAACTGTCATCGTAACTTTAAGCGTGCGGACCCTTTGGGTTCGAGAACTATGTAGACATGACCGAGATGCCTCTCCGGTCAATAAACAATAGCGGGACCTGGATGCCCATATTGGCTCCCACATATTCTACGAAGATCTTTATCGGTCAGACCGCATAACAACATACGTTGTTCCCTTTGTCATCGGTATGTTACTTGCCCGAGATTCGATCGTCGGTATCTCGATACCTAGTTCAATCTCGTTACTGGCAAGTCTCTTTACTCGTTCCGTAATACATCATCCCACAACTAACTCATTAGTCAAAATGCTTGCAAGGCTTATAGTGATGTGCATTACCGAGTGGGCCCTGAGATACCTGTCCGACAATCGGAGTGACAAATCCTAATCTCAAAATACGCCAACCCAACAAGTACCTTTGGAGACACCTGTAGAGCACCTTTATAATCACCCAGTTACGTTGTGACGTTTGGTAGCTCACAAAGTGTTCCTCCGGTAAACGGGAGTTGCATAATCTCATAGTCATAGGAACATGTATAAGTCATGAAGAAAGCAATAGCAACATACTAAACGATCGGGTGCTAAGCTAACGTAATGGGTCATGTCAATCACGTCATTCTCCTAATGAGGTGATCCCGTTAATCAAATGACAACTCATGTCTATGGCTAGGAAACATAACCATCTTTGATTAACGAGCTAGTCAAGTAGAGGCATACTAGTGACACTCTGTTTGTCTATGTATTCACACATGTATTATGTTTCCGGTTAATACAATTCTAGCATGAATAATAAACATTTATCATGATATAAGGAAATATATAATACTTTATTATTGCCTCTAGGGCATATTTCCTTCACTTGCCCCTTTAGCACCAAAGAGGCAACTGGTACTTTACGCCCGCTGGCGCCCGCCTGGCCTTGATTGTCACGGCTCACGTCATGCGCACCTCGCGAGGTGCCCCTTGCATAGATATCTCCACTCCTTGGGAGCCAGCCTAGTGAGGCTGCCTCCAAGGAGGTCTTGGTGTCGTCCGGCTCGCGAGGCTTTGCCCCTCATGAGGGTCTTGAGTGATTTGCTGATGAAGATGGGTCGTACCAGGCCGTTCATGGAGCCGCGTCGCGGGCCGCAGGCAGGCAAGTCCGGGGACCCCCGTTCCCAAGACGCCGACAACCTCCATTGGTGCCTCTTCGATGATGCGTGAGTAGTTCTTTGTAGACCTTTCGGTCCATAGTTAGTAGCTAGATGGCTTTCTCTCTCTCGCTGAATTCTCAATACAATGGTCTCTTGGAGATCCATATGATGTAACTCTTTTTGCGGTGTGTTTGTTGGGATCTGATGAACTTTGAGTTTATGATCAGTCATATCTTTTTATATCCATGAAAGTTATTTGAGTTTCTTTGATCTCTTATATGCATGATCTCTGATAGCCTCGTATTTCTTCTACGATATTTGGGTTTTGTTTGGCCAACTTGATCTATTTATCTTGCAATGGGAAGAGGTGCCCGGTAGTGGGTTCGATCTTACGGCGCTCGATTCCAGTGACATAAAGGGAACCGACACGTATGTATCGTTGCTACTAAAGATAAAAAGATGGGATCTACATCTACCGCCATAGATAAACGGATCTTGTCTACATCATGTCATCATTCTTGTTGCATTACTTCGTTTTTCCATGAACTTAATACACTAGATGCATGCTGGATGGAGGTCGATGTGTGGAGTAATAGTAGTAGATGCAGGCAGGAGTCGGTCTACTAATCTTGGATGTAATGCCTATGTAATGACCATTGCCTGGATATCATCATAATTATTTGAGGGTCTATCAATTGCCCAACAGTAATTTGTTTACCCATCGGTTGCTATCTTTCTCGAGAGAAGCCACTAGTGAAACCTATGCCCCCCGGGTCTTCTTTCTCATACATTTGCTTTGCGATCTACTTTTCCTTTGCATTTTTATTCAGATATATTAAACCAAAAATACAAAAATACTTTGTTGCACTTTATTTATTTGCGATCTATTATTTCGATCTACTACAATTTTCTGGCATCGTTACCCGAAAGGGATTGACAACCCCTTTAACACGTCGGGTTGCGAGGTGTTGTTATTTGTGTGTAGGTGCTGTTTACGTTGTGTTGCTTGGTTCTCCTACTGGTTCGATAACCTTGGTTTCTTCACTGAGGGAAATACCTACTGTCGCTGTGCTGCATCATCCCTTCCTCTTTGGGGAAATACCGGCGTAGCTCAGAGAGCAATCACACCTCCCAGTTCTGCACATGTTCAGGTCGATGACGTCCCTCGAACTCTTGATCCAACAAACTGTCGAGGGAGAGTTCCATCAGCACAACGGCGTGGTGACGGTGATCGTGAAGTGATCCGCGCAGGGCTTCGCCTAAGCACTACGTGAATATGACCAGAGGCGTAAACTGTGGAGGGGGCGCCGCACACAGCTAACAATTGTTGGTGTGTTCTCTAGGAGCCCCCTCCCCACATATATATAGGTTGGAGGGGGAGGAGGACAGCCAAGGGGCGCCCCAAGTAGGAGGAATCCTACTTGGGGGCCTTGTCCAATTCAGCCCCCCTTACCATATCCACCGGAGGGGGAAGGAAAGAGGAGGGGGGAGGGAAGGAAGGGGGAGGCCCATATAGTTGCCGGGGGGATGCCCGGAACCCCTTCCGGTGACCCGATATGTACCCGGTACCCCCAGAACACTTCCGGTGTCCGAATATCATTGTCCTATATATGAATCTTTACCTCTGGACCATTTCGAGACTCCTCGTCATATCCGTGATCTAATCTGGGACTCCGAACAACATTCGGTCACCAAATCACATAACTCATATAATACAAAATCGTCATCGAACGTTAAGCGTGCGGACCCTACGGGTTCGAGAACTATGTAGACATGACCGAGACACCTCTCCGGTCAATAACCAAAAGCGGAACCTGGATGCTCATATTGGTTCCCACATATTCTACGAAGATCTTTATCGGTCGTACTGTAATGACAACATATGTTATTCCCTTTGTCATAGGTATGTTACTTGCCCGAGATTCGATCGTCGGTACCCACATACCTAGTTCAATCTCGTGACCGGCAAGTCTCTTTACTTGTTCCGTAATACATCATCCCGCAACTAACTCATTAGTCACTATGCTTGCAAGGCTTCTTATGATGTGCATTACCGAGAGGGCCCAGAGATACCTCTCCGATACTCGGAGTGACAAATCCTAATCACGATCTATGCCAACCCAACAAACACCTTCGGAGATACCTGTAGAGCATCTTTATAATCACCCAGTTACGTTGTGACGTTTGATAGCACACAAGGTATTCCTCTGGTGCTCGGGAGTTGCATAATCTCATAGTCAAAGGAATATGTATATGACATGCAGAAAGCAATAGAATTAAAAATGAACGATCAATATGCTAAGCTAACGGATGGGTCTTGTCCATCACATCGTTCTCCTAATGATGTGATCCCGTTTATCAAATGACAACACATGTCCATGGTTAGAAAACTTAACCATCTTTGATTAATGAGCTAGTCTAGTAGAGGCTTACTAGGGACATAGTGTTTTGTCTACGATCCACACATGTATCAAGTTTCCGGTTAATATGATTCTAGCATGAATAATAAACAATTATCATGATATAAGGAAATATAGAATAACAACTTTATTATTGCCTCTAGGGCGTATTTCCTTCAGTCTCCCACTTGCACTAGAGTCAATAATCTAGTTCACATCACCCTGTGAATAATACCTATAGTTCACATCGCCATGTGACCAACACCCAAAGGGTTTACTAGAGTTAATAATCTAGTTCACATCATCATGTGATTAACACCCAAATAGGAATAAGGTGTGATCATGTTTTGCTTGTGAGAGAAGTTTAGTCAACGGGTCTGCCACATTCAGATCCGTATGTATTTTGCAAATTTCTATGTCTACCATGCTCTGCATGGAGCTACTCTAGCTAATTGTTCCCACTTTCTATATGTATCCAGATCGAGACTCAGAGTCATCCAAATCGGTGTCAAAGCTTGCATCGACGTAACTCTTTACGAAGAACTCTTTATCACCTCCATAACCGAGAAATATTTCCTTAGTCCTCTAAGGATAATTTTGACTGCTGTCCAGTGATCTACTCCTGGATCACTATTGTACCCCCTTGCCAAACCATGGCAAAGTACATAATAGGTCTGGTACACAACATGGCATACTTTATAGAACCTATGGCTGAGGCATAGGGAATGACTTTCATTCTCTCTCTATCTTATGCCGTGGTCGGGATTTTGAGTCTTACTCAACTTCACACCTTACAATACAGGAAAGAACTCTTTCTTTGACTGATCTATTTTGAACTCCTTCAAAATCTTGTCAAGGTATGTACTCATTGAAAAATGTTATCAAGCGTCTTGATATATCTTTATAGATCTTGGTGCCTAATATATAAGCAGCTTCATCGAGGTCTTTCATTGAAAAATTCTTATTCAAGTATCCTTTTATGCTATCAGAAATTCTATATCATTTCCGATCAACAATATGTCATCCACATATAATATTAGAAATGCTACAGAGCACCCACTCACTTTCTTGTAAATATAGGCTTCTCCAAAAGTCTATATAAAACCATATGCTATGATCACCTTATCAAAGCGTATATTCCAACTCCGAGATGCTTGCACCAGTCCATAAATGGATCGCTGGAGCTTGCACACTTTGTTAGCACCTTTAGGATCGACAAAACCTTCTGGTTGCATCATATACAACTCTTCTTTAAGAAATCCATTAAGGAATGCAGTTTTGACGTCCATTTGCCAGATTTCATAATCATAAAATGCGGCAATTGCTAACATGATTCGGACAGACTTAAGCATCGCTACGGGTGAGAAAGTCTCATCATAGTCAACTCTTTGAACTTGCCGAGAACCTTTTGCGACAAGTCGAGCTTTGTAGATAGTAACACTACCATCAGTGTCCGTCTTCCTCTTGAAGATTCATTGAAAGTGCTAGTTATCGACTAGAGGGGGGGTGAATAGGCGATTTTATGAAAGACTTCAAAACGCGAGGTATTTGAAGACAAACAGTAGAAATGAACCTATTGATATGCAGCGGAAGGTAGTGCCATAGTCAAGTAAGCAATGAAGTGAAAGCACGAAGACTATCAGCAGCTAGGTAGTATGGATCAGGATGGAAGACAGTATGAAGCCAAACAGTAAACAGTCTTCACTCAGTGAAGTCAATCAGATCAGACAAGCAGGTAATGACTTCACGAAGGCAAACTGTAAAGTAAAGGGAAGTGGAGGATAGAACTAGTTGCTTGGTGAGGATAGGGATTTGGTAGACCAGTTCCAGTTGCTGTGACAACTGTATGTCTGGTTAGGGAGGCTGAGATTTTACTCAGAAGACCGCGTCTTAACCTTATTCCCCTTGAGCTAAGGACACCCAGTCCTCACCCAATCACTCTGGTAAGTCTTCAAGGTAGACTTCCAAACCTTCACAGACTTCGTTCACCGGTGATCCACAATGGCTCTTGGATGCTCAGAATGCGACGCCTAACCGGCTGCAGGATTCACAATCCTCAAGTGTAACAAGTCTTCAGGTCACGCGTACAAAAGGACTTTAGTGATGCATAACACTCTTTTGCTCTGGCTGTTTTTGCCTTTGTCCTCGCAAGGATCTCTCTCTCAAATACTTCGGAGGTGGGTTGCTCTCAAACGACAAAAGTCGTGCACTAACTCTGAGCAGCCACCAATTTATGGTGTAGGGGGTGGGCTATTTATAGCCAGGAGGCAAGCCAACCTGATTTGTCCGAAATGACCCTGGGTCACTAAGGAACTGACATGTGTCCAACGGTCGGATTTCAAACACACGCGGCAGCTTTACTTGGGCTACAAGCCAAGCTGACTCATCCAACTCTGGATAAGATTTGCTCTCATTATCTTTGCTCGAAGACATAGGATTTAGGTTGAGCATCACTTCAGTCACTTTGACTTTGTTCACTTGGACCCCACTTAACAGTACGGTGGTTCCTATGACTCAACAAAAAAGAAAAGGAAACTACAAAACAACTATGTCTTCACACTCCATAGTCTTCAAGTGAATGTCTTCACATGTCATGATCTTCATCGTGAATGTCTTCACGAACTACCATTGTCTTGAATGTCTTCACACATTTTTAGGTGTCATCTCTGGTAGGTAAACCGAATCAACAAGGGACTACTACCTGTGTTATCCTGCAATTCTCACAAACACATTAGTCCCTCAACCACGTTTGTCATCAATACTCCAAAACCAACTAGGGGTGGGACTAGATGCACTTACAATCTCCCCCTTTTTGGTGATTGATGACAAACTGGTTGAAGTTTTCAACGGGGATAAAAGTGTGTGAGAGTTAAGGATTAAGGCATTGTCTTCATAAGTTGCAAAAGGCTCCCCCTGAAGATGTGCATATAAGTAGTTTGCTTTTGAATGCAAATGCACATGGCAGGTTTTACTTTGTGGAGATCCTCTTCAACTTACGAAGACAATTCATCATGCATATATAAGAATGACGAAGATAATGACATGCATAATGAGAAATGGGCGTCTACAGAATGACTTCATGCGGAATTTATCATCGCATCACAACATAGCAGAAAAAGTAGTAGACGACCATCAAGTTTAAGTGTTACAACTCAAAAGCCAAATAGTTTCAAACCAGAGTTTTAAGAACTTAGCAAAAATAATGCAACCACCCATATGGACCCGCTTGAAGACTATCAACCTCATATGCTTCTCCCCCTTTTGTCAGTAATGACCAAAAGGGTTTGACGACATAGATGATCTACTCGTTCCCAGCCGGAGTAGAAGATGGAGCAGGGTCGACGTTGGAGTTTGGTGATGCAGACGGGCCTGACGCAGAATCGTGATGCAGTGTAGCTAGCTTGCATTTTGTGGAGGCCTGGAGTCAAACTTGAAGTTCTCTATGAAGCAATCTGCACACAGATCATCTTCAGAACAGAGCAAAGTGAGGCTCTTCCAGGACCGCCGACAGGCTTCATGTGCAACAAATGTGTTCTTGGTGGCCAAGTTACGAATGTGTTCTTGGTGGCCAAGTTACGCTTCAGCCAGTCATGATGCCTATCCTACTTTTGATGTAAAGCCACCAGAAGCTCACGGTCGTTGAGGACACGAGGACGCTTCTGAGGCCTTCGAGCTATTGTGCTAGCAGTGGCTTCAGTATTTGCACGGTGTGGCATACACAAGTTGCCAGCTAGTGGATATGCAGGAGTTGTAGAATTGGGCACATGAATTCCTTTGATTGGCTGCGTGAAGCTTTGGAATTCAGCATTCTGAAGGTGGAGCGGCTTCTTTGCAGGCTCGGGGTAGATGGCTTCAATAGACATATCAACTTCAGGCCGAAAGACAATATGGTTGCGCGCTGAAGGCTGATAGCCAATGGTTGAATGAAGCTTAATCAAGCGCATCATCCATGGAGCATAAAGTTTCAGGCCAAACAGATCAATCCCAGAAGCATCAAGTTGTCGAATAAAGAAATCCTGAGTGTTGAATCTGATGCCATTGATGATATAGAATACCAAAGTCTTCATGGCGCCTTCAAGTTTAGCTTCAGAAGAATTTCCTTTGATGGGCCAGAGAGTACACCTCAGGATATGGTATACTGTGCGTGACAAGTACTCAAGGTCCTTGACAAAGAACTCCTTTGGGTATTCGGCGTCTTGGGGCAATGGCTTCATCATGCTCAGCATCTGGCTCATATTTGGCTCTGGCTTCTGAAAAATGATATGCAGCTCATTCTGATGAAGCTGACAACCAGGTTCATATAACTCACCTGGATTGGGCAGGGAAGTAAGCTCGATGATATCTTGAGCTTTGGCTTCGTGATGTACATCACCTGTCATCCACTCAAGGATCCAAGTCTTCGGATCCCTGTTGTAGCCTCGAATGTGAAGAGTAGCATAGAACTGCAGCAGAAGCTCTTCGTTCCAATGCTCCTTGTCAGTCACAAAGGCCAGAAGACCAACATCCTGAATGCAATTAAGGGCCTCTTCAAGACATGGCTGCCCAGCCATAGCATCACAATCCAGACGCTTGTGCGGAAAATTCGGTCTTGGTTGTACAGGATGCAAGAGTAATAGCTTCGCTGCTGATGGCTCCAAAATCTGTCAGAGGTAATCTTGGGCTTCGTGTATGGGTTCTTGGCGCTATCGAAGAATGTATTATGCTCTCGGAAGCTAAGCACACTGAATGAGCCCTGAGTTTGATAGCACTTGGAAGCCTTGGCAGTCTTGGCTTGGGCTTGTAAACTTGAGGCCTCTGCTCCACATGATAGTCATACTGTGGCCCGGGAGCAGTTGATGGAACCATAATTGGCCATCTGACAGTCACCAACTCACCACGATTGAACGCACGTTCCATAGTATGTGGCCTTGGAGGAGGAATGGCGCCATCAGGGGTGATTGGCGTCACAGTTGTGTCAGTATTCACATTGGCTTCGGGCTCCACACTGTCTTCAGCCATGACTGAGTCATTGGCTTCAGTGGCGTTGTTGGTGGCAGCCTCAGTGTTTTCAACCTCCATCTGTTCAATGACTGGAGGGTCATGCACAATCACATTCTCTTCAAGAATGACTGGATCACTGGCAGGGGGTGTGGCTTCTCTTTCTTCTCCTTTATCTTCTCCTTTTTCTTCCTCGGCTGATGCCGCCGGAATGTCTTCAGCAGCTTTGGCTTCAGACTCAAAGGCAGACGCAGAAGGAGTGGCTTCAGGAAACACTTAGCATGCTACTGAGCTAGTGTGTTGTGCTTCTTCCTCTGGAATGCTCGAGATGGAGACATGTGGCCTGAGGCCTTTGCAAAGCCTGCGAAACGCTGGTGACGCCTTTGGAGAAGGGGTGGTATGTTCTGTGCAGTCTTCATCATCAAGCACCGAAGTGGTGACTTGAGCAGGTGGAGTACGGGGTGTTTCATCTTGCACTGGGGTGTCTTGTTGTTGGCGCTCAGCCCATGAGTCATCTTGAGCAATTGGAGTCAATGGACGACTAATGCTAATAAGTTCACTGGTCGTGGGAGCAGGCGATGATACCAACTGGGCTCGAGCTGAGGAAGGACTTCATCATCATGCACATTGTCTTCATGACCAATGTCTTCAGCTGCGTTGGGGTCGACAGCTGGAACTTCTTCACTCTCTGGAGCCTCTGTGGAAGCAGGCTCATGAATCACAAGGCGACGTTCTTGGTTGGTTGAGGCAGGGAGAGCAACTGAGATGGGTTCAACTATGAGGGGCTCTGGGCGGCAGCACGCTCTTTCTTTGAAGACTTTGAAGCCTTTGTCTTCAATTTCTTCTTGGAGGGAGCATCATCAGATGTATCTTTGAGCTTCCTCTTCCTGGCTTCGGCTTCAGCATGCCTTGTTTTCTTCAGCTCTGACGCTGCTGAGATGACCTTTGGCTTCGAGCCACGCATGCTGGCAGGGAAGACAGTGCTAGGTTATCCCTGTCGTTGAGCGGGTATGGCTTCAGTAGACTTCATCCTTTGCTTGGCAGCCATCCTGGGGTCGATACCAGGACACCCAAGAGCCTTTCTATTCTCAGCTTCATTGTGCGCTTGAACACATTTCTGCGCATAGTACTTCATGTGCTCGCGTGAGCCTTTGGTTTCTTCACGCTTCTTGTGAAATTCTGCCTTGATATCATGCAACATCTTCTTGAGATTTGCACATCAGCCACACTGAGCTTCACCATGTTCTTCTTGAAATGCGCCTTCTCATGATCAATCTTGTTCTTGAGTTCGACGATTTTATGAGCTAAGGACAATTCATTGGCAATGGCTCCATGAAATGTGATGATGATGTCCACGGGCAGCTGCAGGTCATCAATGTTGATGCTCTGGTCATCAAACCATTCAGCGATGAAGTTGTTCAGAATATGAGCATCAAAGAGAGGCAGATCACTAAAGATCTCCGCCTCTTGCTTTCTCTTGATCATCGTCTCTAGAGCTTCATCACCAAGATCTTCATGACTGGATAGATCAATGGTGTCTTCATCGTTGCGCAGAACGGCAGCAGGAGTCGGGTTATGCCCTGAAATCTTCTTGGGCTTCTTGGTCTTCTTTGTCCACTTGGAGACACGAGACAAGCACACTGGGTTCAGGAGGTGCAGCCTTCAATGGCTTCACAGTCAAAGCGGTTTGTGCAGCAGAGGGCTTCGAAGCTTTTGTCTTCTTCCTTTTCTGCTTCGGTGGAGCAGGAGCATCTCCAGAGTCCGCATCATGAGCAGATTGATCCACCGTAGCCCTCTAAGCAGCAATGTGGGAGAGGAGCCCATCAAAGCTATTGAAGGGCCCGATGACACTGTAATTGGCTTCACGAGTGCCATCCTGTCTTGGAGCAGACGGACCAGGGTTGAAGTTGAGTCCGAAAGCCTTCCTGTTCTTTGTAGCTGACTCCTTGGCGAACTGAAAGTTGTGCTTGAAGATATTGTCGTCACGACACCATAACAAAGATGATGGGTCGGCATTCTCATGTTGCGGTCCTCGCACCATGCAAGGATAGAAGCCTTGGGCAATAGCTTCAGGCTTCGACTTGGGTTGCAGATTCCTTTAGAGAATATCGCCCCACGGGTGCTTGATAGCGTTCTTCTCAACGTATTTAGTAGTGACGAAGTTGTACTTGAACCACTGTTCAGCCCAATATCTTCGGGTCCATTGGATCCTGGTCTTTCGTTGATTATAGTTCTCCTCTGGATTGGTTTTGTACATCTCATACAAATCCAGAGGCAGATCTAGAGCAGTATTTCCACAGTGCTGCCTGGCACCTTTCCTAGCAGATTTCTCACTGGCCATGATATTTAGACAGATAGGCTTCAAAACAGTGAAAGGCTTCCGTCTACTGGTCAAGCAAGAACTGGCTTCAGGGGAGTGAATATGATGCTGTTAGAATTCTGCAAATGAGCAGACTATGAGAACCAAGGGATTCTCCCACGGACATGTACCTGTGACAGCATTAGAGATGCGAGGGAAGGGGAAGAGGTCATATGCATTCTCAGAAGATTTTGAAGATAAATCAGTTTGAAGACATTGACCTCATAGTGCAAAGACATTCGCTTATATGAAGTGAGTTGTTTCCAGATTTGTACAAATCCATGAATAAGTACAAGTGAGGAATCTAACTAGTTATGAAGCCTAAGTGAATATACTTTGCAACATATGAGATTCAGAAAGAGATAGATCCAGATTTGGAAGTGTAGAAACCACTTTTGGTTCAAGTGGATGGATTTGACAGATAAAAAAAACTGTAAAAAGTGAGATTTATTTACCCCAAACGAACTGCTAGACGAGGAAGAAGAGAGGCCGAGCAGTCCAATCTCCCGTGCCCTAACTTGGCAGCAGAAGACACCTATGGCGGCGGCAGAGAAGAAGAGGTCCGCGGCCGGCGTGAGGACGGCGTCGAAGAGGTCGCGGCAGCTAAGCGCTTCGTCTCCGGCGTTGATGCGAGCTAGCGGTGGTGCTAGGGTTTGAGCGAGGTGGCGAGGTGGGAGAGGAGATAATGACCGTGCTGGATGTGTATTTATAAGGTAAAGGGCTGTGCAGGGTAGTTACGCAGATGCCCCTGGCGGTTCACATCTGATGGACACGTGGCATGCAACCAACTCATTGAAAGTTGTTCCATGTTCCCACGCACGCCTGGTTTGTCGGGTGGTCATTCCGGCTTCTTCGGTATTTAGGCAAAAGAGATATAACATTGAAAGCAGTTTTAAATGTGTGTCTCTGTATCTTCAGCTGACAAGGATGCAGTGAAGAGAAGATAATGCAATCATGATGCCGAATGAGAATCTTCGAGAAAGTTTGGTGGTGGCGTTACCCACCGTATAGGAAGTATTAGACCCAGACACAATGCATAATTATCGTGGTGCTCCGAAGTCAAATTCCGCGTTAATTTATTCACACTTAGAGTGTATGTCTTCATTGATTGAAGATATACGTTACTTCTTGTGTTGCACATCTAAGTCATCAACATGCATAAGCGTTAGGATGTGTGTCCAATCATAGGACATTTGAGGATTCTAAGATATTTAGCTCACACCGCAACTTGCAAAACCTTTTCTCATCCAAGGGCTTTGTGAAGATATCTGGCAATTGCTCTTCAGTGTTGACGTGAGTGATATCAATATCTTCCTTCATGACATGATCTTTGAGAAAGTGATGACGGATCTGAATGTGCTTTCCTTCGAGTTCCGAACTGGGTTTGTTGGCAATCTTGATGGCGCTTTCATTGTCGCAGTAGAGTGGCACATGCTTCAGGTGGATGCCATAGTCCTTGAGAGTTTGCTTCATTCATAGAAGCTGAGTGCAGCAAGATCCAACAACAATGTATTTTGATCCAGCAGTAGAGAGTGATACACATTTCTACTTCTTTGAAGACCAACGGACAAGAGATCGTCCAAGAAAGTGACATGTGCCTGATGTGGACTTGCGATCAACCTTGTCACCAGCATAATCAGCATCTGAGAATCCAACCAAGTCAAACTCTGAGCCCTTTGGATACCATAATCCTAGTGTTGGGGTGTAAGCCAAATATCGAAGAATTTGCTTGACAGCTAAGTGATGCGATTCCTTTGGTGCCGCTTGGAATCGGGCACACATGCAAACGCTAAGCATTATATCAGGCCTAGATGCACATTAGTAGAGTAAAGAACCAATCATGGAGCGGTATACCTTTTGATCGAACTCTTTACCATTGTCGTCGGGGCCTAATTGGCCTTTGGTTGGCATTGGAGTCGTGTACCCTTTGCAGTCTTGCATTCCAAACTTCTTCAGGCAGTCCTTGAGATATTTTTCTTATGATATGAAGATGCCATTATCCTGCTGACGGATTTGAAGACCAAGGAAGAGTTTCAGCTCATCCATCATGGAGATTTGATATTGCTCTTGCATCATATGCCCAAAATCATCACTGTATCTCTTTTCAGTGCAGCCGAAGATAATGTCATCCACATAGATTTGGCATACAAACAGTTCACCATCATATGTCTTCATGAAGAGAGTGGGATCTAGAGAACCAGGTTTGAAGCCTTTGCTCTTCAGGAAGTCTTTGAGTGTGTCATACCAAGCGCGAGGTGCTTGTTTGAGGCCATACAGTGCCTTGTTGAGCTTGTATACCATGCCAGGACGCTTTGGGTTTTCAAAACCAGGTGGTTGTGCAACATACACTTCTTCTTCAATTTTGCCGTTGAGAACAGCACTCTTTACATCCATTTGGTACAGAAGAATGTTGTTGTGGTTGGCATAGGCTAGAAGTATGTGAATGGCTTCAAGCCTAGCCACATGAGCAAATGTTTCATTGAAGTCAATCCCTTCGACTTGTGTGTAACCTTGAGCAATGAGACGAGCCTTGTTTCTGACAACTTGACCATGCTCGTCTTGTTAGTTGCGATATATCCATTCGGTGCTGATGATATTGTGCTTGCGAGGATCTGGACACTTTACTAGCTCCCATACATTGTTCAGCTCGAACTGTTGAAGCTCTTCTTGCATAGCACTGGTGCACGTCGGTCCTAAACAAACGGTTTTTAACCCCTTTCCGCAACGACATTTGGAACCGTCACCAAGTGAGTGTGGGCAATAGGGTGGTCCTTCCCACACGACCCAAAAACCATCGGGGATAGGGAGCCTTGATTCATACAGTTGTCCCTATATAACCATTTCCGATATCTCGAATATCCCAAACGCTTCATCCTAGCTACTCATTTGTGATCGCATTGCCATCGCAGTCGGAGTTTTGTGGTCCTGCCTAAAACCAGGCAGATTCTAGGCCCGGGAGCTTTCCAGGCAGATTCTAGGTAGATTCCAGGCACGGGAGATTTACGATGCCTGTCACATCACAAACAGTTCATGATTATAAACCGGGTACGATAGGTAGACAATCACACATATTTAGTTTCCCCGCACCGTATGTGATAGTGTCTGACATCACACACGCTGTGCGAACGGCAATTGTGTGCATGCTTGCACATGTTTCCTCTCTGTGAACTGTCTCAGATTATGGTGTATATCGCAAATGTTTGTGTTTTACCAACCGTGTGTGCCGTAATGACCTGCACAACGTAATTTTTCCCTAATTTAATTGCTGGTATTTAAAATTGTACCTAATTTAAACTTGAAAGTAGGCTATAGCTTTATTCATATCCATCAGGTTCAAACAACCAATGCATTATTCGATTCATAGGTACATATGTTTAAGAATTACAGAAGCACCAAATAAAGAATGATGTACCAGGGTTCTATACTTGTAGTATTACAGATGGTAAAGAAAGAGGAGACAGACATTCCAGTTGCTGAACAAGGTGAAGCGGAATGGCCCTATTGTGCTCTCCTGGATGCAGAAGGCATGCATGACTCTAGTCCAACCCCTTGTGATGGTCGGCCGCCAATCATGTAGTTTGAGAGGTAATCCTGAGTAAACTGCTTCAGGATCCACTTCAAAAGAAAAAAGATTCATATATTGTCATCTAACACAACTCATTACGGGCAGTAAAAAGAAGGCTACAGGGTTCTTACTTACCATCCTGCAGTTCACTGTTGTCTTGTATAAAGTGTAAACAAATAGTTCGATATACATCTTTTGACCCATTTTAGTAACAATCTTTATCAGTTTCCTCACTTGATGCTGGTTCATGAATATCTCATTGCCCCATACGTAGAAAGGGTCGAAGTGTGGATCTTTGGCAATGATATATGTACCTAAAAGCACCAAGTTAATATGAGAAGCTAAACAACAATTGAAAACTGATGTAGTACAACACTCCATCCATCCCATTATATAAGATTTTATTACATGTATATCTAGACATCATCAGAACATTAAGGTAACACTCTTCCTTGTTGCTATGTAGCATGGGATTGCATATTTAGTCATTCAGTACAATGCATGTTGTTAAACAACAATTGAAAAACGAAAAGGCATGTTAACTGCAATATCCTTAACAACAACCAAATATCGTAATTCATAGTGGTATTGTTGAAACTTTTATTGATGAAATTGAACTCCACAACAAATAGTTGCACATATAGAGCATCACATTGTGAAGAACTGAAATAAACAAGTCATAAGGACATATCTAGGCGATCCTTAAAAAGTTAAAGGACCAAAACCCTTAGTGGATATATATATATACTCCAGCAATTTTTGGCCTTTTCTAGTTGATCCCCTAAACTTAAGGTTGTAAACTTCAATTTGATCAAGTTGAAAGCAGGTTCAACCGAAATTAGCATGCAGTCAAACATAAACATAGATAGTTTTGCATAACCAAACATAAAACATAAATTTAAACTAAGATAAACTACTTTCGGTCGAAGTAGAGGTCGAGCAATTCCTTCCTCGTCATCTACGGTGTGCCACGAGACGGGTCCAGGCCAGTACCGTCGTCGGGGTCATTGGGGAAGGCACTCCTCCACTCGTCGATGTCGATCTCCTCATCCTCGGGGCCCACCTCGACGCCCTCCGCGCCGCCGTCGCCGAAGCCTTTGACCTCGTCATCAGAGGAGAGCGCGATAACCTCGCCGCCCTCCGCGCCGCCGTCCTCGCCGCCTTCGACCTCGTCATTGGAGGAGAGCGCGATAACCTCGCTGATAAAGATCGCCCGCTCCGCCTCCACGAGCTCTGGGTGCTGCCTGGGGAGCTCTTGCATGTAGGCCTTGTCGGCGGCCTCGGCCTCGAGACGCTCCCACGCCTCACGGTCCTCCCGCGCCATAGCCGAGCTCACCACCCCTGGCTCCGGCGGAACGAGGTGGACCGGACGTGTACCGAAGGGGAAATTGAGCCTAGCCGCCGCGCCGTGGTAGCGAACCTGCCAGCGGTCGTACTCCATGGCCGCGAGCTTGGCCAAGTGGAAGCTACCGAGCCACCGGCGGGTGTGGGTCTCTCGATCTGTAATCTCGGCGACCCACGTCCCCCACCGCCACTGCCGGACCCTGAGGTAGGACTTCGTCGGCTGCCGGGTCCGGGGGAGGACGGGGAAGTCCTCGAACCAGCGCAGGGGCGCGACGGCGGGCAGATCGGGGGACCGGCGACGATGGATCAGTCCCGCGGAGGACGACGGGGACACCTCGGCGGCCACCTCGCCGGCGTTGGGCGAAAAGGCCGCGATAAACCTCTTTTTGGCTATTGGCTACTCGAGCTCCCCGGCACACAGGCAGAGGTTGAGGATGGAGGCGCCGGTGATGGCGGCGACCTACCAATTGTTTCGAGGGTTGTGTGTGTCTGTGTGAGCGGAGGTTGTCTTTGAGGAAATACTGCGGCAACTGAAAATTTTACTAGGCGGGAGTAGCGGGGCTACTGAAAATTTGGATCAAGGGCGAGCAGATATTTTTGAGATTGCGAGGGATGCAGAGGCGGGAGTAAAATGCCGGGGCTACTGAAAATTTGAATCAAGGGACTGAAGCAGAGCGGGAGTAAAAGACATCACACACGGTCCGCACATACTAATCATGTGCTATCAAACATTAAAACCTTCCAGGTAGTAGATATTTTCGAGATTGTGAGGGATGTAGAGGCGGGAGTTTTGGGGGAGCGAGCTAGTGTGCTTGACACGCAGGCTGTGGACTGTAGCCGACGCACCTTCTCGCGTAAGCCATAGGTGTACTATACACCGACGGTGCTCCAAGATATTTTGTACTACATCTCACACGGTTGGTGAGAATAAACTGTGTGGGATCTACTTTATTTGAATTACAAAATGGGGTCACAGTGGCAATGGACGGTGTTTGAATTGCTAAAACTTTTATCTGCAGTGAACATGCAACTGTATGTGTGTCGTAAAAGAATAGGAATTATTCAGGGTTCGTTTGGACATTTCATACATTAAACTAGTTTTCTAGCCATTTCAGGTGCACAATTCAAAATTAAACTACATGCACATGCTCCGGTGCAAACAAATTGCTTGAAAAATCAAAACTGTGTCCTTTAGTGCATGCTTAGGTCCCATGTAAGAAATGGGAATGAATTTTTCGGGGTTCGTTTGGCCTCTTTTATACGTTAACTCGGTTTTCTAGGCATTTTATGTGCATAATTCAAATTTGAACTACAAGCACATGCTCCAATGCACTAAAGTTGGTTGAAAAATCACATGTGTGTCCTTGGGCGAATTTCTAGGTCCCATGCAAGAGATGGGAATGAATTTCAAACACCAGGGCACTGTTGATTGCCGGCAAAACGTTGGGATACCTGGTTTTTAAATTCTTGTAAATCCAAAACTCGTCTAAAATTCATGAAACTTGGCATGCTATCATGGAATGGCATCAACATGCCGTGGTGAAAATTTTGTCCCATTTGGGGCAGGTTTGGGTATAAGCTTCTCACAAACCAGAGCTTCTCACAACAAGCATGATGGTTTCGATAGGGAACGTACCACCTTTCGGGACGAGCCGATATCCGTTGCCTCTTATTGCTTTCAAAAAAAATTCTAGTGTCAACATAGAACAACAGGAGTGTTGTGTTCAATCTTGGAATTTTTCGAGGTTCGTTTGGCCTTTTCATACATTAACCGGGTTTTCTAGGCATTTTATGTGCATAATTCAAATTTGAACTACACGCACATGCTCCAGTGCATATAAATTGGTTGAAAAATCAAATTTGTGTCCTTGGGTGCTTGATTAGGTCCCATGCAAGAAATGGGAACGAATTTCAAACACCAGGGCACCGTTGATTGCCGGTAAAACTTTGAGATGCCTCGTTTTTAAATTATAGTAAATCCAAAACTCGTCTAAAATTCATGAAACTAGGCATGCTATCATGGAGTGGCATCAACATGTCGTGGTGAAAATTTTGTCCCATTTGAGGCAGGTTCGGGTATAAGCTTCTCACAAACCAGAGCTTCTCGCAACAAGCATGATGGTTTCGATAGGGAACGGACCACCTTTGGTGACCGGACGATATCCGTTGCCTCTTATTACTTTCAAAAAATTTCTAGTGTCAACATAGAACAATAGGAGTGTTGTGTTCAATCTTGGAATTTTTCGAGGTTCGTTTGGCCTTTTTTATACATTAACTGGGTTTTGTAGGCATTTTATGTGCATAATTCAAATTTGAACTACAAGCACATGCTCCAATGCACTAAAGTTGGTTGAAAAATCACATGTGTGTCCTTGGTTGCATGCTTAGGTCCCATGCAAGAGATGTGAATGAAATTCAAACACCAGGGCACTATTGATTGCCGGCAAAATGTTGCGATGCCTGGTTTTTAAAATCTAGTAAATCCAAAACTCGTATGAAATTCATGAAACTTGGCATGCTATCATGGAGCGGCATCAACATGCCATGGTAAAGAATTTGTCCCATTTGGGGCGGGTTCGGGTATAAACTTCTCACAAACCACAGCTTCTCACAACAAGCATGATGGTTTCGATAGGGAATATCCCACCTTTGGGGACGAAACGATATCCATTGCCTCTTATTGCTTTCAAAAAATTTCTAGTGTCAACATAGAACAACAGGAGTGTTGTGTCAATTTTTGTGATTTTTCGGGGTTCATTTGGACAATTTTATGCATTAATTGGGTTTTCTAGGCATATGTGCATAATTCAAATTTGAACGACAAGCACATGCTCCAATGCACTAAGGTTGGTTGAAAAATCTAATATGTGTCCTTGGGTGAATTTCTAGGTCCCATGCAAGAGATGGGAATGAAATTCAAACACCAGGGCACTGTTGATTGCCGGCAAAACGTTGAGATGCCTGGTTTTTAAATTCTAGTAAATCCAAAACTCGTCGGAAATTCATGAAACTTGGCATGCTATCATGGAGCGGCATCAACATGTCGTGTTAAAATTTTTGTCCCATTTGCGGCAGGTTCGGCTATATGCTTCTCACAAACCAGAGCTTCTCCCAACAAGCATGATGGTTTCGGTAGGGAATGTCCCACCTTTGGGGACGAAACGATATCCATTGCCTCTTATTGCTTTCAAAAAATTTCTCATGTCAACATAGAAAAACAGGAGTGTTGTGTCAATTTTTGGAATTTTTCGGGGTTCGTTTGGATATTTTTATGCATTAACTGAGTTTTCAATGCATTTATGTGCGTAATTCAAATTTGAACTACATACACATGCTCCAGTGCATATAAATTGTTTGAAAAATCAAATCTGTGTCCTTGGGTGCTTGCTTAGGTCCCATGCAAGAAATGGGAATGAATTTCAAACACCAGGGCACCGTTCATTGCCGGCAAAACATTCAGATGCCTCGTTTTTAAATTCTAGTAAATCCAAAACTCGTCTGAAATTCATGAAACATGGCATGCTTTCATGGAGCGGCATCAACATGCCGTGGTAAATTTTTTGTCCCGTTTGTGTATATGCTTCTCACAGACCAGAGCTTCTCACAACAAGCATCATGGTTTCGGTAGGGAACGTCCCACCTTTGGGGACGAAACGATATCCACTGCCTCTTATTGCTTCCAAAAATTTTCTCGTGTCAACATAGAACAACAGGAGTGTTGTGTCAATTTTTGTGATTTTTCGGGGTTCTTTTGGACATCTTTATGCATTAACTGAGTTTTCAATGCATTTATGTGCAGAATTCAAATTTGAACTACCTGCACATGCTCCAGTGCATATAAATTGGTTGAAAAATCAAATCTGTGTCCTTGGGTGCATGCTTAGGTCCCATGCAAGAAGTGGGAATGAATTTCAAACACCAGGGCACCATTGATTGCCGACAAAACATTGAGATTCCTGGTTTTTAAATTCTAGTAAATGCAAAACTCGTCTGAAATGCATGAAACTCGGCAGCTATCACCGAATGGCACCCGACATGATGTGGTATTTTTCGTGTCCATTTTGAGAGAAGGCACACTCGAATAATGACAGCCAACAAAGGCATTTTGAAAAAATAGCTGCCACTTTAATATCTCAAACGTTTGTATAATTCAAAACGTGTGCCTTCTGTCAACCATTCACGTGACGCCACGTGTCTTGGTTTTAATGGCTATAGGAGGTGCCGTGCGGACAACTGCTTGACCTTGACTGAACGGGAGGCGTGCGAGCGCAGTCCGGTGCGCAGGCTGACCGAGAGGCGTGCAAGCTGTCCTCCAATGCGTAGGCTCACCGGGAAGCGTGCGAGCTGTACGCTGCGTAGGCTCACTGGGAAGCGAGCCCTTTGACTTCAATGGCCGCCCGCCTTCCTCACCATTAATGGCGCCCGAGCCGCTGTTTAATACGGGCGGCCTTACTGTTCGCCTCCCATTCCCCTTCCCTCGCAGACCTCCACCGCCATGGCGCAGAATGATCATCTGCCACTAGTCTTCAAGTTTGGTGAAGTCGACTCCGAGCCGGAGGAGGTAGAAAATAAGGAGGAATGGGGCCTCAAGGACATGGCCCAGAACGAGCTGGCCGCGGCGGTTGCTGCCCCCGCTCCTGTCCCAGCTCCCATCCCCGTGCCCGCGCCAGCGACCATCCCCGTAGCATTGACGGGCTGGTCGCCGAGCACTATTGCAGAGCTGGAAGCCGCAGGCGTCAACGAGGTCTCTGCGGACCCATGCGAGCTCGTGTACATGCCAGCGCCCGTGCCCGTGCGCGCCCCTCCACCCACCGTGGCGCCGGCCCCCGTGCATTTGGTTGCACCCGCCGCGCGCCGTGCCCGCCCCTGCACCCACCGCGGCACCGGTCCCCGTGCGTTTGGCTGCACCCGCCGCGCTGGTGCGCCCTCCCTCAGTGGCATGGGACGCTGCCGTCGATCGCTACCTCTCAGCGGTGCCAGTTGCGGTCCATCGATTGCACGACGACATGTTGTTTGATTTACAAGTGAAGAACATTTTGTGCTGCCTTGAAGACTTCAACAACGGCGTCTCGGAGGACGACAACGACAACGACGGCGCGGCATGCCACCTCCACTGCCGGCGGAAATAGTTTTTTTGGGGTTTAATACTGTATCTCGAATTTTCGATCATATGAATATAAATTCACAGTGTGACTGAATGAAAGATATGGTTTGAACGAACTTGCGTTTTTCTCTCTTAATGTACAGACTTATCAAATGATTTTCTTTAAAAAAACGTCAACGGTTTTTAAATATAAAACACTCATCGCAAACGTTTTAGTTAGAACACCCGTATGCAAACTGACAGCTTCCCCAGGAAGCCAAGGGAAAATGTGCCGAGCAGGATTTCTGCATCCCTTCAACGCAAACGGTTGTTTTGCATGACCCATGTGCAACCACGCACAATACAATTTTGTAAGATTTGCATATCTGTCATTTTGGGTATGTTGTCATTTCTCAAACTGGAAAGATTGACATTTGTTTATCTAGTAACATTGCCATTTGTCAACCTTGTAACACTGCGATTTGTCGAAATATGCAGCTACAAATCACTAGCACTATCTAATTTTTGCAACTAAAATCACTAGCACTGTTCATATGGACACCACTAGCAGGTGTGAGGTCATGGACGCATATGCAAATGTACCATTGGTTACATACAACAAGTCATCAACCCACAACGACAACGAGGATACACGTTGGATTATAGATCATTTCCAACAAAACATTCTAGTAAAGTTTTTATCACACAAAAAATAACAAAGCGATGAGATGAACTTCATCTCAACCACTCGTCGGTGTTGGAAACGCTTGCTTTGAACCAGAAGTGATTCTCTGGGAAGGGCCAGCTACTGTCAATCTCGAGACCAACGCAAGACTGATCATCGAGGCTGAAGCGGCCTATGTCAGGACCCATATTGGGACGGTAGGGAAGCATAGTAATGTCCAAGGTATAGATACAGTTGCTTCTCTTAAATGGCCCACTATGGGCACATGCCTACCAGAAAAATATGAAATCTTATGCTGATTTAGGCCCAGATATTTTTAGTGGGCTACATGCAAATTTCGGCCCATAATCGTTTTTAGCCCAATTGGAGTGGGCCCGACGAATGTTGGCATGTTGGGCTCCTACGAAGCTTTCGGCCGAATACATTACTAAGATAAACCTACACTATACAAAAATAGCGTCGTAATTATTGCAGCCTTTGGCAGCATCATAAATGCTGTATCACAACAAAATAAATTCCAACCATACAACAAAAGGCCTGTTGGCATAAAGTTTACAGTCCTTGCAGATAAAAGCACCATCAGATGTATAGAAGCACAGATCATTTGACCTGAGTGCTAATGTTTCAGGCTGTAGAATCTGATGGAGCAGCACGATCTTCACCTTTTTTCCGCCATTGCTCTTAAACAATGAAGCGAATGTCTGATAGTCTGGTTTCAAAACCATTCATATCTTGACGACATTTGTCAACCACTATTCTTGTTTCCAAAACGACGTCCATTAGGGATTGGACTTGTGTGTGGAGCACAGATATATCACTCTGTCTAGCAGGAAGATTTTGTTCAGTAGGCGATTTGGACGAGGTTACCTTGACAACCAACCCAGAATTACGCAGGAAGGTGCTTTTTGCACTGTTAGTGGAGAGATACTGACGCACTGCAGCAAGAGGTGACATTGTGCCTGTGGTAGCCTCATCACCTTCAGGTGGTTGTGGCTGTTCAATCATTTGTTCCATAGCTTCCTGAAAGTTTGAACTTGTAGATTAGTGTACCAGATAAGTTACTAATGAGACACAAACAAACAAAGTAGGTTACACGTTTATACATAACTTATTTTGGTGAACTACTATAATACATTAGCATGTATTGTTGTGCCAACTACATAATAAAATCACTTTTGGAACATATGTCCATGTAGCATGCCTACTATATTGTCTATTTCCTCACATCCGTTGACATCTAAGGATAAAGAGACATGGTTTAAAGTAGGATGAACATAGTATGACATCGTTCATGTCATGGGCAACCAGATATAAAACAAACATGCTATTTTATCATTGTGTGCGCACGTGAACATAACAACTAAAATACAGATCAAGACCAAAAGAATACCCTTCATCTCTTTTAAACCATGTAAGGTGAAATGATACGTTAAGACAACTGTGTATAAAAGTGAACTGAGTAACTGGCATTGGCTGCAAATCAAGTAGTTAAATAAAGACATCACAGTACCAATCAGTTCAAAGGCAGGAGGAGTAAGGACTTACAACAGCGGCTTGAACTGGTGTGCTCATGCCCTTCATCTTGCTGGTGTGGCAATCCTTGAAGATTTGCACTGCATTCGGTTCAGGTTCTTTTTGGTCCGCACATGCTTTCCTCTGTATTTTGAACAAGTCAATATAGATATGATAATATGGCACAGAAAAAGAAGGAAGTAGCAGCTATTTACAAGAGCCTCGCAGTGTGCAATATAGCTACGAGATCGTGTTGTCTGTTGGAATTTCACTTTAGAACGGTTGGTCTTGTTCTTCAAATAGTTAGCCTAGAAGAAGATACACTTGTAAGGCACATACATAAATACAAGTTCAATATGTGGTCTGATCAAATACATATAGCCTGCCTAATACTTTGGATCAGACCAGTGTTTAACGAGGGCTGTCCAGTCTTCATCTGTAATATATTCCACTGGAGATGTTTGGGCGATTTCATTGTTAGCCTTGCCTTCAAAGTGGGATTTTCTAAGGTGGTACCGATACTGTCGCAGAGCGGACTGAAAAACATGAGTGCATGCTTGTTTAGTTGCATCATCTTTCGGGTCCAACTTTAACCTCATCTGTTGAAAAAAGAATGTGAGTCTTATTAGGAGGAAGCTAGAAAGTATGGGACAGAGCAAGACAATATTACTAATTGCGATGAATAACATTACTTACGGATAAATGGCCAAGGAAGGTGTTAAACTGTGTATTGTCTTTCTCATTCCTGTACTGGATCCACGCTGGGAGGATACGTGCATGACACCAAACGGCAATGGCTGCCTCTGATACTAACTTGGCTGACTCTATAGCATCACGTGGCCTTTTTAAACCTGCCTCAAAATGGATCTCCATTCTTCCTCCTTTAGATTTCGTCAATCTGTCAAGCATTATCCCTGATGTCTGTTTCCGCTTGCGTTGTGGTGCTAGTTCAACAACGAATATGGAAAGTGTTAGTGTACATCAAACTGTGAGAGTACATATAAAGGAGCATGCAACTACAACTTGACTCGGTCAGGTACCGTCTTGGTGTTGATGCTCATGAGGTTCATCTGATCTTGCCAAGTCCTGTTGTGTCAGTAGTGCTTCGGAAGTAGTGTTAGGTGTGAAGGCAGCTTGGGAACTGGCCAGTTCCGGAGCAAACGAATGAGTAACTCGTTGAGATGCTGGTACAGTTGAAGCGGATGCTGTAGCTGGTGGAGCAGGTGATACTGTGTTTGTAGATTTAGCCGGTGGACTTGGACCTTCTACTGCACTATAAGTACCAGCATAATCTGGATGGCAGATCCTTTTCCGTTTTCACCCGACGAGTAACCCCACTCCCTACTATATTATTTTCCTTGCTCTTTTTTGACTTTGCCATGTCAAGCCGTACCCACAACACAAAATAATAAAAGCACTCTTCAGAAGTCATTGATGCATGATACAGACAAGCAATACTTTGATGTAAGACAACCGTATGAGGATGGAATATGTAAGAAAAACAGGACGACATGACATATTCACAGCTACGATGTGTAAACTAAGCAGAAGGATTTTCAAGAAAATAGAAGTAATGCAAGCTAGACACCATATGAAAGATGCAACCAATATTACTATGCCAAGTTAAAAGTGTCTTGTCATAAGTGGCAATTCGAAAAAATAGAAGCAGTACAACGTAGAAATCAATGCAAGATGCAACCACTATCAAACCGCCATGTTAAAAGTGTCCAATCATGAGTGACTGATGCGGGATACACAATAGCTGTACTTTGATGTAAGAACATGGTATGATAGATAGATGCAGTGTATTATATACACAAACGCCATGTCATATGCACATGTATAACGTATGGACTCAGCAGGTGCAATTTAATCAAAATAGAAGAAATACAGGCTAGACAACATATGCAACATGAAACCAATTATCACACTGTCAACTTAGAGCAAGCACCTGCGATGGTGGAGTACAGGAGATGAACTCATCATGTAGACTTGGGACTTCAACTTCATTGGCAGTAGTAGTGGCAAACCTAGAGAGTCTCTGTTTGTGTCGGTGCGGAGGACCACCAACATCCCCTAACTTACTCTTTTCCTTCCTATTTTCTGATATTGACTTATGATGTCAAAACCACAAGAAGATGAATAAAATTAGCTCTGCATAACTGGTTGATGCATGATACAGACGAACACTACTTTGATGTAAGGCAAGCGCAGGATAGGAGGATGGAATATATACAAAAAAAGACAGCGTTTCATGTTCACACGTACAATAGGAGGATGGAATATGTATGAAAAAACAGTAAGTGGAAGGCATTTCAACAAAATTAGAAGAAATGAAAGCTAGGCACCATATGAACATGCAACCAATATCACTCTATCAGGTAAAAAGTGTCTCGTCGTAAGTGCCATTTCAAGAAATTAGAAGCAGTGCAAGCTAGAAGACAATGCCAGATGCAACCTACATCATAGTCCCAAGTTAAATGTGTCTTATGGGTAAATGATCGTTGCAGGTATAAGTTGTAAGCTAGGCAGATGCAAGTCAACATATTCAGAAGCAATACAAACTAGACATCATACGGAAAACACAACCACATATAACAGTTCCAAGTTAGAGTAAGCACCTGTGATGGTGGAGTAGGGGAGATGTGCTCATCATGTACACGTATGTTCTAGAAACAGGAACACGTGTCATATTCACATGCATTATGTGTAAAGTAAGCAGATGCAATTCAACAATGTTAGAAGCAATACAAGCTAGACATCATACGCAACATGCAACCACATATAATAGTGCCAAGTTAGAGCAAGCACCTGTGATGGTGGAGTAGGGGAGATGTGCTCATCATCGACACAGCTACGTTGACTGTCTAGCCTTGCATTGTCTTGCGAATCTTGTTGGGAGGATGGCGGAGTATAATCTGTAGAGAACCTCCGTTTCAGTTGCTCGGAAGGACCACCATCATCCAATGCCTTGCCAATTTCCTTCAGCTTTATTGATTTTGCATTGTGAGGTCAAACCGACAAGAAAAAGGAATAAAATTCGCTCTTCAGAACTCATTCATGCATGATACTGACGAACACTACTTTGATGAAAGGCAAAGTCATGATACGAGGATGGAATATGTACGAAAAAATGGACGGCTTGACATATTCACACCTTTGATGTGGTAACTAAGCAGAAGGCACTTAAACAAATTAGAAGCGTTGCAAACTAGACACCATATGAAAGGTGCAATCAATATCACTCTGCCAAGTTAAAACTGTCTCGTCATAGGTGGCGTTCATCAAACTAGAAGCAATATATGCTAGAAATCATATTCAGGACGCAAACCAATATCACACTGCCAACTTAAAGGTGTTCCATCATAAGTGACTGATGCAGGATACACAAGAAGAGTAGTTTAATGTAAGAACATGGTGTGATAGACAGATATAGTATGTACCAAAAACAGGAAAGCCTGTCATATTCACACGTATCATGTGTAAGCTAAGCAGATGCAGTTTACACTAATTAGGAGCAATACAAGCTAGACACCATATGCAACATGCAACCAGATATCACACTGTCGAGTTAGAGCAAGCACCTTGGATGGTGGAGTAGGGGAGCAGAGACTTGGACCTTGTAATGCACTATCAGTACAGGGAGAATCGGTACAGATGCTCCGTTTACGTTGCTGCAGAGGACCACCATCATCGCCTTCCTTACTCTTTTCCTACCTCTTTCTTGATTTTGCCTTGTCAAGTCAAACCCACAAGAAAAAGGAATAAAATTTGCTCTTCAGAACTCATTGATGCGTGATACTGACGAACACTACTTTCATGTAAGGCAACCGCATGATAGGAGGATGGAATATGTATGAAAAACAGGATGGCGTGACATATTGACATGTATGATGTATAAAGTGTAAACTAAGCACAAGGTGCTTGAACTTGTTAGAATCAATGCCAGCTGGAAACCATATGAAAGATGAAACCAATATCACTCTGCCAAATTAAAAGGGTGCCCTAACAAATGTATTTGACCAAATTAGAAGCAATACATGGCAACAGGCTAGAAATATTATGCAATATGCAACGAATAAAGGTGACTCATCGTAAGTGATTGATGCAGGATACAGAAGATAGGTAGTTTCATGTAAGAACAAGGTTAACACATAGATGTAGTGTGTACCAAAAATAGGAAGGCATGTCATATTCACAGGTATAATGTGTAAACTAAGCAGATGCAATTTACCCTAATTAGAAGCATTACAAGCTAGACACTGTATGCAACATGCAACCACATATCACACTGCGAAGTTAGAGCAAGCACCTGTGATGGTGGTGTGGGCGAATTGCGGTCATCAACTAGAGAGCTACGTTGACTATCTTCATTTAGCCTTGCTGTTTCTTGAGAATCATGTGGGGAGGATGACACTGCACTCTTTAAACGAGTATGCTGTCTCACAGTAACCCACTCGGGTGACTGTCTCATCATAAGTGATTGACGAGGGATACAAAAGAGCATTAGTTTGATGTATGAACATGGTTAATAGACATATGTAGTATGTATCAAAAACAGGAAGGCATGTCATTATCAAAGGTATAATGTGTAAAGTAAGTAGATGCAATTTAACCAAATTGGAAGCAATACAAGCTAGACACCATATGCAACATGCAACCACATTTAACAGCGCGAAGTTAAAGCAAGCACCTGGGATGGTTGTGTGTGGCAATTGAGATCATCAACTGCAGAGCTACGTTTACTATCTCCAACTGCTGACACTGCATCCTTTAGAGCGCTGAAACTTAGTGCTTATCTTCGAATTACACTAGAGCGACTTCTGTCTTTTCTTTTCAGCATTCATCAACACTGCGTCAGAGTCTGAAATACCCATGCATAAAAAATAATAGTGTGAGTATGGGTGAAGTGTGTGCACAATTAGTACAGTGTAAAGGTAGCAGATAGCAGGTCGGTGAGAAATAAATGATGGGAGACATATGATAGCTCTACAACATGCATGGCACACTAAATTACTACAGGATTCTATGAAAATAACATTCGACTGAAAACAAATAGGTCAGTCCATTTTTTCTGCACCGTTCGATGTACAGAGAATGGGCAGATCGCCTTCATCTACCTCCAGCCAGTCAGTGTTGACGATCTTCCTCGAAACGGCAGCGAACACTAGCCCAGTCCCCTGCCTGCGCCCTCCCCTCGACCTCACCGCACCGCCGTTCTTGGCACCGCCCCCGCCCATCCATTGAAGCCCCGCCGACCTCCAGACCGGGCGCAAGCAGCTCCTGCGCCCCACACCCCTATGATAGACACCGATGCGCCGCTTCCCCGGTGAACAGGCGGACTAGGTGCTCCGCACGCCTAAGCGGGTGCTGCTTCTTTTAATTGTGGTTCGACTGACCCTGAATTGAAATCCAGGCGGGCTACTGACCTCTAGCAATGGTGAAATAGTAAAGGGAGGAAACCTTGTGCATTTAGTATCACGAAGAAGATGCAGTAAGAAGCGCTCAACTAGTTTCTTTCGTGGGATGAATACAGTATGAGCAGAGATGTAAGGTTTGCACGAATAAGGGAAGAGGAGTACCTCTTTCTGCTGGCAGTGCTGTGTCCTCCTTCTGCTTTTCCAACGATCTTCTTGTGGTTCGTTGGAAACGAGAAGTTGTGGAGGACGGTGCAGCCTTGGACGAACCCATGGCCAAGTTGTTGAGTGTGGGGCGGTGGCCGTCTATCGGCGGCGGGGAAGCAGATCTGAGGCGGCGAACGATGGCGTAGCGGGAACAGCTCCGATGCGGTGGACGGTTGCGACAGTGGAGTAGCAGCAGTGAGGCGCAGGACGGCGTGGTTGGAGTAGTTCTGGTACGGCGCACGTCGGCGTCGGCGTCGTGGAGACAGCTCTACCTCGGCTTCAGCTGCTAAGTCCTTGAGGGCGTTGCGGTTGCGGTTGCGTTGGACGACGACGTCGGGGTACCGGCTCCGGCGTGATGGAGGAGGGCCGCGGTGGATTGGGCGCTATGGAGTGGAGGACGGGGGAGGCTGGGGTTTCGCGGCTGGTGGAGAGGGCGTTTTGGCACCCACGGAGTATGAATGGGGAAACGGAGGGAGGCGAGGAACTAAGGGGGAACAATGTTTCGGTTTGGGACGCGCTTGTTTGAAATTTGGGGAAAGTTACAAACTTTTCCCCCATCTAAAATTTCATACATATTGTGGGTTGGGGGTAGGACAGTAATCTCAGGTGTCCCAAATGTGGGCGGGATAGATTTCGGCCGAGCGCATGAGTGTTTAGGCGCCCACGGCGTATGAATGCCTCTCGGAGGCGGTTGAGACTGGCGTCTTGGTGAAGTTACAAACCTACCCCGATTTAGACCTTTGGACATCGGGCCGATAGGCTACACGAGCCAGAGTTAGGACAGTAATTTCCTACCACCAAACATTAGTCTCACGCGGTTTCGGGTGACCAAAGGCCTATTTGGCGCTTCGTTCAATATTTGAGAGCAGAAGCATTAACGTTTTCGGTTCTCTTGAATTGAACATTCAGGATTTGTCAAACTTCACAAATCTTTACTCTTGAAAATCCTAAAGCTACGATTATTTTGGAATGGAGGTGGTACATTTGAATATACATTGTACACGAGTATATATTAAAAAATATGCAACTTACCTCAGTTCATGCATGGTTCTAGATATAATCTCCTTGCTTGCAAAAAAGTTAGACATGCGTATGAATATATATAGCATGTTCAAACGCACAACAAAGATTGATGCCCCCTTTTACATCTGATTTACAAATGCCATTATCTTGGGTTCAAATAGATGAATGCACTTCCTATGAATTTGAATCTTCGAAACCCCCTTTATGTTGAATTCGACATGTATTCTATTTCGTAGCTAGCAATTTGGAATGTATCCATGCAAGTGACAAATGTATAAAGTGCTTCACACTAACAACATGGAGTGCACTAATTAATGTTTATATATGAATTGCAAAAGCATCCATTGCCTGTATTTCAAACCGCTCTCACTCTATGGATCGATAATATGAAATAAACACATGCACATGCTAGAATTCACAAGAGTATGGGTGTCTCATAGACCGATTTTCGTCCATACGCAATTTGCAAAATTTCATGATCTCATCCAAAAATAATAATGCCATTTATATTTTAATTTAATGCATAGAACCGCCTTTTACACGTAGATTCACTATGCCTCGGTCCGTTACAAACGCGCTATATATCTCTCTATCTACCGCATAAGTGCACACACTTTATATGCATCGGCATTTCTCTTTCATACATGCCCACAATCTCTCTCGGGGTGTCGGGGAGTCTCACGCACATGCTCTCTCTGTATCTTCCTCTCTCTCTCTCTGTGACTACTATGTACCACTCTTTCACTAATCTCAGTTGGAAAACACTATTTCTCTCACATGCATACATACACACGCACGGTCTCTACTAGCCCTCTATACGCACATATATGTGCCTACGTGTCTCCCGCACACACATTATCTTTAGGCCTCTCTTGCACACATTGCCCCCCCTAGACACACCTCTCTCTTAGTAGTTGGCAGATATGATTCCATCATATCATTCGGTAGGATATTCCTGACTGTTAGGCTGGATGGTAATACGAGGCAAAGTTTTACCCTAGTTCGGACCCTTGCAGTTGAGGAAAAAGCCTACTCCTGGTACTGTATATTAGTGATAGGGGTGTGTACAAAGTACACGTGAATACCAGGCATTGTGCGTGTGTGTATACTATTGACGAACTAGCCCCCAAGCTTCTATAACATACTGGGGGCCTAGGGTTACAAATCATATATAGTCGACTTATCACCAGTGGGGATAGAGTCCTCCGCGACTCTGGTAGCTAGCTTCGTGTTGTACGCCGAGTCCTCCACATGGGTCTTCGTATAACGCATCTTGATCCAACCTATGTGGCGTAGGATGGAACCGACCCATGAGTCCTCATGTTGACCCACCACAACTAGAAATGATGTGCCCACCACATCACACACGCAATCGGCCACTAAGAAAATAAGCATATACAATAGTACAATGTTATACATGAAAGTTAATTGCATGGTGCATCCAAAAATATTTGTTCTGCATTGTGAATGTTTATATATTCTCCTAAAATATTAGTCACGGGAAAGAGAAACAAAGGGCATATCTCTCCTTGTCTCCACCGGACATCCCCTCTTTCTACACCACTTTCACGTACGCACACAAACTATCTCTTGGCCCTCTAAAAGTATGCATACCAACGACACATTCACGCATGACGGTCACTGTATTTCAAGCTAAAGCACTACACGGTCACTGGAGTTTACGGTCACTGGAGTTTACGGTCACTGGAGTTCAGAATATGCTCATTACGGTCACCGTATACATTCTCGTGGTGATCATGCGGTATCTAGCTCACGATACGTCTCCGTATTTTCTTGATGACACTGACGGACTTTGCATTTGATGCGTGCTCCGTATTTTGTTGATGACTCTTACGATCATTGTATTTGAAGGAAAGCATGATATGGTCACTGGACTTCAGAATAATCTCATCACTGTCACCACATACATTTTGTCGCGCTAACCAACATGTGGTTGGATGGTTAGGAGGACAGTGGTTTCTCGAGCCCACCAGGGTTAAAGTCCCGGTGCTCGCATTGATCCTGGGTTAATTCCAGTATTTTCTGGCGATGTGCGTTCAGTGGGAGGAGACGTTCCACTCGACTACGAGGCACCTATGGTGACTTCGTAAAATCTCAAGATCATATGCTGGCTCACTCTCTCAAAGGTGCTCATAGGCGTAGGGTCTGCGTGTGTGCGCTTATAGCGGTGAGTGCTTGCGCATATATATGAGCCCTTGCGTCTGTACCGTGTTAAAAAAATACATGTCATGATTATACGGCCATTGGCTCACCCGTACAACTCCGTATTTTGTTGATGACACAATCAATTGACCAGTCAAACGTTCCACGTGGTGCAACTAGTGTTGCACCATCGGGGCGCGTAACCGTGGGGCCCACCTATCAGCCTGTATATGAAAGAAAGAAATGGTAGTTTGAGTCTGTACTGTGTTAATAAAATACATTTTGGGGTGATCATACGGTCACTAGCTCACCATACAGGTCCGTAATTTGTTGACGACACGATCAATTGACCAGTCAAACGTTCCACATTCAGCAGCGCGCATTACCATAGGGCCCACCCATCAACGCGTATATGAAGGACATAAATGGTAATAAATTAGTGGTCAGTGGGTACTCGAAGTCGTGAGACCTCTGGTTGGCAGTCGCCGGCGGTGGGGGGCGCGTTGATTGGGCGGTGGGGTGGGGATCGCCGGAGAAAAAGCTCAGCGTGGGGGGGCCTAGAGGGATGGCCGGTGCGGCGTCGGACCGACGGTGGGGAGTGGTTTCGGGGCGGGCGGGGCGGCGGACCGACGGTGGGGAGTGGCTTCGGGGCGGGCGGGGGCTGGTGGTTCGGCCGGTGGTGGCTAGCGGCTCAGGGGGTGGAGTTTGATGATAAATTGCAGGCCCTTGATTTCATATCCAACGGCTGGAAAATCTAATGACCAGAGATGAAAAAGCCAGTCGACTGACGTGTAGCCTCACCCCGCACGTACACATGCACGCACGCAAGACACGCACGCATGCAGGCGTGCAACACTGACACGTACACATGCACTCATGAACACACACACGTACGCACACATGCATGCAACACTGAAACGTACCCTTGCGCACACGCAACACTTGCACGCCTGCATGCACACAGCACACGACGCAAGACACACGCTCAACCTGTACGTGCATGCACTCTTTGTTAAGGACATGGTTTGTTATAGGTTTTAATCAATCTTATCTGTGATAAGCAGAACATTGATGTTTGCAGTGGTCTTTATGAATCACAACGTATCGAACGGGCTATCAACATAGTAGGCTTATCTACATGAAAAGGATGACGTCACACTCAATGAACAATCATCGGTTTATGAAATGCCCGCTTCTGACTGCCCTAGCCCACCAAATGTTCCTCTGTTGTGCGCTGCCTGCGTTGGGTCACTGACATGCAGGCCATGTACCCAAAGAGCCCACACGTCAATGGAAGAACTGCGCAGTGTCCTACGTCAGAGTCGAGGGCACCACTCGCTGCACGCCTGACTGAACACGCCTCCTTGCCGCATTCAAACACATCCATGAAACCCGCCCCGTGTGGAAGCCAAGAAACCCACCCTGGACACACGTCCGTTCATGACCGGGCCAGCATGAAACGCAACGCCGGCCGAGCTCCTCCCGCCCGCCGTTTATTTAATCTCGTATTTAAATGAGGCCAAACGCCGGCCAAGAATCTCCTCCTTCACCATTTTGTCCACTCTTACAATGGCTTACGAAGAGTAGTTATTCCGCACAAGCCATTTGTCTAGGTTTGTATCTCTCACACACACCCACGTAGGTGGGGGACATGCACGAAGAGAAGAGGTGCACGCACGGCGCACGTACTCCCGTCTCTTTCCCAACCACACCCGCGCGGGTACATGGTGGAGCTCATTTCTGTACGAAAAGGCAGCCCACGTGGTAATTTCACCATGTACTGGTTGTCCACTTGGTGGAGGGAGGATCATCTACCACGGTTGAACAAACAAATTGCGACCTGACGCGTTATGTTAAAAAAGAGGCAAACCATGTGGGGCCTACCATATAGGCAAGGCTCTATACTTTGGAGTACTTTTGATGTGTCCCGTCAACTCGCAGAACGAGGAGAAGCTTGCTTAGTACGCCGTGTCCCCCACCCACAGGCGTGGTGGCTCGCAGGATGAGGTGAAGCTTGCTTACTAGTAGTAGTACTGTACGCCTTACGCCCGCTCCCTCGCCCACGCGCGCGGTGGCTTGCAGGACGAGGAGAAAATTTTACTACTCCCTCCGTTTACTCCTCGTCCCTACTACCTTGGTTAGAGAGATTATCATATTGTTTGGAATATATATGTCCTTTAGTACTCCCTCCATTTACTTATACAAGGCCACTATAAAAAAAATACATTTTGCATCTATACAAGGCCACAAATAGTAATCGAGACAAAAGTTACTACGCCCTCCTTTCCAGTTTATGGCTCAATCTGAAAATCTCTCCAACCAAGGTAGACGGTGAGTGGTCGAATTAATTTCGTACTCCTAGTTTGCACAAGTAATTAGTACGCTCGTTTTTCTCAAGAAGTTATGTTTACCGAGGCATTAATTAGAACGAATGCATGAATGGCCACTAAATTTCCATGAACTTCTACATGCATTGGTGAGTTTTCTCTTGACACTGCTTGCATCGGGTGATCTAACGCACCTCGAAATCCAACATGTGATGGTACTACTCCTAGTAGTAGAATTGAGACTTATAAAACGAAAAAACGAATGTTTTTTTAGATGAGCCCTATAAACCCTAGTGGGTACGTACTCCGTAAAATCAGATTTTCCCAAAACTAAGTCGCTCAACCTTTATTTGCTTGTTTTCCTTCTTGCCTCCTTACCTCGAACAGACTATGCCAAACTCCCCTGCCTACCGTGCAGGAAAAGACCCGCCCTCGCCTTTGTTTAGTCCGGGTTTGTATCGATGGATCGCGCGAAGCAGCAAAAACCCAAGCCGTGTCTTGTACTCCTCCGTCGACGCTCGCTTTCATGAATTCTGTACTTCCTGTCACCAACATGTGGGACATATAGCAACCGGGTCGACGTGTGAAGCACCAAATAACAGTGCAGAACAGCAGGGGGGACGCACCCCAGTCGTACCGCCCCAGTAGTAGTTGTAATGAGCAATGAGACATCAAATCACAATGCCGCACCTTCCTAGATGGACGAAGCAACCATTATTTCACACTTCGGTTCGCCATCATCTCAAACCACATAGTATTGCTTCTGCCTCAAGAGGGACACGCGCATCACCTTGGTACATCATGACGCATGGGACCGCATGACAGGCCATGCTTCCCCGTCGATCGCTCGGTAAAATCACCTCATTTTTACTACTATACTTCCTCCGTATCGGTTTACATGGCATGCACGTCGTTCTAGGTTGAGAATTTAACTGGCTATATATGTGATGAACAGTATATGTTTAGAAACTACATCCGCTTAATAATCCAATGATATACTATTTGTGACATAGCACCTCAGATTTAGTTAGTCAAATGGATGACCTAGAACTACGTGCATGCCCTATAAACCGAGATGTCTAAAAAAGATGAGACGGAGAGGGTAGTTCAGTACGTATCTTTTTAGATCAATATAGTCGGGATTCACCAAGGGGCAAAACCAAGTAGTAGGCTGCACCTGTCGTGTTGGCGTAGCGACTCAAGCAGGGTTAGTCCGCACACGAAATGGCGACACACTTAACAGGACCCCTTTGGCCGACATGTGGCTCATCCACCATCTTGTTCCACGTGCGATGCACCAAATTACAGTTCGGAGCAGCGGTTGGAATTGGAGGCACCCTGGTCGTAGCACCACAGTAGTAGAAAATGAGCGATGAGGGGTCAAATCACAAGCCCCACCTTTCCCGCATTAAGCTGGACGGACGAAGCAACCATCATTTCACTCTAGGGCGCAAGAACATAAAGAAAAGAGAAAACCAATGATGCGTGCGGCAGCTACCTAGGGCACCCTAGGGTAGGGGTCTCCACTACAGATCATTTTTTATTGAAAGCGCCTCCACTACAAATTGGCTTCTCCCTCGTCCTCTTGAAGAAACCGATGATGCGTGCGGCGGTAGGGTTTGTAGGAGTACTACTAGGGCGTGCGGGGCCACATTGTAGTAAATGGGACAGGGATTGAGTTTGAGTCGACGCCTTAAATATGTGTGGGCCGCTTGGTTTTAGGGGAACGAGGCAGCATTTTGGGTTCGGGGACCAGTGGAGATATAGTACGCACAAAAAATTGTGGACGTAGGTTCGACCGGAAGGCAATGATGCATGAGCCCTGCATTTTGATATACCCGGGGCCGTGTAAAATTATCTACTCTACTCAAAACTAGTAAGGTACACATGCATTGAATGCATGAGATTTTGAAACCAAATTATGAATAAATACACACTATAGCATGTAAATCTTTGAGTCATATATGCATGATGTAGATGTTTGTTTAGTTCTTATAGTTCATCTCATTCAAAATCAATTAGTTTTATAAAAATGTTAAGATTCATGGGGTTGTGCATTGTAAAGCATAAAGTAAAAACAAATAATGGCAATTTATTTAGAAAAAAATCAATTACGATACGGAAGATTCTAGAACAAAGGAGAAGTGCTTGTGTTTTGAGGTTTGTGCATTATGCTTAAGTTCAACCATGGAGTCTTCTAAATTGTACATGTGGAAGATCTGGTGGAATGTTGATGATATCCAACGGCCAGTAGTGCTCGGATTTGCCATCTCTGCACTGTCGGATTAGCTTCATTCAGCGACCATCTTTCAAGTTATTCGCACACTATATAGTTCTTGTGCCATAGTTGCATGTCTTGGAAAAAAGCTACTAGTGGGTTGTACTAGCTATTTAGGAATAGAAGATGTATACATGGAAGTTGTAGGGAAAGAGATGACATGGAGTATCTCAATTCCTATGAGTAGGGAGTGGAAAAGAGATGTCATTTGGTTGACATCATAGGAACTTTTCTATTGAATCTAGAGATGCCATGTATCTCAATTCATATGAGGAGGGATTAGAAAAGAGATGTAATTTGGTTCATATCATAGGAACTTTTCTATTGAATATACGCTAATGTTTATTTTCCTTCAAAATTATGGGAGTATAGGAATCCATTCATATGAACCAAGTGGCTCTAAAGCTATAGAAATGATATCATGTTTATTTCCTTTGAAATGTGGAGTATTTGAATCTATTCCTATGAACCAATTGGCTCTAAAGGAAAAAATCCTATAAAAATCATATCATATAGAGTTCCTATGATATTCCTCCACACCAAAGGATGGTTGAAATTGCTGCAGGTGATACGATGGTATTTCTTTGTAGACTCCTCCCCCATCTTTATAGTTACCTCTCGAAGATGAATGAAATGATATATACAGGGTATTCTACATGTGCAATTCGGTACACGAAAACTCGGTAAAAGTTTGCGAGGTTCGAATTTTCAATAAAGCTATATGCATTGCATTTTGGAACAGAGGGAGCATACGGCAGTTGCTAACACTCACGTGGAAGATTTGTGTGTAGGAGGAGTGGCTGCTCTGTTAAATGACATGGCAAAACTGACACTGTCGGATGCCGATCTAACGGTTCTTACGGCGTTCGTCAGGAAAAGGCTTGTGGCGAACATTTGTCAGATAATGATTTACGGACACATGCATTGCATTGATACGTGCCCGTCTCTCTCTCACGCACCCTCACCCTCCCGAGTCCTCTTGCACCCACCGTCTATCTGCAGGTAGACGTCACACACATATGTGTTCTTCACACCCTACCCTCAGAACTTCTAAACAAGAAAAGACATCGCGCACATTTTATTTTAGCTCACACATCACACACTTATACTATTACTCTTGTGGCGAATGTTCTTTGGGCATAGTATATTGTACTCTCACGAAGAGAAGCGGTGCACGCACCCACTAGTTCTCTCACACCCACTCGCGGGTACACGTAGGAGCGCATTTTTTTGAAGCTGGTACAACAAAATCACTCCACTATATATATAAGCAGGAGCCTTAGCGCTTGCTTTACTAGGGTTCCTCTTGTTCACTCTCTCATGCTCTCCAGATCTAAGCAAGACATAGGTGGCCACACTCTCTCTCAGTTCACGGCTGGTCACAAATCCGGCCGGACAACCTCGACCGGGGCAGGGGTGTAGGTGCATCGTTCACGCTGTCGTCGGCGGCGAGGAAGGAGACCAACGGCTGCCCGCGAGTCACGATCGGTGGCCGTGTCGTTCTCTCCGAGAGAGCACCGGCTCCGGAGGGCCTCCGACCCCTTCTTCCTCCCTGCGGTATTGTGGCCAAGATGTGGCCTCCCGACGCCGTCTTTGCCACATGCCGACGACCCTCAGGTATATATTCCTTCGAAACCTGCCTTGCTCTACTGCCCAGCTCCCCACTTGGCTTCGTGTGGATCTTTTTCTACTTCAGTCCACTGTTCCAAAGCCACCTAGACTTTTACTATTATTAGCGGTAAAGCTAGTTCATACAGTCGACTCTAAGAGTTGGTTCAAACAGGGAAGAAAGTGGGAAAGCTGTAGCATGAATCTAGGACTTGGTTCTAAGAGGAAACGGGGGAAAGTAGTAGATAGTGGCTACCCAACCAGTCTCTTGGTTGAAATGACGAAGAAAGCATGGTGGATGGCGTAGGGTGGGGGAAGTGGACCTATCTCTTGGTTGAAAAATGAAAGAAAGTGACGGGTGTTGGGTGACAACGCAAATGAGAATGAGCAGGTCTAGATTTCCTGTGCTCACATAGGAAAATGTCACCGAGGAGATAAAAATGGGACAAATGCAGACATGCTGCCTGAATGTTTGCCCCTCTCGGCAACCACATTTGCCTCACCACTTTATGCCCCTGCCGTCCCTACGCCCATATCGCTACCGTTAATGTAAAATCACATGAAGCATTAAGCAATGCCACCTAATGTCACTATAAGTAATGGTCTAATGCCGTCGATAAATTGAAGCAATGCCACCACCATTTTATGAAGTGCTTCCGTCTTGCTTTATTTCCCCTGAATTGTGATTTTGCGGTTACACTTAAATCTCACACCGCTAACATTGCTTCATCCCAGTGGAACTGCACAAATTTGATTGCACATTTACTGACCATGTGCTACTCTCATGACAGTAATACTAATGCTATTGTTCTGCAAGTTAATCTAGTGGCAGTGTTGATGTGATGTGATGCTACTTACTTAAGGACACTTTCATACTGTCAATCTAGTGCCAATTATAACACAATATATGCTGTTGTCAATCATACGCCACTGCAAATATCTGTCACTGTTTAAATAACCGTATTTCGTATTTGCGCAAATAGGGATGTCTGTCTGCATATCGTTTCGGGATGTCTGTCTCCGTATCGTTTCTATCCGTGCAATCAAAAGCACACACCTAAATTTTAGTAGAACTGCGCAAAATGAGATGGCTATCCCTCGTTGCCGTCGTCTAACCACCTGTCTTCCAGGTATTCCTACATTGGTAGTTACTAGGTAGAATGACCAACGCAATATAAAAGAAGTTGATTCGTACATTTTACTTCCTGATTGCAGTGTAGGGACGAACGAAAACAACTGCATCCTAGTCCGGAATGCACTTTCTACCAGTTCACCCATGGACCGAGGACTAGCTGGCACGGCTGCACGGCGGTTTTTTTGGACAGGTGCACGGACAAGAGGCATTGTGGTATGCTTATTTCTGCAAATAGCGGTGCTTAAATTTAGTGGAATGCACAAGAATTTCAGCTGGTCAGTACACTACATGGTTCAGTTCAGCATTCCAGCTAAGAACACAATTATAATTGGTTATTCTGGAATGACAGAACCTAACCCTGGATGGTGGCAACAAGAAAAAACCAGAGTGAACTCCAGGAAATTCAAGCCTGCCGGGAGGCCCTTTATTCAGAGAAGCCTTGCTTGTTTTTTCCTGATTTGTAAACCTTCTCACAACTTTGTCTTTTGCTGTGAACTAGTATATGTTTGTTATGTTCTATGAATCATTGAGATGTATAAAATTGCTTAACTTATGCTTTTAAAGTTTTTTATGAAGCCGAGTTTAATGTGAGTGTTCCACATGAACGCTGGACTAGCGTGTGAACGTTTGGAATTTACATTGTGGCCTTAGTTAACTGCATGAACCACTGTAACAAGATGCATAGTTGCTTATATGTCAGACAGCACATTGTTGATTGTTAGCTGGTCGATAGCCTAGTGTTGAAGCGAGCTGAGCCAATGTGCCGTGTTTTGCACAACTGCTTACAAGTGGGGTAGCACCAACAGTGTTTACAAGTACTTATGTATACGTCAGCGCACAGTTCTCGAACGAGTACTCTATTTCATCAAAACACACACTGCTTGTATGATAAAACTAGTGAGGACGCATCTGTTTCGGCAACAATTATGAAGATTCACGGGCACACAAGAGTAGCAGCAGTTCCCATAGATGGATTCAAACAGAGTACTAGCCCCAGAGGGCTCGATAACAGGCAAGGTTCGGATAATTAGACACAATCCAAACTACTATTAAACACTAGCTGGGGCAACTATTTCATGCCTCGATCTAATTTGGGCTGGACACAAGACGGACCTTGCCATGAACATCATCGAGGACGTCCGGCAGTAGCTCAATCCTGTGAACCTTCATGAAGACCACCTTGTGGCCTTGCCACTCATAAACTTGTTTGTGGAGGCATGCCACGTCATCTTCCTGCGTAAGCTTGACAAGAACAGTATGCCTCACAAACGAAGGAGTAGCTTTGAACTTCTTGTGCTTCAGTACACCCTGGACAACACGCCTGACAACAGTGAGGCTGGAATACAACTCTTCATTGGTATAAGCGCAAATGGCTTCCAGGATCCAACAGCCTAAAAACTATGTTTTCCCAGTGCGTATATTCAGGTCATCCGCCTCATAGCGAGTGACATGTACAACCACACAATCCTTGTCTGCATCAGGGCTCTAATTGAAACACAAACAAATTCTCAATTACTTTCCAGTATAAGAAACACAAGTTATTTAAACCACTATGTATAGCATGGCATCGAAGCTAATAAAATTTTGCATTATTCATCACCACATACTTAGATGAAAACCACAATCGAGATTGGCAAAGAAGAAAATCACCTTGGGCAGCTCAGCGGGGGCGGGGGAGGGGGGACATCCTCGAAGGGGGAAAACTGCTCCTACAGTGCCACGGGGGCTGTAACCTCAAACGGGGCGTTGACCATCTCAGTAGTGGTCGTGAGCGTATCTGGGGTCGGCTCGGTGGCTGCCTCCATCATCTTGGAGCTCTCTGTCTCGTGAGGATCAGCCTCCCGCGTCTGCTCCAATATCGGCAGATCTTTGCCTGGTTCTCCTTGGTCCATCATGAAACTAACGAATACTAGGAGACCACTGAAAGGAAAACACAATCGCAATGACAATGAAACAAAAAACAGAGTGAGGATCGGTTACTGCTTTGCAAAAGTTCTTTTTTTTCGTTGAACGCAAATATACCAACATCACGGATCCGCTTACCTTCCCTTCGTTGGGAGAGAAGAACAGTGGCAGATGCGAGTGTTGCCTTTCTTGAAGATGGTGAGGGAGAAGGGGATTCAGCGAAGAGTGAAATGATGGTTGCTTCGTCCGTCAAACTTAGACTGCGGGGAGGTGGGGTTTTGTGATATGACAGCTCGTTATTGCCGTGCTACGACCGGGGTGACTCTCTGCCTGCATACTGCCTTCTAATTTGGTGGATGGCATTTGGGCCCGCGCGCTGCATGGCCCGCATGTCGGTGAACAAAAGTATAAAGGCATTCAATAGAGGGAGACGTTTCGATGACCTAGGAGGAGCCAGAAGCGGTATTGTATCCACTCTACTAGTAGTAATTGTTTCTCTGGGCCCAAGACAAAACAGCCCATCCACCCTAGTAAATAGTAAAATCAATTCAAAAGTCCATATATTTACTGAATGAGAGGCGCTACCCACACCCAGCACACCGCCCCCCAAAAAACCTGGGTGTTCTTCTTCCTCCTCACTCCCACCCACCTCACGTCAGCTCGCTCCACTCGTACCCCCAAATTCCTCACCTCACTCCTACAGAAAATCCCAGCTCCCCTTCTTCCTCACTAGTACAGAAAAACCCCAGCTCCCCTTCTTCTCCACTCGCACTACAACTAAGCTCGTCATTCGTTACTCTGCTCAAATCCATGAGCGCGGCGCGACGCCCTCAAGGAAAATGGAGTCGACTGACCCGAGCGCGAATAAGATGAGGCTCCCGCCAGCGGTGACGCCTATTGTAGATCCCGCACCCGGCAACGCGGGGAGAAGCGGCGACCCCGCCCCCAACGGATCCCAAGAACCCATAGAATCTCGGGTGGACCGCATGAGCGATCTCCCGGACGCTGTCCTTGGGGAGATCATCTCGCTTCTCCCCACCAAGGATTGCTGCCGCACCCAAGTCCTCTCAATTCGGTGGCGCCCTCTATGGCGCACCGTGCCCCTTAATCTCGACTGTCGTCAGCTATCTCTCTTCAATGATTTTGAAATCCCCAGAGCCATCATCTCCTCCCACCAGGGCTCCGTTCAAAGCCTCTGCATCCCGTCATGCTACCTGAGCAAGCATACCATGCCCTGCATGGTGGACGCCTGGCTGAAATCCCCTAAATTCACAGAACTACAGCTGCTTGAGTTCTACTATTCCCCTGGAAATCACCTACCAGATACCGAACGCCATCTACCTGTGCCCTCAGCACCGATGTCCATCTCGCGGTTTTCCTCCTCTCTCCACACCGCCACCTTTGCGTTATGCGACCTACTAGACAATCTGGTACTAAACCTTCGACTCCCATTTCTCAAGAAAATTTCACTTGTGCGGGTTCGTATATCGGAGGCCTCATTTCACAGCATCATCCACTCCAGTTGCCCTGCCCTGGAGTGCTTGGTGCTTGTTTTCACAGTTAGAATCGGTTGTCTCCAAATAAAGTCGCCTAACCTTGTAAGAATTGGAATTTGTTTTGACGGAAGGCAGCTCATCATCCAAGATGCCCCTTCACTTCAAAGGTTGATCCTTGATTCTAGTTATTCACCGTTGCAAATAACCGTCCACTCTGCGCCTAAACTGGAGACCTTGGGTGTAATACATGATCTCTGTGCTCATTTCAATATGGTGTTTGGCTCCACAGTTCTTCAGGTACTTTACATTATAATCTACACTTGTAACAATAAGCTGCATTTAAATTTCTGCGCATAAGTTATATGTCATCTTGGAGTACACATTTTGTACTAATATTATGTTCTATGCTCAATGAAGAGTTTCTCCATGGATGGCCTATCAATGGTGCTGGATTCTGTCAAGATCTTGTATATCCAAATGAATAGTTTTGATCTGAACAAGATTATTGGCTTGCTGCAATGCTTTCCATGTCTGGAGAAGTTGTATATAAAGGTGATAATTTCACGCGCATTGGAAGCCCGCATATAGTGTACTAGAATTAACCGTTCAGCTGTTGCTCTTTCGACACTCTTTTTTTAGACCTTAACTATTGTCAATCTTCATGTCTATTTAAGCAACAGGACGGGGTAAGAAAGTTATAACCAATCGGTGGATTCGTAAGCATCGGGATTTTCTCACTTCTCATAAGATTCGATTGAAGACAATAACGCTAGAACGATATGTAGCCAACCGTGCAAACACTAGATTTGTCACATTCTTCCTGCTGAATGCGAGGTTACTATTGTCCATCAGGCTTAAGTTTATCAGCAGCATGGTTTTGACGGATGGGTATGTGGAAGAGCAAAAAAAGGAGTTTCAGGTGGGCAAAAGAGCTTCTGAACGTGCCGGGATTCTATTTACAACATATTGTGGTCATAATAAAGTAAATTCTACGACCCGGGATGTTCATTCTATGGACCTGACCGATCCATTTGACTGTGACTGCTGAAAACAGTGTTGGAGTTAGATGTTGTTTCCCTTTTCCACCTGGGTTTTTTTGTAAACCTGATGAACAATTAACCCTCATGGTTTTGTACAGTTTGTAAGCTGGAGTTAGATGTTGTTGCCCTTTCCAACTCAGCTGTGACTTTCATATTTTCTTTGAAGCAAGGCAAATGGCTTGCGAGTCGTTTAATTTAGAGTGAAATATTGTAACAACTAACAAATCCCAACCAAGGGAAATAACATCACTCTCGCTGGCTGCTTGAGCTCACTATGCATTACAGAAGCCAAGTGATTAGCCCCCACCAGCACCCACAAACTTATTTCGAACTAGCACATCAAATGGGCTGTAAATTTTCATAGGAAAGGCTGCATGACCATGACAGATTTGGATTCTGACATTTGGGACCCGCGAGGAAATAGCCTATCAAAGGTGGTGTCGACTTACTAGTCAGTCAACAAACGATTCTGCCTAGCAGCCGTTGGATTGACATCCAACATCTGTCGTGTATTTTCTATCTCTTGTCTTCTTCTTCCTCCAGCCACCCAAACCAAACCACCCCGTCGGCTCCGCCTGCTCCCGCCTCCCATGGCTGGCTGCGTCTCCGCCGTCCTACCGTACGTACCCTCCAACGTTGGCCAGTCCCTCCCTCTATTCCCCCACACGTCCTGTTATTCTCTGGCAACGTCAGCCCCAACATGCACCCGCACCCGAACCAGTCAACCCTCGTACTCCCCTCTGCCTGCGACTGCACCGGTGCATCTTCCACGGCTCCTATTCATTCCGTCTGAGGCCTCGCCGTTGTCCTCTGCCTTGCGGCCTTGGTTCGCTCGCCATGCGCGGTGCGCTGCCCTCTTGCGTTGTCAATGTCGTCAACAACCGAGAGGAACAAGGAGATGACTATACGTGGAGAGGATGACAGTAGGGACCCACCAGCGTCATGGTAGTACGCAAGCAAGTGCCTCTATATTACAAGCCCAAAAATATGGTTCCTCCTAATGGTTGGACATCTGGGGCTCACGCCATTGTCAACGTAGTCAATAAAACGAGAGGATTACACTACGAGAGGCTGACACCAGGGACCCAGCAGGTCGCACATTTTTTTGAGGAACAAGCAGTTGTTATTTATACTAGTTTTAGCGACGAATCAGGGTAACAACGGGGCTGTGCGGGGGCTATGGCCTGTCTAGCCAGGGTTTTATTTATGTTTACCACATCATGAGCCCAGTTGTGTGTTTTTCTTGCTGAAAATGGCTAGCCCAGTTCTATTTTTTTTAAGAAATACCCAAACGAGGCCTACTTGCTTTATCAGCCCTGCTGGGCTACAAATCTTTCAAGACGAGGAGAGTTTCATTCGGTTTGCCCAGAAATGGGCTGTACATTTTTAAAACACATCAGACCGGGAATTAGTTTCAATTTTTTTTCATTACAAGATTTTAAATTCCATTGATTTTTATGCGAGGACAATTATTTGGATTTTATATTTATATAAATTATTTTTCAAAATAGTTTGAATGTGAATCGATATTTCGGGGTTAAAAACAGTTGACCGCACCGAAATATGCAAAAATTCATATACTTTTGAACCGTGGCCACAATATGGGGTGTAATGCTAACAAAAAGAAGATGGGCTCCAAAAAAATTCTTAAGAATTAGCAAATGTGTTGTACGTTATTAGAAATAATGCACACGAGAGAAGTGACTGTTGGATGTGCATCTAACGGCTGTCGTGCTTCTTCAATCTCTGCTTTTCCTGTCCAGCCGCTCAAACAAGCGCCGGCCGGACTGCCTGCTCCCTCCTCCCACGGCCGGCTATGCTGCCGCGTAGGCCTCACCGCCCCACCGTACTCCCATCGCTGGCCTAGCCATCCCTCTACTCACCCACACCTGCTGTTATTCTCCGGGGACGGCGGACGAACCAGTAAACCCTCGTACTCCTCCGCGTGGGAAACAACTACCGAGTCTTCCCTGGCTCCGTGTCGTTCCTTTCCTAGGCCTCGCCGTCGTCCACCGCGCTGGTGCTCTCGGCGCGGCCTAGTCAACGTGGTCAACGACCGAGATGCATCTGAAGTGGACTGTACGTGGAGAGGCTGACAGCTGGGTCCACGACCGCACGCAAGGAAATGCCTCCTTCTTACGTGCAAAATAATGATTCCTCCACCTGACATCTGGGACCCACCGGAAGGGCCTCTGTATTTCGCAAAAAAAAAAACGTTACCGCCGCTGACAGCTCGGACCCACCAGCTATATCTTCGCACGCAAGGAAGTGCCTCCTTATTACGCACAAAAAAATGAATACTCCCCCTGCTAGCTGGGACCCAGTATAGTGGCAGGCTGACTTGTGGGCCTACTTAGTTGACGGGGACGGAGGGCTTTGTCAACTTAGTCAATATGCACGATTCTAGCTCAAGTGACCATACGATGTCCATCCAACGGCCGTAGTGCTTCTTCAACCTCTGGTCTTCTTGCTCCAGCTGCCCAAACCAGCGCCGATCGTGCCTCGTGCTCCTGCCTCCCGTGGCCGGCTGCGATGCGGCGGAGGCCTCACCGCCCCTACTACTCCCACCGCTGGCCAGGCCATCCCTCTACTCACCCACACCCCCTGTTATTCTGCGGCGACGACAGCCTCACACCGCAGCGAACCAGTGAACCCTCATACTCCTCTACGCGTGGGCATCCACTGCCACGTCTTCCCTGGCTCCGTGTTGTCCCCTTCCTAGGCCTCACCATCATCCACCGCCTTGGTGCTCTCGGCACGGCATGGTCAATGTGGTCAATGACCGACTTCCATCGGAAGAGTACTGTATGTGGAGAGGCTGACAGCTGGGTCCACGGCAGACGCAAGGAAGTGACTCCTTATTACGTGCAAAATAATTATTCCTGCACCTGACAGCGGGGACCCACCGGACGGGCCACCGTATTTCGTGAAAAAATGTTTCCCCCCTGAATGCTGGGACCCACCAGCTACATCTTCGCACGCAAGGAAGTGTGTCCGGGCAACAAAAAAATGATTCGCCCCCCTGACTGCTAGGACCCACCAGCTATATCTTCGCACGCAAGGAAGTGCCTGACAACCGGGACCCACCTGGTCGAAGCGTACGTAGCGTTGTCATTCTGGTCGCGAACGTGTACGTACATACTGGTCGATGTAGAGCGCGCACGTGTCGTAGTTGAGGCGCGCATGTAGCATGTACACGTACGTACAGCGGCCAATGTGCAAGAAAGAAAATACGACCACATACGTACATACGGGCGGGGTCTCGAACGCCTACTCGCGCATATGTACGGCCAGGGCTCGTGTACATGGCTGGGTCGGAACGGAGAAACTGCGTCATTGTCGTGTTCATGGGGAGGCAACGGAATGCGTCGTGTTCATCGGGAGGCAACGGAACGCATGGGAGCCAACCGACTTGGACGGAACATCCGATGGAAACGAGGCCTGGTGTACCGTAGAACGGAGGAAACGGCCTTGTGTTCGACCGGCCACGGTCGAAACGGGATCCTGTTCATCGGGAGGGGTCTGGCGTACCGCAAAACGGAGGAAACGGACCTCCTACGGTCGAAACGGGGGTCCTGTTGATTGGGAGGGGTGTGGCGTACCACAAAACGGTGGAAACAGACTTGTGTTGGAGCGCTACGGTTGAAACAGGGGTCCTGTTCATCGGGAGAGGTGTGGCGTACCGCAAAACGGGACTCCACGGGATACTGTTCATCTCCACCGTCGACCCCCTCCAGCTTCCACGGGGTACTGTTCATCCACTGTCGACCTCCTCCAGCCTCCACCTGCGACTTTTCATCCATGGGCTCCTGTTCATCCAGCCTCCACCGCGCGCTACTCCACTGGCTACTATTCAACCAGCCCTCTCCACGGGCTACTGTTCAACCACCCCTCCACGGGCTACTTTTCATCCAGCCCTCCACCGTCTACTGTTCATCCAGCCCTCCACGGGGTGGTCCTGTTCATCCAGCCCTCCACGGGGTCCTGTTCATCCTGATGCAACACCACGGGTCTTGTTCATCCACCCCCACCGGGAACTGTTCATCGAACCCCCCAGCAACGCTCACTGTTCATCCAGAGGCAACACCACGGGGTCCTGTTCATCCACCCCCACCGGGAACTGTTCATCCAAACGCCCCAGCAACGCTCCCTGTTCATCCAGAGGCAGCATCGATCGGCTTCAGTTAGCAGCAGTAGGGAAGGAATCGCTCGATCGGGTTCAGTTAACAGCCATCGATCGATCGCTCGGGTTCAGTAACGCGTAGCCTGCAGTGCAATCGCTCGGGTTCAGTTAGAGCCCAACGCCTCGCTCGGGTTCAGTTAGAGCCTAACGCCTCGCACCCACGCGCGTGCGTGTATGAGAGAAACGCGCATTGCTCAGCCCCGACCACCCACAGTAACCGGGAATACCCCGATATTTTCCTCGCCCTCTCTTCTACCACGGTTTTTTCCGTCATGGACAGCCCAAAGAATGTCATGCAGCTGCGTCTCCGGCCCGCCCAGGAAGAAAAGCCTATTTTCTGTCATGATTTTTTTCATAGAAGTAGGACCCCACCACATCTATGATGATACCATGTTTTGTCACAATTATTGTCATAGAAGTGTCATAAGTATGACAGAAAAAAATTCGTTCGGCCCAAAATGTCACGGATGTGTCTTTTTTTGTAGTGAAGTGAATGGACCAGGCGCATTGATGCTATCAATTATCTTCTCAATCTGTACTTCATTTGCAACATGGGGATGAACTGGACGAAGATTTTGCCCTTGCTGATCATTGTCTTCATCTTCATCATTGGCTTCAGGCTGAGCGGTGTCTTCATGTTGATTAGGTGTAGAAATGATGATTTCCTCTTCAGCCTGTGCCTCCGAGGGGATGATTTCTCCAGTACCCATAAGCTTGATAGATTCACTTGGTGTAGCTTCATCTAGCACATTTGGCAAGTGTTCTCTTTGTGAGCCGTTAGTCTCATCGAACCGCATATACACAGTTTCAACCACTTTGTAGTGAAAGAGGTTGAAGACTCTGTAGGAGTGCAAATCCTTTCCGTAGCCAAGCATAAAACCTTCATGTGCTTTCGGTGCAAATTTTGAAGTGTGATGCGGATCCTTGATCCAGCACCTAGCACCAAAGACTATGAAATAGCTGACGTTTGGCTTCTTACCAGTCAGGAGCTCAGATGATGTCTTCTTTAGGAACTTGTGAAGATAAACACGGTTGATGATGTGGCATGTAATATCAATAGCTTTAGGCCAGAACTTCCTTGGAGTCTTGTACTCATCAAGCATTATCCGTGCCATCTCAATGAGGGTTTTGTTATTGCGCTCCATGATGCCATTCTGCTGAGCTGTGTATGGAGCCGAGAACTCATGTGTGATGCCCAATGTATCAAGATAAGTGTCGAGGCCGGTGTTCTTGAATGCAGTGTTGTTGTCACTTCTGATTTGCTTGATCTTGATGCCATAGTTGGTCATGGCACGATTGGCAAATCATCTAAAGACATCCTGCACTTCAGTCTTGTAAAGAATTATGTTCACCCACGTATATCTTGAGTAATCATCAACAATGACGAAACCATAGAGGCAAGCAGTGGTAGTAAGGGTAGAGTAGTGAGTAGGGCCAAATAAGTCCACGTGAAGCAGCTCGAAGAGACGCGTCGTCGTCATGATTGTCTTTGAGGGATGCTTGGCCCTAGTCATCTTTCCAGCTTCGCAGGCACCACATAGATGATCCTTCTTGAACTTGACGCCCTCGATGCCTATGACATGCTTCTTCTTCGCGAGAGTGTGTATGTTCCTCATGCCCGCGTGCCCTAGCCTCCAATGCCAGAGCGAGCACTCTGAAGCTTTTGCTAGAAGACATACGGCCAACTGTGGTCCTGCTGAGAAATCCACCATATACAGTTCGTCCTTTCGATATCCTTCGAAGACTAGAGATTTGTTAGATTCCATAAGCACAAGGAAACGATATTTTCCAAATATCATAATCATGTTCAGATAACAAAGCATTGAGACAGACATTAAGTTGAAACCAAGGGATTCAACAAGCATCACTTTATCCATGTGTTGATCCTTTGAGATTGCAACTCTACCTAGGCCCAATACCTTGCTTTTACCAGTGTCAGCAAATGTGATGTGACTTTTGTCAGACGGACGTAGGGAATCGATAAGAAGACTTTGATCACCAGTCATGTGGTTAGTGCATCCACTGTCCATGATCCACTCAGAAGCCTTTGGTGTCGTACCCTACAGTGCAGTTTAGGGGATAGGCTTCACCAAGGGAAATGTGAAGCATGAACATTTGACGAACAAGCATATTAGCAAACTTCAGACCCTTGTTAGGGTAGATAGGATGTTTGTCAAGTAATCATGGGACAAAATTCATAGTAAGACCATTCTGGCATTTTATTGCGTCCCACAGGATGTTTTAGGTCCTCGGCATAAGCATCAAAAGCCTTTGATTTCCGGCTGGAGACCTTTCCCTGCAAAAGAGAGTTAATTTTTCTTGACCACCCACATCTTCAGGGGTGGCTTAGAAGCAATGATTCAAAGTGCAGCATCTGAGAACTTTGGCTTTGGAGCCCTAGCAAATAGCCTTGCAGGAGGTGAATAATACTCATATGAATAAGCAGAAAAGTTCTTGGTCTTATGAACATAGCGGTTTGATGAAACACGCTCATATTCATAAGTATGAGTATGATTTCCTTGCAAAACATTGGCGTTAGGGTGACCCTGGTGGGTCCTCTGTCTGTATGAAGCCTTTGGACCATATGAAGCCTTTGATCTAGGGTTTGTCTTCTTCCTAGGTGGTGTCATGATGACATTCACAGGAAGCTTCTCAAGACAACTTTTGGGCACCCGGATCTTCTTCAAAGGAGGTCCATTCCTGCAGTTAGTACCAATATACCTGGCAAACACTTCACCAATATGATTCTTAAATAGTTTATAGTTTGCATCAAAGGATTCATCAATGTTAATCGGGTTAGCACAAGTGAAGCCAGATAAGGTAGATGGATCCACTGAAGGTCCCTTTGCAGCAACCCATGTGGTTTTGGGGTACTGCTCAGGCTTCCAGTATGAACCATCGACATTCATTTTCCTCTCGAACCCAACACCCTCTTTCCTAGGGTTTCGGTTCAGAATATGTTTCTTTAGGACATCACACAGTGTCTGATGCCCTTTGAGAGTTTTGTACATCCCTGTTTCAGGAAATGTCTTCAACCTAGCATTCTCATCAGCAATAGTAGTGGTATCCTCAGAAGAGGGGTTAGTTACCACATCGTCAGTTGAAGATATTGCAACAGTAGCAGCAGTAGAACATTCAGCAACAGAGACATCGTTATCACACTCAAGATATTTTAAACATGGTGGCACAAAGTCTTCCTGAGCAGAACTAATTTGTTGAGCGCGAAGCGACTCATTCTCCTTTTGAAGATCTTCATGAGACACTCTCAGGTTCTCAAGTTCTTGCTTCCTTTGAAGATAATCATAGGAAAGCTTCTCATGAGTAGATGAGAGTGTTTCATGATGGCTTTCAAGTTCCTCGTACTTAACGTGAAGATTTTTAATGTCTTCAATTAAGGACTGAGTTCGAGTCATTTCTGCGTCCAACAGGTCATCACTTTTGTCTAGCAACTTTTGAATATGTTCCATAGAAGTTTGTTGTTCAGTTGTAATTTTAGCAAGTGTTTTGTAACTAGGTTTAGATTCACATTCAGAGTCATCTTCTCTGGATGTTTGAAAGTAAGCATTGCGTGAGTTTACCTTGGCACCACATGCCATGAAGCAGTAGGTAGGAGCAGACTCATCCTCATCATCAGCATCAGCGTCAGTGACGAGGCCATTGTCTTCGGTGTTGAAGATTGACTTGGCGACGTAAGCTGAGGCTAGAGCCAGGCTTGCCACGCCTGAATCGGACTCCTCCTCAGACTCCACCTCCACCTCCTAGAAGTAGACTCCTCCTCTAAATCCATCTCCTTGCCAACAAACACACGGGCCTTGCTGGATGAGCTCTTCTTATGAGATGAAGACTTTGATGAAGACTTTGAAGAAGACTCTGAGGATTTCTTCTTCTTCTTGTCATCAGAACCATATTCCTTGCTCTTCTTCTTCTTCTTGGTCTCATTGTCCCATTGAGGCACTCAGAGATGTAGTGACCAGGTTTCCTGCATTTGTGGCACGTTCTCTTCTTGTGGTCATGAGTGGAAGCTTCATCATTTCTTGAGCTGGATCTTGACTTTCTGAAACCTTTCTTCTTGGAGAACTTCTGGAACTTCTTCATGGGCATAGCTAGCTCCTTTCCAATGTCTTAAGGATCCCCAGAACTGCAGTCAGATTCGTCCTCAGATGAGGACATAACCTTTGGCTTCAAAGCCCGAGTTCGGCCATAGTTGGGGCCATAGATATCTCTCTTCTCAGATAACTGGAACTCATGTGTGTTGAGCCTCTCAATTATGTCAGACGGATCGAGATTTTTGAAGTCAGGACGTTCTTGAATCATCAGGGCCAGGGTGTCGAATGAGATGTCAAGTAATCTCAGGAGCTTCTTGATGATTTCGTGCTTGGTGATCTCAGTGGCGCCAAGTGCTCGAAGCTCATTTGTGGTATCAGTGAGGCGATCAAATGTGAGCTGGACATTCTCATTGTCGTTTCTCTTGAAGCGGTTGAAGAGGTTGCGAAGAACATCAATCCTTGAATCTCTCTGAGTTGAGACGCCTTGGTTGACCTTTGAGAGCCAGTCCCAGACCAGCTTCGTAGTTTCCAGTGCACTCACACGGCCGTACTGTCCTTTGGTCAGATGACCACAGATGATGTTCTTGGCAGTCGAATCCAGTTGAATGAACCTCTTGACATCAGCAGCGGTGACACCTTCACCGAACTTGGGAACACTATTCTTGATGACATACCAGAGGTCGACATCAATGGCTTCAAGATGCATGTGCATCTTATTCTTCCAGTAGGGGTAATTAGTGCCATCGAAGACTGGGCATGCAGCAGAGACCTTGATTATCCCTGCAGTCGACAAAGCTAAAACTCCAGGTGGTTAAACCGAATCACACAGAACAAGGGAGCACCTTGCTCTGATACCAATTGAAAGTGCTAGTTATCGACTAGAGGGGGGGTGAATAGGCGATTTTTATGAAAGTCTTCAAAACACGAGGTCTTTGAAGACAAATAGTAGAAATGATCCTATTGATATGCAGCGGAAGGTAGACTATACAAGACAAGCCATAGTCAAGTAAGAAATGAGGTGAATGCACGGAGACTATCAGCAGCTAGGTAACATGGATCAAGATGGAAGACAGTATGAAGCCAAACAGTAAACATTCTTCACTCAGTGAAGTCAATCAGATCAGACAAGCAGATAATGACTTCACGAAGACAAACTGTAAAGTAAAGGGAAGTGGAGGATAGAACCAGTTGCTTGGTGAGGACAGGGATTTGGTAGACCAGTTCCAGTTGATGTGACAATTGTATGTCTGGTTAGGGAGGCTGAGATTTAACTCAGAAGACCGCATCTTCACCTTATTCCCCCCGAGCTAAGGAGACCCAGTCCTCGCCAATCACTCTGGTAAGTTTTCAAGGTAGACTTCCAAACCATCACAGATTTTGTTCACTGGCGATCCACAAATGGCTCTTGGATGCTCAGAACGCGACGCCTAACCGGCTGCAGGATTCACAGTCCTCAAGTGTTACAAGTCTTCAGTCACGCAGACAGAAAGACTTGAGTGATGCCTAACACTCTTTGGCTCTGGGTGTTTTGGGCTTTGTCCTTGCAAGGATCTCTCTCTCTCAAATGCTTCAGAGGTGGTTGCTCTCAAACAACAAAAGCCAAGCACTAACTCTGAGCAGCCACTGATTTATGGTGTAGCGGGTCGACTATTTATAGCCAGGAGGCAACCCGACCTGATTTGTCTGAAACGACCCTGGGTCACAAAGGAACTTACACGTGTCCAACGGTCGGATTGCAAACACACGCAGCAACTTTACTTGGGCTACAAGCCAAGCTGACTCATCCAACTCTGGATAAGATTTGCTCTCATTGTCTTCGCTCGAAGACATAGGATTTAGGTTGAGCATCACTTCAATCACTCTGACTTTGTTCAGTTGGACCCCACTTAACAGTACGGTGGTTCCTATGACTCAACAAAGAAGGAAAGAAAACTACGAAACAACTATGCCTTCGCACTCCATAGTCTTCAAGTGAATGTCTTCACATGTCATAATCTTCATCGTGAATGTCTTCACGAACCATCATTGTCTTCAATGTCTTCACACATTTTAGGGGTCATCTCTGGTAGGTAAACCGAATCAATAAGGGACTACTACCTCTGTTATCCTGCAATTATCACAAACACATTAGTCCCTCAACCAAGTTTGTTGTCAATACTCCAAAACCAACTAGGGTGGCATTAGATGGACTTACATCCATTTATTCTCAATGGCTTGCCGATCATTGGGCATGTCCACCAAACTCCACACTTTGTTCTCATCCATGGATCCTATCTCAGATTTCATCGCCTCAAGCCATCTGTCGGAATCTGGGCTCATCATGTCTGCTTCATAGTTCGTAGGTTCGTCATGGTCTAATAACATGACTTCCAGGACAAGATTACCGTACCACTCTGGTGCTGAACGTGCTCTGTTCGACCTACGAGGTCCAGTAGTAACTTGATACGAAGTTTCATGATCATCATCATTAGCTTCCTCTCTAGTTGGTGTAGGCATCACGGGAAAGGATTTCACTGATGTGCTACTTTCAATTCGAGAGAAGGGACAATTACCTCATCAAGTTCTACTTTCCTCCCACTCACTTCTTTCGAGAGAAACTCCTTCTGTAGAAAGTACCCATTCTCAGCAACAAAGATATTGCCTTCGGATCTATGGTAGAAGCTGTACCCAATTGTTTCCTTAGAGTATCCTATGAAGATGCACTTCTCCGATTTAGGTTCGAGCTTACCAGCTTGAAGCCTTTTGACATAAGTGTCGCATCCCCAAATTTTAAGAAACGACAGCTTAGGTTTCTAGCCAAACCACAGTTCATACTGAAGGAAATATGCCCTAGAGGCAATAATAAAGTTGTTATTTATATTTCCTTATATCAGGATAAATGTTTATTATTCATTCTAGAATTGTATTAACCGGAAACTTAGTACATGTGTGAATACATAGGCAAACAGAGTGTCACTAGTATGCCTCTACTTGACTAGCTCGTTGAATCAAAGATGGTTAAAGTTTCCTAGCCATAGACATGAGTTGTCATTTGATTAACGGGATCACATCATTAGAGAATAATGTGATTGACTTGAACCATTCTGTTAGCTTAGCACTTGATCGTTTAGTTTGTTGCTATTGCTTTCTTCATGACTTATACATGTTCCTATGACTATGAGATTATGCAACTCCCGAATACCGGAGGAACATTTAGTCTGCTATCAAATGTCACAACGTAACTGGGTGATTATAAAGATGTTGTACAGGTGTCTCCAATGGTGTTTGTTGAGTTGGCATAGATCGAGATTAGGATTTGTCACTCCGAGTATCGACGAGGTTTCTCTGGGCCTCTCGGTAATGCACATCACCATAAGCCTTGCAAGCAATGTGACTAATGAGTTAGTTGCGAGATGATGCGTTACGGAACGATTAAAGAGACTTGCCGGTAACGAGATTGAACTAGGTATTGAGATACCGACGATCGAATCTCGGGCAAGTAGCATACCGATGACAAAGGGAACAATGTATGTTGTTATGCGGTTTGACCGATAAAGATCTTCGTAGAAAATGTAGGAGACAACATGAGCATCCAGGTTCCGCTATTGGTTATTGACCGGAGATGAGTCTCGGTCATGTCTACATAGTTCTCGAACCCGTAGGGTCCGCACGCCTAACATTCGGTGACGATCGATATTATGTGTTTATGTGTTTTGATGTACCGAAGGTTGTTCGGAGTCCCGGATGTGATCACGGGCATGACGAGGAGTCTCCAAATGGTTGAGACATAAAGATCGATATATTGGAAGCCTATGTTTGGACATCGGAATGGTTCCGGGTGAGTTCAGGCATTACCAGAGTACCGGGGGGTTGCGGGAACCCCCGGGGAGTACATGGGCCTTAATGGGCCTTAGTGGGAGAGAGGAGGAGGCGGCCAAGGTCCCCCCCAAGCCCAATCCGAATTGGGAGGGGGCCGGCCCCCCTTTCCTTCTCCCTCTCTCCTACTTCCTTCCTCTCCTACTCCAACTAGGGAAGGGGGGGGAATCCTACTCCCGGTGGGAGTAGGACTCCCCTTGGGCACGCCATAGAGAGGGTTGGCCCTCCCCCTCCTCCACTCCTTTATATACGGGGGAGGGGGGCACCCCATAGACACACAAGTTGATTGTTTAGCCGTGTGTGGTGCCCCCCTCCACAGATTTCCACCTCAGTCATATCGTTGCAGTGCTTAGGCGAAACCCTGCGCCGGTAGCTTTATCATCACCGTCATCACGCCGTCGTGCTGACGAAGCTCTCCCTCGACCTCATCTGGATCTAGAGTTCGTGGGACACCACCGAGCTGAACGTGTGCAGATCGCGGAGGTGCCGTATCTTCAGTACTAGGATCAGTCAGATTGTGAAGACATACGACTACATCAATCGCGTTGTCATAACGCTTCTGCTTTCAGTCTATGAGGGTACGTGGACAACACTCTCCCCTCTCGTTGCTATGCATCAGCTAGATGGATCTTGCGTGTGCATAGGAATTTTTTTGAAATTACTGCGTTCCCCAACAGTGGTATCAGAGCCAGTTCTATGCGTAGATGTTGTATGCACGAGTAGAACACAAAGAGTTGTGGGTGATAATGGTCATACTGCTTACCAGCATGTCATACTTTGATTCAGCGGTATTGTTGGATGAAGCGGGTCAGACCGACATTACGCGTACGCTTACGCGAGACTGGTTCTACCGACGTGCTTCGCACACAGGTGGCTAGTGGGTGTCGGGTTCTCCAACTTTAGTTGAATCGAGTGTGACTACGCCCGGTCCTTGTTGAAGGTTAAAACAGCAAACTTGATGAAAAATCGTTGTGGTTTTGATGCGTAGGTAAGAACAGTTCTTGCTAAGCCCGTAGCAGCCACGTAAAACTTGCAACAACAAAGTAGAGGACGTCTAACTTGTTTTTGCTGGGCATGTTGTGATGTGCTATGGTCAAGCGTGATTATGTAAATTGTTGTATGAGATGGTCATGTTTTGTAACACAGTTATAGGCAACTCGCAGGAGCCATATGGTTGTCGCTTTATTGTATGAAATGCAATCGCCATGTAATTGCTTTACTTTATAACTAAGCGGTAGCGGTAGTCGTAGAAGCAATAGTTGGCAAGAGGACAACGATGCTTCGATGGAGATCAAGGTGTCAAGCCGGTGACGATGGTGATCATGACAGTGCTTTGGAGATTGAGATCAAAGGCACAAGATGATGATGGCCATATCATATCACTTATATTGATTGCATGTGATGTTTATCCTTTATGCATCTTATTTTGCTTAGTTCGACGGTAGCATTATAAGATGATCTCTCACTAAATTTCAAGGTATAAGTGTTCTCCCAGAGTATGCACCGTTGCGACAGTTTGTCGTGCCGAGAAACCACATGATGATCAGGTGTAATAAGCTCTACGTTCACATACAACGGGTGCAAGCCAGTTTTGCACATGCAGAATACTCGGGTTAAACTTGACGAGCCTAGCATATGCAGATATGGCCTCGGAACACTGAGATCGAAAGGTCGAGCGTGAATCATATAGTAGATATGATCAACATAGTGATGTTCACCATTGAAAACTACTCCATCTCACGTGATGATCGGATATGGTTTAGTTGATATGGATCACGTGATCACCTAGATGATTAGAGGGATGTCTATATAAGTGGGAGTTCTTAAGTAATTTGATTAATTGAACTTTAATTTATCATGAACTTAGTACCTGATAGTATTTTGCATATCTATGTTGTTGTAGATAAATGGCCCGTGCTGTTGTTCCGTTGAATTTTAATGCGTTCCTAGAGAAAGCTAAGTTGAAAGATAATGGTAGAAAATACACGGACTGGGTCCGTAACTTGAGGATTATCCTCATTGCTGCACAGAAGAATTACGTCCTGGAAGCAACGCCAGATGTTATGAAAGCAGAGCAAAGCTGATGACTACTCGATAGTTCAATGAGATGTTCCAGGGGTTGAAGTTAATATTTCAAGCAAATGCCCGGATTGAGAGATATGAAGTCTCCAATAAGTTCTACAGCTGCAAAATGGAGGAGAATGGTTCTGTCAGTGAACATATACTCAGAATGTCTGGGTACCACAACCACTTGACTCAACTGGGAGTTAATCTTCTTGATGATAGTGTCATTGACATAGTTCTTCAATCACTGCCACCAAGCTACAAGAGCTTCATGATGAACTATAATATGCAAGGGATGGATAAGACAATTCCCGAGCTCTTCGCAATGCTAAAGGCTGTGGAGGTAGAAATCAAGAAGGAGCATCAAGTGTTGATGGTCAACAAGACCACCAGTTTCAAGAAAAAGGGTAAAGGGAAGAAGGGGAACTTCAAGAAGAACAGCAAGCAAGTTGCTGCTCAAGTGAAGAATCCCAAGTCTAGGCCTAAGCCTGAGACTGAGTGCTTCTACTGCAAAGGGACTGGTCACTGGAAGCGGAACTGCCCCAAGTATTTGGCGGAGAAGAAGGATGGCAAAGTGAAAGGTATATTTGATATACATGTTATTGATGTGTACCTTACTAATGCTCGCAGTAGCGCCTGGGTATTTGATACTGGTTCTGTTGCTAATATTTGCAACACGAAACAGGGGCTACAGATTAAGCAAAGATTGGCTAAGGACGAGGTGACGATGCGCGTGGGAAATGGTTCCAAAGTCGATGTGATCGCCGTCGGCACGCTACTTCTACATCTACCTTCGGGATTAGTATTAGACCTAAATAATTGTTATTTGGTGCCAGCGTTGAGCATGAACATTATATCTGGATCTTGTTTGATGCAAGACGGTTATTCATTTAAATCAGAGAATAATGGTTGTTTTATTTATATGAGTAATATCTTTTATGGTCATGCACCCTTGATGAGTGGTCTATTTTTACTAAATCTTGATAGTAGTGATACACATGTTCATAGTATTCAAGCCAAAAGATATAAGTTTAATAATGAAAGTGCAACTTATTTGTGGCACTGCCGTTTAGGTCATATTGGTGTAAAGCGCATGAAGAAACTCCATGCTGATGGGCTTTTGGAATCACTTGAATATGAATCACCTGATGCTTGTGAACCATGCCTCATGGGCAAGATGGCTAAGACTCCGTTCTCCGGAACAATGGAGCGAGCAACAGACTTGTTGGAAATAATGCATACTGATGTATGCGGTTCGATGAGTGTTGATGCTCGCGGTGGGTATCATTATTTTATTACCTTCACAGATGATTTGAGCAGATATGGGTATATCTACTTGATGAAACATAAGTCTGAAACATTTGAAAAGTTCAAAGAATTTCAGAGTGTAGTGGAAAATCATCGTAACAAGAAAACAAAGTTTCTACGATCTGATCATGGAGGAGAATATTTGAGTTACGAGTTTGGTCTTCATTTGAAACAATGCGGAATAGTTTCGCAACTCACGCCACCCGGAACACCACAGCATAATGGTGTGTCCGAACGTCGTAATCGTACTTTACTAGATATGGTGCTATCTATGATGTCTCTTACAGATTTACCACTATCGTTTTGGGGTTATGCTTTAGAGACGGCTGCATTCACGTTAAATAGGGCACCATCTAAATCCGTTGAGATGACACCTTATGAACTGTGGTTTGGCAAGAAACCCAAGTTGTCGTTTCTTAAAGTTTGGTGTTGCGATGCTTATGTGAAAAAGCTTCAACCTGATAAGCTCGAACCCAAATCGGAGAAATGTGTCTTCATAGGATACCCAAAGGAGACTATTGGGTACACCTTCTATCACAGATCCGAAGGCAAGATATTCGTTGCTAAGAATGGATCCTTTCTAGAGAAGGAGTTTCTCTCGAAAGAAGTGAGTGGGCGGAAAGTAGGACTTGATGAGGTAACTATACCTGCTCCCTTATTAGAAAGTAGTTCATCACAGAAAACAGTTCCATGATTCCTACACCAGTAAGTGAGGAAGCTAATGATGATGATCATGAAACTTCTGATCAAGTTACTACCGAACCTCGTAGGTCAACCAGAGTAAGATCCGCACCAGAGTGGTACGGTAATCCTGTTTCGGAGGTCATATTGCTTGACAATGATGAACCTACGAACTATGAGGAAGCGATGATGAGCCCAGATTCCACAAAATGGCTTGAGGCCATGAAATCTGAGATGGGATCCATGTATGAGAACAAAGTATGGACTTTGGTTGACTTGCCCGATGATCGGCAAGCCATAGAGAATAAATGGATCTTCAAGAAGAAGACTGACGCTGACGGTAATGTTACTGTCTACAAAGCTCGACTTGTTGCGAAAGGTTTTCGACAAGTTCAAGGAGTTGACTATGATGAGAGCTTCTCACCCGTAGCGATGCTTAAGTTCGTCCGAATCATGTTATCAATTGCCGCATTTTATGACTATGAAATTTGGCAAATGGATGTCAAAACTGCATTCCTTAATGGATATCTTAAAGAAGAGTTGTATATGATGCAACCAGAAGGTTTTGTCGATCCAAAAGGTGCTAACAAAGTGTGCAAGCTCCAGCGATCCATTTATGGACTGGTGCAAGCCTCTCGGAGTTGGAATATATGCTTTGATAGTGTGATCAAAGCATATGGATTTATACAGACTTTTGGAGAAGCCTGTATTTACAAGAAAGTGAGTGGGATATCTGTAGCATTTCTGATATTATATGTGGATGACATATTGTTGATCGGAGATGATACTGAATTTCTTGATAGCATAAAAGGATACTTGAATAAGAATTTTTCAATGAAAGACCTCAGTGAAGCTGCTTATATATTGGGCATCAAGATCTATAGAGATAGATCAAGACGCTTAATTGGACTTTCACAAAGCACATACCTTGATAAAGTTTTGAAGAAGTTCAAAATGGATCAAGCAAAGAAAGGGTTCTTGCCTATGTTACAAGGTGTGAAGTAGAGTCAGACTCAATGCCCGACCACTGCAGAAGATAGAGAGAAAATGAAAGTCATTCCCTATGCTTCAGCCATAGGTTCTATCATGTATGCAATGCTATGTACCAGACCTGATGTGTGCCTTGGTATTAGTTTAGCAGGGAGGTACCAAAGTAATCCAGGAGTGGACACTGGACAGCGGTCAAGAACATCCTGAAATACCTAAAAAGGACTAAGGATATGTTTCTCATTTATAGAGGTGACAAAGAGCTCGTCGTAAACGGTTACGTCGATGCAAGCTTTGACACTGATCCGGATGACTCTAAGTCACAAACCGGATACGTAATTTTATTGAATGGTGGAGCTGTCAGTTGGTGCAGTTCCAAACAGAGCGTCGTGGCGGGATCTACGTGTGAAGCGGAGTACATAGCTGCTTCGGAAGCAGCAAATGAGGGAGTCTGGATGAAGGAGTTCATATCCGATCTAGATGTCATACCTAGTGCATCGAGTCTAATGAAAATCTTTTGTGACAATACTGGTGCAGTTTCCTTGGCAAAGGAATCCAGATTTCACAAGAGAACCAAGCACATCAAGAGATGCTTCAATTCCATCTGCGATCAAGTCAAGGAGGGAGACATAGAGATTTGCAAGATACATATGGATCTGAATGTTGCATACCCGTTGACCAAGCCTCTCTCACGAGCAAAACATGATCATCACCAAGACTCCATGGGTGTTAGAATCACTAGTATGTAATCTAGATTATTGACTCTAGTGCAAGTGGGAGACTGAAGGAAATATGCCCTAGAGGAAATATAAAGTTGTTATTTATATTTCCTTATATCATGATAAATCTTTATTATTCATGCTAGAATTGTATTAACCGGAAACTTAGTACATGTGTGAATACATAGACAAACAGAGTGTCACTAGTATGCCTCTACTTGAATAGCTCGTTGAATCAAAGATGGTTAAAGTTTCCTAGCCATAGACACAAATTGTCATTTGATTAATGGGATCACATCATTAGAGAATGATGTGATTGACTTGACCCATTCTGTTAGCTTAGCACTTGATCGTTTAGTTTGTTGCTATTCCTTTCTTCATGACTTATACATGTTCCTATGACTATGAGATTATGCAACTCCCGAATACCGGAGGAACACTTAGTGTGCTATCAAACGTCACAACGTAACTGGGTGATTATAAAGATGCTCTACAGGTGTCCCAATGCTGTTTGTTGAGTTGGCATAGATCGAGATTAGGATTTGTCACTCCGAGTATCGGAGAGGTATCTCTGGGCCCTCTCGGTAATGCACATCACTATAAGCCTTGCAAGCAATGTGACTAATGAGTTAGTTGCAGGATGATGCATTACGGAACGATTAAAGAGACTTGCCGGTAACGAGATTGAACTAGGTATTGAGATACCGACGATCAAATCTCGGGCAAGTAACATACCGATGACAAAGGGAACAACGTATGTTGTTATGCGGTTTGACCAATAAAGATCTTCGTAGAATATGTATGAACCAATATGAGCATCCAGGTTCCGCTATTGGTTATTGACCGGAGATGAGTCTCGGTCATGTCTACATAGTTCTCGAACCCGTAGGGTCCGCACGCTTAACGTTCGGTGACGATCGGTAATATGAGTTTATGTGTTTTGATGTACTGAAGGTTGTTCGGAGTCCCAGATGTGATCATGGGCATGACGAGGAGTCTCGAAATGGTCGAGACATAAAGATCGATATATTGGAAACCTATGGTTGGACATCGGAATGGTTCTAGGTGAGTTCGGGCATTTATCGGAGTACCGTGGGGTTACCGGAACCCCCCGAGGAGTACATGGGCCTTAATGGGGGGCGCCCCCCAAGCCCAATCCGAATTGGGAGGGGGGCCGACCCCCCTTTCCTTCTCCCTCTCTCCTCCTTCCTTCCTCTCGTACTCCAACTAGGGAAGGGGGGAATCCTACTCCCGGTGGGAGTAGGACTCCCCTTGGGCGTGCCATAGAGAGGGCCAGCCCTCCCCCTCCTCCACTCCTTTATATACTGGGGAGGGGGCACCCCATAGACACACAAGTTGATTGTTTAGCCATGTGCGGTGCCCCCTCCGCAGATTTCCACCTCGGTCATATCATTGCAGTGCTTAGGCGAAGCCCCGCGCCGGTAGCTTCATCATCACCGTCATCACGCCGTCGTGCTGACGAAGCTCTCCCTCGACCTCAGCTGGATCTAGTGTTCGCGGGACGTCACCGAGATTAATGTGTGCAGATCGCGGAGGTGCCATATCTTCGGTACTAGGATCGGTTGGATCGTGAAGACGTACGACTACATCAACCGCGTTGTCATAACGCTTCCACTTTCAGTCTAGGACGGTACGTGGACAACACTCTCCGCTCTCGTAGCTATGCATCACCTAGATGGATCTTGCGTGTGAGTTGGAATTTTTTTTAAATTACTGCATTCCCCAACACATACGGTGTCGTCTCAATGGACTTAGACGGTGCCCTATTTAACGTGAATGTAGTTGTCTCTAATGCATAACCCAAAAGGATAGTGGTAAATTGTTAAGAAACATCATAGATTGCACCATATCTAATAAAGTACGGTTATGATGTTCGGACACACCATTACGCTGTGGTGTTCCGGGTGGCGTGAGTTGTGAAACTGTTCCACATTGTTTTAAATGAAGGCCAAACTCATAACTCAAATATTCGCCTCCGTGATCAGATAGTAGAAACTTTATTTTCTTGTTACGATGATTCTCCATTTAACTCTAAAATTCCTTGAACTTTTCAAACGTTTCAGACTTGTGTTTAATTAAGTAGATATACCCATATCTGCTCAAATCATCAGTGAAGGTCAAAAAATAACGATACCCGCCGCTTGCCTCAACACTCATCGGACCTCATACATTGGTATGTATTATTTCCAATAAGTCATTGGCTCGCTCCATTATTTCGGAGAACGGAGTTTTAGTCATCTTGCCCATTAGGCATGGTTCGCAAGTATCAAATGATTCATAATCAAGTGATTCCAAAAGCCCATCTGCATGGAGTTTCTTCATGCGCGTTACACCAATATGACCTAAACGGCAGTGCCACAAATATTTTGCACTATCATTATCTACTTTGCATCTTTTGGCATCAATATTATGAATATGTGTATCACTACGATCAAGATTCAATAAACCATTTACATTGGGTGTATGACCATAGAAGGTTTTATTCATGTAAACAGGACAACAATTATTCTCTGACTTAAATGAATAACCGTATCGTAATAGACATGATCCAATCATATTCATGATCAATGCAAACACCAAATAACATTTATTTAGGTCCAACACTAATTCCGAAGGTAGAGAGAGTGTGCGATGGTGATCGTATCAACCTTGGAATTACCTCCAACACACATCGTCACCTCGTCCTTAACTAGCCTATGCAATTCCCGTTTCGAGTTACTAATCTTAGCAACTAAACCGGTATCAACTACCCTGGGGTTACTATGAACACTAGTAAAGTACACATCAATAACATGTATATCAAATATACCTTTGTTCACTTTGCCATCCTTCTTATCCGCCAAATATTTGGGGTAGTTCCGCTTCCAGTGACCATTTCTTTTGTAGTAGAAGCACTCACTTTCAGGCTTAGGTCTAGCTTTGGGCTTCTTCACGGGAGTGGCAACTTGCTTGCCATTCTTCTTGAAGTTCCCTTTATTTCCCTTTCCCTTTTTCTTGAATCTAGTGGTCTTGTTAACCATCAACACTTGATGCTATTTCTTGATTTCTACCTTCACCGATTTCAGCATCGCGAAGAGCTTTGGAATCGTTTTCGTCATCCCTTCCATATTATAGTTCATCATGAAGTTCTAGTAACTTGGTGATAGTGACTAGAGAACTTTGTCAATCACTATGTTATCTGGAAGATTAACTCCCACTTGATTCAAGCGATTGTAGTACCCAGACATTCGGAGCACATGCTCACTGCCTGAGCTATTCTCCTCCATCTTGTAGGAAAAGTACTTTTCAGAGGTCTCATACCTCTCGACACGGGAATGAGTCTGAAATACAAATTTTAGCTCTTGGAACATCTCATATGCTCCATGGCATTCAAAACGTTTTTGAAGTCCCGGTTCTAAGCCATTAAGCATGGCGCACTAAACTATCAAGTAGTCATCATACCGAGCTTGTCAAACATTCATAACGTCTGCTTCTACTCCTGCAATAGATCTGTCGCCTAGCGGTGCATCAAGGACACTGTGCAGCAATGAGGATAATCCTCAGATCATGGACCCAGTTCACATCATTGCTACTATCATCTTTCAACTTAGTTTTCTCTAGGAACATATCAAAAATATATAGGAGCTATATCGTGAGCTGTTGATCTACAACATAGATATGCAAAAATACCAGGACTAACTTCGTGATAAATTAAGTTCAATTAATCATATTACTTCAGAACACCAACTTAGATTAACATCCCTCGAGTCATCTAAATGATCACGTGATCCAAATCAACTAAACCATGTCCGATCATCACGTGAGATGGAGTAGTCTCCAATGGTGAACATCTCTATGTTGATCATATCTACTATGTGATTCACGTTCGACCTTTTGGTCTCCAGTGTTCCGAGGCCATGTCTGTACATGCTAGGCTCGTCAAGTTTAACCCGAGTACTCCGCATGTGCAAAACTGTCTTGCACCCATTGTATGTGAACGTAGAGCTTATCACACCCGATTATCACGTGGTGTCTCAGCACGACGAACTGTCGCAATGGTGCATACTCAGGGAGAACACTTATACCTTGAAATTTTAGTAAGGGATCATCTTATAATGCTACCATCGTACTAAGCAAAATAAGATGCATAAAAGATAAACATCACATGCAATCAAAATATGTGACATGATATGGCCATCATCATCTTGTGCCTTTGATCTTCATCTCCAAAGCACCGTCATGATCTCTATCGTCACCGGCTTGACACCTTGATCTCCATCATAGCGTCGTGGTCATCTCGCCAACTATTGCTTCTACAACTATCGCTAACGCATAGTGATAAAGTAAAGCAATCACATGGCATTTGCATTTCATACAATAAAGAGACAACCATAAGGCTCCTGCCGGTTGCTAATGACTTTTACAAAACATGATCATCTCATACAATAACATATATCACATCATGTCTTGACCATATCACATCACAACATGCCCTGCAAAAACAAGTTAGATGTCTGAAAGGATCGAGAAGAGGTGTCTAGAGGGGGGGTGATTAGACCCTCAACAAAGAAAAGTAGCAATTTTTAAGTTCTTCAAGTTAAGGTGGAGTTTTAGCACAAGTTTAAACATTCACAATACATTTCAAGCAAGCATGGCAAGAGTATATGAGCAGCGGAAAGTAAAGCATGCAAGTTGCAAGAAAGTAAAGGGATGGGATTGGAGTGTGCAAACGCAATTGAAGACACGGAGATTTTTGGCGTGGTTCCTATAGGTGGTGCTATCGTACATCCACATTGATGGAGACTTCAACCCACGAAGGGTAATGGTTGCGCGATTGCACGGAGGGCTACACGCACGAAGGGTCCACGAAGAAGCAACCTTGTCTATCCCACCATGGCCATCGCCCACGAAGGACTTGCCTCACTTGGGTAGATCTTCACGAAGTAGGCGATCTCTTTGCCCTTACAAACTTCTTGGTTCAACTCCACAATCTTGACAGAGGCTCCCAAGTGACACCTAACCAATCTAGGCGACACCACTCTCCAAAAGGTAAAAGATGGTGTGTTGATGATGAACTCCTTGCTCTTGTTCTTCAAATGATAGTCTCCCCAACACTCAACTCTCTCTCACAGACTTGGCTATGGTGGAAAGATGATTTGAGTGGAAAGCAACTTGGGGAAGGCTAGAGATCAAGATTCTTGTGCTTGGATTAGAATGTCTTGGTCTCAACACATGAGTAGGTGGTTCTCTCTCAGAAAATGAATGCTGGAAGTGTAGGCACATTCTGATGGGTCTCTCCCCAATGGAGAAGGGGGTGGAGGGGTATATATAGCCTCCACACAAAATCTAGCCGTTACACATAATTTACCAAACTTGGTGGGACCGAATAGTGAAACTCGGTGAGACCGACTTGGTTCAAAATGTGAACGTTAGAGTTTTCGGTGGGACCGACATGATCAACTCGGTGGGACCGATGTGCTAGAGTTAGGGTAAAACCTCAACTCGGTTTGACCGATTACACAAACTCGGTGAGACCGATTTTGGTAATAAGCAAACAGAGAGTTGGTCAACCAAAATCCGTGGGACCGACTACATATCTCGGTAAGACCGAAATAATTGCAACAGGCAACAGAGAGTTTGCAAGCCCATCTTGGTGAGACCGAACTGATTAGGGTTTCTAGAAGTGGTTATGTCAAGTGAACTCGGTGGCGCCGGATAGATCAAATCGGTGGGGCCGAGTTTGACTTCAGGTTTAGGACATATTTGGAATTGAGAAAGTGGTTGAGGGCTTTGGAGCATATCACTAAGCCCTTTGAGCAAGTAGACCATTAAGCAACACCTCATCCCCTTTTAATAGTATTGGCTTTTCCTATGGACTCAATGTGATCTTGGATCACTAAAAATAGAAGTGAAGAGTCTTGAGATTTTGCCAATCTTCTATCCTTAGCATCTAGAAGGGGTTCCACACCCTCTTGTCCATGCTACTCCTTTGTTGAACTTTCTGAAATATGCTAGATAAAAATGTTAGTCAAAAAAGAGTTATGTTGACATTAATTACCAAAATCACCCAGGGAGCACTTGTGCTTACAACGTCCTCTACTTTGTTGTTGCAAGTTTTATGTGGCTGCTACGGACTTCTAGCAAGAACCATTCTTTCCTACGCATCAAAACCGCAACAGTGATTTATCAAGTTTGCTGTTTTAACCTTCAACAAGGACCGGCCGCAATCAAATTCGATTCAACTAAAGTTGGAGAAATAGACACCCGTCAGCCACCTTTATGCAAAACTAGTTGCATGTCTATCGGTGGAACCGGTCTCATGAACGTGGTCATGTAAGGTTGGTCCAGGCCGCTTCATCTAACAATCCCACCGAATCAAAATAATACATTGGTGGTAAGCAGTATGACGATCACCGCCCACAACTCTTTGTGTTCTACTCGTGCATATCCTCTACGCATAGACCTGGCTCGGATGCCACTGTTCAGAAACGTAGCATGTAATTTCAAAAAAATTCCTACGCTCATACAAGATCTATATAGGAGATGCATAGCAACGAGAGGGGGAGAGTGTGTCCACGTACCCTCGTAGACCGAAAGCGAAGCGTTTGACAATGCGGTTGATGTAGTCAAATTTCTTCTCGTTTCAACCGATCAAGCACCGAACATACGGCACCCAGCTCGATAATGTCCCTCGAACTCTTGATCCAGCAAAGTGTCGAGGGAGAGTTCCGTCAGCACGATGGCATGGTGATGGTAATGGTGATGGTGAAGTGATCCGTGTAGGGCTTCGCCTAAGCACTATGTGAATATGACCGGAGGCGTAAACTTTGGAGGGGGGCGCTGCACATGGCTAACAATTGTTGGTTGTGTGTTATAGGTGCCCCCTCCCCATGTATATATAGGTTGGAGGGGGAGGAGGACAGCCAAGGGGTGCCCCAAGTAGGAGGAATCCTACTTGGGGGCCTTGTCCAATTCGCCCCCCTTACCATATCCACCTGAGGGGGAAGGAAAGAGTAGGGAGGAGGGAAGGAAGGGGGAGGCCGAATCCCTCCCCTTCCTTCTCTCTTACCCCCTTTCCTTCCTCCTAAGGTGCGGCCCATATGGGGGGCGCAGCAGCCCCTGCTGGCTGCTGCGTTACCCCTCTTGGCCCATTAGGCCCATATAGTTGCCGGGGGGATGCCCGGAACCCCTTCCGGTGACCCGATATGTACCCGGTACCCCCAGAACACTTTCGGTGTCCGAATATCATCGTCCTATATATGAATCTTTACCTCTCGACCATTTCAAGACTCTTCGTCATGTCCGTCATCTCATCCGGGACTCCGAACAACATTCGGTCACCAAATCACATAACTCTAAAAATACAAAATCGTCATTGAACGTTAAGCGTGCAGACCCTATGGGTTCGAGAACTATGTAGACATGACCGAGACACCTCTCCGGTCAATAACCAACAGCGGAGCCTGGATGCTCATATTGGTTCCCACATATTCTACGAAGATCTTTATCGGTCGTACCGTAATGACAACATACGTCATCCCTTTGTCATCGATATGTTACTTGCCCAAGATTCGATTGTCGGTATCCACATACCTAGTACAATATCGTCGACAAGTCTCTTTACTTGTTCCGTAATACATCATCCCGCAACTAACTCATTAGTCACTATGCTTGCAAGGCTTCTTATGATGTACATTGCCGAGAGGGCCCAGAGATACCTCTCCGATACTCGGAGTGACAAATCCTAATCTTGATCTATGCCAACCCGACAAACACCTTCAGAGATACCTGTAGAGCATCTTTATAATCACCCAATTACATTCTGACATTTGATAGTACACAAGGTATTCCTCCGGTATCCGGGAGTTGCATAATCTCATAGTCAAAGGAATATGCATATGACATGAAGAAAGCAATAGCATTAAAACTGAACGATCAATATGCTAAGCTAACGGATGGGTCTTGTCCATCACATCATTCTCCTAATGATGTGATATTGTTCATCAAATGGCAACACATGTCCATGGTTAGGAAACTTAATCATCTTTGATTAACGAGCTAGTCTAGTAGAGGCTTACTAGGGACACGGTGTTTTGTCTATGTATCCGCACATGTATCAAGTTTCCGGTTAACACAATTCTAGCATGAATAATAAACATTTATCATGATATAAGGAAATATAAAATAACAACTTTATTATTGCCTCTAGGGCATATTTCCTTTAGGCGGAGGGGAGAGAGCGTCTCCAAGATTAGATCTCTCTCTCTGTTTCCTTCTGTTTCCCGTTCCAATTTTCTGGCCTTTCACCGTTTCTTAAATTCATGGAGACCCGTAACTCCAATTGGGCTGAAATTTTAACACGATTTTTATCTAGATATTGGCTTTCTTGCGGTCGAAGAAGGGCACCAACCCCCTTACAGGGTGGCCACAAGCCTCCCAGGCATGCCCTGGGTAGGGGGGTGCGCCCCTAGGGCTTGTGGGCCCCTCGGGCATCATCTCGTGTTGATTATTTTTCCCAAAACTCACAAATATTCCAAAATAAATCTTCGTAAGTTTTATCGTGTTTGGACTTCATTTGCTATAGATATTCTGGGAAACAAAAAACATGCAATAAACAGGAACTGGCACTGGGCAATGGATCAATATGTTAGTCCCGAAATTAATATAAAAAGTTGCCAAAAGTATATGAAAGTTGTAGAATATTGGCACGAAACAATAAAAAATTATAGATACGACCAAGACGTATCAGCATCCCCAAGCGTAATTCCTGCTCGTCCTCATGTTGGTAAATGATAAAAAAGACAATTTTTGATGTGGAATGCTACCTAGCATAATCTTGATCATATAATTTAATCATGGCATGAATATTGAGACACGAGTGATTCAAAGCAATAGTCTATAATTTGACATAAAGACAATATTACTTAAGCATACTAATAAAGCAATCATGTCTTCTCAAAATATCATGGCGAAAGAAAGTTATCCCTACAAAATCATATAGTCTGGCTATGCTCCATCTTCATCACACAAAGTATTTCATCATGTACAACCCCGATGACAAGCCAAGCAATTGTTTCATACTTTTAATGTTCTCAAGCCTTTTCAACTTTCACGCAATACATGAGCGTGAGTCATGGATATAGCACTATAGGTGGAATAGAAGGTGGTTGTGAGGAGAAGAAAAAATGGGAGAAAGTCTCACATCAACTAGGCAAATTAATGGCCTATGGAGATGCCCATCAATCGATATCAACGAGTAGGGATTGCCATGCAGAGGGTGCACTAGAGATATAAGCGTATGAAAGCTCAAAATAAACTAAGTGGATGTGCATCCAACTTGCTTGCTCAGGAAGACCTAGGGCAATTTGAGGAAGCCCATCATTGCCATATACAAGCCAAGTTCTATAATGAAAAATTCCCACTAGTATATGAAAGTGAGAAAATAGGAGACTCTCTATCATGAACAACATGGTGCTATTTCGAAGCACAAGTATGGGAAAGGATAGTAACATTGTCCCTTCTCTCTTTTTCTCTCATTTTTATGTGTTTATTTTGGGCTCTTTGGCCTCTTTTTTCTATTTGGGCTTCTTTGGCCTCCTTTATTTTTTTCAAAGTCCGGAGACTCATCCCAACTTGTGAGGGAATCATAGCTTCCATCATCCTTTCCTCCTATGGGACAATGCTCTAATAATGATGATCATCACACTTTTATTTACTTACAACTCAAGAATTACAACTCGATACTAGAACAAAGATATGACTCTATATGAATGCCTCTGGTGGTCTACCGGGATGTGCAATGATCTAGCGTAGCAATGCCATCAAAAAATGGACATGCCATGAAAACATCATGCTAGATATCTTACGATCATGCAAAGCAATATGACAATGATGATGCGTGTCATAATTAACGGAATGGTGGAAGTTGCATGTCAATATATCTTGTAATGGCTATGGAAATGCCATAATAGGTAGGTATGGTGGCTGTCTTGAGGAAGGGTATATGGTGGGGTTAATGCACCGGCAAAGTTGCGCGTTACTAGAGAGGCTAGAAATGGTGGAAGGGTGAGAGTGTGTATACTCCATGGACTCAACATTACTCATAAAGAACTCACATACTTATTGCAAAATTTTATTAGCCATCGAAACAAAGTACTAATACGCATGCCCCTAGGGGGGATAGATTGGTACGAAAATACGATCACTCGTCCCCGACCGCTACACATAACACTACAAAAAAATACACTTCTGTGATGATACGTGCTTGTCACAGTAGGTCACATTTTCTGTCATGCATGTACATCCATGACGATTTTATGACAGAATCAAGATAGTAATACATGTGCTGTCATAAAAGTGTTCCATGACATTACCAAAATTATCATCACGGAAGTGTCCACTTCCATGACAATAAATCACGAGTCACAGAAGTGCTTTCGTCAAGGGTGACTGACATGTGGCATCCACCATAACAGGTCGCCGTTAAGCTATCGGGTTCTAGTTTGGATCCGATAACCCGTTAACAGCCCGGACCAATGGGGATTTTCCACGTGTAAAATTCTCATTGGCCGGGGGAAACATGTGTTGGCTCATCGTTGGGACATATGTCATCCACTGATTGGACATGAGGCGCCTATGATAGGTCGACAGATGGCACGGCCCAACAGTGGCCCATTCCGGTGAAAAGGTCGGCCCGTTTGACTTGGTCAAAAGGTAACGGGCTGGCGCACGGAAAGCCTATTAATGGCCTATTCGTATATAGCCCATTTACGGCCCGCTAACTCACGACCCGTTACGGCCTATCGGAATTAAGCCCAGTAGCTTCATCTGGGCCGTCCAATATGGTTCCAGCCCGTTGTAACTTCTGGCCCATGTATGGCGCATGATGTCTTTCGGCCCATATGAGGCCCGTTGTAACTTTTGGCCCATTAACGGCCCGTGGTTAAAGTGTCCCGTAATGAACAGTGCACCGCTTTATACCCATCAACGGCCCATTATTCCGTTGGGCCATTTCCAACCTGTGTTATCTTTCGGACTTCTCAGGGCCGATTTATTCTTGGGCTCATTTCCAGCATTCAGTTACTTACGGCCTGTTACTGGCCTTTTCTGCTTGTGGGCCAAATTCAGCCCGTGGTTACAATCGGCCCGTTTGCGGCCCGTTAATCCGTTGGGCCGTTTTCATAGTGTCATCAAATACGGCCAATTAACGACGGCTTCTTATGGTCGGCCCATGAACGGACGGTTCCAACTCTAGCCCGTTTACGCCCATAATGCAGTCTGTTATTGGCCCATGTTTGGCCGATCGATCATACGGCCCGTAGAAGGCCCATTTTTTCCACGGCCCATAGAAGGCCCATTGTTTCTACGGCCCGTATGAGGACCAGGGTCACTACAGTAAATATGTAGCCCATGGTTATTGTGGCCTAGTTTTAAAAAATAGGTTATTGCGGCCACTAGCAAACTGTGGAAAAAGAACTGCACTGACTACAAGCAAACAAATAAACAAGACAACAAGGAAATAAATAAGCAAGAAACTTACGCTAGGCTATCACGACTATATTACACATATTACATCCACTTGGCATCAAAGTTCGCCACCAGTGCAAATATAGGGAACAAAGCAGCATATCAGATACACTGGTTGTCAAAGTTGGCGACCAGTGCAAATAAACGCCGCAGCAAAACAAGTCCAGAACTGAAACCACTTCAGAAGATTTCAAGAAACAATATCCTGGGTACCCATAATGCCGGCAAGATGCTTAGCAAGCTTATTAACTTTCTCTTGTTTGGCACTTAAATCCTCCAGCACTTGTTGTTGCACCAGAAAGTATGCACCTGAATTCTGCAAGGACTTCCTCAGTCCTTCGGCTTCCTATCGCATAACATCTGATCGATGTCTTTCAACTTGAATTTGAGACTCAAGAAACCGAAGTCATTCAAGCAGCGAGTTTGAAGAGCTGGTGCCAACAGTAGTAGCCAGTAGCTCGAACACTACATCAAGACAGGACTTTGGGGTTGTCTTCGTGTCTTCAATGTAGTTTTTATCAGCTTTCTTGGAGACCAACAGGGATGTCTCACTATCTTGAACCTTATCTGCATTACTTCCTTTACCATTGCATGACGGGGTACTCTTCTCCAATATTTTATCCGCATTCTAAAAGAGAAACAAACAAACACATCACATGTTTACCATGTTTTATATCAAACTCATGTTGGTAAACCAGTTTAGTAGTAAGGTGGCAGGATAACAGCATGAAACAAACATATATCTGTGTAGTATGGTCACTGTATGGTCTATATCATTCTAGTTTATGTTCCGAAATCAAGATAGAGACAGTTCAAATCATATATATTTAAGACAAAGCAGCATAGACAGAATATAAGTGTGGGAAACTACACAGCAATAACAACACTTGTAATGTGCATGGCAAGAGAACATAACTGTTTATTCAATTGAAACTGAAATCAACATAGAGAAAGTTACAATAGCAAACACGTTAAAGAAACAGGTCCAAAACATACCTGTTGCGCCATTGGAGTTTCAATTGCATCCCTCAAATTTGAAATTAGTTGGTATGAGTAAATACAGTGACGCAAGAGCAAAGGAGTATGAACCATAGCAACGGAACCTGACCTGGGAACAATTCTTCTTCTGCTTTAAGCGTTGACTTGGGGTTCGGAGTGGTGGTCCTCGTGCTTTGAGCACTGCAGTTGCCTTACTAACTGTTCGTGTTTGGGTGCTTTGTGGTGGAGACGGTGCTGTGTTAACTGGAACTAGGTTACTATCTGCTGGGGTTGGGGCTAGAAGGGGTGTAGCTGGTTCTCTGTCCAACTAGGTAGGGGTACAATCTGCGTGAGTCTGGGTTATGTGTGGTGGGGCTGGTTCTTGGGCAAGTACAACCGTGGTTCTATCTTCATCGACAGGTAGCACGATCTCTTCTAAAGACCGTGTTTTTACTCCCATGGATACTGCCATCACCCCCTCCAATTCAAATGGCTGATTAACAAGAAAAGTAATTGAATGTACATACATTGTAAGATAAACATGTGCAATGGATAGTAGGGAAGAAAACAGAGCATGAAATAATTCACATTTATGTTGTCTAACCAAAAAGAATAGCATGACCTGATTTCGCATATATGATGGCTAATTAAATGGGATAGCATGACACAATTTCACATGTATCATGGCTAACTAAACAGGGTAGAATGACATACTTCAAAATATGATGACTACGTAAACAAGATGACATGATATAACTATACGATGTGTCTATTAAAGTGGTTGGCATGCCATAATTCGCAAACATGCCGTCGATGGAAACATGATGGCATGATATAATTCACGGATAGAATGACATAATTCAAAATATGATGACTATGTAAATAGGATGAGATGATACAACTATATTATGTCTTTAGAAAATGGGTTGGCATGCCATAATTCAGATACATGTTGTCTATGTAAACATCATGGCATGATATAATTCAAATATATGATTTATATACTAAGCAAGTGAGCAGAGGGCAATCGCATATATGATGTGTCAACTAAGGAGATGGCATTCAATATTGTGTACATGATGTAAAAACTAAGCACTGCAATACAACTTATGCATGATATGAGTAATATAACCCTGCCAACTTTAAGCATACACCTCAGGGGGATAATAGGACTGGTCATCTGCCTCTGAATCCTCCTCTGAGGAGCTATCTGTCGGCGTTCTGGGAATGGGGGTCCCTAGACTTGCCTGCCTGCGGCCCACAATGTGGCTAAGTCGGCAGGCCGTACGGCCCATCTTCGTCAACAAGGCATCCAAGACCCTCGCAAGGGTCCAAGCCTCGCGAGGCGGACGACGCAAGACCTCCTCTGGAGTAGCCTAACCAGGCAGGCTCGCGAGGAGCAGAGATATCAAGGCGGGGCAAAACCTCACGAGTCTCTCGTTGACGTGAGCCATGACGAACGGCACCAGGCGGGCGCCAGCGTGCGCAACGTCCTTATTTCCTCTTTGGTGCTAAGGAGGCTAGCGCGGGCGAAGAGTACCGAGGCATCAGGCAAAGGTTGCTATATTGGTGCAACGAGACCAAGACCAGGAGGACGGCAAGACGGAGGTCATCGTGGAGCCCAAGACGGAGTCACCACCAGAGCTTTTCGCAGGCGAAGACCGCTTTTGTCAAGATAGCTTGTACTAGCTGTCCCCCTTCAAATTTGCCCGCCGTTGTTGGCTCCCTTCCCGCTCGATATTTGGGAAGAGGACCAGGGCCTCTATAAATAGGTCTAGCCACCATAGTAGAGGGGAGATCCGATCTTAGCTTGATCCAACCCGATCGAGAGCCTAGCCACAAGAAGACCTCAACCTCAGAAGGCAGTTCTTCCCTTGTACTGTTCATCATCAGCCCAAGAGGCAATCCACCACCACCACACTGGAGTAGGGTATTACACCACAATGGTGGGCCGAACCAGTATAAACCTCGTGTCTCTCTGTGTTGCGAGTTCGTCGAGTTCGTCCGCGAGATCTTGGCGAGCTAGAGAGTAGATCGGAAGGAGGGAAAGACTTCGCGCGCACCCCAGTGTTCGAACCTCAAGGGTTTGCCGGAACCCCACATCCGACATTTGGCGTGCGAGGTAGGGGTGCGCCGGAGCTTCTTCTCCACCAACCAGCTCGCCGACGCTCCACAGCCACGGTGTCCGGCGACTCAAGGGTCGGCTCCGATCACTGGGCAGCCTGGCCAGCCCGGGCAGTGCCGCCTGCACATGAAGATCTCGACCCCGCACTCCAGGCGGCGCGAGCGCTGCCAAACTCCACCGGGCATGGACAGCGTGGCCAGGCGTCATCCACCCTCACCCCGCGGCAAGTATGAGCCACGGCCAGAGCGGCGAGTCATGCTGCAGCAATGGCGCCGCACTCACGGCGGGAGAAAGCAAACATGCGGGCGGATCTCATGGTGGCAAGGGAGCTGCTGCGATGCAGGCTGATGGAGAGCGGCTGGGATACGCTGCTGGATTGTGTTGCCGAGCTGCTGGATGCAGCGGCGTCGGGAGCGCCACCCTTCTGCTATCGACTTCCTCCCAGGCCACTGTAGGGCTGCGCGGTGAACCTCACCACATCCGTGTGCCATCAACTACGCCCGGCGGCTTCGTCAACATCAGCACGACCAGTGGCGTAGGGGGCTCCGACTCCCCCATGCCGCCCGCGACAAGCGCGAGCGCAAGCGTCGCCCTTCATGGTCCCAGCAGGATGCCACGCGACAATCCTCAAGACGCCACCCTGGGCCAACCAACATGGAGCGTGGGGCACCATGGCTAGGTGTTCGGGGTGACGGTCCCGGAAGCCTACGTGCCCCGCATGATGGATCAAGGATACACACCAGAGGACGACCTCGGCTCATTCATTGGAGAAGATTGGGGAGAGGGTGCGCTAGGAGCCGAAGCCTTCCAAGAACCAACGGAGAACCACAACGATCGCGCCGGCAACGACAACTACAGGGTATCGCTAATCTCTCAGGAACAGGCTTATGCTAACCATGGGCTGCAGATGAATCAGGTTGCAGCGTCGATCGACGACCCTGGCACGGCGGCACCCGTTCCAACAAGGGAGACATGCTGGGGGCCGCCGGGAGGGAGCCAAGAGCAAGGCCCCTCCCCGCGGCGTGCGACGCCTGGCGACACCCAGAGGTAGGCCGTCTATCGGGGAGGCCTCGCCAACCCTTCCCCCGGCAGAGGACCGTGGTCGCCGAGGGAACCGCTGGCGTCCTCTTTCCCTCCTTTGCGTCGTCCTGGTGACCGGTCGGCTCAGAGGAGGCCGAGGGTGGCGCAAGGCGGGGCCCTCGTCTGGCGATATGAAGCAAGGCCGGTACCTGTGAAGAAGGCCCAGTGCCTGTGAAGCTCGCCGCCCGTGACACTCTCACGTAATAATGAGTTGGGGCTATACACGCCCCGGAGTCTCAGAGGTGCCGGCCTCAGGCCCTGGGGCTCCCTCCCACGCCTAGTGGCAGCACTTAGCTCCGCGCTGGTGAGAAGACTTGAAGAACAGAATACTAGACTAGGTGCCGGACGCGGCCTTTTGCTTTGGATCTCTCTTTCTCAGTAGCTTTGCTTTCTAGATCTAGATTTGAGTTGAAGTTGAATTTTTGTTGATGTGCGCGGGGGGGAGCCTTTTCTCGTTTGAGAAATTTCTTGCCTTCTGGATCTCGTTTTGTCCGGGACTCATGTCCGTCACCTTCCCCTCACGAGCTCCTCGCGAGCGGGACTGCGCAAAGCACGAGCACGCTAAGTGCGCGCTAGCACTACAACTGGTGCTCACCTCTAGTGGGGCCCCTTCTAACGCGGCGATGAGCTCCGCAGGGTTCTCAGAAACTCGACGCGTCACGACCCAGCTAAAGGCTGGCACTGACTAAGGTAAACCACGACAGAGAACTCGCACCCGGATTCATGAGCTCACGAGGACACAAACTCGCATTGCATAGAAAAGTAAAAACTGCAGTTTGCTTACATGAGGGGCTCCCCCTCTCAAAATGCTCTCACAAGTTTTTTAAGGGCCACGCCCGAGTTTGTGCGTGGGGTGAAATGACAGGAGAACAAGGGATCAGCCAGAAATGTCGCTCGCTGCGTCACCCGGGGATGCGTCACTCGCATCGTCATCGTCTTCATCGGCATCGTCGCCGCCCCCGTCGCCGTCGTCAACCATGTCGCCTTCGTCTGCGACGACCACCACCGCGTCATCCTCAGAAGTGAAGGCCCTGACCAACGCGTCCACATTGTCCTCAACCCAACGCGCTAGGTCACCCCGGACGGCCGTGGGTACGGGGGCGATGGCGGCGTCGAAATCAATGTTAGGGTCGGCATTCAGGAGACACGGGAGAAAGCGTGCTCGAGCAGGCCACGACCCCTTTCCTCCACAAGCTGGCGAGCTATGGCAGATCGAGCCTCCAGGCGTGTCACCACCTCGGTGAAGAAGGTCAGGTGGCTGGCATAGTCATTCGAGTGAGGGGCCGGCGCCTCCACGTCGCAAATATGGCCCAGAGCGATATTAGCTCTGTTCCGGAGATCCCAAAGCATAGGGGTATGCTCACGCTCCAGTGTGCGTCGCTGGAGCACTTCTTCCGTGTTCTACCTCGCGACGGCCTCAGCGTCATTAACGCGCCTCCGAAGGGAATGTAGCTCGGCGCGGGCGGAGGCCAGGTCCGCCTGCGCTGTGACCAGGGCGGCGGCCGTGGCTTCCGCATGCCTCTCGGCCTCGTCCAACCTAGGCCTAAGGGAAGCGGCCCTGCCCTCATCCTCCGCTCCCGCGAGCTTCAACTTCAGGTCGTACCTACCCTCAAGATCTGCGCGAACCTCGGCCACCCGGCGAGCAACCTCCTCCTCAACTCTGGCCTCGCGAGCCCCGACGACATCTTCTGCTTGGGCAACTTGACGCTCCCTCATCTCCAGTCGCTCGAGCTCGAGGCTGCGCTCCACGGCCTCCAGTGTCAGCGCCTCCTCGCGCTTCCGGATCTCCTCTTCCTCCGCGAGCGTCCCCCTCAGCGACGCCAGAGCGGCCCTGCGCGCCTCCACCTGCTGCTCAAGAGACGCGCTCCAGGCCTGGAGCTCCCACGCGCGCTTCTCCGCAGCCTCGCGACGGCGGTCAGCCTCGCGAGCCTCTTCCAGAGCTCGCGAGCGAGCTTCGTGGGACATCTTGAGGGACGCCTCGGCTTTCGCCTTCTCAAGGTCGCGCTGATAGCGACCGAAGTTGATGGCCACCTTCAACTTGCGCCGCTCCTCCACCAGCTGGAGACCCTCGGCCTCAAGGCGCGAGTCAACACCAGCGAGCTCTTCACCGAGTCGGCTCATCGCGCCCATCGCCTCCTGGAAGAGCTCATGACAAACCATGCTTCGCCCGCGCTCGAGCTCGAACGCCCGGCCCACCTCGTCCACCACCTCGGGGGCTGCGGGCAGGGCGCCAAGCGGCACACCACCCCCAGGCAGGGGGCTGGGGGCTGGCACTCCACCTGACGTCAACTCATCCTCGCGAGGAGCCCGAGCCGATCGGGGCTCGCTGCTTGAAGAGGAACCAAAGATTGAAGCCAACCAGCTGCTTTCCATGAGCAAAGGAGAAGTCTTAGGCACGCGTTCCAATCTCCATGCCAGGCCGTGGGGGAGGGGTGGCCAAGTCGCGGGCTCGGTACGCCGTGAAGGCAGAGACGCTCCCCCAACCGACCCCTCTGCAGGGGCGGCAGGCGGGCCAGGAATGCTCAAGGCCGATGATGAAGTTGGTGAAGGAGGAGGCTACTTCTCGGGAGTCACAACAGCTTCGACGGGAGGAGCCCTGGAGGACCAACCTCAGAATAAGGAGACAGCATGGAGGAAGCCATGACAATAAGATACTTACACGTCAACGGCGATGTACTTCCTCCGCTTCAGCGGTCCAAAGATGTTGCTACCGCTGGGGGATCCTTTCCTCTTGCGGAGCTCCTCGAAGTCCACACAAAGACGACCGAAGCGCTGGACGTGACGCCCGGTGCGCAGCGGGGCCGCAGAAGAGCTCGGAAGGATATCTTCAGGGGTGCCCGGTTGCGGCAAACAACCGGGCACCGTTTCACCACGACCCCCCGAGGCTACTGGAGCCTTGGCCTCGGGAATCGCATGATGCGTCTCCTCAGCAACCGACGCCTCAGGAGGGGGGTGGCAGGCTCCTGAGGACGATGCCCCAGGATCCCCACTCGGCACTTGCTCCTCAGCACTCGAGCCACCGGCCTCCGCCGGAGCTCGCCCACCTGCACCATCGCTTGGGGCGAGCTCAGCACCAGGGGCAAGGAAGGGAACCACAACGACGGGGTTCTCGCAAGGCCCCTCCAGGCCGATCGGCCACGGCCCCCACTCGTCAAAAGGAGGCATGTTCTCTGCAAATTCATCCTTGTTCTTGCAGCGGTACAGTAAGCAATTCTTCCCAGGCAGTTCGGCCGGCAAAGGGACACCTGTCAGGACCTTGAGCACTGTCTGCCGCGTCCCGAGAAGGAGCCCAAACTCCTAAAACCTCATGTGGTCCTGACTATGAAGCAAGGTCCACATTGGGCGGGAATGGTGTTGAAGCGGAGCAACCCGGCGCTTGATGAATTCCTTCACCACCATCGGCGCGGTCACGCCGCGATCCTTCAGCAACCCCAACCTGAGCCAAACGTGGGCAAGGCCGGGGCTCGTGAGCCGCTGATGGCTCCAGCCGGGGTTAGGAACAGCGGGCCCTGACGGAGCCTGAAGCAGCGGACTGAGCACGCCGGCATCGACGAACACCCATCATGTCCGAAATTCGCTCGAGGATGGAGGAAGCTCAAAGTCGATCCCCTCGCCCGCCATCGCAGCCACGCCATGGAAGCTCACGCATCCCGAGCTTTGTTGGGGGTCGGTCAGATGCAATGAGAAGAAATGGCGAAGGAGGACCACAGAAGGGGCTATGCCAGCCATGGCTTCACACACGAAGGCGAAGACGGCGAGAAGAGTCACAGACTGAGGATCGAGATGCAGCATGTGGATCTGATAATGCTCAAGCACCGCGTTGAAGAAGGCGGAGAAGGGAGGAATCAGGCCAACCCAGTGGGCATCTATGAAGATTGGGACTTCGGTGGCCGCCTGAGCCATGCGGGTACGAGACGCGGGCCAAGCCACCGTCTCCCCCCACTCCTTGAAGCTGGAGGCAAGCATCGGGCGCACCTTGTCCATGGCCTCGTCGTTGAGCACCCGAGACCTGCCGAGCGCCGGCGCAAAGGACGGAGGCGCAGCTGGCAGGGACAGAGGCCCCTTCCCCTTTTCAGCTTGTTTCAGCGCCATGGCAATGGAGCAGGCGGAGCGCAAGTCAGATTAGAGAAGAGAAACAGAGTCTCGATGAAGCAGAGGGATTGGGGAAGCGAGGCGCAGGTGACGGGGAATAACTGTGTAGGCCGCCAGGGGCCGCATAGCTAGGCGGATTCCAAGGCAGCGTGGGGAAGCGGAGACGCCCACGTCCAATCAACCGCCACGCGTCGACCGAGGCCGCAGGCTTTAGGGGCACGCGGTGCTCCGAACTTGGCCCTTGGCTTCGCCGCGAAGCCAAGCCTGAGCGCACCTTGGATCCGGGGGCTACTGTCGACGTTCTGGGAATGGGGGTCCCCATACTTGCCTGCCTGCGGCCCACAGCGTGGCTAAGCCGGCAGGTCGTACGGCCCATCTTCATCAACAAGGCATCCAAGACCCTCGCGAGGGTCCAAGCCTCGCGAGGCGGACGACGCAAGACCTCCTCTGGAGTAGCCTAACCAGGCAGGCTCGCGAGGAGCGGAGATATCAAGGCGGGGCAAAACCTCACGAGGCTCTCGTGACGTGAGCCATGACGAACGGCACCAGGCGGGCGCCAGCGCGCGTAGCATCCTTATTTCCTCTTTGGTGCTAAGGAGGCCAGCGCAGGCGAAGAGTATCGAGGCATCAGACAAAGGTTGCTATATTGGTGCAAGGAGACCAAGACCAGGAGGACGGCAAGACGGAGGTCATCGTGGAGCCCAAGACGGCGTCACCACCAGAGCTTTTCGTAGGCGAAGACCGCTTTGGTCAGGATAGCTTGTACTAGCTGTCCCCCTTCAAATTTGCCCGCCGTTGTTGGCTCCCTTCCCGCTCGATATTTGGGAAGAGAACCAGGGCCTCTATAAATAGGTCTAGCCACCATAGTAGAGGGGAGATCCGATCTTAGCTTGATCCAACCCGATCGAGAGCCTAGCCACAAGAACACCTCAACCTCAGGAGGCTGTTCTTCCCTTGTACTGTTCATCATCAGCCCAACAGGCAATCCACCACCACGACACTGGAGTAGGATATTACACCACAACGGTGGCCCGAACCAGTATAAACCTTGTGTCTCTCTGTGTTGCGAGTTCGTTGAGTTCGTCCGCGAGATCTTAGCGAGCTAGAGCGTAGATCGGTAGGAGGGAAAGTCTTCGCGCGCACCCCAGTGTTCGAACCTCAAGGGTTTGCCGGAACCCCACATCTGACACTATCTGTAACCAGCAAGATATCTGCTTCAGCAGGTAGCATTGTCTGCTCTGAAGACCTTGTTTTCACACTAGATTTCTCCATCACCAATTCAAATGGCCGATGCACAGGAAGAATAGTTGAATATACAAACATTGTCGACAAATGCAATGAGAAATACAAAAAAGGATGACATGATATAATTCACATATAGGAGGCTTGGCTAAACAGCATGGCATTGCATAATTCACATATATAAATGCCTTGCAACAAGATAGCATTGCATAATTCACATATATAATGTCTTGCAACAAGATGGCATTGGATAATTCACATATATGGTAATTAGACACTAAACAGGTGGCATTCACACAAAGCATGTCTAAACTAAGCAAATGACATAGCAATGCAAGACACCATACGCACGATATGAGCAACATAACCCTGCCAAGTTAGAGCATGCACCTCGGTGGGGGATAGGACTGGTCATCTGTCTCTGAATCCTCCTCTGAGGAGCTATCCGTAACCAGCAAGACATGCGCTTCGTCAGATAGCATTGTGTGCTCTGAAGACCTTGTTTCCACTCCAGATTTTTTCCTTGACCATGTCGAATGGCTGATGCACATGAAGAGTAATTGAATGTACTAAAATTGTTGACAAATTTAATACGTAATAAAAAATAATGGCATGATATAATTCACATATAAGATGACTGGCTAACCAGGGTGGCATTGCAAAATTCACATATATGATGCCTGGCTAAACAAGATGGCATTGCATGATTCACATATACGATAAAGAAACTAAACAGATGGCATTCACACAAAGCATGTCTAAACTAAGCAGATGACATATTTGATGTAGTAAGCAATGCAAGGCACCATATGCATGATATTACCAACATCAGCATGCCAAGTTAGAGCGAAGACCTCAGGGGGTAAATAGGAGTGGTCTTCTCCTTCTGAATCCCCCTCGGAACAGTTATCTTCCTCTTGATTACAATCCGAAATGGGTGGAGGGGGGCTGCCTTTGTGCCCACCATGGAGCGACATCTGCATGAAATTTTATTGCCACGCAAGGCTCGTCTCTTTTGCTCTAGATGTTCAGTTCCATTGTGTACAATAACTGACATGCATAGGAATAAAACATAGTGAGATTATGTAAGGAGTGCATGCACAAATCCAGAGTGATGGTAGCAAACTGTGGATAGACCCAAAACCAATGATAGCAGGCAGATAATAGCTTTAGTTAAGAAATACAGATAATGGCTCCTTTAATGTTTGTTTGCACCCAACATGAAACTCATAGTAGACACCCGAGATTAACCAGATAGTACTGATTGCTGCCCGAATATGTACCCCACAACCATTTAAAAACTCAACTTTCAGCATTATTTTGGACCTGACTCGGAGTCTAATAGGTGAACACGACGATAAAGTAGCATGTCATCATATTAAGCGATGCATAACGTAAGCAAGCACGGAAGAGTGCGACCTCTCTTGCGGACCCGTGTATTCCTCAAGGTCATCTGCTCAGTTGATGATGGTAATGCAGTTGTCGTGGCTGCCGGTGGCGGGGAAGAAGATATGAGGCCGCAAAAGACAGTATGGAGAGTGGATCCCTGCTCTGGTGAACCCTTTCGTCGTTGGAGCAGCTGAGCTGGGATGGAACACAGCGCAGCAGGAGCGGGACAAAGCACACAAGGTTTTCTTTGACACATATCTGTAACAGAAGTAATTTTGTAAGGCTTGTTTGATTTGAGGATTCTAACAATGCAGGGATAGGAGAAACACAGGAATAGGATAGGAATGCACATGCAAAATAGAGAATTTAAAAACACATGATTTATTCCAATCTGGGTGTTTGGTTCACAAGAATTGGAAGATCACAAGATGCAAAGAATCATGGTGAGATTAAGTCAAACCACAAGAAAATGTACGGTTATAATGCTATTATGCTACTACTCTTAGTCTTGTGCTTCATGAATAGGAATTTGAAAAGGAGGACAAGTGGATATTAAAATTCCTACGGTTTTTCTTTCAAGGAGACACTGAAGGAACAAATCCTACAGTTTTCCTTTGCTCCATTCCTTTGAACCAAATGGATGAATAATAGTACCATAGGAAACTTTCCAATTCCTATGTTTTTCCTTCACTTTTCCTTTCAAGCACAGGCGATTCTAGTAGGCAGGCTTGAGCAGGGAAAAGCCTAATGTTTTTGTGCTACTTCTACTACTTTGGACCCAGGACACTACCCTACTAGCTCAACTCCCAGGCCCATCGACAAATGCACAGCTCAAACGCACAGAGATAAATAATGATGGCGTTCAAGAGAGTCCATCACAGATAGCTAAGTTGCCTGGTACCTCACTGCTTGTCATATAGTAGGAGAAACTAATCGTATTTCATGTTACTACGTGTTCTTAGTGGATAATATATATAACACACTACAAAAAATACACTTCCGTGATGATACGTGTTTGTCACAGTAGGTCGCGTTTTTTGTCATGCATGTACATCCATGACGATTTTATGACAGAATCAAGATAGTCATACATGTGTTGTCGAAGAAGTGTTCCATGACATTACCAAAATTATCATCACAGAAGTGTCCACTTCCATGACGATAAATTGCGCGTCACAGAAGTGCTTTCGCCAAGGGTGACCGACACGTGGCATCCACCATAACAGAACACCGTTAATAGCCCCTACCAATGGGGATTTTCCATGCGTAAAATCATCATTGGCTGGAGGAAACACGTGTCCGCTCACCGTTGGGACAGATGTCATCCCCTCATTGGACCCGAAGCGCCTATGATACGTCAACACGTGGCACGGCCCAACAGAGGCCCATTCCTGTGAAAAGGCCGGCCTGTTTGACTTGGTCAAAAGGTGGCGGGCCGGCCCACGACAAGCCTATTAACGGCATGTTCGCATATAGCCCATTTACAGCCCGCTAACCCAGGGCCCGTTTACGGCCTATCCGAATTAGGACCAGTATCGTCATCTGGGCCGTCCAATATAATTCCATCCCATTTTAACTTCCGGCCCATGTATGGCCCATGACGTCTTTCGGCCCATATGAGGCCCTTAGTAACCCTCGGCCCATTAACGGCCTGTGGTAAAACTGGCCCGTAATGAACAGTGTATCACTTTATGCCCATTAACGGCCCATTATTCCATTGGGCCGTCTCCAGCCCATGTTATCTTTCGGCCTTCTCAGGGCCCATTTATTCTTGGGCTCATTTCCAGCATTCGTTTACTTACGGCACGTTACTGTCATTTTCTGCTTGTGGGCCAAATTCAGCCCGTGGTTACAGTCGGCCCGTTTGTGGCCCGTTAATACGTTGGGCCGTTTTCATAGCGTCATCAAATACGGCCGATTAACGACGGCCCGTTATGGTCGGCCCATGAACGGACGATTTCAACGCTAGCCCATTTACGGCCATAATGTGGTTTGTTATTGGCCCATGTTTGGCCAACCGATCATACGGCCCGTAGAAGGCCCATTGTGTCTACGGCCCGTATAAGGCCCATTATTTCTATGCCGTAGAAGGCCCATTGTTTCTACGGCCCGTAGGAGGCCCATGTTAACTAAAGTAAATATGTAGCCATGGTTATTGTGGCCTAGTTTTAAAAAATAGGTTATTGCGGCCACGAGCAAACCGCGGAAAAAGAACTGCACTGACTACAAGAAAACAAATAAACAAGACAATAAGGAAATAAATAAGCAAGCAACGGCTATTACACATATTACATCCACTTGGCATCAAAGTTCGCCACCAGTGCAAATATAGGGAACAAAGCAGCATATAAACGCTGCAGCAAAACAAGTCCAGAACTGAAACCACTTCAGAAGAGCTCCAGAAACAATATCCTGGGTACCCATAATGCTGGCAAGATGCTTAGCAAGCTTATTAACTTTCTCTTGTCTGGCGCTTAAATTCTCCAGCACTTGCTGTTGCACCAGAAAGTATGCATCTGAATTCTGCAGGGACTTCCTCAGTCCTTTGGCTTCCCGTCGCATAACATCTGATCGATGTCATTCAACTAGAACTTGAGACTCAAGAAGCCAAACTGATTCAGGCAGCAAGTTCGAAGAGCTGGTGCCAGCAGTAGTAGCCAGTAACTCGAACACTACATCAAGACAGGACTTTGGGGTTGTCTTATTGTCTTCAATCTAGTTTTTATCAGCTTTCTTGGAGACCAACAGGGATGTCTCACTACCTTGAACCTTATCTGCATTACTTCCTTTACCATTGCATAACGGGGTACTCTTCTCCAATATTTTATCCGTGTTCTAAAAGATAAACAAACAAACACATCACAGGTTTACAATGTAGTATATGAAACTCATTTTGGTAAACCAATTCAGTAGTAAGGTGGACAGGATAACAGCATGAAACAAACATATATCTATGTAGTATGGTCACTGTATGGTCTATATCATTCTAGTTTATGTTGCCAAATCAAGATAGATTCAGTTCGAATCATATCTATTAAAGACAAAGCAGCATAGACAGAATATAAGTGTGGGAAACTACACAGCAATAACAACACTTGTAATGTGCATGGCATGAGGACATAACTGTTTATTCAATTGAAACTGAAATCAACATAGAGCAAGTTACAACAGCAAACACGTTAAAGAAACAGGTTTAAAACATACCTGTTGCGCCATTGGAGTTTCAATTGCATCCTTCAAATTTGAAATTAGTTGGTATGAGTAAATACAGTGATGCAAGAGCAAAGTAGTATGAACCATAGCTACGGAACCTGACCTGAGAACAATTCTTCTTCTTCTTTAAGCGTTGACTTGGGGTTCGGAGTGGTGGTCCTCGTGTTTGGGCACTGCAGTTGCCTTACTAACTGCTCGTGTTTGGGTGCTCTGTGGTGGAGACGGTGCTGTGTCAAAGGGAACTGGGTTACTATCTGCTGGGGTTGGGGTTAGAAGGGGTGTAGCTGGTCTCTGTCCAACTGGGTAGGGGTACAATCTGCGTTAGTCTGGGTTATGTGTGGTGGGGTTGGTTCTTGGGCAAGTGCAATCGTGGTTCTATCTCCATCGACAGGTAGCACGATCTTTTTTGAAGACCGTGTTTTTACTCCCACAGATACTGCCATCACCCCCTCCAATTGAAATGGCTGATAAACAAGAAAAGTAATTGAATGTACAGGCATTGTAAGATAGACACATGTAATGGATAGTAGGGAAGAAAACAGGGCATGAAATAATTCACATTTATGTTGTCTAACCAAACAGAATAGCAGGACATAATTTCACATATATGATGGCTAATTAAACAGGATAGCATGACACAATTTCACATGTATGATGGCTAACTAAACAGGATAGAATGACATACTTCAAAATATGATGACTATGTAAACAGGATGACATGATATAACTGTACGATGTGTCTATTAAAGTGTTTGGCATGCCATAAGTCACAAACATGCCGTCGATGGAAATATGATGGCATGATGTAATTCACGGATAGAATGAAATAATTCAAAATATGATGACTATGTAAATAGGATGAGATGATATAACTATATTATGACTTAGAAAATGGGTTGGCATGCCATAATTCAGATACATGTTGTCTATGTAAGCATCATGGCATGATATAATTCAAATATATGATTTATATACCAAGGAAGTGAGCAGAGGGCAATCACATATATGATGTGTCAACTAAGGAGATGGCATTCAATATCGTGTATATGATGTAAAAACTAAGCATCGCAATACAACATATGCATGATGTGAGTAATATAACCCTGCCAAGTTTGAGCATACACCTCAGGGGGATAACAGGACTAGTCATCTGCCTCTGAATCCTCCTCTGAAGAGCTATCTGTAACCAGCAAGATATCTGCTTCAGCAGGTAGCATTTTCTGCTCTGAAGACATTGTTTTCACTCCAGATTTCTCCATCACCAATTCAAATGGCTGATGCACAGGAAGAGCAGTTGAATATACAAACATTGTCGACAAAAGCAATGAGAAATACAAAAAAAGGACGGCATGATATAATTCACAGATATGACGCTTGGCTAAACAGCATGGTATTGCATAATTCACATATATAATGCCTTGCAACAAGATAGCATTGCATAATTCACATATATAATGTCTCACAACAAGATGGCATTGCATAATTCACATATATGGTAATTAGGCACTAAAAAGGTGGCATTCACACAAAGCATGTCTAAACTAAGCAAATGACATAGCAATGCAAGATACCATACGCACGATATGAGAAACATAACCCTGCCAAGTTAGAGCATGCACCTCAGGGGGGGGGGAATAGGACTGGTCATCTGTCTCTGAATCCTCCTCTGAGGAGCTATCTGTAACCAGCAAGACATGCGCTTCGTCAGATAGCATTGTCTGCTCTGAAGACCTTGTTTCCACTCCAGATTTTTCCATGACCGTGCCGAATGGCTGATGCACAGGAAGAGTAATTGAATGTACTAAAATTGTTGACAAATTTAACACGTAATAAAAAAATGATATCATGATATAATTCACATATAAGATGACTGGCTAACCAGGGTGGCATTGCAAAATTCACATATATGATGCCTGGCTAAACAAGATGGCATTGCATGATTCACATATACGATAAAGAAACTAAACAGATGGCATTGACACAAAGCATGTCTAAACTAAGCAGGTGACATCTTTGACGTATACAGTAAGCAATGCAAGGCACCATATGCATGATATTACCAACATCAGCATGCCAAGTTAGAGCAAAGACCTCATGGGGTAAATAGGAGTGGTCTTCTGCTTCTGAATCCCCCTCGGAACAGTTATCTTCCTCTTGATTACAATCCGAAATGGGTGGAGGGGGGCTGCCTTTGCGCCCACCATGGAGCGACGTCTGCATGAAATTTTATTGCCACGCAAGGCTCATCTCTTTTGCTCTACATGTTTAGTTCCATTGTGTACAATGACTAACATGCATAGGAATAAAACATAGTGAGATTATGTAAGGAGTGCATGCACAAATCCAGAGTGATGGTAGAAAACTGTGGATAGACCCAAAACCAATGATAGCAGGCAGATAATAGCTTTAGTTAAAAAATACAGATAATGGCTCCTTTAATGTTTGTTTGCACCCAACATGAAACTCATAGTAGACACCCAAGATTAACCAGATAGTAGACAGATAGTACTGATTGCTGCTCCAATATGTACCCCACAACCATTTAAAAACTCAAGTTTCAGCATAAGTTTGGACCTGACTCGGAGTCTAATTGGTGAACACCATGATAAAGCAGCATGTCATCATATTAAGCGATGCATAACGTAAGCAGACACGGAAGAGCGCGACCTCTCTTGCGGACACGTGTAGTCCTCAAGGTCATCTGCTCAGTTGATGATGGTAATGCAGTTGTCGTGGCTGCCAGCGGCGGGGAAGAAGATCTGAGGCGGCGAAAGACAGGCTGGAGAGCGGATCCCTGCTGTGGTGAACCCTTCCATCGTTGGAGCAGCTGACCTGGGGTGGAACACAGCACCGCAGGAGCAGGACAAACCACACAAGGTTTTCTTTGACACATATCTGTAACAGAAGTAATTGTGTAAGGGCTTGTTTAAATTTGAGGATTCTAACAATGCAGGGATAGGAAATAGACAGGAATAGGTTAGGAATGCACATGCAAAACAGAGAATTTAAAAACACAGTATTTCTGCCAATCTGGGTGTTTGGTTCACAAGAATTGGAAGATCACAGGTTGCAAAGAAGCATGGTGAGATTAAGTCAAACCACAAGAAAATGTACGGTTATAATGCTATTATGCTACTACTCTTAGTCTTGTGCTTCATGAATAGGAATTTGAAAAGGAGGACAAGTGGATATTAAAATTCCTACGGTTTTTCTTTCAAGGAGACACTGAAGGAACAAATCCTACAGTTTTCCTTTGCTCCATTCCTTTGGCGAAGCCATGTCGATCTCAACGTGATTGGGTTGGCCGGTGAGGATGCTCCGGCTGACTTGGCTGTCGGAGGATGGGAAGAAGATCTTAGGCGTCTGGAGATGGAGGCCGAGGTACTGCTCCGCTATGATGGAAGGTTTCGTCGTTGGAGCAGCTCTGGTGAGTTGTACGACGCCGAGGCTAAAGCAGGACAAGAGAGACAACGTTAACCTGAGTGGAATTCTAATAGCATCTCCAATAGTTGACGTAAAATACATAACCACAAAGTGCTAGATGTATACATCAGCCGCTCATCTCTGAACTTAACTGGCGAAACTAAATTTAATTGTCGAAACTGAACTTAACTGTGGAAACTGAATTTTGCTGTCGAAACTGAATTTTACTATCGAAACTGAACGCACTAGAGGTGAGGCTACACGTCAGTCGACTGACTTTTTCATCTCTGTTGAGTTGATTTTGCAGCCGTTGGATACGAAATCATGGGCCTGCATGTCATCTTCAACCTCCACCCCCCTAAGCCGCCAGCCACCACCGGCCAAACAGCCGCCCCCGCCGCCCGCGGCCGGCGGTGCGCCGCCCCGCCCGCCCCGAAAACACTCCCCACCACCGGTCAGCCGCCGTGCCGGCCATCCCTCTAGGCCCCCCCCCCCCGTGCCGAGCTTTTTCTCCAGCGATCCCCACGCCACCGCCCCACCACCGCCTGTAACCACCGCCCCCACCCTGAACCCTAAGATAGATAGTGGGGTACCTCTCCGGCGAGCCCCCCTCCTCGCTGCGGCTGGTTCTTCCTTAACTCCGGCGAGCCCCCCCACCCCCTGAAAATCGACTGGCCCAAAAGTCGATTCAGTCGACTAAAGTGTAGCTAAATCGGAGCCGCATCGCAAGCAATAGCGAGAGCAACAGCGCGAGCAAGAGCAAGAGCAAGAGCAGACCAGGCAGGGGACCGAGAGCAAGAGCAGAGCAGCAGCGCGAACGACAGCTAAAGCAGCAACAGCTCCTACTAATGTGGACGTCGCCGCCGAGGGAGCGACGCCGTGGAGGAAGTGGCCGGCGACGCCGCCATGGATGGAGTCGCGCCGTGTCGGCTCGGGACCGAGCGCCGGCAGCACTGTGAGATCGAATCAAGAAGAAAATGCGGCGATTAGTGTACAACCTCTTTGGTGGCGCCGATTAGGCCGCATCTTCATCCGAGGAAACGGTGATGATGATGCTCTTCCAGTGGTGCAGGTGAAGATGGCGGTGTGGGAATGGAGGTGGCGCGAACGACGAGGGGAACGTCGGGGCAGCTCCTTGGAGGTGGAGGAAAGGGTGGCTGAACCGGCAGGACGACCAGATCGACGACGGATCCTCATCCAGTACGGTGGATGAGGGACGTCGAGGTGTTGCTGTGGACGATGTCATCGGGGAAGAGGCTCCAGCTGGGTGGCGGACGGAGGAGGGTGTGGGGCTTCGCGGGTTTTCTCGGCCTCGGTGTACGAATGGGTGGGCGGATAGGATGGGAGTGGGGAACCATGGCTTAGGGACGCGCTTGTCCGAAATGTAGGGTAAGTTACGAAAGTACCCCCACCGATTTGAGGCGGTTCTTTTGGTTCAGGGGTATCACGGGCAGTTCGCGTGTCGGGATTTCACAGGAGGTGGGAGTTTTCGCGCGCGTTGTAATTTTGGAATAGCAAGGCGCGGGTTGAGATGGAGGGTGTTGTCGGAGCACAACGAGACAAAGATATATCTTAAATATTCCAGGCTAACAAGGCGCGGGTTGAAATTTCCGGACAAACCTAACATGTACTATACCAAATCAATTCGCACTACAAATGTCATTCAAAACTTTGAATTCATGTTGTGTTCAATTAAAATATTTCGCTACGTGTATAATGCATGCAACCTACTACTCAAATGAACGTTCTAGTGCATTCCAAACGTATATACTACCGCTTCAATATGAACTAAATTTGAATTCGTTTCTCTATTTGAATAAGATCTACAATAATGATTGTTGTGAAGTCAAAGCATTTGAATTTGTTTCTCTATTTTAATAAGATCTACAATCATCAGTCAAGTTAAACCATCATTTGTGTATTATCTTCATAGCACACCACATGATTAGTCTCGAGTTACATATGAACTATGTGTACTATATGAACTCGAACTCGATTTTTTGAATCCACTTTATGTTGATTTCAAATCACAGTACATTTCAAGCTCTAGCTAGATCTTCATAATCTAAACCATGTCTCATATGTATAATGTGTTTATCACATTATGTATGGTGCCCCGCCCCTACGCCTACAAGTATTTAGATGTGAGTTGCAAACACCACACATTACCACAAATTCAAATAAAATGTGAGAATGTTCAATATATAGTATTGTTTAGATTGTTCGATATTTAGTTGTAAGCTGCAAACGCCACACATTATCACAAATTCAAATAAAATGTGAGATTGTTCGATGTATAGTATGGTTTAGATTGTTCGACATTTAGCTGTGAGTTGCAAGTGCCATGCATTATCACATTATGGTATAACATGTGCAAAACCACAACACGCTTATCACCGCTATATTCCTGCATGCATATGTTTAAAACACTATGATCTCCTATTCAAATATATGAATCCACTTTCATATCAAATTATGATCTTTGTTAGTCTCTTACACCCACACAATCCTATAACCTTTGTAGCTACCACTAACTTTCTCTCGTGCATGAACACGCCCTCCTCCTCCCTCAGCATTCTATCCATCGCGCGCATTCATTTTTTTCTTTAGGTCGTTCTCCCACAGTCTCCACAACTTTTTCGACACACACCGATCGATAAACCTGTTCAGTGATGTCTACCTACACCATACACATGCACCTTTAATCTCCTCCTTTATGTGTCCTTGCCTCGTGTCTCTCATACGGTCCCACACACGTGTAAACTCTCGCCCCTCTTTTCATCGATCTCACAACCGCACACTCCTCCCCCTATCTAGCTAGTAGCTGGGCCTCTCCCACCACCTCCTCGCTCCATTCTCTCTGTCTATCCGTCTCGCCGGGCCTTATTTGCCTCTAACAAATGGACATACACCGACTGATCTCCCGCTATACATATAGCTAGCTAGGTCATTATAACTCGTTTTTTCCCACACGTCGATCGATCTACCTCATTAGTTATGTTTCTCCCTTCCTCCGACAAACAACAATTGATCTACCGATCTAGTTAGGTTTGCTTACCAAACACATGGTTTCCCTTCATCATCCATGGATGCGTCCCGACAGATCTATCATGCACAGGCACACACAGAAACACATCCCCACTCTTATTGATAATATTGCAGTTCCACCCCCAGTTTGTCTAGTAGGCCTCTCCCACCATCTTCGAGAAGCAACTCCATCACCCATCCAACACTCTAACCCTCTCCCTCCCTCTCTCTCTCCTCTCTCTCTCTCTCGCATCCTATTTCCCGTCCTTCAGTTATGTATGGATGTCGACCGATCTCCCTCAAGACATAGCTCGGTCTCTCCTTCTCAACACATATACGAGTCGTTCTACCTCTACAGTTAGGCCTCTGCCTACCCCTCCCCCCACCCCGCTCCTACACACACACCCTGATACATCGAGCGCTCTAGTCATGTCTCCCTGCCACAGACAAACTTGACATGTGCCCTCTGATGTTCCGGTAGGTCAGTCGCCCTATATATTTGACTTGCACACACACACACACACACAATTTCGATGGCTCTCTTCATCGATCTCGCACCCACCCACTTGATCCTCTCTTTGACTCTATCAATATCTATGACCCCTCCCTCTCTTCTTGTGGATCGCCGGGCCCTCTATACATGATATGGATAGGCCTCCATTTCACAGACGACATTGCATGCAAAATTTTGTTTGAGATGTCATCGACACATATTCCCACAAATACATTCACGAAATCACCCCCCCCCCCAAAACAAAAAACACTCACGAACGCACAAGCCATTTTTCTAGGTTTGTATCTCTCACACACACCCCACGTAGATGGGGGACGTGCACGAAGAGAAGAGGTGCATGCATGGCGCACGTACTCCCGTCTCTTTCCCAACCACACCCGCGCGGGTACACGGTGGAGCTCATTTCTGTACGAAAAGGCAGCCCATGTGGTAATTTGACCATGTACTGGTTGTCCACTTGGTGGAGGGAGGATCGTCTACCACGGGTGAACAAATAAATTGCGACTTGACGCGTTATGTTAAAAAAGAGGCAAACCATGTGGGGCCTGCCTTAGAGGCAAGGCTCATACACTGGAGTACTTTTGATGTGTCCCGTTAACGAGGAGAAGCTTGCTTAGTATGCCGTCTCCCCCGCCCACAGGCGCGGTGGCTCACAGGATGAGGTGAAGCTTGCTTACTAGTAGTAGTGTTGTACGCCTTACGCCCGCTCCCTCGCCCACCCGCGCGATGGCTCGCAGGACGAGGAGAAAATTTTACTACTCCCTCCGTTTACTCCTCGTCCCTACTACCTTGGTTAGAGAGATTATCATATTGTTTGGAATATATATGTCCTTTTGTAGATTTCAATATGAACTACTAGTACATACTCCAAACACTTATGTATATACACATATTTTAGAGTGTAGATTCACTCATTTTGCTCCGTATGTAGTCCATATTGAGGCCCTGTTTGGTTCATAAGTCCTAGGACTTTTCCTAGTCCCAACTAAAAAGTCCCTACTCCTTAAAAAGTCCCTCCTTGTTTGTTTTCAGGGACTAAAAAGTCCCTAGTCCCTCCCTAGAGGTTATTGAATAACCATGTTACCCCCAGTATACAGAAAAATAACAACCAAACAACACCATGGGGCGGCGGGGCAATGGGTGCAGGGAGGGGCATTGTTGGAAAGTCCCAAAAATTACTCTCCTTGAGAGTCTTCTTCATTTAGTCCCAAAAAGCAAGTTTTAGTCCCTAGTAGTCCATCCTGTTTGGTTAAGAAGTCTCTAAGAGGGACTTTTTCTAGTCCCTGCACTAAAAAGTCCCTGGAAACAAACACCCCCTGCATAAAGTTGTGACACTTATTTTGGAACGGAGGGAGTACATAATTGCTATGATCTTTTTGAGGAACCAATATTTGCTATGATCTTTCAATCATTGAGATGCAATACCATGCATGTTAGTCTCCTTTGTATTTGATGAAATGTTGCAACGGGCAACCTTGGACGCAAGATACATGTAACAGAAGCTGGAAGCTTCATAGCATTGTACTATCTCGCTGATAAATTACAGTACGTACTATACTAGTACTTCCTCCGTTCCTAAATATAAGTCTTTGTAGAGATTTCACAATGAACCACATACGGATGTATATAGATGCATTTTAAGTGTAGATTCATTCATTTTGTTCCGTATGTAGTCCACCTAGTGGGATCTCTACAAAGACTTATATTTAGGAACGGAGGGAGTACTATGTAAAGAGTTAGGTGTCGCACTGTGTCCAGAAAATATGGTGATAGTGTGAGGTGGGCCATGTAATCACTGAGCCTGCGTGTTTTCACTTCTCTTGCACTCCTCCGCCGTAAGAATGGAGAAAATTGTAAGCTAGTAGTACCTCCTTTCGCCGAAAGCGTGGGACATCCAGCAGTCCTACCACCTCAGTAATAATGACCAATGAGCCGTCGAATCACATAGACCCAGCAGTAAGTTGGACGGACGAAGCAACCATCACTCTTGAATCCGCTTCTCCCTTCAACGCAGGCGCCAGTGAGAGGTCGCGTCCGCTCTACCCGAGCATGAATGCGGCACCGATTCTTTGGAGCGGCGCTGACCGTTTCGGGCAGGAAGCACGCGCGGGCGATGGAGGGGCTTTGGGTGGGCCAGGCTGGTCAAGAGCGGGCATGGCAGCTGTCCGCTTGTCCCTACCGGACGCCCGGAAACGAGAGGATGCACCGACTCTTGCGGCTAAAATCGTACACTACACACCATCTCTCCGTAGGAGTAGGTCGATATGTCGCTCTCTCTAACACACACATGCTGTTAAACACACACACGCACACGCACACACAGGTTCATAGAATAGGAAAATCGTGCGAGTGCGAAGCCACAGGAAGTGAGATACAAATGGAGTACGTACAAGAAGAGAAGAGGTGACGAATATTCCATCAAACCTGGACTGAGGAGTAGTAATCCCTCCGTCTAGGTGTTAAGTCATCTTACGGAAAATCAGATATTCCCAAAATGTTTAGGCGTCGTCCATTAACTTCGCATCTCAATCCCCTCCTGGCCTCGTTGCTAGCGAGCGTTGTTACTTAGGGAGCGTTTGGATCCTTAGCAAGAACATCTTGTAGCATAGTCGGGCAAGGTTAGGCGTTTGGAACTGTTAAAATATGTTAGCTTTTGTGGGCCAGCTAGCTTGGGTGGGCTAGAAAAACCTTGCTAGCTCAGGAGAGCCAGATCGGCTCGCTTCCAACGGCAAACTTCGCGTAGTACTCCAGTAACATAGACTAGTAACAAATGCATGTTACTAGTCCAAGTTACTCACCACTATGACCAGCCTAAGCAATGTAACCAAACACTCCTTACTCTGCCTTGTTATCTCCCCCAGAAACCCAATGCATGGAGCGCAACTACGCGTTGATCAGTCAAGAAATCAAAGTCGGCTTGCATGCGAGTTAATACGTGGCCCTGCATGGTAGCTAAAACAGCATCTCTTAGTTGTTTGGATTAATTGTTGCGTTTAGAGACAGAAATCAGGGCTTTGATTGGAGGAATGACCGGTCAAGTTTCTCCTTCTCCTCCAATCTGCTTGCACCTTGGTCCCACTGCACCTTCTAACGTGACTTATTACACCTAGACGGAGGGAGTCGTACGAGATACGGTGGCACACTGACTTAGGTCGAATACAAGTGCCCAAAATTGTGTGCATGTTATAATAAGGATTCACTTAAAATAGTACGTGAGCGAACAAAGGGATCAATTGGACAGTGTTCCTGAGCAGTAGCAAGATGTGTGAGGTAAGATACACCGCTGGCGCTTTTAATTTTTCTTATTAATTTGTTTGTTTCACCCTCTGACTGGTGGGACCCAACATACTACGTGGAGAGAGGTAAGGTGACTAAGGCTGCATTATTTCTGCACCACTGTGGATAGTCTTACCACCAAAGCCACATGATTATGATTTAAATCCCAATGACTCCCACACACACAAAAAAAACACGACATGCTTGTCACACGAATGCAGGAATGTATGAAAGGTTATTTTCCTCTCGTTGAACATAACGAGAGGGTTGTGTAGCTGGTTAGCCTGTTCGCTCATCAAACTTGAGGTCTCGGGTTCGATAACTACACTTGAGCATAATTCTTGCCAGGAGGATTCTTTGACTGGTCAAAATGGATGGATACGGAGCTATACGATCTCGTAGTGACCGTATAATCACCTCATCACATATAAGTTGCAGCCTCGACGCTTGTTTTCTAGGGTTTGCACTCTTCACACTCTCTCCAGTATATATATACACGCTGGAGCCTCAGCGCTTGTAGTTGCTCTCTTCACACTCTCTCACCCTCTCCAGATCTAAACAAGACTTCGTTGGCCTCTCTCTCTCCCCTCACTGTTGGTCTGCTTGTAGTTGCTCTCTTCACACTCTCTCACCCTCTCCAGATCTAAACAAGACTTCGTTGGCCTCTCTCTCTCCCCTCACTGCTGGTCAAAGAGCCGGCAGGATCTGTTCGCCGGGAAGGGAAGGAGGCTTAACGCTGTCGCCATCGGCGAGGGAGGGAATCCACTACCGGCGCAGCTGTTCACTTTCACCCAGCAGCAGCGCGGGAGGGCCTCCGACCCCTTCTTCTTCGCTGCCGTACATAGTGTGGGTCGAACGGCCTCCGGTCGCCCACTGAACCACACCCTAAGAACCTTAAGGTATAATTTACTTATTCCACATGCATTGCTCTAGCTGCATGTGGGTTTTTTCCGCTTCTGCACTCGAATCTAGGTGTTGGATCAAACAGGAAAGTAGTGGGGAAATTTGTATACCATGAATCTAGGACGTGGTTCAAAGAGGAAAGGAATGGGGGAAAGTAGTGGGAAAAGTTGTATAGCATGAATCTAGGAGGTGGTTCAAAAAGGAAAGGAAGGGGAAAGTAGTGGGGAAAGTTGTATCGCATGAATCTAAGACGTGGTTCAAAGAGGACAGGAATGGGGGAAAGTAGTGGGGAAGTTGTATAGCATAAATCTAGGACATGGTTCAAAGAGGAAAGGAAGTGGGGAAAGTACTAGTACAGACTGGCTATCTAGCACCTACGTTGGTCGAAATGGGAAAACAATGACAAACGCAGTACGCACATCTGTAACGAACTGATCTTTTGTTTTGGGGGACAAGGCTGTAGAGTTTGAGCAGGACTAGATTTGCTGCGCTCACATAGCGAAAGGTGTCTAAAGGTAAAAAACTGGGACCAACACAAATATGCTCCTTGGTTGTTTGTTCTTTGTTGCAACAGACTGTGCATCACCCCTGTACATCGGTAGATGCACATGGTGCTGGTGCGTCCACTGTCCCGTGCAACTCTTTAGCTGTTGTTAATCTAAGGCTCTGTTTGGTTAAAAACTCCGTAGTCCCTACCTGCTTGGTTCTAGGGACTAAACATGGACTAGAGGTTATTAAATGACATGCTAAAAGACCATGTTACCCCTAGTAATGAACTAATAGAGACAAGGTGCGATGCGTGGCAGGGCAACTGTTGGAAAAAGTCCCAAAAAGACTCTCCCTCGGGTTCTTCTTTCTTTAGTCCCAAATGCCCACTTTTAGTCCCTAAAAGTCCCTCCTGTTTGGTTTAGATGGGACTGACACAGAGTTTTTTTAGTCCCTCCACCAAAATGTTCCTGTAAACAAACACCCTCTAATAATGCCACTGGAAAATTAATGCAATGCCACAGTTAAAAGCAAATTACATGTTTAACGAATTTTATTGTTAATATAATCTCTTTGTTAATATAAATGAATGCCACCGTTTGAGAAATGCTACTGTCTTGCTTTCTTTCCCATTTAGATAAGGTAGATGCTTCTTTTTGTTGGCTCCTGTGTCATCCACCGTTATTGACCACTAGTTGTTTCCTTTGCACCTCTGTGTAAACAGGGTTATCTACTTCACCTCGTTGCCATTGTGACCTTTTGTTGCACTGCACAAAACACTTTTGTTTTAAGAGTGTTTTGTGCAGTTCAACCAAAATGTCACACCGACAACGTTGCTTGATTGCTTGATCTTAGTGGAACTGCACAAGAGGAGATCTTACTTCCTATCCGTGTTGGCAAATTTGGTTCAGATCTTCTTCTTGTGAGTTGTTTGAATCCCGCGTCATGAGAGGTCAGTACTAGCCTTCTTTCACATGATTATGCAGTGTGCTTTCATATGTTGTGCTACTTGTACGGTAATGTTGCTTGATTTTAGTGAACTGCACAAATGGAGACAAGGCTTCCAATCTGTATGTGCACCGTAATATCCCACTGAGGTAAGATAAGGATATTTCACAACTGTTGGCCTGTATTTTGCCACTTTCATCAGAAAATTAATGTCATTGTTTAGTGCTATACTTGTGCAACCTAATTGACATGCCAAATCTTACATTGAAGGCGAAGCTTGTCCGTTATTGAACCAAGTGATGAAGGGGAAGAACAAGCGGAAGAAAAACAAAAATCAACTCCCGGTGCTGTAATGAAGCACTAGAACTGTGATTACACAAGTAATGATATAGTTTTGCATCTTAATTTATTGCTATGGCTGGATGTTTTGCCACTTATTTGATGCCACTCTTAATGTAATACGTAATTATCTCTACTTGTGCAAACAGGGATCTTCTTTGAAGATACCATATATTTTAGTGGAACTGCACAAGAAGATGTTGGAAACATTAAACTAATCGAGGAGTATATAGTAAGCATGTCCACCACTGTAGATAGCAACAGATGGTTCCGGAGAAGTGCTTCATCTGTATGCTCTACACAATAAGCCTCCTGACAAAGGTTGGTACTCGCCCACTGATTTCATCCATATGATTGAGCTTTGTCATCTCTATTGGTGTTGTGCTACTATTTAGATACTGTCATGAAAAAGTGGTATTGTCCTTGTGAAGTGCTTCATCTGTGCTGTTTTAAATATTTCCTTTCCTTTTTTCGAGCAAACAGGGATGCTAGCATTTAGTTGTCCTCTTGTTTTTGCACAACAGGATCATCCTCCTCTGAAGAAGAATATGGAGTACGTGAAGTGACTAGTTCCGATTATGCCAGGATGAAGAAGCCCTGTCTATCTTCTCATCAGAAGGAGCAGTTGGAGGATGGTTACATTACTCCCCACAAGACCAAACTAACTTCAGCTCAGAAGGACTGACAAATCTCCATTTTCTTGCTGTGATGCGCGAGTACAATGTTGTTCTAGTATTCTTTCCGGTGAGTTCCATTTTTCTAAAAGTGTGCTCTACATGGACCATGTAGGTGCCTGTTTAAACTGTCAATTCATAGTACAGTTTGCTTTATACTAATCACTTTTTTGTATTTGTGCAAACAGGGGTGCTCAGCTTGATTTCAATGGGAACTGCACAAAATGTTCATGAATACATCGAATCATTCATTTCCACCACAAGAAAGGAGGTGCCGATAAGTTCAAGGCGTTGCAACGTATAAGGGCGAAATCATACAAGCTACGTGCGAATTTGGTTGATTTTGGTGGAACTGCATAAAAAGAACAGCTGGTTTATTTAGCACGAGGTGCCATGTCAATGTCCGAACTGATGGCAAACCCTGCCCATTCCACTATCATAGGCATTTGATATTTTGGAATGGGACAACCTTGTCAAATTTTGCTCGTTGATTTTAGCAAGAAGACATGCGTTTGATATTTTCGAATGGGACGCCCTTTGCTGTCAGCAGCGTCGATCCATTTTTTCTTTATTCTTTAGTTATGAAGTAAATATTGGCTCTGACATGTGAATCACTGAGATGCATAATCATCGATTGTTTTGAATGTTCTCTATGAATTGCCAGGCCTGTGTGTGTGATTGCAATGTACGAGAACGCTAAAAGGCTGCTCAAACTCTTTGTACTCCTGGTGTTCCTTTTTAATTCGCACATTGTGAAAGTCCATACTTTTTTCTATAAGATTGGTCAAAGTAGAGATACTTTGACTGCAGACAAAGCTTGTATGCAGAATAGAAAGGACCGGAGGGAGTACATGTGAAACTGCTGCAAACGAGGTGATCACCCTGGGAATAATGCTAGTACGTATTGTTTTGCAGTTCATCCAATGCCAGTGATAAAAGAATTCGAACTAATCGAAATAAATTCATTCATGGACGGTCGGATTTCATATAAACATGCCGGATTTCATTACATTTCATACATTCTTCAACTAAAAAGGGGTGCGCTGGAGGTATAATTAATTAACCGAAGCTACCCACCTGTGTCCGGCTGAGCCGAACAGAAGCTTCAGTGACTTAACTACAGGTGCAGTTGCGTAACTGACATGTGGCCCAGATGCTTGTTGGGCCCACGTGTCAGTCAGCCAACTGCACCAACAGTTAAGTAGAAGCAGCGTCCTTCTCCAACATAGCTCTCCAACTCCAAGTCGCCGCCAAGAAGCTAACTGGCCGTCAGTGGTCAACCCGCCTAGCTTAGCTTCAACCGGAGGGTAGCAGCGGTGGCCTTACTTGGACCCGAGCGGCGGCGGCCTACTGTGTTCCACTTCCTCGTTTTCTGTGTGGCGCGGCCTCGCTGGCAGCAGGGCGGGGCCTCGGCGGAGCCGGCGATGTCCACTGTCTCGTTGCTGGCAGGCGGTGCCTCGGCGGAGCGGGGGAAATCCTCCCCCTCGTTGCCGGCAAGGTGGGGCCTCGGTGGAGCCGGCGGTGTCCTCTGCCTCATTGTTGGTGCCGCGGGGCCTCGGCGGAGAAGGGCCTCGTCGACGCCAGCGGAGCGGGGACTCGTCGGAGCCGGCATTGTCCTCTGCCTCGTCCTCGCTATCGCCAAACAGCGCCTCGCCCGCTTCATCGCCCTCTTTGTAGGCGGCCGTAGCCTCCGCCACTCGCATGCAGTACCGCCAACACTCGAGGCGGCCCTCGCGGGTGGAGTGGTATGAGTCGAGCAGCGCCTCCTGCTCCGTCCGCTCCGCGGCGATCTGCTCCTCTGCCTGCAGGTGCTCCTGGAGGAGATGGTGGTCGTAGGCGGCGTCGGCCTGAGCCTTCCAGGACTGCTCCTCACGCTTCTGCCTCACCGTGTCCATATATTGGGCACGGGCCTCACCGATGGTCATGGTGCAATGCACCGGCGAGGATGGCGTGGAGGAGGGGGTTGGCGCCGGATCGTCGACTACCATGTTCTCCATTGGGACGTCGTCCTCCTCCGGCTGCCTGCCGGCCAGCCAGTCGGCAGCAATGGCTGCCATCTCCTTGTGGTCCATTGTCCGCCCGTCCCGAAGGGCGCTGGAGCGCGAGGAAGCCATGGTGGGCAGTAGTGGTGTGGACAGGAGAAAGGGAACGGATGCGGATGACTGCGGCTATGGCCGGCGCAGCAGTTTATATAGCAATGGTGGGCGGCGGAGGGACGGACATGTGGCGCCGGAGTAGCCGCCTCGGCAACTGCGTATCATTAATGTGGGCGGCAGAAGGATGCACGGAAGACACTTGTGTCGTTTGAAGGCGGAGCAATCGCCTGCACCGGGAAGCGGGGCGGGCGGCGCTGACCGTTTCAGGCGGAAAGCGCGCGCGGGAAAGGGAGGCGGTCTGGGTGGGCCAGGGCAGTCAGACTCGTGCTTGGCAGCGGGTCGGATCCAGCAGCCGGACATGCTGGCTCGCCAGCTAGCTCGCCGAGCTGAGCGACGACAATCAGACGATGGACATAGCTTCCGACCAGGAGCCGGCGCCACTGTCCAAGCCGGTTCATGCCGTGTTCACCATAGAGCAGGTGCGGCCGCACTTCGAAGCCCTAATAGCGGAAGAGCTACCAGCGCAGGAGGACCTGTGCTGCAACCTCCGTCTCCTCAACGAGCACCGGTGAACAAGCGAACGACAATGCCGTCGCGGACATGTGGCCCTATGATCCTGGCTTCCCGAATGAGCAGCGGGCGCTGTATCAGACCATCCATAGGGCCCGCGAGGCCCTCTCCGTCGTCCTTCGAGTTGTTGCGCTCGCCGTGGTGCCGCCATCTCGCGTTGTCAACATGGTCAACGGACATGAGGATGAGGAGATGACTTCACTTGGAGAGGATGACAGTGGGGGCCCACCAGGGCCATAGCCGCACGTATGCAAGTGCCTCCTTATTAGTATATAAAACTATAATTTTTTTGCTTCCTCCTGGTTTCCTGACATCACGGTCCCACACCATTGTCAACCTATGTAGTCAATAAACGAGAGAATTGCACAAGAAACGGCCGACAGCTGGGACCAAGCAGCTCGAGCAGTATTTGTGTTTTTGAGGTGTGAGCACTGCAGAGTTTTTCTTGAGCGATATTTAGCCCAGATATTAATTTTTCTCCTCTGAACAACAACGAAAACATCGCTGCAGGTATTAACTGGGCGAGCTGTGGCCCGTCTAGCCCAGGCCAGATATCCAGTCCAGATATTAATTTTTTTCAAGCTGAAAATGGCTAGCCCAGCTATACTTTTTTTAGGAATACCCAGGCTAGGTCAAGTTATTATTCTTCGCCCCACTGGGCTGCAAATCTTTCCTAGGAGGGATGCATTAGGCTTAACAAGAAAATGGGCTTTAAGAAATAATAAATGGGATGTAATTATAAAAACTGGGCAGTAACTATAAAAAATAGACCAAACACGTAATTACTTTATAAAATATTATTTTTGGATATTGAAAATTTTAATTTCATTAATTTTTGCGAGCGCAATGTTTCGTTGGATTTTTACGTAAAATAAATTTATATTGAAATTGTATTTAATCTGACTAGAAATTTCGAGATAAAAATATTTCGGATCCTATCAAAATGTGGGAAATTTTATTGAATTCTGTTTTGACGGTTGGTTGAAATGGGCTGTACTTTTAACAAACTGTAAATAGGCTGTAGTAAATTCCATTAGAATTCAAAAATTGGCTGCACATTCTTACAAATCTCAAATGGGCTATAAGTTCTCTGCCACACACTTGTGACCTTACTAAGTTGACGGGTCCCCTAAAAAAAGAGAGTTGACGCGTATGCAAGGCTTTGTCAACTTATAGTCAACACACGGTTCTAGCAGCAGTGTCCATTGGATGTCCATCCAACGGATGTCGTGCTTCTTCTTCAATCTCGGATATTCTAGCTTCACCCGCCCAAAAAATGATTCCTCCCCCTGACAGCTGGGGTGCACCATTTCGGAAGCTGACCTGTGGGCCTACTAAGTTGACGCGTACCAAGGGCTTTGTCAACTTAGTCAATATAAACGATTCTAGCTGCAGTGACCGTACGATGTCCATCCAACGGCTGTCATGCTTCTTCAACCTCTGGTTTTCTTGCTCCAGCCGCCCAAAGCAGCGCCGGTCGTGCCGCCTGCTCCTGCCTCCCGTGGCCGGCTATGCTACCGTGCAGGCCTCACCGCCCCCTACTACTCCCACCGCTGGCCAGGGCATCCCTCTACTCACCCACACCCCCTATTATTCTGCGGAGACGGCAGCCTCACACCGTAGCCGAACCAGTGAACCCTCGTACTCCTCTCCGCGTGGGCATCCACTGCCGCGTCTTCCCCGGCTCCGCGTCGTCCCCTTCCTAGGCCTCGCCGTCGTGCACCGCCCTGGTGCTCTCGGCGCGGCGTGGTCAACGTGGTCAAGGAAAACCTTCCATCAGAAGAGTACTGTACGTGGAGAGGCTGACAGCTGGGTCCACGGTGGCCACAAGGAAGTGCCTCCTTATTACGCGCAAAATAATTATTCCTCCACCTGACAGCAGGGATCCACCGGACGGGCCACCGTATTTCGTGAAAAAAACGTTTCCCCCTGACTGCTGGGACCCACCAGCTACATCTTCGCACGCAAGGAAGTGCGTCCGGGAAAAAATGATTCGCCCCCCTGACTGCTGGGACCCACTAGCTACATCTTCGCACGGAAGGAAGTGCCTGACAGTCAGGACCCACCTGGTCGAAGCATACGTAGTGTTGTCATTCTGGTTGCAAACGTGTACGTACATACTGGTCGATGTAGAGGCGCGCACGTGTCGTAGTAGAGGTGCGCACGTAGCATATACACGTACGTAAAGTGGCAGTGTGCAAGAAAGAAAATACGGCCACATACGTACATACGGGCTGGGTCTCGAACGCCTACTCGCGCATACGTACGGCCAGGGCTCGTGTACATGGCTGGGTCGGAACGGAGAAACTGCATCATCGTCGTGTTCACGGGGAGCCAAACGGCTGGGTCGGAATGGGAGGCGTCGTCGTGTTCATCGGGAGGGCTTGGACGGAACAGCCGATGGAAACGAGGCCTCGCGTACCGCAGAACGGAGGAAACGGCCTTGTGTTCGACTGGCCATGTTCGAAACGGGATCCTGTTCATCGGGAGGGGTCTGGCGTACCACAAAACGGAGGAAACGGACCTCCTACGGTCGAAACGGGGGTCCTGTTGATCAGGAGGGGTGTGGCATACCGCAAAACGGAGGAAACGGACTTGTGTTGGAGCGCTACGGTCGAAACGGGTGTCCTGTTCATCGGGAGGGTTGTGGCGTACCGCAAAACGGGACTCCACGGGATACTGTTCATCTCCACCGTCGACCCCCTCGAGCCTCCACGGGCTACTGTTCATCCACCGTCGACCTCCTCCAGCCTCCACCTGCGACTGTTCATCCACGGGCTCCTGTTCATCCAGCCTCCCCCACGTGCGACTCCACCGGCTACTGTTCAACCAGCCCTCTCCACGGGCTCCAGTTCAACCACCCCTCCACGGGCTACTGTTCATCCAGCCCTCCACCGTCTACTGTTCATCCAGCCCTCCACGAGGTCGTCCTGTTCATCCAGCCCTCCACGGGGTCCTGTTCATCCAGCCCCAACCGGCTCAATCAATCGGGGTCCTGTTCATCCAGAGGCAACACCACAGCGTCCTGTTCATCCACCCCCACCGGGAACTATTCATCCAAACCCCCCAGCAACGCTCACTGTTCATCTAGAGGCAGCATCGATCGGCTTCAGTTAGCAGCAGTAGCGAAGGAATCACTCGATCAGGTTCAGTTAACAGCCATCGATTGATCGCTCGGGTTCAGTAACGCGTAGCCTGCAGTGCAATCGCTCGGGTTCAGTAGGCGAACGCCTCGCTCGGGTTCAGTTAGAGCCCAACGCCTCGCACCCACGCGCATACGTGTACGAGAGAAATGCGCAATCCTCCATGCATCGCTCGGCCCCGACCACCCACCGTAACCAGGAACACGCCGATATTTTCCTAGCCCTTGCTTCTACCACGGTTTTTTCCGTCATGGACGGCCCAAAGAATGTCATGCAGCTGCGTCCTCGACCCGCCCAGGGCGAAAATCCCATTTTCTGTCATGATTTTTTGTCATAGAAGTAGGAGCCCACCACATCTATGATGATACCGGGTTTTGTCACAATTATCGTCATAGAAGTGTCATAAGTATGACAGAAAAAAAAATTGTTCGGCCCAAAATGTCACGGATGTGTCTTTTTTTTGTAGTGACATGTAGAGTAAAAAAGAGATGCAACAAGTGTACAACCTCTTTGGCGAAGCCATGTCGATCTCATTGTCATTGGGTTGGTCGGTGAGGATGCTTCGGCTGACTTGGCTATCGGAGGAGGGGAAGAATATCTTAGGCATCTGGAGATGGAGCCCGGGGTACTGCTCCGCGGTGATGGAGGGTTTCATCGTTGGAGCAGCTCCGGTGAGTTGTACGACGCTGAGGCTGAAGCAGGACAAGAGAGACAACATCAACCTGAGTGGAATTCTAATAGCATCACCAATAGATGACGTAAAATACATAACCACAAAGTGCTAGATGTAAAATACATCAGCCGCTCATCTCTGAACTTAACTGTTGAAACTGAATTTAACTGTTGAAACTGAACTTAACTGTCGGAACTGAATTTTCCTGTCGAAACTGAATTTTACTGTCGAAACTGAACGCACTAGTAGTAGAAAAGCAGTAGCAGCGCCCGGAGCAGCAGCGCGTGCGAGAGCCGGGGCAGCTGGTCGTGTAGCAGCATCACTCGACTGACTTTTTCATCTTTGGTCAGTCAATTTTCCAGCCGTTGGATACGAAATCAAGGGCCTGCAGTTCATCTTCAACCTCCACCCCCAGAGCCGCCAGCCACCACCGGCCAAACCGCCGCCCACCGTCGCCCCCGGCTGGTGGTGCGCCGCCCCGCTCGCCCTGAAACCACTCCCCACCGCTGGTCTGCCGCCGCCACAGCCATCCCTCTACGCACCTTCGCGCCAAGCTTTTTCTCTGCGATCCCCACGCCACCGCCCTACCACCGCCGGCGATCATCTCCCGCACCCTGAACCCTAAGATAGATAGTGGGTTTACCTCTCCGGCGATCCCCCCTCCCCGCTGCGGCTGGTTCTTCCTTAACTCCGGCGAGCCCCCCCCCCCCCCCCCCCCACCCCCTGAAAATCAATTGACCCAAAAGTCGATTCAGTCCACTGAAGTGTAGCTAAATGGGAGCAGCATCGTAAGAAAGAGCAAGAGCGAGAGCAGCAACACAAGCAAGAGCAAGAGCGGGAGCAGCAGGGTGAGCAAGAGCAAGAGCAAGAGCAGACCAGGCAGGGGACCGAGAGCAAGAGTAGAGCAGCAGCTGGTCCTACCGATGTGGACGTCGCCGCCGAGGGAGCGACGCCATGGAGGAAGTGGCCGGCGACGCCGCCGTGGATGGAGCCGCGCCATGTCGGCTCGGGACCGAGCGCCGGCAGCGCCGTGAGATCGGATCAAGAAGAAAATGTGGTGATTAGTGTAGAGCCTCGTTGATGGCGCCGATTAGGCCTCAGCTTCATCCGAGGAAACGGTGATGATGCTGCTCTTCCGGTGGTGCAGGTGAAAATGGCGCTGTGGGAATGGACGTGGCATGAAAGACGAGGGGAACGTCGGGGCATCTCCTTGGAGGTGGAGGACGGGGTGGCTGAACCGGCGAGACGACGAGATCGACGACGGATCCTCATCCGGTGCAGTGGATGAGGGATGTCGAGGTGTTGCTGTGCAGGACGTCGTCGGGGAAGAATCTCTAGCTGGGTGGCGGACGAAGGAGGGTGTGGGGCTTCGTAGGTTTTCATGGCCTCGGTGTATGAATGGGTGGGCAGCTGGGATGGGAGGGGGAACCATGGCTTAGGGACGCGCTTTTCCGAAATGTGGGGTAAGCTATGAAAGTACCCCCGCAGATTTGAGCTAGGCGGTTCTTTCAGTTTAGGGGTATCACGGGAATTTCGCGTGTCGGGATTTCGCAGGTGGTGGGAGTTTTCGTACGCGTTGTAATATTGGGATAGCAAGGCGCGGGTTGATATGGAGGGAGTTTTTGGGGCACAACGAGACAAAGATATATCTTAAATATTTCGGGGTAACAAGGCGTGGGTTGAAGAGGCGAGAGTTTTGCAGTATGATAGACAGAGATGCTAGCTTGAAATTTCGGCATAACAAGGCGCGACTTGGAATTTCGGGAGAACAAGCTTAACATGTACAAAAAAAGACAATTCGCACCTCATCACTAGAGAGACCCATGTCCCGTTTTACTATTTTACTATAAATGCATTCAAATACAACAACAACAAAAACTAAAAAATCGGGACAACAAACATAACGTGTATAGTACCAAAACAATTTGCACTTCCCTTAACAATAAAAAAACAATTCGTGTTGTCTAGCATATGGACTAAATTTGAGTACATTTTCCCTGTTTAAATGGGATTGTACTCGGGTTAGTTATACAACCATCTAAATAGTATCTTCACAACACATGACATGAATATAGGAGTAGTAAATTCCTATATAAATACGAACTACATGTACATACGATCTCAAATTCAAATATATGTATCCGTTTTATGTTGAATTCAAATCATAGTACATGTATTCTCTAGCTAGATGTTCGGAATCAAAACAATGTATGATACTACGTACAATGTGTTTAACACGCACAACACACACACACACAAACACCATTTAGACTAGTAAGGTACACGTGCATTGCACGCATGAGATTTGGCAACCAAATTATGAATAAATACCACATTATAGCATGTAAGCTTTGAGTCATATATGCATGATGTAGATGTTCATTTAATTCTTATAGTTCATTTCATTCAAAATCATCTAGTTTTTATAAGAAAGCTAATCTATTTTAAGATTCATGGAATTGTGCGTTTAAAGCATAAAGTAAAAACAAATAATGACAAATCATGTAGAAAAATATTTTGGCAATTATGATATGGAAGATTCTAGAACAAAGAAGAAGTGCTTGTGTTTTGAGGTTTGTGCATTATGCTTAAGTTCAACCATGGAGTCTTCTAGATTGTACATGTGGCAAAATCTGGTGGAATGTAGATGATATCCAACGGCCAATAGCGCTCGAATTTGCCATCTCTGCACCATCATATTGGCTTCATCCAACGACCATCTTTCAAAGTTGAAGTTATCCGCACACTATATAAATAATATAATATATAATATATAGGGGTATAAATATAAATATATATATATATATATGTGATGCGAAAGCCACCCATCATCTCCAGTTAGAATATTGTGTCCATGCACGGATGCAATGTGGCCAAACGATGTCTGCCATCAGTATCTCAAATTCAAATCATTGTGACCTTGTTCAATGTGTATACAGTATAGCATGCTCGTTTCCAAACCACACCGCGCATATCTTAGTTATATTCATGCATGCATGGGTTTCAAACATCGCGGTCTCTTATTCAAATATTTGAATTCAACTTTACATTTATTTTGACCTCACCTAGTTTTTTACACCCACACAGTTGCGTTCTCTTTATAACTATACCACTAACTTTCTCTCGTGCATGCATGCACACACACTACCACTCGGCCTTATCCATCGCACACATGCAATCTTTTTCTTCAGGTTGGTCTCCCATGCATGCACACACACACACACACCTCCCCCTCTTCATCATATCGGGCATTCTTTATCTCTCACGTGCATGCCCAACGATCGATGTTCCTCTATGTGTGTGTATATATAGCTTGGTCTTTCCCAGTTTTCCACACAAACCGATCAATCTATATATCTAGTGAGGTCTCACCCTCTTTCCCACGTACACATCGATCAATCTATGCCACTCTATATAGGATTACATAGCTAATACACCCACATTAATTATATATCCAACGTCCCCCTCTCATCATCCATGCCTTCCGCTCCATCTCTTAGACGTGTGCACAGTGGCAAAGAAGGGGCAGCAAGGGCCCTGCCCCCCTAACATCACTATATATTGAGGCTAATATGAATGTGATCATTAGATCAATTCCTGGTAAAATGGTTTAAGTTGATGAATTGTCCCACCTCGTAAAGGACTAGCAATGCTTGACCCCCTGGCTCATTTATTTTTCATAGCTCCGCCACTGTGTGCAACAGCGCACGTTCTCGCCCCCTCTCTTTAAATATTGATCTCGCACTTGTGCACTCCTTCATAGTCTCCCTCCACTTGGCCCCTCGCACCATCTTCTAGCCCCCCGCCGGATTTTGCCACATTTACAATCTAGCAGACTCCATGGTTGAACTTAAGCATAATGCACAAACCTCAAAACACAAGTGCTTCTCCTTTGTTCTAGAATCTTCCATATCATAACTGCCCAAAAAAATTCTAGTTGAATTGCCATTATTTGTTTTTACTTTATGCTTTACAACGCACAATTCCATGAATCATAAAATATATTAAGGGCTTCTTTGATTCAAAGGATTCTCAAAGGAATTTTGGAGGATTCTAATCCTTAGGAATTTTCCTAGCTTGGTTGTTTGATTCGTAGGATTGTAAACCATAGGATTTTTTCCATAGGATTCATTTGCACTAGATTTCATAGGAAACTTTCCATCCACTCGAACCTCTTTGAAAGAATCCTACGTTTTTATGCACAATCAAACACTTGTTAAATCCTATAGGATTCAAGACGACATTCCACTCTAATCCTATGTTTTTCCTATTCCCGCGTTTTGGAAATCCTACGAATCAAAGAGGCCCTAACTTTTTTTATAAAAAACTAATTGATTTTGAATGAGATGAACTATAAGAATTAAATGAACGTCTACATCATGCATATATGACTCAAAGCTTACATGCTATAGTGTGGTATTTATTCATAATTTGGTTGCCAAATCTACTAGTACTTCGAGTATGTGCAAAACACGTAAATTAGAATTCCAATGGCATGCTACACAGTGTCTCTCTTTCAGTTCATGAAGCCACGTGGCACATGTGGAGGCGTTGTCGCGACCTCCTTGTGTGGATTGATCACAGTGACGTGCTGCTGGTTCCAGAAGAATGTACTCGTCCTCTCTCGAGCACACTGGCAGTACATGCACGAAGCGAAGATGTGCACGCACGCACTCATCCACTCGCATGCACACGCGGGTACATGGTGGGAGACATTTTTGTATGAAGATCCACCCCATGTGATAATTTGATGCGTGTAAAGTCCTTCACTTCATTGATGGTCAATTAATACAGTGCATGCAAATTGAGTGGACGTGAGGGAGGAAGTAGTTGAGAAAGACATTACTACTCCACTGCGTGCATGCGAGTAGTTAAATCATGGGTTGTTACTTCCATTGGTCTCCTTCGTATTTTCTACCAATTTTTACCATATTTTGAAGTAACATAATATTTATGCATGTCATAAAAAGTGGCACAAATAAAAAGGGGGCCAATAAACTAGGACGCAGGCGACGCAGGCAGCATGATCAAATTTTGCCAGGGCTACTGTTGGTGGACTTTGTATTTAAATATGGACGGAGTAGAGTAGTACTACTATCTTTATCTTAGCCTTGTAGGGATCTCCCTGCGCCAAGGCTCGCCTCCCCGCCTCGCCCACCGAATCCCGCCATGGAGGATCGCGCCATGGATAATCCCTTAGATCCCAAGATCCCGCAGGCTGCCCTCTCGCTGCGGCCCGCAGCACTGCCGCCTTTGAGCAAAATCCACATGTGTTTTAGAGGGGATCCATTGCTCTAGAATCACAAATCGGTGGCACCGAAGGGCATGCCAGGGCTGCTTTTTAGGTGGTGGGCAGCAAGGGCAAATCAGATCGAGGAAGCGTCGCATCGATTGGAGAGAAGTTCCAAGGAGCTGGGCCTAGCACATCACAAGGTGGAGGCGCAAGTCGATCTCACGGGAGAGATGCTGAGGGATGTCAGCATCTGGCCGCGTTGCATTGATTTTGAGCTAGGGCTAATGGCAGAGATCATATTCACGGAGTCAACTGCGGAGGAAAGAACGTGCATGCTTGCGGAACGACATGAGCAGCCGGTGCAACTGTTCAAATGGGCGGTAGGAGAAGCCAAATCGTGGGACCAGCTACGGCGGTGCCACTAGGCATGCATCATAGGCGAGGTGAGCTTCCCTCCTTCCCCGCCGGCGATGAAGTGACCTACTCGGTTGCTGCTGCTGCGAACTTGCGGCGCCATGGCGGTTTGCAACCGTGACAATCACACCATCTATATCTATTGTATTCCTGTGAAAATACTTGGTCGTTTCGAAAAAGATGGTAATTGATTTATCACTAGTTTTTGAATGCTTGGACGTGACAATCACCCGAAACCACAACCAGAAGTCCCCATCGTGTAATACTTACGGTCGGTCGCACCAATAGACGGTCGGTCGGACCCGCAACACGCATCGGCTTGGTCTGACATGAACGACCAGTTACATCACTGACTTGTGCGACCGTATTTGACCAGTAGTACTTGAAATTTGTGTTCCAGGAAACTCATTGGGAGCCATTTCGGGCCTCAAAACCAAAACCATCAATTAATCTTTAGCTTGTTCCCATCACATTCCAAAGTGTACAGTATAATTAAGTGCAAACCTTCTCACACCCTAGTACGTATCAAACCTCAACGTGCTCCCACGATGCAGGTTTTAGTACTAGTGCTAGTACTTAGGTTATAAAAAGGGGAACTAGTACCTAGCCGAAAATCACTCTACCTCTTCCTCCTCATAAGTCTTTCTTGTTCGCCCGTCCTTGCCATGGCCGGTGTGCAGAGCTCTAGGTCGAGAACTACTCGTAACAAGGGAGCGGCAACCAAGGACACGGAAAAAAATAGAGGGCTCGCCGCCTCGTAGAGACCTCGAAAGATCTCTCACGGGCAGGCGAGTGCTCCCAGGAGCACCCTAGCCGCAGAGGCGAGTGCTCCTAGGAGCGCCCTAGCCACGGAGGCGAGGGCTCCCAGGAGCGCCCTAGCCGCGGAGGCGAGTGCTCCTAGGAGCGCCCTAGCCACGGAGGGGAGGGCTCAGAGGAGTACCCTAGCCACGGAGGCGAACATGCTGAGCTGGCGGCGCTGGCGGCGCTGGAGTCGTTATCCCTCGACGACATGCCCGATCAGCTCAATAAGCAGGAGGAGTTCATCAACGGCTTGGTGGAGATGCTAAAGGAGAGCCTCGACGAGATGCCCGCTGAGCTCAATGAGCAGGGGGAGTTGACCGCCGGCTTGGTGATGCTGTTGAAGAAGAGCATTGCCTCGGATAAGAAGGCGACCGACGAAATCCTGCAACTTCAGGAGGACAAGGCGAAGCTCTGCCACGAGCTCAACTTGCTGAAGGAGGAGAACGCCGGCTGGAAGAAGCTGCATGAGAAGAGTAGTTCCTCGATGAAGACGCTGCAGGCCCTCGTCATGGTACAGAAGGAGGAGTTGGCGAAGCTCCGCATCAAGCACCCGGCTGAGGTCAAGGTACATAATGTGGCCGTGGAACAGACGATGAAGGCTCGCATGGAGAAATCCCGCGTCATGGACAGAATGAAGAAGATGCCGGAGGATATGTGCAAGGAGATGGAGGGTGTAGAGGTGATGAAGAAGTAGTTACGACTCCGTGGCCAGCAACCCTTCATGTAGTAGAGAGCAGCACCCCAGACTTGTGTGTGCGCCTTCCTTCTTTTTTCAGGTGATAATCTTCCTTCTTCTTTTGCTCCTGTGTTTCTTATTTTGCTTCGGGTGTTTCGCCGCACATGTCATGTTCTCTGCGAGGCATGAATATAACAATGCTAACGATGAGCGGCGCCGTGGGATTGATGACTAGAAAATTAGATCATTTTTATCGCCATATGGCACTAGGTTGCCTTGTTTCGTTCTCCTTCGTCGTACTAGTACTCCAGTGGAAAACTTGACTATACCACACGGTTCTTTGCTCCTTCTCAGGTCGTCGGCAACATTTATACGAGCAGTCAAATCACAAGGCCCCGCCTTCCAGCAGTAATGAGCCGTCAAATCACAAAGGCCCTCGCCTCTCGTGAAACCGACCAAGAGAGACTGCCCCGCCCTCTAGCCTTTTAAAAAATGTATACTTTTGTACAGTAGTAGTATCAATGGATTGCGCCATGGAGCAAAACTAACAAGATGAAATTAAAGAAAAAAGGTGGTACATATAGAGAGCGCTCGTCGCCAAATTATGCATATAGTAGTATTAAAAAAGCTAGTACGTGATTAAATGGGGTGCTAAATTATATTAAAGAAATTAGCATACCTATTTAATTCTTGGATTCTTATTATTTATGCCACTAGTTGTGTATCACTACTCATTTTTTCATTAGAAGTTACAACTACTCAAAAATTCCATTGATCCATGAGATGCTTGCTAAAAAATGCAATTAGATATCTCAAAAATGCCATCATTCTGTTATATGTTTGCACAAAAATGCCATTAGACATTTGTTATTTTCACGTCAAACCCGTTATCCATGTTATATGACAAAAATAAGCCGATTCTCACAATGATAAGTGTGGCCCCGCTTGTTAGGAGTAGCCAAGCGAATAATTTCACAGGAAATAAGAAAATTGTTGGGATCAAGTAGGCCCCACACTTTATTATACGGTAGTGAGATAGAGGGAGAGCTGGCATGTTGGTCCATAGGTATTTATGTCATTATAACATGGCAAAAGAGATTTGAGTCACAATAATGGTGTCCAGCACAACACACCCCTCAAATAAAACTAAGCACCCTGAAATTCTTTGACAACTAAACTGTTGGCTATATGATGTTGGCCATATATATTATATGTATATAATGTGAAGAAACGAGTGGTAGTACTATACCAACTAAAAGATGAACTGTAAGAAATACTATTATGTACGTACTGAAGAGTTAAAGTAACGAGAAGGAACATAACATAGTTCTGCTAGGGGCTCAGCACAACACACCCCTCAAATGAAACTAAGCACCCCTGAAATTAAACTAAGCAACTAATCCAGTAGACACTGCATCAGAACCACCATGAGCAACAACACTGCCACCTTACCCGGACTCCTCGTCGACGTGCTTGACTTCATCCTTGTCCCTCTTCCTCTTGGCCGATACTTTTTTGCTTGAACCGCACACTTGGCTCTTGCTCTTCATCCAACCCTTGTAGATATTAAAACAAAGGTAGGCATCCATTGCAGCGTACTAGATGTGGTCTATATATAGTACATTGCACTACCATGCATGACGATGAAACTTGGGCGAAGGTTTCTTCAGTTTACCGTACAAAGGATGAACCATGGCTCCTGCCATGGTCAGATTGAAGGCTGATCACTGGAGGACACCAGCCCATTTTTCTAGAGGTTGAAGGGCTCCCCTACAACGAGGCCTATCCGACCCAAGACTGTTATGTCGTTCGTAAAGTCTACAGTAACGGATTTTACTAGGCCGCCCACGAGGAAGTTCCTAAATTCCTCACACTCAACATCGGCATGGCATATGTGGTAGACCAAGCACAAGTTATGCACGCAAACCTGGATCATGATGACCCACAAGTATAGGGGATCAATCGTAGTCCTTTCGATAAGTAAGAGTGTCGAACCCAACAACGAGCAGAAGGAAATGACAAGCGGTTTTCAGTAAGGTATTCTCTGCAAGCACTGAAATTATCAGTAAGAGATAGTTTTGTGATAAGGTAATTTGTAGCGGGCAACAAGTATTGAAAGTAAATAAGGTGCAGCAAGATGGCCCAATCCTTTTTGTAGAAAATGGCAAGCCTGGACAAACTCTTATATGAAGGAAAACGCTCTCGAGGACACATGGGAATTATCGTCAAGCTAGTTTTCATCACGCTCATATGATTCGCGTTCGTTACTATGATAATTTGGTATGTGGGTGGACTGGTGCTTGGGTACTGCCCTTTCTTGGACAAGTATCCCACTTATGATCAACCCCTATTGCAAGCATCCGCAACTACAAAAGAAGTATTAAGGTAAACCTAACCATAGCATGAAACATATGGATCCAAATCAGCCCCTTACGAAGCAACTCATAAACTAGGGTTTAAGCTTCTGTCACTCTAGCAACCCATCATCTACTTATTACTTCCCAATGCCTTCCTCTAGGCCCAAACAATGGTGAAGTGTCATGTAGTCGACGTTCACATAACACCACTAGAGGAGAGACCACATACATCTCATCAAAATATCAAACGAATACCAAATTCACATGACTACTTATAGCAAGACTTCTCCCATGTCCTCAGGAACAAACGTAACTACTCACAAATCATATTCATGTTCATAATCAGAGGGGTATTAATATGCATAAAGGATCTAAACATATGATATTCCACCAAATAAACCAACTAGCATCAACTACAAGGAGTAATCAACACTACTAGCAACCGACAGGTACCAATCTGAGGCTTTGGGACAAACATTGGATACAAGAGATGGACTAGGGTTTTAGAGGAGATGGTGCTGGTGAAGATATTGATGAAAATTGACCCCCTCCCGATGAGAGGATCGTTGGTGATGACGATGGCGATGATTTCCCCCTCCCGGAGGGAAGTTTCCCCGGCAGAACAGCTCTGCCGCAGCCCTAGATTGGTTCCGCCAAGGATCCGCCTCGTGGCGGCGGAGTTTCTTCCCGAAAGCTTGCTTATGATTTTTCCAGGGTAAAAGACTTCATATAGCAGAAGATGGGCACCGAAGGCCTGCCAGGGGGCCCATGAGGCAGGGAGCGCGCCCCCACCCTCTTGGATGGTGGTGGCCCCCCTCGGTACTTTCTTCGCTCAGTATTTTTTATTAATTCCAAAAATAACTTCCGTGGAGTTTCAGCACTTTTGGAGTTGTGCAGAATAGGTCTATAATATTTGCACCTTTTCCAGCCCAGAATTCCAGCTGCCGGAATTCTCCCTCTTCACGTAAACCTTGTAAAATAAGAGAGAATAGGCATAAGTATTGTGACGTAACGTGTAATAACAGCCCATAATGCAATAAATATAGATATAAAAGCATGATGCAAAATGGACGTATCAACTCCCCCAAGCTTAGACCTTGCTTGTCCTCAAGCGGAAGCCGATAACGATAAAGATGTACACATGTTTAGAGATAGAGGTGTCGATAAAATAAAATACGGACATGAGGGCATCATGATCATTCTTATAACAATAACATATATGGATATTGTCATATGATTTCTTATGCTCAAGTAATAATCTATTCACAATGTCAAGTATGAATCAGAAACTTCATTGAGAACTACAAACTATGATCTCGGTCATTGAAGCAATTGCAATTTATCATAACATCGGAAAGAGTCAATATAAGAGCTTTTCAGCAAGTCCACATACTCACTATCATTTAGTCTTTCACAATTGCTAACACTGACGCAATACTTATGGGTATGGAGTTTTAATTGGACACAGAGAAAGATAGGGGCTTATAGTGTTGCCTCCCAACCTTTTACCTCAAGGGTAATGTCAACAATAATAATTCATGCTAACTTACATCCAATTGCATACATATACCAGGATATTTCCAACACAAGGCGCTTGCCAAAGGATAAAATGTAAAAAGGAAAGGTGAAGATCACCATGACTCTTGTATAAGGTAAAAGACAAAAGTAAAAGATAGGCCCTTCGCAGAGGGAAGCAGAGGTACTCATGTGCTTTTATGGTTGGATGCACGAAATCTTAATGCAAAAGAACGTCACTTTATATTTCCACTTGTGATATGGACCTTTATTATGCAGTCCATCGCTTTTATTACTTCCATATCACAAGATCGTATAAAGTTTATTTTCTCCACACTAATAAATCATACATATTTAAAGAGCAATTTTTATTGCATGCAACATGACAACTTACTTGAAGGATCTTACTCAATCCATAGGTAGATATGGTGGACACTCATGGCAAAACTGGTTTTAAGGGTATTCGGAAGCACAAGTAGTATCTCTACTTGGTGCAAAGAATTTGGCTAGCATGAGAGAGAAAGGCAAGGTCAACATGTTGGATGATCCATGACAATATACTTTATTTCGGATATAAGAAAACATAACCCATTACGTTGTCTTCCTTGTCCAACATTAACTCTTTAGCATGTCATATTTTAATGAATGCTCCCAATCATAAAAGATGTCCAAGATAGTATATTTATATGTGGAGTTTCAGGACTTTTGGAGTTGTGCAGAACATGTCTCTAATATTTGCTCCTTTTCTAGCCCAGAATTCCAGCTGCCGGCATTCTCCCTCTTCATGTAAACCTTGTAAAATAAGAGAGAATAGGCATAAGTAGTGTGACATAACGTGTAATAACAGCCGATAATGCAATAAATATCGATATAAAACCATGATCCAAAATGTACGTATCAACTCCCCCAAGCTTAGACCGCTTCTCCTCAAGCGGAAGCCGATAACGATAAATATGTCCACATGTTTAGAGATAGAGGTGTCGATAAAATAAAATACAGACATGAGGGCATCATGATCATTCTTGTAACAGCAACATATATGGATATTGTCATATGATTTTTTATGCTCAAGTAATAATCTATTCACAATGTCAAGTATGAATCAGAAACTTCATTGAGAACTAACAAACTATGATCTCAGTCATTGAAGCAATTGCAATTTATCATAACATCGGAAAGAGTCAATATAAGAGCTTTTCAGCAAGTCCACATACTCTCAACTATCATTTAGTCTTTCACAATTGCTAACACTCACGCAATACTTATGGGTATGGAGTTTTAATTGGACACAGAGAAAGATAGGGGCTTATAGTGTTGCCCCCCAACCTTTTACCTCAAGGGTAATGTCAACAATAATAATTCATGCTAACTTACATCCAATTGGATATATATATCAGGATCTTTCCAAAACAATGCGCTTGCCAAAGGATAAAATGTAAAAAGGAAAGGTGAAGATCACCATGACTCTTGTATAAGGTAAAAGACAAAAGTAAAAGATAGGCCCTTCGCAGAGGGAAGCAGAGGTTCTCATGTGCTTTTATGGTTGGATGCATGAAATCTTAATGCAAAAGAACGTCACTTTATATTTCCACTTGTGATATGGACCTTTATTATGCAGTCCATCGTTTTTATTACTTCCATATCACAAGATCGTATAAAGTTTATTTTCTCCACACTAATAAATCATACATATTTAGAGAGAAATTTTTAGTGCATGCAACATGACAACTTACTTGAAGGATCTTACTCAATCCATAGGTAGATATGGTGGACACTCATGGCAAAACTGGTTTTAAGGGTATTCAGAAGCACAAGTAGTATCTCTACTTGGTGCAAAGAATTTGGCTAGCATGAGAGGGAAAGGCAAGATCAACATGTTGGATGATCCATGACAATATACTTTATTTCGGATATAAGAAAACATAACCCATTATGTTGTCTTCCTTGTCCAACATTAACTCTTTAGCATGTCATATTTTAATGAGTGCTCACAATCATAAAAGATGTCCAAGATAGTATATATATATATATATGTGTGAAAACCTCTCTTTCTTTACTACTTCCTATTAATTGGAACGATGACCAAAACTATGTTTGTCAACTCTCAACAACTTTTATTCATCATACTCTTTATATGTGAAGTCATTACTCTCCATACGATCTTTATTTCTTTTTATGCTTTCTCTTTTCCCTCAAGATCATACCAAGATAATCAAGCCCTTGACTCAACACTAATCTTTATTATATATAGCTCAAGGACTCGATTACATAGAAGGATCATAAAGCAAAACTCAAAACTAAATCATACTAAAACTTTATTCTACTAGATCAAGATATTACCAAAATGATCGAACTAAGAAAAAGGTAAAGATAGGAGTGTGATGGTGATACGATACCGGGGCACCTCCCCCAAGCTTGGCAGTTGCCAAGGGGAGTGCCCATACCCATGTGATTATGTCTCCTTCCTCGGAAGTGGTGGTGATGGGGTTGTTGATGATGTAGGCTTGTCGTCCATCTTCCAAGGCATAGGCTCACCATAATAGAAGGATGATCGAGTCTCCGGGATCCTTAAATCTGCAGCCAAACTCATCCTCTTGAATCTATATTCATACTCACAGTTTTGGTTTTGCAGGTCATAGATCTGGGCTTGGAGGTGCTCGATTTTCTCGTAAAGCATGAAGATGGCCTCCCCAATGTCCTTGGCGTCCAGCTTGTGGTTGTTGGTGAACTCCGTGATCATTATGTGATTGGTGTCGAGTCCACGCTCCACCATCTCCTGACACTTGAAATCTTGTTGCTTCAAGCCTTGTCTGCACGCTTCCGGTCCTCCTTGGTCCCTCAACATCACGGATGTGCAGCACCCCATCATGCACCTCAATGGTTTGAGGATGTTGTAGCACTTCCGCGAGGTAGGGGTTGATGACCTTCTCGAAGAAGTTGTCCTTGGGGGCACTTGGAGACGTCATGGCGATCTAGATCTGTCAGAAAAACAGCTCGAAACAAAAACAGAGGATAATTGCGTGATTCGGTGGTCAAAACCTTCGGGAGATTATATAATGAATTTTTACCGACCAAAAGAAGTATCGTGTAAGAAAACGGAGTCCGGAGAGCACACGAGGTGCCCACAAGGCAGGGGGCGCGCCCAGGGGGTAGGGTGCACCCTCCACCCTCGTGGACGCCTCGTGTCCTTCCCGGACTACTTCTTAATTTCCTATTTTCTTAAATATTCCAAAACGGAGAAAAATTGCCATTAGAACTGTTTTGGAGTCGGTTTAATTACCGTACCACATACCTATTCCTTTTCGGAGTCTGAAACGTTCTGGAAAGTGTCCCTTATGTATTCCTCCGGGGTTACGGTTTCAATAACATTAGTTTCAACCTTTATAGGATTACCTGAGATATATTGTTTGATTCTTTCACCGTTCACCACCTTCAGATTTGTGCCTTCGAAGTTGTTGATTTTTATGGCACCGGAACGATAGACCTCCTCGATAACGTAAGGACCTTCCCATTTGGAGAGAAGTTTTCCAGCAAAAAATCTCAAACGAGAGTTGAATAGCAACACATGATCACCTACATTAAACTCACGCTTTTGTATCCTTTTTTCATGCCATCTTTCAACTTTTTCTTTAAATAGTTTGGCATTCTCATAGGCTTGAATTCTCCATTCATCAAGTGAGCTAATGTCAAATAACCTCTTCTCACCGGCAAGTTTGAAATCATAACTGAGCTCTTTAATGGCCCAATATGCCTTATGTTCTAGTTCGAGAGGTAAGTGACATGCTTTTCCATAAACCATTTTATACAGAGACATAGCCATAGGATTTTTATATGCAGTAGGCCCATAATGCATCATCAAGTTTCTTGGACCAATTCTTTCAAGATCTATTAACAGTCTTTTGCAAAATTAATTTAAGCTCTCTATTACTCAATTCTACTTGACCACTAGACTGTGGGTGATATGGGGATGAAATTCTATGATTAACATCATACTTAGCAAGCATTTTACGAAAAGCACCATGAATAAAATGTGAACCACCATCAGTCATTAAATATCTAGGGACTCCAAACCTCGGAAAAATAACTTCTTTAAGCATCTTAATAGAGGTGTTATGATCGGCACTACTAGTTGGAATAGCTTCTACCCACTTAGTAACGTAACCAACATCAACTAAAATATGTGTATACCCATTAGAGGAAGGAAACGGTCCCATAAAATCAAAGCCCCAAACATCAAATGGTTCAATAACGAGTGAATAATTCATAGGCATTTCTGGACGTCTAGTAATATTACCAATTCTTTGACATTCATCACAAGATAAGACAAACTTACGGGCATCTTTGAAGAGAGTAGGCCAATAAAAACCGGATAGCAATACCTTATGTGCAGTTCTATCTCCAGCGTGGTGTCCTCCATAAGCTTCGGAGTGACACTTGCGTAGGATCTGTTCCTGTTCTTGCTCGGGTATACAACGTCTAATAACACCATCTACTCCTTCTTTATAAAGGTGTGGTCATCCCGGAAGTAATGTCTTAAATCATAGAAAAACTTTTTCTTTTGCTGGTATGTGAAACTAGGTGGTATAAATTTAGCAACAATATAATTAGCATAATCAGCATACCATGGAGCAGTGCGAGAAGCATTTATGACAGCTAATTGTTCATCAGGAAAGCTATCATCAATAGGTAGTAGATCATCAAGAACATCCTCTAACCTAGACAAGTTGTCTGCAACGGGGTTCTCAGCTCCCTTTCTATCAATAATATGCAAATCAAATTCTTGTAGCAAGAGAACCCATCTAATAAGTCTAGGTTTAGCATCTTTCTTTTCCATAAGGTATTTAATAGCAGCATGATTAGTGTGAACAGTTACTTTAGAATCAACAATATAAGGTCTGAACTTATCACAAGCAAATACAACTGCTAAAAATTCTTTTTCAGTAGTAGCATAATTTCTCTGGGCATTGTCTAGAGTTTTACTAGCATATTGGATAACATTTAATTTCTTATCAACTCTTTGTCCTAGAACAGCACCTACAGCATAATCGCTAGCATCACACATAATTTCAAAGGGTAAATTCCAATCGGGTGGCTAAGCAATAGGTGCAGACATCAAAGCTTTCTTAAGTATTTCAAATGCTTCTACACAATCATCATCAAAGACAAAAGGAATATCTTTTTGTAAGAGATTAGTCAGAGGCCTGGAGATTTTAGAGAAGTCCTTAATGAACCTCCTATAAAAACCGGCATGACCAAGGAAACTTCTTATACCTTTAATGTCCTTGGGACACGGCATCGTTTCAATAGCATCAACTTTAGCTTTTTCAACTTCAATACCTCTTTCAGAAATTTTATGCCCCAAGACAATACCTTCATTAACCATAAAGTGGCACTTCTCCCAATTCAAGACAAGGTTAGTTTCTTCACATCTCTGCAAAACTCGATCAAGGTTGCTCAAGCAATCATCAAAAGAAGTTCCATATACGGAGAAATCATCCATGAAAACATCAACAATATTTTCACAAAAATCAGAGAATATAGCCATCCTTCATCTTTGAAAGGTAGCAGGTGCGTTACATAAACCAAAAGGCATACGTCTATAAGCAAAGGTACCGAAAGGGCAAGTAAAAGTGGTCTTTTCTTGATCCTCTTTTGACGCAGGTATTTGAGAGAAACCAGAATAACCATCTAGAAAGAAAAAATGCATATGTTTGCGGAAATCAATTACCATTCTATAACATGTAATAATTCTTTGTGGGATCAATTCATCTTTATCATTAGGAACAACGGTAATACCTCCCTTCTTAGGGACACAATGGACAGGACTTACCCACTGACTATCAGCAACGGAATAAATTATACCTACCTCCAGAAGCTTTAGTATTTCTTTCCTTACCACTTCTTTCATCTTAGGATTTAACCGTCGTTGGTGATCAACAACTGGTTTAGCGTCTTTCTCCAATTTTACTTTGTGTTGGCATAGAGTGGGACTAATGCCCTTAAGATCATCAAGAGTATATCCAATAGCAGCATGGTGCTTCTTCAGAGTTTTCAATAATTTCTTTTCTTCATGCTCTGAAAGGTTAGCACTAATAATAACATGATATATCTTCTTTTCATAAGGATAAGCATATTTAAGAGTATCATGTAATTGTTTAAGCTCAAACACGGGATCACCCTTGGGTGGAGGAGGATCCCCTAGGATTTCAACAGGAAAGTTGTGTTTCAAAATAGGTCCCTGTTTAAAGAATACTTCATCTATTTCCCTTCTTTCATGCATAAACATATCATTTTCATGGTCTAGGAAATACTGTTCTAAAGGATCATTAGGAGGCACGGCAATAGAAGCAAGACCAATAATTTCATCTTTACTAGGCAATTCCTCATCACGGGGTTGTCTACGAAATTTAGCAAAGTTAAACTCATGAGACATATCCCCCAAACCAATAGTAACAACATCCTTTTTGCAATCTATCCTAGCATTAACAGTATTCAAGAAGGGTCTACCAAATATGATGGGACAGAAGTCATCTTGTGGGGAACCAAGAACAAGAAAACCAAGAATAGTGTCTCTATTGGCAAGCTTAATTGTAACATCAATTTCCTCTAACTCAGCAGGTGCAATATCATGCATAATTTCTTTGTATAAGGAATGAGGTATTGCACTTGCACTAGCACCCATATCACATAAGCCATGATAACAATTATCTCCTATTTTAACAGAAATAACAGGCATGCCTACAACAGGTCTATGTTTATTTTTAGTATCAGGTCTAGCAATTCTAGCAGCTTCAGTGTAGAAGTAAATAACATGCCCATCAATATTATCAGCCAAGAGATCTTTAACCATAGCAATACTAGGTTCAACTTCAATTTTCTCAAGGGGTTTGGGTGTCCTAATATTACTTTTGTTGACCACAGTGGAAGCTTTAGCATGATCCTTTATTCTAACAGGGAAAGGTGGTTTCTCAATATAAGTAGTAGGGACGACATGATCATTATAAGTGATAGTCTTTTCTTCAACTTTAATAGGTGCAACTACCTTTACTTCAATGGGAGGATTATATTTAAACCACTTCTCCTTAGGGAGACCAACATGAGTAGCAAAGGATTCACAAAAAGAAGCTACTATCTCATAGTCAAGTCCATATTTAGTGCTAAATTCACGGAAAACATCGGTATCCATAAAAGATTTAACACAATCAAACTTAGGTGTTATACCTGACTCCTTACCTTCATCGAGATCCCAATCTTCAGAGTTGTGTTTAATTCTTTCCAATAAATCCCATTTAATTCAATAGTCTTCATCATAAAAGAGCCAGTACAAGAAGTATCGAACATGAAGCGATTACTGAGAGAAAGCCGAGCATAAAAATTTTGAATAATAATTTCTCTTGAGAGCTCATGATTGGGGCATGAATATAACATTCACTTAAGCCTCCCCCAAGCTTGAGCGATGCTTTCTCCTTCGCGAGGCCAAAAATTATATATATAATTACGATCACGATGAACAAGATGCATAGGATAAAACTTCTGATGAAATTCCAATTTCAATCGGTTGTAGTTCCATGATCCCATATCATCACATAGCCTAAAGCATGTAAATGCATTTCCCTTAAAATATAAAGGGAGGACCTTCTTCTTGAGAACATCCTCGGGCATACCTGCAAGCTTAAATAATCCACAAACTTCATCCACATAGATTAGGTGCAAATCGGGATGTAATGTCCCATCACGTGTGAAAGGATTAGCTAGCAGTTTCTCTATCATACCCGAAGGAATTTCAAAGTAAACATTTTCAGTAGGTTCAGTAGGTTGAGGAGCAACTCTTTGCTCTACAGGTTGGGGTGAAGATACCCCGAACAAGCCCCTCAAAGGATTACTTTCCATAGTAACAAGTGACAGTAAATTTCAGCACACTATATAAATTTTTCCTTACCAAATTCCACCTACCAAAGGCGCTTCACTCCCCGGCAATGGCACCAGAAAAGAGTCTTGATGACCCACAAGTATAGGGGATCTATCATAGTCCTTTTGATAAGTAAGAGTGTCGAACCCAATGAGGAGCAGAAGGAAATGACAAGCAGTTTTCAGTAAGGTATTCTCTGCAAGCACTGAAATTATCGGTAACAGATAGTTTTGTGATAAGGTAATTTGTAGCGGGCAACAAGTAATGAAAGTAAATAAGTTGCGGCAAGATGGGCCAATACTTTTTGTAGCAAAAGACAAGCCTGGACAAACTCTTATATGAAGGAAAACGCTCCCGAGGACACATGGGCATTATCGTCAAGCTAGTTCTCATCACGCTCATATGATTCGCATTCGTTACTTTGATAATTTGGTATGTGGGTGGACCGATGCTTGGTTACTGCCCTTTCTTGGACAAGTGTCCCACTTATGATCAACCTCTATTGCAAGCATCCGCAACTACAAAAGAAGTATTAAGGTAAACCTAACCATAGCATGAAACATATGGATCCAAATCAGCCCCTTACGAAGCAACTCATAAACTAGGGTTTAAGCATCTGTCACTCTAGCAACCCATCATCTACTTATTACTTCCCAATGCCTTCCTCTAGGCCTAAACAATGGTGAAGTGTCATGTAGTCGACGTTCACATAACACCACTAGAGGAGAGACAACATACATCTCATCAAAATATCGAACGAATACCAAATTCACATGACTACTTATAGCAAGACTTCTCCCATGTCCCCAGGAACAAACGTTACTACTCACAAATCATATTCATGTTCATAATCAGAGGGGTATTAATATGCATAAAGGATCTGAGCATATGATATTCCACCAAATAAACCAACTAGCATCAACTACAAGGAGTAATCAACACTACTAGCAACCCACAGGTACCAATCTGAGGCTTTGGGACAAACATTGGATACAAGAGATGGACTAGGGTTTTAGAGGAGATGGTGCTGGTGAAGATGTTGATGAAGATTGACCCCCTCCCGATGAGAGGATCATTGGTGATGACGATGGTGATGATTTCCCCCTCCCGGAGGGAACTTTCCCCTGCAGAACAGCTCTGCCGCAGCCCTAGATTGGTTCCGCCAAGGTTCCGCCTCGTGGCGGCGGAGTTTCTTCCCGAAAGCTTGCTTATGATTTTTCCAGGGTAAAAGACTTCATATAGCAGAAGATGGGCACCGAAGGCCTGCCAGGGGGCCCATGAGGCAGGGGGCGCGCCCCCCACCCTCGTGGATGGTGGTGGCCCCCCTCTGGTACTTTCTTTGCTCAGTATTTTTTATTAATTCCAAAAATAACTTTAGTGGAGTTTCAGGACTTTTGGAGTTGTGCAGAATAGGTCTCTAATATTTGCTCCTTTTCAGCCCAGAATTCCAGCTGCCGGCATTCTCCCTCTTCATGTAAACCTTGTAAAATAAGAGAAAATAGGCATAAGTATTGTGACATAATGTGTAATAACAGCCCATAATGCAATAAATATCGATAGAAAAGCATGATGCAAAATGGACGTATCAACTCCCCCAAGCTTAGACCTCGCTTGTCATCAAGCGGAAGCCGATAACGATAAATATGTCTACATGTTTAGAGATAGAGGTGTCTATAAAATAAAATACGGACATGAGGGCATCATGATAATTCTTATAACAGCAACATATATGGATATTGTCATATGATTTCTTATGCTCAAGTAATAATCTATTCACAATGTCAAGTATGAATCGGAAACTTCATTGAGAACTAACACACTATGATCTCGGTCATTGAAGCAATTGCAATTTATCATAACATCGGAAAGAGTCAATATAAGAGCTTTTCAGCAAATCCAGATACTCAACTATCATTTAATCTTTCACAATTGCTAACACTGACGCAATACTTATGGGTATGGAGTTTTAATTGGACACAGAGAAAGATAGGGGCTTATAGTGTTGCCTCCCAACCTTTTACCTCAAGGGTAATGTCAACAATAATAATTCATGCTAACTTACATCCAATTGCATACATATACCAGGATATTTCCAACACAAGGCGCTTGCCAAAGGATAAAATGTAAAAAGGAAAGGTGAAGATCACCATGACTCTTGTATAAGGTAAAAGACAAAAGTAAAAGATAGGCCCTTCGCAGAGGGAAGCAGAGGTACTCATGTGCTTTTATGGTTGGATGCACGAAATCTTAATGCAAAAGAACGTCACTTTATATTTCCACTTGTGATATGGACCTTTATTATGCAGTCCATCGCTTTTATTACTTCCATATCACAAGATCGTATAAAGTTTATTTTCTCCACACTAATAAATCATACATATTTAAAGAGCAATTTTTATTGCATGCAACATGACAACTTTCTTGAAGGATCTTACTCAATCCATAGGTAGATATGGTGGACACTCATGGCAAAACTGGTTTTAAGGGTATTCGGAAGCACAAGCAGTATCTCTAATTGGTGCAAAGAATTTGGCTAGCATGAGAGGGAAAGGCAAGCTCAACATGTTGGATGATCCATGACAATATACTTTATTCTGGATATAAGAAAACATAACCCATTACGCTGTCTTCCTTGTCCAACATTAACTCTTTAGCATGTCATATTTTAATGAGTGCTCCCAATCATAAAAGATGTCCAAGATAGTATATTTATATGTGGAGTTTCAGGACTTTTGAAGTTGTGCAGAATAGATCTCTAATATTTGCTCCTTTTCCAACCCAGAATTCCAGCTGCCAGCATTCTCCCTCTTCATGTAAACCTTGTAAAATAAGAGAGAATAGGCATCAGTATTGTGACATAACGTGTAATAACAGCCCATAATGCAATAAATATCGATATAAAAGCATGATGCAAAATGGACGTATCAGATCACAGCGGGCTTCATCTTCTCTTCCTCCTTTAGATTCTTCTCTATGTCCAGGGTTGTGGTGTACTCAACATCTAGCCCAGCGACCCACTCATCATTTGACTTTTCAAACATGCGTCTGAAGCGAGCAAGGCATCCTTTCACCGTCGCGGAAGAACGAGTGTAGATGACATCGAACTCATCGCCGGTGATGGTTCTAACCTTGTACTCACTGCCGATCATGGAGATTTGGGACAACATGGATTTGGGGGAGGGTTAGGATTAGTGGAACTGCCGTAATGTGGAAGGACGGTATGACTAGGAGCGAACTACCGTAATGTTAAAGGACGTCCGGGGAACAGTAGGAGCGAATTGCTAGCGGTTTTTTGATTGTAAAAATGTTGAGTGGGGCGTGTGAACGGCAGGGTAATGGCTTGCCTGGTGGATAAATGGATTCATGCACAGTACTACGGGGCCCCAATTAGATGTCATGTCTACTCGATGCCCAATTAAATGGCTTTCGATTCCATGTCAAGCGTCGGGGAAATTACAGGTGTACGAAGCTTTCCACCCTCACATGATACGGGCTTCCGAGAGCCCTTGGATCTGAGATCGAACGGTTGCATGGCGTGATTCTAGACCTATGGGTGAATATCCTATCCTGGAAGCTTATTCTGCAAATTTTCAGCAACTTAGCATGCGGCCGTTCGATCTCAGATCCAAGGGCTGCCAGCAGCCCGTATCATGGTCGCGCCTACCACGACCGTCGCCTCGCTCGCGCCCTTGGAGATTTAACATGGTGCGTTAGGCTATCTGATGTTGGCATGTCATACATAGTCATCACTTAGTCACTCATACAACAAGGTTAGCTATAAGGTTGGCTGTAAGAGTATTTTCTTTTACTTCTCTCTATCTCTTTCTTCGTAGTATTTATTGCATTTGCCAAGGAGTGACCTCTTCAAATGAAATGGTGCTTAGATGAGGTGCTAAGGGCATTAAATGGCTTAGCAACTCAAGTCCCCAATGCATAGGTGCTTAGTTTTTTGTTGCTAAGCTTGCTTCATTTAATTAGCTATAGACTCAAAATTGTCTTTTCACCTAGGTACACGCGCTTAGCATCGTTTCTTCCTGGGGTCAACAAACTAGTCTCTCTCTTCTTAATTAACTTGCCACATCAGACTTTATGCCTATATCGCAGGCTTAGCACCTGTACTAGCAAGTACAATAGTGGGCTATAAGCCCGCTTAGATGGCATTTTTGCATTTGTGGAGGAGAGAGGCAAGGAAAAAGTGGTGGAGTGGGCTCTCAAGCAAGAGCCAGCCTCTACATGGTGGAGCATTGGGAGAGGCACCTGTATACCATGGAGGTGGTCAGGAATTAGGAGACTCACGCCGGTTGTAGCGCCGCAGTTAAAATTATAATTGCAAGTCAAATCACACGGCCTCACCTATCCAGCAGTAACTCGCTGTCAAATCACAAAGCCCTACATTTGCAGCTGCCTACTCCCTCATCTTCTTGCGTCTCTATCGAACCGACTAGGCAGAACTGCCCTACCTACCACGCGAGAAAAGCCCCGCCCTCGACTTTTAAATAGTAGAGTATAATTTTGTATCCATGGCTTGCGCCATGGATCAAAGCCTCAAGAAAACGGCGTTACACATGTACGGAGTATATAGCACGCCCGTCGCATTTGCGTCGCACCCCAGACGGTCGGTCTGTCTGGCACGCCGCTCTCTGAATGGAACACGCGTCATATTGCATTTGCACACACATGTAGGACCACAATTGAGAACCGACCATAGGCACACTCCGCGGCCCCGCAAGTCGGGTGAGTTAATAGAAGAGAGAGACGAGCGCTATTACTGGAGCAGTGTTGTACAACCGTTGGTGCCTGGACGATCCCTTCATGACACAGAAGATCAATTCGTCCATGTATGTGACCAGACTCCAGCAGACACGGCTGGATTGGCTATCGTCCACATATCATGCAGGCTATGTTGTACAGGGCTGTAGTTCTGATGAGAAATCTAAAAAAAGGTTTCTTGTCATCTCGCAATATTAGGTGTCATGTGCTTTTGATCATTGCGAGGGTTAATCAGCGACAACTGAGTTCCTCCAAGGCGCTGGTCATTGGGGGCACATGCACGAAGACTACTCGGCTGCCATCTAGGTCAAGCCGGCTATGTTAATTAGGACATCTATCGATGGACCCCTTTTCTACGAGTTTATCTTTAATTTGAGCTTTCATCCTCATCTAGTCTGTCCGTCGGGATTCATGTTGTCTCCTTGGGGCAGTGAGGTTATGGTTTCTTGCCATATGGCATTTTTTCATGTTATAATGTTATGATCCGGTCCTTCAGATCAAAATGACGACAACTGCGCCTCCGGGGCACGTGCATGAAGACTTCTTGACAGTCATTGACGAGGTCAAGCCAGCTCTGGTAGGCAAAAGAAAAGTACTCCACTGTATAGGCAGGAGCCTCCGCGCTTGCTTGCTAGTGTTGCTCTCTTCACACTGTCTTGTCCTCCCCAGATCTAAACACGACAGCGGTGACCACACTCTCTCTCTGCTCACCGCTGGTCACAGATCCAGCCGGATCCTCTCCGCCGGGGAAGGTGAGAAGGTCGTCCTCGGCGATGGCTCTTACCCACTGCCGGCGCGTCCTGATCAACGTGCCTTGCCGTTCTCTCCCATGCACCGCCGGCTAGGGAGGGCCTCTGACCCCTTCTTCCTTGCTGCCGCGGTGTGGGCAGATCCGGCCTCCCGCCGCCCACCTAGCGACATCCCGGCAACCCTCAGGTATAACTTCCTTCGAAACCGGCCTTGCTCTACTTCCCGAGCTCCTGACGTCGCTGCATTTGTATCTTTTACTATTTCTTAGGCCCCCTCGTAGATAGGATCGATTGGCTGTTCGAAAGCCACCTAAATTTTTACTATTAAGAGGTAAAACTAGTTCATGCACTCGAATCTAGTACTACTTGGTTCAAACAAGGAAGAAATGGGGTGGGGGTGGGGGAAGATTTGTTACCTGAATCTAGGACCTGGTCGAAAGAGGAAATAATGGGGGCGAAAAGTAGCAGAGACTGGCTATCCAACTGGTCTCTTGGTCTAATAGGGAAATAAAGGGAAACGCAGTACAAACTCAATATAAACCCGACCTATTAGTTGAAAATGGCAAGAAAGTGGGGACTGGGGGACAAGTAAACAGAGTATGTCCAGCACTAGATTTGCTAGGCTCACACAGTATAAGGTGGCTATACCGAACAAAAATGGGACCAACACAGATATCCGGTTCTGATGTTTGTTGCCCCGAGCCACTCTTATGTAATATGAATCAATGGCACTGTTTTTCATGTCCTGCTAAATTTCCCATTAAGATAAGTTGCTTCTTTTCGTTAGAAATGCAACTGTCCTGGTCTGCCTACTCTCCCGTGCCCAAATACCAACTCTGTAGCAGCTGTTAATGTAATGTTGCTGGTAAAATGAAGCAATGTCACCATTAAAGTAAATGTCATATTTAACGGCTGTCATAGTTAATCATAATGCCCACACTAATATCTAGCAATGCTGCTGCTTTAGAAATTGCTACTGTCCTTTTAGGATTGCCATTCAGATAAGGAACATGCTTCTTTTCATTTGATGTATGTTTCATCACTTGTTAGTCACCCTCCTTTCCACCTTTTTTGTGCAAACATAGATATACATTTCACGCTTGACCTTAGTTGAACTTCACAAATGATATCCAAATTATAGTTGAACATTCCACGAGCTTCACAACCAACCTTCATGTTGCTCAATTTTATTGAAACTAATGAAGAAGAAGCTCTGTGGGTTTTGTTTTCTGATGGAAATGGAACCGGGGCTAGAGCCCTTTTCTTAAAAAATGAAGAAGAAGCTGCTAGCTCATGGGACATTGCTTCATTTTAGGTGAACTGCACCAAAAGCTCCCATGAATTGAATCATCCATGTTGGTGACTGGTGTCATCCCTTCTACGATGGCGTTGACTACAGATATGGTTCCCATCACGAGGTATGTCCCTTTTTGGACTGATCGTTTGCCAAAGATCCTGCATGTTGAGTCTGCTCTTGTGCTACTGTTTTAGCACTGCCATGGTAAAGCAGTAATGTTATTATTTTGCACCTTAATCTAGTGGCACTATTAATTTGAGGCAATGTTTTGGCATCGCTAGTGCCATTGATTTTTTTTATATATCGAAAGAGGGGGTTTCCTCCGATTTCTTTAAAGAAACCCAACCATACAGAACCATTACACGACAACATCTCGGTGTAAACGGGCAGTTATGCAACTACTACTAGAATAGACTGAGTACTAGCAGGAGACAAGTTCACCACATAAGCTAGGCAGGTAGGGGGATGCAGCACCAGCTCGACCAAGTTTGGATTACAACCCAAATGCTACCACAGAAACATCAGGGGGAAGATAGGGAATGAAAGAGCCAGCTTCAGCATCCCGGTCTAAACACCCCCGGCCTCCATCCTTGCGACGCACGGTACACCTCGTTTGCCACCTGCTCGAACCTAGTGCCACTAATAAAATGAAGTAATAATACAGCTAAAATAGAGCGAGTGTCCTCTCTATCATTTCATTTCCAATGTGGATAAAGAAAGTGCTTCCCTTTGTTAGTATATGTTTCATCAACTAGTCCCATTGTTAATGTTTAGGCGTTTCTGCAAACTGGGGTGCTTAATTTAGTTGATCTGCACAAAAATAGAGATTGGAATGTCTCAAGGCCCCTCCTTGTACTACCGTTGTACACTGATGTTCCTCACTGGCAGAAGGTGTATCGGGGAGACTTGGGTCGATTTCCAGTATGAGGCCTACCGTGTGAGGCGTCGCAGGGCCCATCTCGCCCTCGCAACATGGCATACTATGATACTATCGCAATATTTTGTTCTATTTATTAGTGTATGTTTCATCAACTAGTGCCACTATAATGTAATCACGCTTTTTCATTATCTGTGCAAAAAGGGTTATTCAGCTGCATTTTGGTGGAACTGCACAAATGTACGGATGGAACCGGCATATATGCAGAGTGCGAGGTGTGCCAAGTAAAAATTACTGACACCAACCATGCTCCATGCACGCATTGGCATCCACCACCACCAGTGGGATGTGTGGCGCTCCCTGTGGACGGATCTTTCTCTGTAGCAAATCCTCTAACCAAATACTAGTAGCTTATATATTGGTAGTTTTCTAGGGAGTACTCTTTTCTGAAAGAAGCATCAATCTATTTTTCTTTATTTGTACACAGTGTCACAACTTTGACCCAAAGGTCCAGAGCTATTTTAGGGTGATTGGCGTAGTACTCGGAGACTGATTGTAACCATGATTTTCATTAGCCATCACACCGATTGTAAGCATGAGCAGATGGAAGATTAGGTTAGTGCGAAGCTTACCTTAAACCCTACCGCCGCCGTTAAAATGAGGCGAGCGTCGAGGGAACCGTGGAGAATGGTGAGGAAGCGACGTCGCACCATCCGGCCTCCTCTTGCGGTGGGAGAACGAATACTCATGTGGCTCCGGCTGGCTCTCCACCCTCACGAACGGCACACTGTACTCGATCAATTCATTATCCTCTGGATGCTCGACCTTCGACCTGTACGCCCACCACCTCCGCCTGACTTTTGCCTCGGGCGAATCTGTCTGCTCCATCGCCCAGAGGAGATACTCGATGAACTCGAAGGACTGCGGCGTGACTGCCGCCAAGGAGTACATCACCGCCGTCTCGCTCTTTCGCATACATTGCCACATGGCCCTCATCGTCCTCAAAATCTCCCACACATTGTCAAACCAAGTAAGGTTCTCCTTCAACCTGGCTAACTTTGCCTGGTCGCCGCCGGCGATCTGCCCGATTCGCTGCTGCATCCACTCCATAGATGTCCTTCTGACAGGTCCGGTGCTAGCTTTAGAAGATGGGAGGAGATACGGTGGTCTTGCAATAGAGAAGACGGAGAGGCGAGATGGTGGTTTTGCAATGGAGAAGATGGAGAGGAGAGGGGGTGGTTTTGCAATGGAGAAGAGAGAAAGAGGCGAGACGATGGTTTTGGAATGGAGATGATGGAGAGGAGAGGAGGTGGTTTTGCAATGGAGAAGAGGGAGAGGAGTGTGCGGCAGCGATTTAGGATTGGACGAGAGGGCCGGCGCGTTGTGACTGTATCAAAATCAAAATCAATTTACCCTTCAATTAAGAAAGCGACCCCACATTAACTAGTCTCCCTTTTATTCTGGGTCATAATTGACCATGCTTTTGAAAAATAAAATATATGTTATATGTTGATAAAATAATATAATTGGAAAGTACATTCAGATACGAACCAAATGATACAATTTTTGGTGACATGCATTCATATTTTGCTTGTCAAATTCAATAGATGGTCAAACTTTGACCCAAAATACGCAAAACAAAAAATACTTCCAAGACCAGCGCCGCTCCTCTCCTCTTAAACCACCGCCGCTCCTCTCCTGTTCCAATCTAAATCCAGCCCCGCTCCTCTCCCTTCCATTTCAAAACCACCACCCCTCGTCTTCTGTTCGAATCGAAAGCCAGCGCCGCTCCTCTCCTGTTCTAATCCAAAACCAGCACCGCTCCTCTCCTCTTCCATTCAAAAACCGCCACCGGTGAGTGAAGGTGCTGTGGAGAAGTAGATCGATGGAGGAGTACAGCCGATATGTGAGGATCGCAGACGACGACCCTGTGAAGCTAGCTAGGATGTTGGAGATACAGTCTTGGTTTGACAACAAGGACCAACTAGCAGCGACGGCGACATTCATGGCCAAATATCTGCAACAGAGCGAAAAGGTGGTGATACTCCTAAAGGGAGTCATGCCGGAGTACATAGAGCTACTTCTCTGGGCCATGGAGCAAACAGATTCACCGAATCCAATAGTGAGGCAGCTGTAGTGAGAGTATCGATCACAGATGGAGCATCCACAAGATATTGAAGGATCGAGCATCTACCGGGTGCCGGTTCTGAGGGTGTCATGCCAGAACGAGCTGGTGGAGTCTTCGTTGACCGAACCCAACTGCAAGAGGAGAAAAGCAGTTGGCCCGACGACGCTTCCCCGCCATCCTCTCCCTCGCCGTTCACATTGTATCACGGGGCGGCTGTCTGCCGCTGAGGAATAGGAGGAGACTGCCCCCCCAGACCAATAGTCAGCAGGTTGTGAATTGTCAGGAGGAGCATAGGGTTGTCAGTATTTGCAGGTTGTGAATTGTGTTTTGTGTTGTGTATTTTGAGAGTACTTTCAGATATGAATGTCTTTTGAACTTCGGATTTGCAGTATTGAGCATATGAAGTATTTTATGAATTCTAGAGATCTATTTTTTGCACTTCAAAAATGTAGTTTCATAGGAGTATAAAAGTGTAGACAATGTGATTCTTAGATAAGAAACTGCAAGTTCAGTTTCAGATAAGAAACTGCAAGTTTCAGAGGCAGAGCATTTATATTAACACGCCCTTTTCAAACAGGGATAACATCATGTTGGAAGTTTTATTCATGGTCGAAAATGGAACTACCAGCTAGTTAACACCATGCTGATCAACATTCATGCATAGCACATCTTCATATGATGCACAGTCAAAAAGATATGCTATTTTCAAAATACCCACACAATGTCGAGTGTGCGAAAAACAGAGAAAATGAGGGACAAAGTTTTGGCAAGTGTTGGACGAGGTGTGCGTAGATGACAATGGGGACCCACATGTCAATAATGGAAGAGGCAAAAAATTTGGAGATATTTTCCCTGCATCAGGTGGAATCAAACCCGGACGGAGCAGCGGTCGGGTAGTGTCACTTGGCCACTTAGTTAGTTCATTATTTTCGGTAGAAATAAGGCACTACCTCTGGTGGTTTGATCTCGTTCTGCGCCTTTGTGCGCTCACTGCGGCGTTGCTGTCTGCCATTGTGAACATGCTGAACAAACGAGAGGAATCTGGAAACGACTGTACGTGGAGAGGCGGACAGTCGGGACTCACCAGGTCTATGGCCGTACGCAAGCAAGTGCCTCACTGAAAAAATACTTCCTCCTAATGCTATACTGACGTTGGGGCCATGGGTTTGTCAACATAGTTACATTTTTTTAGGTGCTTCAACATAGTTACTAGGGGAGATAAATTTACAACGAAGCCAGGGAGCTGGCAGGTATCATTTATTATTATTGGGGCAGCAAATATCAGCTGGGTTGCGGGCTGCCCCGTCTAGCCTTTCTTTTTTAACATGCGCAGCCCACGACATGTCGGTTTGTATTTTCTTGAGGGCCATCATGTATCGACCGACCTATGGACCTCCCATCCGAGGTTTTATTTTTCCTGAAACATCGGCATCCCAACTTATGTATTTTTTTGAACAAAATGCAGAGGTGTGTTCAATTTTTCTATATAAGAATAGGAACGCCTCGTCCAACTTATGTTTCCCTTCTAACTATATTATATATATTTAAACTATTTTATATGTAAGTATATATTATTGTTATTGTCATCATATATTTAACAGATACTTACATATATAAGAAAACAATATCCCACATCTTATTAACTTATAAAAATAATTTCTTAATAATAAAATCCTGGATTTTTTTACATTAAGGCAACGAAAATGCTAGTGATTGTGTACAAAAGCTTGGTAAGATTTAAGGACCAATGTAATAATAAATCACTTATTATTTAAATATGTTTATAACAAAATGCTCAGCCCTGTTTATTTTTTGATAACATTGTTGCGCCCAACCCAACATTATAATTAGAATCAGCCCAACAAAATCGTGTATTTTGAGAAAGTGCAAATGGCCTGTAATTTTTTAGGAAAAAAATAAATGGGCCACGCGGACGCTACATTATTTGTTCAACCAGCCGAGCAAATTCGCGTATTTCGAGAAAGTTAAAATGGGTTGTAGTTTAAAAAAAATATGGGCCGCATGGACGCTGCATTATTTGTTCACCCAGCCCAGCAAATGGACTGTAATTCTAAAAAAAGGATCAAATTGACTGTAAATTCTGAAAAATGGGTTGAATATGTGCCACATTTTTGGAGGCTGGACTCTGGGCCAATAGGTTGAAGCCAACGCAAGTCGTTGTCAACTTAGTCAACATATGATTCTGACATCGTTAGCCATTGGATTTACATCCAACGACCGGCATCGATCTTCAATCTCTCGTCTTCTTCCTCCAGCGCCGCCGGGACCACCTGCTCTCACCTCCTGCTACTAGTAGCTCTGCTTAGCATGATTCCTTGTGAAGCGCTACCCCACCGCCGGCAAGGCCATCCCTCCACCCCTCCACACCTCCTGTTCTTCTCCACCGACTGCCAAACCACACTGCACTAGAACCAGTTAACCCACGTACACCTTTCCGTCTGTGACTCCACTCCTGCGTCTTCCCATCTCCGGCTCATTGATGTCCGGGGCCTCGCCCTCGTCCACCACCTTGGATGCACTCGGCACGGCGTGGTCAACAAAAAAAATGAATACTCCCCCTGCTAGCTGGGAAACACCATAGTGGGAGGCTGACTTGTGGGCCTACTAAGTTGACGGGGACGGAGGGCTTTGTCCATCCAACGGCCGTAGTGCTTCTTCAACCTCTGGTTTTCTCGCTCCAGCCACCCAAACCAGCACCGGTCGTGCCGCCTGCTCCTGCCTCCCATGGCCGGTTGTGCTGTCGCAGAGGCCTCACCGCCCCCTACAACTCCCACCGCTGGCCAGGCCATCCGTCTGTGGTGACGGCAGCCTCACACCGCAGCCGAACCAGTGAATCCTCGTAATCCTCTCCACGTGGGCATCCACTACCGCGTCTTCCCCTGGCTCCACGTCGTCCCCTTCCTAGGCCTCACCGTCGTCCACCGCCCTGGTGCTCTCAGCGCGGCGTGGTCAACGTGGTCAAAGAACGATATCCATCGGAAGTGGACTGTACATGGAGAGGCTGCAACTGGGTCCACGACCGCACACAAGGAAATGCCTCCTTATTACGTGCAAAATAATGATTCCTCCACCTGACAGCAGGGACCCACCGGATGGGCCACCGTATTTCGCGAAAAAATGTTTTCCCCCTGACTGCTGGGACCCACCAGCTACCTCTTCGCACGCACGGAAGTGCGTCCTTATTACGAGCAAAAAAATGATTCCCCCTGACAACTGGGACCCAACAGCTATATCTTCACACGCGTCCTTATCCTCCCTAACAGCTGGGACCCACCCGGTCGAAGCGTATGTATTGTTGTCTGTCTTGTCGTGAACGTGTAGGTACATACTGGTCGATCGGTCGCTCTGCAATGATGAACCGTGGCCGAGTAAGTAGCGGCACATGTCATAGTAGAGCCCCCCACGTAGCAGTTCAGGCTGTCCCGTCTAAACCGTGTACACGTACATACAGCGACACGCCAAAAAAAACGTCCACGTACATACATACGGGCAGGGTCTCGAACACCTACTCGCGCATACATACGGCCAGGGCTTGTGTACATGGCTGGGTCAGAATGGAGAAACTGCATCGTCGTGTTCATTGAGAGCCAACCGGCATGGACGGAATAGCCGATCGAAACGAGGCCCGGCGTACCACAGAACGGAGGAAATGGCCTTGTATTCGACCGACCATGGTCAAAACGGGAAACTGTTCATCGCGAGGGGTCTGGCGTACCGCAAAATGGAGGAAACAGACTTCTCTTGGACCTCCTACGATCGAAACGGGGTCCTGTTGATCGGGAGGGATGTGGCGTACCGCAAAACGGAGGAAATGGACTTGTGTTGGAGTGCTACGGTCGAAACGGGGGTCCTGTTCATCGGAGGGGTGTGGCGTACCGCAAAACGGGACTCCACGGGCTACTGTTCATCTCCATCGTCGACTGCCTCCACGGGCTACTGTTCATCCACCGTCGACCTCCTCCAGCCTCCACCTACAACTGTTCATCCACGGCGTCTCCCCTCCTACCTCCACCAGCCACTGTTCATCCACGGGCTCCTGTTCATCCAGCCTCCACCGCTCCTCCACCGGCTACTGTTCAACCAGCCCTCTCCATGGGGTCCTATTCAACCACCCCTCCACGGGCTATTGTTCATCCAGCCCTCCACCGGCTACTATTCAACCAGCCCTCCACGGGGTCCTATTCATCCAGCCCTCCATGGGGTCCTGTTCATCCACCCCCAACCGGCTCGATCGGGGTCCTGTTCATCCAGCGGCAATGGCCTCTCACTACAAAATATACACTTCCATGATGATACGTGTTTGTCACAGTAGGTCACGTTGTCTGTCATGCATGTACATCCATGATGATTTTATGACACAATCAAGATAGTCATACCCGTGCTGTCGTAGAAGTGTTCCATGACATTACCAAAATTATCATCACGGAAGTGTCCACTTCCATGATGATAAATCGCGCGTCATAGAAGTACTTTCATCAAGGGTGACCGACACGTGGCATCCACTGTAACGGGTCGCCGTTAAGATATCGGGTCCGGTTTTGGATCCGATAAACCGCTAACAGCCCGAACCAATGAGGATTTTCCATGTGTAAAATTCTCATTGGCCGGAGGAAACACGTGTTGGCTCACCGTTGGGACAGATGTCATGCATTCATTGGATAGGAGGCGCCTATGATACGTCGACATGTGGCACGGCCAAACAGAGACCCATTCCGGTAAAAAGGCCAACCCGTTTGACTTGGTCAAAAGGTAATGGGCCGGCCCACGGAAAGCCTGTTAACGGCCTATTCGTATATAGCCCATTTACGGCCCGCTAACTCACGGCCCATTACGGCCTATCGGAATTAATCCCAGTAGCTTCATCTGGGCCGTCCAATATGATTCCAGCCCATTGTAACTTTAGCCCATGTATGGCCCATGATGTCTTCCGGCCCATACGAGGCCATTTGTAACTCTTGGCCCATTAACGACCCATGGTGAATCTGGCCCGCAATGAACAGTGTACTGCTTTATACCCATTAACGGCCCATTATTCCATTGGGCCATTTCCAACCCGTGTTATCATTCGGCCTTCTCAGGGCCCATTTATTCTTGGGCTCATTTCCAGCATTCGGTTACTTATGGCCCGTTACTGGCCTTTCCTGCGTATGGGCCAAATTCAGCCCGTGCTTACAATCGGCCTATTTGCGGCCCGTTAATCCGTTGGGCCCTTTTCATAGCGTCATCAAATACGACCGATTAACAATGGCCCATTATTGTCGGCCATGAACGGACACTTCCAACTCTAGCCCGTTTAAGGCCCATAATGCAGTCTGTTATTGGCCCATGTTTGGCCGATCGATCCTACGGCCCGTACAAGGCCCATTCATGCTACGGCCCATAGAAGGACCATTGTTTCTATGGCCCTTAGAAGGCCCATTCTTTCTATGGCCCGTAGGAGGCCCATGGTAACTACAGTAAATATGTAGCCCATGGTTATTGTGGCCTAGTTTAGAAAAATAGGTTATTGCAGCCACTAGCAAATCGCGGAAAAAGAACTGCACTGACTACAAGCAAACAAATAAACAAGACAACAAGGAAATAAATAAGCAAGCAACTTATGCTAGGCCATCATGGCTATTACACATGTTACATCCACTGGGCATCAAAGTTCGCCACCAGTGCAAATATAGGGAACAAAGCAGCATATCATATACACTGGATGTCAAAGTTGGCGACCAGTGCAAATAAACTCCGCAGCAAAACAAGTCCAGAACGGAAACCACTTCAGAAGAGCTCAAGAAAAAATATCCTGGGTACCCATAATGCTGGCAAGATGCTTAGCAAGCTTATTAACTTTATCTTGTTTGCTTAAATCCTCCAGCACTTGCTGTTGCACAAGAAAGTATGCATCTGAATTCTACAGGGACTTCCTCAGTCCTTCGGCTTCTTGCCGCAGCACAGCTGACTGATGCCTTTCAGCTTTTAGCTAAGAGTGAAGAAGCCGAAGTGATTCAGGCAGCGAGTTCGAAGAGCTCGTGCCAGCGGTACTGGCCAGTAACTCGAACACTACATCAACGCAGGACTGTGGGGTTTTCTCATTGTCTACAAGATCATTTTTATCACCTTTCTTGGAGACCAACAGGGATGTCTCACTATCTTGAACCTTATCTGCATTACTTTCTCTACCATTGCATAGTGGGGTGGTCTTCTCCAATATTCTGTTCGCATACTACAAGAGAAACAAGCAGACACATCACATGTTTGGCATGTAGTATACGAAACTCATTTTGGTAAACCGGTTCAGTAGTAAGGTGGACAGGATAAAAACATGAAACAAACATATATCTATGTACTATGGTCATAGTATTGTCCATATCATTCTAGTTTATGTTACCAAATCAAGATAGAGACACAGTTCAAATCATATATTTTTAAGACACAGCAGCATAGGCAGAATATAAGTGCGAGAAACTACACAGCATTGGCAACACTTGTAATGTGCATCACATGAGAACATAACTGTTTATACAACTGAAACTGAAATCAACATAGAGCAAGAAGTTAGAACAACAATCCAGTTAAAGAAATAGGTTTAAAACATACCTATGCGCCATTGGAGTTTCAGTTGGATCCTTCAAATTCGAAAGTAGTTGGTATGAGTAAATACGGTGATGCAACAGCAAAGGAGTATGGACCATAGCTACGGAATCTGACCTAAGAACAGTTGCTCTTCTGCTTTAAACGTGGAGTTTGGTTCGTTGTGGTGGTCTTCGTGCTTTGGGCACTGCAGTTGCTTTACAAACTGCTTGTGTGGGGGTACTCTGTGGTGGACATGGTGCTTTGTCAACTAGAAGTGGGTTACTATCCGCTGGGGTTGGGGTTAGATGGGTTCTAGCTGGTTCTCTGCACAATGGTGTAAGTGTGCAATCTGGAAGAGTCTCGATTATGTGTGGCGGGGCTAGTTTGTGGGCCAGTACAACCATGGTTCTATCTGCATCGATGGGTAGCACTGTCTTTTGTGAAGAACATGTTTTTGCTCCCTTAGATACTGCCATCACCCCCTCCAATTCAAATGGCTGATAAACAAGAAAAGAAATTGAATGTACACACATTGTATGACAGATAGATGTGGTAATTCACATATATGTTGTCTAACCAAACATGACAGCATGACACAATTTCACATATATGATGCCTAACTAAACAGGATAGCATGACACAGTTTCAGATATATGATGCATAACTTAACATGATATAATGGCATAATTCAACATATGATGAGTATCTAAACAGGATGACATGACAAAACTATATGATTTCTTTCTAAAATAGGTTGGGATGAAATAATTCACATACGTGTTGTCTAACTATACATGATGGCATGATATAATGGACATAATTAATTCATATACTAAGCAGCTGGCACTCGCATGTATGATCTCTAAACTAAGCAGATGGAATTCAATATTGTGCATATGATGTCTAAACTAAGCAATGCAAGACACCATATGCATGATATGAGAAATATAAACATTGCAACTTAGAGCATACACCTCAGGTGGGATATAGGACTGGTCATCTGTCTCTAAATCCTCCTCTGAGGAGCTCCCTGAACCATCGACATATATGCTTCACCAGGTACCATTGCCTGCTCTAAAGACCTTGTTTTCACTCCTGATTCTTCCATAACCGGCTCAAATGGCTGATACACATGAAGAGTAGTTCAATATACACAGATTGTCGACAAATGGAATACGTAATGAAAAAAATGGCATGAGATAACTCACATATATGATGTCTGGCTACATGGCGGTGCATAATTCACATATATGATAACTGGCTGAAAAACATGGCATTGCATAATTCACATATCTGATAAAGAAAGCAAACAGGAGGCATTCACACAAAGCATGTCTAATCTAAGCAGATGGCATGGCAATGCAAGACACCATATGCATGATATGAGCAATATAACCATGCCAAGTTAGAGTATGCACCTCGGGGGGGGGATACGACTAGTCATCTGTCTCTGAATTCTCCTCTGAGGAGCTATCTGTAACCAGCAAGAAATCTACATCGACAGGTAGCACTGACTGCTCAGAAGACCTTGTTTTCACTGCAGATTTTCCCATGACCGACTCAAATGGCTGCTGCACAGGAAGAGTAGATGAATGTATAAACATTGTTGACAAATGGAATACATTATGAAAAAATATATGGCACGATACAATTCACATATACGATGACTGGCTAAACAGGATGGCATTGCATGATTCACATATATGATGCCTGGCTAAAGAAGATGGCATTGCATAATTCCCATATACTCCCTCTGTTCCTAAATATTTGTCTTTTTAGAGATTTCAAATGCACTACCACATACGGATGTATATAGACATATTTTAGAGTGTAGATTCACTCATTTTGCTCCGTATGTAGTCACTTGTTGAAATCTCTAAAAAGATAAATATTTAGGAATGGTGGGAGTATGATATAGAAAACAAACAGGTGGCATTCACACAAAGCAAATCTAAACTATGCTGATGACATATAAGATGTATAATGTAAGCAATGCGAGGCACCATATGCATGATATGACCAACATCAGCATGCCAGGTTAGAGCAAACACCTCAGGTGGTAAATAGGAGTGGTCAGCTACCTCTGAATCCCCATCTGAACAGTTATCTTCCTCTGGAATACAATCTAAAATGGCGGGAGGGGGGCATTGTAACGCCCCGGATCCGATGCGCCAGGTGTCCTCCAGTTATTCGTCGTTATTGCCATGTCTTTTGCTTGCGTGTTGCATTTTGCCATGTCATCATCTGCATTTCATCTGCATGTTTTTCAAAACTTGCATCCGTTCGGGTTCCGCCGGTTCTCTCTGTTGTCCGTTCTGAGCCCAAACCACACCCGCACGCACCCGCGGCACCTCCGAAATATTATTTTATAAGTGGCATAAAAATGTTCTCGGAATGGGTTGAAACTTGGCGTGCGGTCTTATTATAGTGTAGATAGACCGCCTGTCAAGTTTCGTCGCATTCGGAGCTCGTTTGATAGCCCAACCGTCATTCGTAGCGGCACCGTTGCCGGTTTACTTGTGGGACGTTTCGGTCTCCGAAACTGCTGTCGGGCCTCTCCTCTATTCTCTCCCTAGCCACTCTACACAGCCCTCCAACCCGTCAGCGAAGCCCCCCTGTCTCGGACCGTCCGATCGAGATCGGAGGCTCCAAAACCCCCCCTAAAAACCCTCTAACCTTAACCCCTACCTATTTAATCCCCCCTCCTTCCATTTTGGGCAGCCTACCCTTTCCCTAACCCCTGCCGCAGCCAATCCCCCCTCCTCCTCGGGATCTCTGCCGCCCCCACCTCCATTTCTACGCCGCCCGCTCCAGCTCCGCCACTTGGCGCCATCCAACGGGTCAGCTGGGTCGGAAGCGCCACCGTCCGCCTCCCTCATCGGCCCCGCCGCCCCGCCTCCATCTCGCCACCGGCGGCGAGCTCTACGCCATCGCCGTCCAGGTGAGTCCCTCGCGCCTCTCGTCCCTGATCCCTTCTCCTTCCTGCCTGACGCTCTCTCGCCCGTGGACCAGAGACCCCGCCGCCTTGGAGATCGCCGCCGCCGGCCTCGTCTTCGCCCGGACCGGCCGGGAACCGTTGGGAATGGGATCCCGACGCCCGGATCCGGCCTCCCCTCGCCGTATCATGCCTCCTCCGCGCCCCATCGCCGAGAACCGCCGCCCTCCGTCGCCGTTGGCCGCCGGCGCCGCCGGCCTCGTTCCCGTTCGGGAAGGGAGACGACAAGCGCCTCGCCCACGTGGGCCAGCGCCCCCCCGAAGGCCCAGCAGCTCCAACGCCCGGCCCGCTTCTTCAAGCCGATTTGGGCCAAGGCCCGTGGTGAGTCGCCCCCCTATCCCATGCCCTGGGCGTCTTTTAGCATTTTGGCGTCCGTCTATTTTTTCAGAAAACTGCCAAGTCCTCAGAAATTCATAATATGTGTGCATGTTTGGCCTATCATAACTTTCTGCTCGTAGCTCCATTTTGCATGTATGATATATAAGAATCTTCCCATGAGATGCTCTTCATTTGGTTCCATTACGCCATGCTTGTTTGAGATCACCTTGATGCCCAAATCATCGTTGCAAGGGTGCTATATGATGTTACCTGCTGTCTGTTATCAGAACTTGGTGATTTGTCTTTTTCATTGCATTTTGTGTGTGCATCCTATGAGCCGGAGCTCTACATGTGTTTTGAACTACATCATGCCTTCTTTACATGGGTTCTTGACTTGTATTTTTGTAATCTATGTGGTGACTAGCACAAGCATGCAAAATAGCCTCCGTGATGTTGCTGATTTCTGTGACTTAGTGTTTTCTGCAAAGTCTGAGTCTGTTATATTTTGTTGCTACATAAACCTGTTGCTACCATGAGTTCTATGCATAATATGGAGATGTTCACTAAGAATGTTTTGTTGCACATGTTATGCTATATCCATCCATGCCCTTGGTTGCATTTATAACCTGCCATAGCTTGATGTTATCATGATCCCAAGTTGCTAAATAATGTTGCTGTCAGCCTGTTAACATGAAGTTCATTATTGTCATGAGCTTTGCTAGTGATCCATGCACCCTATGTACTATGATCTTGCCATTCTTAGCTTCATAATTATGCCATCTTACTGTTGGTTGACTTCACATGCCATGAAATGCTCTGTGGTGAGTGTTTCAAGCTCACCAACATGCCTACTTATCGTTGTTTCTGCCATGTACTGTTATTTTAACCAAGTCTGAATCTGTCATATCATTTGCCATGTTTGCATGGGTGCTACCATCTTTTCTGTTGATCTTTGGTATTAGATCAGTAAGGTAGTTTTGTTTTTTGTCCTCAGTACTAGCATGCCATGCTTTGGTTTGCCATGATATCTAGCTGTAACATGTTGTTTGATAGCTCTAAACATTGCAACCTGATGTTATTTCTGCCATGTCCAGTGATTTCTGCCAGGTCTGTGAAACTGTTATTATTTGCAATCTTGCCATGTCCTTTTGAGCATGTTCTAGTGGTTTCTGGAGTTATCTTAGTGTTCACGTTTTGTCATGCTTTACCTATACATCATGTCCATGCCTTTTGTTTTCATGTTGTGGTGTTGTAACATATGTTCATGATGCTTGCAAAATGCCTAGTTGCTGTTCTGGACAGATTATTGTTATATCTTGTTTGGGGTGTATGTGTTGCACCGTTGCTCCGTATTGAGCTTGCTCTATATGAAAATTGCTTAGTTTTGCATGTAGTTTCATGTTACCTTGTTGCATCCATGTTTTGAGTGTGTTTGCTTGATGTTTGAATGCATTTTGTATCAATGCCATGTTTAACTTGTTTTGCTCATATCTTCTAGGCCGTAGCTCCAAATTAAATGAACTTTATAACTTGACTAGAATTTCGTGTAGATCACCGTGGTGCACCTTAACTTGCTGTTTAACAACTTGAACATAAGGTTTATTCAGATCTGGACCAATTTCGAAATTTGCATATGAGGACTTACCGGAATTGTCATATGTTGTTTCCGGCCTCATTTAAACTTGCTTTGATGTGTTGTTCTTGTATGCATCATCTCTTGCTATGAGTAGCTTCATGTAGCCTTGTCATGCATCATGCTTGTTTGTGTATCATGTCATGTTTATGTGTTGTGTGTTTACCTTGTTGTTTGCTTCTTTCCGGTTGTGCTCCTTCTCGTTAGTTCCCGTTTTGTTGCGATCGTGAGGATTCGTTCGTCTACGCTTGGTTCGTCTTCGTGGCTTCATCTTCTTCATGGACTCATTCTTCTTACTAGCGGGATTTCAGGCAAGATGACCGTCACCTTGGATCTCACTACTATCATTGCTATGCTAGTTGCTTCGTTCTATCGATATGCTGCGTTACCTACCACTTGCTTATCAAGCCTCCCAAATTGCCATGAACCTCTAACCTTTGTCACCCTTCCTAGCAAAACTGTTGTTTGGCTATGTTACCGATTTTGCTCAGCCCCTCTTACAGCGTTGCTAGTTGCAGGTGAAGGTGAAGTTTGCTCCATGTTGGAACATGCATATCATGAATTTTGTTGGGATATCACAATATTCTCTTATTTAATTCATGCATCTATATACTTGGTAAAGGGTGGAAGGCTTGGCCTTATGCCTGGTGTTTTGTTCCACTCTTGCCGCCCTAGTTTCCGTCATACCGGTGTTATGTTCCTTGATTTTGCGTTCCTAACGCGGTTGGGTGTTATGGGAACCCCTTGACAGTTCGCTTTGAATAAAACTCCTCCAGCAAGGCCCAACCTTGGTTTTACATTTGCCTCACCTAGCCTTTTTTCCCTTGGGAGTCGCGCTCCCGAGGGTCATCTTATTTTACCCTCCCCCCCGGCCAGTGCTCCTCGGAGTGTTGGTCCAAACTAGAGCACCGTGCGGGACCATCCCTTGGCAGCTTGGGTTACGTCGGTACCTGTACGCTTAGCTTATCCGGTGTGTCCTGAGAACGAGATACGTGCGACTCCTATCGGGATTGTCGACACATCGGGCGGCTTTGCTGGTCTTGTTTTACCATTGTCGAAATGTCTTGTAAACCGGGATTCCGAGACTGATTGGGTCTTCCCGGGAGAAGGAATATCCTTCGTTGATCGTGAGAGCTTATAATGGGCTAAGTTGGGACACCCCTGCAGCGTATAAACTTTCGAGAGCCGTGCCCGCGGTTATGTGGCAGATGGGAATTTTTTAATGTCCGGTTGTAGAGAACTTGACACTTGACTTAAATAAAACGCATCAACCGCGTGTGTAGCCGTGATGGTCTCTTCTCGGCGGAGTCCGGGAAGTGAACACGGTTTTTGGGTTATGTCTGACGTAAGTAGAAGTTCAGGATCACTTCTTGATCATTGCTAGTTTCACGACCGTTCCATTGCTTTTCTTCCCACTCTTATTTGCGTATGTTAGCCACCATACATTGCTTAGTCGCTGCTGCAACCTCACCACTTATCCTTTCCATACCCATTAAGCTTTGCTAGTCTTGATACCCATGGTAATGGGATTGCTGAGTCCTCATGGCTCAAAGATTACTACAACATCAGTTGCAGGTACAACTTATGCGATGATCATGACGCGAGAGCGATTTTGCTTGTTTTGGAGTTCTTCTTCTGCTTCTTCTTCGATCAGGGGATAGGTTCTAGGTCGACAGCCTGGGCTAGCAGGGTGGATGTCATTTGAGCTTCTGTTTATGTTTCATCCGTAGTCAGATGTTGTTCTCATGTATATTGATGTATTCTTGCGGCATTTGTATGCCTTGTATGTATCCCCATCTTTTATGTAATATTGATGTAATGATATCCACCTTGCAAAAGCGTCTTCAAGATGCGCTTCTATCATTGGTGGTGAAGGAAATATGCCCTAGAGGTAATAATAAAGTTATTATTTATTTCCTTATATCATGATAAATGTTTATTATTCATGCTAGAATTGTATTAACCGGAAACATAATACATGTGTGAATACATAGACAAACAGAGTGTCACTAGTATGCCTCTACTTGACTAGCTCGTTGATCAAAGATGGTTATGTTTGCTAGCCATAGACATGAGTTGTCATTTGATTAACGGGATCACATCATTAGGAGAATGATGTGATTGACTTGACCCATTCCGTTAGCTTAGCACTCGATCGTTTAGTATGTTGCTATTGCTTTCTTCATGACATGTTCCTATGACTATGAGATTATGCAACTCCCGTTTACCGGAGGAACACTTTGTGTGCTACCAAACGTCACAACGTAACTGGGTGATTATAAAGGTGCTCTACAGGTGTCTCCGAAGGTACTTGTTGGGTTGGCGTATTTCGAGATTAGGATTTGTCACTCCGATTGTCGGAGAGGTATCTCTGGGCCCACTCAATAATACACATCACTATAAGCCTTGCAAGCATTGTGACTAATGAGTTAGTTGCGGGATGATGTATTATGGAACGAGTAAAGAGACTTGCCCGTAACGAGATTGAACTAGGTATCGAGATACCGACGATCGAATCTCGGGCAAGTAACATACCGATGACAAAGGGAACAACGTATGTTGTTATGCGGTCTGACCGATAAAGATCTTCGTAGAATATGTAGGAACCAATATGAGCATCCAGGTTCCGCTATTGGTTATTGACCGGAGAGGTGTCTCGGTCATGTCTACATAGTTCTCGAACCCGTAGGGTCCGCCTGCTTAACGTTACGATGACAGTTATATTATGAGTTTATATGTTTTGATGTACCGAAGGTTGTTCGGAGTCCCGGATGTGATCACGGACATGACGAGGAGTCTCGAAATGGTCGAGACATAAAGATTGATATATTGGAAGCCTATGTTTGGACATCGAAAGTGTTCCGGGTGAAATCGGGATTTTTCCGGAGTACCGGGAGGTTACCGGAACCCCCCGGTAACTTAATGGGCCTTATTGGGCCTAGGTGGAAGAGAGGAGAGGAGGCCAGGGCAGGGCCGCACGCCCCTCCCCCCCCCAGTCCGAATAGGACAAGGAGAGGGGGGGCGGCGCCCCCCTTCCTTCCTCCCCTCCACCTTTTCCCCCTTCCTCTCCTAGTCCAACATGGAAAAGGGGGGGAGTCCTACTCCCGGTAGGAGTAGGACTCCTCCTGGCGCGCCTCTCCTCTAGGCCGGCCGAATCCCCCCTTGCTCCTTTATATACAGGGGCAGGGGGGCACCTCTAGACACACAATTGATCAACGATCTTTTAGCCGTGTGCGGTGCCCCCCTCCACCATATTACACCTCGATAATATCGTAGCGGTGCTTAGGCGAAGCCCTGCGTCGGTAGAACATCATCATCGTCACCACGCTGTCGTGCTGACGAAACTCTCCCTCAACACTCGGCTGGATCGGAGTTCGAGGGACGTCATCGAGCTGAACGTCTGCTGAACTCGGAGGTGCCGTGCGTTCGGTACTTGATCGGTCGGATCGTGAAGACGTACGACTACATCAACTGCGTTGTGTTAACGCTTCCGCTTTCGGTCTACGAGGGTACGTGGACAACACTCTCCCCTCTCGTTGCTATGCATCACCATGATCTTGCGTGTGCGTAGGAATTTTTTTGAAATTACTACGTTCCCCAACAGGTGGGACCTTCGAGTTCCTTTAGGATAGGGTCTCATCTTGGGTGTGACAAGTTGGTAACAGAGCCTCGACCGACCCTAGGAGCCCCCTTGATTGATCGTGTAGTTTGGCCGTTGTTGATTCTAGAAGAAAACTATTTCTGAGTCTAGTTATATCGGAGAGTAGGAATTCTTTTTACTCCTCAGCCCCTTCGTCGCTCTGGTGAGGAATCTTGACGTAGGTGTTTTGAATTACACCTCTTCCCCTTCAAATTTTTCTTTAGGATCACGCGTTGGTTTTCGTTCGTTGTCCCCACTTTTCATCCGGTGCATTTCTCGTCAAGTGGACTCGGTCCTCTTCATCTTTTGCGAGATCAGTCCTCGGTCCTTTCTGAACCGATGTTGTTTTCTCCATCCGAAGTTGTCTTTCTTTTCCCACCCGCCCACCCCTTTTCTTCTCGGAGCCGGAGGCCATAATCGAGTCGCCATCCTACTCGTGCGAAGCCTTTGCATTCTTTCCTCACTTATTCCAACCGGTGTTTTCCCCTTGCAAGTTATTCGTCGATTTCCCCTTCCAAGTTGCCGTTGTTTTTCCCGCCCTCCCATCCCCTTTTATTCCCGGAGCTTGAGTCTCTTTCGAGTATCAACTTCATTCGTGCGGAGTATCTTCAGTCTTTCCTCAGTTGTCTCAACCGGTGAATTCTCACCTAGTTAATCATTGTTCGTCTCATTTCCTTTTCCGGTGGATCCAATTCAAGTTTTCGGTGTTGATCGTATTCTTTTCCTTGACCGAAGTGTTTTCCCCTTGCTCGTTCCTCCTTTCGCCATTCTATTATTTCGGAGTGATGAAGTCATCTCAGGAGATTCTTCTGTGTTCAAATTAATTCGAGGTTATCACCTCATTCAAATATTTCAATCGTTCCAGTGCATAGTCTCTCCTTCAATCCTTTTTCAACGGTGTTTTATTTTTAGTGGGCCCTAACCCACAGGTCTTTTCCCAGGATCTTACCTGACTCTTCTAATTTCCCGGAGCTATTCTCAAATCCTTTTCGAAGTTTAACGTAAGTATGCATTTCATCAGTCAGATGCTTCTCCAAGATCGCTTTCAAATTCTTTCATGATCGGGTCAACCTTTTCCTCTTTTCATTCTCCCGGAGTATCTCATCAATTTTGGTGTTGTTTCTCGTTGTCATTCTCAACATTTAAAGACCGAAGAAGAGTTTCTCTTAAATCTTGTCCGTTCTCCCGAAGACTCATGTCGCTAGCTTGATGCTATCCGCTCATATTGTTTCTAATCGTGCAATTCTTTTCATCCATCCGAAGTATTTCAGGAGTTGCTTTCCCTCTCAATTATCCGGAGGCCTCCATTTCAGAACATTTCTTCGTTCTAAGTTTTCAAATCCGTTCTCCGATTATTCTATATGCATTCCTTTTCGTTCGTCTCCATATCCTTCCGGTGCTTTGCTCTTTAATCAGTTTGCGATCTCTTCGTTCTCTTGCCTCTAGATTCCCTCAAGTATCTTCGTGCTTTTCTAATTCTTTCCGGTGATTCATTCTCTTTTCGTCATTCGTTTCAATTCCTACGGTGGCTCGTTCAAGATTCTTTCTGTTGTTATCATATCAATTCATTCGTTCTTTCCAGTCCTACCGGTGGTTCACAAAGACTTTCTTAAGTTTTGCGCTATATCCCCCCTTAATATTTCCAACGAGAATAAGTAGTATGCAAATCCACTGTTTCTCATCAATTTAATTGGTGGAGGATAAGCATAACGCAATCCTTATTCTTCTTTCTTCAAGTGGTTTTATCTCTTCTTTTCGGAGATTGTTCATCTTATGACATTCTCGGTTCAAAGTGTTTTCATCTTTTCTTTCCCGGAGTTCCAAGCTTCTCGCCGATTTCGTCGCGAACCTCCATCCAAATCATCGCAAGGATTTAATCTTATCCCTTTCATCCTTCAATTTTGTCTCGTCATTCTTTTGTTACCGGAGTTCATCACGGTGGCTCCTCATGATTTGATTCATTCTTCAAGTGTTCATCAAGATTCTTCTAGGCGTAGCTCAAGTATCTTCTTCTTGCTTCTCAAAGTGCAATAAATTCTCCATATTCTTCTGAAGTGGAGTTTTGCATTTCCTCGTTCTTCTTAGCTTTTCAATCTTTTTCGCTTGTGGTAGGTTACCACCTCATAATTTTGATATGTTATCCATAAGTCCACAACAAGCTTGTTCTTTTCGTTGTTGATTTTCTCAACAATTCCGGTCAATGTTTCCTTCTAAGGATGCTCTCTATTTCATTCATGGTAGAAGTTGTCATCTTCTTCCCCATTCTTCTCATTCCACTCTTTCAAGTCTTCCGGAGGTTTTGTGTTGTTCCTCAAGTCAAGTATCGTTCCATTTCTCAAGTTCATGTTCTATTCTTTCCTTGTTCAGCCGGAGTGCTGCATAAATTCCTTCGTTATTATTCCTTTTCTAACTTGTTCTAACCGGAGAGGTTTCAAATTCAGCCTTATTCCTTGTGCTTTTGCTTCTTGTCTCATTCAACATTCCTCTTTCCTACTCGAGTGTTCTTGACTTTGTTCATCCTCACTGTTTTGTTCTTATTTCACCTCATCCCTTTTTCCTTCCGTCTCGGTCCTAAGATCTCGGGACAAGATCTCTTGTTAGTGGAGGAGTGTTGTAACGCCCCGGATCCGATGCGCCAGGTGTCTTCCAGTTATTCGTCGTTGTTGCCATGTCTTTTGCTTGCATGTTGCATTTTGCCATGTCATCATCTGCATTTCATCTGCATGTTTTTCAAGACTTGCATCCGTTCGGGTTCCGCCGGTTCTCTCCGTTGTCCGTTCTGAGCCCAAACCACACCCGGACGTGCCCGCGGCACCTCCGAAATATTATTTTATAAGTGGCATAAAAATGTTCTCGGAATGGGTTGAAACTTGGCGTGCGGTCTTATTATAGTGTAGATAGACCGCCAGTCAAGTTTCATCGCATTCGGAGCTCGTTTGATAGCCCAACCGTCATTCGTAGCGGCACCGTTGCCGGTTTACTTGTCGGATGTTTCGGTCTCCGAAACTGCTGTCGGGCCTCTCCTCTATTCTCTCCCTAGCCACTCTACACAGCCCTCCAACCCGTCAGTGAAGCCCCCCTCTGTCTCGGACCGTCCGATCGAGATCGGAAGCTCCAAAAACCCCCCTAAAAACCCTCTAACCTTAACCCCTACCTATTTAATCCCCCCTCCTCCTTCCATTTTGGGCAGCCTACCCCTTCCCTAACCCCAGCCGCAGCCAATCCCCCCTCCTCCTCGGGATCTCCGCCGCCCCCCACCTCCATTTCCGCGCCGCCCGCTCCAGCTCCGCCACTTGGCACCGTCCAACGGGTCAGCGCCGCCGTCCCCGCCGCCTGGAGCCAACCAGGGGCGGCCACGTGCCCCTCCAGTGCCCCTTCCTTCGCCGCGCAGCCTGCCAGGCCAGGGCGCAGCCCGCTAGGCCCATCCTGGGCCCGACCGCGCCCCTGAGCGCCCCGCTCCTCACCCGCTTGCTCGAACCCGAGCTGGGTCGGAAGCACCGCCGTCCGCCTCCCTCATCGGCCCCGCCGCCCCGCCTCCATCTCGCCACCGCCGGCGAGCTCTACGCCGTCTCCGTCCAGGTGAGTCCCTCGCGCCTCTCGTAGCTGCTCCCTTCTCCTTCCTACCTCACGCTCTCTCGCCCGTGGACCAGAGACCCCACCGCCTTGGAGATCGCCGCCGCCGGCCTCGTCCTCGCCCGGACCGGCCGGGAACCACCGGGAATGGGCTCCCGACGCCCGGATCCGGCCTCCCCTCGCCGGATCTGGCCTCCTCCGGGCCCCATCGCCGAGAACCGCCGCCCTCCGTCGCCGTTGGCCTCCGGCGCCGCCGGCCTCGTCCCCGTTCGGGAAGGGAGACGACAAGCGCCTCGCCCGCGTGGGCCAGCACCCCCCCCCCGAAGGCCCAACAGCTCCAACGCCCGGCCCGCTTCTTCAAGCCGATCTGGGCCAAGGCCCGTGGTGAGCTGCCCCCCTATCCCACGCCCTGGGCGTCTTTTAGCATCTTGGCGCCCGTCTATTTTTTTCAGAAAACTGCCAAGTCCTCAGAAATTCATAATATGTGTGCATGTTTGACCTATCATAACTTTCTGCTTGTAGCTCCATTTTGCATGTATGATATATCAGAATGTTTATCATGAGATGCTCTTCATTTTGTTCCACTATGCGATGCTTGGTTGGGATCATGTTGATGCCCAAATCATCGTTGCAAGAGTGCTATATGATGTTACCTGCTGTCTGTTATCAGAACTTGGTGATTTGTCTTTTTCATTGCATTTTGTGTGTGCATCCTATGAGCATGAGATCTACATGTGTTTTGAACTAAATCATGCCATCTTTACATGGGTTCTTGTCTTGTATTTTTTTGATCTATGTGGTGACTAGCTCAAGCATGCAAAATAGCCCCCGTGATGTTGCTGATTTCTGTGACTTGGTGTTTTCTGCAAAGTCCGAGTCTGTTATATTTTGTTGCTATGTAAACCTGCTGCTACCATGAGTTCTATGCATAATCTCGAGATGTTCACTAAGGATTTTTTTGTTGTACATGTTATGCTCTATCCATCCACGCCTTTGGTTGCATTTATAACCTCCTGTAGCTTGCTGTTATCATGCTCCCAATTTGCTAAATAATGTTGCTGTCAGCCTGTTAACATGAAGTTCATTATTGCCATGTCCTTTGCTTGTGATCCATGCACCCTATGGACTATGCTCTTGCCATGCTTAGCTTCATAATTATGTCGTCTTACTGTTGGTTGACTTCACCTGCCATGAAATGCTCTGTGGTGAGTGGTTCAAGCTCACCAACATGCCTACTTATCGTTGTTTCTGCCATGTACTGTTATTTTCACCAAGTCTGAATCTGTCATATCATTTTCCATGTTTGCATGGGTGCTACCATCTTTTCTGTTGATCTTTGGTATTAGATCAGTAAGGTAGCTTTGTTCTTTGTCCTTAGTACTAGCATGCCATGCTTTAGTTTGCCATGATATCTTGCTCTAACATGTTGTTTGATAGCTCTAAACATTGCAACCTGATGTTATTTCTGCCATGTCCAGTGATTTGTGCCAAGTCTGTGAAACTGTTATTATTTGCAATCTTGCCATGTCCTTTTGAGCATGTTCTAGTGGTTTCTGGAGTTATCTTATTGTTCACTTTTTGTCATGATTTACCTATACATCATGTACATGCCTTTTTCATGTTGTGGTGCTATAGCATATGTTCATGATGCTTGCAAAATGCCTAGTTGCTGTTTTGGACAGATTGTTGTTATATCTTGTTTGGAGTGTATGTGTTGCACCGTTGCTCCGTATTGAGCTTGCTCTATTTGAAATTTGCTTATTTTTGCATGTAGTTTCATGTTACCTTGTTGCATCCATGTTTTGAGTGTGTTTTCTTTATGTTTGAATGCATTTTGCATCAATGCCATGTTTAACTTGTTTTGCTCATATCTTCTAGGTCGTAGCTTCAAATTAAATGAACTTTATATGTAACTTGACTAGAATTTCGTGTAGATCACCGTGGTGCACCTTAACTTGCTGTTTAACAACTTGAACATAAGGTTTATTCAGATCTGGTCCAATTTCAAAATTTGCATATGAGGACTTGCCGGAATTGTCATATGTTGTTTCCGGCCTCATTTAAACTTACTTTGATGTGTTGTTCTTGTATGCATCATCTCTTGCCATGAGTAGCTTCATGTAGCCTTGTCATGCATCATGCTTGTTTGTGTATCATGTCATGTTTATGTGTTTTGTGTTTACCTTGTTGTTTGCTTCTTTCCGGTTGTGCTCCTTCTCGTTAGTTCCCGTTTCATTGCGATCGTGAGGATTCGTTCGTCTACGCTTGGTTCGTCTTCGTGGCTTCATCTTCTTCATGGACTCGTTCTTCTTCCTAGCGAGATTTCAGGCAAGATGACCGTCACCTTGGATCTCACTACTATCATTGCTATGCTAGTTGCTTCGTTCTATCGCTATGCTGCGTTTCCTACCACTTGCTTGTCAAGCCTCCCAAATTGCCATGAACCTCTAACCTTTGTCACCCTTCCTAGCAAAACCGTTGTTTGGCTATGTTACCGCTTTTGCTCAGCCCCTCTTATAGCGTTGCTAGTTGCAGGTGAAGATGAAGTTTGTTCCATGTTGGAACATGGATATCATGAATTTTGTTGGGATATCACAATATTCTCTTATTTAATTAATGCATCTATATACTTGGTAAAGGGTGGAAGCCTTGGCCTTATGCCTGGTGTTTTGTTCCACTCTTGCCGCCCTAGTTTCCGTCATACCGGTGTTATGTTCCTTGATTTTGCGTTCCTAACGCGGTTTGGGTGTTATGGGAACCCCTTGACAGTTCGCTTTGAATAAAACTCCTCCAGCAAGGCCAAACCTTGGTTTTACATTTGCCTCACCTAGCCTTTTTTCCCTTGGGAGTCGCGCTCCCGAGGGTCATCTTATTTTACCCCCCCCCCGGGGGGGGGGCCAGTGCTCCTCGGAGTGTTGGTCCAAACTAGAGCACCGTGCGGGACCATCCCTTGGCAGCTTGGGTTACGTCGGTACCTGTACGCTTAGCTTATCCGGTGTATCCTGAGAACGAGATACGTGCGACTCCTATCGGGATTGTCGACACATCGGGCGGCTTTGCTGGTCTTGTTTTACCATTGTCGAAATGTCTTGTAAACCGGGATTCCGAGACTGATCGGGTCTTCCCGGGAGAAGGAATATCCTTCGTTGACCGTGAGAGCTTATAATGGGCTAAGTTGGGACACCCCTGCAGTGTATAAACTTTCGAGAGTCGTGCCCGTGGTTATGTGGCAGATGGGAATTTGTTAATGTCCGGTTGTAGAGAACTTGACACTTGACTTAAATAAAACGCATCAACCGCGTGTGTAGCCGTGATGGTCTCTTCTCGGCGGAGTCCAGGAAGTGAACACGGTTTTTGGGTTATGTCTGATGTAAGTAGAAGTTCAGGATCACTTCTTGATCATTGCTAGTTTCACGACCATTCCATTGCTTCTCTTCCCGCTCTTATTTGCGTATGTTAGCCACCATACATTGCTTAGTCGCTGCTGCAACCTCACCACTTATCCTTTCCATACCCATTAAGCTTTGCTAGTCTTGATACCCATGGTAATGGGATTGCTGAGTCCTCGTGGCTCAAAGATTACTACAACATCAGTTGCAGGTACAGCTTATGCGATGATCGTGACGCGAGAGCGATTTTGCTTGTTTTGGAGTTCTTCTTCTGCTTCTTCTTCGATCAGGGGATAGGTTCCAGGTCGGCAGCCTGGGCTAGCAGGGTGGATGTCGTTTGAGCTTCTGTTTATGTTTCATCCGTAGTCGGATGTTGTTCTCATGTATATTGATGTATTCTTGCGGCATTTGTATGCCTTGTATGTATCCCCATCTTTTATGTAATGTTGATGTAATGATATCCAACTTGCAAAAGCGTCTTCAAGATGCGCTTCTATCCTTGGTGGGACCTTCGAGTTCCTTTAGGATATGGTCGCATCTTGGGCATGACAGGCACTTCGCCCACCATGGAGCGGTGTCTACATGACATTATATTCCCACGCAACGGTCTTCCCTTTTTCTCTACATGTTTAGTATGATTGTGTACAATAACTAACATGCATAATAAAAAATTAGTTAGATTTTGTAAGGCCTAAGGGGTGCATGCAGAAATCAAGACTGATGGTAGCAAACGAGTGGATAGATCCAAAAATAATGATAGCAGGTAGATTATAGCTTCAGTTTAAAAAGACAGACAACGGATCATCTACTGTTTGTTGCCCACCCAACATGAACCACATAGAAGACCCCAGATGAACTAGATAGTAGACATATACTATTTGTTGCTGCTTCGATATGAGACCCACAGGCATTTTAAAACTCAAGTTTGAACGATAAACTAGCAGGTAATAATAACCGATGTATAATGCAAGCAAACACGAAAGACTGTGATCTCTCTTCCGGAACTGTGTAGTCCTCAGGTTCATCTGCTCAGTCGATGATGGTAATGCAGTTGGCGTGGTTGCCGGCAATGAGGAAGATGATCTGAGGTGGTGAAAAAAAGACTTTAGGGGGAATCTCTGTTGCAGTGAACGCTTCTGATGATGGTGCACCTCGGGTGGGGTGGATGACGACACCGCAGGAGCAGGACATAACACACAGAGTTTTCTTTGACGCCTATCTGAAAATGAAGTAAATCTGTAAGGGCTCCTTAGCATTGGAGGATTCTATAAACGCAGGGACAGGAAAAACACATGAATAGGATAGGAATGCATGTGCAAAACAGAGCATTTGGAAACATAGGATTTCTGTCAACCTGGGTGTTTGGTTCACATGAATTGGAAGAACACAGGAATGGAGAAACATGGTCAAATTAAAGTCAAACCACGTGAAAATGAAAAAAATAAGAATCTTATTATGCCAGTAATGCAATTAGTCTTGTTCTTCATGCATATTAATTTGAAAAGGACGTCCAAGCGGATATTAAAATTCCTATGTTTTTCCTTTGAAAGAGACACCAAAGGAAAAAATTCCTCCAGTTTTGCTTTGCTCCACTCCTAACCAAATGCACGAAAAGTAGTACCATAGTAGTTCCATAGCAAAGGATCCCTGAGGGATCGACATGAATGCAGAGTAACAAAGTGATGCAACAACTGTACAACCTCTTTGGCATAACCTTGTCGACCTCAGCATCATCGGGTTGGACGTGGAGGATGGTGATGCTGGTGTGACTGTCGGAGGCGGGGAAGGAGATCTGAGGCATCTAGAAACGGCGCTGAGGGTACTGTTCCACTGTGATGGATGGTTCTGTCATTGGAGCAGCTCTGGTGAGGTGTACGGCGGCGAGGCTGAAGCAGGACAAGACAGACAACGTTAATCTGAAGTGGGACTCTAATGTCATCTGCAATAGATGATGTAAAATACATCACCAAAAAGTGCTAGACGTAAAACACATCAGCCGCGCCACGGCCGCTCCGACAGATGCTGTAAATATTGTTCACTCTGAACTTAACTGAAGAAGCTGAACTTTACAGTCGAAACTGAATTTTACTGTCGAAACTGATTGAACTAGTAGCAGAGCATTACGACAGATTTTTAGGGCATTCGAGCACTAGTAGAAGATAAGAAGTGATCTAAATTAGTAGACGCTCGAGCAGGGAACGCACTAGCAGAGAGAAAGTCGTGCAGCAGCACCGCGAGTGAGTGCTAAAGTAGCAACTCCTGTAGCTGTCAGAGGTCGTGTAGCAGCAGCAGCAGCGCAAGCGAGAGCAAGAGCAGAGCAGCAGCACGAACGAGAGCAAGAGCGGAGTAGCAGCACGGCCGACAGCAATAGCAGAGTAGAGCAGGAGCACGACTGAAAGCAAGAGCAGTGCAGCAGCGCGACCGACAGCAAGAACAGAGCCGCAGCGCGAGCGAGAGTAGGAGCAGTAGCAACAGTAGCGCGAGCGAGAGCCGGAGTAGCTGCAGCTACTGCCGGTGTGGAAGTCGCCACCGAGGAAGCAACTACATGGGGGAGAGACGCCGTGGATGAAGTGGCCGGCAACGGCGCCGTCGATCGAGAGCCGCCATGGCTGCTCGGTATCGAGCACCGGCAGACCCGTGAGATCGAATAAAAGATAAAATGCAGCGGTGAGTGCAGAACCTCCTTGGTGGCGCTGAGTTGGCCTCGGCTTCATCGGAGGAATTGGTGAGGGTGCTGTGGTTCTGATGGGGCATGTCAAGACGGGGCTGTGGGGATGGAGGTGGCGTGATAGACGAGGCGAACATTGGGGCAGCTCCTTAGAGCTGGAGGACGGGGCGACTGAACCGACGGGACGACGAGATCGACGACAGATCCTCATCTGGTGCGGTGGATGAGGGATGGCGAGCTGTTGCGGTGGATGACATCGTCGGGGAAGAGTGTCCGGCTGGGCGGCGGTCGGGAGGCCGATGGAGGAGCGTGGGGTTTCGCGGGTTTGGCGGCCTCGGTGTCTGAATGGGAGGGACAAAGGGGAAGGTAGGGGGAGCCATGGCTTAGGGACGCGCTTGTCTGAAATGTAGGGTAAGTTACCAGCGTACCCCCACCGGTTTTGACCATGCGACGTCGAGCCAGCATTTTCGGCTAAGGGGTAGAAGGGGGATTTTGCATGTCTAGGCTGCAGGGCCGATTTCGGATGAGGAGGGAGTTTTCCCACGTGTCGAAATTTCAGGATAACAAGGCGTGGCGCGGGTTGAAGGGGCGGGAGTTTCAATGCAGATGAGACAAAAGATACTCGAGCTTGAAAATTTTGGGATAACAAGGCGTGGATTCCATGTTCGACAAAACAAACTTAATGTGTACAAAAAAAAATTCATACAAGACACAAAAGAGTCATGTCCCCTTTTACTATATTGCTATAAATGCCATTGAAAACTCTACAAGAAAAATGTAAAATAATCGGGAGAACAAGATTACCCTATACAGTACCAAATCGATTTGCACTTCCCTCAAAAACAATAAAAAACAAATCAATTCCCACCAAAAGAAAGAGTCATGTCCCTTTTTATATGATTACAAATGCTAGGATCTCGAATTTAAATTTTTGAATCCATGTTATGTTGAATTCGTATATATCGTTAGGTGACCTTGCGGTTTATAATGGATGTAGTCCTACATTTTGATCTTCCATCATATATGAACATTTTACTCCACCCTATGAGCATATATATTGTCGTCTACCATATGGACTAAATTTGAATCAATTATCCTTATTTGAATACGATTGTTGTCAAGTTATACCATCATTTAAATATTATCTTGATAACAAAAAACAAGCATATAGCAGTAATCATATTTCACTATGAACTACATGTACCATACGATCTCCAATTCAAATATGTGTATCCATTTTGTGTTGAATTCAAATCAGAGTACATTGGTCTAGGTAGCGAGATGTTCGGGATAATCTAAACCCTATTTTCATATGTATAATTTTTGGCTGAATTGGGACAAGTTTTGGTATAAGCTTCTTGCAAAACCGGAGATTCTCTCAACAAGCCTCGTGGTTCCGAGAGGGAACGTGTCACCTTTGTATGCGGAACGATATACACTGCCTCCCCCTAATTTTCTTTACAGAGGCAACATAGAGCTATATGAGTGCCCTGTTAAATTTTGGAATTATTCCGGGTTCATTTGGCCTTTTTATAAATTAAATGAGTTTCTGGACATTTAATGTGCTTAATTCAAATTTGAACTGCAAGCACATGCTCCGGTGCAACAAAGTTGGTTGAAAAATCACGTGTGTGTCCTTGGGTGAATTTCTAGGTCCCATGCAAGAAAATGGGAATGAAATTCAAACATCTGGGCATCGTGACTCGGCCGAGAACATCGAGAAACTTGGTTTTTTAATTCCTGTAAATCCAAAACTCGCTTGGAAATCATGAAACTTGGCATAGTGTCATGTCATGGCGCTAACATGTTGTGGTAAAAAATTGGGCCGAATTGGAACAAGTTTTGGTATAAGCTTCTTGCAAACCGGAGCTTCTCTCAAGAAGGCTCGTGGTTCTGAGAGGGAACGTGTCACCTTTGAGTGTGAAACGATACCCCTCTTGAGTTTCTTTACAGAGGCAACATAGAACTACATGAGTGCCCTGTTAAATTTTGGAATTATTCCGGGTTTGTTTGGCCTTTTTTATACATTAATTGAGTTTCTGGTCATTTAATGTGCATAATTAAAATTTGAACTACAAGCGCATGCTCACGTGCACCAAAGTTGGTTGAAAAATCACATGTGTGTCCTCGGGTGAATTTCTAGGTCCCATGCAAGAAATGGGAATGAAATTCAAACATCTAGGCATCGTGGCTCGGCCGAGAACATTAAGAAACTTGGTTTTAAAATTCTTGTAAATCCAAAACACGCCTGAGAATCATGAAACTTGGCATGGTGTCATGTAATGGTACTACCATGCTGTGGTAAAAAAATTGGCCGAATAGGAACAAGTTTTGGTATAAGCTTCTTGCAAACTGGAGCTTCTCTCAAGAAGGCTCGTGGTTCTGAGAGGGAACGTGTCACATTTGAGTGCGAAACGATATACGCTGCCCCCTCCTTGAGTTTCTTTACAGAAGCAACATAGAACTACATGAGTGCCCTGTTAAATTTTGGAATTTTGCCGGGTTCATTTGGCCTTTTTATACTAATTGAGTTTCTGGTCATTTAATGTGCATAATTCAATTTGAACTACAAGCACATGCTCCCGTGCACCAAAGTTGGTTGAAAATCACATGTGTGTCCTCGGGTGAATTTCTAGGTTCCATGCAAGAAATGGGAATGAAATTCAAACATCTAGGCATCGTGGCTCGGCCGAGAACATTGAGAAACTTGGTTTTAAAATTCTTGTAAATCCAAAACACGCCTGAAAATCATGAAACTTGGCATGGTGTCAGGTCATGGTACTACCATGCTGTGCTAAAAAAATTGGCCGAATAGGAACAAGTTTTGGTATAAGCTTCTTGCAAATTGGAGCTTCTCTCAAGAAGGCTCGTGGTTCTGAGAGGGAACATGTCACCTTTATGTGCATAATTCAAATTTGAAATACAAGCACTTGCTCCAGTGCACCAAAGTTGGTTGGAAAATCACATGTGTGTCCTCGGGTAAATTTCTAGGTCCCATGCAAGAAATGGGTATGAAATTCAAACATCTGGGCGTCGTGGCTCGGCTAGAAACATTGAGAAACTTGGTTTTTTAATTCTTGTGAATCCAAAACACGCATGAAAATCTTGAAACTTGGCTTGGTGTCATGACATGGCACCAACATGTTGTGGTGATTTTGTTGTCCGGTTTGCGAAGGCGCACACATTAACAATCAACAAAGTCATTTTGGAACAAGTGTTGTCACGTTAAATCAGAAACACAAGTATTACTGAAACGGTGGGCGTTCTATTTACCATTTACGTGCCGCCACGCGTCCCTTTTTTATTAGCTAGGAGGCGTCGTGCACGGTAGCTATTTGAGTACGGGAGGTGTGCGATCAGACCCCTATGCGTGCTTATCGGGAGGAGGGCCCTTTCACCTCCATCTGCCGTCCACCTCTCGCCCAAGGTATCCATTAATGGCGCCCGAGCCTCTGTTTAATGGCGTGGCTATGTCTCACTCGACTGAGATTTAAGAGAGAAAAAAGAAAAATCTGAAAAAAAATTGCACGGATCTTGATGTAAGATCCGACGGACCTATATAGCATCTACTGCGACTTATAGCAAGACTGATGAATATATAAGGACGACAGTGGATAATAATTGTCTTAAATAATTAGGAAGATAATTAAAAAGCCACATGCGGCTACGCCCGAAATACACAAGGGCAAAAGAAGAAGAAAGACAACGATCTGGCTCACTGATCTCTACTTTCTTGTTACGTTGCTCCAAGCCGCAGGAACAAGTCTTCGCAACGAGTGGCGAAGAGCTCTGTCGTGTCCTCTAGACGCTGCTTGAGAGCATCCACGGATTCCTCCACCAGCCTTTGGCGCTCGATGCGGAGCATGTCAATCTCGTCCATAAGTTTCTTGATGATGACGCCGGTCCTCTCCAACAAGGCACTGGCCTCCTCCTGCTGCTCTGCACTTTGGACGATCTTTGCCCTCAGCAGGTCGCGCTCGGCCCAAAGCCTCTCATTGCCCTCCTTTAGTTGTCGGATGACGCTGGTAGCCTGTTCAAACGAGGCTTTCATGTCGTCCTGCAACCTCGCCCAGCCGGAGATCTGATCCATCTAGCTATGGACGAGCGCATGCATGCGCGTGTAAGAGTCGCCGCCTGCCTGCGAGACATTTTCCCAGGCCGCTGCGGCACGGCGGGACATCTCTACTGCTTGCGCGGCGCGGCCGGACCAGTCTGCTGCATCGACGGCGCGGCGGGACCTCTGTGCTGCTTCGGCGGCGTGGCGGGACCTCTGTGCTGCTACTTCCGCGCGGCGGGACATGTCGGCTGCTTTCGCGGCGAGGCGGGACATGGCTCGTGCTTTCGCTTCCATGCTCGCCTCTCCCTGGTGGTAATCTCTCAACCCAGAACTCACGCTGGCCATGGCAGACGCAAGGGAAGGATGCTGAATGACTTGTTTGTTTTTGTGGATGAGGGGTTGAGGAGGAATGTGCAGTCATCTTGGCATAGTAGTATTTATAACCGAGTACTAATACGCTCCTAAGTGGGAAACCGTTTAGGTTGTGATCGGTGTGAATAGGTTTGCAATCAAATATAGCATGGTAGTAGTAATTTGGAATGTGACGAGACGCAAGTTCAAAATTTATTGACGGTTCTAGTTTCGAACTATTCCCGGATGGCGTAACGTGGGCACATGTTCTCGGCCATGGTGTAGCATATGCCATGGTAGTTCTTTTTCTACCGTTGTGTATGTGCAAAAACTGGCACCGTCGTTTACATATCTTACGGTTATTGGGGTGTTCGACAGGAATAGCCTCGTGGCGAGCTATAGACTAGTCTTTTTTTTCAGACGCATTACACCTATCTCTCGGGACTTCTTGCACGCACCATCTCTAGCTCCAGGTCGATGCCACCCACATACACTTGTACTCTGAGTTTAGTACGTTATACAGGAAGAGAAGAGGTGCACGCACGCACTCGTCCTCTCTCACACACGCATCTGTAGCTATGAATTGTAGTGTTCTCAACCTTCCGATTGGCTCTATCATAGGATTGACGTTGCTCCTTGGCCTTGAGATTGAGAATTTTAAAATGCGGAGGCGAAGCTGGAGGCCCAGGCCGCACATGGCACCAACACGACATGAGCTTCTTCTGCCTGGTACGCAGTCGGGTGAGTTGTCCAAGTATAGACACAACCAGGCCCTCCTTGGTATCTGCGCCTTGACTTATGCTGCTACCAATGCATATGTGCTTAGATGAGGTGCTAAGCACATTAAATAGCTTAGCAACTATACTACCCAATGCATAGGTGCTTAGCTTATGGTAGCTAAGCTTGCTTGATTTAATGACTTAGCAACTAAAGCTTTTCATGTATTGGTGGGTTTCCTTCATTTAAATGTTTTGCCTAGGTTCACGCACTTAGCACTGTTTCTTCCTGGGGTCACCACACCCATCTCTCTCCTCTTAAATAACTTGCCACATCAGATTTTTTGCCTACGTGGAAGGCTTAGCACCTATACAAGGTGGAGCATTGGGAGGGGCCTGCGCAGAGAAATTAGGATCGGAGGGAGTACTACTAGTAGTAGTACTACTTTGATGTGTCGCGTCAACTCGCACAAGTATGCAACACTTCCTGAACAAACAAGCATATAAGCTGTTATACTTCTTATAAGCTATTATACTTCTTACCCAAAGGAGCTTTATATCCAATAGACACAAATTATCCTTTCCACTGTTGGAAATTACTTTAACTGCTGATCTGATGTCGAAGTAATTGCTGCATCGCCACCAAAACCCACCATCTCTTAAGCTAAAGTAGACCGAGCTAACCCCTATATTAGCATATTACTATGATAAACAGAAGGCACTGTAGAATCATTTAGGACATGAGCTTGTCAATCTGAATGTGGAGGGACACCAGCTTAACCCCGGCCAGCAGCTTGGGCAGAACTGTGAAGAAGGTCAGCTCCTACACGGCGACGTCGGCGGGATCCTTGCTGCTTGTCACCTCCATTTCCACCTTGACGGCGTCGGTCCTGCCTTTGGGCTCCCCCGGCGAGCCGTTCGCCCCCAGCTTGGCCATGTAGTGCGGTAGTAGCGACGACCCCGCTCTGATGCAGATGACCGACACGAGGATAGGCCCGCCGATGTCGAGCACACCGCCGACCAAGAAAAACGCGCGGCCGTCCTCCTCCGCGAACAGCAAGAGCCGTGGCTCCAGTAGTGGCACTTGCAGCTGGAGCACCTTGCCGTACTGGATCATGTGCACGGGCATGGGATGCACGGTGCTGATGTGGTGGGAGAGTGCCGGCGGCGGGCCTTCGTAGCCACAGACGGGCACGGGGCATTTGCAGGGCGCGAGCGGACACACGCTCTGGTGATCGGTGAGCTTGTGGTAAGTGATGTAGAGCCCATATCCTTCGTACACGCACTCCACCCTCACCGAGGAGAGGACGACATCCATCACCGTGTTCCGCATGTCGAAGCCACCGCTGCGCTCGCACTTCTGGCACCGCCGCTGGTTCCCGAGGCGCTCGACACGGCAGTTCGCGCGGGCCAGGTGCCCTCCCTTGCACTGCACAAATCAATCGAACAACACATCAATCAAGAAACCTTCACCTTGCTTGATCAGCTGAACGGATGAGGTGTATTCGAACCTCATACACTGGAGGCTTCAATGGGTGGAGGCACAAGGGGCAGTGGAGCAAGGTGAGGTCCATCGAGACAATAGAGAGCTCCATCGTCGGGTCCTATTCCGTCTGCATGATCTCGCCCTCCTCGTGCACAACCATCTCTCGCTTTAGGGCCAGGGCATTACAAAGCTTTACCATCACATATTCATACTACTTCAAGGTGCATTAAATCAACACATGCAAGTATAAAAAGGAGAGTCACGGCATGCATGCATGCGTTGTAATTAATGCACTGGTAAACGCAAATTATTGAAACATATCGATTCCAGTGCTTTGATGTGTCGTGTCAACTCGTACAACAACGAGAAGTGTGATTACTACAACGCCCTCTCCCTCGCGGACTGAGCTCCGGTGCCTTAACTGCACCTGCCTTTGGTTGCATGATAGGTGGGCCACCCACCTGTTGGGCCTACCTGTCATACACGCAAAGGCAGGAGCAGTAAGTCAATGAAGTTGCGTCCCTCCCTCGCCCATGAGCGTGGTGGCTGGCAAGACTAGGAGAAGCTTTCGCTACATGCTCTCCCTCCCACACGCGGTGGACATGCAGCAGTTCATTCAGTGTCAGATGGCCAGAAGCATACTGTAGTGCTCCTCCATTACAGTAGTACTCCATCATTGTTCGACTTCCCGAAGAGGCGAAGAGCCAAGCGCAGCCCGTACGCTCGTGTGGCTGTTTCATGTGTAGAGTAGTCTAGGATAGTCTGTACCGTGCCTATAAGCTTAAAATCATTGGGGCCGACTCCATGCTTTTTTCTGACTGAAATAATCTTCTGGCCCTACCTGTCATCCTGGTGATTGTAGTTTCCACGCTCATCTGGTCAAGACAGGAATATATATTTTAATTTGTGGTGGGGTAAATGTTAGAGGTTGCAGCACATATATTGTACACTGCGGGTATTTCAGCCAAGTTTAGAGGCAACCATTTGGGGCCAGTGCTATGATGTGTCGCATCAACTTGTACAACAAGGAGAAGCTTGATTTTACTACTACATGCCTTCTCCCTCGCCCATGAACACGGTGGCTCGCAGACGAGGACAGGCTTTTGCTTATACTACAACACGCTATCCCTCCCGCACGCGGTGGACGGACATGTAGCAGTGGATTCGATACTGTAGAAGTAGTAGTAGTAACATCAGTGTTCGTCTTCTCGAAGAGGCGAAGAGCCAAGCGCAACCCGAACGTGGCAGTTGTGAACCTTCGAGCATGCATATAGCCAGGCTCTTGCATGAGACAAAATTGCTATTTGACCCCACTATTGTAGTACTACCTACTAGTATAGCCCTGTAAACCGGAAAGGAGTATTTGCCTTTCTAGAGATTTCAACAAGTGACTAGACTACACCCTAAAGGAGTAGTCCATATGGAGCAAAATGAGTGAATCTACACCGTAAATAAATACTACGTAGTTCTGTCGTTTTCCTCTCCGCCTTGGTCGCGGTGCATAATATTGAGTATACTAGTACTGACTAGTCTCTTTTCTACACGCATTTACGTCTTTTTTAACACAGTACAGACGCAAGCTCTCATATACACGCGCATACACTCACCCCTATGAACGTACACACGCACACCCTACCCCTATGAGCACCTCCGAAAGACCGAGCCGGCATATCATCTTGAAATTTACGAAGTCACCATAGGCACCTCGTCGTCGACGGGAACGTCTCCTGAGGCTGGTCATAGTGGGGAGTATCATATATTAGTATCATGCATATGATACTACTGTATGATACTACATCCATAGTGCATAGTAACATAGATTAGTATCATAGGTGGTCTCATTTATTGCCATGCATGACACATAGTAGCATAAAATTTATTATGTTACGGTATCTACCTAAGTTACTATAACCATCTCTCTCTTCTTTAATTGACTGCCACATAAGCATGTTTGTGAGTCCCAAGTGCATGATACTACTTATGTTACCCCCACTATGGCCAGCCTGACAAGCAATAGACGCGAGCGGCAGTCGCTTCCATTGGTGCTTGAATGCCAAGGAGGGAGAGGGTAGCGGTTCCCGACACGTTGAACGGTCAATGATGCATCCTCAATTAGCATGCAGAGGGAATTAATTGGAGAAGCAGAGTAGAGCCAGCACGATGTGAATGCAACAGAGTTTGGACTCTCATATAAAGGTGCCCCACCACTCCAATCCATCTACTCATAGTCTCTGCGCAACACTGCTCACCCAATCCAAGACCAAGTGACCAGAAGCCACAAGCACCTATGGAGGCGATGGATGCGACTGGCAGTTGGCTGTGCCAAATCATCCAAGACGCCGGCCTGCGGCCCCGAACCGGGCAGCATTTCCAGACGGTGCTGGCGACCGCCGGCGTCGTAGCCCTCGCCGACGCCAGCTTCGCCTCTCGCATGGACGACATGATGGTCCACTCCATCCGCAAGTTCACCTCCGTCAAGAAGCACGTGAACGACCTTGCCGTACTGCTCCAGCCTGTCCGCCCAGGCTCCTCATTGCCTGGCACCCTCATCGGCCTCCATGGTGAAGAACTCTTTCAAGCCATGGTGGCCCTGCACGTGCCGGAGGTCGCGACGAAGAATGTGCACCTCGAGGACGCGCTTGCTGCGCAGCGCCTTGCCATGCAAGAAACCGTCGACTTGCACATCCACGTCTATGAGGAAATCGTCTACATAGGCCACTACAAGGCCAGAGAGGACAGAAAGACATTGGCCTTCTTCCAACGGCTGTAATCTTTGGACTCCAATGTTCATAAGCACGTCGACCTGGCCACGAAAGCCGCTGCTACTTAGCCGCCGTTTGGTGGGCCAGTGCCCTGAGTCGAGGAGGTGGACGTTGTCGATGGATGCATATCTTCTTCTTGCCTCCTGTAACCAGCACTGCACGCCTTGTGGCCTTAATGTTTTATTAGTATAGTACTCCCGCCGTTCCCAAATATAAGTCTTTCTAGAGATTCCAGCAAGTGACTACATACGGAGCAAAATGAGTGAATCTACACTCTAAAATATGTCTACATACGTCCGTATGTTGAATTCCATTTGAAATATCTAAAAAGGCTTATATTTAGGAACGGAGGGAGTATATGGCATTTTTATTCCAGTCGTAACATTTTCACTGTGAAGTGGGAGCGCAGTTGAGCAAACCGACCATCGGCAAATCCCCACCCCGCCCACCGGGCGTCGGCTGAGTTTATAATTAGAAGAGAGAAACGAGGGAGAAGAGCTAGATGTAGCACGGACGTTGTTGTCAGATGGGACTCGTGTTGATAGAATAGGAGTACTGAGCACTCGTACCTCTTTTTTTAGGGAAAAAGTAGTCATATGTCTAGTACTACTAGTTGGGTGCATGCGACCTATACCTGTCATCACTTTAGGTCTCCTTTTCGAACAGATTACATATTGTTTTCACGCATTTATCCTCCTATATGTACTCCTAGGCTATTTCCACATGCTCCCTTTCGCCGACATGTGGGACATAGAGCATCTGGGTCATAGTGCATGCACGACTCGGAGCATATGACGGGGTACTATACATTCCAGACCTCATGAATTACATGCAAACCCCTCACAGAAGAATAAATAAATAAATGAATTACTACTAGAAACCGGATCATTTTCATAGAAACTAGAGCACGTTCATTAAATTTTGGACATAACACATTTATAAAAAACGACCAGACCTAAACCAGTCTAAGGGCCTCTTTGATTCACAGGATAGTGAAAACACAGGAATGGGGAAAGTATGATGGCGATGAACCGAGATGAGGAAACTCTAACTCGGTTAGAGGTTAAAGTTAGATTCTAACCCTAAACTAACTCTAAACCAAAGAGGTGTATGGATGGTAGGGTTAGATTGACAATAAATACTCTTTCTCAATCATTTGATTACTTTGGACCCTATTTCTTGCCGGATTTGGTGTGGTCGGCTCTTGTGTGGCCTCCTCCCGCTCACAATTGACATAAACGAACCATCTTTACAAATCAAGCATGCAAAACATGATAAATTTTACTTTGTCCATACAAATGAGATATCCCACTTAAACATACAAGTCGTCAATAAAGATTCACAAAAAAATACACTCCATGAAACAAAGCATGAGCTAACTCATCACGGAAGTCATTTATGATAGGGAGGGAGCCCGGAGCCCCTCATGCACCCAGGGAGGAGCTCGTCATCGTCGCTCTGGAGGAAGGCTCTGTAGCGCCCAAGCCTCGGGAACCCCTCCGACGCTGGCGCTTGCGAATTGAGGTCAACACCGGCATGGGTAGCAGGGCCGCTTGCCGACGACTGCGAACCGAATCTTTGGGCCTCTAGAAATAATGCAAGCCTGAAACTGAAATACCTAGAAAGGTGAACTGAATCTTCGGGCCTCTAGAAATAATGCAAGCCTAAAACTGAAATACCTAGAAAGGTGAACTGAATATTTGGGCCTCTAGAAATAATGCAAGCCTGAAACTGAAATACCTAGAAAGGTGAACTGGATCTTTAGGTCTCTAGAAAGATTTATTACCTCCTCAAGCAGCATCAAACAATTCCATGCATGCACCACAAATCTATACCAAGTTTAATCAGGATCTACTTTTCCAAATCAGAATCAGCGCTAGAGCGAGCAAGATCAATGATATGGCTGTGAGACAGAGAAGGAACGAAGAAACTCACCCCTCTCGCGACCTCCCTGGTAGATGCGCCGCCGCTGCGCACGATAGAGGGAGAAAACGACCGGTGAAGGGGGAGCGGGGAGAGCTTCGAAGGCCAGAGGGAGAGGGCGGTCGGAGGAGTGCGGCGGAGGCCGGAGGGAGAGGGCGTGCGGAGGAGAGAGAGGGCGAGCGGTGGAGCGGCGCTTGGGTGGGCGACCCGATGGGGAACAAAGGGGAGTCGTGCGAGGGGGCGGGTGGAGGGAGCGATCTGGTGCGGGCAGGGAAGATTTTTTTAGTTCTCTTTTAGTGGGCCTGAGGAGAACTAACCCAATTAGAACCTCTCCACCGGGATATATTTTTAGCTGGGTTAGAGCAAACTAGCTCAAACTAACCCCTCCTGTTTGGATAATTTGAGGCTATTTCAACCCAAACTAGCTCAAACTCAGGGATCCAAACAAAGAGGAGTAGTACTGTACATGCTATAGTTTGGACCGTAGCACATTGTTTTTTATGGCCATATCACCACATTGTTTTCTACTGCTGGTTCACCGGGCTGCCGTGGTTCGCACTGCTGGTTCACTGGGCTGCCGTGGTTCGCACTCCTCCGACGTGAGTAGTAGTACTAGTATATACCGCATGATTCGTTGCTCCTTCTTACTACGTACTTCGCCGACATGTGGGAGAGTCAGCATCCGGGTCGACGTGTCATGCACCAGATTAGAGTGTGGAACAGAAGGGGGCATCACCCCGGTCGTAGTGCCAGTAATTCATGACTATAGTGAGTAGTCATATCACAAGTCTTTCCAGCAGTAACGCGCCGTCAAATCGCACAGCATGACCTTTCCAGCAGTAAGTAAGTTGAATCCGCTACTCCCTCACCCTCCTCGCCTCTTTGTCAAACTGCCTACGTGAAAACTGCCGCGCGTACTGCCCGGGAAAAGCCCTGCCCTCAACTTTTAACTACCCAAAAATAATTCAAGCTTGTTCATTCTATATAAATACTAGAACTGTATGTTTATTCACCCGTGGGGTTGTTCAATGAATGGAGGGCCGGGGTGCACAAATGAAAAATACTACTACTAGTAGTAAGTAGGAGTCGTACAATTAGTCACCTTAAATAGAAAGTTTCTTTTCTTTAATGCCACGTACACAAATTGAAACGCTTGTTGTGGAGAGAAAAAGATAATCACTCCACTATATATGTGCGTAGGGGCCTAAGCGCTTGCTTTACTAGGGTTGATCTCTTCATTCTCTCATCCTCTCCAGATCTAAACAAGACAGCCGTAGTGACATTTTTTCCCTGCTCACCGCTGGTCACAGATCTGGCCGGATCCCTTCGGCCGGTGTGTGTATAGGACTAAAAGGTGCATCGTTCACGCGGTCATCGCCGGCGAGGGAGGAAACCCACAGCTACCGGTGGGCCCGATCCTCTGCATGTATCGTTCTCTCTGACACAGCACCGACTCGGGAGGTCCTCCGACCCTTCTTCCTCCCTGCTGTATTGTGCGCAGATCAGACCTGCCGCCGCCGACATCCCGACGACCCTCAGGTACAAGTTCTTCGAAAGCGGTCTTGCTCTACTGCCCCGCTCCCCACGTGTCTGCATGTGCATCGTTTTCTACTTCCATCAGCTCTTCCAAATCCACCTAAATTTTTAGTATTATTAGAGGTAAAGCTACTTCATGCATTCAAATCTAGGACTTGGTTCAAACAACGAAGAAGGGGGGAGTCGTAGCATGAATTTAGGACTTGATTCAAAGAGGAAATAACAGGGGGAAAGTAGTAGAGACCGGATACCCAACCGGTCTCTTGGTTGAAAAGGGAAATAATGGGAAAACTTAGTACAAACTGGATAAGGAACGGATCTATTATTGGTTGAAAAAAAGGATAGAAAGTGGCGGCTGGTGGACAAGTCAACAGAGTATGTCCAGGATTAGATTTCCTGCCCTCACATAGTAAAAGGTCTCCAGGATTAGATTTGCTGCCCTCACATAGTAAAAGGTCTCCAGGATTAGATTTGCTGCCCTCACATCGTAAAATGTCTCTAGGATTAGATTTGCTGCCCTCACAGGGCATGAACAAACTCGGCATCACCACTTTATTCCTCCTTGTAGGTACATTGTGCTGATGCGTCCACTGTCGCATGTCCTTATACCAACTTTTTGCTGTTGTTAATGTAAGGCCGCATGTAAAATGAAGCGATCACGCTGTTACCTTAAGGACATGTCTAACCAGTGTTATTGTTAATCTAATGCCTCTAGTGATATGATGCAATTAACCTGTGTTACAAATGGTACTCCTGCTGTTTTCCCCAGTATGATATGTAAGTTTCTTCTTTACGCTGCTGAGTGACCTGGTGTCCCCGCGGTCCCATGCCCTTAAACCAACTCTTTAGCTGCTGTTGACTCACTGTATCTAGTAAACAAGCAATGCCACCATTAAAGTAATCCCATATTTGACAAATGTCATAGTTGATCGTAATGCTTCCAGTAACATGAAGCATTGCTGATGTTTTAAAATTTCTGTTGTCCTTGCGTGATTGCCATGAACTTAATTAATATGATTCTTTTCATTTCGTGTATGTTTCGTATATTCTTATTGACCAGCAACTGTTTACTTTCTATCTTTTTGTGCAGATAGGGATATCCATTTCACCTTGTTGCTATTGTGACCTTTTGGTGAACTGCACAAAACATTTTTTGGAATGAGTGCCTTGTGCAGTTCAACTAAAATGTCACGTGGACAACATCTCTCAATTTTGGTGGAACTGCACAAAATGGTGATTGGAGTTTCCAAAATCTCCATCAAATTCTGCTGGTAATCTTATGCAACTTTTTATTATCTTTTGCAAGATGAGCCGTCACTGTCACCACAATGGCACTTTATTTTAGTGGAACTGCACAAAAGGATAAGCAAATTATAGTTGCACCTTACATGATAGGACAACCAACCTTAATGTTACTGAATTTTAGTGCAACTACTAAAGAAGAACCTGCTAGCTCACGAGAGCAAGTACTTCTTGCTAGCTGAATGATGCAATCTTTGTTTCATTTCAGGTGAACTGCAAAAAAGGCGCATGAATTGAATCATGGAACTCTAGGCTAGCCTCATCCAAGTGGAGTTGCAGGTTCACCACATCGAGTCGTGGCGGCATAGAGCCCCTCACACCGGTCAGTACTATCCTTTATCAACATGATTGTGCTTTGTCATACTGTGCTAATGTTCTATTTTTTAAATAAAGCTATTCTATCACAATCTTTTCTCGTTTTGGAAATAAAGTTTGCTTCAACTAGTGCCACTATTATACTCCCTCCGTTCCAAAATTGATGTTTTAGATTTGTCTAAATACGAATGTATCAAGTCACATTTTAGTATTAGATACATCCGTATCTAGACAAATATAAGACAAGAATTTTGGGACAGAGGGAGTAGTAATCATGCTCTTTCTTATCTATGCAAACAGGAATACTCAATTACAGATGTTGTGATTGTCAAGAGCATTCGCCAAGTTCTTGGGTTGTATGACACGGCTAGCCAAGATGGATTTAATCCCGATATTCAGTTTATCAAAAGGCTCTAATGGGTTGGTTCTGAATCTTGCAAGTTGGGAAACAATGAGATGTGTAGGGATCTTTGTTGTACTTATTGTTTGAATCTTATTTGTTGGTTCTGAATCTTGCAATCTGGGAATCAATGACATGTGTAGGCATCTTTGATGTACTTATTATTTGAATCTTATTTGTTGGTTCTGAATCTTGCAAGCTGGGAAACACGGCATGATGATGCAGAGGACAACAACCATAACAAACAGTTCAAATTTGGTAGTATTATCTGTGTGAAAGTGCGATAAATGTGTTGATCGTGTGTGTCCTCAGAATAATAATTCTAATTGTTGTGCATGTTGATCCTGTGGCACTGATAGAACGAGCCAATGCATTGCTTGTTTTAAGAATAAATTACTATTAAAGCTAATTAAATTTAAGTAAAGTGACCAATAACACTTGTTATTACAGTACCAATACAGACCCGCTCGTGAACCGACGTGTGGCTAGAATAGGTTTCTTAATGGGGGCGTTTGAATGTGCCGAGGGTGCATGTTCTGCCGGTGTGCAACAGGCGAGGGAGGGGTAGTAACTGTTGTCGCCTATACACACTCAGTTAACTGTTGAATCCAGTTCTCGAAGAGCTGAAAAATGAACTCCTGCCACCGCCTATCCACTCGTTCACTTGAAGAGACTCCAATGGCGATCCAAGGGGTGAGACTGCTGGATATGGACTTCAGCAAGGAGTTCACCTTTGAGTTCGCTGTTAAGTCCCATGGCTGCACCAAGTTGAATGTGATGAACACCAATGATCCGGACTCGGTGAAGCTCTGCCTCGCCGGGTTCAAGCAATACCTATAGGACGAGAAAGCACAAGGTCGCAGGACTAGACCTTGTGCCCATCCATTCGTCTCCTGACAAGGACCAGCGGATCGCGGTCGCCTAGGTATGCGTGCGGGACGAGGTTCTCGTCTACCACTGTTGTAGGGCCATCAGAGGTTCTGGAGCATTCGCCCGTTTCATCGGGAGCGCCGACTGCACCTTCGCTATGGTGGAGAGAAGGAAGAACGCGACGATTCGGCCATCTAGTGCAACAAGCTTGTCGACATCCAGAAGCAATACAAGCTCATCGGCAACAGGCAGGAGAAGGACTCCGTGGTTGACCTCGCCGAGACCATCATTGACCCCTGCTATGCCAACATGAAAGAAGACAACGATACCAAGGACCTAAACACGTGGGAGGTACCTCTGAATCTAGCCTACATAACCTACACGGCCAAGGATGCATATGCATGCTACGACATGTACAGGCGGATCTTGGACATTAGGGCGTGTCTGCTTCCCGTAACCGACGAGTACACGGACAGCCATAGCGTCATGATCAAGCGTGCCAGGAAGGTATAGATGTTGTACTTTATCTGTTAATAAGCACCTTTATCATCTGAGTGTTTCATGCATTAGCCTATGTGTCGTAATTATCTATTTTGTCTGAAATATTTCTTCTAAGAACCCATTAACATGTTTGCTATTTTTAGTGGCTATTTGCTTATGTATGGAACTAGTTCACTCGTCCATTTAAAAAAACTAGTTCACTCGGCTGTCGTGCTTTGAATCTCCTTCCTCCCAACATATTCCCCTTCTCAGGTGGACCCAGCAGGTCTCGTACACAGACATATGGGACCAACCACCTATCCATTTGTATTTCTTTATTTTTTTCAATCTTTCATCCTCTTCCTATATAGCGGCTGGCCATCATAGCCTATGGCGTTGGCCAGGCCATCCCTCTACTCCCACACATTGTCCGGCGGGGCAGCTCCACCGGCCCACCTTGCACCCGAACAAGTCAACCCTCGTACTCCCCTCCGCCTGCATCTTCCCTCGCTCCGGTTCATTCGGTCCGAGGTCTCGACGTCGTCCTCCGCCTTGGTGCTCTCGCCGTGGCGCCACCGTCTGTCATTCCCAACATGGTCAGGAAAACAAGAGGAATCGGGAGAAAACTGTTCGTCGAGAGGCTGAGAGTCCCGGGCCCACCAGGTCCATGGCCTAGGTTTTGTTGTTTAACATGGGCATCCCACGACATGTTTCAACGTTTTTTGGATCCAGCAGGTATCAAGTGGCCTCTGGGCCTCCCAACCTAGCTTGTCTCTAACATCAGGAGCCCAAGTTATGTTTTTTTAAGACGACGCACAGCTCAGTTCTATTTTTCTATAAGAATGCAAAACTGAACCTATGTTTTCCCTTCTATAATAGTATATATATATATATATATATATATATATATATTATTTTATTACATATATATAATAGAAACAACATAAGGTTCCGTTAAACCTGTCGTTCGTCCAACCATTTTATAGACCTTCCCACTTCCTTTATTTTTTGTTTTCATTAATCCTATATCTGAATTTTCTCCCACTTTCTTTTTCGATGTAAACTGAGTTTTCTCCCAGTACTTTTCCCTAGAACCAACTCAACTGTCTCACGTCTAGCCTAAAAAATAATAATACCCCACGTCCTATTATTTCATCAAATTAAAATGATATTTTATTTCATAAATTGAAAGTTCTTACAAAATAATAATAATAATTGTTTATATATAACTTGGCAAGTTAACTCCTAGTGATTGCGTACATAAGCTTGCAAAGATTTTACTGACCAATGCAGTAATAGACATGCAATCATGTGTTTATGTTTTTATAACATTTCTCCGTCCAGCCCAACATGATATTTTCACCCAGCCTAGCAAGTCCGCGGATTTCGAGAAAAATGCAAATGGGCTTTAAATTCTACCATAATATATAAGCGGGCTGCATAGATGCTACATCATTGTTTCACCCAGCCCACCAAATGGACTAAAAAACCAAATGGACTACCTAACATGTGGGCCAGTAGGTCGAAGCCTAAGCACTTTCGCAAAAAATAAAAATACAAAGGTCGAAGCCTAAGCAAGGCTTTGGATTTACATCCAATGGCCGGCATTCTTCTTCAATCTCTCGTCTTCTTCCCCCAGTTGTGCCGGGACCGCCTGCTCCAGCCTCCGGCGTCCAGCGGCGCTGTTTTGCGCGCCTCGTAGCGAAACGCTACCAAGACGACGGCCAGGCCATCCCTCCACTCCGCACCTCCTGTTATTCTCTGCTGAGTGTAGGCCCACCCCGCACGCGAACCAGTCAAGTTTCCCACTCCTCTCCATCTGTGACTCCACTGCCGCGTCTTCCCCATCTCCGGGTCATTCCAGTCTAGGGCCTCGCCATCGTCCATTGCCTCGCTGCGCTCGACGCGGCGTGGTCAGCAAACGAGAGTCATCGGAAGAGGACTGTACGTGGAGAGCCTGACGGCTTTGACCCACGAGGTCCATGGTCGCACGCAAGGAAATTTCCTCCTTATTAAGCTGAAAAAATGTTTCCTCCCCCTGACAACTGGGACCCACCAGCTATATCTTTGCACGGAAGGAAGTGCCTCCTTGTTATGCGAAAAAAACTATTGCTCCCGTTGACAACTGGGACCCGTCAGATTTGGTGGCGGACTTGTGGGCCTACTAAGTGGACGTGTACGCAGGGCTTTGTCAACTTAATCAACAAATGATTCAAGCAGCTGGACCGTTGGATGTTAATCCAAAAGCTGTGCTCCTTCTTTAACCTCTGTTCTTGCTCATGTCTCCCGTGGGCGGTAGTGCTGCCGCGCACCCGAACCAGTCAAGTTTCCCACTCCTCTCCATCTACGACTCCACTGCCACGTCTTCCCCATCTCCGGGTCGTTCCAGTCTGGGGCCTCGCCGTCGTCCACCGGCCTTGATGCGCTCAGCACGGTGTGGTCAATGTGGTGAAAAAATGAGAGTCATCGGAGGATGACTGTATGTGAGAGGCTGACAGTGGGGACGCCCCACGCCCATGGACGCATGCATGCAACTTCATCCTTTTTACCCTAAAAAATAATGTTTTCTCCCCCTCACTGCTGGGACCCACTAACTACATCTTCGCACGCAAGGAAGTGTGTCCTTATTACGGGGAAAAAATATCCCCCCTGACAGGTGGGACCCAGCAGCTATATCTTCGCACGCAAGGAAGTGCGTCCTTATCCTCCCTGACAGCTGGGACCCACCCGGTCGAAGCGTACGTACCGTTGTCTATCTTGTCGGAACGTGTATGTACATACTGGTCGATCAGTCTGTCTGCAGGCTGCAGCGATGAACTGTGGCCGTGTAAGGAAGGGCACGTGTCGTAGGAGAGGCGCACACGTAGCATGTACACGTACGTACAGCCATGGTGCAAGAAAGTAAATACGGCGACCTACGTACATACGGGCGGGGTCTCAAACGCCTACTCACGCATACGTACGGCCAGGGCTCATGTACATGGCTGGGTCGGAACGGAGAAACTGCGTCGTCGTCGTGTTCATGGGGAGGCAATCGGCTAGGTCGGAACATAATGCGTCGTCGTGTTCATCGGGAGCCAACCGTCTTAGATGGAACAGCCGATCGAAACGAGGCCTGGCATACCGCGGAACGGAGGAAACTGCCTTGTGTTCGACCGGCCACGGTCGAAACGGGATCCTGTTCATCGGGAGGGTCTGGCATACCGCAAAACGGAGGAAACGGACTTCTCTTGGAACTCCTATGGTCGAAATGGGGTCCTGTTGATTGGGAGGGGTGTGGCATACCACAGAACAGAGGAAACAGACTTGTGTTGGAGCGCTACGGTCGAAACGGGGGTCATGTTCATCGGGAGGAGTGTGGCATACCACAAAACGGGACTCCACGGGATACTGTTCATCTCCACCATCGACCTCCTCCAGCCTCCACGGGCTACTGTTCATCCACCGTCGACCTCCTCCAGCCTCCACCTGCGACTGTTCATCCACGGGGTCCTGTTCATCCAGCCTCCACCGCTCTTCCACCGGCTACTGTTCAACGAGCCCTCTCCACGGGGTCCTGTTCAACCACCCCTCCATGGGCTACTGTTCATCCAGCCCTCCACCGGCTACTGTTCAACCAGCCCTCCACGTGGTCGTCCTGTTCATCCAGCCCTCCACGGGGTCCTGTTCATCCACCCCCAACCGGCTCGATCGGGGTCATGTTCATGCAGCGGCAACGGCCTCTACTACCATAGGGTCCTGTTCATCCACCCCCCACGGGAACTGTTCATCCAACCCCCCCCCCAACAACGCTCACTGTTCATAAAGGGAAGGAGGCAGCAGGGTTCGATCGGCTTCAGTTAGCAGCAGTAGCAAAAGAATCACTCGGGTTCAGTTAACAGCAAGGGATCGATCGCTCGGGTTCAGTTAGAGCCCAACGCCTCGCTCGGGTTCAGTTAGAGCGCAACTCCTCGCACACACGTGCGTACGTGTATGAGAGAAACGTGCATCGCTCGGCCCCCGACCACCCACCATAACCGGGAACTCCCTGATATTTTCCTCGCCCTCACTTCTACCATGGTTTTTTCCATCATGGACGGCCCAAAGAATGTCATGCAGCTGCGTCTCCGGCCCGCCCAGGATGAAAAGCCCATTTTCTATCATAGAAGTAGGAGCCCACCACATCTATGATGATACCGGGTTTTGTCACAATTATCGTCATAGAAGTGTCATAAGCATGACAGAAAAAAAATCGTTCGGCCCAAAATGTCACGGATGTGTCTTTTTTTTGCAGTGTCTACTACCACGGGGTCCTGTTCATCCAACCCCCCACCGGGAACTATTCATCCACCCCCCCCCTCCAACAATGCTCACTGTTCATCAAGGGAAGGAGGCAGCAGGTTCGATCGGCTTTAGTTAGCAGCAGTGGCGAAGGAATCACTCGGGTTCAGTTAACAGCAAGGGATCGATCGGGGTTCAGTAACGTAGCTAGTGCAATCGCTCGGGTTCAGTTAAAGCCCAACACCTCGCTCGGGTTTAGTTAGAGCGCAACGCCTCGCACACACGCGCATACGTGTACGAGAGAAACGCGCAAACCTTCGTGCATTGCTCGGCCCCGGCCACCCACCATAACCGGGAACTCCCCAATATTTTCCTCGCCCTCGCTTCTACCACGGTTTTTTCCGTCATGGACGGCCCAAAGAATGTCATGGAGCTGCGTCTCCGGCCCGCCCAGGACGAAAAATCAATTTTCTGTCATGATTTTTTGTCATAGAAGTAGGAGCCCACCACATCTATGATGATACCGGGTTTTGTCACAATTATCGTCATAGAAGTGTCATAAGCATGACAGAAAAAATTTCGTTCGGCCCAAAATGTCACAGATGTGTCTTTTTTTTGTAGTATAAGGAAGACAATAAAAAATCATGCTCCGACTTCATCACATAACGGTTCAACATACGTGCATGCTTCGAGAATCACAAACCTTAACACAAGTATTTCTACCAATCCACAATTGCTCACTAGCACGAATCTAATATCATCATCTTTATATCGCAAAACTATTGCAAGGAATCAAACATATAATATTCAGTGATCTACAAGTTTTATGTAGGATTTTATGACTAACCATGTGAATGACCAATTCATGTTAACTCTCTAAATAGATATAAGTGAAGCAAGAGAGTTTAATTCTTTCTACAAAAGATATGCCCATGCTCTAACAAATAAGTGAAGCAAAAGAGCATTCTACAAATGGCGGTCTTCTATGTGTAGAGAAACAGGCAATCCAAACTTCAAATGATATAAGTGAAGCACATGAAGGATTTTATAAAGCCATACTCAAAAGATATAAGTGAAGTGCAAAGAGCATTCTATAAATCAACCAAGGACTATCTCATACCGACATGGTGCATTATTAAAAGAAAAATAAAAAGCACACGACGCTCCAAGAATTTACGCATATGATGTGACGAATAAAAATATAGCTCCAAGTAGAATTACTGATGGTCGTTAGAAGAAAGAGGGGATGCCTTCTGGGCCATCCCCAAACGTAGTTGCTTGGGAGTCCTTGAATATTACCTTGGGGTGCCTCGGGCATCCCCAATACTAGGTTCTTGCCATTCCTTATTCCTTCATCCATCGTGATCTCACCCAAAACTTGAAAACTTCAATCACACAAAACTTAACAAAACCCTTGTGAGATCCGTTAGTATAATAAAGCAAATCACTACTTTAAGTACAATTGCAAATCCATTCATATTTTATTTTTGCATTATACCTACTGTATTATAACTTCTCCATGGCTTATACCAATGATAAAATCCACAGTTCCATCAAAACATGCAAAACAATGCATCAAAAACAGAATCTGTCAAAAAACAGAACAGTCTGTAGAAATCTGAACATCTACCATACTTCTGTAACTCCAAACATTCTGAAAAAATAGGACAAAATAAACAATTTGTATAGCAGTACTGTGTAAAATTTTCAAAAACTTTCGACATTTCAATAAAAAATGTAAATTCACGCACTACAACCAAAGTTTCTGTTTTTGCACTACACAAACCAGACAAGCAATCTAATCATCCTAAAGGCAAATCTTGGCACATTATTTTCAGAATACAATGGATTTGTACAAGGGGATAGTTATTTTTGTTAAACAAATTCTGGAATCAAGGTTCACAAAGTTTCCATGGGCATGAACAAAGTTCAAGGCTAGCTCCCACTATAACAATGCTCGTCTTTCTCACTTTCGCTTTTCTTTTTGAAAAAAAATTAAGTTCCCCTCTATATTTTTTTGTTTTTAAACTTTATAAAATTACTCAACAGAAGAAAATGACTCTCTAAAACTTCCGGGTTGTCTCCCTAGCAGCGCTTTCTTTAAAGCCATTAAGCTAGACATATAGTGCTCAAGTAATGGATCCACCCGGATCCCAAGGTATATCAAAGCCAATTATAATTAACAATGATTTGTAATTTAGTATTGAGCACAAAGAAACATATATCGTGCAACAACGAAGTCTAACTCTCTTCCTATTGAAAGTGCTACTAATCCTGGGTGGTTTTGGTAATTCTTAACAACATATAGCTCATTGAACTAATACTCTTTCAAGATGATAATTTTAGAAAGTTCAATGATTGGCATGGCATGGACTAGAGATGTGGACCCCACAAAATGCTAAGGACACATATTGGCTCAAGCTCAAGACTCTACATTTTAATTTTAGTGATCCAAGATCACATTGAGTCCATAGGAAAAGCCAATACTATTAAAAGGGGATGAGGTGTTGCTTAATGGCTTGCTTGCTCAAAATGCTTAGTGATATGCTCCAAAATCCCTCAACCACTTTCTCATATCCACATATGTCCCAAACAAAAAGTCAAACTCGGACCCACCGAGTTCTTTCGACATAGCCATAGCGAGAAACCCTAATCAGTTCGGTCTCACCAATAGGGATCTCGGTCTCACCGATATGGGATTGCAAACTCTCTGTTTCCCTTCGTAACGTTTCGGTCTAACCGAGATGAGCGATCGGTCCCACCGAGTTCGCAATGCAAACTCTCTGTTTCCCTTTCGTAACGTTTCGGTCTCACCGAAATGAGCGATCAATCCCACCGAGTTTGCCAGACCAACTCTCTGTTTGCCTATTACAGAAATCGGTCTCACCGAGTTCATGTGGTCGGTCTCACCAAGATTACGTTATGCCCTAACCCTAATAGAATCGGTCCCACCGAGTTGACATGTCCATCCCATCAAAAATGCTAACGTTCACATTTTGACCTAAATCGGTCTGACCGAGTTTGAGTATTCGGTCTCACCGAGTTTGGTAAATTGTGTGTAACAGTTAGATTTTGTGTGGAGGCTATATATACCCCTCCACCCTTGCTCCACTCGCGGAGAGAGAGCCATCAGAACGTGCCTACACTTCCAGCATTCATTTTCTGAGAGAGAACCACCTACTCATGTGTTGAGACCAAGATATTCCAATCCAACCACAAGAATCTTGATCTCTAGGCTTCCCCAAGTTGCTTTCCACTCATATCATCTTTCCACCAAATCCAAATCTGTGAGAGATAGTTGAGTGTTGGGGACACTATCATTTGAAGCACAAGAGCAAGGAGTTCATCATCAACACACCATCTATTATCTTTTGGAGAGTGGTGTCTCCTAGATTTGTTAGGTGTCACTTGGGAGCCTCCGTCAAGGTTGTGTAGTTGAACCAAGGAGTTTGTAAGGACAAGGAGATCGCCTACTTCGTGAAGATCTACCAAAGTGAGGCAAGTCCTTCGTGGGCGATGGCCATGGTGGGATAGATAAGGGTGCTTCTTCATGGACCCTTCATGGGTGGAGCCCTCCGTGGACTCGCACAGCCGTTACCCTTCGTGGGTTGAAGTCTCCATCAACGTGCATGTACGATAGCACCACCTATCGGAACCACGCCAAAAATCTCCGTGTCTACATTGCATTTGCTCCCTCCAAACTCCTCCCATTTACCTTCATATGCAATGATTTACATTCCGTTGCTATACACTTAGATTTGCATGTGTAGGTTGATTGCTTGACTTGTGCTTTGTTGCTAAAATCTGCCAAGACTTAAAATTGGGAAAAGGCTAGATTTTTATTTGGTCAAGTAGTCTAATCACCCCCCTGTAGACATACTTTCGATCCTACAAGTGGTATCAGAGCTTTGGTCTCCATTTGCCTTGATTTCCATAGCTTTGGTGATCATAGCCTTGGTTTCACAACCTAGGAGAGTATGGCGTCTAGCGAGGGAAATTACCACCGTAGAGGTCCTTACTTTGATGGTACTAATTTTGCTAGTTGGAAGCATAAGATGAAAATGCATATTCTTGTACATAACCCCGCCGTTTGGGCTATTGTGTGTATTGGCTTGCAAGGTGAATTCTTTGATGGGAGAGAACCGAACGGTGAAGCTACCGCGGAAGAGTTGAAGATGTTGCAATACAATGCTCAAGCTTGTGATATCCTCTTCAATGGATTGTGCCCCGAAGATTTGAACAAAATCAGTCGTCTTGAGAATGCAAAGGAAATTTGGGATACTTTGATTGATATGCTCAAAGATACCGACTCCGTCAAGGAATCCAAATTGGATGGGCTTCAAAGTCAGCTTGACAAGTTCAAAATGAAGGATGGTGAAGGTGTCGTTGAAATGTACTCTAGGCTTGCTCTCATCACAAATGAGATTGTCGGCTTAGGAAGTGAAGAGATGACCGACAGATTCATCATCAAGAAGATCCTAAGAGCCTTGGATGGAAAATATGATACTGTGCCCAATTACAAAGGTCTCAAGCCAACCGAAGTCAATGGTAAAATTGTTGCTCATGAGATGTCACTCAAGGATAAAGAAGAGCTTCACAACAAGTCTAGTGGTGCTTACAAAGCCTCATGTGATGCTCCTACATCGTCAAGTGAGAAACAAGCCTTCAATGAGGAATTGAGCCTAATCGTGAAGAACTTCAACAAGTTCTACAAGAGTAGAAGCAAGGAAAGAAGTTCCGAGTCAAGGTCCTACAATGACAAAAGATCTTCTAGTCGTGAGCGTAATTGTTACAATTGTGGAAGACCCGGACACTGCTCCAATGAGTGTACGACTCCCTACAAAAGAAGAGAAGAATCACCTAAAAGGATAAGTAGAACAGAAGAATCACCTCCAAAAGAGAGAAGGAGTAGAGATGATCGTTATGAATGAAGAACCTCTCGAAGAAGCAAGGATTCGGAACGGAACGACAAGTCATCAAGGAGCTACACAAAACAAAGACATCAAGCTCATGTTGGTGAATGGGTATCCGGCTCCGACTCCGACCACCACTCTGAGAGAAGTTAGCACTCCGACTCCGAATATACTCAAGATGAAGGTATTGCCGGTGTAGCACTTCTGTCAACCAACTCCTATGACATATTTGACTCACCAAATGAAGGAATTGGAAGAGGCTTCATGGCTAAAGGCCCAAAGGTATCACACCCCGAGTATGTTGATTTCAATAGTGATGAAGATGACTTGCCTGGTAATGATGATTTACTTGTTGACAACTCTAGTGATGAAAACTATGATGAACTTGCTGTTAATCATGCTAAACAAGATAAAATGAATAACGATGATAAGAAGGAGATTGAGCGTCTAACTAAAGAACTAAACACTCTTAAGTTAGCTCACGGAACTACCTTAGAAGATCATCGAGAGCTTTTAAAGACTCATGAGAAGCTACGCTTTGAAAAGCTCAATCTAGAGCAAGAGCATGGGTTCTTAAAAGCAATCAATGATGATCTTCGTAAGAAAAGTTCTGCTTACATTGCCAAGCATTTACTCTTGTCTACTTACATGCCACAAGTAAAATATAGTAACAAGAGCAAGAAAGATTCTTCTTCTAGTAGTAACAATAACCATGTTAAATCCAATGTTGTTACTTCTAGTAGTTCTCTTGATTCCACTAATGGTTCTCTTAGCCAAGTTACACTTGAGCAAGAAAATACCTTATTCAAGGGAATCATAGAGAAAGGTGTTTACAAGAGCCTTGCCCGAAGTAAGCAATTCGAGGAAATTGTACGCGAGCAAGGAAGGCAGCGGAAGAATCAAGGTGTTGGCTTCGAACGAAAGTTTATGAGTTGAGTGGGAATAAGATCAATACCCCAAGACGAAGTTTGTTCCTCAACAAGAGAAGTATGATCCTACTTCTTTCAAGGGGACACAAGCTCAAGATGATCTTCCACCACAAGACCACAAGAAAAAAGGCAAGGACAAGCTTCAAGAGGAGATTGATGCATTTGAAGAAGCTCCCAAGGCCTTGATCATGTGGGTTCCCAAGACTACATCAAGTTCTACTTCATCAAGTACAACTACAACTCCAAGGATTCCCAACAAGTTGATGTGGCTCCTGAAGAAGAAGAACTAGAGAGTTCTTGAGGGTGACTCCACCAACATACTTCACTGATATCATTTTGGCGAGAACAAGTGCAAACAACTTCCACATCTTGCACTAGTTCAAGGAGTTACAAACCCTCTTGTTGGCAAGACAAGGGACAAGGTAACCTAATGCTTTCATGGACATCATCTTGTGTGAACTTCACTCTATGTCTATGGATATCCTTGTCTGTTCCTTGTGGGACTGACCCGTGTAGGTATTGAAAGTGCAACTCACTCCAATGGATTGCTCCAAATGATCTACATCAACATTGAGCATCCACATCTTCAACATATACATGAAGTCATCATCGACAAAACCCAAGGTTAGTTCATCCCTCGTTGGGGGGATATCACATCTAGGGGAAGCTTTACTCTAAGTATTGAGCTAAAGCAACTCCAATGGTGTGAACACAACAATGCTTTATGTAAAAGTGGTAACCCCACTTGTGCTTAAACGATGAGTATGACCTATGATCAAATGTTCTCATTTGACTCCTAAGTCAATATACTCATATATAGATGACCCAGTCATCACCAATTGCTTGATAGATGCTAGAGTGCTTGTGCATGCTTTGCCACATATTTCATTTGCCATTTTATTGTGTGAGCATGTTGATTGCATATTTTTAATCATTCGAGGACATCCAATTGTTGCTTTGATTGTTTGGCTCTTTTTCTTTTGACAAATGGATGGACAAGAATGCCTAAGAACTTACTCTGGCTATCTATGCTTTTCTCGTCTCAAACTCTATTCATCCTACATCACAAAGTTTGATCAAGTTAGATTCAAACCCTCTGGGTGAGGAGCACTCAGAGTCACTGATTCATCATAGACTTAAACTTCCAAAATCTCTCTGTGCATTTCGGTCTGACTGATTCATCCTTTTCGGTCATACCGAGTTCACTGAGTTGATCTAGGTTTTGAATCTCAGTGCAACCGATTGGAGCTATCCGGTCACACCGAGTTGCAATAACCGCTTGCGATTCTGCATCTCAGTGCCACTGAGTTGTTCCACTCGGGCACACCGACAGGGTCAGGATATATATACCGACGGGTCAAAATTTGGAAATTTCTCCAAAGCCTTTTGCCCGCGCGTGTCCTGCTCTGCTGACTCGGGTCTCCGGATCATCCTCTCGTCGCCAGCGACCTCCTGCTGCTAGTCTCCGTCGCCGTCAACGGAAATCTACACCACCGTTGCCGCCGTAGCGAGCTCATCACCAAGATAGGGTATGAGTTCAAATCTTTGTGCAATCCTTTTCTCCCATTCTTAGCACAAAGCAAATGCCATGATTCCGACCACATATGAGATCATCCTATCCAATAAAAACTTCCTTTAGATTAGTTTTGATTCAAAATTTTAGGTTTAGGTTTCCGCCGAACTCATCTCGGACCGACCGAGTTGTGGAAATCGGTCTCACTGATTTGTCTTAGGCCATTGCACTTGTAATTTTTGGTCTGACCAAAACTTGCAAATCGGTGTGACCAAGTTCAACTCTTAGTGAAACCCTAGCAATCTCGGAGTCACCGAACTATGTCTCGGTCTAACCGATTCCACTAGTTTAGACTCCAAAGTTGCTCCGGTGTCACCGAGTTTAACAAATTGGTAGCTCCGAAATGCTTTCTGTGGAAAACTAAAACTAAGTTTTTGACTCATTTGTTTTGCAAAATCTCTGCACTTTGTGATGCTCATCCACTCTATCTCATCTATAACTATTCACAGGGTCAGCTGTTAGTTTGCAGTATCAGACATGTCAGATCAGAGTGATAGCCAAAACAAGTCTGAGGAGCAGGTGAATCTGAGTGAGGGCACTAGTCCCTCTGGTAGTTATGATGAAGGCAGCAGAAGTACTCATAGCAACCTGCCTAAGGCTGCTACTAGGTAGAGGACGAAGAGAAATTCTGATTCAGAAGATGAAGATTATATTGCTGCTGAGGAGGAGGTCAGCTCCAAGAAAAAGGTTGTCAAGAAGGAATTTGGCACATCTGCATCTACAAAGCCTGGTTTGAACAAGAACGCTCCTGCAAAAAGAGTCCCCATATCTAAAGCCAGAGCCTCAACACAGGAAACAATTGAGTTCACTCTTGAACCAAAAGAGGCTGGTGAAGGCAAGAAGAGGAAGGAAAGGGTCAAGAAGACCATGGCCAATGTCATTGGGAGATCCTCTATGATGAGAGACCCAGCTGAGGATGATGAAGAAGAAGAGGATGCTGCACCAGCACCTAAAGCTCAAAAGCTGATGGGGGATGCCATCAAGTCTGGGGCTGCCCCTTCTAAGCCCAAGACTGCCCCCAAAGCTTCTGCTCCAGCCCCCAAGACTGCACCAAAGAGGAGCACAAGGAACATACCAGCTGCTGAAAAGAACAAGGCCCCAGTGCCTGAGATTGAAGAAGAAGAAGAAGATGCTGAAGCCCAAGTGCTTAGGAAGCTTAAGCCCAAGATCCCTAACCATGATGAAAAGCATCCAGTTGCAGAAAATATGAAAAACAAAAAGGATGCAGGACTCAGATTATGGAGAGAATCAGATCCATATGCTATGAGGAGAAGGACTGTTGTGGATTATAGGTTTCACACCAAGGAGCAGCAGGACTTCTATGAGACTATTCTGTTGGACAAGAAACCCATAGTATGTGACATGAGTGGGCAGACTAGAATTACATCGACAACAATGAAGACCACTTCCCAGGAGTGCACAAAAGTTTCAGACTATGTGGAGTAGATACTTTTGTGGGTTAGAAACTCACCAAGTGGAATGATGAGCTCATTATGCAATTTTACTCTACAGCTCATTTCTATCCTGATGGAAGGCTTGTATGGATGTCTGAAGGTACAAGGTACCAATCAACAGTTGTTGAGTGGGCCAAGCAGATAAATGCCCCTGCAGAGCATTAGGATGACATAGATGTCTATGCCAAGAAGAAGAAAGATCACAACTCCATGGCCAACATGTATAAGGAGATTCCTGACAAAGCCTTGGAGACTCACAAAATGGGCTCTGTGTATTATATGTTGTCTGGATTGGCCACTATTAACACCATCTTGAGGCACACCTTGTTGCCCAAATCGGGAGATCACTGGATGATCAGAGACCACTCCATCAATTTTCTACAGTTGTTTGATGTGCCCCAAAAGTTCAAAGTAATGAGTTTGATTGTTGAGACAATCAAGAGGACAGCAGCATACCAGAAGAGATCATGTGGGTATGCTCCACACATCCAGATGCTCATCAACTCCAAGATGGGCACATGCACATACTTGTTGGACAAGGAACATCTTCCCTTGAGACCTGACTTTGAGGACAACACAGTTGTCATGAATGATGAAGATCCCACATCTGTAGAGGCTCAAGAGAAGAGGGAGAAAGCAAAAGATGAGAAGGCAGCAAAGATGCCAAGTTCTGAAGAGGCTTCACAAGTTTTCCTCAAGTCTAAGCAAGATCAACTTGGATATCTTATTCAAGCAACTTTGAGGACTGAGAAAGGATTGGCCACCCTGACTCACAATCAAGAGAGCCTAGAATGGATCATTGAGACAAAGTTCTATGATCTTGACTTGAAGGTGACTGAGATGCAGACAGTTGTTGAGCAGCTCCAGGAAGAAGCTGAAGAGAGGAAAGGGAAAGCTACCACAGATGCCTTTCAGAGAGTGCCTAGGGCACAGAGGTCTGCAGCAGTGCCTATGACAGACACACGAGCTACTACGTCAGCACCTGCAGCCATAGCATCAGTAGCCCCTCCAGTTGCCACTCCTCCAGCTCCAATAACTTCAACAGATGCATTCGTCCTTGGAGTCCTCTCAACGCCACCTCCCGAAGATCAAGCCTAGAGAGACGCATAGCACTATGCATTTTTGAGATTTTTGGTAACTTGTTGCCAAAGGGGGAGAAAGTGTATAGATCATAGGCTTCGAGAGAGAGATTTGCTTCTTTTTGTCATCTCTTTTGCTACTTGGTTGATACTTATTTGTGTGCTTGCTTGGATGATACTCTATGTTTATGTGTGTGAGATACTAGTATGGTCATGTGTTTGATCATATCATACTTTAATGCTTGTGCTTGAATGATGTTATTATTTATCTCTCATGTATGATCATTCACTTTGCCTTTGTGATGAGTGCATATTTCATATTCTATCATTTTGAGCACTCCACCAAGATGTATGTGACATGGAAGAGTAACCCATGATCCTAATCAATTGCGCATTTGCATTCAAAAGCAAATATTAAATAATGCACAAATTTAGGGGGGGCTCTTGCTTATCACATACTTCTCAAAGCGATGATATATTTCAATCTTATTATCACTTGTCGAAGCTTTGATCTATATGTTGTCATCAATTACCAAAAAGGGTGAGATTGAAAGTGCAACTAATCCATGGGTGGTTTTGGTAATTGTTAACAACATATAGCTCATTGAACTAATACTCTTTCAAGATGATCATTTCAGAAAGTTCAATGATTGGCATGGCATGGACTAGAGATGTGGACCCATCAAAATGCTAAGGACACATATTGGCTCAAGCTCAAGACTATACATTTTCATTTTAGTGATCCAAGATCACATTGAGTCCATAGGAAAAGCCAATACTATTAAAAGGGGATGAGGTGTTGCTTAATGGCTTGCCTGCTCAAAATGCTTAGTGATATGCTCCAAAAGCCCTCACTTTCTCATATCCACATATGTCCCAAACCAAAAGTCAAACTCAGCCCCTACGATTTGATCTATCTGGCGCCACCGAGTTCTTTTGACATAGCCATAGCCAGAAACCCTAATCAGTTCGGTCCCACCGATAGGGATCTCGGTCTCACCGAGATGGGCTTGCAAACTCTCTGTTTCCCTTCGTAATGTTTTGGTCTAACCGAGATGAGCGACCGGTCCCACCGAGTTTGCAATGCAAACTCTCTGTTTCCCTTTCGTAACGTTTCGGTCTCACCGAAATGAGCGATCGGTCCAACCGAGTTTGCCTGACCAACTCTCTATTTGCCTATTACAGAAATCGGTCTCACCGAGTTCATGTGATCGTTCTCACCGAGATTACGTTATGCCCTAACCCTAATAGAATTGGTCCCACCAAGTTGACATGTCGGTCCCACCGAAAATCCTAACATTCACATTTTGAACTAAATCGGTCTGACCGAGTTTGAGTATTCGGAATCACCGATTTTGGTAAATTGTGTGTAACGGTTAGATTTTGTGTGGAGGTTATATATACCCCTCCACCCTTCCTCAAATCATGGAGAGAGCCATCAGAACGTGCCTACACTTCCAACATTCATTTTCTGAGAGAGAACCACCTACTCATGTGTTGAGACCAAGATATTCCAATCCAACCACAAGAATCTTGATCTCTAGCCTTCCCCAAGTTGCTTTCCACTCATATCATCTTTCCACCAAATCCAAATCTATGAGAGAGAGTTGAGTGTTGCGGAGACTATAATTTGAACCACAAGATCAAGGAGTTCATCATCAACACACCATCTATTATTTTTTGGAGAGTGGTGTCTCCTAGATTGATTAGGTGTCACTTGGGAGCCTCCGTTAAGGTTGTGGAGTTGAACCAAGGAGTTTGTAAGGACAAGGAGATCGCCTACTTCGTGAAGATCTACCCAAGTGAGGCAATTCCTTCGTGGGCGTTGGCCATGGTGGGATAGACAAGGTTGCTTCTTCATGGACCTTTTGTGGGTGGAGCCCTCCGTGGACTCGCGCAGCCGTTACCCTTCGTGGGTTGAAGTCTCCATCAACGTGGATGTACGATAGCACCGCCTATCGGAACCACGCGAAAAATCTCCGTGTCTACATTGCGTTTGCTCCCTCCAAACTCCACCCCTTTACCTTCATATGCAATGATTTACATTCCGCTGCTATACTCTTAGATTTGCATGTGTAGGTTGATTGCTTGACTTGTGCTTTGTTGCTAAAATCTGCCAAGACTTAAAATTGGGAAAAGGCTAGATTTTTATTTGGTCAAGTAGTCTAATCACCCCCCCCCCTAGACATACTTTCGATCCTACACCTATGCATCGGCATGTCATAAAAGAACAATTCATGCACACATAGTAAAGGCCGATACATAGCATAAACAGTTTCTTGAAATTTTACCGTATTGGAAACATAGAGAGGCGGAGATGTGGTTCCTCTCTCGTAATAATTGCAAGTAGGAGAAGAAAGCACATGCATATTATATTCATCAAAATCATTATGTGTAGTAGTAAAACACAACCCATCAATATTATCCTTAATAAGCGCAGACTTCTCCGATTTAGCGTAGTTGGCAGAATTCAAAAAGATAATAGGACTATCATGTGTGTGTGCAATAGCAACAATTTCATTCTTAACATAAGGAACTATAGCAAGTTCATCGCCATAAACATAATTCATATTGGCATCATGGCCACAAGCATAGCAAGCATCAATTTCATCGAAAAGGGGTATTTCAAACAAATCCAAGGGATCATAGCAATCATCATAGCATTCATCCTTCGATACGCACGAAGGAAAATTAAACAACGTATGAGTTGAAGAGTTACTCTCATTAGAAGGTGGGCATGGGTAGCTAATCCACTCTTCCTCCTTTTGTTCTTCGCTCTCCTCCTCATCTTTTTCATCCAATGAGCTCACAGTGTCATCAATTTCTTCTTCCATAGATTCCTAAAAAATGTTAGTCTCTTCTTGGACAGCGGAGACTTTCTCAATAAAATCATTAATATCGGCATTATATTCATAATTCTCATAGCAATATTTAAGTATAGCATAATTTTCAGGTCTGTAAACAGCATCATCATAATTTTCACACTTTTCAAACAAAGATTCAATTTCATAAGCACCCTTGAAAGCAACGAATTCTTCTATTTGTTCCGCATCATAGTAATCATATATACCATTAGCACAAGAAGCCAAGGTTTCATTATCATTAAATTTACATGAAAAGGGAAGGTGTGGAGCCTTCATCCGAGAGCAACAAGTATAATGATATCTCAAGCATAAATTCCGAGCATACCAATGCAACATATGAATTTGATCCCATAAGAGTTTCCCTTTTTGAGTCAAATGATAATCCCTAAATTATTCACCTTGATCCAACGTGTCTCCCATTATCAAGTTGAATGGGGTTTTCTCAGGATTATCAAAGTAGTGCATAATATTTTCACATAACGAGCATCGAGGGTTTTAGGAGGTTCCCCATCTCCATGAGTAGCAAGTACACCTATTTTTTTTTGGTATTTTGTGTTCCGTATCCATAACTAAAGATAGAGAACAACTTAGAACAGCAAATAAAATCTACTTATGCAACAAACAGGAACTAGCACTAGGCACTGGATCAATATGTTAGTCCCAAAAATAATATAAAAAGCTGCCAAAAGTATATGAAAGTTGTAGAATATTGGCATGAAATAATCAAAAGTTATAGATACGTCAGAAACGTATCAGAAGGTACCAAGTCCGTCAATGAATCCAAGTTGGATGTGCTTCAACGTCAACTAGAGAAGTTCAAGATGAAGGATGATGAAGGAGTCACTGAAATGTACTCTAGGCTTGCTCTCATCACAAATGAGATTGCCGGCTTAGGAAGTTAAGAGATGATCAATAAATTCATCATCAAGAAGATCCTTTGAGTTTTGGATGGCAAATATGATACCATGTGCACGTTGATCCAAATGAGGCCAATTACAAAGATCTCAAGCCCACGGAAGTCATTGGTAGAATCGTTGCTCATGAGATGTCACTCAAGGATAAGGAAGAGCTCCACAACAAGTCAAGTGGTTCATACAAAGCTTCAAGTGATGCTCCTACAACATCAAGTGACAAGCTAGTATCCAATGAAGAATTGATCTTAATGGTGAACAAATTCAAAAAATTCTATAAGAGTAGAAGCAAAGAGAGAAGCTCCAAGTCAAGGTCTTGCAATGAGAAAAGATCTTCTAGTCGTGATCGAAATTGCTACAACTGTGGAAGACCCGAACACTATTCCAATGAGTGTATGGCTCCCCACAAGAAAAGAGAAGACTCACCAAAAAGGAGGAGTAGAAGAGATGAATCACCTCCTGGAGAGAGAAGGAGTAGAGATGATCGTTATGAATGAAGACCCTCTCAAAGAAGCAAGGATTCGAAAAGAAAAGACAAGTCATCAAAGAGCTACACACGACGAAGACATCAAGCTCATGTTGGCAAATGGGTTTCTGGCTCTGACTCCGACAACTACTCCGATAGAAGCTATCACTCTGACTCTGAATATACTCAAGATGAAGGTGTTGCCGACCTTGCACTAGTGTCATCCAATTCCTATGACATATTTGATTCACCAAATGAAGGAATCGGAAGATGCTTCATGGCTAAAGGCCCCAAGGTATCACACCATGAGTATCTTGATTTCAATAGTGATGAAGATGATTTGCTAGGTGATGATGATTTGGTTGTTGATAAAACTAGTGATGTGAGTTAGAATGAACTTGCTAATAACCATGCTAATCAACATGGAACGAATGACAATGATAAGAAGGAGATTGAGCGTCTCACCAAATTACTAAACACTCTTAAGTTAGCTCATGAAACAACTCAAGAGGATCATAGAGAGCTCCTAAGAACTCATGAGAAGCTACGCTTCGAGAAGCTAAATTTAGAGCAAGAGCATGAGTTCCTAAAAGCAATCAATGATGATCTTAGAAAGAAGAGTTCTTCTTACATTGCCAAACGTCTCCTCTTGTCTATTTACATGCCATAAGTTAAACCTAGTAACAAGAGCAAGAAAGATCCTTCTTCTAGTAGTAACAATAACCATGCTAAATCCAATATTGTTGCTTTTAGTAATTCTCTTGATTCCACTAATGATTCTCTTAGAAAAGTTACACTTGAGCAAGAAAATATCTTATTGAAGGGAATTATAGAGAAAGGTGTTTACAAGAGTCTTGCTGGGAGTAAGCAATTTGAGGAAACTGTACGCAAGAAAGGAAGACACCGGAAGAATCAAGGTGTTGGTTTTGAACAAAAGTTCAATGCCAATGGAGTTGGATGGGAAGAAGATCAATACCCCAAGATGAAGTTTGTTCCTCAACAAGAGAAGTATGAGCACACTTCTTTTGAGGGAACACAAGCTCAAGATGATCTTCCACCACAAGACCACAAGCTAAAAGGCAAAGACAAGCTTCAAGAAGAGATTGACTCATTTGAAGAAGCTCCTAAAGCCATTGTCAAGTGGGTTCCCAAGACTACGTCAAGATCCACTTCATCAAGTTTAACTACAACTCCAAGGATTCCCATCAAGTTGATGTGGGTCCCAAAGAAGAAGAACTAGAGTGTTCTTGAGGGTGACTCCGCCAACACACTTCAATCATATTGATTTTGGCGAGGACTTGTGCAATCAACTTTCATATCTTGCACTAAGTTCATGGAGTCACAAACCCTTTTGTTGGTAAGACAAGGGACAAGGCAACATAATGCCTTCATGGACATCATCATATGTGCAATTCACTCTATGTCTATGGATATCCTTGTATGTTCCTTGTGGAACTAACCCATATAGGTATTGAAAGTGCAAAACTCCAAAGGATTGCTCCGAACCCTTGATGATCTACATCAACATTGAGCATCCACATCTTCACTATCTACATGAAGTCATCATCGACAAAACTCAAGGTTAGTTCATCCCTCTTTGGAGGATATCACATCTAGGGGGAGCTTTGCTCTAAAAATTGAGCTTAAACAACTCTAATGGTGTGAACACATTAATGCTTTATGTAAAAGTGGAAACCCCACTTGTGCTTAAATGATGAGTATGACCTATGATCAAATGTTCCCATTTGACTCCTAAGTCAATATACTCATATATAGTTTACCTAGTCATCGCCAATTTCTTAATAGATCCTAGAATTGGTTGTGCATGTTTGACACATAGTTTATTTGCTATTTTATTGTGTGAGCATGTTGGTTTGCATATTCTCTCCATTCGAGGACATCCATTTGTTGTTTTGTTTGTCTTGGTTTTTGTTCGCCAAGTGGATGTATAAGAATGCCTAAGAACCTTCTCTAGCTATCTATGCTTTCTTGTCTCAAATTATTTTCATGCTATATCACAAAAATTGAATAAGTCTTTTTCAGACCCTCCGGGTGAGGTGCACTCGGAGCCACCGATCCGACAAGGGCTGACCTCCAAAACATTCTCTATGCATTTGGTTGAGCCAACTCACTCAAACTCGGTCAGACCGAAATCATTTAGATTGATCTAGGTTTTCATCTCGGTGCTACCGATTAGACCAACTCGGCATCACCGAATTGTTGTAACTGCACGCAGTTGCACGTCTCGGTGCCACCGATTTGTTCCACTCGGTGCCACCGACATCATATGGGTATATATATCCAGTGCGATCGTACGTTGAAAATTTCTTCAAACGTCACGACTCTGCACTCCGTTGCTTCCGTCTCCTTGGTCTTTGGATCGTCGCCCTCATCTCCAGCGCGCACTCGCTTCAAGATTCCATCACCGTCAAGGGCAATCTGCCACACTGTTGCCGCCGTAGAGAATCTCCGCCAAGTTAGGGTGAGATTCGACCCCCTCCATGTTCCTCTTTCCGATTCAATGCACGGATGGTCTTTCAATATTCTTTCCACAGATTGCAATGAGTATTCCACAATCAAATTCCTTAGATTAGTTTCGAGCAAAGATTTAGGTTAAGTTTCCGTTGAAAGCATCTCGGACCGACTGATTAGGATATTTCGGTTCCACCGATTTGGCTCTGGTCGTTGCACTAGTACATCTCGGTGCCACCGAGAAGTGCTAATCGGTGAGACTGAAAGTAAAATTTCAGTGAAACCCTAGAAACTCATAGACACCAAACCACATCTTGGTCCAACCGAAATGGTGTGTTTTGTTTCTGTTGAGTGCTTCAGTATCACCGAGATGACCAACTCGGTAGCTTCGAAATGCATTCTGTGAAAACCTAGAACTAAGATTTGAACTCAATTTTTTGGAAAATCATCTACTTTTTGTGATAACTCATCTACTCTACCCATACCTATCTATTCACAGGGTCAGCTTGTAATGATGCCAAGTGGCAGTGATAGTTAGAACATGTCAGAGCAGAATGTGGATCTTAGTGAATGATCAAATCCAGCTGAGAGCTGTGATGAAGGCATCAGGAGAACTCCTAGCAATTTGCGTAAAGCTGCCAAGAGGACTAGGAATAACAAGGGCTCGGAAATAGAGGTTGAGGATTTGCAGCCTAAGGAAGTGACCTCAAAGAAGAAGAAGGTGCTTGCCAAGGAGTATGGCACAACAGCTAGCACCAGGCCTTCTGGCAGTGCCAAGGAGAGATTGAGACTGAGGAAAGTCCTAATCTCCAAGGGTGAAAAAGCCTCAGCTCTGAAACAAACTATGACATTCACACTTGAGGAGACAAGTGATGCAGAGGCTGATGCCATCAAGAAGAAGAAGAGGCCAAGGAAGACTACTCCTCATGTCATTGCAAACCCTCCATGGTTGTTGATGATCATGATGATGAGGAGGAGGAGGAACCTATTGCAGATGCACCTCCAGCAAAGACTCAGAAGCTCATGAGATGCTATGAAGTTAGCTACTCCCTCCAAGCCCAAAGCACCAGCTCCCAAGGGGTCTACCAGGAACATCTCTGCAAGTGAGAAAAACAAGGCCCCAGTGCCTGAGGCAGAAATTGATGATGAGCCACTAGTGCTCAGGAAGTTAAAGCCCAAGATTCCAGACCATGACAACTCTCATCCAGTAGCAAAAAACATGATGCTCAGGAAGGATAAGGGTCTGCGTAACTGGAGGATGACTGACCCATATTCTGTTAGGAGAAGGACTACATGTGACTATCGCTTTCACAGTCGAGAGCAACAGGATTTCTATGAGACTGTTCTTCTTGAAAAGAAGCCCATAGTCAGTGACATGAAATGGATGGATTGGAAGTATATTGATGCCAATGACGATCACTTCCCCCATGTTCATGAGAGCTTCAGACTTGCAGGAGTTGATGCATCCATTGGGAAGAAGCTCACCCAATGGAATGATGAGATGATTATGCAATTCTATTCCACAACTCATTTCTATCCAGATGCAGGATTGCATAGATGACTGAGGGTTCGAAATACCAGTCAACAATCTCTGAGTGGGCTGAACTTCTTGATGCCCCTAAGGAAGAAGAAAATGACATTGATGTCCATGGGAAGCCTAGGATGGATCACAACTCCATGGGTAATATGTACAAGCCTATCCCCAAGAAAGGTCTTGATACAGATAAGCTTGGTTCAGTGAAGCATCTGCTTGTTGGTTTTGCCACCACCAACACTATCTTGAGGCACACTCTGTTGCCCAAGTCTGGAGATGATAAGATGATCTGTGGCCACTCCATCAACTTGCTCCATCTATTTGACACTCCACAGAAATTCAAGGTCATGAGTTTGATAGTTGAGACAATCAAGAGAACCGCAGCTGACCAGAAGAGATCTTGTGGATTTGCTCCTCATATTCAGTTGCTCATCAATTCCAAGATTGGAATGAGCACTTATCTACTTGACCGTGAGCATCTCCCATTGTATCCTGAGTTTGAGGACAATGTTGTAGTGATGGACCCTTCACATCCTTCATCTTCTCAAGCTCAAGAAGAGATCCAGGCAGCTGCAGCAGCATAAGTAGCACAAGAGTGATACGTCTCCAATGTATCTATAATTTTTGATTGATTTGTGCTATTATATTATCAATCTTGGATGTTTTATCTACATTTACAAGCAACTTTATATCATTTTTTGGGACTAACCTATTAACTTCGTGCCAAGTGACAGTTGTTGTTTTTTGCTTGTTTTTTACTTTGCAGAATATCAGTACCAAACGAGTTCAAATGCCATGGAACTTTTTGGAGATTTTTTTCTGGTGATAAGAGACCCTAGAAGCTTCTAGAGGCCACGAGAAGATGAAAGTGGGGCCCACTAGGCACCAGGGCGTGCTAGGGGCCTCTAACGCGCTTTGGGGGGGTACTGGGGCCCACGGGCATCGTTTTGACCTACCTTCGCCTATATAAATACTCTAAAATCCCAAAACTCTCACAGAAGTCCACGGAATACTTTTTCCGCCGCCTCAAGTTCCAGAACCACAAGATCCAATCTAGAGGCCTTTTCCGGCACTCTCCCAGAGGGGGAAACGATCACAGAGGGGTTCTTCATCATCCTTGTTGCCCCTCCGATGATGCGTGAGTAGTTTACCACAGACCTACGGGTCCGTAGTTAGTAGCTAGATGGCTTCTCCTCTCTTTTTGATCTTCAATACAATGTTCTCCTCGGTGTTCTTGGAGATCTATTTGATGTAATGACTTCTTGCGGTGTGTTTGTTGGGATCTGATGATTTGTGGGTTTATGATAAGATCTGTCCATGAATATAATTTGAGTCTTCTCTGAACTCTTTTATGCATGATTATTATACCTTCGTATTTCTTCTCCGATTTATTGGTTTGTTTGGCCAACTAGATTGATTTATCTTGCCATGGCAAGATGTGCTTTGTAATGGGTTCGATCTTGCGGTGCTCAATCCCAGTGACAGAAAGGGACATGAAACATATGTATCATTGCTATTAAGGGTACAAAGATGGGGTTTATTCATGCGTGAGTTTATCTTGTCTACATCATGTCTTCTTGCTTAAAGCATTACTCCATTTTCCATGAACTTAATACTCTACACATGCATGCTGGATAGCGGTCGATGTGTGGAGTAATAGTAGTAGATGCAGGCAGGAGTCGGTCTACTAATCTTGGACGTGATGCCTATATACATGATCATTGCCTTGGATATCTTCATAATTATTTTCTTTTCTGTCAATTCCCCAACAGTAATTTGTTTACCCACTGTATGTTATTTTCTCGAGAAAAGCCTCTAGTGAAAACTATGGTCCCCAGGTCTATTTTCTATCATATATAAAAACTAAAAATACATTGCTACAATTTTCTTTCATTTCTCCTTAGTGAAATTTGATGAAAGGGACAACCCTTATAATATGCATCCTAGTCAATGCCTTTATGATATTGATAACTATAACAGAAAACAAGATCACTTCAATGCAAATGTTATGAAACAATTGAAATACAATTCTGATATGATTGTTCACTTGAGTGACTTGTTATTTAGAATCTCAAATGATGTTAGAGGTGTAGGAAAACATGCTTCTATGGTTCAAACTCAACTAGAAGAAGTTGCTAAATCTCAAAGAGAATTGCTTGATGAAACAAACAATAATATCAATGATCATGATGTTAGAGTAATGACTAGAGAAGGTAAAATGACTCAAGAACCACTTTATCCCGAAGGACACCCTAAAAGAATTGAACAAGACTCCAAGAGAATTAACACTAATGCACCTAGTCCTTCTAACAGGAAAAAGAAAAAGAAAAATGATAGGACTTTGCATACCTCTAGTGAACCTGAGATAAAAAATGCCCCTGAAGCTAATAATGATGTTTCTATCTCTGATGCTGAAACTCAATCTAGTAATGAACATTCACCAAGTGATAATGAGAAATATAATGATGATGTTCATGAAGACACTCAACCAAACAATGATAAAGAACCAGATAATGATGTTGAGATAGAACCAGTTGTTGATCTTGATAACCCACAACCTAAAAATAAAAGATATGATAAAAGAGACTTTGTGGCTAGAAAACATGGTAAATAAAGAGAACCATGGGTTAAAAACCCATCCCCTTTCCACCTAAATCAACTAAGAAGAAAGATGATGAAGAATTTGAACACTTTGCTGAAATGCTTAGGCTAGTCTTTTTGAGCACTCGCTTGACTGATATATTAAAGATGGCCCCTTATGCAAAGTATATGAAAGACATCATCACCAATAAGAGAAAAATACCAGAAGCTGGAATCTCCACCATGCTTGCTAATTATTCTTTTAAGGATGGAGTACCTAAAAAACTTGGAGATCCTGGAATACCAACTATACCTTGCTCCACCAAAAGAAACTATGTGAAAACTGCTTTATGTGATTTAGGAGTTGGTGTTAGTGTTATGCCTTTCTCTTTATACAAAAGACTTCACTTGAATAAACTCACACCTATTGAAATATCTTTGCAAATGGCTCATAAATCAACTGCTATACCTATCGGTGTTTGTGAGTATGTCTGCGTTGTTGTTGCAAATGTTACCATCTTAACTGACTTTGTTATACTTGAGATGCCCGAGGATGACAACAGGTCGATTATCCTTGGTAGACCCTTTGTGAACACTGCAGGGGTTGTTATTGATTGCAATAAAAGCAAGGTCACTTTTCATATCAATGGTAATGAGCATACGGTGCACTTTCCGACGAAACAATTCCAAGTGAATGGTATAAATGTTATTGAAAAATCTCCTACACTCACTATTGGAAGTTTTCAACTACGTCTACCTTATGTTAAAAAGAAATATGATATACTTATTGTTGGGGACATGCATATCCCCGTTGAGGTAACTTAGTGCTTTACGAAAGTTCTTCGGTTTCATGCTAATCGAAAGTGGTTGTTAATAAGACTTGATCAACCTTATTAATGGATCATTTTTTGGAGGTATGAAGTTGATGATTCAGTAGGCACTACCTTTTGTCCTTGCCTTTTGTTTTCTATTTCTAGTTAAATAAAATAAAATGCCATGTTTATCCTGTTTTCTAGATTTTCCGTGCAATAAAAAATGACCCAAAAATAAAAGTTCTCAGAATGTCCTGAAAATTTAATACAGTTGTTTTTCTGAACATTTGAGATTTTTTATGCAAATAACATCAGAGGGGGTGCACCAGGTGGGCACAACCCACCTGAGCGCACCAGCACCCCAGGTGCGCCCTGGTGGGTTGTGGCCCCCATGTGGGCCCTTTACTTATCTTTTTAGCCCATGTCATCACCTACCTTCGGAAAAAAATCACCGTTGCTCTCTCCCTCGTGTTCTTGCTCTCAAACCCGCGGATTTCGATCTCTTTGCTTGAAGCTCCGTTTTCAAGACTGTTTTGGGGAATTGCTACTTGGAAAAAGATGAATTTCTTTAGGAAGTTTGCTTCCAAGAAGAGCTCAAAGGGAGTCATTGGGGAGTCATCGGATGGAGACCTCCATACTCGGAAAATGGCGGAAGTGCGCCCGTGCGAATGGCCGCACAACCCCTTCATGGATGGAGCCGGAATCTGTCAAGAGTTCGCACAATTTGCTGCTAATGCTGGCCTCACCAACTTCATCGCAGCTGAGTGTGAACAATATCATCTCCTTACAAATTCCTTTGTGCAAAGTTTCCATTTTCTGAGCAGGAATAACCCCCTTGAGGTGCAGTTTAATCTATATGTTGAAACCCGTCAGATACCACTTACTGAATTTTGTGATATATGTTGATCCCTTCTGACGGGGAAATAAGATAACCTAGGCCTATAGAGTCAGTGGGAGATGAGAGAGGGGTGTCGAGTGTCACTGCCACTAGCTTGCAGTTTCCTTCGATGCATTATTTTGCTCTATTCATTGCGAAGTGTTTACTTGCTAGAGAGAAGGTTGGTGCACTTAGTGCCCCCGATTTTGCTATCATACGTCATGCACTATATGGCCATAACACTTTTAGCCTTGGCAATATCATTGCACGTCGCCTGCACCTTAACAGATCCAAGGGTAAAATTCATGGCGGTATTTACGTGACTCGTTTAGCGAGTCATTTTAACATTTAGATATGCCAGCATGATTATCGCTTGACCAAGGTTTACTTAGATCGTCGGGGCATGGCGGATCATCAATTTATTGATGGCGAGAACACTGATATTCATATTCCTTATAACCTGGTTTTCAGTGAGAATACATGTGATATTATTCTGTTGCCCGCAGCTGCTTTGTTTGATTCTATTGCCAGGGGTGGATACTGGATCATGCCAGATGATATCATTGCCTACCGGAACTGCCAAGCGGCAGCAATGGAGGAGCCTCAGGAGTGGGACACCCAGGTGCCCGCTCCCAGCACTTCAACATGGGACCTGATGGCTACTTCGAGTGGTGATTACCAAGCTAGGCCAAAAGCCTAAGCTTGGGGGCGTACGTGTTTACACCGACATTACATTCATGTTTACGCATTTCATTCCAGTTGTTAGTGTCCACACTTTTTCATTGTATTATCCATGCTAGATTTATTTTTCTCGCCTTCTTCTTGTGTGTTTTGAAAAAACTTTAAGGAAACCCAAAAAAAATGTTGGTTGCTTCTTTTTGGTTTTTCTTTCTAGTATAGTTAGTTGTAGTATTTAAAAGAAACCCCAAAAAGATTTCTCGATTCTTCTTTTGCTTGTTGGGAGCTTTCCCGTGTAAACAGTTTCTCTCGTTTTTGTTTTTCTTCCTATTAATTTGCCTTCTTCAAGAAAAACTAAAAACTCCAAAATATTTCAGTGTGTTTCTCTAAAATTCTTTTCTTTTTATTGAGTCATACCAAGGAGAAGACCATGATGAGAATGTTGAGTGGCTCTCGTTTGCAATATTGTTTATCTAACGAAGAGCCCATATTACCTTGTCTTCTCCTTTTTGAATAAAATGTTTGCAGATTCTAGCTTAGTCCACGACACTCTTGCACCATTATTATTTTCATATCATTCGGTCGTGGTGAAAAGCAATAATGACAATATTTGGTGAACTGGCTGTGGCAGAGAGAAACATGTATGAACTCAACTTGTTCTGTTTTTGTAAATATGTTTAACCTAGTATCCATGATTCAACATATTATGATCAAACATGTTTGCAATGACAATTAGAGATTATAGTTTCTCATGCCATGCTTAAGTAGCTAGGAGTAGATAATGATTTATCTTGGATGTCAAAATTGCGTTAAAATGATTGTGATGTAGTATGATGATATGGTATCCTCCTCTAAATGTTTCGAGTGGCTTGACTTGGCACGTGCTCATGCATGTAGTTGAATCAAAACCAACATAGCCTCTATGATATTTATGTTCATGGTGTTGATATCCTACTCATGCTAGTATCCAATGTTCATTATGCATAATGCACGTTCATGATCGTTTTCGCTCTCTAGCTGGTCGCTTCCCAACCTATTTGCTAGCCTTCGCTTGTACTAAGCGGAAATACTGCTTGTGCATCAAAATGCTAAAACCCAAGTTATTCTAGATGAGTCCACCATACCTACCTATATGCGGTATTACCCTGCCATTCTAAGTAAATTTGCATGTGCCACCTCTAAAAACTTCAAATAAATATCCATTTTTTGTGTGCCTGAATTGTTCATAGAGCGACATGAGGTAGTCGGTATCTTCCATGATAAGCGGGTTATTCTCATGATGAGTGTTTATTCACTCGTCCTTGCACGAGAGGGGCGGTAATAGGGATTCCCAGTCCCAAAATCAAATTGCAAATAATTAAACAAAACTACCCCAGGACTGATGTTGGTATGGACAGTACCCATGGATTCGGTTAGCCGTGGAGTGTGTTTGTTGGTGGGTGATACGTCTCCAACGTATCTATAATTTTTGATTGCTCCATGCTATTATATATTCTGTTTTGGATGTTTAATGGGCTTTATTATACACTTTTATATTATTTTTGGGACTAACCTATTAACCCAAGGCCCAGTGCAAATTGTTGTTTTTGCCTATTTCAGTGTTTCGCAGAAAAGGAATATCAAACGGAGTCCAAACGGAATGAAACCTTCGGGAGCATGATTTTTGGAACAAACGTGATCCAAAGGACTTGGAGTGGACGTCAAGAAACCAACAAGGAGGCCACGAGGCATGGGGTGCGCCTACCCCCCTGGGCACGCCCTCCACCCTCATGGGCCCCTCGTGGGTCCACCGACCAACTTCTTCCTCCTATATATACCTACGTACCCCGAAACCATCAAGGAGCACCACGAAACCCTATTTCCACCGCCGCAACCTTCTGTACCCGTGAGATCCCATCTTGGGGCCTTTTTCCGGCACTCCGCGGGAGGGGGAATCGATCATGGAGGGCTTCTACATCAACACCATAGCCTCTCCGATGGTGTGTGAGTAGTTTACCACAGACCTTCGGGTCCATAGTTATTAGCTAGATGGCTTCTTCTCTCTCTTTGGATCTCAATACAAAGTTCTCCTTGATCTTCTTGGAGATCTATTTGACGTAACTCTTTTTGCGGTGTGTTTGTCGAGATCCGATGAATTGTGGGTTTACGATCAAGATTATCTATGAACAATATTTGAATCTTCTCTGAATTATTTTATGTATGATTGGTTATCTTTGCAAGTCTCTTCAAATTATCAGTTTGGTTTGGCCTACTAGATTGATCTTTCTTGCAATGGGAGAAGTGCTTAGCTTTGGGTTCAATCATGCAGTGCTCGATCCCAGTGACAGTAGGGGAAACGACACGTATTGTATTGTTGCCATCGAGGATAAAAAGATGGGGTTTATATCATATTGTTTGAGTTTATCCCTCTACATCATGTCATCTTACCTGATGCGTTACTCTGTTCTTATGTACTTAATACTCTAGATGCATGCTGGATAGCGGTCGATGTGTGGAGTAATAGTAGTAGATGCAGGCAGGAGTCGGTCTACTTGTTGCGGACGTGATGCCTATATACATGATCATGCCTAGATATTCTCATAATTATGCACTTTTCTATCTATTGCTCGACAGTAATTTGTTCACCCACCGTAATACTTATGCTATCTTGAGAGAAGCCACTAGTGAAACCTATGGCCCCCGGGTCTATTTTCCATCATATTAATCTCCCGCCAACAAGCTATTTCTGTCGCCATTTAATTTGCAATCTTTACTTTTTATCTTTATCATAAAAATACCAAAAATATTATCTTATCATCTCTATCAGATCTCCCTTTTGCAAGTGGCCGTGAAGGGATTGACAACCCCTTTATCACGTTGGTTCCAAGGTTCTTATTTGTTTGTGTAGGTACGAGGGACTTGCGTGTGGCCTCCTATTGGATTGATACCTTGGTTCTCAAAAACTGAGGGAAATACTTACACTACTTTGCTGCATCACCCTTTCCTCTTCAAGGGAAAACCAACGCATGCTCAAGAGGTAGCAAGAAGGATTTCTGGTGCCATTGCCGGGGAGTCTACGCACAAGTCAAGATATACCAAGTACCCATCAAAAATTCTTATCCCTCGCATAACATTATTTGCCATTTGCCTCTCGTTTTCCTCTCCCCCACTTCACCCTTGCCGTTTTATTCACCCTTCTTCTGTTCGTCTTTTCGTTTGCTTTGATGTCTTACTTGGCTCGTTTGCTCGTTTCGTTGGAATAGTTGTTTATTTATTGCTAAACAGAGAAACTAAGATTTATGGATCCTCATCCGCTTGCTAATCTTTTTAAGAGATCCAATTATGATGAACCAATTGCTAGTGAGTTTTGTGCACTAGATTATCTTTATAAGGTTTTGCTTGAAACCTATGAATCTGAAAATTGTGATGAAGTGCTTTATGAAGTGATTCACAATAGATCTTTGAATAAAAAGCATGATTGCAATGATGTTATTATAAATTATATTAATGTCAAATGTGTTAATGATATGCAAAACCCTAAGCTTGGGGATGCTAAGTTTGCTATGTCTACTACTTGTTGCAATGATCATGATTGGGGTGATTCTTCTTATGATCTAGAAAATTTATTTAAGCCCCATGATGAATATGAGATTGATAATAATGTTTGCAATAGTATTGAAAGTGGGTTTGGAAGAGTTTTAACTTTAGATCCCACATATTTGGATAATGTTCAATCTTATGAAGTTTTTGATAAAAGTGGGTTTGGAGAGGTCATGACTTTAGTTTATGTTATTCCCACTAATTCGGAAGAGTGTCAACTTTGCATGCATGTGGATCATCTAGAGAATATGTTATGTGATATCTATATTGTTGAATTTGAATATGATCTTACATGTAATTATTATGAGAGAGGAAAATATGGTTGTAGAAGTTTTCATGTTACTAAATTACTTCTCTTCATGTTGAGATTGCTATCGTCACTTTGTTCTTCCTTGAATATTTTAGTTTTTGCTTGCCATGCAAATTTGTTTGCTTATAATATGCCTATGCATAGGAAGTATGTTATACTTAGATGTGTTTGTCATGTGTTTTAGGATGCTCTCTTTGCGCTTTAATTCTTGTCTTTCATGTGAGCATCATTAAAATTATCAATGCCTAGCTAAAAGGTTTTAAAGAAAAGCGCTTGTTGGGAGACAACCCAATTTTTTTTACTTGCTGTTATTCAATAAATAATACATCTAGCTTCTGTTTAGATGTGGTTTTTTGTTTTAATTAGTGTTTGTGCCAAGTAGAACCTTTGGGAAGACTTGGGGAAAGTCTTTGCGATCTTGCTGTAAAAACCAGAAATTTTAGCGCTCACGAGATTAGTTACAACTTTTTACTGGAGAGTGCTATTTAGTTTATTCTTTTTGCAGATGATTATTAGATAAATTCCTCACGTCCAGCAAGTTATTTAGACTTTTTGGAGTTCCAGAAGTTTGCATTAGGTACAGATTACTACAGACTGTTCTGTTTTTGAGAGATTCTGTTTTTCGTGTGTTGTTTGCTTATTTTGATGAATCTATGGCTAGTATCGGAGGTTATGAACCATAGAGAATTTGGAATACAGTAGGTTTAACACCAATATAAATAAAGAATGAGTTCATTACAGTACCTTGAAGTGGTGTTTTGTTTTCTTTCGCTAACGGAGCTCACGAGATTTTCTGTTAAGTTTTGTGTTGTGAAGTTTTCAAGTTTTTGGTAAAGATTTGATGGATTATGGAACAAGGATTGGCAAGAGCCTAAGCTTGGGGATGCCCAAGGCACCCCAAGGTAAAACCAAGGACACCAAAAAGCCAAAGCTTGGGGATGCCCCGAAAGGCATCCCCTCTTTTGTCTTCGTCCATCGGTAACTTTACTTGGAGATATATTTTTATTCACCACAAGATATGTGTTTTGCTTGGAGCGTCTTGTATGATTTGAGTCTTTGATTTTTAGTTCACCACAATCATCCTAGATGTACACAACTTTTGAGAGAGACACACATTATTCGGAATTTATTAGAATACTCTATGTGCTTCACTTATATCTTTTGAGCTAAACAATTTTGCTCTAGTGCTTCACTTATATCTTTTAGAGCACGGTGGTGGTTTTATTTTATAGAAATTATTGATCTCTCATGCTTCACTTATATTATTTTGAGAGTCCTTTAGAACAGCATGGTAATTTTCTTTGGTTTTAAAATTAGTCCTAATATGATAGGCATCCAAGATAAAAACTTTAAAGTGCATTGAATTCTAAGAGAAGTTTGATACTTGATAGTTGTTTTGAGATATAAAGGTGGTAATATTAAAGTTGTGCTAGTTGAGTAGTTGTGAATTTGAGAAATACTTGTGTTGAAGTTTGCAAGTCCCGTAGCATGCATCTACGGTAAACGTTGTGTGACAAATTTGAAACATGAGGTGTTCTTTGATTGTCATCCTTATGAGTGGCGGTCAGGGACGAGCGATGGTCTTTTCCTACCAATCTATCCCCCTAGGAGCATGCGCGTAGTGCTTGGTTTTTGATGACTTGTAGATTTTTGCAATAAGTATGTGAGTTCTTTATGACTAATGTTGAGTCCATGGATTATACGCACTCTCAACCTTCCATCATTGCTAGCCTCTTCGGTACCGTGCATTGCCCCTTCTCACCTTGATAGTTGGTGCAAACTTTGCCGGTGCATCCAAACCCCGTGATACGATACGCTCTATCACACATAAACCTCCTTATATCTTCCTCAAAACAGCCACCATACCTACCTATTATGGCATTTCCATAGCCATTCCGAGATATATTGCCATGCAACTTCCCACCGTTCCGTTTATTATGACACACTTCATCATTGTCATATTGCCTTGCATGATCATGTAGTTGACATCGTATTTGTGGCAAAGCCACCATGCATATTATTTCATACATGTCACTCTTGATTCATTGCCCTTCCCGGTACACCGCCGGAGGCATTCATATAGAGTCATACTTTGTTCTAGTATCGAGTTGTAATCATCGAGTTGTAAATAAATAGAAGTGTGATGATCATCATTAATAGAGCATTGTCCCAAATAAAAAAAGGGAAAGGCCAAAAAAAGGCCCAAAAAAAGAAGACAAATAAAAAGGGACAACGCTACTATTTTCCACACTTGTGCTTCAAAGTAGCACCATGATCTTTATGATAGAGAGTCTCTTGTTTTGTCACTTTCATATACTAGTGGGAATTTGTCATTATAGAACTTGGCTTGTATATTCCAATGATGGGCTTCCTCAAATGCCCTAGGTCTTCATGAGCAAGCAAGTTGGATGCACACCCACTTAGTTTCTTTTGTTGAGCTTTCATACATTTATAGCTCTAGTGCATCCGTTGCATGGCAATCCCTACTCCCTGCATCTCCCTAGCCCGTTGATTAGCCGCGTCAATGTGAGACTTTCTCCTTTTTTGTCTTCTCCACACAACCCCCATCATTATATTCTATTCCACCCATAGTGCTATATCCATGGCTCACGCTCATGTATTGCGTGAAAGTTGAAAAAAGTTTGAGATTACTAAAGTATGAAACAATTGCTTGGCTTGTCATCGGGGTTGTGCAAGATGAGAGCATCTTGTGTGACGAAAATGAAGCATGGCCAAACTATATGATTTTGTACTGATGAGCTTTCTTTGGCCATGTTATTTTGAGAAGACATAATTGCTTGGTTAGTATGCTTGAAGTATTATTATTTTTATGTCGATATTAAACTTTTATCTTGAATCTTTCGGATCTGAACATTCATGCCACAATATAGAAAATTACATTGAAGAATATGCTAAGTAGCATTCCACATCAAAAATTCTGTTTTTATCATTTACCTACTCGAGGACGAGCAGGAGTTAAGCTTGGGGATGCTTGATATGTCTCCAATGTATCTATAATTTTTGATTGCTCCATGCTATTATATATTCTGTTTTGGATGTTTAATGGGCTTTATTATACAATTTTATATTATTTTTGGGACTAACCTATTAACCCAAGGCCTAGTGCAAATTGCTATTTTTTTGCCTATTTCAGTGTTTCCCAGAAAAGGAATATCAAACGGAGTCCAAACGGAATGAAACCTTCGGGAGCATGATTTTTGGAACAAACGTGAGCCAGAGGACTTGGAGTGGACGTCAAGAAACCAACAAGGAGGCCACGAGGCAGGGGCGCGCCTACCCCCCAGGGCGCGCCCTCCAGCCTCGTGGGCCCCTCGTGGCTCCACCGACCTACTTCTTCCTCCTATATATACCTACGTACCCCGAAACCATCAAGGAGCACCACGAAACCCTATTTCCACCGCCGCAACCTTCTGTACCTGTGAGATCCCATATTGGGGCCTTTTTCCGGCACTCCGCGGGAGGGGGAATCGATCATGGAGGGCTTCTACATCAACACCATAGCCTCTCCGATGGTGTGTGAGTAGTTTACCACAGACCTTCGGGTCCATAGTTATTAGCTAGATGGCTTCTTCTCTCTCTTTGGATCTCAATACAAAGTTCTCCTCGATCTTCTTGGAGATCTATTTGATGTAACTCTTTTTGTGGTGTGTTTGTCGAGATCCGATGAATTGTGGGTTTACGATCAAGATTATCTATGAACAATATTTGAATCTTCTGTGAATTCTTTTATGTATGATTGGTTATCTTTGCAAGTCTCTTCGAATTATCAGTTTGGTTTGGCCTACTAGATTGATCTTTCTTGCAATGGGAGAAGTGCTTAGCTTTGGGTTCAATCATGTGGTGCTCGATCCCAGTGAGAGTAGGGGAAACGACACGTATTGTATTGTTGCCATTGAGGATAAAAAGATGGGGTTTATATCATATTGCTTGAGTTTATCCCTCTACATCATGTCATCTTACCTAATGCGTTACTCTGTTCTTATGAACTTAATACTCTAGATGCATGATGGATAGCAGTCGATGTGTGGAGTAATAGTAGTTGATGCAGGTAGTTGACGGTCTACTTGTTGCGGACGTGATGCCTATATACATGATCATGCCTATATATTCTCATAATTATGCACTTTTCTATCAATTGCTCGACAGTAATTTGTTCACCCACCATAATACTTATGCTATCTTGAGAGAAGCCACTAGTCAAACCTATGGCCCCCGGGTCTATTTTCCATCATATTAATCTCCCGCCAACAAGCTATTTCTGTCGCTGTTTACTTTGCAATCTTTAATTTTTATCTTTATCATAAAAATACCAAAAATATTATCTTATCATCTCTATCAGATCTCACTTTTGCAAGTGGCCGTGAAGGGATTGACAACCCCTTTATCGCGTTGGTTGCAAGGTTCTTATTTGTTTGTGTAGGTACGAGGGACTTGCATGTGGCCTCCTACTGGATTGATACCTTGGTTCCCAAAAACTGAGGGAAATACTTACGCTACTTTGCTACATCACCCTTTCCTCTTCTAGGTAAAACCAACGCATGCTCAAGAGGTAGCAGTGGGGGTGTAAACCTTTACTTTTATTGCTTGGGAACCGCCACTAATGTGTTTAGCATGGAAGATATTGATAACTAATGGTCGCGAAGTAAACATGAAGGGCGCATTTCTCAAAATTTCATTTACATCTATTTTAAAAACTGAGCTCTGATACCACTGCAAATCCCTGCTTCCCTCTGCGAAGGGACTATCTATTTAATTTTATGTTGATTCATCACCTTCTGAAATAAGTGCCAGATTCTGAGAGCACTATTGTCATCCTCATGCATGTGTATAGTTAATGTTGGATGCATCATGACTGGATCTTTTCTACCATGAATTACAATGTTTAGTCACCGCTTGAACTTTGGAGGTGCTCTGCATTTATGTTTCGCGGTCTCCGGAAGGGCTAGCGAGATACCACTGTTATCATATTATATCATGATTGTTTTGACAAAGTGTTGACAGTTAAGATATTTCATTATTGCTCGCTAGTTGATTATGTCACTGATATGAATTAATAAAATTTTGAAGAGTTATTGTTGACATGGTTAGTTATAATCTTTGCTGAAAACCTGGGTGCTACTTAAGCTTATTTATGTAAACAAGAGCAAAAGAGTTCGTAAAAGTTTTTCTTTTCCACTTTCAGTTTATCAACTGAATTGCTTGAGGACAAGCAAAGGTTTAAGCTTAGGGGAGTTGATACATCTCCATCGTATCTACTTTTCCTAACACTTTTCCTCTTGTTTTGGACTCTAATTTGCATTATTTGAGTGAAACGGACTGATGTTGTTTTCAGCAAAAACTACCATGGTGTTGTTTTTGTGCAGAAATAAAAGTTCTCGAATTGGAACGAAACTTTGTGGAGAATTTTTATACAATAAAAGAAAAATACTGGAGCCAAGAACCACTGGAGGGGGCCCCCTGGGTGAGCACAACCCACCAGGGCCCCCCCCCCTCAAGCACAACCAGGTGGGTTGTGCCCACCTGGTGGCCCCGTAGACCCTGAATCCAACTCCATAAATACCTATTTTTTCAGAAAAAATCAAGGAGGAATAATTATCTTGTTTAACGATACGGAGCCTCCGCCACCTCGAGTTCTTCATCGGGAGGCCAGATCTGGAGTCTATTTTGGTCTCCGGAGAGGGGGATCTTCGATATTCATCATCACCAACCCTCCTTCATCGCCAATTCCATGATGCTCCCCAGTGGGAGTGAGTAATTCCTTCGTAGGCTCGCTGGTCGGTGAGGAGTTGGATGAGATTCATCATGTAATCGAGTTAGATTTTGTGATAGTCTGGCTTAACAGGGATGATAGACTACTCATATCAATAAGGAATTCCTTCTTTTCCAGGAGCCCATTCGGAAAGAACTCCAAAGTTATGCGTGCTCAGCTTGGAGTAGTCTCAGGATGGGTGACCGACCGGGAAGTTGCTCCCTGGTGCGCATGAGTGAGGACAAAGTGCGCAGAAAAGAGTAGTATTGATCTGTGGGGCCAGTCTAAATCCCGCCAGGAGTAACGGCCACCGACTGGTGTGTCCGGGGCCTTACAAGTTGTCGAATTTCGGGTTCCGGCAAAACCCTTGAGGTTCAAACACTGGGGTGCGCACGAATATCTTTCCTCCCCCTAGCTCACGCCCTCACCACAATCTCAAAGCTCAGCGCATCGAACTCGCAGAAGAAGGGACACAGGGTTCATACTAGTTCGGGCCACCGATGTGGTGTAATACCCTACTCCAGTGTGGTGTGGTGTATTGCCTCCTAGGCTGAGGATGAACAAGTACAAGGGAAGAACAACCTCCTGAGGAGAGGTGTCCTTGAGCTCGGTGAGCTTGTGTGGTTGAGGATGATCTGAATGGCCCAAGATCCATCCTCCTACTATGGTGGCTAGTCCTATTTATAGAGGCCCTGGTCCTCTTCCCGAATGTAGGCGGGAAGGGATCCAACAACGGCCAAATTTGAAGGGAGACAACCAGTACAAGTTATCCTGACTAAAGGTGGTCTTCGCCTGCCAAAGGCTCTGGTGGTGATGCAGTCCTGGGCTCCACGGTGACCTCCATCGTGCCGTCCTGCTGGTCTTGGTCTTGTTGCACCGATATGGCAACCTTTGCCTGATGCCTCGGGACTCCTCGCCTGCGCTTGCCTCTTTAGCACCAAAGAGGAAACGAGTATGCTGCGCACTCTGGCGCCCGCCTGGCCTTGGTCGTCATGGCTTGCGTCACAGGGACCTCGCGAGGTGCCCCTCGCCTTGATCTCTCCGCCCCTCGCGAGCCAGCCTGGTGAAGCTGCCCCCAAGGAGGTCTTGCGTCATCCGCCTCATGAGGCTTGGCCCCTCGCAAGGGTCTTGAGTGTTCGCTGATGAAGATGGGCCATACGGGGCCACTGGTGGAGCCACGCCGTGGGCCGCAGGTAGGCAAGTCTGGGGACCCCCGTTCCCAGGACGCCGATAGTAGCCCCCGGGCCCAAGGCGCGCTCGGACTTGGCTTCGAGGCGAAGCCAAGGGGCAAGTGCGGAGCGCCGCGGGCCCCAATAACTTGCGGCCACGGTTGACGCGTGGCAGTTGACGGGACGTGGGCGGCCCCGCTTCCCCACGCAACCTTGATATCCGCCTAGCTAGGCGGCCACCGTGACCTACAAAGTTATTCCCCCATTGCTGGCGACGCACTCCTCCAACTCTTCCGCCTTCCCTAAACAATAACCTCCTCTTCCAATCCGACCTAAGCTCGGCCCTCCTTGTCGCCATGGCACCGCGCCGAATGGAGAAGGGGAAGAAGAAGTCCCAGTCTTCAGCCGGGCCACCTCCGGCCGTTGAACCTGCCGTGGGTCGGTCGTTGGTGCTCAACCAGGAGGCCATGGACAAGGTCCGCCCAACGCTGGCCGCCGACTTCAGCGAATGGGGGAGGACGGTGGCCTGGCCTGCATCCCGCGCCTCTATTGACAGGACAGCACCGAAGTCCAATTCTAGATTGACGCCCTGTGGGCTGGCCTGGTTCCTCCCTTCTCCACCTTCTTCAACGTCGTGCTCTCCCACTATCAGATCCATATGCTGCATCTAGATCCCCAATTTGTCTCCCTTCTTGCCGTTTTCGCCTTCGTCTGCGAGGACATGGTGGGAATTGCCCCTTCCATGGCCCTACTAGCCATTTCTTCTCGCTGCACCTGGCTGACCCTCGGCAATGCTCGGGATGCCTGAGCTTCCAGGCCGTGGCTACGACGGCCGGCTCGGGGATTGACTTAGAGCTCCCACCATCTGCGAGCGGGTTTCGGGCACGGTGGGTGTTTGTGGACGTCGGCGTGCGCAGCCCCCTGCTCTCTCCCCCTTTGGCGCCTGCCGTCCCCAGCTCCGGCTGGGGCCACAAAAGGCTCGCTGACCCATGCCTTGCCTTCATCTGGCTCCGGTTGAAGAGGCTGAAAGACCTCGGCGTGACCGCGCCCATGGTGATGAAGGAGTTCCTCCGACGTTGCGTTGCTCCACTCCAGCGCCATTCTCGACCGATATGGGCCTTGTCCGGCAGCAAGGATCGTATGAGGCTCCATGAGTCTGGGCTTCCACCCGAGGCGCGGCGAACGGTGCTCGAGGTCCTGACGGGCGACCCTTCGCCAGCCGACATGCCGCGGGAGGGTTGTCTTTTGTACTGCTGCTCGAACAGGGTGGAGTTCGCGGGGCAGATGCCCCCTTTCGATGAGTGGGGGCTGCGTCCAGTCGGCGTTGAAGGGCCTCACGAGAACCCTGTCTGCGTGTTTCCCCTCCTTGCCGCTAGTGCCGAGCTCGCCCCGAGAGTGGGCGCGGGGGGGGGGGGCGAGCGCTGCCGAGGGCTGGAGATGCGACTGTTGCGGTGCCGACCCCGCTCGACGCTCCCGAGGCACCATCTCCCAGGGCTCATGACCTTCGCCCTGAGGTGATGGTTGAGGGGGTGACATGATCCACTGCTCCTGAGGCCGAAGCCCCCGAAGCCCCGATGGGTCACCCTGAGGCAGAGCCCGAGGGCTCCCCTCAGCCCAGCACTCCCGATGTCGTCCCCTCAGGAGCCTCACCAGCCGTGCCCAGCGTTGGTGGCCGTGTCCAGGGCTTTGGCCGGCTCCGACTGGACTTCGATGTGCTCCGCAAGAGGAAGGGGTCTCCAAGCTGCAGCGGTGATGCCTTCTGGCCATTGAAGTAGAGGAAGTATATTGCCATGGACGAGTGAATACCTTACCTTTGTAATTTCTTAGGTGCCATCTTCTCTTCTGATTGTGTTTTCTCAGGCCCCCTTTCGACAGGGTGACGAAATCTCCAGAAGAGCAACCTCCTCCTACCTCAGACCCTCCGTTGACTCTAAGTGTCTCGCACCAGCCCACCGCGCCCGGCGCAAGATCGGCGGGGGAGATGGGTGTGCCAGCCTGGCGCCTTGATCCTGCGCTCATGCTACCCTTCCTTCGCGGCCCGGTCCGGGGCGCGGGGGCTGTGCCAAGGGCTCCACCCCTGGTCGTGCACGGTGGCTGGATGACCTCGATCCTGGCTTCTTCTTCGAGCAATGGGCCCTCACCCATCCGGGCCCCGCCGAGGCCCAGACGGCGACTGGGGAAGCGCCGGCCTCCAGCCCCCGGCTGGGAGGGAGCGAGCCGCTTCAGATCCCTTCAGCAACCCCTGCTGTGGGGGATGGACCTGGTCGCACACTCAAGTTTGCGCACGAGCGGGGTGTCATCTGCCACAAGCTCTTCCAAGAGGCAATGGGCGCGCTTAGCCGACTCGGCGGAGAACTCGTGGATGTTGACGCTCGCCTTGAAGCCGAGGGTCTCCGGCTGGTGGAGGAGTGGCATCAACTGAAGGTGGCTATCAACCTCGGGCGCCTCCAGCGTGAGCACACCAATGCGAAGGTCGAGGCGTCCCTGGCAACCTCGTGGGAGGCCAGCGCCCGGGCCTTGGAGGAGGCCAGGGAGGCGGACAATCGTCGTGCGGCCACCGAGGAGCGCAGGCGGGAGCTCCTGGCCATGAACGCCTCCCTGGAGCAGCAGGTGGAGGCGCGCAGAGCTGCCTTGGCGTCGATGAAGGGCGCACCATCCGACGAGGACGAGATCTCGAGGCGCGAGGAAGCACTGTTGCTGGAGGCCACGGAGCGCAGCCTCGAGCTTGAGCGGTTGGAGACGAGGGAGCACCAAGTTGCCCAAGCAGAGGATGTTGTCGGTGCGCGTGAGGCCAGGGCCCAGGAGGAGGTCGACCGCAGGGTGGCCGAGGCTCACACGGACCTTGCTGGCAGGTACGACCTGAAGCTGAATCTCATGGAAGCCGAAGCTGTGGGCAGGACCGCTGCCCTCAGGTCAGGGCTGGCTGAGGCGGAACAGCGCGAGAAAGCCGCCGCAGCCGCCCTGATCTCAGTGCAGGTTGAACTGGCCTCTGCCCGTGCCGAGCTGCTCTCTCTTCAACAGCGAGTTGCCAGCGCCGGGTCCTTCACGCAGCAGAGCAGGGAGGACGCGCTTCGCCGGCAGACGCTACTGCGCGAGCATGTTCCCATGCTTCGGGACCTCGGGACAAGAGCCAATCAGGCCCTTGGCACCATCTGCGATGAGCACGCTCCCCACCCACATGCCGAGGACTATGCCGGCCATCTTCGCTTCTTCACCGATGTCGTGACGCGCCTGGAGAACCGAGCTGAGAGGGCTCGTGAGCTTGTGGACGAAAAGAGCCGGAGCCTCCTCGGGCGCGCATTCTCCCACATCTTTAGCCATCTCCTGAACACCAATCCTGACTTTAATTTTGACGCCGCCATTGCCCCAGTGCCTGAGGTCATCCGGGACAACCTAGCGCACTGGGTGGACGACAATGTTGATGCCCTAGTTAGGGCCTTTGCTTCTGATGACAACGCGGTGGTGGTCGCAGCGGATGAGGGCGACATGGTTGATGGTGGTGAAGACAGCGACAGCGACGGCGCCAGCAGCCTGTCGGAAGCAATTCGGGAGATGAGGCAAGCGACATGTCCGACTGAGCCCGCGCTCCTTTATTTTGAACCTGCACACAAAAGCTTGGGTACGGCCCCTCACAATGTAAGAGCATTTTGGGGAGGGGGAGCCCCTCATGTAAATAGACTACCACTTTATTCCCTAGGCTAGTCTTAAAGCGCGCTTTTGTGTGCTCGCGACACCCCTTGCGGGCTTGCTGCCGTCATTTACTTTGGTTCAGTCGAGCTTCAAACTGATTTGGCAGCTGCGGAAGTGCATTCCTTCTGAGGGGAGCCCCTCATGAGCTCACGAGTTGTTGGTTTCCTGAGGGGTCCGCCGGTCCACCCAAGAGGGCCTCACGAGAAGCGAGCGCCAGTAATGGCGAGGTGCGCGCGTGGTGCGTGTACGCCGCTGCCCGCCCCCACTCGCGAGGTGCTCGAAAGGGGGGGAGACAGCGGACGTAAATCTCAAAACAAAACACGAATCCAGAAACTCACGAAATCAACACGAACGAGAGAAGGGTGCCCCCCGCGATTGCCAATGGAAATACAACTTCAAATTCAAGATCAAAAGCTGCAAGTCTGAGCTACAGAAAAGAGGTCAAAAGCAAATGGCCGCGTGCGGCACCTAGCTAGTCTTCTTGTCTTCCCACCAGCACGGAGCTAAGTGCTTTCACTGGCTGTGAGCATAGTCATTGGGGGACAGTGTCGACGGCCAGCGCGGAGCATGGTGCTTCCACTAGGACGTGGGCGGGAGCCCCCGAGGCCATAGGGCGGCACTCCGGAGACTCCCTGGCGTGTACAGCCCCACTCATTATCACGTGAGAGTGTCACGAGCGGAGACCTTCACAGGTGTGAGCCTTACTTCATATCGCCAGACAAGGGCCCCGCCTTGCACCGCCCTCGACCACCGTTGGGGCATTCGGAAACCAGGACGATGCCAAGGGGCAAAGGGGTCGCTAGCGGCGCCCTCGGCGACCACGGGCCCTCTGCCGGGGGGAAGGCTCGCCAGTGCCTCCCCGGCAGAGGACCTACCTCCGGGCGACGCCTTGCTCCAGGCAGCGCGGGGAGGGGCCTTGCTCCCGACTCCTTCCACGCAGCCCCCAGTGCACCTCCCCTGGTGGAAGGGAGTGAGGGAGTCCTGGATTAGGGGGTCCTCGGACAGCCGGACTGTTGGACTATGAAGATACAAGATTGAAGACTTCGTCCCGTGTCTGTATGGGACTCTCCTTGGCGTGGAAGGCAAGCTTGGCAATACGGATATGTAGATATCCTCCCTTGTAACCGACTCTGTGTAACCCTAGCCCCCTCCGATGTCTATATAAACCGGAGGGTTTTAGTCTGTAGGACAACAACAATCATACCATAGGCTAGCTTCTAGGGTTTAGCCTCTACGATCTCGTGGTAGATCAACTCTTGTAATACTCATATCATCAAGATCAATCAAGCAGGAAGTAGGGTATTACCTCCATTGAGAGGGCCCAAACCTGGGTAAACATTGTGTCCCCCGCCTCCTGTTACCATCCGCCTTAGACGCAGTTTGGGACCCCCTACCCGAGATCCGTCGGTTTTGACACCGACATTGGTGCTTTCATTGAGAGTTCCGTTGTGCCGGCACCGTAAGGCTTGAGGGCTCCTTCAATCATCGGCAGCGATGAGATCCAGGGTGAGGTTTTCCTCCCCGGATAAATCTTCGTATTCGGCGGCTTCATACTGTGGGCCAACTCGCTTGGCCATCTGGAGCAGATCGAGAGCTACGCCCCTAGCCATCAGGTCAGGTTTGGAAACTTGAACTATACTTCCGACATCCGCGGAGATTTGATCTTCGACGGATTCGAGCCCATGTCAGGTGCGCCGCACAATCACGACGAGCATGATTTAGCTCTGCCGTCAGACAGTGTTCGGGAGATCACACCTGCAACTACTCCGGCCCTCAATCCAGAACAAATCGCGCCATCTGAGGACGGGTGGATGGACCCCGCCACGGAGGCCGCACACTCAGCGGCGATAGAGCCGAATACTGACTTCACCTCCTCCGAGACCCATGTTGCCGGACCATTGGGTTCGTCCCCGGCCATGGGCTCCGAGCCGCCTGCGTCCGTGCCCATCAAATCCGATTGGGCACCGATCATGGAGTTTACCTCCGCGGATATCTTTCAGCACTCGCCTTTTGGCGACGTACTAAACTTGTTGAAGTCTCTCTCCCTGTCAGGAGACCCTTGGCCGAACTATGTCTGGCTAGAATGGGATGCGGACGACGAAGAAATTCGCGCCCCACCCACCACCCACTTAGTAGCCACTATCGACGATTTAACCGACATGCTCGACTTCGGCTCCGAAGACATCGACGGTATGGAAGACGATGCAGGAGACAAACAAGAACCACCGCCCACAGGGCGCTGGACTGCCACCTCGTCGTATGATATATACATGGTGGACACCCCCAAAGAAGGCGATGGCGATAAGACAACGGAGGATAATCCCTCCAAGAAGCAATCCAAGCACTGACGTCAGCGGCGCCGCTCTAAGTCCCGCCATAGCAAAAGCAGCGATACCGGCACAAGAGACAATAACGCTCCAGATAGTGCCGAAGACGACGACAATCCCCTCCAGCCAGACCTCGAGCGGGAGGATGAACAAGCTAGCCCTCCGGAACAGGCAGCAAACGGAGAATCAGAGGATGACAATTACATGCCTCTCTCCGAAGACGAAGTGAGCCTCGGCGACGAAGAATTTATCGTGCCTGAGGATCCCGTCAAGCAGGAGCGCATCAAGCGCCGGCTTATAGCCACAGCAAATAGCCTAAAGAAAAAGCAACAACAGCTTCGAGCTGATCAAGATCTGCTAGCGGATAGATGGACTGAAGTCATGGTAGCCGAGGAATACGAACTCGGGCGCCCAACCAAGAGTTACCCAAAGCGCAGGTTGCTACCTCAACTCGAGGAGGAAGCATTGAAACCTACATCACCAGCGTATGATGCGGCTGATCGGCCACCTCGTGGCCGAGACAGAGAGGCATATCAGCCCGAAGTCCAGCCCGCACTCCGCCGCCATTCAAACAAAAATACCAAGGCCCGGGGCAACACGCGGGACCTGCGAGACGTATTGGAAAACGAAACAAAACATGCAAGATCGATCTACGGATCACGGGGTCGCGCCCCAACACGTGACGATGATCGTCATGCCGGATACACTAAAAGCAAATCCAGCCGGGCCGAATACAGCAGACAAGACTCGTATGAACTGTGTCGTGATATAGCCCGGCACAGAGGCGCTGCACACCCCTTATGCTTCACTGATGAAGTAATGGATCACGAATTCCCAGAGGGTTTTAAACCCGTAAACATTGAATCATATGATGGTACAACAGATCCCGCGGTATGGATCGAGGATTTCCTCCTCCACATCCACATGGCTCGCGGTGATGATCTACATGCCATGAAGTACCTCCCACTAAAACTCAAAGGACCACCTCAGCATTGGCTGAATAGCTTGCCTGCAGACTCCATTGGCAGTTGGGGGGATTTGGAAGATGCATTCCTTGACAACTTCCAAGGCACTTATGTGCGACCACCGGATGCTGATAACTTGAGCCATATAACTCAGCAGCCAGGAGAATCGGCCAGGCAATTCTGGACCCGGTTCCTAACTAAGAAAAAACAAATTGTCGATTGTCCGGATGCAGAGGCCTTAGCGGCATTTAAGCATAACATCCGTGACGAGTGGCTCGCCAGGCACCTCGGCCAGGAGAAGCCGAAGTCTATGGTAGCCCTCACGACGCTCATGACCCGCTTTTGCGCGGGCGAAGACAGCTAGCTGGCTCGCAACAACAACACATCAAGAAGTCATGGCACATCAGATACAAAGGATACTAACGGCAGACCACGTCGTAACAGACACAAGCGCTGCAACAACGGCGACAACGCCAAAGACACGGCAGTCAATGCCGGATTCAGTGGCTCTAAATCCGGTCAGCGGAAAAAGCCGTTCAAAAGATGTAATCCGGGCCCGTCCAGTTTGGACCGCATACTCGATCGCTCGTGTCAAATTCACGGCACCCCCAATAAGCCAGCCAATCACACCAACAGAGAATGCTGGGTGTTCAAGCAGGCCGGCAAGTTGAACGCCAAAAACAAGGACAAGGGGCTGCATAGCGACGACGAGGAAGAGCCTCGGCCACCGAACACAGGAGGACAGAAGAGGTTCCCTCCACAAGTGAAAACGGTGAACATGATATACGCAACCCACATTCCCAAGTGGGAACGGAAGCGTGCACTAAGGGACGTCTATGCGATGGAGCCAGTCGCCCCAAAGTTCAACCCATGGTCCTCCTGTCCGATCACCTTCGATCGCAGGGATCACCCCACTAGTATCCGTCATGGCGGATCTCCCGCATTGGTCCTTGACCCCATCATCGACGGATTTCACCTCACTCTAGTCCTTATGGACGGCGGCAGCAGCCTGAACCTGCTCTATCAGGATACAATGCGCAAAATGGGTATAGACCCCTCGAGGATCAAACCCAATAAAACCGCCTTTAAAGGTGTCATCCCAGCTGTAGAGGCCCATTGCACGGGCTCAATCACACTGGAAGTGGTCTTCGGATCTCCGGACAACTTCCAAAGCGAGGAGTTAATCTTCGATATCGTCCCGTTTCGCAGTGGCTATCATGCACTGCTTGGGCGAACCGCATTTGCTAGATTCAATGTTGTACCGCATTATGCATACCTCAAGCTCAAAATGCCAGGACCTCGCAGGGTTATAACAGTTAATGGCAACACAGAACGCTCGCTTCGCACGGAGGAACACACTGCGGCCCTCCCAGCAGAAGCACAAAGCAACCTTTTAAGGCAAACCGTCAATTCGGTGATAAAGCCCCCGGACACCTTCAAGCGAGTCCGGAGTAACCTGCAACAGGATCGCCTGGCACGTTCAAAGCTCGCCTAGCAATTCGGCCCCCGTCCTAGTCCCATTCAAGCGACGAAATTTGTGTCGCGCGTACATAATTACGCACTAAAAATACCATGGGCATAGGCGGGGGCACGACCAGGGCACGTCCCACAATGCGGCTCAACCGCCCCAGGGCTGTATACCTTTATCATTTTCTCTCTTTCAGGACCTTACTCTCTGGAAGCCCTTTTCGGCAGTCTGATTGCTGGACACATTACGGGAAGGAAAAACCAAGGAGACAAGAAGCTAAGACGTACAAGGGAATCCCCAGGTGGTCTCTGATAACAATCAAAATACCCGTTTTAAATATACATACGCAGCTTGCCCTTGGATAGGACATGTCAAATAGTCCTATTTTTTGCTCATTGCACTACTTGTATCAGTACGCTTCGACGTATTATTTAAATAACAATGCATAGCATTAGTCTATTATTGCATTACCCTTCCCTTTTTTCCTTGCCTGTTTATTTACGACAAATTGCACCCGTACATTCTGGTACGACCAGTACGCCAGGGGCTTCAGTATACCCCATAATACGGCGTGAGAAGTCCGAACACTTTCGACAGTGCGGCACCCCGAACTTATAGCATTATATGCATCAGCTCCGAATCATGTCTTGGGTCAGGAGTTGGGTTTGCTCGGCTCCCATGTTTTGGTACCTTACGTTCCACAATATCGGCTAAGGTAGCGCTGGGAAAACTACTGCGATTGTGTCCTGGTTCTTCCGGACGAACACCTCAGTAGAGAAAGCCGAAAACTGACTGTCATGATAAGGCGAGAGCTGGTCGCTATTCGAGAGGTCACAAGTCCTTAAAGACTTTTTCCGCTTCGGGCGAGGAGTCGGCCTTGCCCGACTTAGGCGTATATAACGCCCCAAATACGGCCTTCCGAATACTAGGGGCTTTGCCAAAATTTAAAATTGTAGACTTCTATGGCTAAGTGAGAGTGATAAAGCCTTATAGTCCGATTGTCTGGTTCGTTGTGCTGAACACCTCCCTCGAAGGACCCAAAATTGGGATAAAGAGTGCTCAGGTTTATCCCGAACACCTCAGTACTAGTTACATGGGGGCAGAAGCCGACGACTGGCCAACTCTCAGATTTTATAAACGGCCGCACAGAAGGCAATATTTTAAATTCACAAGCGTTGCATAGCGCAAATGAACTCGTTTCATATTACAGGATCACATGAGTACATTCATTCGAATATTACATCCTTAGCACATTCCTCCGCGACAAGGCGAGAACCCTTCAGGACACTGTTATAATACATTTCGGGGTGGCGATGCTCCTTGCCTTCCGGCGGACCCTCCTTCACCAGCTTCTCGGCATCCAGCTTCGCCCAGTGCACCTTTGCCCGGGCAAAAGCCCTGCACACACCCTTGATGCAGACGGACCGCTTTATGACTTCAAGCCGTGGGCAGGCATTCACAAGCCGCCTCACCAGGCCGAAGTAGCTATCAGGCAGGGGATCGCCAGGCCACATCCGGACTATAAGACCCTTCATGGCCTGTTCGGCCGCCTTGTGGAGCTCGACCAATTGCTTCAGCTGGTCGCTCAAGGGCATGGGGTGTTCGGTCCCAGTATACTGAGACCAGAACAACTTCTCCGTCGAGCTCCCCTCCTCGGCCCGGTAGAACTCCACGGCATCTGACACACTGCGGGGTAGATCTGCGATCGCTCCTGGAGAGCTCTGAACTCGGGTAAGTAAAAGGAAATTTTCTTTCACATGCTTGCTTTGCATAATGAATGCCTTACCCGCTGCTATCTTCTTAACCGCCTCAATTTCCTGGAGGGCCTTTTGGGCTTCGGCCTTGGCATGTTGGGCGCTTCCGAGGGCCTTCGCAAGCTCGGACCCTTGCGTCTTAGAGTCACGCTCCAAGGACTCATGCTTCTTGACGAGGGCATGGAGCTCTTGCCGCACCTCGCCTACTCAGGCCTCTTGTTTCTCTCGCTCGATGCGCTCCTTGGCCGCCTTGTCCTCGGCCTCGGACAGCGCCTTCTTCAGGTTCGCCACTTCGGTCGTGGCCCCTAGCAAAATTCATGACGATCCTATGATCTAAGCAACCACCCTTGTTTTTTCTTATCAATATACAGACGGGGTATCACTTACCTTTGTTCTCTTCGAGCTGCCTCTTGGTAAGGTCGAGCTCTTCCTTGGACCGCTCAAGGTCCCGCTTCAGTGCGGCGACCTCCGCAGTACGTGCGGCAGCAGCCAGCAGTGAAGCCTGCATATGCACACAGACATATTATGATTAGACTCCCGCGATTATTATTTGATCCTCTATTCGGCTTTTCTTTGCGAATGCCAAACAGAGCATCAGGGGCTACTGTCTATGACATAATATTTTCTTATAATTTGATTACTTACCTCAAAGCCTGTTAGGAGGCTGGCACAGGCTTCAGTCAGTCCGCTTTTGGTGGACTGAACCATCTTGACCACCGCACTCATGATAGTACGGTGCTCTTCATCAATGGAAGTGCCGCGAAGCGCTTCCAGCAAGTTGTCCGATGCCTCTGGATGGACAGAGGTCATCGGCACAGACGGCTCGCCCCCCTTAGCGAGGGGTCGCCCGACGGAGTCCGGAACCACTGGAGGTTCCGGCATAGTATTCGGCTGGGGGCCAAATTTGTTGCCCCCGCCATTGGAGCCCTTGGGAGTCTTGTTCCCCATGCGCCCAGTGTCCGGGATGTCGCCTTGGGGCGCCTCCAAGACTATCTCCCCTTGAGCTACTACCCTTCGAGACAACACCTCGGCGTCGTCCGTAGGGCGGGGGGAGGTGGCGGTCGGGAGTGAATCGCTGTTCATCGCCAACGGATCCAAAGACCTTGGAGGGACTGCATGATCATGTTCGGCATGATAAGGAGCAATAAAATGAAACATACAAAAACTATTGTGGTATCCAGATACTTATTACTTCGCTAGGGGCTTGTCCCTGGGCAACCACTCCTCTTCGCTGAAGGCGGCGGTGGTGGAGTTGTCCGGAAGGAGGGTTCTTCCCTTCTTGGACCCTTCGGCCGCCCCGGACGGGGCGGCCTTCCTTTTCTTGTCTCCCCCGGCTGGGGGGAGAACTTTCCTCTTCCTCCTCCTCGTTTTCGTGGGAGGAGTGCGCCTCGGTGCTTTCGGACGATGAGTTCGATATAACCTTGCGCCGGAGACCCTTCCTGGTCCCCGTGGTCTTCTTCTTGGCCTTCTTCTCCGGCACCTCATAAGGTGCCGGAACCAGCATCTCCGTTAGAGAGCATCTGCTGGATCTTCGGGCAGGGGAGCCGGACAATCGATCCGCTCCGCTGTCGCTACCCAGTCCTGTTAAATGGCGTGGAGGCTTAGATCCCGCGCGTGGTTATACCGGGGAAATGAACATCTTATAAGATATAAAAGACTTACCGGATTAGCAGGGCGCTTTGCGCTGAGTCCGCGGTCCTCGGTAAGGGGAGGAGGTACCTCGGCGCCCTTGAACAGCACCTTCCAGACGTCCTTGTGCGTCGTGTCGAAGAGCTCTCGCAGCGTCTGGTGCTCTGCCGGGTCGAACTCCCACAAATTGAATGCCCGTCTTTGACACAGGAGGATCCGGCGGAAGAGCATGACTTGGACCACGTTGACGAGCTTGATTTTCTTGCTCATCATGTTTTTGATGCATGTCTGGAGTCCGGTCAGCTCTACCAGGGAACCCCAGGACAGGCCCTTCTCTTTCCAGGAGGTGAGCCGCTTGGGGATTCCGGATCGAAATTTGGGGGCCGCCACCCAGTTGGTGTCGCGCGGCTCGGTGATGTAGAACCATCCCGATTGCCACCCCTTTATGGTCTCCACATAGGAGCCTTCGAGCCAGGTGACGTTGGGCATTTTGCCCACCATGGCGCCTCCGCACTCCGCTTGCTGGCCAACCACCACCTTCGGTTTAACATTGAAGGTCTTCAGCCACAGGCCGAAGTGGGGCTTGATGCGGAGGAAGGCCTCGCACATGACGATAAACGCCGAGATGTTGAGGATGAAATTGGGGGCCAGATCGTGAAAGTCCAGCCCGTAGTAGAACATGAGCCCGCGGACAAACGGGTGGAGGGGAAATCCCAGTCCACGGACGAAGTGGGTAAGGAAAACCACCCTCTCATGGGGTTCTGGAGTAGGGATGATCTGCCCCGCATCTGGCAGCCGGTGCGCGGTATCCGCGGACAGATATTCGGCTCCCCGCAGCTTTGTGATGTTCTCCTCCGTAACGGGGGAGACCATCCACTTGCCTCCCGCTCCGGACATGCTTGGAGTGGTTTGAGGAGAAAAACACGAACTTGGGCGCTGGAGCTCGAGTGCGCAAGAATGGATGAGCAAGGAGGAAGAAGGCGTGGGTGAAAAGCGTGAATTCTTGTCCCTTTATAAGGGCGGAAGAAGCTATGCGCCTCCCCACCTACCTGGTAAACTCGCTTATTCCCCAAGCGCCATAATTGATGGCGCGGTTGGGTTACCCATACCCGTATTGATGAGAATCCCGTGATAAGGGGACACGATCTCTGCTTCGACAAGATGTGCCAAGGAAACCGCCTCGCAATATGTGCAGTGGCTGGTTGTGAAAAACGGTTCGAATAATGACCGGGCCGTGGTGTGATGTCATGCTGCAAAATGCGTCAGCAGATTAGATTTGTGGAAATATTATTCTCTCTACGGTGGTATGTGGAATTTGTTTTGCAGAGCCGGACACTATCCTTGTGTTGAAAATCTTCTATGGAGTATTCGGAGGAGGAACCCGCCTTGCAATGCCGAAGACAATCTGCGCGCCGGACTCATCGTCATTAAAGCTTGGTTCAGGGGTTACTGAGGGAGTCCTGGATTAGGGGGTCCTCGGACAGCCGGACTATATCCTTTGGCCGGACTGTTGGACTATGAAGATACAAGATTGAAGACTTCGTCCCGTGTCCGGATGGGATTCTCCTTGGCGTGGAAGGCAAGCTTGGCAATACGGATATGTAGATCTCCTCCCTTGTAACCGACTCTGTGTAACCCTAGCCCCCTCCGGTGTTTATATAAACCAGAGGGTTTTAGTCCGTAGGACAACAACAATCATACCATAGGCTAGCTTCTAGGGTTTAGCCTCTACGATCTCGTGGTAGATCAACTCTAGTAATACTCATATCATCAAGATCAATCAAGCAGGAAGTAGGGTATTACCTCCATTGAGAGGGCCCGAACCTGGGTAAACATTGTGTCCCCCGCCTCCTGTTACCATCCGCCTTAGACGCACAGTTCAGGACCCCCTACCCAAGATCCGTCGGTTTTGACACCGACAGGGGGGTCGCGGTGCTGGGGCCGTCGTCCACCGCTGCGCCCTGATTCACTTGCGACTCATGGTTAGCATAAGCCTGTTCCTGAGACTTTAGTGGTACCCTACAGTTGTTGTCGCCGGCGGGGTCGGCGAGGCTCCCAGGTGGCTCATGGAAGGCCTCAACTTCCAGCGTCTCCTCTTCCCAATCCGGCTCGAGGAACAAGCCGGGGTCATCTTCCAGTGTGTACTCCTGGTCCATCATGCGGGGCACGTAGGCCTCCGGAGCCGTTTCCCCAGAAAACCCGCCGAAGTGCCCCGCGCTCCACGCCATCGGGCCCAGCACGCCGCCACGAGGACGGAAGGGCGGCATCCTGCCAGGGCCGTAGGGGTTAATACCCACGACCGCGCCCACCGGGGGAGGCACAAGTGCGGCTGGGTGCCCGAATCCACCGGCTGCGTCGCTGCCGATGAACCCTCCTGATGCGCCTGGGAGCGTGTGAGCGCGGTGAGGTCCACCATGTGACCCGGCCATGACTTGAGGCGTAGGTAGGGAGCAGGAAGGCGGCGTACCCTTGGTCACGGCGTCCAGCAGCTCAGCGACGCGTTCCAGCAATGCATCGCGGCTGCTCTCCATTAGTCAGCACCGCAGCAGCTCCCGTGCCACTATGAGTGCAGCCCTCATGTTTGCTTGCTCCCGTCGGGTGTGCGGTGCCGTCGCCGCGGCATAGCTCAAGGCCCTTGCGGCGGCCCGCGTGCACCGCAGGGTAAGGGTGGAAGGCGTCAGACCACGCCGCCCGTGCCCCGCGGCGTTTGGCGGTGCACGTGCCGCCTAGAGCGCGGAGTTGAGGTCTTCTTGGGCAAACAATGCCGCCCGGGTTGGCCAAGCTGCCCAGTGGTCGGCGCCGGCCCTCGGGTCGCCGGACATTGGCTCTGCAGAGCGTTGGAGGGTCTGCTGATGGGAGAGGGGCTTCGGTGCACCCCTACCTGGCGCGCCAAATGTCGGATTTCTGCTTCCGGCAAAACCCTTGAGGTTCGAAAACCGGGGTGCGCACGAAGATCTCTCGTCCCCCTAGCTCACGCCCTCACCACAATCTCAAAGCTCAGCGCATCGAACTCACAGAACAAGGGACATAGGGTTTATACTGGTTCGGGCCACCGATGTGGTGTAATACCCTACTCCAGTGTGGTGTGGTGGATTGCCTCATGGGCTGAGGATGAACAAGTACAAGGGAAGAACAGCCTCCTGAGGAGAGGTGTCCTTGAGCTCGGTGAGCTTGTCTGGTTGAGGATGATCTGAATGGCCCAAGATCCATCCTCCTACTATGGTGGCTAGTCCTATTTATAGAAGCCCTGGTCCTCTTCCCAAATGTAGGCGGGAAGGGATCCAACAACGGCCAAATTTGAAGGGAGACAACCAGTACAAGTTATCCTGACTAAAGGTGGTCTTCGCCTGCCAAAGGCTGTGGTGGTGGCACCGTCCTGGGCTCCACGGTGACCTCCGTCCTGCTGTCCTGCTGGTCTTGGTCTTGTTGCACCGATATGGCAACCTTTGCCTGATGCCTCGGGACTCCTCGCCTGCGCTTGCCTCTTTAGCACCAAAGAGGAAACAAAGACGTTGCGCGCTCTGGCGCCCTCCTGGCACCCGCCTCGCCTTGGTAGTCATGGCTTGCGTCACAGGGACCTCGCGAGGTGCCCCTCGCCTTGATCTCTCTGCCCCTCGCGAGCCAGCCTGGTGACGCTGCCCCCGAGGAGGTCTTGCGTCATCCGCCTCGTGAGGCTTGGCCCCTCGCGAGGGTCTTGAGTGTTCGCTGATGAAGATGGGTCGTACGGGGCCGCTGGTGGAGCCACGCCGTGGGCCGCAGGCAGGCAAGTCTGGGGACCCCCGTTCCCAGGACGCCGACACAAATTGGTATCAGAGCTGACCCTCGCGGTTACACGGATGTTTGCGGACAGGTGTGCGGTCATGTTGTTCATGGCGTTTGTGACCCGTCGTGGCACACGGCATGGCACATGTACCGGACTGGATGCACAGACGTATGTGCCAAGAGGGAACGTTCCTGTGGCCCGACGAGGACGTCGGTTCCTCTGAGTGGGGCTGTATGTGATAGTCTGGCTTAATAGGGATGATAAACTACTCATGTCAATAAGGAATTCCTTCTGTTCCGGGAGCCCATTCGGAAAGAACTCCAAAGTTAAGCGTGCTCAGCTTGGAGTAGTCTCAGGATGGGTGACCGACCGGGAAGTTGCTCCCGCGTGCGCACGAGTGAGGACAAATTGCACAAAAAAAGACTAGTATTGATCTGTGGGGCCAGTCTAGATCCCGCCAAGAGTAACGGCCACCGGCGGGTGTGTCCGGGGCGTTACAGTTTTTAGGGCTTGATCCCTAGTATCCACTATGTTCTAAGATTGATGTTGATATGACTTTGCCATGCTTAATGCTTGTCACTTTGGGCATGGGTGCCATGATTTCAGATATGAACCGTTTATGTTATCACCATTATATCTATGTTCTAGATCCGATCTTGCAAGTTATATTCACCTATTACGTGTTATGATCCGTAAACCCCGCAGTCACAGTAGTCGGGATACTTCCCGTTGATGACCGTAGTTTGAGGAGTTCATGTATTCACTATGTGTTAATCTTTGTTCTAGTTCTCTATTAAAAGGAGCCCTTAATATCCCTTAGTTTCCATATGGACCCTGCTGCCACGGAATACATGCCTACATTATATTTATGAACTGGAGCTAGTTTTGTATCGCCCTAGGTTATGACTGTTATATGAAGAATATCATCTAATGAATCCACCAATCCAATGCCTATGAATTTCTCTTATATTGTTCTTGCTAAGTTACTATTGTTGTTGTTATCGTTACACTTGCTACAAAATCACTGCTACCGTTACTATTGATGTTGCTACTACTATCAAACTATTATATTACTTTTCTACTAATCACTTTGCCACAGACAATTAATCTCTAGGTGTGGTTGAATTGACAACACATCTGCTAATACTTGCAAATATTCTTTGGCTCCCCTTGTGTCGAATCAATAAATTTGGGTTGAATACTATACCCTCGAAAACTATTGTGATCCCCTATACTTGTGGGTTATCAATTGCCCGCATTGTTGCGGAAAATGTTGCCTAGAATTTAATGTTTTACTCTATATTGACTCTCCAAAAAAGATCAGCAGGGTAATGAAAAAATGATTACACTTCAACAAAGGTACTTTACACTCATACATGACATAATAGTACATAGGTAAAGGTAAGTTCAATCCGACAGCACCGGCGCTGCCAAGAAGGCCAAGGCAGACGACCCCGGCAAGGAGATTGCCGGGTGCGCCGCCTGCCGGGCCTTGGCGGCTGCTGACAAGCTAGGAAGCTCCGACAAGCAGTACTGCAAGATCCACCGCACCAAGGGCCACGACCTCCAGAACTACCGACAAGTCGAGCTGCTTGCTGAGAAGCAAAAAGCTGAGTACGAGAGGAGGGACAAGGAGAAGGGCCAGGATGGTGCCGAGGGATCCGGCAAGAAGCGTGGCGGCCAAGGAGGCCACCGCGGCAAAGACAACCAGCAAGAGAGGCCCGCCCGGGGCCGTGACAAGAAGCAAGAAGACGATGATCGTGACGAGGACGACGAGTCCGGCGAGCAAGAGTTCCAGAAGGCTACGGAGGCCATGTGCGTCGATGGTGGCGCCTCACTGCATACTTCTCACCGCCAACTCAAGCAGTGGGCGTGTGAGATTACAGCAGCAGAGCCGTCGTTCAACGCTCAGAAGCCGCTGAAGTGGTCCAGCACGCCCCTCATCTTTGACGCCGAGGACCACCCTGACCGCACAACCGCGGTCGGGTGTTTGCCGTTGTTGGTCTCGCCAACGATACGCAACCTCAAGGTGAACAAGATGTTGGTCGACGGCGGAGCCGGCCTGAACTTGATCTCGCCCGTCGTGATCAAAAGGCTGCAAATTCCTAATGGAGACCTCGAGGAAACAGACACGTTTCAAGGGGTCAATCCGAGGAGGAGTCAGCCAAAGGGGAAGGTCACACTGCCCGTGACGTTTGGAGGAGAGTTGAACTACAGGACGGAGAGAATCGTCTTCGATGTGGACGAGATCCCCTTGCCCTACAACGGGATCCTTGGCCGCCCGGCACTAGCCAAGTTCATGGCGGCGGCGCACTACGCCTACAACATGCTGAAGATGCCCGGGTTGTTGACCATCATCGCCGTCCCCTCTGACAAGAAGGACGCGTTGATTTGCGCCGACCAACTCTACCGGGAAGCAGTTGCAACAGCTGCCGCCAAGGCACTTGCTCCTGCCGCCGAAGCCCCGGGAGAGAAGAAGAAGCCCGGCAAGACCTCCCGCACCCACTCCGGCAAGCGCACCTCTTTGGAGTGTTGTGATACTGTCGAGGACGTGCCTGAAAGCTCCACCGGCAAGAGCAAGAAATCCAGAGCTGAGCCACCGCAGACCAAGAAGGTGTCCGTTAGGGAGGATGGCATGGGAGGGGCTTTCACCATAAGCTCCACCCTCGACAGCAAATAGGAAGGCGCGCTCGTCACCTTCCTGCGGGCGAATGTCGACGTGTTTGCATGGAAAGCATCCGACATCCCCGGTGTTCCCAGGGAGGTGATTGAGCACCACCTAGCTGTCTGTCCTCATGCGCGGCCCGTCAAGCAGAAGGTCAGGAAGCAGGCTCTAGAAAGGCAGGAGTTCATCACAGAGGAGATCAAGAAGTTGGAAGCGGCGGGTTTTGTGAGAGGAGTGCTCCATCCGACGTGGTTGGCCAATCCGGTGGTGGTGCGCAAGGCAAATGGGAAGTGGAGGCTGTGTATTGACTACACGGATATCAATAAGGCTTGTCCCAAGGACCCCTTCCCATTGCCGCGCATCGACCAGATTGTTGACTCCACGGTCGGGTGTGATCTGTTGTCATTCCTCGACGCCTACTCAGGCTACCACCAGATCTTCATGACAAGAGAAGATGAAGAGAAGACAGCATTCATCACCCCATGTGGTACATATTGCTTTTTACGGATGCCTTTCGGGTTGAAGAGTGCTGGCTCGACGTTTGCAAGAGCGGTAAAAATTGGTTTTGAACCCCCAGCTCCATAGAAATATGGGAGCATACATGGATGACATAGTGGTCAAAACCAAGGACGGGACAACTCTTGTACAAGACCTGGAAGAGACGTTTGCCAACCTGTGCAAGATCAACCTCAAGCTGAACCCTGAGAAGTGTATCTTCGGCGTTTCGTCCGGCAAGCTTCTCGGGTTCTTTGTGTCGCAGCGCGGGATCGAGGCAAACCCAGACAAAATCAAGGCTATTGAACAGATTGAGGCACCCAAGCAGATCAAGGACGTGCGTCGGCTCACTGGCTGCGTTGCCGCCCTGAGCCGATTCATCTCCAAGTCCGCCGAGCGCGCCCTCCCCTTTTTCAAAATTTTGAAGAAAGCAGGCCCGATGGAGTGGACCCCAGAAGCCGAGGCGGCATTGCAGGATCTGAAGAAATACCTTTCCTCCACACCAATACTGGTTGCGCCTAAACCACAAGAGTCGTTGCTGCTGTATCTAGCGGCAACGAATCAAGTGGCTAGCGCTGCACTGGTGGCATCCATGGGGGTCGACGAGGAGGCAGTGGCGACGGTGGGACCGGTGGATGGCAACCCAGAGATTCCCCCGGGAGGGCCTGGTGCCGGCAAGGCAAGGCCCCCGGCAGAGTCTGGCGCCATCGGGGCGGTGCCTGCATAGTCAAGGGAAGTGGTGCAGAAGAAGAAGATGATGCAGCACCCGGTTTACTTTGTCAGCTCCCTCTTGCAGGGGGCTAGGTCGAGGTACTCCGGTGTGCAGAAATTGCTCTTTGGCCTCCTTATGGCCTCGAGGAAGCTGCGTCATTACTTCCAAGCCCACGAGATCACTGTCGTCACCCGCCTCCCGTTGCAACGGATACTGCACAACCCAGATGCGATCGGAAGGATTGTGGAATGGGCCTTGGAGTTGTCGAGCTTTGGGTTGAAATTTGAAAGTACCTCGACAATCCAGAGCAGAGTCTTAACGGAGTTCATTGCAGAATGGACCTCAACGCCCGACGAAGAAATTCAGGAGACCGCTCTCCCCGGCAAGGAAGCAAGCCGCGACTGGATCATGTACTTTGATGGCGCTTTCTCGCTGCAAGGCGCCGGTGCCGGTGCGCTGCTTGTCGCACCCACCGGAGAGCACCTCAAGTATGTGATCTAGATGCACTTTCCCAAGGAGATGTCCACAAACAACACTGCTGAATACGAGGGGCTGCTTGCCGGTCTCAGTATCGCGGCGGACCTCGGGGTGAAAAAGCTCATCGTCAGGGGTGATTCACAGCTTGTCATCAGACAAGTTAACAAGGATTATCAGAGTCCGTTGATGGAGGCCTACATAGATGAGGTGAGGAAACTGGAGGAGCGCTTCGACGGTATACAAGCAGAGCACGTTCCCCGAGCGGAGAATGACATCGCTGACTACCTGTCAAAGCACGCTGCATTCAAGCTACCTGTGGAACCAGGTACCTTTTTGCTTCGGTTAACTCAACCATTCGTCGAGCCATCAACAGAGCAGAACAAGTGGAGGAAGTCAGGCCCCGGCAAGTACTTTCTCGCCGAGCCCCCAGGGGCTGCCGGCGAGGGTGTTGCCGCGGATCCCGAGCCTGCGGAGGGACGGCTGGCTCCCGCAGAGCGCCAAGCCCTGGCCGTAGAGAGGGCTGCCACCATGGCGGAAGAGATGCCTTTCGTCCTTGCCGTCGAGCCCCAAGCTCCAGCATGGGCACAGCATACCGTCCATTTCCTCCAGACAGGGGAACTTCCTGAGGAGCAGGAAGAAGCGGAAAAAGTAGCCCGTCGGTCTGCCTCGTACCAGTTCGTCGATGATGACCTGTACAGAAGAAGACCGAACGGTGTGAAATTGAAGTGCATCCCCCGGGAGGAAGGACTGGAGCTATTGGCGGAGATACATGGTGGCATATGTGGCTCCCACATAGGGTCAAGGGCCCTTGCCGGCAAGGCATTCCGGCAAGGCTTCTTCTGGCCCACCGCCCTCCAGGATGCAACGGCACTAGTAACCAAGTGTGAAGCGTGTCAGTTCCATTCGAAGAAGCTTCATCAACCAGCTCAAGCCCTTCAAACAATCCCTCTCTCCTGGCCATTTTTGGTCTGGGGGCTCGACATACTGGGCACTTTCCCCCATGTTGTCGGGGGCTTTGAGTACTTGTACGTTGCCATCGACAAGTTCACAAAGTGGCCGGAGGTGGAACCGGTGAGGAAGGTGACAGCATAGTCAGCCGTCAAGTTCTTCAAGGGACTAGTCTGCCGTTTTGGTGTGCCAAACAGATTCATCACCGATAACGGCACGCAGTTCACAAGCCACACCTTCATGCAATACATTCAAGTCCTCGGCAGCAAGGTCTGTTTTGCTTCCATGGCGCACCCCCGGAGCAACGGCCAAGCGGAGAGGGCAAATGCTAAAGTGTTGCGAGGCCTGAGAATGAAGACCTTTGACAAGCTGCACAAGAGTGGAAGGCGCTGGATTGATGAGTTGCTGGCGGTTCTTTGGTCGATCAGGACGACGCCAAATCGAGCCACCGGCCAGACACCCTTTGCCCTAGTATATGGGGCAGAAGCAGTTCTCCCCACGAAACTCATATACGGGTCACCTCGAGTGCTAGCTTATGATGAGCTTGAGCAAGAGCAGTTGCGGCAGGATGATGCAACGCTCCTTGAGGAAGATCGCCTTCGGGCGGCTGTGAAAGCAGCACGCTACCAGCAGGCCTTGCGCCGCTACCATAGCCGCAAGGTCCATGCCCGAAGCTTTGAGGAAGGCAACCTTGTTCTTCGGCGCATTCAGTCGGCCAAGAATTCCAACAAGTTGACGCCAAAGTGGGAAGGCCCTTATCGGGTAATAAGAGTCACCAGGCCCGACACAGTCCGCCTGGAGACCGAAGATGCTGTCCCAGTGAGCAACTCCTGGAACATCGAGCATCTCCGCAAGTTTTACCCATAAGGCGTGGCTTGTCGGGCCTCCCGGCAAGCCACCTTTTGTACAAGCTTTGCCGGCAAGGCATGTAACCCTCTGTACAAAGACAGGCGCAGACCCTGAGCATAAATAAATGAAGCGCTGGCGCCCTAAGTTATAGCATGCATGCTAGGTTGAGTCTCTTCCTTGGTTAGGGTTGATAGTGCTTAGCGGCGACTAACCCCTAGCCTAGAGGTCGAGTGTGCGTCTTTCTGTCCTCTTTGGTTCGCAGGGCACGTGGACATATCTCCTGAGCCGCTTGGGAGAAAGAAGATGGACCGGCGCTCCGGCCCCAGCAAGCCAGGATCGCCGGGGGTTGAAGACGCAAGGATCCAACCACGGCAAGCCAAGGTTGCCGGGGGCTGCGGATTCAGATAAGTCTGTTATCCCCTGTTATGCACTTCCGTATAGGACTGGGACATATGAAACCTCGTTTATATTCTTAAAACCACCGTGCTCCCCTTTTCCCGTACCCAAGAGCTATCCCCTGGGTCGGAACTTGGTCGTAGTCGCGATGGCAAGAGAAATGAACGAGGGGCCTAACCCTGCTTCGTCCCTGCCTCCGCCAAGAGCGTGAGAATGGTTGACCAAAGCGGGGGGACGGCAAGGCCTGTTGCCGGGCGACAATGTTTATCTTAGAAATAACAAGGATTCGTCCTTGGCATGGGCCTCACTCACGCACAAAGAACCCGGCAAGCACCCTTTTTCATTCAAAACCGTCCCATACAGGTACAGTTCGTACAGAATGAAAAACATGAGCAAGGGGATTACAAGTCTAAAAATTAACAAGTGCTCGCAGGCTTACAAACTAAAAAGAGATAAGGTGCCCGTAATCCCTTTCTAGTCCCTCTCCTGAGGAGGTGAAGCAAGACAGCAGGAGGGCGAAAGGAGCACCTAGGCGAGGTACGAGAAGCAGAAGGCGCAAAGAGAGCGTCCTGGTGCCGGCGGAGGGGCTGGAAGATGAGGCAACGGCCCGACAATACGTGACGAAGGCGTCGGTGCCCGCATACTCCGAGCTGACGGCCGCCGCCCGCCTTCTTCGCCTTCTCCGGCCCTCCTACACCAGCCGCCCAAGGAGGCGATGGGGAACGCGCCGATGGAGAGCTTGACGAGGAAGGCCCTCGGCAGGGCGCGAGGCCGAGGGATGGGCGACGTGATCAGTCGAAGTCGGGGTCGGCATCCTGCCGCCCGACTCCCTCGTCGTCGCTGTCGCTGTCCTCCTCGTCACTCCTGCTCGAGGAGGAATCTTCGTCATCGGAGGAGCTCTCCACGCAGCACTTCAGGCGAGTTCCAAGATCTCCGAAGACCTTGACGGAGAGAAGGCCGCCCTCCATTAACTTGAAGTAGAGGACGAGCCCCACCGTCAGGCTATGGATGCGAGCAAATATCTTCCATCTACGATGGAGATACATAACATGCAGATCAGGGAAGTCGATGTCGACCCACGTACCGCCGGTCCCGCAGCCCCTCATGTGCAATCTGAGGGTCTGTGGTGGATCAAGCTCCATCTCCTCAGCGAAGGGGGTGGGGAGACGGAGACGACGACGCGGTGGCCGGCGCAGCCTGATGAAGAACTCGTGGGGCCGGTCCCCGACGTAGCCCAACATCGCAGGAGGCACCGCTGGCGGAGGCACGGCCGCCGCGCCACCTCGTCCTCCTCTCCCCCGACGGCCGCGGCGACCTCGGCCACACCCCCTCCCCCTTCCTCTTGTGGCTGGCTCCACCACCACGGGCTCGTGGGAAGGAGGGACGCGCTGACGAGCAGCGACCTTTGCCGCCACCGTCGAAGGCCCAGCACCTCCTCTCGCCATGGCAGGTGGAAGAAAGAAGCAAGGATGAAGGAGGATGGATACTGAAGGAATGTGGGACGACGCCCCCTCCCCCCTCCTTATAAAGGGGCGGGGTCGAGGCTCGGCCGCCCCACTCAGCCAATCCAGTCGGCGGAGGCGCAGGGAATCATGACCGACCCGCTGCCCCAATCAGCGACGGCTCGGTTTCCCGCCTCCACAGCCCGCCACTTGCATGAAGGACGCGTGGCGAACGTGCAGGGTCGAAAGGACGGGTGAGGCGACCGTTCCCAGCCCCGTGATCGGGGGGCGTGGGCGCCTCGAAGACTGCGGCCCGAGTCCATCCAGTAAATGAGCCGCCTCCACGCCTCCCTCTTTTTATGGCGAAGGCGCGAGCCGCCTCTTTACCATGGTGTGACGCATGCATGCGGAAACCGCCCCACGCATGCCGTCCACGTCACGCACGGCCCCCCCACGTCGTGCGTTCAACGCAGGTCTGGGGAAGCACAGCAGACGGAAAATTACTGCGGTAGAATCCACCCCTCCTGCCCGAGCACTGTTTTGGGCCTGGCCAAACAACGTGTCGCGCTTATGTGTGGCCCAGGCCCGGGGGCTCCTGTTGGTGTACAAAAGTAGGGACACACCTTTGTACCCCTTTACTTGTGCACGGGCAGTCGGAGCTGCGCGCCACGGCCACACTAAGCAGAGCAGGGGAGGGAAGCCGGAGAGAAGCCGCAGCACAAGATGGCCAAGGCAACGTCAATACCAAAGATACCAAAGAGCGAGAGGGTGAGGTTGACTCCCCCGGCAAGGCCCTTGCCGGGGCAACCTCCGCGGCCCCGGCAAGAGCCTTGCCGGGGCAACTTGCCCGATGCTAACAGAGCGAGCCACCCTTGAGCCCACGGGTTTCCAACTCAACCGACCACATTGGAACTAGGGCTCGGGAGGCACCTCCATGGTAGCATGCAGATCTTTGTCAAGACCATAAAGATATGGGATCAGATGGGAACCAGAAGACGGCGACCCTCGGCGGGATCCTTGCCGAGGAGATCCACAAGACCCCCGGCAAGCGCCTTGCCGGGGACGACTGCAACACCACGGAAAGACCCTTGTCGGGCCCCCGGCAAGGCCCTTGCCGAGGGCGCCAGCGGGGCCACAGCCAGGCCCGCGTCGACCAAGACTCCACCGCCGTCCACAAGTAGTTGCTAGCTCAACGAGCTGGCAGGCACCTGCGTGGTGACGGGCGGCCTCTACGCCAACTCAGCAAGCACCTGCATGGTGGCATGCAGATCTTCGTGAAGATCCTACCACCGCGCCACCTCAGCTGCCTGGCTGCCTACATGGCGTTGCATGCACCGCTGGCCTGGGCGCGTGTCGAAGCAGGGCGAGGCGGCAGCAGATTGGGCGGGCCTCGTTCCCGTCCCCAATAAAGCTAAGGGACACCTAAGCTAGCATTAAATGCGTCTTGTCCTGTAACACGAGCGATAAGCTCACAGCACTGTAGGCCTTTCCACCTCCTGTGTGCCACTGTGGCAGCCCCTTCCGACTATAAAAGGAGGCCCTTGGCATACTGGAGAGGGATTCAGCTCCTCTGAACTACACAGCCACCATAGCTAGTTCGAGAGCTCAAGAACTCTCTCAAATACACACCAAAGCAGGACTAGGGTATTACGCATCCTCGCGGCCCGAACCTGGGTAAACGATCCTTGTGTTGACTGTTATTCCTGCTCTTCTCACAACCTTGCACCCCGACAACCGTATTAGGGATTCTTGTGGTCCCATAGGTGTCATTTCCCATCGACACCAAAGACGATCTTCCTCAAGGAGCGTCGCATCCTCTTGGCACAACTGCTCTTGCTCAAGCTCATCATAAGAGCGCACTCGAGGTGACCCATATATGAGTTCTGTTGGGGGAACTGCTTCTGCCCCGTATACCAGGGCAAAGGGTGTCTGGCCAGTGGCTCGATTTGGCGTCGTTCTGATCGACCAAAGAACTGTTGGCCATTCATCAATCCAGCGTCTTCCACACTTGTGCAGCTTGTCAAAAGTTCTGGTCTTGAGGCCCCGTAGAACTTCTGCATTCGCTCTCTCAGCTTGGCCGTTACTTCTTGGATGAGCAACGGAAGCAAAACAAACCTTGCTGCCGAGTTCCTAAATGTAATGCATGAAGGCGCGGCTTGTGAACTGCGTGCCATTGTCGGTGATAACCCTATTGGGCACACCAAAACGGCAGACTAGCCCCTTGAAGAACTTGACGGCTGACTGGGTCGTCACCTTTCTCACCGGCTCCACCTCCGGCCACTTTGTGAACTTGTCGATTGCGACGTACAAGTACTCAAAGCCCCCGACAGCACGGGGAAAGGGGCCCAGTATATCGATCCCCCAAACCGAAAATGGCCAGGAAATAGGGATGGTCTGAAGAGCTTGAGCCGGTTGATGAAGCTTCTTTGAATGGAACTGGCACACTTCACACATGGTCACTAGTGTCGTCGCATCCTGGAGGGCGGTGAGCCAGAAGAAACCTTGTCGGAATGCCTTGCCGGCAAGGGCTCTCGATCCTATGTGGGAGCCACACATGCCTCCAGGTATCTCCGCCAACAGCCTTAGTCCGTCTTCCCGAACAATGCACTTCAACTTCACGCCGTTCGGTCTCCTTCTGTATAGGGCATCATCCACAAACTGGTACATGCTGGACTGACGGGCTACTTTCTCTGCTTCTTCCTGCTCCTCGGGGAGCTCTCCCGTTTGGAGGAAACGGACAGTGGGTTGCGCCCATGCCGGAGCCTGAGGCTCGACGGCAAGGTCTAAAGGCACATCTTCAGTCATGAGGGCAGCTGCCTCTATGGCCAGGGCTTGAGGCCCTGCTGGGGGTTGCTGCTCTCCGGCAAGCTTGGGACACCCGGCAACATCTTTGTCGGCAGCTCCTGGGAGCTCAGCTGGAAAGTACTTGCCGGGTCCTGCCTTCCTTCGTTTGCTCTGTCCTGCTGATGGTTCAACAGATGGCTGAGTTAATTGAAGCACAAAGGTACCTGGTTCCACAGGCAACTTGAGGGCGGCGTGTTTTGACAGGTCATCAGCAATGTTGTTCTCCGCTCGGGGAACATGCTCTGCTTGCAACCCGTCAAAGCGCTCTTCCAACTTCCTCACTTCATCCACATAGGCCTCCATCAACGGGCTCCGGTAATCCTTGTTCACTTGCTTGACGACGAGCTGCGAATCACCTCTGATGATGAGCTTCCTGATTCTGAGGTCTGTCGCGATCCTGAGACCGGCCAGCAGTCCCTCATACTCCGCCGTGTTGTTCGTTGATTTTTCCCGTGGAAAGTGCATCTGGATTACGTACTTGAGGCGCTCTCTGGTGGGTGCGATGAGTAGCACGCCGGCACCAGCACCTTGGAGTAAGAAAGCTCCATCGAAGTACATAATCCACTCACTGCTCGTCTCCTTGCCGGGAAGTGTGGTCTCTTGAATCTCCTCGTCGGGCGTTGCGGTCCATTCTGCTATGAACTCTGCCAAGGCTCGGCTCTTGATCGTTGAAGTACTTTTAAACTTGAGGCCAAAGCTCGACAGCTCCAATGCCGACTCCACAATCCTCCCAGTTGCATCTGGGTTGTGCAAGATTCGTTGCAACGGGAGGCGGGTGACAACGGTGATCTCATGTGTTTGGAAATAGTGGCGCAGCTTTCTCGAGGCCATGAGGAGGCCGAAAAGTAGCTTCTGCATGCCAGAATATCTTGACCTAGCCCCCTGCAAGAGGGAACTGACAAAATAAACAGGGTGCTGCACCATCTTCTTCTTTTGTTCAACTTCGGCCATCTGCGCAGACTCCGCCTTTCCGGGACCGGGCCTTGCCGGGGGTTTCGCCTTGTCGGCGTCAAGAGCCACCGGGGAGGGCCCCGGCCCATCATCTGGCGGCTCCGCTGCTGCCGCTGCTTCTCCCTTGAGTTCCCTCTGTGCTACTAGCGCAGCACTGACCACTTGATTCATTGCCGCTAAGTATAGCAACAATGGCTCTTGTGGTTTAGGTTCGACTAGTATCAGCGTGGAGGAAAGGTACCTCTTCAAATCTTGCAGTGCTGCCTCTGCCTCCGAAGTCCACTTTACTGGACCCGCCTTCTTCAAAATTTTGAAGAAGGGGAGGGCGCGCTCAGCTGATTTGGGGATGAACCTACTTAGGGCAGCAACGCAGCCGGCGAGCCTGCGGACGTCCTTGACCCGTTTTGGCGCCTCAATCTGCTCAATTGCCTTGATCTTGTCGGGGTTCTCCTCGATCCCATGCTGTAAAACAAAGAACCTGAGAAGCTTGCCAGACGGAACGCCGAAGACACACTTCTCAGGGTTCAGCTTGAGGTTGATCTTGCACAAATTTGCAAATGTTTCTTCTAAATCTTGCACGAGCGTGTCCCTGTCCTTGGTTTTGACCACTATGTCGTCCATATAAGCTTCCATATTTCTATGTAGCTGGGGCTCAAAACCAATTTGGATCATTCGGGCAAACGTCGAACCAGCGCTCTTCAACCCGAAAGGCATTCGTACAAAACAGTACGTACCACATGGGGTGATGAACGCGGTCTTTTCTTCATCTTCCTTCATCATGAAGATCTGGTGGTATCCTAAATAGGCGTCGAGGAACGACAGCAGGTCACATCCGGCAGTGGAGTCCACAATCTGATCGATGCATGGCAGAGGGAAAGGATCCTTTGGACAGGCCTTATTGATATTCGTGTAGTCAATACACAGCCTCCATTTCCCATTTGCCTTACGCACCACCACTGGATTGGCCAACCACGTGGGGTGGAGCACTCCTCTAACCAGGCCTGCCGCCTCCAACTTCCTGATCTCTTCAATGATGAACTCTTGTCGCTCCAAAGCTTGCTTCCTGACCTTCTGCTTGACGGGCCGCGCATGAGGACAGATAGCAAGATGGTGCTCAATCACCTCCCTAGGAACGCCGGGGATGTCGGATGCTTGCCATGCAAACACATCGACATTCGCCCGCAGGAAGGCAACGAGCGCGCTTTCCTATTTGCTGTAGAGGGTGGAGCTTATAGTAAAAGCCCCGCCCGTGCCGTCCTCCTTGACGGACACCTTCTTGGTTTCCGTTGGTGCAGCCTTGGATTTCTTGCTCTTTCCTGTGGAGCTCTCTGGCATGTCCTCGACGGGAGCACTGCACTCCTAAGAGGTGCGCTTGCCGGAGTGGGTGCCGGAGGTCTTGCCGGCAAAAGTCTTGCTGGCCTTCTTCCTTCACGGGGCTTCAGCGGTAGGAGCAAGTGCCTTGGCGGCAGTTGCTGCAACTGCCTCTCGGTAGAGCTGGTCGACGCAGATGAGCGTGTCTTTCTTGTCAGAGGGGACGGTGATGATGGTCAGTGGCCCTGGTATCTTCAATGTGTTGTAGGCGTAGTGTGACGCCGCCATGAACTTGGCCAGCGCTGGGCGGCCAAGGATCCCGTTGTATGGCAAGGGGATCTCGGCGACATCGAAAACAATCTTCTCTGTCCTATAGTTCAGCTCGCCCCCGAATGTAACGGGCAGCGTGATTTTACCTTTTGGCTAGCTCCTTCCCGGGTTGACCCCTTGAAACGTGCCCGTCTCCTCGAGATCTCCATCAGGAATCTGCAGCTTCTTGATCACAGCGGGCGAGATCAAATTCATGCCGGCCCCACCATCAACCGGCACTTTGGTCACCTTGAGGTTGCGTATTGTTGGTGAAATCAACAACGGCAAACACCCGACCGTAGTCGTGCGATCAGGGTGATCCTCGATGTCAAAAATGATGGGCGTGCGGGACCAATTTAGTGGCTTCTGGGCATCGAACGATGGCTCTGCCGCAGTGACCTCACGCGTCCACTGCTTCAGTTGGCGGTGAGAGGTGTGCAGCGAGGCGCCACCGTCGACGCACATGGCCTCTGTAGCTTTCTGGAATTCGTGCTCGCCGGACTCGTCGTCCTCGTCATGATCATCATCTTCTTCCTTCTTGTCGCGGCCTCGAGCGGGCCTCTCTTGTTGACTATTTTTGCCGCGACGACCCACCTGGCCGCCACGCTTCTTGCCAGACCCCTCAGCACCATCCTGGCCCTTCTCCTTGTCCCTCCTTTCATATTCAGCTTTCTGCTTTTCAGCAAGCAGCTCAACCTGTCGGCAGTTCTGGAGGTCATGGCCCTTGGTGCGGTGGATCTAGCAGTACTGCTTGTCGGAGCTTCCTGGCTTGTCGGCGGCCGCCACCGCCCGGCAGGCGGCGCACTCGGCAACCTCCTTGCCGGGGTCATCAGCCTTGGCCTTCTTAGCGGCGCCGGGGTCGCCGGATCCCTCAACAGCGAGCACAGTCTTGCCCTTACGTTTCCTATTACGACGCTGGCCCTTCTTTGTCGGGGCGGCGGCGTCTTCGTCCGTGGAGTCGGTTTCCATGCCCGCGTCTTTGCAGGGGTACTTCCTTCCTTCCTCAGCCTGAGCACACCTATCCGCCAGAACATAAAGTTCGGCTACATCCCTGACCTTGTTCATCGCCAGCTCTTCACGCATCTTGCGATTGCGTACGTTCTGATGGAACGCACTGACGACAGCGGCAGGATGAACGTCTGGGATGGTGTATTGCACATGGCTGAATCTTTGTATGTACTTACGCAGGGACTCACCATCCTTCTGGGGGATGACATGCAAGTCACTCGCCTGGCCAGGAGCTTGGTGGCCTCCGGTAAAGGCGCCAACAAACTCGTGGCACATGTCCGACTAGGAAGAGATGGAATCCACCGGCAGGTGCATCAACCACGACATGACGTTGGGCTTAAGTGCCAACGGAAAGTAGTTGGCGAGCACCTTATCGTCGCGAGCCCCGGCGGCTTGCATCGCGATGGTGTAGATGCTGAGGAATTCCGCAGGGTGAGTCTTGCCGTTGTACTTTTCCCCAACATCAGGCTTGAACATGCGGTGGGAGGGCCACTGGAACTGCCGCAGCACTCGGGTAAAGGCCGGACAACCCACCTCATAAGGCAGGCCGCCAGGGCCCCTCGACGCTGGGTGATCCATAGTAGGCCCCGCGCGCCGATCCGACTGATGGCGCGTCTCCCGTCGTCGCTCAATGGAGGTTCGAGTGTCTTCCTGGGCCCGCTCCCGAAGGACTTGGCGTTGGTCGCGGCGGGCTCGCGGGTCGGACGACGCTGTGCAAACGTTGTCATAGGCGTCGGCCTGACGGGCCGGTGGCTGCTGTCGCGGCCGCGGGGGAGGAGAGTGCACCGTGGTCGCAGTGTCTCTGGTCCCCCCACCGCCGGCATGCACCGGCTCGACAGAGCACCGGCGTGAGGGTCCCGTTGGGAGCGGCTCGTCTTTGTTGGCGAAGCTGACAAGGCTTCGGATGGTGGCCCTCCACTCGTCGAGCTTCTCCGCAGCAGGGGGAAGTCGAGGAGCAGTTGCACGCGCGCCAGCGCTTCTGGTGGCGTGGGCGGCGGCGAGAGCTGCGTAGACCATGACGCGCTCTGACTTCTAACCAGGTTAGAAGGGGCTCTGTCACGGTCTCGCGGTCGCACGCCGCTTCCGCCGGCGTCCGAGCGCACACGCCGGCCTGGTGCGTCCTGCGAGTGGCGCACATGGCTCTTTCCGCGGCGGTGCCCGGGGGCTCCGGCATCGCGGTGTCGCTCATCGTGCACGCCCTGGGAAGGCCGCGGCGCGGGTGCCAGCTGGGGCGCCGTAGAGGTTGCCGCGCCGCCTGTGGGTAGCACGGCCCCGCCGCCGGACTCAGCGGCGTGCGGCTCGTCGTCTCGGATTCGAACGACGCCGCTCGCCTAGCTTCAGCCGCCAGAGTGTCGTGGATGCTCGCGGGCCACGTCTCCGGCCCCATCCGTGGCCACTCGGTCGCCTGCCCGCGCTGGCGTGGACAGACCGGCTCTGGGCGACCCGATCGCTGTGATCCCCTTTCTCTTGGGGGCCATGGTGATGATGAAGTCGATGCACTGACCTTCAAACCGGATTTTCACAGCTTGCGCCCCCTACCTGGCGCGCCAAAGATATCGGTGGAAACGACACCTATGGGATCACGGGGAGTCCCTTCTAGGGTCGGTGGGTGCGGGGCTATGGAAAGAGCGGGTTTAAGAGATCAACACGGGAGATTTATCCAGGTTCGGGCCGCAAGTGATGCGTAATACCCTACTCCTGCTGGCTTGTGTTTATCTGGTGTTCTTGGACTAGCTACAGAGCGTGCAGGGTCCAAAAAGTCTGAATCATCTCTCAGTACACCGCGGGCCTCCTTTTATAGTCAAAGGGGCTGCCACAGTGGCACAGGAGGTGGAAAGTTGTACAGTAGTCGAGTTTGTCGCCTGACATCACAGGACAAAACGCATTAAATGCGCTACTTAGGTGTCCTCTTACTTTATCGTGGACGGTAACGAGGCCCGTCCCGTCCGTCGCCGCTTCGCCTTGCTCCGACACGCGTCCAGGCCAACGAGGCATGCAGCGCCATGTAGGCTGCTGAGCTGGTATGGTGGCAGGGTCTTCACAAAGATCTGCATGCCACCACATAGGTGCTTGCCTAGTTGGCTTAGGAGCCACGTACTGCCACGTGGGTACCTGCTTAGTTGCTGGGTTGGCCGCTGAGCTGGGGCGGCGACGGGGCGGCAAGGCCTTGCCGCCGTCTTGCTGATATTCCCGGCAACGGTCTTGCCGGGGCCTTGTGGGCGCCCTCGGCAAGAGTCTTGCCGGGGCCTCGTAGGTATCTTCGGCAAGAGCCTTGCCGGGGCCTCGTGGGCATCCTCGGCAAGGAGCCTCGCTGTCGTCTTGTTTCCTAGTTCCTATCTAGGCCTCGCAGGCCCTTGGTCTTCACAAAGATCTGCATGCCACCATGGAGGCGCCTCCCGAGCCTTGGTTCCAATGTGGTTGATGGCGTCGGACCTTTTAGACTCAAGGGTGGCGGCCCTGTTGGTGTTGGGCAAGTTGCCCCGCCAAGGCTCTTGCCAGGGCGGTGGAGGCCGCCCCGGCAAGGGCCTTGCCGGGGGAGTTTCGCCTCGCCCCTCTGCTCTTCATGCTTCTGGTCTTGAGCACTGCCCTGTTAGTCTTGTGTCTTTGCTTTCCTCTTCTGTCCCACCGAGTGCGGCCACAGGCGTGTGGCTGCGACTGCCCGCGCACAAGTAAAGGGGTGCAAACAGGACCCCTACTTTGTACAACGACAGCATACAGTTCACCACCGAACTTTGACTCAAGGGCATCCCACATATGTAAATATGTATCAACCAACTTGTCACCCATCATACTGATGACGGCACCCACAAACACTACATTGGCCTCCGAGAACGCTTTATCTTGTTCAGAAGTAAGTGCCCCCCTCACAGTGCCATCCGATACCTAGTACACGTTCACTGCGATGAGACACAAAATTATTTTGATCTACTACCTTTTAAAGTGAGCACCCGTAAATGGGATCGGTTTTAAAGTAGCAACAAAGCTAGTCAACTAAATTATCTACACAAATAAGGTTTTTGAATTGTTATTAGGATAATAGGCAGTTTTTGGTTAAGCCCAGTCCAAATTAGCATCATCACAAGGTTGCCTTTGAAATTCGGAATTTTGATTGAGCCGAGGCACTAGATTTCATATGCTGGGTCCGATAAAACCTAACGGGATGACATGTGTGGCGGTTGAGAATGGTATTTTTTTGCGAGAAACTTCAGATCTATTCATCAACTGTCAAGTTAGTACAAAGAACACTAGAAGTAAAAAAGAAAATACATCTAGTTTCATAGACCACCCAGCGACGAGTACAAGCACATGAGCGAGCTGAACACGTGCCGTCATCACCGCTCATCCCTCGTTGGAGCTGGGAAAACCTTGTCGTAGTAGACAGTCGGGAAGTAGTTATGCTAAGGCCTCATAGGACCAGCACCAGAACAGTAACCGCCGGCAATGAAGAGAAGCGTAGATGAAAATGATCTAACATGTAGATACATACGAATGATGACCGGATCGAAGCGGATCCACTGAAGACGAACACCGACCGAATCTCATGAGATCCATCGGAGGCACACCTCCACATGCCCTCCGACAACACTAAAAGCACCGCCGGAGCGGGGGCTAGATAGGGAGAATCTTATTCCATCTTCAGAAAGCCGTCGTCGCCTCGTTTTCCTGAGCATGAAACAAACTCTAACAAAACTAAAAAAACACCTAAAAACAGGGCCCTCCTGTCCACAAGAACCCGGGATCCACTAGGCATCCATGGTCTTAGGACACGAAGTGGCATGACTCTGGTTAAGTTGCCAATTCATGTTCCTTGATTTTTTTTTCTTGCGAGTGCATGTTCCTTGATTTATGATGGGAGTGCCAGTTAAGATGACCAAGAATAAAACAGTTATCCCCATCAAGAACGTGCATCACGTACTTTGCATTTTATTCAGAAATCTCCAAAAGTCTGCAGAGTTCACACCATTATTCGTCCAGCAAATGTCAGTCAAGGTATTTTTTAAATATGTCTGGTTGTTGAGGCTGAGTAGTCGGGGATGAGCCCACCGATTGTTGAATTTATTTAGGTTACAAATCAAGTGCTTCTTAGTGAATATACATCTTTGTTTTGACAGAGAATGAATATACGTCTCATTTGTGTTTTCTTTATTTTTTGATGCACCATTGTTGGAGTAGAACAGTGAGACTTTGAATGATGTGTGTGATCAGTTTAATGGTACAGTTTATAGGCCACGAAGTGTGATGTTCTCTGAATAAAGGGCCAAGTCACGTCCTTGATTGATGACGAGAGTGTTAATATGGAATGGCCCACAAGAAAACAGTATTTTGACGGGAAAATAGCTCCCTCCATCGAAAACGTGCATCGCGCACTTTCGAGTTTACTCCTAAAAAATGAACGGCCGGTCTGCGGAGCTCACACCCTTATTCGTCCAGCAATGGTTTTTTGAGAGTTGACTTCAGACCTGTCATGGCCTCATAATAGACAGTGTACCCCACTAATATTATCTTTATGCTCTAAACTAATTAATTTATCTTGGTTGCTTGTGATAATATTCGAACATAAGACATTTGAGCTTATCTTGTTTTAATAAGGCTGGTCGTAATGGTATCATATACTAGTATCACGCATATGATACTAGTGCATGATAGTACATCTGTAATGCATAGTATTATAAGTTAGTATCTTAGGTTGTCTTACTAATTGACATGCATGACACAAAAAAGTACAATATTTAATATGATACGGTATCATGATATGATACTACACCCTGTCTTTCCTCATTTAATTGTGTATCACATCATCTAAAAAGTATAGTTGGCATGCATGATGCCACTTATGATACTCCCATTACGACCGGCCTAACTATCCATGCAATGGTGGCTCCAGCCTAACTATCCATGCAATGGTGGCTCCAGTGGTTATACTATGTGGCTTCGCGTGGGGCACATAAAAACAACCCCCCCCCCCTCGTATCGCCAGCCACCGAACCCTAGGCAGGCTCTAGTGACAGTGACGGGGTGGTTCCCTTGGCCACCTCCCCTCATCTCTCCCGTCTATGGTGCGTATGGCGGTGGACGGCTGCTCGCATCGGATCTGCCTGGGTCAACACCGGGGAGCGGCAGTGTTCCTTGGCGGGCTACGGGGTGGTGCTTTGGTGGCAGAGATTGTCGAGCCCGATCTTGGCACCACAGGCTTGCGGGCTTCAGTCATGGCCAACCTCGCCTTGGTGGTGCGGCGCCTGCTGCATGCAGTGGGCGTGGTGGCAGTGGATGGTGCTTCCGGCGGAGAGAAAGCTTGGGGCCGACTTGTCCTTTGCCTCCCGTTTGTAGTGTCCATCCAAGATTGGCTCTCTGAATCCTAGTTGAGCCTACGTGGGCCACCGCCGGAGGGCTGAATCCCTCCTAGGTTCTACTGTCACTGTGGGCGGTGGACTCGTTGTCGGTGTCATAACCGGCAGATCTCGGGTAGAGGTCCCAAACTGTGTGTCATGGATCGATGGGTAACAGGAGACAGGGGACACAATGTTTACCCAGGTTCAGGCCCTCTTAACGTAGGTAATAACCTACTTCCTGCTTGATTGATCTTGATGAATATAGATATTACAAGAGTTGATCTACCTCAAGATCATATATTGTGGTCTAAAACCTAAGGGTATGATGAATAATATCATAATGATCTAGCGTATCCCCATCGACTAGCCCGGCTTCGGCTTATATAATGTACCAGAGGCCTAGGATAACAAGATTCCTAGTCGAATACGTCGGTGGAGAGGAGTCCTTGTCTTGATCATCAAGTCTTGTGGAATCTTCCTCATGTATGCATCGGCTGTCCGAACTGGCCCATGGGTAAACGCCCATGGGGGTCCTCGGCCCAATCCAACTGATCGGGAGACGACGTGGTGAGTACCCCCTAGTCCAGGACACCGTTAGTAGCCCCCTGAACCGGTCTTCAAGTTGGGGACGCTCCTCGGTTCTTCCGAACTGTTCTTCATCTTTGGTCGTCGGTCTTGAAAACTGGTTCAACAAATCTTCTCATCTTCTTCTTAAAGATTGCCGAGCTAAATCTGAAGATCTCACACGTCGGGTATCCGATGAGCCCTTTAAGTCTTCGGCCTTTATCAATGCCTTGTTATTTTTATGCCAAACCTCGGATTTGAAGTGTTTCCCATGCGGCAGTGTCCTCTTGCATCCGAGCTCCAACGCCGGGCTGTATTTGAGGTATCTTTTGCAGCCAAGCACCAACGCCGGACCGCTTCCGAGCTCCAACGCCGGAATGTATCCGAGCTCCAACGTCGGACTGTATCCGAGCTCCAACGCCGGACTATATCCGAGGTGTCATAGATCACCTTGGTTCAAAAAAGTTGAAGGAGTTTAGCCGAGCTTAATGCCGGAAATGCCCTCTATGGAGCCAGCCACTTGCATCCGAGCTATATCCCGAAATGCTTTCGAGGTGGTTCAGCACCTCGGTCATGGGCTGATTGTTTCCGGATTTTATTTCCGATGCGTGTAAATTTATTTGTTGTCAATATGTATAACCAGTAGCCCTCAAGGTGTGTGTCGGTCTAAAACCCGAGATGCACCTGAAGGAAAACATGAAACCGCTGATCCTAGTAGCCCCTGAGACTCAGGTCAATTCGCAAAATCGGCCTGAGGATCAACTCCTAGCTCGGCAGCATACGTAGGAATAGAAACCCAGTGTAATATATTAGAGATAATAGTGATCGGTGGACGGGCCCCTGAGAGAGGGTCGTGAGAAGTCGCCGTGATATATTAGCTTGATGCCGGATAAGTCCCAGATGGTACTTATTGTTGTCCGAAGACGCGCTTGTCCATAGTTCGGTCATGCCGAACACTGAGCACTTTAAATTTTCTGCATTGAATAGGCAATGCAGTAGCCCCCGAGCCACTGGTCGGGTGGCAACACCATATCAGGGGATCGATGTGCCCCTTTCATATTTATAAATAATGAGCGCGAATCCCAATAGCCCCTGAGCCTTAATGTGGGCACGGGTGGCCGAATTAAGGATTGATATCCGTTTGACAGAAAAAATTTGTTGTGTTTAACACAAACTTCTCAAAAAGAGAATAAGATCTCTTAAAGGAGCTTAGAGCTGGTCGAAATCCGAGCTCGCCAAGGTAGGCCCAAGGGGTTTAAAAGATGGGTCGCAATAAATGGATTTTACTCGCAATTTTTATGTGTAATGATTCTATGTATCCAAGTATTTTACATCAGTAATGCTCGGATCCGCATTGTACAAAACTTTGTTGACCGACCATCGGCTTCAACCTCCTCGGCCAGTAGTTGGGGAGTGTTTGTCCTACTTTATAAAGCCTTTACAAGGGCAGAGTTTTATGACAAACAAGGCAATCTAGCCATGTGGTTTTATAAACAAAGGTACACGGAGAGATAGGTTATAAAACATCTTCTGGGAAAAATAGTTTCATTATAGGTTTCTTTTCCCAGGCTGTTATGTTGGTCATGATCATGAAACCTCAACTCCGATCAATGTGGGAGGAAAATATTGAGGACTTAGTTGGGGGGAAAGTTCCCGAACTCTGTGGTCCACAAAAGGAACCGAAATTTTCACTTCCATCGTTGCCGACCAATTATATCCTTTAAGATGGCTAGCTTTCGGCTTCACCCAGTCTGAGGTACTAACCCGAATGACCGATAGTAACAATCACAGAGGTGCTCCCTTTACCACCTAGCCGAACAATCGGGAACGTAGGGGTAAGCACAGGAGCCAGGCAACCCAGCTTGGCTAAAATCTGAAGTCAAATTGATTCATATTTATGGCTTTATTATGATAATTATGGAAGGCAAATTTTCCATTAAGACTGTTTATAACCTGAAAGTGGCCCATCGTCGGCTTCCACCCCTTTGTAGATGCTACACAGGGTGTTTCCATACTAACAATACAACCCTTAGCCGACGTCTCGGTGCCCAGAGGCGGTTGTCTTTAGCGGAAACGAGGCAATCAGATATGCAGGCTCTATAACTTTCACTTAGTCATAGGAGTTTAAAGTTTGGGGCCAGTTACTCGCCCCCGGTTAGTATTCTGCGTCAGCTGAGGTCAAGCCGTATAACACTTAGGCCAGTTTTATGAAAGGTTTTTCGTTTAACACGGTCGTCGGATCGCTGACTAGTTTATGCTCATTATGACAGTCAGTTTTCGGCTTTCTCCACTGAGGTACTTGACCAGCTTAACCGGGAGTACAATCACAGAGGTTCTCCCATTGCACACCTATCCGAACAAAGCGGAACATAGGAGGCAAGCACAGGAGCCGGGCAACCCAACTATTGACCGAAGACACAATTCGAAACTGATGCGTGTAAAGCAAAATCCGAGAACATTTTGCCGAGGACTCCTCGGAGTACCTTGGCTTTTGGTGGGTTCGACTCAAGTCACAGCCCCCCGTTGATATTGTCCATGCTTAAAAAGTGTTCGGCAGTGTACTGCGGGATTTATGCTCGGACCCAACACCGAGGTGCAGGTCGGCAGGAAAAATGCCGAACTATGGGTCAAAAAAGATTTCCCAAGCTGGATTATTACGCAGGGCGCCTCGGTCAAGAGGATGTCCCGCCTCATAAAAGAAAAACACACAAATGGATCAAAAGTGCCATAAGCTCAAAAAGCCAAAACTTATGTAAAAGCTTGACGCCCGGACTAAATCGAGTTGGTGCCAATTCGGAGATTGGTCTTAAGAAAAAAATTGCTGTCATGCTTTAACATGACACATCCGATCTCAAGACTTCAAGCGGGTCAGCCTACGGCTTCAAGCTCCTTATCCCGAAGGCGGAGTGCTTCTCCGAGGCCAGTTTAGTGAACAAAACTCGAGCGGCTTTAGAGAGAAGCTAGGCTATCCGGCTATTGACCATACACTCGAGTCAAAAAAGGAGCGGTAGAAAAAGACTTTGCAACGACCAAGAAGAAAACACATTTACTATAAAACGGCTCATATATTTTGAACAGCCCCCAGTTAACTTGGGTAAAGAAAATTGTTTTTAACAAACACCGTCTGTAATAAACATTGTTTTAGAAAAATGCTTTTCTAAACACAAATATAATGTTTGGTCGAACCGAGCAAAAATTAAACATTAAAAAGAAACTTGATCATGAAAACGACTTAGCTGGTTAATGTGCTCATCGTTGGTGATGCGGTCCGAGCTTACGGCGGGACGAGGTCCCAGCCCCCAAAACGGTCCCAAGGTGGCCGAGCGAAAACCTCGGCAATCCGAAGAGGTGAAGCCCGCAGTCTAGCTGAGGTGTGGCGGATGACATCGGAGTCTCCGGCTGAGTAGGTTGATGAAGCGAACGGCGCGGGGTTGCCAACACAGGGCAGCACGCCAAGGTGACGACACAATTGTGTCAACGGAGGTGGGACGACGACGTCGGCACGCCGAGGTGACAGCGCGGCCCGGTCCGAACCAATCACCTGCACACATAAAAGAGTGCAAGCCAGAAATAATAACAATAATATGCTTAAAAATTATTCTACTTAACTAATTTAAGTGAAGTAAATAATTAAAGAAATATGGCCTGAATGCCGAGGTGACGGAGCAGGTGGGTAAGGTGATGTTGCAGCCACCATGCCAGTCGATGTGCCGAAGCTGGTCGGCCGGTGACGCCGAAGTCACCGGAGCATGTTGATGAAGAAATAGCGGAGCCCCCGGTCCAGCCGAGGTGTCGAAACCTCCATGTCAGCCGATGAGTCGAAGTGGGTCGGCGTGATGGACATCGTCTTGAAGAAGCAACAGTGCCGCCATGCTGATGTAGGTCGTAACTCGTGACGTGGTCAATGCCTGCTTGATGAAGTGAACGTGCAGCGATGCCGGTGTGCCCGCTTCGTGTAATCCGTGGGGCAGTGATGTTGGTGATGATTTATCCTTCGCGATGCCGAACTCTTGTTCGGCCAGCCGAGATGATAATCCGAAGAAGTTGAGCTCGGCTCAATAAAGCGACGACGTGTCTAGCGCAGGTCGGTAGTCGTGGAGCAATTTTACCGGACTGGTTTGACACCAACGTGATGGTGAAGAGTACCTCAGAGAAGGCTTAAAATTTTATGGGCACGTGTTAAGAACAACGCACAATACCCTAGGAGAAAAATTCCTTTAAAAAGGTTGTCCAATATCACGTTCATGGAGAAACATGAACTCGGGTCGGATTCGTATTCGCGCAGAAAACAAAACCGAAAAATTGGTCAACTCATTAGAAGGTTCCTGGAGTTTGAACGGTCAGATCGAGCTGAAATTTTGAGGGGTGGTAGATGTGAGAATTCCGCAGCCGATCAACGGTTGGATCTTCCAAAAGACTTTCGAGCTAGACGCTGGACCCCTCGCCCTAAACTCGTCTGGATTCCCGTCCAGATTCGACACGGCTCCGGTATATCGTAGATCGCCGGATATTCCTCTATCGGAACGCGACAAAATTTTACAGGGTTGTTGTAGACACAATTCCGCTCTATTCCATCAAAGAAATCATTAAAGCGACACTCGAGGAGGTGGTGGCGGCGGATACAAGTTTGCTGTCCGAAAAAACAGCACGGTCGCTCAAGGGCAATGTTGACCTTGAGCCCCCGGGTTCCATGAATGATTCCTCCATGATATTGAGAGAGATCGAAGTTGATGTTGATGAAGGTCATCATTCGAACATGACGATCTGACGCGGAGTGCGGTCCTCGTTCGAGCCAAGGTGACCAGTCGAGCCGGTGACGAAGATGTCGACGTCACAGTTAATCTGCAGACGAGCCATTGATCCTTCGTTGATCTCACGGCGGAACTCTCAATGAAAGCACCATTGTCGGTGTCAAAACTGGCAGATCTCGGGTAGGGGTCCCAAGCTATGTTTAATGGATCGATGGGTAACAGGAGACAGGGGACACGATGTTTACCCAGGTTCAGACCATCTTAACGGAGGTAATACCCTACTTCCTGCTTGATTGATCTTGATGAATATAGAGATTACAAGAGTTGATCTACCTCGAGATCATATGTTGTGGTCTAAAACCTAAGGGTATGATGAATAATATCATAATGATCTAGCGTATCCCCATCGACTAGCCCGGCCTCGGCTTATATAATGTACCAGAGGCCTAGGATAACAAGAGTCCTAGTCGAATACGTCGGTGGAGAGGAGTCCTTGTCTTGATCACCAAGTCTTGTGGAATCTTCCTCATGTATGCATTGGTTGTCCGAACTGGCCCATGGGTAAACGACCATGGGGGTCCTTGGCCCAATCCAACTAATCAGGAGACGACGTGGTGAGTACCCTCTAGTCTAGGACACCGTCACTCGTAATGGGGAACACTAGAGGCGGTGATGACCCGCGCTGCCGAGCCCGTTCGAGGTGGCAGGAGGTCCTGGGTGGCTCCCCGTGTAAATCTGGAGTGGCCAGACCTATCGGGACACTGGTCGGTTCTCCATCTGGTGTTGCGTGTCATTGGACAGCTAGCGGCATGTGCCCAGTGTCCGGCGCAGGGGCGGGGCGTTGCCCCCTGCCTGTGGTTGGTTCTTCCTGTGCGTAACCACACAGATTGTGTCTAGGTGGGCCCCCTAGGGAAGTCGCCCATTTCTTGGTTGCAAGCTTGGGGAGGGGGGGGGGCTCTCCGACAAGCATTGTTGAGGCATGTGTTGGCGTTGTGCTTCAGCCTTGTGGGTGGCGGGGTGCACGGTTACTAGTGGTCCTAGCAAAGCTCTTATGCTTCTCCTTGATGACACTAACGGCATTTGCTAGTGTATTATGATGCATTTCTAGGTCTTTGGTGTCTTATCATGTATTTCTAGTTTTATCTATATCTATATTAATATAAAAAGAGCGAGTTGCAGAGATCCAACAAATCTCATATGTTCAACCACATCTATCCAACAGTGTTTGTCACTTTAGTATTTTGCGTTAAATATGTATAGCACCCTCAATTAATTAATATCATGCCTAATATGAACGTCAACATTAACCAAGTAATTATATCCTACCTAATATTAACATGCAATTTATATTTTGCCTAATATTTGTGTTAATACAATTAACATCTTGTCTAATACAGTATTATGTGCATTGTACGTATACATAGTTACTAGTTACCCGCAACAGCCTGTGTCCTCGGGCTCCGCCGTTGCGACGACGTTTTCTCCAGCGCCGACACGGAGCTTGGGAGGTAGTGCAAGAGCGGATGCAGATTGTGGTCTGCATGACAACATCTGGAAGACGGAACATGTGCTGGGTTCATGGTTCGTGGATGGCAGGTATGGTTTCCTCCTTCGGTGTCTTAGTCATGGTGGGGTGCCAGATCGGGAGTTCGATAGCGTGTCCGGGGTGTTGCCCCGGTCTGATTTGTTCAATGGCAATGGCTTCACTTTTGGTGAGCCACCTTGGAGGTCAACAAAGCTGCATATCAGTGATGGAGCCACGTCGAGCTCGAGTGAGGAGGTGATCCATCATTATTTTCTTCGGTGGATGCTATGGTGGTGCCGGAGGCAGGTGACGGGCGGTGGTGTGAAGCTTAGAGATGTCCTGCTATCTTTTCAGTTTTGTCATGTCAGTCCTTACGTGACTTGTATTTTGATCTTTATAATATGAATGATACACTGCTACCTCTTGAGCATGCGTTGGTTTTCCCTTGAAGAGGAAAGGGTGATGCAGCAAAGTAGCGTAAGTATTTCCCTCAGTTTTTGAGAACCAAGGTATCAATCCAGTAGAAGACTACACAGAAGTTGCCTAGTACCTGCACAAACAATCAAGAACCTTGCAACCAACGCAATAAAGGGGTTGTCAATCCCTTCACGGCCACTTGCAAAAGTGAGATCTGATAAAGATAATAAGATAAATATTTTTGGTATTTTTGTTGTATAGATTGGAAAGTAAAGATTGCAAAATAAACGGCGACGGAAATTGGCAAGTTGACGGAAAACTAATATGATGTAAAATAGACCCGAGGGCCATAGGTTTCACTAGTGGCTTCTCTCAAGATAGCATACATTACGGTGGGTGAACAAATTACTGTTGAGCAATTGATAGAAAAGCGCATAGTTATGAGAATATCTAGGCATGATCGTGAACATAGGCATCACGTCCGTGTCAAGTAGACCGAAATGATTTTGCATCTACTACTATTACTCCACACATTGACCGCTATCCAGCATGCATCTAGAGTATTAAGTTCATAATAACAGAGTAGCACATTAAGCAAGATGACATGATGTAGAGGGATAAACTCAAGCAATATGATATAAACCCCATCTTTTTATCCTCGATGGCAACAATACAATACGTGCCTTGCTGCCCCTACTGTCACTGGGAAAGGACACCGCAAGATTGAACCCAAAGCTAAGCACTTCTCCCATTGCAAGAAAGATCAATCTAGTAGGCCAAACTAAACCGATAATTCGAAGAGACTTGCAAAGATATCAAATCATGCATATAAGAATTCAGAGGAGAACCAAATATTGTTCATAGATAATCTTGATCATAAACCCACAATTCATCGGATCTCGGCAAACACACCGCAAAAAGTATTACATAGAATAGATCTCCAAGAACATCGAGGAGAACTTTGTATTGAGAACCAAAGATAGAGAAGAAGCCATCTAGCTAATAACTATGGACCCGAAGGTCTGTGATAAACTACTCACACATCATCGGAGAGGCTATGGTGTTGATGTAGAAGCCCTCCATGATCGAATCCCCCTCCGGCCGATCGCCGGAAAAGGCCCCATGATGGGATCTCACGGTGTAGAAGGTTGCGGCGGTGGAAAAGTGGTTTCGTGGCTCTCCTGGATGTTTTCAGGGTATAAGAGTATATATAGGCGAAAGAAGTAGGTCGGTGGAGCTACGAGGGGCCCATGAGGGTGGGGGAGCGCCTACCCCCCCTAGGCGCGCCCTCCTGCCTCGTGGCCACCTCATTGCGTCTCTCACTTCCACTCCAAGTCTCCTGGATTGCGTTTGTTCCAGAAAAATCCTCGCGAAGGTTTCGTTCCGTTTGGATTCCGTCTAATATTCCTTTTCTGTGAAACACTGAAATAGGCAAAAAAACAGCAACTGGCACTGGGCCTCCGGTTAATAGGTTAGTCCCAAAAATAATATAAAAGAGCATATTCAAGCCCATTAAACATCCAAAACAGATAATATAATAGCATGGAACGATAAAAAATTATAGATACGTTGGAGACGTATCAGACACGTATTACCATGCGAAAAAATTCATACTTACTAGTTAGTTTTAAAGATTCGTAAACATCATGTATCGTGGTTCGGCATATTGGCTTTATACAATATAAATCGCGGCGAGGGTCATTTCAAGGAGCAGCATGGGACCAAGCTGCCAGTGGCATTGATCAACTCACCCCAATGGAAGTAAGAAAATCTTAATTAATTATTATGTTATACTAGCTACAACACCGTTTATTTTGTGAGATAGTAAATGTGTATGTGCAATACACGTTCATATTTGAGAGAAAATTAGTTGCACATTGATATTAGGCAAGATATTAATACCAATAAATTACGTGGATAATCTGGATGTTGATATCTGATATGATATTAACTGCACGCTAAACATGTTTCGCGCTCGTCATTGAAGCAATATAAATCGTTGGATTGACATGATTTGATGGCCGAGATTTGTTAAATCTGCCCCTATGGCTCTTCTTATCTATCTCTATCTCTATATCTATATATCTACTAGTAGACCGCCCGTGCATTGCTACGGGCTACAATACAATGCATATAAATGAATTAAACAAATGACTAAAGTTGTCTTCAAGGTCGAAGCTCATTTCTTTCTTGTATATTTGGGCATGTTTGGACATCAAACGGACAGCCGATAGGCTCTCCAAATTCAGCTGTGTGGACAATCGCTGCAACATAGCTAACACTTTATTTGCAATCAACCACTCTCTTCCCATCACATCCTTTCTTCCTATCATTGTAGCCCAATTGTTGAGCTCCCTCCATAGTCACACATTTCCTCACACCGCCAACCCGTGAACCACGTTGGGGGACACCCAAAGACAACCGTCCTTATCGTCGCCCTCTCGCTAGGAGGGACAAAGAGCGAGTCATAAACATACACATACGTAAGTTAATTCATTATTTCATTAATTGATTACTTAATATGATGTCTTGTATCCTCTACATGGACAAAAAATACAACAAAAATATTATCTTCATTCTACATAATGAAATTGAAAACTTGTGAACAAAATCACAAATAAGTGTTGAAAAGTAAGAAAACATGAGGATCCTTAAATTGGTGATACGATTTACATGATACTAACTCCTTCCCATATACATAGGTCCCCTATCAAAATACTGACAAAAAAGAGAAGTGATTAATGCCCGTCTCATGGGCCTCGCATACTTGGACAGACGATGTAAATGAAATCCATATATTAGCTAATTATAAGGTGCTTCCAATCAAAACAAAACATTTATAAGGGAAGGGGCTACTACAACTTGTACAGTCCTGAGCCACCACGCTGCTAACACACTCATTGTCCAGTGTATGCAAGTCATCTCTTCCTCTCCCCATCACAAGTGACATGTTCAAACTCCAAAGTCGATGGGTTGAATCCTTCAATGCGAAGACACCAAATTTTGAACTCCAAGGTGCAACCCTGCAGCCTTCACATGATGCAGTATATTGGCCAAGGTAGCATACTATCAAATTTAGATCCGATTACATTTTTATACCTCTCATAACATAGAGATTGACAAGATATGATGATTATCACTTGAGAATATATACCAGCAACAAAAACATCCACAAAATATAAACACATGTCACTTTTAAAAAGGTAAAACTTTGAGACACAGCAAAACACTATATGCCTAGATGTAAAAAATGACGAAAGGAGAATAGGAATAAATATGAAGACGTGTAGTATTTGAACCGGAGCTCACATGCTCCTTGATGAACTGTAAAATCCGAAAACACAGTAAAAATATATAAAAAATCTGATTTTTTTATTAAAAATTTATGAAAGTTTTAACTTCTTGCAAATGCTTTTGATGAAATGACATTCATGTAGGTCTGGGCAAAAAAATCGACGCTCCAAAAGATTTGTTCTCGGAAGCATTTTGGAGCATCGATTTTTTTCTTTTTGTCCAGACCTCCACCAATGTTATTTCATCACCAAAATTTGCAGGAAGTTAAAACTTTCATCGATGTTTAAATCCAGAATTTTTTTTGAATTCTTTAACTAATTTTTTGGATTTTACTGTTCATCAAGGAGATTGTGAACTCGGGATCAAAAGAGCATTTTCGTCAATATGAGTGGAATTAAATAGAGCTAAGAGCTTATGTACATCTGGAGAAGCCAATATTGTAAGTTTAGTGCAAGGAAGTTTCTGCGAAAAATGAAGTTATTTAGTAAAAATGATTTCTTTTTACGCCGTGCCGTCCAATCCCCTAACACTCATTATCATGGCTCATCCATATCTTTCGGTTTCAACAGAATAAAGTTACCGCTAATTAGAAGCTCGCCATCTTCCCTGAACATTGCATTGTAATTTCTAGATTGAAATACCTATGAGTTTGCCATTTCTTATGATAAATGTAAATTCTTAATACTGAATGATAATTTTGTTCATAATTCTGCATTAAGTTTCTAAACCAGAATTTTGCATACATACACAAAATAGTTATGTAAATTTTGTTAAGTGACAAAACATGGTAAATATGGAAGATGGTAGAACCTGAAGTACATGATTGGAGATAATTCAAGTGTTTGTAGCCACACATCTCCTCTTCGCGTGAACGGCCTTCGGCGTCGCCAAAGCAATAACCTCTAGCTCATTCTTGGCCATAACCTTCCCACGGTGTGGTACGAGTACGAACCAGTGGCGGAGCCAGAAAATATCTATAAGGGAGGCCAAGTGCTACTAAAACTGGTTGGGGAGGACCAAAGTATTGAAAAATAGATTTTTAGCAGCAAATTAGTACTAATTTTGCCACTGTTCATAGCAAATTACATGCAAAATCATGGTGTTAGGGGGGGCCAGGGCCCCTGCTGGTCCCCCCTGTCTCCGCCACTGGGTACGACCTAGTGAGACCAGCTTAGGACTTTGTACAACTAAAATCATTAAGTGGACAGTTGATCAAGCACAAACATAGACATGGAGAGAGAAGAATAAAAATTCTAATATATTCACCTCATTGTACCAATCATCGTCTTCGTATTGTCCGCAATGAACATTTGTTTCACTAGGAAGTGGACCCCCAAATCTATTGGCTTGTCTGTCATGAACCCTCGCCACAGATGGATTGCAAGCTATAAATTTAAGTTTTTAGAAAGGAAATGTCATGAGACCATTGCCCGTCAGATCTCCATTACACCACAGTGAACACATGAGAAGCATCAAACTCACAATGGACTTGCGTGGTTGGTCCATGCATCCGTGGTGGGTTGCTTCTTGGGTCCTCTCATGATAACATTCCCAAACAACCCTCTGCGTCCTCCGGCATGGTTGGCCACATGCCCCTTTCGAGGTCCAGTATTAAGGTTGGCCTTCGGGCTGTGGGTACAAAAATCTATATTAATTGTTAAAAATGCAAAGAAATCATAAATATGATTCATGCATAGACACCTTGCTGGAGAGGACAATCTGACAGAGATGGAAAAGAGGTGTGAAGGAGGGATTCTCCTGGCTGTCATTTTCATCGCCAAGGGTGCTAGTATAGGGAGGATATGGAGGAGGTACTCGTGCTCACCGCAGGTGACCATCCCCGACTGACCATGAATCATCTCCTCGCAGTGTGATGGAACTGACCATCCCCAACCGGCCATGAATCCTCCTCGCAGGTGATCGTCCGCGACCAGCCATGGATCATCCTCGTAGTGCGATGGAACTAACCATATACAAATGAATTGAAGTAGCTAGAAAATAAAACTAAAGATATTTTTAAAATAATAATAATAAGTAAGAAGAATGGTGTCAAGGGAGGGAGGCTGGATCTAACGTGCAGCGAAGGGCTGATCATTATGTATATACTTTGGTTGTGTTAAACAGTAGAAATGTTTAAATGTTTGACCAATTTTTGCCGTGTTAAACAGTACATAAATATGACGTATGAGCATGTGCGGCGGAATGCTCACTATGTATATATTTTGGCTGTTCAGCATTGAGAAGATGACACTGATCCAAAATGATTATATCAATTTAGCATCATTTGTTCAGATGATGCGGAAATATTGTGAGTATAGAAATAAGACAAATATGACATATAGTACACTAAATGACGCCTTGAATTTCATAAAAGTCCGTTGGCCAACTAATCAACAACGAAATTCTAAAATCAACCAAGAATTCTACCCTGCACTCAAATCTTCAGTTGACCAAATGATATATATCAAGATGAGAATAATGTACCATGATGCAAAAAAAAGATGGAACCAATATGCTACAGGAAGTTACTGAAACAACAAAGCAAACATGAATTATATCACCTGCGATCTCGTGTAGGTCTGGGCAAAAAAAATCGACGCTCCAAAAGATTTGTTCTCGGAAGCATTTTGGAGCATCGATTTTTTTCTTTTTGTCCAGACCTCCACCAATGTTATTTCATCACAAAAATTTGCAGGAAGTTAAAACGTTCATCGATGTTTAAATCCAGAATTTTTTTGAATTCTTTAACTAATTTTTTGGATTTTACTGTTCATCAGGGAGATTGTGAACTCGGGATCAAAAGAGCACTTTCGTAAATATGAGTGGAATTAAATAGAGCTAAGAGCTAATAGCTTATGTACATCTGGAGAAGCCAATATTGTAAGTTTAGTGCAAGGAAGTTTCTGCGGAAAATGAAGTTATTTAGTAAAAATGATATCTTTTTACGTCGTGCCGTCCAATCCCCTAACACTCATTATCATGGCTCATCCATATCTTTCGGTTTCAACAGAATAAAATTACCGCTAATTAGAAGCTCGCCATCTTCCCTGAACATTGCATTGTAATTTCTAGATTGAAATACCTATGAGTTTGCCATTTCTTATGATAAATGTAAATTCTTAATACTGAATGATAATTTTGTTTAATTCTGCATTAAGTTTCTAAACCAGAATTTTGCATACATACACAAAATAGTTATGTAAATTTTGTTAAGTGACAAAACATGGTAAATATGGAAGATGGTAGAACCTGAAGTACATGATTGGAGATAATTCAAGTGTTTGTAGCCAACAATTCTGAACATGTACACACACTGCTGAATTGATAGGAAGCAAAACTCAACGATGGTCTAAGACTTCTCGTCACCAGGCACATCTCCTCTTCGCGTGAACGGCCTTCGGCGTCGCCAAAGCAATAACCTCCAGCTCATTCTTGGCCATAACCTTCCCACGGTGTGGTACGAGTACGAACCAGTGGCGGAGCCAGAAAATATCTATAAGGGAGGCCAAGTGCTACTAAAACTGGTTGGGGAGGACCAAAGTGTTGAAAAATAGATTTTTAGCAGCAAATTAGTACTAATTTTGCCACTGTTCATAGCAAATTACATGCAAAATCATGGTGTTAGGGGGGGCCAGGGCCCTGCTGGCCCCCCTGTCTCCGCCACTGGGTACGACCTAGTGAGACCAGCTTAGGACTTTGTACAACTAAAATCATTAAGTGGACAGTTGATCAAGCACAAACATAGACATGGAGAGAGAAGAATAAAAATTCTAATATATTCACCTCATTGTACCAATCATCGTCTTCGTATTGTCCGCAATGAACATTTGTTTCACCAAGAAGTGGACCCCCAAATCTATTGGCTTGTCTGTCATGAACCCTCGCCACAGATGGATTGCAAGCTATAAATTTAAGTTTTCAGAAAGGAAATGTCATGAGACCATTGCCCATCAGATCTTCATTGCACCACAGTGAACACATGAGAAGCATCAAACTCACAATGGACTTGCGTGGTTGGTCCATGCATCCGTGGTGGGTTGCTTCTTGGGTCCTCTCATGATAACATTCCCAAACAACTCATCTGCGTCCTCCGGCATGGTTGGCCACATGCCCCTTTCAAGGTCCAGTATTAAGGTTGGCCTTTGGGTTGTGGGTACAAAAATCTATATTAATTGTTAAAAATGCAAAGAAATCATAAATATGATTCATGCATAGACACCTTGCTGGAGAGGACAATCTGACAGAGATGGAAAAGAGGTGTGAAGGAGGGATTCTCCTGGCTGTCATTTTCATCGCCAAGGGTGCTAGTATAGGGAGGATATGGAGGAGGTACTCGTGCTCACCGCAGGTGACCATCCCCGACTGACCATGAATCATCTCCTCGCAGTGTGATGGAACTGACCATCCCCAACCGGCCATGAATCATCCTCGCAGGTGATCGTCCGCGACCAGCCATGGATCATCCTCGTAGTGCGATGGAACTAACCATATACAAATGAATTGAAGTAGCTAGAAAATAAAACTAAAGATATTTTTAAAATAAATAATAATAAGTAAGAAGAATGGTGTCAAGGGAGGGAGGCTGGATCTAACGTGCAGCGAAGGACTGATCATTATGTATATACTTTGGTTGTGTTAAACAGTAGAAATTTTTAAATGTTTGACCAATTTTTGCCGTATTAAACAGTACATAAGTTTAATACATAAATATGACGTATGAGCATGTGCGGCGGAATGCTCACTATGTATATATTTTGGCTGTTCAGCATTGAGAAGATGACACTGATCCAAAATGATTATATCAATTTAGCATCATTTGTTCAGATGATGCGGAAATATTGTGAGTATAGAAATAAGACAAATATGACATATAGTACACTAAATGACGCCTTGAATTTCATAAAAGTCCGTTGGCCAACTAATCAACAACGAAATTCTAAAATCAACCAAGAATTCTACCCTGCACTCAAATCTTCAGTTGACCAAATGATATATATCAAGATGAGAATAATGTACCATGATGCAAGAAAAAAGATGGAACCAATATGCTACAGGAAGTTAGTAAAACAACAAAGCAAACATGAATTATATCACCTAGAGTGGTCATCAACAGTGGCAGCAACTTTTCCTCCAGCGCACTTGGTAATATAGCAGGCAATCTAGACACTCCATGATTAGTTTCCAAATCCATAATTTTAATGAGAAAACAAGAATGGAAGCTACAAAATGTATCCATATCTACCTATGGGCAGGCTCACAGGTACTGCAGATTGTGTCAAAAAATCGTACTCTCTTCCTGTATTATAATTAGTATGTTATTTCTATAAGCAAATTAGGCAGCGGCAGTGCCTCAATAAGAATAATTATGCCATTCAAAAATAATAAGAAGAATCATTATACAGGACATAATGGCATACATGGCAGCATGAAAATCACGGCTCACAAGATTGAGAGATATACATACCAAGAAAAAGACAAAGAAAAGCTGAAGAACCGCACCTGCATACATACCAAGAAAAAGACAAAGAAAAGCTGAAGAACCGCACCTGCATTAGTGCATGGTCCCGAGCACGACACAGATAGAGGAACGCCCTTGAGGTCGGGGCAGAGCGAGAATCCTACCAGGCCAGAGGCATGCTCCAAATCAGGGACGCATGCGTGCATACTAACACCTCCACAAGCTTGTCCGTGCAACCGCAACTTCATTCGCTCTCGCAACTGCTCGGGTCGACGCAGCGTAGGAACATAGTACCACTTGCAACTCTAAGAGCATATCAGATCAGTAGTTAGTTTCATCTTATCACAAAATTCTAAACTAACAAGTGCCTACACATCTCTCCATCTCCGTAAACAAATCACATCATAGGAACATACCATCTAGTATGAAACTTCAGACAGGGAAATAGATTGAAATTAAATTCCAATCCGGGTGGCTGCCGCCTCTAAGATATCCACCCTTACAAACGACCAATCCTCTGATTTTTTTTGTTGCAAACTGCACTAAAGAGCTTTTTGAATCGCGTGGTCGATCAAAAGGCCCTGGAAAAAAATCCCAAACAATATCAATTGATAGATGTGCAGACGTGAACATAGTTGAAGGGGCGGGGGAAGACGAACCAGCGGTAGTCTTCTCTTTGTGATCATTTGCGTAGCCACCTTCTTGACCTCATCTTCTGTGAGCATCCCATCAATGTTCATGTTCCACCTGTTAATGTGAGACACCCAAAAGAAAAATTTCATCAGTATGTTAGATTGACTTAAACTGAACATAGCTTAGTCCAAGATGTGGTCAGTAATCTCCGTCTAGACCTCTCTGAGCTGATCCTTGTTAATGCCTTCATCTGGCTCAATGTTCCTTTGCCTCGACATATCCCGAACAGCTTGTCAGCAAACTCCTTGGAGTTCTCCATGCCTTGGATCTGAGAAGCATGCCCATTAGAAAGTTTAACAATTAAATGGCACTGCAAAAGTAATTAGAAAGTCTAACACATTTGCACAATTACTGTATCATGAAACCTGTAAAAACTCAGTTACTGGACGAGCATACAAACTGAAAATCCTACTGTTTTATACAATCTTCACATTCCATTCATCAAGCAGATAGTAGCAATCATTCTAATAAATGGAATCAAAACTTGGAGACTCCCAATTACGAAAAGCACAAGTGTTGAACAAAATGAGATGGAACATACATGGCGTAATTTGTTCTGCCCAATTCACCCAAAGTAACCGGCCGGTGATACAATCAGTTGTAGCAGTTAAGCAGCTAACAGATCTATTTAATTAACTGCAAAGAGGAGAGAGCATTCGAACCAGCGGTAGTCTTCTCTTTGTGATCTATCCTGCACTGCGATTGACCCAGAAATACTTGGAGATGGTGCAGCCTTATGGCTGATGGATCTATTCACATAAACAGAGAATACTCACCGTGTGGCCCGGATGAACATCAACATGTCCTCGCCGGCTACCACTCGCATGCACCTGGCCGCTGCCTGTGCCATGCTCACGCCCACCATTGTCGTGAGCATCGACCACGCGCCCTGCTGCGAGCGGCCTTGCGCTGTCGCCTGCCGCGCCCTCTGGTAGGCCCACAGCCCGTCGGTCGCCGTCACCGTCGGATATACGTGTGGAGCACCAGCAAGGACGAGGATGGGACTGCAAGAGGAAGAGGAGGCATCACCGTCGGAGATAGAGGTGGCTAGGGTTAGCCACGGGGCCGCACATGGGGCCAGAACAGCGAGGCGGCTGCATATGTTGGAAATAGGAGATCTCGTCGGAGTCGGTAGCGACATGGGGGCACCAATCGACGGCGGAGGCGGCCGATAGTGGACACCGACAGCGATGCACGCGCACCAAAGAGAGATGTAAAAGGGAAAGAGGCCAGCGAACCAGAAATAGAGAGGGATGGCGATCTCAGAGGTCGATGGCGGCGATCTTGGACCTCGGCGGCAGCGATCTTGGACCTCGACCGCAACGCGATCACGCCCTGCCCTGCCCTCGGGTTCCGCGAGGCGGCGGCGTCCCACGAGTAGGGTGCCTTGGAGGTCGGCGGAGGAGGAAGACGGTGCGGCGGCGGCTCCTCCCGGACCTCGGTGGCGGTGGCTCCTCTCGGATCTCGGCGATGGTGAAGGGCTGTCGCCGCTGGGGCGTCCCGAGGATCGACCTGGGAAACAGATCGAGGGGAGCCCCGTCGAACCTGCGTGCGATTCGTTTGTGTTTTTTTCGCTGGTTAATTTTCGTAGGTTTTTTCGCTGGTTAATTTTTGTAGATTTTATTTGCTTCACTTCGTGGATGGTTTTTCACTCATGATGCGAGGGTGTGGGGGCGGGCGAGGGACTCGGCAGGAGTTTTTTTTTGGTTCTACGCGGTTGAGCGTTAGGTGGGAGCAGGTACCAAAAAAACCATGGTAGGTGGTACGTTCACTCCGACTCAAGGGAGACAGTAGATTGATTAGAAATTCATTCTTGCTTCCTGTCGCATTGTCCACCTGTCTTGTTTCCTCGCAGCTCCACCTTCCCCTGCAGCAACAGCCAAACCCTAAAACACCGAGCTCCTCTGCATCTCAGCGGGAAAGATAGAGAGATCGGATTGCATCTCACAAGCACACTTTAAAACAGGAGTTGATGGATGGCATCCCTAGCCGAACCCTAGTAACAATTGTGTATTATTGATTGGCACAATCAAAACCTAACTAACAACCACCTTTTAGTCTCAGTAGATCTATAGATGTTGCATCCCACTTCACGTCCTAAGATTGTCTACAAAAACTTCACGTCTTAAGTGACAGAAGCACAAAGGCTTCCATCAACAAAATAATTTTTTCATAACAAAATCTCTGCTATAAAGGATGCAACTATGACGGAGATATGCCTCTGTGTTTACCTTACATCATCAGAAGTTCAAAATTAATGCTAGATTTATTTTTTATAGAGAGATGCTAGATATGATAATACAACAATAGTAAATGCCACATGATCCATTTGTGCAATGTCTGCCCTCCAATTCTTATTTAAGTGCTGGAATTAAAAGGGCAAAGCAGTGGGACATCACCACCCACCCATTAATTTTTTTGGATATTAACAATATGACTTTAAGGGGGAAAATCCTCACTGAACAGTAAGCTCCCATTGCTAATCTAATAAAAATAATTGATCAAAATATGCAGGTTCATCGAATATAGTCTGCCGCAATCAAAAGATGAAATAAACAGCAGCGGCATTGCATTAGGGAGGTTCGTTGCGTACATACCAGATGTACTCGGCGACGACCACGGTAGTCTCAATGGCGAGGGCCAGAATCTTCAACCCAGATGCTCCTCCCGACGCCCCACACCCTTGCTGCCGCCGACTTCGTGTGGATGGCTTACTTGTCCTGCACCATGAATTGGCACTAACAAAGATTTTACTTATAGGAAACAAATTTACCATAATGTGAAAGCACTGTAATTATGCGGCATAGCAGGACATTGACTTTATGCTTGCAGATAACTGATCTATCTTAACGATAGAGCCCCAACCAGATTACTGATCTATCTTAACTCTCAAGTATTAACTTATTAAATGTACAATTCAGATGCAAGTGCAGTAGATTACTGCAGTTTAGCACTAACTGTACAACCAACAATTAAGATTTCAGAGGGCAAGCACTGTAGAATAGCATATGCTACCTTCACATCGGGTCCATGAGGTGTCGTGCAGCCACTCTGCGAAACCGACAGGCTCAGCCACGGTATGGAGCACACTTATCTTCAAATCCCGACAATCAACATCGTCGCCACACTGGAAGATGCCAAGACAATTCTGAACCTGACGTCCTGACCCGATGGCTTACGATTTTGCTGTTCTTTAATCTCTACATCCCAAATCAACTCTGGATCAACCAAAACAATAAAAAAATATTAGTAAATACTAAAAGGGAAATTAATGGCCGAATTTGGATATTTCTATATGCATCAGACATGCAAAAGTAGTGATTCTAGGCACATGAATCGTACATTTGCATGCTTGGACGGACTGGTTGCATCAAAGATAATTAAGCTCTCAGTGTTAGCAAGTATAATGCTTAAATACTGGCAGAATCATGTTCCTCACGCATGGTGTTGCAATATTGCTTTTGGCCTCTAGCTCGTCTTCCCATCGTCCTGCACACATGCTAGTTCAACCAAAACAGCCGAGATGAGACAGCAAGGAAGCGGGTCAGTGTTGTACCTCAAGGATTTTCCTTCTGAACAAATTCAGCAAAATAGATTACCTGGCATATAATCACCGCTCCCAAGGTCCAAAGGCACAGGAGACGGCGACCGGGACCTTCGCAAGAGGCCGGTCGTGGTGGCGGTCAGACGTCGATCCCGCAGCTCGGCAAAAGGTGGCCATGGCTCGCGAGGCGCAAGTGCGCAGTGCAGTTAGGGCATCACGGATCGAGGAGGTTGAGGAGGAGGCGCGACGCTCGCGCCACAGACGACCGGTGACGGACCAGAGTTGGCGGAAGGAGAGGGCCATGAATCGGGGCGAGCTGCGGCCGCGGATGAACAAGGGTTGGAGAGAGAAGGAGGAGAACGGAGAGGAAACAGGAGGCGGGTAGGTTGCGCGAGATCGCCGGTGTGGCCCTCATCGGCGGCGGGGCTCCCGGCCAGATCCACGTATGGTGGGGTGGGGGCTCTGGCAGGAGGTAGGGAGACGGAACCGCCCCGCCGCTGCCGTCCCTGGGCGCGGCGCGGCTTCGCCGGCCGGCCCTCCGGCAGTGGCGTTGCGGGGAGCGGTGGGGGCGGAGCGGGCCTTGGGCGGCAGCGCGGAGCGTGGCGGCTGGGCAAACCCTAGCGTTGTTTGAGATCGAGGGGAGCCTCGTTCCCGTCGGAGCTCGAGGGATTTTTTCGTTGGTTTTTCTTCCTAGGCTTTTTGTCGTTCGATTCTCTGGCGTGCGAGGGGCATCGCTCCTTTCTAAGGTGGGTTTTGGTTCTCCGGTTTTGGTTGAGATTTTTTGTCGAGGTGGGAGGTGGGAGTGAGGACGGAAAAAAACCGGACAAAATTGGTGGGACGAAAATAAACCCGGAACGGAGACTACCAACTGAGACATTAGGAGTAGAGATATATACAACCTAAAAGAAACATAACGTTTTGTCTCCCCTCTTTTTTCGTCCCACCTTTCGTTCACCCCTCCACGAACCCTCACCCCCATCGATTTTTCTTGCCCTTACATCGATTTTCCTCCCCCTTCCATCGGTTTTTCACTCTTACTGTTTCTTCATCCGGCGTGGAAACCCAACGTATCTCAAATATGGTAATTATGGCGATCAATCAATTCACATATGGGAAGGCCATAAACTCACGAACATCTCAAATATAGCAATTATGGTAATCAATCAATTCATGTATGCTAAGGCATAAACTCGCGGAAACCAAATAATCAATCAATCTCTGCCATAAATCCATCGAATCTCTTATGTATATAAGACCATAAACTCCCTCTTGTATGGTAAAAAGACAGCACACCATCAGCATTGCACCATCCTCACGAGCACAAGATCGCTGGAGCCACCACCACCATAGCTATGGTCTAGGACGAGAAGAAGACCGACAACCATGCCATGGTGCTCGTTCACGGCTTCATCTGCGAAGGCATGATGATGTGGGGGCACGCTCGGGAAAAAATTCTTAGGAGAACAATATGCAAGTAACACCACAGATCCACGTGACGCCCACAATCAGAAAGAGATTAGGGAATCGCCACTTGAAGATGATTAATTTTCTCTCGTACCAATGTCTGCTTCCACCTTGACTTGGATTAACCCGGATGCCTAAAGCTGGTAACACCTGCTTGCTTTAACTGCTACCAATTCCCCCTTAAATGTGTTTTAGTTTTGCATTTGCTGGTGCATTTCTTTGAGTTGTTTTGTGCTTCGGCAGAATTTTATGATTTATATTCATCATAATGTGGAAGCGTACAAACGGGTTAATTATGTGACATTGGTCCAGTGCGTGTTTACATTAGAGATCTATATGTGTACATGGTGGGGAATTAGCTTAACGACCGACGTCCTGCTATAGTGATCTACTCATCACGACCTTTTATCTTGATGCGTGTGAATGTTGAAGAACAATATATTAGATTATTTCCACCATGTTGTTTATAAGAAACAAAACTTTTTTGAATCTGAACCATTCTCATTTTCGAGTGAACTTTTGTTTCACTGTGATCAACCCCCATGGCAACGAGCGTGCAGAGGGCTGGGCAGCGTAGGCGCAGGGCATCCTCTGTGCGGATGGTGGAAGTGTCAACAATAAGAGCATGCAATGATTATGTTAGTGTGGAGGAGGATGAGATGATGGGCTTTCACTACTGCTTCCTGCTAGCTGCTCATGGATGGATGGAGATGACAATGGCGCTGGAGGCAATGTGAACTGAGTGGTAGGTGGATGCTTTATGCTCTGTGAGTACAATATGATTCATTTGATCTGTGTCATGTAGTTTCAGATACTAGAAGGATTGTTCAGTTGGAGAAGATGACATTACAAATGAATTAACTTGCATCAGGTCATATTGGCATATGGTATGTACCTTTGCTGAGAAGAGATGTTTTCAACAACATTTTACTATTGCTTTTATCTGTTGCACATATCCTGCAACTTATCTTCTTCTACTATAAAAGGTTCAGGTTGATGTTTTGAAAATTGACATTTATGTGCCAGTATCTTGAGCAGTCGTGCTCTTCGTAGGAGTACTCACCTCGGGTCCATCTAGGGAATTAACTCATCCATCTTGCTATTCTAGAATTTGGAGCATCTTATACTTGGTAAGAAACACATATGAGACGATTAATCGATCGATGGCCGGCAACAAATACCTAGAAGCAGCACTACGACACAACAAATTGTCATTTGCGCGCATGCTTGCTCGTCTGCACTTCATTTTGTTCAGTAGTTTGTTAGTGTGAGTTGCTTAACTTACATGTAATTTTTTTTCTTCTGTCGTAACTAATTATGTGTCCATGTTGCAATGCTTATCTTTTGGTGAGGTTATTGTTGGTGGGTTCAGGATTTTCAGATTAGGTAGAAGGTGAGTCCTTAGGTGTTGTCCAGATGCGCTTCATACCTACCAAAAATCATGAGTTTTAGCTACAATTGTTTACGTTGAGCTGTGGCTGTAGATAGCTCGGTTTGGAGTTACATTTCCTTACATCTAACAACACGACGCAACAAGGGCAACTTTCCCTTACCACTGGCCTCTAGTGTCACACAATACACCTATAGGAAGGCCGACTGTATGGCCTCTAGTGTAATGTGTGCTCTTTTGTGCTCCAGCGTATGGGCTCCTGTGCAAGCATTTCATTTTTTGTTGCCTTTAGGAATATTATTTTGCTTTTTGGACAGTTTCAGCTGCTTTTAAGTTTGTATAAGACTGAACTATGTAAGGTTTCATTGTCTTGCAATGGAGCCACGAAGAGCCTCTCTGATTTTCTAAAAGAAAAAAGCGTTCTTTCCTCGTCATTCAATAGAATATCGGTAATCATATTCTAAGACTATCTCACATATTATTCGACCTAGAGCTTTGAGGTGCAAAGTTCACCAAATTGAATCACAACACAAATGGTTTAGTCCAATTTTATTTCGAAACTGCTCCATACACGACAAAGTTTGGGAGATCTGTGCATGACTAGAGAATCCAACGGCCTTGCTCCGCCATGGACAAGATTCATCCACTGCATTTAATTGTCGTCCGCAAATTGTCCAATATTACCGTCCATGTGGCACTGCTCATTTTATTTTCATGGAGTTGTCATACATTTATTGAAAAACTTAGATGTTAACCGTATTTTGGGGAAGTATTATCTTGCTAAAGGAATTTGATGTGGTAGCATGCATGAGTTTTCGATGAATTTGTACAAATTTTTAACCTCCAGAATATTTTTCTGGTGTACTGTTTTTGCTTCTGAAATAATATGACTCTATTGATCCTTGGCTTCTTTATAATCACTACGTAGGAGGCAATATAGGATATCTTGGAATATCAAAACCTCCACCAACCACGCCTTGCTAAGACAAGCACATTGTGAAATATACCCCAACTACATGGTTGCGTGTTTGAAATTCCAATGTGTGTGGGTGAGGGTGGAAGGGGTTGAGGATGCGACCCGGATGCGCTATTGACAACCATGTGGCTAGATTGGACTAGGGAGGCTACCTGTAGTAGGGAGACAAAGAGGTGGGGATAGTGGTGAAAGAAGAAGCGTGTGATTGAGTGGTGAAATAGTAGTCAACAATGTTGCCTGTTTGCAGGAGTATCCTATAGATAAGACATGATTGATGTTATACTATTGGAATATGTATGTCCCCATTGCAACGCATGGGCAAATAGCTAGTATTGGTATAGATCTCTACTACCTGAAAGTCTTATGTTTCGTCCAACCCCTTTGTTCAACTCCCCCGTACGTTCCCACGTCCCACCATTTTCTATCCCCCACCCATCTGGTTATCCATACATCTAGTTTTCTATTAAAACTGGTTTCTATATGGATTGCCAAATCAGATCAATCATATCTTTGGTAGTAGTTAGTAAAGCAATAAAGGTCACACGAGAAGGACTCAATTCACATTCAAAATAAAGGATATCTGCAAAAAGAGGAATGAATCAATCAAAAGGAACTATCAATCACGTTTAACAAGTATTTGGTAACAAAATAAAATCATCGGGAAGGAATCAATCACAGATGAGGCATATCACCATGTTTCCTTGTTGGTACAGATCTCCCTCTCCGAAGCTATGCGTTTTCTGTTTCTCTCTTTCTCTTTCAAAACTTGTGACAAACTAAAGCTGATTTTAAGATTTTAATATGGCCAATTAAGCTTAGAAAAAAACGTTGATGAAACTATCAAAAAATAGGAACCCATAAGTATATGATGTTCGTCTGCAATTGTATGCATACCTCTACAAAGCAGGCTGTGCACTATGTGAAATTGTTCTGTACTATAAGGTTAAGGCTAATTCTAATGTACTACAAGCTGAAAGTATCAAACAAATATTGTGTGCTGACCTAAAAACACATACACAATCTGAACTTTACATATTATGTTCGACAGTAGTGTGGCATCATCTTTTTCTATTATCGATATTTTCTATTAGCCATACATGTTAGTTGTCCTACTTAATTCCCAACTCATCATATTGCTCTTGACTTTTAGTCATGCTTGAAGCTTTGGTCTTCAGCTACATCAGATCAGAAAGCATGTCTTAGACTAAAGGTAAAATTGGAACTTGGCGGTGATTACATCATATGCTACCTTAGGTGGCGTGCGGGGGTGCATCCCCGGCAAGCTTATATTGCCGCTTCGCCAACTTCTGCTTATCATCTTGACACGCCTCTGGACGGGTGTCAAATGGGTGTGGTCTCTCTTCTAGCAAACCGCCACGTCCTTAGTGAGAGCCACTTAGCCGCCTAGGGGGCTCGACACCGCATCGATAAGGGACTGGCGTTGTGATGCGGTGGAGCGGTGGTAAATGGCCTGTGCCTGCAGGGGGCAGGGCTTGCCGGCCTTCTTGGAGGGGTGCGTGCTTCGGTCTCTGGCCGTCCCGGAGACGCGGCTGGCACGGTTTGGCTTCGCTCTTGTTTGATGCATCGACCTTGCCGGCCTCTCTGGCCAGCAAAGGACACTTCTCTTGGAATCTTTGTCTTCTATGTTGGCTTGGTCTTCTTGATACGCTCCTTGATCTCACGAAGAGCGGCTTCTCTGGCTCAGCCTTGCGTTACACATTGGCGCTGGATGTATGAACGTCACTACGCCTACGCACGAGCTCGGTCGGCAAACGCAAATGTTTGTTGCACCGACATTTTGCAGCAACTTTATCTTGTGTTGATTCTTCTTTTTTCTTTGGGTTTGGGACAAAGAGGGTTATGTTTTATGGCTAAATAAGATTTTGTTCTTATGTTTCACCTTAGTTCATGTTTATACAGTTTTGAGAGGTACTTAACTTATGTTTCCTTTTAAATTGACTGATTTTCAACAAAAGAGATCAAAAGAATATTTTGAATTGATCAAAAAATGTGGAAACACAAGATTTTACAAAGAGAGTTACACACGATGTTGATAATGAAAGCGGAGGGGGGTGAAGGGTAAAGAGAAAGTTGTCACTTTAGTAGATGGCGTCTAAGGAAGTTGATAATGTGAGGGAAGGAGAAGCGGACATGATCATTTTGCTTCTATATGAATGGAAACCACATGCCATTATGTTTGACACACAATTCTTAATTAGATAAACTTTCTCATTGCTTTACTTAATTTTTATTCCGTGGCAACAAACGGGCATTTAGCTAGGAAGAAGGAGCTCAAGGGAGCAAGAAAATATGAGAGGAAGGATAAGTTTACTCATAATTCACAAATAAATTTTCTTCTTTATCGAAATCTTGTAATTGCTCCATGTGTGAATCTGTCTTATGTTAACAACTATGTGATTTTGTGCTTAAAATTCAAAGTGTGGGCGTGAGCCGGATGAGGTATAAACGGAAGTGGTGAGCATTGTTTGGGGAGATGAAGATACTGGGGTGTGGAAGGAGAAGAGTGTTTGAATTAATGGTAGAAAAAAATCGACTACATTTTGTTAAAAAATGATGATGGATATATGCATGTAAATTCTAAAAGCATATATCTGATGTCCCTGTTCCAAGCACGGGCAGTTAACTATTTTTCCTAACGAACATTCCTTGAAAATCACCTTAACAGTCACATCTTTGTTGACTTGCCAAATAAATTATATTTTGTTTGGTAAGTACAAAAGTGATTACAATATAATATCACGGACTGGATTTACATTTATTCACGCAATCATGTAATATGGTTAGGTAAATTATGGGTTAATGTGTCAGTGTACAAAAGTATGGGCTCTCCTTTTGTCCCCTTTACTTGTGCACGGGCAGTCAGAGCCACGTGCCATGACCACACTTAATAGGGCAGAGGAGGGAAGCCGGAGAGGAGCCCAAGCACAAGACAACCAAGGCAACGCCAAGACCAGAAGCACTAGAGAACAGAGAGGCGAGGTGGACTCCCCCCCGGCAAGACCTTTGCCGGGGCGGCCTCCGCGGCCCCGGCAAGAGCCTTGCCGGGGCAACTTGCCCAACGCCAGCAGAGCGAGCCACCCTTGAGCCCACGGGTTCTAACACCACCAGCTCCATTGGAACCAGGGCTCGGGAGGCACCTCCGTGGTGGCATGCAGATCTTTGTCAAGATCATGAATACATGAGATCAGATGAGAACCAGAAGACGACGACCCTCGGCGGGATCCTAGCCGAGGAAATCCACAAGATCCCCGGCAAGCGCCTTGCCGGGGACGAATGCAACGCCATGGCAAGACCCTTGCCGGGCCCCCGTCAAGACCCTTGCCGAGGGCATCGGCGGGGCCACAGCCAGACCCGCACGAGCCAAGACTCCACCGCCGTTCCGAAGCAGCTGCTAGCTCAACCAGCTGGGCAGGCACCTGCGTGGCGACGGGCGGCCTCTACACCGACTCAGCAAGCACCTGCGCGGTGGCACGCGGATCTTCGTGAAGACCCTGCCACCGCGCCACCTCAGCAGCCTGCCTGCCTACATGGCACCGCACGCATCACTGGCCCGGGCGTGTGTCGAAGCGAGGCGGGGCGGCGACGGACGGGACGGGCCTCGTTCCCGTCCCCGATAAAGCTAATGGACACCTAAGTAGCGCATTTAATGCGCTTTGTCCCGTAACGCCGGGTGATAAGCTAGCGCGCGATACACCTTTCCACCTCCTGTGTGCCACTATGGCGACCCCTTTTGCCTATAAAAGGAGGCCCGAGGTGACTAGGAGAGGGATTCGGCTCTTTTGGGCAAGTTACACCCCGTAGCTAGCTCAAGAACACAAGACACTCAATACATCCACCGAAGCAGGAATAGGGCATTACGCATCCTCGCGGCCCGAACCTGGGTAAACGACCCGTTTGCTTCCTGTCAGACCTGCTCTTTGCACAACCTCTCGCCCGCCAACCGTAGAAGGGATTCCAGTGATCCCATAGGTGTCGTTTCCCACCGACATCTTTGGTGCGCTAGGTAGGGGGCGCGCAGTTGTGAGAATCTGGTCTAGCAGTTAGCCTAGCAGTTCTTCATCACCATGGCTCCCAAGAACAAGACGATCACGGCGATCGGCTCGTCGGGAGCCGAACGGCCCGTGCCAGTGCGGGCGAGCAGCGGGCCGGTCGCGGACAGAACTCAAGCCGTGGCCCGCGAGCACCAGCACCGCGCTGGCAGTCAGAGCCTGGCGAGTGGCGTCGTTCGTGCGCCAGACAATGGGCCGCACACTGCCAAGTCCGAAGACGGAGTTGGGGCCCCCGCAGGCGACGCGGGGCCCTCTAGGGGTGTCGCTATGCCACCTACGGGCAGCGCAGCAACCTCCAAGACGCTACGCCGGTGCCCACAACGCGCTCTTCCCAGGGTATGCGTGACCAGCAGCGTCACCACGCCGGTGACCCTAGACATCGCCATGGGAAGAGCCATGTGCATCATCCGTGGGACAAAGGAGGCCAGCATGCCCGCCGAAGTGCTGGCGAAAATGGCACGCAGCCGCTGGGCCGTGATAGAGCTCCTTCTAACGTGGTTAGAAGTCGAAGCGCGCCACGGTCCACGTGGCGAAAATGACATCATCGTGGAACATGTGGGAGCCAACATGGGTATCCAGATCCCGCTGTTGGTTATTGACCGGAGAGGCGTCTCGGTCATGTCTGCATGTCTCCCGAACCCGTAGGGTCTACACACTTAAGGTCCGGTGACGCTAGGGTTGTAGAGATATATGTATGCGGAAACCCGAAAGTTATTCAGAGTCCCGGATGAGATCCCGGACGTCACGAGAGGTTCCGGAATGGTCCGGAGGTGAAGAATTATATATAGGAAGTCCAGTTTCGGCCACCGGGAAAGTTTCGGGGGTTACCGGTATTGTACCGGGACCACCGGAAGGGTCCCGGGGGTCCACTGGGTGGGGCCACCTATCCTGGAGGGCCCCGTGGGCTGAAAGTGGAAGGGAACCAGCCCTTAGTGGGCTGGGGCGCCCCCCTTGGGCCTCCCCCCATGCGCCTAGGGTTGGGAACCCTAGGGGGGAGCTTCCCCCTTGCCTTGGGGGACAAGGCACCCCTTCCCCCCCTTTGGCCGCCGCCCCCCTTGGAGATCTCATCTCCCTGGGCCAGCGCCCCCCAGGGGGGCCTATATAAAGGGGGGGAGGGAGGGCAGCAACCTACAGCCTTGGGCGCCTCCCTCCTCCCCTGCAACACCTCTCTCTCTCGCAGAAGCTCGGCGAAGCCCTGCCGGAGACCCGCTACATCCACCACCACGCCGTCGTGCTGCTGGATCTCCATCAACCTCTCCTTGCCCCTTGCTGGATCAAGAAGGAGGAGACGTCGTTGCACCGTACGTGTGTTGAACGCGGAGGTGCCGTCCGTTCGGCACTCGGTCATCGGTGATTTGGATCACGGCGAGTACGACTCCGTCATCCACGTTCATTGGAACGCTTCCGCTCGCGATCTACAAGGGTATGTAGATGCACTCCCTTCCCCTCGTTGCTAGTACACTCCATAGATGCATCTTGGTGAGCGTAGGATTTTTTTTTAAATTATGCTACGATTCCCAACAGTGGTATCAGAGCCAGGTCTATGCGTAGTTACTATGCACGAGTAGAACACAAAGAAGTTGTGGGCGTTGAGTTTGCCAATTCTTCTTGCCGCTACTAGTCTTTTCTTGTTTCGGCGGCATTGTAGGATGAAGCGGCCCGGACCGACCTTACACGTACACTTACGTGAGACAGGTTCCACCGACTGACATGCACTAGATGCATAAGGTGGCTAGCGGGTGTCTGTCTCTCCTACTTTAGTCGGAACGGATTCGATGAAAAGGGTCCTTATGAAGGGTAAATAGAAATTGGCAAATCACGTTGTGGTCATACGTAGGTAAGAAAACGTTCTTGCTAGAAACCTACAAACCACGTAAAAACTTGCAACAACAATTAGAGGACGTCTAACTTGTTTTTGCAGCAAGTGCTATGTGATGTGATATGGCCAGAAGATGTGATGAATGATATATGTGATGTATGAGATTGATCATATTCTTGTAATAGGAATCACGACTTGCATGTCGATGAGTATGACAACCGGCAGGAGCCATAGGAGTTGTCTTTATTATTTTGTATGACCTGCGTGTCATTGAATAACGCCATGTAAATTACTTTACTTTGTTGCTAAACGCGTTAGCCATAGAAGTAGAAGTAATCGTTGGCGTGACGACTTCATGAAGACACAATGATGGAGATCATGATGATGGAGATCATGGTGTCATGCCGGTGACAAAGATGATCATGGTGCCCCGAAGATGGAGATCAAAGGAGCATGATGATATTGGCCATATCATGTCACTATTTGATTGCATGTGATGTTTATCATGTTTTTGCATCTTATTTGCTTAGAACGACGGTAGCAAGTAGGATGATCCCTTATAATAATTTCAAGAAAGTGTTCACCCTAACTGTGCACCGTTGCGAAGGTTCGTTGTTTCGAAGCACCACGTGATGATCGGGTGTGATAGATTCTAACGTTCGAATACAACGGGTGTTGACGAGCCTAGCATGTACAGACATGGCCTCGGAACACACGCAATACACTTAGGTTGATTTGACGAGCCTAGCATGTACAGACATGGCCTCGGAACACGGAGGACCGAAAGGTCGAGCATGAGTCGTATAGAAGATACGATCAACATGAAGATGTTCACCGATCTTGACTAGTCCGTCTCACGTGATGATCGGACACGGCCTAGTTAAACTCGGATCATGTTTCACTTACATGACTAGAGGGATGTCTATCTAAGTGGGAGTTCATTAAATATTTTGATTAGATGAACTCAATTATCATGAACTTAGTCTAAAATCTTTACACTATGTATTGTAGATCAAATGGCCAACGTTGTCCTCAATTTCAACGCGTTCCTAGAGAAAACCAAGCTGAAAGATGATGGCAGCAACTATACGGACTGGGTCCGGAACCTGAGGCTCATCCTTATAGTAGCCAAGAAAGATTATGTCTTAGAAGCACCGCTAGGTGATGCACCAATCCCACAGAACCAAGACGTTATGAACGCTTGGCAATCACGTGCTGATGATTACTCCCTTGTTCAGTGCGGCATGCTTTATAGCTTAGAACCGGGTCTCCAAAAGCGTTTTGAGAAACATGGAGCATATGAGATGTTCGAGGAGCTGAAACTGGTTTTTCAAGCTCATGCCCGGGTCGAGAGATATGATGTCTCCGACAAGTTCTTCAGCTGTAAAATGGAGGAGAACAGTTCTGTTAGTGAGCACATACTCAGAATGTCTGGGTTGCACAACCGCTTGTCTCAGCTGGGAGTTAATCTCCCGGATGACGCGGTCATTGACAGAATCCTCCAGTCGCTTCCACCAAGCTACAAGAGATTTGTGATGAACTACAATATGCAGGGGATGGAAAAGACCATTCCCGAGGTATATTCAATGCTGAAATCAGCGGAAGGGGAGATCAGAAAAGAACATCAAGTGTTGATGGTGAATAAAACCACCAAGTTCAAAAAGGGCAAGGGTAAGAAGAACTTCAAGAAGGACGGCAAGGGAGTTGCCGCGCCCGGTAAACCAGTTACTGGGAAGAAGTCAAAGAATGGACCCAAGCCCAGGACTGAGTGCTTTTATTGCAAGGGAAGTGGTCACTGGAAGCGGAACTGCCCCAAATATTTAGCGGACAAGAAGAAGGCCGGCAACACCCAAGGTATATGTGATATACAAGTAATTGATGTGTACCTTACCAGTACTCGTAGTAGCTCCTGGGTATTTGATACCGGTGCGGTACCTCATATTTGTAACTCAAAGCAGGAACTACGGAATAAACGGAGACTGGCAAAGGACGAGGTGACGATGCGCGTCGGGAATGGTTCCAAGGTCGATGTGATCGCCGTCGGCACGCTACCTCTGCATCTACCCACGGGATTAGTTTTAAACCTCAATAATTGTTATTTAGTGCCAGCTTTGAGCATGAATATTGTATCTGGATCTCGTTTAATTCGAGATGGCTACTCATTTAAATCCGAGAATAATGGTTGTTCTATTTATTTGAGAGATATGTTTTATGGTCATGCCCCGCTGGTCAATGGTTTATTTTTGATGAATCTCGAACGTGATGTTACACATGTTCATAGTGTGAATACCAAAAGATGTAAAGTTGATAACGATAGTCCCACATACTTGTGGCACTGCCGCCTTGGTCACATTGGTGTCAAGCGCATGAAGAAGCTCCATGCAGATGGACTTTTGGAGTCTCTTGATTACGAATCATTTGACACGTGCGAACCATGCCTCATGGGTAAGATGACCAAGACTCCGTTCTCCGGAACAATGGAGCGAGCAACCAACTTATTGGAAATCATACATTCCGATGTGTGTGGTCCAATGAGTGTTGAGGCCCGCGGAGGATATCGTTATGTTCTCACTCTCACTGATGATTTAAGTAGATATGGATATGTCTACCTGATGAAACACAAGTCTGAAACCTTTGAAAAGTTCAAAGAATTTCAGAGTGAGGTTGAGAATCAACGTGACAGGAGAATAAAATTCCTACGATCAGATCGTGGTGGAGAATATTTAAGTCACGAGTTTGGTGCACACTTAAGGAAATATGGAATAGTTTCACAACTCACGCCGCCTGGAACACCTCAGAGAAATGGTGTGTCCGAACGTCGTAATCGCACTCGATTGGATATGGTGCGATCTATGATGTCTCTTACCGATTTACCGCTCTCATTTTGGGGTTATGCTTTAGAGACTGCCGCATTCACTTTAAATAGGGCTCCGTCGAAATCCGTTGAGACGACACCGTATGAATTATGGTTTGGGAAGAAACCTAAGCTGTCGTTTCTAAAAGTTTGGGGATGCGATGCTTATGTCAAGAAACTTCAACCTGAAAAGCTCGAACCCAAATCGGAAAAATGCGTCTTCATAGGATACCCTAAGGAAACTATTGGGTACACCTTCTACCTCAGATCCGAAGGCAAGATCTTCGTTGCCAAGAATGGGTCCTTTCTTGAGAAGGAGTTTCTCTCGAAAGAATTGAGTGGGAGGAAAGTGGAACTTGATGAGGTGATAGTCACCCCTTCCGAACCGAAAAGTAGCGCAGCGCGGGAAAATGTTCCTGTGGTGCCTACACCGACTGGAGAGGAAGTTAATGATGATGATCATGAAGCTTTGGATCAAGTTACTGAACTTCGTAGGTCCACAAGGACACGTTCCGCACCAGAGTGGTACGGCAACCCTGTCCTGGAAATCATGTTGTTAGACAACGGTGAACCTTCGAACTATGAAGAAGCGATGGCGGGCCCGGATTCCGACAAATGGCTAGAAGCCATGAAATCCGAGATAGAATCCATGTATGAAAACAAAGTATGGACTTTGACTGACTTGCCCGATGAGCGGCGAGCCATAGAAAACAAATGGATCTTTAAGAAGAAGACGGACGCGGATGGTAATGTGACCATCTACAGAGCTCGACTTGTCGCTAAGGGTTATCGACAAGCTCAAGGGGTTGACTACGATGAGACTTTCTCACCCGTAGCGAAGCTGAAGTCCGTCCGAATCATGTTAGCAATTGCCGCATACTATGATTATGAGATATGGCAGATGGACGTCAAAACGGCATTCCTTAAGGAAGAGTTGTATATGATGCAGCCGGAAGGTTTTGTCGATCCTAAGAATGCTAACAAAGTGTGCAAGCTCCAGAGCTCAATCTATGGGCTGGTGCAAGCATCTCGGAGTTGGAACATTCGCTTTGATGAGATGATCAAAGCGTTTGGGTTTACACAGACTTATGGAGAAGCCTGTGTTTACAAGAAAGTGAGTGGGAGCTCTGTAGCATTTCTCATATTATATGTGGATGACATACTATTGATGGGAAATGATATAGAATTCTTGGAAAGTATAAAGGCCTATTTGAATAAGTGTTTTTCAATGAAGGACCTTGGAGAAGCTGCTTATATATTAGGCATCAAGATCTATAGAGATAGATCAAGACGCCTCATTGGTCTTTCACAGAGTACATACCTTGACAAGATATTGAAGAAGTTCAGTATGGATCAGTCCAAGAAGGGGTTCTTGCCTGTATTGCAAGGTGTGCAATTGAGCACGGCTCAATGCCCGACCACGGCAGAAGATATAGAAGAGATGAGTGTCATCCCCTATGCCTCGGCCATAGGGTCTATTATGTATGCCATGCTGTGTACCAGACCTGATGTAAACCTTGCCGTAAGTTTGGTAGGAAGGTACCAAAGTAATCCCGGCAAGGAACACTGGACAGCGGTCAAGAATATCCTGAAGTACCTGAAGAGGACTAAGGATATGTTTCTCGTTTATGGAGGTGACGAAGAGCTCGTCGTAAAGGGTTACGTCGATGCTAGCTTCGACACAGATCTGGATGACTCAAAGTCTCAAATCGGATACGTGTATATTTTGAATGGAGAAGCAGTAAGCTGGTGCAGTTGCAAGCAAAGCGTCATGGCGGGATCTACATGTGAAGCGGAGTACATGGCAGCCTCGGAGGCAGCACAGGAAGCAGTCTGGATGAAGGAGTTCATTACCGACCTAGGGGTGATTCCCAATGCGTCGGGCCCAATGACTCTCTTCTGTGACAACACTGGAGCTATTGCCCTTGCGAAGGAGCCCAGGTTTCACAGGAAGACCAGGCATATCAAGCGTCGCTTCAACTCCATTCGTGAAAGTGTTCAAAATGGAGACATAGATATTTGTAAAGTACACACGGACCTGAATATAGCAGATCCGTTGACTAAACCTCTCCCTAGGGCAAAACATGATCAACACCAGGACGCAATGGGTGTTCGATTCATCACAATGTAACTAGATTATTGACTCTAGTGCAAGTGGGAGACTGTTGGAAATATGCCCTAGAGGCAATAATAAATGGTTATTATTATATTTCTTTGTTCATGGTAATCGTCTATTATTCATGCTATAATTGTATTGTCCGGAAATCGTAATACATGTGTGAATACATAGACCACAACGTATCCCTAGTAAGCCTCTAGTTGACTAGCTCGTTGATCAACAGATAGTCATGGTTTCATGACTATGGACATTGGATGTCATTGATAACGGGATCACATCATTAGGAGAATGATGTGATGGACAAGACCCAATCCTAAGCATAGCATAAAAGATCGTGTAGTTTCGTTTGCTAGAGCTTTTCCAATGTCAAGTATCTTTTCCTTAGACCATGAGATCGTGCAACTCCCGGATACCGTAGGAGTGCTTTGGGTGTGCCAAACGTCACAACGTCACTGGGTGACTATAAAGGTGCATTACGGGTATCTCTGAAAGTGTCTGTTGGGTTGGCACGGATCGAGACTGGGATTTGTCACTCCGTGTGACGGAGAGGTATCTCTAGGCCCACTCGGTAATGCATCATCATAATGAGCTCAATGTGACTAAGTCGTTAGTCACGGGATCATGCATTGCGGTACGAGTAAAGAGACTTGCCGGTAACGAGATTGAACAAGGTATTGGGATACCGACGATCGAATCTCGGGCAAGTAACATACCGATTGACAAAGGGAATTGCATACGGATTGATTGAATCCTCGACACCGTGGTTCATCCGATGACATCATCGTGGAACATGTGGGAGCCAACATGGGTATCCAGATCCCGCTGTTGGTTATTGACCGGAGAGGCGTCTCGGTCATGTCTGCATGTCTCCCGAACCCGTAGGGTCTACACACTTAAGGTCCGGTGACGCTAGGGTTGTAGAGATATATGTATGCAGAAACCCGAAAGTTGTTCGGAGTCCCGGATGAGATCCCGGACGTCACGAGAGGTTCCGGAATGGTCCGGAGGTGAAGAATTATATATAGGAAGTCCAGTTTCGGCCACCGGGAAAGTTTCGGGGGTTACCGGTATTGTACCGGGACCACCGGAAGGGTCCCGGGGGTCCACCGGGTGGGGCCACCTATCCCGGAGGGCCCCGTGGGCTGAAAGTGGAAGGGAACCAGCCCTTAGTGGGCTGGGGCGCCCCCCTTGGGCCTCCCCCATGCGCCTAGGGTTGGGAACCCTAGGGGGGAGCTTCCCCCTTGCCTTGGGGGGCAAGGCACCCCTTCCCCCCTTTTGGCCGCCGCCCCCCTTGGAGATCCCATCTCCCTGGGCCGGCGCCCCCCAGGGGGGCCTATATAAAGGGGGGGAGGGAGGGCAGCAACCTACAGCCTTGGGCGCCTCCCTCCTCCCCTGCAACACCTCTCTCTCTCTCTCGCAGAAGCTCGGCGAAGCCCTGCCGGAGACCCGCTACATCCACCACCACGCCGTCATGCTGCTGGATCTCCATCAACCTCTCCTTTCCCTTTGCTGGATCAAGAAGGAGGAGACGTCGCTGCACCGTACGTGTGTTGAACGCGGAGGTGCCGTCCGTTCGGCACTCGGTCATCGGTGATTTGGATCACGGCGAGTACAACTCCGTCATCCACGTTCATTGGAACGCTTCCGCTTGCGATCTACAAGGGTATGTAGATGCACTCCCTTCCCCTCGTTGCTAGTACACTCCATAGATGCATCTTGGTGAGCGTAGGAATTTTTTTTAAATTATGCTACGATTCCCAACAGTCTGCCCCCATGCGCGACCCGTCAAGCAGAAGGTTAGGACGCAAGCTTTGGAACGACAGGAGTTCATCACAGAGGAGATCAGGAAGTTGGAAGCAGCAGGCATGGTGAGGGGAGTGCTCCATCCAACGTGGTTGGCCAATCCGGTGGTGGTGCGCAAGGCGAACGGGATGTGGAGGTTGTGTATTGACTACACAGATATCAATAAGGCTTGTCCTAAGGACCCCTTCCTGTTGCCGCGCATCGACCAGATTGTTGACTCCACGGCCGGGTGTGATCTGTTATCATTCCTCGACAACTACTCGGGCTACCACCAGATCTTCATGACAAGAGAAGATGAAGAGAAGACAGCATTCATCACCCCATGTGGTACGTATTGCTTTTTATGGAGGCCTTTCGGGTTGAAGAGTGCTGGCTCAACGTTTGCAAGGGAAGTCCAAATGGGTTTTGAGCCCCAGCTACATAGAAATATGGAAGCTTACATGGATGACATAGTGGTCAAAACCAAGGACAAGGCAACTCTTGTACATGACTTAGAAGAAACGTTTGCCAACCTGCGCAAGATGAACCTCAAGCTGAACCCTGAGAAGTGTGTCTTCGGCGTTCCGTCCGGCAAACTTCTCGGGTTCTTTGTGTCGCAGCGTGGGATCGAGGCAAACCCAGACAAGATCAAGGCTATTGAACAGATTGAGGCGCCCATGCGGATCAAGGATGTGCGTCGGCTCACTGGCTGTGTTGCCGCCATGAGCCGATTCATCTCCAAGTCTGCCGAGCGCGCCCTTCCCTTTTTCAAGATTTTGAAAAAGGCGGGCCCAATGGAGTGGACCCCGAAGGCCAAAGCGGCACTACAGGATCTGAAGAAATACCTCTCTTCTACACCAGTAGTGGTGGTGCCTAGACTGCAAGAGCCATTGCTGTTGTATCTGGCGGCAGCGAATCAAGTGGTTAGCGCCGCGCTGGTGGCGCAGAGGGAGGTCGACGAAGAGGCAGTGGCAACGGCAGGACTGACAGATGGCGCATCAAAGATTCCCCCAGCAGGGCCTGGTGCCGGCAAGGAAAGGCCCCCGGCAGAGTCTGACGCCATCGGGACAGGGTCCGCGCAGCCAACTGAAGTGGTGCAGAAGAAGAAGTTGATGCAGCACCCGGTTTACTCTGTCAGCTCCCTCTTGTAGGGGGCTAGGTCAAGGTACTCCGGTGTGCAGAAATTGCTCTTCGGCCTCCTTATGGCCTCGAGGAAGCCGCATCATTACTTCCAAGCCCACGAGATCACAGTCGTCACCCGCCTCCCATTGCAATGGATACTGCACAACCCAGACGCAACCGAAAGGATTGTGGAGTGGGCCTTGGAGTTATCAAGCTTTGGTTTGAAGTTTGAAAGTACTTCGACAATCAGAGCAGAGTCTTGGCGGAGTTCATTGCATAATGGACCTCAACGCCTGACGAGGAGATCCAGGAGACCACTCTCCCCGGCAAGGAAACAACTCGCGACTGGATTATGTACTTTGACGGGGCTTTCCTGTTGCAAGGCGCCGGTGCTGGTGTGCTGCTCGTCACACCCACTGGAGAGCACCTCAAGTATGTAATCCAGATGCACTTTCCCAGGGAGATGTCCACCAACAACACTGCGGAGTACGAGGGATTGCTTGCCGGTCTCAGGATCACGGCAGACCTCAGGGTTAAGAAGCTCATCGTCAGGGGTGATTCACAGCTTGTCATCAGACAAGTCAACAAACATTATCAGAGCCCGTTGATGGAGGCTTACGTAGATGAGGTGAGGAAGCTAGGGGAGCGCTTTGACTGTATACAAGCAGAGCACGTTCCCCGAGCGGAGAACAACATCGCCGATTACCTATCAAAGTGCGCTGCATTCAAGCTACCTGTGGAACCAGGTACTTTTTTGCTTCGGTTAACTCAACCATCCGTCGAACCATCAACGGAGCAGAACAAACAGAGGAAATCAGGACCCGGCAAGTACTTTCCCGCCGAGCCCCCAGGGGCCGCCGGCAAGGGTGTTGCCGTGGGTCCTGAGCCTGCCGAGGAGCGACTGACTCTGGCAGGCCGTCAAGCCCTGGCCGTAGAGACGGCCGCTCCCATGGCAGAAGAAATGCCTTTGGTCCTTGCCGTCGAGCCCCAGGCTCCGGCATGGGCACAACATACCGTCCGATTCCTCCAAACAGGGGAACTTCCTGAGGAGCAGGAAGAAGCGGAGAAAGTAGCCCGTCGGTCAGCTATGTATCAGTTCGTCGATGACGTCCTGTACAGGAAGAGACCGAACGGTGTGAAATTGAAGTGCATTCCCCGGGAGGAAGGATTGGAGCTATTGGCAGAGATACACGGAGGCATATGTGCTTCCCACATAGGGTCGAGGGCCCTTGCCAGCAAGGCATTCCGGCAGGGTTTCTTCTGGCCCACTGCCCTCCAGAATGCAACGACACTAGTAACCAAGTGTGAAGCGTGTCAGTTTCATTCGAAGAAGCTTCGTCAACCAGCTCAAGCCCTTCAAACAATTCCTCTTTCCTGGCCATTCTCGGTCTGGGGGCTCGACATTCTGGGCCCTTTCCCCCGTGCTGTCGGGGGCTTTAAGTACTTGTACGTTGCGATCGACAAGTTCACAAAGTGGCCGGAGGTGGAGGCAGTGAGGAAGGTGACAGCACAGTCAGCCGTCAAGTTCTTCAAGGGGCTAGTGTGCCGTTTTGGTGTGCCAAACAGAGCCATCACCGACAATGGCACGCAGTTCACAAGCCACACCTTCATGCAATATATCCAAGACCTCGGCAACAAGGTCTGTTTCGCTTCCGTGGCAAACCCACGGAGCAATGGCCAGGCGGAGAGGGCAAATGCTGAAGTGTTGCGAGGCCTGAGGACAAAGACTTTTGACAAGCTGCACAAGAGTGGAAGGCGCTGGTTTGATGAGTTGCTGGCGGTGCTTTGGTCGATCAGGATGACGCCAAATCGAGCCACCGGCCAGACACCCTTTGCCCTGGTATATGGGGCAGAAGCAGTTCTCCCCACGGAACTCATATACGGGTCACCTCGAGTGCTCGCTTACGACGAGCTTGAGTAAGAGCAATTGCGGCAAGATGACGCAACGCTCCTTGAGGAAGATCATCTTCGGGCGGCTGTGAGAGCAGCATGCTACCAGCAAGCCTTGCGCCGCTACCATAGCCGCAAGGTTCATGCCCGAAGCTTTGAGGAAGGCGACCTTGTTCTTCGGCACGTTCAGTCGGCCAAGAATTCCAACAAGTTGACGCCAAAGTGGGAAGGCCCTTATCGGGTAATACGAGTCACTAGGCCCGGTGCAGTCCACCTGGAGACCGAAGATGCTGCCCAGTGAGCAACTCCTGGAACATCGAACATCTTCGCAAGTTTTACCCATAAGGCGCGGCTGCCGGGCCTCCCGGCAAGCCACCTATTGTACAAGCTTTGCCGGCAAGGCATGTAACCCTCTGTACAAAGTCAGGAGCAGACCCTGAGCATAAATAAACGAAGCGCTGGCACCCTAAGTTATAGCATGCATGCTAGGTTAAGTCTCTTCCTCGGTTAGGGTTGATAGTGCTTAGCGGCAACTAACCCCTAGACTAGAGGTCGAGTTCACGTCTTTATGTCCTCTTTGGTTCGCAGGGCACATGGACACTTCTGCTGGGCCGCTTGGGAGAAAGAGGGCAAACTGGCGCCCTGACCCCGGCAAGCCAAGACTGCCGGGGGCTGAAGACAGAAGGATCCAACCACGGCAAGCCAAGGTTGCCGGGGGCTGCGGATTCAGATAAGTCTCTCATCCCCTGTTATGCATTTCCGTATGGAACTGGGACATGTGAAACCACGTTTATATTTTTAAACCACCGTGCTCCCCTTTTCCTGTACCCAAGAGCTATCCCCTGGGTCGGAACATGGTCGTAGTCGCGGTGGCAAGAAAATGAACGAGGGGCCCAACTCTACTTCACCCCTGCTTCCGCCAAAAGCGTGAGAATGGCCGACTAAAGTGGGGGGACAGCAAGGCCTGTTGCCGGGCGACAATGTTTATCTTAAAAATAACAAGGATTCATCCCTTGGCATGGGCCTCGCTCATGCGCAAAGAAACCCGGCAAGCACCCTCTTTTATTAAAAACATTCCATACAGGTATAGTTCATACGAAATTAAAAACATGAGCAAGGGGATTACAAGTCTTAAGATTAACAAGTGCCCGCAGGCTTACAAACTAAAAAGAGATAAGGTGCCCGTAATCCCTTTCTTGTCCATCTCCTCTGAAGGTGGAACGAGACAGTGGGAGGGCAAAAGGAGCGCCTAAGCGAGGTGCGAGGAGCAGAAGGCACCAAGAGAACACCTTGGTGCCGGGAAAGGAGCTGGAAGACGAGGCAGCGGGCCGGCAATACGGGACGAAGGCGTCGGTGCCCGCGTACTCCGACTTGACGGCCGCCACCCGCCTTCTTCGGCTTCTCCGGCCCTCCTACGCCAGCCACCCAAGGAGACGACGGGGAGCGCCCCGATGGAGAGCTTGACGAGGAAGGCCCTCGGCAGGGCGCGTGGCCGAGGGAAGGGCGACGCGGTCAGTCAGAGTCAGAATCGGCGTCCCGCCGCTCAACTCCCTCGTCACCGCTGTCGCTGTCCTCCTCGTCACTCCCGCTCGAGGAGGAATCTTCATTATCGGAGGAGCTCTCCACGTAGTACTTCAGGTGAGTTCCAAGATGTCCGAAGACCTTGACGGAGAGCAGGCTGCCCTCCATTAACTTGAAGTAGAGGACGAGCCCCGCCGTCAGGCTATGGATGCGAGCAAATGTCTTCCATCCGCGACGGAGGTACATAACGTGAGGAGCGGGGAAGTCGACGTCGACCCGCGTGCCGCCGTTCCCGCAGCCCCTCATGTGCAATCTGAGGGTCTGGGGCGGATCGAGCTCCATTTCCCGAGCAAATGGGGTAGGAAGACGGAGACGACGACGCGGTGGCCGGCGCAGCCTGATGAAGAACTCCCGAGGCTGGTCCCCGACGTGGCCCTCCATCACGGGCGGCATCGCTGGCGGAAGCACGGCCATCGCGTCGCCTCGTCCCCCTCTCCCTCGACCACCGCAGTGACCTCGGCCTGGCCCCCTCCCCCTTCCTCTCGTGGCCGGCTCCGCCGCCGCGAGCTCGTGGGAAGGAGGAACGCGCTGTTGAGCGGCGACCCTCGTCCCCACCGTTGAAGGGCCTGCGCCCCCTCTCGCCATGATGGGTGGAAGGAAGGAGCGGAAGTGGAAGAAGATGAATGCTGGGAGAACGTGGGATGACATCCCCCCTCTCCCTCCTTATAAAGGGGGGGGGGTCGAGGCTCGACCGCCCCACTCGACCAATCCAGCCATCGGAGGCGCAGGGAATCAGGACCGACCTGCTGCCCAATCAGCGACGGCCCGGTTTCCCGCCTCCACCGCCTGCCACCTGCATGGGGGACGCGTGGTGAGCGAGCAGGGTCGAGGGGATGGGTGAGGCGACCGTTCCCCACCCCGTGATCATGGGGCGCGGGCGCCTTGAAGACCGTGACCCGAGTCCGCTCAGTAAATGAGCCGCGCCTCTGCGCCACCCTCTTTTTCTTACGGGGAAGGCGCGAGCCGCCTCTTCACTGTGATGTGACGCATGCGTGCAGGAACCGCCCCACGCATGACCCCCACGTCACGCACGATCCTCCACGTCGCGCGTTCAACGCGGGTCGTGGGGAAGCGCAGCGGACGAAACAGTAACTACGGTAAAATCCGCCCCACCTGCCCGCGCATCGTTCTGGGCCTGCCCAACAACGCGTCGCGCTTATGTGTGGCCCAGACCCGGGGGCTCCTGTCGGTGTACAAAAGTAGGGGCTCTCCTTTTGACCCCTTTACTTGTGCACGAGCAGTCACAGCCACATGCCACGACCACACTTAACAAGGCAGAGGAGGGAAGCCGGAGAGAAGCCAAAGCACAAGACAACCAAGGCAATGCCAAGACCAGAAGCACTAGAGAGCAGAGAGGCGAGGTGGACTCCCCCGGAAAGACCTTTGCTGGGGCGGCCTCCGCGGCCCCGGCAAGAGCCTTGCCAGGGCAACTTGCCCAACGCCAGCAGAGCGAGCCACCCTTGAGCCCACGGGTTCTAACACCACCAGCTACGTTGGAACCAGGGCTCGGGAGGCACCTCCATGGTGGCATGCAGATGTTTGTCAAGATCATGAATACATGAGATCAGATGAGAACCAGAAGACGACGACCCTCGGCGGGATCCTAGCCGAGGAAATCCACAAGACCCCCGGCAAGCGCCTTGCCGGGGACGACTGCAACGCCACGGCAAGACCCTTGCTGGGCCCCCGTCAAGACCCTTGCCGAGGGCGCCGGCAGGGCCACAGCTAGACCCGCACCAGCCAAGACTCCATCGCCGTTCCCAAGCAGCTGCTAGCTCAACCAGCTGGGCAGGCACCTGCGTGGCGACGGGCGGCCTCTACACCGATTCAGCAAGCACCTGCGTGGTGGCATCACCACAAAAAAAATACACTTCCGTGATGATACGTGTTTGTCACAGTAGGTCACGTTTTTCTGTCATGCGTGTACATCCATGACAAATTTATGACAGAATCAAGATAGTCATACCTGTGCTGTCATAGAAGTGTTCCATGACATTACTAAAATTATCATCACGGAAGTGTCCACTTCCATGACGATAAATCGCGCGTCACAGAAGTGCTTTCGTCAAGGGTGACCGACACGTGGCATCCACCGTAACGAACGCCGTTAAGCTATCGGGTCCAGTTTTGGATCCGATAACCCGTTAACAGCCTCGACCAATGGGGATTTTCCACTTGTAAAATCATCATTGGCTGGAGGAAACACGTGTCGGCTCACCGTTGGGACAGATGTCATCCACTCATTGGACCCAAAGCGCCTATGATACGTCGACACGTGGCACGGCCCAACAGAGGCCCATTCCTATGAAAAGGCCGGCCCGTTTGACTTGGTCAAAAGGTGGCGGGCCGGCCCACGGCAAGCCTGTTAACGGCCTGTTCGCATATAGCCCATTTACAGCCCGCTAACCCAGGGCCCGTTTACGGCCTATCCGAATTAGGCCCAGTAGCGTCATCTGGGCCGTCCAATATAATTCCAGCCCGTTTTAACTTCTGGCCCATGTATGGCCCATGACGTATTTCGGCCCATATGAGTCCCTTTGTAACTCTTGGCCCATTAATGGCCCGTGGTGAAACTGGCCCGTAATGAACAGTGTATCGCTTTATACCCATTAGCGGCCCATTATTCCATTAGGTCGTTTCCAGCCCGTGTTACCTTTCAGCCTTCTGAGGGCCCATTTATTCTTGGGCTCATTTCCAGCATTCGGTTACTTACGGCCCGTTACTGGCCTTTTCTGCTTGTGGGCCAAATTCAGCCCGTGGATACAGTTGGCCCGTTTGCAGCCCGTTAATCTGTTGGTCCATTTTCATAGCATCATCAAATACGGCCTATTAACGACCCGTTATGGTCAGCCCATAAAACGTACAATTTCCACTCTAGCCCATTTACGGCCCCTTATACAGCCCGTACAAGGCCCATAGATGAGACGGCCCGTACAAGGCCCATAGATGAGACGGCCCGTAGAAGGCCCATAGATCCTACGGGACGTAGAAGGCCCATTGACCTGACGACCCATAGAAGGCCCATTGATCCGACGACCCATAGAAGGCCCATTGATCCGACGGCCCATAGACGGCCCATGGATCCGATGGCCCATAGAAGGCCCATGGATCCGATGGCCCATAGAAGGCCCATGGATCCGACAGCCGATAGAAGGCCCACGGATCCGATGGCCATAGAAGGCCATGGATCGTCCGTCCCATAGATGGCCCATGGATCGTACGGCCTGTGGAGGGCTATGGTCACTACAACGTTTGGGCGAGTTGGCCCCCGTTTGAACGATATAGCATATTCAAAGAATTATCCTACTCTATACTATCACCTCTAAAAAACATACACTATACAATAAAGAGACTAAGGCATAGAAATGTAGAATAATCCTACACTATACAATAAACAAATTACAGCCGATTATACCCACCGGGCATTATGGTTCGGTGCCAGTGATAATAAAGCATACACAAACAGCAAATTACATACACTGGGCAAATACAGCTCATACATCATGGACGCGCATCAACATAACTTACCATTTGAACTATAATCTCTTCAAAAAATAGGATTGGACGGATTTAGATAGCACAAATTTCAGTCTGCAAAATCTCCAATTCCTTCATTGTTACCTCAGTGTCTTGTTTCATTTTTTTGACTCCTGCATCTAATACCTGCATGTCCAATCTCAACTTGTTGATTGTACGTTCAGAATCATGTACACGTTGTCTTGCCACCTCTAGTTGATGCTCGAGAACATCAGCACATTCCAATTCCAATCCATAATCATTCGGTAACGGCCATGCCGCACTGCTCGCAGATCTTTGTGTTGATGTCACTTCATCCTGAAATGTTTCTGTAAGTACACATGACTAGGGCAAAAATATAGTTACAACAGTGAAGCGAGCAAGACAGACTATTTTGTACATGGCAAAACAGGACTAACAATAATGTTACACGTCATGAAGCATAAGTAGGTGATATTTTAAAATTATAAAAAAGGTAGTCTGTGCAGCCTGCATACAGAAATCTCTCTTAGCTCACCAGAGGAGCATGATGTTGGGGCCCAATCCAAAACACAGACAAGTTACAAATTTAGACAGCACGTTGCGTAGAAGTAAGCAAGCAGTTGGCCATTCTGTAGCTCAATTGAAGTCTTAGGGAGCATAATGAACAGCAAAGGGTTTCATACAAACATACTACAACAAGCAAAACTATGCAATCATTAGCCTAGTATAAACTAGATTGTGAGCCTCATGCAATAATAGTTGGTTAATAGACTTCAAAGCTTCAGGCACACTTTGGCAGAGTAATTAAACGGTAAGGCCTTTAATTATGTCAACTAATAGTTATACAAGTACCCAACATCATGCATCATTCTTTGGGCATCTCATTAACTGAGGACAAATAAAGCAATTGAAAAGAGCAAATTAACTATGCCTAAAACAAACAAGGAATTGAACTGTTGAGTTGGATACAGTGACTTACCTTAACAGGTTGAAGAGGCTCAGCGTAGCTCCTACTTCTCTTGCAAGGCTCCTTCCTAACATCTTGTACTTGGAAATCCTCAATCTTATCTTCATTGCACCCCCTCTGCAAGGTGACACAAACTAGTTACTCGTCTCCTTGGAAGATAAATATGCATACTTTCCAGCCTGTGAACACAAAAGGATGAGATTATAACAAAACAACACCACATAATGAAACATGCCGCATCTCTTGCACTTGCACACAATGAAATGAGCATTTACTATGTCTGCACTATGTACAAACTAGGAATACCTTCGAACTGGATCTCCAGGTACTCTTGGAGAGCCTACTTTAGTGTACAGCCAAACCTTTATGTCACCTATGAGTTAGAAAAGGCCCCACTACAGCAGCCCTTAGTGTTTAAATCGTTGACAAGCTCTGTTAGAGTGTTAGGTCAAGAACAACAAGTATCAAAGCAAACAGTCCTAGTATGGCTGGTTGATGCAAACAAGCAATTGAACAGATGTGTGAGCAAATCTTACATATCAAGAAAAGAAGCAAAGAAGGAGGCTTAAAGACCATCACTTGACTGACCAGATTTAAGGGGCATTTAAACATCATGTGCAACGTATGAACTAACATAAACATTGCATATTCCAGATTCTACAATGGAATGCACATGTATTAGGTTATGCCATGTATGATGATGCCTAAATGTACACTATAGCAGGCAGGAGTGATTCATCATTGCACACACAATTGAATTGCAGGTTAAGGGCCAGTTCTATTCCGCCTTTTTAGAGCTTATTGTCAAAATAAGCCATAAAAGATGTAAAGAAGTCATTTTTGCGTTATGGGCTTGGGCTTAACTAATTTCGCTTTGGAGGGGGGGTGTTTCGGGTAGAACCTCACTAAAAATTGAAGGGAAGGGGAATAGTGAAATGACTCTGTTGTCTGCCTATATTACACTCAAAATGCAACTGGTGACGCCCGCATCACACCTCACCCGCAAGTAAAAACAAACATGCAAGCGTTCATTGCCCTGCCCGCTTGCATCTCCTCTCCCCTTTCCCTCTACCTCGATCCCCTGCCTGCAGCACTAGGGTTACTCCAGCAAGCCGTCGCCACTGGTCCCATCTGGCCTGGTCCTCGACGATGCTCTGTCCAGCTAGGCTACATGGCCGGCGGGTAGGGGCAAATCTCCCTGGCTGCTCCTTCCTCTGGCGCCGCCCCTCATTCTCATGGTCTCCAGCAGCTGCTCCACTATGGTTCATCCAACGCACTACTCCGGCAGGCGCTGCACAACTACGGTTGATGCCACACTGCGGCAGAAGGCACCTTATTTCCCCTCCCCACCTCCCAGGCCGTGGCCTTGAGGTGCTGTTGAAGGATGAGTTCGTCCAACAAGGTGAGGATCTCCTATGATTTTTTGCCAAATTTTCATTCGGATCTACTATACGATGAATTGCTATGAGTTGCTTCTGCTATATGATGCATTGCTATGAGCTGCTCGTGCTGCTGCTATATGATGAATTGCTATGAGCTGCTACTGCTATATGATGAATTGCTATGAGCTGTTGCTGCTACTATATGATGAATTGCTATGAGCTGGTGCTGCTGCTATATGATGAGTTGATATAAGCTGCTCCTGCTGCTGTTGTATGATGAATTGCTATGAGCTGCTCCTGCTGATGCTATATGATGAATTGCTATGAGCTGCTCCTGCCGCTGCTATATGATGAATTGCTATGAGCTGCTCCTGCTGCTGCTATATGATGAATTGCTATGAGCTGCTCCTACTGCTGCTATATGATGAATTGCTATGAGCTGCTCCTGCTACTGCTATATGATGAATTGCTATGAGCTGCTCCTACTGCTGCTATATGATGAATTGCTATGAGCTACTGCTGGTATATGATGAATTGCACACTGCTGCTGCTGTATGATGAGTTGCTATGAGCTGCTGCTGCTATATGATGCTTTCAGGTGCTGCTGCTATATGATAATAACCAGCCACTTGGACCATCGAATTTCGATAAATAATTGTTCTTCATTTAAATGTGGGTATGCATTTTTCGTTTAAATTAGGCAATGGGATCTCTATGGAAAACATTGACCAAAGTAGATTGTGCCAAGTAGATGGTATCTTTGTATTTGCATTTTGAGCAAATAGAGATGGTCTGTTTTCCTATCATATTAATTACTGCACTGGGTTCAATTTGTGATGTTTGCAAGTCAAATTAATTTTCATATGGGCAGCAAAATGAAAAAATATAATGCAATCTAGACTTTTCACTGATCATACCAAAGATAAGCTGAAAATGCAATGAAAAGAACTGGTTGGCTTATTACATGGAGCTTATATTCACAGGTGCTTATTTTCTTAAGATAACTCGTAATAACTGTCCCTAAGAAACTTGGCCAATAGAACTGACATACAAATAACATGTCACGATGATTGCAATGGAGGAGTGACGTACCATAGCACACTGTATAGGCTCACCGCTGGCTATCCTTTTTTGCGATGTTCCATGAAATTGCCACATACATCTTGTACTTTTTCATTGTGTAACCCTATATGCAAGTTGACACCGCTAATTTCAGACATCTCTACATGATAATACATTGCATATCCCTTGCGCATATTTAAACCACCAATTAATGATTGTGTGCGTAGCATAAACTAGCCATGACTCTGTGTGCTGGACTAGCAGGCACTCTAAGGGAGCCTAATGTAGTGTACTGGAATTCCTACATGCCACCTACGATTTTGTGTAATGTACTGCCTCTGTTCCTAAATATATGTCTATGTAGAGATTCCAGTATGGACCACATACAAATGTATATAGATGCATTTTCGAGTGTAGATTCACTCATTTTGCTCCGTATGTAGCCTATAGTGGAATCTCTAGAAAGACTTATATTTAGGAACGGAGGTACGAGGTAGTATCATGTATGACATCTACATATCTAATTTAGCAGCCAGTAGTAGAAATCATTGTCTGCACAAAGGGAAAACTAGTCGAAAATCCTAGCAAAGCATGCTGGCAGGCACAGAACAATACAAGAGAGAGAGAGACACGCTTACAAGATCATAGCAATGCCTCGGTCCAGGATCTTGGTTGGCCAAGCTGTTAGATCCAGAAGAAACATCGTCCTTGTAGTTTTTGCCAGCTGCATAACAGGTAACAGCGACCTGTTAGTATATTTGAAGTACATCGGGCAGGTGATGCTGGACGGGTTTAAAGGTGACAGGTACCTAGGCCGTGGCGGGTGCTTGGCATCTTGCCAGACGGTGGGAATCAGGTTAGAAACATCAAGGATGATGACGCTGCGCTGGCTGTCGGGGTCCGGTAAGGAGATCTAGAACCGTCGAGTAGGGTGTTTGTGGAGCGGCTCCGGTAGGGTGGACTATGGTGTGGGCGAAGCGGATCTGTGGCCATGGACGAGGCCATAGGTGAAGATGCTCCGGTGGTTGGGTTAAGGATCGTGTCGACGATGCGGATCTGCGGCGTGGACGGGGCGTCAGAAGCTGCTCCGGTAGGTTGGATGAGGGTGCGAGGAAGCGGATCTGAGGCCGTGAACTTGTGAGTTGGCAAAGCAGCCCCAGTAGGGTTGAAAATGGTATAGGCGAAGCTACTCCAGTGGGTTGACGATGGTGTCGGCGAAGCGGCTCCGGTAGGGTTGAGGAAGGTGTCGGCGAAGAGGATTAGAGGCCGTCGACGGGGGTGTCGGTGGGGCGGCTTCGGGGGGGTGTGGACGAAGCGTCTCCGGTGGGGAGTACGAATGAGCCGCTGCAGATGCGCTGCGGTTCACGAGAGTACCGGCGAAGCAGATCTGGCGTCGTGGACAAGGCCGGCACAGAATGGGCTGTGGTACAGTGGTGGATGAGCAGTCTACTTGTTTCTAGGGGAGGTGGGAGGGGTAGATGCGGCCGCAGAAGCAGCTCTGGCGAGGTGGACGCCGCTGGCAGTGAATGGGCTCTGGTACGCCGGTGGATGAGCAGTCTAGGGTTTCGAGAGGGGAGGGGAGAAAGGCCGATGAAGTACGGACGGCGTGATGTGAGATGCTCTGGTGCTGTGGAGTTAGTCGTTTTTGCGGGAGGGGGGAGGAAATGGGGGTGTCGTGTAGTGGGGGGAACCGGAAGTTACAAAAGCAGCCCCGACCTATTATGTAGATGAGGGCGGTATTGTAACTGTTGGTCTCCGTGCACCAAGGACAAAAGGGGAATTTCGCATGCTAAAGACTAAGGTGGCGGAAATTTTAGAAGGAGGCGGGAGATTTTGCCGCCCGCAGAATCGTTCGTATCTAGTTTCAACTAATTTTGGACCATGCTAGCGGGAAGGTCATGCGAGACTGTGTACACGGGGCACGCGTCAGCAGTTAATAACTGGTGTGAAGTCCACCCCAGAAAAAAGATAATAACTCAGGATGATGCGCCGATAACTTGGATGTTCACACGGGCGCGACCAATCCTACGGGTGTAGTGGCGCGTTCACAAAAAAGAGATCAAACGCTCAGCCTATGTATTTCTCGTGTAAATAGATAATTTAGTGCAATTGGTTATTTACTTTAAACATAATGCATTGACGTGTTAGTGTAGAGGCGCACAAAAAGAAATGGATATTGTAGTCCGCTACTTAAAAGTGTTACCTCATATGATTACATAGCCTCCATTTCATAAATTGCATACCCGTTGAATTCATATATGAATATTACATATATTACTTCATAATAGAACCTTAAATCATCCAAGACTAATGATTTTGAATGCAAGAGTAACAATGGTGCATGTACATGATAGCTACATTGGTTGTTTGAAGAAACATCACTGTAACTTTGGCGTGCACAACTGAAAAGGTTTATTTAAATAGAAAAAATGTGATATGTGAGTGTCCAATCTTTATAGCGTTGAATCGATATTGTACCTTTGGCCACGATACGAAGTAGGTATTGATTTATGTTCAAGCGATGCACGTCCACGACCGCTAGATAGTGATACGTGAATGAATTGTGCAATCTCTCTCACACGCATACATATCTCATTTCCCTGTGGGCATCGGAATCACACACGCGCACTTCGTGTATTTCTCTCCCTCCGTCAAGGTTAGAATTCGTCTTTCTACCCCGTCCTACAAGTCTCTCACATAGAAACACACACGCTCTCTCTGTCGAACACGCCCACCCCTTTAATTCCGCCCACCCACAACCACTAATGTCTCAAAGTATAATAATGTCTCTCACACATATGCCTAAGGTTAACTCGAGTTCCGGAACCATATGAATACATACAATGGGATTCCAGCAGAGCACCTTTTGTTTTGAGATTTCGCTCTCTCTCTCTCCCTCCCTCCCTCTCTGTCTCACACACACACGCGCGCGCACACACACACATTGTTTCTCGCTTCATTTTTCCGGCACTTGCATGCACACAATTTTGTTTATCTTCGTGATGCTTTAAGTATGCCTCGCACAAATGCTATCTACCTATCCCTTAACATAGCTAGATATGTGTCACACAAACTCCTTCTCCCTACTAGCAAGATGCCCATGCGTTGCACCGAACATCAAGATGCATTTGTATGAGTAGTTTATCTTGTGGGAGAAAAGGATGAACGAGGGAATGCCTTATTTGCAAATGCGGAGAGGGGTGTGGGTATCTTTTTGCAAAATTGCCACAGTTTCCTTCCTATCCGTCGGATATAAATCGGATGGCATATATTGCAGGATGGCAGGAACAGCATCATCACCAACCCTGTTTTTTATAAGAGTAGGGATATGTAAGTGTCACTGCCCCCCCCCCCCCGACACACACACACACACACACACACACACACACACACTTCCCAACACCGAAGGAGTAGGGTGACACCTCGATCTTTATACTAATCTATCGACTGGCTTCTCTCTCAAACACACACTACCCAACACTGAAGGAGTAGGGCGGCACCTCGATCTTGATAGTAATCTATCTACTCCTCTTTCAAACACACACACACAGACACACACACTCGCTAGTTGTGCCTCTGTGCCTACCGCGCACACTCTCGATACGTCTTTCTCTCCCTCCCCCTCCCCCCACCCCAACAATGACAGCAGAAGGGTGACAACTCGATCTGATCGTAATTTGTCAATTGGTTTCTCTCTCGAACATTGTGTCTATGTGCCTCGCTCAGTAGCCCCCTCGATATGTAGACTTCTCGCGTGCGCACAGCTGTAGTGACGATGATGCTGAACCCAGTGTGCCTCGTTTTTACCGGCCTCATGTGATAGTTTTCACCCTGTTTTCTCTTAATTAACAAGGCAACCTTTTCTTTGTTACTACTAGTGAATCTGAAATCATTCGGGGTAGACATAAAATATATCACTTCAACCCAATTATCGCAGTAACTATTTTAAAAGAAACTAGCTAGATGCCCGTGCGTTGCACGGATCAAGATGCATTTATATGAGTAGTTTATCTTGTGAGAGAAAAGGATGAACGAGGGAAGGCCGTATTTGCGAACGTGGAGAGGGGTGTGGGTATATTTTTGCAAAATTGCCATAGTTTTCTTCCTATCCGTTAGATATAAATCCGACGGCCTATATTGCAAGATGGCACGCACACCATCATCACCAACTCTGTTTTCTACTCCCTCCGTTCCTAAATATTTGTCTTTTTAGAGATTTCAACAAGTGACTACATATGGAGCAAAATGAGTGAATCTACACTCTAAAATATGTCTACATATACATCTGTATGTGGTAGTAATCTGAAAAAGACAAATATTTAGGAACGGATGGAGTATAAGAGTAGACATGGAGATATATCTCCAACATGGTCTACAACAAAAATGTGCTGGACTGGTTAGCGTCGGATGCTCGCAACGCGATGGCATGAGTTCGAATTCTGTCTTTAACTTTAGATTTTTATATTATATATTACTTATTTAATATATACTTCTTTCGCTACTGTACTGACAGTGGAACCCACATAGTACTTAGAATACAAGATTAAGGATGGACTTGTTTCTTTTTAACTTTCTGTATGAAGCTGTAGCCACCCTGCAAGTCACGTGTACACTGTACATGCAATTAATTTTTTATAGAGGGACAATCATACACGCAATTAACTCAAATGGATTGGATGTAACTCTATTATTTCCAGCATAAGAGCATCTCCAACGGCAGCCGGCAAATTTCCTCCCGCTTCCTTCCGCGGAGGACGACATCAAACGCCAGCGGCATACATTTTCACAACTCTAACCAACCAGATGAAATTCGTGCAAACACGGACTGATTTCATATAAGCATGAAGGATTTCGTATAAAAAAGCCGGATATTCATATAAACATGATGGATTTCATTACATTTACATGAACTAAGCGGTGCCAATCCGGCTCTCTTGGTATAATTAATACTCCCTCCATTCAGAAATACTTGTCCTAGAAATGGATGTATCTAGAATTATTTTAGTTATAGATACATACAATTTATCCATTCTTATAACAATAATTTCCCGCCAGCTGGAGAGGGAGTACATAATCTAAATGGCCGCCGCGGATCCCTTTGTCTTCCTCATGTCCGGCAGACACTTTGCGGGGTCGACGAAGGTCCTCGGAAGATAAGAAGAAGCAAAGAAACCACCTGAATGCGCAGTCGTCGCCTTGGCGGTGGCCTTCATGGGACCCAAGTGGCGGCGGCCTCCCGTGTTCTACTTCTCCTCGATGATGGCGGCGGACACGGAGAAGCTAGCCACCGACTCGTCGCTCTCCACGGACTCGGCTTCTGTCTTTGCCTGCATGGCGCTGCCGCAGGCACGGGAGGCGCGCCCACAGACACGGGAGGCGCGGAACCGCAGACACTGGTGGCGCGGTACGACGCGGCAGCGACGACGCCCGTACCGGTGTGCTCGCCGCCGTGCCGGCGTGGAGCAACTCGCCACTCCTCATCGAGCTGAACTGGAGCGGCGAGTTGCTGAACCACGCGCCTGCTTGGGGCGGCAACTGGCTCCGTCGGGCCAAGCGAGGTTGGTGAAGCATCGAGCGGCCTCGCCCGTATCCGGAGGGCTCGGCGGGCCACCCAGCCGGGTAATATGCCGGAGAACGTCTCCTCGGAAGCCATCGGAAGAGTGGAGAAAATGGTGAAGGAGGAGATGGGGGAGCGGCGGAGGGGTGCAATTCTTGCCCGCTGTCTGTCTGGCCTCATGTAAATAGAGGGCGGACGGTAGGAGCTTGGCCGGCGTCTGGCCTCGTTTAAACTGAGGCCGGACAGGAGGAGCTCGGCCGGTGTTGCGTTTAATTCCAGCCCGCTCATGAACGGACATGTGGCCGGAGTAGGTTTCTCGGTTTGCATGCGGGTTTAACGGAGGGGTTTGATGGAGGCGAGGAGGTGTGTTCAGCCGGGCGTGCAGCGGGCGCAGTACTATTCGATTTGACAGCGGGCGGCGCAATTCCCGATACTGCTTTAATGCAGACGAGGGAGGGATTAGCGGTTCCCTAAATGTTGAACGGCCAATGCATCCTCCTTCAATTAATGCATGAGGGAAGTAATGGGAGGAGGACCGGGAAAAGAGGCTGCACGATGTGAATGCAACGCAGTTTGCCCTCATATAAAGGCGTCCCTCCATTCCAATGCATCTACCACATCGTACGCACCTAAGCATTTGCCTAAGCACCTACACTAAGCGCAAAAGAGCTCACTCCAGACCCATGGCGGTGATGCACGCGAGCGGCCAGCGGCTGTGCCAGATGGTCCACGATGTCGGCCTGCGGCATGGCGCCGAGGATCGTCTCCAGACGGTGTTGGAGACCGGCTGGTGGATGGCCGCCGTCGACGCTAACTACGACTCTCAATTGGACCAGATGATCGTTGCCACCACCAACAAGTTCACCGTCCTCAAGAAGCTCGCGGACGACATTGCCGTACTCCTCCAGCCCGCACGCCCGGGCTCCTCATTGCCTGCCACCCTAATCGGCCTCCATGGCCGGAACCTCTTTCAAGCACTGGTGGCCCTGCGACTGCCCGCCGACGCCACGAAGAATGTCCACCTGGAGGTCGCGCTCGCCGTGAGGCGCCTCGCCCTGCAAGAATTCGTCGACCTACAGATCCACGTGTACGAGCAAATCGTGTACATAGGTATCTACAAGGCCAGTGAGGACGCTACGACGTTGGCCTTCCTCAACCGGCTGGAAGCCTTGGATGCCTTTGCTGAGAAGCACCTCGACCTCACCACAAAAGCCGCCGCTCCTTAGCCGCCGGTCGGTGGCCCGGCGCACTAAGTTGAGGAGGAGGAGGTCGTACGTTGATGGATGCATCTTTCTTCTTGCCTTCTGTAATCACCACTGCGATCGCATCATCATCGTGGCCTTAATTCTTATTGTGCTGTTGCATTCTCGTTCTAGTCAATACCAACATGTGCGATCCCTTTGCTTAATTATATGCATCACTGTAACTAGTACTCCATCGGTCAATTTATAAGTTGTGCTTACCTTTTCCATCAACTTCGTGCAACGCGCGGGCATCTTTCTAGAAACACTAGAACATGTCGGACCGCGTGTGACCAAACCGATGATGCGCCAACCTAGCTACTACGTGCCCTGCTTATCTGGCGGAAATAGCCCCGCCCTAGCATTTCCAATCGTTATTTCTATCTATCGATCGTGCCAAGGAGCAGAACCAAAATGTTACAATTTATACATGTTTCTCTACTCCTACTCCTATAAAAGACTCAGTTGGTGATGGTGGTGTGTCTGCCATCCGTCGTTTCTGACTGTTAGATCTGCATCTAACGGCTGTGAGGTAAGTTGTGGCATTTTTGCAACAATAGCCCACTTCTATGCTCCAATTTGCAGAAAACCCCTTATTATCTTGAAAGCAACCACATCCCTCCCTCACCTCATCAAAACAGCTTGAGAAATATATTTTGAGTGAAAAGTACTCCCTCCGTTCCTAAATATTTGTCTTTCTAGAGATTTCAATAAGTGACTGCATACAGAGCAAAATGAGTGAATCTACACTTCAAATATTTAGGAACGGAGGGAGTAATATATTAGGAGTATATCAAAACAAGAGTGATTTCTTTCAAGTTTGTGAACAAGTACTACTATTCTACTACTTTGGATCCGTCGCAATGCACGGGCACATTGCTAGTAAAAGGAAAAGGCCTGCTGCGTTCGCGTCGCACTCCCCCCCCCCCACACGCCCGGGAATCGGGAGTACTCCACGGCCCGTCCGGCATGACACATAGCTTAGGGAAGGCGTGTTGCCTAGCATTTTCACTTTCATGTGGGACCGCCGTTGAGCAAACCGACTATTGGCAAACCGCACCCCGCCCGCTGCCGGGTTGGAAAACAGAAACGAGGGGAAGATCTAGCTGTAGCACAGAAGCCAAGAAATTTGGTGTCAGATGGGGCTCGTTTATAGAGTAGGAGCATTCCGTACTACTCTACTCCTACTAGTACCAAGTTTGTACTATACAACTAGTACTACCACTATACAACTAGTAGGTACGTGCACGGCACAACATCGTAGGAACAAAAAATGGGAAGATCTTGTTTTGGGTGATTTATCTTTCTTTCAGTCAATGTAGTATGAATAATATGATGTGGGGGGCACCCATGAAGCTTATGTGGCTTGGTTGCATGGCTACGAAAGGTTAGAGAAAAATAAATAGATAATGTGTTTAGAGTGCACTCCACTAAACAGATATACTTTGGATCCATTGCAACGGGCCGGCACATCTATATCTATACCCCCTATATAGTGTGTGAATAACTTTGAAAGTTGGTCGTTGGATGAAGCCAATCCGACGGTACAAACATGGCAAATCCGAGCACTACTGGCCGTTGGATATCATCTACATTCCACCAGATTCTGCCACATGTAGAATCTAGAAGACTCCATGGTTGAACTTCATTCATGACTAGCTTTGCCACAACTAAGCTTCGGCAAAGTGTGTCTGCCACAAAAAATGTGGCTAACAAAATGGCCACCACAAGTGTGACAAGATTTGGCAAGAAGTTGAGTCTATGACATGTGGACCATGTAGCTAGAAAAGTGTGGCAAGCCACAAGTGTAGCAATGAACCAAACACATGCCTGGTGTGTTTGGTAGGGTGTATGAAGGGTGCATGATCCCAAGAGTTCCCTTCTCGACCCACTTTTGGGTATTTGGTAGAGTGTATGGAGGGTGCATGAGTCCACACTAGATTAGCACAAATACACTAGAGGCATGCATGAAGAGAGCATACATGAAGAGGGGTGTTGAGTTGAGCATGCATGAAGAGGGAACAACTATGCTGAGACGAGAACGCAACCAAACACACTTCGGCATGCCTAAGCTTAGGTGTGGCAACCTTAGGTTGCAAACCAAACCATAACTTTGAAAGTTGGTCATTGGATGAAGCCAATCCGACGGTACAAAGATGGCAAATCCGAGCACTACTGGCCGTTGGATATCATCTACATTCCACCAGATTTTGCCACATGTAGAATCTAGAAGACTCCACATGTAGAAGCATAATGCACAAACCACCAGAATCTCATGCATGCAATGCACGTGTACCTTACTAGTACTCCCTCCGTCCGGAAATACTTGTCCTAGAAATGGATAAAATGGATGTATCTATAACTAAAATAAGTCTAGATACAACCATTTCCCAGACAAGTATTTCCGGACGGAGAGAGTAGTTGGTAGATAGTAAGAAACAAATTCCGGGTTTGGCACGAGCTCATACTGCGGGAGCACCACAAGGCCTGCAGCAGGAGTTACATTTCCATCTTGGGGCCCACAGGACCGAACTTCAGTGGCTTAGTGCCCGGCCTATGAGTCAATGACATGCGGACCTTAAATGCGTCTGGCCCACATGTCATTCTCATGGTGGTGGTGTGGTTCGCGACTCACTCGTTCGAGATGAACCGACCGGTGGGGGCGTGGCCGTGGCGAGGGTGCCACAGCTGGGCGTCGGGGCGTTACGAGGCGTAGATCGCCACACTGGTGGGTACTACCTGTAGTACAGAAGTACTCCAGCTGAGGATTGATGCCCGGGACGAAAGGTGTCACAGCCGTGCTGGATGAAAATTCGATGGTGCGGGAGTACGGATCGGAGCACAGCAGCGGAGCAGGCAAACCGCGTCCAATCGGGTGTGGCTGTGGTAGAAAGTTGATGGTCGCCGCAGTTCAGCTGTCCTGCATACCATGCACACAAAGGCAGAGGAGCGGTGGGGCCGAGAGGGATGAGGCGCACGTCGGGGGGATGAGGATCCCCTGACGTGAACAATCCTACCATTCTATCACTGACATGTGGGACCCGCAAGTGTGGGTCCCACCAGTCAGTGAAGGAAAGGCAGGGTAAGGCAGTGATAGCCACGTCAGAGGATCCATGTCCACATCGGGGGACGTCGTGCTTACATGTAGGGTTGGAGCGGCGTCGTGGGAATCGCGTGTGGGTGTGGCAGTGGTAGAAACAAGAAACATGATGGTCGCCGTGGTTCAACTTCCATGGTGAAGTTGTCATGTCTGCTGACACATGTATATCAAAACTAGAGTGTTTATATTTCAAGCACGTGAACAAGTATTATTCTACTACTTTGGATCCATTGCAACGCACGGGCCAGCACATTGGTAGTAGTAGTGTCTATCTCTATCTCTAGAGGCCTTCCCTCGTTCATCCTTTTCTCTCACAAGATAAACTACTCATACAAATGCATCTTGATGTTCTGTGGAATGCACGAGGATGTTTCCTTGGGGGTCTCTCCAGCGCGGCGTGGCCGTAGTTGCAAGTTGACGTCCCTTGAGATGCCGACGTTGAGGGGTACTCGGATTTCGTCCGATGAGCAGGTAAGATGAGTTTGATCACGTAGTAAATGCATTCTAAAGACTACTTCCGTGTCCATTTCCTAATTCTCCCCCTGCCCACTGTTTCACAGGTTAGGCTCAGTGCGAGTGGAGATTGGCTTGCATATGTACGGGAGGGTACCAACATCAATTTGCACAACATTTACAATGGTGACACTGTTCCCGTAGAACCTTTGTCCAACATTGGGATCAGCCATGCAACGGGCCACCGCATGAATTGGTACGATAGAACAACGGTGAGATTGAATAAGATAGCACGAACCTTGCACATGGCGGTCAAATGTGGACCATGCTGTCTGCGGCCGATTTGTTGCCGTACGAGTACGAAGACGTTGTGCTCCTTTCTAACCGCATCTTGGCGGTGACAAACCACGGGACTTGTTTCGTATGGGACACATCCTACGATATACTCCCTCTCTCCCAGTTTATTTGTTTTGAATCTTTTCGTTTTATAAGATTCAAATTCAAATTTAGAGGGGCAGTGGGGTCGGGGGACGTGTGGTGTCATGGGTTCGTACGGCATCGTGGGAATCGCGTGTGGCTATGGTAGAAACTTGATGCTCGCCGCATTTAAGGTGGCCCACATGTCAAGCACACAAAGGTAGATGGGCGGTGCGGCCGAGAGGGGTGAGGCGCACGTCAGGGGACGTGGTGCCGTGGCTGGAGCGGCGTCGTGGGAATCACGAGTGGCAGTGGATGAAACGTGATGGTCGTCGTTGTTGAACTTCCATGGACAAGCTGTCATGTCTATGGACACATGCATTGCATACCGATCACTAGAAGGAGTAGTAGAGAAAGCTAGGCGGATAAATAGTTTCTTATAGTCAAGCAGACCCATGCTACTACTTGTTCCAAAGACATGCACACCATCGAAATAGTCCATCTATATCAATATACATAGAGAGGGGATATTTTTTTTACAAGAGAGGAAATAGTTCATCCATCCATAATGCCCTGCTGCTGGTGCTTCTTCTTCTTCTTCTTCTTCTTCTTCTTCTTCTTCTTCTTCTTCTTCTTCTTCTTCTTCTTCTTGTTCTCATTTTCTGTGGGAGACGGCTTCGCAACAAGCTCTCTGGACTTGCAGCTATCTCGAAACTAACACGGGCATCGAGGGCTGCATATTTTATCCGCTCGTACGTCAAGGGATAATTCTCCCATCCAAACGACCTGAATGACAGCGTCTCGTCACCCTTCTGAAGATTTGTTCCTAGCACAAAATTTGCTACGTCGAATAGGGATGGTGTCGGTTTATCACAATCTTCAAAGGAATTTTTATTTTGGTTTGTAGGTCAGCGATGCTTTTCAAATCAAGGTTGTACGGCTCCAACTTCTGTTTGTCCCCTGCGATGGCTGCCCCACAGAAGTATATGTCCTCCCGAGACAAGAAATCGTGAAGCTCACCTGGTATGGAGGGCGCGTGTATGATGTGGTACACCAAAACATCATCTTCGAGGCACAACTGAAGGACAGCGCCGCGTTGGATCTTCCCAATGGCACGCTCCGTGTACTCTGCGTCGAGACCAATGACATTCATCTCCACCTTTTGGAGGGAGTTGGATACATTGTTGATCCACTTCCGAACAACCCTTGGGTGGTCGGTGACTGTTCCAACTATGCTCAACGAGCCTTCGACGAGGACATGTTGGACGCTAAAAACCTGCATCTCGATCTCTTTCGCCATTTGGAACCGCTGGACCGGAGGGCTATGGTTTGGAGAATTAGGATTAGATGGCTAGTCTAACTTAAGAAGAAGATTATTTATAGGGGCTTCAGAATTACTCCAGGAGGATGTGAAGAGGTTAAAACAATGTGAATGCAGTGTGGTTTGGATGCAAATGAAGATCAAGGAGTAGTGAAAAAGCCGAGGAAAATCGGTTCCCGATGGAGAAGTAAATGGGAGAAGTTATGCACATGCATGGGGAGAGCTACGGTGGTTTGAGTGCTGCATGCAATGGATTGGACGGGCTCTTCGGTTGCCTTTTCTCTCTCCCACGCGCACAGAATGGCCCACTTGCATGCTGCAGTTTATTGGCTGGAGTCTGGCTGCAGCTGCTCATGCGTACGCTAATTAATGCTGTGAATGCGGGGCATGGAGGGAAATGGGCGCATGCAAAAGGGTATATACGCAGACTAATTAGAGAACTACTGAAAAAAGTTATGCACAGACAAAAGAGGACCGGAGGGAGTACTACTCATGTTCCTACTACGGTTAAGGAATATGCGGTTATCCTCAAAAAAGAAAAGTCCTTCGCGCTTCCGCATGCACGAGAATTTGGTTCTGCTCGCAATATGGATGATAGCTGGAGGATGAAGTGAACCCAGAGGCATGCTAGCATGGGAGTGTACTCATGTTCCTACTACTCCTACTAGTAGTAGTAGTAGTAGTACAACTGTGGTACACTTGATGGTCAAAATACTATTATTCATCCGGTCCTCACAGTGAAGTGAAAAGACCCTACGCCCGAGGTGACACCAGTCCAGGCGGCGTGTCCGGGTTACCAAAGTCAGCCTCACCTTGTGCAATGTGCAGTCACTGTCACCGCAGTTGTATAGCATGCCTTGCCTCGTCTCCCTCTCCCCTAGCACCACACCATCTCCATCTCCGTCTCGCCGGAGATCCTGAGGTTACTCTTCATTATCTCACTGTGCCCCCGCATACCCTCGCCTCGCTCGCCTCCCCCAGTACCACTATTCCCTCGCTAGCCGCTCCAGCACCGACAACCTTCTCCCCCGTAAATCAAGCCCCCCAAAACCCCACCTTCCAAACTCCACCATGGCCGAACGCGAACCGCGCAGGATCCATATGAGCCACGATTGGAGCAATCTCCCCAGTGACGTCCTCGACCTCTGTTGTTCGTGTATGGATATGTTGAGTGCCCTGCGGCTGGCTGCATGGTCGAGGGGCATGCACATGGCCATCATCGAAGCGAGGCCAAAGCTTTTCAAGACACCCTGCTTGCTGCTATCTCGTCTTGCGAGATTGGCTCACCATGATACGGAGGCGTACATGATGCCCCTCGACTTCAATCCGATCTCCATTAGCCGAAACTTCTTTGCAGGTATGTAGTGGGTCGCCATACATCATTTCCCTCGACTTCGATCCGATCACCATCGCCCGAAACTTCTTGGCAGGTATGTACTGGGTCGGCATGAACACCCACTGGATGGCTGCCTTCAGAGAAGACGGTAAAAAGTTGGTGCTCGTGAACTTCCAGACCTCCCATGAGATTATCCTTCCTTCGTTGGATTATATAGAGTTTTACCATCGCGGTCCTAGTCATCTAGATTACCACGTCAGTTGGAGAGACCTTGTTTTGCAGAAGATTGTAATCTGCCAAGTGCCCACACGACATGCGAATTACGTAGACTTCAAGCTAATTGCCTTGTTCGACCGCGGACTCGCCTATCTTTACGCCGGTGCCTTCTTTAGCTGGAGACAACTCAGCTCACAGTGGATCATTGTCAAAGCTGATACACACTTTTGTGATGCTATTGAACACAATGGCATCATCTACGCGATCGACAAAGCAGATGGCACCACGTATTGCTGGGAGGGCGCGTGTAAGTTGTTTCCATCTCATGTTAATGATGACGCCATGACACTGTTTGAACTTATTGTGATGATCGACATATCCCTGTTTGAGGAGAATTTGAGTAGAACTATGGCAATGTATTAGAGACGCCGTAAATCAAATATATTTGGAATGAGTTAATTCATGCGATTGTGATCATGTCATTACAGCCAATTTGTACCCCTGATAATCAAACGGTTAGGAATATATGGATATTCTCCTTATTTTACAGTAATCTATATACTACTACTAAATATGAGTGTGTATCAATGGCCATGTTAGTTTCCTCATTTTCATGATGTAGAAACATGCACCACACTGTTGGTTTCATCTAATCATACATTAGGGAAGTAAATGTGCATATGGAGAACTCTATATTTGGAAGTAGTGAAATCCTGTAATGCTTACCATGTGTACATACCTATATTCTCCCTTCAGCAATCAATGGCTAGGATAATATCCTCACAAAAATTTTGCCCACAGAACACGAGTATATAACAATGCATGGTCTGTTAGTTAACTTGAAGAATTTGTTTGTGAGGACAGAACATGATTACATAACATGCATGACATGGTAGTTTCCTGTGAAGAATCGATTGCGAGATAACATGAGTATAACCATGCATGGCACTTCTATATTTTCGAACCCAGTATACATTTCCCTGTATTTTCCTCCCAGTTCCAACAGGGACATATCAATGTTGTTTCTTGCATTATCCTACTCATACTCTGAACAATGCTGATCTTACATTAATAATGCCTGTCCTTTTTGATATGATGCAGTGTCCCTACAATTACCGCCCTTTGTAATCACACCACCTTTGCCAAAAACAGGGAAGCACAACTAGTTCCTAGCTCGATCAGACGACGGCAAAAGACTGGTGATCATTCGGACACATGAGCCGGAAAAGTTATATTGCAAAAACCCCACTGTATACAAGCACCGTGAAATACGTGAGTATCCGGACAGTGGTTGTTATGTCTATGAGCAAGATACCAGCTTGTTGGGGCCTTCAGGATTTTTTAGTTGGAGGCGGGTAAACCGCCTTGGTTCACACTCTCTGTTTCTTGGACTCAATTATCCGATTAACCAGGAGATCACCGTTGGCAAGGACCTTGATGGCAGATAGGCTCTGTTTGCTATGGAAAATTGTGTCTACACGGTGAGCCCTAGGAGTTCGGGAGCAAACTCCCCTGATTGTCAACGATACAGCCTGCATCCAAAAGAAGGTGAGAATGACAAAGGCATCCGGATTAACTCTGATCCTTGGATGTCTCAATTACGACAGGCAGTGATGTGGTTCAAGCCTTCAGGTTGATAGGTAATTGGGCAGTTGCGTCGAAATGGTGGAGTACTGGTGTCTCCGGATCATTGGTCGCTAAAGCGGGGCTGCAAATTATGATGGTGTTGGATCATCTCTTCGAATGACTTTGTTGTCTTTGCTGCTTGTTCTGGATGGGTAGTTCTTTCTTTTGTTATGCATATTCCTTTTCATTTGGTCATCCTCGTCTATGTCACTCTTACTATGTAATAGTTGCCTCTGTTTAGAATGCCATTCTCGTCTGGATCACGAGAGTCTGAGCGCTGCAAATGGGTGCGTTTTGGTAGTGTAGCAAGACTTCTTATGAACTATCATGTCTTGTTGTTTATGTCAGTAGTAGTCACTAGTCAGTGTTTGAATGTTGTATATATCGTTGTTTCGAACTATTTATTGTCTCGAACTACTGGTGGGCTAAATGAGGGCATCACCATCCTCCAGTGTTCAGAGTGTATCTCCTTTTTTCAAGTTATATAATTTGAGCTTAGTGTCTTTTCGATGATGTACACTTGTTTGGGCCAGTGAGGTGTCGTTGAATATGGGTCGAGTAGTAACGCAATGCTAAACAGGTCAATTATGACTCTCAGGCCGGGCTCTCAAAAGATCCTAAAAAAGGTCGGGCTCTCCAAAAAAGAAAGAATAAGGACTCTTAGGCCGACATGTGGGCGCCACCGGTGTTTTCGTGCGCTTGCGCGCCGAGAGCATATTGGCGCGTGTTCGAAATTCAAGCTACCTTTTCATCCCCAATCTCCCGCCCCTCCCCCACCTCTGGAATCTCGATTCCTACTCCAGTTCCCCCAAATCCCCCTCCTATACTCCCTGTACTCAAGCTCACTATCATGTCGCCGGTCAATGCGGATCTCCGAGCCGGAGATCCTGAGGTCCATCCTGCCTTCGGTCGTTGCATGCTGTCGCTCAACAGTGGCATAGCGGCGCTTGACGACCAGTTTGCCGGCAAAGTGCTGATGGTAACCATCAACGGCGACCGGCCTCCCGTCTCGCCGGACGACCTTGTCAAAGCTCTTGGCATTGCGCACGGCATCCAAATAAGTGACTTGCTCGTCGAAGTCTGTCCGCCACCGGCTGATTTCTTCGTCAGGTTCCGGACAACTTTCGACTACAGTCGTGTGTTCGAATCTTCCCGGCATTTGTTCTGCGATGGCGCGCTGGCGAGCTTTGATTGATGGCACCCAGGATGGGGCTCGGTGCCCTCTGAGCTTGAGTTTTTAACAAAGCTTACCTTCCACGGCATGCCTCGATGTGCTTGGAACAGCGAGTCCATGAATGAGCTTATCAAGGACCTTGGAGGTGAGCTCGTAAGTATGTTTGTTCCTCCAGACAGCTGGGCTCTGACGGTTATGGCATGGATGAAGAAGCCGTCCACCATACCGAAGGTGATTGGTATTGAGATACCGGTGCAGGAACCGGGGTTGTACTATTCATCGCCACCAAGGCCGCCGCGGACCACGTTAGGGATGTACCTGTATCGAGTGTTCGTGCATGTCGAAGAACTGGTCAATCCATCAATCGAAGTCCTGCCGCCGCCGCTGGTGCCAGGGTCCGTCGACGACGTCCATTACAGGAGTCAACGTCAGACTTTCCCCGTGTTGCTCGGAACGATGGATGGCACAGGGCCTACTCCATCGCGCGGCGGAGGCCACTGCTTCTTTGGGAGAAGAGGCAGGGCTGGCTGCCTGGATGTGCTCTAATTTGAGGTAACAACCGAATCTTGTCAGATACTAGTTAAATCCGAGCTATGGGTGTGAAGCACTGATGTGCCAGTACATTTGATTGTGACCTGTTCTAATTTTGTACCTGAACTTTTTTTAGAAAGGGCTGTACATCAACTTAATGTGCTAGCAGAACTTATTGTGTTGTCTGTCTGTTTTCTTTGCACAACATTCAAGATATTTCCCTGTCATTGATAAAGACGATGAACCGTTATGTACGAGTTCGTTGGTTTCAACATAGCCCTACTCGTAGCGATCCACTGCTTCCATCCTGATTGTGCCGCCTGCGTGAAATTTTTGTATGCAAGTTCAGTGTGCTATGATGTTATATATGATTGTGTCAACTATATAAGTTTTTACTGAGCATCAGCAATGCATATGGTTGAAAGATGTATTTACGAGCATCGACCGATGGGTCTCTCTCTCTCACACACACACACACGCACAAGTGGGACCCGTTGAATTATTCCTTTGCTCGTGACAGCTTTTAATTAGGTTCCACTGTAATCTAACTTTTTCCTTAAGTTATTAATTGAGCTCAGTGACTTCAAAAAGTTGTACAGAAGCCTTGTTTGGGCCTTTCCGGCGTCGCTGAATTTGGGCTGAGTAGCCATGTTAGGTTGTACTGTACTACACAGGCCTTTTTTTCAACATCAGCAATGCAACTGGACCGACAGTTGTACACAATATCCGGGTGAACTTGTTATTCTCCGCCCCGCTGGGCTGCAAACTTTCCTAGGAGGTATGCATTAGGCCTAACAAGAAAATGGACTTTAAGAAATAATAAATGGGATGTAATTATAATAACTGGGCAGTAACTATAAAAAAATGCACCAAACACGTAGTTAGTTTAAAAAATATATTATTTTTGGAATTTGAAAATTTTAATTTCATTACTTGTTGCGCGCGCAATATTTCGTTGGATTTTAACGTAATACAACTTTATTTTGAAATTATATTTAATCTGACTAGAAATTTGGGATAAAAATATTTTAGATCCCATAAAAATGTGGGAATTTTTTTGAATTCTGTTTTGAGCGGTTGGTTGAAATTATTAATCGTTGTCCTAACTAGAAAATGGGTTGTACTTTTAACAAACTGTAAATGGGCTGTAGTAAATTCCATTAGAATTAAAAAACGGGCTGTACTTTTAACGAACTGTAAATGGGCTGTAGTAAATTCCATTAGAATTAAAAAATGGGCTGTACATTCTTACAAATCGCAAATGGGCTATATATTCTCTGCCACACACTTGTGGGCCTTCTAAGTTGACGCGTTCCCTAAAAAAACTTAGTTGATGCGTAGGCAAGGCTTTGTCAACAACACACGGTTCTGGCAGCTGTGGCCGTTGGATGTCCATCCAACGGATGTCGTGCTTCTTCTTCAATCTCGGATATTCTTGCTTCAGCCGCCCAAAAAATGATTCCTCCCCCTGACATCTGGGGCTCACCGTTTCGGAGGCTGACCTGTGGGCCTACTAAGTTGACGCGTACCAAGGGCTTTGTCAACTTAGTCAATATAAACGATTCTAGCTGTAGTGACCGTACGATGTCCATCCAACGACCGTAGTGCTTCTTCAACCTTTGATCTTCTTGCTCCAGCCGCCCAAAGCAGCACCGGTCGTGCCGCGTGCTCCTGCCTCCCATGGCCGGTTGTGATGCCGCGGAGGCCTCACCGCCCCCTACTACTCCCACCGCTGGTCAGGCCATCCCTCTACTCACCCACACCCGCTGTTATTCTGCGGCGATGGCAGCCTCACACCGCAGCCGAACCAGTGTGTAACACCCCGGATGTAACTTTCCATATTTGTAACTCCAACTCTTGCCATTTTCGGTTATGTGTTATGATATTCCCTCCGTGGTTGGGTTTTGTCTTCGTTTTGCTTTCTGTTCATGTCATGCATTTCATATCATGTCATCATGTGCATCTCATTTGCATACGTGTTCGTCTCATGCATCCGAGCATTTTCCCCGTTGTCCGTTTTGTAATCCGGCACTCCCACCTCCTCCGGCGCACCCCTCTTCTTTCTTTTCGTGAGCGGGTGTTGAACGTTCTCAGAATGGACCGAGTCTTGCCAAGTGGCCTTGGCATACCACCGGTAGACCACCTGTCAAGTTTCGTTCCATTTGGAGCTCGTTTGATGCTCCAACGGTTAACCGGGTAACCGCAAAGTCCTTTTGTGTGTTGCAGCAAAAACTCCCTCTAAACAGCCCAAAACCCCTCTAAGTCTCTTCCATGCTCTAGGTCGTTCGATCACGATCGTGTGGGCGAAAAACGTGCTCCATTTGGACTCTCCTAGCTCCCTCTACTATAAAACTCCTCCCCCTCCGAAATTTATTCACAGATCAAACCCTAGCAAACCACCCCGCCGCGGCCGGACACATCCGTCTACGGCCGGACGAATTCCGCCGCCGGCCGCAGCCACTCACGGCGCGCCACGTCGCCCGGGCTGAGCCCCACTTCGCCGCCGACCGCGCGAGCCCACGAGGCCCGCGTCGGGCCCTCCCCGGCCCGGCTCCGCCCGCGCGCCCCGTCGCCTCTTCGCTTCGCCTCCGCCCGCCGCTGCCTGAGGCCTCGCCGCTGACGCCGTCCGCCGCCTCGTCGTCCCACCCATCGCCGCCGGCGCGCCGCCGCCCGCGCCCGAGGACGACGCCGCCGCCCGCGGTCCCGTGCCCGTCTCCCCGAGCTCCTTCCGCGGCTCCTCTCCTCCGCCTCCTTCCCGAGGTCCTCCACCGCCGGCCGCCGCGTCTCTCTCTCCTCCGTCTCTGGCGACGAACTCCGGCCGTCCTCGAGCTCGAGCCCGATCTGGATCTGGCCTAGGGTTGACTTTCCCCCCTCTCAAATTTCTCCAAGTCCCGAGCATTTTATCTTCTGTTGCATACTTCACTGCATCATAACTCTCTGCATATAGCTCCGTTTCATGCGTGTAATATATCGAAATGTTCGTCTTGAGATGCTCTTCATTTTGTTCCATTGCACCATGTTCATTTGAGTCCATCTTGATGCCCAAATCTCTGGTGCAAGAGGGCTATATGCTGTTAACTGCTGTTACTTATCAGAACTTGGTGATTTGTTATTTTTGTTGCTGATGATGTGTGCATCTTATGGGTATGAGCTCTACAGGTGTTTTGATGTATGCCATGCCATCTTTACAGAGGTTTATGACATGTATTTTTGTGATCTCTGTGGTGACTAGCACAAGCATGCAAACTAGGCTTTGTGATGTTTCTGATTTCAGGGACTTAGTATTTTGCTAAGTCTGTCTGCTGTTATTTTGTTGCCATGTATCCATGGGTCTACAGAGAGATCCATGCTCCTTTTGGAGATGTTCAGCAAGGATGTTTTGTAGATATAGTTGTGCTCTATCCATTCATGCCTCTGTTTGCAATTATGGAGTGCCATAGCATGACTCAATCTTGCTCTACTTTTGCTATAAAATATTTCTGGCAGATTGTTTACGTGTTATTCGATTTTGCCAAGGTTGTTGTAGTTGATACATTCATGCTATGTATTTGTTCTTGCCATGGATAGCTTCATAAACATACCGTCTTGCTGTAAGTATGCTTGTTTTGTCATGCATTGCTTTGTGTTGAGTGAATCAAGCTCACCAAGATGCCTTCATATTATTGTTTCTGCCATGCTCTGTTTTCTGCTAAGTCTGAAACCTATTAACGAAACTTTCTATGTTTACATGGTTGCCATCATATCCTCTGGTCCTTTTTGGCTCATGGTCAGTAAGGTACTTGTGTTCTTTGCATTCAGTAGATTCATGCCATGCCTTGTTTTGCTATGTTAAGTTCCTGTAGAATGTGTTTAGCTTGCTCTAAACATTGCTACCTGATGCTGTTTCAGCCATGTCCAGTAATTTCACCAAGTCTGTGAACCTGATATCTTTTGCACTTTTGCCATGCTTGTTTGAGCCTGTTATGTTATGATCTAGCCGTAGCTCAGTGTTCATCTTTTGTCAAGCATCTCCTGTAGATAACTGTCATATGCTTTGTTGCTACGTTGGAGTGCTGTAGCATTGTTACTTGTTGCATTCTAAGTGCTATCATGTTGTTAATCGCAGATTCGTGTCATTCTTGTTTTGCTTGCCATTTGCAAACCGTGCATCCGTTTCCGGTGATCTTTATCTCATCTTTCCAGTGGCATGCTTGGTTTGCCAAGTTACTGCCTTGTTCATCATTTTTCTTCCGGAGCACGCATATGCATCGCATATCATATCTCGCATATCATGCATGTTTTGCATCATGTTGCTTGTGCATTTCCCGTGTTTGATTGTGGTTCCGTTGCTTGTGTTCTTGTTTTGGGTAGAGCCGGGAGACGAGTTCGTGAACGAGGAACCTGTTGAGTACGCTTACGAGGATCAAGCTTTCGACAACTCTGAGAACCTTGCAGGCAAGATGACCATACCCTCGAAATCACTTCTATCTTTGCTTTGCTAGTTGTTCGTTCTATTGCCATGCTGCACTACCTACCACTTGCTATATCATGCCTCCCATTTTGCCATGTTAAGCCTCTAACCATCCTTTCCTAGCAAACCGTTGTTTGGCTAAGTTACCGCTTTTGCTCAGCCCTTCTTATAGCGTTGCTAGTTGCATGTGAAGATAAAGTTTGTTCCATGTTGGAACATGGATATTTTGGAATATCACAATATCTCTTATTTAATTAATGCATCTATATATTTGGTAAAGGGTGGAAGGCTCGGCCTTATGCCTGGTGTTTTGTTCCACTCTTGCCGCCCTAGTTTCCGTCATACCGGTATTATGTTCCTTGAGTTTGCGTTCCTTACGCGGTTGGGTGATTTATGGGACCCCCTTGACAGTTCGCCTTGAATAAAACTCCTCCAGCAAGGCCCAACCTTGGTTTTACCATTTGCCACCTAAGCCTTTTTCCCCCGGGTTTTCGCGAGCCCGAGGGTCATCTTTATTTAAACCCCCGGGCCAGTGTTCCTCTGAGTGCTGGTCCAAACTAGAGCCACTTGCAGCGCCACCTTGGGGAAACTCGAGGATTGGTTTTAGTTGTACGTAGTGTTCATTCGGTGTGCCCTGAGAACGAGATATGTGCAGCTCCTATCGGGATTTGTCGGCACATTCGGGCGGCTTTGCTGGTCTTGTTTTACCATTGTCGAAATGTCTTGTAAACCGGGATTCCGAGACTGATCGGATCTTCCTGGGAGAAGGTTTATCCTTCGTTGACCATGAGAGCTTATAATGGGCTAAGTTGGGACACCCCTGCAGGGTATTATCTTTCGAAAGTCGTGCCCGCGGTTATGAGGCAGATGGGAATTTGTTAATGTCCGGTTGTAGAGAACTTGACACTTGACTTAATTAAAATACATCAACCGCGTGTGTAGCCGTGATGGTCTCTTCTCAGCAGAGTCCGGGAAGTGAACACGGTTGATGGGTTATGTTTGACGTAAGTAGGAGTTCAGGATCACTTCTTGATCATTGCTAGTTTCACGACCGTTCCTTTGCTTCTCTTCTCGCTCTTATTTGCGTATGTTAGCCACCATACATGCTAGTGCTTGCTGCAGCTCCACCCCACTACCTTCTCCTCCCCATAAGCTTAAATAGTCTTGATCTCGCGGGTGTGAGATTGCTGAGTCCTCGTGACTCACAGATTCTACCAAAACAGTTGCAGGTGCCGACGATACCAGTGCAGGTGACGCAACCGAGCTCAAGTGGGAGTTCGATGAGGAACGTGGTCGTTACTATGTGTCTTTTCCTGATGATCAGTAGTGGAGCCCAGTTGGGACGATCGGGGATCTAGCATTTGGAGTTATCTTATTTTCATTTGGATTTGACCGTAGTCGGTCGATGTGTGAATTTTGGATGATGTATGAATTATATTTATGTATTGTGTGAAGTGGCGATTATAAGCCAACTCTCATTATCCCATTCTTGTTCATTACATGGGATTGTGTGAAGATAACCCTTCTTGCGACAATACCACAATGTGGTTATGCCTCTAAGTCGTGCCTCGGCACGTGGGAGATATAGCCGCATCGTGGGCGTTACACAGTGAACCCTCGTACTCCTCTTCGCGCGGGCTTCCACTGCCGCGTCTTCCCCGGCTCCGCGTCGTCCCCTTCCTGGGCCTCGCCGTCATTCACCGCCCTGGTGCTCTCGGCGCGGCGTGGTCAACGTGGTCAAGGAACAGCTTCCATCGGACGTGGACTGTACGTGGAGAGGCTGACAGCTGGGTCCACGGCCGCAGCAAGGAAGTGCCTCCTTATTACGCGCAAAATAATTATTCCTCCACCTGACAACGGGGACCCACCGGACGGGCCACCGTATTTCGTGAAAAAAACGTTTCCCCCTGACTGCTGGGACCTACCAGCTACATCTTCGCAAGCAAGGAAGTGCGTCCGGGCAAAAAAACGATTCGCCCCCCTGACTACTGGGACCCACCAGCTACATCTTCGCACGCAAGGAAGTGCCTGACAGTCGGGACCCACCCGGTCGAAGCGTACGTAGCGTTGTCATTCTGGTCGTGAACGTGTACATACATACTGGTCTATGTAGAGGCGCGCACGTGTCGTAGTAGAGGCGCGCACGTAGCATGTACACGTACATACAGCGACTAGTGTGCAAGAAAGAAAATACGGCCATGTACGTACATACGGGCAGGGTCTCGAACGCCTACTCGCGCATACGTACGGCCAGGGCTCGTGTACATGGTTGGGTCGGAACGGAGAAACAGCGTCGTCGTCGTATTCATGGGGAGCCAACTGGCTAGGTCGGAACGGAATGCGTCGTCATGTTCATCGGGAGGGCTTGGACGGAACAGCCAGTGGAAACGGGGCCTAGCGTACCGCAGAACGGAGGAAACGGCCTTGTGTTCGACCGGCCACGGTTGAAACGGGATCCTGTTCATCGGGAGGGGTCTGGCGTACCGCAAAATGGAGGAAATGGACCTCCTACGGTCGAAACGGGGGTCGTGTTGATCGGGAGGGGTGTGGCGTACCGCAAAACGGTGAAAACGGACTTGTGTTGGAGCGCTACGGTCGAAACGGGGGTCCTGTTCATTGGGAGGGGTGTGGCGTACCGCAAAACGGGACTCCACGGGATACTGTTCATCTCCATCGTCGACCCCCTCCAGCCTCCATGGGCCACTGTTCATCCACCGTCGACCTCCTCCAGCCTCCACCTGCGACTTTTCATCCACGGGCTCATGTTCATCCAGCCTCCACCGCCCGCTACTCCACCGGCTACTGTTCAACCAGCCCTCTCCACGGGCTCCTGTTCAACCACCCCTCCACGGGCTACTGTTCAACCAACCCTTCACCGTCTACTGTTCATCCAGCCCTCCACGGGGTGGTCCTGTTCATCTAGCCCTCCACGGGGTCCTGTTCATCCAGCCCCAACCGGCTCGATCGATCGGGGTCCTGTTCATCCAGAGGCAACACCACGGGGTCCTGTTCATTCACCCCCATCGGGAACTGTTCATCCAACCCCCCTCCCTCCAGCAACACTCACTGTTCATCCAGAGGCAACACCATGGGGTCCTATTCATCCACTCTCACCGGGAACTGTTCATCCAACCCCCCCAGCAACGCTCACTGTTCATCTAGAGGCAGCATTGATCGGCTTCAGTTAGCAGCAGTAGCGAAGGAATCGCTCGATCAGGTTCAGTTAATAGCCATCGATCGATCGCTCGGGTTCAGTAACGCGTAGCCTGCAGTGCAATCGCTCGGGTTCAGTTAGAGCCCAACGCCTCGCTCGGGTTCAGTTAGAGCCCAACGCCTCGCACCCACGCGCATGCGTGTACGAGAGAAACGCGCATCGCTCGGCCCCGACCACCCACCGTAACCGGGAACACCCCGATATTTTCCTCGTCCTCGCTTCTACCACGGTTTTTTCCGTCATGGACGGCCCAAAGAATGTCATGCAGCCGCATCTCCGGCCCGCCCAGGACGAAAAGCCTATTTTCTGTCATGATTTTTTGTCATAGAAGTAGGACCCCACCACATCTATGATGATACCGTGTTTTGTCACAATTATTGTCATAGAAGTGTCATAAGTATGACAGAAAGAAATTTCGTTCGACCCAAAATGTCACGGATGTGTCTTTTTTTGTAGTGCGTGCGGATCTTCGTGAAGACCCTGCCACCGCGCCACCTCAGCAGCCTGCCTGCCTACATGGCACCGCACGCATCGCTGGCCCGGGCGCGTGTCGAAGCGAGGCGGGGCGGCGACGGACGGGACGGGCCTCGTTCCCGTCCACGATAAAGCTAATGGACACCTAAGTAGCGCATTTAATGCGTTTTGGCCCGTAACGCCAGGAGATAAGCTCGCGCGCGATACACCTTTCCACCTCCTGTGTGCCATTGTGGCGACCCCTTTTGCCTATAAAAGGAGGCCCGAGGCGACCAGGAGAGGGATTCGGCTCTTTTGGGCAAGTTACACCCCGTAGCTAGCTCAAGAACACAAGAACACTCAATACATCCACCGAAGCAGGACTAGGGTATTACGCATCCTCGCGGCCCGAACCTGGGTAAACGATCAGTGTGCTTCCTGTCAGACCTGCTCTTTGCACAACCTCGCGCCCGCCAACCATAGAAGGGATTCCAGTGATCCCATAGGTGTCGTTTCCCACCGACATAATGTAATAGAATATTTCTACCATGTAGCAACGCACGGGTAAATACCTAGCTTAGATATAGATATAGATGATCTCATTCGAATAACGTTTTTTTTCTTTCAGAAATCATTGGAATAGAAATGACACAGGGCTTACCATAGGGATTCTTCTGTAGCATCGTATTATTTTAGAAAAAGTGTACTGCTCGAGCATTAGATGTCCTAGTTATTTTTCTTATTTTTCAAATTCTTTTAATTTATTCATCATTAAATATGAAAGTACAAAGAACATAAGAAATAATAAAAATTATATTCAAGTCAATAGACCACCTAGCGATGATTACAAGCATTGGAGCGAGCCGAAGACACACCACCGTTATCGCCCCTACCTTACCGGAGTCAGGCAAATTTTGTTGTAGTAGAAAACTAGAAAGTCATCATGCTAAGGCCCAACATGACCAACGCACCAAAACAACAAATGTGGTCGATGAAGAGAAGTGTAGATCAAAAATATTCAATCTATAGACACAAATACAGACGAACAAACACTGGAATCAAATAGAGCCACCGAAGACAAATGCCTACCGAATTCGGTGAGATACGCTGGAGACACACCTCCACACGCTCTCCGACGACACTAGACGCACCACAGGGTTGAGGCTAGGTGGAAGAACCTTATTGCATCTTTACAGAGTCGGCTCCCCTTCACTTTCCTAAACAAGACACAAACCCTAACATACACAAAAAGAGCAGGAGCCCTACCGCCGGCAAGGCCCCAGGTCCATCACGCCTCCATTACCTAAGGCGACGGGAGCTGAGGCAGACCTATCGCGCCACCGATAGGAGGCGAGGAATCCCTTATCGCCACTCGCAAGAGGCACAACGAAGGGCTACGAGACATCTAGTTATCTCCCCCTTTGGGACATGATAAATGATGTGTTTCATGCACTCTGCGACTATGTATCTGAAAACAACATAAGAATATCATCACACAATTACGCAAGTACATCCTTGAATATCATCACACAATTACGCAAGTACATCCTTCGTTCACTATTATCGTAAACTATTGTAAGATGTTCTAACTTTTTAAAAAAAAATCGGATGTATGTAAATATATTTAGTGCATTTATTTATTTATTTTAGTCTGTATATAGTTCGTATTAAAATATCCTAATCATCTTATAATAATAAACGGATGGAGTAGTACTTTAACCATCTCCATCAAGCTATCTAGCGGGTTAACTAGGCCAAAGAGTGTACTGATTCCCAGTAAAAAAAAGAGTGTACTGATAACAAAGGCTCACGAGCTGCACAACGCCGCGAGAGAAGCTAGCAAAGGTTGTTGAACGAGTGGCACGTGTGAGCATCTGAGTGCCCATCACAAGGATCTGATGGTACAACTACTGGATCCTGCTGTGATCAGTTTGGAGCTAGGCAAAGTGTGCCGGTGTGTAAGTAACTCGTGGCGGCGAGGGAGAGGCCTCCCGCCGTGACGTGGGGATGAAAGATCTGCGGGAAATCGTAGCGTGATCCACGCAGAAAGTGACACTGTCGATCTCTACTGCTCTGCAATCTCATATATATATATATATATATATATATATATATATATATATATATATATATATATATATATATATATATATATACTAGTACAAATCACCGTGCGCACCGGACAAAAAATTAAAACCTGCTCCACTTGCTATTATGCAACATTCTTCAATTTTTGCAAACGTCTGAAATAAGATTACACTGAGTTTTTTTTTGACCATGAATTTTGGACGTACCTAACAATGTTCGTCATGAACTATTTCAGCTCCGCACTTTCATTTCATCGTATGAAAGAGTAGTTGTGTATGAAATAGTCTTCAATCAATTTTATGTTTTGTTGTTCAGAAAACACGGATATTTTTATTTTATTTTGAGAAGGTTTTTTTCTTAAATAGAAATTCAAGAATAATTTGTAAGAGGGAATCATTTTTTTGGTGATGATTATTTTTAATATTATATTTCATTTGTAAATATATTGCAATGTTTTTTGTGCTTATACATCCCACAACCACAAGCTTTAAGCAGTCTACAATCTGAAGCCCGAAACGGTAGAGCACTAAGAGCAGCCCACCCATCAGCCGACATCGTCCATACTCGAGTTCACTCCACACACGACACGAATCAGTCAGTAGGCCGATTCCCAATTCTCTAACCTAGCTGATGCGTGACGGCGACGCCGGCCGACGACTCCAACCCTCAACTGGCCGGTGGGAGAAGCAGGACCCAGATTTCAGTTTGTTACTCCCCTGCTCGGGTGCTCTTGACCTAGCTGCTGGTCAATCCATGAATCGTCTGCTTCAAAAAACATATATGTCTCGTCAACTTTGATCTCTTTATTTGAATCTGGTTCTTAACATTATGTAATGGGAAAACAGGAAATAATGTCGAGCTAGATGGGGATGGAGGTGATGGCAATGGATCACGATCTATCTGATTATCTGATTCCAGCACAATCGATTCAAAACATTCAGAAATTGGCGTAGATGCTAATATAGTTGGTGACATTGGTGATGGCTCTAGAACACCTGATTCAGCAATTTTTGATTTATTTGAAGGTTGGTTATCCAAATCCTCTACAATGTTCAAATCAGCAATGTCATCTATTTTCTGCAGATACAACATAAATAAAAGGTAAGCCTCAAACCGTTAGTTTGTTCATAGAATATTTCAGATTGCGCAAAGATAGAATCAACATGGAATTGTATTAAACATGGAGCAAATAGAATAGGCTGATGTTGCCACCACCAAACACATAAATATATTTGGTATTATATATGATGCAAAACTAATCTCGAGCATTGATTTACTCATTGACACAAAACTGACTAAAAGATCAAGACCGCCGCTTTTGTTCATTTACTGACTAGCATCTATGAATATTTCAAGCTTGAATCAAATAGGGAGAAACAGAACTTATTTGCCAAACCTATGGTCATTTTGTTTGCCATAGTTTTTGTAGCAACCACATTTTACCTGGGGTTACTCAACCAAGCATGCCAACACAAATTATATATAATTGGTCTAGGTATACTATTTTAACAGGAACTAAAACACAAATTTTGTTATGTTGCATGCTTCATTAATTCTTTAAGCAAAAGCTAGCTCCCTTGGTGATTCTTTTCAATTAAAGACTTTATTTCTTGACTGCAAGTACGTAGCACCTACAACTGAACTGAAGATCAGCAAGTATTTAAGCAAGACATATGTTTGGTATGCATGTGTTTTAACTAGATCAGCAAAGTTTCTGCACATCATGATTTTAGGGGTGAAGAAATCATGTGTGTCAATGGCCATTGATTAAACAACAGTATTGTCCATGAACTGTGGTAACTCTTGCCTATAAAAACTGCATGAAAAAAACAGTCTTGCTTCAGGTGAATTTTTGTGTTATCATCTTTTGTACAGGTTGAAACGAGCAAGAGTTAACTTTTGTGGTTTGTTAACAAGATTGTTCATCATATCCACTTGTGCAGGTACCATAACCAAAGCAAATCTGAATCCATGTTGAACATGATGCAAAATTATCTTCATCTGACAATACAGTGATCCATTCTAAATTTCATCAAACAGTAGACTGAATTTCATCAAATGTGGGCCAGACGCTGCTGGAGCTGAAGCTGGCAAGAGAACGGGCACGAGCAGTAGCTGCAAGGCCAACCAGAGCACACGGGCACAAGCAGGAGCCCGCCGCGACGGCTCGCCCCGTCCCTGGACATCAAAATCAATCAAATCATGTACATATATTATGAATCGGCATTAAAAGAATATGGTATAATCACTATATTCCAGCATAAGGCACCAGTATAAGCACTCAAAAACAAACATGCAGTCAAACAACATAGTAGATCAGTGGGCAAACCCTGATCCCACAGAAGACAACTCTTCATCATGTAGGATCAAATACCACTTGATAGCTAAAACTATAATGATGCCTCATCAGAAAACTCATCAAACCCAATGTATTCTGTGACAAAAAAAACCCTTACCTGGTTGACCTATATTTTTGTATCATAGCCCTCAAGTTGTCAAAGGGAAACACCATTGTAGTACCCAAATTCGACAAATTCATCAGGTTCTATGCCCATCAAGTAATATTCAAGATCGTATATAGTCCATATTGAAATCTCTAAAAAAGACTTATATTTAGGAACGAAGGGAGTAATAAAATAGAGCAGAACTGTTTTCTAGAAGTACGCCTTCCACAATAACACAGCATTCAAGTGTAGTGATTATATTGCAGAGCTCATATAAACCCACTGGTACAGAATCAATCATACACTAAACTTTCTTTACATGGAATTGGACATTAAGTTGCAAGTTTTATATTGAATTAAAAGGCAACCAGCTTATATTGAATAAGCAAACAACAACCTGTGAAGACTAAAATTCATAGCTGCCTATTAACCAAAATTATCATGTATAATATGTCTATATGCTATACAGTGGTTAGATTTGGAAGCTAATGCAATCAGCAAACTATTTACTTGCAATTTTGCACTACCTTGTCCACCCCAAGTTCCCTAGTACTCTCTCCGTCCCAAAATAAGTGTCTCAACTTTGCACCAACTTTAGTACAAAGTTGTAATAAGGTTAACACACATATTTTGGGACGGAGGGAGTATAAAATAATGAACAATATAGATATACAAATTAAAATTAGCACAAATAGATTCTCAAATTTATATATTTCTAATCACCCTTCATAATTTGAAGTCTTTACAGTTCATGTGTGTATCAGTATCATATGAAAATAGATCAAACAATACCCTGTGCACTTCAACCATAACAGGAAAAAAATTATGAAATACATATGCCACCTGATACCTGTCTATGTGTTTACTAGACATTCTACTGCAAATTATCACATATCAGTCGGCACAACAAGGCAATTATGTCACATAGGTAACTACTAACTACATTTTGCTAAATGGTTTTAGGCTACCAGCACACAAGTCAGCAGCAACATCGGTAGCAGACAGGATTCATGCATGGTCCCTGATCGATTGATTCACACCAAAACAGTAGGAGTAGACACCTAGAGGATCTGAGCTGAATCACCAGAACAGTAGCACCAGCTACCGAGAGGATCAAAGCTGAACTGAGTAAATAGCATAAAACTACTAGTTTACAGGCTATGGTTCCAAAAAACTACCACTTTTTAATTTTTCTCAGATAACTACCAAATGGGCGGTCGGCTGTTTCAAAAAACCCAAATCATCGAGTCTTTATAAGTTGATCACGATTATGACAGGTTGGGCCCACAGCTAAACAAACCGTTAGTTTGACCTTAGTTTGACCGTTAACTTACATGTGGGGCCCACATGTAAGTTTCTTCTTCCTCTTCTCTTTCTTCTTTCTCTGCCTCCTGTACCAGACCTCTTTTCTCCTGAGCCGGCGACCCCCTCCCCCTCCCAAGCCGGCGACCCCCTCCCCCTCCCAAGCCGGCGAACCTCCCCCCAAGCCGGAGCTCCTGGTGGCGACGGTTGCAACAAGGCCGGCCTCGTCCGCGGCACTCCAGCAGCGGCGCAGGCCATCTGTGTCGAGCTTGAGGAGCTCGGGCCAGGGGATGGCGGCGGCCGCGGGCGAGGCACGGCGTGGGGGCGGCGTGGAGACCTGAGCGGAGCCCCATGGCCGGCGGCGCCCCAGGCGGCTCCCATGGCGCGCGGGCGGCGTGGAGACCTGAGCGGAGCCCCATGGCCGGCGGCGCCCCAGGCGGCTCCCATGGCGCGCGGTGGCACGGCGACCTGAGCCGGAGCCCCATGGCTGGCGGCGCTCCAGGCGGATCCCGATGGCGCGCGGCGGCGCGGCGACCTGAGCCGGAGCCCCACGGCGGCGCGCCCGGCGACCACCCCGGCCACCCAGGTTGCGGGCGCGGCGACCACGGGCGAAGCCCCATGGTGCAACGGCGACCACGGGCAGAGCCCTTTGGAGGCGCGGCGGCGACACTGCAAGGACCCGATTGCTTTTTAAAAATGATTCCAGGGACCCGATTGCTTTTTAAAAATATTTGTAGGGGCTAATCTGTAAAAATTCTGTTGATGAGGCGCTGACATGTGGCCCCCACAAGTCAGTTAACGGTCAAACAAATGGTCAACCAAACGGTGTGTTTAGTGGCGGGCCCGAACTGTCATAAACATGTTTAATTTTTTAACAAAGAGAATTTGGGGTTTTTTGAAACAGCCAACCCCTGACTTGGTAGTTATCTGAGAAAAATTAAAAAGTGGTAGTTTTTTGGAACCATAGCATGTAAACTAGTAATTTTATGCTATTTACTCAGCTGAACTCAACCAGAGCGTACGGTCACGAGCAGGACCAGCAAGGCCACACACGGGAGCGTGAGAGATAGCAACGTCCGCGCACAGGCTCATGAACGGCGGCAGCGGTCATGCACGGGCGCGCCAGCAACAACAGTGGCCGTGCATGGGCTCATGAACGGGGGCAGCGGCCATGCACGGGCGCGAGCGAGTGGCAGCGGCAGCGCCAGAGACACGCACTCGCGCGCGAGCAACACAGTGGTTGCGCACGGGCTCGCCAGCGAGACATGGGACATAAAAATAAGTCAAACAGGGGTCAAGGGATACATACCTTTGGTGTAGCCGCCGCATGTGACATTGGAGTGCTCGACGGATGTTCTTCTACCTCCGGTGAACTCGGCGCTTCTTCCTTCGGCGAACTCGGTGGCGACAGTGGATGTTTGGTTGAAAATTGACCTGATGGAGTTCTGGCCGATGTCCCTTCCTTCTTGTAGAAGACAACAACAATCAGGGTCGGGCACTTGATTGATTAGTGTTTGACAAGGACATTGTGTGCAATTCGATCCAAATCAGACACGGTCGCTCGCGCCGTGCTGCCCACGGCCTGCAGCCCCTGAGCATCATGTCGACGCTTGCACTTCACAGAAACCAGGAGCCCACAACCGCTTCCCTTTCTTCAGCTCACTGCCGAGCGTCTCCGGCCAAGCCGCGCTATCGGTAAGCCCTCCCTTTCTTCCTCCATCTCTCTTCTATCTCTCGTGCTTCTTTTATCTAAGAGCTCTCTCTGCCTTCTATTTTTCTGCAGAGAGATGGCTAGGCCGCCTGATGCCTGAGCGCCACCGGTCAAGCACCCGCCGGCGTCCAAACCCCCTCCACGCCATCCCATCTCGCCGAACAGCGCCTGCGCCACCCTTCGCCCCCGCCCCGCAGGTATGTAGCCCGAGCGCTTCAGCCACCTCGTGACCCGCCGGCATCCCATCCAGCGCCCACGCCAACCTTTAGCCCCCGCTCCGCAGCTCTGCAACCCAAGCGCTTCAGCCGCTTCGTGACTCGTAGGCGTCCCATCCAGCACCCGCGCCACCCTTCGGCCCCTGCCGCACAGCTCTCCAGCCTGAGCGCTTCAGCCGCCTCACACCCGAAGCAGAGGAGATGAGTTCCCTAATACACCTCCGCCGTATCTACTTTTCCAAACACTTTTTCTCTAGTTTTGGACTCTAATTTGCATGATTTGAATGAAACTATCCCGGACTGACGCTATTTTCAACAAAATTACCATGGTGTTGTTCTTGTGCAGAAATCAAAGTTCTCGAATTGACCTAAAAAATTACGAAGAATTTTTATGAAATATATAAAAAATACTAGCGAAAAAATACACCAGATGGGGGCCACCCAGGATCCACAAGCCAGGGGCGCCTCCCCCACGGCACGCCCTACGAGCTTGTGGGCCCCCTGGACCTCCGGCAACCCAAACTCCAACTCCACATATACCTATTCGCCAAGAAAAAATGGAAGAGAAGGATTCATCGCGTTTTACGATACGGAGCCGCCTTGATGCGGCTTGAAGCTACGTCGGTATTTCCCCAAAGAGGAAGGGATGATGCAGCACAGCGGCAGTAGGTATTTACCTCAGTGATGAAACCAAGGTTATCGAACCAGTAGGAGAACCAAGCAACACTATGTAAATAGCACCTGCACACAAATAACAAATACTTGCAACCCGACGTGTAAAGGGGATGTCAATCCCTTTCGGGTAGCGGCGCCGGAAATTGGCAAACGGACGTGATCAAAATATGATAGATTGGATCGCGGGAACACGAGATAAAATAAAAAGAATAAATTGCAGCAAGGTATTTTTGTATTTTTGGGTTTAGTAGATCTGGAAATAAAAGCAATGGATAATAGATCGCAAAGGCAAATAATATGAGAAAGAGACCCGGGGGTCGTAGGTTTCACTAGTGGCTTCTCTCGAGAAAAATAGCAAACGGTGGGTGAACAAATTACTGTTGGGCAATTGATAGAACTTCAAATAATCATGACGATATCCAGGCAATGATCATTATATAAGCATCACGTCCAAGATTAGTAGGCCGACTCCTGCCTGCATATACTACTATAACTCCACACATCGACCGCTATGCAGCATGCATCTAGTGTATTAAGTTCATGGAGAAACGGAGTAATGCAATAAGAACAATGACATGATGTAGACAAGATCTATTTATGTAGAAATAGACCCCATCGTTTTATCCTTAGTAGCAACGATACATACGTGTCGGTTCCCCTTCTGTCACTGGGATCAAGCACCGTAAGATCGAACCCGCTACAAAGCACCTCTTCCCATTGCAAGATAAATAGATCGAGTTGGCCAAACAAACCCCAAATATCGGAGAAGAAATACGAGGCTATAAGCAATCATGCATATAAGAGATCAAAGAAACTCAAATAACTTTCATGGATAAAAAGATAGATCTGATCATAAATTCAAAGTTCATCCGATCCCAACAAACACACCACAAAAAGAGTTACATCATATGGATCTCCAAGAGACCATTGTATTGAGAATCAAACGAGAGAGAGGAAGCCATCTAGCTACTAACTACGGACCCGAAGGTCTACAAAGAACTACTCACGCATCATCGGAGAGGCACCAATGGAAGTGGTGAACCCCTTCCGTGATGGTGTCTAGATTGGATCTAGTGGTTCTGGACTCTGCGGCGGCTGGAATTGATTTTCGTCGACTCCCCTAGGGTTTCTGGAATATTGGGGTATTTATAGAGCGAAGAGGCGGTTCAGGGGCACCTGAGGTGGGCACAACCCACCAGGGCGCACCTAGGCCTCCTGGCGCGCCCTGGTGGGTTGTGCTCCGCTCGGAGCACCCCCCAGGCGCTTCTCCATCCCATTGGATGTCTTCTGGTCCAAAAAATCCACAAAAAATTTCGCTGCATTTGGACTCCGTTTGGTATTGATTTCCTGCGATGTAAAAAACATGCAGAAAACAACTGGCACTTGGCACTATGTCAATACGTTAGTACCCAAAAAAGATATAAAACGACTATAAAATGATTATAAAACATTCAAGAATGAAAATATAACATCATGGGACAATCAAAAATTATAGAAACGTTGAAGACGTATCAACATCCCCAAGCTTAATTCCTACTCGTCCTCGAGTAGGTAAATGATAAAAACAGAATTTTTGATGTGGAATGTTGCCTAACATGTCATCTCATATTATTTTCTTTGTAGCATGGACATTTGGACTTTTATATTGTTCAAAGCAATAGTCTAGTTTTGACATGATAACTTAAATACTCAAGAATATCAACAAGCAACCATGTCTTTCAAAATATCAACGCTAAAATAAGGTATCCCTAGCCCATCATGCTCAACCATTGATCCATTCATGAAACACACTCGCATATTAGCTGCACCCAATGCTCAAGTACGATCATAGTGCCCCCTAGTTGGTGTTTTATAAGAGAAGATGGAGACTCAAATAAAAAAATTGCATAAAGTAAAAGAAAGGCCCTTCGCAGAGGGGAGTAGGGATTTGTAGAGGTGCCAGATCCCAAAGCGAAAATTGAGAGATAAAAACATTTTGAGAGGCATACTTTTCCCACCAACGAAAACGACTTAGAGTTCCCAACACTTTCCATGATAGATATATTATAGGCGGTTCCCAAACAGAAAAAAATTTATTCCTTTTTCCACCGTACTTTCACTTTCCATGGCTAATCGTATCCACGGGTGCCTTCCATACCAACACTTTCCAAGGAATTTATTATTTGACAACATAAAGTAATTCATTTTTCATTTCGGGACTGGGCATCCCTAATACCTTTGCCTTCCTCTCGTGCAATGACAAGTGAATAAACACTCATCGTGAGAATAACACATCTAACATGGAAAATATTAGCCACCCCGCACCGCCTCGTGAGTGGTACGAGCACACAAAAGAGATATTTATTTTGAAAATTAGAGATGGCACATACAAATTTGCTTAGAACGGCAAAAGTATACCGCATATAGGTAGGTATAGTGGACTCATGTGGCAAAACTAGTTTAAAAGATTTTTGATGCACAAGTGGTGATCATACTTAGTTGAAAATGAAGGCTAGCAAAAGATTGAGAAGCGACCAACCAAGAAACGAATAATCTCATAAGCGAGCATTAAGCATAACTAACACCGAATAATGCACCACAAGTAGGATATAATTTCATTGCATAACTATTGACTTTCGTGCTTGCATAGGGAATCACAAACCTTAACACCATTATTCTTACTAAAGCATAATTACTCATCAACATGACTCACATATCACATCATCATATCTCAAAACTATTACTAAGAATCAAGTTTATTTTGTCCAATGATCTTCATGAAAGTTTTTATTATATCCTTCTTGGATATGTATCACTTTGGAACTAATTTTCATGTGTTGCTTTTGATAAGCTCAAACAAATATAAGTGAAGATCATGAGCATAAAATTTCTTTCTCTCAAATTAATTTAAGTGGAGTAAGAGAGAATTTCTTGAAAATGTTACTAACTCTCAAATAAATCTAAGTGAAGCAAGAGAGCATTTCTTCAAAAATACTAAAGCACATCGTGCTCAAAAAGATATAAGAAAAGCACTAGAGCAAGTCCATAGCTCATAAAAATTTAAGTGAAGCATAGAGAACAATTCTAGCAAGTCATGGTATAATTTTGGCTCTCTCAAATAGGTGTGTCCAGCAAGGAATCAAGACTAAAAACACAAAACAAAACAATCAAAGACTCATATCATACAAGACGCTCCAAGCAAAACACATAGTATGTGACGAATAAAAATATAGCTTCGAGTAAAATACTGATGGTCGTTAGAAGAAAGAGGGGATGCCACTTGGGGCATCCCCAAGCTTAGTTGCTTGCTTCTCTTTGGATAATAACTTGGGGTGCCATGGGCATCCCCAAGCTTAGGCTCTTCTTACTCCTTATTCCTTCATCCATCGATAGATAACTCAAAACTTAAAAACTTCAATCACACAAAACTCAGCAAAAGCTTCGCGAGATCTGTTAGTATAAGAAAGCAAATCACTACTATAAGTACTGTAGCAAACCAATTCGTATTTTATTCTTGCATTATATCTACTGTATTCCAACTTTTGTATGGCAAAAACTCATCAAAGAAAACCATAGAATCATCAAAACAAGCACACAACGCAAAGAAAATAGAATCTGTCAAAAACAGAACAGTCAGTAGTAATCTGGAAATTCCGAATACTTCTGAAACTCCAAAAATCTTGAGAAATTAGGAAAACCTGAGCAATATGTATATTAATCTTCTGCAAAAATAATGGGCATTTTATCATGCTCTGGTTAAAAATGAGAATTGTTTTCATGAGCGCAAAAGTGTCTATTTTTCAGCAAGATCAAACAACTATCACCCAAGAAGATCCTAAAGGCTTTACTTGGCATAAACACTAACTAAAACACAAAAAACACAATCATAACAGTAGCATAATTGTGCTAACACTCAAGAACAGAAAGCAAAAAGCAAAAATAAATTTTATTCATTGGGTTGCCTCCCAACAAGCGCTGTCGTTTTATGCCGTAAGCTAGGCATAAAGCAAAGATCTAAGTTTTGTCATCTTTGTCCAACTCTTCAACAAATACTTAGAATTCTTCAAAGATTTAGCATAAAGATTTTCAATGACAATACTCCTAGGAACAAATTTAAAGAATTCATTCTTGCCAAAGGGATCTCTCATAACTTCGACAAAATCCGGGTGAATACTAATCATCTTAAGATCCTCTTTACTGATATTAATAGAAGTTGCACCCTTGCTATTAGTAACTTGAGTAGTCTTGCCAATCTTTACAGGAGTTTTTTCAACAGTTTTAGTGGAAGCAAAAGTCGTGCTCAAATTACTAAAGATTTCTTCCAGTTTATCAATCTGAGATGGACTTTCTTCAATTCTTACATGAATTACGGTTCCCTTTCCTTTTAACAACTTAAAAACTTCTCCCGCTTCTGACCCAATTTTAGTAGAAAAATTATGCATCTTATTATCCAAGTTTTCAATATGCTCTTCAGTAAGCATTTTCTTTTCAATAGCATCTAATCTTTCCATAACATGCTCAAGAGTCAAAGTTGTTTCATTAATCATAAGAGGTGGTGAGCCTACTAAATTTCCCATAGTATTAAAAGCATCAAGTGAGGGACACATCAAGAAATTTCCTCCGGTAATCGTATCAAGGACGAATCTATACCAAGTGGTGATACACACATAAAAACAATGAAGGAGAACAACGGTAGATTGCTTACGGATAGATCTATTATGAGCATTACAAATTCTATACCAAGCATCTTTTAAATTCTCCCCTCCCCTTTGTTTAAAGTTGAGAACCTCGTTCACGGGAGTGCACGCAATAGAGGAAGAACTATCCATGACGATAAGAACGGCAAACAAGCTTGAACCAAAAACAGATCCGGCAAGAAAACGGCGAACGAAAAAAGAGGGCGAATAAAACGTCAAATTTTTGTGAAGTGGGGGAGATTAAAACGAGAGGCAAATGGCAAATAATGTAAATTGCGAGGAGATGAGATTTGTGATTAGGAACCTGGTAGATGTTGAAGATCCTCCCCGGCAACGGCGCCAGAAATTCCTTTTGATGTGGCTTGAAGCTACATCGGTATTTCCCCAAAGAGGAAGGGATGATGCAGCACAGCGGCGGTAGGTATTTCCCTCAGAGACGAAACCAAGGTAATCGAACCAGTAGGAGAACCAAGCAACACTACGTAAACAACACCTGCACACAAATAACAAATACTCGCAACCCGACGTGTAAAGGGGTTGTCAATCCGTTTTGGGTAGCGGCGCCAGAAATTGGCAAACGAACGTGATAAAAATATGATAGATTGGATCACAGGAACGCGAGATAAAACAAATAAGAATAAAATGCAGCAAGGTATTTTTTGTATTTTTGGGTTTAGTAGATCTGAAAATAAAAGCAAAGGAAAATAGATCGCAAAGGCAAATAATATGAGAAGGAGACCCGAGGGTCGTAGGTTTCACTAGTGGCTTCTCTCGAGAAAAATAGCAAACGTGGGTGAACAAATTACTTTTGGGAAATTGATAGAACTTCAAATAATCATGACGATATCTAGGCAATGATCATTATATAGGCATCACGTCCAAGATTAGTAGACCGACTCATGCCTGCATCTACTACTATTACTCCACACATCGACCGCTATCCAGCATGCATCTAGTGTATTAAGTTCATGGAGAAACGGAGTAATGCAATAAGAACGATGACATGATGTAGACAAGATCTATTTATGTGGAAATAGACCCCCATCGTTTTATCCTTAGTAGCAATGATACAGATGTGTATGTTCCCCTTCTGTCACTGGCATTAAGCACCATAAGATCGAACCCACTACAAAACACCTCTTCCCATTGCAAGATAAATAGATCGAGTTGGCCAAAAAAACACAAATATTGGAGAAGAAATACGAGGCTATTAGGAATCATGTATATAAGAGATCAAAGAAACTCAAATAACTTTCATGGATAAAAAGATAGATCTGATCATAAACTCAAAGTTTATCCGACCCCATCAAACACACCGCAAAAAGAGTTACATCATATGGATCTCCAAGACTCCATTGTATTGAGAGTCAAACGAGAGAGAGGAAGCCATCTAACTACTAACTATGGACCCGAAGGTCTACAAAGAACTACTCACGCATCATCGGAGAGGCACCAATTGAAGTGGTGAACCCCTCCGTGATGGTGTCTACATTGGATCTGGTGGTTCTGGACTCTGCGGCGGCTGGAATTGATTTTCGTCGACTCCCCCAGGGTTTCTGGAATATTGGGGTATTTTGTAACACCCTGAGAATCATGCTACAGTAACTCCCTGTGATTAAGCTAATCATGTTGCTAAACAGGGCTTGATCACATTTGAATCACCTTCCTTTTCAAACTCCTAATTCAAACTTCAAATATAATTAAAGTGAAAAATAAAAGTTTTCAAAAATTTAAACAAAAATGTTCGGTGGGTGCCAAATAATACACTGGTAATTATGGTGGAGAAAACACATTTTTATAAAATACCTAAATACTTTTAAATGAACTAAAACAGAAAAGAAAATAAACAAGTAAACAGAAAACAAAACAGAACAGAAAAAGAAAAAAAAGGAGAAGGCCCGTTCCCCCACTGCACCCCGGCCCAAACTGGGCCGCCACCCCCGAACCCCCCCGGCCCAGTCGCCCCAGCCCACTCTCCCCCCCCCCCCCCCCGCGTCCCCTTCCCTGTTCCCCCGACCGGGTCGGAACAGGGGCGCGCGCTCCCGCCCGACCACCTCGCCGGCACCGACGCCGGAGAGGATAAGGGCGCCAGCGGCCCCCGCCCCCTCGGGCCTCTCTCCCACTCACCCCGCTCACTCCCTCGGCCTCTGCGCCTCTCCCCGCGCCAGATCCACCTCTCTCTCCCCTTCGATCCCCTCTGCCCGCGCGTGCTCGCCGCCGTTCACCGTTGAACTCGCGGCCACCGTGCCCCGATCGCCCCGACGACGTGCCCGAACGACTTCCCGCCGTCGACTACGTCGACTACGCCCTCGGGAACGAGTCGAGCGCCTCTGCACCGGCCTCCCCGAGCTCGTCTTCAACCTTCGGCCGCCGTCGTTCGTCGCCGATTCCGGCTACCCCGCGCCCTCCCCGAGCTCATTGCCACTCCCTACAGCCTCGCAGTGAGCCTCTCCTTCTCCTCCCCCTCTCCGTTAGCTCGCTCGCGCTCCGTAGCTGCTCCCCCACGCGCGCCCGAACGCCACGCCGCGGAGCTCGCCGCCGGCGTGTCTCCGGTGACCAAATGGTCACGGCCGTAGGCCCGCTAGCCCGACCGCACCGTGCCGCGCCCGCCTAGGTAGTTAGTTCGGCCGTTCGCGCGCTCTAACGCAGCTTCCGTCGGGCACCCGTAGCACCTCGCCGCCGGCAAGCTCGTAGTGGTCGTCCCCGGCCGTTCCAGCCCCTCCGGCCACCGCCGTTGGACGCGCGACGCCGAGCCGCGTCGAACGCGCCCAGCCACGCCCCCGAAGACCCCCTGTACGTGAAGCCCGTACCCCTACCGAGCCGCGCCGCCGTGCGTTTGGTCGCCGGCGTTGCTCCGGCGCCGGCCGCCGACGTGGCTGGCCTGGGGCCACCCCAGTGCCCCTGCCAGTGGCCCCCACGGGCCCCAGTTGACTGGGTTGACCCAGTCAACTGCTGACTGGGCAGACCCAGTCACTGACATGCGGGCCCCGCCGCAAAAATATATAAAAAAAAGAAAAGAAAAAGAAAATGTTTTATAAATAAAAATAATTATTTTAACTAATCACTCACTGACATATGGGGCCCACCCCTCTAATTATACTGTTAGATTAGTTTAACTAAATATTAGACTAACAGAGGCTGACATGTGGGTCCCACTGGACCCACCTGTCTGGTTTGACTAGTCAGCCGACCTGTTGACCTGATGACGTCAGCATTGCCTCATGCTGACATCATAATTCATTTTTGCTGAATAAAAATAATTCCAGAAATTCAAATAAACTTTGAAAATTCATATCTTTTAAACCGTAACTCGGATGAAAATGTTTTCTATATGAGAGTTGCTCAGAACGACGAGACGAATCCGGATACGCAGTCCGTTCGTCCACCACACCTCCCTAACCTATCGAACTAGCAACTTTCCCCCTCCGGTCCGTCTGTCCGAAAACGCGAAACATCGGGAATACCTCCCGGATGTTCCCCCCTTCACCGGTACCACCTACTGTCGCGTTAGGACACCCCTAGCACCGCTCACTGTCATGTCACGCATCGTCATGCTTATGTTTGCATTGTATTTACTGTTTCTTCCCCCTCTTCTCTCCGGTAGACTACGAGACCGACACTGCTGCTGCCCAGTTCGACTACGGAGTCGACGACCCCTCCTACTTGCCAGAGCAACCAGGCAAGCCCCCCCTTGATCACCAGATATCGCCTATTCTTCTCTATACTGCTTGCATTAGAGTAGTGTAGCATGTTACTGCTTTTCGATATTCTATCCTGATGCATAGCCTATCCTTGCTACTACTGTTGATACCTTTACCTGCAATCCTACATGCTTAGTATAGGATGCTAGATTTCCATCAGTGGCCCTACATTCTTGTCCGTCTGCTGTGCTATACTATCGGGCCGTGATCACCTAGGCGGTGATCACGGGTATATACTTATATACTACATACATGACACCTGTGATGACTAAAGTCGGGTCGGCTCGTAGGAGTACCCGCAAGTGGATCTTTGTGGCGGAGCGACAGGGCAGGTTGAGACCGCCTAGGTGAGAGGTGGGCCTGGCCCTGGTCGGCGTTCGCGAATACTTAACACGCTTAACGAGATCTGGGTATTTGATCTGAGTCTGGCCATTTGGTCTATACGCACTAACCATCTACGCGGGAGTAGTTATGGGTATCCCGGCGTCGTGGTATCAGCCGAAGCCTTCTTGACGTCAGCGACTGAGTGGCGCGCGCCGGATTGGACTGGAACGCCACTAGGCTAGGTCTGCTTCCGGCCGCGTACGCAACGTGCAGGTGTGCATAGGGCGATGGGCCCAGACCCCTGCGCGCTTAGGATTAGACCGGCGTGCTGACCGCTCTGTTGTGCTTAGGTGGGGCTGCGACGCGTTGATCTTACGAGGCCGGGCATGACCCAGAAAAGTGTGTCCGGCCAAATGGGATCGAGCGTGTTGGGTTATGTGGTGCACCCCTGCAGGGAAGTTTATCTATTCGAATAGCCGTGTCCCTCGGTAAAAGGACGACCCGGAGTTGTACCTTGACCTTATGACAACTAGAACTGGATACTGAATAAAATACACCCTTCCAAGTGCCAGATACAACCCGGTGATCGCTCTCTAACAGGGCGACGAGGAGGGGATCGCCGGGTAGGATTATGCTATGCGATGCTACTTGGAGGACTTCAATCTACTCTCTTCTACCTGCTGCAAGATGGAGATGACCAGAAGCGTAGTCTTCGACAGGACTAGCTATCCCCCTTTTATTCTGGCATTCTGCAGTTCAGTCCACTGATATGCCCCTTTACACATATACCCATGCATATGTAGTGTAGCTCCTTGCTTGCGAGTACTTTGGATGAGTACTCACGGTTGCTTCTTTCCCTCTTTCCCCCCCTTTTCTTTTCTATCTGGTTGTCACAACCAGATGTTGGAGTCCAGGAGCCAGACGCCACCGTCGACGACGACACCTACGACACTGGAGGTGCCTACTACTACGTGCAGCCCGCTGACGACGATCAGGAGTAGTTAGGAGGATCCCAGGCAGGAGGCCTGCGCCTCGTTCGATCTGTATCCCTGTTTGTGCTAGCCTTCTTAAGGCAAACTTGTTTAACTTATGTCTGTACTCAGATATCGTTGCTTCCGCTGACTCGTCTGTGATCGAGCACTTGTATTCGAGCCCTCGAGGCCCCTGGCTTGTATTATGATGCTTGTATGACTTATTTATGTTTTAGAGTTGTGTTGTGATATCTTCCCGTGAGTCCCTGATCTTGGTCGTACACATTTGCGTGCATGATTAGTGTACGGTCAAATCGGGGGCGTCACATATTTATAGAGGAAAGAGGCGGTTCAGGGGGCACCCGAGGTGGGCACAACCCACCAGGGCGCGCCTGGGCCTCCTGGCGCACCCTGGTAGGTTGTGCTCCCATCAGAGCACCCCCTCCTCCCCCCCAGGCGCTTCTCCAGCCCACTGGACGTCTTCTTGTCCAAAAAAATCCACAAAAAGTTTCGCTGCGTTTGGACTCCGTTTGGTATTGATTTCCTGTGACGTAAAAAACATGCAGAAAATAGCAACTGGCACTTGGCACTATGTCAATAGGTTAGTACCAAAAGATGATATAAAATGACTATAAAATGATTATGAAACATCCAAGAATGATAATATAACAACATGGAACAATCAAAAATTGTAGATATGTTGGATACGTATCACGCCTCCACCTGATGACTACTACACAAATTGTTCTTCTAGACTTGTGTTGGGCCTCCAAGCGTAGAGTTTTGTAGGACAGTAACAAATTTCCCTCAAGTGGATGACCTAAGGTTTATCAATCCGTGGGAGGCGTAGGATGAAGATGGTATCTCTCAAACAACCCTGCAACCAAATAATAAAAAAGTCTCTTGTGTCCCCAACACACCAAATACAATGGTAATTTGTATAGGTGCACTAGTTCGGCGAAGAGATGGTGATACAAGCACAGTAATGATAGTCGATATCAATTTTTATAATAGGAACAATAAAAAACAGCAAGGTAGCAATTGATAAAACGGAGCACACACGATATTGCAATGCTTGAAAATGAGGCCTAGGGTCCGTACTTTCACTAGTGCAATCTCTCAACGATGTTAATAGAATTGGATCGTATAACCATCCCTCAACGTGCGTTGAAGAATCACTCCAAAGTTCCTATCTAGCGAAGAACATAAGAAGAAATTATTGGTAGGGTATGAAACCACCTCGAAGCTATTCTTTCCGATCGATCTATACAAGAGTTCATACTAAAATAACACCAAGTTATCCTTTCTGATCGATCTATACAGAGTTCATACTAAAATAACACCAAGTTATCCTTTCCGATTGATCTATCAAGAGTTCTACTAAGATAACACCAAATAATTTCAGATTCATAATACTCAATCCAACACAAAGAACCTCAAAGAGTGCCCCAAGATTTCTACCAAGAAACAAAGACAAGAACGTGCATCAACTCCTATGCATAGATTACCCCAATGTCACTTCGGGAATTCGCGAGTTGAGTGTCAAAACATATATCAACTGAATCAATATGATACCCCATTGTCACCACGTGTATTCATAGCAAGACATACATAAAGTGTTCTCAAATCCATAAAAGTATTCAATCCGATAAGAACGAAATCTCAAAGGGAAAACTCAATTCACAACAAGATAGAGAGGGGAAATCACCTTATGATCCAACTATATTAACAAAGCTCGCGATACATCAAGATCGTGACATCTCAAGAACACGAGAGAGAGAGAGAGAGAGAGATTAAACACATAGCTACTAGTGCAAACCCTCAGCCCCGAGGGTGAACTACTCCCTCCTCATCATGGTGGCCACCGAGATGATGAAGTTGGCCACCGGTGATGATTTCCCCCTCCGACAGAGTGCCGGAACAGGGTCTAGATTGGTTTTTCATGGCTATAGAGGCTTGCGGCCGCGGAACTTCTGATCTTGCGGCGTCCTGGGAACGGGGGTCCCCAGACTTGCCTGCCTGCGGACCACGGCGTGGCTCCACCAGCGGCCCTGTATGACACATCTTCACCAGCAAACACTCAAGACCCTCGCGAGGCGGACGACACAAGACCTCGGGGGCTGCCTCACCAGGCTGGCTCGCGAGGGGCGAAGGGATCAAGGCAAGGGACACCTCGTGAGGTTTTTGTGCCGCAAGCCATGACGACTGGAGCCAGGCGGGCACCAGGCAGGCGCCAGTGCGCATTGTGTCCTCGCTTCCTCTTTGGTGCTAAAGGGGCAAGTGCAGGCGAGGAGTCCCGAGGCGTCAGGCAAAGGTTTCCATATCGGTGCAACGAGACCAAGACCAGCAAGACGACAGGACGGAGGTCACCGTGGAGCCCAAGACGGCTTCACCACCAGAGCCTTTGGCAGGCGAACACCACCTTTAGTCAGGATAACTTGTACTAGTTGTCTCCCTTCGAATTTGGCCGTTGTTGGATCCCTTCCCGCTCAATATTTGGGGAGAGGACCAGGGCCTCTATAAATAGGACTAGCCACCACAGTAGAAGGACGGATCGGAGGATCATCCGGATCACCCTCAACCACACAAGTCCCCAAGCACAAGAGCACCTCTCCTCAGGAGGCTGTTCTTCCCTTGTAACTGTTCATCCTCAGCCCAAGAGGCAATCCACCACAACACACTGGAGTAGGGTATTACACCACATCGGTGGCCCAAACCAGTATAAACTCTTGTGTCTCCCTTTCTGCGGGTTCGACGCGCTAAGCTTTGACATCGCGGTGAGGATGAGGGCGTGATTAGGTAGGGAGAGATCTTCATGCGCACCCCAGTGTTCACCTCAAGGGTTTTGCCGGAACCCAAAATCCGACATTTGGCGCGCCAGGTAGGGGTGCGCCGGAGCCTCTCTTCCACCAATTGATCCGCCGACACTCCGCGGTTTCGATGTCCGGCGACCCGAGGACCAACACCGACCGCTGGGCAGCTTGGCCAGCCCAGGCAACGTCGTCCGCCCAAGAAGACCTCAACCCTGTGCCCCAGGCAGCACGCGCACCGCCAAACGCTGCGGGGCGCGGACGGCGCGGTCAGACGCCATCCACCCTTACTCCATGACAAGCGCGGGCAGCTGCAAGGGCCTCAAGCTATGCTGCGGCCACGGCGCCGCACACCCGACGGGAACAGGCAAGCATGAGGGTCGCGCTCACGGTGGCTCGGGAGCTGCTGCGATGCCGGCTGATGGAGAGCGGCCCGGATGCATTACTGGAGCGCGTCGCCGAGCTACTGGATGCCGCGGCCTCGGGAGCACCGCCCTTCTGCTCCCTGCTTACGCCTCAGGCCGCGGCCGGATCGCATGGCGGGCCTCGCCGCGCCCGCGTGCCCCCGGGCGCACCAGGAGGCTTCATCGACACCGGCGCGACCAGCAGCACCGGACGCCCAGTCGCACCTGCGCCCCCTCCCATGAGCGTGGGCATGAGCGTTGCCACCCGTGGCCCCAGCGGGATGCCGTCCTACCATCCTCAGGGTGGCGCGCTAGGCCGGGCAACATGGAGCGTGGGGCACTTCGGCGAGGTCTTCGGGGCGACGGCCTCGGAGGCCTACGTGCCCCGCATGGTGGACCAGGAGTACACACTGGACGACGACCCTGACTCATTCCTCGAGCCAGGCTGGGAGGAGGAGGCGCTAGAAGCAGAGGCCTTCCAGGAGCCTCGTCGACCGAGCCGACGACAATAGCTACAGGGTACCACTAATCTCTCAGGAGCAAGCTTACGCTAACCATGGGTCGTAGGAGGATCAGGTCACAGCGGCAAAAGGCGGCCCCAGCTCGACGGCTTCCCTTCCACCAGGAGGAGCGCACTGGGGGCTGCAGGGAAGGGGCCGGGAGCAAGGCCCCTCCCCGCGTCACGCGGAGCAAGGCGTCCCCCGGAGGTAGGCCCTCTGCCGGGGAGGTGCCGACGAGCCTTCCCCCGGCAGATGACCCGTGGTCGCCGAAGGCGCCGCTAGCGTCCCCTTTGCCCCTTGGTTTCGTCCTGGTTTCCGGACGCCCCAATGGTAGTCGAGGGTGGCACAAGGCGGGGCCCTCGTCCGGCGATATGAAGTAAGGCTCGCGCCTGTGAAGGTCTCCACTCGTGACACTCTCATGTAATAATGAGTGGGGTTGTACACGCCTCGGAGTCTCAGGAGTGCCGCCCTCGGGCCTCGGGGGCTCCCTCCCACGTCCTAGTGGCAGCACTTAGCTCCGCGCTGGTGAGAAGACAAGAAGACTAGACTAGGTGCCAGACGCGGCCATTCGCTTTTTATCTCTTTTCTGTAGCCCTGTTTTCTGGCTTTGGATTTAAGCTTGAAGTTGAATTTTCATTGGTATGCGCGGGGGGTGTTTTTCATCGTTCGTGCGATTTCTTGCGATCTGGTTCCTTGCCTTGATTCGGGGTTCGCACGTGCTGCCTCCCCCCTCGCGAGCTCCTCGCGAGCGGGGGCTGGGCGCGACGTGCGCATGCTGCGTGCACGTTCTTCCATGGCTGACATTTGCTTCTCGCGAGGTGCTCTCGGATGGATCGACAGGCTCCTCAGAACTTCACGGCCTCACGAGCCAGTTCGGGACCTGTCCTGGCTAAGGTAAATTACAGCAGCAAACTTGCAGCGAGGCTAGCCAGCTCATGAAGACGCATATCGAGCTTGGCCTAAAGAATAGAGGCAGTAATCTGTTTACATGAGGGGCTTCCCCTCCCAAAATGCTCTTACAACTTCCAGGGCCGTGCCCGAGCTTGAGCATGCAGGGTTGACGACAAGGAGGCGCGGGCTCAATCGGACATGTCACTCAACGCGTCCTCCGGGTCGCCCTCAGACGCGTCGCTGGCATCGATGTCTTCGTCGATGGCGTCACCGTCGCCATCGCCGGCGCCGCCCTCACCATCATCGACCACGTCACCTTCATCCGCAGCAACCACCACCGCGTCGTCCTCGGAGGTGAAGGCCCTGACTAGAGCATCCACATTGTCTTCTACCCAGCGTGCCAGGTCGCCCCAGATGGCCCCGGGCATGGGGGCAATGGCGGCGTCAAAATCGAAGTTGGGGTAGGTGTTCTGGAGGTGGCTGAAGACGCGGGAGAACACACACCTGAGCAGGCTGCGGCTCCTATCTTCAACAAGCGCGCGAGCCCTCTTGGATCGATTCTCCAGGCGCGTCACCAGATCGGTGAAGAAAAGGAGGTGACTGGCGTAATCGTTCGAGTGGGGATGAGGGGCGTCTTCGTCGCAGATAGCACCCAACGCCACATTGGCCCTGATCCTGAGGCTTTGGAGCATGGAGGCGTGCTTTGCGGCACGTTTCCCTCAGGAGGATACCGGGCAAGGAGCGCCCGGCGCACAGGAGTGCATCACCAAGGTCACTCAGGAGCTGCAGGATGCAAGAGCCATGCGCGGCGACCGCCGCCCACCTGGCGCGGCTCACCATCCAGGCGAGGATGGCGGGGCTGCGCTTCTGCGTCAACATTCCAGGGCTCAACAGGGCCGCATCTCAGGAGCTCTTCTGGCCTTCGCGCGTGAGACGCTGCGAGGGCCCACCTCACAGCTATGTTCGCATGCCATTCGGCCTACCGAGCATGGCAGTCGCCTTCCAGCGCAACTTGCAGAGCGTCCTGGCGGCTCAGGAGGCCAGGCATCACGCAGTCCTAATGTAACGCCCGAATAATTAAGCTATAGTAATCCCTCATTAATGGTTGCCATGTCATCATGGTTACCTTGATAGTTGCCACTTGATACAAATTCAAAGCCATTTCAAATTTAATCTGAAGTCAAAATTAATATTTCTCCAATCAGTAAAACTAAAATGTTTGTTTGGTTGCAAATATTCAATAACTATTTATCATGAATAAACCAACACTATTTGACATACCAATTAATCCCTAGGAAATTATAAAGTGAACCGGCAACATTAAATTGAGCCAATTCAATTTAAATAAATAGTTAACCATTTCAAAATAAATAGTAACTTTGTCGGCTAACTAATTATACAACCTAGTATTTATGTGCCAATTATCATATTAAAAAATCCGTTTGGTAGATCAAAATAATGCAAAATAGTGGAGAAATTACAAAACAGAAAATAAAAAGAGAAAACGCCTAAACCTAATGTGCAGCTGGGCTGTATGCAGCCGCAGTGCACACGGCCCAGCCTGCGCAGGCCTTTTTCCCCTACCTCACGCTACAGGAGGCAGAGGAGGGCGTGGCCTGCATCCACGGTTGCCGATGGCCTCCACGTCGTTCCCCTCGGCCTATAAACATGCCCAACTGCAACCCTAGCTCCCCCTCATCCGTTTCCCCCTTGATCCCCCATCGCCCCCTTCTCATCTGCTCGAATTCGAGGTCGGAACCTCGCGCGGCGATTGTGCTCGTCATCACCGTCGCCGCGGCCACCGTCGTCTCCGGCGTGCGGGAGCACGTCAGGAGGTCCGCCGCGGCCGGATCCGTCTGTTCCAAGGACCAGCTCAAGCTGGGACGTCCCGTACATTCGCCATCGACGTCGTCCACTCCGTGTACATCGTCGCCATCCGCCATCGTTTGCCGCTGCTCCGAGCCGTCCCCTACCTCCCCGATCTCGCCGTCGCGCTCGTGGTGAGCTCCTCCCTTGGATCCCTTTTCCTCCCCCTTCGATTTGGACGCCGTAGGCCGCCGTCACCGTCGTGCCCGAACCCCCCGCGTGCGCGTACGGGCAGTTGCTCCTCCTGCGTGCCGCTACTGCTGCCTGCGCGTGCCTCATCTGCAGCCGTGCCCTTGTGCATGTGTACGCCGTGCCTGCCGTCTCATGCCTGCTGCAGCCCGCGCACTCGCTCGAACCTGGCCGCGTTCCCCTGCGAGCGCCCGCGCGCGTGCCCGCGCCCCCGCTCCTGCTGCGTGCTTCCTTGCCGTGCCTACTGCTTTTGCTGTTGCCGCTAGCTGCTGCTCCTTGGTTGCTGCTTGCTGCTAGCTTCTGCCCGTAGCCACTTGCTACTGCTCCCCCTTGCTAATGCGCTTAGTGCTGGCTGCTGCTGCTATTGGCCATGGCCGTGGCCATGGCTGAGTGTGTTGTGTGGTGTGTGTGGCTTGTGTGTTTTCTGTGTGTGTGGGTGGCCGGCGGGGCTAATTTTGTTACTAATTAGCCTAATGAGTATTACTTCCTCCGTAAACTAATATAAAAGCGTTTAGATCATTACTTTAGTTATCTAAACGCTCTTATATTAGTTTACGGAGGGAGTACTACTTAAGTCAGTTGCTACCCTAAGACATGTGGGGCTCAGCCTCCTTTTCCTTACAAAATGAGATATATATAAATAATAAATTAACTTAATTAATCTTGTTTAATTAAACTAATTATTCTTTTATTCAAATTAACTAACTAGTTAACCAATCAGTGTATGACAGGGGCCCACCCCCTGCTGACCGGTCAAACGTTGACTGGTCAATTGGGACCCCTGGTCCACCTATCAGCCTCTGGTACACTTCTGTGTACGCAGAGCTGGGTGCACCTAGCATTTAGTCTTTAATTTCGAAATAATAATAATTTCAGAAATTGTTTTAAACTTCGGAAAATCATAGAAATTAATCTATAACTCGGATGAAAAAGTTTTATACATGAAAGTTGCTCAAAACGACGAGACGAATCAAAATACGCTCTCCGTTCATCTGTCAAATGCCCCTAGCATAGCGAATATTGAACTTTTCCCCTCCGTTTCATCTGTCCAAATATGCCGGACTTCGGGAAAACTTTCCCGGATGTTTTCCGCCTTCACCGGTATCGTGTGACACCGCGTTAGAACACGTCTAGCTCTGTTTGTTGTCCTTTTATGCACTTGCTTACTATGTATTTACTGTTTCTCCCCCCTCTTTTCTCCGGTAGACCCCGAGACCGCTGCTGAGGCCCCGGTGATCGACTACGTCGACGACGACCTTTCTTCTCTTTCAACGGAGCTTCCAGGCAAGCCCCCCCTTTGATCATCCCGATATCGCCCATTCCATTCTCTCATGCTTGCATTAGATTTTGCTACTGTTATTGATTGCTCCTATTCTGATGCATAGCCTGCTTTTGTACCTGCTGTTGTACCTTACCTGCTTATCCTAAACTGCTTAGTATAGGTTGGTTAGAGATCCATCAGTGACCCCCACCTTTTCCTTGTTGCCCCTGTTTCATCATCGACGACTCGATCAACGTGATCGATGACCAGAGCCCGACACCTCACATCACATCACGCCCCTTTTGTTGCTCGACTCTGCAGAGCTACTATCGAGTGCCGAGGGTGATCCCTCATAACGCACTCCTGATGATAATTATGTAGTGTAGCTATTTGGTCGTGGTCATAGAGGGTGATTTCCTCTTTCACCATTCCCGATACGGCTCTGTCGTTCAACACCTCAAGTGTGAACCTCGAGGGTGGTCCCTCTTACGTTCACCTTGATGATTACATTGAGTGGAATCCACCGGGGGTGATTCCTCGGGTTTTCCCCTTGATGTCTGGACACACGGTTACCTTGACTTTACTTGAGACCCTTGGGAAAGTCGGCGGGCCCGGAGAGCACCCGCAAGATGGTTACGAGGCAATGCCGGGAAGACAGGCAGCCCTCGAGTGGGCTGGGCTTGCCCTTGTCGTATTTCCTTGAGACGGGGCGACGGGGTCACATTATCGTGAGTCTTTGCTCGTCTCCGCAAGCTAATAATACACTATGGTTTGGGTATTTGTTCTGAATTGGCCTTTGGCCTTTACGCACCAACCACCACGCGAGAATAGTTATGGGCCTCGACGTCGCAGTATCAGCCGAAGCTTTGTCAGACGTCCAGTTCAGCATTGCGGCACGGCTGGGCCGGCACCATCCTGTAGTGGTGGAGCCTGAACCCGCCCTGCACGTAACGACCCGGAGTGCAACGGGCGATGGGCCCAGACCCCGGAGTGCTTAGGATGTAGACCGGCGGGGACCTCTCTGCTGAGCCTAGGTAGGGCTACGACGTGTTGATCTTCCGAGGCCAGGCATTGACGCAGAAAAGTGTGTCCGGCCAGAGTAATCAAGCGTGTTGGAAAACGTGGCGCACCCCTGCAGGAAAGATCTATATTCGAATACCGTGTCCACGGTAATGGACGTTCAGACTTATATCTTGATCTAATACAACTAGAAATGGATACTTAAGATATGTGGCTCCGGGATTGCTTTCTCGCTGGGAGTCGAGGAAGGATCTGGGCTTTATTGCTACAACATGTTTGTTAAATATAAACTGCTATTCTTTACTCTTCTACATGCTGCAAGATGCTTGGAGCTGCTTGAAGATGCTAGTCTTCGATAGGCTAGGCCTTCCCCTCTATTCTGGCATTCTGCAGTTCAGTCCACAGATACAGCCCCTTCATTTGATACCAAGGCATACTTAGTTTAGATCTGATGCTTGCGAGTACTTTGGATGAGTACTCACGGTTGCTTTGCTCCCCCTTTTCCCCCCTTCTTTCTTCTTTCTGGTTGTTGCAACCAGATGGTGGATCCTTGGAGCCAGATTCCACCGCCGACGGATACTACTACATGGAGGCCACCGAAGACCAGGAGTAGTTAGGAGGTCCCAGGCAGGAGGCCTTGCCTCTTCGATCGTTGTTGCTTTTGTGTTTGCCTTCTTAAGGCAACCTTGTTTAACTTATGTCTGTAATCAGATATTGTTGCTGCCGCTGACTCTTGTGTATCGAGCTTGTATTCGAGCCCTCGAGGCCCCTGGCTTGTAATATGAAGCTTGTATTATTTCTATTTGTGTCTAGAGTTGTGTTGTGATATCTTCCCGTGAGTGCCTGATCTTGATCGTACACATTTGCGTGTATGATTAGTGTACGGTCGAATCGGGGGCGTCACACCTGACGGAGATGAAGGCGGTCCTCAAGGAACCACCCGGACCCCCAGAGCCTCCCGAGGCTCAGGGCCCCGGTGGCTCGTGAGGAGCAACCCCTTTGCCACGCATCTTCAGCTGCCCCAACATCCCTTCGACAACGGAATCAGGTGACATTTTCCAAGTTTATTTAGCTGGAGCACCCCCTGGGCTGTATCATTCCCAGGCCACGTGGGTCTGTCCCTGCAACATGTATCCTTTTATGTCTTTAGCTTACTTCGCTGGGGGTGCCCCTCGGGCTGCACCATCCCCAGGACGCTCGGGTCCGACCCAGTGGCATGTATCGTTCTTGCATTTACCTGAGCTAGTCTACTTTTCATGCATAATCTATCTATGGTTATCACCTGCTTGGTTGTCACCCACCACGGGAGCTACACACGCTGGCATGGCGCTTGTGCTCAGGTCCGTCCCTGCAACGTCGAAAAATCTGAGCGGTCGAGCTCTGGCTCGCGGCGCGCCCCGCGCACGTCACCTCACCTGGCTCTCAGTGCCTTCATCTTCCTGCAGAGCGACCTGCGGCAGATCGGCAATCATCGTGGCAATCTGTGTCCCTCCTCGCACTAACCTGCAGGAACCTCATGAGGACGACAGCAGGCGGCACCACGAGCTCCTTCCTCCCCCATGCGATTCGCTTGCGCGTTAATAGGGGGGCTCCTGAGCATCGCGACTCAGGAGCTCTTACTGTCTCTCCAGCCCTCACCCCTGACCTTGACCACGGCATCGCGACCTGGCATACCAACGGCGTCTGAGCTCGCTCGAGGGCCGGGACTTGAGGACGCAGAGCACACAGAAGAGCGTGGAGGAGAGGGGGAGGCTCGCACGGGCCTAACCTAGCTACTCAACAGTAGTCGACGCGCAAGTCTGGCATAACACAAGGAACCAACTCCAGAATGCCAAGATAAGTCTCGTGCCTGGATTAACCCAGTGCTACAGCATAGGATCCTCACCTGTGGTAGCCTTGTTATGGCAACGTCGCCACCCTTTCCTGCCTCTCGGTAGTTGCTTGAGCGCTAAAGGGGACCTCTTGAGCATCGCGCCTCAGGAGCTCTTACTGGACCTCGGGCCGCTCACCTCCTGGCCTTGACCACGGCATCGCGACCTGGCATACCAGCGACGGCTGCAGCCTGCCTGGGGACCGGGACCTGTCGGCGTAGAGCACCAAGCTACCACGGGGTTGGAAAGGGGAGACCGAGCTGAAACAAGGCATGCACTCGCTAATTGTCATAATAAGGGTAATATGAACAAAAGACATTGCAGAATCCTTTACATGCCCCCACGGGGTCCGTTCCGATTCTTTGCAGGGAACAAAAGAAGGGAGTTCCTAGGAGCCCTATCTACGCGCGCCAGCGCCGCCGACGCCATCATCAATAGTGGGCCATGGGAGGCCGGCACCAACCCCATCCAGATCAGCGACGATGGCGGCCGGAAGCTGCGGCCTTGCTCCGGGCCCGGCGAGAGCTCGGGGGCACGTAGCTGTCGTCGCTCGTCTCCAGAGTCTCGTAGGGCTCGGGAGAGTCGCTGGACTCCCAAGCGCCGCCGCTATTGCACCAGCGGCAAGCTCGGTGCTGGCCGCTGCGCCGTCCCGACAACCCCTCCAAGGCAACACTCCAAGCGGCGGCCTTTCGCATCGAAGACCTTGAAGAACATCGTTGAGGCACCGTCGCACCTGAAGTGGATGATGAGGGCACCTTCCGCGCGGCAGACCGGAGCAACCTCGCCCCAGCCGCGGGTCATGAAGATCTTTCCTGGGTAGACGGCTTCCACCTCAGCCCCAGTCGCCGGGGTGTCGCAGTCGGCGTGTTGCAGCCAAAGCTCGAGGGGGCCCCTCGGCGGCATCTCGGTGGAGAAGAACTGCGGGAAGCGGATCCAGGTGCGCGGAGGCATCGCCGCCCACATCACGAGCTCGCGCGAGGAGTCCGCGGCATGGACTCCTGGGGCGATGGCATGCGTCACCGCGGCTCGGCGGCCACAACCGCGGCGCGGGCGGCGGTGCTCGTCGCCTCTCCCTCCGGAGCCCTCAGCTTGGGCGTACAGAGGCAGCGGGTACCCGGGAGGAGGCCGCTCATACCAAGGCCTCGACACCTCTGGACGCACGACCATGTCGCGGCGGTGGCTCAGCTTCTTCGGCGGAAGTGGCCCGGGCTCGTCGCGGGGGGTTTTTCCCTTCTCCGCTGCCGAGAACCTCCGAACAGGCGCCATGGGAGTTGCTACTAGCAATGAAGCGAGGAAGGAGAAGCGAATGGAGCAGGAAGAGATGAGCAATGGGGGCTCCGCCCCCTCCTCATTTATAGCGGGAGAAGGCCAACCGGCGATCCCCACGATCACAGGTATTGATGATTTCTCTCTGCATGTAGCAGAGACTTGTCAAATCAGGCAGTTGCCGAGGCAGCATGGGGAAGCGGAGACGCCCACGTCCAATCAATCGCCACGCGTCAAGCAGGGCCGCAGGCTGTTGGGGCTTGCGGCGCTCCGCACTTGCCCTTTGGCTTCACCTCGAAGCCAAGTTCGAGCGAGCCTTGGGCCCGGGGGCTACTGTCGGCGTCCTGGGAATGGGGGTCCCCAGACTTGCCTGCCTGCAGCCCACGGTGTGGCTCCACCAGCGGCCCTGTATGACACATCTTCACCAGCAAACACTCAAGACCCTCGCGAGGCGGACGACACAAGACCTCCTCGGGGGCTGCCTCACCAGGCTGGCTCGCGAGGGGTGGAGGGATCAAGGCAAGGGACACCTCGTGAGGTTTCTGTGATGCAAGCCATGACGACTGGAGCCAGGCGGGTGCCAGCACACGCAGTGTCCTCGCTTCCTCTTTGGTGCTAAAGGGGAAAGCGCAGGCGAGGAGTCCCGAGGCGTCAGGCAAAGGTTTCCATATCGGTGCAACAAGACCAAGACCAGCAAGACAACAGGACGAAGGTCACCGTGGAGCCCAAGACGGTGTCACCACCTGAGCCTTTGGCAGGCGAACACCACCTTTAGTCAGGATAACTTGTACTAGTTGTCTCTCTTCGAATTTGGCCGTTCTTGGATCCCTTCCCGCTCAATATTTGGGGAGAGGACCAGGGCCTCTATAAATAGGACTAGCCACCACAGTAGAATGACGGATCGGAGGATCATCCGGATCACCCTCAACCACACAAGTCCGCCAAGCACAAGAGCACCTCTCCTCAGGAGGCTGTTCTTCCCTTGTAACTATTCATCCTCAGCCCAAGAGGCAATCCGCCACACCACACTGGAGTAGAGTATTACACCACATCGGTGGCCCGAACCAGTATAAACTCTTGTGTCTCTCTTTCTGCGGGATCGACGCGCTAAGCTTTGAGATCGCGGCGAGGATGAGGGCGTGATTAGGTAGGGGGAGATCTTCATGCGCACCCCAGTGTTCGAACCTCAAGGGTTTTGCCGGAACCTGAAATCTGACAAAAACCATATAAAATTATTGTAAACATGGCATGGTTACTTCATAAATTATAGATACGTTGGAGATATATCAGCATTCCGAAGTTTAATTCCTACTCGTCCTCGAGTAGGTAAATGAAAAAGAAATAATTTATGAAGTGTGAATGCTAGCATAGTGCATAAGTTTGATCAATGATAATTTCAATCACTTTTCCTAGCATCATAACAACAACTCCTTCTCACAAAACTTTGAATGTTAAAGTAGCAACCAATTCACATGTTATGGTTCAAATAATGAATTCTCTTGAAACTTAACAACCTATGTTCTCAGTCACCAAGCAATTGCAATTCAACTTACTCAACACAGTCTAAGTAAGAGCTCCACATACTCAATCATCATATAGTCTTCTATGATTGCTAGTACTCAAAGAATATTCTTAGAACAAATGGCATCCATCGAACACAGAGAAAGATAGGGGCTTAATGTTTCGCCTCCCAACTCATTATCATAGAGATAATTGTCAACAATAATAATTCATGATCAAATATATTTGACTGGTCATAGGTGCCTAGATCTTTCCCCACCACATGATGCTTGCCAACTAGAGAATAACTGAGGTTGAAATGAGAATGCATACTATTGACTCTTGCATAAAAGTAAATAATGAAAAGTAAAAGATAGGCCCTTCGTAGAGGGAAGCAGAGGTTGCCATGCGCTTTTTGGTTTTGTATGCACAATCCCTTAATGCAAAAGAACGTGACATTATATTGCCCCTCATGATAGTGACCTTTATTATGCAGTCTATCAATTTTATTACTTTGCCATCACAAGTACGTACAACACTCAATTTTCTCTTACACTAAATGATCAAACACATTTAGAAGCAATTTTATTGCATTTTTGCACCAATGACAACTTACTTGTAGGGTATTATTCAATCCATAGGTAGGTATGGTGGAGATTCATGTCAAGAAACTGGGTTTAAGGGTTTTTGGATGCACTAGTATCTCTACTTAGTACGAATTCTTGGCTAGCAAACTATCCAAAGCAAACACCACATGTTGGAGAATCCATAACAATATAACTTATATGCAAATATACCCAAACATAACTCATTACATTGTCTTCCTTGTCCAACTTCAACTAATTTGCTCAAGTTTGAAAATAATTAATGGGTATTCACAATCATAGAAGATCTTCAAGATAATATATTTGTATGTGAAAGTTCTGTTCCTTATACTAATCATTCATGAATTGCTTGTATGACCAATCTTGTGATTGTCAAGCTTCAATAGATTTCACTTTCTAAACCCAATGTGAAGCTACTACTAGGCATGATATGAACATATAATTTCAACTTCATGATATTCAATTCATTCAATAATTTACTCATAGGATATAAGTGAAGCACAAGAGTAAATGACAAACTACTCCAAAAAGATATAAGTGAAGATCAAGCGAGTAGTCAAGTAAAGGGGTAGCTAATTGAGGACTCTATCTTATTTAAAAACCCTCAGATCTAAGTATTTTATTAAAACAGCAAGCAAAACAAAATAAAATGACATTCCAAGAATAGCATACATCAAGTGAAGAAGCAAAAACTTAGGCTCAACCGAGACTAACCGATAATTGTTGATGAACAAAGGTGGGATGCCTACCGGGGCATCCCCAAGCTTAGATGCTTGAGACTTCTTGAAATATTAATTTGGGATGCCTTGGGCATCCCTAATCTTGAGCTCTTATGTCTTCTTCATTCCTCTCATATCACGGTTGTAACATCCCAAAATTCTTTGGAATGTTATATTAAATAAATAGTTTTGGTTGTTTGTTTGATTGTGGTAGGGTTGCTTGTGTGAAATTGACTGATATTTGAAACTTTTTGAAAGTTAAATGAGAGGGTATAAAAGGACTTTCCCAAACTTTCACATTGCATTTATGATCTCCATGAATTCAAATTCATTTCATCATAAAACCCTGGAGTGAAGATGATATGACTTCTTCCATTTAAATAAATGAAAAGGGTTTTGAAAAGATTTGAATTCCATTTGGAACTATTACAAATTCAGAAACTTTAAGCAACTCAATGATTTTCATGAGAGAAGATAAAATGACTTCTTCAAAACATACGAAATATGAGTTGGAAGTTAAAAGGATCAAATTTAAAGTCCTTTTGAAATTATTTTCAATTTGGAGTTATTTGGTTTTTATTCAAATTATTTGTCTACAAAAATAAAATATATGGAAAATAGGGTAAAATGATTCCCTACAGTAGAAAAATGTAGAGAAGTAAATTTGAAATTATTTTGGTATTTTAAAATATTTTTTTTTGTTTTTACTTGAGCCAGTAGCACTCTTTGCTTTATTTAATTTTTTGTGGATTTTATTTGATGCTAGAAAAATGTTCATGTTGTAGAAAATCTTTTTCTGAAAATTTTAATATATAATATGCTATATATAATTTTTTATTTTCCTTTTTTTTGTCTGAGTTAAAAAAAATTCTTCGAACCGACCGGGCCAAAGCCCAGCCGGCCCAGCAGCGCTGCTACCGCCTCGCCCACTCCGAGTCCGGCTCCCGCACGGCCGCCGCCGCCGCCGTGAGCGAGGGAGGTTCCCCTTGGCTTGCCCCTCCGCCAAGACGTGCCTCCCCAGACCCCCTTTATAAGCGTCGCCCCGGCAGCCCCTCTCTCCTCCTCACCGTGCCGCATCTCGCGCCGCCGCCGCACAGTCGCCGTCGTCGCCCTCGCCTCGACTGCCGCCACTGCCTACTGCCGCAGCCGCCGCCGCCTCGCGCCGCCCGCGTAGCCACCTGCCACCGCCGCCGCTCCACCCACCGCCCCGAGCCGCCGCCACCGACGCCGGAAGCCGCCGTCGCCGCTGACGACCGAACCAGTACAAAACCGCCGGTTTCTTTTGGTTTATTTTGGTTCGGTTTTTCCTTTAAAACCGTTCGGTTTTTCTTTTTAGTTAGATCTATTTAGTGAACGTTCGTTCGTTTAGGATCTTTAACGAACAGAATCACTAGATTAGTTTCTGTAGCGGACGTTCGTTCGATAGGTTTTTCTGTTTATTTTTGGCCAGGGACTCAGATGCAATTAGTTTATTCACAGTTTAGCCCCTGATCTTTAAACCCTCACAACTTTTTGCTCATTTGTCGAAATTAGATGAACCAACGCCAAAATCTTCGTTATGATCTCCTTTGTTCAGATAATCAACTTGAACATATTTTTGAAAGTTTAAAATTTGGTTTCAAACATATTTGAATTTGAATTTCGTTTGATCATAACTTGAGTTTTATAACTCCGATTTAGTTGATTCTTTTTGCAATATAAAGCTCTTGATCTAAACTTTCTGTTAAGAACTAATCCACATAATTTTAATACTGTTGAAAATTGTTTTCTGTTTGCAAGAGCAAATTGCTTGTTTTCGAAGTTTTCCGAGATCTTTTCTTCGATTCTTTTGCTTGATTGCTTATGTGTGGTTACATTGCTTGCTTACGATAGATTGAACGGAGTGTGACGAGTAGAACTATCAGGAGTTATGAGTGCGAATCATCTTCATCAACAGTACAAGCCAAGTAACACTTTGATCATATCCCTTTATTACCCAATTTTTATGCATTAGTTACAACCCTCAAACATTGCATGAGTAGGATTTTGGTAACATGGGGGTGTGGGAAGTAGTTGTTGTGGTAGGAACCTATGGTCTTTTATCAACCCTGGGATTATACGTTTTGCTCATATTGTTTTGCTATGCTCGTAGACGTGGATTGGTATGTGAGATTCATGAAAGATGTGAGAGTTATATTTAACTAAGGGAAACTTAAGGTGGCTACTTTAATACACATCTGGGTGGAATGGTTGGGGCACCCTGGGGATATACCAGTGGCTTGCCCGGGCACCTTGGGAATCCAGTGTTGTCCAAGGAGATCCCGGGGGACCCGTGTGATCATCCTATTGGAATGCCACCCAGGCTCAAAGGGATCATAAGATTATTCATGCTAGAAACTTCCGTGTGCAGCCACAAGCCATTATGGGCTCTGGCATAGTTAAGTAAGTTGTGGGAAACCTTTCCATGATAGGCTAGCAGATGTAGGGGGTTGTAGGTGTACCGGCCTATCTATCGGTTAAGGGGACCTCTTCGGAAAGACTGTGTCTCGATCATCCTTTTCTCAAACATCATGTAGTGCGAGAAATTCAACAGAGGAGATCGAGTCTATTGGGAAAAATTGTGCAAACCTCTGCAGAGTGTACAAATTAATCATGATTAGCCGTGTCCCAGGTTCTGGACATCTTGAGTATCCGGTACTTGAATTATTGATTTGATCTCATCACTTTTACTTAATGAATCTATTGGGTTATTAATATTATTTTGGGATTGAGTTGGGGGTACCTTCTGAATAATGACATAAATTTGTAGTTAATAAAAATATATTCCTTTGTCGTAGGGAAAAATTAGCTTTATGCAAGCATTAAACTTAGAGCCTCCACCAGCCAAATATGCATGTAGTGATAGCCATTATTCAGCATTGCTCTACAGTGTGAAATTGCTAGTACATTCAATGTACTGACCTATATGGCTGCAATGTCTCATGTTGCAGGAATCTTACGACGAGTAAGTGATACGTTAGGGTTACGATGTCTACACTCAACTTTGCCATTGGTGTTGATGGGAATCCACAACTTTATTGTTACTTCCGCTATATGGATTGAGGTAATAGTATTTATGTTATTTTATACATGTGATTTACCTCTGTTATAAATCCTCGAGTACTGTGTGTGTTAGCATACCGATCCATGGATGACACTTAAGCACAGAAACTTGATCCATTTGGGTCGGGTCGCTACAAGATGGTATCAAAGCACATGTTGACTGTAGGACGTGACCCCTAGAAACTGGCAAGCCCATAGGAAAGATTTTCTCTAAAACTTTATTTTCAAAAAGATCTTTTACCTCTCTTCTTTTCTGAACTTTATCAAATATTCCCTTTTAGTTAGACTATGTCTTTCCCCTTTTGACCGTACGGAGATTCAGCTGATGAGACCTCTCCAAGAAGTACAAGATATCGGACAACTAAGACCACTTTGGAATAAAGAGGATTTTACCGTGCATTATACTGATGGAAACTACAACGGTTGAAGACTCCGAAGACTTGGAGAATTCAAAGGCTCTGAAGAATTTCCAGATTGGTATGACCTAGGAAGGCTACCCTTATGGAATTTGTCAGACTATTGAAGCTGTCAATACCCAAGATCAAGGTGTATCGGAGAAAAACCGGAACATGGAGCGTTAAAACTCAAAGTTTTTGTCAAGAAAACCCTAAGGCAGGAGATATCAACTATGGAATGATAGCTCATGGCAGAGACATGGGCATAAACACGGCTATCCATGATGTTATCGCCCGCGTATGCTATTGTCACTGTGCTGAGTTAAAGCATGCATTTCTTCGGAAGGATTGGATGACAAAAGGGCTAATGGAGCATCTATCAGCAAAAGATGAAGTTTTAACCTTAGCTGGTGTATCACCAGGATCTGGAGTATTACATCAAGAAGTTTAGGGTGGACCTTTAGGAAGCCATTATTTGATAAAGAAGTATTTCGTGAAGAACTCAGGACCCAGAAGCTGAAAGTAGCCAAGCTGGAGGAGCAAAACCTCGTGATACCGGAGATTCGTCAGGAACTGAAGGACAGCAGGACCATGGTTCATGCCAAGGATGTTGAAACCCAGAAGTTTGGAACGCAACTCCAGAAATATTAAAGGACATCACGATAGACTTCGCGTCAATAGAAATGATCTGGCAAAAGAACTTGAGAAGGTCAAGCACGATCGGAAGAATCCATCGGAGACATGAATGAGACTTGAAGAGTTTGATGATTTTGAAGATTTATTAACCTTTAGAAGACCAAACCCCTGTTATATACCTACGTTAGATACGACGATTGTGAGCTGTCATTTGTTTGATGTTTTCCCGACAGCCACAAAATAAAATATGTCTCTTCAAAAGTATTGTTTGTATTGTGTGTATCCCTATCTATCTCTCTTATCTCACCCCAAAACCCTTGGAACCAATAGAGGATGAATGGAGATGAACTCACATTTCCGGGACTGATAAGTCAATTGGAGACGAACCTATGGATTCAGAACATGGAATATCACATGAAGAATAACATTATAGCCGGAAAGGATATGACGCAGCATACTCTTCAGTGCTTTAAAAGAGGTGATGCTACTTGGTGGAGGATGTACCAAACCATCAATGGATGGCAAGGAGTAACCACCTGGAAAGAATTTAAGTTGACTCTGCAAAGGTCTCGTCTTGTGTCCCAGAAATTGAAGCCTAATGGAAATGATATGAAGAAACCTTGTGCATGCAAGCTCTATGGAGAAATAGGACACAACTATAAAGAACACAAGGATGAATGCCCTCATTGTGAAGAAATTCACCCAGCTGAAGAATGCCCAACTAGGCAGATTACTTGTTTCTTGTGTGAAGGGACTACCCACTACCCTGCTCAGTGTCACATTTACCCCATGGTGCAAAGAACCATCCAGCAGAAGAAAGAAGCAATGAAAGGAGCCCTCATGGAAACTTTAGAAGAACCTGTGATGAATGAAGAGGTGGAGGACACACCCGAAAAAGACCCGATTAAACCCTGCACCAAGTCATGCTATTCATGTGGAGAAGAAGGACACATCTTCCAGAATTGTCTGAATGGGGATCTAGTAGCATTCCCGATGGTGGAAGTAGAGTATGACCCCCAGGAGATAGAAGCCCTGCTTGGCACGGAAAAGTCCAGGAAGATAAATAGATTGGATTCCAGGACCAACCCAATTTCTACAAAGAAGGACCTGAGTCATATCACATGTTTCAGGTGTAAAGATTTAGGGCACTACTTCAGTGATTGCCCAAAAAGGAAGCCGAGGACCCAAGGAGGCTATGAAATCAAAAGGAAACCTCGAGACTTGTCAGAAGTAATATGTTTCCGTTGTAATGAAGCAGGGCACCTTGCCAGAGATTGTCCCAATGAGACGGAGACTTGTGCTAAATAGTTGTGTCGAAAAAGAAATATAGTAGTAGTAGTGGGAACATTCTTATTTAGTGAGGTGTTGAGTTGAGGCATGTAATGGAAATGCAAGAGATTGTAATAAATTCATGAATCAATAAAGTTCATGTGTTATGATTTCATACGTTGAATTTTATGAGTTGTTACTCTATGAAGAAAGATTTTGACCAATTTCGAGGATATGAGAAATATGGTCTATGGATCAATTTGTGCATTTCACGGGTGGTAGTACCCTGTGAGGACACTTGACCCCTGGAAAAGATAATGATATTCCAAGGAGTGGACTTCAGACAAAATAGTTACGAGTTTTGTCTCGATATGTGGGATACCCCAAGAGTATGAAGGGATGAAGTACTATTGGATATAAAGGGGGTATAATGTTGGTAATATGGAGCAATTATAACTCCATGATGAGTCTGAGTAATCACGTCTTAGTTTGGTACTAATAGAAGGAAGGGAGACAGTACAATTGGATGGATTTAAGAATGCTAGGAAGCTGGATGTTGGAATAATGATCAATTGCCCCGATGATGAGTTCAAGGACTAAATGTGATGGGATGGGCCATAACCCACAGGCCAGGACCTGCCAAGAAGCAAGCACACACTTGCGGAAGGAAAAAAAAACCTGGAAGAAGTTACGATTTTATCAACATACGATCTTATAGGAGTTTACGCAAAACCTGAGAGATGTGAAGAAACGATAGATGTTTGTTTGGCTTGCAGAATCAAGGGATTTTTTTTCCGAACTTAGTTCTTCGACAAGAGAAATTCTGCAATGCTTGTGAGGATGACCGAGTGTTAGAATGCGAGATTCACTAAACCATATACAAGGTAATGATTTGGGTGCGGGATGGATTGATCACCATACCGACTTACTCTCATTATTCGCCTTGCTATATGGGATGGTAAATCTGAGTGACTTACCCATAGTAGAGAGATGACGATCAAAACCTTGCTTAAACCTTAGAATGGTATGACAATTTTCCCCTTGTACAAGGCAGTTGTTGCCAATCGTAGGATATACGGTGAGAATGAAGCCCAGACCCATTTCCTGCAGGAGAAACCATAAGTTGATGTCCACCATGAGATATCGCTAGTTGTTTAGTATTGGCGCCAGACCTGTCAGCTAGGTAGACCCAGTTACAGAAGAACCGTACCAAGATGAAAAGATAGAAGAATTGAGTAAAAAGGTTGTGCCACTATCGGAAAAGCCCAGAGTAGGAATTTTCCTGAGAATCTCAGAAGACTAACCCTGTCAACAATAAGGATGGAGTATATGAGTTTTGATGGAACTGTAACCATGTTTCTAAGGGTGGTAGCACCCCAGACCCCCTATGACGATCGATGGATTTTGAGAAGACCCCCGAACCTAACCTATTTCTTGCTAGCCTCTCCGAATCTCGAGGACGAGATTCATTTTAAGGGTGGTAGGTTTGTAACATCCCAAAATTCTAAATTTTGGAATGTTATATTAAATAAATAGTTTTGGTTGTTTGTTTGATTGTGGTAGGGTTGCTTGTTGAAATTGAGTGATATTTGAAAGTTAAATGAGAGGGAATAAAAGGAATTTCCCAAAATTTCACATTGCATTTATGATCTCCATGAATTCAAATTCATTTCATCACAAAACCCTGGAGTGAAGATGATATGACTTCTTAAATTTAAATAAATGAAAAGGGTTTTGAAAAGATTCGAATTCCATTTGGAACTATTTGAAATTCAGGAACTTTAAGCAACTCAATGATTTTCACGAGAGAAGATAAAATGACTTCTTCAAAACATACGAAATATGAGTTGGAAGTTAAAAGGATCAAATTTAAAGTCCTTTTGAAATTATTTTCAATTTGGAGTTATTTGGTTTTTATTCAAATTATTTGTCTACAAAAATAAAATATATGGAAAATAGGGTAAAATGATTCCCTACAGTAGAAAAATGTAGAGAAGTAAATTTGAAATTATTTTGGTATTTTAAAATATTTTTTTTTGTTTTTACTTGAGCCAGTAGCACTCTTTGCTTTATTTAATTTTTTGTGGATTTTATTTGATGCTAGAAAAATGTTCATGTTGTAGAAAATCTTTTTCTGGAAATTTTGATATATAATATGCTATATATAATTTTTTATTTTCCTTTTATTTTTATTTTTGTCTGAGTTAAAATAAAATTCTTCGGACCGACCGGGCCGAAGCCCAGCCGGCCCAGCAGTGCTGCTACCGCCTCGCCCGCTCCGAGTCCGGCTCCCGCACGGTCGCCGCCGCCGTGACCGAGGGGGATTCCCCTCGGCTTGCCCCTCCGCCAAGCCGCGCCTCCCCCGACCCCCTTTATAAGCGTCGCCCAGGCACCCCTCTCTCCTTCTCACCGCGTCGCATCTCGCGCCACCGCCGCATAGTCACCGCCGTCGCCCTCGCCTCGACCGCAGCCGTCGTCGCCTCGCTGCCTGACGTCGCCACCCGCGCCGCCCGCGTAGCCACCTGCCACCGCCACCACTCCACCCACCGCCCCGAGCCGCCACCGCCTCGCCGACGCCAGAAGCCGCCGTCGTCGCTGACGACCGAACCGGTACAAAACCGCCGGTTTCTTTTGGTTTATTTTGGTTCGGTTTTTCGTTTAAAATCGTTCGGTTTTTCTTTTTAGTTAGATCTATTTAGTGAACGTTTGTTCATTTAGGATCTTTAACAAACAGAATCGCTAGATTAGTTTCTGTAGCGGACGTTCGTCCGATAGATTTCTCTTTTTCTGTTTATTTTCGGCCAGGGACCCAGATGCAATTAGTTTATTTATAGTTTAGCCCCTGATCTTTAAACCCTCATAACTTTTTGCTCGTTTGTCTAAATTAGATGAAACCAACGCCAAAATCTTCATTGCGATCTCCTCTGTTCAGATAATCAACTTGAACATATTTTTGAAAGTTTAAAATTTGGTTTCAAACAGATTTGAATTTGAATTTCGTTTGATCATAACTTGAGTTTTATAACTCCGATTTAGTTGATTCTTTTTGGAATATAAAGCTCTTGATCTAAACTTTCTGTTAAGAACTAGTCCACATAATTTTAACACTGCTGAAAATTGTTTTCTGTTCGCAAGAATTAATTGCTTGTTTTCGAAGTTTTCCGAGATCTTTTCTTCGATTCTTTCGCGTGATTGCTTATGTGTGGTTACTATTGCTTGCTTACGATAGATTGAATGGAGTGTGACGAGTAGAACTATCAGGAGTTATGGGTATGAATCATCTTGATCAACAGTACAAGGTAAGTAACTCTTTGATCATATCCCTTTATTACCTATTTTTTATGCATTAGTTACAACCCTCAAACATTGCATGAGTAGGATTTTGGTAACATGTGGGTGTGGGAAGTAGTTGTTGACGTAGGAACCTATTGTCTTTTATCAACCCTGGGATTATACGTTTTGCTCATACTGTTTTGCTATGCTCGTAGATGTGGATTGGTATGTGAGATTCATGAAAGATGTGAGAGTTATATTTAACTAAGGGAAACTTAAGGTGGCTACTTTAATACACGTCTGGGTGGAATGGTTGGGGCACCCTGGGGATATACAAGTGGCTTGCCCTGGCACCTGGGGAATCCAGTGTTGTCCAAGGAGATCCCGGGGGACCCGTGTGATCATCCTATTGGAATGCCACGCAGGCTCAAAGGGATCATAAGATTATTCATGCTAGAAACTTCCGTGTGCAGCCACAAGCCATTATGGGCTCTGGCATAGTTAAGTAAGTTGTGGGAAACCTTTCCATGATAGGCTAGTAGATGTAGGGGATTGTAGGTGTATCGGCCTATCTATCGGTTAAGGGGACCTCTTCGGAAAGACTGTGTCTCGATCATCCGTTTCTCAAACATCATGTAGTGCGAGAAATTCAACGAAGGAGATCGAGTCTTGTGGGGAAAAGTGCGCAAACCTCTGCAGAGTGTAAAAACTAATCATGATTAGCCGTGTCCCCGGTTATGGACATCTTGAGTATCTGGTACTTGAATTATTGATTTGATCTCATCACTTTTACTTAATGAATCTATTGGGTTATTAATATTATTTTGGGATTGAGTTGGGGGTACCTTCTCAATAATGACATAAATTTTGTAGTTAAATAAAAATCTATTCCTTTGTTGTAGGGAAAAATTAGCTTTATGCAAACATTAAACTTAGAGCCTCCACCAGCCAAATATGCATGTAGTGATAGCCATTATTCAGCATTGCTCTACAGTGTGAAATTGCTAGTACATTCAATGTACTGACCTATATGGCTGCAACGTCTCATGTTGCAGGAATCTTACGACGAGTAAGTGATACGTTAGGGTTACGATGTCCACACTCAACTTTGTCGTTGGTGTTGATGGGAATCCACAACTTTATTGTTACTTCCGCTATTTGGATTGAGGTAATAGAATTTACGTTACTTTATACATGTGATTTACCTCTGTTATAAATCCTCGAGTACTGTGTGTGTCAGCATACCGATCCAGGTATGACACTTAAGCATAGAGACTTGATCCATTTGGGTCGGGTCGCTACAACGGTTTTCCTAAATCTCAAAAACTTCATCCACACAAAACTCAACAAGAACTCGTGAGTTCAGTTAGTATAAATCAATGCAATAACCTTATCATTCTCTACTTTAGCAAATTACTAAAATTATTATTTAAAATGGCATACTAAATGCCTCTACATATTTAATACTCCTATCCCCAAATAGAATCATTAAACAGGCAAACATATGCAAACAATGCAAACATAACAGCAATCTGCCAAAACAGGATAGTCTGTAAAGAATGCAAGAATATTCATACTTCTCTACCTCCAATTTTTTTTGAAAATTTAGCACACTACAGAAAATTTATCATATCTTATTATTCAAAACAATTCAACCTTTTATCACATTCTGACAGTTTTTAACAATTCACGCACTGGCGTGCAACTTTTTGTTTTTTAAACAGCCACATATAGACTTAGACAATAAGCATGGCAAAGGCTATAGTTGACAATTTTATTGAAGTAAAAGATGAAAAACATTATTCTAAATAGCAGAAAGCAAATACATATAAAATAAAATGACGCTCCAAGCAAAACTCATATCATGTGACGAATGAAAATATAGCTCCAAGTAAGATCACCGATAATGTTGGAGACGAAAGAGGGGATGCCTTCCGAGGCATCCCCAAGCTCAGTTGCTTGGATCTTCCTTGACTATTACCTTGCGGGTGCCTTGGGAATCCCCAAGCTTAGGGTCTTGTCACTCCTTATTCTCCTCATATCGACATCTCACCCAAAACTTGAAAACTTCAATCACACAAAACTTAACGGAACTTCGTGAGATGGGTTAGTATGATAAAGACAAATCATTCACTTCGGTACTTTCGAAGACAAGATTCATAATTGTTCTCACACAATGCCTATTATAGCTTATCATTTCCACTATTTATATTGAGCAATAAGCCATAGAAACTAGAAAACAAGCAAAGTTGCATTGAAAACAGAATCTGTCAAAAACAGAACAGTCTGTAATGATCTGAGCTTTGACCATACTTCTGCTACACCAAAAATTCTGAAAATTAGAACAACGTAGGGAATTGATATATCAATCATCTGTAAAAAAATCAGAATTTTTCGACGCTCTAGTGAATTTAAACAATTCTATTACTGGAAGCAAAAGTTTTTGTTTTTGCGCAGAATCAAGTCAACTATCATCCACACTATCCCAAAGGCTTTACTTGGTACTTTATTGAAACAAAAGCTATAGAACATGATTACTACAGTAGCCTAATCGTGCGAACACACATAAACAGTAGGTAAAAGTGTTGGGTTGTCTCCCAACAAGCGCTTTTCTTAATGCCTTCTTAGCTAGGCATGATGATTTCAATGGTGCTCACATAAAAGATAAGAATTGAAACATAGAGAGAGCATCATGAATCAGAAGTTCCTCTCTCATAATAATTTTTAGTAGCATCATGAATGGATTCATCAATATAACTATCACATAAAGCATTCCTTTCATGATCCACAAGCATAGCATTTTTATTACTCTCCACATAAGCAATTCTATTCTCATTCATAATAGTGGGAGTATCATAGGAAACTCGAATACTATAATTTTTTCCACATTAAAAGGGTCATGTTCAGTAAAAGGATTCTAAAAGTTATGACAATGATTATCACTACTTTTTATAACATAAGTATCCTCACAATAATCATCATAAGTAGCAACTTTGTTATCATCATAGTCAATTGAAACCTCTTCTGAAATAGTGGAATCATTACTAAATAAAGTCATGACCTCTCCAAATCCACTTTTATCATTAATAAAATTCAACACCCTCCAAAATAGTGGGATAATTTTTATCTAAAGTTGACACTCTTCCATACGCACTTTCATAAATATTGCAATCGTCATAAATAGGAGGCATGCGATCATCATAACAAATTTGATCATTCAAATTAGGGGAAATAAAAAGATCATCTTCATTAAGCATAGCATCCCCAAGATTGGGACAAACATTAATTGCAGCAAATAAATTTTCAAATATGTCATTATCACCAAACATTAATTGCAGCATAATCACTGTCATCATTAATAGTATGAATAGCACCAATAGTATAACAATTATTATCGTCATAATTTCCCAAGTTGGTGCCAAAAAGATTTTCAAGATTATAAGAAGTATCATTATCTTCTCAATCATAATCATCACAACAAGCAATAGTGTAACATCACAAAATTCTAAATTTTGGAATGTTAAAATAAATAGATAGATTTGATTGATTGACTGAAAGTGAGTGAAATTCGAAACTTTTTGAAAGTTAAATGAGAGGGAATAAACGGACTTTCCCAAACTTTCATTTTTGCATTTATGATCTCCCTGAATTCAAATTCTTTTCAATACAAAACCCTAGAGAGAAGATGACATGACTTCTTCCATTTAAATAAATGAAACGGGTTTTTGAAAATATTTGAATTCCACTTGGAAATATTTCAAATTCAGAAACTTCAAGCAACCCAATGATTTTCATGAGAGAAGATAAAATGACTTCATTAAAACATATGAAATATGAGTTGGAAGTTTAAAAGGATCAAATTCAAAGTCCTTTTGAAATTATTTTCAATTTGGAGTTATTTGGGTTTTATTCAAATTATTTTTCTCCAAAAATAAAATATACAGAAAATAGGGTAACATGATTCCCTACATCAGAAAATTGGAGAGGAATATATTTGAAATTATTTTGGTATTTTTAAAATGATTTTTATTGGATTTTAGTAGAGCAGGAGCACTGTTTGAATTATCTAAATTTGTGTGGATTTTATTTGATGCTATAATAATGTCCATGTTGTAGAAAAAGTTTTTCTGGAAATTTTGATATATTATATGCCTATATAATATTTTTATTTATTTTGTTTTATTGTTTTTAATTGTTTGTGTTAAAAAAATGTGTTTATAAAAAAAAAGAACTTCGCCGACTGGGCTGGCCCAGCACCCAGCCAGGCCGCGGCCCACCCAGCCCGGCAGCATCGCCCCCGACCTCCCGACGGGAGCCCTGCTCCCGCACGCCGCCGACGCCGCCGTACTGCCGCCGGAGTCCTCCCTCTCCTTGGCCCCTTCCCCAAGCCGATGTCGCCCCCCTCCTATAAATTCGGGCGCCCCGGGCCCCCCTCTCTCTCTCCTCTCCCCGCAACCGCCGCCTCCCGCCGCTGCTTGCTGCTCGTCGTCGCCGCCGCCGCCGTCGGTTGCCACCGCCGTTGGTGTTGATGGGAATCCACAACCTTGTTGTTACTTCCGCTATTTGGATTGAGGTAATAGTATTTACATTAGTTTATACATGTGATTTACCTCTGTTATAAATCCTTGAGTACTGTGTGTGTCAGCATACCGATCCAGGGATGACACTTAAGCATAGAGACTTGACCGTCTGAGGTCAGGTCGCTACAAGATGGTATCAGAGCACATGTTGACTGTAGGACGTGACCCCTAGAAACTGGCAAGCCCATAGGAAAGATTTTTCTTTACAACTTTCTTTTCAAAAAGATCTTTTACCTCTCTTCTCTTGTGAGCTTATTCAAATATTCCCTTTAGTTAGATCATACCCCCTTTCCCCATTTGACCACACGAGGATTCAACGGATGAGACCACTCCAAGAAGTACAAGATATTGGACAACCAAGACCACTACGGAATGAAGAGGATTTTACCGTGCATTATAATAATGGCAACTACGACGGTTGAAGACTCCGAAGACTAGGAGAATTTGAAGGCTCTGTAGAATTTCCAGATTTGTATGACCTAGGAAAGCTACCCTTATGGAACTTGGCAGACTATGTAAGCTGTCAATAACCGAGATCAAGATGTATCAGAGAAAGACCAGAACATGGAGCATTAGAACTCAAAGTTTTGTCATGGAAACCCTAAGGCAGGAGATATCAACTATGGAACGGTAGCTCATGGAAATGACAAGAGCAGATACACGGCTATCCATGATGTTATCACCCGCTTATGCTATTGTCACCGTGCTGAGTTAAGCATGCATATGCATGGAAGGATTGGATGGTAGAAGGCTGATGGAGCATCTATCAGCAAAGGATATACTTTTAACTTTAGCTAGTATATCACCAGGATCTGGAGTGTTACATCAGGAAGTTTAAGATGGACCTTCGGGAAGCTATATTTAATAAGGAAGAATTTCGTGGAGAACTCAGGACCCAGAAGCTGCAGCCAAGCTGGAGGAGTAAAACCTCGAGACACCGGAGATTCGTCAGGAACTGAAGGACAGTAGGACATGGTTCATGCCAAGGATGTTGAAACCCATAAGTTTGGAACGCAACTCTAGAATATTAAAGGACGTCACGAGAGACTTCGTGTCAACAGATATGATCTGGCAAAAGAACTTGAGAAGGACAAGCATGATCGGAAGAAGCCATCAGATACATGAACAAGACTTGAAGAGATTGGCGACTTTGAAGAGTTATTGACCCTTAGAAGACCAAAGCCCTATTATATACCTACGTTAGATGCGACGATTGTGAGTTGTCATTTGTTTGATGTTTTTCCGACAGCCACAACATAAAATCTGTCTTTTCAAAACTTTTGTTTGTATTGAGTGTATCCCTCTCTATATCTCTCATCTCACCCCAAAACCCATGGACCCAATAGAGGATGAATGGAGATGAACTCATATTTTCTGGACCGATAAGTCAATTGGAGATGGACCGATGGATTCAGAACATGGAGGATCACATGAAGAATAACCCTATAGTCGGAAAGGATATGACCCAGCATGCTCTTGAGTGCTTTGAAAGAGGTGCTACCACTTGGTGGAAGATGTATCAAACCATCAATGGATGGCAAGGAGTAACCACTTGGAAAGAATTTAAGTTGACTCTAATAAAGTCTCGGTATGTGTCCCAGAAGTTGAAGCCTTATGGAAATGATATGAAGAAACCTTGTGCATGCAAGCTCTGTGGAGAAATAGGACACAACCATAAGGAACACAAGGATGAATGCCCTCATTGTGAAGAAAGTCACCCAGAGGAAGAACGCCCCACTAGGCAGATTACTTGTTTCTTGTGTGAAGGAACTACCCACTACCCTGCTCAGTGTCACATTTACCCCATGGTATAAAGAACCATCCAGCAGAAGAAAGAAGTAATGAAAGGAGCCCTCATGGAAATTCGAGAAGAACCAGTGATGGAGGAAGAGGTGGAGGACACACCCAAAGAAGACCCAATTAAACCATGCACTAAGTCATGCTATTCATGTGGAGAAGAAGGACACATCTCCCAGAATTGTCTGAATGGGGACCTAGTAGAATTCCCGACAAAGGAAGTAGAGTATGACCTACAGGAAATAGAATCCCTGATTGGAACGGAAAAGTCCAGGAAGAGAAGTAGATTGGATACCAGGAAGGACCTGAGTCATATCACCCGTTTCAGGTGCAAGGAGTCAGGACACTACTTCAGTAGTTGCCCAAAAAGGAAGCCAAGGACCCAAGGAGGCCATGCAGTCATAAGGAAACCTCGAGACTTGTCAGAAGTAATATGTTTATGCTGTAATGAAGCAGGGCACTTTGCCAGAGATTGTCCCAAAGAGAAGGAGACTTGGGATAAATAGTTGAGTCTGCAACAAAGAAGTATAGTAGTAGTTGTGGGAACATTTCTTTTATATTGAGGTGTTGAGTTGAGGCCTGTAATGGAAATGCAGGAGATTGTAGTAATTTAAGAATCAATAAAGTTAGCCTCGTTGGTACTGATTTGGATTTTTTTTGAGTTGTTACTCTATGGAGAAAGATTTTGACCATTTTCGGGGATATGAGAAATATGGTCTATGGATGAATTTGTTCATTTTAAGGGTGGTAGTACCCTGTGAGGACATTTGACCCATGGAAACGATAATGATGTTTCACGGAGTGGACTTCATAAGTATAAGTTTTATCTCGGTATGTGGGATACCCCAAAAGGATGAAAAGATGAAGTACTGTTGGATATAAAGGAGTTATAATGTATGGAGCAATAGTAACTCCAGGATGAGTCTGAGTAATCACGTCTCAGTTTGGTACCAATAGAAGGAAGGGAGACAATACAATTGGATGGATTTAAGAATGCTAGGAAGCTGGAGGTTAGAATAATGATCAGTTGCCCCGAGGATGAGTGCAAGGTTTGCAAGTGATGAGATGGGCCATAACCCACAGTACCCAGGACCTGCCAAGAAGCAAGCACACTCTTGCTGAAGGAAAAACCCTGGAAGAGATTAGACCTTACCCACCGACGATTTTATAGGAGTTTACACAAAACCTGAGAGATGTGAAGGAACGATAGTTGTTCGTTTGGCTTGCAGAATCCATGGATTTATCCGAACCCAGTTCGTCGACAAGAGAAATTATGCAATGCTTGTGAGGATGACTGAGTGTTAGAATGCGAGATTCGCTAAACCATGTACAAGGTAATGATTTGGGTGCGGGATGGATTGATCACCATACCGACTTACTCTTATTATTCGCCTTGCTATATGGGATGGTAAATCTGAGTGACTCGCCTATAGTTGAGAGACGACGATCAAAACCTTGTATAAACCTTAGAATGGTATAGGTATTTTCCCCTTGTACAAGGCAGCTGTTGCCAACCGTAGGTTAAACAGTGAGGATCAACCCAGACCCATTTCCTGCAGGAGAAACCATAAATGGTTGACCACCATGAGATATCGATAGTTGTTTAGTATTGGCGCCAGACCTGTCAGATAAGAAGACCCAGTCCTGGAAGAACCTTACCAAGGACACAGGAATTGAGGAAAAAGGTTATACCACTACCGGAGGTGCCCAAAGAAAGAATTTTCCCGAGGATCTGAGAAGACCGACACTGTTAAGAATAAGGATGGAGTACAGGAGTTTTGATGGAACCGTAACGATGCTCCTAAGGGTGGTAGCACCCCAGACCCCCTGAGACGGTCGTTGGATTTTGATAAGACCCCAGACCTAACCTATTTCTTTCTAGCCTCTCCGAATCTCGAGGACGAGATTCATTTTAAGGGTGGTAGGTTTGTATCATCCCAAAATTCTAAATTTTGAAATGTTATAATAAATAGATAGATTTGATTGATTGTGTGATTGATTGACTGAAAGTGAGTGAAATTCGAAACTTTTTGAAAGTTAAATGAGAGGGAATAAAAGGACTTTCCCAAACTTTCATTTTTGCATTTATGATCTCCCTGAATTCAAATTCTTTTCAAATACAAAACCCTAGAGAGAAGATGACATGACTTCTTCCATTTAAATAAATGAAACGGGTTTTTGAAAATATTTGAATTTCACTTGGAAATATTTCAAATTCAGAAACTTCAAGCTACTCAATGATTTTCATGAGAGAAGATAAAATGACTTCTTCAAAACATATGAAATATGAGTTGGAAGTTTAAAAGGATCAAATTCAAAGTCCTTTTGAAATTATTTTCAATTTGGAGTTATTTGGGTTTTATTCAAATTATTTTTCTCCAAAAATAAAATATACAAAAAATAGGGTAACATGATTCCCTACATCAGAAAATTGGAGAGGAATATATTTGAAATTATTTTGGTATTTTTAAATGATTTTTATTGGATTTTAGTAGAGCAGGAGCACTGTTTGAATTATCTAAATTTGTGTGGATTTTATTTGATGCTAGAATAATGTCCATGTTGTAGAAAAAGTTTTCTGAAAATTTTGATATATTATATGCCTGTATAATATTTTTATTTATTTTGTTTTACTGTTTTTAATTGTTTGTGTTAAAAAATGTGTTTATAAAAAAAAGAACTTCGCCGACTGGGCCGGCCCAGCACCCAACCAGGCCGCGGCCCAGCCAGCCCGGCAGCATCGCCCCCGACCTCCCGACGGGAGCCCTGCTCCCGCACGCCACCGACGTCGCCGTACTGCCGCCGGAGTCCTCCCTCTCCTTGGCCCCTTCCCCAAGCCGCTGTCGCCCCCCCTCTTATAAATTCGGGCGCCCCGGGCCCCCCCTCTCTCTCCTCTCCCAGCAACCGCCGCCTCCCGCCGCTGCTTGCTGCTCGTCGCCGCCGCCGCCGCCTCGCTAGCTCCGCCGCTGCTCGCTGCTCCTCGCCGCCCCGAGCCGCCGCTGCCCGCGCCGCATCGCCCCGCCGTCGCCGCCTCCCTCGCCGGATCCCGCCGCTCGCCCCCGCCGTCTCGTCGGGAGCCACCGCCGGTTTATTCGAGCCGGTAAAGCCGATAAAACCGCCCGGTTTTATTTCATTTAGTTGGTTTATCTTCCAGATCGGTTATTTTTAAATAAACCGTTCCGTTTTTGTTATTTAGCGAACGCTCGCTAGTTTAGGATTTGTAGCGAACGGTTTTCATTCTGTAAGGTTCTGTAGCGAACGTTCGTTTGATAGGATTTTTCTTTTATTATTAGATTTTGGCCAGGGACCCATCCGTGAATATTTTATTTACAGATTAGTCCCTGAGTTTCAAACGATCACTACTTTTTACTCGTTTGTCCAAATCCAACGAAACCAACGCCCACTTCTTCGTTATGATCCCCTCTATCCAGTAAAACAACTTAAACATGTTTTTGACAGTTTTAAATTTAAATTCAAACAGATTTGTATTTGAACTTCGTTTGATCGTAACTTGAGTTTTATAACTCCGATTTAGTTGATTCTTTTTGCAAATTAAAGCTCTTGACCTAAACTTTCTGATAAGGCCAAATTCACTTAATTTTGGTACTGTTAGAAATTGTTTTATGTTGCAAGAGTTATTTGCTTGGTTTTGATGTTTTCTGAATTGTTTCTTCGTTCTTTCCGATCTTTTGAGTGATTGCTTATGTGTGGTTACTGTTGCTTGCTTACGATAGATTGACCGGAGTGTGACTAGTAGAACTATCAAGAGTTTTGAGTGCGAATCATCTTCATCAACAGTACAGGCAAGTTCACACTTTGATCATATCCCTTTCATACCCAGTTTTTATGCATTAGTTTCAACCCTCAAACATTGCATGAGTAGGATTGATAACATGTGGGTATTGGGAAGTAATTGATGAGGTAGGAACCTATTGTCCCGCATTCAAACCATGGGAGTTACTATTACGTTATGCTTATATTGCCATGCTATGCTTGTAGACGTGGATTGGGGTTTGAGTGTGTCCATGACAGATGTGAGATTGTTTACTTAATGGTTCAACTTAACGTGGCTACTTTAATACACATCTGGGTGGATTGGTTGCGGGCACCTGGAGAATCCAGTGTTGCCCAAGGGGATCCCGGAGGACCCGTGTGATCACCCTATGGAATGCCACCCAAGCTCAAAGGGATCATAAGATTATTCATGCTAGAAACTTCCGTGTGCAGCCACAAGCCATTATGGGCTCTGGCATAGTTGAGTAAGTTGCGTGAAGCTCTTGAAGAGGTAGACTAGCAGATGTAGTGGGTTGTAGGTGGTGCTGTCTATCCAGAGTAGAGAGTTAATGCTTCAGAAAGACTGTGTCTCAAATCTCCGACCATGGATGCATTCGAGTCTTGTGGGGAAAAGTGCGCAAACCTCTGCAGAGTGTACAAACTAATCATGGTTAGCCGTGTCCCCGGTTATGGACATATTGAGTATCTGGTTCTTGGATTATCATGTTGATCTCGTCACTTTACTTAATAAATTTGTTGGGTTGATGATTATTAATTTGGGATTGAGTTGGAGGAACCTTCTCCATATTTTTTCAACCAACTTTGTAGTTAAAGAAAATATATTCCTTTGATGTAGGGAAAAATTGGCTTTTCGCAAAAACATTATAACCATAGAGCTTTTCCACCAGCCAAATATGCATGTAGTGATAGCCATTATTCAGCATTGCTCTACAGTGTGAATTTGCCAGTACATTCAATGTACTGACCCTTTGTGGATGCAACGTCTCATGTTGCAGGAATCTTACGACGAGTAAGTGATACGTTAGGGTTATGATTTCTACACTCAACTTTGCCGTTGGTGTTGATGGGAATCCACAACCTTATTGTTACTTCCGCTATTTGGATTGAGGTAATAGTATTTACATTACTTTATACATGTGATTTACCTCTGTTATAAATCCTCGAGTACTGTGTGTGTCAGCATACCGATCCAGGGATGACACTTAAGCACAGAGACTTGACCGTCTGAGGTTGGGTCGCTACAAATAGGCATAACAAAATCATCGTCAATAGTTTTTTCATACATTGTGCCATAAGACAAAGAAGCAATATCATCATCAAGTGCATCATCTTCCAAAATTATTTTTGATTCAGTTTCATGAGGCACAACAATAATAGGAGCAACATTATTTGGGAGGGATACCTTTTTACCTCTACTCTTTCTTCTTTTCTTCTTCTTCACCACATCATGCCGAGCTTCTTCTTGATGATATTGGTTGAATAGGAGCTCCTTCTCGTCACCTATTTCATCATGAGAGACAATAGTAGGGAAACTAGAAATCTTTACCCTTCCATTATTATTCCTTTTATATTCTATTGATTTTCCCGTGTTTCTATAGTTGGCAATATAAGCATTTTCATTGCAATTTACCATGCAAAACATATGGATTTCTTTCAAATTAGTTTCACCATGGTCTATGAATATGAATGCTTCAAACCAACAATTTTTATGTGACAATTCTTCACACCCAAAAAATAAACAAAGTTCATTATAAAGATCAAGGGTGGTCAACTTATTGCAATATTTGGACACGATTCGATCAGGAAAAAGCATGCATTGGAAATTAAGGTGACCAACTTTATTGCAAAGTTCACAAGTAATAGGATAAAGAGAAAATAATTTTGTAGCAAATTTATCTATCACTTTGAGCAAAAAATTGGTTCTATCATGTTTATGCTTCTTACAAAATCTATCATCCCTATAAGGTGTGTCTTCACAAAGTCTTTCCACTACACAAAAATTGACATGCTTATAAGAAACATTTTTTTCATGACTTGTGCAATCATCATTAGAATTTTGGATATTCAAAGAGTTCATACCAACAACATGCAATCATGCTCATCATCGAAAGATTTTATGCAAAACATTTTATTGAATTCTTCTTCTATCAATTGAGCACATTTTTCCTTTCCATCGTTTTCACAAAAGACATTATAAAGATGAATAACATGATGCAATCTCAATTCCATTTTTTAAGTTTTTTTTTATAAACCAAACTAGTGAATAAACAAGAAACTAAAAGATTCAATTGCAATATCTAAAGATATACCTTCAAGCACTAACCTCCCCGGCAACGGCGCCAAAAAAGAGCTTGATGTCTACTACACAACTTGTTCTTGTAGACTCGTGTTGGGCCTCCAAGCGCAGAGTTTTGTAGGACAGTAGAAAATTTCCCTCAAGTGGATGACCTAAGGTTTATCAAGTGCATGACCTCAAGTGTAAAGCAAATAAAATAGATCGCAAAGGAAAATATATTAAGGAAGAGACCCGGGGGCCGTAGATTTCACTAGTGGCTTCTCTCTAGAAAAATAGCAAACGGTGGGTAAACAAATTACTATTGGGCACTTGATAGAACTTCAAATAATCATGACGATATCCAGGCAATGATCATTATATAGGCATCAAGTCCAAGATTAGTAGACCGACTCCTGCCTGCATATACTACTATTACTCCACACATCGACCGCTATCCAGCATGCATCTAGTGTATTAAGTTCATGGAAAAACGAAGTAATGCACTAAGAACGATGAAATGATGTAGACAAGATCTATTTATGTAGAAATAGACCCCATCTTGTTATCCTTAATAGCAACGATACATACGTGTCGGTTCCCCTTCTGTCACTGGGATCAACAACCGTAAGATCGAACCCATCACAAAGCACCTCTTCCCATTGCAAGATAAATAGATCAAGTTGGCCAAACAAAACCCAAATATCAGAGAAGAAATACGAGGCTATAAGCAATCATGCATATAAGAGATCAAGAAGACTCAAATAACTTTCATGGATAAAAAGATAAATCTGATCATAAACTCAAAGTTCATCTGATCCCAACAAACACACCGCAAAAAGAGTTACATCATATGGATCTCCAAGAGACCATTGTATTGAGAATCAAAAGAGAGAGAGGAAGCCATCTAGCTACTAACTACGAACCCGTAGGTCTACAAAGAACTACTCACGCATCATCGGAGAGGCACCAATGGACATGATGAACCCCTCCGTGATGGTGTCTAGATTGGATCTGGTGGTTCTGGAACTTGCGGCGGCTGGAATCGATTTTCGTCTACTCCCTAGGGTTTTTGGAATATTGAGGTATTTATATTGTAAAGAGGCGGTCCGGGGGGCACCCGAGGTGGGCACAACCCACCAGGGTGCGCCTAGGCCTCCAGGAGCGCCCTGGTGGGTTGTGCTCCCCTCGGAGCAGCCCCTAGGTGCTTCTTCAGCCCACTGGATGTCTTCTGGTCCAAAAAAATCCACAGAAAGTTTCGCTGCGTTTGGACTCTATTTGGTATTGATTTCCTGCGGTGTAAAAAAACATACAAAAAACAGCACTTGGCACTATGTCAACAGGTTAGTACCAAAAAATGATATAAAAGAACTATAAAACATCCAAGAATGATAATATAACAGCATGGAACAATCAAAAATTATAGATACGTTGGAGACGTATCAGCATCCGCAAGCTTAATTCCTGCTCGTCCTCGAGTAGGTAAATGATAAAAACAGAATTTTTGATGTGGAATGCTGCCTAACATGTCATCTCATATTCTTTTCTTTGTAGCATGGACATTTGGACTTTTATATGGTTCAAAGCAATAGTCTAGTTTTGACATGATAACTTAAATACTCAAGCATATCAACAAGTAACCATGTCTTTCAAAATATCAACGCTAAAATAAGTTATCCCTAGCCCATCATGCTCAAATATTGATCCATTCATGAAACACACTCGCATATTAGCTACACCCAATGCTCAAGTACGATCATAGTGCCTCCTAGTTGGTGCTTTATAAGAGAAGATGGAGACTCAAATTAAAAATAAAAATTGCATAAAGTAAAAGAAAGGCCCTTCGCAGAGGGAATTAGGGATTTGTAGAGGTGCCAGAGCTCAAAGCGAAAATTGAGAGATAAATTTTTTTTGAGAGGCATACTTTTCCCACCAACAAAAACGACTTAGAGCTCCCAACACTTTCCATGCTAGATATATCATAGGCGGTTCCCAAATAGAAAATAAAGTTTATTCCTTTTTCAACCATATTTGCACTTTCCATGGTGTCGTGGAATTGTCACGGCAGATGTCCTCGGGTTAGGACTTAGTCGTGGAGCCATAGCGATTGGGAAGCTTGAAGGGGTTAAGTGGGACAAGGAACACGAGGGTTTATACTGGTTCGGCCCCTTACGGTGAAGGTAAAAGCCTACGTCCAGTTGAGGTGGTATTAATCAGGGTTTCGATAACCAGGAAGCTGAACAGCTATGCCCGGCTCTCGATCAGATTGTTGTCGCCCCTAAACCGCTGCCGGGTCGTCCCTTTATATAGGGAGGTTGACACCCAGCGGCCCTTAGAGTCCCGGCCGGCTCATAAGAGTGTCCGGCTCGGACTCTAAACAATACTTGCCTTATACTACAAGTTCTACTATAACAATAAAGATTGTACTATGGGCTTTAAGCCATATCCGGGTCTCAGCCCATCTCTGGCCCATTATCTTGGAACTTGGCTCCGGGCTTCTGGCAATGACCCTACAAGTAACCCGGCCCTCCTGGCGGGTGACTCCAAGGTCTATATCCTCAACATTAGGCCCCAGATTGACTTGAGCCGGCTCGTGTCAATCTTCAACTCTGCCGACAGAAAAAAAATCTCCGGCTTACCGTTCGTGTGAAGGCCATAACCCGGTGTGACGTCATTCTCCGGACTCCGGATAATCCGCCGTGACGTCATCCTCCATTAAGTCCGTGTTTTACTCCGCCAGATCCGCAATGGATCTCTGCTGTTACTGTCTTTCTGAAAATCGAGGCGCCGTGAGGGGGAGATAACCACGCCGTGGTCTCCTTGAATATCGCGCCCACTTATGACTTGCCTTATAAATAGGCCGGCCCGGCACTCTCTTCTCACACTCTCCTTCTTCCTCGCGCTGTCGTTCCTCTGCCCGAGCTTCTGCCGCCGCCGCCGCCGTCGCGCCCCTGATCTTCATCGACCCGGCCGCTGCATCACCCTGACCCGGACCAGATAACGGCGGCGACCTTCGCTCTTCCTCAACTCCGGTGAGTCTTCTCTGCCTTGCTAGAACAGATCTGTGGTAGGGTTCTTCTCGTTCTTCGTGTTCGTCACCTTTGCCCAGAAACTCGGCAGTCCTCGTCACCACTGTAGTCGGTTGATCTTTATCCTTGCGTAAAACCACTGCGGTAGACGTTCGGAACTCATTTCATCTGCAAGAAATCCTCTTTTTACTGCATAAGAACTGTGTTCAACCTCAAGAACTTCTCCTGCCTCTGTTTTTTAGGTCTAGAAAATTTTCTCTGCTCCGACTATTTTGATCCAAAAAAGTTACGGTAGTATGTGAAACCTGTTTACCACACTTAGTAAAAACGCAACCATTGAATCTCGGCGGCTTACACGTCCGGTTTAAAGAGAACCATGCTCTGTAAAATCCTCCGACTTAACTACAGTAAGCCGTAGATGACCAACTTAACCTGAAAGCCCCGACAGCTTAGATAACCCACCATATCAATATATATATCATTAGTCCCCTTCATAAGCTGTCATTGTAGTTTGAATGATAATCCCCGGCTTATAATTAACCCGGACACTTTTCTCTTCCTCATAGACCACCAACCGTCACCATGCCTCCCAAGGCTCCCATTACTTGCAACTGGATGAAATCCAACGTCACCGAAGAGACCCTGGCCAACTTTGTTAAGTCCGGATATCTGCCCAAGAAGGAAGTGATGTCCTACCGTGCCCCTGACCCGTCCGAAGAAAGACCTCAACCGAGGGACGGGGAGGTAGTGATCTTTGCAGACCATATGAGCCGGGGCTTCGCACCGCCCGGCTCAAAATTCTTCTGGGACGTGCTCAACTTCTTTGACCTTCGGCCTCAGGATATAGGACCCAATTCCATATCCAACATCTGCAACTTCCAAGTTTTTTGTGAAGTATATCTTGGAGAAGAGCCGAGTCTGCTGCTCTTCAGAGAGCTGTTTTATTTGAACCGCCAAACCGAGTGCGCAAACGGTCCAAGTCTAGAGTTAGGCGGCATCTCCATCCAACGGCGCATGGACTGTCTATTTCCTTACGTAGAACCGCCAAGTCACCCCAAGGACTGGAACATGACTTGGTTCTACTGCCAAGACACGTCCCCGGCTGATGAGAGCCCGCTGCCCGGCTTTCGCCCAACACGCCTGGAGCCGACTCATCCGCTATCCGACAAGCTGACTGCCGCGGAACGCCAGCCTCTGCTTCCAACGATCAATAAGACCAAGGCCCTGCTAGGCAACGGTCTGAACGGAATAGACCTGGTCCGGGTCTGGATCTCATGGCGGGTTATCCCATTGAGCCGCCGCCCCGGCTTAATGTGTGAGTACACCGGGCGAAAGGATGACCCGCAGAGGCACAGTCGCAACGACCTTCCAGAAGACGTTGCCGAAGAAGAGACCAAGGCTCTATTAAACGAGAGCCTGGCAGACTGCGGAAGAACCGGGCTAGCCCCGTTCTGCAAGACCAATCCAGCCCCAGCGGTAAGCCGCTGACTTTAACCTTTCCATTTTTTTTACCTGTCATCTTACTAAGAACTCATTACTGTATTTCTCAGGCTGATGATAAATTCTGGCGGGTCAAGTATGACCATGAGGCGGCCAAGAAGGCCAGGAAGGCAAAGAAAGCCGCCAAGAGAGCCGCCCCTCGCAAAAAGGGAAACAGACCCACAGCTTCGGAGCTGCTGCAATTAAGCGATAGCTCCGAGTCAGAGGTAACCCTTAAACCTTTAAACTCTTGCCATATTTATTGTTTGCTGCTGTCCACTTTACCATCATTTTGCTTATTGACAGGATGACACCGGCGCCAGTAACCCGGTGATTGAAGAGGTAACATTACTCCCCTCCGACTCGGAGCCTTTGCCACAGCTGAAAGTCCGAAGGGTAACCCGGAAAGTAAGCTTTTCTCATCCATTAGCTCATCAAGACCCTCAATTTCTTTTGAAGCAGCAGGTTCACGAAAGCCGGCGTCTCACCCGGGCCCGCAAGGACACCGACCTCTCCGCCGGGTTACCCGACGCGACAAGGAAACGTCGCACCGAGGTCTTTTCTCACTTGTACCCTTTTCATCCGTTGGCGGGTGTTATCCGTCAACCGCTTAATTCTTCTGACTCCAATTACCAGGAGACCTCCCCTTCTTCTGGTGACTCCATGCAGTCAAGTCTGCCGGCCTTCAAAACTGCACCCGGGTAATAACAATCACCTTACATTACCTGTCTGTATTTACTCTTTGTATGCCTAACACTTCTGTCTTTTCAGTGCCCAGGCAAAGCTCACCAAAAGAGCAAAGAAGACCAGGTCAGCCGGAGTGCCGGACTTGCCTGAGCCGGAGACGACAGCTCAAGATCCGCCAACCGCCTCCGAGGCCACCATTCCCATGGATACGGCGCCTGAAGCCCCTGCCCCGACCACCAAGACAACGACCGAAGCGTCAGCTAATCCGGAGGCCTCCGGCTCAACCCCACCGGCTAACGACCCGGACGTGGTAATTACCCGGACGGAGTACGTTGAGCCGGGGAGGCCGACCGCACTGGCCCAATGCTCCGCGAAGGGGGAGCTGCTGCGACCCCACCGGGCGAATCTGGATCTCTCGGGCTACCCCGATTTGAGCATTGGAGAGCTCGTTTCTGGCTACATCAGCCAGGTTCACAAGAGCCGGGACGCGGAGATCGCCATGGTCAATCAGATCCAACAAAAGTCTGAGGTAACCTTCTGCTGTCTTCTTACTTTCCGCATAGTGATCCTTGTCATGCTAGCCCCCAAGTCTATAACTTATACCTGGCATATGTTGTAGACTTAGAGTCTGGCTTACTTAATTGAACCAGCAGTACGTAGATAGACACGTTCAATATGCATTAGCCCCCAAGTGCCAAGTGTCTTTGCTTGGAAAGTGCTTGGGACTTGTATAATGACTGTTTAATAACCCGGAAATATATGCAGGCTACTGGCAAGAAATTTGAGTCGGACCTTGCGGGTCTCAAGAGCCGGTTAAAAACTCAAGAGATGGAGACTCGGAAGGCGAATGCCAAGTTTGTCTCCAGCATCGCCGCTCAGGAGAAATTGAAGACTGAATTCGACGCTGAGCGGAAGGCCTGGGCTGAGGAGAAAGCCGCACTGGTGACCCGGGCAGAACAGGCGGAGAAAGCCCTCACTGAGAAAACCGCTGAGCTCTCCAGCCTAAAGCGCCAGGTTTCCCAGATGGTGGCTGCTATCTTTGGTAAGTCACCTCGCCGGCTTTCATCAAGTCTGTATATGTTATAATTCATCCTTGTCACCGGCTTACCTGATCTTTATTTAAACAGGTCCCAGGAGTGCCAACCTGAACCAGAGCGTGGTCACCAAGTTAAAGGCCGTGTACACCCTGGTGGAACAACTCTACACCGGGTCACAGCGCGCCTTAGCTGTGGTGGCCCTATCCAATGAGGTGCCAACCCATCTGGCCGAAGTCCTGCGCCGGCTTGCTGTTCTGCCACAACGGATCCAGGAGCTACGCCGAGCCTCCGCAAGATCCGGAGCAATTGCCGCGCTGAGCCGGGCCAAGGCATTCCTGCCGGAGCTAGACCCGGCAGACATCGCCCTGGGTTACCCGAGCCTGAAGGAAGACGGCTCAGCCTTCGACCAGAAGGATTTCGCTGCATGTGTGAAGGCTGTACGCCCGGTGGCCACCATCATCGGGAACGACACCGACTTAACCAAGTATCAGCCGGGGTACAACGCGGAGAATCAGAGAATTCCAACCCCTCGCTATGAAGCTCTCAGTCTGATTCCTCCGGCTCACCAGCACACCTTCGCCCCTGAAATTGACCCGGCCGGGTTAATTGACGAAGAAGCCCAGTTCGAGGCTCTCAGCGGCATCGACTGGAAGTCGTCAACCTTCGAAGTCTTGGGATCAGCCGAAGCAGAAGACGAGCCGGGGACTTCAACTCAACAAGCGTCATAAAGCGGCTGGCGGTTCACCGAACAACGCTCCGTCCTTGAGACTTGGTGAATTTTGTAATAGAATAGGTGCAACAATTTATCTCTGCCGTGCCATCGTGCACGTAATGAATGCTGAAATCCTTTGAAGTCATTCTTTTGATGCTCCTCCGGGTCATAATTATCCTTCGTGCTTCTCAACCTTTAAAAAAGTACCTTCAAGCATCTGCGTAGAAAGGTAAATCACAAGTCTCAAGACGGCTTACCACCCTCCGGATTAAATGACCCGGGTAGCATGGTTGGTATCTTAACTCTAATGGACTTGTCTTGATGACATCCAGGATGTTCAATTAACAAGATAACTCCAAAATTAAGCCGGTCAAGCGAAACCCGGCCATGCACACGTTGTCATAATCAGAATAGACTTTGCGATAAATCGGAACTTAGGGGCTTCCAGTTCGAATACGACCAGAGACCCGGCCCGAAAGGGGTTTAAGCCAAGATTCGGATACGATCATATAGCCCCCAATGGGTGTGGCGATGCCAATCAAGAGGGTACCGACAGCTATGTTCTCTTGGGTTCGAATACGACCCATGTTTGAACAGGAAGCCCCCAAGTGATTCTGAAAATTGTTTAACGACGCTGATTCGAATACGATCCACGTCGGTTCTCAGAGGGGTTACACTATGATTCAAATATGACCAAAGGTAACCTCCCAATGAGCTCGGCACTTTGCCAATCAAATGGGTATCGACAGCTATGTTCTCTTTGGTTCGAATACGACCCATGTTTGAACAGGAAGCCCCCAAGTGATCTTACTGCTTACGGCTAGACTCAAATGCGATCATAAGCCGGATCCTCCTTTCAAATTAGTATGACACGTATATTTGGAGGAGAAAAAAGGACAGAGGTCCTGCTTTATTGCTTATCATAATATATATATGTCTGAGATAAATATGTACACCACAAGAGCCGGTAGCTCAAGTGTAATAAGGCCGAAGCTGAGCGATATTCCACGGCCGACGGGTCTCCTCCTCAGATTTACGCGAATCTTTACGCTCCCGAACATCAATGAGGTAATATGACCCGTTGTGCAAGTTCTTACTGACCACAAAGGGCCCTTCCCAAGGTGGGGATAATTTGTGTGCATCTGTTTGATCCTGGATGAGCCGGAGCACAAGGTCGCCTTCCTGGAAGACCCGGGTTTTGACCCGGCGGCTATGATAACGGCGCAGGTCTTGTTGGTAAATCGCTGAACGGGCTGCTGCCACATCACGCTGTTCATCCAACAAGTCCAGAGCAACTTGGCGCGCCTGTTCATTGTCCGTCTCAACATAAGCCGCCACACGAGGTGAATCGTGACGGATGTCGCTAGGGAGGACCGCTTCTGCCCCATAAACCATGAAGAAAGGCGTGAAGCCAGTAGACCTGTTAGGAGTAGTGTTGATGCTCCATAAGACGGAGGGCAACTCCTCCACCCAACAACCCGGCGTCCGTTGCAAAGGGACCAAAAGCCAGGGTTTGATGCCCTTCAGAATCTCCTGGTTAGCTCTCTCAGCTTGACCATTGGACTGGGGATGAGCCACTGAAGAAATATCAAGCCGGATATGCTCTCGTTGACAAAACTCCTCCATAGCGCCTTTGGACAGATTAGTGCCATTGTCTGTTATGATGCTGTGCAGAAAGCCGAAGCGGAAGATCACCTTTTTCATAAATTGAACCGCCGTGGCTGCATCACACTTGCTAACTGGCTCAGCTTCCACCCACTTCGTGAATTTGTCCACTACCACCAAGAGGTGGGTCTTCTTATCCTTGGACCGTTTAAAAGGCCCGACCATATCAAGCCCCCAGACCGCAAAGGGCCAAGTGATCGGGATCATCCTCAATTCCTGAGCCGGCACATGAGCCCGTCGGGAGAACCTCTGACAACCATCACACTTACTGACCAAGTCCTCCGCATCAGCGTGAGCCGTCAACCAATAAAAACCATGACGGAATGCCTTGGCCACAAGGGATTTTGAGCCAGCATGATGGCCGCAATCCCCTTCATGGATCTCGCGCAAGATCTCTTGACCTTCCTCAGGGGAAATACAACGCTGAAATACCCCTGAAACACTGCGATGATGCAACTCGCCGTTGATAACAATCATTGACTTGGCCCGCCGGATTATTTGCCTGGCCAAAGTTTCATCCTCAGGCAACTCTCCCCGGGTTATATAAACCAAGTACGGCATTGTCCAGTCTGGTATGACATGAAGAGCCGCCACCAGTCGTGCCTCCGGGTCAGGGATAGCCAAGTCCTCCTCTGTAGGCAACTTAACCGAAGGGTTATATAGGACATCCAGGAAAGTGTTAGGCGGCACCGGCTTTCGCTGAGAGCCGAGCCGGCTTAAAGCATCAGCCGCCTCGTTCTTCCTGCGATCAATGTGCTCCACTTGATATCCCTGAAAGTGCCCAGCAATGGCATCAACCTCGCGGCGATAAGCCGCCATGAGGGGATCCTTAGAATCCCAAGTGCCTGATACTTGTTGAACCACCAAATCTGAGTCCCCAAAGCACCGTACCCGGCTTAAGCTCATCTCCTTAGCCACCCGAAGACCGTGGAGTAAGGCCTCGTATTCAGCCGCATTGTTAGTGCAAGGAAACATCAATTGTAGCACATACTGGAACTTCTCACCCCTAGGGGAAGCCAATACAACACCAGCCCCCGAGCCCTCCAGCTGCCTGGACCCATCAAAGTGAATAGTCCAATAGGTGTTATCCGGCTTCTGCTCAGGCACTTGCGACTCTGTCCAATCATTAATAAAATCCACCAAAGCCTGAGACTTAACAGCAGTGCGTGGCACATATTTGAGGCCATGAGGCCCAAGCTCAATAGCCCACTTAGCAATTCTCCCTGTAGCCTCTCGGTTCTGGATAATATCCCCAAGAGGGGCAGAACTGACCACAGTGATGGGATGACCCTGAAAATAATGCTTGAGTTTCCGGCTCGCCATGAACACACCATATACAAGCTTCTGCCAGTGCGGGTATCGCTGCTTGGACTCAATAAGCACCTCACTGACATAATAAACCGGCCGCTGAACCGGATGCTCCTTACCCGTCTCCTTACGCTCCACCACCATAGCCACACTGACGGCTCGTGTGTTTGCCGCCACATACAGTAGCAAGGGCTCCTTATCAACCGGAGCAGCAAGGACGGGGGGCTCTGCCAGTTGCTTTTTCAAATCCTCGAAGGCAGTATTAGCTGCATCATTCCAGACAAAGTTATCCGTTTTCTTCATCAACTGATATAAGGGCATAGCCTTCTCACCCAAGCGGCTTATGAACCGGCTTAAAGCAGCGATGCGACCTGCCAAACGCTGAACATCATTTATACATGCCGGCTTAGCTAGAGAAGTGATAGCTTTGATCTTCTCCGGGTTAGCTTCAATTCCTCTGTCAGAAACCAAGAAGCCCAATAGCTTGCCCGCAGGAACACCAAAAACACATTTGGCCGGGTTAAGCATCATCTTGTAGACCCGGAGATTATCGAAGGTTTCCCTTAAGTCATCTATCAGGGTTTCCTCCTTGATGGACTTAACCACAATATCGTCCACGTAAGCGTGAACATTGCGCCCGATCTGTTTATGGAGACAATTCTGTACACAACGCTGGTAAGTCGCCTGCGCACACTTGAGCCCAAAGGGCAATAAGACATAGCAGAAGGCTCCAAAGGGAGTGATGAACACCGTCTTCTCCTGGTCCTTAACTGCCATCTTAATCTAATGATACCCGGAATAGGCATCCAAGAAACTTAAGCGTGCACAACCTGCCGTAGCATCAATGATCTGATCAATACGGGGGAGAGCAAAAGGATCAGCCGGACACGCCTTGTTCAAGTCCGTGTAGTCCACACACATCCGCCAGGTGCCGTTCTTCTTAAGTACAAGCACCGGGTTAGCCAACCACTCTGGGTGAAAAACCTCAACAATGAACCCGGCCGCCAAAAGCCGGGCCACTTCTTCACCAATAGCCTTCCGCCTCTCTTCGTTAAACCGTCGAAGGAACTGTCTGACCGGCTTAAATTTTGGATCAACATTGAGAGTGTGCTCAGCGAGTTCTCTAGGTACACCTGGCATGTCAGAAGGTTTCCATGCGAAGATGTCCCTATTCTCACAGATGAACTCGATGAGCGCGCCTTCCTATTTCGGGTCCAGATTTGCACTGATGCTGAACTGCTGAGACGAGTCACCTGGAACAAAATCAACAAGTTTAGTCTCATCAGCTGATTTAAACTTCATTGCTGGTTCATTCTCCGTGGTTGGCTTTTTCAGAGAGGTCATATCTGTTGGGTCAACATTGTCTTTATAAAATTTCAACTCTTCTGTGGCACAAACAGACTCTGCATAAGCCGCGTCACCTTTCTCACACTCCAGAGCCACTTTCCGGCTGCCGTGAACCGTAATGGTCCCGTTGTGACCCGGCATCTTGAGTTGTAAGTACACATAACACGGCCGTGCCATGAACTTGGCGTAAGCCGGCCGTCCAAATATGGCGTGGTAAGGACTTCTTATCTTGACCACCTCAAAGGTCAACTTCTCCACCCTGTAGTTGTTCTCATCACCGAAGGCCACTTCCAGTTCGATCTTGCCGACTGGATAAGCCGATTTACCGGGTACCACACCATGGAAGATAGTATTTGACTGGCTGAGGTTCTTATCAACTAGCCCCATACGACGGAAAGTCTCATAATAGAGGATGTTGATGCTGCTGCCTCCATCCATGAGTACCTTTGTGAACTTATAGCCTCCCACTTGAGGAGCCACCACTAAGGCCAGGTGGCCCGGGTTATCCACCCGGGGAGGGTGATCCTCCCTACTCCACACTATGGGCTGCTCCGACCATCGTAAGTAGCGTGGAACCGCCGGCTCAACAGCATTAACAGCCCTCTTGTGAAGCTTCTCGTCTCGTTTGCACAAACTAGTGGTGAACACGTGATACTGTCCATCGCTAAGCTGCTTTGGGTTGGTCTGATAGCCCCCCTGTTGCTGTTGATGACCCTGACCAGACTGTTGATTAAAGCCCCCTTGACCGTTCTGAGGACCGGAATTTGACCCGCCGCCCGGGCCATGAAAGCCGCCGGCGCCTGAGCCGCCACCCGGACCATTGTAGTTTTTAAAGGCCTTCATGATAGCACAATCCTTCCACAGATGAGTCGCTGGCTTCTCTCTAGAACCGTGTCTCGGACAAGGTTCACTCAACAGCTGTTCCAGAGAAGGTCCTGACCCGCCGCCTCGGGGAGGGGGCCTCCCCTTGCGTCGCTGGTTATTACCTTGAGAGTTGGTGTTGGCTACAAACTCTAGGCTGCCATCGGCCTTGCGCTTGCCTCCTCCTTGGTTCCCCGGGCTAAACTGAGGACCCTTGCCGTTGCCATTCTTCTTTCCCTTCCCTGCCCTTTCATCATCTGAAGGGGGATCCTTGGTACCATCGGAATCGGCGTACTTTACAAGAGCTGCCATCAGTGTACCCATATCAGTACAGTCACGCTTAAGCCGCCCGAGTTTCATCTTTAGGGGCACAAAGCGACAGTTTTGTTCCAACATTAAGACTGCAGAGCCGGCATCCATCTTATCCGATGAATGTATGATCTCCTTGACCCGGCGAACCCAATGGGTCGTGGATTCACCCTCCTGCTGCTTACAGTTAGTCAGATCCACGATTGACATAGATTGCCTGCAGGTATCTTTGAAGTTTTGAATAAACCGGGCTTTCATCTCAGCCCAAGACCCGATGGAGTTCGGCGGTAACCCTTTCAACCACGTGCGGGCAGTTCCATCTAACATCATGGTGAAATATTTGGCCATGGCCGCCTCGCTGACTTCCAGCAATTCCATAGCCATCTCATAACTCTCGATCCAGGCTGCCGGTTGTAAGTCTGCTGTATAGTTAGGCACCTTCCTAGGTCCTTTGAAGTCCTTGGGTAGACGTTCATTACGGATAGCTGGCATCAAACACGGGACACCCCCGGTTCTAGTAGGGATACCCGCATCAACGGACATCGTCGGATAAGCCGGGGGGGTCTGGTAAGCCATCACTTGAGGCGCCTGCTCCGCCTCCTGGCGTGCGTCTGCTACATAGAAGGCTCCGTTATGAGCCGGGCCATGACCAGGGGGCGGGTCATGGCGTCGGACATTACTTGAGCCGGTCGCCGAGACCATGTGCCGGCTGTAACTCGGGCTCTGCCCTGGACGAGGGGTTGAATGGATCCTATCCCGGCTGTAGGAGTACGCCTCTTGCTGCGCCAGCGCTGTCTGGAGGAGTTCTCTGACCCAGCGGGTCTCAATAGCCGTCGGAGAGTCGCCGTCCACGGGCAGAGCCGCCAGCCGTGCCGCTGCGGCGACCATGTTCTCCAGCGGGTTATTATAATGGCCCGGGGGTATTGGCACATACTGAGGCGGGGCGGGGGGCCCCTGGGGAGGCCCCATCACTCGTGGTTGAATAAGGGGTCCAGATCCGGGTGCTACGACCCCCGGCGGGTGACTAGACCCTGCACCCGGTGTGTTGAAGAGATTGCGCGGATCGTAAACCGGCAGGAGTCGAGATTGAGCCTTTTGATGCCTCCTTCTCATGACCTCATTGGCCGCGTTCTGATCCATCGTGAGTTGGAAGGACTGCGCCTGAATCAGCTGAGTCCGGGCATCGAGAGTCGCCCGCTCCGCAGCCAGTCTGATCCCTTCCGCTGCAAGGTCCTCTTTAACTTTTATCAGATCCAATTTTAGTTGTGCCACCGCCGCATCATGCTGAACTTGATCCGCCGGGTCGACCGTTGCGGTTAACAGGGCCGTCATCTTATCCGTGAGATCCATCAGCACCTGAGCCGGGGAAGGCACTGGGTTTTCCGATCCGGAAGCGGGGTTCTGAACAGGCTGCGCACCAGCCATAAAAACTCCAACCTGACTTGGCGGCTCAAAGAGGTCCAGAATACTGCCGCCATCGGAATAACTCATGAGCCTGCCATCTTGAAGTTGGTACAACGAGTTTGACTCATCAGCGGCCGACTCGCCGTCAGAGCCGGCGGCCGCCTCATCCCCAGACCCAGATGGATCAGAGGGCCCTCCGTGGATGCATCCCACAAAAGCGCGCTTTAAGGCAGGCCGGGCCCGGGCGGGTCGTGCGCGCTGAGCCGTTTCGATGAGACCGGCGCGGAGATCCGGCTCGGGGCCCGGCTCTCCAATCTTGCCGATGAAGACATGAATTCCACCGAAGGGGACCCGGTACCCGTACTCCACTGAGCCGGCGTCGGGGCCCCAGTCCGCATCGTCGATGTAGAGCTTGCCGCGACGACTCTTGGTCATCCGGCCCACAGCGTATCCCTTGAGCCCTTCGAAGCTGCCCTTCAAGAACTCAAATCCACCGTGCGCCAGCCCCACGGTGGGCGCCAACTGTCGTGGAATTGTCACGGCAGATGTCCTCGGGTTAGGACTTAGTCGTGGAGCCATCGTGATTGGGAAGCTTGAAGGGGTTAAGTGGGACAAGGAACACGAGGGTTTATACTGGTTCGGCCCCTTACGGTGAAGGTAAAAGCCTACGTCCAGTTGAGGTGGTATTAATCAGGGTTTCGATAACCAGGAAGCTGAACAGCTATGCCCGGCTCTCGATCAGATTGTTGTCGCCCCTAAACCGCTACCGGGTCGTCCCTTTATATAGGAAGGTTGACACCCAGCGGCCCTTAGAGTCCCGGCCGGCTCATAAGAGTGTCCGGCTTGGACTCTAAACAATACTTGCCTTATACTACAAGTTCTACTATAACAATAAAGATTGTACTACGGGCTTTAAGCCATATCCGGGTCTCAGCCCATCTCTGGCCCATTATCTTGGAACTTGGCTTCGGGCTTCTGGCAATGACCCTACAAGTAACCCGGCCCTCCTGGCGGGTGACTCCAAGGTCTATATCCTCAACACATGGCTAACTGTATCCATGGGTGCCCTCCATACCAACACTTTCCAACGAATTTATTATTTGACAACATAAAGTAAATTCATTTTTCTTTTCGAGTTTGGGAATCCCTAATACCTTTGCCTTACTCTCGTGCAATGACAAGTGAATAAACAGTCATCGTGAGAATAACACATCTAGCATGGAAAATATTGGCCACCCCTCACCGCCTCGTGAGCGGTACGAGCACACAAAAGAGAAATTTATTTTGAAAATTAGAGATGGCACATACAAATTTGCTTAGAACGGTAAAAGAATACCGCATATATGTAGGTATAGTGGACTCATGTGACAAAATTGGTTTAAAGGGTTTTGGATGCACAAGTAGTGATCATACTTAGTGCAAAATGAAGGCTAGCAAAAGATTGATAAGCGACCAACCAAGAAACGAATAATCTCATAAGCGAGCATTGAGCATAATTAACACTGAATAATGCACCACAAGTAGGATGTAATTTCATTGCATAACTATTGACTTTCGTGCTTGCATAGGGAATCACAAACCTTAACACCAATATTCTTATAAAACATAATTACTCATCAACATGACTCACATATCACATCATCATATCTCAAAACTATTACAAAGAATCAAGTTTATTTTGTCCAATGATCTTCATGAAAGTTTTTATTATATCCTTCTTGGATATCTATCACTTTGGGACTAATTTTCATATGTTGCTTTTGATAAGCTCAATTAAATATAAGTGAAGATCATGAGCATAATTTTTCTTTCTCTCAAATTAATTTAAGTGAAGCAAGAGAGAATTTCTTCAAAAATACTAAAGCACACCGTGCTCAAAAAGATATAAGTGAAGCACTAGAGCAATTCCATAGCTCATAAAAATTTAAGTGAAGCATAGAGAGCAACTCTAACAACTCATGTCATAATTTTGGCTCTCTAAAATAGGTGCGTCCAGCAAGGAATCAAGACTTAAAACAAAAAGCAAAACAATCAAAGACTCATATCATACAAGACGCTCTAAGCAAAACATATAGTATGTGATGAATAAAAATATAGCTTCGAGTAAAATACCGATGGTTGTTAGAAGAAAGAGGGGATGCCACTCGGGGCATCCCCAAGCTTAGTTGCTTGCTTCTCTTTGGATAATAGCTTCGGATGCCATGGGCATCCCCAAGCTTAGGCTCTTCTTACTCCTTGTTCCTTCATCCATCATAACATCACCCAAAACTTGAAAACTTCAATCACAAGAAACTCAACAAAACCTTCATGAGATTCGTTAGTATAAGAAAACAAATCACTACTATAAGTACTATCGCAACCCATTCATATTTTATTCTTGCATTATATCTACTGTATTCCAACTTTTCTATGGCAAAAACTCATCAAGAAAAACCATAGAATCATCAAAACAAGCACACAATGCAAAGAAAACAGAATCTGTCAAAAACAGAACAGTCTGTAGCAATCTGGACATTTCGTGTACTTCTGAAACTCCAAAAATTCTGAAAAATTAGGAAGACCTGAGCAATTTGTATATTAATCTTCTGAAAAAATAATTGGTATTTTATCACGCTTCTGTTAAAAACGAAAATTATTTTCGTGAGCGCAAAAGTTTTTCTTTTTCAGCAAGATCGAAACAACTATCACCCAAGAAGATCCTAAAGGCTTTACTTGGCACAAACACTAACTAAAACACAAAAAACACAATCATAACAGTAGCATAATTTTGCAAACACTCAAGAGTAGAAAGCAAAAGACAAAAATAAATTTTATTCATTGGGTTGCCTTCCAACGAGCGCTATTGTTTCACGCCCCTAGCTAGGCATAAAGCAATGATCTAAGTTTTGTCATCTTTATTTCTAGATCCTTAAGATGCCCTCATGATTGATTCATATGGTGGCCTAATTCTTGTTCTAGGGAAGTGTTCCATACCCTTCCTTAGTGGAAATTAGAATTTAATATTACCTTCTTTCATATCAATCACGGCACCAATAGTGCTAAAAACGGTCTACCAAGAATAATTGAACAAGACGGATTGCAATCAATATCAAGAACAATAAAATCTATGGGCACATAATTCCTATTTTCAAGAATAAGAACATCATTAATTTTTCCCATAGGCTTTTTAATAGTAGAATCCGCCAACTGCAAATTTAAAGAGCATTCTTCAATATCGGTAAGACCAAGCACATCACATAAAAATTTCAGAATTGTAGAAACACTAGCACCTAAGTCACATAAAGCAAAACACTCATAATTTTTAATCTTGACTTTGATAGTAGCTTCCCATTCATCATGTAATTTTCTAGGAATTGAAACTTCTAATTCCAACTTTTCTTCTAAAGCTTTCATCATAGCATCAACAATATGTTTAGTAAAAGCTTTATTTTGTTCACTAGTAAGCTTGCACGTGTAACACATGGTTTCCGCTAATGCTCTTTTCAAAGATACATCCATTCCCAATCAAATACATCTTGTGTGCATGTCAGATACTACCGTTCACCCCGGGCATAAAAACCGAAGACCGAAAACCGAACCCGAAAAGACCGAGACCGAACCCGAAAAGACCGAACTAAAAAAGACCGAATAAACTTTGGTCTGCAAAACTACATGACCGAATTTAATACGGTCAAATCGGTCCTCTACCCTGCAGGACCGAAAAGACCATATAGACCGATCTATTTTAAAAGCCCACACGCACAACAATGTTTACCTAAGGCCCAACTGGCTAGCCCAATCCTCACGAGCGAGACACTACCTCACCTCCTCCCGACGAGCGACACAAAGGCACGAACCGCAGCCTCACTCTCGTTCCTCCCCCTTCTCTGCCAATGACCAACCCTAGCCGCCGCTAAGAGACCAGGCCCCGTGACGACCGCCTCCCCAAGGAGCACTCCGATCCGCGGCCGTGACCGGTGAGATCCGCGCCGATCCGCTGCCGTGACCGGTGACGACCGCCCGGCAACCCAACCTCCCGTACATCGCTCCACAGCCTGCGAATCGCCATCCGCCAGTGGTGCTTCAGATCCCTTCCCCTTCCACGCTGCTGCACTGGCGTCAATCCGTCGCCACTGTCTCTTCCAAGCTGGCTGCCGCCTACTCTCCTTTTCCGGTGCTTTACCTCACAGCTGAAGCTTGAAGATGAGCAAGTGACTCTTATGTATGTGCATGAGTGCATCAGATCGGCCAATAATGCCTAAGTGCAGAGCCTTGTGTCATGTCCAGATTATTGAATGTGTGTGTACCTATGTTAACACATACTTATGTATGTGCAAAGCTATATTGTTCAGAATTTGTGATGTTAGCCTGTTACATACTTTTGTTGTCTAACACTTGTCTAATTTTTCTTATACACACACGCACCTCTATACATACATTTGTTGTCTCAATTTTGCATAAATAAATATGTACAGATACTGGAAGTAATGTATATGAATCTGAGTTGTGTCACTAAATTTGGTCTGTTTGGTCGGGACCGAACATTGGTATGTAAAGACCAAAGACCGAATAGTGGAAAATCGAAAAGACCGAAATTATTTCGGTCTTCAATTATGGAAGACCGAATTCTTGAAAGACCGAAAAGACCGAACCGAACAAACCGAAAAGACCGAACGCCCAGGCTGAACTACCGTATACTTATGTTGTTGATGATACTATAAGATGACACATAAAAAACAGCCAACGTCACCGGAGACAACTACCCTACTATCTACACGCTTCAAGCACGGATCTGAGGTCCCCCACTCTCCCGTCGCCGAAGCAGCAGCGAGAGAGGGAGGGGACCGTCGATCCAGCCGTCAGCGGAGCGAGGGATCAAGGGGAACCTCCTTTTCGCCTCTCGTGTCACTATAGCACGGGGGAGGGTCAATCCCAACTAATATGAAAGCTCCAGGTGCTCGCCTCTTTGACGAATACCATTGAGTTTCTTTCTTTGTATTGCTATGTTATATTAGGCTTATCAAAGTCAAACTTCAGCTCAAAAAAGTCAAACTTTCTTAAGTTTGATCAAAGTCATAGAAATAAAGTACTCCCTCTGTAAACTAATATAAGAGCGTTTAGAATACTAAAATAGTGATCTAAACGCTCTTATATTAGTTTACGGAGGGAGTAACATCCAACGATATCCGATATTGTGCAACCTTGTAATTCTCAAAACAGACAAACGCCCATTGTGCAACCTTGTAATTCTCAAAACAGACAAACGCCCGCTTCTCCTCTGGCATGCCATCTGTTAGCCACAAATGCTCATGTGTGAGAGAGATGCTGGAGGCACACCGCCACTGCTCGCGCCTATCCCTCTGCACTTTCTATCCCATTGAATTTCAAAGCCACCCACAAGATCGCCTTGGTGCCGCCACTGCTCGCGCCTCTCCCTCTGCACTTTCTATGCCATCGAATTTCAAAGCCATCCACAAGATCGCCTAGGCGCCTCACCACCAACCAAGTCTCCAGGAGCTTGTTGATGTCGTCTCCGAGCTAGTGCCGCTTTGGGCCACCGAAATCAGTCGAGGTAAGCTTGCGGTAGGCCTAGTCCGAGAGAACAAGCAAAGGTTGGCAGTACTCATCTTTACAGAAACTCGAAAATGCCTGAACAGTCTCATAAACAAAATCATGCATGACAATAAAATTGTCCCAGTGACGAAAAATGCCAATGTAAATAAGTGAATGAATGTGTTCATCGTTAGTTGTTGGTGTCGCATTTTCCTGTAAAAATAAATAAATATGTAAGAATGTGAGCACATGGTTATCAGTGCCCAAAATTTATTATTTTTTGTGTGAAGAAAAGACACCCACAGGGTGTCTCCTATAGTTGTGATCAAATCAACATGAGGAACTTGCAGCATCTTCAACATGACCCCTTGCGTTCACCCTCCCGGCTTGATCGAAGTAGCCCTCAAAGAGTCTGTGGAGGGATGGCTTCCCGAACATCAGCTCATATGCAGACACCAGCATCCTAGTACTCCCTCTGTAAACTAATATAAGAGTGTTTAGATCATTAAAATAGTGATCTAAACGCTCTTATATTAGTTTACGGAGGGAGTATTAAGCACCAACATAATAAAAGTTAGACGTTTGGAGTTATTTTTTATGGGACGTTCAGAGTCAGTTAATTAGCAAATCAGCTGCCCACTTTTTAGATCAAAATGTCATTATCAATGTTTATCAAAGTCAGTCACTTTTGACTGGACATTCAGAGTCTGTTTTTAGATCTTTTTACAGTTCAAGCTAATTTTTTAGATGCCATGAGTTTAATCCTTAATCTGTTGCATCAGCCAAGAGTACAAATTGTAAGTTTCAGCTGTATGTGTAGGAAAGAACTGCAATCAAAAGGGCAGAGTTGGATGAACAGGGAAATAGAGTTCTTATATTAGGCAGAAATACAAACCATAAATTTGATGAACATTTTGCAAATCTTGGCTACAACATGATAAAGAATTTTCATAAACTACAAAATAGGAAAATTCTGACCAAGTTAGCACACAAATTACAACAAAGTAAACAAGATATATGTTATCTTCTCGCAGCTATGCTGCTTTTTGTTTTCTTGCAAGACCGAGCTTTGTGAATTAACATTAAGGTTTCATAGGTCCATAAGAAATAGATTATCTGAATTAGAAACACTAAAATATATAGCTCTTTTACCTAGTCAGGTAGCCATATAAATCCATCGTATAATGTCTGCATGAGACTTCAACAAATCATAATTAGTAGGCAGTTCCAGGAGCAGATGGGTAAAGAACAATACAGAATCTTACAAATGAAAATCAACGCCTACATCAATAAAGTTCTACACTACACACTTGCAGATCCTCCCCCACTCCTTTCCTTATCCAGCAATGATTCATATACCACAACCCTCTAAAATTTCAGAGACCTCTTTTGAATGATAAACTCATGTTTCCCCGGTGTCGTTGTTGCTTCCATTCAACATAACAACATAGAGTGCAGAACGTGGTTCCTTGAAACATCATATAAATTCTATCAAATGCAATATTTCTATGCACTTTATTTGTATTTGTTCTGCAAGATTGGACTGAACTGATGAACTAAAAACAAATTTTGGTATATGACACCACAATAAGCACTGACGGCTCCCAATACAATAACCCACTCGATAAAGATGCGGAATTAGCTAACAATGCTTCTCTTCATTGGAGGTAAACCCGGTTCCTCCTTTGCCACAACAGGATTGTGCTTAATTAAATGCCTGCAGCCACACTTTATAACCCCCACCGATTAGAAGAACACTGCACACAGACACATAGACATTCCCCTTGTTGGTAGGCTTATAGCTAGTGTCTTAACTCTTAAGTGCCTTTCGAATCTAAAATAAATTGTGTACTTGCATACATTTCACTTGTGTTGTTCAACAAAAGGCTAGTAGATGGATTACCGAATTAAGGCGCAAGCAACAAAAAGGGTCATTCAGCAACCTACGAACCATAATATGTGAGGAAGTCGGCAATCTACAAATCAAAGCAGCGTGAGCTCATCGTGGTCAGTTCATCATTCTACGAATCAAAAAGGCGAGAGCTCATGCATGTAGCTAAGAAGAACAACATAAACGTTTCCTTCTTCAGCTTCTCCTCATGCTCATCGTCCTCTGCGGCATAGTCATCGTACACATGTATATATGGATGTTCTGAGCATCTCTGAAGATACCCAACACAAACAGTTAATACACATGCATGCATATGACATTACCAGATTCATGACCTTTGAACAGTCATAGCCTAGATCAATCAAATTGTCGTACTGAAACTTGAACGACATGTTACCTCATCGATCTTGTATGTCTCCAGGGCCACCAGTACAGCACCATACGATCCAACCCCGTGGCGGCGTTGCGGGGCGGGCGGCTCCGGCTCCAGCGGCGACCCGCGGCTCCAGTGGCGAGCGGCTCCATATATATGAAATATGAATTGAAGAGCGTAAAACGGAAATCTCATTTAAGTCGATTATAAATCCTATCACTACTTTTGGTGAATTCTCTAAGCATTAACCGAAGGTCAATTCCATTTTATCTAAAATATGAAAAATTGCTAAGCTGGATACCACATAGAGATATTGTAGGACAAACTTTGATGCTCCTAAAATCGTTTATCACCAACCATAGTGACCCTGAAATATGGGGTTCGGAGCTGTCCAGCCCTAGCAATGATGTAAACATTTGGAAATATAATTGTCATTTATTTTTTAAAAATAAAATAAAGAGTACAATTTCTTCTTTATGGAGTGGACACACATAGTAGTTCAAAGTTCATACTGCAGAACCTTCAAACTTGACTAATATAGTGTAACTGGAAATCAACAAGCTTATCATCAAACAACTAACGATTGGTAGGATAACATTCAGAGAAACATATACTGAATTAATCTCATAGAAATTCAGAGAAGCATGTACTGAATTAAACCTCACGGGAAAGGATGCTGCTTGGTGGCTAAGGCCTCAAAGTGGCGGCGAAAGCGGCGAGTGAATTATGATTGTGAGTAGAATAAATCAACATAAACCATATGGTAGGAACTTACGAAGCAAATGAGTAATGGGATAGAATGAATGTGGAAATCTCTGTAGTAACAAGTTCACCCAATGCACCGTTTATGTGTTTCAAGAAGAAAATGGTAAAATAATTACAACTAAACGGAAGAGAAAATGCATGGATATAAAGGAAGGACATTAAAGGTCCAGATAACAAAATTGATATATCTATTTTGCATGCTTTCCAGAGAGAAAACACTTAAATGAAATCTGAATGTTTGAACCAAGCATAGTTAACAAAATGGTGATGGTTAAGTAATAATCAGTTGCATATGGTGGGGGTTATGTAATAACCAAGTACGGTTAACATGGAAGGCTCGAATACCTCGACTATCAGGACCATCTCTTCTGGAATCATCCGGCGACATGGTTCTTGGTATTAGTTCACCTTCTCGAATCCTTGGCACCAACTGCACAGTGGCAAATCAGTCAAAGTAGAGATTGGGGAACTCTGTAACTGGTTACACTGCATGTCAGTGCCAAATAGCACTAAACTATTGATTTGGTAAAACTTCATTATTGCACAATAGTTGCTTAGATGTCAGAACCAAATTAGAATGCCCCATTACTGACGAACAGTATAGTAGAAATGAAAGGGGTCACAACATCTGATATTGTAATTGGAGAGAGTTATTACATGTTATCTAGTGATTCACCTTCCCTTTGGTAACGATGACATGGATGACCTTCATCCACGCGATGGCCTCCTCCAGCTCGAGAATCTAACCAAATCCACCCGCATCAGACAACACATTCCCCCATCGCGATTCAAGCGGAGCATGAGGAGGAGGGGACGAACCTGGAGGTAGTGGTCCATGAGGTCCCACTGGATGCCCGGGTTGCCGGTGTGTGCCCGCACCTTCTGCGTGAGAGAGGAGAGCTGCCCCAGAACCTTGTCGTACTCCCCCTCCGTCGCGCCACCTGCAGCTCACTCCACAACCCACCTCACACATCAACCATCAGTACGGTACCCAACCCAATAGGAACCTCTAGGGTCGCGCTGCTCTCACCTGCGTGCGCGGCAGGGGTTGATAACTCCAAGTTGAGCGGCTCGGGCGGCGAAGGGGCGCGGTGGGCACCTCACGCGGTGGCTCACCCGCGGCAAAGGGCGCGGCGGCTCCCGTGGCGACCTGCGGCGGAAGGCGCGACGGGCGGCTCCGGTGACAACTCGGGCATCAGAGAGCGCGACGGGCAGCTGCAGCGGCGGCTCCCGCGGTGACCCGCGACGGAGGGCGCGACGGGCGGCTCCGGCGGCAGCTCCCGCGGCTATCGCCGCGGCGGGCGGCTCCCGTGGCGAAGGGCGCGACGACGGACGGGAGGCTTCGGGAGGAACGGCGCGTGAGGAGGAACGATGGATTAGCGATCGATGCGGGTGTGCGGGAGGCTACGTGGGCGAGAGGTCGTGCAGGTGTGCGGTTATTTTTCGAACAACAGGGCAGGGTTAGCGATCGATGGATTGTCAGCGGCTTAATGCGTGGTTTACAGTGTTAAACACAGGAGGATTAAAGACCATTAGATCTTGATGATGGATGTACCTAATTGTTTGGATCTGCCCCCTCTCTTTCTTTTATAAGGGTAGTAGATAAGCATGGGTTAAATTTATCATGGATTGTAACAAAGAAATACAATCAATCAAAGAGCAACTATCATAATTAAAGTTTTTTTAATCCAAAAGAATGGGCACATCACTAGTTAAAGTTTTGACTTCTTCAAACCCACTTTTATCAATTTTCTCAACAAGATTTTCACCCTCTGAATTATCGGGACGCCTTCTAGCTAAAGTTGACTCTTCTTCAGTTCCTTTTTCATCAATATTAATTTTAGTAAACAAGGAATCAATAGAAGAAACACCAATCATTTTAAGATCTTCATCATTTTTATGAAAGCAATCACTAGAAAACGCTTTTTCTAAAAAATCTCTCTAGCTCTAAACATAGCGGTTCTTTTCTTACTTTCATCCATAGAAATATAAAGAGCTTTAATTCATTCCTCAACCTTAGGCACAAAAAATTTCATCTTGAGATTTTCTACATCATGAGAATTTATGTCAACACTTCTAGAGAAATCATCAATCTTATTCAACTTTTCTTCCATTATAGTGTTGAAAGCTTTTTGAGTATTGATAAATTCTTTAATATTATTCTCAAGATCAGAGGTGTTTCTATTATTATTATAAGAAGGATTTTCATAGGAATTACCATAATTATTAGAGGAGTCACTAGGAAAAGGCCTAGGATGAAAATTACCTCTATAAGCATTGTTATTGAATTTGTTTCGCGAGATAAAATTCACATCTATGGCATCACTATTTTGCTCAATCAAAGTAGACAAAGGCATATCATTGAAATAAATAGGAGCACTTTTACTAGCAACCAATTTCATAAGAGCATCAACTTTTTCGCTCAAAGAAGAAATTTATTCAACCGAATTAACTTTTTTACTAGTAGGAGCTCTTTCGGTATGCCATTGTGAATAATTTGCAATAATATTATCAAGTAATTTGGTGGCTTTACCCAAAGTAATTTCCATAAAAATACCACCCGCGACGGAATCTAAAAGATTACGAGAAACAAAATTCAACCCCGCGTACAAATTTTGTATGATCATCCAAAGATTTAACCCATGAGTTGGGCAATTCCTTAGCATCATTTTCATCCTTTCCCAAGATTATGCAACATGATCATGTTCAAGTTGCTGGAAATTCATGATCTGGGTTCTAAGGGAAATAATTTTGCGGGCGGAAAATACTTAGTGATAAAAGCATCTTTGCACTTGTTCGAAGAATAGATACTATTGCAAGGCAAAGAAGAAAACCAAATTTTTGCATGCATGATCTCGCAAAGAAAACGGAAATAATTTCATCTTCACAACATCATTGTCCACATCTTTTTTCTTTTGCATATCGCATAATTCCACGAATGTGTTAAGATGGGACGCGGCATCCTCGTTATGAGTACCGGAAAATTGACCTTTCATACCAAGATTCAGCAAATCTGTATTAATATCACAAGATTCCGCACTAGTGGCGGGAGCAATCGGAGTGCCAATAAAATCATTGTTGTTGGTATTTGAGAAATCACACAACTTGGTGTTCTCTTGAGTCATTGTGACTACGCAACAAGATTGTACTAAAAAACAGACCCGGCAAGAAAACGGCGAACGAAAAAGAGAGCGAATAAAACGGCAATTTTTTGTGAAGTGAGGGCGAGGAAAACGAGAGGCAAATGGAAAATAATGTAAATTGCGAGGAGATGAGATTTGTGCTTAGGAACCTGGTAGATCTTGATGATGTCTCCTCGGCAACGACGCTAGAAATTCCTTTTGATGTCTGCTAGACTACGTTGGTATTTTTCCAAAGAGGAAGGGATGATGCAGCACAGCGATGATAGGTTTTTCCTCAGTGATGAGACCAAGGTTATCAAACCAGTAGGAGAATCAAGCAACACTGCGTAAATAGCACCTGCACACAAATAAAAAATACTCGCAACCCGACGTGTTAAAGGGGTTGTCAATCTAAGGTTTATCAAGTGCATGACCTCAAGTGTAATATCACAAGATTCCGCACTAGTGTCGTTGCACACAAATCAATCATGTTGGGCCTCCAAGCGCAGAGTTTTATAGGACAGTAGAAAATTTCCCTCAAGTGAATGACCTAAGGTTTATCAAGTGCATGACCTCAAGTGTAAAGCAAATAAAATAGATCACAAAGGAAAATATATTAAGGAAGAGACCCGGGGGCGTAGATTTCACTAGTGGCTTCTCTCTAGAAAAATAGCAAACGGTGGGTAAACAAATTACTATTGAGCACTTGATAGAACTTCAAATAATCATGACGATATCCAAGCAATGATCATTATATAGGCATCACATCCAAGATTAGTAGACCGACTCCTGCCAACATCTACTACTATTACTCCACACATCGACCGCTATCCAGCATGCATCTAGTGTATTAAGTTCATGGAAAAATGGAGTAATGCAATAAGAACGATGACATGATGTAGACAAGATCTATTTATGTAGAAATAGACCCCATCTTGTTATCCTTAATAGCAAGGATACATATGTATCGGTTCCTCTTCTGTCACTAAGATCAAGCACCGTAAGATCGAACCCATCACAAAGCACCTCTTCCCATTGCAAGATAAATAGATCAAGTTGGCCAAACAAAACCCAAATATCGGAGAAGAAATACGAGGCTATAAGCAATCATGCATATAAGAGATCAAGAAGACTCAAATAACTTTCATGGACAAAAAGATAGATCCGATCATAAACTCGAAGTTCACCCGATCCCAACAAACACACCACAAAAAGAGTTACATCATATGGATCTCCAAGAGACCATTGTATTGAGAATCAACAGAGAGAGAGAGGAAGCCATCTAGCTACTAACTACGGACACGTAGGTCTACAAAGAAAAGAACTACTCACGCATCATCGGAGAGGCACCAATGGACATGATGAACCCCTCTGTGATGCTGTCTAGATTGGATCTGGTGGTTCTGGACTTGCGGCGGCTGGAATTGATTTTTGTTGACTCTCCTAGGGTTTCTGGAATCTTGGGATATTTATAGAGTAAAGAGGCGGTCCGGGGGGCACCCGAGGTGGGCACAACCCACCAGGGCGCACCTGGGCCTCCAGGTGCACCATGGTGGGTTGTGCTCCCCTCTGAGCAGCCGCCAGGTGCCTCTTCGGCCTACTGGATGTCTATTGGTCCAAAAAATCCACAAAAAGTCTCGTTGCATTTGGACTCCGTTTGGTATTGATTTCCTGCGATGTAAAGAAACATGCAAAAAACAGCAACTGACACTTGGCACTATGCCAATAGGTTAGTACCAAAAAATGATATAAAATGACTATAATGATTATAAAACATCCAAGAATGATAATATAACAGCATGGAACTGTCAGGGGAAACGACACCTACGGGATCACGAAGAATCCCTTTTGCTACGGTTGGCGGGCGCGAGGCTGTGGAAAGAACGGGATTAGAAGATCAATGCAGGGGGATTCCCCAGGTTCAGGCCGCAAGTGATGCGTAATACCCTACTCCTACTGGTTTATGTGTATCTGGTGTTCTTGGACTAGCTACTAAGCGTGCAGGGTCCAAAAAGTCCGAATCCTCTCCCAGTACGCCGCGGGCCTCCTTTTATAGATAAAGGGGCTGCCACAGTGGCACAAAACCGGATTTCCACGGCTTGCACCCCCTACCTGGCGCGCCAAAGATGTCGGGGGAAACGACACCTACGGCATCACGAAGAATCCCTTTTGCTACGGTTGGCGGGCGCGAGGCTGTGGAAAGAGCGGGATTAGAAGATCAACGCAGGGGGATTCCCCAGGTTCGGGCCGCAAGTGATGCGTAATACCCTACTCCTGCTGGTTTATGTTTATCTGGTGTTCTTGGACTAGCTACAAAGCGCGCAGGGTCCAAAAAGTCCGAATCCTCTCCCAGTACGCCGCGGGCCTCCTTTTATAGATAAAGGGGCTGCCACAGTGGCACACAGGAGGTGGAAAGTTTGTACAGTAGTCGAGTCTATCTCCTGGCACCGTAGGACAAACGCATTTAATGCGTTGCCGACGTGCCCTTCTTGCTTTATCGGGGACAGCAATGAAGCTCGTCCCAGCTGTCGCCGCCTTGCCTCGCTTCGACGCGCGTCCGAGCTGACGAGGCGTGTAGTGCCACGCTGGCTGGCTGGCTCCTGAGTTGGTGCGGTGGTAGAATCTTCACGAAGATCTGCATGCCACCACGCAGGTGCTTGCTGAGTTAGCCTGGAGGCCGCACGTCGCCACGCAGGTGCTCGCCTAGTTGGTGGGCTGGCAGCTATGTGGGAACGGCGGTGGAGTCTTGGCAGGTGGGGGCCTGGCTGTGGCCCCGCGGATGTCTTCGGTGAGAGTCTTGCCGGGGCCCCGTCAAGGGTCTTGCCGCGGCGTCGTGGGCATCTCCGGCAAGGGTCTTTCCGGGGGTCTCGTGGGTATCTTTGGCAAGGATCTTGCCGAGGATCTCCGTCTTCTGATTCTCATCTAGTCTTGCATGTCCTTGGTCTTCACAAAGATCTGCATGCCACCATGGAGGCGCCTCCCGAGTCTTGGTTCCAATGTGGGTGATGGCGTCGGAACTCTTAGGCTCAAGGGTGGCAGCTCTGCTGGTGTTGGGCAAGTTGCCTCGGCAAGATTCTTGCCGGGGCTGTGGAGGCCGCCCCGGCAAGGGCCTTGCTGGGGGAGTTCACCTCTCCCTTCTGCTCTTCGTGTTTCTGGCTTGGCGTTGCTCTGGTCATATTGTGTGTTTGCTTCCTCTGCCCCGCCAAGCGTGGTCATCAGCTCGTGGCTGCAACTGCCCGCGCACAAGTAAAGGGGTACAAATAGGACCCCTACTTTTGTACACCGATAGGAGCCCCCGGGCCTGGGCCACATATAAGCGCGGAGCATTATTGGGCCAGGCCCAGAACGGTGCGCGGGCGCGCGGGCGGTGGAGTTTTACCGCAGTAACTCCCTTGCCAGTTCTGCTTCCCCACAACCCGCGTTGAATGCGTGACGTGGGGGTCGTGCGTGACGTGGGGGTCATGCGTGGGGCGGTTGCTGCACTCATATGTCACATCGTGGTAAATGGTAAAGAGGCGGCCCGCGCCTTCCCCATAAAAGGAGGAAAACGCAAGGGCGTGGCTCATTTACTAAGTGGACTCGGGTCGCGGCCTTCAAGGCGCTCGCGCCCCACGGTCACGGGGTCGAGTACGGTCGCTTCAGTTGTCTTCTTGATCCCGGTTCGCTCGCCACGTGTCCACCATGCCCCAAGGAGGGTAGGTGGTGGACGCGGAGGGCACGGGCCATAATGTCGAGGCAGGAAACCGGGCCGTCGCTGATTGGAGCAGCGGGTCGGTCCCGATTCCCTGCGCCCCGTGGCGGCCGGATTGGTTGAGTGGGGCGGCCGAGCCTCGGCCCCGCCCCTTTATAAGAAGAAGGGGAGGGGGACGGCGTCCTTCAATCCTTCAACGTTCATCTCCCTCCACCATGACTCCTTTCCTCCCTTCGCCATGGCGAGAGGGCGCGCCGGTGCTCCGATGGCGGCGACGAGGGTCTCTGCTCGACAGCGTGCCCTTCCTTCCCAAGAGCTCATGGCGGCGGAGCCGGCCGCGAGAGGAAGAGGGAGGGGCGAGGCCAAGGCCGCTGTGGCGCTCGGGGAAGAGGAGGACGGGGCGGCGCACCGGCCTCGCCTCCGCCAGCGGCCCCTCCCCAAGTGGAGGGCCATGTCGGAGACCAGCCTCGCGAATTCTATGTCAGGTTGCGCGGGCCAGTGCGCGGTCGTTGATACGTCTCCAACGTATCTATAATTTTTTATTGTTCCATGCTATATTATATTCTGTTTTGGACATTATTGGGCTTTATTATACACTTTTATATTATTTTTGGGACTAACCTATTAACCGGAGGCCCAGCCCAGAATTGCTGTTTTTTTGCCTATTTCAGAGTTTCGCAGAAAAGAATATCAAACGGAGTCCAAACGGAATGAAACCTTCGGGAACGTGATTTTCGGAACAAACGTGATCCAGAGGACTTGGACCCTACGTCAAGACATCAACCAGGAGGGCACGAGGTAGGGGGCGCGCCCTCCACCCTCGTGGGCCCCCTGTTGCTCCACCGACGTACTCCTTCCTCCTATATATACCTACGTACCCCCAAACTACCAGATACGGAGCCAAAAACCTAATTCCACCGCCGCAACCTTCTATACCCGTGAGATCCCATCTTGGGGCCTGTTCCAAAGCTCCGCCGGAGGGGGCATCGATCACGGAGGGCTTCTACATCAACACCGTATCCTCTCCGATGATGTGTGAGTAGTTTATCTCAGACCTTCGGGTCCATAGTTATTAGCTAGATGGCTTCTTCTCTCTTTTTGGATCTCAATACAATGTTCTCCCCCTATCTCGTGGAGATCTATTCGATATAATCTTCTTTTGCAGTGTGTTTGTTGAGACCGATGAATTGTGGGTTTATGATCAAGTTTATCTATGAACAATATTTGAATCTTCTCTGAATTCTTTTATGTATGATTGGTTATCTTTGCAAGTCTCTTCGAATTATCAGTTTGGTTTGGCCTACTAGATTGACCTTTCTTGCAATGGGAGAAGTGCTTAGCTTTGGGTTCAATCTTGCGGTGTCCTTTCCCAGTGACAGTAGGGGCAGCAAGGCACGTATTGTATTGTTGCCATCGAGGATAACAAGATGGGGTTTATATCATATTGCATGAGTTTATCCCTCTACATCATGTCATCTTGCTTAAAGCGTTACTCTGTTCTTATGAACTTAATACTCTAGATGCATGCTGGATAGCGGTCGATGTGTGGAGTAATAGTAGTAGATGCAGGCAGGAGTCGGTCTACTTGTCTCGGACGTGATGCCTATCTACATGATCATACCTAGATATTCTCATAACTATGCTCAATTCTGTCAATTGCTCAACAGTAATTTGTTCACCCACCGTAATATTTATGCTCATGAGAGAAGCCACTAGTGAAACCTATGGCCCCCGGATCTATTTTCCATCATATTAATTTCCCGACAACAAGCTATTTCTGACGCCGTTTTTATTTTACTTTCTTTACTTTGCATCTTTATCGTAAAAATACCAAAAATATTATCTTATCATATCTATCAGATCCCACTCTCGTAAGTGATCGTGTAGGGATTGACAACCCCTTATCGCGTTGGTTGCGAGGATTTATTTGTTTGTGTAGGTGCGAGGGACTCGTGTGTGGCCTCCTACTGGATTGATACCTTGGTTCTCAAAAACTGAGGGAAATACTTACGCTACTTTGCTGCATCACCCTTTCCTCTTCAAGGGAAAACCAACGCAGTGATCAAGAGGTAGCAAGAAGGATTTCTGGCGCCGTTGCCAGGGAGTCTACGCAAAAGTCAACATACCAAGTACCCATCACAAACCCTTATCTCCCGCATTACATTATTTGCCATTTGCCTCTCGTTTTCCTCTCCCCCACTTCACCCTTGCCGTTTTATTTGCCCTCTCTCTTTTCCGTTCGCCTTTTTTCGCTTTCTTCTTGTTTGCTCCTGTGTTGGATTGCTTGCTTGTCACGATGGCTCAAGATAATACCAAATTGTGTGACTTTACCAATACCAACAATAATGATTTCCTTAGCACTCCGATTGCTCCTCTTACCGATATCGAATCTTGTGAAATCAATGCTGCTTTGTTGAATCTTGTCATGAAAGATCAATTCACTGGCCTTCTTAGTGAAGATGCCGCTACCCATCTAAATAGCTTCGTTGATTTGTGTGATATGCAAAAGAAGAAAGATGTGGACAATGATATTGTTAAATTGAAGCTATTTCCCTTTCCGCTTAGAGATCGTGCTAAAGCTTGGTTTTCATCTTTGCCTAAAAATAGTATTGATTCGTGGAATAAGTGCAAAGATGCTTTTATCTCTAAGTACTTTCCTCCCGTTAAGATCATCTCTCTTAGAAACGATATTATGAATTTTAAGCAACTTGATCATGAACATGTTGCACAAGCTTGGGAGAGGATGAAATTAATGATACGTAATTGCCCTACGCATGGTTTGAATTTGTGGATGATTATACAATTTTTTATGCCGGATTGAATTTTGCTTCTAGAAATCTTTTAGATTCGGCCGCGGGAGGCACTTTTATGGAAATCACTTTAGGAGAAGCTACTAAACTCCTAGATAATATTATGGTTAATTATTCTCAATGGCACACTGAAAGATCTACTAATAAAAAAGTGCATGCGATAGAAGAAATTAATGTTTTGAGTGGAAAGATGGATGAACTTATGAAATTATTTGCTACTAAGAGTGTTTCTTCTGATCCTAATGATATGCCTTTGTCTACTTTGATTAAGAATAATAATGAATCTATGGATGTGAATTTTTTTGGTAGGAATAATTTTGGTAACAACGCGTATAGAGGAAACTTTAATCCTAGGAATTATCCTAGTAATTCCTCTAATAATTATGGTAATTCCTACAACAATTCTTATGGAAACTTTAATAAGATGCCTTCTAAATTTGAGACTAGTGTTAAGGAATTATGAATTCACAAAAGAATTTCAATGCTTTGCTTGAAGAAAAATTGCTTAAAGTTGATGAATTGGCTAGGAACGTTGATATAATTTCCCTTGTTGTTGATTCTTTAAAACTTAGATCTATTCCACCTAAGCATGATATCAATGAGTCTCTCAAAGCCATGATAATTTCCATTGATGAGTGCAAAGAAAGAACCGCTAGGATGCGTGCTAAGAAAGATTGCTTTGTGAAAGCGTGTTCTTCTAGTTTCTATGAAAATAAAGATGAAGATCTAAAGGTTATTGATCTGTTCCCTATTAAATCTTTGTTTTGTAATATGAATCTTGATAATGATGGGACTGAATATGATCCACCTTTACCTAGAAGGCATTCCAAAAATTTGGAGTTTTTAGATCTTGATGCTAAAATTGATAAAAGTGGGATTGAAGAGATCAAAACATTAGATATTAACGAACCCACTATTTTGGATTTCAAGGAATTTAATTATGATAATTGCTCTTTGATAGATTGTATTTCCTTGTTGCAATCCGTGCTAAATTCTCCTCATGCTTATAGTCAAAATAAAGCGTTTACCAAACATATCGTTAATGCTTTGATGCAATCTTATGAAGAAAAACTTGAGTTGGAAGTTTCTATCCCTAGAAAACTTTATGATGAATGGGAACCTACTATTAAAATTAAAATTAAATATCATGAATGCTATGCTTTGTGTGATTTGGGTTCTAGTGTTTCCATGATTCCAAAGACTTTGTGCGATTTGCTAGGTTTCCGTGATTTTGATAATTGCTCTCTAAACTTGCACCTTGCGGATTCCACTATTAAGAAACCTATGGGAAGAATTAATGATATTCTTATTGTTGCAAATAGGAACTATGTGCCCGTAGATTTTATTGTTCTTGATATAGATTGCAATCCTTCATGTCCTATTATTCTTGGTAGACCTTTCCTTAGAACGATTGGTGCAATTATTGATATGAAGGAAGGGAATATTAGATTCCAATTTCCGCTAAGGAAAGGCATGGAACACTTCCCTAGAAAGAAAATAAAATTACCATATGAATCTATCATGAGAGCCACTTATGGATTGCCTACCAAAGATGGCAATACCTAGATCTATCCTTGCTTTTATGCCTAGCTAGGGGCGTTAAACGATAGCGCTTGTTGGGAGGCAACCCAATTTTATTTTTAGTTTTTTGCTTTTTGCTTCTGTTTAGGAATAAGTCTTTGATCTAGCCTCTGGTTAGATGTCTTTTTATGTTTTAATTAGTGTTTGTGCCAAGTTAAACCTATAGGATCTTCTTGGATGATAATTATTTGATCTTGCTGAAAATTCCAGAAACTTTCTGTTCACGAAAATAATTGTTAAAAATCACCAGAACGTGATAAAATATTGATTCCAATTGCTGCTGATCAATAAACAAATTTCCTAGGTCATCCTATTTTTTCTGAATTTTTGGAGTTCCAGAAGTTTGCGTTAGTTACAGATTACTACAGACTGTTCTGTTTTTGACAGATTCTGTTTTTCGTGTGTTGTTTGCTTATTTTGATGAATCTATGGCTAGTAAAAGAGTTTATAAACCATAGAGAAGTTGGAATACAGTAGGTTTAGCACCAATATAAATAAAGAATGAGTTCATTACAGTACCTTGAAGTGGTCTTTTGTTTTCTTTCGCTAACGGAGCTCACGAGATTTTCTGTTAAGTTTTGTGTTGTGAAGTTTTCAAGTTTTGGGTAAAAGATTTGATGGATTATGGAACAAGGAGTGGCAAGAGCCTAAGCTTGGGGATTCCCATGGCACCCCAAGATAATCTAAGGACAGCTAAAAGTCAAAGCTTGGGGATGCCCCGAAAGGCATCCCCTCTTTCGTCTACTTCCATCGGTAACTTTACTTGGAGCTATATTTTTATTCACCACATGATATGTGTTTTGCTTGGAGCGCCTTGTATGATTTGAGTCTTTGCTTTTTAGTTTACCACAATCATCCTTGCTGTACACACCTTTTGAGAGAGACACACATGATTCGGAAATTATTAGAATACTCTATGTGCTTCACTTATATCTTTATCATATCTATCAGATCTCACTCTCGTAAGTGACCGTGTAGGGATTGACAACCCCTTATCACGTTGGTTGCGAGGATTTATTTGTTTGTGTAGGTGCGAGGGACTCGTGCGTGACCTCCTACTGGATTGATACCTTGGTTCTCAAAAACTGAGGGAAATACTTACGCTACTTTGCTGCATCACCCTTTCCTCTTCAAGGGAAAACCAACGCAGTGCTCAAGATATAGCAGTCGTCTTCGTCTCCCCACTCCGTTCACTCAGGAGATGGAGCTTGACCCGCCATAGGCTTTGAGGCTGCATATGAGGGGCTGCGGGAATGGCAGCATGCGGATCGACGTCGACTTCCCCGCCCCCCACGTTATGTATCTCCGCCGTGGATGGAAGACTTTCGCTCGTGCCCATAGCCTGTCGGAGGGGCTCGTCCTCCAATTCAAATTGATGGAGAACGGCCTTCTCTCCGTCAAGGTCTTTGGGCTCTTGGGAACTCGCCTAAGGTGTTGCGTGGAGAGCTCCTCCGATGATGAAACCTCCTCCTTGAGCGGGAGTGACGAGGAGGATAGCGACAGGGACAACGAGGGCATCAAGCGGGAGGATGCCGACTCCGACTCCAATTGACCGCGCCGCCCTCCTCCCTTGGCCCCGCGCCCTGCTGAGGGTCTTCCTCGTCAAGCTCTCCATCGGCGCATTCCCCATTGTTTCCTTTCTGCCTTCACCTGCCGCACCTGGGAGGAAAGGGGCAAGAACGGAGATCACGGGGCACCTATCTTTCTTTTTAAATTGTAGGCACTTGCCAAATCTTAATTTCTAGATAACGTAATCTCTCGAGCCCATGCTTGTGTCATGTAACCTTTGTACTCGCATCAGCATATTAATGAAAAAGTCTAGCCCCGGGAACTCGTGCACGTGTACGTTCGTGCGGAGGCGAAATGCCTCCTTAGTGTAAATAAACGAGTCCTCCCGGCAAGCCACCTTGCCGGCGCCCCCTGTGCCTGCCGGAGAATTACATCTGCCGGGTTACAGACAAAGGGCACAGCCCCCCGTCCACCTCCTTTTGACAAGGCCCACCACGACCACTCTGACCGAAGCAGCGTTCGGGTCGGAAATGGGGAGCCCCCGAATCCTTAAAGAAGAGTGGCGAGGTTTTCTAATGCACAAGTCACAGGTTACGAATATGAATGGGCAAGAGGTAAACTTTATCTGTTTGGTTTGTCGGGGATCGCTGTGCCGGGCGGTCTTCTCAACTTCTTGCCGGAGCCGGGTTCTTGGCGGGATCGCGCGTCCTTGCCATGGCTGGAAAGAAGAGAGGGCAAGAGCACGGAACCTCGGCGGTTCACTATCATTTACTGGAATCAAAAAGCAGTACAGTACCCTGGACAAGCATGCATATACTTATACACATAAACATGGAAATTGACAGGAAACTATACATACTAAGGGATTCCTTTCCCTGACTGCGCACAGGGTCAGCGCCTGGCACCGTACATAGGGTTACATGCCTTTCCGGCAAGGCTAGTACAAAACGGGGCTTGCCGGGGCTCCCGGCAACCGCGCCTTAGGGGTAAAACTTGCGAAGATGTTCGATATTCCAGGAATTGCTCACCGGAATGCCATCTTCGGTCTCCAGGCGGACTACGCCGGGCCTGGTGACTCGTATTACCCGATAAGGGCCTTCCCACTTTGGCGTCAACTTGTTTGAATTCTTGGTGGATTGGATCCGCCGAAGAACAAGGTCGCCTTCCTCAAGGCTTCAGGCGTGAACCTTGCGGCTATGATAGCGGCGCAAGGCTTGCTGGTAGCGAGCGGCTCGCACAGCAGCCCGAAGATGATCTTCCTCAAGGAGCGTCGCATCATCTTGGTGCAACTGCTCTTGCTGAAGCTCATCATAAGCGAGCACTCGAGGTGACCCGTATATGAGTTCAATGGGGAGAACTGCTTCTACCCCGTATACCAGGGCAAATGGTGTCTGGCCAGTGGCTCGATTTGGCGTCGTCCTGATTGACCAAAGAATTGTTGGCAACTCATCAATCCAGCGCCTTCCGCACTTGTGCAGCTTGTCGAAAGTTCTAGTCTTGACACCCCGCAGTACTTTCACATTCGCCCTCTCAGCCTGGCCGTTACTTCTGGGATGGGCAACAGAGGCAAAATAGACCTTGCTGCCGAGGTCTTGAATGTACTGCATGAAGGTGCGGCTCGTGAACTGCGTGTCGTTGTCGGTGATGACTCTGTTCGGCACACCAAAATGGCAGACTACTCCCTTGAAGAACTTGACAGCTGACTGTGCTGCCACCTTTCTCACTGGCTCCACTTCCGGCCACTTTGTGAACTTGTCGATCGCGACGTACAAGTACTCAAAGCCCCCGACAGCATGGGGAAAGGAGCCCAATACGTCGAGCCCCCAGACCGAAAATGGCTAGGAAAGAGGGATTGTCTAAAGAGCTTGGGCTGGTTGATGAAGCTTCTTTGAATGGAACTGGCACGCTTCACACTTGGTTACTAGTGCAGTTGCATCCTGGAGGGCGGTGGGCCAGAAGAAACCTTGTCGGAACGCTTTGCCGGCAAGAGCCCTCGACCCTATGTGGGAGCCACATATGCCTCTGTGTATCTCTGCCAACAGCCTCAGTCCGTCCTCCCGAGGAATGCACTTCAATTTCACACCGTTCTGTCTTCTTCTATAGAGGGCATCATCCACGAACTGGTACATGCTGGACCGATGGGCTACTTTCTCTGCTTCTTCCTGCTCCTTGGGGAGCTCTCTATTTGGAGGAAACGGATGGTGGTCTGCGCCCATGCCGGAGCCTGGGGCTCGACGGCAAGGGCCAAAGGCGCATTTTCGGCCATAAGGGTAGCTGCCTCTACGGCAGGGCTTCAGGCCCTGGCGAGGGTTGCCGCTCTCCGGCAAGCTTGGGATTCCTGGCAACGTTCTTGCCGGCGGCTCCTGGGAGCTCAGCGGGAAAGTACTTGCCGGGGCTCGCCTTACTTCGTTTGTTCTGTCTTGCTGATGGTTCAATGAATGGCTGAGTTAATCGAAACACAAAGGTACCTGGTTCCACAGGCAGCTTGAGGGCAGCGCGTTTTGAAAGGTCGTCAGCAATGCCGTTCTCCGCTCAGGAAACATGCTTTGCTTGCAACCCGTCAAAGTGCTCTTCCAACTTCCTCACTTCATCCACATAGGCCTCCATCAACGGGCTCCGGTAATCCTTGTTCACCTGCTTGACGACGAGCTGCGAATCACCTCTGATGATGAGCTTCCTGATTCCGAGGTCGGCCGCGATCCTGAGAATGGCCAACAACCCCTCGTACTCCGCCGTATTGTTCGTTGATTTTTCCCGAGGAAAGTGCATCTGGATTACGTACTTGAGGCGCTCTCCGGTGGGCGCGACGAGTAATACGCCGGCACCAGCACCCTGGAGTGAGAAAGCTCCATCAAAGTACATAATCCACTCACTGCTCGTCTCCTTGCCGGGAAGGGTGGTCTCTTAAATCTCCTTGTCTGGCGTTGCGCTCCATTCTGCTATGAACTCTGCCAAGGCTCGGCTCTTGATGGTTGAAGTACTTTCAAACTTGAGGCCAAAGCTTGACATCTCCAATGCCCATTCCACAATCCTCCCTATCGCATCTGGGTTGTGCAAAATCCGTTGTAAAGGGAGGCGAGTGACGACGGTGATCTCATGTGCCTGGAAATAGTGGCGCAGCTTTCTCGAGGCCATGAGGAGGCCGAAAAGTAGCTTATGCATACGAGAGTATCTTGACCTAGCCCCCTGCAAGAGGGAACTGACAAAATAAACTGGGTGTTGCACCATCTTCTTCTTCTGTTCTACTTCGCTCATCTGCGCAGACTCCGCCTTGCCGGGACCGGGCCTTGCCGGGGGCTCCGCCTTGCTGGCGTCAAACCTCGCCGGGGGGCCCCGGCCCATCATCCGACGGCTCCGCTGCTACTGCTGTTTCTCCCTTGAGTTCCCTCTGCGCCACTAGCGTAGCACTGACCACTTGATTCATCGCTGCTAAGTATAATAGCAATGGCTCTTGTGGTTTAGGTGCAACTAGTATTGGCGTGCAGGAGAGGTACCTATTCAAAAATCTTGCAGCGCTGCCTCTGCCTCCGGTCCATTTTACTGGACCTGCCTTTTTCAAAACTTTGAAAAAGGGGAGGGCGCACTCAGCAGACTTGGAAATGAACCTACTCAAGGCAGCAACGCAGTCGGCAAGCCTACGGACGTCTCTGACTCGTTTCGGCGCCTCAATTTGCTCAATGGCTTTGATCTTGTCGGGGTTTGCTTTGATTCTGCGTTAAGACACAAAGAACCCAAGAAGTTTGCCGGACGGGACACCGAACACACACTTCTCTGGGTTGAGCTTGAGGTTGATCTTGCACAGATTTGCAAATGTTTCTTCTAAATCTTGCATCAGCGTGGCCCTGTCCTTGGCTTTGACCACTATGTCATCCATATAAGCTTCCATATTTCTATGTAGCTGGGGCTCAAAACCAATTTGGACCGCTCAGGCAAACGTCGAACCAGCGCTCTTCAACCCGAAAGGCATCCGTACAAAACAGTATGTACCACACGGGGTGATGAACACGATCTTTTCTTCGTCTTCGTTCATCATGAAGATCTGGTGGTATCCTGAATAGGCGTCGAGGAATGACAGCAGGTCACACCCGGCAGTGGAGTCTACAATCTGGTCGATGTGTGGCAGGGGGAAAGGATCCTTTGGAGAAGCTTTATTGATATCTGTGTAGTCAATACACAGTCTCCACTTCCCATTTGCCTTACGCACCACCACCGGATTGGCCAACCACGTGGGGTGGAGTACTCCTCTAACCAGGCCTGCCGCCTCCAACTTCCTGATCTCTTCTATGATGAACTCTTGTAGCTCCAAAGCTTGCTTCCCGACCTTCTGCTTGACGGGCCGCGCATGAGGATAGACAACAAGATGGTGCTTGCTACCTCTTGAGCACTGCGTTGGTTTTCCCTTGAAGAGGAAAGGGTGATGCAGCAAAGTAGCTTAAGTATTTCCCTCAGTTTTTGAGAACCAAGGTATCAATCCAGTAGGAGGCCACGCACGAGTCCCTTGCACCTACACAAACAAATAAATCCTTGCAACCAACGCGATAAGGGGTTGTCAATCCCTACACGGTCACTTACGAGAGTGAGATCTGATAGATATGATAAGATAATATTTTTGGTATTTTTAAGATAAAGATGCAAAGTAAAGAAAGTAAAATAAAAGGGGCGCCAGGAATAGCTTGTTGTCGGGAGATTAATATGATGGAAAATAGACCCGGGGGCCATAGGTTTCACTAGTGGCTTCTCTCAAGAGCATAAGTATCTACGGTGGGTGAACAAATTACTGTTGAGCAATTGATAGAATTGAGCATAGTTATGAGTATATCTAGGTATGATCATGTATATAGGCATCACGTCCGAGACAAGTAGACCGATTCCTTCCTGCATCTACTACTATTACTCCACACATCGACCGCTATCCAGCATGCATCTAGAGTATTAAGTTCATAAGAACAGAGTAACGCTTTAAGCAAGATGACATGATGTAGAGGGATAAACTCGTGCAATATGATATAAACCCCATCTTGTTATCCTCGATGGCAACAATACAATACGTGCCTTGCTGCCCCTACTGTCACTGGGAAAGGACACCGCAAGATTGAACCCAAAGCTAAGCACTTCTCCTATTGCAAGAAAGATCAATCTAGTAGGCCAAACCAAACTGATAATTCGAAGAGACTTGCAAAGATAACCAATCATACATAAAAGAATTCAGAAGATTCAAATATTGTTCATAGATAAACTTGATCATAAACCCACAATTCATCGGTCTCAACAAACACACTGCAAAAGAAGATTACATCGAATAGATCTCCACGAGAGAGGGGGAGAACATTGTATTGAGATCCAAAAAGAGAGAAGAAGCCATCTAGCTAATAACTATGGACCCGAAGGTCTGAGGTAAGCTACTCACACATCATCGGTGAGGCTATGGTGTTGATGTAGAAGCCCTCCGTGATCGATGCCCCCTCCGGCGGAGCTCCGGAACAGGCCCCAAGATGGGATCTCACGGGTACAGAAGGTTGCGGCGGTGGAATTAGGTTTTTGGCTCCGTATCTGGTAGTTTGGGGGTACGTAGGTATATATAGGAGGAAGGAGTACGTCGATGGAGCAACAGGGGGCCCACGAGGGTGGAGGGCGCGCCCAGGGGGTAGGCGCGCCCCCTACCTCGTGCCCTCCTGGATGATGTCTTGACGTAGGGTCCAAGTCCTCTGGATCACGTTCGTTCCGAAAATCACGTTCCCGAAGGTTTCATTCCGTTTGGACTCCGTTTGATATTCTTTTTCTGTGGAACTCTGAAATAGGCAAAAAAACAGCAATTCTGGGCTGGGCCTCCGGTTAATAGGTTAGTCCCAAAAATAATATAAAAGTGTATAATAAAGCCCAATAATGTCCAAAACAGAATATAATATAGCATGGAGCAATAAAAAATTATAGATACGTTGGAGACGTATCAGTGCTCAATCACCTCCCTGGGAACGCCGGGGATGTCGGATGCTTGCCATGCAAACACATCGACATTCGCCCGCAGGAAGGCGACGAGCGCGCTTTCCTATTTGCCGCCGAGGGTGGAGCTTATGGTGAAAGCCCCGCCCGTGCCGTCCTCCTTGACGGACACCTTCTTGGTTTCCGGTGGTGCAGCCTTGGACTTCTTGCTCTTGCCGGTGGAGCTCTCTAGCACGTCCTCAACGGGAGCACAGCACTCCGAAGAGGTGCACTTGCCGGAGTGGGTGCAAGAGGTCTTGCCGGAATGGGTCTTGTCGGCCTTCTTCCTCCCCGGAGCTTCAGCGGCAGGAGCAAGTGTCCTGGCGGCGGTTGCTGCAACTGCCTCTCGGTAGAGTTGATTGGCGCAGATGAGCGCGTCTTCCTTGTCAGAGAGGACAGTGATGATGGTCAGCGGACCCGGCATCTTTAACATGTTGTAGGCGTAGTGGGATGCTGCCATGAACTTGGCCAGTGCTGGGCGGCCAAGGATCCCATTGTATGGCAAGGGGATCTCGGCGACATCAAAGACGATCTTCTCCGTCCTATAGTTCAGCTCGCCCCCAAATGTAACGGGCAGCGTGATTTTACCTTTAGGCTGGCTCCTTCCCGGGTTGATCCCTTGAAACGTGCCCGTCTCTTCGAGGTCTCCATCAGGAATCTGCAACTTCTTGATCACAGCGGGCGAGATCAAATTCAGACCGGCCCCACCATCAACCAGCACTTTCGTCACTTTGAGGTTGCGTATTGTTCGCGAGACCAACAAGGGCAAACACCCGACTGCAGTTGTGCGGTCAGGGTGATCCTCGGTGTCAAAAATGATGGGCGTGCGGGACCACTTCAGTGGCTTCTGGGCATCGAACGACGGCTCTGCCGCAGTGACCTCACGCGCCCACTGCTTCAGTTGGCGGTGAGAGGTGTGCAGCGAGGCGCCACCGCCGATGCACATGGCCTCTATAGCTTTCTGGAACTCGTGCTCGCCGGACTCATCGTCCTCGTCATGATCATCATCTTCCTCCTTCTTGTCGCGGCCCCGAGCGGGCCTCTTTTGTTGATTATCTTTGCCGCGGAGACCTCCTTGGCCGCCATGCTTCTTGCCGGGCCCCTCAGCACCATCCTGACCCTTCTTCTTGTCCCGCCTCTGATATTCAGCTTTCTGCTTCTCAGCAAGCAGTTCAACCCGTTGGCAATTCTGGAGGTCATGGCCCATGGTGCGGTGGATCTTGCAGTACTGCTTGTCGGAGCCTCCTGGCTTGTCGGCGGCCGCCACGGCCCGGTAGGCGGCGCACCCGGCAACCTCGTCGCCGGGGTCATCAGCCTTGGCCTTCTTGGCGGCGCCGGGGTCGCCGGATCCCTCAACAGCAAGCACAGTCTTGCCCTTCCGCTTCCTGTTGCGGCGCAGACCCTTCTTCATCGGGGCGGCGGCATCTTCGTCCGTGGAGTTGGTTTCCGCACCGGCGTTTTCGCCGGGGTACTTCCTTCCTTGCTCAGCCCAAGCACACCTATCATCCAAAACATAAAGTTCGGCCACATCCTTGACCTTGTTCATCGCAAGCTCTTCACGCATCTTGCGGTTGCGTACGTTCTGATGGAACGCACTGATGACAGCAGTGGGATGAACATCTGGGATGGTGTACTTCACACGGCTGAATCTTTGTATGTACTTACGCAGGGACTCACCATCCTTCTGGGGGATGACATGCAAGTCACGTGCCTGGCCAGGAGCTTGGTGGCCTCCGGTAAAGGCGCCAACAAAATCGTGGCACAGGTCCGACCAAGAAGAGATGAAATCCACCGGCAGGTGCATCAACCATGACATAACGTTGGGCTTAAGTGCCAATGGAAAGTAATTGGCGAGCACCTTATCGTCGCGAGCCCCGGTGGCTTGCATCGCGATGGTGTAGATGCTGAGGAACTCCGATGGGTGAGTCTTGCCATTGTACTTTTCCCCAAATCGGGCTTGAACGTGCGGTGGGAGGGCCACTGGAACTGCCGCAGCTCTCGGGTAAAGGCTGGACAACCCACCTCGTAAGGCAGGCTGCCAGGGCCCCCCGGTGCTGGGTGGTCCATAGCAGGCCCCGCACACCGATCTGACTGATGATGCGCCTCCCGCCGTCACTTGATGGTAGTTCGAGCGTCTTCCTGAGCTCGCTCTCGCAGAACTCGACGTTGATCGCAGCAAATTCGCGGGTCGGACGACGCCGTGGAAACGTTGTCACAAGCGTCGGCCTGTTGGGCTGGTGGCTGCTATCGCGGTCGTGGAGGAGGAGAGTGCACTATAATCGCAGCGTATCTGGTACCCCCACCGCCGGCATGCACCGGCTCGACAGAAAACTGGCGTGAGGGTCCTGTTGGGAGCGGCTCGTCCTTGTTGGCGAAGCTGACAAGGCTTTGAATGGTGGCCCTCCACTCGTCGAGCTTCTCCGCAGCGGGGGGTAAGTCGAGGAGCAGTTATACGCGCGCCAGTTCTTCCACTGGCGTGGGCGGCGGCGAGAGCTGTGTTGACCGTGACGCACTCCGACTTCTAACCAGGTTAGAAGGGGATCTGTCACGGTCCCGTGGTTGCACACCGCTTCCACCGACGTCCGAGCGCGCACGCCGGGCAGGTGCGTCCTGCGAGTGGCGCACATGGCTCTTTCCGCGGTGGTGCCCGTGGGCTCCGGCATCACGGTGTTGCTCATCGTGCCGGCCTGAGAAGGCCGCGGCACGGGTGCCAGCTGGGGCGCTGTAGAGGTTGCCGCGCCGCCCGTGGGTAGCACGGCCCCATCCCCGGACCCAGCGGCGTGTGGCCCGTCGTCTTGGGCCCGTACAATGTCGCTCGCCCGACTCTGGGTGCCAGAGTGTCGTGGGTGCTTATGGGCGGCGCCTCCGGCGCCATCCGCGGCCACCCCATCGCCAGCCCGCGCTGGTGCGGACGGGCCTGCTCCAGGCTATCCGATCGCTGTCATCCCCTTCTTCTTGGGGGCCATCGTGATGATGAAGTCGAGGCTTTGGCTTCAAAACCGGATTTCCACGGCTTGCACCCCCTACCTGGCGCGCCAAAGATGTCGGGGGAAACGACACCTACGGGATCACGAAGAATCCCTTTTGCTACGGTTGGCGGGCGCGAGGCTGTGGAAAGAGCGGGATTAGAAGATCAACGCAGGGGGATTCCCCAGGTTCGGGCCGCAAGTGATGCGTAATACCCTACTCCTGCTGGTTTATGTTTATCTGGTGTTCTTGGACTAGCTACAAAGCGTGCAGGGTCCAAAAAGTCCGAATCCTCTCCTAGTACGCCGCGGGCCTCCTTTTATAGATATGCCACAGTGGCACACAGGAGGTGGAAAGTTTGTACAGTAGTCGAGTCTATCTCCTGGCACCGTAGGACGAACGCATTTAATGCGTTGCCGATGTGCCCTTCTTGCTTTATCAGGGACGACAAGGAAGCTCGTCCCAGCTGTTGCCGCCTCGCCTCGCTTCGACGCGTGTCCGAGCTGACGAGGCGTGTAGTGCCACGCTGGCTGGCCGGCTGCTGAGTTGGTGCGGTGGCAGAGTCTTCATGAAGATCTGCATGCTACCACGTAGGTGCTTGCTGAGTTGGCTTGGAGGCCGAACGTCGCCACGCAGGTGCTCGCCTAGTTGGTGGGCTGGCAGCTGTGTGGGAATGGCGGTGGAGTCTTGGCAGGTGGGGGCCTGGCTGTGGCCCCGCGGATGTCTTCGGCAAGAGTCTTGCTGGGGCCCCGGCAAGGGTCTTGCCGCGGCATCGTGGGCATCTCTGACAAGGGTCTTGCCGGGGGTCTCGTGGGTATCTTTGGCAAGGATCTTGCCGAGGATCTTCGTCTTCTGATTCTCATCTAGTCTTGCATGTTCTTGGTCTTCATAAAGATCTGCATGCCACCATGGAGGCGCCTCCCGAGCCTTGGTTCCAATGTGGGTGATGGCGTCGGAACTCTTAGGCTCAAGGGTGGTAGCTCTGCTGGTGTTGGGCAAGTTGCCCCGGCAAGGTTCTTGCCGGGGCTGTGGAGGCCGCCCCGGTAAGGGCCTTGAGGGGGGAGTTCACCTCACCCTTCTGCTCTTCGTGTTTCTGGCTTGGCGTTGCTCTGGTCGTCTCGTGTCTTTGCTTCCTCTACCCCGCCAAGCGTGGCCATTGGCTCCTGGCTGCAACTGCCCGCGCACAAGTAAAGGGGTACAAATAGGACCCCTACTTTTGTACACCGACAGGAACAATAAAAAATTATAGATACGTTGGAGACGTATCAGCAAGCGTGGTGGAAATTTCAGCTTCCAGTATCTTTCTTTTCTTTGTGACAATATCTTTCGTGTACTTAGCATAAGGAGACATTTTCAGAATATCAGTCAAACGCATACGCAAAAAGACAGGTCTAAGCATTTCAACAAAGCGCTCAAAATCCTCATCATCCTTTTTCTTGGATGGTTTAGGAGGAAAGGGCATGGGTTTCTGAACCCATGGTTTTCTTCCTTTACCATGTTTCCTAGCAATGAAGTCTCTCTTATCATAACGTTGATTCTTTGATTGTGGGTTATCAAGATCAACAAAGGGTTCTACCTCCACATCATTATCATTACTAGATTGAGCATCAGCATGAACATCATCATTAATATTTGCACTAGGTTCATGTTCATTACCAGATTGTGTCTCGGCATCAGAAATAGAAATATCATTGGGAATCTCAGGTGTGTCTATAATAGGTTCACTAGAAGCATGCAAAGTCCTATCAGTTTTCCTCTTCTTTTTATTACTAGGACTAGGTGCATCAGTATTAATTCTCTGAGAATCTTTCTCAACTCTCTTAGGATGACCCTCAGGATACAGAGGTTCCTGGGTCATTTTACCACCTTTAGTCATAGCCCTAACAGCATTATCATTGTTCTTACTATTCAACTCATTGAGAAAATCATCATGTGCCTTAAGTACTTGTTCTACTTGAGTTTTTAGTTACCATGGAAGCATGCTTACTAATAATCTTAAGATCACTAAGAGTTCTACTCATGTAATCACCCAAGCAGTCAAGCATGTAAGCATTATGTTTCAATTGTCTACTAACATAAGCATTGAAGTTTTCTTGTTTAACAATAAGTTATCAAACTCATCTAAGCATTGACTAGCAGACTTATTATGAGGAATATCACCTTCATCAAATCTATAGAGAGTTTACCTCTACTAACTGTGTCGGGTTATCAAGACCATGTATTTCTTCAATAGGCGGTAAATTCTTAACATCTTCAGCTTTAATACCTTTTTCTTTCATAGATTTCTTTGCCTCTTGCATATCTTCAGGACTGAGAAATAGAATACCTCTTTTCTTCGGAGTTGCCTTAGGAATTGGTTCAGGAAGTGTCCAATCATTATCATTACTCATATATTATTCAATAGCAATTCAGCTTGCTCAACAGTTCATTCCCTGAAAACACAACCAACACAACTATCTAGGTGGTCCCTAGAAGCATCGATTAGTCCATTATAAAAGATATCAAGTATTTCATTTTTCTTCAGAGGATGATTAGGAAAAGTATTAAGTAATTGGAGAAGCCTCCCCCAAGCTTATGGGATACTCTCTTCTTCAATTTGCACAAAGTTAAATATTTCCTTTAAAGTAGCTTGTTTCTTATGAGCAGGGAAATATTTTTCAGAGAAGTAGTAAATCATATCCTAGGGACTACGCACACAACCAGGAGCAAGAGAATTAAACCATAACTTAGCATCACCATTTAACGAGAAAGGAAACAACTTAAGAATATAGTAATAGCGATTTTTTTTCCTCATGAGCAAATAGGGTGGCTATATCATTCAATTTAGTAAGATGTGCCACAATAGTTTCAGATTCATAACCATGGAAAGGATCAGATTCAACCAAAGTAATTAACTCAGGATCGACAGAGAATTCATAATCCTTATCAGTAACAAAGATAGGTGAAGTAGCTAGCAAACTTAGGATCATATTGCATTCTAGCATTCAAAGATTTTTCTTTCCACTTGCATAATAATTTCTTAAGATCATCTCCATCCTTATAAGCAAGAAAGTCCCAAGCTACCCTCTCCATCCATAACATAACCCTTAGGCATAATAGGCAAATCATATCTAGGAGAGCTAGGTCTAACAGGTGTTTAAAAGTTTTCAGTTTCAATAATTTCATCAGTTTCAGAAATATCATCATATTCAGCATAATCAATAGTTCTAACTCTAGCAAGATGTTCATCAAGTAATTTACCCAGTGGCACAGTTTTATCAAGCAAAGTAGTAGCATCATAAGCATCATTCATAGTAGAAGCAGCATCATCAAAAACATGCGACATATCAGAATCAATAGCAGGTGTAGGTGTCGCAAGCTTACTCAAAACAAAAGGCGAATCAAGTGCAGAGCTAGATGGCATTTCCTTACCTCCCCTCATAGTAGAGGGGAAATTTTTGGTTCTAGTATCTTTCAAATTCCTCATAGTGATCAACAAATATAAATACCAAGTGACTCAGAGAATAGAGCTATGCTCCCCGGCAACGGTGCCAGAAAAAGGTCTTGATAACCCACAAGTATAGGGGATTGTAACAGTTTTCGAGGGTAGAGTATTAAACCCAAATTTATTGATTCGACACAAGGGGAGCCAAAGAATATTCCCAAGTATTAGCAGCTGAGTTGTCAATTCAACCACACCTGTAAGACTTAATATCTACAACAAAGTATTTAGTAGCAAAGTAGTATGGAAGTAACGGTAACGGTCGCAAAAGTAATAGTAGTAGTTTCGTAGCAATTGTAACAGTGGCAATGCCAAAGTAACATAGCAAAGATCAATATGTGAAAAGCTCGTAGGCAATGTGTCGGGGGAAGCTGCAGTTTTTGTTGTTATTCCGGTGATGGACTGGGAACATCCCATATAAAAATCAGGATTGCTACTACCTGGTCTACTAGTAGTACTATACTTCTAGTACGTGGTCGGGTCGTAATTGATCTCTCAAATCATTGTCGACTAATATTCTGTACGTGGCCGGGCGGAGCTGCAAATTCAGATTGGTTTTTTCTTCAAAACGCTACATCTACCCAAGGAAGCTACTAGGTTTACCCTGCAAGTTAAGGATGATAGCGATGCGCTCAGCTGCTTTTCCACTGAGGACAGGCAGTCAGTACGAGTTGAAAGAAACTGGAGTTGAAAACGAGAGAAAAGGAAAGCGTCGCGACCTGGCGGTTGAGACGGGCATGGATTTGGCAAAACGCGCGACTCGGAAACGGACTTGGCCGCAGACTCGGGCCTCCCCAAGTCGCCGCTCCTTGCCGGCTTCGACTCTGTTTCAGTCCACCTCCATCACCGTGGCCACTGCTTAAGTCACTGCTCCAAAACGCCGCGATCTTGACATAACTCGCCAGGGAGCCAGCCTGATCTGAACCGCCCTCTGCCGCGGCCTCCTTCTGAGCTGATGTTGTGGCGCGCCGTTGTCTAAACCGCCGCTACGGCCTTTCCTCGCCGTCCAACGCGCCTTCGGGTGACCGTCTTGAGAGCCGCCCTTGAGGTTTTGCTGGCTGCGCTTGCTCCGTCTTAACCTCACTGTCGCCGTGAGCCGCCTCTGGGTTACCTCCAAACCGTGGTTTCCGCTACTTCACGGAGAGTCGCCTTGCCTCTCCTGCTCTTCACGGAAAGTTGCGGTGGCCGGGCTGAAGCCATCACTTCCGGGCCGGCCCTGCTACTTCCGCCGCCAGTCATCCACAGCGGGCTCAGCCTTCGCCCCGCGGCCTCAAGTCACCAGTCCGCCGCCGCTGTGGTTTGACGCGTCGCCAGCGCGCCCACCTCCATCTGTGAGCCGGCCCACCCTGATGAGTCGCCAGCCATGCCTCCGTTCGCCGCTGAGCCTCCGCCGTCTGCACGCCTGGATCGAGCCGCTTGAACCGGCGATCTCCGCCGTCCCATATTGAGTCATCGAGTGGCCTTGTTTTTTGCCCCTGAAAGCTACTCTGAGCCGACCCGACGATATTGCTTCCGCTTCAAACCACCTCCGTTGGTCGATCAACAACGAAATAGTCCATGACTCGGGGCCGGGTTGCATCGCGGACTCAGCCTCTGTGATTGAGCCGTCGCTCCACCTTGCCCTCGCCCTCGTCGAACGGCCTCCGTCGAGCTACTGCAGTGAATCGCTCCACCTCGCCTTGCACCGTCCCAACGGCCTCGCAGCAAGTCACCGCCTAACTCGCTTCACCTCATCGCTGGATTCAAAGCCGCTGAGGATTCTCCTCCGCTTCACGCTGCATCAAATCGCCATCAATACGAGCCACCCCGACGGCTTCAATCGCCTCCAAGGCGTCTTCGAGTCACCGCTGCCGGCCTCCACTGTTGCGGCCGCCTAAATCGCCCTTACTGACATCCTTCAAACTGCGGTGACCCGCCCATACACAACCGAACTGCTAAGTCACCGTTGCCGTAAGCTGCCGCGAGCCACCGGCCGACGTCGTCGCATTGCACCTCCTGCCCGGACTTGCCTTGTGCTGCCGGTTTGTCTCGCCACCGTGGCTCATCTCCGCCAACCCGGCCTCGTTCCTCTTTAAGCTGGACACACACCAACCGCCCCAAGTGACCCGTCGCCGGGTCAAGTTATTTTTTCAGAAAGGGAAAAGCAGAAGCAGATCAGTCAAAGAAACAACCGACTTGGGAACTTTTTCCGGTCCATTTGATAAAGTGTCGTATTAGTTGGAGTGTGTCGATATCACTCTTGCGTAAGGACCAAGACCGTGGACCATGTCCCGAGAGCATACAAGGATCAATTGTATTGAAAAAGTTATCTACGGATTGCACTTGTGGAGCATCGATTATCCGAACAAATCAGGTGATGTCCATCCAAATTTATTTTATTGGCTCATATTGTTTTTAACAAAAAACAATTATTTTGGTTTAATGTTTTTATGCGTAGGACAAATTGTTCCATGATCATGGCACAGACGATAAAGATCATCTATCATCCAAATACATCAGGACAATTATTCACTACCGTAGTGAAGTTATATCACGGATATGGAGTGCATAGCATCGTCATTTTGCACTACATTTAACCGTGCTGCCGTGCTCAACGGAAATGCTTACGCTACCACCCTTGCGGTCTAGTCTACATCAACACACCGGGCCGCACCTATCTGCATGAGCTATTTATTGAGTATGAGCAAGTCCCTGCTTGGGTAGCCCAGTTTTCTTTCAACAAATTGGAGGCAAATTATCATTCAGCCGCCGTCTGCACTGGATGGCTCAATGGACATGCACACAAATCGCTGCCACTATAGTTTGGTTAACTTCAAACAGCCAGTTGGAAGGAACCATTGGCCGAGTTGCTGACACGGCTCGTAAGGGATCATTTATAACCCGCCGCAGCTACCTCAACCTTCTGTGGATTCACATTGCGTTATCAACACCAATGATATATACCTTCTGCTATGGTCAAGTACGGAGAATCTCAAGACAACTCCTTGAGTCATCTTAAGACTCGGGGGCTACGATGATATGATTCAGCAAGTCTTGCCAGTTTCAGCAAATTCAAGTGCCCAACGACATTGAAGGGAAAGATAACCCGGTCCCGGATGCTACTATTATATTGATGACAATTAAAGGCCGTCAGAAATACTCCGGTTCACAATGATGCTTCCGGTTTATAGTCCGGTTTAAGGGAAATCCCATCTTCCACACAACGTTGAAGCCCTTAGTATCTAGTTCAAATCCGGTTTAAGAGGAAACTGTCTCTTGCAAAGCTCAGAGGCTCTCAATATCCGGTTCAAAATCCCGGTTCAAGAAGAATTTATCTCTTGCAAAAAGTTAAAGGTTGCCGAAGAGGACATGTTGCCATGATGCGCGGTTCAAACATGGGTATTCCGCCTTATTGGCTTATCATATTATTGATCACATGGGGGCTTCTGCTTTATAGAGCAAAGTTATGATTACCCTTTAATCCGGCGTATAGACCACATAAAAAAAATCACTTGGGGGCTTGGTCGTATTCGAACCATAGCTACACCTCTTGATAGGCGTAAGCCCACCAGAGAAATCACTTGGGGGCTTGGTCATGATCGAACCATAGCTACACCTCTTGATCGGCGTAAGGCCACTAGGGAACTTAGGGGCCAAAGAGAGTGTTGCAAAAGCACAACTCAAACATAGGCACCCATTGAGCACAGCTCAAAATATTGCTTGGGGATTCTTTGCTTCGTAATGAATAAAGAATCTGCACTTGTAATAGGCTATCAAGCCACGGCTTGGAAGCCAGGTGTATTCACCTAAAACCCCGGGTTATCCTGCCTCTTTAAGTAAGCCACTCTGTCGTGGTGGGCGCACGGAAAATGGCAATGGATGGCTAAAGAGAGGAGGAGGCTCGAGGGCGCTGGTGGACTCCAGAGGCGAGGTTGGCATGAGCGGGCGCGGGACGCCGGACATACCCAGGTTCAGGGCTCTCCGGAGAGATAATACCCCTAGTTCTGCCGAGTGTAGTTGGATGATCGATAGTACAATGTTGCTCCTGGAGCTGTATGGAGGAGGAAGGAAGCTGGCCAAGGCTTGGGTTGCTCCTTCTCTCCGATGTTGCTGTTTTGTGGCTAGTCCTATGCTTACTTGCTTTTCTCTCATATGTGTTTTCTGCTTGCCCTCTCGCTCGCCCCCCGAATGATCGTGGGCTCCCGGGAGGTTTTATAGTCCAACCCCTCGGGGGTACAATGGTAATGTTACAAGTTGGTGGGTCCGTATTGTGGGTGTCCGGGGACCCGGGCTGGGTCCCGCTGAGGGCTTGTGGTTCGCCGGGTTCCCCTAGGTGCGGGCCCCGCAAGCCTAGGGGGACTGTGTGCCGTCTTGTCGATCGTCAGGGCGTGGCCGAGTCGAGTCGCATACAGTGCTCTTCGTCAGGTTGCCGCTTGCTGTCGTCAGCGGTGACGGCGGGGGCACTGTAGCCACGCCAGCCCTGGTCAGCGGGTAGGTGAGGGGCACTGTTGCCACGTTCCTGCTGACCAGAGGCATGGGCGGGGCACTGTTGCCTCGGTCATCGTTGATTGAAGTCTCGTCCCCATCATACGGCCTGGATGGGACGGGAGTTGACCCGCGGCTGGATTGCGTAGCACGCCATGGGTGGCGCTGGCTTGTTGAGGAGGCTTTGGCCGTGCCGGGTTCGGCTGTCTTGCGCTAGTCGTTGGGGCCGAGTCGACGTGTCTTGCCGGGTCGGCTAGTCTGGCCGGCTTGCGGGGCTTGGCCGGGTCGAGCGACCCGGCCAAGCGCGTGCCGGTATTGAGGGACGGTGCCAACCCCGTTGTTTTTTGAAGAGGATCCGGGTTCCGTTGCCTGCCCGGGGTCCATCCCCCCGACAGTAGTCCCCGAAGCTGTGAAGGTCCGCCGTCTTTGGATTAGTGGGCCTTCGCAGTTTCCCCCTTAAGCAAGGTGGATTCTGCGAGCGCCGGGTCCGGCAACACCCACTGTGTGCCGGTTTTCTTGGAAACCGGATCGTGGCATCCCGGCCGTGGCGGGGACCGAGAAGCCGCCGAATCTTGGGGCAATCCCTCGGGCTTTGCACGGGCGCCACGTGGTGCCCGGAAGTCGGAGGGGCCTGACAGGCCACGCGCGTGACGGGACCGGGCGACGGGCTGGGGCCCACCGCCGCGCGCCCTCGGCCCAAGAGCGCAGATTTATTGCGGCGTCCGGGGGCCGGTTGCTCTTCCCCGGGCAGTTACCGTGCGTGTATGTGCGCACTTATTGCGGGGTACTGGAACGGGCGTGTGCAGACGATCCCACTTCCCCACTTCCCCACGTTCAAACTGACGGTTATAAATCGGGGGGTAGGGGGCGGCAGACATTATTCTCGCTCGCGCCCTCCTGTCCCTTTGCTCTCGCTCCACTCTTTGCAACTCACGCACTGCAGCGCCCGCTGCTCCGAGTAGAACTCCTTCGCCGTCCATCTTCCTTCTTCCTTTGATCATGTCGCTTCCATCGGGCTCCTGGATGGGTTCGAATGTCACCTCCGAGGACATCACCCAACTCCGGGCGACGCGGCGCCTGCCGTGGGAGACGGACGTCGGCGTCCGCCTGCCGCGCGGCGAGCAGAGGCCTCGGCCCGAGGGGCAGGAGCGCGTGGTCTTCCTCACGCACTTCGAGCGCGGGTTCGGGCTGCCAGCGAGCACCTTCTTCCGCGCGTTCCTGGAGTTCTTCAGGTTCCAGCCGCATCATCTTGGCGCCGGCGCCATCGTCCAGCTCTCCGGCTTCGTCACCCTCTGCGAGGGGTACCTGGGGGTCGAGCCTACGATCGACCTCTGGGTGCGCTTCTTCTCCTTGAAGCAGCAGGGCCCGTCGGCCAGGGAGTTCGCCCATTGCCGCGCCACCGTCATCTCGAAGCGGTCGGGGGCGGATTTCCCCAAGATCCCGCTGGAGGATTCTGCCAACAAGTGGCAGAACTCCTTCTTCTACGTCCGCAACCTTGGTGCGGATCGCATCAACCTTCCGGCCTTCGCCATCGCACCGCCGTGGGTGAAGACGAACTGGGGCTACTCGCCCAGGCGCCCGTCGCAGGAGATCGTCAATCTCTGCGAGCGGGTGACGGTGATGAGGACGCATGAGGGGCTCACCGGCACCGACCTCCTTGCCGCGTTCATCATGCGCCGGGTCCTTCCGCTTCAGGGGCGCTCCTGCCTCATTGGCGAAATGGTCGGCCTTCAAGACCCCAACCGCATGGGGTCGACGCGGCTGTCCGCAGAGCAGATCGCGCGCGGCGTGAATGACATCTCCAAGGCCAACCTTGGGGAGGACTGGCGGTTCGGCAAGGCGCCGTACAGTCAGTTGAACCTGGCGCCGCAGGTGAGTGTCTGGTCTTCTTACTTTGCTGCCGCGCACCTTCTCATCCGCCCTGACGCGATGTGGGGGGAACTTCTGAACGCGATTCGGCATCCTTACGCCCGGGCCCCGTCGCAGGTGGCGCCAGAGGAGCCCGCGGCTCATGGCGGGGAGGAGGAGGCCGAGTCCGACGCCGGTGCTGGGCGTCGCGCGGGTAAGTCTCGTGTTTTTCTTCATGTGTCTTGAATTGCTGACCGCGGCAGGGAACGGTCGGCGCTGACGCCAGTTGTCGGTGTAGTGGCGTTGGGCGGGGGAGGCGGCGATGCGGGCGGAGCTGGGCCCCTGCATGGGGTGGCGCCGAGCCGCCCGCATGGGAAAGACAGCGTCGCGCCGCGACCCCGGGCCCCGAAGCGCACAGCGGACCCAGCCGGGGCCGGGAGGCCGGCCAAGAGGAAGCGCGGCGGCGGGCACGGGAGGCCAACCCCGGTCCCGGTCTTGGCGGGGTAAGCTTCATCTCTCGTTTGCGCTCAGATTTTTTTCTTGAGCTAGTCTTGTTTCATTTCTGCTCATTCTGTCTTCTTCTCCAGGTCGCCAATCGCGCTGGCGAGGGCGGCGGCGGAAGCCGCGACCGCCGAAGGGGCCGCGTTCCGCAGGAGCCGGTCCGACCTCGCCGACCAGGCCGAGGTGGAGGGACGGGCCGACTCGGACCTCGGCCTGGATCCGAACGACGCCGAAGCCTTGGCCTGGCGGGACAGGAACCGGGCCGAGGCGGAGCTGGAGGCGGCGTTGGTCCGTGCTTGGACGGACGCGGCGGCAGCATGGGCGCGAGCCGGCGCGGAGCCGGCCTGGTGCGAGATGCCGGAGGGCACGATGGTGGCGGCGACGATCTTTGAGCCGTCGTCGGCGAGGGAGCGCGGTTGTGGAGGCCAGGCTGAGGTGGTGATCCCCGACCGGGAGGTCATGGAGGTGGCGGATGACACCCCGCCGCGGGCCGACGTGGTCGAGCGAGCGGGGACTGATGGTGGTGGAGGCGGCGTTGTTTTGGAAGAGACGCTGTGGGCGGCGGTGTCGGAGGAGGTGCCGCCAGTTTTGGAGGAGGCACCGCGGGCAGCGGTGCCGGAGGCCACCCCGGCAGCTGGGCCGGAGACGGCGGCGCAGGGCGTCCCGCCGTCCGGGTCAGAGACGGCGACGCAGGGCGTCCCGGTGTTCGTGTCGTCGTTGGCGCTGGGAGGGGCGTCGGAGGAGGTGCTGGCCGCGTTGCGAGCGGCCAGCTGGGAGTACACCTTGGTGCCCCGGCAGGGAGGGCGCCGAGCTGCCGTGCCGCAGCCGGCGCGGAGCGGGGGCGCCGTTGTCTTCGGGCCTCAGACCCAGGAGGAGGCGGCGCTGGACACCGTCAGTCGCCGCCTGCGAGGCCGGACGGAACGGCTCGAGGCCTTCGCCCAGGCCGAGGTGGAGCGGACGTGTGACCTGGAGCGCGCTGTTCTGGTAAGTCTTCTGGTAATTTCTTCTTTGTGGGGGCGCGCCAGCGCACCCACTGGGTGTAGCCCTCGAGGTTTGGGCCAACTACGTAGTAGTTGGGTCGAATCTTTAGAGTGTTGGCCTTGTCCTTATTTCTGCTTTCTTCAGCATCTCGACGCCTTCCGGGTCGCCGCCTACAATCATCTCCTGGGCAAGCACCGGGAGCTCATGGAGCAGCTTGCCGCCAAGGAGGAGGAGCTCCGCGTCGCCATAGGTATTCTTGTGCTCTTTCCTAGTGGGGGCGCGCTAGCGCACCCACTGGGTGTAGCCCCTGAGATTCGGGCCAACTATATAACAGTTGGGCCAAATCTTAAGTCTTGCTTTTTTTTCTTCTGCTGAGTCCTTTTCCATAGCCGAGGTGTTGTCCTGGCGGACTCGTCTGCTCCGGGCCGGTCATCACTACGACCGGCTCATTGCCGACACCGGCCGTCTTGGCATCGAGGCGGCGCAGGCGAGGGCGGAGGCGGCCGCGGCTCGGCGGTCTCTCGACGAGGCCAACCGGCTGCATGAGCAGCTGGCGGGTCACAAGAGCCGCCTCGAGGCCGAGGTGAAGCTCCTTAAGGCGGAAGCCGCCAAGGTGGCAGAGGCGCATCAGGCCCTAGTGGAGGCGGACCAGCAGCGCGGCCAGCTGGCCGACGACAAGGGCCGGCTCCAGGCCGAGGTGGATAGCCTGCGGGGGCAGGTCACCACGGCTGAGGGGGCCCGTCAGGACGAGGCCCGTCACCGCGAGGCGGCCGAGAAGGCGGCCGAAGACAAGGACGCCGAGCTGAAGGCGGCCCTTGCCAAGGCGGCCGATCTAGAGAAGACGCTCGAGGAGCGCGACCGCGCCATCGAGCGGGAGCGGCGTGGTATGTTGCTTGAGGCGCATCACCTGGAAGAGTCCTTCTCCAGTAAGTGCTTTTTCTTGTCGTTTGCTGAGTCGGGATCCGGCCTTTCTTCCTTGTTGTTCTTCTTCTAACTCGCTTCTTCCTTTGCGGCAGGGGCCTTCCCAAAGACGCAGCGGCTGGCGGAGGAAGCCGTCCGCTATTAGCGCGACCCGACCGGCGTCGTTGGGTCTGGGATGGATCCGCAGGTGGCCTGGACCTTCCCGGAGATCATCGCCGCCGCTGAGGCCCGCCTGCAGGTCCTGGGAACGCAGTTGGGGCGGCTGTCCCAGGCCGGCACCGCAATGACGGCGGCCCTATGGCCGGACTCCGTCCAACCGAGCAGCTTCTCGCGCCTGGCGCGTTGGTTGGAGATGGGGCCGGACCGGCTTGGCGAGTGGCGCGTCTCCGCCGCTCGTGCCGGTGCTGAGATGGCGCTCCGGTTCGCGCTGTCCTGGCATCCGAACCTGCAGCTGGACGCGTTGATGGGGCAGCGGGCTGGTTCGGAGCAGCTCTTGCAGGAGCAAGCCGGCCGGATCGCCTCCCGGGCCAGCTACATCACCGAGTTCGCCTTCCACAACGAGTTCCATCCGGAGTGGACGGAAGACGGCAGGGCCGTGGACGGTGACGACTACGGCTTGCTCCTCCACGATCCGGAGGGGAGCTCGGAGGAGACGGGCGTCTACCGCGACGCGGGTGCTGAGGAGGACACCGGTGCCTCGCTGGACCCGGAGGCCGCCAGGGGAGAGCCGTCGACGTCGCGACGCGGCGCTGGAGATGCCTGAGACACTTTGTGTAAAATCTGTTAAATAGCAGGTCCACCCACCCACTGGGGGTTTTAGGGTGTAATGAACTCGGGCTGTGGGCCTTTTCTTAAATACTTGTGTAGATGTCGTGGGTGCTTTTGCTTTTTGCCTTCCGTTTTTTGGACCGATTTCATGCGCTTTTTCTTTCTCAAACCTCCCCCCCGCGAGTCAGACGGCCGAGGCTCCGGTCCGTGACAAGGAGTTCGGTTCTTTGAGAGGAGCGCGCAGGACTTGGGTCCCTCGAAACGTTGAGCGCGAGCGAAACACCCACTGGGCTGGCTGGCGGCAATCCGGCGAAGCCGGTTGGCGAGCAGCCGGTCGTGCGGCTGTTCATTTGATGAATGGTGGGCCGGGTTGATCGACCCAACAGCCTTTGACTTAGTGTATGAAGCGTAAAGGAGCTTTGGCCCGTTGTGCTTGCCAGCCGACAGCCAAAGCTGGATCTGTGGCTTTAGGGCGAAGTGGGGGACCGCGGCATCCTAACTTTATCAGGAATCACCAAGTAAGGCGGCGGGGTGGCGACCGAGCCGGCCAGCCCCCGAGCCCCTGGGTCGAGCGAGTCGGACCGGTAGCTGGGTTCAGTGGTATAGTGATGCAAGAAAATAGGGACACAACAAATTGGTCGACAAAAGGCAGCCCCCGAGTCTCGTTCGGGGACCCCATGGTTTCATGCGCTTACAAAAGGCGATGATACATACGCTCGTGCGGCTAACTGTAAAACGGGCGGAGGAGTTCCGCGTTCCACGGCCAGGTCGTTTCTTCACCGGCGGTGTCCTTCTTGCGCTTCCTTGACTTGCGTGCGTCGATGAGGTAGTAGGCGTTGCGGTCGCGCAAGGCCCTGCTCACGATGAATGGGCCCTCCCATGGAGGGGACAGCTTGTGCTGGCCTGCCTGCTCTTGGACGAGTCGCGAGGGGCTTGATCTTCTTGTTGTGGTAGTGCCTCAGGCCTTGCTAGTAGATGGCCGAGCGACTGAGCGCCAGGAGGCGTGCTTCTTCAAGCAGGTCGATGCCATCTTCGCGGGCTTCTTTGGCTTCAGCTTCGGTGTACATCGCGACGCGCGGTGAGTCGAACTCGACGTCTGTCGGGATGACGGCTTCGGCTCCGTAGACGAGGAAGAACGGGGTGAACCCGGTCGACCGATTCTGCGTGGTGCGTAGACTCCAGAGAATGGCTGGCAACTCGTCAAGCCAGCTGCCGGGTGAGCGGATGAGTGGCTCGACGAGTCGCGGCCTGACGCCGGACAGGATGAGTCCATTGGCCCGCTCGACCTGCCAGTTGGACCGCGGATGCGCAACGGAGGCCAGGTCAAGGCGGACACCGGAGACGTAGCAGTATTGCTCGAGTGCGCTCTTGGCGAAGTTGGTGCCGTTGTCGGTGATGATGCTGTTCGGCATGCCTTAGCGCACCGCTATGTCCTTGATGAACCGGACGGCTGTTGGCCCGTCCAGTTTCTTGATTGGTCTTGCCTCGATCCACTTGGTGAATTTGTCCACTACCACCAGCAAGTGCGTCATGCCGCCTCGAGCGGTTTTGAAGGGTCCCACCATGTCGAGTCCCCAGACCGCGAAGGGCCAGGCGATCGGTATGGTGCGGAGGGCTGACGCCGGCTGGTGGCTGCGCTTGCTGAAGCGCTGGCATCCCTCACACTTGAGGACGAGCGACTCGGCCAACTTGGCACCGTCTCGGGCGCACTCCAAGGACTTGCTGTAACGCCCCGGTTATGATGCGCCACGTGTCTTCCGTTTATTCGCCGTCGTTGCCATGTCTTTTGCTTGCGTGTTGCAATTTGCCATGTCATCATCTGCATTGCATCATCATGTTTTTCAAAACTTGCATCCGGTCCTTTTCCCCGTTGTCCGTTTCGCGATCCGACACTCTCGCACGCGCCCGTCGCCCCTCTCAGTCCTTGTTTCGTGAGCGAGAGAAAAACGTTCTCGGAATGGACCGAGATTTGCCGAGTGGCCTTGGTATAGCACCGACAGACCGCCCGTCAAATTTCGTTCCATTTGGAGGTCGTTTGATGCCCCAACGGTTAACCGCGTAGCCCGAAACCCCTCTCTTTGCAGCCCAGCACCCTCCACCACAGCCCACTAGCCCATCCAAACCCCCTCCATGCTCTTGGTCGTTCGATCACGATCGTGTGGGCGAAAACCGCACCTCATTTGGACTCTCCTAGCTCCCTCTACCTATAAATATGTGCCCCTCCCCAAAAATTCGCGGATGAAACCCTAGAAAACCTCCCTCTCGCCGCCGGACACATCCAACCCCCGCGGCCGGACATGTCCGCCGCCGTCCCCGTCCCATGGGACGCCGCCACATCAGCCCCGCGCCTCCTCTCTCTCCTCCCTCCGCCGCGAAGCCCAGATTGGGCCCGCCCCAGGCCGCGCCGGGCCCGAGGGAGCCCGCGCTCCGCCGCCGTCCGCTAGCCCGCTGCCCGCGCCTCCCGCGGTTCCTCCGCGGCGCCCGGCCGGATCCGCCGAGCCGCCGGCCCAGCGCCGCCGCGGCCTCGTCGGCCGCCGCCCCTCTGCCCCGCCCGTCGAGCTCCGCCCCGCCGCCCGTCTCCGACGCCGGTCGCCACCGCCGCCATGGCGCCCGCGCCTCGCCGCGCCTCTCCTTCCCCGACCCCGTCGGCGAGCTTCGCCGCCGCCGCGCCGGTGCGCTTCCCCGACGCCCGCCGCCCCGTCGCCGGATCCGGACGGGTGGGATGAGATCCACCCGTCCCGGAACCAAACGCCGCCCCGTCCCGCTCCGCTTCGTCCCGGGTCATCCCCGTCCCGTTTTCTGCCAGGTGAATTTCTGCCAAGTCCCTAAAAATCATACATTCTGGTGCACTATTATTCATGCCATAACTTTGTATGTACCACTCCGTTTTGTGCGTAAGATATGTAAAAATGTTCATCATGAGATTCTCTTCATTTCATTCCATTGTGCCATGCTTGTTTGAGTCCATCTTGATGCCCTTATCGTCGTTGCAAGAGTGCTATATGATGTTAATTGCTGTCTGTTATCAGAACTTGGTGATTTTTCTTTTTCATTGGATTTTGTGTGCGCATCCTATGAGCATGAGCTATACATGTGTTTTGAACTACATCATGCCATCTTTACAGTGGTGCTAGTCTTGTATTTATAGGATCTCTGTGGTGACTAGCACAAGCATGCAAAGTAGCCTCCATGATGTTGCTGATTTCTGTGACTTAGTGATTTATTTTCTGCTAGTCCGAGTCTGTTATGTTGTGATGCCATGTAAACCTGCTGCTACAAGTCATTCTGTGCTTAATCTGGAGAAGTTCACTAAAGATGTTTTGTTATACATGTTATGCTCTATCCATACACGCCCTTGGTTGCATTTATAGCCTGCTGTAGCTTGTTGAAAACTTGCTCTGAAATTGCTAAATAATGTTGCTGTCAGCCTGTTAACATGAAGTTCAGTTTTGACATGTGTTTTGCTAGTGATCCATGCACCCTAGGACTATGACATTGAGATTCTTAGCTTCATAATTATGTCTTCTTACTGTGGGTCACCTTGTAATGCCATTTAATGCTCTGTGGTGAGTGGTTCAAGCTCACCAACATGCCTACTTATCGTTGTTTCTGCCATGAACTGTTATTTTCACCAAGTCTGAATCTGTCATATTAGTTGCTATGTTTACATGGGTGCCATCATATCTTTTGTGCCTTTTTGGCTCGTGATCAGTAAGGGACTTTTGTTCTGTGCAATTAGTAGATTCATGGCACGCCTTTTTTTGTTATGATCTATTCCTGTAGCATGTTTTTTGATAGCTCTAAACTTTGCAACCTGATGTTATTTCTACCATGTCCAGTGATTCTGCTAAGTCTGTGAATCTGTTATTATTTGCAATCTTGCCATGTTCTTTGGGTATGTTCTAGTGATTTCTGGAGATAGCTCAGTGTTCATGTTTTGTCGTGCTTTACCTGTACATCATGTCCATGCCTTTTGTTATCATGTTGGGGTGCTGTAGCATATTGTTTTGATGCTTGCTAGATGCCTAGTTGCTGTTTTGGACAGATTGTTGCTATATCTTGTTTGGAGTGTATGTGTTGAACCGTTGCTCCGTTAGTGTGCTCTATATGGAACTTGCTTAGTTTTGCATGTAGTTTCATATTCCCTTGTTGCATCCTTGTTTTGAGGTGTTTGCTTGATGATTGAATGCATTTTGCATCAATGCCATGTTTAACTTGTTTTGCTCATATCTTCTAGGCCGTAGCTCCGAATCTAATGAACTTTATATGTAACTTGACTAGAATTTCGTGTAAATCATCTTGGTGCATCTTAACTTGCTGTTTAACAACTTGAACATAAGGTTTATTCAGATCTAGACCAATTTCGAAATTTGCATATGAGGACTTACCGGAATTGTTATATGTTAGTTCCGGCCTCATTTAAACTTGCTTTGATGTGTTGTTCTTGTATGCATCATCTCTTGCCATGAGTAGCCTCATGTAGCCTTGTCATGCATCATACTTGGTTGAGCATCATGTCTTGTTTATGTGTTCAGTGTTTACCGTGTTGTTTGCTTCTTTCCGGTTGTGCTCCTTCTCGTTAGTTCCTGTTATGTTGCGATCGTGAGGATTCGTTCGTCTTCGTGGCTTCATCTTCTTCATGGACTCGATCTTCTTCCTAGCGGGATTTCAGGCAAGATGACTGTCACCTTGGATCTCACTACTATCATTGCTATGCTAGTTGCTTCGTTCTATCGCTATGCTGCGCTACCTATTCACTTGCTCTTCAAGCCTCCCAAAATTGCCATGAACCTCTAACCTTGGCCACCCTTCCTAGCAAACCGTTGTTTGGCTATGTTGCCGCTTTGCTCAGCCCCTCTTATAGCGTTGCTAGTTGCAGGTGAAGATGAAGATTGTTCCATGTTGGATTATGTTTATGTTGGGATATCACAATATCTCTTATATTATTCATGCATCTATATACTTGGTAAATGGTGGAAGGCTCGGCCTTATGCCTGGTGTTTTGTTCCACTCTTGCCGCCCTAGTTTTCCGTCATACCGGTGTTATGTTCCTTGATTTTGCGTCCCTTACGCGGTTGGGTGATTTATGGGACCCCCTTGACAGTTCGCTTTGAATAAAACTCTTCCAGCAAGGCCCAACCTTGGTTTTACATTTGCCTCACCTAGCCTTTTTCCCTTGGGAGTCGCGCATCCCGAGGGTCATCTTTATTTTACCCCCCGGGCTAGTGCTTGTCTAAGTATTGGTCCAAACTAGAGCACCGTGCGGGACCATCCCTTGGCAACTTGGGTTACGTCGGTACCTGTACGCTTAGCTTATCCGGTGTGTCCTGAGAACGAGATACGTGCGACTCCTATCGGGATTGTCTGAAGGAAATATGCCCTAGAGGCAATAATAAAGTATTATTTATTTCCTTATATCATGATAAATGTTTATTATTCATGCTAGAATTGTATTAACCAGAAACATAATACATGTGTGAATACATAGACAAACAGAGTGTCACTAGTATGCCTCTACTTGACTAGCTCGTTAATCAAAGATGGTTATGTTTCCTAACCATAGACATGAGTTGTCATTTGATTAACGGGATCACCTCATTAGGAGAATGACGTGATTGACTTGACCCATTCCGTTAGCTTAGCACCCGATCGTTTAGTATGTTGCTATTGCTTTCTTCATGACTTATACATGTTCCTATGACTATGAGATTATGCAACTCCCATTTACCGGAGGAACACTTTGTGTGCTACCAAACATCACAACGTAAATGGGTGATTATAAAGGTGCTCTACAGGTGTCTCCAATGGTACTTGTTGGGTTGGCGTATTTCGAGATTAGGATTTGTCACTCCGATTGTCGGAGAGGTATCTCTGGGCCCACTCGGTAATGCACATCACTATAAGCCTTGCAAGCATTGCAACTAATGAGCTAGTTGCGGGATGATGTATTACGGAACGAGTAAAGAGACTTGCCGGTAACGAGATTGAACTAGGTATTGAGATACCGACGATCGAATCTCGGGCAAGTAACATACTGATGACAAAGGGAACAACGTATGTTGTTATGCGGTCTGACCGATAAAGATCTTCGTAGAATATGTGGGAGCCAATATGGGCATCCAGGTCCCGCTATTGGTTATTGACCGGAGACGTGTCTCGGTCATGTCTACATAGTTCTCGAACCCGTAGGGTCCGCACGCTTAAAGTTACGATGACAGTTTTATTATGAGTTTATGTATGTTGATGTACCGAAGGAGTTCGGAGTCCGGATGAGATCGGGGACATGACGAGGAGTCTCGAAATGGCCGAGACGTAAAGATTGATATATTGGACGACTATATTCGGACTTCGGAAAGGTTCCGAGTGATTCGGGTATTTTTCGGAGTACCGGAGAGTTACGGGAATACGTATTGGGCCTTATTGGGCCATACGGGAAAGAAGAAAAAGGGCCTCAAGGGTGGCCGCACCCCTCCCCTTGGTGTGGTCCGAATTGGACTAGGGAAGGGGGGCGCCCCTTTCCTTCCTTCTCTTTTTCCCTTCCTCTTTTCCTATTCCATATGGGAGGTGGAATCCTACTAGGACTAGGGAGTCCTAGTTGGACTCCACACTTGGTGCGCCCCCTCCTAGGGCCGGCCTCCTCCTCCCTTGCTCCTTTATATACGGGGGCAGGGGGGCACCCCAGAGACACAACAATTGATCCTTGAGATCTCTTAGCCGTGTGCGGTGCCCCCCTCCACCATATTACACCTCGATAATACCGTTGCGGAGCTTAGGCGAAGCCCTGCGTCGGTGGAACATCATCATCGTCACCACGCCGTCGTGCTGACGAAACTCTCCCTCAACACTCGGCTGGATCGGAGTTCGAGGGACGTCATCGAGCTGAACGTGTGTAGAACTCGGAGGTGCCGTACGTTCGGTACCTGATCGGTCGGATCGTGAAGACGTACGACTACATCAACCGCGTTGTGATAACGCTTCCGCTGTCGGTCTACGAGGGTACGTGGACAACACTCTCCCCTCTCGTTGCTATGCATCACCATGATCTTGCGTGTGCGTAGGAATTTTTTTGAAATTACTACGTTCCCCTACAGTGGCATCCGAGCCTGGTTTTATGCGTTGATGCTATGCACGAGTAGAACACAAGTGAGTTGTGGGCGATATAAGTCATACTGCTTACCAACATGTCATACTTTGGTTCAGCGGTATTGTGAGATGAAGCGGCCCGGACCGACATTACGCGTACGCTTACGCGAGACTGGTTTCACCGTTCGGAGCACTCATTGCTTAAAGGTGACCGGTGGGTGTCTGTCTCTCTCAGTTTAGTTGAACCGAGTGTGACTATTCCCGGTCCTTGCGAAGGTTAAAACAGCACCAACTTGACAAATTATCGTTGTGGTTTTGATGCGTAGGTAAGAACGGTTCTTGCTAAGCCCGTAGCTGCCACGTAAAACTTGCAACAACAAAGTAGAGGACGTCTAACTTGTTTTTGCAGGGCATGTTGTGATGTGATATGGTCAAGACATGATGTGATATAATGTGTTGTATGAGATGATCATGTTTTGTAACCGAGTTATCGGCAACTGGCAGGAGCCATATGGTTGTCACTTTATTGTATGAGATGCAATCGCCATGTAATAGTTTTACTTTATCACTAAGCGGTAGCGATAGTCGTAAAAGCAATAAGTTGGCAAGACGACAACGATGCTACGATGGAGATTAAGGTGTCGCGCCGGTGACGATGGTGATCATGACGGTGCTTTGGAGATGGAGATCACAAGCACGGTGCTTCGGAGATGGGGATCACAAGCACTAGATGATGATGGCCATATCATATCACTTATATTGATTGCATGTGATGTTAATCCTTTATGCATCTTATCTTGCTTTGTTTGACGGTAGCATTATAAGATGATCCTTCACTAAATTATCAAAGTATAAGTGTTCTCCCTGAGTATGCACCGTTGCAAAAGTTCTTCGTGCTGAGACACCACGTGTTAATCGGGTGTGATAGGCTCTACGTTCAAATACAACGGGTGCAAAACAGTTGCACACGCGGAATACTCAGGTTAAACTTGACGAGCCTAGCATATACAGATATGGCCTCGGAACACAGAGACCGAAAGGTCGAGCGTGAATCATATAGTAGATATGATCAACATAGTGATGTTCACCATTTAAACTACTCCATCTCATGTGTTAATCGGACATGGTTTAGTTGATTTGGATCACGTAATCACTTAGATGATTAGAGGGATATCTATCTAAGTGGGAGTTCTTAAGTAATATGATTAATTGAACTTAAATTTATCATGAACTTAGTCCTGATAGTATTTTGCAAATTATGTTGTAGATCAATAGCTCGCGTTGTTGCTTCCCTATGTTTATTTTGATATGTTCCTAGAGAAAATTATGTTGAAAGATGTTAGTAGCAAAGATGAGGATTGGATCTGTGATCTGAGGATTATCCTCATTGCTGCACAGAAGAATTATGTCCTTAATGCACCACTAGGTGACAGACCTATTGCAGGAGCAGATGCAGACGTTATGAACGTTTGGCTAGCTCAATATGATGACTACTTGATAGTTTAGTGCACCATGCTTAACGGCTTAGAATCGGGACTTCAAAGACGTTTTGAACGTCATGGACCATATGAGATGTTCCAGGAGTTGAAGTTAATATTTCAAGCAAATACCCGAGTTGAGAGATATGAAATCTCCAACAAGTTCTATAGCAAAAAGATGGAGGAGAATCGCTCAACTAGTGAGCATGTGCTCAGATTGTCTGGGTACTACAATCGCTTGAATCAAGTGGGAGTTTATCTTCCAGATAAAATAGTGATTGACAGAATTCTCTAGTCACCATCACCAAGTTAGTAGAACTTCGTGATGAACTATGGTATGCAAGGGATGACGAAAGTAATTCCCGAGCTCTTCGTGATGCTGAAATCGACGAAGGTAGAAATCAAGAAAAACATCAAGTGTTGATGGTTGACGAGACCACTTCAAGTGTTGATGGTTGACGAGACCACTAGTTTCAAGAAAAGGGCAAAGGGAAGAAGGGGAACTTCAAAAAGAACGGCAAGCAAGTTGCTACTCAAGTGAAGAAGCCCAAGTCTGTACCTAAGCCTGAGACTAAGTGCTTCTACTGCAAAGGGACTGGTCAACTGGAAGCGGAACTACCCCAACTATTTGGTGGATAAGAAGGATGGCAAAGTGAACAAAGGTATATTGGATATACATGTTATTGATGTGTACTTTACTAGTGTTTATAGCAACCCCTCGGTATTTGATACTGGTTCAGTTGCTAAGAGTAGTAACTCGAAACGGGAGTTGCAGAATAAACAGAGACTAGTAAAAAGGCGAGGTGACGATGTGTGTTGGAAGTAGTTCCAAGATTGATATGATCATCATCGCACACTCCCTGTACTTTTGGGATTAGTGTTGAAACTAAATAAGTGTTATTTGGTGTTTGCGTTGAGCATGAATATGATTTGATCATGTTTATTGCAATACGTTTATTCATTTAAGTTAAGAGAACAATTGTTGTTCTGTTTACATGAGTAAAAAACCTTCTATGGTCATACACACCAACGAAATTGGTTTGTTGGATCTCGATCGTAGTGATGCACATATTCATAATATTGAAGCCAAAAGATGCAAAGTTAATAATGATAGTGCAACTTATTTGTGGCACTGCCGTTTAGGTCATATTGGTGTAAAGCGCGTGAAGAAACTCCATACTGATGGGATTTTGGAATCAATTGATTATGAATCACTTGATGCTTGCGAACCATGCCTCATGGGCAAGATGACTAAAACGCCGTTCTCCGGAACTATGGAGAGAGCAACAGATTTGTTGGAAGTCATACATACAGATGTATGTGGTCCAATGAATATTGAGGCTCGTGGCGGATATCGTTATTTTCTCACCTTCACAGATGATTCGAGCAGATATGGGTATATCTACTTGATGAAACATAAGTCTGAAACATTTGAAAAGTTCATATAATTTTAGAGTGAAGTAGAAAATCATCGTAACAAGAAAATAAAGTTTCTACGATCTGATCGCGGAGACAAATATTTGAGTTATGAGTTTGGTCTTCAATTAAAACAATGTGGAATAGTTTCACAAATTTATGCCACCTGGAACACCACAGCATAATGGTGTGTCCGAACGTCATAACCGTACTTTATTGGATATAGTGCAATCTATGATGTCTCTTACCAATTTACCACTATCGTTTTGGGGTTATGCATTAGAGACAACTACATTCACGTTAAATAGGGCACCATCAAAATCCGTTGAGACGACGCCTTATGAACTGTGGTTTGGCAAGAAACCAAAGTTGTCGTTTCTTAAAGTTTGGGGTTACGATGCTCATATGAAAAAGTTTCATCCTGATAAGCTCAAACCCAAATCGGAGAAATGTGTCTTCATAGGATACCCAAAGGAGACAGTTGGGTACAACTTCTATCACAGATCCAAAGGCAAGACATTCGTTGCTAAGAATGGATCCTTTCTAGAGAAGGAGTTTTCTCTTGAAAGAAGTGAGTGGGAGGAAAGTAGAACTTGATGAGGTAACTGTACCTGCTCCCTTATTGGAAAGTAGTTCATCACAGAAATCTGTTCCTGTGACTCCTACACCAATTAGTGAGGAAGTTAATGATGATGATCATGTAACTTCAGATCAAGTTACTACCAATCCTCGTAGGTAAACCAGAGTAAGATCCGCACCAGAGTGGTACGGTAATCCTGTTCTGGAGGTTATGTTACTAGACCATGACGAACCTACAAACTATGAAGAAGCGATGGTGAGCCTAGATTCCGCAAAATGGCTTGAGGCCATGAAATCTGAGATGAGATCCATGTATGAGAACAAAGTGTGGACTTTGGTTGACTTGCCCGATGATCGGCAAGCCATTGAAAATAAATGGATCTTCAAGAAGAAGACTGACGCTGACGGTAATGTTACTGTCTATAAAGCTCGACTTGTTGCGAAAGGTTTTCGACAAGTTCAAGGGATTGACTACGATGAGACCTTCTCACCCGTAGCGATGCTTAAGTCTGTCCGAATCATGTTAGCAATTGCCGCATTTTATGAAATCTGGCAAATGGATAAACAAAACTGCATTCCTTAATGGATTTATTAAAGAAGAGTTGTATATGATGCAACCAGAAGGTTTTGTCAATCCTAAAGGTGCTAACAAAATATGCAAGCTCCAGCGATCCATCTATGGACTGGTGCAAGCATCTCGGAGTTGGAATATATGCTTTGATAAGTTGATCGAAGGATATAGTTTTATACAGACTTGCGGTGAAGCCTGTATTTACAAGAAAGTGAGTGGGAGCACTACAACATTTCTGATAAGTATATGTGAATAACATATTGTTGATCGGAAATAATGTAGAATTATTCTGTAAAGCATAAAGGAGTGTTTTGAAATGAGTTTTTCAAAGAAAGACCTCGGTGAAGCTGCTTACATATTGAGCATCAAGATCTATAGAGATAGATGAAGATGCTTGATAAGTTTTTCAATGAGTACATACCTTAACAAGATTTTGAAATAGTTCAAAATAGAACAGTCAAAGAAAGAGTTCTTGCCTGTGTTACAAGGTGTGAAATTGAGTAAAGACTCAAAGCCCGACCACGGCAAAAGATAGAAAGAGAATGAAAGTCATTCCCTATGCCTTGGCCATAGGTTCTAGAAAGTATGCCATGCTGTGTACCAGATCTATTGTATACCCTACACTGATTTTGGCAAGGGAGTACAATAGTGATCTAGGAGTAGATCACTGGACAGCGGTCAAAATTATCCTTAGTGGAATAAGGAAATGTTTCTCGATTATGGAAGTGACAAAAGGTTCGTCGTAAAGGGTTACGTCGATGCAAGTTTTGACACTAAATCTAGATGACTCTAAGTCTCGGTCTAGATATATATTGAAAGTGGGAGCAATTAGCTAGAGTAGCTCCGTGCAGAGCATTGTAGACATAGAAATTTGCAAAATACTTACGGATCTGAATGTGACAGACCCGTTGAACTAAAATTATCTCACAATCAAAACATGATCACACCTTAGTACTCTTTGGGTGTTAATCACATAGCGATGTGAACTAGATTATTGACTCTAGTAAACCCTTTGAGTGTTGGTCACATAGAGATGTGAACTATGGGTGTTAATCACATGATGATGTGAATTATTGATGTTAAATCACATGGCGATGTGAACTAGATTATTGACTCTAGTGCAAGTGGGAGACTGAAGGAAATATGCCCTAGAGGCAGTAATAAAGTATTATTTATTTCCTTATATCATGATAAATGTTTATTATTCATGCTAGAATTGTATTAACCGGAAACATAATACATGTGTGAATACATAGACAAACAGAGTGTCACTAGTATGCCTCTACTTGACTAGCTCGTTAATCAAAGATGGTTATGTTTCCTAACCATAGACATGAGTTGTCATTTGATTAACGGGTTCACCTCATTAGGAGAATGACGTGATTGACTTGACCCATTCCGTTAGCTTAGCACCCGATCGTTTAGTATGTTGCTATTGCTTTCTTCATGACTTATACATGTTCCTATGACTATGAGATTATGCAACTCCCGTTTACCGGAGGAACACTTTGTGTGCTACCAAACGTCACAACGTAAATGGGTGATTAGAAAGGTGCTCTACAGGTGTCTCCAATGGTACTTGTTGGGTTGGCGTATTTCGAGATTAGGATTTGTCACTCCGAATGTCGGAGAGGTATCTCTGGGCCCACTCGGTAATGCACATCACTATAAGCCTTGCAAGCATTGCAACTAATGAGCTAGTTGCGGGATGATGTATTACGGAACGAGTAAAGAGACTTGCCGGTAACGAGATTGAACTAGGTATTGAGATACCGACGATCGAATCTCGGGCAAGTAACATACTGATGACAAAGGGAACAACGTATGTTGTTATGCGGTCTGACCGATAAAGATCTTCGTAGAATATGTGGGAGCCAATATGGGCATCCAGGTCCCGCTATTGGTTATTGACCGGAGACGTGTCTCGGTCATGTCTACATAGTTCTCGAACCCGTAGGGTCCGCACGCTTAAAGTTACGATGACAGTTTTATTATGAGTTTATGTATGTTGATGTACCAAAGGAGTTCGGAGTCCCGGATGAGATCGGGGACATGACGAGGAGTCTCAAAATGGCCGAGACGTAAAGATCGATATATTGGACGACTATATTCGGACTTCGGAAAGGTTCCGAGTGATTCGGGTATTTTTCGGAGTACCGGAGAGTTACGGGAATACGTATTGGGCCTTATTGGGCCATACGGGAAAGAAGAAAAAGGGCCTCAAGGGTGGCCGCACCCCTCCCCTTGGTGTGGTCCGAATTGGACTAGGGAAGGGGGGCGCCCCCTTCCTTCCTTCTCTTTTTCCCTTCCTCTTTTCCTATTCCATATGGGAGGTGGAATCCTACTAGGACTAGGGAGTCCTAGTTGGACTCCACACTTGGTGCGCCCCCTCCTAGGGCCGGCCTCCTCCTCCCTTGCTCCTTTATATACGGGGGCAGGGGGGCACCCCAGAGACACAACAATTGATCCTTGAGATCTCTTAGCCGTGTGCGGTGCCCCCCTCCACCATATTACACCTCGATAATACCGTTGCGGAGCTTAGGCGAAGCCCTGCGTCGGTGGAACATCATCATCGTCACCACGCCGTCGTGCTGACGAAACTCTCCCTCAACACTCGGCTGGATCGGAGTTCGAGGGACGTCATCGAGCTGAACGTGTGTAGAACTCGGAGGTGCCGTACGTTCGGTACTTGATCGGTCGGATCGTGAAGACGTACGACTACATCAACCGCGTTGTGATAACGCTTCCGCTGTCGGTCTACGAGGGTACGTGGACAACACTCTCCCCTCTCGTTGCTATGCATCACCATGATCTTGCGTGTGCGTAGGAAATTTTTTGAAATTACTACGTTCCCCTACATTGTCGACACATCGGGCGGCTTTGCTGGTTTTGTTTTACCATCGTCGAAATGTCTTGTAACCGGGATTCTGAGACTGATCGGGTTTTCCCGGGAGAAGGAATATCCTTCGTTGACCGTGAGAGCTTATAATGGGCTAAGTTGGGACACCCCTGCAGGGGTAAAAACTTTCGAGAGCCGTGCCCGCGGTTATGTGGCAGATGGGAATTTGTTAATGTCCGGTTGTAGAGAACTTGACACTTGACGTAAATAAAACGCACCAACCGCGTGTGTAACCGAGATGGTCTCTTTTCGGCGGAGTCCGGGAAGTGAACACGGTTGTTGGGTTATGTTTGACGTAAGTAGGAGTTCAGGATCACTTCTTGATCATTGCTAGCTTCACGACCGTTCCGTTGCTCCTCTTCTCGCTCTTATTTGCATATGTTAGCTACCATACTTGCTTAGTCGCTGCTGCAGCCTCACCACTTTACCCCTTCCTTACCCTTTAAGCTTTGCTAGTCTTGATACCCATGGTAATGGGATTGCTGAGTCCTCGTGGCTCACAGATTACTACAACAACAGTTGTAGGTACAGGTTATGCGATGATCATGACGCGAGAGCGATGTTACTTGTTTTGGAGTTCTTCTTCTGCTTCTTCTTCGATCAGGGGATAGGTTCCAGGTCGGCAGCCTGGACTAGCAGGGTGGATGTCGTTTGAGCTTCCGTTTGTGTTTCATCCGTAGTCGGATGTTGATCTTATGCATGATGTATTGATGTATTCTTGCGGCATTTGTATGCCTTGTATGTATCCCCATCTATTATGTAATGTTGATGTAATGATATCCACCTTGCAAAAGCGTCTTCAAGATGCGCTTCTATCCTTGGTGGGACCTTCGAGTTCCTTTAGGATAGGGTCGCATCTTGGGCGTGACACTTGCGGTAATCACCCGTGATGGTGATGAGGCCCTTGGGACCCGGCATCTTCAGGTACGCGTAGTGGGGAACCGCCATGAACTTGGCGAGCGCGGGCCGGCCCAGCAACACGTGATACGCGCTGGACAGGTCCACCACCTCGAACCAGATCGGTTCACGCCGGAAGTGGCTGCTGTCATCGAACATGACATCTAGCCGGACCCGGCAAATGGGGGAGCAGGAGAGGCCGGGCACGATGTCGTGGAAGATCGTTCGGGTCGGCTCCAGGTCCTCGGCCTTGAGACCGAGCTTGGTCATCGTGTCGCGGTAGAGGATGTTGATGCTGATGCCGCCGTTGATGAGGACTCGGCAGAACTTGCATGTGCGCCGCGCGACGATGGTGGGGTTGAGGACGAGGGTGTAACCTCCTGGGCTCGGCATGACTGCCGGGTGATCCTCCCGGGTCCAGGTGATCGGGCGATCCGACCAATGCATGAACTCCGGCTTGGCCAGGACGACGGTGTTCACCTCCTGCCGAAGGAGGCGCTCACTGCGCTTGTCGTCGCCGAGGCTGGTGAAGACGACGTAGGCCGCGTTCTGGTCCGGGTAGGCGTCGTCGCGCATCGCGTCGCCAGCTGGAGGCGGCAGTGGAGGCGGAGGCGGCTGTCCCGCGCCTGGAGACGGAGCCGGAGGGGGCGGGACATCACCCCTCATGATGCACTTGGTGATGGCGCACTGCCGAAGCGTGTGCGTGGAGGGTCTTGCACGCTGTGGTGCTTGCAGGGGGCGTCGAGCATCTGCTCAAAGCTCATGGCGGGTTGCCATGCCGTGTTGCCGGTTTGTCGGCGCTTCGCCGCCGGGTCCGCCGCAGGCGGAGGTGGCTGCGACGAGCCGGTTGTCGTGACGCGACGCCGGCTGGTCGGCCTTGCGCTTGTTGTTCTACTGATGCTGCTGCCGGCTGCTTTCGCCTGCCGGCTTCGAAGGGGGAACCGGCTTCGCCTTGCTGGCTTCATCCAGCGCCACGTGGATCTTCATGGCGGAGTCGGCGTTGGCGTACTTGTCCGCTGTCACCATGAGCGCGGCCATGGTGGCCAGCTCGGAGCGTAAGAGCTTGTGCTTGAGGAGGGTGCCGTCTCGGCACCCGCTGACGAAGTACTGGATCGCCTGGACTTCATGGACGCCCTCGCAGTTGTTCCGGAGCTCGGTCCAGCGTGCGAGGTACTCGCGACCACTCTCCGTAGGCCCTTGCACGCACATGGCGAGCTGGCTAGGGCGGCCGGGTCGCTTGTAGGTCCCCTGAAGTTGTGGACGAAAGCTTCCTCGAAGTCCACCCACGTGTTGATGCTGCCCATCGGCAGACTGTTCAACCACGTGCGGGCCGACCCTTGGAGCATGAGCGGTGCGTAGCGCACGGCGAGACGACGATTGGCACCGGTGATACCAATGGCCGTGGTGTAGTCTGTGAGCCAGTCTTCTGGCTTCACCGTCCTGTTATACTTGGGGGTGTCGCGGGGGAGCATGAATCCTTTGGGGAAGGGCTCCTCCCGGATGAGTGGGCCGAAGCACGCCGGCCCGATAGCGCCGCTCTCCTCCACCTCTAGGGAGCGAGCGAGCTAATCGAGGCGGTGGCGAGCGTCGGCGTCGTCGATGGCGTGCGGGCTGAGTCGACTTGCGGCCAGGCCATGGGGGGCCGGGTCGGTTGGAGCCGGACGCTGGCCATGCTGACCGGGTCCGCGCTAGATCTCTAGGACGGGCTCGTCGCCCAATCCGCCGGCGGCTAGAGCGGCCGGGTCGCGCCGAGTCCGGGCTCGGCTAGAGTGCGCCTTGCCTGGTGGCGAGGAAGCGGTGTGCAGAAGTTCACCGGGCCCGTCAAGGCGGGCGGAGCCGGACCCCGCCGGCTTGGCGAGCTGGTTGAGACGGTCCTGCTGGGTGTTGGCGGCGTGGAGGAGTTCGCGCATCCGCCCGATGCGCTCTTCCAGCTCCTCACCCGCGAGCTGGTCCAGGCCGGCTGCGGCTGCCTGGGCAGCACGCATGTTCTTCGCTGGGGTCTCGTAGACGGTTGGGACGGCGCCGAGGGCCCGGCCGATCACTCCTCCCCAGGCACGCACATCGGAGACCCGGCTTGGCTCGGCCGCGGTGGGCGTGAATCCGTATGCGGCATCGCGCTCCAGCTGAGCGGCATCTAGGCGATGCTGAGTGGCGGCGAGCGTCTCGGACAGGTCCAGCATCTGCTGGCGCCTTTCCTCGAGCTGGGTTCGGGCCTCAGCGACGTTGGTGGCGTCGACGTCGGTGCCGATGGGGATGCGGAGGCTGTGCATCGCGGCGCGCAACGGATCAGATGGCTCGATCCGATCCACTGCGGCCCTGGCTTCGGCAGCCTTCATCGTCTTGCTCGACGAGGAGGAGGCGCCGTCGCCGGTGACGAAGACCTCCACATGGACGTCCATTGCCCCGGCGGAAACGCCGCCGCCGAGGGAGAGGGGAGAGTCAAAGTAGCTGAGCACCTCGCTGGGGTACTCGTCGGCCGCGAACGCATCGGAGATGCGTAGCGCGGCGAAGGAGGTGACAAGCGCGCCGACGACGTCGTCCGCCAGTGCGACGGACTCGTTGGTGTAGGAGAAGGGCCCCGTCTGAAGCATGCTCCCGGCCAGCTCCTCGAGCTGCCCCACGGTGGGCGCCAACTGTCGTGGTGGGCGCACGGTAGATGCCAAGGGATGGCTAAAGAGAGGAGGAGGCTCGAGGGCGCTGGTGGACTCCAGAGGCGAGGTTGGCATGAGCGGGCGCGGGACGCCAGACATACCCAGGTTCTGGGCTCTCCGGAGAGATAATACCCCTAGTCCTGCCGAGTGTAGTTGGATGATCGATAGTCCAATGTTGCTCCTGGAGCTGTATGGAGGAGGAAGGAAGCTGGCCAAGGCCTGGGCTGCCCCTTCTCTCCGGTGTTGCTGTTTTTGTGGCTAGTCCTATGCTTACTTGCTTTTCTCTCGTATGTGTTTTCTGCTTGCCCTCTCGCTCGCCCCCCCCGAATGATCGTGGGCTCCCGGGGGGTTTTATAGTCCAACCCCCCGGGGGTACAATGGTAATGTTACAAGTCAGTGGGTCCGTATTGTGGGTGTCCGGGGACCCGGGCTGGGTCCCGCTGAGGGCTTGTGGTTCGCCGGGTTCCCCTAGGTGCGGGCCCCGCAAGCATAGGGGGACTGTGCGCCGTCTTGTCGATCGTCAGGGCGTGGCCGAGTCGAGTCGCGTACAGTGCTCTTCGTCAGGTGGCCGCTTGCTGTCGTCAGCGGTGAGGGCGGGGGCACTGTAGCCATGCGAGCCCTGGTCAGCGGGTAGGTGAGGGGCACTGTTGCCACGTTCCTGCTGACCAGAGGCATGGGCGGGGCACTGTTGCCTCGGTCATGGTTGATTGAAGTCTCGTCCCCATCATACGGCCTGGATGGGACGGGAGTTGACCCGCGGCTGGATTGCGTAGCATGCCATGGGTGGCGCTGGCTTGTTGAGGAGGCTTTGGCCGTGCCGGGTTCGGCTGTCTTGCGCTAGTCGTTGGGGCCGAGTCGACGTGTCTTGCCGGGTCGGCTAGTCTAGCCGGCTTGCGGGGCTTGGCCGGGTCGAGCGACCCGGCCAAGCGCGTGCCGGTATTGAGGGGCGGTGCCAACCCCGTTGTTTTTTGAAGAGGATCCGGGTTCCGTTGCCTGCCCGGGGTCCATCCCCCCGACACACTCCGTCCAGGTAAACCTGGTATGACCCGCCGAACGTTTGACAAGTCAATCTCATGGACCCTGAACTTGTCAAAGTTAAAACGACGATTGGTTAATGATTGAGGTCCATCTTAAAAGGCTTTGTGAAATGATTTAACTCAGTGGCCTGGCAGCCCATGAAAAGCCTCGATTTGGGGCCTGGCAGCCCGTGAAAAGCCTCGCATGTTCTTTTTATGCTTTTATTCGCTAAGTTCTTTTTTCCTTGGATGAGATTTATAATATCTTATGATAAACCGGCGTTTATTGACCCGGCTTGGTTTTCAACTACAAGTTGTCAGTACATGATCAGTTATAATCCGATGCTTATTGACCCGGCCTGGTTTTGACTATAAGTCGCCAGTATATATTTGGATTGCGCCATTGGAATCATGCGCTTATAAATCATTGGGTTATATTATTCAAATAGCCAACATGGCTGGATTTTTATTATGGTTATCAATAACCAATGCTATGATTGAGGTTTTAAAAGTTGCTTCAGCGCAATGGATATTATTTTATCAATGGGTATGATTTATTCTACAAAGGAATAGTCCCGAGTCGCTGCAGGCTCACGACCCGGCACTTGGGGGCTACATTATTATATGCAAGTCCCATGTCACTGCCAGCATGCACCATGGCACTTGGGGGCTAATGCAAAGTCATTTTTTTCATCACCTTATTGAAGACCCGACTCATCAAATTATATGAGCCGGCCCTTGGGGGCTACCAATTGCTCCTGTCAACAATTCAAGGTACACAAGTTTTAATCCATTATATTGAAGGGTCCACTCCTTAGTTGGTAAAGCACAAAGCTCTTAACCTTGTGGAGGTGGGTTCAAGCCCCATGATGGGAGTTACATCATATGATGTTTTTTTCAATGAAGTATATATAAAGTCCCAGCTCAGTATTATCTTACTGAGCCGGCGCTTGGAGGCTACACGTTGTTGTTAAAATCTACATGATCATATTTTCAAAGTCCCTGCTCATTATTTGCATAATGACCCGGCCCTTGGGGGCTACACTGGTTGAAGTTTTTATGAGCATCAGGCAATTACAAGTCCCAGGTTGCTGCAAGCATGACAACTCGGCACTTGGGGGCTACATATGTGGAATACTCAGTTTATGACTAATGGTTGAGATGAACAACCTGGATTTCTTCAAGCTTGTGACATTTATATTTGAAGCAAGTCTTAAGCTGTTGCTACGCTACCTTCTTAAGACTTGGGGGCTACAAGTGATAGGCATATAAGAGATATATTTTCAAGCTTGATGTTAACTACAACTATGACCCGGTGCCATCAATATTTATAAACCGACAATTTTGGCTATGATAAACCGGCAAGTTCTACATCCTTAAACCAGCTGATCAGATGAGTATTTCAAGGACAAATATTTCTGTTAAGCATTGGGAGCTGAGTCAAATGAATTATTCTCCATAATATTTTTCTGTGACAACCAATGTCAGCAAATTGATTATGAAGCTCGCTTATTGACCCGGATTTTCTAGAAGGAAATGACAAGGATTTAAGGATGATCAGGATCAGTTTAACATGGATAAATCCAAATTAAACTGGGGGCTAATGTTGGGGATATACCCCGCGGTATGACCCGGCCAAAGTTATAACTCGGCTGGTACTTGGTAAACCGGCAGGAGTTAAGTCAGATGAAAACCCAGCAGGAGTTAAGTCAGATGATAACTCGGCAGGAGTTAAGTCAGATGATAACCCGGCAGGAGTTAAGTCAGATGATAACCCGGCAGGAGTTAAGTCAGATGATAACCCGACGGGTGTTAAATCATAAACCGGCAGACCATCATAAACCGGCAGACAGTGATAACTGGTTGACAGTCATAACCCGGCAGACAGTGATAACTGGTTGACAGACATAACCCAGCAAATAGAGTCTCTTGGGGTTATGAAGCCCGAGACGTTATGAAGCCCAAGATGTTAACAAGCCCATGAAGGGAAGTCAGAATAGTTTAAGTCTTAATCCGAGTTGGACTCTACATGTAACCCACCCCTTCAACATATATAAGGAGGGGCAGGGCACCCCAAGAGGAGAGGAGAAAATAATCTTAGGGCTAGACATAACTAGGAGAGCCGGTTTACGGTGACTCCCTGATGAGCATAATGAGATCAAGCCACAAACAACATGTAGGGTTATTACCGGATGATGTTTCCCGGGGCCCGAAGCTATCTAAATCCTTGTCTTGCATTGCGTATCTCGATTCCGCTCAACCCCTCTCAAGCTACCACATAGATGCGTTGGCCTCACGACTAAGTCCTCACCCTAGGACATCTGACGTGACAATTCCACGACACAATGGATCAATGATGGGTAATTATGTCGGATAGCATTCATCATGCAACAGTTATAACCTAGAGTGACACAGAACTAGCTCTAATTCATCAATATAATGTAGGCATGTATTCCGAATATAGTCATACGTGCTTATGGAAAAGAACTTGCATGACATCTTTTGTCCTGCCATCCCGTGGCAGCGGGGTCCTAATGAAAACTAAGGGATATTAAGGCCTCCTTTTAACAGAGAACCAGAGCAAAGCATTAGCACTTAGTGAATACATGAACTCCTCAAACTACGGTAATCACTGGAAAGAATCCCAATTATTGTCACCTTGGAGTATGCGGATCATAACTCGTAATAGGTGTCTACAACTTGCAAGATAGGATCAAGAACACAAATATATTCATGAAAACATAATAGGTTCAGATCTAAAATCATGACACTCGGGCCCTAGTGACAAGCATTAAGCATAGCAAAGTCATAGCAACATCAATCTCAGAACATAATGGATACTAGGGATCAAACCCTAACAAAACTAACTCAATTACATGATAAATCTCATCCAACCCATCACTGTCCAGCAAGCCTACGATGGAATTACTCACGCACGGCAGTGAGCATCATGAAATTGGTGATGGAGGAAGGTTGGTGATGATGATGGCAACGGCTTCCCCTCTCTGGAGCCTCGAACGGACTCCAGATCTGCCCTCCCGATGAAGAACAGGAGGTGGCGGCGGCTCCGTATCGTAAATTGCGATGAATCCTTCTCTCTGGTTTTTTTCTCCCCGGACGAGAATATATAGAGTTGGAGTTGAGGTCGGTGGAGGTCCAAGGGACCCAAAAGGTAGGGGCGCGCCCAGGGGGGTAGGGCGCGCCCTCCACCCTTATGGACAGCTGGTGGGTCCCCTCTGGTTGATTCTTTCACCAGTATTTTTATTTATTCCAAAAGTATTCTCCGTAAATTTTCAGGTCATTCCAAGAAGTTTTATTTCTGCACAAAAATAACACCAAGGCTGCTGAAAACATCGTCAGTTCGGGTTAGTTCCGTATAAATCATGCAAATTAGAGCCCAAAACAAGGGCAAAAGAGTTTGGAAAAGTAGATACGATGGAGACGTATCATGGCCACGTTCAATGCGGGATCTATTGAACTGCATTCTGTCGAGAGTATCCTCGTATATGAGGTTGAGGCCGCTTCCTCCGTTCATCAGAACTTTGGTCAACCGAAAACCATCGACAACGGGGTCGAGGACCAGTGCGGCCGGTGCGTGATTGCTGCGGGGACTCGGCTCGTCCTTCTCGTCAAATGTAATAGGCGCGGATGCCCATGGCTGTGCGATCGTTACTTGGTATATCTGGCTAAGTTCTCGAAGAGCCTTTTTCCTTTTATTGTTTGAGGCAAACATCTCGTATACTATGAGGACATTATGGTCCTGTGGTGAGGTCGCAGACTGCTTATCTGGAGGTGTAAGGCCCAAGATTGGCTCGCCATATTTAGCCACTTGTCTTACCACCCAACAGGCTCAAAGTCTGTGGGTTGGGTTTGCGTCTAGCAGGACCGAGTGTATTGGGCATGGTTTATCTAGCAACTCGTCCAACACTGATCTAGGCCTAGTCCTCTTTTCATTAGGCTTGTGTTCCGGCGACCGATTTGTGTGTGCCAGTTCAAAGCGAGATTTACCGTGTTGCGCGGCGGGCGGTGGCCTCATGTTCATGTGCTGGGCCCTCCACGTGTTATCCATGGCTCAATACTTGCGTACCATGTCTGATAGTTTGGTGAATCTTTGAATTTGGCGACAAGCGAGGGCGTTTAAAGGCCTTCTTCTTGCAGTTGAACTGGAAGGCTTTAATTATCTCTTTATCACAGCAAGGCGCCATCCTGTTCTTCACCAGGAGAAATCTAGCCCAATAATGGTGGACTGTCTCGTTTGGTAGCTGTTTGAAATACATGAGATCCCATATGTCTGGGTTTTCCGAATCCGGAGAGTATTTCATATGGTGGGTGGGTGGGAAAATTTCAATGATTCCTCCCTACGGCGGACCCGGACTATCCTTGATGGGTGGTTGAGCCATGTCCGGTATTGATCGCATAGAGCTCGGATCCTGACTAGTGTGCGGCTGGATCGGCTTGAGGTCGGATCCCGCACTAGGGCTTAAGTCCGGATGTTTCTCTGGGCTGGTGTCTGACTCTGAGCTAGAGGCTCGAGTATACACTATCCTTAACTTGTGAGGTGCGGCCCCTCCTGGGCCTCTTCAACGGTGGCGACAAGGTGCGTGACCGGAGGGGTGTTGATTTCTCGGTCATCGGGTTTAAGCCTGATCCGATCATAGGTTGTGGGCCTAATAACGAAGATTCCCATTTCACGGAATAAACTTGCCAAGTGATCTGCCGGCTGGGCACATGGGGATACCAGGCGCTCCGGCGATTCGGCGGGAGATTTCGCGGTCGGTCTGTCGGGGTCAGGCTCCAAGGCCGGACTCGGAGAGATACTTTATTCATGTAGGTCCGCTGGCCCCGGGGTCGATACCCCCGAACCGACGAGTCCCTCCATGGGGGCTCTTGATAACCCACAAGTATAGGGGATCGTTTGTAGCCTTCTTCGATAAATAAGAGTGTCGAACCCAACGAGGAGCTAAAGGCAGAACAAATATTCCCTCAAGTTCTATCGACCACCGATACAACTCTACACACACTTGACGTTTGCTTTTACTAAAACAAGTAATAAAAGTGGATAGCTTTTGTCAACACACTTGTCCCTAGGCAATCGATAACAAGTACCGGTAATCATTCTTGCAATTCTACATGAGGGGAGAGGCATGAGCTAACATACTTTCTCTACTTGGATCGTATGCACTTATGATTGGACCCCTAGCAAGCATCCGCAACTACTAAAGATCATTAAGGTCGTGAAACCCAACCATAGCATTAAGTACTGATACGTCTCCAACGTATCTATAATTTTTGATTATTCCATGCTATTACATTATCTGTTTTGGATGTTTAATGGGCTTTATTATACACTTTTATATTATTTTTGTGACTAACCTATTAACCGAAGACCCAGTGCAAAATTGCTGTTTTTTGCCTATTTTAGTGTTTCGCAGAAAAGGAATATCAAACGGAATGAAACCTTCGGGAGAGTGATTTTTGGAACAAACGTGATCCAGGAGACTTGGAGTGGATGTCAAGAAAGAAGCGAGGAGACCACGAGGCAGGGAGGCGCGCCTGGCCCCCCTGGGCACGCCCCCACCCTCGTGGGCCCCTTGCAGCTCCACCGACCTACTTCTTCCTCCTATATATACCCATATACCCTGAAAACATCCAGGAGCACCACGAAACCCTATTTCCACCACCGCAACCTTCTCTACTCGTGAGATCCCATCTTGGGGCCTTTTCCGGCGCTCCGTCGGAGGAGGAATCGATCACGGAGGGCTTCTACATCAACACCATAGCCTCTCCGATGATGTGTGAGTAGTTTACCACACACCTTCCGGTCCATAGTTATTAGCTAGATGGCTTCTTCTATCTCTTTGGATCTCAATACAAAGTTCTCCTCGATTCTCTTGGAGATCCACTCGATGTAATTCTTTTTGTGGTGTGTTTGTCGAGATCTGATGGATTGTGGGTTTATGATCCAGATTATCTATGAACAATATTTGAATCTCCTCTGAATTCTTTTATGCATGATTGGTTATCTTTGCAAGTCTCTTCGAATTATCAGTTTGGTTTGGCCTACTAGATTGATCTTTCTTGCAATGGGAGAAGTGCTTAGCTTTGGGTTCAATCTTGTGGTTGTTGGAAATATGCCCTAGAGGCAATAATAAAATGGTTATTATTGTATTTCCTTGTTCATGATAATTGTCTGTTGTTCATGCTATAATTGTATTAACTGGAAACCGTAATACATGTGTGAATACATAGACCACAACATGTCCCTAGTAAGCCTCTAGTTGACTAGCTCATTGATCAATAGATGGTTATGGCTTCCTGACCATGGACATTGGATGTCATTGATAACGGGATCACATCATTAGGAGAATGATGTGATGGACAAGACCCAATCCTAAGCATAGCACAAGATCATGTAGTTCGTTTGCTAGAGCTTTTCTAATGTCAAGTATAATTTCCTTAGACCATGAGATCGTGCAACTCCCGGATACCGTAGGAATGCTTTGGGTGTACCAAACGTCACAACGTAACTGGGTGGCTATAAAGGTGCACTACAGGTATCTCCGAAAGTGTCTGTTGGGTTGGCACGAATCGAGACTGGGATTTGTCACTCCGTATGACGGAGAGGTATCTCTGGGCCCACTCGGTAATGCATCATCATAATGAGCTCAATGTGACTAAGGAGTTAGCCACGGGATCATGCGTTACGGTACGAGTAAAGTGACTTGCCGGTAACGAGATTGAACAAGGTATTGGGATACCGACGATCGAATCTCGGGCAAGTAATGTACCGATTGACAAAGGGAATTGTATACGGGATTGATTGAATCCTCGACATCGTGGTTCATCCGATGAGATCATCGTGGAACATGTGGGAGCCAACATGGGTATCCAGATCCCACTGTTGGTTATTGACCGGAGAGTCGTCTCGGTCATGTCTGCATGTCTCCCGAACCCGTAGGGTCTACACACTTAAGGTTCAGTGACGCTAGAGTTGTAGAGATATTAGTTTGCGGTTAACCGAAAGTTGTTCGGAGTCCCGGATGAGATCCCGGACGTCACGAGGAGTTCCGGAATGGTCCGGAGGTAAAGATTTCTATATGGGAAGTCCTATTTTGGCCACCGGAAAATGTTCGGGATTTTTCGGTATTGTACCGGGAAGGTTCTAGAAGGTTCTGAAGTCGGGCCCACCTGCATGGGGGGACCCACATGAACGTGGGTAGTGGGGGCAAGGCCCCACACCCCTGATCAAGGCGCACCAAGATCCCACCTTAGAAGGAATAAGATCATATCCCGAAGGGATAAGATCAAGATCCCTAAAAAAGGGGGATAACAATCGGTGGGGAAGGGAAATGATGGGATTTCTTTCCCCCAACTTTGCCAACTCCCCAATGGACTTGGAGGGCAAGAAACCAGCCCCCTCCACCCTATATATAGTGGGGAGGCGCATGGGAGCAGCACCCCAAGCCCTGGCGCCTCCCTCCCTCCCGTGACACCTCTTCCTCCCCGCTTGCGCTTGGCGAAGCCCTGCCGGGATCCCGCTACTTCCACCACCACGCCGTCATGCTACTGGATCTCCATCAACTTCTCCTCCCCCCTTGCTGGATCAAGAAGGAGGAGACGTCCCCGCTCCGTACGTGTGTTGAACGCGGAGGTGCCGTCCGTTCGGCGCTAGGATCATCGGTGATTTGGATCACGACGAGTACGACTCCATCAACCCCGTTCTCTTGAACGCTTCCGCTCGCGATCTACAAGGGTATGTAGATGCACTCCTCCCCTCTCGTTGCTAGCATCTCCTAGATTGATCTTGGTGACACGCAGGAAAATTTTAAATTTCTGCTACGTTCCCCAACAGTGGCATCATGAGCCAGGTTTATGCATAGATTCTATGCACGAGTAGAACACAAAGTAGTTGTGGGCGACGATTTGTTCAATTTTCTTACCGTTACTAGTATTATCTTGATTTGGCGGCATTGTGGGATGAAGCGGCCCAGACCGACCTTACACGTACTCTTACGTGAGACAGGTTCCACCGACTAACATGCACTTGATGCATAAGGTGGCTAGCGGGTGTCTGTCTCTCCCACTTTAGTTGGATCGGATTCGATGAAAAGGGTCCTTATGAAGGGTAAATAGCAATTGGCATATCACCATTGTGGCTTTTGCGTAGGTAAGAAACGTTCTTGCTAGAAACCCATAGCAGCCACGTAAAACATGCAACAACAATTAGAGGACGTCTAACTTGTTTTTGCAGGGTATGCTATGTGATGTGATATGGCCAAAAGGATGTGATGAATGATATATGTGATGTATGAGATTGATCATGTTCTTGTAATAGGAATGACGACTTGCATGTCGATGAGTATGACAACCGGCAGGAGCCATAGGAGTTGTCTTAATTTATTGTATGACCTGCGTGTCAATGAAAAACGCCATGTAATTACTTTACTTTATTGCTAACCGTTAGCCATAGTAGTAGAAGTAATAGTTGGCGAGACAACTTCATGAAGACACGATGATGGAGATCATGGTGTCATGCCGGTGACGAAGGTGATCATGCCGCGCCTCGAAGATGGAGATCAAAAGGCGCAAGATGATATTGGCCATATCATGTCACTTTATGATTTGCATGTGATGTTTGTCATGTTTACATCTTATTTGCTTAGAACGACGGTAGCATAAATAAGATGATCCCTCACTAAAATTTCAAGAGATGTGTTCCCCCTAACTGTGCACCGTTGCGAAGGTTCGTTGTTTCGAAGCACCACATGATGATCGGGTGTGATAGATTCTAACGTTCGCATACAACGGGTGTTGACGAGCCTAGCATGTACAGACATGGCCTCGGAACACAAGCAAAACACTTAGGTTGACTTGACGAGCCTAGCATGTACAGACATGGCCTCGGAACACAAGAGACCGAAAGGTCGAACATGAGTCGTATAGTAGATACGATCGACATGGAGATGTTCACCGATGATGACTAGTCCGTCTCACATGATGATCAGACACGGCCTAGTTGACTCGGATCATGTATCACTTAGATGACTAGAGGGATGTCTATCTGAGTGGGAGTTCATTAAATAATTTGATTAGATGAACTTAATTATCATGAACATAGTCAGAAGGTCTTTGCAAATTATGTCGTAGCTTACGCTTTAGTTCTACTGTTTAAGATATGTTCCTAGAGAAAATTTAGTTGAAAGTTGATAGTAGCAATTATGTGGACTGGGTCCATAAACTGAGGATTGTCCTCATTGCTGCACAGAAGGCTTATGTCCTTAATACATCGCTCGGTGTGCTGAACCTCGAGCGTCGTTTGTGGATGTTGCGAACATCTGACATACACGTTTTGATGACTACATGATAGTTCAGTGCGTAATGTTAAAACGGTATAGAATTGCGGCACCGAAGACGTTTTTGAAACGTCGCAGAACATGTGAGATGTTCCAAAGACTGAAATTGGGATTTCAGACTAGTGCCCACGTCAAGAGGTATGAGACCTCTGACAAGTTTCTTAAGCCTGCAAACTAAGGGAGAAAAGCTCAACCGTTGAGCATGTGCTCAGGTTGTCTGAGTACTACAATCGCTTGAATCGAGTGGGAGTTAATCTTCCAGATGAGATAGTGATGGTTCTCCAAAGTCACTGCCACCAAGCTACTAGAGCTTCGTGATGAACTATAGCAAATCAGGGATAGATATGATGATCCTTGAGCTATTCGCGATGTTTGACACCACGAAAGTAGAAATCAAGTAGGAGCATCAATTGTTGATGGTTAGTAAAACCACTAATTTCAAGAAGGGCAATGGAAAGAAGGGATACTTCATGAAAAGGCAAATCAGTTGCTGCTCTAGTGAAGAAACCCAAGGTTGAACCCAAACCCGAGACTAAATGCGTCTGTAATGAGGGGAACGGTCACTGAAGCAGAACTACCCTAGATACGTAGATGAGAAGGTAGGCAAGGTCGACAGAAGTATATTGGATATACATTATATTAATGTGTACTTTACTAGTACTCCTAGGAGCACCAGGGTATTAGATACCGGTTCGGTTGCTAAGTGTTGGTAACTCGAAATAAAAGGCTACGGAATAAACGGAGACTAGCTAAAGGTGAGATGACGATATGTGTTTGAAGTGTTTCCAAGGTTGATGTGATCAAGCATCGCATGCTCCCTCTACCATCGAGATTGGTGTTAAACCTAAATAATTGTTATTTGGTGTTTGCGTTGAGCATAGACATGATTGGATTATGTTTATCGCAATACGGTTATTCATTTAAGGAGAATAATGGTTACTCTGTCTATTTGAATAATAGCTTCAATGGTCTTGCACCTAAAATGAATGGTTCATTGAATCTCGATCGTAGTGATACACATGTTCATGCCAAAAGATATAAAATAGTAATGATAGTACCACATACTTGTGGCACTGCCATTTGAGTCATATTGGTATAAAACGCATGAAGAAGCTCCATGTTGATGGATCTTTGGACTCACTCATTTTTGAAAAGATTGAGACATGCGAACCATGTCTATTGGTAGATATGCATGAAGAAACTCCATACAGATGGATCGTTTGGACTCACTTGATTTAGAATCACTTGAGACATGCAAATCATAACACATGGGCAAGATGACTGAAAGGCCTCGTTTTCAGTAAGATGGAACAAGAAAGCAACTTGTTGGAAGTAATACATTTTGATGTGTGCAGTCCAATGAGTGCTGAGGCACGCAGTGGATATCGTTATGTTCTTACTTCACAGATGATTTGAGTAGATGCTGAGAATATTTACTTGATGAAACACAAGTCTGAATTATTGAAAGGTTCAAGTAATTTCAGAGTGAAGTTGAAGATCGTCGTGACAAGAGGATAAAATGTCTGTGATATGATCATAGAGATGAATATCTGAGTTACGAGTTTGGCACACAATTAAGAAATTGTTTCACGACTAATACCGCCTGGAACACCATATTGTGATGGTGTGTCCGAACATCATAACTGCACCCTATTGGATATGGTGCATACCATGATGTCTCTTATCGAATTACAACTATCGTCTATGGGTTAGGCATTAGAGACAACCGCATTCACTTTAAATAGGGCACCACGCAATTCCGTTGAGACGACACCGTATGAACTATGGTTTAGAGAAACCTAAGCTGTCGTTTCTTAAAAGTTTGGGGCTGCGACGCTTATGTGAAAAAGTTTCAGGCTGATAAGCTCGAACCCAAAGCGGATAAATGCATCTTCATAGAATACCCTAAACAGTTGGGTATACCTCCTATTTCAGATCTAGAAGGAAAAGTGATTGTTTCTAGAAACGGGTCCTTTCTCGAGGAAAAGTTTCTCTCGAAAGAATTGAGAGGGAGGATGGTGGAGACTTGATGAGGTCATTGAACCGTCACTTCAACTAATGTGTAGCAGGGCACAGGAAGTTGTTCCTGTGGCACCTACACCAATTGAAGTGGAAGCTTATGATAGTGATCATGAAACTTCAGATCAAGTCACTACCAAACCTCATAGGACGACAAGGATGCGTACTACTTCAGAGTGGTACGTAATCCTGTCTTGGAATTCATGTTGCTAGACAACAATGAACCTACGAGCTATGGAGAAGCGATGGTGGGCCCGGATTCCGACGAATGGCTCAAGGCCATAAAATCCGAGAGGATCCATGTATGAAAACAAAGTATAGACTTTGAAAGAACTACTTGATGGTCGTAAGGCTGTTGGGTACAGATGGATTTTAAAGGGAAGACAGACAATGATGGTAAGTGTCACCATTAAGAAAGCTTGACTTGTCGTTAAGATGTTTTCCGGCAAGTTCAAGGAGTTGACTGCGATGAGACTTTCTCACTCGTAGCGATGCTAAGAGTCTGTTAGAATTATATTAGCAGTTACTGCATTATTTATGAAATCTTGCAGATAGGATGTCAAAACATTGTTTCCTCGACGATTTTCTTGAGGAAAGGTTGTATGTGATACAACCAGATGGTTTTGTCAATCCTGAAAGATGCTAACAAGTATGCAAAGCTCCAGCAATCCTTCTAAGGATTGGAGTAAGCATCTCGGAGTTGGAATGAACGCTTTGATGAGATGATCAAATATTTTGGGTTTATACAAAGTTCATGAGAAACTTGTATTTCCAAAGAAGTGAGTGGGAGCACTATAGAATTTTTGATGAGTATATGTTGTTAACATATTGTTGATCAGAAATGATGTAGAATTTCTGGAAAGCATCCAGGGTTATTTGAAAAGTGTTTTTAATGGAAAACCTGGATTAAGCTACTTGAACATTGAGCATCAAGATCTATAAGGATAGATAAAAAATGCTTAATAGTACTTTCAAATGAATACATACCGTGACCAGATTTTGAAGGAGTTCAAAATAGATCAGCAAAGAAGGTGTTCTTGGCTGTGTTACAAGGTGTGAGTATTGAGTAAGAATCAAGACCTGACCACGGCAGAAGAAAGAGAAAGGACGAAGGTCGTCCCCTATGCTTTAGATGTAGGCTCTACAATATGCTATGCTGTGTACCGCACCTGAAGTGTGCCTTGCCATGAGTTAGTTAAGGGGTACAATAGTGATCCAGGAAGGGATCACATGACAGCGGTCGAACTTATCCTTAGTATCTAGTGGACTAAGGAATTTTCTCGATTATGGAGGTGGAAAGGGGGTTCGTCGTAAAGGGTTACGTTGATGCAAACTTTGACACTAATCCGGATGACTCTGAGTAGTGAACCGGATTCGTATAGTAGAGCAGTTATTTGGAATAGCTCCAAGTAGCGCGTGGTAGCTGCATCTACAAGATGACATAGAGATTTGTAAAGCACACACGGATCTGAATGTTGCAGACCCGTTGACTAAAACCTCTCTCGTAAGCATAACATGATCAAACCCTAGAACTCATTGAGTGTTAATCACATGGTGATGTGAACTAGATTATTGACTCTAGTAAACTCTTGGGTATTAGTCACATGGCGATGTGAACTTTGAGTGCTAATCACATGGTGATGTGAACTAGATTATTGACTCTAGTGCAAGTGGGAGACTGTTGGAAATATGCCCTAGAGGCAATAATAAAATGGTTATTATTGTATTTCCTTGTTCATGATAATTGTCTGTTGTTCATGCTATAATTGTATTAACTGGAAACCGTAATACATGTATGAATACATAGACCACAACATGTCCCTAGTAAGCCTCTAGTTGACTAGCTCGTTGATCAATAGATGGTTATGGTTTCCTGACCATGGACATGGGATGTCATTGATAACGGGATCACATCATTAGGAGAATGATGTGATGGACAAGATCCAATCCTAAGCATAGCACAAGATCGTGTAGTTCATTTGCTAGAGCTTTTCTAATGTCAAGTATCATTTCCTTAGACCATGAGATTGTGCAACTCCCGGATACCGTAGGAATGCTTTGGGTGTACCAATCGTCACAACGTAACTGGGTGGCTATAAAGGTGCACTACAGGTATCTCCGAAAGTGTCTGTTGGGTTGGCACGAATCGAGACTGGGATTTGTCACTCCGTATGACGGAGAGGTATCTCTGGGCCCACTCGGTAATGCATCATCATAATGAGCTCAATGTGACTAAGGAGTTAGCCACGGGATCATGCGTTACGGTACGAGTAAAGTGACTTGCCGGTAACGAGATTGAACAAGGTATTGGGATACCGACGATCGAATCTCGGGCAAGTAACGTACCGATTGACAAAGGGAATTGTATACGGGATTGATTGAATCCTCGACATCGTGGCTAATCCGATGAGATCATCGTGGAACATGTGGGAGCCAACATGGGTATCCAAATCCCGCTGTTGGTTATTGACCGGAGAGTCGTCTCGGTCATGTCTGCATGTCTCCCGAACCCGTAGGGTCTACACACTTAAGGTTCGGTGACGCTAGAGTTGTAGAGATATTAGTATGCGGTTAACCGAAAGTTGTTCGGAGTCCCGGATGAGATCCCGGACGTCATGAGGAGTTCCGGAATGGTCCGGAGGTAAAGATTTATATATGGGAAGTCCTATTTTGGCCACCGGAAAATGTTCGGGATTTTTCGGTATTGTACCGGGAAGGTTCTAGAAGGTTCCGAAGTGGGGCCCACCTGCATGGGGGGACCCACATGAACGTGGGTAGTGGGGGCAAGGCCCCACACCCCTGGTCAAGGCGCACCAAGATCCCACCTTAGAAGGAATAAGATCATATCCCGAAGGGATAAGATCAAGATCCCTAAAAAAGGGGGATAACAATCGGTGGGGAAGGGAAATGATGGGATTTCTTTCCCCCACCTTTGCCAACTCCTCAATGGACTTGGAGGGCAAGAAACCAGCCCCCTCCACCCCTATATATAGTGGGGAGGCGCATGGGAGCAGCACCCCAAGCCCTGGCGCCTCCCTCCCTCCCTCCCGTGACACGTCTTCCTCCCCGCTTGCGCTTGGCGAAGCCCTGCCGGGATCCCGCTACTTCCACCACCACGCCGTCATGCTGCTGGATCTCCATCAACTTCTCCTCCCCCCTTGCTGGATCAAGAAGGAGGAGATGTCCCCGCTCCGTACGTGTGTTGAACGCGGAGGTGCCGTCCGTTCGGCGCTAGGATCATCGGTGATTTGGATCACGACGAGTACGACTCCATCAACCCCGTTCTCTTGAACGCTTCCGCTCGAGATCTACAAGGTATGTAGATGCACTCCTCCCCTCTCGTTGCTAGCATCTCCTAGATTGATCTTGGTGACACGCAGGAAAATTTTGAATTTCTGCTACGTTCCCCAACAGCGGTGTCCTTTCCCAGTGACAGCAGGGGCAGCAAGGCACGCATTGTATTGTTGCAATCGAGGATAAAAACATGGGGTTTATATCATATTCCTTGAGTTTATCCCTCTACATCGTGTCATCTTGCCTAATGCGTTACTCTGTTTTTATGAACTTAATACTCTAGATGCATGCTGGATAGCGGTCGATGTGTGGAGTAATAGTAGTAGATGCAGAATCGTTTCGGTCTACTTGTCGCGGACGTGATGCCTATATACATGATCATGCCTAGATATTCTCATAATTATGCACTTTTCTATCAATTGCTCGACAGTAATTTGTTCACGCACCGTAATATGTATGCTATCTTGAGAGAGGCCACTAGTGAAACCTATGGCTCCCGGGTCTATTTTCCATCATATAAGTTTCCAATCTATTTTTACTTTGCAATCTTTACTTTCAATCTATATCATAAAAATACCAAAAATATTTATCTTATTATCTCTATCAGATCTCACTTTTGCAAGTGGCCGTGAAGGGATTGCCAACCCCTTTATCGCGTTGGTTGCAAGGTTCTTATTTGTTTGTGTCGGTTCGAGGCGACTTGTGTGTAGTCTCCTACTGGATTGATACCTTGGTTCTCAAAAACTGAGGGAAATACTTACGCTACTTTGCTGCATCACCCTTCCTCTTCAAGGGAAAAACCAACGCAAGCTCAAGAGGTAGCAAGAAGGATTTCTGGCGCCGTTGCCAGGGAGATCTACGCCAAGTCAAGTCAAGTCAAGACATACCAAGTACCCATCACAACTCTTATCCCTCACGTTACATTATTTGCCATTTGCCTCTCGTTTTACTCTCCCCCACTTCACCCTTGCCATTTTATTCGCCCTCTTTTTCCGTTCGTCTCTTTTCGCTTGCTTCTTGTGTGCTTGTGTGTTTGATCGTTTGTCACGATGGCTCAAGACAATACTAAATTGTGTGACTTTTCCAATACCAACAACAATGATTTTCTTAGCACTCCGATTGCTCCTATTACCGATGCTAAATCTTGTGAAATTAATGCTGCTTTGCTGAATCTTGTCATGAAAGACCAATTCTCCGGCCTTCCTACTGAAGATGCCGCTACACATCTAAACAACTTTGTTGATTTGTGTGATATGCAAAAGAAGAAAGATGTGGATAATGATATTATTAAATTGAAGCTATTTCCGTTTTCGCTTAGAGATCGTGCTAAAACTTGGTTTTCGTCTTTGCCTAAAAATAGTATTAATTCTTGGAATAAGTGCAAAGATGCTTTTATCTCTAAGTATTTTCCTCCCGCTAAGATCATCTCTCTTAGAAACGATATTACGAATTTTAAGCAACTTGATCATGAGCATGTTGCACAATCTTGGGAGAGGATGAAATTAATGATACGTAATTGCCCTACACATGGATTGAATTTATGGATGATTATACAAAAAATTTATGCCGGATTGAATTTTGCTTCTAGAAATCTTTTAGATTCGGCCGTGGGAGGCACTTTTATGGAAATTACTTTAGGAGAGGCTACTAAACTCCTAGATAATATTATGGTTAATTATTCTCAATGGCACACTGAAAGATCTACCAGTAAAAAGGTTCATGCAATAGAAGAGATTAATGTTTTGAGTGGAAAGATGGATGAACTTATGAAATTGTTTGCTAATAAGAGTGTTTCTTCTGATCCTAATGATATGGCTTTGTCTACTTTGATTGAGAATAATAATGAATCTATGGATGTGAATTTTGTTGGTAGGAACAATTTTGGTAACAACGCGTATAGAGGAAACTTTAATCCTAGGCCGTATCCTAGTAATTCCTCTAATAATTATGGTAATTCCTACAACAACTCTTATGGAAATTTTAATAAGATGCCCTCTGATTTTGAGACTAGTGTTAAAGAATTTATGATTTCTCAAAAGAATTTTAATGCTTTGCTTGAAGAAAAATTGCCTAAAATTGATGAGTTGGCTAGGAACGTGGATAGAATTTCTCTTGATGTTGATTCTTTGAAACTTAGATCTATTCCACCTAAGCATGATATCAATGAGTCTCTCAAGGCTATGAGAATTTCCATTGATGAGTGCAAAGAAAGAACCACTAGGATGCATGCTAAGAAAGATTGCTTTGTTAAAGCGTGTTCTTCTAGTTTTCATGATAATAGGGATGAAGATCTAAAAATGATTGATGTGTCTCCTATTAAATCTTTGTTTTGCAATATGAAACTTGATAATGATGGGACTGGAGATGAGTCAACTTTAGTTAAAAGGCGTCCCAATGATTCCGAGTTTTTAGATCTTGATGCAAAATTTGGTAAAAGTGGGATTGAAGAGGTCAAAACTTTACATAGCAATGAACCTACTATTTTGGATTTCAAGGAGTTTAATAGATTGTATTTCCTTGTTGCAATCCGTGTTAAATTCTCCTCATGCTTATAGTCAAAATAAAGCTTTTACCAAACATATCGTTGATGCTTTAATGCAATCCTATGAAGAAAATCTTGAATTAGAAGTTTCTATCCCTAGAAAACTTTATGATGAGTGGGAACCTACTATTAAAATTAAGATTAAAGATCATGAATGCTATGCTTTGTGTGATTTTGGTGCTAGTGTTTCCACGATTCCAAAAATTTTGTGTGATGTATTAGGTTTCCGTGAATTTGATGATTGTTCTTTAAACTTGCATCTTGCGGATTCCACCATTAAGAAACCTATGGGAAGAATAATGACGTTCATATTGTTGCAAATAGGAATTATGTGCCCGTAGATTTCATTGTTCTTGATATAGATTGCAATCCTACATGTCCTATTATTCTTGGTAGACCTTTCCTTAGAACGATTGGTGCAATTATTGATATCAAAGAAGGAAATATTATATTCCAATTTCTGTTAAGGAAAGGCATGGAACACTTTCCTAGAAATAAGATTAAATTACCTTATGTATCTATTATGAGAGCCACTTACGGATTGCATACCAAAGATGATAATACCTAGATCTATCCTTGCCTTTATGCCTAGCTAGGGGCGTTAAACGATAGCGCTTGTTGGGAGGCAACCCAATTTTATTTTTGTTTCTGTTTAGTAATAAATCTAGCTTCTGTTTAGATGTGGTTTTATGTTTTAATTAGTGTTTGTGCCAAGTAGAACCTTTGGGAAGACTTGGGTGAAGTCTTAATGATCTTGCTGTAAAAAACAGAAACTTTAGCGCTCACGAGATTAGCTGCCATTTTTTACTGGAGAGTGCTTTTAGGTTGATTATTTTTGAATATGATTAATAGACAAATTCCTCACGTCCACCAATTTATTTTAGAATTTTTGGAGTTCCAGAAGTATACGTTTGATCCAGATTACCACAGACTGTTCTGTTTTTGACAGATTCTGTTTTTCGTGTGTTGTTTGCTTATTTTGATGAATCTATGGCTAGTATCGGAGGGTATAAACCATAGAGAAGTTGGAATACAGTAGGTTTAACACCAATATAAATAAAGAATGAGTTCATTATAGTACATTGAAGTGGTGGTTTGTTTTCTTTCGCTAATGGAGCTCATGAGATTTTTTTTGTTGAGTTTGGTGTTGTGAAGTTTTCAAGTTTTGGGTAAAGATTTGATGGATTATGGAATAAGGAGTGGCAAGAGCCTAAGCTTGGGGATGCCCAAGGCACCCCAAGGTAAAATTCAGGACAACCAAAAGCCTAAGCTTGGGGATGCCCCGGAAGGCATCCCCTCTTTCGTCTTCGTCTATCGGTAACTTTACTTGAGGCTATATTTTTATTCACCACATGATGTGTTTTGCTTGGAGCGTCTTGTTTGAGTTGAGTCTTTGTTTTTAGTTTACCACAAATCCTTTCTGTACACACCTTTTGGGAGAGACACACATGAATCGGAATTTATTAGAATACTCTATGTGCTTCACTTATATCTTTTGAGCTAGATAATTTTGCTCTAGTGCTTCACTTATATCTTTTAGAGCACGGTGGTGGTTTTTATTTTATAGAAATTATTGATCTCTCATGCTTCACTTATATCATTTTGGTGGTCCTTTAGAAAATCATGGTAATTTGCTTTGGCTATAAAATTTGTCGGTGTGGAACGACACCTATGGGATCACAAGAATCCCTACTACGGTTCCCGGGGCGCAGGGTTGCAAGAAGAGCAGGATCAGTAGTCAGCACAAGGATCGTTTACCCAGGTTCGGGCCGCAAAGATGCGTAAAACCCTAGTCCTGCTTTGGTGGGTGTATTTCAGAGAGTTCTTGAGCTCTCGAACTAGCTATGGTGAGTGTGTGGTTCCAAAAAGCCGAATCCTTCTCCAGTATGCCATGGGCCTCCTTTTATAGGAGAAAGGGGCTGCCACAGTGGCATACAGGAGGTGGAAAGGCGTACAGTATTGCGAGCTTATCGTTTGAATTACAGGACAAGTCGCATTAAATGCGCCGCTCAGGTGTCCCCCTAGCTTTATCGGGGACGGGGGCGAGGCCCATCCCGTCCGTCGCCGCTCCTCCTCGCTTCGACATGCGCCCTGGCCAGTGATGCGTGCGGTGCCATGTAGGTAGGCAGGCAGCTGAGGTGGCACGGTGGTAGGGTCTTCACGAAGATCTGCATGCCGCCACGCAGGCGCCTGCTGAGTTGGCCTGGAAGCTGCATGTTGCCACGCAGGTGCCTGCCCAACTGGTTTGGGCTGGCAGCTGCATGTGAACGGCGGTGGAGACTTGGCTGGTGCGGGCCTGGTAGTGGTCCTGCTGGCGTCTTTGGCGAGAGCCTTGCCGGGGGGCCCGGCAAGGGTCTTGCCCTGACGCGCTGTCGTCCCCGGCAAGAGCCTTGCCAGGGGTCTCGTGGCTCTCCTCGGCAAGGATCTTGTCGAGGATCGTTGTGTTCTAATCCTCATCTGATCTTGAATATGTCTTCACAAAGATCTGCATGCCACCACAGAGGTGCCTCCCGAGCCCCGGCCCGACGTGGCTGATGGTGTTGGGGACGTGGGCTCAAGGGTGGCTCGCCCTGTTGGTGTTTGGGCGCGCTGCCCCGGCAAGGGTCTTGCCGGGGGAAACCGCTCCGCCCCTCTGCTTCTTTGCGTTCTTGGTCTTGGTGTTACTCTGGTTGTCTTGGGCTTCGGTTTTACCTCAGTTTACCTCCGCTGTTCTGCTTGGTGCGACCGTGGGCGCGGCTCCGACTGCCCGTGCACAGGTAAAGGGGTACAAAGGTGCGCCCCTCCTTTTGTGCACCGACAGGAGCCCCCGGGCCTGGGCCACACATAAGCGCGACACGTTGTTGGGCCAGCCCAAAACGGTGCGCGGGCAGGCGAGGCGGTTTTTACCGCGGTAAAACTTTTCGCGCGTTGCGCTTCCCACGTCCCACGCGCGGCGTGGCGCGGCGTGGAGGGGTGCGCGTGACATGGGCAACATGCGTGGGGCGCTTCCCGCATGCATGCATCACATCGTGGGGAGAGGTCGCCTCACCCGTCCCCTCGGTTCTACACGCTCGCCACGCGTCCTCCATGCGCTTGGGGTGGCAAGCGGTGGAGGCGGGAAACTGGGCCGTCGCTGGTTGGGGCAGCGGGGCGGTCCCGATTCCCTGCGCCTCTAGTGGCTGGATTGGCCGAGCGGGACGGCCGAGCCCCGACCCCGCCCCTTTATAAGGAGGGGGAAGGGGTGATGGCGTCCCGCACTCTTCTGTCATCTATCTCCTCTTGCTTCTGCTTCTTCCTTTTACTCGCCATGGAGAAAGGGAATCCTGGTCCCTCGACGGTGGCGGCGAGGGTCGCCGCTCGACAGCGCGTCCCTCCTCCTCCTGAGCCCGCGGTGGTGGAGCTCGCCGCGAGGGGAAGGGGGAGGGGGCGAGGCCGTGGGCGAGGCCGGGGCAGAGGTTGCAGTACTCGGGGAAGAGGAGGACGGGGCGGCGTGCCGGCTTTGCCCCCGCCAACGATGCCTTTTCCGATGGAAGGCCATGTCGGAGACCAGCCCCGCGAATTCTTCATTAGGCTGCGCCGGCCTCTGCGTCGCCGTCTTTGTCTTCCCGCCCATTTTCTTGGGAGATGGAGCGTGACCCGCCCCAATCCCTCAGATTGCACATGAGGGGCTGTGGGAATGGGGGCACGCGGGTCGACGTTGACTTCCCGGCTCCTCGGGTCATGTACCTCCGTCGTGGGTGGAAGACGTTCGCTCGCATCCACAGCCTGACGGCGGGGCTCGTCCTCTACTTCAAATTAATGGAGGACGGCCTGCTCTCTGTCAAGGTCTTCGGAGACTTCGGGACTCGCCTGAAGTGCTGCGTGGAGAGCTCCTCCAACGGAGATTCCGACGATGGAAGCTCTTCCTCGAGCGAAAGTGATGAGGAGGACAGCGGGGCAGATGACGGGGACGAGTCCGACTAGGCATCGGACGCCCCGCGCCTGGGCGGGTGCGGCAGCAGCAGCATCTGCACCTGGCCGCTCCTCCGGCAGAGTTTTGTCGGGGGTGGGGCCAGCTCCTTGAACTTCTCGGGGCCGTCTCCTTGGGCGGCTGGCGTCGGGAGGTTGCGTAAGAGGAAGAGGGCGGGCGACAAGGCCGTCAACTCGGAGTACGCGGGCACCGACACCTTCATCGCGTATTGCCGGTCCTGCCGCCTCATCTTCCAGCTCCTTTCTTGGCACCGTCATCACCGGCCCACCCGTGGGCGGCCACCGAGGTGCTCTCTTGGTGCTTTCTGCTGCTCATAGCTCGCCTAGACGCCCCTTTTGCCCTTTCGCCTCCTTGACCTGCCTCCTGAGGAGAGGGACAAGAAAGGGATTACGGGCATCTCATCTCTTTTTTAACCTATAAGCCTTTGGGCCTTGTTAAATTTAAAGCTTGTAATCCCCCTTGTTCATGTTTTTCATTCCGTACGGACTGTACCTGTGTGGGATGTTTTTAATGAAAAACGGATGTTTGCCGGGTTTTTCATTCGTGGGTAGACCCCGCGACAAGGAGCGAATCCTTGTTACAATTTAAGATAAACGTTTTTCGCCAGGCAACAGGCCTTGCCGTCCCCCCACTTCGCTCGACCGTTCTCGCGCCCTTGGCAGGGGCAGGGATGAAGCGGGCTTAGGCTCCTCGCTCTACTTCCTTGCCACCGCGACTACAACCAAATCCGGGCACATGAGATAATCCTTGGGTATAGAAAAGGGGAGCACGGTGGCCTAGAAATAAGACGAGGCTTCACATATCCCAGTTCCGTCCCGAAATGCATGATAGAGGATGAAAGACTTATCTGGATCTGCAGCCCCCGGCAACCTTGCCTTGCCGCGGTTGGATCCTTGTGCTTGCAGCCCCCGGTAACTCTGGTTTGCCGGGGTCGGGACGCCTGTCCGTTTCCTTTCTTCCAAGTAGCTCCGGAGAAGTGCTCATGTGCCGTGCGAACCAAAGGAGGACAGAAAAGAAACAGATAGACGCGCACTCGACCTCTAGGCTAGGGGTTAGTCGCCGCTAAGCACTATCAACCCTAACCAAGGAAGAGACCCGAACTAGCATGCATGCTATAACTTAGGGCGCCAGCGCTTCATTTATTTATGCTCAGGGTCTGCGCCTGGCTTTGTACAAAGGGTTACATGCCTTGCCGGCAAAGCTTGTACAAAAGGTGGCTTGCCGGGAGGCCCGGCAAGCCGTGCCTTATGGGTAAAACTTGCGAAAATGCTCGATGTTCCAGGAGTTGCTCATTGGGACAGCATCTTCAGTCTCCAGGCAGACTGCGTCGGGCCTGGTGACTCGTATTACCCGATAAGGGCCTTCCCACTTTGACGTCAACTTTTTGGAATTCTTGGCCGGCTGAACATGCCGAAGAACAAGGTCGCCTTCCTCAAAGCTTCGGGCATGAACCTTGCGGCTATGGTAGCGGCGCAAGGCTTGCTGGTAGCGTGTTGCTCTCACAGCCGCCCGAAGACGATCTTCCTCAAGGAGCATTGCGTCATCTTGCCGCAACTGCTCTTGCTCAAGCTCATCATAAGCGAGCACTCGAGGTGACCCGTATATGAGTTCCGTAGGGAGAACTGCCTCCGCCCCATATACTAGGGCAAAGGGTGTCTGGCTGGTGCCTCGATTTGGCGTCGTCCTGATCGACCAAAGAACCATCGACAATTCATCAATCCAGCGCCTTCGGCTCTTGCGTAGCTTGTCAAAAGTCTTTGTTCTTAAGCCTCGCAACACTTCAGCATTTGCCCTCTCCGCTTGGCCGTTGCTCCGTGGGTGTGCCACGGAAGCAAAACAGACCTTGCTGCCGAGGTATTGAATGTATTGCATGAAGGTGTGGCTTGTGAACTGCGTGCTGTTGTTGGTGATGACTCTGTTTGGCACACCAAAACGGCATACCAGTCCCTTGAAGAACTTGACAGCTGACTGAGCAGTCACCTTTCTCACTGCTTCCACCTCTGGCCACTTTGTGAACTTGTCGATTGCAACGTACAAGTACTCAAAGCCCCCGACAACACGGGGAAAAGGGCCCAGTATATCGAGCCCCCAGACCGAGAATGGCCAGGAGAGAGGGATTGTTTAAAGGGCTTGAGCTGGTTGATGAAGCTTCTTCGAATGGAACTGACACGCTTCACACTTGGTTACTAGTGCCGTCGCATCCTGGAGGGCGGTGGGCCAGAAGAAACCTTGTCGGAACGCCTTTCCGGCAAGGGCCCTCGACCCTACGTGGGAGCCACATATGCCTCCATGTATCTCTGCCAACAGCTCCAATCCTTCCTCCCGGGGGATGCACGTCAATTTCACACCGTTCAGCCTTTTCCTGTACAGGACGTCGTCGACGAACTGGTACAGGGCGGACCGGCGGGCTACTTTTTCTGCTTCCTCCTGCTCCTCAGGAAGTTCCCCTGTTTGGAGGAATCGGACAGTATGTTGTGCCCATGCCGGAGCCTGGGGCTCGACGGCAAGGACCAAAGGCATTTCCTCAGCCATGGGCGCGGCTGTCTCCATGGCCAGGGCTTGACGCCCTGTCGGAGCCAGTTGCCCTTTGGCAGGCTCACGTCCGCGGCAGCACCCTTGCCGGCAGCCCAAGGGGGCTCGGTAGGAAAGTACTTGCCGGGACCTGACTTCCTCCGCTTGTTCTGCCCCGTTGATGGTTCGACAGATGGTTGAGTTAACCGGAGCAAAAAGGTACCTGGTTCCATAGGTAGCTTGAATGCAGCATGCTTTGACGGGTAATCGGCAATGTCGTTCTCCATTCAGGGGACGTGCTCCGCTTGGATGCCGTCAAAGCGCTCCTCTAGCTTTCTCACCTCATCTACGTAGGCCTCCATCAATGGGCTCTGGTAATCCTTGTTGACCTGCCTAACAACAAGCTCCGAGTCACCCCTGACGATGAGCTTCTTAACCCCGAGGTCTGCCGCGATCCTGAGACCGGCGAGCAATCCCTTGTACTCAGTAGTGTTGTTGGTGGACATCTCTTTGGGAAAGTGCATCTGGATCACGTACTTGAGGTGCTCTCCGGTGGGTGCGACGAGTAGCACGCCGGCACTGGCGCCTTGCAGCGAGAAAGCCCCATCAAAGTACATGATCCAGTCGCGGTCTGCTTCCTTGCTGGGGAGAGTGGTCTCCTGGATTTCTTCGTCAGGCATTGAGGTCCATTCTGCAATGAACTCCGCCAAGACTCTGCTCTGGATTGTCGAGGTACTTTCAAACTTCAAACCGAAACTTGATAACTCCAAGGGCCATTCCACAATCCTTTCGGTTGCATTTGGGTTATGCAGTATCCGTTGCAACGGGAGGTGGGTGATGACAGTGATCTCGTGGGCTTGGAAGTAATGACCCAGCTTCCTCGAGGCCATAAGGAGGCCAAAGAGCAATTTCTGCACACCGGAGTACCTCGACCTAGCTCCCTGCAAGAGGGAGCTGACAAAGTAAACTGGGTGCTGCATCATCTTCTTCTTCTGCACCACCTCACTCGACTGCGCGGGCACCGCCTTGGTGGCATCAGACTCTGCCGGGGGCCTCGCCTTGCCGGGACCAGGCCCTGCCGGGGGAATCTTTGGCTTGCCATCCGCTGGTTCTGCCGCCATCACTGCCTCCTCGTCGACCTCTCTCTGCGCCACCAGTGCGGCGCCAACCACTTGATTCGTCCCCGCCAGATACAGCACCAACGGCTCTTGTGGTTTAGGCGCAACCAGTATTGGCGTGGAGGAAAGGTATTTCTTCAGATCCTGCAATGCTGCCTCGGCTTCTGGGGTCCACTCCATTGGGCATGCCTTCTTCAAGATTTTGAAGAAAGGAAGGGCGCGCTTGGTGGACTTGGAGATGAATCGGCTCATGGCGGCGACGCAGCCGGTGAGCCGACGCACATCCTTAATCCGCTTGGGCGCCTCAATCTGCTCAATAGCCTTGACTTTGTCTGGGTTTGCCTCGATCCCGCGCTGCGACACAAAGAACCCGAGGAGCTTGCCGGACGAAATGCCGAAGACACACTTCTCAGGGTTCAGCTTCAGGTTGATCTTGCACAGGTTGGCAAATGTCTCTTCCAGATCTTGCACAAGAGTTGCCCCGTCTTTGGTTTTGACCACTATGTCATCCATGTATGCTTCCATATTTCTATGGAGTTGGGGTTCAAAACCAATTTGGACTGCTCTTGCAAACGTCGAGCCAACACTCTTCAACCCGAAAGGCGTCCGTAAAAAGCAATACGTACCACATGGGGTGATGAATGATGTCTTCTCTTCATCTTCTCTTGTCATGAAGATTTGGTGGTACCCCAAGTAGGCGTCGAGGAATGACAACAGATCACACCCGGCCGTGGAGTCGACAATCTGGTCGATGCGCGGCAACGGGAAGGGGTCCTTAGGACAAGCCTTATTGATATCTGTGTAGTCAATACACAGCCTCCACTTCCCATTTGCCTTGCGCACCACTACCGGATTGGCCAACCACGTCGGGTGGAGCACTCCTCTCACCAAACCTGCCGCTTCCAACTTCCTGATCTCCTCTGTGATGAACTCCTGCCTCTCCAGAGCCTGCTTCCTGACCTTCTGCTTGACGGGCCGCGCATGAGGATAGACAGCTAGGTGGTGCTCAATCACCTCCATGGGAACACCGGGGATGTCGGATGCTTGCCACGCAAACACGTCGACATTCGCCCGCAGGAAGGTGACGAGCGCGCCTTCCTATTTGCTGTCGACGGTGGATCCTATGGTGAAGGCCCCTCCCGTGCCATCCTCCCTGACGGACACCATCTTGGTCTTCGGCGGCTCAGCTCTAGATTTCTTGCTCTTGCCGATAGAACTCTCTGGCACGTGCTCGACGGTAGCACAACACTCCGAGGAGGTGCGCTTGCCGGAGTGGGTGCGAGAGGCCTCGCCGGGCTTCTTCTTCCCTCCCGGGCCTTCAGCGGCAGGAGCAGGTGCCTTGACGGCAGCTGCTGCAATTGCTTCCCGTAGAGTTGGTCGGCGCAAATCAGCGCGTCATTCTTGTTGGAGGGGACGGAGATGATGGTCAACGGCCCGGGCATCTTTAGCATGTTGTAGGCGTAGTGTGATGCCGCCATGAACTTGGCTAGTGCCAGGCGGCCGAGGATCCCATTGTAGGGCAAGGGGATCTCGGCCACGTCGAAGATGATCCTCTCCGTCCTGTAGTTCAACTCTCCTCCAAACGTCACGGGCAGTGTGACCTTCCCCTTCGGCTGGCTCCTCCCCGGATTGACCCCTTGAAACGTGCCTGTTTCCTCGAGGTCTTCATCAGGAATTTGCAGCCTTTTGATCACGACGGGCGAGATCAAGTTTAGGCTAGCCCCGCTGTCAACCAACATCTTGTTCACCTTGAGGATGCGTATCGTTGGCGAGACCAACAATTGCAAACACCAAACCGCAGTCATGCGGTCAGGGTGGTCCTCGGCGTCAAAGATGAGGGGCGTGCTGGACCACTTCAGCGGCTTCTGAGCGTTGAACAACGGCTCCGCTGCTGTAATCTCACACGCCCACTGCTTGAGCTGACGGTGAGAAGTATGCAGCGAGGCACCACCGTCGACGCACATGGCCTCCGTAGCCTTCTAGAACTCTTGCTCACCGGAATCGTCGTCCTCGTCGTCACCATCGTCTTCTTGTTTCTGGTCACGGCCCCGGGCGGGCCTCTCTTGCTGGTTGTCCTTGCCGGGGTGGCTTCCTTGGCCGCCACGCTTCTTGCCAGATCCCTCAGCACCGTCCTGACCCTTCTCCTTGTCCCGCCTTTCATACTCGGCCTTTTGCTTTTCAACAAGCAGCTCGACTTGTCGGCAGTTCTGGAGGTCGTGGCCCTTGGTGCGGTGCATCTTGCAGTACTGCTTGCCGGAGCCCACTGGCTTGTCGGCACCCAGTAGTCTCCTTGTCAGGGCCGTCTGCCTTCACCTTCTTGGCAGCGCCGGTGTCGTCAGACCCCTCGACGGCAAGTACGGCCTTGCCCTTGCATTTCTTGTTGCGACGCCGGCCCTTCTTCATCGGGGTGGCGGCATCTTCGTCGGTAGAGTCGGTTTCCGCACCGGCGTCTTCACTGGGGTACTTCCTTCCCTCTTTAGCCCCACATTTATCGGCCAGAACGTAGAGCTCGGCTACATCCTTAACCTTGGTCATCGCCAGCTCTTCGCGCATCTTGCAATTGCGCACGTTCTGGTGGAACACGCTGATCACAGCGGCGGGATGAACGTCAGGGATGTTGTACTGCACCCGGCTGAACCTCTGGATGTACTTGCGCAGGGTTTCCCCTTCCTTCTGGGGAATGATATGCAGATCACTGGCCTGCCCATGAGCTTGGTGGCCTCCTGTGAAGGCGCCAGCGAACTCATGGCACAGATCCGACCAAGAAGAAATGGAATCCGCTGGCAAGTGCATCAACCAAGACATAACATTGGGCTTTAGTGCCAGCGGGAAATAATTGGCAAGCACCTTGTCGTCGCGAGCTCCGGCCGCCTGCATCGCGATGGTGTAGATGCTGAGGAACTCGGACGGATGGGTCTTGCCAGTGTACTTCTCGCCGACGTCGGGCTTGAACATGCGGTGGGACGGCCACTGGAACTGCCGTCGCTCACGGGTAAAGGCCGGGCAGCCCACCTCGTAAGGTAGGCCGCCGGAGCCCCCCGTGCTGAGTGGTCCATAGCGGGTCCCGCCCGCTTGTCCGACTGGTGGCGTGTATCACGCCGACGCTCAATAGTGGTCCGAGCATCTTCGTGAGCTTGTTCTCGAAGAACTTGGCGCTGGTCGCGGTGGGTCCGCGGGTCGGACGACGCTATAGAGATGTTATCACAAGCGTCGTCACGACGGGCAGACGCCCGCGGCGGCTGGCGAGGAGGAGGAGAGTGCACCGTGGCCGCAGCTCCCCTGGTCCTCCCAGCGCCAACATGTGGTGGCTCAATGGAGCGCCCCCCCCCCGAGGGCCCCGCCGGTCGCGGATCATCTTTGTTGGCGACGGCGACGAGGCTCCGGATGGTGGCCCTTCACTCGTCGAGCTTCTCTGCAGCAGGAGGGAAGTCGAGGAGCAGCTGCGCGCGCGCCAAAGCTTCCGCTGGCGTGGGTGGCAGTGATAGCTGCGTGGACCGTGGCGTGCTTCGACTTCTAACCATGTTAGAGGGAGCTCCACCACGGGCCAGCGGCTGCGCGCCATTTTCGCCAGCACTTCGGCGGGCATGCTGAACTCCTTCATCCGGCAGAAGACGCACAGGGCTCTTCCCACGGCGGTGCCCAGGGTCGCCGGCATGGCGACACTGTTCGTCGCGCACACCATGGGAAGAGCGCGCAGTGGTGGCCGACGTGGGTGTCTTGGAGGTCGCCGCGCCGCACGGAGGTGGCACAACGACACCCCTGGAGGGCCCCGCGCCGCCTGCGGGGGGCCTAGCTCCGTCTTTGGATCTGGCGACGTGCGGCCGGTCGTCGGGCGTGCGAACGACGCCGCTCGCCAGGCTCTGACTGCCAGGATGGCGCTGGTGCTCGCGGACCACAGCCTGGGTCCTGTCCGCGACCGGGCCGCTGCTCACCCGTAGTGGTACGGGCCGTTCGGCCCCCGACAAGCCGATCGCCGCGGCCGTCTTCTTCTTGGGAGCCATGGCGATGAAGAAACGCTAGGCTAGCTACTAGACCAGATTCTCACAATTGCGCCCCCTACCTGGCGTGCCAAAGATGTCGGTGTGGAACGACACCTATGGGATCACAAGAATCCCTACTACGGTTCCCGGGGCGCAGGGTTGCAAGAAGAGCAGGATCAGTAGTCAGCACAAGGATCGTTTACCGATGTTCGGGCCGCAAAGATGCGTAAAACCCTAGTCCTACTTTGGTGGGTGTATTTCAGAGAGTTCTTGAGCTCTCGAACTAGCTATGGTGAGTGCGTGGTTCCAAAGAGCTGAATCCTTCTCCAGTATGCCATGGGCCTCCTTTTATAGGCGGAAGGGGCTGCCACAGTGGCATACAGGAGGTGGAAAGGCGTACAGTATTGCGAGCTTATCGTTTGGATTACAGGACAAGTCGCATTAAATGCGCCGCTGAGGTGTCCCCTAGCTTTATCGGGGACAGGGGCGAGGCCCTTCCCGTCCGTCGCTGCTCCTCCTCGCTTCCACATGTGCCTTGGCCAGCGATGCGTGCGGTGCCATGTAGGCAGGCATGCAGCTAAGGTGGCGCGGTGGTAGGGTCTTCACGAAGATCTGCATGCCGCCACGCAGGCGCCTGCTGAGTTGCCCTGGAAGCTGCATGTTGCCAGGCAGGTGCCTGCCTAGCTGGTTTGGGCTGGCAGCTGCATGTGAACGGCGGTGGAGACTTGGCTGGTGCGGGCCTGGCAGTGGTCCTGCTGGCGTCTTTGGCGAGAGCCTTGTCGGGGGGGCCGACAAGGGTCTTGCCGTGGCGCGCTGTCGTCCCTGGCAAGAGCCTTGCCGGGGGTCTCGTGGCTCTCCTCGGCAAGGATCTTGTCGAGGATCGTTGTCTTCTAATCCTCATCTGATCTTGAATATGTCTTCACAAAGATCTGCATGCCACCAGAGAGGTGCCTCCCGAGCCCCGGCCCCACGTGGCTGATGGTGTTGGGGACGTGGGCTCAAGGGTGGCTCGCCCTGTTGGTGTTTGGGCGCGCTGCCCCGGCAAGGGTCTTGCCGAGGCTGCTGAGGCAGTCCCCGATAAGGGTCTTGCCGGGGGAAACTGCTCCGCCCCTCTGCTTCTTTGCATTCTTGGTCTTGGCGTTGCTCTGGCTGTCTTGGACTTTGGTTTTACCTCGGTTTACCTCCCCTGTTCTGCTTGGTGCGACCGTCGGCGCGGCTCCGACTGCCCGTGCACAGGTAAAGGGGTACAAAGGTGCGCCCCTCCTTTTGTACACCGACAAAATTAGTCCTAATATGATAGGCATCCAAGATGGGTATAATAAAAACTTTCATAAAAAGTGCATTGAATACTATGAGAAGTTTGATACTTGATGATTGTTTTGAGATATGAAGATGGTAATATTAGAGTCGTGCTAGTTCAGTAGTTGTGAATTTGAGAAATACTAGTGTTGAAGTTTGCAAGTCCCATAGCATGCACGTATGGTAAACGTTGTGTAACAAATTTGAAGCATGAGGTGTTCTTTGATTGTCATCCTTATGCGTGGCGGTCGGGGACGAGCGATGGTCTTTTCCTACCAATCTATCCCCCTAGGAGCATGCGCGTAATGCTTGGTTTTTTATGACTTTGTAGATTTTTGCAATAAGTATGTGAGTTCTTTATGACTAATGTTGAGTCCATGGATTATACGCACTCTCACCTTTCCATCATTGCTAGCCTCTTCGGTACCGTGCATTGCCCTTTCTCACCTTGAGAGTTGGTGCAAACTTCTCCGGTGCATCCAAACCCCGTGATATGATACACTCTATCACACATAAACCTCCTTATATCTTCCTCAAAACAGCCACCATACCTACCTATTATGGCATTTCCATAGCTATTCCGAGATATATTGCCATGCAACTTTCCACCGTTTCATTTATTATGACACGCTTCATCATTGTCATATTGCCTTGCATGATCATGTAGTTGACATCGTATTTGTGGCAAAGCCACCATGCATAATTTATCATACATGTCACTCTTGATTCATTGCCCATCCCGGTACACCGCCGGAGGCATTTAGATAGAATCATATTTTGTTCTAGTATCGAGTTGTAATCATTGAGTTGTAAATAAATAGAAGTGTGATGATCATCATTAATAGAGCATTGTCCCAAAAAAAAGGCCAAATAAAAAAAAGAGAAAGGCCCAAAAAAAGAAGAAATAAAAAAGAAATAAAAAGGGACAATGCTACTATCCTTTTTCCACACTTGTGCTTCAAAGTAGCACCATGATCTTTACGATAGAGAGTCTCTTGTTTTGTCACTTTCATATACTAGTGGGAATTTTTCATTATAGAACTTGGCTTGTATATTCCAACAATGGGCTTCCTCAAATGCCCTAGGTCTTCATGAGCAAGCAAGTTGGATGCACACCCACTTAGTTTCTTTTGTTGAGCTTTCATACATTTATAGCTCTAGTGCATCCGTTGCATGGCAATCCCTACTCCTTGAATTGACATCAATTGATGGGCATCTCCCTAGCCCGTTGATTAGCCGCGTCAATGTGAGACTTTCTCTTTTTTTTGTCTTCTACACATAACCCCCATCATCATACTCTATTCCACCTATAGTGCTATATCCATGGCTCACGCTCATGTATTGCGTGAAAGTTGAAAAAAGTTTGAGATTACTAAAGTATGAAACAATTGCTTGGCTTGTCATCGTGGTTGTGCATGATGAGAGCATTCTTGTGTGACGAAAATGGAGCATGAGCAAACTATATGATTTTGTAGGGATGAACTTTCTTTGGCCATGTTATTTTGAGAAGACATAATTGCTTAGTTAGTCTGTTTGAAGTATTATTATTTTTATGTCAACATTAAAATTTTATCTTGAATCTTTCGGATCTGAACATTCATGCCATAATAATGAGAATTACTTAGAAAATTATGTTAGGTATCATTCCACATCAAAAATTCTGTTTTTATCATTTACGTACTCGAGGACGAGTAGCAATTAAGCTTGGGGATGCTTGATACGTCTCCAACGTATCTATAATTTTTGATTGTTCCATGCTATTATATTATCTGTTTTGGATGTTTAATGGGCTTTATTATACACTTTTATATTATTTTTGGGACTAACCTATTAACCGAAGGCCCAGTGCAAATTGCTGTTTTTTTGCCTATTTCAGTTTTTCGCAGAAAAGGAATATCAAACGGAATCCAAACGGAATGAAACCTTCGGGAGAGTGATTTTTGGAACAAATGTGATCTAGGAGACTTGGAGTGGACGCCAAGAAAGAAGCGAGGAGGCCACGAGGCAGGAAGGCGCGCTTGCCCCCTGGGCGCGCCCCCCACCCTCGTGGGCCCCTTGCAGCTCCACCGACCTACTTCTTCCTCCTATATATACCCATATACCCCGAAAACATCCAGGAGCACCACGAAACCCTATTTCCACCGCCGCAACCTTCTATACCCATGAGATCCCATCTTGGGGCCTTTTCCGGCGCTCCGCCAGAGGGGGAATCGATCACGGAGGGCTTCTACATCAACACCATAGCCTCTCCGATGATGTGTGAGTATTTTACCATAGACCTTCGGGTCCATAGTTATTAGCTAGATGGCTTTTTCTCTCTCTTTGGATCTCAATACAAAGTTCTCCTCGGTTCTCTTGGAGATCTATTCGATGTAATTCTTTTTGCGGTGTGTTTGTCGAGATCCGATGAATTGTGGGTTTATGTCCAGATTATCTAGAACAATATTTGAATCTCCTCTGAATTCTTTTATGTATGATTGGTTATCTTTGCAAGGCTCTTTGAATTATCAGTTTAGTTTGGCCTACTAGATTGATCTTTCTTGCAATGGGAGAAGTGCTTAGCTTTGGGTTCAATCTTGCAGTGTCCTTTCCCAGTGACAGCAGGGGCAGCAAGGCACGCATTGTATTGTTGCCATCGAGGATAAAAAGATGGGGTTTATATCATATTGCTTTCTTTATCCCTCTACATCATGTCATCTTGCCTAATGCGTTACCCTGTTCTTATGAACTTAATACTCTAGATGCATGCTGGATAGTGGTCGATGTGTGGAGTAATAGTAGTAGATGCAGAATCGTTTTGGTCTACTTGTCGCGGACGTGATGCCTATATATATGATCATGCCTAGATATTCTCATAATTATGCACTTTTCTATCAATTGCTCGACAGTAATTTGTTCACCCACCATAATACTTATGCTATCTTGAGAGAAGCCACTAGTGAAACCTATGGCTCCCGGGTCTATTTTCCATCATATAAGTTTCCAATCTATTTTTACTTTGCAATCTTTACTTTCAATCTATATCATAAAAATACCAAAAATATTTATCTTATTATCTCTATGAGATCTCACTTTTGCAAGTGGCCGTGAAGGGATTGACAACCCCTTTATCGCGTTGGTTACAAGGTTCTTATTTGTTTGTGTAGGTACGAGGCGACTTGCGTGTAGTCTCCTACTGGATTGATACCTTGGTTCTCAAAAACTGAGGGAAATACTTAGCTACTTTGCTGCATCACCCTTTCCTCTTCAAGGGAAAAACCAATGCAAGCTCAAGAGGTTGCTAGTATCAAGTCCTCTTTATCCCATATGCCATAACCCACTTATCCGCGTTTGGGCTGCTGTCATCCCCAGCAACACTAACAATAAGCAAACCATGAACATATTGCAACACCCTACAGCGAGGGCCCCTCCGCTTGCGCGACACGGAGGCACCGTAGGACAGCACCATAAATAAAATATACAATCATACCAACCAAGATCACGATTAACCCATAGGACAAAATGGATCTACTCAAACATCATAGGATAGCCAAATATCATTAGGAAATAATATATGGAGTTGAGCGCCGTGTTTAAGTAGAGATTACAGCAAGGAGAAGGGGTATTACACCACTGCATAAAGGGGGAGAAAGTTGGTGTTGACGGTAGCAAGGTTGTTGATGTAGATCACCGTCACGATCCTTGCCCCAGCGACACTCCAGCGCCACCGGGAGAGAACCCCCCCCCCCTCCTTCTTCTTCCTTGGCCTCCACCCTAGATAGGAGGAGAGATACCCCTCTGGTCCATGGCCTCCATGGCGGCGGAGGGGCGGGAGCCCCTCCGAGATTGGATCTCCCTCTCTGTTCTCTTCTGTTTTGCATTCCCCAGATCTGGCCCTTCACGGTTTTTCAAATTCCCGGAGATCCGTAACTCCGATTGCGCTGAAATTTTCACATGATTTTTCCCATAAATTATCTTTCTTGCACCAGAAGAGGGGCCCCAACCGCCTTACGAGGAGGGCATAAGACACCTGGGCGCGCTTGGCACCCCTGGCGCGCCCTGGTGTATCTTGGGGGCTGTGGTCCCCCGTTTGCGTTGATTCCACCTCCCAAAAATCACATATATTCCAAAATAATTCTCCATAAATTTTTATCGCGTTTGGACTTTGTTAGATACGGATTTTCTGCGAAACGGAAAACATGCAACAAACAGGAACTGGCACTGGGCACTAGATCAATATGTTAGTCCAAATAAATCATATAAAATGTTGCCAAAAGTATGTGAAAGTTGTATAATATTGGCATGGAACAGTCAAAAATTATAGATACGACGGAGACGTATCAGCATCTCCAAGCTTAATTCCTGCTCGTCTTCAAGTAGGTAAATGATAAAAAAAAGATAATTTTTGATGTGGAATGCTACCTAGCATAAACTTGATCATATGTCTAGTCATGGCATGAATATTAAGACATAAGTGATTCAAATCAATAGTCTATGATTTGACATAAAGACATCAATACTCGGGCATCCCAACAAACAATCATGTGTTTCAAAATATTAACGCTAAAGAAAGCTATCCCTACAAAATCATATAGTCTTGTCATGCTTTGTCTTCTTAAAACAAAGTATTTATCATGCACAACCCCGATGACAAGCCGAGAAATTGGTTTATACTTTTTAACGCGCTTCAGCTTTTTCAACCCTCATGCAATACATGAGCGCAAGCCATGGATATAGAACTATGGGTGGAATAGAGTATGATGATAGGGGTAAATATAAAGAACACAAAAAATTAATAAAGTCTCACATCGACGCGGCTAACCAACGGGCTATGGAGATGCCCATCAATTGATATCAACGTGAGGAGTAGGGATTGCCATGCAACGAATGCACTAAGAGCTATAAGTGTATGAAAGCTCAATATGAAAACTAAGTGGGTGTGCATCTAATCCTATAATGAAAAATTCCCACTAGTATATGAAAGTGACAAATAGAAGACTCTCCATATGAAAAACATGGTGCTACTTTGAAGCACAAGTGTGGAACTAGCATGCCCCTTCTCTCTTTAATTCCTTTTTTTCTTTTTTTTTCTTTTTTTTTCTTTTTTTCTCACTCATTGTCCGGAGTCTCATCCCGACTTGTGGGGGAATCATAGTCTCCATCATCCTTTCCTCACTGGGGCGATGCTCTAAAAATGAATAATGATGATCATCACACTTCTATTTACTTATGACTCAAAAGAAATAAAAACTACAACTCGATACCTATAACAAAGTATGACTATATATGAATGCCACTGGCAGTGTACCGGGATGTGCAATGATCTAGCATAACAACATATCAAAAAAGATACTAGCCATGGAAATATCATGCTAGCTATCTTACGATCATGCAAAGCAATATGACAATGAATGCTCAGGTCATCAAAACGGAAGCGGTGGAAGTTGCATGGCAATATATCTCGGAATGGCTATGGAAAGGCCATAATAGGTGGGTATGGTGGCTGTTTTGAGGAAGATATAATAAGGCTTATGTGTGATAGAGCGTATCATATCGCAGGGTTTGGACGCACCTGCGAAATTTGCACCACATCTCGAGGTGAGAAAGGGCAATTCATGGTACCGTAGAGGCTAGCAAATTGTGGAAAGGTAAGAGTGCGTATAATCCATGGACTCACATTAGTCATAAAGAACTCATATACTTATTGCAAAGGTTTATTAGCCCTCGAAGCAAAGTACTACTATGCATGCCGCTAGGGGGATAGACTGGTAGGAAAAGACCATCGCTCGTCCCCGACCACCACTCATAAGGAAGACAATCAATAATAAATCATGCTCCAACTTCATAGCATAATGAGAGACTATACGTGCATGCTTCGGGAACCACAAACCTTAACACCAATATTCTTACTAACCACAACCATTTACTAGTACCTCCCACATATTCCATCTCTATATCGCAAAACTATTGCAAGGAATCAAACATATCATATTCAGTGATCCACAAGTTTTATGTAGGATTTTATGACTAACCATGCAAATGACCAATTCCCGTTGAGTTTCTAGATAGATATAAGTGAAGCATGAGAGTTTAATTCTTTCTACATAAGACCATGCTCTAATAAATATAAGTGAAGCAAAAGAGCATTCTCCAAATAACCTTTTGTATGTGAAGAGAAACAGGCAATCCAAACTTCAAATGATATAAGTGAAGCACATGAAGCATTCTATAAAACCACAGTCAAAAGATATAAGTGAAGTGCAATGAGCATTCTCTAAATCAACCATGGACTATCTCATACTAGCATGGTGCACAAAAGAAAAATGAAAACTAAACACAAAAGACGCTCCAAGATTTACACATATCACGTGAACGAAACGAAGACGAAAACATACTCATACTTGTTGATGAAAGATGGGATGCCTTCCGGGGCATCCCCAAGCTTAGACGCTTGAGTCTCCTTGGGTATTTACTTGGGGTGCCTTGGGCATCCCCAAGCTTGAGCTCTTCCCTCTCCTCCTTCTCCTCATATTGAGACCTCCTCGATCTTTGATCACTTCATCCTACTACCTCTTGAGCTTGTGTTGGTTTTTCCCTTCAACAGGAAAGGGTGATGCAGCAAAGTAGAGTAATTATTTCCCTCAGTTTTGAGAACCAAGGCATCAATCCAGTAGGAGAGAACGCGCAAGCCACCAAATACCTGCACAAACAGACACCAACCTTGCACCCAACGTGATAAAGGGGTTGTCAATCCCTTCACGGTTATTTGCAACGTGAGATCGGGTAGAGATGGATAAATGGTAAATTAATATTTTTGGTATTTTTGGTTTATGGACGGAAAGTAAAAGATTGCAAAGAAAGTAAATAGGAAACTAAAATTGTAGATCAGAAACTTATATGATGGAAAATAGACCCGGGGGCCATAGGTTTCACTAGAGGCTTCTCTCAAGATAGAAAATATTATGGTGGGTGAACAAATTACTGCCGAGCAATTGATAGAAAAGCGCAAAGTTATGATGATATCTAAGGCAATGATCATGAATATAGGCATCACGTCCGTGTCAAGTAGACCAAAACTATTTTGCATCTACTACTATTACTCCACACATCGACCGCTATCCAGCATGCATCTAGAGTATTAAGTTCATAAAGAACGGAGTAACGCCTTAAGCAAGATGACATGATGTAGAGGAATTAACTCAAGCAATATGATGAAAACCCCATCTTTTTACCCTCGATGGCAATAATACAATATGTGCTTTGCTGCCCCTACTGTCACTGGGAAAGGACACCGCAAGATTGAACCCAAAGCTAAGCACTTCTCCCATTGCAATAAAAACCAATCTAGTTGGCCAAACCAAATCGATAGTTTGGAGAGACTTGCAAAGATATCAAATCATGCATAAAAGAATTCAGAGGAGATTCAAATAATATTCATAGATAAGCTGATCATAAATCCATAATTAATCAGATCTCGGCAAACACACCACAAAAGAGTATTACATCGAATAGATCTCCATGAACATCAAGGAGAACTTTGTATTGAGAATCAAAGAGAGAGAAGAATCCATCTAGCTACTAGCTATGGACCCATAGGTGTGTGGTAAACTACTCATGCTTCATCGGAGAGGCAATGGTGTTGATGTAGAAGCCCTCCGTGATTGAATCCCCCTCCGGCAGGATGCCGGAAAAGGCCCCTAGATGGGATCTCACAGGTGCAGAAGGTTGCGGCGGTGGAAAAGTGGTTTCATGGCTCCCCTGGAAGTTTTTGGGGTATTTGAGAATTTATATATAGGAGGAAGATCTAGGTCAGGGGTCACCGAGGGGCCCACAAGGTCGGGGGGCGCACCCTCCACCCTTGTGGCTGCCTCGTGGCTCTTCTGACGTGCACTCCAAGTCTCCTGGGTGTCTTCTAGTCCAAGAAAAATCATCGTGAAAGTTTTATTCCGTTTGGACTCCGTTTGGTATTCCTTTTCTGCGAAACTCTAAAACAAGGAAAAAAACTGACACTAGGCACTAGGTTAATAGGTTAGTCCCAAAAATCATATAAAATAGCATATTAATGCATATAAAACATCCAAAACAGATAATATGATAGCATGGAACAATAAAAATTATAGATACGTTGGAGACGTATCAAGCATCCCCAAGCTTAATTCATGCTCGTCCTCGAGTAGGTAAATGATAAAAACAGAATTTTTGATGTGGAATGCTACCTAACATATTTATCCATGTAATTCTCTTTATTGTGGCATGAATGTTCAGATCCGTATGATTCAAAACAGAAGTTTAATATTGACATAAAAACAATAATTTTTCAAGCATACTAACAAAATAATTATGTCTTCTCAAAATAACATGGCCAAAGAAAGCTTATCCCTACAAAATCATATAGTCTAGCTAAGCTCCATCTTCATCACACAAAATATTCAAATCATGGACAACCCCGATGAAAAGACAATCAATTGTTTCATACTTTTGACGTTCTCAAACTTTTTCAACTTTCACGCAAAACATGAGCGTGAGCCATGGACATAGCACTATAGGTGGAATAGACGTTGGTTGTGGAGAAGACAAAAAAGAAGGAGATAGTCTCACATCAACTAGGCGTATCAACAGGCTATGGAGATGCCCATTAATAGATATCAATGTGAGTGAGTAGGGATTGCCATGCTACGGATGCACTAGAGCTATAAGTTTATGAAAGCTCAAAAAGAAAACTAAGTGGGTGTGCATCCAACTTGCTTGCTCATGAAGACCTAGGACGTTTTGAGGAAGCCCATCGTTGGAATATACAAGCAAAGTTCTATAATCAAAAAATTCCCACTAGTATATGAAAATGACAATATAGGAGACTCTCTATCATGAAGATCATGGTGCTACTTTGAAGCACAAGTGTGGCAAAAGGATAGTAACATTGTCCCTTCTCTCTTTTTCTCTCATTGTTTTCTTTTCTCTTTTTTTGGGCCTTCTCCTTTTTTATTTGGCCTTTCTCTTTTTTTTCCTCACATGGGACAATGCTCTAATAGTGAAGATCATCAACTTTTATTTACTTACAACTCGATACTAGAACAAAAATATGACTCTATGTGAATGCCTCCGGCGGTGTACCGGGATGTGCAAGGAATCAAGAGCGACATGTATGAAAGAATTATTCAAGGTGGCTTTGCCACAAATACGATGTCAACTACATGATCATGCAAAGCAATATGACAATGATGATGTATGTCATAATAAACGGAACGGTGGAAAGTTGCATGGCAATATATCTCGGAATGGCTATGGAAATGCCATAATAGTAGGTATGGTGGCTGTTTTGAGGAAGGATATGTGGTGGGTTTATGGTACCGGCGAAAGTTGCGTGGTACTAGAGAGGCTAACAATGGCGGAAAGGTGAGAGTGCGTATAATCCATGGACTCAACATTAGTCATAAAGAACTCACATACTTATTGCAAAAATCTATTAGTCATTGAAACAAAGTACTACGCGCATGCTCCTAGGGGGATAGATTGGTAGGAAAAGACCATCGCTCGTCCCCGACGGCCACTCATAAGGAAGACAATCAAAAAACATCTCATGCTCCAACTTTGTTACATAACGGTTCACCATACGTGCATGCTACGGGACTCACAAACCTTAACACAAGTATTTCTCAAATTCACAACTACTTACTAGAATGACTCTAATATCACCATCTTCATATCTCAAAACAATCATAACGAATCAAACTTCTCATAGTATTCAATGCACTTTATATGAAAGTTTTTATTATATCCCTCTTGGATGCCTATCATATTAGGACTAATTTTATAACCAAAGCAAATTACCACGCTGTTTTAAGGACTCTCAAAATAAAACCACTGTTGTGCTCTAAAAAGATATAACTGAAGCCCTAGAGCAATTTTGCCTAGCTCAAAAGATATAAGTGAAGCACATAGAGCATTCTAAGAAATCATGATTCATGCGTGTCTCTCCCAAAAGGTGTGTAAAGCAAGGATGATTGTGGCAAACTAAAAAGCAAAGACTCAAATCATACAAGACGCTCCAAGCAAAACACATATCATGTGGTGAATAAAAATATAGCCTCAAGTAAAGTTACCGATAGACGAATACGAAAGAGGGGATGCCTTCCCGGGGCATCCCCAAGCTTAGGCTTTTTGACATCCTTGAATATTACCTCGGGGTGCCTTGGGCATCCCAAATCTTAGGCTCTTGCCACTACTTATTCCATAGTACATCAAATCCTTACCCAAAACTTGAAAACTTCACAACACAAAACTCCAACAGACAATCTCATAAGCTCCGTTAGTATAAGAAAATAAATCACCACTTTGGTACTGTTCTGAACTCATTCTTTATTTATATTGGTGTAATATCTACTGTATTCCAACTTTTCCATGGTTCATACCCCCAAATACTATCCATATATGCATCAAAATAAGCAAACAACACGCGAAAAACAGAATTTGTCAAAAACAGAACACTCTGTAGCAATCTGGATGTTTCGAATACTTCTGTAACTCTAAAAATCCTGAGAAATTAGGAAGTCCTAGAAAATGTGTCTATTAATCTTCTGCAAAAAGAATCGACTAAAAGTCACTCTCCAGCTAAAAATGAGAATTGTTTTCGTGAGAGCAAAAGTTTCTGTTTATCAGCAAGATCAAATTAACTATCACCGTAGGCTATCCCAAAGGTCTTACTTGGCACAAACACTAATTAAAACACAAAACCACATCTAACCAGAGGCTAGATGAAATATTTATTGCAAAACAGAACCTAAAAAGCAAAACAAAATTAAAATTGGGTTGCCTCCCAACAAGCGCTATTGTTGTCACAGCCCTAGCTTTAGCTTTGCTTGTGGACTAGTCTTGGTTGTTGCATCATGTTTAAGTTTCAATTAGACTTGAAATGGGGAATGACCAAACCCTAGCACCAAATGAATTCAAATAGGCTCAAATAAAATCATTTTCAATGAACCAAAATGCCCTTCACAAAATGTTCATCATTTTTGGTTTTGGTTAAAACCTCTGGCAAAAATGGTGCACATTTTTCTAGGACACTCTGGATTATTGAATTAATCCATAAAGTATTTGCATTTGGACATTTAAATACTATAAATATTTTTACATGTCCAAATAATTCTGAAAGTACTTGAGGGTTGTTGGCAATAATTTCTCAAGTGCCCACAATTATCTTCAGCATTTTACCAAATGGTTTAGTGTCTACTAAATCAAAACACAAAGATAGAAAAAGGAAAACAGAACAGAAATAAAATAGAGTAGAGAAAACTTACCTGGCACTTTTGGCCCAACACTGTGCACCTCGGCCCACCACCGCTGCCAGTCATCTCCCTCCTCTTGCTAGAAGGCAGCAGAGGAGAAGCGGAGCACGCCCCCGTGCGAGCGCGCCACGCCGGCAGCAGCCTGCCTCCCTCCCAAGCTCTCTAGTTGCGCCACGAAGCTGCCACGCGACCCCCTTGACGCTCTCTCACTCTCCCCCGTCCTCATCCTCTCCCCTGGACCTCTCTCTCTCTCACCACCGAATGGAGCCGCCGCCACCCCTCGCCGTTGCCGTGGCCACCACCTCCCCCTCGCCTTACCGACGAGTCCAAGAGCTTCACCAAGTCTCCCTCGTCCTCTCCGTCAAGCCATGAGACGCCGGACGCCTCGAAGCGCCGCCCCCAATGCCTTCTTCTTCCTTGAGTCGCCGAGATCGCCGGCGACCTCCCGTCGTCACCAGCCCCTCCCCGAGCTCGCCGAGGCCTCCATTAAACTCGTTGTGAGCTCCGCCGTATTCCCCCTCTCTCCATTGCTCGCTCCCATGCTGTAGCGTCATTCCCCGCTGTCACCGAAGCTTGCCGCCGTTGCGCTTCATCGCCACCATGGCTGGAGCAGACGTAGCTTGAAGCCGAGCACACCACCGTGCTCAGTGCGTCCTCACGTGCCCGTAGCAACCACCGCCCGTCCTATCGCTCGCCACAACGCCGTGCCCGTGCGTGCCGGAGCTCCGGCAGCCGCCAAGCTCAACGCAGCGCTCGATTCCAGACACCCCAGCCGCTGACTCCTATCCCGTTGGATGCGGAAGAGCGCGAGCTACGCGTAGATGATCGTTGCCGCTGTTTTGGTCGCCGCAGGGTGTTTCCTGAGCCCCTTTGCCGTGTTTGTCGCAGTCGGCGTCAAGCCGCCGGCGCGTTTGACCTTTTGACCAGGGGTTTGACTCCCCCTGAGTCACTGACAAGTGGGCCAGGCCCTATCTAACCCTAGATTAGTTTCTTTAGTCAGTGACTAATTAACAGTGTTAATTAGTTATGACACTAATGTGCGGGACCCATAGGCCAGGTTTGACCTGGAGGGTTCAGTTGACCTGCTGACGTCACTCTGACATAATGCTGACGCAGTAATAACTTTTCTGGATTTTAAATAAATCTAAACGATTTATTTATTTCAGAAAATAGTTAAAACTTCTAAAAAACATAGAAATTCAACCGTAACTCCAAATGAAATAATTTATATATGAAAAATTATCAGAAAAATGCAATCTATCCATCTGTACTATTTTCATGCAAGTTAGAACAACTTATAGCTGCTGTTTAGGACAAATCATATAAAGGGCATTTAAACCTTCACATATGGAGTTTGAATTTGAAACTAGGGTTCAAACCAACTTCATTTAACTTGTGGCCAGTTGCATTAGCTCAAATCACAGCATATTGCCAAGTCACAGTCATGCATCATATTGTTGCATTGCATTGATTGTGTTCTCTCTTGTTTGCCGGTGTTTGTCCCCTCTCAGTAGACGGTGTTCCGACGATGAGTTTGATGACACCGATGAAGAGCAATACTATCTTCAGAAGTGCCAGGCAAGCAAAACCTCCTTGTTCATCCCGATACAATCCCACTCTCTCGCTCCTGCTCTCTTTTACTGCATTAGGACAACAACGATTCACTGTTACATGTTGTGGTAGTTGAACCCCTTTCCTCTGCATGACCTGTCATTGCCACAGTAAATAGATGAAACCCACTAGCATGAGTAGGAGTTGTTTGAGCCCTGATGTGCCTACTCATTCATGCTTGTTTGTCATGCCTGCTATTGCTTAGAGTTGTGTTAGGTCTGATTCATCGGGGATGAATTGGGAAGTTGTGAACATGTCCTACTGTTGAGAGCTAAGTGTGTGAACACGATTTGGTAAAGGTAGTGGTGAGAGGCCATGTAGGAGTACATGGTGGGTTGTCTCATTGAAACCGTCCTCAAGAACTGAGTTCTGTGTTTGTGATCCATGAACAGCTAACGCACATTGGGTTCCGGTAACTCGGCCCCTCTCGACTTATTAATCAACCTGATTTCTGTCCAGGAGTTGCAACTAGTTTCTGGTGTTTGTAGGTAGTGCTAGTAGTCTACCAAGTGGCACCCGGTACAGGTGGGTTTGGGACAGACCAGGCACAGTGGCACGGTGTACCAAGTGGCACCCGGATGGTGGGCTTGGGAACCCTGCTCACATCGTTTGGGTTCGTGACCGACACCCCGGCCGGATCTCCTTGCGGATGGAACCCGAATAGGCGATAAACCTGGACTAGAGACTTGCGAGGTTAGTCAGGTCGTGGCCGACACCCTCGCCAGGCTTCCGCTTGAAGGTTGCCGAGATACATGACGTGTACATGGCGGTAAGTGGCGAGAGCGTGTGTGAAGAAGTACACCCCTGCAGGGTTAACATCATCTATTCGAATAGCCATGTCTGCGGTAAAGGACTTCTGGGTTGCCTGTACAGTTCATAGACTAGTGAAAGTGGATACTCTAAAATGCGCAAGATAAGCGTGAGTGCTATGGATGGCGTTCTCGTAGGGAGATGGGAGCGGATCCATAGTGGTGTATTGATATGGTGAATATGTGGACTCGTGTGCGCCACCTCAAAAGAGTTACTTGCAATCGTAGTACACGATAGCCACCGAGTCAAAGCTGGCTTGCTTCAGTTAAACTCCACCACCCCTTTGTTGATACTGATGCATATGTAGCTAGTTTTGATGTAAGTCTTGCTGGGTACATTTGTACTCACGTTTGCTTAATTTATGCTTTTTGCAGAGAGACTTCTGTCTCACTAGTAGTTCCGCGTGGACTTCGATGTTTAGCTTGTTACCTCAGCTACGATCTTGTGCCCTCGGCAGGGTCTTGTAGATAGTCAGGCTTCTCAGCCTTTTCTGTCTGTACTTAGACAAGTTAAGCTTCAGCTTGTGCTTGTTGCTTGTATGACTTGAATGTTGGGTCATCAGAACCATGTTTGTAATATCTGGTTCTTCGGAGCCTAATGAATAAATACTTTGAGTTGTAGAGTTTTGTTGTGATGCCATGTTGTATTTGCACATATCGAGCATATTGTGTGTATGATTTGAAATGCTTGGTATGTGTGGGGTCCGACAACCTAGTTGTTTATCCCTGGTAGCCTCTCTTACCGGGAAATGTCTCCTAGTGCTTCCACTGAGCCATGGTAGCTTGCTACTGCTCCGGAACACTTAGGCTGGCCGGCATGTGTCCTTCTTCGTTCCTATGTCTATCCCTTCAGGGAAATGTCACGCGGTGTCTACAGGAGTCCTGTTAGCCTGCTACAGCCCAGATTCTCCGGAGTCCTGTTAGCCCAGCTGCTACAGCCCGGATTCACTCGCTGATGACCGACACATTCGTTGATGGGTCATGTATGCCTGTCCCTGTAAGTTAGTGCCACTTTGGGTTTACGACTAGTCATGTCGGCCCGGGTTCTCTATCATATGGATGCTAGCGACACTATCATCTACGTGAGCCAAAAGGCGCAAACGGTCCCGGGCCAGGTAAGGTGGCACCCGTGGGAATACCGTGCGTGAGGCCGCAAAGTGATATGATGTGTTACATGCTAGATCGGTGTGACTTAGGATCGGGGTCCTGACAATTGTTTAACAACCCTAGCTAGGCATAAAAACACGAATAGATCTAAATGTTCTCATCTTCGGTATTCAACTATTTTCTCATCAAGTCTTCAAAAACTCGTCTAAGAAATTCTATTCTTTCTTTTATTTCCCTTCTAGTAGATGAACTTAAATCATGAAAGGGACTTTGATTGTTGATCTTAAAATTCATAAACCCAAAATCGAGATCATCACCGTATATGTCATCATATAAAGTACGTAGCTCGTTTTTAACGGGTTCCTTCATCATTTTATTCAACCAATCTCTATTAAACCCTACATCAATTCCCCATTATCCAATCAAACTCCTCAAAAGTTTCAAGATACAATGATTGAGAGATCTCGGAATGGGGAACTCTTTTCCTAAGATTTTCACTATAAGATTGATAGTCCCTAGATTCCAAACTGCGCATAGTTTCTTTATCATGGAGGATGTCTATAATTGGAGGGTGTTCAACATCCTTTTTATAGAAAGAAAAAATATCCCTAGCTTCTTGGATAATAAAATCAAATTCACCCATAGGAATAATAGTGGCAATCTTTTTAGCTATAGGATGATTGATTTTAGGAAGTTCATAAAACACCGTTTGTAAAGTAGGATGAAGATGCACAAATTTTCTTTCTAATTTCTCAACAAGCATCACAATAGCATTAGCATAACAATTTGTCTCAAGAAGAATGGTTCTTTTATTAATAGGCAAGGAACACGTACAATCAAAGAATTCTTGTATAATACTTTTCCCTGTAATATTACCATCTCCTATAAGAAAGATTTTAGTTTTGTAATTAGGAGGCTTTTCAGCTCCGGAATCCAAAGAGCAAGTTTCCAGATTCTCCTCAAGATTTTCAGCGATAACATCCCCAGTTTCAGACATGATGGTGGCAAACGAGCAAACGGAGAATACGAACGGAAGAAGGGCGAAGAAAAGGCGAATCTTTTCGAAAATCCTTTTAGAAGTGGGGGAGAGGAAAATGAGAGGCGAATGGCGAATAATGTAATGCGAGGGATGAGAGTTTATGATGGGCACTTGGTATGTCTTGGCTTGGCGTAGATCTCCCCGGCAACGGCGCCAGAAATCCTTCCTGCTACCTCTTGAGCTTGCATTGGTTTTTCCCTTGAAGAGGAAAGGGTGATGCAGCAAAGTAGAGTAAGTATTTCCCTCAGTTTTGAGAACCAAGGTATCAATCCAGTAGGAGACAACGCGCAAGCCACCGAATACCTGCATAAACAAACACCAACCTTGCACCCAACGTGATAAACAGGTTGTCAATCCCTTCACTGTTATTTGCAACGTGAGATCTGATAGACATGGATAAACGGTAAGTAATATTTTTGGTATTTTTTGGTTTATGGAATGGAAAGTAAAAGATTGCAAAGAAAGTAAATAGGAAACTAAAATTGTAGATCGAAACTTATATGATGGAAAATAGACCCAGGGGCCATAGGTTTCACTAGAGCTTCTCTCAAGATAGAAAATATTACGGTGGGTGAGCAAATTACTGCCGAGCAATTGATAGAAAAGCGCAAAGTTATGATGATATCTAAGGAAATGATCATGAATATAGGCATCATGTCCGTGTCAAGTAGACCGAAACGATTCTGCATCTACTACTATTACTCCACACATCGACCGCTATCCAGCATGCATAGAGCATTAAGTTCATAAAGAACGGAGTAATGCCTTAAGCAAGATGACATGATGTAGAGGAATTAACTAAAGCTATATGATGAAAACCCCATTTTTTTACCCTCGATGGCAACAATACAATACGTGCCTTGCTGCCCCTACTGTCACTGGGAAAGGACACCGCACGATTGAACCCAAAGCTAAGCACTTCTCCCATTGCAAGAAAAACCAATCTAGTTGGCCAAACCAAATCGATAGTTCGAAGTGACTTGCAAAGATATCAAATCATGCATAAAAGAATTCAGAGGAGATTCAAATAATATTCATATATAAGCTGATCATAAATCCACAATTCATCAGATCTCGGCAAACACACCGCAAAAGAGTATTACACCGAATAGATCTCCAAGAACATCGAGGAGAACTTTGTATTGAGAATCAAAGAGAGAGATGAATCCATCTAGCTACTAGCTATGGACCCTAGGTCTGTGGTAAACTACTCACGCTTCATCGAAGAGGCAATGGTGTTGATGTAGAAGCCCTCCATGATCGAATCCCCCTCCGGTAGGATGCCGAAAAAGGCCCCTAGAAGGGATCTCACGGGTACAGAAGGTTGCGGCAGTGGAAAAGTGGTTTCGTGGCTCCCCTGGAAGTTTTTGGGGTATTTGAGAATATATAGGAGGAAGATCTAGGTCAGGGGGTCACCGAGGGGCCCACAAGGTCAGGGGGCGCGCCCTCCACCCTTGTGGCCGCCTCATGGCTCTTCTGACTTGCACTCCAAGTCTCCTGGGTGTCTTCTGGTCCAAGAAAAATCATCGTGAAAGTTTTATTCCGTTTGGTATTCCTTTTCTGCAAAACTCTAAAACAAGGAAAAAGCAGAAACTGGCACTGGGCTCTAGGTTAATAGGTTAGTCCCAAAAAACATATAAAATAGAATATTAATGCATATAAAACATCCAAAACTGATAATATAATAGCATGGAACAATAAAAAATTATAGATACGTTGGAGACGTATCACATCCACACAAAACTCAACAGAAACCTCGTGTGATCTATTAGTATAATAATGCAAATCACTACTTTAAGTACTGTTGAAAACCAATTCATATTATGTTTTTGAATTGTAGCTAATGTATTGTAACTTTTCCATGGCTTATGCCACCGATAGAATCGATAGTTTCATCAAAACAAGCAAAACAATGCATCAAAAATAGAATCTGTCTTAAACAGGACAGTCTGTAGTAATCTGAACATTCACCATACTTCTGGTACTCCAAAACTTCCAAAATATTAGGAAAAAATAAAAAATATATATATCAAGACTGTGCAAAAAGTTTCATAAGCTTTTGACATTCCAGTAAAAAATGTAAAATCACGCACTACATCCAAAGTTTCTGTTTTTGCACCGCACATACCAACAAGCAATCTACTAATCCTAAAGGCAAATCTTGTCACAATAATTTTACAATACAATGGATTTTAACAAGGGGATAATGTTGAAAAGTTTCTGTAATTAAGATTCACAAAGTTTCCATGGGCATGAACAAATTCAAGGCTAGCTCCCACTTTCACAATGCTCGTCCCTCTCACTTTCACTTTTCTTTTTGTGAAGTTTTAAGTTCCCCTCTATATTTATTTTGTTTTTAAACTTTATAAAAGCACTCAACAGAAATAAACGACTCTCTAAAACTTCCGGGTTGTCTCCCAGGCAGCGCTTTCTTTAAAGCCATTAAGCTAGGCATAAAGTGCTCAAGTAATGGATCCACCCGGATCCCAAGGTATATCAAAGCCAATTTTAATTAACAATGATTTGGGATTTAGTAGTGAGCACAAAGCAACATATATAACGCAATGACGAAGTCTAACTCTCTTCCTATGCATCGGCATGTCATAAAAGAACAATTCATGCACATCAAGTAAAGGCCAATACATAGCATAAGCAGTTTCTTGCAATTTTATCATGTTGGAAACATAGAGAGGCAGAGATGTAGTTCCTCTCTCATAATAATTGCAAGTAGGAGCAGTAAGCACATGCATATTATATTCATCAAAATCATCATGTGCAACAGTAAAAGGCAACCCATCAATGTAATCCCTAATAAGTGTAAACTTCTCCGATATAGTGTAGTTTGGAGAATCCTAAAAGATAATAGGACTATCATGTATGGGTGCAATAGCAACAATTTCATTCTTGACATAAGGAACTATAGCAAGTTCATCTCCATAAGCATAATTCAAATTGGCATCTTGGCCATAAGTGTAGCAAGTATCAAGTTCATCAAAAAGGGATATTTCAAGAGAATCAACAGGATCATAGCAATTATCATAGCATTCATCCTTTAGAAAGAACGAATGGACATTAAACAATGTATGAGTTGGAGGGTTACTCTCATTAGAAGGTGGGCACGGGTAGCTAATCCGCTCTTCCTCCTTTTGTTCTTTGCTCTCCTCGTCATCTTTTTCATCGAATGAGCTCATAGTTTCATCAATTCCTTCTTCCATAGACTCCTGTAAAATATTAATCTCTTCTTGGATAGCGGAGATTTTCTCAATAAATTCATCAATATCAGAATTATATTGATAATTATCATAGCAATATTTAAGGATGGCAAAATATCCAGGTCTATAAACATCATCATCAAAAGCTTCATACTTTAAAAACAAAGATTCAATATCATAAGCACCCTTAAAAGCAACAAATTATTCTATTCGTTCCACATCATAATAATCATATCTACCATTGGCATAAGAGCCAAGGTTTCATTATCATTAAATTTGCATGAAAAGGGAAGGTGTGGGGCGTTCATCCTAGAGCAACAAATATAATCATATCTCTGGCATAAATTCCAAGCATACCAAGGCAACATATCAATTTGATCCCATAAAAGTTTTCCTTTTTGAGTCAAGCGATAATCCCTAAAGTATTCACGTTGATCCAACGTTACTCCCATTATCAAGTTGCATGGGGTTTTCTCAGGATTATCAAAGTAGTGCATAATATTTTTACATAACGGGCATCGAGGGTTTTAGGAGGTTCCCCATCTCCATGAGTAGCAAGTACATCTAATTTTTTGGTGTTTCGTGTTCCACATCCATAACTAAAGATAGAGAACAACTTAGAACAGGAAATAAAAACTACTTAGTGATAAAGCAAACAAGCACACACGAGAATATTCACCCCACACTATTGCTCCCCGACAACAACGCCAGAAAAAGGTCTTGATAACCCACAAGTATAGGGGGTCATTTGTAGCCTTCTTAGATAAATAAGAGTGTCGAACCCAACGAGGAGCTAAAGGCAGAACAAATATTCCCACAAGTTCTATCGACCACCGATACAACTCTACGCACACTTGACGTTTGCTTTACCTAAAACAAGTATGAAACTATTTTGCAAGAATAAAACTACGAGTACTTTGCGAGAATAAAACTATGGATAAATTGCAAGGTAATAAAAGTGGATAGCTTTTGTCAACAAGAAAGTCATTTGTCCCTCGGCAATCGATAACAAGTACCGGTAATCATTCTTGCAATTCTACATGAGGGAGAGGCATGAGCTAACATACTTTCTCTACTTGGATCATATGCACTTATGATTGGACCCCTAGCAAGCATCCGCAACTACTAAAGATCATTAAGGTCATGAAACCCAACCATAGCATTAAGTATAAAGTCCTCTTTATCCCATACGCCATAACCCACTTATCCACGTTTGGGCTGTTGTCATCCCCCGCAACACTGACAATAAGCAAACCATGAACATATTGCAACACCCTACAGTGGGGGCCGCTCCACTTCCGCAACACGGAGGGCACCGTAGGGTAGCACCATAAATAAAATATAAAATCATACCAACCAAGATCACGATTAACCCATAGGACAAAACGGATATACTCAAACATCATTGGATAGCCAAATATCGTTGGGAAATAATATATGGAGTTGAGCACCATGTTTAAGTAGAGATTACAGCAGGGAGAAGGAGTGTTACACCGCTGCATAGAGGAGGAGAAAGTTGGTGTTGACGGTAGCAAGGTTTTTGATGTAGATCGCCGTCACGATCCTTGCCCCGGCGGCACTCCAGCGCCACCGGGAGAGATGGGGAGAGAGCCCCCCTCCTTCTTGTCCTTCCTTGGCCTCCCCCTAGATGGGAGGAGAGTTCCCCCTCTGGTCCATGGCCTCCATGGCGGCGGAGGGGCGGGAGCCCCTCCAGGATTGGATCTCCCTCTCTGTTCTCTTCTATTTCGCATTCCCCAGATCTTGCCCTTCACGGTTTCTTAAATTCCCGGAGATCTGTAACTCCGATTGCACTGAAATTTTTACATGATTTTTTCCATAAGTTTTCTTTCTTGTGCCAGAAGAAGGGCCCCAACCGCCATACAAGGAGGGCATAAGACACCTGGGCACGCTTGGCACCCCCTGGCGCGCCCTGGTGTATCTTGGGGGCTATGGGCCCCCGTTTGCGTTGATTCCACCTCCCAAAAATCACATATATTCCAAAATAATTATCCGTAAATTTTTATCGTGTTTGGACTTTGTTTGATAGGGATTTTTTGCAAAACAAAAAACATGCAACAAACAGGAACTGGCACTGGGCACTAGATCAATATGTTAGTCCAAATAAATCATATAAAATGTTGCCAAAAGTATGTGAAAGTTGTATAATATTGGCATGGATCAGACAAAAATTATAGATACGACGGAGACGTATCAGGGGCGAAGCCTTCTATCAGGCAGGGGCGACCAGTGGGATCGGCGTGTACTAATATGCCGCCGAACATGAGGAGATAACCAGGGGCGGGGAAGCCCTCGGTGCGGGTGTGGTTTCTAGCAACCGTTGAGCCATCGATTCGGTTAGCGATCCAACAATGGAACTCTCAATGAAAGCACCAATGTCGGTGTCAAAACCGGCAGACCTCGGGGTACGGGGTCCCGAACTGTGGATCTAAAATCGATGGTTAACAAGAGACGATGAACACGATGTTTACCCAGGTTCGGGCCCTCTCGAAGAGGTAATACCCTACGTCCTGCTAGATTGTATTGGATGCATTGTATGGTTTATAGAGTAGATCTACCTCGATATCAACATGAGCTAAACCCTAAGGTGATGAGGTGACGAATATAACTCTAGCCCTAAAGACTAAAAACCCTCGGTTTATATAGACACCGGTAGGGCTAGGGTTACCGGAGACATATTACAATAAGGAATAAAGAGATCCTGTCACATCCCTAGTTCTGGTATGCACTAGGCTAGCCCTTCATGTGTGCATCATGTTTAAATTTCTCAGAAACTTGAAATGGGGGATGATAAACCCTAGCAGCAAATGAAATTCAACTAGGTTCAAACTTAAATCTTTTCAATGATCCCAAAATGCCCTTTAGAAATGTTCATCATTTTTTAATTGGTCCAGCACCTCTGACAAAAATGATGCACATATTTCTAGGCCATTCTTGATTTTTGAATTAATTCATATTGTATTTGAATTGGGGCATTTAAATACTATAAATATTTTTAAATGCTCCAACAATTTTGGAATTAGTTGAGGGCCTCTGGAATAATTCATTTAGTGCCCATAACTATTTCCAGAATTTTCAAAAGTGATTTGGTTTGAAAACCAAATTTAAACAAATTTGCATAAATAGAAAATAGAACAAAAATAGAAATAAGACAGAGAGAGAAACCCACCTGGACCTTACCTGGCGCTCACCTGGCCTGGCGCAGCACGGCCCAGCCCAGCTGGCCGACGCCAGTCGTCGTCTCCACCACGCCAGGAGGTCGCTGGGCGCGTGCCCGACGCGCGCGACCACGCGCCCCGGCCACCTCCTGCTTGCCGCTTCTCCCTGGACGTCCCAGGAGACGCCACGCGTTCCCCTCGACCCTCTACTCCTCCCCCCTCACCGCAGCTCTCTCCCCTCTCCTCTCTGCTCTCTTCCCGAGCGGAGCTCGTCGCCGCCGACGCTGTTCACCGCGGCCACCGGCCCTCCCTCACCCATCCAGAGTGTCCAGAAGAACCGCCGTCGTCCCACTACTAGGAAAAGGCCTGCTAGTGGCGCACCTGTTTTGGCTACTAATGGCGCACTACAGGTGCGCCACTAGCATCACGCCATTAGAATTTAATACTAATGGCGCACCAGGGAGTGCGCCATTACTAACAATTTCTTTTTCAAAAAAAATTCAGAATTTTTTTTTCATTTTTTTCTTAATCTCGGGTGACTATGGCTTAATCTCATGTCAATATGCTTAATCCCAAGTCAAATCGCACTAAGTGGTCAAACTTCCCGAAAGGTCACCCATCCTCACAATACTTTAGCCCGAGCACGCTTAACTTCGTAGTTCTATCCAACCCCAGCACCACCTCACTTAACAGGCACTTGTTGATATATCTATCATATCAATCGTATTAAACCTCGTTGATGTCTAGGACTTTGTTCATGTTCATGAGTATGATGAAATTTTGAAAAATATTTCAAACTTCCCGGTCATATTACGTATCATTTTTTGAAAAAAAAATTCCAGAAAAAAAGTTCGAAACCAAATTTTTTTTCTGCTACTAGTGGCGCACCTAGCAAATGGTGCGCCACTAGTAAGTTAGAATTTTTTTCCATTTTTATCCCCTCTAGATCTTAAAAGCCCCGTAACTTTTTCTGTTAGGTTTTTGAGGATTTTGAAAATGTTTAACGGGGTTCCCCCAGTTAAATTCGGATGTAACTTTTCGAGTAGATGATTTTTCATATAAAAAACTTTTTAATCCGAGTTCGTATGCAAAAGTTATGCCCATTTTACAAATTCCAGAGAGATTTTGCAGATAAAGTCGAAATTCATATTTGTAAATTTTCCCAACAAGTAGACCACATATCACATGGGAAACTTCTTTTCTTTTATTTTTTTGACATTTCCATCATTTTCTTTTATTTTTTTAACTGAAAAGGCGGTCCCGGGGGGGTGCATCCGGTGGAATTTTTGGGCCAAGTTAGTAATGGCGCACCATGAGAGTGGTGCGCCATTACTAGTTGAACTAGTAATGGTGCACCACACACACGGTGCGCCATTACTAGTTTTGAAAAAAATAAAAAAAATGATAAAAAAATTGAAAAAAATTTACTAGTGGCGCACCGTGGATGTGGTGCGCCATTACTAGTTTAACTAGTAATGGCGCACTATGGATAGTGCGCCATTACTAGTTTTGAAAAAAAAATTGTTACTAGTGGCGCACCATGGATGTGGTGCGCCATTAGTATTTGGACACTAATGGCGCACCAACACATGGTGCGCCATTAGTATATAGTAGTGGCGCACCACATGTGTGGTGCGCCATTAATGTCCATATTATCTATAGCCCTTTTCCTAGTAGTGTCCCCTGCGTCGTCTACACCAAGTCGTTCGACGCCAGGAAGCCTGCAAGGACGCCAGCGACCCCTTCTTCAACCTCGGGTCGCCGAGATCGCTGGCGACCGTACGACGTCCCTGATGCCTCCCCGAGCCCGCCGAGTCCTCCATTGGAACCCCAATGAGCTCCTCCATCTTCCCCCTCACTCCCCGTGCTCTAATATGTGCGCTAGCCACCGCCCCGCGAGTCCCGAGCGCCGCCATCCCCCATGGCCGATGAGGTCCTCGCTCCTGAGCACCTCCGCTCGGTCCAGTGGCAACAGCGTGCTCCTGGAGCTCCCAGGAATCCGCCCCGCCGCTTAGCTCGCTCGTCAGCCAAGCGCAGCGCCTCGCCCGTGCTAAGCCAAACTCCGGCCACCGCCAGCCGTCGTTGCAGTCGTCGTTTCCGGCCTCCTCTCGCCCAGCCGCATACTCCGTTGGATGCGGCGCACGTCCAGCAGCCCGTAGGGCCAAACCGCGAGTCGAACGGTCGCCGGACGGCGAATCCCGAGCGCCTCCGCCGCCGTGTTTGGTCGCCGGCGGCTAACCGCCGGTGCGCTGACGTGGCCACCTAGTTAGGGCTAATCACCCACTAATTAACCCCCTGACCCACTTACACATGGGCCCCACCGGTTTAATTAGCCAGCTAACGAAATTAGTTAGAACTAATCCAACCCGACTGGACCCATGCGTCAGCATTCACTTTGCTGACGTGGCCGTTGACCTGTCCCACCTGTCAGTGTCTCTGACCAGCACCGTGTCACCGACCAGTGGGCCCCATTGGTCAGGTTTGACCTGGACCGCGCCTGTTGACCTGCTGAGGTCAGCGTGACGCAATGCTGACGCAGTAATAGGTTTTTCTGGATTTATTCTTACTCAGGAAATTCCAGAAAATAGTGCTAACTTCAAAAATTCATAGAAATTAATTTGTAACTCCAATGAAAAGATTTATATATGAAAAATGATCAGAAAAATCCAATCTATCCATCTGTACCATTTGCATGCATGTTTAAACAACTTAACCTTGCTGTTTAGATCAAAACATGATAATGCACTTTATAAGTTCTTAGTTTGAATTTGAATTTGAACCTTTGGTTCAAATCAACTCAAACCCTTCTGTTCTTAGCTGCATCAACTCAAATCACAGCATATTGACATGTCATGATCATGCATCATATTGTGCATTGCATTGATTGTGTTCTTTCTGTGTTTGCCGGTGGTTGTTCCCCCTCGGTAGACGTATGTTCCGACGATGAGTTCGATGACACCGAAGAAGATAAGCGTGAGTGTTATGGATGGCGTTCTCATAGGGAGACGGGAGCGAATCCATAGTGGTGTATTGATATGGTGAATATGTGGACTCGTGTGCGCCACCTCAAAAGAGTTATTTGCAGTCATAGTTTAGGATAGCCACTGAGTCAAAGCTGGCTTGCTGCAGTCAAACTCCACCACCCCCTTTGTTGATACTGATGAATATGTAGCTAGTTCTGATGTAAGTCTTGCTGGGTACATTTGTACTCACGTTTGCCTATTTTATGTTTTGCAGAGAGACGCCAGTCTCGCTAGTAGTTCCGTGTGGATTTCAACGTTTAGCTTGATACCTCAGCTACGATCTTGTGCCCTCGGCAGGATCTGGTAGATAGTCAGGCTTCTCAGCCTTTTTCATTTGTAGATGTCTGTACTCAGACATGTTAAGCTTCCACATGTGCTTTGACTTGTATGCTCTAGATGTTAGGTCATGAGACCCATGTTTGTAATATCTCGCTCCTTGGAGCCTAATGAATAAATACTTTGAGTCGTAGAGTTTTGTTGTGATGCCATGTTGTATTTACACATATCGAGCATATTGTGTGTATGATTGAAATGCTTGGTATGTGTGGGATCCGACAACCTAGTTGTTTATCCTTGGTAGCCTCTCTTATGGGGAAATGTAGTCTTGTGCTTCCATGAGCCATAGTAGTCCGCTACAGCCCGGTTCACCGGAGTCCTGCTAGCCCAGCACTACTACTCCGGAACACTTGACTGGCCGGCATGTGAATCACTTCGTTCCTGTGTCTGTCCCTTCGGGGAAATGTCACGCGGTGACATCCGGAGTCCTGCCTAGCTTGCTACAGCCCGGTTCACCGGAGTCCTGTTAGCCCAGTGCTACAGCCCGGATTCGCACGCTGCTGACCGACATGCTCGATGTTGATTCATGTATGCCTGTCCCCGTAAGTTAGTGCCACTTTGGGTTCATGACTAGTCATGTCGGCCCGGGTTCTCTGTCATATGGATGCTAGCGACACTATCATATACGTGAGCCAAAAGGCGCAAACGGTCCCAGGCTGGTAAGGCGGCACCCGTGGGAATACCGTGCGTGAGGCCGCAAAGTGATATGAGGTGTTACCGGCTAGATCGATGTGACTTGGAATCGGGATCCTGACAGATCCTGCCTATCTTTGTCTTGGAGGGCACACCACGGCTTCATAGATCTCCTGTCGTTGTACGACTTCACCTGTCCGGCCCATATACGATGGACCGAGACTTTGAGGACCCCTTAATACATGACTCCCTCAATAATGAAAAGTAAGGATGACAATACTTAAAAGTTAAAACTATGTATTATGCCTAGCTAGGGGCGTAAAACAATAGCGCTTGTTAGGACGCAACCCAATAATTATCTTTATTTTTCCTTTTTCTTTTCTGTTTTTGAGTGTTCACAAATTTATGCTATTTTTATGATTGTGTTTTTGTGTTTTAATTAGTGTTTGTGCCAAGTAAAGCCTTTGGCATGATTTGATTGATAGTTGATTTGATTCTGTGAATAAACAGAAACGTTTGCGCCGAGTAGCAGAATTGTTTAAATTCATTGGAATGTAATAAAATTCTGAAATTTTTACGCATGCTTTTTATATAAATTTCCCACATTTTCCTAAAAAAATTAGACTTTTTGGAGTTACAAAAGTATTGAGTTTGTTCAGATCATTACAGACTATTCCGTTTTTGGCAGATTATATTTTCTTTGCATAGTTTGCTTGTTTTAATGATGCTATGGATTATATCGGGGGGTATAAGTCATGGTGAAGTTAGAATACAGTATGTATTATGCAATAATAAAATATGAATGGGTTTATAATAGCACCTAAAGTTTATGATTTGCTTGTTATACTAACAGATCTCACGAGTTTTCTGTTGAGTTTTGTGTGTTGAAGTTTTCAAGTTTTAAGTGAGATTGCGATGGATGAAGGAATAAGGAGTGGCAAGACCCTAAGCTTGGGGATTCCCAAGGTACTCCAAATGTAATATTCAAGTATACCCAAGCGTCTAAGCTTGGGAATCCCACGGAAGACATCCCCTCTTTCGTCTACAATCCATCGGTAAATTACTTGGAGCTATATTTTATTCATCACATGATATGAGTTTTGCTTGGAGCGTTGTGTATTATATGAATGTTTGCTTTTTAGTTTGCCACAATCATCTTTTCTGCACACACATTTTGAGAGGGACACGCATTTATTCATGATTTGTTAGAATACTTTTTTGTGCTTCACTTATATCTTTTGAGCTAGGAAGTTACTCTAGTGCTTCAGTTATATCTTTTAGAGCACCACGGTGGTTATATTTCAAATAAATAGTTGCACTATCATGCTTCACTTATATATTTTTGAGAGTCTAATAAATATTAATGGCAATATGCATGGGTTATGAAATTGGTCTAATATGATAGGTATTCAAGACGAATATAATAAGAACTTTCATGTAGATCACTGAATATGATAAGTTTGATTTCTTGCAATAGTTTTGAGATATAGAGATGGTGATATGTGGGTTTTACTAGTGAATAATTGTGGTTTAGTAAGAATATTGGTGTTAAGGTTTGTGATTCCCGAAGCATGCACGTATAGTGTCATGTTATGCTAAGAAGTTGGAGCATGATTTATTACTTAAGTGTCTTCCTTTGCATGAAGGTCGAGGTCGCGCGATGGTTAACTCCTACCAACCTCCCCCCTAGGGGCATGCGTAGTAGTACTTTGATTCGAGGGCTAATATACTTTCACAATAAGTATGTGAGTTCTTTACAACTAATGTGAGTCCATGGATTATACGCACTCTCACTTTTCCGCAATTTGCTAGCCTCTTCGGTACCATGCATTGCCCTTTCTCACCTCGAGAGTTGGTGCAAACTCAGTGCATCCAAACCCCGTGATATGATACGCTCTATCACACACAAGCCTCCTTATATCTTCCTCAAAAGAGCTACCATACCTACATATCATGGCATTTCCATAGCCATTCCGAGATATATTGCCATGCAACTTCCACCGTTCCGTTTATATGACACACATCATCATTGTCATATTACTTTGCATGATCATGTAGCTGACATAGTATTTGTGGCTAAGCCACCGTTCATCATTTTTATACATGTTACGCTAGATCATTGTACATCATGTACACTGCCAGAGGCATTCATATAGAGTCATATTTTGTTCTAGTATCGAGTTGTAATTTTGAGTTGTAAGTAAATAGAAGTGTGATGATCATCATTATTCATTATTAGAGCATTGTCCCAGTGATGAAATAAAAATAAAAAAATAAAAAAAGAGGCCAAAAAAGAGCTCATGCAAAAAAAGAGAAAAAGAGAGAAGGGGCAATGTTACTATGTTTTTCCACACTTGTGCTTCAAAGTAGCACCATGCTTTTCATATAGAAAGTCTCCTATGTAGTCACTTTGATATACTAGTGGGAATTTTTCATCATAGAATTTGGCTTGTATATTCCGATGATGGGCTTCCTCAAATGCCCGAGATCTTATAGAGGAAGCAAGTTGTATTCACACCCACTTAGTTTTCAATTTGAGCATTCATACACTTATAGCTCTTAGTGCATCCATTACATGCAAATCCCTACTCCTTGCATTAACATCAGTTGATGGGCATCTCCATAGCCCGTTGATTAGCCACGTCAATGTGGGACTTTCTTCTTTTTTGTCTTCTTCTTATTAATCTCTACCACCGCATCTATTCCACCCATACCGCTATATCCATGGCTTGCGCTCATGTATTGCATGGGGGGTGAAAAAGCTAAAGCGCGTTAAAAAGTATAAACCAATTGCTTGGCTGACACCGGGGTAGTGCATGATTTATACTTTGCGTTAAGAAGATGGAGCATGACAAGGTTGTGTGATTTTGTAGGGATAGTGTTCTTTGGCATTTTTATTTTGAAAGACATGATTGTTTGTTAGTATGCCTAAGTATCCATGTCTTTATGTCAAATTATAGACTATTTCTTTGAATCATTCATATCTAAATATTCATACCATAAAAGAAAGATTTCATGATAGACATGTTAGGTAGCATTCCACATAAAAAATTCTATTTCTATCATTTACCTACTCAAGGACGAGCAGGAATTAAGCTTGGAGATGCTTGATACGTCTCCAACGTATCTATAACTTTTGATTGTTCCATGCTATAGTATCAATCTTGGATGTTTTATATGCAACTACATGCAATTATATATCATTTTTTGGGACTAACCTATTAGCCTAGTGCCAGTGCCAGTTGTTGTTTTTGGCTTTTCAGGAAATCAGTACCAAACAAAGTCCAAATGCTATGAAATTTTTTGATGAATTTTTATGCACCAAGAGAGATCCTAGAAGGTTTGGGAGAAGACCAGACGAGCCACGAGGGAGCGACAAGATAACCAGGTGTGCCCTAGGGGGTGCACCCCTTGGCTTGTGGGCACCTCATGAAACATCTTGACCTAATTCCACCTATATAAATTCTCAAATACTCCCAATACATCAAAGAGCCACCCGAAACACTTTTTCCGTCACAGCAAGTTTCTGTTCTTTCGAGATCCCATCTGGAGGACTTCTCTGGTACTCTGCCGGAGGGGGAATCGGTCATGAAGGGCTTCTACATCATCCTTGCTGCCCTTCCGATGATGCATGAGTAGTTCACCATAGACCTACGGGTCCACAGCTAGTAGCTAGATGGCTTATTCTCTCTCTTTGATCTTCAATACAATGTTCTCCTTGATCTTCTTGGAATTCTATTCGATGTAATCTTCTTTTGCGGTGTGTTTGTTGGGATCTGATGAATTGTGGGTTAATGATCAGATTATTCATGAATATTAAATGAGTCTTCTCTGAATTATCTTATGCATGATTTTTTTTGTGAATCTCTTATGCATAATTGTTATAGCTTTGTATTTCTCGATCTATCCGTTTGGTTTCGCCACCTAGATTGACTTATCTTGCAATGGGAGAGGTGCTTTGTGATGCGTTCAATCTTGCGGTGCTCAATCCCAGTGATAGAAAGGGATATGACATGTATTTGTATTGTTACCATTAAGGATAAAAAGATGGGATTTATTCATATTGTTTGGGTTTACTTTGTCTACATCATGTCATCTTGCTTAAGGCGTTACTCCGTTTTTATAGCTTAATACTAGATGCATGCTTGATAGCGGTCGGTGGGTGGACTAATAGTAGTAGATGCAGGCAGGAGTCAGTCTACTTGTCTCGGACGTGATGCCTATATACATGATCATTTCCTTGAATATCGTCGTAACAATGAGCTTTTCTATCAATTTCCCAACAGCAATTTGTTTACCCACTGCATGCTTTGTGTTCGAGAGAGAAGCCTCTAGTGAAAACTATGGCCGGTCTACTTTTCTCATATATAAAATCCAAAAATACCTTGCTGCAATTTTATTTCCTTTATTTTATTGTGCAATTTACTTTATATATCTACCACTACGAATTTGATCCTTCCAAATAACCGTCACCGGGATTGACAACCCCTTGTTCGCGTTGGGTGCAAGTATTGGCTTTTGTGTGTGCAGGTGCTGCTAATGAGGTTATGTGTGGTGCTCCTACTAGATTGATGACCTTGGTTCTTAACTGAGGGAAATACTTATCTCTACTATAATGCATCATTCTCTCCTCTTTGAGGAAATCCCAACGCAACTCACAAGTAGCAATGAGAGGATCGTTGGTGATGTCAGTGACTTCGATTTCCCCCTCCCGGAGGTAAGTATCCCTGGCGGAATTGCTCCACCGGAGAGCAAAAGTGCTCCTGCCCAGGTTCCACCTCAAGACGGCATCGCTTCGTCCCGAAAGTCTTCCTCTTATTTTTTTCTAGGGCAAAACCCTTCATATAGAAAAACATTGGCACCAGAGGCCAGCTATGGGCCCCACAAGTCATCGGGCGCGCGCCTTGGGGGTGGGCACACCATGATGCCTTGTGAGGAGCAGGTGGCTCCCCTATGGAATTTCTTTGTTCCGGTATTTTTTATATATTTGATAAAAAATACTCATGAAATTTCAGGTCATTTGGATCTCCGTAGAATAGCTATCTCTGTTGTAGCTCTTTTAGGTCCAAAATTCCAGCTGCCGGTAATTTCCCTCTCCATGTAAATCTTGCAAATAAGAGAGAAAAGTCATTAGAATTGCATCATAAAGTGAAATAATGACCAAAAACATTATAAATAATAGTAGGAAAACATGATGCCAAATGGATGTATCAACTTACAACTCGATAAAACTAATACAAGATAACTCTATATGAATGCCTCTGGCAGTGTATCAAGATGTGCAATGATCTACCGTCACATGTATAACAATGATAAATGGTAGTTGTGCCACAAATATCATATCAGCTCTATATGATCATGCAAAGCAGTATGACAATGAACACACAAGTCATGTATATGATGATGATGGAAGTTGCATGGCAACATATCTCAGAATGGCTATGGAAATGCCATAATAGGTAGATATGATGGATGTTTTGAGGAAGATATAAGGAGGCTTATGTGTGATAGAGCGTATCATATCAATGGGTTTGGATGCACCAACGAAGTTTGCACCAACTCTCGAGGTGAGAAAAGGCAATGCACGGTACCGAAGAGGCTAGCAATATGCGGAAAGGTGAGAGTGCGTATAATCCATGGATTCACATTAGATGAAGAACTCACATACTTATTGTGAAATTTTAGTTGCCCTCGAAGCAAAGTACTACTCGCATGCTCCTAGGGGGATAGATTGGGAGGAAAAGACCATCGCTCATCCCCGACCGCCACTCATAAGGTAGACACTAAATAATAAATCATGCTCCAACTTAATCGCAAAACTAGAGGCCATACGTGCATACTTCGGGAATCACAAACTTTAATATCAATATTTTACTAAGCCAAAATCATCCACTAGTACATCTACATATTACCATCTTAATATCGCAAAACTATTGTAGGGAATCAAACATATCATATTCGGTGATCTACAAGTTTTATTTACGATTTTATGACTAACCATGTGAATGACCAATTCATGTTGACTCTCTAAATAGATATAAGTGAAGCATGAGAGTTTACTTGTTTCTACAAAAGACCACACTTTAATAAATATAAGTGAAGCAAAATAGCATTCTACAAATAACGGTTTTCCGAATGTAGAGAAACGAGCATCCAAACTTCAAATGATATAAGTGAAGCACATGAAGTATTCTATAAAGCCATACTCAAAAGATATAAGTGAAGTGCATGAAGCATTCTATAAATAAACCAAGGACTATCTCATACCAGCATGGTGCATCACTAAAATAAAAGTAAAAAATCACACGACACTCCAAGAATTTACGCATATCATTTGAACAAAACAAAAACCAAGACATACCGATAATTGTTGACGAAAAAAGATGGGATGCCTTCCGGGGCATCCCCAAGCTTAGACGCTTGAGTCTACTTGAATATTTACTTGGGGTGGCTTGGGCATCCCCAAGCTTGAACTCTTGCCTCTCCTTATTCTTCTTATATTGATACCCCCTCGATCTTCGAACACTTCATCCACACAAAACTTAACCAAACTTTTTATTAGAGGGGTTAGTACATATAATATCAAATCCCATCATGTCCTGTTATAATATTATTGTATAATTATAATAAAATGTTTCCCATTGTATGCTATCAAAATTCTATGGCTCCCAAATCAATGGAGCTCAACAAGACTTCAATCATAAGTAGATAAAGAAACTATAACAGCAATCTGCGAAAACAGGCCAATCTATAAAGATGCAGATGAAACATATACTTCTGGAATTCCAAAAATTCTGACAAATTAGTAAGTGATAAACAATTTTTATAGCAGTATTGTGTAACAATTTCAGAAACTTTTGACGTTTCAGTAAAAAAAATGTAAATTCAAACACTACAACCAAAGTTTATGTGTTTGCATTGCACATAGCAAACAAGAAACTTAAACATGCTAAAGGTAAACTTGGCACATTATTTTTTAATACAATGGATTTGTACAAGGCGATAATTATTTTTGCGAAAAACTTCCATGAAATTTTTTACATTGTTTCCATGAGCATGAACACAAGTGTCCAAGGTCGACCCTCACTTCCCCAATGCATAACCTTCCAATCGCTTCTCTTTCTGAAAAGTTTTTTGGTTCCCCTCTTTATTTTTTGGTTTTAAACCTTTTAAAAGCACATAACAGAATACAATGGCTCTCTAAAACTTCCGGGTTGTCTCCCAGGTAGCGCTTTCTTTAAAGCCATTAAGCTAGGCATAAAGTGCTCAAGTAATTGATCCAGCCGGATACCAAGGTATATCAAAGCCAATTTTAATTAACATTGATTTACAATTCATTAGTGATCACAAAGAAACATATATCATAGAACAACGGAGTCTAACTCTCTTCCTATGCATCGGCATGTCATAAAAGAACAATTCATGCACACATAATAAAGGCCAATACATAGCATAAGTAGTTTCTTGCAATTTTATCGCACTAGAAACATACAGAGGTGGAGGTGTAGTTCCTATCTCATAATAATTGCAAGTAAGAGCAGCAAGCACATGCATATTATATCCATCAAAATCATCATGTGCAATGGTAAAACGCAGCCCATCAATATAATCCTTAATAAGCGCAAACTTCTCTGATATAGTGTAGTTGGGAGAATTCAAAAATATAATAGGACTATCATGTGTGGGTGCAATACCAACAATTTCATTCTTAACATAAAGAACTATAACGAGTTCGTCCCCATAAGCATCGTTCATGTTGGCATCATGGCCACAAGCATAGCAATCATCAATTTCATCAAAAAGGGATATTTTAAACGAATCCAAGGAAACATAACAATGTATAAGTTGAAGAGTTACTCTCATCAGAAGGTGGTCATGGGTAGCTAATCCGCTCTTCCTCCTTTTGTTCTTCGCTCTCCTCCTCATCTTTTTCACCCAATGAGCTCACAGTTTCATCAATTTCTTCTTCCATAGACTCCTACAAAATATTAGTCTCTTCTTGGACAGCAGAGACTTTCACAATAAATTCATCAATATCGGCATTGTATTTATAATTCTCATAGCAATATTTAAGAGCGCCGTCACAATTTTTGCACTTTTCAAACAAAGATTCAATTTCATAAGCACCCTTAAAAGCGACAAATTCTTCTATTCATTCCACGTTATAGTAATCATATACTCCCTCCGTCCCGAATTACTTGTCGCAGAAATGAATGTATCTAGAACTAAAAAATGTCTAGATACATTCATTTCTACGACAAGTAATTCCGAATGGAGGGAGTATAGCATTAGCATAAGAAGCCAATGTTTCATTATCATTAAATTCACATTGAAAGGGAAGGTGTGGAGCCTTCATCTTAGAGCAACAAGTATAATCATACATAGAGCACATATTTGAAGCATACCAACGCAATATTTTAACTTGATCCCATAAGTGTTTCCCTTTTTGACATAAGCGGTAATCTCTAAAGTATTCACGTTGATCCAATGTGTCTCCAATTATTAAGTTGAATGGGGATTTATCAGGATTATCAAAAAAAGTAATTAGCGTTCCACACATATCTAACATCGAGGGTTTTAGGAGGTTCCCCATCTCCATGAGTAACAAGTACAACTAATTTTTTTGGTATTTCGTGTTCCATATCCATAACTAAAGATATAAAACAACTTAAAATAGAAAATAAAAACTACTTTGTGAAAAGCTAATAAGTGCACATGAGAATATTCACCCCACGCTATTGCGTCCTGGCAACGGCACCAGAAAAAGGTCTTGATAACCCACAAGTATAGGGTAGCAATTGTAGCCCTTTTGATAAGTAAGAGTCTCGAACCAACGAGGAGCTAAAGGTAGAATCAATATTCTGTCAAGTTCTATCGACCACCGATACAACTCTACGCACACTTAATCATTCACTTTACCTAGAACAAGAATAAAACTACTTTGTACATGTAATAGGATAAGTTTGCAAGAATAAAACTAGATACTTAGCTAGATAATAAAAGTTAGTTTGTTTTAGTAGAGAGCTTTTTTTAACACAAAGAGAAAGATTACCCATAGGCAATTGAATATAACACGATAGATACTTATCATATGCAATGAGGGAGAGGCATACGCTAACATACTTTCGTACTTGGATCATATGCACTTATGATTGGAACTCTAGCAAGCATCCGCGACTAGTAAAGATCATTAAGTTAAAACCCAACCATAGCATTAAGCAACAAGTCCTCTTTACTCCCATACACAACAACCCCCTACTCGGGTTTAAGCTTCTGTCACTCTCACAACCCACTATAAGAGAATTATGAATGTATCGCAACACCCTACAGCGGTAATTCCACACGCTTGCGCGACACGGAGGGCACCATAGGACATCACCATATCAACATACAACTCATATCAATCACACCACACCACAACTAACCCGTAGGACAAAAAATCTACTCAAACATCATAGGATGTCAACACATCATTGGATAATAATATGTGGCGTGAAGCACACCATGTTTAAGTAGAGATTATAGAGGGGAGAAGAGGTGTTACATCGCTGCATAGAGGAAGAGAGAGTTGGTGATGACGATGGTGAAGTTGTTGGTGTAGATCGCCATCACGACGATTCCCCGGCGGCGCTCCGACGTCACCGGAAGAGGGGGGAGAGCCCTCCTCCTCCTTCTTCTTCTTCCTTGGCCTCCCTCCTAGATGGGAGGAGGGTTTTCCCTCTGGTCCATGGCCGCCATCTCTCCCGGAGGGCAGGAGCCCCTTCGAGATTGGATCTCTCTCTCTCTCTCTCTCTCTCTCTCTCTCTCTCTCTCTCTCTCTCTCTCTCTCTCTCTCTCTCTCTCTTCTGTGTTCCTATTTTATGGCCCTTCACCATTTCTTACATTTCTGGAGATCCATAACTTCGATTGGGCTGAAATTTTAACATGATTTTTATCTGAAAATTTATCTTTCTTGCCGCGAAAGAAGGGCCCCAACCGACTTAAGGGGGAGCCACGAGCCTGCACGGCGTGCCCTAGGGTAGGGGGCACGTCGTCTGAGCTCGTGACTCCCTCGAGCATCGTCTCGCGTTGATTCTTTTTCCGAAAAATGACATATATATTCCAAAAAGAATCTCCATAAAACTTTGTTGCATTTGGACTTGCTTTGATATGGATTTTTCTGCGAAACAAAAAAACATGCAACAAACAAAACTGGCACTGGGCACTAGATCAATATGTTAGTCCAAGAAAATCATATAAATTGTTTCCAAAAGTATGTGGAAGTAGTAAAATATTGGCATGAAACAATCAAAAATTATAGATACAACGGGAGATGTATCAGTTACTTGTTACTTGCTATCAATTATCATGCTATCAAACTATTTGTTACTACTACTTTACATCACTTGCAGAGAATTCCTTGATGAAACTTCTTATCAATTCCTTCTGCTCCTCGTTGGATTCGACACTCTTACTTATCAAAAGGACTACGATTGATTCCCTATACTTGTGGGTCATCAGGCGCCAAGTGGTGGTGAAGAGGAAATCTAGAGCGACCACACGCACTCCTCTCATGTCCAACACTTGCTCTCTCCCTCTCTCTCTCTGTGTCGGGGGGCGCATGTGTGTGTGTGGAGGGGCCACGTGGAGGATGTCCCCCCCCCTCTTGGAGGGCTTTGGCCCACTAGCTCTTCTGACTTGAAACTTCATAAACATTTTTTTTATCCCACAAAGAGTGATATTCTGTCAAAAAAATAAAATATCAGAAAAATACACTGGGCACTGGATTTATAGGTTTGTCCAATGAAATTGATAAAAATGATGTCAAATTGATTCCATTATGATATAAATATATCATGAAACAAGCAAAAATTATAGGTATGATTCACACATATCAGCAGCCCAGATTGTCCTCAAGTAAGTAGATCATTGTAACGCCCCGGATCTGATGCGCCAGGTGTCTGCCAGTTATTCGCCGTCCTTGCCTTGTCATCTGCTTGCGTGTTGCATTTTGCCATGTCATCGTCTGCGTTCCATATCATGTCATCATGTGCATTGCATTTGCATACGTGTTCGTCTCATGCTTCCGAGCATTTTCCCCGTTGTCCGTTTTGCAATCCGATACTCCTATGTTCCCCGGCGCCCCCTTTTGCCTCTTTTCGTGAGCGGGTGTCAAACGTTCTCGGAATGGACCGAGTCTTGTCAAGTGGCCTTGGTATACCACCGTTAGACCACCGGTCAAGTTTCGTTCCATTTGGAGGTCGTTTGTACTCCAACGGTTAACCGGGCATCCGCAAAGTCCTTTTGGGTGTTGCAGCAAAACCCCCCTTCTAACAGCCCCAAAACCCCTCTAAGTCTCCGCCATGCTCTCGGTCGTTCGATCACGATTGCGTGGGCGAAAACCGCACCTCGTTTGGACTCTTCTAGCTCCTTCTAGCTATAAAAACGTCCCCTCCCCCTCCATTTCGGGTCCGAAACCCTAGTTTTCCCCTCTCGCCTGCCGGACATGTCCGTCCCGGACCGGACGAGATCCCGCCGCCGCTCCCGGCCAGTGGCATCGCGCCACGTCGCCCCCGCCGCCGTCTCCGCCGCGCCAGGCCCGCCGGGCCCGGATCGGGCCCGCGGGGCCCATCGCGCCTCCGCCCGGCCGGCCCCGCCGCCGGTCGCCCGTCCCTGCCGCCGCCGGGCTCCTCCCTACCGCAGGCGACCTCCGCGAGCCGGCCGCGCCTCGCCTCCGCCGGGCCGTGCCCTGCGCCGCCCCTCCACTTCGGCCCAGCCTCCCGTGCTCCGCCGCCTCCCGCCGCGGCTCCTCGCCGGACGGCGCCGCTCCTCGCCGGCCAAGCTCGCCTCCCCTCCAACTCCGGCCGATCCCGATCCCGATCGGGTCAACAGCCCGCGTTGACTTCGCCCCCCCTCGAGGTCGTTATTTCTGCTAAGTCCTAGATTTTTCATAATATGTGCACTTGTTTGACCTAGTGTAACTTTCTGCTCGTAGATCCATTGTGCATGTATGATATATCGAATTGTTCGTCTCAAGATGCTCTACATTTTGTTAAATTGTACCATGTTCATTAGAGGACATCTTGATGCCCAAATATCCATTGCAAGAGTGCTAGTTGCTGTGATCTGCTGTTACTTATCAGAACTTGGAGATTTGTCATTTTTGTATCTTTTAATCTGTGCATCTTATGAGCATGAGCTCTACATGTGTTTTGTTGTATGCCATGCCATCTTTCCAAAGGTGTATGCCATGTATTTTTGTGATCACTGTGGTGACTAGCACAAGCATGCAAACTAGGCCCCGTAATGTTTCTGATTTCAGGGACGGTGATTTCTCTAAGTCTTTGTCTGCTGTTATTTTGTTGCCTTGTAAACTTGATGCTACAGAGAGATCCATGCATATTTTGGAGATGTTCAGTAAGGATGTTTTGTATCTATTGTTGTATTTGATCCATTCCTGCCCTTGTTTGCAATTATGGAGTGCCCTAGCATGACTCAATCTTGCTATACTTTTGCTATAAAATATTTCTGGCAGATTCTTAACATGATATTCATTTTTGCCAAGCTTGTTATAGTTGATCCATACATGCTATGCTCTTGTTCTTGCCATGGATATCTTCATAAACATGCCATCTTGCTGTAGGTATGCTTATTTTGTCATGCATTGCTTTGTGGTGAGTGCATCAAGCTCACCAACATGCCTACATATTATTGTTTCTGCCATGCTCTGTTTTCTGCTAAGTTTGGAACCTGATAACGAAACTTGCTATGTTTACATGCTTGCCATCATATCTTCTGGTCCATTTTGGCTTATGGTCAGTAAGGGACTTTTGTCATATGCTTTGAGTAGATTCATGCCATGCCTTGTTTTGCCATGTTAAGTTCCTGTAGCATGTTGATTTTGTGCTCTGAACATTGCTACCTGATGTTATTACTGCCATGTCCAGTATTTCTGCCAAGTCTGTGAACCTGTTATTATTTGCAATCTTGCCATGTCCTTTTGAGAATTTTCTAGTGATTTCTGGAGATAGCTCAGTGTTCATGTTTTGTTGTGCTTTACCTGTACATCATGTCCATGCCTTTTTTTCATGTTGAGTTGCTGTAGCATATTGTTTTGATGCTTGCATTATGCCTAGTTGCTGTTTTCGTCAGATCGTTGCTATGTCTTGTTTGGAGTGTATGTGTTGCACCGTTGCTCCGTTTTGAGCATGCTCTAAATAAAACTTGCTTAGTTTTGCATGTAGTCTCATATTATCATGTTGCATCCTTGTTTTGAGGTGTTTGCTTGATGTTTGTATGCATTTTGCATCAATGCCATGCTTATCTTGTGTTGCTCATATCTTCTAGGCCGTAGCTCCGAATCTAATGAATTTTATATGTAACTTGACTAGAATTTCGTGTAGATCATCATGGTACTCTTTAACTTGCTGTTTAACAACTTGAACATAAGGTTTATTCAGTTCTGGACCAATTTCGAAATTTGCATATGAGGACTTACCGAAATTGTTATATGTTGTTTCCGGCCTCATTTAAACTTGCCTTGATGTGTTGTTCTTGTATGCATCATCTTTTGTCATGAGTAGCTTCATATAGCCTTGTCATGCATCATACTTGATTGAGCATCATGTCTTGTTCATGTGTGGTGTGTTTACCTTGTTGTGTGCTTCTTTTCGATAGTTCACGTGTCGTTGCGATTGTGAGGATTCGTTCGTCTTCGTGGCTTCATCTTCTTCATGGATTCGTTCTTCTTCCTAGCGGGATTACAGGCAAGATGACCGTCACCTTGGATCTCATTACTATCATTGATATGCTAGTTGCTTCGTTCTATCGCTTTGCTGCGCTACCTATTCACTTGCTCTTCAAGCTTCCCAAATTGCCATGAACCTCTAACCTTTGTCACCCTTCCTAGCAAACCATTGTTTGGCTATGTTACCGCTTTGCTCAGCCCCTCTTATAGCGTTGCTAGCTGTAGGTGAAGTTGAAGATTGCTCCATGTTGGATTATGTTTATGTTGGGATATCACAATATCTCTTATATTATTAATGCATCTATATATTTGGTAAAGGGTGGAAGGCTCGGCCTTATGCCTGGTGTTTTGTTCCACTCTTGCCGCCCTAGTTTCCGTCGAACCGGTGTTATGTTCCCGGATTTTGCGTTCCTTACACGGTTGGGTGATTTATGGGACCCCCTTGACAGTTCGCCTTGAATAAAACTCTTCCAGTAAGGACCAACTTTGGTTTTACCATTTGCCTAGCCTATTTCTTTTCCCTGGGGAGTCGCTCTCTCGAGGGTCATCTTTATTTAACCCCCCCCTGGGCCAGTGCTTCTCTAAGTGTTGGTCCGAACTGAGTAGACTGCGGGGCCCCCTCGGGGAAACTCGAGGTCTGGTTTTACTCGTAGGATGTCTCATCCGGTGTTGCCCTGAGACCGAGATATGTGCAGCTCCTATCAGGATGTCGGCGCATCGGGCGGCTTTGCTGGTTTTGTTTTACCATTGTCGAAATGTCTTGTAACCGGGATTCCGAGACTGATCGGGTCTTCCCGGGAGAAGGATTATCCTTCGTTGACCGTGAGAGCTTATAATGGGCTAAGTTGGGACACCCTGCAGGGTATTATCTTTCGAAAGCCGTGCCCGCGGTTATGTGGCAGATGGGAATTTGTTAATATCCGGTTATAGAGAACTCGACACTTGACCTTAATTAAAACGCTTCAACCGCGTGTGTAGCTGTGATGGTCTCTTCTCGGCGGAGTCCGGGAAGTGAACACGATTTCTGGGTTATGTTTGACGTAAGTAGGAGTTCAGGATCACTTCTTGATCATTGCTAGTTCACGACCGTTCCTTTGCTTCTCTTCTCGCTCTTATTTGCGTAAGTTAGCCACCATACATTGCTTAGTCGCTGCTGCAACCTCACCACCTTATCCATTCCTTTCTCCTTTAAGCTTTGCTAGTCTTGATACCCATGGTAATGGGATTGCTGAGTCCTCGTGGCTCACAGATTACTACAACAACAGTTGCAGGTACAGGTTTTCGCGATGATCATGACGCGAGAGCGATGTTACTTGTTTTGGAGTTCTTCTTCTGCTTCTTCTTCGATCAGGGGATAGGTTCCAGGTCGGCAGCCTGGGCTAGCAGGGTGGATGCCGATTGAGTTTCTGTTTATGTTTCATCCGTAGTCGGATGTTGAGTTTATGTTTGATATATTGATGTATTCTTGCGGCATTTGTATGCCTTGTATGTATCCCCAAATATTATGTAATGTTGATGTAATGATATTCACCTTGCAAAAGCGTCTTCAAGATGCGCTTCTATCCTTGGTGGGACCTTCGTGTTCCTTTAGGATAGGGTCGCATCTTGGGCGTGACAATCATAAACAAATAATTTTTTATTGTGAATGCTACCTTATCATGAAAATAATTATATGATAATGTATTGTAGTGTTTAAATACAAAAAATAGTGATGCAATGCAATTTCCCCAACCTGGCATGCCAAGGCCCTAAATACGAGGAGATACTTGGTATTATGTTATTCTGAGGGCGAGCGTTAGAGCATTGCGAAACATCTACATTGTAGGTTGGGGATCTTCCCAACTTCATATTTAGGGATCCCAATTAGTGACTCTCAACTCATGGTGAAGGATCTCTGGCCGGTGGCAACCAAGATCCAACATTGGGTCGAGCCTTGGCAGGCCAGGTTGCTCCCCAATGCGGCTCGGATGGTGCTTATCAAATCATCCTTGTCGAGCTTGCCCATGTTTATCAGGGGCTTTTCTGCACTTATGAAGGCCTTCATGAAGAGATTGCTAAGTATAAGTCCAAATTTTTTAGGAAAGGGAGAAGGACAAGCAAAAGTATCACATGGTTAAATGGGTAGATATTTATAAACCCAAAGACCAAGGGGGTCTAGCTATCATCTCAACCAAGCATATGAACATTGCCCTTCTCTCCAAATAGTTGTGGCGCGTTTCAAATAATGAAGGAGGTTGTGGCTGGACATTATTAAATCCAAGTATCTTCATGGGCAACCTTATCCTTTTGTCAGCGCGGGAGGAGATCCGGTTTTGGCAATCCCTTGTTTCGCTCCTTTCGGTTCTCTGTCTTAGTTCGTCGATCTCAATTGGGATGGGCTCCATGACGTTAATATGGCTTGATAGATGGATCGCGAATGCGCCCTTTGCTGCTTAGGTCCCTAAACATTTTACCATTTGCGCTGATCACAATATCTCCGTTGAGATGGCCGTGCTGGATTTTGTGCGCTCACTTTCAGGCGTGCCTTTAGCCCGGTGGAGTTGGCGGCTTGGGAAGGGCTTCTAGACTGCATTGCAATCCATTCTAATCTTTGAGGCCCGATCGATGTCTTGGCACTTGGAAGCGTCTGGTCGCTTCTTCATAAAGTCCCTTTATAGGGCTATTGCGGCTAATTAAGCCAGGCCCGGATGAGTTGTTCCTTATTTGGGACATCAAACTTCCCCTAAAGATCCATATTTTCTCATGCGTTTGATGTGACGACAGGTCCCTTCATGGGTTGGGGTCCAAAAACGAATGGCCGCAGAAATGGCCGATGTCCGTTTTGTGATGTGGATGAGGACTCCAATCATATATTTTCAAGCGTGTGACGTCGCAATTCCTTTGAAATTGTTTACAGTAAGTGATCGTTTGCAGGTGGTGCCCTTATAACTTTATGAACTTCTTTCAAATGGTTCAGTCTAGTAATGCTAATGACCATCATGCTCATTGTCTGACTTTTAGAGCGAGCACATGGAGCCTTTGGACAATTCAAAACCAATTTGTTTCCTCTTGTGTCACCCGTATGATGCAATTTAGAAACTTTGTGGTTTTATGCAACAGTGGAAGGTGTTTAGCCGTCAACGAGAGCGTGACGACATCGACATAATCCTTCACGATTCCGCTCATTGAGGCATTGTCTGTCGCCCCTTCACCTCCTCCGGAGCCTAATTAGGCTTGTAGCTTGTGGATTTGGGGAGATAATTACACGTACAGTCCTTGTACTCTCTGGCCCGTGACATAACAGTCCTCAAACTCGTGAAATGCTCCACGACGGTCCTCAAATACGAGAATAAGCTCCAATACGGTCCTGACTACATCTCATGGTACGCCTAGCAGCCCAGTCCGGTGGTACATCAGTGTACAGTAGAAGCATGGGACCCACAAGAGAAGGAATAGAAAAATCAAGGTTCGAACCTGAGACCTGTGGGCTGATTGCAAAGCACGCATAAGCTAACGACGAAGCAAAAGTGTGCTTCGATTTTACTCCCTCCGTTAAGACATTTTTTGACACTACACTAGTGTCAAAAAACGTCTTACATTATGAGACAAAGGGAGTATTATTTCTGACCAAGACTTTTACATAGTGCGCTTCCATGTACCTCTCCAAGAGACTATCACGTTCCTAATCAAATAGTTTTTTTTTCAAGTTCACGTTTATTTTTATCTTTTTCCATTTGAAAAACTAAATGTAAGAAAAAAATTACAATCACCATGAAAGATAAATAAAGTGTTTGTGCATTTGCAAAAAATGTTCAAAAAGTTTTTGGAAAATGTTTAATGTGTATTAAAAAATTGTCAATGTATTTTTTTAAATGTTCATCATGCATTCAAAAAAAAATTACAATGTGTATTTAAAACAAATGTTCGACGTGTATCAAGAAACATGTTGAATTTTTTTTTAATACAAGTTGAACAATTTTTAATACATTTCTAGAATTTATAATGATTACACAATAATTTTTTATATATGTTGTCAACTTTTTAAGTAACTGTGTGTATAAAAAATACAATGAATATGAGCAGTAATTGTGAGTGTTTGTGGTCCTGAATGAAGATAGATAATTTTGAAAATTTAAACTCGTGTAAAAATAAACATGAACTTGGAGGGAAACAATAGGAGAACCGGTAGTTCGGCACATAATTGGGCAAGACTATAACTAATTTCTAAAACTAATATAAAAATTATTCAAAATACATGTTGTCAAAAAATTTAAAGTTGTGTATTTGAAAAATACAATGAGGTTGCACAATAATTGTGGGTGCTTGTGGTCCTGAATGAAGACACATAAAATTTTCTTGCATTTCTTTTTTTTAATCCACATAAATTTTAGAAAAATTTGATGTTTACCTCTTCAGGTTACTAGAGAACAAAGAACAAAGATTTAAAATGCACAATAACTGTATTATTTATATAAAAAGGTAAATTTAAAATAAACACAAACCTGGTAAAATAAATTATAAAGGAAACCGATAGAATACGTATTAGGGAAATCGCTTGAAGATTTTTCTACGCTTTTGTGTTCTCTGAACGCAAGCGATACGGGAAATTGGTCTATATTGTGGTTATATCACTACTCTACATGATTCATATGTCGCTCAGCTGGCTAGCTAATGTTGCCGGCTAGCCTTTTGTCTCTGTATCGAACGCACCGCGAACGCTTTATTTTTCTGATTAATTTCTCTATCGCGCACTGGCATATGGACCCATATTTCTAATGTGTGCTGACATGGCATCTGTCTGGGTGCAGGGCGTAGCGGGAGACGTTGCCAGTACCGTATTGGAGTGCATCATCGTATATAAGGACCATAGTGGAACATTTCACGACTTTGAGGACCATCGTGTTACACGTCGGAGAGCATAAGAACTGTAGCTGTAATTACCTCGGATTTGGGACATGTGCTACTGCCCACAGCGCAATTTATGTTGACACATCCCATGAAAGATAAACGAGTAGGATATAGGATATGCAAAGCTTTTTAAAAGATCCGTCGCCGCTTGATATGACGATCTTACGACTTATCCTCATTATTACAACAAAGGCCATGTTACGTAACCTTTTGTAACAAAGCTCATATTGCAGAAAAATATTTACAACAAAGGTTGTGTTGCAGATTTTTTTCCCCAACTTTTACAGCATGGATGATGTTGCAGAATTTTTTTGCAATAAAATATGTTGCAGCAGCAGCACTAGCATCGTTGTCGTCGCCGTTTTGCAAATTCGCCGTTGTTGCAAATATTCATCGGTGTTGCGACGGGCACGGCTTGGCGGGCACGCGCGGCTTCCGCTGTGCGAGACCGAGCTGGCGGTGTCGGTCGCTGGTCCTGCACCCACTTCGCCGCCAGCAACGGAAACCTCCTATCGGGCTTGCATCATGGCGGAGGCGGCCAAGGGGATGAGCACCGTCCGACATGGAAGGCTGAGTCGTTGTCGCGGTCTCTCTTGGGTTCGTTGGACAAGGTTCTTCCCTGCCAATACCTGGGCGGCATCGACGGCCACCGCTCAGGTCCGGCCACCCTGTTCGCTCCATCATGGTCAGGAAGGCCAGCGCCAACAGAAGTACCTTCTAATTGGTCTATAACATACCACTTGTTGCAGTTTACTTTTTGAAACAGATGACTAGTTGCAGGAATGGGAGTAGGCTACAGAAACACATTTGTCGTTAGTGTTTCAGGGTAGATAAGGACGAAAGATAGATGCGATGGGCTGGCAACGCGTGGCAAGCGTAGGACAGGGCGGACGTAAGAGAAAAGATCGGTCGGCTGAACACTGGCTTCAACCATAGAAGGGGCAGCAGAATTCGCAATTTACTCGACACAAATTAATACTTACTATTAATTTCAAAAATTGCCCATTATTGTCCACGAGGTAGGCGAGGCCCGAGGGTCCCCATAGTTGGCGGAGCCGCCTATAAAACCCGGTGCCAGCCGCCAGCTGTTGGCCGCATCCACCCTGCCACCAGCCAGCTACCTGCTCCTTAATTCTCTCTTCTTGCCCTACTCCCATCCCGTGGCTAGAAGCCAAGAATTTGTCTGCCATGGCGCCGGAGCCGGTGATCGGGAAGCTCAGCGTCCGCGTTGTCCGAGGCCACAACCTCGTCATCGCCGACCCGCTCACCCACACCAGCGACCCCTATGTCGTCCTCTGCTACGGCTCCCAGGTCGGCCCTCATCCCCTTCTCCCCAGTCCTTGACGTAGGAGCCGTGTGTTGCCGCCGGCAGCTGAGAGCGGCGTGGCAAAGGTCGCAGCCAACGACTCACGCATACGTAGGTTGTGGCGGCACGGCATCCGGGGGATCGGGTCAGGGAGGGTGCCGATCTTCTCCGAATTCGTTTTGTGCTCACGAGATGTTTGATAGATCAATAAGTACGGACCAGCTATTTCTTGCTGTTAAGCTAGGTTCTTATATTCTCATATTAGTTACACCGGAGAGGCACCGATTAATACCTTATGAACAGGTTTTGAAATGATTGGTTCGAATCGGACTAGTTCCCACTTGGTCATGGAATTTCAAGACCGACGCATTCCTGGCGTGCAAACAGGACATGTTATGTTTTGCAGCATGTTGAACTGAACTACTGAACAGCAGTATATCAAATCATGAAATAAGTCAAGCTCAAAACAAGAAAATCGTGATGGAAATGTGAATGTCCAGTTGTTTAACTGCATAGCAGAGTACAAAACCTAAAAGTTCACCTAAAATCGAAAAATCATGATGTTATGTCCATTTAGTTGATGATGAATTAGTACAGTAAGCGGCCTTTGGATGATTCCCACACTGATAGGCTAATCAAAATGGTATATCATCGGTTAAATGGTCAGCTTTTTTTTAGATTGGTCAGCTAACATGTTCTAGATTGCTATTTTGTTATTCATAGCTGTCAATTTCTAAGATAAATCACTGAGTATCTTACTTTTTTGTTTATTTAAGATTATCTTGTGTGTTAACAAGGGCTTGGCTCTTCTCAAATAGAAAAAAGGGCTTGCTGTGCTGCATGATTACCTACCCAATGGTTTATATAATACACTCAATAGTTCTGTACGAACAGGTCTAGTTCTATTTTATCTCCTCGTGGAATTGTTGCTAGCCTTTGATAGAGTTGGTTGAATGCTATAAATTTTGCACAGTGGCATGATGTCAGATTTTCAGTTCACTATTATGCACTATGATTATATAAACTGTAATTTCTACAGTTGACTTCAGGTCCAGTGACATGGACAGCTATCGTGTTTCTCAGCATTACTGCTAATTTCACTATCTATCTGTGTTACTGAAGTTTTATTTCCTCATGGTGTAGAAGGTGAAGACTAGCGTTCAGAAGAAAAATGCCAATCCCTTATGGAATGACGTACTGGTGCTCCCTGTCACAAATCCTACAAAGCCAGTGAAACTTGTAAGTTTGCTGTTTGAGTTTCTTCATCAAGTAAACTCTACTGAAATTTTGTGTGTACATATTTTGTGTAACCTGAAGTTGAAAGGAACTTCAGTATTTGTTATATACAGTAGTATTTTAACCAATTTCTGAAAGAAGCCTCCAAAAATGATTGCATAGAATTTTCTTCTGTGCTGAAACATACAGTAAAAGATAGGGGGCCTTTTACACCATAGATCCACAGATGGTTGGTGAAGATATTAAATGAACACTTATATATCCACCTGGCAAAAACATCATGCAGGAGGTTTTTGATGAGGACAAATTCACAGCGGATGACAGCATGGGAGTGGCTGAGTTCAACGTAACTGATACCTATGACGCTGCAAAGCTGGATCTAAAGCATGCCTCTGATGGAACCAGGATCAAGACGATCTACCCGGTTGGCACAAACTACCTTGGCGGTGAGAGCCACGTATCGTGGAAGAATGGCAAGGTCGTCCAAGACTTGATTCTGAAGCTGAAGAATGTTGACAGTGGCTCTGTCGTGCTACAGCTGGAATGGGTTCACGTCCCTGGTGTTACCCTGTAAGTTGCGCCCGACTGAATGTTATTGCAACCTGGTTTGATGAAGCTGCAGCTATGGGTTCCTGTTCCTGGTATCAGATGTGTTAGCAATTTGTGGATGTTGTGGTTTGCAGTGTATGTGCTGTGTGTGTGTTATTGATTTCAGCTTGATGTATGCACTGTATTTGTAGTACTGTGGTTTTGAAGTTTGTGCTTCAAGCTGAACAAATAAGAGACACCGTTTGTGGTTACACTGAGGTGTAATTTAAGAATTCACAGCTTAAATTGAAAGATTGGTGGTACTAATTAGTTTACATAAATTTTCACCTGAAAACAGTACAATTAAGAATTTTGTATTTTATAGGGATCGGGTGTTTGGTTCAACTGAATACATCGTTTGGTGGGCTCGCAGAGCAACCAAAAACTAAGAACAACCAAAAACAACACAAACGGATAAGGGAAACGCTTGCGTTCACCCGGCTGATCATACGCGTGCGTCGGCTGCCTCCACGATCTTCTGATCAATCTTTACTCATACATTGCGGAGCAACCCATCTCATACTCAGCTCTGTTAGAGCCCCGCTGCTAGACGTGTAGCGCATGCGACACATGTCCCCCGTGCGTAACTTTCTCTCTCTATACCATTGCTGCAAATGCTGGGGGATGTTGTGAGCTGGTGCGATGAATGGCCGGCTACGAGTGAGGATGTTCTGAGGGCGTTGAGTGGCTGCTTTGAACCGGACAGCGACGTTGCTTGTGGTTCCACGAAGGGAGCGCCTAGTGCAGGAGGTGCTGGTGCCATGAGCCCGGCGGATTGCAACGTCACCGTCGTTTCTGAAACATCGCCTGTGTTGCGGAGGCGCCCGTGTTGCGAAGGTGTGGATGTTGCGAGCTTGCCAAATTGCAACTTCACCGTCATTTCTAAAACATCACTGATGTTGCTGAGAAGGGTCTGCGAGCTTGCCGAATTGCAACTTCACTAATGTTTCTAAAACATGGTCAATATGTGATGCTGCTTTTGCGAAGGGGAGATGTGTGGGGTAAATTGCAACTTTGTGATGTGTTTGAAACATGACCGATGTTGTGAAGCTAGAAGAATGATGCACTGTGGGCCATTGGATCGCGGCTGATCTGATGATGGAGGAGCCAGGGGATAACCGGAAGTTATCATTCGGCCGACGCATAGCTCTCCCCAACAACTAAAATCTACTAGAACATGAAGACGCGCGTTGCCGCGCCTACCCATTTTTATAGAAAACAAAGTTATAAATCAAAGATGATAGAAGCATATGATGAAATTTGAATCAGGCATATTTTGAAAAATGATTGGATGTTGCATTAAGTAGAAATGAAGTTAATAAAAAAATGGAAGAACAATGATGTTCATTATCGTTGGAAGGACCAACTCAAACGACAAATATTTCACTGAAATTGCACTCCTATTACTGCATTGTATTGTGGCTATGAAATTCTCCAATCTAAATATTTCTTGTGGAATCGACTTTTCATATGAAATTGAATGGAAATAGCTTGGGAACTCGATAAATAGAGTCAGAAGAACAGCTGTTGCATTTTTTTATTTTGATTTATGAGTCATGATAGAGTCAGAAGTGAAGGAAATATGCCCTAGAGGCAATAATAAAGTTGTTATTTATACTTCCTTATATCATGATAAATGTTTATTATTCATGCTAGAATTGTATTAACCGGAAACTTAGTACATGTGTGAATACATAGAAAAACAGAGTGTCCCTAGTATGCCTCTACTAGACTAGCTCGTTAATCAAAGATGGTTAAGTTTCCTGACCATAGACATGTGTTGTCATTTGATGAACGGGATCACATCATTAGAGAATGATGTGATGGACAAGACCCATCCGTTAGCTTAGCACAAATGATCGTTTAGTTTTATTGCTAATGCTTTCATCATGACTTATACATGTTCCTCTGGCTATGAGATTATGCAACTCTCGAATACCGGAGGAACACCTTGTGTGCTATCAAACGTCACAACGTAACTGGGTGGTTATAAAGATGCTCTACAGGTGTCTCCGAAGGTGTTTGTTGAGTTGGCATAGATCGAGATTAGGATTTGTCATTCCGTGCATCGGAGAGGTATCTCTGGGCCCTCTCGGTAATGCTCATCACTATAAGCCTTGCAAACAATGTGACTAATAGTTAGTTGCGGGATGATGCATTATGGAACGAGTAAAGAGACTTGCCGGTAATGAGATTGAACTAGGTATGATGATACCAACGACCGAATCTCGGGCAAGTAACATACCGATGACAAAGGGAACAACGTATGTTGTTATGCGGTTTGACCGATAAAGATCTTCGTAGAATATGTAGGAGCCAACATGAGCATCCAGGTTCCACTATTGGTTATTGACCGGAGATGTGTCTCGGTCATGTCTACATAGTTCTCGAACCCGTAGGGTCCGCACGCTTAATGTTCGATGACGATTTGTATTATGAGTTATGTGATTTGATGTACCGAAGTTTGTTCGGAGTCCCGGATGAGATCACGTACATGATGAGGAGTTTCTAAATGGTCGAGACATAAAGATTGATATATTGGAAGGTTATGTTTGGACACCGGAATAGTTTCGGAAAGGTTCGGACATTTTCCGGAGTACCGGGGGGTTACCGGAACCCCCCGGAGGGTTAATGGGCCTTCATGGGCCCTTGAGGAGAGAGGAGGCAGGCGGCCAGGTGGAGGCGCCCCCCCCCCAAGCCCAAACCGAATTGGACTAGGGTTGGGGGCGGCCCCCCTTTCCTTCTTCTCCTCCTTCTCTTTCCCCCTTCTCCTTCTTGGAATAGGAAAGGGGGGGCGAATCCTACTTGGACCGGGAGTCCAAGTAGGACTCCCCCCTTGGCGCGCCACACCTTGGCCGGCCTCCTTGTCGGGGGTGTCGTGCGACATATGCCAAAGGATGGCTTATCATGGTGAGGGAGAGTAAGACGTCGTCGGTGCCAGGAAACGGGATGAGGCGTAGACACGCACGCCGGCGAACTTTACCCAGGTCCGGGGCTCTCCTAGGAGACAACACCCCTAGTCCTGCTCTGCGGGGTCTCCGCATGATCACTAAACCAACAATGGTGGCTACAAGCTTGCTCCTTGAGCTGTTTCTCTAGAGGAGGAAGAAGAACAAGGCTAGCCCTAGCTTCGCTCTCTCTATGGGTGTGTGTGTGGTCTCTATGAGGCTGAACCCTTTGCATGGGTGCCCTGGGGGGGTTTATATAGGCCTACCCCCAGGGGTACAAACGGTAATCCGGCCGGGTGTAGGACCCGGCTGTCAGTGTCTATGGTCGCCGACTTCTCTGCCGGCCGCTGGGGCCCGCCGCCGGGTGGGTCCCGCCGGCTGTCTCGTACGTCATCGACAGGCCGTGCCCGCCGCTCGCGGGTCCTACCGACTGCTTAATACTGTGGCCGCGCCACTTATGATGCATGCTTGGTCGGGGAGAGCGTGGCTACAGTGCCGCCGCCTGGTGGGCGTTCAGTGTAGCCATCCCCTGTCTCTTCTGGTTAATGGCGCACGGACTTTGAGGGAGGGGGAGGGCCGCCTGGTGGGGAGTCGGCCTCCCCCTCGTTGACTGGTCAGGGCCTGCCGCCTTCTGGGTTCTCACTGGCAAGTAGGGCTGCCGCCTGTGGGCCGTACCGATAGCCCGTAGTGGGAGCATGGCCTCCTCTGTCATGGGTGATGTCACGGGCTGCGTGGCAACAGTGTCGCGCCGGGCGAGGGATGTCCGTCCAGTACGCTGCACTGTGGCCACGCTCCACCCTGGATTCGGGGGTGGCAGGCTACACTGTAGCCACGCCCCGTCTCGTCGTGATTATGTGGGTGCTAACTTCAAGGGAGCAGAGGGGGCCGCCTGCTAGGAGCCGGCCCACCTCGTGGCCGCCATCAGGGGGTTGCCGCCTTCTGGCAACCGGCCGCTTGGACCAGCCAGCTCCGAGAAGGCGGCTCTTCCTCTTTGAGGCTTGAGGGGCGTAGCCGGCCCCGATGTCTTGAAATACCGCGGGAGGCTTATGAGGCTACCCGTGGTCATTTACTCCGACAGTAGTCCCCGAAGCTGGTGGGGCGCCGCGGCTGAAAGAGGCGAGGAGCCTCAGCAGCTTCCTACTCCGAGGGTTCTGGTTGCTTTGCTTCGTCCGTCTTCCGGAGCGCCGACTGGTGGGAGTTGGGTGCGACCAGGCAGGCCGCCTGGTGATTTCGAAACGTCGCGGCGGGAGCCAGGTGGCACGCCAGCCGGGCACCAGGCTTGCTGCCCATTGCCCGCACGCCACGCGGCGTCAGCCAGTCGGGCCAGCCTGCCAGCCAACGCGCGCGACGGGACGTCGCTGCAGGCTGGGGCCCACCACTACCGTGCCTCGGCGAGCGCGCGGATCCGCTGCGGCCGAGGCGAACAGTTAGGATTCCGTGGCGCATTAACTACACATCGTTACTGCACGGTAAATGCAGGGGCGTGGGGTCATGGGCGCAGTTAATCCCACGTCCCCCCATGTTCTCGCCCCCTCGGCTCCGCCGCCTAGGGCTATAAGTAGGGGGAGGAGGGGGCGGCAAACGCACGCGCGCCCTCCTCTCCCTTCGTCATTTCCTTCCTTCCTCTCTTCGCCGCGGCAGCGTCCCTGCCTCTTGCCGACACACTGCCGCAGCTCATCGTCGCCGAGATTCTCCTCCCGCGGCGTTGCTGCTCCACCGCGGGCTCGCTCGTTCGTCGCCGCGCCGCGCCTCCGTCGGGCCCAAGCTCTCATGGCGCGCGAACAGGCCGGCGCTTGGGACGGCTCCAACGTCCACGAGGATCACCTCGCCTTCCTCCGCCAGACGCGGCGGCTGCCCGACGAGAACTACGTATGGGTACGTCCTTCGCCCGAAACAGAGATCTCGCCAGCGCCGGAGGACGGCGAACGCGTCGTCTTCTGGTCGCATTTCCTTCGCGGCTTCGGCCTGCCGGCAAGCGGCTTCTTCCGCTCCTTCCTTCAGTTCTATCGACTCCAGCCGCACCACCTCACACGGAACACGGTGGTGCTGTTGTCCGCCTTCGTTACTCTCTGCGAGGGTTACCTCGGCGTTCTCCCCACCCTCGAGCTCTGGGGGGAGTTCTTCTACACCAAGCTCGGCACCGCCGCCAAGAAGGAGGCGGCTCAGTGCGGAGCCTTCGTCGCGGTGTGGCGTCCGGGCGACGGGAACTGCTTCCCGGTCATCAACTTGTCACAGTCGGTCAAGCTGTGGCAAACATCTTACTTCTACATCAAGAACGTCCACCCGACGCACGACTTCGTCAACCTGCCGGCTTATACAGCCGGCCCGCCGGCTGAGCCCCGCACCAACCGGACTTTCAAGCCAAGGACGTTGTCGGCCGCCTCCATTGCCACCATCGCCCGCCTCAAGGTGATGACGGAGTTGGAGGGCCTCAAGGCCTCGGACCTGCTGACCGCCTTTGTGGTGCACCGAGTGCTCCCTCTTCAAGGCTGGCCTCACATGATCAGTCGGATGAGCGGGCATCAAGACCCGCGCCGGATGTGCACCAAGGAGATGCCGGACACGGAGGTGGCCCGGCTGGTGAACTACATCTCGAACTGCAAACTCTCGGAGGGAGAGTGGCAGTTCGGCAAGCGGTCGTACTCCCGCGCAGACCCGCCGCCCGCGGTGAGTCCTTAACTCTTTTTTCTCTTTGTTTGCCGGGTTCTGCTTTGCCGCCTGATCAGTCGGTCACGATGCAGATCCTCACATCCTAGCCGGCAGCCGACGCCCTGGAGCAGGGTCATGAGTACCTGCCGGACCGGTCAGTGAGTGACGTGGACGACCCCGACTTGGGGACGGCCGCCATGGAGGAGGACGACGCCACAGGTGGTGGTGGCAGAGGAGGCGGCGTCAAGGACTGGCCGGACGACGATGAGGAGGAGGCCGAGCCGCGCCGCCCGCCCGGCGCCGACAAGACGGGCGTGGGCTCCTCAGCCGCCCCGACTGCACCAGGCGGCACGCAGAAGCGTCGAGCCGGCCCACCGTAGTCCGGTAGCCGGCCGAAGAAGCCCGGGAACATGGTCGCCGTGACCAGGCAGCAGGAGGCCGCCACGAAGGCGGTCCAGTTCCAGAGGGCCCCGAAGCAGCCACCGACGGTGTCTGCGTAAGTGCTTCGTTTCTCTTGTGCTTTCTTTTCTTCTTTCTTGCAAACTCTGTCTGAGTTTTCTCTTGTCTTGCTTGAACATGGCCCCGCTCTCTCTTGAGCGGTCGACCTCTGCTTCCGTGATCGGGGCAGCGGAGGGCTCCGCCAACACCCGCCGCATAGACCCGCTCGCCGACCTCCAGGAGGCGACAGAGAAGAACGCGCGGGAGGTGCGCGAGGAGCGGCAGGAGGCGGAGCGGCAGAGGGAGGCGGCCAAGGCTGTTGGAAATATGCCCTAGAGGCAATAATAAAATGGTTATTATTATATTTCCTTGTTCATGATAATTGTCTATTGTTCATGCTATAATTGTGTTATCCGGAAATCGTAATACATGTGTGAATACATAGACCACAACATGTCCCTAGTGAGCCTCTAGTTGACTAGCTCGTTGATCAACAGATAGTCATGGTTTCCTGACTATGGACATTGGATGTCATTGGTAACGGGATCACATCATTAGGAGAATGATGTGATGGACAAGACCCAATCCTAAGCATAGCACAAGATCGTGTAGTTCGTTTGCTAGAGCTTTTCCAAATGTCAAGTATCATTTCCTTAGACCATGAGATTGTGCAACTCCCGGATACCATAGGAGTGCTTTGGGTGTGCCAAACGTCACAACGTAACTGGGTGGCTATAAAGGTGCACTACGGGTATCTCCGAAAGTGTCTGTTGGGTTGGCACGAATCGAGACTGGGATTTGTCACTCCGTATGACGAAGAGGTATCTCTGGGCCCACTCGGTAATGCATCATCATAATGAGCTCAATGTGACCAAGTGTTTGGTCACGGGATCATGCATTACGGTACGAGTAAAGTGACTTGCCGGTAACGAGATTGAACAAGGTATTGGGATACCAACGATCGAATCTCGGGCAAGTAATGTACCGATTGACAAAGGGAATTGTATACGGGGTTGATTGAATCCTCGACATCGTGGTTCATCCGATGAGATCATCGTGGAACATGTGGGAGCCAACATGGGTATCCAGATCCCGCTGTTGGTTATTGACCGGAGAGTCGTCTCGGTCATGTCTGCATGTCTCCCGAACCCGTAGGGTCTACACACTTAAGGTTCGGTGACGCTAGAGTTGTAGAGATATTAGTATGTGGTTAACCGAAAGTTGTTTGGAGTCCCGGATGAGATCCCGGACATCACGAGGAGTTCCGGAATGGTCCGGAGGTAAAGATTTATATATGGGAAGTCCTATTTTGGCCACCGGAAAATGTTCGGGATTTTTTGGTATTGTACCGGGAAGGTTCTAGAAGGTTCCAAAGTGGGGCCCACCTGCATGGGGGGACCCACATGAACGTGGGTAGTGGGGGCAAGGCCCCACACCCCTGGTCAAGGCGCACCAAGATCCCACCTTAGAAGGAATAAGATCATATCCCGAAGGGATAAGATCAAGATCCCTAAAAAAGGGGGATAACAATCGGTGGGGAAGGGAAATGATGGGATTTCTTTCCCCACCTTTGCCAACACCCCAATGGACTTGGAGGGCAAGAAACCAGCCCCCTCCACCCCTATATATAGTGGGGAGGCGCATGGGAGCAGCACCCCAAGCCCTGGCGCCTCCCTCCCTCCCGTGACACCTCTTCCTCCCCGCTTGCTCTTGGCAAAGCCCAGCCGGGATCCCGCTACTTCCACCATCACGCCGTCGTGCTGCTGGATCTCCATCAACTTCTCCTCCCCCCTTGCTGGATCAAGAAGGAGGAGATGTCCCCGCTCCGTACGTGTGTTGAACGCGGAGGTGCCGTCCGTTCGGCGCTAGGATCATCGGTGATTTGGATCACGACGAGTACGACTCCATCAACCCCGTTCTCTTGAACGCTTCCGCGCGCGATCTACAAGGGTATGTAGATGCACTCCCCTCTCTCTCGTTGCTAGATAACTCCATAGATTGATCTTGGTGATACGTAGAAAATTTTAAATTTCTGCTACGATCCCCAACAGTGGCATCATGAGCTAGGTCTATGCGTAGTTTCTATGCACGAGTAGAACACAAACTTGTTGTGGGCGTAGATGTTGTCAATTTTCTTGCCACTACTAGTCTTATCTTGTTTCGGCGGCATCGTGGGATGAAGCGGCCCGGACCGACCTTACACGTACGCTTACGTGAGACAGGTTCCACCGACTGACATGCACTAGTTGCATAAGGTGGCTAGCGGGTGTTTGTCTCTCGCACTTTAGTCGAATCGGATTCGATGAAAAGGGTCCTTATGAAGGGTAAATAGAAGTTGGCATATCACATTGTGGTTTTACGTAGGTAAGAAACGTTCTTGCTAGAAACCTATAGAAGCCACGTAAAAACATGCAACAACAATTAGAGGACGTCTAACTTGTTTTTGCAGCATATGCCTTGTGATGTGATATGGCCAAAAGGATGTGATGAATGAAATATATGTGATGTATGAGATTGATCATGTTCTTGTAATAGGAATCACGACTTGCATGTCGATGAGTATGACAACCGGCAGGAGCCATAGGAGTTGTCTTTATTTTTTGTATGACCTGCGTGTCATTGAATAACGCCATGTAAATTACTTTACTTTATTGCTAAACATGTTAGCCATAGAAGTAGAAGTAATCGTTGGCATGACAACTTCATGAAGACACGATGATGGAGATCATGGTGTCATGCCGGTGACGAAGATGATCATGGCGCCCCGAAGATGGAGATCAAAGGAGCAATATGATACTGGCCATATCATGTCACTATTTGATTGCATGTGATGTTTATCATATTTTACATCTTATTTGCTTAGAACGACGGTAGCTTAAATAAGATGATCCCTCGCAATAATTTCAAGAAAGTGTTCCCCCTAACTATGCACCGTTGCGAAGGTTCGTTGTTTCGAAGCACCACGTGATGATCGGGTGTGATAGATTCTAACGTTCGAATACAATGGGTGTAAGCCAGATTTACACACGCAATACACTTAGGTTGACTTGACGAGCCTAGCATGTACAGACATGGCCTCGGAACACGGAAGACCAAAAGGTCGAGCATGAGTCGTATAGAAGATACGATCAACATGAAGATGTTCACCGATGTTGACTAGTCCGTCTCATGTGATGATCGGACACGGCCTAGTTGACTCGGATCATGTTTCACTTAGATGACTAGAGGGATGTCTATCTGAGTGGGAGTTCATTGAATAATTTGATTAGATGAACTTAATTATCATGAACTTAGTCTAAAATCTTTACAATATGTCTTGTAGATCAAATGGCCCACGCTAATGTTGCCCTCAACTTCAACGCGCTCCTAGAGAAAACCAAGCTGAAAGATGATGGCAGCAACTATACGGACTGGGTCCGGAACCTGAGGATCATCCTCATAGCTGCCAAGAAAGATTATGTCCTAGAAGCACCGCTAGGTGACGCACCCATCCCAGAGAACCAAGACGTTATGAACGCTTGGCAGCAGCGTGCTGATGATTACTCCCTCGTTCAGTGTGGCATGCTTTACAGCTTAGAACCGGGGCTCCAAAAGCGTTTTGAGCAACACGGAGCATATGAGATGTTCGAAGAGCTGAAAATGGTTTTCCAAGCTCATACCCGGGTCGAGAGATATGAAGTCTCCGACAAGTTCTTCAGTTGTAAGATGGAGGAAAATAGTTCTGTCAGTGAGCACATACTCAAAATGTCTGGGTTACACAACCGCTTGACTCAGCTGGGAGTTAATCTCCCGGATGACGCGGTCATTGACAGAATCCTTCAGTCGCTTCCACCAAGCTACAAGAGCTTTGTGCTGAACTTCAATATGCAGGGGATGGAAAAGACCATTCCTGAGGTATATTCAATGCTGAAATCAGCGGAGGTGGAGATCAAAAAGGAACATCAAGTGTTGATGGTGAATAAAACCACTAAGTTCAAGAAAGGCAAGGGTAAGAAGAACTTCAAGAAGGACGGCAAGGGAGTTGTCGCCCCCGGTAAGCCAGTTGCCGGGAAGAAGCCAAAGAATGGACCCAAGCCTGAGACTGAGTGCTTTTATTGCAAGGGAAGTGGTCACTGGAAGCAGAACTGCCCCAAGTACTTAGCGGACAAGAAGGCCGGCAACACCAAAGGTATATGTGATATACATGTTATTGATGTGTACCTTACCAGCACTCGTAGTAGCTCCTGGGTATTTGATACCGGTGCGGTTGCTCATATTTGTAACTCAAAGCAGGAGCTGCGGAATAAACGGAGACTGGCAAAGGACGAGGTGACGATGCGCGTCGGGAATGGTTCCAAGGTCGATGTGATCGCCGTCGGCACGCTACCTCTACATTTACCTACGGGATTAGTTTTAAACCTCAATAATTGTTATTTAGTGTCAGCTTTGAGCATGAACATTGTATCAGGATCTCGTTTAATTCGAGATGGCTACTCATTTAAATCCGAGAATAATGGTTGTTCTATTTATATGAGAGATATGTTTCATGGTCATGCCCCGCTGGTTAATGGTTTATTCTTAATGAATCTCGAACGTAGTGTTACACATATTCATAGTGTGAATACCAAAAGATGTAAGGTTGATAATGATAGTCCCACATACTTGTGGCACTGCCGTCTTGGTCACATTGGTGTCAAACGCATGAAGAAGCTCCATGCAGATGGACTTTTGGAGTCTCTTGATTACGAATCATTTGACACGTGCGAACCATGTCTCATGGGTAAGATGACCAAGACTCCGTTCTCCGGAACAATGGAGCGAGCAACCAACTTATTGGAAATCATACATACTGATGTGTGCGGTCCAATGAGTGTTGAGGCTCGCGGTGGCTACCGTTATGTTCTCACTCTCACTGATGACTTGAGTAGATATGGGTATGTCTACCTAATGAAACACAAGTCTGAGACCTTTGAAAAGTTCAAGGAATTTCAGAGTGAGGTTGAAAATCAACGTGACAGGAAAATAAAGTTCTTACGATCAGATCGTGGAGGGGAATATTTGAGTCACAAATTTGGCACACACTTAAGGAAATGTGGAATAGTTTCACAACTCACGCCGCCTGGAACACCTCAGCGAAATGGTGTGTCCGAACGTCGTAATCACACTCTATTGGATATGGTGCGATCTATGATGTCTCTTACCGATCTACCGCTCTCATTTTGGGGCTATGCTTTAGAGACTGCCGCATTCACTTTAAATAGGGCTCCGTAGAAATCCGTTGAGACGACACCGTATGAATTATGGTTTGGGAAGAAACCTAAGCTGTCATTTCTAAAAGTTTGAGGATGCGCTGCTTATGTCAAGAAACTTCAACCTGAAAAGCTCGAACCCAAGTCGGAAAAATGCGTCTTCATAGGATACCCTAAGGAAACCATTGGGTATACCTTCTACCTCAGATCCGAAGGCAAGATCTTTGTTGCCAAGAACGGGTCCTTTCTAGAGAAAGAGTTTCTCTCGAAAGAAGTAAGTGGGAGGAAAGTGGAACTTGATGAAGTACTACCTCTTGAACCGGAAAGTAGCGCAGCTCAGGAAGATGTTCCTGTGGTGCCTGCACTGACTAGAGAGGAAGCTAGTGATGATGATCAAGGTACTTCGGATCAAGTTACTACTGAACTTCGTAGGTCCACGAGGACACGTTCCACACCAGAGTGGTATGGCAACCCTGTCCTGGAAATCATGTTGTTAGACAACGGTGAACCTTCGAACTATGAAGAAGCAATGGAGGGCCCAAATTCCAACAAATGGCTTGAAGCCATGCAATCCGAGATAGGATCCATGTATGAAAACAAAGTGTGGACTTTGACAGACTTGCCCGATGATCGGAGAGCAATAGAAAACAAATGGATCTTTAAGAAGAAGACGGACGCGGATGGTAATGTTACCATCTATAAAGCTCGACTTGTCGCTAAGGGTTATCGACAAGTTCAAGGGGTTGACTACGATGAGACTTTCTCACCCGTAGCGAAGCTGAAGTCCGTCCGAATCATGTTAGCAATTGCCGCATACTATGATTATGAGATATGGCAAATGGACGTCAAAACGGCATTCCTTAACGGCTTTCTTAAGGAAGAATTGTATATGATGCAGTCGGAAGGTTTTGTCGATCCTAAGAATACTAACAAGGTATGCAAGCTCCAGCGCTCCATCTATGGGCTGGTGCAAGCATCTCGGAGTTGGAACATTCGATTTGATGAGATGATCAAAGCGTTTGGGTTTACACAGACTTATGGAGAAGCATGTGTTTACAAGAAAGTGAGTGGGAGCTCTATAGCATTTCTCATATTATATGTGGATGACATACTGTTGATGGGAAATGATATAGAATTCTTGGGAAGCATAAAGGCCTACTTGAACAAGTGTTTTTCAATGAAGGACCTTGGAGAAGCTGCTTATATATTAGGCATCAAGATCTATAGAGATAGATCAAGACGCCTCATTGGTCTTTCACAAAGTACGTACCTTGACAAGATATTGAAGAAGTTCAATATGGATCAGTCCAAGAAGGGGTTCTTGCCTGTATTGCAAGGTGTGCAATTGAGCACGGCTCAATGCCCGACCACGGCAGAAGATAGAGAAAAGATGAGTGTCGTCCCCTATGCCTCGGCCATAGGGTCTATTATGTATGCCATGCTGTGTACCAGACCTGATGTAAACCTTGTCGTAAGTTTGGTAGGAAGGTACCAAAGTAATCCCGGCATGGAACACCGGACAGCGGTCAAGAATATCCTGAAGTACCTGAAGAGGACTAAGGATATGTTTCTCGTTTATGGAGGTGACGAAGAGCTCATCGTAAAGGGTTACGTCGATGCTAGCTTCGACACAGATCTGGATGACTCTAAGTCACAAACCGGATACGTGTATATTTTAAATGGTGGGGCAGTAAGCTGGTGCAGTTGCAAGCAAAGCGTTGTGGCGGGATCTACATGTGAAGCGGAATACATGGCGGCCTCAGAGGCAGCACAAGAAGCAATCTGGGTGAAGGAGTTCATTACCGACCTAGGAGTTATTCCCAATGCGTTGGGCCCGATGACTCTCTTCTGTGACAATACTGGAGCTATTGCCCTTGCCAAGGAGCCTAGGTTTCACAGGAAGACCAGGCATATCAAGCGTCGCTTCAACTCCATTCGTGAAAATGTTCAAAATGGAGACATAGGTATTTGTAAAGTACATACAGACCTGAATGTAGCAGATCCGTTGACTAAACCTCTCCCTAGAGCAAAACATGATCAACACCAGAACTCTATGGGTTTTCGATTCATCACAATGTAACTAGATTATTGACTCTAGTGCAAGTGGGAGACTGTTGGAAATATGCCCTAGAGGCAATAATAAAATGGTTATTATTATATTTCCTTGTTCATGATAATTGTCTATTGTTCATGCTATAATTGTGTTATCCGGAAATCGTAATACATGTGTGAATACATAGACCACAACATGTCCCTAGTGAGCCTCTAGTTGACTAGCTCGTTGATCAATAGATAGTCATGGTTTCCTGACCATGGACATTGGATGTCATTGATAACGGGATCACATCATTAGGAGAATGATGTGATGGACAAGACCCAATCCTAAGCATAGCACAAGATCGTGTAGTTCGTTTGCTAGAGCTTTTCCAAATGTCAAGTATCATTTCCTTAGACCATGAGATTGTGCAACTCCCGGATACCATAGGAGTGCTTTGGGTGTGCCAAACGTCACAACATAACTGGGTGGCTATAAAGGTGCACTACGGGTATCTCCGAAAGTGTCTGTTGGGTTGGCACAAATCGAGACTGGGATTTGTCACTCCGTATGACGGAGAGGTATCCCTGGGCCCACTCGGTAATGCATCATCAAAATGAGCTCAATGTGACCAAGTGTTTGGTCACGGGGTCATGCATTACGGTACGAGTAAAGTGACTTGCCGGTAACGAGATTGAACAAGGTATTGGGATACCGACGATCGAATCTCGGGCAAGTAACGTACCGATTGACAAAGGGAATTGTATACGGGGTTGATTGAATCCTCGACATCGTGGTTCATCCGATGAGATCATCGTGGAACATGTGGGAGCCAACATGGGTATCCAGATCCCACTGTTGGTTATTGACCGGAGAGTCGTCTCGGTCTGTCTGCATGTCTCCCGAACCCGTAGGGTCTACACACTTAAGGTTCGGTGACGCTAGAGTTGTAGAGATATTAGTATGCGGTTAACCGAAAGTTGTTCGGAGTCCTGGATGAGATCTCGGACGTCACGAGGAGTTCCGGAATGGTCCGGAGGTAAAGATTTATATATGGGAAGTCCTATTTTGGCCACCGGAAAATGTTCGGGATTTTTCGGTATTGTACCGGGAAGGTTCTAGAAGGTTCTGAAGTGGGGCCCACCTGCATGGGGGGACCCACATGAACGTGGGTAGTGGGGGCAAGGCCCCACACCCCTGGTCAAGGCGCACCAAGATCCCACCTTAGAAGGAATAAGATCATATCCCGAAGGGATAAGATCAAGATCCCTAAAAAAGAGGGATAACAATCGGTGGGGAAGGGAAATGATGGGATTTCTTTCCCCCAACTTTGCCAACACCCCAATGGACTTGGAGGGCAAGAAACCAGCCCCCTCCACCCCTATATATAGTGGGGAGGCGCATGGGAGCAGCACCCCAAGCCCTGGCGCCTCCCTCCCTCCCGTGACACCTCTTCCTCCCCGCTTGCGCTTGGCGAAGCCCTGCCGGGATCCCGCTACTTCCACCACCACGCCGTCGTGCTGCTGGATCTCCATCAACTTCTCCTCCCCCCTTGCTGGATCAAGAAGGAGGAGACGTCCCCGCTTCGTACGTGTGTTGAATGCGGAGGTGCCGTCCGTTCGGCGCTAGGATCATCGGTGATTTGGATCACGACGAGTACGACTCCATCAACCCCGTTCTCTTGAACGCTTTTGCGCGCGATCTACAAGGGTATGTAGATGCACTCCCCTCTCTCTCGTTGCTAGATGACTCCATAGATTGATCTTGGTGATATGTAGAAAATTTTAAATTTCTGCTACGATCCCCAACAAAGGCGGCGCAGGAGGAGGCGGACGCGGTCGCCAAGGCCCAAGCCGACGCCGCGACCAAGGCCCAAGCGGACGTGGCCGCCAAGGCACGAGCGGAGGAGGCCGCACGCGGCTGGACTCCGCAACTCATCATCCCCCTGCGCGCCGCGCCACCCATGCCCGAGGTCCCGGCACCGACTGGAGGAGCCGGCAACGACCAGCTGGTCATGGAGAGGGGAGGGGCGACGTCATCATCTTGGGGGCGGAGGTGCCCCCGCAAGCACCGACTGCCGAGGCCCCAGGCAGTAGTCCTGACGTGCCGCTGGCGCCACCGGTCGGCGACAAGCGGGTGATGGGGGCGACCCCCATGGTCCGTGCTCCGGCGCGCCGGCGTGCGGCGAATGCGGCTTCAGCGCCACAGCCGCAGGAGATCGAGGCCGCAAGCTCGTCGGCCCCAGATGTAGAGGCCACCAGGACCGTCCGCCAGAGTGGACGCCTGGGGGCGGGACGAGCGTGCTGAACAAGGCTGCTCAGGACGTTCAGGCCCAGCTTTAGGCCCAAGGCACCGCCCTCCAGCAGTACACGAAGGCATTCCCGTCGACGCGAGCAGCCATCTGGGTATGCTTCTTTGCTTTGTTTTTGATCCTTGTAATCTTCTGTGGGCGCGCGCCAGCGCACCCACTGAGTGTAGCCCCCGAGTTTCGGGCCGACTACTGAGCAGGCGGCTCGGAACTTAAAGGCAAGTTCCGAGTGCTGACTTTTCCTTTTCTCTTGTTGTCTTCGTTGCAGGATTACCACAATATCCGCGCGGCCGCCTACAACTCCCAGGTCCAGGAGCTGGCGAAGCGGACTGCCGACTTGTCCGACAGCCAGAGTAAGCCTCTGTCCTTTCTCTCTTGCGGGGGCGCGACAACGCACCCGCGGGGTGTAGCCCCCGAGATTCGGGCCGACTACTGAGCAGTCGGGCCGGATCTCCCGGCAACTACTTTTCTTTTTGGTCAACTTATTGATTTTCTTCTGTTTCTTGTCTTTGCAGGAGCCAACGCTGACCTGCAGCAGCGCCTGGGCAAAGCCCAAACCGCACTGCACGCCAAGGAGGAGGAGTGCAGCAAGGCGGCGCAGGAGCGTGACCTCCTGGTCAAGGAGTTGGTGGACCAGGCGGACCAGCACAAGGCGGAGCTCAAGAAGCTCAAGGAGGCGGAAGACTCCCTCGCGGCCGAGTTCGAGACTCAGCGCTCGAACTAGGTCGAGAAGGAGGCAGTCCTCACCGCTGGCTACGGCGAGATTGAGGACATGATCGACGGTAAACTTCTTTTTCTTTGGAATGGCCGCCGATTGTCTCAAGAGTCGGCTTCCGACTTCTGATCTTTGTTCTTCTTTGCGCAGACTTCTTTCCTGGACACGCCGTCGCCGCCAGCCGGGCCATCGAGGCTCGCCACGACGAGCGCAAGAGTGAAGGGGTGGAGATCCCGCCCAACGCGCCCCAAAACATGAACGAGCAACTTCTGGCCGCCAGGGCGCGCCTATAGCCGGCTCACTGTATGCTCCGCCGCCTTTAGTGCGCTGGGTCCCAGCTGACTTCCGCCCTCTGGCCAGACGTCCAGGCTCCACGCACCCCCAGTCGGACCGCCGACTGGTTAGAGGTGGCAATCGACCGCCTCGAGGCTTGGAAGGGTTCCTCCGCTCGAGTAGGCACCCAGAGAGCCTTGGAATTCGTCAAGGCGTGGTATCCTGGGCTGGACCTAGCCCGGTTGGCCATGTTCCGCCTGGAGGGCCGCGAAGAGTTGGCGGCGGTGGGGCCTGCACTCACTCAACGTGCGGCGACGATCACTGAGTACACCGATACCAGTGTCTTCCTCCCCGAGCTGGACGAGGAGGGCGTCGAGGCGCCGCCGAACTGGTTCGGACTGAACCCGAACGACGACGAGGACTCGATGGAGGAAATCGCCTCCAGCGACGAAGGCGAGGACGAGGAGGGCGAGGATGGTGAAGACGACGCGCCGGAGGATGGAGCGGATGGCCAACCTCAGCTCGATCATGCCTCGAGCAACGAGCCGCGTGCGAGTGCGTCGACTGCTGCCGAAGGCGACCAAGCCGAGACTCGCCAACTGACCACTCCACCAGCCGGCGCCGCGGACTCCACTAACCTGCCGGACCCGCCTGCTGCTCCTCTAGCCTAGGCGGCCAGTTTTAACTTTTCCTGCTTTTGTAGTTGCTCGAACAAACTTGTTAAATTTGCGTAGTTCCACCCGTTGGGGGTGTATTCAAACTCTGTTGAATGCTGGCCGAGGGCCTTTTGCTATGTAAATTAACTTTGTCGGGTTCTAACTTGTCTTGCTTTCTGCTCTTTTGGCTTTTTTTCCTTTGCCGTCTTCCCTTGGATGCTGCCTTGCCAGCCACACGGCCGCTCTGCGGTTCGTGGCTGGGTCAAGTACTTAGCCGTTTGGGAAGACAAGTACTTTGGCCGTTTAGAACGTAGCAAGTTAAGTGAGAAGCCGGCCGGCCGGCTGCTCGGCAGTCGATCGGTGAGGCGAGGAGCTGGCTTGTCCTATGTGAGTGCTTTGGTCCTTAGCCATTTTCATGTGGGCACCCTTTCCTGCCTTTGACTCTTGCCAGCCGGACAGTCGCTCTGCGAGCTGCGGCTTATGGCAAGAGAGGGCTTAGATGCCGGCACATTACTTGTCCGACTGTAGGTAGCACTGATATAGTACAAGGCGGCAAGCCCCCGGGCCGACTGGTCGAACCCAGTGCCAGGCAGAAGAATAGAATAACACATTTATAGGCATAGAACTTATCATATAGATAAAAAGGGTAGCCCCCGAGTGCTCTTCGAGGGACCTGATGTCTTAGCGCTTAATACAAAAGGTAGCGTGGTACATGCTGCATCAACTGTAAAATCTTCGGAGGAGATTTGCATTCCATGGACGCTCCGATTCCTTGCCCAAGTCGTCTCTCTTGCATGCTCTGGGCTTCTGTGCGTCGATGAGGTAGTAGGAATCATTGCCGAAAGCTTTGCTGATGACGAAGGGGCCTTCCGAAGGGGCCGAGAGCTTGTGCTGGCCGGCTGTTCGCTGGATCAGCCAGAGCACAAGGTCTCCCTCTTGGAAGGATCTTGGCTTGATCTTCGGACTGTGGTAGCGGCACAGGCTCTGCTGGTAGATGGCAGACCGGCTGAGTGCCAACAGCTGGTCCTCTTCCAGCAGATCGACGTCGTCTTCTCGTTCTTCCTTTGCCTTCGCCTCCGTGTACATGGTGACGCAAGGTGAGTCAAACTCAATGTCAGTTGGGATGACGGCCTTGGCACCGTACACGAGAAAGAATGGAGTGAAGCCGGTTGACTTGTTCGGAGTGGTGCGGAGGCTCCAGAGGACGGCCGGCAGCTTGTCGATCTAGCAGCCGGCCGAGCGCTCCAGTGGCTCGACCAGTCGGGGCTTGATGCCGGACAAGATGTGGCTGTTTGCTCGCTCGACCTGGCCGTTTGACTGCGGATGGGCAACGGACGCTAAGTCCAGTCGGATGCCCTGCGTCGTGCAGAAACGGGCCAAGGTGCCTTTGGCAAAGTTTGTGCCATTGTCGGTGATGATACTGTGTGGTACACCGTACCGAACGGTGATATCTGCGATGAAGGTCACAACAGTCGGAGCGTTCAACTTCTTGATTGGCTTTGCTTCAATCCACTTGGTGAATTTGTCCACGGCGACAAGCAGATGGGTCATGCCGCCGCGTGCTGTTTTGAATGGTCCCACCATGTCCAGCCCCCACACGGCAAAGGGCCAAGTGAGGGGGATGGTCTTGAGTGCGGAAGCCGGCAGATGTTGCTTGGAGCTGAATTTCTGGCACCCCTTGCAATGCTTGACCAAATCCTTGGCGTCCTCCAAAGCAGTCGGCCAGAAGAAACCATGGCGGAAAGCTTTGGCGACAAGGGACCTGGAGGCCGCATGGTGGCCGCACTCGCCTTGGTGGATATCTTTGAGGATTGCTTGGCCCTTCTCTGGTTCTACGCAGCGCTAGAAGACCCCAGTCACGCTGCGTCTGACAAGCTCTTTGTTTACTATCGTGTACGCTCCTGCTCGGCGCTGTACTTGCCAGGCCGAGATTTCATCAGCTGGCAGCTCTCTGTTTACCAGGAATTTGAGGATGGGTTGTGCCCATGATGGTGGTGTGACTTCATCTACTGTTATCACGGCCACTTGGACTAGGGCGGTTGGGTTGGGAGGCGGCGGGTAGGAGCCGGCCGGCGCTTGCTGCGTTGTTGGAGTTCCTGGGCCGACTGCTGCAGCCCCCGGGCCGGGTGCGACTGCTGCAGTCCCCGAGCCGCTTGGTGAAGTCCTCGGGCCGACTGCTGCAGCCCCCGGGCCGGGTTGTGAAGTCCCCGGGCCGGGTGCGACTGCTACAGTCCCCGTGCCGCCTGCCGAAGTCCCCAGGCCGGCTGCTGCAACCCCCAAGTCGGATTCGACTGCTTCGGGAGCAGCCGGCACGAAGATGGACTCGGATTCTGGAGAAAGCTTGATCGACGGCTTGCAGAGGCACTAAAGGGAAATGGCAGCTGGTATTGCTTGACGGGTGGAGCCAATCCGTGCCAGGGCATCAGCTTGCTCGTTGTCGTTCTGTGGCACGTGAAGGAGCTCGTGCCCTTCAAAATATCCGCTGAGTTGCTGGACGAGGAAATGGTAACTCGCCATATTTGCATCCTTGGCGTCCCAGTCGCCAGACGACTGTTGGACCACCAAGTCTGAGTCGCCATAGCACAGGATCCGGCGGATGCCGATCTCTTTGGCCAGCCGGAGTCCGTGTACTAGTGCCTCGTACTCGGCCACGTTGTTGGAGGCGACAAAGTGGATTTGCAATGTGTATCTGAGCTTGTCACCCTTGGCAGAGGTGAGAACAACGCCGGCTCCCAAGCCGGTGCACAACTTCGAGCCATCAAAGTGCATTCGCTAATGAGTGGAGTCCGGAGCTGGCGGCAGGTACTGGGTCTCGGCCCAGTCGACAAGGAAGTCGGCCAATGCTTGGGACTTGATGGCGGTGCGTGGCTGGTAGAAGATGGTGTAAGGGGCCAACTCGATGGCCCATTTGGCCACCCGGCCTGATGCATCGCTGCTGCCTATGATCTCGGCAAGCGGGGCAGTCCAGACAACCGTGATTGGGTGCTCTTGAAAGTATGGCTTGAGCTTCCTGGTGGCAAAGTGCACGCCGTAGCACATCTTCTGGTAGTGGGGGTAGTTCTGCTTGGAGGCTGACAGCACCTCGCTCAAGTAATACATAGGCCTCTGGACCGGCAGTGCCTTGCCGTCTTCTTGGTGTACTACCACCATGACTGTGCTGACCACCCGGCTGGTGGCGGTGATGTAGAGGAGCATGGGCTCCTTAGCAGTCGGAGCGGCCAGAACATGCGGCGTGGTCAACATCTTCTTGAGCTGGAGGAAGGCCTCGTCCGCCTTGTCGTTCCACTCGAAGTTAGTGATTTTCTTCATGAGCTAGTACAGGGGAAGAGCCTTCTCGCCCACCCGACTGATGAAGCGGCTGATGGATGCCAAGCAGCCGGTAAACTTCTGGATGTCTCGCAGTCGGGTGGGTCTCTCCATCCTCTCAATGGCTTTGATCTTCACAGGGTTGCACTCAATGCCGCGCTCTGAGACCAGGAAGCCAAGGAGCTGGCTGGCTGGTACTCCAAAGACACATTTCTCTGGGTTGAGCTTGATCTACCGGCGCAGATTTTCAAAAGTTTCCTTGAGATATTCCAAGAGGGTACCGCGCTTCTCTGTCTTCACCACAATATCGTCTACATAGACGTGGACATTTCTGCCGAGTTGCTGTAGGAGGCACTTCTGCATGCAACGCTGAAACGTGGCACCGGCATTTCTCAAGCCGAATGTCATGGTCAGGTAGCAGAAGGCTCTGAATGGTGTGATGAAGGCGGTCTTCAGGCGGTCTGCCGGGTTCAACTTGATCTGATGGTACCCTGAGTAGGCATCCAAAAAACTCAACAGCTCGCATTCGGCTGTGGAGTCTATCACTTGGTCAATCCGAGGCAAAGCAAACGGATCCTTGGGGCAGGCTTTGTTGAGGCTGGTATAGTCAATACACATGCGTCACTTGTTGTTTTTCTTCAGTACAAGGATTGGGTTGGCAAGCCACTCTGGAAAAAACACTTCCATAATGAAGCCGGCTGCCAAAAGTCGGGCTATCTCTTCACCAACGATTCTTCTCTTCTCTTCCGACAGTCGGCGGAGGGGTTGTTTGACTGGTTTGGCATCTGCTCTGACATGTAGCTTGTGCTTGGCGAAATCCGTCGGAACACCCGGCATGTCTTTGGGATACCATGCGAAGATGTCTCGAATCTCACGGAGGAAATCGACGAGCTCGCTTTCTTATTTGCTATCAAGGTTGGTACCTATGATAGCGTGCCTCTCCGAGTGCTCGGGGTCCAGGGGGATCTTCTTTGTTTCTTTGGCCGGCTGGAAGGAGCCCTGGGTCTCTGACTCTTTGGGCTCTGGTGACAGGTCCGGCTGCTTGCTGGCCATGGCCACCACCCGGTCCAGGAGCTTCTTCTCAGCAGCAACCACAAGGGACTCGGCCAGCCTGCTGCTGGCCGCGGCACAGGCGGCCGACTTCTCGTAGTCCCCGGCTATCGTGATAATGCCCTTGGTTCCCGGCATATTCATCTTGAGGTAGGCATAATGGGGCACCGCCATGAGCTTGGCTAGAGCTGACCGGCCTAGGAGCACATGATAGGGGCTCTCCAGATCGACCACCTCAAACCAAATCGCCTCACGGCGGAAGTGAACTTTGTCTCCGAAGAGCACATCTATCTTAATCTTGCCGATTGGTGAGCAGGAAAGGCCGGGCACAATGCCATGGAAGACAGTACGATTGGGCTGGAGCTGCTTCTCTTTGATGCACAACTTCTCCATGGTGTCGCGGTAAAGGATGTTGATGCTGCTACCGCCATCTATTGAGATCTGGGAGAAACGAGCAGCTCGCCTCTCCGTTGCAAGGGTGGCATCCAACACCAAGGCATAAGAACCCGGAGAAGGCATCACCTCCGGTTGGTCTGCACGGCTCCAACTGATAGGCCTCTCAGACCAGTGCATGAACTCGGGGGCGGTTGAGGCAACGGCGTTTACTTCACGGTGCTGCTGACGTCGGCTGCGCCTGTCATCAGCCACACACATCGCAGATCTAGAATCTAAATATTACATACCTACAGAGCTGAAAGCTAGCATACAAACAAATTATAGCGGAAAAGTAAATAAAATCTTCATAGAGTCCATCAACGCCACAGACAAAAGTTGAATATAGACGTCCCTCTGTTCCATAAAATAGTGCTTGTAGATTTTTTTAAAAGTCAAACTTTACAAACTTTGACCAAGTTTATAGAAAAAAACATATAATTCTAGACTACCAAATACATGTTATTAGATACATCACAAGACATACTTTCATATTGTATATATTCTACATTGTAGTTATAAATAGTTTTCTCTATAAATTTGGTCAAAGTTTGTAAAGCTTGACTTTTAAAAAAATCTATATACACTATATTATGGAACGGAGGGAGTATCACTTATTCGACGTATAAATATCTGCAACATGATAAATTACAACCACAAGGGTCAATACGTTGAATGTATGCAAGTCACACTAGGTATGATATAACAGACCTACATCTACATGCAAGGTATAACAAAAGAATGAATGTGGTTGTTTTGCAGAGAAGCTAACTTTTCCCTGATAACTACATCATAATCAAATTTTAATTTGTCTTGCTACAATTAAATACATAATGTCAAAATCTCAACCATTCGTAGTGGCTAGGATCACTGAGGTTTAGCCGTGGCCATTTTTAGACCTTTAGGTGTTTTAGCTAGCAGCCAATGACTCTTTCCCTCTCCATCGCAAAAAAAAATGACTCTTTCCCTCAAAAAAAAGCTAGCAGCCAATGACTTCCCCTAAAAAAAAGCTAGCAGCCAATGACAGTGGACCCGGCGCACTCTGTTGACTGGTCCACGTGACCCTTTTGACCATCACCACGCGCCAAATAGTTTCTGGCCATATTAATATGAATTTATTAATATATAAATGTGGCACTTGTTCTCCTAAAAACAACGGAGATGGGATCGATGGATATGAGCAGTTCAGAAATATAGGGCGTTCGTAGTTGGATGGAACGCCGCTCCCCGTCAGGCCGCTAATTTTAACGACTCCCCGTGTTTCCCCCACTCGCGTCAAGAAACGTCCACGACGATCGATCTTCTTCTTCTCCGCGGCTCCTCGATCGATCCATGGAGCGCCTGCTTGGGCTGCTCAAGGTGAAGGTGGTCAGCGGGGTGAACCTGGCCATCTGCGACCCCCTCGCCCACAGCAGCGACCCCTACGTCGTCATCCGCCTCGGACAGCAGGTACTTTCCTTCCTGTCCGATCATCACTGGGCCTGGGCCTGGGCCTGGGCTGATCGAGTGCTAAATCTAAAACCGAGATGTAATCATGTGCAGAAAGTGAAGTCCGGTATCAAATATAAATTCACCAACCCGGAATGGAACGAGGAGCTCACCCTGTCCATCACAAACTGGACGCTCCCGGTTAAGATTGTAAGTTCGATCAACATCTCCATCCCAATCAGGATTTCAGAAACTCACCGCCAATACTCTCTACTCCGATGAACATCTCCTATCGATCTCTTGTTCCTGAAACCAACCTTTGGGGTTGTGCTTCCATTATTATTACAGGAAGTCTTTGACCATGATACTTTCACCAAGGATGACAGCATGGGCGATGCAGAGTTCAGCATCGCCAACAAGGACCTCAGCCACGTCCCTGACGACACCGTGATGAAGACGATCCACCCTGACAAGGACAACTGCTTCTCCACCGAGAGCCACATCAGATGGAAAGACGACAAGGTCTCTCAGAACATTGTCCTCAAGCTGAGGAACACCGACACCGGCGAGATCATCCTGCACCTGGAGTGGGTTAACATCCCAGGCACGGCGCGGTGATCCGCAGTGGCCAACCATGGTGGTCTGGCTGCTTTCTGTGACTGGAATGTTTGCTTCCTCTGTGAACTATGAAAATAAGCAACGTCCTGGTGAGATCCACAGATCATTACAATGGGTGTTATGTAAGGCATGCAATAGACTTATGCTACTGGGGGGTAATGTCTGTTTATAGTTTTGGTTCTGCATATACGTAACAAAAGATAATGAAGCTAGTATAGAATTGTTCTATCAACTAGAAATAGGATGATCTGGATCATTTCCCAGTTGACAATACTCCCTCACTGAACATTTGGAGGAAAAAAGGGAGTATATACACCATCCTGACCTAGTATGTACAGTTGTTTTACAACTCAAGCTGACAGCAGCATTAACTCAGCATGCCAGAGAGAACGCACAACCGAAATAGCGTTACCAATCGCGGCAAGTAACTAGGAAAGCAAATGTGGCGAGCTTTCATTGTTGCCACCCCGTGGGCTCGTCTCATGCGGGCGGTGGTGCTTGCCCATTTGCACATCCCGTGTAAACTGGGTCCTTGATTTAGCATAGGGAGCTTCCCTTGCTGCAAAACGGGAGGGGAAAAAACTTAGTCCATTATATCAAACAAATTTGTATACTCTGCATTCAGATTTAAATGGTTTATTACAGCTTCTTACCTGCAGCTAATTTCTGACCACGGATAATGTTTTGCCTCCTTTTCCACCAGCATGCCGCAAATACAACTAGAAACAGAAAAGCTACAAGTACCCCGAAAGCCATGCCGATCTTTGCAGCGACTGATAAATGAGGGCCACACTCACGTAAACCAGGAATTCCACACAGCCCAGCATTGTCCGTAAAGCTGTCATTTCAACAGTTTGTAAGCCTCCCAAACGTTCAAGTAATATTAAGACAAACAGGAACTCAAATGTGCATCTAGATTGGGGTTTATGCTCCTATATATGTGGAGAAAGGAGTAACTGGAATGCAAACTATCTGTAGTAATAAATGCTGTGGGTTCTTACTTGAATCTAACTCGGTGTAGAGGTCTTCCTCCCAGGCTGGCTGGAACCCTTCCTGAAAGATCATTGCCATTTAGGTTCCTGCATTAAGAGAAAGTATCTCTAGTTAAGGGGGAAGAAGCACGAAGTAAGTCCCAAACAGAAGAAAAAAATGTGCAATTGATGTCCTCACAGTGTCTGTAAAGACGTCAGTTGGCCAAGGCTCTCCGGAATAGAACCATTGAGTTCATTGAATGACAGATCTCTACAAATATGATTACGTAATAAGGATTAAATGAAAAACTGGGACTTCCCAATACTGGTGTTGCAGAGACTTACAGTACTCGTAGCCCTGGGATGGTACCCAAAGACAATGGAATATTGCCCTTTATACTATTACCGCTGAAGTTTCTGTTTGATCAAACGAAAGTTTATCTTTGTCAGGCCAAAATCATAGTGCCAGTACTTTCTTAAGACAGTAAGAAAGGCAGGTAGTTTCATTTAGACTTCGTTAAGTGATATCCTCAAATTTAGGATCATTGACAATATTGATTTGCTCCTGATTACATAATCACGTCCATAGTCCATTTAATTCTGCCAATGGAAATTGGCCTGTTTGCAGCATTGGGAATTTTGAGTATGAATACCGCATGAATCATGTAATGCAAAGCTTGAACAGACTTTGACTTTCAGCATATGTCACTCGAGAATTGTCCCAAAGATTCAATTTATAGTTAAATTTTGTTATGAGCAGTACTTACATTTTTTTGTGCAAAATTCAAACACATCTATGAAGTAATTAGGAATTAACTAGTCGCCACCAGCTCAAAAATAGCAACATATATTTCAGAAGACTATACTTTTTGTTTGCCGGGAACAAGGGCTTGTATTACTCAAATAAAATGGTTGCAATTGTTCCAGCATAGCTGATTTCTGTGGATCAGGCATGGAACCCAGGCAATCAGATCTTTGAACAGCCCTTTTGTATCTGATTGAACAACTACAAAGTTGTTTCTAGATACTTCAGTCCATTTCCAGTGATCCTTCATGTTGCACACAAGGTTTTTGAGTCACGGACCAGTCACCGACTAGATGCCGACTAATCACCGAGAAGGTGCAGGATAGCGACTTGGGCAATTAGTGGCGACTAATCACCGACTAGGTCCGGCTAATCGCTGAACCGGAGGCATGGTGACTTGACTTGACTCAGCGACTCAAAAACCTTGGTTGCACGGGTTTATGAAAATGCATCCATCAACAGTAAATGTAGCTAATGGTGTTACGGGTTTTCAGTACTACAAGATATAGCAAAGCATAATGGTAACCATGACATTTCAATTCATATTAAGAACTAAAATGATCATGCACTCATGCATTCATATTGGGGTTGTGAAACAAACTTACATGCTTTGCAGGTGTTGTAGCTTAGATACATCACTAGGTATAACTCCTCTCAAGCCTTGGTTGTCAAGACCTCTGCATGTTCAAGGAGTAGTTCAAATACTTGCAGTAACAATAACTTATTAATGGGCGATTAATGAAATTGTAATGAATATAAGAACGCAAAAGGTGCTGTTAAGGCCTAAAACAAGGTAACAACAAATAATTGGAGGGAAAAATGCTCTCATAAAACTATTTTAAAGTTTAAATCCACTTCGCTCTCAGAGCACTCCTAGAATACCACCACATAATCACACATATGCTCCATCTGCAGTCTTCTAAATCTCCTCTACCTCACTCCCTTTCCCCACTGCCCTTTGGGTCTGTGGGATGCACATCTAATGCTCTTCTTCAACCTTTAGTACCCCCAATTTAGAAAACTCCAACCTGTGAAGTGTGACGAAGCTCTGATCTGTAACGGTCATTGTATATTAACAACACACAAAAGGAGCTTATCCCTACCAAGCATGTAGCACATCTTATTGGTCAGCTGAAGACATTACTGTGAGGTGTTATGTGTAGAGTAGTAGAGGACATGACCTCGGTGCTTTGTGAAATGTTGTCAGCGAGCTTAAAGCCATAGACTAGAGCGTATAGTCGGCGGTGTCTGGGTTACCAGGGCTCCTCCACTATGAGAATGATTTTCTTGCTGATGACATCCCTGCTGCTCCCAGAAGGGCTCATCCAAGGCGTGAGAGTGTCCACCATATGCACAAGGTATACAGTGGCCAGCACGAGGTTTCCCAGGATGCTGATCCAGCACTGAAGCTTGTCAGGCAAGGGTGGATCTAGAAATTTTGTGGAGTGGGGGTAAATCACTGGAGCGGGGCGTTTATTGTACAAATTTGAAAAATTTCAAAAAGTTCTTTTAGAATAAGCAATTCCTATTGAAATTTCAAAAATTGAGTGGGGCCTAGGCACCCACTCAACACTATGTAGGTTCACCCCTGTTGTCAGGGCCTATCAAGACATCCGAGGAAGCCGAAGCCCGCTGTGAGATCCTGGCTTAATAGGAATGATAGACTGCTGAAATGTCAATTGGAACCTCATAGTAAGCCGACGCCCGCTGTGACATCCGAGTAAGTCGAGGCCCGCTGTGACTACTGATATCAACAAGGAGTTCCTTCTTTTCCAGTAGCCCATTCGCAAGGAACCTCAAAGTTAAGCATACTGGGAAGTTATCCAAGGTGCACACAAGTGAGGACAAAGTGCGCATGAAAGACTTGTGTTGGTTTGTGGGGCCAGTCTAGAACCCACCAGGCATAATGGTCGGGAACCGGTGGCTATGTCTGGGGCGTTATAAATGGTATCAGAGCCGACCCTCGCTGTTACACAGACATGTGTTGGTCAGTGGCTCAGACATGTACATGGTGCGTGTGGCCAGCTATGGCACACGAAATGGTCACATGTGGATGTTGGCACTGGCGCGCATAGACGTGTGCAAATGGGGAACGTTCCTGGTGGGCCGACAAGGACGTCGGTTCCTTTGAGTGGGGGTGTATGTGACATCCTGGCTTAATAGCAATGATAGACTACTCATATCAACAAGGAATTCCTTCTTTTCTGGGAGCACATTCGCAAGGAACATCAAAGTTAAGCGTGCTTGGCTTCGAGCGATTTGACGATGAGTGACCGACTAGGAAGTTGATCTCGGGTGCGCTGTGCGCACTACTGAGGATAAAGTGCGCAGGAAAGACTAGTGTTGGTCTGTGGGGCTAGTCTAGATCCCGCCAGGCATAATGGCCGGGAACCGATGGCTATGGCCGCGGCGTTACACCCGCGCTCACCGGTGCGTGCCACGATTTGCCACCTCTGGCACGAATTCCGCTCACCAGCGCATGCCACGGTTTGCCACCTCTAGCACAATATGCTCTGCAGTATTTGCATAAATGATCCCAATATATGTTAGAATAATTCGAGCGCGCATCAATCCGTCGAGGACAAGCAATCACACAAGTAGGAGCACAACATCGAGATTTGTTAACAAGGTTCAGCAACATGGCTACATCCCCAGGGCATGACTATGGGCGCTCCTCCCCATGTACCAAATCACATGATACAGTCCACGACAAGCCGGCCGAGGCCATCAGACAGGTCCCCGGCCACCCCTGTAATGGGTGCCAGACCGTCCCTCTCGTGATCTTTGTCTCGCCTACCAGTTTATGTCTAGTCTATTTTGGCTATTCCATGGTGCCTTTATATAATAGGCCCGGGTTACAAGTGTTCGACTCAAATACCTAACCCTCCGCAAATTATAAGTCCAACTGTAGCACAACTCGTACACCTAATATTCGACACATATTTTCCACTATACCTTGGCGAATATGTCCCCGCCATCTTGAAGCCACCATGCGCGAACCTCCATGTACCTTGGATTTGAACCATTATTCATGAGCTCCGCCTTGGCCCATGTAGCATGTTGCTTATGTGTTGCACTGCCGGAACCGCTCAGGACTCCTGTTGCCGACAACGCTTGTCAACTCTAAGATCCTGATGACTCCCGTTGTTGCACGTGACCCGACCTAATCACGCCGAGATTGATCTAGAACACGTTGCCGCCATTGCACGTGCTACTGCCTTCCAATCTATTGCTTTCAATTGCTTCTTTTCTCGATGTAGTCCAGCGCAACCTGACAACTTCCATGGAAGAAATCCTCCAACCGACCAGTATCAGCTTCAATAATTGTTTCTTCCACACGTCGTGTTCGCACCAAGCGCGATTCATACTCTAGATCAACTTGTGACCTTATCAAAACCTTGCGCTCATACAACTTATTAGAATAATCTGAGGCGCGCGTCAATTTGTCGAGGAAAAGCAATCACAAAAGCACGAGCACAACACCGAGATTTGTTAACGAGGTTCACCAACATGGCTACATCTCTAGGGCATGACTATGGGCGCTCCTCTCCATGTACCAAATCACATGATACAGTCAACGACAAGCCCGCTGAGGCCATCAGATAGGTCTCAGACCACTCGTCATGGCCGGTCCGGCCATCCCTACCACTTGTGCCGAACCGTCCCTCATGTGATCTCTATCTAGCCTACCAGCTTATGTCTAGTATATTTGGCTACCCCATGGTGCCTTTATATAATAGGCCCGGGTTACACGTATTCGACTAAAACACCTAACCCTCTGCTCATTACAAGTCGAACTGGAGCACAACTCGTACAGCTAATATTCAGCACATATTTTAACAAGATACAGGCTCAATGTGAAGCAGAGAAGGAGCCATATGCCGACAAGATCATGCCAGCCATTATTGCCTTTCGACAACATCAACATCACGACCACAGACCGCATCACCATGGGAGAAGAAGAGAAGGTCAGGCACAGGAGCAGCAGCATGAGCCATCACGTCAATGGAGGTTGGCTTCGGACTTCTTCTTGGCTTCATCTGGACTACTTTTCAGTGGTGAGGAGAAAGCAAAGGGTTTAAGACAGCCTTGCCCTTGCACATTTCCTACATGGCAGGGGGGAAGGGAGGGAGGGGAGAGGAAAGACTAAGGGAAGGTAAGACAGAGCATAGTGATGCGATTAAGTAGGGTTATTTTAGCAAACTCATTTTCCGAGAACGCTATGTGAGTGAAGTGAAGGGGAGCCTTGGCGCAGCGGTGAAGCTGTTGCCTTGTGACCATGAGGTCACGGGTTCGAGTTTTGGAAACAGCCTCTTGCAAAAATGCAGAGAAAGGCTGCATAGAAAAGACCCAAAGTGGTCGGATCCTTCCCCGGACCCTGCACGAGAGGGAGCTACGTGCACCATGCTGCCATGGGAGTGAAGTGGGTTCAAATAATAATGAGAGCAATTTTCCCATGATCAAAACCCCCAAACCTCTCAATTGAAGCCCTGATATTTTGATGTGCATCAACATGTGTCATGTTGCTTTTGCATTTCTCAAGAAAGTAAGACCTGAAATTTCACTAGCAAGCCCAATGGAATATCAGATGGACAATAAATTGTTGACTCCCAAAACACATGATGAAGCTCTTATATTTAGTATTCTACAAAAAATAGGTGCTACAACTTCCATTAAGCTTACCAGTTACCACAGCCTTCACAATATACATGGAATTTTGTAAGTGATGTCATTTGTGTTAGTTCATTGAAAACTAGGGCTGTTAGTTGATGACTAGTGCACCTAGGTACAATCTTTGTCTCTGATCATTGGTCTTATAAGCCCTTTGTTGATGGTGAGGTTGGCAATTCACATTGCATCTTTAATCTTGCCCATGTAAAGCATACCAATGCACTAGTACTTGTGTACTGTTTTCATGACCCAGGCCAGGCATGATAATGCATGGCTTGTACACGCTAGATCCGAACCCAGAAGTCTTTATTTCCAATTTATTTATGTTATATGTAATATGAAAAAAAATTCATCTTAAATAACATATTATGTCTACATATTTGCAAAAACTATTTGGCTGCAGCTGAGTCAGACTTTTGGACTCGTAGGACTGATACCAAACTGGTCAGACTGCACATGGACAAGTCTAGTTTCATGTAACAGAAACCCAACCAACAGGGAGATTTTTCAACCTCAAATCAATAAGCAGATAGTCCCTGCATATCATCACTGTGTTATTTGCATAGATTAGGGATAATTCCACAGGTATTTAAACACATACAAAATTAACAAACTGAATACAATGCAGAAAGTTTAGCATCCTGATCATAAAAGACTACAAATGCTTGTGATATAAAGTGGTATGAGGTAGAGAGCATACAGTCCATCAATGACCCACTGCCTTTTGGTATTGTCAAACTGGCAATCAACTCCGCTCCACGGATGCTGCTGAGGAATGCAGGGGTCACCATTCCAGCCAAATCGAAGAGGAAGACCAAGTGAACCCTTCAAAGTCCGCAGAGCAGTCACTACAGAGCATGGCAAAGGAGAGACTCAATATAGAAACCTAGTTGCTTAACTCTGGCCTCTGGTGATACTCATTCGAATAGCTGTAAATTGAAGACAGAGAAAAGCTGTCCTACTTGTTCGCGTTTAATAAAAGCATCTTTATTGAAAAGTAGATTTTGTCAACCATCAATTGATTATACACCATGAAATGGAAAATGTCCTAGATGTTTTCTGAACCATATTATGTATAGCAAGAATGTCAACCAAGGACTGCAAATGGCTGTTTCATACGGTTCACCAATAAAAAAAAGGTTTCCAAGCAACAAGCATATTTACTAACATAAACTTATTATTGCTTGAAATAAAGGGAAGATAATTTGGAGAGTGTCAAGCACCAACCTTCTTGAGTTAAGGTCTTCATTTCAGCTGGAATGATATCAAAAACCTCAATCGCACTAACAATGGCATGTGTCCCTTCAACAGGCTGCAAGGTGATTTTTAGCGTTGTCCCACTGACAGCAACAGTTTTATTCAGAACAAGCGCAGTAAAACGCTCTCCTGTCATGCGGATTATATCAATATCTTTGAAAGCAGTGTCACCATTGATAAGTACATCAAATACCCTTTGCTCTTCTGCAGTTATTCCATTATCAATCTCTGCAAAATGAAGCCATACAGAATAGTTCTTGTTTGGAGTAACATCCATTTCAAAGGATAACGTCGGCTGCCTATCAGTGCCCACAATAGCTGATTGGTACATACTTTGAGGATAAAAATTTGGTGCAAGCAATGTCTCTGCTATAACATTTTCAGTTGATATAGGTTGATCATCAGAACTAGATGATAAAGTTTTCAAACCTAACCAGAATCTGTCACCACCCCAGTGGATACCGTTTAGGTCTTCGTCAAAAGCTGGCTTTCCAGAACCACATGTCAATCTTTTGGTAGTTCTAAGCACTGTTCCCTTTCCCCAAAGGGAACCAAACTTATAGGCATTATCATCTATTTGGAGAACTTCGATAGAAAGGATCGATGGATCGCCATGACCGGTGCTGTGGAAACAAATTGATAAGCTAGAGTGTTGAACAAAAACCAGGGCTTCCGCAAATGTCTTCTCATCATCACTACTCCAGCCCGAAAGCAAAGAACTGAATAGAGTGCCCTCAACAGAAACATCAAATATTGGCTCACTATCAAGATTAGGATCAGCCACAAGGGCAAAGAAAAGCCTGACTTGGTAGTGCCCATTGGGAACATTGTTGATGTAGTAACAGTTTTCAGGGCCATCAGACAGAGGGAAATATCGAAGAGTTTTCAGTGGGGGTACAATAAAGCTCGGGCGAGTGGCATTTGCAAACCTGCCACCAGTATAACCAAAATCTCGGTACCACAACGTGTTGGTAGGTGCCGTGTGGACATCGTCGAAACTCCCACAGCTTATACGGATGGTAAAAGGTTCTGAAAACAAGCAAGCATTTAGAACTACAATGAATAGCAATGCTAGGAAGCATCAAGTAAGCAATTACTGTAAAATCAATGTACCATTTGAGTTGCACCAAAGGTGCAAGAGGTTCATTGAATCATGAAAGTACAATATACTCCCTCTGTCCCATAATATAAGAGCGTTTTTTACATTAGTGTAGTGTCAAAAACGCTCCTATATTATGGGACGGAGGGAGTAGTAGAGAAATAAATTAAAGCTTGGACGTCTTGTTTCATTTCCTCCTGCTTAAATTTCCCATGCCTCCTTCCTAGCCTGAGCAGATTTATCTTTAAATGACATACTACTATTTAGCAAACCAAATTGCACATATGAGCGGGAAGGGGCGGTAAATGGACTACTTTCGAGGGATAAGGAAGCTATCAATATTATTACAAGAGCAAATGGATAGAATTCGTGGGTGGGGTGGGGGTGTCCAAAACTTGTGAAAATGTGTCTCCATCAAATTCTTCATTCCGTCAAACGTCACCCTCAAAAAAAATGCGAGGAAAGGGACGTTGTCTCCGCAAATCTAGAAACGGAATGGTATTCCAAGAAATTAGCTAGCCTAATTTTCGCTAGGGGTAAAAAAGGACGGCAGATAATCTATCAATTAAGGGAAGATCCACCTCTTATTACATCAGCAAACTTGGAAAGCAAGATGGCAGAGTAGGCACAAAATTACTCAACCTGGATTCTGGATTCTTGATTTGGGTAAGAATGCAAAAACATAAGTAGCTCACAGTATGCTACATTTAGCAGGATTGAGCAGAAATAACAAATTTTGAGGGAAAGCAAAGAGGAAGCAAGAAAGCTCACCTTTGCTAAGGTCGGCCGCGAGAACACCAAGAAGAGCTGACGATGCGGAGACAGCGAGCAGCAGCGGCCACAGAAGAAATCTCTTCCGCATCGCGCCTCCCCCCTTCCTCTCTAAGAAAGACGAGCCCTTTCTCCTTTGCTTTGGTACGCCAGTCCAGTCCGAGATAGTACTACTATCTCTTTTGCTTTTTCTTCTCCCCCAAAAGGCCTGGCCTGGGAAATCAGAATGAGCTGTCTAAAGTTGAGACTGAAAATGGATCAGGACAATAGATTACTCAGGGAATACCCTTTCACATAGGATTTGGCTTTTGCATTGGCTTGCATGTAAGAATTATTACCCTTTCATTTAGGATTTAGGTAATGTAGCAATGGCTAACCAACAATGACATGGTACTGTTGGAGATGCCATAATAATGATGGTTGCAGCGGTTGTTGTGTATCCCTTTTCCACTGTTTTAATGGGGGCATGGGAGATGGTCACGCTCTTGCCACGATCCACAACTCACCAAGTCACGAGACATACATACACACACCACCCCCTGGATCTAACAATTTTGGATGGACGCGGTAGCGGTGTAGTGCGGCACAACCATCCGAGCCGGATCTTGGGCGCTTGCACGCAGCTGAGACGTGCGCACAGGTACAGCTCATAGTCTCGTCCACTGGTACGGCGGTGATTAATGCGCGTGCCGCGGCGTAAACAAAGGGCGGATTCACGGGTACCCGAGTACTGTACTAGAAGAGGAAGGCTCATGCTCAGCTCACCCGATTGTTGCGGCGAGTTAAGCGCTTGGGGGACAAATGTCGTGCACCCCACCAGGCTAAGAGCATCTTCGGCCTCCCAAGGGCTAGGCGAAAAATAGCGTCTGATTGCCGGCGGTAATTTTGGTGTGGGGAAACCGATTCCCAGCCGCGACCGCAACAACATCAGCCAGAAAAAATTTAAAAAGCCCAAAGTCGACGAAATTCAGTTAAGTTGGACGAAATATAGGCAATTTCATTGATATTTAGGTGAATTTACATAGATGAAAACGTAAAACTACTCCTAGTTCGTGCCGAGGAGGTTCTAGAAGACGGTGTAGTCATCGCCGCCGTCGTCGTCATCGCCGTCGCTCGGCGGCCCGTCCTTCGGGGTGGCCTGGCTGCAGCCCTGCCCTGGATTGGCGCTGCGGACCGGCTGACTCAGAGCAGTGACCTCGTCGCCGCTGTCGGAGAGCACGATGACGCCGCCCTCGTCACGGCCGCGGCGCCGCTCGGCGATTTCTTCCAGAGCACGGCACTGGCGCTCCATCTCCTGCGCCACGTAGTCCGCGCGCGACCAGGCGAGGCCGCTCTCGAGGTCGGCGACCATGGCCTCATGCTTCTGGTTCACCACGGTCGTCGTCGGCTCCTTCTTCGGCTTGACCAGGCGGATGTGGCCGCGGGGAGGGGAAGGGACGCCGCCACCCTCGTTTATGACGAGGTTGTCATCGCGGCATCTCTTGTGGCTCGGGCTTGACGGGGACGAGTGTCGCCGACACCGACCCGGAGGAGCGGGAACCAGAGGACGACGAGGACGGCGTGTCCATGCGCCTGAGCATCCAGGAACTTCCGTGGCGACAGAGAAGGTGGCGACAGAGAAGGACGGCGCCGGGTACATCAGCCGCGGCTCGTTGCCGCCCTCAATATGCGCGAGCACGGCGGAGAGAGTCCGCTTGGGCGCGCCCCACCATTGACGGCGACCCTCCGAGTTGTGGCGCCCCCTTGGCGTCGGGCGATACGTCTCCAACGTATCTATAATTTTTGATTGTTTCATGCTATTATATATTCTGTTTTGGACGTTTAATGGGCTTTATTATACACTTTTATATTATTTTTGGGACTAACCTATTAACCGGAGGCCCAGCCCAAATTGCTGTTTTTTTGCCTATTTCAGTGTTTCGAAGGAAAAAGATATCAAACGGAGTCCAAACGGAATGAAATCTTCGGGAACGTGATTTTCAGAACAAACGTGATCCAGAGGACTTGGAGTGGACGTCAAGCAACCAACGAGGAAGCCACGAGGTAGGGGGCGCGCCCTCCACCCTCGTGGCTCCACCGACCTACTTCTTCCTCCTATATATACCTACGTACCCCAAAACCATCAGATACGGAGCCAAAACCCTATTTCCACCGCTGCAACCTTCTGTATCTGTGAGATCCCATCTTGGGGCCTTTTCCGGCGCTCCGCTGAAGGGGGCGTTGATCACGGAGGGCTTCTACATCAACACCATAGCCTCTCCGATGATGTGTGAGTAGTTTACCTCAGACCTTCGGGTCCATAGTTATTAGCTAGATGGCTTCTTCTCTCTCTTTGGATCTCAATACAAAGTTCTCCTCGATCTTCTTGGAGATCTATACGATGTAACTCTTTTTGCGGTGTGTTTGTCGAGATCCGATGAATTGTGGGTTTATGATCAAGATTATCCATGAACAATATTTGAATCTCCTCTGAATTCTTTTATGTATGATTGGTTATCTTTGCAAGTCTCTTCGAATTATCAGTTTGGTTTGGCCTACTAGATTGATTTTTCTTGCAATGGGAGAAGTGCTTAGCTTTGGGTTCAATCTTGTGGTGCTCGATCCCAGTGACAGTAGGGGAAACGACACGTATTGTATTGTTGCCATCAAGGATAAAAAATGGGGTTTATATCATATTGCATGAGTTTATCCCTCTACATCATGTCATCTTGCTTAAAGCATTACTCTGTTCTTATGAACTTAATACTCTAGATGCATGCTGGATAGCGGTCGATGTGTGGAGTAATAGTAGTAGATGCAGGCAGGAGTCGGTCTACTTGTCACGGACGTGATGCCTATATACATGATCATACCTAGATATTCTCATAACTATGCTCAATTCTATCAATTGCTCGACAGTGATTCGTTTACCCACCGTAATACTTATGCTATCTTGAGAGAAGCCACTAGTGAAACCTATGGCCCCCGGGTATATTTTCTATCATATTAATCTCCCGTCAACAAGCCATTTCTTTCGCCGTTTATTTTGCTTTCTTTACTTTTAGTCATTATCATAAAAATACTAAAAATATTATCTTATCATCTCTATCAGATCTCACTTTTGCAAGTGGCCGTGAAGGGATTGACAACCCCTTTATCGCGTTGGTTGCAAGGTTCTTATTTGTTTGTGTAGGTGCGTGGGACTCGAGCGTGGTCTCCTACTGGATTGATACCTTGGCTCTCAAAAACTGAGGGAAATACTTACGCTATTTTACTGCATCACCCTTTCCTCTTCAAGGGAAAACCAACGCAATGCTCAAGAGGTAGCAAGAAGGATTTCTGGCGCCGTTGCCAGGGAGTCTACGCACAAGTCAAGACATACCAAGTACCCATCACAAACTCTTATCCCTCGCATTACATTATTTGCCATTTGCCTCTTGTTTTCCTCTCCCCCACTTCACCCTTGCCGTTTTATTCGCCCTTCTTCTGTTCGTCTTTTTCGTTTGCCTTTATGTCTTACTTGGCTCGTTTGCTCGTTTGGTTGGAATAGTTGTGTATTTGTTGCTAAACAGAGAACCTAAGATCTATGGATCCTCATCCGCTTGCCAATCTTTTTAAGAGATCCTATTATGTTGAACCAATTCCTAGTGATTTGAGTGCACTAGATTATCTTTATGAGGTTTTGCTTGAAATCCATGAATCTAAAAAAATTGTGATGAAGTGCTTTATGAAGTGATTCACGATAGATCTTTGAATAAAAAGCATGATTGCAATGATGTTATTATAAATTCTATTAATGTCAATTGTGTTAATGATATGCAAAACCCTAAGCTTGGGGATGCTAAGTTTGCTATGTCTACTACTTGTTGCAATGATCATGATTGGGGTGATTCTTCTTATGATCTTGAAAATTTATTTAGGCCCCATGATGAATATGAGATTGATAATAGTGTTTACAATAATATTGAAAGTGGGTTTGGAAGAGTGTCAACTTTAGATCCCACATATTTGGATCAATCTTATGAAATTTTTGATAAAAGTGGGCTTGGAGAGGTCATGACTTTAATTAATGATAATCCCACTATTTTGGAAGAGTGTCAACTTCGCATGCATGTGGATCGTGTTGAGAATATGTTATGTGATAGATATATTGTTGAATTTTCTTATGATCCTACATGTAATTATTATGAGAGGAAAATATGGTTATAGAAATTTTCATGTTACTAAATTACCTCTCGTTATGTTGAGATTGCTATTGTTCCTTTCCGCTTCCTTGCATATGCTAGTTTTTTCTTGCTATGATAATTTGTTTTTCTATAAGATGCCTATGCATAGGAAGTATGCTAGACTTAGATGTGTTTGTCACGTGTTTCATGATGCTCTCTTCGCACTTCAATTCTTGTCTTTTATGCGAGCATCATTAAAATTCTCAATGCCTGGCTAAAAGGGCTTTAAAGAAAAGCGCTTCTTGGGAGACAACCCAATATTTTTACTTGTTGTTATTCAATAAATTTTTGATCTAGCCTCTGGTTAGATTTGTTTTTGTGTGTTTAATTAGTGTTTGTGGCAAGTAAAACCTATAGGATCTTCTTGGATGATAGTTATTTGATCTTGCTGAAAATTCCAGAAACTTGCTGTTCACAACAACAATTGTTTAAAATCACCAGAACGTGATAAAATACTGATTCAAATTGCAGAAGATCAATAAACAAATTATTTAGGTCGTCCTATTTTGGTAGAAGTTTTAGAGTTCTGGAAGTTTGCGTTAGTTGCAGATTACTACAGACTGTTCTGTTTTTGACAGATTCTGTTTTTCGTGTGTTGTTTGCTTATTTTGATGAGTCTATGGTTAGTAAAATAGTTTATAAACAATAGAGAAGTTGGAATACAGTAGGTTTAATACCAATATAAATAAAGAATGAGTTCAATACAGTACCTTGAAGTGGTGTTTTCTTTTCTTTCACTAACAGAGCTTATGAGATTTTCTGTTGAGTTTTGTGTTGTGAAGTTTTCAAGTTTTGGATAAAGATTTGATGGATTATGGAACAAGGAGTGGCAAGAGCCTAAGCTTGGGGATGCCCAAGGCACCCCAAGGTAAAACCAAGGACACCAAAAAGCCAAAGCTTGGGGATGCCCCAGAAGGCATCCCCTCTTTCGTCTTCGTCCATCGGTAACTTTACTTAGAGCTATATTTTTATTCACCACATGATATTGTTGGGGAACGTAGTAATTTTAAAAAAATTCCTACGCACACGCAAGATCATGGTGATGCATATCAACGAGAGGGGAGAGTGTTGTCCACGTACCCTCGTAGACCGACAGCGGAAGCGTTATCACAACGCGGTTGATGTAGTCGTACGTCTTCACGATCCGACCGGTCAAGTACCGAACGTACGGCACCTCCGAGTTCTACACACGTTCAGCTCGATGACGTCCCTCGAACTCCGATCCAGCCGAGTGTTGAGGAAGAGTTTCGTCGGCACGACGGCGTGGTGACGATGATGATGTTCCACCGACGCAGGGCTTCGCCTAAGCTCCGCAACGGTATTATCGAGGTGTAATATGGTGGAGGGGGGCACCGCACACGGCTAAGAGATCTCAAGGATCAATTGTTGTGTCTATGGGGTGCCCCCTGCCCCCGTATATAAAGGATGGAGGAGGGGAGGCCGGCCAGCCCCTGGGGCGCGCCAGAAGGTTGGAGTCCTACTAGGACTCCCTAGTCCTAGTAGGATTCCTCCTCCCACATGGAATATGAAAAGGGGAAGGGAAAAAGAGAAGGAAGGAAGGAGGCGCCCCCCTTCCCTAGTCCAATTCGGACCAGACCAAGGGGAGGGGCGCAGCCACCTTTTGAGGCCTTTCTCTCCTTTCCCGTATGGCCCATTAAGGCCCAATACGAATTCCCGTAACTCTCCGGTACTCCGAAAAATACCCGAATCATTCAGAACCTTTCCGAAGTCCGAATATAGTCGTCCAATATATCGATCTTTACGTCTCGACCATTTCGAGACTCCTCGTCATATCCCCGATCTCATCCGGGACTCCGAACTCCTTCGGTACATCAAAACTCAATAAAACTGTCATCGTAACGTTAAGCGTGCGGACCCTACGGGTTCGAGAACTATGTAGACATGACCGAGACACGTCTCCGGTCAATAACCAATAGCGGGACCTGGATGCCCATATCGGCTCCCACATATTCTACGAAGATCTTTATCGGTCAGACCGCATAACAACATACGTTGTTCCCTTTGTCACCGGTATGTTACTTGCCCGAGATTTGATCGTCGGTATCCCGATACCTAGTTCAATCTCGTTACCGGCAAGTCTCTTTACTCGTTCCGTAATACATCATCCCACAACTAACTCATTAGTCACAATGCTTGCAAGGCTTATAGTGATGTGCATTACCGAGTGGGCCCAGAGACACCTCTCCGACAATCGGAGTGACAAATCCTAATCTCGAAATACGCCAACCCAACAAGTACCTTTGGAGACACCTGTAGAGCACCTTTATAATCACCCATTTATGTTGTGACGTTTGGTAGCACACAAAGTGTTCCTCCGGTAAACGGGAGTTGCATAATCTCATAGTCATAGGAACATGTATAAGTCATGAAGAAAGCAATAGCAACATACTAAACGATCGGGTGCTAAGCTAACGAAATGGGTCAAGTCAATCACGTCATTCTCCTAATGAGGTGATCCCGTTAATCAAATGACAACTCATGTCTATGGCTAGGAAACATAACCATCTTTGGTTAACGAGCTAGTCAAGTAGAGGCATACTAGTGACACTCTGTTTGTCTATGTATTCACACATGTATTACGTTTCCAGTTAATACAATTCTAGCATGAATAATAAACATTTATCATGATATAAGGAAATATATAATACTTTATTATTGCCTCTAGGGCATATTTCCTTCAGTCTCCCACTTGCACTAGAGTCAATAATCTAGTTCACATCGCCATGTGATTTAACATCAATAATTCACATCACCATGTGATTAACACCCATAGTTCACATCTCTATGTGACCAACACTCAAAGGGTTTACTAGAGTCAATAATCTAGTTCACATCGCTATGTGATTAACACCCAAAGAGTACTAAGGTGTGATCATGTTTTGATTGTGAGATAATTTTAGTCAACGGGTCTGTCACATTCAGATCCGTAAGTATTTTGCAAATTTCTATGTCTACAATGCTCTGCACGGAGGTACTCTAGCTAATTGCTCCCACTTTCAATATGCATCTAGACCGAGATTTAGAGTCATCTAGATTAGTGTCAAAACTTGCATCGACGTAACCCTTTACGACGAACCTTTTTTTTCACTTCCATAATCGAGAAACATATCCTTATTCCACTAAGGATAATTTTGACCGCTGTCCAGTGATCTACTCCTAGATCACTATTGTACTCCCTTGCCAAAATCAGTGTAGGGTACACAATAGATCTGGTATACAGCATGGCATACTTTATAGAACCTATGGCCAAGGCATAGGGAATGACTTTCATTCTCTTTCTATCTTCTGCCGTGGTCGGGCTTTGAGTCTTACTCAATTTCACACCATGTAACACAGGCAAGAAACTCTTTTCTTTGACTGTTCTATTTTGAACTACTTCAAAATCTTGTTAAGGTATGTACTCATTGAAAAACTTATCAAGCGTCTTCATCTATCTCTATAGATCTTGATGCTCAATATGTAAGCAGCTTCACCGAGGTCTTTCTTTGAAAAACTCATTTCAAAACACTCCTTTATGCTTTACAGAATAATTCTACATTATTTCCGATCAACAATATGTCATTCACATATACTTATCAGAAATGCTGTAGTGCTCCCACTCACTTTCTTGTAAATACAGGCTTCACCGCAAGTCTGTATAAAACTATATCCTTTGATCAACTTATTAAAGTGTATATTCCAACTCCGAGATGCTTGCACCAGTCCATAGATGGATCGCTGGAGCTTGCATATTTTGTTAGCACCTTTAGGATTGACAAAACTTCCTGGTTGCATCATATACAACTCTTCTTTAATAAATCCATTAAGGAATGCAGTTTTGTTTATCCATTTGCCATATTTCATAAAATGCGGCAATTGCTAACATGATTCAGACAGACTTTAAGCATAGATACGAGTGAGAAACTCTCATCGTAGTCAACATCTTGAACTTGTCGAAAACCTTTTTGCGACAATTCTAGCTTTGTAGATAGTGATACTACTATCAACGTCCGTCTTCCTCTTGACGATCCATTTATTCGCAATTGCTTGCCGATCATCGGGCAAGTCAACCAAAGTCCACACTTTGTTCTCATACATGGATCTCATCTCAGATTTCATGGCCTCAAGCCATTTTGCGGAATCTGGGCTCACCATCGCTTCTTCATAGTTCGTAGGTTCGACATGGTCTAGTAACATAACCTCCAGAAGAGGATTACCGTACCACTCTGGTGCGGATCTTACTCTGGTTTACCTACGAGGTTTGGTAGTAACTTGATTTGAAGTTACATGATCATCATCATTAACTTCCTCACTAATTGGTGTAGGAGTCACAGGAACAGATTTCTGTGATGAAATACTTTCCAATAAGGGAGCAGGTACAGTTACCTCATCAAGTTCTACTTTCCTCCCACTCACATCTTTCGAGAGAAACTCCTTCTCTAGAAAGGATCCATAGTAAGCAACGAATGTCTTGCCTTCGAATCTGTGATAGAAGGTGTACCCAACTGTCTCCTTTGGGTATCCTATGAAGACACATTTCTCCGATTTAGGTTTGAGCTTATCAGGATGAAACTTTTTCACATAAGCATCGCAACCCCAAATTTTAAGAAACGACAACTTTGGTTTCTTGCCAAACTACAGTTCATAAGGTGTCGTCTCAGCGGATTTTGATGGTGCCCATTTTTAACGTGAATGTAGCTGTCTCTAATGCATAACCCAAAACGATAGTGGTAAATTGGTAAGAGACATCATAGATTGCACTATATCCAATAAAGTACGGTTATGACGTTCGGACACACCATTACACTGTGGTGTTCCAGGTGGCGTGAGTAGTGAAACTATTTCACATTATTTTAACTGAAGGCCAAACTCGTAACTCAAATATTTTACCTCTGCGATCATATCGTAGAAACTTTTATTTTCTTGTTACGATGATTCTCCACTTCACTCTGAAATTCTTTGAACTTTTCAAATGTTTCAGACTTTGTGTTTCATCAAGTAGATATACCCATATCTGCTCAAATCATCTGTGAAGGTCAGAAAATAACGATATCCGCCACGAGCCTCAATATTCATCGGACCACATACATCTGTTTGTATGATTTCCAACAAATCTGTTGCTCCCTCCATAGTACCGGAGAACGGTGTTTTGGTCATCTTGCCCATAAGGCACGGTTCGCAAGTTCCAAGTGATTCAAAATCAAGTGATTCCAAAATTCCATCAGTATGGAGTTTCTTCATGCGCTTTACACCGATATGACCCAAACGGCAGTGCCACAAATAAGTTGCACTATCATTATTAACTTTGCATCTTTTGGCTTCAATATTATGAATATGTGTATCACTACGATCGAGATCCAACAAACCATTTTCGTTGGTGTGTGTGACCATAAAAGGTTTTTATTCATGTAAACAGAACAACAATTGTTCTCTAACTTAAATGAATAACCGTATTGCAATAAACATGATCAAATCATATTCATGCTCAACGCAAACACCAAATAACACTTATTTAGTTTCAACACTAATCCCGAAAGTATAGGGAGTGTGCGATGATGATCATATCAATCTTGGAACTACTTCCAACACACATCGTCACCTCGCCTTTTACTAGTCTTTGTTTATTCTGCTACTCCCGTTTTCGAGTTACTACTCTTTAGCAACTGAACCAGTATCAAATATTGAGGGGTTGCTATAAACACTAGTAAGTACACATCAATAACATGTATATCCAATATACCTTTGTTCACTTTGCCATCTTTCTTATCCACCAAATAGTTGGGGTAGTTCCGCTTCCAGTTGACCAGTCCCTTTGCAGTAGAAGCACTTAGTCTCAGGCTTAGGTACAGACTTGGGCTTCTTCACTTGAGTAGCAACTTGCTTGCCGTTCTTTTTGAAGTTCCCCTTCTTCCCTTTGCCCTTTTCTTGAAACTAGTGGTCTTGTCAACCATCAACACTTGAAGGGGTCTCGTCAACCATCAACACTTGATGTTTTTCTTGATTTCTACCTTCGTCGATTTCAGCATCACGAAGAGCTCGGGAATTACTTTCGTCATCCCTTGCATACTATAGTTCATCACGAAGTTCTACTAACTTGGTGATGGTGACTAGAGAATTCTGTCAATCACTATTTTATCTGGAAGATTAACTCCCACTTGATTCAAGCGATTGTAGTACCCAGACAATCTGAGCATATGCTCACTAGTTGAGCGATTCTCTTCCATCTTTTAGCTATAGAACTTGTTGGAGACTTCATATCTCTCAACTCGGGTATTTGCTTGAAATATTAACTTCAACTCCTGGAACATCTTATATGGTCCATGACGTTCAAAACGTCTTTGAAAATTCCCGATTCTAAGCCGTTAAGCATGGTGCACTAAACTATCAAGTAGTCATCATATTGAGCTAGCCAAACGTTCATAACGTCTGCATCTGCTCCTGCAATAGGTCTGTCACCTAGCGGTGCATCAAGGACATAATTTTTCTGTGCAGCAATGAGGATAATCCTCAGATCACGGATCCAATCCGCATCTTTGCTACTAACATCTTTCAACATAATTTTTCTCTAGGAACATATCAAAAATAAACAGGGAAGCAACAACGCGAGCTATTGATCTACAACATAATTTGCAAAATACTATCAGGACTAAGTTCATGATAAATTTAAGTTCAATTAATCATATTACTTAAGAACTCCCACTTAGATAGACATCCCTCTAATCATCTAAGTGATTACGTGATCCAAAGCAACTAAACCATGTCCGATTAACACGTGAGATGGAGTAGTTTCAATGGTGAACATCACTATGTTGATCATATCTACTATATGATTCACGCTCGACCTTTCGGTCTCTGTGTTCCGAGGCCATATTTGTATATGCTAGGCTCGTCAAGTTTAACCTGAGTATTCCGCGTGTGCAACTGTTTTGCACCCGTTGTATTTGAATGTAGAGCCTATCACACTCGATTAACACGTGGTGTCTCAGCACGAAGAACTTTTGCAACGGTGCATACTCAGGGAGAACACTTTTATCTTGAAATTTTAGTGAGAGATCATCTTATAATGCTACCGTCAATCAAAGCAAGATAAGATGCATAAAGGATTAACATCACATGCAATCAATATAAGTGATATGATATGGCCATCATCATCTTGTGCTTGTGATCTCCATCTCCGAAGCACCGTGCTTGTGATCTCCATCTCCGAAGCACCGTCATGATCACCATCGTCACCGGCTCGACACCTTGATCTCCATCGTAGTATCGTTGTCGTCTCGCCAACTTATTGCTTTTACGACTATCGCTACCGCTTAGTGATAAAGTAAAACTATTACATGGCGATTGCATCTGATACAATAAAGCGACAACCATATGGCTCCTGCCAGTTGCCGATAACTCGGTTACAAAACATGATCATCTCATACAACACATTATATCACATCATGTCTTGACCATATCACATCACAACATGCCCTGCAAAAACAAGTTAGACGTCCTCTACTTTGTTGTTGCATGTTTTACGTGGCTGCTACGGGCTTAGCAAGAACCGTTCTTACCTACGCATCAAAACCACAACGATAGTTTGTCAAGTTGGTGCTGTTTTAACCTTCGCAAGGACCGGGCGTAGCCACACTCGGTTCAACTAAAGTGAGAGAGACAGACACCCGCCAGTCACCTTTAAGCAACGAGTGCTCCGAACGGTGAAACCAGTCTCGCGTAAGCGTACGTGTAATGTTGGTCCGGGCCGCTTCATCTCACAATACCGCTGAACCAAAGTATGACATGCTGGTAAGCAGTATGACTTCACTTGTGTTCTACTCATGCATAGCATCAACGCATAAAACCAGGCTCTGATACCACTGTTGGGGAACGTAGTAATTTCAAAAAATTTCCTACGCACACGCAAGATCATGGTGATGCATAGCAACGAGAGGGGAGAGTGTTGTCCACGTACCCTCGTAGACCGACAGCGGAAGCGTTATCACAACGCGGTTGATGTAGACGTACGTCTTCACGATCCGACCGATCAAGTACCGAACGTACGGCACCTCCGAGTTCTACACACGTTCAGCTCGATGACGTCCCTCGAACTCCGATCCAGCCGAGTGTTGAGGGAGAGTTTCGTCAGCACGACGGCGTGGTGACGATGATGATGTTCCACCGACGCAGGGCTTCGCCTAAGCTCCGCAACGGAATTATCGAGGTGTAATATGGTGGAGGGGGCACCGCACACGGCTAAGAGATCTCAAGGATCAATTGTTGTGTCTATGGGGTGCCCCCTGCCCCCGTATATAAAGGATGGAGGAGGGGAGGCCGACCAGCCCCTGGGGCGCGCCAGAAGGTTGGAGTCCTACTAGGACTCCCTAGTCCTAGTAGGATTCCTCCTCCCACATGGAATAGGAAAAGGGGAAGGGAAAAAGAGAAGGAAGGAAGGAGGCGCCCCCCTTCCCTAGTCCAATTCGGACCAGACCAAGGGGAGGGGCGCAGCCACCTTTTGAGGCCTTTCTCTCCTTTCCCGTATGGCCCATTAAGGCCCAATACGAATTCCCGTAACTCTCCGGTACTCCGAAAAATACCCGAATCATTCGGAACCTTTCCGAAGTCCGAATATAGTCGTCCAATATATCGATCTTTACGTCTCGACCATTTCGAGACTCCTCGTCATTCCCTGATCTCATCCGGGACTCCGAACTCCTTCGGTACATCAAAACTCAATAAAACTGTCATCGTAACGTTAAGCGTGCGGACCCTACGGGTTCGAGAACTATGTAGACATGACCGAGACACGTCTCCGGTCAATAACCAATAGCGGGACCTGGATACCCATATTGGCTCCCACATATTCTACGAAGATCTTTATCGGTCAGACCGCATAACAACATACGTTGTTCCCTTTGTCACCGGTATGTTACTTGCCCGAGATTTGATCGTCGGTATCCCGATACCTAGTTCAATCTCGTTACCGGAAAGTCTCTTTACTCGTTCCGTAATACATCATCCCACAACTAACTCATTAGTCACAATGCTTGCAAGGCTTATAGTGATGTGCATTACCGAGTGGGCCCAGAGACACCTCTCCGACAATCGGAGTGACAAATCCTAATCTCGAAATACGCCAACCCAACAAGTACCTTTGGAGACACCTGTAGAGCACCTTTATAATCACCCATTTACGTTGTGACGTTTGGTAGCACACAAAGTGTTCCTCCGGTAAACGGGAGTTGCATAATCTCATAGTCATAGGAACATGTATAAGTCATGAAGAAAGCAATAGCAACATACTAAACGATCGGGTGCTAAGCTAACGAAATGGGTCAAGTCAATCACGTCATTCTCCTAATGAGGTGATCCCGTTAATCAAATGACAACTCATGTCTATGGCTAGGAAACATAACCATCTTTGGTTAACGAGCTAGTCAAGTAGAGGCATACTAGTGACACTCTGTTTGTCTATGTATTCACACATGTATTACGTTTCCAGTTAATACAATTCTAGCATGAATAATAAACATTTATCATGATATAAGGAAATATATAATACTTTATTATTGCCTCTAGGGCATATTTCCTTCAGATATGTGTTTTGCTTGAAGCGTCTTGTATGATTTGAGTCTTTGCTTTTAGTTTACCAAACTCATCCTTGCTGAATACACTTTTGAGAGAGACACACATGATTCATAATTTATTAGAGTACTCTATGTGCTTCACTTATATCTTTTGAGCTATATAGTTTTTGCTCTAGTGCTTCACTTATATCTTTTAGAGCACGGTGGTGGTTTTGTTTTATAGAAACTATTGTTCTCTCATGCTTCACTTATATCATTTTGAGAGTCCTACAAAACAGCATGGTAATGTGCTTAAATTGTGAAATTAGTCCTAATATGATAGGCATCCAAGATTAGTAAAAACTTTCTTATAAGTGCGTTGAATACTAAGAAAAGTTTCATGCTTGATGATTGTTTTGAGATATGGAGGTAGTAATATTAAAGTTGTGCTAGTTGAGTAGTTGTGAATTTGAGAAATACTTGTGTTGACGCTTGCAAGTTCCGTAGCATGCACGTATGGTAAACGTTGTGTAACAAATTTGAAACTGAGGTGTTGTTTGATTGTCCTCCTTATGAGTGGCAGTCGGGGACAAGCGATGGTCTTTTCCTACCAATCTATCCCCCTAGGAGCATGCGCATAGTGCTTGGTTTTTGACGACTTGTAGATTTTTGCAATAAGTATGTGAGTTCTTTATGACTAATGTTGAGTCCATGGATTATATGCACTCTCACCCTTCCATCATTGCTAGCCTCTTCGGTACCGTGCATTGCCCTTTCTCACCTTGAGAGTTGGTGCAAACTTCGCCGATGCATCCAAACCCCGTGATACGATACGCTCTATCACACATAAACCTCCTTATATCTTCCTCAAAACAGCCACCATGCCTATCTATTATGGCATTTCCATAGCCATTCCGAGATATATTGCCATGCAACTTTCCACCGTTTATCATGACACGTTTCATCATTGTCATATTGCCTTGCATGATCATGTAGTTGACATCGTATTTGTGGCAAAGCCACCATGCATATTATTTCATACATGTCACTCTTGATTCATTGCCCATCCCGGTACACCGCCGGAGGCATTCATATAGAGTCATACTTTGTTCTAGTATCGAGTTGTAATCATTGAGTTGTAAATAAATAGAAGTGTGATGATCATCATTCATAGAGCATTGTCCCAAAAAAAGAAAGGCCAAAAGCCCAAAAAAATAAAAAAATAAAAAGGGGACAAATGCTACTATCCTTTTTCCACACTTGTGCTTCAAAGTAGCACCATGATCTTTATGATAGAGAGTCTCTTGTTTTGTCACTTTCATATACTAGTGGGAATTTTTCATTATAGAACTTGGCTTGTATATTCCAACAATGGGCTTCCTCAAATGCCCTAGGTCTTCGTGAGCAAGCAAGTTGGATGCACACCCACTTAGTTTATTGAGCTTTCATATATTTTTAGCTCTAGTGCATCCATTGCATGGCAATCCCTACTCCTTGCATTGACATCAATTGATGGGCATCTCCCTAACTCGTTGATTAGCCGCGTCAATGTGAGACTTTCTCCTTTTTTGTCTTCTCCACATAACCCCCGTCATCGTATTCTATTCCACCCATAGTGTTATATCCATAGCTCACGCTCATATATTGCGTGAAAGTTGAAAAAAGTTTGAGATTACTAAAGTATGAAACAATTGCTTGGCTTGTCATCGGGGTTGTGCATGATGAGAGCATTCTTGTGTGAAAAAAATGGAGCATGACCAAACTATATGATTTTGTAGGGATGAACTTTCTTTGGCCATGTTATTTTGAGAAGACATAATTGCTTAGTTAGTATGCTTGAAGTATTATTACTTTTATGTCAATATTAAACTTTTATCTTCAATCTTTTGGATCTGAATATTCATGCCACAAATAAGAGAATTACATTGAAAATTATGCCAAGTAGCATTCCACATCAAAAATTCTGTTTTTATCACTTACCTACTCGAGGACAAGCAGGAATTAAGCTTGGGGATGCTTGATACGTCTCCAACGTATCTATAATTTTTGATTGTTCCATGCTATTATATATTCTGTTTTGGACGTTTAATGGGCTTTATTATACACTTATATAATATTTTTGGGACTAACCTATTAACCGGAGGCCCGGCCCAAATTGCTGTTTTTTTGCCTATTTCAGTGTTTCGAAGGAAAAGGATATCAAACGGAGTCCAAACGGAATGAAACCTTCGGGAACGTGATTTTCGGAACAAACGTGATCCAGAGGACTTGGAGTGGACATCAAGCAACCAACGAGGAAGCCACGAGGTAGGGGGGCGCGCCTACCCCCCTGGGCGTGCCCTCCACCCTTGTGGGCCCCTCGTGGCTCCACCGACCTACTTCTTCCTCCTATATATACCTACATACCCAAACCATCAGATACGGAGCCAAAACCCTATTTCCACCGCCGCAACCTTCTGTACCCGTGAGATCCCATCTTGGGGCCTTTTTAGGTGCTCCACCGGAGGTGGCATTGATCACGGAGGGCTTCTACATCAACACCATAGCCTCTCCGATGATGTGTGAGTAGTTTACCTCAGACCTTCGGGTCCATAGTTATTAGCTAGTTGGCTTCTTCTCTCTCTTTGGATCTCAATACAAAGTTCTCCTCGATCTTCTTGGAGATCTATTCGATGTAACTCTTTTTGCGGTGTGTTTGTCGAGATCCGATGAATTGTGGGTTTATGATCAAGATTATCTATGAACAATGTTTGAATCTCCTCTGAATTCTTTTATGTATGATTGGTTATCTTTGCAAGTCTCTTCGAATTATCAGTTTGGTTTGGCCTACTAGATTGATCTTTCTTGCAATGGGAGAAGTGCTTAGCTTTGGGTTCAATCTTGCGGTGCTCGATCCCAATGACAGTAGGGGAAATGACACGTATTGTATCGTTGCCATCGAGGATAAAAAGATGGGGTTTATATCATATTGCATGAGTTTATCCCTCTACATCATGTCATCTTGCTTAAAGCATTACTCTGTTCTTATGAACTTAATACTCTAGATGCATGCTGGATAGCGGTCGATGTGTGGAGTAATAGTAGTAGATGCAGGCAGGAGTCGGTCTACTTGTCACGGACGTGATGCCTATATACATGATCATACCTAGATATTCTCATAACTATGCTCAATTCTATCAATTGCTCGACAGTGATTCGTTTACCCACCGTAATACTTATGCTATCTTGAGAGAAGCCACTAGTGAAACCTATGGCCCCAGGGTCTATTTTCTACCATATTAATCTCCCGTCAACAAGCCATTTCTTTCGCCATTTATTTTGCTTTCTTTACTTTTAGTCTTTATCATAAAAATACCAAAAATATTATCTTATCATCTCTATCAGATCTCACTTTTGCAAGTGGCCGTGAAGGGATTGACAACCCCTTTATCGCGTTGGTTGCAAGGTTCTTATTTGTTTGTGTAGGTGCGTGGGACTCGAGCGTGGTCTCCTACTAGATTGATACCTTGGTTCTAAAAAACTGAGGGAAATACTTACGCTAGTTTACTGCATCACCCTTTCCTCTTCAAGGGAAAACCAATGCGGTGCTCAAGAGGTAGCATCGGGCCGCCGTTGGTGGACGCCAGCTGCTCGGCATGGCGCCACTGGAAGTACGTGGTCCACAGCGCGTGGTTGTCTGCCGCTTACCGTGGCTGTTGGCGCGCTTGCTCCGGCAGGTTGGCTTCGATCGCCGCGATCTCGGCGGGGCGTTCTACGTCGGAGGGCGGCGGAGGCACGGGAACGCCGCCTGCGCTCAGCCGCCATGCACCCGGCACGCGCATGTCGGGCGGCGTTGGGTAGTTCGTCTCCTGCAGCAGGCGAGCCTCCCACACATGCAGCCAGCGGCGGCCAAAGCCGTTGGCCGCCGCCCCGTCGCCGGGGAACCTCTCCACCATGGTGAGTGTGGCGACGGTGAAGGGAAGGCCGGTTTTTTGTGTGAGAAAGGTGGTCGGCACTGGAGCGGTGAAGGCAAGAGAGGGATGGCTTGGCGAGTGTGCGGCGAGCGGCGAGAGGGCGGGAGCGGTGTGGACGCGTGGCTTGAAAGGGTGGAGGGCAGGGACGCGCGGCGATGGCTTGCCATCACTGCGCCGTCCTTCATCAATGGAAGGCTAACCGGCGACAGCATTGATTCGTGCGGGAGCCGAGGCGAGGCGATGTGGACGACGAAGCCTAGTCGCTGACTTGGCGGGCCCACAGGGTGGGAATCTAGCATGGGTTGTTTTCTCACCGTTTTTCTTCCCCCCGCGCCCCCGGTCGCCGTCCAGTGCGCTGGGTTCGGCCTGGGTCCGCCGGCACCAAGTTTGGCCCAAACCAGCGAAATTTGGGCTCCTGGGAGCGCGACTGGGTGCTTTTTTTGCGCCAGCGATAAAAAAGGTGCCTTGGGGGGCCTGTTGGGGGCGTGGAGATGCTCTAACAAAAATTAGGGAACCCATCAACGCAAGCCAATGCGTCGGCTATTAGAGCATCTCTAGCAGGTCCCGCAAACCGGGCCATCCGGTAAAATAATTGCTATTTGCATGACGGAGGCTGTAAACCCGTACTGAATATATCCCGCAAATTCGGCCATCCCAGATTTTTTTTATGGGATCCCTAATCCGCGGGCTCATTTTCTTCATATCTACGAGATTGGGGGCAACTTTTGCAAGGACGTGCAAAAATAATAAACGGTTTGCGGGAGGGAACTTTTTTTGTGACACTGGAAACAGTAGGAGAGGCTCCTACTGCCAATGAATTAATGAAATAGGGTTACATATTTACATGGCACCAGACACCACTTTGGGTGTGGTAAAGAAAAGAAAAACCAGGGAGAATACAAAGGGTGTGTTACAACCGTAACGAGAGTTTTACTTAGACTAGACTAGACTAAGGTAGGCAGCAATGAACTCCTTATTATCCTTAGAACTCCTATATTTGAGATTGGCAAAGTCTGACTTGAATCTTTGTTTCCAGGAAGGGACAGAAGGCACAATGTGTTGGAAATAGTGGTTGTTCCTCTCCTTCCATAGGCTCCATGCAGCTACTAGAAAGATGTCCATGAACATAGGTCGGTCCCAAGTCTGCTTGGCTTCTTCCAATAGCTTGAGCATGTGCTGCTGGGCTGACCAATGAATGCCCACAATGTTCCAGCATTCAGCATTGAAGGTGCAATGGAAGAACAAGTGCTCAACTATCTCTTCAACGTGAAAACCACACAACAAGCAGTTCAAGTTGGATCCAATTTTGTAATGTCTTCTTTTGAGCATACTGCGTGTGTTAAGACGGTCTGTCAATAGAAACCAACCGAAGACCTTGTGCTTGGATATCGATTTTGATCTCCATAGCCATTTGTAAGCAACATGTACCTCTATGTTTCTGAAGCAATAGTCGTAGAAGTTTTTTGCTTTGAACGCATTGGCACCCCCAAATGTAGGTCCAGGTGTCCTTGCCATACTCTTCTAGTTGGGTGTCATTGATGAGCTGGTTCATCTGCGTGAACTCATCATACGCCCGAGGAGATAAGGGCAGCCGGAATGTCTCGTGTGGGTTGGCAGCAACACTCAAGTAGTCCCGAACAGAGATGTCTTCATTTTTAGTGCAGGAGAACGCTCGAGGGAAGGCATCCGACAAGATTTCAGTTTGCCATGCATCCTTCCAGAACAGAACCGAGGACCCCTCATGCACCTTAACCGAAGAAGCCCCTCTGAATGTTGGGCTGACTTGCATAACATCTTTCCACCAGAATGAACCACAAGGGTCCTGGGCATGTGGTATTGTGTGAGGATAATACGTGTCCCAGATCAGATGGACCCAGGGGATGTCCAAGCGGTTATAGAACTTGTGCAAGAATTTGAGCAACATGGCATTATTATGGATGTGTAGGTTGATGATACCCAAACCCCCATGTTTCTTGGGGCGGCAGACCAGGTCCCATGCTGCCAGTGAGTTGCTCTTGGTGCCTTGGTCAGTCTTTTTAATCCAGAGACAATGCCTCCTAATTTTGTCCAGCTGAGCTATGACTTTAGGATTTAATCTTATGGTGCACATGGCAAACATTACGATGGAGGTGATCCATGAATTCACTAATGAGAGTTTACCAGCATAGGACATCATTGACATAGCAGAAGTGATCCTTCTCTCTGCACGACACACCATCGACATAAGATCCTGAATGGAAGGCTGAGTGGTACCAAGGGGTAACCCAAGATAGGTGAAGGGCATCTGCAGGAGGGAACTTTCAGCTCCCGCCATGGTCTTCCCCGAGCGCGACCTCGTCGGAACGCCTCAACGCCGGCGACCACCGGACCCTAGCTGTCGTCCCGTGAGCTGCTGCCGCTGTTGGAGCTGCCCCGCGGGCTGTCGCCGCGTGAGCTCAGGGGGTGCGCCCTACCCCCAGGGCGCGCCTTGTGTGATCGCGACTCTTCTGGTCTCCTCCCGAATCTTCTAGGGCCCCTTCTAGTCCAGAAAAAATCACCATAAAGTTTCATCGTGTTTGGACTTCATTTGGTATTGATTTTCTAAAAAGCCAAAAACAAGTAGAAAACAACAAGTGGCAGTGGGCACTGGGTTAATATATTTGTCTAAAAAATGATATAAAATAGCATAAAAATCCATATAAAGCATCCAAGATTGATAATATAGTAGCATGGAACAATAAAAAATTATAGATACTTTGAAGACGTATCAAGAAGTTGCAAGGCGGTTGTTCATGAGAGAACAATAGTTATTTGATATTTTGAACAAAAGGCCATACTCCTATTATGAATAGGATGTATGTTATGAATATCGATAATAAAATTGAACATCCATAATAGTGATGCTAAATGTCGTCAGACTAAAATAATACCACATATGTGTGCCACTGCATTTAGTCATATTGGAGAAACCAGCATGGAGAAATTCCATAATGATGGATATTAAAGTCATCTGATTGTGAATCATCCGACACTTGCAACTTTCGTCCAAATAGTGAAATAAACTAAAATACCATTCACAAGCCATAAACAACGAGAAAAGTAATAACTGGAACATGCATGTTGATGTGTGTAGTTCAATACGTGTTGTTGCAAGTAGTGGATTTATCTATGTTCAAGATTGACACAAGAAGATATTTATATTTACTGAGACATAAATCTTTTGAAATGTTTTGAAAGGTTTTTCCAGAATGAAGTAGAACCAATTGTAACAAAATTTATGTATCTACAATTGGATTGCAGAAAGAATTTAAGTTACAAATTTAGCGAATGTCTGATGAGCTATGAAAAGAATTTTATAGCTTGCACTTCCCAGAACATTACTAAGAGTAGAATGTTTTGAGTAGATATAATCAAGCTATGTATGACATGGTGAGATCAAAGATGACATTGGTTATTTTGCCAATATACTTTTTAATGTGATGCTTTAGAGACTGTGACTTTTACACTGAAAAGAGTGCCATCAAATTTGTTGAAATAAGTGTTACTTTGTATGTTATCCCAAATGATTGTGTATTCCTCTATTACTATGCCAAGGCAAAGTGTTTTGCCACAGAGTATGGAAATTTTGAAGAAAATGCTTTTCTGCAAAAGAGTGAGTGGGACGACACAGTGCAACTCAACAAGATTACAGAATCTTCGTGATCAGGTCAAAGAAAAGAAACACTGGAAGTAATTCTAGAATTTCCTACCGCGACTGATACGAAAGCCTCTACGTGAGATATAGAGACTTCGGTTGAACTTGCAGCTGAACTATATAGATTGAGCAAATTCGTGCAGACCTTTGTGGTGTGCAGACGAAATATTGTTGAACAAACAATGAACCTATAATACACAAAGAAGCATTGATGGGCCCTAACTCCGAGAATTGTCTATATGCCAACATAATCAGAGATAGTATCTATTCACATAATTTAAGCTTAGAACTTGATGGACCCTTCGAAAGACTTAGAGTCTAAAGAATAGTGATGAGCCACAAGTATAGGGGATCAATCGTACTCCTTTCGATAAGTAAGAGTGTTAAACCCAACGAGGAGCAAAAGGAAATGATAAGCGATTTTCAACAAGGTATTCTCTGCAAGTACTGAAAGTAGCGGTGGTATATAGTTTTGTAGCAAGATAATTCGTAACAAGTAACAAGTAGCAACTGTAAAAAAGGTGCAACAATGTGGCCCAATCCTTTTAATAGCAAAGGACAAGTCGGAAAATTCTCTTATATAAATCAAAGTGCTCTCGAGGACACATCGGAATTGTCGTCTAGTCACGTTCATCATGTTTAGTTGATTCGCGTTCGCTACTTTGATAATTTGATATGTGGGTGGATCGGTGCTTGGGTGTTGTTCTTACTTGAACAAGAAACCCACTTATGATTAATCCCTCTCACAAGCATCTGCAACTACGAAAGAAGAATTAAGATAAATCTAACCATAACATGAAACATATGGATCCAAATCAGCCCCTTACGGGATAACTCATAAACTAGGGTTTAAGCTTCTGTCACTCTATCAACCCATCATCTACTTATTACTCTAGAATGCCTTCCTTTAGGCCCACGTATGGTGAACTGTCATGTAGTCGACATTCACATGCCACCACTAGTGGAATAAACAACATACATATCATCAAAATATCGAACGAATACCAACATCACATGATTACTTATAAGAAGACTAAAGACTTCTCCCATGTCCTCAAGAACAAAAGTAACTACTCACAAATCATATTCATGTTCCAGATCAGAGGGGTGTTGAATATGCTTGAGGATCTGAACATTTATTCTTCCACCAAATAAACCAATTAGTATCAACTACAAGATGTAATCAACACTACTAGCAACCCACAGGTACGAGCTGAGGTGTTGGGACAAAGATTGAATACAAGAGATGAAATAGGGTTTGAGATGAGATGGTTCTGGTGAAGATGTTGATGAAGATTAGTCCTCCCATGATGAGAGGATCGTTGGCGATGTTGATGGCTTCGATTTCCCCCTCCCGGAGGGAAGCCCCGGCGAAATCGCTCCGCTGGAAAGCAAAAGTGCTCCTGCCCAGGTGCCGCCTCAAGATGGCGGCGCTTCGTCCCAAAAGTCTTCTTCTGATTCTTTTAGGGCAAATGGCTTTATATAACAGAAGATAGGCACCGGAGGCCTGCCAGGGGGCCCACAAGCTCGGTAGGCACGCCCAGGGGGTAGGGTGCGCCCCCTGAGCTTGTCGCTCCCTGGTACCCCCCTCCTGGTATTTCTTCCGCCAATATTTTATATATTCCAAACAATTATGCGTAAATTATCATGTCATTTGGAGTTGTGTAGTATAGCTATCTCTGCTATAGCCTTTTCCGGTCCAGAATTCCAGCTGCCGGTAATCTTTGTGAAACTTGCAAAATAAGAGAGAAAGGGCATAAGAATAGTATCATGAAGTGAAATGATGACCCAAAACATAATAAATAACAGTAGGAAAACATGATCCAAAATGGATGTATCAAATAGTAATGGATCTATATACTGACAAAGATAAAAATGTTCTATAATGCTTGACTTGTTAAAATAGTTTATGACAAGATAATGGAGTTGACTGTGACAAGATTGTCTCACCTTAGCAATACTTAAAGGCAATTCAGGTTAAACTAGCAACTACTAAATAGTTCAATTATGAGATATAATAGATGGATGTCAAAATGATTTCCATGATATGGAAATAGAACCAAGGTTGTATATTTGATATGGTCCAAGGTAATTTCGTCGATCCAGAGGGTGCTAATAAGTGTGCAAACTTCAGGAGATCCTATAATGATCTGAAGCAAGCATAGTGGAGTTGGAATCTTCGTACTGATGAAATGGTCAAATAATTTGATTTCATCGAGGAAATCAAAGATGTTTGTATTTACAAGAAAGTAAGTGCGAGCATGGTAATATTTCTAAACACTATATGTGCATGAAACATTGTTGATTGGAAATTATATAAATTTCTTGACACGGATTAAGACTTTATTGAAATTAGTTTTTCAGTAAAGTACTTAGGCAATATATAGCCTGGTATTAGGGATAAATCTATGGATATAGTAGTGTCTAAGTGGGCTTAGCCAAAATACATATTGACAGAATAATAAAGCAGTTTAGTATGAAATACACAAGAAGAGTTTCTTGTCAAAGTCACATGGAAGGAGTTTTAAGCAAGAATCGGTATCCTGAAACACTGATGAGCAAAATAAATGATTTCAGTCACACCTGTGTTAAATGTGTTCCATGGTATGTAAACAACCAGATATGTCTAAGTACTCCAAGTAAGTTGTGATTAAAGTTACCTGAATGACCAAATTGTCGATCATAGGACAACAGTGAAAATGTCATTGAGTACTAACAACATGTTTCTCGCATACAGAGAAGATGAAGAGATTGTTGTAAGGAGATACATCAATACATACTATTTGTAAGTAGTACATCAATAAAATCTTCATCAGTGTTCCAAGCAATTTTCAGTTTCAATTAAATGATTTATGGTGGCATAGTAAGTTGGAATTGGTCCAAGGAAGTCACGGTGGTGAATTCTATAACGGAAGGCTGAGTATATTTTCGCTGTAAAAGCAACAATAGAGGGTGATGAATCAAAGGTTCTTTATGAACTTGGTATGGTTTCTAGACGATTGTGCTAACGGAACACTGTTCTCAATAGTGGTTCCATAGCTTAGTCTAAGGAATCAAACATCTTGCCAGTGATACAATATATACAAAGCCTATTTCACATAAATTATGAATTCTTGTGAAAGCATGATAGACGCATAGATATGAAAATGATGCACACGGATCTAAAGTTGTCAAAGATTTGATAGGATGAAGGCTATACCACAGGCAAATCATGAACAAACAACGGATTGCCATTGGTGTAAAAGAAAATGTGCTAACTAGATTATTGACTCTATGGGAGACTGCTGGAAATATGCCCTAGATGCAATAATTGTTGGGAAATGTAGTATTTCAAAAAAAAAAACCTATGATCACGCAAGATGTATCTAGGAGAAGCATAACAACGAGCGGGGAGAGTGTGTCCACGTACCCTCGTAGACCGAAAGCGAAAGCGTTTAGTAACGCGGTTGATGTAGTCGAACGTCTTCGTGATCCAACCGATCAAGTACCGAACGCACGGCACCTCCGCGATCTGCACATGTTCAGCTCGATGACGTCCCTCGAACTCTAGATCCAGCTGAGGCCGAGGGAGAGTTTCGTCAGCATGACGGCGTGGTGACGTTGATGATGAAGTTACCGGCGCAGGGCTTCGCCTAAGCACTGCAACGATATGATCGAGGTGTGTTTCTGTGGAGGGGGGCATCACACACGGCTAAGAGAAACTTTGGTGTGCCTTTGGGGTGCCCCCTCCCACGTATATAAAGGGGGGAGGGAGGAGGAGGCCGTCCAAGAGGAGGAGGCGCGCCATGGGGGGGCAATCCTACTCCAAGTAGGATTCACCCCCCTTTCCTATTCCAACAAGGAGAAGGGGGGAGGAGAGGGAGGAGAGAAGGAAAGGGGGGCCGGCCCCCCTAGTCCAATTTGGTTTGGGCTAGGGGGGCACGTGCCCCACCTTGGCATGCCTCCTCTCTTCCACCAATAGGCCCATGAGGACCAATAACCCCCCGGGGGGTTCCGGTAACCCCCCGGTACTCCGGAAAATACCCGATACACCTCAGAACTATTCCGGTGTCCGAATATAGTCTTCCAATATATCAGTATTCATGTCTTGACCATTTCAAGACTCCTCGTCATGTCCGTGATCTCATCCGGGACTCCAAACTACCTTCGGTACATCAAAACACATAAACTCATAATACCGATCGTCATCGAATGTTAAGCGTGCGGACCCTACGGGTTCGAGAACTATGTAGACATGACCAAGACTCATCTCCGGTCAATAACCAATAGCGGAACCTGGATGCTCATATTGGCTCCCACATATTCTACGAAGATCTTTATCGGTCAAACCGCATAACAACATACGTTGTTCCCTTTGTCATCGGTATGTTACTTGCCCGAGATTCGATTGTCGGTATCACTATACCTAGTTCAATCTCGTTACCGACAAGTCTCTTTACTCGTTCCGTAATGCATCACCCCGCAACTAACTCATTAGTCACATTGCTTGCAAGGCTTATTGTGATGTGCATTACCGAGACGGCCCAGAGATACCTCTCCGACAATCGGAGTGACAAATCCTAATCTCGATATATGCCAACTCAACAAACACCATCGGAGACACCTGTAGAGCATCTTTATAATCACCCAGTTACGTTGTGATGTTTGATAGCACACTAAGTGTTCCTCCGGTATTCGGGAGTTGCATAATCTCATAGTCAGAGGAACATGTATAAGTCATGATGAAAGCAATAGCAACAAACTAAACGATCATAGTGCTAAGCTAACGGATGGGTCTTGTCCATCACATCATTCTCTAATGATGTGATCCCGTTTATCAAATGACAACACATGTCTATGGCTAGGAAACATAACCATCTTTGATAAACAAGCTAGTCAAGTAGAGGCATACTAGGGACACTCTGTTTGTCTATGTATTCACACATGTACTAAGTTTCCGGTTAATACAATTCTAGCATGAATAATAAACATTTATCATGATATAAGGAAATGTAAATAAAAACTTTATTATTGCCTCTAGGGCACATTTCCTTCTGTCTCCCACTTGCACTAGGGTCAATAATCTAGATTACACAGTAATGATTCTAACACCCATGGAGTCTTGGTGCTGATCATGTTTTGCTCGTGAGAGAGGCTTAGTCAACAGGTCTGCAACATTCAGATCCGTATGTATCTTGCAAATCTCTATGTCCCCTTCCGACACTTGATGACGGATGGAATTGAAGCGTCTCTTGATGTGCTTGGTCTTCTTATGAAATCTGGATTCCTTTGCCAAGGCAATTGCACCATTATTGTCACAAAAGATTTTCATTGGACCCGATGCACTAGGTATGACACCTAGATCGGATATGAACTCCTTCATCCAGACTCCTTCATTTGCTGCTTCTGAAGCAGCTATGTACTCCGCTTCACACGTAGATCCCGCCACGACGCTCTGTTTGGAACTGCACCAACTGACAGCTCCACCACTCAATATAAATACGTATCCGGTTTGTGATTTAGAGTCATCCGGATCAGTGTCAAAGCTTGCATCGACGTAACCATTTACAACGAGCTCTTTGTCACCTCCATAAACGAGAAACATATCCTTAGTCCTTTTCAGGTATTTCAGGATGTTCTTGACCGCTGTCCACTGATCCACTCCTGGATTACTTTGGTACCTCCCTACTATACTTATAGCAAGGCACACATCAGGTCTGGTACACAGCATTGCATACATGATAGAACCTATGGCTGAGGCATAGGGAATGACTTTCATTTTCTCTCTATCTTCTGTAGTGGTCGGGCATTGAGTCTCACTCAACTTCACACCTTGTAATACACGCAAGAACCCTTTCTTTGACTGATCCATTTTGAACTTCTTCAAAATCTTATCAAGGTATGTGCTTTGTGAAAGTCCAATTAAGCGTCTTGATCTATCTCTACAGATCTTGATGCCCAATATGTAAGCAGCTTCACCGAGGTCTTTCATAGAAAAACTCTTATTCAAGTATCCTTTTATGCTATCCAGAAATTCTATATCATTTCCAATCAGCAATATGTCATCCACATATAATATTAGAATTGCTATAGAGCTCCCACTCCCTTTCTTGTAAATACAGGCTTCTCCAAAAGTCTGTATAAAACCATATGCTTTGATCACACTATCAAAACGTTTATTCCAACTCCGAGAGGCTTGCACCAGTCCATAAATGGATCACTGGAGCTTGCACACTTTGTTAGCACCCTTTGGATCGACAAAACCTTCTGGTTGCATCATATACAACTCTTCTTCCAGAAATCCATTTAGGAATGCAGTTTTGACATCCATTTGCCAAATTTCATAATCATAAAATGCGGCAATTGCTAACATGATTCGGACAGACTTAAGCACCGCTATGGGTGAGAAAGTCTCATCATAGTCAACTCCTTGAACTTGTCGAAAACTTTTTGCAACAAGTCGAGCTTTGTAGACAGTAACATTACCGTCAGCGTCAGTCTTCTTCTTGAAGTTCCATTTATTCTCTATGGCTTGCCGATCATCGGGCAAGTCAACCAAAGTCCACACTTTGTTCCCATACATGTATCCCATCTCAGATTTCATGGCCTCAAGCCATTTCGCGGAATCTGGGCTCATCATCGCTTCCTCATAGTTCATAGGTTCGTCATGGTCAAGTAACATGACGTCCAGAACCAGATTGCCGTACCACTCTAGTGCGGATCTTACTCTGGTTGACCTACGAGGTCCGGTAGTAACTTGATCAGAAGCTTCATGATCATCATCATTAGCTTCCTCACTAATTGGTGTAGGAATCAATGGAACTGATTTCTGTGATGAACTACTTTCCAATGAGGGAGCAGGTACAATTACCTCATCAAGTTCTACTTTCCTCCCACTCACTTCTTTCGAGAGAAACTCCTTCTCTAGAAAGGATCCATTCTTAGCAATGAAAATCTTGCCTTTGGATCTATTATAGAAGGTGTACCCAACAGTTTCCTTTGGGTATCCTATGAAGACACATTTCTCCGATTTGGGTTCGAGCTTATCAGGTTGAAGCTTTTTCACATAAGCATCGCAGCCCCAAACTTTAAGAAACGACAACTTGGGTTTCTTGCCAAACCACAGTTCATATGGTGTCATCTTAACGGATTTAGATGGTGCCCTATTTAACGTGAATGCAGCCGTCTCTAAAGCATAACCCCAAAACAATAGCGGTAAATCAGTAAGAGACATCATAGATCGCACCATATCTAATAAAGTGCGGTTACGACGTTCGGACACACCATTACGCTGTGGTGTTCCGGGTGGCGTGAGTTGCGAAACTATTCCGCATTGTTTTAAATGAAGACCAAACTCGTAACTCAAATATTCACCTCCACGGTCAGATTGTAGAAACTTTATTTTCTTGTTACGGTGATTTTCCACTTCACTCTTGAATTCTTTGAACTTTTCAAATGTTTCAGACTTATGTTTCATCAAGTAGATATACCCATATCTGCTCAAATCATTTGTGAAGGTCAGAAAATAACGATACCCGCCGCGAGCCTCAACACTCATTGGACCACATACATTAGTATTTATTATTTCTAACAAGTCTGTTGCTCGCTCCGTTGTTCCGGAGAACGGAGTCTTAGTCATCTTGCCCATGAGGCATGGTTCGCAAGCCTCAAGTGATTCATAATGAAGTGATTCCAAAAGCCCATCAGCATGGAGTTTCTTCATGCGCTTTACACCAATATGACCTAAACGGCAGTGCCACAAATAAGTTGCACTATCATTATTAAACTTATATCTTTTGGCTTCAATACTATGAATATGTGTATCACTACTATCGAGATTCAATATAAATAGACCACTCATCAAGGGTGCATGACCATAAAAGATATTACTCGTATAAATAGAACAACCATTATTCTCTGATTTAAATGAATAACCGTCTCGCATCAAACAAGATCCAGATATAATGTTCATGCTTAACGCTGGCACCAAATAACAATTATTCAGGTCTAAAACTAATCCCGAAGGTAGATGTAGAGGTAGCGTGCCGATGGCGATCACATCAACTTTGGAACCATTTCCCACGCGCATCGTCACCTCGTCCTTAGCCAATCTTCGCTTAATCTATAGCCCCTGTTTCGAGTTGCAAATATGAGCAACAGAACCAATATCGAATACCCAGGCGCTACTGCGAGCATTAGTAAGGTACACATCAATAACATGTATATCAAATAGACCTTCCACTTTGCCATCCTTCTTATCCGCCAAATACTTGGGGCAGTTTCGCTTCCAGTGACCAGTCCCTTTGCAGTAGAAGCACTCAGTCTCAGGCTTAGGTCCATACTTGGGTTTCTTCACTTGAGCAGCAACTTGCTTGCCGTTCTTCTTGAAGTTCCCCTTCTTCCCTTTACCCTTTTTCTTGAAACTAGTGGTCTTGTTGACCATCAACACTTGATGCTCCATCTTGATTTCTACCTCCGCAGCCTTTAGCATTGCGAAGAGGCCGGGAATTGTCTTATCCATCCCTTGCATATTATAGTTCATCATGAAGCTTTTGTAGCTTGGTGGCAGTGATTGAAGAACTCTGTCAATGACACTATCAACTGGAAGATTAACTCCTAGTTGAGTCAAGTGATTATGATACCCAGAAATTTTGAGTATATGTTCACTGACAGAACTATTCTCCTCCATTTTGCAGCTGTAGAACTTATTAGAGACTTCATATCTCTCAATCCGGGCATTTGCTTGAAGTATTAACTTCAACTCCTGGAACATCTCATATGCTCCATGACGTTCAAAACATCGTTGAAGTCTCGGTTCTAAGCCGTAAAGCGTGGCACACTAAACTATCGAGTAGTCATCAGCTTTGCTCTGCCAGGCATTCACAACGTCCGGCGTTGCTCCTGCAGCGGGTCTTGCACCTAGCGCTGCTTCCAAGACGTAATTCTTCTGTGCAGCAATGAGGATAATCCTCAAGTTACGGACCCAGTCCGTGTAGTTGCTACCATCATCTTTCAACTTAGCTTTCTCTAGGAACGCATTAAAATTCAACGGAACAGTAGCACGGGCCATTTATCTACAACAACATAGACATGCAAAATACTATTAGGTACTAAGTTCATGATAAATTAAAGTTCAATTAATCATATTACTTAAGAACTCCCACTTAGATAGACATCCCTCTAATCATCTAAGTGATCACGTAATCCATATCAACTAAACCATGTACGATCATCACGTGAGATGGAGTAGTTTTCAATGGTGAACATCACTATGTTGATCATATCTACTATATGATTCACGCTCGACCTTTCGGTCTCAGTGTTCTGAGGCCATATCTGCATATGCTAGGCTTGTCAAGTTTAACCCGAGTATTCTGCGTGTGCAAAACTAGCTTGCACCCGTTGTATGTGAACGTAGAGCTTATCACACCCGATCATCACGTGGTGTCTTGGCACGACGAACTGTCGCAACGGTGCATACTCAGCGAGAACACTTGTACCTTGAAATTTAGTGAGAGATCATCTTATAATGCCACCGCCGTACTAAGAAAAATAAGATGCATAAAGGATAAACATCACATGCAATCAATATAAGTGATATGATATGGCCATCATCATCTTGTGCCTTTGATCTCCATCTCCAAAGCACCGTCATGATCACCATCGTCACCGGCTTGACACCTTGATCTCCATCGAAGTATCGTTGTCGTCTCGCCAACTATTGCTTCTACGACTAGTGCTACCACTTAGTGATAAAGTAAAGCAATTACATGGCGATTACATTTCATACAATAAAGCGACAACCATATGGCTCCTGCCAGTTGCCGATAACTGTTACAAAAGATGATCATCTCATACAACAGTTTATATACCATCACGTCTTGACCATATCACATCACAGCAAGCCCTGCAAAACAAGTTAGACGTCCTCTACTTTGTTGTTGCAAGTTTTACGTGGCTGCTACGGGCTTAGCAAGAACCGTTCTTACCTACGCATCAAAACCACAATGATTTTTCGTCAAGTTTGCTGTTTTAACCTTCAACAAGGACCGGGTGTAGTCACACTCGATTCAACTAAAGTTGGAGAAACAGACACCCACTAGCCACCTGTGTGCGAAACACGGCGGTAGAACCAGTCTCATGAACGCGGTCATGTAATGTCGGTCTGGGCCGCTTCATCCAACAATACCGCCGAATCAAAGTATGACATGCTCGTAAGCAGTATGACTATTATCGTGCACAACTCTTTGTGTTCTACTCGTGCATATAACATCTACGCATAGACCTGGCTCGGATGCCACTGTTGGAAAACGTAGTATTTCAAAAAAAAATCCTACAATCACGCAAGATCTATCTAGGAGAAGCATAGCAACGAGCGGGGAGAGTGTGTCCACGTACCCTCGTAGACCGAAAGCGGAAGCGTTTAGTAACGCGGTTGATGTAGTCGAACGTCTTCGCGATCCAACCGATCAAGTACCAAACGCACGACACCTCCGCGATCTGCACATGTTCAGCTTGATGACATCCCTTGAACTCTAGATCCAGCTAAGGCCGAGGGAGAGTTTCATCAGCACGACGGCGTGGTGACGGTGATGATGAAGTTACCGGCGCAGGCCTTCGTCAGAAGGGGGAAGGAGAGGGAGGAGAGAAGGAAAGGGGGGCCGGCCCCCTAGTCCAATTCGGTTTGGGCTAGGGGGGCGTGCGCCCCACCTTGGCCTGCCTCCTCTCTTGCACCACTAGGCCCATGAGGCCCAATAACCACCCGGGGGGTTCCGGTAACCCCACGGTACTCCGGAAAATACCCGATACACCTCGGAACTATTCCGGTGTCCGAATATAGTCTTCCAATATATCAATCTTCATGTCTCGACCATTTCAAGACTCCTCGTCATGTCCGTGATCTCATCCGGGACTCCGAACTACCTTCAGTACATCAAAACACATAAACTCATAATACCGATCGTCATCGAACGTTAAGCGTGCGGACCCTACGGGTTCGAGAACTATGTGGACATGACCGAGACTCATCTCCGGTCAATAACCAATAGCGGAACCTGGATGCTCATATTGGCTCCCACATATTCTACGAAGATCTTTATCGGTCAAACGGCATAACAACATACGTTGTTCTCTTTGTCATCGGTATGTACTTGCCCGAGATTCGATCGTCGGTATCACTATACCTAGTTCAATCTCGTTACCGGCAAGTCTCTTTACTCATTCCGTAATGCATCATCCCGCAACTAAGTCATTAGTCACATTTCTTGCAAGGCTTATTGTGATGTGCATTACCGAGAGGGCCCAGAGATACCTCTCCGACAATCGGGGTGACAAATCCTAATCTCGATATATGCCAACTCAACAAACACCATCGGAGACACCTGTAGAGCATCTTTATAATCACCCAGTTACGTTGTGATGTTTGATAGCACACTAAGTGTTCCTCCGTTATTCGGGAGTTGCATAATCTCATAGTCAGAGGAACATGTATAAGTCATGATGAAAGCAATAGCAACAAACTAAACGATCATAGTGCTAAGCTAATGGATGGGTCTTGTCCATCACATCATTCTCTAATGATGTGATCCCGTTTATCAAATGACAACACATGTCTATGGCTAGGAAACATAACCATCTTTGATAAACAAGCTAGTCAAGTAGAGGCATACTAGGGACACACTATTTGTCTATGTATTCACACATGTACTAAGTTTCCGGTTAATACAATTCTAGCATGAATAATAAACATTTATCATGATACAAGGAAATGTAAATAACAACTTTATTATTGCCTCTAGGGCACATTTCCTTCAATAATGTGGTATTATTATATTTCCATATTGATAACTAAGAGTTTGTATTCTATGCTATAACTGCCATGATCCTGGAATATGCGATTCACTAGAAAACTAATATGCACGTGTGGAATGATAAACATCAAAATAAGATTCGTAGTCTCCCTCTAAGACTAGCTCAAGTGTTATTTCTGATCATGTTTTCTGGATCTTAGGATATCATTAAGTGTAAAGATAGTCCTAAAACAACTTTGATAGTATGACGTTAGAAGAACAATTATATTGAATTGATCCAAACTTGTTTGTTATACTTTGAGATAATATCGTTTGAAATCAATTGTTATAACACAGCGTTAATGTGTGCTTTAGTTCCTTGGACCATGAAAGTATCGTATTCACTTCTTACCGTATGGTGCACATTATGGGTTGGTCAAACGTCATCTGTAAAACGGTGATCATAACGACAACTTGCAGGTTCATCAGAAAGTTTGACAAGGGATTAGATAGCTCAAGAGCATGGTTGCTCCAGTGGCGATGGAGATTCATAGGGCCCTGTCGGTGTGACGGTGATGTCTACTACACAAAGTTTATTCTTGTAGACATTGTTGGGCCTCCAATTGTAGAGTTTTGTAGGACAACAAATTTCCCTCAAGTGGATGACCTAAGGTTTATCAATCCGTGGGAGGCATAGGATGAAGATGGTCTCTCTCTAACAACCCTACAATCAAATACAAGAAATCTCTTGTGTCCCCAATACAATACTCCCTCCGTCCCATAATATAAGAACATTTTTACACTAGTGTAGTATCAAAAACGTTCTTATATTATGGGACGGAGGGATTAGTAAATTGTATAGGTGCACTAGTTCGGCGAAGAGATGGTGATACAAGTGTAGTATGGATAAAAGATATAGGTTTTTGTATTCTGAAAAATAGAAAAACAGCAAGGTAGCGAGTGATAAAATGGAGCACAAACGGTATTGCATGCTTAAAAACAAGGCCTAGGGTTCATACTTTTACTAGTGCAATCTCTCAACAGTGCTAACATAATTGAATCATATAACAATCCCTCAACATGTGACAAATAATCACTCCAAAGTTTCTATCAAAGAACGTATGACGAAAACGTGTATCAACCTATGTGCCTAGATTACCCCAATGTCACCACGGGAATCCATAAGTTGATTACCAAAACATACATCAAGTGACTCAATAGAATACCCCATTGTCTCCACGGGAATCCACATGCAAGACATACATGAAGTGATCTCAAATCCAATATTCAATCCAACATAACAAAACCTCCAAGAATAAGACTCAATTCATCACAGCAAGATAGAGAGGGGAAAACACCATATGATCCGACTTATATTAACAAAGCTCGCGGTACATCAAGATTGTGCCAAATCAAGAACACGAGAGAGAGAGAGAGAGAGGGAGAGAGAAAGAGAGATCAAACACATAGCTACTAGTACATACCCTCAGCCCCGAGGGTGAACTACTCCCTCATCATGGAGACCACCGAGATGATGAAGATGGCCTCCGGTGATGATTTCCCCCTCCGGTAGGGTGCCGAAATAGGGCTCGAGATGAGATCTCTTTAGAACAGAGGCTTGCAGCAGCGGAGTAGAAGTTCTAGGTTTGTTTCTAGAGTTTTCTATATTTATAGGAATTTTTGGCATCAGTTTCACGTCAGGGGGCCCACGAGGGACCGACAAGCTTGGATGGTGAGGCCTATCCCCCAGGGTGCGCCCCTGAGCTTGTCGCTCCCCTAGACTTCGTCTGGTCCACCTCTTAGGCTTCGGGGGTCTCTTTTGGTCCATAAAAAATCACCGTAAAATTTCAGCCCAATCCGAGAACTTTTATTCTACACAAAAATAACACCATGGTAGTTCTGCTGAAAACAACGTCAATCTGGGTTAGTTTCATTCAAATCATATAAAAAGTGCACCAAAACCATATAAAATTGTTGTAAACATGGCATGAATACTTCATAAATCATAGATACGTTGGAGACGTATCAGCATCCCCAAGCTTAATTCCTGCTCGTCCTCGAGTAGGTGAATGATACAATAAATAATTTATGAAGTGTGAATGCTAGCATAGTGCATAAGTTTGATCAATGATAATTTCAATCACCTTTTCTAGCATTTTAACAAGAACTCTTCCTCATAAAACTCATCATGATAGAGTAGCAATCAATTCACATGTTATGGTTCAATAAATACATTCTCTTGAAACTTAACAACCTATGTTTTTAGTCACCAAACAATTTTAATGCATCCTATTTTCAACAAAGTCTAAGTAAGAGCTCCACATACTCAATTATCATATAGCCTTCTATGATTGCTAGTACTCAAAGCATATTTTTAGAACAAGTAGCATCCGTCGAACACAGAGAAAGATAGGGGCTTGATGTTTTGCCTCCCAACTCATTTGTCATAGAGATAGCCATCAATGATAATAATTCATGATCACGTATATTTGAATGGATATATTGTTGGAAATATGCCCTAGAGGCAATAATAAATGGTTATTATTATATTTCTTTGTTCATGGTAATTGTCTATTATTCATGCTATAATTGTATTGTCCGGAAATCGTAATACATGTGTGAATACATAGACCACAACCTGTCCCTAGTAAGCCTCTAGTTGACTAGCTCGTTGATCAACAGATAGTCATGGTTTCCTGACTATGGACATTGGATGTCATTGATAACGGGATCACATCATTAGGAGAATGATGTGATGGACAAGACCCAACTTAAGCATAGCATAAAAGATCGTGTAGTTTCGTTTGCTAGAGCTTTTCCAATGTCAAGTATCTTTTCCTTAGACCATGAGATCGTGCAACTCCCGGATACCGTAGGAGTGCTTTGGGTGTGCCAAACGTCACAACGTAACTGGGTGACTATAAAGGTGCATTACGGGTATCTCCGAAAGTGTCTGTTGGGTTGGCACGGATCGAGACTGGGATTTGTCACTCCGTGTGACGGAGAGGTATCTCTGGGCCCACTCGGTAATGCATCATCATAATGAGCTCAATGTGACTAAGGCGTTAGTCACGGGATCATGCATTGCGGTACGAATAAAGAGACTTGCCGGTAACGAGATTGAACAAGGTATTGGGATACCGACGATCGAATCTCGGGCAAGTAACATACCGATTGACAAAGGGAATTGCATACAGATTGATTGAATCCTCGACACCGTGGTTCATCCGATGATATCATCGTGGAACATGTGGGAGCCAACATGGGTATCCAGATCCCGCTGTTGGTTATTGACCGGAGAGGCGTCTCGGTCATGTCTGCATGTCTCCCGAACCCGTAGGGTCTACACACTTAAGGTCCGGTGACGCTAGGGTTGTAGAGATATATGTATGCGGAAACCCGAAAGTTGTTCGGAGTCCCGGATGAGATCCCGGACGTCATGAGAGGTTCCGGAATGGTCCGGAGGTAAAGATTTATATATGGGAAGTCTTATTTTGGTCGCCGGAAAAGTTTCGCGCTTTATCGGTATTGTACCGGGAGTGCCGAAAGGGGCCCGGGGGTCCACCAAGGGGGTCCACCAGCCCCGGGGGGCCACATGGGCTGTAAGGGGTACGCCTTGGCCTATATGGGCCAAGGGCAGCAGCCCCAAGAGGCCCATGCGCAAGAGATAAGAAAAAAGGGAGAGTCCTAAAGGGGGAAGGCACCTCCGAGGTGCCTTGGGGGGGAAGGACTCCCCCCTGGCCGCACCCTTCCTTGGAGGAAGGGGCAAGGCTGCGCCCCCCTCTCCCTTGGCCCTATATATAGTGGGGGGGAGGGAGGGCAGCAACCTACAGCCTTGGGCGCCTCCCTCCTCCCCTGCAACACCTCTCTCTCTCTCTCGCAGAAGCTCGGCGAAGCCCTGCCGGAGACCCGCTACATCCACCACCACGCCGTCGTGCTGTTGGATCTCCATCAACCTCTCCTCCCCCCTTGCTGGATCAAGAAGGAGGAGACGTCGCTGCACCGTACGTGTGTTGAACGCGGAGGTGCCGTACGTTCGGCACTCGGTCATCGGTGATTTGGATCACGGCGAGTACGACTCCGTCATCCACGTTCATTGGAACGCTTCCGCTCGCGATCTACAAGGGTATGTAGATCCACTCCTTTCCCCTCGTTGCTAGTAGACTCCATAGATGCATCTTGGTGAGCGTAGGAAAAATTTAAATTATGCTACGATTCCCAACAGTGGCATCATGAGCTAGGTCTATGCGTAGTTACTATGCACGAGTAGAACACAAAGAAGTTGTGGGCGTTGAGTTTGCCAATTCTTCTTGCCGCTACTAGTCTTTTCTTGTTTCGGCGGCATTGTAGGATGAAGCGGCCCGGACCGACCTTACACGTACTCTTACGTGAGACTGGTTCCACCGACTGACATGCACAAGTTGCATAAGGTGGCTAGCGGGTGTCTGTCTCTCCTACTTTAGTCGGAACGGATTCGATGAAAAGGGTCCTTATGAAGGGTAAATAGAAATTGGCAAATCACGTTGTGGTCATACGTAGGTAAGAAACGTTCTTGCTAGAAACCTACAAACCACGTAAAAACTTGCAACAACAATTAGAGGACGTCTAACTTGTTTTTGCAGCAAGTGCTATGTGATGTGATATGGCCAGAAGATGTGATGAATGATATATGTGATGTATGAGATTGATCATATTCTTGTAATAGGAATCACGACTTGCATGTCGATGAGTATGACAACCGGCAGGAGCCATAGGAGTTGTCTTTATTATTTTGTATGACCTACGTGTCATTGAATAACGCCATGTAAATTACTTTACTTTGTTGCTAAACGCGTTAGCCATAGAAGTAGAAGTAATCGTTGGCGTGACAACTTCATGAAGACACAATGATGGAGATCATGATGATGGAGATCATGGTGTCATGCCGGTGACAAAGATGATCATGGTGCCCCGAAGATGGAGATCAAAGGAGCATGATGATATTGGCCATATCATGTCACTATTTGATTGCATGTGATGTTTATCATGTTTTTGCATCTTATTTTCTTAGAACGACGGTAGCAAGTAGGATGATCCCTTATAATAATTTCAAGAAAGTGTTCACCCTAACTGTGCACCGTTGCGAAGGTTCATCATTTCGAAGCACCACGTGATGATCGGGTGTGATAGATTCTTACGTTCGAATACAACGGGTGTTGACGAGCCTAGCATGTACAGACATGGCCTCGGAACACACGCAATACACTTAGGTTGACTTGACGAGCCTAGCATGTACAGACATGGCCTCGGAACACGGAGGACCGAAAGGTCGAGCATGAGTCGTATAGAAGATACGATCAACATGGAGATGTTCACCGATCTTGACTAGTCCGTCTCACGTGATGATCGGACACGACCTAGTTGAACTCGGATCATGTTTCACTTAGATGACTAGAGGGATGTCTATCTGAGTGGGAGTTCATTAAATAATTTGATTAGATGAACTCAATTATCATGAACTTAGTCTAAAATCTTTACACTATGTATTGTAGATCAAATGGCCAATGTTGTCCTCAATTTCAACGTGTTCCTAGAGAAAACCAAGCTGAAAGATGATGGCAGCAACTATACGGAGTGGGTCCGGAACCTGAGGCTCATCCTCATAGTAGCCAAGAAAGATTATGTCTTAGAAGCACCGCTAGGTGATGCACCAATCCCGCAGAACCAAGACGTTATGAACGCTTGGCAATCACGTGCTGATGATTACTCCCTCGTTCAGTGCGGCATGCTTTACAGCTTAGAACCGGGTCTCCAAAAGCGTTTTGAGAAACATGGAGCATATGAGATGTTCGAGCTGAAACTAGTTTTCCAAGCTCATGCCCGGGTCGAGAGATATGATGTCTCCGACAAGTTCTTCAGCTGTAAAATGGAGGAGAACAGTTCTGTTAGTGAGCACATACTCAGAATGTCTGGGTTGCACAACCGCTTGTCTCAGCTCGGAGTTAATCTCCCGGATGACGCGGTCATTGACAGAATCCTCCAGTCGCTTCCACCAAGCTACAAGAGCTTTGTGATGAACTACAATATGCAGGGGATGGAAAAGACCATTCCCGAGGTATATTCAATGCTGAAATCAGCGGAAGGGGAGATCAGAAAAGAACATCAAGTGTTGATGGTGAATAAAACCACCAAGTTCAAGAAGGGCAAGGGTAAGAAGAACTTCAAGAAGGACGGCAAGGGAGTTGCCGCGCCCGGTAAACCAGTTACTGGGAAGAAGTCAAAGAATGGACCCAAGCCCGGGACTGAGTGCTTTTATTGCAAGGGAAGTGGTCACTGGAAGCGGAACTGCCCCAAATATTTAGCGGACAAGAAGAAGGCCGGCAACACCCAAGGTATATGTGATATACAAGTAATTGATGTGTACCTTACCAGTACTCGTAGTAGCTCCTGGGTATTTGATACCGGTGCGGTTGCTCATATTTGTAACTCAAAGCAGGAACTACGGAATAAACGGAGACTGGCAAAGGACGAGGTGACGATGCGCGTCGGGAATGGTTCCAAGGTCAATGTGATCGCTGTCGGCACGCTACCTCTGCATCTACCCACGGGATTAGTTTTAAACCTCAATAATTGTTATTTAGTGCCAGCTTTGAGCATGAACATTGTGTCTGGATCTCGTTTAATTCGAGATGGCTACTCATTTAAATCCGAGAATAATGGTTGTTCTATTTATTTGAGAGAGATGTTTTATGGTCATGCCCCGCTGGTCAATGGTTTATTTTTGATGAATCTCGAACGTGATGTTACACATGTTCATAGTGTGAATACCAAAAGATGTAAAGTTGATAACGATAGTCCCACATACTTGTGGCACTGCCGCCTTGGTCACATTGGTGTCAAGCGCATGAAGAAGCTCCATGCAGATGGACTTTTGGAGTCTCTTGATTACGAATCATTTGACACGTGCGAACCATGCCTCATGGGTAAGATGACCAAGACTCCGTTCTCCGGAACAATGGAGCGAGCAACCAACTTATTGGAAATCATACATACCGATGTGTGTGGTCCAATGAGTGTTGAGGCTCGCGGAGGATATCGTTATGTTCTCACTCTCACTGATGATTTAAGTAGATATGGATATGTCTACCTAATGAAACACAAGTCTGAAACCTTTGAAAAGTTCAAAGAATTTCAGAGTGAAGTTGAGAATCAACGTGATAGGAGAATAAAATTCCTACGATCAGATCGTGGTGGAGAATATTTAAGTCACGAGTTTGGTGCACACTTAAGGAAATGTGGAATAGTTTCACAACTCACGCCGCCTGGAACACCTCAGAGAAATGGTGTGTCCGAACGTCGTAATCGCACTCTATTGGATATGGTGCGATCTATGATGTCTCTTACCGATTTACCGCTCTCATTTTGGGGTTATGCTTTAGAGACTGCCGCATTCACTTTAAATAGGGCTCCGTCGAAATCCGTTGAGACGACACCGTATGAATTATGGTTTGGGAAGAAACCTAAGCTGTCGTTTCTAAAAGTTTGGGGATGCGATGCTTATGTCAAGAAACTTCAACCTGAAAAGCTCGAACCCAAATCGGAAAAATGCGTCTTCATAGGATACCCTAAGGAAACTGTTGGGTATACCTTCTACCTCAGATCCGAAGGCAAGATCTTCGTTGCCAAGAACGGGTCCTTTCTAGAGAAGGAGTTTCTCTCGAAAGAATTGAGTGGGAGGAAAGTGGAACTTGATGAGGTGATAGTCACCCCTTCCGAACCGGAAAGTAGCGCAGCACGGGAAAATGTTCCTGTGGTGCCTACACCGACTGGGGAGGAAGTTAATGATGATGATCATGAAGCTTCAGATCAAGTTACTGAACTTCGTAGGTCCACAAGGACACGTTCCGCACCAGAGTGGTACGGCAACCCTGTCCTGGAAATCATGTTGTTAGACAACGGTGAACCTTCGAACTATCAAGAAGCGATGGCGGGCCCGGATTCCGACAAATGGCTAGAAGCCATGAAATCCGAGATAGAATCCATGTATGAAAACAAAGTATGGACTTTGACTGACTTGCCCGATGAGCGGCGAGCCATAGAAAACAAATGGATCTTTAAGAAGAAGACGGACGCGGATGGTAATGTGACCATCTACAAAGCTCGACTTGTCGCTAAGGGTTATCGACAAGTTCAAGGGGTTGACTACGATGAGACTTTCTCACCCGTAGCGAAGCTGAAGTCCGTCCGAATCATGTTAGCAATTGCCGCATACTATGATTATGAGATATGGCAGATGGACGTCAAAACGACATTCCTTAATGGCTTCCTTAAGGAAGAGTTGTATATGATGCAGCCGGAAGGTTTTGTCGATCCTAAGAATGCTAACAAAGTGTGCAAGCTCCAACGCTCAATCTATGGGCTGGTGCAAGCATCTCGGAGTTGGAACATTCGCTTTGATGAGATGATCAAAGCGTTTGGGTTTACACAGACTTATGGAGAAGCCTGTGTTTACAAGAAAGTGAGTGGGAGCTCTGTAGCATTTCTCATATTATATGTGGATGACATACTATTGATGGGAAATGATATAGAATTCTTGGAAAGTATTAAGGCCTATTTGAATAAGTTCTTTTCAATGAAGGACCTTGGAGAAGCTGCTTATATATTAGGCATCAAGATCTATAGAGATAGATCAAGACGCCTCATTGGTCTTTCGCAGAGTACATACCTTGACAAGATATTGAAGAAGTTCAGTACGGATCAGTCCAAGAAGGGGTTCTTGCCTGTATTGCAAGGTGTGCAATTGAGCACGGCTCAATGCCCGACCACAGCAGAAGATATAGAAGAGATGAGTGTCATCCCCTATGCCTCGGCCATAGGGTCTATTATGTATGCCATGCTGTGTACCAGACCTGATGTAAACCTTGCCGTAAGTTTGGTAGGAAGGTACCAAAGTAATTCCGGCAAGGAACACTGGACAGCGGTCAAGAATATCCTGAAGTACCTGAAGAGGACTAAGGATATGTTTCTCGTTTATGGAGGTGACGAAGAGCTCGTCGTAAAGGGTTACGTCGACGCTAGCTTCGACACAGATCTGGATGACTCGAAGTCACAGACCGGATACGTGTATATTTTGAATGGAGGAGCAGTAAGCTGGTGCAGTTGCAAGCAAAGCGTCGTGGCGGGATCTACATGTGAAGCGGAATACATGGCAGCCTCGGAGGCAGCACAGGAAGCAGTCTGGATGAAGGAGTTCATTACCGACCTAGGGGTGATTCCCAATGCGTCGGGCCCAATGACTCTCTTCTGTGACAACACTAGAGCTATTGCCCTTGCGAAGGAGCCCAGGTTTCACAGAAAGACCAGGCATATCAAGCGTCGCTTCAACTCCATTCGTGAAAGTGTTCAAAATGGAGACATAGATATTTGTAAAGTACATACGGACCTGAATGTAGCAGATCCGTTGACTAAACCTCTCCCTAGGGCAAAACATGATCAACACCAGGACGCAATGGGTGTTCGATTCATCACAATGTAACTAGATTATTGACTCTAGTGCAAGTGGGAGACTGTTGGAAATATGCCCTAGAGGCAATAATAAATGGTTATTATTATATTTCTTTGTTCATGGTAATTGTCTATTATTCATGCTATAATTGTATTGTCCGGAAATCGTAATACATGTGTGAATACATAGACCACAACCTGTCCCTAGTAAGCCTCTAGTTGACTAGCTCGTTGATCAACAGATAGTCATGGTTTCCTGACTATGGACATTGGATGTCATTGATAACGGGATCACATCATTAGGAGAATGATGTGATGGACAAGACCCAACTTAAGCATAGCATAAAAGATCGTGTAGTTTCGTTTGCTAGAGCTTTTCCAATGTCAAGTATCTTTTCCTTAGACCATGAGATCGTGCAACTCCCGGATACCGTAGGAGTGCTTTGGGTGTGCCAAACGTCACAACGTAACTGGGTGACTATAAAGGTGCATTACGGGTATCTCCGAAAGTGTCTGTTGGGTTGGCACGGATCGAGACTGGGATTTGTCACTCCGTGTGACGGAGAGGTATCTCTGGGCCCACTCGGTAATGCATCATCATAATGAGCTCAATGTGACTAAGGCGTTAGTCACGGGATCATGCATTTAGGTACGAATAAAGAGACTTGCCGGTAACGAGATTGAACAAGGTATTGGGATACCGACGATCGAATCTCGGGCAAGTAACATACCGATTGACAAAGGGAATTGCATACGGATTGATTGAATCCTCGACACCGTGGTTCATCCGATGATATCATCGTGGAACATGTGGGAGCCAACATGGGTATCCAGATCCCGCTGTTGGTTATTGACCGGAGAGGCGTCTCGGTCATGTCTGCATGTCTCCCGAACCCGTAGGGTCTACACACTTAAGGTCCGGTGACGCTAGGGTTGTAGAGATATATGTATGCGGAAACCCGAAAGTTGTTCGGAGTCCCGAATGAGATCCCGGATGTCACGAGAGGTTCCGGAATGGTCCGGAGGTAAAGATTTATATATGGGAAGTCTTATTTTGGTCGCCGGAAAAGTTTCGCGCTTTATCGGTATTGTACCGGGAGTGCCGAAAGGGGTCCGGGGGTCCACCAAGGGGGCCGACCAGCCCCGGGGGGCCACATGGGCTGTAAGGGGTGCGCCTTGGCCTATATGGGCCAAGGGCACCAGCCCCAAGAGGCCCATGCGCAAGAGATAAGAAAAAAGGGAGAGTCCTAAAGGGGGAAGGCACCTCCGAGGTGCCTTGGGGGGGGAAGGACTCCCCCCTGGCCGCACCCTTCCTTGGAGGAAGGGGCAAGGCTGCGCCCCCCTCTCCCTTGGCCCTATATATAGTGGGGGTGGAGGGAGGGCAGCAACCTACAGCCTTGGGCGCCTCCCTCCTCCCCTGCAACACCTCTCTCTCTCTCTCTCGCAGAAGCTCGGCGAAGCCCTGCCGGAGACCCGCTACATCCACCACCACGCCGTCGTGCTGTTGGATCTCCATCAACCTCTCCTCCCCCCTTGCTGGATCAAGAAGGAGGAGACGTCGCTGCACCGTACGTGTGTTGAACGCGGAGGTGCCGTACGTTCGGCACTCGGTCATCGGTGATTTGGATCACGGCGAGTACGACTCCGTCATCCACGTTCATTGGAACGCTTCCGCTCGCGATCTACAAGGGTATGTAGATCCACTCCTTTCCCCTCGTTGCTAGTAGACTCCATAGATGCATCTTGGTGAGCGTAGGAAAATTTTAAATTATGCTACGATTCCCAACATATATGTTCCTCGATCTTTCCCCACCACGTGATGCTTGCCAACTAGAGAATAGGTTGGAATAAAACATTGACTCAAGAAAAATAATTTAACAGAGAAAGTAAAATACAAGCCATTTGCAGGGAGAAGCATGGATTTGCAGAGGTGCAAGAGCTCATTGCTTTAAAATAGAGATGAATACATTTTGAGTGGTGTGCCTTTCTTGTCAATGTCACGACTAAGGTATTCAATATATTCCATGCTAAACACATTATTGGCGGTTCCCATGCAGAAATCAAAAGTTTAACTCCCCCTCAATGACTCAAAGACAAGCCATGGTTAGCTGAATTCACAGGTGCCCTCCATACAATCAACTTTCCAGGGGGTTTTATTTTTGATTGACGGGATTGCGCATCGCTTATACCAGCCTCTCTCGTGTAAGGGTAAGTGAATAAACACCCATCATGAGAATAACCCACTTAGCATGGAAGATACTGACCGCCCCGTCGCCCCTTGAGCGGTACGGGCACACAAAATAGATGTTTATTTGAAGGTTTTAGAGATGGCACGTGCAAATTTACTTGGAACGGTAGGGTAATACCATATATAGGTAGATATGGTGGAGACTCATGGAAGAAACTTGGCTCAATGATTTTGGATGCACAAGCAGTAATCCCGCTTAGTATAAAAAATTTTGGCTAGCAAAAGATTCTAAACAAGTACCACATGTTGGAGGATCCATAACAATATAACTTCTATACAAATATACCCAACCATAACTCATTACGTTGTCTTTCTTGTCCAACTTCAACTAATTCGATCATGTTTGAAAATAATTAATGGGTATTTGCAATCATAAAATATGTCCAAGATAATATAATTCTATGTGCAATTTCTCTTCCTTATACTAGTAATTCATGAATTGCTTGGATGTCCAATATTGTGATTATCAAACTTCAATAGATTTTACTTTCTAAACCCAATGTGAAACTACTACTAGGCATGAGACAAGCATATGAAGCACATAGAATTTCAACTTTATGATATTCAATTCATTCAACAATTTACTCTTAGGATATAAGTGAAGCACAAGAGTAAATGACAAACTACTCCAAAAAGATATAAGTGAAGATCAAATGAGTAGTTAAATAATTAAGCAGCTATGTGAGGACTCTCTCAAAAAAAACTTTCAGATCTAACTATTTTATTCAAACAACAAAAGAATATAAAAAACGATCCAAGCAAAACACATATCATGTGACAATAAAAATATAGCTCCAAGTGAGGTTACTGATAATGTTGAAGACGAAATAGGGGATGCCATCTGGGGCATCCCCAAGCTTAGACGCTTGAGTCTTCCTTGAATATTAACTTGGGGTGCATTGGGCATCCCCAAGCTTAGGGTCTTGCTACTCCTTATTCTCCCCGTATTGATATCTCACCAAAACTTGAAAACTTCAATCACACAAAACTTATCGGAACTCATGAGATGGGTTAGTATGATAAAGAGGAAACCATTCACTTTGGTATTGTCAAGACAATATTCATAATTCTTCTCACATAATTCCTACTGTACTCTATTATTTTTACAATTTATATTGACCAATATAAGCCATAGAAACTACAAAACAAGCAAAGTATGCATTAAACAGAATCTGTCAAAAATAGAAAAGTTTGTAATGATCTGAACAAACACCATACTTTTTTAACTTCAAAAATTCTGACAAAATTAAGACAACGTAGGAAATTTGTATATAAATCACATGTACAATTTTCAGAATTTTATCACATTCCAGTGAATTATAGTAATTCCAGCACTAGGCGCAAAAGTTTCTGTTTTTGCACAGAATCAATTCAACTATCATCCAAACTATCCCAAAGTCTTTACTTCACACTTTATTGACACAAAAGCTACAAAAAATGATTACTACAGTATATTAATCATGCGCGCACACAAAACAGTAGGGGTAAATGTTGGGTTGTCTCCCAACTAGCGCGTTTCTTTATAGCCTTTTTAGCTGTAACACCCCGGATGCAACTTTCCATATTTGTAACTCCAACTCTTGCCATTTTCGGCTATGTGTTATGATATTCACTTCGTGGTCGGGTTTTGTGTTCGTTTTGCATTTTGTTCATGTCATGCATCTCATACCATGTCATCATGCATTGCATTTGCATACGTGTTCGTCTCTTGCATCCGAGCATTTTCCCCGTTGTCCGTTTTGCAATCCGGCACTCCCACCTCCTCCGGTGCACCCCTCTTGTTTTCGTTTCGTGAGCGGGTGTTGAACGTTCTCGGAATGGACCGAGGCTTGTCAAGTGGCCTTGGTATACCACCGGTAGGCCACCGGTCAAGTTTCGTTCCATTTGGAGGTCGTTTGGTACTCCAACAGTTAACCGGGCAACCGCAAAGTCCGTCTGTGTGTTGCAGCAAAACCCCCCTCTCTAAACAGTCCAAAACTCCTCTAAGTCACTTCCATGCTGTAGGTCGTTCGATCACGATCATGTGGGCGAAAACTGCACCTCATTTGGACTCTCCTAGCTCCATCTACCTATATATTTGCACCCCTCCCGAAATCATTCGCAGTCCAAACCCTAAAAATCTCCTCCCGTCGCCGCCGGACACGTCCAGCCGCAGCCGGACGGAATCGCGCCGCCGCGCCCGACCAACCGTGCAGCGCCACGTGGCAGCCCGCCGCCGCCCGTACCCCGCGCCGCCGCGGCCCGGGGCCGGCCCCCGCGGCCCGAGGCCGCCCGCGCCCCCGCGTGCGCCTCCCTCCACCCACGCGCCGCCCCGCGCCGCCGCTGTTCCCCGCCGCCTCGCCGGCCGGCGACCTCGCCGCGCCGCCCGGCGCCTCCTCCGCCGCCGCCGCCTCTGGGCGCCCTCGCCGCGTCCGACCCCGCCGACGCCTCCCGCCGTCGCACCGCCGCCTCCTTCCTCCACCTCGCCGCCTTGCCGTCTCCCTCCTCCACGCCGGACGCCGGCGACCGCACCTCTGCTCCGGCGAGCTCCCTCGCGCCGATCCAGATCCAGTCAACCAGAAGGTCGACCTCTCCCCTCTCCCGAAATATTTGCCAAGTCCTGAGAATTTATACAATATCTTGTCCTGTTCATCTTGGCATACCTCTCTGCATATAGCTTCGTCTCGCGCGTGTAATATATCGAAATGTTCGTCTCATGATGATCTACATTTTGTTCGATTGCACCATGTTCATTTGAGTTCATCTTGATGCCCAAATCTCTGGTGCAAGAGTGCTAGTTGCTGTTATCTGCTGTTACTTAGCAGAACTTGGTGATTTGTTATTTTTGTTGCATTTAATCTGTGCATCTTATGGGCATGAGCTCTACATGTGTTTTGTTGTATGCCATGCCATCTTTCCAGGGGTGTATGCCATGTAGTTTTGTGATCTCTATGGTGAGTAGCACAAGCATGCAAACTAGGCCCCGTAATGTTTCTGATTTCAGGGACTTGGTATTTTCTCCGTCTTTGTTTGCTGTTATTTTGTTGCCATATAAACTTGATGCTACAGAGATATCCATGCATATTTTGGAGATGTTCAGTAAGGATGTTTTGTAGATATTATTGTAATTGATCTATTCCTGCCCTTGTTTGAAATTATGGAGTGCCATAGCATGACTCAATCTTGCTCTACTTTTGCTATAAAATATTTCTGGCAGATTGTTTACGTGTTATTCAATTTTGCCAAGCTTGTTGTAGTTGTTTCATACATGCTATGTACTTGCTCTTGACATGGATAGCTTATTAAACATGCCATATTGCTGTAGGTATGCTTGTTTTGTCATGCATTGCCTTGTGGTGAGTGCATCAAGCTCACCAAGATGCCTTCATATTATTGTTTCTGCCATGCTCTGTTTTCTGCTAAGTCTGAAACCTGTTAACGGAACTTGCTATGTTTACATGGTTGCCATCATATCTTCTGGTCCTTTTTGGCTTATGGTCAGTAAGGGACTTTTGTCATATGCATTTAGTAGAATACTGTCCTGCCTTTTTTTGCCATGTTAAGTTCCTGTAGCATGTTGATTTCGTGCTCTGAACATTGCTGCCTGATGCTGTTTCAGGCATGTCCAGTAATTTCACTAAGTCTGTGAACCTGTTACCTTTTGCACTTTTGCCATGCTTGTTTGATCCTGTTGTGTTGAGATCTAGCCGTAGCTTAGTGTTCATCTTTTGTCAAATATCTCCTGTATATTGCTGCCATATGCTTTGTTGCTATGTTGGAGTGCTGTAGCATTGTTACTTGTTGCATTCTAAGTGCTATCATGCTGTTAATCACAGATTCGTGTCATTCTTGTTTTGCTTGCCATTTGCAAACCGTGCATCCATTTCCGGTGATCTTTATACCGATTTCGACCGAAATCATCTCATCTTTCCAGTGGCATGCTTGGTTTGCCAAGTTACTGCCTTGTTCATCATTTTTTCTTCCGGAGCACGCATATGCATCGCATATCATATCTTGCATATCATTCATGTATTGCATCATGTTGCTTGTGCATTTCCCGTGATTGATTGTGGTTCCATTGCTTGTGTTCTTGTCTTGGGTAGAGCCGGGAGACGAGTTCGTGAACGAGGAACCTGTTGAGTACGCTTACGAGGATCAAGCTTTCGACAACTCTGAGAACCTTGCAGGCAAGATGACCACCCCTCGAAATCACTTCTATCTTTGCTTTGCTAGTTGTTCGTTCTATTGCCATGCTGCGCTACCTACCACTTGCTATATCATGCCTCCCAGATTGCCATGTCAGCCTCTAACCATCCTTTCCTAGCAAACCATTGTTTGGCTAAGTTACCGCTTTTGCTCAGCCCTTCTTATAGCGTTGCTAGTTGCAGGTGAAGTTGAAGTTTGTTCCATGTTGGAACATGGATATGTTGGGATATCACAATATCTCTTATTTAATTAATGCATCTATATATTGGATAAAGGGTGGAAGGCTCGGCCTTATGCCTAGTGTTTTGTTCCACTCTTGCCGCCCTAGTTTCTGTCATACCGGTATTATGTTCCTTGAGTTTGCGTTCCTTACGCGGTTGGGTGATTTATGGGACCCCCTTGACAGTTCGCCTTGAATAAAACTCCTCCAGCAAGGCCCAACTTTGGTTTTACCATTTGCCACCTAAGCCTTTTCCCCCGGGTTTTCGCGAGCCCGAGGGTCATCTTTATTTAAACCCCCGGACCAGTGCTCCTTCGAGTGCTGGCCCAAACCGAGCGATGTCCGGCGCCCCCTGGGCAACTAGGGTCTATGCCAACCCGACGTCTGGCTCATCCGTTGTGCCCTGAGAACGAGATATGTGCAGCTCCTATCGGGATTTGTCGGCACATCGGGCGGCTTTGCTGGTCTTGTTTTACCATTGTCGAAATGTCTTGTAAACCGGGATTCCGAGACTGATCGGGTTTTTCCGGGAGAAGGTTTATCCTTCGTTGACCGTGAGAGCTTATAATGGGCTAAGTTGGGACACCCCTGCAGGGTATTATCTTTCGAAAGCCGTGCCCGCGGTTATGAGGCAGATGGGAATTTGTTAATGTCCGGTTGTAGAGAACTTGTCACTTGACTTATTTAAAATACATCAACCGTGTGTGTAACCGTGATGGTCTCTTCTCGGCGGAGTCCGGGAAGTGAACACGGTTTGAGTTATGAATGACGTAAGTAGGAGTTCAGGATCACTTCTTGGTCATTACTTGATGACGACCGTTCCGTTGCTTCTCTTCTCGCTCTCTTTTGCGTATGTTAGCCACCATATATGCTTGGTGCCTGCTGCAGCTCCACCTCATTACACCATCCTTTCCTATAAGCTTAAATAGTCTTGATCTCGCGGGTGTGAGATTGCTGAGTCCTCGTGACTCACAGATTCTACCAAAACAGTTGCAGGTGCCGACGATGCCAGTGCAGATGATGGGATCGACCTCAAGTGGGAGTTCGACGAGGAACGTGGTCGGTACTATGTGTCTTTTCCTGATGATCAGTAGTGGAGCCCAGTTGGGACGATCGGGGATCTAGCATTTGGGGTTATCTTATTTTCATTTGGATCTTGACCGTAGACGGTCTATGTGTGTATTTTGGATGATGTATGAAGTATATTTATGTATTGTGTGAAGTGGCGATTGTAAGCCAACTCTCGTTATCCCATTCTTGTTCTTTACATGGGATTGTGTGAAGATGACCCTTCTTGCGACAAAACAACAATGCGGTTATGCCTCTAAGTCGTGCCTCGACAGGTGGGAGATATAGCCGCATCATGGGCGTTACATTAGCTAGGCACGATGATTGCAATGATGCTCAAATAGAAGTAAAGAATTGAAACATAAAGAGAGGATCATGCCTAACCCACTTCCTATGCATAGGGATTTTTGAGCAAACAACTTATGGGAGCAAGAATCAACTAGCATAGGAAGGCAAAACAAGCATGACTTCAAAACTTTTGACACATATAGATGAGACTTGATATTATTGAGAAGCCTACAAGCATATGTTCCTCTCTCATAATAATTTTCATAAACACCATGAATGAATTTAAAAATATATCTATCACATAGAGCATTCTTTTCATGATCACAAGAATAGAATATTTACTACTCTCCACATAAGCAATTTTCTTCTCATTCATAAGAGTGGGCGTAAACTCAACAAAATAACTATCATGAGATACCTGATTGACATAACCAAATTGAATATTAAAATCATGATGACAAGTTTCATGGTTATCATTATTCTTTATAGCATACATGTCATCGCCATAATCGTCATAGATAACAACTTTGTTCTCATAATCAATTGAAACCTCTTCCAAAATAGTGGAATCATCATTAAATAAACTCATGACCTCTCCAAATCCACTTTCATAGTTACTACAATAAGATTCAACACCCTCCAAATTAGTGGAATCATTACTTCCTAGAGTTGCCACTCTTCCAAACCCACTTTCATCATTGTAGTCATCATAAATAGGAGGCATGCTATCATCATAATAAATTGGCTCATCAAAACTTGGGGGACTAAAAATATCATCTCCATTAAATATAGCATCCCCAAGCTCAAGGCTTTGCATATCATCAGCATCATGGATATTCATAGAAAGCATACTAACAACATTGCAATCATGCTTATCATTCAAAGATTTTATGACACACATTTTATTGAATTCTTCTCCTAACACTTTGGCACAATTTTGCGATCCATCATTTTCAAGAAAGACATTATAAAGACGAAGAATTTGAGGCAACTTCAATTCCATTTTGTTGTTGTTTTGTTTTATAAACAAAACTAGTGATAAACAAGAAACTAAAAGATTTAATTGCAAGATATAAATATATACCTTCAAGCACTCACCTCCCCGGAAACGCCAACAGAAAAGAGCTCGATGTCTACAACACAACTTTTTATTCTTGTAGACGTTGTTGGGCCTCCAAGTGCAGAGTTTTATAGGACATCAACAAATTTCTCTCAAGTGGATTACCTAAGGTTTATCAATCCGTGGGGGCGCAGGATGAAGATGGTCTCTCTCCAACAACCCTGCAATCAAATACAAGAAATCTCTTGTGTTCCCAACACACCCAATACAATGGTAAATTGTATAGGTGCACTAGTTCGGCGAAGAGATGGTGATACAAGTGTAGTATGGATAGTAGATATATAGGTTTTTGTAATATGAAAATATAAAAACGGCAAGGTAGCTAGTGCTAAAATGGAGCACAAAATGTATTGCAATTCTTAAAAACAAGGCCTAGGGTTCATACTTTTACTAGTGCAATCTCGCAACAGTGCTAACATAATTGAATCATATAACAGTCCCTCAACATGTGACAAAGAATCACTCCGAAATTTCTATCAAAGAACGTATGATAAAAACGTGTATCAACCTATGTGCCTAGATTACCCCAATGTCACCACGGGAATCCGCAAGTTGATTACCAGAACATACATCAAGTGACTCAATAGAATATCCCATTGTCCCCATGGGAATCCACATGCAAGACATACATCAAGTGATCTCAAATCCAATATTCAGTCCAAATAACAAAACTTCCAAGAGTAAGACTCAATTCATCACAACAAGATAGAGAGGGGAAAACACCATATGATCCGACTATATTAAAAAAGCTTGCGGTACATCAAGATCGTGCCAGATCAAGAACATGAGAGAGAGATAGAGAGAGAGATCAAACACATAGCTACTAGTACATACCCTCAGCCCTGAGGGTGAACTACTCCCTCCTCATCATGGAGACAGCCGGGATGATGAAGATGGCCTCCGGTGATGATTTACCCCTCTAGTAGGTGAAGGAAATATGCCCTAGAGGCAATAATAAAGTTGTTATTTATATTTGCTTATATCATGATAAATGTTTGTTATTGATGCTAGAATTGTATTAACCGGAAACTTAGTACATGTGTGAATACATAGACAAACAGAGTGTCCCTAGTATGCCTCTACTTGACTAGCTCGTTAATCAAAGATGGTTAAGTTTCCTGACCATAGACATGTGTTGTCATTTGATCAATGGGATCAAATAATTAGAGAATGATGTGATGGACAAGACCCATTTGTTAGCTTAGCATAATGATCATTTAGTTTTATTGCTACTGCTTTCTTCATGACTTATACATATTCCTCTAACTATGAGATTATGCAACTCCCGAATACCGGAGGAACACTTTGTGTGCTATCAAACATCACAACGTAACTGGGTGATTATAAAGATGCTCTACAGGTGTCTCCGAAGGTGTTTGTGGAGTTGGCATAGATCGAGATTAGGATTTGTCACTCCGTGTATCGGAGAGGTATCTCTGGGCCCTCTCGGTAATGCACATCACTATAAGCCTTGCAAGCAACGTAACTAATGAGTTAGTTACAGGATGATGCACTACGGAACAAGTAAAGAGACTTGCCGGTAATGAGATTGAACTAGGTATGAGGATACCCACGATCGAATCTTGGGCAAGTAACATACCGAAGACAAAGGGAATAACGTATGTTGTTATGCGGTTTAACCGATAAAGATCTTCGTAGAAGATGTAGGAGCCAATATGAGCATCCAGGTTCTGCTATTGGTTATGGACCGGAGATGTGTCTCGGTCATGTCTACATAGTTCTCGAACCCGTATGGTCCGCACGCTTAACGTTCGATGACGATTTGTATTATGAGTTATGTGTTTTGATGACCGAAGTCTGTTCGGAGTCCTGGATGAGATCACGGACATGACGAGGAGTCTTGAAATGGTCGAGAGGTAAAGATTGATATATTGGACGAAGGTATTCGGCCACCGGAAAGATTTCGGGACGTTTCGGATATTTATCGGGGAACCGAGGGGTTACCGGAACCCCCTGGGGAAGTTATGGGCCTTGATGCGCCATAAGGGAGTAGGAGAGGGCAGCCCACAGGGTGGCGCCCCCCAAGGGAGTCCAAATTGGACTAGGGGGAGGGGGCATGGCCCCCTCTTTCCTCTCCCTCTCCTTCTTCTTCCCTCCTTCCCCCTCTTGGAATAGGAAAGGGAGTCCAACTAGGATTGGGAATCCTAGTTGGACTCCCCCTTGGCACGCCCCCTCATGGCCGTCGGCCTCCTCCCTCTCATCCTTTATATACGGGGGCGGGGGGGGCACCCCAAAGGCACATCAATTGTTTCTTAGCCGTGTGCGGTGCCCCCCTCAACAGTTTACCACCTCGGTCATATTGTCCTAGTGCTTAGGCGAAGCCCTGTGCGGATCACATCATTAACACCGTCACCACGCCGTCGTGGTGATGAAACTCTCCCTCGATCCTCTACTGGATCAAGAGCTCGAGGGACGTCATCGAGCTGAACGTGTGCTGAACATGGAGGTGCAGTACGTTCGGTACTTGGATCGGTCGGATCGTGAAGACGTTCGACTACATCAACCGCATTAACTAAATGCTTCAGCTTTCTGTCTATGAGTGTACGTGGACAGACTCTCCCCTCTCGTTGCTATGCATCTCCTAGATAGATCTTGCGTGATCGTAGGAATTTTTTTGAATTACTACGTTCCCCAATAGTGGCATCCGAGCCAGGTCTATGCGTAGATGATATGCACGAGTAGAACAAAATGAGTTGTGGGCGATAATAGTCATACTGCTTACCACCAATCTCTTACTTTGATTCGGCAGTATTGTTGGATGAAGCGGCCCGGACCGACATTACATGACCGCGTTCATGAGACTGGTCGACGTGCTTCGCACATAGATGGCTGGCGGGTGTCTGTTTCTCCAACTTTAGTTGAATCGAGTTTGACTACAGCCGGTCCTTGTTGAAGGTTAAAACAACACACTTGACGAAAAATTGTTGTGGTTTTGATCCGTAGGTAAGAATGGTTCTTGCTAGAAGCCCGTAGCAGCCACATAAAACTTGCAACAACAAAGTAGAGGACGTCTAACTTGTTTTTGCAGGGCATGTTGTGATGTGATATGGTCAAGACGTGATGAGATATAAATTGTTGTATGAGATGATCATGTTTTGTACTCCCTCCATTCCTTTATCTAAAGTGTATTATTTTCAGCACAGTGACCAAGGCACATAATTATGCACTAGATAGGACAAAATTACCCTTCTCTAATTTGTAGATTAGCAGCAAGTAAATCATTTAGGCTAGGAAAGGAAGAGATACACACAATCGGGAGAGAGATAGTTTCCTTTTCTTTCTCTACAAGAAGAGATAGATGCAATCTGGTGAGAGATACTTTCCTTTTTCTGGAGGGCCAAGATTGGAATTACGAGAAATTAGAACAAATGCACCTTATATTGTGAAATTTTATCAAAAAATAAATACACCTTATATAAAGGAATGGAGGGAGTATAAGTTATCGGCAACTGGCAGGAGCCTTATGGTTGTCGCTTTAGTGTATGAAATGAAATCGCTATGTAATTGCTTTACTTTATCACTAAGCGGTAGCGATAGTCGTAGAAGCAATAGTTGGCGAGACGACAACGATGCTACGATGGAGATCAAGGTGTCAAGCTGGTGACGATGGAGATCATGACGGTGCTTTGGAGATGGAGATCAAAGGCACAAGATGATGATGGCCATATCATGTCACATATTTTGATTGCATGTGATGTTTATCTTTTATGCATCTTATTTTGCTTAGTACGGCGGTAGCATTATAAGATGACCCCTCACTAAATTTCAAGGTATAAGTGTTCTCCCTGAGTATGCACCATTGCTACAGTTCGTCGTGCCGAGACACCACGTGATGATCGGGTGTGATAAGCTCTACGTTCACATGCAACGGGTGTAAGCCAGTTTTGCACGTGCAGAATACTCGGGTTCAACTTGAGGAGCCCAACATATGCAGATATGGCCTCGGAACACTTAGACCGAAAGGTCGAACATGAATCATATAGTAGATATGATCAACATAGTGATCTTCACCATTGAAAACTACTCCATCTCACGTGATGATCGGACATGGTTTAGTTGATATGGATCACGTGATCATTTAGATGACTAGAGGGATGTCTATCTAAGTGGGAGTTCTTAAGTAATATGATTAATTGAACTTTAATTTATCATGAACTTAGTTCCTGATAGTTTTTGCATGTCTATGTTGTTGTAGATCAATGGCCCGTGCTACCGTTCCCTTGAATTTTAATGCGTTCCTAGAGAAAGCTAAGTTGAAAGATGATGGTAGGAACTACACGGACTGGGTCCGTAACTTGAGGATTATCCTCATTGCTGCAAAGAAGAATTACGTCCTGGAAGCACCGCTAGGTGCAAGACCCGCTGCAGGAGCAATTCTGGACGTTATGAACGTCTGGCAAAGCAAAGCTGATGACTACTCGATAGTTCAGTGTGCCATGCTTTACGGCTTAGAATTGGGACTTCAAAGATGTTTTGAACGTCATGGAGCATATGAGATGTTCCAGGAGTTGAAGTTAATATTTCGAGCAAATGCCCGAATTGAGAGATATGAAGTCTCCAATAAGTTCTATAGCTGCAAGATGGAGGAGAATAGTTCTGTCAGTGAACATATACTTAGAATGTCTGGGTACCACAACCACTTGACTCAACTGAGAGTTAATCTTCCTGATGATAGTGTCATTGACAGAGTTCTTCAATCACTGCCACCGAGCTATAAAAGCTTCGTGATGAACTATAATATGCAAGGGATGGATAAGAAAATTCCCGAGCTCTTCGCGATGCTAAAGGCTGCGGAGGTAGAAATCAAGAAGGAGCATCAAGTGTTGATGGTTAACAAGACCACTAGTTTCAAGAAAAAGGGCAAAGGGAAGAAGGGGAACTTCAAGAAGAATGGCAAGCAAGTTGCTGCTCAAGTGAAGAAGCCCAAGTCTGGACCTAAGCCTGAAACTGATGCTTCTACTGCAAAGGGACCGGTCACTGGAAGCGGAACTACCCCAAGTATTTGGCGGATAAGAAGGATGGCAAAGTAAAAGGTATATTTGATATACATGTTATTGATGTGTACCTTACTAATGCTCGTAGTAGCGCCTAGGTATTTGATACTGGTTCTGTCGGGTGGTAGGTGCGACATATGCCAACGGGTGGCTTATCATTGTGGGAGCCAGTAAGACATTGCCGGTGCCTGGAAACGGGATAAGGCGAAGACATGCACGCCAGCGAATCTTACCCAGGTTCGGGGCTCTCCGTGGAGATAACACCCCTAGTCCTGCTCTGCGGGGTCTCCGCATGATCACTAGATCAACACAAGTAGCTACAAGTGCTCCTTGAGCTGTTTGGCTAGGGGAAGAAGAAGGGCAAGGCTAGCTCTCCTTTTCTCTCTATGTGGTGTGTAAAACTCTATGAGATCAACCCTTTGCATGGGTGTCCCGGGGGATTTATATAGGCCTACCCCCCAGGGGTACAATGGTAATCCGGCTGGGCGCGGGTCCCAGCCGTCAGTGTCTGTGCTCGCCGGCTTCTCCGCCGGCAATTGGGGCCCGCCGACTGCCGGCCTCTTGGCCGATAGGCCGGCCCCACCGCCTGGGGGCCTCGTCAGCGGCTGGTTACTGTTGCCTCGCCCCTGATGACGAGGGCTTTGTTGAGGTGAGCGTGGCTACAGTGCCGCCAACTTGCGGGCTCTCACTGTAGCCTCACCTCGTCTTGTCTCCTTAATGATGCACATGTTTCGAGGGAGGGAGGTAGCCGGATATTGGGAGCCGGCTACGCCCCAGGCCGGCTAGGGGAGGCCGGGCCGCCTTCGAGCGTCTCTCTGGCTAAAGGGGCCCGCCGCCCGCAGGCCGTACTGGCGCCTGTCGTGGGTGACGTCGAGGTCAACATGGCTACAGTGCCGTGTCGGACGGGGGATGACTGACCCGTACGGCGCCCTGTGGCCATGCATGCTCCGGGATTCGGGGGTGGTAGGCTGTACTGCGGCCACGCCCCGTCTTATCGCCTTTATGTGGGTGTAGCCCTGGTGGGTGCAGTCTTGGCCGGCTTCTGGGAGTCGGTCTTCTTCATGGTCGGCTTCTGGGAGTCGGTCCTCTTGGGGCCGGCTTCCTGGAGTCGGCCATCTCGTATCTTTCTTCGGGAAGGTTTTTGAGGCCGGGTCGCCTTCTGGTAGTCGGCCTTGGGGATAGCCGGCCAGAGGAAGGCGGCCCCATCCTCTGGATGCTTGAAGGCTCGATTGGCCTGATAATTTTTCGAAGAGCCAGGGGGAGTCGGTTAGGCTACCCGTGGCCATTTACTCCGACAGTAGTCCCCGAAGCTGGTTGGGCTTCAAGGCTGAGAGGAGGTCGAGAAGCTCGGTCAGCTTCTTATCTTGACGAGCCAGCTACTGGGAGCCGGCTTCGGTTGGGTGTGTCGTCTTGGCGAAACTTCTGAAGTCTGAAGGCGGGAGTCAGTTGGTGCACGCGCCGGGCTACGGGTCGGCCGCTCGCCGCCCGCGTACCACGTGGCATCCTCCGGCTGAAAAAGCCTGCCAACCCACGCGCGCGACAGGACGTCGCTGCAGGCCGGGAGCCCACCACTCCTACGGCTAGGCCCAGGCGCGGATTCTCTGTGGCCAAAAGTGGGCCGCACGCCTTTCGACGGCAGTTTCTGCACGTCGTTAGGGCGCAATAATCGCGGGACGTGGGGGAGTGGGCGCAGTTAATCCCACGTTCCCCCACGCCTCGCCTCCTCGGCTTCGCCGCACGAGGCTATAAGTAGGGGAGGAGGGGAAGCGGCAGACGCTCGCACGCTCCTCCTCTCTCCGCAATCTTCTTCCTCCTTCTTTCCATCGCAGCAGCATCTTGCCGCTGCGCCGTCCCACCAATCTTCGCATCACCCCGCAGTTTCGCCGCCGCCGCACCCTTTCTCGCCAGCTTCTCGCCATCATGCAGTATGGCGGGGACTGGGACGGCTCCAACGTCCATACGGACCACATCGACTTCCTCCGCAAGACGCGGCAGTTGCCCGGCAAGGACCAGGTGCGGGTCCGTCTCGCGCCGGAGAAGGAGATCACGCCGGCGCCGGAGGAAGGCGAGCGGGTAATCTTTCGCTCGCACTTCCTGCGTGGCCTCGGTCTGCCCGTGAGCGCCTTCTTCCGCTCCTTCCTCGAGTTTTATCAGCTCCAGCCGCACCACCTCACTCCAAACACGGTGGTGCTGCTGTCCGCCTTCGTCACTCTGTGCGAGGGCTTTCTTGGCGTTCTTCCCACCCTCGAGCTCTGGGGGGAATTCTTTCAAACCAAGCTCGGCACCCACATGCAGGGCGTGCCGGCTCAGAGCGGCACCTTCATCGCGATGCGGAGGCCGGCAGCCAACAACCCCTTCCCCGTCATCACGCTGATCCAGTCGGTGAAGCGCTGGCAGAAGTCGTACTTCTACGTGAAGAACGTCGCCCCGCAAGGCGACTACGTCAACTTGCCGGCTTACGTAGCCGGCCCGCCGGCTGGGAGGCGGCCCCAGTGGTCCTATCAGGCCGCGACGTTGTCGCCGGCTGGAGCCGCGGCCGTCGCCCGACTCCGGGTAATGATCCAGTCGGAGGGCCTGACTGGGTCTGACCTGCTGGCCGCCTTCGTCATGCGCCGGGTGCTCCCGCTTCAAAGCCGCCCTCATCTGATCTGTCAGATGAGCGGCCAACTCGATCCGAGTTGGATGTGCACCAAGGAGATGCCTCATGACGAGGTGGCTCATATGGTGAATTATCTCGCGATCTGCAAGCTCTCCGCAGAGTGGCAGTTTGGCAAGGAGTCGTACTCCCGCGCTCATCCCCCGCCTACGGTATGCTTTCTTCTTTTAGTTTTGTCACCAAGTTTTTCTTGGCCGACTCTGACCAGTCGGCACGTCTTGGCAGAGCCCTCTCCTTCGACCTGCGGCCGGGACAGCGGAGGCGGATCGCCGATTTCTCCCCGACCGGGCGGAGCATGACCTGGAGGACCCCGACTTGGGGGCGGCCGCCATGGACGACAACACCGAGGCGGGAGGCGGCGAAGCAGGCGGCGACGGGCTTGGAGCCAGCTTCGGCGACTGGCCGGATGACGACGAGGCGGAAATCGTCCCACGCCGCCAGCCGGCGTCCGACCATGGCGCGGGTTCCTCCGCCGCGCCGCCTGCTCGGGGCGGCGCGCAGAAGCGCTGGGCCGCGTCGGGCTTGTTCGGCAGTCGGCCGAAGAAGCCCAAGGGCGGGGCGGCGGCGACCAGACGGGATGAGGCGGCCGCGAAGGCGGCCCGCTTCCGCAAAGTGGTGAAGCAGCCGCAAACGGTTTCGGCGTAAGTGTAGATTCTCTTGCATATTCTTTCTTCTTTTCTTGTCGATTTCTGAATCCTTGTCTTGTCTCAAAAATCAGGGCTCCCGCTTTCTCTTGAGCGGGTTGCTGCCGCCTCCGTGGTTGGATCGCCGGGAGGATCCGGGAGCACCCGCCGTGTGGACCCCCGCGCCGAGCTTCAAGCGGCGACGGAGCGAAATGCGCGGGAGGCGCGGGAGGAGTGGGAGGCGAAAGAGCTGAGGGCGGCTGCCGCCAAGGCGGTGCAAGAGGAGGCGGAGGAGTCGGCGAAGGCACATGCCGACGCGGCGGCCAAGGCCCAGGCGGAGGCTGCAGCCACAGCGACAGCGGAGGATGCCTTGCTTGTCACCCCCCTGCGTGTCGCGGCGCCCGAGATCCCGGAGCCCCCGCCGGAGGAAGCCGGCGGCGACCTGCCGGGGTTGGAGAGGGAGGACGACGTCGTCGTCCAGGAGAGGGAGGCGGCACCGCCCTTGCCGACTAGGGCGGCCCAAGGCAGCCGGCCTAATGCACCGCCTGCGCAATCGGCTGGAGGCGAGCCGGCTGTGAGGACGGACCTGGTGGTCCGGTCGCCATCGCGCCAGCGTGCGGGGAAGGCAACTTCGGCTTCGGACCCGCAGAAGGCCGCGGGCCCCAGCTCGTCGGCCCAGGACGTGGAGACGGCCAGCACCAGCTCGGGTGGACGCCAGGTGGTGGGACGGCCGTGGTGAATGTGGCGGCGCAAGAAGTCCGGAACCGGCTTCAGTCCCAGGCCGCAGTGCTGAGGCAGTATAATGACGAGTTCCTCGTGACACGGGCGGCCATTCGGGTAAGTCTTCCCGTTTTTTGCTTTTTGATCTTGGTTTCTTCCGTGGGGGCGCGTCAGCGCACCCATTTGGTGTAGTCCCCGAGTTCCGAGTCGGCTGCTGAGTAGGCGGCTTGGAACTTCTTAGTAGGCTTTGTTTGCTATCTTGTTCTCATTCGCTTCTCTGTCCGACTTGCAGGACTACCACAACCTCCGTGCGTCTGCCTTCAACTCCCAGGCTCGGGAGCTGACCCAGAAGACTGCTGATCTAGCTGAGAGCCGGGGTAAGTGCTTCATCTTTTATCTCACGTGGGGGCGCGTCAGCGCACCCACTGGGTGTAGTCCCCGAGATTCGGGCCGACTACCAAGCAGTCGGGTCAGACCTTTCTTGACAACTTCTTTCTTATTGCTCTTTTCTTCTCTGCCATATCTGCAGTGGCCAACGCCAAACTGAGGGAGCAGCTGGGTGGGACTCAGGCCGCCCTTCGCGCTAAGGAAGCCGAGTTCGACGCCTTGGCTCAGGAGCGTGACCGCCTGGTCAAGAAGCTGGCCGACCAGGAGGAGAGCCACAAGGCGGCCCTGAAGGCGGTGCAGGATAGCGAGGCCGCCCTCCAAGCCGAATATGAGACCGAGGCGGCGAGCTGGGCCGAGGCGAGGCAGTCGTTGATCAACGGCTACGGCCAGATCGAAGACTTGGTTGACGGTAGGCCGCCCCCTTCTTCATTCTTTGCTTGTCGCTTGCCGTTTGGTTCACTCTCTAACTTGGTATTTTTCTCTTCTTTCTTGTGCAGAGTACTTCCCTGGCAACTCTACTGCCGCCAACCAGGTCATCGAGGCCCACCGCGAGGCGCAAAGGCAGGCTGGCGCTGAGATCCCGCCGAACGCTCGCCGGTCGCTTGAGGAACAGCTCCTGGCGATTCAAGCCCGCCTCCAGCCGGCTCACCGCATGCTCCGCCAGCTTCAGCATGTTGGGGTGCAGGTGCTGGCCGCTCTCTGGCCCGGCGAGGTGATTCCCCGCACCCCCAGTCGGATTGCCGACTGGTTGGAGGTAGCGGCCGGCCGCTTCGAGGCCTGGAAGGCTTCTGCGGCTCGGTCGGGCGCTGGAGTTCGTCAAAGCCTGGTATCCTGAGCTGAGTTTGGACCAGCTGGCCACCTGGCGGCAGGAGGCCGACACGGAGCTGGAGCCGGTGCTGCCGGCTATCATCCAGCGTGCCTCGGCGATCGCCGACTACACCAACACCAACGCCTTTGCTCCTGAGGTGGATGACAACGGCGTTGCCCAGCCGGAGGAGTGGTTCGGGCTGAACCCAACAGATGGCGAGGACTCGGCGGAGGAGATCGACTCCAGGGACGAGGGCGAGGAGGAGGAGGAGGAGGGTGAAGACGCCGTGCCAGATGGTGGAGCAGCCGGCCAGCCTCAGCTTAACCGTGCCTCCAGCAACAAGGCGCGTGCGAGCGCACCGCCTGCAGCCGGAGATGATCAAGCCGAGACTCGCCAGCCGGCCACTCCTCCAGCCGGCGCTGCCATCTCCACCGACCAGCCCGGCTCCGCTGTTGCGCCCTTAGTCTAATCTGCTGCCTTTACTTTCCTGTTTTATTACTCTTTGAACAATATTTTGTTAAGTTTGCGCAGTTCCACCCACTGGGGGTGTATTCAAACTATATTGACTGCCGGCCTGTTGAAGGCCTTATGTGTAAATATAATCATGCATGTGTTTGGCTTTCCATTGTTCTTGCTTTTCATCCTTTTGGCAGTTTCCTTTGCCGCCCTCCCTTGGTTGCCGCCTTCCCAGCCGGACAGCTGCTCTGCAGTCTGTGGCTGGGGAGGTGCTTGGCCGGTTGGGAGGGCAAGTACTCTAGCTTTCTTGGATTGTAGCGAAGTGACTGGGAAGCCGGCTAGCCGGCTGTTCTGACAGCCGGTAGGCGTGGTTGGAGGCCGGCTTGTGTTATATAAGTTCGTTAGTCCTTAGCTGTTTTTCGTGTGGGCATCCTTTCCTGCCTTTGGCTCTTGCCAGTCGGACAGTCGGTTCTTCGAGCTGCGACTTACAACAAGAGAGGGCTCGGGTGCTGGCACACTACTTATCTGACTTCAGGTAGAACTTTTAATATAACTCAAGGCGGCCAGTCCCCGAGCCGACTAGTCGAACCCGATGCCAGATAGAGAATCAAATGTAATGGTACATTCATGGGTATGACCCTCGTCATTCATAGATAAAGGAGGTGTCGGGACCCCGATTCCAAGTCACATCGATCTAGCCGGTAACACCTCATATCACTTTGCGGCCTCACGCACGGTATTCCCACGGGTGTCGCCTTACCATGGCCCGGGACCGTTTGCGTCTTTTAGCTCACGTATATGATAGGGTCGCTAGCATCCATATGACAGAGAACCCGGGCCGACATGACTAGTCGTGAACCCAAAGTGGCACTAACTTACGGGGACAGGCATGCATGAATCAACATCGAGCATGTCGGTCAACAGCGTGCGAATCCGGGCTGTAGCACTGGGCTAACAGGACTCCGGGAACCCGGACTGTAGCAGGCTAGGCAGGACTCCGGATGTCACCGCATGACATTTCCCCGAAGGAACAGACACAGGAACGAAGTGAATCACATGCCGGCCAGTCAAGTGTTCCGGAGCAGTAGTGCTGGGCTAGCAGGACTCCGGTGAACCGGGCTGTAGCGGACTACTATGGCTCATGGAAGCACAAGACTACATTTCCCCATAAGAGAGGCTACCAAGGATAAACAACTAGGTTGTCGGATCCCACACATACCAAGCATTTCAATCATACACACAATATGCTCGATATGTGCAAACACAACATGGCATCACAACAAGACTCTACAACTCAGAGTATTTATTCATTAGGCTCCGAAGAGCCAGATATTACAAACATGGGTCTCATGACCCAACATTCAGAGCATACAAGTCAAAGCACATGTGGAAGCTTAACATGTCTGAGTACAGACATCTATAAATGAAAAAGGCTGAGAAGCCTGACTATCTACCAGATCCTGCCGAGGGCACAAGATCGTAGCTGAGGTAACAAGCTAAACATCGAAGTCCACACGGGACTACTAGCGAGACTGATGTCTCTCTGCAAAACATAAAATAAGAAAACGTGAGTACAAATGTACCCAGCAAGACTTACATCAGGACTATCTATATATGCATCGGTATCAACAAAGGGGGTGGTGGAGTTTAACTGCAGCAAGCTAGCTTTGACTCGGTGGCTATCCTGAACTATGACTGCAAGTAACTCTTTTGAGGTGGCGCACACGAGTCCACATATTCACCATATCAATACACCACTATGGATCCGCTCCCGTCTCCCTACGAGAACGCCATCCATAGCACTCACGCTTATCTTGCGCATTTTAGAGTATCCACTTTCACTTGTCTATGAACTGTACAGGCGACCCAGAAGTCCTTTACCGTGGACACGGCTATTCGAATGGATCATATTAACCCTGCAGGGGTGTACTTCGTCACACACGCTCTCGCCACTTACCACCATGTACACCTCGTGTACCTCGGCAACCTTCAAGCGGGAGCCTGGCGAGGGAGTCGGCCACGACCTGACTAACCACACAAGTCTCTCGTCCAGGTTTATCGCCTATTCGGGTTCCATCCGCAAGGAGATCCGGCCGGGGTGTCGCTCACGGCCCCAAACGATGTGAACAGGGTTCCCAAGCCCACCTCGACGGATGGATCTACGCTTGGTACACCGTGCCCCGGTGCCTAGTCTGTCCCAAGCCCACCTGTACCGGGTACCACTTGGTAGACTACTAACACTACCTACAAACACCAGAAACTAGTTGCAACTCCTGGACAGAGATCAAGTTGATTAATAAGTCGAGAGGGGCACTTAAGCATTCCAATGTGTGGTTGTAACTGTTCATGGATCACAAACACAGAACTCAGTTCCTGAGGACGGTTTCAATGAGACAACCCACCATGTACTCCTACATGGCCTCTCACCGCTACCTTTACCAAATCGTGTTCACACACTTAGCTCTCAACAGTAGGACATGTTCACCACATTCCAATTCATTCCCGATGAATCAGACCTGACACAACTCTAAGCAATAGCAGGCATGACAAACAAGCATGAATGAGTAGGCACATCAGGGCTCAAACAACTCCTACTCATGCTAGTGGGTTTCATCTATTTACTGTGGCAATGACAGGTCATGCAGAGGATAAAGGGGTTCAGCTACCGCAGCAAGTAACAGATAGATCGTTGTTGTCCTAATGCAGTAAAAGAGAGCAGGAGCGAGAGAGTGGGATTGTATCGGAATGAACAAGGGGGTTTTGCTTGCCTGGCACTTCTGAAGATAGCATTGAGTCTTCAGTAGTGTCAACGATCACAACGCCGGAACATCGTCTACCGAGAGGGGACAAATACCGGCAACAGAGAGGAAAACCAATCAATGCAATGCAACAATATGATGCATGAATGTGACATGGCAATATGCTGTGAATTGAGCTAATGCAGCTAGCAACAAGTGCAAGGGAGTCCATTTGACCCAAAGGTTCAAATGCAAACCCATTTTATAGAGTTATATATGTGCATGATCTTGTTTCATCTAAACAGCATGGTTAGGTTGCTCTAGCATGCATGAAACCAGTACAGATGGATAGATTGGATTTTTCTGATCATTTTTCATATATAACTTGTTTGGTTTGGAGCTACGGTTGAATTTCTATGAATTTTAGAAGTTTGCACTATTTTCTGGAATTTCCTGTATAAGAATAATTCCAGTAATTAGATTACTGCGTCAGCACTACGTCAGGATGACGTCAGCTGGTCAGCGGGGTCGTCCAGGTCAAACCTGACGTGTGGGGACCACACGTCAGTGACACGGGGACTAATCCCGGTCAAAACCAGCGCTGATTGGGTTTGACCCTGTGGTGGGGCCCACTGTCAGTGGCTGTGACGTGGCTAGTTAAGGGATTAGCCTCTAATGACGGAGCCACGTCATCATCGCCGGACTCTGGCCGGCGGCGACCATTCCGCACGGCGGAGCTGCAGCTGGGCGGCGCTAGGGCTGCGGTTAGGTGCGGTGCGACCACCAGGAGGGAGCCCATGCTCGTCCGCATCCAACGGAGTAGGCAGCAGCGACTGGGGTGCGCTGTACTCGCCGGAGACGAGCTCGCGGCGGCGGCCGGAGTTCAGGAACATGCGGGGTAAGCGCTGCGGCATGCAAACGAGCTGGCTGTCGCGCTAGTGTTGCTCCACGGGGCGTTGCGAGTGCAACGGACGCACGCGCGGGGCCATTTGGTCTCCGGGGCTTCGCCGGCGACGAGCCCGTGCGGCGATGGCTATGGTAAGCAAGGGGGGCGACGGCTACGGCGACCGAACGGGGGCATGGTTAGGGGGAAAATGATCGGGGGCTCACCGCGATCACGAAGAGCTTCTCGCCGAGCTCGGGAAGGCACGGACGGCGACGAATTTGACGGCGGCGATGCACGACCGTGCGCGGAGACGACGGGTCGATGGCGAGGCGATAGGGCGTCCGGCGATGCTCGCGTTGAGGGGGAGCTTCAAGGTGTCGAGGCGGAGCTCGTGGACTCATCGGCAGGGCGAGGGGTGGCCGGTGGCCATGGCTACGGCGAGCGGCGGCTGCGGCTGCGCTCGGGTGAGTGCGCGCGAGAGGGAGCAGAGGAGGGGGAGGGGGTCCAGGGAGAGAGCGAGGGGGTCGAGCGGGCGACGTGGGCGTCGTCCGGATCCTCCAGAGGCACGGGCGGCAAGCAGGTGACGCCGTGGCGCGCGCGGCGGCGTCGCGGTGTCCCTCCTCTGCCTACTGGCAGAGGTAGGCGATGACTGGCACCAGGCCAGTGGGCTGGGCCGTGCTGGGCCAGGCCAGGTAAGCGCCAGGTAAGACTCCTTTCTCTCTCTTTTCTTTAATTGTTTCTGTTTTTTATTTTTGCTATTATGTTTTGATTTAGTAGAAATACTAAATCACTTCCAAAACTCCTGAAAATATTTATGGGCACCTTTTGAATTATTTCCAACAGCCCTCAAATACTTTCAAGATTATTTGGACAGTTTAAATATTTTATAGAATTTAAATGTCCAAATTCAAATACTTATGATTTAATTCAAAAATCCAGAATGTCCTAGAAAAAGTGTGCACCATTTTTGCTAGGGGTTTTACCCCAATCCAGAAATGATGAACATTTTATGAAGGGCATTTTGGGTTCATTGAAACCAATTCTGGTAAACCCTAGTTGGTTTCAGGGGGTGCTGGGGGTTCTGTCATCCCCATTTCAACTTTCAATAAATTTAGACATGATGCAAGCATGACTAGCTAGCCTAGTGCATAGCAAGGCAAGGGATGTGACAGGAGGGCAGTCCCCGAGTGCGCCTCGGGGGGCCCATTGTCTCGTACTTAATACAAAAAGGTAGTATTATACATACTGCTTTTAACTGTAAAATCTTCTCAGGAGATTGGCGTTCCATGGTCGTTCCGACTCCTTGCCGGAATCATCCCTCTTGCATGCTCTCGGCTTTTGTGCGTCGATCAGGTAGTAGGAGTCGTTGCCTAGTGCCTTGCTGATGACGAAAGGGCCTTCCCAAGGGGCCGAGAGCTTGTGCTGGCCGGCTGTTCGCTGGATCAGCCGGAGCACAAGATCGCCTTTTTGGAAGGATCTTGGCTTGACCCTCCGGTTGTGGTAACAGCGCAGACCCTGCTGGTAGATAGCGGACCGGCTGAGTGCTAACAGCCGGCCTTCTTCCAGCAGGTCGACGCCGTCTTCTCACGCTTCCTTGGCCTCCGCCTCCGTGTACATGGTGACCCGAGGCGAGTCGAACTCGATGTCAGTTGGGATGACAGCCTCGACACCATATACAAGGAAGAAAGGAGTGAAGCCGGTTGACTTGTTCGGGGTAGTACGCAGACTCCAGAGGACAGCCGGCAGCTCATTGAGCCAGCAGCCGGCCGAATGCTCCAGTGGTACGACCAGCCGGGGCTTGATGCCAGAGAGGATGAGGCTGTTTGCTCGCTCGACCTGGCCGTTTGACTACGGGTGGGCAACGGACGCTAAGTCTAGTTGGATGCCCTGTGTCGCGCAGAAACATGCCAATGCTCCCTTGGCAAAATTCGTGCTGTTGTCGGTGATCATGCTGTGTGGTATACTATACCGAGTGGTGATGTCTACGATGAATGTCACGGCAGTCGGCCCGTTCAGCTTCTTGATTGGCTTCGCTTCAATCCACTTGGTGAATTTGTCCACGGCGACAAGCAGATGTGTCATGCCGCCGCGGGCTGTCTTGAATGGGCCCACCATGTCCAGCCCCCAAACGGCAAAGGGCCAGGTGAGGGGGATGGTCTTGAGTGCAGAAGCCGGCAGGTGTTGCTTGGAGCTGAAGACTTGGCATCCTTTGCAGCATTTGACTAATTGCTTGGCGTCTTCAAAAGCAGTCAGCCAGAAGAAACCATGGCAGAAAGCTTTGGCGACAAGTGATCTTGAGGCCGCGTGGTGGCCGCATTCGCCTTGGTGGATATCCTTGAGGATTGCTATGCCCTTCTCTGGCTCGACGCAGCGCTGGAAGACTCCAGTGACGCTATGCTTAACAAGTTCTCTGTTTATTATTGCGTATGCTCCGGCTCGGCGTTGAACTAGTCTTGCCGAGATCTCATCAGTCGGCAGCTCTCTGTTTACTAGGAAGTTGAGGATGGGCTGGGCCCATGATGGAGCTGTGACTTCTTCTGTTGTCAGTGCGGCTACTGTGACCCGGGTGGGTGGTTGGGTGGTGGAGAGTTGGAGTCGGCCACCGCCTGTTGTGTCGTTGCAGTCCCCGGGCCGATTGCTGTAGACCCCGGGCCGACTGCTGTAGTCCCCGGGCCGGGTTCTGAAGTCCCCGAGCCGGGTGCGACTACGGCAGTCCCCGGGCCGCTTGTCGAAGTCCCCGAGCCGCCTGCTGGGTTCCCCCAGTCGGATCCGACTGCATCAGGGGCAGGCGGTATGAAGATAGAGTCCGATTCTGGAGATGGCTTGACAGACGGTTTGAGGAGGCACTGGGGAGAGACACCGGTTGGTATAGCTTGTCGGGTGGAGCCGATCCGTGCCAGGGCATCTGCTTGCTTGTTGTCAGCCCGTGGCACGTGGAGGAACTCGCACCCTTCATAGTATCCGCTGATTTGCTCGACGAGGAATCGATAGCTTGCCATGTTTGCGTCCTTGGCGTCCTAGTCGCCAGATGACTGCTGGACCACCAAATCCGAGTCGCCATAACACAGGATCCGGCATATGCCGAGCTCTTTGGCTAGCCGGAGCCCGTGTATGAGCGCCTCGTACTCAGCCACATTGTTGGAGGCGGCAAAATGGATTTGCAATGTGTATCTGAACTTGTCGCCCTTGGGAGAGGTGAGGACGATGCCGGCTCCGAAGCCGGTGCGCATCTTGGATCCGTCGAAGTGCATCCGCCAGTGAGTGGAGTTGGGAGCCGGCGGTAGGTACTGGGTCTCGGCCCAGTCGACAAGGAAGTCGGCCAATGCTTGGGACTTGATGGCGGTGCGGGGCTGGTAGAAGATCGTGTAAGGAGCCAGCGCAATGGCCCACTTAGCCACCCGGCCGGATGCATCCCGGCTGCCTATGATCTCAGCAAGCGGGGCGGTGCATACGACCATGATGGGATGCTCTTGAAAGTAGGGCTTCAGCTTCTTGGCGGCGAAGTACACTCCATAGCACATCTTCTGGTAATGCGGGTAGTTTCGCTTCGAGGTTGACAGTACTTCGCTTAAATAATATACCGGCCTCTGGACTAACTAAGCTCGGCCTTCTTCTGGGCGCTGGACCACGATGACTGTACTGACCACTCGGCTAGTCGCAGCGATGTAAAGGAGCATGGGCTCTTTCTCAGTCGGCGCTGCCAGGACAGGTGGTGTTGTCAGCATCTTCTTCAACTCGTGGAAAGCTTGGTCTGCTTGGTCGTTCCACGAATTGGGTGGATTTCTTCATGAGTTGGTACAGGGGAGAGCCTTCTCCCCTAGCCGGCTGATAAAGCGGTTTAGGGAGGCCAGGCACCCGATGAACTTCTGAACGTCTCGCAACTTGGTAGGAATCTCCATTCTCTCAATGGCCTTGATCTTCACTGGGTTGCACTCAATGCCGCGTTCGGAGACCAAAAATCCTAGAAGCTGGCCGGCTGGTACTCCAAAAACGCATTTCTCGGGGTTGAGCTTGATCTGGAATCGGCGCAAGTTGGCAAATGTTTCTCTGAGGTCTTCCAGCAGGGTGCCGCGCTTCTCCGTCTTCACCACAATATCGTCTACATAGACGTGGGCATTTCTGCCGAGTTGCTTGAGGAGGCATTTCTGCATGCAACGCTGAAAAGTGGCACTGGCATTCCTCAAGCCGAATGTCATAGTCAGGTAGCAGAAAGCTCCGAATGGTGTGATGAAGGCGGTCTTCAGGCGGTCGGCTGGGTCAAACTTGATCTGGTGGTATCCTGAGTAAGCATCCAAGAAACTCAACAGCTCGCATCCGGCTGTGGAGTCTATCACTTGATCAATCCGTGGTAGGGCAAACGGGTCTTTGGGGCAGGCTTTGTTGAGGCGGGTGTAATCTATACACATACGCCATTTGTTGTTCTTCTTCGACACCAAGACCGGGTTGGCAAGCCACTCTGGAAAAAACACTTCCATAATGAAGCCGGCGGCCAGGAGCCGAGCTATCTCTTCTCCTACGATCCTTCTCTTCTCCTCCGACAGTCGGCTGAGAGGCTGCTTGACTAGTTTTGCGTCCGCTCGGACGTGTAGCTTGTGCTCGGCGAAATCCTTCGGAACACCCGGCATGTCCTTTGGGGACCATGCAAAGATGTCCCGATTCTCACGGAGGAAGTCGACGAGCTCGCCTTCCTATTTACTGTCCAGGTTTGCACCAATGACAGCAAACCTCTTCGGGTTCTTCGGGTCCAGAGGTATCTTCTTCGTCTCCTTGGCCGGCTGGAAGGAGCCCTGAGCATCATATTCCTTGGGCCTGGGGGTCAGGGCCGGCTGCTTGCCGGCCATGGCCACGACTCGGTCCAGCATCTTCTTCTCTTCAGCAATCACGAGGGACTCGGCCAGTCGGCTCCTTGCCGCAGCGCACTCGATGGACTTCTTGTAGTCTCCGGCTATGGTGATGATCCCCTTTGAACTCGGCATCTTCATCTTGAGGTAGGCGTAGTGGGGCACAACCATGAACTTGGCCAGGGCAGGTCGGCCAAGCAAGGCGTGGTAAGGGCTTTCTAGATCCACTACTTCAAACCAAATTGCTTCTCGGCGAAAGTGATCCTTGTCTCCGAAGAGAACATCCATCTTGATCTTGCCGATTGGGGAACAGGACAGGCCGGGTATGATGCCATGGAACACAGTCCGGCTTGGCATGAGCTGCTTCGCCTTGAGGTTCAACTTCTCCATCGTGTCGCGGTACAGTATGTTGATGCTGCTTCCACCATCAATCAGCACGCGGGAGAAACGGGCAGCTCGCCTCTCCGTCGCGAGGGTGGCGTCCAACACCAATGCGTAGGAGCCGGGAGACGGCATCACCTCTGGGTGATCGGCCCGGCTCCAGCTGATGGGCCTTTCAGACCAATGCATGAACTCGGGGTTGCTGGAGGCGACCGCGTTGACTTCTTGGTGCTGTCGGCGCCGACTGCGCTTGTCTTCAATCTGGCTCGTGAAGACGACGTAGGCGGCGTGCTCATCTGGGAACTCATCCTGAATGGCTCCGACTGCTGGTCGAACAGCCGGCTGCTGAGGGGCTGGAGGCGGCGGGCCAGGAGGCGGAGGCAGCACCAGCCCCTCACCCTTGGAGATCCGTGTGAGCCAATGGCACTTCCGGGTCGTGTGGTTGGACGGCTTCGCGCCGATGTGGAACTTGCAGGGGGAATTGAGAGTTTGCTCGTAGGAGAAGGCCGGCTGCCAAGCCGGCCTGCCGCCCTTCTTCTTGGGAGCGGGCCGCTCTTCGGTTTGTTCGTCTTCGACGGTGGTTACTTGCCGACTGGTGGAAGGCGGCATAGGGGCCTTGCGCTTGTGGTCGTTCTGGTAGGGGCGGCGGTTGGAGTCACCAGCCGGCGTCTTGGGAGCCGGAGCGAGCACCTTTCTAGAGGCGTCCACTCGGAGCTCGGTCTTCATCGAGGAGTCGGCCGTGGCGTACTTGTCTGCTATGATCAGCAGCTCGTCGAGGGTAGTCGGCTCATCGCGGAGGAGTCGGTGCTTGAAGAGGGTGCCCTCTCGGCACCCGGCAGTGAAGTATTCTATGGCTTGAACCTCGTGCACCCCCTCACATGAGTTGCGGAGCTCGGCCCAACGCGTGAGGTAGTCGCGGGTCGATTCGCTGGGCCCTTGGACGCATAAGAAGAGCTGGCGGGGCTTGGGAGGCCGCTTGTATGTGCTGGTGAAGTTGCGTACGAAGACTTCCGTGAAATCTAGCCAGCTGTTGACGCTGTAGGGCTTGAGGCTGTTCAGCCAGGTGCGTGCCGTGCCTTGAAGCATTAGAGGGACGTATTTTACGGCAACGCGCCTGTTGCCGTTTGCTATGCTGACTGCGGTAGAGTAGTCGATCAGCCAATCTTCCGGCTTCACGGAGCCGTTGTATTTTGGCGTGTCTCTGGGGAGTGAGAACCCTTTGGGGAAGGGCTCGTCGCGGATGCGGGGGCCAAAGCAAGGCGGGCCGACATCATCTTCTTCTTCTAGCGCCAGGGATCGCGCTAGGCGGTCGATCCGGTGGCGGGCATCATTCTCGCCGACTCCTTCACGGTGGCCTAGTCGGCCACCGAGAGTCGGATGCGTGACAGGCGGCGGGGTGGGATATCTCTCCCCACGAGGCGGGGGGGGGGGGGGGGCGGATTGCCTTGTCGTTCCACCGCTCGGGGGCGGCCTTCCGCGTCGCGCTCAATGGTGATCCGAGTCTGGGTGCGGCTAGCAGCCGGCTCCTTGTCTTTCCTTGCGCGGGCGCCGCTTGCAGTCGGCGTCCGGGATGTCGCGGCGTGTTCTCGGCGTGGGGGAGGACTCTCAGCGCGAGCGTCGGCTTCATGCCGTTCTGCGGCCGCGTCGATTAGCTGCTGGATGCGTCTAGTCATGTAGGGGAGCTCATCAGCCCCCAGCCCGTTCAGCTCTTCTGCGGCCGCCTGAGCGGGACGTTGGTTCTCGAGCGGCGTGGTGTAGACTGGGCGGTCTGCTCCGAGCATGCTGGCGATGGCCGCGCCGCGCTTCTTGACGAGGCCAGCTCGGCTCGGCCCGCCAGGAGACGGCGTACCAAAGGCGGCGCGGTCGATTTTGCGCTGGTGAGCCTCAGTGAGGCGTCTCATGGATGCTATCTTCTGGCCCTCCGCGATGAGGGCGAGGCGGCGTGCCTCCAGAGTCTCGGCGTCGGCGTCGGCCGGGATGGGGACGAACAAGTCGTGCAGCGCCGCTTGTAGGCCGTCGTGGGCGTTCTCACCCGAGACAGCGCCGTGGCTGATGACTAGCACCTCAGTGACAGCGCTGCTGCCACTGTCGGCTCGAGGGAGAGGGTCGTCGATGATCACCACATCGGTGGGGAAGGCGTCAAGCGATGCCGTGTCGGAGTCAACAAGCATTGGGTCGGTGGAGCCGACCGACTCCAAGTCTACAGCAAGCTCGTTGGAGACGTGAAGCTGGTCGAGGAGGCTGACGAGGCGGCTCTCGGGGTAGTCTATGCCCGCGTCAGACGTGGGCTCGTCGGAGATGCGTGTCTCGCCGAGAAGGTCGGCGAGGCAGCTCGCCGCGCAGGCGTCGTCAACACCTTGCAGCGCATCAGGGCAAGCGCCATCGGGCGTAGCGGGCTGGCTACGCTCGCGGGGGAGGAAAAGGGTTCCCATCCAGAACAGGTCTCCGGACGACGGTGCACCTGGCCCCACGGTGGGCGCCAAATGTCGGGTGGTAGGTGCGACATATGCCAACGGGTAGCTTATCATTGTGGGAGCCAGTAAGACATCGCCGGGTCCTGGAAACGGATAAGGCGAAGACATGCACGCCGGCGAATCGTACCCAGGTTCGGGGCTCTCCGTGGAGATAACACCCCTAGTCCTGCTCTGTGGGGTCTCCGCATGATCACTAGATCAACACAAGTAGCTACAAGTGCTCCTTGAGTTGTTTGGCTAGGGGAAGAAGAAGGGCAAGGCTAGCTCTCCTTTTCTCTCTATGTGGTGTGTAAAACTCTATGAGATCAACCCTTTGCATGGGTGTCCCGGGGGATTTATATAGGCCTACCCCCCCAGGGGTACAATGGTAATCCGGCTGGGCGCGGGTCCCAGCCGTCAGTGTCTGTGCTCGCCGGCTTCTCCGCCGGCCATTGGGGCCTGCCGACTGGTGGGTCCCGCCGGCTGTCGGCCTCTTGGCCGACAGGCCGGCCCCACCGCCTGGGGGCCTCGTCGGCGGCTGGTTACTGTTGCCTCGCCCCTGTTGACGAGGGCTTTGTCGAGGTGAGCGTGGCTACAGTGCCGCCGCCTTGCGGGCTCTCACTGTAGCCTCACCTCGTCTTGTCTCCTTAATGATGCACATGTTTCGAGGGAGGGAGGTAGCCGGCTATTAGGAGCCGGCTACGCCCCAGGCCGACTAGGGGAGGCCGGGCCGCCTTCAAGCGTCTCTCTAGCTAAAGGGGCACGCCGCCCGCGGGCCGTACTGGCGCCTGTCGTGGGTGACGTCGAGGTCAACATGGCTACAGTGCCGCGCCGGACGGGGGATGGCTGACCCGTACGGCGCCTTGTGGCCATGCATGCTCTGGGATTCGGGGGTAGTAGGCTGTACTGCGTCCACGCCCCGTCTTATCGCCGTTATGTGGGTGCAGTCTTGGCCGGCTTCCGGGAGTCGGTCTTCTTCATGGCCGGCTTCTGGGAGTCGGTCCTCTTGGAGCCGGCTTCCTGGAGTCGGCCATCCCGTAGCTTTCTTCGGGAAGGTTTTTGAGGCCGGGTCGCCTTCTGGTTGTCGGCCTTGGGGATAGCCGGCCAAAGGAAGGCGACCCCATCCTCTGGATGCTTGAAGGCTCGATTGGCCTGATAATTTTTCGAAGAGCCAGGGGGAGTCGGTTAGACTACCCGTGGCCATTTACTCCGACAGGTTCTGTTGCTCATATTTGCAACTCGAAACAGGGGCTACGGATTAAACGAAGATGGCTAAGGACAAGGTGACGATGCGCGTGGAAATGGTTCCAAATTCGATGTGATCGCCGTCGGCACGCTACCTCTACATCTACCGCCAGGATTAGTTTTAGACCTAAATAATTGTTATTTGGTGCCAGCGTTGAGCATGAACATTATATTTGGATCTTGTTTGATGCGAGACGGTTATTCATTTAAATCAGAGAATAATGGTTGTTCTATTCATATGATTAATATCTTTTATGGTCATGCACCCTTGATGAGTGGTCTATTTTTGTTGAATCTCAATTGTAGTGATACACATATTCATAATATTAAAGCCAAAAGATGCAAGGTTAATAATGATAGTGCAACTTAGTTGTGGCACTGCCGTTTAGGTCATATTGGTGTAAAGCGTGTGAAGAAACTCCATGCTGATGGGCTTTTGGAATCACTTGATTATGAATCACTTGATGCTTGCGAACCATGCCTCATGGGCAAGATGACTAAGACTCCGTTCTCCGGAACAATGGAGCGAGCAACTGACTTATTGGAAATAATACATACTGATGTATGCGGTCCGATGAGTGTTGAGGCTCGCGGCGGGTATCGTTATTTTTTGACCTTCACAGATGATTTAAGCAGATACGGGTATATTTACTTAATGAAACATAAGTCTGAAACATTTGAAAAGTTCAAAGAATTTCAGAGTGAAGTGGAAAATCATCGTAACAAGAAAATAAAGTTTCTACGATCTGATCGTGGAGGTGAATATTTGAGTTACGAGTTTGGTCTTCATTTAAAACAATGCGGAATAGTTTCGCAACTCACGCCACCTCAAACACCACAGCGTAATGGTGTGTCCAAACATCGTAACCGTGCTTTATTAGATATGGTCCGATCTATGATGTCTCTTACCGATTAACCGCTATTGTTTTGGGGTTATGCTTTAGAGACGGCTGCATTCACATTAAATAGGGCACCATCTAAATCCGTTGAGACGATACCATATGAACTGTAGTTTGGCAAGAAACCTAAGCTGTCGTTTCTTGAAATTTGTGGCTGCAATGCTTATGTGAGAAAGCTTCAACCTGATAAGCTCGAACCCAAATCGGAGAAATATGTCTTCATAGGATACCCAAAGGAGACTGTTGGGTACACCTTCTATCATAGATCCGAAGGCAAGATATTCGTTGCTAAGAATGGATCCTTTCTAGAGAAGGAGTTTCTCTTGAAAGAAGTGAGTGGGAGGAAAGTAGAACCTGATGAGGTAATTTTACCTTCTCCCAAATTGGAAAGTAGTTCATCATAGAAATCAGTTCCAGTGATTCCTACACCAATCAGTGAGGAAGCTAATGATGATGATCATGAAACTTCAGATCAAGTTACTACCAAACCTCGTAGGTTAACCAGAGTATGATCCGCACTAGAGTGGTACGGTAATCCTATTCTGGAGGTCATGTTACTTGACCATGACGAACCTACGAACTATGAGGAAGCGATGATGAGCCCAGATTCCGCAAAAATGGCTTGAGGCCATGAAATCTGAGATGGGATTGATACATCTCCAACGTATCTATAATTTATGAAGTATTCATGCTGTTATTTTATCATTCTTGGATGTTTTGCAATCATTTTATAGCAACTTTATATCATTTTTTGGGACTAACCTATTGACATAGTGCCCAGTGCCAGTTGCTGTTTTTTGCTTGTTTTTTACATCACAGGAAATCAATATCAAACAGAGTCCAAACACCGCGAAACTCCACGTAGATTTTTTATGGGCCAGAAGACTCCCGATGGGCCAAAGAAGCACTTGGGGGTGCCCCGAGAGGGGCACAACCCATCAGGGCGCGCCAGGCCCCCCTGGCGCGCCCAGGTGGGTTGTGCCCACCTCGGTGGCCTCCCGTACCCCTTCTTTGCACTATAAATTCCCAAATATTCCGAAACCCTTCGGGTTACCCTAGATCAGAAGTTCCGCCGCCGCAAGATGTGTAGCCACCGAAAACCAATCTAGACCCGTTCCGGCACCCTGCCGGAGTGGAGAATCATCTCCGGTGGCCATCTTCATCATCCCGGCAGCCACCACGATGAGGAGGGAGTAGTCCACCCTCGAGGTTGAGGGTTTGTACCAATAGCTATGTGTTTGATCTCTCTCTCATGATCTATATCATGGGCTTTGTTAATATAGTCAGATCATATGATGTTTCTCCCCTCTATATTCTTGTTATGATGAATTGAATCTTTACCCTTCAAAGTTTTGTCTTGTCGGATTGAATATTCAGAGATGAGAACACATGATATATGTCTTGCAATATGAATACTTGAAGTGACAATGAGGTATCCTATTGATTCACTTGATATGTGTTATGGCATTCAACTCGTAGGTTCCCGCGATGATATTGGGGTAATCTATGCATAGGGGTTGATGCACGTTTTTCTCCGACGGAAACTTTGGGGTCTCTTTATAGTTCTTTGTGTGGATTGAGTATTATGAATATGAATTTGCTTTGGTGTTATTCTAGTATGAACTCTAGGATAGATCGAACGAAAAAATAGCTTTGTGTTATTTTAGTACGAACTCTTGAATAGATCGAACAGAAAGAATAGCTTTGAGGTAGTTTCGTGCCCTACAAACAATTCCTATCTTTTGTTCTCCGCTAATAGGAACTCGAGAGTGATTCTTTATTGCACTTCGAGGGATAATCATATGATCCAACTATGTTAGCATTGTTGAGAGGTTGCACTAGCGAAAGTATGGGCCCTAGGCCTTATTTTTAAGCATTGCAATACCGTTTTTGTGCCCGTTTACTGTTTGCTACCTTGCTGTTTTTATTTATTCAGATTATAAAAATATATTTCTACCATCCATATTACACTTTTATCACGATCTCTTCGCCGAACTAGTGCACCTATACAATTTGCCATTGTATTGGGTGTGTTGGGGACACAAGAGATTTCTTGGATTTGGTTACAGGGTCGTTTGAGAGAGACCATCTTCATCCTACACCTCTCACGGATTGATAAACCTTAGGTCATCCACTTGAGGGAAAATTTCTACTGTCCTACAAAACTCTACGCTTGGAGGCCCAACACGTGTCTACAAGAATAAAGTTGCGTAGTAGACATCAAGCTCTTTTCTGGCACCGTTGCCGGGGAGGTGAGTGCATGAAGGTATATCTTTAGATCTTGCAATTGAATCTTTTAGTTTCTTGTTTTATCACTAGTTTGGTTTATAAAAGAAAACTACAAAAAAATGGAATTGAGGTTGCATCATATTATTGATCATCTTTATAATATCTTTCTTGAAAATGATGGATCGGAAAATTGTGCTCAATTGTTACAAGAAGAAGTCACTAAAATGTTTGGCGCAAAATATTTGAATGATGAGCATGATTGGAATGTTATTAGTATTAATTCTTTGAATATCCATGATGCTAATGATATGCAAAGCTACAAGCTTGGGGATGCTATATTTGATGAAGATGATATTTTTAGGTCCCCAAGTTTTGATGAGAAAATTTATTATGATGATACCATGCCTCCTATTTATAATGATTATATTGATGAAAGTGGATTTAGAGAGGTCATGAATTTATTTAATGATGAATCCACTATTTTGGAAGAGGTTGCATTTGATTATGACAACAAAGTTGCTATCTATGATGATTATGGTGATGACATGTATGCTATAAAGAATAATGATAACCATGAAACTTGTCATCATGATTTTAATTTTCAATCCCATGATAGTTATTTTGTTGAGTTTGCTCCCACAACTATTCATGAGAATAAATTTGCTTATGTGGAGAGTAAGAAAATTTCTATGCTTATGTATCATGAAAAGAATGATTTATGTGATGGTTATATTGTTGAATTTATTCATGATGCTACTGAAAATTATTATGAGGGAGGAACTTATGCTTGTAGGAATTGCAATAATGTCAAGTCTCCTCTCTATGTGTTGAAAGTTTTGAAGTTATGCTTGTTTTGCCTTCCTATGCTAGTTGATTCTTGTTCCCATAAGTTTCTTGCTCACAAAATCCCTATGCATAGGAAGTGGGTTAGGCTTAAATGTGCTAGTCATATGCTTCATGATGCTCTGTATTGATCATGTTTTATGCGAGCATCATTGAAATCATCATGCCTAACTAAAAGGCATTAAAGAAAAGCGCTTGTTGGGAGACAACCAACACTTTTACCTACTGTTTTTGTGTGTTCACATGATTATACTACTGTATTGATCATGTTTTATTTCTTTTGTTTCGATAAAGTGCCAAGTAAAGCCTTTGGGATCATGTTGGGTGATAGTTGATTTGACCCCTGCTGAAAAACAGAAACTTTGCGCTCACGAAAATGGGTCCCATTTTTAACAGAAAAGTGATTTTGAGTTGATTGTTTTTTCAGAAGTTTAATATACAAATTTCTCACGTGGTCCAATTTGTTTCATATTTTTTGGAGTAGCAGAAGTATGGTAGTTACCCAGATCATCACAGACTATTCTGTTTTTGTCAGATTCTGTTTTCAATGCATAGTTTGCTTGTTTTCTAGTTTCTATGGCTTATATTGCTCAATATGAATAGTGGAAATGGTATTCTACAGTAGGCATTGTGTGGAAATTATTATGAATCTTGTATTTGACAGTACCAAAGTTAAATGGTTTGCTCTTTATCATACTAACCTATCTCACAAAGTTCCGTTAAGTTTTGTGTGATTGAAGTTTTCAAGTTTTGGGTGAGATGTCAATATGAGGAGAATAAGGAGTGACAAGACCCTAAGCTTGGGGATACCCAAGGCACCACAAGGTAATATTAAATGAAGATCCAAGCAACTAAGCTTGGGGAGCGTAAGGCATCCCCTCTTTCGTCTTCAACATTATCGGTAACCTCACTTGGAGCTATGTTTTCATTCGTCACATGATATGTGTTTTGCTTGGAGCGTCAATTTATTTTGTTAGATTTGCTTTCTGTTATTTATAATAATGTTTTGCATCTTTATTTTCAATAAAAATGTCAAGTATAGCCTTTGCCATGCTTATCTTGCAAGTATATGAGTTGCTGTTTCAAAATAGAAAGTTTATCGATGTTGCAAAATTTCCCGAGAAAAGTTAGAATGTGATAAAATGTTGAAACTTTTTGCATAATAAGATCTGATAAATTTTCTACAATGTGGTAGAATTTCATAATGTTTGGATTTGAATAAGTATCGATACTCTTGCATTCTTTACAGACTGTACTGTTTTGGCAGATTGCTGTTATGTTTGCATTGTTTGCATATGTTTGCTTGTTTAATGATTCTATCTGAGGATAGGAGTATTAAATATGAAGAGGCATTTAGTAGGCAATGTTGAATAATAATTTTAGTGATTTGCTACAGTAGAGAATGATAAAGTTTTTGCATTGGTTTATACTAACTTATCTCATGAGTTCTTGTTGAGTTTTGTGTGGATGAAGCTTTTGAGATTTAGGAAACCGTGATATGAGAGGAATTAAGGGGACACAAAAGCTCAAGCTTGGGGATGCCCAAGGCACCCCAAGATAATATTTCAAGAAGTCTCAACCATCTAAGCTTGGGGATGCCCCGGTAGGCATCCCACCTTTTTCTTCAACAATTATCGGTTAGTATCGGTTGAGCCTAAGTTTTTGCTTCTTCACATGATGTGTGCTTTCCTTGAAATGTCATTTTGTTTTGTTTTGCTTGACGTTTTAATAAATTACTTAGATCTGAAAGTTTTTAAATAAGAGAGAGTCCTCACATAGCTATCTATTTACTTAACTACTCGCATGATCTTCACTTATATCTTTTTGGAGTAGTTTGTCATTTACTCTTGTGCTTCACTTATATCCTATGAGTGAATTGTTGAATAAATTGAATGTCATGAAGTTGAAATCATATCATGCCTACTGGTAGCTTCACATTGGGTTTAGAAAGTGAAACCTTTTGAGGTATGACAATCACAATATTTGTCATACAAGCAATTCACGAATAATTTGTATAAGGAAGAGAACTTTCAGATGCAAATACACTATCCTAGAAATCTTTTGTGATTGTGAGCCCCCATCAAAATACTATATGCCAAAATTGTTGATGTTGGACAAGGAAGACAACATAATGAATTATGTTTGCTCATATTCACATAGAAGTCATATTGTCATAGATCCTTTAACATGTGGTGCTTGCCCCCCATCTTTGCTAGCCAAAAATTCCGCACCAAGTAGAGATACTACTTGTGCATCCAAAAACCCTTAAACCCAAATCTTATTTTCAGGAGTCCACAATACCTACCTATATGCGGTATTTCTGTGCCGTTCTAAGCAAATTTGTATGTGCCGTCTCTAATTTTCAAAAATAAATTTCTCTTTTGTGTGCTCGTACCGCTCGCGAGGCGGTGAGGGGTGGCCAATATTTTCCATGCTAGATGTGTTATTCTCATGATGAGTGTTTATTCACTTGTCACTGCACGAGAGTAAGGCAAAGGTTTTAGGGATGCCAAGTCCCGAAATGAAAAATGAATTTACTTTATGTTGTCAAATAATAAATTCCTTGGAAAGTGTTGGTATGGAGGGCACCCGTGGATATGGCTAGCAATGGAAAGTGAAAGTATGGTGGAAAAAGGAATGAACTTTATTTTTTGTTTGGGAACCGCCAATGATATATCTAGCATGGAAAGTGTTGGGAGCTCTAAGTCGTTTTCCTTGGTGGGAAAAGTATACCTCTCAAAATGCTTTTATCTCTCAATTTTCGCTTTGAGCTCTGGCACCTCTGCAAATCCCCACTTCCCTCTGCGAAGGGCCTATCTTTTACTTTTATGTATTTACTTTCATGCAAACAGTCAAATTTATTCTCTCTATTCCCTTTTATTTTTCTCTTTGGCAAGCATCATGTGGTGAGGAAAGATCTAGGCACATATGTCCAGTTGAATATGGGTAGCATGATTTATTATTGTTGACATCACCCTTGAGGTGAATATGTTAGGAGGCAAAACAATAAGCCCCTATCTTTCTATGTGTCCGGTTGAAACGTTTTGCTCATGTGTATGCGGTGAGTGTTAGCAATCATAGAAGACAATATGACGGTTGAGTATGTGGAGCTCTTACTTAGACTCTATTGAATAAGTTTAATTGCAATTGCTTGGTGACTGAGAACATAGGTTGTTGAGTTTCAAGAGAATTCATTGTTTAAACTTTAACATGTGAATTGGTTGCCACTACAACATGAGAAATTTTATGAGAAAGAATTGCTGTTATGATGCTAGGAAAAGTGATTGAAACTGTCATTGATCAACTTATGCACTTTGCTAGCATTCACACTTCATAAATTATTTCTTCTATCATTTACCTACTCGAGGATGAGTAGGAATTAAGCTTGGGGATGCTGATACGTCTCCAACGTATCTATAATTTATGAAGTATTAATGCTGTTATTTTATCATTCTTGGATGTTTTACAATCATTTTATAGCAACTTTATATAATTTCTTGGGACTAACCTATTGACCCAGTGCCCAGTGCCAGTTGCTGTTTTTTGCTTGTTTTTTACATCGCAGGAAATTAATATCAAACGGAGTCCAAACATCGCGAAACTCCACGGAGATTTTTTATGGGCCATAAGACTCCCGATGGGCCAGAAAAGCACCTGGGGGTGCCTCGAGGGGGGCACAACCCACCAACGCGCGCCAGGCCCCCCTAGCGTGCCCAGGTGGGTTGTGCCCACCTCGGTGGCCTCCCGTACCCCTTCTTTGCACTATAAATTCCCAAATATTCCGAAACCCCCCCTGGCGCGCCCTGGTGGGTTGTGCCCACCTCGGTGGCCTCCTGTACCCCTTCTTTGCACTATAAATTCCCAAATATTCCAAAACCCTTCGGGGTTACCCTAGATCAGAAGTTCCGCCACCGCAAGGCTCTGTAGCCACCGAAAACCAATCTAGACCCGTTCTGGCACCCTGCCGGAGGGGGGAATCGTCTCCGGTGGCCATCTTCATCATCCCGGCGGCCACCATGATGAGGAGGGAGTAGTCCACCCTCGGGGTTGAGGGTTTGTACCAGTAGCTATGTGTTTGATCTCTCTCTCATGATCTATATCACGGGCTTTGTTAATATAGTTGGATCATATGATGTTTCTCCCCTCTATATTCTTGTTATGATGAATTGAATCTTTACCCTTCAAAGTTTTGTCTTGTCGGATTGAATATTCAGAGATGAGAACACATGATATATGTCTTGCAATATGAATACTTGAGGTGATAATGAGGTATCCTATTGATTCACTTGATATGTGTTATGTCATTCAACTCGCAGATTCCCGCGGTAATGTTGGGGTAATCTATGCATAAGGTTTGATGCACGTTTTTCTCTGACGGAAACTTTGGGGTCTCTTTATAGTTCTTTGTGTGGATTGAGTATTATGAATATGAATTTGCTTTGGTGTTATTCTAGTATGAACTCTAGGATAGATCGAACGAAAAAATAGCTTTGTCTTATTTTAGTACGAACTCTTGAATAGATCGAACGGAAGGAATAGCTTTGAGGTAGTTTCGTGCCCTACAAACAATTCCTATCTTTTGTTCTCCGCTAATAGGAACATAGGTTGTTGAGTTTCAAGAGAATTCATTGTTTAAACTTTAACATGTGGATTGGTTGCCACTACAACATGAGAAATTTTATGAGAAAGAATTGCTGTTATGATGCTAGGAAAAAGATTGAAACTATCATTGATCAAACTTATGCACTTTGCTAGCATTCACACTTCATAAATTATTTCTTTTATCATTTACCTACTCGAGGACGAGTAGGAATTAAGCTTGGGGATGCTGATACGTCTCCAATGTATCTACAATTTATGAAGTATTCATGCTGTTATTTTATCATTCTTGGAAGTTTTACAATCATTTTAAAGCAACTTTATATCATTTTTTGGGACTAACCTATTGACCCAGTGCCCAGTGCCAGTTGCTGTTTTTTGCTTGTTTTTTACATTGCAGGAAATCAATATCAAACAGAGTCCAAACACCACGAAACTCCACGGAGATTTTTTATGGGCCATAAGAATCCCGATGGGCCAAAGAAGCACCTAGGGGTGTGTCGGGGGAAATCGACACCTATGGAATCACTGCGATCCCTTCTACGGTTGGTGAGCGCGGGGTTTTGCAATGAGCGGGTCTGACAGGAAGCACACGGATCGTTTACCCAGGTTCGGGCCGCGAAGATGCGTAATACCCTAGTCCTGCTTTGGTGGATGTATTCGAGTGTTCTTGTGTTCTTGAGCTAGCTACGGGGGGTAACTTTCCCAAAAGATCCCAATCCTCCTCCTGGTCGCCTCGAGCCTCCTTTTATAGGCAAAAGGGGCTGCCACAGTGCCACACAGGAGGTGGAAAGGTGTACAGTGGATGAGTCTATCCTCTGGCACCGTCGGACAAATGCATTTAATGCACTGCCGACGTGCCCCTCTCGCTTTATCGGGGATGGCAAGGAAGCATGTCCCAGCTGTCGCCGCCTCGCCTGGCTTCGACACGCGCCCGAGCTGAGGAGGCGTCGTGGCGCCACGTTAGCTGGCTGCTGGGCTGGCGCGCTGATGGAGCCTTCGCGAAGACCTGCATGCCACCACGCAGGTGCTTGCTGAGTCGGTCGTGGAGGCCGCTCGTCGCCACGCAGGTGCCTGCTCAGCTGGTTGAGCTGGCAGCTGCATGGGGACGGCGGTGGAGCCGTGGCAGACGCGGGCCTGGCCGCAGTCCCGTAAGTGTCTTTGGCAAGGGCCTTGCCGGGGCCCCGGCAAGGGTCTTGCCGCAGCACCGTGGTCGTCCCCGGCAAGGGTCTTACTGGGGTCTCGTGGATCTCCTCGGCAAGGATCTCGCCGAGGGTCATCGCCTTCTGGTCCTCATCTGATCTCGTGTGTTCATGATCTTGACGAAGATCTGCATGCCACCACAGAGGTGCCTCCCGAGCCTTGGTTCCAATGTAGTTGGTTGGTGGTGTTGGAACCCGCGGGCTCAAGGGTGGCTTGCTCTGCTGGCATCGGGCAAGTTGCCCCGGCAAGGCTCTTGCCGGGCCTGCGGAGGCTGCCCCGGCAAGGATCTTGCCGGGGGAGTCCACCTCGCCCTCTTGCTCTTTTGTGTTTCTTGGTCTTGGCATTGCCTTGTTTGTCTTGTGCTCCGGCTTCTCTCCGGCTCCCCTCCTCTGCCCTGCTAAGTGTGGCCGCGGGTGCGGCTCTGACTGCCCGTGCACAAGTAAAGGGGTCAAAGGAGAGCCCCTACTTTTGTACACCGACAGGAGCCCCCGGGCCTGGGCCACACATAAGTGCGATGCATTGTTGGGCTAGGCCTAGAACGGTGCGCAGGCAGGTGGGGCGGATTTTACTGCGGTAACTTTTTCGGCGCTGCGCTTCCCCACGACCCGCGTTGAACGCGCGACGTGGAGGGTCGTGCATGACGTGGGGGTCATGCGTGGGGCGGTCTCTGCACGCATGTGTCACATCACAGTTAATGGGAAAAGAGGCGGCCCGTGCCTTCCCCGTAAAAAGGAATAACCGCGGGCGCGCTGCTCATTCACCCCCACTGCGTATTCCCCAATCTCGCAACCGCCGTCTCTTTCTTCCTTCCTCTCAAGCTCTTGCCTTCGCTCGCCGCCGCCGCGTCTCCGTCGTCCTTCCCCCTTTGCCTCTTGCAGCCGCCATGGCACCCAAAACCAGCAAGGGCAAGGGAGTGGCCAAGGACCCCGGGGCGAAGGAGCCGCGGGAGAGCGAGTTGGCGGTGCGGCGGACGCAGTCGGCCTACTTCCCCACGGCGGTCGATGCGATCCACCTCCGGGACTACTTCAAGCACCCGTGGGGGTGCAAGATGGGGGGGGGGGGGAGACGACGGGGCACCCAGCCACGCACGTCATCCCTGCCGCTTTCGTCGAAGCCGGCCCGAATCGGTACCCATTCTTTGTCGACTACTTCTCCTGCGGCCTCTGCCTCGCCTTCTCTGATTTCTTGAATGACATCATGCATACCTACGGCTTTCATCTTCTGGATTTCACTCCAAATGCCGTGGCGTGCATGGCTCTCTTTGCGCACCTCTGCGAGGGCTTCGTCGGGGTGCATTGTGATGCCCGGATAATTAAGCTACAGTGAACCTCTGCTAATGATGCCACGTCACCTCCGTTACTGTTGCTAATCTCGCGTTAGTTCAAAACCGATTCAAACTCAGATTTGAATTTAAGTCAAACAATAAAGGTTTTCAAAAACTAAAACCAAAATGTTCGTGTTGTGTCAAATAAATGCTAAGTAATTAAGGTGGAGAAACCAAGCTTTTATAAAATTCTTAAATGAACTATAAGGATTTTAAACAGTAGCAAAACCATTAATTAAATGCCTTATATAATTAATAAAAATGTCAAACTAAGTTATTTGGGGACTAGACATTTTGTGACTGTGGACTAAGTTGAAATACTAATTTAGATGCTAAGTGTATATTTTACTAAAGCTAAAATAAAATGTAACTAAAATAAAACATGATAGAATAAATATAAAGAAAAGAAATAAAACAAAGCAAAAGAAAAAGGAGGACCCACCCCCCCACCAGGCCTCAGCCCAGCTGGCCATCGGGCCAACCAGCCGGCCCGGCCAGCGCCTACAGCACCCTTGGGGCAACCGAACCCTAGCGGTCCCTCCCCACTTCCCCCACGATTCCCCCCACGACCTCTCCTACTCCCCATTCTGGATCGTGATCGGGGCACCCGACGCCCCGGCACGTCCCCGCCGCCTTGCCGTTCACTGGCGCCGCCCGCCGGACCGCCCTGTCCTCATCTCCTCTCCGTCGTCCCCTTGTCACAGGGCCGCACCCGCTCGTCATCGCCGTGCGCCACCACTGCCACCCGAAGGCCTCGCCGTCGCCGGACCTCCCCACCAGACCTCCTCATCTCCTCCCCGACGTGCTCTACCGACTAGCTCGCCTCCCTGTCCGGCCTCGACCGGTGCCCGCCTCCGCCACCACTGCCGCACCGGTGCCTGGCCGTCTCGGTCGCGTCGCCGCGGCTCTCCGCGGCCTCGGTGAGCACGCCCGCGCCCGAGGGCTGCCGCCTCCGCCACGTAGCTTCTCCGTCGTCCCTGCGCCGCACCTCCCCAAGCCTCTACCCTGCCTCGCTGTAACACCCCGAGAATCATGCTACAGTAATTCTCTGTGATTAAGCTAATCATGTTGCTATACAGGGCTTGATCACATTTGCATCACATTTCCTTTGTAACTCCTAATTCAAACTTCAATTAAAATTAAAGTGGAAAATAAAAGTTTTCAAAAATTTAAACAAAAATGTTCGGTGGGTGCCAAATAATACACTGGTAATTATGGTGGAGAAAACACATTCTTATAAAATACCTAAATACTTTTAAATGAAATAAAACAGAAAAGAAAATAAATAAATAAAAAGAAAATACAACAGAAAACAGAACAGACAAAGAAAAAGAAAAAGGAGAAGCCCCCCCCACTGGACCCCTGGCCCAACTGGGCCGACCCCCCCGGCCCAGCCGGCCTAGCCCATCTCCCACTCGCCCTCCCCTTCCCTGTTCCCCCGACCGGGGTAGGAACAGGGGCCGGTCCCCGCCGCACCACCTCGCCGGCGACGGGGAGGATAAGGACGCCAGCTCCCCCCGCCTCCTCGGGCCCCTCTCCCACTCACCCCCGCTCACCTCTCGGCCTCTGCGCCTCTCTCTTCCCCCCAGAGCCACGCCGCTCCTCCCTTCCCCACGCCCGACGCGGTCGCCGCCGTTCACCGTCGTTCCCACGGCCACCGTGCCCGCCTCGCCGCCCCACGGTGTCTCCAAGGACCGCCGTCGCCCGCTGCATCGTCTGGTGCAGCCCGTTGGAGACCAGAGCCCCTGCAACGACCTCCCCGAGCTCTTCTTCCCCGCACGGCCGCCGTCGATCGCCGCCCCGTTTCGCCTCCGACGAGCCTCCCCGAGCACGCTGCCGTCCCCCTACAGCCTCGCCGTGAGCTTCTCCCCCCTCGTCCCCTGTCCTTTCGCTCTCGCGCGCCCCCTAGCTGCTTCCCCACGCGCGACCGAACGCCGCGCCGCGGAGCTCGTCGCCGGCGGGTCTCCGGTGACCTTTTGGTCACGGGCTCAAGCCCGCTGCACTCCCCACAGCGCGTAGATGCCCCCCAGCCCCTCCGCTTGCTCGATAGCCCGCCGTAGCCTCGTTTCCGTCGGGCACCCGTGCGCGCCGCCGCCTCCGCCGCTCGCCGGCGCCAATTACGGCCAAGTCCGGCGAAGCCCCGGCCACCACTGGATGCGGCGCTGCGAGCTCCTTCGAATGGGCCTAGCCCCGCTCCTCCCCGAGCCCCGTAGCGCGATTCCGGCCAACTTCGGCGAGGGGCCGCCGCTGTTTTGGTCGCCGGAGTCGCTCCGGCGCCGGCCGCCGACGTGGCTGGCCTGGGGCCACCCCAGTGCCACTGCCAGTGGGCCCCGTGGGCCCCGTTGACTGGGTCAACCCAGTCAACGTGCTGACTGGGCAGGCCCAGCCACTGACATGCGGGCCCCGCCGCTAAATTAAAAAAAAAAGAGAAAAGAAAAATGTTTTTATAATTAAAACTAATTAATTAATCTAATCACTCACTGACAGGTGGGCCCAGTAGCTAATTAACTAAAAATTAATTAGTTTAATCTTCTGTTAGCCCACTGTCTATGACAGGTGGGGCCCACTGGTCAGTTTGACCTGGTCAGCCGCTCTGTTGACCTGCTGACGTCAGCATTGCCTCATGCTGACGTCATAATTCATTTTTTGCTTAATTCAAATAATTCCAGGAATTCAAATAAACTTTGAAAATTCATATCTTTTAAACCGTAACTCGGATGAAAATGTTTTCTATATGAAAGTTGCTCAGAACGACGAGACGAATCCGAATACGCAGTCCGTTCGTCCACCACACCTCCCTAACCTATCGAACTAGCAACTTTCCCCCTCCGGTCCGTCTGTCCGAAAACGCGAAACATCGGGAATACTTCCCGGATGTTCCCCCCCCCTTCGCCGGTACCACCTACTGTCGCGTTAGGGCACACCTAGCACCGCTCATTGTCATGTCACGCATCGTCATGCTTATGTTTGCATTGTATTTACTGTTTCTTCCCCCTCTTCTCTCCGGTAGACTACGAGACCGACACTGCTGCTGCCCAGTTCGACTACGGAGTTGACGACCCCTCCTACTTGCCAGAGGAACCAGGCAAGCCCCCCCCTTGATCACCAGATATCACCTATTCTTCTCTATACTGCTTGCATTAGAGTAGTGTAGCATGTTACTGCTTTTCGATATCCTATCCTGATGCATAGCCTATCCTTGCTACTACTGTTGATACCTTTACCTGCAATCCTACATGCTTAGTATAGGATGCTAGATTTCCATCAGTGGCCCTACATTCTTGTCCGTCTATTGTGCTATACTATCGGGCCGTGATCACCTGGGCCGTGATCGCGGGTATATACTTATATACTACATACATGACACATGTGATGACTAAAGTCGGGTCGGCTCGTAGGAGTACCCGCAAGTGGATCTTTGTGGCGGAGCGACAGGGCAGGTTGAGACCACCCAGGTGAGAGGTGGGCCTGGCCCTTGTCGGCGTTCGTGGTTACTTAACACGCTTAACGAGATCTTGGTATTTGATCTGAGTCTGGCCATTTGGTCTATACGCACTAACCATCTACGCGGGAGTAGTTATGGGTATCCCGGCGTCGTGGTATCAGCCAAAGCCTTCTTGACGTCAGCGACTGAGTGGCGCGCGCCGGATTGGACTGGAACGCCACTAGGCTAGGTCTGCTTCCGGCCGTGTACGCAACGTGCAGGTGTGCATAGGGCGATGGGCCCAGACCCCTGCGCGCTTAGGATTAGACCGGCGTGCTGACCGCTCTGTTGTGCTTAGGTGGGGCTGCGACGCGTTGATCTTACGAGGCCGGGCATGACCCAGAAAAGTGTGTCCGGCCAAATGGGATCGAGCGTGTTCGGTTATGTGGTGCACCCCTGCAGGGAAGTTTATCTATTCGAATAGCCATGTCCCTTGGTAAAAGGACGACCCAGAGTTGTACCTTGACCTTATGACAACTAGAACTGGATACTGAATAAAATACACCCTTCCAAGTGCCAGATACAACCCGGTGATCGCTCTCTAACAGGGCGACGAGGAGGGGATCGCCGGGTAGGATTATGCTATGCGATACTACTTGGAGAACTTCAATCTACTCTCTTCTACATGCTGCAAGATGGAGATGGCCAGAAGCGTAGTCTTCGACAGGACTAGCTATCTCCCTTTTATTCTGGCATTCTGCAGTTCAGTCCACTGATATGCCCCTTTACACATATACCCATGCATATGTAGTGTAGCTCCTTGCTTGCGAGTACTTTGGATGAGTACTCACGGTTGCTTCTCTCCCTCTTTTCCCCTTTTCTTTTCTATCTGGTTGTCACAACCAGATGCTGGAGCCCAGGAGCCAGACGCCACCGTCAACGACGACACCTACGACGCTGGAGGTGCCTACTACTACGTGCAGGCCGCTGCCGACGACCAGGAGTAGTTAGGAGGATCCCAGGCAGGAGGCCTGCGCCTCGTTCGATCTGTATCCCAGTTTGTGCTAGCCTTCTTAAGGAAAACTTGTTTAACTTATGTCTGTACTCAGATATTGTTGCTTCCGCTGACTCGTCTGTGATCGAGCACTTGTATTCGAGCCCTCGAGGCCCCTGGCTTGTATTATGATGCTTGTATGACTTATTTATGTTGTAGAGTTGTGTTGTGATATCTTCCCGTGAGTCCCTGACCTTGATCGTACACATTTGCGTGCATGATTAGTGTACGGTCAAATCGGGGGCGTCACAAGTTGGTATCAGAGCCGACTGCCTGTAGGAATCCCCCTTTCCACACTCCTTGGCCGAAGTCGAGTCTAGACATTACAAAACTTTTACTAACATGGCTGTGTGTCTTACGGGCCCACGTCGCCATTGGGTGGTACTAGGATCTATTACTCCTCGACCTTTACTCTGGGACTCTGAACTCTCTTCTACTCGGGTTAAACGAATTTACTAACTTTAACACTAGGATCCCGTGACCGCGTTCACCCCAAAGTTGGATAAACCATAGTTATTTCTTAGAGTAGTATTTTGAACAATTCACACACTGTCATTTGACTCCTTTGAAACGTCTTTGCTTTCAGATGGAACCCACGAGGCAGGTCGTTCACCACACGATGGCCATTGGTGCCTCGGGATCACCTGCGGTGCTAGCTGAGATGATGACCTATCTGGGTTATCGCTGGCACCCTAAGTACACCGTCTACGAGGAGTACCAGGACTTTAACCAGGAGCAGTACCGTGCCATCGTCCAACTCTACTCTCGGGAGTATGACTCCACTACTATGCTGCACACCGCACATGGTGTTGGTGTGACCATCGATATGGCTGTCCACGATGCTGCCTATGCTGCTCTAACACGTCTTCGTGGAGAGTATCGGGAGTTGGACACCTCCCCTTTCAGGCACATTGCTATCGCATCTGATGTTGGTGCGGAGGGATACTATACTGCTGCCTACTCCACTGTCACCCGAGAGCCCTTCTACCATCAGAACCTGGTTCTGCATGCTGATGGGCTGGATCGAGCTAACCGAGCTCTTCGCCACGAGATGTACACCACCCGTCAGCACCTTTACCGAGCTCTGACGCTGCTGCACCCCTTTGTCCGGTCTGGACAGGTACCACGTACTGCGATCTACCTAGCCAGGACTGTGATGCCCCACGGTGTCGGTTGGTCAGAGGTGGGAGGCTACTCTCCCGCACTTGGTCCTCTTCTGCCACCTGAGCGTCGGGCTCTACACCTAAGTATCCACGGCCCCCAGTCTGCTGACGTGGAGGGCTATCCGTTGCCTCACTACCAGCTGTCGGGCTACGATTACCTCCACAGTACCTCTTGGGACTGATGTAGGCTTGCTTGTATTGTTAGATGCATTCGCCGCGAGCCTGTGTGCCGCCTATGATGTTTTAGTCTATGTACTGAACTCTATGCATGACCCCTTTTGTAAGTTATGCCGACTACTATGTAGTAGCTATCGTGCTCCTTTCATTATGCATGTTTCATCATGAATGATTCTTGTCATTGCAAATTTCTCAATGCTGAACTACCCCTGTTATATATTAGCAGGATGGTTAGACCAGGTGGTCGTGGTCGTGGTGGCGATGCCCCACCACCACCTGAGTACATGGCTGGTATGATCCAACAGTTTGAACTGAACCGCCAGTTCATGGAAAATATGATGGCTCAGTTTCCTCGCCCCAATATGAACCAGCAGCAAGCCCAAGTGACTCTTCAAGATTTCATACGCCTCAACCCAACCATCTACCGCAGCTCAACTCAGCCTCTGGATGCTGATGACTGGCTCCGTGACATCACCTATGAGATGGAGTCTGCTGATGTAGCCCCTGCCAGCTATGTCACCTTTGCTTCCTTCTTCTTGAAGGGACCCGCAGCTCAATGGTGGGACAGCCACAGGCGTACTCTGCCAGCTGGAACAATCATCACATGGCCAGACTTCCAAGCTGCTTTCCGTGCCCGCTTCATTCCTCAAGGAGTCATGGACCGGAAGAAGCGTGAGTTCCGCAACCTCACCCAAGGCAACAAAACTGTTGAAGCTTATCAGCGGGAATTTCTGGACTTGTCCCGCTATGCTGAAGAAGACATTGCAACTGATGCACGCAGACAGGAGAAGTTCCGTGATGGACTACAAGCTGACATCAAGCTCGCACTTCTAGTGCACGACTTTGCTGATTTCTCCACCTTGGTGAACAAGGCCATCAATGTCAAAACTGGTCTGCAGGAATACCAAAGCTCTCACAGGCGCAACCGTGACACGGGCTCATCTTCGGGCTCGCCCGCACAGAAGCGTAAGATATGGATTCCGAACAGCATGTACCGTCCAAATGCATCTGCCCCAAGGCAGACCTATGCTGCACCTCGTCTGCCTCCACCACCATCTAGGCAGTCAAGACTTCCAGCTCCACCATCCCAAGCTCATGTTCCCACTCCGAATAATGGCTTGTGCTTCAGGTGTGGTCAACCAGGGCACCGTGCTAAAGAATGCAACCAGAACCAGAATCAACTGGCCCTTCCAGCAACTGGCCGTGGTAACAATCAGCCCCGCAACAACAATGCTAAGTCTTATGGTCGTGCTCATGCCAACCACGTTGATCTCAACGAAGCTCAAGACCAGCCTGCTACTGTGATGGGTACACTCCTCATAAATTCAGTACCAGCATCCGTTTTATTTGATACAGGTGCATCGCATTCATTCATGTCAGAAGATTTTGCATATAAGCACGACGTTAAATGTGAGGAGATGAACACCTCTGTATTGGTCAAAACCCCCGTGGGACAGTGTCAAACCTCCTTGGTTGGCATCGATGTCCCCGTGGAAATCGAAGGGCTGGAATTCTATGCCTCTCTATCCTGAAGTCGTCTAACATCGACCTCATTTTGGGTATGGATTGGTTGAAAGCGCATACTACTTCTATAGTTTGCGCCACTAAGACCGTCCATCTGCTACACCCTTCAGATGAAATAGTTGCTTACCAAGCTCATCTGGTGCAAAATGCCGAGGCAAGGCTCTATGCATTGAATGCACTGAACGCTGCACCACTCGAGGGCATTGAAAACATTCCCGTCGTGCGTGAATTCCTCGACGTCTTCCCTGAAGAACTTCCAGGGATTCCCCCTGCTAGAGCTGTCGAATTCATCATCGACTTGAAACCAGGCACCGCTCCTATAGCCAAGCGACCCTACAAAATGCCGCCGCATGAACTCCTTGAGCTTAAGGAGGAAATCGACAAATATCTTCGCAAAGGATTCATTCGCCCAAGTTGCTCTCCTTGGGGAGCACCATCTCTCTTTGTCAAGAAGAAGGATGGGACAAACCGGTTAGTTCAAGACTACCGTCCTATAAACCAAGCTACCATTCAGAATAAATACCCTCTTCCTCCGATCAATGATCTGTATGATCAACTGGCGGGTTCGTCAGTGTTCTCTAAGCTCGACTTGAGGTTGGGCTACCACCAGATCCGTGTTCGAGAAGAGGATATCCCAAAGACCGCCTTCGTGACTCGCTATGGTTCATACGAGTACACCGTCATGTCTTTCGGTTTAACCAATGCTCCAGCCACCTTCTCTCGTCTGATGAACTATAAATTCATGGATTACCTCGACAAGTTCATCGTGGTTTATCTGGATGATATCCTGGTATTTTCCAAGAACGAAGAAGAACATGCCGAACATCTTCGACTTGTGCTGGAAAAGCTACGAGAGCATCAACTATATGCCAAGTTCTCCAAATGTGAATTCTGGCTACCGGAAGTAACCTATCTTGGTCATGTCATCTCTAAGGATGGTATTGCCGTCAACCCCGAGCGAGTTTAGGCTATTCTTGATTGGACTCCTCCCAAGAACGTTAAGCAAGTCAGAAGTTTTCTCGGTCTCGCCAGCTATTGCCGTCGATTTGTTGAGAACTTCTCTAAGATCGCCAGGCCTCTGACTAACCTGTTGCATAAGGGTGTCAAGTTCCAATGGACAGACAAATGTCAGGAAAGTTTCCAGGCACTCAAAGACAAGTTGACTTCTGCTCTAGTTCTAGCTCCACCTGATACTAAGAAGGACTTTGTCATTTACTGCGACGCTTCCCGTCAAGGATTAGGCTCTGTCCTAATGCAAGACCGCAAAGTGATTGCTTATGCCTCTCGGCAATTGCGCCCTCACGAAGAGAACTACCCAGTTCACGACCTCGAACTTGCTGCTGTCATTCATGCGCTGAAGCAGTGGCGACATTACCTTCTCGGTAATCGTTGCGAGATCTTCACTGACAACCAAAGTCTGAAGTATCTGTTTACTCAGCCAGATCTGAACCTTCGTCAACAGAGATGGATGGAGCTTGTTGCAGACTTTGACTTGGGTATTTCCTATACGCCAGGCAAGGCTAATGTAATGGCTGATGCCTTGAGCCGCAAGTCTTACTGCAACCACCTCCAGGTTCATAAAGTTTAGCCCTCGCTTGTTGAAGAATTCAGGAAGCTGAACCTCCATATTGTTCCTCCGGGTGCACTCGCTCCCCCTCCTAAGGAGTTTGGCAAGGTGAACCTCCACGTTGTTACCCAGGGTTCCCTCAATACCCTAGTTGCTAAACCAGATCTCGTGATAGCATCAAAAGGCTACAGAGGTATGACTCTGAAGCCCACAAGATTAAGCGCTACCTCGCAGAAGGAAAGCCCTCATTCTTCACCATTGCTGAAGATGGCACCCTATACTTCAAGGGCCGCCTAGTGGTGCCATGTGCAGAGAAAAACCTGGATATGACACAGGAAGTTATGAAAGAAGCTCATGATACGCCTCTATGTATCCATCCTGGTAGTACAAAGATGTATCAAGACATCCGTCAGAGATTCTGGTGGTCTAATATGAAGCAAGACATTGCTCGTTATGTTGCTGAGTGTGACGTTTGCCGTCGTATCAAAGCAGAACATCAAAGGCCTGCTGGAACTCTGCAACCTATCTCTATTCCTGAATGGAAATGGGACCATGTCGAGATGGACTTCGTCACTGGATTTCCCAAATCACAGAAAGGTAATGATGCTATTCTTGTCGTCATTGACCGGCTTTCCAAAGTTGCACATTTTCTGGCAGTCAAAGAAACGATCACTGCTAGCCAGTTGGCAACGCTCTATATGTCCAGGATTGTTTCACTCCACGGTATTCCATTGGTTATCAGCTCAGACCGTGGCAGCTTATTCACTTCAAGATTCTGGGCAAGTTTCCAAGAAGCTATGGGAACTCATCTGTCATTCAGTACTGCATTTCATCCTCAATCGCAAGGGCAAGTTGAACGCGTCAATCAAGTTCTCGAAGACATGCTTCGAGCTTGCGTTATTTCCTTCGGCAAGAAATGGGAGGAATCTCTCCCGTATGCTGAGTTCTCTTATAATAATAGCTATCAAGCTAGTCTGAAGATGGCCCCCTTCGAAGTGTTATATGGACGAAAGTGCCGAACCCCTCTGAACTGGTCAGAAACTGGGGAACGTCCACTCTTTGGCCCGGATATTATCCAAGATGCCGAAGAACAAGTCCGCATTATTCGCGAGAATCTCAAGACTGCTCAGTCACGTCAGAAGAGTCAGTATGACCGTCATCATAAGGACATGGTCTATCAACCTGGCGAAAAGGCTTATCTTCGAGTCACACCTATGAAGGGTGCTCACCACTTCGGAATCAAGGGCAAACTAGCTCCTCGATATATTGGCCCATTCCTTATTCTCGAAAGGCGTGGAAAAGTGGCATACCAACTGAAGCTACCGCCGAACCTTTCTCAGGTTCACGATGTGTTCCATGTGTCACAGCTCCGCCGTTGCTTCAAGGACCCAATCCGAGCTGTGGATCATGAAGTGCTCGAATTGCAGCAAGACCTCTCCTATAAGGAGCATCCTGTCCGCATTCTCGACCAAGCTAAACGCCGCACACGTCAGAAGGCGATCAAGTTTCTCAAAGTCCAGTGGTCACACCATTCTGAAGATGAGGCCACTTGGGAACGAGAGGATCGTCTGCGCGAAGAATACCCCGCACTGTTTCCATCTACCTCCTAAATCTCGGGACGAGATTTCTTGTAGTGGAGGAGATTTGTAACACCCCGAGAATCATGCTACAGTAACTCTCTGTGATTAAGCTAATCATGTTGCTATACAGGGCTTGATCACATTTGCATCACATTTCCTTTCTAACTCCTAATTCAAACTTCAATTAAAATTAAAGTGGAAAATAAAAGTTTTCAAAAATTTAAACAAAAATGTTCGGTGGGTGCCAAATAATACACTGGTAATTATGGTGGAGAAAACACATTCTTATAAAATACCTAAATACTTTTAAATGAAATAAAACAGAAAAGAAAATAAATAAATAAAAAGAAAATACAACAGAAAACAGAACAGACAAAGAAAAAGAAAAAGGAGAAGCCCCCCCCCACTGGACCCCTGGCCCAACTGGGCCGACCCCCCCGGCCCAGCCGGCCTAGCCCATCTCCCACTCGCCCTCCCCTTCCCTGTTCCCCCGACCGGGGTCGGAACAGGGGCCGGTCCCCGCCGCACCACCTCGCCGGCGACGGGGAGGATAAGGACGCCAGCTCCCCCCGCCTCCTCGGGCCCCTCTCCCCCTCACCCCCGCTCACCTCTCGGCCTCTGCGCCTCTCTCTTCCCCCCCAGATCCACGCCGCTCCTCCCTTCCCCACGCCCGACGCGGTCGCCGCCGTTCACCGTCGTTCCCACGGCCACCGTGCCCGCCTCGCCGCCCCACGGTGTCTCCAAGGACCGCCGTCGCCCGCTGCATCGTCTGGTGCAGCCCGTTGGAGACCAGAGCCCCTGCAACGACCTCCCCGAGCTCTTCTTCCCCGCACGGCCGCCGTCGATCGCCGCCCCGTTTCGCCTCCGACGAGCCTCCCCGAGCACGCTGCCGTCCCCCTACAGCCTCGCCGTGAGCTTCTCCCCCTCGTCCCCTGTCCTTTCGCTCTCGCGCGCCCCCTAGCTGCTTCCCCACGCGCGCCCGAACGCCGCGCCGCGGAGCTCGTCGCCGGCGGGTCTCCGGTGACCTTTTGGTCACGGGCTCAAGCCCGCTGCACTCCCCACAGCGCGTAGATGCCCCCCAGCCCCTCCGCTTGCTCGATAGCCTGCCGTAGCCTCGTGTCCGTCGGGCACCCGTGCGCGCCGCCGCCTCCGCCGCTCGCCGGCGCCAATTCCGGCCAAGTCCGGCGAAGCCCCGGCCACCACTGGATGCGGCGCTGCGAGCTCCTTCGAATGGGCCTAGCCCCGCTCCTCCCCGAGCCCCGTAGCGCGATTCCGGCCAACTTCGGCGAGGGGCCGCCGCTATTTTGGTCGCCGGAGTCGCTCCGGCGCCGGCCGCCGACGTGGCTGGCCTGGGGCCACCCCAGTGCCACTGCCAGTGGACCCCGTTGACTGGGTCAACCCAGTCAACGTGCTGACTGGGCAGGCCCAGCCACTGACATGCGGGCCCCGCCGCTAAATTAAAAAAAGAGAAAAGAAAAATGTTTTTATAATTAAAACTAATTAATTAATCTAATCACTCACTGACAGGTGGGCCCAGTAGCTAATTAACTAAAAATTAATTAGTTTAATCTTCTGTTAGCCCACTGTCTATGACAGGTGGGGCCCACTGGTCAGTTTGACCTGGTCAGCCGCTCTGTTGACCTGCTGACGTCAGCATTGCCTCATGCTGACGTCATAATTCATTTTTTGCTTAATTCAAATAATTCCAGGAATTCAAATAAACTTTGAAAATTCATATCTTTTAAACCGTAACTCGGATGAAAATGTTTTCTATATGAAAGTTGCTCAGAACGACGAGACGAATCCGAATACGCAGTCCGTTCGTCCACCACACCTCCCTAACCTATCGAACTAGCAACTTTCCCCCTCCGGTCCGTTTGTCCGAAAACGCGAAACATCGGGAATACTTCCCGGATGTTCCCCCCCCTTCGCCGGTACCACCTACTGTCGCTTTAGGGCACACCTAGCACCGCTCATTGTCATTTCACGCATAGTCATGCTTATGTTTGCATTGTATTTACTGTTTCTTCCCCCTCTTCTCTCCGGTAGACTACGAGACCGACACTGCTGCTGCCCAGTTCGACTACGAAGTTGACGACCCCTCCTACTTGCCAGAGCAACCAGGCAAGCCCCCCCCTTGATCACCAGATATCGCCTATTCTTCTCTATACTGCTTGCATTAGAGTAGTGTAGCATGTTACTGCTTTTCGATATCCTATCCTGATGCATAGCCTATCCTTGCTACTACTGTTGATACCTTTACCTGCAATCCTACATGCTTAGTATAGGATGCTAGATTTCCATCAGTGGCCCTACATTCTTGTCCATCTATTGTGCTATACTATCGGGCCGTGATCACCTGGGCCGTGATCGCGGGTATATACTTATATACTACATACATGACACATGTGATGACTAAAGTCGGGTCGGCTCGTAGGAGTACCCGCAAGTGGATCTTTGTGGTGGAGCGACAGGGCAGGTTGAGACCACCCAGGTGAGAGGTGGGCTTGGCCCTGGCCGGCGTTCGCGGTTACTTAACACGCTTAACGAGATCTTGGTATTTGATCTGAGTCTGGCCATTTGGTCTATACGCACTAACCATCTACGCGGGAGTAGTTATGGGTATCCCGGCATCGTGGTATCAGCCGAAGCCTTCTTGACGTCAGCGATTGAGTGGCGCGCGCCGGATTGGACTGGAACGCCACTAGGCTAGGTCTGCTTCCGGCCGCGTACGCAACGTGCAGGTGTGCATAGGGCGATGGGCCAAGACCCCTGCGCGCTTAGGATTAGACCGGCGTGCTGACCGCTCTGTTGTGCTTAGGTGGGGCTGCGACGCGTTGATCTTACGAGGCCGGGCATGACCCAGAAAAGTGTGTCCGGCCAAATGGGATCGAGCGTGTTGGGTTATGTGGTGCACCCATGCAGAGAAGTTTATCTATTCGAATAGCCGTGTCCCTCGGTAAAAGGACGACCCGGAGTTGTACCTTGACCTTATGACAACTAGAACTGGATACTGAATAAAATACACCCTTCCAAGTGCCAGATACAACCCGGTGATCGCTCTCTAACAGGGCGACGAGGAGGGGATCGCAGGGTAGGATTATGCTATGCGATACTACTTGGAGAACTTCAATCTACTCTCTTCTACATGCTGCAAGATGGAGATGGCCAGAAGCGTAGTCTTCGACAGGACTAGCTATCTCCCTTTTATTCTGGCATTCTGCAGTTCAGTCCACTGATATGCCCCTTCACACATATACCCATGCATATGTAGTGTAGCTCCTTGCTTGCGAGTACTTTGGATGAGTACTCACGGTTGCTTCTCTCCCTCTTTTCCCCTTTTCTTTTCTATCTGGTTGTCACAACCAGATGCTGGAGCCCAGGAGCCAGATGCCACCGTCGATGACGACACCTACGACGCTGGAGGTGCCTACTACTACGTGCAGGCCGCTGACGACGACCAGGAGTAGTTAGGAGGATCCCAGGCAGGAGGCCTGCGCCTCGTTCGATCTGTATCCCAGTTTGTGCTAGCCTTCTTAAGGCAAACTTGTTTAACTTATGTCTGTACTCAGATATTGTTGCTTCCGCTGACTCGTCTGTGATCGAGCACTTGTATTCGAGCCCTCGAGGCCCCTGGCTTGTATTATGATGCTTGTATGACTTATTTATGTTGTAGAGTTGTGTTGTGATATCTTCCCGTGAGTCCCTGACCTTGATCGTACACATTTGCGTGCATGATTAGTGTACGGTCAAATCGGGGGCGTCACACTCGCGCCCGCCGGCCCGTCCGGCCGCCGGACCTCACCGGCAGAGTCCATCTGGCCTCCCGAGCCCTCCTCTGCAACGATGTGAGCATCCGGCTCCCCCTAGCCTCTCCCCTCTCCTCCCCATGCCCTCCAGTGCTGGTTGCCACTAGCTCCGCCGTAGTTGCCGCCTTCCGTCGCCCCCGGCGTTGTTTCGGCCGCTCCTAGCTCCAGACGACGGACGACTTGACGCGGCGCACCGCGCTTGTGCGTTTGACTCCCGAGCTGGCCCTTTTGGTCGCCGGAGCCGCTGGCTCCACGCGCGCCGCCGTCCTCTGAACTCACGCGCACGCCCGTTCTAACACTGGGGTCAACACTGATGTGTGGGCCCGCCCGGTTTAACCATTCCCTTAACCACCTAATTAGAACCTAATAAAACTGTTTAGTTGAGTAATTGAAAATGACATGTGGAACCATTTCATTTAAAAGCCTGTTTAAAAATATCTAAGTCAATGACCTATGGCCCCCCACTTAATCTGTTAGATTAATTAAACTGTTAGTTTACCCTGTCTCTATGACACCTGGGTTCCACCAGCCAGCTTGACTAGTCAACGTTGGCCTGGTCAACTGCTGACTGGACTATTGACTTTGACCCTGACCCCACCCATCATACACCGTTGCTGGCACTGCATTATGTGGCAAAAGTATTTACTGATTATATTTGGAATATAAATAAATCCATAAATTGAATAAACCTTTGAAAATTAATATAAAATAAACTGTACCTCGAATGAAAATACTTTATACATGAAAGTTGCTCAGAACGATGAGACGAATCCGGATACGTAGCCCGTTCGTCGACCACACATCCCTAGCATAGTGAACACGCAACTTTCCCCCTCTGGTTCTTGTGTCCGAAAACACGAAACACCGGGGATACTTTGCCGGATGTTTCCCCCCTTCGCCGGTATCACCTCCTACCGCGTTAGGGCATACCAAGCACCGTGTATTGCCATGTTATGCTTTCATTGCTCTGTTATTTATTGTGTTCCCCCTCTGTTACTTCTTTCCAGTAGACCCCGAGACCGCGGTTGAACTAGTGATCTACTACTTCACCTTCGAGGGTCCGTTTATGTCTGCAGAGCAACCAGGCAAGCCCCCCTTGATCACCAGATATCGCCTATTCTTCTCTCTACTGCTTGCATTAGAGTAGTGTAGCATGTTACTACTTTCCGTTAATCCTATCCTGATGCATAGCCTGTCCTTGCTACTACTGTTGTTAACTTTACCTGCAATCCTACATGCTTAGTATAGGATGCTAGTATTCCATCGATGGCCCTACATTCTTGTCCGTCTGCCATGCTATACTACTGGGCCGTGATCACTTGGGAGGTGATCACGGGTATATACTTACATACATATAATATGATACATGTGGTGACTAAAGTCGGGTCGGCTCGTAGAGCACCTGCAAGTGATTCCGATGTGGGGGGCTGGAAGGACAGGTGGCTCCATCCCGGTAGAGGTGGGCCTGGGTTCCCGAAGGCTCCCGACTGTTACTTTGTGGTGGAGCGACAGGGCAGGTTGAGACCACTTAGGAGAGAGGTGGGCCTGGCCCTGGTCGGCGTCCGCGGTTAGTTCATAATAACACGCTTAACGAGATCTTGGTATTTGATCTGAGTTGGGTCGTTGACCTTATACGCACTAACCGCCACGTGGGACAAGATATGGGCAACCGGCGTCGTGGTATCAGCCGAAGCCTTCGTGACGTCAGTGACTGAGCGACGCGCGCCGGATTGGACTGGAACGCCTGCTCTTGTATTAGGGAGGCTAGGTCTGCTTCCGGCCGCCCTCGCAACGTGCAGGTGTGCAATGGGCGATGGGCCCAGACCCCTGCGCCATAGGATTTAGACCGACGTGCTGACCTCTCTGTTGTGCCTAGGTAGGGCTGCGACGTGTTTATCTTTCGAGGGCGGGCATGACCCAGGAAAGTGTGTCCGGCCAAAGGGGATCGTGCGTGCCGGGTAATGTGGTGCACCCCTGCAGGGAAGTTTATCTATTCGAATAGCCGTGATCTTCGGTAATAGGACGACTTGGAGTTGTACCTTGACCTTATGACAACTAGAACCGGATACTTAATAAAACACACCCTTCCAAGTGCCAGATACAACCCGGTGATCGCTCTCTAACAGGGCGACGAAGGGAGGATCGCCGGGTAGGTTTATGCTATGCGATGCTACTTGGTGAACTTACCATCTACTCTCTTCTACATGCTGCAAGATGGAGGCTGCCAGAAGCATAGTCTTCGACAGGACTAACTATCCCCCTCTTATTCTGGCATTCTGATGTTCAGTCCACCGATATTGCCCCTTTACACAGATACCCATGCATAAGTAGTGTAGATCCTTGCTTGTGAGTACTTTGGATGAGTACTCATGGTTGCTTTTCTCCCCCTTTCCCCCCTTTTCCTTTCTTCCTGGTTGTCGCAACCAGATGCTGGAGCCCAGGAGCTAGACGCTACCATCGACGACGACTCCTACTACTCCGGAGGTGCCTACTACTACGTGCAGGCCGCTGACTATGACCAGGAGTAGTTTAGGAGGATCATAGGCAGGAGGCCTGCGCCTCTTTCGATCTGTATCCTAGTTTGTGCTAGCCTTCTTAAGGCAAACTTGTTTAACTTAAGTCTGTACTCAGATATTGTTGCTTCCGCTGACTCGTCTATGATCGAGCACTTGTATTCGAGCCCTCGAGCCCCCTGGCTTGTATTATGATGCTTGTGTGACTTATTTATGTTTTAGAGTTGTGTTGTGATATCTTCCCGTGAGTCCCTGATCTTGATCGTACACGTTTGCGTGCATGATTAGTGTACGATTGAATTGGGGGCATCACAAGTTGGTATCAGAGCCGACTGCCTATAGGAATCCCCCTTCCACACTCCTTGGCCGAAGTTGAGTCTAATCATTGCAAAACTTTTACTAACATGGCTGTGCGGCTTACGGGCCCATGTCGCCATTGGGTGGTAGTAGGATCTTTTATTCCTCGACCTATACTCTGGGACTCTGATCTCTCTTCTATTCGGGTTAAATGAATTTTACTAAATCTAACATTAGGATCTCGTGATCACTTTCACCCGTAGAGCACCTTATTACCGATGATCGTCTGCTGCACCAAAAGATTCCGAGGATACTCTATGATGTTCTCTCGAGACTTTGTGCCATCGCTTTTGCAATTCCCATCCATCAATAAACCTATGGATAAACACGTACACTTGACATTCATACAATCATTCCTCGTTGATCTTGTTATTATAAGATACCTCGAAATTCTCTCTATTGTTCCGAGAATACCTTGTGCCTACTGCCTTGCAGCTCCTTGCCACAGGAATACCCCTATGGATAATTCCTCGCACTTACCGAGTATCCGCTCATCCCCAGTTGTTCAGGCGTTTCGCAAAAATCTTCGAAATACTATTCGATCCTCCGAAAATTCTTAGCAGCTTATTGCTCTGCAAATACTTGTCTGCTTGCATTATGGATGCTTTCCATATGTCTGGCAATATTCATTAGTCTCCTTTGACATCGTAATTTTGATCCTATTGATTCAACATGAGTGCGAATGCACACAATCATCGGTTGATCCTTTTAAATTATCTTTCCGGCTCAGACGTCATTTTAAACATGAGCTGGATCTCGACCAATCAAATACCCATCGATTGCACCCCTAAGCCTAGTCAACTTATCCATCCTTAATCAGAGCATTTGCTCATTATCCCTTCATTTGGAAATAATAATTCCTTTGCAATTGAGCTTTGAATTAGTCAGTTGTTTCTATAATCCAATGTCCTTGCATTTGTTTTCTTCCTCTGTTGTGTGCCGATGCTCACATCAGCTCTGTTATGGAACGTCAGATCCTTTGTTGAATTATCATCTGACAGTGTCCTTCGTATACAAAAACCTCGAGAAGTTCTTTCCCTGATATATAATGCCGTTGGTAAATCCTATTCTCTAATTTGGTCAACCATGCCCTACTTTTGAGCTGGTGATATTTACTCTTGAAGCTTGTGGTATATGTTTCTAGATGCCCCGATGGGTTGAACCTATACCTTCCCTAAAATCGTATGAACCTGAAAGTTTACGCAAGTCATATCATTCTGGAGTTTTACCAGATAATTTTGTGCTCTACAACTTCTTCGAAGATGAGAAGTAAATGAAAGGTTAGGCATTGAAGAAGTGGGAGTCGACCCTGAACCTTTGTGTTCATGCCCATGGACCCAATGTGGAACTTATCATGGAAGCTTCTTGCAAAAGTATTGATTCATTTAAATAATTCTTCCAGAGTCATTATATTGGATCCCTTGTAGCTATGGTTCCGACCATGCTAACTTTATTTAATATATTTCTGAAAGGAAACCATACCAGTGCCTCGTCTATTTTGACAAGTTTAAAGTATCTGCTATCGTTACTCAACAATCAAGTTCAGTTTCTATCCTGATATACTTTCGAGTATTACCCCCTGGTATCTCGAGGATACCAACCCATTGCACTTCATCTTATGAATTTCTGATGAATTAATACCTTTCCCTATCATAGTCACTCCACGAGTTCTGGGTTGTCGTCAACCGAGAACACCGAATAGTGAATCGAGTCCGCACTGTGATTCGACAACTCTTAGTAATCTTCATTGCTTACGAGTTTGTACTCGATCATGTCATTCCCAACTGATTGACTACATCATCATCGTCAGGCTGACTGCTTGACCATTCTACCTATGTCCTTCATCCCCGGGACACAATCCCGACAGTGCTCTAAGCTTACATCGAACTTTCCGCATCATATTGTTTGTCTTGAGAGACAACTCCGAATTATGAGATGGCATATTATCTATGGTTATAGTAACCTTTTGCTTCACCATTCCCTTGGTGTGATGTCTTCGTCGATCGATTACATCTTCTTAAAACCTCTCGATAAATGTTTCGTTATCATCGTCAACATTTTAACTTCTTCCGAGACGTACATTGAGTTCCTGATGAGAAATTCCATGCTTGCCCCCTCTATGATTTGTTTTAACATCGACAACATTATTGATCTCCCTCCCAACACAAAACTTGTTCTAGTTTTGTGTGCTACCTTGAGTTCCTTGCTGTCCAACTTATGTTATGCTCTACCTTGGAGTATTAGCAGTTATGTCAAAAATGTGGTGAGAATGTCACCACCTCTTAAGAATTCTTGATATAGTAATACTTCTCGCCATCTCCGTTCATATCTTGGTCCCCGTGTTGATTCTAACCGGGATACCAACAAGTGAACGGTGCTGCTTGCATTCTGAACTTCTAGCAACCCTATTGCTTTGAAGTTGATGGTCGATAGTTCGTTCTTAGACTGTTGGTTGTTGAACCACCATTCTAACGTTGATCATGCTACCTAAGCCCATCTTTTGTGTGCACCTTTCAACCAATGTTTACTTGTGTACGTTTCCCCCGAGCATACCTCATTATATCATTTGATCTGACAAATGTTATCTCCTTGTTCACATAAGTGTGGAAATCCATCTATTGAAAATCTCCGTGAATTGCCGCTGAGTCAATCAGCCACCTCCTCACCTCTCCTTGATTTAATGATGAACTCTTGTTTCGGAACTCGCTTCCATAGTTCAATTCCTGAGAATCTTACAATGTCATCTCGACAATTTATGTTGCACCTTTCTTCTCAGGCATGCTGAGTCTGAGTTATCCTGACACCAATCAGATCTGAATCTCGGTCAGATATGATGGTTGGAACATATTTATAAGAGTTATAACAATGGTCTTTATGTGACCCGATAAGGTGATGTCATGCCTAGCAGACCTGGCTGGATGACCCATTGTTATAGTTCTTCCTTTTTTAGCAAGGTTAGCCATTCTTCCATAAGAAAATGGCAAGACTTATTCTATGAGTTGTTCCTGATGGATCCCTTGTGTATCCAAAATATGACCTTTTTTTGAAGACCATGTCAATGCTATCTTGAAGCATGTCTATGGTATTCTGATTTTCAACAAGAACATTTGAAGCCCAATGCTAAATGTTTCCTGCTCAATTATCCAAACACCGTTGTATGGGTAATGTCATGAAATTTCTCTCCCCTTACCTAAATGGTTTTCTACTTTCTATCCTGTCATGGATATCATGCTCTACTTGTCCTTGGGAAGGATATACCCTTGAAATATGTGTTTAAACACATTTCCTTTCCATTGTTCTATTTAATCTGAAATCATATTTTCCTTTCCATTGGTTGGTTTAACGTTCCTTGTGATCTATATGATCTAAGCAGTAATATTCTCCTGCTTATGTAAACACCTTGGTGTACAATTCTGTCAGCAAGACCCTGTTACTATGTTGATAACATTCCGGTAGCCACCGACGGACAAGAACTTTGCCTATTGGTCCGCCTCATTCAACGAGCAGGAATATGGTTCTCTTCGTCCCTCGCCCTTGGTACCGACGTTGTTGGCGACATAACTGACAGACTATTTTCTGACATGCCTTGCTATCATGACCATGCAAGATGACATCACCCTCCCTATTTTTAACCCACATGGTGGGCCCATAACCCACAGTTCCATAGGATCGAAACCTGACTCTCCTATACACCCCCGGTTTCCAAAGTTAATTCATCGCACTTGGCCTCGTATGTGATTCATGAGCCACCTTCTGAGAGATCACCAATTCTCGTATTAAAGGCAATACTTATTCCTGTTGCTTTGAACCCCTTTCATGCCCTGTAACAGGCATCGAACGATTGCCTACACGCTTGAAACTTCTCATGGTACTTTCTTACTTTGCTCTTGATAACCTCTTAAGTTTCAACTCGAGAGTTACTTTCTGCCACCTTCATCGATGTTAGCTACCAGGTAGTCAACCTTGCAAAGGTTCGTTCTCCCGAATACCCCCTTATTCTTTCGTAAGTGCGATGGTGTTCCCGAAGAAAGGATGACAACTTCATCATGATGCATTGATGCATAGGAATGAAGAAATCAACGCTATGGATCGACCTCTTCGAGAAAAGCAACCAGGACCGAGAAGACTCGATTGAATTTTGTAACCACACCTTTCCACTTACTCTACCTCTTAAATCTCGGGACGAGATTTCTTGTAGTGGAGGAGATTTGTGACGCCCAGATAATTAAGCTATAGTGAACCCCTGCTAATGATGCCACGTCACCTCCGTTACTGTTGCTAATGTCGCGTTAGTCCAAAACCGAACTCAAATTTGAATTTAAGTCAGACGATAAAGGTTTTCAAAAACTAAAACCAAAATGTTCGTGTTGTGTCAAATAAATTCTAAGTAATTATGGTGGAGAAACCAAGCTTTTATAAAATGCTTAAATGAACTATAAGGATTTTAAACAGTAGGAAAACCATTAATTAAATGCCTTATATAATTAACAAAATGTCAAACTAAGTTATTTGGGGACCAGACATTTTGTGACTATGGACTAAGTTGAAATACTAATTTAGATGCTAAGTGTATATTTTACTGAAGCTAAAATAAAATGTAACTAAAATAAAACAGGAAAGAATAAATATAAAGAAAATAAATAAAACAAAGCAAAAGAAAAAGGAGGACCCACCCCCCACCAGGCCTCGGCCCAGCTGGCCATCGGGCCAACCAGGCCGACCCGGCCAGCGCGTACAGCACCCTTGGGGAGATCAAACCCTAGCGGTCCCTCCCCACTTCCCCCACTATTCCCCCCCACGACCTCTCCTACTCCCCATTCTGGATCGGGATCGGGGCACCCGACGCCCTGGTCGCCCGACGCCCCGGCACATCCCCGCCGCCTTGCCGTTCGCTGGCGCCGCCCGCCGGACCGCCCCGTCCTCATCTCCTCTCCGTCGTCCCCTCGTCACAGGGCCTCACCCGCTCGTCATCGCCGTGCGCCACCACTGCCACCCGAAGGCCTCGCCGTCGCCGGACCTCCCCACCGGACCTCCTCATCTCCTCCCCGACGTGCTCTACCGACCAGCTCACCTCCCTGTCCGGCCTCGACCGGTGCCGGCCTCCGCCGCCACTGCCGCGCCGGTGCCTGGCCGTCTCGGTCGCGTCGCCGCGGCTCTCCGCGGCCACGGTGAGCACGCCCGCGCCCAAGGGCTGCCGCCTCCGCCACGCAGCTTCTTCGTCGTCCCTGCGCTGCGCCTCCCCAAGCCTCTGCTCTGCCTCACGCCTGCCGGGGTCCGGCCGCCGGACCTCACCGGCAGGGTCCATCTGGCCTCCCCGAGCCCTCCTCTGCAACGATGTGAGCATCCGGCTCCCCCTGGCCTCTCCCCTCTCCTCCCCATGCCCTCCAGCGTTGGTTGCCACTAGCTCCGCCGTAGTTGCCACCTTCCGTTGCCCCCGGCGTTGTTTTGGCAGCTCCTAGCTCCAAACGACTTGACGCGGCGCATCGCGCTTGTCCGTTTCACGCCTGAGCTGGCCCTTTTGGTCGCCGGAGCTGCTGGCTCCGCGCGCGCCGCCGTCCTCTGAACTCACGCGCACGCCCGTTCCAACACTGGGTTGACCCACTGACATGTGGGCCCACCCGGTTTAACCATTCCCTTAACCACCTAATTAGAACCTAATAAAACTGTTTAGTTGAGTAACTGAAAATGACATGTGGAACCATTTCATTTAAAAGCCTGTTTAAAAATATCTAAGTCAATGACATGTGGCCCCCCACTTAATCTGTTAAATTTATTAAACTGTTAATTTACCCTGTCTCTGATGGGACCCGACTAGATGGCGAGTCGTTCGTTGGCTCAATCTTTCATGGTACACAAAAAACAGCGACAAACCACGACGATTCTCGTAATAGCAGCAAACAGACGAAGAAGTAGACGAACGACTCTTTGGATCAAGCAGGACACCAGAAGACCAAAGTGCACAAAAACCAGCGTAAAATCAATCACGGATCAAGTCCATGCCAAGCAACTCTCAGATCCCTCGTGGATCAGCAAACAAATATCTTTAGCGCAACCATAATGGCTGCCTTTTTTGTATGTTATTCAACTCCGAAAAGCTCCGGTACAAAGGCCTAAGCCTGCCCATTATATAGGCGACGCGCACGCTGATCCCAGACGATCCTAACAAACCAAACTAGAAGCGGACTCTATCTCTTTCATATTTAAACTAATCATAATTTAACGAATTAAGTATCCGGCACCTTTGATCACTAGAATCCAAACAAACCTGGACTAGGGCTCACAAACGTGAACTGGTACTAGAAAATAACCAATGGGACACTAGGGTTTTAACCCATACTATTTATCTACTCCGGCCATGGTTGATTACCATGGTGTGGTCCTGAAGTTTGGCTTGACTTCTTGTGTAACGACAAGTTTAACTGAAACTTCTCCAATGAAAATACTTGGCACTTCCTCTCTTAGGTTTGCCAAACTGTAATTAGAAAAAGTTGCCTGATTTTCTTCCTTCGCCAAAGCACATGGAATAACACCCAATATACTTGCACTTTCCCTCTCCTTTAGTGTTTTCTTCTTCTCACGTAGCAAATTATGTGCCTGCAAAGTTGTAGTAACTACAGAACTAGTACAACTTTGTAATGGCACAACAACAGCATCTGTGTTCACATCATCCCCTCCCCCTCCAAAGGAAACCGTCCTCGGTTTCAGGGCAGTCTTTCCAACCTTGCTCTTCAATGCAAGATGTCCATCCACCTTGATTGCGTTGTCAAACATTGGTCGTAGCACACACCGCTTTCCAGCAGCCCAAAATGAATAAGTGTTTGTCCGACCTTCATGTGTAACACTATGATCATACTGCCATGATCTTCCCAATAACAAGTGACATGCATCCATCGGTATGACATCGCATATTACCATATCGGTATAATCACCAATAGAGAATTTGACGCACACCTTCTGAGCTTTCCGGTATGGTACATCCACTCGACACGGTGGGGCTGCGGGTGCTTCCATGCAGGCAACCCCGAAGCATCAACTAACCCTTTACTGACTGCATTGGTGTAGCTTCCACCATCTATTATTAGCTTGCAATTGGTGTTGTTGATCTTACACTCAGACTGGAAAATATTCCATCGCTGCCCCTTATCCTTAATACGGTCTTCTTTCACTCGTTGCACCATTAATGATGGGTATGCTTCGGCAGCTTCAAAACTCGCAGTCACTTTTGCATCATCTTCAGATTTCTCACTAGATGTGTCATTATTTTTTTCTCCATCACTCGTGGACATGTATCCTTCTTCTGTGAAGAGTACTCTCCTCTCATTAGGGCACTCAAACTTCTTATGCCCCCTGCCACCACGCTTGAAGCACACAATATCACTAGTACGAGAGTTAGAAGCACGAGACGATTCAACCTTGGATGAAGATACTTCCTTGGTAGCCGGCTTAGAGTCAGATTTGAAACCACTATTACCACCACTCTCTCTCTGAAAATTGCGCCGCATCGAGTTTGATGAATTATCATGACAGACACGACGCTTTACTTGCTGCTCCACTCGAATGGCATGGTGTAATAATCCTTGTAATCCAGTATATTCTACCATATCGACACAATCTCGTACCTCTGATTTCAGACCATGCATGAACCGTGCCATTGTAGCCTCTTCTTGCTCCTCTACCCCTGTACGAATCAACAATATTTCCATCTCCTTATAATACTCCTCAACACTAGAGTTACCTTGCCGAAGCTGCTGCAAGCGTGTGTACAAGGTCCTAGTGAAGTGCTCTGGAACAAAGCGTCTCTTCATGATACTCTTCATCTGATTCCAAGACTCCGGGCGTCCTCCCGCGCGACATAGTTGGTTCCACCATATTAAAGCATAGCCCGTGAACTCAATAGAGGCAGCACGAACCTTTTTCTCCTCGGTGTACCGCTGTCCATAAAAAATCTGATCCACTCGCATCTCCCACTCCAAATAATCATCTGGGTTGTCTTTGCCGCTAAATGACGGTATGGAAATTTTTATTCTTCCAATACCATCATCTTCGTAGGCGCGCCGCGGACGTTCATGTCCTCCCCCATGGTGTAGGCCACCTCCATGATGGATATAAGCACGCCGCACAGACTCATAATAGCTACCAGCCCCCTCAGACTGATGGTCTTGATGCTCACCATTGTTGCGAACTTGTTCGCCTACCCGCTGTCCAGATAATTGCCGATGATGACGGGGTGCAGCATACCCATCACTAGGTGGTGAACGTGGTCTCAATCGATGAACGGCCTCAGTCAAATCAGCAATCTTTTTTCCTAGACTTTCCTCAACCTTGTCGATGCGCCTCCCCACTAGATTCAGCACATAGTCACGAGTTGCCTCCAATCCTAGCACGATAGCCGGCGCAACACTCGGATCATAGGTGGGCAAGGAAAGCTCGTCTTCCGCATCTCCTTCATGTGCACCATGCACACTTGAATTTGATTTCTGTGAGTTCACCATTGTAGCAACTCAAGTAGATCAACTGAAGAACCAGAGAGAAGAAAATTGTACCGTTATCAACATTGCTCTGAATACCACTTGATGGGACCTGACTAGATGGCGAGTCGTTCGTTGGCCCAATCTTTCACGGTACACGAAAAACAGCGACAAACCACGACGATTCTCGTAATAGCAGCAAACAGACGAAGAAGTAGATGAACAGCTCTTTGGATCAAGCAGGACACCAGAAGACCAAAGTGCACAAAAACCAGCGTAAAATCAATCACGGATCAATTCCACGCCAAGCAACTCTCAGATCCCTCGTGGATCAGCAAACAAATGTCTTTAGCGCAACCATAATGGCTACCTTTTCTGTATGTTATTCAACTCCGAAAAGCTCCCGTACAAAGGCCTAAGCCTGCCCATTATATAGGCGACGCGCACGCTGACCCCAGACGATCCTAACAAACCAAACTAGAAGCAGACTCTATCTCTTTCATATTTAAACTAATCATAATTTAACTAGTTAAGTATCCGGCACCTTTGATCACTAGAATCCAAACAAACCTGGACTAGGACTCACAAACGTGAACCGGTACTAGAAAATAACCAATAGGACACTAGGGTTTTAACCCATACTATTTATCTACTCCGGCCATGGTTGATTACCATGGTGGGGTCCTGAAGTTTGGCTTGACTTCTTGTGTAACGACAAGTTTAACTGAAACTTCTCCAGTGAAAATACTTGGCGCTTCCTCCCTTAGGTTTGCCAAACTGTAACTAGAAGAAGTTGCCTGATTTTCTTCCTTCGTGAAAGCACATGGAATAACACCCGGTATACTTGCACTTTCCCTCTCCTTTAGTGTTTTCTTCTTCTCACGTAGCAAATTATGTGCTAGCAAAGTAGTAGTAACTACAGAACTAGTACAACTTTGTAATGGCACAACAATAGCATCTGTGTTCACATCAGTCTCTATGACAGCTGGGTCCCACCAGCCAGCTTGACCAGTCAACGTTGGCCTGGTCAACTGCTGACTGGACTATTGACTTTGACCCTGACCCCACCCGTCATACACTGTTGCTGGCACTGCATTATGTGGCAAAAGTATTTACTGATTATATTTGGAATATAAATAAATCCATAAATTGAATAAACCTTTGAAAACTAATATAAAATAAACCGTAGCTCGGATGAAAATACTTTATACATGAAAATTGCTCAGAACAACGAGACGAATCCGGATACGTAGCCCGTTCATCCACCACACATCCCTAGCATAGCAAACACACAACTTTCCCCCTCCGGTTCATGTGTCCGAAAACACAAAACACCGGGGATACTTTCCCGGATGTTTCCCCCCTTCGCCGGTATCACCTCCTATCGCGTTAGGGAATACCTAGCACCGTGTATTGCCATGTTATGCTATGATTGCTCTGTTATTTATTGTGTTCCCCCTCCGTTACTTCTTTCCGGTAGACCCCGAGACCGCGGTTGAACCAGTGATCTACTTCTTCACCTTCGATGATCCGTTTATGTCTGCAGAGCAACCAGGCAAGCACCCCCCGTTGATCACCAGATATCGCCTATTCTTCTCTCTACTGCTTACATTAGAGTAGTGTAGCATGTTACTGCTTTCCGTTAATCCTATCCTGATGCATAGCATGTCCTTGCTACTGCTGTTGTTACCTTTACCTGCAATCCTACATGCTTAGTATAGGATGCTAGTATTCCATCGAGGCCCTACATTCTTGTCCGTCTGCCATGCTATACTACTGGGCCGTGATCATTCGGGAGGTGATCACGGGTATATACTTACATACATATAATATGAGACATGTGGTGACTAAAGTCGGGTCGGCTCGTAGAGTACCCGCAAGTGATTCCGATGTGGGGGGCTGGAAGGACAGGTGGCTCCATCCCGGTAGAGGTGGGCCTGGGTTCCCGAAGGCCACCGACTGTTACTTTGTGGCGGAGCGACAGGGTAGGTTGAGACCACCTAGGAGAGAGGTGGGCCTGGCCCTGGTCGGCGTCCGCGGTTAGTTCATAATAACACGCTTAACGAGATCTTGGTATTTGATCTGAGTTGGGTCGTTGACCGTATACGCACTAACCGCCACGTGGGACAAGATATGGGCAACCGGCGTCGTGGTATCAACCGAAGCCTTCATGACGTCAGCGACTGAGCGGCGCGCGCCGGATTGGATTGGAACGCCTGCTCTTGTATTAGGGAGGCTAGGTCTGCTTCCGGACGCCCTCGCAACATGCAGGTGTGCAATGGGCGATGGGCCCAGACCCCTGCGCCATAGGATTTAGACCGACGTGCTGACCTATCTGTTGTGCCTAGGTAGGGCTGCGACGTGTTGATCTTTCGAGGGCGGGCATGACCCAGGAAAGTGTGTCCGGCCAAAGGGGATCGAGCGTGTCGGGTAATATGGTGCACCCTTGCAGGGAAGTTTATCTATTCGAATAGCCATGATCTTCGGTAACAGGACGACTTGGAGTTGTACCTCAATCTTATGACAACTAGAACCGGATACTTAATAAAACACACCCTTCCAAGTGCCAGATACAACCCGGTGATCGCGACAGGGCGACGAGGGGAGGATCACCGGGTAGGTTTATGCTATGCGATGCTACTTCGTGAATGTACCATCTACTCTCTTCTACATGCTGCAAGATGGAGGCTGCCAGAAGCATAGTCTTCGACAGGACTAGCTATCCCCCTCTTATTCTGGCATTCTACAGTTCAGTCCACCGATATTGCCCCTTTACACAGATACCCATACATAAGTAGTGTATATCCTTGCTTGCGAGTACTTTGGATGAGTACTCACGGTTGCTTTTCTCCCCCTTTCCCCCCTTTTTCTTTCTTCCTGGTTGTCGCAACCAGATGCTGGAGCCCAGGAGCCAGACGCTACCGTCGACGATGACTCCTACTGCTCCGGAGGTGCCTACTACTACGTGCAGGCCGCTGACAACAACCAGGAGTAGTTTAGGAGGATCCCAGGTAGGAGGCATGCGCCTCTTTCGATCTGTATCCCAGTTTGTGCTAGCCTTCTTAAGGCAAACTTGTTTAACTTAAGTCTGTACTCAGATATTGTTGCTTCCGCTGACTCGTCTATGATCGAGCACTTGTATTCGAGCCCTCGAGGCCCCTGGCTTGTATTATGATGCATGTATGACTTATTTATGTTTTAGAGTTGTGTTGTAATATCTTCCCGTGAGTCCCTGATCTTGATCGTACACGTTTGCGTGCATGATTAGTGTACGATTGAATCGGGGGCGTCACATGCATCCCAACATGGCGCTCTTCCGCCACTACTTCTTCCCTCAGATCCAAAAGGGGGGCGCCATTTCCGGTTGTGTCGCCTGGATCCCAAGGTCCAAGGGGACAAACCGGAGGGCGCTCAGAAGGAGAGGTGGGAGGAGTGGTGGGGCCGGTGGTGCTGGATTGAGGAGGAGGATCCACAAGAATTCTGCCAGGTTCGCTAGGCGCCGCCGGTCCACAGAAATGACTGGAGCGATGTCGATGCCGACGACGCGAAGCTCACGGTTGCCACCACTAGGATCCTTCGCCTCACCGAGGCCAGGCTCACCCTCGAGATGATCGGGGCGGATTTCATCCGTCGCCGAATCGCCCCGTTGCACAACAAGGGGAAGACGGCCTGGCTTTTCACGAATGCGGCCGACATCATGAGGCTTCGCCCCGGCCTCGACCACAACCTCACGGTGATGGGGCATGCCCACTTCTGTTAGCTGCTCTTCCAGCTCGACGTGAACTGCGACGGCTAGGTCGAGCGGTCCGGCAAGGACGTGAAGGCCACCGCGAAGGCCGGCAAGGTCGCCAAGGGGCCCTTGTTTGGGTTGCCGGTGGGGGTGGTCCCGCTGAGCAACAACTCGCACCGAAACGACATCATTGCCATGATGCCAAAGTTCAACGCGCACGGCCTCGTCCCAAATTGGGCTGAGCCGCCGGAGGATCAAGTGCAGGAGTTTTTTGACACCTTGGAGGAGAAGTACATTCGCGATGAGTCGCGGCTCGTCCAGGACACCACCCAGGCGGAGCTGGACTACATCGCCGCCAGGGCGGCGGAGGCGGAGCTCGCCAAGGAGGCCGGCAGTGTGGAGGACAAGGCCGCGGCGGCTGAAGAAGAGAGGGAGCTCGCCCAGTGGGCGGAGTCCGCTGGGGAGGCCAGCAGCGCCGGCACTGGGGCCCCTCTCATCGAAGACGTGGTCGACGAGTCGTCGTCGGAGGAGGTTGAGACTGTCGATCCCCCGGCCACGGGGAGAGGGCGAGTCCTGCGGCGGGCCAGCTTTGGGGAGCCGGTCTGGCCCGATAGGGCTGCGCAACCGCAGCAGACCCAGGAGGGGTCCACGCGCCAGACTAGGGCCGTGGCAGCGAGGAAGTTGGTGAGGGCCGCGGTGACGAAGAAGAAAGCAACTGCCTCTTCTTCGTCCAAGCATGGCCAGACTCCACCTTCTTCCCCTCCTCCGGCAGACATCGACGTGGAGGTCGTCTTTGACTTCGGGTCCCTCAGCCCAAGGAGGAAGAGGAAGGCAGCAGAAGAGGAAGTGGAGGACGAGTAAGGGTCTTGTTCCTTTTCGTCACCTCCGTCCCCTCAGACTGTGCCGCTGATTTTGATTTGTCTTCATCTTTGCAGGGACGTGGAGACGCTGGCCCAGAGGATGAAGATGGCCAGGACCTCGACAGGCGGCCAGTCCCCGGCGGGCACTTTGAGCATGCAACTGGTGGTGGTGAGCAGCCCGGACAGCAGCCCCCGGCGTAGCCCCCAGCTTAAGTTCACCACTTGCTCCCCCTCAACGCGCGCCAAGGTATGATCCCTTGGTGCTGACCTCGCCGTGGTTGCAGGAGGAGGACGGCAGCAGGAGGAGCCACTGGGGGCCACCTTCAACACACCGCCCCCATCGACCATGCCGCCCCGAGGGGCGTCCCTGGCAAGGGCTCCAAGCATCGAGCCCCTGCGCACGGAGGAGGAGGAGGAGAACCCAGGTGCTGGTGGCTCCGTCCCGACGCCAGATGTTGGCGGGGAAGGGGCTACTTCTTCCCGGCCCGGCACGGGTAAGTGATTTGCCTTCTGTCCCTACTCCTTGTCCCGCCTCTCATACTCGGCTTTTTGCTTTTCAGCAAGCATCTCGACTTGTCGGCAGTTCTGGAGGTCGTGGCCCTTGGTGCGGTGGATCTTGCAATACTGCTTGTTGGAGCCCCCTGGCTTGTTGGCAGCCGCCAAGGCCCGGCAAGCGGCGCACCCGGCAATCTCCTTGCCGGGGTCGTCTGCCTTGGCCTTCTTGGCAGCGCCGGTATCGTCGGATCCCTCGACGGCAAGCATGACCTTGCCCTTGCGTTTCCTGTTGTGATGCCGACCCTTCTTCGTCGGGGCGGCGGTGTCTTCGTCAGTAGAGTCGGTTTCCATGCCGGCGTCCTCGTCGGGGTACTTCCTCCCCTCTTCGGCTCGAGCACATCTATCGGCCAGAACGTAAAGTTCGGCCACATCTTTGACCTTGTTCATCACCAGCTCTTCATGCATCTTGCGGTTATGCACATTCTGATGGAATGTGCTAATCACGGTGGCGGGATGAACATCTGGGATGTTGTATTGCAACCGGCTGAACCTCTGTATGTATTTGCGCAGGATTTCACCTTCCTTCTGGGGAATGATATGCAAATCACTCGCCTGGCCATGAGCTTGGTAGCCTCCGGTGAAGGCACCGACGAACTCATGGCACAGATCCGACCAAGAAGAAATGGAATCCGCCGACAAGTGCATCAACCAAGACATGACACTGGGTTTCAGGGCCAACGGGAAGTAATTGGCGAGCACCTTGTCGTCACGAGCTCCAGCGGCTTGCATCGCGATGGTGTAGATGCTGAGGAACTCTGACGGATGGGTCTTGCCGTTGTACTTCTCGCTGACGTTAGGCTTGAACGTGCGGTGGGACGGCCACTGGAACTGCCGCAGCTCACGGGTAAAGGCTAGGCAACCCACCTCATAAGGTAGGCCGCCGGAGCCTCCCAGTGCTGGGTGGTCCATAGCGGGCCCCGCCCGCTTATCTGACTGGTGGCGTGTGTCGCGCCGGCGCTCGATGGTGGTTCAGGCGTCTTCATGGGCTCGCTCCCGAAGAACTTGGCGCTGATCGCGGTGGGTCAGTGGGGTCGGACGCCAAAGATGTCGGAGGAAATCGACACCTATGGAATCACTGGGATCCCTTCTACTGTTGGCGGGCGTGGGGTTGTGCAAATAGCGGGTCTGACAGGAAGCACACAGATCGTTTGCCCAGGTTCGGGCCGCGAAGATGCGTAATACCCTAGTCCTGCTTTCGTGGATGTATTCGAGTGTTCTTGTGTTCTTGAGCTAGCTACGGGGTGTAACTTGCCCAGAAGATCCCAATCCTCCTCCTGGTCGCCTCGGGCCTCCTTTTATAGGCAAAAGGGGCTGCCACAGTGGCACACGGGAGGTGGAAAGGTGTATAGTGGATGAGTCTATCCTCTGGCACCGTCGGATAAACACATTTAAAGCGCTGCCGACGTGCCCCTCTCGCTTTATCGGGGATGGCAAGGAAGCACGTCCCAGCTGTCGCCGCCTCGCCTGGCTTCGACGCGCGCCCGAGCTGACGAGGCATCGTGGCGCCACGTTAGCTGGCTGCTGGGCTGGCGCGGTGGTGGAGCCTTCATGAAGACCTGCATGCCACCACGCAGGTGCTTGCTGAGTCGGTCGTGGAGGCCGCTCGTCGCCACGTAGGTGCCTACTCAGCTGGTTGAGCTGGCAGCTGCATGGCGACAGTGGTGGAGCCGTGGCAGACGCGGGCCCGGCCGCGGCCCCGTAAGTGTCTTTGGCAAGGGTCTTGCCGCGGCACCGTGGTCGTCCCCGGCAAGGGTCTTGTTGGGGGTCTCGTGGATCTCCTCGGCAAGGATCTCACCGAGGGTCGTCGCCTTCTGGTCCTCATCTGATCTCGTGTGTTCATGATCTTGATGAAGATCTGCATGCCACCATAGAGGTGCCTCCCGAGCCTTGGTTCCAATGTATTTGGTTGGTGGTGTTGGAACCCGCGGGCTCAAGGGTGGCTTGCCCTGCTAGCATCGGGCAAGTTGCCCCGGCGAGGCTCTTGCCGGGGCTGCGGAGGCTGCCCCGGCAAGGATCTTGCCGGGGGAGTCCACCTCGCCCTCTTGCTCTTTTGTGTTTCTTGGTCTTGGCATTGCCTTGTTTGTCTTGTGCTCCGGCTTCTCTCCGGCTTCCCTCCTCTGCCCTGCTAAGTGTGGCCGCGGGCGCGACTCTGACTGCCCGTGCACAAGTAAAGGGGTCAAAAGGAGAGCCGCTACTTTTGTACACTGATAGGGTGCCCCGAGGGGGCACAACCCACCAGGGCACGCCAGGCCCCCCTGGTGCGCCCAGGTGGGTTGTGCCCACCTCGGTGGCCTCCTGCACCCCTTTTTTGCACTATAAATTCCCAAATATTCCGAAACCCCCCTGGCGCGCCCTGGTGGGTTGTGCCAACCTTGGTGGCCTCCTGTACCCCTTCTTTGCACTATAAATTCCCAAATATTCTGAAACCCTTCAGGGTTACCCTAGATCAGAAGTTCCTCCTCCGCAAGGCTCTGTAGCCACCGAAAACCAATCTGGACCCGTTCCGGCACCCTGCCGGAGGGGGGAATCATCTCCGGTGACCATCTTCATCATCCCGGAGGCCACCACGATGAGGAGGGAGTAGTTCACCCTCGAGGTTGAGGGTTTGTATCAGTAGCTATGAGTTTGATCTCTCTCTCGTGATCTATATCATGGGCTTTGTTAATATAGTTGGATCATATGATGTTTCTCCCCTCTATATTCTTGTTATGATGAATTGAATCTTAACCCTTCAAAGTTTTGTCTTGTCGGATTGAATATTCAGAAATGAGAGCACATGATATATGTCTTGCAATATGAATACTTGAGGTGACAATGAGGTATCCTACTGATTCACTTGATATGTGTTATGGCATTCAACTCGCGGATTCCCGCGGTGATATTGGGGTAATCTATGCATAGGGGTTGATGCACGTTTTTCTCCGACGGAACTTTGGGGTCTCTTTATAGTTCTTTGTGTGGATTGAGTATTATGAATATGAGTTTGCTTTGGTGTTATTCTAGTACGAACTCTAGGATAGATCGAACGGAAAAAATACCTTTGTGTTATTTTAGTACGAACTCTTGAATAGATCGAACGGGAAGAATAGCTTTGAGGTAGTTTCGTGCCCTACAAACAATTCCTATCTTTTGTTCTCCGCTAATAGGAACTCGGGAGTGATTCTTTATTGCGCTTTGAGGGATAAACATATGATCGAACTATGTTAGCATTGTTGAGAGGTTGCACTAGCGAAAGTATGGACCCTAGGCCTCATTTTTAAGAATTGCAATACCGTTTTTGTGCCCGTTTACTATTTGCTACCTTGCTGTTTTTATTTATTCAGATTATAAAAATATATTTCTACCATCCATATTGCACTTTTATCACCATCTCTTCGCCGAACTAGTGCACCTATACATTTTGCCATTGTATTGGGTGTGTTGGGGACACAAGATATTTCTTGTATTTGGTTGCAGGGTCGTTTGAGAGAGACCATCTTCATCCTACACCTCTCACGGATTGATAAACCTTAGGTCATCCACTTGAGGGAAAATTGCTACTGTCCTACAAAACTCTGGGCTTGGAGGCCCAACACGTGTCTACAAGAATAAAGTTGCGTAGTAGACATCAGGGATCCATGTATGAGAACAAAGTGTGGACTTTGTATGACTTGCCCGATGATCGGCAAGCCATAGAGAATAAATGGATCTTCAAGAAGAAGACTGACACTAACGATAATGTTACAATCTACAAAGCTCGACTTGTTGCGAAAGGTTTTCGACAAGTTCAAGGATTTGACTACGATGAGGCCTTCTCACCAGTAGCGATGCTTAAGTCTGTCTGAATCATGTTAGCAATTGCTGCATTTTATGATTATGAAATTTGGCAAATGGATGTCAAAACTGCATTCCTTAATGGATATCTTAAAGAAGAGTTGTATATGATGCAACCAGAAGGTTTTGTCGATCCTAAAGGTGCTAACAAAGTGTGCAAGCTCCAGCGATCCATTTATGGACTGGTGCAAGCCTCTCGGAGTTCGAATATACACTTTGATAGTGTGATCAAAGCATATGGTTTTATACAAACTTTTGGAGAAGCCTGTATTTACAAGAAAGTGGGTGGGAGCTCTGTAGCATTTCTAATATTATATGTGGATGACATATTGTTGATTGGTAATAATACCGAATTTCTGGATAGCATAAAAGGATACTTGAATAAGAATTTTTCAATGAAAGACCTCGGTGATGCTGCTTATATATTGGGCATTTAGATCTATAGAGATAGATCAAGACGCTTAATTGGACTTTCACAAAGCACATACCTTGATAAAGTTTTGAAGAAGTTCAAAATGGATCAGTCAAAGAAAGGGTTCTTGCATGTGTTACAAGGTGTGAAGTTGAGTCAGACTCAATGCCCGACCACTGCAGAAGATAGAGAGAAAATGAAAGTCATTCCCTATGCCTCAGCCATAGGTTCTATCATGTATGCAATGCTGTGTACCAGATCTGATGTGTGCCTTGCTATAAGTTTAGCAGGGAGGTACCAAAGTAATCCAGGAGTGGATCACTAGACAGCGGTCAAGAACATCCTGAAATACCTGAAAAGGACTAAGGATATGTTTCTCGTTTATGGAGGTGACAAAGAGCTTGTCGTAAATGGTAACGTCGATGCAAGCTTTGACACTGATCCGGATGACTCTGAGTCACAAACTAGATACATATTTATATTGTATGGTGGAGCTGTCTGTTGGTGCAGTTCCAAGCAGAGCGTCGTGGCGGGATCTACATGTGAAGCGGAGTACATAGCTACTTCGGAAGCAGCAAATGAAGGAGTCTGGATGAAGGAGTTCATATCCGATCTAGGTGTAATACCTAGTGCATGGGGTCCAATGAAAATCTTTTGCGACAATACTGGAGCAATTTCCTTGGCGAAGGAATCCAGATTTCACAATAGAACCAAACACATCAAGAGACGCTTCAGCTCCATCCGCGATCAAGTCAAGGAGGGAGACATGGAGATTTGCAAAATACATACGGATCTGAATGTTGCAGACCCGTTGACTAAGCCTCTTCCACGAGCAAAACATGATCAGCACCAAGACTCCATGGGTGTTAGAATCATTACTATGTAACCTAGATTATTGACTCTAATGCAAGTGGGAGACTGAAGGAAATATTCCCTAGATGCAATAATAAAGTTGTTATTTATATTTCCTTATATCATGATAAATGTTTGTTATTCATGCTATAATTGTATTAACCGGTGTCGGATCACGGGTTCCGGCAAAACCCTCAAGGTTCGAACACTGGGGTGCGCGCGAAGTTCCTTCCTCCCTACTGATCCGCGTCCTAACTGGCTAAGATCTCAAGAACGAACTCGACAAACTCACAACACAAAAGACACAATATTTATACTGGTTCGGGCCACCGTTGTGCTGTAACACCCTACTCTAGTGTGGTGGTGGTGGATTGCCTCTTGGGCTGATGATGAACAGTACAAGGGGAAGAACGGCCTCCTGAGGTTGAGGTGTTCTTGTGCTCGGTGTGTGGCTAAGGATTGGCTCTCGATCTGATCCCGCCTCTACTGTGGTGGCTAGTTCTACTTATATAGGCCCTGGTCCTCTCCCCAAATATTGAGCGGGAAGGGAGCCAACAACGGCCAATTCGAAAGGGGACAACTAGTACAGCTTATCCTGACAAAACTAGTCTTCGCCTGCAAAAGGCTCTGGTGGTGACGTCGTCTTGGGCTCCATGGTGACCTCCGTCTTGCCGTCCTGCTGGTCTTGGTCTTGTTGCACTGATATGGAAACCTTTGCTTGACGCCTCGGTACTCTGCGCCTGCGCTTCCCCCCTTTAGCACCAAAGAGGAAACAAGGACGCTGCACGCGCTGGTGCCCGCCTGGCGCCCGCCTGATCTTGATCATCATGGCTCACGTCACGAGAACCTCGCGAGGTTTGCCCTGCCTTGATCTCTCCGCTCCTCGCGAGGCAACCTGGTGAGGCCGCTCCCGAGGAGGTCTTGTGTCGTCCGCCTCGCAAGGCCTGGCCCCTTGCGAGGGTCTTGAATGCCTTGTTGATGAAGATGGGCCGTACAGGCCCTCTAGCACAGCCACGCCGCGAGCCGCAGGCAGGCAAGTCTGGGGACCCCCGTTCCTAGAACGCCGACAACCGGAAACTTAGTACATGTGTGAATACATAGACAAACAGAGTGTCCCTAGTATGCCTCTACTTGACTAGCTCGTTAATCAAAGATGGTAAGTTTCCTAACCATAGACATGTGTTGTGATGTGATCAATGGGATCACATCATTAGAGAATGATGTGATGGACAAGACCCATCTGTTAGCTTAGCATAATGATCATTTAGTTCTATTGCTACTGCTTTCTTCATGACTTATACATATTCCTCTGACTATGAGATTATGGAACTCCCGAATACCGGAGGAACACTTTGTATGCTATCAAATGTCACAACGTAACTGGGTGATTATAAAGATGCTCTACAGGTGTTTCCGAAGGTTTTTGTTGAGTCGGCATAGATCGAGATTAGGATTTGTCACTCCGTGTATCAGAGAGGTATCTTTGGGCCCTCTCGGTAATGCACATCACTATAAGCCTTGCAAGCAATGTGACTAATGAGTTAGTTACGGGATGATGCATTACGGAACGAGTAAAGAGACTTGGCGGTAACGAGATTGAACTAGGTATGATGATACGAACGATCGAATCTCGGGCAAGTAACATACCGATGACAAAGGGAATAACGTATGTTGTTATGCGGTTTGACCGATAAAGATCTTCGTAGAATATGTAGGAGCTAATATGAGCATCCAGGTTCCGCTATTGGTTATTGACCGGAGATGTGTCTCGGTCATGTCTACATAGTTCTCGAACCCGTAGGGTCCGCACGCTTAACGTTCGATGACGATTTGTATTATGAGTTATGTGTTTTGATGACCGAAGTCTGTTCGGAGTCCCGAATGAGATCACGGACATGACGAGGAGTCTCGGAATGGCTGAGAGGTAAAGATTGATATATTGGACGAAGGTATTCGGACACCGGAAAGATTTCGGGACGTTTCAGATATTTATCGGGGAACCGAGGGGTTACCGGAACCCCCCGGGGAAGTTATGGGCCTTGATGGGCCATAAGGGAGTAGGAGAGGGCAGCCCACAGGGTGGTGCGCGCCCCCCTCCCAAGGGATTCCGAATATGACTAGGGGGAGGGGGCGCGGCCCCCTCTTTCCTCTCCCTCTCCTTCCCTCCTTCCCCCTCTTGGAATAGGAAAGGGAGTCCAACTAGGATTGGGAATCCTAGTTGGACCCCCCCTTGGCGCGCCCCCTCATGGCCGCTGGCCTCCTCCCTCTCCTCCTTTATATACGGGGGCGGGGGCACCCCAAAGGCACATCAATTGTTTCTTAACCGTGTGCAGTGCCCCCTCCACAGTTTACCACCTCGGTCATATTGTCGTTGTGCTTAGGCGAAGCCCTGCGTGGATCACATCATTAACACTGTCACCACGCCGTCGTACTGACAAAACTCTCCCTCGACCCTCTACTGGATCAAGAGCTCGAGGGACGTCATCAAGCTGAACGTGTGCTGACCACGGAGGTGCCGTACGTTCGGTACTTGTATCGGTTGGATCATTGATGTCTACTACACAACTTTATTCTTGTAGACTCGTGTTGGCCTCCAAGCGTAGAGTTTTGTAGGACAGTAGCAATTTTCCCTCAAGTGGATGACCTAAGGTTTATCAATCCGTGGGAGGTGTAGGATGAATACGGTATCTCTCAAACAACCGTACAACCAAGTACAAGAATTTTCTTGTGTCCCCAACACACCCAATACAATGGCAAATTGTATAGGTGCACTAGTTCGGCGAACAGATGGTGATAAAAGTGTAATATTGATGGTAGAAATACATTTTTATAATCTGAATAAATAAAAACAGCAAGGTAGCAAATAGTAAAAGGGCACAAAAACGGTATTGCAATGCTTGAAAATGAGGCCTAGGGTCCGTAATTTCACTAGTGCAACCTCTCAACAATGCTAATATAATTGGATCATATAACCATCCCTCAAAGTGCGATGAAGAATCACTCCAAAGTTCCTATCTAGCGGAGAACATAAGAATAAATTGTTTGTAGGGTACAAAACCACCTCAAAGCTATTCTTTCCGTTTGATCTATTCAAGAGTTCGTACTAAAATAACACAAAGCTATTCTTTCCGTTCGATCTATCCTAGAGTCCGTACTAAAATAACTCCAAAGCAAATTCATATTCATAATACTCAATCCAAAACAAAGAACTTCAAACAGTGCCCCAAGATTTCTACCAGAGAAACAAAGACAAGTACGTGCATCAACCCCTTTGCATAGATTATCCCAATGTCACCTCGGGAATCCGCGAGTTGAGTGCCAAAACATATATCAAGTGAATCAATACGATACCCCATTGTCACCACGATTATTCAATTGCAAGACATATATCAAGTGTTCTCAAATCCATAAAAGTATTCAATCTGATAACAACGATATCTCAAAGGAAAAAACTCAACTCATCACAACAAGATAGAGAGGGGAAAACACCATATGATCCGGCTATATTAACAAAGTCCGCAATACATCAAGATACGTTGGAGACGCATCGGCATCCCCAAGCTTAATTCCTACTTGTCCTCGAGTAGGTAAATGATAAAAGAAATAATTTATGAAGTGTGAATGCTAGCAAAGTGCATAAGTTTGATCAATGATAATTTCAATCACTTTTCCTAGTATCATAACAACAATTCTTTCTCATAAAACTTCTCATGTTATAGTGGCAACCAATTCACATGTTAAGGTTCAAACTATGAATTCTCTTGAAACCCAACAACCCATGTTCTTAGTCACCAAGCAATTTGTCGGTGTACAAAAGTAGGGGCCTCCTTTTGACCCCTTTACTTGTGCACGAGCAGTCAGAGCCGTGCGCCCCGGCCACACGTAGCAGGGCAAAGGAGGGAAGCCGGAGAAAAGCCGAAGCCTAAGACAAACAAGGCAACGCCAAGACCAAGAAACCGAAGAGCAGAGGCGCAAGCAGGTTCCCTCGGCAAGACCCTTGCCGGGGCAGCCTCAGCAGCCCCGGCAAGAGCCTTGCCGGGGCAGCTCGCCCAACACCAGCGGAGTGAGCCACCCTTGAGCCCAAGAGTTCCAAACGCCGCCAACGACTATGTTGGGACTAAGGCTCGGGAGGCACCTCCGTGGAGGCATGCAGATCTTTGTCAAGATCATAAACATGTGAGATCAGATGAGGACCAGAAGATGGCGACCCTCGGTGGGATCCTAGCCGAGGAGATCCACAAGACCCCCGGCAAGTGCCTTGCCAGGGATGACTGCAATGCCACGACAAGACCCTTGCCGGGCCCCCAGCAAGGCCCTTGCCGAGGGCATCAGCGGGGCCACTGCCAAGCCCGCACCAGCCAAGACTCCACCGCCGTCCCCAAGCAGCTGCTAGCTCAACCAGCTGGGTAGGCACCTGCGTGGCGACGGGCGGCCTCTACACCAATTCAGCAAGCACCTGCGTGGTGGCATGCAGATATTCATGAAGACCCTACCACTGCGCCACCTCAGCTGCCTGCCTACCTACATGGCGCCACATGCATCGTTGTCCTGGGCGCGTGTCGAAGCAAGGCGAGGCGGTGATGGACGGGACGCGCCTTGTTCCCGTCCCCGATAAAGCTAAGGGACACCTAAGCGATGCATTAAATGCGTCTTGTCCTGTAACACGGGCGATAAGCTCTCAGCACTGTACACCTTTCCACCTCCCGTGTGCCACTGTGGCAACCCCTTTTTCCTATAAAAGGAGGCCCGAGGCGACCAGGAGAGGGATCCGGCTCTTTTGTGCAAGTTACACCCCGTAGCTAGCTCAAGAACACAAGAACACTCAATACATCCACCAAAGCAGGACTAGCGTATTACGGATCCTCACGGCCCGAACCTGGGTAAATGATCCGTGTGCTTCCTGTTAGACCTGCTCTTCTCACGACCCTACGCCCGCCAACCGTAGAAGGGATTCCAGTGATCCCATAGGTGTCGTTCCCACCGACATCTTTGGCGCGCCAGGTAGGGGGCGTAGTCGTGAGAATCTGATCTAGCAGATTAGCCTAGCGGTTCTTCATCGCCATGGCTCCCAAGAAGAAGACGATCACGGCGATCGGCTCGTCGGGAGCTGAACAGCCCGTGCTAGTGCGGACGAGCAGCGGGCCGGTCGCGGACAGAACCCGAGCCGCGGCCGGCGAGCACCAGCATCGCTCTGGCAGTCAGAGCCTAGCGAGCGGTGTCGTTCGTGTGCCAGACGACGGGCCGCGCATCGCCAAATCCAAAGACGGGGCTGGGCCCCCTGCAGGCGGCGCGGGGCCCTCGAGGGGCGTCGCTGTGCCCCCTACAGGCGGTGCAGCGACTTCCAAGACGCCCACCCCGGCGCCCACAACGCGCTCTTCCCATGGTGTGCGCAACGAGCAGCGTCACCACGCCGGTGACCCTGGACACCGCCGTGGGAAGAGCCCTGTGCATCGTCCGCGGGATGAAGGAGTCCGGCATGCCCGCCGAAGTGCTGGCGAAAATGGCACGCAGCCGCTGGGCCGTGATAGAGCTCCTTCTAATGTGGTTAGAAGTCGAAGCACGCCGCGGTCCCCGCAGCTGTCGCCACCACCCACGCCAGCAGAGGCTTTGGCACGCGCACAACTGCTCCTCGACTTCCCTCCTGCCGTGGAGAAGCTTGACGAGTGGAGAGCCACCATCCGGAGCCTCGTCGTCGTCGCCAATAAAGATGATCCGCGATCGGTTGGGCCCTCGGGCCGGCGCTTCGTCGAGCCGCCACATGTCAGCGGTGGGAGAACCGGGGAGCTACAGCCACAGTACACTCTCCTCCCCCGCGCCAGTTGCCGCCGGTGCCGGTCCGTCGTGACGACGCATGTGATAACATTTCCATAGCGTCGTCCGACGCACGGACCCACCGCGACCAGCGCCAAGTTCTTCGAGAACGAGCCCATGAAGACGCTCGAACCACTATCGAGCGCCGGCGCGATACACGCCACCCGTCGGATAAGCAGGCGGGACCCGCTATGGACCACCCAGCACCGGGGGGCTCCGGCGGCCTACCTTACGAGGTGGGTTGCCCAGCCTATACCCGTGAGCTGCGGCAGTTCCAGTGGCCGTCCCACCGCACGTTCAAGCCCGACGTCGGCGAGAAGTACAACGGCAAGACCCATCCGTCAGAGTTCCTCAGCATCTACACCATCGCGATGCAAGCTGCCGGAGCTCGCGACGACAAGGTGCTTGCCAATTACTCCCCGTTGGCACTGAAGCCCATTGTCATGTCTTGGTTGATGCACTTGCCGGCGGATTCCATTTCCTCTTGGTCGAGTCTGTGACACGAGTTCGTTGGTACCTTCACAGGAGGCCACCAAGCTCATGGCCAGGCTAGTGATTTGCATATCATCCCCGAGAAGGAAGGGGAAACCCTGCGCAAGTACATCCAGAGGTTCAGCCGGGTGCAATACAACATCCCCGATGTTCATCCCGCCGCCGTGATTAGCGCGTTCCATCAGAACGTGCACAACCGCAAGATGCACGAAGAGCTGGCGATGAACAAGGTTAAGGATGTGGCCGAACTTTATGTTCTGGCCGATAGGTGCGCCCGGGCTGAAGAGGGAAGGAAGTACCCCGGCGAGGACGCCGGCATGGAAACCGACTCTACTGATGAAGACACTGCCGCCCCGACGAAGAAGGGCTGGCGTCGCAACAGGAAACGCAAGGGCAAGACCGTGCTTGCCGTCGAGGGATCCGACGACACCGGCGCCGCCAAGAAGGCCAAGGCAGACGACCCTGGCAAGGAAATTTCCGGGTGCGCCACCTGCCGGGCCTTGGCGGCTGCCGACAAGCCAGGGGGCTCCGAAAAGCAGTATTGCAAGATCCACCGCACCAAGGGCCACGACCTCCAGAACTGCTGGCAAGTCGAGCTACTTGCTGAGAAGCAAAAAGCTGAGTATGAGAGGCGGGACAAGGAGAAGGGCCAGGATGGTGCCGAGGGATCCGGCAAGAAGCATGGCGGCCAAGGAGGTCGCTGCGGCAAGGATAACCAACAAGAGAGGCCCGCTCGGGGCCACAACAAGAAGCAAGAAGACGACGATCATGACGAGGACGACGAGTCCGGCAGACAAGAGTTTCAGAAGGCTACAGAGGCCATGTGCGTCAATGGAGGCGCCTTGCTGCATACTTCTCACCGCCAGCTCAAACAGTGGGCGCGTGAGATCACTGTAGTGGAGCCCTCGTTCGACGCTCAGAAGCCGCTGAAGTGGTCCAGCACGCCCCTCATCTTTGACGCCGAGGACCACCCTGACCGCACAACTGCGGTCGGGTGTTTGCCGTTGTTGGTCTCACCAACAATACGCAACCTCAAGGTGAACAAGATGCTGGTCGACGGCGGGGCCGGTCTGAACTTGATCTCGCCCGTTGTGATCAAAAGGCTGCAAATTCCTGATGGAGACCTCGAGGAAACGGGCACGTTTCAAGGGGTCAACCCGGGAAGGAGCCAGCCGAAGGGGAAGGTCACACTACCTGTGACGTTTGGAGGCGAGTTGAACTACAGGACGGAGAGGATTGTCTTTGATGTAGCCGAGATCCTCTTGCCCTACAACGGGATCCTCGTCCGCCCGGCACTAGCCAAGTTCATGGTAGTGTCGCACTACGCCTACAACACGCTGAAGATGCCTGGGCCGATGAACATCATCACCGTCCCCTCCGACAAGAAGGACGCTCTGATTTGCGCCGACCTACTCTACCGGGAAGCAGTTGCAGCAGCTGCCGCAAGGCACTTGCTCCTGCCGCTGAAGCCCCGGGAGGGAAGAAGAAGACCGGTAAGACCTCTCGCACCCACTCTGGCAAGCACACCTCTTCAGAGTGTTGTGCTACCGTCGAGGACGTGCCAGAGAGCTCCACCAGCAAGAGCAAGAAATCTAGAGCTGCGCCACCAGAGACCAAGAAGGTGTCCGTCAAGGAGGATGGTACGGGAGGGGCTTTCACCATAAGCTCCACCCTTGACAGCAAATAGGAAAGCACACTCGTCACTTTCCTGCGGGCGAATGTCGATGTGTTTGCGTGGCAAGCATCTGACATCCCCGGCGTTCCCAGGGAAGTGATTGAGCACCATCTTGCTGTCTGTCCCCATGCGCGACCCGTCAAGCAGAAGGTCAGGAAGCAAGCTTTGGAACGGCAAGAATTCATCACAGAGGAGATCCGAAAGTTGGAAGCAGTAGGCTTGGTGAGGGGAGTGCTCCATCCGACGTGGTTGGCCAATCCGGTGGTGGTGCGCAAGGCAAACGGGAAGTGGAGGCTGTGTATTGACTACACAAATATCAATAAGGCTTGTCCTAAGGACCCCTTCCCGTTGCCGCGCATCGACCAGATTGTTGACTCCACGGCCGGGTGTCATCTGTTATCATTCCTCGACGTCTACTTGGGCTACCACCAGATCTTCATGACAAGAGAAGACGAAGAGAAGATAGCATTCATCACCCCATGTGGTACGTATTGCTTTTTACGGATGCCTTTCGGGTTGAAGAGTGCTGGTTTAACATTTGCAAGGGCAGTCCAAATTGGTTTTGAGCCCCAGCTACATAGAAATATGGAAGCCTATATGGATGACATAGTGGTCAAAACCAAGGATAGGGCAACTCTTGTACAAGACTTAGAAGAGACGTTTGCCAACCTGCGCAAGATCAACCTCAAGCTGAACCCTGAGAAGCGTGTCTTCGGTGTTCCGTCCGGCAAACATTATCGGGTTCTTTGTGTCGCAGCGTGGGATCGAGGCAAACCCAGACAAGATCAAGGCTATCGAGCAGATTGAGGTGCCCAAGCGGATCAAGGATGTGCGTCGGCTCACTGGCTGCGTTGCCGCCATGAGCCGATTCATCTCCAAGTCTGCCGAGCGCGCCCTTCCCTTTTTCAAGATCTTGAAGAAGGCGGGCCCAATGGAGTGGACCCCAGAGGCCGAGGCGGCGTTGCAAGACCTAAAGAGATACCTTTCCTCTACACCGATACTAGTTGCGCCTAAACCACAAGAGCCGTTGCTACTGTATCTGGCGGCGATGAATCAAGTGGTCAGCGCCGCGCTAGTGGCGCAGAGGGAGGTTGACGAAGAGGAAGTGGCAACGGCAGGACCGGCAGACAACAAGTCAGAGACTCCCCCGGCAGGGCCTGGTGCCGGCAAGGCAAGGATCCCGGCAGAGTCTGACGCCATCAGGACAGAGCCCACGCAGTCAAGTGGAGTGGTGCAGAAGAAGAAGATGATGCAGCACCCGATTTACTTTGTCAGCTCCCTCTTGCAGGGGGCTAGGTCAAGATACTCCAGTGTGCAGAAATTGCCCTTCGGCCTCCTTATGGCCTTGAGGAAGCTGCGTCATTACTTCCAAGCCCACGAGATCACTTTCGTCACCCGCCTCCCGTTGCAACGGATACTGCACAACCCAGACGCAACCGGAAGGATTGTGGAGTGGGCCTTGGAGTTATCAAGCTTTGGGTTGAAGTTTGAAAGTACTTCAACCATCCAGAGTAGAGTCCTGGCGGAGTTCATTGCAGAATGGACCTCAACGCCTGATGAAGAGATCTAGGAGACCACTCTCCCCGGCAAGGAAACAACTCGCGACTGGATTATGTACTTTGACGGAGCTTTCTCGCTGCAAGGCACCGGTGCTGCTGTGCTGCTCGTCGCACCCACCGGAGAGCACCTCAAGTATGTAATCCAGATGCACTTTCCCAGGGAGATGTCCACCAACAACACTGCTTAGTACGAGGGGTTGCTGGCCAGTCTCAGGATCACGGCAGACCTCGGAGTTAAAAAGCTCATCGTCAGGGGTGATTCGCAGCTTGTCGTCAGACAAGTCAACAAAGATTATCAGAGCCCGTTGATGGAGGCCTACGTAGATGAGGTGAGGAAGCCAGAGGAGCGCTTTGACGGTATACAAGCGGAGCATGTTCCCCGAGCGGAGAACGACATTGCTGATTACCTGTCAAAGCGTGTTGCATTCAAGTTACCTGTGGAACCAGGTACCTTTTTTGCTTCGGTTAACTCAACCATCCGTCGAACCATCAACAGAGCAGAACAAGCGGAGGAAATCAGGCCCCGGCAAGTCCTTTCCCGCTGAGCCCCCAGGGGCCGCTGGCAAGGTCGTTGCCGTGGACTCCGAGCCTGCCAAGGAGCGACCGACTCCGGCGGGCCATCAAGCCCTCGCCGTAGAGACAGCCGCTCCCATGGCAGAAGAAATGCACTTGGTCCTCGCCGTCGAGCCCCAGGCTCTGGCATGGGCACAACATACTGTCCGATTCCTCGAAACAGGGGAGCTTCCTGGGGAGCAGGAAGAAGCGGAGAAAGTAGCCCGTCGGTCTGCTATGTATCAGTTCGTCGACGACGTCCTGTACAGGAAGAGACTGAACGGTGTGAAATTGAAGTGCATTCCCCGGGAGGAAGGACTGGAGCTGTTGGCGGAGATACATGGAGGCATATGTGGCTCCCACATAGGGTCGAGGGCCCTCGCCGGCAAGGCGTTTCGGCAGGGTTTCTTCTGGCCCACTGCCCTCCAGGATGCAACGACACTAGTAACCAAGTGTGAAGCGTGTCAGTTCCATTCAAAGAAGCTTCATCAACCAGTTCAAGCCCTTCAAACAATCCCTCTCTCCCGGCCATTCTCGGTCTGGGGGCTCGACATACTGGGCCCCTTCCCCCGTGCCGTCGGGGGCTTTGAGTACTTGTACGTTGCAATCGACAAGTTCACAAAGTGGCCGGAGGTGGAAGTAGTGAGGAAGGTGACAGCACAGTCAGCCGTCAAGTTCTTCAAGGGACCAGTCTGCCGTTTTGGTGTGCCCAATAGAGTCATCACCGACAACGGCATGCAGTTCACAAGCCACACCTTCATGCAATACATCCAAGACCTCGGCAGCAAGGTCTGTTTCGCCTCCGTGGCACACCCACGGAGCAACGGCCAGGCAGAGAGGGCAAATGCTGAAGTGTTGCGAGGCCCGAGGACAAAGACTTTTGACAAGCTACACAAGAGCGGAAGGCACTAGATTGATGAGTTGCCGGCGGTTCTTTGGTCGATCAGGACGACGCCAAATCGAGCCACCGGCCAGACACCCTTTGCCCTGGTCTACGGGGCAGAAGCAGTGCTCCCCACGGAACTCATATACAGGTCACCTCGACTGCTCGCTTACGATGAGCTTGAGCAAGAGCAATTGCGGCAAGATGACGCAACGCTCCTTGAGGAAGATCGTCTTCGGGCGACTGTGAGAGCAGCACGCTACCAGCAAGCCTTGCGCCGCTACCATAGCCGCAAGGTTCATGCCCGAAGCTTTGAGGAAGGCGACCTTGTTCTTCGGCGCGTTCAGTCGGCCAAGAATTCCAACAAGTTGACGCCGAAGTGGGAAGGCCCTTATCGGGTAATACGAGTCACCAGGACCGGCGCAGTCCGCCTGGAGACCGAAGATGCTGTCCCAGTGAGCAACTCCTGGAACATCGAGCATCTTCGCAAATTTTACCCATAAGGCGCGGCTTGCCGGGCCTCCCGGGAAGCCACCTTTTGTACAAGCTTTGTCGACAAGGCATGTAACCCTCTGTACAAAGCCAGGCGCAGACCCTGAGCATAAATAAACGAAGCGCTGGCGCCCTAAGTTATAGCATGCATGCTAGGTTGAGTCTCTCCCTCGGTTAGGGTTGATAGTGCTTAGCGGCGACTAACCCCTAGCATAGTGGTCGAGTGTGCGTCTTTCTGTCCTCTTTGGTTCGCAGGGCACGTGGATACTTCTGCTGAGCCGCTCGGGAGAAAGAGAACAGATCGGCGCTCCGACCCCGGCAAGCCAAGACTGTCAGGGGCTGTAGACACAAGGATCCAACCACGGCAAGCCAAGGTTGCCGGGTGCTGCGGATTCAGATAAGTCTTTCATCCCCTCTTATGCATTTCCGTATGGAACTGGGACAAATGAGACCTCGTTTTGCTCCGAAACCACCGTGCTCCCCCTTCTTCTTGTACCCAAGCCACTGGGACAGAACCGGATCGCAGACGTGGTGGCCAGGAAAAACGCGAGGGGCCTAACTCTGCTTCGCCCCTACCTCCGCCAGGAGCACGAGAATGACCGAGTGAAGTGGGGGGACGGCAAGGCCTGTTGCCAGGTGACAATGTTTATCTTAGAAATAACAAGGACTCGTTCCTTGGCATGGGCCTCGCTCACGCACAAAGAACCCGGCAAGCACCCTTTTTCATTAAAAACGTCCCGTACAAGTACAGTTCGTACGGAATAAAAAAACATGAGCAAGGGGATTACAAGCTTTAAATCTAACAACTGCCCGCAGGCTTACAAACTAAAAAGAGATGAGATGCCCGTAATCCCTTTCTTGTCCCTCTCCTCAGAAGGTGGAACAAGATAGCAGGAGGGCAAAAAGAGTGCCTAGGCAAGGTACGAGGAGTAGAAGGCACCAAGAGAACGTCTTGGTGTCGGGAAAGGAGCTGGAAGACGAGGCAGCGGGCTGGCAATACGCGACGAAGGCGTCGGTGCCCGCATACTCAGATTTGACGGCCGCCACCCGCCTTCTTCGCCTTCTCCGGTCCTCCTACACCAGCCGCCCAAGGTGACAATGGGGAGCGCCCTGATGGAGAGCTTGACGAGGAAGTCCCTCGGCAGGGCGCGAGGCCGAGGGAGGGGCGACACGGTCAGTCGAAGTCGGCATCCTGCCGCTCGACTCCCTCGTCGTTGTTGTCGCTGTCCTCCTCGTCACTCCCGCTCGAGGAGGAATCTTCATCGTCCGAGGAGCTCTCCACGCAGCACTTCAGGCGAGTTCCAAGATCTTTGAAGACCTTGACGGAGAGCAGGTTGTCCTCCATTAACTTGAAGTAGAGGACGAGCCCCGCCGTCAGGCTGTGGATGTGGGTGAACGTCTTCCATCCACGACGGAGGTACATGACCTGAGGGCGGGGAAGTCGACATCGACCCACGTGTCGCCATTCCCGCAGCCCCTCATGTGGAACCTGAGGGTCTGGGGCGGGTCACGCTCCATCTCCCAAGCAAATGGGGTAGGAAGACAAAGACGACGACGCGGTGGCCGGCGCAGCCTGATGAAGAACTCACAGGGCTGGTCCCCGACATGGCCCTCCATCGGGAGGGGCGCCGCTGGCGGAGGCAGGACCGGTGCGCTGCCCCGTCCACCTCTTCCCCGAGCGCCATGAAGACCTCGGCCTCGCCCCCTTACCCTTCCCCTCACGGCCGACTCCGCTGCCGCGAGATCTTGGGAAGGAGGGACGCGCTGTCGAGCAGCAACCCCCGCGCCCACCGTCGAAGGGCCGGCACTTCCCCTCGCCATGGCAGATGGAGGAAAGGAGCGGAGGTAGAAGTAAATGGATGATGGGAGAATGTGGGATGCTGTCCCCCTCCCCTTCTTATGAAGGGGCGGAGCCAGGGCTCGGCCGCCCCATTCGACCAATCCGGTCACCAAGGGCGCAGGGAATTAGGACCGACCCGCCGTCCCAATCAGCGACGGCCCGGTTTCCCGCCTGCCACCTGCATGAAGGACACGTGGCGAGCGAGCAGAGCCGAGGGGACGGGTAAGGCGACCGTTCCCCGCCCCGTGATCGTGGGGCGTGGGAGCCTTGAAGACCGCGACCCGAGTCCACTCAGTAAATGAGCCGCGCCTCCACGCCTCCCTCTTTTTACGGGGAAGGCGCGAGCCGCCTCTTTACTACGATGTGACGCATGTGTGCGGGAACCGCCCCACGCATGACCCCACGTCACGCACGCCCCTCCACGTCGCGCGTTCAACGCGGGTCGGTGGGAGGCGCAGCGGACCAAACAGTTACTGCGGTAAAATCCACCCCGCCTGCCCGCGCACCGCTCTGGGCCTGGCCCAACAACGCGTCGCGGTTATGTCTGGCCTAGGCCCGGGGCTACTGTCGGTGTACAGAAGTAGGGGTTCTCCTTTTGACCCCTTTACTTGTGCACGGGCAGTCAGAGCCGCACGCCAAGGCCGCACGTAGCAGGGCAAAGGAGGGAAGCCAAAGAAAAGCTGAAGCCTAAGACAGACAAGGCAACGCCAAGACCAAGAACCCGAAGAGGAGAGGGGCGAAGCAGGTTCCCCCGACAAGACCCTTGCCTCAGCAGCCCTGGCAAGAGCCTTGTCAGGGCAGCTCGCCCAACACCAGCGGAGTGAGCCACCCTTGAGCCCAAGAGTTCCAAACGCCGCCAATGACTACGTTTGGACCAAGGCTCGGGTGGCACCTCCGTGGAGGCATGCAGATCTTTGTCAAGATCATAAACATGTGAGATCAGATGAGGACCAGAAGACGGCGACCCTCGGCCGGATCCTAGCCGAGGAGATCCACAAGACCCCCGGCAAGTGCCTTGCCGGGGATGACTGCAATGCCACGGCAAGACCCTTGCCGGGCCCCCGGCAAGGCACTTGCCGAGGGCATCAGCGGGGCCACTGCCAGGCCCGCACCAGCCAAGACTCCACCGCCGTCCCCAAGCAGCTGCTAGCTCAACCAGCTAGGCAGGCACCTGCCTGGCGACGGGCGGCCTCTACATCAATTCAGCAAGCACCTGCGTGGTGGCATGCAGATCTTTGTGAAGACCCTACCACCGCACCACCTCAGCTGCCTGCCTGCCTACATGGCGCCACATGCATCACTGGCCTGGGCGTGTGTCGAAGCAAGGTGAGGCGGTGATGGACGGGACGCGCCTCGTTCCCGTCCCCGATAAAGCTAAGGGACACCTAAGCGATGCATTAAATGCGTCTTGTCCTGTAATACGGGCGATAAGCTCGCAGCACTGTACACCTTTCCACCTCCTGTGTGCCACTGCGGCAACCCCTTTTTCCTATAAAAGGAGGCCCGAGGCGACCAGGAGAGGGATCCGGCTCTTTTGGGCAAGTTACACCCCGTAGCTAGCTCAAGAACACAAGAATACTCAATACATCCACCAAAGCAGGACTAGGGTATTATGCATCCTCGCGGCCTGAACCTGGGTAAACGATCTGTGTGCTTCCTGTTAGACCTGCTCTTCTCACGACCCCGCGCCCGCCAACCGTAGAAGGGATTCAAGTGATCCCATAGGTGTCTTTCCCACCGACAGAATTGCAATTCAACTTATTCAACAGAGTCTAAGTAAGAGCTCCACATACTCAACCATCATATAGTCTTCTATGATTGCTAACACTCACCGCATACACATGAGCAAAATGTTTCAACCGGACACATTGAAAGATACGGGCTTATAATTTCGCCTCCCAACGTATTCACCTCAAGGGTGATGTGAACAATAATAACTCATGCTACCCATATCCAACTGGATATATGTGCCTAGATCTTTCCTCACCACATGATGCTTGCCAAAAGGGAAAAATAAAAAGGAACAGAGAGAAAAACTTTGACTCTTGTATGAAAGTAAATACATAAAAGTAAAAGATAGGCCCTTCGCAGAGGGAAGCAGAGGTTGCCATGCGCTTTTTGTTTGTATGCTCAATCCCTTAGTGCAAAAGAATGTCACGTTATATTGCCCCTTATGATAGCAACCTTTATTATGCAGTCTCTCACTTTTATTCTTTGCTAACACAAGTTCGTACAACGCTCAATTTTCTATTACACTAAATGATCTTACACTTTTAGAAGAAATTTTTATTGCCTTATTGCACCGATGACAACTTACTTGAAGGATATTGCTCAATCCTTAGGTAGGTCTGGTGGACTCTTGAAAATAAGATTTGGGTTTAAGGTTTTTGGATGCACAAGTAGTATCTCTACTTGGTGCGGTATTTTGGCTAGCAAAGACGGGGGGCAAGCACCACATGTTGAAGAATCTATGACACTATAACTTCTATGTGAACATGAACAAACATAAATCATTACGTTGTCTTCCTTGTCCAACGTCAACAATTTTGGTATATAATATTTTGATGGAGGCTCACAATCACAAAAGATTTCCAAGATAGTGTATTTGCATGTGGAAGTTCTCTTCCTTATACTAATTATTCGTGAATTGCTTGTATGACCAATATTGTGATTGTCAAGCCTCAAAAGATTTCACTTCCTAAACCCAATGTGAAGCTACCACTAGGCATGATATGATTTCAACTCCATGACATTCAATTTATTCATCAATTTACTCATAGGACATAAGTGAAGCACAAGAGTAATTGACAAGCTACTCCAAAAAGATATAAGTGAAGATCAAACGAGTAGTTAAGTAAATAGGTAGCTATTTGAGGACTCTCTCTTATTTAAAAAAATTCAGATCTAAGTAATTTATTAAAACAACAAGCAAAAAAAACAAAATTACATTTCAAGGATAGCACACATCATGTGAAGAGGCAAAAACTTAGGCTCAACCGATACTAACCGATAATTGTTGAAGAAGAAAGGTGGGATGCCTACCGGGGCATCCCCAAGCTTAGATGCTTGAGACTTCTTGAAATATTATCTTGGGGTGCCTTGGGCATCCCCAAGCTTGAGCTTTTGTGTCTCCTTAATACCTCTCATATCACGGTTTCCTAAATCTCAAAAACTTCATCCACACAAAGCTCAACAAGAACTCGTGAGATAATTTAGCATAAATCAATGCAAAATCTTATCATTCTCCACTGTAGCAAATCACCAAAATTATTATTCAACATTGCATACTAAATGCCTATGCATATTTAATAATCCTATCCTCAAATAGAATCATTAAAAAGCAAACATATGCAAACATAACAGTACAGTCTGTAAAGAATGCTAGAGCATCAATACTTCTTTAACTATAAAATTATGAAAATTTACCACACTGTAGAAAATTTATCAGAGCTTATTGTGCAAAAAGTTTCAACATTTTATCAAATTCTGACTTTTCTAGGGAATTTTTGCAACATCGATAAACTTCCTGTTTTCAAACAGCAACATGTATACTTGCAAAATAAGCATGGTGAAGGCTATCCTTGACATTTTTATTGAAATGAAAGCTGCAAAACATTATTCTAAATAACAGCAAGCAAATCCTAACAAAATAAAATGATGCTCCAAGCAAAACACATATCATGTGACGAATGAAAACATAGCCCCAAGTGAGGTTACCGATAATGTTGAAGACGAAAGAGGGTATCCCCAAGCTTAGGTTCTTGTCACTCTTTATTCTGCACATATCGATATCTCAGCCAAAACTTGAAAACTTCAATCACACAAAACTTAACGGAACTTTGTGAGATAGGCTAGTATGATAAAGAGCAAACCATTCCACTTTCGGTACTGCCAAAGACAAGATTCATAATTGTTCTCACACAATGCCTACCGTAGCATATCATTTCTACAATTTATATTGAGCAATATAAGCCATAGAAACTAGAAAACAAGCAAACTATGCATTGAAAACAGAATCTGTCAAAAACAGAATAGTCTGTAATGATCTGGATAACTACCATACTTATGCTACTCCAAAAATTATGGAAAACTTAGGACCACGTGAGAAAATTTTATATTAAACTTCTGCAAAAAGAATAAACTCAAAAGCACACTTCTGTTAAAAATGAGACTTATTTTCGTGAGCGCAAAAGTTTCTGTTTTTCAGCAAGATCAAAACAACTATCACCCAACATGATCCCAAAGGCTTCACTTGGCATTTTATTGAAACAAAAGAAATAAAACTTGATCAATACAGTAGCATAATCATGTGAACACACAAAAACAGTAGGTAAAAGTGTTGGGTTGTCTCCCAACAAGCGCTTTTCTTTAATGCCTTTCAAGCTAGGCATGATGATTTCAATGATGCTCGCAAAAAAGATAAGAATTGACACATGAAGAGAGCATCATGAAGCATATGACTAACACATTTATATCTAAACTACTTCCTATGCATAGGGATTTTGTGAGCAAACAACTTATGGGAGCAAGAATCAACTAGCATAGGAAGGCAAAACAAGTGCAACTTCAAAAACAATCAACACATAGAGAAGAAACTTGATATTATTGAGATATGTAAGAGAATAAGTTCCTTCCTCATAATAATTTTTAGAAACATCATGAATGGATTCAACAATATAACTATCACATACAGCACTCTTTTCATGATGCACTAGCATAGAAGATTAATCACTCTTTATGGCATACATGTCATCATAATAATCATCATAGATAGCAACCTTATTGTCATAGTCAATTGAAACCTCTTCCAAAATAGTGGATGTATCACTAAATAAAGTCATGACCTCTCCAAATCCACTTTCATCAATATTGTAATAAGATTCAACACCCTCCAAAATAGTGGGATCACTACTACCCAGAGTTGACACTCTTCCAAACCCACTTTTATCACTGTAATAATAATAAATAGGAGGCATGCTATCATCATAATAAATTTTCTTATCGAAAGTAGAAGGAATCAAAGGATCATAATCATTAAGAAAAGAATCCCCAAGCTTAGGACAAGCATTATTTCCAGCACATAAATCTTTAAACATATCATACTCATTAAACATAGCATCCCCAAGCTTGTGGTTTTGCATATCATCACAATCATTCTTATCAACAGCGTGAATGGCACCAATAGTATAGCAAGCATTATTATCATATTCTCCCAAGCAAGTGCTAAAAATATTGACTATAAGGGATATCGTTGTCTTCCCAATCATAATCATTACAACAAGTAGTAGGTATCACAAAATCATACTCAATATCATCATCCTCCATCAACATATTGGATTCACTTTCATGAGGCACAATGGTGATAGGAGCAACATTATTTGGGTGAGATGCCTTTTTAACTTTATCCTTTCTTCTCCTTTTCTTCTTCTTCACCACACCATGTGTGGGTTTAATTAATTTTTTCAAGCTTCTTGTTGAAGAGATTGATTGGATAGGAAGCTCCTCCTCGTTACCCGATTCTTCACAATAAACACTAGGAGGGTATTGGGAAATATTTTCCCTTTCATTAGTACTCTCTTCATATTCTATTTTTTTATTATCTTTAGATAGTTGGCAATATAAGGATTCTCAATGCAATTTACCGCACAAAACATATAAATTTCTTCTAGATCAAAATCAAGAAATCTCTAGGGATTTGGAAAACCATTGGTTATACGTTTCATTTCTTCATACCCCAAAAGAAGACTAAGCTCCTTATGATGCTCAAGGGTAATCAAGTTATCACAATTTTTGGACACGATTTGATCATGAAATAATTTGCATTGGAGATTTAAATGACCATGTTCGTTGCAAAGTTCACAAGGATGGCGAAAAAATAGATCTTTCAGCACAATCATCTAGCCTCTCTTGCAACTTTTTCGTTTCTAAATATTTATGCTTCTTACAAAATCTATCTTCCCTTTTTGGTGTGCAATTGCACTCCCAATTCACTCCATAAAAATTGACATGCTTATAAGAAACATTTTTGTCATGACTTGTGCAATCATCGTTAGCATTTTGTATATTGAAATAATTCATACTAACAACATTGCAATCATCTTCATCATTCAAATATTTTGTGCCAAACATTTTATTGACTTCTTCTTCTAACAATTGAGCACAATTTTCCGAACCATCATTTTCAAGAAAGATATTATAAAGATGGTCAATAATATGATGCAACCTCAATTCCATTTTTATGTAGTTTTCTTTTATAGACCAAACTAGTGATAAACAAGAAACTAAAAGATTCAATTGCAAGATCTAAAGATATACCGTCAAGCACTCACGTCCCCGGCAACGGTGCCAGAAAAGAGCTTGATGTCTACTACGCAACTTTATTATTGTAGGCTCGTGTTGGGCCTCCAAGCGCAGAGTTTTGTAGGACAGTAGCAATTTTCCCTCAAGTGGATGACCTAAGGTTTATCAATCCGTGGGAGGTGTAGGATGAAGATGGTCTCTGTCAAACAACCCTGCAACCAAATACAAGAAATCGCTTGTGTCCCCAACACACCCAATACAATGGCAAATTGTACAGGTGCACTAGTTTGGCGAAGAGATGGTGATAAAAGTGTACTATTGATGGTAGAAATATATTTTCATAATATGAATAAATAAAAACATCAAGGTAGCAAATAGTAAACGGGCACAAAAACGGTATTGCAATGCCTGAAAATGAGGCCTAGGGTCCGTACTTTCACTAGTGCAACCTCTCAACAATGCTAATATAATTGGATCATATAACCATCCCTCAAAGTGCGATGAAGAATCACTCCAAAGTTCCTATCTAGCGGAGAACATAAGAATAAATTGTTTGTAGGGCACGAAACCACCTCAAAGCTATTCTTTCCGTTGGATCTATTCAAGAGTTTGTACTAAAATAACACAAAGCTATTCTTTCCGTTCGATCTATCCTAGAGTCCGTACTAGAATAACACCAAAGCAAATTCATATTCATAATACTCAATCCAACACAAAGAACTTCAAAGAGTGCCCCAAGATTTCTACCGGAGAAACAAAGACAAGAACGTGCATCAACCCCTATGCATAGATTACTCCAATGTCACCTCGGGAATCCGCTATTTTAGTGCCAAAACATATATCAAGTGAATCAATATGATACCCCATTGTCACCACGAGTATTCAATTGCAACACATATATCAAGTGTTCTCAAATCCATAAAAGTATTCAATCTGATAACAACGAAATCTCAAAGGGAAAAACTCAATTCATCACAACAAGATAGAGAGGGGAAAACACCATATGATCCGACTATATTAACAAAGCCCGCGATACATCAAGATCGTGACATCTCAACAACATGAGAGAGAGAGAGAGAGATTAAACACATAGCTACTAGTGTACGTATGTCATTTCGCACACGGAGGTGACACGTTCCCTCTCGCAACCACGAGCCTTCTTGAGGGAAGCTCCGGTTTGCAAGAAGCTAACACCTAAGCTTGTCCCAATTCGGCCAAAAACTTTACCGCAACATGTTGGTGCCATGTCATGACACCATGCCAAGTGTCATGATTTTCAGGCGTGTTTTGAATTTACAGAAATTAAAAAACCAAGTTTCTCAATCTTTACGGCCGAGCCACGACGCCCATATGTTTGAATGTCATTCCCCTTTCTTGCATGGGACCTAGAAATTCACCCAAGGACAAACATGTGATTTTGCAACAAACTTTGGTGCACTGGAGCATATGCTTGTAGCTCAAATTGGAATTATGCACATTAAATGCCCAAAAACTCAATTAATGTATAAAAAAGGCCAAACGAACCCGGAATAATTCCAAAATTTAGCACAATACTTCTATTTGGTCTAATCTGCCTGTGTAAAAAAATTATGGCGGGAGAAGGCAGTGTACGTATGTTGTTTCACACACGGAGGTGACACGTTCCCTCTTGGAACCACGAGTCTTCTTGAGGGAAGCTCCGGTTTGCAAGAGGCTTACACCAAAGCTTGTCCCAGTTCGGCCAAAAAATTTACCGCAGCATGTTGGTGCCATGTCATGACACCATGCCAAGTTTCATGATTTTCAGGCGTGTTTTGAATTTACAGGAATTAAAAAATCAAGTTTCTCAGTCTTTACGGCCGAGCCACGACGCCCAGATGTTTGAATTTCATTCCCCTTTCTTGCATGGGACCTAGAAATTCACCCAAGGAAACACATGTGATTTTGCGACAAACTTTGGTGCACTGGGGTATGTGCTTGTAGTTCAAATTGGAATTATGCACATTAAATGCCCAAAAACTCAATTAATGTATAAAAAGGCCAAACGAACCTGGATAATTCCAAAATTTAGCACGATACTTCTATTTGGTCTAATCTGCTTGTGTAAAAAAATTAAGGTGGGAGAAGGCAGTGTACGTATGTTGTTTCACACACGGAGGTGACATGTTCCCTGTCGGAAACACGAGCCTTCTTGAGCGAAGCTCCTGTTTGCAAGAAGCTTACACCAAAGCTTGTCCCAATTCGGCCAAAAAATTTACCGTAGCATGTTGGTGCCATGTCATGACACCATGCCAAGTTTCATGATTTTCAGGCATGTTTTGGATTTACAGGAATTAAAAAACCAAGTTTCTCCATCTTTTCGGCCGAGCCACGACACCCAGATGTTTGAATTTCATTCCCCTTTCTTGCATGGGACCTAGAAACTCACCCAAAGACACACATGTGATTTTGCGACAAACTTTGGTGCACTGGAGCATGTGCTTGTAGTTAAAATTTTAATTATGCACATTAAATGCCCAGAAACTCAATTAATGTATAAAAAGGCCAAACGAACCCGGAATAATTCCAAAATTTAGCATGATACTTCTATTTGGTCTAATCTTCATGTGTAAAAAAATTAAGGCGGGAGAATGCAGTGTACGTATGTGGTTTCGCACACGGAGGTGACACGTTCCCTCTCGAAACCACGAGCCTTCTTGAGGGAAGCTCCGGTTTGCAAGAAGCTTACACCAAAGCTTGTCCCAATTCGGCCAAAAAAATTACCGCAGCATGTTGGTGCCATGTCATGACACCATGTCAGGTTTCATGATTTCCAGGCATGTTTTATATTTACAGGAATTAAAAAACCAAGTTTCTCCATCTTTTCGGCCGAGCCACGACGCCCAGATGTTTGAATTTCATTCCCATTTCTTGCATGGGACATATAAATTCACCCAAAGACACACATGTGATTTTTCAACCAACTTTGGTGCCCTGGAGCATGTGCTTGTAGTTCAAATTTGAATTATGCGTATTAAATGCCCAGAAACTCAATTAATGTATCAAAAAGGCCAAACGAACCCGGAATAATTCAAAATTTTAGCATGATACTTCTATTTGGTCTATCTGCCTGTGTAACAAAATTAAGGCGGGAGAAGGCAGTGTACGTATGTCATTTCGCACATGGAGGTGACATGTTCCCTCTCAGAACCACGAGCCTTCTTGAGGGAAGCTCCGATTTGCAAGAAGCTTACACCTAAGCTTGTCCCAATTCGGCCAAAAAAATTATCGCAGCATGTTGGTGCCATGTCATGACACCATGCCAAGTTTCATGATTTTCAGGCGTGTTTTGAATTTATAGAAATTAAAAAATCAAGTTTCTCAATCTTTACGGCCGAGCCACGACGCCCAGATGTTTGAATGTCATTCGCCTTTCTTTTATGGGACCTAGAAATTCACCCAAGTACACACATGTGATTTTGCAACAAACTTTGGTGCACTGGAGCATGTGCTTGTAGTTCAAATTGGAATTATGCACATCAAATGCCAAAAACTCAATTAATGTATAAAAAAGGCCAAACGAACCCGGAATAAGTCCAAAATTTAGCACGATACTTCTATTTGGTCTAATCTGCCCGTGTAAAAAAATTAAGGTGGGAGAAGGCAGTGTACGTATGTTGTTTCACACACGGAGGTGACACGTTCCCTCTCGGAACCACGAGCCTTCTTGAGGGAAGCTCCGGTCTGCAAGAAGCTTACACCAAAGCTTGTCCCAATTCGGCCTAAAAATTTACCGCAACATGTTGGTGCCATGTCATGACACCATGCCAAGTTTCATGATTTTCAGGCATGTTTTGGATTTACAGGAATTAAAAAACCAAGTTTCTCTATCTTTCCGGCCGAGCCACGATGCCCAGATGTTTGAATTTCATTCCCATTGCTTGCATGGGACCTATAAACTCACCCAAAGCCACACATGTGATTTTTCAACCAACTTTGGTGCACGGGAGCATCTGCTTGTAGGTCAAATTTGAATTATGCACATTAAATGCCCAGAAACTCAATTAATGTATAAAAAGGCCAAACGAACCCGGAATAATTCCAAAATTTAGCATGATACTTCTATTTGGTCTAATCTGCCTGTGTAAAAAAATTAAGGCGAGAGAAGGTAGTGTACGCATGTGGTTACGCACACGGAGGTGACACGTTCCCTCTCGGAACCATGAGCCTTCTTGAGGGAAGCTCGGGGTTGCAAGAAGCTTACACCAAAGCTTGTCCCAATTCGGTCAAAAAATTTACCGCAGCATGTTTGTGCCATGTCATGACACCACACCAAGTTTCATGATTTTCAGGCATGTTTTGAATTTACAGGAATTAAAAAACCAAGTTTCTCCATCTTTCCGGCCGAGTGACGACGCCCAAATGTTTGAATTTCATTCCCATTTCTTGCATGGGACCTATAAATTCACCAAAGACACATATGTGATTTTTCAACCAACTTTGGTGCACTGGAGCATGTGCTTGTAGTTCAAATTTGAATTATGCACATTAAATGACCAGAAACTCAATTAACGTATCAAAATGGCCAAACAAACCCGAAATAGTTCCAAAATTTAGCATGATACTTCTATTTGGTCTAATTTGCCCGTGTAAAAAAATTAAGGCGGGAGAAGGCAGTGTACGTATGTCGTTTTGCACATGGAGGTGACACGTTACCTCTCGGAACCACGAGCCTTCTTGAGGGAAGCTCCGGTTTGCAAGAAGCTTACACCAAAGCTTATCCCAATTCGGCCAAAAAATTTACCGCAGCATGTTGGTGCCATGTCATGACACCATGCCAAGTTTCATGATTTTCAGGCGTGTTTTGGATTTACATGAATTAAAAAAACAAGTTTCTCAATCTTTACAGCCGAGCCACGACGCCCAGATGTTTGAATTTCTTTCTCATTTCTTGCATGGGACTTATAAATTCACCTAAAGACACACATGTGATTTTTCAACAAACTTTGGTGCACTGGAGCATGTGCTTGTAGTTCAAATTGGAATTATGCACATTAAATGCCTAGAAACTCAATTAATGCATAGAAATGCCAAGTGAACCCGGAATAATTCCAAATTTAAACACGACACTCATGTACTAGTTGCATGTTCCCTATACGTAAATGTTCTAGCAATTCAAACACCATCCTTTCCCTCCGTAACACCATTTTGTCTTTCAAAACATAATGAAAAAAATAGGTATACCACAAAAAGTTTACTAGAAAGAATCATGTGGGATGCGATATAAAATATCTTGGCGCACCGTCTTGTCTGGCTTACGCAGGAAGCTTCGTCGTCTAGAGTTCACCGCCTGTCAGGTCCCCGATTCTAAGTCACACAAATCTAGCCTATAACACCTCATATCCCTTTGCGGCCTCACGCACGGTATTCCCACGGGTGTCGCCTTACCATGGTCCGGGACCGTTTGCGCCTTTTGGCTCACGTATATGATAGTGTCGCTAGCATCCATATGACAGAGAACCCGGGCCGACATGACTAGTCGTGAACCCAAAGTGGCACTAACGGGCTAACAGGACTCCGGGAAACCGGGCTCTAGCAGGCTAGCAGGACTCCGGATGTCACCGCGTGACATTTCCCCGAAGGGACAGACACAGGAATGAAGTGAAACACATGCCGGCCAGTCTAAGTGTTCCGGAGCAGTAGTGTTGGGCTAGCAGGACTCTGGTAAACCGGGCTGTAGCAGACTACCATGGCTCAGTGGAAGCACCAGACTACATTTCCCCATAAGAGAGGCTACCAAGGATAAACAACTAGGTTGTCGGATCCCACACATACCAAGCATTTCAATCATACACACAATATGCTCGACATGTGCAAATACAACATGGCATCACAACAAGACTCTATGACTCGGAGTATTTATTCATTAGGCTCCGAGGAGTGAGATATTACAAACATGGGTCTCATGACCCAACATTCAGAGCATACAAGTCAAAACACATGCGGAAGCTTAACATGTCTGAGTACAGACAACTACAAATGAAAAAGGCCGAGAAGCCTGACTATCTACCAGATCCTGCCGAGGGCACAAGATCATAGCTGAGGTAACAAGCTAAACGTCGAGGTCCATGCGGAACTACTAGCGAGACTGAAATCTCTCTGCAAAAACATAAATTAAGCAAGCGTGAGTACAAATGTACCCAGCAAGACTTACATCAGAACTAACTACATATGCATCATTATCAACAAAGGGATGGTGGGGTTTAACTGCAGCAAGCCAGCTTTGACCCAGTGGCTAACCGTAACTACTACTGCAAGTAACTCTTTTGAGGTGGCGCACATGAGTCCACATATTCACCAATCAATACACCACTATGGATCTGCTCCCGTCTACCTACGAGAACGCCATCCATAGCACTCACGCTTATCTTGCGAGTTTTAGAGTATCCACTTTCACTTGTCTATGAACTGTTATAGGCAACCCAGAAGTCCTTTACCGTGGACGCGGCTGTTCGAATAGATCATTTATAACCCTGCAGGGGTGTACTTCTTCACACATGTTTCCACCACTTAGCGTCTGCACACGACATGTGCTCGGCAGACTTCAAGCGAAAGCCGACGTGGGTGTAGACCACGACCTAACTAACCACACAAGTCTCTAGTCCAGATTTATCGCCTATTCGGGTTCCATCCGCGAGGAGATCCGGCCGGGGTTTCACTCACAGCCCCAAACGATGTGTGCAGGGTTCCCGAGACACCAAACGGGCGCCCGGTACACCGTGCCACGGTGTATCTACCGCATCATAGCCCACCCCTAGGGTCAGCGCTACGCACGGCCTCCAACACATATCCTACAAACACCAGAAACTAGTTGCAACTCCTGGACAGAGGACAGGGCAGTTAATAAGTCGAGCGGGGTCATATTTCAGGGCCCAACGTGTGGTAGTAGCTGTTCATGGATCACAAACACAGAACTCAGTTCCTGAGGACGGTTTCAATGAGACAACCCACCATGTACTCCTACATGGCCTCTCACCGCTACCTTTACCAAATCTTGTTCACACACTTAGCTCACACACAGTAGGACATGTTCATCACCACTCCAATTCATCCCCGATGAATCAGACCTGACTCAACTCTAAGCAGTAGCAGGCATGACAAACAAGCATGAATGAGTAGGCACATCAGGGCTCAATGTAGCGACCCGACCTCAAACGGTCAAGTCTGTGTGCTTCAGTGTCATCCCTGGATCGGTAATGCTGAAACACACAGTACTCGAAGGATTTATAACAGAGTAGCAATCACACACTTATTACATCGAATGTCTCAAAAGAGAACTTATTACAATAAATATGGCTTAAGGCCATCTAATACGATAACAGCGGAAGGCTTGGAAGATAAAGTGAGTCCATCAACTCCAACGGCATAGCTGAGCTGCACGGCAACGACCTAACGAACCTTACTCTTCGTCTGAAAAGTCTGCAACATAATACGTTGCAGCCCGAAAACGGGTCAGCACATGGAATATGCTGGCAATATAACACAGTAGAGCAAGAACAGAATAATGCTATCACTACATGCATATTTGGCTGGTGGAAAGCTCTATGGTTATAGTTTTTGCGAAAAGCCAATTTTTCCCTACAACAAAGGAATAAGTTTTATTTTTAACTATCATGGTAGTTGAAACATCATTGAGAAGGTTCCTCCAACTCAATCCCAATTAAAGTAATTATCAACCGAACAATATTAATTTAGAGTGATGAGATACTTAGGATACTCCAAGTACTAGATACTCAAGAATGTCCATAAACGGGGACACGGCTAACCATGATTAGATTATACACTCTGCAGAGGTTTGCGCACTTTTCCCCACAAGACTCAATCGCTTCCGTTGGATTTCTCGCACTACATGGTGTTTGAGAAACGGATGACCGACACACAGTCTTTCAGAAACATTAACTCTTTACTCCGGGCAGACCATACCAAACCTACATCCCTCTACCTGCTGATCCACCTCTTCAAGAGCTCATGCCACTTACTCAACTATGCTAGAGCCCATAATAGCTTGTGGCTGCACACGGAAGTTTCTAGCATGAAAATATCTCAGTTCCCTTTGAGCCTAGGTGGCGGACCTTAGGATGATCACACGGGTACTCTGGGATATCCTAGGAGAACACTGGATTCTCCAGGTGCCCGACAAGCAATCCACCCAGATATGTATTAAAGTTGCCACCTTAAGTTGAACCATTAATTAACAACCTCACATCTGTCATGGATACACTCAAACCCAATCCACGTCTACGAGCATAGCATAGCAATATAAGCAATACGTAGAAGTAACTCCCAAGGTTTGAATATAACAGGGCAATAGGTTCTACCTCATCAACTACTTCCCAACCCACATGTTAATCACATCCTAATCATGCAATGTTTGAGGATTGAAACTAATGCATAAAAACTGGGTATGGAAGGAGTATGATCAATGTGTTACTTGCCTTGCTGATGATCCGCAAAACCTAGGGACTCGTAGTAGCACGCTTTGCACTCCGGGAATTCTATCGCAAACAAACAATAACATACATAAGCAATCAAGCAAATATGCACGGGCAAAACTCAAATAAGAATAATTGACCTGAAAGTTCAACTTAAGAACTTCGGTTTGCAAAAAGAATCAAATCAAACGGAGCAACGAAACTCAAACTGCGTAAGAAACAAGATCCGTTTACTAATCTGAACTAAAGTGAAATTTTACAGTACCAAAATCTTGTTCAAGTTGATTAAACAGAAAGAGGGTTTCAAAATCTTGTTCAAGTTAATGGCTTGGTAGCTATTGTTGTATGAGAACTCCGCGTAGGGCAAATTGTCATCCCAACTAGACCCATAATCTAGCGCACAGGCCCTCAACATGTCCTCCAGAATCTGGTTGACTCTCTCGGTCTGTCCATCTATCTGCGGGTGAAATGCTGTACTGAACTCCAATCTCGTTCCCAAAGTCTGGTGCAGCTGATGCCAAAACTTTGAAGTAAACTATGTTCCTCTATCAGATACGATGGTCCTCGGAACTCCATGCAGACATACGATCCTGGTCATATATATCTTGGCCAACTTCGCACGTGTATACGTTGTTTTCACTGGGATAAAGTGAGCTACTTTGGTCAAGCGATCGACTACTACCCATATAGAATCATATCCTGATTTGGTCCTGGGCAATCCGGTGATAAAATCCATGCCAAGTTTATCCGACTTCCATTCGGGTATCGGCATAGGCTGTAACAATCCTGCTGGCTTTTGATGTTCTGCCTTCACTCTCTGACATACATCACATACGGCTACATACTCGGCAATATCCTTCTTCATACCTATCCACCAGAAATGTTCCTTCAAATCCAAATACATCTTGGTGTTTCCGGGGTGTATCGAGTATGGTGAGTCATGAGCCTCCTGAAGTATTAACTTCCTGATCTTTGTGTTATTGGGCACATAAACATGGTCCTCAAACCATAAGGTGTCGTGCTCATCCTCACGAAAACCTTTGGCCTTTCCTTTGCTCATTCTCTCTTTTATCTCGGCAATCTCTTTGTCATCCTTGTGAGCTTCTCGAATCTTTCCTAACAAGGTAGACTGAACTTCCATTGTTGCAATAAAACCTCTAGGAACAATCTCCAATCGAAGTTCCCTGAGATCCTCTGCTAACTCCTTTGGAAATCCCGTGCTCACTAGGGTGTTAGCATAACTCTTCCGACTCAAAGCGTCTGCTACGACATTGGCCTTGCCTGGATGATAGTGAAGCTTCATGTCATAATCCTTTATAAGCTCCAACCATCTCCTCTGCCTAAGGTTCAGCTCCTTCTGTGTGAAAATCTACTTCAAACTCTTATGATCCGTGTACACATCACAACAGTTTCCAATAAGGTAATGTCTCCAAGTCTTGAGCGCATGCACTACTGCTGCTAACTCCAAATCATGCGTGGCATAATTCAATTCGTGTGGTTTTCGTTGTCGTGAGGCATACGAAACAACTCTTCCGTCCTGCATAAGCACACTTCCAAGTCCTAGGCGAGAGGCGTCGCAAGACACTTGGAAATCCTTGCGTATATCCGGCAGAATCAGCATTGGGGCGGTAGTCAAACGTTTCTTTAACTCCTGAAAGCTTGCCTCACATTCTTCCGTCCATTTAAACATGGTATCCTTCTTCAATAACTCCGTCATTGGCTTCGCAATCTTGGAAAAATTCTCAATGAATCTTCAGTAGTATCCCGCGAGTCCAAGAAAACTGCGGATCTCGCTATATGTTCTCCTGATATAACATGTCCAAGGAATCCGACTTCCTTCAACCAGAACTCGCATTTGCTGAACTTGGCATACAACTGGTGTTCCCTTAGTTTCTCGAGAACTAAACGCAAATGCTCTTTGTGCTCCTCCTCATTCTTCGAGTATACCATTATATCATCAATGAACACCACAACAAACTTATCCAAATATTCCATGAACACTTTGTTCATAATGCTCATGAAGTAGGCAGGGGCGTTAGTCAGTCCAAATGGCATGACCGTATATTCATACAATCCGTACCGTGTGGTGAATGCTGTCTTTGGTATATCCTTCTCTCGAATCTTCAACTGGTGATATCCTGATCATAGATCGATCTTTGAAAACACCTTAGCTCCTTGCAGCTGGTCAAACAAATCATTGATCATCGGCAGTGGGTATTTGTTCTTGATTGTCACCTCATTTAACGCACGATAATCAACAACCATTCTTAGAGACTTATCCTTCTTCTCAACCAAAAGCACTGGGGCTCCCCGTGGTGATGAACTATGTCGAATGTAACCTTTCTCCAATAACTCCTTGATCTGCTTCTTAATCTCCTCTAGATCATTTGCGGGCATCCGATAGGGTCTTTTTGATATTGGCCCTGTACCTGGAAATAGCTCTATCAAAAACTCGATGTCTCGATCCGGTGGCATGCCTGGTAATTCCCCTGGAAAAACATCCGGGTAATCCTTCACTACAGGCACTTCCTCCTAAACAACTCCCGTGAGGGTATTTACTTGGCTCCTCCTAGGCGCATGCCTAGATACATACTTGATCCTTTTTCCCTCCGGGGTGGTGAGATAAATCGACTTACTAGCACAGTCAATGCTTCCTCCATACTTTGACATCCAGTCCATGCCTAATATCACATCCAATCCTTGTGACTCCAAGATTATTAGGTCGGACAAAAAAACATGGCTACCAATGGTTAAGGGTATCTGGTCGCACCATCGACTAGCCATATATTCTGCTCCAGGTGAACTCACTAACAGAGGGGTCCTAAGGGTTTGGGTTGGTAGTTTAAACTTATCCACGAATCCCCTTGATATGGATGAATGCGATGCACCAGTATCAAAAAGAACAAGGGCGGCAAAAGGCTTAACCAAAAACTTACCTATAACCGCGTCTGGCTGCTCTTCAACCTCCTCAACATTAACGTGGTTCACTTGTCCTTTGTTGAATGGATTGGGCTTCTTCCCAGCGCTCCCATTGCCGTTTCCATTCTTCGCTTCAGGGCACTCCGTGGCATAGTGTCCAGTCTTCCCGCACTTAAAGCATGTAATGTGACTTAGATCTCTCTTGGCGGGTGTGGCTGGATTGGGGCGGTTCTGATTGTTGTTTGTTCGTTCCCCGTCCCATTCTTAGAACCATTGTGGTTAGGCGAACTTCCTCAGGTGTGGTTATGACCTCCATGGTTATGAACAAGTCCTCCCGAGTTCGGGGGTTAGGCGAGGCTTCTGCTGAGCTCCTGAGTTATACCTCCCTTTCCCATACTTCCACTTACGACTCTCAATTTGCTGCTGCTTCCCTTCAATCATAAGAGCCTTATCTACCAACTCCTGGTAGTTGTTGAATGTTGCCACCATCAACTGCATGATCATCTCATCATTCATCCCTTCCATAAACTTCTCCTGCTTCGCGGCATCCGTGGCCACATCATCAGGGGCATAGCGAGATAACTTGCTAAACTCATCCACGTACTGAGCCACAATACGGTTCCCCTGGCGTAAGTTGCGAAACTCACGCTTCTTCATATTCATAGCTCCAGTTGAGACATGGGCTGTGCGGAAAGCTTGCTGAAACTGATCCCAAGTGACATTGGCTATGGGGAAAGTGGCCGTATAATTCGCCCACCATGAGGCTGCTGGTCCATCCAATTGATGTGTGGCAAAGCGCACCTTCTCAGCATCTGTGCAACCTGCGGTGGTCAACTCCCTTCCAATACGGCGTAGCCAATCATCTGCAACTATAGGCTCAGTGCTACTGGAAAATACCGGCGGCTGCAACCTCAGAAAGCGAGCTAAGTTGTCAACTGGAGGCGGGTTGTTGTTGTTGTTGTTGTTGTTGCCCTGGTTCTGGACTAACAATTGCATCAAGGCATTTTGCTGCTGGATCAACTGAGTGAGCTCTGGCGGGAAGGCAAATCCGATGTCACGTCTCGGAGGCATCTGACGGGTTTAGAGGGGAGAGATTAGAATAGAAAAGGGGTCTAGTGAAAAAGCACTACCCATATGCACATGAGCAAACACAAACATTTCACTCAATCAATCAACCAAGGGCATACAAGCGGTCTAGAACTATCGTAAAAGTGCTCAACCACTACTATATACATGGGGGAATACTACTATTATTTGGTGGTCATCTAGAAATTTTGATCGGTAGAGGACTCCATGATGTCTGCTCCAGCTTCGTCTTCAAAGTCATCAACACTGGGGTCGGAGTCGGTGTCGTCGATGATGATGTAGTTCTCCGGGCAAGTGGAATCGTCATCCTCTCCTCCCGGCGCGGGATCTCCCATGAATACTCCGATCTTCTTTATCAGGTCGTCATTCTTCTCCAATAGTGTTGCAATTTCCTCCTCATATCCATCGCGTGTAGACTTGAGTTCTTCTTCCAGCTCGATGATCCTAGTCTTTGCCTTCTTCAAATCTATCATGTCTACGCACATCTGATTCTCTTGGCGTCGAATGTGCTGGTTTAACTCCTGGATAAAAGCTGCAATGGATCTATCCATCTTGGTGCTAATCATCTCCCGTTGCTCATCTCGGCGCCCACATATCTGATAGATAGTGTCCTTAAGATCCTTGTTGTAGACTTCTCCAATGCGTCCCATGGTAATGTGGGCTGCCGTGCTCTTGCCTAGACTCCAGGTGGGTGCTTCAAAGGAAAATACTATCGGCTTAGTGGTTGGCGAGAACGTCCTTCCTGGAACTTGAACTTGAATCATCCAGCGCTCCTCTTCTGGTAAGGTGGCGTTGTACGTCCCGGTGAAGCTTGGTATTCCGATGTTCAAGTACCTAGTGACTTCCTTCAAGTGGCGTCCAAAGGGCGTGTCTTCATCCGGTTGTGCAAACTTGTTCTTCAAATCTGCCATCCTAAAGAGTAGAAAATGGAGAGGAGTCAGAAATAAGTAGAGAAGAGTGACCTATGGCTTATCTTAGTGGTCATGTCCTACACTCAGCGTCTGCTCTGATACCATCTTGTAGCGACCCGACCTCAAACGGTCAAGTATCTGTGCTTCAGTGTCATCCCTGGATCGGTAATGCTGACACACACAGTACTCGAAGGATTTATAACAGAGTAGCAATCACACACTTATTACATCGAATGTCTCAAAAGAGAACTTATTACAATAAATATGGCTTAAGGCCATCTAATACGATAACAACGGAAGTCTTGAAAGATAAAGTGAGTCCATCAACTCCAACGGCATAGCTGAGCTGCAAGGCAACGACCTAATGAACCTTACTCTTCTTCTGAAAAGTCTGCAACATAATACGTTGCAGCCCGAAAACGGGTCAGCACATGGAATATGCTGGCAATATAACACAGTAGATCAAGAACAGAATAATGCTATCACTACATGCATATTTGGCTGGTGGAAAGCTCTATGGTTATAGTTTTTGCGAAAAGCCAATTTTTCCCTACAACAAAGGAATAAGTTTTATTTTTAACTATCATGGTAGTTGAAACATCATTGAGAAGGTTCCTCCAAGTCAATCCCAATTAAAGTAATTATCAACCCAACAATATTAATTTAGAGTGATGAGATACTTAGGATACTCCAAGTACTAGATACTCAAGAATGTCCATAACCGGGGACACGGCTAACCATGATTAGATTATACACTCTGCACAGGTTTGCACACTTTTCCCCACAAGACTCAATCGCCTCCGTTGGATTTCTCACACTACATGGTGTTTGAGAAACGGATGACGGAGACACAGTCTTTCAGAAACATTAACTCTTTACTCCGGGCAGACCATACCAAACCTACATCCCTCTACCTGCTGATCCACCTCTTCAAGAGCTCATGCAACTTACTCAACTATGCTAGAGCCCATAATAGCTTGTGGCTGCACACGGTAGTTTCTAGCATGAAAATATCTCAGTTCCCTTTGAGCCTGGGTGGCGGACCTTAGGATGATCACACGGGTACTCCGGGATATCCTAGGACAACACTGGATTCTCCAGGTGCCCGACAAGCAATCCACCCAGATGTGTATTAAAGTTTCCACCTTAAGTTGAACTATTAATTAACAACCTCACATCTGTCATGGATACACTCAAACCCAATCCACGTCTACGAGCATAGCATAGCAATATAAGAAATACGTAGAAGTAACTCCCAAGGTTTGAATATAACAGGGCAATAGGTTCTACCTCATCAACTACTTCCCAACCCACATGTTAATCACATCCTAATCATGCAATGTTTGCAGATTGAAACTAATGCATAAAAACTGGGTGTGGAAGGAGTATGATCAATGTGTTACTTGCCTTGCTGACGATCCGCAAAACCTAGGGACTCGTAGTAGCACGCTTCGCACTCTGGGAATTCTATCGCAAACAAACAATAGCATACATAAGAAATCAAGCAAAGATGCACGGGCAAAACTCAAGTAAGAAGAATTGACCAGAAAGTTCAACTTAAGAACTCCGGTTTGCAAAAAGAATCAAATCAAACGGAGCAACGAAACTCAAACTGCGTAAGAGACAAGATCCGTTTACCAATCTGAACTAAGGTCAAATTTTACAGTACCGAAATCTTGTTCAAGTTGATTAAACAGAAAGAGGGTTTCGAGACGAAGATCTAGGCGCTTGAATCACCTGATTCCGATAAACGAGCGAAAAGATAAACTGAAACGAAAATCGGATCAGAAATCGCGATCGAAAATAATCGCGGAAAAATCCGAGAAAAAGAAAACTGACGAATAGGCTACCGAACGAACGTTCGTTATCTGTAACTAACGAGCGAAAACCGTTTGTTAAAACAAATGTACGGACGAACGTCCGCTATATAAAATAAACCGAAAAAACCAGCAAACCGATCTAAAAAGAACGAACTAGGTTTTTTTTTCAAAAAAATGGATCGGTTTTTAGAATAAAACCGAACGGCGGCGGTGGCGGCGTAAACCTCCGACGAGGCTTCGGCGAGGCGGGGCGGCTCCGGCGAGGTGGGGCTGCGGCGGCGGGGTGCGCGGGGCGGCGACGACGCTAGGCGGCGGCGGCAGCGGCGAAGGGCGGCGCGGGCGGCGGGGTTGGCGGTTCGGGTGGTGGTGGAGGGGGGGTCCGGGGCGGGGTATTTAAAGGAGGGGGGCTGCTTGGGGGAGGGGGCAAGGCGGCGCGGGGAGGAGGAGTCCCGGCCGGATTCGACTAGCGGCGGAGGCGCTCGCGGTCTCCAGGTCGGAGACGAGGCGCGGGGCGGTTGGGCCGGCTCGGCTGGGCTTCGGCCCAGTCGGGCGCTGAAACCTTTTTTTAAAATAATTCTGCCGAAATTTAAGTTAATCCTAGAAAATAAAATAAAACTCTAAAAATGCCAAAAGAAATTTTCACCGTCTAAATAAAATATTTAGAACGAGATGAACATTTTCTTGGCCCTAAAATGCAACTTTGAAAAAGGTGCAATTTTTCTAATGCAAATAAAATAGCAATAAAATCCTAATAAAATCAAATATTTGATTTTAATATTTTTCCTCCAATATTTCAATTATTTTGGAGAAGTCATATCATCTCCTCTCATATATTTTAATATGAAATATTTTCGGAGAGGAAAATAATTAAAATCAAAATCCTCGTTTCAATATTTGATAAAATTCAAATATGAAAACAGGGAAATCCCCAACTCTCTCCAAGGGTCCTTGAGTTGCTTAGGATTTCGAGGATCGTGAAACGAAATGCAATAAAATATGATATGCATGAATGATCTATGTATAACATTCCGAATTGAAAATTTGGGATGTTACACTCAAACAACTCCTACTCATGCTAGTGGGTTTCATCTATTTACTGTGGCAATGACAAGTCATGCAGAGGAAAAGGGGTTCAACTACCGCAGCATGTAACAGTTGAATCGTTGTTATCCTAATGCAGTAAAAGAGAGCAAGAACGAGAGAGTGGGATTGTATCGGAATGAATAAGGGGGTTTTATTTACCTGATGGAGTGGTAGTAGGATACTGCCCTTCGGTCGAATATTCGTGGGTATCCTCGAAGGCTGAACCTACCACGAAAAACACATCGGAACACAATCATCAAATGGCAATATGCAACAATATGATGCATGCTATGACATGGCAATATGGGTGTGTTTTGGCTAAAGCATTCTAAAACAGGTTGGTTTGAGTCCATTTGAATCAAAGATTCAAATGAAAGCCCATGATATGAAGTCATATTAATGCATTAGCTTGTTTCACTTAAACAGAAAGGTTAAAGTATTCTGACATGCATGCAACCATTACAGATGGAAAGATTGGATTTTTCTGATCATTTTTTATATATAAATTATTTGATTTGGAGCTACCGTTGAATTACTATGATTTTTAGAAGTTTAGGCAATTTTCTGGATTTTATAATTCATTTCTGAAATATAAAATCGCCAGAAAATGATTATGAGGTCAGCATGACGTAAGCCTGGCATCAGCAGGTCAACTGGGCTGCCCCTAGTCAAACCTGACCAGTGGGACCCACACATCAGTGTCTCAGGGCTGGTTTGGGTGGATGACAGGTGGGACCGTTCAACACTGATTTGACCAAGTCAAACTGACACGTGGGGTCCACCGCAGTTAGATTAACCTTAATCTATTTTGGTTAGCTGGTGGGGCCCGACTGTCATTGACTCCAGGGGGTAGTTAGTAGGGTGCTTAGGCCCTAATGGCCGGTTACATCGGCGGTTAACCGCCGGCGACCATAGCCGACGGCGGAGGTATCGGAAACGCTCCTCCGGCAACCAAACGAGCGGCCGTTAGGATCTACATGAAGCGCACGCTCGCGCACTTCCAGCGCAGCAAGCGGCAGTAGCTGGGGTGCACGGAAACGACGCTGACGGCGAGAAGCGCGGTGGCCGGAGTTCGGTCAAGCTCGGGGTCGGCGTTGCGGTGCACTGCAGGACATGCCGGTGGGTGGGTTAGCTTCCTGGGAGCGAGCTGAGTGCGTTTATAGGTTCAGACACGAGCAGCGGTGGCTAGAACGATGGTGGTGACATGCGTGGCGGAGCCGAGCTCTCGGCCATAGCGGAGATGCGTCCTGGAACTCGCGAACGCGAGGGGGAAGAGAGGGGTTAGGCGCGGAAGCTCACATCGATCACGTTGAAGAGGTCAGCTGCTCGGGGGAGGTCCAGTGCGGGCGGAACGACGAAGCCGATCTCCGGCGTCCGGAGGAAGAAGACGACGGTGAGGACTGTGCTACGGGGCTTCCGGCGTCACGTGGGTTGGTGGAGACGAAGAGGAGGCGCGGCAGTTCTTCTGGAAGCATCGGCGAGGCGAGGGGTGGACGATGGCCAGAGTGGTGCTCGTCGGCGCTCTCAGGTGCTCGTGGTCGATCTTGGGAGAGAGAGAGCAGAGGAGGAGGAGGGGGTCCAGAGAGAGAGGGGCGGTCAGGGGGGTGTCGTGGCGCTCGGGGCTGTCTCCAGTAGCAGCGGCAAGCAGGAGCTGGCGAGCGCGTCTGCGCGTGCCGCGGCCACACGCCCTCCTGCCTACTGGCAGGAGGTTAGGGGTGACTGGCACCTGGGCCTGATGGGTTGGCTATCCACTGGGCCGGCCAGGTAAGCCCAGGTAAATCTCTCTCTCTTCTCTGTTTTCTATTTTCTTTTCTGCAATTTGTTTTGGGTTTAGTTTTAACACGAAACCATTTTATAAAATCCTGAAATTAATTATGTGGCTAGAACTAGAATATACAAAACCACATAAAATGTTCCAGAATTATTGGACATATATTAATTATAAAAAAATATCCAATGCAAATAGTTATTGAATTAATTCAGAGGACCAAAATAAATGTTTTTGAGATACCAAAAATATTGGTTTGAATTTTACCTCTTGCCAATATTTTCAGAGACTAAGAGGAACATTTTCTTGGACTTCTTTGAAGAGATTTTAATATTGATTATTTCTGAAATGATTTAGGAGGGTTTCAACTAACCTCAATTCAAATTTCATAAACATAACTATGATGATGACATGAAGAGATGCAAAGACAAACAAGGATAATCTAGGGCTGTGACAACTCACCCCCACTAAACAAGAATCTCGTCCCGAGATTCAAGTCATGAGGTTAGAAGACAGAGGGACACAAGCTAATACAATCTTCACGATCCAGATGTCTTTCTCGAGGGTCTTGATTCATTGCATCACCTTGATCTCGACGTCTTGCTTTGAGAACTACATCCAACATGACAACGAGTAGAAAGGAAGAATTTTAGAAGAATCAATCTTGCTGAGGTTCGAGCAACTTAGGATCATCTTAGTGATCACAAGATCAACTCACGGAATGGGACATAAAAACATCTCTGGAGCTGAGGGGTAAAACATGCATCATGAGGGACGGAAGAAACAATTTGACGAGGGTTTCAAAGTAGCGAGGAAACAATTACCATGATTCCACAACGGGGCACCTTGGGAGAGGTGACTCATAGAAATATTCTCTTGAGTGGCAAAAAGAATTACTTTTGATGCATAGATCATTGAAATTCTCTATACCAGCCTAAGGAAAAATCATAATCAATCATTTGAAGGAATTCGAAAGAATGGCATACTCAGCTTGGAAAGGAAACTAAAGTTATAAGACAACTCGGCAAATGGAAGGCACATTCCAATTGATACCGAGGATGTAACCTAGTGTCTGAGCGTGCTCTCAAGAACTTGAGCATTTCCATATTCATCAAGGTTTTACCAACATCCGTGGCAAGGATCCTGGCAACACGACATACTACCATGATGACTAGTGATGGATGATGCGGATACAAAGGAAGATAGCACCTTCTCATACTTCCCCTTAGCGAGGCCAAGGAAACAAAATCTGGATGATCGACCGAGAGACATTTAGCACTCCGCTTCTAATGTTCTCCTTGATGTGCTAGCGTAATCCATTCATAGATATGGTTTGATATCTAGAACATCAAGTAAAAGGTCGGACTTCGGGAACACAAAAATCCATAAGGAACAACTATTGGAATAAATTCTACAGGATCCTTATGGGGAGGTGGCCAACTTTCTCAATCAAGATACTAGAATAATAAGTCTTTCGGTTGGGTGTGTTGGCCACAACATCCACTTTACGGGGTACAGAGAGACCAATATTATAGTACTTGAGAAACGTTCCATCCATCATATCTGCCTGACATTCAGATCTGGTTGGTGTCAGGATAATCCAGACTCATCGGGTCTGGAAAGAAAAATGAAAGTTTGCAACGCAAATCGACGAGATGATGTTGCGAGATTCTCGGGGGAATGAACTACGGTAGTAAGCTCCAAAACATGAGCCGGTTCTGCTACAAGCATGTGAACACGCTGTCCTAGACAAGCATGGTCACCTGGTAGTCTTACAATGAAACACTACCGAGTTCAGGGGGAACCATCAACGAGGATATCGAAGTCCTTGCGTAAGTCTAGCTCTTAAGAAGAAACTTCTTCTCCTTGAACAAATCAATCAGTGGCTTGGTGTGCTAGGGACACATATGGACTGGAGGTAGCGAGCCTATCAAACCATAGAATACTTCGCACATGCATGACTAACTTGGGATGACTCCAAAGGAAGCAAAAAACAAGCTTTCTCGAATCCACGGCGGCAACTTGCATCAGATGCACATGAATTAGAGGAAGTCACATCTTTCAACCAGACATATGCTTCATGAACGGGACATGAGGGCAATGCTTATAAAGTTTCCAACACTAGTGTACCACATGAATCATGGGGGAGACAAAATACTGCTGATGGGCTCAACAGCAACTCATTGGAATTTCCATATAACTGGACTTCCACCATCATGTGAACACGGTGATAGCATTGGTCAGACCAAAAGATGTAATGGTGTATGCTCAGGGGATCAACCACGAGTAAGACAACATTACGAACATCGTTGGTTCTGATTTGACTTGACGATAGCCCATACTCAAGTCAAAGTTTTGATAAGACAATAGATCCAACAACTGATCACAGGAACCAATCGAGGAAGATATCATCTTTCTTCAACTAACACACAACACAAGGATATCCCTTTGAAATGACTAAATTAGGTAAGCTTTTATCTTCCAACTCTCCAAGTTGTTGTTTAGCTTAACCAACTAGCTTAGGGGTATCCAACACGGATTCTTGGAGAATGGTGGTTTGGAGGAAACCCAACATGATCACGAACTCAACATAGCGGTCAGGTGACAACCTGGTAATACTTCCGAGAAGATGTTCGGTACATCACGAACCACCGATATATTACTAAGCTCGAGAACAATCTTGCTTTCCAGAGCAAGACGATATGATCAAATAAGCAAGGGATTGAATAATCCTAACTCATTGATCGAAGAGTGCAGCAAAAATAATGACTAAGTAGCACGATCAACCTTAGGGTGATGATTCAATAACCAGCACGCTAAGAATGATATTAATTTCCATTAACCACCAAGCAAAGGGTTGCTAGGAGTATTGATTTCACACATCACGATTCACTTGTCGGTATTCCGGTTACAATAACACGGAGACCGCGCAATGAACGATGATGGCGAGAAGTATCGCTGTACCAAGAGTTCATAGGAGGTGGTGCAATTCCCATGACATTCTTGACATAAAACGCTAATACTTCAGTGTAGAACAGAATCAAAAGCTGGATTGGCATTTTGATCTGCGATGCACAACTATTTTGACCCAACCCTGGATATGGATGAGGTACTGGAGTTTGTTTCTCCTAGTCATTCTGAAATAGAATGGCTCCGCGGACCACAAGAATAATAAGCATTGATAACACGAATGCACAATTACTCCTGACTATCAATTGATAGAGGAAGGTCAGAATACGACTGAAGAGGGACAACTCAAAGGAACATATGTTTTTTCTGAGTTGTGGATGCATAGATTAGTATGCCGAGCGAAGCTCAACATTTCTTCCGGATAACCCATGCGGAAAGGGTAGAACAGTAAGATTCACAATATAGAATGGATAACTCATCAAGAACACTCTGGTCATGACCCTTTGGTTCAAAATAACTCCTGCCAAGAATGGTTCATGGTAATTGGAAGAAGGATGTACCACGAACCTCGAGGACTATCGCAAATGTTACTAATATCCTAAAGGAACTAGCAACACTATCAACATGAGGTAAGTAGGGTGAATCTCGGGTTCAAGAACCCAGGAATAGAATACCTACTAACTAATAACATCACGGGGTGCTTTCGAGAATAATGGCTAGAATCATCACACCGGGAACACAAAACATGGCTAGATTACTAGGTGACTCCCTAAACACCTAGGGTCATAATAATAGCTCCAACATATATGTCAAGGCAACAGAGTACCTCAACTCACCGATTAGTGTGGTTAAACTGGCCCAAAGAAACATCGGGAACGGAAAGAAGGGGTTTGCAAATGCATCAGACTATTTGGAAACCTGGGATGACTCGGACAGCATAACGGCTGTAAATGCTCAAAATGATTTGAGACATCCTGCAAAATGGTGGCATAACCACTAGAACATCATAATATCAAGGTTCTGAGGCCAGCTATGACCACATGGAAGGTAGTAGAAACTGAACTGAGACTAGAATCCATCAATCCTATAAGTCTATGGATTAGTAACACGTGATCCTGATAGAAAGATGAGAAGCCTAGTTCATAATCCCCGTAGAAAAGAAGAGGTTGACTCAGATCAAAGGGCATAAGGTAAAGGAGTAAAAAGAGCCTTACGTTCCCTTCCCCAATCAATTCCCTTACATAAATAAAGCATTTCTAGACACAACTTTGACCAGTTTGGCTTGGTAATCCTACAGGCAGTCAGGCTCTGATACCAACGCTGTCAGGACCCCGATTCTAAGTCACACCGATCTAGCCTGTAGCACCTCATATCCCTTTGCGGCCCCACGCACGGTATTCCCACAGGTGTCGCCTTACCATGGCCCGGGACCGTTTGCGCCTTTTGGCTCATGTATATGATAGTGTCGCTAGCATTCATATGACAGAGAACCCGGGCCGACATGACTAGTCGTGAACCCAAAGTGGCACTAACTTATGGGGACAGGCATACATGAATCAACATCGAGCATGTCGGTCAGCAGCGTGTGAATCTGGGCTGTAGCAACTGGGCTAACAGGACTCCGGGAAACCAGGCTCTAGCAGGCTAGCAGGACTCCGGATGTCACCGCGTGACATTTCCCCGAAGGGACAGACACAGGAATGAAGTGAAACACATGCCGGCTAGTCTAAGTGTTCCGGAGCAGTAGTGCTGGGCTAGCAGGACTCTGGTAAACCGGGCTGTAGCAGACTACCATGGCTCAGTGGATGCACCAGACTACATTTCCCCATAAGAGAGGCTACCAAGGATAAACAACTAGGTTGTCGGATCCCACACATACCAAGCATTTCAATCATACACACAATATGCTCGACATGTGCAAATACAACATGGCATCACAACAAGACTCTACGACTCAGAGTATTTATTCATTAGGCTCCGAGGAGCGAGATATTACAAACATGGGTCTCATGACCCAACATTCAGAGCATACAAGTCAAAGCACATGCGGAAGCTTAACATGTCTGAGTACAGACAACTACAAATGAAAAAGGCCGAGAAGCCTGACTATCTACCAGATCCTGCCGAGGGCACAAGATCGTAGCTGAGGTAACAAGCTAAACGTCGAGGTCCATGCGGAACTACTAGCGAGACTGAAATCTCTCTCCAAAAACATAAATTAAGCAAACGTGGGTAAAAATGTACCCAGCAAGACTTACAGCAGAACTAACTACATATGCATCATTATCAACAAAGGGATGGTGGGGTTTAACTGCAGCAAGCCAGCTTTGACTCAGTGGCTAACCTGAACTACTACTGCAAGTAACTCTTTTGAGGTGGCGCACATGAGTCCACATATTCACCAATCAATACACCACTATGGATCCGCTCCCGTCTACCTACGAGAACGCCATCCATAGCACTCACGCTTATCTTGCGAGTTTTAGAGTATCCACTTTCACTTGTCTATGAACTGTTATAGGCAACCCAGAAGTCCTTTACCGTGGACGCGGCTATTCGAATAGATCATTTATAACCCTGCAGGGGTGTACTTCTTCCTACATGTTTCCACCACTTAGCGTCTGCACACGACATGTGCTTGGCAGACTTCAAGCGAAAGCCGACGTGGGTGTAGACCACGACCTAACTAACGACACAAGTCTCTAGTCAAGGTTTATTGCCTATTCGGGTTCCATCCGTAAGGAGATCCGGCCGGGGTTTCGCTCACAGCCCCAAACGATGTGTGCAGGGTTCTCGAGACACCAAACGGGCGCCCGGTACACTGTGCCACGGTGCATCTATGATACGTCTCCATCGTATCTATATTTTTTGATTGTTCCATGCCAATATTCTACACCTTTCATATAATTCTGGCAACTTTTTATATTATTTTTGGGACTAACATATTGATCCGGTGCCCAGTGCCAGTTCCTGTCTGTTGCATGTTTTATGTTTCGCAGAAACCCCATATCAAACGGAATCCAAACGGGATAAAAATGGACGGAGAATATTTTTGGAATATTTGGAAAATTCCAGAAGAAGAATCAACGCGAGACGGTGCCCGAGGTGGCCACGAGGCAGGGGGCGTGCCTGCCCCCCTGGGCGCGCCCCTGACCCCCGTGGGCCACCCGTAAGGCGGTTGATGCCCTTCTTCGGCTGCAAGAAAGCTAATTTTTGGGAAAAAATCACGGCGAAGGTTTCTGTCCAATCGGAGTTACGGATCTCCATATATATACGAAACGGCGAAAGGGCACAAGATGAGAACGCAAAAACAGAGAGAGACAGAGAGACAGATCCAATCTCGGAGGGGCTCTCGCCCCTCCCACGCCATGGAGACCATGGACGAGAGGGGAAACCCTTCTCCCATCTAGGAAGAAGGTCAAGTAAGAAGAAGAAGGAGGGGGGCTCTCTCCCCCTCGCTTCCGGTGGCGCCGGAACGCCGCCGGGGGCCATCATCATCACCGCGATCTACACCAACACCTCCGCCATCTTCACCAACATCTCCATCACCTTCCCCCCTCTATCTACAGTGGTCCACTCTCCCACAACCCGCTGTACCCTCTACTTGAACATGGTGCTTTATGCTTCATATTATTATCCAATGATGTGTTGCCATCCTATGATGTCTGAGTAGATTTTCGTTGTCCTATCGGTGGTTGATGAACTGCTATGATTGATTTAATCTTCTTGTGGTTATGTTGCTGTCCTTTGGTGCCCATCATATGAGCGCGCGCGTGGATCACACCATAGGGTTAGTTGTATGTTGATAGGACTTTGTATTGGAGGGCAAGGGTGACAGAAGCTTCAGCCTAGCATAGAAATTGATGCATACGGGATTGAAGGGAGACCAATATATCTTATTGCTATGGTTGGGTTTTACCTTAATGAACGTTAGTAGTTGCGGACGCTTGCTAATAGTTCCAATCATAAGTGCATAGAATTCCAAGTCAGGGATGACATGCTAGCAGTGGCCTCTCCCACATAATACTTGCTATCGGTCTAGTAAACTAGTCAATTTCTTAGGGACAATTTTGCAACTCCTACCATCACTTTTCCACACTCGCTATATTTACTTTAGTTGTATCTTTACTTTAACAGCCCCTACTTTTTATTTTCGTGCTCTTTATATTCTTGCAAACCTATCCAAAAACACCTACAAAGTACTTCTAGTTTCATACTTGTTTCCGGTAAGGTGAACGCTAAGCGTGCGTAGAGTTGTATCGGTGGTCGATAGAACTTGAGGGAGTATTTGTTCTACCTTTAGCTCCTCGTTGGGTTCGACACTCTTACTTATCGAAAGAGGCTACAATTGATCCCCTATACTTGTGGGTTATGAAGACCTTTTTCTAGCGCCGTTGCCGGGGAGCAATAGCGTGGGGTGAATATTCTCGTGTGTGCTTGTTTGCTTTATCACTAAGTAATTTTTATTTGCTGTTCTTAGTTGTTATCTATCTTTAGCTATGGGTAGGAAACGCAAAATACCAAAAAAATTAGTTGTACCTACTGAACCAATAGTTGATGAACCACTCAAAATCTATCATACTCCTGAAGCTTTTTACTTGGATCATCTTCGATCCCTTTGTGCTCGTGCTGAAACCCCAACTAGCTTAGTTGAGGGAAAATCTATAGACGAGCATGATTGTTATGCGCGACACCGGATATATGAAAAAGGGAAAATTCTATTGGTTCAAATTCATCGTTTGCAATGCTATGCTTGGAATTTATGTTAAATATATGATTTTACTTGTTGTTCTGAAAACCCTAAGAAACACCTTCCCTATCGATGTGAGTTTATTGATAATGGAATCGTATCTTCGTATGCTAAGGGTGTTTATAGTTACTATGATGTTCAACAAATCGAAGAATTAGTTGCTTTTAAGGGTGCTTATGAAATTGCTTCTTTGATTTAAAAGTATGGTGCTACTCTTTACAAATCTGAAAATTTTGCCATACTTAAATATTGCTATGATAATTATGCTTCTAATGCCTATGTTGAACCATATATTGAGGACTACTCCGTTGTCCAAGAAGAGACTAATGTTTTGCAGGAGTCTATGGAAGAAGAAATTGATGAAACTGTGAGCTCATTGGATGAAAAGATGAGGAGGAGAGCGAAGAACAAAAGGAGGAAGAGCGATTAGCTACCCGTGCCCACCTCCTAATGAGAGTAACTCTTCAACTCATACATTGTTTAATTCCCCTTCATGCTTACCGAAGGATGATTGCTATGATTCCGTTGATTCTCTTGAAATGTCCCTTTTTGATGATGCTTGCTATGCTTGTGGCCAAGATGCCAACATGAATTATGCTTATGGAGATGAACTTGCTATAGTTCCTTATGTTATGAATGAAATTGTTGCTATTGCACCCACGCATGATAGTCCTATTATCTTTTTGAATTCTCCCAACTACACTATATCGGAGAAGTTTACCTTTATTAAGGATTATATTGATGGGTTGCCTTTTACCGTTGCACATGATGATTTTGATGAATATAATATGCATGTGCTTGCTGCTCCTACTTGCAATTATTATGAGAGAGGAACCATATCTCCACCTCTCTATGTTTCCAACACGATAAAATTGCAAGAAACTGTTTATACTATGCATTGGCCTTTACTTTGTGTGCATGAATTGTTCTTTTATGACATGCCGATGCATAGGAAGAGAGTTAGACTTCGTTTTTTCAAGATATATGTTACTTCGTTCTCACTACTAAATGCCAAATCATTGCTAATGAAAATTGGCTTTGATATACCTTGGGATCCGGGTGGATTCATTACATGAGCACTAAATGCCTAGCTTAATGGCTTTAAAGAAAGCGTTGCCAGGGAGACAACCCGGAAGTTTTAGAGAGTCATTTATTTCTGTTGTGTGATTTTATAAAGTTTAGAAATAAAAATAACGTGCCAAGGTTTGCCTTTAGGATGTTTACAAAGCTTGTTGGTTTGTACGGTGCAGGAAAGAAACTTTGGCTGTAGTGCACGATTTTTAATTTTTTACTGGAATGTCAAATGGTTCTTATTCTTTTTGCAATGTCTTAGACAGATTCTGTTTTTGATGTATCATAAGTATGGTGAATGTTCAGATTATTACAGACTGTTCTGTTTTAGACAGATTCTGTTTTTGATGCATAGTTTGCTTGTTTTGATGAAACTATTGATTTATATCAGTGGATTAAGCCATGAAAAAGTTATATTACAGAATATATAATGCAAAAACAAAATATGAATTGGTTTGCAACAGTACTTAGAGTAGTGATTTGCTTTATTATACTAACGGATCTTACCGAGTTTTCTGTTGAAGTTTTGTGTGGATGAAGTGTTCGATGATCGAGGAGGTCTCGATGGGAGAAGAAGGAAGAGAGGCAAGAGCTCAAGCTTGGGGATGCCCGAGGCACCCCAAGGCAATATTCAAGGAGACTCAAGCGTCTAAGGTTGGGGATGCTCCGGAAGGCAACCCCTCTTTCTTCAACAAGTATCAGTATGTTTTCGGATTCGTTTCGTTCATGCGATATGTGCAATCTTGGAGCGTCTTTTGCATTTAGTTTTCATTTTTATTTTATGCACAATGCTGGTATGAGATAGTCCTTGGTTGATTTATAGAATGATGTATGCACTTCACTTATATCTTTTGGGTATGGCTTTATAGAATGCTTCATGTGCTTCACTTATATCATTTGAAGTTTGGATTGCCTGTTTCTCTTCACATAGACAACTGCCATTTGTAGAATGCTCTTTTGCTTCACTTATATTTTTTAGAGCATGGGCATATCTTTTGTAGAAAGAATTGAACTCTCTTTCTTCACTTATATCTATTTAGAGAGATGACAGGAATTGGTCATTCACATGGTTAGTCATAAAATCCTACATAAAACTTGTAGATCACTGAATATGATGTGTTTGATTCCTTGCAATAGTTTTGCGATATAAAGATGGTAATATTAGAGTCATGCTAGTGGGTAGTTGTGGATTGTAGAAATACTTGTGTTGAGGTTTGTGATTCCCGTAACATGCACGTATGGTGAACCGTTATGTAACGATGTTGGAGCATGAGGTATTTATTGATTGTTTTCCTTATGAGTGGCGGTCGGGGACGAGCGATGGTCTTTTCCTACCAATCTATCCCCCTAGGAGCATGCGCGTAGTACTTTTTTTCGATGACTAATAGATTTTTGCAATAAGTATATGAGTTCTTTATGATTAATGTTGAGTCCATGGATTATACGCACTCTCACCCTTCCATCATTGCTAGCCTCTTCAGTACCATGCATTGCCCTTTCTCACCTCGAGAGTTGGTGCAAACTTCGCCGGTGCATCCAAACCCCGTGATACGATATGCTCTGTCACACATAAACCTCATTATATCTTCCTCAAAATAGCCACCATACCTACCTATCATGGCATTTCCATAGCCATTCCGAGATATATTGCCATGCAACTTCCATCATCATCATATACATGACTTGAGCATTTATTGTCATATTGCTTTGCATGATCATAAGATAGCTAGCATGATGTTTTCACGGCTTGACCGTTTTTTGATGCCATTGCTACGCTAGATCATTGCACATCCCGGTACACCGCCGGAGGCATTCATATAGAGTCATATCTTTGTTCTAGTATCGAGTTGTAATATTGTGTTGTCTCTACTCCTATAAAAATGTGAATTGGTGATGATGGCGTGTCTGCCTTCACGTCATCTATGCCGTCCGATCGGCAATGTATGGCTGAGATCGAGACAAGCCATGTGCCACTTGCACTTTTGCAAAAAACACCCTCTGCTTGGATAAAATTTTAGAGCAGGGACAACCCATACAGTCTGGATGTTTCTCAGGTAAAAAAACAGGCTGGAGTCCATTCTCCTCCTCTCGAAAAGGATAAGGAGTCTTCTAGACTGCTCCCAAATTCCTCGCCACCGACCCTCCCCTCTCTTTCCCAGTGACAGCCGGATTTGAATTGGGCGAGGATCCATCCCCACCCGAGCTCAGAGCTCCGGCAACCATAGCCGCCGGTAGACAGAGCTCGGAGCTCCCGTAGCCATGGCTGCCCGTAGACAGAGCTCCGCCGTCTGGATCTCGCGTCACCAGTCTCCTCTGCTGCCTCTCGGTCTTCCCTTGCTCTGGATCCAGTCCACCAAGAGCCCAGCCTTGCTGCCAAGTCCATCGCCGCCGCCTGTGTCCTATGTCCCGACAGCACACGCCGCCACATCTGTCCCCCTCCTCGACTGCATCGGCTCTCCTCCAGCACGTGACCTAGGGTTGCATGCATGGTGGGATGCACCAGCCTGCCAGCCTACCCCGCAGCCCCCCCGCTGACATGGGCCCGAGGCCCATGAGGTGAGGCAGCTGCCCCTCCTCGCCTGGCGAGGCAGCTGGAGAAGTAGCTGCGGGACCAGAGGCTGCCGTAGGATGAGATACTGTGGTGCTGCAGTGTCTAGTGGTTGAAGAAGGGGTGTGCTGGGAAGAGGAGTTAGTGGTGAGAGTGCTCGATCTGGAACAGGACAAGCTTGGGCTGCACCGGTGTGTTTGCTGCTACTGAATTTTTCCAGGGCATTGCAGATGTGGAGGAGTTTTTCCAGGGCTATCTGCCTGTTCCCGGCCGCGCTGGTGTCAACTACCTCGAGCCACTATGGCCACCCCCAACCACGCTCACCCCCCGTAAGTCATGTGTTTCTCCTACCAGATCAAAAAATTGTCAACTTTTGGAGTACAATTGTGTATCAGATCCGTTCATGATTTAAATTGTGGTCTCCTAAACATGTGATTTGTGAAACGTTTAGGAACAAATTGTTTGTTGATCTGCAAAGGGGGGTTCAATTAATTTTCAATTGTAGAAGAATGGAGAAGGGGGATTCAATTGATTTTCCTCCTCATCATCAAAAGAAAAAAATCATTGTTGTGATGATAGACGGGGTTCATGTTAATACACAGACTACTGTTAAGGGCATTAAAACTTATATCTGCTGTGAAATGGTCGTATATGCTTGATTAGGATATTTGCAAGTGTTGTAGGTGTAAGGCTGTGGGAAAACGTTTTCATGGTCTAATTTTCCAGTCAATATATGGCACATCAGAATTTCTGGTCCACTAATGCCCCTCCATTCATTTCTAATATAGGGAACAATAAACAATTCTAGAGGGAAAGCACCCGGCCTGTGAAACCTAGCGCCGCTAGTTTCCCTGCCCCGTCTTGCCGTCACCGGAGGGGCCGATCGACGAAGCTTGGCTGGCTCCCGGGATGGCGGCGGCGGGGCACTTTTCGGGCTTGTGCGCGGCGCAGGTGAGCGCGGCGTTGGCCGCTAGATTGAGCGTAGTTCCCCACGTGGGCTGCTGGATCTGGCGGCGGCGGCTGCTCAATGGAGATTGTGATTGTTCGTAGTAGAATGTATGCACGAGACATGAATCTTGGATTTTATATTGTTTTCCTCGATGCTTGGGCTTCCTCGAACTTTTTGTATATTGCACACAACACAACACATAAATTCATGGATACTAAATTTTTAAATGATTTGAAATCATGTTGTTTTCTATTCTACTGCCATTGGTTCATCACTCTGAACCAAAATCAATTGTTGGAACTCTGGCATATATTGGTCCTAAAGTTGTGCTAAAGAAAGAATATGACGCAAGCTATGATCCAGCCTATTTGTGATTTAAACGGTCTGCTGCATACTCTGCCATCTGCTGCATACTTAATTATGTTTGCTCGGCCATAAAAGCCTTACTTGATTTTTGGATCTTCCATTCACCTTCCGTTGCCATGAGTGGTGAATGGTCTTGAGGAGTAATCATTTAGATAATGTATGTATTTTGCTCAAGCACTAATATTATGTCTTTGAATGGCCTATGCGTGGATGTGGGATAACCCTTTCTGTGATGTTGGTTGGTGCTTACCCTCTCGAGGATCCAGAAGATCCAAAAAAACGAAATTCAGGTATGTTGCCAGTTGCTAAGTTTATCAATTCAAAAGTTGTATGTTCTAGCCAAAAAACTAAATAGTGAGCTCAAATGCAGAAAGTATTGGGTGTTCAGTACTGGATTTTAGGCTATGTTCATATCTCTAGAGTGCCGAGACCTTATCTCAGGGATGTTTTTTGGTAACACGATCTCGACATCGATAACAGCAGAGAGATAATATACGCGTTATAATCTTGTAATTATATGTGGAGAAGTAGTTGTGGTGTTCCTTCCACCTTTATGAATTAGTCTGTGAAGAGGTGAATAGTCAGGAGCCCCATGGAGCCAAACAAAGATTATGTTTAGGCTACAGATTATATTCATACTACAGCTTGAGTCTGAATTTGTGTCGATACATGAAAAATGTCATGTGTGCCAAGAAAAGTATGTTTAGATGCACAACCAATTTTGGTGTGCATTTCTTATTTATTTATTTTTGAGTTGGACGTGTGCATTTCTAATTAGAAGTAGAAGAAGAAAGATGTGACATGGACTTCCTAAGATTACATACACATCGTTGAATAGTACAGTTAGAAAAATAGTAATAAAATTCAAAAATCTTACTTATTTTGGCGTCAAATATGCTGGAGTGTGATAGCTGTGCGTAGGATTTCGTGAAGGAATAACATAAATGGTGGTCTGGACAAACGAAAATTGACTATTTTTAAAGCTTCTTGGAGCATTCATTTTGTTTAATTTTGTACAAAGCATCACAACTATTTTTTTCTTCATCAAATTTTGCACACAACCAAAAAAATGTAATTTTGTTGGGGAGGAGGATTGCACATCTCACGGAAGATAAAGATATCAATATGGTTAGACACGAGACCTACTCCTGCACAGTTCAATCTCAACATGCATCTTGTTGTTCCGTGCAGCGCACGGACATCTTACTAGTAAGTAAATAAAAGTGTGACGATCATCATTATTAGAGCATTGCCCCATTGAGGAAAGGATGATGGAGACTATGATTCCCCCACAAGTCGGGATGAGACTTCGGACGAAAAAATAAAAAAAATATATAAAAAAAGAGAAAGGCCAAAAAAAGAGAAGGCCCAAAAAAAAAGAAAAAATGAGAGAAAAAGAGAGAAGGGGCAATGTTACTATCCTTTTACCACACTTGTGCTTCAAAGTAGGACCATGTTCTTCATATAGAGAGTTTCTTGAGTTATCACTTTCATATACTAATGGGAATTTTCATTATAGAACTTGGCTTGTATATTCCGATGATGGGCTTCCTCAAATGCCCGAGGTCTTCATGAGCAAGCAAGTTGGATGCACACCCACTTAGTTTCCAGTTTGAGCTTTCATACACTTATAGCTCTTAGTGCATCCGTTGCATGGCAATCCCTACTCCTCACATTGACATCAATTGATGGGCATCTCCATAGCCCGTTGATTAGCCGCGTCGATGTGAGACTTTCTCCTTTTTGTCTTCTCCACACAACCTCCACCATCATATTCTATTCCACCTATAGTGCTATGTCCATGGCTCACGCTCATGTATTGCGTGAAAGTTGAAAAGGTTTGGGAACGTCAAAAGTATGAAACAATTGCTTGGCTTGTCATCGGGGTTGTGCATGATGTGAATATTTTGTGTGGTGAAGATGGAGCATAGCCAGACTATATGATTTTGTAGGGATAACTTTCTTTGGCCATGTTGTTTTGAAAAGACATGATTGCTTTATTAGTATGCTCGAAGTATTATTGTTTTTATGTCAAATGATAGACTATTGCTTTGAATCACTCGTGTCCTAATATTCATGCCATGATTAGACATAAGATCAAGATTATGCTAGCTAGCATTCCACATCAAAAATTATCTTTTTTATCATTTACCTACTCGAGGACGAGCAGCAATTAAGCTTGGGGATGCTGATACGCCTCCATCGTATCTATAATTTTTGATTGTTCCATGCCAATATTCTACAACTTTCATATACTTTTGGCAACTTTTTATATTATTTTTGACACTAACATATTGATCCCGTGCCCAGTGCAAGTTCCTGTCTGTTGCATGTTTTATGTTTCGCAGAAACCCCATATCAAACGGAATCCAAACGGGATAAAAACGGACGGATAATATTTTTGGAATATTTGAAAAATTCTGGAAGAAGAATCAACGCAAGACGGTGCCCGAGGTGGCCACGAGGCAGGGGGTGCGCCTGCCCCCCTAGGCGCACCCCTGACCCTCGTGGGCCACCCGTAAGGCGGTTGATGCCCTTCTTCAGCCGCAACAAAGCTAATTTTTGGGAAAACATCACGGCGAAGGTTTCAGTCCAATCGGAGTTACGGATCTCCATATATATACGAAACGGTGAAAGGGAACCAGACGAGAACGCAGAAACAGAGAGAGACAGAGAGACAGATCCAATCTCGGAGGGACTCTCGCCCCTCCCACTCCATGGAGACCATGGACTAGAGGGGAAACCCTTCTCCTATCTAGGGAGAAGGTCAAGGAAGAAGAAGAAGGAGGGGGGCTCTCTCCCCCAAGCTTTCGGTGGCGCCAGGACGCTGCCGGGGGCCATCATCATCACCGCGATCTACACCAACACCTCCGCCATCTTCACCAACATCTCCATCACCTTCCCCCCTCTATCTACAGCGGTCCACTCTCCCGCAACCCGCTGTACCCTCTACTTGAACATGGTGCTTTATGCTTCATATTATTATTCAATGATGTGTTGCCATCCTATGATGTCTGAGTAGATTTTCGCTGTCCTATCGGTGGTTAATGAATTCCTATGATTGATTTAATTTGCTTGTTGTTATGTTGCTATCCTTTCGTGCCCATCATATGAACGCACGCGTGTATCACACCATAGGGTTAGTTGTATGTTGATAGGACTATGTATTGGAGGGCAAGGGTGACAGAAGCTTCAGCCTAGCATAGAAATTGATGCATACGGGATTGAAGGGGGACCAATATATCTTAATGCTATGGTTGGGTTTTACCTTAATGAACGTTAGTAGTTGCGGACGCTTGCTAATAGTTCCAATCATAAGTGCATAGAATTCCAAGTCAGGGATGACATGCTAGCAGTGGCCTCTCCCACATAATACTTGCTATCGGTCTAGTAAACTAGTCAATTGCTTAGGGACAATTTCGCAACTCCTACCATCACTTTTCCACACTCGCTATATTTACTTTAGTTGTGTCTTTACTTTAACAGCCCCTACCTTTTATTTACGTGCTCTTTATATTCTTGCAAACCTATCCAAAAACACCTACAAAGTACTTCTAGTTTCATACTTGTTTCCGGTAAAGCGAACGCTAAGCGTGCGTAGAGTTGTATCGGTAGTCGATAGAACTTGAGGGAATATTTGTTCTACCTTTAACTCCTCGTTGGGTTCGACACTCTTACTTATCAAAAGAGGCTACAATTGATCTCCTATACTTGTGGGTTATCAATCTACCGCATCATAGCCCACCCCTAGGGTCAGCGCTACGCACGGCCTCCAACACATATCCTACAAACACCAGAAACTAGTTGCAACTCCTGGACAGAGGACAGGGCGGTTAATAAGTCGAGGGGGTTCATATTTCAGGGCCCAACGTGTGGTAGTAGTTGTTCATGGATCACAAACACAGAACTCAGTTCCCGAGGACGGTTTCAATGAGACAACCCACCATGTACTCCTACATGGCCTCTCACCGCTACCTTTACCAAATCGTGTTCACACACTTAGCTCACACACAGTAGGACATGTTCATCACCATTCCAATTCATCCCCGATGAATTAGACCTGACTCAACTCTAAGCAGTAGCAGGCATGACAAACAAGCATGAATGAGTAGGCACATCAGGGCTCAAACAACTCCTACTCATGCTAGTGGGTTTCATCTATTTACTATGGCAATGACAGGTCATGCAGAGGAAAAGGGGTTCAACTACCGCAGGATGTAACAGTTGAATCATTGTTGTCCTATTGTAGTAAAAGAGAGCAGGAGCGAGAGAGTGGGATTGTATCGGAATGAACAAGGGGGTTTTGCTTGCCAGATGGAGTGGTAGTAGGATACTGCCCTTCGGTCGGATATTCGTGGGTATCCTCGGAGGCAGAACCTACCACGAAAGACACATCGGAACACAATCATCACAAGGCAATATGCAACAATATGATGCATGCTATGACCTGGCAATATGGGTGTGTTTTGTCTAATGCATTCTAAAACAGGTTGGTTTGAGTCCATTTGAATCAATGATTCAAATGAAAGCCCATGATATGAAGTCATATTAATGCATTAGCTTGTTTCACTTAAAAAGCAAGGTTAAAGTGTTCTGACATGCAGGAAAACATTACAGATGGAAATATTGGATTTTTCTGATCATTTTTCATATATAAATTATTTGATTTGGAGCTACGGTTGAATTACTATGATTTTTAGAAGTTTAGGCAATTTTCTGGATTTTATAATTCATTTCTGAAATATAAAATCGCCAGAAAATGATTATGAGGTCAGCATGACGTAAGCCTAGCGTCAGCAGGTCTACTGGGCTGCCCCTGGTCAAACCTGACCAGTGGGACCCACATGTCAGTGTCTCAGGGCTAGTTTGGGTGGATGACACGTGGGACCGGTCAACACTGATTTGACCAAGTCAAACTGACACGTGGGGTCCACCGCAGTTAGATTAACCTTAATCTATTTTGGTTAGCCGGTTAGTTAGGCGGCGGGGCCTAGCTGTCATTGACTCCAGGGGGTAGTTAGTAGGGTGCTTAGGCCCTAATGGCCGGTTACGTCGGCGGTTAACCGCCGGCGACCATAGCCGACGGCGGAGGCGTCGGAAACGCTCCTCCGACGATCAAACGAGCGGCCGTTAGGCTCTACGTGAAGCGCACGCTTGCGTGCTTCGAAGGCAGCAAGCGGCGGTGGCTGGGGTGCACGGAAACAACGCCGATGGCGAGAAGCGCGGTGGCCGGAGTTCGGTCAAGCTCGGGGTCGGCGTTGCGGTGCACTGCAGGACATGCCGGTGGGTGGGTTAGCTTCCTGGGAGCGTGCTGAGTGCATTTATAGGTTCGGACGCGAGCGGCGGTGGCTAGAACGACGACGGCGACATGCGGAGCCGAGCTCTCGGCCATGGCGGAGATGCGTCTTGGAGCTCGCGAACGCGAGGGGGAAGAGAGGGTTTCCGCGCGGAAGCTCACAGCGATCACGTTGAAGAGGTCAGCGGCTCGTGGGAGGTCCGGTGCGGGCGGAACAACGAAGCCGATCTCCGGCGTCCGGAGGAAGAAGACGGTGGCAAGGGCGGTGCTACCGGGCTTCCGGCGTCACTTGGGTTGGTGGAGACGGAGAGGAAGGCTCGACGGTTCTTCTGGAAGCATCGGCGTGGCGAGGGGTGGACGATGGCCGGGGTGGTGCTCGTCGGCGCTCTCAGGTGCTCGTGGTCGATCACGGGAGAGAGAGAGCAGAGGAGGAGGAGGGGGTCCGGAGAGAGAGGGGCGGTCAGGGGGGGTGTCGTGGGGCTCGGGGCCGTCTCCAGCAGCAGTGGGAAGCAGGAGCTGGCGAGCGCGTGCGCGCGCGCCGCGGCCACACGCCCTCCTACCTACTGGCAGGAGGTTAGGGGTGACTGGCGCCTGGGCCTCGTGGGTTGGCTGTCCACTGGGCCAGCCAGGTAAGCCCAGGTAAATCTCTCTCTTCTCTGTTTTCTATTTTCTTTTCTGCAATTTGTTTTGGGTTTAGTTTTAACACCAAACCATTTTATAAAATCCGGAAAATAATTATGTGGCTAGAACTAGAATATACAAAACCACATAAAATGTTCCAGAATTATTGGACATATATTAATTATATAAAAAAATATCCAATGCAAATAGTTATTGAATTAATTCAGAGGACCAAAATAAATGTTTCTGAGATACCAAAAATATTGGTTTGAATTTTACCTCTTGCCAATATTTTCAGAGACTAAGAGGAACATTTTCTTGGACTTCTTTGAAGAGATTTTAATGTTGATTATTTCTGAAATGATTTAGGAGGGTTTCAACTAACCTCAATTCAAATTTCATAAACATAACTATGATGATGACATGAAGAGATGCAAAGACAAACAAGGCTAATCTAGGGCTGTGACAACTCCCCTGCTTGAACCACACTTGCGCGCTAGTTTCTCGCGGCATCGAGCGAATTTTTTTTGCCACTGCGGAAATATCTATCTCCCCGCCCCCTTCCTCCCACCAAAAGCCACATTTCCACTGTTCCTCCTTGCTTTCCAAGTTCAAACCTTCACAACTTCTTACTGGCAGCTCAGCCTCCTTGCCGGCGACCCTTCTTCTTGCAGGGCCGCCTCCTCGCCGGCTACCCTTCTTCTTGCAGCGCCGCCTCCTCGCCGGCGACCCTTCTTCTTGCAGCGCCGCCTCCTCACGGGCGACCCTTCTTCTTGCTGCGCAGCCTCCTCGCTGCCGACCCTTCTTGCTACGCGGCCTTGCCGATATGGTCAGGTAATCCACACCCCACCCACACCATCCTCCTCCTTTCCCGTCCCACATGCCCCGAACGACAGCGCTACACCTTCCGCCGAAATCACTGCCCCCCTCCTCCAATTAAGCGCCACCCACAACCATTTTGCACGCAGGATAACATGGAGCTCAGTAGCATGCGGCCGGACGCGCGCACGAGGTCGCTATGGCTGTCATGCGTGCCGACCGCCAGATCTTGGAGGAGCACCTGGTCTTCGAGGCCACCATCGACACTGCCACGCGGTTGTCTACTTTAAAATACAGTTCGTGCTATTTTCTTGAGGCCACCACCAATGCCTTCTTCTGATTTGTCCTCTGTAATGTTAATATGCAATCTTATGTTCAGTTAATAGTTTGGTCCTCTGAAATGTAATGTTCAGTTAACACTTTGGTCCAACAATTGCTACATTTCGTAGTACTGTTCTCAAGCATTCTTTGTTTTGTTAACTGTCTTATCTTCTAGTACATGTTTCTATTCTGCAATGTCGTGCTCAGTTAACTATTTTGGTTCATTTGGTCTGCTGTCCATTTAACTGTTTGGTTCAGTTCTGCAATTTGATTTTCATTTGCTGTTGGTACAATTTTGTATTGTTATGCATGTGACACCAATCGAATTTGGCTTTACTCAATACATATTCTACTGATAGTATGGCAACTCTCAGTTAACCTGATCAAGATCTTCCTTATGTGTGTTGCAGGGAAACAATGGGAGACACTGCGGTTTACCATCGAGGTTTGTTCAAGCATAGTCCTTTGGCTAATAGCACATTATTGTGAAGTTGCAGGAATCATTCTAATATTTAGGTTTCTTACAATTTGGTCTTGCACATGTAGGTCCTGCTGTCAGAGGCTTAGACCCACTGTTCGACCCATTTTGCATATGGGGAAATGAGATGTCCATGAATATCAGTCAAGTCAAGAATTCAGAAAGATTGTTAGGATGAAGAAACTTGCGACGAATAACAGCAAGATCTTTGTTCGCACAGTGAAGAAGACATCAGTCAGCTATAGGATGGTACTAACTCTTTTACCTTGTTTTTACCCCTTGCACCATTTCAAAATTTATAACAGCGACTTATGCATATCTTTGTTTTCAGTACTTTTCAAAGCACTTCACCGATGATTACCTCTCAAACCACCTGCATGGTCAAGAGGCGAGGAATGTATTCATTCAACACCCATGGTACAGTATTGAAGCCTTGCTGAAGAAGACAAAGGTTGGGCGGGCAATTATCCATAGCCACTGGCCTAAAGTTGCAAGGACATCCAACATCACTGAAGGCTCAATATTTGCCTTCTGCTTCTACAGTTTCCCAGATGAGATTCATCTTTCTATTTACCATGTATGATGCTACTTTCCAAAGGTTTTTGACGTTTCATGTGAAACTTGGTGCTGTTGTGTAATGGCATAACTGAGTGCCAAAGCTATCTGATGTAATTCGATTATAAAATCCTGGTTGCTGTTATACGGATGTGAAATATCTGGTGTGTTTTATAAGAAATATCAATTTGATTAGTACATGGATTATCAATAATAGGCTAATTACCCTGCTTATTGGGGTTTTCTATTGTAGACGGTTACTCAGACAGCACCATGGGCAATGAACTTAAACAACCCGCACGGTTTCTCGAAAGTAGGCGTGTTCGATCAACTAACAATCACACATGACTTCCGGCAGCGAACTGTTTGCGTTAGGCCACCTTGCACAAACGTTTCCACACAAAGAACTGTGTGTGATATACATATGAACGGAAATGATTTTCTGGGATTCACCGTGTGGGATGTACATACGAACGGAAACAATTGGGTTTCGATGCCCCGCCAGATCGCACACGAGCTCATTTTGCCCCAGCCAGTGAGCCAGGAGGGCCTATCCCCGACGGTTTCTAGGTCATGTGGGAAGGACCCCCCTATCGCCCACACTCACTTGGCGACAGTTCCAAACGCCGTCGCGGAAAGGGGTTAAAAAACCGTTTGTATAGTACGTTGTTGTACCAGTGTAAGGTTCGATGGACTCCAAGTACAATCTACCCTGACTCGTTTGTTGGGGAACGTAGCATGCAATTTAAAAAAAATTCCTATGCTCACGCACTATCTATCTAGGAGATGTATTGCAACGAGAGGGGGAGAGCGTGTCTACGTACCCTCGTAGACTGAAAGGGGAAGCGTTTGACAACGCGGTTGATGTGGTCGAACTTCTTCTAGCTCCGACCGATCAAGCACCGAACGTACGGCACCTCCGAGTTCTACACACGTTCAGCGCGATGACGCCCCTCGCCTTCTTAATCCACCAAGGTGTCCAGGAAGTAGATGAGTTGCCTCAACATGATGGCATGGTGACAGTGATGGCGAAGTGATCCGCGTAGGGCTTCGCCTAAGCACTGCGAGAACATGACCGGGGGTGTAAATTGCGGAGGGGTGTGCCGCACACGGCTAACAATTGATGTTGTGTGTTCTAGGCGCTCCCTCCCCACATATATATAGGTGGGAGGGGGAGAGGCAGCCAGGGGCGCCCTAGGGTTGGCCGGCGCCCCCTAGGGGCCCTGCCTTGCCCTGCGCCCCCCTTTCCATGTATGCATGAAGGGGAAGGAAAGAGGGGGTGAGAGAAGGAAGTGGGAATCCTAATCCACACTTTCCTTTCCCTTCCCCCCTTTCCTTCTCCTCCTCCTATGACCTTATAGGGCGCCCCAGCCCCTTCTGGGTTGGTGTGTTCCTTCACAAGGCCCATATGGCCCATAGGATTGCCGGGGGTACCCGAAACACCTTCCGGTGACCCAATAAGTACCCGATACCCTCCGGAACACTTCCGGTGTCCGAATACCATCGTCCTATATATAAATCTTTACCTCTCAACCAGTTCGAGACTCCTCGTCATGTCCGTGATCTCATCCGGGACTCCGAACAACATTCAGTCACCAAATCACATAACTCATATAATACTAAATCGCCATCGAACGTTAAGTGTGCGGACCCTACGGGTTTGAGAACTATGTAGACATGACTGAGACACCTCTCTGGTCAATAACCAATAGCGGAACTTGGATGCTCATATTGGCTCCTACATATTCTAGAAAGATCTTTATTGGTTGAACCGTTATGACAACATATGTTATTCCCTTTGTCCATCGGTATGTTACTTACCCGATATTCGATCGTCGGTATCCATATACCTAGTTCAATCTATTTACCGGCAAGTCTCTTTACTCGTTCCTTAATACATCATCTTGTAACTAACTCATTAGTCACTTTGCTTGTGAGGCTTCTTATGATGTGCATTATTGAGAAGGCCCAGACATACCTCTCCGATACTCGGAGTGACAAATCCTAATCTCGATCTATGCCAACCCAACAAACACCTTCAGAGATACCTATAGAGCATATTTATAATCACCCCGTTACGTTGTGACATTTGATAGCACACAAGGTATTCCTTCAGTATCCAGGAGTTGCATAATCTCATAGTCGAAGGAATATGTATTTGACATGAAGAAAGCAATATCAATAAAACTGAACGATCAATATGCTAAGCTAACGGATGGGTCTTGTCTATCACATCATTCTCCTAATGATGTGATCCCGTTCATCAAATGACAACACATGTCTATGGTTAGGAAACTTAACCATCTTTGATTAATGAGCTAGTCTAGTAGAGGCTTACGAGGGACACGGTGTTTTGTCTATGTAACCACACATGTATCAAGTTTCCGGTTAATACAATTCTAGCATGAATAATAAACATTTATCATGATATAAGGATATATAAAATAACAACTTTATTATTGCCTTGAGGGCACATTTCCTTCAGTCTCCCACTTGCACTAGAGTCAATAATCTAGTTCACATCGCCATGTGATTTAACACCAATAGTTCACCTCTTTATGTGATTAACACCCATAGTTCACATCGCCATCTGACCAACACCCAAAGAGTTTACTAGAGTCAATAATCTAGTTCACATCGCTATGTGATTAACACCCAAAGAGTACTAAGGTGTGATCATGTTTTGCTTGTGAGAGAAGTTTAGTCAGCGGGTCTGCCACATTCAGATCCGTATGTATTTTGCAAATTTTTATGTCTACAATGCTCTGTAGGGAGCTACTCTAGCTAATTGCTCCCGCGTTCTATATGTATCTAGACTGAGACTTAGAGTCATCCAGATCAGTGTCAAAGCTTGCATCAACATAAATCTTTACGACAAACTCTTTATCACCTCCATAACCGAGAAACATTTCCTTAGTCCTCTTTAAGGTAACTAATGATAATTTTGACCGCTGTCCAGTGATCTAGTCCTGCATCACTATTGTACCCCCTTGCCAAACTCATGGCAAGGTACACAACAGGTTTGGTACACATCATGGCATACTTTATAGAACCCATGGCTGAGGCATAGGGAATGACTTTCATTCTCTCTTTATCTTCTGCCGTGGTCGGGTTTTGAGTCTTTACTCAACTTCACACCTTACAATACAGGCAAGAAATCCTTCTTTGACTGATCCATTTTGAACTCCTTCAAAATCTTGTCAAGGTATGTACTCATTGAATGTTTTATCAAGCGTCTTGATCTATCTCTATAGATCTTGATGCCCTAATATGTAAGCAGCTTCACCGAGGTCTTTCGTTGAAAAATTCTTATTCATATATCCTTTTATGCTATCCAGAAATTCTACATCATTTCCAATCAACAATATGTCATCCACATATAATATCAGAAATGCTACAGATCTCCCACTCACTTTCTTGTAAATACAGGCTTCACCATAAGTCTGTATAAAACCATATGCTTTGATCACCTTATCAAAGCGTATATTCCAACTCCGAGATGCTTGCACCAGTCCATAGATGGATCGCTGGAGTTCGCACACTTCGTTAGCACCTTTAGGATCGACAAAACCTTTTGGTTGCATCATATACAACTCTTCTTTAAGAAATCCATTAAGGAATGCAGTTTTGACATCCATTTGCCAGATTTCATGAAATGCGACTATTGCTAACATGATTCGGACAGACTTAAGCATTGCTACGAGTGTGAAAATCCCATCGTAGTCAATGATGTTGCTTGAAGCTACGTCGGTATTTCCCCAAAGAGAAAGGGATTATGCAGCACATCGGCGGTAGGTATTTCCCTCAGATATGAAACCAAGGTTATCGAACCAGTAGGAGAACCAAGCAACACAACGTTAACAGCCCCAGCACACAAATAACAACCACTCGCAACCGACGTGGTAAAGTGGTTGTCAATCCCTTTCGCGTAACGGCGCCAGAAAGGTGCATGGACGGGAGAAAGTTGTAATAGATTGAATAAATAGATCGCAATTAAAATAAAGTGCAGCAAAGTATTTTTGTATTTTTGGTTTAATAGATCTGAAAATAAATGCAAGGAAAAAGTAGATCGCAAAGGAAAATATATGAGAAAGAGACCCGGGGGCCGTAGATTTCACTAGTGGCTTCTCTCGAGAAAAAGTACCAAACGGTGTGTGAACAAATTATTGTTGGGCAATTGATAGAACTTCAAATAATCATGACGATATCCAGGCAATGATCATTATATAGGCATCACGTCCAAGATTAGTAGACCGACTCCTGCCTGCATCTACTACTATTACTCCACACATCAATCGCTATCCAGCATGCATCTAGTGTATTAAGTTCATGGAAAAATGGAGTAATGCAATAAGAACGATGACATGATGTAGACAAGATCTATCTATGTAGAGATAGACCCCATCGTTTTATCCTTCGTAGCAACGATACATACGTGTCATTTCCCTTTCTGTCACTGGGAGCAAGCACTGTAAGATCGAACCCACTACAAAGCACCTCTTCCCATTGCAAGATAAATAGATCAAGTTGGCCAAACAAAACCCAAATACGGGAGAAGAAATATGAGGCTATAAGAGATCATGCATAAAATAGATCAAAGAAACTCAAATACTTTCATGGATATAAAAAGATAGATTTGATCATAAACTCAAAGTTCATCGATCCCAACAAACACACTTCAAAAGAGTTACATCATATGGATCTCCAAGAGACCATTGTATTGAGAATTCAGACAGAGAGATGAAGCCATCTAGCTACTAACTACGGACTCAAAGGTTACAAAGAACTACTCACGCATCATCGGAGAGGCACCAATGGAGGTGGTGAACCCCATCCGAGATGGTGTCTAGATTGGATCTGGTGGTTCTGGACTCTGCGGTGGCTGGATGAATATTTCGTTGACTCCCCTAGGGTTTCTGGAATATTGGGGTATTTATAGAGCAAAGAGGCGGTCTGGGGGGCACCCGAGGTGGGCACAACCCACCAAGGCGCGCATGGCCCTCCTGGCGCACCCTGGTGGGTTGTGCCCCCCTCGGGGCACCCCCAGGCGCAGCCAGGGCCCATTATGTTCCTTCTTGTCCAAAAAATATCTTCGCGAAGTTTCGTTGCATTTGGACTCTGTATGATATTGATTTCCTGTTATGTAAAAAACATGCATAAAACAACAACTAGCACTTGGTACTATGTCAATAGGTTACACTGGTGCGCATCGGTCCTAAACAAACAGTTTAAAACCCCTTTCCGCGACGACATCTAGAACCGTCGCCAAGTGAGTGTGGGCGATAGGGGGGTCCTTCCCACACGACCCAGACACCGTCGGGGATATGCCCTCCTGGCACACACGTTCGGCAAAATGAGGTCTTGTGCGACCGGGGAGCGCTCAAATACGGAAATACGTGTAGTACAGCTAAAAAATACAATTATACGGCGAAATTGTTTCCGGTCGCAAGTACATCCCACACAGTCAGTCCCCGCTAAACGTTTCCGTTCGTATGTACATCCCACACAGTCGCTCCAAGGAAAACGTTTCCGTTCACAGGTACATCACACACAATTTTTCCCGTTAAATCGTTTGTGATAGCGTTGGCATTGCACACGATATTAATAATTTTATCATTTGCATTATTGAATGCATCACACACGGTGCGTAGAAAGAAACTGTGTGGCAAAGGCTGTCCATCACACACACTTTTTAAGTGATAAATATTTGCGCAAGGTGGACTAACACAAACAGTTTTCAAGAGAAAGTCATGTGTGCAGTGGAGATTGATCGCACATGTAGTGGATCCTAGAAACGTTTCTGATCTCCACGTATATCGCAGACGTTTCGTTTTCGCAAACCGTGTGCAGTGTAATCCCTATTTAATCCATAATTAATCCAATTAATCCCTAATTTAAAATTCACATGTTATGCATTTGAAAGTAGGCAATCACTTATTTCATATCCAACCATGTTTATTACAAATATAGGTTCAACCACGAATCCATAATTCAATGCACATGTACATATACTGAAGAACTACAGAAGCACCAAGTAAAGAATGATGAACCACAGTTGTACTAAAGACTGTAAAGAGAGAGGCGAAATACATTCTGGTTGCTGGAGAAGGTGAAGCGGAATGCCCATATTGTGCCCTCCTCCATGCGTAAGGTGCGCACGACTCTAGGCCAACCCCTTGTGATGGTTGCCCGTCCATCCTTCACTGTCTTCATTAGGACTTCTCGATGCTCATTGTAGTCTGGATGAAATACTTTAACCTTCATTGCATGTCCACCAATCATGTACTTTGCGAGGTAATCTTGAGTGAACTGCTTCGGGAACCACTAGGAACGAAAAAGATTCAGACATTGTTGTCTAACAACTCATTATGGGCAGTAAAAAGAGAAGGCTGCAGAGTTTGTAGTTACCATCCTACAGCTCACTGTTGTATTGGATAGAGCATAAACAAATAATTTGCTTGCCACCATTCGTATCTTTTTGCTAATAATCCTTATCAGTTTCCTCACTTGATGCTTGTTCATCAATATCTCATTTCCCCATACGCAAAAAGGTGCATGGATCCTTGCCAAGGGCATATGTACCTACAAGCAACAAGTCAATATTAGAAGCTAACTAGTGTCCAGGCCTGGATCTATATGCACTACATTATTGAACGGCGGGGGAGTACAAGCCGAGGGATGAAGCTAACCTCGGCGGAAAATGGTGACCACTCCCGTTGTTGTCCTGCATAAGTAGTGGAAAGGCATGGTAAGTACAACAATCTTAACATCAAACAAATGTAGCAAAGGTAAACAACATCATCTCAAATGATAGCTTGAATGTGTTGGTTTCAGCATGCTATTAAAGCAGATATAAAATGGAAGGCAATGTTGCCGACAGCAGGCTTAACAGCCATCAAATATTGCAATTCAAACTGGTATTGTTGAAAATGAATAGAACGTAGGTAATGCTTAAACATCACACTGGATAAATGTGTAAAACTGAAAATAAAGGGCATGTGTTAAGTACACCAGGAATAACTGGAACCAAATATAGCCGTTCAAACTGGTGTTGATGTAGTCGAGCGACACAGTTCCGACTTGATAATGAACCACACATTGTGAATGACTGAAATAAACAAGGCATAAATGACCAGTATAACAACCAAATATAGCCATTGAAAGCTGGACAGAGTCTCACTGCAACTAACCTAACAAGCAAATACAGATAAACAGGGCATATGCTTGAAAACTGGACAAATGCTCACTGCAACCAACCTAACAAGCAGATAAAGATAAACAAGGCATCTGCTTGATAACTGGAGAAATGCTAAAAAAAAGCAACCTAACAACCAAATACAGATAAACAAGTCATCTGCTTGATAACTGGACAAATGCTAAAAAAAGCAACCTATCAACCAAATACAGATAAATAAGGCATCTGCTTGATAACTCAACAAATACTCACTGCAAGCAAACTAAGAACCAAATACAGGTAAACAAGGCATCTGCTCGATAACTGAAAAAATGCCCACTCCAACCAACCTAGCAAACAAATACAGATAAACAAGGCATCTACTCACTATAAACAACCAAATATAGCCATTCGTGAAACTAAAGTGGACAATTCATACTTAAACATCACATAGACCTATTGAGCAATACATATTTGCATAACTAAATAATTAAACACGGGACAGTTAAAGCATCGCATGGCAAATGCTACTACAACAAAGGGTACGGGCTGGCAAGCTAGAAAAGGTAATATTTGCTGATAGAATGTTGCCTCACATTTCATGGACGGGATCCTTCCAGTTGGAAGAGCATAGACCCATGGTGCACTCTCTGATGTCACAGATGGGCTGTTTCACCTTGGAAGAACCTTCGTGGGTGCCCTCCTCATGGTCGTGGTCGATGAGATCTGACTTGGCAATTGAGGATCCCAAGCCGCCGCCGTAGAACGTGTCCTTCAGAAGTGACAAAATGGGCTCGATGGCGTATAAAGCTCGCAAATCCTTGACTGCTTGGCAGAGGAGATCAGCGGCAGGGCCGCCGAAGAGATCGACGACGGTTGAACCAGAGGGGTTGGGGATGGACCACTTAACCTGTGACATGGCCCACGTGAAGCCGTCGGTGTGGACGAGCTTGATGTCGTAGCCAGCTTTCCCGAGGTACAGTAATACTCTAGCCCGCTAACATGAAGCCTTCGGCATGGCAACGTCTTCGCCGGCTTCTGTGGTGACGTGTTGCTCCGGGATCGACAGGTCGGGGCGAACGGTGGCCACCTCGCCAACGTCCGCCGGAGAGGCCATGATAAACCGCTTTTTGGTCGAACTCTCGTCGAGCTCCCCGGGATACGTGGTCGAGCTTAGGCTGCGACATTCTGGAGTAAGGGATGTGGATCTGGTGGGGAGGGACACCGCAGGCCTCATCTAAAAACTCAGGGGAGTGGGGCGATGGTATGGGAATCGCTTTATAACCTGAACTTTATTATCTAAGCTAGGAGGAACGGGCAGACCGGCAGGGTTGGCGGCGACGCCGGCGGCGGCCGCGAGCTAGGGTTTGAAGGGGGGAGGGGGCGGGTGGGGGACTGTGGAGGGGGGTGGTGTTTGAGGATACGCCGCGGCTACTGAAAATTTTAGTAATGGTGGGTGGAGATGGTGGTGGACGAGGGAGGGCGACGGTTCAAATGCCTCGGCTGCTAAAATTTTTCTATAAGGTCGGTGCTGGAGGAGTGTGGGCGACGGTTGAAGTACGACGGCTAGTAAAATTTGGGTAAAGGAATTGATGTGGGGCAGGAGTGCCCAAGATCGCGCACGGTCCAATAACAATATGCGTGTATGATAATAAGGAAAAGTGGCGCAGATCCGCCGATTTTTGCAACGCTCAAGGCGGGTAGTTTGTTTTTTATATTTCTAGCTAGCTGGTCTATTGCACACGGTTCGTCCTAATTTCCTAATAAACTTACCCGCCTTTAGCTTCCACAGGTTGTGGTTTTACAGCGCACTTGCATCGCACACGGTTAAGCCAGTACCTCCACCCTTTGCTCGCGCTTGCGTGGTCGTGGTGATTTTAGCGCATTTGCATCACACACGGTTGAGCCAGTATCTCCACCTTAATTTGCTCGTGCTTGCGCGGTCGTGGTGATTCACATTGCACTTCTATCGCACACGGTTTAGATATTATACCCCGTGTCCATTGAGGATCATCAGAGTCTTTGCAACAAAATATAACGTTAGGGAGGGTCAAAAGACAGCCACACCAGCATGTGGCCCAAATATATATGAGTGAAAAGGGTGGTATGTGATGTTCAAAATTCCAATGCACAACTTTGACCCCATGGGCCCACGGTTGGGCGTGTCATTGAAGATCGATGAGAGGGGCCAGAAGTCAAGAACCACCTGTAAGTGGCCAAATATATGTACGAATATTGGGGTTGTTTAAAACTTTAAATACACAATGCATAACTTTGGTGGCACATGCCTCGCAAACCTGAAAGCACCCTAACAACCACGTAGCTAGGATATATATGATGACATAATGTCGTACCTAGCTAGGATGCTTGGCCCACCACCTCCCACTTCGTGTCAGCGGGGCGGATGCACGTAATGATCGATACTTTGGTCATACATGCATGTCGACATGACCTACATAAGACGGACCAATGAATCTTTCGTTTGGTCAAATGACAGTTGTTGTTGTCGATAAACCGCTTGGTCCAATTGATTGAACCATCATAAACATCGCACGAGAGGGACCACAAAACCAACACCTCTTGCATGCGGCCCAAAATGATGTACGTTGGGAAGGAGTGATGTGTGTTTTCAATATAGAATAATGTACAATTTAGATGTGGTGCCTACCTCTCGATACAGAAAACAACCATGAAGGCAAGGTAGTTAAGGATGAGATACGTATGCAGGGTTTGATGTAGGTCGAACCCAGCAATCCGAGCATTTGGGAGGGAATCCTGACAACGCATGAGCTCGAGTTTTGGTTGACCGACATTTGACGGTGACCGGCCCTAACATGAACCAGGAGGAATCCATTCATGGCAAACACATACCCCTCATTATCGGTCAGAGGGATGATATATATACACTCGGGGAGCCCACATATATCCGTGTCATCACAAAAAACCGCACAAGGGAGACATGGTCGATCAAAAGACCCCGTATACACTGCATGCGGCCCGAAAATATGTATGGGTACGATGGTGTATGTGACACCCAAGTTTTTATTTGGATTTTTCAAAAGATTTTATTTGACTTGAGGGAGGTGATTTAAATTTTTGTTTCTTCAAAAGAACTCCCCCTTTCAAAATATTTCTTTATGGCAAGAGTTTTATTTGGATTCACCCAAGACTTGTTTTTGGTCTTGGAGGTTCTTGCTTTTTATTTGGACTCAAGACAAAATACTTTTCACTTGGGAAATGCCTTTTGAAAATCTCTTTGAAATTTGCACTATGGCTTTTGGAATAATCCTTTACCACTTTCAACTTTTCTCTCTTGCCATGGCCTTAGTGCAAATACTCTCTCCTAACCCTTCCCTCACCTTTGGATCATGTTTGACATCTAATCCAGCAAGTTGAACCTCCCCTATGTATATTTTCCATTTAAATCTTATTCAAACAAATTTCTGTCTTCTCTTCTGGCACTTGGAGATTTACAAAGGAACTCCATTTTCTGTCTTGATGTTTGCCCCCAAACCAACTCCCCTTCCTAGTCCTTTGAACCCTCAACCAAGATCCATGAAGATCCACTGGCCTTCAGTTCAAATTTTTCAAACTACACTTGCTGCAAGTTTGAACCAGATTTGTCAAATTTGGTGAAATTCATTCAAAACTTCCTCCAAAAATTCCAAGTAAAATCAGGCAGCCTCTGGGTGCATTGAGTGGTCATCTCACCAAGTTACAGCCCCAGAAAAATTTATCTCATAGCCAAATCCTTCTGTCGAACACCTCCAGTGCATTGTCAATGTCAAATTTCAGTTAAGTTCAGAGAACACTGCAGTGCACTGTCGTTTTCTTCAGAACCCGACGTCGATCTCGCCAGTGCCACTGTGTCGCCTTACTCCTCGTCCCCTCCCTCTTGTTCCTGCACCGCATGAACGCCTGGCACCTTGCGGATGTCGGCGACGAGCAGCAGAAGGTGCGCCGCCCCGTGACCGACGCCAGCAGCGGCTTTGCGGCCGCCAGCGGGAGGCACGGCACCGACGATGCCACCTAGCGCCGCCCAAACCACCGGAGCTCGCCGCGTGGCCTTCCACTCCCCCGAACGCGCTGCCACCCTTGTCGTGAACCGCAGGGCGCGGAGCGCGCTCTCTGCCGCCGTCGAGCCCGTGCGGTCATCTCACCGTGGACCGACGCCATTACGCCAAGACCAACTCCGTTTAGCTGTGGAATGACACCAGTAACCTCCACTGATGCTGCCTGGCCACTCAAACCTCCTGCCAATCCACTGCATCGCCGTAATCGCTCGCCGGAGATTCTCCGTTCACGGCCACCCCGTCGATCCGCCTATAAATAGAGGCCCCGAGCTTCAACTCGAGCACCCACCATCCCTGCACTCTACCTAGAGCACGCCTAGCCACTAGAAGAGCCCTGAGGAGGTCTCCTTCCTCGACTCCGGCCGCCGCGACCCGCCACGGGATCCAACTCGATTCGCCCCCGTGTGTGCACCTCCGCCTCCCTCCTCTTGCCAGTAGCTTCACTATGCATCCCTCTTTCTGACCCGCGCTTCAATTCGAAGTTTGCAGCCCTCCACCGGAGTTCCCCGCCATCACCCGAACCGCCGTCCGCCAGAGAAAGTGTCGCCGTCGACGTGGTGCTCCCCGTTGGTCAAGTCCACCACCCACCGACGCAGAAGAACAAGATGAAGCTCTTCGTACCCTCCGATCCTCCTAACTCGCCGTGGTTCGACGCCGGCGTCCACCGCAGTCTTCGGGCGCCGGCGAGCTTTTCAAACCTGACATGTGGACCCCGCATGTCAGCCTCTGTTATATTCCCCCTCAAACCATTTTCTGTTGGCGCCTTCGGGCAAATACGCTTTCCCTCTTGAGCTTGCGCATTTCCAATCGAACCGTTTTCTGTTTTCTCAGTTAAAACCCTGGAACTTTTCTGTTTCATTACAGATAAGTCCCTGGACAGAAACCTTTATAACTTTTTAATAAAAAGGGATTTTTGAGTGATTCTTTTTCTGACAATCTTCAAATTTTGTCTAGTTTTTTATGAGATTTATTTGGAAAATATTTGGAGGTTTCTGTGCACCCATTGGTTTTCACGTTAGTGCCCGTTTTCGTGATTGCCGTAGGTTCCGGAAGAGGTGACGGAGCCGCGAACTTCGCCGAGCTAGACTCCGACTTCTCCGAACCAGGCAAGCATGTTTTGAACATTTGATATGACAGGTGTTTTGCATGTTTGCTTGAAAGTTTTGTGCGTGGCATATGAGTGTCGGTAGATACCTCGTTGCTTGTAAGGCAACTACCCGCATGTTCTAAAGTTGCGATGATCTCTGATGAGAGATGGCCTAATCATGTGGTGACATGAAGGGCAGCAAGGTGGTACTGTTGTAGCATACCAGCCTTGCGTCATCCGACTTTCTCCGACGTTAACGTGGACGGAGTCACGTTATCGTTCTTTTCCCCGCATGTTCCATAGTTGCGATGATCTCTGATGAGAGATGGCCTAATCATGTGGTGACATGAAGGGCAGCAAGGTGGTACTGTTGTAGCATACCAGCCTTGCGTCATCCGACTATTTCTGACGCTAACGTGGACGGAGTCACGTTATCGTTCTTTCCCCCTTCCGTGCTACCACATGTTTCATTTGCCAGGATGCGGTTTAGTAAGTTGGTAACCTCTTTCCGTGTACACACCAAACAGAGAGGCCGGGATGATGGTACCTTGGCCCAGGATTAAAGCCAGTCATCCGGTCAGGGGGCATGGGTGTTTCCGGTTGGGACCGAGAGGGGGGGCACCCCCTTAGAGCGCGCGTATAGAAATTTGATCCCATGCTACGCGAGGTTGTAGCCTCCCCGTCTCAAGGTTTTTCTTGAACGTTGCCGAGGGTGATCCCTGGCTTCGGAAGGTTGAATTGGGTGTGTACTGGTTAGACGTGTTTCTTCCAAAACACCGTAGACAAAACTAGTCCCCGTGACTACTGAAATCCATTGGCTGTGGTTAAGTACAAACTCTGCAGAGTCAATTCCCTCCAAATCATCGTATCCATGATCAAGTAGTGTAATCAGTGTATCCATATCTATCCGCGTGGAAGACTTGTCCCCGGTGAACAAGCTCAAGTGGTAAATCCAGTTTATTTGTTATTCCTGTGGATGGACTAACTTTATATTTGTCTCGTGCTTGGGATAATTTATGTTCCCGAACTATTGTATTATTGAGCTGTAATATAAGCCCTTTATGTGATGTCGCTCAGACGTCCGACTGTGGCACGCACTGCCTTTATTTTCTGTTATAAGCCCTTTATGTGGTGTCGCCCCGACGCCCGACTGTGGCATTATTATTCTGCATTTTTCCTCTCGAGGAGTCATTCAGACCCTCGTTTGGCCCAGTATTATTATTCTGCATTTTCTGCTCGAGGAGTCATTCAGACCCTCACTTGGCACCAGCATTACTATTCTTGCAGTTTCCGCTCGAGGAGTCATTCAGACCATCGTTTGGCACCAGTATTACTATTCTGAAGTTTCCTCTCGAGGAGTCATTCAGACCCTCGTTTGGCACCCCGTATTTATTATCTCTATGTCTGAACGCACTGGTTAATTGTTCATATGCTTCATGTTTACATTTGCTATATCTTATGTCCGAATTGTCTTGCGAGTACTTTCATAGTACTCACCTGGCTTGTTGATTTGGCCAGATGTTGACGAAGGCGATCTCTTGGATGAAGAGTTTGATAGCGCGTCCGACGCCTAGAGGAGTCCCAGTCAGTCCTGCGCGATCCCGGATATTGGTCACTTGTTTTATATACGCTTCCTCCACCCGCAATAAGCCTCCTCGAGCCTCACTCCGACGCTCGAAGAGCTGTAGTCTTCAGGAGTCATATCACTCGCTTCGCGGTGATATTTCCACCACCGTTATTATCGTGAGTTAGTAGTATGCCACCCTATCCGCCGTCTTGTTTTATCGGCGTGCATGTAATAATTGTTGAGCAGTCTCCGCTCAACCTTGTATTATATTCAGTACTCCTGGTATTTTTCTTCTGTGACCAAGATATTGTCTACCAGTGAGAAGGAATTCTTCCTTACTGGTCCTTAAAAGGGATTGGTCTCTCAATAATTATTTTATTGAAAAACCGGTCGTGACAGTGTATGATGTGTTTAAATCCCAAATGCACAACTTCGATGGGCCACGCCAAGTACATTACAAACCGAACATCGTACCCGACTCCATGCCTGGCTCAATACCTATGATGTCAGTTTCCCAACTTCGAGGCGGCAGCGGGGGGGGGGGGGGGGGGGGGTCGTCCCACGCATGCGCTCAAACTTTATTTTGTCTAGCATGGGACACATCTATATATATCTATGCATCTATACATCTATACACATATATAGTGTGCGAATAACTATGAAAGTTGCTCGTTGGATGAAGCCAATCCGACGGTACAGAGATGGCAAATCCGAGCACTACTGGCCGTTGGATATCATCTACATTCCACCAGATTCTGCCACATGTACAATCTAGAAGACTCCATGGTTGAACTTAAGCATAATGCACAAACCTCTAAACACAAGCACTTCTCCTTTGTTCTCTAGAATCTTCCATATCTTAATTGCCCAAACCTTTTTTTTCTAAATGAATTGTCACTATTTGATTTTACCTTTACAATGCACAATTCCATGAATCTTAAAATAGTTTTTTTACAAAACTAATTGATTTTGGCTGAGATGAACTATAAGAATTAAACGAACATCTACATCATGCATATCTGGGAGAAGAGGCGGGAAACCGATGAGAGGAGTGGCGAGAAACGGTAGCCTGTTTTGAGTGAAAAACTAGTAGAGAAGGAAGCGTGAGCTACACGACGCATGTGCACAGTGCTTACCCATGTACTGCATGTGCCGTCGAAAGGGCTCAGGGTTGCCATTCGATCTGGGAGCATCCAACAGCGCACACATACGATCCGTGGGGTTTGGGTTCTGGCCAGTCAGAACGCATGACTCAGATCGCGCGCGCAGCGGGGGGGGGGATATCATACGGAAACCAATATTCGGTGGAAACCGGTGAAAACCAGGAGAAAAAGATGTTTTGAAGTTTCAAAAAAAATTCAAAAAATGCGGGATGTTAAGACGATGATGTTTTATTGGCACACAAAATTTCAAGTTGAAACACATTAAGAGATGTGAGCTATAAAAAAGAAAAAATCAGTGTTGAATAGTGCCGAATAGTAATGTCACTATCCAGGGTGGAATTTGTCTTTTTCATAGCTCACATCTCATAATGTTTTTCAACTTGAAATTTTGTGTCGCAATAAAACATCACCTTCTTAACATCCCACATTTTTTACGGAATTTTATGAAACTTTAAAATATGGTTTCCACGAAGTTTTCCTTGAATATTGGCTTTCGTGAGTGAACCGTGTGCTATTTCAAAACATTTCGTGAGAAGAATCTCGGTTTTTAAATCCCCGTAAATCCAAAACTAAGCTAATCGTGAAACCTGTCATGGTGTCACGACATCGCACTTATATGTCGAGGAATTTTTTTCGTCCATTGTGGCGCAAGTTTTATTACAAGCCTCTTACAAACCGGAGCTTCTCTCAAAGAAGCCTCGTGGTTCCGATAGGGAAACGTGTCCCCCTTGTGGGCGAAACATAATCACTGCCTCTTTTCACCTTGTATTTTCTTCTACAGGCAACATGGAACGACAGGATATCCGTGCTGAAATTTAAACTTATTCAGGGCTCATTTGGCCTTTTTATACACTAATTGAGTTTCCCAGGCATTTAATGTCCATAATTAAAATTTGAACTACAAATACATGCTCCAGTTCACCAAAATGGCTAGAAAAATTATACATGTGTCCTTGGGTGCATGCTTAGGTCCCATGCCAGGAATGGGAATGAATTACAACCGTACTGGTGTCATGGCTCACACTCAAACATTTTGAATCTCGGTTTTGAAGTCCCCATAAATCCTAAACTCACCAGAAAGTCATCAAAGGTGGCATGGTGTCACGTCATGGCACATATATGTCGTGGTAAAAACATTGTCCAAGTTGGGCCAAGCTTTATTACAAACCTCTTACAACAACTGGAGCTTCTCTCAAAGAAGCCTCATGGTTCTGATAGGGAAACGTGTTCCCCTTGCGGGCGAAACGTAATCACTGCCTCTTTTCGCCTTGTATTTTCTTCCACGGGCAACATGGAACCACAGGATATCCATCCTTTAAACTTATTCAGGGTTCGTTTGGCCTTTTTATACACTAATTGAATTTCCTAGGCATTTAATGTCCATAATTCAAATCTGAACTACAAAGACATGTGTCCTTGGGTGCATGTTTAGGTCTCATGCCAGGAATGGGAACGAATTACAACCGTACCGGTGTCCTGGCTCTTCCTCAAACATTTCGAATCTCGGTTTTTAAGTCCCCATAAATCCTAAACTCACCAGAAAGTCATCAAAGGTGGCAAGGTATCATGTCATGGCACATATATGTCATGGTTAAAATATTGCCAATTTGGGCCAAGCTTTATTACAAACCTCTTACAAACCGGAGCCTGTCGCAAGAACCCTCGTGGCTTCAATAGGGAAACGTGTCGCCTTTTGGGCCAAACGATAATCACTGCCTCTTCTAGCCTCGTATTTTCTTCTACACGCAAAACGAAACAACTGGAGATTCGGGCTGAACTTTGAAAATATTCAGGGTTCGTTTGACCTTTTTTATTCATTAATTGAGTTTTCTAGGCATTTAATGTCCATCATTCAAATCCGAACTACAAATACATGCTAAGTGCACCAAAATGGCTAGAAAAAACCTACATGTTTCCTTGGGGTGCATGTTTAGGTCCCATGGAATGAATGGGAATGAATTCAACCGTCTCGCCATCCTGGCCTGGCCACAAACATTGCAAATCTCCATTTCTAAATGTTTGTAAATCCAAAACTCACCAGGACAAATCATGAAACTTGGTATGGTGTCACTGCATGGTATATATAATTGTCCAATTTGGGCGAAGCTATCTTACAAGCCTTTTACAAACCGGAGCCTGTCACAACCCACATGGTTCCGGTAGGGAAACATGCCCCTCTTGTGGGCGAAACGATAATCGATGCCTCTTCTCGCCTTGAACTTTGTTTTCTACAGGCAACATAGAATAACAGGAGTGTCGGGCTGAAATTTGAAACTGTTCAGGTTTCGTTTGGCCATTGTATATATATTACTAATTACTAAGTTTTCTATGCATTTAATTTAGTCCATAATTCAAATTTGAACTACAACCACATGCTCTAGTGAAGCAAAATGGGTGGGAAATCATACATGTGTCATTGAGTGCATGTTTAGGTCTCGTTTAAGGAATGAGAATGAATTACAAACTTGTCGTCGTCCTAAAACAATGAGAATCTCGGTTTTTAAATCCCAGAAAATAAAAAAGTCACCCAAAAAACATGAAACTTGGCATGGTTTCATGACATGGCACATATATGCCGTGGTAAGAAAAATCGTCCAGTTTGAGAAGAGGCGCACACATTAGTAGCCAATGAAGTCCTTTTTGAAAAAAAACTGACACGTTAATATCGCAAACGGTTCTATTATATTTACCGTGTCGAAATTTAACCATACTTGGTGGCGTGCGTGCAGCTGTTTGATTAGACGGGACGAGTGCGAGTAGTCCGCCGCGCAGCCTCGATGGGACGCGTGCATCCTGTCCACCTCGTAGGCTCGACGGGACACGTGCGAGCAGCAAGGCCGCCCATGCTCACCGGGAAGCGAGCTCTTGGACCTCCATGCCCCAGCCGCTGCCCGCCTCACTCACAACTTCTCCATTAATGGGTTAATTAAAGCACCTGGACGGAGGGTGTTTGCTTGTGATCCCATGGCAGCATTTGCTTTGTTCGTGTTTTCAACTAGTATTCTGCCCTAATTTAAATTGCCACATAGGGCAACGGATAATACGACCACAAATAAAATGGCAACGGATAATACGACGACAAATTTGCAATGGCGCACATAATAATTGTCTTACATATTCCGGATAATTTAAAATGCCACATTCGGCAAAGCCCTGAAGACAGGGGGTAAGAGAAGAAGGAAATTGCAGACAACGATCTGGGTCGCTACTGTCTCTACTCGTCGATGGATCGCCGGGCGGCGAAATCCTCCAGCTCCTTCTTCAATTCCTCACGACTTTGCTTGAAAGCAGCCACGGATTCCTCCACCTCCTGCTCGCGCTCGATCCGGAGCTTCCTCAAGCCACCCATCAGTTCCTCGACGACCGCTTTCAGCGTCATCATCGAGGAACTACTCTGCTCGTGCAGCATCTTCCATCCGGCGGCCTCCTCCTCCTTCTCGGCGACCAACTTGAGGAGCTTCGCATTGTCATCCATGAGTTGCTCGACGAGGCCGGTCGCCTTGTCAACCGAGGCATCGCTGATCTTGAGCAGCTTCACCAAGCCGTCGACCAGCTCCTGCTGCGTAGTGACGCCAGCGAGAATGTCGTCGTTGCCAGCGAAGGACTTCAGGAATGCCGGCTCATCGTGATGGCCAACGCCGCAATTGCGCTGTGAGAGCCCTCACTTGCCCGTGAGAGCTCGTTCGAGGGCTCCGCGACGCGCGCAGACATCTCTGCTGCGGCCGCGGCTTCGCGGCGGGACCTCTCTAGTGCTTCCGCGGCCTTGGTCTTTGCTGCCTGGTTATATGTCCACCCTAAACTCCTCCTACCGGTCATGGCGGAACAACTTGACAGAGAAAACCAGTTTTGTGGGTGATGAGGAGAGGAACTGTGAAGTAATTTTCGAGTGGATAGTTTTTATAGCCCGGTGCTAAGTGTGAACACATATTAATTTGAGAGGTGTGAACAGATTTGCAATTACTTATTGCGTTGTAATCAGCAATGTGATGAGAAACAAGGTCAAAATTTATTGATGGCAGAAGGTTGACCACGTGGTTGCTCGCCATTGAGGCGGCCACGGCGCGCTCCGCTCTGACGTCCCTGCGCGCGCTCTACTCGCCGTTGAGGCAAAGTTACAATGGCGGAGCTGGCGGCCTTCCGACGATGGTCTTCTCAGACTCCATGATCAGTATAGCACCCTTGCGGCCATTCACTCCGAGTGTCCCGACCCGCCTCCGCCTACGGAGCTGCTGGCGCTGATGGGAGGCTCTTGGGGCTGCTGGGCCTCTTCCAGAAGAGCTTGACAATGTGCAATCGCGCGCATGACAACTCCGCGGAACCGCTCCATTCCATGTCTCTGGCCTGGTAGCAAATTCGGTCGATCACCTGCATCCTCAAGATATCACGTTGGCGATGTTCTACTTCGTCAGGGACGTCACCTCCGCCAAGGATGCGCTCAAGCCTGGCCACCACATCATCGGGATCGAGGTTGACACGGCCGCCGCAGGCAATGATGAAGCCGCAAGCTGCCTTTGTCTTGACTGAATCGCAATGGTCCTGTTCCCATTCCTTGCGGGGCATCAGGCTCTAGATGAGCACTGGTGACGGCGGTTCTTCGGGTGGGTCGTCGATCATACCGCCGAGCAGCTCCGGATCTTTTGCATGGTGGATGGCAAACTGCTCATCACACCTCCTCTGCAATATGTCGATTGTGCTCCCAAGGACTGTGACGCCGATGGGCCACCGACCGATGAAGCTCTTGCTCCCCGACCTGCTCCGGCTTGTTCTCCTCGCCGAAGATGTAACGCAGGTAGGCGTCCACATCGAAGCTTTGGTTGTTGCCTGGGATGCTTGGAATAACTAATGGTAGATGGGTGAGGACTAGATCTTCGCAGAGTGTCATGGCGGTGCGTTGCCGCCTAGGTTATATGCAGCAAGCCGTTAGCTGGTGGCGGGAAACCGGTAAGGGAATAGGCGTGGATTTTACAATTCACCCATGTGCAGCGCGGGAAGCATTCGCTGGTGCGCGGGAAGACTAAGTGCAGCACACACACAACCCAAATACCATAGCCGGTGCCACGTGTTATTCACACAAGTGTTAACATAAGGAAATGCACGTGTAACTTACTAATCATCGCACACGAGTACTCGCAGACGCATCGTGTGCGATACTCCTAGCCACCGCAAGCAACCAGTTTGCATTTTTCAAAGTTTTTTGTACACACAGTGTCAGGACCCCGATTCTAAGTCACACCGATCTAGCCTGTAACACCTCATATCACATTGCGGCCTCACGCACGGTACTCCCACGGGTGTCGCCTTACCATGGCCCGGGACCGTTTGCGCCTTTTGGCTCACGTATATGACAATGTCGCTAGCATCCATATGACAGAGAACCCGGGCCGACATGGCTAGTCGTGAACCCAAAGCGGCACTAACGTATGGGACAGGCATACATGAATCAACATCGAATGTGTCGGTCAGCAGCGTGTGAATCCGAGCTGTAGCACTGGGCTAACAGGACTCCGGGAACCCGGGCTGTAGCAGGCTAGGCAGGACTCCGGATGCCACCGCGTGACATTTCCCCGAAGGGACAGACACAGGAACGATATGAAACACATGCCGGCCAGTCAAGTGTCCAGAGCAGTAGTGCTGGGCTAGCAGGACTCCGGTGAACCGGGCTGTAGCGGACTACTATGGCTCAAGGAGGCACTAGACTACATTTCCCCATAAGAGAGGCTGCCAAGGATAAACAACTAGATTGTCGGATCCCACACATACCAAGCATTTCAATCATACACACAATATGCTCGATATGTGCAAATACAACATGGCATCACAACAAAACTCTACAACTCAAAGTACTTTATTTAAAGGGCTCCAGAGAGCCTTACATAACTTGTTCATACAGATAGGGGTCACAAGACCCGACACTCAAGTCATACAATCATACAAACACATGCGGAAGCAACTTGTCTGGGTACAGACACTAGAAAGAAAGAAGGCTTGACGAAGCCTGTCTATCTACGTAGGCCCTTCACAAGCCTAGATCACCACCTGGGTGGCAAGTCACTCGTCGTCGTCGAGTTCTACATAGAACCCATCGGAAGGGGCGGTGTTGTCGTCTGAAAACAGTAATTGAAGCAACATGAGTACAAAGGTACTCAGCAAGTCTTACAACAGATCCTACTATACATGTTCATTCTCAAGAAGGAAGTGGAGTTATTGCAGCAAGCCAGCTTTGACTCTTGGCTAAGCTATCCTACGAGACACCACTTGTAAAATAGTTTTCGCACACGAGTCCACTAATCACCATTCCAATACTCCACCGTGGATCCTCCCTCGTCATCCCACGAGAGAGCCATCCGCGGTACTCACACTTATCTTGAGGCTTTTAGTAGTATCCATTTACTTGTCTATGAACTGCATAAGCGACCAAGTAGTCCTTTACCGTGGACGCGGCTATTCGAATAGTTTCATACCCTGCAGGGGTGTACTTCGTCACACACGCTCTCACCACTTACCGTCGCTACACGACGTGTACTCGGCAACCTTCAAGTGGAAGCCCAACGTGGGTGTCGGCCACAGCCTACCTAAACACTCAAGTCTCTAGTCCAGGTTTATCGCCTATTCAGGTTCCATCCGCAGGGAGTCCGGCCGAGGTTTCCACATACGGCCCCAAACGATGTGTGCAGGGTTCCCGGACACCAAACGGGCGACTCGGTACACCGTGCCACGAGCCTACCGCATCACAGCCCACCCCTTGGTCAGCGCTGTCCACGGCCTCCAGCTTACTACAAACACCAGAAACTACGTGCAACTCCTGGACAGAGGACAAGGGATTAAGAAGCCGAGGGGGTCCATTGGTTTGGGGCCCAATGCGTGGTAGTAGCTGAATCTTAAATCACGCATACAGATCTCAGTTCTTAGGGACGGTCTCAATGAAACAACCCACCATGTACTCCTACATGGCCTCCCATCGATACCTTTACCAAATCGTATTCAACACCTCACTCTCATTACCGACACACGCTTTCACTCTAGTTCATCACCCTGATGAGCCAGACCTGACACGACTCTAAGCGTAGCAAGCATAGCATTGTAGGAACACAACATGGCTCAATCAACTCCTACACATGCTAGTGGGTTTCATCTAGTTACTGTGGCAATGACAGGTCATGCAAAGGAAAGTGGGTTCAACTACCGCAACACACAACAGTTTGAATCGCGTTGTCTTAATGCAGTAAATGAGAGCAGAAGCGAGAAGATGGGTTTGTATCGAAATGATCAATGGGTTGCTTGCCTGACGGAGTGGTGGTGGGATACTGCCCTTCAGTTGGATACTCGTGAATATCCTCGGAGGCAGAACCTACCACAATGAACACATTGAAGCACAATCAACACCAAGCAAGTGCAAAAATATGATGCATGCATGAGACATGGAAAAATGGATGTATTGGGCTAATGCAACTAAGACCAGATGGGTTTGGACTATTTTGAATCAAAGATTCAAATTCCAAGTTCATAAATGGCCCATGTTAGTGCTTTATCTTGTTCTGCATTAAACAGTAGGTTAACTTGCTTAAACATGCATGAAACTAGTACATATGGATAGAATGGATTTTTTTGATCATTTTTCATATATAAATCTTTTCATTCTGAGCTATAGATTATTTTCTATGATTTTTTGAAGTTTGTGACAATTTCTGAAATTTCCTGTATAAGAATAATTCCAGTAATTAATTTACTTATTACGTCAGCAGTGTGTCATGATGACGTCAGCGGTCAACGGGGTTGTCCAGGTCAAACCTGACGTGTGGGTCCCCTGTGTCAGTGTCACTGTTAGATAATTAACTAATTAGGATTAACTTAAATCTAACCCAGGTTAATTAGCAGGTGGGCCCCACTTGTCAGTGACTCTGGGGAGTCAAACCCGTGGTCAAACCACGCTGACTCGCCGGAGTTTAGCCGCCGGCGACGTCCAGACGCGGCGGTGGGGTGCGGGATCCGTGCTCCGGCGACCAAATGGGCGGCGGAGAGCATCTACACGCAGCTGGGAACGAGCCGCATCGACTGGTGGTGGTGGTGGAGCTCGGGGTCGCCGGAATCGACGCCGGCGACGAGCCGTGCGGCTGCCGGGGTACGGGTGTAGTCGAACCCGTCGCTAGAGAGCACGGCGAGGGGCATGCGATGGTGCTACGGGCTCCTGGCGATGCAGTGAAGCTGACGGCCATGGTGGTGCGACCGTTGGATGGCCGGAGCCTCGTCGGCGACGAGCTCGTGCGGCGGCGTGTGCGGTGCTGCTGGTTACGGTCGACGCAAAGGGCGGCAGCAAGAATGAGAGGATGGGGAAGGGGCAGAAGCTCACGGCAGAGGCGATGAGCTAGGTCGCGCTGTCGGGGACGAACTGCTGCGGTGGTGACGGCGAAGGGGATCTCCGGTTGTGGGCGGTGAAGGCGAGATCGAAGCAGTGGCTTCGGGGCAAGCGAGCGCTCGGGGCTTGACTTGCTCGAAGGGGAAGGCGACGGTGGAGCTGCTGGACACGGTGGGGCGGCGCAAGGACGGCGGTGGCTACGGCTACGCCGGCGAGGTGGCAGCGGCTGCGTCGGCCATGGCGAGAGAGAGCGAGGGAGAGGCGATGGGGGCGAATGGGGGTGTCCAGGGGCTCAGGGGCGCGACGTGGAGGTCGTCCAGCTCGTCCACGGGCGAGGCGGCAAGCAGGTGGCGCCGTGGCGAGCTCGCGCACGCCGGCGTCACCTCTGTGCCTGCTCTGGCGGGAGCAAGCAGCTGACTGGCCATGGGCCAGCACAGTGCTGGGCCGCCAGGTGGGCTGCCAGGTAAGTTCCTTCTCTGCTTTCTGTTTTTCTTTTTTTTATTTGTTTCTGTTCTGTGTTTTGAAATAGTAGAAATACTATTCCATTTAGGAAAAACCTGAAAATATTCAGAGGCACATTTGAAAATATTCTCAACAGCCTAAAAATACCTTCAAGATTATTTGGGCATTTCAAAATATTTATAGGATTTAAATTGCCCAAATGCAAATACTTATGGCTTGGTGAAAAATCCAGAATAGCCTCCAAAAATATGAAACCATTTTTGGCAGAGGTTTTAGCCAGGACCAAAGATGGTGAACATTTATGGAGGGCATTTCAGGTTCATTGAAAAAGGATTTTAGTAGACCCTAGTTGTGTTCTGGGGGGTGCTGGGGGTTTCTGGCATCCCCATTTCAAGTTTCTGTGAAAAGTAGACATGATGCAACAATCTAATGCATGAACTAGCTAGGATGTGACAACTCACCCCCACTCAAAAGAATCTCGTCCCGAGATTTAGGATCCGTTGGGAAGAAGGTGGGGTACTCAAGTCGAAGACGATCCTCCCTTTCCCAAGTAGCTTCTTTCTCGGAATGGTGTGACCATTGAACCTTGAGAAACTTTATGTTTTGGCGTCGAGTGGTACGCTCGGCTTGATCAAGGATTCGGACGGGATATTCCCGATATGTGAGATTATCTTGGAGATCAAGCGTTTCGTGGTCCACTCCACGGATAGGATCCGAGAAGCAACGCCTGAGTTGAGAAACGTGGAAGACGTCATGAACCTTGGAAAGATGCGGAGGTAGTTCCAATTGGTAGGCAACTTCTCCTTGCTTGGCAAGAATGCGAAAGGGTCCAATGTAACGAGGAGCCAATTTGCCTTTGATACCGAATCGATGGGTTCCCTTTAAAGGAGTAACCCGAAGGTAAGCCTTCTCGTCAACCTCAAAAGTCATAGCCTTATGTTTGCGGTCATAATGGCTCTTTTGGCGAGATTGGGCTGTTTTCAGTTTCTCACGAATAATGCGAACCTGCTCTTCTGCTTCCTGAATCATATCCGGGCCAAAGAGTTGTCTTGCCCCGGTTTCTGACCAGTTAAGAGGCGTTCGACATTTTCGTCCATAGAGAACCTCGAAAGGAGCTTTGCCCAAGCTAGCTTGATAACTATTGTTATAAGCGAACTCGGCGAATGGAAGGCACTTCTCCCAATCCATGCCGAAAGAGATGACAGAAGCTCGGAGCATATCCTCCAGAATTTGATTAACTCGTTCTACCTGACCACTTGATTGAGGGTGGAAGGCGGTCCCATAGCATTTTGGAAACTTTCCCAAGATCGAGAGGTGAAGAGACTTCCACGGTCTGAATTAATTTCCAATGGAACACCATGAAGAGACACTATTTGGGAGATGTACAATTCAGCTAGCTGGCTCGCGGTTATACTCTCACGAACAGGTAGGAAGTGGGCTACTTTGGAAAGACGATCGACAACAACGAAGATAGCATTATTCCCTCTCTTGGTCCTGGGAAACCCGGTAATGAAATCCATACCGATTTTATCCCATTTCCATTCAGGAATAGCCAAAGGCTGAAGGGTGCCTACAGGCCGTTGATGCTCTGCTTTAACACGACGGCAGACGTCGCAATTAGCAATGTATTGAGCAATTTATCTCTTCATCCTAGTCCACCAAAACCTCTGGCGTAGGTCTTGATACATTTTAGTACTACCGGGATGAATGGTGAGAGGAGATTCATGAGCTTCCTTAAGGATCAATCGCCTCAGGTTGCATACCATGGGAACCACTAGGCGGTCTCCAAAGAACACAACACCTTGGTCATCAACGGAGAAACAGTCCACAACTCCTTTCTTGATGTTTCTCTTAATACGGGAGATTCCTGGATCTACCTTCTGAGCTTTGATGATCTGATCCATAAGGGTAGGTTTCGCCACCTGGGTGGATAGGAACCCTCGAGGAACAATGTGAAGGTTAAGCTTACAGAATTCCTCGTGGAGAAATGGTTGACTTTATTGTAACATCAAGTTGTTACAGTAAGATTTACGGCTTAGCGCATCAGCCATGACGTTGGCTTTGCCCGGGGTGTAAGTTATTCCTAAGTCGTAATCTGTGATCAACTCGACCCAACATCTTTGCCTGAGATTCAAATCCGGTTGGGTGAAGATGTATTTCAGACTTTGGTGATCAGTGAAAATCTCGCAACGATTACCGAGAAGGTAATGTCGCCATGTTTTGAGTGCATGGACTACGGCCGCAAGCTCTAGATCATGTGTGGGATAATTATCCTCATGTGGACGCAACTGTCGGGAAGCGTAGGCAATCATGTGACGATCTTGCATGAGTATGCAACCTAGTCCTTGTCGCGAGGCGTCGCAATAGATAACAAAGTCCTTAGAAAAATCTGGTGGTATGAGTACGGGAGCAGATGTTAGGCGTCTTTTTAGTTCCTGAAAGCTGAACTCGCACTGTGGGGTCCACTCGAACTTTTTATCTTTCTTGAGGAGTTCAGTTAGAGGTTTAGCAACGTTGGAGAAATTCTCGACGAAGCGGCGACAGTAGCTCGCTAAGCCAAGGAAACTCCGAACTTGCTTGACCGATTCAGGTGGAGTCCAGTCAAGGATGGCTTGAACTCGCTCGGGATTGACAGCAATACCCTTACCAGAGATTACATGGCCTAGATAGGTCACTTCTGGCAACCAGAATTCACACTTAGAGAATTTAGCATAAAGGCGATGCTCTCGAAGTTTCGTCAATACTAGCCTTAGATGCTCGGCATGTTCTTCCTCATTCTTGGAGTAGATGAGTATATCATCGAGGTATACTACGACGAAGTTATCCAAATACTCCATGAAGATTGAGTTCATTAACCGAGAGAAGGTGGCTGGAGCATTGGTTAAACCGAAAGACATGACGGTATACTCGTATTGGCCATAACGAGTAACAAAGGCCGTTTTAGGAATGTCCCCGTTCTTGATTTTGATTTGATGGTAGCCCAACCTCAAATCCATTTTAGAGAAGACTGAGGATCCAGCGAGCTGATCATACAGGTCGTTGATCCTGGGGAGCGGATACTTGTTCTTGATAGTGACTAGGTTGACAGGTCGGTAGTCTACAACCATCCGATCCGTACCATCCTTCTTCTTGACGAAGAGGACGGGGCAAGCCCACGGAGAAGAACTAGGACGGATGAAACCCTTTTTCAAGGACTCATCGAGTTGTTTCTTAAGCTCGGCTAGCTCTAGGGGTGCCATCATATAAGGTCTTCTAGAGATTGGGACGGTTCCTGGAACAAGGTCTATCACGAACTCGACATCCCTGTCAGGTGGAATACCTGGCAGTTCTTCTGGAAAGACATCCGGGAAGTCACGGACTGCCGGAACATCTTCAAGGTCTGGAAGAGGGTTGGCATTTAATGAGTAAAGCTGACGCTTAAACACTCGGGTCAGAACATTGACTGTCTTGCCCGACGGATGGGTGAGTTGAACAGTTCTAGTAGAGCAATCAATCTTAGCATAATGAGCTGACATCCAGTCCATACCCAAGATGATATTTATGTCCGAGGACTTGAGAGCTATTAGTGATGCAAGGAAGACCAATCTGTCGACAAGAATTTCATTTCCATGGCTTATCCTAGAGGTTTGTCACTTAGAACCAGGGGTTTGAATTACCATGGAGGTGGGCATGTCACAAAATGTGGTGTTGTGCAATCGAGCATAGCTCTCAGAGATAAATGAATGAGATGCTCCAGTATCGAAAAGAACAGTTGCCGGATGGCAATTAACAAGGAGCGTACCAAGGACGACGTTGGGATCCTCATGAGTTTCTTCAGCTGAAACGTAGTTGACATGGCCACGTGCAGTGGTGGCTGGCTTGGCGTAGTAAGTCTTTCCTGCTGGCTTACCACGGCCAACGGACTGTCCAGGTTGATTGGGGTTGTTTCGGGGGCACTCGCGCAAATAGTGACCCATTTCTCCACACTTGAAGCACGTCACAACATTGGGGCGTGGAGCAGCGTTAGCAGCGGGGCCACCATAGACCTTGGGCGGTGCATACTGCTGGTTGGGGTGAGGCGCCTCGAAGGATGGCCTCGGAGTGAACCTAGGTGGCAGAGCAGTGTTTGGAATCCAGACCCGGCGCTTCTGAGATCCGGAGCCGGATGAGGAACCAAAATCGCGAGAGTGCTTGCGTGTAGCGTCATAGTCAGTCTGTCCTGTCTCAGCACTGATGGCCTTATTGACCAATTTCTGGAAAGAGGTGCACTCGTGCAGACGAAGATCACGGCGAAGCTCGGGGTTAAGTCCCTTGCGGAACCTTGCCTGCTTCTTGGCGTCGGTGGATACCTCTTCAGGAGCATAGCGTGCTAGATTTCCAAACTCATGGCTATATGCATCCACAGTCAGCCAGCCTTGGGTGAAGTTGCAGAATTCTTCCAGCTTATGATCTATGAGACCCTCCGGGATGTGATGCTCACGGAAAGCCTCACTGAATTCAGCCCAAGTAGTGATTTGGCCGGCTGGGCGCATAGCCTCAAAGTTTTCCCACCAGAGGCTAGCAGGGCCTTCAAGGTGATAGGCAGCGTAGGTAACCTTATCAGCTTCGGCTACGTTGGCAGAACGTAGCTTATGGGTGATGCTGCGAAGCCAATCATCCGCATCGAGGGGCTCGACGGAATGGTTAAACTTCGGTGGGTACAACTTGATAAAGTCATTGATGGACACCAAGTCGTTCCTCTGATGACGTGCAGTATTCTGCTCAATTCGCTCTAGCAAGCGGTTAGTCTCACGCTTGTTTCTTTCTGCCTCCAGCATGACTTCGGCCAGAGAAGGCGGTTGAGGCAGATTCTCCCCCCTAACTGCATTGGCTTCACCCTAAGACTGGACAGCAGGGTTGTTGCGTGTGTTAACCATCCTAGGAGAAACAAAACAACGGTTTAGACAAGGATGGCTAGATCTTGGCAGGGAAATGCGGAATGTAATGGATAACACGGAATGCAGAGATGATCATCAATATGACATGGTAATATAGAAACTGACATATATATACCAACGGTCATACACACCATACATAGTTTAGTACAAGCCCAGGCTAGAGTACGGCTACGATGAAAGACGATACATCTCATCAGAGGCATTCCAAGCTCCTATACATTATTTTTCTACACCTCCGGAACGTGATACACACCAAGTCGTATCCCACAAGACACGCAGGACTGTGGGGAATACAACTATTACAATACTAGTGGATCTACTACCAACTCAGACGTCTCCGTAGTAATCTTCATAGAAGTCACCACCATGTCCTGGGAGCTGAACATGATCATCTGGAAACAGTCGTTCCTGTGGAGCTTGCGGTCCATAAGGACTCGGGTGTGGCCTTGGTCCAACAAACGGTGGCAGACGGGGTCCACGAGGAGGGGTGATGCCTCCTACATCACGCCATTCCATACATTCTGGCAGACCAGACCGCACGGGGTACAAGTCCCTCATGTCCATATACCCGGCCTGCACGTCAGGTGCAAACCGTGTCAGAGTGGCCCAGTGATCAAAACGGGCATTAAAGAGCTCCATTCGCAAGGCACGATTCTCACGGTCCTTGTCCTCAAGCATCTCGGTGGTGGTGCGGAGTAGTGAATCCTCATGGGTAGGATCACAGTAGGTAGCCTGATAGTACCCCTGTGCCCCAGGGAGTGATGCTGGCATATAGCGGAAGTCAGTGCTCTGAAGCAAGGCAGTTCTGGCTCGCATGATAGTCATCATCGAGTAAGCTGCGTCCTGCACGGACATCCCGATGGTAACCCCAAGTCCATAAGAGCAATGGAGGGGTTCAGTAGCTCCAGGATAGCAAGGGTAAATCCTGACTGTGCAAAAATATTGGCTTTGATTAAAGTCTTGAAACTGCTCCTCGACGGTATACTCGGGATACCACCGATAGCCTGTCTCAACCATCACTCAGACCAGCATGGTCGTGTGACCAGGTACGCCGAGGCACCGGGTCAGACGAACCACTTGATTCTGGGAACGGGTGGCCATCTGAAAGCACGGAATAATGCAAGGCATTAGTATCTCTAGGAGAATTCGGACAACATAACGGCTGTAAATGCTCGGAAAGAGATTTGAGACATTCGCAACAGTTTGCAATACCACTCAACAACATCATATCAAGGTTCTAGTTCAACCGACAACATACTAAAGGCAGTAGAAACTGAACCGAAACATGGAACCAGCAATCCTATAAGTTACTACGGATTAGTAACACGTGAACCTGATAGAGAGAAGAGAGCCTAGTCCTTAACCCACGTAGAATGAGAAGAGAATGACTCAGATCAGAGGGCATAGGTTAAGGAGTAAAAGCGCCTTACGTTCCCTCCCACAATCAATTCCCCTACATATAACTAAAGCATCTCTAGACTCGACATCGACCAGTTTGGCTTAACGCACCTACAGGCAGTCCGGCTCTGATGCCAACGCTGTCAGGACCCCGATTCTAAGTCACACCGATCTAGCCTGTAACACCTCATATCACATTGCGGCCTCACGCACGGTACTCCCACGGGTGTCGCCTTACCATGGCCCGGGACCGTTTGCGCCTTTTGGCTCACGTATATGACAATGTCGCTAGCATCCATATGACAGAGAACCCGGGCTGACATGGCTAGTCGTGAACCCAAAGCGGCACTAACGTATGGGGACAGGCATACATGAATCAACATCGAACGTGTCGGTCAGCAGCGTGTGAATCCGAGCTGTAGCACTGGGCTAACAGGACTCCGGGAACCCGGGCTGTAGCAGGCTAGGCAGGACTCCGGATGCCACCGCGTGACATTTCCCCGAAGGGACAGACACAGGAACAATATGAAACACATGCCGGCCAGTCAAGTGTCCAGAGCAGTAGTGCTGGGCTAGCAGGACTCCGGTGAACCGGGCTGTAGCGGACTACTATGGCTCAAGGAGGCACTAGACTACATTTCCCCATAAGAGAGGCTGCCAAGGATAAACAACTAGATTGTCGGATCCCACACATACCAAGCATTTCAATCATACACACAATATGCTCGATATGTGCAAATACAACATGGCATCACAACAAAACTCTACAACTCAAAGTACTTTATTTAAAGGGCTCCAGAGAGCCTTACATAACTTGTTCATACAGATAGGGGTCACAAGACCCGACACTCAAGTCATACAATCATACAAACACATGCGGAAGCAACTTGTCTGGGTACAGACACTAGAAAGAAAGAAGGCTTGACGAAGCCTGTCTATCTACGTAGGGCCTTCACAAGCCTAGATCACCACCTGGGTGGCAAGTCACTCGTCGTCGTCGAGTTCTACATAGAACCCATCGGAAGGGGCGGTGTTGTCGCTGAAAACAGTAATTGAAGCAACATGAGTACAAAGGTACTCAACAAGTCTTACAACAGATCCTACTATACATGTTCATTCTCAAGAAGGAAGTGGAGTTATTGCAGCAAGCCAGCTTTGACTCTTGGCTAAGCTATCCTATGAGACACCACTTGTAAAATAGTTTTCGCACACGAGTCCACTAATCACCATTCCAATACTCCACCGTGGATCCTCCCTCGTCATCCCACGAGAGAGCCATCCGCGGTACTCACACTTATCTTGAGGCTTTTAGTAGTATCCATTTACTTGTCTATGAACTGCATAAGCGACCAAGTAGTCCTTTACCGCAGACGCGGCTATTTGAATAGTTTCATACCCTGCAGGGGTGTACTTCGTCACACACGCTCTCACCACTTACCGTCGCTACACGACGTGTACTCGGCAACCTTCAAGTGGAAGCCCAGCGTGGGTGTCGGCCACAGCCTACCTAAACACTCAAGTCTCTAGTCCAGGTTTATCGCCTATTCAGGTTCCATCCGCAGGGAGTCCGGCCGAGGTTTCCACATACGGCCCCAAATGATGTGTGCAGGGTTCCCGGACACCAAACGGGCGACTCGGTACACCGTGCCACGAGCCTACCGCATCACAGCCCACCCCTTGGTCAGCGCTTTCCACGGCCTCCAGCTTACTACAAACACCAGAAACTACGTGCAACTCCTGGACAGAGGACAAGGGTGATTAAGAAGCCGAGGGGGTCCATTGGTTTGGGGCCCAATGCGTGGTAGTAGCTGAATCTTAAATCACGCATGCAGATCTCAGTTCTTAGGGACGGTCTCAATGAAACAACCCACCATGTACTCCTACATGGCCTCCCATCGATACCTTTACCAAATCGTATTCAACACCTCACTCTCATTACCGACACACGCTTTCACTCTAGTTCATCACCCTGATGAGCCAGACCTGACATGACTCTAAGCGTAGCAAGCATAGCATTGTAGGAACACAACATGGCTCAATCAACTCCTACACATGCTAGTGGGTTTCATCTAGTTACTGTGGCAATGACAGGTCATGCAAAGGAAAGTGGGTTCAACTACCGCAACACACAGCAGTTTGAATCGCGTTGTCTTAATGCAGTAAATGAGAGCAGAAGCGAGAAGATGGGTTTGTATCGAAATGATCAATGGGTTGCTTGCCTGACGGAGTGGTGGTGGGATACTGCCCTTCAGTTGGATACTCGTGAATATCCTCGGAGGCAGAACCTACCACAATGAACACATCGAAGCACAATCAACACCAAGCAAGTGCAACAATATGATGCATGCATGAGACATGGAAAAATGGATGTATTGGGCTAATGCAACTAAGACCAGATGGGTTTGGACTATTTTGAATCAAAGATTCAAATTCCAAGTTCATAAATGGCCCATGTTAGTGCTTTATCTTGTTCTGCATTAAACAGTAGGTTAACTTGCTTAAACATGCATGAAACCAGTACAGATGGATAGAATGGATTTTTCTGATCATTTTTCATATATAAATCTTTTCATTCTGAGCTATAGATTATTTTCTATGATTTTTTGAAGTTTGTGACAATTTCTGAAATTTCCTGTATAAGAATAATTCCAGTAATTAATTTACTTATTACGTCAGCAGTGTGTCATGATGACGTCAGCGGTCAACGGGGTCGTCCAGGTCAAACCTGACGTGTGGGTCCCCTGTGTCAGTGTCACTGTTAGATAATTAACTAATTAGGATTAACTTAAATCTAACCCAGGTTAATTAGCAGGCGGGCCCCACTTGTCAGTGACTCTGGGGAGTCAAACCCGTGGTCAAACCACGCTGACTCGCCGGAGTTTAGCCGCTGGCGACGTCCAGACGCGGCGGTGGGGTGCGGGATCCGTGCTCCGGCGACCAAATGGGCGGCGGAGAGCATCTACACGCAGCTGGGAACGAGCCGCATCGACTGGTGGTGGTGGTGGAGCTCGGGGTCGCCGGAATCGATGCCAGCGACGAGCCGTGCGGCTGCCGAGGTACGGGTGTAGTCGAACCCGTCACTAGAGAGCATGGTGAGGGGCGTGCGATGGTGCTACGGGCTCCTGGCGATGCAGTGAAGCTGACGGCCATGGTGGTGCGACCGTTGGATGGCCGGAGCCTCGTCGGTGACGAGCTCGTGCGGCGGCGTGTGCGGTGCTGTTGGTTACGGTCGACGCAAAGGGCAGCAGCAAGAATGAGAGGATGGGGAAAGGGCAGAAGCTCGCGGCAGAGGCGATGAGCTAGGTGGCGCTGTCGGGGACGAACTGTTGCGGTGGTGACGGCGAAGGGGATCTCCGGTGGTGGGCGGTGAAGGCGAGGTCGAAGCAGTGGCTTCGGGGCAAGCGAGCGCTCGGGGCTTGACTTGCTCGAAGGGGAAGGCGACGGCGGAGCTGCTGGACACGGTGGGGCGGCGCAAGGACGGCGGTGGCTACGGCTACGCCGGCGAGGTGGTAGCGGCTGCGTCGACCATGGCGAGAGAGAGCGAGGGAGAGGCGATGGGGGCGAATGGGGGTGTCCAGGGGCTCGGGGGCGCGACGTGGAGGTCGTCCAGCTCGTCCACGGGCGAGGCGGCAAGCAGGTGGCGCCGTGGCGAGCTCGCGCACGCCGGCGTCACCTCTGTGCCTGCTCTGGCGGGAGCAAGCAGCTGACTGGCCATGGGCCAGCACAGTGCTGGGCCGCCAGGTGGGCTGCCAGGTAAGTTCCTTCTCTGCTTTCTGTTTTTCTTTTTTTATTTGTTTCTGTTCTGTGTTTTGAAATAGTAGAAATACTATTCCATTTAGGAAAAACCTGAAAATATTCAGAGGCACATTTGAAAATATTCTCAACAGCCTAAAAATACCTTCAAGATTATTTGGGCATTTCAAAATATTTATAGGATTTAAATCGCCCAAATGCAAATACTTATGGCTTGGTGAAAAATCCAGAATAGCCTCCAAAAATATGAAACCATTTTTGGCAGAGGTTTTAGCCAGGACCAAAGATGGTGAACATTTATGGAGGGCATTTCAGGTTCATTGAAAAAGGATTTTAGTAAACCCTAGTTGTGTTCAGGGGGGGTGCCGGGGGTTTCTGGCATCCCCATTTCAAGTTTCTGTGAAAAGTAGACATGATGCAATACTCTAATGCATGAACTAGCTAGGATGTGACACACAGAATCGCACACGAACTAACTGTATTAACCGTCTGTGTTGTAAATTCTCATCACAAACAGTTCATCCGAGTCAGCTGTTTACCACGTATCACACACATCTTGTTAAGTTGAACCGTTTCTGTTGCGTTCGCTAATCGAAAACAGTTTGTCCGAGTGAACCGCATGCCCTATATCACACACACCTTGATGTGGCTAACCGTTTATGTTGCACTCCCTAATAGCAAACGGTTCATCGGAGCAAACTGTATGCCGTATATCGCACACACATTGATATGGCTGCCCGTTTCTGTTGTTCTGCCTCATCACAAACAGTTCGAACGGTTTAACCGTGTGGCCTGAATCACACATGCAACTAAAATCTGAACCGTGTTTGATGCATCCTCCATCGCAAACGTTTTGCACCTTTTTTGACGGTTTTCATACACCACCGTTTGCGATTACTACAACGCACACAGTTTCTCGAAGGGTCTCTGATCGTAGTGTCGCGTTAGCAGCATCCTGGAGTAGTGTTAGTACCAAAAAATGATATAAAATGACTATAAAATGATTATAAAACATCCAAGATTGATAATATAACAACATGGAACAGTCAAAAATTATAGATACGTTGGAGACATATTAGCATCCCCAAGCTTAACTCCTACTCGTCCTCGAGTAGGTAAGTGATAAAAACAGAATTTTTGATGTGGAATGCTGCCTAACATGTCATATCATATTCTTTTCTTTATAGCATGGACATTTGGACTTTTATGTGATTCAAAGCAATAGTCTAGTTTTGACATGATAATTTAAATACTCAAGCATATCAATAAGCAACCATGTCTTTCAAAATATCAATGCTAAAATAAGTTATCCCTAGCCCATCATGCTCAACCATTGATCCATTCATGAAACACACTCGCATATTAGCTACACCCAATACTTAAGTACGATCGTATTGCCTCCTAGTTGGTGCTTTTGTAAGAGAAGATGGAGACTCAAATAAAAATTGCATAAAGTAAAAGAAAGGCCCTTCGCAGAGGGAAGTAGGGATTTGTAGAGGTGCCAGAGCTCAAAGCGAAAAACTTAGAGATAAAAACATTTTGGGAGGTGTATCCATCCCACCAACAAACGACCTAGAGTTCCCAACACTTTCCATGCTAGATATATCATAGGCGGTTCGCAAACAGTAAATGAATTTTATTCCTTTTTCCACCATTCTTTCACTTTCTATGGCTAGCCGTATCCACGGTTGCCCTCCATACCAACACTTTCCAAGGAATTTATTATTTGACAACATAAAGTAAATTCATTTTTTCATTTCAGGACTGGGCATCCCTAAAACCTTTGCCTTACTCTCGTGCAATGACAAATGAATAAACACTCATCGTGAGAATAACACATCTAGCATGGAAAATATTAGCCACCCCTCACCGCTCCACGAGCGAAACAAACACACAAAAGAGAAGTTTATTTTGAAAATTAGAGATGGCACATGCAAATTTGCTTAGAACGGCAAAAGAATACCGCATATAGGTAGATATAGTGGACTCATGTGGCAAAACTGGTTTAAAGGATTTTGGATGCACAAGTAGAGATGATGAAGCACAGACTGGCGAGATGCTAAATTGTGCGAGTCACGGCCCAATTTTTCACGGTACTAGAAACAGCAAGAAGATCTTTCAACAACCACAAAAAAATATTCTAGTCAATGTAAATATTAAATCAGGAATAAACAGATTTTTGTCCTTGCAATTTAACAAGAACAAAAATTAACCTGCAACAAGATTGACGAGGATCAATCTCAATACAGCAAAAACTGATCTGTGAGATCGCAGAAGCACAGCAACTTGGCGTCCCAAGACTGGGGCCTTTTCTTTGTTTTATTCAACTCTCGATCAAACTAATCTCAACAAAATAACCTCCCCTCTACACGGCCGTAGCCGGCCTTATATATAGGCGACGCACACATAGTAAACTGACTTGCGTACGAGACCTAGCTAATCTGGACTCTCTCTTTCCTATCCCAACAAAACAAGGAATTAAACGATTTAATTATCCGGCACGCTGATCACCTAGTAACTAACCTGGATTCCAAAGAAAACTAGCAGTACGTAACTAGTAGTACAAACGACTTAGACCCTCCCATATCAATTGATCGGCACAGCTCCTGCAATAGTTTATGTAGCACATGGCGTTCTGAAGGTGGGTTTAACTTCATCCTTCTTCGGTTCAGTTGGTGGAACTTCAAAACTAAAAGAACCAATTTGTAACACATTCCGAAGATTATCTCTTGCACTAGAGGCCATATCATCCCCTCCTCCTTGAAATGAAGCCGTCCGCGGTTTCGTGGTAGCTTTGGAGACCCTCTTTTGAACTGAAAAAATATCCTCTTTGATAGCATTGGCATACATTGGCCGCAATATACATCGCCTCCCAGCGTCCCAAAAAGAATAAGTATTGGACCTCCCATCATGTGTGGCATGATGATCATATTGCCATGGCCTCCCCAATAACAAGCGACATGCATCCATTGGCAAGACATCACAAATTACTGTGTCTTTGTAGTCACCAACTGAAAAATTCACGCGCACCTTATGAGTAACTTTGAGTTTGCCAGACTGATATAACCACTCAATGCAATGTGGTTGCGGGTGTTTCCACATAGGCAACGCTAAGGCATCCACCAATTCCTTGTTGATAGCATTAGTGTAGCTTCCATCGTCAATGATCCTCTTACAATTGGTGTTGTTGACCTTGCACTGAGTCTGAAAAATATTCCAACGCTGCCCCTTATCCTCAATGCGATCCTCTTGCACTCGTTGTACCATTAGTGAAGGATATGACTCAGCAGCTTCAAAACTCGCAACCACATTTTCAACATCCTTAGGTTTTTCACTAGAAGTGTCAGAAACTGCCTCTTCATCACTAGCGGATGCATAGCCATCTCTCGTGAGCAACACTCTTTTCTCATTAGGACATTCACGCTTCATATGTCCCCTTCCTCCACACTTGAAACACTCTATGTCACTAGTGCGTCTGGTCGACTGTGCACTAGAATCAACCATCGACAGTCCTGATTTTGAAACATCCTTTTGCACGGAACCATGAGAGCGATTTGATGATGTCGCCCTGGAGCTAGGACCGGTATCCTCACTCTTATACTGCGAGCGTCGCCATGTGTTCAAAGTGGTACTGGGAACTGTGTTGACTTGGCGCCGCTTAATCTGTTGTTCCGCACGCACAGCTTGGTGCACGAGATCTTGTATGTTGTAGTAGACCACCATCTCAACACGATCCTACACCTCGATATTTAGCCCGTTAAAGAAACGTGCCATGGTCGCCTCCGGATCCTCCGTTGTCCCTGTACATATCATAAGCAATTCCATCTCCTTGTAATATTCATCAACACTCATATTACCTTGAGAGAGCCGCTGCAACTTGTTGTACATATCTCTTTTATAGTGCTCAGGAACAAAACGTCGCCTCATGAATTCTTTCATACCTCGCCAAGTCGTCGGGCGATGTCTTGAACGACAAATTTGATTCCACCAAATTAGCGCGTAACCGGTGAACTCAATTCCAGCAAGTTGAACTTTCTTCTCCTCACTATAATGATGGGCATCAAATATTTGATCAACACGCATCTCCCACTCCAAATAGCCTTCTGGTTCGCACTTGCCGGAGAATGAAGGGATTGAAATTTTTATGCGCCCAATTCCATCATCCAAAGGCACACGCACAGCTTGACCAACTCGGTCATGCACTCCACCACGAACAGAAGCTTCAGGACGAGGCTCATAGTGTCGTGGTCGTGGCGCGTACCCCACCTGGTCAACGCCATCATCAAAACCATCATCTCCAGCATGAGGGTGTGCCGCCAAACGGCGATCATGCACGCCGACATGTCCGTCGCGAGCTGGTGGTGCATAATCCAGTGCAGCAGCCGGAACAGTCTGTGGTGGTGCAGAATTCGTTGTCAGCATATTGATGATGTCTGCCAAACCATCGAACCGAGTGATCAGGACATCTATCCTTTTGCCGAGTGCATCACGACATTACTTGATGTAGTTGCATGTGTGGTCGAAACCATCCCGAATATTTTGCGGAATATCATCCGCATACACTGGACGTACTATTTCCTCAGAATCAGCAGCAACCTCATCACCCTTGTTGACCGAGGTTGACATCTTGATCAACACAGTACCGTGAACAACCTTAGCTCTGATACCACTTGATGAAGCACAGAGTGGCGAGATGCTAAATTGTGCGAGTCATGGCCCGATTTTTCACGATACTAGAAACAGCAAGAAGATCTTTCAACAGCCACAAAAAATATTCTAGTCGATGTAGATATTAAATCAAGAATAAACAGATTTCTGCCCTTGCAATTTAACAAGAACAAAAATTGACCTGCAACAAGATTGAAGAGGATCAATCTCAATACAGCAAAAACCGATCTGTGAGATCGCAGAAGCACAGCAACTTGGCGTCCCCAGCCTGGGGCGTTTTCTTTGTTTTATTCAACTCTCGATCAAACTAATCTCAACAAAATAACCTCCCCTCTACACGGCCGTAGCCGGCCTTATATATAGGCGACACGCACGTAGTAAACTGACTTGCGTACGAGACCTACCTAATCTGGACTCTCTCTTTCCTATCCCAACAAAACAATGAATTAAACGATTTAATTATCCGACATGCTGATCACCTAGTAACTAACCTGGACTCCAAAGAAAACTAGCAGTACGTAACTAGTAGTTCAAACGACTTAGACCCTCCCATATCAATTGATGGGCACAGCTCCTGCAATAGTTTATGTAGAACATGGCGTTCTGATGGTGGGTTTAACTTCATCCTTCTTCGGTTCAGTTGGTGGAACTTCAAAACTAAAAGAACCAATTTGTAACACATTCCGAAGATTATCTCTTGCACTAGAGGCCATATCAAGAGATCATACTTGGTGCAAAATGAAGGCTAGCAAAAGATTGAGAAGCGACCAACCAAGAAACGACTAATCTCATAAGAAAGCATTAAGCATAATTAACACCGAATAATGCACCACAAGTAGGATATAATTTCATTGCATGACTATTGACTTTCATACTTGCATAGGGAATCACAATCCTTAACACCAATATTCTTACTAAAGCATAATTACTCATCAACATAACTCACATATCACATCATCATATCTCAAAACTATTACTAAGAATCAAGTTTATTTTGTCCAATGATCTTCATGGAAGTTTTTATTATATCCTTCTTGGATATCTATCATTTTGGGACTAATTTTCATGTGTTGCTTTTCATAAGCTCAAACAAATATAAGTGAAAATCATGAGCATAATTTTTCTTTCTCTCAAAATAATTTAAGTGAAGCAAGGGAGAATTTCTTCAAAATTTTACTAACTCTCAAATAAATCTAAGTGAAGCAAGAGAGCATTTCTTCAAAAATAATAAAGCACACCATGCTAAAAAAGATATAAGTGAAGCACTAGAGCAAGTCCATAGCTCATAAAAATTTAAGTGAAGCATAGAGAGCAATTCTAACATGTCATGACATAATTTTGGCTCTCCCAAATAGGTGTTTCCAGCATGGGATCAACACTTAAAACACAAAATAAAACAAGCAAAGACTCATATCATACAAGACTCTCGAAGTAAAACACATATTATGTGACGAATAAAAATATAGTTTCGAGTAAAATACCGATGGTTGTTAGAAGAAAGAGGGGATGCCACTCTGGGGCATCCCCAAGCTTAGTTGGTTGCTCATTTTTGGATAATAGCTTGGGATGCCGGGGCATCCCCAATCTTAGGCTCTTCTATCCTTTATTCCTTCATCCATCGTAAGATAACCCAAAACTTGAGAACTTCAATCACACAAATCTCAACAAAACCTTCGTTAGATCCGTTAGTAAAAGAAAGCAAATCACTACTATAAGTACTGTACCAAACCAATTCATATTTTGTTTTTGCATTATATCTACTGTATTCCAACTTTTCTATGGCAAAAACTCATCAAAGAAAACCATAGAGCCATCAAAATAAGCACACAACACAAAGAAAACAGAATCTGTCAAAACAGAACAGTCTGTAGCAATCTGACTATTTTGAAAACTTCTGGAACTCCAAAAATTCTAGGACTTCCTGGTTAATTTGTATATTAATCTTCTGCAAAAAGAATCAGGGCAAAATCTCTTTCTGATAAAAATTTAGAATTTTTTTCGTGAGCACAAAGTTTCTGTGTTTTTTCAGCAAGATCAAACAACTATCACCCAAGAAGATCCTATTGGTTCTACTTGGCACAAACACTAATTAAAACAAAAAAACAGGATCATAAAATTAGCATAATTGTGTAAACACTCAAGAACAGAAAGCAAAAAGCAAAAAAAAATTTATTCATTGGGTTGCCTCCCAACAAGCGCTATAGTTTTACGCCCTTAGCTAGGCATAAAGCAAGGATCTAAGTTTTGTCAACTTTGGTTCGAGATCCAGAAGATGCCCTCGTGATTAATTCATATGGTGGCCTAATTTTTGTTCTAGGAAAGTGTTCCATACCCTTCGTCAAAGGAAATTGGAACTTAATATTGCCTTCTTTCATATCAATCACGGCACCGATAGTGCGTAAAAACGGTCTACCAAGAATAATTGGACAAGACGGATTGCAATCAATATCAAGAACAATAAAATCTATGGGCACATATTTCCTATTTGCAAGAATGAGAACATCATTAATTCTTCCTAAAGGCCTTTTAATAGTAGAATCCGCCAAGTGCAAATTTAAAGAACATTCTTCAAGATCGGTAAAACCAAGTACATCACATAAAGATTTCGGAATGGTAGAAACACTAGCACCCAAGTCACACAAAGCAAAACAATCATAATTATTAGACTTTGATAGTAGGTTCCCATTCATCATGCAATTTTCTAGGAGTTGAAACTGCCAATTCCAATTTTTCTTCAAAAGCTTTCATCATAGCATCAAAAATATGTTTACTAAAGGCTTTATTTTTTTCATACGCATGGCGTGAATTTATCATGGATTGCAACAAAGAAATACAATCAATCAAAGAGCAACTACCATAATTAAAGTCTTTGTAATCCAAAGGAGTGGGCACATCACTAGTTAAAGTTTTGACCTCTTCAAACCCACTTTTATCAATTTTCTCAACAAGATTTTCACCCTCCAAAATATTGGGACGCCTTCTACCTAAAGTTGACTCTTCTCCAGTCCCTTTTTCATCAATCTTAACTTTATTAAACAAGGGATCAATAGAAGAAACACCAATCATTTTAAGATCTTCATCACTTTTGCCCACTAACGAGATTGATTTAGCGGCCATTTGATTTACTAAGGTAGCTTGTGCATCAGATATTTTTCCTAGCAAACTTTTGGCAAAAGCATACTTAGATTAGAGATTGCAAACTTCTCTACTAATATCATCAAGTTTTTTTGTAATAGCATCTAGCACAACGGAGTGCTCCTTAATTTCTTCAGTAAAATACTTATTATGCTCAAATTGTGTAGTCATATATTCTTTAGTACTCTTCTCAATTTCAAGTAAAATATTTGGGTAAGGAACATCATAATATTTTCTTTGAGGCATCATGACTATGCAAACAAGAACACACACAAAAACAGATCCGGCAAGAAAACGGCGCACGAAAAAGAGAGGCGAATAAAATGGCAAATTTTTGTGAAGTGGGGGAGAGGAAAACGAGAGGCAAATGGCAAATAATTTAGATTGCGAGGAGATGAGATTTGTGATTAGGAACCTGGTATATGTTGAAGATCCTCCCCGACAACGGCGCCATAAATACCTTTTGATGTCGCTTGAAGCCACGTCGGTATTTCCCCAAAGAGGAAGGGATGATGCAGCACAACGGCGGTAGGTATTTCCCTCAGATAAGAAACCAAGGTTATCGAACCAGTAGGCGAACCAAGCAACACAACGTAAACAACCCCTGCACACAAATAACAACCATTCGCAACCCGACATGTTAAAGCGGTTGTCAATCCCTTTCGCGTAACGGCGCCAGAAACGGTGCGTGGACGGGAGAAAGTTGTAATAGATCGAATAAATAGATCGCAATTAAAATAAAGTGCAGCAAAGTATTTTTTTTTTTGGTTTAATAGATCTGAAAATAAATGCAAGGAAAAAGTAGATCGCAAAGGCAAATATATGAGAAAGAGACCAGGGGTCATACATTCACTAGTAGCTTCTCTCGAGAAAAAAATAGCAAATGGTGGGTGAACAAATTACTGTTGGGCAATTGATAGAACTTCAAATACTCATGAAGATATCCAGGGAATGAGCATTATATAGGCATCACGTCCAAGATTAGTAGACCGACTCATGCTTGCATCTACTACTATTACTCCACACATCGACCGCTATCCAGCATGCATTTAGTGTATTAAGTTCATGGAAAAATGGAGTAATGCAATAAGAGTGATGACATGATGTAGACAAGATCAATCTATGTAGAGATAGACCCCATCGTTTTATCCTTAGTAGCAACAATACATATGTGTCGTTTCCCTTTCTGTCGCTGGGATCAAGCACCGTATGATCGAACCCACTACAAAGCACCTCTTTCCATTGCAAGATAAATAGATCAAGTTGGCCAAACAAAACCCAACTATCGGAGAAGAAATACATGGCTATAAGAGATCATGCATAAAAGAGATCAAAGAAACTCAAATACTTTCATGGATATAAAAGATAGATCTGATCATAAACTCAAAGTTCATCGAACCCAACAAACACACCGCAAAAGAGTTACATCATATGGATCTCCAAGAGACCATTGTATTGAGAATTCAGAGAGAGAGAGATGAAGCCATCTAGCTACTAACTACGGACCCGAAGGTCTACAAAGAACTACTCACGCATCATTAGAGAGGCACCAATGGAGGTGGTGAACCCCATCCGAGATGGTGTCTAGATTGGATCTGGTGGTTCTGGACTCTGCGGCGGCTGGATGAATATTTCGGCGACTCCCCTAGGGTTTCTGGAATATTGGGCTATTTATAGAGCAAAGAGGCGGTCCGGGAGGCACCCGAGGTGGGCACAACCCACCAGGGTGCGCCTGGGCCTACTGGCGTGCCTTGGTGGGTTGTGCCCCCTCGGAGCACCCCCCAGGTGCAGCCAGGGCCCATTATGTTCCTTCTGGTCCAAAAAAATCTCCGCGAAGTTTCGTTGCATTTGGACTCCGTCTGACATTGATTTCGTGCGATGTAAAAAACATGCAGAAAACAGCAAGTGGCACTTGGCACTATGTCAATATGTTAGTGCCAAAAAATGATATAAAATGACTATAAAATGATTATAAAACATCCAAGATTGATAATATAACAGCATGTAACAATCAAGAATTATAGATACGTTGGAGACGTATCAATCAACACCTTGAACTTATCGAAAACCTTTGGCGACAAGTCGAGCTTTGTAGATAGTAACACTACCATCAGTGTCCATCTTCCTCTTTGTCGGTGAAAATATACAGGGGTATGCATTTTCCCCTGACTCGTGCATGGAAAAAATTAGCCCAAGTCAGGATTCAAAGGATCAAGGGATTTAAAGAACTAGCATGCAGCCCAGAGAAACCAAGATCAAGCCAAAGGAGCAAGATATCGACAAGAGAAGGGCTTCCCTTGCTGGGCAGGGGAGCCCGGCAAGGGGCGGGGCCACCACTAGAAGTAGGCAACCAAGGCGTCCCGGTAGGGCCTGCTGGGGCTCGCGGAGGCAAAACCGCCTTACCAACCACTCAAGCATGACCCACATCATCAATCAGTGCGGTGTCAAGCCGCAAGGTGATTAAGTGGCAGCCATTCGCCACATGGCAGACATTTCCTACAGAAGAAACCCACAGATGACACCCGTCCTGCGACGTGTCAAGGGAACAGGCGCGGATCTGGCAAGATAGCCCGGCAAGCCTTGCCGGGCAACCAGCGATGTGACACTAAGCGGTGCATTTAATGCGCCCTGTCTGCCTGCAGAGTCAGGTATGATAGCACTGTTTGCTATCATATCAGTGGCTAATGACTACTTTACCATTGTGGTGACCCCTTGATCTATAAAAGGAGGCCCATGGCACCCGTAGGAAGGGTTGGAAAGTTGATGAACCCACACCCCCATACGCGCATAGTCGCTACTGCCTTGCGGGGGGCCACCTCCACGCCATTTTATCGCTCTTCGAGCATCGCCGTAGCAACGGTTACGGCCAAGACCGCTGTTGATGGCGATAGATTTATCCCGGGGGCCCGTATGGCGTTCCCGCCATTCGGGCGCCATCCGGAGAGAGGGGCACAAGACGTATGGGCGCGAGCTCCCTCCATCCCAGCCCTCCCCCTCGTCAGCAGTCGAACTGCTTTAGCCTCGACGTCGTCGATCGACGATTACCGCGCTGCCTATGTCCGTCATTGATGCCCCCGCAAGCATACTTCGGCAAGGCTGCCTGTGTTGGCACGGCCCATGCAACGGCAGTCGCTGCACTAACTCGAAGGGAAGGGAGAAAAAGGGAAGAGGACCAGACAAAGCCTGACACTGTGACCCGATGCCCGCCAGCTACAAGAAATGCTTGTCGATCCTTGCCGGGAGAGAAGAAACCACCTGATTCCCTCCTATTCCTCCAGGTGTTGCAGATGCATCGAACGCGTGCGGCCCGGCATAGGAGAAAAAAGCTTAAAATGAAAGTTAAGTTCACGTTGTCACTTCTTGTTGATGCGTTTCAGATTCTTGTAGTCGTTTATCCCTTAACTCTAGTGAGTGTTCGTATCGTGAAAGCCCTCATGCGATGGAACCTTGGCTAGTTTCCTTGATCGCACCATCCTCCTGTCCAGAGCTATGCTCACAGGTCGAGAGGCTGCATCGAGAGCTACCTAGGAAAAACCTGCCGAGACGCATCCACGCCAAGATGACTGTTAAGGGCCGGACCCTTACGACAATCGCGGCAATATGATATCGGCAGGCATCCAGAGCATACATAGGAATTGATCATACGAACACAAGCGTATAGGGTTCAAAGGGATAAACACGCATCTAAAGATTTAGCCAGAAGCATCAGTTTCGCACAAAAACTAGAGATAAAACGACTAAACACAAAATATGTATCATGTTTCATTACAGGGCCCCGTGGAAATGGTAGCGGCCCGATACTTGGTCCTGTGGCCAGGTGGAACAGCTTAGACGCGAAGAACCCTGTCGGCACGAGGAGCGGCTTCCCTCTCAGCGGCTGCAACGTCAGCGCCCACTGGCGGCTTCTTGAATCCGTCGTCAAGATCGAGCTCTGGGTGGCGGCAGGCGATATTGCTCAAGACCATGAAGAGGGCGTTGTGGGCGAGCTTCTGAGACTCGGTCACGAAGCGCTCGGCCCACCCCTCTTCATGCACTTTCAGCTTCTCGATCAGCTCATTGAAGAAGAGCCCCAGTTTGACGCTCGGGACCTCCTGCTTGCTGGCTGAGAATACAGGGCCGTCCATGCCCATCACCGCAGCTTGGGCGCCAAGGCGTTCTGCAATGTCAATCAGGCTCTTGATCCAGAGGTTGCTCATATCGACCTGATTCTTCAGCATGTCCTCTGCATCTTGCCAGAGACGCTTGGCGGTTTCCAAATCCTTGGACAACAACTGCTGTCGGGATTCAAGGGACTCCGCCAACTGCTCCAGCGAGCTGATCCTCGCCTTCATGTCCGTGATGTTGCCGTTGGCAGTCTCGAGGCTCTGGGTCATGGAGGAAAGCTGCGACTGCACATCAGCCAAGCGGAGCTCTACTTTCCACGCCTCCTCCTTGAGTGCCTCCACCTCTTTGGTGCGTTCGACAAGGTCTTCATTCAGTTTGGCCACCTGCCGGTTAAGCTTGGCCCTAGCGGAAGACGTGCCATCCAAGTCTTCAACAAGCTTCTTCAGCTGGGCAGCATGGTCAGTGGCAAGGGTGTCCAGGGCAGCTCCATGCTTATCTTCCAATTCCTTGGTGTGTTGCCGCACCAAAGCCTCCAAGCTTTCATCTGGCACGGAGGGTAGCTTCAAGATTCTCCTCCCGAAGGGAGATCTCTCGCTCCCTGGCATCCAGAGATGCCTTGTGATCAGCCAGGCACCCCTCCCGAGCTATGACATCCTCGCTCATCATCTAAAGGGTCTCTTGCTGCCTCATGAGTGCCTTGAACTGCTTGTCGTTCCACTCACGCAGCTCCAGGCACTTGTCCTTCAGCTTCTGATCCACCTTGGCAGCGGATTCGTGCTGTTCCTTGAGCTCCTGCCACTTCTGACGGTGCTGGGCCTGCATTTCCTTCACGCCGCCGCCATGGACTCCATGAAAGATAGGTCCATGTCAACGGCGGCTGAGTCATCGGCCTCTCCGGCTCCCTGGTAAAGCGGAGCCAGGAGGCGTTGGAGTTCTTCATCAAGCTCTGCATCCGTGGTGAGGGACAGGCCAGGGGCTCCAGCTCCGGGTGGCGACAGCACCATTGCCAGCGCACTCGAGGGGGGTGGCGGAATCTCAGCAATGGTCCCGACGGTGGGAAGCGGGCCCATAGTCTGGAGTGCGATTTTCATCTCGACGGCCACTTCCCCTACCGGGGCGTCCTCCGGAGGATGCTCCATCACCGCCAAGGAGCCCTGAACATCCCCAGCGGCAAGATCCTGACCCTCAGCAGCTGCGAGCTTTGCGGCTTCGTCCACCACATACCTCCCTATGTCAGGCACCACCTTTAGCAAAACTGGTTCTACGGTTTCGGAGGCTGCATGTGGAAGGGCCAGGAAACAATGAAGAAACGGAAATCTCGAGCGAATGAAGAGACTACTGGAAGCAACCAGAGTATGAAAGAAAGGAAGGATTAAGCAAGATACCTGGGGAAGTCTACGGGACAGGGGTTTCTGTTTCCTCGGCAATGGTTGTTGCCGGGTCATGAGCCTCGTCCTCTGCCGGGGTAGACTCGGCAGCCTTCCGTGCAGTCTCAGTCGCAGAAGATTGCACGGCGGTCTCTTCGACTTGAGCTGCAGGGGAAGCGCGTCCTTCAGGGAGGGGATCGCCCTACGTCGTCTCGCCTCCCCCACCACGTGGAGGGGCGGAGAGGCTGTCTCCATTGTCTCCAGCGGGCGAGGCCAAGTCTCCGCTCCCATGCCGGGGGCTGGGCTGGGGGCTCGCCATGGGGTCTTCTGCGTCCTTCCCTGCCGGAGCCGAGCCCTCTACGCCCTCCAGCGACCCGAGTCACCGGAGCCTCCTGGAGCGGTGGACGAGAGTCTCAGTGTCCTCCTCCACTTCCCTGCGGGCAACAACAAAAACAAGGGGTTAATCAGCAAAAGCATTCAAATCTGCTTAGGAAGATATCTGCCACAAAGAGAAATCCTCCTTACTCCTCTGCGATGAGCATGGAGTTTAAGTTGAACTCCGTGGGAGGAGGATACACCTGTCCTGTCTTTAGAAACGTAAGGGTGGAGCTCCCCGGCAGCTTCGGTGCCTGCCGTGACATCAAGAGCTCCGAGGAAGGTGAGCTCTGCGAGGAGCTCGAGCCGGTGCGGGGGATGGACTCCGCCTCCGTGGCTGCCGGCCGTTTGGCGAAAGGAGTCTTGGCCTGAGCAAGGCAAGGGGATTGACGACACGCCACCTCGGCCTTAGTGGACTTGGTGGAGGTCTTCTTCACCCTCTTGGTGGATGGCGCCGGGTTGGAGGTCGCCGCTCCTCGGGCTGCGGCACGCCTGCGGGTGCGCTGGTCTGGGTCCGGTGCGGGGGCTTGCGGTCCTGCCGCAAGCCACTCATCTTCAGGGGCCGCTGTCGTGTCCTCCTCCCTCTCCTCCCCCTCTCCATCCCGGAGCTCCGTCATTGCGGTGGCCAGGGCATCAAGCCCGGCAAAGTCAGTCCCGGCAGGCTCTTCCCTGGCAGATCCTTCCACGGCCTGCGCCTCACTGCCGCCATGGGAAGAACCTCCATCCCCAGCTTCCCCTTTGCCCTTCCCAGCCTTTGCGGCCTTCTCCATCTCCGCAAGGCACGTAGCCTTGTCCTCCGCGACTCTCTTCAAAATATACGCCACCTCTGCAGCGGAGGTGCGTTTATACATTCCATCTTCGGTCCTGGTGGCCTTCTCCACCTGGGCGCTCGACCACTGGAGCTCTTCGTCGAGGGAAGGGAGCTGCCAAGTGCTCGATACTCCCTCAGTGTTGCAGTCCGGCATCCACTTCAGTATATGATCCCGGGTAGAGTTGATGTTCAGGGGAATGACGGTTGCCGGGAGCTTGAGCAACTCGAAGCGACCAAACAGTTGGTCACACAACCAAGCATGGCCATAAACTGATAAGTTGTTGGCCAATCCTGGAAGCAGCCTCATCCTATCTGCAACAACGCCATACAGCCACGCAGGCCTATCCCTTTCTTGTAGCGATGAGATGCGATGGAGGAGAAAATCTGCCCCCACATGCTCAATGGTTAACCCGGCAACTGCTAGACAGGTGATCCTGTTGATTGCCGAGCACAGCCTATCCTTAGTGAGCCCTTTCAAGCTCCAATCCTTGCCACGCTCAATGCACTCCTGCCGTGCTTCACAGAACTAAGGGGCTTCCTTGTCTTGGATCCAGCACCAATCCCCTCTCCATTCATCCTACCTCTCGCGTTGGTACCCCGGGAGGTAATCCCAAATCATCCTCTTCAACCGTGGCATCCAACTGATGATTCCGGAGCGGTTGACTTTGGTCTCGACCCTCGGGACGAAGTAATGCCGGAACAGATCCACATTGGGCATCACTGCGACGAAATTCTCGTACAAATGGGCGAAGGCCATGATCGCCATTGCGTTGGGCGTGAAATCAAGGAGATGGAACCCATAGAAGTTCATAATCACCTCGAAGAACCCAAAGAAGGGGGTGACAGAGGCCACATATGAAGTAAGCAGCAAAGAATTGATAAGAATCAGGGGGATCCACCTCACCCGCCTTGTAGACTACGGGCGCCCCATGCCCTTTCTCAACAGGCCGCCCCACAGACACCCGTACTTCACCTAAAGAACGGGGCCGCTCAAGGTGGACGGGACAAAGACGACGTCCTCGCTCCGCTTCTTGTTCAGCTCCACCGACCTCTTACTCCCCTCGGCGGCGGCCTCCTTCGCCGCGGCCATCGGCTTTCTCTTCTCCACGGGTTTCTTCCCCATTCCTGCGGTAACGTAGGGAGGGGAGGGATTCATTGGGGAGGGTGGCGGCGGAGGGAGGAGCGAGATGAGGAACTGTCACCTGTCTTGCGGAGGAAGAAGAAGGAGGAGCGGGGCAAGAGACAGGTGAATCGTGCCGCTCTGTTTTTCCCCGCTCTTAAGGGGGAAAAGTGGGGCAGAGGTGTGACGGTTCAGAAAGTTACCATTTTACCTTAACAGCAATAGTCCCACGACGCGCAGTAACTGCACAAAAGTGGACGTTGGATTGACTAGTCATCGTGGCAAACCGTCACGCACAGCCCTTGATACGTCTCCAACGTATCTATAATTTTTGATTGTTCCATGCTGTTTTATTATCAATCTTGGATGTTTTATAATCATTTTATATCATTTTTTGGTACTAACCTATTGACATAGTGCTAAGTGCCAGTTGCTGTTGTTTCCATGTTTTTTACATCGCAGGAAATGAATATCAAACGGAGTCCAAATGCCACGAAACTCCATGATGATTTTTTATGGTACTAACCCAGGACCGCCTCTTTGCTCTATAAATACCCCAATATTCCCAAAACCCTAGGGGAGCCGACGAAATATTCATCCAGGCGCCGCAGAGTCCAGAACCACCAGATCCAATCCAGACACGATCACGGAGGGGTTCACCACTTCCATTGGTGCCTCTCTGATGATGCGTGAGTAGTTCTTTGTAGACCTTCGGGTTCGTAGTTAGTAGCAAGATGGCTTTCTCTCTCTCACTGAATTGTCAATACAACGGTCTCTTGGAGGTCCATATGATGTAACTCTTTTTGCGGTGTGTTTGTTGGGATCCGATGAACTTCGAGTTTATGATCACATCTATCTTTTTATATCCATGAAAGTTATTTGAGTTTCTTTGATCACTTATAGCCTCGTATTTTTTCTTCGATATTCGGGTTTTGATTGGCCAACTTGATCTATTTATCTTGCAATGGGAAGTGGTGCCCGGTAGTGGGTTCGATCTTAAGGTGCTTGATCCCAGTGACAGAAAGGGAACCGACACGTATGTATCGTTGCTACTAAGGATAAAAATACGAGATCTATATCTACCGCCATATAGATAAACGGATCTTGTCTACGTCATGTCATCGTTCTTATTGCATTACTCCGTTTTTTCATGAACTTAATACACTAGATGCATGCTGGATAGCAGTCGAAGTGTGGAGTAATAGTAGTAGATGCAGGCAGGAGTCGGTGTACTAATCTTGGATGTGATGCCTATGTAATGATCATTGCCTAGATATCGTCATGATTATTTGAAGTTCTATCAATTTCCCAATAGTAATTTGTTTACCCACCATTTGCTATTTTTCTCGAGAGAAGCCACTAGTGAAACCTACGGCCCCCGGGTCTTCTTTCTCATATATTTGCCTTGCGATCTATTTTTCCTTTGCGTTTTTATTCAGATCTATTAAACCAAAAATACAAAAATACTTTGCTGCACTTTATTTTATTTGCAATCTATTATTTCAATCTATCACAACTTTCTCCCGTCCACACACCGTTTCTGGTGCCGTGACCCGAAAGGATTGACAACCCCTTTAACACGTCGGGTTGCGAGGTGTTGTTATTTGTGTGCAGGGGCTGTTTACGTTCTGTTGCTTGGTTCTCCTACTGGTTCGATAACCTTGGTTTCATTACTGAGGGAAATACCTACCGTTGTTGTGCTACATCATCCTCTCCTCTTGGGGGAACCACCGACGTAGTATTGGCAAACATCATCAGCCCTCCCCTACCACGTGTCCGCTCACTGTTTGGGGCCTCAACCAACGTGCCACACAACATGTGTGGCTCAGGCCCGGGGGCTTATTTCGGGGAAAATATACAGGGGTATGCATTTTTCCGCTGACTCGTGCACGGAAAAAACCAGCCCAAGTTAGGATTCAAAGGATCAAGGGATTCAAAGAACCAGCATGGAGCCCAGAGAAACCAAGATCAAGCCAAAGGAGCAAGATATCGACAAGAGAAGGGCCTCCCTTGCCGGGCAGGCGAGCCCGGCAAGGGGCGAGGCCACCACCAGCAGTAGGCAACCAAGGCGTCCCGACAGGGCCTGCCGGGGCTCGCGGAGGCAAAACTGCCTCACCAACCACTCAAGCACGACCCACGTCATCAATGAGTGCGGTGTCAAGTCGCAAGGTGATTAAGTGGCAGCCATTCGCCACATGGCAGCCATTTCCTACGGAAGAAACCCACAGATGACACCCGTCCTGCGATGTGTCAAGGGAACAGGCGCATAGCTGGCAAGATAGCCTGGCAAGCCTTGCCGGGCAACCAGCAATGTGACACTAAGCAGTACATTTAATGCGCCCTGTCAGCCCGCAGAGTTAGGTATGATAGCATTGTTTGCTACCATATCAGTGGATAATGACTACTTTGCCATTGTGGTGACCCCTTGATCTATAAAAGGAGGCCCATGGCACCCGTAGGAAGGGTTGGAAAGTTGATGAACCCACACCCCCATACGCGCGTAGTCGCTGCTGCCACTACAAAAAAAATACACTTACGTGATGACACGTGTTTGTCACAGTAGGTCACATTTTCTGTCATGCATGTACATCCATGACGATTTTATGACAGAATCAAGATAGTCATACCTGTGCTGTCGTAGAAGTGTTCCATGACATTACCAAAATTATCATCACAGAAGTGTCCACTTCCATGACGATAAATCCAGTGTCACAGAAGTGCTTTCGTCAAGGGTGACCGACACGTGGCATCCACCATAACGGAACGCCGTTAAGCTATCGGGTCGGGTTTTGGATCCGATAACCCGTTAACAGCCCCGACCAATGGGGATTTCCACATGTAAAATCATCATTGGCTGGAGGAAACACGTGTCGGCTCATCGTTGGGACAGATGTCATCCACTCATTGGACAGAAGGCGCCTATGATACGTCGACACGTGGCACGGCCCAAGAGAGGCCCATTCCTGTGAAAAGGCCGGCCCGTTTGACTTGGTCAAAAGGTGGCGGGTCGGCCCATGTAAAGCCTGTTAACGGCATGTTCGCATATAGCCCATTTACAGCCCGCTAACCCAAGGCCCGTTACGCCCTATCCGAATTAGGCCCAGTAGTGTCATCTGGCCACCCAATATGATTCCAGCTCGTTTTCACTTCTGGCCCATGTATGGCCCATGACGTCTTTCGGCCCATATGAGGCCCTATGTAACTCTTGGCCTATTAACGGCCCGTGGTGAAACTGGCCCGTAATGAACAGTGTATCACTTTACACCCATTAACGGCCCGTGGTGAAACTGGCCCGTAATGAACAGTGTATCACTTTATACCCATTAACGGCTCGTTATTCTGTTGGGCCGTTTCCAGCCCATGTTATCTTTCGGCCTTCTCAGAGTCCATTTATTCTTGGGCTCATTTCCAGCATTCGTTTACTTACGGCCCGTTACTGTCATTTTCTGCTTGTGGGCCAAATTCAGCCCGTGGTTATAGTCGGCCCGTTTGTGGTCCGTTAATACGTTGGGCCGTTTTCATAGTGTCATCAAATACGGCCTATTAACGATGGCCCGTTATGGTCGGCCTATGAACGGACGATTCCAACTCTAGCCCGTTTACGACCATAATGCGACCTGTTATTGGCCCATGTTTGGCCAATCGATCATACTTCCCGTATAAGGCCCATTGATGATACGGCCCGTAGAAGGCCCATTGTTTCTACGGCCTGTAGAAGGCCCACTGTTTCTACGGCCCGTAGAAGGCCCACTATTTCTACGGCCCGTAGGAGGCCCAGTGTCACTACAGTAAATATTAGCCCATGGTTATTGTGGCCTAGTTTATAAAAATAGGTTATTGCAGCCACTAGCAAACCGCGGAAAAAGAACTGCAATGACTACAAGCAAACAAATAAACAAGACAACAAGGAAATAAATAAGCAAGCAACTTACGCTAGGCTATCACGGCTATCACACATATTACATCCACTGGGCATCAAAGTTCGCCACCAGTGTAAATAAATGCGCCGACAAAAGAATATACAAAAATGAGAGCACTTCAGAAGGCACTAGGCCTGGCCATGTCGGGCCCCCCAAATAGCTGAAGAAGCTGAGTAGACCTCAGTTGTGTCAACGATAGATGCATCAACACTAGATTTAAGGCATGATGGTGCGCACGGCAGTCCTCTGACATCTTCATTGCATCTTTGACTTCAAGTCGGAGCTGAGCTGAAGCAAGCCTTTCCGTTTAAGTTGAGACTGAAGAAGTCGAACTGATTGAGGCAGCGACTGCACAGAGGTTGTCTCACACCTGCTGGTGAGTAGCTTCAACTCACTGTCTTCATCAAGACAGGACCTTGGGGTCATCTCGCTATCCTCAAGATGGTTTGGCTCACTATCTTCCCTAAAGTTCTGCCTGGCGTAAGAGATACGAGTTTGAAAGAGAAACAAGGGAGTGAATTGCAAGAAACTACCACATTTGGGGCTTCTCTTGCAGAAAAATACCTGGTCCCTAATCTTTTGCAAAAGCCACGGCACATTCAGTAATAGTTTTGCAGAGTGCACTGAACCTGTCATTTGGCGCGGTTGAGGGCGTTTCCGACAGGTGTGGCCCAAAATCTCTGACGTGGCCTAACGGACGCGGGGACGGCGCCGTTTGCTTAAGACAGACGCGGTCGGGTCGCCAGAGACAGACCGCCCGCGCCTGACCACACCTCGCTCGCTCTTTCTGCTCTCACGCTCGCTCTCTCTGCTCCCACGCTCGCTTGCTCCCCTCCCATTTGCTCCTCTCCTCTTCGGTCGCCGCCGGCCGCCGTCCGCCATGGTGTCCTGGAGCGACAGTGAGAGCACTGACGGCTCCGGCGCGCAGTACATCTCCTCCTCCGACTCCCCTCTCAAGGTCAGAACCTTCTATTGCTCATTTCTGTTCTAGGGTTTCTAGGGTTGAACATTTTCTTGATTTGAACAAGTTTTTGTTGGATTTCTCAGATCCCAGCTACAATTGATGAGCCGTCGTTCGAGGGTCTTGTTGACGACTTGAATGTGATTTGTGAGCATGGGAATCCAGGGAGGAAGTATGTTGCATTTGAGGGGATAAGCACTGGTAGGAGGTTCATTGCCTGTGCCACTGAAGTAAGTTTTAAGTTGTATTTGCAACATTCCAATTCTTGTTCTAGGGTTTGTAGTTACTGTTCATTTTCTAGGGTTCATAGTTACTGTTCATGTTCTAGGGTTCATAGTTACTGTTCATGTTCTAGGGTTCATAGTTACTGCTCATGTTCTAGGGTTCATAGTTACTGAATTTAGTTCTAGGGTTCATAGGTACTGTTCTTAGTTGTAGTTTTCATAATTATTCATCATTAAATGAATCTGATTCTGGTACATAAACTGAATCAACTATTTTAACTGAATCTGTAAGTAATGTCTGTAATTTTGAACTGATTTTTCTTTTGTAGGGTGTTGGAAATTGTGGATTAGTGCAGTGGGTAGATGAGCATTGGCCAGAGCATCTGCAGAATGCTATTCATAAGTTGTGGCTTATGTATGAGCATAGCCAGCATGAAAACAAGATGGCATGCCTGGAGCATTCAAGCACTGTACACAAGCTCACACAGCAGAAAAAAGAGTTGCAGGAGACATATGAGAAGCTTGTTGAAGATGTGAACAACCTCTTGGATTATAAGGATAGCCAGCCTGAGGTAAACCAGAAGAATGATGCTGAGAACATTTCAGTTAGTGTGGAAAGCAGCATGACAAAGGATGCTGAGATCAAAAAATTAAAGGCTGTTGTTGACCAGTTAAAGCAAATTCATGTAGCTCAAGCCACTGTCATTAGGAATTTGAAGTTCAACCATCTTAAAGAGAAGGAAAAGTTGACCTCTGATAAGAGGACTTTGGAGATTTGCTATGCTGAGCTGAAGAAACAGAAGGATGACCTGAAGAAAGAGAAGGATAAGCTGGATTGTTGCATTGCTGAGCTTATGAAAGTGAAGGAGAAGTTGACCATGGAGAAGAGTACTCTTGCTTCCTGCATTGTTGAGCTCAAGTCAGCAGGTGATAGCAACAAGAGGAAGCTTCACCAGATTAAGGCTATTTGTGATGAAGACTAAGTTGTGTTGCTGTCTGACCATGTGTGTCAATGATGTCTTTTGTAGTAGCTATGGAGGAAAGCTTGTAATGTGTTAAGCTTTATTGTGGTGAACTCTATTATTTCTGTAGCAATGAACCTTGGATTGTATGTTGTTTGTGAGAGTACTTTGTTTGTGATGAATTATCAGCTTGTATTAAGTTCAGTTTGTGATGAATTAACAGCTTGGATTATAGCAAGTAGATAGTGAACATAGATACCAAGTTCATACTGCATAGATAGTCTGACATAGATAGAACTGACATAGATAGAACTGGCATACTAACATAGATAGTAGCTGCATAGATAGTCTGACATAGATACAACTGACATAGATAGAACTGGCAAACTAACATACTGACGAAACTGAACTTTTTCTTCTACTGACGAAACTGAAGACAGCATGTCACTCCTCCTTCTTCAGCATCTTCAGGCGTTGGGAGCGCCGCACGTCATTGTTGTTCACCGCCGCCCTCTTCTTCTTGGCCGGCGCTGGCTCCACCACATCTTCACCGCCGCCCTCCTCTTCTTGCTTCACGACAACGAGCTCTGGGTTGTCGGCAACCTCCAGCAGCTTATCCACATCAATTGGGCTGTTGTTCTGCCCCTCCACGGCGTCGAGGACGGGCGCCAGGAGCTGCACATCAGGCTCGTCATCAGAGGAGTCAGAGGAGAGTACGACGACCTTGTCCACCTCGTCGTCAGAGGAGTAGTCTTCAGTTTCGTCAAGTTGTAGTTGTCAGAGGACTCGGCGTCAGAGTCCTTGTCTGGCCCGAGGACCCATGGATTGCGCCTCTCCCAGTAGGCGTTGTTGATGGGGGCTGGGAGAGCGAGGACGGCGTCGGTGATGTCATCTGCGGTGGCCGGCGGCGTGGTGGATGAGCGCTACATCCACCAACGGGCGCGCTGCCTGGGGTCGGGGGAGCGCTGCACCTCGCGCATCGCCCATAGGAGAATGGTCGCCGGCGAGACGGTGCGGCCGGCAGGGAAGGCACGCTGCCTTTCGGCAGGGGTCATCACCTTCACCAGGCCGCAGGCATGGTTCCTCAGCATCGCCAGACTGGGGAACCAACGCGTGATCTCCCTGTACTGTGCGCGCAGCTCCTGGTTGTTGCCGGCGAGCTCTTCAATGGCCAGCTGCCAGTCCATGGCGACGGCGGTGGGGGTGGCTGTCGGCGGTGGTTTCGACAGGAGAGAGGGGAAAGAGGAGTGGGCGGTGCGGGCGGCGAGTGGGCGGAGAGAGCGGTGGGTGGACAGGTATTAAACGGTGAGAAACCGAAACGACTAGTTATACTAAATGCACGTTCACCACGCTGCGGGCTGCAACGCACTCTCAACACAGTGCGTGCCTAACTAAATATAAGTAAAATAGCAGATGCTACTCAAACAAGATCACTAGCACTATCCCATTGGTATTGAACGCATGGTTACTACCCACTGGTCCTGGGTTCGAGCCCCAGGCGAAACAATTTTTGTGCAATTTTTTTTTGGTTTTATAAAATTAATATGTCGACGCCGAGGCACCCAAAATGCCCAAGTGGACCCATTTTGGGTTTTGTCGACCCCGAGGCACCCAAAATGCCCAAGTGGACCCATTTTGTGTTTTGTTGACACCGAGGCACCCAAAATGCCCAAGTGGACCTATTTTGGGTTTTGTCAATGCCGAGGCACCCAAAATGAAAACTAAGATCATCATCATATCAACTATGAAACTATGATCATCATCACAACAACAGAATGAAAACTTCTTCAAAACATAATAACTAATAAGTTCATCATCATATCATCATAACCAGAGTACCATAGTGCATCACAACCATTAGGTACATTACATAGTCCACCACTTGGACTTGAACTAACTGGTTTCAACATGAAATTCTTAATATTCTTCATCACAAACTAGCCAAAACAGGCTGAATTAAACATGTTTCAACATGACATCACTTCTTGCTGCCTTGAGAACAATTGAACCATTCAGACATCTTGTATGATGGCTTTCTCACTCTTCCAGTACCTGACACTCTTGGTGGTTTGAATGTTCTCTTTGTCCTTGACCTAGCAGCAGTAGCAGAAGATGAACTAGGCCTATAAGCAGCAGCAGAAGATGAAGTTGGCCTTGTTGGAGCAGGAGCAGAAGGAGCTGCTCTAGGTGCAGCCCTAGTTGCAGCTGGAGCTGATGGAGCTGTCCTTGGTGTTGCACTGGTTGCAGCAGGAGCTCTTGCCCTTGCTGCTGGTGCATCAACTCTCCTGTTTTCCTGCAGTGACAACATATAGACAGATTAGAACATAGTATTAAATATACACAAGATTTAACCTGCAGTGACAACATATATACACAAGATTTAACCTGGTGTTGGTTCCTTCTCATTGCTAGGGCTGGCTTCAGATTTTTGTGGCAGCTAGTGTACCTATGACCTGTCAAGTTGCAATTGCTGCAGGTTATTGTTGCCATCCTTGAAGTATCCTTGGGAGCTGGCTTCTCAAACTGATTCCTTCTCCTGTTAGTCTGCTTCTTTCCTGGCTTGTCTCTGAAAACTGGTGGTTCTATGTCAGGCATAGGATACACAATTGGATTGTAGGCTGCTTGGTACATTGGTTTCTTGAAGAAATCACTAACAAAATCTTCTGGATGAAGTTTTGCCTTGTTAATTGTAGAAACACCATGCTTGCAAGGAACACCAGTCATGTCCCATTTGCTACACCCACATGTGTGCACTTGTAGATTTACTGCATATGTGCTTTCTCCACTGCTAACCTGGTATAGATCAGGTCCTGCTTTGATGGACTGACAGTATCTAGCATGGTGTTTTGCTTCTTCTAGCTTTTCAGCATATGTTGGGCATATCTACCACTTGGCTGTCTCAGTCTTGGTCCTGTTTGCATTGAACTTAACTAGCAATTTAGTTCTGATGCCATCAACCATGGTTTTAATTGGTTTCCCTCTCACATCAAGTATCATTTTGTTGAAAAGTTCACTAATATTGTTAACAACCAAATCAGTTTTACAATTTTTGTCCATGGCATGTCTAGCCCATGTATGCTTGGGTATCTTTCTAAGCCATTTCCAAGCTGCCTCACACTCTCTTTTCATGCCTTCCATTGCTTGATCAAAACCATGCTCAGTATATGAATAACTAGCCTGATCCATATACTTCTTTAACTCTTCACCTCTAAAGCCAGCTGTTTGAAAGTTCTGATAAATATGTCTAAGGCAGAATCTTTGAGGGCAATTTGGGAAGACATTGTTTATGGCTTTAAGAAGGCCCTGTTTAAATAACTAGTGTTCAAATTATAGTATAACAACAAACAATTTGACAGTACTAAGCATGGTAAAACTTCAGTAAATATAAGAATGATGATGTGTGAGGTACCTTTTGTCTATCAGATATGATAGTGTAGTTGCCATACTTCCCTGACTCACCACCAAGAGCATACTTGAGCTGGGTTAGAAACCAGGACCAGCTGGCAGTGTCTTCCTTGTCAACAATTGCAAATGCAATGGGAAAGATGTTGTTATTACCATCTCTTCCAGTTGCAGCCAATATTTGTTGCCCTGTTGTCAACTTAACAAAGCAACCATCAACACCTAAAACCAAACATAACACATTAGTACCAAACATAACCAAATGCAATGGGAAAAATGTTGGGAAAATAATTATGCAAGTACCTATGAAGGGTCTGCAACCATTTAGGAAGCCCTCTTTGCAAGCATTGAGGCACATGAACAAGCCATGAAATCTAGGGTTTATGCTAGGATGAGTCTTTAAATGCTTTGTTGTAATGCATCTACTTCCAGGATTGGTATCCAGCACAGCTTGGAGGTAATCCCTTATCCTAGTGTATTGTGCCCTCTGATCTCCTTGGACAACTTCCTTAGCTGCTTTCCTTGCCCTGTAGGCCATGTGAATGGACACTTCAATTCCATGTTTTTTCTTCAAATTGTCCAATATTGCCTGGACTGGTGTGTTTATGTCAGACCTTAACTATTGCTCACAGTCATGTGCCAACCACCTAGCAGTCACTTTGGTGCTCTCTCCAACAGCAGGACAATTGTGGTACAAGTTCATTTTCTTTATGCAAAATGTCTTCTCATGTGCAATTTTGGAAGCAGCAATGAAAAAAGGACGGTCATCTGTACTGCAAACTACAATAACTCTATCTGAGCAGCTCCTATGAAATGAGTAGTTCCTATTTTGTGAGATGTGAAATGTAAGCAGTGCCCTTCTGAACTGCTGCACATCTAGGAAACAAAGTTTCTTGACAAATTGTTCTTGTGGGTTTTCCCTCTTCTCATCATACCAAACCCTAACTTTATTATTTTTGGCCCTGCTCTTCCTACCATTTGGTAGCTTAAATGCTGGAAGCTGAGCCCAATCATTCTCTTCCTGACTTAAGTCACCTGGGTTGCTCTCCTCATCAGATGAAGGTGCCCAGTCTTGCTCTATGATTTGATCCATACTTGCATGGGATCTTGTTGTTGGCCCCTTCCCCCTCCTCTTACTTCCTCCTGTGCTGCTGCTACCTCCTGCACTGCTTCCTCCTACACTGCTTCCTCCTCTCAAGCCCTCATCTAGTGGCTCCTCTTGTCCTTCCTCTTCATCTCTGCCTTCATTCTCCTCCTCCTCCTCATCTGGTCGATATAGCTCTTCTACATCAGTGTCTCCTTCAAAGTGATATAGTGGATCATCCCTATGCCTCTTCATTGCCTCCAACCTAGCCAATATGTCCTCATCTTCTAGATCTTCATCCTCACTTTCACTATCAGTGAACTCCTCAGCAAGCAGCTGTGGGAGTTTTCTTTTTGCTGCCTTGTACTTCTCTCTTTGTATCTTATTACACCTGTACCTCTGAATTTCTTCATTTCTTTTCTGCTCCATCATCTGCTCAATGTGCTCTTGCTCTTGGTCTGTCTCCATGAAATACTCATGCCTCTCATTACCATTGTCCAAAGCAAACTCAGGTTCACTTGGGCCCTTTTGCTTCAACAAACAAGAGCTCTCCTGTGTGTTCATTGCTTGGACTGGCTGTGGTTGGGGTTTCACTGGACTGGGGAAAAGAACTCCTGAATTGTCTACCTCATAGACAACTGGTACACCTATCTCTGACAAAGGAACCTGCTCTTCATAAGCATGACCAATGTCCAAATCAACTGGTCTAGGTGCATCACTTCTCATAACTGTAATGTTAACAACATTCTTTCCTTTACTAGCTATGTGATCCAACATTTCTTCCACCTTGTCATCATCAATTCATTCTTCCATTCCTGACACCCCAGCTCCTGGATCTCTAACATAATACATAAAATCCCTTGAACTATAGCCTTCTACCTCTATTAGAGCAATGAGATTCCAGAAGGTTATGTCTGATAAACAGATTGTTCTTTCCAAGTTATCTCTGTCTAGGAAATGGAACCTCACTTCCCATTCTTCATCATCCAAGCTACAAATTCAAATAGAATGCATTTAATTTTGCTGTTAAGTAATTCATCTAACAATGTTAAAATTATTGTTAAGAGGTCTCATTGGTGGCAACAGAAATTCAGTTAACAGTGTTAAAATCCAGTTAACAGTGTTAAAAAATTCAGTTAACAGTGTACAGTGTTCAATAAATTCAGTTAACAGTTAACAGTGTTCACAAAATTCAGTTAACAGAGTTAAAATTGGTGGCAACAGAAATTTCTGATTCAATTTACAATACTAAAGTTGGTGAAAGAGAGTATTTGATCAAACAACAGACACAGAGGATTTGTGTCAAAGTACTCATGTTAAAATTAATTTCTGTGACACCAACAATCAGTTAACAGAGATGATGTCATATAACACTAACCCTAATGCTAGAACCCTAACCCTAGAACCTTAACCGTACTACACGTACCCAAGAACAATAACCATAGAACCCTAACCCTAGAATACCAATCGGGGAAATGACAAAGAAGGAGGAGGATGACTTACTCCACACCGCCGAAGGATGAGGCAAAATGGTGGCTGCCCGTCGGATTGGCCTTCACCGCCTGGGCGAATGCAGTAGCCGTCGCGTATTCCAACGACTTCGGCGGCGAGGGCGGTTGGGGAAGAGGCAGCGCGCTCGAGGGATGGAAGCTCCCGCAGTACTCCGGTGGATCTCCAGCACTGCCGCTCGGAGCATCCCCACCGGCAGCAACTCCGCCGCCGCCGTCCACGCCGCCAGGTTTCGTCGTCGCCATGGATTTAGAGCTGGAGGGAGAGGTCTGGTCTGGTCAGGTGCGGGCGGTCGGTCTGTCCGGCGCGACCAGACCGCGTCGATCTGGACCAAACGGCGCCGTCCGCGCGTCCGTTAGGCCACGTCACCAAAATTGGCCCCACCTGTCGGAAACACCCTCAACCGCGCCAAATGACAGGTTCAGTGCACTCTGCAAAACTATTACCGAATGTGCGGTGGCTTTTGCAAAAGATTAGCGACCAGGTAGTTTTCTGCAAGAGAAGCCCCAAATGTGGTGGTTTCTTGCCATGCATGTTGTAATTTGTTGTGTGCGTTAATATAATGTGGCGTACTACTCAAAATATGAGAGCTCCAGAAGTGATGACACTTCGCAGATGATAGCTTCAACATATAGTAAAGAAGAACAAGTCGACCTGACCTGACAGATTCAAAATATACTAAGGGAGAACAACTCGACCTGACCAGTCGACCGCAAGAGAAGAGTATCATCTTAAAGAAAAGCAGAAGAGCAAGCATATTGAAGATATTACAAGTTTTTCAATACAATGTCGGATGGCCACCCATGATGAACCAGAGCGCACAGAGAAATACTATTCTTTCCGGTCTCTCCATATGTGGCTCACATGCATTTCAAAACTAAAGTAGGAACATTTAGCTAACCAATTAAACATCTCTCAGTTTTACTAATATCAGCAATAATATCAGATATGAATTTGTACAACTAAGCTTGTTTAGCTCGATGGGTGGAGCAGTGCTATTACGACATGAACCACGGAGGCTAATTGTGGTCATCATAAAATGGGGAAAACATAAGCATGATGAGTACAGTGTTGACCGTGGCAGTGGGATGGCAGATCTGAAGCTGCAAACCGCGCAAAGGGTAGTTAGCAACCGATGTTTGCTTTGAAATAACAACTAAGGTTTGGTATGGACAAGAAATTACGGTCAACAAGTGACAAAGAAATGCAATTGTGTTGTCTCTCTATATGTCGCGACATGTATTTGGAAACTCAAGTGGGACCTTTAGCTAACCAATTAAATGTGTCGGTTAACTAATATCAGTATCATATCACAATCATATTTGAAAAACTAAGCTTTCGAATTCTGAGTGTTGTGTTGTTTAGCTTGAAGGGTGGAGTAATGCTAGTACGACAGAAAGCACCTACGCAGATCATAGTAGAGTAGATAAAAGGGGAAAACCCTAAGCGTCAAGATAAAAATCAGGAAAGTGGAACTAGCTGGACCAGTGGGTGGCGCACATGCTTTTCGAAACGAATATAGGAAATTAGGTGACCAATTAAACGTTCTCTGTTTTAGTGATATGAGCATCATATCAGATTCGTATTTCAACACGTAAGCTTTGGGTTGAGGTCTTGAGGAGCAGTGCTAGCATGACACGAAGCACCTACGATGATGGTAGTGAATATAAAGGGGGGAAACCATAAGCTTTACGAGTATAGTGCCCGTGCCATGGCGGATCTGAAGGTGCAAACCGGACAAAGCTACTTCGCAACCAATGTTTGCTTTCAACTAGCTACTATGATTTGGTACGGACAAGAAAAGTACAGTAAACAAATTACGATCTATTTTCCGGGTGAGATCAATAACTTAAGCACATATGGAAGAGTACCACCTCTCTTGCGACGCCGTGTAGGCCTATGCTGATACGTTGAGGGTGCTGCGGGTGCGATGGCTGTCGGTGGCGGGGAAGAAGACTTTAGACGGCAGACGGCCGGGTCGGGGGATATATCCTGTTGCCGTGGACGAGGCGGTCGTAGGAGCGGCAACGGCAAGGTGGATGACGGCGCCGATGAAGCGAGAGGAGGCGATGAAAGGATCTTGGTCCAGCACTGTGGATGAGAGACGTCCATCTCTTGCAATGGACGACGGGGTAGGGGTAGCGGCTCCGGCAAGGTGGAGGATGGGGTGGCGGACGGAGGAGGCTGGCCGCAGTGCGGAGGTTGTCGTGCCGCCGACGGTGTATGAATGGGGAAATGGAGGGGAGGGGGGATCTCAAACTTTGGGACGCGCTTCTCTGAAATGGGGGAAAGTTACGAACTTATCACCCGTTTAAAATATCGGACATCGCGTCGCTTGGGGATAGGACGGTAATCTCGCATCTCCCAAATATTTGCCGGTAACTATTTCGGGCGAGGAGAGGGTGTTTTGCCGCCCACGGCTGTCGCCCACGGTGTATGAACGGGCCTGACAGGTAGGGCGGTTGTGTCACGTATGATGGAAGTGACACATCTGCCCCTATTTAAATATTAGCCTACATCGATTTCGGACGAGGAGAGTTTGTTTTGCCGCCCACCGTGTATGAATGGGGAAATGGAGGAAGAGACACATGTCTTTCGGACGAGCTTGAATGAAATGTGTTTTGCCGCCCACGTTTGGCGCCCACCGTGTCTGAATGGGCTCAGAGGCCGTCGTGTCACGTCTGATTGAAGTTACTTGTCTACCCCTATTGACAGCAGTGTAAATCCGGTCGATAAGGATGTCAAGTGTCAGGGGTAGACAGTAATTTCCATCTCGCAAACACTTGCTTCGGGCAGCCCACAAATTATAGTGGGTGTTTAGCCGCTTCGTTCAAAACTTGGGAGAATTAGCATTCACGTTTTCCCTGGGACCTGGCAAACTAAATTCAAATCCAATTTGTATTCGATTACGAATACCCACAGATAATTATACGTTTTGTTATTTATTTCTTCAAAACCACAACAAAGATTTATTCTACCTTTATATATGATTATGATTTAGAAATGCCGTGATCTTTGAATTCAGTAGGTTGGATACACTCTGAGTCAAACAGTTATTTCATCCAATACAATATGCTCACACGAAAAACAATTCACCTTATGTCAATCGTACAAGTACTGAGGATTACCTCGCCTAAAAAATTCGGATCATTACAACACATGGACAACATAGGGGGTCTTGCAACATAATCCATTCAGAGACATGACACAACATGCAAGTACAATAATCTAATGACAATTTCAACTGGTATCTAAAGAAGAACCGGGATTATCTTGGGCTTCAGATAGCAGAAATAGCAGGACCTCCTCCGTCTTCAAATGCAACATTCTTACTTCCTCCAATTCTTGGGTTGCTTGCATAATGCGTGCCGCTAATTCCTAATTTCCAGCCTCAAGATAAAGATTACCTTATTCATGGCAGCCACACCATCTCTTTCTGCCTCTAGTAGAGCCTCAAGCACTATAATATCTGTGCTCAGACTGCTCTCCGGCGGTGTTGCCTCTGAACTGCTACCATCTGGTAACATGGATGGCGCACTGCTTCCACAAATAGATTCTGGGGTTGTACATTGTGTCCTAGTGTGAACGGCATCCTGAAAGGTTTCTGCTGGACATCAGTAAGAGATAGTAATCGTATGATCCAGGCAGTAAGCTTACATGGTAAACGACGGACGAATTATTGCCGAGCATGGCAAACTATATTTAAATGGTTCGAATCAGCATCAGCCGAAAATAAATTAAAATGGTAAGATGAAACTAGGGATGTAAGTGGCAAATAAATGACATCCGCCAGCCCCATCTAGTTAGTTTTGGCTACCTCCCTAGTTCATTTTCCTTAAAAAACAAAAACTCTTTTGAACTATCATACCACTAGTGGACTTTAATCGGGATTAAACGGGACCCAGTTGACATCCCTAGTTGAAAGGGAGTGTACAACCACTATATTTAAGTTGCCAAGGCATCTAAGCAGTTGAAATAATCTGAGAAAGCACTTAACAGTGTGGCCTCATATAAACTACGAAGACAGTCTTGTGATGAAGTTGAGAGGAAAAGTTAAGGACTCAAATGAAATAGGCATGCATTTCTTTACGATAGTACAGCAGGCACTGCTGACATATTGGCCAACTCAGGTATAGCGTAACAACAAATAAGCATTCGAATCAAGCAATATAGCAAAGCAGACAACTGAACTATTTTTAATTCGGTTGGATTACACGTTGAGGGCACAAGCCAAGAAAGCAGCCCACTCGCATTACATTTCACATGTACTAAAACACCCTGGCTTACCATATGTTGCTGTGAAGCCTAGCTGCTGTTGCAATGTTCTTTGAAGATATCGTCAGCATCCCGTGGTTGCAAATCTAGTTGTTGTAGTTTATTCTGCACCATCTATTTAGGTAAAATTAATTTTAATCGCATGCACTGGTCCGAATTGATCATCAATGGTTTATCTAAACTAATGAAAGAAGGGTGTGTGCATACACGACAATATATCTGCTTCCCTCTATTTTTATGCTTGTTCGAGGTGCCAGCCCCAAAAGAACAAATATTTTGCTTGATGGGGTTGGCAGCTCCATAATTAATAGAAGCATCAAATTAGTCATGCAACTTGGGAAGATCAAGAACACAAAAACAAGTAATGAACAGAGGCTCGGAGCAGTGATGTAATAGCTAGCATCAGAAAATGTAGGGTAAAACGAACAAAAAGCAGCGGAACCACATGCTAGTTTGCTGATGTGTAATTAAGCATAGAGAACATTAAGCAGTCTGATGGAACCAACAGGTGGCATCATAACAAAACTAAAGCATATTAACTATATGTGCACTGGTATGTAATTTAGCACATGTAACATGTTCACTGCCAGAAGTATGGCCCTACAGGTGCAAGCAGAATAACGCGTCTCATGAAAAACTGAATGATGCCCTGAAGAAATTCAAAGGTGCGGTGCTTATGCTAGGAAAGTGAACGAAGGCGCCGGCCGTTGGATAATAGTACCTGATTCTCGGCGGCGTATGGATATCGTTGTCATACTTGATAGCTAAGGATCGTCGATGGTGCTCGTGTTGCGGTTGAGTTTGGGCCAGTTGTCGCCGTCGCTGAAGCGGCTCCGGTGCTACGGTTGCGGCGCCTGTCGACATACAAGAAAGCTCATCTGTGGTAAGTGAACAGTTGCACGATGAACAGAAAAACCGAAGGAGTACAAATCGAAATAACCTGATGAGGCTGCAGCGTCGGTAAAGCAGGGCCGGTGGAGTTGAATATGGCGTCTGTGGAGCGGGTCCGGTGCAGTGGACGAAGGCTTCGGCGGGCGCATTGTACAGTGCTTTCGGTGAGGCGGATCTGTTGCGGCGGACGAGGGCTTGTATGAAGGGCCAGCGAAGGGGAGGACGAGGGAGTCAGTGAAGGGCCTACGCTGTGGTGGACGAGGGTGCCGGTTAAGCAGATCCGGTGCGGTGGACCATGATGGCGGTCAAGAAGATCTGGAGCGGTGGACAAGCCAGTCGCTGAAGCGGCTTCGGTGAAGTGGCGAGTTGGCAGTTGGGGGTTCCAAGGTGCGGAAGGTAGATCCCGCGGGGTGTGAGGTCCACCGCTGCGGCGGAGGACTAGATTCGGCGGTTTGCCGTGGTTGGGGGTCGGGGAGGGGAAGGGGAGGGGCTCTGGGGAAGAATGTTGGGGCAAAGAGGGGAAAACAATGGAGTTACCAAAGCAGCCCTTTTCCGTTCATGTGGCAGGGGTAAAACAGGAATATCGCAGGGCTAAACTTTCGGGCGCGTGATATTTCGTTGTGAGCGGGAAGTTTGAAAGCTTTTGGCGCCTAAAATTATAAGTATTCTGCTCTCGTACGGCCGACTATGATATCATGGCCGACAATTTGTTTGTTTTGCACGCAAAAAAATGTGCATGTTTTGAAAATCAATGTCTCCAACTCGAAACTTAGATTGTCCATTCAATTCAAATATGGATCATTGAGCTACTACAAGAAAATACCATCATACGGTCCAATTAAAATGAAATTCCAAATGTGTTTATCCTAAATATGATGACAAAAGCAAAAATGTGTATGTGTATGAATAAAGTGGATGATTATAAAGTTTGAACATGCCCGTATGTGTATATCTCTAGGTTTGATATATGAATTTGAAATCACGAAATCCCGGCTTAAAAAATGTACCTCCGTTTAAATGTATTACAAAAGCTAATGATGGAGTCGAATTCCAAAATTCCAATCTTAGGTTTGTAATTCTGGTACATCAAGGTATATCACGCATGTTCGAAAGTATCGTTATCTCATAGTACAAACTGTGAAACAAATTGATCAACCATGAGTGCACAATATCTCAATTACGCTAAAGTCCCTCAAATATAGACACCTCACTCTTTATCTGAAGTCAACCCCCCCACCACACACACACACACACACATAGAGAAGTCGTTCTCTCCCCCAAACACCAACACACGAGCACATTAACACCCCTCTCTCTTGTAAAGTCCGGACCCCAACATAGGTCTCTATCACTTTGTCTCTCAGGCATGCATACATCTCTTCCCTCACTCTCTAGGTCTCCTACTATCTCTCTTACCCAAGCACACGCACTATGTAGAGTGTATATTTCCCATACACACAAAACGTCGCCCCCGAACGTCTATCTCCCTAGTCATGTGGTTCTCGCGCACTCACCTCACACACCACCCCCACTACAAACAAGCACACTTTGTTTCCTTGTGCACCACTCTCCTCTTTCTATCTATCCCACATGCGGACCCGCCCCAGCTCCTTCCCTGTATACATATATGTCGTGACTCTTTGCATAGCTCCCTAATGTATAATCGTTCTCGATTTCGCACATTGTTCTCTACACCATCTATTCTAGATCTCTCATGAAGTCCCTATCACACACACGATGACTCGCTTCCCTTGCGTCTCCGTTCGTAGGCCAATTTCGGACAACATCAACATTGTCTCCCTATCTATACGCCATTTATGGACACAAACAACCCCTCTCGCCCCCTCTCTTCCTCTCTCTCTCTCCCTCCGTCGCTAGCTCTCTCTTTCTCTCGCTCTCACACCCCTCTCCCACACACACACACTCGATGTCTATTCCAAATAGTCTGCTCCCCCCGCCCGCACCCGTGCTATCTCGCTACTACACATGTCACACCATTCCCCCTTCCCTTATACTAGGTTTACATCATCAGTGGTCTCTCTACTCAACATACACTCTCTCCCTCTCACACACAAACGCGTGCACAAACACACACAGACACGCACAAACACCCATTTATCTGGATCCTCATCTCTCCTCATGTCCGCATGTGTATCTCACACACTCACTCTCTAATTATGTATATATATGTGTGTCTCCATGTTACACAACACAAAGCCCCATGTACATGTCTCTCTCTATCCTCCACACACATAGACACAAAGAATCTGTTATCATTGCCTCAGTCTCTAACATATCACACACGCACACTGTCTCTCTCTCTCTCACACAAACATGCTCAACAAGGGTTTCCCCGTGAATAACTTACCGTCTATTCATCAACAGTCGTGGCAGTACGGCGAACACGAGACGTGAAAAAGAATAAATCTACACGAGCTTAGACCACCTAGTATGACTACTAGGACTAGAGCAAGCTAAAAAGTGTGCCGCCGTCACCCCCTCCTTGTCGGCGACGGGAAAATCTTTGTTTTACACAGTCGAGAAGTCATTGTGCTAAGGCCCCACATGCCGAGGCATTGAATAGAATGTAGATGCTAGTTTACGGAAGCAAGTATCGATAATACGTTTGTATCTCCATAGTTATATTTCTTCTCTTATAAAAAACCGAGTTGGTGATGATGGTACGTGTGCCATCTTGCAATATAGGCCGTCCGATCTATATCTGACGGATGGAAATTAAACTAAAAGATACCCGCACCCCTCTCCACATTTGCAGACAAGGCCTTCCCTCGTTCATCCTTATCTCCAACAAACCTCATTGTTGAGCAATTAAGAAAGGAAGCCTCTGGAACAAACTGGCCTGGTGGCCACTGCCGGCGTTGTCAATCCCCATGCCTCCGCTCAGTCCGACCACCAACCACCACCACACCCCACTCCTCTTCACCTTATCTCATATTTCTCGAGATATCATTAGTTTTTACACATGGGATTACTCCCGCAAGGGTCAATCACAACAAGTGTTTTATAAAAAAATGCATCTTGATGTTCTGTGCAATGCACGGTTCTTGCTAGTACTCCTACACAAGACTTAGTTGGTGATGCTAGTGTGTCTGCCATCCGTCGTTTATGACCATTAGATCTACATCTAACGATTGTGAGGTAAGTTGTTGCCTTTTCTCACCAACATCCCACTTGTCTACCAATTTGCAGAAAAACCCATAATTAGTATCTTAAAACCAACCACATCCCTCCCTGACCTCACCAAAACAGCCCAAGGAATATATTCTAATTGAAACATAATATATCTCTAGTGACATATGTATATCAAAATTAGAGTGTTTTGTACCAAGTTTGTGAATAAGTATTATTCTAATTATGATTCGTTGCAACGGACATGAACATTGCTAGTATTTCCAACCATGCATTTTTTTTCCTAGTATTCCATAGTTTCGAGTTTTCCATCAAGATATTAGTCACTCATGGTTGATATTTACTTTCAATCATGTACACATATGCACTATGTAACTAGCCTTGCTTATTGGCTTCCAAAGCTTAACTTTCACTCCTACTTACAATATGTAGAGTATTTAACAAAAAACTACCACTTTCAACCAGCCCTAGGAAGAATCTATTGTACAAAAAATAGCAAAAACATACCCAAAATTTCTTAATCCACGCCAAAAACTACCTAGTACTCCTACCGATTAGGTTCGTTTAAACCCATTTATGACAGGGTTGGCCCACACGTCCGTGCTGAGAGGCAGCTTAAACCAACACATTTTGTTTGACCGTTGACACGAGGGACCCACATCTGACCTTCTATCCTGTTATTCCCCCTCAAATCATTATTTTTCCTGACCATTACTTCAAACAGTACTGATGCGTGTTCGTCGGTGGCGCCGGTGATGAGCGAGTTGGCCGCCGCTCCGCCGGACAGGCCGGACGCCGCGCTGGCCTCCGCACGGATTGGCAGGCTGGCCCGAGCGTGACTCACAAGCGAGCAAGCCGCCGCGCTGGCCTTCGCTCGAGCCAGATGGCTGGCCTTAGCGCGGCGCGCGCGAGCAAGCCACCGCGCTGCCGTGCCAATCTAGCTAGCAAACCTTGCAGACAAGCAGCTGGATGGAGCTATCTTGGCTAGCTAGCGGCCGCGAGCGCCGGACGGAGCTGGCATCTGGGCTGCTGCAACATGGGCTCCGCACCGCCGGCGGTTTTGACCTCGCCTTCTGCCGGCGGCGGTAGCTGCGTCCCATGGCCGAGGATGACTAGGTGGACGGGCCGGAGGTAGGAGGTCACTCAAGGATTTTTGTTGGTAAGAGCATGTACAATGGTTGATAAGGTAGTCTTATCTTAAGTCTGCCACGTATGCAAGTGGTAGTAGTTTCTTGGCATTTTAGTGGTTTCTTGCATTATTAGAGCAAGTACAATAGAGCTGAGTCAGCGGGCTATAAGAAATAAACTAGTATATTTCTGCTTAGTTGGAGGAAAGAGAAGAGGAGAGAGAAGGTAAGCGGGCTTTTCGTGAAGAGCCAGCTCTAGCACGTGCTCCTAGGCACTTTGTGAGAATGAGAAGTGGGCCACATAATAAAAACATGTAGTACACTCTTTTGATCTATTATTGTACATGTTGGCTATAAGATGGGTTGTAGATGACATGGCACTGGCTTATAGCCAGCAGCTGGCTATACTATTAACCATTAGGGGTTTCTTGTAAGGAACAATGTACGTACTACTAGCGACAAAAGGCGATTCTAGGTTGCGTTGTACTCCAACGAGTACTACTAGTGGTCGCGGGAGTGTATACCTCGTTTTGTGGGTTCGATCCCGGCCGAACGCACGGCGGCCTTTTTTTTAAATAGTACTACTACACTTCGCTGCAAGCCAATATTTTACACGGGTAGTTTGAGTTTTGAAGTCAAACGGACGTGCGGCCCCACAATCTGGGTACACTGGACAGCCTAGCCACGTGAACGGGTTTTCCTTCCCAGCATCTCGTGGCTCGCATGCTCGCCCTAGCCGCACCTCGCTTGCAGCTTCCAGCTAGTAGCATATTTAAACTAGCGCCTCCCAATTAAGCCCGAGGAGCCGGAAAAGCCTGGCGGGGCATTGGGAACTATGCAATATGGCTCTGTACATAAAGTGCTCTACTACTACTCTGTAGCTTGTGGCATTGCACGCATGGACGTCACTCCATTATCGGCTCTACTATAAAAGAAATTCCTCTTGACGTGTTTTTTTTTGAAATGGAGGCAAAAGCTTTGCTTCATCTTATTCATAAAGAAGGAACTACTAACAAAGTTCGACGAGATCCATTACACCTCCACAAATGGAAGCGAACAGCCTAGTCTCGCTGTATCAAATAACTCAAATGTTCTGCCCCCGCAGTAACCGTCGCTGATAAACAGGCTGCTAGTGTGTGCGTGAGAGGAGCGGCTGAGTAGGCCAGCTACGTGAGAGGAGCGGCTGAATAGAGCACCAAGAGTACCCACTAGGCCACTACGCCAGCGTACTTCCCCTGCATTAATAGTACAGCGATGGTTCTAGAGAACAGTAGTACCCTCCACTTCCAACTGTAGCTCCTTGGCCCTGAGATTCAAGAGTTCAAAACTGGTGCACTATACGAGACTAGACTAGAAGTACAGTACATCGCACTACTAGTTGAGAAAAGTAGTACTAGTACTGCTACAGTACGAGTACGTACTCCTCCGTCACATAATGTAAGACGTTTTTTGACACTAGTTGGCGTGTACAAAAAATGGCAAAAACATACCCAAAATTTCTTAATCCACGCCAAAAACTACTACCTAGTGCCAAAAATTTCTTACTAGTGCTATTATTTACAGTATAATGCAATCCCATAACGTTCCATAATGCTAGTACTAGTAGTAAATAATAGCCTCACCCCTTCGCTGAGGAACGATCTACAGTTGGAAGGGACGAGGCCCTGCGGTTACTACGCTCTTATCTCCTCCTCGCCAGTTCCCCTCCCCCCGAAGAGAAAGCAGTTCGTCGCTGCACCCATGGATTCGCCAGGCGGTTCTCCTCCTTGTCGGGGCTGGGAGACCTTGGACGATGATCCTCTGGGAGAAATCGCATGCCGCTCCGATGTCCTCACCGCCGCAAGACACGGTGCTTCCTGCACCAACTTTTTCAAGACGCTGCTTAAACAGGCTTGGGAAAAGGCCATGCTTGTTGGTCTTCCATGCGTCCTCGAGGAGAAGGTTCTTCTATGGGACAATCCTTCGAACAGTCCACCGCTCCCTGTCCATGGTTGCACGTTGACTCCGCTAGAGTTGCCGACGTTGAGAGGTAGTCGGATTTTGTCTGATGAGCAGGTCAATAATGGAGTTTTATCATGTAGTACTTAGTTATTCCATTTCCATCCCATAATTTCTCCGCTGCCCACCATCTTATATATAGGTCTGGGTCGGTGCCAACGAAGATTGGCTTGCATACCTCCGGCCGGATACCACCATCATTTTGCACAACATCCACAGCAGTGCGGCCGTTCCGGTAGACCCCTTCTCCAACATTGGGATCGGCCTTCCGGACTGGCTGGGCTTGAATACGTATGATGATGCCTAAATGAGATTGAAGAAGATAACAATTGCGGACCCGCCGACAAAGCGAGGCGGCTAGGACGATTACTATCTCATCGCGGTGTTCGACATAAGGATTGCCATCAATGCAAGAGGCAGTAACGGCAGAGGCTGGCGCATGTTGGCGGCGGCAGATTTGTACCCCTACACGTTCGAAGACGCCGTGCGCCATCTAGGCCGCATCTTCGCGGTGACAAGCCAGGGGACTTGTTTCATCTGGTTGCCATCCTACGGTATGGGAGATTACAAACAGAATGCACAAACCATCATTTGCATCCCTAACGGTACTCCATTATTTTGCAGGGACCAGTCATCCCCCAATCAAAATAAGATCGCCGATCCTGGAACCTTGTAGCTGACTTTGGCATATTGGGATCAACTATCTTAGCAGTCGTTACCCATGGTACCACTGATGTGCAACATGGTCACACAATCAACCACGATCGGACCGTCACCATCTACCCAGGTATTCCATTTTTTAACCCTCTCGCCTTCTCTTTCATTGTTGTACTAGTAGTATACTTTGTAGTACTAGTAGGAGTACTTTTTACCTTGGAGGACGCGTATAGCTAGCTAGGCCCTTGAAGACTTGAACCCACTAGCTACCACCAATTTTGTTTTTCCATGTCTTACTATCTCATCCATGTAGCCAAGAGTGGCTATATATAATAAGCCGGTTATTTTACTTCCTATATACCGGAGTAGTACTATTTGCTGCACAGTATTACTGACCGCCATATTTGAGCACAACATTATTATGCATGGACCTTGACTATGTACGTCACCATGTGTCCAGATCTGGGATGCCGCGTGTACCAGATGAACGGCGCCGAGTTCGACCCCCGTGATGCTACGTGGGTGCCGAGGAACACTCTTGGAGAGTACTCGCTTTTCATCGGGGATAGCTACCCCATTGTGAAGCGGATGCCACCTTCCATGCACGACACAGAAGGCCTGCCGTTCATGAAGCATGGTTGTGTCTTCAGTGCGCACCGCCGGATGAACGTCATGCTGGGACACGCTATCCCTGATTTATGCCGCTTCAGCTTGGATGAGTCTCCATCGTGTGGAACCGGACTAGAAAGCTGCGACAATGATTCCCGTTGCCCACTGCTATGGATCGTGCCATCCATGAAGAACACCTGGGACTAGAACCTGGAGGAGGACATGTAGCCCATCTATAACGTGTAAGTGGAGTACGGTAATTGTGAACGGTAGCGCTGTGAATATATGTAGACTAGTCGTGCACAAATTTATCACATGAATTGGAGATGAACTTGTGTGGCATACTGGCATTTGTCCTTTACAATTTATTACTAGTAAATGTGTTATGTGTACGTGCAACTTGTGTGGTTGTTGCACGGGCTCCAACACGCTCTTTGAGAAAAAAAGGTAGCACAGCTTTGGATATACGTGACGTGGCGGCATCATATAGTAGCATCGTTCGCTATAGTTGTAGTACACTCCTACTAGGACGACAAATCCTATAAAACCTTGCGCTTGGCTCTTTGCCTCTTCGGGAGGTTCAACAGTTCGTACTCGTGTGAACCTTGCACTTGGCTCTTCGCCTCTTCGGAAGGTCCAACAATGATGATACTATAGTACAATATGCTTCTGGCAATCTGACACCGATTGAACTGTTGCACGTCCACCGCGAGGGCGAGGGAGAGGGAGAGGGAGAGGGAGCGGAAGAGGGCGCTCTAGTTAAAACCCTCTCCTCGTCCTGCGAACCACCGCGCGCGTGGGTGAGGGAGAGGCGTAGTAAGCAAGCTTCCCCTCGTTCGGCGAGTTGACGAGACACATCAAAGCAGTACTAGTACTAGTAGTAGTAGTCCATACTGCGTCCTTTCCGATTAATATGGCTTAATTTGAAATGAGAAAAATACACTGGCGGTCAACGTATGTAACAATACGCTCTTTACGGTCACTACATATAGTTTTGCAGCGATTATACGATCACTAGCTCATCGTAGAGCACGGTATTGCACCCTACTGACCGGCCACATAGTCGATGTGGCACTTTGTTGACTGGTTAAATTGTCACCTGGTTTCTGGGTCCCACCTGTCAGTTGGCAAAGCAAAGAAATCAGTTAAACAAAACTTTACGCAGGCGCGACACGAGTCCAACCCTTGCGCGCGAACCGCCCTGGCTATGTATGTGAGTGCATGCACGTGTCCTCCCTCGGTCTTCCAACAAAGAGTGTACATCGGCTATAAAACAAAGAGTGTAGTACATGATGTACATCTACACTTCCAATGCATTTAGCCTTTAATCTAAATCGATATTGATTGACTAATGCACCAACTTGTGCTGTAGGTATAGGCTACATGTCTATCCTTAATTACAGCATGCAACGGCCTTCATTTAATCTTCTTATCTCAATGGTCACATGCACACATAAGTCTTCTACTTTTGGGCGTTAATTATGCCCTGCTCAATGTGTAAATCTCTAAATGTACAGTCTGTCACGGACGTAGGGAGTAGGTTGAGCACTTGAGCGTGAGCGTGTGTGTTGCATCGTGTGCTGTGTGCCGCATGGGTGCGTGAGTGTTGCGTGCATCCATGTGTACGTGTGAGTGTTGCATGTTGCATGCATGCATGCATGCATGGGGCTTACTCCCTCCCATTGACATGTTCATATTTCAAGCTTCCTCTATTCCCTCCATATGGTGATACTCCCTCTGTTCCCAAATAGTACGGAGTAAAAGCCTCCCTCTGTTCCCAAATACGGAGTATTTGTCTTTCTACAGATTTCAACAAGTGACTAGGTACGAAGCAAAATGAGTGAAGTGAGCGTAGAGGCATAGGGATACTGTAGAAAGGAAGTCCTCGCGTTCCATTATTCCCCATCTCGGTCAGAGAGAACTATTCAACTAGTCTTCGCAGTGAAGTGACAATACACGCTGCAGCAGATGGGACACAGAATTAATAAGCTGAACCAGCGTGTTGGTGTTACTAAATCAGCCTTACCCAGTACTGCCATCATGTTTTCCAGTAGAGCACGCATCCGCAAATACGCCTACGCACCTCTGTCCTCCATTAACTGACATATGGGCCCTGTTGTGGTAGACCCACATGTCATCGGTGTAACTATTTACACTCCGAAGGACAGTATATCCTGGTAGTAGTACTAGTAGAATTGAGATTGAATGCAGTTTCTTCCCCGTCTTCCACTCTTCTTCCTCCTCTCTTCTTCTTCCTCCTCTCTTCTTCTTCCTCCTCTCTTCTTCTTCCTCCTCTCTTCCCTATCGTCGGCCGCACACCATTTACCCTCGCTCACTGCTCGCCCGCCCGCGCCATCTTCCTTGGTAGCTCGCGCGTACCATATCCCCCCGCTCACTGCTCGGCCACACGAGGAGAAGCTTCTTCGCTCGCCCGCCCGAATCCACTTCCCCGCTGGCTCGCAGGCACCGAAAACCCCAATGGCAGAACCGACTGACACACAGAGCCGCGATTGGAATTCCCTCCCCGATGTTCTCTTGGAGCAGATCTGTAGTCGTATGGACCTACTCAGCACAATCCGTCTGGCCGCATGCTCGGTGTCTTTGTACCGTCTACTCGTCTGCAACCGGCCGGCTCTTTTCAAGACACCCTGCTTGCTGATGCCCGATCCTTGCAGGTGGCCCAGACACCGACTTGACGATCCTACGGAGGTTGCCGTGGTTCCCCTCGACATGCTACCACTACCTGTCCACCTGTCCTGCATGCGCGGCCACTACTGGGCGGGCATGAAGGCCAACTGGATCGTCCTCATCCACCACACCGGTAGTCCGTGGCGTCTCGTGGATATCTACACCCAGCGAGAGATCACCCTTCCATCGTTGGATACCGCCGCCATCGAGCCTCGTGGCTCGCCGGACACTCCTGCCTACTACGCACGAGACGCGTCAAGCTTTTGGCTCGACCTCTATTTGCAGAAAGTTGTAATCTGCGAAGTGCCCACACCATCAGAAGACTACATGGATTACAAGCTCATTGCCTTGTTCAACATGGGATTAGTCTATCTGGAATCCGGTTGCCATACATGGTTATGGCTCATCATCAATCCTATTGAGGCAACATTTCTGTCTGATGCTATGGTGCACGATGGCATCGTTTACGCGGTTGACGCACAGATTGGCTGCCTATACTGGTGGAATCAATCGTCGCGTAATTGTTCTATCTCATCTCATCTTTACCTTATGAATACGACTGCCTGTTCATTTGTTACAAATTTAGAATGCATAGCATGTCTATAACCACATCATTACTATATGTTCCTCTTATTTCCTAGTATGACCACACATGTTATTGTTAGAGTTGATATGAGAACAATTGGCATCTAATGATTGTTAGAATACATATTATGAGCATAACATCATGATTGCTATATGTTACCCTCGTTTACAAGATTTTTATAACAACGCATGTTATTGCTTAGAGTTGATATGAGAACAGTAGTAGTAAGTGCTATGGTAGAATATGAGTAGGCGTTGTCATAGCTGTTTTCCTCTCATTGTTACATGATGTTTGAACCATGACATATTGCTAGAATATGAAAGCCATTGGCTTATTTTTTTTAACTTGGGGTATGATTATGACCATGGCATTGCAATTCTCTGTCTATGATATGTGTCACTGTTATAATAATCTTAATTCCACACATACTCTGAACATGATTGTTTATTTTTGTCCTTTTAGTCTCCAATGTGAATTGTTGCAGCAGATGCAAATGCGCTGGCCTTCATGATTCCAGGACCTGGAATCATACCAGCCGATGGGTGGTGGTTTATCGCTCGTTCAGCTGACGGCGGTCATTTGATGCTCATTCGCACGTACCAAGTTGACCAAACCATTACATCAAACCGCATGCAGTACAATGCATGGGGCGTTCGTGATATTGATGGCTATGGCTGCTTCGTGTTCGAGAAAGATCCCAGCTCCGTTGGGCCAGGCGTATTCAACTGTAGGCGGGTTTACAGCCTCGGGAACCACTCCTTGTTCCTTGGGCTCAATTATCCGATCATCCAACCAATCATCGATCATATCACCGGTGATGATTACTGTGCTATGCAACTTCCATTCGCGAGGGGGGGCTGTGTTTACACATGATACCATGGGTTTCATGAATCACCATATCCAGAGATTCATCGACACAGCTTGTTGCCAGATAATCTTCAATGTGTGAAAGGCATCAAGCTTCCATGCGATGGATGGCTTTTGCAAACCCGACATGCGGCGATGTGGTTCATGCCAACAACAAATATGCACAACTTGATTCATGCTGATATCCAGACTGAGCCATGTATTCTTCTGCTGTACCACGACCCTCTTTTGTTGGATATTATGTACTGTTGTTAGTTTGAAGCACTCCTCAGGTTTGAAGGATAGATACCTTCCTAGGATCAAGTGCATCCTAACTCACCTGCGTAGGATGTACTGATAATGATGATGGAGATGCTGTGCAGAAGACATATATATATATATCAGTTAGGCTTCAAGTGCGTACTTGTTAGTTAAACCTATGTATAAATTGTGACACTAAATACGACTAGTAAGTAGTACAGTAGCAGTACTAGTATACGTCGGTCAAATTATTCATCATGTCCACACATTGAATTGACGTGACAACACGCTGCGCGTGAGGTGACACAAGAATCCCGGCGGCGTGTTCGGGTATTCTGGACTTCAGATTTGGAGTACCACTTATCTGTCGAAATCTTTCATCATTCACTTAAAACAGTCGATTGATCATACATTGAGTACCATATAACTGGAATTACCGATGCAAGTCGAAGAAGGATTGGCCGGTGCTGCCGGCTGGCGTCAAGTTCGATCCCATGGATCAGGAGCTGATCGAGCACACCACTTATCTGTCGAAATCTTTCATCATTCACTTAAAACAGTCGATTGATCATACATTGAGTACCATATAACTGGAATTACCGATGCAAGTCGAAGAAGGATTGGCCGGTGCTGCCGGCTGGCGTCAAGTTCGATCCCATGGATCAGGAGCTGATCGAGCACCTTGAGGCCAAAGTGAGTGCTGACAGCGCGAGATTTCAGTCTCTCATCGATTTGTTCATACCAACCATCGATAGCTAGCACGGCATATGCTACACCCAACCTGAGAAACTTCCAGGTAAGACACTGATCGGCTGTCTACTTGCACAAACATATTCCTTTGTTTATAGCTCTATTTTTCTTTTTAGACGCAGACCTGGTGAAGCAATTACAATTTGACAGTTAATAAAAAGTGAAACAAGTGACCGCAACATGCCAAAGATGTTATGAAAATGCCAACTAGGTACACTAAAACATGTATTCCACGATACTACTGGTATCACACTGAGTGGCCTAAGGAAGCATTTCTTCCAGCGCAATTCCAGGGCATTCAAAAGGGGCACGTGGATGGGTCGCAAGATACAGTCGGAGTGCGTCATGCACGCGATGTGGCACAAGACCGGCAATACCTTGCCGGTGATGGTCAACGGCCGGCAAGACGGGCAGCAAAAAAGGTTCCGGTGCTGCACACCAATAAGAACTTCGACCAGCAGAGGACCGACTGGGTGATGCACCAGTACCACCTCGGGGACCTGGAGCAAGAGAAGGAGCGGGAGCTGGTCCTCTGCAAGATTTTCTACTAGACGAACACTAGGGCCAGGAGTAAAAAGATTATAAGTTAGTTTGGTATTGGTAGTTGTACTACCTTGTCGTCCGCAAGTTGGTATTGTTGTTAACGATCTTTTGGTATGAACTTGCATTTGCTTCCAACCATCATGCCGAGGGTCGACGTGGATATAAAGCTGAATCATTTGTTTCGAAATGAATTTTTAGGCACCTGATTTTTATTTGATGGGTAGCATAAGCACCCGCCATTCGAATTCCCAGTTCTCCAATTTTTTCGAAACAATTGCATGCACTTATTATCACGATAAAAAAGAATATCCGTGCTGCATCCCAGTTATCAGTCTGTACTTGCAGAATTCTCTCGTTTATTGAGCACGTATATTGTTTTTTCAGGTCGGGCAAGTTTCAACTGGGCTGTAGACTGCCCAGGGTTGGTTTTGTTTTTAACAGGCCCAGCCCATCATGCCAACGGGGCACAAAGATCCAACATGTATCTACTGGCCTCTGGCCCGCCAGCGTTAGTTATATTTTGTCTTACAACATCCGCAGGCAGTTTTTTTACTGAATCAAACACACAGCCCAGTTCTATTTCCCTCTTGAAATGCATGTCCTACATCCGTTTTCTAATCTCTACCTATAGTTTTACTAGTTCATATACACGTATGATTATATTGAAAACACATATAATTCCCTTTTCATATTTACATCCTTATTTTTGTTGTTTTTTCCCACCCAGCGCTGATTTTTTTACCACTGGTTTTCCCTTAAACCAACATTGTCCCACGTCTTATTTGCTTACAAAAACAAAACGATTTTTTGGCAAATCAATAAGTTCTTAAAAAATGTTTATCATTTCGGGATTACAACAATTCGGACTCCACCAAAATATGCAAAGTAAGGTTGAACTTTTTGACCGTGGTCCTGGGCAGAAAATGGGCTGTAATAAATTACTTAAGAATTAGCAAATGGGCTGCAAATTATAAAAAATAGCAAATGGGCTTTATGTTGTCTGCCACAGATTTGGAGGCTGACTTGTGGGCCTACTAAGTGCATGCATACACAAGGTTTCTCAAAAAAGAAACTTAGTCAACAATCGACTCTACCAGCGTCAGACCGTTAGATGTCAATCTAACGGCAATCGTGCTTCTTCAGTCTCTGATCTTCCTCCCCCAGCCGCCCAAACCAGCACCGTCGGAACCGCCTGCTCTCGCCTCCTGTGGCCGGCAGTGCTGCCGGGCAGGCCTCACGGCCCCATCATACTCGCATCCTGGCCTGTCTATCCCTCTACTCACCCACACCTCATGTTATTTTCCGGCGACGGCAGCCGAACCAGTCAACCCTCATACTCTCCACCGCATGGGCAGCCACTGTCGTGTCTTCCCCGGCTCCATGTCATTCCCTTCGTAGGCCTCGCCGTCGTCCACCGCCCTGGTGCTCTCGGCGCGGCGTGGTCAACGATGTCCATCCAACGGCCGTAGTGCTTCTTCAACCTCTGGTCTTCTTGCCCCAGCCGCCCAAAGCAGCGCCGGTCGTGCCGCATGCTCCTGCCTCCCGTGGCCGGCTGTGCTGCCACGGAGGCCTCACCGTCCCCATACTACTCCCACCGCTGGCCAGGCCATCCCTCCACTCACCCACTCCCCCTGTTATTCTGCGGCGACGGCAGCCTCACACCGCAGCCGAACCAGTGAACCCTCATACTCCTCTCCGCGTGGGCATCCGCTGCCACGTCTTCCCCGCCTCCGCGTCGTCCCCTTCCTAGGCCTCGCTGTCGTCCACCGCCGTGGTGCTCTCGGCACGGCGTGGTCAATGTGGTCAATGACCGACTTCCATCGGAAGAGTACTGTACGTGGAGAGGCTGACAGCTGGGTCCACGGCAGCCGCAAGGAAGTGCCTCCTTATTACACGCAAAATAATTATTCCTCCACCTGACAACAGGGACCCACCGGACGGGCCACCAGTATTTCGTGGAAAAAACGTTTCCCCCCTGACTGCTGGGACCCACCGGACGGGCCACCGTATTTCGTGAAAAAAATGTTTTCCCCTAACTGCTGGGACCCATCGGACGGACCACCGTATTTCGCGAAAAAACGTTCCCCCGCTGTCAACTCGGACCCACCGGAAGTGCCTCCTTATTACGCACAGAAAAATGAATACTCCCCCTGCTAGCTCGGACCCACCATGGTGGGAGGCTGACTTGTGGGCCTACTAAGTTGAAGGGGTTGGAGGGCTTTGTCAACTTAGTCAATATGAACGATTCTAGTTCCAGTGACCGTACGATGTCCATCCAACGGCCGTAGTGCTTCTTCAACCTCTGGTCTTCTTGCTCCAGTCGCCCAAAGCAGCGCTGGTCGTGCCGCATGCTCCTGCCGCCCGTGGCCGGCTGTGTTGCTGTGCTGGCCAGACCCTGCGGCAACGGCAGCCTCACACCGCAGCCGAACCAGTGAACCCTCGTACTCCTCTCCGCGCGGGCTTCCACTGCCGCGTCTTTGTAACACCCACGATGCGGCTATATCTCCCACGTGTCGAGGCACGACTTAGAGGCATAACCGCATTGTAGGTATTGTCGCAAGAAGGGCCATCTTCACACAATCCCATGTAATGAACAAGAATGGGATAAAGAGAGTTGGCTTACAATCGCCACTTCCCACAGTACATAAATTAAATCATACATCATCCAAAATCCACACATAGACCGTCTACGGTCAAATCCAAATGGAAATAAGATAACCCCAAATGCTAGATCCCCGATCGTCCCAACTGGGCTCCACTACTGATCATCAGGAAACGAAACATTGTAACGACCACGTTCCTCGTCGAACTCCCACTTGAGCTCGGTTGCGTCATCTGCATAGGTATCGTCGGCACCTGCAACTGTTTTGGTAGGATCTGTGAGTCACGAGGACTCAGCAATCTCACACCCGCGAGATCAAGACTATTTAAGCTTATTGGAAAGGATGGGGTAATGAGGTGGAGCTGCAGCAAGCACTAAGCATATATGGTGGCTAACACACGCAAATGAGAGCGAGAATAGAAGCAACACATCGGTCGAGAAGCTAGAAGTGATCAAGAAGCGATCCTGAAACTACTTACGTTCATACATAACACAAACCGTGTTCACTTCCCGGACTCCGCCGAAAAGAGACTATCACGGCTACACACACGGTTGATGTATTTTAATTAAGTCAAGTGTCAAGTTCTCTACAACCGGACATTAACAAATTCCCATCTGCCTCATAACCGCGGGCACGGCTTTCGAAAGATAATACCCTGCAGGGGTGTCCCAACTTAGCCCATTATAAGCTCTCACGGCGAACGAAGGATATTCCTTCTCCCGGGAAGACCCGATCAATCTCGGAATCCCGGTTTACAAGACATTTCGACAATGGTAAAACAAGACCAGCAAAGCCGCCCGAATGTGCCGACAAATCCCGATAGGAGCTGCACATATCTCGTTCTCAGGGCACACCGGATGAGCCAGACGTCGGGTTGGCATAGACCCTGGTTGCCCAGGGGGCGCCAGACATCGCTCGGTTTGGGCCAGCACTCGAAGGAACACTGGCCCGGGGGGTAAATAAAGATGACCCTCGGGCTCGCGAAAACCCAAGGGAAAAAGGCTTAGGTAGGCAAATGTAAAACCTAGGTTGGGCCTTGCTGGAGGAGTTTTATTCAAGGCGAACTGTCAAGGGGGTCCCATAAATCACCCAACCGCGTAAGGGACGCAAAATCAAGGAACATAAAACCGGTATGACGGAAACTAGGGCGGCAAGAGTGGAACAAAACACCAGGCATAAGGCCGAGCCTTCCACCCTTTACCAAATATATAGATGCATTAATTAAATAAGAGATATTGTGATATGCCAAAATATCCATGTTCCAACATGGAACCAACTTCAACTTCACCTGCAACTAGCAACGCTATAAGAAGGGCTGAGCAAAAGCGGTAACTTAGCCAAACAACGGTTTGCTAGGAAACGACGGTTAGAGGCTTGACATGGCAACATGGGAGGTATGATATAGCAAGTGGTAGGTAGCGCAGCATAGCGATAGAGCGAACAACTAGCAAGCAAAGATAGAAGTGATTTCGAGGGTATGGTCATCTTGCCTGCAAGGTTCTCAGAGTTGTCGAAAGCTTGATCCACGTAAGCGTTCTCAACAGGTTCCTCGTAAGCATACTCGTCTCCCGGCTCTACCCAAAGCAAGAACACAAGCAAAGGACCAACAATCAATCACGGGAATGCACAAGCAACATGATGCAATACATGGCATGATATGCGAGATGTGATATGCAATGCATATGCGTGCTCCGGAAGGGAAAAGATGAACAAGGCATCAACTTTGCAAACCAAGTATGCCGCTGGAAAGATGAGATGATTTCGGTCGAAATCGATATAAAGATCACCGGAAACGGATACACGGTTTGCAAATGGCAAGCAAAACAAGAATGACACAATTCTGCGATTAACAGCATGATAGCACTTAGAATACATCAAGTAACTATGCTACAGCACCCCAACATAGCAACAAAGCATATGGAAGTGATCTAAAAGAGAGGCTTGACAAAAGATGAACACTGAGCTACGGCTAGATCACAATATAACAGGTTCAAACAAGCATGGCAAAAGTGCAAAAGATATCAGCTTCACAGACTCAGCTTCACAGGTTTAAACAGCATCAGGTAGCAATGTTCAGAGAAAGCAATCAGCATGCTACAGGAACTTATCATAGCAAAACAAGGCATGGCATGAATCTAATAAATGCATAGAACAAAAGACCCTTACTGATCATGAGCTAAAAAGGCGCAGAAGATATGATGGCACCCATGTAAACATAGCAAGTTTCGTTAACAGATTCAGACTAAGCAGAAAACAGAGCATGGCATTAACATCATTATGAAGGCATCTTTGTGAGCTCGATTCACTCATCACAAGGTAATTGATGACAAAACAATCATACCAACAGCAAGAAGACGTCTTCATGAAGCTATCCATGGCTAGAGCAAGTTCATAGAATGTATGGATCAACTACAACAACCTTGGCAAAATTGAATAGCAAGTTAACATTCTGCCAGGAACATTTTATAGCAAAAGTAGAGCAAGATTGAGACATGCTAGGGCACTCCATAATTGCAAACAGTGGCATGGATGGCGAGAGCATAACCGTATGTTCAGAACACCCTTACTGAAGTATCTCAAAATAAGCATGGATCTCACTGTAGCATCTAGTTTATAAGGCCTAAAAATAACAGCAGGTAAAGGACTATCCTAAGTCCCTGAAAACAGAAACATCACGAAGCCTAGTTTGCATGCTTGTGCTAGTCACCACATAGATCACAAAAATACATGACATACACCTCTGTAAAGATGGCATGACATAGATCAAAACACATGTAGAGCTCATGCCCAAAAGATGCACACATCAAATGCAGAAAAAATGACATAACATCAAGTTCTGATAAGTAACAGCAGTAAACATCATATAGCACTCTTGCATCAGAGATTTGGGCATCAAGATGAACTCAAAAAAACATGGCACAATGGAACAAAATGGAGAGCATCTCGTGGTGAACATTTGGACATATCATGGGCATGAAACGGAGCAGTATGCAAGGAGATATGATGCGATGAACAGAGCCACATAATATTACAGATCCGGGGACTTGGAGGAAATTTCACCTCGCGGATCTGAGGGTTGAACCGGCACGCAAAACGAGGCGGCGGCGGATCTGACCGAAGTTCACCCGAGACGAGACGACGGTAGCCAGAGAAGTCGGTGACGGGGCCGGGGAGGCCGGATCCGGCGGCGATGGGGTCGGGGGTCGCCGGAGGAGGCGGCACCGGCGGGCACCGGTGCGGGGCCGCGGTGGCCGGCGGTGTAGACGACGGGCGGAGGGGCGGCGCAGGCGCGCCGGCCTGCGGCGGGTCGTGGGGTCGCCGGCGTCGGGGTCGGGCGAAGCTCCGGGAGGTGCGCGGGTCGCGGGCGTCGGCGGGCGAACCCGGGCCGGCGAGGGCCGGCTGCGGGCCTCGGCGGGCTTCGGCGGCGCGCGGCGGAGCGCCGGGACGCACCACGTGGCGGACGCTGGTTGGAGCGGAGGCGGCGGTGCGGGCTTTGTCCGGCGCGGACGGACACGTCCGGCGCGGAGAGGGGAATTTCTAGGGTTTGGACTGCGCGATTCCAGGGGGAGGCACCTATTTATAGGTAGAGGGAGCTAGGAGACTCCAAATGGGGTGTAATTTTGATCGACACGATCGTGATCGAACGACCGAGGGCATGGAGGAGGCTTAGATGGGTTATTGGGCTGTTTGGAGGGGTGTTGGGCTGCACCACACAAGAGGCCTTTGCGGTTACCCGGTTAACTGTTGGAGCATCAAACGACCTCCAAATGGAACGAAACTTGACAGGTGGCCTACCGGTGGTGTACCAAGGCCGCTTGGGAAACCTCGGTCCATTCCGAGAACGTTTAACACCCGCTCACAAAAAGAGACAAGAGGGGGTGCGCCGGTGCATGTGGGAGTGTCGGATTGCAAAACGGACAACGGGGAAAATGCTCGGATGCATGAGACGAACACGTATGCAAATGAGATGCACATGATGACATGATATGAGATGCATGACATGAACAAAATGCAAAACGAAAGACAAAACCCGACCACGGAGAGAATATCATAACACATAGCCGAAAAAGGCAAGAGTTGAAGTTACAAATATGGAAAGTTACATCCGGGGTGTTACAACACTCCACCACTACGAGAGGATCTCGTCCCGATATCTAGGACTGAAAGAACTCCGGATATTCGGAACGGAGGTGGTCCTCGCGCTCCCAGGTGACTTCTCGGTCGGAATGGTGTGACCACTTCACTTTCAGGAATTTGATTGACTTGTTGCGAGTCTTGCGCTCAGTTTCTTCAAGAATAGCAACGGGGTGCTCATGATAAGACAGATCTTCTTGGAGGTCAATCTCTTCGAAGTTGATGGTGCGCTCAGGAGTCTTGAAGCACTTGCGAAGCTGTGACACGTGGAACACATCGTGCACGTTCGCGAAGTTGGAGGGAAGCTCAAGTTGATAGGCGAGGTCGCCTCTTTTGCCAATGATCTTGAAAGGACCCATGTATCTAGGGGCAAGCTTCCCTTTGATACCGAAGCGACGAGTGCCTTTCATTGGAAAGACGTGGAGGTAGACATGGTCTCCGATCTCGAAAGCCAAGTCACGGTGCTTGCTATCATAGTAACTCTTCTGGCGCGATTGCGCGGCTTTGAGATTCTCACGAATGACTTTGCACATTTCTTCGGCTTCTGTGATTAAGTCATTGCCAAGAAATTGGCGTTCACCAGTCTCTGACCAATTGAGAGGAGTACGACACTTCCTGCCATACAGAATCTCGAATGGGGCCTTGCCCGAACTCGCTTCGAAGCTGTTGTTGTAGGAGAACTCGGCATATGGAAGACAATCATCCCACTTCATGCCAAAGGAAATTACACAAGCCCTCAGCATATCTTTAAGGATTTGATTGACTCGCTCGACTTGGCCACTAGTTTGAGGATGGAAAGCTGTGCTGAAGCGAATGTTGGTGCCCATGGCCTTCTGAAAGGAGCCCCAGAACTTAGAAGTGAAGATGCTTCCATGATCTGAAGATATCAATTGTGGAATGCCGTGCAAGGAGACAATCCTGGAGGTGTATAGCTCTGCCAACTGAGCTGCTGTGACAGATTCTTTGATAGGAAGAAAATGAGCCACTTTAGTAAGCTTGTCGATGACAACGAAGATAGCATCATTTCCGCGTTTGGACTTGGGAAATCCAGTCACGAAGTCCATTTCGATATGATCAAACTTCCATTCTGGAATAGCAAGAGGTTGGAGGAGACCAGCTGGTCATTGGTGTTCTGCTTTCACCCTTCGACAGACATCACATTCGTTCACGAATTGAGCGATTTCTCGCTTCATTCGAGTCCACCAATACGACTGCTTGAGGTCATGGTACATCTTCGTACTTCCAGGATGAATGGAAAGAAGAGAATTGTGTGCCTCGTTCATAATGACTTTTCTCAGATCGCCTTTAGGAACCACAATTCGATCCTCGAAGCAAAGAGTATCTTTGTCATCAATGTGGAAGCACTTGTATTTGGAAAGACCCTTTTCGATACCACGTTTCACCTTCTTCACCATGGTATCCAGGATTTGTGCCTCATGAATTTGATCTTCCAAAGTAGGAGAGACTAGGAGGTTGGCAAGAAAGCCTTGAGGAACAACTTGGAGATTCAGTTTGCGAAAAGCTTCACAAAGGTCCGGTTGGAAGGGCTTAAGAATTAAGCTGCTGCAATAAGCCTTCCTGCTCAAAGCATCTGCAATGACATTGGCCTTGCCTGGAGTATATTCAATACTCGGATTGTACTCTTGAATCATTTCGACCCATCGAGTTTGCCTGAGGTTGAGGTTGGGCTGAGTGAAGATGTACTTGAGACTCTTGTGATCGGTGAATATGTCCACTTTCCTTCCCAACAAGAGATGTCTCCCTGTTATTAATCCATGAACAACTGCCGCCAACTCAAGATCGTGAGTGGGGTAGTTCTTTTCATTGGGCTTCAACTGACGCGAGGTATAGGCCACAACTTTCTTCTCTTGCATTAACACAGCACCGAGACCTTGAAGAGAAGCATCACAGAAAACTTCGAATGGCTTGGATTCGTCAGGAGGAGTTAAGACAGGAGCTGTGACGAGTTTCTCTTTGAGAGTGTTGAAAGCAACGTCACACTCAGGAGTCCAGACATACTTGACATGCTTCTGGAGGAGGTTGGAAAGAGGCTTTGCAATCTTAGAGAAATTCTCAACGAATCTTCGGCAATAGCTTGCAAGACCAAGGAAACTGCGGAGCTGCTTGACATTCTGAGGAGGTTCCCAATTCACAATTGCAGACACCTTCTCGAGATTAACAGCGATGCCCTTGGCAGAGATGATATGACCAAGGTAAAGAACTTCATCAAGCTAAAACTCACATTTGGAAAACTTCGCATAGAATTGATACTCTCTGAGCTTGTCGAGCACCAATCGCAAATGTTTGGCATGATCCTTCTTATTCTTGGAGAAGACCAAGATATCATCGAGATACACCAGGACGAATTCATTGGTATAGGGGTTGAAGATGAAGTTCATCATTCGAGAGAATGTTGGAGGAGCATTGACAAGGCCGAAAGACATGACAGTATATTCATAAGAACCAAAGCTTGTTCTGAATGCTGTCTTGGGAATATCTTCTTCACGAATGTGAATCTAATGATAACCCATTCAAAGGTCAAGTTTGGAGAATACTTTAGCACCCTTGAGTTGCTCGAATAGCTCATTGATGTTGGGAAGTGGATACTTGTTGTTGATTGTCTTCTTGTTCAATGGACGGTAGTCGATGCAAAGTCGGTCCGTGCCATCCTTCTTCTGGACAAAAAGAACACCACAAACCCCATGGAGATGAACTCGGTCTGATGAAACCCAGACGCTCTTGTTCATCGAGTTGTTTCTTCAATTCCTTCAGCTCCTTGGGTCCAAGCTTATATGGACGCTTGCAAACGGGTTCCGTGCCTGGCTCAAGATCGATAACGAACTCGACTGGCCGGTGAGGAGGCATACCCGGAAGCTCTTCTGAAAAAACATCTTGGTACTCACAAATGACTGGAATCTGAGAGATTGCGTCTAGCTCGCCCTTCTCATTGAGAGAGAATAACCAAATGGTCTCATCACGAGCGGCATAGATGATCACATCCTCAGAAGAGTGTGTCAATTGAATTTCCCTGGCAGCACAATCAAGTTGAGCCTTGTGCTTAGAAAGCCAGTCCATCCCGAGAATTAGATCAATATCCGAGTCACCAAGGACAATTGGAGAAGACAGAAATTTATAGTTGCCCATCTTGATAGAGATATCCTGAACCAAGGAGCTTGCGTTCATGAATTTACCCGGAGAGACAACTGATAACGGTCTAGGCAAATCTTGAAAAACCAACTCATGCTTAGATGCAAAAGGTCTAGAGATGAAAGAAAGCGATGCACCAGTATCAAATAAAACTTTTGCAGGAATATCATTAACTGAGAGATTACCCATTATCACATCAGTAGATTCCTCCGCTTGAGCTGCATTCATCATGTTCATCTTTGCAGACTTGGGATTATGCTTGACCACTGCATTGCTGGAAGATCTCACAGGAGGAGGAGGCGGAAGGCGCCTTTGGTTGAAGCACTTGTTAGCATAGTGACCTTTCTGCTGACACTTGTTGCAAGTCACCTCTGAGAGTGGACGATGATAAGGAGCATTCGGCCTTCGAGCTTGATTCTGAGACTTGTTCTGATAGCCAGGGTTGGGTGGGTGGGAAGATCCATGGCCACCTTTGTTCTTCTGCTGGAAAGGCTGACAAAACGGAGGAGGAGGAGGCAACCAGAACTTCTGTTGCTTAGCACCCACTAGTGAGGAAGAAGAAGACTGAACTGCATCCCTGAGTCTCTTCTTAGAAGCCTCATACTTGAGCTGAGCAGCCTCTTGTTTCAGTGCCATGTTGTAGAAATCATCATACTTGGTCGGCTCAAAAAGCACGAGAGGTAATTGCAGATCTTCTCTAAGGCCACCTCTGAATTGATAGATCATGCTCTTTTCATCAGGAACGTCTTGCTTAGCGAAGCGAGCGAGTTTCTGAAACTGGGTATTGTATTGATACACGGACATGCTGCCTTGCTTGAGATTGCGGAACTCCTCACGCTTGCTCTCAACAACACTTTGTGGAATGTGGTGAGCTTTGAAGTCTCGGCAGAAATCATCCCAGGTAATCACACGACCTCCTCTGGAATCTTTGTATTGTTGATACCACTCGGCAGCTTGATCCTTGAGTTGAAAAGAAGCAAACTTGACAAAGTCCTCTGGCCTGACATTGCTACATTCAAAATGCTTGTTGATGTCCACAAGCCAATCATCGGCGTCTGTGGCCTCGACACAGTAGCTGAAAGACTTCGGTTGATTTGCAAGGAACTGGTTGAGGGTAGCGAAGTGAGGCTGATTTTGCCTTGGCCTTAATTTCCTTGGTTGCCTTGCCCTTGGGTGCGCTCTTGCAAGAGTTGCAAAATCATCTGAGCATTGGCGTTGGTGGCTGCCATGATAGCTTGCTATGCCTCCGGAGGCGGAGGTGGTGGCGGAGGGTTTGCCTGACTCCCATCATTGCGTTCCGGATTCTGACGCGTGGGCGGAGCCATCCTGAAGAGGGTGACATCCGTTAGCATCTTGATAGACAGATAGACAAGTTGAATCAACGGATAGAAATTGCAACATATAGTCTTCACAATAAACATTCGAACGAGGATGAACGAATGAATTCCATAGTAAATCATCACACTTCCATTAAGGTGAGAAGCCACTTGATAAAGGGTTGATGAATGAAATAACAAGGTACGACTGGAACAAATAAATGGTAAGGATTACCCAATCACAAACCAAATATCTGCGGGAACAAATGCTAAGAGCTACTTGAATCCCACCTATAAACTCCCGAAACTTTCTGGTTATGCAATCTGGTGTTGGGGATATAGGGGACACAAAATATATCACCCAAACTAGCAATTCCTAGATGCAGTTGTATCCATCCGTCAACACATAACCAAGAAACCTTCGGAAATCGTGTACCTCAACCTTCTAAAACCATCCGTTATACGAGTTATGGCAATACTCCCGAACTCCCGCCCCAGTACTGGGTGGCGTCGAGGTGATCTCACCAACAAGTGCATAAAAGAGATTTTCGATGTCGGCAAAACTCCCCGGGACACTGCCACAACCCCTAAATGTCAGGAGGCACCAAGAACAATGTTCTCGTCACAAAACCATCGAAACGATTCCAAGATACCCGCGTGATCCTAAATTTTTTTTTGTGAAATTTGAGGAGAGAAAAGTCAAAACTTCTACGTCAGGGGCCTCACCAGAGCGACGGAGCGACTGGGGAGTAAAAAGAATACTACTCTCCGATATATATAATCCTAAGACTCAAAACATTTTTGTTCTAGACTCAACAACGCCAGCGATTCGATCAAGCAGGGGGCTCCTAAGTCGGGGATGGCTTTTATTACCAACTTGTAACACCCACGATGCGGCTATATCTCCCACGTGTCGAGGCACGACTTAGAGGCATAACCGCATTGTAGGTATTGTCGCAAGAAGGGTCATCTTCACACAATCCCATGTAATGAACAAGAATGGGATAAAGAGAGTTGGCTTACAATCGCCACTTCACACAATACATAAATTAAATCATACATCATCCAAAATCCACACATAATCCATCTACGATCAAATCCAAATGGAAAGAAGATAACCCCAAATGCTAGATCCCCGATCGTCCCAAATGGGCTCCACTACTGATCATCAGGAAATGAAACATAGTAACGACCACGTTCCTTGTCGAACTCCCACTTGAGCTCGGTTGCGTCATCTGCATAGGTATCGTCGGCACCTGCAACTGTTTTGGTAGAATCTGTGAGTCACGAGGACTCAGCAATCTCACACCCGCGAGATCAAGACTATTTAAGCTTATTGGAAAGGATGGGGTAATGAGGTGGAGCTGCAGCAAGCACTAAGCATATATGGTGGCTAACACACGCAAATGAGAGCGAGAATAGAAGCAACACATCGGTCGAGAAGCTAGAAGTGATCAAGAAGCGATCCTGAAACTACTTACGTTCATACATAACACAAACCGTGTTCACTTCCCGGACTCCGCCGAAAAGAGACTATCACGGCTACACACGCGGTTGATGTATTTTAATTAAGTCAAGTGTCAAGTTCTCTACAACCGGACATTAACAAATTCCCATCTGCCTCATAACCGCGGGCACGGCTTTCGAAAGATAATACCCTGCAGGGGTGTCCCAACTTAGCCCATTATAAGCTCTCACGGCGAACGAAGGATATTCCTTCTCCCGGGAAGACCCGATCAATCTCGGAATCCCGGTTTACAAGACATTTCGACAATGGTAAAACAAGACCAGCAAAGCCGCCCGAATGTGCCGACAAATCCCGATAGGAGCTGCACATATCTCGTTCTCAGGGCACACCGGATGAGCCAGACGTCGGGTTGGCATAGACCCTGGTTGCCCAGGGGGCGCCAGACATCGCTCGGTTTGGGCCAGCACTCGAAGGAACACTGGCCCGGGGGGGTAAATAAAGATGACCCTCGGGCTCGCGAAAACCCAAGGGAAAAAGGCTTAGGTAGGCAAATGTAAAACCTAGGTTGGGCCTTGCTGGAGGAGTTTTATTCAAGGCGAACTGTCAAGGGGGTCCCATAAATCACCCAACCGCGTAAGGGACGCAAAATCAAGGAACATAAAACCGGTATGACGGAAACTAGGGCGGCAAGAGTGGAACAAAACACCAGGCATAAGGCCGAGCCTTCCACCCTTTACCAAATATATAGATGCATTAATTAAATAAGAGATATTGTGATATGCCAAAATATCCATGTTCCAACATGGAACCAACTTCAACTTCACCTGCAACTAGCAACGCTATAAGAAGGGCTGAGCAAAAGCGGTAACTTAGCCAAACAACGGTTTGCTAGGAAACGACGGTTAGAGGCTTGACATGGCAACATGGGAGGTATGATATAGCAAGTGGTAGGTAGCGCAGCATAGCGATAGAGCGAACAACTAGCAAGCAAAGATAGAAGTGATTTCGAGGGTATGGTCATCTTGCCTGCAAGGTTCTCAGAGTTGTCGAAAGCTTGATCCACGTAAGCGTTCTCAACAGGTTCCTCGTAAGCATACTCGTCTCCCGGCTCTACCCAAAGCAAGAACACAAGAAAAGGACCAACAATCAATCACGGGAATGCACAAGCAACATGATGCAATACATGGCATGATATGCGAGATGTGATATGCAATGCATATGCGTGCTCCGGAAGGGAAAAGATGAACAAGGCATCAACTTTGCAAACCAAGTATGCCGCTGGAAAGATGAGATGATTTCGGTCGAAATCGATATAAAGATCACCGGAAACGGATACACGGTTTGCAAATGGCAAGCAAAACAAGAATGACACAATTCTGCGATTAACAGCATGATAGCACTTAGAATACATCAAGTAACTATGCTACAGCACCCCAACATAGCAACAAAGCATATGGAAGTGATCTACAAGAGAGGCTTGACAAAAGATGAACACTGAGCTACGGCTAGATCACAATATAACAGGTTCAAACAAGCATGGCAAAAGTGCAAAAGATATCAGCTTCACAGACTCGGCTTCACAGGTTTAAACAGCATCAGGTAGCAATGTTCAGAGAAAGCAATCAGCATGCTACAGGAACTTATCATAGCAAAACAAGGCATGGCATGAATCTAATAAATGCATAGAACAAAAGAACCTTACTGATCATGAGCTAAAAAGGCACAGAAGATATGATGGCACCCGTGTAAACATAGCAAGTTCCGTTAACAGATTCAGACAGCAGAAAACAGAGCATGGCATTAACAGCATTATGAAGGCATCTTTGTGAGCTCGATTCACTCATCACAAGGCAATGCATGACAAAACAATCATACCAACAGCAAGAAGACATGTTCATGAAGCTATCCATGGCAAGAGCAAGTTCATAGCATGTATGGATCAACTACAACAACCTTGGCAAGATTGAATAGCAAGTTAACATTCTGCCAGGAACATTTTATAGCAAAAGTAGAGCAAGATTGAGACATTCTAGGGCACTCCATAATTGCAAACAGTGGCATGGATAGCTATAGCATAACCGTATGTTCAAAACACCCTTCTTGAAGTATCTCAAAATAAGCATGGATCTCACTGTAGCATCTAGTTTACAAGCCCTAAAAATAACAGCAGGTAAAGGACTGCAAAATCCTAAGTCCCTGAAAACAGAAACATCATGAAGCCTAGTTTGCATGCTTGTGCTAGTCACCAAATAGATCACAAAAATACATGGCATACACCTCTGTAAAGATGGCAAGGCATAAATCAAAACACATGTAGAGCTCATGCCCAAAAGATGCACACGTCAAATGCAGCAAAAATGACAATACATCAAGTTCTGATAAGTAACAGCAATAAACATCATATAGCACTCTTGCATCAGATATTTGGGCATCAAGATGAACTCAAACAAACATGGCACAATGGAACAAAATGGAGAGCATCACGTGGTGAACATTTTGACATATCATGCGCATGAAACGGAGCAGCATGCAAGGAGATATGATGCAATGAACAGAGCCACATAATATTACAGATTTAGGGACTACAGAGGAAATTTCACATCGCGGATCTGAGGGTTGAACCGGCATGCAAAACGAGGCGGCGGCGGATCTGACCGAAGTTCACCGGAGACGAGACGACGGTGGCTGGAGAAGTCGGGGACGGGGCCGGGGAGGCCTGATCTGGCGGCGACGGGGTCGGGGGTCGCCGGAGGAGGCGGCACCGGCGGGCACCAGCGCGGGGCCGCGGTGGCCGGCGGTGTAGACGATGGGTGGAGGGGCGGCGAAGGCGCGCCGGCGTCGGGGTCAGGCGAAGCTCCGGGAGGCGCGCGGGTCGCGGGCGTCGGCGGGCGAACCCGGGCCGGGGAGGGCCGGCTGCGGGCCTCGGCGGGCTTCGGCAGCGGGCGGCGGAGCGCCGGGACGCGCCATGTGGCGGACGCCGATTGGAGCGGAGGCGGTGGCGCGGGCTTTGTCCGGCGCGGACGGACACGTCCGGCGCGGAGAGGGGAATTTCTAGTGTTTGGACTGCGGGATTCCGGGGGGAGGCACCTATTTATAGGTAGAGGGAGCTAGGAGACTCCAAATGGGGTGTAGTTTTCGCCCACACGATCGTGATCGAACGACCGATGGCGCTTAGGTGGGTTATTGGGCTGTTTGGAGGGGTGTTGGGCTGCACCACACAAGAGGCCTTTGCGGTTACCCGGTTAACTGTTGGAGCATCAAACGACCTCCAAATGGAACGAAACTTGACAGGTGGCCTACCGGTGGTGTACCAAGGCCGCTTGGGAAACCTTGGTCCATTCCGAGAACGTTTAACACCCACTCACGAAAAGAGACAAGAAGGGGTGCGCCGGTGCATGTGGGAGTGTCGGATTGCAAAACGGACAACGGGGAAAATGCTCGGATGCATGAGACGAACACGTATGCAAATGAGATGCAGATGATGACATGATATGAGATGCATGACATTAACAAAATGTAAAACGAAAGACAAAACCCGACCACTGAGAGAATATCATAACACATAGCCGAAAAAGGCAAGAGTTGGAGTTACAAATATGGAAAGTTACATCCGGGGTGTTACAGTCTTCCCCGGCTCCGCGTCGTCCCCTTCCTAGGCCTCGCCGTCGTCCACCGCCGTGGTGCTCTCCGCGCGGCATGGTCAACGTGGTCAAGGAACGACTTCCATCGGAAGAGTACTGTATGTGGAGAGGCTGACAGCTGGGTCCATGGCCACAACACAGTTTTTTTGTGATTTGCCAAGTAAGTCGCTTTGTCAGGCCTGTTGGGCTGCAAATCTTTCAAGACGAGGAGAGCTTTCATTCGGCTGGCCGAGAAAATGGCCCATCAGTAATGAGAAATGGGTTGTACATTTTTGAAACACATCAAACCGGAAATTAGTTTCAAATATCTTTTTTCCATTTCGAGATTTTAAATTACATTAATTTTTATGCGTGGAGAATTTGTTGGATTTTATATTGATATACATTTATTTTTAAAATCAGTTTGAATGTGAGTCGAAATTTCGGGATTAAAAACAGTTTGGACCGCACCGAAATATGCAAAATTTTGTATAATTTTTTAACCGTGGCCACAATATGGGCTGTAATGCTAACAAAAAGAATATGGGCTCCAAAAAAACCTTAATAATTATCAAATGGGCTGTAAATTATTAGAAATAATGGCAGATGGGCTGTATGCTATTTTCCAAAGATTTGAGGCTTTCCTAAAAAAAAGGTTGACGCACAAGCAGTGACTGTTGGATGGCCATCCAACGGCCGTCGTGCTTCTTCAATCACTGCTCTTCCTGCTCCAGCCGCTCAAACAAGCGCCGGCGGGACTGCCAAGCTCCCTCCTCCCCGCGGCCGGTTGTACTGCCGCGCAGGCCTCACCGCCCCACCGTATCCCATCGCTGGCCTAGCCATCCCTCTACTCACCCACACCTGCTGTTATTCTCCGGCGACGGCAGACGAACCAGTAAACCCTTGTACAGTCGTACTCCCCTCCGCGTAGGAAACAACTGCCGAGTCTTCCCTGCCTCCGTGTCGTTCCCTTCCTAGGCCTCGCCGTCGTCCACCGCCCTGGTGCTCTCGGCGCGGCCTGGTCAATGTGGTCAACGACCGACATGCATCTGAAGTGGATTGTACGTGGAGAGGCCGACAGCTGGGTCCACGGCCGCACGCAAGGAAATGCCTCCTTATTACGCGCAAAATAATGATTCCTCCACCTGACATCAGGGACCCACCGAAAGGGCCTCTGTATTTCGCGAAAAAACGTTACCGTCGCTGACAGCTCAGACCCACCAGCTATATCTTCGCACGCAAGGAAGTGCCTCCTTATTACGCACAAAAAAATGAATACTCCCCCTGTTAGCTGGGACCCAGTATAGTGGCAGGCTGACTTGTGGGCCTACTAAGTTGACGGGGACGGAGGGCTTTGTAAACTTAGTCAATATGCACGATTCTAGCTCCAGTGACCGTACGATGTCCATCCAACGGCCGTAGTGCTTCTTCAACCTCTGGTCTTCTTGCTCCAGCCGTCCAAACCAGCGCCGGTCGTGCCTCGTGCTCCTGCCTCCCGTGGCCGGCTGTGATGCGGCGGAGGCCTCACCGCCCCCTACTACTCCCACCGCTGGCCAGGCCATCCCTCTACTCACCCACACCCCCTGTTATTCTGCGGCGACGGCAGCCTCACACCGCAGCGAACCAGTGAACCCTCATACTCCTCTACGCGTGGGCATCCACTGCCGCGTCTTCCCCGGCTCCGCGTCGTCCCCTTCCTAGGCCTCGCCGTCGTCCACCGCCCTGGTGCTCTCGGCGCGGCGTGGTCAACGTGGTCAAGGAACGGCTTCCATCGGACGTGGACTGTATGTGGAGAGGCTGACAGCTGGGTCCACGGCCGCAGCAAGGAAGTGCCTCCTTATTACGTGCAAAATAATTATTCCTCCACCTGACTGCGGGGACCCACCTGACGGGCCACCGTATTTCGCGAAAAAAATGTTTCCCCCCTGACTGCTGGGACCCACCAGCTACACCTTCGCACGCAAGGAAGTGCGTCCGGGCAAAAAAAAACAAAACGATTCGCCCGCCCTGACTGCTGGGACCCACCAGCTACATCTTCGCACGCAAGGAAGTGCCTGACAGTCGGGACCCACCTGGTCGAAGCGTACGTAGCGTTGTCATTCTGTTCGCGAACGTGTACGTACATATATACTGGTGGATGTAGAGGCACGCACGTGTCGTAGTAGAGGCGCGTACGTGTCGTAGTAGAGGCGCACACGTAGCATGTACACGTACGTACAGCGGCCAGGGTGCAAGAAAGAAAATACGGCCACGTATGTGCACATACGGGCGGGGTCTTGAATGCCTACTCGCGCATACGTACGGCCAGGGCTCGTGTATATGGCTGGGTTGGAACGGAGAAACAGCGTCGTCGTCGTGCTCATGGGGAGGCAACAGAATGCGTCGTGTTCATGGGGAGGCAATGGAATGCGTCATGTTCATGGGGAGGCAACGGAATGCGTCGTGTTCATCGGGAGGCAACGGAACGCGTGGGAGCCAACCGGCTGGGTCGGAACGGAATGCGTTGTCGTGTTCATCGGGAGGGCTTGGACGGAACAGGCGACGGAAACGAGGCCTAGCGTACCGCAGAACGGAGGAAACAGACCTCTTACAGTCAAAACGGGGGTCTTGTTGATCGGGAGGGGTGTGGCGTACCGCAAAACGGAGGAAACGGACCTCCTACGGTCGAAACGGGGGTCCTGTTGATCGGGAGGGGTGTGGCGTACCGCAAAACAGACGAAACGGACCTCCTACGGTCGAAACGGGGGTCCTGTTTATCGGGAGGGGTGTGGCGTACCGCAAAACGGGACTACACGGGATACTGTTCATCTCCACCGTCGACCTCCTCCAGCCTCCACGGGCTACCGTCGACCTCCTCCAGCCTGCACGGGCTCCTGTTCATCCAGCCTCCACCGTGCGCTACTCCACCGGCTACTGTTCAACCACCCCTCCACCGTCTACTATTCATCCAGCCCTCCACACCACGGGGTCCTGTTCAACCACCCCTCCACGGGCACCCCTCCACCGTCTACTGTTCATCCAGCCCTCCACACAACGGGGTCCTGTTCAACCACCCCTCCACGGGCACCCCTCCACCGTCTACTGTTCATTCAGCCCTCCACCACACCACGGGGTCCCGTTCATCCAGAGGCAACGCCACCGCTCACTGTTGATCCAAACCCCCCCGCAACGCTCACTGTTCATCCCAGAGGTAGCATCGATCGACTTCAGTTAGCAGCAGTAGTGAAGGAATCACTCGATCGGGTTCAGTTAATAGCCATCGATCGATCGCTCGGGTTCAGTAACACGTAGCCTGCAGTGCAATCGCTCGGGTTCAGTTAGAGCCCAACGCCTCGCACACACGCGCGTACGTGTACGAGAGAAACGCGCATCGCTCGGCCCCCGACCTCCCACCGTAACTGGGAACTCCCCGAAATTTTCTTCGCCCTCGCTTCTACCATGGTTTTTTCCGTCATGGACGGCCCAACGAATGTCATGCAGCTGCGTCTCCGGCCCGCCCAGGACGAAAAGCCCATTTTCTGTCATGATTTTTTGTCATAGAAGTAGGATCCCACCACATCTATGATGATACCGGGTTTTGTCACAATTATCGTCATAGAAGTGTCATATGTATGATAGAAAAAAAATTCGTTCGGCCCAAAATGTCACAGATGTGTCTTTTTTTTGTAGTGTGCCCTGCGGCAACCCCTGCCGGGCAAGTGTACTATGCTTCACCACCTCCATTCCACCAAAGCAGGAGTAGGGTTTTACGCCTCGCGGCGGCCCGAACCTGGATAAATTGCTTGTGTGCTCTCTGCCGTGCTGCCGTGCGCTGGTCTGCTCTTTGTGCAACGCGACGTCCCCTTGCCGAACCAGCAAGGGGCCTCCTGGTCCTATAGGTGGCCGCGGATATCCCGTGAAACTCTTGAAGATCCATTTATTCTCAATGGCTTGCCGATCATTGGGCAAGTCCACTAAAGTCCACACTTTGTTCTCATACATGGATCCTATCTCAGATTTCATGGCCTCAAGCCATCTATCGGAATCTGGATTCATCATAGCTTCTTCATAGTTCATAGGTTCGCCATGGTCTAATAACATGACTTCCAGGACATGATTACCGTACCACTCTGGTGCGGAACGTGCTCTGTTCGACGTACGATGTCCAGTAGTAACTTGATCCGAAGTTTCATGATCATCATCATTAGCTTCCTCTCTAGTTGGTGTAGGCATCATGGGAACAGATTTCACTGGTGTGCTACTTTCCAATTTGAGAGAAGGTACAATTACCTCATCAAGTTCTACTTTCCTCCCATTCACTTCTTTCGAGAGAAACTCCTTCTCTAGAAAGGTTCCATTCTCGGCAACAAAGATCTTGCCTTCGGATATGTGGTAGAAGGTGTACCCGATTGTTTCCTTAGGGTATTCTATGAAAATGCACTTCTCCGATTTGGGTTCGAGCTTATCAGGCTGAAGCCTTTTGACATAAGTGTTGCAACCCCAAACTTTAAGAAACGACAACTTAGGTTTCTTGCCAAACCACAGTTCATACGATGTCGTCTCAATGGATTTAGACGGTGCCCTATTTAACGTGAATGCAGCTGTCTCTAATGCATAATCCCAAAATGATAGTGGTAAATCGGTAAGAGACATCATAGATCGCATCATATCTAATAAAGTATGGTTACGATGTTCGAACACACCATTACGCTGTGGTGTTCCAGGTGGTGTGAGTTGTGAAACTATTCCACATTCTTTTAAATGAAGGCCAAACTCGTAACTCAAATATTCACCTCTACGATCAGATCGTAGAAACTTTATTTTCTTGTTACGATGATTCTCCACTTCACTCTGAAATTCCTTGAACTTTTCAAATGTTTCAGACTTGTGTTTCATTAAGTAGATATACCCATATCTGCTCAAATCATCTGTGAAGGTCAGAAAATAATGATACCCGCCGCGTGCCTCAACACCCATCGAACCGCATACATCGGTATGTATTATTTCCAATAAGTCACTGGATCGCTCCATTGTTCCGAAGAACAGAGTTTTAGTCATGTTGCCCATGAGGCATGGTTCACAAGTATCAAATGGTTCATAATAAAGTGATTCCAAAAATCCATCCGTATGGAGTTTCTTCATGCGCTTTACACCAATATGACCTAAACGGTAGTGCCACAAATATGTTGCACTATCATTATCAACTTTGCATCTTTTGACATCAATATTATAAATATGTGTATCACTATGATTGAGATTCAATAAACCATTTACATTGGGTGTATGACCATAGAAGGTTTTACTCATTTAAACAGAACAACAATTATTCTCTGACTTAAATGAATAACTGTATTGCAATAAACATGATCCAATCATGTTCATGCTCAACTCAAACACCAAATCACATTTATTTAGGTCCAAAACTAATCCCGAAGGTAGAGGGAGTGTGCGATGGTGATCTTATCAACCTTGGAATCACTTCCATCACACATCGTCACCTCGCCCTTTACTAGTCTCTGTTCATTTTGCAACTCCTGTTTTGAGTTACTAATCTTAGCAATTGGACTGGTATCAAATACCCTGGAGTTACTTATGAACACTAGTAAAGTACACATCAATAACATGTATATCGGATATACGTTTGTTCACTTTGCCATCCTTCTTATCCGCCAAGTATTTGAGGGTAGTTCCTCTTCTAGTGACCAGTCCCTTTGCACTAGAAGCACTTAGTATCAGGCTTAGGTCTAGCTTGGGGCTTCTTCACGGGAGTGGCAACCTGCTTGTCATTCTTCTTGAAGTCCCCTTTCTTTTCCTTTGCCCTTTTTCTTGAAACTAGTGGTCTTGTTAACCATCAACACTTGATGCTCTTTGTTGATTTCTACCTTCGCTGATTTCAGCATCGCGAAGAGCTCAGGAATCTTTTCCATTATCCCTTGCACATTATAGTTCATCACGAAGTTCTAGTAGCTTGGTGATAGTGACTAGAGAACTCTGTCAATCACTATCTTATCTGGAAGATTAACTCCCACTTGATTCAAGTGATTGTAGTACCCAGACATTCTGAGCACATGCTCACTGATTAAGCTATTCTCCTCCATCTTGTAGGCAAAGTACTTGTCAGAGGTATCATACCTCTCGACATGGGCATGAGTCTGAAATACCAATTTCAGCTCTTGGAACATCTCATATGCTCAGCGGCATTCAAAATGTTTTTGAAGTCCCGGTTCTAAGCCGTAAAGCATGGCGCACTAAACTATGAAGTAGTCATCATATCGAGCTTGCAAAACGTTCATAACGTCTGTATCTGCTCCTGCAACAGGTTTATCACCAATGTCGCTTGAAGCTACGTCGGTATTTCCCCAAAGAGGAAGGGATGATGCAGCACAGCGGCGGGAGGTATTTCCCTCAGATATGAAACCAAGTTTATCGAACTAGTAGGAGAACCAAGCAACACAACGTAAACAGCCCCTGCACACAGATAACAAATCCTCGCACCCCAGCGTGTTAAAGGGGTTGTCAATCCCTTCCAGGTACGGCGCCTCAAGATAGGTAAACGGACGTGAGATAAATTGTAGTAGATTGATAGATCAAACGCCAAACAAAATAAATAAGAATAAATTGCAGCAAGGTATTCTTGTATTTTTAGTTTAATAGATCTGAAAATAAATGCAAAGGAAAAGTAGATCGCAAAGGCAAATATATGAGAAATAGACCTAGGGGCCGTAGGTTTCACTAGTGGCTCTCGAGAAAAATAGCAAACGGTGGGTGAACAAATTACTGTTGGGCAATTGATAGAACTTCAAATAATCATGACGATATCCAGGCAATGATCATTACATAGGCATCACGTCCAAGATTAGTAGACTGGCTCCTGCCTGCATCTACTACTATTACTCCACTCGACCGCTATACAGCATGCATCTAGTGTATTAAGTTCATGGAGAAACGGAGTAATGCAATAAGAACAATGACATGATGTAGACAAGATCTATCTATGTAGAGATAGACCCCATCGTTTTATCGTTAGTAGCAACGATACATACGTGTCGGTTCCCATTCTGTCACTGGGATCAAGCATCGTAAGATCAAACCCACTACAAAGCACCTCTTCCCATTGCAAGATAAATAGATCAAGTTGGCCAAACAAAACCCAAATATCGGAGAAGAAATACGAGGCTATAAGAGATCATGCATATAAGAGATCAAAGAAACTCAAATAACTTTCATGGATATAAAAAGATATAACTGATCATAAACTCAAAGTTTATCAGATCCCAACAAACACACCGCAAAAAGAGTTACATCATATGGATCTCCAAGAGACCATTGTACTGAGAATTCAGCGAGAGAGAGGAAGCCATCTAGCTACTAACTACCGACCCGAAGGTCTACAAAGAAGTACTCGCGCATCACCGGAGAGGCACCAATGGAGGTGGTGAACCCCATCCGAGATGGTGTCTAGATTGGATCTGGTGGTTCTGGACTGTGCGGCGGCTGGATGAATATTTCATCGACTCCCCTAGGGTTTTGGGAATATTGGGGTATTTATAGAGCAAAGAGGCGGTCCTGGGGGCACCCGAGGTGGGCATAACCCACCAGGGCGCGCCTGAGCCTCCTGGCGCGCCCTGGTGGGTTGTTCTCTCCTCGGAGCACCCCCAGGCGCAGCTAGGGCCCATTATGTGTCTTCTGGTCCATAAAAAATCTCCGCAAAGTTTTGTTGCATTTGGACTCCGTCTGACATTGATTTCCTGGGATGTAAAAAACATGCAGAAAACAACAACTGGCACTTGGCACTATGTCAATAGGTTAGTACCAAAAAATGATATAAAATGGATATAAAATGAGTATAAAACATCCAAGATTGATAATATAACAGCATGGAACAATAAAAAATTATAGATACGTTGGAGACGTATCAGCATCCCCAAGCTTAACTCCTACTCGTCCTCGAGTAGGTATGTGATAAAAAAAGAATTTTTGATGTGGAATGCTGCCTAACTTGTCATATCATATTTTTTTTCTTTATAGCATGGACATTTGGACTTTTATGTGATTCAAAGCAATAGTCTAGTTTTGACACGATACTTTAAATACTCAAGCATATCAACAAGCAACCATGTCTTGCAAAATATCAACGCTAAAATAAGTTATCCCTAGCCCATCATGCTCAATCATTGATCCATTCATGAAACACACTCGCATATTAGCTACACCCAATACTCAAGTACGATCATATTGCCTCCTAGTTGGTGCTTTTGTAAGAGAAGATGGAGACTCAAATTCGAAATAAAAATTGCATAAAGTAAAAGAAAGGCCATTCACAGAGGGAAGTAGGGATTTGTAGAGGTGCCAGAGCTCAAAGCGAAAAACTTAGAGATAAAAACATTTTGGGAGGTGTATCCTTCCCACCAACAAAAAGACTTAGAGTTCCCAACACTTTCCATGCTAGATATATCATAGGCGGTTCCCAAACAGAAAATAAAGTTTATTCCTTTTTCAACCATACTTTCAGTTTCCATGGCTAGCCGTATCCACGGGTGCCTTCCATACCAACACTTTCCAAGGAATTTGTTATTTGATAACATAAAGTAATTCATTTTTCATTTCGGGACTGGGCATCCCTAATACCTTTGCCTTACTCTCGTGCAATGAGAAGTGAATAAACACTCATCGTGAGAATAACACATCTAGCATGGAAAATATTAACCACCCCTCACCGCTCCACGCGCGAAACGAGCACACAAAAGATAAGTTTATTTTGAAAATTAGAGATGGCACATGCAAATTTGCTTAGAACAGCAAAAGAATACTGCATATAGGTAGATATAGTGGACTCATGTGGCAAAACTGGTTTAAAGGATTTTGGATGCACAAGTAGAGATCATACTTAGTGCAAAAGGAAGGATAGCTAAAGATTGAGAAGCGACCAACCAAGAAATGGATAATCCCACAAGCGAGCATTAAGCATAATTAACACTGAATAATGCACCAGAAGTAGGATATAACTTCATTGCATGACTATTGACTTTCGTGCTTGCATGGGGAATCACAAACCTTAACACCAATATTCTTACTAAAGCATAATTACTCATCAACATAACTCACATATCGCATCATCATATCTCAAAACTATTCTTGTAACGCCCCGAGACCGACGCTCCAGATGCCTTTCATGTTTTGCGTGCCAGCTCTGTTATTTATTTGTTTGTTGCATTTCATCATAGCATCATGCACATTGCATCTGCATGATTTCATAAAGTTTGCATCCGTTCGTAGTTTCCGCGTCCCTCCTCGCCTCCGTTGACCTTTCTCAGTCCAACCGTTCTTTGTTGTCCGACCATTTGACCCTCTCTGCACAGTGCACTGACCCCCTCGCGCGCGCCCGGAAGTTGTCCCGAACCCGACCCGCTCTATCATGAACAATGGGTCCGGATCATCCCCTAACATCTACAAAATATCTCTGGATTCTTATTTGGGCTTCCCTAGCCTATTTTTCTCGACCGCCCGATCTAAATCAGAGGGTCCAATTAGACCTCTACCCAAAAATCCACTTGCTATATAAAGACCAACCCTAAAATCTAGGGACATGTCCCATTGACCCATCTCGGCCGCCGCCACTGTCTTCCTCGGGATCTCATCCCGATCCAATCCAACAAAGTGCTCCCCCATGTCCCTCCTCGATCCCCTCGCACATCCACGCCTGAGCTCGACCTCCTTTGCTGCCTTCCCGTCGTCTTCCCCGAGCAGGAGCTCATGCCCGAGCTCCTCCGCCACTAGCAGCTCCGCGCCGCCGCCTCCTTGCCGGCCCCGACCTTGCCTCGCCGCTCCGGCGAATCCCCGACGAGAAGATGAGTGCCCCGCACTGCCCTTGCTTCCTTCTCCTCCCTGCCCTCCTCTTTCCTTCTCCTTCGTCATCGCTCTTCTTCCCGCGGCTCACCTCGTCTGTCTCTCTCTCTCTCTGCTTCACAGGAACACCGACGCCACCGAACCAGCACCATGAGGACGCCACCATCGCCTCCTCCATCGAACCTTCTTCACTCCGCCGCCCAGCCGCCGGATCCGCCCGTTACGGCCGGTTCCCGCCCGGAGCCGCGCCGAACCCATGCCTCCTCCGCTGCCGTCCCTGAGCTCCCTGCTTCCTCACGCCTTCCTTCCCTGCTACCGAAGTCAGCCACGAGCGAGCGCCCGAGCCCATGTGTCGAGCTCCTCGTCTGCTCGCGCAGGAGCGTCTCGTCTCCGTCACCATGCGCCGGCGACCCGAGACCAGGCGCCCCGGCAACGACCGGCCTCGTCCCGCTCCTCTCCTCCCCTGTCTCTCCCTTCCTCCCCGTGCTTCCCTCTGTTCCTCACATCTCTCTCTCTTACATGCCCATGGACAGGAGCCTGAAGCCCAAGCCACCGGCGGCCTTCCTCGCGCCTGGATCTGGAGTTGCCGCCCCGGATCGACCTGTCCCGCGCCCGTCGTCGCCTGGCGCCACCAAGTCCCGCTCCTGCATCTGTTCGAGAGGAGGAGGCTGCAGTCGCGCAGCCGCGTTGACCACTCCTCTGCTTCCGCTCGTCCCGCGTCGCCAGCCACGTCCCCGCGCGGCCCAGTCCGTCCCGGCCTACCTCTCCACCGCCTGGGCCTTGGCCCATGGTGAGCAGCCTAGCCGCCCAGCAGTTTTGGCCCACGTAGTGTTTTTTTTCATGTCTGCGATTTTAGCATTATCCAGAGAACTGCAGTTTTACAGAAAAACCCTCAAACATCATGCATATAATAACTTTTTAACAGTGCATCATATGTAAAAACATTATATATGAAAAATGCTTAGATTTCTGTCTAGTTTCATGTTATGCTGTTTTCATCCATGTTAAAATGTTTAAACTTGCTGTTTGTTTAATTTTGCATAAATGCCATGCTAAAATGTTTTATTTCATAACTAAATAACCGTAGCTCAGATTTAAGTCTTCTTTATATGTAAATGGGGTAGAAAAATGCATAGATTAACATGGTGCACTTTGTTTGCTGATTAACATCATTAAAATATGGTTTAGGGCAGAACAGTACCAATTCCAAAATATGCATATGAGGATGTTCCGGAATTGTTATTTGTTGTTCTGGCCTCATTTAAACTTGCCTAAATAGTTAGTTTACTTATGCTTCACCTCTTGCCATGTTAATCAACATTTAATATTGTTGGGTACATAACCGAGAGAGAACTAAACAATTGATGTGGTGTTTCGTCAATATGCAACTCGTTGCATATTGAGCTCCACTTAACTTGTAGTTTTGTTTGTGCACTTTGCTTTGCCATGCCTTTTTAAACCGGACATGCATCATACTTGATTGTGCATCATGCCATGTTTATGTGATGGTTGTTTACCATGATGTTTGCTTCTTTCCGGTTGCGCTTCTCCTTGGTAGTTCCGGTAACGTTGCGATTGTGAGGATTCGTTCGACTACGTCCGTTTGTCTTCTTCATGGACTTGTTCTTCTTCCTTGCGGGATCTCAGGCAAGATGACCATACCCTCAAAATCACTCTATCTTTGCTTGCTAGTTGTTCATTCTATTGCTATGCTGCGCTACCTACCACTTGCTATATCATGCCTCCCATGTTGCCATGTCAAGCCTCTAACCATCCTTTCCTAGCAAACCGTTGTTTGGCTAAGTTACCGCTTTTGCTCAACCCTTCTTATAGCGTTGCTAGTTGCAGGTGAAGTTGAAGTTGGTTCCATGTTGGAACATGGATATTTTGGCATATCACAATATCTCTTATTTAATTAATGCATCTATATATTTGGTAAAGGGTGGAAGGCTCGGCCTTATGCCTGGTGTTTTGTTCCACTCTTGCCGCCCTAGTTTCCGTCATACCGGTGTTATGTTCCTTGATTTTGCGTTCCTTACACGGTTGGGTGATTTATGGGACCCCCTTGATAGTTCGCTTTGAATAAAACTCCTCCAGCAAGGCCCAACCTTGGTTTTACATTTGCCTACCTAAGCCTTTTTCCCTTGGGTTTTCGCGAGCCCGAGGGTCATCTTTATTTTAACCCCCCTGGGCCAGTGCTCCTCTGAGTGTTGGTCCAAACTAGAGCACCGTGCGGGACCGTCCCATGGCAACTTGGGTTACGTTGGTACCTGTACGCTTTGCTTATCCGGTGTGCCCTGAGAACGAGATATGTGCAGCTCCTATCGGGATTTGTCGGCACAGTCGGGTGGTCTTGCTAGTCTTGTTTTACCATTGTCGAAATGTCTTGTAAACCGGGATTCCGAGACTGATCGGGTCTTCCCGGGAGAAGGTTTATCCTTCATTGACCATGAGAGCTTATAATGGGCTAAGTTGGGACACCCCTGCAGGGTATTATCTTTCGAAAGCCGTGCCCGCGGTTATGAGGCAGATGGGAATTTGTTAATGTCCGGTTGTAGAGAACTTGACACTTGACTTAATTAAAATACATCAACCACGTGTGTAGCCGTGATGGTCTCTTCTCGGCAGAGTCCGGGAAGTGAACACGGTTCTTGTGTTATGGTTGTGCGTAAGTAGTTTCAGGATCACTTCTTGATCACTTGTAGCTTCACGCCCGTTGCGTTGCTTCTCTTCTCGCTCTTATTTGCGTATGTTAGCCACCATACATGCTAGTGCTTGCTGCAGCTCCACCTCACTACCCTTTCCTACCCATAAGCTTAAATAGTCTTGATCTCGCGGGTGTGAGATTGCTGAGTCCTCGTGACTCACAGATTCTACGAAAACAGTTGCAGGTGCCGATGATACCAGTGCAGGTGACGCAACCGAACTCAAGTGGGAGTTCGACGAGGACCTTGGTCGTTACTATGTTTCGTTTTCCTGATGATCAGTAGTGGAGCCCAGTTGGGACGATCGGGGACCTAGCATTTGGGGTTATCTTCTTTTCATTTGGATTTGACCGTAGTCGGTCTATGTGTGTATCTTGAATGATGTATGAATTTATTTATGTATTGTGTGAAGTGGCGATTGTAAGCCAACTCTTTATCCCATTCTTGTTCATTACATGGGATTGTGTGAAGATGACCCTTCTTGCGACAAAACCTACAATGCGGTTATGCCTCTAAGTCGTGCCTCGACACGTGAGAGATATAGCCGCATCGTGGGCGTTACAGCATGACTATTGACTTTCGTGCTTGCATGGGGATTCACAAACCTCAACACCAATATTCTTACTAAAGCATAATTACTCATCAACATAACTCACATATCGCATCATCATATCTCAAAACTATTACTAAGAATCAAGTTTATTTTGTCCAATGATCTTCATGAAAGTTTTTATTATATCCTTATTGGATATCTATCACTTTGGGACTAATTTTCATGTGTTTCTTTTCATAACCTCAAACAAATATAAGTGAAGATCATGATCATAATTTTTTTCTTTCTCTCAAACTAATTTAAGTGAAGCAAGAGAGAATTTCTTGAAAATTTTATTAACACTCAAATAAATCCAAGTGAAGCAAGATAGCATTTCTTCAAAAATACTAAGCACACCGTGCTCAAAAAGATATAAGTGAAGCACTAGAGCAAGTCCATAGCTCATAAAAATTTAAGTGAAGCATAGAGAGCAATTCTAACAAGTCATGACATAATTTTGGCTCTCCCAAATAGGTGTTCCCAGCAAGGGATCAAGACTTAAAACACAAAATAAAACAAGCAAAGACTCATATCATACAAGACGCTCCAAGAAAAACACATATTATGTGACAAATAAAAATATAGCTTCAAGTAAAATACCGATGGTCGTTAGAAGAAAGAGGGGATGCCACTCGGGGGCATCCCCAAGCTTAGTTGGTTCCTCATTTTTGGATAATAGATTGGGATGCCGGGGCATCCGCAAGCTTAGGCTCTTCTACTCCCTATTCCTTCATCCATCGTAAGCTAACCCAAAACTTGAAAACTTCAATCACACAAAACTCAAGAAAACCTTCGTGAGATCCGTTAGTAAAAGAAAGCAAATCACTACTATAAGTACTGTACCAAACCAATTCATATTTTGTTTTTGCATTATATCTACTGTATTCCAACTTTTCTATGGCAAAAACTCATCAAAGAAAACCATAGAGCCATCAAAATAAGCACACAACACAAAGAAAACAGAATCTGTCAAAACAGAATAGTCTGTAGTAATCTGAATAGTTAGAAAACTTCTGGAACTCGAAAAATTCTGAAAAAATAGTATGACCTGAGAAATTTGTATATTAATCTTCTTCAAAAAGAATTGGCATTTTATCACGCTCTGGTAAAAAATAAGAATTGTTTTCGTGAGCGCAAAAGTTTCTGTTTTTTCAGCAAGATCAAACAACTAACACCCAAGAAGATCCTATAGGTTCTACTTGGCACAAACACTAATTAAAACACAACAAACACAATCATAAAAGTAGCATAATTGTGCTAACACTCAAGAACAGAAAGCAAAAAGCAAAAATAAATTTTATTCATTGGGTTGCCTCCCAACAAGCGCTATAGTTTTACGCCCTTAGCTAGGCATAAAGCAAGGATCTAAGTTTTGTCATCCTTCATTTTAATTTTCTTAGGGGTATTTTCATCATGGGGTTTTGTAAACACAACATAAAACATATTATCCATCGAAACCTTAGCAATCCTAAGTTGGTTTCATCATGACCTCTTTGATTTCCCGCAATAATCCAAGAGTAATGTTGATTAACATTATTGAAAACTTGTTGGATTATATCTAAAACGGGGACTTCCTTTTTAAGACTTTCATCAAAGATTTTATTATCCCCAAGCAAATGTCTTAAAGCATGGTCACTATTGTAAAGAATCTCATCTATCACCGGTTTTTCACGATTCATACCATAAAAATCAAGGATTTCCCTAGCTTCCCATATTATGTAGTCAAACTCATTCATAAGAACGAGAGTGGCCAACTTTTTATCCCTAGGATTCTTTATAACGGGAAGCTCAAAAAACAATCTTTGCAAAGTAGGATGGGTACGAATAAATTTACTTTCAAGTTTCAGAACTAGCGCTGAAATAGCATCCGCATAAGATCTAGTAGTTTTAAGTATGGGAGCATCATCAAGACTCAAATTTCCCACACAATTGAAAAATGCTTGGATACGTTCTTTTCCCATAACATTCCCTTGACCCAAGATAAAAGTTTTAGCATCCAGATTGACTATACGTCCAATCTTAGGAGTTAGGCCATCATCTGTTGGTGCCATACTGAAATCACTCATGATTGCAAGCAAAGTATAGATCTGACGAGAAAACGGCGAACGAAAAAGAGAGGCGAATAAAATGACAAATTTTTGTGAAGTGGGGGAGAGGGAAACGAGGGGCAAATGGCAAATAATGTAAATTGCGAGGAGATGAGATTTGTGATTAGGAACCTGGTATATGTAGAAGATCCTCCCCGGCAAAGGCGCCATAAATTCCTTTTGTTGTCGCTTGAAGCTACGTCGGTATTTCCCCAAAGAGGAAGGGATGATGCAGCACAGCGGCGGTAGGTATTTCCCTCAGATATGAAACCAAGGTTATCGAACTAGTAGGAGAACCAAGCAACACAACGTAAACAGCCCCTGCACACAGATAACAAATCCTCGCAACCCGACGTTGTCGGTGTACAAAAAGAGGGATGCGTTTTTGTACCCCTATACCTGTGCATGGGAAGTCGGAGCCGCGCCTACGGTCACGCCAAGCAGAACAGGGGAGATGAGCCAAGGTAAGACCGAAGCCCAAGATAATAAGAGCAACGCCAAGGCCAAGACCACAAAGAGCAAAGGGACGAAGGAGGTTCCCCCGGCAAGACCATTGCCGGGGGAGCCTCAGCAGCCCTGGCAAGATCCTTGCCGGGACAGCTCGCCCCACACCAACAGAGCGAGCCACCCTTGAGCCCACGGTCCCCGACGCCATCATCCACGTTGGGCCAGGGCTCGGGAGGCACCTCCGTGGTGGCATGCAGATCTTTGTGAAGACATATTCAAGATCAGATGAGGATCAGAAGACGACGATCCTCGGCAAGATCCTTGCCGAGGAAGACCACCAGACCCCCGGCAAGGCCCTTGCCGGGGACCACAGCGCGCCACAGGAAGACCCTTGCCGGGCCACACGGCAAGACCCTTGTCGGGCCACCCGGCAAGGCCCTCACCAAGGACGCCAGTAGGGCCACCACCAATCCCAAGCCAACCAAACTTCCACCGCCGTTCACATGGAGTTGCCAGCCCAACCAGCTGGGCGGGCACCTGCGTGGCAACATGCAGCTCCCAGGCCAACTCATCGAGCACCAGCGTGGCGGCATGCAGATCTTCGTGAAGGCTCCGCCACTGCGCCACCTCAGCTGCCTGCCTACCTGCACGGCACCACACACCTCACTGGCCAGGGCGCGTGTCAAAGCGAGGAGGAGCGGCGACGAACGGGACGGGCCTCGCCCCCGTCCCCAATAAAGCAAGGGGACACCTAAGCTACGCATTAAATGCGTCTTGTCCTGTAATACGAGCGATAAGCTCAGGGCAATGTACGCCTTTCCACCTCTTGTGTGCCACTGTGGCAGCCCCTTTCGACTATAAAAGGAGGCCCATGGCATACTGGAGAAGGATTCGGCTCTTTCGAACCACGCACTGACCACAGCTAGTTCGAGAGCTCAAGAACTCTCTGAAATACACCCACCAAAGCAGGACTAGGGTTTTATGCATCCTCGCGGCCTGAACCTGGGTAAATGATCCTTGTGTTGGCTACTAACCCTGCTCTTCTCGCAACCCCACGCCCCGGCAACCGTAGTAGGGATTCTTGTGATCCCATAGGTGTCGTTCCACACCGACATCTTTGGCACGCCAGGCAGGGGCATGCATAGTTGTGAGAATCTGGTCTGGTAATCAGCCTAGCAGTTCTTCGTCGCCATGGCTCCTAAGAAGAAGACGGCCACAGCGGTCGGCTCGTTGGGAGCTGAACGGCCCGTGCCGGTGCGGGTGAGCAGTGGACCGATCGCAGACAGGACCCGGGCCGCGGTCCGCGAGCACCAGCATCGCCCTGGTAGTCATAGCCTGGCGAGCAGCGTCGTTCGCGCACCAGACGACAGGCCACACGTCGCCGGATCCAAAGACGGAGATGGGCCCCCCGCAGGCGGCGGGGGGCCCTCCAGGGGTGTCGTTGTGCCACCTCCGGGCGGCGCAGCGATCTCCAGGACACCCACACCGGCGACCACTGCGCGCTCTTCCCATGGTGTGCGCGCCGAGCAGCGTCACCACGTTGGTGACCCTGAGCACTGCCGTGGGAAGAGCCCCGTGCGTCGTCCGCAGGATGAAGGGGTTCAGCACGCCCGCCGAAGCGCTGGCAAAAATGGCACGCAACCGCTGGGTCGTAACGGAGCTCCTTCTAACGTAGTTAGAAGTCGAAGCGTGCCGCGATCCATGTAGCTGTCACCGCCGCCCACGCCAGCAGAAGCTTTGGCGCGCGCGCAGCTGCTCCTCGACTTCCCTCCTGCTGCGAAGAAGCTTGACGAGTGGAGGGCCACCATCCGGAGCCTCGTCACCGTCGCCAACAAAGACGATCCGCGACCGGCGGGACCCTTGGGTCGGCGCTCCACCGAGCCACCGCATGCTGGCGCTGGGAGGACCCGTGGAGTTGCGGCCACGGTGCACTCTCCTCCTCCTCACCAGCCGCCACGGGCGTCGGCCCGTCGTGACGACGCTTGTGATAACATCTCCATAGCGTCGTCCGACCCGCAGACCCTCCACGACCAGTGCCAGGTCCTTCGGGAACGAGCTCACGAAGACGCTCGAACCACCGTCGAGCGCTGGCGTGAAACGCGCCGCCAGTCGGACAAGCGGGCGGGACCCGCTATGGACCACACGGCACCGGGGGGCTCTGGCGGCCTACCTTACGAGGTGGACTGCCCGGCCTTTACTCGTGAGCTGCGGCAGTTCTAGTGGCCGTCCCACCGCACGTTCAAGCCCGACGTCGGCGAGAAGTACACTGGCAAGACCCATCCGTCCGAGTTCCTCAGCATCTACACCATCGCGATGCAGGCTGCTGGGGCTCGCGATGACAAGGTGCTTGCCAACTATTTCCCGCTGGCGCTCAAGCCCAATGTGATGTCTTGGTTGATGCACTTGCCTGTGGATTCCATTTCTTCTTGGTCGGATCTGTGCCATGAGTTCGTTAGCACCTTCACAGGAGGCCACCAAGCTCATGGCTAGGCCAGTGATCTGCACATCATTCCCTAGAAAGAAGGGGAAACCCTGCGCAAGTATATCCAGAGGTTCAGCCGGGTGCAGTACAACATCCCCGACGTTCATCCCGCCGCTGTGATTAGCGCTTTCCACCAGAACGTGCGCAATCGCAAGATGCGCGTGGTGCTGGTGATGACCAAGGTTAAGGATGTGGCCGAGCTCTACGTTCTGGCCGATAGGTGCGCCTGGGCTGAAGAGGGAAGGAAGTACCCCGGCGAAGACGCCGGCGCGGAAACCGACTCTACCGATGAAGACGCCGCTACCCCGACGAAGAAGGGCCGGCGTCGCAACAGGAAACGCAAAGCCAAGGCCGTGCTTGCCGTTGAGGGATCTAACGACATCGGTGCCGGCAAGAAGGTCAAGGCAGGCGCCCCCGACAAGGAGATTGCCGGGTGCGCCGCCTGCCGGGCCTTTGCGGCTACCGACAAGCCAGGAAGCTCCGGCAAGCAATACTGCAAGATCCACCGCACCAAGGGCCACGACCTCCAGTACTGCCGACAAGTCAAGCTGCTTGCTGAGAAGCAAAAGGCCGAGTACAAGAGGCGGGACAAGGAGAAGGACCAGGACGGTGTTGAGGGATCCGGCAAGAAGCGTGGCAGCCAAGGAAGCCACCCCGGCAAGGACAACCAGCAAGAGAGGCCCGCCCGGGGCCGTGACAAGAAACAAGAAGATGATGATCACGACGAGGACGACGAGTCGTGTGAGCAAGGGTTCCAGAAGGCTATGGAGGCCATGTGTGTTGATGGCGGCGCCTCACTGCATACCTCTCACCGCCAGCTTAAGCAGTGGGCGCGTGAGATTACAGCAACAGAGCCGTGATTCGACGCTCAGAAGCCGTTGAAGTGGTCCAGCACACTCCTCATCTTTGACGCCGAGGACCACCCTGGCCGCACTACCGCGGTCGGGTGTTTGCCATTGTTGGTCTCACCAACGATACGCAACCTCAGGGTTAACAAGATGTTGGTTGACGGTGGGGCCGGCCTGAATCTGATCTCGCCTGTCGTGATCAAAAGGTTGCAAATCCCTGACGGAGACCTCGAGGAAATGGGCACGTTTCAAGGGGTCAATCCGGGGAGGAGCCAGCCGAAGGGAAAGGTCACACTGCCCGTGACATTTGGAGGAGAGTTGAACTACAGGACGGAGAGGATCGTCTTCGACGTGGCCGAGATCCCCTTGCCCTACAATGGGATCCTCGGCCGCCCAGCGCTAGCCAAGTTCATGGCGGCGTCACACTACGCCTACAACATGCTAAAGATGCCCGGGCCGTTGACCATCATCTCCGTCCCCTCCGACAAGAAGGACGCGCTGATTTGCGCCGACCAACTCTACCGGGAAGCAGTTGCAGCAGATGCCACCAAGGCGCCTGCTCCTGCCACTGAAGCCCCGGGAGGGAAGAAGAAGCCCGGCAAGACCTCTCACACCCACTCCGGCAAGCGCACCTCTTCGGAGTGTTGTGCTGCCGTCGAGGACGTGCCAGAGAGCTCTACCGGCAAGAGCAAGAGATCCAGAGCTGAGCCACCGCAGACCAAGAAGGTGTCCGCCAGGGAGGATGGCACGGGAGGGGCCTTCACCATAGGCTCCACCCTTGGCAACAAATAGGAAGGCGTGCTCGTCACCTTCCTGTGGGCGAATTCGACGTGTTTGCATGGCAAGCATCCGACATCCCAGGTGTTCCCAGGGAGGTGATTGAGCACCACCTAGTTGTTTGCCCCCATGCGTGGCCCATCAAGCAGAAGGTCAGAAAGCAGGCTCTGGAGAGGCAGGAGTTCATCACAGAGGAAATCAGGAAGCTGGAAGCGGCAGGGTTGGTGAGAGGAGTGCTCCACCCGACGTGGTTGGCCAATCCGGTAGTGGTGCGCAAGGCGAATGGGAAGTGGAGGCTGTGTATTGATTACACAGATAACAATAAGGCTTGTCCTAAGGACCCCTTCCCGTTGCCACGCATCAACTAGATCACTGACTCCACGGCCGGGTGTGATCTGTTATCATTCCTCGACGCCTACTCGGGTTACCACCAGATCTTCATGACAAGAGAGGATGAAGAAAAGACAGCGTTCATCACCCCATGTGGTACGTATTGCTTTTTACGGATTCCTTTCGGGTTGAAGAGCACTGGCTCAACATTTGCAAGAGCAGTCCAAATTTGTTTTGAACCTCAGCTCCATAGAAATATGGAGGCCTACGTGGATGACATAGTGGTCAAAACCAAAGACGGACCAACTCTTGTGCAAGATCTAGAAGAGACATTTGCCAACCTGCGCAAGATCAACCTCAAGCTGAACCCTGAGAAGTGTGTCTTCAGTGTTCCATCCGGCAAGCATCTCAGATTCTTTGTGTCGCAGCGCGGGATCGAGGCAAACCCAGACAAAATCAAGGCTATTGAGCAGATTGAGGCACCCAAGTGGATCAAAGATGTGCGTCGGCTCACCGGCTGCGTTGCCGCCATGAGCCGATTCATCTCCAAGTCCGCCGAGCGCGCCCTTCCTTTCTTCAAAATCTTGAAGAAGGCAGGCCCAATGGAGTGGACCCCAGAAGCCGAGGCGGCATTACAGGATTTGAAGATATACCTTTCCTCCACACCAATACTGGTTGCGCCTAAACCACAAGAGTCGTTGCTGCTGTATCTGGCGGCGACGAATCAAGTGGTCAGCTTCGCGCTAGTGGCGCAGAGGGAGGTTAACGAGGAGGCAGTGACGGCGGCAGAACCAGCGGATGGCAAGCCCAAGATTCCCCCGGCAGGGCCTGGTGCCGGCAAGGCAAGGCCCCCGGGAGAGTCTGGTGCCACCGAGGCAGTGTCCGCGCAGTCAAGAGAGGTGGTGCAGAAGAAGGAAATGATGCAGCACCCGGTTTACTTTGTCAGATCCCTCTTGCAGGGAGCTAGATCGAGGTACTCCGGTGTGCAGAAATTGCTCTTCGGCCTCCTTATGGCCTCGAGGAATCTGCATCATTACTTCCAAGCCCACGAGATCACTGTCGTCACCCGCCTCCCGTTGCAACGGATACTGCATAACCCAGATGCAACCGGGAGGATTGTGGAGTGGGCCTTGGAGTTATCAAGTTTCGGTTTGAAGTTTGAAAGTACCTCGACAATTCAGAGCAGAGTCTTGGCGGAGTTCATTCCAGAATGGACCTCAACGCCTGACGAAGAAATCCAGGAGACCACTCTCCCCGGCAAGGAGCAAGATCGCGACTGGGTCATGTACTTTGATGGGGCTTTCTCGCTGCAAGGCGCCGGTGCCGGTGTGCTGCTTGTCGCACCTACCGGGGAGCACCTCAAGTACGTGATCCAGATGCACTTCCCCAAGAGATGTCCACCAACAACACTGTTGAGTACGAGGGATTGCTTGCCGGACTCAGGATCGCGGTAGACCTCAGGGTAAGAAGATCATCGTCAGGGGAGACTCGCAGCTTGTTGTCAGGCAGGTCAACAAGGATTACCAGAGCCCATTGATGGAAGCTTACGTAGATGAAGTGAGGAAGCTGGAGGAGCGCTTTGACGGTATCCAAGCGGAGCACGTCCCCCGAATGGAGAACGAGACCGCCGATTACCTGTCAAAGCATGCCGCATTCAACCTACCTGTGGAACCGGGTACCTTTTTTCTCCGGCTAACTCAACCATCCGTCAAACCATCAACGGGGCCGAACAAGCGAAGGAAGTCGGGTCCCGGCAAGTACTTTCCTACCGAGCCCTCTGGGGCTGCCGGCAAGGTTGCTGCCGCGGACGCTGAGCCTGCCCAAGAGCAGCTGCCTCCGGCAGGGCGTCAAGCCCTAGCCGTAGAGACAGCCGCTCCCATGGCGGAAGAAATGCCTTTGGTCCTTGCCGTCGAGCCCCAGGCTCCGGCGTGGGCGCAGCATACCGTCCGATTCCTCCAAACAGGGGAGCTTCCTGAGGAGCAGGAAGAAGCGGAGAAAGTAGCCCGTCGGTCCGCCCTGTGCCAGTTCGTCGATGACGTCCTGTACAGGAGAAGGCCGAACGGCGAGAAATTGAACTGCATCCCCCGGGAGGAAGGACTGGAGCTGTTGGCGGAGATACATGGAGGCATATGTGGCTCCCACATAGGGTCGAGGGACCTTGCCGGAAAGGCGTTCCGGCAAGGTTTCTTCTGGCCCACCGCCCTCCAGGATGCGACGGCACTAGTAACCAAGTGTGAAGCGTGTCAGTTCCATTCAAAAAAGCTTCATTAACCAGCCCAAGCCCTTCAAACAATCCCTCTCTCCGGGCCATTCTCGGTCTGGGGGCTCGACATACTGGGCCCTTTCCCCCGCGCCGTCGGGGGCTTTGAGTACTTGTACGTTGCAATTGACAAGTTCACGAAGTGGCCGGAGGTGGAAGCAGTGAGAAAGGTGACTGCTCAGTCAGCTTTCAAGTTTTTCAAAGGACTGGTCTGCCATTTTGGTGTGCCAAATAGAGTCATCACCGAGAACAGCACGCAGTTCACGAGCCACACCTTCATGCAATACATTCAAGACCTCGGCAGCAAGGTCTGTTTTGCTTCCGCGGCACACCCACTGAGCAACGGCCAAGCGGAGAGGGCGAATGCTGAAGTGTTGCGGGGCCTAAGGACAAAGACTTTTGACAAGCTGCGCGAGAGCGGAAGGCGCTGGATTGATGAATTGCCGGCGGTTCTTTGGTCGATCAGGACGACGCCAAATCGAGCCACCAGCAAGACACATTTTGCCCTGATCTACGGGGCAGAAGCAGTTCTCCCCACGGAACTCATATATGGGTCACCTCGAGTGCTCGCTTATGATGAGCTTGAGCAAGAGCAGTTGTGCCAAGATGACGCGACACTCCTTGAGGAAGATCGTCTTCGGGCGGCTGTGAGAGCAACGCGCTACCAACAAGCCTTGCGCCGCTACCATAGCCGCAAGGTTCATGCCCGAAGCTTTGAGGAAGGCGACCTTGTTCTTCGGCGCGTTCAGTCGGCCAAGAATGCCAACAAGTTGACGCCGAAGTAGGAAGGCCCTTATCGGGTAATACGAGTCACCAGGCCCAACGCAGTCCGCCTGGAGACCGAAGATGCCATCCCAGTGAGCAACTCCTGGAACATCGAGCATCTTCGCAAGTTTTTACCCATAAGGCGCGGCTTGCCGGGCCTCCCGGCAAGCCACCTTTTGTACAAGCTTTGCCGACAAGGCATGTAACCCTTCGTACAAAGCCAGGCGCAGACCCTGAGCATAAATAAATGAAGCATTGGCGCCCTAAGTCATAGCATGCATGCTAGGTCGAGTCTCTTCCTTGGTTAGGGTTGATAGTGCTCAGCAGCGACTAACCCCTAGCTTAGAGGTCGAGTGCGCGTCTATCTGTTTTCTCTTCTGTCCTCCTTTGGTTCACAGGGCACATGAGCACTTCTGCCGAGATACTTGGAAGAAAGGAAACGGACTGGCGTCCCGACCCCAGCAAACCAGAGTTGCCGGGGAATGCAAGCAGAAGGGTCCAACCGCGGCAAGATGAGATTGCCGGGGGCTGCAGATCCAGATAAGTCTTTCATCCTCTGTCATGCATTTCGGAACGGAACTGGGGCATGTGAAACCTCGTTTTTATCTCTAGGCTGCCGTGCTCCCCTTTTTCCTATACCTAAGTATTATTTCCTGGGTCCGGATTTGGTTGTAGCCGCGGCGGCAAGGAGGTAGAACGAGGAGCCTAAAGCCCACTTCATCCCTGCCTCCGCCAAGAGCGCGCGAATGGTCAAGTGGAGTGGGGGGACGGCAAGGCCTGTTGCCGGGCTAAAAACGTTTATCTTAAATAATAACAAGGATTCGCTCCTTGTCACGGGGTCTACCCATGAACGAAAAACCCGGCAAGCATCCCTTTTTCATTAAAAACATCCCATACAGGTACAGTTCATACGGAATGAAAAACATGAGCAAGGGGATTACGAGTTCTGAATTTAACAAAGGCCCGCAGGCTTACAAACTAAAGAAGAGAGATAAGATGCCCGTGATCCTTTTCTTGTCCCTCTCCTCAGGAGGCAGGTCAAGGAGGCGAGAGAGCAAAAGGGGCGCCTAGGCGAGCTACGAGCAACAGAAAGCACCAAGAGAACACCTCGGTGACCGCCCAGGGGCGGGCCGGTGATGACGGTGCCGGGAAAGGAGCTGGAAGACGAGGTGGCAGGACCGGCAATACGCGACGAAGGCATCGGTGCCCGCGTACTCCAAGTTGACGGCCTTGCCGCCCGCCCTCTTCCTCTTCCGCAGCCTCCCGACGCCAGCCGCCCAAGGAGACGGCCCCGAGAAGTTCAAGGAGCTGGCTCCGCCCCCGGCAAAACAGTGCCAGAGGAGCGGCCAGGTGCAGTTGTTGCTGCTGCCGCACGGCCCAGGCGCGGGGCGTCCGACGCCTAGTCGGACTCGTCCCCGCCGTCTGCCCCGGTGTCCTCCTCATCACTTTCGCTCGAGGAAGAGCTTTCATCGTCTGAATCTCCATCGGAGGAGCTCTCCACGCAGCACTTCAGGCGAGTCCCGAAGTCGCCGAAGACCTTGACGGAGAGCAGGCCGTCCTCCATTAATTTGAAGTAGAGGACGAGCCCCGCCTTCAGGCTGTGGATACGAGCGAACATCGTCCACCCACGACAGAGGTACATGACCCGAGGAGCCGGGAAGTCAACGTCGACCCGCGTGCCCCCATTCCCACAACCCGCATGTGCAATCTGAGGGATTGGGGCGGGTCACGCTCCATCTCCCGAGCGAACGGGGCGGGAAGACGAGACGGCGACGCGGAGGCCGGCGCAGCCTGATGAAGAACTCACGGGGCTGGTCTCCAACACGGCCTTCCATTGGAAAAGGCATCATTGGCGGGGGCGAAGCCGGCGCGCCGCCCCGTCCTCCTCTTCCCCGAGCACTACGACCTCTGCCCAGGCCTCGCCCACGGCCTCGCCCCCTCCCCCTTCCCCTCGCGGCCGGCTCCACCACCGCGGGCTCAGGAGGAGGAGGGACGCGCTGTCGAGCGGCGACCCTCGCCGCCACCGTCGAGGGACCAGGATTCCCCTTCTCCATGGCGAGTGGAAGGAAGAAGCATAAGCGAGAGTAGATAGACGACGGAAGAGTGCGGGACGCCGTCCCCCCTTCCCCCTCTTTATAAGGAGGCGGGGACAGGGCTCGGCCGCCCTGCTCGGCCAATCCAGCCATCAGAGGCGCAGGGAATCAGGACCGACCCGCTGCCCCAACCAGCGACGGCCCGGTTTCCCGCCTCCACCGCTTGCACCCCAGGTGCATGGAGGACACATGGCGGACGCGCAGAAACCGAGGGGACAGGCGAAGCGACCTCTCCCCACCCCGTGATCGTGGGGAGTGGACGCCTTGAAGACCGCGCCCCGACCCCGTTCAGTAAATGAGCCACGCCTCCATGCCTCCCTCTTTTTACGGGGAAGGCACGAGCCGCCTCTTTACTGCGATGTGACGCATGCGTGTGGAAACCGCCCCAGGCATGCCGCCCACGTCACGCACACCCCTCCACGCCGCGCTGCGCGCGCGGGTCGTGGGAACCGCCGCGCGTGAAAAGTTTTACCGTGGTAAAAACCGCCCCGCCTGCCTGCGCACCGATTTTGGGCCTGGCCCAACAACGTGTCGCGCTTATGTGTGGCCCGGGCCCGGGGGCTCCTGTCGGTGTACAAAAAGTGGGATGCGTTTTTGTACCCCTATACCTGTGCACGGGCAGTCGGAGCCGCGCCTACGGTCACGCCAAGCAGAACAGGGGAGGTGACCAAGGTAAGACCAAAGCCCAAGAAAATAAGAGCAACGCCAAGGCCAAGACCACAAAGAGCAAAGGGACGAAGCAGGTTCCCCCAGCAAGACCCTTGCCGGGGCAGCCTCAGCAGCCCTGGAAAGATCCTTGCCGGGACAGCTCATCCCACACCAACAGAGCGAGCCACCCTTGAGCCCACGGTCCCCGAAGCCATCATCCACGTTGGGCCAGGGCTCGGGAGGCACCTCCGTGGTGGCATGCAGATCTTTGTGAAGACATATTCAAGATCAGATGAGGATCAGAAGACGACGATCCTCGGCAAGATCATTGCCGAGGAAGACCACCAGACCCCCGGCAAGGCCCTTGCCGGGGACGACAGCGCGCCATGGCAAGACCCTTGCCGGGCCACCCGGCAAGGCCCTCACCAAGGACGCCAGCAGGGCCACTGCCAGGCCCATGCCAACCAAACTTCCACCGTCGTTCACATGCAGCTGCCAGCCCAACCAGCTGGGCGGGCACCTGCGTGGCAACAAGCAGCTCCCAGGCCAACTCATCGAGCACCAGCGTGGCGGCATGCAGTTCTTCGTGAAGGCTCCGCCACTGCGCCACCTCAGCTGCGTGCCAGCCTGCATGGCACCACACGCCTCACTGGCCAGGGCGCGTGTCAATGCGAGGACGAGCGGCGACGGACGGGACGGGCCTCGCCCCCGTCCCCAATAAAGCAAGGGGACACCTAAGCTACGCATTAAATGCGTCTTGTCCTGTAATACGAACGATAAGCTCAGGGCACTGTACGCCTTTCCACCTCCTGTGTGCCACTGTGGCAGCCCCTTTCGACTATAAAAGGAGGCCCATGGCACACTGGAGAAGGATTCGGCTCTTTCGAACCACGCACTGACCACAGCTAGTTCGAGAGCTCAAGAACTCTCTGAAATACACCCATCAAAGCAGGACTAGGGTTTTACGCATCCTCGCGGCCCGAACCTGGGTAAACGATCCTTGTGCTGGCTACTAACCCTGCTCTTCTCGCAACCACGAGCCCCGGCAACCGTATTAGGGATTCTTGTGATCCCATAGCTGACGTTCCACACCGACAGACGTGTTAAAGGGGTTGTCAATCCCCTCCGGTACGGCGCCTCAAGATAAGCAAACAGACGTGAGATAAATTGTAGTAGATTGATAGATCGAATGCCAAACAAAATAAATAAGAATAAATTGCAGCAAGTTTTTTTTTGTATTTTTGGTTTAATAGATCTGAAAATAAATGCAAAGGAAAAGCAAATCGCAAAGGCAAATATATGAGAAAGAGACCCGGGGGCCGGAGGTTTCACTAGTGGCTTCTCTCGAGAAAATAGCAAACGGTGGGTGAACAAATTACTGTTGGGCAATTGATAGAACTTCAAATAATCATGACGATATCCAGGCAATGATCATTACATAGGCATCACGTCCAAGATTAGTAGACCGACTCCTACCTGCATCTACTACTATTACTCCATACATCGACCGCTATCCAGCATGCATCTAGTGTATTAAGTTCATGGAGAAATGGAGTAATGCAATAAGAACGATGACATGATGTAGACAAGATCTATCTATGTAGAGATAGACCCCATCGGTTTATCCTTAGTAGCAACAATACATACGTGTCGGTTCCCCTTCTGTCACTGGGATCAAGCACCGTAAGATCGAACCCACTACAAAGCACCTCTTCCCATTGCAAGATAAATAGATCCAGTTGGCCAAACAAAACCCAAATATCGGAGAAGAAATACAAGGCTATAAGAAATCATGCATATAAGAGATCAAATAAACTCAAATAACTTTCATGGATATAAAAAGATATAACTGATCATAAACTCAAAATTCATCAGATCCCAACAAACACACCGCAAAAAGAGTTACATCATATGGATCTCCAAGAGACCATTGTATTGTGAATTCAGCGAGAGAGAGGAAGCCATCTAGCTACTAACTACGGACCCGAAGGTCTACAAAGAAATACTCACGCATCATCGGAGAGGCACCAATGGAGTTGGTGAACCCCATCCGAGATGGTGTCTAGATTGGATCTGGTGGTTCTGGACTCTGCGGCGCCTGGATGAATATTTCGTCGGCTCCCCTAGGGTTTTGGGAATATTGGGGTATTTATAGAGCAAAGAGGCGGTCCGGGGGGCACCCGAGGTGGGCACAACCCACCAGGGCGTGCCTGGGCCTCCTGGCGCGCCCTGGTGGGTTGTGCTCTCCTCGAAGCACCCCCAGGTGCAGCTCGGGCCCATTATGTGTCTTCTGGTCCATAAAAAATCTTCATGAAGTTTCGTTGCATTTGGACTCCGTCTGATATTGATTTCCTGCGATGTAGAAAACATGCAGAAAACAGCAACTGGCACTTGGCACTATGTCAATAGGTTAGTACCAAAAAATGATATAAAATGACTATAAAATGATTATAAAACATCCAATATTGATAATATAACAACATGGAACAATCAAAAATTATAGATACGTTGGAGACGTATGAGTCACCTAGCGGTGCATCAAGTACATAATTCTTTTGTGCAGCAAACATGATAATTCTCAGATCACGGACCCAGTCCGCATCATTGCTACTATCATCTTTCAACTTTTCACGAGGAACATATCAAAAATATATAGGAGCTATATCGCGAGCTATTGATCTACAACATAGATATGCAAATACTGTCAGGACTAAGTTCATGATAAATTAAGTTCAATTAATCAAATTAATTAAGAACTCCCACTTAGATAGACATCCCTCAAGTCATCTAAATGATACGTTATCCAAATCAACTAAACCATGTCAGATCATCACGTGAGATGGAGTAGTCATCAATGGTGAACATCTCTATGTTGATCATATCTACTATATGATTCACGTTCGACCTTTCGGTCTCCAGTGTTCCGAGGCCATATCTGCATATGCTAGGCTCGTCATGTTTACCCCGAGTATTCTGCACGTGCAAAAACTAGTTGGTGTGTTCCTTCAAAAGGCCCATATGGCCCATAGGATTGCCGGGGGTAGCCGAAACACCTTCCGGTGACCCGATAAGTACTCAATTCCCTCCGGAACACTTCCGATGTCCGAATAGCATCGTCCTATATATCAATCTTCACCTCTCGACCATTTCGAGACTCCTCGTCATGTTCGTGATCTCATCCGGGACTCTAAACAACATTCGGTCACCAAATCACAAAACTCATATAATACTAAATCGTCATCAAACGTTAAGCCTGCGGACCTACGGGTTCGAGAACTATGTAGACATGACTGAGACACATTTCTGGTCAATAACCAATAGCGGAACCTAGATGCTCATATTGGCTCCTACATATTCTACGAAGATCTTTATCGGTCAAACCGCATAACAACATACTTCATTCCCTTTGTCCATCGGTTTGTTACTTGCCCGAGATTCGATCATCGGTATCCACATACCTAGTTCAATCTCGTTGCCGGCAAGTCTCTTTACTCGTTCCTTAATACATCATCTTGTAACGAACTCATTAGTCACTTTGCTTGCAAGGCTTCTTATGATGGCATTAATGAGAGGGCCCAGAGATATCTCTCTGATACTCGGAGTGACAAATCCTAATCTCGATCTATGCCAACCCAACAAACACCTTCAGAGATACCTGTAGAGCATCTTTATAATCACCCAGTTACGTTGTGATGTTTGATAGCACACAAGGTATTCCTTCAGTATCCGGGAGTGCATAATCTCATAGTCGAAGGAATATGTATTTGACATGAAGAAAGCAATAGCAATAAAACTAAACGATCAATATGCTAAGCTAACGGATGGGTCTTGTCTATCACATCATTCTCCTAATGATGTGATCCCGTTCATCAAATGACAACACATGTCTATGGTTAGGAAACTTAACCATCTTTGATTAACGAGCTAGTCTAGTAGATGCTTACTAGGGACATGGTGTTTTGTCTATGTATCCACACATGTATCAAGTTTCCGGTTAATACAATTCTACCATGAATAATAAAAATTTATCATGATATAAGGAAATATAAAATAACAACTTTATTATTGCCTCTAGGTCATATTTCCTTCATCGTCTACTTCCGCTGCAACTCAGAGTCGGTAACAATATCTGATCCAAACCGTTCATCACATCTTCATAGTGCTCCTGGTTGATCGTAGGGCGACTTTTTGTTTTCTACTATGTTGCCCAATAGATCTCTCTTCCAATCCGGGGGAAGATGTCCAGGAGGGAGGCGAAGATGGTGAGGATCGCGCGGGGGGGGGGGGGATGTTGGCGCGGCTGCGTGAGATTGATGCATGGCTCCCGACGGAGTGTCTGATGTACGACGAGGTGTACGTGATTCGGGAGGGGCAAAGGAATGAGGAGATGGCGCGTTGCTTCCACAACTTCTAGCCACAACCGGCCATTGCGGTGGTCCTCTGGGAGATGCTGGAGGTGGATTCGGTGGATCTAGTCAAGTAGTACAAGTGGGTAGCATTCCAGTCACACATTTTTTAGTCTTCTGTCGCCTGCGTCAGGGACGATGGCGATGTTGATCCAGATATCCGGCGAGGAACCAACAAGTCCACATCGGGCGAAGGAGGCGATGGCTTATCCCCGCTTCTCGGACTGCCTTCGGGCCCTCTCTCACGCACAGTAGGTCGCTCTCTGGCTGGCAGCCGCTGGCTGGAGACGATTCCGACAGGCCTGAGGAAGTTTCTTCATCAGATTACTCAGGTAGTTTTGACTTTTCCTCTAAATATCTGCTTTCTACTTCACATATGAGTGGGATGAAATAGCGGAGGGAAAGGTGAATCATAAAAACAAAAAAAAGATGATAATAAAATTAATACCATACGATACCATGATTTTGGGATGAGATGTGGAGTCAATTTGAAGGGGGGCGGGTAAGATTGATCTATAAGAAACAATGGTGAAATTGGAGTCGAGGAAATATGTCGGTGTCGTGACAGGTGCATCACGCACCCACGGTGTGCCTCACGGTTGCCATGGACCAAGTTCAAGAAGAAGAGAAGAGATGCGTGCCACCTTCCTCCTTGATGGTGGTATGCAGATCTTCGTGAAGAAGAGTATCAGTGCGAAGATCCATCAAGAGAGCTTTGGGACGGTGGTGGCATGCATATCTTTGTATAACAAATGTTGCATCCTCCTCCGATGCCCGCAAAGTTCAGCAAGTATCCAACCAAGACGTCTGGCAAAGACGGATAACCAAGACCCAGGAATGATCCCACCCGGCAATGGCTATCCACAGCTGGTGCGCACTCAGCCAGCCTTCGACAGCAAGCTACCGCACCACCTATGCGTGGCACAGCGGTCCTGCGCTCGCAGGGCTCTCACGACACGTGGCCGGTGGGCAGGCGTGCTAGACAATTGATGATAACCCACAAGTATAGCGGATCAATTGTAGCCTTTCTCGATAAGTAAGAGTGTCGAACCCAACCAGGAGCTAAAGGTAGAATTAATATTCCCTTCAAGTTCTACTAACCACCAATAAAACTCTATGCACACTTCAAGTTCGCTTTACCTACAACAAGAATAAAAGTAGAGGTACTTTGTAGCTATAAAGGGACAGGTTTGCAAGATAATAAAGAATGTGAAATTATAAGTTAGGTGTTGTTTTACTAAAAGAACAATTAAGTTAGTATAGCAAGTGCGGAAAAGTGGTGGTAGGACTTGCGGAATTGTCCCTAAGAAATTGGATACGTGACCAGACCGATAACAAGTTTTTATGTGGGAGAGGCCATAGCTAGCATGTCATCCCTTACTTGGGATTCTATGCACTTATGATTGGAACTATTAGCAAGCATCCGTAACTACCAAAATTCATTAAGGTAAAACCCAACCATAGCATTAAGATATATTGGCCCCCCTTCAATCCCGTATGAATCAATTTCTATGGTAGGAAGAAGCTTCTATCACTCTTGCCCTCCAACACATAGTACTATCAACATATAACTAACCCTATGGTGTGATCAACACACGCGTTCATATGATGGGCACCAAAGGACAACAACATAACCACAAGATATTTAAACCAATCATAGCAATTCACCAATCACCCAGAGGACAACAAAAATCTACTCAAACATCATAGGATGGCAACATATCATTGGATAATAGTATGAAGCATAAAGCACCATGTTCAAGAGGGGATACAACGGGTTACGGGAGAGTGGACCGCTGAATATAGATGAGGGTAGGATATGGAGGTGTTGATGAAGATGACGAAGTTGCTAGTGTAGATCGCCGTCACACGATGATTGCCCCGGTGACGTTCCGGCGCCACATGGACAAAGGGGGGTAGAGCCCCCCTCCTCCTTCTTCCTTAGCCTTCCCCCTAGATGGAAGGAGGATTTCCCATATGGTCCTTGGCTATGATGGCTCCCGGAGGGCAGGAGCCTCTCCGTGATTGCATCTCTCTCTCTGTATCTCCGTTTCTCTTTTGTTTCGCGTTTGTTTTCGGACCCCTTCATCATTTTTTATATTCTCGGAGATCCGTAACCCCGATCGGCCTGAAATTTTGAGGGGATTTTTATCCGGAAATTATCTTTCTTGTGGCGAAAGAAGGGCTGCAATCGACTTACGAGGGAGTCACAAGGCAACACGGTGCGGCCTACCCCCTAGTCGTGCCACGTCGCCTTGTGGCCACCTCGGACACCGCATTGCATTGATTCTTCTTTCCAAAAATCACATATATTCCTAAATAAATCTCCGTAAATGTAACATCCCAAAAGTCTAAATTTTGGAATCTTATATTAAATAAATAGTTCTGATCGTTGTTTGATTGTTGTGTGAATGATTGTGTGAAATTGAGTGAAATTTTAAAGTTTTTGAAAGTTGAATGAGAGGGAATAAAAGGACTTTCCCAAACTTTCATGCTTTCTTTATGATCTCCATGAATGCAAATTCATTTCACCACAAAACCCTAGAGTGAAGATAATAAGACTTCTTCCATTTAAAGAAATGAAAAGTGGTTTTGAAAAGCGAATTCCTTTTGGAAGCAATTCAAATTCATAAAACTTTATGCAAATCAATGATTTTCATGATGGTAGATAAAATGACTTCTTCAAAGATGAGTTGGAAGTTTAAAAGAAACAATTTGAAAAGCCCCTTTGAAGTTATTTGAAACCCACCTTCCTTTTGAAGTTATTTGAAATTTGAAATTTCAAATTCTCTCAAAGTTATTCAAATGAGAGAAGTAATATGACACTTTTAAAAAAATTAGAGGCATTTGAAATATATTTGAATAAGGAAAAACGAAATGATTTGGAAGTGGTTTGAAATTCAAATTCAAAACCACTTAGGAATTATTTGATTTTTATTCAAATTATTTTTCTCCAAAAAATAAAATATGTGGAAATAAGGGTAAAATGATTCCCTTCAATGAAAAATTGGGAGAAAATGAATTTGAAATCATATTGGTATTTTAAAATATTTTTTTCTGAACTTTAAATGCAACAGTAGCACTGTTTGCATTATTGAATTTTTGTTGATTTTATTTGACTCGAAAAATAGTTCATGTTTTAGGATTTATTTTTCTGAATATTTTGATATATATATATATATTGTCTATATACATTCTTTTTCATTTTCTCCATTTTCCTTTTTTCTGTCAAAATTAAAAGTAGGAATTTTTTAAAGGAAACCCGCGACATGGCCCATTTAGCCAGATCTGGCCCAGCACTCGCGCGCGACCGAGTCCCTATGTGTGACGCCCCCGATTCAATCGTACACTAATCATACACGCAAATGTGTACGATCAAGATCAGGGACTCAAGATAAGATATCACAACACAACTCTAGACACAAATTAAAGTCATACAAGCTTTATATTACAAGCCAGGGGCATCGAGGGCTTGAATACATAGGCTCGAATACAAACGGGTGAGTGAAAGCAACAATATCTGAGTAAAGACATAAGTTAAACAAGTCTGCCTTAAGAAGGCTGGCACAAACTTCAACGATGATCGAAAAGGCAAGGCCTCCTGCCTGGGAGCCTCCTAACCACTCCTGGTCGTCGGCGGCCTCCAGGTAGTAGTACGCACCCTCAGGGTAGTAGTAGTTGTCATCGATGGTAGCATCAGGCTCCTGGCATCCGTCATCTGATCACATCAATTGGGCATAGGGGAAAAAGAGGTAGCAAAGCAGCCGTGAGTACTCATCCAAAGTACTCGCAAGACTTACATCAGAACTATGCTAAGTATGCATCAGTACCAAAGGAAGGGGCTGTATCTGTGGGCTAAACTGTAGAAATGCCAGAATAGAAGGGGAAGGCCTGGCCTATCGAAGACTAGCATCTTCAAGCATCTTGCAACATTTAGAAGAATAAAGAATAGCATATTATATTTAGCAAGGATGTTGTAGTGAACATGCCCAGAGATCCTTCCTCGACTCCCTGTGAGAAAGCAATCTCGGAGCCATCATATCCAATTATCATCTCCAGTAACGAGTTCTAGTTGTATAGATAGGGATACAACTCCAAGTCATCGTATTACCGTGAACACGGCTATTCGAATAGATAAACTTCCCTACAGGGGTGCACCACATTACCCAACACGCTCGATCACTCTGGCCGGACATACTTTCTTGGGTCATGCCCGGCCTCGAAAGATCAACACGTCGTAGCCCTACCTAGGCTCAACAGAGAGGCCAGCACGTCGGTCTATATCCTAAGCGCGCAGGGGTCTTGGGCCCATCGCCCTTTACACTCCTGCACATTGCGAGGGCGGCCAATGTCAGTCCTGGCAACCTCCTTATACAAGGCAGGTGCTTATGCGGGCCACCTGGACGCACGCCGCTCAATCGCTGACGTCCGAAGAGCTTCGACTGATACATACAACGCCGAGTGCCCATATCCGTTCCCGTGTGGTGGTTAGTGCGTATAGGTCAAAAGACCAACTCATATCAAATACCCAAACCGTTAATGTCTTGGGAGTGTGCGGTGACAAGCAGAGACTCACTATCTTGTGACCCCGTCGCCCCGTCTCGTGGACTTACGGCAAGGGCCCGGAATGCCCGTCCGTGCCACGTAGAAATCTCGCGGGTACCCTCCCGGTCAACCCGACTAGACATCAACTCGCGGGTACCCCTCAGGGTTGACCCGACTTCAACATGGTTCTGTGGTAAAGTCAAAGTAACTATGTGTCCAAAACACCAAGGGGGAATCCAAGGAATCGCCCTCAATTGAATCCACCTGATGTAATCGTCAAGGTGAACTAAGGAGGAATCACCCTTGATGGTTCACACTTGAGGGGTTGCACGACAGAGTCGTCATCAGGAGTGGTGAAGGAGGAATCACCCTCGATAGACCACGACAGATTAGCTATACTATAGAGTTATCATCAGTAGTGCATTACGAGGTATCACCCTCGACATTCGATAGTAGCGCTGCAGAGTCTTACAACCAAAGGGGGTGAGGTGATGTGTCGGGCCCTGGATGTCGATCACGTTGATCGAGTCACCTGGTAATCCAGCGGGGCAACAAGGACAAGGTGAGGGGCCATTCATGGATCACTATCCAACCTATACTAAGCAATTTAGGATAAGTAGGTAAGGTACAAGAGCAGGTTACAAAAGCAGGCTATGCATTAGAATAGGAGCAATCAAGTACAGTAGCAAAATCTAATGCAAGCAGGAGAGAGAGAATGGAATGGGCGATGTAGGAATTATCAAGGGGGTTTGCTTGCCTGGAAGCTTTGCAGACAGATACTGACCCTCGACGGTGAAGTAGTCGATCATCGGATCAACAACGGTCTCGGGGGTCTACCGGAAAAGAAGTAACAGAGGGGGAACATAATAAATAACAAAGCAACCAAAAGCATCACAAAGCATAACATGGCAATTCATGGTGCTAGGGGTGATCTAACGTAGCGCTACGCAATACACACGAAGCGAGAAAATATCCGGGAATATTTTCCCAGCGTTTGGCAGTTTTCGGACAGAGATCCAGAGGGGAAGGTTCCATGTTCGCTATGATGGGGGCATGTGACAGGTATGCAGATGGCGTATTCAGATTCGTTATATTTTTTCTAATTATTTTTCATATATGAATTATTTTCATCCAGGTTACGGTTTAATTTATATGATTTTCAAAGTTTTAAAAGATTTTCTAATTTTCTGGAATTGATTTAATTTGAAAATAAATTAAATATTATTTGCTAAGTGTACACAGATAAGTGTACACATCAGTGGCATTAGAGGTTGACAAGTGGGGCCTGTTGACTCGGCCAGGGTCCAGTCAGCAGAGGATGGCTGGTGGACCCTAGTGCTAAGTGAGCAGAGCATAGTCAACATATCTTATCCAAAGGAATAGTAAAACGGCCCCACTTGTCAGTTTAGATAGTTTAACTTAACCGTTATTTTAGCTCTTAATTAAACATGCGGGGCCCTGTGTCAGTCAGCGGGTTAGGGGTTAATTAGACGGTGGTTAGCACCTAATCTAATTGGTCGGGCCCACCCGCTGGCGGCAGCATACAAAGGCGACGGGGGATTGTCGGACTCGCGGCTCCGGCGACCATTTGGTCAATCGAGAGCGGCTACAGGGAGAGGGCGGCGGCCCGCGCCGAGGAAAGGTGACAGTGGGTGCGGGGCTGGCCGAGATCGATGACGGCGACGGCGTGCAGTCGCGGCAAAAGCCGGGCATGGGCGAGTGCGGGAGGAGGCATAGGCCGCGGCAGGCAGTTGCTAGCTCGGTTGGGTGCGGCGCGTCGAAGGCGGGCGTGATCGGCAGAGCTATAGGTGGCGGCGGCGCGAGACAGCAGTGCGGCAGGCGAGCAACAGAGCAACACGGCAGTGCAGTCAAGTGGCGAGTAGGGCGAGCGGCGAGCAGGGCGGGCAATGAGTGGAGCGACGACCAGCAGCAGCGATGACGCGGCAGCGGCAAAGGCAGCAGCTAGTAGTGGCGGGCAGGGGCGACGCGGCTGTGCGCGGGCGCGCACAATGCAGGGGGGCCAGCCGGAGCGCGGGGGATGCAGGGGGCGGTGCCTACAGGGCATGGCTGCGGGATGTGGCGAGCGCGTCCAGCGATGGAGTGAGCGGGCACAGGAGCGAGCGCGACCACAAGCGCGGGGGCGTGTTGACGAGCGCGACGGCCACACGCTCGTTGCGAGCTCGGACGCAAGGGGGGTGCACGTGGACGGCGCCTACGACATCAATTCTGAGGAACGGGGAGGCAGGTGCGGCTCACCGGGAGGGGGGCGATGGCAAGGTCAGGGGACTTGGGAGGCGTCGGCGAAGGAGATCGGCCGGGGCAGCCTTGGCCCGACGCGGCGTGGACGGAGGAGCTCGAGGCACAGGGGGAACAGAGGATAAGCGGGGAGTAGCTAGGGTTTAGAGCGGCGTCGGGCGTCGCCTTGTAGGCACCAGGTGGTGACCGAATGGCGGCCATGTGGGCGATCCGGCAATGGACGCGCGGGCAATGTCCATGGCGCCCGGGGTGAACAGGGGAAGGAGAGGAGAGGGGAAGTTTGGCCGGATTTGCCAGCTGGGCCTAGAGACCCAGGGGATAGGGGGTCTCCCTTTTTTTTCTTCATATTTTTACTTTTTTCGTGTTTTCTATTTTAGCTTCTTTTTATTTTAGTTTTATAAAATATAAATCTAGCACCTAATATATTATTATAATTTAAGCTAGTGCCACAATTAGTTTAGCATTAGAATAAAATATTTTGCAACTTTTATTATTTAAAAAAGCATTTAAATTATTATTTTAGGCACAGTTTTAATTAGTTTAGGGCATTTAAATACCATTTAAAAATGTTGGTTCACCACCAATATTAACAAATGATTACTTGACACATGATGAATATTTTAGTTTTCATGTTTGAAAAAATATTGTTCTCACTTTATATTAAATTTGAAAATGGCTTTGATTTTTATCAATGGCAATTTGGCTTTGTTAATTTGATGACATGGAATCATTAGGGGGTTACTATAGCTTGATACTGGGGGTGTTACACTAAGGATCCGGTCGGCTGATCCGATCCCCCTTCTCTCTCTCTAACATGTGGGACCTGCTGATCGCCAAAATGCCCTGGCGCTCACCTTCCTCCTTGCGCCTCCCCCTCTTTTTTCACCGGAGATTCGCCGCCGCCACCTCGAGATCCTTCATCCTTGTCGTTCGGACACCCCTCGCCCCTCCTACCCATCCCACACCCGTTCCCCCTGAATCTCTCTCTCTCTCTCACGCGCGCATGCCCATGCCATCCTGATTGCTCGCCGGACTTCTTTGCTGCCACTGCACGCCATCGCTCCCTCTGCTCGCTACACTCCTCCCCAGCACCAACCGAAGCCACCACTCTCCTCGCCGCACTCGCCTGCGCCGTCTCGTGAACTCCCCATAGCCTGAGGACCACCGGATCCCCCTTCCCCATCAACCCTGAGCTGCCGCCACCACCGAAGCCTCGCCGAACCTCGCCCCCCTTGATGTAAGCACCGGCAAAGCACCCTCACCGTCAGATCTAGGACCAACGACCCCGATTAGATCGCGTGTTTTATTTTTTTACGCTGAAATGTTTTCTTTTAAGTTTCGTAGCCCGTCTACTTTGCTATTTCGGTCTCCCACCGTAGCCAATCGGGATGTGCTACGTAGCATCAATCCGTTCAGTAGACTTTTAGGTTTTCTGTTTTTGTTTCTAATTTACATAATTAGTTCTGATTATATATTTGCAATATCTTTTAAGTTTTAAGTCCAATTTGAGTGATTCTTTTTGCCTTAGTTTTATAATTTATTGTAGTTTCTATTAGTTCAATTAGTTTTCAAATTTGAGTAGTTTAAATTTGAATTTGCATGAATTTGCTTCAAACACTAGTTCATGAATATCTTGAGTTTAAAATAGATTTTAATTAATTATTTTTGCTCCTAGTCAGTAGTAGGATTGTTTATCCAGTAGTATTTAGTATTTTATTTTTAGGGTAATTTAAATTTGGGTTTTCGCAAAAATAGTATTGTTTTGCTTATACGGTTGTTTTACATATTACTTAGTGTTTTTATTTTTTAAAAATTATTTCTTTTTTCACTTTTGACAAATTGTTTTTGTTTCTGTTAGTCAATTGTAGTCACTTTTATTTGTTAGTTAAAATAATTTTATTATTTTTTCCTTTTGTTTTGTATTAAAACTAGTATAGTCCATAACTAGAGTTTTATAATAGCTTTGAGGTTGATTCTTTTTGCATAGAAACCTTTAAGTAAAATTCTTTCTGTTATTTTAATAAAAACTTTATTTCTTGTCTGTTAACTTATTAGTTTAGTGTTTTACTTGTTGTTAAGTTTTATTTAGGACAAAACTATTTTTTGGGTGTCATAGAATTTTCTTTAGTAGTTTCTTTATAGTTTTCTTTGAAGTTTCTTTTTGATTTGGTTTTTCCTATTGATTTTCCTTGTTGCTTTTATTTATTGATAGCTAGCATTGAGTGCAAGATTGAGTGCTTATATGAATGCCATGCTTTTTTACTATAGATTTCATCGGAGTGACGAATAGTTCTACCAAGACATTTTCTGAGAGCGTAATAATCTTCGTCAAGTAATACCACGCAAGTTCACTTTGACCATATGTTCATACCTATGATTTTTATTGCATTTAGTGTCACCATTTTATCAATCCCTCCAGTAGTTATATTGAGTCTTGTAGTTGAGTAGAAGCATGAGGTAGGAACCCACACCCCTGTTACTAAAGCCCCAGGAATGTTAGTTATTTTAATGTTGTGCTATTGTAGATGGGATGGTATGAGTGTTCGTGAGTGGTGTGAGAAGGAGGACTCTACGTCAATGATGACAACTTCATGATGGCATCTTCAAGGCCTGCATCTTCAAGACCTCAAGACTTCAAGACTCGAGACAAGAATTCAATACACACTACTAGGTGGAGGATGGTTTGATGGGCAGCCTGGAGCAACCAGTGGATGACCCGAGATGCATGGAGAAGCGCCATGACATTATGCGGAAAGCTTCACCCAGACTCAAAGAGATGAAAGAATACTTCATGCCCGGAAGCTTACCTGTGCAGCCACAAGTCATTATGGGCTCTGGCTTGGTTGATCATCATAGTAACTTTGACTAGTTCAGTGCTAGCAGATGTAGACGGAAGGTAGGTTTGGATGGGCACTAACAGTTGTTAGGAAAACTCTTTGAAATACCATGTTTCAGTCATCTTGTTTTCAAACACCATGAAGTGCGGGAACGTAAAAAGTGGGATCGAATCTTGTGGGTAAAGTGCACAACACTCTGCAGAGTTAAAACCTAATCGATTGTTCGTGTCCGTGGTTACGGAAAATTTGAGCCTCTGGACTTGGATCTAGCTCAGAACTCTCAACACCGGATTGATAAGTAATTGTGGGCAAGTGATAAGGCTATGAGACATCTGTTGGCGAAACCATGTCATAGTAGATAACTCAGTAGTGAAGGTTCCATGATTATCCTTTGTTGTAGGGAAAATAAAACTGGCTTTTACGCAAAAACCCAGGCACAGAGCCAAAAAGCCATATTGCACATAGAATAGTTTTATCATCTACTTTTCTTATTGTGATCTTGTCGGTACATTCAATGTATTGACCTACATCGCTGCAACTTATCATGTTGCAAATATTTCTATGGTGAGTAAGAGTACGGTATAGGGTTACATTCTACACTCAACTTGCTGTTGGCATTAATGGGACTCCACACCCTTGTTAATTTTTTCCGTTGTGATAAATGATACGTCTCCAATGTATCTTTAATTTTTGATTTTTCAATGCTATTATAGTATCAATCTTGGATGTTTCATATGAAATTATATATCTTTTTTGGGACTAACCTATTAACTTAGTGCAAGGTGTCAGTTGCTATTTTTTGCTTTTTTGGTTTTCTAGGAAATCAGCACCAAACAAAGTCCAAATGCCACGAAACTTTTTGATGATTTTTTCTGGACATAAGAGACCTTAGAATCTTCAAGAGAAAGTCAAAAGGCGAAGGAGGTGGCCATGAGCCACCAGGGCATGCCCTGGTGCCTCGTGGGCCCACCTTTGCTCTGTTTGACCTAATTCCGCCTCTATAAATTCTCTAAAATCGGGAAACCAACGGAGAGCCACCCAAAACACTTTTTCCGTTGCCGCAAGTTTCTGTTCTCGCGAGATACCATCTGGAGGCCTTTTCCGACACTCTGCCGGAGGGGGAACCGATCATGGAGGGCTTCTACATCAACCTTGCTGCCCCTCCAATGATGTGTGAGTAGTTTACAACAGACCTATGGGTCCATAGCTAGTAGCTAGATGGATTCTCCTCTATCTTTGATCTTCAATACAATGTTCTCCTTGATGTTCTTGGAGATCTATTAGATGTAATCTTTTTTTGCGGTGTGTTTGTTGGGATCCGATGAATTGTGAGTTTATGATCAGATTATCCATGAATATTATTTGAGTCTTCTCTAAACTCTCTTATGCATGATTATTATAGCTTTGTATTTCTCTCCGATGTTTTGATTTGGTCTGGCCAACTAGATTGATTTATCTTGCAATAGATGAGGTGTTTTGTGATGGGTTCAATCTTGCGGTGATCTATATCCTAATGATAGAAGGGGACAAGACACGTATTCTGTTGTTTCCATTAAGGATAAAACAATGGGGTTTATTCGTATTGCTTGAGTTTACTTTGTCTACATCATGTCATCTTGCTTAAGGCGTTACTCCGTTCTTTATGAACTTAGTACTCTAGATGAATGATGGATAGCGGTCGATGTGTGGAGTAATAGTAGTAGATCTGCAAGCAGGAGTCGGTTTACTTGTCTCAGACGTGATGCCTATATACATGATAATTTCCTTGGATACGTCATGATTATTGACTTTTCTACTAGATTGATAACCTTGGTTCTTAACTGAGGGAAATACTTATCTCTACTATACTACATCATCCTCTCCTCTTCTGGGAAATCCCAACACAGCTCACAAGTAGTAGGAAGAATTTCTGGCGCCGTTACAAGGGAGACATCATCAACATCTATGAAGTACCATCGCATAAACTTTCATCTCCTTGCATTTACATTATTTTCCATTTGCCTCTCATTTTCATCTCCCCGACTTCTAAAACGTTTTCACAAAAACACAAAAATATTTTCCGTTTTTCTTTTTGCTTGTTTGCTCGTTTGCTTGGTTTTATTGCCTTCATGTCAACACCCAAAAACAGGAAATGAACATGAAAAGTAAACACATATGGATCTTTATCCACTTGCTAATCTTTTCAAAAGATCTAATTATGTTGAACCACTTGCTAGTGAGTTGAGTGCAGTTGATTATCTCTATGAAGTTTTGCTTGAAAATCATGAATCTGATTGTGATGAACTGTTAAACAACAAAAATTATAAAGTGATTCATGATAGCCCCTTCAATGAAAAGCATGATTGCAATGATGTTATTATAAATTTTATTAATGTCAATTGTGCTAATAATATGCAAAACTACGAGCTTGGGGATGACAATTGTGTTATATCCACTACTTATTGCAATGATCGTGATTGGGGTGATAATGCTTCTTATGACCTTGAAAATTTATTTAAGCCTCATGATGAATATGGTATTGATAATAAGGTTTGCAATAATATTGAAAGTGGGTTTGAAAGAGTTTCAACTTTAGGTAAAAAGAATCCCACATATTTGGAGAGTGTTCAATCTTATGAAATTTTTGATGAAAGTGGGTTTGAAGAGGTCATGACTTTAGTTGATGTTAATGCCATTATTGTAACGCCCAGATAATTAAGCTACAGTGAATCTCTGCTAACGATGACACGTCACCTCAGTTACTGTTGTTAAACTCGCGTTGGTTTGAAACAGATTCAAATTCAAATTCAAAATGAAGTTAAATAGTAAAGGTTTTCAAATATTAAAATTAAAATGTTCGGGTTGTGCCAGATATTGCATAGGTAATTATGGTGGAGAAACCACACTTCTATAAAATGTTTCAATACTCCAAAATGAATAAAACAGTAGGAAAAACAATTATTTAAATGCTTTTAAAATAATAAACAATTACAAACTATTTTATTTTAGGTGCCAAGTTAATTGTGGTAGTGGCATAAATATTAATACTATTTTAGGTACAACTTTTGTATTTTATAAAAACTAAAATTTAATAAAACAAAAAAGAATAATAAATAAATAACGGAAAAGACAAAACAAAAAAACAAAGGGGGCAACCCCCCTTGCTGGGCCTTGGCCCAGCTGGCTACCGGGCCGCCAGGGCGGCCCAGCCGCGTCCTCTACTAACCCTCGTTGGGCGCCCGAAACCCTAGCCCCTCTCCCCCACTCCTCCCGACCCGCCTCTCCCTCTGCCTCTCCCCCCGATCCAGATCGGGATCGGGCCGACGACTGCGCCCCGATGCCGGCTCCCCACCCTGTCGCTGGACCTCCTCTGTCGTCTCCATCGCCGGACTGCCCCGTCCACGCCTCGCCCTGAGCCGCCCCCACGAGCCTCGCCGCCCCGTACAACTACACCGCTCGTGAGCTCATCCCCTCCGTCACCCCGCCCTGCCGTTGCCGTCCATTCCCTACGCGCCCTAGAACGCGCCTCTGCGCGTGGCCGTGCCCCGGCCGGACCACAAGCACCGCCCACCCACGACGGCCGCGCCCCGCACCACCAGGTCGCGCCCCTGCTCACTGTGCCCTCTTCGCCCACGCCGCTCCACCGGGGCCGCGTCCGTCTGACCCCGCGCGGCCCCGCGCCCGCTGAGCCCTCCTCTTTCGCTCGCGCTTACCTCGGCCGCCTGGTGAGGGGGGCGCGCCCTGGGGGGTTGTGCCCACCCAGGTGCCCCCCTTCGGTAGGTCTTGGCTCCAGAAATTCTCTTATTTGATATAAAAATTCCTCGCAAAGTTTCGTTCCATTCCGAGAACTTTTATTTCTGCACAAAAACAACACCATGGTAGTTCTGCTGAAAACAGTGTCAGTCCGGGGTTAGTTCATTCAAATCATGCAAGTTAGAGTCCAAAACAAGAGGAAAAACATTAGGAAAAGTAGATACGTTGGAGACGTATCAACTCCCCCAAGTTTAAACCTTTGCTTGTCCTCAAGCAATTCAGTTGATAAACTGAAAGTGGGAAAGAAAAACTTTTACGAACTCTTTTGCTCTTGTTTGCATAAATAAGCTTAAACAACACCCAGGTTTTTAGCCAACATTATAACTAACCATGCCGACAATAACCTTTAAAGATTATATTAACTCATATCAATGACATAATCAACTAGCGAGCAATAATAAGATATCTCAAACGGCAACACATTGTCAAAACAACCATGATATAACATGACAATAGTGGTATCTCGCTAGCCCTTTCTGAGACCGCAAAACATAAATGCAGAGCACCTCCAAAGTTCAAGCAGCGACTAAACATTGTAATTCATGGTAGAAAAGATCCAGTCATGATGCACCCAACATTAGCTACACACAATGCATAAGTCATGACAGTTGTGCTCTCAGGTTCTAGCACTTATTTTAGAAGGTGATGACACAACATAAAAGTAAATAGATAGTCCCTTCGCAGAGGGAAGCAGTGATTTGCAAAGGTGCCAGAGCTCAAGTTTTAAAACAAAGGTAAATGGTATTTTGACACATGCACCCTTCTCATTTACTTCACGACCATCAGTTATCAATATCTTCCATGCTAAGCACGCTAGTGGCGGTTCCCAGGCGATAAAAGTAAAGGTTTACTCCCCCTCCACCATCAATCGCACTCCACGGCTTGTCCGAAACAACGGGTGCTGTCCATACCACCAACAGTCCCGGGGGAGTTTTGTTTAATTATTTGCATTTTTTAGTTTGGGACTGGGCATCCCTATTACTGCCCTTTTCTCGTGCGATGGCGAGTGAATAAACACTCGACCTAAGAATAACCCGCTTAGCATGGAATATACAGACCACCTCCTGTTGTTCCATGAACGATCCAGGCACACAAAAATGATATTTATTTAGAAGTTTTTAGAGGTGGCACATGCAAATTTACTTAGGACGGCAGGGTAATACCGCATATAGGTAGGTATGGTCGACCCATCTGGAATAACTTTGGGTTCAAGGTTTTTGATGTACAAGCAGAATTCCCACTTAGTACAGGCGAAGGCTAGCAATAAGATTGAGAAGCGGCCAGCTAGAGAGTAACAACAGTCATAAACATGCATTATGCATAAGTAACATTGGACACTAGCATGAGTAGGATATGAACACCATGAACACAAATATCATAGAGGCTATTTTTGCTTTGATTCAACTACATGCATGAATATGTGCCAAGTCAAGCCACTCGAACATTCAGAGGAGGATACCATATCATCATACTACATCACAATCATCTTAACGCAATGTTGATATCCAAGATAAATCATTATCCACTCCTAGCTACTTATGCATGGCATGAGAAACTATAATCTCTAATTTTCATTGCAAACATGTTTAATCATAATGTGCTGAATCATGGATACTAGGCTAAACATATTTCCACAAACAGAACAAGTCGAGTTCATACCAGTTTCTCTCTGCCAGGGCCATTTCATCGAATATCGTCATTATTGCCTTTCACTTGCACGATCGAACGATATGAAAATAATAATAGTGCAAGAGTGCCATGGACTAAGCTGGAATCTGCAAACATTTTATTCAACAGGAGAAGACAAGGTGAAATATGCTCTTTATTAGTTCAACAATTATTCATATGAGAGCCACTCAACATTTTCATCGTGCTCTTCTCCTCGGTACAACTCGAATAAAAAAAGAGAAGAAATTCAGAGAAACACACTGAAATATTTTTGGAGTTTTTGGTTTTCTTGAATAAGGAAATAAAAGGGAAAAGCAAAAACGAGAAAACTATTTACACGAGAAAGCTCCCAACAAGCAAAAGAAGAACAAGGAAATCTTTTTGGGTTTTCTTTTTAATATTACTACTAAGCATGCATAGAAAGTAAACTACTACAACTATTTTTTTTGGTTTTTCTAAAGTTTTTTAAACACACAAGAAGAAAGCAAGAAAATAAATGTAAGCATGGATGATACAATGAAAAAGTGTGAACACCGACAAATGGAATGATATGCGTAAACATGAATATAATATCGGTGAGAAACACGTACTCCCCCAAGATTAGGCTTTTGGCCTAACTTGGTAATCAATCAGTTTCCTCAAGGATAGTAGGGGCGCTGAGGAGCGGGCATCCACTCATCCCACTGCTGAGGTTCCTATGCTGCCTCCTCAGCAGCCTGGGCGTTCCGGTAGGCGATGATGTCTGCAGGCATAATCCTATATCCGCCCTGGCAACAGAATCAAACAAAGCAGGAGCAGGCAATGGAATAACATCATGAGTCCTCACACTAAAAACTAGGTTATATGGAATAGGGATGTAAGGAGATTCGATATAGTAAAATGGTGGTGATCCATGGCGGCGCGGTCTAGGTAAACCTTGGTCAGAGGATAATCATGAGGGCGTATCCCAACATTAAAGTGGGCAGCCAAACGAGTAGCGTAAATCCCACCATGTATTTTACCCTGAGATTTATTAAGGTGAAGACGGCGAGCCACAATAGCCCCAAGCTATAAGTGTTGTCGCCCTCCAGTGCACAACGTAAAACAACAAAGTCTGGTGCACAGAGCGCACCTACTTTCTGTCTAGCAAGCAAACACTTAGCAACAAATAAAGCAAAATAATGTATGGTAGGAAAGTGTATGCTAGCGGTTGTGGTAGCTGACACCCCTCTCTCATCTCCCACTGTCAAAGTGCGATAAAAGGCCTCAAACCAAGCCGGCCCATGCTCGGCTAAGCTCCCATCACAAGGGATCATGCATATGTCACAAAATTAAGTAACTGGTATCTGATGGTTTTCAGCATATAAATCAAAGCTCACTTTAGGAGGATTATTCCTAGGCATGAGTAAAACTTTTAACAAAGATGTTTGTTTGGATTTGATGCTGGTCACACTCATCTGTGATGAACTCGGTGAGGCCGGCATTAGCAGCATATTGTGTGAACTCTTGAAGGATTCCAGCCTCCTCCAGGAACGGGGTGTGCGGCCATTCACACTACCGTGCTTCCGCCAACCTCTGAGGATGGAGATCACTATCAGATGACTCCCCAATAACACCCTTGGAGTTCTTCTTAGAGCCAAACTTCCTAAAGATATTCATGGTTTTCCTATGAACAAAATTCAGAAATTTATTAGCCCACAAAATTTTCTCAACAAAACTTCACAAAAATGTTACCAACTACTCATAGGGATACATAGAGGCTATAGCAAGCATTCAAACTACTTAGAACTCTAAGAATTCAACATGCAAGCTCATCTACAGCAGCACCAAGAGTAGCTAATTATTCCAAATATAAACAACTAAAACAAAAACTAATTGGACACACGGTGGAGTCACATACCAAGCAACAATCCCCCGAAACAGTTTCGGAAACGGAGCTTCGAGCAAAGAGATTGAAATCCGTGGGTTTTTGAGCAAGAACACGGGAGAGAGAGCAGGAGATTTTTTCTGGACGTAAGTGATGATGTGAGATGAAGAGGTAAGTGAGGGGGCCCATGTGGGGACCACAACCCACCAGGGCGTGCCTGGGGGTCCTGGCGCACCCAGGTGGGTTGTGCCCACCTGGTGCGCCTCCCTCTGATATTATTTGCACCAGAAATTCAGAAATATTCAAAAAAAAATCGTATTAAATTTTCAAGGAATTCTGAGAACTTTTATTTTTGGGTCATTTTTTATTGCACGAAAAATTCAGAAAACAGACAAAACATGGCATTTTATTTTATTTAACTAATAAAAACAGAGAATAATAAGTAAGGACAGAAGGTAGTGCTTACTAAATTCATCAACTTCATACCGCTAAAAAATGATCCATTAATAAGGTTGATCAAGTCTTATTAACAACCACTTTCGATTGGCATGAAACCGAAGAACTTTCGTAAATCACTAAGTTACCTCAATGGGGATATGAATGTCCCCAACAATAAGCATTTCATATTTCTTTTTGGCAGTAGGTAGAGGTATTTGAAAACTTCCAATAGTGATTGTCGTAGATTTTTCAATAACGTTAATACCATTCACTTGGAATTGTTTCTTCGGAAAGTGCACCGTATGCTCATTACCATTGATATGAAAAGTGACCTTGCTTTTATTGCAATTAATAACAGCCCCTGCAGTATTCAAGAAGGGTCTACCGAGGATAATCGACATGTTGTCGTCCTCGGGCATCTCAAGTATAACAAAGTCAGTCAAAATACTAACATTAGCAACAACAACGGGCACATCCTCACAAATATCGATAGGTATGGCAGTTGATTTGTCACCCATTTGCAAAGATATTTCAGTAGGTGTGAGCTTATTCAAGTCAAGTCTTTTATATAAAGAGAAAGGCATAACACTAACACCAGCTCCTAAATCACACAAAGCAGTTTCACATAATTCTTTTTGATAGAGCAAGGTATAGTTGGTATCCCCGGATCTCCAAGTTTTTTAGGTACTCCATCTTTAAAAGTATAATTAGCAAGCATAGTGGAGATTTCAGCTTCCGGTATTTTTCTCTTATTAGTGATGATGTCTTTCATATACTTTGCATAAGGATGCATTTTCAAGATACCAGTCAAGCGAGTATGCAAAAAGACTGGCCTCAGCATTTCAGCAAAGCGTTCAAATTCTTCATCATCTTTCTTTTTAGTTGACTTAGGTGGAAAAGGCATAGGTTTTTGAACCCACGGTTCTCTTTATTTACCATGTTTTCTAGCAATGAAGTCTCTTTTATCATATCTTTTATTCTTAGATTGTGGGTTATCAAGATCAATAGGTGGTTCTATCTCAACATCATTATCTGGTTCTTTTTCATTTGGTTGAGAGTATTCATGAACCTCATCATTTTCTTTTTCATTATAACTAGGTGAGTGTTCATTTCCTGATTGAGTTTCAACATCAGAGATAGAAGTTTCATTATCATCATCAGGAGGTTTCTCTATTTCAGGTTCACTAGAAGTGTGCAAAGTCCTATCATTTTTCTTTTTCTTTTTCTTTCTAGAAGGACTAGGTGCACTAGTGTTATTTCTTTGTGAGTCTTGTTCAATTATTTTTGGGTGTCCCTCAGGATAAAGTGGTTCCTGAGTCATTTTACCTCCTCTTGTTGCAACTCTAACAGCAAAGTCATACATATTATTATTCATTTCATCAAGCAATTCTCTTTGTGATTTAGCAACTTCTTCTAACTGAGTTTGAACCATAGAAGCATGCTTTCCAACATCTCTAACATCATTTGAGATTCTAAATAACAAGTCACTCAAGCGAGCAATCATATCAGAATTATATTTCAATTGTTTCATAACATTTGCATTGAAGTGATCTTGCTATCTAATATAGTTTTCAAACTCATAAAGGCATTGGCTAGGATGCATATTGTGAGGATTGTTATTATCATTGAATTTCATTAGAGAATTTACCTCTACCACCTTAGGCACTGGTGGTGTATTAAGCCCATGTATTTCTTCAATAGGAGATAAATTTTTAACATCTTCAGCTTTAATACCCTTTTCCTTCATAGATTTCTTTGCTTCTTGCATATCTTCAGGACTGAGATATAATATACCCCTCTTCTTCAGAGTGGGTTTAGGGGGTGGTTCAGGAAGAGTCCAATCATCATAATTTTTAATATGTTTATGCAATAATTCTTCAGCTTGTCCAACAGTTCGTTCCCTGAAAACACAACCAGCACAACTATCTAGGAAGTCCCTAGAAGCATCGGTTAATCCTTTATAGAAGATATCAAGTATTTCATTTTTCTTAAGAGGATGATCAGGCAAAGCATTAAGTAACTGGCAAAGCCTCCCCCAAGCTTGTGGGAGACACTCTTCTTTAGTTTGCACAAAGTTAAATATTTCCTGCAAGGCAACTTGTTTCTTATGAGCAGGGAAATATTTTTCAGAGAAGTAATAAATCATATCCTGGGGACTACGCACACAACCAGGAGCAAGAGTATTGTACCAAGCTTTAGCATCGCCCTTTAATGAGAACAGAAATAATTTGAGAATAAAGTAATAGCGAGTCCTTTCATCATGAGTAAAAAGGGTGGCTATGTCATTCAACTTAGTAAGATGTGCCACAACAGTTTCAGTTTCATAACCATGGAAAGGATCAGATTCAACCAAAGTAATTAACTCTGGGTCGACAGAGAATTCATAATCCTTATCATCAATAAAGATAGGTGAAGTAACAAACTTAGGATCACATTTCATTCTAGCATTCAGCTATTTTTCTTTATACTTGCATAATAATTTCTCTAGATCATCTCTATCCTTACAAGCAAGAATATCTCTAGTTGTCTCCTCATTCATAACATAACCTTCCGGTACCTTAGGCAATTCATATCTAGGAAGGCTAGTTCTAACAGGTGTTTCAGGAGTTTCAGTTTCAAGCTCATCATCAGATCCAACAACATCATGTTGTATTACTCTAGTAATTTGTGCATCAAGAAAATCACCAAGTGGCACATCATCATTATCAAGCAAGGTACTGGCATCATCATGGGCATTATCCATAGCAGAAGTAGCATCATCAATAACTTGCAACATATCAGAATTAATAGCATGTGGTGGTGTGGCACCCCGGCTCAGAGCGACCGGTTTACCTTGCATTGCCAACCCAGAGATCATGTCTTCTGGCAACACACAATATCTTGGTACAGAAATCACCGCTTTATTGAAACTAGCGGAAGCATAGTGTGACATTACATCAAGTTGCGAGGCCAAGCGGCACACCCGGTGCGGCTGAACAATATGTACATTATTTAGTGAACATAAAAGGGGCCTCGAGCACGACATCTACACGGCAGCGGAACAACGACGTAGCAGGACTCCATAGCACAGGGACACCTATGTGGACACGGTCTAGACACGGCAGCACTCCGATCCAGTTAGACTTTCCTGAAATCTGGCATCACACGCCAGGTCAGTACATTGAATGTACTTGCAAGCTCACAGCAAACATAACCATAATGACAAACAATATCATGACATTTAATCAAGTTAAATGCAAACAACAACATGCTACTCATGCAGTCAAACCAAACTTGTGCACCGAGTCACTCGGACTCTCTTACCAACAGGTTTCCTCGCAACCGAACAGTGCTCACGACGAATCATGAACGGAACCATACTTGGTTCAACCAGTTACCTCGTAACCAAATAGTGATCACTCCCGGATCATAGGTGATACGACAGTAGTTAGTCTCACTGACATCATCATGATCCAACCAGTGCAATGCAAATAACTTAGTGTGCAAGATTTATTTATGAAAGTTGATCCATGGTGTGACTTACTTACGAACTGGGCCTTTATCCACGGGCGCGGCTATCGATAGATGATTACACTCTGCAGAGATAGCGCACTTTACCCACACCACGGAACGCATGGTCTCACACTCCCATTTGGGTGGACCAACGGCGTTCCGGCAGAACTCTCCCATAGCCATGATACTCTTACGGCCACTCCGACCAACTCCTCACTGAGATTAGTCATAGTGACCGAGCCTACCAAAGGCCAAACAACCACCGTCATGGCAAATAAACAGTCCCAAACGGGGACAAGGTACCATAACAACAACAGGTCCACAAGGTAATGTCTGCTTACCGGGCTAGGGTAACGCATGCCCATAACCTTCCCTTGTTGAAGGCACCAATAAAAGGCATGACAATAGAACGACTAACGGCCTTCCCATACTAAGGCAAATGTGGTTGCACTTGTCAGCCTGAATCAGTGGCACCATGACCCGACCAACTTTATGTTCAAGTTCAATTATCATCAGGTTTAACTTGAAAATAAAATGCTCGAGTCACTATATTACATGCTTATGCAACCATATATCATGCATCACATCCATTTAGAATTAACAGATCAACCTTATTCAAAGTTCTACTTGCACAAACTCAACTTTCAATATTTCTGGTCCTTCCTTACTTGTTATTTATACTCATCACTTTAGTTGGCATTTATCAAATAAAACTCATTTTTTTCATATAGGAAAGAAAATAAGACCAATGATCATATCAGCATAGCCATGACAAATTTAGTTAGATCAACTACACAAGCTATATCTCACTAGTTCAAACATTCATTTCTGTTAACTAAGCATTTTGATCATGACAAACTAAATAACACAAGCATTATTTATTTTAATGCTATATGCAATGAATAACATATAAATTCAAGTAGAAATCATGGATATTGCAAAGACACCATGACAATGTTGTTGTGGCTTGCCTTAGTGCAGAGGAGCTTCACACTCCTCCTGGATGCCTTCAAGACAAGCTTCACCTTCTGAAAATAAATCAAATGACAAAAAGAAAATATCAAGAACACTTCTGAAAATTACCAGAAATTCTAGGGAGCAAAGAAAAATCCCATCTTGGGTGTGCTGCTAGGATTTTCCAGTAAGAACAGAATGCAAAAAGAATCAACTCATTTGTACTTGTAGAATAAAAGTTACAGCTAGTCAAAGTTCTGGTCAAATTTGAACTAAATTTGAATTAAAAGAAAAATCAGAGGGGGGATGACATCGAAGGCGTAAACCTCTTGGGCGCCACCACACATACCGCTTTGGCCGCGGCCTGAGTAGCTGAAAGCAGACCCCAGTGGCCAGGTCGGAGTGGGAGGGGAAGAGAAGCAGAGGCGGGCGGCACGGCGACGGCGCTTTCTCCGGCGAGGAGTGCTCAGCGACGAGATATAAGAGGATAGGGTTGTAGAGGAGATCGAGGCGCACCTGCCCGTACCCGTAGCATGGCTAGGGTGGCCGGACCGGGTCGGAACGGAGCTCTCCAGCGGCGGCAGCGGGCGGAGCTCGTCGGAGATGGTGGTTCCGGCGAAGCAGGGCCAGTCCAGCAGCTCCAACGACACCATCACGCACCAGTGGACCACCACGAACACGCCGGAGTGGTCAGTGGAGCTCGAGCGGCTCTGGAGAGGGAGGGGGCAGAGGACGGGGATCGCCGGCGAGATCGGGGCGGGGACGGCGGCCAGAGGCCTGCCCGGCCGGGCTGCGGCTTCCTACGATGGTGTGGAGGTGTGCTGAGTGTGTGTGCGGAGAGAAACGAGCTCGGGGGAGCTCTATTTATATGCGAGGCCGAGGCGGGGATCGAGAGCTCGCCGGAGCTCTCTGGAGTGTCGCCTGGTGACGAATGGCGTCAGTGAGAGGGGGAGAAGGTGCCGGGGATCATGCGGGGGCTGTAGACGAGCTGCGACGAGCATAGGAGCGCGGTACGCGACGAGCACAAGGGCACGGGCGCACTGTTGCCTTGGCCGCGCCATGCCTATGCTCGCTGCGGTGAGCTCTGGCGTCGGCGAGCGCCAGGGTGGAGTTATGGAGGTGCAAACGAGGATGGAGGCGCGGTTTGGCAAGGTGCAGCGGCCGGGGCAGCGAGCACGCGCGAAACAGAGACGCTGGCGCACCGCAGAGCATGTCGGCCACATGCCAACCCCCTTGGACGCTCGTGGTCACCACGTGAACTTTGGCATTAGGCTGAGCTAAGCGCAAACACCATGTCTGGCAGTTAGTCCTTAGTGGTTTTTGTTGTTTTGCACGGTTGGCTGGGTCACAGGTGAATTGTGGGAGTGGCTTTCTTCCTGGCAAGTTTCTGGACAGAAACTTGTGAGCTTCACTGAGAAAAATTTAGTGAGAACTAAAGGCTGTGCTTTGGGGTTTAGCAATCTCTTAGGAGGGTAATCAAGCTCAGAAAATATCAGCCCCAAAAGATCAAGCAAAAATATACTTGTTGTGCAAAGTGATCATTCTGTCCAGAACAAAAATGATTTTCTGTAGCAAAAATATTACAAAAAGTTATGCAATATTTTTGCTCAGGAAGGTGCCCTAGGGTTCAAAGAATATTTGTGAATTTATTCAGGATTTTTGGAGCAAGAAATCTAGGGGTTGCTTTGGAGCATACTTCTCTGAAGTGATTTTCAGGGAAGAAAATGAAGATTTTTCTTTTATGAAAAATATTCCTTGGGCTTTTGTTGGAGTTTTTCAGAGAAGGAAAGGTGAGTTAGAGGTGGATGGGTCACTTGGGTGAAAATCAAGGGTAGGCCCAAGTGTTCAAGTCCATTTGAATTGATTCAAAACTCCAAATCCAAAGCAAATGCAAATGAAAGTCCGGAGAAAGAGAGAAGGCAAATCCAGGCTGTCACAAACCTCCCCCACTTAAGATGAATCTCGTCCTTGAGATTTGGTTGCTTGGGAAAACAATTCTGGGTAGGTTGTCCTTAAAAATTCATCTCTTTTCGTGGTTGCTTCTTCTTCGTTGTGATGCTCCCACTAGACCTTGTAAATTTGATCGCTTTGTTGCGTGTGACCCTTTCTACCTCATCCAAGATTCTTAATGGTCTCTCCTCATAAGTTAAATCTTTGGCAAGCTCAATTCTGACATATCAGCCCTCTTCTCAGGTGGTGAAATACACCTTCTCAGTTGGGATACGTGGAACACGTTGTGTACTTCCGACAATTCTGGTGGCAATTCCAACTGATAAGCAACTGTGCCAACTCGTGTCATGACCGGGAACGGACCAATATATCTTGGTGCCAATTTTCCTCGGGTCTAAAATCTCTTGACTCCCTTCATGGGTGTGACTCGGAGATACACGTGTTCACCAGGTTCAAAACCGACTTGCTGATGTTTGGCATCATAATAACTCTTCTGTCGTGACTTAGCCAGTTGTGGTCTATCTCGAATTTCCTTGACTTGTTTCTCTGCCTCTAATATCAGATCAGTACCAAAGATACGGTTGTCCCAGGTTTGAGACCAATTTAATGGAGTGTGGCACTTACGGCCGTATAAAGCTTCAAAGGGTGACATTTTCAGACTGGTATGAAAACTGTTGTTGTATGAGAATTCCGCATATGGTAGACAATCTTCCCATTTGGGTCCACGGGTAAGGCACATGCTCGAAGCATATCTTCAAGGATTTGATTTACCCGCTCAGTCTGACCGTCTGTCTGTGGATGATAGGCGGTACTATATTTGAGAGCGGTCCCCAAAGCTTGATGGAGTCAGGACTAGAATGTGGATGTAAACAATGAACCTCGGTCCAAAGTGATTGTTTTTGGCACTCCATGCAGACTGGCAATCCGGGATACATATAATTGTGCAAGTTGATCAGCGCGAAAGGTGGTGCGGATGGGAATAAAGTGAGCTGCTTTAGTCAGCGTGTCCACTATGATCCATATAGCATCATTGCCTCGGTGAGTCCTAGGTAGACTAGTGATAAAGTCCATGCAGACATTGTCCCATTTCCATTGCAAGATGGGTAGAGGTTGGAGAAGTCCGGCGGGTTTTTCGTGTTCCGCCTTTACTTTGTTACAGATATCACAACAAGCGACAAAATATGCGATGTCCCTTTTCATTCCATCCCACCAAAATATCTTTCAAAGGTCTTCGTACATTTTAGTGCTGCCTGGGTGTATTGAATATGAGGATTCGTGTGCTTCTGCCAAAATTTTCTTCCTCAAATCTGCTTGCTCAGGTACGCATATCCTTCCTCGGAACCTGAGTGTACCCAGTGCGTCCCTTGAGAATTCCCGAGTCTTGCCTTCGTGCAGACGTTTGAGATAGACTTGCAGAATCTTGTCGTCAACCTGTGCTATGCGAATGTCCTCTTCTAGAGTAGGACTTACTTCCAAAATATTCGCAAGACCGGCATTTATAATTACCAAGTTGAGCTGAGCGATCTCTTGCTGGAGTTCTGGAGGCAAAGACTCCATCATGGCATTTAAGTTGGCAGGCTTGCGACTGAGGGCATCAACAACCACGTTGGCTTTTCCCGTATGGTAATTTGTTTCCAGATCATAGTCTTTGACCAACTCGATCCATCTTCGCTATCGAAGGTTTAAGTCTGGCAGGGTGAATATATATTTGAGACTCTTGTGGTTGGTAAATATTTGACATCTCTTTCCAATGAGGTAATATCTCCAAATCTTTAGAGAGTGCACAACAGCGGCCAGTTCCAAATCATGTGTAGGATAGTTTCCTTCCTGAGGTCGTAGCTGGCGAGATGCGTAAGCTACCACCTTGCCGTCTTGCACAAGTACGCACCCAATGCCCTTTCTGGAAGCGTCGCAATACACATCAAAGCTGTGGTAAATGTCTGGGAGAGTCAGTACTGGTGCTGATGTCAGTCTGGTTTTTAGCTCGTTAAAGCTCTGCTCGCAATCCTTAGTCCATTCAAACTTCTTGTCTTTCTTGAGGAGTTCTGTCATTTGCTTGGAAATTTTGGAGAATCCTTCGATGAACCGACAGTAATACCCGGCTAATCCAAGAAAACTCCAGACTTCGGATACCGTCGTGGGTGCTGCCCAATCAAGCACATCTTTCACTTTGCTGGGATCCACTGCGATACCTTCTGCTGAAAGAAACATGCCCCAGAAATCTGACTTGTTTGAGCCAAAACTCACACTTACTGAATTTTGCATGTAGCTGATGGTCACGGAGTCTCTGTAAGACTGCTTGGAGGTGTTCCGTGTGTTCTTCGTCACTTTTAGAGTATATGAGAATATCATCGATGAAAACCGCCAAAAACTTATCCAAGAATTCCATGAACACCTTATTCATCATATGCATGAAAAAGGCGGGGGCGTTTGTGAGCCCGAAGGACATCACCGTATATTCATAGAGACCGTAACGGGTAGTGAACGCGGTCTTAGGAATATGTTCCTTCTTGATTTTCAGTTGATGATATCCGGTCCTTAAATCAATCTTGTAAAATACTTTTGCACCACTGAGCTGATCGAACAAGTCATCAATCCTTGGTAGCGGGTATTTGTTCTTGATTGTGACATCGTTCAACTGACGGTAGTCAATGCACATTCTGAGACCACTGTCTTTCTTGTCTACAAATATTGCAGGTGATCCCCATGGTGATGAGCTTGGGCGGATATATCCTTTCTGCAGCATCTCATCCAACTGCTTCTTTAATTCCACGAGTTCGGAGGAAGGCATCTGATAATACTTTTTGTACAACGGTGCAGTCCTAGGTACAAGATCAATTGCAAACTCAAGCCCTCTGTTTGGGGGGCATTCCGGGTAATTCCTCAGGGAATACATTGGGAAATTCACTGACCACATGAATCAGATCCAATTCTTTGGCTACTGCAGTGAAGACCATCTCCCTTTTGGGTATACCTTTGCGGGCATAAAATTTTATGGCTCGTCCTTCCTGATTGGTCAAGGTGACTTCTCGAGTCGCACAGTTTATGCATACTTGATATTGAGTCAACCAGTTCATTCCCAAAATAACATCCAACTTGGCAGACTCGATGACAATCAAAGCGGTTGGAAAGCGGACCCCCTTAGTATCAATTTCCAAATTCCGGCAGACCAAATTGCTTTTGAGCACAGATCCCGGGGACTGAACCATCATACTTTTTCCCAAAAGCGAGCAAGGAAATTTGTTTCGGGCAACGAAACTCCGAGAAACAAAAGAGTGGGAAGCCCCAGAGTCGATAAAATTATTGCGGGTATGCTATTAACAGAAAACATACCAACGACGACTTCGGGGTTTTCCTGAGCCTCGTCTGTGGATAGGTGATGAACTTGCCCTTGGACGATCTTCTGGGTATGATATGGCCCCATGTGATTGACTTGCGGCCGGAACGGGGCATTTGACTTCTTGGGACACTGCCTGGCGTAATGTCCGGTGTGTCCACAGTTAAAGCAGGCGTTGTTGTGCTGATGCTCCTCGTGTACTGGGCTGGTCACGATATTCTTGACTTGAGTAGTGGTCTTGTTCACATTCTGCTGCCAACTGGGTTTGTACTCCACTTGAGTCTGTTGCCAGGTACGGGCCTTCTGTATGGGTTGTCCGTCCTTCTCCGGCTCAAAATTACGCTTGTGGTCATTGTTTGCGGGTCGGTTGTCTTGCATAGGCTTGTACTCTCTTTCTGCGATGATGGCCTTGTTTACCAGAGACTGAAAATCTGGAAAATCAAGCATGCAGAGAGCACTCTTGAGGTGTTGATTTAATCTTCCAAGGAACCTGTCAACCTTCCTTTCTTCCGTGGCCACATCATAAAGGGAATAACTGGCCAGATGGTTGAACTTGTGCAAATATTCACTTACTGACAGACTTCCTTGAGTGAGACCAAGAAATTCGCGTTGCTTGACCTTCGTGATACCAGCTGGAATATGATACTTGAGAAATTGGTCCTTGAAATTAGTCCACGTAATTTCTTCTCCCGTAGGCCACAGAGCTTTAGCATTATCCCACCATATAGCTGCGGCTCCTTCAAGATAGTGGGTAGCGAACAGAACCTTGTCAGCTTCTTCAATGCGAGCAATTTCAAGTTTCTTCTCAATGGTTCGTAACCAATCGTCTGCTTCCAAAGGGTCAACCACTTGACTGAAACTGGGAGGCTTAGTCCTTTGAAAATCTGACAGCTTGTAGTGATGGCCATTTTGATTCCCATTCTGCCCAACCATAGCTTGCACACTTTTTAACAGATCAATCAGATCATGGTTCCTTCTTTCCTCAAACATGCACATAATTTGTTCAGTGGAGGGTGGATTTGGCAGTGGAGGCGGTGGCTGTGGATACGGCTCGGGGGAGTGTCCTGCCTCTCTTGCTGAGCGACGAACAGGGACATCCTCACAAGCATGCGTGTTGCTGCGTCCCTGCGTCATCCTACTGTTTATTTTTCCCAATAAGAGTAACCGCGATGAGCAACATCCAAACGTGGGAAGAAAAGATAGTGACAAACCTGAAAGAGCGAAATGAACGAACCAAGAAACACGACGATCGAATAACAAGTTCCAACATAATTATACATAGACTCATACATGAAAGATAGACATCATGACTAGTGCGACTACTTCCATACATGTAACAATACACCATGGCTCATATAACTACATCCGTTCATCACATGACCACTGCGGATACTCAGACGCTCTAGGACTCTGCCGGTGCTGCCAGATCCTCTCCTGAGTCAGACCCAGATCCTGAACTGATGACGCCAACGGAGACCTCCGGGTTAAAGGTAACATGACAACGCTGCCTCGAGGGCTCTCCCTCAGGGGTAGGCGCGGGATGATAAGGGATCATGGGAGCTGCGGGGGTAGCAAGAAGAGATGCCCACTCAGCAGGAGCACTGTGTGGGTTCACTGTCGAGGTGCCCGAGCTACTCGGGAGAGTAACCGGAGAAATAGGCGAGCTAGAACTGGGCACAATATAAGGAGTAAATCCCATAGAAGGTGGAGTAGGGTAGGATCTAGTGGCGGCTAAAGCAGAATGAGCACGATTCAGCTCTCGAGCCAACTCATGAATTAGAAGATAACTAGCAGTGATATATCGAGAAAGGTGGCTAGTATCACTATCAGACGCCAGATCAATGGAATGAAAGCGAACACGACCATCATCGTGCAAAGATGGGTAGAAGCGAAAACCTAGGTGGTTCTGCATCCGAGCCTCAGCATAGCGTAACTCAACAAGAATCTCGAATGCAACATACTGGACGGCCTGAGCGGCGGTGGATGCATAACCACTCCGAGAAGAACGAGTGTAAGAACCCGCTGACGAACTGGTGCACAGAGTAACCACTGCGTGATACTCATACACGGAGTTGGCTAGACGCTCCCGGTACACCCGATATGCTGTGTCGACACCGTGAAGGTACAGTCGACGCCACACGCTATGAAGGAGATGCGGAGAAGTGTAGGGCATCAGCTGCAATTGGCATGGATACAGCACCGGAGCCATCTACACTCACAACCATTAACCGGTTAGAAATAACAACAAGTCTAATGCATGCAATGCAGCATCCAGATGCAAATACTAACGGCACTCCATGAGCAAACTAACTAACGTTTACTTCGCGTGTCAGGGTCTAGCGTGTCCTACAGTCAGCGCGGCTCTGATACCAAGCATTGTGGCACCCCAGCTCAGAGCGACCGGTTTACCTTCCATTCCCAACCCAGAGATCATGTCTTCTGGCAACACACAACATCTTGGTACAGAAATCACCACTTTATTGAAACTAGCGGAAGCATAGTGTGACATTACATCAAGTTGCGAGGCCAAACGGCACACCCGGTGCAGCTGAACAATATGTACATTATTTAGTGAACATAAAAGGGGCCTCGAGCACGACATCTACACGGCAGTGGAACAACAACGTAGCGGGCTTCCATAACACAGGGACACCGATGTGGACATGGTCTAGACACGGCAGCACTCCGATCCAGTTAGACTTTCCTGAAATTTGGCATAACACACCAGGTCAGTACATTGAATGTACTTGCAAGCTCACAGCCAACAGAACCATAATGACAAACAATATCATGACATTTAATCAAGTTAAATGCAAACAACAACATGCTACTCAGGAAGTGAAACCAAACTTGTGCATCGAGTCACTCGGACTCTCTTACCAACAGGTTGCCTCGCAACCGAACAGTGCTCATGACGAATTACGAACGGAACCATACTTGGTTCAACTGGTTACCTCGTAACCAAATAGTGATCACTCCTGGATCACAGGTGATACGACAGCAGTCAGTCTCACTGACATCATCATGATCCAACAAGTGCAATGCAAATAACTTAGTCTGCAAATTTATTTATGAAATTTGATCCATGGTGTGACTTACTTACGAACTGGGCCCTGATCCGCGGGCGCGGCTATTGATAGATGATTACACTCTGCAGAGGTAGCACACTTTACCCACATCACGGAACCCATGGTCTCGCACTCCCTTTCGGGTGGATCAACGACATTCTGACAGAACTCTCCCATTGCCATGAAACTCTTACGGCCACTCCGACCAACTCCCCACTGAGATTAGTCATGGGTGACCGAGCCTACCAAAGGCCAAACAACCACCGTCGTGGCAAATAAACAGTCCCAAACGGAGACAAGGTACCATAACAACAACAGGTCCATGAAGTTATGTCTGCTTACCGGGCCAGGGTAACGCATGCCCATAACCTTCCCTTCTCGGAGGCACATATAAAATGCATGACAACAGAACGACTAACAGCCATCCCATACTAAGGCAAATGTGGTTGTACTTGTCAGCCCGATTCAGTGGCACCATGACCCGACCAACTTTATGTTCAAGTTCAATTATCATCCGGTTTAACTTGAAAATAAAATGCTCGAGTCACTATATGCCATGCTTATGCAACCATATATCATGCATCACATCCATTTAGAATTAACAGATCAACCTTATTCAAAGTTCTACTTGCACAAACTCAACTTTCAACATTTCTGGTCCTTCCTTACTTGTTATTTATACTCATCACTTTAGTTGGCATTTATCAAATAAAACACATTTTTTGCATATAGGAAAGAAAATAGGACCGATGATCATATCACCATAGCCATGACAAATTTAGTTAGATCAACTACACAAGCTACATCTCACTAGTTCAAGCATTCATTTCTGTTAACTAAGCATTTTGATCATGACAAACTAAATAACACAAGCATTATTTATTTTAATGCTATATGCAATGAATAACATATAAATTCAAGTAGAAAATCATGGATATTGCAAAGACACCATGACAATGTTGTTGTGGCTTGACTTAGTGTAGAGGAGATTCACACTCCTCCTGGATGCCTTCAAGACAAGCTTCACCTTCTGAAAATAAATCAAATGACGAAAACAAAATATTGAGAACACTTCTGAAAATTACCAGAAATTCTAGGCAGCAAAGAAAAATCCCATCTTGGGTTTCCTGCTAGGATTTTCTAGTAAGAACAGAATGCAAAAAGAATCAACTCATTTGGACTTGTAGAATAAAAGTTACAGCTAGTCAAAGTTCTGGTCAAGTTTGAATTAAATTTGAATTAAAAGAAAAATCAGAGGGGGGATGACGTCGAAGGCGTAAACCTCCTGGGCGCCACCACTCATACCGCTTCGGTCGCGGCCTGAGTGGCTGACAGCGGACCCCAGCGGTCAGGTCGGAGGGGGAGGGGAAGAGAAGCAGAGGCGGGCGGCGCGGCGACGACGCTTTCTCCGGCGAGGAGTGCCCGGCGACGAGATCTAAGAGGATTGGGTTGCAGAGGAGATCGAGGCGCACTTGTCCGTACCCATAGCATGGCTAGGGTGGCCGAACGGGGTCGGAACGGAGCTCTCCAGCAGCGGCAGCGGGCAGAGCTCGTCGGAGATGGTGGTTCCAGCGAAGCAGGGCCAGTCCAGCAGCTCCAACGGCACCAGCACGCACCAGTGGACCACCACAAACACGCCGGAGTGGTCAGTGGAGCTCGAGCGGCTCTGGAGAGGGAGGGGGCAGAGGACGGGGATCATCGGTGGGATCGGGGCGGGGACGGCGGCCAGAGGCCTGCCCGGCCGGGCTGCGGCTTCCTACGGTGGTGTGGAGGTGTGCTGAGTGTGTGTGCGGAGAGAAACGAGCTCGGGGGAGCTCTATTTATAGGCGACGCCGAGGCGGGGATCGAGAGCTTGCCGGAGCTCTTTGGAGTGTCGCCCGGCGACGAATGGCGTCAGTCAGAGGGGGAGAAGGTGCCGGGGATCACGCGGGGGCTGTAGACGAGCTGCGACGAGCACAGGAGCGCGGTACGCGACGAGCACAGGGGCACGGGCGAACTGTTGCCTTGGCCGCGCCGTGCCCGTGCTCGCTGCGGCGAGCTCCGACGACAGCGAGCACCAGGGTGGAGTTATGGAGGTGCAAACGAGGATGGGGCACGGTTTGGCAAGGTGCGGCGGCCGGGGTAGCGAGCACGCGCAAAACAGAGACGTTGGCGCACCGCAGAGCGCGTCGGCCGCATGCCAACCCCCTTGGACGCTTGTGGTCACTGCGTGAACTTTGGCATCAGGCTGAGCTAAGCGCAAGTACCATGTCTGGCAGTTAGTCCTTAGTGGTTTTGGTTGTTTTGCATGGTTAGCTGGGTCACAGGTGAACTGTGGGAGTGGCTTTCTTCCTGGCAAGTTTCTGGACAGAAACTTGTGAGCTTCACTGAGAAAAATTTAGTGAGAACTAAAGGCTGTGCTTTGGGGTTTAGCAATCTCTTAGGAGGGTAATCAAGCTCAGAAAAGATCAAGCAAAAATATACTTGATGTGCAAAGTGATCATTCTGTCCAGAACAAAAATGATTTTCTGTAGAAAAAATGTTACAAAAAGTTATGCAATATTTTTGCTCAGGAAGGTGCCCTAGGGTTCAAAGAATATCTGTGAATTTATTCAGGATTTTTGGAGCAAGAAATCTAGGGGTTGCTTTGGAGCATACTTCTCTGAAGTGATTTTCAGGGAAGAAAATGAATAGTTTTCTTGTATGAAAAATATTCCTTGGGCTTTTGTTGGAGATTTTCAGAGAAGGAAAGGTGAGTTAGAGGTGGATGGGTCACTTGGGTGAAAATCAAGGGTAGGCCCAAGTGTTCAAGTCCATTTGAATTGATTCAAAACTCCAAATCCAAAGCAAATGCAAATGGATGTCCGGAGAAAGAGAGAAGGCAAATCGAGGCTGTCACAGGTGGTGTTACAAGTTTACTCATAACAGAAGGTGAATCTAAAGCAGAACTGGATGGTAGTTCCTTACCTCCCCTCATCCTTGAGGGAAATATCTTAGTCCTACGATCCTTCAGATTCTTCATAGTGATAAATTAACAATAATCCCAAGTGACTCAACAAATATAGCTATGCTCCCCTGCAACGGCGCCAGAAAAAGGCCTTGATAACCCACAAGTATAGGGGATCACAACAGTTTTCGAGGGTAGAGTATTCAACCCAAATTTATAGATTCGACACAAGGGGAGCCAAAGAATATTTGAAGGTATTAGCAGCTGAGTTGTCAATTCAACCACACCTGGAGATTAATTATCTGCAGCAAGTACTCAGTAGCAAAGTAATATGATAGTTTTGATAATAGTAGCAACAGTAGCAACAGTAACAGTAACAGTGATAGCGGTAATTTTGTAGCAAGTGTAACAATGATGATAGCAGTAGTAACTTAGTAGAGACAATTTAAGATAAATTCGTAGGCATTGGATTGGTGACTTGTTGGATGATATTCATCATGAGACAGTTATAACCTAGGGCGATACGGCACTAGCTCCAGTTCATTAATATAATGTAGGCATGTATTCCGTAAATAGTCATACGTGCTTATGGAAAGAACTTGCATGACATCTTTTGTCCTACCCTCCCGTGGCAGCGGGGTCCATATTGGAAACTAAGGGATATTGAGGCCTCCTTTTAATAGAGAACCGGAACAAAGCATTAACACATAGTGAATACATGAACTCCTCACTACGGTCATCACCGGAAGAAGTCCCGGTTTTTGTCACCCCGGGGTTACTGAATCATAATATGTAGTAGGTGACTATAACTTGCAAGATCGGATCTAGAACATGGATATAATTATGATACCATAAACGGTTCAGATCTGAGTTCATGGCACCCGGGCCCAAAGTGACAAGCATTAAGCATGGAGAAGTCATAGCAACATCAATCTTAGAACACAGTGGATACTAGGGATCAAGCCCTAACAAAACTAACTCGATTAGATGATGAATCTCATCCAACTCCTCACCGACCAGCGAGCCTACGAAGGAATTATTCACTCCTGGTGGGGAGCATCATGGAATTGGCGATGGAGAAGGGTTGGTGATGATGAAGAACGAAGATCCCCCTCTCCGGAGCCCCAAACGGACTCCAGATCTGGCCTCCCGATGAAGAACAAGAGGCGATGGCGGCTCCGTCTTGTGGAGCGCGATAATTCTTTCTCCCTGATTTTTTTCTAGAAAAATAGGATTTTATAGCGTCAGTTTCAGGGTCTGCGGGGCCACCAGGTGGGGACAATCCACCTGGGCACGCCTGGTGAGGGGGCGTGCCCTGGTGGTTTGTGCCCACCCAGGTGCCCCCCTTCGGTAGGTCTTGGATCCAAAAATTCTCTTATTTGATATAAAAATTCCTCGCAAAGTTTCATTTCATTCCGAGAACTTCTATTTCTACACAAAAACAACACCATGGTAGTTCTGCTGAAAACAACGTCAGTCCGGGGTTAGTTTCATTCAAATCATGCAAATTAGAATCCAAAACAAGAGGAAAAGTGTTATGAAACGTAGATACGTTGGAGACATATCAGGAAGAAGGGATTTGCAGAGGTGCCAGAGCTCGAAGCTTTCAAAACAGAGATGAAAATAATTTTGAGAGGTATGCTTTCATTGTCAACATAACAACCAAGAGTTCTCACTATCTTCCATGCTGGACACATTATAGGCGGTTCCCAAAGAGAATGGTAAAGTTTTTTACTCCCCCACCACCAACAAGCACATTCCACGGCTGGTTCGAAACAATGGGTACCGTCCAACTATCAACAATCCTGGGGGAGTTTTGTTTGCAATTATAATTTGATGATTTGAGCATGGAACTGGGCATCCTGGTTACCAGCCATTTTCTCGTGAATGATGAGCGGAGTCCACTCATCGTGAGAATAACCCACCTAGCATGGAAGATACTGACAGCCCCTAGTCGCTACATGAGCGATTCGGGCATACAAAATAGATTGTTATTTGAAGGTTTAGAGAACGGCAGGTAAATACCGCAATAAGGTTGATATGGTGGACACTCATGGAAGAAACTTGGTTCAAGGATTTTTGGATGCACAAGTAGTATCTCTACTTAGTACGGAAATTTTGGCTAGCAAAAGTTCTAAAAATCAAGCACCACATGTTGGAGGATTTATAACAATATAACTTCTATACAAATATACCCAAACATAACTTATTAAGTTGTCTTCCTTGTCCAACTTCAGCTAATTTGATCAAGTTTGAAAACAATTAATGGGGCTCACAATCATAGAAGAAGTCCAAGATAGTATATTTATATGTGAAATCTCTCTTCCTTCAATATTCTTTCATGAATTGTTCAAGTGACCAATACTATGTTTGCTAACTTTCAATAAATTTACCACCTCTACTTCTTATATGTGAAGTCATTAATCCCCATGGTATAAGCATATGAAACGTATATAAATTCCGCTTTATGATATTCAATTCATTCAACCATTTACTCATGGGATATAAGTGAAGCACGAGAGTAAATGACAAACTACTCCAAAAAAAGATATAAGTGAAGATCAATGAGTAGTCAAATAATTATTTAGCTATGTGAGGACTCTCTCTCATTTAAGTATTTCAGATCTTAATATTTTATTCAAACAGCAAGCAAATCCTAATAAAATAAAATGACGCTCCAAGAAAAACACATATCATGTGGTGAATAAAAATATAGCTCCAAGTTAGGTTACCGATGAACGAAGACGAAAGAGGGGATGCCATCCGCGGCATCCCCAAGCTTAGGTTATTGGTTGTCCTTAAATATTACCTTGGGGTGCCTTGGGCATCCCCAAGCTTAGGCTCTTTCCAGTCCTTATTCCATAGTCCATCAAAACTTTACGTAAAACTTGAAAACTTCACAACACAAAACATAACAGAAAACTCGTAAGCTTCGTTAGTATAATAAAGCAAATCACCACTTAGGTACTGTTATGAACTCATTCTAAATTTATATTGGTATTATATCTACTGTATTCCTACTCCTCCATGGTTCATACCCTCTCATACTACTCATAGATTCACCAAAATAAGCAAACAACACATAGAAAACAGAATCAGTCAAAAACAGAACAGTTTGTAGTAATTTGGAAACTATCCATACTTCTGTAACTCTAAAAATTCTGAACAATTAGGAAAACCTGTGCAATTTTTATATAAATAAACTGTAAAAAAATCAGAATTTTTCGATGCTCCAGTGATTTTTAACAATTCTGTGACTGGGCGCAAAAGTTTCTGTTTTTGGACAGAACTGAATCAACTATCATCCACACTATCCCAACGGCTTTACTTGGAACTTTATTGAAACAAAAGCTATGAAACATGATTACTACAGTAGCTTAATCATGTGAACACACAAAAACAGTAGGTATAAGTATTGGTTTGACTCCCAACAAGCGCTTTTCTTTAATGCCTTTTTAGCTAGGCATGATGATTTCAATGATGCTCACATAAAAGATAAGAATTGAAACACAACGAGAGCATCATGAAGCATATGAAAAGCATATTTAAGCCTAACCCACTTCCTATGCATAGGAATTTTGTGAGAAAACAACTTATGGGAACAAGAATCAACTAGCATAGGAAGGCAAAATAAGCATGACTTCAAAACTTTCAACACATAGAGAGGAAACTTGATATTATTGAGATATGGAAAAGCATATGTTCCGCTGTCATAATAATTTTCAGTGGCATCATGAATGAATTCAACAATATAACCATCACATAAAGCATTATTTTCATGATCCATAAGCATAGAAATTTTACTACTCTCCACATAAGAAAAACTCTTCTCATTCGGAATAGTAGGAGTATCATAGAAACTCGAATACTATAAATTGTTTCCACATTAAAAGAATAATGTTAAAAAAAGGGTAATCATAATTATGACAAGCTTTATAAATATAATCATCACTACTTTTCATAACATAAGTGTCATCACAATAATCATCATAAGTAGCAGCTTTGTTCTCATCATAATCAATTGAAACCTCTTCCAAGATAGTGGAATCATTACTAAATAAAGTCATGACCTCTCCAAATCCACTTTTATCATTATAATAAGATTCAACACCCTCCAAAATAGTGGGATAATTATTATCTAAAGTTGACACTCTTCCAAACCTACTTTCATAAATATTGCAATCATCATAAGTAGGAGGCATGCTATCATCATAATAAATTTGCACATCAAAACTTCGGGGACTAAAAATATCATCTTCATTAAACATAGCACCCCCAAGCTTGGGACAAACATTAATTGCAGCACACAAACTCTCAAGCATGTCATTCTCATCAAACATAGCATCCCCAAGCTTGTGGTTTTGCATATCATAAGCATAATCACTCTCATCATTAATAGTATGGATAGCACCAATAGTATAGCAATTATTATCATCACAATTTTCTAAGTTGGCGCCAAAAAGATTCTCAAGATTATAACAAGTATCATTACTTTCCCAATCATAATCATCACAATGAGTAATAGGCATAACAATAATAGGAGCAACACCATTTGGGAGGGATATACCATTTTACCTTTGCTTCTCCGTCTTTTCTTTTTCTTCTTCACATCATGTGTGGGTTTAATCACCTTTGTGGAGCTCCTTATTGATGAGATTGGTTGAATAAAAAGCTCCTCCTCGTTACCTGATTCATCATAAGAAAAAATAGGAGGATATTGGGAAACATCTTCCCCTTCATTACTATTCTCTTCATCTTCTATTTGTTTTCCTATCTTTAAGTACTTGGAAATATAAGGATTCTCAATGCAATTTACTGTACAATACATATAAATTTCCTCTGGATCAAAATCAAGAAATCTCTTAAGGTTATATTCTGGAATACCCTTAGTTATACATTTCATTTCTTCATATCCAAGAAGCAAACTAAGTTCATTATGTGCGCAAGGGAAATCAAGTCATCACAATTTTTAGACACGACTCGATCATCAAACAATTTGCATTGGAAATTTAAATGACCACGTTCATTGCAAAGTTCACAAGGATGGCGAGAAAAATTAATTTTTTTCAGCACAAACATCTAGCCTCTCTTGCAACCATTTAGTTTATAAATACTTATGCCTCGTGCAAAATCTATCTTCCTTTTTGGTATGTAACTGCAAACTCTATGCACTCCACAAAAATTGACATGCTTATAAGAAACATTTTTATCATGACTAGTGCAATCATCATTAGTACTATGGATATTCAAAGAATTCATACTAACAACATTGCAATCATGCTCATCATTCAAAGATTTAGTGCTAAACATTTTATAAACTTCCTCTTCTAACACTTGAGCACAATTCCTTTCCATCATTTTCACGAAAGACATTAAAAAGATGAAGCATATGAGGCAACCTCAATTCAATTTTTTTGTAGTTTTCTTCTATAAACTAAACTAGCACTCACCTCCCCGGCAACGGCGCCAGAAAAGAGCTTGATGTCTACTACGCAACCTTCTTCTTTTAGACTCGTGTTGGGTCTCCAAGCGTAGAGTTTTGTAGGACAGTAGCAAATTTCCCTCAAGTGGATGACCTAAGGTTTATCAATCTGTGGGAGGCGTAGGATGAAGATGGTCTCTCTCAAACAACCCTGCAACCAAATAACAAAGAGTCTCTTGTGTCCCCAACACACCCAATACAATGGTAAATTGTATAGGTGCACTAGTTCGGCGAAGAGATGGTGATACAAGTGCAATATGGATGGTAGATATAGGCTTTTGTAATCTGAAAATATAAAAATAGAAAGGTAGCAAGAGACAAAAGTGAGCGAAAACGGTATTGCAATGCTTGGAAATAAGGCCTAGGGTTCATACTTTCACTAGTGCAAGTTCTCTCAACGATGTTAACGTAATTAGATCATATGGCAATCCCTCAACGTGCGACAAAAGTCACTCCAAAGTTCCTATCGCGGAGAACATAAGATGAAATTGCTTGTAGGGTTAGAAACCACCTCAAAGTTATTCTTTCCGATCGATCCATTGAGCTATTCCTATAAGTGTCACGAACATCCCTAGAGTTCGTAGTAAAATAACACCATATGACACACATCAATCAACCCTAATGTCACCTAGATACTCCAATGTCACCACAAGTATCTGTGGGTCAATTATACGATATCCATCAAACAACTTCAGATTCATAATATTCAATCCAACACAAAGAACCTCAAAGAGTGCCCCAAGATTCCTACTGGAGAAACAAGGACGAAAACGTGCATCAACCCCTATGCATAGATTACCCCAATGTCACCTCGGGCATCCGCGAGTTGAGTTCCAAAACATACATCAAGTGAAACAATAGAATACCCCGTTGTCACCACGGGTATCCCATGCAAGACATACATCCAGTGTTCTCAAATCCATAATAGTATTCAATCCGATAATAATGAAACCTCAAAGGTAAAACTTAATTCATCACAAGAAGGTAGAGGGGGAGAAACACCATATGATTCAACTATAATAACAAATCTCGCGGTACATCAAGATCGTGCTAAATCAAGAACACCAGACACACACACACACAGAGAGAGAGAGAGAGAGAGAGAGAGAGAGAGAGAGAGAGAGAGATCAAACACATAGCTACTGGTACATACCTGATGACCCACAAGTATGTGGGCTCAATCGTAGTCCTTTTGATAAGTAAGAGTGTCGAACCCAACGAGGAGCAAAAGGAAATGACGAGTGGTTTTCAGCAAGGTATTCTCTGCAAGCACTGAAATTATAAGTAACGAGTAGTTTGATAGCAAGATAATTTGTAACAAGAAAGTAACGATAATAGTAACAAAAGTGCAGCAAGGTAGCCCAATCCTTTTGAGGCAAAGGACATGCCAAAACGGTCTCTTATGATAAGCAAAGCGTTCTTAAGGGTACATGGGAATTTCATCTAGTCACTTTCATCATGTTGGTTTGATTTGTGTTCGCTACTTTGATAATTTGATATGTGGGTGGACCGGTGCTTAGGTGTTGTTCTTACTTGAACAAACTCCTACTTATGATTAACCCCCTTGCAAGCATCCGCAACTACGAGAAAAGTATTAAGACTAAATTCTAACCATAGCATTAAACTTTTGGATCCAATTCAGTCCCTTACGGAATAGCGCATAAATTACGGTTTAAGCTTTTGTCACTCTCGCAACCCACCATCTAATTACTACTCCACAATGCATTCCCTTAGTCCCAAATATGGTGAAGTGTCATGCAGTCATCGTTCACATGACACCACTAAGGGAATCACAACATACATACCATCAAAATATCGAACACATATAAAATTCACATGATTACTTGCAACAAGATTTCTCCTGTGACCTCAGGAACAAAATTAACTACTCACAAATGATAATCATGCTCAAGATCAGAGGGGTATTAAATAGCATAATGGATCTGAACATATAATCTTCCACCAAATAAACCATATAGTGATCAACTACAAGATGTAATCAACACTACTAGTCACCCACAGGTACCAATCTGTAGTTTCGGTACAAAGATTGAACACGAGATAAACTAGGGTTTGAGAGGATATGTTGATGGAGATTGCCCTCCCCAAGATGGGAGAGTTGTTGGTGATGATGATGACGATGATTTCCCCCTCTGGGAGGGAAGTTCCCCCGGTGGAATCGCTCCGCCGGAGGGCAAAAGTGCTCCTGCCCAAGTTCCGCCTCGAGACGGCGGCGCTACGTCCCAAAAGTCCTGTCCTTATTTTTTTTCTAGGTCAAAATGACTTATATACCAGAAGAGGGGCACTGTGGGTGGGCCGAGGAAGGCACACCTGGGCTCCCTGGCGCGCCCAGGTGGGTTGTGCCCACCTGGTGGGCCCTCTCTGGTACTTATTGGCTCCAATAATTCTTAGTTATTCCATAAAAATTCCTCGTGAAGTTTCACCTCATTTGGAGTTGTGCAGAATAGGTAGCTTGATGTAGCTTTTTCAGGTCCAGATTTCCAGCTGCCTGAATTCTCCCTCTTTGTGTGAACCTTGCATATTATGAGAGAAAAGGCATTAGAATTACTCCAAAAAGAATTATTATGCATAAAAACATTAAAATAACAGTAGGTAAACATGATGAAAAATGGACGTATCAACTCCCCCAAGCATAGACCTCGCTTGTCCTCAAGCGAAAACCAAAATCGAAAAACATGTACACATGCTTAGAGAGAGAGGTGTCGATAAAAACAAAATACGGACATAGAAGCATCATGTAAATTATTATAACAACAACAAACTTAAACATAAAACTTTTATCATAGACTTCTCATGAATAAGTAACTATTCATCACAACATCGAAGTATAAAGCATAAAGTCTATCGAAAACCAAAAAAATATGTTCTCAATCAACTTTGCAACTACAATTCATCATAATTTCAGGAAGGGTCACGTATCGGAGCCTTTAGGCAAGTCCACATACTTAACCATCATATAGTCTTCTATGATTGCTAACACTCACCGCATACACATGAGGAAAACGTTTCAACTGGACACATAGAAAGATAGGGGCTTATAATTTCACCTCCCAACGTATTCACCTCAAGGGTGATGTCAACAATAATAACTCATGCTACCCATATCCAACTGGATATATGTGCCTAGATCTTTCCTCACCACATGATGCTTGCCAAAAGAGAAAAAGAAAAAGGAATAGAGAGAAAAACTTTGACTCTTGTATGAAAGTAAATACATAAAAGTAAAAGATAGGCCCTTCGCAGAGGGAAGCAGAGGTTGCCATGCACTTTTTATTTGTATGCTCAATCCCTTAGTGCAAAAGAACATCACGTTATATTGCCCCTTATGATAGCAACCTTTATTATGCAGTCTCTCACTTTTATTCTTTGCTATCACAAGTTTGTACAACGCTCAATTTTCTATTACACTAAATGTTCTAACACTTTTAGAAGCAATTTTTATTTCCTTATTGCACCGATGACAACTTACTTGAAGGATCTTACTCAATCCTTAGGTAGGTATGGTGGACTCTTGAAAATAAGATTTGGATTTAAGGGTTTTTGGATGCACAAGTAGTATCTCTACTTGGTGCGGAATTTTTGGCTAGCAAAGATGGGGGCAAGGACCACATGTTGAAGGATCAATGACAATATAACTTCTATGTGAATATGAAAAAACATAAATCATTACATTGTCTTCCTTGTCCAACGTCAACAATTTTGGCATATAATATTTTTATGGGGGCTCACAATCACAAAAGATTTCCAAGATAGTGTATTTGCATGTGAATTTTCTCTTCCCTTATTAATTCTTTCATGAATTGCATCACTGACCAATGCTATGTTTCTCAATCTCCAATAAAATTTTCTACTTATACTTTTCCTTATGTGATGTCATTACTTACCATAAGATTAGCATATGATCTTTTTCATTTATTTTCTTTTTTATTGAACATGAAATTAAAGAAAACGTAACTCAAATTAAACTTTATATCTTGCACACGATTACAAGGATAGATCACTAAGCAAACACTCGAAAAGAAAGGATCCAACTAAACTTTTATTCATCTAAAGCAAAAGCTAACTATGGATCTAACTAAGGTAAATAAAGGCAAAAGATAGTGGAGGTGATACGATACCGGAGCACCTCCCCCAAGCTTGGTACAATCCAAGGGGAGTGCCCATACCCGATACTCAATTTTCTTTTGGTGATGAAGAAGGAGGTGGTGGTGATGAAGTAGCGATCTTATCCTTCATGATCAAAAGATTCTCCAGTCTACGGATGACGCTCCGGAGGAAGGTGATGTGCTCTTGCAACAAAATATTTTCACGAGTGAGATATTTATTTTGCACACGGACTGTTTCAATGATCCGAAAGGCTCCAATCTCAGTGGGGGTAAGATGATTATAGTAAGGTTTAAGGATATCTTCTTCTTCCTCCTCGGCAGGCAGGGCTTGCTCGACCACCGGCGCTTGATCTCCGATGGCCTCCTTGTTCTTGCCCCCTTCGACAGGTTCTTCGGGCTCCAATCTCTTCGGCTCGATCTTCATCAACCAAGCATCCTATTCTACGTTGTTGGAGGAGGGCGAAGACATGATGCCTGGCTTAACAGATCTGACCGAAAACAACAAGAAAAGAAAACAGAAGATTTCTCCGCGATACGGTGGTCAATAGGTTCGGGGAGTATATAAATATTTTTTATCTTGGGAAACAAGCAAACGGAAGAAAAATGGAGTCTGGAAGGTACCCGAGGTGGGCACAACCCACCTGGGCGCGCCTGGCAAGCCAGGCGTGCCCTGGTGTCTTGTGCCCACCAGGGGTGCCTTCCTAGTTGTTTCTTATTTTCCTAATTTTTGTTATATTCCTAAACGGATAGAAAATATTTTTGCAGATTTTTCGGAGTCCGTTTACTTACCGTATCACGTACCTCCCTTTTTTACGATTCTGGAGTGTTCCGGAAGGTTTCTTTTATGTGTTCTTCCGGTGTCATAGTTTGGATAATATTTCTTTCAACATTAATGGGCATACTTAAGATATAATGTTTTATTTGTTGCCCACTAACAACCTTCGGGTTAGTACCTTCGGCATTATTTATTTTGATAGCTCCAGATCGATAAACCTCCTCTATAACATTGGGTCCTTCCCATTTGGAGAGGAGTTTTCCTGCAAAGAATCTAAAATGAGAGTTGTACAAAAGAACATATTCTCCAACTTTGAACTCACGCTTTTGGATTCTTTTATCATCCTATCTTTTAACTTTTTCTTTAAATAACTTAGCATTTTCATAAGCTTGGGTTCTACATTCATCTAATGAGCTAATATCAAATAACCTCTTCTCACCAGCAAGTTTTAAATCATAGTTGAGTTCTTTAATTGCCCAATAAGCTTTATGTTCTAACTCAAGAGGCAAATGACAAGCTTCTCCATAAACCATTTTATAAGGAGACATACCCATAGGATTTTTATATGTTGTTCTATAAGCCCAAAGTGCATCATCTAATTTCTTAGACCAATTCTTCCGGGACCTATTGACAGTCTTTTGTAAAATTAATTTTATTTCTCTATTGCTAAGTTCAACTTGACCACTAGACTGAGGATGATAAGGTGATGCAATTCTATGGTTAACATCATACTTGGCAAGCATTTTACGGAAAGCACCATGAATAAAGTGTGAATCACCATCAGTCATTAAACATCCAAGGACTCCAAAACTTCGGAAAATAACTTCTTTAAGCGTTTTAATAGAGGTGTTGTGATCAGCACTACTAGTTGGAATAGCTTCTACCCACTTAGAAACATAATCAACAGCAACCAAAATATGAGTATACCCATTAGAGGAAGGAAAAGGTCCCATGTAATCAAATCCCCAAACATCAAATGGCTCAACAGCAAGTGAATAATTCATAGGCATTTCTTGATGCTTACTGTTATTACCCATTCTTTGACATTCATCACAAGATAAGATGAACTTACGAGCATCCTTGAAGAGAGTAGGCCAATAAAACCCAGATTGCAATACCTTGTGAGCAGTTCTGTCTCCCGCATGATGCCCTCCATAAGCTTCGGAGTGACATTTCCATAGGATTTGTTCCTGTTCATGCTCAGGTACACACTGTCTAATAATACCATCTACTCCTTCTTTATAAAGATGTGGGTCATCCCAAAAGTAATGTCTTAAATCATAGAAGAATGTTTTTTCTTCTGTTGGTATGTGAAACTAGGTGGTAAATATTTAGCAACAATGTAATTAGCATAGTGAGCATACCAAGGAGTGTTATGAGAAACATTTATTGCAGCTAATTGCTCATCAGGAAAAATATCATCAATAGGTAGTGGGTCATCAAGAATATTTTCAACCCTAGACAAGTTAACGGCCACGGGGTTCTCCGCTCCTTTTCTATCAGTGATATGCAAATCAAATTCTTGTAGCAAGAGAACCCATCGAATAAGCCTAGGTTTGGCATCTTTCTTTTCCAGAAGATACTTTATTGCAGCATGATCAGTGTGAACAATTACTTTTGAATCTATAATGTAGGATCTAAATTTATCATAAGCAAACACCACTGCTAGAAATTCTTTTTCAGTAGTAGCACAATTTCTTTGTGCACTGTCTAGAGTTTTACTTGTGTAGTGAATAACATTCAGTTGCTTATCAACTCTTTGTCCTAGAATAGCACCAACAGCATAATCACTAGCATCAGACATAATTTCAAAAGGCAAGTTCAAATCAGGTGGTTGAACAATAAGAGCAGAAATTAAGGCTTTCTCGAGTGTTTCGAAGGCTTCTAAACAATCGTCATAAAAAACAAAAGGAATATCCTTTTGCAAAGCATTTGTAAGAGGCCTAGAAATTTTAGAGAAGTCTTTGATAAATCTCCTATAGAAACCAGCATGACCAAGGAAACTACGAATACCTTTGATATCTTTAGGACATGGCACTTTATCAATTGCATCAACCTTAGCTTTGTCCACCTCAATACCTCTTTCAGCAATTTTATGGCCTAAAACAATACCTTCGTTAACCATAAAGTGTCACTTCTCCCAATTCAAGACAAGAGTTGTTTGCTCACATCTCTGCAAAACTCGATCAAGATTGCTTAAACAATCATCAAAAGACTTCCCATAAACCGAAAAGTCATCCATGAAAACCTCAACAATCTTTTCACAAAAGTCAGAGAATATAGCAGTCATACATCTTTGAAAGGTAGCAGGTGCATTGCATAAACCAAAAGGCAATATGTCTATAAGCATAAGTTCCAAAAGGACAAGTAAAAGTGGTCTTTTCTTGATCAGGTTGAGAAACAAGTATTTGTGAAAAACCAGAATATCCATCAAGGAAGCAAAAAATGTGTGTGCTTAGATAATCTTTCTAGCATTTGATCAATAAAAGGCAGAGGGTAATGATCTTTTCTAGTTGCTTTGTTTAATTTTCTAAAATCAATTACCATTCTATAGCCGGTAACAATTCTTTGTGGAATAAGTTCATTCTTATCATTAGGAACAACAGTAATACCTCCTTTCTTAGGTACACAATGGACAAGACTTATCCATCTACTATCAGCTATAGGATAGATTATACCTGCTTCCAGAAGTTTTAATATTTCCGTTCTTACCACTTTTTTCATCTTCGGATTTAACCGACGTTGGTGATCAACAACGGGTTTACCATCAGGTTCCATATGGATGCCCTTTAAATCATCAAGAGTATACCCAATAGCAGCTCGATGCTTTTTCACAACTTTTAATAATCTTTCTTCTTCATGTTCTGAAAGGTTAGCACTAATAATAACAGGATATATCTTCTTCTCATCAAGATAAGCATATTTCAAAGGGTCTGGCAATTGTTTTAATTCAAACACAGGATCACCTTTAGGTGAAGGAGGACCTCCTAGAGTTTCAATAGGCAAATTGTGCTTAAGCACATGTTGTTGTTCGAACAAGATTCTATCTATTTAATTTCTTTTGTGCATATGCAAACCACTTTCATGGTCTAGCAGATATTGTTCTAAAGGTCAGTAGGAGGTACAGCGATAGAAGCAAGACCAATAATTTTATCCTTACTAGGCAATTCTTTCTTATGATGCTTTCTACTAAACTTGGAAAAATTAAACTCGTGAGACTCATCACCAAAGCTAACACCGACAGTTTGTTTCTCACAATCTATTTTAGCATTAAGGGTATTCAAGAAAGGTCTACCAAAGATAATGGGACACAAGTCATCCTGTGGGGAACCAAGAACAAGAAAATTAGTAGGGTATTTTATTTTCCCACATAAGACTTCAACATCTCTAACAATCCCATGTGGTGTGATGGTGTCTCTATTAGCAAGTTTAATAGTAATATCTAGTCTTTTATCTCAGCGGGTGCTATGTCATTCATAATTTCTTGATATGAAGTAAAAGGAATAGCACTCACGCTAGCACCTATATCACATAAACCATGATTACTGTGATCTCCTATCTTAATTGAGACAACGGGCATGCCAAGAACAGGTCTATGTTTATCTTTTTCATCGGGTTTGGCAATTCTAGCAGCTTCATCACAGAAGTAAATAACATGTCCATCTATATTTTCAACCAGAAGATCCTTAACCATAGCAACACTAGGTTCTACTTTGATTTGTTCAGCTAGTTCAGGTGTTCTAATATAACTTTTATTGACCACAGTTGAAACTTTAGCATGTTCCTTCATCCTAACAGGGAAAGGTGGTTTTTCAATATAAGCAGTAGGAACAACTGGATCAACATTATAAATAATATTTCCATCTTTAGCTATTATCGCTTCTTTAATTTCTTCTTTAATAGGGGATGATATTTAAACCACTTCTCTTTAGGGAGATCAACATGAGTAGCAAAAGACTCACAAAAGGAGGCTACTATCTCAGAGTCAAGTCCATATTTAGTGCTAAACTTTTGAAAAGCATCAGTATTCATAAAAGATTTAACACAATCAAACTTAAGCTTAATACCTGACTCTTTACCTTCCTCGAGTTCCCAATCTTCAGAGTTGCGTTTAATTCTTTCTAAAGGATCCCACCGGAATTCAATAGTCTTCTTCATAAAGGAACCGGTACAAGAAGTATCGAGCATGGACCGGTCATTATAAGAAAACTGAACATAAAAATTCTGAATAATAATTTCTCTTGAGAGCTCATGGTTGGGGCATGAATATAACATTGACTTAAGCCTCCCCCAAGCTAGAGCGATACTTTCTCCTTCGCGAGGCCAAAAATTATATATACAATTCCGATCACGATGAACTAGATGCATAGGATACGTTTTTTGGTGAAACTCCAATTTCAATCAATTCCAATTCCAAGATCCAATATCATCGCATAGCCTATACCATGCCAATGCTTTTCCCTTCAAAGATAAAGGGAAAACCTTCTTCTTAGCTTCATCTCTGGGTAAACCTGCAAGCTTAAACAATCCACAAATTTCATCCACATATATCAAGTGCATATCAGGATGTTCAGTTCCATCTCCTGCATAAGGATTAGCTAGTAGTTGTTCTATCATACCCGAAGGAATTTCATATTCAGTATTTTCAGTAGGTGCAGTGGGTTGAGGGGAAACTAATTGTGGTTCCGATCGAGGTGAAGAACCCCGAACAAACCCTCAAAGGATTGTTGTCCATAGTAACAAGTGACAATAAATTTCAGCACGTAGTAATAATTTTTCCTTACTAAGAGCGCTTCACTCCCCGCCAACGGCGCCAGAAAAGAGCCTTGATGACCCACAAGTATATGGGATCAATCGTAGTCATTTCGACAAGTAAGTCTATCGAACCCAACGAGGAGCAGAAGGAAATGACAAGTGGTTTTCAGCAAGGTATTCTCTGCAAGCACTGAAATTATAAGTAACGAGTAGTTTGATAGCAAGATAATTTGTAACGAGCAACTAATGATGATAGTAACAAAAGTGCAGCAAGGAAGCCCAATCCTTTTGAGGCAAAGGACATGCCAAAACGGTCTCTTATGATAAGCAAAGCGTTCTTGAGGGTACACGGGAATTTCATCTAGTCACTTTCATCATGTGGTTTGGTTTGTGTTCGCTACTTTGATAATTTGATATGTGAGTGGACCGGTGCTTAGTTGATGTTATTACTTGAACAAACCTCCTACTTATGATTAACCCCCTCGTAAGCATCCGCAACTACAAGAAAAGTATTAAGAATAAATTCTAACCATAGCATTAAACTTTTGGATCCAATTCAGTCCCTTACGGAATAGCGCATAAACTAGGGTTTAAGCTTCTGTCACTCTCGCAACCCATCATATAATTACTACTCCACAATGCATTCCCCTAGGCCCAAATATGGTGAAGTGTCATGTAGTCGACATTCACATGACACCACTAAGGGAATCACAACATACATACCATCAAAATATCGAACACATATAAAATTCACATGATTACTTGCAACAAGATTTCTCCCGTGACCTCAAGAACAAAAGTAACTACTCACAAATGATAATCATGCTCAAGATCAGAGGGGTATTAAATAGCATAATGGATCTGAGCATATAATCTTCCACCAAATAAACAATATAGTGATCAACTACAAGATGTAATCAACACTACTAGTCACCCACAGGTACCAATCTGTAGTTTCGGTACAAAGATTGAACACAAGAGATGAAGTAGGATTTGAGAGGAGATGGTGATGTTGAAGATGTTGATGGAGATTGCCCTCCCCAAGATGGGAGAGTTGTTGGTGATGATGATGACGATGATTTCCCCCTCCGGGAGGGAAGTTCCCCCGGCGGAATCACTCTGCCTGAGGGAAAAACTGCTCCTGCCCAAGTTCCGCCTCAAGACGGCGGTGCTCCTTCGCGAAAGTCCTCTCCTTATTTTTTCTAGGTCAAAATGACGTATATACCAGAAGAGGGGCACCGGAGGTGGGCCGAGGAGGCCACAACCCACCAGGGCGCGCCTAGGCTCCCTAGCGCGCCCAGGTGGGTTGTGCCCACCTGGTGGGCCCCCTATGGTACTTATTGGCTCCAATAATTCTTATTTATTCCACAATTTCTCGTGAAGTTTCAGCTCATTTGGAGTTGTGCAGAATAGGTAGCCTGACATAGCTTTTTCAGGTCCAGATTTCCAGCTGCCAGAATTCTCCCTCTTTGTGTGAACCTTGCATATTATGAGAGAAAAGGCATTAGAATTACTCCAAAAAGCATTATTATGCATAAAAACATTATAAATAACAGTAGGTAAACATGATGCAAAATGGACGTATCAATACCCTCAACCCCGAGGGTGAACTACTCCCTCCTCGTCATGGAGAGCGCCGGGATGATGAAGATGGCCACCGGTGATGGTTTCCCCTCCGGCAGGGTGCCAGAAAGGGCTCCCGATTGGTTTTTCATGGCTACAGAGGCTTGCAGCGGCGGAACTCCCGATCTAGGTTTATTTCTGGAGGTTTTGGGATTTATAGGAGGTGTTGGCGTCAAGGACAAGTCAAGGGGCCCACGAGGCGATGTTAAGACAGGGGGCACGCCCTAGGGGGGCGCCCCCAACCCTTGTGGTTGCCTCGGGACTCCTCTCCGATATCTTTTTGTTCCGGTATTTTTTATATTTTCTAAAAATATTCTCCGTAAATTTTCATCTCATTCCGAGAACTTTTATTTCTGCACAAAAAAACAACACCACGGTAGTTCTGCTGAAAACAGCGTCAGTCCGGGTTAGTTCTAGTCAAATCATACAAAAATCGTATAGAACTGTTGTAAACATGGCATGAATACTTCATAAATTACAGATACGTTGGAGACGTATCAGTGAGTAGTTCACCACAGACCTACGGGTCCATAGCTAGTAGCTAGATGGCTTTGTTCTCTCTCTTTGATCTTTAATACAATGTTCTCCTCGATGTTCTTGGAGATCTATTCGATGTAATGACTTTTTGCGGTGTGTTTGTTGGGATCCGATAAATTGTGAGTTTATGATCAGATTATCCATGAATATTATTTGAGTTTTCTCTAAACTCTTTTATGCATGATTGTTATAGCTTTGTATTTCTCTCCGATCTATTGATATGGTTTGGCCAACTAGATTGATTTTTCTTGCAATGGGAGAGGTGCTTTGTGATGGGTTTGATCTTGCGATGCTTAATCGCAGTGACAGACAGGGACATGACACATATTTGTCTCGTTTCCATTAAGGATAAAAATATGGGGTTTATTCATGCGTGAGTTTAGTTTTTCAACATCATGTCGTCTTGCTTAAGGCGTTACTCCGTTCTTTATGAACTTAATACTCTAGATGCATGCTGGATAGCAGTCGATGTGTGAAGTAATAGTAGTAGATGGCAGGAGTCGGTCTACTTGTCTTGGACGTGATGCCTATATAAATGATCATTGCCTTGGATATCGTCATGATTATTTGCTTTTCTATCAATTGCCCAAAAGTGATTTGTTTACCCACCGTATGATATTTTCAAGAGAGAAGCCTCTAGTGAAAACTATGGCGCCGTGGTCTACTTTTTATCATATATTAAAATAAAAAATACCTTGCCACAATTTTTCATTATTTATTTTATTTTTTGTTTCAATTATCTATCTATCACTACGAGATTTGATCCTTGCAACTAACCACCAGCGATTGACAACCCCTTGTTTCGTGTTGGGTGCAAGTATTTGTTATTTTGTGTGCAGGTACTACTAATGAGGTGTTGCATGGTTCTCCTACTGGATTGATAACCTTGGTTCTTAACTAAGGAAAATAATTATCTCTACTGCGCTGCATCATCCTCTCAACTTCGAGGAAATCCCAACACAGCTCACAAGTAGCAGGAAGAATTTCTGGCGCCATTGCCGGGGAGACATCATCAACATCTATCAAGCGCCATCGCATAAACTTACTTCTCCTTACATTTACATTATTTGCCATTTGCCTCTTGTTTTCATCTCCCCCACTTCTAAAACATTTTTACAAAAACACAAAAATATTATTCATTTGCCTTTTTGCTTGTTTGCCTTTTGCCTTCATGTCAACACACCAAAAACCAGAAAAAGAACTAGGAAAATTAAAGATATATGGATCCTCATCCACTTGCTCATCTTTTCAAAAGATCCAATTATGTTGAACCAATTGCTAGTGAGTTGAGTGCACTAGATTTTCTTTATGAAGTTTTGCTTGAGGATCGTGAATCTGAAAATTGTGGTGAAGTGTTAGAAGAAGAAATTTATAAAGTGATTCACAATAGCTCCTTGAATGAAAAGCATGATTGCAATGATGTTATTATAAATTCTATTAATGTCAATTGTGTTAATGATATGCAAAACCCCAATCTTGGGGATGATGATTTTGTTGTGTCCAGTACTCATTATAATTATCATGATTGGGGAGATAATGCTTCTTATGATCTTGAAAATTTATTTAAGCCTCATGATGAATATGTCATTGATAATAATGTTTGCAATAATATTAAAGTGGGTTTGGAAGAGCGTCAACTTTAGGTAATAATAATCCCACATACTTGGAGAGTGTTCAATTTTATGAATTTTTTTATGAAAGTGGGTTTGGGGAGGTCATGACTTTAGTCGATGTTAATCCCACTATCTTGGAAGATTATAAAACTTTTATGCATGTGGATCATGAAGAGAAAATTTTATATGATAGCTACATTGTTGAATTTGATTATGATCTTACATGTAATTATTATGAGAGACAAAAATATGGTTGTAGAAATTTTCCTGTTACTAAATTACCTCTCGTTATGTTGACATGGCTATTGTTTCTTTCTTCTTCCTTGCATATGCTAGTTTTTTCTTGCCTTGATAATTTGTTCGCTTATAAAATGCCTGTGCATAGGAAGTATGTTCAACTTAAATGTGTTCTTCACATGCTATATGATACTCTCGGTCGGTGTACAAAAGTAGGAGCTCTCCTTTTGACCCCTTTACTTGTGCCTGGGCAGTCAAAGCCACGTGCCACGGCCACACTTAACAGGGCAGAGGAGGGAAGCCGAAGAGAAGCCAAAGCACAAGACAACCAAGGCAACGCCAAGACCAGAAGCACTAGAGAGCAGAGAGGCGAGGTGGACTCCCCCCTGGCAAGACCTTTGCCGAGGCGGCCTCCGCGGCCCCAGCAAGTGCCTTGCTGGGGCAACTTGCCCAACGCCAGCAGAGCGAGCCACCCTTGAGCCCACGGGTTCTAACACCACCAGCTACATTGGAACCAGGGCTCAGGAGGCACCTCCGTGGTGGCATGCAGATCTTTGTCAAGATCTGAGTACAAGAGATCAGATGAGAACCAGAAGACGACGACCCTCGGCAGGATCCTAGCCGAGGAAATCCACAAGACCCCCGGCAAGCGCCTTGCCGGGGACGACTGCAACACCACGGCAAGACCCTTGTCGGGCCCCCGTCAAGACCCTTGCCGAGGGCATCGGCGGGGCCACAGCCAGACCCGCACCAGCCAAGACTCCACCGCCGTTCCCAAGCAGCTGCTAGCTCAACCAGCTGGGCAGGCACCTGCGTGGCGACGGGCGGCCTCTACACCGACTCAGCAAGCACCTGCACGGTGGCATGCGGATATTCGTGAAGACCCTGCCACCGCGCCACCTTAGCAGCCTTCCTACCTACATGGCACCGCACGCATCGTTGGCCCGGGCGCATGTCAAAGCGAGGCGGGACGGCGACGGACGGGACAGGCCTCGTTCCCGTCCCCGATAAAGTTAATGGACACCTAGGTAGTGCATTTAATGCACTTTGTCCCGTAACACCGGGCGATAAGCTCGCGCGTGATACACCTTTCCACCTCCTATGTGCCATTGTGGCAACCCATTTTGCCTATAAAAGGAGGCCCGAGGTGACCATGAGACGAATTCGGCTCTTTTGGGCAAGTTACACCCCGTAGCTAGCTCAAGAACACAAGAACACTCAATACATCCACCGAAGCAGGACTAGGGTATTACGCATCCTCGCGGCCCGAACCTGGGTAAACAATCCGTGTGCTTCCTGTCAGACCTGCTCTTTGCACAACCTCGCGCCCGCCAACCGTAGAAGGGATTCTAGTGAAGCGCGCCAGGTAGGGGACGCGCAGATGTGGAAATCTGGTCTGATCGGAGTAGCGGCTCCATCGTGGCCGTCGTCCCAAGGAGGGAGACAACCAGGCCTGACGGCCCTATCTACAGACGTTGTGGACGCCCGTGCGACGACAGAAAAGCTAAGTCATGCCGAACTTTAAATATTTCCTTTTTATATAAGGTTATTATCCTCGAAGGTCCTGCCCTATGTATGGAAAACCTACACGCAATGGGGCCATTCCGCTACTGGCAATGCCCTTACTCTGTTTCGAGTCTGCTCAACAGCTTAAGTGGCCGCGTCGAGAACAGCACGGTAGCCTTCCACAATTGGCAACGCTTTCGATTCTGACTCGAGTCAAGCTCGACAGTTCGAGCGGCCGCGTTGAGAACAGTAAGGTGGTTCGCCTGGCAGCAAGCACGCCCGGCAGGCCATTGGGGACCCGTCCCCGAGGTGCCGCCCTGGGTTTACGCGCTGGCAAGCCTACTCGATTAACTTAGGGTGAACATACAAAGGGGGGATTGAACAGGAAAGTAACATGCATAATATCAAAAGTGCTACAGAGTTATATTACATCACTTGTTGCCGCAGTTCTAACTAAAGATAAAAATTGTCTTGGTTGTGAACCTACAGCAACGAAAAGGAATGGGGTGCCTAGTCCCGGCGCTGGCCCTCTATCCTCTGGATTCCATCGATGCCGCTGATGACGGGCTCGATATGCTCCCTGAGCGGCGCGAGGTCCACATCCTTCGGCAAGCTCTCCAGCGCAGCATCGAAGTCGAGGTTGGTATTCCAGTATGCCACCTTGGTGAGAACCTTGGTCATGGCACCCCGGCAAAGCCTCCGGGCCTCATTGGCCAGGAAAGTCGCCCTGGTGGAGCGGAAATGCTCCAGGGCTCCAAGAACACCCTTGAAGAATAGGGTCAGCTTGGCGTTGGGGCTCATGTTGCGCTCCGGGGTGTACCTCACATTTGGCATCCCCATGGTAGCCAGCTGCGTGGTGATCCTGCCGGCGACGTCTTCGAGGCGGCCGATCTAGAGGTTCTCGTCCTCCACGAAATCCTTGTGGTTGGCGGCTTCGTTCTTCCACTGCTATTTCTCGGCCTCCAGATCCCTGACCAGGGTCTCCTCCCGGGCCTTGGCCTCCGAAAGCATCTTCTCAAGACCCTCCAGCTTCAGCTTCAGGTCTTTGATGGAGTCATTGGCCTTGGAGAGCTGCTCAGCCTTGCCGAGGACTGCGCCCTGCGCCCCCACCAGGGCACCGTTGAGCGTGTCCTTCTCGTTGGCCAGCTTCTGGGTCTGGTCCTTCAGCCCGTCCCGCTCCACCTCCAGCTCCTTCACCCTGTCGACGTGAACCAGAGCCTAGGAATTGAGTGCCTCCCTGTGCCTCCGCTCCAGCTCCTGGGTGCGCTGCACGACGAGCTTCCCCACCTCCTCATCCTTGCCGCGGAGCATTGCGGCAAGCTTCTCCTCACGCGCGGCAAGATCCTCCTCCTGGGAGTTCAGCGCGGCCTGGTGCTGGGTTCGAGCGGACTCGGCTTCGGCGGCCAGGTTCTTCGCCGTCTCCTAGGCCTTCTCGATGTCAGCATGCTTCATGACAAGCGCGAGGTCGCGCTCAGCCAGCACGTCCTGGGCGGCCTTCAGGTCCTTGTGGGCCTGGCAGAACAAAGCCTGTGCCTCGGTGATGCGCTTCTCGAGGTGCGCCTCCACCTTGTCCACCACTGCCATCCTGGACTCGGCCTTGTCCAGGCGAGCGCGGTGAAGCGCCCAGAGCTTCTGGAAGTTGGCGCCTATGGCCTGGAGGAGCCGCTCTTCCTGGGAACCGCCGCCACCGGCGCTCGGCTCGTCAACAACCTCAAGCCCGGCGGCGACGAGCACCTCATCATCGAACACCTCCCCCTCGACGGGCGCCCCGGTGCTCGCCGTCCCTGGGAGGTGGAGGAATAGGTCGTCGCTCACCCTCAAGTACCTGCCTGAGCCAGAGGGAGCGGAGGAGGAAGGTTGGTCGTCAACCACCTCCTCCTCGGCAGCGGCCTTGCCGGCCTTCCCGGCAGGCCCCTTGCTGGCCTCCTCGGCGGCCGCCTTGCCGGGCTCCCCGGCAGGCCCCTTGGCGGCATCCTCAGCGGCACCCTTGGCGGCCTCCTCGGTGGCGATCTTCTCGGTCTCCACCACGGCATCCTTGGCGACATCCTCGATGACGGTGTCTATATCCTCCGGATCCACCGAGGGAGGATCTGGATACCGAGAAAGGGATGAGACGCAGCCAAGGCCAAGATTCAGAAAGCACAGAAAAAGAACAGGGACGGAAGGAGAGTGACTTACCAGTGCCGGGCTGGGAAGCAGAGGTCCCCTCCCCGCCAACATTTGGCGCGAGGCGAAGCCACCAGCGCCCGAGTTCGCCTCCTCCGTGTGCATGGGCTCGGTGCTTGGCGCCCTTGCCGGGGACGCCCCTCGAGACGGCGTGGTCGATGGGGGCGGCATGTTGGGGGTGGCCCCCAGTGGCTCCTCCTGCTGTTGTCCCCCTCCTGCAACCACGGCAAAGTCAGCGCCAAGGGATCATACCCCCAACACACGTCGACGAGGGGTGAGTGATGAACTTACGCTGGGGGCTTTGCCGGGGGCTGCTGTCCGGGCTGCTCAACACCACCAGTGGTGTACTGGAAGTACCTGCCGGGGGCTGGCCGCTCACCGAAGCCCTGGCCCTCTTCACCCTCTGTGCCTATGTCTCCGCGTCCCTGCAAAGAAGAAGAACAGATCAAGACAAGCGGCACGGATTGAGGATACAGAGATAACAAAAAGGAGCAAGATGCTTACTCATCCTCCACCTCCTCTTCTGCCGCCCTCCTCTTCCTCCTTGGGCTGAGGGACCCGAAGTCGAAGACGACCTCTGGGTTGACATTTGCCGGAGGAGGGGAAGCTGATGGAGTCAGAGGGCGCTTGGACGAAGAAGAGGCAGTTGCCTTCTTCGTCGCCACCGTGGCTTTCACCACTTTCCTCGCCGTTGCGGCCCTTGTCTGGCGCGCGGACCCCTCCTGGGCTTGCCGCGACTGCACGGCCCTGCCGGGCCGGACCGGCTCGCCGGAGGTGGCCCGCCGCAGGACTCGCCCTCTTCCCGGGGCTGGGGGATCGACAACCTCGTCCTCCTCCGACGACGACTCGTCGACCACATCTTCGACAAGAGGGGCCCCAGTGTCGGCGCTGCTGGCTTCCCCAGCGGACTCCGCCCACTGGGCGAGCTCCTTCTCCTCCGCAGCCGCCGCGGCCTTATCCTCCACGCCGCCGGAGCTGCCGGCCTCCTTGGCGAGCTCTGCCTCCACCGCCCTGGCGGTGATATAGTCCAGCTCCGCCTGAGTGGTGTCCTGGACGAGCTGCGGTTCGTCGCGGATGTACTTCTCCTCCAAGGTGTCAAAAAACTCATGCATCTGATCCTCCGGCGGCTCAGCCCAATTTGGGACGAGGCCGTGCGTGTTGAACTCCGGTATCATGGCGATGATGTCGCTTCGACGCAAGTTGTTGCTCAGTGGGACCACCCCCGCCGGCAACTTAAACAAGGGCCCCTTGGCGACCTTGCCGGCCTTCATGGTGGCCTTCGTGGCCTTGCCCGACCGCTTGACCTCGCCGTCGCGGTTCACGTCAAGCTGGATGATCCGCTGGCAGAAGTGGGCGTGCCCCATCACCGTGAGGTTGTGGTCCAAGCCGGGGCGGAGCCTCATGATGTCGGCGGCATTCGTAAAGAGCCAGGCCGGCCTCACCTTGTTGTGTAGCGGAGCGATTCAGCGGCGGATGATATCCACCCCGATCATCTCAAGGGTGAGCCCGGCCTCGGTGAGATGAAGAATCCTGGTGGTGGCGACAGTGAGCTTCTTGTCGTTGACATCAACATTGCTCCAGTCGTTTCTGCGGACCGGCGGCGCCTGGCGAACCTCGCAGAATGCTGGTGGGTCCTTCTCCTCAATCCAGCACCACCGGCCTCGCCACTCCTCCCACCTCTCCTTCTGTGCGCCGTCCGGATATGTCTGTTTCTCCTGGGTCCTAGGGATCCAGGCAACGCAACCGGAAATGGCGCCCCCTTTTGGATGTGAGGGAAGAAATAGTGGCGGAAGAGCGCCGTATTAGGATGCACCCCGGCGAAACCCTCGCAGAGGTGCGCAAAAAGAGCCATGCACGCCATGGCATTTGGAGTAAAATCCAGAAGGTGGAAGCCGTAGGTGTGCATGATGTCGCTGAAGAAATTAGAGAAGGGCGGGTAGAGGCCGCAAGAAAAGTAGTCGACGAAGAATGGGTACCGATTCGGGCCGGCTTCGGCGAAGGCAGCGGGGATGACGCGCGTGACCGGATGCCCCGTCATCTTGCTTCCCATCTTGCACCCCCACAGGTGCTTGAAGTAGTCCCGGAGTTCGACTGCGTCGACCGTCGACAGGAAGTAGGCATGTTGCGTCCGCCGCACCGCCAACCCGCTCTTCGGCGGCTCCTTCTCCCCGGCGTCCTTGGCCACTCCCTTGCCTCTGCTGGTCTTGGGTGCCATGGTGGCTGCAGGAAGCGAGGAATGGAGGATGGCGAAGGCACGGCGGCGGCGAGCGAAGGAGAGAGCTCGAGAAAAAGGAAGAAGGGGACGGCGGTTCCAAGATTGGGGAAAGCACGAAGGGTAAATGAGCAGCGTGCCCGCGGTTATTCCTTTTTACGGGAAGGCGCGGGCCGCCTCTTTTCCTATTAACTGCGATGTGACGCATGCATGCGGGAACCGCCCCATGCATGACCCCCACGTCATGCACGACCCTCCATGTCGCGCGTTCAACGCGGGTCGTGGGGAAGCGCAGCGGACGAAACAATTACTACGGTAAAATCCACCCCACCTGCCCGTGCACCGTTCTGGGCCTGGCCCAACAATGTGTCGCGCTTATGTGTGGCCCAGACCCGGGGGCTCCTGTCGGTGTACAAAAGTGGGAGCTCTCCTTTTGACCCCTTTACTTGTGCACGGGCAGTCAGAGCCACGTGCCACGGACACACTTAACAGGGCAGAGGAGGGAAGCCGGAGAGAAGCCAAAGCACAAGACAAGCAAGGCAACGCCAAGACGAGAAGCACTAGAGAGCAGAGAGGCGAGGTGGACTCCCCCCCCACCGCAAGACCTTTGCCGGGGCGGCCTCCGCGGCCCCGGCAAGAGCCTTGCTGGGGCAACTTGCCCAATGCCAGCAGAGCGAGCCACCCTTGAGCCCACGGGTTCTAACAGCACCAGCTACATTGGAACCAGGGCTCGGGACCTCCGTGGTGGCATGCAGATCTTTGTCAAGGTCATGAATACATGAGATTAGATGAGAACCAGAAGACGACGACCCTCGGCAGGATCCTAGCCGAGGCAGTCCACAAGACCCCCGGCAAGCGCCTTGCCGGGGATGACTGCAACGCCACGGCAAGACCCTTGCCGGGCCCCCATCAAGACCCTTGCCGAGGGCATCGGCAGGGCCACAGCTAGACCCGGACCAGCCAAGACTCCACCGCCATTCCCAAGCAGCTGCTAGCTCAACCAGCTGGCCAGGCACCTGCGCGGCGACGGGCGGCCTCTACACCGACTCAGCAAGCACCTGCGCGGTGGCATGCGGATCTTCGTGAAGACCCTGCCACCGCGCCACCTCAGCAGCCTTCCTACCTACATGGCACCGCACGCATCGCTGGCCCGGGCGCGTGTCGAAGCGAGGCGGGACGACGACGGACGGGACGGGCCTCGTTCCCGTCCCCGATAAAGCTAATGGACACCTAAGTAGCGCATTTAATGCGCTTTGTCCCGTAACACCGGGCGATAAGCTCACGCGCGATACACCTTTCCACCTCCTATGTGCCACTGTGGCGACCCCTTTTGCCTATAAAAGGAGGCTCGAGGCGACCAGGAGAAGGATTCGGCTCTTTTAGGCAAGTTACACCCCGTAGCTAGCTCAAGAACACAAGAACACTCAATACATCCACCGAAGCAGGACTAGGGTATTACGCATCCTCGCGGCCCGAACCTGGGTAAACGATCCGTGTGCTTCCTGTCAGACCTGCTCTTTGCACAACCTCGCGCCTGCCAACCGTAGAAGGGATTCCAGTGATCCCATAGGTGTCGTTTCCCACCGACACTCTCTTTGTATTTCAATTATTATCTTTCATGTGAACATCATTGAAATTTCAAAGCCTATCTTAATGGTTATAAATAAAGAGCTTGTTGGGAGACAACCCAATAGTTATCTTTCCTTTTTTTGTGCACATAATTATGCTACTGTTATGGTTGTTTTTTGTGTTTTAATTAGTGTTTGTGCCAAGTAAAGCCTTTGGAATGATTTGGTTGATAGTTGCTTTAATTCTGTGCAAAAACAGAAACTTTTGCGTCAACTAGAAGAGTTGTTAAAATTTGCTGGAGCGCGATAAAATTCTGAATTTTTTACACAATATTTATATACAAATAACCAAGTTTTCCTAATTTTTCAGAATTTTTCGGATTTACGGAAGTATGGTCATTGTTTGAATTATTACTGACTGATCGATTTTGGACAGATCCTGTTTTCATTGCGTTGTTTGCTTGTTTTGATGAATCTATGGATTTTATCGGGGGTATAAGCCATGGTGAAGTTAGAATAAAATAGGTATAATGCAATAATAGAATATGAATGGGTTTACAACAGTACTTAAAGTAGTGATTTGCTTTGTTATACTAACGGATCTCACGAAGGTTTTGTTGAGTTTTGTGTCCTGATGTTTTCAAGTTTTGGATGAGATCACGGTGGATGAAGGAATAAGGAGTGGAAAGAGACTAAGCTTGGGGATTCCCGAGACACCCCAAGGTAATATTCAAGGACTCCCAAGCATGTAAGCTTGGGGATGCCCCGGAAGGCACCCCCTCTTTCTTCTACCAATTATCGGTAATTTTACTTGGAGCTATATTTTTATTCATCACATGATATGAGTTTTGCTTGGAGCGCTCTGTATTATATGAGCCTTTGATTTGTTTTCTTTTTAGTTTGTCACAATCATCTTTGCTGGCCACACCTTTTTGAGAGGTGCACACATTATTCATGATTTGTTAGAATACTCTATGTGCTTCTCTTATATCTTTTGAGCTAGGCAGTTGCTCTAGTGCTTCACTTATGTATTTTAGAGCACGGTGGTGGTTATATTTTAAAGAAATAGTTGCACTCTCATGATTCACTTATATCTTTTCGAGAGTTGATAATAGTAATGGCAATTAGTATGGGTTATGAATTTGGTCCTAATATAATAGGCATTCAAGAGGGATATAATAAAAACTTTCATCTAGATCACTGAATATGATAAGTTTGATTCCTTGCAATAGTTTTGCGATACAAAGGTGGTAATATGCAGGTTGTGCTAGTGATTAATTGTGGTTTAGTAAGAATATTGGTGTTAAGGTTTGTGATTCCCGTAGCATGCATGTATGGTCTCCCGTTATGCCAAGAAGTTGGAGCATAATTTATTATTGATGGTCTTCTTTATGAGTATTGATCGGGGACAACCGATGGTCTTTTCCTACCATTCTATGCCCCTAGGGGCATGCGTAGTAGTACTATGCTTTGAGGGCTAATAAACTTTTGCAATAAGTATGTGAGTTCTTTATGACGAATGTGAGTCCATGGATTATACGCACTCTCACCTTTCTGCAATTTGCTAGCCTCTTCGGAACCGCGCATTGCCCTTTCTCACCTTGAGATGTGGTGCAAACTTTGCAGGTGCATCCAAACCCCATGATATGATACACTCTATCACACATAAGCCTCCTTATATCTTCCTCAAAACAGCCATCATACCTACCTATTATGGCATTTCCATAGCCATTCCGAGATATATTGCCATGCAACTTCCACCGTTCCGTTTTATTATGACACACATCCTCATTGTCATATTGCTTCGCATGATCATATAGCTGACATAGTATTTGTGGCTTAGGCACCATTCATATTTTTTATACATGTTATGCTTGATCATTGCACATCCCGGTACACCGCTGGAGGCATTCATATAGAGTCATATTTTGTTCTAGTATCGAGTTGTAAATAAATAGAAGTGTGATGATCATCATATTCTTTATTAGAGCATTGTCCCAAGTGAGGGGGAAAAGAGGCCAAAAAGAGCCCAACAAAAAAAATAAAAAAAATGAGAGAAAAAGAGAGAAGGGGTAATGTTACTATCCTTTCCACACTTGTGCTTCAAAGTAGCACCATGTTTTTCATATAGAGAGTCTACTATGCTTTGTTTCATATAACTAGATGGAATTTTTCATTATAAGAACTTGGCTTGTATATTCCAATGATGGGCTCCCTCAAATGCCCTAGGTCTTCATGAGTAAGCAAGTTGGATACACACCCACTTAGTTTTATTTTTCAGCTTTCATACACTTATAGCTCTTAGTGCATCGGTTGCATGGCAATCCCTACTCCTTGCATTGACATCAATTGATGGGAAGCTCCATAGTCCATTGATTAGCCTCATCAATGTGAGACTTTCTTTTTTTTCTCTTCTCCACACAACCTCCAATATCATACTCTATTCCACCCATAGTGCTTTATCCATGGCTTGCGCTCATGTATATTGCGTGAGAGTTGAAAAAGCTGAAGCGCGTCAAAAAGTATGAACCAATTGCTCGGCTTGTCATCGGGGTTATGCATGATAAATACATTATGTTAAGAACATGGAGCATGACAAGACTATATGATTTTGTAGGGATAACTTTCTTTAGCGTTGATATTTTGAAAGACATGATTGTTCGTTGGTATGCCTTATTATTATTATTTATGTCAAACTATAGAATATTGATTTGAATCATTCGGATCTTTATATTCATGCCACAAAGAGAAATTAAATGATGAACATGATAGGTAGCATTCCACAAAAAAAATTCTTTTTTTATCATTTACCTACTCGAGGACGAGTAGGAATTAAGCCTGGGGATGCTTGATATGTCTCCAACGTATCTATAATTTTTGATTATTCCATGCTATTATAGTATCAATCTTGGTTGTTTTATATGCAATTATATATATCATTTTTTGGGACTAACCTATTGACCTAGTGCTGGTTGTTGTTTCTTTGCTTCTTTTTGGCTTTCCAGGAAATCAATATCATACAGAGTCCAAACGGAGAAAAAACTTTGGATTAATTTTTTCTGGCCCAGAAGATACCCTAGAAGGTTCGGGAGAAGACCTGACAAGCCACGAGGGAGCGACAAGCTCGGGAGGCACGCCCCGGGGGCCGGCCCCCAGGATTGTGGGCCCCTCGTGGCACCTCTTGACCTAAATTCGCCTCTATAAATTCTCAAATATTCCCCTGATATTAGAGAGCCACTCGAAATACTTTTTCCGCCGCCGCAAGTTTCTATTCCTACGAGATCCCATCTGGAGGCCTTCTCCGGTACTTTGCTAGAGGGGGGATCGATCACGGAGGGGCTCTACATCAACCTTGCTGCCCTTCTGATGATGTGTGAGTAGTTCACCGCAGACCTATGGGTCCATAGCTAGTAGCTAGATGGCTTCTTCTCTCTCTTTGATCTTCAATACAATGTTCTCAGCGCCGCCTTTCGACGTAGCGACGCGCGGGTCTTGGCTCTTGGCAGAACGGCATGGAGAGTATTTGTCGTCGCCCCCATCCGCTGGAGACGTCTGGGTCGGCAGCTTAGAGGCAGACGGTGCAACCACCGCCTCACTCTTCTTGGGCGCCATGGATGAAGAAGGTGGCAATACTTGCACGAAAACTGCTAGAGTAGATGCGCACAACTGACCCCCCCCTGCTTGGCGTGCCAAAGATATCGGGGTACGACAATCTATGGGACCAGTGAGGCCCCTTTGCAGTCCAGTTGGGGAGCTCGACGAGCACGGAGAGAAAATCCAGAGGTTAACGCGCGATGTTTATCCAGGTCCAGGTCGTCGTGGGGGTATAAAACCCTACTACTGCCTTTTGGTGGATTGACTTGGGGCTCAAGTTACAAACGAGCGCAGCTTGCCGGTGAAGGAAATATGCCCTAGAGGCAATAATAAAGTTGTTATTTTATATTTCCTTATATCATGATAAATGTTTATTATTCATGCTAGAATTGTATTAACCGGAAACTTGATACATGTGTGAATAATAGACAAAACTAAGTGTCCCTAGTATGCCTCCACTTGACTAGCTCGTTAATCAAAGATGGTTAAGTTTCCTGACCATAGACATGTGTTGTCATTTGATGAATGGGATCACATCATTAGAGAATGATGTGATGGACAAGACCCATCCGTTAGCTTAGCGTAATGATCGTTTAGTTTTATTGCTACTGCTTTCTTCATGACTTATACATGTTCCTCTGACTATGAGATTATGCAACTCCCGAATACCAGAGGAACACCTTGTGTGCTATCAAACGTCACAATGTAACTGGGTGATTATAAATATGCTCTACACGTGTCTCCGAAGGTGTTTGTTGGGTTGGCATAGATCAAGATTAGGATTTGTCACTCCGGGTATTGGAGAGGAATCTTTGGGCCCTCTCGGTAATGCACATCACTATAAGCCTTGCAAGCAATGTGACTAATGAGTTAGTTGCAGGATGATGCCTTACGGAACGAGTAAAGAGACTTGCCCGTAACGAGATTGAACTAGGTATGATGACACCGACGATCGAATCTCGGGCAAGTAATATACCGATGACAAAGGGAATGACGTATGTTGTTATGCGCTTTAGCCAATAAAGATCTTCGTAGAATATGTAGGAGCCAATATGAGCATCCAGGTTCCTCTATTGGTTATTGACCGTAGATGTGTCTCGGTCATGTCTACATAGTTCTCGAACCCGTAGGGTCCGCACGCTTAACGTTCGATGATGATTAGTATTATGAGTTATGTGATTTGATGACCGAAGTTTGTTCAGAGTCCCGGATGAGATCACGGACATGACGAGGAGTCTCGCAATGGTTGAGAGGTAAAGATTCATATATTGGAAGGCTATATTCGGACATCGGAAAGGTTCCGAGTGATTTGGGTGTTTTTCGGAGTACCGGGGAGTTACGGGAATTCATCGGGAGAAGTAATGGGCCTTATTGGGCCATACGGGAAAAGAGGAGGTAGGCCAAGGGGAGGTGGCACCCCCCCATGGGTCTGAATTGGACCAGGGAAAGGGGGCGGCGCCCCCTTGCCTTTTCCTACTCCCTCTCTCTTTCCCTCTTTCCTTCTCTCCTACTCGAAAAGGAAAGGGATTCCTACTAGGACTTGGAAGTCCTAGTAGGACTCCATACTCTTGGCGCGCCCCTAGGGGGCGGCCTCTCTCCCTCCCTCCTTTATATACGTGGGCTGGGGCACTCCAAGGTTTGTCTTAGCCGTTTGCGGTGGGCCCCTCTGTTGGAAATATGCCCTAGAGGCAATAATAAATGGTTATTATTATATTTCTTTGTTCATGATAATTGTCTATTATTCATGCTATAATTGTATTGTCTGGAAATCGTAATACATGTGTGAATACATAGACCACAACGTGTCCCTAGTAAGCCTCTAGTTGACTAGCTCGTTGATCAACAGATAGTCATGGTTTCCTGACTATGGACATTGGATGTCATTGATAACGGGATCACATCATTAGGAGAATGATGTGATGGACAAGACCCAATCCTAAGCATAGCATAAAAGATCGTGTAGTTTCGTTTGCTAGAGCTTTTCCAATGTCAAGAATCTTTTCCTTAGACCATGAGATCGTGCAACTCCCGGATACCGTAGGAGTGCTTTGGGTGTGCCAAACGTCACAACGTAACTGGGTGACTATAAAGGTGCACTACGGGTATCTCCGAAAGTGTCTGTTGGGTTGGCACGGATCGAGACTGGGATTTGTCACTTCGTGTGACGGAGAGGTATCTCTGGGCCCACTCGGTAATGCATCATCATAATGAGCTCAATGTGACTAAGGCGTTAGTCACGGGATCATGCATTGCGGTACGAGTAAAGAGACTTGCCGGTAACGAGATTGAACAAGGTATTGGGATACCGACGATCGAATCTCGGGCAAGTAACATACCGATTGACAAAGGGAATTGTATACGGGATTGATTGAATCCTCGACACTGTGGTTCATCCGATGAGATCATCGTGGAACATGTGGGAGCCAACATGGGTATCCAGATCCCGCTGTTGGTTATTGACCGGAGAGGCGTCTCGGTCATGTCTGCATGTCTCCCGAACCCGTAGGGTCTACACACTTAAGGTCCTGTGACGCTAGGGTTGTAGAGATATATGTATGCGGAAACCCGAAAGTTGTTCGGAGTCCCGGATGAGATCCCGGACGTCACGAGAGGTTCCGGAATGGTCCGGAGGTGAAGAATTATATATAGGAAGTCCAGTTTCAGCCACCGGGAAAGTTTCGGGGGTTACCGGTATTGTACCGGGACCACCGGAAGGGTCCCGGGGGTCCACCGGGTGGGGCCACCTATCCCGGAGGGCCCCGTGGGCTGAAAGTGGAAGGGAACCAGCCCTTAGTGGGCTGGGGCGCCCCCCTTGGGCCTCCCCCCATGCGCCTAGGGTTGGGAACCCTAAGGAGGGGGAGTTCCCCCTTGCCTCTGGGGGCAAGGCAACCCCTTCCCCCCTTGTGGCCGCCGCCCCCCCTTGAGATCCCATCTCTTGGGGCCGGCGCCCCCCAGGGGGCCTATATAAAGGGGGGGAGGGAGGGCAGCACACAACAGCCTTGGGCGCCTCCCTCCTCCCCTGCAACACCTCTCTCTCTCGCAGAAGCTTAGCAAAGCCCTGCAGGAGACCCGCTACATCCACCACCACGCCGTCGTGCTGCTGGATCTCCATCAACCTCTCCTTCCCCCTTGCTGGATCAAGAAGGAGGAGACGTCGCAGCACCGTACGTGTGTTGAACGCGGAGGTGCCGTCCGTTCGGCACTCGGTCATCGGTGATTTGGATCACGGCGAGTACGACTCCGTCATCCACGTTCATTGGAACGCTTCCGCTCGCGATCTACAAGGGTATGTAGATGCACTCCCTTCCCCTCGTTGCTAGTATACTCCATAGATGCATCTTGGTGAACGTAGGAAAATTTTAAAATTATGCTACGATTCCCAACAGTGGCATCATGAGCCAGGCCTATGCGTAGTTACTATGCACGAGTAGAACACAAAGCAGTTGTGGGCGTTGAGTTTGCCAATTCTTCTTGCCGCTACTAGTCGTTTCTTGTTTCGGCGGCATTGTAGGATGAAGCAGCCCAGACCGACCTTACACGTACGCTTACGTGAGACAGGTTCCACCGACTGACATGCACTAGTTGCATAAGGTGGCTAGCGGGTGTCTGTCTCTCCTACTTTAGTCGAAACGGATTCGATGAAAAGGGTCCTTATGAAGGGTAAATAGAAATTGGCAAATCACGTTGTGGTCATACGTAGGTAAGAAAACGTTCTTGCTAGAAACCTACAAACCACATAAAAACTTGCAACAACAATTAGAGGACGTCTAACTTGTTTTTGCAGCAAGTGCTATGTGATGTGATATGGCCAGAAAATGTGATGAATGATATATGTGATGTATGAGATTGATCATATTCTTGTAATAGGAATCACGACTTGCATGTCGATGAGTATGACAACCGGCAGGAGCCATAGGAGTTGTCTTTATTATTTTGCATGACCTGCGTGTCATTGAATAACGCCATGTAATTTACTTTACTTTGTTGCTAAACGCGTTAGCCATACAAGTAGAAGTAATCGTTGGCGTGACGACTTCATGAAGACACAATGATGGAGATCATGATGATGGAGATCATGGTGTCATGCCGGTGACGAAGATGATCATGGTGCCCCGAAGATGGAGATCAAAGGAGCATGATGATATTGGCCATATCATGTCACTATTTGATTGCATGTGATGTTTATCATATTTTGCATCTTATTTGCTTAGAATGACGGTAGTAAGTAAGATGATCCCTTATAATAATTTCAAGAAAGTGTTCACCCTAATTGTGCACCGTTGCGAAGGTTCGTTGTTTCGAAGCACCACGTGATGATCGGGTGTGATAGATTCTAATGTTCGAATACAACGGGTGTTGACGAGCCTAGCATGTACAGACATGGCCTCGGAACACATGCAATACACTTAGGTTGACTTGACGAGCCTAGCATGTACAGACATGGCCTCGGAACACGGAGGACCGAAAGGTCGAGCATGAGTCGTATAGAAGATACGATCAACATGGAGATGTTCACCGATCTTGACTAGTCCGTCTCACGTGATGATCGGACACGGCCTAGTTGACTCGGATCATGTTTCACTTAGATGACTAGAGGGATGTCTATCTGAGTGGGAGTTCATTAAATAATTTGATTAGATGAACTCAATTATCATGAACTTAGTCTAAAATCTTTACACTATGTCTTGTAGATCAAATGGCCAACGTTGTCCTCAATTTCAACGCGTTCCTAGAGAAAACCAAGCTGAAAGATGATGATAGCAATTATACGGACTGGGTCCGAAACCTGAGGCTCATCCTCATAGTAGCCAAGAAAGATTATGTCTTAGAAGCACCGCTAGGTGAAGCACCAATCCCTGAGAACCAAGACGTTATGAACGCTTGGCAGCAGCGTGCTGATGATTACTCCCTCGTTCAGTGCGGCATGCTTTACAGCTTAGAACCGGGTCTCCAAAAGCGTTTTGAGAAACATGGAGCATATGAGATGTTCGAGGAGCTTAAACTGGTTTTTCAAGCTCATGCCCGGGTCGAGAGATATGAAGTCTCCGACAAGTTCTTCAGCTGTAAAATGGAGGAGAACAGTTCTGTTAGTGAGCACATACTCAGAATGTCTGGGTTGCACAACCGCTTGTCTCAGCTGGGAGTTAATCTCCCGGATGACGCGGTCATTGACAGAATCCTCCAGTCGCTTCCACCAAGCTACAAGAGCTTTGTGATGAACTACAATATGCAGGGGATGGAAAAGACCATTCCCGAGGTATATTCAATGCTGAAATCAGCGGAAGGGGAGATCAGAAAAGAACATCAAGTGTTGATGGTGAATAAAACCACTAAGTTCAAGAAGGGCAAGGGTAAGAAGAACTTCAAGAAGGACGGCAAGGGAGTTGCCGCGCCCGGCAAGCCAGTTACCGGGAAGAAGTCAAAGAATGGACCAAGCCCGAGACTGAGTGCTTTTATTGCAAGGGAAGTGGTCACTGGAAGCGGAACTGCCCCAAATATTTAGCGGACAAGAAGAAGGCCGGCAACACCCAAGGTATATGTGATATACAAGTAATTAATGTGTACCTTACCAGTACTCGTAGTAGCTCCTGGGTATTTGATACCGGTGCGGTTGCTCATATTTGTAACTCAAAGCAGGAACTATGGAATAAACGGAGACCGGCAAAGGACGAGGTGACGATGCGCGTCGGGAATGGTTCCAAGGTCGATGTGATCGCCGTTGGCACGCTACCTCTGCATCTACCCACGGGATTAGTTTTAAACCTTAATAATTGTTATTTAGTGCCAGCTTTGAGCATGAACATTGTATCTGGATCTCATTTAATTCGAGATGGCTACTCATTTAAATCTGAGAATAATGGTTGTTCTATTTATTTGAGAGATATGTTTTATGGTCATGCCCCGCTGGACAATGGTTTATTTTTGATGAATCTCGAACGTGATGTTACACATGTTCATAGTGTGAATACCAAAAGATGTAAAGTTGATAACGATAGTCCCACATACTTGTGGCACTGCCGCCTTGGTCACATTGGTGTCAAGCGCATGAAGAAGCTCCATGCAGATGGACTTTTGGAGTCTCTTGATTACGAATCATTTGACACGTGCGAACCATGCCTCATGGGTAAGATGACCAAGACTCCGTTCTCCGGAACAATGGAGCGAGCAACCAACTTATTGGAAATCATACATACCGATGTGTGCGGTCCAATGAGTGTTGAGGCTCGCGGAGGATATCGTTATGTTCTCACTCTCACTGATGATTTAAGTAGATATGGGTATGTCTACCTAATGAAACACAAGTCTGAAACCTTTGAAAAGTTCAAGGAATTTCAGAGTGAAGTCGAGAATCAATGTGACAGGAAAATAAAATTCTTACGATCAGATCGTGCTGGAGAATATTTAAGTCACGAATTTGGTACACACTTAAGGAAATGTGGAATAGTTTCACAACTCACGCCGCCTGGAACACCTCAGATAAATGGTGTGTCCGAACGTCGTAATCGCACTCTATTGGATATGGTGCGATCTATGATGTCTCTTACCGATTTACCGCTCTCATTTTGGGGTTATGCTTTAGAGACTGCCGCATTCACTTTAAATAGGGCACCGTCTAAATCCGTTGAGACGACACTGTATGTATTATGGTTTGGGAAGAAACCTAAGCTGTCGTTTCTAAAAGTTTTGGGATGGGATGCTTATGTCAAGAAACTTCAACCTGAAAAGCTCGAACCCAAATCAGAAAAATGCGTCTTCATAGGATACCCTAAGGAAACTATTGGGTATACCTTCTACCTCAGATCCGAAGGCAAGATCTTCGTTGCCAAGAACGGGTCCTTTCTAGAGAAGGAGTTTCTCTCGAAAGAATTGAGTGGGAGGAAAGTGGAACTTGATGAGGTGATAGTCACCCCTTCCGAACCGGAAAGTAGCGCAGCGCGGGAAAATGTTCCTGTGGTGCCTACACCGACTGGGGAGGAAGTTAATGATGATGATCATGAAGCTTCGGATCAAGTTACTGAACTTCGTAGGTCCACAAGGAGACGTTCCGCACCAGAGTGGTACGGCAACCCTGTCCTGGAAATCATGTTGTTAGACAACGGTGAACCTTCGAACTATGAAGAAGCGATGGCGGGCCCGGATTCCGACAAATGGCTAGAAGCCATGAAATCCGAGATAGAATCCATGTATGAAAACAAAGTATGGACTTTGACTGACTTGCCCGATGAGCGGCGAGCCATAGAAAACAAATGGATCTTTAAGAAGAAGACGGACGCAGATGGTAATGTGACCATCTACAAAGCTCGACTTGTCGCTAAGGGTTATCGACAAGTTCAAGGGGTTGACTACGATGAGACTTTCTCACCCGTAGCGAAGCTGAAGTCCGTCCGAATCATGTTAGCAATTGCCGCATACTATGATTATGAGATATGGCAGATGGACGTCAAAACGGCATTCCTTAACGGCTTCCTTAAGGAAGAGTTGTATATGATGCAGCCGGAAGGTTTTGTCGATCCTAAGAATGCTAACAAAGTGTGCAAGCTCCAGCGCTCAATCTATGGGCTGGTGCAAGCATCTCGGAGTTGGAACATTCGCTTTGATGAGATGATCAAAGCGTTTGGGTTTACACAGACTTATGGAGAATCCTGTGTTTACAAGAAAGTGAGTGGGAGCTCTGTAGCATTTCTCATATTATATGTGGATGACATACTATTGATGGGAAATGATATAGAATTCTTGGAAAGTATAAAGGCCTATTTGAATAAGTGTTTTTCAATGAAGGACCTTGGAGAAGCTGCTTATATATTAGGCATCAAGATCTATAGAGATAGATCAAGACGCCTCATTGGTCTTTCACAAAGTACATACCTTGACAAGATATTGAAGAAGTTCAATATGGATCAGTCCAAGAAGGGGTTCTTGCCTGTATTGCAAGGTGTGCAATTGAGCACGGCTCAATGCCCGACCACGGCAGAAGATATAGAAGAGATGAGTGTCATCCCCTATGCCTCGGCCATAGGGTGTATTATGTATGCCATGCTGTGTACCAGACCTGATGTAAACCTTGCCGTAAGTTTGGTAGGAAGGTACCAAAGTAATCCCGGCAAGGAACACTGGACAGCGGTCAAGAATATCCTGAAGTACCTGAAGAGGACTAAGGATATGTTTCTCGTTTATGGAGGTGACGAAGAGCTCGTCGTAAAGGGTTACGTCGACGCTAGCTTCGACACAGATCTGGATGACTCGAAGTCACAAACCGGATACTTGTATATTTTGAATGGAGGAGCAGTAAGCTGGTGCAGTTGCAAGCAAAGCGTCGTGGCGGGATCTACATGTGAAGCGGAGTACATGGCAGCCTCGGAGGCAGCACAGGAAGCAGTCTGGATGAAGGAGTTCATTACCGACCTAGGGGTGATTCCCAATGCGTCGGGCCCAATGACTCTCTTCTGTGACAACACTGGAGCTATTGCCCTTGCGAAGGAGCCCAGGTTTCACAGGAAGACCAGGCATATCAAGCGTCGCTTCAACTCCATTCGTGAAAGTGTTCAAAATGGAGACATAGATATTTGTAAAGTACATACGGACCTGAATGTAGCAGATCCGTTGACTAAACCTCTCCCTAGGGCAAAACATGATCAACACCAGGACGCAATGGGTGTTCGATTCATCACAATGTAACTAGATTATTGACTCTAGTGCAAGTGGGAGACTGTTGGAAATATGCCCTAGAGGCAATAATAAATGGTTATTATTATATTTCTTTGTTCATGATAATTGTCTATTATTCATGCTATAATTGTATTGTCCGGCAATCGTAATACATGTGTGAATACATAGACCACAACGTGTCCCTAGTAAGCCTCTAGTTGACTAGCTCGTTGATCAACAGATAGTCATGGTTTCCTGACTATGGACATTGGATGTCATTGATAACGGGATCACATCATTATGAGAATGATGTGATGGACAAGACCCAATCCTAAGCATAGCATAAAAGATCGTGTAGTTTCGTTTGCTAGAGCTTTTCCAATGTCAAGTATCTTTTCCTTAGACCATGAGATCGTGCAACTCCCGGATACCGTAGGAGTGCTTTGGGTGTGCCAAACGTCACAACGTAACTAGGTGACTATAAAGGTGCACTACGGGTATCTCCGAAAGTGTCTGTTGGGTTGGCACGGATCGAGACTGGGATTTGTCACTCCGTGTGACGGAGAGGTATCTCTGGGCCCACTCGGTAATGCATCATCATAATGAGCTCAATGTGACTAAGGCGTTAGTCACGGGATCATGCATTGCGGTACGAGTAAAGAGACTTGCCGGTAACGAGATTGAACAAGGTATTGGGATACCGACGATCGAATCTCGGGCAAGTAACATACCGATTGACAAAGGGAATTGTATACGGGATTGATTGAATCCTCGACACCGTAGTTCATCCGATGAGATCATCGTGGAACATGTGGGAGCCAACATGGGTATCCAGATCCCGCTGTTGGTTATTGACCGGAGATGCGTCTCGGTCATGTCTGCATGTCTCCCGAACCCGTAGGGTCTACACACTTAAGGTCCGGTGACGCTAGGGTTGTAGAGATATATGTATGCGGAAACCCGAAAGTTGTTCGGAGTCCCGGATGAGATCCCGGACGTCACGAGAGGTTCTGGAATGGTCCGGACGTGAAGAATTATATATAGGAAGTCCAGTTTCGGCCACCGGGAAAGTTTCGGGGGTTACCGGTATTGTACCGGGACCACCGGAAGGGTCCCGGGGGTCCACCGGGTGGGGCCACCTATCCCGGAGGGCCCCGTGGGCTGAAAGTGGAAGGGAACCAGCCCTTAGTGGGCTGGGGCGCCCCCCTTGGGCCTCCCCCCATGCGCCTAGGGTTGGGAACCCTAAGGGGGGGAGTTCCCCCTTGCCTCTGGGGGCAAGGCAACCCCTTCCCCCCTTGTGGCCGCCGCCCCCCCTTGAGATCCCATCTCTTGGGGCCGGCGCCCCCCCAGGGGGCCTATATAAAGGGGGGAGGGCAGCACACAACAGCCTTGGGCGCCTCCCTCCTCCCCTGCAACACCTCTCTCTCTCGCAGAAGCTTAGCAAAGCCCTGCAGGAGACCCGCTACATCCACCACCACGCCGTCGTGCTGCTGGATCTCCATCAACCTCTCCTTCCCCCTTGCTGGATCAAGAAGGAGGAGACGTCGCTGCACCATACGTGTGTTGAACGCGGAGGTGCCGTCCGTTCGGCACTCGGTCATCGGTGATTTGGATCACGGCGAGTACGACTCCATCATCCACGTTCATTGGAACGCTTCCGCTCGCGATCTACAAGGGTATGTAGATGCACTCCCTTCCCCTCGTTGCTAGTATACTCCATAGATGCATCTTGGTGAACGTAGGAAAATTTTAAAATTATGCCACGATTCCCAACACCCTCCATAGTTACACACCTCGGTCATATCGTCGTAGTGCTTAGGCGAAGCCATGCGCCGGTAACTTCATCATCACCATCACCACACCGTCGTGCTGACGAAACTCTCCCTCGTCCTCAACTGGATCAAGAGCTCGAGGGACGTCGTCGATCTAAACGTGTGCTGAACATGGAGGTGCCGTACGTTCGGTACTTGGATCGGTTGGATCGTGAAGATGTTCAACTACATCAACCGCGTTACTAAACACTTCCGCTTTCGGTCTACGAGGGTACGTGGACACACTCTCCCGTCTCGTTGCTATGCATCTCCTAGATAGATCTTGCGTGATCGTAGGATTTTTTTTGAAATACTGCGTTCCCCAACAGTGGTATCAGAGCCAGGTTTATGCGTAGATGTTATATGCACGAGTAGAACACAAAGAGTTGTGGGCAATAATAGTCATACTGCTTACCAGCAATGTCTTACTTTGATTCAGCGGAATTGTTGGATGAAGCGGCCCAGACCGACATTACATGACCGCGTTCATGAGACTAGTTCTACCGATGTGCTTCGCACACAGGTGGCTGGCGGGTGTCTGTTTCTCCAACTTTAGTTGAATCGAGTTTGACTACGCTCGGTCCTTGTTGAAGGTTAAAACATCACACTTGATGAAGAATCGTTGTGGTTTTGATGCGTAGGTAAGAACGGTTCTTACTAGTAGCCCGTAGCAGCCACATAAAACTTGCAACAACAAAGTGGAGGACGTCTAACTTGTTTTTGCAGGGCATGGTGTGATGTGATATGGTCAAGACCTGATGAAATATAAATTGTTGTATGAGATGATCATGTTTTGTAACTGTTATCGGCAAGTGGCAGGAGCCTTATGGTTGTCGCTTTATTGTATGAAATGCAATCGCCATGTAATTGCTTTACTTTATCACTAAGCGGTAGCGATAGTCGTAGAAGCAATAGTTGGCGAGACAACAACGATGCTACGATGGAGATCAAGGTGTCAAGCCGGTGACAATGGAGATCATGACGGTGCTTTGGAGATGGAGATCAAAGGCACAAGATGATGATGGCCATATCATGTCACATATTTTGATTGCATGTGATGTTTATACTTTATGAATCTTATTTTGCTTAGTACGACGGTAGCATTATAAGATGATCCCTCACTAAATTTCAAGGTATAAGTGTTCTCCCTGAGTATGCACCGTTGCTATAGTTCATCGTGCCGAGACACCACGTGATGATTGGGTGTGATAAGCTCTATGTTCACATACAACGGGTGCAAGCCAGTTTTGCACATGCAGAATACTCGGGTTAAACTTGACGAGCCTAGCATATACAGATATGGCCTCGGAACACTAAGACCGAAAGGTCGAATGTGAATCATATAGTAGATATGATCAACATAGTGATGTTCACCATTGAAAACTACTCCATCTCACGTGATGATCGGACATGGTTTAGTTGATATGGATCGCGTGATCATTTAGATGACTAGAGGGATGTCTATCTAAGTGGGAGTTCTTAAGTAGTATGATTAATTGAACTTAAATTTATCATGAACTTAGTCCTGATAGTATTTGCATATCTATATTGTAGATCAATAGCTCGCGTATAGCTTCCCCGTTTATTTTTGATATGTTCCTAGAGAAAAATAAGTTGAAAGATGTTAGTAGCAATGATGCGGACTAGGTCCGTGATCTGAGGATTATCCTCATTGCTGCACAGAAGAATTATGTCCTTAATGCACCACTAGGTGCCAGGCCTATTGCAGGAGCAGATGCAGACGTTTTGAACGTTTGGCAAGCTCGATATGATGACTACTTGATAGTTTAGTGCACCATGCTTTACGGCTTCGAACTGGGACTTCAGAAACGTTTTGAAGCTGATACGTCTCCAACGTATCTATAATTTATGAAGTATTCATGCTATTATACTATCCTTCTAGGATGTTTTATATGCATTTATATGATATTTTATATGATTTTTGGGACTAACCTATTAACCTAGAGCCCAGTGCCAGTTTCTGTTTTCTCCTTGTTTTAGAGTATCGCAGAAAAGTAAAACCAAACGGAGTCCAATTGATGTGCCACTTGACGGAGATCATTTTTGGACCAGAAGAAGCCCACGGAGTACCAGAAGTAGGCCAGAAGAGTCCCCGGCTGCCCACGAGGGTGGGGGCGTGCCCACCCCCCTGGGGCGCGCCCCCCTGCCTCGTGGACAGCCCGGAGACCTCCCTGACGTGAAATCAATGCAAAACTCTTCTATATATACCCAAACTTCCAGAAAGAAACCTAGATCGGAAGTTCCGCCGCCGCAAGCCTCTGTAGCCACGAGAAGTCAATCTAGGCCCTCTTCGGCACCCTGCCGGAGGGGGCCATCATCACCGGTGGCCATGGAGGAGTATCCCGGAGGGGCCATCATCACCATGAAGGCCAAGGACCAGAGGGTGGAGGCCACGGAGGAGGAAGCACAAGGGGGAGAACCTCTCTTCCGGTGGCGCCGGAGTGCCATCGGGAGGGGAATCATCGCCACGGTGATCGTCTTCATCAACATCACCATCATCATCACCATCCTCACCTCTTTTACACGGTCCACTCTCCCGCACCCCGCTGTAATCCCTATTTGAACATGGTGCTTTATGCGACATATTATGATCCAATGATGTGTTGCCATCCAATGATGTTTTGAGTAGATATCTTTTGTCTTTGGGTTGATTGATGATCTAGATTGGTATGAGTTGTATGTTTTATTTTGGTGCTGTCCTATGGTGCCCTCCCTGTCGCGCAAGCGTGAGGGACTCCCGCTGTAGGGTGTTGCAATACGTTCATGATTCACTTATAGTGGGTTGGTGAGTGACTGAAACACAAACCTGAGTAAGAGGGATTGTTGCGTATGGGAATAAAGAGGACTTGATGCTTTAATGCTATGGTTGGGTTTTACCTTAATGATCTTTAGTAGTTGCGGATGCTTTCTAGAGTTCCAATCATAAGTGCATATGATCCAAGTAGAGAAAGTATGTTAGCTTATGCCTCTCCCTCATATGAAACTGCAATAGTGATTACCGGTCTTGTTAACAATTGCCTAGGACAATTCCGCACACCGATCCATCATTATTCAACACTCGCTATTTATATTATTTAGTAGTATATTCTAACTTTATGATAACAGCACCTACTTTTATATTTTAGCTCTCCGGTATCATACAAAGTTATCCTCTTCATACCCACAACGTAGTTTTATTTCTCATTTCTAGTTGGAAGCGAACGTTCGGTGTACGTAGAATCGTATCAGTGGCAGATAGGCCTTGAGAGAATATTGATCTTACCTTTAGCTCCTTGTGGGTTCGACACTCCATACTTATCACTTCCACCTTTGGAAATTGCTACGATGATTCCCTGCACTTGGGGATTATCAAGCTCTTTTCTGGCGCCGTTGCCGGGGAGCAATAGCGTGGGGTTGATATTATCGTGTGTGCTTGTTTGCTTTCTTCACTAAGTAGATTTTGTTTTTCCTTTTTGTTTCTGTTTAGTTGTGGGTGAAACATACAAAAAATTAAAAGAATGAAAATACAAAAAAATTATTACTTGCCTCTCATGCCTAAAAAGTTTTTCAAAAAGAGAAGTGATTGGAAAGTGATGCATTGAAGAAGTGAGGGTCGACCTTGAGCACTTGTGCTCTTGCTCACGGAAACAATGTAGAATTTTTCATGGAAGTTTCTCTGTAAATAATTATTCCCTTGTATTTATTCATTGTATTATAAAAATAATGTGCCAAGCTTTGGTTTTAGGATGATTAGATTGCTTGCTTACTATGTGCAGAACAAAAACAGAAACTTTGGCTGTAGTGCATGAATTTACATTTTTTTTACTGGAAGGTCAAATGGGTCTGAAACTTTTTGCACATTACTTCTGTACAAATTCTTCAAATTTTCAAATTTAGTTCATAATTTTAGGAGTTACAGAAGTTTACTAAACTTTCAGATTACTACAGACTGTCCTGTTTAAGACAGATTCTGTTTTTGATGCATTGCTTGCTTGTTTTGATGAAACTATCAATTTCTATCAGTGGATTAAGCCATGGAAAAGTTATATTACAGTAGATATAATGCAAAAATAAAATATGAATTGGTTTTCAACAGTACTTATAGTAGTGATTTGCTTTGTTATACTAACGGATCTCACAAAGTTTTTGTTAAGTTTTTGTGGATGAAGTGTTCGAAGAACGAGGAGTTACCGATGTGAGAACAATAAAGAAAGGCAAAAGTTCAAGCTTGGGGATGCCCAAGGCACCCCAAGTAAATATTTCAAAGGATACTCAAGCATCTAAGCTTGGGGATGCCCCGGTTGGTATCCCATCTTTCTTCTTCAACAATTATCGGTATACCTCGGTTTTTGTTTTGTTCACATGATTTGTGTCCTTTGTGTTTTTGTTTTTTCTTTTAAGAACCATGCTAGCATGAGATATCGCTTCATTGATTTATAGAATACTTCATGTGCTTCACTTATATCTTTTAAGAATGATCTTATAGAATTGCTCTTTGTGCTTCACTTAAATCTTTTGAGTATGGTTTTATAGAATGCTTCGTGTGCTTCACTTATATATTTTGAGCTTGGTTAGTCTATATTAATTGTAGAATGCTCCATGAACTTCACTTATATCCTTTGGAGTATGAATAATACTATCATTTAAAGTGGGTTTGGAAGAGTGTCAACTTTAGGAATTAGTGATCCCACTATTTTGGAGGGTGTTGAATCTTAGTGTGATATTTATGAAAGTGGATTTGGAAGAGTGTCAACTTTAGCTAGTAATGGTTCCACTATTTCGGAAGAGGTTCCAATTGAGTATGAGAAAAAATTTGCTATCCATGATGCTACTGAAAATTATTATGAGGGAGGAATACATGCTTGTAGGAGTTGCAATAATATCAAGTTTCCTCTCTATGTGATTAAAGTTTCGAAGTTATACTTGTTTTGCCTTCCTATGCTAGTTGATTGTTGTTCTTATAAATTGTGTACTCACAAAATCCCTAGGCATAGGAAGTAGGTTATATTTAAATGTGATAGTCATATTCTTCAAGATGCTCTCTTTGTGCTTCAATTCCTATCGTTTATGTGAGCATCATTGAAATCATCATGCCTAGCTAAAAGGCATTAAAGAAAAGCGCTTGTTGGGAGACAACCCAATATTTACCCTTACTGTTTTTGTGTGTTTACATGATTAAGCTACTATATTAATAATTTTTTATATCTTTTGTTTCAATAAAGTGCCAAGTAAGACCTTTGGGAAGACTGTAACATCCCAAATTTTCAATTTGGAATGTTATACATAGATCATCATTTGCATATCATGTTTTGTTGCATTTTGACAAATCCTCGGTAAATCCTAAGCAACTCAAGGACCCTCGGAGAGAGTTGGGGATTTTCTCGAATTTTCTTATTCGATTTTTCAAACGAGGACTGTGGTTTTAATCATTTTTCTCTCCGGAAAAATATTTCATTTTAAATAAACGAGAGGAGAAAATATGACTTCTCCAAAACAATTGAAATACTGGAGGAAAAATGTTAAAATCATTATTTGGAATTTATTTGGATTTTATTTGCAATTTTTATTGCATTTAAAAAATGCATGTTTTCAAAATATTTATTTTTGATTTTAAAAATGTTCACCCTATTCTAGATTTTCTAACTAGACGGGGAAAATTTATTTCATATTTTTCTGATTTTTATTTATTTTTCTATGCAATATTTTCCGCGGAACATATTTTAAGAAAAAAAATGCGCCCGCGCCGACTGGGCCGAGCCCAGCCGACGGCCCGCCCGCGGGATCTCCTCTTCCCGCACGGAGTTCGCCGCCGCCATGACCGACTCCGGCCGCCGCACGCCTCCCCTCGCCTGACCCCTTCCCCAAGCCGCCCTAGCCCCCCCCCCCCCCTCCATATATACCCCCCTCTCCGTTTCTCTCACCACCGCCGCCGGAGGAGCACGCCACCGCCGCCGCATCTAGCCCGCCGCCGCCGCCGCCGCCGTCGGGAGTCGCCGGAGCCCCGCCCCCTCGCCGCCGGAGCCGCCGCCCCCGAGCCCCGCACCCCCGCCCCGAGCCCCGCCACTGGAACCCTCGCCGGAGCGAGCCCCGTCGAGGTACTGCCGCCGGCCGTCTTCAACGTTGACCGGTTTTCTGAAAAAAAACTTTTGTTTAAAAAAAAACCCTAGATCGGTTTTTGTCGGTTTTCTTATTTCACGAGCGTTCACCGAACCGTTCGTTTTAACGAACGCGTTCGTCGGTTTTTCTCTGTTAACGAACGTCCGTTATTTAACCGTCCGTCGGTTTTTCTCTGTTAACGAACGTCCGTTATTTTCTCGTTATTTTCTCAGATTCGATTTCCGATCGAATTTTCGAATCTGTTTAACTTCTCGCTCGTTTATCGGAATCAGGTGATTCAAGCGCCTAGAGTTTCGTCTCGAAATTCTCTTTCCGTTTAACCTACTCAAACAAGTTTTTGCTACAGTAAAATTTGACCTAGATCCAGATTAGCAAACGAAGTTTCTTTCTTCGCCGTTTGACTTTCGTTGCTTCTTTCGAGTTGATTCTTTTTGCAAACCGGAGTTCTTAAGTTGAACTTTCTGGTTGGATCTTTCTTTCGAGTTTTACCTGTGCATTAGATGAGTACTGATTGTATGCTTGTTTGTTTGCGTTAGAGTACCCGGAGTGTGCCGCTTGTTACTTCGACTCGCTAGGTTTTGCAGATCATCAGCAAGGCAAGTAACACTTTGATCATACCCCGTTCATACCCAGTTTTATTGCATTAGATCTATTTCCTCAAACACATTGCATGATTAGGATCTAATTAAACTGTGGGTATTGGGAAATAGTTGAGGTAGTACCTATTACCTGTTTTATCTATCAAACCCTTGGGAGTTACTTCTACGTTGCTTTTATCAATGTCATGCTATGCTCGTAGACGTGGTTTGGGTTTGAGAGACATTCATGATAGATGTGAGATTGTTAATAATGGTTTAACTTAAGGTGGCAACTAAAAACTCACATCTGGGTGGATTGAGGCACCTGGAGAACCCAGTGTTGTCTGTATGTATAAGGTCCGCCACCCAGGCTCAAAGGGATCATAAGATTATTCATGCTAGAAACTTCCGTGTGCAGCCGCAAGCTATTATGGGCTCTAGCATAGCTGAGTAGGTTACAGGATCTCTTGAAGAGGTGGACTAGCAGATGTAGGGGAAAGTAGGTGTACCGGTCCATCCAGAGTAGAGAGTGACTGTTTCTGAAAGACTGTGTCTCGGTCATCCGTTTCTCAAACATCAGGCAGTGCGAGAATCAAGCGGAGGCGATCGAGTCTTGTGGGGAAAAGTGCACAAACCTCTGCACAGTGTACAAACTACTCATGATTAGCCGTGTCCCCGGTTATGGACAACTTGAGTATCTAGTACCTGGATTGTCATTTGAATCTCATCACCGTGATACTTATAATTAATTTTGTTGGGTTAATGATGTTACTTAATTGGGATTGAGTTGGAGGTACCTTCTCAATGTTTCAACCACCATGATAGTTAAATAAAATTTATTCCTTTGCAGTAGGATAAAATTGGCTTTTCGTAAAAACTGTAACCATAGAGCCTTTCCACCAGCCATATATGCATATAGTATAGCCTTATCATTGTTCATTGCTCTCTATGTGTTGCTTTGCCAGCATATTCTATGTGCTGACCCGTTCTCGGGCTGCAGCGTTTCATGTTGCAGACTTTTCAGACGACGAGTAAGGTGCCTTAGGTCGTGGTCTTATACTCAGTGATGCCGCTGGAGTTGATGGACTCACTATTCTTCCAAGTCTTCCACTGTTATCGTTGTTAGATGGCCTTAAGACATGTTTATCATACTTAATCTCTTTGAAGATATTCGATGTAATAAGTGTGTGATTGCTACTCTGTTATAAATCCTCCATTTGTACTGTGCGTGTCAGCATTACTGATCCAGGGATGACACTGGTGCACAGCAGCACAGGCCATTTGAGGTCTGGTCGCTACAAAGACTTGGGTGGAAGTTAATGTGATCTTGCTGTAAAAGACAGAAACTTTGCGCTCATGAGATTAGCTATCATTTTTTACAGAAGAGTGCTTATGAGTTGATTCTTTTTACAGAAGATTAATAGACAAATTACTCACGTCCACCAATTTATTTCATAATTTTTGGAGTAGCAGAAGTATGGTTTATGTTCAGATCATTACAGAATGTTCTGTTTCTGACAGATTCTGTTTTCATTGCATAGTTTGCTTGTTTTCTAGTTTCTATGGCATATATTTCTCAATATAAATTGTAGAAATGATATGGTACAGTAGGCATTGTGTGAGAACAATTATGAAACTTGTCCTTAACAGTAACAAAGTGAATGGTTTACTCTTTATCATACTAACCTATCTCACGAAGTTTGGTTAAGTTTTGTGTGGTTGAAGTTTTCAAGCTTTGGGTGAGATGTCGATATGAGGAGAATAAGGAGTGGAAAGACCCTAAGCTTGGGGATTCCCAAGGCACCCCAAGGTAATATTCAAGGGAGACTCAAGTACCTAAGCTTGGGGATGCCCCGGAAGGCATCCCCTCTTTCGTCTTCAAAACTATCAGTATACCTTACTCGGAGCTATATTTTTATTCGTCACATAATATGTGTTTTGCTTGGAGCGTATTTTCAATTTTACTTGCTGTTTGAATAAAATCATTGGATCTAAAATATTGAATGAAAAAGAATCCTCCCATGGCTAGTTAATTATTTGACTACTGAGTGTTCTTCACTCATATCTTTTGGAGTAGTTTGTCATTTACTCATGTGCTTCACGTATATCCTATGAGTAAATGGTTGAATAAATTGAATGTCATAAACCTAAATTTGTATATGTTTCATATGCTTATAACATGGGGAGTAATGACTTCACACATAATAAGTATAGGTAGTAAACTTATTGAAAGTTAGCAAACGTAGAATTGGTCACTTGAACAATTCATGAAAGAATATTGAAGGAAGAGGGATTTCACATATAAATATACTATCTTGGACATCTTTTGTAATTGTGAGCACTCATTAAAATATGACATGCTAAAAGGTTGATGTTGGACAAGGAAGACAACGTAATGGGTTATGTTTTCTTATATCTGAAATAAAGTATATTGTCATGGATCGCCCAACACGTTGAGCTTGCCTTTCCCCCTCATGTTAGCCAAATTCTTCGCACTAAGTAGAGATACTACTTGTGCTTCCAAATACCCTTAAACCCGGTTTTGCCATGAGAGTCCACCATACCTACCTATGGATTGATTAAGATCCTTCAAGTAAGTTGTCATCGGTGCAAGCAATAAAAATTACTCTCTAAATATGTATGATTGATTAGTGTGGAGGAAATAAGCTTTATACGATCTTGTGATGTGGAAGAAATAAAAGCGACGGACTGCATAATAAAGGTCCATATCACAAGTGGCAATGTAAAGTGACATTCTTTCGCATTAAGATTTTGTGCATCCAACACTGAGCGCATGGCAACCTCTGCTTCCCTCTGCGAAGGGCCTATCTTTTACTTTCATCTCTTACCCTTATGCAAGAGTCATGGTGATTTTCACCTTTCCTTTTTACATTTTATCCTTTGGCAAGCACATTGTGTTGGAAAGATTCTGATATATATATCCAATTGGATGTAAGGCATCATGGACTATTATTGTTGACATTACCCTTGAGGTAAAAGGTTGGGAGGCGAATCTATAAGCCCCTATCTTTCTCTGTGTCTGATTAAAACTTTGAACCCATAAATATCGCGTGAGTGTTAGCAATTGTGAAATACTAAATGATAGTTGAGTATGTGGAGTTTGCTAAATCAAAGCTCTGACATAGACTCTTCCTAAAAATAAGATGAATTGTAATTGATTGATGACTGATAACATGGTTTGTTAGTTTTCAAGAAAGTTTATGATCTATACTTTAACATGTGAATAGCTTGTTACTTTATCATGAGAAGTTTTATGAGATGAGCTACTGTTATGACATGTAATGATGCTAGAAAAAGTGATTGGAATTATCATTGATCAAACTTAAGCACTTGTTATCATTCACACTTCATAAATTATTTCTTTTATCATTTACCTACTCGAGGACGAGCAGGAATTAAGCTTGGGGATGCTGATACGTCTCCAACGCATCTAAAATTTATGAAGTATTCATGCTATTATACAATCCTTCTAGGATGTTTTATATGCATTTATATGATTTTTTGGACTAACCTATTAACCTAGAGCCCAGTGCCAGTTTTGCTTTCTCCTTGTTTTAGAGTATCGCAGAAAAGGAAAACCAAATGGAGTCCAATTGACGTGCCACTTGACGGAGATCATTTTTGGACCAGAAGAAGCCCACGGAGTACCAGAAGCAGGACAGAAGAGTCCCGGGCTGCCCACGAGGGTGGGGGGCACGCCCACCCCCCTGGGGCGCACCCCCCTACCTCGTGGACAGCCCGGAGACCTCCCTGACGTGAAATCAACGCAAAACTCTTCTATATATACCCAAACTTCCAGAAAGAAACCTAGATCGGAAGTTCCGCCGTCGCAAGCCTCTGTAGCCACGAGAAGTCAATCTAGGCCCTCTCCGGCACCCTGCCGGAGGGGGCCATCATCACCGGTGGCCATGGAGGAGTATCCCGGAGGGGCCATCATCACCATGAAGGCCAAGGACCAGAGGGTGGAGGCCATGGAGGAGGAAGCACAAGGGGGAGAACCTCTCTTCCGGTGGCGCCGGAGTGCCATCGGGAGGGGAATCATCGCCACGGTGATCGTTTTCATCAACATCACCATCATCCTCACCTCTTTTACGCGGTCCACTCTCCCGCACCCCGCTGTAATCCCTACTTGAACATGGTGCTTTATGCCACATATTATGATCCAATGATGTGTTGCCATCCGATGATGTTTTGAGTAGATATCTTTTGTCTTTGGGTTGATTGATGATCTAGATTGGTATGAGTTGTATGTTTTATTTTGGTGCTGTCCTATGGTGCCCTCCGTGTGGCACAAGCGTGAGGGACTCCCGTTGTAGGGTGTTGCAATACGTTCATGATTCGCTTATAGTGGGTTGGTGAGTGACTCAAACACAAACCCGAGTAAGAGGGATTGTTGCGTATGGGAATAATGAGGACTTGATGCTTTAATGCTATGGTTGGGTTTTACCTTAATGATCTTTAGTAGTTGCGGATGCTTGCTACAGTTCCAATCATAAGTGCATATGATCGAAGTAGAGAAAGTATGTTAGCTTATGCCTCTCCCTCATATGAAACTGCAATAGTGATTACCGGTCTTGTTAACAATTGCCTAGGACAATTCCGCACACCGATCCATCATTATTCCACACTCGCTATTTATATTATTTAGTAATATATTCTAACTTTATGATAACAGCACCTACTTTTATATTTTAGCTCTCCAATATCATACTAAGTTATCCTCTTCATACCCACAACGTAGTTTTATTTCTCGTTTCTAGTTGGAAGCGAACGTTCGGTGTACGTAGAGTCGTATCAGTGGCAGATAGGGCTTGAGAGAATATTGATCTTACCTTTAGCTCCTTGTGGGTTCGACACTCCATACTTATCACTTCCACCTTTGGAAATTGCTACAATGATTCCCTGCACTTGGGGATTATCAAATGCCATGGAGCATATAAGATGTTCCAAGAGCTGAAATTGGTATTTCAGACTCATGCCCGAGTCGAGAGGTATGAGACCTCTGACATGTACTTTGCCTACAAGATGGAGGTGAATAGCTCAACCAGTGAGCATGTGCTCAAAATGTCTGAGTACTACAATCGCTTGAATCAGGTGGGACTTAATCTTCCAGATAAGATAGTGATTGACAAAGTTCTCTAGTCACTATCACCAAGTAACTTTGTGATGAACTATAATATGCGAGGGATGAAAAAAATGATACCCAAGCTCTTCGCGATGCTGAAATCGGCGAAGGTAGAAATCAAGAAAGAGCATCAAGTGTTGATGGTTGACAAGACCACTAGTTTCAAGTAAAAGGGGAAGGGAAAGAAAGGGAACTTCAAGAAGAATGGCAAGCAAGTTGCCACTCCCGTGAAGAAGCCCAAAGCTAGACCTAAGCCTAAAACTGAGTGCTTCTACTGCAAAGGTAATGGTCACTGGAAGCGGAACTACCCCCAAATACTTGGCAGATAAGAAGGATGGCAAGATGAACAAAAGTATCTTTGATATACATGTTATTGATGTGTACTTTACTAGTGTTCATAGTAACCCCAGGGTATTTGATACCGGTTCAGTTGCTAAGATTAGTAACTCGAAACAGGAGTTGCAAAATGAACAGAGACTAGTTAAGGGCAAGGTGACGATGTGATTCCAAGGTTGATAAGGTCACCATCGCACACTCCTTTTACCCTCGGGATTAGTGTTGAACCTAAAATAAATGTTATTTGGTGTTTGCGTTGAGCATGAATATGATTGGATCATGTTTATTGCAATACGGTTATTCATTTAATTCAAAGAATAATTGATGTTCTGTTTACATGAATAAAACCTTGTATGGTCATACACTTAATATAAATGGTTTATTGAATCTTGATCATAGTAATACACATATTCATAATATTGATGCCAAAAGATGCAAAGTTGATAATGATAGTGCAACAGACTTGTGGCACTGCCGTTTAGGTCATATTGGTGTAAAGCGCATGAAGAAACTCCATGCGGATGGACTTTGGAATCACTTGATTATGAATCATTTGATGCTTACGAACCATACCTCATGGGCAAGATGACTAAGACTCCGTTCTCCTGAACAATGGAACGAGCCACTGTCTTATTGGAAATAATACATACCGATGAATGCGGGCCGATGAGTGTTGAGGCTCACAGCGGGTATCATTATTTTCTGACCTTCACAGATAATTTGAGCAGATATGGGTATATCTACTTAATGAAACATAAGTCTAAAACATTTCAAAAGTTCAAAGAATTTCAGAGTGAAGTAGAAAATCATCGTAACAAGAACATAAAGTTTCTACGATCTGATCGCAGAGGCGAATATTTGAGTTACGAGTTTGGTCATTATTTGAAACAATCTGGAATAGTTTCGCAACTCACGCCACCTGGAACACCACAGCGTAATGGTGTGTCCGAACATCGTAACCGCACTTTATTAGATATGGTGCGATCTATGATGTCTCTTACCGATTCACCACTATCATTTTGGGTTATGCATTAGAGACAGCTGGATTCACATTAAATAGGGCACCATCTAAATCCGCTGAGATGACACCGTATGAACTATGGTTTGGCAAGAAACCTAAGTTGTCGTTTCTTAAAGTTTGGGGTGGTGATGCTTATGTGAATAAGTTTCAGCCTGATAAGCTCAAACCTAAATCAGAGAAGTGTGTCTTCATACGATACCCAAAAGAAACCGTTGGGTACACCTTCTATCATAGACCGAAGGCAAGATCTTTGTTGCTAAGAATGGATCCTTTCTTGAGAAGGAGTTTCTTTCGAAAGAAGTGAGTGGGAGGAAAGTAGAACTTGATGAGGTAATTGTACCTGCTCTCGAATTGGAAAGTAGTTCATCATAGAAATCAGTTCCAGTCATTCCTACACCAATCAGTGAGGAAGCTAATGATGATGATCATAAAACTTCAGATCAAGTTACTACCGGACCTCGTAGGTCAACCAGAGTAAGATCCGCACCAGAGTGGTATGGTAATCCTGTTCTGGAGGTCATGTTACTTGACCATGATGAACCTACGAACTATGAGGAAGCGATGATCAGCCCAGATTCTGCGAAATGGCTTGAGGCCATGAAATCTGAGATGGGATCCATGTATGAGAACAAAGTGTGGACTTTGGTTGACTTGCCCGATGATCGGCAAGCCATCAAAAATAAATGGATCTTCAAGAGGAAGACAGACGCTGATAGTAGTGTTACTATCTACAAAGCTAGACTTGTCGAAAAAGGTTTTTGACGAGTTCAAGGTGTTGACTACGATGAGATTTTTCACTCGTAGCGATGCTTAAGTCTGTCTGAATCATGTTAGCAATTGCCACATTTTATGAAATCTGGCAAATGGATGTCAGAACTGCATTCCTTAGTGGATTTCTTAAAGAAGAGTTGTATATGATGCAACCAGAAGGTTTTGTTAATCTTAAAGGTGCTAACAAAGTGAGCAAACTCCAATGATCCATCTATGGACTGGTGCAAGCCTCTCAGAGTTGGAATATACACTTTGATAGTGTGATCAAAGCATATAGTTTTATACAGACTTGCGGTGAAGCCTGTATTTACAAGAAAGTGAGTGGGGGCACTACAGCCTTTCTGATAAGTATATGTGAATGACATATTGATGATCGGAAATAATGTAGAATTTTCTGGAAAACATAAAGGAGTGTTTGAAAGGAGTTTTTCAAAGAAAGACCTCGATGAAGCTGCTTACATATTGAGCATCAAGATCTATAGAGATAGATCAAGACGCTTGATAAGTTTTTTCAATGAGTACATACCTTGACAACATTTTGAAGTAGTTCAAAACGGAACAGTCAAAGAAGGAGTTCTTGCCTGTGTTGCAAAGTATGAAGTTGTGTAAAGACTCAAAACCCAACCACGACAGAAAATAGAAAGAGAATGAAAAATCATTCCCTATGCCTCAGTCATAGGTTCTATAAAGTATGCTATGCTGTGTGCCAGACCTATTGTGTACCTCACCATGAGTTTGGCAAGAGGGTACAATAGTGATCCAGGAGTGGATCACTAGACAGCGGTCAAAATTATCCTTAGTGGAATAAGGATATGTTTCTCGGTTATGGAGGTGACAAAAAGTTCGTCATAAAGAGTTACGTCGATGCAAGCTTTGACACCGATCTGGATGACTCTGAGTCTCAATCTGGATACATATTGAAAGTGGGAGCAATTAGCTAGAGTAGCTCCGTGTAGAGCATTGTAGACATAGAAATTTGCAAAATACATACGGATCTGAATGTGGCAAACCCGTTGACTAAACTTCTCTCACAAGCAAAACATGATCACACCTTAGTACTCTTTGGGTGTTAATCACATGGAGATGTGAACTAGATTATTGACTCTAGTAAACCCTTTGGGTGTTAGTCACATGGCGATGTGAACTAATCACATAAAGATGTGAACTATTGGTGTTAAATCACATGGCGATGTGAACTAGATTATTGACTCTAGTGCAAGTGGGAGACTGAGGGAAATATGCCCTAGAGGCAATAATAAAGTTGTTATTTTATATTTCCTTATATCATGATAAATGTTTATTATTCAACTAGAATTGTATTAGCCGGAAACTTGATACATGTGTGAATACATAGACAAAACTAAGTGTCCCATGTATGCCTCTACTTGACTAGCTCGTTAATCAAAGATGGTTAAGTTTCCTGACCATAGACATGTGTTGTCATTTGATGAACGGGATCACATCATTAGAGAATGATGTGATGGACAAGACCCATCCGTTAGCTTAGCATAATGATCGTTTAGTTTTATTGCTACTGCTTTCTTCATGACTTATACATGTCCCTCTGACTATGAGATTATGCAACTCCCGAATACCGAAGGAACACCTTGTGTGCTATCAAACATAGCTGGGTGATTATAAAGATGCTCTACAGGTGTCCTCGAAGGTGTTTGTTGGGTTGGCATAGATCAAGATTAGGATTTGTCACTCCATGAATCGGAGAGGTATCTCTGGGCCCTCTCGGTAATGCACATCACTATAAGCCTTGCAAGCAATGTGACTAATGAGTTAGTTGCGGGATGATGCATTACCGAACGAGTAAAGAGACATGCTGGTGAGATTGAACTAGGTATGATGATACCAACGATCGAATCTCGGGCAAGTAATATACCGATGACAAAGGGAATGACGTATGTTGTTATGTGGTTTGACCGATAAAGATCTTCGTAGAATATGTAGGAGCCAATATGAGCATCCAGGTTCCTCTATTGGTTATTGACCGGAGATGTGTCTCAGTCATGTCTGCATAGTTCTCGAACCCGTAGGGTCCGCACGTTTAACATTCGATGACGATTAGTATTATGAGTTGTGTGATTTGATGACCGAAGTTTGTTCGGGGTGTCGGATGAGATCACGGACATGACGAGGAGTCTCGAAATGGTCGAGAGGTAAAGATTCATATACTGGAAGGCTATATTCGGACATCAGAAAGGTTCTGAGTGAATCGGGTGTTTTTCGGAGTACCGGGGAGTTATGGGAATTCACCGGGAGAAGTAATGAGCCTTATTGGGCCATACGGGAAAAGAGGAGGCAGGCCAAGGGGAGGTGGCGCCCCCCCCCCCCATGGGTCCGAATTGGACTAGGGGAAGGGGGCGCCGCCTGATAACCCACAAGTATAGGGGATCAATTGTAGCCTCTTTCGATAAGTAAGAGTGTCGAACCCGACGAGGAGTTAAAGGTAGAACAAATATTCCCTCAAGTTCTATCGACCACCGATACAACTCTACGCACGCTTGACGTTCGCTTTACCAAGAACAAGTATGAAACTAGGAGCACTTTGTAGGTGTTGTTGGATAGGTTTGCAAGAATATAAACAGCACGTAAATAAAAACTAGGGGCTGTTTAGATAAAGAAGCAATAAAGTTAGTATAGCGAGTGTGGAAAAGTGGTGGTAGGAGTTGTGAAATTGTCCCTAAGCAATTGACTACTTTACTAGACCGATAGCAAGTTTTATGTGGGAGAGGCCACTTCTAGCATGTCATCCCTAACTTGGAATTCTATGCACTTATGATTGGCGCTATTAGCAAGCATCCGCAACTACTAACGTTCATTAAGGTAAAACCCAACCATAGCATTAAGATATATTGGTCCCCCTTCAATCCTGTATGCATCAATTTCCATGCTAGGTTGAAGCTTCTGTCACTCTTGCCCTCCAATACATAGTCCTATCAACATACAACTAACCCTATGGTGTGATCCACGCGCGCGCTCATATGATGGGCACCAAAGGACAGCAACATAACCACAAGCAAATTAAACCAATCATAGCAATTCACAAATTACCAATAGGACAACGTAAATCTACTCAGACATCATAGGATGGCAACACATCATTGGATAATAATATGAAGCATAAAGCACCATGTTCAAGTAGAGGGTACAACGGGTTGCGGGAGAGTGGACCGCTGTAGATAGATGGGGGGAGGTGATGAAGATGTTGGTGAAGATGATGGAGGTGTTGGTGTAGATTGCGGTGACGATGATGGCCCCGACAGCGTTCCGGCGCCACCGGCAAAGAGGGGGAGAGAGCCCCCCTTCTTCTTCTTCTTCTTCCTTGACCTTCTCCCTAGATGGGAGAAGGGTTTCCCCTCTGGTCCTTGCCTTCCATGCCATGGGAGGGGCGAGAGTCCCTCCGAGATTGGATCTGTCTCTTTGTCTCTCTCTGTTTCTGCTGCTTCGGTGCTCCCTGATTCTGGCCTTTCACCGTTTCTTATATTCCCGGAGATCCGTAACTCCGATTGGGCTGAAACTTGAACACAATTTCTATCTGGATATTGGCTTTCTTGCGGCAAAAGAAGGGCACCAACTGCCTTACGGAGTGGCCATGAGGGCCCAGGGCGCTCCTGACCCCCTGGGGCGCGCCCCTCACCCTCATGGGCCCCTCGGGCATCATCTCGGGTTGATTCCACTTCCCAAAATTCACATATATTCCAAAAAAAATCTCCGTCAGTTTTTATCCCGTTTGGACTCCGTTTGATATGGATTTTCTGTGAAACAAAAAACATGCAACAAACAGGAACTGGCACTGGGCACTGGATCAATATGTTAGTCCCAAAAATAGTATAAAAAGTTGCGAAAAGTATGTAAAAGTTGTAGAATATTGGCATGGAACAATAAAAAATTATAGATACGACGGAGACGTATCAGCATCCCCAAGCTTAATTCATGCTCGTCCTCGAGTAGGTAAATGATAAAAAAGATAATTTTTGATGTGGAATGCTACGTGCAGAACTGTCTTCATAACTAGATTGGGCGCAATGTTCATGCCTATGTGGATGATATTGTGGTTAAGTCCAGGGAGAATGAAACCTTGATAGATGACCTGAGGGAAACCTTTGATAATCTCCGGGTCTACAAGATGATGCTTAACCCGGCCAAGTGTGTTTTTGGTGTTCCTGCAGGCAAGCTCTTGGGTTTTCTGGTTTCTCATATAGGCATTGAAGCTAACCCGGAGAATATCAAGGCAATCACCTCTCTGGCTAAGCCGGCGTGTATAAACGACGTCCAGCGCCTGGCGGGTCGTATCGCTGCTTTAAGCCGGTTTATAAGCCGTTTGGGTGAGAAGGCCATGCCATTGTACCAGTTGATGAAGAGAAAAAGACTTTGTCTGGAATGATGCTGCTAATACTGCTTTTGAGGATTTGAAGAGACAGCTGGCGGAGCCCCCAGTCCTTGCTGCTCCGGTTGACAAGGAGCCTTTATTACTGTATGTAGCTGCTAGCACACGGGCCGTCAGTGTGGCTGTGGTGGTGGAGCGCAAGGAAGAGGGTAAGGAGCATCCGGTTCAGTGGCTGGTTTATTACGTCAGTGAAGTGCTCATCGAGTCCAAACAACGGTATCCACATTGGCAGAAGCTTGTTTATGGTGTGTTCATGGCAAGCCGGAAGCTTAAGCATTATTTTCAGGGTCACCCTATCACTGTGGTCGGTTCTGCTCCCCTTGGAGATATCATCCAAAACAGAGAAGGCACAGAAGAGTGGCTAAGTGGGCTATAGAGCTCGGGCCTCATGGTCTGAAATACGTACCACGCACTGCTGTTAAATCTCAAGCCTTGGTGGATTTCATCAACGATTGGACAGAGCTACAAGTGCCCGAAGACAAGACGGATAACACATATTGGACTATTCACTTCGATGGGTCCAGGCAATTGGAGGGCTCGGGGGCTGGAGTTGTATTGGCTTCCCCTAAAGGTGACAAGTTTCATTATGTGTTACGATTGATGTTTCCTTGCACTAACAATGCGGCTGAGTACGAGGCCTTGCTCCATGGTCTTCGGATGGCTAAGGAGATGAGCTTGAGCCGGGTAAGGTCCTTCGGCGACTCAGACTTAGTGGCTCAACAAGTATCAGGCAAGTGGGATTCCAAGGACCCTCTCATGGCGGCTTATGGCCGTGAAGTTGATGCTGTTGCTGGAAACTTTCAGGGTTACCAAGTAGAGCACATCGATCGCAGGAAAGACGAGGCGGCTGATGCATTAAGCCGGCTAGGCTCTCAGCGAAAACCGGTGCCGCCTAATACTTTCCTGGACATCTTGCATAACCCTTCTGTTAAGGTACCTACAGAGGAAGATTTGGCTGTCCCTGACCCGGAGGCACAGTTGGTGGCGGCTCTCCACATCACCCCGGACTGGACGGTGCCATACTTGGCTTACATGACCCGGGGAGATTTGCCTGAGGACGAAACTTTGGCCAGACAAATAACCCGGCGGTCTAAGTCAATGGTTTTTATCAATGGTGAGCTGCATCGCCGCAGTGTTACGGGAGCGATCCAGCGTTGTGTTTCCCCTGAAGAGGGTCAAGAAATCTTTCGTGAGATTCACGAAGGAGATTGTGGCCATCATGCTGGCTCAAAATCCCTTGTGGCCAAGGCTTTCCGTCATGGTTTTTATTGGCTGACGGCTCATGCTGATGCGGAGGACTTGGTCAGTAAATGTGATGGTTGCCAGAGGTTATCGCGACGGGCTCATGTGCTGGCTCAGGAGCTGAGGATGATACCAATCACTTGGCCATTTGCGGTCTGGGGGCTTGATATGGTTGGGCCTTTTAAAAGGTCCAAGGACAAGAAGACCCACCTCTTGGTGGCAGTTGACAAATTCACAAAGTGGGTTGAAGCAGAGCCAGTTAGCAAGTGTGACGCAGCCACGGCGGTGCAGTTCATGAAAAGGGTGATATTTCGCTTTGGCTTTCCACACAGCATTATAACTGACAATGGTACCAATCTGTCCAAGGGCGCCATGGAGGAGTTTTGTCAACAAGAGCATATTCGACTTGACGTTTCATCAGTGGCTCACCCTCAATCCAATGGTCAAGCTGAGAGAGCTAATCAGGAGATTCTCAAAGGCATCAAGCCCCGGCTTTTGGTCCCTTTGCAACGGACGCCGGGTTGTTGGGTGGAGGAGTTACCCTCCGTGTTATGGAGCATCAATACTACTCCTAACAGATCTACGGGTTATACGCCTTTCTTCATGGTTTACGGAGCGGAAGCAGTCCTCCCTAGCGACATCCGTCATGACTCACCTCGAGTGGTGGCTTATGTTGAGGCGGATAATGAACAGGCGGGCCAAGATGCTCTTGACTTGTTGGACGAACAGCGTGATGTGGCAGCAGCTCGCTCAGCGATTTACCAACAAGACCTACGCCGTTATCACAGTCGCCGGGTTAAGTCCCGGGTCTTCCAGGAAGGTGATCTGGTGCTCCGGCTCATCCAAGATCAAACAGATGCGCACAAGCTATCCCCGCCTTGGGAAGGGCCCTTGTGGTCAGCAAGAACTTGCACAACGGGTCATACTACCTTATTGACGTTCGGGAGCATAAAGATTCACGTAAGTCGGAGGAAGAGACCCGTCGGCCGTGGAACATAGCTCAGCTTCGGCCTTATTACACTTGAGCCACCGGCTCTCACAATGTACATATTTCTATAGCCATGTATATATTATGTTAAATAATAAAGCAGGACCTCTGTCCTTTTCTCCTCCAAAGGTAAAAGTGTTGTTCCCATTACACCATCACATGGTCACTTGGAGGTGGATTCGGCTTATGATCGTATTCGAATCTAGCTGTACGCAATATAATCACTTGGGGGCTTCCTGTTCAAACATAGGTCGTATTCGAACCAAAGAGAACATAGCTGTCGATACCCACTTGATTGGCAAAATGCCGAGCTCATTGGGGAGTTTTCTTTGATCATATTTGAATCATCGCTCATCCCCCTTTGGGAACCGACGTGGATCGTATTCGAATCAGCGTCGTTAAACAACTTTTAAGGTCATTTGGGGGCTTCCTGTTCAAACATGGGTCGTATTCGAACCAAAGAGAACATAGCTGCCGGTACCCTCTTGATCGGCATCGCCAAACCCACTGGGGGCTATATGATCGCATTCGAATCTTAGCTTAACCCCTTTGGGACGGGTCTCTGGTCGTATTCGAACCGGAAGCCCCTAAGTTTTGATTTTCTGATTTACAACAAGTTCTTCTGGTTGTATCAACAGTGTACACGGCGGTTCTTATTCCGCCGACTTAACTTTGATTCACAGTGTTAGTCACACACAATCAGCATTATCAAGACTGGTAAACCGGAGTTGAGGTACCAACCTTATTATCCGGGTTACATAAACCGGAAGCATACTTCAAGGCCTGTAAGTATGCTATTATGGTTACATCAAGGACATAATTGAGGACCAGTCTTTGGTGACTTCGATTCATATTCCGGGTTATATGTATGAGACTATGATTCTCAGTGCGGTAAGCCGCCTAGAGACTTGTGACTTGTTTTTCTATGCATGATGGTTAAAGACAGCTATTTGAGCTTAAGGAAAATAAATGATCAATTATGACCCGGAAGAATATAAGGAAACAACTTCAATGGAGTTAAGCATTCAACACGTGCACGATGGCACGACAAAGTTAAAATGTTGGTCCTACTCTATTACAAGACTCCCCGAGTCCAGAAGGGTGAAGCATTGTTTAACAAGCATAATCATGGGCCGTCTAAAGAGTCAAGATGCTTGCCGGGTCGAAGCTTCCGGCTCATCCCTCTCCGCTCCTCCGGCTGTTCCCATGACCGGGAAGGTTGACGATTTCCAGTCAATGCCGCTCAAAGCTTCAAATTGAGCCTCCTCGTCAATTAACCCGCCCGGGTCAATTTCTGGGGCAAAGGTGTGCTTACGAGTCGGCGGGACCAAGCTGATGGCTTCATAACGCGGAGTAGGGATCCTCTGATTCTCTGCGTCGTAGCCCGGCTGGCACTTGGTCAGATCGGTGTCATTCCCAATTAGGGTGGCCACCGGGCGCATGATCTTCACACAGGCAGCAAAGTCTTTTTGGTCGAAGGGGGTGTCGTCTTCCTTCAGGCTGGGGTAACCAAGTGCAATGTCAGCCGGGTCTAGCTCTGGAAGGAAAGCCTTGGCCCGGCTCAGAGCAGCTATGGCTCCGGCTCTTGCAGAGGCCCGTCGCAGCTCTTGGAAACGCTGTGGAAGAACGGCAAGCCGGCGAAGTACGTCCGCCAGGTGAGTCGGAACCTCATTGGATAGGGCCACAACGGCCAAGGCGCGCTGTGACCCGGTGTAGAGTTGCTCCACCAGAGTGTACACGGCCTTCAGCTTGGTCAGCACGTTCTGATTGAGGTTGGCGCTTCTGGGACCTGTTTAACAAAGTAAGATAAGCCATTATCAATGATGGGAGTTATGAGATATAAAGACTGTAAACTTGTTCAAAGCCTGCAGAATGGCTTACTGAAGATTGCGGCGACCATCTGTGACACATGGCATTTTAAGCCGGAGAGTTCGGCGGTTCTCTCCGTCAGAGACTTCTCCGCCTGTTCGGCCCGGTTTACCAGAACAGCCTTCTCTTCGGCCCAAGTCTTCCTTTCAGCTTCAAACTTCTTCTTCAGCTTCTCTTGAGCAGCAATACTGGATTCAAATTTGGCGTTGGCCTTCCGGGTCTCAGTTTCCTGAGTCTTCAGGCGGTTCTTCAGCTGAGAGATATCAGCCTCAAATTTCTTGCAAGCAGCCTGTACAATTTCCGGGTTATAGTATAATTAATTATTATGCAACTTTAAAGTCCCAAGCACTTTCCAAGCAAAGACACTTGGCACTTGGGGGCTAATGCATGCCGAAATTTTTTATCTACAAATTACATGTTCATGGAAGTAAGCCGGAAGTTAAGTCTACAACATATTCTATCATAAGCAGTAGACTTGGGGGCTAAGTATGGTAAAGATGACTGTGCAGTAAGCAAGAGAGTGGTACCTCAGACTTCTGCTGTATCTGCTTCACCATGTCAATCTCCAGGTCCCGGCTGCTGTGCACCTGATTGACATAGCCGGAGATGATATCTCCAATGCTCAGGTTGGCGTAGTTGGTGATGTTCAGCTTGGCCCTACGGCGCTCTAGCAACTCTTCCTTCGCAGAGCACTTAGCCAGCGCGGTGGGTCTCCCCGGCTCGACAAACTCCGTCCGGGTGATTACCACGTCCGGGTCGTCGGCCGGCTGAGCCGGGCTGGAGATGTCCGGGTTGGTGGAAGTCTCCATGGCTGGCTTGTCGGTTGGAGCGGTGGCTTCAGGAGCAGAGGCAGCTGGCGGCTCTTGAGCTGAAACCTCCGGCTCAGGCAAGACCGGCTCTTCGACCGGTTTATTCTTCTTCGCCCTCTTGCTGAGCTTTGCCTGGGCACTGAAAGGACAAAAGGTTAGTACAAAAGTATGAGCAAAGCTAAGCACAACAAGAGATGATCATCATTACCCGGGTATGGTCTTGAAAGCCGGCAGGTTCGATTGCATAGAGTCACCAGAGGAAGGTGAAGTTTCTTGATAATTTGAATCAGAAGAATTGAGCGGTTGACGTATAACGCCCGCTAAAGGATGAAAAGGATATAAGTTGGAGATAACCTCAGTCCGGCGCTTCCTTGACGCTTCAGGTAAGCCGGAGGAGAGGTCTGCCTCCTTGTTGGTCCGGGTGTGCCGCCGGCTCTCATGAATCTGTTGCTTCAAAAGAAATTGAGGATCTTGATAAGCTAAAGGATGTGAAAATCTTACTTTCCGGGTTACTCTTCGGACTTTCAGCCTTGGCAAGGGCTCCGAGTCGGAGGAAAGTGTCATTACCTCTTCATTCACCGGGTTACTTGCTCCGGTGTCATCCTGCTGATGATCAGTATCAATAAGGTGGATAGGAATAAACAAGAAACAAAACAAGAGCTTACAGGTTCAGGGGTTACCTCTGACTCGGAGCTGTCACTTAGTTGAAGCAGCTCTGAGGCAGTAGGCCTGCTTCCCTTCTTGCGGGGAGCGGCTCTCCTTGCGGCTTTCTTAGCCTTTCTGGCTTTTTTAGCCGCCTCATGGTCATACTTGACCTTCCAGAATTTATCATCAGCCTGAAAAATACAATGAAGACTTCTTAAGGTTCAGATGAAAACTATCTAAGGAGAAAATAAGGTGTTCAGATCAGTGGCTTACCGCTGGGGCCGTGTTAGTCTTGCAGAAGGGGCTTAAGCCGGTCCTCCCACAGTCGGCTAAGCTCTCATTCAAGAGAGACTTAGTCATGTCATCCACAACGTCCTCAGGAAGATCATTGGGGCTGTGCCGCAGAGGGTCATCCTTCCGGCCCGTGTAAGCACACATTAAGCCGGGGCGCCGGCTTAAGGGGATCACCCGCCAAGAGATCCAGACCCGGACCAGATCAATGCCGTTGAGGCCATTTCCCAGGAGAGCCTTAATTTTGTTGATGGTGGGGATCAGAGGTTGATGCTCGGCTTGAGTCAGCTTATCCGGCAGAGAGTGATTTGGCTCCAGACGCAGGGCACGAAAGCCGGGCAGAGGGCTCTCGTCAGCCGGAGAAGTGTCCAGGCAATAAAACCACGTCTGGTTCCACTCCTTCGGATGGCTTGGCGGCTCAGCATAAGGAAAGAGGCAGCCTCTCCGGCGTTGAATGGAGTTTCCACCAAGTTCCAGGCTCGGCCCGTTGGCACACTCGTTCTGGCGGTTCAGATAAAAGAGCTCTCTAAAGAGCAGCAGGCTGGGCTCTTCTCCAAGATAGACTTCGCAGAATACTTGGAAGTTGCATATATTTGACACGGAATTGGGTCCTATGTCTTGCGGCCGCAGATCAAAGAAATTCAGCACGTCTCTAAAGAATTTTGAGCCGGGCGGTGCGAAGCCCCGGCTCATGTGATTCGCAAATATGACCACCTCACCATCTCTAGGTTGAGGTCTCTCCTCCGAAGGGTCAGGGGCACGGTAAGACATGGCATCCTTCTTGGGCAGGTGACCCGTCTTCACGAAGTCCGCTAAGGTTTCGTCAGTAACATTGGATCTCATCCAGTTGCACGTGATGGGTGCCTTAGGAGCCTTGGGAGGCATTGTGAAAGACGGAAGCCTATGATAAAAATGTCCGGTTCAATTATAAGCCGGAGGAAGTTATAGTTCAATGTTTAAAGTGGCGGCTTACGAAGGGGACTAATGACATATGTCTAAATGCATCGGGTTATCTAAGCCGCTGAGGGCATCGTCAGTAATTCCAGCTGTCTAAAGCCTTATTATGAATGAGCCAGAAATTTCTACAGCGTGTGGCCTCTTTTAAGCCGGAGATATGAGCCGCCATAGCTAAACAGATGCAATTTTTGACTAAGTGTGGCGCAAACAAGTTTCACATATCACAGTAATTATTCTAGATCAAACGATCGACTGGAAAGGGAAAGTTTCTAGACCTAAAACAGACGCAGAAGAAGTTCATAGGTTTGAACGGAGCCTTTATGCAATGAAAAGGGATCTATGTACATTGGGAACGGGTGTGAAACAACTACCGCAACAGTTCTATACAGTCTAAAGATCAAGAAAGGGTGGTAATAATGAAATCTATCAAGAGCTCGCGATGAACGGCGAAGAACACGGGAAGAACAACAAAGAACCCTAATGTGGATCTACTCTATGGAGTGGCAAGGGCTTACGGGTGCTGGTGAGTCGCGGAGGTCGCCGCCGTTTTCTCTGGACACGTCAGGTTGATGCAGCGGCCGGAGTTGGTGAGGACGAGAAGATCCGCGGCGGTGGCGGCGGAGCTCGGGTGGCAGCACAGTGGCGAGAGGAGGAAGAAGATGGAGGCGACGAGTGACTGGAGGCTCATCGGGCCGGGCTATTTATAAAGAGAGGCTCATAAGTGGGTACGAGAAACGAGGAGGCCACGGCGTGATTATCTCACCACAAAAACACCTTGATTTTCGGGACGGTCTTTAAAGATAAGATCCGTTGAGGATATGGTGGAATAAAAAATGGACTTAATGGAAGATGACGTCATGGCGGGTTACCAGGAATCCAGAAGATGACGTCACGGCGGGTTATAGCCTTCACACGACCATAAGCCGGAAGATTTTTTCTCTCAAAGGAGTTGAAGATTGACATGAACCAGTTCAAATCAATCTGGGGCCTAATGTTGAGGATATAACCCTTAGAGTCACCCGCCAGGAGGGGCCGGGTTACTCATAATGGTCATCACGCGACGCCCAGCACCGAGCTTGAAGACGGCGGGTCAATGATGGGCCTAAGACCCGGAGATGGCTTAAGGCCCGTAGTGATGAACCGCCGTATGGCAAGACTTCTAGTGCAAGGCAAGAATAGTTGAGAGTCCGAGCCGGACACTCTTATGAGCCGGCCGGGACTCCGAGAGCCGCTGGGCGTCAACCTCTCTATATAAAGGGACGACCCGGCGGTGGTTTAGGGACAAGTAAGATCTCATCGAGAGCCAGGCATAGCAATTAAGCTCCCTGGTCATCGAAACCATAATCAATACCACCTCAACTGGACGTAGTCTTTTACCTTCACCGTAAGGGGCCGAACCAGTATAACCCTCGTGTTCCTTGTCCCGTTTAACCCCTTTAAGCTTCCTAGCTGCGATGGCTCCACGACTAAGTCCTAGCTCGAGGACATCTGCCGTGAAAATTCCACGACACCTTTTGTGTCGTCGGTCCGTGCGAGCCTATCATCTTGACACATCCATTAGACGGGTGTCAATAAATTTAACCTTTATGCAAGGTGTTGACACGCGTCCTGATGATCCTCCCCAAGCTGCCTGGCCGCTCAACACCTAGTCTTGACAAGCCATCAGCTGGTGATGAGGTGGAGTGACCGAAAAGCGGGAGGGAGAACTTCCCGACAAGGGGCTTGTCGGTGCGGAGCTTGCCGGCAACTTGAGTCTTGACCTTAAGTACTAACTTAGTACTTCTCAATGACCTGCCGGAAGGTCTTCTTCACGGTCTTGTCAATTGCATCATGAGTCTTGTATGCAGTAGTCCTCTGGCAATCCTTGCTGGCGGGAAGGCTACAACTGCCTGTGCACAAGTCAGGGTACTAAGGTACCCATATCTTAGTGCGCCGACAATCTGCATCATTTATTAATGGTTTTGGTGCACTTTTGTATTATTTTCTAGACTAACCTATTAATCTAGTGCCCAGAGCTAGTTCATGTTTTTTTCTTGTTCCTGGTTTTATAGAAAATCAATATCTAGGCATGTCAAAATACCCCGGCAATTTAATATGATTTTTTCGAAATACGTATGATTTTTGGGCGAAGAAATTAATGTGAAACGACTCCCGAGGGACCCACATAGGCAGGTGGCGTGGGTACCCCCTAGTTGTGTCATGGGCCTGCGTGGGCAGCCCTTAAGTCCGTTGGAGCTCTACTTTGGATGCAAGAAAGATAATTTTATGGAAAAAATACCTTCAAAATTTCAGCCCCATTGGTAGTTCATGATCTTTTCACACTTGGAGTGTTGGGGAACGTAGTAATATTTCAAAAAAAATTCCTACGTGTGACCAAGATCAATCTAGGAGATACTAGCAATGAGAGAGATTGAGTGCATCTTCATACCCTTGAAGATCGCTAAGCGGAAGCGTTACTAGAACACGGTTGATGGAGTCATACTCGCAGCGATCCAAATCGCGGAAGATCCGATCCAAGCGCCAAACGGACGGCGCCTTGATACGTCTCCAACGTATCTATAATTTTTGGTTGCTCCATGCTATATTATCTACTGTTTTGGACATTTTTTTGAAAATTTAGATAGTAGGAGAGTTTCCTACTGCATATATATAAATCGGTGGTGTTACATGGTATTTACATGAGAGGGGGAAGGGGGGTTTACATGGGGGGGTACAATGGGGTGGGGTGGCTAGAGAAAAGCAGTAAGAATCGTGGCCACTAAATGTTTCTTATGCGGTGGTAGCCTATGGCTAATATCAGAGAAATCATTTTTGAAGCGTGTCCTCCAGGAGGCGACCGTGGGGGTCACATGTCGAAAGTAGTTGTTGTTTCATTCCTTCCAGAAGCTCCAGGCAGCCACCAGGAAGATATCCATGATCATCTTGCGCCCATGCCTCATTTTTAGGTGTGAAATCATATCCAACCTATTGCCCTGCGTCAGCCAATGGATCCCCAAGAGGTGCCAGCATGTTCGACTAAGGTGCAACGAAAGAACAGATGTTCCACCGTCTCCTCAACGTGTTGGTTGCAAAGAAGACAATCTAGGTAGTTGCCAATATTGTAGTGTCGTCTGTTCAGCATGTTACGTGTATTGAGTCTGCCAGAGAGCAGAAACCAGCCAAACACTTTGATTTTTGGGATGGATTTGGCCTTCCAAAGCCATCTGAACCCCTCATGGGCGTGTACATCCCGGAAGACAAAGGTGTAATAGGCAGAGGTCTTGAATATTTGGGCTCCCCATGTACAAATCCACTGATCTTTTGAGCCGTCCAGAGTGAAATGAGAGACCTCCCGCTGAATTTGTCGTAGCTCATCGTGGGCCTGCATGGATAGCGGTAGGCGAAAGGTTGCAGCCAGATCCGTGGTTGCCAGAAACTGTTGAACTGAAATATCTTCATTGGCAGCAAAGGAGAACGCTCGAGGGAAGGACGTGGTGTAGATGGAGTTATTCCACATGTCTTTCCAGAACAGAGCCATATCACCAGAGTTGACTTGTAAGTCGTAACCCCACGATATGTAGGCATGAGTTTAATGAGGTCCTTCCACCAGAATGATCCAGAGGGCTCAGCTGCGTGTGGGACAAGGCCATTGTAGTACGTGTGCCAGATGAGGTTTACCCACGGGATGTCATGACGGTTGTAGAACTTGTGCAGCATTTTGAGCAGAAGGGCCTCATTTTGTATACGTAAGTTTAGCACGCCAAGGCCACCACATTTCTTGGGTCGGCAAATCATGTCCCATGCAGCCAGGGGTGTGCATTTCTCCCCATCATCGGTCTTCTTCTTCCACAAACAATACCTTCTGATTTTATCCAGCTGTTCTATTATCTTAGGGGGAGTTTGAGGGTAACCATGGGATAGATAGCAAGTGCCGTGATGAGGGAGTTCACAAGGGCCAATTTGCCGGCATATGACATTAAAGACATAGCTGCGGTGATTCTGTGTTCAGCTTTGCAAACCATGGGGGCCATATCAAGGACCGTCAGTTTGGTCGTGCCAAGTGGCAGGCCTAGATAGGTGAAGGGCATGCTGGCAATGGAACAACCAAAAAGGTCCGCGAAGGTTTTGCCCTTGTCGTGAGGAGTGTTGATCGGAATCATGGTTGACTTATGAAAATTGATTTTGAGTCCGATCGAGGCAGCATAGTCTGTCAGAATTTGCTTCATGCGGGTGATCTGTTCCTGGCAGGCCGGCATGACAATGATGGTGTCGTCCGTGTATTGAATAACCGGATAATTGTCGTCAAATGAGGGTGGGATCGGGTGTTGCAAGAGATTGTTAGCCAGAGCATCATTTATGGCCATTTGAAGCAGGTCACCGGCCAACACAAAAATCAAGGGCGACAAAGGATCACCTTGTCGGACTCCACACCTGCAAAGAAATTGGCGGCCCGGGGTCCCATTGAGAAGGACTGAGGATTTCCTAGAAGCAAAGATGCATTCTATCCACTAGAGCCATTTCTTATTAAATCCCATTTTCTTCATAATTTGCAGCATAGCCGGGTGTTCTATAATGTCAAATGCCTTGGCAAAATCCAACTTCAATAAGATAATTTCCTGTTTGGAGGCCTGACATTGGTGTATGTATTCGAAGGCCCAGGCCAGGAAATCATGTATTCATCTACCACGTAGGAAGCCATATTGGTTACGATGGACAATTTGAAGGATGATTTTCTGGAGCCTATTTGCAAGAATTTTTGTGATCATCTTGAGGCAGCAGTTGAGGAGCGTGATGGGCCGATAATCATTAACTGTCTCTGGGGCATTTTTCTTAGGTATGAGAGTGATGAATCCATAGTTGAGGCTTTCCAAATTCAGTTTGCCCAAGTGAAATTCCTCACATAGCTGGTAAAAATCCGTTTTGATGATCGGCCAGCACGCTTTTAAAAAGGCTCCATTGAAACCGTCAGGCCCAGGGGCGCAATCCGCCGGCATTTCCTTGACAACTACATCTATTTCTGCATGTGTGAAAGGAGTGGTGAGGCTGTCAAAGTCCACCTGTGATCTAAATAGCTTGGACAGGTTGAAACGCATGGGTTGAGGGTTAGATTTGCCAAGGCGATCTTTGAAGGCCTCAAAAGAATTGACTCCTTGCCCACATGATCATCAACTGACGTGCCATCCGTCGTTTTTAGGGTTGAGATACAATTTCTTCTGTAGCTTTCCGTTGCCACCGCCTAAAAAAACTTTGAGTTTTCATCGCCAAACTGAATTCATCTGATAGTGCATCATTTTTTCCAATATTCCTTCTGGTATTGCAATAGTCGAAGAAGGTGTTTTTTGAGAATGGCCAAGAAATTCTTTTCAGGCAGTGTGAGACTGCGGCGATCCGCAATAGAGTCCAATTCAAGGATTGCTTTGTTGGTGTTGTCAATGGCAACTTTGAGGAGGGAAATCTTTTTACTCCACTGAGAGAGCGCATGGCGAATAGACTTAAGCTTTTGGCATAGTTTGGATGCAGCATTCGAGGTTTTTCCATGGCGAATAGGTTTGTTCCAAACCTGCTCAACAATGTCCATGAACCCAGGGTGCGCGATCCAAAAGGTTTCGAACCTAAAAATTTTGCTTTTAGGAATCATGGTCTGAATAACCACCGAACAAGGGATATGATCTGAAACCGGTCTACCCAGCGGGTTAACAATCGTATTGGGGAAGGAGGCAGTCCAATTTAGAGAAGTGAAAACCCAATCGAGTTGTTTAAGTAGTGGGTTTTGTTGCATGTTTGACCATTTATAACTTCTTCCTTTGATAGGAATTTCCGTGAGCATCTGTTGTCGGATGAAATCGTTAAAAACAAACATATCATGCACGTTACCACCAGGTTTGCTACGATTGTCGGGTGATCGGATGTAATTGAAATCACCAAGGAGGAGCCAGTCCTTAGAAGGTGGGATATCAATGTCAAAGAGCCACTGAGTAAACTTGTCACGTTGTTCCCCCTGGCACGGACCGTAAACATTAACCAATTTCCATCGATGCGCTGATTGAGTGGAAGTAAATTCTATGCCCAGAGCAAAAGGTTCTGATAAAAAGACATCGCCGGTAAACATGCTACTATTCCAAATCGTTACTATGCTGCCCGAGGCTCCTTGCGATGGTATAAAAGCAAACTTATCAAAGCGTCGAGGGCATAAAACTTTGAGAATAGCGACATGAAAAGAAGGCATTCTAGACTCCTGGAGACAGATAACGGCGCAGCCACTAGCATTGATCGCGTTTGAAAGAGCTAAATGTTTATCGGGGGAATTAAGACCGCGAATATTCCAACAGAGCACATTCCAACTCTGCAAAAGTACCATTGACGTAATAAGCAAAAGGAAAAGTACGCAGATAGATCAGGTGGAGGAGGTGGAGTCCTCTGGCCCCTTGGTGAGAGCTGCAACAGATAGCTCCTCAGCTGGGATGGCGCACAGTTGGGTACCCACTGCTTGCATAGTAGCAAGTGGAGTAGGAGGTGGGACTGCAAGCTCTTGGGCGTCAGATGCCTGTTCTGCAGAGGTGTGCTATGATGTGGCAGTTGCAGCCGAGGGGATCAGACGAGGTTTAACCTTGGACTTCTGCTGACGACAATCAGAAGGCTGTGGAACCCTGAGGCCATCATACTTGGTGGATCTGTTACTGCGTCGAAGATTGGCTGTATCAATGGGCACCGACATCTTTCCTTTGCGGTGTTTCTGAATGTTGGTGTGCCTGGAAGAGCTCTCAGAAATCAAACTAGTTTCAGACATTGCGCTGCTCAGTGTATCCATTTCAGAGGAGAAGGATTCAGACATCACTTCAGTACTGGCGGGGGAGATCTGATCATCAGACTGAGCTGCAACAGGTTCGACAGTTTCAGATTTGCACAGCAGCAGGCTCAACAGATTCAGATGGCTGAATATTGACCGCCTGCACCACTCCAGGCCCAGGCAACTGCAAAAACTCAGGTTGGGAAGAAGGCTCATTCAGCTCGGTGAGGACCACAGAAGAGCTAGTGGTTGAGTTGGGCACGTGCGTGAACTGCAACCCACCTGAGTTGACAGAAACTTGAACTTCCACCTGCAAATTGGATCTCAGACCGTAGCCACTGCTCCAGGTACCCTAGGTAGCCAGAACCGGACGAATTGCAGAGAATAGAGCATTGTTGAGCAGCTGGCGAGGAGTTGGGTCAGCAAGTAAGAGATTCATGAGCATTTCTCCATGGGTGCAGAGTCCAAAGCGCAGCCCTTCATTGTGCATTTCGACAGTGACAGTAAGAGATTCTTCAGACACCACTGGTATCGTTTCCTGATGGGCTGGATTGTCCACAATCACCAAGGCAAAAGCAGACCCCGAGTGATCCGAGCTACCCTCATCATAGACAGTGATCGAGTCATTCCAGGCCTGAGTAGCACCGTCTTCAAGGTTGTTCTCAGGAACCAAACCATGTTGCACTGTCAGTCCTTGCGCGGCCAGCCAAGCTTGAAAGTTCATCAGATATGGTGGCATTTGGACAGTGGGTGGAGCTGGGGGCACCTGCCATTCACCCCAACCATTGTTGCCTTGCTGACCACCATTGGCCGGAGCGGCATTTTGAACAAGCCAATTGTGCACTTGCTGTTGATAAAGCTGCTCCGCAGTGAGCTCTGGACCGAACTGGGGATGCGGATTGCCTTCCGGAGGAGGTGGTTCTTCACCTGCAGGAGGAACTTCAGGTAGGAGGGCATTCCAGTCATTGCTACGCAAGATAGTGATTTGGACTGTCCAGCAATCCCGTGCACCACCCAGTTGCCACACTACAAAGCTTTTAGGCACAAGCCTCAGACTGATAACTCTAGCTTTGATCAGCATAAACCTTCTATCCTGATGAGGGTTATACCAAGTCACCAAGGAACCAACCCCCCCCCCCAAAGACTTACTAATGTAGTAATCTGTCTGATAGTCATAGGGGAAACCAAAAAACATCAACCAAATCTCAGGACCGAAGGTAGTGGTGCGCCTATTGAGAGCTTCATTATGCGGCACAAAAGTAATGAGCAGATCTTCCTCCTCTAATTCCAGAGGGGTGGCAACAGCAGTATCTCTGAGGAAAGAATCCGCAAATCCAAAAATCCCAATACCCAGAGGATGATCACTGGATTCAGTGGCGAAAAGTTGGGCTTCATGAAGGAAACCTTGGATAGCAGGGCGGATGGCGGCCCGACGATGCAGAGGAACATACTGACTGGTTTCAGCAATGGCAAGGTAGTCATGATTCAACGAAGGGATCGGGCCGACCACCATCCCGCTCCGGACGACGCGATCGGTAGGCCCTGGCTCGACGGCGAAGCCCGACGGCAGGAAAGGCACCGGGTTTAGGGGATAGTTCGCCATGGTGGAGAGGGGGAGCGAGGGTTGGAGCGATGATGGTGACTGCGGTCGAGTGACAGAGCAGAGCAGGGGCGTATCAGTATTCGAGGCAAAAGTTGGAACATGAGGGGTAGGAATGGAAAGAGTAGATTTTTTGGGCACCCACTTCCATTGCCTCGCTCTGCGGCGTTTAAGGCAAGATCGAGCCACGTGGCCATAGAAGCCGCAGCTATTGCATCGGACGGTGGTCGAGGGTTTGGTAGTTGGGGAAGTGTCAGAAGTAATTGGCATTGAAAATCCTGGTTGATTGATATGATTCCCAAAACTTGTGGATTCCAATCTCAAATTGGACGGCGGATTAGCGCGTAATGGGCAGAGAGTTACCTTATGATCAGGTGCGGAGCAATTAATGCAAATAATCCTGGCGTGGCAAGCAATCTTTTTGTGACCCCATTGTAGGCAACGTCTACACAGGTTTGCCCAATTAGCCGATAAATTCGAAATCTCCGCTTCTGTGTATGCGGCCTGGGCCAAGTCTGCCATGTGTTGGGCCGAAATAATCAGGGGCCAATGCTCATGGGCCGGTGCATACTTGAATGCCGAAGAAAGGAAACTTTGCGGGAGAGCGGGATATGCCACGTTGACTCTGCATTTAAAAGCGCCCAAATGGAGAAAGACTGGGATTTGTGATTCCTCTAATCTCGCTGATTGGAGGAATTTGTCCAGTAAGGAAATAGGTTGATTAGTTGCCACAAATGCGGGTGTGGTACGAAAAGATCCAAAATTGGTTTGTTCTTCCTGAGCAAGAACAGTAGCATGAACAGATGAATCCGGTCATTGATCAGTCCCAATGTTAGAGGTAGAAGCTTCACCCGAGTCCTTATTGGAAAACCTCATAAAATTGAGCGGAACCAAATTAAACTTTGCAAGCTGCTGCATGGAGGTGGAGACAGATGTGGGATTCGTAGAAACCAACTTGGACTGAATAGCAAAAGGTCTCCGACCAGTTAACTCTGGTAATTCCTCATCAGCATGCCAACAGGATGCAGCCACCGGAGCACGGTTAAAATGGCCATTGAATAAGTGAAAGTGGCAAACAAAATCAGGCCAAACCCGGTCCTTAAGACTGTATATGAAATGGCCAACTTTGTTATTAGCAACCGAAAACCGAAATTCTCGAGGAGAGATTTGGACCACATTGAGACCAACACGATAGCCCCCAGTGCAGCATTGAAGAGCAATACCAACGGATTCCACCGTGAGAGGGAACGAGGCAGAAGAAAACGAAGCCACCAAAAAGAATTCCTTGATGTCTCGAGAGGGGGGAAATGCACTGTAGATCCAAACCTGCGTCTCACCTGATTGGCCAGGGCAAGGCCTGGGGCAAAATCCCTATGGAGTAAACCCTCCATCATCCAGAGCTAGAGGGATCGCCATGAGGTTTGGTGGGAGGAGGAGAGGAGGTGGGAGGTGGGAGAGCCATCTCTTCAACCTTAATGAATGAATTGTTCACCAAGAAACACCCTACTGTTTCGGACATTATTGGGCTTTATTATTCACTTTTATATTATTTTTGGGACTAACCTATTAATCGGAGGCCCAGCCCAGAATTGCTGTTTTTTGCCTATTTCAGAGTTTCGCAGAAAAGGAATATCAAACGGAGTCCAAACGGAATGAAACCTTCGGGAACGTGATTTTCAGAACAAACAAGATCCAGGAGACTTGGACCCTACGTCAAGAAATAAAGGAGGAGGCCACGAGGTAGGGGGCCCGCCTACCCCCGCAGGGCGCGCCCTCCACCCTCGTGGGCCCCTGTTGCTCCACCGACGTACTCCTTCCTCCTATATATACCTACGTACCCCCAAACGATCAGATACGGAGCCAAAAACCTAATTCCACCGCCGCAACCTTCTGTACCCACAAGATCCCATCTTGGGGCCTGTTCTGGAGCTCCGCCGGAAGGGGCATCGATCACGGAGGGCTTCTACATCATCACCATAGCCCCTCCGATGAAGTGTGAGTAGTTTACCTCAGACCTTCGGGTCCATAGTTATTAGCTAGATGGCTTCTTCTCTCTTTTTGGATCTCAATACAATGTTCTCCCCCTCTCTCGTGGAGATCTATTCGATGTAATCTTCTTTTTGCGGTGTGTTTGTTGAGACCGATGAATTGTGGGTTTATGATCAAGATTATCTATGAACAATATTTGAATCTTCTCTGAATTCTTTTATGTATGATTGGTTATTTTTGCAAGTCTCTTCGAATTATCAGTTTGGTTTGGCCTACTAGATTGATCTTTCTTGCAATGGAAGAAGTGCTTAGCTTTGGGTTCAATCTTGCGGTGTCCTTTCCCAGTGATAGTAGGGGCAGCAAGGCACGTATTGTATTGTTGCCATCGAGGATAACAAGATGGGGTTTTTATCATATTCCATGATTTTATCCCATGCCATCTTGCTTAAGGCGTTACTCTGTTTTTATGAACTTACTACTCTAGATGCATGCTGGATAGCGGTCGATGAGTGGAGTAATAGTAGTAGATGCAGGCAGGAGTCGGTCTACTTGTCTCGGATGTGATGCCTATATACATGATCATACCTAGATATTCTCATAACTATGCTCAATTCTGTCAATTGCTCAACAGTAATTTGTTCACCCACCGTAGAATACTTATGCTCTCGAGAGAAGCCACTAGTGAAACCTATGGCCCCCGGGTCTATCTTCATCATATTAATCCTCCAATACTTAGTTATTTCCTTTGCTTTTTACTTTACTTTTATTTTACTTTGCATCTTTATCACAAAAATACCAAAAATATTATCCTATCATATCTATCAGATCTCACTTTCGTAAGTGGCCGTGTAGGGATTGACAACCCCTTATCGTGTTGGTTGCGAGGATTTATTTGTTTTGTGTAGGTGCGAGGGACTCGTGCGTAGCCTCCTACTGGATTGATACCTTGGTTCTCAAAAACTGAGGGAAATACTTACGCTACTTTGCTGCATCACCCTTTCCTCTTCAAGGGAAAACCAACGCTAACGGAGCTTGTTTTCTTTCGCTAACGGAGCTCACGAGATTTTCTTTACAGTACCTTGAAGTGGTCTTTTGTTTTCTTTCGCTAACGGAGCTCACGAGATTTTCTGTTGAGTTTTGTGTTGTGAAGTTTTCAAGTTTAGGGTGAAAGATTAGATGGATTATGGAACAAGGAGTGGCAAGAGCCTAAGCTTGGGGATGCCCATGGCACCCCCAAGATAATCTAAGTACACCAAAAAGCCAAAGCATGGGGATGCCCCGGAAGGCATCCCCTCTTTCGTCTACTTCCATCGGTAACTTTACTTGGAGCTATATTTTTATTCACCACATGATATGTGTTTTGCTTGGAGCGTCTTGTATGATTGGAGTCTTTGCTTTTTAGTTTACCACAATCATCCTTGCTGTACACACCTTTTGAGAGATCCATACATGATTTGGAATTTGTTAGAATACTCTATGTGTTTCGCTTATATCTTTTGAGTTACATAGTTTTGCTCTAGTGCTTCACTTATATCTTTTAGAGCACGGTGGTGGATTTGTTTTATAGAAACTATTGATCTCTCATGCTTCACTTAGATTATTTTGAGAGTCTTAAATAGCATGGTAATTTGTTTAAATAATCCTAATATGCTAGGTATTCAAGAATAGTAAAAATTCTTATGAGTGTGTTGAATACTATGAGAAGTTTGATGCTTGATAATTGTTTTGAGATATAAAGATGGTGATATTAGAGTCATGCTAGTTGAGTAGTTGTGAATTTGAGAGATACTTGTGTTAAAGTTTGTGATTCCCGTAGCATGCACGTATGGTGAACCATTATGTGATGAAGTCGGAGCATAATTTATTTATTGATTGTCTTCCTTATGAGTGGCGGTCGGGGACGAGCGATGGTCTTTTCCTACCAATCTATCCCCCTAGGAGCATGCGCGTAATACTTTGCTTTGATAACTTGTAGATTTTTGCAATAAGTATATGAGTTCTTTATGACTAATGTTGAGTCCATGGATTATACGCACTCTTCTTCCTTCCACCATTGCTAGCCTCTCTAATACCGCGCACTTTTCGCCGGTATCATTCACCCACCATAAACCTTCCTCAAAACAGCCACCATACCTACCTATCATGGCATTTCCATAGCCATTCCGAGATATATTGCCATGCAACTTTCCACCGTTCCGTTTATTATGACATGCTCCATCATTGTCATATTGCTTTGCATGATCATGTAGTTGACATCGTATTTGTGGCAAAGCCACCGTTCATAATTCTTTTATACATGTCACTCTTGATTCATTGCATATCCCGGTACACCGCCGGAGGCATTCATATAGAGTCATATTTTGTTCTAAGTATCGAGTTGTAATTGTTGAATTGTAAGAAAATAAAAGTGTGATGATCTTCATTTTTAGAGCATTGTCCCAAGTGAGGAAAAGGATGATGGAGACTATGATTCCCCCACAAGTCGGGATGAGACTCCGGACGAAAAAAAAGAGGCCATAAAAAAAGAAGAAAAGGCCCAAATAAAAAAATGAGAGAAAAAGAGAGAAGGGACAATGTTACTATCCTTTTACCACACTTGTGCTTCAAAGTAGTACCATGATCTTCATGATAGAGAGTCTCTCATTTTTTCACGTTCATATACTAGTGGGAATTTTTCATTATAGAACTTGGCTTGTATATTCCAATGATGGGCTTCCTCAAAATGTCCTAGGTCTTCGTGAGCAAGCGAGTTGGATGCACACCCACTTAGTTTCTTTTCTGAGCTTTCATATACTTATAGCTCTAGTGCATCCGTTACATGGCAATCCCTACTCACTCACATTGATATCTATTGATGGGCATCTCCATAGCCCGTTGATACGCCTAGTTGATGCGAGACTATCTTCTCCCTTTTTGTCTTCTCCACGGCCACCATTCTATTCCACATATAGTGCTATGTCCATGGCTCACGCTCATGTATTGCGTGAAGATTAAAAAAGTTTGAGAATATCAAAAGTATGAAACAATTGCTTGGCTTGTCATCGGGGTTGTGCATGATTTAAATACTTTGTGTGGTGAAGATAGAGCATAGCCAGACTATATGATTTTGTAGGGATAACTTTCTTTGGCCATGTTATTTTGAGAAGACATAATTGCTTTGTTAGTATGCTTGAAGTATTATTATTTTTATGTCAATATTAAACTTTTGTCTTGAATCTTTCGGATCTGAATATTCATACCACAATTAAGAAGAATTACATTGAAATTATGCCAAGTAGCACTCCGCATCAAAAATTCTGTTTTTATCATTTACCTACTCGAGGACGAGCAGGAATTAAGCTTGTGGATGCTTGATACGTCTCCAACGTATCTATAATTTTTGATTGCTCCATGTTATATTATGTACTGTTTTGGAAATTATTGGGCTTTATTATTCACTTTTATATTATTTTTGGGACTAACCTATTAACCCGAGGCCCAGCCCAGAATTGTTGTTTTTTGCCTATTTCAGAGTTTCGCAGAAAAGGAATATCAAACGGAGTCCAAACGGAATGAAACCTTCGGGAATGTGATTTTCAGAACGAACAAGATCCAAGAGACTTGGACCCTACGTCAAGAAATAAAGGAGAAGGCCACGAGGTAGGGGGAGCGCCCTCCACCCTCGTGGGCCCCCTGTTGCTCCACCGACGTACTCCTTCCTCCTATATATACCTACGTACCCCCAAACGATCAGATACGGAGCCAAAAGCCTAATTCCACCGCCGCAACCTTCTGTACCCACGAGATCCCATCTTGGGGCCTATTCCGGAGCTCCGCCGGAAAGGGCATCGATCACGGAGGGCTTCTACATCATCACCATAGCCCCTCCGATGAAGTGTGAGTAGTTTACCTCAGACCTTCGGGTCCATAGTTATTAGCTAGATGGCTTCTTCTCTCTTTTTGGATCTCAATACAATGTTCTCCCCCTCTCTCGTGGAGATCTATTCGATGTAATCTTCATTTTGTGGTGTGTTTGTTGAGACCGATGAATTGTGGGTTTATGATCAAGATTATCTATGAACAATATTTGAATCTTCTCTGAATTCTTTTATGTATGATTGGTTATCTTTGCAAGTCTCTTCGAATTATCAGCTTGGTTTGGCCTACTAGATTGATCTTTCTTGCAATGGGAGAAGTGCTTAGCTTTCGGTTCAATCTTGTGGTGTCCTTTCCCAGTGACAGTAGGGGCAGCAAGGCACGTATTGTATTGTTGCCATCGAGGATAACAAGATGGGGTTTTTATCGTATTGCATGAATTTATCCCATGTCATCTTGCTTACGGCGTTACTCTGTTTTTATGAACTTAATACTCTAGATGCATGTTGGATAGCGGTCGATGAGTGGAGTAATAGTAGTAGATGCAGGCAGGAGTCGGTCTACTTGTCTCGGACGTGATGCCTATATACGTGATCATACCTAGATATTCTCGTAACTATGCTCAATTCTGTCAATTGCTCAACAGTAATTTGTTCACCATCGTAGAATACTTATGCTCTCGAGAGAAGCCACTAGTGAAACCTATGGCCCCCGGGTCTATCTTCATCATATTAATCCTCCAATACTTAGTTATTTCCTTTGCTTTTTACTTTGCTTTTATTTTACTTTGCATCTTTATCACAAAAATACCAAAAATATTATCCTATCATATCTATCAGATCTCACTCTCGTAAGTGGCCGTGTAGGGATTGACAACCCCTTATCGCGTTGGTTGCGAGGATTTATTTGTTTTGTGTAGGTGCGAGGGACTCGCGCGTAGCCTCCTACTTGATTGATACCTTGGTTCTCAAAAACTGAGGGAAATACGTACGCTACTTTGCTGCATCACCCTTTCCTCTTCAAGGGAAAACCAACACAGTGCTCAAGAGGTAGCACGCCTCCGTGTTCAACACACGTGCAGCCCAGGGACGTATCCTCCTTCTTGATGCAGCAAGGGGAGAGGAGTAGTTGAGGGAGAGCTCCGGCAGCACGGCGGCGTGGTGGTGGTGCTTGCGGTTCTCCTGCAGGGCTTCACCAAGCACTACGGAGGAGGAGGAGTTGGAGGTGGGAGGGCTGCGCCAAGGGAAGGGGTGCGGCTCCCCTCCCCCCCCTCACTATTTATAGGGGGAAGGGAAGAGGGGGCCGGCCCCCCTAGATGCATCTAGAGGGGGCGCGGCGGCCAGGAGGGGAAGACTTGCCCCCCAAGCAAGGTGGGAGGCGCCCCCTCCCCCTAGGGTTTCCAACCCTAGGCGCCTTGGGCCCTTGGGGAGCTCACCAGCCCACTAGGGGGCTGGTTCCCTCCCATATTCAGCCCATTAAGTCCTCTGGGGCAGGTGGCTCCACCCGGTGGACCCCCGGACACCTTTTGGTGGTCCCGGTACAATACCGATAACCCCCGAAACCATTCCGGCGACTGAAACTCGACTTCCCATATATAAATCTTCACTTCCGGACAATTCCGGAACTCCTCGTGACGTCCGGCATCTCATCTAGGACTCCGAACAACCTTCGGTAACCACATACAATTTCCCATAACAACTCTAGCGTCACCGAACCTTAAGTGTGTAGACCCTACGGGTTCGGGAACCATGCAGACATGACTGAGACATCTCTCCGGCCAATAACCAACAGCGGGATCTGGATACCCATGTTGGCTCCCACATGTTCCACGATGACAGGGATTCAATCAAACCCGTATACAATTCCCTTTGTCCATCGGTATGTTACTGGCCCCAGATTCGATCGTCAGTATCCCCATACCTCGTTCAATCTCGTTACCGACAAGACTCTTTACTTGTTCCGTAACGCATGATCCCGTGGCTAACTCCTTAGTCACATTGAGCTCATTATGATGATGCATTACCGAGTGGGCCTAGAGATACCTCTCCATCATACGGAGTGACAAATCCCAGTCTCGATTCGTGCCAACCCAACAGACACTTTCGGAGACACTCGTAGTGCACCTTTATAGGCACCCAGTTACGTTGTTGAAAGTGAAATCATGCCCTTACATTATGTTTTGATGTTAATGATAATCTACATGTTGGGGACTAACAATGGTTGTCAAGTGAATCTCAGGTGTTGGTCCCCGGTTCGTCAAATTGTGTGTGGATCAAGAGCATACGAAGTGGTTTCTCTCAAGGATGAAGTGTTAAAATGATGTTACATTTTGTTTCCTTGAGTATAGGATCCCACACTATTAAGAGGGGATCGATTGGGTTCGTAAAAGACTTGCTCTAGTCAAAATACTTCTTCCCATAGTTCTTTTTATCCATCCTTATCTTTGAATCATTCTGTCTTTGGGAGTGCCGGATGTCCGGGCCGCGTGCGGGATGTCCGGGCCGTTCTCCGGATGTCCAGCTCATGCCCGGATATATAGCTCTTGCCTTTCCCCTTTACAGAAGGTTGTCTGTTTTACGCCGGATGTCCGGGTGTTCGTCGGATATCCGGGCCTTCCTGTCTCGCCGGATGTCTGGGCCCTATCCCGGATGTCCGTCCCCTTACTGCCCGTAAAACTGATATGATTCTGTAAACGCTTGTGGGCTCCCCAGATATCCGGCTATCTTTCGGATGTCCGGGCTTTCCTGTTGTGCCGGATGTCTGGGCTTGACCCCCGGATGTCCGGCCCCTCTATTTCCTGCTCTGTTCTGCCTTGTTCTTCAAGTGGTTTGCCAGGCCGGATGACCGGCCCCTAGCCCGGATGTCCGGCCTGCCCGTTCACTTGCACTACAACGGCCATATTTGTGTTGACACTATATATAGCCCTTCTTCTTCACAAGAGAGGTTTGACCATTCACTTTGAACAAACCCTAGAACACTTCTCACTCTCTCTCTCTCTCATTCCTCCACACCAAATCTTAGATCCCCAAGGGATTTGAGAGCTTTGGAGAGAAGTTGTCCGATCAAGTGATAGATCCACCTCTTCCCCTTCTTTGCACCCAAGGAATTCGTGATTTGAGCAAGTCTTGAGCTTTTCCCCATCAATCTTGTTACTCTTGGAGGTTGGAAACTCCTAGGCGGTAGGAGTCTTTCGGAGAGGAATCGACCTTTGTGATTACCCCCGGAAAAGTTTGTGAGGGTTTGGAGACCACCCCAAGGTCTAAAAATAGTGGTTGAGAAATGCCTTCGTGGTGTTGTCTCAAAGGGAGAATAGGGTGAGCCTTCGTGGCATTGGTGTGCCTTCGTGGTAACATCCACCTCTCTAACGGTGACGTAGCTTTCCTCCAAGGAAGTGAACATCGGCATACATCCTCGTCTCCCGGAGTTGCGGTTATTCCTAACCCTAACTCTCTACTTGTGGTTACTTGTCTCTTAGCACTTACTTATATCATATTGTGCTTGTTTACTTACATACTTGTGTTACTTGTTTATCTTGCTTAGCACTTAGTACTACACTTGAAATTGTTAGGCTCACTCTCATATTCCGCATTAGTGCCTAAAATTGCTAAGTAACAATTAAAATTTGTAATTGTACCTATTCAGCACCCCCTCTAGGTCCATCTCGATCCTTTCATTTGGTATCAGAGCCTCGTGCTCTATTCTTGTGACTTAACCTCCCTAGAGCGAGATGAACTCCAATGGGACTCCCCGTGTTGCAGATCCGAAGGATAAAGGCGAGGCTTCCTCTAAAGTCAAGTCCTTTACTTCTGAGGATCTGGAATGGGCCCTTGCTAAGCATAAAGAGGAGCATGATGCTTCTGTCGAGGCCTTGGTCCAAATGAGGATAGCCACGTTGTCCATGGTGCTTGCACCACTTTTGGGTGGTGCGGCTTCGAGGCCAACTGTGCCTACTCCGTCACTTGGTCAACAACCTCCTAGCAATGAACACTCTAGTGTTCCTTGGCTTTATGCAAGACCCCAAGTTGATAAACCAAAATATAACCCTCAAGGCAAACCTCCTTTACTTGATGCCACTTCTGATTTTGCCTTGTGGAGAGTTGCTATGCATGATCATCTTCGATATGGAAACGATGAGATGCTAGAGATCTTGGAGTATGGTTACCATGTGGTTGATACAAAGAATCCTACACCAAGAGAAATTTATGACAAGAATCTCAATGACACTGCAATCACGTGTATAAGGAGAGGTATGGTTGAAAAGCAAAGGAGACCTTTCATACACATCACAAGTGCCAAGAAACTATGGGAAAGTATTATAAGATCCAAGACCGGTACCTCCACCCTCCGGAGTGCTCAATATGAAATTGCCAAGGGGCAATTCCAAAACTTTTGTATGGAGAAAGGTGAAACTCCAAATCAACTCCTTGAGCGTCTCATGACTCTCACCGCTGATATTGAGTCGTGTGAGTGTGACAAGACACAAGATGGATTCAACATGACTAAGCGATTCCTTGTGGACAAGTTGCTCCATGCTCTTGCTCCATATCACCATCAGATGGTATGGGACATAAGACAACACCATGCCTTCAAGGAAATGACTACAGATGACATCATATCCACTTTCCAACTATTTGAAGAGTCAAAGGCAAATGCTACAAAACATCTTGCCATGCATGGTACTCCATCGTCGAAGATCAATCTTGCATTGAAGGCCAAGCATGTATGTGAAGATGAGCAAAGTGAAGAAGAAGAAGATGATGATGATGAAGATGGTGATGAGGTTGAATCCGATGAGGGCCCTTCATATGAAGACATAGCTCTCTTTGTCAAGAAGTTTAGCGCGGGAAAATTCAAGGGAAGGTTTCAAAAGAAGAAAGTAAGAAAATGCTACAACTGTGAAGAAACCAACCACTTCTCCAACGAGTGCCCTTATGAGAAGAGAGAAGATAAACCAAGGTTTCCCAAGACCTTTCCCAAGAAGAAGTTTCCAAATCCTTTGAACTCCAAGCTCAAGAAGAGAGATGGGAAAGCAATGGTTGCTCAAGAAGAATCCAATCCGGATGATGTTAGTGGTGTTGCCGGAGTTGCTCAAGATTCTCAAAACACATTGAGGCTAGTCAACAAGAGTGGTGAAGTTGTCACCTACAACTACATGAAGGATTACAAGGGCAATGCTCACAAGTGTCTCATGGCGAAGGCCGTGGTAGAAGATGGAGAGGACCAACACTCTCCTGACAAGGTCAAGGTAACCCCACGATCAAACCCTCCTCTTTTCACTCCTCCTACTCCTAGTGATGAGTATCTTGATGCGGAGAATAGTTATGAGGATGATGATATAAATGATCCTATGCTTGCTAAACTAAATAAGTTCATGTGCTCCCTTAAAGGAAAGAAGCTCACTATGTTTCGTATGCTTATGGAGATGGTGAGTAAGCACACCATTTCCATTAAGGAACTCGAAACCCTCGTCACCGAGGAAAAGGAAAAATATGAAATCCTTGAGCGGAAAGTCCAATATGAGGAAGCACGCAATGATGAACTATGCTTAAAAATTGGTGCAAACATTGATGTTCATACTAGAGATCTTGCCTCCTTGAAAAAGGCTATTGACTCTTGCGAAGAGTTGATGAATGATAAAAGTAAGCTTGTAAAGTCTAATGCTTCTCTCCCTAAGGATTGTGAGCTCCTATCCGTGTCCCTCAAGACCAAGGAAGAAGAGCTCACCCTTCTTACAAAGAGTTTTGAGACACTCAAGCTTACTTATCTTGAAACTCTAGCCAAGGCTTACTCTTCTCCTATTATCAATGTTGATGCTTGTACTACTAACTCTAGTAGTGATCTAGCATCTATTCTTGAGAAGAATCGCTTTCTCGAAGCTCAAATCGAGAAAGGGCTCATGACATGTGCTCAAGGGCAAAAGAACCTTAATGAGGTGTTGAGCCAACACAATGAGGTGTTTGCCAAAGAGGGACTCGGGTTTGACCCGAGCACAAGCAAGAAGAAGACATCCTCTCAAAAGTGCACCCCCCTCTAAAAGAAACTTTTATATGAGAAGGGCACAAGAAGAAAGGTAAGGTTGTTAGTGGGAAAGCCACAAGGGGCATGCCCACTCTCAACAAGCCAAAAGAGTTCATGCCTCCATCCTATGTACTTCGTAAGACTAAGGATGGAGAAGTTTATGCGAAGTTTGTTGGTCCTCGAAATGCATTTCGGTTTTATGCTATTTGGGTCCCTAAGACCCTTGTGACTAACTTGAGAGGTCCCATTGCAAAATGGGTGCCTCTAACCAAGTAATAATTGTGTGTAGGTTGCCTTATCCGGTGGAGTAAAATGGGTGATTGATAGTGGATGTACCAATCATATGACCAGAGATAGAAAATTGCTCTACGATTTCATGGAAGCTATTCAACCATTTATGAGCATTATGTTTGGTGGAGGATCAAAAGGACAGGTACTTGGTTTGGGTAAGGTGGCTATCACAAATGACATGTCTCTTGCAAATGTCATGCTTGTCCAATCCCTTAAATATCATTTGCTTTCTGTTCGCCAATTGGCTTCTGTTGGTTATGATACACTATTTGGACTAACGGATGTGAAAGTCTTTAAGAGAGATACTCTCGAAGTGGCCTTTGTTGGAGAGTTGGATGGCAACCTTTACATGGTTGATTTCTCGAAAGAGAGCACATTCCATGCAACTTGTCTAATGGCCAAGGCCGACAAGGGGTGGCTATGGCATCGCCGGCTAGCCCATGTCGGCATGAGAAATCTTCAAGATCTCTTAAAGGGAAATCACATCCTTGGACTAAACAATGTCTCTTTTGAGAAAGATCGTGTGTGTAGTGCATGCATAGCCAGGAAGCAACATCAATCAAAGCACCCACCCAAGAATATTGTGTCTACTTCAAGGCCTTTGGAGCTCCTTCATGTGGATCTTTTTGGGCCTCCTTCATGGGATAGTCTTGGTGGGAAAAAGTATGGGCTTGTCATTGTGGATGATTACTCAAGGTATACATGGGTCTTCTTCCTCAAATCCAAGGACGAGACGAAGATCACCTTCATTGATTTTGCCAAGCAAGCACAACGCAAGTTTGACAAAGAAATTCTGGCAATAAGAAGTGATAATGGATCTGAGTTCAAGAACTACACCTTGGAAGAGTTCCTTAGTGATGAAGGGATTGAGCATCAATATTCAGCTCCATACACTCCCCAGCAAAATGGTGTAGCAGAAAGGAAGAACCGCACACTTGTGGAGATGTCAAGGTCCATGTTGGATGAATACAAGTCGCCACATAGTTTTTAGGGCGAGGCCGTCAACACTGCATGTCATGCATCAAACCGGCTCTTCCTCCGCACGATGTTGGAAAAGACTCCATATGAGCTCCTAACCGGGAACAAGCCAAATGTCAAGTACTTTCGTGTATTTGGGTGCAAATGCTTCATCCTCAACAAAAGAGAACGGTTAGGAAAATTTCAATCTAAAACAACTGAGGGTATATTTGTTGGCTATGGATCAAACTCTCACGCCTATAGAGTCTACAACAAATCCAATGGATGTGTTGTAGAAACTTGTGACGTGGTGTTTGATGAATTTAATGGCTCCCATGGGGAGCAAGTCAATCTAAGTGATGTAGGTGAAGACGATTCTTCTCAAGATATCTTGACCATGGGTGTTGGCGCACTTCTCCCAATGGAACAAGAACCTCATGATGATGAAGAAGAAGATGGAAGCTTCGCACATCATCAAACTACGTCAACACCCATACCACCACAAGCTCCTATTGTTCAACCAATGCCCGTAGACCAAATACAAGATGATGATCAAGCTCCTCTTCATAGTGATCATCAAGAGCAAGTTCATCCTCAAGGGCAAGAACAAGAAAGTGCAATCATTGACAATGAACCTCAACAAATCCAAGATGAAGAAGAAGATCTTCCACCACACATTAATGATCCATATGTTGAGGACGTGGATGATGGACATGAAGTTGAACCTCGTGAAACACTTACCTCCATCATGCCTCGAGTGGCCGGTCGTGTTGATATTGATAAAATCCTCACCGGCATATCGGAAGGTAGAGTCACTCGTAAACAATTGACAAACTTTTGTGCTCACTTCTCGTTTGTGTCTAGTGTTGAACCTCTCAAGGTACAAGAAGCTTTGATGGACAATGATTGGCTCATTGCTATGCAAGAAGAGTTGAATAGTTTTGAGGGCAACCAAGTGTGGTCATTAGTCAAAAGGCCAACTACGGAACACAATGTCATTGGAACAAAATGGGTTTTCAAGAACAAGCAAGATGAGAATGGGTTAATCATCCGCAACAAGGCAAGGTTAGTGGCACAAGGGTACTCACAAGTTGAAGGTTTGGACTTTGGTGAGACCTTTGCCCCCGTTGCCCGTCTTGTAACATCCCAAAAATTCTAAATTTTGGAATGTTATATTAAATAGATAGTTTTGATTGATTTTTTGACTGATTGACTGAAAGTGAGTGAATTCAAAACTTTTGAAAGTTAAATGAGAGAGAATAAAAGGACTTTCCCAAACTTTCATTTTTGCCTTTATGGTCTCCGTGAGTTCAAATTCTTTTCAAATAAAAAACCCTAGAGAGAAGATGACATGACTTCTTCCATTTAATAAAATGAAAAGGGTTTTGAAAAGATTTGAATTCCATTTGGAAATATTTTCAAAATTCAGAAACTTTAAGCAACTCAAAGATTTTCATGAGAGAAGATAAAATGACTTCTTCAAATTATATGAAATATGAGTTGGGAGTTTCAAAGAAATCCAATTTAACGTCCTTTTGAAAATTATTTTTCACTTGGGAGTTATTTGGGTTTTATTCAAATTATTTTTCTCCAAAAATAAAATATATTCAAAATTAGGGTAAAATGATTCCCTACATCAGAAAATTGGAGAGAAATAAATTTGAATTTATTTTGGTATTTTTAAAATGATTTTTATTGGATTTTAGTAGGGCAGTAGCACTCTTTGAATTATTTGAAGTTTTCTCGATTTTATTTGACTTGACAAAAATGTTCACGTTGTAGAAAATAATTTTCTAAAAATTTTGATATATTGTATGCCTATATAATATTTTATTTTATTTTTGTTTTATTTTATTTTCCTCTCTGTTTGTATTTTATTTTAAAAAACAATTCCCGACTGGGCCGGCCCAGCTCCAGCCAGGGCAAGGCCCAGTTCGCCGCCGCCTTCCCCGAGTGCGGGAGACCGGCTCCCGCACGGACGCGCCGCCGCCGGAGTCCCGGCCGGATTCCTCCTCCGCCTCGACCCCTTTCCCACGCCACCCCCTCGCCCCCTCTATTTAAGCCAACGCCCCTCTCTCTTCTCTCTCCTCGCCGCCGCCGCCCTCGCAGATCTCGCCGCCCCCACGCTGCAAACCGCCGCCACCGCAGTTGCTCGCCGCCGGTACCGCGCTTCGCCTCTGCTTCGCCGTTGCACGCCGCCGCCTTGCCGCGCCGCACCGCCGCTGCCCGCGTAGCCTCCGCCCGCCGACGCCGCCGCCGCGTCGGAGCTCGCCGTCCTCGCCAGAGCCCCGCGCCATCTCGCCCGAGTTAACCGCCGTCGTCGTGTAGAACCGCTGCCGAACCGGTAATAAAACCGATCTGGTTTTCTTCGGTTTTCTCTTGGTTTAGTTTTTTCTAGTTAGTTTAGTTATTTAACAATCGTTCTTTGTTTAGGTAGATCTACCGAACGATTTCGTTCGTTAGCGTTCTGTAACGAACGTTCGCTATTTAAATTTTTCTTTTTCTGTTTATTTTACACCAGGGACATATACGTAATTAGTTTTCTTACTGTTGAGTCCCTGCTTTTCAAACGACCCCATCTTTTTGCTCGTTAGTCCAAATCCAACGAAACCAACGCCCACGTCTTCATTATGATCTCATCTATCCAGATAATCAATTTGAACATGTTTTTGAAATTTTAAAATTTGAATTCAAACACATTTGTATTCAAACTTCTTTTGATCATAACTTGAGTTTTATAACTCTGATTTAGTTGATTCTTTTTGCATATCGAAGCTCTTGGCCTAAACTATCTAATAAGGCCAAATTCACATAATTTTGGTAATGTTAGAAATTGTTTTATGTTGCAAGAGTTATTTGCTTGGTTTTGATGTGTTCCGAATTGTCTTTTTCGTTCTTCCCGATCTTTTGAGTGATTGCTTATGTGTGGTTACTATTGCTTGCCTACGTTAGATTGACCGGAGTGTGACGAGTAGAACTATCAAGATTTTTGAGTGCGAATCATCTTCATCAACAGTACAGGCAAGTTCACACTTTGATCATATCCCTTTCATACCCAGTTTTTATGCATTAGTTTCACCCTCAAACATTGCATGGTTAGGAATTGATAACATGTGGGTATTGGGAAGTAGTTGATGAGGTAGGAACCTATTGCCCTGCATTCAAACCTTGGGAGTTACTATTACGTTATGCTTATATTGCAATGCTATGCTCGTAGACGTGGATTGGGTTTTGAGAGTATTCCATGACAGATGTGAGGTTGTTAATTAATGGTTCAACTTAAGGTGGCAACTTTAATACACATCTGGGTGGATTGAGGCACCTGGGGTACCCAGTGATTGCCTGTATTTTTTGGAAATCCCGGGGTATCGTGTGATTCTCCTATGGACTGCCACCCAGGCTCAAAGGGATCATGAGATTATTCATACTAGAAACTTCCGTGTGCAGCCACAAGCTATTATGGGCTCTAGCATAGTTGATTAAGTCGTGTGAACTCTTACAGTGGTAGACTAGCAGATGTAGGTGGTACGGTCTACCCATCATAAGGTGCTAACGCTTCTGAAAGACTATGTCTCGGTCATCCATTTCTCAAACACCTTGTAGTGCGAGAAATCCAACGGAGGAGATCGAGTCTTGTGGGTAAAGTGCGCAAACCTCTGCAGAGTGTATAAACTAATCATGGTTAGCCGTGTCCCCCGTTATGGACATCTTGAGTATCTGGTTCTTGGATTATCATGTTGATCTCATCATGTTACTTAATTTAATTTGATTGGGTATAATCACGTTTCTTAATTGGGATTGAGTTGGGTGAACCTTCTCAATGTTTAACAACCACCATGATAGTTAAATAAAATTTATTCCTTTGCAGTAGGGAAAAATTAGCTTTTCGCAAAACTGTAACCATAGAGCTTTCCACCAGCCATATATGCATGTAGTGATAGCATTTATCCTGTTCATTACTCTCCTGTGTTATCTTGCCAATACATTCAATGTACTGACCCGTTTCGGGCTGCAACGTCTCATGTTGCAGGATTCTTACGACGAGTAAGTGATACGTTAGGGTTACGATTTCTACACTCAACTTTGCCGTTGGTGTTGATGGGAATCCACAACCTTGTTACTTCCGCTATTTGGATTGAGGTAATAGTATTTACGTTATTTTATACATGTGATTTACCTCTGTTATAAATCCTCGAGTACTGTGTGTGTCAACATACCGATCCAGGGATGACACTTAAGCACGGAGACTTGACCGTCTGAGGTCGGGTCGCTACAAGATGGTATCAGAGCACATGTTGAGTGTAGGACGTGACCCTAGAAACTGGCAAGCCCATAGGAAAAGATTTTTCTCTACAACTTTCTTTTCAAGAAGATCTCTTACCTCTCTTCTCTTCTAAGCTTATTCAAATATTCCCTTTTAGTGAGACTATACCCCTTTCCCCTTTTGACCACAAAGACTCGACTGATGAGACCACTCCAAGAAGGACAAGATATCGGACAACCAAGACCACCTCGGAATGAAGAGTGTTTTACTGAAAAATTGTTATAATTGGAACTACAACGGTTGAAGACTCCGAAGACTAGGAGAATTTGAAGGCTCTGAAGAATTTCCAGATTGGTATAGGGAGGCTACCCTTATGGATTTTGTCAGACTATGGAAGCCGTAAATACCCGAGATCAAGGTGTATCGGAGAAAGACCAGAACATAGAGCATTAGAGCTCAAAGATTTTGTCAAGAAAACTTAAGGCAAGGGATATCAACTATGGAATGATAGCTCATGGTAATGACAAGGGCAGAAACATGGCTATCCATGATGTTATCGCCCGCTTATGCTATTGTCACCGTGCTGAGTTAAGCATGCATTTCTTCGGAAGGATTGGATGGTAGAAGGCTGATGGAGCATCTGCCAAGCAAAGGATGCAGTTTTAACCTTAGCTGGTGTATCGCCGGGATCTGGAGTATTACATCAAGGATTTTAATATGGACCTTCAGGAAGCTATATTTGACAAGGAGCATTCCGTGAAGAACTCAGGACTCAGAAGTAGAAAGTAGCCAAGCTGGAAGAGCAAAACCTCGAGATACCGGAGATTTGTCAGGAACTGAAGGACAGTAGGACATGGTTCATGCCAAGGATGTCGAAACCCAGAAGTTTGGAACGCAACTCCAGAATATTAAAAGACGTCATGAGAGATTCCACGTCAACAAAGATGATCTGGCAAAATAATTTGATAAGGATAAGCACGATCAGAAGGAGCCATCGGAGACATGACCAAGACTGGAAGAGTTTGATGACCTCGAGATCTATTGACCTTTAGAAGACCAAACCCCTGTTATATACTTACGTTAGATGCGACGATTGTGAGCTGTCATTTGTTTGATGTTTTTCCGATAGCCACAAATAAAATCTGTCTTTTCAAAACTTTTGTTTGTATTGTGTGCATCCCTCTCTATCTCTCTTATCCCACCCAAAACCCATGGACCCAATAGAGGACACATGGAGATGAGCTTATATTTTCCGGGACCGCTAAGTCAATTGGAGATGGACCGATGGATTCTGAACATGGAAGATCACATGAAGAATAACCCTATAGCCGGAAAGGATATGACCCAGCATGCTCTTCAGTGCTTTGTAAGAGTTGTTGCTACTTGGTGGAGGATGTACCAAACCATCAATTGATGTCAAAGAGCAACCACTTGGGAACAACTTAAGTTGACTCTGCAAAGATCTCGTCTCGTGTCCTAGAAGTTGAGGCCTTATGGAAAGGATATGAAGAAACCTTGTGCATACAAGCTTTGTGGAGAAATAGGACACAACCATAAAGAAAACAAGGACGAATACCCTCATAAGCGGGGGATTACCAAAGGAGTTAGCCGAGGATCTCAGGGAACTTCGGTTGGAGATTGTTCCCAAAGGTTTTGTTGCAGCAATGGAAGTTCAATCTACATTGTTGGGAAAAATTTGTGAAGCTCAAAAGTATGACAAAGAGATTGCTGAGATAAAAGAGAGGATGAGCAAAGGAAAGACCAAGGGTTTTCGTAAGGATGAGCACAACACCTTATGCTTCGAGGACCGTGTATATGTTCCCAATAATGCAAAGATCAGGAAGTAAACACTTCAGGAGGCTCATGACTGACCATACTCGATTCGCCCTGGAACACCAGGATGTATTTGGATTTGAAGGAGCGTTTCTGGTGGACTGGTATGAAGAAGGATATTGCGGAGTATGTAGTCGTAGGTGATGTACGCTAGAGAGAGTAAAAGCAGAGCATCACAAGCCAGCAGGGTTACTACAGCCTATGCCGATACCCGAATGGAAGTAGGATAAGCTTGGCATGGATTTCATTACCGGATTTCCCAGAACCCGAACGGGGTATGATTCTATCTGGATAGTAATTGATTCGCTTGACCAAAGTGGCTCACTTTATCCCAGTAAAAAAACCACCTATACAAGTGCGAAGTTGGCCAAGATATATTTGACCAGGATCGTATGTCTGCATGGAGTTCCGAGGACCATCGTATCAGATAGAGGAACACAGTTTACCTCAAAGTTTTGGAATCAGCTGCACCACACTTTGGGTATTAGGCTAGAGTTCGGTACAGCCTTTCATCCGCAGACAGATGGATAGACCGAGAGAGTCAATCAGATTCTAGAGGACATGTTGAGAGCCTGTGCGCTAGTTTATGGATCTAGTAGGGATGATAATCTACCTTACGCGGGGTTCTCATACAACAACAGTTACCAAGCCAGTTTGAAGATGACCCCTTTTGAAGATTTGTATGGGAGGAGCCAGACACCGTTGATGTGGGATGAAGTTGGAGTCCGTCAGTTGTTTGGACCAAATGTGATCAAGGAGTCAGAAGAGAATGTTAAGTTGATTCGAGATAGACTGAAGGTAGCTCAGTCCTGGCAGAAGAGTTATGCAGACTTAAAAACACAAGGAGGTAGTCTATGAAATTGGAGACAGAGCATATCTTCGTGTGTCCCCTCTACGAGGAGTTAAACTATTTGGAGTTAAGGGAAAGTTAGCCCCGAGATTTGTAGGACCATACCGAGTTTTGGAGCGTATGGGAGAAGTGGCCAACAAGTTGGAGTCACCCGAAGGACTGTCAGGAGTTCATGATGTGTTTCACGTTTCCCAGTTGAAGAAGTGCCATGCAGAGATGGCAAATATTCCCCTGTAAGGACGCTTGACCCTAGAAAGGATAATGACGTTCCACGAAGTGGAGTATGGACCTCATAAGTATACGTTTTATCTCGATATGTGGGATACCCCAAGAATATGAAGGGATGGAGTACTATTGGATATAAAGGAGGTATAATGTTGGTAATATGGAGCAATTGTAACTCCATGATGAGTCTGAGTAATCACGTCTTAGTTTGGTGCCAATAGAAGGAAGGGAGATAGTACAATTGGATGGATTTAAGAATGCTGGAAGCTTGATGTTGGAATAATGATCAATTGCCCCGATGATGAGCTCAAGGTTTGCAAGTGACGAGATGGGCCATAACCCACAGGCCCCAGGACCTGCCAAGAAGCAAGCACACTCTTGTTGAAGGAAAAACCCTGGAAGAGGATGCGACTTTTATCGACAGACGATCTTATAGGAGTACGCAAAACCTGAGAGATGTGAAGGAACGATATATGTTTGTTTGGCTTGCAGAATCAATGGATTTATCCGAACTTGGTTCGTCGACAAGAGAAATTCTGCAATGCTTGTGAGGATGACCGAGTGTTAGAATGCGAGATTCGCTAAACCATATACAAGGTAATGATTTGGGTGCGGGATGGATTGATCACCATACCGACTTACTCTTATTATTCGCCTTGCTATGTTGGATGGTAAATCTGAGTGACTCATCTATAGTAGAGAGATGACGATATTAAACCTTGTTTGAACCTTAGAATGGTATAAGTATTTTTTTTTCCTTGTACAAGGCAGCTGTTGCCAATCGTAGGATATACGGTGAGAATGAAGCCCAGACCCATTTCCTGCAGGAGAAACCATAAATTGTTGACCTCCATGAGATATCGATAGCTGTTTAGTATTGGCGCCAGACCCGTCAGCTAAGAAGAACCAGTCATAGAGGAACCTTACCAAGATGAAAGGACAGAAGTATTGAGGAAAAGGTTATGCCGCTACCGGAAGAGCCCAGAGAAGGAATTTTCCCGAGAATTTGAGAAGACAGGTCCCGTCAAGAATAAGGATGGAGTATATGAGTATTGATGGGACCGTAACAATGTTTCTAAGGGTGGTAATACCCCAGACCCCTGTGATGATCGATGGATTTTGAGAAGACCCCGAACCCAACCTATTTCTTTCTAGCCTCTCCGAATCTCGAGGACGAGATTCATTTTAAGGGTGGTAGGTTTGTAACATCCCAAAAATTCTAAATTTTGGAATGTTATATTAAATAGATAGTTTTGATTGATTGTTTGACTGATTGACTGAAAGTGAGTGAATTCGAAACTTTTGAAAGTTAAATGAGAGGGAATAAAAGGACTTTCCCAAACTTCCATTTTTGCATTTATGGTCTCCGTGAGTTCAAATTCTTTTCAAATAAAAAACCCTAGAGAGAAGATGACATGACTTCTTCCATTTAATAAATGAAAAGGGTTTTGAAAAGATTTGAATTCCATTTGGAAATATTTTCAAAATTCAGAAACTTTAAGCAACTCAATGATTTTCATGAGAGAAGATAAAATGACTTCTTCAAATTATATGAAATATGAGTTGGGAGTTTCAAAGAAATCCAATTCAACGTCCTTTTAAAAATTATTTTTCACTTGGGAGTTATTTGGGTTTTATTCAAATTATTTTTCTCCAAAAATAAAATATATTGAAATTAGGGTAAAATGATTCCCTACATCAGAAAATTGGAGAGAAATAAATTTGAATTTATTTTGGTATTTTTAAAATGATTTTTATTGGATTTTAGTAGGGCAGTAGCACTCTTTGAATTATTTGAAGTTTTCTCAATCTTATTTGACTTGACAAAAAAATTCACGTTGTAGAAAATAATTTTCTGAAAATTTTGATACATTATATGCCTATATAATATTTTATTTTATTTTCGTTTTATTTTCTTTTCCTCTCTGTTTGTTTTTTTTAACTTTCCCCGACTGGGCCGGCCCAGCTCCTGTCAGGCCAAGGCCCAGTTCGCCGCCGCCTTCCCAGAGTGCGGGAGACCGGCTCCCGCACGGACGCGCCGCCGCCGGAGTCCCGGTCGGATTCGTCCTCCGCCTCGACCCCTTCCCCACGCCACCCCCTCGCCCCCCTCTATTTAAGCCGCCGCCCCTTCTCTCTTCTCTCTCCTCGCCGCCGCCGCCCTCGCAGATCTCGCCGCCCCCACGCTGCAAACCACCGCCACCGTAGTTGCTCGTCGCCGGTGCCGCGCTTCGCCTCTGCTTCGCCGCTGCACGCTGCCGCCTTGCCGCGCCGCACCGCCGCTGCCCGCGTAGCCTCCGCCCGCCGCCGCCGCTGCCGCCGCCGCGCCGGAGCTCGCTGCCCTCGCCGAAGCCCCGCGCCATCTCGCCGGACTTAACCGCCGTCGTCGTGTAGAACCGCTGCCGAACCGGTAATAAAACCGATCCGGTTTTCTTCGGTTTTCTCTTGGTTTAGTTTTTTTTCTAGTTAGTTTAGTTATTTAACGATCGTTCTCTGTTTAGGTAGATCTAGCGAACGATTTCGTTCGTTAGCATTCTGTAACGAACGTTCGCTATTTAAATTTTTCTTTTTCTGTTTATTTTACACCAGGGACATATTTGTAATTAGTTTTCTTACCGTTGAGTCCCTGCTTTTCAAACGACCCCATCTTTTTGCTCGTTAGTCCAAATCCAACGAAACCAACGCCCACGTCTTTGTTATGATCTCATCTATCCATATAATCAACTTAAACATGTTTTTGAAATTTTAAAATTTGAATTCAAACAGATTTGTATTCAAACTTCTTTTGATCATAACTTGAGTTTTATTACTCCGATTTAGTTGATTCTTTTTGCAAATCGAAGCTCTTGACCTAAACTTTCTGATAAGGCCAAATTCACATAATTTTGGTATTGTTAGAAATTGTTTTATGTTGCAAGAGTTATTTGCTTGGTTTTGATGTGTTCCGAATTGTCTTTTTCGTTCTTCCCGATCTTTTGAGTGATTGCTTATGTGTGGTTACTATTGCTTGCCTACGATAGATTGACTGGAGTGTGACGAGTAGGACTATCAAGATTTTTGAGTGCGAATCATCTTCATCAACAGTACAGGCAAGCTCACACTTTGATCATATCCCTTTCATACCCAGTTTTTATGCATTAGTTTCACCCTCAAACATTGCATGGTTAGGAATTGATAACATGTGGGTATTGGGAAGTAGTTGATGGGGTAGGAACCTATTGCCCTGCATTCAAACCTTGGGAGTTACTATTACGTTATGCTTATATTGCAATGCTATGCTCGTAGATGTGGATTGGGTTTTGAGAGTATTCCATGACAGATGTGAGGTTGTTAATTAATGGTTCAACTTAAGGTGGCAACTTTAATACACATCTGGGTGGATTGAGGCACCTGGGGTACCCAGTGATTGCCTGTATTTTTTGGAAATCCCGGGGTACCGTGTGATTCTCCTATGGACCGCCACCCAGGCTCAAAGGGATCATGAGATTATTCATACTAGAAACTGCCGTGTGCAGCCACAAGCTATTATGGGCTCTAGCATAGTTGATTAAGTCGTGTGAACTCTTACAGTGGTAGACTAGGAGATGTAGGGGATGTTCGTGGTATGGTCTACCCATCGTAAGGTGCTAACGCTTCAAAAAGACTATCTCTCGGTCATCCGTTTCTCAAACACCTTGTAGTGCGAGAAATCCAACGGAGGAGATCGAGTCTTGTGGGTAAAGTGCGCAAACCTCTGCAGAGTGTATAAACTAATCATGGTTAGCCGTGTCCCCCGTTATGGACATCTTGAGTATCTGGTTCTTGGATTATCTTGTTGATCTCATCATGTTACTTAATTTAATTTGATTGGGTATAATCACGTTTCTTAATTGGGATTGAGTTGGGTGAACCTTCTCAATGTTTAACAACCACCATGATAGTTAAATAAAATTTATTCCTTTGCAGTAGGGAAAAATTAGCTTTTCGCAAAACTGTAACCATAGAGCTTTCCACCAGCCATATATGCATGTAGTGATAGCATTTATCCTGTTCATTACTCTCCTGTGTTATCTTGCCAGTACATTCAATGTACTGACCCGTTTCGGGCTGCAACGTCTCATGTTGCAGGATTCTTACGACGAGTAAGTGATACGCTAGGGTTACGATTTCTACACTCAACTTTGCCGTTGGTGTTGATGGGAATCCACAACCTTGTTAGTTCCGCTATTTGGATTGAGGTAATAGTATTTACGTTATTTTATACATGTGATTTACCTGTGTTATAAATCCTCGAGTACTGTGTGTGTCAGCATACCGATCCAGGGATGACACTTAAGCACAGAGACTTGACCGTCTGAGGTCGGGTCGCTACACGTCTTGAATCCATTCGCATCTTACTTGCTTATGCTGCTTTCAATGGTTTTACATTATATCAAATGGATGTGAAGAGTGCTTTACTTAACGGTCCTCTGCAAGAAGAAGTATATGTATCACAACCACCTGGGTTCGTTGATCCCGATCACAAAGACTATGTGTATAAACTTCATAAGGCTTTGTATGGCCTCAAACAAGCACCTCATGCTTGGTATGATCATCTTAAGAAGTTTTTACTCGATGATGGTTTTGTGAGAGGGGTGATCGATCCCACTCTTTTTACTAAGAGGGACAAAGGTGATTTGATCTTATGCCAAATCTATGTAGATGCTATCATTTTTGGTTCTCCTAACATTCATTTGTGCAAGAAGTTTGCGGCTTCAATGAACAAGAATTTTGAAATGTCACTCAATACGGATTTGAAGTTCTTCCTCGGATTTCAAATTCAACAATTTCAAGAAGGAATTTTCTTGTCTCTAGCAAAATACCTCAAGGATATCCTAGCGAAATTTGGCATGACTAATGCTAGCCCATGTAAGACACCCATGCCAACCAAAATTGTACTCACTGAAGACTCAAACGGTACCCCCTTCGACCCATCTAAATACCGCTCTATGATTGGTTCGTTGCTTTATCTTTGTGCATCTAGACCAGACATCATGTTTAGTGTATGCATGTGTGCTAGATTTCAAGCTTTCCCTATGGAAAGCCATCATAAGGCGGTTAAGCATATTCTTAGATACCTTGTTCACACCCCAAAGTTAGGAATATGGTACCCCAAGGATGCTAAGTTTGATCTCATTGGGTACACGGATGCGGATTGGGCCGGAGGCAAGGTGGATCGTAAGTCCACCTCCGGTGCATGTCAATTTCTTGGACGCTCCTTGGTAAGTTGGTCCTCGAAGAAACAAAATTGTGTTGCCCTCTCCATCGCAGAAGCTGAATACATTGCGACCGCCAGTTGTGCAACTCAATTACTATGGATGAGGCAAACTTTGAAGGATTACGGTATCACCTATAGACATGTGCCTCTTCTATGTGATAATGAAAGTGCCATCAATATTGCTGAGAACCCCAAAGATCATACCCGCACCAAGCATATTGATATCAGGTATCACTTCTTGAGAGATCATGTGGAGAAGGGTGATATTGACATTGCTCATGTTGGCACAGATAAGCAACTTGCAGATATTTTCACCAAGCCATTGGACGAAGCAAGGTTTTGTCAACTTAGGCGTGAACTTGGTATCTTGGAGCTTGACAACATTATGTGAAATCTAGTACCCATTCATGCATAAACCAAATGTCTTGTCTTGATGTAGGCATATATTTAGGGGGAGACACTCAATTCATGAGTACTCTCACCTTACATAATGCATAAAAAGAACAAACACTCTCAAAGTTATCATAGTTTTCGAACTAGGGTACTTTAACATGATGGAGTCGTGACCATGTGCTCAAAGCTTACATCTTTGTGGTACCATGTTCCATATGCTCAAACATGGTGACATTGGTCACTGCTTGTACAATGCTTGTCTGGACCTTTCCTTCTTAATATATTTTGGATTGTTAATACATCTTAGTATGTCCTTAGATCTCTCAGGTTTTCACCCCTATTAATCTCAAGAAAAAACTTCTTGGCAGAGTCTATATCAAATTATACTTATTGGCCCCCTTCACATCTTTCCCTTGCCCTGCTCTTCTGTCCAGTGGCCGGACATACGGCTCCCCCGCCGGACATCCGGGCCCTGGGATAATTTCCTTGCCACTCAAAATGATCATCAACCACTTCCAGTGGCCGGACATCCGGGCCTCAGCCAGACATCCGGGCCCTGAACCCATGCTGCCTGATTTCCTCATGTCGGATATCCGGGGTTATACCCGGATGTCCGACCCATTGGCGCTGCTTCTTCTGTTCTCTGTCTACCGCTCGCCGGATATTCGGGCCTTGCCCCGGATGTCCGGCTCGTCGCCCGCAGCCACATATGATTGGGGAGGGGCGTGGGATTTGGGGACGGTTACTCACTTCTTTCGCTCCTATCCAACTCTCGTCTCACAGCCGCCGCCGCCGGGCCGACGCTCCGGTGCTGCCCCGAGCCTCTCCACCGACCTCCGGCCCCGATCTCCTGCTCACGGATTCCCCTCCTCCCGATCTACGATTCTATCCAATCCATTTCTTGGGTTGTGGTGTGAATCCCTCAGGAGGGACCGGTGTACCGTGGATTCACCGCCGGAGTTCCTCATGGCATGAACCAAGAACTGCGGCCCCAATCGCCCCGTGCCTTCTTCCCGGGTTGATCGCCGGCAAGGCTCAACCGACTCCGATGAGCATGCTCGGCCTAAGAAGAAGAAGACCACCACCAAGAAGAATAAGCGGGCACCATCCACCAGTCCGTCGGCCTCGGATCCAGATGATGCGGACTATGTTGGGGAGGAAGAGGATGACAGTGCACCAAGACAGTCTGTTGGACAGTCCAAGCCCGGTACTAGGAGGGCGCCGGTGCCTCAAGTTCGTGGTTCTGCAATGCCCATTGTCCATGGTCATCGCATCTCCATGGAGCTTCCTGACAGTGGAGGTCGCCCCACTCACGACTTCACAACTGTGGGGGCGGGGCAATATCTTCAGTTCCGTCGAGATGTCAATCAATATGAGATGGTGGCTGATGCCGAAGATCCTCGGTTCCGGACTCGTATGCAGCAGGATCTCTATTCCAGTTTTGTCCATGGGCATGGCCTTGCTCCTCACTCATACTTGAATCTAAACTTCCTGCGTGATAATCCTGCCATGCTCCCTCACGATCCGGTCAAGATCATTGATGATATGACTCTTGGTCCCGCAATGACCTTCAGGTGTGATTGGAGTGAAGCTGCCATTCTACAGTTCTATGCCACCTGTTTCTTTGGTCCGGACAACACTCTCACTTGGATGACTGATGACACTACACTGAGCATCACCTATGATAGGTTTGTTCAGATTTTGGGTCTCTCCGGTGTTGGCCATTGCATCCACAGTATGGATCCAGAGTACAAGCCCAAAGGGATTGATGCTTGCTTGCCACTTGTAAAACCTCCCTCTCAGCTCACTGAAGAAGAAAAAGCATATCCAGTCAATGAGGTATCCATCTTCCGTGCTCCCTTCTTCATCCTCTATCAGTGTGTGCTTCGCACTCTCTACCCTAAGAAGGGAGATCGCTCGAGGGCTCGCAACTATTGCATTGACTTGATGGTTCGTATGCATGACAAACCCACAGAGCCTCTGGACACAGCCAATTTCATTTGGCATGAGATCCGTCTTTGCAGTTTCATTCAGACACGCCAGTTCCCTCATGCTCCATTTATTCAGGCTCTGATTGATCACACTGCTCCCTTTGAGGTGGTTAAGTCAGCTGTGCACTCCATTTGGAAGCCTCCTCCTCATATGCGTGTGGTGGCTACTGCTCCTACTCAGCCTAAGAGGTCTGCTGGTGGGAAGACAGCTGCTCCTACTCAGCCCACTGGTTCTTCTGTTCCATCTTCCTCGACCGCTCCTCGTGGCCGTCTTGCATCATTCTTGGGTAAGGCTCAGTCTGCTATCATGAAGGCGATCACTTTCAGCTGTCAGTAGAATCATGATGTTCAGAAGCGCCTCATCATCTCCAAGAATCAGCTCAAGCAGCGTCTTCGTGACCATGGGAGCCCCGTGAGTGATGATGATCCTATTCATGCGGCTCCATCCACCTCCACCTTCGGTTTCCTGTCTCATGATGAGTACTAGAGTTTTTTGTTGCTGATGGTGACATCCGCCAGGAGTGACCGAGACCGTTTAGTTCTTCGCCCCTTTTTACTTGTTGCTGTCAAAGGGGGAGAAGTAGTATCTTAGTAAATGGTCATGCTATGATATGTTAGCTATGATATGTTATTCCAACTTTATGTTGCTACCTATGGCACTTGTTCGTCTGAGACTATGTTATTATCGTGTGGCCATGAAATGTTCTCAGTCTATTTGATGTGTTATGATGATTTCATATGTGCTTGTCTCTCATTTTTTATCTCTTTGAGTTACATATGCTACCATACGAACTTTTGTGTTAGTCATCCTAATATATTCATCGCATGCACACAATGAGGGGGAGCTAAAAGCAAATTGTAACTAAACATATTTTGTATCCTATTTCTCTCATGATTGTCATTGCTAAGATTATTTATTACATCTATGATACTACATGAATGATTGTCATCAACAAACAAAAAGGGGGAGATTGAAAGTGCAATCATGCCCTTACATTATGTTTTGATGTTAATGGCAATCTACATGTAGGGGACTAACAATGGTTGTCAAGTGAATCTCAGGTGTTGGTCCCCGGTTCGTCAAATTGTGTGTGGATCAAGAGCATACGAAGTGGTTTCTCTCAAGGATGAAGTGTTAAAATGATGTTACATTTTGTTTCCTTGAGTATAGGATCCCGCACTATTAAGAGGGGATCGATTGGGTTCATAAAAGACTTGCTCTAGTCAAAATACTTCTTCCCATAGTTCTTTTTATCCATCCTTATCTTTGAATCATTCTGTCTCTAGGAGTGCCGGATGTCCGGGCCTCGTGCCGGATGTCCGGGCCGTTCTCCGGATGTCCGGCTCATGCCCGGATATCTGGCTCTTGCCTTTCCCCTTTACAGAAGGTTGTCTGTTTTACGCCGGATATCCGGGTGTTCGCCGGATATCCGGGCCTTCCTGTCTCGCCGGATGTCCGGGCCCTATCCCGGATGTCCGGGCCCTTACTGCCCGTAAAACTGATATGATTTTGTAAACGCTTGTGGGCTCCCCGGATATTCGGCTATCTTTCGGATGTCCGGCCCCTCTATTTCCTGCTCTGTTCTGCCTTGTTCTTCAAGTGGCTTGCCAGGCCGGATGTCCGGCCCCTTGCCCGGATGTCCGGCCTGCCCGTTCACTTGCACTACAACGGCCATATTTGTGCTCACACTATATATAGCCCTTCTTCTTCACAAGAGAGGTTTGACCATTCACTTTGAACAAACCCTAGAACACTTCTCACTCTCTCTCTTATTCCTCCACACCAAATCTTAGATCCCCAAGGGAATTGAGAGCTTTGGAGAGAAGTTGGCCGATCAAGTGATAGATCCACCTCTTCCCCTTCTTTGCACCCAAGGAATTCGTGATTTGAGCAAGTCTTGAGCTTTTCCCCATCGATCTTGTTACTCTTGGAGGTTGGAGACTCCTAGGCGGTAGGAGTCTTTCGGAGAGGAATCGACCTTTGTGGTTACCCCCGGAAAAGTTTGTGAGGGTTTGGAGACCACCCCAAGGTCTACAACTAGTGGTTGAGAAACGCCTTCGTGGTGTTGTCTCAAAGGGAGAATAGGGTGAGCCTTCGTGGCGTTGGTGTGCCTTCGTGGTAACATCCACCTCTCTAACGGTGACGTAGCTTTCCTCCAAGGAAGTGAACATCGGCATACATCCTCGTCTCCCGGAGTTGCGGTTATTCCTAACCCTAACTCTCTACTTGTGGTTACTTGTCTCTTAGCACTTACTTATATCATATTGTGCTTGTTTACTTACATACTTGTGTTACTTGTTTATCTTGCTTAGCACATAGTACTACACTTGAAATTGTTAGGCTCACTCTCATATTCCGCATTAGTGCCTAAAATTGCTAAGTAACAATTAAAATTTGTAATTGTACCTATTCACCCCCCCTCTAGGTCCATCTCGATCCTTTCAGTTGTGACGTTTGATACACCCAAAGCATTCCTACGGTATCCGGGAGTTGCACAATCTCATGGTCCAAGGAAATGATACTTGACATTAGAAAAGCTCTTAGCAAATGAACTACATGATCTTGTGCTATGCTTATGATTGGGTCTTGTCCATCACATCATTCTCCTAATGATGTGATGCCGTTATCAACGACATCCAATGTCCATGGCCAGGAAACCACAACCATCTATTGATCAATGAGCTAGTCAACTAGAGGCTCACTAGGGACATGTTGTAGTCTATGTATTCACATATGTATTATGGTTTCCGGTTAATACAATTATAGCATGAACAATAGACAATTATCATGAACAAGGAAATATAATAATAACCTTTTTATTATTGCCTCTAGGGCATATTTCCAACTGTCTCCCACTTGCACTAGAGTCAATAATCTAGTTACATTGTGATGAATCGAACACCCATAGAGTTCTGGTGTTCATCATGTTTTGCTCGTGGAAGAGGTTTAGTCAACAGATCTGCGACATTCAGATCCGTATGCACTTTACAAATATCTATGTCTCCATCTTGAATATATTCACGAATGGAGTTGAAGCGACGCTTGATGTGCCTGGTCTTCTTGTGAAACCTGGGCTCCTTGGCAAGGGCAATAGCTCCAGTGTTGTCACAGAAGAGAGTCATCGGGCCCGACGCATTGGGAATAACTCCTAGGTCGGTGATGAACTCCTTCATCCAGACTGCTTCCTGTGCTGCCTCCGAGGCAGCTATGTACTCCGCTTCACATGTAGATCCCGCCACGACGCTTTGTGTGCAACTGCACTAGCTGACTGCCCCACCATTCAAAATGTACACGTATCCGTTTGTGACTTGGAGTCATCCAGATCTGTGTCGAAGCTAGCATCGACGTAACCCTTTACGACGAGCTCTTCATCACCTCCATAAACGAGAAACATATCCTTAGTCCTTTTCAGGTACTTCAATATATTCTTGACCATTGTCCTGTGTTCCATACCAGGATCACTTTGGTACCTCCCTACCAAACTTATGGCAAGGTTCACATCAGGTCTGGTACACAGCATGGCATACATAATAGAGCCTATGGCTGAGGCGTAGGGGATGACACTCATCTTTTCTCTATCTTCTGCTGTGGTCGGACATTGAGCTGTGCTCAATCCCACACCTTGCAATACACGCAAAACCCATTCTTGGACTGATCCATATTGAACTTCTTCAATATCTTGTCAAGGTATGTGCTTTGTGAAAGACCAATGAAGCATCTCGATCTATCTCTATAGATCTTGATGCCTAATATGTAAGCAGCTTCTCCAAGGTCCTTCATTGAAAAACACTTATTCAAGTAGGCCTTTATGATTTCCAAAAGTTCTAGTTCATTTCCCATCAATAGTATGTCATCCACATATAATATGAGAACTGCTATAGAGCTCCCACTCACTTTCTTGTAAATACAAGCTTCTCCATAAGTCTGTATAAACCCAAACGCTATGATCATTTCATTAAAGCAAATGTTCCAACTCCGAGATGCTTGCACCAGCCCATAGATGGAACGTTGGAGCTTGCATACTTTCTCAGCATTCTTAGGATCGACAAAACCTTCCGACTGCATCATATACAATTCTTCCTTAAGAAAACCGTTAAGGAATGCCGTTTTGACGTCCATTTGCCATATCTCATAATCATAGAATGCGACAATTTCTAACATGATTCGGACGGACTTTAGCTTCGCTACGGGTGAGAAGGTCTCATCGTAGTCAACCCCTTGAACTTGTCGATAACCCTTAGCGACAAGCCGAGCCTTATAGACAGTCACATTACCATCCGCGTCAGTCTTCTTCTTAAAGATCCACTTATTCTCTATGGCTTGCCGATCATCGGGCAAGTCTGCCAAAGTCCATACTTTGTTTTCATACATGGACCCTATCTCGGATTTCATGGCTTCAAGCCATTTGTTGGAATCCGGGCCCGCCATCGCTTCTTCATAGTTTGAAGGTTCACCGTTGTCTAACAACATGATTTCCAGGATAGGGTTGTCGTACCACTCTGGCGCGAAACGTGTCCTTGTGGACCTACGACGTTCAGTAGCAACTTGATCCGAAGTTTCATGATCATCATCATTAACTTCCTCTCTAGTCGGTGCAGGCACCACAGAAACGTCTTCCTGAGCTGCGCTACTTTTCGGTTCAAGAGGGGTTACCTCATCAAGTTCTACTTTCCTCCCACTTACTTCTTTCGAGGGAAACTCTTTCTCCAGAAAGGATCCATTCTTGGCAACAAAGATCTTGCCTTCGGATCTGAGGTAGAAGGTATACCCAATAGTTTCCTTAGGGTATCCTACGAAGACGCATTTTTCCGATTTGGGTTCGAGCTTTTCAGGTTGAAGTTTCTTGACATAAGCATCGCATCCCCAAAATTTCAGAAACGACAGCTTAGGTTTCTTCCCAAACCATAATTCATACGGTGTCGTCTCAACGGATTTAGACGGTGCCCTATTTAAAGTGAATGCGGCTGTCTCTAAAGCATAGCCCCAAAATGATAGTGGTAGATCGGTAAGAGACATCATAGATCGCACCATATCCAATAGAGTGCGATTACGATGTTCAGACACACCATTACGCTGAGGTGTTCCAGGCGGCGTGAGTTGTTAAACAATTCCAAATTTCCTTAATTGCGTGCCAAACTCATGACTCGAGTATTCTCCTCCATGATCTGATCATAAGAACTTTATTTTCCTGTCACATTGATTCTCTACCTCGCTCTGAAATTCCTTGAACTTTTGAAAGGTCTCGGACTTGTGTTTCATTAAGTAGACATACCCATATCTACTTAAGTCATCAGTGAGGGTGAGAACATAACGATAGCCATCGCGAGCCTCAACGCTCATTGGACCGCACACATCAGTATGTATGATTTCCAACAAGCTGGTTGCTCGCTCCATTGTTCCGAAGAACGGAGTCTTGGTCATTTTGCCCATGAGGCATGGTTCACACGTGTCAAATGATTCATAATCAAGAGACTCCAAAAGTCCATCTGCATGGAGTTTCTTCATTCGTTTGACACCAATGTGACCAAGGCGGCACTGCCACAAGTATGTGGGACTATCATTATCAACCTTACATCTTTTGGCATTCACACTATGAATATGTGTAGCATCACGTTCGAGATTCAATAAAAATAAACCATTGACCAGCGGGGCATGACCATAAAACATATCTCTCGTATAAATAGAACAACCATTATTCTCGGATTTAAATGAGTAGTCATCTTGCATTAAACGAGATCCAGATACAATGTTCATGCTCAAAGCTGGCACTAAATAACAATTATTGAGGTTTAAAACTAATCCCGAAGGTAGATGTAGAGGTAGTGTGCCGACGACGATCACATCGACCTTGGAACCATTCCCGACGCGCATCGTCACCTCGTCCTTCGCCAGTCTCCGCTTATTCCGCAGGTCCTGTTTTGAGTTACAAATATGAGCAACCGCACCGGTATCAAATACCCAGGAGCTACTACGAGCGCTAGTAAGGTACACATCAATAACATGTATATCATATATACCTTTGGTGTTGCCGGCCTTCTTATCCGCTAAGTACTTGGGGCAGTTCCATTTCCAGTGACCATTTCCCTTGCAATAAAAGCACTGAGTCTCAGGCTTGGGTCCATTCTTTGGCTTCTTCCCGGCAACTGACTTACCAGGCGTGGCAACTCCCTTGCCGTCCTTCTTGAAGTTCTTATTACCCTTGCCTTTCTTGAAACTAGTGGTCTCATTCACCATCAACACTTGATGTTCCTTTTTGATCTCCACCTCCACTGATTTCAGCATTGAATATAACTCAAGAATGGACTTCTCCATCCCTTGCATATTGTAGTTCATCACAAAGCTCCTGTAGCTAGGTGGAAGCGACTGGAGGATTCTGTCAATGGCCAAGTCATCTGGAAGATTAACCCCCAGCTGAGACAAGCAGTTGTGCAACCCAGACATTTTGAGTATATGCTCGCTGACAGAACTATTTCCTCCATCTTACAACTGTAGAACTTGTCAGAGACTTCATATATCCCGACCCGGGCATGACCTTGGAAAACCATTTTCAGCTCTTGGAACATGTAACATCCCAAAATTCTAAAGATTGGAATGTTATAATAAATAAATAGATTGATTGTTTGTTTGATTGTTGTGTGATTGATTGACTGAAAGTGAGTGAAATTCGAAACTTTTAAAAGTTAAATGAGAGGGAATAAAAGGACTTTCCCAAACTTTCATTTTGCATTTATAATCTCCGTGAATCCAAATTCTTTTCAAATACAAAACCCTAGAGAGAAGATGACATGAATTCTTCCATTTAAATAAATGAAAAGCGTTTTTGAAAAATATTTGAATTTCATTTGCAAATATTTTCCAACTCAGAAACTTTATGCAACTCAATGATTTTCACAACAGAAGATAAAATGACTTCTTCAAATTATATGAAATACGAGTTGGAAGTTTCAAAGATTTCAAATTTAAAGCCCCTTTGAAATTATTTTCAATTTGGAGTCATTTGGGTTTTATTCAAATTCTTTTTCTCCAAAAATAAAATATATGGAAATTAGGGTAAAATGATTCCCTACAATATAAAATTGAAGAGAAATAAATTTGAAATCATTTTGGTATTTTAAAAATGATTTTTATTAGGTTTTATTGCAATAGTAGCACTGTTTGCTTTATTTAATTTTTTGTGGATTTTATTTGATTCTAGGAAAATGTCCAGATTGTAGAAAATCTTTTTCTGAAAATTTTGATATATAATATGCATATATTATATATTTTTTGTTTATTTTATTTTCTGTAAAACAAATTGTTTTAAAAATACTATCCGTCGGACCGGGCCGGCCCAGCCAACCGGGCCAGGCCGCGGCCCAGCCCCGTGCCCCGCGCCATCCCCGAGCTGGCGACTGACTCCGCCGCCCGTACGCCATCGCCGCCGCGCCGACCTCGGCGTCCGTGCCGAGGCCGGACTCTCCTGTCCCCTCGCGCAAGCATCTCCGCCACGGCCTTTATAAGACGCATCCCGGCTCCCCTCTCCTCCTCGCAAGCCACCGCAGCCACGCCGGACTCGCCGGATCTCGCCACCGCCGCCGCAGCTCCGCCGCCCTGCCCCGCACTCCACCGCCGCCGCCGCCACCACCATCGACTCCGCCGCACAGCGCCGCCCTCCCCGACTGCTCCGCTGCCCTCCTCGACCACCGGAGCCGCCTCCCCGCGTGCAGCTGACACCGTCGCCGCCGTTTTCTCCTTCGCCGGCGACTCCCAGCGCCATGGTAACGCCGCCCCTTCCCTCACCGTTGGATCTGGATCCAACGATCCAGATCTTTGTGATTCTTTTTCTTCTTTTTCTTTTTGTTTTTATTTAGCAAGCGTTCGCTAGGTTAGCTTCAGAAGTGAACGTGTTTGTCGTTTATGCTTTTAAAGCGGACGTTCGTCCGATAGTTTCTGTCACGTAGCCAGGGACCCAGATGTATTATCTTTTTTTACAGATTAGTCCCTGATCTTCAAACGATCGCAACTTTTTACCCATTTATCCAAATTCAATGAAACCAACGCCCACTTCTTCGTTATGATCCCCTCTATCCAGTAAAACAACTTAAACATATTTTTGAAAGTTTTAAAATTTGAATACAAACAGATTTGTATTTGAACTCCGTTTGATCATAACTCGAGTTTTATAACTCCGATTTGGTTGATTCTTTTTGCTAATCGAAGCTCTTGACCTAAACTTTCTGATAAGGCCAAATTCACATAATTTTAGTATGTTATAAATTGTTTTATGTTGCAAGAGTTATTTGCTTGGTTTTGATGTTTTCTGAATTGCCTTCTTCATTTTTCCGATCTTTTGAGTTATTGCTTATGTGTGGTTACTATTGCTTGCTCACGATAGATTGACCGGAGTGTGACGAGTAGAACTATCAGGAGTTATGAGTGTGAATCATCTTCATCAACAGTACATGCAAGTTCACACTTTGATCATATCCCTTTTCATACCCAGTTTTTATGCATTAGTTTCTGCTACCTCTTGAGCACTGCGTTGGTTTTCCCTTGAAGAGGAAAGGGTGATGCAGCAAAGTAGCGTAAGTATTTCCCTCAGTTTTTGAGAACCAAGGTATCAATCCAGTAGGAGGCCGCGCTCAAGTCCCTCGTACCTACACAAACAAATAAGAACCTTGCAACCATTGCGATAAAGGGGTTGTCAATCCCTTCACGGCCACTTGCAAAAGTGAGATCTGATAGAGATGATAAGATAATATTTTTGGTATTTTGATGATAAAGATAAAAAGTAAAGATTGCAAAGTAAACAAAGATAAAAATAGCTTGTTGACGAGAGATTAATATGATGGAAAATAGACCCAGGGGCCATAGGTTTCACTAGTGGCTTCTCTCAAGATATCATAAGTATTACGGTGGGTAACGAATTACTGTGGAGCAATTGATAGAATTGAGCATAGTTATGAGAATATCTAGGTATGATCATGTATATAGGCATCACGTCCGTGACAAGTAGACCGACTCCTGCCTGCATCTACTACTATAACTGCACACATCGACCGCTATCCAGCATGCATCTAGAGTATTAAGTTCAAAAGAACGGAGTAACACTTTAAGCAAGATGACATGATGTAGAGGGATAAACTCATGCAACATTATATAAACCCCATCTTTTTATCCTCGATGGCAACAACACAATACGTGTCGTTTCCCCTACTGTCACTGGGATCGAGCGCCGCAAGATTGAACCCAAAGCTAAGCACTTCTCCCATTACAAGAAAGATCAATCTAGTAGGCCAAACCAAACTGATAATTCGAAGAGACTTGCAAAGATAACCAATCATACATAAAAGAATTCAGAGGAGATTCAAATATTGTTCATAGATAATCTTGATCATAAACCCACAATTCATCGGATCTCGACAAACACACCGCAAAAGAATATTACATCAAATAGATCTCCAAGGGAATCGAGGAGAACTTTGTATTGAGATCCAAAGAGAGAGAAGAAGTCATCTAGCTAATAACTATGGACCCAAAGGTCTGAGGTGAACTACTCACACATCATCGGAGAGGCTATGGTGTTGATGTAGAAGCCCTCCGTGATCAATGCCCCCTCCGGTGGAGCGCCGGAAAAGGCCCCAAGATGGGATCTCACGGGTACAGAAGGTTGCGGCCGTGGAATTAGGTTTTCGTGGTGCTCCTCGATGGTTTGGGGGTACATAGGTATATATACGAGGAGGAAGTAGGTCGATGGAGCCACAAGGGGCCCACGAGGGTGGAGGGCGTGCCCAGGGGGGTAGGCGCGCCCCTGCCTCATGGCCTCCTCGTTGGTTGCTTGACGTCCACTCCAAGTCCTCTGGATCACGTTTGTTCCAAAAATCACGCTCCCGAAGGTTTCATTCCGTTTGGACTCCATTTGATATTCTTTTTCTACGAAACACTGAAATAGGCAAAAAACAGCAATTTGGGTTGGGCCTCCAGTTAATAGGTTAGTCCCAAAAATAATATAAAAGTGTATAAATAAGCCCATTAAACATCCAAAACAGAATATAATATAGCATGGAACAATCAAAAATTATAGATACGTGACGTATCAAGCATCCCCAAGCTTAATTCCTGCTCATCCTCGAGTAGGTAAATGATAAAACAATTTTGGATGTGGAATGCTTCTTAGCATAATTTTCAATGTAATTCTTTTATTGTGGCATGGATATTTAGATCCGAAAGATTCAAGATAAAAGTTTAATGTTGACATAAAAAAATAATACTTCAAACATGCTAACCAAGCAATTATGTCTTATCAAAATAAAATAGCCAAAGAAAGCTTATCCCTACAAAATCATATAGTTAGGCCATGTTTCAATATCGTCACACAAACGTTCTCCTCATGCATAACTCCGATGACAAGCCAAGCAATTGGTTCATAATTTTTAACGCGCTTCAGCCTTTTCAACCCTTACGCAATACATGAGCGCAAGCCATGGATATCGAACTTTGGGTGGAGTAAAGTATAATGATGGGGGTTATGAGAGAAGACAAAAAGGTAGAAAGTCTCACATTGACGCGGCTAATCAATAGACTATGGAGATGTGACATCCCAAATTTTCAATTTAGAATGTTATACATAGGTCATTAATGCATAGCATATTTTATTGCATTTCATTTCGCGATCCTCGAAATTCTAAGCAACTCAAGGACCCTCGGAGAGAGTTGGGGATTTCACGTTTTTCATATTTGACTTTTATCAAATATTGAAAACAAGGATCACTTTGGTTTTAATTTATTGCGAAATTATTTCATATTAAAAATATATGAGAGGAGATAATATGACTTCTCCAAAATAAATGAAATATTGGAGGAAAATATTAAAATCAAATATTTGTTTTTATTCGGATTTTATTCAATTTTATTTGAATTAGGAAAATACGCGCTTTTCAAAATTGCTTTTTAGGCCCGTATAAATGTTCACCTTGTCCGGCATACTTTTAGAGGACGGGGAAAATTTATTTCAGGATTTTTGGAGTCCGTTTAGTACTCTTTTTCTTTCTTTTTCTGCGCGTCGGAATTATTAAAAAAAAGGAAACCGACCTACGGGCCGTATCCGGCCCGGACTCCTCCCCAGGCCCTTTATAAGCCGCGCCCCCTGCCCCCGCAGCCCACCGTCGCCGCCAGCCCACCCCGCGCCACCAAACCCTAGAGCCGCCGCCGCCAGCCGCCCGCCGGAGCCAGAGCCGCCGCCGCCGCGCCGGATCCCGCCGTTGACCGGTCGGTTTTTCCACGATTAACCCCTTTTTTTATTTCTCCGGTTTATTTCTTTAGATCGGTTTTTCTGTCGGTTTATTTATTTTGCGGACGTTCGTCCGTTCGTTCGTTTAAACGAACGTCGTTCACCAGTTAGTCATAGACAGCGAACGTTCATTCGTAGCCTGTTCGTCAGTTTTTCTTTTTCCAGGGTTTTTAGCGATTATTTTTTATCGCGATTTCTGACCTGATTTTCGTTTTAGTTTATCTTTTCGCTCGTTTATCGGAATCAGGTGATTCAAGTGCCTAGATTTTCGTCTTGAAGCCCTCTTTCTGTTTAACCAACTTGAACGAGATTTTGGTACTGTAAAATTTGACTTTAGTCCAGATTAGTAATCGGATCTTGTTTCTTTCGCAGTTTGAGTTTCGTTGCTCCTTTTGATTTGATTCTTTTTGCAAACCGGAGTTCTTAAGTTAAAGTTTCTGGTTAGATCTTCTTATTTGAGTTTTACGCGTGCATCTTTGCTTGATTGCTTATGTATGTTATTGTTTGTTTGCGATAGAATTCCCGGAGTGCGAAGCGTGCTACTACGAGTCCGTAGGTTTTGCGGATCGTCAGCAAGGCAAGTAACACATTGATCATACCCCTTTATTACCCAGTTTTTATGCTTTAGTTACAACCATCACACATTGCATGAGTAGGATCTCTTAACATGTGGGTTTGGGAAGTAGTTGATGAGGTAGAACCTATTGCCCTGTTTATTATCAAACCCTTGGGAGTTACTTCTACGTATGCTTATATTGCTATGCTATGCTCGTAGACGTGGATTGGGTTTGAGTGTATCCATGATAGATGTGAGTTGTTAATTAATGGTTCAACTTAAGGTGGCAACTTTAATACACATCTGGGTGGATTGCTTGTTCGGGCACCTGGAGAATCCAGTGTTGTCCTAGGATATCCCAGAGTACCCGTGTGATCATCCTACGGTCTGCCACCTAGGCTCAAAGGGATCTTAAGATTATTCATGCTAGAAACTTCCGTGTGCAGCCACAAGCCATTATGGGCTCTGGCATAGTTGAGTATGTTGCATGACCTCTTTCAGTGGTGGGCTAGGAGATGTAGAGGGAAAGTAGGTGTAACTGTCCATCCAGGGTAAAGAGTTAATGCTTCTGAAAGACTGTGTCTCGGTCATCCATTTCTCAAACACCGTGTAGTGCGAGAAATCCAATGGAGGCGATCGTGTCTTGTGGGAAAAAGTGTGCAAACCTCTGCAGAGTGTACAAACTAATCAGGGTTAGCCGTGTCCCCGGTTATGGAAATCTTGAGTATCTAGTTCTTGGATTATCATGTTGATCTCAACACTTTATTTAAGTTAATTGATTGGGTTAATGATTATTATTTTGGGATTGAGTTGGAGGAACCTTCTCAATGATGTTTCAACTACCATGATAGTTAAATAAAATTTATTCCTTTGTTGTAGGGAAAAATTGGCTTTTCGCAAAAATCATATAACCATAGAGCCTCCACCAGCCATATCTGTTCATTGCTCTACTGTGTTATATTGCCAGCATATTCCATGTGCTGACCCGTTTTCGGACTGCAACGTATTGTGTTGCAGACTTTTCACACGACGAGTAAGGTGCCATAGGTCGTTTTTCATGCACTCAACTATGTCGATGGAGTTGATAGACTCACTTTATCTTCCAAGCCTTCCGCTGTTATCGTGTTAGATGACCTTAAGCCATATTTATTGTAATAAGTTCTCTTTGGGACATTCGATGTAATAAGTGTGTGATTGCTACTCTGTTATAAATCCTTCGAGTACTGTGTGTGTCAGCATTACCGATCCAGGGATGACACTGAAGCACAGAGACTTGACCGTTTGAGGTCGGGTTGCTACAAGATGGTATTAGAGCACACGCTGAATGTAGGACACGACCACTAGGAAAGCCATAGGTCACTCTTCTCTACTCATTTCTGACTCCTTTCCATTTTCTACTCTTTAGGATGGCGGACTCGAGGAACAAGTTTGCACAACCAGATGAAGACCCCTCTTTTGGACGACACTTGAAGGAAGTCACTAGATACCTGAACATTGGAATACCAAGCTTCACCGGGACCTACAATGCCACATTACCGAAAGAGGAGCGCTGGATGATTCAAGTTCAAGTTCCAGGAAGGACGTTCATGCCAGTCACGGAGCCCATAGAGTTTTCCTTTGATGCCCCAACCTGGAGTCTGGGAAAGAGCATGGCAGCCCACATCGCCATGGGGTGCATTGGTGAAGTTTACCACAAGTATCTTAAGGATACTATCTACCAGATATGCGGGCGCCGAGATGAGCAATCGGAGATGGTCAGTACCAGGAAGGACAGGTCCATTGCAGCATTCATCCATGAGTTAAACCAGCACATTCGACGCCAGGAGAACCAGATGTGCGCGAGCATGATAGATTTAAAGAAGGCGATGACAAGGATCACCGAGTTAGAAGAGGAACTCAAGTCTACACACGATGGATATGAGGAGGAAATCGTGACACTATTGGAGAAGAACGGCGACCTAATAAAGAAGATTGTAGTATTCATGGGAGACCCTGCGCCAGGAGGAGAAGACGACGATTCCACTTGTTCTGAGAACTACATCATCATCGACGACACCGACTCCGACCCCGACGATAGTGATGATGATTATTAAGACGAAGCTGGAGCAGACATCATGGAGTCTTCCGCCGACCAAAATTTCTAGTAGACCACCATATGATCAGTAGTATTTCCCCCATGTAAATAGTATAGTCCGAGCACTGTAACCATAGTTAGATCGATTGTATGCCCTTGTTTGATTGATTGAGTGATATGATTGTGTTTGTCTCATGTGCATATGGGTAGTGCTTTCTCACTAGACCTCAATTCTATTCTAATCTCTTCCCTCTAAACCCATCAGATGCCTCCGAGACGTGACACCAGATTTGTCTTCCCACGGGAGATCACCCAGTGGATCCAGCAGCAGAATGCCTTGATGCAGATATTAGTCCAGAACCAAGGCAACAACAACAACAACAATCCTCCTCCAGTTGACAACTTAGCCCATTTTCTGAGGTTGCAGCCGCCGGTGTTTTCCAGTAGCACCAAGCCAATAGTTGCGGATGACTGGCTACGCAGGATTGGAAGGGAGTTGACCATTGCAGGTTGCACTGATGCAGAGAAGGTGCGCTTTGCCGCACATCAGTTGGATGGACCAGCGGCCTCATGGTGGGAGAATTACACAACCACTTTTCCCATAGCCAATGTCACTTGGGATCAGTTTCAGCAAGCATTCCGCACAGCCCATGTCTCAACTGGAGCTATGAGCATGAAGAAGCCTGAGTTTCGCAACTTACGCCAGGGAAATCGTACTGTGGCTCGGTACGTAGATGAGTTTAGTAAGTTATCTCGTTATGCCCCTGATGATGTGGCCACGAATGCCGCAAAGCAGGAGAAGTTTATGGAAGGGCTAAATGATGAGATGAGCATGCAGTTGATGGTGGCAACATTCAACAACTACCAGGAGTTGGTAGACAAGGCTCTTATGATCGAAGGGAAGCAGCAGCAGATTGAGAGCGGCAAGAGGAAGTATGGACAAGGAAAGTACAATTCTGGAGCTCAGCAGAAGCCTCGTTTCACCCCGAACCCGGGAGGACTTGTCCATAACCATGGAGGCCACACCCACAATGTAGGGAGTTCTCATAACCACAATGGCCCCAAAAATGGAAACAGGAGTGGAGTAGGCAGCAATCAGAACCGCTCTAACCTAGCCACACCCGCCAAGAAGGACCTAAGTCACATTACTTGTTTCAAGTGCGGGAAGACTGGACACTATGCCACTGAGTGCCCTGAAGCAAAGAATGGTAATGGCAATGGAAGCGCTGGGAAGAAGCCCAACCCTTTCAATAGGGGACAAGTGAACCACGTGAACGTGGAGGAGGTTGAGGAGCAGCCTGATGCAGTTATCGGTAAGTTTTTGGTTAAGTCGTTTACTGCAATTGTTCTTTTTGATACTAGTGCATCGCATTCATACATATCAAGGGGATTCATGGATAAGTATAAGTTGCCCACTAAGGTACTTAGGACACCTATGTTAGTAAGTTCGCCAGGAGCAGAATATATGGCAAGTCAAGGATGCTTTCAGATGCCATTGACTATTGGAAGCCATGTTTTCCCCTCAGACCTGATAATTTTGGAATCACAAGGTTTGGATGTGATACTAGGAATGGATTGGCTGTCGATGTATGGAGGAAACATCGATTGCGCGAGTAAGTCAATTTTACTCACCACCCCGGAGGGAAAAAGGATCAAGTATGTATCCAGGCATGCGCCAAGGAGGACCCAAGTAAATTCTCTCACGGGAGTTGTTCAGGAGGAAGTGCCTATTGTGAAGGATTACCCAGATGTATTCCCAGAGGAGTTACCAGGCATGCCACCAGATAGAGACATCGAGTTTTTGATAGAGTTGTTGCCAGGCACCGGGCCCATATCGAAGAGACCCTATCGGATGCCCGCAAACGATCTGGAGGAGATTAAGAAGCAGATTAAGGAGTTATTGGAGAAAGGTTACATTTGAAGAAGTTCATCACCATGGGGAGCCCCAGTGCTCTTGGTTGAGAAGAAGGATGGATCGTTAAGGATGGTTGTTGATTATCGTGCGTTGAATGAAGTAACAATCAAGAACTAGTACCCACTGCCGATGATCAATGATTTGTTTGACTAGTTGCAAGGAGCTAAGGTGTTTTCTAAGATTGATCTGCGATCAGGATATCACCAGCTAAAGATTAGGGAAAAGGATATACCTAAGACAACCTTCACCACAAGTTACGGGTTATATGAGTATACGGTTATGTCCTTTGGACTAACTAACGCCCCTGCCTATTTCATGAGTATGATGAACAAGGTGTTCATGGAGTTTTTGGATAAATTTGTCGTGGTGTTCATTGATGATATCTTGGTATAATCGAAGAATGAAGAGGAACACAAGGAGCATTTGAGATTAGTTCTAGAGAAGCTCAGGGAACATCAGATATATGCAAAGTTCAGCAAATGTGAGTTTTGGTTGAAGGAAGTTGGATTTCTTGGACATGTTATATCAGGAGAAGGTATAGCAGTGGATCCCACGAAGGTTCAGTCAGTCACTGAGTGGTTGGCACCCACCTCAGTTGGAGAGATCCGTAGTTTTCTTGGACTCGCGGGATACTATCGGAGATTGATTGAGAATTTTTCTAAGATTGCGAAGCCTATGACGACATTGTTGAAGAAGGACACTAAGTTCCATTGGACTGATGAATGTGAAGCAAGTTTCCAGGAGTTGAAGAAGCGTTTGACTACAGCCCCAGTGTTGATTCTACCGGATATACGCAAGGATTTCCAAGTGTATTGCGACGCCTCTCGCTTAGGACTTGGAGGAGTACTTATGCAAGACGGAAGAGTTGTTTCGTATGCCTCACGACAACTGAAACCGCATGAGTTGAATTATGCCACGCATGATTTGGAGTTAGCAGCTGTGGTGCATGCGCTCAAGACCTGGAGACATTTTCTCATTGGAAACCGTTGCGATGTGTACACGGATCACAAGAGTTTGAAGTACATCTTCACACAGAAGGAGCTTAACCTCAGGCAGAGGAGATGGTTGGAGCTCATAAAGGATTATGACATGAAGTTGCACTATCATCCAGGCAAGGCCAATGTCATAGCAGACGCTTTGAGCCGTAAGAGTTATGTTAACACCCTCGTAAGCGGAGGGATGCCAAAGGAGTTAGCCAAGGATCTCAGGGAGCTACATTTGGAGATTGTTCCTAGAGGTTATGTTGCAGCAATGGAAGTTTAGTCTACATTGTTGGGGAAGATTCGAGAAGCTTAGAAGGATGATAAGGAGATTGCCGAAATAAAGGAGAAAATGGGGGAAGGAAAAGCCAAAGGTTTTCGTGAGGATGAGTACGACACCTTATGGTTTGAGGACCGTATATATGTGACCAATAATGCAGAGATCAGGAAGTTGATACTACAGGAAGCTCATGACTCGCCATACTCAATACACCCCGGAAACACCAAGATGTATTTGGATTTGATGGAGCATTTCTGGTGGACTGGTATGAAGAAGGATATTGTCGAGTATGTAGCCATATGTGATGTATGTCAGAGAGTGAAGGCAGAACATCAAAAGCTGGCAGGATTACTGCAACCTATGTCGATACCCAAATGGAAGTGGGATAAGCTTGGCATGGATTTTATCACCGGATTACCCGGGACCCGATCGGGATATGATTCTATCTGGGTAGTAGTGGATCGCTTGACCAAAGTAGCCCACTTTATCCCAGTGAAAACCACTTATACAAGTGCGAAGTTGGCCAAGATATACATGACCAGGATCATATGTCTGCACGGAGTTCCGAGGACCATCGTATCAGATAGAGGAACACAGTTTAATTCAAAATTTTGGCACCAGCTGCACCAGACTTTGGCAACCAGGCTAGAATTCAGTACAGCTTTTCACCGGCAGACAGATGGACAGACTGAGAGAGTCAATCAGATTCTGGAGGACATGTTGAGAGCTTGTGCGCTAGATTACGGATCTAGTTGGGATGACAACTTGCCTACGCGGAGTTCTCTTACAACAACAGCTACCAGGCCAGTTTGAAGATGGCACCTTTCGAAGCCCTGTATGGAAGAAGATGCCGTACACCGTTGATGTGGGATGAAGTTGGAGACCGACAGTTGTTTCACTACAAAAAAAAGACGCATCCGTGACATTTCGGGCCGAACAAAAAAAAATTTGTCATACATATGACACTTCTATGACGATAATTGTGACAAAACCCGGTATCATCATAGATGTGGTGGGCTCCTACTTCTATGACAAAAAATCATGACAGAAAATGGGATTTTCGTCCTGGGCGGGCCGGAGACACAGCTGCATGACATTCTTTGGGCCGTCCATGACGGAAAAAACCATGGTAGAAGCGAGGGCGAGGAAAATTTCGGCGAGTTCCCGGTTACGGTGGGAGGTCGGGGGCCGAGCGATGCGCGTTTCTCTTGTACACGTACGCGCGTGTGTGCGAGGCGTTGGCTCTAACTGAACCCGAGCGTGGCGTTGGGCTCTAACTGAACCCGAGCGATTGCACTGCAGGCTACGCGTTACTGAACCCGAGCGATCGATCGATGGCTGTTAACTGAACCCGATCGATCGATTCCTTCGCTACTGCTGCTAACTGAAGCTGATCGATGCTGCCTCTGGGATGAACGGTGAGCGTTGGGGGGGGGGGGGTTGGATGAACAGCGAGCGGTGGCGTTGCCTCTGGATGAACAGGACCCCGTGGTGTGGAGGGCTGGATGAACAGTAGACGGTGGAGGGGTGGTTGAACAGTAGCCGGTGGAGTAGCGCGCGGTGGAGGCTGGATGAACAGGAGCCCGTGGATGCTGGAGGAGGTCAACGGTAGCCCGTGGAGGCTGGAGGAGGTCGACGGTGGAGATGAACAGTATCCCATGGAGTCCCGTTTTGCGGTACGCCACACCCCTCCCGATGAACAGGACCCCCGTTTCGACCGTAGGAGGTCCGTTTCGTCCGTTTTGCGGTACGCCACACCCCTTCCGATCAACAGGACCCCTGTTTCGACCATAGGAGGTCTGTTTCGTTCGTTTTGCGGTACGCCACACCCCTCCCGATGAACAGGACCCCCGTTTCGACCGTAGGAGGTCCGTTTCCTCCGTTTTGCGGTACGCCACACCCCTCCCGATCAACAGGACCCCCGTTTCGACCGTAGGAGGTCCGTTTCCTCCGTTTTGCGGTATGCCACACTCCTCCCGATCAACAGGACCCCCGTTTCGACCGTAGGAGGTTTGTTTCCTCCGTTTTGCGGTACGCCACACCCCTCCCCATGAACACGACGCATTCCGTTGCCTCCCCATGAACACGACACATTCCGTTGCCTCCCCATGAACACGACAACGACGTTGTTTCTCCGTTCCGACCCAGCCATGTACACGAGCCCTGGCCATACGTATGCGCGAGTAGGCGTTCGAGACCCCGCCCGTATGTACACATACGTGGCCGTATTTTCTTTCTTGCACCCTGGCCGCTGTACGTACGTGTACATGCTACGTGCGCGCCTCTACTACGACACGTACGCGCCTCTACTACGACACGTGCGTGCCTCTACATCCACCAGTATATATGTACGTACACGTTCGCGACCAGAATGACAACGCTACGTACGCTTCGACCAGGTGGGCCCCGACTGTCAGGCACTTCCTTGCCTGCGAAGATGTAGCTGGTGGGTCCCAGCAGTCAGGGGGCGAATCGTTTTTTTTTTGCCCAGACGCACTTCCTTGCGTGCGAAGATGTAGCTGGTGGGTCCCAGAAGTCAGGGGCAAACATTTTTTTCGTGAAATATGGTGGCCCGTCCGGTGGGTCCCCGCTGTCAGGTGGAGGAATAATTATTTTGCACGTAATAAGGAGGCACTTCCTTGTTGCGGCCGTGGACCCAGCTGTCAGCCTCTCCACGTACAGTCCATGTCTGATGGAAGCCGTTCCTTGACCACGTTGACCACGCCGCGCCAAGAGCACCAGGGCGATGGACGATGGCGAGGCCTAGGAAGGGGACGACGCGGAGCCGGGGAAGACGCGGCAGTGGATTCCCACGCGTAGAGGAGTACGAGGGTTCACTGGTTCGCTGCGGTGTGAGGTTGCCGTCGTCGCAGAATAACAGGGGGTGTGGGTGAGTAGAGGGATAGCCTGGCCAGCGGTGGGAGTAGTAGGGGGCGATGAGGCCTCCGCCGTATCGCAGCCGGCCACAGGAGGCAAGAGCACGAGGCACGACCGGCGCTGGTTTGGGCGGCTGGAGCAAGAAGACCAGAGGTTGAAGAAGCACTACGGCCATTGGATGGACATCGTACGGTCACTGGAGCTAGAATCGTGCATATTGACTAAGTTGACAAAGCCCTCCGTCCCCGTCAACTTAGTAGGCCCACAAGTCAGCCTGCCACTATACTGGGTCCCAGCTAACAGGGGAGTATTCATTTTTTTGTGCGTAATAAGGAGGCACTTCCTTGCGTGCGATGATATAGCTGGTGGGTCCGAGCTGTCAGCGGCGGTAATGTTTTTTTCGCGAAATACAGAGGCCCTTCCGGTGGGTCCCTGATGTCAGGTGGAGGAATCATTATTTTGCGCGTAATAAGGAGGCATTTCCTTGCGTGCGGCCGTGGACCCAGCTGTCGGCCTCTCCACGTACAGTCAGTGGATGTCGGTCGTTGACCATGTTGACCAGGCCGCGCCGAGAGCACCAGGGCGGTGGACGACGGCGAGGCCTAGGAAGGGAACGACACGGAGGCAGGGAAGACTCAGCAGTTGTTTCCCACGCGGAGGGGAGTACGACTGTACGAGGGTTTACTGGTTCGTCTGCCGTCGTAGGAGAATAACAGCAGGTGTGGGTGAGTAGAGGGATGGCTAGGCCAGCGATGGGAGTACGGTGGGGCGGTGAGGCATGCGCGGCAGCACAGCCGGCCGCGAGGAGGAGGGAGCAGGTAGTCCCGCCGGCGCTTGTTTGAGCGGCTGGAGCAGGAAGAGCAGAGATTGAAGAAGCACGACGGTCGTTCGATGGACATCCAACAGTCACTGCTTGTGCGTCAACCTTTTTTTAGGAAAGCCTCAAATCTGTGGAAAACAGCATACAGCCCATCTGCCATTATTTCTAATAATTTACAGCCCATTTGCTAATTCTTAAGGTTTTTTTTGGAGCCCATACTCTTTTTGTTAGCATTACAGCCCATATTGTGGTCACGGTTAAAAAATTATACAAAATTTTGCATATTTCGGTGCGGTCCGAACTGTTTTTAATCCCGAAATTTCGACTCACATTCAAACTGATTTTAAAAATAAATGTATATCAATATAAAATCCAACAAATTCTCCACGCATAAAAATTAATGTAATTTAAAATCTCAAAATGAAAAAAATATATTTCAAACTAATTGCCGGTTTGATGTGTTTTAAAAATGTACAGCCCATTTCTCATTACTGATAGGCCATTTTCTCGGCCAGCCAAATGAAGCTCTCCTCGTCTTGAAAGATTTGCAGCCCAACAGGCCTGACAAAGCGACTTACTTGGCAAATCACAAAAAAACTGGGCTGTGGCCATGGACCCAGCTTTCAGCCTCTCCACGTATAGTACTCTTCCGATGGAAGTCGGTCGTTGACCACATTGACCACGCCGCGCTGAGAGCACCAAGGCAGTGGACGATGGCGAGGCCTAGGAAGGGGACGACGCGGAGCCGGGGAAGACGCGCAGTGGATGCCCACGCGGAGAGGAGTACGAGGGTTCACTGGTTCGGCTGCGGCGTGAGGCTGCCGTCGCCGCAGAATAACAGGGGGTGTGGGTCAGTAGAGGGATACCTTGGGCCAGCGGTGGGAGTAGTAGGGGGCGGTGAGGCCTCCGCGGCATCACAGCCGGCCACGAGAGGCAGGAGCACATGGCACGACCGGCGCTGCTTTGGGCGGCTGGAGCAAGAAGACCAGAGGTTGAAGAAGCACTATGGCCGTTGGATGGACATCGTACGGTCACTGGAGCTAGAATCGTTCATATTGACTAAGTTGACAAAGCCCTCCGTCCTCGTCAACTTAGTAGGCCCACAAGTCAGCCACCCACTATGGTGGGTCCCAGCTAGCAGGGGGTATTCATTTTTTGGTGCGTAATAAGGAGGCACTTCCTTGCGTGCGAAGATATAGCTGGTGGGTCCGACCTGTCAGCGGGGGGAACTTTTTTTCGCGAAATACAGAAGCCCTTCCCACGTACAGTGCACGTACAGTGCGTAATAAGGAGGAACTTTCCTTGTGTGCGACCATGGACCTCGTGGGTCCCAGCCGTCAGGCTCTCCACGTACAGTCCTCTTCCGATGACTCTCGTATGTTGACCACGCCGCGCCGAGCGCACCGAGGTGGTGGACGACGGCGAGGCCCCAGACTGGAACGACCCGGAGATGGGGAAGACGCGAAAATGAAGTCGCAGACGGAGAGGAGTGGGAAACTTGACTGGTTCGGGTGCGGGGTGGGCCGACACTCGGCAGAGAATAATAGGAGGTGCGGAGTGGAGGAATGGCCTGGCCGTCGGCGGGGTAGAGTTTCGCTGAGGAGCGCAAAACAACGCCGTTGGACGCCGAAGGCTGGAGCATGCGGTTCCGGCAGCACTGGGGGAAGAAGACGAGACATTGAAGAAGAATGCCAGTCGTTGGATGTAAATCCAACGCCTTCTTAGGCTTCGACCTACTGGCCCACATGTCAGCCAGTCCATTTTTTTAGTCCATTTGGTGGGCTGGGTGAAACAATGATGTAGCATCTATGCAGCCCGTTTAAATCCCATTTGCATTTTTCTCGAAATCCGCGGACTTGCTGGGCTGGGTGAAAATATCATGTTGGGCTAGACGGAGAAATGTTATAAAAACATAAACACATAATTGCACGTCAGTAAAATCTTTGCAAGCTTATGTACGCAATCACTAGGAGTTAAGTTGCCAAGTTATATATAAACAATTATTATTATTATTTTGTAAGAACTTTCAACTTACGAAATAAAATATCATTTTAATTTGATGAGTTAATAGTACGTGGGGTATTATTCTTTTTTAGGCTAGACGTGGGACAGTTGAGTTGGTTCTAGGGGAAAGTACTGGGAGAAAACTCGGTTTACATCGAAAAAGAAAGTGGGAGAAAATTCAGAGACCTGCTGGGTCCACCTGAGGAGGGGAATATGTTGGGAGGAAGGAGATTCAAAGCACGGCAGCCGAGTGAACTAGTTTACATACATAAGCAAATAGCCACTAAAAAAAGCAATCAGGTTAATGGGTTCTTAAAAGAAATATTTCGGACAAAACAGATAACTACGACACATAGGCTAATGCATGAAACACTCGGATGATAAAGGTGCTTATAAACAGATAAAGTACAACATCTAGACCTTCCTGGCACGCTTGATCATGACGCTGCGGCTGTCCGTGTACTCGTCGGTTATGGCAAGCAGACACGCCCTCATGTCCAAGATCTGCCTGTACATGTCGTAGCATGCGTATGCGTCCTTGTCCGCGTAGGTTATGTAGGCTAGATTCAGAGGTACCTCCCACATGTTCAGGTCGTCTTCTTTCATGTTGGCGTATCAGGGGTCGATGATGGTCTCAGCGAGGTCAACCACGGAGTCCTTCTCCTGCCCGTTGCTGATGATCTTGTATTGCTTCTGGATGTCGACAAGCTTGTTGCACCAGATGGCCGAATCGTCACGTTCTTCCTTCTCTCCACCATAGCGAAGGTGCAGTCGGCGCTGCCGATGAAATGGGCGAATGCTCCAGAACCTGGTGCAGCCATAGGACTGAGGCGAGGCAGAACTTCACCGAGTCCATATCGTTGGTGTACATCACATTCAACTTGGTGCAGCCATAGGACTGAACGACGAACTCAAAGGGGAACTCCTTGCTGAAGTCCATATCCAGCAGGCTCACCCCTCGGATCGCCATTGGAGTCTCTTCGAGTGAACGAGTGTGTAGGCGGCGGCAGCAGTTCGTTTTTCAGCTCTTGGGGAACTGGATTCAACAGTAAGCTGAGTGTGTACAGGCAACAACAGTTACTACCCCTCCCTCGTCCGCTGCACGCCTGGCAGAAGATGCACCCTCAGCCACACGTCGGTTCACGAGCGGGTCTGTATTGGAACTATAATAACAGGAGTTAGTGGTCACTTTACTTAAATTTAATTAGCTTTAATAGAAATTTATACTTAAAACAAGCAATGCATTCGCTCGTTCTATTAGTGCCACAGGATCAACATGCACAACAATTAGAATTATTATTCTCAGGACGCACACGATCAGCACATTTGTTGCACTTTCACAAAGATAATACTACCAAGTTTGAACTGTTTGTTATGGTTGTTGTCCTCTGCATCATCATGCCCTGTTTCCTAGCTTGCAAGATTCAGAACCAACAAATAAGATCCAAATAATAAGTACAACAAAGATGCCTACACATCTCATTGATTCCCAGCTTGCAAGATTCAAAACCAACAAATAAGATCAAATAATAAGTACAACAAAGATGCCTACACATCTCATTGGTTCCCAGCTTGCAAGATTCAGAATCAACAAATAAGATTCAAATAATAAGTACAACAAAGATGGCTACACATCTCACTGATTCCCAGCTTGCAAGATTCAGAACCAACCCATTAGAGCCTTTTGATAAAGTGAATATCGGGATTAAATCCATCTTGGCTAGCCATGTCATACAATCGAAGAACTTGGCGAATGCTATTGACCGTCACAACATCTGTAGTTGAGTATTCCTGTTTGCACAGCACAGATAATAAAGAGCATGATTACTATAATACTGGCACTATTGGAAGTCAACCTGCAGCTCCACTCGATGATTCAATTCATGCCACTTTTTCTGCAGTTCACCTGAAATGAAGTAAAAATTGTATCATTCAGCTAGCAAGAAGTACTTGCTCTTGTGAGCTGGCAGGTTCTTCTTTAGTAGTTGCACAAAAATTGAGCAACATTAAGGTTGGATGTCTGGCTCATGTAAGGTGCAACTATAATTTTCTTATCCTTTTGTGCAGTTCCACTAAAATAAAGTGCCATTGTGGTGACAGTGACGGCTCCATCCACTACAAGAAATATGTCAACTTGTGACCCTCACTATTGGCCGCTGAAACGTCATAGTTTTTCATTTGCGACCTTTTTGTGACCAAAAACAGAAGGTCAAAAGCTGGCAGTCGTAAACTGAAATTAGTGACCTTCTTTGTGATATGTAAAAGGTCGTTGGTTCCACTACCAAATTTTTGGTCACTAGCAACCTCCTCAGGCCACGTAGGCATCCAGCATGGCAAGCTGATGTGGCACAAGAATCAGCCCGGTCCGATTCAGCGTTTTACATGGGCCGAGCCCAACAATTCGGCCTTTTTAATATTTATTTTTCCTGGTAATTTTCGCTAGCTACATGGGCTTTGGGCCATTGATTCGGCCTTTTTATTTTCTGGGCCATGGCCTTTTAGTCTACTGATTTTGTATTTTCAACCATTATATATTCAAGCTGGTCCCACTAGTCAGATGGGTCCAACTTGTCAGTTTCATCTCTCAAATTGCTCCCACATGTCAGAAATGTACAAATTTGACAAATTATTTTCATAAGTGGCCCCACTGGACAGGTTTCCATTTCACAAGTTTTCAAATCACATACATAATCAATAGTTCAAATAGAACAAAGAACACATAAAATTCATCAAATATACCACTAAATAAATCTATTACAATCTTTACAACACAGATATGCTACAATGAGTTGGACTTCACGGCTTCACACTTGGCATCACACTTCACGGCTTCACACTTGCTTCACACTTCACGACTTCACACTTGAGCTTCTGTAAAGGAGGAACCACCACAATTTTAAGTCTACAATACAACAATTGATACTAATCAAGGATAAAAACAAAAACAAGTAATAGGTTCAAATGAGAAGGCAGCATGAAACTAGTGATACAACAACATGTAGAAAACACTACAATGTAATACTGTTGTAAGTTCATATCAGCGCAAAATCAGCACTATTATATAGGGCAAATGATATGCCCCCCTTTTAATAAAACTGTAGTGTATGCTAGTGACAGAACAAGGGATTGTAGTGTATGCTAGTGACAAAACATGGGATAAGACTAATATGATGTGCCAAATTGCCAGCAATAGTGCTTACATGCAACATCTTCATATTTCAAAACGACCAATAGACTAGTTAGCTGGCAAAACACTAAAGAAGGCATAGACAAAAACGAAGGTAACATGCATCAAATCAAAAAATAGTAAGCACTGCCATCATATCTACAGTAACATCACCAATCAGGTTGCATGTGTATGCTAGAAATCAAGAATCGAAAGGACTTCAACTTGTTTCGAATATCTTGCCTCTGTTGCTCCCAGTTCAGTAAAGAAATGGTCAAGCAGTGAGTGCTTCGCCTCATGGACTTGGCAGTGCACAATAGATTTCGGGATGGAGCATAAATAGAATACCTGGAAAAGAACAATAAAGAGCTATACAGTTAAGTAAGCATCCTTGGCTGTACAAATAAGTGGAGAGAACAATAAAGAGCTATACAGTCTAGAATTTCAGTTGAGAAACAGTAACTTGATGTAAAGTCGCTTGAAAACAGAAAACACCTTACAAGCTTGTGAAGCTTACCATGATTTCAAAAGCATGGGTTATCTAATCTTTTATGCCATCCTCCCAAAATTTGGATGGATGATTCTGCAACTGTAGTTGTACCCAGCTGCTCAAAATATAAACATATAGATGAGTGCTTCTCACATGTCACCAGAGGTAAATAGCAATACACATAAATGAATGAACAGGGGCATATTCTACAGCAAGATGAACCAACAAAGATATATCTTGTAGCCTACAGCAATCAAGTTAGAAATCACATCCATTTTCTAATTAACCAGCACCTAAATATATGCATGCACTACTTCAGGAAATTTATGAATAGGAGATGTATTAATAGCAGATTACGAACTAATGTACTTGTACTTGATCTAGTTGAATAAATGCAGATTAAGTTCCTGGTACAGCCAGCTCCAACTTATGCTACTAGCTATTGACAGAAAAACACACAGAGAGAGGGGGGAGGAGATCCGGCGACAGTATGGCTACATCAGGCGACCCAGAGGGAAGATGTGGCACCCTATGGATTGGTCAACCCCAGGATCTCACGCGCGCCTCCGTTGTCGAGGCCGTCCATCTCGCCCGCGAGCTTGATGGTCCAGGCCCCCACAACGACCAAGTCGTGATCCATGTGGAGCTCCACCTCCTGCACGGCTGATCCATGCTCCAGTGGAGGCTCGGGCACCACCCTCGAATCCGGCGGCACCTATAGAAAGATAGTGTAAGCTCTGCTAACAAGAAAAGAAACTTAGGAAAGTCAAACTGGTACAAATCAAATTCAGAAGAGAGTTTACATTATACCTAGCATAGCAAATGAGGATGGCCAAAGCTGAATAAGTTTTTTTAGGGCCTATGGACAGTTGGGGAAAGCCCCCTAGTGACTTTAAATTAGCAAGATTGTAGAGTGAAAGCTGAATAAGTTAAGTGGCTCGAATGGTCGGCATCCCTCGGATCTCATAGCTACTGGACATCACGGATGAACTACAGCAAACTAGTTATACCCACAGGCCACATGTACAAAGAATATACTAAAATGGCTTGAAGCTAAAACTAATCGACCATTCATCTTCGGTACAATTTTTTATTATGCAGTATAAAGATTATTATGCAGCATCTAAAATTGGCCACAACCTTAAAGGTTATTATGCAGCATCTAAAATTAGCCAACTCTACAAAACAGTGGAGGAAGCATAGGTCTGAACCCAAACAAATTTACATCAACTAATACACTATATTCCTCCCATAAAGAAAACAATAATATTCCAGTAGAGAGTTAAATCAGTTCATCATGAACTAGGTTCCAACAACATAATATAGGTGAACCCACTAAACTGATGCAAACTTTATGGAAAGTTCCCAGAATTCTGAAGTTGTAACATTTCAAACAGAACTCAAACTGAAACAACTCTTCTGCATTTGATTAGTTTCCGTGTTCTATCAAAGCACATAATTTCCAGGTTCAGTGATTAGTTTACATAGCTGATCAGATGATTAATGGAGCTGGTTACTAAAGTATGTGTGTGAACAGATCTAGTTGATAGTACCTCGACATCTTAATTAATGAGTTAACTGTTCCCTGAAGTATATAGCACAAAACAACATCAAAACTATTGGCATACAGATGCTTTTGACCTAAACTCAACCAACGATTCAGGCCCAAAAGATTCTACACAGTGAGAGTATAATTTTTGGAGAAATATATATGAACTCCAACTGCATCGGCTTGGACAAGCTGCTGCTACAGCTGCTGCTCAAGGAGAGGTTGCCGAAGGCCGTGAAGACGTCCGTGCATGCCATCACGGAGGTCTTGAGCACGGCGCTGCGCGGGTTCTTCACCCTGCCAATCAGCAACCGCCTTCACCCTGCCAATCAGCACCACCTTCTCCCTGCCAATCAGCACCCGCGGATGGACGATCGATTCTCGGGTCAGATCCCCAACGGAATTCGCCAAAACAGAAGCCAAGAGCAGCAATGACAGAGGGGATCAAAGAACTTACAGGATGGGGACGAGGAGGGCGGGGTGGTGGATGGCGAGGCGGCACGCGTCGTTGAGGGCCTCGCAGACCATGACCCAGTCCCTGGAGTCGAGCCCGTGGACAACGCGCGGGGAAACCGTGGCGGATCTGGTCGCGCCATGGCGGCCGCCTGATCCGCCTGACCCTCTTCTCTTCCTCTTCTGGTGAGGGCAGGGGAGGGGAGGGGACTAGAGAGGGTACGGGAGTGGCGACTGTCGGGGAGATACCGGAGGCCATGGCCACTGGCTGGATGTGAGGGGATCGGCAGTGTGTGGCGGTGGCAGTGATGTGGGAGGGGATTCGTCTCTGAACTGAATCAAATCGGGGTTGGGTTGGGTTGAGGAGCAAGGGAGGGAAGTCGCCGGTGGTGATGGGGTTAGGGGAGGTCGCCGATGGGGGTGGGGTTGGGTGTCGACGACAGGATTGGAGATGAATCGGGGGTGGGGAGGGCGCGGATCCGGAAGCAACGCGGCAGATCTGGCTACCGCCTCCGCCTGACCTGCTGCTGCTCGACCGGGGAGAGAAGGTGAGGAGGGGGTTTCACGGCGGCGGTGTGGGGGGAGGGCGTAGGCTGGCGGCAGCGGCGGCGATGTGGGTGGGAATCGGGATAGGAAGAAGGCGTGGTGGCGGCTGCGCGAGGGGAGGGGAGAGGTGGGTCGCTAGGGTTAGCTGTGCGAGAGAGAGAGGGGTTTGCTGTGTGAGAGAGAGAGAGCGGAGGGGTGGATGGACGGACGGATGGATGGATGGACTGATGTTTGCCATGTCATTGATCCATGCCACAGCTGGTTCCACCAATCAGCATTAAGCATTTTTTTCTCTTATAGTTTGTACCCTCTTATTCAGGCAAACATTTAGCCTCTTATAGTTAGTTCAAATAAACCAATATTTTGTACATGTGTGTATTTAGGGATGACAAACAATGTTGATTCGGGAGGTTTTCATTTTCTTTGCTCAAAAGAACCATTTTCCATTTTCTGAGTGACCAAAATGTGTTTTTTTTGAAGGAACTACCATACATTTGTTGCAAAATGGCACTAAATCATTTTTCTAAAATATTAGTCCATATTAATGTATAATTGACCAAACGGTTGGGTGCCAAAAGCTTTTATCCACCTCTGGTGAAAAAGACAAATTTTCGCTGATTCAGCAGGAAGCGGGTCAAATTTGAACTGTAGCTACCTCATAGTTTGCTCTTTATTTTTTCCAAAAATCATTTCTAGGTAAAGAAGTATCTACTTAATTACAGAAACACCAAAAAATTCCAAGATTCAACCACTAGCTAGGAACGGTCATGCCCGCCGTTTTGACCGCATTTTGAAACGGGCATAAAAAATTCAAAAAAAAACAAAAAATTGGAAAACCTTCTCATTGTGTCATTATATGTGACCAAGTTACCAGGAAAAATAATAAACTTGTAATACAGCAATTCTTTTTAAAAAGTGTTCTCAGAAATGAGCTATCATGTGTGAAGATTCATGGCTTTCAAGTCAAATGATCAATCTTATGGCCACAATCATGGCATAGTTTGTTCCAATGATCTCATATTGTGCACAAGGGTGCATCTTGGAATGGCAAACAATGTTGCCTAAGGGATTTTTCATTTTCTTTGCACGGAAAATTCATTTTCCATTTTTCGAGTGCCCGAAATGAGGTTTTTTTGTGAAGGAACTACCAAATAAATGTTGTAAAAATGGACCAAATAAATTTTATAAAATACTAGGCCATGTTTAATGCACAATTGACACAATGTTTGGGTGTCAAAAGCCTTGATCCGCTTCTGGTGAAAAAGATAAATTTCTGCCGATTCAGTAGGAAGCGGGTCAAATTTGAACTGTAGCTGCCTCATAGTTTGCTTTTTATTTTTTCCAAAAATCATTTATAGGTACATAACTATCTATTTAATCAGAGAAACACCAAAAGGTTTCCAAAATTCAACAACTAGCTAGGAATGGTCAAGCCCGCCGTTTTGACCGCATTTTGGAATGGGCATAAAAAATTCAAAAAATATCAAAAAATGGAAAACCTTCGCATTGTGTCATCATATGTGACCAAGTTTCCAGGAAAAATAATAAACTTGTAATACGGCAATTATTTTAAAAAAGTGTTCTTAGAAATGAGCTATCATGCGTGAAGATTCATGGCTTTCAAGCCAAATAATCAATCTTATGGCTACATTCATGGCATAGTTTGTTCAAATGATCTCATATTGTGCACAAGGGTGCATCTTGGAATTCCAAACAATGTTGCCTAAGAGAGTTTTCATTTTCTTTGCACGAAAAATTCGTTTTCCATTTTTCGAGTGCCCGAAATGAGGTTTTTTGTGAAGGAACTACCAAATAATTGTTGCAAAAATGGACCAAATCAATTTTATAAAATACTATGCCATGTTTAATGCACAATTGAAAAAATGGTTGGGTGTAAAAAGTTTTTATCCACCTCTAGTGAAAAAGAAAAATTTTCGCCGATTCAGCAGGAAGTGGGTCAAACTTGAACTGCAGCTGCCTTATAGTTTGCTTTTTATTTTTTCCAAAAATCATTTCTAGGTATATAAGTATCTACTTAAGCATAAATACATGGTTTGGTGGTGATACGTTGAGGTTTGGACGGTGGCCTAGGGCCCCAACTCCAAAGCGCGTAGACTCGCATGCCCGCCGCGTGGCCACCGCATGACCGTGGCGTTGCCATGCGTTCTAGGAAGCCTAGGCATGTCTATTAGGTTTGGCACTCCCCAGGTAGATGCTTGGAAGAAAATAACAATAGAAGAATCTCACGAGGAGACCAAACAATGCTCAAACATGAATTAGCACCCAAGTGTTCGATTAGTGGTACGGGAAATGCACATGGCCAACGGACCTGAGTTTTGGCCGAGGATGATCATCTACTAAGGACACTATCTTGGAAAATTTGTAGCTCAAATGGAGGATCCTAGGTGTCACTTGCTTTGCAATGTACCACACTGGACAGAAATATGAATGTTGAAGCCACACTCACATGTATTGTTAGATGGGGCTCAAATTTTGCGGAGAGCTATGATTTGGGAATATAGAAGATGTGGCAAAAATTCAGGTCATTAGGATATGCCTAGCTAGTACTTCCTTCACAACAGTTCGAGTTGAACAAAAACTTTGGAAATTTGCCGAGGAAGATTTACCAGGCAAATGGATTTGAATATTGTCATGAGGCAATGATTTGGATAGTAAAGAATGCCCAATTTTTTGGGGAATTTTGGGAATGGAAGAAAAATAGGTTGCTTCACAACCTATGGTAAAATTGGCACATGGACATGACACATAGGCAAAACTGATGAGGTGGCGCCTAGTCATAGCAATAAGTACCAATGCATCCACGTTCACAACCTCATGACCATTTATATTGGTCGTAATCAGGTAGAAATAAGGTCATTGGCGCCTCTTGTCTGCTTTGTGACCATTTGGTGTAAGTAATTTCAGGGTTTGAGCCCTTCCAAGCGAAATGGCTGTGGATTTACGACCAATTCGGCTGGGGTCACTAAGAGAAGGTCACAAGTTGACATATTTCTTGTAGTGATCTTGCAAAGGCTAATAAAATGTTGCACAAGATTACCAGCATAACTTGACGGAGATTTTGGAAACTCCAATCACCATTTTGTGCAGTTTCACCAAAATTGAGAGATGTTGCCCACGTGACATTTTAGTTGAACTGCACAAGACACTCATTCCAAAAAAAAAGTGTTTTGTGCAATTCACCAAAAGGTCACAATAGCAACAAGGTGAAATGGATATCCCTATCTGCACAAAAAGATAGAAAGTAAACAGTTGCTGGTCAATAAGAATATATGAAACATATACAAAATGAAAACAAGCATCTTAATTATGTTCATGGCAATCACGCAAGGACAGTAGAAATTTTAAAACGTCAGCAATGCTTCATGTTACCAGAAGCATTACGATCAACAATGAGATTCCTCAAATATGGGATTACTTTAATGGTGGCATTGCTTGTTTACCAGACATAGTAAATCAACAGCAGCTAAAGAGTTCGTTTAAGGGCATGGGACGTGGGGACACCAGGACACTCAGCAGCGTAAAGGAGCAACTTACTTATCATACTGGGGAAAACAGCAGGAGTGCCATTTGTAACACAGTTTAATTGCATCTTATCACTGGAGGCGTTAGATTAACAATAACACTGGTTAGACATGTCCCTAAGGTAACAGTGTGATCGCTTCATTTTACATGCGCCCTTACATTAACAACAGCAAAAGGTTGGTATAAGGACATGCGACAGTGGACGCATCAGCACAATGTACCTACAACGAGGCATAAAGTGGTGATGCCGAGTTTGTTCATGCTATGTGAGGGCAGCAAACCTAATCCTGGAGACCTTGTACTATGTGAGGGCAGCAAATCTAATCCTGGAGACCTTTTACTATGTGAGGGTAGCAAATCTAATCCTGGAGACCTTTTACTATGTGAGGGCAGCAAATCTAATCCTGGAGACCTTTTACTATGTGAGGGCAGCAAATCTAATCCTGAGACCTTTTACTATGTGAGTGCAGCAAATCTAATCTTGGGACCTTTTACTATGTGAGGGCAGCAAATCTAATCCTGGAGACCTTTTACTATGTGATGGCAGCAAATCTAATCCTGGACATACTCTGTTGACTTGTCCACCAGCCGCCACTTTCTATCCTTTTTTCAACCAATAATAGATCTGTTCCTTATCCAGTTTGTACTGCGTTTTCCCATTATTTCCCTTTTCAACCAAGAGACCGGTTGGGTATCCGGTCTCTACTACTTTCACCATATTATTTCCTCTTTGAATCAAGTCCTAGATTCATGCTACAACTTTCCCCCCTTTCTTCGTTGTTTGAACAAAGCCCTAGATTCGAATGCATGAAGTAGCTTTACCTCTAATAATACTAAAAATTTAGGTGGCTTTGGAAGAGCTGATGGGAGTAGAAAAAGATGCAAATGCAGACACGTGGGGAGCTGGGGCAGTAGAGCAAGGCCGCTTTCGAAGAACTTATACCTGAGGGTCGCCGGGATGTCGGCGGCGGCAGGTCGGATCTGCGGACAATACGGCAGGGAGGAAGAAGGGTCGGAGGACCTCCCGAGCCGGCGCTGTGTCGGAGAGAACGGCACGGGCAGAGGATCGGGCCCCTCTAGCAGCTATGGGTTTCCTCCCTCGGCGGCGATGACCGCGTGAACGATGCACCTTTTAGTCCTCTACACACACCGGCCGAAGGGATCCGGTCGGATCTGTGACCAGCGGTGAGCAGAGAGAAAATGTCGCTACCGCTGTCTTGTTTATATCTGGAGAGGATGAGAGAATGAAGAGAGCAACCCTAGTAAAGCAAGCGCTCAGGCCCCTGCGTCCATATATAGTGGAGTGATTATCTTTTTTCTCTCCACAACAAGTGTTTCAATTTGTGTACGTGGCATTAAAGAAAATAAACACTCTATTTAAGGTGAGTACTGTACGACTCCTACTTACTACTAGTAGTACTACAGTATTGTTCACTTGTGCTCCCCGCCCCTCCATTCATTGAACAACCCCACGGGTGAATAAACATACAGTAAGTATTGTATTTATATAGAACGAACAAGCTCGAACTATTTTCGCGTAGTTAAAAGTTGAGGGCGGGGCTTTTCCCGGGCAGTACGCGCGGCAGTTTTCAGGTAGGTGGTTTGACAGACAGGCGAGGAGGGTGAGCGAGTGGGGCTGTGCGATTTGACGGCGTGTTACTGCTGGAAAGACTTGTGATATGACCACTCACTATAGTCATGAATTACTGGCGCTCCGACCGGGGTGATGCCCCCCTTCCGTTCCGCGCTCTAATCTGGTGCATGACACGTCGACCCGGATGTTGGCTCTCCCACATGTCGGAGTAGTAAGAAGGAGCAAAGAATGATGCGGTATATACTAGTACTATACTACAGTACTACTCAGGTCGGAGGAGTGCGAACCACGGCAGCCCAGTGAACCAGCAGTGCGAACCAGGGTAGCCCAGTGAACCAGCAGTAGAAAACAATGTGGTGATATGGCCATAAAAAACAATGTGCTACGGTCCACACTGTAGCATGTACAGTAACACTCCTCTTTGTTTGGATCCCTGAGTTAGAGCTAGTTTGGGTTGAAATAGCCTCAAATTATCGAAACAAGAGGGGTTAGTTTGAGCTAGTTTGCTCTAACCCAGCTAAAAAAACTAGCCCGGTGGAGAGGTTCTAATTGGATTAGTTATCCTCGGGCCCACTAAAAAGAACTAAAAAAATCTCCCCTGCCCGCACCAGATCGCTCCCCCCTCTCGCACGACTCCTCTCTGTTCCCCATAGGGCCGCTCGCCCTCTCTCTCCTCCGGCCGCCCTCTCCTTCGGGCCTCCGCCGCCCTACTCCGGCCGCCCTCTCCCTCCGGCCTTCGAAGGTCGCCCCGCTCCCCCTTCACCAGTCGTTTTTCTCCCTCTGTCGTGCGCGGCGGCGGCGCATCTGCCAGGGAGGTCGCGAGAGGGGTGAGTTTGTTCGTTCCTTCTCTGTCTCATGGCCATATCATTGATCTTGCTTGCTCTAGCGCTAATTCTGATTTGGAAAAGTAGATCCTCATCAAACTTGGTATAGATTTGTGGTGCACGCATGGAATTGTTTGATGCTGCTTGAGGAGGTAATAAATCTTTCTAGAGGCCCAAAGATTCAGGTCACCTTTCTAGGTATTTCAATTTCAGGCTTGCATTATTTCTAGAGGCCCAAAGATTCAGTTCACCTTTCTAGGTATTTCAATTTCAGGCTTGCATTATTTCTAGAGGCCCAAAGATTCAGTTCACCTTTCTAGGTATTTCAGTTTCAGGCTTGCATTATTTCTAGAGGCCCAAAGATTCAGTTCACCTTTCTACGTATTTCACTTTCAGCCTTGCATTATTTCTAGAGGCCCAAAGATTCAGTTCACCTTTCTAGGCATTTCAGTTTCAGGCTTGCATTATTTCTAGAGGCCCAAAGATTCAGTTCACCTTTCTAGGTATTTTAGTTACAGGCTTGCATTATTTCTAGAGGCCCAAAGATTAAGTTCCCAGTCGGCGGCAAGCGGCCCTGCTACCCATGCCGGTGTCGACCTCAACTCGCAAGGGCCGGTGTCGGAGGGGTTCCCGGGGCTTGGGCTCTACAGAGCCTTCCTCCATAGCGACGATGGCGAGCTCCTCCCTCGGTGCGTGAGGGGCTCCGGGCTCCCTCCCTATCGTGAATGACTTCCGTGATGAGTTAGCTCATTCTTTGTTTCATGAAGTGTTTTTTTATTTTGTGAAGCTTGATTGACGACTTGTATGTTTAAGTGGGATATCTCATTTGTATGGACAAAGTAAAAATTATCATGTTTTGCATGCTTGATTTGTATAGATGGTTCGTTTATGTCAATTGTGAGCGGGAGGAGGCCACAGAAGAGCCGGCCACACCAAGAGGGTGCTTGGATCCAAGGGACTTATTTTAGTCTGACTAAAAATAGTCTCTTTAAGAGGCTAAAGTTCCAAGCACCCCTGACTAAAGAGGGGCTAAAACTAGTCTTGAGACTAAAAATTTTTAGTCAGGGGTACCCCTACTAAAATGTGGATTAGTCCTCTCTCTCTCTCCTCATTTAACTCCTCTCCTTTAACACAGGCGAGTTCTGGATTGGAGGGTTTGGAGGATAATAAATGCTCATTAACTTGATTTTAGTCTCTTTAGTATTTGGATCCAAGCATGGGTGAGGCTAGCAAGTTTTAGTCCCACTACTTTTAGTCATGGAACTACAACGTATCCAAGCACCCTCCAAATCCGGCAGGAAATTGGGTCCAAAGTAGTCAAATGATTGAGATAGAGAATTTATTGTCAATCTAACCCTGCCATCCATACACCTCTTTGGTTTAGAGTTAGTTCAGGGTTAGAATCTAACTCTAACCTCTAACTGAGTTAGAGTTCTCCTCGTCTCGGTTCATCGCCATCATACTTTCCCCATTCCTGTGTTTTCAGTATCCTGCGAATCAAAGAGGCCCTTTTTTTGCGGGAAAAATCAAAGAGGCCCTTAGACTGGTTTCGGTCCGGTCATTTTTTATAAACGTGTTATGTCCAAAATTTAATGAACGTGCTCCGGTTTCCACAAAAATAATCCGGTTTGATGTAGTAATTCATTCATTTATTTATTCTTCTGCGGGGGGTTTGCATGTAATTCGTGAGGTCTGAAATGTAAAGTACCCCGGCATATGCTCTGAGTCATGCATGCACTACGACCCAGATGCTCTATCTCCCACATGTCGGCGAATGGGAGCACGTGGAAATAGCCTAGGAGTACATATAGGAGGATAAATGCGTGAAATAATATGTACTGTGAAGCGTAGCCGCAGTTCAAAAAGGAGACCTAAAGTGATGACAGTTATAGGTCGCACGCACCCAACTAGTGGTACTAGACATACGACTAATTTTTCCCTCAAAAAAAAAGAGGCACGAGTGCTCAGTACTCCTATTCTATAAACACGAGTCCCATCTAACAACAGCGTCCGTGCTACAGCTAGCTCTCCTCCCTCGTTTCTCTCTTCTAGTAATTCTAAACTCGGCCGACGCCCGGTGGGCGGGGTGGGTTTGCTCAACTGCGGCCCCACCTCACAGTGAAAATGTTACGACTGGAATAAAAATGCCATATACTCCCTCTGTTCATAAATATAAGCCTTTTTAGATACTATTTCAAATGGAATACAGCATACAGATGTATGTAGACATAGTTTAGAGTGTAGATTCACTCATTTTGCTCCGTATGTAGTAGTCACTTGCTGGAATCTTTAGAAAGACTTATGTTTGGGAACGGAGGGAGTACTATACTAAAAAAACATTAAGGCCACGAGGTGATGCAGTGCTAGTTACAGGAGGCAAGAAGAGATGCATCCATCGACGACGTCCACCTCCTCGACTCAGGGCGCTGGCCCACCGAACGACGCCTAAGTAGCAGTGGCTTTCGTGGCCAGGTCGACGTGCTTCTGAACAATGGCGTCCAAAGATTCCAGCCGCTGGAAGAAGGCCAACGTCTTTCTGTCCTCGCTTGCCTTGTAGTGGCCTATGTAGACGATTTCCTCGTAGACGTGGATGTGCAGGTCGATGGTTTCTTGCATGGTGAGGCGCTGCGCGACGAGCGCAGCCTCGAGGTGCACATTCTTCGTCGCGACCTCCGGCACCTGCAGGGCCACCAGGGCTTGAAAGAGTTCGTCACCATGGAGGCCGATGAGGGTGGCAGGCAATGAGGAGCCTGGGCGGGCGGGCTGGAGCAGTACGGCAAGGTCGTCCGCGCGCTTCTTGACGGCGGTGAACTTGCGGATGAAGTTGACCATCATGTCGTCCATGCGAGAGGCGAAGCCGGCGTCGGCGAGGGCTACGATGCCTGCGGTCGCCAGCACCGTCTGGAAACGCTGCGCGGTGCGGGGCCGCAGGCCAGCGCCTTGGATGATTTGGCACAGCGACTGCCGCTCGCGTCCATCGCCTCCATAGGTGCTTGTGGCTTCTGGCCACTTGGTCTTGGATTGGAGTGAGCAGTGTTGCGCAGAGACTTGGGAGTAGATGGATTGGAGTGGTGGGGCGCCTTTATTATATGAGAGTCCAAACTCTGTTGCATTCACATCGTGCTGGCTCTATTCTGCTTCTCCAATTAATTTCCTCAGCATGTAATTGAGGATGCATCATTGACCGTTCAACGTCTCGGGAATCGCTACCCTCTCCCTCCTTGGCATTCAAGCACCTATGGACCCGTCGACGACGAGGTGCCTATGGTGACTTCGTAAATTTCAAGATGATAGTGCCGTGCGTGTGTGCATTCATAGGGGTGAGTGTATGCGCGTGTATATGAGCGCTTGCGTCTGTACTGTGTAAAAAACGTAAATGCGTGTCAAAAAGAGACTAGTCAGTATACTCAATATTGTGCACCTCGGAGAGGAAAACGATAGAACTAGTACGTATTTATTTACAGTGCAGATTCACTCATTTTGCTCCATATGTACTCCGTCTCAGTGTAGTCTAGTCAGTTGTTGAAATCTCTAGAAGGGCAAATACTCCTTTCTGGTTTACAGGGTTATACTAGCAAGTAGTTGTACGTACTAGTACAATAGTGGGCTCACATAGCAATTTTGTCTCATGCAAGAGCCTGGCTATATGCGTGCTCCAATGTTCGCAACTGCAACGTTCAGTTTGCGCTTGGCTCTTCGCCTCTTCGAGAAGACGAACAATGATGTTACTACTGCTGCTTCTACAGTGTCGAATCCACTGCTGCATGTCCGTCCACCGCGAGTGGGATGGATAGCTTGTTGTAGAAGTACTAATAAGCAAAAGCCTGCCCTCGTTTGCGAGCAACCGCGCGCATGGGTCAGGGAGAAGGCGTGTAGTAAAATCAAGCTTCTCCTCGTTGTACGAGTTGACACGACACATCATAGCACTGGCCCCACATGCTTGCCTCTAAACTTGGCTGAAAGACCCGCAGTGTACAATATATTTGCTGCAACCTCTAACATTTACCCACCACAAATTAAAATATATGTGGCCGTATGCATCGTTCTGATGCAGAGGCCGGGGAGTCCCCCCTTTTTGAAAAAAACAAATTAAAATATATATTCCTGTCTTGACCAGATGAGCGTGCAAACTACAATCACCAGGGTGTCAGGTAGGGCCAGAAGACTATTTTAATTTTTTTTTAAAAAACTTCAAGACGTCTACATAGCATGGAGCCGACCCCAACGATTTTAAGCTTACAGGCACGGTACACGCTATCCTAGACTACTCTACACATGAAACTGCCACACGAGCGTCCGGGCTGCGCTTGGCTCTTCGCCTCTTCGGGAAGTCAAACAATGATGGAGTACTACTGCACTGGAGGAGTACTACAGTACGCTTTTGGCCATCTTACACCGATTGGACTGATGCATGTCCACCGCGTGCGGGAGGGAGAGCATGTAGCGAAAGCTTCTCCTAGTCTTGACAGCCACCACGCTCATGGGTGAGGGAGGGACGCTCCTGCCTTTGCGTGTATGACAGGTGGGCCCGACAGGTGTGTGGCCAACCTGTCATACAGCCAAAGGCAGGTGCAGTTAAGTCCACGAGGGAGAGGATAATCAAACTTCTCGTTGATGTACGAGTTGACGCGACACATCAAAGCACTACACTCGATATATTTCAATAGTTTGCGTTTACCGATGCATTAATTACAACGCATGCATGCAAGCCGTGACTCTCCTTTTGATACTTGCATGTGTTGATTTAATGCACCTTGAAGTAGTATAAAACATGTGACGGTAAAGCTTTGTAATACCCCGGCCCAAGTCGAGAGATGGTTGTGCACGAGGAGGGCGAGATCATGCAGACCGAACAGGACCCGACGATGGAGCTCTCTAAGGTCTTGATGGACCTCACCGTGCTCCAATGCCCCTTGTGCCTCCGCCCCTTGACGCCTCCAGTGTATGAGGTTCGAATACACCTCGTTCGTTCGGCTGATTGAGCAAGGTGCAGGTTTCTTGATTGATGTGTTGTTCGATTGATTTCTGCAGTGCAAGGGAGGGCACCTGGCCTGCACGGACTGCCGCGTCGAGCGCCCCGGGAACCAGCGGCAGTGCCAGAAGTGCGAGCGCGGCGGTGGCTTCGACGTGCGGAACACGGCGGTGGACTCCGTCCTTTCGTCGGTGAGGGTGGAGTGCCCGCACGAAGGCTGTGGGCTCTACGTCACTTACCACAAGCTCACCGATCACCAGAGCGTGTGTCCGCTCGCGCCCTACAAATGCCCCGTGCCCGTCTGCGGCTACGAAGGCCCGCCGCCGGCGCTCTACCACCACATCAGCACCGCGCATCCCATGCCCGTGCACAGGATCCAGTACGGCAAGGTGCTCCAGCTGCAAGTGCCACTGTCGGAGCCACGACTCTTGCTCTTCGTGGAGGAGGACCGTCGCGCGTTTTTCTTGGTCGGTGGCGTGCTCGACATCGGCGCACCTATCGCCGTGTCGGTCGTCTGCATCAGAGCGGGGGCGTCCCCACTGCCGCACTACGTGGCCAAGCTATGGGCGAACGGCTCGCCGGGGGAGCCCAAAGGCACGACCGACGCCATCAAGGTGGAAATGGAAGTGACAAGCAGCAAGGATCCTGGCGACGTCGACGTGCAGGAGCTGACCTTCTTGACAGTTCCGCCCAAGCTATTGGCCGGGGCTAAGCTTGTGTCCCTCCACATTCAGATTGACAAGCTCACGTCCTAAATGTTTCTACAGTGCCTTCTGTTTATCTTAGTAATATGCTAATATAGGGATTACCTTGGTCTACTTTAGCTTAAGAAATGGTGGGTTTTGGTGGCGATGCAGCAATTACTTCAACATTAGATCAGTAATTTCCAACAGTCGAACGGATATTTTGTGTCTGTTGGATATAAAGTTCCTTTGGGTAAGAAGTACTACTTGTCATCAAAATGGATAAAAGGAGATGTATGTAGATGTATTTTAGTTCTAGATACGTCCCTTTTTCTCCATTTTGATGACAAGCACTCCCTCTGTTCCACAATACATGCCTTCCATTTGTCAAAATATAGATGTATCTAGACATGTTTTAGTATATAGGTACATCCATGATAGAGCCAATCGGATGGTTGAGAACACTACAATTCGTAGCTACAGATGCGTGTGTGACTCCCAGATGCAGAGGCCGGGGGTCATCATCCTCCTTTTCGAGAAAAAACAGACGCATGTGTGAGAGGACGAGTGCGTGCGTGCACCTCTTCTCTTCCTATATAACGTACTACTAAACTCAGAGTACAAGTTTTTGTGGGTGGCACGATGGTGCGTGCGAGAAGTCCCGAGAGATAGGTTTAATGCGTCTGAAAAAAAGACTAGCCTAGAGCTCGCCACGCGGCTATTCCTGTCGAACGCCCCATTAACCGTAAGATATGTATACGACGGTGCCAGTTATTGCACGTACACAGCAGTACTCCCTCCTTTCCGGTTTACAGGGCTTAATTCAAAAATCTCACCAACCAAGATGGTGAGTGGTGGAATATTTTTTGTAGTTTGCAAAAGCACCTAATTAATGCTCTTGTTTTTCTCAAAAAATTATGTTTATCAATGCATGCATGCATAAAGTACATGCATTGTTCAATTTTCTCTTAATACTTGCATGCAATGATTTAATGCACCTTGGAATCTGAACATGTGTTGGGGAACAACCAAATCTAGCCTTATAAAATGGAAAAACTAAAATTTTGAGATAAGCCCTATAAAAACGGAAAGGAGGGAGTAGAAAAAGAAGTACTCCATCCGGGAATATTGCCGCACTTCGAAACTAGAACCGTCAATAAATTTTGAGCTTGCGTCTCGTCACATTCCAAATTACTCCATGCTATATTGAATTGCAAACCTGTTCACACCGATCACAACCTAAACGGTTTCCCACTTAGGAGTGTATTAGTACCACGCTATGTTGAATTGCAAACCTGTTCACACCGATCACAACCTAAACGGTTTCCCACTTAGGAGCGTATTAGTACTCGGTTATAAATACTAGTATGCCAAGATGACCGCACATTCCTCCTCAACTCCTCATCCACAAAAACAAACAAGTCATTCAGCATCCTTCCCTTGCGTCTGCCATGGCCAGCGTGAGTTCTGGGTTGAGAGATTGCCACCATGGAGAGGCGAGCATGGAAGCGGAAGCACGAGAGATGTCCCGCCTCGCTGCGAGAGCAGCCGACATGTCCCGCCGTGCGGAAGTAGCAGCACGGAGGTCCCGCCGCGCCGCTGAAGCAGCACGGAGGTCCCGCCGCGCCGTTGATGCAGCAGACTGGTCCGGCCATGCCGCGGAAGCAACAGAGATGTCCCGCCGTGCCATGAATGCAGCAGAGATGTCCCGCCGCGCCGCGGCGGCCTGGGAAAATTTCTCGCGGGCAGGCGACGACTGTTACAGGCGCATGCATGCGATCGTCCATAGCTAGATGGATCAGATCTCCGGCTGGGCGAGGTTGCAGGACGACATGAAAGCCTCGTTTGAACAGGCTACCGGCGTCATCCGGCAACTAAGGGAGGGCAATGAGAGGCTCCGGGCCGAGCGCGACCTGCTGAGGGAGAAGATCGTCCGAAGTGCAGACCAGCAGGAGGAGACCAGTGCCTTGTTGAAGAGGACCGGCGTCATCGTCAAGAAACTTATGGACGAGAATGACATGCTCCGCAACAAGCGCCAAAGGCTGGTGGAGGAATCCGTGGATTTTCTCAAGCAGCGTCTTGAGGACACGAAAGAGCTCATCGCTGCTCGCCGCGGAGACTAGTTCCCGCGGCCTGCAGCAACGCGTCAAGAAAGTAGAGATCAGCGAGCCAGATCCTTGTCTTCCTTCTTCTTTTGCCCTTGTGTATTTCGGGCGTAGCCACATGTGGCTTTTTTGATTATATTTCTAATTATGTAAGACAATTAATCGTCCTTATCTTTCTGTGGAAGATCAATGTTGCGAGGCTGGAATGAAGAAAACTCTTGCTGTGGCGACCCTGGCGTTGCTGTTCTTCTAGTTGCTGCTGGGCTTCCTTCAGTTTCCTAGTTTCTTTTGATGTAATAATCGGTTTAGGATGTCGATTGTGTCGTCGGTTGTGAAATGGTGGGTTCTAGCGAGGATGTTTGGCCTTTGTTGGCCTCTTGGGATGTTGCGATTTCAATCTGGTAGCTTTTAGTCCTTCGTGTTAGGCTGGAGTTGTGCTGAACTTCTTGTGAATTGTGGTGGTTTTCAGTAATGAAAATCGGAAGGGGCAAGCCCTTCTTTGATCAAAAAAAATTAATCGTCCTTATATATTCATCAGTCTTGCTATAAGTCGCAGTAGATGCTATATAGGTCTGTCAGATCTTACATCAAGATCCGTGCTTTCAGATTTTCTTTCTTCTCTCTTAAATCTCAGTCGAGTGAGACATAGCCACGCTATTAAACAGAGGCTCGGGCGCCATTAATGGAGACCTTGGGAGAGAGGTGGACGGCAGATGGAGGTCAAAGGGCTCTCCTCCCGATAAGCACGCGCAGGGGTCTGATCGCACGCTTCTCGTACTCAAATAGCTACCCTGCACGGCACCTCCTAGCTAATAAAAAATGGGGACGCGTGGCGGCACGTAAATGGTACTAGTAAGTAGAATGCCCACGGTTTCAATAATACTTGTGTTTCCGATTGTAACGTGACAGAACTTGTTCCAAAATGACTTTGTTGATTGTTAATGTGTGCGCCTTCGCAAATCGGACTGCAAATTTACCACAGCATGTTGGTGCCATGTCATGGCACCAAACCAAGTTTCATTATTTTCATGCGTGTTTTGGATTTACAGGAATTAAAAACTAAGTTTCAAAATGTTTCCAACCCAGCCACGACGCCCAGAATTTTGAATTTCATTCCCATTTCTTGCATGGAACCTAGAAATTTACCCGAGGACACACATGTGATTTTTCAACCAACTTTGGTGCACTGGAACATGTGCTTGTATTTCAAATTTGAATTATGCACACAAAGGTGACACGTTCCCTCCCAGAACCACGAGCCTTCTTGAGAGAAGCTCCGATTTGCAAGAAGGTTATACCAAAATTTGTTCCTATTCGGCCAATTTTTTTTACCACGGCATGGTACTACCATGACATGACACCATGCCAAGTTTCATGATTTTAAAACCAAGTTTCTCAATGTTCTCGACCGAGCCACGATGCCCAGATGTTTGAATTTTATTCTCATTTTTTGCATGGGACCTACTCCCTCCTTCCATCTATATAGGGCCTAATGTGTTTTTCAAGACAACCTTTGACTATTGACAAGATTAATAGCACATGAGATGTATACTAGGAAAATTATATTATTGGAAGCTCCTTTGACATACAAATTTGAAGGTATGCTTTGTGTAAGTTGCATGTCATATATTATTGCTCTAATGTTTGGTCAAAGTTAGCCTCGAAAAACGCATTAGGACCTATATAGATGGAAGGAGGGAGTAGAAATTCACCCGAGGACACAAATGTGATTTTTCAACCAACTTTGGTGCACGGGAGGATGTGCTTGTAGTTCAAATTTGTATTATGTACATTAAATGACCAAAAACTCAATTAATGTGTAAATAAGGCCAAACGAAGCTGGAATAATTACAAAATTTAATAGGGCACTCATGTAGTTCTATGTTGCCTTTGTAAATAAACTCAAGGGGGACAACGTATATCGTTTCGCACTCAAAGGTGGCACGTTCCCTATCAGAACCACGAGCCTTCTTGAGAGAAGCTTCGGTTTGCAAGAAGCTTATACCAAAATCTGTTCCTATTCGGCCAATTTTTTTACCACAACATGGTAGTACCATGACATGACATCCATGCCAAGTTTCATGATTTCCAGATGTGTTTTGGATTTACAAGAATTTTAAAACCAAGTTTCTCAATGTTCTCGGCCGAGCCACGATGCCCAGATGTTTTAATTTTATTCTCATTTCTTGCATGGGACCTAGAAATTCACCCGAGGACACAAATGTGATTTTTCAACCAACTTTGGTGCACGAGAGCATGTGCTTGTAGTTCAAATTTGACTTATGCACATTAAATGACCGGAGACTCAATTAATGTATAAAAAATGACAAACGAACCCGGAATAATTCCAAAATTTAACAGGGCACTAATGCAGTTCTACGTTGCCTTTGTTAAGAAACTCAAGGGGAGGGCAGCGTATATCGTTTCACACTCAAAGGTGCACGTCCCCTCTTAGAACCACGAGCTTCCAAATCGGCCCAATTTTTTACCACAACATGTTAGTGCCATGACATGACACCATGCCAAGTTTCATGATTTCCAGGCGAGTTTTGGATTTACATGAATTTAAAATCAAAGTTTCTCGATGTTCTCGGCCGAGTCATGACGCCTAGATGTTTGAATTTCATTCTCATTTCTTCCATGGGACCTAGAAATTCAACCAAGGACACACATGTGATTTTTCAACCCACTTTGGTGCACCGGAGCATGTGCATGCAATTCATATTTAGATTATGCACATTAAAAGTCCAGAAACTCAATTAATGTATAAAAAGGCCAAATGAACCCGAAATAATTCCAAAATTTAACAGGGCACTCATATAGTTCTATGTTGCCTCTGTAAATAAAATCAAGGGGGAGGCAGCGTATATCGTTTCGCACACAAAGGTGACACGTTCCCTCTCGGAACCACGAGGCTTGTTGAGAGAATCTCCGGTTTTGCAAGAGGCTTATACCAAAACTTGTCCCAATTCAGCCAAAAATTATACGTATGAAAACAGGGTTTAGATTATCCCAAACATCTCGCTACCTAGACCAATAATGTACTATGATTTGAATTCAACATAAAATGGATACAAATATTTGAATTGGAGAGCGTATGGTACATGTAGTTCATAGTGAAATATGATTACTGCTATATGTATGTTTTTTGTTATCAAGATAATATTTAAATTATTGTATAACTTGACAACAATCGTATTCAAATAAGGAAAATTGATTCAAATTTAGTCCATATGGTAGACGACAATATATATGTTCACATGGTGGAGTAAAATGTTCATATATGATGGAACATCAAAATGTATGACTACATCAATTATAAACCGCAAGGTCACCTAACGATATATTCGAATTCAACATAACGTGGATTCAAAAATTGAAATTCGACATCATGGCATCTGTAATCATATAAAAAGGGACATTACTCTTTCTTTGGTGGGAATTGATTTGTTTTTTGTTTTTGTTGAGGGAAGTGCGAATCGATTTGGTACTGTGCAGGGTAATCTTGTTCTCCCAATTTTTTTTACATTTTTCTTGTAGTTTTTTCAATGGCATCTATAGCAATATAGTAAAAGGGGACATGACTCTCTTGTGTCTTGTATGAATTGTTTTTTTACACGTTAAGTTTGTTCTGCCGAACATGGAATCCACACCTTGTTATCCCGGAATTTTCAAGCTCGAGTATCTTTTGTCTCACCTGCTTTGAAACTCCCGCTTCTTCAACCCGCGTCGCGCCTTGTTATCCCAAAATTTGGACGCGCGCGAGAACTCCCTCCTCATCCGAAATCGCTCCCGCAGCCCAGACACGCGAAATCCCCCTTCTACCCCTCAGCCGAAAATGAAGCTCCACGTCGCGGTGTCAAAACCGGTGGGGGTACGCTGGTAACTTACCCTACATTTCGGACAAGCGCGTCCCTAAGCTCGGCTCCCCCCTCCCCCTTCGCCCCCCATTCGTACACCGAGGCCGCCAAAACCCGCGAAACCCCACGCTCCTCCGTCGGCCTCCCGACCACCGCCCAGCCGGAGACTTTTCCCCGACTACATCATCCACCGCAACAGCTCGCCGTCCCTCATCCACCGCACCGGATGAGGATCCGTTGTCGATCTCGTCGTCCTGCCGGATCAGCCGCCCCGTCCTCCACCTCCAAGGAGCTGCCCCGACGTTCGCCTCGTCTATCGCGCCACCTCAATCCCCACAGCACCGTCTTGACCTGCCCCACCGGAACCACAACACCCTCACCAATTCCTCCGACGAAGCCGAGGCCAACTCGGTGCCACTAAGGAGGTTCTGCACTCACCGCTGCATTTTATCTTTTATTCGATCTCACGGGGCTGCCGGTGCTCGATACCGAGCAGACATGGCGTGTCTCCATCGACGGCGCCGTCGCCGGCCACATCATCCACGGCGTCTCTCCCCCATGTCGTTGCTTCCTCGGCGGCGACTTCCACAATGGCACTAGTTGCAGCTGCTCCGGCTCTCGCTTGCGTTGCGGCTCTGTTCTTGCTGTCGCTCGCGCTGCTACACTGCTCCTGCTTTCGTTCGTGCTGCTGCTCTGCTCTTGCTCTTGCTTGCGCTGTTGCTGCTGCTGCACGACCTCCGGCAGCTACAGGAGTTGCTGCTTTAGCACTCGCTCGCGGTGCTACTGCACGACTTGCTCTCTGCTAGTGTGTTCCCTGCTCGAGCGTCTCCTGATTTAGATAACTGCTTCTCTGCTACTAGTGCTCGAACGCCCTAAACATCTATTGCAATGCTCTGTTACTAGTTCAATCAGTTTCGACAGTAAAATTCAGTTTCGACTGTGAAGTTCATTTTCTTCAGTTAAGTTCAGAGTGAACAGTACTTACAGCATCTGTCGGAGCGGCCGTGGCGCGGCTGATGCATTTTACATCTACTCCATCAGTTCCGAAATATTTGTCTTTCTAACATTTCAAATGGAGTACAACATACGGATGCATGTAGACACATTTTAGAGTGTAGATTCACTCACTTTGCTTCGTATGTAGTCACTTGTTGAAATATCTAGAAAGACAAATATTTAGGAACAGAGGGAGTAGCACCTTTTGGTGATGTATTTTACATCATCTATTGCAGATGATATTAGGGTCTCACTTCAGATTAACGTTGTCTGTCTTGTCATGCTTCAGCCTCATCGCCGTACACCTTAGCGGAGCTGCTCCAACGACGGAACCATCCATCACAGCGGAGCAGTACCCTCGGCGCCGTTTCCAGAGGCCTCGGATCTTCTTCCCCGCCTCCGACAGTCACACTAGCATCATCACCATCCTCCACGTCCAACCCAATGATGCTGAGGTCCACAAGGCTATGCCAAAGAGGTTGTACACTCGTCGCATCACTTTGTTTCTCCATTCCTCTGTTCTTCCAATTCATGTGAGCCAAACACCCAGGTTGACTGAAATCCTATGTTTCCAAATGCTCTGTTTTGCACGTGCATTCCTATCCTATTCCTGTGTTTTTCCTGTCCCTGCGTTTATAGAATCCTCCAATTCTAAGGAGCCCTTACAGATTTACTTCATTTTCAGATAGGCGTCAAAGAGAACTCTGTGTGTTATGTCCTGCTCCTGCCGTGCCGTCATCCACCCCACCTGAGGTGCACCATCGATAGAAGCGTTCATTGCAGCAGAGATCCCCCCTGCAGACTTCCTTTCGCCGCCTCAGATCATCTTCCCCGTTGCCGGCAGCCACGCCAACTGCATTACCATCATCGACTGAGCAGATGAACCTGAGGACTACACAGTTCCGGAAGAGAGGTCGCAGTCTTTCGTGTTTGCTTACGTTATACATCGGTTATTATTACCTGCTACTTTATCGTTCAATCTTGAGTTTTGAATTGCCCATGGGTCTCATACCGAGCCAGCAACGAATAGTATCTGGCTACTATCTGGTTCATCTGGGGTCTTCTATGTGGTTCATGTTGGGTGGGCAACAAACAATAGATGATCCATTGTCTATCTTTTTAAACTGAAGCTATAATCTACCTGCTATCATTAGTTTTGGATCCATCCACTCGTTCGCTACCATCAGTCTTGATTTTTGCATGCACGCCTTAGGCCTTACAAAATCTAACTATTTTTTTTATTATGCATGTCAGATATTGTACACAATTGTACTGAACATGTAGAGAAAAAGAGAAGACCGTTGCGTGCGAATATAATGTCATGCAGACGCCGCTCCATGGTGGGCGAGTGCCCCCCTCCTGCATTTCCAGATTGTATTCCAGAGGAAGATAACTGTTCAGATGGAGATTCAGAAGGAGCCGACCACGCCTGTTTACCACCTGAGGTGTTTGCTCTAACCTGGCATGCTGATGTTGGTCATATCATGCATATGGCGCCTTGCATTGCTTACATTATACATCTTATATGTCATCAGCTTAGTTTAGATTTGCTTTGTGTGAATGCCACATGTCTGGTTTCTATATCATACTTCCACCATTCCTAAATATTTGTCTTTTTAGAGATTTCAACAAGTGACTACATACGGAACAAAATGAGTGAATCTACACTCTAAAATATGTCTATATACATCCGTATGTGGTAGTCCATTTGAAATCTCTAAAAAGACAAATATTTAGGAACGGAGGGAGTATATGGGAATTATGCAATGCCATCTTCTTTAGCCAGGCATCATATACGTGAATCATGCAATGCCATCCTGTTTAGCTAGTCATCATATATGTGAATTGTATTGTGCCATATTTTTTTCCATAATGTATTCCATTTCTCAACAATGTTTATACATTCATCTACTCTTCCTGTGCATCAGCCATTTGAATCAGTCATGGGAAAATCTGGAGTGAAAACAAGGTCTTCTGAGCAATGAGTGCTACCTGTCGATGCAGATTTCTTGCTGGTTACAGATAGCTCCTCAAAGGATGATTCAGAGAGAGATGACCAGTCGTATCCCCCCCGAGGTGCATGCTCTAACTTGGCTGGGTTATATTGCTCATATCATGCATATGGTATCTTGCATTGCCATGCCATCTGCTTAGATTAGACATGCTTTGTGTGAATACCTCTTGTTTGCTTTCTATATCAGATATGTGAATTATGCAATGCCATGTTTTTCAGCCAGTTATCATATATGTGAATTATGCACCGCCATGGAGCCAGGCATCATATATGTGAATTATCTCATGCCATCTTTTTTTTTCATTACGTATTCCATTTGTCGACAATCTATGTATATTGAACTACTCTTCATGTGTATCAGCCATTTGAGCCGGTTATGGAAAAATCTGGAGTGAAAACAAGGTCTTCAGAGCAGGCAATGGTACCTGTTGAAGCATATATCTCGATGGTTACAGGGAGCTCCTCAGAGGAGGATTCAGAGGCAGATGACCAGTCCTATATCCCACCCGAGGTGTATGCTCTAAGTTGCAATGTTTATATTTCTCATATGATGCATATGGTGTCTTGCATTGCTTAGTCACAATATTGAATTCTATCTGCTTAGTTTAGAGATCATACATGCGAGTGCCAGCTGCTTAGTATATGAATCAATTATGTCAATTATATCATGCCATCCTGTATACTTAGACAACATGTATGTGAATTATTTCATCCCAACCTATTTTAGAAAGACATCATATAGTTTTGTCATGTCATCTTGTTTAGGTACTCATCATATGTTGAATTATGCCATTATATCCTGTTAAGTTATCCATCATATATCTGAAACTGTGTCATGCTATCCTGTTTAGTTAGGCATCATATATGTGAAATTGTGGCATGCTGTCATGTTTGGTTAGACAACATATATGTGAATTACCACATCTGTCTATCATACAATGTCTGTACGTTCAATTTCTTTTCTTGTTTATCAGCCATTTCAATTGGAGGGGGTGATGGCAGTATCTAAGGGAGCAAAAACCTGTTCTTCACAAAAGACAGTGCTACCCGTCGATGCAGATAGAACCATGGTTGTACTGGCCCACAAACTAGCCCCACCACACATAATCGAGACTCTTCTAGATTGCACACTTACACCGTTGGGCAGAGAACCAGCTACAACCCATCTAACCGCAACCCCAGCGGATAGTAACCCACTTATAGTTGACAAAGCACCATGTCCACCACAGAGTACCCCCACACGAGCAGTTTGTAAAGCTACTGTAGTGCCCAAAGCACGAAGACCACCACAGCTAACCCAAACTCCACGTTTAAAGCAGAAGAGCAATTGTTCTAGGTCAGATTCCGTAGCTATGGTCCATACTCCTTTGCTGTTGCATCACTGTATTTACTCATACCAACTACTTTCAAATTTGAAGGATCCAATTGAAACTCCAATGGCGCAACAGGTATGTTTTAAACCTATTTCATTAACTGGATTGTTGTTCTAACTTCTTGCTCTATGTTGATTTCAGTTTAAGTTGTATAAACAGTTATGTTCTCATGTGATGCACATTACAAGTGCTGCCAATGCTGTGTAGTTTCTCACACTTATATTCTGTCTATGCTGTTGTGTCTTAAAAATATATGAGTTGAACTGTGTCTCTATCTTGATTAGGGAACATAAACTAGAATGATATGGACAATACAGTGACCATAGTACATAGATATATGTTTGTTTCATGTTGTTATCCTATCCACCTTACTACTGAACCAGTTTACCAAAATGAGTTTCGTATACTACAAGCTAAACCTGTGATGTGTTTGCTTGTTTCTCTCGTAGTATGCAAACAGAATATTGGAGAAGAGCACCCCACTATGCAATGGTAGAGAAAGTAATGCAGATAAGGTTCAAGATAGTGAGACAACCCTGTTGGTCTCCAAGAAAGGTGATAAAAACGATCTTGTAGACAGTGAGAAAACCCCACAGTCCTGCGTTGATGTAGTGTTCGAGTTACTGGCCAGTACCGCTGGCACAAGCTCTTCGAACTCGCTGCCTGAATCACTTCGGCTTCTTCAGTCTCAGCTACAAGCTGAAAGGCATCAGTCAGCTGTGCTGCGGCAAGAAGCCGGAGGACTGAGGAAGTCCCTGCAGAATTCAGATGCGTACTTTCTTGTGCAACAACAAGCGCTGGAGGATTTAAGCACCAAACAAGAGAAAGTTAATAAGCTTGCTAAGCATCTTGCCAGCATTATGGGTACCCAGGATATTGTTTCTTGAACTCTTCTGAAGTGGTTTCAGTTCTGGACTTGTTTTGCTGCGGCGTTTATATGCTGCTTTGTTCCCTATATTTGCACTGGTGGCGAACTTTGATGCCCAGTGGATGTAATATGTCTAATAGCCGTGATAGCCTAGCATAAGTTGCTTGCTTATTTATTTCCTTGTTGTCTTGTTTATTTGTTTGCTTGTAGTCAGTGCAGTTCTTTTTCCGCGGTTTGCTAGTGGCTGCAATAACCTATTTTTTAAACTAGGCCACAATAACCATGGGCTAATATTTACTGTAGTGACACTGGGCCTCCTACGAGCCGTAGAAACAGTGGGCCTTCTATGGGCCGTAGAAACAGTATGCCTTCTACAGGCCGTAGAAACAATGGGCCTTCTACGGGCCGTAGAAACAATGGGCCTTCTACGGGCCATATCATCAATGGGCCTTATACGGGCCGTATGATCGATTGGCCAAACATGGGCCAATAACAGGCCGCATTATGGCCGTAAACGGGCTAGAGTTGGAATCGTCCGTTCATGGGCCGACCATAACAGGCCATCGTTAATAGGTCGTATTTGATGATGCTATGAAAACGGCCCAACGTATTAACGGACCACAAACGGGCCGACTGTAACCACAGGCTGAATTTGGCCCACAAGCAGAAAATGACAGTAACGGGCCGTAAGTAAACGAATGCTGGAAATGAGCCCAAGAATAAATGGGCTCTGAGAAGGCCGAAAGATAACATGGGCTGGAAACGGCCCAACGGAATAATGGGCCGTTAATGGGTATAAAGTGATACACTGTTCATTACGGGCCAGTTTCACCACGGGGCGTTAATGGGTGTAAAGTGATACACTGTTCATTACGGGCCAGTTTCACCATGGGCCGTTAATAGGCCAAGAGTTACATAGGGCCTCATATGGGCGAAAGACGTCATGGGCCATACATGGGCCAGAAGTGAAAATGGGCTGGAATCATATTGGATAGCCCAGATGACGCTACTGGGCCTAATTCGGATAGGGCGTAACGGGCCTTGGGTTAGCGGGCTGTAAATGGGCTATATGCGAACAGGCCGTTAACAGGCTTTCCATGGGCCGGCCCGCCACCTTTTGACCAAGTCAAACGGGCCGGCCTTTTCACAGGAATGGGCCTCTGTTGGGCCGTGCCACATGTCGACGTATCATAGGCGCCTTCTGTCCAATGAGTGGATGACATCTGTCCCAACGATGAGCCGACACATGTATCCTCCAGCCAATGATGATTTTACACGTGGAATATCCCCATTGGTCGGGGCTGTTAACGGGTTATCGGATCCAAAACCCGACCTGATAGCTTAACGGCGTTCCGTTACGGTGGATGCCACGTGTCGGTCACCCTTGACGGAAGCACTTCTGTGACGCGCGATTTATCGTCATGGAAGTGCACACTTCCGTGATGATAATTTTGGTAATGTCATGGAACACTTCTACGACAGCACAGGTATGACTATCTTGATTCTATCATAAAATCGTCATGGATGTACATGCATGACAAAAAACGCGACCTACTGTGACAAACACGTATCATCACGGAAATGTATTTTTTTGTAGTGTTTGGACCGGATTTGATTAAGGAATCTGAAGAGAAGATTAAGCTGATTCGGGATAGACTGAAGGTAGCTCAGTCCCGATAGAAGAGTTATGCAGATTCAAAACGCAGGAGGTAGTCTATGAAATCGGAGACAGAGCATATCTGCGGGTGTCACCTCTTCGAGGAGTTAAGCGTTTTGGAGTCAAGGGAAAGTTAGCCCCGAGATTTGTGGGACCGTACCGTGTTTTGGAATGCATGGGAGAAGTTGCCTACAAGTTGGAGTTACCCGAAGGACTGTTAGGAGTACATGATGTGTTTCACGTTTCCCAGTTGAAGAAGTGCCATGTGGAGATGGCCGATATTCCTCTGAGAGATACAATGCCCTTGGAAGCAATTCAGTTGGACAGTGACTTGGCATATGAGAAGAAGCCTGTCAAGATTCTAGAGTTTGCCAGCCGAGTTACTCGCAGCAAGGTTATCAAGTTTTGCAAAGTTCAGTGGAGCCACCATACCGAGGATGAAGCCACCTGGGAACGAGAGGATGATCTACGCAAAGACCACCCGCACCTATTTTCTAGCCAACCCGAATCTCGATGGCGAGATTCATCTTAAGGGGGGTAGGTTTGTAACATCCCAAATTTTCAATTTGGAATGTTATACATAGGTCATTCATGCATAGCATATTTTATTGCATTTTGTTTCGCGATCCTCGAAATTCTAAGCAAGTCAAGGACCCTCGGAGAGAGTTGGGGATTTCACGTTTTCATATTTGACTTTTATCAAATATTGAAAACAAGGATCACTTTGGTTTTAACTTATTCCGAAATTATTTCATATTAAAAATATAGAGAGGAGATAATATGACTTCTCCAAAATAAATGAAATATTGGAGGAAAAATATTAAAATCAAATATTTGTTTTTATTCGGATTTTATTGCAATTTTATTTGAACTAGGAAAAATGCGCGTTTTTCAAAATTTCTTTTTAGGCCCAAATAAATGTTCACCTTGTCTGGCATACTTTTAGAGGATGGGGAAAATTTATTTCGAGATTTTTGGAGTCAGTTTAGTACTCTTTTCTTTCTTTTTCTGCGCGTCGGAATTATTTAAATAAAAAAAGGAAACCGACCCCAGGCCCCTTTATAAGCCGCCCCCGCAGCCCACCGCCGCCTCCAGCCCACCCCGCGCCACCAAACCCTAGCGCCGCCGCCGCCAGCCGCCTCGCGTGCCGCGCCGGATCCCGCCGTTAACCGTCGTTGACCAGTCGGTTTTTCCACGGTTAACCCCGGTTTTTTATTTCTCCGGTTTATTTCTTTAGATCGGTTTTTCCGTCGGTTTATTTATTTTGCGGACGTTCGTCCGTTCGTTCGTTTAAACGAACGCCGTTCACCCATTAGTCACAGACAGCGAACGTTCGTTCGTTAGCCTGTTCGTCAGTTTTTCTTTTTTCAGGGTTTTTCGCGATTATTTTCGATCGCGATTTCTGACCCGATTTTCGTTTTAGTTTATCTTTTCGCTCGTTTATCGGAATCAGGCGATTCAAGCGCCTAGATCTTCGTCTCGAAGCCCTCTTTCTGTTTAACCAACTTGAACAAGATTTTGGTACTTTAAAATTTGACTTTAGTCTAGATTAGTAATTGGATCTTGTTTCTTTCGCAGTTTGAGTTTCGTTGCTTCGTTTGATTTGATTCTTTTTGCATACCGGAGTTCTTAAGTTGAACTTTTTGGTTAGACTTCTTATTTGAGTTTTACCCGTGCATATTTGCTTGATTGCTTATGTATGTTATTGTTTGTTTGCGATAGAATTCCCGGAGTGCGAAGCGTGCTACTACGAGTCCGTAGGTTTTGCGGATCGTCAGCAAGGCAAGTAACACATTGATCATACCCCTTTATTACCCAGTTTTTATGCATTACTTACAACCCTCACACATTGCATGAGTAGGATCTCTTAACATGTGGGTTTGGGAAGTAGTTGATGAGGTAGAACCTATTGCCCTGTTTATTATCAAACCCTTGGGAGTTACTTCTACGTATGCTTATATTGCTATGCTATGCTCGTAGACGTGGATTGGGTTTGAGTGTATCCATGACAGATGTGAGTTGTTAATTAATGGTTCAACTTAAGGTGGCAACTTTAATACACATCTGGGTGGATTGCTTGTTCGGGCACCTGGAGAATCCAGTGTTGTCCTAGGATATCCCGGAGTACCCGTGTGATCATCCTACGAACCGCCACCCAGGCTCAAAGGGATCTTAAGATTATTCATGCTAGAAACTTCCGTGTGCAGCCACAAGCCATTATGGGCTCTGGCATAGTTGAGTATGTTGCATGACCTCTTTCAGTGGTGGGCTAGCAGATGTAGAGGGAAAGTAGGTGTAACTATCCATCCAGGGTAAAGAGTTAATGCTTTTGAAAGACTGTGTCTCTGTCATCTGTTTCTCAAACACCGTGTAGTGCAAGAAATCCAACGGAGGTGATCGAGTCTTGTGGGGAAAAGTGCGCAAACCTCTACAGAGTGTACAAACTAATCATGGTTAGCCGTGTCCCCGGTTATGGACATCTTGAGTATCTAGTTCTTGGATTATCATGTTGATCTCAACACTTTATTTAAATTAATTGATTGGGTTAATGATTATTATTTTGGGATTGAGTTGGAGGAACCTTCTCAATGATGTTTCAACCACCATGATAGTTAAATAAAATTTATTCCTTTGTTGTAGGGAAAAATTGGCTTTTCGCAAAAATCATATAACCATAGAGCCTCCACCAGCCATATATGCATATAGTGATAGTATTTATCTGTTCATTGCTCTACTGTGTTATATTGCCAGCATATTCCATGTGCTGACCCGTTTTCGGGCTGCAACATATCATGTTGCAGACTTTTCAGACGACAAGTAAGGTGCCATAGGTCGTTTGTCATGCACTCAGCTATGCCGATGGAGTTGATGGACTCACTTTATCTTCCAAGCCTTCCGCTGTTATCGTGTTAGATGGCCTTAAGCCATATTTATTGTAATAAGTTCTCTTTGGAGACATTCGATGTAATAAGTGTGTGATTGCTACTTTGTTATAAATCCTTCGAGTACTATGTGTGTCGGCATTACCGATCCAGGGATGACACTGAAGCACAGAAACTTGACCGTTTGAGGTCGGGTCGCTACAGGAGATGCCCATCTATTGATGTCAATGAGAGGAGTAGGGATTGCCATGTAAAGGATGCACTAGAGCTATAAATGTACGAAAGCTCAACAAAAGAAACTAAGTGGGCGTGCAGCCAACTTGCTTGCTCACGAAGACCTAGGGAATTTTGAGGAAGCCCATCATTGGAATATACAAGCCAAGTTCTATAATGAAAAATTCCCACTATTATATGAAAGTGACAACATAGGAGACTCTCTATCATGAAGATCACGGTGCTACTTTGAGGCACAAGTGTGGAAAAAGGATAGTAACATTGTCCCTTCTCTCTTTTTCTCCCATTCATTTTTTTTCTTTCTCTTTTCTTTTCTTTTTTTTCTTGGGCCCCCTTTTTTTCTTTGGCCTCTTTTTTTTATTTAGTCCGGAATCTCATCCCGGCTTATGGGGGAATCATAGTCTCCATCATCCTTTCCTCACATGGGACAATGCTCTAATAATGATGATCATCACACTTTTATTACTTACAACTCAAGAATTACAACTCAATACTTAGAACAAAATATGACTCTATGTGAATGCCTCCGGTTGTGTACCGGGATATGCAATGAATCAAGAGTGACATGTATGAAAAATTATGAATGGTGGCTTTGCCACAAATACAATGTCAACTACATGATCATGCAAAGCAATATGACAATGATGAAGCGTGCCATAATAAACGGAACAGTGGAAAGTTGCATGGCAATATATCTCGGAATGGCTATGGAAATGCCATGATAGGTAGGTATGGTGGCTGTTTTGAGGAAGATATAAGGAGGTTTATGTGTGATAGATCATATCATGTCACGGGGTTTGGATGCACCGGCGAAGTTTGCACCAACTCTCAAGGTGAGAAAGGGCAATGCACGGTACCGTAGAAGCTAGAAAATTGTGGAAGGTTGAGAGTGCGTATAATCCATGGACTGACATTAGTCATAAAGAACTCATATACTTATTGCAAAATTTTATTAGCCTTCGAAGCAAAGTACTACTACGCATGCCCCTAGAGGGATAGATTGGTAGGAAAAGGCCATCGCTCGTCCCCGACCGCCACTCATAAGGAAAGCAATAAATGAACACCCTATGTGTCAAAATTGTCACACAACTTTTACCATACGTGCATGCTACGGAACTTGCCAACCTTAACACAAGTATTTCTCAATTTCACAATTACTCAACTAGCACACTCTAATATTACCACCTTTATATCTCAAAACACTTATCAAGTATCAAACTTCTCATGATATTCAATGAACTAAATATGGAAGATTAATTTCACAATTAAAGCAAATTACCATGCTGTTTAAGACTCTCAAAATAATATAAGTGAAGCATGAGAGATCTGTTGGAAATATGCCCTAGAGGCAATAATAAAATGGTTATTATTATATTTCCTTGTTCATGATAATTGTCTATTGTTCATGCTACAATTGTGTTATCCGGAAATCATAATACATGTGTGAATACATAGACCACAACATGTCCCTAGTGAGCCTCTAGTTGACTAGCTCGTTGATCAATAGATGGTTACGGTTTCCTAACCATGGACATAGGATGTCATTGATAACGGGATCACATCATTAGGATAATGATGTGATGGACAAGACCCAATCCTAAGCATAGCACAAGATCGTGTGGTTCGTCTGCTAAAGCTTTTCTAATGTCAAGTATCTTTTCCTTAGACCATGAGATTGTGCAACTCCCGGATACCGTAAGGGTACTTTGGGTGTGCCAAATATCACAACGTAACTGGGTGGCTATAAAGGTACACTACGGGTATCCCTGAAAGTATCTGTTGGGTTGGCATGAATCGAGACTGGGATTTGTCACTCCGTATGACGGAGAGGTATCTCTAGGCCCACTCGGTAAGACATCATCATAATGAGCTCAATGTGACTAAGGGGTTGGTCGCGGGATCATGTGTTATGGAACGAGTAAAGAGACTTGCCGTAACGAGATTTAACAAGGTATCGGTATACCGACGATCGAATCTCGGGCAAGTGCTATATCGGTAGACAAAGGGAATCGTATACGGGATTGATTGAATCCTTGACATTGTGGTTCATCCGATGAGATCATCATGGAACATGTGGGAGCCAACATGGGTATCCAGATCCCGCTGTTGGTTATTGGCCGGAGAGATGTCTCGGTCATGTCTGCATAGTTCCCGAACCCGTAGGGTCTACACACTTAAGGTTCGATGACGCTAGGGTTATAGGGAATAGATGTACGTGGTTACCGAATGTTGTTCGGAGTCCCGGATGAGATCCCTGACATCACGAGGAGTTCCGGAATGGTCCGGAGGGGAAGATTTATATATGGGAAGTCCAGTTTCAGTCACCAGAAAGGTTTCGGGGTTTATCGGTATTGTACCGGGACCACCGAAGGGGTTCCGGGGTCCACCGGGAGGGTCCACCTGCCCCGAAGGACCTAATGGGCTGTAGTTGGGTGGGAACCAGCCCCTTAGTGGGCTGGTGCACCCCCCCCCCCAAGGGCCCAAGGCGCCTAGGGTTGGAAACCCTAGGGGCCGCTGCCCCCCTCCCCCCCCCCGGGGGGGGGGGGGGGGCGGGCGCCCCCCTAGTTGGAAACCCTAAGGGGGCCGCTACCCCCCCCGAGGGGCCGCCCCCCCCTCTAGATGGATCTAGGGGGCCGGCCTCCCCTCCCCTTCCCGTATATATAGTGGGGGTTTTGGGGCTGCCAGAGACACGAGTCTCCCTCTCTCTTGGCGCAGCCCTACCCCTCTCCCTCCTCGTCTCTTGCAGTGCTTGGCGAAGCCCTGCTGGAGTGCCATGCTCCTCCACCACCACCACGCCGTCGTGCTGCTGTTGGACGGAGTCTTCCCCAACCTCTCCCTCTCTCCTTGCTGGATCAAGGCGCGGGAGACGTCACCGGGCTACACGTGTGTTGAACGTGGAGGCACTGTTGTTCGGTGCTAAGATCGGAATCGGCCGCGATCTGAATCGCTTCGTGTACGATTTCACTGACTGCGTTCTTGCACGCTTTCGCATCGCGATCTTCAAAGGTATGAAGATGCACTCCCCTCTGTTGCTAGTAAACTCCATAGATTGATCTTGGTGATGCGTAGAAATTTTTTAATTTCTGCAACGATCCCCAACAGTGGCATCATGAGCTAGGTCTATGCGTAGTTTCTATGCACGAGTAGAACACGAGTTGTTGTGGGTGTCGATTTTGTCAATTTACTTGCCGTTACTAGTCTTATCTTGATTCAGCGGCATCGTGGGATGAAGCGGCCCGGACCGACCTTACACGTACGCTTACGTGAGACAGGTTCCACCGACTGACATGCACTAGTTGCATAAGGTGGCTAGCGGGTGTCTGTCTCTCCCACTTTAGTCGGATCGGATTCAATGAAAAGGGTCCTTATGAAGGGTAAATAAAAATTGGCATATCACGTTGTGGTTTTGGCGTAGGTAAGAAACGTTCTTGCTAGAAACCTATAGCAGCCACGTAAAAATTTGCAACAACAATTAGAGGACGTCTAACTTGTTCTTGCAGCATATGCCGTGTGATGTGATATGGCCAAAAGGATGTGATGAATGATACATGTGATGTATGAGATTGATCATGTTCTTGTAATAGGAATCACGACTTGCATGTCGATGAGTATGACAACCGGCAGGAGCCATAGGAGTTGTCTTAATTTATTGTATGACCTGCGTGTCAATGAAAACGCCATGTAATTACTTTACTTTATTGCTAACCGTTAGCCATAGTAGTAGAAGTAATAGTTGGCGAGACAACTTCATGAAGACACGATGATGGAGATCATGGTGTCATGCCAGTGACGATGATGATCATGGCGCCCCGAAGATGGAGATCAAAAGGAGCAAATGATATTGGCCATATCATGTCACTATTTGATTGCATGTGATGTTTATCATGTTTTACATCTTATTTGCTTAGAACGACGGTAGCTTAAATAAGATGATCCCTCGCAATAATTTCAAGAAAGTGTTCCCCCTAACTGTGCAATGTTGCGAAGGTTCGTTGTTTCGAAGCACCACGTGATGATCGGGTGTGATAGATTCTAACGTTCGAATACAACGGGTGTAAGCCAGATTTACACACGCAATACACTTAGGTTGACTTGACGAGCCTAGCATGTACAGACATGGCCTCGGAACACGGAAGACCGAAAGGTCGAACATGAGTCGGATAGAAGATACGATCAACATGAAGATGTTCACCGATGATGACTAGTCCGTCTCACGTGATGATCGGACACGGCCTAGTTGACTCGGATCATGTATCACTTAGATGACTAGAGGGATGTCTATCTGAGTGGGAGTTCATTAAATAATTTGATTAGATGAACTTAATAATCATGAACATAGTCTAAAACTTTGCAATATGTCTTGTAGATCAAATGGCCCACGCTAATGTTGCCCTCAACTTCAACGCGTTCCTAGAGAAAACCAAGCTGAAAGACGATGGTAGCAACTACATGGACTGGGTCCGTAACCTGAGGATTATCCTCATAGCTGCCAAGAAAGCATATGTCCTTGATGCACCGCTAGGTGAAGCACCTGTTTTCCCAGCAACTCAAGACGTTATGAACGCCTGGCAGTCGCGTAGTGATGATTACTCCCTGGTTCAGTGCGGCATGCTTTACAGCTTAAAACCGGGGCTCCAAAAGTGTTTTGAGCGGCACGGAGCATATGAGATGTTCCAAGAGCTGAAAATAGTTTTCCAAGCTCATGCCCGGGTCGAGAGATATGAAGTCTCTGACAAGTTCTACAGTTGTAAGATGGAGGAGAATAGTTCTGTCAGCAAGCACATACTCAAAATGTCTGGGTTGCACAACCGCTTGTCTCAGCTGGGAGTTAATCTCCCGGATGATGCGGTCGTTGACAGAATCCTTCAGTCGCTCCCACCTAGCTACAAGAGCTTTGTGATGAACTTCAATATGCAGGGGATGGAAAAGACCATTCCTGAGGTATATTCAATGCTGAAATTAGCGGAGGTGGAGATCAAAAAGGAACATCAAGTGTTGATGGTGAATAAAACAACTAAGTTCAAGAAAGGCAAGGGTAAGAAGAACTTCAAGAAGGACGGCAAGGGAGTTGCCGCGCCCGGTAAGCCAGTTGCTGGGAAGAAGCCAAAGCATGGACCCAAGCCTAAGACTGAGTGCTTTTATTGCAAGGGAAACGGTCACTGGAAGCGGAACTGCCCCAAGTACTTAGCGGATAAGAAGGCCGGCAATACCAAAGGTATATGTGATATACATGTTATTGATGTGTACCTAACCAGCGCTCGTAGTAGCTCCTGGGTATTTGATACCGGTGTTGTTGCTCATATTTGTAACTCAAAACAGGAGCTGCGGAATAAGCGGAGACTGGCGAAGGACGAGGTGACGATGCGCGTCGGGAATGGTTCCAAGGTCGATGTGATCGCCGTCGGCACGCTACCTCTACATTTACCTACGGGATTAGTTTTAAACCTCAATAATTGTTATTTAGTGCCAGCTTTGAGCATGAACATTGTATCTGGATCTCGTTTAATGCGAGATGGCTACTCATTTAAATCTGAGAATAATGGTTGTTCTATTTATATGAGAGATGTGTTTTATGGTCATGCCCCGCTGGCAATGGTTTATTCATATTGAATCTCGAACGTGATGTTATACATATTCATAGTGTGAATGCCAAAACATGTAAAGTTGATAATGATAGTCCCACATACTTGTGGCACTACCGCCTTGGTCACATTGGTGTCAAACGCATGAAGAAACTCCATGCAGATGGACTTTTGGAGTCTCTTGATTATGAATCATTTGACACGTGCGAACCATGCCTCATGGGCAAAATGACCAAGACTCCGTTCTCCGGAACAATGGAGCGAGCAACCAACTTATTGGAAATCATACATACTGATGTGTGCGGTCCAATGAGCGTTGAGGCTCGCGGTGGTTATCGTTATGTTCTCACCCTCACTGATGACTTGAGTAGATATGGGTATGTCTACTTAATGAAACACAAGTCCGAGACCTTTGAAAAGTTCAAGGAATTTCAGAGTGAGGTTGAGAATCAACGTGACAGGAAAATAAAGTTCTTACGATCAGATCGGTGGGGAGAATATTTGAGTCACGAATTTGGCACGCACTTAAGGAAATGTGGAATTGTTTCACAACTCACGCCGCCTGGAACACCTCAGCGTAATGGTGTGTCAGAACGTCGTAATCGCACTCTGTTGGACATGGTGCGATCTATGATGTCTCTTACCGACCTACCGCTATCATTTTGGGGATATGCTTTAGAGACTGCCGCATTCACTTTAAATAGGGCTCCGTTGAAATCCGTTGAGACGACACCGTATGAATTATGGTTTGGGAAGAAACCTAAGCTGTCGTTTCTGAAAGTGTGGGGATGTGATGCTTATGTCAAGAAACTTCAACCTGAAAAGCTCGAACCCAAGTCGGAAAAATGCGTCTTCATAGGATACCCTAAGGAAACTATTGGGTATACCTTCTACCTCAGATTCGAAGGCAAGATCTTTGTTGCTAAGAATGGATCCTTTCTAGAGAAAGAGTTTCTCTCGAAAGAAGTAAGTGGGAGGAAAGTGGAACTTGATGAAGTACCGCCTCTCGAACCGGAGAGTAGCACAGTGCAGGAAAATGTTTTTGTGGTGCCTGCACCAACTAGAGAGGAAGTTATTGATGATGATCAAGGAACTTCGGATCAAGTTACTACTAAACTTCGTAGGTCCACAAGGACACGTTCCGCACCAGAGTGGTACGGTAACCCTGTCCTGGAAATCATGTTGTTAGACAATGGTGAACCTTCGAACTATGAAGAAGCGATGGCGGGCCCGGATTCCGATAAATGGCTTGAAGCCATGAAATCCGAGATAGGATCCATGTATGAAAACGAAGTATGGACTTTGACTGACTTGCCCGATGATCGCCGAGCCATAGAAAATAAATGGATCTTTAAGAAGAAGACAGACGCAGATGGTAATGTGACCATCTATAAGGCTCGAATTGTCGCTAAGGGTTATCGACAAGTTCAAGGGGTTGACTACGATGAGACTTTCTCACCCGTAGCGAAGCTGAAGTCCGTCCGAATCATGTTAGCAATTGTCGTATTCTATGATTATGAAATATGGCAAATGGACGTCAAAACGGCATTCCTTAATGGTTTCCTTAAGGAAGAATTGTATATGATGCAGCCAGAAGGTTTTGTCGATCCTAAGAATGCTGACAAGGTATGCAAGCTCCAACGCTCAATCTATGGGCTGGTGCAAGCATCTCGGAGTTGGAACATTCGCTTTGATGAGATGATCAAAGCGTTTGGGTTTACGCAGACTTATGGAGAAGCCTGTGTTTACAAGAAAGTGAGTGGGAGCTCTGTAGCATTTCTCATATTATATGTGGATGACATACTATTGATGGGAAATGATATAGAATTCTTGGAAAGCATAAAGGCCTAGTTGAATAAGTGTTTTTCAATGAAGGACCTTGGAGAAGCTGCTTACATATTAGGCATCAAGATCTATAGAGATAGATCGAGACGCCTCATTGGTCTTTCACAAAGCACATACCTTGACAAGATATTGAAGAAGTTCAATATGGATCAGTCCAAGAAGGGGTTCTTGCCTATATTACAAGGTGTGAGATTGAGCACGGCTCAATGCCCGACCACGGCAGAAGATAGAGAAAAGATGAGTGCCATCCCCTATGCCTCGGCCATAGGGTCTATTATGTATGCCATGCTGTGTACCAGCCTGATGTAAACCTTGCCGTAAGTTTGGTAGGAAGGTACCAAAGTAATCCCGGCATGGAACACTGGACAGCTGTCAAGAATATCCCGAAGTACCTGAAAAGGACTAAGGATATGTTTCTCGTTTATGGATGTGACGAAGAGCTCGTCGTAAAGGGTTACGTCGATGCTAGCTTCGACATAGATCTGGATGACTTCAAGTCAGAAACCGGATACGTGTATATTTTGAATGGTGGGGCAGTCAGCTGGTGCAGTTGCAAGCAAAGCATCGTGGCAGGATCTACATGTGAAGCGGAGTACATGGCAGCCTCGGAGGCAGCACAGGAAGCAGTCTGGATGAAGGAGTTCATCACTAACCTAGGAGTTATTCCCAATGCGTCGGGCCTAATGACTCTCTTCTGTGACAACACTGGAGCTATTGCCCTTGCCAAGGAGCCCAGGTTTCACAAGAAGACCAGGCATATCAAGCGTCGCTTCAACTCCATTCGTGAACATGTTCAAGATGGAGACATAGATATTTGTAAAGTGCATACGGATCTGAATGTCGCAGATCCGTTGACTAAACCTCTTCCACGAGCAAAACATGATCAACACCAGAACTCTATGGGTGTTCGATTCATCACAATGTAACTAGATTATTGAATCTAGTGCAAGTGGGAGACTGTTGGAAATATGCCCTAGAGGCAATAATAAAAAGGTTATTATTATATTTCCTTGGTCATGATAATTGTCTATTGTTCATGCTATAATTGTGTTATCCGGAAATCGCAATACATGTGTGAATACATAGACCACAACATGTCCCTAGTGAGCCTCTAGTTGACTAGCTCGTTGATCAATAGATGGTTACGGTTTCCTAACCATGGACATAGGATGTCATTGATAACAGGATCACATCATTAGGATAATGATGTGATGGACAAGACCCAATCCTAAGCATAGCACAAGATCGTGTAGTTCGTCTGCTAAAGCTTTTCTAATGTCAAGTATCTTTTCCTTAGACCATGAGATTGTGCAACTCCCGGATACTGTAAGGGTACTTTGGGGGTGATTAACGTCACAACGTAACTGGGTGGCGATAAAGGTACACTACGGGTATCCCCGAAAGTATCTGTTGGGTTGGCATGAATCGAGACTGGGATTTGTCACTTCGTATGACGGAGAGGTATCTCTGGGCCCACTCGTTAAGACATCATCGTAATGAGATCAATGTGACTAAGGGGTTGGTCGCGGGATGATGTGTTACGGAACGAGTAAAGAGACTTGTCGTAACGAGATTGAGCAAGGTATCGGTATACCGACGATCGAATCTCGGGCAAGTGCTATATCGGTAGACAAAGGGAATCGTATACGGGATTGATTGAATCCTTGACATCATGGTTCATCCGATGAGATCATCGTGGAACATGTGGGAGCCAACATGGGTATCCAGATCCCGCTGTTGGTTATTGGCCGGAGAGATGTCTCGGTCATGTCTGCATAGTTCCCGAACCCGTAGGGTCTACACACTTAAGGTTCGATGACGCTAGGGTTATAGGGAATAGATGTACGTGGTTACCGAATGTTGTTCGGAGTCCCGGATGAGATCCCAGACGTCACAAGGAGTTCCGGAATGGTCCGGAGGTGAAGATTTATATATGGGAAGTCCAGTTTCAGTCACCGGAAAGGTTTCGGGGTTTATGGGTATTGTACTCGGACCACCGAAGGGGTTCCGGGGGTCCACCGGGAGGGTCCACCTGCCCCGAAGGACCTAATGGGCTGTAGTTGGGTGGGAACCAGCCCCTTAGTGGGCTGGGGCGCCCCCCCCCAAGGGCCCAAGGCGCCTAGGGTTGGAAACCCTAGGGGGCCGCTGCCCCCCCCGGGGGGGGGCTAGTTGGAAACCCTAAGGGGGCCGCTGCCCCCCCCACCGAGGCCCCCCCTCTAGATGGATCTAGGGGGCCGGCCCCCCTCCCCTTCCCTTATATATATGTGGCACCCCGATCCGCATGGAGCAGGGGGCCTTCGCACGTCAGCCCAGGATAACACCTGACGCACGACAGGTCCATAATACAGCATTCCAGGTACAAAAATATTCATCAAATACATGTATATGAGATTACATCATTGATGAATACAATTATCTGGCATAGCCCTAAGGCTATTAAATGACAGCAGAAGTCTGATAAAAATGGCGGCGGAAGTCTTGGTTTGGCAGCATAACAACTCTTGCTGGGCTCCACAACTCACATGACTGGCAAGATTACGGCCTAGCACGACGGATCAAGCGAGCAATACGGGTACGACCTACAAAACTGGCATGACACGCCAGGTCAGTACATTGAATGTACTTGCAAGACAACCAAATACATAGCATCCAAACAAGCTGCAGACAAAGCAAGAACCGAGCGCATGCAACACCCTATCTCATATCAATTACAAAAATGGCATGATAAAAATCAACTAAGCATGAACAAAATCATAACATCTACTAACATGGCAATGACATGGCATATTAGAACATGATTATAACATTGTAATAGCAAAACATAGAATTTTATCTCAATCATGGCATAACTTAACATGTCAATCAAAGCATAGCATGGCATCAAGGAACTATGCTGAAAATAAACTACCAATATTATCCAATGCAGACATAGCATGTTAACATTATGCAATCATCTTCTATTCTATCATGGTTCTGTAAATGCAAATAATGATATATTATTCCAGCAATGCAACCAAACTTGTGCACCGAGTCCCTCGGACTCTCTTATCAACTGTGATCATCTCTGGATCACAAACACACCACCAAAGTGGTCTTTCTCAAGAACAACTCGTGATCCTTACGGCGATCACAACCACGACCAACACTTGGTCTCCAACCGTGATCCTTATGGCGATCACAACCACGACCAATATTTGGCCCGTGATCCTTACGGCGATCACAACCACTTATCTCATCATCAAAATATCGTCGTGACTCCTCACGACTATCTCATAGTTCAAGTTACCATATTCTTGTTATCACATATTTATTTACCAACTTAATTATTTTGGTTTGTCCTCCATTTCGACCAAGACCTGATAGTGGGACCTACTACGAACTGTTGCTATCAATAGACTTTATACACTCTGCAGAGGTAGCACACTGTACCCACACCACGGAACCCATGGCCTCGTCATCCCATTCGGGTGGACCAACGGCATTTCGACGAAACCAACCTACTGCCATGACGCTCTCCCGGCCACTCCGACCCAATCCCCAACGGGCTGGTCCTGGGTGGCCCCGTGTCTACCAAAGACACCCTGACCACCGTCGTGGTCAACTCCCACTCGGGGACACTCCCACTCGGGGACTGGTACCAAAAATCTCAAAAACGAGCACACAAGGTTATGTCCGCTTACCTGATCAGGGTAAGCACGCCCATAACCTTCCCTAGTGGGAGGCACCGGCGAGAGGTCACGACAATAGCTCGCATTAAGGCCTCCCATAAGGCAAATGTGGCTGCACTGAAAAAGTTCGGTGTGGCGGCACTATGACTCGATCCCATCGATGACGGAGGAGGTTTGTTATTATTAAGTAATTTTATTTCCTTCTCCATCATCATGAACATATTTAACATGAGTGCAACATGCCGCATACAAATGCACGAACAAAATATTGAACTCCTCAAGTGCACAACTATAACATAAAGGACACGACAATAGTATATCAATGGTGCATTACCATCCTCATAACAGTTTATAACGATGACATGCAAATAAAGTAGAGTAGTGGCATGGCATTATTAATAATAACATTCTAATTAACATGGCAAAGGTATCATGAAACACAAGCATGCAAGATAGGCATAAAAGAAATAACTGCCGATGAAAACAATATAAAGCAACTGCAACTACACACACACACAAGGTGCAAGCAAAGTCAACATGCAAGTTCGGGGTTCATGATAAGAGGTTGGCTTGCCTGGGGGTCGACAAATACTCCGGGAAGAAGTGCGAAATGATCACGAAAAGATTTGCCGGAAACAGTTCCTTCTCGGAGGGGGCTGTTTACGGGCAAGGGCAAAAAGGTCATTTTCACTATGTGAAAATATTATGAAAATGACATCAACGGAACGGGCTCGACGAAACGAAGACGTGGGCTTTGGATTCACCTCATTTCGAGTTGTGGGTAAAAAGATATGACCGTTTAACTATCAAGGACCAATCTGTAAAGAAAATCATTACAAACGGGGCCCTAGCAGAAAAATAGATCGCGTCTTTCTTAGAAATACGCTTTCCAGAAAGGAAAGCGCATTCTAACCAGAAGAAGAGGAAGAATACGCTTTCGGTGATTGAAAGCGCATTATCCAGCAATACGCTTTCGCGTGGGGAAAACGACTTCGCGCCTACGGCGCGTCCACTTATCCAACGTGGCGCTCCCCGCCTCGTCGACAGGTGGGGCCCAGAGGTAGGGTCAACACGGGCGGGGCCCGCCTGGCCTTCTTCTTCCTCACGCTCGGGGTCGAGCGAGGCAGCGGGAGGGGATCGCCCCGACGGCGATCGCCGGCGCGTCCGGCCACCTCTCGCGACGGCCGACCTACCCACGAGCTCAGGAGAACGAGGCGCATCTCCTGGTGGGCTCGGTTTCCGGCGAGGAGCGCGGGAGAAGAAGCAGCAGGGCACGCGGCGGAGAGGGGCTTCGGTCTCTGGTGGGCATGGGGTTCTGGTGGGGGAAGTGGAGGGGCGGCGAGCCAGGGAGGATCGACGGGGAGTGGCGCGTCCATCCATGGGCTCAGACTGGGCAGGCGACGGCCGGAGAGAGAGAATGGCCGAGGGGGATCGGCGGCGGCCATTCGGCCATGGAGGGGGGTGTGGAGCTCCGAGGCGAGTGGGGAGGCTTTGAGAGGCGTTGTGGCTGCGGAAGAGCTCGAGGGCTCTACTTATAGCCGCGGGAGAGCTCGGGAAGGGGGGGCGAGGTGGCACGCGGCGTGCGACGTGTCCGTGTGCCGGTGAGGGCGCAGGCATGGCCAAGGCTCACGGGGAGGCACGGGAAGGCGACGAGGGGGATCAAGACGAACGCTAGAGGGTCACGGAGACGAGGAAGGTGTGCGGATGAACGGAGGAAGAAGACATCGGCGAGGAAGACGATGATGCACAGGAGCGCACTATTCTGGTCGTTGGCACGGCTCTCCGGAGAAGAAAACGAAGGGGGGCAGCAGTCCAGAGGGAAGACGGCGACGAGGGGAGCTACTGCACATTAATGGCGAGGCCAGAGGCGGTCGGGGCAGCGATGCCGACGACCACAGTGGCTAGACCACCGTTTTGGCTGGTTACACGCGTGGTCACCACTGGCATGGCACGCTCTGGGGTTTTAACTGATGTAAATTCATGTCTACCGCGTAGTCCTTCCAGCGTGGAGTGTTACCATGGTGAAAGATCGGGCAGAGACAAATGGAGATGAGTGAAACAAGCTCCACAAGTTTGCTGTTGCAAACTTGGCAACATCCTAGAGATTAAACCAGAGAGGGTAAATGGTAAACTTGATGTCCGGGAGGCTTGGGGTAGAAAGGACTACGGTCCTGGGAGTTTTGAGGTAAAATGGACAACTATTTACCATAGTTGCTGTACAACCACCAAAACTGACCCAGAAACTTAATCATGATGAAACACTCACTAGGAGTGATGGACTGGGCTATAACTTGGCAAAGCCTGATGATTTGAACATACCATGATGCTGTAAAAAGTTCATACCAAATGGACTCACCAAAATGGTACTTCCTTCACAGCTATCATTTCTGTCCAAAAACTTCAGAAAAATCCTCAGGGCAATTGGTCAAGTGAAATGAGCCACAATCTTGTGGAGATAGGTTATATGAGTAGGAGAAGGCCTGGAAAAATTATCCGCCATAATGGAGAAAGATAAAATACACTTGCTTCACAAACTGAAAATTTGGACAGAAAACAAGAATTGCTCCTGTGCTCACATAGTTCAATGAAATGAACTGAATTTGGGGGAGGATAATTATTTGAGATACTTGAGAGGATTGAAAAGTTTCATCCCATTTGGAAACACTATGAAGGTACTTCCTTCACAAACTTGTGTTCTGGTCAGAAACTTTGAAAAATTGCACAGGGAGCAAGGTTGAATGGATTGAGCTCATCTTTGGTATCCATGGGTTATTTAACAATGTTAAACACCCTGCCAAATTGCAGCTCAATTGGACTTAGAAATAAAGCACTTCCTTTGCAAAATTTCAGAGAAGGCAGAAACTTGCATTGGATCATGTGCCAAATTTTGAACTGTGGAATCATGATATTAGGATGGAACTAGTGATTATATAGCAAGGACAAGCTCCACAATTTATGTGTGAATTTTCTCTGCTATAAAAATAGTAGTTCCTTTGGAAATTGGCAGAAATGCAATATTGGCATTAAATAGGAAAAGGCAATTTTCCTTATTTAATTATGGCCAATATACTTGCCAGAGCTTGGATTAGGCATAAGCATCAACTCCACCAATTCTCATGAATTTAGGAGATGGCTAGATATGCCTTTGGATTTTATTCCTTGGAAAGGCAAGAAAAGGAATAAATCATAATTCAAAAATATTGCATTGGACTTAGCAATATTTTTGCATATCCAAGGTTAAGAAAGATAGGATGATCTCTGGATCAATTGGGAGGATCAACAGAACAAGGAAAATGGTGGCTCCTTTGTAATCACAAGGGCATATCCAAATTCCAAAAATTTGGAATTAGGGTTTAAGAGGAATTGAGCTGATGCAAATGAGGTCTTGCCCACTGAAAAAGACATGAGCAGGATTTTGAAAGGTTGGAAATGACAAAATTTTCTCAGGGTCATCCAGCAAACTCAGGAGAAAATTTTGAAAATGAGTGCCAGGAGAGAATAACAGCACAAAAATTGATAACCCAATTTTGGGGCTGTTACAACTCTTCCCCCCTTAAAAAGAAATCTCGTCCTCGAGATTCCTAGGGTTACAGCACAAACGAAAGAATAACAACTCCGGAGAAAAACCTCGGGGTTAATTTTTAACCCTTTGGTTAAATTCAAACGAGTTGGGGGCACCGAGAAAAAAATCGCGGATTCCTCCACGAAACGTAGGTGTCGAGGTAGAATCAAGGGTGAAACCTGTATCGGGGTAGATGTACTGGATCGAGTGAAATAAAATTGGCAGTGTTTCTCCGGAAATGAAATCAGGAAAAAGAATTAGAGACGAGGAATTTCCAAGCGGAAATGCCTCTGCGGGGTTTCTAGAGTTGGAAATTCGGCACACGGCGTATGCACAGATAGATAGGGATATGTGACTTTGCATTTCCCCGAGTACTGCCCGAATGTACTCGTGGGTGAACCGGGTATGCGTGCAGTATGTAGAAAAATCTAAACTAGCAAACAGACAGAGGCAATAAACATGCAACAAAAAACACACCAGGCAAAATCATTCTATGGTGTTTTAATGCTAGTGGGTATATGTACTCCTGATATACATATACCTACACCAGCGCGCATTTTATTATAGACTCGAGACGAGTCAGGGTTAATTTAGTGTATGTGATCTACTAATTAAAATCTTGTTAGCAACACAGTGTCAACCCTGTCAAACATTTCTGCTTGACAGAGAGACAAGCAAAAACAACACAAAAACAAAAGCACAAAAACATACATAGAACACAGCATACGGACTACAACAGTACCAGCAGACAACAGAACACGAACGTGCTACGCGCTAAATGAAGCAACTCATCTAGGGATACATAGTTCTACCCTCATATCGAGGATGAACCGACAGACTGATCATCTTACTGCTTGACTGAGGTCATGCAGAGGATTTGCCTTGCTGGGGCTCTCCGGGAGGACGAAGACTGAGCCAATCTCCATCTTCATCATCCGACACTACTATGGGTTGGGGTTCGGCTGCTGGGGGTGTGACTGAAATTGATCCGAGCAAATGCTGCTGGTGGATCTGTAAAAGATCCTTGTCGAGGGTGACGATGTTGGGTCTAGGCCACAACACGGGTTGAGAGGACAGCACTGGTTCGGATGACGTTGGACAAATGACTTGAGATGCGAATTTACGAGCCTCACGGTAAGCTTCCTTGACGACTCGCACCGCATCGTTGTCCAGAGTTTGAAACTCTGCAAGCATCTGGGAAATCATCATCCCCTGGGCGGTAATATACTGCACCAGGCGAGCGATTGCGGGGTCATCTCCTTGGCTAGCGGGAGAAGGCTGCATTCCTACCTCTGTCACAATGGGGTAGAAGCAGAAATCACGCCTTGCTGCCATATGCGGGTATCTGGTTCGGAGGTGAAGCATAGCTTCCACAGCAGCGGCCTGAATGGCTAAATCAGAGGTAGGCATAGCTCTACCCTGAAAAACCAACGGCTGGCCATCCGCTGCTAGGCTGATGCACACTCTTGCATCGAAGCGATGAAGGTGAGGGACGGGTGATGATTGGAACACCAGGTAATCGGGGCTAGCCTTACAGCCAAAGGCTTTGGTGAGCATCTCAGCAAGAAGGGGTGGTTGACGGCACCGGTGCGGCTGTGAAACTTGGGAGCTTTGAAGGTGCCAGTCATGGCTGGAGTGCTACTAGCTAGGCTTCTCTGCAGGGACATGGTTGACTGAGGGGTGAGCGATACAGCGAGCGGAAAGGGGGCTTTTATAGGCAGCTATGCGAGACATGCCCGCATGGTGTGGCCCCTTTCCCTTAATGGTGAAGGGTGAGCGGTGTGGCCGATCCGAAAGGATATGGTTGCTATTCGTGCCACGGATAACTAGGCGGGGACAGCGGGGTGAGGACGTGTCGGTCCCGACTGCGCCACCTGTTGATTAACAGTGGCCATGCCGTATGCAGGGATGGGTCAAATCCCTTAGGGCCATTACCGGTTAATGGTAGCGGTGATCTAATACTAGGATAACCTATGCCAGCCTGGCTGCTCTGATACCATGCCCTGTGGCACCCCGATCCGCATGGAGGGGGCCTTCCCACGTCAGCCCAGGATAACACCTGACGCACGACAGGTCCATAATACAGCATTCCAAGTACAAAAATATTCATCAAATACATGTATATGAGATTACATCATTGATGAATACAATTATCTGGCATAGCCCTAAGGCTATTAAATGACAGCGGAACTCTGATAAAAATGGCGGCGGAAGTCTTGGTTTGGCAGCATAACAACTCTGGCTGGGCTCCACAACTCACAGGACTGGCAAGATTACGGCCTAGCACGACGGATCAAGCGAGCAATACGGGTATGACCTACAAAACTGGCATGACACGCCAGGTCAGTACATTGAATGTACTTGCAAGACAACCAAATACATAGCATCCAAACAAGCTGCAGACAAAGCAAGAACCGAGCGCATGCAACACCCTATCTCATATCAATTACTAAACATGGCATGATAAAAATCAACTAAGCATGAACAAAATCATAACATCTACTAACATGGCAATGACATGGCATATCAGAACATGATTATAACATTGTAATAGCAAAACATAGAATTTTATCTCAATCATGGCATAACTTAACATGTCAATCAAAGCATAGCATGGCATCAAGAAACTATGCTGAAAATAAACTACCAATAATATCCAATGCAGACATAGCATGTTAACATTATGTAATCATCTTCTGTTCTATCATGGTTCTTTAAATGCAAATAATGATATATTATTCCAGCAATGCAACCGAACTTGTGCACCGAGTCCCTCGGACTCTCTTATCAACTGTGATCATCTCTGGATCACAAACACACCACCAAAGTGGTCTTTCTCAAGAACAACTCGTGATCCTTACGGCGATCACAACCACGACCAATATTTGGCCCGTGATCCTTACGGCGATCACAACCACTTATCTCATCATCAAAATATCGTCGTGACTCCTCACGACTATCTCATAGTTCAAGTTACCATATTCTTGTTATCACATATTTATTTACCAACTTAATTATTTCGGTTTGTCCTCCATTTCGACCAAGACCTGATAGTGGGACCTACTACGAACTGTTGCTATCGATAGACTTTATACACTCTGCAGAGGTAGCACACTGTACCCACACCACGGAACCCATGGCCTCGTCATCCCATTCGGGTGGACCAACGACATTCCAACAAAACCAACCTACTGCCATGACGCTCTCCCGGCCACTCCGACCCAATCCCCAACGGGCTGGTCCTGGGTGGCCCCGTGTCTACCAAAGACACCCTGACCACCGTCGTGGTCAACTCCCACTCGGGGACACTCCCACTCGGGGACTGGTACCAAAAATCTCAAAAACGAGCACACAAGGTTATGTCCGCTTACCTGATCAGGGTAAGCACGCCCATAACCTTCCCTAGTGGGAGGCACCGGCGAGAGGTCACGACAATAGCTCGCATTAAGGCCTCCCATAAGGCAAATGTGGCTGCACTGAAAAAGTTCGGTTGGCGGCACTATGACTCGATCCCATCGATGACGGAGGAGGTTTGTTATAATTAAGTCATTTTATTTCCTTCTCCATCATCATGAACATATTTAACATGAGTGCAACATGCCGCATACAAATGCACGAACAAAATATTGAACTCCTGAAGTGCACAACTATAACATAAAGGACACGACAATAGTATATCAACGGTGCATTACAATCCTCATAACAGTTTATAATGATGACATGCAAATAAAGTAGAGTAGTGGCATGGCATTATTAATAATAACATTCTAATTAACATGGCAAAGGTATCATGAAACACAAGCATGCAAGATAGGCATAAAGAAATAACTGCCGATGAAAACGATATAACACAACTGCAACTACACACACACACAAGGTGCAAGCAAAGTCAACATGCAAGTTCGGGGTTCATGATAAGAGGTTGGCTTGCCTGGGGGTCGACAAATACTCCGGGAAGAAGTGCGAAATGATCGTGAAAAGATTTGCCGGAAACAGTTCCTTCTCGGAGGGGGCTGTTTACGGGCAAGGGCAAAAAGGTCATTTTCACTGTGTGAAAATATTATGAAAATGACATCAACGGAACGGGCTCGACGAAACGAAGACGTGGGCTTTGGATTCACCTCATTTGGAGTTGTGGGTAAAAAGATATGACCGTTTAACTATCAGGGACCAATCTGTAAAGAAAATCATTACAAATGGGGCCCTAGCAGAAAAACAGATCGCGTCTTTCTTAGAAATACGCTTTCCAGAAAGGAAAGCGCATTCTAACCAGAAGAAGAGGAAGAATACGCTTTCGGTGATTGAAAGCGCATTATCCAGCAATACGCTTTCGCGTGGGGAAAATGACTTCGCGCCTGGGGCGCGTCCACTTATCCAATGTGGCGCTCCCCGTCTCGCCGATAGGTGGGGCCCAGAGGCAGGGTCAACGCTGGCGGGGCCCACCTGGCCTTGTTCTTCCTCGCGCTCGGGGTCGAGCGAGGCAGCGGGAGGGGATCGCCCCGACGGCGATCGCCGGCGCGTCCGGCCACCTCTCGCGACGGCCGACCTACCCACGAGCTCAGGAGAACGAGGCGCATCTCCTGGTGGGCTCGGTTGCCGGCGAGGAGCGCGGGAGAAGAAGCAGCAGGGCACGCGGCGGAGAGGGGCTTCGGGCTCTGGTGAGCATGGGGTTCTGGTGGGGGAAGCGGAGGGGCGGCGAGCCACGGAGGCTCGACGGGGAGTGGCGCGTCCATCCATGGGCTCAGACTGGGCAGGGGACGGCCGGAGAGAGAGAATGGCCGAGGGGGATCGGCGGCGGCCATTCGGCCATGGAGGGGGATGTGGAGCTCCGAGGCGAGTGGGGAGGCTTTGAGAGGCGTTGTGGCTGCGGAAGAGCTCGAGGGCTCTACTTATAGCCGCGGGAGAGCTCGGGAAGGGGGCGAGGTGGCACGCGGCGTGCGACGTGTCCGTGCGCCGGTGAGGGCGCAGGCGCGGCCAAGGCTCACGGGGAGGCACGGGAAGGCGACGAGGGGGATCAAGACGAACGCCAGAGGGTCACGGAGACGAGGAAGGCGTGCGGACGAACGGAGGAAGAAGACATCGGCGAGGAAGACGACGATGCACAGGAGCGCACTATTCCGGTCGTTGGCACGGCTCTCCGGAGAAGAAAACGAAGGGGGGCAACAGTCCAGAGGGAAGACGACGACGAGGGGGGGCTACTGGACATTAATGGCGAGGCCAGAGGCGGTCGGGGCAGCGATGCCGACGACCACAGTGGCTAGACCACCGTTTTGGCTGGTTACACGCGTGTTCACCACTGGCATGGCACGCTCTGGGGTTTTAACTGATGTAAATTCATGTCTACCGCGTAGTCCTTCCAGCGTGGACTGTTACCATGGTGAAAGATCGGGCAGAGACAAATGGAGATGAGTGAAACAAGCTCCACAAGTTTGTTGTTGCAAACTTGGCAACATCCTAGAGATTAAACCAAAGAGGGTAAATGGTAAACTTGATGTCCGGGAGGTTTGGGGTAGAAAGGACTATGGTCCTGGGAGTTTTGAGGTAAAATGGACAACTATTTACCATAGTTGATGTACAACCACCAAAACTGACCCAGAAACTTAATCATGACGAAACACTCACTAGGAGTGATGGATTGGCTATAACTTGGCAAATCCTGATGATTTGAACATACCATGATGCTATAAAAAGTTCATACCAAATGGACTCACCAAAATGGTACTTCCTTCACAGCTATCATTTCTGTCCAAAAACTTCAGAAAAATCCTTAGGGCAATTGGTAGGGTGAAATGAGCCACAATCTTGTGGAGATAGGTTATATGAGTAGGAGAAGGCCTGGAAACATTATCAGCCATAATGGAGCAAGATAAAATATACTTGCTTCACAAACTGAAAATTTGGACAGAAAACAAGAATTGCTCCTGTGCTCACATAGTTCAACAAAATGAACTGAATTTGGGTGGAGGATAATGATTTGAGATACTTGAGAGGATGGAAAAGTTTCATCCCATTTGGAAACACTATGAAGGTACTTCCTTCCCAAACTTGTGTTCTGGTCAGAAACTTTGAAACATTGCACAGGGAGCTAGGGTGAATGGATTGAGCTCATCTTTGGTATCCATGGGTTATTTAACAATGTTAAACACCCTGCCAAATTGCAGCTCAATTGGACTTAGCAATAAATCACTTCCTTTGCAAAATTTCAGAGAAGGCAGAAACTTGCATTGGATCATGTGCCAAATTTTGAACTGTGGAATCATGATATTAGGATGGAACTAGTGATTATATAGCAAGGACAAGCTTCACAATTTATGTGGGAATTTTCTCTGCTATAAAAATAGTAGTTCCTTTGGAAATTGGCAGAAATGCAATATTGGCATTAAATAGGAAAAGGCAATTTTCCTTATTTAATTATGGCCAATATACTTGCCAGAGCTTGGATTAGGCATAAGCATCAATTCCAGCAATTCTCATGAATTTAGGAGATGGCTAGATATGCCTTTGGATTTTATTCCTCAGAAAGGCAAGAAAAGGAATAAATCATTATTCAAAAATATTGCATTGGACTTAGCAATATTTTTGCATATCCAAGGTTAAGAAAGATAGGATGATCTCTGGGATCAATTGGGAGGATCAACAGAACAAGGAAAATGGTGGCTCCTTTGTAATCACAAGGGCATATCCAAATTCCAAAAATTTGGAATTAGGGTTTAGAGGAATTGAGCTGATGCAAATGAGGTCTTGCCCACTGAAAAAGACATGAGTAGGATTTTGAAAGGTTGGAAATGACAAAAATTTCTCAGGGTCATCCAGCAAACTTAGGAGAAAATTTTGAAAATGAGTGCCAGGAGAGAATAACAGCACAAATATTGATAACCCAATTTTGGGGCTGTTACAATATAGTGGGGATTTTGGGGCTGCCAGAGACACGAGTCTCCCTCTCTCTTGGCGCAGCCCTACCCCTCTCCCTCCTCGTCTCTCGCAGTGCTTGGCGAAGCCCTGCTAGAGTGCCACACTCCTCCACCACCACCACGCCGTCGTGCTGCTGCTGGACGGAGTCTTCCCCAACCTCTCCCTCTCTCCTTGCTGGATCAAGGTGCGGGAGACGTCACCGGGCTGCACGTGTGTTGAACGCGGAGGCACCGTTGTTCGATGCTAAGATCGGAATCGGCCATGATCTGAATCGCTTCGTGTACGACTTCACCGACCGTGTTCTTGCAACGCTTCCGCATCGCGATCTTCAAAGGTATGAAGATGCACTCCCCTCTCGTTGCTAGTAAACTTATTGATCTTGGTGATGCGTAGAAAATTTTTAATTTCTGCAACAATCCCCAACAAGATTAATAATTTCTATAAAATAAAACCACCACCGTGCTCTAAAAGATATAAGTGAAGCACTAGAGCAAAAACTATATAGCTCAAAAGATATAAGTGAAGCACATAGAGTATTCTAATAAATTCCGAATCATGTGTGTCTCTCTCAAAAGGTGTGTACAGCAAGGATGATTGTGACAACTAAAAAGCTAAGACTCAAATCATACAAGACGCTCCAAGCAAAACACATATCATGTGGTGAATAAAAATATAGCTCCAAGTAAAGTTACCGATAGACGAAGACGAAAGAGGGGATGCCTTCCGGGGCATCCCCAAGATTAGGCTTTTGGTTGTCCTTGAATTTTACCTTGGGGTGCCTTGGGCATCCCTAAGCTTAGGCTCTTGCCAATCCTTGTTCCATAATTCATCAAATCTTTACCCAAAACTTGAAAACTTCACAACACAAAACTTAACAGAAAATCTCATGAGCTCTGTCAGCGAAAGAAAACAAAACACCACTTCAAGGTACTGTAATGAACTCATTCTTTATTTATATTGGTGTTAAACCTACTGTATTCCAACTTCTCTATGGTTTATAAGCTCTTTTACTAGCCATAGATTCATCAAAATAAGCAAACAACACACGAAAAACAGAATCTGTCAAAAACAGAACAGTCTGTAGTAATCTGAAACTAACGCAAACTTGTGGAACTCAGAAAAATCTACCAAAATAGTACGACCTATATAATTTTTTTATTGATCTACTGCAATTGGAATCAGTATTTTATCACATTCTGGTGATTTTTAACGATTGTTTTCGTGAACAGAAAGTTTCTGGAATTTTCAGCAAGATCAAATAACTATCATCCAAGAAGATCCTATAGGTTTAACTTGGCACAAACACTAATTAAACATAAAACCACATCTAAACAGAAGCTAGATGGATTATTTATTCCTAAACAGAAGCAAAAACCAAAAAACCAAAATAAATTTGGGTTGCCTCCCAACAAACGCTATCGTTTAACGCCCCTAGCTAGACATAAAAGCGAGGATAGATCTAGGTATTGCCATCTTTGGTAGGCAATACATAGGTGGCTCTCATAATAGATTCATATGGTAATTTAATTTTCTTTCTAGGGAAGTGTTCCATGCCTTTCCTTAACGGAAATTGGAATCTAATATTCCCTTCCTTCATATCAATGATTGCACCAATCGTTCTAAAGAAAGGTCTACCAAAAATAATAGGACATGAAGGATTGCAATCTATATCAAGAACAATGAAATCTACGGGCACATAGTTCCTATTTGCAACAATAAGAACATCATTAATTCTTCCCATAGTTTTCTTAATGGTGGAATCCGCAAGGTGCAAATTTAAAGAACAATCATCAAATTCACGGAAACCTAACAAATCACATAAAGTTTTTGGAATCGTGGAAACACTAGCACCCAAATCACACAAAGCATAGCATTCATGATCTTTAATTTTAATTTTAATTGTAGGTTCCCATTCATCATAAAGTTTTCTAGGGATAGAAACTTCCAACTCAAGTTTTTCTTCATAAGATTGCATTAAAGCATCAACGATATGTTTAGTAAAAGCTTTATTCTGACTATAAGCATGAGGAGAATTTAGCACGGATTGCAACAAGGAAATACAATCTATCAAAGAGCAATTATCATAATTAAATTCCTTGAAATCCAAGATAGTGGGTTCGTTGCTATCTAAATTTTTAACCTCTTCAATCCCACTTTTAACAATTTTAGCATCAAGATCTAAAAACTCCGAATCATTGGGACGCCTTTTAACTAAAGTTGACTCATCTCCAGTCCCATCATTATCAAGATTCATATTGCAAAACAAAGATTTAATAGGGGACACATCAATAACCTTTAGATCTTCATCTTTATTCTCATAAAAACTAGAAGAACACGCCTTCACAAAGCAATTTCTTAGCACGCATCCTAGCAGTTCTTTCTTTGCACTCATCAATGGAAATTCTCATGGCTTTGAGAGACTCATTGATATCATGCTTAGGTGGAATAGATCTAAGCTTCAAAGAATCAACATCAAGAGAAATTCTATCCACGTTCCTAGCCAATTCATCAACCTTAAGCAAATTTTCTTCAAGCAAAGCATTGAAATTCTTTTGCGAATTCATAAACTCTTTAACACTAGTCTCAAAATCAGAGGGCAACTTATTAGAATTTCCACAAGAATTGTTGTAGGAATTACCATAATTATTAGAGGAATTACTAGGGAACGGCCTAGGATTAAAGTTTCCTCTATACGCGTTGTTGCCAAAATGATTCCTACCAACAAAATTCACATCCATAGTTTCATTATTATTCTCAATAAAAGTAGACAAAGGCATATCATTAGGATCAGAAGAAACACTCTTATTAGCAAACAATTTCATAAGTTCATCCATCTTTCGACTCAAAACATTAATTTCTTCAATCGCATGAACCTTTTTATTAGTAGATCTTTCAGTGTGCCATTGAGAATAATTAATCATAATATTCTAGGAGTTTAGTAGCTTCTCCTAAAGTGATTTCCATAAAGCGGCCGAATCTAAAAGATTTCTAGAAGGAAAATTCAATCCGGCATAGAAATTTTGTATAATCATCCACAAATTCCATTAGTTTCATCCTTTCCCAAGCTTGTGCAACATGTTCATGATCAAGTTGCTTAAAATTCATAATATCGTTTCTAAGAGAGATGATCTTAGCGGGAGGGAAATACTTAGAGATAAAAGCATCTTTGCACTTATTCCAAGAATCAATACTATTTTAGGCAAAGATGAAAACCAAGTTTTAGCGCGATCTCTAAGAGAAAACGGAAATAGCTTCAATTTAACAATATCATTATCCACATCTTTCTTCTTTTGCATATCACACAAATCAACAAAGCTATTTAGATGGGTAGCGGCATCTTCACTAGGAAGGCCGGCGAATTGATCTTCCATGACAAGATTCAACAAAGCAGCATTAATTTCACAAGATTCAGCTTCGGTAAGAGGAGCAATCGGAGTGCTAAGAAAATCATTGTTGTTGGTATTGGCAAAGTCACACAATTTAGTATTATCTTGAGCCATCGTGACAAGCAAGCAATCCAACACACGAGCAAACAAGAAGCAAGCGAAAAAGAGGCGAACGGAAAAGAGGGCGAATAAAACGACAAGGGTGAAGTGGGGGAGAGGAAAACGAGAGGCAAATGGCAAATAATGTAATGCGAGGGATAAGAGTTTGTGATGGGTACTTGGTATGTCTTGACTTGTGCGTAGACTCCCCGGCAACGGCGCCAGAAATCCTTCTTGCTACCTCCTGAGCACTGCGTTGGTTTTCCCTTGAAGAGGAAAGGATGATGCAGCAAAGTAGCGTAAGTATTTCCCTCAGTTTTTGAGAACCAAGGTATCAATCCAGTAGGAGGCCACGCTCAAGTCCCTCATACCTACACAAACAAATAAGAACCTTGCAACCAACGCGATAAAGGGGTTGTCAATCCCTTCATGACCACTTGCAAAAGTGAGATCTGATAGAGATGATAAGATAATATTTTTGGTATTTTTATGATAAAGATAAAAAAGTAAAGATTGCAAAGTAAACAAAGATAAAAATAGCTTGTTGACGGGAGATTAATATGATGGAAAATAGACCCCGGGGCCATAGGTTTCACTAGTGGCTTCTCTCAAGATAGCATAAGTATTACGGTGGGTAACGAATTACTGTCGAGCAATTGATAGAATTGAGCATAGTTATGAGAATATCTAGGTATGATCATGTATATACGCATCACGTCCGTGACAAGTAGACCGACTCCTGCCTGCATCTACTACTATTACTCCACACATCGACCGCTATCTAGCATGCATCTAGAGTATTAAGTTCATAAGAATGGAGTAACGCTTTAAGCAAGATGACATGATGTAGAGGGATAAACTCATGCAATATGATATAAACCCCATCTTTTTATCCTCGATGGCAACAATACAATACGTGTCGTTTCCCCTACTGTCACTGGGATCGAGCACCGCAAGATTAAACCCAAAGCTAAGCACTTCTCCCATTGCAAGAAAGATCAATCTAGTAGGCCAAACCAAACTGATAATTCGAAGAGACTTGCAAAGATAACCAATCATACATAAAAGAATTCAGAGGAGATTCAAATATTGTTCATAGATAATCTTGATCATAAACCCACAATTCATCGGATCTCAACAAACACACCGCAAAAGAAGATTACATCAAATAGATCTCCAAGGGAATCGAGGAGAACTTTGTATTACATCAAATAGCTATCGGACAACTAAGATCACTTCGGAATGAAGAGGATTTTACCGTGCATTATAACAATGGAAACCCCAATACATACGAGTAGTAGGGGTATTGAAATTCTCATCAATTAAAGGTTAGGGCTCGGTTTCCGGTTGACTTTTCGAATCCTATCCTCTGTTTCTGGTTAAACCAATTAGAACCTTCCCGCAAGAAATCAGTGGAAGGAAAAGAACTACTCCTCCCTCTAAAGCCGAAGGAAAGACTGCAAGTTTTGAATGACTTTCTAGTCAGATCGTTCCTGCGTTTCGAATGTGGAAGACCCCGAAGACTAGGAGAATTTGAAGGCTCTCAAGAATTTCCGGATTGGTATGACCTAGGAAGGCTACCCTTATGGAACTTATCAGACTATGGAAGCTGTCAATACCCGAGATCAAGGTGTCGGAGAAAGACCGGAGCATGGAGCGTTAAATGTTTTTGTCAAGAAAACCCTAAGGCAGGAGATGTAAACTATGAAATGATAGATCATGGCAATGGCAAGGGCAGAAACACGGCTATCCATGATGTTATCGCCCGCTTATGCTATTGACATGGTGCTGAGTTAAACATGCATTTCATCGGAGGGATTGGATGACAAAGGGCTAATGGAGAACCTATCGACAAAAGATAAAGTTTTAACCTTAACTGGAGTATCGCCAGGATCTGGAGTATTACATCAAGAATTTCAGATGGACCTTCTGGAAGCCGTATTCGACAAGGAAGTATTCCTTGAAGAACTCAGGACCCAGAAGCTGAAAGTAGCTAAGTTGGAGGAGCAAAACCTCGAGATACCGAAGATTCGTCGGGAACTGAAGGATAGTAGGACCATGGTTCATGCCAAGGATGTTGAAACCCATAAGTTTGAAATGTAACTCCATAATATTAAAGGACGTCATGAGAGACTTCGCGTCAATAGAGATGATATGGCAAAAGAACTTGAGAAGGACAAGCACGATCGAAAGAAGCCATCGGAGACATGAACAAGACTTGAAGAGTTGGCGACTTTGAAGATTTATTGACCTTTAGAAGACCAAACCCCTATTATATACCTACGTTAGAGGCGACGATTGTGAGCTGTCATTTGTTTGATGTTTTTCCGACAGCCACAAAATAAAATTCGTCTTTTCAAAACTATTGTTTGTATTGTGTGTATCCCTCTCTATCTCTCTTCTCCCACCCCCAAAACCCTTGGACCCTATAGAGGATGAATGGAGATGAGCTTGTATTTTCTGGACCGATGAGTCAATTGGAGACAGACCGATAGATTCAGAACATGGAGGATCACATGAAGAATAACCCTATAGTCGGAAAGGATATGACCCAGCATGCTCTTCAGTGCTTTGAAAGAGGTGATACTACTTGGTGGAGGATGTACCAAACCATCAATGGATGGCAAGGAATAACACTTGGAAAGAATTAAGCTGTCTATGCTAAAGTCTCGTCTTGTGTCCCAGAAATTGAAGCCTTATGGAAATGGTATGAAGAAACCCTGTGCATGCAAGCTTTGTGGAGAAATAGGACACAACCATAAAGAACACAAGGACGAATGCCCTAATTGTGAAGGAAGTCACCCAGCTGAAGAATGCCAACTAGGCAGACCACTTGTTTCTTGTGTGAAGGGACTACCCACTACCCTGCTCAGTGTCACACTTACCCCATGGTACAAAGAACCATCCAGCAGAAGAAAGAAGCAATGAAAGGAGCCCTCGTGGAAATTTTAGAAGAACCTGTGATGAAGGAAGAGGTAGAGGACACACCCAAAGAAGAACCAATTAAACCTTGCACCAAGTCATGCTATTCATGTGGAGAAGAAGGACACATCTCCTAGAATTGTATGAATGGGGACCTAGTAGAAATCCCGACAGAGGAAGTAGAGTATGACCCACAGGAAATAGAAGCCCTGGTTGGAACAGAAAAGTCCAGGAAGAGAAATAGATTGGATTCCAAGAAGGACCTGAGTCATATCATATGTTTTAGGTGCAGAGAGTCACGGCACTACTTCAGCAGTTGCCCTAAAAGGAAGCCGAGGACCCAGGGAGGCTATGTAACCACAAGGAAACCTCTAGACTTGTCAGAAGTAATATGTTTCTGCTGTAATGAAGCAGGGCACTTTGCCAGAGATTGACCCAAAGAGAAGGAGACTTGGGATAAATAGTTGAGTCTGTGAAGAATATAGTAGTAGTAGTGGAAACAATTATTTTATATTGAGGATTGAGTTGAGGCATGTGATGGAAATGCAGGAGATTGTAGTAATTTGAGAATCAATAAAGTTAGCATCGTTGGTACTGATACGGATTTTATGAGTTGTTACTCTATGAAGAAAGATTTTGACCATTTTCGAGGATATGAGAAATATGGTCTATGGATGAATTGGAGCATTTTAAGGGTGGTAGTACCCTGTGAGGAGCCTTGACCCCTGGAAAGGATAATGATATTCCACGAAGTGGACTTTGGACAAAATAAGTACGAGTTATATCTCGATATGCGGGATACCCAAGAATATGAAGGGGTGAAGTATTATTGGATATAAAGGAGGTAGAATGTTGGTTATGGAGCAATTGTAACTCCATGATGAGTCTGAGTAATCACGTCTTAGTTTGGCACCAATAGAAGGAAGGGAGACAGTACAATTGGATGGATTTAAGAATGCTAGGAAGCTGGATGTTGAAATAGTGATCAGTTGCCCAATGATGAGTTTAAGGTTTACAAGTGAGGAGATGGGCCATAACCCACAGGCCCCAGGACCTGCCAAGAAGCAAGCACACTCTTGCTGAAGGAAAAACCCTGGAAGAAGTTACGACCTTATCAATAGACGATCTTATAGGAGTGACGCAAAACCTGAGATATGTGAAGGAATGATAGATGTTTGTTTGGCTTGCAGAATCAATGGATTATCCGAACTTAGTTCGTCGATAAGAGAAATTATGCAATGCTTGTGAGGATGACCGAGTGTTAGAATGCGAGATTCACTAAACCATATACAAGGTAATGATTTGGGTGCGGGATGGATTGATCACCATACCGATTTACTCTTATTATTCGCTTTGCTATATGGGATGGTAAATCTGAGTGACTTACCTATAGTAGAGAGACGATGATATCAAAACCTTGTTTAAACCTTAGAATGGTATGACAATTTTCCCTTGTACAAGGCAGCTGTTGCCAATCGTAGGTCATACCGTGAGAATGAAGCCCAGACCCATTTCTAGCAGGAGAAACCATAAATTGTTGACCACCATGAGATATCGATAGTTGTTTAGTATTCGCGCCAGACCCGTCAGCTAAGAAGATCCAGTCACAGGAGAACCTTATCAAGATGAAAGGATAGAAGGATTGCGGTAAAGGTTATGCCACTACCGGAAGAGCCCAGAGAAGAAATTTTCCTGAGAATCTGAGAAGACCGACACTGTCAAGAATAAGGATGGAGTATATGAGTTTTGATGGAACCGTAACCATGCTTCTAAGGGTGGTAGCACCCCAGACCCCCGGTGACGATCGATGGATTTTGAGAAGATCCCCAAACCTAACCTATTTCTTTCTAGCCTCTCCGAATCTCGAGGACGAGATTCATTTTAAGGGTGGTAGGTTTGTAACATCCCAAAATTCTAAATTATGGAATGTTATAATAAATAAATAGATTGATTGTTTGTTTGATTGTTGTGTGATTGATTGACTGAAAGTGAGTGAAATTCGAAACTTTTAAAAGTTAAATGAGAGGGAATAAAAGGACTTTCCCAAACTTTCATTTTGCATTTATGATCTCCGTGAATTCAAATTCTTTCCAAATACAAAATCCTAGAGAGAAGATGACATGACTTCTTCCATTTAAATAAATGAAAAGGGTTTTTGGAAAATATTTGAATTTCATTTGGAAATATTTTCCAACTCAGAAACTTTATGCAACTCAATGATTTTCACGAGAGAAGATAAAATGACTTCTTCAAATTATATGAAATACGAGTTGGAAGTTTCAAACATTTCAAATTTAAAGCCCCTTTCAAATTATTTTCAATTTGGAGTCATTTGGATTTTATTCAAATTATTTTTCTCCAAAAATAAAATATATGGAAATTAGGGTAAAATGATTCCCTACAACAGAATATTGGAGAGAAATAAATTTGAAATCATTTTGGTATTTTTAAAATGATTTTTATTAGGTTTTATTGCAATAGTAGCACTGTTTGCTTTATTTAATTTTTTGTGGATTTTATTTGATTCTAGCAAAATGTCCAGATTGTAGAAAATCTGTTTCTGAAAATTTTGATATATAATATGCCTATATTATATATATTTTTGGTTTATTTTATTTTCTGTAAAACAAATTGTTTTAAAAAAACAATCCGCCGGACCGGGCCGGCCCAGCCAACCGGGCCAGGCGGCGGCCCAGCCCCGCGCCGTCCCCGAGCTGGCGACGGACTCCGCCGCCCGTACGCCATCGCCGCCGCGCCGACCTCGGCGTCCGTGCCGAGTCCGGACTCTCCTGTCCCCTCACGCAAGCATCTCCGCCCCGGCCTTTATAAGCCGCACCCCGGCTCCCCTTTCCTCCTCGCAAGCCACCGCAGCCGCGCCGCACTCGCCGGATCTCGCCACCGCCGCCGCAGCTCCGCCGCCCTGTCCCGCACTCCACCGCCGCCGGCGCCACCATCGACTCCGTCGCACCGCGCCGCCCCTCCCCGACTGCTCCGCTGCCCTCCTCGACCATCGTCGCCGCCTCCCCGCGCGCAGCCGATGCCGTCGCCGCTGTTTGCTCCGTCGCCGGCGAATCCCAGCGTCGTGGTAACCGCCGCCCCTCCCCTCGCCGTTGGATCTGGATCCAACGATCCAGATCTTTCTGATTTTTTCTTCTTCTTTTTCTTTTTGTTTTTATTTAGCAAGCGTTCGCTAGGTTAGCTTCAGAAGTGAACGTGTTCATCGTTTATGCTTTTAAAGCGGATGTTCGTCCGATAGTTTTCTGTCACGTAGCCAGGGACCCAGATGTAATTATCTTTTCTTACAGATTAGTCCCCGATCTTCAAACGATCGCAACTTTTTACCCGTTTATCCAAATTCAACGAAACCAACGCCCACTTCTTCATTATGATCCCCACTATCCAGTAAAATAACTTAAACATATTTTTGAAAGTTTTAAAATTTGAATACAAACAGATTTGTATTTGAACTCCGTTTGATCATAACTCGAGTTTTATAACTCCGATTTAATTGATTCTTTTTGCTAATCGAAGCTCTTGACCTAAATTTATGATAAGGCCAAATTCACATATTTTTGGTACTGTTAGAAATTGTTTTATGTTGCAAGAGTTATTTGCTTGGTTTTGATGTTTTCCGAATTGCCTTCTTCGTTCTTTCTGATCTTTTGAGTGATTGCTTATGTGTGGTTACTATTGCTTGCTCACGATAGATTGACCGGAGTGTGACGAGTAGAACTATCTGGAGTTATGAGTGCGAATCATCTTGATCAACAGTACAGGCAAGTTCACACTTTGATCATATCCCTTTTCATACCCAGTTTTTATGTGTTAGTTTCACCCTCAAACATTGCATGGTTAGGAATTGATAACATTTGGGTTTTGGGAAGTAGTTGATGAGGTAGGAAGCTATTGTCCTGCATTCAAACCTTGGGAGTTACTTCTACATTATGCTCATACTGCTTTGCTATGCTCGTAGACGTGGTTTGATTTTGAGAGAATTCATGAAAGATGTGAGAGATTATTGTTAACTAACGTTTAACTTAAGGTGGCTACTTTAATACACATCTGGGTGGATTGGTAGGGGCACCCTGGGGATATACCAATGGACTTGCCCGGACACCTGGGGATATACCAGTGTTGTCCTAGGAGATCCCGGGGAACCCGTGTGATCATCCTATGGTTCGCCACCCAGGCTCAAAGGGATCATAAGATTATTCATACTAGAAACTTCCGTGTGCAGCCACAAGCTATTATGGGCTCTAGCATAGTTGAGTGTGTTGCATGACCTCTTCCAGTGGTAGGCTAGCAGATGTAGGGGATGTAGGTTGGTACTGTCTACCCGGGGTTAGAGTTAATGCTTCTGAAAGACTGTGTCTCGGTTATCCGTTTCTCAAACACCATGTAGTGCGAGAAATCCAATGGAGGAGATCGAGTCTTGTGGGGAAAAGTGCGCAAACCTCTGCAGAGTGTACAAACTAATCATGATTAGCCGTGTCCCCGGTTATGGACATCTTGAGTATCTGGTTCTTGGATTATCATGTTGATCTCATCACTTTAAATTAATTTTGCTGGGTTATTAATTATCTTTTAATTGGGATTGAGATGGGAATTTACCATTCTCAATGTTTTCACAAACTTTGTATTTAAATAAAATGTATTCCTTTGCAGTAGGGAAAAATCGGCTTTATGCAAAAACAAACTTAGAGCTTTCCACCAGCCAAATATGCATGTAGTGATAGCCATTATTCATCATTGCTCTATGGTGTGAATTTGTCAGTACATTCAATGTACTGACCCTTTGTGGCTGCAACGTCTCATGTTGCAGGAATCTTACTGCGAGTAAATGATACATTAGGGTTATGATTTCTACACTCAACTTTGTCGTTGGTGTTGATGGGAATCCACAACCTTGTTGTTACTTCCGCTATTTGGATTGAGGTCATAGTATTTACGTTATTTATACATGTGATTTACCTCTGTTATAAATCCTCGAGTATTGTGTGTGTCAGCATATCGATCCAGGGATGACACTTAAGCACAGAGACTTGACCGTCTGAGGTCGGGTCGCTACAGAACATCTCGTATGCTTCGTGTTGCTCAAAACGCTTTTGGAGCCCCGGTTCTAAGCTGTAAACCATGCCGCACTGAACCAGAGAGTAATCATCACTACGCGACTGCCAGGCGTTCATAACGTCTTGAGTTGCTGGGAAAATGGGTGCGTCACCTAGTGGTGCTTCAAGGACATATGCTTTCTTGGCAGCTATGAGGATGATCCTCAAGTTACGGACCCAATCCGTATAGTTGCTACCATCGTCTTTCAGTTTGGTTTTCTCTAGGAACGCGTTGAAGTTGAGAGCAACATTAGCGTGGGCCATTCGATCCACAAGACATATTGTAAAGATATTTTAGACTAAGTTCATGACAATTAAGTTCATCTAATCAAATTATTTAATGAACTCCCACTGAGATAGACATCCCTCTAGTCATCTAAGTGATACATGATCCAAATCGACTAGGCTGTGTCCGATCATCACGTGAGATGGACTAGTCATCAACGGTGAACATCTCCATGTTGATCGTATCTACTATACGACTCATGTTCGACCTTTCGGTCTCTCGTGTTCTGAGGCCATGTCTGTACATGCTAGGCTCGTCAAGTCAACCTAAGTGTTTCACATGTGTAAATCTGGCTTACACCCGTTGTATGTGAACGTTAGAATCTATCACACCTGATCATCACGTGGTGCTTCGAAACAACGAATCTTCGCAACGGTGCACAGTTAGGGGGGACACATTTCTTGAAATTTTAGTGAGGGATCATCTTATTTATGCTACCGTCGTTCTAAGAAAATAAGATGTAAACATGACAAACATCACATGCAAATCATAAAGTGACATGATATGGCCAATATCATCTTGCGCCTTTGATCTCCATCTTCGAGGCGCGGCATGATCACCTTCGTCACCAGCATGACACCATGATCTCCATCATCGTGTCTTCATGAACTTGTCTCACCAACTATTACTTCTACTACTATGGCTAATGGTTAGCAATAAAGTAAGTAATTACATGGCGTTTACATTGACTCGCAGGTCATACAATAAATTAAGACAACTCCTATGGCTCCTGCCGGTTGTCATACTCATCGACATGCAAGTCGTGATTCCTATTACAAGAACATGATCAATCTCATACATCACATATATCATTCATCACATCCTTTTGGCCATATCACATCACATATCATACCCTGCAAAAACAAGTTAGACGTCCTCTAATTATTGTTGCATGTTTTACGTGGCTGCTATGGGTTTCTAGCAAGAACGTTTCTTACCTACGCAAAAGCCACAACGCTGATATGCCAATTGATATTCACCTTTCATCAGGACCCTCTTCATCGAATCGGATCCGACTAAAGTGGGAGAGACAGACACCCGCTAGCCACCTTATGCATCAAGTGCATGTCAGTCGGTGGAACCAGTCTCACGTAAGCGTACGTGTATGGTCGGTCCGGACCGCTTCATCCCACAATGCCGCTGTATCAAGATAAGACTAGTAACGGCAAGCAAATTGACCAAATCATCGCCCACAACTACTTGTGTTCTACTCGTGCATAGAATCTACGCATAGACCTAGCTCATGATGCCACTGTTGGGGAACGTAGTAATAATTCAAAAAAAATCCTACGTGTCACCAAGATCAATCTAGGAGATACTAGCAACGAGGGAGAGGGAGTGCATCTTCATACCCTTGAAGATCGCTAAGCGGAAGCGTTACTAGAACGTGGTTGATGGAGTCGTACTCGCAGCGATTCAAATCGCGAAAGATCCAACCCAAGCGCCAAACGGATGAAGCTTCCGCGTTCAACACACGTACAGCCCATGGATGTCTCCTCCTTCTTGATCCAGCAAGGGGAGAGGAGAAGTTGAGGGAGAGCTCCGGCAGCACGACGGCGTGGTGGTGGAGCTTGCGGTTCTTGTGCAGGGCTTCGCCAAGCACTGCGGAGGAGGAGGAGTTAGAGGGTGGAAGGGCTGCACCAAGGGAAGGTGTGCGGCTGCCCTCTGAAAGATCGTGGATGTCGCCTAGAGGGGGGGTGAATAGGTGCTTTAAAATAATTACGGTTTAGGCTTGAACAAATGCGGAATAAACCTAGCGGTTAATTTGACAAGCATAAAACCTACAACAACTAGGCTCACCTATGTGCACCAACAACTTATGCTAAGCAAGATAAACAACTAAGTGATAGCAAGATATATGACAAGAAACAATATGGCTATCGCAAAGTAAAGTGCGTAAGTAAAGGGTTCGGTTAAGAGATAACCGAGGCACGCGGAGATGACGATGTATCCCGAAGTTCATACCCTTGCGGATGCTAATCTCCGTTTGGAGCGGTGTGGAGGCACAATGCTCCCCAAGAAGCCACTAGGGCCACCGTAATCTCCTCACGCCCTCGCACAATGCAAGATGCCGTGATTCCACTAAGGGACCCTTGAGGGCGGTCACCGAACCCGTACAAATGGCAACCCTTGGGGGCGGTCACTGAACCCGTACACTTTGGCAACCCTTGGGGGCGGTCACCGGTACCCGTCAAATTGCTCGGGGCGATCTCCACAACCTAATTGGAGACCCCGACGCTTGCCCGGAGCTTTACACCACAATGATTGAGCTCCGAACACCACCAACCGTCTAGGGCGCCCAAGCACCCAAGAGTAACAAGCTCAAGGGCACCAAGCACCCAAGAGTAATAAGCTTCTCAACTTGTAACTTCCACGTATCACCGTGGAGAACTCAAACCGATGCACCAAATGCAATGCCAAGGGCACACGGAGTGCCCAAGTCCTTCTCTCTCAAATCCCACCGAAGCAACTAATGCTAGGGAGGAAAAAGAGAGGAAGAACAAGAAGGAGAACACCAAGAACTCCAAGATCTAGATCCAAGGGGTTCCCCTCACAAAGAGGAGAAAGTGATTGGTGGAAATGTGGATCTAGATCTCCTCTCTCTTTTCCCTCAAAAACTAGCAAGAATCCATGGAGGGATTGAGAGTTAGCAAGCTCGAAGAAGGTCAACAATGGGGGAAGAACACGAGCTCAAAAGATAAGGTTCATTGGGGAAGAAGACCTCCTTATATAGTGGGGGGAACAATCCAACCGTTACCCCCACTTCAGCCCCGCAGAGAGCGGTACTACCGCTTGCCCAGCGGTACTACCGCTTGCCCCTATAAGCGGTACTACCGCTCCCCCTCGCGGTACTGCCGCTGGGCCCAGAGCGGTACTACCGCGGTGGCAGGGCGGTACTACCGCATACGAGCGGTACTACGGCCCCCACTGTCGCGGCTAGTACCGTAAAACCCGACACGAAAAAGACCCCTCGAATCGAGGCGGTACTAGCACGAGACCGTAGCGGTACTACGACTGGGGGCCACCAGCGGTACTACCGCTCTGGAGCGGTACTACCGCTCTAGAGCGGTACTACCGCTTGTAGCACCCAAGCGGTACTACCGCTCCGGCCCGCGGTACTACCGCTAGGAAACCAAAACTGCCATAACTTCTGCATATGAGCTCCGAATTGAGCAAACTCAAGCTTGTTGGATAGAGGAAGACGAGTAGCATCAAAACAGCAAATAGAGGAGTGAAACCTCCAACCGAGAAGAACCGGCATAACCTCCAACATCGAAAACATCATAGAAGATGCGAGTGAACTCCGTTTTCGATGAACTTGAGCTTGTCATCAAGATGACCATAAGCTCCAAAACTCACAAAGAGAAGAACCAAACAAGAACCAATAAAGATGATGCAAGGATGCAATGGTTTGAGCTCTCTATGAACGATACGATCAAGCTACTCATCGAGAGCCCCCCTTGATAGTACAGCAATCGATCCTATAACCCGGTCTCCCACCTACCATCATGAGACCGGTAAAATAGAAAACCTATCAAGAGCAAACCTTTGCCTTGCACATGGTCCACTTGAGCTAGATGATGACGATCTTGACTCCCTCAAGTTGGACCACCTTTCTTGGTTGCGTTGGCTCGATGAAGACTAGTTGATTGCTCCCCCATGCTCCACTATGGGAGAGCCACTCTTCCGCACATCTTCACAAGTCCATTGTCACCACAATGGATGGCAAGCTTCAAGCATTTGATCTCTTCATGATGCTTCACTTGAACTTGCACACCGCAACATCTTCACAAGTCCATTGTCACCACAATGGACGGCAAGCTTCAAGCATTTGATCTCTTCATGATGCTTCACTTGAACTTGCACACCGCAACCTAACCCCATAAAGAACTCTCACGAAGACCATGGGTTAGTACACAAAGCGTAATTGACAATGCTTACCATACCATGGGATCGCTTGATCCCTCGGTACATCTTGTGCGCTTTGTGTGTTGATCAACTTGATTCACTCTTGACTTAGTCTTGATCAACCTTGACTCTTTCCAACTCTCTTCATTTGGATGATGTCTTGAAGGTAAACATGAATGATCACACAATCTTCTTCTTCAAGACATGCTTGCAATAAGCTCAACTCTCACATGACCAATCTTTGGATAATTCCTTAATAACACATTGGTCACCACATAAACTCCTTGAAACCACCACATGGACTTCAAGAAATGCCTATGGACAAAACCTTCAAATATAACTCAAGGCAACCATTAGTCCATAGAGATTGTCATCAATTACCAAAACTAAACATGGGGGCACCGCATGTTCTTTCACCCTCCCACCCCCCCCCACTATTTATAGGGGGAAGGGAAGAGGGGGACGGCCCCCCTAGATGCATCTAGAGGGGGGCGGCGGCCAGGAGGGGAAGACTTGCCCCCCAAGCAAGATGGGAGGCTCCCCCTTCCCCTAGGGTTTCCAACCCTAGGCACCTTGGGCCCTTGGGGGGCGCACCAGCCCACTAGGGGGCTGGTTCCCTCCCATATTCAGCCTTTTAAGTCCTTTGGGGCATGTGGCCCCACCCGGTGGTCCCGATACAATACCGATAACCCCCGAAACCATTCTGGCGACTGAAACTGGACTTCCCATATATAAATCTTCACCTCTGGACCATTCCGGAACTCCTCGTGACGTCCGGGATCTCATCCGGGACTCTGAACAACCTTCGGTAACCACATACAGTTTCCCATAACAACTCTAGCGTCATCGAAGTGTTTAGACCCTACGGGTTCGGGAACCATGCAGACATGACCGAGACATCTCTCCGGCCAATAACCAACAGCGGGATATGGATACCCATGTTGGCTCCCACATGTTCCACGATGATCTCAATGGATGAACCACGATGTCGGGGATTCAATCAATGTCGTATACAATTCCCTTTGTCCATCGGTATGTCACTTGCCCGAGATTCGATCGCCGGTATCCCCATACCTCGTTCAATCTCGTTACCGGCAAGTCTCTTTACTTGCTCCGTAATGCATGATCCCGTGGCTAACTCCTTAGTCACATTGAGCTCATTATGATGATGCATTACCGAGTGGGCCCAGAGATACCTCTCCGTCATACGGAGTGACAAATCCCAGTCTCGATTCATGCCAACCCAACAGAAACTTTCGGAGATACCCGTAGTGCACCTTTATAGCCATCCAGTTACGTTGTGATGTTTGATACACCCAAAAGCATTCCTACGGTATCAGGGAGTTGCACAATCTCATGGTCCAAGGAAATGATACTTGACATTAGAAAAGCTCTTAGCAAACGAACTACATGATCTTGTGTTATGCTTAGGATTGGGTCTTGTCCATCACATCATTCTCCTAATGATGTGATCCCGTTATCAACGACATCCAATGTCCATGGCCAGGAAACCACAACCATCTATTGATCAACGAGCTAGTCAACTAGAGGCTCACTAGGGACATGTTGTAGTCTATGTATTTACACGTGTATTACGGTTTCCGATTAATACACTTATAGCATGAACAATAGACAATTATCATGAACAAGGAAATAAAATAATAACCATTTTATTATTGCCTCTAGGGCATATTTCCAACATGGAGGTGGGGAAAGGAGCAAATATTGATAAGAACACAAGAAGAACTCTCAAATAGACAAGATCCAATCACACATATGCTAAATCCACATACACAAAGAGGAGATACAATGATCCAAATCCAACACAAGTAGGTAACAAAGGGTAGCTAGTTCATCCAATCCTTGAAGGAGAGAGGTCTTGAATCCTAGGATGATCTTCCCATGAAGGGGTCTTGAATCCACTTGGGGATCTTCTCCCATGGAGGCCTTGATCTCCATGGGAGAGGTAAGTGGATGAGCAAAGCTCTATCTCTATCTTGAGCTAATCCTTTGCTGGCCCTCAAACGTGGGCGGAGGAGGAGTATATATAGTCTAGGGGTAGAGAAAGGTGCCATACGTGCAGGCATGGTCCGGACGATCTAGATGGCGGTCCGGATGATCCGGACATTGTTCGGATGATCCGGGCGGTCACCCGGATGGTCCGGCTAGGTCGCTATGGCCGTGGCTGGCCCGGATGTTTTGGACCTGGTCCAGACATACGGCTGAGTCGGGATGATCTGGGTGAAGTCCCGGATGATCTGGCTTCATCGAGGAGGTTCTTGTTGTCTTTGGGCGCTTCGGCCGGATCGTCTAGGCTTGGTCCAGATCGTTCGGGACTTTGTCCGGATCATTTGGGCAGCTGATGAATTGCCTCATTTGCTCTCCATCTTCGTGTTCGCTTTTCTCCCTCATTCGAACTTGCGCCTTAGCTTCTCCATGGCTAGTTCCATGGTACGTGAGTATGTGAAGTGTCTTCGTTTGAGGTAGTAGCCATGTCTCATGTGATTCCAAAGGGAGTTGAGCTAGGAGAGATGTCACCTCAGACTCGTAGCTCTTGCACGTGCTCGTGTTATCGGTCCACTTGGCACTTGGAGACACGAAGGTAGGTCCATGGGGATGACCGTAGATGCTCCGCATCAGTTTACCTTTATAAAGTTCTTATTAGTTGCTAATAGTTCCAACATAATTAAGTGCATAAAATTCCATGTAAGGGATTCTATGCTAGTAGGGGCGTATCCCACATATAAAACTGCAATGATGATAATCGGTTTAGTAACTTAGCTAATTGTCTAGGGACAATTTCGCACACCATATCACCACTATTCCACACTCGCTATTTGTATTATATTGTATCTTTACTTAGGCAACACCTATCTTTTTTGTTTATGTTCTTCATTATCTTGCAAAATTATCCCTTTATATCCACTTCGTAGTTTAATTTCTTGTTTTTAGATAAAGCAAACGTTTCGGTGTACGTAGGGTTATATAGCGACAGATATGACCTGCAGGGATATTGATCTTACCTTTAGCTCCTTGTTGGTTTGACACTCCATGCTTACCATCTCCATCATTGAAAAGTGCTACGAAAATTCCTTTCACTTTAGGATTATCAATCATCGTTAATTGAGCCCAATAGTACAACATCTACTATCTGTCCGCCCATCACGATAGATGGAATATCGATCCGCCCGTCACAATAGATGGAATCTAAGCCATGTGAAGCACAAAGACGTTGTTGCTAGAGAGAGCTCCTATTTGTCGATCTGGGAGTCGGAAGACGTGGAAACACGGACCCCCACCCACCCCCCCCGGGTGCCACCACGCGCGCCCTTTTGGGCCGGCCCATGTGCGGAGCGGGATGGCCCATGTTTCTATTTTAGTTTTTTTTCTTCTTCAAAATGATTCGGGATTTCAATAGAGTTGCGAATTCTTGAAAAAAAGTACAAGAAATCTAAAATATTCATGAGTTTGAAAATAGTTCAGAAAATTATAAATATTTGTGTATTCAAATAATATTCACAAATTAAAAACATGTTCACAAAATTCAAAAAATGTTTGTAAACATCAAAAATTGTTCCCGAATATCAAAAAATTAGCTGATTCAAAAAATGTTGATGCATTTAAAAAACGTCAAAAAATGGTCATGAATTTTAAAATTATTCCCAAATTTTGAAAAATGTTTCATCGATTAAAAAAATAGTCACGGAGTTTCAAAACAGTATTCACAATTTCAAAAAATGTCCGCGATTTGTAAAAGTCCTCACAAATTTGAAAAATACTCAAACTTCCAAAAAAATGGTGATGATTTCAAAAACTATTCACCAAATTTCAAAAAAATGTACACGAATTTGGAAGATGTTCACAAAATTAAAAATCAAAATAAAAAGAAAACATGAAAAAATATAAATAAAACGAAAATGGAAAATTTAAATGAAAAGTAAATAAAACAGAAAGGAAAAGGGAAAAGAAAAAAGAAAAAAAGAAAGGAAAAAAAATATGTTCCGATGAAAAAAACATAATGGGCCGGCCCGTAGGGAGGGCATGCCTCACGAGAGGGTGTACGGAGGGCATGCGCAGAATCACTGTTTTTACCTTTTCGTGCCCCAATCCTATTTGGCACCCGCTGTGCCGTTTTCGCAACCGGTGACTGCGACCTATGCGCCTAGGAATCGTCGTTTCATTTATGTGAACCTTTCATTTTATTTTTAAATTTCATGAATTTTTTACACTATGAACTGTTTTTAAATCTTTATCCTTTTTCATTCCAAATTCATGATTTTTCGAAAATGATAAATCCCAATCGTTCGTATTTTAAGCATGGCGACCCAAATGTTTTTCATGGCAATTTTAGTTCACACAAGGTTGGTAATCATGGCAATTTTCTAACAAAAAAATAAACTGGGACAAAGTTGCCATGTCCTGACAACTAAACTTGCCATGAAAAAACGTTCGGGATGAAATGCTTAAAATCCGAACGTTAGGAATTTATTGGGCTCTTTTTTTTCATTTTCAAAGATAGTATGGCTAACTAAACTTTCCAACCTCATTTTTCGGTGAAACAAAAGAACTGAGACGAAGTATATTAGAACCAATCTTCAAGAACAAGAGGAAGTTCAGAATTGTACTAATTACTATGGAATTAAACTGATGAGCCATACAATGAAGCTATGGGAGAGAGCCACTGAGCGCCGCTTAAGAAGAATGACAAGCATGACCAAAAATCAGTTTGGTTTCATGCTTGGGAGGTTGATCATGGAAGCCATTTTCTTGGTACGACAACTTATGAAGATATACAAAGAGCAAAAGAAGGACTTGCATATGGTGTTCATTGACTTGGAGAAAGCCTACGCTAATATACCGCGGAATGTCATGTGGTGGGCCTTGGAGAAACACAAAGTCCCAGCAATGTACATTACCCTCATCAAGGACATGTACGATAATGTTGTGACATGTGTCTGAACAAGTGATGGCGATACTGAGGACTTTCCGATTAAAATAGGACTACACCATGGGTTAGCTTTGAGCCCTTATCTTTTTGCTTTGGTGATGGATGAGGTCACAAGGGATATACAAGGAGATGTCCCATGGTGTATGCTCTTTTGTGGATAATGTGGTGCTAGTCGATGATAGTCAGACGAGGGTCGATAGGAAGTTAGAGCTTTGGAGACAAACCATGGAATCAAAAAGTTTTAGACTTGGTAGAACTAAAACTAAGTACATGAGGGGGTTTCAGTACTACTAGACACGAGGAAGAGGAGGTTAGCCCTGATGGGCAAGTGGTGTCTCAGAAGGACACTTTTCAATATTTAGGGTCTATGCTGCAGAGGATGGGGATATCGATGAAGATGTGAACCATCGAATCAAAGTCGAATGGATGAAGTGGCGTCAAGCTTCCGCCGTTCTTTGTGACAAGAAAGTGCCACAAAAGCTAAAAGGCATGTTATACAGGAAGCCGATTCGACCCGCAATGTTGTATGACGCTGAGTGTTGGCCGACTAAAAGGCGACATGTTCAACAGTTAGGTGTGGCGAAGATGCATGGGAGAAGTCCGTAAAAAAATATCTGGAGGACTAGAGTATCACCGAAGAACTAGCCATGCACACGGGTGCGTGGAAGCTTGTTATCCACGTGCCAAAACCATGAGTTGGTTGTGAGATCTTATGGATTTCACCTCTAACCTAACCAATTTGTTTGGAACTAAAAGACTTTGTTGTTGTTGCTGTTGAACTTATTCCAAATTACAAAAAAAACCTAAATCCATGAACTTTTTAAAAATTACAAAATTTCTTAAAAAACAATCAAATTTGTTTTAATTTTTTAAAATAATTTTTTATTTTTACAAACTGGTCAACTTTTTTGAATCCATGAACTTTCAGTGAACCCAAGAGTTTTTCCGAAGTCGCGATCATCTATATAAAATTTGCAAAAAAAAGGAACACATAAAGTCAACGGTCAACAGGCCAACCACGACCAGATAACCGGGAAAACTGAAGCTCTTCCGATCGAGCGATCGCCTCCACAGTGGGCCGGCCCACGCGGGGGTGCACTTGAGCGCCAGTTTAACCTCCCTGGCGCTTAAGGTGAATCGAACCTTGGTCGCGCGGGGAACAACAGCCGTGTTAATAACTGCGCCAGCTTCCAGTTATTGGTTAGTACCAAGATCGTGATCTACTAGAGACGATCTTATCCCGTTTTTCTCTGTTTTTTCTTTGTTTTTCACTTTCTTTTCTTTTATTTCATTTCTTCTCCTCCAATTTTTCATTCATTTAGGTTTTTTCTTTCGTTTATTTTTTTTCATTCTACATTCTTTTATACAAGATCAACATTTTTTTCAAATACTTGTTCAACATTTTTCAAATAATGGTTCAACATTTGTTCAAATAGTTGTTCAACTTTTTCAAATACTCGTTTAAAAAATTTTCTAATAGTTGTTCAATATTTTTCAAATACTCGTTCAACATTTTTTTCAAATAGCTGTTCAACATTTTTTTGATATACTCGTTCAACTTTTTTTTTCATATACTCGTTCAACATTTTTTAATACTTACTCGATATTTTTTAAATAGTGGTTCAACATTTTAAGTACTTATTTCAACATTTTTTTACTTTTTCAATATTTTTCTAAAGACTTGTTCATCATTTTTAATACCCAATCAACATTTTCAAATAATTGTTCAACATTTTTTTAATGTGTTTCTTGAAGAGTTTTATTATATATATATTTATATATATATATGTGTGTGTGTGTGTGTGTGTGTGTAGAATATTTTAAATTATAAACAAATGTAACAAAAAGAAAAGCAAAAAAACAAAAACAAAAAAGTGAAAAAAAACATAACAGGAAACAGGCTGGTGTATCCCGCACGCGTGGGCTGGCCCAAGTGGCGTGTCGCTGAACACGAGGAATAGTCGGGCCGTGTTGGGGAGAAGGGGAGGTCCTATTGGGCGCTTTCTGCGCCGCTTAACCACGCGCGTCGCCTAGCGGGCCGGCCCAACAACCTCGTCGAAAAACAAACAACAAACGTGGTAGAGAAGTACTTGCGGGACGTGGGATTCGAACCACCGCGCCAACGTAGTAACCACTGCACCAGGACGGCTTAGCTGTCTATGATCCAAAAAGAAACCTCTTTAATTTCTTGTAGTAGAACATTAACATAAATACCCCTAAAGAACAACATTAACATAAATTCTGTACAACATAAATCATTTCAAGAAAGGAAACGTAAAAAAGAAAAAGGAAATAATAGATTTGTAATAAAAGTTCAAATTAAAAATAACGTTCATGGAGGACTCTTTTCTGAAGTCCCAATTCCATCGAACCAAAACCCACGATTAGGGCTGGGCAAGGAGATTAGGGCTAGGCGCGGCCGCCACCTGCGGCGGCGCCGGCACAGGCCGTTTTTCTCACGTGTTGCCTCTTCCTCATGATGACTACTACCACGGCGTTGTTGCATTTGGTCCTTCTGGTGCTTATGCATCAGGAACTTGGCTGCTGACCGGATCAGGAGGCAATTTCAAGTTCGTCCAAGTTTTCTGTCTCGGCGTTGGCTTCGACAACGATCGGTTTTCTGTCCTGCAGCTCTGGCCGATCCCTCAGCAAGGTTCGTGCAGTCTTGATTTCCGTCTACTCTGCTCCTTGCGAGTTAGGGTTTGGACGTACGATGTTTTGGCTTGTTTGACTGGTGGGTGATCACCGTGAATAATGAAACTCATATGTTGGAACTGTTGTGGCATGGCTAGTGTCGCGGCAGAAAGAGCGCTTCTAGACGTCTAGAAGGAGTGGGGGCCGAATGTCGTCTTTCTGTCTGAGACGCATTTGAACAAAGCTAAGGCAGAAAAACTCCGAAAAAAGTTAAAGATGGACAGCATGGAGGTGCATGAAAGTAATGGGGCGAGTGGTGGTTTACTTCTGTTTTGGCGGAGACCATTGGCAATTCAACTCAGAGATAAGGATAAAAACTTCATAGATGTTACCGTGGGGGATGGCACGCATGAGGTTTGGAGGTTTACAAGGTTTTATGGTGAGCCGAAGTGGGAAGATAAACATCTGTCATGGTCATGTTTGCCTGATCTACATCAACGAATAAAACTCCCTTGGTTGATAGCCGGGGATTTTAATGAGATCTTATACTCCCACGAGAAGGAGGGCGGTGCACCGAGGCCAATGCACATGATGCAAAATTTCAGAGATGCCCTTGTTGATTGCGAATTGGAGGACATGGGGTGCAGTGGTGATTTATATACTTGGAGGAGGAGGAGGCTTAGAGAACGCCTCGACAGAGTGGTATGTAATGGTCAGTTCCATGGGCTTTTTCCTGAGGCAAAGATTACTAATGCTTCACACACCAAGTTTGATCACAGGCCGATATTCATTGATACAGAGGGAGATGTACAGGGGGACCATCAGCGAACCCATCAGAGGTGCTTTGAATCTAGGTGGCTGCAAGAGGAGAATGTTATGCAAATTGTGTCTGAAGCTTGGGATCCAACCAATCTGTTGGCACCCATTGCAGAGCGCACAACAAGTGTACACGCCACCATGCATGAATGGGATCGTTCAATCTTGAAGGCTCCCCATCGGCGTTTGAAGGAGATGAAGGCGGAGTTGGAATTGCTGCGATCAGGCCCTCTCACTGACGAGGCGCGAGACAGGCAGAGAATATTTCTAATGGAGATAGAAGAAAATTTGGAGAAGGAAGAGATCTATTGGGTACAACGTAGCCGGGCAAACTGGCTAAAATTAGGTGATCGGAACACTAGTTTCTTTCATAATTTTGCATCGGCTAGGAAGAAAAGAAATTACATTAAACGCTTGCTTGATGACTCAGGTGTATGGAAAGAGAACAATGAAGCTATGCGAAGTTTGATTACTGAGTACTTTCAGCATCTCTTCTCTGCTGAAGTTAATGTACCAGCGATGAATGTTATAATTAAAGTTAAGAGGCGTGTTACGGATTATATGAATGAGTCACTTATGGCTCCGTACACAGAGGAGGAGGTCAGAAAAGCTTTATTCAGTATTCGTGATTTGAAAGCACCGGGACCGGACGGATTACATGCTATCTTTTATAAAAAGTTTTGGCACCTGCTCGAAGGAGATCTAACGAAGGAGGTTCTTGCGGCTGTCAATACAGGTACGATCCCAGAAGGTTGGAACTCTACTACTATCGTGTTGATTCCCAAAGTGGACAACCCAGAGAAGATCACCCAATTTAGGCCTATCAGTTTATGTAATGTGGTTTATAAGGTGATCTCAAAAATGCTCGCAACACGCCTGAAGATTTTTCTTCCAGATATAATCAGTGAGACACAAAGTGCATTTGTGCCAGGGCGCATCATTACTGATAACGTCATAGTGGCATATGAGTGCTTACATACGATGAAGAAGAGAAAGAAGGGGAAGTTTGGAACCTGTGCAATCAAGTTAGATATGCACAAGGCATATGACAGAGTTGAGTGGGTATTCTTGGAGGCCATGCTCACCAAATTGGGATTTCATGCTCAGTGGATTCAAATGGTGATGACTTGCGTAAGGTCGGTTGAGTATAAGGTTCGGTTCAACTCAAATGAAACGTTACCTTTTTCACCAACAAGAGGTTTGAGACAGGGGGATCCCCTCTCCCCGTATCTGTTTCTCTTATGTGCTGAAGGACTGTCGGCCCTTATTGCTCATGAGGAGGAGGCTGGTAACTTGAATGGTGTGCAGGTGTGTAGAGATTCGCCAACGATTTCTCATTTACTTTTTGTTGACGATTCTCTTATTCTCATGAGAGCAGACACCCACAATGCAAACACCCTGCGTGGGATTTTAGATGAGTACTGTGCAGCCTCAGGTCAATTGGTGAGTGAATCAAAATGCTCTATATTTTTCAGTCCTAACACAAATGTAGAGGTGAAGGCAGAAGTTTGTCAAATTCTGAATATTATGACGGAGTCTATTTCAGACAAATATTTGGGTCTACCATCCATGACAGGGGTGGACCGTGTTGATTGTTTTAAACACATAATAGAAAGAATTCAAGCAATGGTGAATGGATGGAAAGAGAGAACTCTCTCATTCGGAGGCAAAGAGGCTTTGCTGAAAGCGGTGGCCCAAGCCATCCCAACTTATGCGATGGGCGTATTTAAATTCCCGAAGAAAATTTGCAAGGGAATCACTGATGCAATGTCGCAATACTGGTGGGGTGATGAGGAGGACCAACGAAGGATGCATTGGTTTGCATGGTGGAAGATGTGTATTTCGAAGGAGAGAGGAGGTATGGGATTCCGGGATATTCATAGCTTTAACTTGGCAATGTTGGCAAAGCAGTGTTGGAGACTAATTGAGAACTTTGGTTCATTATGTGCACGAGTTCTGAGAGCCAAGTACTACCCTACAGGAGATATTCTGAACTGTCAACTGAAGAAGGGGTCGTCCTATGTGTGGCAAAGCATTTGGTCTGGAATTCAAACGTTCAAGAAGTGATACATTTGGAGAGTAGGCAATGGAGAAAAGATTAATATATGGGATGACTGTTGGATCCCGAACAGTGCCTCCAAAAAAGTTTTACCAGTAAGGAGGAACCAAGTACTTACTAAAGTGAATGAGTTAATTGACCCAATCACGGGAGAATGGGATAAGATGTTAATCCGGGAGAATTTCTGGCACATTGATGTTGAACGCATACTACAAATCCCATTATTCCATGTGAAGATAGAGGACTATGTTGCATGGCATCTCACGAGGAGCGGCGTTTTTTCAGTACGTTCTGCCTATTATAAGCAATGGGAAGTGAATTATGCTACAGATGACAGCGGTCTGGCCCGCTTCTCCATGGCGCCCCATCTAGTTTGGAAGAAGTTGTGGAGTTTGAGAGTGCCAGCGAAAGTTAAAATTTATATCTGGAGATGCTTGCACAATGCCATCCCATGCCGGAGTAATCTTATGAATCGCCATGTTGGAAACTTGTCCCAATGCCCATACTATACAGATGGTGCGGAGGACTTAGCCCATATGTTGTTTAAGTGTGTAAGGGTGTAACACCCCGGATGTAACTTTCCATATTTGTAACTCCAACTCTTGCCATTTTCGGCTATGTGTTATGATATTCCCTTCGTGGTTGGGTTTTGTCTTTCGTTTTGCATTTTGTTCATGTCATGCATCTCATATCATATCATCATGTGCATTACATTTGCATACGTGTTCGTCTCTTGCATCCGAGCATTTTCCCCGTTGTCCGTTTTGCAATCCGGCACTCCCACCTCCTCCGGCGCACCCCTCTTGTTTCTTTTCGTGAGCGGGTGTTAAACGTTCTCGGAATGGGCCGAGGCTTGTCAAGTGGCCTTGGTATACCACCGGTAGACCACCAGTCAAGTTTCGTTCCATTTGGAGGTCGTTTGGTACTCCAACGGTTAACCGGGCAACCGCAAAGTCTTTTTGTGTGTTGCAGCAAAACCACCCTTTCAAACAGCCAAAAACCCATCTAAGTCTCTTTCATGTTCTAGGTCGTTCGATCATGATCGTGTGGGTGAAAACCGCACTCCATTTGGAGCCTCGAGCTCGGGCCCGATCCTGATCCAGTCAAGCCCTCGGGTTGACTTTTCTCCCTCTCCCGAAAATCCAAAGTCCTAATATTTTTACAATATGTGCACCTGTTCATTGCATCATAACTCTCTGCAAATAGCTCCGTTTCGCGCGTGTAATATGTCGAAATGTTTGCTCGAGATGCTCTTCATTTTGTTCCATTGCACTATGTTAATTTGAGTCCATCTCCATCTTGATGCCCAAATCTCTGGCGCAAGAGTGCTAGTTGCTGTTATCTGCTGTTACTTATCAGAACTTGAGGATTTGTTATTTTTGTTGCATTTAATCTGTGCATCTTATGGGCATGGGCTCTACATGTGTTTTTTTATGTCATGCCATATTTACAGAGGTATATGCCATGTATTTTTGTGATCTCTGTGGTGACTAGCACAAGCATGTAAACTAGGCTCCGTAATGTTTCTGATTTCAGGGACTTAGTGATTTTATTAAGTCTGTGACTGCTGTTATTTTGTTGCTATGTATCCATGTGGCTACAGAGATATCCATGCTCCTTTTGGAGATGTTTAGTAAGGATGTTTTGTAGATATTGTTGTAGTTGATCCATTCATACCCTTTTTTGCAATTATTAAGTGCCCTAGCATGACTCAATCTTGCTCTAATTTTGCTATAAAATATTCCTGGCAGATTCTTAGCATGATATTCAATTTTGCCAAGTTTGTTATAGTTGTTTCATACATGCTATGTATTTGCTCTTGCCATGGATATCTTCATAAACATTCCATCTTGCTGTAAGTATGCTTGTTTTGTCATGAATTTCTTTGTGGTGAGTGCATCAAGCTCACCAAGATGCCCTCTTAATGTCTGTTTCTGCCATGCTCTGTTTTCTGCTAAGACTGAAGCCTGTTAACGAAACTTGCTATGTTTACATGGTTGCCATCATATCGTCTGGTCCTTTTTGGCTTATGGTCAGTAAGGAACTTTTGTCATATGCATTTAGTAGAATACTTTCATGCCTTGTTTTGCCATGTTAAGTTCCTGTAGCATGTTGATTTCGTGCTCTGAACATTGCTACCTGATGCTGTTTCAGGCATGTCCAGTAATTTCACCAAGTCTGTGAACCTGATATCTTTTGTACTTTTGCCATGCTTGTTTGAACCTGTTATGTTGTGATCTAGCCGTAGCTCAGTGTTCATCTTTTGTCAAGAATCTCCTATAGATTACTTCCATATGCTTTGTTGCTATGTTGGAGTGCTGTAGCATTGTTACTTGTTGCATTCTAAGTGCTATCATGCTGTTAATCGCAGATTCGTGTCATTCTTATTTTGCTTGCCATTTGCAAACCGTGCATCCGTTTCCGGTGATCTTTATATCGATTTCGACCGAAATCATCTCACCTTTCCAGTGGAATGCTTGGTTTGCCAAGTTACTGCCTTGTTCATCATTTCCCTTCCGGAGCACGCATATGCATCGCATATCATATCTTGCATATCATTCATGTATTGCATCATGTTGCTTGTGCATTCCCCGTGATTGATTGTGGTTCCATTGCTTGTGTTCTTGTGTTGGGTAGAGCCGGGAGACGAGTTCGTGAACGAGGAACCTGTTGAGTACGCTTACGAGGATCAAGCTTTCGACAACTCTGAGAACCTTGCAGGCAAGATGACCATACCCTCGAAATCACTTCTATCTTTGCTTTGCTAGTTGTTCGTTCTATTGCCATGCTGCGCTACCTACCACTTGCTATATCATGCCTCCCATATTGCCATGTCAGCCTCTAACCATCCTTTCCTAGCAAACCGTTGTTTGGCTAAGTTACCGCTTTTGCTCAGCCCTTCTTATAGCGTTGCTAGTTGCAGGTGAAGTTGGAGTTGGTTCCATGTTGGAACATGGATATTTTGGGATATCACAATATCTCTTATTATATTAATGCATCTATATATTATGGTAAAGGGTGGAAGGCTCGGCCTTATGCCTAGTGTTTTGTTCCACTCTTGCCGCCCTAGTTTCCGTCATACCGGTATTATGTTCCTTGAGTTTGCGTTCCTTACGCGGTTGGGTGATTTATGGGACCCCCTTGACAGTTCGCCTTGAATAAAACTCCTCCAGCAAGGCCCAACCTTGGTTTTACCATTTTCCACCTAAGCCTTTTCCCCCCGGGTTTTCGCGAGCCCGAGGGTCATCTTTATTTAAACCCCCGGACCAGTGCTCCTTCGAGTGCTGGCCCAAACTGGGCGATGTCCGGCGCCCCCTGGGCAACCAGGGTCTATGCCAACCCGACGTCTTGCCCATCCGGTGTGCCCTGAGAACGAGATATGTGCAGCTCCTATCGGGATTTGTCGGCACATTCGGGTGGCTTTGCTGGTCTTGTTTTATCATTTTCGAAATGTCTTGTAAACCAGGATTTCGAGACTGATCGGGTCTTTCCGGGAGAAGGTTTATCCTTCGTTGACCGTGAGAGCTTATAATGGGCTAAGTTGGGACACCCCTGCAGGGTATTATCTTTCGAAAGCCGTGCCCGCGGTTATGAGGCAGATGGGAATTTGTTAATGTCCGGTTGTAGAGAACTTGTCACTTGACCCAATTAAAATACATCAACCGTGTGTGTAGCCGTGATGGTCTCTTCTCGGCGGAGTCCGGGAAGTGAACACGGTTTGAGTTATGCATGAACGTAAGTAGTTTCAGGATCACTTCTTGATCACTTCTAGCTTCACGACCGTTGCGTTGCTTCTCTTCTCGCTCTCATTTGCGTATGTTAGCCACCAGATATGCTTAGTGCTTGCCGCAACTCCACCATATTACTCCTTGTCTTCCTACAAGCTTAAATAGTCTTGATCTCGCGGGTGTGAGATTGCTGAGTCCTCGTGACTCACAGATTCTATCAAAACAGTTGCAGGTGCCGACGATGCCAGTGCAGGTGACGCAACCGAGCTCAAGTGGGAGTTCGACGAGGAACGTGGTCGTTACTATGTGTCTTTTCCTGATGATCAGTAGTGGAGCCCAGTTGGGTCGATCGGGGATCTAGCATTTGGGGTTATCTTATTTTCATTTGGATTTGACCGTAGTCGGTCTATGTGTGTATTTTGGATGATGTATGGATTATATTTATGTATTGTGTGAAGTGGCGATTGTAAGCCAACTCTCATTATCCCATTCTTGTTCATACATGGGATTGTGTGAAGATGACCCTTCTTGCGACAAAACCACAATGCGGTTATGCCTCTAAGTCGTGCCTCGACACGTGGGAGATATAGCCGCATCGTGGGCGTTATATTTAAGTGTGTAAGGGCGCAAGCAGTTTGGGAAGCTTTGGGAATCGCAGCAGATATTAACTTTGCTTCATTGACTGATCGAGCAGGTTCAGCAGTCTTGAAGTTCATTTTATGTGATGATTCTTATCGGCGACAATATTCTGGATTGGTCGAGCTACCAGAGCTCATATCAACAGTTTGTTCGTTCTTATGGTGGCAAAGAAGACAGTTCATGCGAGGGGAAGAAATATTGACTCCAGAACGAACCGGCGGTGGTTGCCCTAGCGATTAATTTTGTGCGCGGAGCACAAGCTAAATCTACAACCAAGATCAACAGGTAGCCGATGTTCCTAGCAGGACAACTTGTCCTTAATGTCGATGCTTCATTCACAGAGGGCGATTATGCAGGGTCTTGTGGTGTTGTCATCCGTGATCACCGGGAATCTTTCATGTCGACATCCACGGCGAGATTAGAACATGTAGGTGATGTGTTCACGGCAGAAGCGGCAGCTCTGCTTGAAGGACTGAAGCTAGCAAGAGATACGGGATGCAATAACTTGGTGGTGAGATCGGATAATATCACGGTGGTGGATGCACTTAAATTCAATGAAGATTACTCTACAGTGGCAGCACCTGTTCTTGATGAATGTCGCAGTTATCTAGTAGATTTCGGGAGGTTTACTATTGAGCATTGTATTATAGAGTCAAATTATGTAGCTCACGAGCTGGCTAGATAGGGACGTGCTAATAATCCATCTCGTTGGATTGATGACCCGCCTGATTTTTCATTGTGAGTTTGCTGGCAGACGATATATCCGTCCTTTGATTAATAAAGTAAGCTTTCCCGTCAAAAAATAAAATAAAATAACGTTCATAGAATTCGAAAAAAGCTTATCAAATTTTGAAAAAAAAAACACAAATTAGAAAAAAAACGTTCATCAAATTTGAAAAATTAGTTCATTGATTCTGAATATAGTTCACAAATTTCAAAAAAGTTCATCTGTTTTGAAAAATAAAGTTCAACGAATTTGAAAATTTTCATTGAATTTAAAAATAGTTCATCAATTTTGAAAAAAAGTACAGCAAATTAAAAAAAGTTCATCAAATTGGAAGAAAAGTTCACCGGATTTGAGAAAATTTCATAGAATTTGAAAAAAAGTTCATCGAATTTGGAGAAAAGTTCATCATGTTCAAATAAAAGTTTATCGAACTTGAAAAATAGTTCATCGAATTGAAAAAAGTTCATGCATTTTGAAAAAGAAATTAGTTCAACTGTTTGAAGGAAGCTTGCGAATTACAAAAAGGAAAAAAAGGACAGATAAAAATAAAAAAGAAATGAAATGAAAGAATATGTGAAAGAGAAAAGAGGGAAACATCAATCTGATCACGTAAGTTGTGGTGGCCGGGTGGTTATCGCCCCTCAGAGGAAACTAGATGTTGCATGATCGAATCCCAGCCTTGTACGCTTTTTTGCACGGTATAAAAAACAGACAAGGAAAAATGTAAACGGGCCGGCCCATCTTGCTGGAGTGGCTGTGCGCCTGCAGCCCTAAATAGGGAATGCCGGGGAGAAGGGTCTCCATGGGTCAGAAAAGTGGTTTCAAATACAATATTTATACCGGCCAGTATACATGGGGAGGATTAAGGTCGCATCTGAGCTCGAGCTGAGATATAGGCACTTTGGCTGGGCTACCTACTTTTTGTCAACTATATATTGTACAAAGTATTGTTCCTCTAAGCTGGTGGTAGAGAGCGCCTGCAAGTTGGGCACTCCATCTTGATGTCCATCCAACGTTGTAAACAGCCCGAGTGGAATATATGCTCGCACGGTGCCACCTACAACAAGAGACAGTGAGCACTACTTAATCATGCATGTCTATGACGTCACAGAACAAGAGATTTCACAATTACCATGTATTCACTTGTTCTTTGGGAGAGATCAATTGTAGTCATGCAGATTACACAATCAATGGGCTGATTTGTGCTATCCTCTACCTTCCTGTGGTAGCAGTATTTCTCAGGGAGGATCTGGAGATTGCAGCCATAAAAGGATAAATAATTATGTTGTGATACTAAAAATGAATTGCCAACATACTCTGAGAATTGAATTAACTGAAGCTTAAAATATATCAACAGTGGCAGCTATAATACCTTTTGAGAGACAAAGACAGCTACATGAATGACAACTACTCCCTCCGTTCCAAAATAGATGACTCAACTTTGTACCAACTTTAGTATAAAGTTAGTATAAAGTTGAGTCATCTATTTTGGAACGGAGGGAGTACAATGCACCTCGAATGCAACAGTACGGAGTGCATGTGTTAGGGTACTATCAGTAGTATTACCTGGCGGGGAATAAAGCAGCGAGAACCAAGATAGTGCTGGAGCAGCAGCACAGCTGCTTGGATACCCATGAATGCCGTCACAGCTATGCACCATTTCTTGTCGGGCTCAATGCGCATGAAGTTGCTAGGACAACCAAATATATATAGCGGGATGGCGACCCGGGTAGCAGTCATGCCTAAAATATACTGAGGGTGCAGCGGTTTTCTTGTATCCCGGATGACATTCGTGACAATTTGAGGAATCCAAAAGGAGTACATCAGGAAAAGAAGCGGGCGCAAGAAATTGTGCAACTCATACATGAGAAGGATTCCTCCCAAAAGAATGCCGTCTGCAGAAACAAAGCAAAGCAAGGAATGCCTTAATAGTTGGTAAAAGAAAAGTTTAGAACTGGTTTAACTGCAAGAGGTTGGCCTACCACTGCAATTCTTAAGAAAGCATGAAGAAACCAGATGATATTTAGAACTTACAAAAGCGGCTGTAAAGAACAGAAAGTTCACGCCTCATTATTTCCCAACCTTCTCCACTGTTCAATGGCCTACTTGCTTTCCATATAGCAAGAAGATACCTCATCTCAAAAATAGAAAAAACAACGAATTTGAAGAAGGCAGCTGTTGCAAAGGCATTAAAGAGTGACTCTGTAGAAAGTTAAACCATGTGATGAAAATGTTAGAGATGGCACGATATTCAAAAAACATAATTATGACATGATTTTGGAGAAAATAAGCCGCATACGATTCAAGATTCAATAGTCCATAATAGCTTTGCAGGTTAATTTTCAGAGAACTCTGAAGAACAGATAAATCTTTTGTAGTGTTGACAATACTTCACTGACCAGTGACGCTTAGCATTTAGCAAACTTCACAGACCCATCCTGTTGGGCAATGGGTATGTCTTTACAAATTCCATGAGCAAAATCTCTTTACGCAATATTTACTTGTAAGTAGTGTATTATCATAGCATGCACATTATTTGCTTTTAGCTCAGATTTACATCAGGAATTCAGGATGTATGTAACAGGAGACACCAGCGGCCACTTGTCAGTGTCATATGTCTAAATTCCTATTTTTACCACCGAAGAGTTCGTACACTAGCAGCAGAAAACATGGACAACAAAAAAAGCGAACAAATTTGATATGACAGGAGTATAAGACTCACCAACCAATATTCCAGCAGTCAGATGCAGTAGACAAAGATATGCATCCATGATAGCTTGTTGCCCAATCATAATAATAGACACCTTAGCAGCTCCCTGTGAGCAATAACGATAGGATTGTAAGTCATGTAGAGCAAGAGGACATTAGTGTTGCTAAAAAGATGATCACAAAAAGGGAAAATACTTACTGACTGGGTGTTGCTGTGTTCCATTTGTCTAATAAGCAGCAAAACTTGGAGAAAAGAGATCTATAATATGCCAGTTAAGGAATTGACAGAGAGACGAGACCAGATAGGATTGAACAAAAACATGAATCTAAGTCAAACAGCCACCAAGGATACAAAAGTGACCATCAGTGTATAGTTAACTGCTTTGTTGTAATAAGCTTCAACATTCAGCGATGTTGAATTTAGCAAGATAGATGAGAAGCATTCTCCATCATCATCCACTGATGGACTTTCCATCAAACCCTCCAATCGGTACTTCTCATGCTCTCCTTCTAATTGTAGTAAGTATTTATTACTCACGCACTTAGTATCTCAATAGTGTTGGATGATGAGAAAATTTAAAATATGTAGACATAGAACTTGGTGAAAATAAATTACCAGTGGCAAATGAATTTAGCAATACCATAAGAAAATTCAGTACCATTTTGGTTAGTTGACACCCGGACCACTTTAGCGGCTATTTCTATGTTACAGTGTTTCTCCATGTCATGTGTGAGAGCTGATACGGAATAAGTAGCAAACATCAAGGTCACATCCACATTTGTAGCTAGGGAATATTCAGTGTAGAAATAAAATCTTACAGTTCTTCCTTCGGTTCTTCTCTTCAGAAGAATCTTGGAAAACTTGAGAGGAGAAAATCCGCAGCTGTTAAAAAATAGGAAGTTCAAATATATAGCATCATGTTCATTAATTTTAGAAGGGGCCTTATTACTGTAGTTAGCAGGCAAGACTTACTTCATAATAATGTTAATAACTTTTAAGAGGGCTCGGTTATAATTTTTATGAACGTAAATGGCATAGCACTACATTGACATCAAAAGATAGCTAGTAAGTGGAACACAGGATTGTGGAATGCAGTAATCATCGATAAAACAAGGAAAATTCGTCTGCTTACCAGATGGTATGGATTTGACAAGAAGTAATCCTCTTCTTGAAGCGGTTCACCATCTGCACCGCTAAAAATATCAATACAACTGTGTTAGATAGTATGGGGAAAAGATGATCTACAAACTGCCTACACTCATAAGACTATTTTCACATATGCCACTACATAATACTCCCTCCGTTCCAAATTACTCGTCGTGGTTTTAGTTCAAATTTGAACTAAAACCACGACGAGTAATTTGGAACGGAGGGAGTACTATAATACTCCAATAATAAAATGCCATGAACAATGGAACATCGCCTCCCTTGCCGTAACTAAAGAGCCTCTAGACTGCAGTACTTAATTACAAGCATTCAGTTATGCAACAAATAGCACACAAAAAAGAGGATCTGACGGGTAACCTGGCAGTCATTAACTCACAGTAGTCGAGGTAATTAAACTTGCACACCGTAAACTTGACATGAAAATATGTACTCCCTCCGTCCCAAAATAAGTGACTCAACTTTGTACTAACTTTAGTACAAAGTTAGTACAAAGTTGAGTCACTTATTTTGGGATGGAGGGAGCATTGACATAAGTATCATGGGAGTCACTGAACTTGATATATGTACACAAAAGAATCATGATTCGTGAAATTGTTACAGAACATACAACGAGCACTAGGCAATGAGCCAGGAGACTTGGAACTTGGAGAAAATGTCTGTGAGGTCCGCACTTGCTAGCTAAGGGTGGTTGTTGACTGTTGACCAAGGTTTACATTCAGGAAACAGGCAAATGTCCTTAGAGGGCAGAGTAGAATAAATATGTCTTTTTGCTGGAGTGCTATTTTTATTATTAGAGTTTGTTGCCCTCGATGTTTAAGGCAGATGCAGTTAGTAGCATATACTAATAATGCCAAGGTAGGAGAAACAAAAGTCAAAGAAAGTGTCTTAGCTCTCACAAAAGAAAAACAAAGCCTCTTAGTTATGACAAAAAATAATACAATAAAGTTGAACATATACCTGTTTGCCACCATACGAAGTTGTCTAAAAGGCCATATATACACGCCTTCTAACCTTATTTGAGCAGCCCCACGATCATGTGATTTGTCAATAACATCATGGAATGTTATTGTTCCCTGTCAACAATAGTTATCACATCACGGTAAGCAAAATGATCAGCAGAGCATGCATAGGAAAGAGGTCAACATCGCAATAATTTCCATGATTACAGTTAAATATGACTCATCATAAACAAAAACACATTGTTTTCACGTGCTAACATAAGGCATAAGAAAGGATCTTCCTTTACCTGAACATAGTGTACCCCGCTTATCTTTGTTGGTGTACTCAGTAATTCCAAAACCGAGTCGCCTTTAGATGTCATGAACTCAAGAAACCTAGAAGAACCATTTGTAGCACCAGCAAAGCTCCAACTTCCTGAACCATAAAATGTTGGCATTAGTACATGAACCACACAGAAAGTTAAGTAAGTAGTAGCATCCTATACATAACAAAACAAATGAGGGTAATGAGAAATGGAAAAAGTGTCATGTGAGCATTTGATTGAGGTTACCAAAACTAATCTATGAATGTGGCATGGAGGGAAATACAATCTACCATTATCCTTTATCTGTTGTGTATGTCATAATTCAACATCTGTAGTAAACAAACCAACTACAGTGAGGATATGACACCACCAAGTTGTATGATGCGGCTCGAAGAAACAAGCTTACTTTTAGCGTCGAAAGAAAAAATTCGCTGAACGTGTAAAATTGGCACAACATACTGAACTTAAGGAATTAAGTGCAATCCTCACAACATTTGCCTACAGCCCCACATTGTACATAGGATATTAATACCTCAAGACCTTAAGGCCACTACACATCCTAATGTAATTGTGCAGTGGACCAGTGGCAACACAGTCATCAAACAAAAGACAAGCTAATACTATAGCCTGCTGGGATACAAAACTCAGACAAACCAGCAGGTCAAATAAACTAGTGTGTAGCGCAAATATAAGATGTTTTGGATATTTCAATATGGACTGAAATGAGTGAACAGACACAATAAAACGTGTCTATATACATCTGATTCAGAAAAAAAGTTAGAACATCTTATATTTGTGAAAGGAGGGAGTACCTTTATATGTTCCTGTAATATTCCATGAATATGGGCTCATGTCATTATCATCCCTCTTGTAGAATGCATGCTGCATAAATATAGAGATGATGAGCATTAAGGTGAGTTCCATACATACAACCAGAATTCATAGTTCTAGATAAATGGATGCTGGTAAACCCTAACATCGTAAAATGAATAGAACCCGCGGAAGACGCTACTCCTTTGCTTGTTGTATCAGTATTTGCTACTGTCTAGTGAACTGAAGCATCAAGAGCGCAGTGTAAGCCATGCATGCTAGACTTAAACTCCCACCATTACTTGGTGAAAAGGTACAGTCAATAGAACATGCAGGGCATCCAATTAAAATGACTATCTGGAGTGAAAAGGTCTGGTTGGAATCCGAACTAAAAGCACGCGTTGCTGTTGCACGACTACTAGGTTAAGTTCAGTATAAGCACGAGTATAGCACGCCACAAAAATTTACACCAACGAACACAAAATTAAGCCCAAAATAAATAAGGTTGCCCAGTTTTCTTCTTTCCAATTGCTCTACCTGGAGGACCAAATTAGCATAAAACCCTTGACTAGAGAAAATGGGGAAAACTTGCAAGTCTAGCAATCAAACAGCGCCTGACCTCATCGGCCCACGATCCGGAGGAGGCCGCGGCTCCGGCGGACGCGACGCGCTCCCTGAGAGGCCGCAGCGCCGCGGCCAGCGGAGGGAGGGCGAGGCCGAGCACCAACAGGCCCACCACAGCGACCCTCAGCACAGCGGCATAGCGCCTCATCTTCTGATCGTTGAGCGCAGCCTCACGATTGGGCGGCCACCATGAAGGGAGCGGGGGCAGCAGGAAGCCGACAGAGCAACCGCTGCGGGAGGGACGCCCGCTGGTGGGTTGGTACGGTGGGGTTCGCGTGGGGCGCTAAACCTAGGAGACGAAGGGAAGGAAAGGAAAGGAAAGGGAAGGGAGAGGGGAACGGAAGGAGATGGAGGGAGTCAAACGGGCGGGGCGTAGGAGATGACGGCGAAGGCGAGGCGAGGCGACGGCGACTTTTGTTTCGGCGGACACCAAGCAACGCTTTTGCTGGTGGGGTGGGGAATGGAATCGCTGCCGTGTGTGGGGGGTTGGGGTGGGGGTGGGGGTGGTTGGCTCTGGGGCGGCCGACTGGTCAGTCACTCTCAACCCCAGAGGAGCCCTGGCCTGCACTCGGAAGCAGCTCGGCGCATCTCCATAAAATTTATAAGAGCGCAAGGCATAGAGGGGAGGTCATAAGCGCCTAAACCGTAAAATAGATTTTCGACTCTAGCACACCCCGTAAAACACCGATCCGCATAAGACTTTTGCAGTTCCCGGAAAAGGATATATGCGGGCCAGCGCAGGCGAGGTCAGATTCAGACCCTGCAAAACGGACCCGTAAAAAAGGATATTCGGTGAATATGCTCTTTTACGGGTCGGCTACGCGGGGTCTGCTCGGGCACCGCCGCGTCGACCCACAAACCGAAGACGCCTAATTATCGAATTTGACATCGATTCCGACAAATGAGTTCAAATTCAAACAATAGAACACAATTCACACTCAAATAAAAGGTAAGTTTTGTAGGACAAACGCAAAAGGGGGTCTTGCAAAAGTGACGACCACGTCCGGCATCATCTTGGTCGATCTTCACTCCGCGCCACCGAGTCCATCAAGGTCATCGCAACCACCGAGTCCACCTCCGGCACTTGTTCCAACTCCGGCATCGAAATCATCGGCTGGTGCACTGAACGCATCGGCGACATTGATTCCAAACCCCATTGAGAAAACATCTCCGGCACTATAACACGCACTGGCCGACGCAAGCATTCTCCTCTTTAAGATATCTCTTCTTGCCATATCATGCCATTCTTTGGTGAGGTCGTCCATGTCATTGCGGTTCAATGACATGATCTTGTTCTTTCCGGCAAGTAACTTGGACATGGCTTTGTTTTCAGCGGCACGTGCTCTTCTCTCTTCAATGGCCGCTTCGCGCAGCCCCTCGTCCTTAAGCAATTGCCATTTTTCTTGCTTCTCCCGTGCCTTCTTCTCGGCCAACTCTTTCTTTATCTCCAACGTCTTCGCTAACATCAACTCATTTGATTGCACCATGGCATCAATCTTGTCCCGCAAGCTCGATGCTTCGTGCTCTCTCTTCATCTTCTCCTTAGTCTTCTTGTCACCATCGGGCTTGTTCAAGTTTCTTGGGTCATCATCATCCTCATTTTCATCCATGTTCGTAAGTGAATCTCTCTTCGGTGCGGATTCTTTGTCAATCAACTTCCACTTCTCGCACTCTTTGAGCAAGTCCCAACAATGCTCTAGTTTGAAGAATTTGCCTTCTGAAGCTTCCATGTCTTTGCATCTTTGTTGGGCAATTTTGTCCTACACAATTTAAACAAAGTCAAATTATCCAATCATTTCATATGATGCAATATGATGTGCACAACTTGGGGCGTGAAAACTGTTGGAAATATGCCCTAGAGGCAATAATAAAATGGTTATTATTATATTTCCTTGTTCATGATAATTGTCTATTGTTCATGATATAATTGTATTAACCGAAAACCGTAATACATGTGTGAATACATAGACCACAACATGTCCCTACTAAGCCTCTAGTTGACTAGCTCGTTAATCAATAGATGGTTATGGTTTCCTGACCATGGACATTGGATGTTATTGATAACAGGATCACGTCATTAGGAGAATGATGTGATGGACAAGACCCAATCCTAAGCATAGCACAAGATCGTGTAGTTCGTTTGCTAGAGCTTTTCTAATGTCAAGTATCATTTCCTTAGACCATGAGATTGTGCAACTCCCGGATACCGTAGGAGTGCTTTGGGTGTATCAAACGTCACAACATAACTGGGTGGCTATAAAGGTGCACTACAGGTATCTTCCGAAGTGTTTGTTGGGTTGGCACGTATCGAGACTGGGATTTGTCACTCTGTATGACGGAGAGGTATCTCTGGGCCCACTCGATAATGCATCATCATAATGAGCTCAATGTGACTAAGGAGTTAGCCACGGGATCATGCGTTACGGAATGAGTAAAGAGACTTGCCGGTAACGAGATTGAACAAGGTATGGGGATATCGATGATCGAATCTCAGGCAAGTAACATACCGATGGACAAAGGGGATTGAATACGGGATTGATTGAATCCCCGACATCGTGGTTCATCCGATGAGATCATCGTGGAACATGTGGGAGCCAATATGTGTATCCAGATCCCGCTATTGGTTATTGGCCGGAGAGATGTCTCGGTCATGTCTGCATGGTTCCCGAACCCGTAGGGTCTACACACTTAAGGTTCGGTGACGCTAGAGTTGTTATGGGAAATTGTATGTGGTTACCGAAGGTTGTTCGGAGTCCCGGATGAGATCCCGGACATCACGAGGAGTTCTGGAATGGTCCGGAGGTAAAGATTTACATATGGGAAGTCCAGTTTCAGTCGCCGGAATGGTTTCAGGGGTTATCGGTATTGTACCGGGACCACCGAAAGGTGTCCGGGGGTCCACCGGGTGGGGCCACCTGCCCCAGGGGACTTAATGGGCTGAATATGGGTGGGAACCAGCCCCCTAGTGGGCTGATGCGCCCCCCAAGGGCCCAAGGCGCCTAGGGTTGGAAACCCTAGGGGGAGGGGGCGCCTCCCACCTGTTTGGGGGGCAAGTTTCCCCCTCCTGGCCGCCCCCCCCATCTAGATGGATCTAAGGGGGCCGGCCCCCTCTCCCCTTCCCCTATAAATAGTGGGGGTGGGTGGAAGGGCTGCAGCACCCCTTTCCCTGACGCAGCCCCTCCCTCCTCCAACACCTCCTCCTCCTCCGTAGTGCTTGGCGAAGCCCTGCAGGAGAACCGCAAGCTCCACCACCACGCCATCTTGTTGTCGGAGTTCTCCCTCAACTTCTCCTCTCCCCTTGCTGGATCAAGAAGGAGGAGACGTCTCCGGGCTGTACGTGTGTTGAACGCGGAGGCGCTGCCCGTTCGGCGCTTGGATCGGATCTTCCGCGATTTGAATCGCCGCGAGTACGACTCCATCAACCGTGTTCTTGTAACGCTTCCGCTTAGCGATCTTTAAGGGTATGAAGATGCACCCCCTCTCTCTCGTTGCTAGCATCTCCTAGATTGATCTCGGTGACACGTAGGAATTTTTTTTGAATTATTACTACGTTCCCTAACAATGGCATCATGAGCTAGGTCTATGCGTAGATTCTATGCACGAGTAGAACACAAAGTAGTTGTGGGCGATGATTTGGTCAAATTTGCTTGTCGTTACTAGTCTTATCTTGATTCGGTGGCATTGTGGGATGAAGCGGCCCGGACCGACCTTACACGTACGCTTACATGAGACTGGTTCCACCGACTGACATGCACTTGATGCATAAGGTGGCTAGCGGGTGTCTGTCTCTCCCACTTTAGTCGGATTGGATTCGATGAAGAGGGTCCTTATGAAGGGTAAATAGAAATTGGCATATCACCGTTGTGGCTTTTGCGTAGGTAAGAAACGTTCTTGCTAGAAACCCATAGCAGCCACGTAAAACATGCAACAACAATTAGAGGATGTCTAACTTGTTTTTGCAGGGTATGCTGTGTGATGTGATATGGCCAAAAGGATGTGATGAATGATATATTTGATGTATGAGATCATGTTCTTGTAATAGAAATCACGACTTGCATGTCGATGAGTATGACAACTGGCAAGAGCCATAGGAGTTGTCTTAATTTATTGTATGACCTGCGAGTCAATGTAAACACCATGTAATTACTTTACTTTATTGCTAACCGTTAGCCATAGTAGTAGAAGTAATAGTTGGTGAGACAACTTCATGAAGACACGATGATGGAGATCATGGTGTCATGCCGGTGATGAAGGTGATCATGCCGCGCCTCAAAGATGGAGATCAAAGGCGCAAGATGATATTGGCCATATCATGTCACTTTATGATATGCATGTGATGTTTGTCATGTTTACATCTTATTTGCTTAGAACGACGGTAGCATAAATAAGATGATTCCTCACTAAAATTTCAAGAAATGTGTTCCCCCTAACTGTGCACCGTTGCGAAGGTTCGTTGTTTCGAAGCACCACGTGATGATCGAGTGTGATAGATTCTAACGTTCGCATACAACGGGTGTAAGCCAGATTTACACATGCGAAACACTTAGGTTGACTTGACGAGCCTAGCATGTACAGACATGGCCTCGGAACACAAGAGACCTTAAGGTCGAACATGAGTCGTATAGTAGACGCGATCAACATGGAGATGTTCACCGTTGATGACTAGTCCGTCTCACGTGATGATCGGACACGGCCTAGTCGATGAGGATCATGTATCACTTAGATGACCAGAGGGATGTCTATTTGAGTGGGAGTTCATTGAATAATTTGATTAGATGAACTTAATTATCATGAACATAGTCTAAATTGTCTTTGCAAATTATGTTGTGGATTAATAGCTCGCGCATTAGCTCCCTGTTTTAATACGTTCCTAGAGAAAGACTAAGTTGAAAGATATTGTAAGCAATTGTGCGGACTAGGGCCGTATGTTGGGGAACGTAGTAATTTCAAAAAATTTCCTACGCACACGCAAGATCATGGTGATGCATAGCAACGAGAGGGGAGAGTGTTGTCCACGTACCCTCGTAGACCGAAAGCGGAAGCGTTAGCATAACGCGGTTGATGTAGTCGTACGTCTTCACGATCCGACCGATCAAGTACCGAACGTACGGCACCTCCGAGTTCAGGACACGTTCAGCTCGATGACGCCCTCGAACTCCGATCCAGCCGAGCTTTGAGGGAGAGTTCCGTCAGCACGACGGCGTGGTGACGATGATGATGTTCTACCGACGCAGGGCTTCGCCTAAGCACCGCTACGATATTATCGAGGTGGATTATGGTGGAGGGGGCACCGCACACGGCTAAGAGATCAAGAGATTAATTGTTGTGTCTAGAGGTGCCCCCCTGCCCCCGTATATAAAGGAGCAGGGGGGAGAGGCGGCCAGCCAGGAGGAGGCGCGCCAGGGAGGAGTCCTACTCCCACCGGGAGTAGGACTCCCTCCTTTCCTAGTTGGAGTAGGAGAAGGGGGAAGGAGGAGGGAGAGAGGAAGAAAAGGGGGGCGCCGCCCCCCCCCTCCTTGTCCAATTCGGACTAGAGGGGGAGGGGGCGCGTGGCCTGCCCTGGCCGCCCCTCCTCTTCTCAACTAAGGCCCATCTTGGCCCATTAAACCCCCGAGGGGGTTCCGATAACCCCCGGTACTCCGGTAAAATCCCGATTTCACCCGGAACACTTCCGGTATCCAAATATAGGCTTCCAATATATCAATCTTTATGTCTCGACCATTTCGAGACTCCTCGTCATGTCCGTGATCACATCCGGGACTCCGAACAATCTTTGGTACATCAAAACACATAAACTCATAATATAACCGTCATCGAACTTTAAGCGTGCGGACCCTACGGGTTCGAGAACTATGTAGACATGACCGAGACATGTCTCCGGTCAATAACCAATAGCGGAACCTGGATGCTCATATTGGCTCCTACATATTCTACGAAGATCTTTATCGGTCAAACCGCATAACAACATACGTTGTTCCCTTTGTCATCGGTATGTTACTTGCCCGAGATTCGATCGTCAGTATCTTAATACCTAGTTCAATCTCGTTACCGGCAAGTCTCTTTACTCGTTCCGTAATATATCATCCTGCAACTAACTCATTAGTTGCAATGCTTGCAAGGCTTATAGTGATGTGCATTACCGAGTGGGCCCAGAGATACCTCTCCGACAATCGGAGTGACAAATCCTAATCTCGAAATACGCCAACCCAACAAGTACCTTTGGAGACACATGTAGAGCACCTTTATAATCACCAAGTTACGTTGTGACATTTGGTAGCACACAAAGTATTCCTCCGGTAAACGGGAGTTGCATAATCTCGTAGTCATAGGAACATGTATAAGTCATGAAGAAAGCAATAACAGAATACTAAACGATTGAGTGCTAAGCTAACGAAATGGGTCAAGTCAATCACATCATTCTCCTAATGATGTGATCCCGTTAATCAAATGACAACTCATGTCAATGGCTAGGAAACATAACCATCTTTGATAAACGAGCTAGTCAAGTAGAGGCATACTAGTGACACTCTGTTTGTCTATGTATTCACACAAGTATTATGTTTCCGGTTAATACAATTCTAGCATGAATAATAAACATTTATCATGATATAAGGAAATAAATAGTAACTTTATTATTGCCTCTAGGGCATATTTCCTTCAGTCTCCCACTTGCACTAGAGTCAATAATCTAGATTACAAAGTAATGATTCTAACACCCATGGAGCCTTGGTGCTGATCATGTTTTGCTCGTGGAAGAGGCTTAGTCAACGGGTCTGCAACATTCAGATCCGTATGTATCTTGCAAATTTCTATGTCTCCCACCTAGACTTGATCCCGGATGGAGTTGAAGCGTCTCTTGATGTGCTTGGTTCTCTTGTGAAATCTAGATTCCTTTGCCAAGACAATTGCACCAGTATTATCACAAAAGATTTTCATTGGACCCGATGCACTAGGTATGACACCTAGATCGGATATGAACTCCTTCATCCAGACCCTTCATTTGCTGCTTCCGAAGCAGCTATGTACTCCGCTTCACACGTAGATCCCGCCACAACGCTTTGTTTAGAACTGCACCAACTTACAGCTCCACCGTTCAATGTAAATACGTATCCGGTTTGCGATTTAGAATCGTCCGGATCAGTGTCAAAGCTTGCATCGACATAACCATTTACGACTAGCTCTTTGTCACCTCCATAAACGAGAAACATATCCTTAGTCCTTTTCAGGTATTTCAGGATGTTCTTGACCGCTGTCCAGTGATCCACTCCTGGATTACTTTGGTACCTCCCTGCTAAACTTATAGCAAGGCACACATCAGGTCTGGTACACAGCATTGCATACATGATAGAGCCTATGGCTGAAGCATAGGGAACATCTTTCATCTTCTCTCTATCTTCTGCAGTGGTCGGGCATTGAGTCTTACTCAACTTCACACCTTGTAACACAGGCAAGAACCCTTTCTTTGCTTGATCCATTTTGAACTTCTTCAAAACTTTGTCAAGGTATGTGCTTTGTGAAAGTCCAATTAAGCGTCTTGATCTATCTCTATAGATCTTGATGCCCAATATATAAGCAGCTTCACCGAGGTCCTTCATTGAAAAACTCTTATTCAAGTATCCCTTTATGCTATCCAGAAATTCTATATCATTTCCAATCAGCAATATGTCATCCACATATAATATCAGAAATGCTACAGAGCTCCCACTCACTTTCTTGTAAATACAGGCTTCTCCAAAAGTCTGTATAAAACCATATGCTTTGATCACACTATCAAAGCGTTTATTCCAACTCCGAGAGGCTTGCACCAGTCCATAAATGGATTGCTGGAGCTTGCACACTTTGTTAGCTCCCTTTGGATCGACAAAACCTTCCGGCTGCATCATATACAACTCCTCTTCCAGAATCCATTCAGGAATGCAGTTTTGACATCCATTTGCCAAATTTCATAATCATAAAATGCGGCAATTGCTAACATGATTCGGACAGACTTAAGCATCGCTACGGGTGAGAAAGTCTCATCGTAGTCAATCCCTTGAACTTGTCGAAAACCTTTTGCAACAAGTCGAGCTTTATAGACAGTAACATTACCGTCAGCGTCAGTCTTCTTCTTGAAGATCCATTTATTCTCAATGGCTTGCCGATCATCGGGCAAGTCAACCAAAGTCCACACTTTGTTCTCATACATGGATCCCATCTCAGATTTCATGGCCTCAAGCCATTTTGCGGAATATGGGCTCACCATCGCTTCTTCATAGTTCGTAGGTTCGTCATGGTCTAGTAACATAACCTCCAGAACAGGATTACCGTACCACTCTGGTGCGGATCTTACTCTAGTTGACCTACGAGGTTCAGTAAAAACTTGATCTGAAGTTTCATGATCATCATCATTAACTTCCTCACTAATTGGTGTAGGTGTCATAGGAACCGGTTTCTGTGATGAACTACTTTCCAATAAGGGAGCAGGTACAGTTACCTCATCAAGTTCTACTTTCCTCCCACTCACTTCTTTCGAGAGAAACTCCTTCTCTAGAAAGGATCCAAATTTAGCAACAAAAGTCTTGCCTTCAGATCTGTGATGGTGTACCCAACAGTTTCTTTTGGGTATCCTATGAAGACACATTTCTCCGATTTGGGTTCGAGCTTATCAGGTTGAAGCTTTTTCACATAAGCATCGCAGCCCCAAACTTTAAGAAACGACAACTTTGGTTTCTTGCCAAACCATAGTTCATAAGGCGTCGTCTCAACGGATTTCGATGGTGCCCTATTTAACGTGAATGCAGCCGTCTCTAAAGCATATCCCCAAAATGATAGCGGTAAATCAGTAAGAGACATCATAGATCGCACCATATCTAGTAAAGTATGATTACGACGTTCGGATACACCATTACGCTGTGGTGTTCCGGGTGGCGTGAGTTGCGAAACTATTCCGCATTGTTTCAAATGAAGACCAAACTCGTAACTCAAATATTCTCCTCCACGATCAGATCGTAGAAACTTTATTTTCTTGTTACGATGATTTCAACTTCACTCTGAAATTCTTTGAAATTTTCAAATGTTTCAGACTTATGTTTCATTAAGTAGATATACCCATATCTGCTTAAATCATCTGTGAAGGTGAGAAAATAACGATACCCGCCGCGAGCCTCAACATTCATCGGACCACATACATTTGTATGTATGATTTCCAACAAATCTGTTGCTCGCTCCATAGTTCCGGAGAACGACGTTTTAGTCATCTTGCCCATGAGGCACGGTTCGCAAGTACCAAGTGATTCATAATCAAGTGGTTCCAAAAGTCCATCAGTATGGAGTTTCTTCATGCGCTTTACACCAATATGACCTAAACGGCAGTGCCACAAATAAGTTGCACTATCATTATCAACTCTACATCTTTTGGCTTCAATATTATGAATATGTGTATCACTACTATCGAGATTCAATAAAAATAGACCACTCTTCAAGGGTGCATGACCATAAAAGATATTACTCATATAAATAGAACAACCATTATTCTCTGATTTAAATGAATAACCGTCTCGCATCAAACAAGATCCAGATATAATGTTCATGCTCAACGTTGGCACCAAATAACAATTATTCAGGTCTAAAACTAATCCCGAAGGTAGATGTAGAGGTAGCGTGCCGACCGCGATCACATCGACTTTGGAACCATTTCCCACGCACATCGTCACCTCGTCCTTAGCCAATCTTCGCTTAATCCGTAGTCCCTGTTTCGAGTTGCAAATATTAGCAACAGAACCAATATCAAATACCCAAGTGCTACTGCGAGCATTAGTAAGGTACACATCAATAATATGTATATCACATATACCTTTGTTAACCTTGCCATCCTTCTTATCCTCCAAATACTTGGGGCAGTTCCGCTTCCAGTGACCAGTCTGTTTGCACTAGAAGCACTCAGTCTCAGGCTTAGGTCCAGACTTGGGTTTCTTCTCCTGAGCAGCAACTTGTTTGCTGTTCTTCTTGAAGTTCCCCTTATTCTTTCCTTTGCCCTTTTTCTTGAAACTGGTGGTCTTGTTGACCATCAACACTTGATGCTCCTTCTTGATTTCTACCTCCGCAGCCTTTAGCATTGCGAAGAGCTCGGGAATCGTCTTATCCATCCCTTGCATGTTATAGTTCATCACGAAACTCTTGTAGCTTGGTGGCAGTGATTGAAGAATTTTGTCAATGACGCTATCATTTGGAAGATTAACTCCTAGTTGAATCAAGTGATTGTTATACCCAGACATTCTGAGTATATGCTCACCGACAGAACTATTCTCCTCCATCTTACAACTGTAGAACTTATTGGAGACTTCATATCTCTCAATCCGGGCATTTGCTTGAAATATTAACTTCAACTCCTGGAACATCTCATATGCTCCATGACGTTCAAAACGTCATTGAAGTCCCGGTTCTAAGCTGTAAAGCATGGCACACTGAACTATCGAGTAGTCATCAGCTTTGCTCTGCCAGACGTTCATAACATCTGGTGTTGCTCCTACAGCAGGTCTGGCACCTAGCGGTGCTTCTAGGACGTAATTCTTCTGTGCAGCAATGAGGATAATCCTCAAGTTACGGACCCAGTCCGTGTAATTGCTACCATCATCTTTCAACTTTGCTTTCTCAAGGAACGCATTAAAATTCAACGGAACAATAGCACGGGCCATCTATCTACAATCAACATAGACAAGCAAAATACTATCAGGTACTAAGTTCATGATAAATTTAAGTTCAATTAATCATATTACTTAAGAACTCCCACTTAGATAGACATCCCTCTAATCCTCTAAGTGATCACGTGATCCAAATCAACTAAACCATGTCCGATCATCACGTGAGATGGAGTAGTTTCAATGGTGAACATCACTATGTTGATCATATCTACTATATGATTCACGCTCGACCTTTCGGTCTCAGTGTTCCGAGGCCATATCTGCATATGCTAGGCTCGTCAAGTTTAACCTGAGTATTCCGCGTGTGCAACTGTTTTACACCCATTGTATTTGAACGTAGAGCCTATCACACCCGATCATCACGTGGTGTCTCAGCACGAAGAACTTTCGCAGCGGTGCATACTCAGAGAGAACACTTATACCTTGATAATTTAGTGAGAGATCATCTTATAATGCTACCGTCAATCAAAGCAAGATAAGATGCATAAAAGATAAACATCACATGCAATCAATATAAGTGATATGATATGGCCATCATCATCTTGTGCTTGTGATCTCCATCTCCGAAGCACCGTCATGATCACCACCGTCACCGGCGCGACACCTTGATCTCCATCGTAGCATCGTTGTCATCTCGCCAACTTATGCTTCTACGACTATCGCTACCGCTTAGTGATAAAGTAAAGCATTACAGGGCGTTTGCATTGCATACAATAAAGCGACAACCATATGGCTCCTGCCAGTTGCCGATAACTCGGTTACAAAACATGATCATCTCATACAATAAAATATAGCATCATGCCTTGACCATATCACATCACAACATGCCTTGCAAAAACAAGTTAGACATCCTCTACTTTGTTGTTGCAAGTTTTACGTGGCTGCTACGGGCTGAGTAAGAACCGTTCTTACCTACGCATCAAAACCACAACGAGAGTTCGTCAAGTTAGTGCTGTTTTAACCTTCTCAAGGACCGGGCGTAGCCACACTCGGTTCAACTAAAGTTGGAGAAACTGACACCCGCCAGCCACCTGTGTGCAAAGCACGTCGGTAGAACCAGTCTCGCGTAAGCGAACACGTAATGTCGGTCCGGGCCGCTTCATCCAACAATACCGCCGAACCAAAGTATGACATGCTGGTAAGCAGTATGACTTGTATCGCCCACAACTCACTTGTGTTCTACTCGTGCATATGACATCTACGCATAAAACCAGGCTCTGATACCACTGTTGGGGAACGTAGTAATTTCAAAAAAAATCCTCGCACATGCAAGATCATGGTGATGCATAGCAACGAGAGGGGAGAGTGTTGTCCACGTACCCTCGTAGACCGAAAGCGGAAGCGTTAGCACAACGCGGTTGATGTAGTCGTACGTCTTCACGATCCGACCGATCAAGTACCGAACGTACGGCACCTCCGAGTTCAGCACACGTTCAGCTCGATGACGTCCCTCGAACTCCGATCCAGCCGAGCTTTGAAGGCGAGTTCCGTCAGCACGACGGCGTGGTGACGATGATGATGTTCTACCGATGCAGGGCTTCGCCTAAGCACCGCTACGATATTATCGAGGTGGATTATGGTGGAGGGGGGCACCACACACGGCTAAGAGATCAAGAGATCAATTGTTGTGTCTAGAGGTGCCCCCCTGCCCCCGTATATAAAGGAGCAAGGGGGGAGAGGCGGCCGGCCAGGAGGAGGCGCACCAGGGAGGAGTCCTACTCCCACCGGGAGTAGGACTCCCTCCTTTCCTAGTTGGAGTAGGAGAAGGGGGAGGGAGGAGGTAGAGAGGAAGAAAAGGGGGGCGCCGCCCCCCTCCTTGTCCAATTCGTACTAGAGGGGGAGGGGGCGCGCGGCCTGCCCTGGCCGCCCCTCCTCTTCTCCACTAAGGCCCATCTTGGCCCATTAAACCCCCGGGGGGTTCCAGTAACCCCCGGTATTCCGGTAAAATCCCGATTTCACCCGGAACACTTCTGATATCCAAATATAGGCTTCCAATATATCAATCTTTATGTCTCGACCATTTCGAGACTCCTCGTCATGTCCGTGATCACATCCGGGACTCCGAACTATCTTCGGTACATCAAAACACATAAACTCATAATATAACCGTCATCGAACTTTAAGCGTGCGGACCCTACGGGTTCAAGAACTATGTAGACATGACCGAGACATGTCTCCGGTCAATAACCAATAGCGGAACCTGGATGCTCATATTGGCTCCTACATATTCTACGAAGATCTTTATCGGTCAAACAGCATAACAACATACATTGTTCCCTTTGTCATCGGTATGTTACTTGCCCGAGATTCGATCATCGGTATCTTAATACCTAGTTCAATCTCGTTACCGACAAGTCTCTTTACTCGTTCCGTAATACATCATCCCGCAACTAACTCATTAGTTGCAATTCTTGCAAGGCTTATAGTGATGTGCATTACTGAGTGGGCCCAGAGATACCTCTCCGACAATCGGAGTGACAAATCCTAATCTCGAAATACGCCAACCCAACAAGTACCTTTGGATACACTTGTAGAGCACCTTTATAATGACCCAGTTACGTTGTGACATTTGGTAGCACACAAAGTGTTCCTCCGGTAAACGGGAGTTGCATAATCTCATAGTCATAGGAACATGTATAAGTCATGAAGAAAGCAATAGCAGAATACTAAACGATCGAGTGCTAAGCTAACGGAATGGGTCAAGTTAATCACATCATTCTCCTAATGATGTGATCTCGTTAATCAAATGACAACTCATGTCAATGGCTAGGAAACATAACCATCTTTGATCAACGAGCTAGTCAAGTAGAGGCATACTAGTGACACTCTGTTTGTCTATGTATTCACACAAGTATTATGTTTTCGGTTAATACAATTCTAGCATGAATAATAAACATTTACCATGATATAAGGAAATAAATAATAACTTTATTATTGCCTCTAGGGCATATTTCCTTCATCGTAGTCTGAGGATTGTCCTCACTGCTACATAGAAGGCTTCTGTCCTTGATGCACCGCTCGGTGTGCCAACCCCTCAGGCGTCGTCTGTGGATGTTGTGAACATGTGGCAGACACGTTCTGATGACTACTTAATAGTTTAGTGCGCCATGCTTTACGGCTTAGAGTCGGGGCTCCAAAAGCGTTTTGAACGCCATAGACCATATGAGATGTTCCAAGAGCTGAAATTGGTATTTCAGGCTCATGCCCGTGTTGAGAGGTTGAGACCTCTGACAAGACCTTTGCCTACAAGATGGAGGAGAATAGCTCAGCCAGTGAGCATGTGCTCAGAATGTCTGGGTACTTCAATCACTTGAATCAAGTGGGAGTTAATCTTCCAGATAAGAGAGTGATTGACAAAAGTTCTCCAGTCACTATCACCAAGCTGCTAGAGTTTTGTGATGAACTATAACATGCAAGGGAAGATGATCTCGGAGCTATTCGTCGTGCTTAAGGCCGTGAAGGTAGAAATCAAGAAGGAGCATCAAGTGTTGATGGTTAACAAGACCACTAGTTTCAAGAAGGGCAAGAAGAGAAACTTCATGAATGGCAAGCTAGTTGCTGCTCCAGTGAAGAAACCCAAGAACCCAAACCCGAGACGAAGTGCTTCTATTAGGGGAACGGTCACTGGTAGTGGAACTGCCTCAAATACTTGGTAGATAAGAAGGCTGGCAACTTCAACAAAAGTATATTTGATATATGTGTTATTGATGTGTACCTTACTAGTACTCCTAGTAGCACATGGCTATTAGATACCGGTTCAGTTGCTAATATTGGTAACTCGAAACAAAGCTACGGAATAAACGGAGACTAGCTAAGGGCGAGGTGACTATGTGTGTTGGAAGTGTTTCCAAGGTTGATGTGATCACCATCGCACGCTCCCTCTACCTTCAGGATTAGTGTTGAACCCAGATAAATGTTGTCTGGATTGGTGTCTGCGTTAAGCATGAACATGATTAGATCATGTTTATTGCAATACGGTTGTTCATTTAAGTCAGAGAATAATGGTTATTCTGTTTACATGAATAATACCTTCTATGGTCATGCATCCAGTGTGAATGGTTTATTGAATCTCGGTCGTAGTGATACACATGTTCATAACATTGATGCCAAAAGATGTAGAGTTCATAATGATAGTACCACTTTCTTGTGGCACTGCCGCTTAGGTCATATTGGTGTAAAGCACATGAAGAACCTCCATGCTAATGGACTTTTGGAGTCACTTGATTTTGAATCACCTGACACATGCGAACCATGCCTCATAGGCAAGATGACTAAAACCCCGTTTTCTGGAACAATGGAACGGGCAAGTGACTTGTTGGAAATCACACATGGTGATGTGTGCGGTCCGATGAGTGTTGACGCATGCGGTGGATATCGTTATTTTCTCACCTTCACCGATGAATTGAGTAGATATGGGTATATTTACTTAATGAAGCATAAGTCTGAAAGGTTTGAAAAGTTCAAGCAATTTCAGAGTGAAGTTGAGAATCATCATAACAAGAAGATCAAGTTCCTACGATCTGATCAAGGGGAGAGTATCTGAGTTATGAGTTTGGCAATCACTAAAGACAAGGTGGAATCGTTTCACAGTTGACGCCACCAGGAACACCATAGCATAATGGTGTGTCTGAATGTCGTAATCGCACCCTATTGGATATGGTGCGATCTATGATGTCTCTTACCGATCTACCGCTATGATTTTGGGGTTATGCATTAGAGACAATTACATTCACTTTAAATAGGGCACCATCTAAGTCCGTGGAGACGACTCCGTATGAACTATGGTTTGGCAAGAAACCTAAGTTGTTGTTTCTTAAGGTTTGGGGCTACGATGCTTATGTCGATAGGCTTCAGCCAGAAAAGCTCGAACCCAAAGCGGAAAATTGTGTCTTCGTAGAATACCCAGCAAGACGATTGGGTATACCTTCTATCTCAGATCTGAGGGCAAAGTGTTTGTCGCTATGAACAGGTCCTTTCCCAAGAAAGAGTTTCTCTCGAAAGAATTGAGTGGGAGGAAGATAGAACTTGATGAGGTTGTTGAACCTTTACTTCAACCAGAGAGTAGTGCAGCACAGAAAGACGTTTCTGTGGCACCTACATCAGTTGAAGAGAAAGCTAATGATGATGATCATGGAGCTTCAGATCAAGTTACTATCGAACCTCGTAGGTCAACAAGGGTGTGTACAACTTCTGAGTGGTAACCCTGTCTTAAAGGTCATGTTGTTGGACAACGATGAACCTATGAGCTATGGAGAAGCGATGGTGGGCCCAACAAATGGCTAGAAGCCATGAAATCCGAGATAGGATCCATGTATGAGAACAAAGTATGGACTTTGGTGGACTTGCCCGATGATCAGTAAGCCATTGAGAATAAATGGATCTTTAAGAAGAAGACAGACGTTGATGGTAATGTCACCATTTATGAAGCTCGACTTGTCTCAAAGAAGTTTCCGACAAGTTCAAGGAGTTGACTGTGATGAGACTTTCTCAATCTTAGCGATGCTAAAGTCTGTTAGAATTTTGTTAGCATTTGCTGCATTTGCATTTACGAAATCTTGCAGATGGATGTGAAAACAAAGTTTCCTTGACGGTTTCCGTGAGGAAAGGCTGTATGTGATACAACCAGAAGGTTTTGTCGATCCTAAGGATGCTAAAAGGTATGCAAACTCCAGCGATCCTTCTATGGACTGGAGCAAGCATCTCGGAGTTGGAACATACGCTTTGATGAGGTGATCAAAGCATTTGGGTTTATACAAAGTTTGCAAGAAACTTGTATTTGCAAGAAAGTGAGTGGGAGCACTACAACATTTTGATAAGTATATGTGGATGACATATTGTTGATCAGAAATGATGTAGAATTTCTGGAAAGCATAAAGGGTTGTTTGAATGGAGTTTTTCAAAGGAAGACCTGTGTAAAACTGCTTACATATTGGGTATCAAGATCTATAAGAGATAGATAAAGACGCCTGATAAGACTTTTGCAGAGGCACATACCTTGACATGATCTTGAAGGAGTTCAAGATGGATCAGTCAAAGAAGGATTTCTTGCCTGAGTTGTAAGGTGTGAAGTTAAGACTTGAAGCTCGGCCACGGCAGAAGAAAGAGAAAGGACGAAAGTCGTCCCCTATGCCTTAGCCATAGACTCTATACGATATGCCATGCTGTGTACCGCGATGTGCCTTGCCACGTGTCTGGCAAGGGGGTATAAGAGTGATCCAGGAGTGGATCATTGGACAACGGTCAAAATTGTCCTTGGGAATAAGGAAATGTTTCTCGATTATGGAGGTGATGAAGAGTTCGGCGTAAAGGGTTACGTTGATGCAAGCTTTAACACCTATCCGGATGGCTCTGAGTAGCAAACCGGATACGTATAGTGGAGCAATGTAACGCCCACGATGCGGCTATATCTCCCACGTGTCGAGGCACGACTTAGAGGCATAACCGCATAGTGGTTTTGTCGCAAGAAGGGTCATCTTCACACAATCCCATGTAATGAACAAGAATGGGATAAAGAGTTGGCTTACAATCGCCACTTCACACAATACATAAATATCATCATACATCATTCAAAATACAATCATATAGACCGACTACGGTCAAAATCCAGAAGAAAATAAGACAACCCCAAATGCTAGATCCCCGATCGTCCCAACTGGGCTCCACTACTGATCATCAGGAAAAGACACATAGTAACGACCACGTTCCTCGTCGAACTCCCACTTGAGATCGACGCCATCATCTGCACTGGCATCGTCGGCACCTGCAACTGGTGTTGGAAGTAACTGTGAGTCACGGGGACTCAGCAATCTCACACCCGCGAGATCAAGACTATTTAAGCTTATAGGACAAGAGGTGCAAAGAGGTGGAGCTGCAGCGGCAAAAGCATATATGGTGGCTAACTTGCGCAAATGAGAGCGAGAAGAGAAGCAATGGAACGGACGTCATCTAACAATGACCAAGAAGAGGTCCTGAACACCTGCTTACGTCATACATAACACAGACCGTGTTCACTTCCCGGACTCCGCCGAGAAGAGACCATCACGGTTACACACGCACTTGGTGTATTTTAATTGGATCAAGTGGCAAGTTATCTACAACCGGACATTAACAAATTCCCATCTGCCTCATAACCGCGGGCACGGCTTTCGAAAGATAATACCCTGCAGGGGTGTCCCAACTTAGCCCATCATAAGCTCTCACGGTCAACGAAGGATAGACCTTCTCCCGGAAAGACCCGATCAGTCTCGGAATCCCGGTTTACAAGACATCTCGACAATGGTAAAACAAGACCAGCAAAGCCACCCGAATGTGCCGACAAAACCCGATAGGAGCTGCACATATCTCGTTCTCAGGGCACACCGGATGAGACATCCTACGAGTAAAACCAGACCTCGAGTTTCCAGGAGGGGGCCCCGCAGTCTGCTCAGTTCGGACCAACACTCGAAGGAGCACTGGCCCGGGGGGGGGGGTTAAATAAGATGACCCTCGGGCTCGCGAAACCCGGGGGAAAAGGTATAGGTCGCAAATGGTAAAACCAAGGTTGGGCCTTGCTGGAGGAGTTTTATTCAAGGCGAACTGTCAAGGGGGTCCCATAAATCACCCGACCGCGTAAGGAACGCAAACTCAAGGAACATAATCCCGGTATAACAGTAACTAGGGCGGCAAGAGTGGAACAAAACACCAGGCATAAGGCCGAGCCTTCCACCCTTTACCAAAATATATAGGTGCATTAATTAAATAAGAGATATTGTGATATCCCAACATAACCATGTTCCGACATGGAACAAACTTCAACTTCACCTGCAACTAGCAACGCTATAAGAGGGGCTGAGCAAAAGCGGTAACTTAGCCAAACAACGGTTTGCTAGGAAAGGATGGTTAGGGCTGACATGGCTAAAATGGGAGACATGATATAGCAAAAGATAGGTAGCGGAGCATGGCAATAGAGCGAACAACTAGCATAGCAAAGATAGAAGTGATTTCGAGGGGTGGTCATCTTGCCTGCAAGATTCTCAGAGTTGTCGAAAGCTTGATCCTCGTAAGCGTACTCGACAGGTTCCTCGTTCACGAACTCGTCTCCCGGCTCTACTCAAGACAAGAACACAAACAAACGGAACCACAATCAACAACGAGGAATGCGCAAGCAACATGATGCAAAACATGTATGATATGCAAGATGTGATATGCGATGCATATGCGTGCTCCGGAAGGAAAAATGATGAACATGGCAGTAACTTGGCAAACCAAGCATGCCACTGGAAAGATGGGATGATTTCGGTCGAAATCGATATAAAGATCACCGGAATCGGATGCACGGTTTGCAAATGGCAAGCAAAACAAGAATGACACTAATCTGCGATAAACAGCAAGATAGCACTTAAAATGCAACAAGCAACAATGCTACAGCACCCCAACATAGCAACCAAGAACATGCAAGTAATCTAAAGGAGATGCTTGACAAAAGATGAACACTGAGCTACTGCTAGTTCACAACATATCAAGCTCAAACAAGCATGGCAAAAGTGCAAAAGATTACAGGTTCACAGACTTGGTGAAAAACTGGACATGGCAGAAATCAGCATCAGGTAGCAATGTTCAGAGCACGAAATCAACATGCTACAGGAACTTAACGTAGCGAAACAAGGCATGGTAGTGTTCTACTAAAAGCACATGACAAAAGTCCCTTACTGACCATAAACCAAAAAGGACCAGAAGAAATGATGGCAAGCATGTAAACATAGCAAGTTTCGTTATCAGGTTTCAGACAGCAGAAAACAGAGCATGGCAGAAATATTAATATGTAGGCCTCTTTGTGAGCTTGCTGCACTCACTACAGAGCAATGCATGACAAACCAAGCATACCTACAGCAAGACGGCATGTTTATGAAGCTAATCATGGCAAGAAAAATAGCATAGCATGCATGAATCAACTACAATAAGCTTGGCAAAAATGCATGTCATGTTAAGAATCTGCCAGAAATATTTTATAGCAAAAGTAGAGCAAGATTGAGTCATGCTATGGCACTCTATAATTGCAAACAATTGCAGGAATGGATCAATTACAACTATAGCTACAAAATATCCTTACTGAACATCTCCAAAATATGCATGGATCTGTCTGTAGCATCAAGTTTACATGGCAACAAAGTTACAGCAGACGAGGACTTAGAGAAATCACCAAGTCCCTGAAATCAGAAATATTACGGGGCCTACTTTGCATGTTTGTGCTAGTCACCACAAAGATCACAAAAATACATGTACTACACCACTGGAAAGATGGCATGGCATACTTCAAAAGACATGTAGAGCTCATGCTCACAAGATGCACAGAATAAATGATACAAAAATGACAAATCTCCAAGTTCTGATAAGAACCAGAGATTAACAGCAACTAGCCCTCTTCCAACGAAGATTTGGGTGTCAAGATGACCTCTAATGAAAATGGTGCAATTGAACAAAATGAAGAGCATCACGAGGCGAACAATTTGACATATTATACGCGTGAATCGGAGTTACATGCACAAAGTTACGGCATCGGGAACCGAGCAAGATACTGAGAGAAATTAAGACTTGGGAGAATTTCGAGGCGAGAAAAAGTCAACGTACGCAGAGATCTGGATCGAACGAGCTCTTCCGGCCTGAGCTCGCTCGCCGGCGGAGGAAGGAGGGAGAGGGAGCGGCGGCGCCGGTCGCCGGAGGAGCGGCGGGGCCGGGGGCGGCGGTCGCCGGCGGGGGCGGCGGCGGGCCTGCGGGCGGCGGCGCACTGGCCGGCGGCGGGGAAGGCGCGCGGGCGTGGAGGCGGCGGGCCGCGGGGGCCGGCGGCGGGGCGAGGCCGGAGGCGGGCCACGTGGCGCTCGCGGGTTGGCCGGGCGGCGCGGCGGATGTGTCCGGCGCGGGCGGACGCGTCCGGCGCGGCGCGGAGGGAGAGGGTTAGGGTTCGTCTGAGATTTCGTTTTTCGGGATGCCCACATATAAATAGGTAGAGGGAGCTAGGAGACTCCAAATGAGGTGCGGTTTTCGCCCACACGATCGTGATCGAACGACCTAGAGCATGGAAGAGAGTTTGGTGGGCTTTGGGCTGGTTTTGGAGGGGTTTTTTGCTGGATACTCCAAATGGACTTTGCGGATGCCCGGTTAACCGTTGGAGTACCAAACGACCTCCGAATGGAACGAAACTTGACCGGTAGTCTCCGGGTGGTATAAGAAGACCACTTGACAAGCCTCGGTCCATTCCGAGAAAGTTTGACACACGCACACGAAAGAAAACAAGAGGGGTGCACCGGAGGAGATAGGAGCGCCGGATTGGAAAACGGACAACGGGGAAAATGCTCGGATGCATGAGACGAACACGTATGCGAATGCAATGCACATGATGACATGATATGAAAATACATGACATGACAAAATGCAAAACGAAAGACAAAACCAGACAACGGAGGGAAAAACATATCACATCGCCGAAAATGGCAAAAGTCGGAGTTACAAATATGGCAAGTTACATGTGGGGTGTTACAAGCAACCATTTGGAATAGCTCCAAGTGGAGCATAGTAGCAACATCTACAATATGAAATAGAGATTTGCGAAGAACACATAGATCTGAATGTTGCAGACCCGTTGACTAAAACCTCTCTCGTAAGCATAACATGATCAAACCCTAGAACTCATTGAGTGTTAATCACATGGTGATGTGAACTAGATTATAGACTCTAGTAAACTCTTGGGTGTTAATCACATGGCGACGTGAACTAGATTATTGACTCTAGTAAACTCTTTGGGTGTTAGTCACATGGCGATGTGAACTATGAGTGTTAATCACATGGCGATGTGAACTAGATTATTGACTCTAGTGCAAGTGGGAGACTGTTGGAAATATACCCTAGAGGCAATAAGAAAATTGTTATTATTATATTTCCTTGTTCATGATAATTGTCTATTGTTCATGCTATAATTGTATTAACCGGAAACCGTAATACATGTGTGAATACATAGACCAAAACATGTCCCTAGTAAGCCTCTAGTTGACTAGCTCGTTGATCAATAGATGGTTATGGTTTCCTGACCATGGACATTGGATGTCGTTGATAACAGGATCACATCATTAGGAGAATGATGTGATGGACAAGACCCAATCCTAAGCATAGCACAAGATCGTGTAGTTCGTTTGCTAGAGCTTTTCTAATGTCAAGTATCATTTCCTTAGACCATGAGATTGTGCAACTCCCGGATACCGTAGGAGTGCTTTGGGTGCATCAAATGTCACAGCGTAACTGGGTGGCTATAAAGGTGGACTACAGGTATCTCTGGAAGTGTCTGTTGGGTTGGCATGTATCGAGACTGGGATTTGTCACTCCATATGACGGAGAGGTATCTCTGGGCCCACTCGGTAATGCATCATCATAATGAGCTCAATGTGACTAAGGAGTTAGCCACGGGATCATGCATTATGGAACGAAAAGAGACTTGCCGCTAACGAGATTGAACGAGGTATGGGGATACCGATGATCGAATCTCAGGCAAGTAACATACCGATGGACAAAGGGGATTGAATACGGATTGATTGAATCCCCGACATTGTGGTTCATCCGATGAGATCATCATGGAACATGTGGGAGCCAATATGGGTATCCAGATCCCGCTATTGGTTATTGGCCGGAGAGATGTCTCAGTCATGTCTGCATGGTTCCCGAACCCGTAGGGTCTACACACTTGAGGTTCGGTGATGCTAGAGTTGTTATGGGAAATTGTATGTGGTTACCGAAGGTTGTTCGGAGTCCCGGATGAGATCCCGGACGTCACGAGGAGTTCCGGAATGGTCCGGAGGTAGAGATTTATATATGGGAAGTCCAGTTTCAGTCGTCAGAATGGTTTTGGGGGTTATCGGTATTGTACCAGGACCACTGAAAGGTGTCCGGGGGTCCACTGGGTGGGGCCACCTGCCACGGGGGACTTAATGGGCTGAATATGAGTGGGAACCAGCCCCCTAGTGGGCTGGTGCGCCCCCAAGGGTCCAAGGCGCCTAGGGTTGGAAACCCTAGGGGAAGGGGGCGCCTCCCACCTGCTTGGGGGGCAAGTTTCCCCCTCCTGGCCGCCGTCCTCCTTCGTAGTGCTTGGCGAAGCCCTGCCAGAGAACCGCAAGCTCCACCACCACGCCGTCGTGCTGCTGGAGTTCTCCCTTGTAACACCCACGATGCGGCTATATCTCCCACGTGTCGAGGCACGACTTAGAGGCATAACCGCATTGTAGGTTTTTTCGCAAGAAGGGTCATCTTCACACAATCCCATGTAATGAACAAGAATGGGATAAAGAGAGTTGGCTTACAATCGCCACTTCACACAATACTTAAATAAATCATACATCAATCAGAGCACACACATAGACCGACTACGGTCAAAGCCAAAAGAGAAGAAGATAACCCAACTGCTAGATCCCCGATCGTCCCAACTGGGCTCCACTACTGATCAACAGGAAACGAAACATAGTAACGACCAAGGTCCTCGTCGAACTCCCACTTGAGTTCGGTAGCATCACCTGCACTGGTATCGTCGGCACCTGCAACTGTTTGGAAGTATCTGGTGAGTCACGAGGACTCAGCAATCTCACACCCGCGAGTTCAAGACTATTTAAGCTTATAGGAAGGATGGGGTAGTGAGGTGGAGCTGCAGCAAGCACTAAGCAAATATGGTGGCTAACATACGCAAATAAGAGCGAGAAGAGGAGAAACGCAACGGTCGAGAAGCTAGAAGTGATCAAGAAGTGATCCTGAAACTACTTACGTCAAACATAACCCAAAAACCGTGTTCACTTCCCGGACTCCACCGAGAAGAGACCATCACGGCTACACACGCGGTTGATGTATTTTAATTAAGTCAAGTGTCAATTTCTCTACAACCGGACATTAACAAATTCCCATCTGCCACATAACCGCGGGCACGGCTCTCGAAAATTTATACCCTGCAGGGGTGTCCCAACTTAGCCCATTATAAGCTCTCACGGTCAACGAAGGATATTCCTTCTCCCGGGAAGACCCGATCAGTCTCGGAATCTCGGTTTACAAGACATTTCGACAATGGTAAAACAAGACCAGCAAAGCCGCCCGATGTGTCGACAATCCCGATAGGAGTCGCACGTACCTCATTCTCAGGACACACCGGATGAACACTACGTACAACTAAAACCAGCCCTCAAGTTTCCCCGAGGTGGCGCTGCAAGTGGCTCTAGTTTGGACCAACACTCCGAGGAGCACTGGCCCGGGGGGGGGGGTAAAATAAGATGACCCTTGAGTCTGCAGAACCCAAGGGAAAAAGGCTTAGGTGGCAAATGTTAAAACCAAGGTTGGGCCTTGCTGGAGGAGTTTTATTCAAAGCGAACTGTCAAGGGGGTCCCATAAATCACCCAACCGCGTAAGGAACGCAAAATCAAGGAACATAACACCGGTATGACGGAAACTAGGGCGGCAAGAGTGGAACAAAACACCAGGCATAAGGCCGAGCCTTCCACCCTTTACCAACTATATAGATGCATTAATTAAATAAGAGATATTGTGATATCCCAACATATCCATGTTCCATCATGGAACAAACTTCATCTTCACCTGCAACTAGCAACGCTGTGAGAGGGGCTGAGCAAAAGCGGTAACATAGCCAAACAATGGTTTGCTAGGAAAGGTGGGTTAGAGGCTTGACATGGCAATATGGGAGGCAAGATATAGCAAGTGGTAGGTAGCGCAGCATAGCAATAGAGCGAACAACTAGCAAGCAAAGATAGAAGTGATTTCGAGGGTATGGTCATCTTGCCTGAGATCCCGCTAGGAAGAAGAACGAGTCCATGAAGAAGACAAACGGACGTAGTCGAACGAATCCTCACAATCGCAACGTTACCGGAACTACCAAGGAGAAGCGCAACCGGAAAGAAGCAAACATCATGGTAAACAACCATCACATAAACATGGCATGATGCACAATCAAGTATGATGCATGCCTGGTTTAAAAAGGCATGGCAAAGCAAAGTGCACAAACAAAACTACAAGTTAAGTGGAGCTCAATATGCAACGAGTTGCATATTGACGAAACGCCACATCAATTGTTTAGTTCTCTCTCGGTTATGTACCCAACAATATTAAATGTTGATTAACATGGCAAGAGGTGAAGCATAAGTAAACTAACTATCTAGGCAAGTTTAAATGAGGCCGGAAATAACAAACAACAATTCCGGAAAATCCCCATATGCATATAGCAATTTAAAGCAAACAACAATTTTAAATGATGTTAACATGATGCGGATGACATATGCAAGTTTTATGCAATTTTAATGAAAATGTTGACTTGAGCATGTTATGAAGCATTTGGTCACCATGACGAAATGAAAGGGTGCCACGGCGACGATAACGGACACGGTGCCACGGCAACGTTCCGGTTCCGACAACTCGTTGAGATATCGGTGCAAAAGAAGCAAGTGTGCGGATGTGCGGAACATGCTAGAGATGGTGGGGTGATCCCGGTAACCGGGTTCCCACGGGTCGACGACATGGCAAACTAGGAGAAATGTGCAATGACAACTCGAAAACGGTGCAACCACGAGCATCTCATACAGCACACATGCATTCGTTCACGGGCGTCGTCTCGTCATTATACCTTTGAAGCGTGTATTTTCAGAGCGGATCGGGTTCGATGCGGTGTAGGGGAAGTAGACGTTCTCGGGATGGTCGTAGTGGAAGTAGTGGTACACGGTGACGGTAGTGGAAGTAGTGGTACACGTCTCGAAGAGGGACTTGACGAATCCGAGTTCTTCGGGGTAATCGGGTACCCCTTCGCGTTGTAGTCGTGCATGGTTCGTAGACGTTCAGAGCGCCCGTAGAGGTACTTGGCACATCGTTACAAAGGTCGTACACAGATCTAGAAGAGGGGCTTGGCGTTTCGTTCGGCACTCGTTCGAGTAGTGGTCTTGCCGGTGGTGTACTTGGCGAATCCAGAGGCATTGGTAGTGGTACTTGGCGAATTCCACGCTCGGTGGTCCTTGGACTTGGCATCAACAACAACAGGGGTGCGATGCAGGGACTTGGCGCGATGCAGGGGCGACGGCCGCGGGACTTGGCGCGTGGAGGAGGTTGGTTCCGAGCGGGACTAGCCTGTCCTGGCGGGCTACTCGCTGGCAAGGTTCAGGTGAGGTCGCCGGCCGGTGGAGGTGCAGTAGAGGATGTCGCGGGGCCCTTGAGAGGAGGTGGGGCTTCTCCTGCTGGCTTCTAGCGACGAGCGGCGTGGGAACGAGGACGAGGCAGGAGGTCGCGCGAGGTGGAGTCGACAGCAGCACGCCATGGGAGGCGGAGCTCGCGGCAGGCGGTGCGATGGCGGGACGAGGAACGTAGGGGCCACGGGGCGGCTGCACGCCTATGGGAGCGAAGCGATGGTTGCGGGCGCGCGTGGAGAGGCTCAGGGTTGAGCTACTGGCGCTCGACGAAGACGGCGCGGAGGACGACGGATGCGGGCGCAGGTGCTCGAGGAGCTCCTCTCCTCGAGCGCTCGGGCGACGAGGATTTGGCGAGGAGGAGGCGCGGCCGTGGCCTGGTGCTGCAGAGGGAGGCGCGTGGGATCGAGAGGGGGAGAGTTAGATGGGGATCGGGACGAGCGAAGGAGATGGCGGCGCTGGAGGAAGGGATCGAGGGACAGAGCTAGGGTTATCGGCGCGGCTGGGCCTTGGGCCAAATGGACTGCGGGGAAGCAGGCCGGCCTGGCTGCTGGGCTCTCTTCTCTCTCTCACTCTAAAGAAAGAAGAAAAAAACAGAGAAAAGAAAGAAAAGAAAGAGAGGTTAGGGGAAGAAGTTGGACACGTGGATAATTTTCCCGGACTCACAAAAATGAGCTTGATCCAAGAAAATAGAAGTTGGCACGAATGCAAGATTTAAATTCAAACTAATTTAAATTTAATTCAAATGGTTTGAACTAGGACACGGTTTAGGAGTGGCCAAAATGTTGAGATTTTTGGTGGAGCTCCGGAAAGTGAAGAAATAATTTAGGGAAAAGTTTGGAGACCAAACTTGAAGCAGAAAAGGCACGGAATTATTTTGCAAGTGTGTTAAGGTTAATTCCAAAGTTAATGGAAATTTTAATATAGCTCCCTAATAATATTGGGAGACTTTTATATGTTGTAAAGAGAAATCACCATGTGCATTTCCCTCGATTTAAATGGATCGAAGGTCCATGCAATTTATTTAGTTGAGTTTTTAAAAGGGGTGCAAGATGACATGATGCAATGCAAGAGATGACATGATGAATGCAACAAAGCAATTGAAACACACGGCGAAACTCGAAATACATGGAAGGCATCTGAAGCATCGGTCTCGGGGCGTTACATCCCTCAACTTCTCCTCTCCCCTTGCTGGATCAAGAAGGAGGAGACGTCCCGGGGCTATACATGTGTTGAACGCGGAGGCGCCGTCCGTTCGGCGCTTGGATCGGATCTTCGGCGATTTGAATTGCCGCGAGTATGACTCCATCAACCGCGTTCTTGTAACGCTTCCGCTTAGCAATCTTCAAGGGTATGAAGATGCACTCCCTCTCTCTCGTTGCTAGCATCTCCTAGATTGATCTTGGTGACACGTAGGAATTTTTTGAATTATTACTACGTTCCCCAACAAAAACGAACTCACATAGTCGGATTCCAGGTTCCACTTGGAGGTGTATTGCGTACTTGTTCCAAGCAAGCTTCCCAATGGTTGCAAATCAGCTTGATCACGTGCCAACGCCCTTGGAGTGCCCGAAAGGTGCGTGGAGTCCTATTGGGATACTTTGCTATCATGCGGAAGTATTGATCTTTGATCCTTTGCCAATACCTCTTGGCGGTTTGAGACGTACTCGTGCAAGCATCAAGAGACACCGCACTCCAAGCCTTGATCAAGAGTTGATCTTCCAAGATCGTGTAGTTCTTCGATCTCTGGCTTTTTTGTGCTTGCGCTTGCTCATACGCCCCCTCATCTATCTCCTCCAATTCTTCTTCACCACCGTGATCATCCACGCCGCCCTCTGTTTCATTGTAATCGAATGTAGCGAACGGGGCTTGATCAATGTCAACGATGTTGGTGTCCAACAAGTTCACGAACTCGGCAGTGGCATTGTTCGAACCACCGCTATAGTGAGCGACAACAAGTCACGAGCTACCGCAATGGCGAAAAGCAAAGAAAATTGAAGGGACCGAAGAGGCATACCTTCCGGCCATTTCGTCAAACACCTCGCTAGCGGTGGAAGCAGCGCCGTTGAGCGGCATCGCCGGGGAACCTCTTGCCGGGGCGGAGGGAGTGGATGAAGGAGCCGGCTTCTTTGTAGGTGGAATCCTCTTCCGCTTTACGCCCGAGACTTTGCCAACCTTCTCCGCCACCGGCCGGGATCGCGCAGCGGCGTTGGCGCCCGGAGCGCGGGCCTTCCCGGCACGGGCAGCCGGATTCCCACCCTGCACGACCACTTTGCCCTGCCGCTTGCGGGCAGCGTAGTAGTGCCTTGGGCGACGGCAGGGCCAACATGGCCGTCGATGAGATCCGAGCGTGCGCGACCTCGACGATGATGGGGGACGGCAGGGAGTCATCCATGGCGGCGAAGAACTGCCGGGGAAGATGCACCGGAGCGAGCGGTGGTGGAGGGGTGGGGAGAGGGAACGTCCGCGCGGAAATGTCCCTCGCGCCAAATCTCGATGCGGATAGGGACCGAGCTCGGGTCGGCCTCCCACCCCGTGAATCTAAAGGTTGGGGGAGATCTTTTGCCACGCCCTGCAAAAATTTTTACGGGTCGAACGCATTTGCGGTGTCTGGTCGGACAGGATTTTCCACGCCGACCCGTATTTTAGTGGTTATTATGCGGGTCGCGGCTATATACGGGGTCTGCTAGAGATGCTCTAAGGACGTGTTTGATTACCTGCATATAGGCCAACCAGGGCTGGACGAGAAGATTGTGGCCCATTTGATTGTCTGTGTTCACTGTTGGGGCAGCATATCATGAAATTCAAAGTACCTCTGGGCCCGTCTCGCTAGGAACGCTAGAATCATTAGTTTCTCCAGAACCAGGGCTGCGAGATGCACGCGGATGGCTGGGCCTGCACACAAGGAGCCATACTCGAGAAGCCGCGTTGCTTCCCGAAGCACCGACAATTATTACCCTCGTCGCCCCGTCACCGCTCCCTCTGCCCTCTCCCCTCTCTCCACTCACGACGGCAGCGACGACGGCGTTCAACAGTTCGTAGGACAGCAAGGCAACCTCCGGCTCCTTCACCGGCATCCGCATCATCACCTTCTGCACTTCGGCAATGGCGGTAAGCACTTTTTTCACCTCCTAACGTACTCATTCTCATTCGATCCGCGTTCGATCTGCATTTGGTTAGGGGAATGGGGAATCGGAGTAAATAGCCATAGGAGTGATCAAAACATCGTCATGAGTTCATAGTACCGATGCATTTGAGGTTCCTGATCCAGATTGAGTACAAGGGTAATGGGGATTTGGGGTAAATCTTACACGCTTGTCTTAGATCTTAGCCTCAACGACCCTGGAGGTGGTTGGAGCGGCGGGTGACCTTGGCCTTGTCTTAGATATTTAAGTGTGGCACTTTATTTAAAACTGCGACTAGCTATGGTTAACTATCTTCTGTTGTCTGTTTATGATTTATTCTTCATGCCGCTATGTGCTGATAACCTCACCACCTTGACGAAGAGGTTACCAGACAACAACTGTTGCATGGAACCAAATACCGTGTAGTTGCGTGAGCCGAGCCTATGCGGGCAACCAGACGCTAAGGCAAAATGGCTCCCCTAATGCCAGAGGACTAGATGCAGGCAACGAAATGAAGTGCGGATGTTAGTTTTCTGCATGTTTTACCTCAGCCAGGCTATGTTGAGCCAGGCTCCATGGGCCATGCTCGCTTGGGAAGGCTACCAAACATGTCCGTAATGTCTGAATCAACCGGTTTGAACACTTTTAGTGGTCCAATGCTAGTCACCAAGTATTCATGGATTTTTTTCTTTAAGGGGTACTAAATGTTCATGGATTAGTTCAGAAGTTCAAATTTCGTCAAATCATTTTTTTAGACAACCTCAAATCATTCTTAAGCTGGGGAGTCCGGAACTCCGCCTAGCCCACTATTAGTTGGACCAGAACTTCCCACAACCCATGTGTCCCATTCATCTTTTTTCCTTTATGTAAGTTTGCTTGGTCCACTATCTAGATTTGATGACTACGATTAATGACCTCCGCCCAGCACGAGCCCTCCTAGTCGGCGCCTCTGGGTCGGCCCAGTATCAAGGGGACGATGTCGCTCGTCCTACGGTCGCCTTGTTCGCTCGGTCATGGTTGACCGGGCGCCGGAGACCAGTTGACCGATCAATCTTTGACTTTTGAAGAAAAAACCGAAAAAACTGTGAATTAAAAAAACATGGAATTGAACAAAAAAACACAAAAAGGTTCATGAATTCCGAAAAGGATTCATGATTTTGGAAAAAATCATGAAATCAAAAAAAGCTCGCTATGATTTTGAAAAAAAGTTTGCGGATTTGAAAAGTTCATCGGTTTAGAAAAACATCATGAACTTGAAAAAAGATAACTGGTGATTTTGAAAAAAAATCAAGAATTTGAAAATAAATGCAGGTTTTAGAAAAAATCATGAATGTGAAAGAAGTTTGTCGATTTTGAAAAAAAAACAATTTTTTAAAAAGTTCACGGATATTAATTTTTTTTTTCACGAATTTAATAAAAGTTCATGATTTTTAAAACTAGGAATTTCAAAAATGAAAAGAAATAGATAAAGAAAAAATAGAATAAAAACCACCCAGAACAAAATAGAAAAAGGTAAAACCAAACAAGGAAACCGCTGCTTTTTTAGAGTTATATTTGAAGAATAAAAAAGAAATAAAATTGGCACAACAAGGATGGTGTCCCACTTGAATACCGTGGTTTGTACTAAGCCAAGGGGTTTGAATATTGTCAGGCGACAGGCGCAGATTTTCTGAAGGTTTACAGAAAAGAAAAGAAAGAAAAACGTGTAAATGGGCTGACGCAGACTGGAGGGTGTGTGTGCTCTGGTAGGCAAAATAGCCTATAACCGGCGCTTAAGGCACGGAATAGGATCGGGGTCTGGGCTGTCCACAGACATGTTCGCGGACATTTCTTAATATCTAATGGGTGATCCTTGTTGGAGTTGTCCTTAGACGCTGCGGTAGAAGGGCTGGACACATAGCTCGGGACTCAACGGCCTCGCCACAGCTCGAAGGTGCAACTAACAACAAGTCTAGTGCAGTCATTATCTTCACAACTTTTTAAATGTTTTTGAAGCTCATTTTTAAGGTTGTGGATGCTTTGTTCCAGAGGCTAGCGCACGCTTCGCCTCGTCATTTTTCATTCATGGGATTAAGTAAAGAAAATCACTACAAGGTTATTGCGCTTGGTCATTTCATTTTGGTTTTATATGTGTTTGTTGAGTTTTAATTATATTCTGGCTGTGTTTTTTCGCCCGTATATCGTGTCGGGGTGTTCCTAGAGACATATTTGTTTTGAGAGGATAGTGGAGTTCTTTGGTGCGTGATTGTGGTGTCACATCTCGGCCACTTGTGTTCGCTCACTCCACTTCTTTCTTATTAAAACCAACTATCTTTTTTATTTGAAAAAGTTCATTAAATCAAAAGATGTTCATGGTTTTTTTTGTTTGAATGTTTGAAAATTTTGCAACTATTTAAAACATGAATTTTTAAAAGCATTTGGAAATTTAAAATATTCACAAATCTAAAATAAAGTTCACATATTTTCAAAATATTTACAAACTTTAAAAACGTTTGTAAACTTTAAAAATGTATACGAATTACATTTTTTGGGAATATAAATAATCTTTATTTGGGAATTTTTAAAAGTATTCATAATTTGTTTAAATGTTCGAAATTTTTAGTAAATGTTCATAAATTCAAATGTGAAGAAATAAAATTAGAAAGGGAAGAAAAGAAAAAATATAATAAATAGGAACCTCAACCAATGATACACACCCTTACAGCCGAGACTAAAGGACCCCACAACCCTTGATGCACTAGATGGGTACAAATACAGGGAGCTTAGTATATTAATAATAAACATATATAAATATATAGTAATCGAGACGAGATAACCTTCAAACTTTATTTCTTGTTCCTCTATCTATTTGCACACAAACTCTACTTTTACTTTATTTTGGCATAAACGTAATTCAAACTTTCCACATTCAAAATGAAACAACGCAACAACATTATTATGAAGCTTATTTAAACAGACAATTAATTTCATACAATAAATAATCCAAAAATAACAACTAACTGGGGCGTAACAAATAATTCAACAAAATAAATACTCAAGATAAATAAGTAATCATGAATTAAAGAAGTGTGGCCACACTATTGCCCCATGTAACATGCATTAATGCTGAGTGAGATTTTCACGCAACTGATCTCCTCGCCCACAGCCTTCCAAAGGGGGAAGGGCCTTTACTTTCCCCCTGAGGGTAGGAAAATCATGATCGGGATGGCCGATCTTCAATCTTCTGGTATGCCTCAAGAAATGCATGAATACGGTTTGGGCTCTTACGGAGCCCGACATGGCCAACCGAGTCATACTCGTAGCCCATCTCTCTCTCTCGCTCATATATTTCTACAAGCAGTGGTAGTTACCACTACTTGCGTTTTGCATGTTGTATGTAGTATCTGTCAAAATCGAGAGTATGTTCGTGTAGTATGTAGTATATAATAATGTTTATGTAGTACATATACTACTTTTTAGGTAGTATGTGCCATATTTTGAGTACACTCTTTTTTATGTACAAATAAGTACGTATTTCGCGAATATAACAAAACTATGGGCTCATATGATTTTTTTCATGAAACTTGCTTTGAAATATCTTAAATATATTGTATGAACATATTTAGAATAATAAAGTAGTATATATACTACTCCATTATAGTATATGAGACATGTGGGGTAACTACCACCGGGTGGTAGGATGGATTTTCCATATATATATATATATATATATATATATATATATATATATATATATATATATATATATATATATATATATATCATCCTCGATGGTAATGTTATGCATGATCATGCAACATATCATGATCTTTGCTGAGGTATTCCTATTCCAGAAACAAGCAGGGCCCCGTACAATGCCCTCTCGGTGTCTTTCCCCATTGATTATTGGCACTTTGTTAATTGTTTTTTTTCTTACACTAAAGATTAGGTATAGTCTTCACAAATGTTGATCAGGATGGGTAGATGACATCGGCTAGATAGTAGCATTTGTCAAAATCATGTTTGTTCACCTTGAAATTGTATGTCGAAGCATCACCACTTGCTAGCCTAGCAAAAAGATGATATATCTGCAAGACACTAATATAATTATGAGAGTCATGCTAGGCAAAGTAGCAATGTCAAAAGTCCACAAATCCTCGAAGGCAACTGTTTCAAAAATAATAGTTGGATCATGGCAACGTCCGGTGAACTGATTGTGCCATGCCGCAGTGCAATTCTTTCACCTCCAGTCCATACAGTCAACGCTTCCAAGCATCCTACGCTAGCTTCTTACTTCACTGAATGTTAAAAGCCTCGCCGTGTCCTTGACGTTGGGTGCCTGTAGATACCGAGCTCCATAAACCCTTGTCACAACATTGACAAACACTTTCACACACTTATGAACTGTATATTTGGCCATTCGAAGATACCCATTTGTCATATTTGCAGGATGACATACGCGATCATCTGAAGTGTCGCGGTCACCTTCTCAAAACAAGAATAACTCAGCAAAAATGACAACATTGCTCCTTGGCATGTTGTGCTCATTTTAGAAGGGAGAGAAGTGCAACATCAATCTGTTACGGTGTTAGATTTATATGTTTGTTCTTTTTCAGATCTGGAGGGAACTAGAAATTGACGGGAGTGAAATTTGGAGCTCGAAATCCATGGCGCCCTATTTAGTTGGTGAGGGATTGAGATTTAGCGTCTTTGTTCAAAACAGAGCTTCAGTGCGTCTTGCAAAGTTTTGAGTAATCTTTTTTTTCAAAGAACCTTTTCTCAAGGGGAGGGGTTTCTGCAAGTTCCATTAGAAGAATAAAGGCGATCAAGTTTATAAGGAAACGTCAGACCCAAAAACCTAAAAGTGCCTGGTTGGTTGGGAAAGGCCAAGTGAAAACCAAATACATAACAAACAAACAAAAACACACTAGAGACTGGGTATAGAGACTTGGAAGAAAACATACACTGGCCCGTTCTGAGCAATCCTTAGTAGTTACTCGAATAGATAGCATATATTGCCACAAATTATCCCAGCACAGCAGCAATATTACACAGCCTGCAGAAGTCTCGGCTGCATAGGCCATACAATTACACATCACACACACAATCACTCTAACACCTGACCAGTTCCCAGGTTACAATTAGCTTAGCTTAGGTTTTTGGCAGACAGCAGCAAATATATAGCAGTACAGGAGACCACATATACTGCCAGTTAGTACACTGGATAGTGGAGACGTAGGTAGGCAGGCACGTACATACGTAGGCCGGTGGATACATATGTAGCTAGTAGCATGGCTGCATGACAGAAGAGAGGGAGCATGCTTAGGTAGGTTTATCTGATCTGGAAATGGCTCAGCGGCGGGTTCCCCGGGTGGCTACGGCCGTCCTGGTCGGCGTGGCGGCACCCGTCGCCGCCGTTGGCCTCCGCCGAGCTCTTCCTCCGCCGCTCGTTGTGCCCGGCCAGGCGACGGCGGCAGCTGCGCTTCTGGTCGTCGAACTCCAAAAGCTCGTGGAACCTGCAATGCAATGCCGATCAAGAGCAGCAGCAGTTTTCAGACAGAGACGACAGCAAACAGGCACAACATTGATAGCAACACCAAACAAAATACCAAGAGGTGAAAACTACTCGCAGCACGTGAAGTGAAGCAGCAATACAAAATTTTGCTGCTTAACTGGAGCGAATTAAACGAAGCTATTTTTGCAGTTGTACCGGTGGAATCTGGTGCCGTGCTCATGCATGTGGATGCAAAAGCAGAGACAGTCCATAAGTATTTAGTCCTGTTTATCCGTACAAAGACCCCCAACTTCCCCTACATTGCCAATAATTAACCTCCAATTTTTAGCTTGCAATTTACAGCGGTGCATTGATCTATTTAACACGGGGTACGTGAAGAACAGAGCATGTGTGTGTGTGTTTTCCTCTGCAGGAGTGGTTCTGAACTCTCGTACATTATGGTCAGAGCATCATTCATAGTTCTACGGTTCCTGAGTAAATTGCATAAAACCACCACTTTGAGGGCTAGATTTGCGAAAAACACTAGGATACAGTTTCTCTGCAGAAAGCACCACGTCTTGCGTAATTCTTTTGCAAAAACCACTGATCGGCGGATTGGGCCGAGTTTATGACAGTTGGGGCCCATTTTTCGCCTACGTGGCATAACATTTCGTGCCAGATCAGTGTTATTCCAAATTTACAAACGAGTCCTTAGATTTTACACAGACACCCCTAAATAAAAAACATAAACGCAATCCCCTCCCCAGGTGCATCAACCCCGACGCCGGCCCTCCCCCCTCCTGTGCCTTCTCGCGCTCGCCGGCGAGCGACGACGACCATGCCTCACCGCCATCCCCTCCACAGGCGCATCAACCCCGACGCCGGCCCTCCATCCCGCCTCCCTGCCTCCTCGCGCTCGGCCGCGAGTGCCTCACCACCGGAGCTTCAGCGAACCAACGGCGATGACCACCAGGACCCCGACGCCACCAGATCCGGCCGTCCTTCGCCGCCCTTGCTCGTTCCTGGCCGGATCCCGCTGGTAGAGCCCCGTCCCTGCTGCCTCCTCTACATCGGCCGCCGCCTGTGGCCTCCTCTGCCTCGTCCTGTTCTGGATCGTTGAGAGCGACGACCCGATCCATCGTCCTGTTCTGGGGCCGCGCCCATGGAGGCTTGGGGCGGCAGATGAACCTCGCCGGCGTCGAGGTCGAACTGCTCCTCGGCCAGCAGGCGGCGAGGGGAGGGCCACGGGAGGCGTCCTCTGCCTCGTCCTCTACCTCAGTGCAGCAACGGCGACGGCGGCCTCTGCCTCGTCTGGGGTCGGGATGGGGGCTGCCAAGGTTGGAACGAGTGGTGGCCGTGGTTGGGAGGGGCGACGGCGGTCGGGGTCGGGATGGGGGCCGCCAAGGTTGGAACGGGTGGTGGCCGGGGTCGGGAGGGGTGGCCGGGGTCGGGAGGGGCGACGGTGGTCGCGGTCGGGATGGGCCTGCGACAAATTTTTTGGCAAGGAGAGAAATTTGGGGGGCTTTTTTGCATGAAACCTAAACTGTTATGCCACGTAGGCGAAAAATGGGCCCCAACTGTCATAAACTCACTTAACGCGGCCCGATCCGCCGATCAGTGGTTTTTGCAAAAGAATTACGCAAGACGTGGTGCTTTCTGCAGAGAAACTGTATCCTAGTGTTTTTCGCAAACCCAGCCCTCAAAGTGGTGGATTTATGCAATTTACTCACGGTTCCTGGTTCAGTTTATTTTTCGAGTTACAGGTTATGAAAAAGCATGATGGCTTTCTGAATCAGAGGACCACATTTGGTTTGTTTGTTCCACTTGAATTCCCCACCTATGAGTAATCAAGAACTGCTGTAGCAATGTCTTTGTCGACACCTTAAAACAGCACTAGGACAGCATGAACAGGGCCAGCGACCAACTGCACTCTGGAAATGAACCGGTCCACCAGTACCACCACCACCACTACTGCTAGATTAACTTCAAGCTACACTGTTAATCCCACTGGTGTACCCTCCTTTTCGAAAAGCACACGTTAAAATCTAAACACTGGAAGGACTCGTCTGTTCAGGAAAAATGCCAAGGTGACATCTAATAATAAGGGAATCTAATACGGAGATAGAGCAACATGTAATTGTAGTGTTCCTGAAGAGCAAAGATGTCATTTAACCACAAGAAACATAAAGCATCTGAAAATATGCAGCAACCGGTCGGGCCACAGGTGAACAGATTAATCTAGGACGGACCACATCTTCTTCTATCAAGCACCCAAACATAGCTAGCAGTGAAGGCACAGACTGTTTTGCAGCTAAACTGCTCGGGGAGGCAGAAGCTGCCCTGGCTATGGGTTTGAGCAAATGGCAAGGACCAAGTCAAGTTGTGATCATCTGCACCGACAGGAGCTAAAAGTCTGTGTCCCATAAAGAATATGTACAGCCACTGCCACAGCCACAGAGCCACTATCCTTTCCAAGCAAACAAGAAAGGACAATGATGTGCACTATGGTCTATGGTGCACTAACAAAGCAAGCCAGAATCCTCTGGATGACATGTGAGACCTGGTTTCTCTTATCCCACTTCTTATCACCGTAAGCTTGCCGGAGATAATACAAACAGGGTTACTATCTACGTGTACGGCATAAATGAAACAGTAACCTGCACTAATACTTTTCTTTTCTTGAGCCTGGCCTCTTATCACAGACTATCAGTGTTGATTGGAAGGTTACCAAGAACGAAGCCAAGAGGTATAGCCTCATGCATGTTCTAAATGAAATCGTCTTAGAATTTCCACTTGAAGAGTTTTGTGAAGGTTGCAAGAAAGCTAAGAGCCAAATGGATAATCTATGCAGTTGTTCATGTATGGAGTACCTTTAGAAGGAACGAACGAACGAACTGATCATGAAGAAAATCGATCCTAAGAGGACGTGCTTCTGAATTTGTCCTTACCGGCTGCATTGCTGGCAGAAGCGCTGGCGGAGGCCGGCGACGACCACGACAGCAGCCTTGGCGTGCGCCTCGCACACCTTGTGCCTGCGGTGGTACCGCTTCGCCTCGCTGAGGTCGGCGCCGCACCTCTCAGCCTGGCAGCTCGGCCCGCCTGCCCCAGCCGCGCCCGTCGCCACGGCGCCAGCAGCACCACTGCCCCTCCTCACCGCCACCGCCGCGGCAGAGGAGCTCGAGCCGCCGACGGAAACCACGGGAACGTTCACGAGCTTCAGCTTCTGGTCCTCCTCGCCGGACATCCCGTCGGCTCGGGCCACGTCGCCGGCCGCAGCTGCGGCGGCGAGCGCGGCCATGGACGCTGCCGAGGAGGACTTGCGGGACTTGTCCTTGCGGTCCATGCCTTCCGGCGAGGCGCGATGAAGATGAAGCTAGTTAGGGCTCTTCTCGGGGAGCTGTCGCGGAAGTGGAACTGTGGAGCTAGCTGATGAGTGGAAGGAGAAGGAGAAGAAGCGGAGGGGGTGGAAGGCAAGGTCGAAAGGGATATAAAGGCGGGTGCCGTATGTGTGGAGGCAGGGCGCACATGTGGGCGCGCTGGTACACAATACGGTCTTGGTCTTTGTATACTGTAGAGTACGCACGTACGTAGGCACGGGTAAACATACTGCTGCATGTGTTAAACCCAGGTGTAAGCGTGGCATTTCTCAAAAGAGAAAAAAAATAGCGTACTTACCTAGTGATATGTTGAGTCACATGGTAACACCACTAACCCAACGACCTGTTGAACGAACGTTGTCTACGTATATGTATAGGACTAGGGTCTTGTATTTATACCGTTGTATCTCTTCTCTCTCCCCTGTATATTTGTATATTTTGGAAGACAAGTAGAAGCCGGTCCATCATGTACCTATATATGTGCATCATGCATACGATCAATAAATTATCGATGCATGCAATCCCTTCCTTCCAACTTACATGGTATCACATAGCACGCCGATCTCTTTCCTCGCTTCCGCCTAACCCTGCCGCTGCCGCCCCTACAGTCGCCGCCGCCCCTTCTCGCGTGCCGTAGCTGCACCCTCTCTCTCCGTCCCTCTCCCGCAGCCGCTGCACCATTCCTTTGCTGCCGCTGCCTCCCACCCTCTCCCGTAGCCACCACCCCAACCCTAGCCGCCGCTACCACCAAACCCTAACCCAAGCCGCCGCCCAACCCTAGCTGCCGTTCCATGGACCCTTGAAAGTGCAACTATCCCTGGGTGGTTTTGGTAATCCCTAACAACATATAGCTCATTGAACTAATGCTCTTTCAAGATGATCATTTCAGAAAGTTCAATGATTGGCATGGCATGAACTAGGAGTGTGGACCCCTCAAAATGCTAAGGACACATATTGGCTCAAGCTCAAGACTCTACATTTTCATTTTAGTGATCCAAGATCACATTGAGTCCATAGGAAAAGACAATACTATTAAAAGGGGATGAGGTGTTGCTTAATGGCTTGCTTGCTCAAAATGCTTAGTGATATGCTCCAAAAGCCCTCAACCACTTTCTCATATCTACATATGTCCCAAACCAAAAGTCAAACTCGCCCCCACCGAAACTATCTATCCGGTGCCACCGAGTTCATTTGACATAGCCACTGCCAGAAACCCTAGTCACTTCGGTCTCACCGATAGGGATCTCGGTCTCACCGAGATGGGATTGCAAACTCTCTGTTTCCCTTTGTAACGTTTCGGTCCAACCGAGATGAGCGATCCGTCCCACCGAGTTCGCAATGCAAACTCTTTGTTTCCCTTTCGTAACGTTCCGGTCTCACCGAAATGAGCGAATCGGTCCCACCGAGTTTGCCTGACCAACTCTCTGTTTGCCTATTACAGAAATCGGTCCCACCGAGTTTATGTGATCAGTCTCACCGAGATTACGTTATGCCCTAACCCTAATGAAATCGGTCCCGCCGAGTTGACATGCCGGTCCCACCGAAAAGCCTAACGTTCACATTTTGAACTAAATCGGTCTGACCGAGTTTCTTGATTCAGTCCCACCGAGTTTGGTAAATTGTGTGTAACGGTTAGATTTTATGTGGAGGCTATATATACCCCTCCACCCACTCTTCATTCGTGGAGAGAGCCATCAGAACGTGCCTACACTTCCAGCATACATTTTCTGAGAGAGAACCACCTACTCATGTGTTGAGACCAAGATATTCCATTCCAACCACAAGAATCTTGATCTCTAGCCTTCCCCAAGTTGCTTTCCACTCAAATCATCTTTCCACCAAATCCAAATCCATGAGAGAGAGAGTTGAGTCTTGGGGAGACTATCATTTGAAGCGCAAGAGCAAGGAGTTCATCATCAACACACCATCTATTACCTTTTGGAGAGTGGTGTCTCCTAGATTGGTTAGGGTCACTTGGTAGCCTCCGTCAAGATTGTGGAGTTGAACCAAGGAGTTTGTACGAGCAAGGAGATCGCCTACTTCGTGAAGATCTACCCTAGTGAGGCAAGTCCTTCATGGGCGATGTCCATGGTGGGATAGACAAGGTTGCTTGTTCGTGGACCCTTCGTGGGTGGAGCCCTCCGTGGACTCGCGCAGCCGTTACCCTTCGTGGGTTGAAGTCTCCATCAACATGGATGTACGATAGCACCACCTATCGGAACCACGAAAAAAATCTCCGTGTCTATATTGCGTTTGCTCCCTCCAAACTCCCCCCTTTACCTTCATATGCAAATGTTTTACATTTCACTGCTATACTCTTAGACTTGCATGTGTAGGTTGATTGCTTGACTTGTGCTAAGTTGCTGAAATTTGCCAAGACTTAGGGAAAAGGCTAGATTTTTATTTGGTCAAGTAGTCTAATCACCCCCTCTAGACATACTTTCGATCCTACAAGTGGTATTAGAGCTTTGGTCTCCATTTGCCTTGATTTCCATAGCTTTTGGTGATCATAGCCTTGGTTTCACAACCTAGGAGAGTATGGCGTCTAGCGAGGGAAATTACCACCATAGAGGTCCTTACTTTGATGGTACTGATTTTGCTAGTTGGAAGCATAAGATGAAAATGCATATTCTTGGACATAACCCCACCGTTTGGGCTATTGTGTGTATTAGCTTGCAAGGTGAATTCTTTGATGGGAGAGAACCAAACCGTGAAGCTACCGTGGAAGAGTTGAAGATGCTGCAATACAATGCTCAAGCTTGCGACATCCTCTTCAACGGATTATGCCCCGAAGAATTCAACAAAATCAGCCGTCTTGAGAATGCAAAGGAAATTTGGGATACTTTGATTGATATGCATGAGGGTACCGACTCCGTCAAGGAATCCAAATTGGATGTGCTTCAAAGTCAACTTGACAAGTTCAAAATGAAGGATGGTGAAGGTGTCGCTGAAATGTACTCTAGGCTTGCTCTCATCACAAATGAGATTGCCGGCTTAGGAAGTGAAGAGATGACCGATAGATTCATCATCAAGAAGATCCTAAGAGCCTTGGATGGAAAATATGATACTGTGTGCACACTGATCGAAATGATGCCCAACTACAAAGATCTCAAGCCAACGGAAGTCATTGGAAGAATTGTTGCTCATGAGATGTCACTCAAGGATAAGGAAGAGCTTCACAACAAGTCAAGTGGTGCTTACAAAGCCTCATGTGATGCTCCTACATCATCAAGTGAGAAACAAACCTTCAATGAGGAATTGAGCCTAATGGTGAAGAACTTCAACAAGTTCTACAAGTGTAGAAGCAAGGAAAGAAGTTCCAAGTCAAGGTCCTACAATGACAAAAGATCTTCGAGTCTTGAGCGTAATTGCTACAATTGTGGAAGACCCGGACACTACTCCAATGAGTGTATGGCTCCCTACAAAAGAAGAGAAGATTCGCCCAAAAGGAGAAGTAGAAGAGAAGAATCACCTCCAAGAGAGAGAAGGAGTAGAGATGATCGTTATGAACGAAGAACCTCTCGGAGAAGCAACGATTCGGAAAGGAAGGACAAATCATCAAAGAGCTACACAAAACAAAGACATCAAGCTCATGTTGGTGAATGGGTATCCGGCTCCGACTCTTACCACCACTCCGAAAGAAGTTATCACTCCGACTCCGAATATACTCAAGATGAAGGTGTTGCCGGTCTAGCAGTTGTGTCAACCAACTCCTTTGACATATTTGACTCACCAAATGAAGGAATTGGAAGATGCTTCATGGCTAAAGGCCCAAAGGTATCACACCCCAAGTATGTTGATTTCAATAGTGATGAAGATGATTTGCTAGGTGATGATGATTTACTTGTTGACAACTCTAATGATGAAAACTATGATGAAATTGCTATTAATCATGCTAATCAAGATAAAATGAATGATGATGATAAGAAGGAGATTGAGCGTCTAACTAAAGAACTAAACACTCTTAAGTTAGCTCATGAAACTACCTTGGAAGATCATCGAGAACTTTTAAAGACTCATGAGAAGCTACGCTTTAAAAAGCTCAACCTTGAGCAAGAGCTTGGGTTCTTAAAAGCAATCAATGATGATCTTCGCAAGAAAAGTTCTTCTTACATTGCCAAGCGTTTACTCTTGTCTACTTACATGCCTCAAGTTAAGTCTAGCAACAAGAGTAAGAAAGATTCTTCTTCTAGTAGTAGCAATGATCATGTTAAATCCAACATTGTTGCTTCTAGTAGTTCTCTTGATTCCACTAATGATTCTCTTAGCCAAGTTACACTTGAGCAAGAAAATAGCTTATTGAAGGGAATTATAGAGAAAGGTGTTTACAAGAGTCTTGCCGGGAGTAAGCAATTTGAGGAAATTGTACGCAAGCAAGGAAGGCACCAGAAGAATCAAGGTGTTTGTTTTGAACGAAAGTTCAACGCCAATGGATTTGAGTGGGAAGAAGATCAATACCCCAAGACAAAGTTTGTTCCTCAACAAGAGAAGTATGATCCTACTTCTTTCAAGGGGACACAAGCTCAAGATGATCTTCCACTACAAGACCACAAGCAAAAAGGCAAGGACAATCTTCAAGAGGAGATTGATGCATTTGAAGAAGCTCCTAAGGCCTTGGTCAAGTGGGTTCCCAAGACTACATCAAGTTCTACTTCATCAAGTACGACTACAACTCCAAGGATTCCCATCAAGATGATGTGGATCCCGACGAAGAAGAACTAGAGAGTTCTTGAGGGTGACTCCGCCAACATACTTCACTCATATCATTTTGGCGAGGACAAGTGCAAACAACTTCCACATCTTGCACTAGTTCAAGGAGTCACAAACCCTCGTGTTGGTAAGACAAGGGACAAGGTAACCTAATGCTTTCATGGACATCATCTTGTGTGAACATCACTCTATGTCTATGGATATCCTTGTTTGTTCCTTGTGGGACTAACCCGTGTAGGTATTGAAAGTGCAACTCACTCCAATGGATTGCTCCAAATGATCTACATCAACATTGAGCATCCACATCTTCAACATCTACATGAAGTCATCATCGACAAAACCCAAGGTTAGTTCACTCCTCTTAGGGGGGATATCACATCTAGGGGGAGCTTTACTCTAAATATTGAGCTAAAGCAACTCTAATGTTGTGAACACAACAATGCTTTATGTAAAAGTGGTAACCCCACTTGTGCTTAAACGCCGAGTATGACCTATGATCAAATGTTCTCATTTGGCTCCTAAGTCAATATACTCATACATAGATGACCTAGTCATCGCCAATTGCTTGATAGATGCTAGAGTGTTTGTGCATGCTTTGCCACATATTTCATTTGCCATTTTATTGTGTGAGCATGTTGATTGCATATTTTACTCATTTGAGGACATCCATTTGTTGCTTTGATTGTTTGGATTTTTCTCTTTTGCCAAATGGATGGGCAAGAATGCATAATAACTCCCTTTAGCTATCTATGCTTTTCTCGTCTCAAACTCTATTCATGCTACATCACAAGTTTGATCAAGTCAGATTCGAACACTCTGTGTGAGGAGCACTCGGAGTCCCCAATTCGTCATAGACTTAAACTTCCAAAACCTCTTTGTGTGTTGGGGGAAATCGACACCTATGGAATCACTGGGATCCCTTCTACGGTTGGCGGGCGTGGGGTTGTGCAAAGAGCGGGTCTGACAGGAAGCACACAGATCGTTTACCCCGGTTCGGGCCGCGAAGATGTGTAATACCCTAGTCCTGCTTTGGTGGATGTATTTGAGTGTTCTTGTGTTCTTGAGCTAGCTACGGGGTGTAACTTGCCCAAAAGATCCGAATCCTCCTCCTTGATGCCCCGGGCCTCCTTTTATAGAGAAAAGGGGTTTCCACAGTGGCACACAAGAGGTGGAAAGGTGTACAGTGGATGAGTCTATCCTCTGGCACCGTCGGACAAACACATTTAATGCGCTGCCGACGTGCCTGGCTTCGACGCGCGTCCGAGCTGACGAGGCGTCGTGGCGCCACGTTGGCTGGCTGCTGGGATGGCGTGGTGGTGGAGCCTTCACGAAGTTCTGCATGCCACCACGCAGGTGCTTGCTGGGTCGATGTAGAGGCCGCTCGTCGCCACGCAGGTGCCTGCCCAGCTGGTTGAGCTAGCAGGTGCCTGCCCAGCTGGTTGAGCTAGCAGCTGCATGGGACGGCGGTGGAGCCTTGGCAGACGTGGGCCCTGCTGCGGCCCCGTAGGTGTCTTCGGCAAGGGCCTTGCCGGGGCCCCGGCAAGGGTCTTGCCGTGGCATCGTGGTCTTCCGCGGCAAGCGTCTTGCCGGGGGTCTCGTGGATTTCCTTGGCTAGGATCCTGCCGAGGAGCGTCGTCTTCTGGTCCTCATCTGATCTTGTGTGTTTATGATCTTGACGAAGATCTGCGTGCCACCACGGAGGTGCCTCCCGAGCCTTGGTTCCAATGTGGTTGTTGGAAACCCTTGGGCTCAAGGGTGGCGCGCCCCGTTGGCATCGGGCAAGTTGCCCCGGCAGGGCTCTTGCCGGGGCCACGGAGGCCACTCGGCAAGGGTCTTGTCGGGGGAGTCCGCCCCGCCCTTTTTCTCTTTGTGGTCTCTGGTCTTGGCGTTGCTCTGATCGCCTTGTGCTCCGGCTTCCCTTCCCTGCCCTGCTCAGTGTGGTCGCGGGCGCGGTTCTGACTGCCCGTGCACAAGTAAAGGGGTCAAAAGGAGAGCCCCTACTTTTGTACACCTACAGGATCCCCCGGGCCTGGGCCACACATAAGCGCGACGCATTATTGGGCTAGGCCCAGAATGGTGCGCGGGTAGGTGGGGTGGATTTTTCTTACCGTAGCAACTTTTTCGTCCGCTGTGCTTCCCCACGACCCGCGTTGAATGCGCGACGTGGAGGGTCATGCGTGACGTGGGGGTCATGCGTGGGGCGGTTTCCGCACGCATGCGTCACATCGTGATAAAGAGGCGGCTCGCGCCTTCCCAATAAAAAGAGGGAGACGCAGAGGCGTGGCTCATTTACTGAGTGGACTCGGGTCGTGGTCTTCAAGGTGTCCGCGCCCCACGATCACGAGGCGGGGAACGGTCGCCTCACCCGTCCCCTCGATTCTGCTTGCTCGCCACGTGTCCCCCATGCAGGTGGCAGGCGGTGGAGGCGGGAAACCGGGCCGTTGCTGATTGGGGCAGCGGGTCGGTCTTGATTCCCTGCGCCCCCGATGGCCGGATTGGTCGAGTGGGGCGGCTGAGCCCCGCCCCCGCCCCTTTATAAGAAGGGGAAGGGGGATGGTATCCCACATCTTTTCATCATCCGCCTCCATTCACTCCGTCTTCTTTCTTCCATCTGCCATGGCGAGAGGAGGCGCCAGCCCTTCGACGGTGGTGGCGAGGGTCGCTGCTCGACAGCGCATCCCTCCTCCCAAGAGCTTGCGGCGGCGGAGCCGGCCACGAGAGGAAGGGGGAGGAGGCGAGGTCGAGGTCGCCGTGGCGCTCGGGGAAGAGGGGGACGGGGCGGCGCACCGGCCTTGCCTCCGCCGGCGATGCCTCTCCCAATGGAGGGCCACGTTGGGGACCAGCCTCGCGAGTTCTTCATCAGGCTGCGCCAGCCACCGCGCCATCGTCTTCGTCTTCCTACCCCATTTGCTCGAGAGATGGAGCTCGATCCGCCCCAGACCCTCAGGCTGCACATGAGGGGCTGCGGGAACGACGACACGTGGGTCGACGTCGACTTCCCCGCTCCTCACGTCATGTACCTCCGTCGCGGATGGAAGACATTCGCTCGTGTCCACAGCCTGACGGCGGGGCTCGTTCTCTACTTCAAGTTAACGGAGAACGGCCTGCTCTCCGTCAAGGTCTTTGGAGATCTTGGAACTCGCCTAAAGTGCTGCGTGGAGAGCTCCTCCGACGATGAAGATTCCTCCTCAAGCGGGAGTGACGAGGAGGATAGCGACAACGACGACGAGGGCATCGAGCGGCGGGACGCCGACCTGGACTCCGACTGACCGCGTCGCCCCTCCCTCAGCCACGCGCCCTGCCGAGGGCCTTCCTCGTCAAGCTCTCCATCGGCGCGTTCCCCATCGCCTCATTGGGCGGCTACCGTAGGAGGGTCGGAGAAGGCGAAGAAGGCGGGTGGCGGCCGTCAAGTCGGAGTACGCGGGCACCGACACCTTCGTCGCGTATTGTCGGCCCGCTGCCTCATCTTCCAGCTCCCCTCCCGGCACCGGGATGTTCTCTTGGTGCCTTCTGCTCCTCGCACCTCGCCTAGGCGCTCTTTTTGCCCTTCTGCTATCTTGTTCCACCTTCTGAGGAGAGGGACAAGAAAGGGATTATGGGCATCTTATCTCTTTTTAGTTTGTAAGGCTGCGGGCACTTGTTAATTTTAAGACTTGTAATCCCCTTGCTCATGTTTTTTTATTCCGTATGAACTGTACCTGTATGGGATGTTTTTAATGAAAAGGGTGCTTGCCGGGTTCTTTGTGCGTGAGCGAGGCCCATGCCAAGGAATGAATCCTTGTTATTTTTAAGATAAACATTGTCGCCCGGCAACAGGCCTTGCCGTCCCCTTACTTCAGTCGACCATTCTCACGTCTTGGCGGAGGCAGGGCGAAGTAGAGTTAGGCCCCTCGTTTATTCCCTTGCCACCGCGACTACGACCCGGTTCTGCCCCAGGGACTTGGGTACAGGAAAAAGGCTGCACATTGTCGCCCGGCAACAGGCCCCTGCCGTGCTCCACCTTCATATGTCCCAACTTCATACGGAAATGCACAATAGAGGATAAAAGACTTATCTGAATCTGCAGCCCCCGGCAGCCTTGGCTTGCCGTGGTTGGATTCTTGTATCTGCAGCCCCCGGCAACCTTGGCTTGCCGAGGCCGGAGCGCCGGCTCGTTCTCTTTCTTCTAAACGGCTCAGTAGAAACGTCCATGTACCCTGCGGACCAAAGAGGACGGAAAGGAACAGAGAAACACACACTCGACCTCTATGATAGGGGTTAGTCACCGCTAAGCACTATCAACCCTAACCGAGGGAGGGACTTAACCTAGCATGCATGCTAAAACTTAGGGCGCCAGCGCTTCATCTATTTATGCTCAGGGTCTGCGCCTGGCTTTGTACAGAGGGTTACATGCCTAGGCTTGTACAAAAGGTGGTTTGCCGGGGGCCCCCGCAACTGCGCCTTATGGGTAAAACTTACGAAGATGTTCGATGTTCCAGGAGTTGCTCACTGGAATAGCATCTTCGGTCTCTAGGTGGACTGCGCCAGGCCTGGTGACTCGTATTAACTGATAAGGGCCTTCCCACTTCGGCGTCAACTTGTTGGAATTCTTGGCCGACTGAACGCGCCGAAGAACAAGGTCGCCTTCCTTAAAGCTTCGGGCATGAACCTTGCGGCTATGGTAGCGGCGTAAGGCTTGCTGGTAGCGCGCTGCTCTCATAGCCGCCCAAAGACGATCTTCCTTGAGGAGCGTTGCGTCATCTTGCCGCAATTGCTCTTGCTCAAGCTCGTCATAAGCGAGCACTCGAGGTGACCCGTATGTGAGTTCCGTGAGGAGAACTGCTTCTGCCCCGTATACCAGGGCAAAGGGTGTCTGGCCAGTGGCTCGATTTGGCTTTGTTCTGATTGACCAAAGAACCGCTGGTAACTCATCAATCCAGCGCCTTCCACTCTGGTGCAGCCCGTCAAAAGTCTTGGTCCTCAGGCCTCGCAATACTTCAGCATTTGCCCTCTCCGCCTGGCCGTTGCTCCGTGGGTGTGCCACGAAAGCGAAACAGACCTTGCTGCCGAGGTCTTGGATGTATTGCATGAAGGTGTGGCTCGTGAACTGCGTGCCATTGTCGGTGATGACTCTGTTTGGCACACCAAAACGGCAGACTAGCCCATTGAAGAACTTGACGGCTGACTGTGCTGTCACCTTCCTCACTGCTTCCACGTTCGGCCACTTTGTGAACTTGTCGATTGCAACATACAAGTACTCAAAGCCCCCGACAGCGCGGGGGTAAGGGCCCAGTATGTCGAGCCCCCAGACCGAAAATGGCCAGGAGAGAGGAATTGTTTGAAGGGCTTGAGCTGGTTGATGAAGCTTCTTCGAATGGAACTGACAGGCTTCACACTTGGTTACTAGTGCCGTTGCATCCTGGAGGGCAGTGGGCCAGAAGAAACCTTGCTGGAACGCCTTGCCGGCGAGGGCCCTCGACCCTATGTGGGAGCCACATATGCTTCAGTGTATCTCCGCCAACAGCTTCAGGCCTTCCTCCTGGGGAATGCACTTCAATTTCACATCGTTCGGCCTTTTCCTATACAGGACGTCATCAACAAACTGATACATTATAGACCGATGGGCTACTTTCTCTGCTTCTTCCTACTCCTTAGGAAGCTCCCCTGTTTGGAGGAATCGAACGGTATGTTGTGTCCATGCCGAAGCCTGGGGCTCGACGGCAAGGACTAAAGGAATTTCTTCTGCCATGGGAGCGGCCGCCTCTACGGCCAGGGCTTGACGCCCTGCCGGAGTCAGTTGCCCCTCGGCAAGCTCAGTACCCACGGCAACATCCTTGCCGGCAGCCCCAGGGGCCTCGGCGGGAAAGTACTTGCCGGGGCCTGATTTCCTCCGCTCGTTCTGCTCTGTTGATAGTTCAATGGATGGTTGAGTTAACCGAAGCACAAAAGTACCTGGTTCCACAGGTAGCTTGAATGTAGCGCGCTTCGACAGGTAATCGGCGATGTCGTTCTCCACTCGGGGAACGTGCTCCGCTTGTATACCGTCAAAGCACTCTTCCAGCTTCCTCACTTCATCTACGTAGGCCTCCATCAACGGGCTCTGATAATCTTTGTTGACTTGCCTGACGACAAGCTGCAAATCACCCCTGATGATGAGCTTCTTAATCCCGAGGTCTGCCGTGATCCTAAGACCAGCAAGCAACCCCTCGTATTCAGTAGTGTTGTTTGTGGACATCTCCCTGGGAAAGTGCATCTGGATTACATACTTGAGGTGCTCTCCGGTGGGTGCGACAAGCAGCACACCAGCACCGGCGCCTTGCAGCGAGAAAGCCCCGTCAAAGTACATGATCCAGTTGTGACTTGCTTCCTTGCCGGGGATAGTGGTCTCCTGGATCTCTTCGTCGGGCGTTGCGGTCCATTCCGCAATGAACTCCGCCAAGACTCTGCTTTGGATTGTCGAAGTACTTTCAAACTTCAAACCAAAGCTCGACAGCTCGAAGGCCCACTCCACGATCCTCCCGGTTGCGTCTGGGTTATGCAGTATCCGTTGCAATGGGAGGCGGGTGACGACGGTGATTTCATGTGCTTGGAAGTAATGACGCAGCTTCCTCGAGGCCATAAGGAGGCCGAAGAGCAATTTCTGCACACCGGAATACCTTGACCTAGCCCCCTACAAGAGGGAGCTGACAAAGTAAACTGGGTGCTGCATCATCTTCTTCTTCTGCACCACTTCATTTGGTTGCACGGGCCCTGTCCCGATGGCGTCAGACTCTGCCGGGGGCCTTGCCTTGCCGGCGCCAGGCCCTGCCGGGGGGAGCTCTGGCTCGCCATCCGCCAGTCCGGCCGTTGCCGCTGCCTCTTCATCGACCTCCCTCTGTGCCACTAGCGTGGCGCTGACCACTTGATTCGTTGCTGCTAGATACAATAGCAATGGCTCTTGTGGTTTGGGCGCAACCAGTATTGGTGTAGAGGAGAGGTATTTCTTCAAATCCTGCAGTGCTGCTTCGTCCTCTGGGGTCCATTCCATTGGTCCCGCCTTTTTCAAGATTTTGAAAAAGGGAAGGGCGCGCTCGGCAGACTTGGAGATGAATCTGCTCATGGCGGCAACGCAGCCAGTGAGCCGACGCACATCCTTGATCCGCTTGGGCGCCTCAATTTTCTCGATAGCCTTGATCTTGTCTGGGTTTGCCTCGATCCCACGCTGTGACACAAAGAACCCGAGAAGTTTGCCAGACGGAACGCCGAAGACACACTTCTCAGGGTTCAACTTGAGGTTGATATTGCGCAGGTTTGCAAACGTCTCCTCTAAATCTTGTACAAGTGTCGCCTTGTCCTTGGTTTTGACCACTATGTCATCCATATAAGCTTCCATATTTCTATGTAGCTGGGGCTCAAAACCAATTTGGACTACTCTTGCAAACGTTGAGCCAGCACTCTTCAACCCAAAAGGCATCCATAAAAAGCAATACGTACCACATGGGGTGATGAATGTTGTCTTCTCTTCATTTTCTCTTGTCATGAAGATCTGGTGGTAGCCCGAGTAGGCGTCAAGGAATGACAAGAGGTCACACCCGGCCATGGAGTCAACAATCTGATCGATGCGTGGCAACGGGAAGGGCTCCTTAGTACAAGACTTATTGATATCTGTGTAGTCAATACACAGCCTCCACTTCCCGTTTGCCTTGCGCACCACCACCGGATTGGCCAACCATGTCGGATGGAGCACTCCTCTCACCAAGCCTGCCGCTTCCAACTTCCTGATCTCCTCTGTGATGAACTCCTGCCGTTCCAAAGCTTGCTTCCTGACCTTCTGCTTGACGGGTCGCGCATGGGGACATACAACAAGATGGTGCTCAATCACTTCCCTGGGAACGTCGGGGATGTCAGATGCTTTCCATGCAAACACATCGACATTCGCCCGCAGGAAAGTGATGAGCATTTCCTATTTGCTCTCGAGGGTGGAGCTTATGGTGAAAGCCCCTCCCGTGCCATCCTCCTTGACGGACACCTTCTTGGTCTCTGGCGGTGCAGCTCTGGATTTCTTGCTCTTGCCGGTGGAGCTCTCTAGCACGTCCTCGACGGTAGCACAACACTCCGAAGAGGTGCGCTTGCCGGAGTGGGTGCGAGAGGTCTTGCCGGTCTTCTTCTTCCCTCCCGGAGCTTCAGCGGCAGGAGCAAGTGCCTTGGCGGCAGTCGCTGCAACTGCTTCCCGGTAGAGTAGGTCGGCGCAGATCAGTGCATCCTTCTTGTCGCAGGGGACGGTGATGATGGTCATCGGCCCAGGCATCTTCAGCGTGTTGTAGGCGTAATGCGACGCCGCCATAAACTTGGCTAGTGCCGGGGGGCCGAGGATCCCGTTGTAGGGCAAGGGGATCTCGGCTACATCAAAGACAATCCTCTCCGTCCTGTAGTTCAACTCGCCTCCAAACGTCACAGGCAGCGTGACCTTGCCCTTCGGCTGACTCCTTCCCGGGTTGACCCCTTGAAACGTGTCCGTCTCCTCGAGGTCGCCATCAGGAATCTGCAGCCTTCTGATCACAACGGGCGAGATCAAGTTCAGACCGGCCCCGCCGTCAACTAGCATCTTGTTCACCTTTAGGTTGCGTATTGTTGGTGAAACCAACAACGGCAAACACCCGACCGCAGTTGTGCGATCAGGGTGGTCCTCGGTGTCAAAGATGATAGGCGTGCTGGACCACTTCAGTGGCTTCTGAGCGTCGAATGATGGCTCTGCTGCTGTGATCTCATGCGCCCACTGCTTGAGCTGGCGGTGAGAGGTATGCAGCGAGGCGCCACCATCGACGCACATGGCCTCTGTAGCCTTCTGGAACTCATGCTCGCCGGACTCGTCGTCTTCGTCATGATCATCATCTTCCTGCTTCTTGTCGCGGCCCCGGGCGGGCCTCTCTTGCTGGTTATCCTTGCCGCGGCGAGCTCCTTGGCCGCCACGCTTCTTGACAGATCCCTCGGCACCATCCTGGCCCTTCTCCTTGTCCCGCCTCTCATACTCATCTTTTTGCTTCTCAGCAAGCAGCTCGACTTGCCGGCAGTTCTAGAGGTCGTGGCCCTTGGTGCGGTGGATCTTGCAGTATTGCTTGTCGGAGCCTCTTGGCTTGTCGGCAGCCGCCAAGGCCCGGCAAGTGACGCACCCGGCAATTTCCTTCCCGGGGTCGTCTGCCTTGGCCTTCTTGGCAGCGCGGTGTCCTCGGATCCCTCGACGACAAGCACGGTCTTGTCCTCGCGTTTCCTGTTGCGGCGCTGACCGTTCTTCGTCGGGGCGGCGGTGTCTTCGTCTGTAGAGTCGGTTTCCGCGCCGGCGTCCTCACCGGGGTACTTCCTTCACTCTTTGGCTCGGGCGCATCTATCGGCCAGAACATAAAGTTCGGCCACATCCTTGACTTTGTTCATCGCCAGCTCTTCGCGCATCTTGCGGTTGCGCACATTCTGATGGAATGCGCTGATGACGGCGGTGGGATGAACATCTGGGATGTTGTATTGCATTCGGCTGAACCTCTGTATGTACTTGTGCAGGCTCTCACCATCCTTTTTGGGAATGATGTGCAAATCGCTCGCCTGGCCATGAGCTTGGTGGCCTCCAGTGAAGGCACCAACGAACTCATGACACAGGTCCGACCAAGAAGAAATGGAATCCGCCGGCAAGTGCATCAACCAGGACATGACATTGGGTTTCAGGGCCAACGGGAAGTAATTGGCTAGCACCTTGTCGTCGCGAGCTCCAGCGGCTTGCATCGCGATGGTGTAGATGCTGGGGAACTCCGACGGGTGGGTCTTGCCATTGTACTTCTCGCCGACGTCGGGCTTGAACGTGCGGTGGGACGGCCACTGGAACTGCCGCAGCTCACGGGTAAAGGCTGGGCAACCCACCTCGTAAGGTAGGCCGCCAGAGCCTCCCGATGCTGGGTGGTCCATAGCGGGCCCCGCCCGCCTATCTGACTGGTGGCGTGTATCGCGCCGACGCTCGATGGTGGTTTGAGCGTCTTCATGGGCTCGCTCCCGAATAACTTGGCGCTGGTCGCGGTGGGTCCATGGGTCGGACGACGCTATGGAAATGTTATCACAAGCGTCATCACGACGGATCGACACCCGCGGTGGTTGGCGTGGAGGAGGAGAGTGCACCGTGGCTGCAGCGCCCCCGGCCCCTCCGCCGCTGGCGTGCGGTGGTTCGATGGAGCGCCGGCCTGAGGGCCCCACTGGCCGTGGCTCGTCTTTGTTGGTGACGCTGACGAGGCTCTGGATGGTGGCTCTCCACTCATCGAGCTTTTCCGCAACAGGAGGGAAGTCGAGGAGTAGCTGCGCGCGCGCCAAAGCTTCTGTTGGCGTGGGTGGCGGCGAAAGATGCATGGACCGTGACACGCTCCGACTTCTAACCATGTTAGAAGGAGCTCTATCACGGCCTGGCGGCTCTGCGCCATTTTCGCCAGCACTTCGGCGGGCATGCTGGCCTCCTTCGTCCAGCGAATGATGCACAGGACTTCCCACGGCGGTGTCCGAGGTCACCAGCATGGTGACGCTGCTTGTCGCGCACACCCTGGGAAGAGCGCGTTGTGGGCGCCGGCGTAGGCGTCTTGGAGGTCGCTGCGCCGCCCGTAGGTGGCATGGCACCACCCCTGGAGGGCCCCGCGCCGCCTGCAGGGGCCCCAGCTCCGTCCTTGGGTTCGGCGATGTGCGGCCCGTCGTCTTGTGCATGAACGACGCCGCTCGCCAGGCTCTGACTGCCAGAGCGATGCCGGTGCTTGCGGGCCGCGCCTCGGGTTCTCTCCGTGACTGGCCCGCTGCTCGCCCGCACCGGTACGGGCCGTCCGGCTCCGGATGAACTGATCACTGTGATCGTCTTCTTCTTGGGAGCCATGGCGATGAAGAACTGCTAGGCTAACCGCTAGACCGGATTTTCACAACTGCGCCCCCTACCTGGCGCACCAAAGATGTCGAGGGAAATCGACACCTATGGAATCATTGGGATCCCTTCTACTATTGGCGGGCACGGGGTTGTGCAAAGAGCGGGTCTGACAGGAAGCACACAGATCGTTTACTCAGGTTCGGGCCACGAAGATGCGTAATACCCTAGTCCTGCTTTGGTTGATGTATTTGAGTGTTCTTGTGTTCTTGAGCTAGCTACGGGGTGTAACTTGCCCAAAAGATCCGAATCCTCCTCCTGGACGCCTCGGGCCTCCTTTTATAGACAAAAAGGGTTGCCACAGTGGCACACAGGAGGTGGAAAGGTGTACAGTGGATGAGTCTATCCTCTGGCACCGTCGGACAAACGCATTTAATGCGCCACCGACGTGCCCCTCTCGCTTTATCGGGGACGGTAAGGAAGCACGTCCCAGCTGTCGCCGCCTCGCCTGGCTTCGACACGCGTCCGAGCTGACGAGGCGTCGTGGCGCCACGTTGGCTGGCTGCTGGGCTGGCGCGATGGTGGAGCCTTCACGAAGGTCTGCATGCCACCACGCAGGTGCTTGCTGGGTCGGTGCAGAGGCCCCTCGTCGCCACGCAGGTGCCTACCCAGCTGGTTGAGCTGGCAGCTGCATGGGGACGGCGGTGGAGCCTTGGCAGACGCGGGCCCTGCTGCGGCCCCGTAGGTGTCTTCGGCAAGGGCCTTGCCGGGGCCCCGACAAGGGTCTCGCCGTGGCATCGTGGTCTTCCCCGTCAAGCGTCTTGCCGGGGGTCTCGTGGATTTCCTCGGCTAGGATCCTGCCGAGGAGCGTCGTCTTCTGGTCCTCATCTGATCTTGTGTGTTTATGATCTTGACGAAGATCTGCATGCCACCACGGAGGCGCCTCCCGAGCGTTGATTCCAATGTGGTTGTTGGAAACCCTTGGGCTCAAGGGTGGCGCGCCCCACTGGCATCGGGCAAGTTGCCCCGGCAGGGCTGTTTCCGGGGGAGTCCGCCCCGCCCTTTTGCTCTTTGTGGTCTCTGGTCTTGGCATTGCTCTGATGGCCTTGTGCTCTGGCTCCCCTTCCCTGCCCTGCTCAGTGTGGTCGCGGGCGCGGCTCTGACTGCTCGTTTACAAGTAAAGGGGTAAAAAGGAGAGCCCCTACTTTTGTACACCGACACTGTGCATTTCGGTCTGACCGAGTTCACTGAGTTGATCTAGGTTTTCAATCTCGGTGCAACCGATTAGAACTTTTCGGTCACACCGAGTTGCAGTAACCGCTTGCGATTCTGCATCTTGGTGCCACCGAGTTGTTCCACTCGGTCACACCGACAGGGTCAGGATATATATACCGACGGGTGAGATTTTGGAAATGTCCTCAAAACCCTTCATCCCGCGCGTGTCCTGCTCTGCCGCCTCGGGTCTCTGGATTGTCTTCTCGTCGCCAGCGACCTCCCGCCGATGGTTTCTGTCGCCGTCAACGGGATTCAACCCCGCCATTGCCGCCATAGCGAACTCAGCGCCGAACTAGGGTATGAGTTCGACCCCTTGTGCATTCTTTTTACCTCCGATTCTAAGAACAAGGTCAATGCCATGTTCATTAGCACGTTTGAGATCATCCTGTCCAGCAGAACATCTCGTAGATTAGATTAGATTCGAAAATTTAGGGTTAGGTTTCCGCCGAACTCATCTCGGACCGACCGAGTTGTGGAAATCGGTCTCACCGATTTGGCTTAGGCCATTGCACTTGCACTTTTCGGTCCGACTAAAAGTTGCAAATCGGCGTGACCGAGTTCAACTCTTTGTGAAACCCTAGCAATCTTGGAGTCACCGAACTGTGACTCGGTCTGACCGATTTCACTAGTTTAGACTCCAACAGTTGCTTCGGTGTCACCGAGTTTAACAAATCGGTAGCTCCGAAATGCTTTCTGTGGAAAACTAAAACTAAGTTTTTGAATCATCTGTTTTGCAAAATCTCTGCACTTTGTGATGCTTATCCACTCTAACTCATCTATATCTATTCACAGGGTCTACTGTCAGTTTGCTTTGCCAGTATGTCTGACTAGAGTGATAGCCAGAACAAATCAGAAGAGCAAGATGCTTTCGTCCTTGGAGTCCTCTCAACACCACCTCCCGAAGATCAAGCCTAGAGAGACGCATAGCACTATGCATTTTCAAACTTTTTGGTAACTTGTTGCAAAAGGGGAAAAAATGTATAAGATCATAGGCTTCGAGAGAGAGAGTGTTTTTGCCTCTTTTGTCTCTCTTGCTATTTGGTTGATACTTTTGTGTGATTGCTTGATACTCTATGTCTTTGTGTGTGAGATACTTGTATGATCATGTGTTTGATCATATTATACTTTAATGATTGCTTGATTGATGTTATCTTTTATATCTCTCATATATGATCATTCACTTTGCTTGGTGATGAGTGCATGTTCTTACTTTCTATCATTTTGAGCGCTCCACCAAGATGTATGTGACATGGAAGAGTAACCCATGATCCTAATCGATTGTGCATTTGCATTCAAAAGCAAATATCAAATAATGCACAAATTTAGGGGGAGCCCTTACTTATCACATACTTCTCAAAGCGATGATGTATTTTAAATCTTATTATCATTTGTCGAAGCTTTGATCTATATGTTGTCATCAATTACCAAAAAAGGGGAGATTGAAAGTGCAACTATCCCTAGGTGGTTTTGGTAATTCCTAACAACATATAGCTCATTGAACTAATGTTCTTTCAAGATGATCATTTCAGAAAGTTCAATGATTGGCATGGCATGGACTAGGAATGTGGACCCCTCAAAATGCTAAGGACACATATTGGCTCAAGCTCAAGACTCTACATTTTCATTTTAGTGATCCGAGATCACATTGAGTCCATAGGAAAAGCCAATACTATTAAAAGGGGATGAGGTGTTGCTTAATGGCTTGCTTGCTCAAAATGCTTAGTGATATGCTCCAAAAGCCCTCAACCACTTTCTCATATCCACATATGTCCCAAACCAAAAGTCAAACTCGGCCCCACTGAAACTATCTATCCGGCGCCACCGAGTTCATTTGACATAGCCACTGCTAGAAACCCTAGTCACTTCGGTCTCACCGATAGGGATCTCGGTCTCACTGAGATGGGATTGCAAACTTTCTGTTTCCCTTCGTAAAATTTCGGTCCAACCGAGATGAGCGATCGGTCCCACCGAGTTTGCAATGGAAACTCTCTTTTCCCTTTCGTAATGTTTCGGTCTCACCGAAATGAGCGAATCGGTCCCACCGAGTTTGCCTGACCAACTCTCAGTTTGCCTATTACAGAAATCAGTCCTACCGACTTTATGTGATCGGTCTCACCGAGATTACGTTATGCCCTAACCCTAATGAAATCGGCCCCACCGAGTTGACATGTCGGTCCCACCGAAAAGCCTAACGTTCACATTTTGAACTAAATTGGTCTGACCGAGTTTCTTGATTCGGTCCCACCGAGTTTGGTAAATTGTGTGTAACAGTTAGATTTTGTGTGGAGGCCCTCCACCCACTCTTCATTCGTGGAGAGAACCATCAGAATGTGCCTACACTTTCGGCATACATTTTCTGAGAGAGAACCACCTACTCATGTGTTGAGACCAAGATATTCCATTCCAACCACAAGAATCTTGACCTCTAGCCTTCCCCAAGTTGCTTTCCACTCAAATCATCTTTCCACCAAATCCAAATCCATGAGAGAGAGAGTTGAGTCTTGGGGAGACTATCATTTGAAGCACAAGAGCAAGGAGTTCATCATCAACACACCATCTATTACCTTTTGGAGAGTGGTGTCTCCTAGATTGGTTAGGGTCACTTGGGAGCGTCCATCAAGATTGTGGAGTTGAACCAAGGAGTTTGTATGGGCAAGGAGATCGCCTACTTCATGAAGATCTACCCTAGTGAGGCAAGTCCTTCGTGGGCGATGGCCATGGTGGGATAGACAAGGTTGCTTCTTCGTGGACCCTTCGTGGGTGGAGCCCTCCGTGGACTCGCGCAGCCGTTACCCTTCGTGGGTTGAAGTCTCCATCAATGAGGATGTACAATAGCACCACCTATCAGAACCACGGAAAAAATCTCCGCGTTTACATTGCGTTTGCTCCCTCCAAAATCCTCCCTTTACCTTCATATGCAAATGTTTTACATTCCGATGCTATACTCTTAGACTTGCATGTGTAGGTTGATTGCTTGACTTGTGCTAAGTTGCTAAAATCTGCCAAGACTTAAAATTGGGAGATGCTAGATTTTTATTTGGTCAAGTAGTCTAATCACCCCCCCTCTAGACATACTTTCGATCCTACAACCCTCCTCTCTCCAGCATCTCCAACCTCTTCGCCGGACCCGAGCCCTCCGCCACCAAAGCCCGCGATCTTGACATCCACACCCGCATCCCCATGAAACTTGATCAATCCAACTACTCGTACTACGCATGGAAGACCTACTTCAACCTTGTCTTCCGCGAGTACCACCTCCTCGAGCATGTCGACGGCTCCGTCGATAGCGCCGTCATGGCGGGTGACCCGAAGTAGGCCGCCATTGAGGCCTCTCTCGTCCGTTGTCGTGTACTTGCACTTGGAGGAACGCCGGACGAAGAAGATCAAGGCCCAGGTACATCACACCGCCCTCACCGCTAGGACATCTCACGGGACACCCACACCAGCGCCGCCCCAGCCGTGGCCTCCAGCCCCGCCGGGGTACTTCCCCCTACCGCCCGCGCCACCCGCGCCGCCCACGGCCCAGTAGCAGTAGCAGGGCAACGGTCTCCGCTACCGGCGTCTTGGGGGCAGCCACCCCGGAGAGTAGCAGCAGGAGCCGGGGTATGGGGGGTGGGGGTGGGGGTGCACGCCAACACTAGCCCTCCCCGCCCTGGACCGTCGGCGCCAACCGGTGGACCGGCGTGGTCCATGCCTACCACATGTCGGTCCCACAGGCTCTGGGTCTCCTCGGCCCAGCCGGCCCGCAGGCGTATCTAGCAGCGCCTTACCAGGCGGGCGGGGGTGGCTACCCGCCGCTCTCAGCTCTCCCTACGGCTGGCGTCTACCCGCCGCTTCCTCCGCTGGCTCAGCACGGGAGCTACACCCTCCCGCCGGCACCATGGGATCCGGCCCTTATCACCGCGCTGCACTCGGCACCGGCACCCAACAACTACAGAGGCGACGGTGATTGGTACATGGACATGAGGGCTACTACCCACATGACATCTCATCCCGGTAACCTAACCTCTTCCTTCTCAGTTACCACCTCCACTCGCATCACCCTCGGTGACGGTTCCTCCATGCCTATTACTCATGTCGGTCATAGTTGAATTTGATGATCTTGGTTTCTCTGTGAAGGACGCCTGTACACGGATGGTTATCCACCGATGTGATAGCCCCGATGACATGTACCCGGTGCACTACACCACCACCACCACCACCACTCCTCCGGTTGCCCTCTCCGCCGGCATCGACCTTTGGCATGCATGTTTGGGTCATCCCAACTCCACCTTCCTTTGTCAGATTCTTAAGAGTTTTTCATTTTTCATGTAATAAACTCGACGAGCACACTTGTCATGCTTGCCGCCTCGGCAAGCACGTTCGTCGGCCCTTTAGTGCGTCAACAACTATTTCCACTTTTCCGTTTCAGTTACTTCATAGTGATGTATGGACATGTCCAGTTGTGAGCAATACGGGCTATCTATATTATCTTGTGCTGCTTGATGATTTTTCTCACTTTCCACTTCGTCGCAAGTCCGACGCCTTTGCCACTCTCACGTCATTCTACTCCTATGTCACCACACAGTTCGGTAGCCCTATACTCGCACTTCAAACTGACAACTAAAAATAATTTGACAACGCCGCCGTTCGCCAGCTTCTCGCTTCTTACGGCACCACTTTTCGCCTAACATGTTCCTATACTTCGCAGCAGAACAGCCGCGCCGAGTGCATCCTACGCACTCTCAATGACTGCGTCCATACATTGTTGTTTCACTCCAATGTACCTCCTCGGTTTTGGCCTGATGCTCTCGCCACTGCCACTCTCCTCCTTAACATTCGGCCGTGTCGTCCTCGTTGGAACTACACTCCTCACCATCTTCTCTTCGGCTCCCCTCGATCCTACGATGGTCTCCGCATCTTTGGTTGTCTCTGTTATCCTAGTCCACCTTCACCACACTACACAATCTTGCACCTCGTTCCGTAGCGTGTATCTTCCTAGGATATCCCGTCGACACCAAAGGTTACTAGTGTTATGATCCTATCTCCCACCGTGTGTACACCTCCTGGCACATGTACTTTGATGAGCGGGTGTTTCCCTTCAACCAGGTACAGCCATCTGTGAGGACTCGGCGCTTCTCAGCGGATCTCGAGCCCGGCCTGCCCCTGCCCCGCCTGTTGGTAGGCCGCCCTCTCCGCCATCGTCTGCCGCCTCTTCGGACGCGGCTGTCCCCGCCGGCTCCTCAGGTGCCACTACCCCGGCCCCGACGTGCCCCCGAGCAGCCCCTTTGGGTGCGGCTACCTCAGACGCGGTCGCTACGGGTTCAAGGGGATTAATCCTTGCAAATAACGAGTTCAAGGGGATTGACAACCCTCTTGCCTGCGCTGGGTGCTAGTATTTGCTTTTGTGTGCGTAGGTACTAAAGATGGGAGTTCGTGTGGTTCTCCTATTGGTTCATAACGTTGGTTCTCACTTAGGGAAATACTTATCTTCACGGTACTGCTTCACCCCTCCTCTTCGAGGAAAATCCCAACACAGTTTACAAGTAGCACCTGACGTACCACGACATTGCCGTGGAGGCCCTCTCCACATTTGAGCACACTCTCGAGGATTCGAGGGTGCCACGAGATGATCCTTCATGCTCGAGGGAGTCCCATGTACGATGACGCTTGAGGAGTGGTGCCGTGTTTTTGGGTTCGAGAACCGTGGAGTTCTCGACACCAAGGGCCTGCCGATTGCTAATGTGTTGGGGACATGGGACCTCATCTCTGTCAAGGATGAGCACGACCTCGCTGCTAAGAAGGTATCAAGCATACAGAATCCCGCCATTCATTACTTCATGGTTTTCCTTGCCAATACTATATTCAGTAGGGAGAACATTAGGGGCATGTTGAGCTACGACATGTGTGTGCTCCATGCAGCAATCCACCCCAACTACAATCCCAAGCCAAACTTGGGAGCTTTTCTGATGCTTCACCTCGTCTGACAACACAAGCAGCCGAGGAGTACTATTGTTGTGGGAAGCATAATGACTCGGCTTGTCGAGCACTTTGGCCTCAATGTTGATGAGATGCCGCACGTCCCAGGTCCTACGGTGCCCAACCTTAGGATCATGAGTAACATACATTTCATTGGGCCTGTGCCAAGGGGAGCATTGCTACAAATTCCCCTACCTAACTCTGGGACTACTGATGTGTGCTTGCTCTTGCCGCAAGCTTTTACTTTTTGTATGCATGATATGTGGCTGCTTTCCGTTGATGAAATTAATGAGTATAGGCACGCAGCTGGGTTCAGGAATGATGTTCATCCCAAGGCCGCTCCTGAGTGGGATGCTGCAGTAGCAGCAGGGCATGCCCACGGTTGGGATGCATGGGGTAATGCACCCCAATATGCACCTCACTTTGCACCACAGCCTGCACCGCAGGTTAACTTTGGGCAGCCACATGACTATGTGCCTAGGGTTCAGTTCCAGCAGCTGCAACAGCAGGTAGGAGGGATCCTTACGGACCTCTGTGAGGCCAACAACAACATCAACCTGCTCAGTGGGAACATACAATCCCACTTTTCTTTTTGGCAGCCACACCCTCGCACATGGGGTCAGAACTATAGAGGCCCATCTCAGATGCAGTGGCCACACGTTGGCTGGGGGTGCAACAATGATGAGTACATGGACTAGAGAGTAGGCCAAGAGCCTAAGGTTGGGGAAGCTCATCCCCTAGTTATCCATGAATGCATATTTATTTTTCTTCTTTTTCCTTTTGTTCTTAGCATGTTTACTTTCAGTTTGCATAATAAATTTGAAGAGCAAGATTTGGTCTTGCCTTGTTGGAATCCTCTTCGTTTGTGTTTTGTGTCTTCAAGCCCATAGGTTTACTCTTCGCTAGCAAGTGGGAAATGAAGAGAATGAAGGGGAGATTGAACCAAGGAAAGAAGTGAGCCAGCACGAGAAGGTATAACATATGCATAATCCCTTGTCTCGCAATGTTATTTTGGGGAAGAATTTTCAGTTGACTGGCTGCACTTAAGTGAGTTCCCCGCGGTAGTTGAATATCATTTAGTCATAACTCCCATTACTAGCAGAACCTCGTGGCAAAGCATGTTTTTGTTCCAACAAAAAATTAAAGAAAATTAGGGGTTTGAATTTTCAAAGAGAATGAGCACACAACTAAGTCTAACTCCACATGCTGAATTTGATTGATCGTGGCACCTATTGATAGAGTTATTTGGAGGAATGAATATTTAAAGTGATTGAGGTTATGCCAAAATTTATTCATGATACTAAAATCGTGGAGCTCCAGCCCTAGGCTGGTTTCATGTCCAATTGCTATATATTGAGATAATTCGCATAACTGCGACGCCATCACGAACTTGGAGATTGTGTGGTAAATGATCGACCTTCCCCTAAGAAGTGTGAATGTGGTAAATAAGCTCGAAAGAGACAATCATTCATGATCCATAGTGCAGAAAATTAAGCCACAACAGAACCCAATTACATATAATAAATTTTGGCATAACCCCGTCATAGAGAATTGAAGTTCCAAAGAGTAATGATAGAGAGAAGTGTTTGAAAGCCATGACTAGGAGGTATAAGTGGGAGTTAATGAAATACTTGAGTTCTCTATTTTCTTTACATATGAAACCCCCTAATGCTTTTGAATAATGAGTTTGAATTGAATATATGATAACCCACAAGTATAGGGGGTCGCAACAGTTTTCGAGGGTAAAGTATTGAACCCAAATTTATTGATTCGACACAAGGGGAGCCAAAGGATATTTGCAAGTATTACCAGTTGAGTTATCAATTCAACCACACCTGGAGATTAATTATCTGCAGCAAAGTATCAGTAGCAAAGTAGTATGATAGTTTTAATAGTAGTAGCAATAGCAATAGTAATGGTAATAGTGATAGCAATGATTTTGTAGCAAGTGTAACAGTAATAATAATAGTAGTAACTTAGCAAGAATAATATAACATAAATTCGTAGGTATTGGATCGGTGGATTCGTTGGATGATATTCATCATATAACAGTCATAACCTAGGGCGATACGGCACTAGCTCCAGTTCATAAATATAATGCAAGCATGTATTCCGTAAATAGTCATACGTGCTTATGGAAAGAACTTGCATGGCATCTTTTGTCTTACTCTCTCGTGGCAGTGGGGTCCATATGGAAACTAAATATTAAGGCCTCCTTTTAATAGAGAACCGGAACAAAGCATTAACACATAGTGAATACATGAAGTCCTCAAACTACGGTCATCACCGGAAAGTATCTCGACTACTGTCACTCCGGGGTTTACGGATCATAACACATAATAGGTGAATATAACTCGCAAGATCGGATCTAGAACACAGATATAATGGTGATAACATAAATGGTTCAGATCTAAAATCATGGCACCCGGGCCCAAAGTGACAAGCATTAAGCATGGCAAAGTCATATCAACATCAATCTCAGAACATAGTGGATACTAGGGATCAAGCCCTAACAAAACTAACTCAATTACATGATGAATCTCATCCAACTCCTCACCGACCAGCGAGCCTATGAAGGAATTACTCACTCCCGATGGGGAGCATCATGGAATTGGCAATGAAGAAGGGTTGGTGATGACGAAGATCGAAGACCCCCCTCTCCGGAGCCCAAAACGGACTCCAGATCTGGCGTCCCGATGAAGAATAGGAGGTGGCGGCGGCTCCGTATCGCGAAACAAGATGATTCTTCCTCCCTTAATTTTTTTTGGAAAAATAGTATTTATGGAGTTGGATTCAGGGTCTGCGGGGCCACCAGGTGGGCACAACCCACCTGGGCGCGCCTAAGGGGGGGGGGGCTGGTGGGTTGTGCTCACCTAGGGCCTCCCCTCTGGTGGTTCTTGGCTCCAGTAATTCTCTTTTATTATATAAAAAATCCTCGCAAAGTTTCATTCCAATCCGAGAACTTTTATTTCTGCACAAAAAACAACACCATGGTAGTTCTGCTGAAAACAACGTCAGTCCGAGTTAGTGTCATTCAAATCATGCAAATTAGAGTCCAAAACAAGAGGAAAAGTGTTAGGAAAGTAGATACGACGGAGACGTATCAAGTACCCCAAGCATAAACCTTTGCTTGTCCTCAAGCAATTCAGTTGATAAACTGAAAGTGAAAAAGAAAAACTTTTACGAACTCTTTTGCTCTTGTTTACATAAAGAAGCTTAAGTAGCACCTAGGTTCTCAGCAAAGATTATAACCAACCATGTCAACAATAACTCTTAAAAAACTATATTAACTCATATCAATGGCATAATCAACTAGCGAGCAATAATAAAATATCTCAATTGACAACACTTTGTCAAAACAATCATGATAAAATATGAAAATAGTGGTATCTCGCTAGACCTTTCCGAGACCACAAAACATAAATGCAGAGCACCTCCAAAGTTCAAGCAGCGACTAAACATTGTAATTCATGGTAGAAAAGATCCAGTCATGATGCATCCAACATTAACTATACACAATGGATGAGGATGACAATAGTGCTCTCAGGATCTGGCGCTTATTTGAGAAGGTGACGACTCAACATAAAAATAAATAGATAATCCCTTCGCAGAGGGAAGCAGGGATATGCAGCGGTGCCAGAGCTCAATTTTTAAAATAGAGGTAAATGAAATTTTGATAAATGCACCCTTCTTGTTTACTTCGGACCATTAGTTATCGATATCTTCCATGCTAAACACATTAGTGGCAGTTCCAAGCGATAAAAGTAAAGGTTTACTCCCCCTCCACCAACAAACACACTCCACGGCGGCTAACCGAATCCACGGGTACTGTCCATACCAAAATCAGTCCTGGGGGAGTTTTGTTTAGTTGTTTGAAATTTGATTTCGGGACTGGAAATCCCTATTACCACCCCTCTCGTGCAAGGATGAGTGAAGAAACACTCATCATAGGAATAAACCGCTTAACATGGAAGATACCGACTACCTCCTGTCGCTCTATGAACAATCCATGCACACAAAAAAGGATATTTATTTGAAGTTTTTAGAGGTGGCACATGCAAATTACTTAGAACGGCAGGGTAATACCTCATATAGGTAGGTATGGTGGACTCATCTAGAATAACTTGGGTTTTTAGGATTTTGATGCACAATCATTATTTCTGCTTAGTACAGGCAAATGCTAGCAAATAGGTTGGGAAGTGGCCAGCAAGAGAGCGAAAACGGTCATGAACATGCATTATGCATAATGAACATTGGATACTAGCATGAGTAGGATATGAATACCATGAACATAAATATCATAGAGGCTATGTTGTTTTGATTCAATTTCATGCATGAACATGTGTCAAGTCAAGCCACTCGAGCATTCGGAGGAGGATACCATATCATCATACTACATCACAATCATTTTTACGCAAAGTTGACATCCAAGATAAATCATTATCCACCCCTAGATACTTAAGCATGGCATGAGAAACTATAATCTCTAATTGTCATTGCAAACATGTTTGGTCATAATATGTTGAATCATGGATACTACGTTAAACATATTTACAAAAACAGAACAAGTCGAGTTCATACCCGTTTCTCTCTGCCACAGCTAGTTCACCAAATATCGTCATTATTGCCTTTCACTTCCACGACCGAGCGATTTGAAAATAATAATATTGCAAGGGTGCCGTGGACTAGGCTGGAATCTGCAACATTTTATTCAAAATGGAGAAGACAAAGTAATTTGGGCTCTTTGTTAGTGAATGAAATATTCCCTAGAGGCAATAATAAAGTTATTATTTATTTCCTCATATCATGATAAATGTTTATTATTCATGCTAGAATTGTATTAACCGGGAACATAATACATGTGTGAATACATAGACAAAACATAGTGTCACTAGTATGCCTCTACTTGACTAGCTCGTTGATCAAAGATGGTTGTGTTTCCTAGCCATAGACATGAGTTGTCATTTGATTAACGGGATCACATCATTAGGAGAATGATGTGATTGACTTGACCCATTCCGTTAGCTTAGCACTTGATCGTTTAGTTTACTGCAATTGCTTTCTTCATGACTTATACATGTTCCTATGACTATGAGATTATGCAACTCCCGATTACCGGAGGAACACTTTGTGTGCTACCAAACGCCACAACGTAACTGGGTGATTATAAAGGTGCTCTACAGGTGTCTCCGATGGTACTTGTCGAGTTGGCATAGATTGAGACTAGGATTTGTCACTCCGATTGTCGGAGAGGTATCTCTGAGCCCTCTTGGTAATGCACATCACAATAAGCCTTGCAAGCAATATGACTAATGAGTTAGTTACGAGATGATGCATTACGTAACAAGTAAAGAGACTTGCCGGTAACGAGATTGAGCTAGGTATTGAGATACCGACGATCGAATCTCGGGCAAGTAACATACCGATGACAAAGGGAACAACGTATGTTGTTATGCGGTTTGACCGATAAAGATCTTCGTAGAATATGTGGGAGCCAATATGAGCATCCAGGTTCCGCTATTGGTTATTGACCGGAGACGTGTCTCGGTCATGTCTACATAGTTCTCGAACCCGTAGGGTCCGCACGCTTAAAGTTCGGTGACGATCGGTATTTTGAGTTTTTGTGTTTTGATGTACCGAAGGTAGTTCAGAGTCCCGGATTTGATCACGAACATGACGAGGAGTCTCAAAATGGTCGAGACGTAAAGATCGATATATTGGATGACTATGTTCGGACACCGGAAGTGTTTCAGGAGGTTTCGAACATTTACCGGAGTACCGAGGGGTTACCGGAACCCCCCGGGGATTATATTGGGCCTAATGGGCCTTAGTGGGAGAAGAGGAGGGGCGTCCAGGGCAGCCGCGCACCCCCTCCCCCTCTAGTCCAAATTGGACAAGGAGGGGGGGGGCTTTTTCCTTCTCCTCCTCTCTCCCTTCCTTCCCTTCTCCTACTCCTACAAGGAAAAGGAGGAGTCCTACTCCCGGTGGGAGTAGGACTCCCCCCCTTGGCGCGCCCTCCTTGGCCGGCCGCCTCTCCCCCCTTGCTCCTTTATATACGGGGGCAGGGGGCACCTCTAGACACACAAGTTGATCTGTTGATCTCTCCCAGCCGTGTGCGGTGCCCCCCTCCACAATAATCCACCTCGATCATATTGTAGCGGTGCTTAGGCGAAGCTCTGCGTCGGTAGCATCATCATCACCGTCATCACGCCGTCGTGCTGATGAAACTCTCGGTGAAGCTTTGCTGGATCGAAGCTCGCGATACGTCATCGAGCTGAACGTGTGCTGAACTCGGAGGTGCCATGCGTTCGATACTTGGATTGGTCGGATCATGAAGACGTACGACTACATCAACCGCGTTGTGCTAACGCTTCCGCTTTCGGTCTACGAGTGTACGTGGACAACACTCTCCCCTCTCGTTGCTATGCATCACCATGATCTTGTGTGTGCGTAGGATTTTTTTTGAAATTACTACGTTCCCCAATAGTGGTATCAGAGCCGTTTTTATGCGTAGATGTTATATGCACGAGTAGAACACAAGTGAGTTGTGGGCGATACAAGTCATACTGCTTACCAGCATGTCATACTTTGGTTTGGCGGTATTGTTGGATGAAGCGGCCCGGACCGACATTACGCGTACGCTTACGCGAGACTGGTTCTACCGACGTGCGTTGCACGCAGGTGGCTGGCGGGTGTCAGTTTCTCCAACTTTAGTTGAACCGAGTGTGACTACGCCCGGTCCTTGAGAAGGTTAAAACAACACTAACTTGACGAACTATCGTTGTGGTTTTGATGCGTAGGTAAGAACGGTTCTTGCTCAGCCCGTAGCAGCCACGTAAAACATGCAACAACATAGTAGAGGACGTCTAACTTGTTTTTGCAGGGCATGTTGTTATGTGATATGGTCAAGGCATGATGCTATATTTTATTGTATGAGATGATCATGTTTTGTAACCGAGTTATCGGCAACTGGCAGGAGCCATATGGTTGTCGCTTTATTGTATGCAATGCAATCGCCCTGTAATTGCTTTACTTTATCACTAAGCGGCAGCGATAGTCGTAGAAGCAATAGTTGGCGAGACGACAACGATGCTACGATGGAGATCAAGGTGTCGCTGTCGGTGTCAAAACCGGCGGATCTCGGGTAGGGGGTCCCGAACTGTGCGTCTAGGATCGATGGTAACAGGAGACGGGGGACACAATGTTTACCCAGGTTCGGGCCCTCTCTATGGAGGTAATACCCTACTTCCTGCTTGATTGATCTTGATGAATATGGGTGTTACAAGAGTTGATCTACCATGAGATCGTAATGGCTAAACCCTAGAAGTCTAGCCTATGAGTATATGGTAATGAATCTGTCCTATCCGGACTATGCCCTCCGGTTTATATAGACAACGGAGAGATCTAGGTTACATGGAGTCGGTTACATAGGAGGAAATCTTCATGATCGGTCGCCTAGCGTGCCTTCCACGCCAAGTAGAGTCCAATCCGGACACGGGTATAGTCTTCGGTCTTCATGTCTTCATAGCCCATCAGTCCGGCCCAACAGATAACTGGCCGGACGTTCGAGGACCCCTTAGTCCAGGACTCTCTCAGTAGCCCCCGAACCAGGCTTCAATGACGAGGTGTTCGGCGTTTCGGATTGTCTTCGACATTGCAAGGCGGGTTCCCTTCTCCAAGTAATGTATCCGGCTGTTGACTCAATATTGTTCCCCTCGGCTTCCATGCGCTAATAACTTCGCCTTCCACGTGTCGACCAAATGCGGAAAGTCAGGGTATTTTTGCAAATAACACCCCATCCACGCAAGGGAGCGCGCCTATTAAAGATATTGGATCTCAGATCCATGTGACACCACACCGAGAAGATCCTCGAAGACTGCTAGGAGAAGACCATTCCAGCATGGCTAGCATCCACGGCTCCTCCTCCCGCTCCAGCTCAAAGAAAAGCGAGTGGGAGAAGTGCTATGTGTCTCATAGTCAGTTAGCAAAGTTGCAAACGCAGGGATTTCTTCCTCCCGCGGATCTAGTCCCTGTTCGAGCAGGGCTGGCTTCCTTCAGTGGTGTGACTCAGGCAGAGGACTTCCCTAATCCGTCCGGGGGGAGCGAGTGTGCTTCGTCCCCTATCTGATAAGAGGCGTCGGATTTCCAATCCATCCATTCCTCCGAGGGCTTCTGGAATATTATGGCCTTCAGCTACATAACTTCACGCCCGCCTCTATCCTGCACATCGCAGGCTATGTTGCTTTATGCGAGCTATTTCTGGGTGTTGAAGCCCATTCTGAACTGTGGAGAAAATTGTTCTGTCTTGTCCCGCGTAACCATGAGGGGTCAATATTTGAAGTGGGCGGAGCCGAGGTGTGGCGCGTCGCCGATACCAGATACCCGTCCGACACACCAAGGAAGGCATCTGAAGAATGGCCTTCCGAATGGTTCTACGTCGAGGACGTTGCGCTTCCCGACCCAGTTCGAAAGGGTCTCCCTGAGTTTGCAAGCGTTCCACTAAAGAAACACCACAGTTGGCGCCCCCGGAGCCTTGAGGAGGACGACAGTGCGGAGGTTCGTCAACTCTTGGGCGAGATAAAGACGCTCGCCCAGTCCGGATTAACAATGGTCGAGGTAATGGCGACCTCCATAACGCGAGGGGTTCAACCGCTTCAATACAGAGGGCTCCCAATGTGGCACTACAACAGGGAGGACGACGCCTCTCGCTGCGGCCGAAAAGGTCCGGATACCCCCGCCGCTCTGGCCAAAATACTGGCCGAGCTGTTCAAAGGGGAGGAAGAGGAGTTTCTTCGCATCAATCGCAGAGATGCATATTCTATGTATAATCCTCCCAGCTGGGTAAGTCCCCATCCTTCTGCTTTACTCATTCCGCGTCCCGGATTACCTTTGATACATTTCTAATATGCTTATAACAGCATTGGCGAAGAATCACCGAGGGGTTTTACAGCCCGCCCCACAGCCTGAGGACCACAACCGGGAGCTGGATCTCGGGTCCGAAGAAGATCCGGACATATTCGTGGTACTCGCGGAAGGGGTGTTTTACCAGGCGAGCTACGATGGCACAGAACTGGCCATTATCGCCGATTATCCTGGTCTTCTTCCTGCTTCCCACGTAAGTCGTTGAGAAAAAATCTCTCTCGAAAGAGCTTCTTCGCCCTGCCTCACCCATCGCACTGTCTCGTGCTCCACAGGGGAGGCGTTCGGCGCGTCACGCTACTCCAGGGGCGGCTCCAAAGAGAGTGGCTCCGGCGCCGAGCAAGGCTTCTAAAAGGAAGGTCGGTGAAGTCACGACCGGTCCCTCGTCAAAGAGGTAGGGATACAAAGGTACACTTTAGCAGTCACATCCAACTGTAACTTGTACGCTTGTTTGACACCAGGAAAAAGGTTCACCAGACTAAATACGAGGGTCCGGCCAGCCGTACTCCCAGCGCCCGGGATTTAGACCCTGTTGGAAAGGCGGGAGCCGACATAGGAACAATGCTGGACTGTCCTTCGGCCGAGGGTTCGGAGAATATGTCCGTTACCAACTCGGAAGTGGAGAGCGCCATGAATCATCGGCGCTGCAGGGCTGTTTTACGAGACCCTGAGTTCTCGGAAGAGGCATTTAATGCCTTCAGCTTGGCCGATGCGTACATCCGGACTGCTCGAAACGGGCTTAGTAGAGCCACGAAGCAGTATTTAACAGATGTGCGGGTAAGTTTTCTTTGTCCGAATAGGATAACCATATGCCAGTAGCCCCCGGGACTGAAAGCAGTTGATACAACTGACTTAAGTACCGTTGTATGACCAGGTTCTTACAGAGAAGAACAACCTGCTATCCCAAGAGCTGGAACAATGTCGGACGTAGCTAAATGCTGCTACCGCCAAACTGGAAAAGTCCAAGAAGGCGTCACCTAGTAATATTCCCTTCCAACGAGAAAATATACTTATATGCCCTCAATACTAACAACCTTGCCTATACCGTGACATAATGGTCAGGGGGACTCAAAGAGGCATTGGAAGTCGCACAAGCGAATGAGCAAGAAGCCAAAAGGCTACAAGCTACAGGCGATCATGTACTGAAGCAAGCCATTATTGAGAAAAACCAGCTCCAGGATTGCAAGACCCAGCTAGGCGAAGAGCTGAAAGATGTGCGGGCCTAGCTAGCCGATTCCGTGAAGGAGAACAAGCAGCTGCGGGGCGGCATATTCAGTATGTATCTGAACTATTTTGAAAGTAGTGTGGTGATAGGAGAAACTGATATAGCTATGATTGCAGGTATATTAACGGGCCGTCCTCAAGAGGAGGTGTCCGGATCATCGAGTGATCTGCTGCAAAAGCTGTTGCAAGTGCATGAACAAGCGTGGCTGGCGATGCGGAGTGTTGCCAAGGCTCTATGGCCATCCTCCCCCCTCCAGGATGTATGGAGGATCTTGTAGAGCGGTTCAAAGGAGCGCGGCGGCGTATCCGGCTATGGAAGATATCGGCCTATCGAGAGGGTGCGCGAGAGGCTTGCGCCATGGTGAAGACTCGGTATACCAAGCTTGATCCTAATCACATGGCGCGGGTCGGTCCGGTAGGGCCGAATGGGGAAGAAATTCCCGTTAGTTTGGTGTATGACCAAGTAGGGGTGGCCGCCAAATATTCCCAACAGGATTGTAAGTTAGATCGCCTGTTGGACGATATAGAGGAGGAAGTGTTTGAGTCCAAGTGACTATGTACTTGCCTCACCGTATGGAATTCTAGCTGAATTGTATATCATTTGTCATGGCAGACCTTTTCGCTTCAACCTCCGGACCCAAAGGTGCGGAGTGTTTCCAAATACCGTCGCGGCCGAATAGGGTGGTGTATGAGTGGAAAACTAAGCGTAGGGGTCATAGTTGCTTGAATAGGCAAGTTGTATCTGGCTAGTTATGTTATATTACAGTGAGATTGTAAGAAACATCTTCCAGGGAGAATAGTTCCGTTAAGGGTTCCTTTCCCTGGGTATGCATGCATTAGTAGACATGTCAGAATTGTGATGTGAAAATCACAGTGTGTATAGCTTCTGGGGGTTCACAATAGAGTGAGTGCAAAAAAGTATTTTTCATCCACCGACCGAATATTCCCTTAAGAACGCTAGCTTTCGGCTTCACCTAGTCTGAGGTACACATCCGGATGACCCGGTAGTAACAATCGCAGAGGTGCTCCCTTTACCACCTAGCCGAACAATCGGGAACGTAGGGGTCAGCACAGGAGCCAGGCAACCCAGCTTGGCCAAAACTTAAGTCATATCGATGCATATAATGGTGAAGAAAAGACATACGAAAAAACGCGTATGTGTGATGAGCTTAATGCTCGGCAAGTAATATTAACAAGCTTCTGTTAAAAGAAGCCCCCAGGTATAATGAGCGTATGTTTGTAAAAATGTGTACGTCAGCAGTATTCGGTCAGGCCGAATGAGAGCTTTAAAGCAAAAAAATCAGTTGTGTAAAAGGGAAAGAGTTATGGAAACTGTAAGGGAGAAGGAGACTAACAAAGTGTTCGACGCTAGGCATAGAACCTTCGGAGTCTGGCCGCATTCCAGGGGTTCGGCTCTAGGCGATTGTCTGATGCGTCACGAAGACGGTACGCTCCTCCGGTAAGAACTTCGTCGATTATGAAGGGACCCTCCCATTTGGGCTTGAGTTTGTCCTTTTTCTTCTCTGGCAAGCGTAGAACGAGTTCGCCAACGTTGTAAGTCTTGGCCCGTACTTCTCTGCTTTGATATCTTCGAGCCTGCTGTTGATAAAATGCTGAACGGGCTTTGGCGACGTCGCGCTCTTCCTCCAGGGCGTCTAGGCTGTCCTGCCGATCCAGCTCGGCCTCTTTCTCTTCGTACATACGCACTCGAGGTGAGTCATGTACAATATCGCAGGGCAATACAGCCTCTGCACAGTACACCATGAAGAAAGGTGTGTATCCGGTTGTACGGTTGGGCGTGGTCCACAGCCCCCAGAGTACGGAGTCGAGCTCCTCGACCCAGTGTTTGTCTGATTCTTTCAGAGACCGCACTAGTCCGGGTTTGATGCCGCTCATAATAAGACCATTAGCTCGCTCGACTTGACCGTTTGTTTGCGGGTGGTAGACAGAGGCGTAATCGAGCTTAATGCCCAGATTAGCACACCAGGTTTTCACCTCGTCAGCTATGAAATTCGAACCGTTATCGGTGATGATGCTGTGCGGTACACCGTAACGGTGTACCACATCGGATATAACTGCAATCACCGGTCCGGACTCGGTCGTTTTAACAGGTCGAGCCTCTATCCACTTGGTGAATTTGTCCACCATGACCAGCAGATATTTTTTCTTATGGCTTCCCCCTTTAAGGGGTCCGACGATGTCCAAGCCCTAGACCGCAAAGGGCCATGTAATGGGGATTGTTTGTAGAGCGGTTGGGGGCATATGGCTTTGGTTGGCGAAAAGTTGGCATCCGACACAGCGCTGGACGAGGTCCTGTGCGTCTGCCCGGGCCGCAGGCTAGTAAAATCCTGTACGGAAGGCCTTGTTGACAAGTGCCCGGGCTGCGGCGTGGTGCCCACCGAGGCCGGCGTGAATTTCTGCCAAGAGTTGCCGCCCCTCCTCCTCGGAGATGCACCTTTGAAGGACTCCGGTAGTGCTTTTCTTGTAGAGCTCTCCTTCGTGAACTTTATAGGCCTTCGAACGACGGACGATGCGGCGAGCCTTGTTCTGATCTTCTGGGAGCTTCTTCCTATTAAAGTAGGCCAAGAATGGTTCGGTCCATGGGGCGATTACTGCCATTATGAGGTGGGCCGATGGCGTTACTTCGGTGGTTGAGCCTCCGATAATATCGGCGTGTTCGTTATCTGTGTTTGTGTTCGGAACGGGACTGTCATTGCTATCTCCCCCTTGCCATACCACGAATGGCTTAAAGAGCCTTTCGAGGAAGATGTTAGGTGGGACGGGGTCGCGCTTAGCGCTGATGCGAGCAAGGACGTCTGCCGCCTGGTTACTTTCGTGGGCGATGTGATGAAATTCGAGTCCCTCGAACCGAGCCGGCATCTTCAAAATGGCATTGCGATAAGCTGCCATCTTTGGATCTTTGGCATCAAAGTCTCCATTAATTTGGGATATTGCCAGATTTGAGTCCCCGCGCACCTCCAGGCGTTGTATGCCCATCGATACGGCCATCCGGAGGCCATGTAGCAAGGCCTCGTATTCGACTGCGTTGTTGGAGTCTGTGTATAATATTTGGAGTATGTACTGGACGATATCTCCTATGGGGGACGTTAATACGACGCCCGCCCCTAGCCCTGCCAACATCTTAGAGCCGTCAAAATGCATCACCCAGTTGGAATACGCGCCGTACTCTTTAGGGAGTTCGACTTCTGTCCATTCGGCGACGAAGTCAGCCAGTACCTGGGATTTGATGGCTCGACGTGGTTTGTACGTGATGTCGAATGGCAGGAGCTCAATGGCCCATTTGGCAATCCGGCCCGTTGCGTCCCGGTTGTTAATTATATCATTGAGGGGCACTTTGGAGGCCACCGTGATAGAGCACTCCTGAAAGTAGTGTCGCAATTTTCGAGATGCCATGAAAACTGCATATGCTATTTTTTGATAATGAGGGTACCGGGATTTGCATGGTGTGAGTACGGTGGATACGTAGTATACCGGCTTCTGGAGCGGAAATTTGTGTGATAGAAGGTGTACCCAACAGTCTCCTTTGGGTATCCTATGAAGACACATTTCTCCGATTTGGGTTTGAGCTTATCAGGTTGAAACTTTTTCATATAAGCATCGCAACCCCAAACTTTATGAAACGACATCTTAGGTTTCTTGCCAAACCTTGGTTCGTACGGTGTCATCTCAACGGATTTAGATGGTGCCCTTTTTAACATGAATGTAGCTGTCTCTAATGCATAACCCAAAAACGATAGTGGTAAATCGATAAGAGACATCATAGATTGCACTATATCCAATAAAGTACGGTTATGACGTTCGGACACACCATTACGCTGTGGTGTTCCGGGTGGCGTGATTTGCGAAACTATTCCGCATTGTTTCAAATGAAGACCAAACTCGTAACTCAAATATTCTTCTCCACGATCAGATCATAGAAACCTTATTTTCTTGTTACGATGATTTTCCACTTCACTTTCAAATTCTTTGAACTTTTCAAATGTTTCAAACTTATGTGTCATCAAGTAGATATACCCATATCTGCTCAAATCATCTGTGAAGGTGAGAAAATAACGATACCTGCCGCGAGCCTCAACACTCATCGGACTGCATACATCAATATGTATTATTTCCAACAAGTCTGTTGCTCGCTCCATTGTTCTGGAGAACGGAGTCTTAGTCATCTTGCCCATGAAGCATGGTTCGCAAGCATCAATTGATTCATAATCAAGTGATTGCAAAAGCCCATCAACATGGATTTTCTTCATGCACTTTACACCAATATGACCTAAATGGCAGTGCCACAAATAAGTTGCACTAGCATTATTAACTTTGCATCTTTTGGCTTCAATATTATGAATATGTGTATCACTACGATCGAGATTCAATAAACCATTCACCTTGGGTGTATGACCACAGAAGGTTTTATTCACGTAAATAGTAACAATTATTCTCTGACTTAAATGAATAACCGTATTGCTATAAACATGATCCAATCATATTATGCTCAACGCAAACACCAAATAACATTTATTTTAGGTTCAACACTAATCCCGAAGGTAAAGGGAGTGTGCGATGGTGATCTTATCAACCTTGGAATCACTTCCAACACACATCATCACCTCGCCCTTAACTAGTCTCTGTTTATTTTGCAACTCCCGTTTCGAGATACTACTCTTAGTAACTGAACCAGTATCAAATACCAAGGGGTTGCTATAAACACTAGTAAAGTAGACATCAATAACATGTATATCCAATATACCTTTGTTTACTTTGCCATCCTTCTTATCCGCCAAGTATCTAGGGCAGTACCACTTCCAGTGACCATTTCCTTTGCAGCAGAAGCACTCAGTTTCAGGCTTGGGTCTAGCTTTGGGCTTCTTCATGGAAGTGAAAACTTGCTTGTCATTCTTATTGAAGTTCCCTTTCTATCCCTTTTGCCCTTTTCTTGAAACTAGTGGTCTTGTTAACCATCAACACTTGATGCCCTTTCTTGATTTCTACCTTCGCCAATTTCAGCATCGCGAAGAGCTCGGGAATTACTTTCGTCATCCCTTGCATATTATAGTTCATCATGAAGTTCTACTAACTTGGTGATAGTGACTAGAGAACTTTGTCAATTACTATCTTATCTGGAAGATTAACTCCCACTTGATTCAAGCAATTGTAGTACCCAGACATTCTGAGCACATGCTCACTGGTTGAGCTAGTCTCCTCCATCTTGTAGGCAAAGTACTGTCAGAGGTCTCATACCTCTCGACACGGGCATGAGTATGAAATACCAATTTCAACTCTTGGAACATCTCATATGCTCCATGTCTTTCAAAACATTCTTGAAGTCCCGGTTCTAAGCCGTAAAGCATGGTGCACTAAACTATCAAGTAGTCATCATACTGAGCATTCTCAAACATTCATAACGTCTGCATCTGCTCCTGCAATAGGTCTGTCACCTAGCAGTGCATCAAGGACATAATACTTCTGTGCAACAATGAGGATAATCCTCAGATCACGGAGCTAGTCCGCATCATTGCTACTAACATTTTTCAACTTATTTTTCTCTAGGAACATATCAAAAATAAACGGGAAACTGCATCGCGAGCTATTGATCTACAACATAGATATGCAAATACTATCAGGACTAAGATCATATTATTTAAGAACACCCACTTAGATCGACATCCCTCTAGTCATCTAAATGATCACGTGATCCAAATCAACTAAACCATTTCCGATCATCACGTGAGATGGAGTAGTTTTCAATGGTGAACATCACTATGTTGATCATATCTACTATATGATTCACGCTCGACCTTTCGATCTCCAGTGTTCCGAGGCCATATCTGCATATGCTAGGCTCGTCAAGTTTAACCCGATTATTCTGCGTGTGCAAAACTGGCTTGCACCCGTTGTATGTGAACGTAGAGCTTATCACACCCGATCATCACGTGGTGTCTCGGCATGACGAACTATCGCAACGGTGCATACTCAGGGAGAACACTTATACCTTGAAATTTAGTGAGAGATCATCTTATAATGCTACCGCCGAACTAAGTAAAATAAGATGCATAAAGGATAAACATCACATGCAATCAATATAAGTGATATGATATGGCCACCATCATCTTGTGCCTTTGATCTCCATCTCTAAAGCACCGTCATGATCACCATCGTCACCGGCGCGACACCTTGATCTCCATCGTAGCATCGTCGTCGTCTCGCCAACTATTGCTTCTACGACTATCGCTACCGCTTAGTGATAAAGTAAAGCAATTACATGGTGATTGCATTTCATACAATAAAGCGACAACCATATGGCTCCTCCCAGTTGCCGATAACTCCATTACAAAACATGATCATCTCATACAATAAAATTTAGCATCATGTCTTGACCATATCACATCACAACATGCCCTGCAAAAGCAAGTTAGACGTCCTCTACTTTGTTGTTGCAAGTTTTACGTGGCTGCTACGGGCTGAGCAAGAATCGTTCTTACCTACGCATCAAAACCACAATGATTTTTCATCAAGTATGTGCTGTTTTAACCTTCAACAAGGACCGGGCGCAGCCACACTCGATTCAACTAAAGTTGGAGAAACTCACACCCGCAAGCCACCTATGTGCGAAGCACGTCGGTAGAACCAGTCTCGCGTAAGCGTACGCGTAATGTCGGTCCGATCCGCTTCATCCAACAATACCGCCGAATCAAAGTATGACATGCTGGTAAGCAGTATGACTATTATTGCCCACAACTCACTTGTGTTCTACTCGTGCATATAACATCTACGCATAAACCTGGCTCGGATGCCACTATTGGGGAACGTAGTAATTTCAAAAAAATTCCTACGCACACGCAAGATCGTGGTGATGCATAGCAACGAGAGGGAAGAGTGTTGTCTATGTACCATCGTAGACCGTAAGCGGAAGCGTTATGACAACGCGGTTGATGTAGTCGTACATCTTCATGATCGACCGATCCTAGTACAGAAAGTATGACACCTCCGCGATCTGCACACGTTCGGCTCGGTGACGTCCCACGAACTCACGATCCAGCAGAGTGTCGAGGGAGAGCTTCATCAGCACGACGACGTGATGACGGTGATGATGAAGTTACCGGCGCAGGGCTTCGCCTAAGCACTGCAATGATATGACCGAGGTGGATTATGGTGGAGGGGGGCACCGCACACGGCTAAAAGATCACTGATCAACTTGTGTGTCTATGGGGTGCCCCCTTCCCCCGTATATAAAGGAGTGGAGGAGGGGGAGGGCCGACCCTCTACTATGGCGCGCCCTGGGGAGTCCTACTCTCACTGGGAGTAGGATTCCCCCCTTCCAAGTAGTAGGAGTAGGAGAGAAGGAAGGGGAGGGGAGAGGGAAGGAAGGGGGGGGGGCGACCCCCACCCAATTCTGATTGGGCTAGGCGGGCGCGCCCTCCACCTTTTCCCTTCCTCTCCTCTATTCCACTAAGGCCCAATAAGGCCCATATACTCCCCGGGGGGTTCCGGTAACCTCTTGGTACTCCGGTAAATGCCCGAACTCTTCCGGAACCATTTCGATGTCCAAACATAGGCTTGCAATATACCGATCTTTACGTCTCGACCATTTCGAGACTCCTCGTCATGTTCGTGATCATATCCGGGACTCCGAACTACGCTCGGTACATCAAAACACATAAAGTCATAATACCGATCGTCACCGAACGCTAAGCGTGCGGACCCTATGGGTTCGAGAACTATGTAGACATGACTGAGACTCATCTCCGGCCAATAACCAATAGCAGAACCTGGATGCTCATATTGGTTCCTACATATTCTATGAAGATCTTTATCGGTCAAACCGCCTAACAACATACGTTGTTCCCTTTGTTATCGGTATGTTACTTGCCCGAGATTCGATCATCGGTATCTCAATACCTAGTTCAATCTCATTACCGGCAAGTCTCTTTACTCGTTCCGTAATGCATCATCCCGCAACTAACTCATTAGTCACATTGCTTGCAAGGCTTATAGTGATGTGCATTACCGAGAGGGCCCAGAGATACCTCTCCGACAATCGGAGTGACAAATCCTAATCTCGATCTATGCCAACTCAACAAACACCATCAGAGACACCTGTAGAGCATCTTTAAAATCACTCAGTTACGTTGTGACGTTTGATAGCACACAAAGTGTTGTTCCAGTATTTGGGAGTTGCATAATCTCATAGTCATAGGAACATGTATAAGTCATGAAGAAAGCAATAGCAATAAACTAAAGGATCAAGTGCTAAGCTAACGGAATGGGTCAAGTCAATCACATCATTCTCTAATGATGTGTGTCGGCGTTCTGGGAACGGGGGTCCCCAGACTTGCCTGCCTACGGCCCACGGGGTGGCTGTGCTAGCGGGCCTGTACGGCCCATCTTCATCAGCAAGGCATTCAAGACCCTCGCGAGGCGGACGACGCAAGACCTCCTCAGGAACGGCCTCACCAGGTTGGCTCGCGAGGAGCGAAGAGATCAAATCAGGGAAAACCTCACAAGGTTCTCGTGACGTGAGCCACGACGATCGAGACCAGGCGGGCGCCAGTGCGCGCAGTGTCATTGTTTCCCCTTTGGTGCTAAGGAGGCAAGTGCAGTCGCGGAGTACCGAGGCATCAAGCAAAGGTTTCCGTATCAGTGCAATGAGACCAAGGCCAGCAGGACGGCAAGACGGAGGTCACCATGGAGCCCAAGGCGGCGTCACCACGAGAGCGTTTTGCAGGCGAAGACCGCTTTTGTCAGGATAAGCTATACTAGCTGTCCCCTTTCAAATTGGACGTTGTTGGCTCCCTTACCGCTCAATATTTGGGAAGAGCACCAGTGCCTATATAAGTAGAACTAGCCACCGTAGTGGGGGATCGATTCGATCTTCCATCCTCACACCCACAAGTTCAGTGAGCTCAAGAACACCTCAACCTCAGGAGGCTGTTCTTCCCCTTGTACTGTTCATCATCAGCCCAAGAGGCAATCCACCACCACCACACTAGAGTAGGGTATTACACCACAACGGTGGCCCGAACCAGTATAAACCTTGTGTCTTTTGTGTTGTGAGTTCGTCGAGCTCATTCTTGAGATCTTAGCTAGTTAGGACGCAGATCGGTAGGAGGGAAGAACTTCGCGCGCACCCCAGAGTTCGAACCTTGAGGGTTTTGCTGGAACCCGAGATCCGACATTTGGCGTGCCAGGTAGGGGTGCGCCATAGCCTTCCCTCCGCCAATCTACGCTCCGCCTCCACCGCACATCGCCCTCATGGCAGGCGCCCCGCTACCGACTCCAACGGCCGGCGCAAACGACGGGGCCAGGGGGCTCCCAGCCCTGGCCCCCGCCCTGCGGCAGGTGCGATGGCCGCCCAAGTTCAAGCCGGAGATGCCGCCGCGCTACGATGGCACGGCGGACCCGTCGGCTTTCCTGCTGGCATATGAGGAGGCCGTCCTCGAGGCCGGGGGCGACGACAAGGTCATGGCTAACTGGCTCCCCATGGCCCTTGCCGGCGAGCCGCGTGCCTGGCTGCTCAACCTCCCCGGGTCCACGGTGGCATCTTGGGAGGAACTGCGCGACCTCTGCACTGCGCACTACGCGGCACCGGCGCACCACGCGGTCGCGGCCCTGCTGGGTGGCTCTCAAGCGCCGCCTTCAGATCCCCATGTCAAGCCATTCCTCCGCCAGATCGGCGCCGCCTCCAATTGCTCGGGGGCTCCGCCTGGCTGGGCTGCGCCCGAAGCCGACCTCACCTTCGGCTCAGAAGACCACCCCGACTCCACCGCCGGCTTGGGCATGCTCCCGATGCTCTGCACGCCCACCATCTGCAACGTGGATGTTACCAAGACCCTCATCGACGGCGGCGCCGGCTTCAACTTGCTCTCCGTGGAGGCCTTCAGCCTTCTTCACATGCCGCTCGAGCGGCTAACCCTCAGCAAGCCTTTCTCAGGAGTTGGTGGCGGTACTGCCCGCTCCCTGGGGCAGATCCGCCTCCCCGTCACCTTCGGCACGCGCGACAACTACCGCACTGAGCTGGTCGACTTCGACGTCGCCCGCATTGGCCTCCCGTACAACGCCATCCTCGGGTACCCAGCTCTGGCCCAGTTCATGGCAGCGACTCATCCGGCCTACAACCTCATGAAGATGCCTGGAAGCAAAGGCGTCCTCATCGTCAAGGGGGACGCCAAGGAGGCCCTGGCGGCGCTCAAGCTTGCCCTCAAGACCACCGCGGCGGTGCAGCCCGACGACGCAGGCACCTCCGAGCCCAAGGAAGCCGCACCGACCAAGAAGAAGCAGCTGTTCACCCAAGACAAGGCGGAAACCAAGCAGGTGCCGGTCGACGAGGACGGGTCCTCAGGAGCCACCTTTACCATAGGTGCCGGCCTCGACCCGAACCAAGAGGAAGTATTGGTGGAGTTCTTGTGTGCAAACAAAGATATATTCGCATGGGAGCCCAACCAGCTGGTGGGGGTCCCGAGAGAGGTGATTCAGCATCACTTAAGGGTGTGTCCCAATGTGCGCCCCGTAAAGCAGCGGGCGAGACGGCAGTCCATGGAGAAGCAGGTCTTCATCGTCCAAGAGACCCGCAAGTTGGAGGCAGCGGGTGCCATTCGCGAGGTTCGGTACCCCGAATGGCTGGCGAACCCCATCGTAGTGCCGAAGAAAGGCGGGAAGGAGCGAATGTGCGTCGACTTCACCAACCTCAACAAGGCCTGCCCCCAAGATCCATTCCCGCTCCCACGCATCGACCAGATCATTGACTCGACCGCCGAGTGCGACCTGCTGTGCTTCCTGGATGCATTCTCAGGGTATTACCAGATCAAGATGGCGGTAGAAGATGTTGAGAAGACAGCCTTCCTGACCCCGTGTGGGGTGTACTGCTACACCTGCATGCCCTTCGGATTGCGCAACGCGGGTGCGACCTTTCAGCGGCTGATGCACATCGCCTTAGGGCGGCAGCTCGGGAGAAACACGGAGGCCTACGTCGACGACATTGTGGTGAAGTCTCGGGAGGCAAGGACCTTGATCCAAGATCTGGAGGAGACCTTCGCGAGCCTGCGCCAAGTGAACTTGCGGCTTAACCCGGAGAAGTGCGTGTTCGGTGTCCCTTCTGGTAAGCTGCTGGGGTTCCTCGTGTCCCACAGAGGGATCAAGGCGAACCCAGAGAAATCAAGGCCATTGAGGACATGAGCCCACCGCAGACCCTTAAGGAAATGCAGAAGCTGGCTGGTCGGGTAACTGCGTTTGGACGCTTCATCTCCAAGCTGGGAGAGCGCGCCCTACCCTTCTTCAAGCTGATGAAGAAGAAGGGCCCGTTCGAGTGGACCCCGGAGGCCGATCGAGCTTTTCAAGACCTCAAGAGATACCTGACCAGCCCTCCGGTGATGGTGGCGCCACGACCTCTCGAGCCCCTAGTACTCTACCTTGCCGCTACCCCGTACTCCGCCAGCGCGACGCTGGTGGCGGTTCGGGAAGGGCACTGAGCCAAGGACACGCTGCGCCAAGCTGTAGCCGAAGTGACGCCAGATCAGGAAGACGCGGCAAGAGCCTTAGCAACATCAACAGAAGACCAAGCTCGGCAGGACGACGTCACCGAGATTCCCGCAAGCGATCAGGCGTCAGGAGTCCCACCACCTCAGGAGATGCCCCAACTTCCGCAAGACACGAGCCTCACCAACACGCCAGCCCTCGTTGAGCACCCGGTGTATTTTGTCAGCACGGTGTTGCGGGACGCAAGGGCGCGATATCCTATGCCTCAGAAGCTCCTGCTCGCGCTCTTGGTGGCCTCGCGCAAGCTGCGGTACTACTTCCAGGGCCACCCCATCAAGGTCGTCTCAGCCTACCCATTGTAGAGGGTGCTTAGGAGCCCCAACTCTGCTGGAAGGGTCGCTGAGTGGAACATCGAGCTGCAGGCATTCCAGTTGGAGTTCAGCACTACCAAGGTTATCAAGGGAGCTGCGCTCGCTGATTTTGTGGCAAAATGGACGGACACCCCGACGCTCGAAGTAGGCGAAGACCGGTCCACCTCACAAGGAAGCGAGGCGCCAGACGGTTGGGCCATGTATTTCGATGGCGCTTTCGCGCACCAGGGCGCGGGGGCTGGAGCAGTACTCATCTCGCCCACTCAGGACAAGCTCTACTACGCTGTGCAGCTCTGCTTTCAGTAGGGCGAGAAGGTCTCCAACAACATCGTAGAATACGAAGGCCTCATAGCTAGCCTAAAGGCCGCGGCAGCTCTGGGGGTGAAGCGCCTTACCTTTAAGGGCGACTCGCAGCTCCTCATCAACTTCTCCAACAAGGTATATGAGCCAAAGGACGAGCATATGGAGGCATACCTCGCGGATGTGCGCAAGATGGAGAGGCAGTTCTTGGGCCTGGAGTTGCAGCACGTGCCCTAGGGCACCAACAAGGAAGCTGACGACATCGCTAAGAGAGAATCCAAGCGGCAGCCCCAAGAGCCCGGCGTCTTTGAGGAATGGCTCTTCAATCCATCAGCGACACAGCCACTTTCAAGCACAGCTCAGCCTCGGGAGGAGCTCCCACAGCCGCCTGCCACAGGAGCCCCAGGCTGTGGCCCGACCTCAGGAGCCCGCCTGCTCTTGGCGCTCGAGCCCCAGGAGGGATGCTGGACCAAGGAATTCAATGAATATCTGATGCAAGGGGCGCTACCGGAGAAGGAGGAGGACGCAGAGTGCGTGGCCCGGCAAGCCACGACATACTGCATCCAGGACGGTGAGTTGTACAGGAAGCGACCAAATGATGTTTCACTGTGTTGCATTTCCAGAGACAAGGGGAAGGAGTTGCTAATTGACATACACGGTGGGGAGTGCGGGCACCATTCGTCATCACGGACCCTCGTCGGCAAGGTATTCCGCAGTGGATTCTACTAGCCCACGGCGCTCAATGACGCGGCCGAGCTGGTGAAGTCCTGTGAAGCCTGCCAGTTCCACGCCAAGCAGATCCATCAGCCAGCTCAGGGCCTCCAGACCATCCCGCTCACATGGCCGTTTGCGGTCTGGGGGCTGGACATCTTGGGCCCGTTCCCTCGAGCGCCTGGGGGCTACCGCTACCTCTACGTCGCCATCGACAAGTTCACCAAGTGGGCGGAAGTGGAAGCCGTCCGCATTATCCCAGCTGGCTCCGCAGTCAAGTTCATCAAGGGTCTCGTGAGCCGCTTCGGGGTTCCCAACCGCATCATCACCGACAACGGCTCGCAGTTCACTAGTAACCTCTTCAAAACATACTGTGCTAACCTTGGAACGCAGATCTGCTACGCTCCAGTGGCGCACCCCAGGAGCAATGCCCAGGCCGAACGCGCCAACGCAGAGGTCCTGAGGGGCCTCAAGACCAGGACCTTCAAGAAGAAGCTCGAGGCCTGCGGCAGGGGCTGGCACGACGAACTCCAGTCCGTGCTGTGGTCAATCCGCACCACCGCCACCAAGCCGACGGGTGAGACCCTGTTCTTCCTCGTCTACGGAGCCGAAGCGGTCCTCCCTCACGAGGTCAAGCATCGCTCCACACGGGTCCTGGCGTTTGATGAAACGCAGCAGGACGCCACGCGGGGGATGGACCTCGTGCTGGGGGAGGAACGTCGCCGCGAGGCTGCACTGAGGGCGGCAAGGTACCAGCATGCGCTGCGGCGGTACCACCGCTGCAACATCCGCTCCAGGACGCTCGAGGTGGGCGACCTCGTCCTGAGGCGGGTCCTCTCCAGGGAAGGGCTGCACAAGCTCTCATCTAAGTGGGAGGGCCCATTCAAGGTCGTCCATGTCTCCAGGCCTGGCACCGCGCGCTTGGAGACGCAGGACGGGGTGCCCATCCAAATGCCTGGAACATCCAACACCTCCAGAAGTTCTACCCATGAAGCAAGGCCCAGTGCCTATGAAGAAAGGCCCAATGCCTGTGAAGAAGGCCCGGTGCCTGTGAAGAATCGCCGACCATGACACTCTCACGTAATAATGAGTGGGGCTGTACACGCCCCGGAGTCTCCGGAGAGCCGCCCTCGGGCCTCGGGGGCTCCCTCCCACGCCTAGTGGCAGCACCTAGCTCCGCGCTGGTGAGAAGACTTGAAGACTAGACTAGGTGCCGGACGCGGCTTTTCATTTGCTTTCCGTAGTTGGCTCGCCCTCTTTTAATCGAAGTTTGCTTATGGTGTTCCTTGCTGATTTGGTTCCGTTGCCTTTTCCCGCTATTTCCGACTCTAGTTCACTTGTGTTCTCTCTCTCGCATACCTCGCGAGGGGGCTAGGCAGGTGCCCTCGCGAACGTTTTTCCTTCTCTCTGCCTTCCGTCTGCTTTCTCGCGAGGCACCCTCGTTCAAGACCATAAGCTGGCGCATCTCCCCTAATCCGTGCCCCTCGAGTACTGCGATATGAAGCGTTGGGTCAAGGCTTGGGTGAACGACAAGTCTCCTAGTGAGCTTCCTAACGAATTTTTTGCAGTTCCTGAGCGACCACAGACCAGTAGGTCAAGACGAGCACGAGGAAACAAATGCCGCCCCGAACGCACCAAGCTAAGTTATCTCCGCACAAAATAACGGCACACCACGGAAACAAGAGGCGTAGCATAATGATTAAGAAATCATGGTTCTATACATGCCCCTCCGGGCCCATACTGGTTTCATTTTGATGCAGGAAAGAAAAGAAGAACAAAACAAAGCGGCGCTTGCCCCTACAGCAGTCCACGGGGGCAGGCCCTTGGCGATGTCCCGAGCTTAGCCGGATCCCTCCTTGCGCTTCATGGATGCGCGGCGATGAGATGACCCGCTACCACCTTCGAAGCGAGCGTGGCGGCTGGGTCGTAGCCGGCACTGCTGGAGCTGTCGCCGAGAGAAGAGCCACCATAGCCGGACGAGGCGCGGCCGGCGGGTTCGCCCTCCTCCTCGTCCCGACCATCGCCAAGGCCGAGCACCTCCCCGCCGTCGTTCACCTCCGGGCAGCATCCGACGCGGTGACCATCTTCCCCAAACACCCTCATGTAGAGGGTCGCGTCACCATCAAACTTGAAGTGGAGGGTGCACCGCCTGCCCAGGCCGCGCGCGTGGGCGAACGTCTGCCAACCGCGGGCCAGAGCTATGTTGCCCGCGACAGAGACCTCGACCACGACCCAAGAAGCCCTGCTGCAACAACCGTCCGCCTGCAGCCAGAGTCCACCTGGACCGGAGGCCGGCAACTCGTCGGCAAAGAAGCGGGGAAGCTGGAGCCAGTTGCCGGCCGGATCCTCCGACCAGACGACAAACTCTGGCAGCACCTCTGACGCGTGGAAGCACGGCCGGGGAGGCCGCGCAACCACGGCGCGTCTCCCTTCGTCGACGGGGCTGCCGCGACCGGAGCGACTCCTGCCACGCGCAGCGGCGCCACCCCGGGAACCGGGGGCCACGGCGGGGGTCGCGGTGTGCTTACGGGGACGGCCGCGTCCACGCTTGGGCGCCGGGGAGCCGGGCCCCTCCCGAGGGGCCTTGCCCTTCTCCGCGGCGGAGAACCTCTTCGACGATGCCATTGCTGCTAGCGGTGGAAAAGGGAAGAAGAAGCAAGCGAACTGGGAAGAGATCGGCGGCGGGGGCTCTGCCCCCTCCCCATTTATAGCGGAAGAAGGCCAACCGGTGCCTCCCACGATCACAGGTAATGATGGTTTTCCTTGCATGTCGCAGGGACTTGTCAAGTCGGGCAGTTGCCGAGGCAGCGTGGGGAAGCGAAGGCGCCTACGTCCAATCAACCGCCACGCGTCGACCAAGGCCTCATGCTTTTGAGGCCCACGGCGCTCCGTACTTGACCTTTGGCTTCGCCTCGAAGCCAAGCCCGAGCGCGCCTTGGGCCCGGGGGCTACTGTCGGCGTTCTGGGAACGGGGGTCCCCAGACTTGCCTGCCCGCGGCCCATGGCGTGGCTGTGCTAGCGGGCCTGTACGGCCCATCTTCATCAACAAGGCATTCAAGACCCTCGGGCGGACGCCGCAAGACCTCCTCAGGAGCGGCCTCACCAGGTTGGCTCGCGAGGAGCGGAGAGATCAAGGCAGGGCAAACCTCACGAGGTTCTCGTGACGTGAGCCATGACGATCGAGACCAGGCGGGCGCCAGGGCGCGCATTGTCATTGTTTCCCCTTTGGTGCTAAGGAGGCAAGCGCAGTCGCGGAGTACCGAGGCATCAAGCAAATGTTTCCATATCAGTGCAATGAGACCAAGGCCAGCATGACGGCAAGCCGGAGGTCACCATGGAGCCCAAGGCGGCGTCACCACCAGAGCCTTTTGCAGGCGAAGACCGCTTTTGTCAGGATAAGCTGTACTAGCTGTCCCCTTTCAAATTGGACGTTGTTGGCTCCCTTCCCGCTCAATATTTGGGAAGAGGACCAGGGCCTATATAAGTAGAACTAGCCACCGTAGTGTGGGATCGATTCGATCTTCCATCCTCACACCCACAAGTTCACTGAGCCCAAGAAAACTCAACCTCGGGAGGTTGTTCTTCCCCTTGTACTGTTCATCATCAGCCCAAGAGGCAATCCACCACCACCACACTGGAGTAGGGTATTACACCACAACGGTGGCTCGAACCAGTATAAACCTTGTGTCTTTTGTGTTGTGAGTTCGTCGAGCTCGTTCTTGAGATCTTAGCTAGTTAGGACGCGAATCGGCAGGAGGGAAAGAACTTCGCGCGCACCTCAGAGTTTGAACCTTGAGGGTTTTGCCGGAACCCAAGATCCGACAATGTGATCTAGTTAATCAAATGACAACTCATGTCTATGGCTAGGAAACTTAACCATCTTTGATTCAACGAGCTAGTCAAGTAGAGGCATACTAGTGACACTCTGTTTGTCTATGTATTCACACATGTACTAAGTTTCTGGTTAATACAATTCTAGCATGAATAATAAACATTTATCATGATATAAGGAAATATAAATAACAACTTTATTATTGCCTCTAGGGCATATTTCCTTCAGTAGCCACCATGCCAGCCGATGTGTCGAAGCTGGTCGGCCGGTGACGCCGAAGTCACCGGAGCATGTTGATGAAGAAATAGCGGAGCCCCCGGTACAGCCGAGGTGTCGAAGCCTCCATGTCAGCCGATGAGTCGAAGTAGGTTAGCATGATGGACACCGGCTTGAAGAAGCAACAGTGCGGCCATGCCGATGCAGGTCGTAACTCGTGACGTGGTCAATGCCGGTTTGATGAAGTGACCGTGCGGCGATGCCGGTGTGCCCACTCCATGTAATCCGTGGGGCGGCGATGTTGGTGATGATTTATCCTTCGCGATGTTGAAATCTTGTTCGGCTCGCCGAGATGATGATCCGAAAAAGTTGAGCTTGGCTCAACAAAGCGACGACGTGTCTAGCGTAGGTCGGCAACCGTGGAGCAATGTTACCGGACTGGTTTGACACCAACATGATGGTGAAGAGTACCTCAGAGAAGGCTTAAAATTTTATGGGCATGTGTTAAGAACAACACACAATACCCTAGAAGAAAATTCCTTTAAAAAGGTTGTCCAATATCACGTTCATAAAGAAACATGAATTCGGGTCGGATCCCTATTCGCACAGAAAACAGATCAGAAAATTGGTCCACTTATCGGAAGGTTGCCTGAGTTTGAACTGTTGGATCAAGCTGAAATTTTGAGGGGTGGTAGATATGGGAATCCTGCAGTAGATGAACGGTTGGATCTTCCAAAGGACCTCCGAGCTGGGCTCTGGAGACCACGCCCTAAACTCATCTGGATTCCCGTCCAGATTTGATAGGGCTCCGGTATATCGTAGATTGCCGGAGATTCCTCCATCGGAACTCGACGAAATTTTGCATGGTTGTTGTAGACTTAATTCCGCACAATTCCACCGAAGCAATCGTTAAAACGACACTCGAGGTGGCGGTGGAGGAGGATACAAGTTCGCTGCCCAGAAAAATAGCATGGTTACTCAAGGGTAATGTTGCCGTTGAGCCCCCGGCTCCATGAATGATTCCTCCATGATCTTGAGAGAGATCGGAGTTGATGTTGATGAAGGTAATCGTCCGAACATGATGATCTGACATGGAGTGCAGTCCTCGGTCGAGCCAAGGTGACCAATCGAGCCGGTGACGAAGATGCCAGCGTCGCAGTTAATCTGCAGACGAGCCATTGATCCTTCGTTGATCTCACAGCGGAACTCTCAATGAAAGCACCATTGTCGGTGTCAAAACCGGGAGATCTCGGGTAGGGGGTCCCAAGCTGTGTGTCATGGACCGATGGGTAACAAGAGACAGGGGACACGATGTTTACCCAGGTTCGGGCCCTCTTAATGGAGGTAATACGCTACTTCCTGCTTGATTGATCTTGATGAATATAGAGATTACAAGAGTTGATCTACCTGGAGATCATATGTTGTGGTCTAAAACCTAAGGGTATGATGAATAATATCATAATGATCTAGCATATCCCTATCAACTAGCCCGGCCTCGGCTTATATAATGTACCAGAGGCCTAGGATAACAAGAGTCCTAGTCGAATACGTCGGTGGAGAGGAGTCCTTGTCTTGATCACCAAGTCTTGTCGAATCTTCCTCGTGTATGCATCAGTTGTCCGAACTGGCCCATAAGTAAATAGCCATGGGGGTCCTCAGCCCAATCCAATTGATCGGGAGACGACGTGGCGAGTACCCCCTAGTCCAGGACACCGTCAGCGCGTTCACAAAAAAAAAGATCAAATGCTTAGCCTAAGTATTTCTCGTGTAAATAGATAATTTAGTGCCATTGGTTATTTACTTTAAACATAATGCATTGACGTGTTACTGTAGAGGCACACAAAAAGAAATGGATATTGTAGTCCCACAAAAGAAATGGATATTGTAGTCCGCTACTTAAAAGTGTTACCTCATATGATTACATAGCCTCCATTTCATAAATTGCGTACCCGTTGAATTCATATATGAATATTACATATATTACTTCATAATAGAACCTTAAATCATCCAAGACTAATGAATTTCAATGCAAGACTAACAATGGTGCATGTACATGATAGCTACATTGGTTTTTTGAAGAAACATCACTGTAACTTTGGCATGCACAATTGAAAAGGATTATTTAGAAAAAATGTGATATGTGAGTGTCCAATCTTTATAGCGTTGAATCGATATTGTATCTTTGGCCACGATACGAAGTAGATATTGATTTATGTTCAAGCAATGCACGTCCACGATCGCTAGATAGTGATATGTGAATGAATTGTGCAATCTCTCTCACACGCATACATATCTCATTTCTCCGTGGGCATCAGAATCACACACGCGCACTTCGTGTATTTCTCTCCCTCCGTCAAGGTTAGAATTCATCTTTCTACCCCGTCCGACAAGTCTCTCGCACAGAAACACACACGGTCTCTCCGTCGAACGCGCCCACCCCTTTAATTCCGCCCACCCACCGCCACTAATGTCTCAAAGTATAATTATGTCTCGTACACATATGCCTAAGGTTAACTCGAGTCCCGGAACCATATGAATACATACAATGGGATTCCAGCAGAGCACCTTTTGTTTTGAGATTTCACTCTCTCTCTCTCTCTCTCTCTCTCTCTCTCACACACACACACACACACACACGCGCGCGCGCACGTAGACATTGTTTCTCTCTTCATTTTTTCCGGAACTTGCATGCACACCGCTTACTTATCTCCGTGATGCTTTAAGTATGCCTTGCACACATGCTATCTACCTATCCCGTCATATAGATATGTGGCACACAAACTCCTTCTCCCTATATCTAAGTGTCACTGCGCCCCCCCCACACCCACACACACACTTCCCGACACCGAAGGAGTAGGGTGACACCTCGATCTTGATACTAAATCTATCTACTGGCTTCTCTCTCAAACACACACACACACTACCCGACACCGAAGGAGTAGGGTGGCACCTCGATCTTGATAGTAATCTATCTACTCGTTTCTCTCTCAAACACACACACACACTTGCTAGTTGTGCCTCTGTACCTACCGCGCGCACACTCTCGATACGTCTTTCTCTCCCTCCCCCCTCCCACCCCCAACAATGACAGCAGAAGGGTGACAACTCGATCTTGATCTTAATCTATCAATTGGTTTCTCTCTCAAACACACACACACACACTAGTTGTGTCTCTGTGCCTTGCTCACACACACTCGATACGTCTTTCTCTTCGTAGCCCCCTCGATATGTAGACTCCTCGCGCGCGCACAGCTGTAGTGACGATGACGCTGAACCCAGTGTGCCTTGTTTTTACCGGTCTCATGTGATAGTTTTCATCATGTTTTCTGTTAATTAACAAGGCAACCTTTTCTTTGTTACTACTAGTGAATCTGAGATCATTCGGGGCAGACATAACATATATCACTTCAACCCAATCATCGCAGTAACTATTTTAAAAGAAACTAGCTAGATGCCCGTGCGTTGCACGGAACATCAAGATGCGTTTGTATGAGTAGTTTATCTTGTGAGAGAAAAGGATGAAAGAGGGAAGGCCTTATTTGTAAATGTGGAGAGGGGAGTGGGTATCTTTTTGCAAAATTGTCATAGTTTCCTTCCTATCCGTTAGATATAAATCCGACGGCCTATATTGCAGGATGGCAGGCACACCATCATCACCAACTCCGTTTTCTACTCCCTCCGTTCCTAAATATTTGTCTTTTTAGATACAAGTGACTACATACGGAGCAAAATGAGTGAATCTACACTCTAAAATATGTCCATATACACATCTGTATGTGGTAGTCCATTTGAAATCTGAAAAAGACAAGTATTTAAGAACAGAGGGAGTATAAGAGTAGACATAGAGATATATCTCCAGCATCGTCCACAACGAAAATGTGCTGGACTGGTTAGTGCCGGATGCTCGCAACGCAATGACCTGAGTACGAATTCTGTCTTTAACTTTAGATTTTTATATTATATATTATTTAATATATACTTCTTTCGCTACTGTACTGACAGTGGAACCCACAGAGTACTTAGAATACAAGATTAAGGATGGATTTGTTTCTTTTTAACTTTCTGTATGAAGCTGTAGCCACCCTACAAGTCATGTACACTGTACATGCAATTAACTTTTTATAGAGGGAGAATCATACACGCAATTAACTCAAATGGATTGGATGTGACTCTATTATTTCCAGCATAAGAGCATCTCCAACGGCAGCCGGCAAATTTCCTCTACATTTTCACAACTCTAACCAACAAGAGGGAATTCATGCAAACACGAACTAGTTTCATATAAGCATGAAGGATTTCGTATAAAAAGCTGGATCTTCATATAAACATGACGGATTTCATTACATTTACATGAACTAAGTGGTGCTAATCTGGCTCTCGTGGTATAATTAATACCTAATCTAAATGGCCGCCCGTGGATCCCTTTGTCTTCCTCATGTCCGGCAGACACTTGCAGGGTCGACGAAGGTCCTCGGAAGAGACGAAGCAGCAAAGAGACCACCTGTATACGCAGTCATCGCCTCAACGGTGGCCTTCATGGGACCCAAGTGGCGGCGGCCTCCCGTGTTCTACTTCTCCTCGATGATGACGGCGGACACGGAGAAGCTGGCCACCGACTCGTCGCTCTCCACGCACCTGGCTTCTGTCTCTACCTGCATGGCGCTGCCGCAGGCACGGGAGGCGCACCCACACACACGGGAGGCGCGGCCACCGCAGACACTGGTGGCGCAGTACGACGCTGCAGCGACGACGCTCGTGCCACCGTGCTCGCCGTCGTGCCGGCGTGGAGCAACTCGCCACTACTCATCAAGCTGAACTGGAGCGGCGAGTTGCCGAACCACGCGCCGGCTTGGGGCGGCAACTGGCTCTGTCGGGCGAAGCGAGGTTGGTGAAGCACCGAGCGACCTCGCTCGTATCCAGAGGGCTCGACGGGCCACCTAGCCGGGTAGTATGCCAGAGAACGGCTCCTCGGAAGCCATCAGAAGAGTGGAGAAAATGGTGAAGGAGGAGATGGGGAGCGGCGGAGGGGTGCGATTCTTGCCCGCTGTCTGTCTGGCCTTGTTTAAATAGAGGGCGGACGGTAGGAGCTTGGCCTGCGTCTGGCCTAGTTTAAACTGAGGGCTGCTACCTCTTGAGCACTGCGTTGGTTTTCCCTTGAAGAGGAAAGGGTGTTGCAGCAAAGTAGCGTAAGTATTTCCCTCAGTTTTTGAGAACCAAGGTATCAATCCAGTAGGAGGCTACACGCAAGTCCCTTGCACCTACACAAACAAATAAATCCTCGCAACCAACGCGATAAGGGGTTGTCAATCCCTACACGGTCACTTACGAGAGTGAGATCTGATAGATATGATAAGATAATATTTTTGGTATTTTTGTGATAAAGCTGCAAAGTAAAATAAACAAAATAAAAATGTCAAAAGAAATAGCTTGTTGTCGGGAGATTAATATGATGGAAAATAGACCCGGGGGCCATAGGTTTCACTAGTGGCTTCTCTCAAGAGCATAAGTATTTTACGGTGGGTGAACAAATTACTGTTGAGCAATTGACAGAATTGAGCATAGTTATGAGAATATCTAGGTATGATCATGTATATAGGCATCACGTCCAAGACAAGTAGACCGACTCCTGCCTGCATCTACTACTATTACTCCACACATCGACCGCTATCCAGCATGCATCTAGAGTATTAGGTTCATAAGAACAGAGTAACGCCTTAAGCAAGATGACATGATGAAGAGGGATAAATTCATGCAATATGATAAAAAAAACCCATCTTGTTATCCTCGATGGCAACAATACAATACGTGCCTTGCTGCCCCTACTGTCACTGGGAAAGGACACCGCAAGATTGAACCCAAAGCTAAGCACTTCTCCCATTGCAAGAAAGATCAATCTAGTAGGCCAAACCAAACTGATAATTCAAAGAGACTTGTAAAGATAACCAATCATACATAAAAGAATTCAGAAGATTCAAATATTGTTCATAGATAAACTTGATCATAAACCCACAATTCATCGGTCTCAACAAACACACCGCAAAAGAAGATTACATCGAATAGATCTCCACAAGAGAGGGAGAGAACATTGTATTGAGATCCAAAAAGAGAGAAGAAGCCATCTAGCTAATAACTATGGACCCGAAGGTCTGAGGTAAACTGCTCACACTTCATCGGAGAGGCTATGGTGTTGATGTAGAAGCCCTCCATGATCGATGCCCCCTCCGGCGGAGCTCCGGAACAGGCCCCAAGATGGGATCTCACAGGTACAGAAGGTTGCGGCGGTGAAATTAGGTTTTTGGCTCTGTATCTGATCATTTGGGGGTACGTAGGTATATATAGGAGGAAGGAGTACGTCGGTGGAGCAACATGGGGCCCACAAGGGTGGAGGGCGCGCCCAGGGGGGTAGGCGCGCCCCCTACCTCGTGGCTTCCTGGTGGCTTTCTTGACGTAGGGTCCAAGTCCTCTGGATCATGTTCGTTCCGAAAATCACGTTCCTGAAGGTTTCATTCCGTTTGGACTCCGTTTGATATTCTTTTTCTGCGAAACTCTGAAATAGGCAAAAAACAGCAATTCTGGGCTGGGCCTCCGGTTAATAGGTTAGTCCCAAAAATAATATAAAAGTGAATAATAAAGTCCAATAATGTCCAAAATAGAAGATAATATAGCATGGAGCAATCCAAAATTATAGATACGTTGGAGACGTATCAAGCATCCCCAAGCTTAATTCCTGCTCGTCCTCGAGTAGGTAAATGATAAAAACAGAATTTTTGATGCGGAATGCTACTTGGCATAATTTCAATGTAATTCTTCTTAATTGTGGTATGAATATTCAGATCCGAAAGATTCAAGACAAAAGTTCAATATTGACATAAAAATAATAATACTTCAAGCATACTAACCAAGCAATTATGTCTTCTCAAAATAACATGGCCAAAGAAAGTTATCCCTACAAATCATATAGTCTGGCTATGCTCTATCTTGACCACACAAAATATTTAAATCATGCACAACCCCGATGACAAGCCAAGCAATTGTTTCATACTTTTGACGTTCTCAAACTTTTCAATCTTCACGCAATACATGAGCGTGAGCCATGGACATAGCACTATATGTGGAATAGAATGGTGGTTGTGGAGAAGACAAAAAGGAGAAGATAGTCTCACATCAACTAGGCGCATCAACGGGCTATGGAGATGCCCATCAATAGATATCAATGTGAGTGAGTAGGGATTGCCATGCAACGGATGCACTAGAGCTATAAGTATATGAAAGCTCAACAAAAGAAACTCAGTGGGTGTGCATCCAACTCGCTTGCTCACGAAGACCTAGGGCATTTTGAGGAAGCCCATCATTGGAATATACAAGCCAAGTTCTATAATGAAAAATTCCTACTAGTATATGAATGTGATATCATAGGAGACTCTCTATCATGAAGATCATGGTGCTACTTTGAAGCACAAGTGTGGTAAAAGGATAGTAACATTGTCCCTTCTCTCTTTTCCTCTCATTTTTTGGGCCTTTTTTCTTTTTTTTATGTGGCCTCTTTTCTTTTTATTATTATTATTTTTTCATCCGGAGTCTCATCCCGACTTGTGGGGGAATCATAGTCTCCATCATCCTTTCCTCACTTGGGACAATGCTCTAAAAATGATGATCATCACACTTTTATTTTCTTACAACTCAACAATTACAACTTGATACTTCAAACAAAATATGACTCTATATGAATGCCTCCGGCGGTGTACCGGGATATGCAATGAATCAAGAGTGACATGTATGAAAGAATTATGAACGGTGGCTTTGCCACAAATACAATGTCAACTACATGATCATGCAAAGCAATATGACAATGATGGAGCGTGTCATAATAAACGAAACGGTGGTAAGTTGCATGGCAATATATCTCGGAATGGCTATGGAAATGCCATGATAGGTAGGTATGGTGGCTGTTTTGAGGAAGGTATATGGTGGGTGTATGATACCGGCGAAAAGTGCGCGGTATTAGAGAGGCTAGCAATGGTGGAAGGAGGAAAAGTGCATATAATCCATGGACTCAGCATTAGTCATAAAGAACTCATATACTTATTGCAAAAATCTACAAGTTATCAAAGCAAAGTATTACGCGCATGCTCCTAGGGGGTAGATTGGTAGGAAAAGACCATCGCTCGTCCCCGACCGCCACTCATAAGGAAGACAATCAATAAATAAATCATGCTCCGACTTCATCACATAACGGGTCACCATACATGCATGCTACGGGAATCACAAACTTTAACACAAGTATTTCTTAAATTCACAACTACTCAACTAGCATGACTCTAATATCACCATCTCCATATCTCAAAACAATTATCAAGCATCAAACTTCTCATAGTATTCAACACACTCATAAGAATTTTTCTTTTACTAATCTTGTATGCCTATTATTGTTAAAGCAAACTACCATGCTGTTTTGTAGGACTCTCAAAATAATCTAAGTGAAGCATGAGAGAACAATAGTTTCTATAAAACAAAATCACCACCGTGCTCTAAAAGGTATAAGTGAAGCACTAGAGCAAAAACTATATAACTCAGAAGATATAAGTGAAGCACATAGAGTATTCTAATAATTTCAGAATCATGTGTGTCTCTCTCAAAAGGTGTGTACAGCAAGGATGATTGTGGTAAACTAAAAAGCAAAGACTCAAATCATACGAGACGCTCCAAGCAAAACACATATCATGTGGTGAATAAAAATATAGCTCCAAGTAAAGTTACCGATGGAAGTAGACGAAAGAGGGGATGCCTTCCGGGGCATCCCCAAGCTTTGGCTTTTTGGTGTCCTTAGATTATCTTGGGGGTTCCATGGGCATCCCCAAGCTTAGGCTCTTGCCACTCCTTGTTCCATAATCCATCAAATCTTTCACCCAAAACTTGAAAACTTCACAACACAAAACTTAGCAGAAAATCTCGTGAGCTCCGTTAGCGAAAGAAAACAAAAGACCACTTCAAGGTACTGTAATGAACTCATTCTTTATTTATATTGGTGTTAAACCTACTGTATTCCAACTTCTCTATGGTTTATAAACTATTTTACTAGCCATAGATTCATCAAAATAAGCAAACAACACACGAAAAACAGAATCTGTCAAAAACAGAACAGTCTGTAGTAATCTGTAACTAACGCAAACTTCTACAACTCCAAAACATCAGACAAAATAGGATGACCTATACAATTTGTTTATTGATCAGCAGGAATTGGAATCAATATTTTATCACGTTCTGGTGATTTTTAACAATTATTTTCGTGAACAGAAAGTTTCTGCAATTTTCAGCAAGATCAAATAACTATCATCCAAGAAGATCCTATAGGTTTAACTTGGCACAAACACTAATTAAAACATAAAAACACATCTAACCAGAGGCTAGATCAAATATTTATTGCTAAACAGCAAGGATAAATATTGGGTTGTCTCCCGACAAGCGCTTTTCTTTAAAGCCTTTTTAGCTAGGCATTGAGATTTCAATGATGCTCACAAGAAAGACAAGAATTGAAGCACAAAGAGAGCATCATAAAACACGTGACAAACACATCTAAGTCTAACATACTTCCTATGCATAGGCATCTTATAGGCAAACAAATTATCAAGGCAAGCAAAAACTAGCATATGCAAGGAAGCGGAAAGAAACAATAGCAATCTCAACATAAAGAGAGGTAATTTAGTAACATGAAAATTTCTACAACCATATTTTCCTCTCTCATAATAATTACATGTAGGATCATAAGAAAATTCAACAATATAGCTATCATAAAACATATTCTCAACACGATCCACATGCATGCAAAGTTGACACTCTTCCAAGATAGTGGGATTAACATTAACTAAAGTCATGACCTCTCCAAACCCACTTTCAATATTATTGCAAACACTATTATTAATCTCATAATCATCATGGGGCTTAATAAATTTTCAAGATCAAAAGAAGAATCACCCCAATCATGATCATTGCAACAAGTAGTAGACATAGCAAAACTAGCATCCCCAAGCTTAGGGTTTTGCATATTATTAGCACAATTGACATCAAGAGAATTTATAGTAGCATCATTGCAATCATGCTTTTTACTCAAAGATCTATCGTGAATCACTTCATAAAGCACTTCATCACAATTTTCAGATTCACGGATTTCAAGCAAAACCTTATAAAGATAATCTAGTGTACCCAAATCACTAGGAATTGGTTCATCATAATTGGATCTCTTAAAAAGATTGGCAAGCGGATGAGGATCCATAGATCTTAGCTTCTCTGTTTAGGAATAAATACTCAACTATTTCAACCAAACGAGCAAACGAGCCAAGTAAGACATCAAGGCAAACGAAAAGACGAACGGAAAAAGGGCGAATAAAACGGCAAGGGTGAAGTGGGGGAGAGGAAAACGAGAGGCAAATGGCAAATAATGTAATGCGGGAGATAAGGGTTTGTGATGGGTACTTGGAATGTTGACTTTTGCGTAGACCTCCCCGGCAACGGCGCCAGAAATCCTTCTTGCTACCTCTTGAGCACTGCGTTGGTTTTCCCTTGAAGAGGAAAGGGTGATGCAGCAAAGTAGCGTAAGTATTTCCCCCAGTTTTTGAGAACCAAGGTATCAATCCAGTAGGAGGCTACACGCAAGTCCCTCGCACCTACACAAACAAATAAATCCTCGCAACCAACGCGATAAGGGGTTGTCAATCCCTACACGGTCACTTACGAGAGTGAGATCTGATAGATATGATAAGATAATATTTTTGGTATTTTTGTGATAAAGATGCAAAGTAAAATAAACAAAATAAAAACGGCAAAAGAACTAGCTTGTTGTCGAGAGATTAATATGATGGAAAATAGACCCGGGGGCCATAGGTTTCACTAGTGGCTTCTCTCAAGAGCATAAGTATTTTACGGTGGGTGAACAAATTACTGTTGAGCAATTGATAGAATTGAGCATAGTTATGAGAATATCTAGGTATGATCATGTATATAGGCATCACGTCCGAGACAAGTAGACCGACTCCTGCCTGCATCTACTACTATTACTCGACACATCGACCTCTATCCAGCATGCATCTAGAGTATTAAGTTCATAAGAACAGAGTAACGCCTTAAGCAAGATGACATGATGTAGAGGGGTAAATTCATGCAATATGATAAAAACCCCATCTTGTTATCCTCGATGGCAACAATACAATACGTGCCTTGCTGCCCCTACTGTCACTGGGAAAGGACACCGCAAGATTGAACCCAAAGCTAAGCACTTCTCCCATTGCAAGAAAGATCAATCTAGTAGGCCAAACCAAACTGATAATTCGAAGAGACTTGCAAAGATAACCAATCATACATAAAAGAATTCAGAAGATTCAAATATTGTTCATAGATAAACTTGATCATAAACCCACAATTCATCGGTCTCAACAAACACACCGCAAAAGAAGATTACATCGAATAGATCTCCACAAGAGAGGGGGAGAACATTGTATTGAGATCCAAAAAGAGAGAAGAAGCCATCTAGCTAATAACTATGGACCCGAAGGTCTGAGGTAAACTACTCACACTTCATCGGAGAGGCTATGGTGTTGATGTAGAAGCCCTCCATGATCGATACCCCCTCCGGGGGAGCTCCGGAACAGGCCCCAAGATGGGATCTCACGGGTACAGAAGGTTGCAGCGGTGGAATTAGGTTTTTGGCTCCGTATCTGATCGTTTGGGGGTACGTAGGTATATATAGGAGGAAGGAGTACGTCAGTGGAGCAACGTGGGGCCCATGAGGGTGGAGGGCGCGCCCCCTACCTCGTGGCTTCCTGGCGGCTTTCTTGACGTAGGGTCCAAGTCCTCTGGATCATGTTCGTTCCGAAAATCACGTTCCCGAAGGTTTCATTCCGTTTGGACTCCGTTTGATATTCTTTTTCTGCGAAACTCTAAAATAGGCAAAAAACAGCAATTCTGGGCTGGGCCTCCGGTTAATAGGTTAGTCCCAAAAATAATATAAAATTGAATAATAAAGCCCAATAATGTCCAAAATAGAAGATAATATAGCATGGAGCAATCAAAAATTATAGATACGTTGGAGATGTATCAAGGGCGGACTTGAGGAGCTCGGCCGGCGTTGCGTTTAATTCTGGCCCGCTCATGAACGGACGTGTGGCCGGAGTAGGTTTCTCAGTTTGCATGCGGGTTTAACGGATGCGTTTAATGGAGGCGAGGAAGCGTGTTCAGCTTGGTGTGCAGCGGGCGATGCAGTACTATTCGATTTGACAGCTACTAGTAAACCAGGACAATTCCTGATACGGCTTTAATGCCGATGAGGGAGAGGGTAGGGGTTCCCGAAATGTTGAACGTCCAATGATGCATCCTCCTTCAATTAGCATCCTGAATGCATGAGGGAATTAATGGGAGGAGGTCGGGGAAAAGAGGCAGCACGATGTGAATGCCACACAGTTTGCACTCATATAAAGGCGCCCCTCTATTCCAATGCATATACCACATCGTACGCACCTAAGCACCTACACTAAGCGCAAAAGTGCTCACTCTAGATCCATGGCGGCGATGCACGTGAGCGGCCAGCGGCTGTGCCAGATGGTCGATGATGCCGGCCTGCGGCATGGCACCGAGGATCATCTCCAGACGGTGTTGGCGACCGACGGGTTCATGGCCATCATCGACGCCAGCTACGACTATCAGTTGGACCAGATGATTGTTGCCACCATCAACAAGTTCACCGTCGTCAAGAAGCTTGCGGACGACATCGCCGTACTCCTCCAGCCCGCGCGCCTGGGCTCCTCATTGCGTGCCACCCTAATCGGCCTCCATGGCGAGAACCTCTTTCAAGCACTGGTGGCCCTGCGACTGCCCGCCAACGTAATGAAGAATGTCCACTGGAGGTCGCGCTCGCCATGAGGCGCCTCGCCCTGCAAGAATTCGTCGACCTACACATCCACTTGTACGAGGAAGTCGTGTACATAGGTATCTACAAGGCTGGTGAGGACGCTGCGATGTTGGCCTTCGTCAACCGGCTGGAAGCATTGGACGCCTTTGTTGAGAAGCACCTTGACCTCGCCACGAAAGCCGCCGCTCCTAAGCCGCCGGTCGGTAGCCCGGCGCACTGAGTCGAGGAGGAGGAGGTCATACGTTGATGGATGCATCTTTCTTCTTGCCTCCTGTAACCACCACTGCGATCGCATCATCGTGGCCTTAATTCTGACTACGCTATTGCATTCTCGTTCCAGTCAATACAGACATGTGCAATCCCTTTGCTCGCATTTGGAGGCAATTATATGTGTCACTGTAACTAGTACTCCATCCGTCAATTTATAAGTTGTGCTTACCTTTTCCATCAACTTCGTGCAACGCACGGGCATCTTGCTAGAAACACTACAACATGTCGAACCACATGTGACCAAACCGACGATGCGCCAACCTAGCTACTACCCTGCTTATCTGGTGGAAAAAGCCCTCCCCTAGCGTTTCCAATCATTATTTTTATCTATCGATCGTGCCAAGGAGCAGAACCAAATGTTACAATTTATACATGTTTCTCTATCTCTACTCTTATAAAAAACAAAGTTGGTGATGATGGTGTGCCTGCCATCCTGCAATATAGGCCGTCCAATTTATATTTGACGGATAGGAAGGAAACTATAGCAATTTTGCAAAAAGATACCCACACCCCTCTCCACATTTGCAAATATGGCCTTCCCTCGTTTATCCTTTTCTCCCACAAGATAAACTAGTCATACAAATGCATCTTGATGTTCCGTGCAACGCATGGGCATCTTGCTAGTCTCCTATAAAAGACTCAGTTGGTGATGGTTGTGTGTCTTCCATCCGCCATTTCTGACCATTAGATCTGCATCTAACGGTTGTGAGGTAAGCTGTGGCATTTTTGCAACAATAGCCCACTTCTATGCTCCAATTTACAGAAAACCCCTTATTATCTTGAAAGCAACCACATCCCTCCCTCACCTCATCAAAATAGCCTGAGAAATATATTTTGAGTGAAAAGTAATATATTTTTAGTGGTATATATGTATATCAAAACAAGAGTGTTTTCTTTCAAGTTTGTGAACATGTACTATTCTACTTTGGATCCGTCACAACGCACGGGCACATTACTAGTAAAAGAAAAAGTCTGCCGCGTTCGCGTCACACCCCCACACGTCCTGGAATCAGGATTACTCCACGGCCCATCCGGCACGCCACATAGCTAGGGATGGCGTGTTGCCTAGCATTTTCACTTTCATGTGGGACCGCAGTTGAGCAAACCGACTATTGGCAAAGCGCACCCCGCCCGCCGTGTTGGAAAACATAAACGAGGAGTGGAAGATCTAGCTGTAGCACGGAAGCCAAGAAACTTGGTGTCAGATGGGGCTCGTTAATAGAGGAGGAGCACCGCGTACTACTCGTCCTACTAGTATGAAGTTTGTACTACAACTAGTACTACCACTATACAACTAGGTACGTGCACAACATAGCATCGTAGGGAACAAAAAATGGGAAGATCTTGTTTTGGGTGATTTATCTTTTTTTCAGTTAATGTAGTATGAATAATATGATGTGGGGGGCACCCATGAAGCTTATGTGGCTTGGTTGCATGGCTAGGAAAGGCTAGAAAAAAATAAATAGATAATGCGTTTAGAGTGCACTCCACTAAATAGATACTTTGGATCCATTGCAATGCACGGGCCGGCACATTGGTAGTAGTAAGAAACAAATTCCGGGTTTGGCACGAGTTCATACTGTGGGAGCACCACAAGGCCTGGCGCAGGAGTTACATTTCCCTCTCGGGGCCCACGGGACCGAGCTTCGGTGGCTTAGTGCACCGGCCTATGAGTCAATGACATGTGGACCTTAAATGCGGCTGGCCCACATGTCATTCTCATGAAAGCACAGCGGCGGTGGGACCAAGAGGGGTGAGGCGCAGGTCGGCGGACGAGGCTCGCCTGCCCCCCTCCCATGCTCCGATCCGTACTCCCGCACCCTAATTTTCATCCAACGGTTATACACTAGATTTCCTCGTGTGGGTCATCTATAGCCTCAAAGAAAGGTAAACAAAGGCCGTATTTCCAGGAAATAATTTCCTGCATGAATCTGCACAGGCATGCAAGACCCTTTCCTTTCCTGCTCGTCCTCCTCTAGATCATCAGCTGCGTTGACAATGCCGGTGCCAACGCCAGAGTGTCGCAACAGGTGCCTACCTAAGCCATGTAGCACGCTGTGGCGCCAGCGAGTACCACCTCCTCCACGCCAACATCGGCGTATGGGCCATGCACATGCAGCTACTCCCATAGTATTTTACCCGCATGTTCGACTGCAGTACCACACCGATCTTGGACGAGACCATGGAGCTGGTGGCAAAGAAAAGTCTCTGCCCAGCTGACGCATGTCGAGGTGCTTGACTGTTGTGACGTGCCGCACGACGTTTACTAGCTCATGCTCCGTATGAGCGGCAGGGTGCTGCTCCCGATCGTCAGTGGCGCGACGGCAACGACGGCCGGGTGGGAGCTCGGGCGGGAGCCAGTGATCTACCTGGGGCACATAGCTCGACTTGGGCTCGAGATTCCAACCGCTTGCACTGTCCCGAGGATATACCACTCAGCGACGAGGCTGGAATGCTGGATATGTATAGGCGTGTGCTCGTGGGCGGGAGCAACCTGCTCAACGGATACCGGTTCGCGAACATGATGTACTCGGCGTAGTTGAGCCAGTGAGCCTGGCAGCGTTCCTGCCGTCGTACGTTCACGGGCGGCTCAATGGCGTGCGGCCATGTGTTAGCGTAGGTCGGCTACGGGGAAGCGGCATCGGTGTGGTTCGAGATGCCTACCTGGTCGTTGTCGCAGCGACGTTCGCGACTCACTCGTTCGAGTTGAACTGGCCGGTGGTGGCCTGGCCATGGCGAGGGTGCCACAGCTGGACGTCGGGGTGTTATGAGGCATAGATGTCCATGGAAGGAAACTATGGTAATTTTGCAAAAAGATACCCACACCTCTTCCCACAGTTGCAAATAAGGCCTTCCCTCGTTCATCCTTTTCTCCCACAAGATAAACTACTCATACAAATGCATCTTGATGTTCTGTGCAACGCACGGGCATCTTGCTAGTAAGAAACAAATCTCGAGTTTGGCACGAGTTCGTGCAGCGGTAGCACCACAAGGCTTGGCGCTGGAGTTACATTTCCCTCTCAGGGCCCACGGGACCGAGCTTCAGTGGACCTGATAGGTGGCTGGTCCACATGTCATGCTCGCGAAGGCAGAGGGGCGGTGGGGCCGAGAGGGGTGAGCCGCAGGTCGGGGGACGTGTGGTGTCATGGGTTCGAGCGGTGTCGTGGGAATCGCGTGTGGCTGTGGTAGAAACTTGATGCTCGGCGCATTTCAACTGGCCCACATGTCATGCACACAAAGGTAGAGGGGCGGTGCGGCCGAGAGGGGTGAGGCGCACGTTGGGGGACGTGGTGTCGTGGGTTTGAGCGGCGTCGTGGGAATCACGAGTGGCTGTGTATGAAACTTGATGGTCGCCGTAGTTCAACTAACATGGACAAGCTGTCATGTCTACTAACACATGCATTGCATACTGATCACTAGAAGGTGTAGTAGAGAAAGCTAGGCGGATAAATAGTTCCTTATAGTTAAGCGGACCTACGCTGCTACTTGTTCCAAAGACATGCACACCATCGAAATAGTTCATCTATATCAATATACACAAAGAGGAAATATTTTTTTACAAGAGAGGAAATAGTTCATCCATCCATAATCTTCTTCTTCTTCTTCTTCTTCTTCTTCTTCTTCTTCTTCTTCTTCTTCTTCTTCTTCTAGCGCTACATGTCCGTGTACGTGCCCAACCTTCTAGCGCTACATGTGCCACTGGCTAGTTGAGGTCACTCTTTCAAATCACTATGGCGAGACAATTTATGATTCCTTTTTATTTCTGCACCCCTCCTGACAGGTGAGACATATGCAAACAGATATAAAAAATGTGTCGTAGCTGGTTCGGATGGACATTGGCGTGTGCGTGGGAGACACAACATTCTCTGGTTAAGGAATATGCGGTTATCCTCAAAAAAGAAAAAGCCCTTATTCGCGCTTCCGCATGCAGGAGAATTTGATTCTGCTCGCAATATGGATGATACCTGGAGGATGAAGTGAACCCAGAGGCATGCTAGCACGGGAGACCTATTTCCGCTATACAATACTACTCCGTATGTTCCTACTAGTAGTAGTACAACTGTGGTACACTTGATGGTCAGAATATTATTCATCCGGCCCTCACAGTGAAGTGACAAGACCCTGCGCCCGAGGTGACACTAGTCCAGGCGGCGTGTTCGGGTTACGAAAGTGAGCCTCACCTTGTACACCGTGCAGTCACTATCATCACCGCTGTATAGCATGCCTCGCCTCGTCTCCCTCTCCCCTAGCACCACTCCATCTCCATCTCCGTCTCGCCGGAGATCCTGAGGTCACTCTTCATTGTCTCACTATGCCCCTGCGTACCCTCGCCTCCCCCAGTACCACTATTCCCTCGCTAGCCGCTCCAGCACCAAGAGCCATCTCCCCCGTAAATCAAGCCCCCCAAAACCCCACCTTCCAAACTCCACCATGGCCGAATGCAAACCATGCAGCATCCATATGAGCCGCGATTGGAGCAATCTCCCCAGTGACATCCTCGACCTCTGTTGTTCGTGTATGGACATGTTGAGCGCCGTGTGGCTGGCTGCATTCTCGAGGGACATGCACACGACCATCTTCGAAGCGAGGCCTAAGCTTTTCAAGACACCCCGCTTGCTGCTATCTGGTCTGCGAGATTTTCTCACCATGATACAGAGGCGTACCTGATGCCCCTTGACTTCAATCCGACCTCCATTAGCTGAAACTTCTTTGCAGGTATGTAGTGGGTCACCGCACATCATTTCCCTTTACTTTGATCCGATCACCATCGCTCGAAACTTCTTGGCAGGTATGTACTGGGTCAGCATGAACTCCCACTGGATGGCTGCTGTCAGAGAAGACTGGAAATAGTTGGTGCTCGTGAACTTCCACACCTCCCATGAGATTATCCTTCCTACGTTGGATTATATAGGGTTTTACCATCGCGGTCCAAGTCATCTAGATTACGTCGTCAGTTGGACGCACCTTGTTTTGCAGAAGATTGTAATCTGCCAAGTGCCCACATGAGATGCGGATTACACAGACTTCAAGCTAATTGCCTTGTTCGACCGCGGACTCGCCTATCTTTCCGCTGGTGCCTTCTTTAGCTGGAGACAACTCACCTCGCAGTGGATCGTCAAAGCTGATACACACTTCTGTGATGCTATTGAACACAATGGCATTATCTATGCGATCGACAAAGCAGATGGCACCACGTATTACTGGGACAATGCGTGTAAGTTGTTTCTGTCTGATGTTAATGATAACACCATGACACTGTTTGAAGTTTTTGTGATGATTGGCATATCCCTGTTTGAGCAGAATTTGAGTAGAACTATGGCAATGTATTAGAGATGCCGTAAATCAACTATATTTGGAATGAGTTAATTCATGCGATTGTGACCATGTCATGACAACCAATTTGTACCCTTGAATAATCAAACGGTTAGGAAGATATGGATATTATTTTATAGTAATCTATATACTACTAAATATGAGTGTGTATCAATGGCCATGTTAGTTTCCTCATTTTCATGATGTAGAAACATGCATCATACTGTTGGTTTCATCTAACTATACATTAGGGGAGTAAATGTGCATATGGAGAACTCTATATTTGGAAGCAGTGAAATCCCGTAATGCTTACCATGTGTACATACCTATATTCGCCCTTCAGCAATCAATGGCTAGCTAGAATAATATCCTCACAAAAAATTTGCCCACAGAACATGACTATATAACAATGCATGGTCTGTTAGTTTCCTTGAAGAATTTGTTTGTGAGGACAGAACATGATTACATAAATGCATGACAAGGTAGTTTCCTACGAAGAATCGATTGCGAGAAAACATGAGTATAACCATGCATGGCACTTCTATATTTTCGAACCTAGTATACATTTCCCTGTATTTTCCTCTTAGTTCCAACAGGGACATATCAATACTATTTCTTGCATTATCCTACTCATACTCTTAACAATGCTGATCTTACATTAACAATGCATGTCCTTTTTGATATGATGCAGTGTCCCTACAGTTCCTGCCATTTGTAATCACACCACCTTTGCCAAAAACAGGGAAGCACAACTAGTTCCTCGCTCGATCAGACGACGGCAAAAGACTGATGATCATTCGCACACATGAGCCGGAAAAGTTATATTGCAAAAACCCCACTGTGTACAAGCACCGTGAAATATGTGAGTATCTAGACAGTGGCTGTTACGTCTATGAGCAGGATACCAGCTTGTTGGGGCCTTCAGGATTTTTGAGTTGGAGGCGGGTAAACAACCTTAGTTCACACTCTTTGTTTCCCGGACTCAATTATCCGATTAACCAGGAGATCACCGTTGGCAAGGACCTTGATGGCAGAGAGGCTCTATTTGCTATGGAAACTGTGTCTACACGGTGAGCCCTAGGACTTCAGGAGCAAACTCCCCTAATTGTCAACGATATAGCCTGCAGCCAAAAGAAGGTCAGAATGACAAAGTCATCTGGATTAATTTTGATCCTTGGATGTCTCAAGTCCGATAGGCAGTGATGTGGTTCAAGCCTTCAGGTTGATAGGTAATTGGGCTGTTGCGTCGAAAGGGTGGAGTACTGGTGTCTCTGGATCACTGGTGGCTGAAGCAGGGCTGCAAATTATGATGGTGTTGGATCATCCCTCTTCGAATGACTTGTTGTCTTTGCTGCTTGTTCTGGATGGGTAGTTCTCTCTTCTGTTATGCATATTCCTTGTCATTTGGTCATCCTTGTCTATGTCACTCTTACTATGTAATAGTTGCCTCTATTTAGAATGTCATTCTCGTCTGGATCACGAGAGTCTGAGTGCTGCAGATGGGTGCATTTTGGTGGTGTAGCAAGACTTCTTATGAACTATCATGTCTTGCTGTTTATCTCAGTAGTAGTCACTAGTCAATGTTTGAATGTTGTATATATCATTGTTTCGAATTGTTTATTGTCTCAAACTGCTGGTGGGCTAAATGTGGGCATCACCATTCTTCAGTGTTCAAATTATATCTCCTTTTTTTCAAGTTATAATTTGAGCTCAGTGTCTTTTCGATGATGTACACTTGTTTGGGCCAGTGAAGTGTCGTTGAATATGGGCCGAGTAGTAACACAATGCCAAATAGGTCAATTATGACTCTCAGGCGGGCTTTCAAAAGATCCTCAAAAAAGGCCGGGCTCTCAAAAAAAAGAAAGAATAAGGAATCTTAGGCCAACATGTGGGCGCCACCGGTGTTTTCGTGCGCTTGCGCGCTGAGAGCATATTGGCACGTGTTCGAAATTCATGCTACCTTTTCATCCCCAATCTCCCGCCCCCCCCCCTTCGGAATCTCGATTCCTACTCCAGTTCCCCCAAATCCCTCTCGTGTACTCCCTGTACTTGATACGTCTCCAACGTATCTATAATTTTTGATTGTTCCATGCTATTATATTATCCATCTTGGATGTTTTATATGCTATTTTATATGATTTTTTGGGACTAACCTATTAACCTAGAGCCTAGTGCCAGTTTCTGTTTTTTCAATGTTTTTGAGTTTTGTAGAAAAGGAATATCAAACGGAGTCCAATTGACCTGAAAATTTACGGAGAATATTTTTGGAAAATATAAAAAATACTGGAATGAAAAGATATCGGAGAGGAGTCCCGAGGCCACCACAAGGGTGGAGGGCGCGTCCTCCGTCCTTGTCATCGCCTCGTGGGCCCACTTGACTTATCCCTGACGCCAACACCTCCTATAAATCCCAAAACCTCTAGAACAAAACCTAGATCGGGAGTTCCGCTGCCGCAAGCCTCTGTAGCCACAAAAAACCAATCCGGACCCTGTTCCGGCACCCAACCGGAGGGGGAAACCATCACCGGTGGCCATCTTCATCATCCCGACGCTCTCCATGACGAGGAGGGAATTGTTCACCCTCGGGGCTGAGGGTATGTACCAGTAGCTATGTGTTTGATCTCTCTCTCTCTCTCTCTCCCGTGTTCTTGATTTGGCATGATCTTGATGTACCGCGAGGTTTGCAACTATAGTTGAATCATATGGTGTTTCTCCCCCTCTACCTTCTTGTAATGGATTGAGTTTTCCCTTTGAAGTTATCATATCGGATTGAGTCTTTAAGGATTTGAGAACACTTGATGTATGTCTTGCATGTGCTTATTTGTGGTGACAATGGGACATTCACGTGATCCACTTGATGTATGTTTTGGTGATCAACTTGCGGGTTCTGTGACCCTGTGAACTTATGCATAGGGGTTGGAACACGTTTTCGTCTTGACTCTCTGGTAGAAACTTTGGGGCACTCTTTGAATTTCTTTGTGTTGGTTTGAATAGATGAATCTGATATTGTGTGATCCATATCATATAATCAAACCCGCAGATAGTTGTGGTGACATTGGAGTGTCTAGGTGACATTAGGGTTTTGGTTGATGTGTATCTTAAGGTGTTATTTTAGTATGAATTCTAGGGCTGTTTGTGACACTTATAGGTATGGCCCAATAGACCAATTAGAAAGAATAACTTTGAGGTGGTTTTGTACCCTACAATAATCTCTTCGTTTTGTTCTTCGCTATTAGTGACTTTGGAGTGACTCTTTGTTACACGTTTAGGGATTGTTATATGATCTAATTATGTTATCATTGTTGAGATAACTTGCACTAGTGAAATTATGAACCCTAGGCCTTGTTTCCAAGCATTGCAATACCGTTTTCGCTTACTTTTGTTACTAGTTACCTTGCTGTTTTTATATTTTCAGATTACAAAAACCTATATCTACCATCCATATTGCACTTGTATCACCATCTCTTCGCCGAACTAGTGCACCTATACAATTTACCATTGTATTGGGTGTGTTGGGGACACAATAGACTCTTTGTTATTTGGTTGCAGGGTTGTTTGAGAGAGACCATCTTCATCCTACGCCTCCCACGGATTGATAAACCTTAGGTCATCCACTTGAGGGAAATTTGCTACTGTCCTACAAAACTCTGCGCTTGGAGGCCCAACACGAGTCTACAAGAAGAAGGTTGCATAGTAGACATCAACTCTTTTCTGGAGCCGTTGCCGGGGAGGCTAGGTAAGCAGCATTGACACCCCGTCAACTAAGCTCTTTTCTGGCACCATTGCCAGGGAGGTTAGTGCTTGAAGGTATATCTTTAGATCTTGCAATCGAATCTTTTAGTTTCTTGTTTTATCACTAGTTTAATCTATAAAATAGAACTACAAAAAATGGACTTGAGGTTGCCTCATATGCTTCATCTTTTTAATGTCCTTCGTGAAAATGATGGAAAAGAAAATTGTGCCAAAGTGTTAGAAGAAGAATGCAATAGAATGTTTGGCATAAAATATTTGCATGATGAGCATGATTGCAATGTTGTTAGTGTGAATTCTTTGAATATCCATGATGCTAATTATATGCAAAGCCACAAGCTTGGGGATGCTATGTTTGATGAATATGATATTTTTAGTCCCCCAAGTTTTGATGAGCAATATATCTCGGAATGGCTATGGAAATGCCATAATAGGTAGGTATGGTGGCTGTTTTGAGGAAGGTATATGGTGGGTGTATGATACCGGCGAAAGGTGCGCGGTATTAGAGAGGCTAGCAATGGTGGAAGGGTGAGAGTGCGTATAATCCATGGACTCAACATTAGTCATAAAGAACTCATATACTTATTGCAAAAATCTATTAGTTATCGAAACGAAGTACTAGGCGCATGCTCCTAGGGGGATAGATTGGTAGGAAAAGACCATCGCTCGTCCCCGACCCACCCTCATAAGGAGGACAATCAATAAATAAATCATGCTCTGACTTCATCACATAACGGTTCACCATACGTGCATGCTACGGGGATCACAAACTTTAACACAAGTATCTCTCAAATTCACAACTAATCCACTAGCATGACTCTAATATCAGCATCTTCATATCTCAAAACAATCATAAGGAATCAAACTTCTCATAATATTCAATGCACTTTATATGAAAGTTTTTATTATACCCATCTTGGATGCCTATCATATTAGGACTAGTTTCATAACCAAAGAAAATTACCATGCTGTTTTGGACTCTCAAATAATATAAGTGAAGCACGAGAGTTCATCTATTTATTCAAAATAAAACCATCGTCGTGCTCTAAAAGGTATAAGTGAAGCACTAGAGCAAACGACAAACTACTCCGAAAAATATAAGTGAAGATCAATGAGTAGTCGAATAATTATGCAACTATGTGAAGACTCTCTAACATTTAAGAATTTCAGCTCTTGGTATTTTATTCAAACAGCAAGCAAAACAAAATACAATGACATGACGCTCGAAGCAAAACACATATCATGTGGTGAATAAAATATAGCTCCAAGTAAAGTTATCGATGAACGAAGACGAAAGAGGGGATGCCTTCCGGGGCATCCCCAAGCTTAGGATCTTGGTTATCCTTGAATATTACCTTGGGGTGCCTTGGGCATCCCCAAGCTTAGGCTCTTGCCACTCCTTATTCCATAGTCCATCGAATCTTTACCCAAAACTTGAAAACTTCACAACACAAAACTTAACAGAAAATCTCGTGAGCTCCGTTAGCGAAAGAAAACAAAACACCACTTCAAGGTACTGTAATGAACTAATTATTTATTTATATTGGTGTTAAACCTACTGTATTCCAACTTCTCTATGGTTTATGAACTATTTTACTAGCCATAGATTCATCAAAATAAGCAAACAACACATAGAAAACAGAATCTGTCAAAAACAGAACAGTCTGTAGTAATATGTATCAAAAGTATACTTCTGGAACTCCAAAAATTCTAAAATAAATTGGTGGACCTGAGGAATTTGTCTAGTAATCATCTGCAAAAAGATTCAACTAAATAGAACTCTCCAGTAAAACGTTTTAGCTAATCTCGTGAGCGCTAAAGTTTCTGTTTTTTACAGCATGATCATAAAGACTTCACCCAAGTCTTCCCAAAGGTTCTACTTGGCACAAACACTAATTAAAACACAAAACCACATCTAACCAGAGGCTAGATAAAAAATTTATTACTAAACAGAAACAAAAAGAAAGAAACAAAAATAAAATTGGGTTGCCTCCCAACAAGCGCTAACGTTTAACGCCCCTAGCTAGGCATGGTGATTTCAATGATGCTCACATCAAAGATAAGAATTGAAACATAAAGAGAGCATCATGAATAATATGACTAGCACATGTAAGTCTAACCCACTTCCTATGCATAGGGATTTTGTGAGCAAATAACTTATGGAACAATAATCAACTAGCATATGAAGGCAAAACAAGCATAACTTTAAAACTTTAAGCACATAGAGAGGAAACCTGTTATTATTGCAATTCCTACAAGCATATATTCCTCCCTCATAATAATTTTCAGTAGCATCATGAATAAATTCAAAAATATAACCATCACATAAAGCGTTCTTTTCATGATCTACAAGCATAGTAAATTTATTACTCTCCACATAAGCAAATTTCTTCTCATTCGGAATAGTGGGAGTATCATAAGAGACTTGAATACTATAAATTGTTTCCACATTAAAAGAGTAATGTTCAGAAAAAGGGTAATCATAATCATGACAAGTTTTATAAATATAATCATCACTACTTTTTATAGCATAAGTTTCATCACAATAATCATCATAAGTAGCAACTTTGTTCTCATCATAATCGATTGAAACCTCTTCCAAGATAGTGGACTCATCACTAAATAAAGTCATGACCTCTCCAAATCCACTTTCATAAATATTATAAGATTCAACATCCTCCAAAATAGTGGGATCATTACTTCCTAAAGTTGACACTCTTCCAAACCCACTTTCATCAATGTAATCATCATAGGTAGAAGGCATGCTATCATCATAACAACTTTGCATATCAAAACTTGGGAGGCTAAAAATATCATCTTCATTAAACATGGCATCCCCAAGCTTGGGACAAACATTAATTGCAGCAAATATATTCTCAAACATGTCATCTTCATCAAACATAGCATCCCCAAGCTTGGGCCTTTTCATATCATAAGCATAATCACTCTCATCATTAATAGTATGGATAGCACCAATAGTATAGCAATTATCATCATCAGAATGAGTAGTAGGAGCAACATCATTTGGGAGGGATACCTTTTACCTTTGCTTCTCCATTTTTTCTTTTTCTTCTTCACATCATCTGTGGATTTATCCCTCTTTTTTGAGCTCCTTATTGATGAGATTGGTTGAATAGAAAGCTCCTCCTCGTTACCTGATTCATCATAAGAAATAATAGGAGGATATTGGGAAGTCTCTTCCCTTTCATTAGTATTCTCTTCATCTTCTATTTGTTTTCTTGTCTTTATGTAATTGGCAATATAAGGATTTTCAATGCAATTCACTGCACAATACATATAAATTTCCGCTAGATCAAAATCAAGAAGTTTATCACGGGCAAATACTGGAAGATAGTTAGTTATACGTTTCATTTCTTCATAACCCATAAGCAAACTAAGTTCATTATGATGTGCAAGGGAAATCAAGTCATCACAATTTTCGGAAACAATTAGATCATGAAACAGTTTGCATCGAATAGTTAAATGACCATGTTCATTGCAAAGTTCACAAGTACGGCTAAGAAAATTTAAATTTTCAGCACAAACATCTAGCCTTTCTTGCAACCATTTAGTTTCCAAGTACTTATTCCTCTTGCAAAATCTATCTTCCCTAATTGGTGTGTATTTGCAAACTCAATGAACTCCACAAAAATCGACATGCTTATAAGAGATATTTTCATCATGACTAGTGCAATCATCATTAGTACCATAGATATTCAAGGAGTTCATACTAACAACATTGCAATCATGCTCATCATTCAAAGATTTAGTGCCAAACATTTTAATGCATTCTTTTTCTAACACTTTGGCACAATTTTCCTTTCCATCATACTCACGAAAGATATTAAAAAGATGAAGCGTATGAGACAAACTCAATTCCATTTTTTGCAGTTTTCTTTTATAAACTAAACTAGTGGTAAAACAAGAAACTAAAAGATTCCATTGCAAGATCTAAAGATATAACTTCAAGCACTCACCTCCCCGGCAACGGCGCCAGAAAAGAGCTTGATGTCTACTACACAACCTTCTTCTTGTAGACGTTGTTGGGCCTCCAAGTGCAGAGGTTTGTAGGATAGTAGCAAATTTCCCTCAAGTGGATGACCTAAGGTTTATCAATCCGTGGGAGGCGTAGGATGAAGATGGTCTCTCTCAAACAACCCTGCAACCAAATAACAAAGAGTCTCTTGTGTCCCCAACACACCCAATACAATTGTAAATTGTTGAAGGAAATATGCCCTAGAGGCAATAATAAAGTTATTATTTATTTCCTTATTTCATGATAAATGTTTATTATTCATGCTAGAATTGTATTAACCGGAAACATAATACATGTGTGAGTACATAGACAAACAGAGTGTCACTAGTATGCCTCTACTTGACTAGCTCGTTGATCAAAGATGGTTATGTTTCCTAGCCATAGACATGAGTTGTCATTTTATTAACGGGGTCACATCATTAGGAGAATGATGTGATTGACTTGACCCATTCCGTTAGCTTAGCTCTTGATCGTTTAGTATGTTGCTATTGCTTTCTTCATGACTTGTACATGTTCCTATGACTATGAGATTATGCAACTACCGTTTACCGGAGGAACACTTTGTGTGCTACCAAACGTCACAACGTAACAGGAAGATTATAAAGGTGCTCTACAGGTGTCTCCAAAGGTACTTGTTGAGTTGGCGTATTTCGATATTAGGATTTGTCACTCTGATTATCGGAGAGGTATCTCTGGGTCCACTCCGTAATGCACATCACTATAAGCCTTGCAAGCATTGTAACTAATGAGTTCGTTGCGGGATGATGTATTACGAAACGAGTAAAGAGACTTGCCAGTAACGAGATTGAACTAGGTATTGGGATACCGATGATCGAATCTCGGGCAAGTAACATCCCGATGACAAAGGGAACAACGTATGTTGTTATGCGGTTTGACTGATAAAGATCTTCGTAGAATATGTAGGAGCCAATATCAGCATCCAGGTTCCGCTATTGGTTGTTGGTCAGAGACGTGTCTCGGTCATGTCTACATTGTTCTTGAACCCGTAGGGTCCGCACACTTAAAGTTTCGGTGACGATTGTATTATGAGTTTAGTTGTTTTGATGTACCGAAGGTAGTTCGGAGTCCCTGATGAGATCGGGGACATGACGAGGAGTCTCGAAATGGTCAAGACGTAAAGATCGATATATTGAACGACTATATTCGGACATCGGAAAGGTTCCGAGTGGTTCGGCTATTTTTCAGACTACCGGGGAGTTACGGGACTACGGGGGAAGAAGTATATGTGCCTTATTGGGCTTTAGGGGAGAGAGAGAGGCAGGCCGCGCGCCCCCCAATGATTAGTCCGAATTGGACTAGGGGAGGGGCGGCGCCCCGTCCTTCCTTCTATTCCCTCTTCCCCTTCCTTGTCTCCTACTCCTACTACTTGGAAGGGGAGGAATCCTACTCCCGGTGGGAGTAGGACTCCTCCAGGGCGCGCCATAGGGGCCGGCCCTCTTCCCCTCCTCCACTCCTTTATATATGTGGCTAGGGGGCACCCCATAGACACAACAATTGATCTCTTGATCTCTTAACCGTGTGCGGTGCCCCCCTCCACCATATTCCACTTCGATCATATCATAGCGGTGCTTAGGCGAAGCCCTGCGTCGGTAGCATCATCATCACCTTCACCACGCCATCGTGCTGATGGAACTCTCTCTCAAAGCTCGGCTGGATCGGAGTTCGAGGGATGTCATGGAGCTGAACGTGTGCTGAACTCGGAGGTGCCGTACGTTCGGTACTTGGATCGGTCGGATCGTGAAGACGTACGACTACATCAACCGTGTTGTGCTAACGCTTTCGCTTTCGGTCTACGAGGGTACGTGGACACACTCTCCCCTCTCGTTGCTATGCATCACCATGATCCTGTGTGTGCGTAGGAATTTTTTTGAAATTACTACGTTCCCCAACAGTGGCATCCGAGCCAGGTTTTATGCGTAGATGTTTATGCACGAGTAGAACACAAGTGAGTTGTGGGCGATACAAGTCATACTGCTTACCAGCATGTCATACTTTTGTTCGGCGGTATTGTGAGATGAAGCGGCCCGGACCGACATTACGCGTACGCTTACGCGAGACTGGTTCTACCGACGTGCTTTGCACACAGGTGGCTGGCGGGTGTCAGTTTCTCCAACTTTAGTTGAACCGAGTGTGGCTACGCCCGGTCCTTGAGAAGGTTAAAACATCACTAACTTGACGAACTATCGTTGTGGTTTTGATGCGTAGGTAAGAACGGTTCTTGCTCAGCCCGTAGCAGCCACGTAAAACTTGCAACAACAAAGTAGAGGACGTCTAACTTGTTTTTGCAGGGCATGTTGTGATGTGATATGGTCAAGACATGATGCTATATTTTATTGTATGAGATGATTATGTTTTTTAACCGAGTTATTGAGAACTGACAGGAGCCATATGGTTGTCGCTTTATTGTATGCAATGCAATCGCCCTGTAATGCTTTACTTTATCACTAAGCGGTAGCGATAGTCGTAGAAGCAATAGTTGGCGAGACGACAACGATGCTACGATGGAGATCAAGGTGTCGCGCCGGTGACGATGGTGATCATGACGGTGCTTCGGAGATGGAGATCACAAGCACAAAATGATGATGGCCATATCATATCACTTATATTGATTGCATGTGATGTTTATCTTTTATGCATCTTATTTTGCTTAGATCGACGGTAGCATTATAAGATGATATCTCACTAAATTTCAAGGTATAAGTGTTCTCCCTGAGTATGCACCGTTGCGAAAGTTCTTCGTGCTGAGACACCATGTGATGATCGGGTGTGATAGGCTCTATGTTAAAATACAACGGGTGCAAAACAAATGCACACGCGGAATACTCAGGTTAAACTTGACGAGCCTAGCATATGCAGATATGGCCTCAGAACACTGAGACCGAAAGGTCAAGTGTGAATCATATAGTAGATATGATCAACATAGTGATGTTCACCATTGAAACTACTCCATCTCACGTGATGATCGGACATGGTTTAGTTGATTTGGATCACGTGATCACTTAGATGATTAGAGGGATGTCTATCTAAGTGGGAGTTCTTAAGTAATATGATTAATTGAACTTTAATTTATCATGAACTTAGTCCTGGTAGTATTAGCATATCTATGTTGTAGATCAATAGCTCGCGTTGTTGCTCCCTGTTTTTATTTTGATATGTTCCTAGAGAAAACTGAGTTGAAAGATGTTAGTAGCAATGATGCGGATTGGATCCGTGATCTGAGGATTATCCTCATTGCTGCATAGAAGAATTATGTCCTTGATGCACCGCTAGGTGACAGACCTATTGCAGGAGCAGATGCAGACATTATGAACGTTTGGCTAGCTCAATATGATGACTACTTGATAGTTTAGTGCACCATGCTTAACGGCTTAGAATCGGGACTTCAAAGACGTTTTTTGAAATGCCACGGAGCATATGAGATGTTCCAAGAGTTGAAATTAGTATTTCATATTCATGCCCGTGTCGAGAGGTATGAGACCTCCGACAGTACTTTGCCTACAAGATGGAGGAGAATTGCTCAGCTACTGAGCATGTGCTCAGAATGTCTGAGTACTACAATCACTTGAATCAAGTGGGAGTTAACCTTCCAGATAAGATAGTTTGGCAGAGTTCTCTAGTCACTATCACCAAGTTACTATAACTTCGTGATGAACTATAATATGCAAGGGATAACGAAAACGATTCCCAAGCTCTTCGTGATGCCGAAATCGACGAAGGTAGAAATCAAGAAAAACATCAAGTGTTGATGGTTGACAAGGCCACTAATTTCAAGAAAAAGGGCAAAGGGAAGAAGGGGAACTTCAAGAAGAATGGCAAGCGAGTTGCTGCTCAAGTGAAGAAGCCCAAGTCTGGACCTAAGCCTAAGACTAAGTGCTTCTACTGCAACGGGACTGGTCACTAGAAGTGGAACTGCCCTAGATACTTGGCGGATAAGAAGGATGGCATAGTGAACAAAGGTATATTTGATATACATGTTATTGATGTGTACTTTACTAGTGTTTATAGCAACCCCTTAGTATTTGATACTAGTTCAGTTGCTAAGATTAGTAACTCGAAACGGGAGTTGCAGAATAAACAGAGACTAGTTAAGGGTGAAGTGACGATGTGTGTTGGAAGTAGTTCCAAGATTGATATGATCATCATCGAACACTCCCTATACTTTCGGGATTAGTGTTGAACCTAAATAAGTGTTATTTAGTGTTTGCGTTGAGCATGAATATGATTTGATCATGTTTATTGCAATACGGTTATTCATTTAAATTAGAGAATAATTGTTGTTCTGTTTACATGAATAAAACCTTCTATGGTCATACACCCAATGAAAATGGTTTGTTGGATCTCGATTGTAGTGATACCCATATTAATAATATTGAAGCCAAAAGATGCAAATTTAATAATGATAGTGCAACTTATTTGTGGCACTGCCGTTTAAGTCATATTGGAGTAAAGCACATGAAGAAACTCCATGCTGATGGGCTTTTGGAATCACTTGATGCTTGCGAACCATGCCTCATGGGCAAGATGACTAAGACTCCGTTCTCCGGAACAATGGAGCGAGCCACTGACTTGTTGGAAATAATACATAGCGATGTAAGCGGTCCACTGAGTGTTGAGGCTCACGGTGGGTATAATTGTTTTCTGACCTTCACAGATGATTTGAGCAGATATGGGTATATCTACTTGATGAAACACAAGTCTGAAACACTTGAAAAGTTCAAAGCTTTTCAGAGTGAAGTAGAGAATCATCGTAACAAGAAAATAAAGTTTCTACGATATGATCGTAGAGACGAATATTTGAGTTACAAGTTTGGCCTTCAATGAAAACAATGTGGAATAGTTTCACAAACTCATGCCACCTGGAACACCACAGCATAATGGTGTATCCGAACGTCATAACCGTACTTTATTGGATATAGTGCAATCTATGATGTCTCTTACCGATTTACCACTATCGTTCTGGGGTTATGCATTAGAGACAGCTGCATTCACATTAAATAGGGCACCGTCTAATCCGTTGAGATGACACCATATGAGCTATGGTTTAGCAAGAAATCTAAGGTGTCGTTTCTTAAAGTTTGGGGTTGCGATGCTTATAAGAAAAAGTTTCATCCTGATAAGCTCAAACCCAAATCGGAGAAACGTGTCTTCATAGGATACCCAAAGGAGACAGTTGGGTACACCTTCTATCACAGATCCGAAGGCAAGATATTAGTTGCTAAGAATGGATCCTTTCTAGAGAAGGAGTTTCTCTCGAAAGAAGTGAGTGGGAGGAAAGTAGAACTTGATGAGGTAACTGTACCTGCTCCCTTATTGGAAAGTAGTTCATCACAGAAATCTGTTCCTGTGACTACTACACCAATTAGTGAGGAAGCTAATAATGATGATCATGTAACTTCAGATCAAGTTACTACCGAACCTCGTAGGAAAACCAGACTGAAATCCGCACCAGAGTGGTACGGTAATCCTGTTCTGGAGCACGGCAAGACATGTTGGGGAATGTAGTAATTTCAAAAAAATTCTACGCTCACGCAAGATCATGGTGATGCATAGTAACGAGAGGGGAGAGTGTTGTCCACGTACCCTCGTAGACCGAAAGAGGAAGCGTTAACACAACGCGGTTGATGTAGTCGTACGTCTTCACGATCCGACCGATCAAGTACCGAACGCACGGCACCTCCGAGTTCAGCACACGTTCAGCTCGATGACATCCCTCGAAATCTGATCCAGCCGAGTGTTGAGGGAGAGTTTCGTCAGCACGATGGCGTGATGACAATGTTGATGTTCTACCGACGCAGGGCTTCGCCTAAGCACCGCTATGATATTATCGAGGTGTAATATGGTGGAGGGGGCACCGCACACGGCTAAGAGATCAATGATCAATTGTTGTGTCCATGGGGTGCCCCCCTGCACCCGTATATAAAGGAGCAAGGGGGAGGCCGCCGGCCAAGGAGGAGGGCGCGCCAAAGGGGGGAGTCCGACTCCCACCGGGAGTAGGACTCCTCCTTTCCTTGTTGGAATAGGAGAAGGGAAGGGAGAAGGAGAAAGAAGGAAGGGGGCGCCCCCCTCCCTAGTCCAATTCGGACTGGTCCATGGGGAGGGGTGTGGCCACCCTTTGGGGCCTTTCTCTCTTTTCCCGTATGGCCCATTAAAGCCCAATACGAATTCCCGTAACTCTCCCGTACTCCGAAAAATACCCGAATCACTCGGAACCTTTCCGAAGTCCGAATATAGTCGTCCAATATATCGATCTTTACGTCTCGTCCATTTCGAGACTCCTCGTCATGTCCCCGATCTCATCCGGGACTCCGAACTCCTTCGGTACATCAAAATACATAAACTCATAATATAACCGTGATCGTAACGTTAAGCGTGCGGACCCTACGGGTTCGAGAACTATGTAGACATGACCCAGACACCTCTCCGGTCAATAACCAATAGCGGAACCTGGATGCTCATATTGGCTCCCACATAATCTACGAAGATCTTTATCAGTCAGACCGCATAACAACATACGTTGTTCCCTTTGTCATCGGTATGTTACTTGCCCGAGATTCAATCGTCGGTATCTCGATACCTAGTTCAATCTCGTTACTGGCAAGTCTCTTTACTCATTCCATAATACATCATCCCGCAACTAACTCAGTAGTTACAATGCTTGCAAGGCTTATAGTGATGTGTATTACTGAGTGGGCCCAGAGATACCTCTCCAACAATCGGAGTGACAAATCCTAATCTCGAAATACGCCAACCCAACAAGTACCTTCGGAGACACCTGTAGAGCACCTTTATAATCACCCAGTTACGTTGTGACGTTTGGTAGCACACAAAGTGTTCCTCCGGTAAATGGGAGTTGCATAATCTCATAGTCATAGGAACATGTATAAGTCATGAAGAAAGCAATAGCAACATACTAAACGGTCGAGTGCTAAGCTAACGGAATGGGTCAAGTCAATCACATCATTCTCCTAATGATGTGATCTCGTTAATCAAATGACAACCCATGTCAAAGGCTAGGAAACTTAACCATCTTTGATCAACGATCTAGTCAAGTAGAGGCATACTAGTGACACTCTTGTTTGTCTATGTATTCACACATGTATTATGTTTCCGGTTAATACAATTCTAGCATGAATAATAAACATTTATCATGATATAAGGAAATAAATAATAATTTTATTATTGCCTCTAGGGCATATTTCCTTCAGTCTCCCACTTGCACTAGAGTCAATAATCTAGTTCACATCGCCATGTGATTTAACATCAATAATTCACATCACCATGTGATTAACACCCATAGTTCACATTGTCATGTGACCAACACCCAAAGGGTTTACTAGAGTCAATAATCTAGTTCACATCGCTATGTGATTAACACCCAAAGAGTACTAAGGTGTGATCATGTTTTAATTGTGAGATAATTTTAGTCAACGGGTCTGTCACATTCAGATCCGTAAGTATTTTGCAAATTTCTATGTCTACAATGCTCTGCACGGAGCTACTCTAGCTAATTGCTCACACTTTCAATATGTATCTAGACCGAGTCTTAGAGTCATCTAGATTAGTGTCAAAACTTGCATCGACGTAACCCTTTACGACGAACCTTTTGTCACTTCCATAATCGAGAAACATATCCTTATTCCACTAAGGATAATTTTGACCGCTGTCCAGTGATCTACTCCTAGATCACTATTGTACTCCCTTGCCAAAATCAGTGTAGGGTATACAATAGATTTGGTACACAGCATGGCATACTTTATAGAACCTATGGCCAAGGCATAGGGAATGACTTTCATTCTCTTTCTATCTTCTGCCGTGGTCGGGCTTTGAGTCTTACTCAATTTCACACCTTGTAACACAGGCAAGAAACTTTTTCTTTGACTGTTCCATTTTTGAACTACTTCAAAATCTTGTTAAGGTATGTACTCATTGAAAAAACTTATCAAGCATCTTGATCTATCTCTATAGATCTTGATGCTCAATATGTAAGCAGCTTCACCGAGGTCTTTCTTTGAAAAACTCCTTTCAAACACTCCTTTATGCTTTGCAGAATAATTCCACATTATTACCGATCAACAATATGTCATTCACATATACTTATCAGAAATGTTGTAGTGCTCCCACTCACTTTCTTGTAAATACAGGCTTCACCGCAAGTCTGTATAAAACTATATACTTTGATCAACTTATCAAAGCGTATATTCCAACTCCGAGATGCTTCCACCAGTCCATAGATGGATCGCTGGAGCTTGCTTATTTTGTTAGCACTTTTAGGATTGACAAAACCTCCTGGTTGCATCATATACAACTCTTCTTTAATGAATCCATTAAGGAATGCAGTTTTGTTTATCCATTTGCCAGATTTCATAAAATGCGGCAATTGCTAACATGATTCGGACAGACTTAAGCATCGCTGCGAGTGAGAAAATCTCATCGTATTCAACACTTTGAACTTTGTCAAAAAACCTTTTTCCGACAAGTCTAGCTTTGTAGATAGTAACACTACTATCAGCGTCCGTCTTGCTCTTGAAGATCCATTTATTTTTTATGGCTCGCCGATCATTGGGCAAGCCAATCAAAGTCCATACTTTGTTCTCATACATGGATCTCATCTCAGATTTCATGGCCTCAAGCCATTTCGCAGAATCTGGGCTCACCATCGCTTCTTCATAGTTCGTAGGTTCGTCATGGTCTAGTAACATAACCTCCAGAACAGGATTACCGTACCACTCTGGTGCGGATTTCATTCCGGTTGACCTACGAGGTTCGGTAGTAACTTGATCTGAAGTTACATGATCATCATCATTGGCTTCCTCACTAATTGGTGTAGGAGTCACAGGAACAGATTTCTGTGATGAACTACTTTCCAATAAGGGAGCAGGTACAGTTACCTCATCAAGTTCTACTTTCCTCCCACTCACTTCTTTCGAGAGAAACTCCTTCTCTAGAAAGGATCCATACTTAGCAACGAATGTCTTGCCTTCGGATCTGTGATAGAAGGTGTACCCAACTGTCTCCTTTGGGTATCCTATGAAGACACATTTCTCCGATTTGGGTTTGAGCTTATCAGGATGAAACCTTTTCACATAAGCATCGCAACCCCAAACTTTAAGAAACGACAACTTTGGTTTCTTGCCAAACCACAGTTCATAAGATGTCGTCTCAACGGATTTAGATGGTACCCTATTTAACGTGAATGCAGCTGTCTCTAATGCATAACCCCAAAACGATAGTGGTAGATCGGTAAGAGACATCATATATCGCACCATATCTAATAAAGTACGGTTACGATGTTCGGACACACCATTACACCATGGTGTTCCAGGTGGCGTGAGTAGTGAAACTATTTCACATTGTTTTAACTGAAGGCCAAACTCGTAACTCGAATACTCTTCTCCACGATCAGATCATAGAAACTTTATTTTCTTGTTACGATGATTTTCCGCTTCACTCTGAAATTATATGAACTTTTCAAATGTTTCAGACTTCTGTTTCATCAAGTAGATATACTCATATCTGCTCAAATCATCTGTGAAGGTCAGAAAATAATGATACCTGCTACGAGCCTCAATATTCATCGGACCACATACATCTGTATGTATGATTTCCAACAAATCTGTTGCTCTCTCCATAGTTCCGGAGAACGGCGTTTTAGTCATCTTGCCCATGAGGCACGGTTCGCAAGCATCAAGTGATTCATAATCAAGTGATTCGAAAATCCCATCAGTCTGGTGTTTCTTCATGCGCTTTACACCAATATGACCTAAACGGCAGTGCCACAAATAAGTTGCACTATCATTATTAACTTTGCATCTTTTGGCTTCATTATTATGAATATGTGTATCACTACGATCGAGATCCAACAAACCATTTTATTGGGTGTATGACCATAGAAGGTTTTATTCATGTAAACAGAACAACAATTATTCTCTAATTTAAACGAATAACCGTATTGCAACAAACATGATCAAATCATATTAATGCTCAACGCAAACACCAAATAACACTTATTTAGTTTCAACACTAATCCCGAAAGTATAGGGAGTGTCCGATGATGATCATATCAATCTTGGAACTACTTCCAGCACACATCGTCACCTCGCCTTTTACTAGTCTCTGTTTATTCTGCAACTCCCGTTTCGAGTTACTACTCTTAGCAACTGAACCAGTATCAAATACCGAGGGGTTGCTATTAACACTAGTAAAGTACACATCAATAACATGTATATCCAATATACCTTTGTTCACTTTGCCATCCTTCTTATCCACCAAATAGTTGGGGTAGTTCCGCTTTCAGTGACCAGTCCCTTTGCAGTAGAAGCACTTAGTCTCAGGCTTAGGACCAGACTTAGGCTTCTTCACTTGAGCAGCAACTTGCTTGCCGTTCTTCTTGAAGTTCCCCTTCTTCCCTTTGCCCTTTTCTTGAAACTAGTGGTCTCGTCAACCATCAACACTTGATGTTTTTCTTGATTTCTACCTTCGTCGATTTCAGCATCACGAAGAGCTCGGAAATTACTTTCGTCATCCCTTGCATACTATAGTTCATCACGAAGTTCTACTAACTTGGTGATGGTGACTAGAGAATTCTGTCAATCACTATTTTATCTCGAAGATTAACTCCCACTTGATTCAAGCGATTGTAGTACCCAGACAATCTGAGCACATGCTCACTGCTTGAGCTATTCTCCTCCATCTTTTAGCTATAGAACTTGTTGGAGACTTCATATCTCTCAACTCGGGTATTTGCTTGAAATATTAACTTCAACTCTTGGAACATCTCATATGGTCCATGACGTTCAAAACGTCTTTGAAGTCCCGATTCTAAGCCGTTAAGCATGGTGCACTAAACTATCAAGTAGTCATCATATTGAGCTAGCCAAACGTTCATAACGTCTGCATCTGCTCCTGCAATAGGTCTGTCACCTAGCGATGCATCAAGGACATAATTTTTCTGTGCAGCAATGAGGATAATCCTCAGATCACGGATCCAATCCGCATCTTTGCTACTAACATCTTTCAACATAATTTTTCTCTAGGAACATATCAAAAATAAACACAGGGAAGCAACAACGCGAGCTATTGATCTACAACATAATTTGCAAAATACTATCTGGACTAAGTTCATGATAAATTTAAGTTCAATTAATCATATTACTTAAGAACTCCCACTTAGATAGACATCCCTCTAATCATCTAAGTGATTACGTGATCGAAATCAACTAAACCATAACCGATCATCACGTGAAATGGAGTAGTTTTCAATGGTGAACATCACTATGTTGATCATATCTACTATATGATTCACGCTCGACCTTTCGGTCTCAGTGTTCCGAGGCCATATCTGCATATGCTAGGCTCATCAAGTTTAACCTGAGTATTCCGCGTGTGCAACTGTTTTGCACCCGTTGTATTTGAACGTAGAGCCTATCACACCCGATCATCACGTGGTGTCTCAGCACGAAAAACTTTCGCAACGGTGCATATTCAGGGAGAATACTTTTATCTTGAAATTTTAGTGAGAGATCATCTTATAATGCTACCGTCAATCAAAGCAAGATAAGATGCATAAAAGATAAACATCACATGCAATCAATATAAGTGATATGATATGGCCATCATCATCTTGTGCTTGTGATCTCCATCTCCGAAGCACCGTCATGATCACCATCATCACCGGCGCGACACCTTGATCTCCATCGTAGCATCGTTGTCATCTCGCCAACTATTGCTTTTACGACCATCGCTACCACTTAGTGATAAAGTAAAACAATTACATGGCGATTGCATTGTATACAATAAAGCGACAACCATATGGCTCCTGCTAGTTGTCGATAACTCGGTTACAAAACATGATCATCTCATACAATAAAATATAGCATCATGTCTTGACGATATCACATCACAACATGCCCTGCAAAAACAAGTTAGACGTCCTCTACTTTGTTGTTGCAAGTTTTACGTGGCTGCTACGGTCTTAGCAAGAACCGTTGTTACCTACGCATCAAAACCACAATGATAGTTTGTCAAGTTGGTGTTGTTTTAACCTTCGCAAGGACCGGGCGTAGCCACACTCGGTTCAACTAAAGTGAGAGAGACAGACACCCGCCAGTCACGTTTAAGCAACGAGTGCTCGCAACGGTGAAACCAGTCTCGCGTAAGCGTACGCGTAATGTCGGTCCGGGCCGCTTCATCTCACAATACCGCCGAACCAAAATATGACATGCTGGTAAGCAGTATGACTTATATCGCCCACAACTCACTTGTGTTCTACTCATGCATATAACATCAATGCATAAAACCAGGCTCGGATGCCACTGTTGGGGAACGTAGTAATTTCAAAAAATTTCTACGCACACGCAAGATAATGGTGATGCATAGCAACGAGAGGGGAGAGTGTTGTCCACGTACCCTCGTAGACCGAAAGCGGAAGCGTTAACACAACGCGGTTGATGTAGTCGTACGTCTTCACGATCCGACCGATCAAGTACCGAACGCACGGCACCTCCGAGTTTAGCACACGTTCAGCTCGATGACGTCCCTCGAACTCCGATCCAGCCGAGTGTTGAGGGAGAGTTTCGTCAGCACGACGGCGTGGTGACAATGTTGATGTTCTACCGATGCAGGGCTTCGCCTAAGCACCGCTACGATATTATCGAGGTGTAATATGGTGGAGGGGGGCACCGCACACGACTAAGAGATCAATGATCAATTGTTGTGTCCATGGGGTGCCCCCTGCCCCCATATATAAAGGAGCAAGGGGGAGGCCGCCGGCCAAGGAGGAGGGCGCGCCAAAGGGAAGAGTCCTACTCAAACCGGGAGTAGGACTCCTCCTTTCCTTGTTGGAATAGGAGAAGGGAAGGGAGAAGGAGAAAGAAGGAAGGGGGGCCCCCCTCCCTAGTCCAATTCGGACTAGTCCATGGGGAGGGGTGCGGCCACCCTTTGGGGCCTTTCTCTCCTTTCCCGTATGGCCCATTAAGGCCCAATACAAATTCCCGTAACTCTCCGGTACTCCAAAAAATACCGAATCACTCGGAACCTTTCCGAAGTCCGAATATAATCGTCCAATATATCGATCTTTACATCTCGCCCATTTCGAGACTCCTCGTCATGTCCCCGATCTCATCCGGGACTCCGAACTCCTTCGGTACATCAAAATACATAAACTCATAATATAACCGTGATCGTAACGTTAAGCGTGCGGACCCTACGGGTTTGAGAACTATGTAGACATGACTGAGACACCTCTCCGGTCAATAACCAATAGCGGAACCTGGATGCTCATATTGGCTCCCACATATTCTAGAAGATCTTTATCGGTAAGACCGCAAAACAACATACGTTGTTCCCTTTGTCATCGGTATGTTACTTGCCCGAGATTCGATCGTCGGTATCTCGATACCTAGTTCAATCTCGTTACCGGCAAGTCTCTTTACTCGTTCCGTAATACATCATCCCGCAACTAACTCATTAGTTACAATGCTTGCAAGGCTTATAGTGATGTGTATTACTGAGTGGGCCCAGAGATACCTCTCCGACAATTGGAGTGACAAATCCTAATCTCGAAATACGCCAACCCAACAAGTACCATCGGAGACACCTGTAGAGCACCTTTATAATCACCCAGTTACGTTGTGACATTTGGTAGCACACAAAGTGTTCCTCCGGTAAACGGGAGTTGCATAATCTCATAGTCATAGGAACATGTATAAGTCATGAAGAAAGCAATAGCAACATACTAAACGATCGAGTGCTAAGCTAACGGAATGGGTCAAGTCAATCACATCATTCTCCTAATGATGTGATCTCGTTAATCAAATGACAACCCATGTCAAAGGCTAGGAAACTTAACCATCTTTGATCAACGAGCTAGTCAAGTAGAGGCATACTAGTGACACTCTGTTTGTCTATGTATTCACACATGTATTATGTTTCCGGTTAATACAATTCTAGCATGAATAATAAACATTTATCATGATATAAGGAAATAAATAATAATTTTATTATTGCCTCTAGGGCATATTTCCTTCAAGACATACATCAAGTGTTCTCAAATCCTTAAAGACTCAATCCGATAAGATAACTTCAAAGGGAAAACTCAATCCATTACAAGAGAGTAGAGGGGGAGAAACATCACAAGATCCAACTATAATAGCAAAGCTCGCGATACATCAAGATCGTGCCAAATCAAGAACACGAGAGAGAGAGAGAGATCAAACACATAGCTACTTGTACATACCCTCAGCCCCGAGGGTGAACTACTCCCTCCTCGTCATGGAGAGCGTCGGGATGATGAAGATGGCCACCGGTGAGGGATCCCCCCTGTGGCAGGGTGCCGGAACGGGGTCCCGATTGGTTTTTGGTGGCTACAGAGGCTTGCGGCGGCGGAACTCCCGATCTATTCTGCTCCCCGATGGTTTTAGGGTATATTGGTATATATAGGAGAAAGAAGTCAGTAAGGGGAGCCACGAGGGGCCCACGAGGGTGGAGGGCGCGCCTAGGGGGGTGGGCGCGCCCCCCTGCCTCGTACCTTCCTCGTTGCTTCCCTTACGTGTACTCCAAGCCTCCTGGATTGCTTCCGTTCCAAAAATAACTCTCCCGAAGGTTTCATTCCGTTGGGACTCCGTTTGATATTCCTTTTCTGCGAAACACTGAAACAAGGGAAAATACAGAAACTAGCACTGGGCTCTGGGTTAATAGGTTAGTCCCAAAAATAATATAAAAGTGTTTAATAAAGCCTAGAAACATCCAAAACAGATAATATAATAGCATGGAACAATAAAAAATTATAGATACGTTGGAGACGTATCAGCCCGCGCGGAGCATGGTGCTTCCACTTGTACGTGGGAGGGGACTCCCTACTGCTGAGAGCCCCCGGGGCGTGTAGAGCCCCGCCCTGACACGTGGCTTGCACGACAGGGCTAGACGAGGTCTGTCTGGGCGCTCGTGAGCCAGCGCGGGTCTCACGAGGCCCTACCTCAAGGCAGGTTGCGCCTGGTCTTGATTCTTGTTTGCTGTGGTGGTCGTGTGAGGTGGTTAGGCAACCTGCGCCGAACGAATCTCCTGAGGTTATCGCGTGAGAAGGCCAAGCACCAACGACCCCAGGAGGTGACGTGAATGGGGCCGGCCCACCAGACAGAGCTCGGCCGTTGGATTTATCGACGCTGCAGGGACGGGCCCGAGCACAGACACCGTGCCAAGCTCTCTCACGCGAAGGGTCCTGAAGAAAGATGATCGGCGCGCGGCTCCCATGGTGGGTGACAATCAAGTAGGTGATAACCATAGATAGATTACGCATGAGAAGTAGACGAGCTTAGGTAAATGCAGGAACGATACATGCCACTGGGTCAGGCCCGAGCGGCTTGGGGTAATGCAGCCCGAGGGGCGCCCCCAACAGAGTAAGCTAAAGACGTAAAGGGATACATGCCACAGGGACGGACCCACGCGGCCTGGGAATGAAGCAGCCCGAGGGGCGCTCCCAGCTAAATGAACTTAGAAGATGTCACCTGGTTCTGCTTTTGAAGACATGTTGGGGCAGCTGAAGATGCCTGGTGCAGGGGTCGCTCCTCACGAGCTACCGGGGCCCTGAGCCTCAGGAGGCTCTGGGGGTCCAGGCGGTTCCTTGAGGATCGTCTCCATCTCCGCCAGGACTGCGCGGTGCCTAGCCTCCTGAGCCGCCAGGATGCTCCGCAGTTGCGCTGGAAGGTGGACGCCATGCTCGGCAGGCCAAAAGGCATGCGAACGTAGCTGTGAGGCGGGCCCTCGCAGCGTCCCACACGCGAAGGCCAGAAGAGCTCCTGAGATGCGGCTCTGTTGAGCCCTGGGATGTTGATGCAGACGCGCAACCCACCATCCTCGCTTGGACGGGGAGCTGCACCAGGCGAACGGCAGTCGCCGCGCATGACTCTTGCTTCCTGCAGTTCCTGAGTGGTCTTGGCGATGAACTCCTGAGCATTGGGCGCTCCTCGCCCGATGTCTTCCTGAGGGAAATGTGCTGCGAGGCAAGCCTCCACGTGGTGCCCGAGCGCCTCCCTCATGATGTTGGCAAGGTCTGAGGCCCTCCAGAAGAGAGCCCCAGAGCCCTGCCCGAGGAGGGCGCCGCACGCGCCTTCCTATGCGAGGGAAGGAGGCGCCCCAGGCGTGGGCGCTGATCCTGACAAGGTACCACTTGCGGCGCCGCTCTCCTGAGGCCTGGCACGTAGTAGTTGCTTCTTCTTCTTGGGGGCGACCTCAGGAGGGTACTGCGCTGCATTGTTGTCGGGGTCTTCGATTGACACTGCTTGGAAGGCGCGCTCGAGGGAGCACACCCCATCTCTTTCCTCGCAGGGGACTGTGATGATCCCGCCACTTCCTGGCATCTTGAGGATGTTGTAGCCGTGGTGCGTCACTGCCATGAAATTGGCCAGAGCCGGGTATCCGAGGATGGCGTTGTATGGCAGACGGATGTGGGCGACGTCGAACTCGATGAGCTCGGTGCGGTAGTTGTCGCGCTGTCCGAAGGTGACAGGGAGGCGGAACTGCCTCATCGGCGTGGTAGAACCGTCGGTCACTCCTGAGAAGGGCTTGGTAGGCCGAAGCTGATCGTAGGGCACTTGAAGGCTGTTGAACATTTTGACGGACAGGACGTTGAGCCCTGCGCCGCCGTCGATGAGGGTCTTGGTGACTTGTACGTTGCCGATGACGGGAGAGCAAAGCATTGGGAGGGCGCCAGCAGTAGCCGCGCACTTGAGCTGATCTGCTGAACTGAAGGTGATGGCGCACTTGGACCACCTGAGCGGGCGCGTGCCTTCAAGCTTGGGGAGGACTGCATTCACCTCGCGAGCAAACTGCTTGAAGATACGCTACGAGGCTGGGGCTTGAGCTCCGCCCAAGATGCAGGCGATAGCGCGCGGCTCCTGGAAGCCCCCAGCCCCCTCGTCCTGATGGTGGTCATCGTTCCTTCTTGGTGGTGGCGGCAGCGGAGGGAGACCGGCGTTGCCTTGGGGGCGGTCCTCGCATGGCTGATTCCTCCAGGCGCCCTCGCGAGGCTGATCTTGCCAGCGGTCCTCACGAGGCCGGTCACGCCACTCCTGGCGAGGGCCACGGTCGTCCCAGCGTCCTCCGCCGCGTCCTCCTCCTCGGCTGTAGCCCCGGTCATTGCGCTCGGGGCGTCGACCGAGGCGTCCATCTCGAATGGCCCTGAGCTCTTGTCAGTCGTTGGTGTTGTGGCTGTGAATGTTGTGGAAGGCGCAGAACGGCTAGCTGCTCTAGGATGATTCAGGCTGTTCGCGGCCGCGCTTCGTGTCCGGCTCCGCCGCGAGTACGGCCACTCCCTTGTGCTTCACATCCTTGGCCTTGGCCTTCTTCTCCTCCAGGTCGGCAGCTGGGAGCTCAAGGAGAGAAAGGCACCCTTCCTCAGCCCTTGCGCACTTGGTCGCCTGGTTGAACAACTCCAAGGACGTGCACAACTCCTCGTGGATGGCGAGCTCCTCCTTCATCTTGATTTCGCGGATGCCAACGGAAAACGTAGAGATGATGGCGTCGTCCGTCACCTTGGGGATCTTGAGGCGAACGTTGTTGAAGCGCTGGATGTACTTCTGGAGGGTCTCTCCTGGCTGCTTCTTGATGCGGGGCAAGTCACCCGCGGCCAGAGGGCGGTCGCGCGTGCCCTGCAAGTTGGTGACGAAGCGGTCGCGCATCTCGCCCCAGGAGGAGATCGAGCCCGGAGGCAGCTTCAGGAGCCATGAGCGGGCACCATCCTTGAGATCCATAGGGAACCATTTCGCCATGACTTTTTTGTCGCCGTTGGCCGCCTCAATGCTCAGCTCGTAGAGCTGCAGGAAATCCGCGGGGTCGGGGGTGCCGTCGTAGCAAGGAGGCAGGTCTGGCTTGAACTTGCCCGTCCATGCAACACTACACAGCTCTAGGGTGAAAGCATGGCAGCCCGCGGTGGCCACCAGGACCCTTTGCTGATGTGGAGCCTGCCCTTGACGCCCGCGAACCGCCACCGCAGGCGGCGCACGGCCTTGTCGTGTTGATGCTGGGAGCGCCGGAGTGTTTGCTCACGGACGAGGAACTTCCTCGCAGCTTCCTTCTTCTCGCGCGGGCGCCCGACGCAGCGGGTCGTGCCGGGGGGCCACACGCCTTGGTGCCAGGACACCGTCTTGGTGTGGAGGTGGTGGAGATGGCGCTCCGTGAGCCACGTTGCCCGCAGCTGGCGGAGGGCAAGGCAGCGAGAGGTAAGGCGCAGGGGAGCTCGGCGTTGAGCCAATCCTCGTAGAGGTCGTCGACGGGGCGGTAGCGCAGGAGCTCGCGTGCCATGAGCAGTGCGGCCTGCGCGTCCGTGGGAGCGCGACGAGCGTGAGACGACGAGCTGGCCGGGGTCAGCGACGGAGTGGCGGTGCGGCCGTCCCGCCGCACCGAGGGTGCTGCGAGGACCCTTGCTGCTCGTTCCCCGCCGGGCCGGTGACGGCGTTGGCGGCAGGCGACAGGGAACGACGGAGAGGCCCGCCGACGGGAGCCGTCTGAACGACGCGGGCGGCGAGGGCAGCCCGGCGCTCAGCGCGGGCTCGACGGGCGTTCGACATGGAGGCAATGAAGCGATGGGACGCGGATCGGCGGAAGGAAATTCCGGCGCACCCCTACCTGGCGCGCCAAATGTCGGATTTCGGGTTCCGGCAAGACCCTTGAGGTCCAAACACTTGGGTGCGCACGAAGATTCTCCCCTACCTAATCACGCCCTCACCCTCACCGCGATCTCAAAGCCTAGCTCGACGAACTCGCAACACAAGGGACACAAGATTTATACTGGTTCGGGCCACCATTGTGCTGTAATACCCTACTCCAGTGTGGTGTTGGTGGATTGCCTTGGAGGCTGATGATGAATGGTACAAGGGAAGAACAGCCTCCTGAGGAGAGGTGTTCTTGTGTTTGGTGAGCTGGTGAAGGTCTCGATCCATCGATCAATCGATGTTCTGCTATGGAGGTGGCTAGTCCTATTTATAGAGGCCCTGGTCCTCTTCCCAAATATTGAGCGGGAAGGGATGCCACAACGGCCAGTTTGTAGGGGGACAGCTAGTACAAGCTATCCTGACAAAAGTACTCTTCGCGTGCCAAAGGCTCTCGTGGTGATGCCGTCTTGGGCTCCACGGTGACCTCCGTCCTGCCGTCCTGCTGGTCTTGGTCTCGTTGCACCGATATGGAAACCTTTGCCTGATGCCACGGTACTCCTCGCCTGCGCTTGCCCCTTTAGCACCAAAGAGGAAACGAGGACACTGCGATCGCTGGCGCCTGCCTGGCCTTGATCGTCATGGCTTACGTCACGGGAAACCTCGCGAGGTACCCCTTGCCTTGATCTCTCTGCCCCTCGCGAGCCAGCCTGGTGAGGCCACCCCTGAGGAGGTCTTGTGTCGTCCGGCTCGCGAGGCTTGGCCCCTCGCGAGGGTCTTGAGTACTTGTTGGTGAAGATGGGCCGTACGGGCCCGCTTGTGGAGCCACGCTGTGGGCCGCAAGCAGGCAAGTCTGGGCCCCCCCGTTCCCAGAACGCCGACAAAATCCCTACGCATAGGGAGTGGGTTAGACTTAAATGTGCTAGTCATATTCTTCATGATGTTCTCTTTGTGTTTCAATTCCTATCTTTTATGTGAGCATATTGAAATCATCATGCCTAGCTAAAAATGCATTAAAGAAAAGCGCTTGTTGGGAGACAACCCAACATTTACCCCTACTGTTTTTGTTTGTTCACATGATTATGCTACTTTATTAATCATGTTTTATAGCTTTTGTTTCAATAAAGAGCCAGGCAAAGCCTTTGGGATAGTATGGATGATAGTTGACTTGATTCTGTCCAAAAACAGAAACTTTTGCTCCCAGTCCAGGAATTTTGAAAATTCACTGGAACATGGTTTTGATCTGAATTTTTTTACACAAGATTGATATGCAAATTGTCTAGATTGTCCTAATTTTTCAGAATTTTTGGAGTTACAGAAGTATGATTTCAGTTCAGTTTACAAACTGTTCTGTTTTTGACAGATTTTGTTTTTGATGCATAGTTTGCTTGTTTTCTAGTTTTTATGGCTTATATTGTTTAATATAAATTTTAGAAATGATACGGTACAGTAGGCATCATCTGAGAAAAATTATGAATCTTGTCTTGACAGTACCAAAGTGAATGATTTGTTTTATTATACTAACGGAGCTCATGAGTTTTTTGTTATGTTTTGTGTTGTGAAGTTTTCAAGTTGGGTAAAGTTTTGATTGACTGCGGAATAAGGAGTGGCAAGAGCCTAAGCTTGGGGATGACTAAGGCACCCCAAGGTAATATTCAAGGAATACCCAAGCAACTAAGCTTGGGGATGCCCCGGATGGCATCCCCTCTTTCGTCTTCATTCATCGGTAACCTTACTTGGAGCTATATTTTTATTCACCACATGATATGTGTTTTGCTTGGAGCGTCATTTTCTTTTATTAGTATTTTCTTGCTGTTATTCAGAGACATGTTTTCTATCTTTTATTTCAATAAAAATGTCAAGTATAGCCTTTACCATGCTTATTCTGCAAGTCTATATGTTGCTGTTTGAAAACAGAAAGTTTACTGTTATGTTTTGAATATTTGTGAATAGTCCGAACATGATAAAACCTTGAAATTTTTACGCAATGAGTAACAAGTTCTATAGAGTGTGGTAATGTTTCAGAATTTTTTGAGTTAGGGAAGTATGATTCCTCTTGCATTCTTTACAGACTGTTCTGTTTAGACATATTGCTATTATGTTTGCATATGGTTGTTTGTTTAATGATTCTATTTGAGGATAGGAGTATTAAATATGCAGAGGCATTTAGTATGCAATGTCAAATTATAATTTTAGTGATTTTCTACAGTAGAGAATGATAAGGTTTTGCATGGATTTATACTAACCTATCTCACGAGTTCTTGTTGAGTTTTGTGTGGATGAAGTTTTTAAGAATTAGGGAACCCGTGATATGAAAGGAATTAAGGAGACACAAAAGCTCAAGCTTGGGGATGCCCAAGGCATCCCTAGTAAATATTTCGAGAAGTCTCAAGCATCTAAGCTTGGGGATGTGCCAGTTGGCATCCCACCTTTCTTCAACAACTATCGATCAGTTTTGGATGAGCCTAAGTTTTTGCTTCTTCACATCCTATGTGCTATCCTTGCAATGTCATTTTATTTTATGAGGATTTGCTTGCTATTTGAATAAAATATTAAGATCTGAACTACTTAAATGAGAGAGAGTCCTCACATAGCTAAATAATTATTTGACTACTCATTGATCTTCACTTATATCTTTTGTATTAGTTTGTCATTTACTCGTGTGCTTCACTTATATCCTATGAGTAAATGGTTGAATGAATTGAATATCATAAATCTGAAATTATATATGCTTCATATGCTTATGCCATGGGGAGTAGTGTATTCACATATAAGAAGTAGTTGTGGTAAATTTATTGAAAGTTAGCAAACATAGTATTGGTCACTTGAACAATTCATGAAAGAATATTGAAGGAAGAGAGATTTCACATATAAATATACTATCTTGGACATCTTCTATGATTGTGAGCCCCATTAATTATTTCCAAACTTGATCAAATTAGCTGAACCTGGACAAGGAAGAAAACCTAATGAGTTATGTTTGGGTATATTTGTATAGAAGTTATATTGTTATAGATCCTCCAACGTGTGGTGCTTGCTTTTTAGAATCTTTTGCTAGCCAAAATTTCTGTACTAAGCGGGAATACTGCTTGTGCATCCAAACTCCTTGAGCCAAGTTTCTTCCATGAGTGTCCACCACATCTACCTATATGCGGTATTTACATGCCGTTCCAAGTAAATTTGCATGTGCCAAACTCTAAATTAAACCTTCAAATAATAATCTGTTTTGTATGCCCGAATCGCTCATGTAGCGACTAGGGGCTATCAATATCTTCCATGCTAGGTGGGTTATTCTCACGATGAGGGTTTATTCACTAATCATTCACGAGAGAGTGGCTGGTAATTGGGATGCCCAGTCCTATGATCAAAAGATCAAAAAAAATTGCAAATAATTTAAACAAAACTCCCCCAGGATTGTTGATAGTTGTACGGTACCCGTTGTTTCGGACCAGCCGTGGAGTGTGATTGTTGGTGGAGGGGGAGTAAAAGCTTTACCTTTCTGTTTGGGAACCACCTATAATGTATCTAGTATGGAAGATACTGTGAACTCTTGGTTGTTATGTTGAAAATGAAAGCACACCTCTCAAAATTATTTTCATCTCTGTTTTTAAAGCTTCGAGCTCTGCCACCTCTGCAAATCCCTGCTTCCCTCTGCGAAGGGCCTATCTTTTACTTTTATGCAAGAGTCAATAGTGTTCCTTCTCATTCTAACCTACTCTTTAGTTGGCAAGCATCATGTGATGGGGAAAGATCTAAGCATATATGGCCATTCAAAGATATTTGATCATGAATTATTATTGTTGACAATTATCTATATGATAAATAAGTTGGGAGGCGAAACATTGAGCCCCTATGTTTCTTTGTGTCCGATGGATGCTATTTTTTCTAAAAATATGCTTTGAGTATGTGGGATTTGCTAAATCAAAGCTCTTACATAGACCCTTCCTAAAAATAAGATGAATTGCAATAGTTTGATGACTGAGAACATAGTTTGTTAGTTTTCAAGAAAGTTTATGATCTATGCTTTAACATGTGAATAGCTTGCTACTTGATCATGAGAAGCTTTATGATATGAGCTACTGTTATGATATATAATGATGCTAGAAAAGGTGATTGAAATTATCATTGATCAAACTTGTGCACTTGATAGCATTCCACATCAAAGATTTTGATTTTATAATTTACTTATTCGAGGACGAGCAGGAATTAAGCTTGATATGTCTCCAACGTATCTATAATTTTTTTATTGTTCCATGTTATTATATTATCCATCTTGGATGTTTTATATGCATTTATATGCTATTTTATATGATTTTTTGGGACTAACCTATTAACCTAGAGCCCAGTGCCAGTTTCTGTTTTTTCCTTGTTTTTGAGTTTCGCAGAAAAGGAATATCAAACGGAGTCCAATTGACCTGAAAATTTACAAAGAATATTTTTGGAAAATATAAAAAATACTAGAATGAAAAGATATCGGAGAGGAGTCCCGAGGCCACCACAAGGCTGGAGGGCGCCCCCTAGGGCGCTCCTCCGTCCTTGTCGCCGCCGCGTGGGCCCCCTTGACTTATCCCTGACGCCAACACCTCCAATAAATCCCAAAACCTCTAGAACAAAACCTAGATTGGGAGTTCCGCCTCCGCAAGCCTCTGTAGCCACGAAAAACCAATCGAGACCCTGTTCCGGCACCCTGCCGGAGGGGGAAACCATCACCCATGGCCATCTTCATCATCCCGACGCTCTCCATGGCGAGGAGGGAGTAGTTCACCCTCGGGGCTGAGGGTATGTACCAGTAGCTATGTGTTTGATCTCTCTCTCTCTCTCGTGTTCTTGATTTGGCAGGATCTTGATGTACCGCGAGCTTTGCTACTATAGTTGAATCCTATGGTGTTTCTCCCCCTCTACCTTCTTGTAATGGATTGAGTTTTCCCTTTGAAGTTATCTTATCGGGTTGAGTCTTTAAGGATTTGAGAACACTTTATGTATGTCTTGGGTGTTCTTATCTGTGGTGACAATGGGATATTCACGTGATTCCCTTGATGTATGTTTTGGGGATCAACTTGCGGGTTCTGTGACCTTGTGAACTTATGCATAGGGTTGGCACATGTTTTTGTCTTGACTCTCCGGTAGAAACTTTGGGGCACCCTTTGAAGTTCTTTGTGTTGGTTTGAATAGATGAATCTGAGATTGTGTGATGCATATCGTATAATCAAACCCGTGGATACTTGTGGTGACATTAGAGTATCTAGGTGACATTAGGGTTTTGGTTGATGTGTATCTTAAGGTGTTATTTTAGTATGAACTCTAGGGCTGTTTGTGACACTTATAGGAATAACCCAATAGATCGATCAGAAAGAATAACTTCGAGGTGGTTTCGTACCCTACAATAATCTCTTCGTTTGTTCTCCGATATTAGTGACTTTGGAGTGACTCTTTGTTGCACGTTGAGAGATTGTTATATGATCTAATTATGTTATCATTATTGAGAGAACTTGCAGTACTGAAAGTATGAACCCTAGGCCTTGTTTCCAAGCATTGCAATACCATTTTCGCTCACTTTTGTTACTAGTTACCTTGCTGTTTTTAGATTTTCCGATTACAATAAGCTATATCTACGATCCATATTGCACTTGTATCACCATCTCTTCGCCGAACTAGTGCACCTATACAATTTACCATTGTATTGGGTGTGTTGGGGACACAAGAGACTCTTTGTTATTTTGTTGCAGGGTTGTTTGAGAGAGACTGACGGTGTTATGGACTAGGGGGTGCTCACCACGTCGTCTCCCGATCAGGTAGATTGGGCCGAGGACCCCCATGGCCGTTTGCGCATGGGCCAGTTCAGACAGCTGATGTATACACGAGGAAGATTCCATAAGACTTGGTGATGAAGACAAGGACTCCTCTCCACCGGCGTATTCGACTAGGACTCTTGTTATCCTAGGCCTCTAGTACATTATATAATCCGAGGCTAGGCTAGTCGATAGGCCATCATGACATTACTCATCACACCTCTAGGGTTTTGACCACAACATATGATCTCGAGGTAGATCAACTCTGTAATCATATGCATCGAATACAATCAAAAGCAGCTTGTCGGGTATTATCTCTTCGAGAGAGCCCGAAGCTGGGAAAATCCCGTGTCCGTGTTACCATCGATCCTAAGACACGCAGCTTGGGACCCCCTACCCGAGATCTTCCGGTTCTGACACCGACAATGGTGCTTTCATTGAGAGTTCCGCTGTGTGGTCGGCAAAAGGATCAATGGCTCGCCTGCAGATCAACTACGACGTCGGCTTCTTCGTCGCCGCCTCGACTGGTCACCTTGGCTTGACCGAGGACTGTGCCCTACCTCCAATCATCTTGTTCGGATGTGGGCCTTTGTCGGTGTACAAAAGTAGGGGTCCCTTTTTGCACCCATTTACTTGTGCACGGGCAGTCACAACCCCACACCCTGACCATGCTTGGCGGGGCGGGAGAAGCAAGGGCACGAGACAACTAGATCAACGCCAAGACCAGAGACACAAAGAGCAAGAGGGCGAGATGGACTCTCCCGGCAAGACCCTTGCCGGGGCGGCCCCCGCAGCCCTGGCAAGAGCCTTGCTGGGGCAACTTGCCCGACGCCAGCAGAGCGCGCCACACTTGAGCCGAAGGGTTCCAACGCTATCAACCACATTGGAACCAAGGCTCGGGAGGCACCTTCATGGTGGCATGCAGATCTTTGTGAAGATCATAAGCACACAAGATCAGATGAGGACCAGAAGACGACGATCCTCGGCAAGATCCTGGCCGAGGAAATCCACGAGACCCCCGGCAAGATCCTTGACGGGGACGACTGCGATGCCACGGCAAGACCCTTGCCGAGGACACTCACGGGGCCACGGCCAGGCCCATGTCTGCCAAGACTCCACCGCCGTTCCCATACAGCTGCCAGCCCAACCAGCTGGGCAGGCACCTGCGTGACGACGCGCGGCCTCCAGGCCAACTTAGCAAGCACCCGCGTGGTGGCATGCAGATCTTCGCGAAGACTCTGCCGCCGCGCCTGCCCAGCAGCCAGCCAACATGGCGCTACAACGCCTCATCAGCTCAGACGCGCGTCGGAGCAGGGCGAGGCGGCAACAGCTGGGATGAGCTTCCCCGACGTCCCCGATAAAGCAAGAAGGGCACGTCGGCGGCACATTAAATGCGTTTGTCCGATGGTGCCAAAGGATAGACTTAACCATTGTATACCTTTCCACCTCCTGTGTGCCACTGTGGCAGCCCCTTTTAACTATAAAAGGAGGCCCGAGGTGTACTGGAGAAGGATTCGGATCTTTTGGACTACGCATGCACCACAGCTAGTTTGAAAGCTCAAGAACACTCAAATATACACCAAAGCAGGACTAGGGTATTACGCATCCTTGCGGCCCAAACCTGGGTAAACGATCTTTGTGCTGGCTACCAGACCTGCTCTTTGCACAACCCCGCGCCCGCCAACTATAGAAGGGATCCCAGTGATTCCATAGGTGTCGTTTCCCCCGACATCTTTGGCGCGCCAGGTAGGGGGCCAAGTGGTGGAAATCTGGTCTGGTTAGAGCAGCGGCTTCATCGTGGTCGTCACTCCAAGGAAGAAGACGGCCAAACGAGCGGCTTCATCGGCAGATGCAGTGAACACTCACATAGCGGCAAAAAAAACTTAAGTCATGCGAAATTTTGGCCAATTTCGTTTACATAAGTCTGTCCTCCCCAAAAAATCTTGTTCCTTGTATGGGAAGCCTGCACGCAATGGGACCCTTCCGCTATCGGCAATGCCCTTGTTTCTGTCTCGAGTCCGCTCGACAGTTCATGCGGCCGTGCTGAGAACGGCAAGGTGGCCTACCCGCCACTAGCAGCACTCTTGTCCTGTTTCGAGTCCGCTCGACAGTTCAAGCGACCGCGCTAGCAGCGGCAAGGTGGCTTGCCCGACAGAAGTGCCCTTCCGGCAGGGTGCTGTGGATCCGTCCTCAAAGCACCACGGCATGGGCTTACGCGCCGGCAGCCTTATCCCAATGAGCATAGGGTGCGAACATACAAAGAGAGATCTAACGAGAAGATAGCATGCACGGTACAAAAATATTGCAGAGTTATGTTGCATCAAATAATCGCTGCGGTTCTAACTTAAGATAAAATCATCTTGGTCTTGAACTCGCAGCTACGAAGAGAAATGGGGTGCCTAGTCCCGGCGCTGGCCCTCTATCCTCTGAACTCCATCGACGCGGCTGATGACGGGCTCGATACGCTCCTCGAGCGCCGCGAGGTCCACACCCTCTGCAAGCTCTCCAGCGCAGCGTCGAAGTCGAGGTTGGGGTTCCAGTACGCCACCTTGGTGAGGACCTTGGTCAGGGCACCCCAACAAAGCTTCCGGGCCTCATTGGCCAGAGAGGTCGCCCTGTTGGAGCGGAACTGCTCCAGGGCTCCGAGAACACCCTCGAAGAACAGGGTCAGCTTGCCGTTGGGACTCACGTTCGGCTCCGGGACGTACCTCACGTTTGGCATCCCCATTGCAGCCAGCTTCATGGTGATCCTGCTGGCAACGTCCTCGAGGCGGCTGATCCAGAGGTTATCGCCCTTCACGTAATCCGCGTGGTTGGTGGCGTCATTCTTCCGCAGCTGCCTTTCTTTCTCCAGATCCTAGGTCAGGGTCTCCTCCCGGGCCTTGATCTCTAAGAGTGTCACCTCAAGACCCTCCAGCTTCTGCTTCAGGTCTTTGATGGAGTCGTTGGCCTTGGAGAGCTCCTCAGCCTTGCTAAGGACCGCGACCTGCGCCTCCACCAGAGCACCGTTGAGCGTGTCCTTCTCCTTCGCCAGCTTCAAGGCCTGTTCCTTTAGCCCATCCCACTCCACCTCCAGCTCCTTCACCTTGCCGGCATGGACCAAGGCCTGGGCATCGAACGCCTCCTTGTGCTTCTGCTCCAGTTCCTGGGTCCGCTGCGCGACGAGCTTCTCGACCTCCTCATCCTTGCCATGGAGTGTGGCGGCGAGCGCCCCCTCACGAGCAGCAAGATCCTCCTCCTGAGAGTTCAGCTCGGCTTGGTGCTGGTGCCGAGCGGCCTCGTCCTTGGGGGCCTATTCCCTCACCACCTCCTGGGCCTTCTCAATGTCGGCCTGCTTCATGACAAGCTCCAGCTTGCGCTCGGCCAGCAGATCCTGGGCGACCTTCAGCTCCTCGTGGGCCTGGCAGAACCAGGCCTGGGTCTCGGCAATGCGTCCCGTGAGATCCGCCTCCGCCTTGTCCACCACCACCATCCTGGACTTTGCCTTGTCCAAGCGGGCACGGTGAAGCGCCTGGAGCTTCTAGAAATTGGCGCTCATAGCCCGAAGGAGCTCCTCCTCCTGGGAACCGCCGCCACCGGCGCTCGGCTCATCAACAACTTCAAGCCCAGCGGCGGTGAGCACCTCGTCATCAAAAACCTCCCCCTCGGTGGGCGCCCTGGTGCTCGCCGTCCCTGGGAGGTGGACGAACAGATCATCACTCACCTTCAGGTACTTGCCCGAGCCGGAGGCAGCAGAGGAGGAAGGCTGGTCATCAACCGTCCCCTCCTCGGCGGTGGCCTTGCCGGCCTCTCCGGCAGGCCCCTTGCCGGCCTCCTCGGCAGCAGCCTTGCCGGCCTCCTCGTCGGGCCCCTTGGCGGCATCCTCAGCAGCGGTCTTGGTGGCCTCCTCGGCGGCGATCTTTTCGGCCTTGGCCTCGGCGTCCCTGGTGACTTCCCCGATGACGGTGTCGATGTCCTCCTGGTCCGCCGAGGAAGGGCCTGGACACCAAGAAAGAGAATGAGGCGGAGCCAAGGTCGAGGCCCAAGAAGGAGAAGGAAGAACAATGACGGGAAGTGAACAAACTTACCTGCACCGGGCTGGGAAGAATTGGCGCCCTCCCCGCCAACATTCATTACTGGGGTGGGACCACCGGCACCCAAGTTCGTCTCCTCCTCCTCCATGGGCGTGGGCTCGGTGGTGGATGCCCTTGCCTGGGACGCCCCCGGGGCGGCGTGGTCGAGAGGGGCGACATGTTGGGGGTAGCCCTCGGCCGCTCCTCCCGCTGCCATTCTTCTTCTGCAAACTTGACAAGATCAGCATCAAAGGTACACACCCCAAAGTTCATCAATGAAGGAGTGAGTGATAGACTTACGCTGGGGGCTGAAGCGGGGGCTGCGTCGGGGGCTGCTCTCTACCACGAGCGGCATGCTCGAAGTACCCGTCGGGGGCTTGTTGCCCGTCGAGGCCATGGACCTCTTTGCCACCCTCTGCGCCAGCGTCTCCATGTCCCTGAGAAGACAACATCAGGTCAAGGAAAGATTACACAGGAGTAAAGTTAGGGGACAATGCAGGCGAGGCGAGATACTTACTCTTCCTCCACCTCCTCCTCTTCTACTGGCTTCCTCTTCCTCCTTGGGCTGAGAGACCCAAAATCGAAGACGACCTCCGTGTCGACATCAGCGGGAGGAGGGGAAGGAGATGGGGTCCGGCGACGCTTGGACAAAGAAGAGGCAGTCACCTTCTTCTGCACCACCGGGACCTTCACCGCCTTCTTTGCTGCCGCTGCCCTCGTCTGGCGCACGGATTGCTCCTGGACCTATTGCCGCTGCACGGTCCTGCCGGGCCGGACCGGCTCGCCGGAGCCAGCCCGGCACAGGACGCGTCTTTTCCCCACGATCGGAGGATCGACGGCCTCGACCTCTTCCTCGGTCGACTCCTCGTCCACGTCTTCAACTAGGGGGGCCTCGGTGTTGGCACCGCTAGCCTCCTAGCAGATTCCACCCACTGGGCAAGCTCTTTCTCCTCCGCGGCCGAGTCGGCCTCGTCCTCCTCATGGCCAACACTGCCGGCCTCCCGGGCAAGCGCCGCCTCCGCTGCCCTGGCGGCGATGTAATCCAACTCCTCTTTGGTGGTATCCTGAATGAGCATCGGCTCTTCGCGGACATACTTCTCTGACAGATTGTCGAAGAACTCCTGCACCCGCTCCGCCTCTGGCTCGGCCCAATTTGGGTCCAGATCATGCGTGTTGAAGTCCGGCATCATGGCGATGATGCCGGTTTGGCGAGAATTGTTGCTCAGCGGGACCACTCCCGTCGGCAACCCGAACAGGGGCCCCTTGGTGGTCTTGTCCGCCTTCGCAACCTTGCCGCTCCTCTCCGCCCTGCCGCCGCTGTTCACGTCAAGCTGAAAAAGCCTCTGGCAGAAATTGGCATGCCCCATCACCGTGAAGTTGTGCTTCAGGCCAGGGCGAAGCCTCATGATGTCAGCCGCGTTCGTGAAGAGCCAGGCCGGCCTCCCCTTGTTGTGCAGTGGGGCGATTTGGCGTCGGATGAAATCCGTCCCAATCATCTCGAGGGTGAGCCCGGCCTCGGCGAGGCGGAGGATCCTGGTGGTAGCGATCGGGAGCTTCTTGTCGTTGACATCGACGTCGCTCCAATCCTTACGACGGATTGGCGGACTCTGGCGAACTTGGCAAAACTCCTGTGGATCTTTCTGCTCGATCCATAACCACCGGCTCCGCCACTCCTCCCACCTCTCCTTCTGGGTGCCCTTCGGATACATCCCCTTCTCCTGGGTCCATGGGATCCAGGTGACGCAGCCGGAGATGGCGCCCCCCGCCTGAATGTGGGGATAGAAGTAGTGCGGAAGAGCGCCGTGCTAGGGAGCACGCCAGCGAAGCCCTCGCAGAGATGAGCAAAGAAATCCATGCACGCCACCGCATTTGGCGTGAAATCAAGGAGATGGAAGCCATAGGTGTGCATGACATCATTGAAAAAAAATCGGAAAAAGGGGGGCAGAGCCCGCAGGAGAAGTAGCCGACAAATAAGGGGTACCAATTCGGGCCGACCTTGGCAAAATCGGCAGGGATGATTTGCGTGGCCGGATGGCCCGTCGTCTTACTCCCCCACAAGGGCCTGAAGTAATCCCTGAGGTGGATTGCATCGACCATCGAGGGGTAGTAAGCAAGCTGCGTCCGGAGCACAGCCAGCTCGCTCTCCGGCACCCCCTTCTCCCCGACGTCCTCCACCACTCCATTGCCTCTGCTAGATTTGGGCAACATGGTGAACAAAGAAGAGGTGAGGTTGAGCGCAATGTGGGCGTGACGTTGGCTAGAGAAAACAAGAGCTTGAGAAGGAAGAAGGGAGGGACGGCGGTTCCGAGATTGGAGAAAGCACAGGGGGTAAATGGGCGTCGCGCCTGCAGTTTCTCCTTTTTTATGGGGAAGGCGCGGGCCGCTTCGTTACCATTTACCATGATGTGACGCATGAGGGCAGCGACCGCCCCATGCATGACCCCCACGTCACGCACGACCATCCACGCCGCACATTCAACGTGGGTCATGGGGAAGCGCAACGAGCGGGGAAATTACTGCGGTAAAAACTCCACCACCGGCGCGCCCGCGCAACGTTCTGGGCCTGGCCCAATAACGCTCCGCACTTATATGTGGCCCAGGCCCGGGGGCTCCTGTCGGTGTACAAAAGTAGGGGTCCCTTTTTGCACCCCTTTACTTGTGCACGGGCAGTCGCAGCCCCACACCCCTGACCACGCTTGGCGGGGTGGGAGAAGCAAGGGCACGAGACAACTAGATCAACGCCAAGACCAGTGACACAAAGAGCAAGAGGGCGAGATGGACTCTCCCGGCAAGACCCTTGCCGGGGCGGCCCCCGCAGCCCCGGCAGGAGCCTTGCCGGGGCAACTTGCCCGACGCCAGCAGAGCACGCCACCCTTGAGCCCAAGGGTTCCAACGCTATCAACCACATTGGAACCAAGGCTCGGGAGGCACCTTCATGGTGGCATGCAGATCTTAGTGAAGATCATAAGCACACAAGATCAGATGTGGACCAGAAGATGACGATCCTTGGCAAGATCCTGGCCGAGTAAATCCACGAGACCCCCGGCAAGATCCTTGCCGGGGACGACCGCGATGCCACGGCAAGACCCTTGCCGGGGCCCTGACAAGACCCTTGCTGAGGACACTCATGGGGCCACGGCTAGGCCCACGTCTGCCAAGACTCCACCGCCGTTCCCATACAGCTGCCAGCCCAACCAGCTGGGCAAGCACCTGCGTGGCGATGCACGGCCTCAGGGACAACTCAGCAAGCACCTGCGTGGTGGCATCCAGATCTTCATGAAGACTCTGCCACCGCGCCAGCCCAGCAGCCAGCCAACATGGCGCTACAACGCCTCATCAGCTCGGACGCGCGTCGGAGCCAGGCGAGGCAGCGACAGCTGGGACGAGCTTCCCCGCCGTCCCCGATAAAGCAAGAAGGGCACGTCGGCAGCACATTAAATGCGTTTGTCTGATGGTGCCAAAGGATAGACTTAACCACTGTATACCTTTCCACCTCCTGTGTGCCACTGTGGCAGCCCCTTTTAACTATAAAAGGAGGCCCGAGGCGTACTGGAGAAGGATTCGGATCGTTTGGACTACGCACGCACCACAGCTACTTCGAAAGCTCAAGAACACTCAAATATACACCAAAGCAGGACTAGGGTATTACGCATCCTTGCGGCCCGAACCTGGGTAAACGATCTTTGTGCTGGCTACCAGACCCGCTCTTTGCACAACCCCGCGCCCGCCAACCGTAGACGGGATCCCAGTGATTCCATAGGTGTCGTTTCCCCCAACATCTTTGGCGCGCCTGGTAGGGGGCCAAGTGGTGGAAATCTGGTCTGGTTAGAGCTGCGGCTTCATCGTGGTCGTCACTCCAAGGAAGAAGACGGCCAAACGAGCGGCGTCATCGGCGGATGTAGTGAACGCTCACACAGCGGCAAAAAAAGCTAAGTCATGCAAAATTTTGGCCAATTCCATTTACATAAGTCTGTCCTCCCCGAAAAATCATTGATGGGCTGAGGAATTCCTATATCTACCACCCTTCAAAATTTCAGCTTGATCAGACCGTCCAAACTCCGGGAATCTTCCGATTAGTTCATCACTTTTCAGATCTATTTTTAGCGCGAAAACGAATCTGAACCGAGTTCATCTTTTTAATGAACGGGTTTTCGGACATCCTTTTTGAAGGAAGTTTTTTATGTGGTATTGTGTTTTGTTCCCAAACACATCCCACTAATTTTAAAGTCTTTTCCAATATGATCTTCACCATCGCACCGGTGTCAAACCAGCCCGACAACGTTGCTCCACGACTACCGACCTGCGCTAGACACGTCGTCGCTTTGTTGAGCCGAGCTCAACTTCTTCGGATCATCATCTCGGCAAGCCGAACAAGAGTTCGGCATCCTGAAGGATAAATCATCACCAACCTCGCCGCCCCACGGATTACACGGAGCGGGCACATCGGCATTGCCGCAGGGTCACTTCATCAAGCCGGCATTTACCACGTCATGAGTTATGACCTGCATCGGCATGGCTGCACCGTTGCTTCTTTGAGCCGATGTCCATTACGCCGAACTACTCCAACACCTTGGCTGACATGGCAGCTGCAACATCTCCTTACCGACCTATTCCGTCACCTCGTCCGGACCGGGGGCTTCGCCATCCCTTCATCAACCTACTCCGGAGACTTCGGCGTTGTCAGCCGACCAGCTTCATCACGTTAGCTGGACCGGGGGATTGGCCTCGGCGAGCCAACCTTTACCAGCATCGCCATGCCATCGCTTCACCGCCCATCAGGCAATGGCTGTGCGGATCGAGTCCCAATTTTGGGAGTCACTTTTCTTCGGACTGCCACGACAAATAAACCAGGTCCTATTAATCCTAGCAATTTTTGCTTTTTTGGGTTTATTTTTCCCAAGGAATTATTACCCTGGTTCGTTCCATCATCTGTACACAGGTCTATCAAATGGCGGCCGCATTAACGACAGTTGCGTGGTGGTTTGGTCAGTTTCTGTGCATAGTTCGGCGAACGCCGCATCCGGAACTCGGACCTACCTGTGAATTCAGGCTTTGCCATGCCTTTACCGCATCACGCCGACGCCCTGCATCGACATTGACTTCGGCGCCAGGCCACATATATTTAAATAAATTATCTTGCGTAAATTAATTATGCAAGGATTTTTATATATTTATATTATTATTGTTGGCCTACACTATTTTACTTGTGCACGTAATGGACTTCGACTGCATCACGTGGTCTCTTTGGCAAGCCGACACAGTCGTCCCAATTGGCGTTAATCGTCTCACGTGATCACCTTGTTGGTCGTGTTGCCATACCGACGTGTTCGGTTGCCTCGGGGACTTCGGCATCGCCGAGAGAGCTCTACCTCATCGAGTGTTCGGCGCACAGGCCGTAAATGATTCGGGCCGGGCAATGTTGTCACCTCGGCGTACTGACATACCACGTCACCTCGGCTGGACGGGGGGCTTCGTCAACACTTCATTAACCCATGCCGGGGACTTTGGCGTCACTCTGTCGGCCTGCATTGGCCGTGCTATGTCACCACTTCGGAGTCCCGAGCTCTTCGCTCTGCCACCACGGGACCGGCTTGGGGGATGGAACCTTGTCCAGCATCAAGCTCGAACCACGTCATCAATGGCGAACACATTAACCAGCTAAGTCGCTTTCATGCTCAAAGTTTTAAAATTTTAACTCGTGTTCAGTTCGACCGTGCTCACATATGTTGTTCGTTTAAAGAAACTCCCCTTACCCATGTTAACTGGGGGCTCTTAAAATTTTCACGAGCCGTTCTATAATAATTTGTTTTCTTCTTGGTCGTTGCAAAGTCTTTTTCTACCGGTCCTTTTTCGCCTCGAGTGTATGGTCAATAGCCAGATAGCCTAGCTTCTCGCTAAAGCCGCTCGAGTTTAGTTCGCTAAACTGGCCTCGGAGAAGCACTCCGCCTTCGGGATAAGGAGCTTGAAGTCGTAGGCTGACCCGCTTGAAGTCTTGAGATCGGATGTGTCATGTTAAAGCACGATAGAAGCACATTTTAAAAAAAGACCAATTTCCGGATTGGCACCTAAATCTCGGTTTAGTCCGGACGTCAAGCTTTTACATAAGTTTTTGGCTTTTCGAGCCTATGGCACTTTTAAACTATTGGTGTGTTTCCAGCATAAGTCTCGTAGTGCAACGCCGGACACCTTTAGAGATTCTGCAAAAACATTCTCGGATATTGCTATATATGCATCGGTTTCGAATTGTGTCTTTGGTTAATTGTTGGGTTGCCCGGCTCCTGTGCTTGCCTCCTACGTTTCTCTTTGTTCTGCTAGGTGTGCAAAGGGAGAACCACTGCGATTGTGCTTCCAGCTCGCATGGTTAAGCACCTCAGTGGAGAAAGCCAAAAATAGACTGTCATAATAAGCATAAACAGGTCAGCGATCCGATGACTGTGTTAAATGACGGGCCGTTCTTAACATTGGCCGAAGTGTTTACGGCTTGACCTCGGCTGTCGCCGGACACTAACCAGGGGCTAGTAGCTGGCCTCCCAGCTTTAAGCTCCTATGACTAAGTAAAAGTTATAAAGCCCACATATCTGATTGCCTCGTTTCCGCTTACACAACCGCCTTCGGGCACCGAGACGTTGGCTAAGGGTTGTTTGTTAATGCGGAAACACCCTGCGTAGCATCTACAAGGGGGTGGAAGCCGACGATGGGCCACTTTCAACTGATAAACCGTCGCAACAGAGTCAAAATAAACATATCATCGGCATTTGTATTTAATATACAAGGGCCGCCTTCCGTAATCATCGTTATAAAGCCATAAATATGCATCAATTTGACTTAAGATTTCAGCAAAGCTGGGTTGCCTGCTCCTGTGATTACCCCTACGTTCCCGATTGTTCAGCTAGGAGGTAAAGGGAGCACCTCTGTGATTGTTACTTCGGGTCATCCATGTTAGTACCTCAGACTGGGAGAAGCCGAAAGCTAGCCATCTTAAAGAATATAATTGGTCGGCAACAACGGAAGTGAAAATTTTGGTCCATTAAAAGCCATAGAGATCGGGAACTTACCCCGAACTAAATCCTCAATATTTTCTCCTGCATCAATCGGAGTTGAGGTTTCATGATCATGATCGGCATGAAAACCCATAGAAAGGAACCGATAGCAGGATTATTTTCTTTGGGAGATGTTTCTTACATCAAATAGTAATATAACATTCTCTCCACATACCTTTGTTTATAAAACCGTATGGTCGGATTGCCTTGTTTGTCATAAACCTTTGCCCTTGTAAAGGCTTTATAAAGTAGGACAAACACTCTCCGGCCACTGGCCGAGGAGGTTGAAGCCGATGGTCGGTCAACATGGTGTTGTACAATGCGGATCCGAGCATTCATGATGTAAACTACTTGGATACATAGAATCATTACACATAAAAATTGCGAGTAATATCCATTTACTACAACCTATCTATTAAGTCCCTTAAGGCCAACCTTGGTGAGCTCAGCTTTCGTTAGCTCTAACTCCTTTATGAGATCTTTATTCTCTTTCCAAGCAGTTCCTGTTAAACACAACAAAATTTTCTGTCAAATGGAAATCGATCCTTAATTCGGCCACCCGTGCCCACATTAAGGCTCGGGGGCTACTGGGCTTCGAGCTCATTACTTATAAATATTAAAGGGGCACATCGATCCCCTAATCTGGTGTTGCCACCCGACCAGTGTCTCGGGGGATACTGCATTGCTTATTCAATTCAAAGTGCTCAGTGTTCGGCATGACCGAACTATGGGCAAGCGCATCTTCGGACGACAGTAAGTACCATCTGGGACTTATCCGGCATCAAGCTAATATATCATGGCGACTTCTCACAACCCTCTCTCAGGGGCCTGTCCATCGATCATTATTTCTAATATATCACACTGCGTTTCTATTCCTATGTATGCTGCCGATCTAGGAGTTGATCCTCAGGCCGATTTTGCAAATCGACCTGAGTCTAAGGGGCTACCAGGATTAGCCGTTTTATGTTTTCCTTCAGGTGCATCTCGGGTTTTAGACCGACACACACCTTCAGGGCTACCAGATATACATATACTGGCTATATATCTCGGCAGAGAATAAATTGCACCAATCAAAAATATTCACAAAAAAATTAGCCCACGGTCGGGGTGGTGCACCACCTCGGAAGCAATCTGGCATAAAGCTCGGGCACCAGTGGCTGGCTCCATAGAGGGCATTTCCGGCATTAAGCTCGGCTGAATTCATTCAATCTTTTAAAAGACCGAGGTAGTTTACGACACCTCGGACGCTGACCATCGTTGGAGCTTGGAAGTGGTCCGACATAAAGCTCGGATTCGAATGGCTCGTTCATTAGAGAACTTTTCAGGGTTAAACTCGGATAACCACCTTCAAACTTTTTCAAGCCAAGGTGATCTATGACACCTCAGATACAGTCTGGCGTTGGAGCTCAGATATAATCTGGCGTTGGTGCTCGGCTGCAAAAGATATCTCGAATGCAGTCCAGCGTTGGAGCTCGGATGCAAGAGGACACTACCGCACGGGAACAACTTCAAACCCGAGGTGTGGCGTAAAAAATAATAACAAGGCATTGATAACGGCCGAGAACTTAAATGGGCTCCTCGGATACCTGACGTGTAAACTCTTCGGATTCACTTTGGCGATCCTCAGGATCGAAGATGAGATGATTTGTTGAACCAGTTTTCAAGACCGACGACCGAAGATGAAGAACAGTTCAGAAGAATCGAGGAGCATCCCCAACTTGAAGACTGGTTCAGGGGGCTACTGACGGTGTCCTAGACTAGGGGGTGCTCACCACATCGTCTCTCGATCAGGTGGATTGGGCCGAGGACCCCCATGGCCGTTTGCTCATGGGCCAGTTTGGACAACCGATGTATACACGAGGAAGATTCCACAAGACTTGGTGATCAAGACAAGGACTCCTCTCCACCGGTGTATTCGACTAGGACTCTTGTTATCCTAGGCCTTTGGTACATTATATAAGCCGAGGCCAGGCTAGTCGATAGGCCATCATGACATTACTCATCATACATCTAGGGTTTAGACCAGAACATATGATCTCGAGGTAGATCAACTCTGTAATCATATGCATCGAATACAATCAAAAGCAGCATGTAGGGTATTATCTCTTCAAGAGAGCCCAAAGATGGGTAAAATCCCATGTCCATGTTACCGTCGATCCTAAGACACGCAGCTTGGGACCCCCTACCCTAGATCTGCCGGTTTTGACACCGACAGAGACCATCTTCATCCTACGCCTCCCACGGATTGATAAACCTTAGGTCATCTACTTGAGGGAAATTTGCTACTGTCCTACATGTCTCTGCGCTTGGAGGCCCAACACGAGTCTACCAGAAGAAGGTTGAATAGTAGACATCAGTACTCAAGTGCACTATCATGTCACCGGTCAACGCGGATCTCCGAGCCGGAGATCCTGAGGTCCGTCCTGCCTTCGGGCACTGCATGCTGTCGCTCAACAGTGGCATGGCGGTGCTTCACGACCAGTTTGCCGGCAAAGTGCTGGTGGTAACCATCAACAGCGACCGGCCTCCCGTCTTGCTGGACGACCTTGCCAAAGCTCTAGTATTGCCCACGGTATCCAAATAAGTGAATTGCTCGTTAAAGTCTGTCCGCCACCGGCTGATTTCTTCGCCAGGTTCCGGCCAACTTTCGTCTGCAGTCGTGTGTTTGAATCATCCCGGCATTTGTTCTGCGATGGCGTGCTAGTGAGCTTTGATCGGTGGCACCAAGGATGGGCTCGGTGCCCTCTGAGCTTGAGTTTTTAACAAAGCTTACCTTCCACGGCATGCCTCGACGTGCTTGGAATAGCAAGTCCATGAATGAGCTTATCAACGACCTTGGAGGTGAGCTCGTAAGTATGTTTGTTCCTCCAGACAGCTGGGCTCTGACGGTTATGGCATGGATCGATGAAGAAGCCGTCCACCATACTGAAGGTGATTGGGATTGAGATACCGGTGCAGGAACCGGGGGTTGTATTATTCGTTGCCACCAAGGCCGCCGCGGACCACGTTAGGGTGTACCTGTATCGAGTGTTCGTGCATGTCGAAGAAGTGGTCAATCCATCAATCGAAGTCCTACCGCCGCCGCTGGTGCCAGGGCTCGTCGACGACGTCCATTACAGGAGTCAACGTCAGACTTTCCCCGTGTTGCTCAGAACGATGGATGGCACAGGGCCTACTCCATCGCGTGGAGCAGGCCACTGCTTCTTTGGGAGAAGAGGCAGGGTCGGCTGCCTGGAGTGGTCTAATTTGAGGTAATAATCGAATCTTGTTAGATACTAGTTAAATCCGAGCTATCGGTGTGAAGCACTGATGTGCCAGTGCATTTGATTGTGACCTATTCTATTTTCGTACCTGAACTTTTTTTAGAAAGGGTTATACATCAACTTAATGTGCTAGCAGAACTTATTGTGTTGTTTGTCTGTTTTCTTTGCACAACATTCAAGATATTTCCCCGTCATTGATAAAGACGATGAACCATTATGTACGAGTTCGTTGGTTTCAACATAGCCCTACCCGTAGTGATCCAGTGCTTCCACCCTGATTGTGCCACCTGCGTGAAATTTTGGTATGCAAGTTCAGTGTGCTATGATGTTCTATATGATTGTGTCAACTATATAAGTTTTTACTGAGCATGAGCAATGCATATGGTTGAAATATGTATTTACGAGCATCGACCGGTGGGTCTCTCTCCCTCTCTCTCTCTCTCTCTCTCACACACACACACACAAGTGGGACCCGTGAATTATTTCTTCGCTCGTGACAGCTTTTAATTAGGTTCCACTGAGTGACTTCAAAAAGTTGTACAACAGCCTTGTTTGGGCCTTTCCGACGTCGTTGAATGTGGGCTGAGTAGCCATGTAAAGTTGTACTGTACTACACATGCCTTTTTTTGAATATCAGCAATGCAACTGGGCCGACAGTTGTACACAATATCCTAAAATAAGCGCAGCCTAGCCTATCTTTCTTTTAATAAAATAAAATGCACAGCCCAGTTCATTTTATATATAATAAGATTGCCAAGCCCAACTTATTTTTTTAAATAATATTCATATCTCAATATTATTTCTATACGAAATGCTCAGTCCAGACCATCATTGTTTTTTCACCCATCCCAGAAAATGGGTTCATTTCTACTAAAATCAAATGGCTTGTAAATTATCAGAAATGATAAATGCGCTGTATGTACGCAAAATTATTTTTGACCCAACTCAGTAAATAGGTGTAAATTATCATAAATATTATTTTTTTGAGAAACAATTACCATAAATAGTAAATTAGCTATTATTATTATTTTTAACCAGCCCGGGAAATAGATTATTTTTTGAGTCAAAGCCCAGGAAATAGATGTATTGGCAAACAAAATGAAACAGGCTATAAAACCTAAATAAATGGGCTGCATTCCGCCACAGCTTTCGAAGCTGACTTTGTTGCCCACTAGACGAAGCCTGCGCAAGGTGTTGTCCATTTAGTGAACAAAATGATTGAATGGTCTAAAACAAAGAGTCAACAAATTATTCTGACATCTATATTCATTGGATTGACATCCAACGACGATCCTGCTTCTTCAATCTCTGATCTAGTTGCTCTTGCTCCAGCCGCCAAAACCATAGTCGGCTGGAACGCCTGCATCTGCCTCCCGTGGCCGGCTTTGCTGCCGCGCAGGCCTCGCCGCCCCACTCTACTCCCAATGGTGGCCAGGTCATACCTGTACTCACCCACACCCTCTGTTATTATCCAGTGAAGGCAACCTCACCCGGCAGCCGAACCAGTCCATCATACTCCCCTCCGCCAGGGAATCCAGTGCCCCTTGTTCCATGACTCTAGATCGTCCCCATCTTAGGCCTCGCCGTCATCCACCACCTTGGTGCTCTTGGCGCGGCGTGGTCAACGTGGTCAAGGAACGCCTTCCTTGGAAGAGGACTGTATGTGGAGAGGCTGACAGCTGGGTGCATGGCCGCAGCAAGGAAGTGCCTCCTTATTACACGCAAAATAATGATTCCTCCACCTGACAGTGGGACCTACCAGAGAGGCCTCGCAAAAAATGTTTCCCCCTGACAGCTGGGACCCACCAGCTACATCTTCGTATGCAAGGAAGTGCGTCCGTATTATGGGCAAAAAATGATTCTTCCCCCTGACAGCTGGGACCCACCAGTTATATCTTCACATGGAAGGCAGTGCCTCCTTATTCTCCCTGACAGCTGGGACCCACCGGGTCAAAACATATGTCGGGTTGTCTGTCTCGTCGCGATCGTGAACGTACATACTGGTCGATCGGTCTCTCTACATCGATGAACCGTGTCCGAGTAAGGAGATGCACGTGTTGTAGTAGATGCACGGACGTAGCATGCCACACAGTCCCGTCTATATATATCGTGTACTCGTACGTATAGCCACCCTGCAAGAAATTAAATACAGCTACGTATGTACTTTAGGGCGGGGTCTCGAACGCGTAATCACGCATACGTACGGCCAGGGATCGTGTCCATGGAGAGGCAAACAGATGGCAGCGATGTCGTCCTATTCATCGGCAGCTAACCGGCTGGGTCGGAATGGAAGAAACAACATCGTCTTCACCGGGAGCCAAGTGACTGGGTCGGAATGCGTCCTGTTCATCGGGAGCGAAACCACTGGGTCGGAACGCGTCCTGTTCATTGGGATCCAACCGGCTTGGACGGAACAGCCGAAACGAGGTCTGGCGTACCGCAGAACGAAGGAAACAGGCCTTCTGTTCGACCGCGTACGGTCGAAACAGGGTCCTGTTCATCGGGAAGGGTCTGGCGTACCGCAAAACGGTGGAATCGGACTTTTGTTTGAGCTCCTACGGTCGAAATGGGGTCCTGTTGATCTGGAGGTGTGCGGCGTACCGCAAAACAGAGGAAACAGACTTCTCTTCGACCTCCTATGATCAAAACGGGGGTCCTGTTCATTGGGAGGGCTGTGGCGTACCGCAAAACGGGACTCCATGGGCTACTATTCATCCACCGTCGACTTCCTCCAACCTCCACCTGCTACTGTTCATCCACCATCTCCAGCCTCCACCAGATACTATTCATCCAAGGTCTACTGTTCATCTAGCCTCCGTCGGCTTCAGTTCAACCAGCCTCCACGGGGTCCTGTTCATCCACCCCCAACTGGCTAGGGTGTGTGGCGGCCTCCTTGGGCTCTTGTTCATCTAGCGGCAACCGCGTACTATATACCACAGGGTCCTGTTCATCCAGCGGCAACCGCCTATACACACGGCCAGGGTCCTGTTCATCCAACCCCCCACCGGGAACTGTTCATCCACAGCCAACCCAAATGGCTCGACTCACACCACGTCTCGACTCATTCTATGTATCGCGCGCGTGGCAGCAATGGGCACTGTACATCTAGAGGCAACCCAACTAGCTAGCTACGTCTCGCATGGGGGTTCGATCGGCTTCAGTAAGCATGCGGCAGCAGCGATCAATCTGGTTCAGTTAGCAGCGTAGGAGTCTCGGTCGGGTTCAGTTAGGAGCGAAGGGATCGATTGATCGGCTTCAGTACGTAGCAGCAGGAGATTGCTCGGGTTCAGTTATAGCGACACCGCTCGCACCACACGCGCGCACGAGAGAAACACGCACACCACACTGCATCGCTCGGCCTCGACCACCCACCGTAACCGGGAACTCCGCGATATTTTCCTCGCCCTCGCTTCGACCATGATTTTCTCCGTCATGGACGGCCCAAAGAATGTCATGCAGGTGCGTCTATAGCCCGCCCAGGACGAAAAGCCCATTTTCTGTCATGATTTTTTGTCATAGAAGTAGGAGCCCACCACATTTGTGACGATATCGGGTTTTGTCATAATTATCGTCATAGAAGTGTCATAAGCATGACATAATTTTTTTGTTTGGCCCAAAATATCACGGATGTGTCTTTTTTTGTAGTTATACTAGGGATCAAGCCCTAACAAAACTAACCTGATTACATGATGAATCTCATCCAACTCCTCACTGACCAGCGTGCCTACGAAGGAACTACTCACTCCCGGTGGGGAGCCTCATGGAATTGGCGATGAAGGAGGGTTGGTGATGACGAAGGTCGAAGATCCCCCTCTCCGGAGCCCAAAACGGACTCTAGATCTGGCCTCTCGATGAAGAACAGGAGGTGGATACAGGGTCTGCGGGGCCACCAGGTGGGCACAACCCTTATTTTTTCTATACAAATAGGTATTTATGGAGTTGGATTTAGGGTCTGCGGGGCCACCAGGTGGGCACAACCCACCTGGGTGCGCCCTGGTGGATTGTGCTCACCCAGGGGCCCCCTCCGGTGGTTCTTGGCTCTAGTAATTCTCTTTTATTATATAAAAAATCCTCGCAAAGTTTCGTTCCAATCCGATAACTTCTATTTCTGCACACAAAACAACATCATGGTAGTTTTTCTGAAAACAGCGCCAGTCCGGGTTAGTTTCATTCAAATCATGCAAATTAGAGTCCAAAACAAGAGGAAAGGTGTCATGAAAAGTAGATACGACGGAGACGTATCAATATCCATCTGAAAAGAGATGCTCTCACTTGCCTAAACACTTGGTTAGCGAAGAAAATTTGGCTTGCGAAATTATAACTAGTGATAAGAGACTATACGTGGTTAGCCAACGAGCTTAGGCGCAACTATTCAATTGTGAATACTTTCTTGAATGACATTGCAAGATAAGAGGGGATGGATATGATATATTCTCTCGAGCCGGTAAAACTTATTTCTACTCAATCAAGCTCCCCTTCGTTCCCCTGGTTTCTTGTTTGCTCGAGGGAAAGCAAATCCTAAGCTTGGGTGAGTTCATGGCTCGAGAATTTGTGATGATTTAGTAGTAGTTCTTGCTTGGTTTCATTGAAATTTTTATTACACTTCATATATTTCTAACGCTAATCCCTAGAAAGAGAAGAAAATCCATTTTCCCAATGTTTGGCAGGAAATATCAATTATGGAAGGAAACCAATGAGGATTGCTGCAAATAAAGCCTAATGGAGCAACTTTCATGAAGAGACTCAAGATAACAGGTGCAGCGGAGCAAAAGAAGGCGTTCCATATGACTGCAAGCGCCCGTATGAGCGGTCGTATGGTCTGCCATCAGCTCCACCACGTCTATACAAGCCACTTTCGTGAAGGGCCCAGGGAGAGAAAAGAACCTAGCCACCGCCACACCACCCAGAACAGGAGAAGAGAGGATCTGAGGAACCATCAAATATCTTCTTAGTTTTGATCCTTTAATCTCCAATGTTATCGTCACCCTTTTGCTATTGTAAGCGGAATTCCAATTTGGGAGAACAATTGTAATTTTTACTCAATCTCATCTGGAGATCAGGACTACTTGAGTTACCCATATCATCTTATTGTGGATCTCCCAGTATTATCGATATGATTTTCATGGGTTCTATCTCTGTTGTGATTGATTCCCCTTTTATGATGTGTAGTAATTTCCCCCAGGTGTCGAGGATGGAGGTAAGTGGTAAGATTAATTTGTGCCTATTCCATATGTCATCATTTGCATTCGTAGTAGTGTGAACTGTCTAGTATGTTGTTCTGTTGTGGTGAACTCTATGCATGTTGTCCAATTTAAGGGCCCATGCAACATGATATCAAGACCTACACAGATAACACGTATTGTTTAGGAAATATGTGACCTTTGACATGACAGGTGGAGATGTCCATGACGACCGAAGACAATATGAGGTAATGGTGATGCATTGAACTTAATGCTTGGTTCTAGTCTGAGGACCTTAATTGTGGAAACAAACACTCTGTGGAAACGGAGAAGCAGGACCATAGAATGAAATTTTACCCCGCGTGTAGGAGTTTCATAACCTTAGGGAGAACCGCCTACAAAACACATATATCAAGTGCTATGAGTACAATACAAGGTAACTGGTATTACCGTCGCACTGGCACACTTTATACATTCTCGCCATGAACTGAAATCTCTCCACACCTAATCTCTCCATTCCATGAAACACAACCTGTAGCCCTACTCATGTTATTTACTTTTAGTATTTCTTTTATTTGTTACCTCAATTCTTTCTATATTTGTCAAACTGATTTATCCGTGATCCAGGACAATAACGATATTTGTAGAAGCCCAAGCAGTTACTTCACACAAGAATGTGGCACCTTGTGTGTGATAGAAACGCTACCTGTAATACTCTCCTCCGCTCTTCGTTGGGACGATTACTCATTAGGATACTTTGCGAAAGTGCTACACTACCCTATTTGGATTGCAAGCATCATTGATCTACGCCGGACAACGAGGAATGCAAGCATAAGTAAGAGAAGTGTGTACATTCATGACCGTGAAGGTATGTCCTACAACTCCCATCTTTTGCACATGAAATGCTTAGAATAAATGTAGTAGTAGTATGGGTGATGTGCGCAAGAGGGATAAGTCTTGATAATTAAAACAAAGGTTTTGTTCTGGTAGCGGAAATAATTTTGTAGCCTTTGTTCTGTTTAATCTAGATAACCAAGACTTGTTGTGGGACTAGTTTTAAAATAAATTGATCATAGCAAAGAATAACCATGCACAAGAGAAAGTATTCAAATACTTTTTTGTTGATAAAAGATTGTAGAGAAGATGATGTTAGAAATGCTCCCATAATGTTAATTTTAATAGACTTGATAGCACTTGTGGATTAAATTGTCTAGAGGAACTTAGTTGCAGGGTGAACGAGATTATGCCAAAAATCTGTGTGGTACCCCTTGCATGGTGCTTGAACTTCTTGCTGCTGCCATGGCCCTGTTGCTATATGCACGTGTATGTGTGTATCTGTGGCTTCGTCACCTTTCTTGATGTAATGCTGAGAACTCTGCTGGCCAATGAATGATCCACCAGGGTTTCAGCTCGGATTTTGGCTATGAGTTTCTTACCATACGTAGTGGCAACACTTCAATAGAATATTATCTAGCATTCTCTTGAATGCTTGTGTATGTGGTGAGGGAGTCCTGGATTAGGGGGTCCTCGGACAGCCGGACTATATACTTTGGCCGGACTGTTGGACTATGAAGATACAAGATTGAAGACTTCGTCCCGTGTCCGGGTGGGACTCTCCTTTGCGTGGAAGGCAAGCTTGGCAATTCGGATATGTGGATCTCCTCCCTTGTAACCGACTCTGTGTAACCCTAGCCCCCTCCGGTGTCTATATAAACCTGAGGGTTTAGTCCGTAGAACAACAACAATCATAATCATAGGCTAGCTTCTAGGGTTTAGCCTCTACGATCTCGTGGTAGATCAACTCTTGTAATACTCATATCATCAAGATCAATCAAGCAGGAAATAGGGTATTACCTCCATCGAGAGGGCCCAAACCTGGGTAAACATTGTGTCCCCCGCCTCCTGTTAGCATCCGCCTTAGACGCATAGTTCGGGACCCCCTACCCGAGATCCGCCGGTTTTGACACCGACATTGGTGCTTTCATTGAGAGTTCCACTGTGTCATCACGATAAAGGCTTGATGGCTCCTTCGATCATCGGCAGCGATGTGATCCAGGGTGAGGTTTTTCTCCCCAGACAGATCTTCATATTCGGCGGCTTCATACTGCGGGCCAACTCGCATGGCCGTCTGGAGCAGATCGAGAGCTACGCCCCTGGCCGTCAGGTCAGGTTTGGAAGCTTGAACTATGCTGCCGACATATGCGGAGACTTGATCTTCGATGGATTCGAGCCCATGTCAGGTGCGCCGCACAGTCACGACGAGCATGACTTAGCTCTGTCGTCGGACAGTGCTCGGGAGATCGCACTTGTGGCTACTCCGGCCCTCAATCCGGAGTAGATCGCGCCGTCCGAGGACGGGCGGATGGACCCTGCCACGGAGGCCGCACACTCAGCGGCGATAGAGCCGAATACGGACTTTGCCTCCTATGAGACCTGTGTTGCCGGACCCTTGGGTTCGTCCCCGGCCACGGGCTCCGAACCGCCTGCGTCCGTGCCTATCGAATCTGATTGGGCACCGATCATGGAGTTTGCCTCCGCAGATATCTTTCAGCACTCGCCCTTGGGCGACGTGCTAAATTCATTGAGGTCTCTCTCCTTGTCAGGAGACCCTTGGCCGAACTATGTCCGGCTTGAGTGGGAAGCAGACGATGAAGAAATTCATTCCCCACCCACCACCCACTTAGTAGCCACTGTCAACGACTTAACCGACATGCTCGATTTCGACTCCGAAGACATCAACGGTATGGACGACGATGCATGAGAAGAACAGGAACCACCGCCCACAGGGTGCTGGACTGCCACTTCATCATATGATATATACATGGTGGACACCCCCAAAGAAAGCGATGGCAATAAGGCAACGGAGGATAATACCCTCGAGAAGCAATCTAAGCACCAGCGTGATCGGCGCCGCTCTAAGCCCCGCCATAGCAAAAGCAGCGATACCGGCACAAGAGACAATAACGCTGTGGATAGTGCCGAAGACAAAGACAATCCCCTCCAGCCAGGCTTCGAGCGGGAGGATGGGCAAGCTAGCCCTAAGGAACAGGTGACAGACGGAGAATCAGAGGATGACAATCACATGCCCCTCTCCGAAGACGAGGTGAGCCTCGGCGACGAAGAATTTATCGTGCCTGAGGATCCCGTCGAGCAGGAGCGCTTCAAGCGCCGGCTTATAGCCACAACAAAAAGCCTGAAGAAAAAAGCAGCAGCAGCTTCAAGCTGATCAAGATCTGCTAGCGGATAGATGGACCGAGGTCCTGCCGGCCGAGGAATACGAACTCGAACGCCCAACCAAAAGTTACCCAAAGCGCAGGTTGCTAACCCAACTCGAGGAGGAAGCATTAAAGCCTACACTACTAGCGTATGATGCGGCTGACCGGCCACCTCGTGGCCGAGACAAAGCGGCATATCAGCCCGAAGTCCAGCCCGCACCCCGTCGCCAGTCAAACAAAAAAACCAAGGCCCGGGGCAACACGCAGGACCTGCGAGACGTATTGGAAAACAAAGCAGGACACACAAGATCGATCTACGGATCACGGGGGCGCGCCCCAACGCGTGACGACGACCGTCACGTCGGATATACTAAAATCAAATCCGGCTGGGCCGAATACAGCAGACAAGACTCGTATGAACTGCGTCGTGACATAGCCCGGCACAGAGGCGCCGCACACCCCCTATGCTTCACTGACGAAGTAATGGATCACGAATTCCCAGAAGGATTTAAACCCGTGAACATTGAATCATATGATGGTACAACAGACCCCGCGGTATGGATTGAACATTTCCTCCTCCACACCCACATGGCCGCGGTGACGATCTACACGCCATCAAATACCTCCCATAAAAACTCAAAGGGCCGGCTCGTCATTGGCTGAATAGCCTACCGGCAAACTCCATTGGCAGTTGGGAGAATTTGGAAGACGCATTCCTTGACAACTTCCAGGGCACTTATGTGCGACCACCGGATGCTGATGACTTGAGTCACATAACCCAACAGCCAGGGGAATCAGCCAGGAAATTTTGGACTCGGTTCCTAACTAAAAAGAACCAAATTTTCGACTGTCCGGATGCCGAGGCCTTAGCGGCATTTAAGCATAACATCCGCGACGAGTGGCTCGCCCAACACCTCGGCCTAGCGAAGCCAAAATCCATGGCAGCCCTGACGACACTCATGACCTGCTTTTGTGCAGGCGAGGACAGCTGGCTGGCTCGCAGCAACAACACATCAAGAAATCCTGGCAATTCAGATGCCAAAGATAGCAACGGCAGGCCACGTCGTAACAGACACAAGCACCGGAACAACAGCGACAATGCCGAAGACACGGCAGTCAATGCCGGAATCAGTGGCTCTAAATCCGGTCAGCGGAAAAAGCCGTTCAAAAGAAGCAATCCGGGCCCGTCCAGTTTGGACCGCATACTCGATCGCTCGTGTCAAATTCACGGCACCCCCGATAAGCCAGCCAACCACACCAACAGAGAATGCTGGGTGTTCAAACAGGCCGACAAGATGAATGCTGAAAACAAGGAAAAGGGGCTGCATAGCGATGACGAGGAGGAGCCCCTGCCGCCGAACACAGGAGGACAGAAGAAATTTTCTTCCCAAGTGAAAACGGTGAACATGATATACGCAACCCATATTCCCAAGCGGGAACGGAAGCGTGCACTAAGGGACGTCTATGCGATGGAGCCAGTCGCCCCAAAGTTCAACCGATGGTCTTCTTGTCCGATCACTTTCGATCGCAGGGACCACCCCACTAGTATCCATCATGGCGGTTCTGCCGCACTGGTCCTTGACCCCATCATTGATGGATTTGACCTCACTCGAGTCCTTATGGACGGTGGCAGCAGCCTAAACCCGCTCTATCAGGATATAGTGCACAAAATGGGTATCGACCCCTCGAGGATCAAACCCACAAAAACCACCTTTAAAGGTGTCATACCAGGTGTAGAGGCCCGTTGCACGGGCTCAATCACACTGGAAGTGGTCTTCAGATCTCCGGACAACTTCCGAAGCGAGGAGTTAATCTTCGATATCATCCCCTTCCGCAGCGGCTATCACGCACTGCTCGGACGAACCGCATTCACCAGATTCAACGCGGTACCACATTATGCATACCTCAAGCTCAAAATGCCAGGACCTCGCGGTGTTATAACAGTTAATGGAAACACAGAATGCTCGCTCCGTACGGAGGAGCACACTGCGGCCCTCGCTGCAGAAGTGCAAAGCAGCCTTCCGAGACAAACTGCCAATTCGGCGATAAAGCCCCCGGACACCTTCAAGCGGATCCGGAGTACCCTGCAACAGGATCGCCTGGCACGTTCAGAGCTCGCCTAGCAATTCGGCCTCCGTCCTAGTCCCAGTCAAGCGGCGAAGTTTGCACCGCGCGTACATAATTACGGCTCAACCCCCTCAGGACCCGTATATCTTTAACATTTTCTCCCTTTCAGGACCCTATTCTCTGAAGGCCCTCTCCGATCGCCAGATTATCGGACGCGTCACAGGAAGGAAACACCAAGGAAGCACGAAGCTTTGACGTACAAGGGAATCCCCAGGTGGTCTCTGATAATGATCGCTATACCTAATTTACATACCCACACGCAGCTTGCCCTTGGATAGGACATGTCAAATAGTCCTATTTTTACTTATTGCACTACTTGTATACATACGCTTTGACGTATCATTTAAATAACAATGTACATCATTAGCTCATTATTGCATTCCTTCATCTTTTTTCCCTGTCTGCTTGTTTACGAAAAATTGCACCCGTACATTCTGATACGTCTAGTGTGCCAGGGGCTTCAGTGTACCCCATAACACGGCAAGAAAAGTCTGAACACTTTTGACAGTGCGGCACCCCAAACTTATAGCATTATATGCATTAGCTCCGAATCATGTCTTGGGTCAATAGTTGGGTTTGCCCGGCTCCCATGTTTTGGTACCTTATGTTCCGCTATATCGGCTAAGGTAGCACTGGGAGAACTACTGCGATTGTGTCCTGGTTCTTCCGGACGAGCACCTCAGTAGAGAAAGCCGAAAACTGACTGCCATGATGCGGCGAGAGCTGGTCGCTGTTCGAGAGGTCTCAAATCCTTAAAGGTTTTTTCCGCTTCGGGCGAGGAGTCGGCCTTGTCCGATTTAGGCATACATAGCACCCCAAGTTCGGCCTTCCGAATACTAGTGGCTTCGCCAAAATTTAAAATTGTAGACTTCTATGGCTAAGTGAGAGTGATAAAGTTGTATAGTCCGATTGCCTTGTTCGCTGCGCTAAACACCTCCTTAAAGGACCAATTTTTTGGATAAAGAGTGTTTAAGATCTATCCCGAACACCTCAGTACTAGCTACATGGGGGCGGAAGCCGACGACTAGCCAACTCTCAGATTTTATAAACGGCCGCACAGAAGGTAATATTTTAAATCAACAAGCATTATATAGCGCACATGAACTCGTTTTCATATTACAGGATCACATGAGTACATTCATTCAAATATTACATCCTTAGCACATTCCTCCGCCACAAGGAGAGCACTCTTCAGGACACTATCATAATACTTTTCGGGGTGGCGATGCTCCTTGCCCTCCGGCGGCCCCTCCTTCACCAGCTTTTCGGTGTCCACCTTCGCCCAGTGCACTTTCGCACGGGCAAAGGCCCTGCACACACCTTCAATGCAGACAGACCGCTTTATGATTTCAAACCGTGGGCAGGCATTCACAAGCCGCTTTACCAAGCCGAAGTAGCTGCCAGGCAGGGGCTCGCCAGGCCACATCCGGACTATGAGACCCTTCATGGCCAGTTCGACCGCCTTGTGAAGCTCGACCCGTTGCTTCAGCTGGTCGCTCAAGGGCATCGGATGTTCGGTCCCAGTATACTGAGACCAGAACAACTGCTCCGTCGAGCTCCCTTCCTCGGCCCGGTAGAACTCCGCGGCATCCGATACGCTGCTGGGTAGATCTGCGAATGCTCCTGGAGAGTTCCGAATTCGGGTAAGTAAAAGGAAAGTTTCCTTCACATGCTTGCTTTGCATAATGAATGCCTTACCCGCCGCTATCTTCTTGACCGCCTGAATCTCCTGGAGGGCCTTTTGGGCTTCGGCCTTGGCATTTTGTGCATTCTCGAGGGCCGTCGCAAGCTCGGACCCCTGTGTCTTAGAGTCACGCTCCAAGGACTCGTATTTCTTGACAAAATCCTGGAGCTCTTGCTGCACCTCACTGACTCGGGCCTCTTGCTTCTCGCGCTCGGTGTGCTCCTTGGCCGCTTTGTCTTCGGCCTCGTACCACACCTTCTTTAGGGCCGCCACTTCGGTCGTGGCCCCTAGCAAAATTCATGACGATCCTATGATCTAACAACCACCTTCTTTTTTCTTTATCAATATACAGACGGGGTATCACTTACCTTTGTTCTCTTCGAGCTGCCTCTTGGTAAGGCCGAGCTCTTCCTTGGACCGCTCATGGTCCCGCTTCAGTCCGGAGACCTCCGCAGTACGAGCGGCAGCGGCCAGCAGTGAAGCCTGCTTATTCACATAGACATATTCTGATTAGACTCCGGTGATTATTATTTGATCCTCTGTTCGGCCTTTCTTTGCAAACACCAAACAGAGCATCAGGGGCTACTGTCTATGCTGTAACATTTTCTCATAATTTGGTTACTTACCTCAAAGCCTGTTAGGAGGTTGGCACAAGCTTCAGTCAGTCCGCTTTTGGCGGACCGAACCTTCTCGACCACCGCACTCATGATAGTGCGGTGCTCTTCATCAATGGAAGCGCCGCGAAGCGCTTCCAGCAAGTTGTCCGATGCCTCTGGATGGACAAAGGCCATCGGCACAGACGGCTCGCCCCCCTTAGCGAGGGGTCGCCTGACAGAATCCGGAACCACTGGAGGTTCCGGCGCAGTATCCGGCTGGGGACCAAACTTTCCGCCCCCGTCATTAGAGCCCACGGGAGTCTTGCCCCCCATGCGCCCAACGTCTGGGATGTTGCCTTGGGGCGCCTCTAGAACCACCTCCCCTTGGTTCAGTGCCCTTTGAGACAACACCTCAACGCCGTCCGTAGGGCAAGGGGAGGTGGCGGTCGGGAGTGAATCGCTGTTCATCACCGACTGGCGCAAAGACTCATCCGAAGAGGATACGTCGCTATGGGCTTTGGATGGACTGCATGATCATGTTTGGCATGATAAGAAACAATAAAACAAAACATACCAGAACTATTATGGTATCCGGATACTTACGACTTCGCCAGGGGCTTGTCCCTGGGCAACCACTCCTCGTCGCTGTAAGCGGCTGTTGTGGAGTAGTCCGGAAGGAGGGTCCTTCCCTTCTTGGACCCTTCGGCCTCCCCAGATGGGGCGGCCTTCCTTTTCCTGTCTCCCCCGGCCGAGGGGGGAGAACTTTCCTCTTCCTCCTCCTCGTTTTCGTGGGAGGGGGGCGCCTCGGTGTTATCGGACAATGAGTCCGATACAACCTTGCGCCGGAGACCTTTCCTGGTCCCCGCGGCCTTCTTCTCCGGCGCCTCATAGGGCGCCGGAGCCAGCATCTCCGTTAAGAGAACCCTTGCTGGATCTTCGGGCAGTGGGGTCGGACAATCGATCCGCTCCGCTGTCACTACCCAGTCCTGTTAAAATGGCGTGGAGGCTCAGATCCCTCACATGATTATACTGGGGAAAGGAACATCTTATATAAAGAGCTTACCGGATTGGCAGGGCGCTTTGCGCTGAGTCCGCGATCCTCGGTAAGGGGAGGAGGAACCTCGGCGGCCTTGAACAACACCTTCCAGACGTCTTGGTGCGTCGTGTCGAAAAGCTCTCGCAGTGTCTAGTGCTTGGCCGGGTCGAACTCCCACATATTGAATGCCCGTCTTTGACACGGAAGGATCCGGCGGAAGAGCATGACCTGGACCACATTGACATGCTTGATTTTCTTGCTTATCATGTTTTTAACACAGTTCTGGAGTCCGGTCAGCTCCACCGATGAACCCCAGGATAGGCCCTTCTCTTTCCAGGAGGTGAGCCGCATGGGGATGCCGGATCAAATTTCGGGGGCCGCCACCCAATTGGTGTTGCGCGGCTCGGTGATGTAGAACCACCCCGATTGCCACCCCTTCACGGTCTCCACATAGGAGCTTTCAAGCCAGGTGACGTTGGGCATTTTGCCCACCATGGCGCCTCTGCACTCCGCTTGCAGGCCGACCACCACCTTCGGTTTCACGTTGAAGGTCTTCAGCCATAGGCCAAAGTGGGGCTTGATACGGAGGAAGGCCTCGCACACGACGATAAACGCCGAGATGTTAAGGATGAAATTGGGGGGCAGATCATGAAAGTCCAGCCCGTAGTAAAACATGAGCCCGCGGACAAATGGGTGGAGGGGAAATCCAGCCCACGAACGAAGTGGGTAAGGAATACAACCGTCTCATGGGGCTCTGGAGTAGGGACGATCTGCCCCGCGTCTGGGAGCTGGTGCGCGATGTCCGCGGCCAGGTATCCGGCTTCCCGGAGCTTCGTAATGTTCTCCTCCGTAATGGAGGAGACCGTCCACTTACCTCCCGCTCCGGACATGTTTGGAATGGCTTTGCGGAGAAAATGAGAACTTGGGCGCTGGAGCTCGAGTGCGCGAGAATGGATGGGCAGGGAAGAAGAAGGCGTGGGTGAAAAATAGGAGTCCTTGTCCCTTTATAAAGGCAGTAGAAACTATGCGCCTCCCTACTTGCCCCATAAAATCACTTATTCCCCAAGCACCGCGATTGATGGTGCGGTTGGGTTACCCATATCCGTATTGATGAGAATCCCATGATAAGGGGAACACGATCTCTGCTTCGACAAGACGTGCCAATAAAACCGCCTTGCAACACGTGCAGTGGCAGGCAGGGAGAAACGGTTCATAATGACCGGGCCACGGCAGGACGTCACATTATGAAAAGTTGTCAGCAGATTAGATTAGTGGAATAATATACTCTCTGCGGTGGTGTGTGGAATTTGTTTTGTAGAGCCGGACACGATCCTTGTGTTCAAAATCTACTATGGAGTATTCGGAGGAGGAACCCGCCTTGCAATGCCGAAGACAATCCGCCCGCCGGACTCATCGTCATTGAAGCCTGGTTCAGGGGCTACTGAGGGAGTCCTGGATTAGGGGGTCCTCGGACAGCCGGACTATATACTTTGGCCGGACTGTTGGACTATGAAGATACAAGATTGAAGACTTCGTCCCGTGTCCGGGTGGGACTCTCCTTTGCGTGGAAGGCAAGCTTGGCAATTCGGATACGTGGATCTCCTCCCTTGTAACCGACTCTGTGTAACCCTAGCCCCCTCCGGTGTCTATATAAACCGGAGGGTTTAGTCCGTAGGACAACAACAATCATAATCATAGGCTAGCTTCTAGGGTTTAGCCTCTACGATCTCGTGGTAGATCAACTCTTGTAATACTCATATCATCAAGATCAATCAAGCAGGAAGTAGGGTATTACCTCCATCGAGAGGGCCCGGACCTGGGTAAACATTGTGTCCCCCGCCTCCTGTTACCATCCGCCTTAGACGCACAGTTCGGGACCCTCTACCTGAGATTCGCCGGTTTTGACACCGACATGTGTGAAATACCTGGAAATGATCACACGAGCTTGAAAGAGACATATATCAAGATCCGTAGTTCCCAAAATTAAGCCACAACAAAACTCTATGCACTATCACTTATTTGGCATAATCCCTTCATGTGACAACCAAACTTTGAGCAAACAATGATTGAAACAAAGTGCTTGAGAGCCATGAGGATGAGACATTCGTGGGTATGTTAATGAGAACTCTAGTATCATGTTTATATTTACATGCCTTTCACTCCCTAATCCATGTTTCAATGGCTCTATCAAAGAAAAACTCTTCCGTGCATTCCCGACAAGCAAGTGTTAACTAGAGGAAATATAATTGAGTGCTGCAAAGTTGTTTTATCTAGTAGATCAAAAACTTTGCGTTGATTATCTTTGCTTGACTAACACTTGCATAATAACCATGCTCCTCTTCAGCTATGCAAAGTTTTCAGGTCAAGAAGTGGAGGGCTATCTAGGTGTACCGATCGTAAGTGAACCAAAACCTTCTCGTATTTCAGTTTAAACAACTGAGTTCCTTATGATTCAGATTTCTCTCTATCTTGCTTGAGGACGATCAAGTTTAATCTTGGGGGAGTTGATGAGTGATATTTTTACACTCAGCTACCCTTAGTTTAAAGTGATATATTTCATTAAAGCCTAGATATTTTCTCTGATATTCCCACTAATAACTAACGAATACATATGATTCCACAAATCCTCTCTTTATTATGTTTCTATAGGAAATGGGCTAAATAAGGACGAAATCAAGTGAGAACATAAAAAGGAGTAAAGGAGGAGATAAAAGAAACTAGGAGGAGGCGCACCAACAATTCCAGAGTAGAAGACGACGTTCCATGCGACTACGCCCTCTCATGGGAGTGACTGGATGGCATGGAAACCGATGCTCCTCGTCCACCTGAACGACTTTTATAAACATGTCGAGGCTGAAATGTTCTCAGAAGGCTCGAGAGCAAGCCACGAGTGGAACCAGAATAGAGTCATCTTCGTCCCATCTTCATCAACCCTAGCCGCCGCCATTTCCCATCTCCATAGCCACCATCACCATCTCCACCACAATTATTCCTCGACTATATCATACTTGTAATCGTGTATCATAGAACTGGGGGAGATGAAAACGAGAGGCAAATGTCAAATAATTTAAATGAAAGTGTCGGCGTTCTGGGAACGGGGGTCACCAAACTTGCCTGCCTGCGGCCCACGGCGTGGCTCTGCGAGTGGGCCCGTACGACCCACCTTCACCAACAAGCACTCAAGACCCTCGCGAGGGGCCAAGCCTCACAAAGCGGATGATGCAAGACCTCCTCGGGAGCGGCCTCACCAGGCTGGTTCGTGAAGGGCGGAGAGATCAAGGCAAAGCAAACCTCATGAGGCTCTCGTGACGTGAGCCATGACGATCGAGACCAGGCGGGCGCCAGGCGGGCGCCAGCGCGCAGTGTCCTTGTTTCCTCTTTGGAGTTAAGGAGGCAAGCGCAGGCGAGGAGTTCCGAGGCATCAGGCAAAGGTTTCCATATCGGTGCAACGAGACCAAGACCAGCAGGACGGTAGGACGGAGGTCACCGTGGAGCCCAAGACGGCGTCACCACCAGAGCCTTTGGCAGGCGAAGACTACTTTTGACAGGATAAGTTATACTAGCTGTCCCCTTTCAAATTGGCCATTGTGGGATCCCTTCCCGCTCAATATTTGGGAAGAGGACCAGGGCCTCTATTAATAGGACTAGCCACCACAGTAGGAGGGGATCGATCGGTCTCATCTTGAGCAATCCTCACCCACACAAGTTCACCAAGCACACGAACACCTCTCCTCAGGAGGCCGTTCTTCCCCTTGTACTGTTCATTCTCAGACCAAGAGGCAATCCACCACCACACACCGGAGTAGGGTATTACACCACAATGGTGACCCGAACCAGTATAAATCTTGTGTCCCTTGTGTTGCGAGTTCGTCGAGCTAGCCTAGAGATCGCAGAGTGTGTGAGGGCGTGATCTGTGAGGGAGAGATCTTCGCGCGCACCCAGATTCGAACCTTAAGGGTTTTGCCGGAACCCGAGATCCGACATTTGGCGCGCCAGGTAGGGGTGCGCCATAGCTTTCCTTCCATCGATCCGCGCTCCGCCGCCACCGCGCTTCGCCCCCATCGCAGGCATCTCGCTCCGACGACTTATGCCGACGATGGGGCCAGGGGGCTCCGAGCCTTGGCCCCCGCCCTGCGGCAGGTGCAGTGGCCGCCCAAGTTCAAGCCGGAGATGCTGCTGCGCTACAATGTCTCGGCGAATCCGTCGGCTTTCTTGCGGGCGTACGAGGAGGCCATCCTTAAGGCCAGGGGCGACGACAAGGCCATGGCCAACTGGCTGCCCATGGCCCTCACTGGCGCACCGCGTGCCTGGCTGCTCAACCTCCCCGGATCCACGGCGGCATCTTGGGAGGAGCTATGCGGTCTCTTCGCTGCGCACTGTGCGACACCGGCGCACCACGCGGTCGCGGCCCTCCTCGGCGGCTCGCAAGCACCGCCCTCGGATTGCCACATCAAGCCGTTCCTTCGCCAGATTGGCACCGCCTCCAAGCACCCGGGGGATCCGCCGGGCTGGGCCGCGCCCGACACCGAGCTCACCTTCGACTCAGAGGACCACCCCGTCACCACCGCCGGCTCGGGTATGCTTCCAATGCTTTGCACGGCCGCCATATGCAACGTGGCCATCACCAAGACCCTCATCGACGGCGGCGCTGGCCTCAACGTGCTCTCCGTGGAGGCCTTCAGCCTTCTTCACGTACCGCTTGAGCGGCTCCGCCTCAACAAGTCTTTCTCAGGAGTTGGCGGCGGCACCGCCCACTCCCTGGGATAGATCCGCCTTCCTGTCACCTTCGGCACGCGCGAGAACTACCGCACCGAGCTGGTCGACTTCGACATCGCCCGCATCGGCCTCCCGTACAACGCCATCCTCGGGTACCCAACTCTGGCCCAGTTCATGGCAGCAACCCATCCGGCTTACAACCTCATGAAGATGCCTGGGAGCAAGGGCGTCCTCACCATCAATGGGGACGCCAAGGAGGCCCTGGCGGCACTCAAGCTTGCCCTCAAGACCGCCACGGTGGGACAGCCCGCCAAGGAGGCCAAGGGGGCCGCACCAACCAAGAAGAAGAAGTTGTTCATCCAAGACAAGGCAGAAACCAAGCAGGTGCCGGTCGATGAGGACGGGTCCTCAGGAGCCACCTTTACCATAGGTGCCGACCTTGACCAGACCAAGAGGAAGCGTTGGTGAAGTTCTTGTGCGCAAACAAGGAGATATTCGCATGGGAACCCAAGCAGCTGGTGGGGGTCCCGAGAGAGGTGATTCCACATCACTTAAAGGTGTGCCCCAATGTACGCCCTGTGAAGCAGCGGGCAAGACGACAGTCCACGGAGAAGCAGGCCTTCATCGTCCAAGAAACCCGCAAGCTAGAGGCGGCGGGTGCCATTCGCGAGGTTCGGTACCCCGAGTGGCTGGCAAACCCCGTTGTTGTGCCGAAGAAAGGCGGGAAGGAGCGCATGTGTGTCGACTTCACCAACCTCAACAAAGCCTGCCCCCAAGATCCGTTCCCGCTTCCACGAATCGACCAAATCGTCGACTCCACCGCCGAGTGCAATTTGCTGTGCTTCTTGGATGCGTTCTCAGGCTACCACTAGATCAAGATGGTGGTAGAAGATGTGGAGAAGACCGCCTTCCTGACCCCGTGTGGGGTGTACTGCTATACTTGCATGCCGTTTGGACTGCGCAACGCGGGGGCGACCTTTCAGCGGCTGATGCACATCGCCTTAGGGCGGCAGCTCGGGAGAAACGCGGAGGCCTACGTCGACGACATTGTGGTGAAGTCTCGAGAGGCGAGAACCTTGATCCAAGACCTGGAGGAGACTTTCGCGAGCCTACGCCAGGTGAACTTGTGAATCAACCCGGAGAAGTGCGTGTTTGGTGTCCCTTCCGGCAAGCTGCTGGGTTTCCTCGTATCCCACAGGGGGATCGAGGCGCCCCGAGAAAAGGTCAAGGCAATCGAAGACATGAGCCCGCCGCAAACCCTCAAGGAGATGCAGAAGCTTGTTGGTCATGTGAATCCGTTGGGCCGCTTTATCTCCAAGCTGGGAGAGCGTGCCGTACCATTCTTCAAGCTGATGAAGAAAAAGGGCCCGTTCGAGTGGACTCCGGAGGCCGACCAAGCGTTTCAAGACCTCAAGAGATACCAGACCAGCCCGTCGGTGATGGTGGCGCCTCGACCCCTCGAGCCCTTGGTGCTCTACCTGTCTGCCACACCCCACTCTACCAGCGCAGCTCTCGTGGCCCTCAGAGAAGAGCGCCAGGTCAAGGGCCCGTCAAGTGGAACCACCGGGCCGGACGGAGCGACGCGGCGCCAAGGCGAAGCTCCAGAAGCAGCGGCTGCTTCGGCAGACCACCAAGTCCCTGAAGCCGAAGACCCCGAAGAGACACCTCAACCCTCGGAATCCGAGGGCTCCGTCAGCTCTCCCGCCCTCGTCGAGCACCCGGTGTACTTCGTCAGCACAGTGCTGCGGGATGCGAGGGCACGGTACCCCATGCCTCAAAAGATCCTACTCGCGCTCCTGGTGGCCTCGCGCAAGCTGCACCACTACTTCCAGGGTCACCCCATCAAGGTCGTGTCGGCTTACCCGTTGGAAAGAGTGCTCAGGAGCCCCAACGCTACCGGGCGAGTTGCTGAATGGAACATCGAGCTGCAAGCGTTTGACTTGGAGTTCAGCACAACCAGGGTCATCAAGGGGGCTGCACTCGCAGACATTGTGGCTCAATGGACCGACGCCCCAGAGCTCGAAGCAGGCAAGGACCAATCCCTATCTCCAGGAAGCGAAGCGCCGGATGGCTGGGTCATGTACTTCGACGACGCATTCTCACGCCAGGGCGCGGGGGCTGGAACGGTGCTCATCTCACCTGCCCAGGACAAGCTCTACTACGCCGTGCAGCTCTGCTTCCTGCAGGGCGAGAAGGTCTCCAACAACATAGCAGAGTACGAAGGCCTCATAGCTGGCCTCAGGGCTGCGATGGCCCTGGGGGTGAGGCGTCTCACCATCAAGGGTGACTTGCAGCTCCTCATCAACTTCTCCAACAAAGTTTATGAGCCAAAGGACGAGCACATGGAGGCATACCTCGTGGAGGTGTGCAAGATGGAGAAGCAGTTCTCGGGTCTGGAGTTACAGCATGTGCCTCGTGGCACCAACAAGGCAGCCGACGACATTGCCAGAACAGCATCCAAGCGGCCAGCCCAAGAACCTGGCGTCTTTGAGGAGCGACTCTTCAAGCCATCAGCAACGCCAGCGCTCTCACGAACAGCGTTCCCTGATGAGGAGCTCCCTCAACCACCTGTTTCAGGAGCCCCGGCCTGCGGCCCGACCACGGGAGCGCGCCTGCTCTTGGCGCTCGAACCTTAGGAGGGGTGCTGGATCAAGGAATTCAAGGAATACCTGACGCAAGGGACGCTGCCGGAAGAGGAGGAGGACATGGAGCGTGTGGCCCGACAAGCCACAACATACTGCATCCGGGATGGTGAGTTATATAGGATGTGGTCAAATGACGTTTCCCTACGTTGCATCTCCAGGGAGCAAGGAAGAGAGCTGCTGGCTGACATACACGGCGGGAACTGCGGGCACCAGTCGTCGTCACGGACCCTCGTCGGCAAGGCATTTCGCAGTGGATTCTACTGGCCAATGGCACTCAACGACGCGACTGAGTTGGTGAGGTCCTACGAGGCCTACCAGTTCCACGCCAATCAGATTCATCAGCCGGCTCAGGGCCTCCAGACCATCCCACTCACATGGCCGTTCGCGGTCTGGGGGCTGGATATCTTGGGCCCGTTCCCTCGAGCGCCTGGGGGCTACCGCTACCTCTACGTCGCCATCGACAAGTTCACCAAGTGGGCTGACATAGAAGCCGTCCGCACCATCCCAGCTGGCTCCGCGGTCAAGTTCATCAAGGGTCTCGTGAGCCGTTTCGGGGTCCCCAACCGCATCATCACTGATAACGGCTCGCAGTTCACTAGTAATATCTTCAAGACATATTGTGCTAACCTTCGAATGCAGATCTGCTACGCTTCGGTGGCGCACCCCAGGAGCAATGGTCAGGCCGAACGCGCCAACGCAGAGGTCCTGAGGGGCCTCATGACCAGGACCTTCAAGAAGAAGCTCGAGGCCTGCAGCAGGGGCTAGCATGACGAGCTCCAGTCCGTGCTGTGGTCCGTCCGCACCACCACCACCAAGCCAACGGGCAAGACCCCGTTCTTCCTCGTCTACGGAGCAGAAGCGGTCCTCCCTCACGAGGTCAAGCATTGCTCCGCACGGGTCCTAGCGTTTGATGAAATGCAGCAGGACGCCACGCGGGGGATGGACCTCTTGCTGGGGGAGGAACGCCGCAGTGAAGCTGCACTGCGGGCGGCAAGGTATCAGCAGGCGCTGCGGCGGTACCACTGCCGCAACATCCGCCCCAGGACGCTCGAGGTGGGTGACCTCGTCCTGAGGCGGGTCCTCTCCAGGGAAGGGCTGCACAAGCTCTCACCCATGTGGGAGGGCCCGCTCAAGGTCGCCCATGTCTCCAGGCCTGGCTCCGCACGCATGTTGATACAGGACAGGGTACCCATCCAGAACGCCTGGAACATCGAGCACCTCTGGAAGTTCTACCCATGAAGAAAGGCCCAGCACCTGTGAAGAAGGCCCAGTGCCTGCGAAGGTCTCCGCTCGTGACACTCTCACGTAATAATGAGTGGGGCCGTACACACCCCGGAGTCTCAGGAGTGCCGCCCTCGGGCCTAGGGGGCTCCCTCCCACGTCCAAGTGGCAGCACTTAGCTCCGCGCTAGTGAGAAGACATGAAGACTAGACTAGGTGCCGGACGCGGCTTTTCAATTGCTTTCCGTAGTTGGATCGCCCCTCTTTAATCAAAGTTTGCTTCTGGAGTTCTTTGCTGCTTCGCCCCTTGATGGTTCCGCCGACTTCTGCCTTGGTTTCTGTTTGCTGTACTCTCTCTCATATTCCTCGTGAGGGGGCTGGACAGGTGCCCTCGTGAGTGTTTTTATGCCCTCGTGAGCGTTTCCCCTTTTTCTGCTTTTCGCGAGGCACTCTCGTTCGAGTCCACAAACTGGCGCGCCTCTCCTAATCCGTGCCCTACGGGTATCGCGATACAAAGCGCAGGGTCAAGGCCAGTGGCTATTCCAAGCACGTCAAGCTAAGTTATCCTTACATAAAACAACGGCGTTGCGACACAGCACAGGGACGATGAACATAGCGTTGGAACTAGGAAATCATAGTTCCTTGCATGCCCCTCCGGGGCCCCATACTGGTTTCTTCCTTAATACAGGAAGGAAAGGAAGAACAAGATAAAAGCGGCGCGTGCCCTCGTGGTGGACCGCGAAGTCCTGCTCTTGGCGCTGACCCGAGCTCACCCAGACCCCTCCTTGCGCTTCACAGGGGCGCGACGACGAGACGACCCAGTGCCACCTTCGAAGCGGGCGCGGTGGCTGGTCGTAACCACCGCTGCTGGAGCTGTTGCCGGGGGAAGAGCCACTGTAGCTGGACAAGACGCGGTCGACGCCAAGGGCGGGTTCGCCCTCATCCTCCTCACGACCATCGCCAAGGCCGAGCACCTCGTCGCCGTCGTTGACTTCGGGGCAGCATCCGGCGCGGCGACCATCTTCCCCAAAGACCCTCACGTAGAGGGTCGCATCGCCGTCATACTTGAAATGAAGGGTGCACCGCCTGCCAAGGCCGCGCGCGCAGGCAAACGTCTACTAGCCGCGGGCCAGGGCTATGTTTCCTGCGAAGGAGACCTCAACCGCGACCCAGTAAGCCATGCTGCAGCAGCAAGAGCCCGCCTGGACCTGCGGCCGACAGCTCGTCGACGAAGAAGCGCGGGAGCTGAAGCCAGTTGCCGGCCGTGTCCTCCGACCAGACGATGAACTCCGTCAGCACCTCCGCCGAGTGGAAGCGGGTCCAGGGAGGCCACGCGACCACGGCACGTCTCCCTTAATCGATAGGGCCGCCGCGACCGGGGCGACCCCCACCACGCGAAGCGGCACCGCCGCGGCCGCGAGGGCCTGCGGTTGGGGACCCGGTGTGCTTGTGGGGACGGCCGCTTCCACGCTTGGGCGCCGGAGAGCCGGGCCCCTCGCAAGGAGCCTTCCCCTTCTCCGCGGCGGAGAACCTTTTCGACGGCGCCATTGGCGTCGCTGCTAGCAATGGAGCAAGGGGGAAGAAGCGAGCGGAATGGTAAGAGATGGGCGACGGGGGCTCTGCCCCTACCCATTTATAATAGGAGAAGGCCAACCAGCGCCCCCCATGATCACAGGTAATGATGACTTTTCGTTGCATGTCGCAGGGACTTGTCAAGTCGGGCAGTTGCCGAGGCAGCGTGGGGAAGCGGAGACGCCCACGTCTAATCAACCGCCATGCGTCGACCAAGGCCGCAGGCTGTGGGGGCCCGCGGCGCTCCGCACTTGCCCTTTGGCTTTGCCACGAAGCCAAGTCCGAGCGCGTCTTGGGCCCGGGGGCTACTGTCGGTGTTCTGGGAACGGGGGTCCCCAGACTTGCCTGCCTGCGGCCCACGGCGTGGCTCTGCGAGCGGGCCCGTATGGCCCACCTTCACCAACAAGCACTCAAGACCCTCGCGAGGGGCCAAGCCTCGCGAGGCGGACGATGCAAGACCTCCTCGGGAGCGGCCTCACCAGGCTGGTTCGCGAGGGGCAAAGAGATCAAGGCAAAGCAAACCTCGCAAGGCTCTCGTGACGTGAGCCATGGCGATCGAGACCAGGTGGGCGCCAGCGTGCGCAGTGTCCTTGTTTCCTCTTTGGTGTTAAGGAGGCAAGCGCAGGTGAGGAGTTCCGAGGCATCAGGCAAAGGTTTCCATATCGGTGCAACGAGACCAAGACCGGCAGGACGGAGGTCACCATGGAGCCCAAGACGGTGTCACCACCAGAGCCTTTGGCAGGCGAAGACTACTTCTGTCAGGATAAGTTGTACTAGCTATCCCCTATCAAATTGGCCGCTGTGGGATCCCTTCCCGCTCAATATTTGGGAAGAGGACTGGGGCCTCTATTAATAGGACTAGCCACCACAGTAGGAGGGGATCGATCCTCACCCACACAAGTTCATCAACACAAGAACACGTCTCCTCAGGAGGCTGTTCTTCCCCTTGTACTATTCATCCTCAGCCCAAGAGGCAATCCACCACCACACACTGGAGTAGGGTATTACACCACAACGGTGGCCCGAACCAGTATAAATCTTGTGTCCCTTGTGTTGCGAGTTCGTCGAGCTAGCCTAGAGAACGCAGATTGTGTGAGGGCATGAACTGTGAGGGAGAGATCTTCGCGCGCACCCCAGAGTCGAACCTCAAGGGTTTTGCCGGAACCCGAGATCCGACAGAAAGAGATGTGAGTTTGTGATAGGTACTTGGTAGGCTTGATGTAGATCCTCCCCACCAACGGAGCCAGAAATTCTTCCTACTACTTCTTGAGCTTGTGTTGGTTTTTCCCTTGAAGAGGAAAGGGTGATATAGCAAAGTAGAGATAATTATTTCCCTCAATTGAGAACCAAGGTATCAATCCGGTAGGAGGAACACACAATTCCCCAATAGTTGCACCTACACAAACAAACAAATACTTGCACTCAACGCGATAAAGGGGTTGTCAATCCCTTCACGATTACTTGCAAGGATGAGATGTGATAGTGATGGATATAAAAGCTAAGTAAAAGTGCTAAATAAAATAAAAGTAAATAAATTACAACAACGTATTTTGTGTTTTTGATTTTGTAGATCTGAAAATAATATGATAAAAGATAGACCCGGGGGCCATAGTTTTCACTAGAGTCTTCTCTCTTGAAAGAAAGCATACGGTGGGTAAACAAATGATTGTTGAGCAATTGATAGAAAAGCGCATAGTTATGACGATATCCAAGGCAATGATCATGTATATAGGCATCACGTCCGAGACAAGTAGACTGACTCGTGCCTGCATCCACTACTATTACTCCACACATCGACCGCAATCCAGCATGCATCTAGTGTATTAAGTTAACAAGAACGGAGTAACGCCTTAAGCAAAATGACATGATGTAGAGGGACAGATCCAATGAATATGAACAAACCCCATATTTTTATCCTTAATGGCAACAATACAAATACGTGTTACGTCCCCTTCTGACACTAGGATTGAGCACCGCAAGATTGAACCCATTACAAAGCACCTCTCCCATTGCAAGAAAAATCAATCTAGTTGGCCAAACCAAATCAATAGATCAGAGAGAAATACAAAGCTATATAAATCATGCATAAAAGAGTTCAGAGAAGACTCAAATAATATTCATAAATAATCTGATCATAAACCCACGATTCATCGGATCTCAACAAACACACCGCAAAAGGAGATTACATCGAATAGATCTCCAAGAACATCGAGGAGAACATTGTATTGAAGATCAAAGAGAGAGAAGAAGCCATCGCGTTACTAGCTATGGACCCGTAGGTCTGTGGTAAACTACTCACACATCATCAGAAGGGTAGAAAGGTTGATGTAGAAGCCCTCTATGATCGAATCCCCCTCCGACAGAGTACCAGAAAAGGTTCCCAGATGGGATCTCACGAAGACAGAAACTTACAGTGGCGGAAAAGTATTTTTGGTGTGCCCTCTGGTCTACGAAGAATTTTGGTATTTAGAGAAGAAGAATTCGGGTTGGAAGTGCCCCCAGGGTCGCACAAGCTTGGGGGCACGCCCCCTGAGCTTGTGGCCACCTCGTGGCTCATCTAGCCTCCTCCTAGAGCTCCAAGGGTGTCTTGTGGTCCAAGAAAAATCCTCAAAAAGTTTTGTTCCATTTGGACTCCGTTTGGTATTGATTTTCTATAAAGAAAAAAAACAAGGAACAAATAGCAACTGGCACTAGGCACTAGGTTAGTCCCAATAAATGATATAAACTAGCACAATAATGCATATAAAACGTCCAAGATTGATAATATAACAGCATGGAACAATAAAAAATTATAGATAAGTTGGAGACGTATCAAGCATCCCCAAGCTTAGTTCCTGCTCGTCCTTGAGTAGGTAAATGATAAAAACATAATTTTTGATGTGGGATGCTACCTAACATGTTTATCATGTAATATTTCTTTAGGTGGCATGAATATTCAGATCCATAACATTCAAAACAAAAGTTTAATATTGACATAAAAACAATAATACTTCAAGCATACTAAAAAGCAATCACGTCTTTTAAAAATATCATGGCTGAAGAAAGTTATCCCTACAGATCATATAATCTTGTCATGCACCATCTTCTTAACACAAAGTATTTATCATGCACAACCCCGATGACAAGCCAAGCAATTGGTTCATACTTTTTAACGCGCTTCAGCTTTTTCAACTCTCACGCAATACATGAGCGCAAGCCATGGATATAGCACTATAGGTGGAATAGAATATGATGTTGCAAGTTGTGTGGAGAAGACAAAAAAGAAGAAACTCTCACATTGACGAGGCTAATCAACCGACTATGGAGATGCCCATAAATTGATATCAATAAGGAGCAGGGATTGCCATGCAACGGATGCACTAGATCTATCAGTGTATGAAAGCTCAAAAGAAAACTAAGTGGGTGTGCATCCAACTTGCTTGCTCATGAAGACCTCGGGCATTTCAGGAAGCCCATCATTGGAATATACAAGCCAAGTTCTATAATGAAAAATTCCCAGTAGCAATATATAAAAGTGACAAAATAGGAGACTCTCTACCATGAAGAACATGGTGCTACTTTGAAGAACTAGTGTGGAAAAGGATAGTAACATTGTCCCTTCTCTCTTTTTCTCTCATTTTTTTGTTGGGCACTTTGGCCTTTATTTCTTGGGCTCAATTGGCCTCTCTTTTTTGGCTCATTTGGCCTCTTTTTTATTCCTCAGATGGGACAATGCTCTAATAATGAATATGATCATCACACTTCTATTTACTTACAACTCAAAAGACAATTACAACTCGATACTAGAACAAAAATATGACTCTATATGAATGCCTCCGGCTGTGTACCGGGATGTGCAATGATCTAGCGTGACATGTATAAAAATATAAACGGTGGCGGAGCCAAAAATACTATGTCAACTATATGATCATGCAAAGAAATATGACAATGATGATATTTGTCATAATAAAACGGAACGGTGGAAGTTGCATCGCAACATATCTCGGAATGGCTATGGAAAAGCCATAATAGGTAGGTATGGTGGCTGTTTTGGGGAAGATATAAGGAGGCTTATGTGTGATAGAGCATATCATATCACGGGGATTGGATGCACCGGTGAAGTTTGCACCACAACTCAAGGTGAGAAGGGGCATGGTACCGAAGAGGCTAGCAAAATGAGGAAAGGTAAGAGTGCGTATAATGCATGGACTCACATTCGTCATAAAGAACTCGTATACTTATTGCATGAATTTAGTAACCCTCGAAGCAAAGTACTACTACGCATGTGAAAGCACAAGTACTCCCTGGGTGATTTTGGTAATTAATGTCAACATATCTCTTGTTGGACTAATACCTTTATCTAGTATATTTCAGATGAGTTCAACAATGGCGTGGTAAGGACAAGAGGATGCGGAACCCCTTCAAAATGCTAAGGACAAAAATTGGCAAAAGCTCAAGACTCTTCTTTTTCATTTTAGTGATCCAAGATCACATTGAGTCCATAGGAAAGCCAATACTATTAAAAGGGGATGAGGTGTTGCTTAATGGTCTACTTGCTCAAAGTGCTTAGTGATATTGCTCCAAAAATCTTCAGCCACCACAGGTACGCGTCGGTTCTATACAAACGGTCTTTAACCCCTTTCCGCGACGGCATTTGGAACCGTCACCAAGTGAGTGTGGGCGATAGGGGGGGTCCTTCCCACACGACCCAGAAATCGTCGGGGATAGGCCCTCCTGGGACACCAAATGAGCTCGTGTGCGATCGGGCGAGGCATCGAAACCCAATCATTTCCGTAGGTATGTACATCCCACATGGTGAATCCCCAAAAAGCATTTCCGTAGGTATGTATATCACACACAGTCACTCCAAGGAATACGTTTCCGTTCTTATGTACATCCCACACAGTCCATCCAGGGAAAACGTTTCCGTTCTTATGTACATCCCACACAGTCAATCCAGGGAAAACGTTTCCGTTCGTATGTACATCCCACACAGTTTTATGTGTAGGCTCGTGTGTGAAAGGTGTAACTATCACACATGCTCTGCCTTGGTTAACTGTTTGCTTTTATCAACTACATCACACATGATTTGATGAAGAAAACTGTGTGGCACTGGGCTATCCATCACAAGTGCTTTTACTGCTAGAACCGTTTGCAAAGTTCCATGACACATTTAGCATGTTTATTAGTTTACAATTAATAATTCCAGTATTACACAAATTCACATTTCATATCGAACAGCTGTTTGCCAATTTCATATCAGGCACATAAATATATTATAACATCATAGTATGATAGCTACATGAAAACAACATAATACAACATATAGCTAGTTCAACTTCATAAGAACAATTTATTCATTTCCCTAGTCGAGATCATCCAGGCTCATCTTATCCACCTCTGCTTTCAGTTCAGTAAGAACTTGTTTTGCACTGGCCAACTAGGAAAGTGCCTCCTGCTTCGCCAACACCATCTTAGCAAAGTATGATTTAAAAAATCTGAGCACATTCTCCACCTTCCTCTTTTTATCCCGCATCTTCAAATATTCTTTAGCGTTGACAACATTTTCTCTGTTCTCTTCCTCATACATGCTCTAGAGCTTCGCTAGGCACATCTTCAAAGACTGTGGCCACTCTTGATCAACCCACTCCAAATAAGAACACTTCTATTTATCGTATAATATTTAAAACTAGATCAGTAACAATTGTAGGGGAAATGGGTTTATAGCAACATAGAAAATCACCAATGCTTATTTTGAAAAACTGAAGAAACATGTTAATTATGACATATCTTCTCAAAAAGATCAATGTGCAAATGAATTAATTGCTACTGAGACAACAACGAAATTCTGGAACATCAGAAGCTATAATTAACTGCAACAACGCTACAAGTTCTTACTCATGTACAATAAATAACAAATTGAACATTTTATGGGGAAGGTAAATATAACTGCAACAGCATGGCCATAGTGTTTGGATGACAGCAAATTGATACTAACAGGTGTGTACATGCACAAATTTAGTAACATAGAACTAATAGCACTTAGGCCGTCCACTATGTATGCCAAAACTGGTGTAAAGACAATTGTTGCTACATCTCACACCGGTGCCCTGCACGGGCGAGCCGATGCAGCGGAAAAAATCAGGGACCTGGACTCCGGAGCACCTAGTCGCTCTGATGCCCAGTTCTTTCGTGCAATAAAGATTTAGTATTTTACTGCTTGGCTGCTTGGATGTGTGGACCAAAGTTGGCGGCACAAACTGCTGAAGTGGTGCCAAATAATTTTCTAATGGCACCGCTGATGAGATGGCAACAATTTTATATACTAGGTACAAACTGTGACACTGTCTTAGGATGCGTTTGGTTGAGGGTGTGGTATGAATGGGTTGGGACCGTGACAGTGTCTGAATCACATCTAACAAATGATTTGTAGCAACGAAAGAGGGTCTAACCTTCTCTTCACATGCCAGAAACTTCCTCCCACTGTCCACAGATTCAAACGCAACTAGCTTCACGCATGGAGATTGATGGTGACAACGAGCAGATACATCTTCAGCCACCCCGCTCCATTCGTTGCCACTGATGGTCCTAGGGAGCTACAAGAGGAAGAAGTGACTCAAATCGACCGCCGAGTAAAAATCCTTCATTCCAAGTCATAGCCCGAGAGAGAGAAGAGAGGCATACCCGGGTGGTGAAGGAGTCGTCGCCGGAGGAGGAACCACTAGGAAGGTCTTTGAAGAAGACCATGGCGATCCCGGCGGTAGGATGCGAGACGGCTAGAGCGAGGAAGCGGCTATAGCTTAGGAAGGAAGGAAGGAAGGAAGGAAGGAAGGAGGAAACAGGGGAAATGTGACTTGTGGTTGGGGAGAAAAGGGGGTGGGGAAAGGGGGAGGGGAGCGGGGGTAGATATTTTGGCAGTAGGCCAAAATTTTGGAAATGTGGAGGGAAACTTTGCGCGCGGTGCCGCCGGACCATTCACTTTGAATGATTGTGTGCATCGCAAACGATTCTTCTGCTTTACGCGCATGGGATGAGTTTGGTAATTCAAATTTTGGTGGAAATTTCCCCGGTTACGTCATTGCATAATTTAACATTGCTTGCTAATTTGGACACACAAAAGAGCGTACAGCAGACAAACCACACTTACTGAATCGAGCAATTTTAGTAATTAAATAGAGCCAGTTGGCCTAAACATTGCTCTAACAAAAGACCAGCATTAAAAACAAAGCCTGAGTACGCATAATTTTAACAAATCCGCCGATGCGTCGGCCTATGCATCGTCGGTGTGAGATGAGACGTCGATAACTTGTCTTGGCGACATGCCGCCGTTGGTGGACTCCGCATCCCCCCTGCTGAAGTCGACCGCGTCCTCGTCCTTGTCCTCGGCGCCGCCCTCAAGGTTGTAGTACTCGTCGTAGTGGCTGCGCCAGAGCTCATGTTGGTACTCCACCGCCGATTCCTCGACGGACAGACTCTTCTCTACCTCGACCTCGGCCACGCGCAACTCCTCCTCCCGGCGCTCCTCGATCTCCGTCGCCTCCGCATCTCCAGCTCCCGCTCGGTGACCTCATGAGGAAGCAGGTGCTCCATGGCCACCGCCGCCTTTTCGGACATGGGTTGCATACTGGAGTCCGAGGTGGCCTGGAATATCTTGGTCTGTGCATCCTCGATCTTGGCGTGGATAGCCTCGACCCGGTCCAGGGCGACATCGGGCGCACGGACAGCAGCTCGAGCGATCTCGGTGTTTGCAGCCGCCGTCGCAGTAGCAGCTGCATCCGTCTCGGCTGCTGCAGCTGCCCTGTCGGCTGCCACAGACGCCCTCTCGGCGGAAGCGGCCACGCTCAATGCCGATGCGGCGGCACTCTCGGCGTAGGCGGCCGCGCTATCGGCACATGCGGTGGCGCTGGGGGGGGGGCGACGCGACCATCGTTCGGGCCTTCACAAAGCGTTTCCACGGTGTCATCTTTGCAAGAAGGGGGTGCGGGAATGGGGATCGGGATTTGTGGATTCGGGGGTTGCCGGCACTGGAGCAGATGAGCCGGCGAAGCTTAAGGAGGGAGACTTAAATAGACCCAGATATTTTCATCGCAAACGGTTCCTAGAAAACAACTGTGTGTGTGATGTTGTAGATATTTTTTATTAGCTGTGAAAGACGAATTTGGAGTAAACTGGCAACGGATGGTGGTTTAAATGAACGAGAAATTTTGTAGTACTAATACAACTGTTATGTCAAATTTTGGAAAATTTCAGGGGTCATTTGAACTTTTAAGACATTTAAGTGATTTTCTAGCCATTTAATGACCGTAATTGAAATTTGAACTACATGTACATGCAACAGCTAACCATAACTGTCTGAGAAGTTATATTTTGTGTACTTGTGTGCGATTTGATTCCAACGGCTAAGACACAATTAAGCATGGAGTGCCATGACATTTAAATTCAAATTAAAAAAATGTCAGAAACACATGAAACCTTGGTTGATCTAATGTCATGCCGCCGAGATGATGTGGTAAAAAGTTTGGCATGTGTGACGAAACTTTGGACACACACCCCTCACAAACCAAGCAACTCACTAGAAGGCTCGTGGTTCCGAGAGGGAACAATGCATGTTTGATGACCAACGGGAGATAGCTTCCTCTTATAGCCTTCAATTTTTTCCTACGTGTAACATGCACTAATACAACTGTCATGTGAAAATTTGGAAAAATTTCGGGGGTCATTTGACCTTTTGAAGACATCTAAGTGATTTTCTAGCCATTTAATGACCGTAATTCAAATTTGAACTACATCTACATGCAATGGCTAACCATAACGGTTTGAAAAATCATATTTGTGTACATGTGTGTGTGTTAATTCCATGTGCAGTAAATTAGAAGGAATTTTAAACATATTTGTCTCACGACATGGACACATGCATATGTATGCATGGAGTGCCATGGCATTTTAATTCCAAAAAATTAAAAAAAAATCAGAAACACATGAAACCTTGGTTGATGTAATGGCATGCCACCAAGATGATGTGGTAAAAAATTTGGCTTGTGTCACGAAAGTTTGGACACACACCCCTCACAAACCGGAGCAAGTAACTAGAAGGCTCATGGTTCCGAGAGGGAACAATCCATATTTGATGACGAACAGGACATAGCTTCCTCTTACGGCCTTCAAATTTTTTCTACGTTTAACGTGCACCACTACAACTGTACTGTGAAAATTTGGAAAATTCTAGCGGTCATTTGACCTTTGAAAGACATTTAAGGGATTTTCTACCCATTTAATGATCGTAATTCAAATTTGAACTACATCTACAAGCAACGGCTAACCATAACGGTTTGAAAAATCATATTTGTGTACTTGTGTGCGAGTTAATTCCATGTGCAGTAAAATAGAAGGAATTTTCAAACATATTGGTCTCACGGCATGGGCACAAGCATGGAGTGCCATGGCATTTTAATTCAAAAAAATTAAAAAATGACCAAAAAACCATGAAACCTTGTTTGATGTATTGTCATGCCACCAAGATGATGTGGTAAAAAAATTGGCCTGTTTGACAAAAGTTTGGACACACCCCCCTCACAAACCGGAGCAACTCACTAGAAGGTTCGTGGTTCCGAGAGGGAACAATGCATGTTTGATGATGAACAGGACATAGCTTCCTCTTACGGCCTTCAAATTTTTTGTACGTTTAACGTGCACCACTACAACTATACAGTGAAAATTTGGAAAATTCTAGCGGTCATTTGACCTTTGAAAGACATTTAAGGGTTTTTCTAGCCATTCAATGACCGTAATTCAAATTTGAACTACATCTACATGCAATGGCTAACCATAACGGTTTGAAAAATCATATTTGTGTACTTGTGTGCGAGTTAATTCCATGTGCAGTAAAATAGAAGGAATTTTCAAACATATTGGTCTCACTGCATGGGCACATGCATGGTGTGCCATGGCATTTTAATTCCAATAAAAATTAAAAATGATCAGAAAAACATGAAACCTTGCTTGATGTAATGTCATGCCACCAAGATGATGTGTTAAAAAAATTGGCCTGTTTGACGAAAGTTTGGACACCCCCCCCCTCACAAACCGAAGCAACTCACCAGATGGTTCGTGGTTCCGAGAGGGAACAATGCATGTTTGATGACGAACGGGAGATAGCTTCCTTTTACGGCCTTCAAATTTTTTTCTACATCTAACATGCACTAATACAACTGTCATGTGAAAAATTGGAAAATTTCAGGGGTCATTTGACCTTTTAAAGACATTTAAGTGATTTTCTAGCCATTTAATGACCGTAATTAAAATTTGAACTACATCTACATGCAACGGCTAACCATAACGGTTTGAAAAATCATATTTTTGTGCGAGTTAAAAAATCATCAGACGATGTAAATATCTGATGTTCAAAAAAGAAAATGTAAATATCTGGCAAGACAACCGGCCCCCACACGATTGACACTCTATCTCGCGGCTCGAGGTTTGGTTGGTGAGTGGCGGGGATCACTAATCAAGCACGGTTCTGTATTGGAAATAGTCAGCTATTATGTTCACACACGGATTTTGCTGCGGGAATCGTGTGTAATTCAAACTACGGTACTCGTAATTTCTGGCGACCGGCGTGTGTACTGTTCCCGTCGATCTAGATTCCGGCCGCCAATAAATACTACCTTGCTCACGTTGTCCCGCCTGCATTCTCATCTACATCCTCCCCTTGCTCCTCTCTCTCTCTCTCTCTCTCTCTCTCTCTCTCTCTCTCTTTCTCAAATCTCTGCCATGGCGCTGCCGGTCAGCCCACGCAGCAACGAGGATTCGCTGCCCCCCTAAGGACGCTCACTCGAATAGCAGCGACGAGGACCCCTACGCACCGCTGGACGAGGTTGCGCCGGACCCCCCCAACTTTGGATTGGTTTTGGGGCCAGTACAATCTTTGTCTGTGGAAGTCGCTGCCGCCGGCTGAGAAAGCCAGGCAAGTGGCGTTGAAGAAGGAGATCGCGGAGGAGGAAGCCAGGTACCAGGCGGCATGTGAAGCCCGTGACGTCGCCTTGAAAAAGGAGGCGGCGGAGCTTTGGGGGCGGGCGCGTCGTCGTGCGAAGGAGGTGTACGAAGACGGGTACTTCGCGAGGAAGGTCAAAGGCACCGGGCGCCTCGTCGCTGCCTGGAGGTGGGCCGATAAGCTCCAGCGTGCCACCGACGAGGAGCTCTGGTGGGCGCCCAAGGAAATGGCAAGATCGTTCGCGCTCGTCCGCCAGCAAGAGGCAGATCGGTACGTCAAGCGCTGCGAGGCGGAGGAGGCGGAGTAATGCCTACGCACTGGGAAGACGTCGCGCACCAGGGAGCTGCTGGCGAGGGGCTGCCGGAATACTGGCCCCAGGAGGGATTATTAGTTTTAGTATTGTTCGTTTTCAATTTTATGCATTGTACCTACTAGTTAAGTATCATCACGTATATGTGCTGATATTATATATATATATATATTCTATGATGAACTAATGAACAATTTATATATATATATATATTATGAATTCCATTTTCTATCTGTTTTTGTATACTAATTTGAATCTATCTGTATCATCCACATATACAGAATGGAAAGTGTATATACACACATTGAAACAGAACATATAAGAATGAAAAACAGAGTACACACATTGAAACAGAGGAATAAACAGAGCAATACTATGATTGCTGTGAATACATAGCTATCCACGTTGAAACGACTCAACAAAATAAAACGCGTCCATGAGACCATGACCAGCAGCCCTTGCCTACGGTAGCTCTTGGCTCTGCCTGGACTCGTTCAGGCGTTTGTCCATGTGGTCGACATGCTCGTGGTACATCTGGAGCGTGATCTCGAGCTCCAGGTTGGCTATTTCATCGGAGATCACCAGCTCGAGGATGCGACAACCATGTTGCTCTACTGCGCCCAGGTGGACACCTGGGCCAAGGAGGCGGTCGAGCTTACAGACCAGCGCGTTGGCATCGAGCGGGCCGCGGACAAGGCGAACGGCGCGACCCATGCGAACGGCATGGTGGGCGTCTGGTGCAAGTACGGTGCGGCCGTCCTCTGGTGTAAGTACGGCGCAGAGGGCCTCTGCCCACTCCTGGCGAGTAATGGGGGTACTGACGGGACGTGTACCCAGCTGCGACGCCGTGTCGATAGCAGGCAAGCGCCGATGGATCCGCTCTTGCCGTGCAGCGCGCCGTGCCTCTTGCTTTGCGGTGCTCCAACAGTCTCGCCGTGCGGCCAGCCGCAGCCTATCGGCGCGGACGCGCCTAGCTTGCTCTGTGGTGCGCCATCGATCATGTTGTGCGGCGAGCTGCAGCCTATCGGCGCTGACATGCCTATCTTGATTCGCGGCGCTCAAGTGCCATGCGCCAAAGGTCTGCTCAACCCTGGCGATGACGCACATCACGGGGTCGTCCACCGTGTTGCCGGGGAGCACCTCGGCCTCGACGGGTCATTGCGCCTGCCCGTTGAGGCAGTCCTGGATTAGGGGGTCCTCGGACAGCCGGACTATATCCTTTGTCCGGACTGTTGGACTATGAAGATACAAGATTGAAGACTTCGTCCCGTGTCCGGATGGGACTCTCCTTGGCGTGAAAGGCAAGCTTGGCAATACGGATATGTGGATCTCCTCCCTTGTAACCGACTCTGTGTAACCCTAGCCCACTCCGGTGTCTATACAAACCGGAGGGTTTAGTCCGTAGGACAACAACAATCATACCATAGGCTAGCTTCTAGGGTTTAGCCTCTACGATCTCGTGGTAGATCAACTCTTGTAATACTCATATCATCAAGAACAATCAAGAAGGAAGTAGGGTATTACCTTCATCGAGAGGGCCCGAACCTGGGTAAACATTGTGTCCCCTGCCTCCTGTTACCATCCGCCTTAGACGCACAGTTCGGGACCCCTACCTGAGATCTGCCGGTTTTGACACCGACCTTGGTGCTTTCATTGAGAGTTCCACTGTGCCGTCACTGTAAGGCTTGATGGCTCCTTCGATCATCGTACAACTTGATGGCAATGATGCGATCCAGGGTGAGGTTTTCCTCCCCGGACAGATCTTCGTATTCGGCGCCTTCGTACTCCGGGCTAACTCGCTTGGCCACCTGGAGTGGATCGATAGCTACGCCCCTGGCCATCAGGTCAGGTTTGGAAACATGAACTATACTGCCGACATCGGCGAAAACTTGATCTTCGACGGATTCGAGCCCATGTCAGGTGCGCCGCACAATCACGACGAGCATGATTTAGCTCTGTCGTCGTACTATGTTTGGGAGATCACACCTGCAACTACTCCGGCCCTCAATCCAGAACGAATTGCGCCATCTGTGGACGGGTGGATGGACCCCGCCATGGAGGCCGCACACTCAGTGGCGATAGCGCCGAATACTGACTTCACCTCCTACGAGACCCGTGTTGCTGAACCGTTGGATTCGTCCCCAGCCACGGACCCCGAGCCGCTTGTGTCCGTGCCCATCGAATCTGATTGGGCGCCGATCATGGAGTTTACCTCCGTGGATATCTTTCAGCACTCGCCTTTTGGCGATGTGCTAAATTCATTAAGGTCTCTCTCCCTGTCAGGAGACCCTTGGCCGAACTATGTCCGGCTAGAATGGGATGCGGACAACGAAGAAATTCGTGACCCACCCACCACCCACTTAGTAGCCACTGTCGACGATTTAACCGACATGCTCGACTTCGGCTCCGAAGACATCGAAGGTATGGACGACGATGCAGGAGACGAACAAGAACCAGCGCCCATAGGGCGCTGGACGGCCACCTCATCTTATGACATATACATGGTGGACAACCCAAAGAAGGGGATGGCGACAAGACAACGGAGGATAATTCCTCCAAGAAGCAACCCAAGCACTGACGTCAGCGGCGCCGCTCTAAGTCTCGCCATAGCAAAAGCAGCGATACCGGCACAAGAGACAATAACGCTCCGGATAGTGCCGACGACGACGATAATCCCCTCCAGCTAGACCTCAAGCGGGAGGATGAACAAGCTAGCCCTCCGGAACAGGCAGCAAACGGAGAATCAGAGGATGACAATTGCATGCCTCTCTCCGAAGACGAAGTGAGCCTCGGCGACGAAGAATTTGTCGTGCCTGAGGATCCCGTCGAGCAGGAACGCTTCAAGCGCCGGCTTATAGCCACGGCAAACAGCCTGAAGAAAAAGCAACAAAAGCTTCGAGCTGATCAGGATCTGCTAGCAGATAGATGGACCGAAGTCTTGGCAGCCGAGGAATACGAACTCGAGCGCCCAACCAAGAGTTATCCAAAGCGCAGGTTGCTACCTCACCTCGAGGAGGAAGCATTGAAACCTACATCACCAGCGTATGATGCGGCTGATCGGCCACCTCGTGGCCGAGACAGAGAGGCATTTCAGCCCGAAGTCTAGCCCGCACCCTGCCGCCAATCAAACAAAAATACCAAGGCCCGGGGCAACACGCGGGACCTGCGAGACATATTGGAAAACAAGTCAAAACATGCAAGATCGATCTACGGATCACGGGGGCATGCACCAACGCGGGACGATGACCGTCACGCCGGATACACTAAAAGCAAATCCAGCCGGGCCGAATACAGCAGACAAGACTCATATGAACTACGTTGTGATATAGCCCAGCACAGAGGCGCCGCACGCCCCCTATGCTTCACTGATGAAGTAATGGATCACAAATTCCCAGAGGGTTTTAAACCCGTAAATATTGAATCATATGATGGTACAACAGATCCCGCGGTACGGATCGAGGATTTCCTCCTCCACATCCACATGGCTCGCGGTGACGATCTACATGCCATCAAGTACCTCCCACTAAAACTCAAAGGACTAGCTTGGCATTGGCTGAATAGCTTGCCAGCAGACTCCATTGGCAGTTGGGAGGATTTGGAAGATGCATTCCTTGACAACTTCCAGGGCACTTATGTGCGACCACCGGATGCTGATGACTTGAGCCATATAAATCAGCAGCCAGGGGAATCGGCCAGGCAATTCTGGACCTGGTTCCTAACTAAGAAAAACCAAATTGTCGACTGTCCGGATGCAGACGCCTTAGCGGCATTTAAGCATAACATCCGTGATGAGTGGCTCGCCCGGCACCTCGGCCAGGAGAAGCCGAAGTCTATGGCAGCCCTCACGACGCTCATGAACCGCTTTTGCACAGGCGAAGACAGCTGGTTGGGTCGCAGCAACAACACATCAAGAAGTCATGGCACTTCAGATACAAAGGATACTAACGGCAGACCGCGTCGTAACAGACACAAGCGTCGCAACAACGGCGACAACGCCGAGGACACGGCATTCAATGCCGGATTCAGCAGCTCTAAATCCGGTCAGCGGAAGAAGCCGTTCAAAAGAAGCAATCTGGGCCCGTCCAGTTTGGACCGCATACTCGATCGCTCGTGTCAAATTCATGGCACCCCCGATAAGCCAGCCAATCACACCAACAGAGAATGCTGAGTATTCAAGCAGGCCGGCAAGTTGCATGCTGAAAACAGGGACAAGGGGCTGCATAGCGACGACGAGGAGGAGCCCCAGCCGCCGAACACAGGAGGACAGAAGAGGTTCCCTCCAGAAGTGAAAACGGTGAACATGATATATGCAACCCACATTCCCAAGAGGGAACGGAAACATGCACTAAGGGACGTCTATGCAATGGAGCCAGTCGCCCCAAAGTTCAACCCATGGTCCTCTTGTTCAATCACCTTCGATCGCAGGGACCACCCCACTAGTATCTGTCATGGCGGATCGGCCGCATTGGTCCTTGACCCCATCATCAACGGATTTCACCTCACCCCAGTCCTTATGGATGGCGGCAGCAGCCTGAACCTTCTCTATCAGGATACAGTGCGCAAAATGGGTATAGACCTCTCGAGGATCAAACCCACTAAAACCACCTTTAAAGGTGTCATCCCAGGTGTAGAGGCCCATTGCACGGGCTCAATCACACTGGAAGTGGTCTTCGGATCTCAAGACAACTTCTGAAGCGAGGAGTTAATCTTCGATATCGTCCTGTTCCGCAGTGGCTATCACGCACTGCTCGGGCGAACTGCATTTGCCAGATTCAATGCGGTACCACATGATGCATACCTCAAGCTCAAAATGCCAGGACCTCGTGGGGTTATAACAGTCAATGGAAACACAGAACGCTCGCTCCGCACGGAGGAGCACACTGCAGCCCTCGCAGCTGAGGCACAAAGCAGCCTTTTAAGGCAAACCGCCAATTCGGCGATAAAGCCCCCGGACACCTTCAAGCGAGTCCGGAGTAACCTGCAACAGGATCGCCTGGCACGTTCTGAGCTTGCCTAGCAATTCGGCCTCGTCCTAGTCCCAGTCAAGCGACGAAATATGTGCCGCGCGTACATAATTACGCACTAAAAATTCCATGGGCATAGGCGGGGGCACGACCAGGGCACGTCCCACAATGCGGCTCAACCGCCCCAGGGGCTGTATACCTTTATCATTTCCTCTCTTTCAGGACCTTACTCTCTGGAAGCCCTTTCCGGCGGCCTGATTGCTGGACACATTACGGGAAGGAACAACCAAGGAGGCAAGAAGCTAAGTCGTACAAGGGAATCCCCAGGTGGTCTCTGATAACAATCGAAGTACCCATTTTTAATACCCATACGCAGCTTACCCTTGGATAGGACATGTCAAATAGTCCTATTTTTTTGCTTATTGCACTACTTGTATCAGTACGCTTCGACGTATTATTTAAATAACAATGCATAGCATTAGTCTATTATTGCATTACCCTTCTTTTTTCTTGTCTGTTTATTTACGACAACTTGCACCCATACATTCTGGTACGACCAGTACGCCAGGGGCTTCAGTATACCCCATAATACGGCGTCAGAAGTCCGAACACTTTCGACGGTGCGACACCCCGAACTTATAGCATTATATGCATCAGCTCCGAATCATCTCTTGGGTCAATAGTTGGGTTTGCCCGGCTCCCATGTTTTGGTACCTTATGTTCCACAATATCGGCTAAGGTAGCGCTGGGAGAACTACTGCGATTGTGTCCCGGTTCTTCCGGACGAGCACCTCAGTAGAGAAAGCCGAAAACTGACTGTCATGATAAGGCGAGAGTTGGTCGCTGTTCGAGAGGTCTCAAGTCCTTAAAGACTTTTTCCGCTTCGGGCGAGGAGTCGGCCTTGCCCGACTTAGGTGTATATAGCGCCCCAAATTCGGCCTTCCGAATACTAGGGGCTTCGCCAAATTTTAAAATTGTAGACTTCTATGGCTAAGTGAGAGTGATAAAGCCTTATAGTCCGATTGCCTGGTTCGTTCTGAACACCTCCCTCGAAGGACCCAAAATTGGGATAAAGAGTGCTCTGGTTTATCCCGAACACCTCAGTACTAGTTACATGGGGGCAGAAGCCGACGACTGGCCAACTCTCAGATTTTATAAACTGTCGCACAGAAGGTAATATTTTAAATTCACAAGCGTTGCATAGCACAAATGAACTCATTTCATATTACAGGATCGCATGAGTACATTCATTCGAATATTACATCCTTAGTACATTCCTCCACCACAAGGCGAGAACCCTTCAGGACACTGTTATAATACATCTCGGGATGGCAATGCCCCTTGCCTTCCGGCGGCCCCTCCTTCACCAGCTTCTCGGCGTCCAGCTTCGCCCAGTGCACCTTTGCTCGGGCAAAAGCCCTGCGCGCGCCCTCGATGCAGACAGACCGCTTTATGATGTCAAGCCGCGGGCAGGCATTCACAAGCCGCCTCACCAGGCCGAAGTAGCTATCAGGCAGGGGATCGCCAGGCCACATCCAGACTATAAGACCCTTCATGGCCTGTTCGGCCGCCTTGTGGAGCTCGACCAGTTGCTTCAGCTGGTCGCTCAAGGGCATAGGGTGTTCGGTCCCAGTATACTGGGACCAAAACAACTTCTCCGTCGAGCTCCCCTCCTCGGCCCGGTAGAATTCTGCGGCATCTGATACACTGCGGGGTAGATCTGCGAACGCTCCTGGAGAGCTCCGAACTCGGGTAAGTAAAAGGAAATTTTCTCTCACATGCTTGCTTTGCATACTAAATGCCTTACCTGTCGCTATCTTCTTAACCGCCTCAATTTCCTGGAGGGCCTTTTGGGCTTCGGCCTTGGCATGTTGTGCGCTTTCGAGGTCCTTCGCAAGCTCGGACTCTCGCGTCTTAGAGTCAAGCTCCAAGGACACGTGTTTCTTGACGAGATCCTGGAGCTCTTGCTGCACCTCGCCCACCCGGGCCTCTTGTTTTTCCCGCTCAATCCGCTCCTTGGCCGCCTTGTCCTCGGCCTCGGACAGCGCCTTCTTTAGGGTCGCCACTTCGGTCGTGGCCCGTGGCAAAATTCATGACGATCCTATTATCTAAGCAACCACCCTTGTTTTTTTTCTTATCAACCTACAGACGGGGTATAACTTACCTTTGTTCTCTTCGAGCTTCCTTTTGGCAAGGCCGAGCTCTTCCTTGGACCGCTCAAGGTCCCGCTTCAGTGCGGCGACCTCCGCAGTACGTGCAGCAGTGGCTAGCAGTGAAGCCTGCATATGCACATAGACTCCTGCGGTTATTATTTGATCCTCTATTCAGCCTTTCTTCGCAAACGCCAAACAGAGCATCAGGGGCTAGTGTCTATGCGGTAACATTCTCTTATAATCTGGTTACTTACCTCAAAGCCTGTTAGGAGGCTGGCACAGGCTTTAGTTAGTCCGCTCTTAGCGGACTGAACCTTCTTGACCACATCACTCATGATAGTGCGGTGTTCTTCGTCAATGGAAGCGCCGCGAAGCGCTTCCAGCAAGTTGTCCGATGCCTCTGGATGGACAGAGGCCACAGGCACAGGCGGCTTGCCCCTCTTAACGGGGGGTCGCCTGACAGAGTCCGGAACCACTGGAGGTTCCGGCGCAGCGTTCGGCTGGGGGCCGAATTCGGAGCCCATGGGAGTCTTGCTCCCCTTGCGCCCAGGGTCCGGAACGTCGCCTTGAGGCGCCTCCAGGACTACCTCCCCTCGGCTCGGTGCCCTGTGAGACAACACCTCGACGTTGTCCATAGGTCGAGGGGTGGAGGCGGTCGGAAGTGAATCGCTATTTATATCCGACGGGTCCAAAGAACCATCCGACGAAGATACGTCGATATGGACTCGGGATGGACTGCATAATCATGTTCGGTGTGATGAAATGCAGCGCAATAAAACATACCATGAATTACTATGGAATCCGGATACTTACTACTTCGCCAGGGGCTTGTCCCTGGGCAACCACTCGTCGTCGCTGTAGGCGGCCGTCGTGGAGCAGTCCGGGAGGAGGGTCCATCCCTTCTTGGACCCTTCGGCCTCCCTGGTTGGGGCGGCCTTCCTTTTCTTGTCCCCCCCGGCTGGGGGGGAGAACTTTCCTCTTCCTCTTCCTCGTCTTTGTGGGAGGAGTGCGCCTCGGAGTTTTCGGACGATGAGTCCGATATAACCTTGCGCTGGAGACCCTTTTGGGTCCCCGTGGCCTTTTTCTTGGCCTTCTTCACCGGCACCTCGTAAGGCACCGGAACCAGCATCTCCGTTAGGTGAGCATCTGCAGGATCTTTAGGCAGGGGGGCTGGGAAATCGATCTGCTCCGCTGTCTCTACCCAGTCCTGTTAAATGGCATGGAGGCTTAGATCCCGCACATGATTAAACTGGGGAAAATAAACATCCTATGAGATATGAAAAACTCACCGGATTGGCAGGACGCTTTGCGCTGAGTCCGCGGTCCTCGGTAGGGGGGGAGGCACCTCGGTGCCCTTGAACAACACCTTCCAGACGTCCTTGTGCATCGTGTCGAAGAGCTCTCGCAATGTCTGGTGCTCGGCCGGGTCAAACTCCCACAAATTGAATGCCCGTCGTTGACACGGGAGGATCCGGCGGAAGAGCATGACCTGGACCACATTGACAAGCTTGATTTTCTTGCTCATCATGTTTCTGATGCATTTCTAGAGTCCGGTCAGCTCCATCGGTGAACCCCAGGATAGGCCCTTCTCTTTCCAGGAGGTGAGCTGTGTGGGGATTCCGGATCGGAATTTAGGGGCCGCCACCCAGTTGGTGTCGCGTGGCTCGGTGATGTAGAACCACCTCGATTGCCACCCCTTTATGGTCTCCACATAGGAGCCTTCGAGCTAGGTGACCTTAGGCATTTTGCCCACCATGGCGCCTCCGCACTCAGCTTGCTGACCGACCACCACCTTCGGTTTAACATTGAAGGTGTTCAGCCATAGGCCGAAGTGGGGCCTGATGCGGAGGAAGGCCTCGCACATGACGATAAACACCGAGATGTTGAGGATGAAATTGGGAGCCAGATCGTGAGAATCCAGCCCGTAGTAGAACATGAGCCCGCGGACAAACGGGTGGAGGGGAAATCCCAGTCCGCGGACGAAGTGGGTAAGGAAAACCACCCTCTCATGGGGCTCTGGCGTAGGGATGATCTGCTCCGCATCTGGAAGCCAGTGTGCGATATCCGCGGCTAGATATCCGGCTCCTCGTAGCTTTGTGATGTTCTCCTCCGTGAGGGAGGAGACCATCCACTTGGCTCCCGCTCCGGACATGCTTGGAGTGGTTTGAGGAGAAAAATGCGAACTTGGGCGCTGGAGCTCGAGTGTGCAAGAATGGATGAGCAAGGAGGAAGAAGGCGTGGGTGAAAAGAGTGAATCATTTTCCCTTTATAAGGGCGGAAGAGGCGATGCGCCTCCCCACATACCTGGTAAAATCGCTTATTCCCCAAGCGCCATAATTGATGGCGCGGTTGGGTTACCCACACCCGTATTGATGAGAGTCCCGTGATAAGGGGACACGATCTCTGCTTCGACAAGACGTGCCAAGGAAACCGCCTCGCTATATGTGCAGTGGCTGGTCGTGAAAAACGGTTTGAATAATGACCGGGCCGTGGTGTGATGTCATGCTGCAAAATGCGTCAGCAAATTAGATTTGTGGGAATATTATTCTCTCTACGGTGGTATGTGGAATTTGTCTTGCAGAGCCGGACACTATCCTTGTGTTCAAAATCTTCTATGGAGTATTCGGAGGAGGAACCCGCCTTGCAATGCCGAAGACAATCTGCGCGCCGGACTCATCGTCATTGAAGCCTGGTTCAGGGGCTACTGAGGGAGTCCTGTATTAGGGGGTCGTCGGTCAGCCGGACTATATCCTTTGTCCAGACTGTTGGACTATGAAGATACAAGATTGAAGACTTCGTCCCGTGTCCGGATGGGACTCTCCTTGGGGTGGAAGGCAAGCTTGGCAATACGGATATGTGGATCTCCTCCCTTGTAACCGACTCTGTGTAACCCTAGCCCCCTCCGTTGTCTATATAAACCGGAGGGTTTAGTCCATAGGACAACAACAATCATACATAGGCTAGCTTCTAGGGTTTAGCCTCTACGATCTCGTGGTAGATCAACTCTTGTAATACTCATATCATCAAGATCAATCAAGCAGGAAGTAGGGTATTACCTCCATCGAGAGGGCCCGAACCTTGGTAAACATTGTGTCCCCCGCCTCCTGTTACCATCCGCCTTAGACGCACAGTTCGGGACCCCCTACACGAGATCCGCCGGTTTTGACACCAACACCCGTTTTCCTCGTCCCCGAGGTTGATGGCAGAGGTGGCGCTTTGGTGGGTTGGCATGCTTGGAAAAGGTGGATGTGCTACAGGCTGGGCTTGTCGCCTCCGTGCGTCGTGCGCCACCTAGTTTATGCGCAATATCGCTGGGTGGCGGGAAACAGGTGAGGAAATGGCAGGAAATGGTGGCGTGTTCATAAAAAACCATAAAATTAATGGAAACATAGGGTGTGTTTGGTTCGGGAACGAAGTGTAATGGAATGTCATGGTTCCATTCCAGTGTAATGGGTCCGTTCCATTCTCGTGTTTGGTGCGGATAATTTGAAGGAATGGAATGGTTACATATTGATGTTTGGTTTGATGGATGGAATGGAATGGATTTGTATGTGGCCATCATCCATGGAGATAAACATTTTTACTTTTTAAATCGGTGCCAAAGTTTCACGTAAAACAAAGTCATTGTACATTTAACTTTTTCTTTTCTGGATAAGTAGTTCCTCCAACTCAAGTTTGCCTCGCAGAACTGAATCGGGACAACAAACCTGCCGTCTGCCTCGCTGAACAGGGGTGTGAGAATCACCGAATTGGACTCAAGCAATTTTTGTTTGAGCATCAACGAATAGAATCCATCCATCCACGCAACAAACAGGGGTGTGAGATACCAGAATCGAATTCAACCACAAGATAATCAGCAGCTACAAGAGAAGAAAAACAACAGCCGAGCGTGGCGACCGGCTGGATAAGCGGCTTGGCCTTGGTGTCCCCACGCGCGACCACGGCCGGCTTCTCCGTCGAGCACGGCGGCGCGGCGCTTTCCGACGTGTGGTGCCGCTATTGCCTTGCTTCAAGATCGACATGAACCTGCTCGCCCGCCGCGCGTGGTTCAGAGGAGAGGGAGCCTGTGCTTCGGAGGAGGATGAGACGAAGGAGCTGGCGTTGTAGATCGAAGGAAGATGGCCAGCGGTGCAGACCGGAGAAGGAGGGCTGGCGACGCAACTCGCGGGAGAGGAGAGACGGGGAGAGGAGCCGTACGAGAGAGATAGGGCTGCGCGAGCACAAGGAGAAGAGCGGTTCCGCATGGTCCGCTCGATTTGGGGGTCTCACCCCATTCCGGATCTGGCACGAATATTCGGTTCATGGGAACGAGGGGATGATCGTTCCACCTGAGAACCGAACGCGGGAACGAGGCCTTAGAATGGGTTGGACCTGTGACATTCCGGCCCATGACTGCAACCAAACACACCCGTAGCATAGAAGGAACATAGAGCTAGCACAAGAAGTAGATGATGATCAGATGAACACATACCACACTAGGGAACCTGTCGATGATGAATTCATCAATTGCAAATGGTTGAATACTAGCAAGCGTTTGCCCACAACACACACGGCTTATTCCATCACAAACAGGAAGGTTGGATCAACTGTATGCCACGTATCACACATTGTCAAAAAGTAATGCGGTAGACCTTATTTAACAAGTGTTAAAAAAACAAGGACCTCGAGGTTAATTTAACTGATGGGCTGGGTCATATCAGTCATTTATTTGACAGATATGACCCATCCTATCAGTTAATTTAACATCAACACAACTTCCCATCCAGTCACCCATCTGATGGCTGCTCCAGCCTGAGCACACTTAACTTGAGAGTTATCTTACATGAGCTACTGGTGGAACAGCTAGTCCATGCTGATATAGGATGCATCTTCGCATCCTTATGGCATATCCGGATGACCGCCCATCCCCCAATGGCGAGTAGATGTTGCGTAGACAGAGCATATCACATACGTCTTATTAGAAGCGATCGTCTGTGTTATTATCGGTCTTCGCACACATTTCTGATTACATACCTGTTTGCCGCGTATCACACAAATCTTGATATATTGAACCGTTTCTGTTCTCTTGTCTCAACGCAAATAGTTCATCCGAGTGAACCGCATGCCTTATATCGCACACACCTTGATCTGGCTGACCGTTTCTTTTTTGTTGCCTAATCACAAACAGTTCATCCGAGTGAACCGTATGCTGTATATCGCACACACCTCCATCTGGCTACCCGTTTATTTTGTTCCTCCTCATCGCAAACAGTTAATTGAACTGAACCGTATGCCCTGCGTCGCACACGCAACTAAAATCTAAACCGTGTTTGATGTATCCTCCATCGCAAACGTTTTGCACCTTTTTTGACATTTTTTTACACCACCGTTTGCGATTATTGAATCGCACACAGTTTCGTCGAAGGGCCTCTGATCGTAGTGCCGCGTTAGCAGCATCCTGCAGTAGTGCACTTTCTTATTTCCACATATATCCAAAACCTAAAGTCAAACTCGGCCCCACCGATTTGATCTATCTGACACCACCGAGTTCATTTGACCTAGCCACTGCCGGAAACCCTAAACAATCCAGTCTCACTAATAGGGATCTCGGTCTCACCAAGATGGCCTTGCAAGCTCTCTGTTACCTATTGTAATTATTTCGATCTCACCAAAATGTGCAATCGGTCCCACCAAGTTTGCTTGACCAACTCTTTGTTTGCTCATTGCTGAAATCGGTCTCACCGAGTTCATGCAATCGGTCTCATCGAGATGAGGTTTTGCCCTAACGCTAGCACATCGGTCCCACCGAGTTGATCATGTCGGTCCCACCGAGATTCCTAATGTTCACGTTTTGAACTAAATCGGTCTCACCGAGTTCTTCTATTCGGTCTGCCCGAGTTGGGTCAATTGTGTGTAACAGTTGGATTTTGTGTGGAGGCTATATATACCCCTCCATCCCATCTCCATTCAAGAGAGAGCCATCAGAACGTGCCTACACTTCCACTACTCATTTTCTGAGAGAGAACCACCTACTCATGTGTTGAGACCAAGACATTCCAATCCAACCACAAGAATCTTGATCTATAGCCTTCCCCAAGTTGCTTTCCAATCAAATCATCTTTCCACCATAGCCAAATCTGTGAGAGATAGTTGAGTGTTGGGGAGACTATCATTTGAAGCACAAGAGCAAGGAGTTCATCATCATCACACCATCTATTACCTTTGGGAGAGTGGTGTCTCCTAGACTGGTTAGGTGTCACTTGGGAGCCTCCGACAAGATTGTGGAGTTGAACCAAGGAGTTTGTAAGGGCAAGGAGATCGCCTAGTTCGTGAAGATCTACCCGAGTGAGGCAAGTCCTTCATGGGTGATGGCCATGGTGGGATAGACAAGGTTGCTTCTTTGTGGACCCTTCGTGGGTGGAGCCCTCCGTGAAGTCACGCAACCGTTACCCTTCGTGGGTTGAAGTCTCCATCAACGTGGACGTACGATAGCATCACCTATCAGAACCACGCCAAAAATCTTCGTGTCTTCATTGCATTTGCACACTCCAATCCAATCCCTTTACTTTCTTGCAATTAGGATGCTTTACTCTTTGGGCTGCTCATACTCTTGCCATGCTTGCTTGAAATGTATTGTGAATGCTTAAACTTGTGCTAAAACTCCACCTTAACTCGAAGAACTTAAAAACTGCCACTTTTACTTGTTGAGGGTCTAATCACCCCCCTCTAGACACCTCGCCTCGATCCTTTCAGGATGCCCCTAGGGGGATAGATTAGTAAGAAAAGACCATCGCTCATAAGGAAGACAATCAATAATAAATCATGCTCCAATTTCATAGCATAACAAGATACCATACGTGCATGCTTCAGGAATCACAAACTTTAACACCAATATTCTTACTAAACCACAATTACCCACGCATAACTCTAATACCACCATCTTTATATCCCAAAACAAATGCAAGGAATCAAACTTCTCATATATTCAATGATCTTCGTGTAAGTTTTTATTATATCCCTCTTGAATACCCATCATATTAGGACTAAATTCGTAACCCAAGCAAATTGCCATACTATTTATAAGACTCTCAAAATAGTATAAGTGAAGCCTGAGAGTTCATCAATTTCTTTAAAATATAATCACTGTCATTCTCTTAAAGATAGCACTAGAGCAACTACCTAGCTCGAAAGATATAAGTGAAGCTCAAAGAGTATTCTAATAAATTCACGATCAATGTGTGTCCCTCTCAAAAAGTGTGTCCAGCAAGGATGATTGTGTCAAACTAAAAATCAAATAAAGCGAAGACTCATATAATACACGATGCTCCAAGCAAAACACATATCATGTAGTGAATAAAAATATATTTTTTTCGAAAAGAGGGGACATGCCTCGGCCTCCGCATCGAGTGATGCACCCAACCATTGTGAATAAAAATATAGCCTCAAGTAATTTACCGATGGATTGTAGACAAAAGAGGGGATGCCATCCGGGGCATCCCCAAGCTTAGAGCATCTCTAGCAGACTCCGTATATCGCCGACCCGCAAAACTCGTTTACAGTTCGCGGAAAAATGGTTTTTCGGGCCAGCGCGGGCGCCGGCCGAGCAGACCCTGCATAGCGGAACTGTAAAATGTAATATTCATAGATATTCCGTTTTATAGTTCCACTATGCGGGGTCTGCACGGCCGGCGCCGGTGCCGGTTCGCCATTCAGATGGGGTTTTATCTGAATTTGACACATATGCCATAGATTCAGAATTATTAATTCAATATAAGATAAAATGTCAATATTACAATACAACAATCATCCAAATTACAATAATTATTGAAATCACCGAAGCAAACTAAATGATTCAATACAAAACTTGTCCCAAATACAAATCACGCGTGAATTAATGAAATGAATGCAAAAATGGAATGTGTTACTACCCAGCCCTTTGCCAATGGTGCTCAATGGGATCCTCCTGAAGCTGAAAGTGGGTGTTTGCATTTTCAATCTCCCGGTAGGTCTGAAGAAATGCTCTAATGTGGTAATGGTCTCTAGCTGGTTTGATACGGCTACCCACATCGTCGAAGAAGAACTCCAAGTTCATGCCTCTCTCAACTTCGAGAAATATATTATGAAGAATAACACAACATATCATGATGTTTTTCAAGGATCGCTTGTCCCAGAAACGAGCAGAACCAGGAACAATGGCAAACCTAGATTGCAAAACCCCGAATGCTCTTCCAACATCTTTTCGGGCTGCCTCTCGTACCCTTGCAAATTCACATTGTTTCTTAGTTTTGGGGTCTTTGGTGCTCTTGACAAATGTGCACCAAGAAGGGTAGATACAATTTGCAAGATAGTACCCCTTTGTGTACTCATGCCCATTAATAGTGTAGTTGCAAGCAGGAGCATCACCACTAGCAAGCTGATACGTCTCCAACGTATCAATAAATTTTTATTGTTCCATGGTATTATATTATCTGTTTTGGATGTTTTATATGCATTAATATGCTATTTTATATTATTTTTGGGACTAACCTATTAACCTAGGCCGAGTGCCAGTTTTAGTTTTTTCTTTGTTTTTGAGTTCGATAGAAAAGGAATATCAAACGGAGTCCAATCGGAATAAAACTTTACGATGATTTTTCTTGGACCAGAAGACATTCACGGAGCTTGGAGAGGGGGTCCGAAGATCTCCGAGGAGGCCACAAGCCTGCTAGGCGCGCCCCAAGGGGGCGCCTAGAGGGCTTGTGGGCCCCTCCGGACTCCTCCAACCCTAATTCTTGCACTAGAAATTCCCAAATATTCCCAAACCACGAGAGGTGTCCACCAAAATACTTGCTCGGCATCGCAAGCCTCTGTTCCCATGAGATCCCATCTTGGGGCCTTTTCCAGCATCCTGCTGAAGGGGGATTCGATCACGGAGGGCATCTACACCAACTCTATTGCCCTTCCGATGAATTATGAGTAGTTTACCACAGACCTACGGGTCCATCGCTAGTACCTAGATGACTTCTTCTCTCTCTATGATCTTCAATACCATGTTCTCCTCGATGTTCTTGGAGCTCTATCCGATGTAATATTCTTTTGCGGTGTGTTTGTCGAGATATGATGAATAGTGGATTTATGATCAGATTATCTATGAATATTATTTGAGTCTTTTCTGAACTCTTTTATTCATGATTAAATATCTTTGTATTTCTCTTCAAATTATCCATTTGGTTTGGCCAACTAGATTGGTATTTCTTGCTATTGGAGAGGTGCTTAGTTTTGGATTCAATCTTGCGGTGTCCTCACCCGGTGACATAGTAGGCGTAGCGAGGCACATATTATATTGTTTCCATCAAGGGTAAAAAGATGGGGATTTCATCATATTTCTTGATTTTATCCCTCTACATCATGTCATCTTACTTTAGGCGGTACTCCACCCTTATGAACTTAATACTCTAGATCCATGCTGGATAGCGGTCGATGTGTGGGGTAATAGTAGTAGATACAGGCAGGAGTCGGTCTACTTGACACAGACGTGATGCCTATATTCATAATCATTGCCTTGGATATCGTCATAACTTTGCGCTTTCCTATCAATGACTCAACAGTAATTTGTTTGCCCACCGTATGTTTTCTTTCAAGAGAGAAGCCTCTAGTGAAACCTATGGCCCCCGGGTCTATTTTCCATCATATATTTTCAGATCTATAAACAAAAAAAAACCAAAAATACCTTGCTGCAATTTATCTTGATTTACTTTAGTTTGCTCTTTTATTTATCTTTTATACCTATCTCTATTAGATCTCACTCTTGTTTGAGACCGTGAAGGGATTGAGAACCCCTTTTTCGTGTTGAGTGCAAGTGTTTGTTAGTTTGTGCAGGTGCATCGATTGGAGACTTGCTTGTGCATCCTACTCGACTGATACCTTAGTTCTTAACTGAGGGAAATACTTATCTCTACTTTGCTGCATCACCCTTTCCTCTTCCAGGAAAAAATCATTCCAAGCTCAAGAAGTAGCAGGAAGAATTTCTGGTGCCATTGTCTGGGAGGTCTACATCAAGCCTACCAAGTACCCATCATAAACTCTCATCTCTTGCACTTACATTGTTTGCCATTTGCCTCTCGTTTTCCTCTCTCCCACTTCCAAAACGTTTTCAAAAAAACACAAAAATATTTGCCCTTTTTATTTGCCTTATTTTCCGGTTTGCCTTTATGTCTTACTTGGTTTGTTTGCTTGTCCGCTTGGTATAATTGTTTGTTTATTGAAATCAGAAACAAGCATATGGATCCTCATCCACTTGCTAATCTTTTTAAAAGATCCAATTATGATGAATCAATTGATAATGAGTTGAGTGCACTAGATTATCTTTTTGAAGTTTTGATTGAAATTCATGAATTTGAAATTTCTGATGAAGTGCTAAAAGAGGAAATTTATGAAGTGATTCACGATAACTCCTTGAGTGAAAAGCATGATTGCAATGGTGTTATTATAAATTCTATTAATGTCAATTGTGCTAATAATATGCAAAACCCCAAGCTTGGGAATGCTAATTTTGATATGTCCAATACTTATTGCAATGATCATGATTGGGGTGATTCTTCTTATGATCTTGAAAATTTATTTAAGCCTCATGATGAATATGTTTGCGATAATATTGAAAGTGCGTTTGGAAGAGTGTCAACTCTAGGTAATAATAATCCCACTATATTGGAAGAGTGTCAACTTTGCCTGCATGTGGATCATGTAGAGAGTATCTTATGTGATAGCTATATTGTTGAATTTCAATATGATCCCACATGTAATTATTATGAGAGAGGAAAATATGGTTGTAGAAATCTTCATGTTACTAAATTACCTCTCGTTATGTTAAGATTGCTATTGTTTCTTTCATCTTTGTTGCATATGCTAATTTTTCTTGTCTTGATAGATCTTTTCCCTATAAAACGCCTATGCATAGGAAGTATGTTAGACTTAAACTTGTTTTTCACAAGTTTTATTATGTCTCTTTGTGTTTCAATTGCTATCTTTCGTGTGAGCACCATTAAAATTATCAACGCCTAGCTAAAAGGCTTTAAAGAAAATCGCTTGTTGGGAGACAACCCAATATTTTTATTTTCTATTTTTATGAGTATACACATTATTACCTCTATAATAATTGTGTTTTGGTGTTTCAATTAGTGTTTGAGCCAAGCAAGACCTTTGAGATACTTTGGTATATCATTGATTCGGTTTTGCTGAAAAATAGAAACTTTTGGGTCCAGTAACAGAATTGTTTAAATTCACTGGAGTGTGGAAAAATTCTGAATTTTTTACACAAGATTGGTATATGAATTGCCTCTGTTGTAATAATGTTTCAGAATTTTTGGAGGTACATAAGTGTACGAAGTTTATATATTACTACAGACTGTTCTATTTTTGACAAATTATGTTTTCTATCTGTGGTTTGCTTATTTTGATGAATCTATGGGTAGTACCGGGGGGTATGAACCATGGAGAAGTTGGAATACAGTAGATATTACACAAATATAACTTTAGAATGAGTTCACAACAGTCCCTAAAGTGGTGATTTATTTTATTATACTAATGGATATCATGAGTTTTCTGTTGAGTTTTGTGTTGTGAAGTTTTCAAGTTTGGGGTAAAGATTTGATGGACTATGGAATAAGGAGTGGCAAGAGCCTAAGCTTATGGATGCGCAAGGTACCCCAAGGAAATATTCAAGGGTAACCAAGCATCTAAGCTTGGGGACGCCCCGGATGGCATCCCCTCTTTCGTCTTCTTTCCATCGCTAAATTTACTTCAGGCTATATTTTTATTCACCACATGATATGTGTTTTACTTGGAGTGTCTTGTATGATATGAGTCTTTGCTTTTTAGTATGCCACAATCATCCTTGTTGTACACACCTTTTGAGAGGGACACGCATGAATCATGAATTTATTGGAATACTCTATGTGCTTCACGATAGAGAGTCTCCTATGTTATAACTTTCATATACTAGTGGGAATTTTTCATTATACGAACTTGGCTTGTATATTCCAATGATGGGCTTCCTCAAATTGCCCTAGGACTTCGTGAGCAAGCGAGTTGGATGCACACCCACTTAGTTTCTTTTTGAGCTTTCATACACTTATAGCTCTAGTGCATCCATTGCATGGCAATCCCTACTCACTCGCATTGATATCTATTGATGGGCATCTCCATAGCCCGTTAGTACGCCTAGTTGATGTGAGACTTTCTCCTTCTTTTTGTCTTCTCCACAACCACCAAATTCTATTCCACCTATAGTGCTATATCCATGGCTCACGCTCATGTATTGCGTGTAAGTTGAAAAAGTTTGAGAACACCAAAAGTATGAAACAATTGCTTGGCTTGTCATCGGGGTTGTGCATGATAAATTACTTTGTGTGATGAAGATGGAGCATAGCCAGACTATATGATTTTGTAGGGATAACTTTCTTTGGCCATGTTATTTTGAGAAGACATGATTGCTTTGTTAGTTATGCTTGAAGTATTATTGTTTTTATGTCAATATTAAACTTTTGTTTTAAATCTTATGGATTTGAATATTCATTCCACAATAAAGAAAATTACATGGATAAATATGTTAGGTAGCATTCCACATCAAAAATTCTGTTTTTTATCATTTACCTACTCGAGGACGAACATGAATTAAGCTTGGGGATGCGTGATACGTCTGCAATGTATCTATAATTTTTGATTGTTCCATGCTATTATATTGTCTATTTTGGATGTTTTATATGCATTAATATGATATTTTATATTATTTTTGGTACTAACCTATTAACCTAGAGCCCAGTGCAAGTTTATGGTCTTTCCTTGTTTTTGAGTTTTACAGAAAAGGAATATCAAACGGAGTCCAAATAGAACAAAACTTTATCATGATTTTTCTTAGACCAGAAGACATCCACGGAGCTTGGAGAGGGGGTTAGAAGATCTCCGAGGAGGCCACAAGCTTACTAGGCGTGCCCCAGGGGGCGCGCCTAGAGGGCTTGTGGGCCCCTCGGGATTCCTCCAACCCTAATTCTTCCACTATAAATTCCCAAATATTCCCAAACCACCAGAGGCGTCCACCAAAATACTTTCCTGCCGCCGCAAGCCTCTGTTCGCGTGAGATCCCATCTTGGGGCCTTTTTCGGCATCCTGCCGGAGGGGGATTTGATCACGAAGGGCATCTACATCAATTCTATTACCCTTCCGATGAAGCGTGGGTAGTTTACCACGAACCTACGGGTTCATCGCTAGTAGCTAGATGACTTCTTTTCTGTCTATGATCTTCAATACCATGTTCTCCTTGATGTTCTTGGAGCTCTTTGCGATGTAATATTCTTTTTCGGTGTGTTTGTCGAGATCCGACGAATTGTGGATTTATGATTAGATTATCTATGAATATTATTTGAGTCTTTTCTGAACTCTTTTATTCAGGATTAAATATCTTTGTATTTCTCTTCAAATTATCCGTTTGGTTTGGCCAACTAGATTGGTATTTCTTGCAATTGGAGAGGTGCTTAGTTTTGGATTCAATCTTGCGGTGTCCTCACCCGGTGACATAGTAGGCGTAGTGAGGCACGTATTATATTGTTTCCATCAAGGGTAAAAAGATGGGGATTTCATCATATTGCTTGAGTTTATCCCTCTACATCAAGTCATCTTACTTAAGGCGTTACTCTGTTCTTATGAACTTAGTACTCTAGATGCATGGTGGATAGCGGTCGATGTGTGGAGTAATAGTAGTAGATCAGGCAGGAGTTGGTCTAGTTGACACGGACGTGATGCCTATATTCATAATCATTGCCTTGGATATCGTCATAACTTTGCGCTTTTCTATCAATTGCTCGATAGTAAATTTTTTACCCACCTTATGTTTTCTTACAAGAGAGAAGCCTCTAGTGAAACCTATGGCCCCGGGTCTATTTTCGATCATATATTTTCAGATCTATAAACCCAAAAAAAACCTTGCTGCAATTTATCTTGATTTACTTTAGTTTGCTCTTTTATTTATCTTTTATACCTATCTCTATTAGATCTCACTCTTGTTTGAGACCGTGAAGGGATCGAGAACCCCTTTTCGCGTTGAGTGCAAGTGTTTGTTAGTTTGTGCAGGTGCATAGATTTGAGACTTGCTTGTGCCTCCTACTGGATTGATACATGGGTTCTTAACTCAGAGAAATACTTATCTCTACTTTGCTGCATCACCCTTTCCTCTTCAAGGGAAAATCAACGCAAGCTCAAGAAGTAGCACAAGCCTAGCAAACAAATGAGAACGTTGCAACACATTGATATCATTGAGAGTAACCGGCATACCAAAAAAGCAATGCCAAATCCATAAATCCTCGGATGCTACGGCCTCTAGCACAATTGTTGCATCACGAGACTTGCCACAATACATTCTCTGCCATGCCTTCGGCCGGATTTTCCAAGTCCAATGCATACAATCAAGGCTTCCTAGCATGCCAGGCCAACCACTTCTCTCACTTGATGCCATCAACTATTTTGTGTCTCCCTCGTTGGGTGCCCGAAGATATTCAGGACCAAAGACACGGATGATCACTTCCGCAAACCTACGCATTGACTCAATTGTAGTATCTTCACCAATGCGAAGGTACTCATCGACATAGTGAGCCGGAATGCCGTATACAATTACCCACATAGTTGCCGAGATTTTTTGATATGCACTAAATCCCTTCAAGCCTGTGGCATTTCTTCTTTGAGTAAAATACCAACAATTGGCTTCGCAAGCTCGCACTATTTTTACAAAGAGGGGTCGACGCATTCGGTACCTTCTTCGGAAGAGGTGCGGGGATATGTTGGATTGTCCGCGAAGTAGTCTTGCATCAACATCTCGTTCATGAGATGGCGATTTTGAGGAATGCAAAGACGGCCGACGGTCGATCCTCGCCATCTCTTTCGTTTCTCATCTTCGTGCTCCTTCACGGCGAGGGCCATCGCCAACATCTGCTGCCCATGGTTCTCAAGCAATGTCTCAACATCCGAGTCGTCCGAATCGGACGAATCCTCGAGCAAAAACCTCCCGTGAGGGCCCAATTCCATCTAAATTCACAAATACGAACACCGCATGAACCAACTATGCGTATCGCATCCCAAAGCACAAGCACAAGTACTCACCGGCGGCTCGGGGCGGTGGCTGTGCAGCGGTCGATCCCGGGGCGGCAACGACGACTAGGGGAGGCTCGGCTCGGCGGATCTAGGGAACCGATGAAGCACCTAGGTGGAACGGGATGAGGGGCGCCCCTGCGGCGTGATTCCGTCCGCAGATATGGCCGGAATCGCCAGCGTCGGACGGGTAGAACCAATGGTGGGCCGCCGCGGAAATGTCCCTCCCGGCAACTGCTTTTCTGGGATACAGGGCACCGTCGGGTCGAGGGGGAAACCTGCGTTTTCGCGGGTTGGAGATGGGATTTTACCACACCCCTCAAAATTCTGCTACTGGACAAAAAATTTCTGTTTTTTCACAGAATCAAGTCAACAATCTTCCAAACCATCCCAAAGGTCTTACTTGGCACAAACGCTAATTTAAACACAAGAACACCATCATAACAGAAGTATAATGCTATATACACATAAAAACAGAAAAGAAAAATATTGAGTTGTCTCCAAACAAGCGCTATTCTTTAAAGTCTTTTAGCTAGGCATTGATAATTTTAATGATGCTCACATGGAAGACAAGAATTGAAGCACAAAGAGAGCATCATATAGCATGTGAAAATCACATTTAAGTCTAACAAACTTCCTATGCATAGGCATTTCATAACCAAACAAATTATCAAGACAAACAATATCTAGTATATGCAAGGAAGAAAAAAGAAACGATAGCAATCTCAACATGAAGAGAGGTAATTTAGTAACATGAAGATTTCTACAACCATATTTTCCTCTCTCATAATAATTGCATGTTGGATTGTATTCAAATTAAACAATATAGCTATCACATAACATATTCTCTAATTGTCCCACATGCATGCAAACTTGACACTCTTCCAAAATAGTGGGATTATCATAAAATAAAGTCATGACTTCTCCAAGCCCACTTTTATCAAGAATTTCATAAGATTGATCAATCTCCAAAGTACTGGGATCATTATCACTTAAAGTTGACACTCCATAAAACCCACATTCAATATTATTGCAAACATTATTATCAATATCATATTCATCATGAGGCTTAAACAAATTTTCAAGATCATAAGATGCATCACCACAATCATGGTCACTAGAATAAGTAGTGGACATAGAAAAATTAGCATCCCCAAGCTTGGGGTTTTGCATATCATTAAAACAATTGACATTAATAGAATTTATAATAACATCATTGCAATCATGCTTTTGATTCAAGGAGCTATCATGAATCACTTTATAAATTTCTTCTTTTAACACTTCATCACAAATTTCAGATTCGTGAATTTCAAGCAAAACTTATTATATATAATCTAGTGCACTCAACTCACTAGCAATTGGTTCATCTTACTTGGATATTTTAAAAAGATTAGCAAGTGGATGAGGATCCATAAACTTTTTTCTTCTGATTTGGAATAAAGACACAATTATGGCAAGAAAAATAGCAAACAAACCAAGTAAGACATAAGGGCAAACGAAAAGGCAAACGGAAAATATTTTGTATTTTTCTGAAAACGTTTTAGAAGTGGGGAGATGAAAATGAGAAGCAAATGGCAAATAATGTAAATCCAAGAGATGAGAGTTTATGATAGATACTTGGTAGGCTTGATGTAGATCCTCCCCGGCAATGACGCCAAAAATTCTTCCTACTACTTCTTGAGCTTGCGTTGCTCTTTCCCTCGAAGAGGAAAGGGTGATGCAGCAAAGTAGTGATAAGTATTTCCCTTAGTTGAGAACCAAGGTATCAATCCAGTATGAGGAACACACAAGTCCCCAGTAGTTGCACCTGCACAAACAAACAAATACTTGCACCCAACGCGATAAAGGGGTTGTCAATCCCTTCACGGTTACTTACAAGGATGGGATCTGATAGTGATGGATATAAAAGATAAGTAAAAGTGCTAAATAAAATAAAAGTAAATAAATTGCAGCAAGGTATTTCTGTGTTTTTGATTTTGTAGATCTGAAAATAATATTATAAAAGATAGACCCAGGGGCCATAGTTTTCACTAGAGGCTTCTCTCTTCAAAGAAAGCATACGGTGGGTGATACGTCTCCGTCGTATCTATAATTTTTGATTGTTCCATGCCAATATTCTACAACTTTCATATACTTTTTGCAACAATTTATATGATTTTCTTGCACTAACATATTGATCCAGTGCCGAGTGCCAGTTCCTGTTTCTTGCATGTTTTTTGTTTCACAGAAAATCCATATCAAACGGAGTCCAAACGCGATAAAAAACTTACGGATATTTTTTTGGAATATATGTGAATTTTCGGAATTGGAATCAATGCAAAATGATGCCCGAGGGGGCCACAAGGCAGGGGGTGCACCCCAGGGGGTAGGGCGCGCCCTGGACCCTTGTGGCCACCCTGTAAGGCGGTTGGTGCCGTTCTTTCACCGCAAGAAAGCTAATATCTGGATAAAAATCGTGTTAAAATTTAAGCCCAATCGGAGTTACGGATCTCCGGGAATTTAAGAAACAGTGAAAGGACGGAATCTGGGAACGCAGAAACAGAAAGAAACCAAGAGAGAGATCCAATCTCAGAGGGGCTCTCGCCCCTCCGCTGCCACAGAGGCCATGGACCAGAGGGGAAACCGTTCTCCCATCTAGGGGGAAGGTCAAGGAAGAAGAAGAAGAAGGAGGAGGGAGGCTCTCTCCCCCTCTCTGATGGCGCCGGAACGCCGCCGAGGCCATCATCGTGACGGTGATATACACCAACAACTTCACCGCCGCTTTAACCAACTCTCTCCCCGTCTATGCAGCGGTGTAACACCCCTTTTCCCCGCTGTAATCTCTACTTAAACATGGTGCTCAACGCTATATATTATTTCCCAATGATGTATGGCTATCCTATGATGTTCGAGTAGATTCGTTTTGTCCTATGGGTTGATTGATGATCATGATTGGTTTGAGTTGCATGTTCTATTATTGGTGCTGTCCTATGGTGCTCTCCGTGTCGCGCAAGCGTGAGGGATCCCCACTGTAGGGTTTGCAATATGCTCATGATTTGCTTATGGTGGGTTGCTAGAGTGACAGAAGCTTAAACCCGAGTAAGTAGGTTATTTGCGTATGGGAGTAAAGAGGACTTCATACCTTATAATGCTATGGTTGGGTTTTACCTTAATGATCTTTAGTAGTTACGGATGTTTGCTAGAGTTCCAATCATAAGTGCATATGATCCAAGTAGAGAAAGTATGTTAGCTTTTGCCTCTCCCTCATATAAAATTGCAATAATGATTACCGATCTAGTTATCGATTGCCTAGGGACAAATAACTTTCTTGTGACAAAAATCACTCTACTAAAACTAACTATTTGTTTCTTTATCTAAACATCCCCATCTTTCATTTACGTGTTCTTTATTATCTTGCAAACCTATCCTATCACACCTACAAAGTACTTCTAGTTTCATACTTGTTCTAGGTAAAGCGAACGTTAAATGTGCGTAGAGTTGTATCGGTGGTCGATAGAACTTGAGGGAATATTTGTTCTACCTTTAGCTCCTAGTTGGGTTTGACACTCTTACTTATCGAAAGAGGCTACAATTGATCCCCTATACTTGTGGGTTATCAGTCGATAGACAAATTACTATTGAGCAATTGATAGGAAAGCGCATAGTTATGACGATATCCAAGGCAATGATCATGTATATAGGCATCATGTCTGAGACAAGAAGACCGACTCCTGCCTGCATCTACTACTATTACTCCACACATCGACCGCTATCCAGCATGCATCTAGTGTATTAAGTTAACATGAACGGAGTAACGCCTTAAGCAAGATGACATGATATAGAGGGACATATCCAATAAATGTGAACAAACCCCGTATTTTTATCCTTAATGGCAATAATACAAATACGTATCATGTTCCTTTCTGTCACTGGGATTGAGTACCACAAGTTTGATCCCCTTACAAAGCACCTCTCCCATTGCAAGAAAAATCAATCTAGTTGGCCAAACCGAATAAATAGATTGAAGACAAATACAAAGCTATATAAATCATGCATAAAAGAGTTCAGAGAAGACTCAAATAATATTCATAGATAATCTGATAATAAACCCACAATTCATCGGATCTCAACATACACACTGCAAAACAAGATTACATCGAATAGATCTCCAAGAACATCGAGGAGAACATTGTATTGAAGATCAAAGAGAGAGAAGAAGCCATCTAGCTACTAGCTATGGACCAAACTACTCAAACATCATCGAAATGGCAGCAAGGTTGATGTAGAAGCCCTCCATGATCGTATCCCCCTCCGGTAGAGTACTGGAAAAGGTCCCCAGATGGGATCTCACGAAGACAGAAACTTGCGGCGGAGGAAAAGTACTTTTGGTGTGGCCTCTGGTCTACCGGGAATATTTAGGTATTTATAGCAGAAGAATAGGTGTTGGAAGTGCCATGGAGGGCCCACAAGCTTGCCCCTCCTTAAGCCCACAAGCTTGCCCCCGGGGCGCTGCTACCTCTTGAGCACAGCGTTGGTTTTCCCTTGAAGAGGAAAGGGTGATGCAGCAAAGTAGCGTAAGTATTTCTCTCAGTTTTTGAGAACCAAGGTATCAATCCAGTAGGAGGCCACGCACGAGTCCCTCGCACCTACACAAACAAATAAATCCTCGCAACCAACGCAATAAAGGGGTTGTCAATCCCTTCACGGTCACTTACGAGAGTGAGATCTGATAGATATGATAAGATAATATTTTTGGTATTTTTATAATAAAGATGCAAAGTAAAGAAAGCAAAATAAAGACGACGTTAGAAATAACTTGTTGACGGGAGATTAATATGATGGAAAATAGACCCGGGGGCCATAGGTTTCACTAGTGGCTTCTCTCAAGAGCATAAGTATTACGGTGGGTGATAAAAAATTACTATTGAGCAATTGACAGAATTGAGCATAGTTATGAGAATATCTAGGTATGATCATGTATATAGGCATCACGTCCAAGACAAGTAGACCGACTCATGCCTGCATTTACTACTATTACTCCACACATCGACCACTATCCAGCATGCATCTAGAGTATTAAGTTCATAGGAACAGAGTAACGCTTTAAGTAAGATGACATGTTATAGAGGGATAAACTCATGCAATATGATATAAACCCCATCTTGTTATTCTCGATGGCAACAATACAATACGTGCCTTGCTGCCCCTACTGTCACTGGGAAAGGACACCGGAAGATTGAACCCAAAGCTAAGCACTTCTCCCATTGCAAGAAAGATCAATCTAGTAGGCCAAACCAAACTGATAATTCAAAGAGACTTGCAAAGATAACCAATCATACTTAAAAGAATTAAGAGAAGATTCAAATATTGTTCATAGATAAACTTGATCATAAAGCCACAATTCATCGGTCTCAACAAACACACCGCAAAAGAAGATTACATCGAATAGATCTCCACAAGAGAGGGGGAGAACATTGTATTGAGATCCAAAAAGAGAGAAGAAGCCATCTAGCTAATAACTATGGACCCGAAGGTATGAGGTAAACTACACACACATCATCGGAGAGGCTATGGTGTTGATGTAGAAGCCCTCCGTGATCGATGCCCCCTCCGGTAGAGCTCCGGAAAAGGCCCCAAGATGGGATCTCACGGGTACAGAAGGTTGCGGCGGTGGAATTAGGTTTTTGGCTCCGTATCTGGTAGTTTGGGGGTACGTAGGTATATATAGGAGGAAGAAGTACGTCGGTGGAGCAACGTGGGGCCCACGAGGGTGGAGGGCGCGCCCCCTACCTCGTGCCCCCCTGGTTGATGTCTTGACGTAGGGTCCAAGTCCTCTGGATCACGTTCGTTCCGAAAATCACGTTCCCAAAGGTTTCATTCCGTTTGGACTCTCTTTGATATTCTTTTTCTGCGAAACTCTGAAATGGGCAAAATAACAGCAATTCTGGGCTGGGCCTCCGGTTAATAGGTTAGTCCCAAAAATAATATAAAAGTGTATAATAAAGCCCATTAATGTCCAAAACAGAATATAATATAGCATGGAACAATCAAAAATTATAGATACGTTGGAGACGTATCAAGCATCCCCAAGCTTAATTCCTGCTCGTCCTCGGGTAGGTAAATGATAAAATTTTTTTTTGATGTGGAATGCTACTTGGCATAATTTCAATGTAATTCTCTTAATTGTGGTATGAATATTAAGTAGATTCAAGATAAAAGTTTAATATTGACATAAAAATAATAATACTTCAAGCATACTAACTAAGCAATTATGTCTTCTCAAAATAACATGGCCAAAGAAAGTTATCCCTACAAAATCATATAGTCTGGCTATGCTCTATCTTCACCACATAAAGTATTTAAATCATGCACAACCCCGATGGCAAGTCAAGGAATTGTTTCATACTTTTGATGTCATCAAAAAATTTCAATCTTCACGCAATACATGAGCGTGAGCCATGGACATAGCACTATATGTGGAATAGAATGGTGGTTGTGGAGAAGACAAAAAAGGAGAAGAGAGTCTCACATTAACTAGGCGTATCAATGAGCTATGGAGATGCACATTAATAGATATCAATGTGAGTGAGTAGGGATTTCCATGCAACGGATGCATTAGAGCTATAAGTATATGAAAGCTCAACAAAAGGAACTAAGTGGGTGTGCATCCAACTCGCTTTCTCACGAAGACCTAGGGCATTTTGAGGAAGCCCATCATTGGAATATACAAGCCAAGTTCTATAATGAAAACTTCCCACTAGTATATGAAAGTGATATCATAGCAGACTCTCTATCATGAAGATCATGGTGCTACTTTGAAGCACAAGTGTGGTAAAAGGATAGTAACATTGTCCCTTCTCTTTTTCTCTCATCAAATTTTTTTATTGGGCCTTTTCTCTTTTTCTTATGGCCTTTTTTTTTATTTAGTCCGGAGTCTCATCCCGACTTGTGGGGGAATCATAGTCTCCATCATCCTTTCCTCACTTGGGACAATGCTCTAAAAAATGATGATCATCACACTTTTATTTACTTACAACTCAACAATTACAACTCAATACTTAGAACAAAATATGACTCTATGTGAATGCCTCCGGCGGTGTACCGGGATATGCAATGAATCAAGAGTGACATGTATGAAAGAATTATGAACGGTGGCTTTGCCACAAATACGATGTCAACTACATGATCATGCGAAGCCATATGACAATGATGGAGCGTCTCATAGTAAACGGAACGGTGGAAAGTTGCATGACAATATATCTCGGAATGGCTATGGAAATGCCATGGTAGGTAGGTATGGTGGCTGTTTTGAGGAAGGTATATGGTGGGTATATGATACCGGCGAAAAGTGCGCGGTATTAGAGAGGCTAGCAATGGTGGAAGGAAGGAAGAAAAGTGCGTATAATCCATGGACTCAACATTAGTCATAAAGAACTCATATACTTATTGCAAAAATCTACAAGTTATCAAAGCAAAGTATTACGCGCATGCTCCTAGGGGGATAGATTGGTAGGAAAAGACCATCGCTCGTCCCCGACCGCCAATCATAAGGAAGACAATCAATAAATAAATCATGCTCCGACTTCATCACACAACGGTTCACCATACGTGCATCCTACGGGAATCACAAACTTTAACACAAGTATTTATCAAATTCACAACTACTCAACTAGCATGACTCTAATATCATCATCTCCATATCTCAAAACAATTATCAAGCATCTAACTTCTCATAGTATTCAACACACTCATAAGATTTTTTTTTACTAATCTTGAATGCCTATCATAATTAAAGCAAATTACCATGCTGTTTTGTATGACTCTCAAAATAATCTAAGTGAAGCATTAGAGAACAATAGTTTCTATTAAACAAAACCACCACCGTGCTCTAAAAGATATAAGTGAAGCACTAGAGCAAAAACTATATAACTCAAAAGACATAAGTGAAGAACATAGAGTATTCTAATAAATTCCGAATCATGTGTGTCTCTCTCAAAAGGTGTGTACAGCAAGTATGATTGTGGCAAACTAACAAACAAAGACTCAAATCATACAAGACGCTCCAAGCAAAACACATATCATGTGGTGAATAAAAATATAGCTCCAAGTAAAGTTACCGATGGAAGTAGACGAAAGAGGGGATGCCTTCCGGGGCATTCCCAAGCTTTGGCTTTTTGGTGTCCTTAGATTATCTTGGGGTGCCATGGGCATCCCCAAGCTTAGGCTCTTGCCACTCCTTGTTCCATAATCCATCAAATCTTTTACCCAAAACTTGAAAACTTCACAACACAAAACTTAACAGAAAATCTCGTGAGCTCCGTTAGCGAAAGAAAACAAAACACCACTTCAAGGTACTGTAATGAACTCATTCTTTATTTATATTGGTGTTAAACCTACTGTATTCCAACTTCTCTATGGCTTATAAACTATTTTACTAGCCATAGATTCATCAAAATAGGCAAACAACACACGAAAAACAGAATCTGTCAAAAACAGAACAGTCTGTAGTAATCTGTAACTAACGCAAACTTCTGGAACTCCAAAAATTCAGCCAAAATAGGAAGACCTAGACAATTTGTTTATTGATCAGAAGCAATTGGAATCAATATTTTATCACGTTCTGGTGATTTTTAACAATTATTTTCGTGAACAGAAAGTTTCTGCAATTTTCAGCAAAATGAAATAACTATCATCCAAGAAGATCCTATAGGTTAAACTTGGCACAAACACTAATTAAAACATAAAAACAAATATAACCAGAGGCTAGATCAAATATTTATTCCTAAACAGAAGCAAAAAGCAAAAAACTAAAAATAAAATTAGGTTGCCTCCCAACAAGCGCTATCGTTTAACGCCCCTAGCTAGGCATAATAGCAAGGATAGATCTAGGTATTGCCATCTTTGATGGGAAATTCTTCAATGAGACATCTATCATCCTTAGGAATTTCTTTATTTTTATTAATTATCAAACTTCTAGGCACATAACCAAAAAGCTCATTTGTAGCAAATGGTTCCTTAATGATAGCAAAAAGATTGGGATGAATACTTATGGATTTGAGATCCGTAGTTTCTTTACTAGAGGATTCACCCTTATTTTTAGGAACATACATAAGCTTGGCAATTTTAGTTGGAGGACTTGGAGTATTCTTTACAGAAGAAAAAGCGGTTCCCAAGTTGGTAATGATACCCTCAAGTTTATCGATTCTAGTGGAATCCTGATTTATTCTTTCATTAACTATGGGTTCCTTCTCCTTAATATTTTTCAAAGTGACTCCTACTTTAGATCCATATTGGGTAATTTGGTTGTGGATCTCTTTATCCAGATTTTCAATTAACTCTACGGTAGCAACTTTATTTTCAATAATTTCAAGTCTTTGCATTACATGCTCCAAAGTTAACATAGTTCCATTAACCAAAAGAGGTGGTGAGCCAAACAAATCTATCATAGCATTATAAGAATCAAAAGTATGGCTACCCAAGAAATTCCCTCCGGTAATGGTATCAAGGATATATCTATACCAAGGAGTAGCGCCTACATAAAAATTGCGGAGAAGAACGGAAGTAGATTGCTTCCTGGTAGATCTATTTTGAGCATTGCAAATTCTATACCAAGCGTCTTTTAGATTTTCTCCCTCCCTTTGCTTAAAATTAAGAACTTCATTCTCGGGAGACAACAGAAAAGATTGGGGACTAGCCATAACGACAAGAAAGCGAAAAAGAGGCAAACGGAAAAGAGAGAGCGAATAAAGCGGCAAGGGTGAAGTGGGGGAGAGGAAAACGAGAGGCAAATGGAAAATAATGTAATGCGGGAGATAAGGGTTTGTGATGGGTACTTGGTATGTTGACTTTTGCGTAGACTCCCCGGCAACGGCGCCAGAAATCCTTCTTGCTACCTCTTGAGCACTGCGTTGGTTTTCCCTTGAAGAGGAAAGGGTGATGCAGCAAAGTAGCATAAGTATTTCCCTCGGTTTTTTAGAACCAAGGTATCAATCTAGTAGGAGGCCACGCACGAGTCCCTCGCACCTACACAAACAAATAAATCCTCGCAACCAACGCAATAAAGGGGTTGTCAATCCCTTCACGGTCACTTACGAGAGTGAGATCTGATAGATATCATAAGATAATACTTTTGGTATTTTTATGATAAAGATGCAATGTAAAGAAAGCAAAATAAAGATGACGCTAGAAATAACTTGTTGACGGGAGATTAATATGATGGAAAATAGACCCGGGGGCCATAGGTTTCACTAGTGGCTTCCTCAAGAGCATAAGTATTATGGTTGGTGAACAAATTACTGTTGAGCAATTGACACAATTTAGCATAGTTATGAGAATATCTAGGTATGATCATGTATATAGGCATCACGTCCGAGACAAGTAGACCGACTCCTGCCTGCATCTACTACTATTACTCCACACATTGACCGCTATCCAGCATGCATCTAGAGTATTAAGTTCATAAGAACAGAGTAACGCTTTAAGTAAGATGACATGATGTAGAGGGATAAACTCATGCAATATGATATAAACCCCATCTTGTTATCCTCGATGGCAACAATACAATACATGCCTTGCTGCCCCTACTGTCACTGGGAAAGGACACCGCAAGATTGAACCCAAAGCTAAGCACTTCTTCCATTGCAAGAAAGATCAATCTATTAGGCCAAACCAAACTGATAATTCGAAGAGACTTGCAAAGATAACCAATCATACATAAAAGAATTCAGAGAAGATTCAAATATTGCTCATAGATAAACTTGATCATAAAGCCACAATTCATCGGTCTCAACAAACACACCGCAAAAGAAGATTACATCGAATAGATCTCCAAAAGAGAGGGGGAGAACATTGTATTGAGATCCAAAAAGAGAGAAGAAGCCATCTAACTAATAACTATGGACCCGAAGGTCTGAGGTAAACTACTCACACACCATCGGAGAGGCTATGGTGTTGATGTAGAAGCCCTCCGTGATCGATGCCCCCTCCGGCGGAGCTCCGGAAAAGGCCCCAAGATGGGATCTCACAGGTACAGAAGGTTGCGGCGGTGGAATTAGGTTTTTGGCTCCGTATCTGGTAGTTTGGGGGTACGTAGGTATATATAGGAGGAAGAAGTACGTCGGTGGAGAAACGTGGGGCCCACGAGGGTGGAGGGCGCGTCCGGTGGGTAGGCGCCCCCCTACCTCGTGCCCTCCTGGTTGATGTCTTGACGTAGGGTCCAAGTCCTCTGGATCACGTTCGTTCCGAGAATCACGTTCCCGAAGGTTTCATTCCGTTTGGACTGCGTTTGATATTCTTTTACTGCGAAACTCTGAAATAGGCAAAAAACAGCAATTCTGGGCTGGGCCTCCGGTTAATAGGTTAGTCCCAAAAAATAATATAAAAGTGTATAATAAAGCCCATTAATGTCCAAAGCAGAATATAGTATAGCATGGAACAATCAAAAATTATAGATACGTTGGAGACGTATCAGGCGCGCCCCCCGAGCTTGTGGCCACCTCGTGGCTCTTCTGGCCTTCTCCCGAAGCTTCTAGGGTGTCTTGTGGTCCAAGAAAAATCCTGAAAAACTTTTGTTTCATTTGGACTCCGTTTGGTATTGATTTTCTGTAAATACAAAAACAATGAAAAAATAGCAACTGGCACTGGGCACTAGGTTAATAGCTTAGTCCCAAGCAATGATATAAAATAGCATAGTAATGCATATAAAACATCCAAGATTGGTAATATATAGCATGGAACAATAAAAAATTATAGATACGTTGGAGACATATCACGGTACAACCGGTAGTATGTTGTACCACCATGGACTTATTGACTACAGGAGCCCAGACGCTGCGGTTGTTTTGGTCTTGTACTTGCTCGTGTACCGCAAACGGGTGACTCTGTTTGGTACCAGGCCGATACATAGTAGTACTTGTCCGGTTGTCCCGGCTGAATTTATTTTGCAGTACTACCGGTTGTACCGAATGTTGTACCGCACCAGGGAGCGCAGGCTGGCATTTCCGCCTTGGGCGGTTATACCACACTTTGGTCCGGTTGTACTGCTCATGTGTGTTTCTACAGCATAACGGGCAGATTCGTGGGGGCCTATAAAAGGGGGTCTTCTTCCCCAATGCCCCAACAACTACGAGCAAGTTTTCCCCCACCATTGTTCGCCTCTCGGAGCATGCTTTCTCTCTATTCCTCCCATGAGTCTTGCATCTTTTTGAGGGAAAAGAGATAGGAGAACTAGATCTACATTTCCACCAATCCTCATATCCTCTGTGTGTGGGGAACCTAGTAGATCTGGATCTTGGAGTTCTTTTGTGTTTTCCTTGTTCTTCCTCTCGTATTCCTCCATAGCTTTTGTTGCTTTGGTGGGATTTGAGAGTGTGGGACTTGAGCACTTCGTGTGTTCTTGCCATTACATTTGTTGCATCGGTTCGAGTTATCTACAGTGATACGTAGAAGTGAAAGTTGAGAAGCTTATTACTCTTGGGTGTTTGGTCACCCTAGAGCTTCTGCCTCTTGGGTGCTTGGACATCGTAGATGGTTGGTGGTGTTGCGGGGCTCAATCATTGTGGTGTAAAGCTTCGGGGTCTCCAATTAAGTTGTGGAAATTTCCCTTGAGCAATTTGTACGGGTTCGGTGTCCGTCCATAAGGGTTGCTAATTGTAAGGGCTCAGTGACCACCCTCAAGGGTCCCTTAGTGGAATCACGAGACCTTGCATTGTGTGAGGGCGTGAGGAGAATACAGTGCTCTAGTGGCATTTTGGGGAGCATTGTGCCCTCACACCGCTCTAACAGTGATTAACATCTACAAGGGGGTGAACTTCAGGACAGATCGTCATCTCTGCGTGCCTCGGTTATCTCTTACCCGAGCCCTTTACTCCTGCACTTACTTTGTGACAGCCATAGTGATTCTTGTTATAAATCTTGCTATCACATAGTTGTTTATCTTGCTTAGCATAAGTTGTTGGTGCACATAGTTGATCCTATTATATTTAGGTTTTGTGCTTGAAAAATTAAACACTAGTTTTATTCTGAGTTTGTTCAAGCCTAAACCATAATTGTTTAAAAACTCCTATTCACCCTCTCTAGGCGACATCCACGTTCTTTCAGCTGGGTTCGACACACTTACTTGTCGAAAGGACTAAGGTTGACCCCCTATACTTGTGGGCCATCCATGCCCGGCTCACTCAAGGGGGCGGTCGTTTGAAACCCTAGCCGCCGCCACCGTCTCCTTCCATCCCCACCCAAGTTATCGTTGTCGCCAGAAGAAGTCGACAAACAAAGCTTGCACGTTGGATGTCGCATGTCTATTTAGCATGGAAAGTATTGGGTATTCTCGGTCATTTTCATTGACAGGAAAAGCATGCCTCAAAACAATTTTATCTCTTAATTTAAGCTTAGAGCTCTAGCACCTCTACAAATCTCCACTTCCCTCTATGAAGGGCCTATCTATTTACTTTTATGCAATTTTTATTATTGAGTCTTCATCTTCTCTTGTAAAGCACCAACTAGGGAACACCATTATCATACTTGTGCATTGGGCATAGTTAATATTTGAGTGTGTTTCATGAATGGATCAATTATTGAGCATAATGGGCTAGGGATAGCTTTGTTTAGTGTTGATATTTTGAAAGACATGGTTGCTTGTTGATATGCTTGAGTATTGATGTCCTCATGTCAAATATAGAGTATTTATATGAATCATATAAAAGTCAAATGTCCATGCTACAAAAGAAAAGAATATGTGATAAGCATGTTAGGCAGCATTCCACATCAAAAATTCTATTTTAATTATTTACCTACTCGAGGACGAGCAGGGATGAAGCTTGGGGATGCTGATACGTCTCCAACGTTTCTATAATTTTTTATTGTTCCATGCTGTTATATTATCAATCTTGGATGTTTTATATTCATTTACTAGCAACTTTATATCATTTTTTGGGACTAACCTATTGACATAGTGCCTAGTGCGTGTTGATGATTTTTGCCTGTTTTTTACTTTGTAGAATATCAATACCAACCGGAGTCAAAATGCCACGAAACTTTTTGGAGAATTTTTTCTGCCCAGGAGGCCAAAGAAGTGCACGGGAGGAGGCCCATGAGGCCCACTATGTACCAGGGCGCGCTAGAAGGCCCAGGTGCGCCCTGGTGGGTAGTGGGCACCACGAGAAGCTTCTCCACCGCATATCTTCTCTATAAATACTCTAAAATTCCTAAAACCCTAGGGGGGTCGATAGAAAATAGTTCCGTTGCCGCAAGTTCCAGAACCACGAGATCCAATCTAGAGGCCTTTTCCGGCACTCTGTCGGAGGGGTGAACGATCACGGAGGGGTTTTCATCAACACCCATTACCCTCCGATGATGCGTGAGTAGTCTACTACAGACCAATGGGTCCTTCTCTCTTTTTCATCTTCAATACAATGTTCTCCTCGATGTTCTTGGAGATCTATTTGATGTAATGACTTTTTGCGGTGTTTTTGTTGGGATCTGATGAATTGTGAGCTTATGATCAGTTCTATCTATGATTATTATTTGAGTCTTCTCTGAACTCTTTTATGCATGATTGTTATAGCCTCGTATTTCTTCTCCAAAACTTTGATTTGGTTTGGCCAACTAGATTGTTTTTTATTCCCATGGGAAGAAGTGCTTTGTCATGGGTTCGATCTTGCAGTGCTCAATCTTAGTGATAGAAGGCGACATGACACGCATGTATCATTGACATTAAGGATCAAAATATGGGGTATATTCCTAGATGAATAGATCTTGTCTACATCATGTCATTGTTCTTATTGCATTACTCGGTTTCTTCATGAACTTGATACACTAGATGCATGCAGGATAGCGGTCGATATGAGGAGTAATAGTAGTAGATGCAAGCAGGAGTCGGTCTAGTAATCTTTGACGTGATGCCTATATACATAATCATTGCCTTGGGTATCATCATTATTATTCGCTTTTCTATCAATTGCCCAAAAGTAATTTGCTTGCCCACCGTATGCTATTTTCTCGAGAGAAGCCTCTAGTGAAATCTACGGCCCCCGAGTCTATTTCCTATCATATTAAAACCCCAAAATACCTTGCTGCATTTTATTATTATTATTATTTTATTTTTGTGTTTTTGTTATATCTATTTATGAAATATCATACAATTTAATCTATCTCAATACCGAGGACGGATTGATAGCCCCTCTTATTCGTTGGGTTGCAAGTATTTTTTATTTGTGTGTAGGAATGTATTTGGTATTTGTTTTTGTTACATCTTTTGGTGGAAGGTTGGAGCATTGCGTCGGCCCTGAACAACACGCGCGCTGGCGAATGTTGGATGTCGGGGCTAGCGGCTGCCCCAAGAAAGCCGTCGTGGCATCAACGATGTCGGTCATTTATGGTGGGGCATTCCATTTCCTCATTTGTGGTGACGGTGAATTTTTGTGATTGCCATTTCCAAGCAGTGTGGGGGCTACGCATCTTCGTGCTCTGTGTGAAGGTGATTTGTGACTAGCATTGTTGCGCGGGCATCACTAATTTTGCTCCCGATGGCGTGAACCAAACTACTAACCATCTCTAAGGGGCACATGGTCGGCGGGTTTTAGCCTTCACTAGTTGTTATTGACGGCGCGCTCTGGTTATTACATGTCTCCCACTCTATGTAGAAGTTTGGAGTGCTCGACATGGCCCTGTTGACTCATTTTCTGCTTGATGTGTGGGTTTTGTCCATGTCCGAGGTTCCTCATGTTACTGAGCTAAATTCTTATGTGGGTGGTTTGGAATCTCGGTGACATGGGGTCAGTGGGCATGGCAGACATCCCTACACGCTCATCGACATCATGTGTTACACGTTAATGGTTCTAATTGTGTGGTCAATGATGTCTACTACGCAACCTTCTTCTTGTAGACTCGTGTTGGGCCTCCAAGCGCAGAGTTTTGTAGGACAGTAGCAATTTTCCCTCAAGTGGATGACCTAAGGTTTATCAATCCATGGGAGGCGTAGGAAGAAGATGGTCTCTCTCAAACAACCCTGCAACCAAATAACAAAGAGTCTCTTCTGTCCCCAACACACCCAATACAATGGTAAATTGCATAGGTGCACTAGTATGGCAAAGAGATGATGATACAAGTGTAATATGGATGGTAGATATAGGTTTTTGTACTCTGAAAATATAAAAACAGCAAGGTAGCAAGTAACAAAAGTGAGCGAAAACGGTATTGCAATGCTTGGAAACAAGGCCTAGGGTTCATACTTTCACTAGTGCAAGTTCTCTCAACAATGATAATATAATTAAATCAAATGGCAATCCCTCAATGTGCGACAAACCGTCACTCCAAAGTTCCTATCACGGAGAACATAAGATGAAATTGCTTGTAGGGTATGAAACCACCTCAAAGTTATTCTTTCCGATCAATCCATTGAGATATTCCTATAAGAGTCATAAACAGCCCTAGAGTTCGTAGTAAAATAACACCATATGACACACATCAATCAATCCTAACGTCACCTAGATACTCCAATGCCACCACAAGTATCCAAGAGTCAATTATACGATATGCATCAAACAACATCAGATTCATAATATTCAATACAACACAAAGAACCTCAAAGAGTGCCCCAAGATTCCTATCAGAGAAATAAGTACGAAAATGTGCATCAACCCCTATGCATAGATTACTCCAATGTCACCTCGGGAATCTGCGAGTTGAGTGCCAAAACATACATCAAGTGAATCAATAGAACACCCCATTGTCACGACGGGTATCCCACGTAAGACATACATCAAGTGTTCACAAATCCATAATAGTATTCAATCCGATAATAGTGAAACCTCAAAGGTAAAACTCAATTCAGCACAAGAAGGTAGAGGGGGAGAAACACCATATGATTCAACTATAGTAACAAAGCTCGCGGTATATCAAGATCGTGCCAAATCAAGAACACGAGAGAGAGAGGGAGAGAGAGATCAAACACATAGCTACTGGTACATACCCTCAGCCCCGAGGGTGAGCTACTCCCTCCTCATCATGGAGACCGCCGGGATGATGAAGATGGCCTCCGGTGATGGTTTCCCCCTCTGGCAGGGTGTCAGAATGGGCTTCCGGTTGGTTTTTCGTGACTATAGAGGCTTTCGTCGGTGGAACTTACGATCTAGGTTTCTTTCTGGGGGTTTCGGGATTTACAGGAATTTTTGGCGTCGGTCTCACGTCATGGGGACGCTAGAGGGGCCCACAAGCCAGGGGGCGCGCCCTAGGGGGCTCCCCCTAGGTAGGTGGACTCCTCGTCCACCTCCTGGACTGGCTTCGATGCTCCGGGGTTCTCTTTTGGTCCAGAAAAAATCATCGTAAAGTTCCACCTCGTTTGGACTCAGTTTGATAATCGTTTTCTGTAGAACTCAAAAACAAGGAAAAATAGAAACTGGCACTGTGCTCTATGTTAATAGGTTAGTCCCAAAAATAATATAAAATAGCATATTAATGCATATAAAACATCCAAAACAGATAATATAATAGCACGGAACAATAAAAAATTATAGATACATTGGAGACGTATCAGTCAAGTACACGCGAGGCCTGTATGTTTGCGTGACTATACGATGATGGATCGACAGGTAGTGGCAGAACATGGTGACGTCAGTTAGGTGATGCTTTTTCTATCTACGAAGGGGCCAATAAACTAGTTGTGTGACTAAATACCAAGGGGACCAATAAACCAGGGCGGAGGTAGTACCTTTATGAAGGATGTGCATCATATTTTACATATCTCTCTCTACTCCATGGCATTGCATATTTGATTTTCTCACTTGGATGGTTTAGAGAGATAGGTTTGGCAATGCAACTCACGATAGTATTGATCGGGTGCATATGCACGTATATATTGTGTACAATGTGGGCCTCAACCTCTACTATACAAAGACTAGGAAGTGGGCCAGGATATACAATATACATGCAAAACCATATATTCAACACCCCCCCCCCGCGCAGTCGAAGCATCGCCGGAGACGCAGAGACTGGACCTGAACTCCTTAAAGACGGGAGTTGGCAATCCCTTACTCATCACATCGACGGTCTGTTGCACCGTCGGAACGTGGAGAACCTAAAATCACCCAGGGCTACCTGCTCGTGAATCGAGTGAATATCGAGCTTAATATGCTTCATGCGGCGATGATGGACTGGGTTGGCGGAGAGGTAGACGGAGGAGACGTTGTCATAGTACACAAGCGTGTCCTTGTGAACATCACAAAGCAACTCCTGGAGCAAATGACGAAGCCAGGAGCATTCGGCAACGACATTAGCCACTGCCCGATACTCTGCCTCGGCACTCGAGCAGGAAACCGTAGGCTATCGCTTGGACGACCAAGAGATCAGCGAGGGCCCAAGGTAGACACAGTAGCCTGAGGTAGAGCGACGTGTGTCGGCGCAGCCTGCCCAATCCGCGTCAGAGTAGGCAACAAGGTCGGTGGAGGCGGAGGCCATCAGTGTGAGTCCCAAGGACGTGGTGCCGCGTATGTAACGGAGCATACGCTTCACTAAGGCCCAATGAGAGTCGCGCGGGGAGTGCATGCGGAGGCACACCTGCTGAACAGTGTACTGCAAGTCCAGACGCGTCAATGTGAGGTACTGTAGGGCACCAAAAATAGAGCGATAGAATGCCGCATCGAACACAGGAGAGCCCTCCAGAGCGGAGACCTTGGCCTTCATGTCAATGGGTGTGGCCGCGGGCTTGCAGTTGAGCATGCCAGCGCGCTCGAGAAGCTCATGAGCATACTTCTGCTGATGCAGAAAGAACCCATCGGACCATCGGACCACGTCGATGCCGAGGAAGTAGTGCAGGGGCCCCAAGTCCTTAAGGGCAAACTCATCCCGAAGACGAGCTGTAAGCTGCTGAAGGATCTCAGGAGCGGACGCTGTCAGGATGATGTCGACGACGTAGAGCTGTAAATAAGCAGTGGCGGCTCCCTGATGATATACAAAGAGGGAAGCATCAGAGCGAGTGGGCCGGTATCCAAGCGACTGCAGGAAGGCAGCGATACGCTGGTACCATGCCCGTGGCGCCTGCTTCAGCTCGTAAAGAGAACGGGAGAGCAAGCACACGTGGTCGGGATGCTCGGCATCGACGTATCCAGTGGACTGCTGACAGAACACCTGCTCAGCAAGATGGCCATGCAAAAAGGCGTTGGAAACATCCACCTGATGCACTGGCCAGGCACGAGAGACGACCAACTGGAGCACTGCATGGATCGTGCATGATTTGACAACCGGGGCAAAGGTGTCAGTGAAGTCCACGCCCGCACGTTGCCGAAATCCACGGACCACCCAACGAGCCTTGTAGCGCTCAAGAGTGCCATTCGGACGAGTCTTGTGGTGGAAGACCCATTTGCCAGTGATGATGTTGGCGTGTGGCGGCCGAGGGACGAGCTGCCAAGTGCAGTTCCGCTGGAGAGCGTCGAACTGTTACTGCATCACAGCGAGCCAATGGGGATCCTAGAGGGAGGCTCGAGCTCACGATGGGAGAGGGGACGACTCAGAGGGGGAGGCAGCGAGAAGATACTCATCGCTGTTATACCGCATGCTCGGACGGTGGACGCCAACCTGAGACTGGGTCATCGGGCGGGGCAGCGGGTCCGAAGTGGCAATGGGTGCTGATGATGAAGAACCCGTCGCCCCCGAGATGTCGGGCGAGGCCGCACCAGCGGAGGTGGATGCCGTGGGTGCCGGAGAAGCCGGCGTGGAGGGCGCCGGCGACGCGAGGGGCATCGAGGGTGCTAGGGACGCCACGGGCGTCGAGGCTGGTGTGACCGACCCAAGGAGGGGCAAATCCCCCAAGGCAGCTGGGCGGGGAGGGACTTGACCCGTGGCACGAGGTGGGCCCTCAAAGCCAGGAGGCGGCCCGAGAGATGCTCTTGAGCGGCCATCACCAAAGGGGCTTGCATAAGGACCACTAAGAGCCGGCGACGTCGCAACATCCGAAGGTACCTGCTGAAACGGAAAGGCCTTCTCATCGAAGTAAATGTGTCGTGATGTGATCACATGATGTGAGATAGGATCATAGCAGCGATAGCCTTTGGTGTTGGGTGGGTAGCCGAGGAAAATGCATGCTAATGATCGAGCAGCCAGCTTATGAGGATTAGTGGAAGCAATGGTAGGGTAGCAAAGGTAGCCGAAGATGCATAACTCATCATAAGTCGGTGGCGTGCCGAATAAAAGATGATGAGGTGCAAAATTACCGCGAGTGCGACAAGGGCGAATGGTAAGGAGAAGTGATGCGATGGAGAGCGCGTCCGGCAAAAAACGTGGTGGCACGTTGGTGGGGAAGAGAAGCGTGCGAACATAGTCATTAAGAGTGCAGAGGACGCGCTCAGCGTGCCCGTTCTGTTGCAAAGCATACGGGCAAGTAAGACGAAATATCGTGCCATGTGTGGTAAGAAGGTTGCAGATAGCAAGGCTATCAAACTCCTTCCCGTTGTTTGTTTGCAACGCATGGATGGGACACGCAAACTGCGTGAAGACATAAGAGTAAAATGCGGTGAGAGTGGAGATAACATCCGACTTTCGCCGCAACGGGAAGGTTCACACATAGTGCGAAAAATCATCAAGGATAACTAGGTAGTAAATATAGCCTGTATTGCTTGCAACTGAAGAAGTCCAAACATCACTATGAATTAACTCAAACAGGTATGATGCGACATGCGACGAAGTGCTAAATGGAAGACAAACATGTTCGCCAAGATGACATGCCTGACAAGTGTGATCGTCGATCTTATTACACGTGAAAGAAAAACTCCAAAGAATATGACGAAGGGTGGCGGGGTTGGGATGTCCTAAGCGAGCATGCCAGAGGTCCACTTCGGTGGAGAGCGCCATGGGTGCGGCCGTGGTGGAGACGGACGAGTGGACCGGTAAAGCTCGTCGGGGCTGTCACATCGGTGGAGCACCATCTGGGTACGGGCATCCTTAACGGAAAAGCCAAACATGTCAAATTCAACGGTGACGGGATTTTCACGTGTAAAGGAACAAACAGAAACAAGATCTTTAATAAGATCAGGAGAGACAACAATGTTAGATAACGATAATGGCATGGATATGGATGGAAAAGCAGCATGACCAATATGTGTAATAGGAAGGGATGAACCGCCACCCACGGTGATACGAGTGGAGGTATGAACGGGGTGGGCGGTGAGAAGGTTACCAAGGTTGGAAGACGTATGAGCTGTAGTTCCAATATCCATGTACCAGTCGCCGCCTCTGGTGTAGTTTTGTGGCGTAGGAGCAGAGTGCAGGGCTGCTAGTAGCGTGGATCCCAGGGCGCCTGAGGGAGTTCATGTCGCTCAAAACTGCGTTGGTATTTCCCCAAAGAGGAAGGGATGATGTAGTACAGCTACGGTAGGTATTTCCCTTAGTTGTGAAACCAAGGTATCAATCCAGTAGCTGAACCAAGCAACACAATGTAAATGGTACCTACACACAAAGAACAAATACTGGCAACCCGACGCGTATGAGGGTTGTCAATCCCTCTTCGGGTAACGGTGCCAGAAATTGTCAAGTTGACGAGATAAAAATTGTGATAGATTGGATAAATAGATCTTGATAAAACGCAATATAAAAGATGCAAATAAAAAGTGCAACAAAGTATTTTTGGGTTTTTGGAATACTAGATCTAAAAATAAAAGATACAAATAATAGATCAGAAAGCAAATATGATAAAGAATAGACCCGGGGCCCGTAGATTTCACTAGTGGCTTCTCTCAAGAAATAGCACACGGTGGGTAAATAAATTACTGTTGGGCAATTGATAGGAAATCGAATAGTTATGACAATATTCAAGGCAATGACCAATATATAGGCATCACGTCCAAGATTAGTAAACCGACTCCTGCCTGCATATACTATTATTACTCCACACATCAACTGCTATCCAGCATGCATCTAATGTATTAAGTTCATGGAGAAACGGAGTTATGCAATAAGAATGATGACATGATGTAGACGAGATATATTCATGTAGGAATAGCCCCCGTCTTGTTATCCTTAATAGAAACGATACATGCGTGTCTTGCTGCCCCTTCTGTCACTGGGAAAGAACAACGCAAGATCGAACCCATCACAAAGCTCCTCTTCCATGGCAAGAAAAATCAATCTAGTTGGCCTAATTAATCCAAAGATTCGAAGAAGAAATACGAGGCTATAAATAATCATGCATATAATAGATCAAAAGATGACTCAAATAATATTCATGGATATAGATCTAATCATAAAGTCAAAGTTCATGGGATCCCAACAAACACGCTGCAAAAAGATTTACGTCGAATAGATCTCCAAGAGACCATTGTATTGAGAATCAAAAGAGAAAGAGAGGAAGTGTAGCGACCCGACCCGAATGGATCGAAGTATCTGTGCTTAAGTGTCATCCCTGGATCGGTATGCCACTACAAAAAAATACACTTCTGTGATGATATGTGTTTGTCACAGTAGGTCGCTTTTTTTGTCATGCATGTACATCCATGACGATTTTATGACAGAATCAAGATAGTCATACATGTGCTGTCGTAGAAGTGTTCCATGACATTACCGAAATTATCATCACGGAAGTGTCCACTTCCATGATGATAAATCGCGCGTCACAGAAGTGCTTTCGTCAAGGGTGACCGACACGTGGCATCCACCGTAACGGAACACCGTTAAGCTATCGGGTCTGGTTTTGGATCCGATAACCCGTTAACAGCCCGGACCAATGGGGATTTTCCACGTGTAAAATCATCATTGGCCGGAGGAAACACGTGTTGCCTCACCGTTGGGACAGATGTCCTCCACTCATTGGACAGGAGGCGCCTATGATAGGTCGACACGTGGCACGGCCCAACAGTGGCCCATTCCGGTGAAAAAGGTCGGCCCAGTAAAAATTAGCAGGCCGGCCCATATAAGGCCTACTTGTGTCAGGTCCATTTAAGCCCACGGCCCATACGAGATGTGCCAATTCGGCCCGTCAACGGCCGTTAAAGATTTGACACCATTGCAGCCCATCGTCAGTTCGAGCCCGTTAACAGCCCGCTATATACTTGGGCTCAATATCGGCCCGATGAGATTTTGGCTTGTTAACGGCCCATTCAGTGGATGGGCCAATTTTCACGATGCACATCCTTCGGCCTTTTAGCGACCCATTTAAATGTTGGGCTAATTTCCGGTCCGGTGTGTCTTTCAGCCTGTTGACGGCCCATAAATCAGTTGGGCCATTTGTAGTTGGACCTGAGTTTCGGCCTTTTAGCGACCCATTTAAGTGTTGGGCCAATTTCCGGCCCGGTGTGTCTTTCAGCCTGGTGATGGCCCATATATCTGTTGGGCCATTTGTAGTCGGACCTGAGTTTTGGCCTTTTAGCGACCCATTTAAGTGTTGGGCCAATTCCCAGCCCTGTGTGCCTTTCAGCCTGTTAACGGACCATAAATGAGTTGGGTCATTTGTAGTCGGACCTGAGTTTTGGCCTTTTAACGGCCCATGCCCGTCATGGTCCAATACTAGCCCGGTTTCGCTTTCGGCCTGCTAAAGGCCCACAACACAGTTGGGCCATTTACAATACGACCTGACTTTCGGCCTCTTAGCGTCCCATGCTCTTCATGGTCCAGTACAAGCCCGCTGTCTCTTTCGGCCTGCTAAAGGCCCACAGTATAGTTGGGCCATATGTAGCCCGAACTTAGTAACGGCCAGTTAACGGCTCGTGAAATCAACTGGGCCCACCTGTTGCCCGCTTCGATGTCGGCCTGTTAACGACCCGGGAGTTAAGAGGGCCGACCATTAACTTTCGGCCTGGTAACGGCCCATTAACTTAATGGGCCCACTAAAGTTCGTACATGTCTTTAGGCCAAATTAGATAATTTGAGCCCATTACGACGAGCAATTATGCACAGGACCAAAACCGATCAAGCAAAGGTACGGCATACAGGGAAAACGTTGCACATCCAGCATATATTACAGGAAATTACATCCAGTGGGCAATCAAAGATTGATGCCAGTGCAAATAAATGAACAGAACCTAACGATCTACAACGTCACAATCTGCAACCTCAGCACGGATGACGCCCATAAGCATGTGGGCAAGTTCTTGCTGCTTTGCTACGCTGTCTCTGAAAATATTGATCAGTTGTTGTGTCGCACGACTCTGCACCTTTGATTCCTCCACCATTTCCATCATTCCTTCAGCCATTAATTGGTTCACAAACATACATTTTTTCCGTTGCATTCGAGACAGAGGATACTGAACAGATTCAGATGGCGATTTTGGCAGGCTTGTATTATTGATAGTGGAGAGTGTCTCGACCACTGCATCATAACATAAATTAGGAGGGGAACCAAACAGATTAATCATGAGTTATTGGCATATTACCCGGCCTAGATTTATTGGAAAGAAACAATGGGGTTGCCTTGCTATTTTTAGAGTTTGTCTTCTTATCTTCAGTAGCCTGCACCAAATTAAGACACTAGCATTGCTACCATTGGCCAAGTCAGATAATAGGAAAGCAACATTGGTACAACAAACGTTTGGGCAACTAGCCAACACCAAATTAACACAATATGGCACAGCTATCATCAGCCAGGTAAGGTAATACGAAAGCAACATTGACACAATGAATGAATGGGCAACCAGAGCAGCACTACAATTCAGTAATGTGCATGATATGAGATAGTACACTCATGCAGCTCAGTATGCAAAACTACTAGGCAGTTTTCTTTACAAAAATCAACATTGGCGCCTTTAACATTTTGCTACAACTAATTTTAGATCAGATAAAGGTTGGATTCACGCCGATTAAGAAAATACATGCTGATGTAAAAATATGGTGATATACAACAGGTACTTACATCAGCATTGGAGCACAGAGAATTCCCGCAAGATATTTTCCTCGAATACAATCCCAATGAAGGAAGTCTTCTATCATTTAACCTTATTTTCTAAAAGAGAGATGGGTAAGAAGCATGTAGAAAATATGATCAGAATGCTATAAAATTTCATGATGCGAGGATACGCACACGCTTCTTAGAATGGAGTTGACATTCTTTTGCTGGATTGGAGCGGACTAGTTCTTTGGCCACTGGAATCTGCTTATTATCAGTGGGAGTTGGGTTTCTCAGTGCTGGAGCAGTATCTATGAAAAATGGAGTTGGTTTATTATCTCCTGGCGTTTGGATCTTTTGCAAAGCCTGGTTTGTAACCCTTCAGATTCTAACATAGCCGTCTTCCCCTTGCATGCCTTATATAGAAGAATGGTCCTTCAATTATAAAACATGCTACAACAGTGATGGAATAGGTACTGAAGAATAGAAAGGCATGACATATTGACATATATTCCCTCCATCCGGAAATAAATGGATGGGTCTAGGCGTGTTTCAGTTCTAGATACATCCAGTTTTATCCATTTCTGCGACATGTAATCCGGACGGAGGGAGTATGATGTAAGAGCTAGGGATACGACAGGACAACACAAAAAAAACACTGAAAACCCACTGCAAAACCAAAGTAATCAAACCCATTGATATGAGATAGTACACTCATGCAGCTCAGGATGCAAAACTACCAGGCAGTTTTCCTCACAAAAATCAACATTGTGGCCTTTAATCATACATTTTGCTACTGCTAAATTTAGATCAGATAAAGGTTGGATTCACACCGATTAACAAAATACATGCTGATGTAAAAATATAGTGATATACAACAGGTACTTACATCTGCATTGGAGCACAGAGAATTCCTGCAAGAATCTTTCCTCACAGACGATACCAGTGCAGAAATTCTTCTATCTGTTAAGCTTATTTTATAAAAGAGAGATGGGTAAGAAACATGTAGAAAATATGATCAGCATGCTATAAAATTTCATGATGCAAGGATACGCACACGCTTCTTAGAATGGAGTTGACATATTTTTGCTGGACTGGAGCGGACTAGTTCTTTGGCCACTGGAATCTGCTTATTCTCAGTAGGAGTTGGGTTTCTCTGTGCTGGAGCAGTATCTATAAAAACTGGAGTTGGTTTATTATCTCCTGGCGTTTGGATCTTTTGCAAAGACCTGGTTTGTAACCCTTCAGATTCTAACATAGTCATCTTCCCCTTGCATGCCTTGTATAGAAGAATGGTGCTTCAATTATAAAACATGCTACAGTAGAGAGATGGAATAGGTATTGAAGAATAGAAAGGCATGACATATTGACATGTATTCCCTCCATCCGGAAACAAATGGATGGGTCTAGGCGTATTTCAGTTCTAGATACATCCTTTTTTATCCATTTCGGCAACATGTAATCCGGACGGAGGGAATATGGTGTAAGAGCTAGTTGAATGTAAAACTGTATGCTAGCGGAATACATACAGAAAAAACTAAGGCAACATACACGTGTATGATTGGGAAACTAAGATGGCATTGCAACAGAGCACTAGAACAACACTTCAACGTAAAAAAACATGGTATGGTAGACAGATGAAGTACATACTGATGAATAACAATGCATAAGATATTCAGAAGCATGATGTCCAAATTAAGCAGATGACATTGATATAGAGTAGAATGACAGTACTTGAATTTGAAAACATGTTATCATGAATGGAATAGGTACTGAAAAACAGGAAGGCATGACATATTTACATGCATGATCAGCATGCTAAGCATATGGCATTGCAACAGAGTAGATACACTCCAGGACATTATATGCATGTTGTACCCATATCACAGGCCAAGTTAGAGCAAGGACCTTGTGGGGTGAAGAGGATTCAACATCTTTCTGCAAGTCTTCTGAAGAACTGTCTTTACATGTTCCATTATATTGGGTATCATTGACATCAAGTTTATTGGCCTTTACATTGCTCCGTGAGGTTCTTGTGGATATATCAGTGTGTGCAATTATATCTGACATGCATGGAAGACAACTAGTAGTTAGATTTATGTAATGAGTGTCTGTAGGAGACGACATAAATAGTAGGACTGGGGTTAACTAGCAGCAACAGGTCTCAAAAACTAAAGGGAGAACACAGATGAAAGCTACAGAATATGTATCGTTTGTACTCGAGATTAACTAGATGGCACACAAAAGTATTAAAGAACAACATAGGTAATACTAGAAGTGGTATAATACTATAATCACCAGCCTGTGGGATAGCATTGGTTGATGGATGATAACTATGGAACAGCGTTACCTAAAGAACAAGTATCTTAGCTGAACTATGGAACAACGTTAACTCCTGAACAAGACCCGTAAGAGATCAGCATGAATATACAGTGAAATGTGATAATCTATTTTCCATGCTTAGATGGATAACAAAGCCATAAATGTTGTACACAAGTAAGATGAGGGTACAACCTATCTGGCCGCCATCCGTAGGAGTGAGCATCATGTGCTGACTTGTCGATGGCCCTGCAGTTGTTGTGGTTGTCCATGTCGGGCACGCGCATTCGATGCAGGGAACTGTTGAGTAGGGACAATAGCTCCCTTCTGGTGTATGCTTCCCTTGTTGGAGCAGCTGCAGTGAGTCGGAAGACGGTGTGGCTGAAGATGCAGATAACGCATAATGTTAAGAACGACACATCTCTTTGATCTGAAGAAATACACTAAGAGATCAACAGCAAGGTACGAGAGTGGTCACACGTCTGTTGACTGAAGACTAAATTGGGGTCACACGATTTTATTTTATTTTGGTACTGTCCGATCTATGCCGGATGGCTTGATGGCCGTCTTGTGCCTCCCAGCTGACACAGTTAGGAATCTTCCCCGAAGAGCCACCGACCAACGGCAGAGCAGCCTGCCTCCGCCGTCCGTGGCCCCGGCCAAAACCCCGCTCCCCGCCCCACCGCACTGTCGTGGTTGCACCGCCCCCGGGCCAATCCACAAAGACTCCCCGTCATCCAGATCCGGCAGCGGTAGTACCTTCAACCCACGCAACTCTAAGATAGCCATCTAAGCACTACTTCCGCGGCGAACTTGCGGCCCCGCACCCTTACATTAGACACCAGCCAACCGGCAGCCTAGGAGCTCCGCCGCCTTGAGGGGTGCTGCTTCCCATTGGGAATCGATTGGCCCAGATTAAAAATTAAGACAACTGACGCCTAAATAAAGTGGATTGAGATGAGGGTGCGACCTATCTGGCGGCATGGTGAAGTAGGCAGGTCCAGCTGCCAAGTCGGTGAGGCCGGCGCGGTTGCGGTGGCGACCGGCGGCAGGGAAACAATGATGTCGCGAATGTCGACGGCTACGGGGAAGCAGAGCCGGGACTCTGGACGGATCCAAAGTTGGAGCCTCTCCGGCGCCGTGAACAACGGTGGGGGTGAATCGGCTCTGGTACGGTTCACGCGACCGTCGTCGAGGCAGCTCTAGCAGCACGGAGTAAGAGGCACACGGCCCAGTGCACGACGGCAAATGGACAACGTCTCCGGCATTAGGGAGGAGGGCGCCTGTGAAATTGGTGCGGTGGGGGCGCCATGGAGGAGGGGCCGAGGTTTCGCGGCTCAGGAGAAGGGAGCTTCCGGGGAGAAGGTGATTTGGTGCCCACGAGGTATGAATGGGGGGGATTGGGAGGGGAGTGGAACCATGTTTTACGTACGCATTTGTCTGAAATGTGAGGGGGAGTTACAGTTCTACCCCTGCCTTTAGGCTCCTCGGCTTGGGTCTATGTACTGAGGGTCAGGGATAGTAGAGTAACTTTGCTTCTCCCCAAATAGTGGGCGGGAGTGATTTCGGGCGAGGAGGGCGTGTTTTGAAATATAGTGGGCGCGAGCGATTTCGGGCGAGGAGAGCGCGTTTTGAAATAGTGGGCGCGAGCTATTTCGGGCGAGGAGAGCGTGTTTTGCCGACCATGGTTTATGAATTATTCGGCACATGTCATTTCGGCCGAGGAGAAGGCGCGCTTCGATGAAGTTACGAACCTACCCTCGATGTACAACGGGCCAATTAATGTGTGTCCCACATAGGACGGTAATTTCGCATCTCCCATTTATTTGCACCGGCGAATTCCACCGAGCAGAGGATGTTTAATGGTTCGTTCAAAATTTGGGAGAACGAGCATCCATGTCTACCTTACCAAGTCGATTCGAATCAAATTTCGAAATATTAGCTTGCCACTTCTTTTTTAGATGGAGAGATGATGCTCGGGAGTAATGTGTTTTTACATGCTCGTTGCTAGCGATTTACTATATGACAAATAGTTGACCCACTCAAAAACGGGAATCAAACCCAAAATGAAATATCTCGATTAAATGAAATAGCTCGTTCACCAAGTCAAAATAGTGAACTAAATCCAAAATTGAACACCTCAATCGAGTAGCATGTTGTACAGTATTATAGTACTCCATGAACATGTTGAAAGTCAAAATAATGAACTTGTTTGATATACCTATATATCCATTCATGTGTGGATTGCAGACAACATGTTCTCCAATTTAAATATTTGAATGCAAGTTTATATCGAAACATGGTTTATATCAGTCTTTGATGCATAAAACACGACCTCCCCCTCTCCCGGACTCCTGCTCTCTCTCTCTCTCTCTCTATCTCTATCTCTCTCTCGCCGACAATCTTCAATTCTGTCGCACGCATCCAACACACAAACCTTGTTGGTCCCTCTCGCTTTCTCTCCATCTCTCTCTCTCTCTTTGTGTGTGTGGGGGGGGGGGGTCTTTCTAGTTCGCATGCATATATACTCCATCTATAGGTCTCTCTCGCACACTATGTATGATTCTCTAGTCCAAGCTAGATATCTTGGGTGCACTCATCGTACGCACACAAATTCCTTGGCTCGTTGCCCGTAACTCTCTCACACACCACTCTGTCGTCTCGGAGCTCTCCCCCCTCTCTCTCAAACTCTCCATCTAACAGGGTCATACATACACATGCATATCTCACTCGCACTCGATAGGCCCATCTAAAACTCTATCTCTCTCCCTTGTTCTCTCTCCATCTCACACGCACACGCACACAATCTCATGCCTAGCTAGCCAAGTATGATGGTCTCTCACTCAATTATAGGCACACGCAGTCCCCCGTATATGTATATGACTAGCTAATCTTAGTCTCCATCACAAAGATGTGCATGGTCTATCTCGATTTCTCTCGGGGCATCTTTCTATTGCGCACGCACCTCCCTTGATCTCCCACCCATATACTCCCCTCATGATCTCGAGGGGATCTCTCTATCACAAACACACCCTCTGGCCCTCCCCATGCGTCCATGTTCTCCATGTGTCCCTCTCGACCTTTGTTCCTTGTTGGCCAGACCTCTATTGGACATGTGCTATAGGGGTGTCTCTCTCCGTTGCAAACAATCACACACTAGCTATCTTCGTGTATCTCCTCACCTCGCTTTTCTATCTCGGAGATGCATGCGTCAGATGTTCGCCTAAGAAACGAAAAAACACACACTCTCTCTAATTTATCGTTTGTTGTCACTTTCTCTTTCATACACATACTCTTTTTGCACACTTACTCATTCTCCTTCACACGCACTTGATCTCTCTCGACTTAGGCACTCTCCTCGGTCCATAGCATATTGATTTATTGAAAAGTCAAACATGACAAAGTTTGACCATGTATGTGGAGAAAAATAATTACATCTAGAACGACAAACATATACCATTAGATTCATCATGAGATGTAGTTTCATACAATGTATCTTTGGTATTGTAGATATAAATAACATTTGCGTAAACCTGATCAAAGTTTCCAAAGTTTGACTTCTAAAAAAATTACATGCACTGCATTATCGAGCGGACGGAATATCTCTTTCCCCCTCTCAGCTATCTGACGCACCACTCAGCCTTATCGGGGCTCCTCAATCTCTCTCAAACTTTATATCTCCCTGGTTCACACATACACATGTCTCGCTCGCGCTATACATATAGACCCATCCAACACTCTCCGCCCTTGTTCTCTCTCTATGTGACACGCACCCCCCTAATAAGTACCATAATCCCTCACTCCATCATAGGCGCAAGCACTCCCCCCCCCCCCCCCCCCCCCGCCTAAGTATGATTATCTCTCACTAGCCATCAGGAACACACGTATTGTCTCCTTCCATCCATACGTCTATCTCAATATCTCTGGGGGTATCTTCTATCGCGCACACACCCTGTCACTAGATCTCCCACCCATGTAGTCCCATCACGATCTCCAGGGGATCTCTTTATGACAAACATACACTCTCTCCTCCCCATGTCTGCATTTTCTCCGTACGTCTCTCTCGACCTCTCTCCCTTGTTTGTTAGACCCCTCTTGGCCACGTGCTAGGGGTCTTGCTCTCTCGGTTGCAAACAACCACACACTATCTCCTCACCTTGCTTCCGTTGTCGAAGATGCATGTGTGATATGTTTGCATAAGACACACACGTTTTTTCTCGACTTTTATCGAGTGTTGTCCATGTCTCTTTCACACACGCACACACTTTTTCACTCACTCTTTCTATTTCACTCTCTCTCTCTCTCTCTCTCTCTCTAGTTAGGGACACTCTCACGTCCATAAGCATATGGATGTTTTGAAAAGTCAAACCTCAGAAAAGTTTGACCAGGTATATGTGGAGAAAAACATTTACATCTGAAACGATCATTAGATTCATCACAACATGTACTTAATTCATACTATCATTTATCTTTGGTATTGTAGATATAAGTAATTTCTTTATAAACTTGGTCAAAGTTTCAAAAGTTTGACTTTTAAAAAAATGTTGGAACTACATTATCGAACGAAGGGAGTAGCCCTTTCTCTATCTCTCTGCTATCTCTCACGGGCCTCCCCTCTCACTCGAACACTCTATACCGACGGATTATACGCTCACTGTGTCAGCGTATAGCTCCGTATATTGTTTAGTTGACCGGTCAACCAGTCCACATGCTGCCTTGTCAGCTCGTGTTCTGTATCTTCGTGTGCTGGCCCATGTGGCAGTGGGTGAAAATAAGTAAACTAGAGGCCCATCTGACATGCGGTGAAGTAAACAAAGTTTTTTTAGCAGAGAAGTAAACAAAGTTGAAACCACTCGGGGTAGCACCCCGCACACTAGTAAATTGAGGGCGCATTGAGGACACACTTCTTTCGCATGAAGGACGCACTCACACACAATTCACCACTGCGCGGCGGCATGCATAGAAGGACGCACTCGCGCACATCCAGCACAGAACACACACCAGCACACGTGTACACCGGCGTCGCTGCCGGTTGAGATGGACGTCGAGGCAGCCAACAAGCGGAGGCGGCTCGAGCCAAAACCGCATCCGGCGAGCCTGGACTTCATCAGCAGCCTCCCCGACGACATGCTGCTTGTCATCATCGGCCTCTCCCCACCAAATCTGCCGTGCGGACCGCCCTACTCTCCCGGCGGTGGTGCCCCCTCTAGCGCCGCGTCCCCCTCAACCTGACCATCGACAACTGCCTCTGCGACGGGGATTGCAAACGTATGGCTGCAGTCTCCAGGATCCTTTCATCGCACCCTGGGCCAGCCAGACGCCTTGACATCTGCATGTTCAGTACCAACTGCAAGGTCCAACCCAAGTTCGACGAGTGGTTCTTATCCCCCGCCCTAGATCAGCTCGAGGAGGTCAGCTTTGAAGCTGGACGATGTCGCTCTCTGCCGCCGTCCGCGCTCCGCCTCCCGCCAACGCTACGCCGCGCCAGCTTCAGCTCCTACTATCTTCCCCAGATTAATACCGCGCCCGCCCTTCTTCTCCCTCAACTCAAGCAGCTCGACCTCTTTGACGTTGTCATCTTGAAGAAGGCTATGGAGCACCTGCTCCGCAGCTGTACTGCGCTCGAGTACTTTCGTCTTGAGCAGATCCACGGGTTCATTAGCCTGCACATCGCCTCGACGAATCTCCGATGGATTTATGTGTCTTGCTGGCCCCGCAACAAGACATCAATTGGGAAGAGATCACTCCAGCTGTTCCACGTTATGGTCATTGAGAATGCGCCTTTCCTTGAGAGATTGCTTGTATCGGATCTAGAAGGTCCAAAAAAAATCAGGGTCATTGACGCGCCGAAATTGACAGCGTTGGTGCACTCGTCTGCCAAATTCTCCAAACTCTTTATTGGATCCGTATTCGTTCAGGTACAACACTCATCTTCTTCTCCGTCTTCTTGAAATTCACATTTTTAAATTTCTTCTTGATGTATTTACGACCGTCTTCCAGAAAATGATTCCCACAAGCTTGACCCATTCTATGCGCACAGTGAAGATCTTGGCAATAAAATCTATCGGCCCCAATCTAGATCAAGTTGTTGGATTCCTTACATGCTTTCCATGCACGGAGAAGCTACTCATCGAGGTGAAACTTCTTTCCTATTAGTAAACGGTAATCACAACGTAGCTCAATTTTTTCATAACTTTCCCAAATTACGATGACAAGTGTAGTGTTCAAAATTGCATCTACGCACTGCACCAAAAGAAATGTTTTGAGTATTTTTTCTCACGTGATCACCTGCATCATTTTTTTGTTGTAATACTATAGTAGCCTAGGCTAGTCATAGTGGAAAGTAACTTAGACTACTCCAGTAACTCTATGGTTACCCTAAGAGCAAGTACTACCTCCGTCCTGGTTTACTCTTCCTATTTTGTAGTATCAAAATTTGACCATAGATTGAACTGACAAAATGTTAATGCATGTCACTAAGAACTATATCGTTGGATTCGTATTTGAACATAATTTCAAATGGTGTAATTAGTGACATGCATTGGCATTTTCTTACGTAAATATATGGTCAAAATATTATACTAAATAAGAGGTAGTACAAAAGTGGGCTATAACGGCCCTCCACTATGTAGGCCAAAACACGCGCCAAATTCACTTGTGATGCATTTGGCATCGACGGCCCTCCATTGCTCACCTGGTGCCCCAATCTGGATCACCTACTTTGCTTCGTAGGTGCAGCATTACTCCTAACATTTGTAATATCAGTTTGAAACTTGTAATATTGCCGTGTCCTATTCCTGCGTTTTCAAAATGCTGCGAATCAAACAGGTCCTAAGTTGGTGATGATGTTGTGGCTGCCATCTTTCACCAATAGCCGTCGGAGCTAGATCTGACGCATACAAACCAAACTTCTCCAGTTTTGCAAACAGATGCCCGCACTTGTTCCCTATTTACAAACAACTCCTTGTCTCTCACAATCAGCCTTATCTCCTCCCCACCACATCTAGAAGGCCATGGAAAAATCTGGCGCGATGGCCGCTGCCGGTGCCGTCCACCCCCCAATCTTGGTGTTCCGTGCAATGCACGGGCATCTACGCACGGGAAATTATGTCAAACACGGCTAGTTGTAAGTAGGCTAGGTCTACAGCCATGATGATAGTGACTGCAGATGGTGAGGCTGACTATGGTATGCCGAACACGGTGCCTATACTGAGGTGTCATCTCCGGCGTAGGGTCTTGTCACTTCACTGTGAGGAGCAGCACATAATAATTTGACCAACGGGTAGTACAATGATACTAGTACATTGGTAGTACTACTACTAGTACTAGCACCACCGCCTGGATTTAGTAGTACTACAACGTCCATCTGGATTTAGTATTTGACTAGCAATACAAGTAATGCATGTCACAAAAAATGTACTACTCCCTCTGTAAATAAATACATGGTGTATTGTTTTATTCCTATCGGCGAGATAAGTTAATGTATTTTTGCTACTTAATAGGATACATGCAATGAACTAACCACCGCATGTGATGTTTGGTAGTCTCAAGTCATTGAAAGCATGCACGGCCCACATCTCTCATTGGTTGATATGTCACGAAATAAGAAACGAGGAGGGAGTTGATGTACCGTGCCTAAGTGTTTTGGGATTATTTGGTTTTCGTAAGGTGACTTACACAACATTTTTGGTTACATGCATTAACATTTTATTAGTTTCAAAGGTCAAAACTTGGCGCAAAATGCAAAGGGGACCAATAAACCAGTAAACATAAAAGTTCTCTCGTTTGGCCCCAACTAGAGGTCCGGTGAGATGACTATACTGCACCGGCATGGAGGGGGGCACAGCTTCATTGACTTACTACACCTGCCTTTGGGTGTATGACACGTGGGCCCAACGGGTGAATGGCCAACCTGTCATACAGCCAAAGGCAGGTGCGGTAGAGGGGCGAGGAGTAGACAGCCAACACGCACGTGAATTCAACGCAGTCTGCACTTCTCATATAAAGGCTCCCGCCAGTCCAATCTACGAAATCCTGCGCACCTACGCAACCAAGGGCAAGAGTGATCACTCCAATCGCAAGATCAGTTGACTAGAATCTAGACCCATGGAGGCGATGAGCGCGAGCATCAGCCGGTTGTGCCAGATGGTCCACGACGCCGGCATGCGGCCCGGCACCGAGGAGCGTCTCCAGGTAGTGCTTGAGGCCGCCAGGGCAAGGGGCCGCTTGGACGACAGCTTCGTCTCCTTGTTTGACGAGGTCCTCGTCGGCTTCCTCAACAAGTTCACCGTTGTCAAGAAGCTCGCGGATGACCTTGACATACGCCTCCAGCCCACGCACCCAGGCTCTGCGATGCCTGCCACCCTCAACGAACTCTATGGTGACAACCTCTTCGACGCACTGGTGGCCCTGCGATTGCCCGCCGTCGCGCCGGAGAATGTCCACCTCGAGGTCGCGCTCGCCGCGCAGCGCCTGGCGCAGCAAGACACCATCGACATAATCACCCACGTCTATGCGCAAATCGTCCACAAGGACTACTACATGCAAGAGGAGGACGATAGTCGGTGGCCTTCTTGGACCGCAGGGCAACCTTGGACGATATTGTTCAGAAGCATGGTGAGCTTGCCGCCAACGCCGCTGCTCCTCACACGTCGGTTGGTGACCCGGTGCACTAGGGCGTGAGGATGTCGTTGATGGATCCGTATGTATCTTTATCTTTCTGTCAAATCCATGTTGTAGTAGATGGTACTACTAGTAATTATCTTACCTTTCACATCAACTTCATAATTTTCGTACGTACTCCATGCATGAACCGCGCCAGAACCAAACTCCTCATTACTCTAGGGAAAATCGTTATTTCTATCTATCGGTCGCGCCATGGAGCAGAACCAAATTTTACAAGTTACAATTTCAAAAGGAAAAGCCTGCCGTGTTCGCAACGCACCCCCACACGGTTGGTCTGGCACGCCGCTCAAGGGGGAAAGTGTGCTGTGTTGCATTTTCACTTACAAGTGGGACCACAGTTGAGCAAACCGACTATCGGCAAACCCCCACCCCGCCCACCGCACGATGGCTGACAAAACAGGAGGGAGAAGAGATGGTTGTAGCACGGACTCCAAGAAAATTGGTGTCGGATGGGACTCATGTGGGTGGCGTGTGCCGTACTGCTAGACATGAATGCTAGTTATGGCCCATGCCACCCCACTATATCGAGGTGCTGGTTACGTAGAACAAATTTCCTGGAGTCCGTGCTCAGCCCTCCTCTATCTCTCTTCTCAGCCAGCCAGCAGACGCGCGGAGCCCATCGTTTGTTTGCTCATATGAGGTCCCACATGTCAGTGAAAACGCAAGAGGACCCACTGAACCTGCACATCTTTCACCTCGACGTGCTGTTGATGAAAAACAAATCCAATAAAGATCTTCGGTGGCTGCTTTTGGAGTTACACAAGAGTAGTAAGATTCTATTTACAGTTTAACCAAAGATGCACATCACGTGGCTTCAACTACCACTCTATTTTCTTGCATGACACGACCTGGATGTTAGATGTCCCACGTGTCGGGAAAAGGAGGAAGAACTCGACCAAATCTTCGGTTATGCTCTCGGATTAGACTAGTTGTGCTAACTTAAAATTTTATTGTGTAGAATGGATGCAAGTTTTGGTATTGGGAAGAAGAGTACAACGATATATTGATAGAGCGCAATTTAGTAGATGTTCTAGCACTTTTAGCTAGCATAGAGGCTAGAGATGAGACTAGTGCACTTGTTGATAGAATAGAGGCTAGACACGTCTACTTCTTTACACTCAAAGAAGAAAGAAGCACGCAAGATCGAGCCTCCGCAGATCCACAATGAATGCATCGAGAAGGCACTAATCCAACTTACAGGAGCAGTTATGGAAGATGGATATCTTCTAAAATGTATTCTTGTGGTTCTTGTTTTCCTATGTCTTGCTTTTCTAGTCAAAATTTTGGTGATGTATTTCCATGTACCAAAAAATCAATGATGAAAAAAAGATATGTGTTTGCAAAGAAAAAGGTACACGGCTGGGATGCGTCCGCGCGTACGAGGCACGACCACTGCATCCGAGAAATGGCCCGGACACGACCCCATTTCCCTACCCAAACGGACAGAATCTGGGCAAAACGGAGGTCCGTTTGGGGTCGTGCATTGGAGTTGGCCTTACAAGTGGGACCGCAGTTGAGGAAACCGACTATCGGCAAACCCCCACCTCGCCCGCCGCGCGATGGCTGAGTTAGAGAAATGACGAGGTTGAAGAGATTGTTGTAGCACAGACTCCAAGAAATATGTTGTTAGATGGAAGTCGTGCTGGTGGCGTGTGCCATACTCCTGGACGTGAATGCTTGTTTTGGCCCATGCCACCCTACTACTCCTACTACTTATAGTAGTAGTATCGAGGATTCGAGGTGCTGGTTACGTACAGCAAACACATTAACATATAGCCCACCTCACACAGTGGCCAAATATCCTGGAGTCTGTGCTACGTTAAAAAGTGTTCTTTGTGAGGATGGGTGGCTGGTCTCAAGTTTAAAACTTGTTGTATTACGTACGTAGACGTAGAGATAGTGCAGCATGTGAAGCTAGAACAAATAGTGTACTATTGTTGATTGGCCTCATCCGATAACCTGTTGTAATGCACGTACAATTATGTATTCAGAAAATATATTTTTGCCTCGTCACAACACCCACTCAGAGAAGCGACTCGAAAGCCATTCATAAATTTAGTAAGTTTATCATAGGCATATCATTTTGTTACATACAACAGGTCATCAACCCACAACGACAACGAGGATACATTATAAATACTAAAGTTTTCATCACACAACAAATAACAAGCAATGAAATGAACTTCAACTCAACCAATCCTCAGCGTTGGAAACGCTTGCTTTGAACCACAAGTGATTCTCTGGGAAGGGCCAGCTACTATCAATCTCGAGACCAACGCAGGACTGATCATCCAGGCTGAAGCGGCCTACTATATCACGACCAGGGTAGGGAACCACCGCAATGTCCGACGTATAGATACAGTTGCTTCTCATAAATGGTAGTAGTAACGTTGTGTCGACATCAGTTGGATCGCCTTTCACCATCATTGGATAGTTTTGTCCAAGGAAGAGCGAGTTTTCTCAAAGACAATCAATATTGTACCAGGGAGAAGGTGTTGGCGCTAGCACACTACTATCCATCCCGAATACCATGCAACGGGTGTTGGAATAGGTCCGGAGAGTGCGACCATGGGAGACAAGACCTGCTTCCTTAGTAGTAACATTAGTGGGCTTTATACAGACAAGAAGGGGTGATCCATCGGAATTAGTTGCCAGCCGCCACTGAGTATATGGGCCCTGCTCGTCCTCATGCTCGTGATCATCACCATCGTCATCTCCCCCTTGGTTATAAATTTTTTCAAGTATAGGTGGTGGAATGTTCACAGGACCTTGGAAACACAAGAAGAAGGTTAATTAGTAAAGAGAAACTTGCTAACCCGCATGCATGTGGATGAAACAATTATAATTACGGTGGAAGACAAACGTACCGAAACTACGAGGATCCCATACAAAAACAGTGCCACAAGTGGTGGCAGCAAACACAAGACCCTCGTATTGAATTGCATCACAGTACACATCCGTGTATAGAAACTGATTTTTGAGCAATATCCATCCAGTCGAACCACGAAGGACAGCAACAAGCTTGTCGAAGATAGCAACAACTTCATAGTTCTTGTAATTCCAAGAGCGGTTGGGAACTCGACAAATTGCTATCTTCCGTAGACGACAGCCACCATGATCGTATTTGAACGTGCGTAGATCATCTGTGTGCTCAACCTTAGGGCACTCTAAGATTTTTGGAAGTGGAATCCGCTGACGAGTCTACACATTCACAACTTCCCACTCGCAATTGTACCCAATATAAACAACCCAATCTCCATTTGCGCCAGCCCAGGCCTTACCCTTAAGCGATGGCATCTTGACATCACACGTATCATTATCAAGCGGCATCAACTTCCACAAGACGAGGCCTCCGTCGTCCGCGCCCATGCGAACAGGCTTATAGCGAAGAAGATAAGGGAGATCAAACCGCTCCTGGACCCTTGGGTTCCTTGTAGTGATGTTATTAGTTGAGTCAAGAATGGTCTTGAACGAACCTGCCATGCTAGCCGAGGTGGTGACGTCCCACCGATCAATGAGTTCCCGCACCACGTCATCTTTCAGATCGGGGCAAGAATAACGGGGTCGTTTCCGGCTTGTTCCCTCCATGGAGAAGACGATCAAACAATGGCAGAAGGAAGGGTGAAGGCAAATGGAGGAGGGGGGAAGAGTGTGCGACAGCAGTTCCAAATCGAGAGGGAAAGGCGAAGAGTCGGTGGACGGTTGCCAGTTTGCCACGGTACATGAAGAGGTGCCCCGGCCTACACGTCCTTTTGGAAATTGTACAAAAGAACTCGCCGTTGTCTCACTGACATGTTGGAACGGGACCACATGTCAACGAAACATGGTGTGTAATTTCTCGTGCAAAATGCGATCTGGCCGCGTTGGCCCGAGGTGCCGCATTAGTTATCGACCTTTATTTTTTTAACATACAATCTGAGTGGATAGCTCCTGTGGTCATCACATGTGAGCGGATATGTAGGTGGGCTAGGTGGGAAAGCGGCAACAATCTAAGTTCTAAAAGAGTTGATCTCGAAACAAGAGTTGATCCAATGCTTGGTTTTGTTTGGATTTTCCAACTATGACCATTGGATAGAGTGAATCAATGGCTAGCGTTCAAAGTTATTCTCATACTATAGAATGGTCTAGGAACGTGGACATATTTGGTTGATTTTATATCGTTGAATAATATAAAGTATTATGAGTGCAGACGCTCCACCCCGAGGTTTGTTGCTCCTTCTCGGTCGTCGGGTATCTATGTTCTTCCACTCTTTCGTCTAAGACATGAGCTTTGTTCATCCTTTTGCCGACACGCGGGACAACTATATGCCTCCATTTTACAAAATCATACTATATGCCTCCATGACACGCGGGACATCTAGCATCAAGGTGGCGTGTCATGCATGAAAATGGAGATATGAAGTGCGTAAGTGAGTCGTGCACTTCGATGGCACCTAGTACTACGCAATATTTTTTCTCCTCGATGGCACGTGAATAGTGCACGTACTCAATGACAGAGCACGGGATGTAGCCATGGACATGGTCGGCCCTTTTTGAAGAGAGTACTAATAAATAACTTTGATGTGTCCCGTCAACTCACAGAACGACGAGAAGCTTGCTTACTACGCCTTCTCCCTCGCCAACGCGTGCGCAGTGGCTCGCAGCACGAGGAAAAACTTTTGCTTACAAGCGGTGGAGGTGCAGCAGTTCATTTGGTGTCAGATTGCCAGAAGTACTACTGTAGTACCATCATTATTGTTCGACTTCCAGAAGAGGAGAAGAGCCAAGCGAAAGGTCACCTACTAACCTAGTACAGTACTACTATAGCCAAAGTTGGTCCACCTTTTTAGAGCATGGTTAATTAATATAGGCGGCTCTTGTAGCGGCACATCATTTAGAGCAAGTACTCTCTTCATAGGAACAAAGGAAGTGAAACAAAAGTTGGAGTGGATGCTAGTTTGCCAATTAAAACATGATTACATAGGGAAAAATCCTATAGCATTCTATCCTATGAATTAAACGACCAATGTAGGAAAATTATGAGGGGGGTCTCTCCAACAGTGTTCCTCGGCTCGCACCTAGCATCACGATGGTCGAACTTGGAGTCATTCATCTGGTACACGTGGCATCTCAGATCTGGACACAAGGTGATGCGACCTCTCGCTTCCTCCACCATTTGAAGCGGCGCGCCAGTGGAGGGCTAGCATACTCCAATATTAGGTTGGATCTATGTGATGTGGCAACTTCATATACTAACCGGATCCTGGCTATACTACTACGGTACTCACACTCCAAGAAGTGACTCGAAAACCATTCATAAACTGAGTCTATGACATGCATTTGCAAATGTACCATTCATTACATACAACAAGTCATCAACACACAATGACAACGAGGATACATGTTGGATTATAGATTATTTCCAACAAAACATTCTAGTAAATACTGAAGTTTTCATCACACAACAAATAACAAGCAATGAAATGAACTTCAACTCAACCAATCCTCGGCGTTGGAAACGCTTGCTTTGAACCATAGGTGCTCTGGGAAGGGCCAGCTATTGTCAATATCGAGAGCAACGCAGGACTGATCATCCAGGCTGAAGCGGCATATATCAGGACCAGGGTAGGGAACCACCGCAATGTCCGAGGTATAGATACAGTTGCTTCTCATAAATGGTAGTAACGTTGTGTCCACAGCAGCTGGATCGCCTTTCACCATCATTGGATACTTTTGTCCAAGGAAGAGCGAGTTTTCTCCAAGACTATCAATACTGAACCAGGGAGAAGGTGTTGGCGCTAGCACACTAGTATCCATCCCGAATACCGTGCAACGGGTGCTGGAATAGGTCCGGAGAGGGCGACCATGGGAGACAACACCTTCTCCCTCGGTAGTAACAATCTTAGTGCACTGTATACAGACAAGAAGAGGTGATCCATCGGAATTAGTTGCCACGCACCACTGAGTATATAAGTTCTGCTCGTCCTCATGCTCGTGATCATCACCATCATCATCTCCCCCTTGGTTATAAAAATTTTCATGCATAGGTGGTGGAATGTTCACAGGACCATGGAAACACAAGAAGAAGGTTAATTAGTAAAGGGAAACTTGCTAACCCGCATGCATGTGGATGAAACAATTATAATTACGGTGGAAGACAACCATACTGAAACTACGAGGATCCAATGCAAAAACAGTGCCACGAGTGGTGGCAGCAAACACAAGATCCTCGTATTCAATTGCATCACAGTACTCATCCGTGTACAGAAACTGATTTTTGAGCAATATCCATGGACGAACCATGGAATCAGTAACGACGGCAACAAGCTTGTCGAAGATAGCAACAACTTCATAGTTCTTGTAATTCCAAGAGCGATTGGGAACTCGACAAATTGCTATCTTCCGTAGACGACAGCCACCATGATCGTATTTGAACGTATGTAGATGATCTGTGTGCTCAACCTCAGGGCACTCTGATATTTTTGGAAGTGGAATCCGCTGACGAGTGTACACATTCACAAGTTCCCACTCGCAATTGTATCCAATATAAACAACCCAATCTCCATTTGCGCCAGCCCAGGCCTTACCCTTAAGCGATGGCATCTTGACATCACACGTATCATTATCAAGCGGCATCAACTTCCACAAGGCGAGGCCTCCGTCGTCCGCGCCCATGCGAACAGGCTTATAGCGAAGAAGATAAGGGATATCAAACCGCTCCTGGACCCTTGGGTTCCTTGTAATGATGTTATTAGTTCAGTCAAGAATGGTCTTGAATGAACCTGCCATGCTAGCCGAGGTGATGATGTCGCACCGATCAATGAGTTCCCCCACCACGTCATCTTTCAGATCGGGGCAAGAATAACGGGGTCGTTTCCGGCTTGTTCCCTCCATGGAGAAGACCATCGAACAATGGCAGAAGGAAGGGTGAAGGCAAATGGAGGAGGGAGGAAGAGCGTGCGACAGCAGTTCCAAATCAAGAGGGAAAGGCGAAGAGTCGGTGGACGGTTGCCAGTTTGCCACGGTACACGAAGTGGCGCCCCGGCCTACACGTCCTTTTGGAAATTGTACAAAAGGACTCGTCGTTGACTCACTGATATGTTGGAACGGGACCACATATCAACGAAACATGGTGTGTAATTTCCCGTGCAAAATGCGATCTGGCCGCGTTGGCCCGAGGTGCCGCATTAGTTATCGACCTTTATTTTTTTAACATACAATCTGAGGGGATAGCTCCTGTGGTCATCACACATGAGTGGATATATAGGTGGGCTAGGTGGGCAGGCGACAACAATCTAAGTTCTAAAAGAGTTGATCTCGAAAAAAGAGTTGATCCAATGCTTGGTTTTGTTTGGATTTTCCAACTATGACCATTGGATAGAGTGAATCAATGGCTAACGTTCAAAGTTATTCTCATACTATAGAATGGTATAGGAACGTGGACAGATTTGGTTGATTTTATATCGCTGAATAATATAAAGTATTATGAGTGCAGACGCTCCACCCCGAGGTTTGTTGCTCCTTCTCAGTCGTCGGGTATCTATGTTCTTCCACTCTTTTGTCTAAGACATGAGCTTTGTTCATCCTTTTGCCGACACGCGGGACATCTATATGCCTCCATTTTACAAAATCATACTATATGCCTCCATGACACGCGGGACATCTAGCATCAAGGTGGCGTGTCATGCAAGAAAATGGAGATATGCATCGCGTAAGTGAGTCGCGTACTTCGATGGCAGCTAGTACTACGCAATATTTTTTCTCCTCGATGGCACGTGAATAGTGCACGTACTCAATGACAGAGCACGGGATGGTAGCCATGGACATGGTCGGCCCTTTTTGAAGAGAGTACTAATAAATAACTTTGATGTGTCCCGTCAACTCGCAGAACGACGAGAAGCTTGCTTACTATGCCTTCTTCCTCGCCAACGCGTGCGTGGTGGCTCGCAGCACGAGGAGAAACTTTTCCTTACAAGCGGTGGAGGTGCTGCAGTTCATTTGGTGTCAGATTGCCAGAATTACTATTGTAGTACCATCATTATTGTTCGACTTTCGGAAGAGGAGAAGAGCCAAGCTCAAGGTCACCTACTAACCTAGTACAGTACTACTATAGCCAAAGCTGGTCCACCTTTTTAGAGCATTGTTAATTAATATAGGCGGCTCTTGTAGCGGCACATCATTTAGAGCAAGTACTCTCTTCGTAGGAACAAAGGAAGTGAAACAAAAGTTGGAGTGGATGCTAGATTGCCAATTAAAACATGATTACATAGGAAAAAATCCTATAGCATTCTATCCTATGAATCAAACGACCAATGTAGAAAAATTATGAGGGGGGTCTCTCCAACAGTGTTCCTCGGCTCGCACCTAGCATCACGGTGGTCGAACTTGGAGTCATTCATCTGGTACACAGATCTGGACACAAGGTGACGCAACCTCTCGCTTCCTCCGCCATTTGAAGCGCCGCGCCGGTGGAGGGCTAACATACTCCAATATTAGGTTGGATCTATGTGATGTGGCAACTTCATATACTAACCGGATCCTGGCTATACTACTACGGTAGTCACACTCCAAGAAGTGACTCGAAAACCATTCATAAATTGAGTCTATGACATGCATTTGCAACTGTACCATTCATTACATACAACAAGTCATCAACACACAACGACAACGAGGATACATGTTGGATTATAGATTATTTCCAACAAAACATTCTAGTAAATACTGAAGTTTTCATCACACAACAAATAACAAGCAATGAAATGAACTTCAACTCAACCAATCCTCGGCGTTGGAAACGCTTGCTTTGAACCATAGGTGCTCTGGGAAGGGCCAGCTATTGTCAATATCGAGAGCAACGCAGGACTGATCATCCAGGCTGAAGCGGCATATATCAGGACCAGGGTAGGGAACCACCACAATGTCCGAGGTATAGATATAGTTGCTTCTCATAAATGGTAGTAACGTTGTGTCAACAGCAGCTGGATCGCCTTTCACTATCATTGGATACTTTTGTCCAAGGAAGAGCGAGTTTTCTCCAAGACTATCTATACTGAACCAGGGAGAAGGTGTTGGCGCTAGCACACTAGTATCCATCCCGAATACCGTGCAATGGGTGCTGGAATAGGTCCGGAGAGGGCGACCATGGGAGACAACACCTGCTCCCTCAGTAGTAACAATCTCAGTGCACTGTATACAAACAGGAAGAGGTGATCCATCGGAATTAGTTGCCAGGCGCCACTGAGTATATAAGTTATGCCCGTCCTCATGCTCGTGATCATCACCATCATCATCTCCCCCTTTTGTTATAAAAGTTTTCAAGTATAGGTGGTGGAATGTTCACGGGACCTTGGAAACACAAGAAGAAGGTTAATTAGTAAAGGGAAACTTGCAAACCCGCATGCATGTGGATGAAACAATTATAATTACGGTGGAAGACAAACGTACCGAAACTACGAGGATCCCATGCAAAAACAGTGCCACGAGTGGTGGCAGCAAACACAAGATCCTCGTATTCAATTGCATCACAGTACTCATCTGTGTACAGAAACTGATTTTTGAGCAATATCCATGGACGAACCATGGAATCAGTAACGACGGCAACAAGCTTGTCGAAGATAGCAACAACTTCATAGTTCTTGTAATTCCAAGAGCGGTTGGGAACTCGACAAATTGCTATCTTCCGTAGACGACAGCCACCATGATCGTATTTGAACGTACGTAGATCATCTGTGTGCTCAACCTCAGGGCACTCTGAGATTTTTGGAAGTGGAATCCGCTGTCGTGTGTACACATTCAAAAGTTCCCACTCGCAATTGTACCCAATATAAACAACCCAATCTCCATTTGCGCCAGCCCAGGCCTTACCCTTAAGCGATGGCATCTTGACATCACACGTATCATTATCAAGCGGCATCAACTTCCACAAGGCGAGGCCTCCGTCGTCCGCGCCCATGCGAACATGCTTATAGTGAAGAAGACAAGGGAGATCAAACCACTCCTGGACCCTTGGGTTCCCTTTAATGATGTTATTAGTTGAGTCGAGAATGGTCTTGAACGAACCTGCCATGATTGCCGAGGTGATGACGTCGCACCGATCATTGAGTTCCCCCACCACGTCATCTTTCAGATCGGTGCAAGAATAACTGGGTCGTTTCCGGCTTGTTCCCTCCATGGAGAAGATGATTGAACAATGGCAGAAGGAAGGGTGAAGGCAAATGGAGGAGGGAGGAAGAGCGTGCGACATCAGTTCCAAATCGAGAGGGAAAGGCGAAGAGTCGGTGGACGGTTGCCAGTTTGCCACGGTACACGAAGAGGCGCCCCGGCCTAAACGTCCTTTTGGAAATTGTACAAAAGGACTCGCCGTCGTCTCACTGACATGTTGGAATGGGACCACATGTCAACGAAACATGGTGCGTAATTTCTCGTGTAAAATGCGATCTGGCCGCGTTGGCCCGAGGTGCCGCATTAGTTATCGACCTTTATTTTCTTAATGGCGTATCGTTCAGTTTTGAAGCACGACTAACTGGTACTGTTTGCAGAGAAAATATAAACTACTCTACCACTACTCCACCTGTAGTACTAGTAGTATAAAAAAGATATATAAGCTCGAGCTTCAGAGCTTTCTTGCTGAGGGCTGCCCACTTGCTTCTCACACTATCACCCTCTCTCTAGATCTAAAAAAGACGACCTCTCTGTCCCTCCTCACCGCTGGTCACAGATCTGCCGGGGAAGAAAAGGACGTGCAGCGTTGACGCACTCGTCATCGGCGAGCGAGGTCACGCACTGACGACAAGGCCGTCCTCTCAAACCTAGCGCCCGCGCGGGATGGCCTCCATCACCAAGCTCGCTGCCGTAGTGCGTGCAGAGGACGACGACCACAAGCGAAGCCACTTCCCGCCGTCCCTCAGGTATGCTACCTCTTTTTGAACCATGCCGTTGTTCTATTGCTCCATCTGCCACGTCGCTGCATGTGGATCTTTTTCCACTCCACCATCTTTCCAATTTCCTATCCTCTGATCTGCTGGTCACGCAGACGAAATCCTTAATTTGCACTATTAAAGGAAACCCTACTTCATGCAGACTAATCCATGTCTGGGTTGAATAAGGAAAGGAAGGGAGACTGTACTGTCCAAGAGAGTAGGCATCGAACCCGCATCTAGGTTGAAAAGGGGAAAATCAGTAGCTAAGGAACGAGTCTCGTGTCTCTTGGTTGAAGAAGGGTAGAAAGGCATGACAACGCAGTAGAGAATGACCAGGTCGATCGGTTTGTTGTCCTCACATAGGAAAAAAGTGTCTAAAGAGAACAAAAATGGGATGTAATCCACATATGCTGCCTGGATATTTGTTGCTCTGGGCAACCATACCTCCCACACCACTATATGCGTCCGTGGAGGTACATCGTACTGGTGCGCCACTGTCCGAATGGGTCTCCCATGCTCTTATTGCCACTTTTTTACTATTAGTATAACGCCAGCGGTAAAGTCAACCAATGCTACTGCTAAAGTGATGCCACATTTAACTAATGTCGCACTCAGTCTAATGCCATCGATAAATTTAAGCAATGCCATTTAATGTCTCTGGATTATTTCAGGGTTAGCTGTTGATTGTGGATGTATTAAAGATTTTTCAGCTAAGGCATTCTAATGTTGTTGCACAGCCAGTATACCAACGATGAAACTTGTTACTAACTTCAGATTTTTGCACTGTTAATGCTTATAGATTACATACATCACTTTCATGAGATAAGTCAATTTTTTGTACAGTGTCACCAAAATGCCAAGGCGCTGATGTCATTTTATTTTGGTTAAACTGCACAAAAAATTATGAAGACAAGAGGAAAGGTCAAGAGTGGGCACCTCCTCCTTTGGCTATTGTATTGATTCGTTCGATCAAGTTTTTATGTTTGATCGATTATCAAGGTTGGGATAGCAATTTTTCATGTCCACTCGAGTTCGAAATGATATTTACCTTGAAGGTACATGGTTTGCAATTTTTTAATACTGTCATTAGTTAATAATGCTAGTTCCCATCAGACTTTTGTATTTGGTTTAATGCTCTTGCACAGCTAGTATATCAATGCTGAAACTTGTTACCTTTACATTTTGTATTGTTAATTCTTATAGAAATCTTCAAGTGCTAGAGCTTATGGAAATCTGTCCAGCAAACCATTGTACTGTACCCTGTAATAAAATAACTACTCCACTGTTGCACTAGCCACTGGATTAGTGTATATTTGTACTATTCGAATGGTGTTGCATTAGCGTATGGACATATATAAAGTGTGCCAAGCTTTCCCAGATATGTGCTCAAGAAAACCACTACCTGTTTTTCTAAATACTGGACGTTTGGGTACTTTAAATTGAACTGCGAAAACGTCTTATATTAAGGAACAAGGGGTGTAGAGTTCACTCAAATTATCCCGGTAAAGCTAGTCACACCTTTGTTAAAATTAATGTTCATTATGTTATCGGAGGAGGTCTGTATGTTTGTCTCTAATGTTGTCGACTACATACCTGATATAATGATGTAATGTTAAGTCATTTCCTTTTGTACAGTGTCACTGAATTGTCAAGGCGGTGATGGCATTTTATTTTAGTTGAACTGCACAAAATATGCTTAAAAGAAGAGGAAAGGTCAGGAATCGATCATTCTTTCAGAAAGAACTATAAATGCCTTTCTGACATCAACCGATGTTGCCTTATTTATTCCTTCAAACAGGTGGTTAGAAACAGTCTTGCTACCTTTTCCCATTAAGAAATTGGAATGCTTATATGTGTGAGTCTATGCTTCAACTAGTGCCACTTCTATAGTAATCACACTTTCAATATCCATGCAAACAGGGATGCTCAATTTTAGTGGAACTGCACAAAAAGTCCAACTGGTTCAACATTAGGAGCATTTTTCTTCCAAACCTTTATATCCAATTGGTGGCACTATGAGCTGTTCATTACGAAGGTACATGGTTTGCTACTATCTTGCTACTCTTTTTTTACTGTCATTAGATAGTAATACTAGTGGTTTGCATGTGAATTTATTGGCAGGGTGGACCTACATTGGAGGTGCAGGACAGGATTCAATGATTGGATGCTCAATTTTGGTTGTATCGATTTCACCTCTTCCATCACTGCGAACATGGATATCCTTGGTCTGATGAAGAATAGGCGCTATATTTTTGCTCTGAACCAGCAAATCAATTCAGTATGAAATTGTCCAGGGCAAAACATGACTGTATCAAATTGTCCAGTGCAAAACATGACAGATGCTAAGCGGAAGAGACATGTTTAAACCGAAAATACAAGGTGGGGTATATGTTTACTAGCTGCTTGATATTTGTGCAGATAGAGATGTCTGCCCGTTGCTATTTGGCAAACACACAAAGTGACCGCAATTTTTGTTGAACTGCACAAGAGAATAGTATAGTCACTGCATGCAGTGCCATTTGAAAATAGACACAGAAAGATTGGATAGTCACTTCATGGACTGCAGAAAAGTAGTACTGTACTATTTATTGGCCAACACTAGGTGCTTCATTGATTTGGTGTTATTATACAATGGGCATCATTTTGCCTAAGTTAAAGTTTGTATTCCGAAAATACTCTTGCCGTGTCATCGAGAGAAGACCAAATCATATTGCAGTGGATGTTCCTCCATCATGTGTGGTTCATTCTCATGGTTCCAGCTGTTGGTGAAACCACTTACGTTTGCAAGAGGAATTGTAGACTTCACAAAAAAAATTGTCTTTCAGTCTGTACTGAATGTTGGCCAAGAGAAGCATCCATGTTAGTAGGAAGAACAGATGTTTTTATAGATCTTTGCTTTTGGAGCTACATATTTATATATGATCTGTGAATCATTGAGATGCATTAACATGTTGATCTTATGTATGGGAATCGTACTAGTTGGTTTTGAATTTGCGCTACTAATGTGAACATATTACAATACCAGGCCTGTGAGTCTCGTGTGAACATTCTGAATGGATCGGCTCTTACTGCTGTGCACATCATGATCCTTATTTCTGTGTTCTCAGTGTTTACAAGTTACTTACAGTTCCTTATTTCTGTTCACTCAGTGCTTACAAGTTATTGATCGATCACTAGCTAGCCTACTAATGCGCTCCTGGCAGTTTTAGTTCTGACGCAAGATCCAAAGTGGTAGTTTTTTGAATAAAAACGCCTACCTCTGAAGAAACTGACAAGCTGCTCTGGAGAAAATGCCATGCGAATCTGAAGAAACTGCTAGCAAAAACGTTCGCAAATGCCTTATCTCCCAGCGAACGTTCATCAGCTAATGCGATTGTACACGTACACCATCCGACCTACTCGATCCTACACGTACACTATCCAACATACTCGATCCTAAACGGATAAATAGCGGATCATGCACATACTACCTCCTTTCTGGTTTGCAGGGCTCAATTCAAAAAACGACCTACTCGATCCTACACGAATAAATAGCGGATCACGCACGTACTACCTCCTTTTCAGTTTGCAGGGCTTAATTCAAAAATCTAACCAACCAAGGTAGATGATGAGTGGTGGAATCATTTTTGACAAGGAGGGAGTACCTCATCTGGATGATTCGAGTGCACTCGTTTGACCGTCATGCCGGTGTGCGACCCAGCACGGACGGGACGCACCACTGACAGGACGGGATGACACAGTCATAATTTCAGTTTTTCTAGTTTTCCACGGCAAGCTGGCACGCTAAGCCATGCCTGCTTATGCATTGAATTCCGATGACCGCGATGACCGTCACGTTTCCCGCGACACGCTAGTTCGCCTACCTTCCACCTATAATTACTGTTTCCCGGGCTTCTCCGGTGGCACCATCACCCAACTCGCCCTATCCTCACAAGCCCCCACGGGCCCGACGTCGCTCGCCACTTATCCTCGCTCTCGCCACATCCGCCATGCCCCCGCCCGTCCGCGATAGGCGACACCGGAGGCGGTCACCGCCGGTACTAGTGTTCGGTTTTTCACCGGAAGGCAGACGGAGGGAGGAGGCATTCTATCGGTCTTTAGATGGCAACGTGGTCTATGAGGAGTTGTTGGAGCGCGACCCCCTGGTGGAGGAGCAGCGTATTGCCGATTTGCGCCGCCAGCGGGACATGGAGCAGCAGCGCACCGACGCTCTGAGTCACGAGCAGAGCGCCCGCAACTGGGCCGACTACATGGAGATCGGCGCCCGGCAAATAGCCCTGGAGGCTATCGTGCACGCACGCGTTCGCGATGCCGATTTTTACTATCAGCTCGTCAAGTGGGTTTCCCGCTTAGAAGCCGAAGCTTCGGTGGACCACGCAAGCATGGAAAGGGCCAACGCGCGCGAGCAACGCGCCCTATCGCACCTCTGGCAAGTCCGAGGCGAGGCGGAGGACGCTGGTGCCGGCGTTTAGCGTGTACCGCAGATGGCGGTCGGCATCGTCTAGTTAGCTAAGAGTAAGTTAGTACTTGTACGCTACTAGAGTATTAGTGGGAGTAGATAGTTAACTTGGCTATGCTGGTTATCAACGTGGAAGTTCAGTACTCTATATGTGGATCAGACCTGTTACTTTGCTCTGAATGTTGAACTTTCCGTTTGAACGTATGGAATGGGCTGTTATTTTTTAAATGGGTTGTATTTGTCCTCCACGGGTTTAGAGGCTGACTTGTGGGCCTAGCAAGTTGACGCGTACACAATCAGGAGATGATTGTACGTGGAGAGGATGACAGCAGGGACCCGCCAAGGTCATGGCAGTACGCAAGCAAGTGCCTCCTTATTTCAAGCCAATAAAAAAATGGCTCGTCCTAATGGGTTTCTGACATCTGGGTCCCATGCCATTGTCAACGTAGTCAATATACGAGAGAATTGCACAACGAGCGGCTGACAGGGACCCAACAGCTTCCCCATTTTTTTGTTTTGGGTTAATTTGATAAATTCCACTCCAAATCTGGTGTTTCCGAGAAATGCCACTGCAATTTCCGAACTTTGAAAAATGCCATTTCATGCCATTTCCAGTGGCATTTTTCGAAGTCTGGAGTGGCGTTTTTCAAAGTTTCCAAATTGCAGTGGCGTTTTCCAAAGTTTGCAAAAATTGCAGTTGCATTTTTCAAAGTTTGGAAATTGCGGTGGCATTTTTATGAATCGCCATAATTGGAGTGGCATTTATCTAGTCTGTTTTTGAGACGGAAGCAGGATGTCAACTGGGCTGTGCGGGGCACTCTAGCCTATCTAGACAGCCTTCTCTTTTATGTTTACCACAGACCAGCCCAGTAGTTTTTTTCTTTCTGAAAATGGCTAGCCCAGTTTTTTGTGATTTGCCAAGTGAGTCGCTTTGTCAGGCCTGTTGGGCTGCAAATCTTTCAAGACGAGGAGAGCTTCATTCGGCTGGCCGAGAAACTGGCCTATCAGTAATGAGAAATGGGCTGTACATTTTTAAAACACATCAAACCAGCAATTAGTTTCAAAATTCTTTTTTTCATTTTGAGATTTTAAATTGCATTGATTTTTATGCACGGACAATTTGTTGGATTTTCTATTGATATACATTTATTTTTAAAATCAGTTTGAATGTGACTTGAAATTTCGGGATTAAAAACAGTTCGGACCACACCGAAATATGCAAAATTTTGTATAATTTTTTAACCGTGGCCACAATATGGGCTGTAATGCTAACAAAAAGAATATGGGCTCCAAAAAAACCTTAAGAATTAGCAAATGGGCTGTAAATTATTAGAAATAATGGCAGATGGGCTGTATGCTGTTTTCCACAAATTTGAGGCTTTCCTAAAAAAAGGTTGACGCACAAGCAGTGACTATTGGATGTCCATCCAACGGCCGTCGTGCTTCTTCAATCTCTGCTCTTCCTGCTCTAGCCGCTCAAACAAGCGCAGGCGGGACTGCCTGCTCCCTCCTCCCCGCGGCCGGCTATGCTGCCGCGCAGGCCTCACCGCCCCACCGTACTCCCATCGCTGGCCTAGCCATCCCTCTACTCACCCACACCTGTTGTTATTCTCCGGCGACGGCAGATGAACCAGTAAACCCTCGTACAGTCGTACTCCCCTCCGCGTGGGAAACAACTACCGAGTCTTCCCTGCCTCCGTGTCGTTCCCTTCCTAGGCCTCGCCGTTGTCCACCGCCCTGGTGCTCTCGGCGCGGCCTGGTCAACATGGTGAACGACTGACATGCATTTGAAGTGGACTGTACGTGGAGAGGCTGACAACTGGGTCCACGGCCGCACGCAAGGAAATGCCTCCTTATTACACGAAAAATAATGATTCCTCCACCTGACATGTGGGACCCACCGAAAGGGCCTCTGTATTTCGCGAAAAAATCGTTACCGCCGCTGACAGCTCGAACCCACCAACTATATCTTCGCATGCAAAGCAGTGCCTCCTTATTATGCACAAAAAATGAATACTCCCCCTGCTAGCTGGGACCCAGTATAGTGGCAGGCTAACTTGTGGGCCTACTAAGTTGACGGGGACGGAGGGCTTTGTCAAGTTAGTCAATATGCACGATTCTAGCTCTAGTGACCGTACGATGTCCATTCAACGGCCGTAGTGCTTCTTCAACCTTTGGTCTTCTTGCTCCAGCCGCCCAAACCAGTGCCGGTCATGCCTCGTGCTCCTGCCTCCCATGGCCGGCTGCGATGCCGCGGAGGCCTCACCGCCCCCTACTACTCCCACCGCTGGTCAGGCGATCCCTCTACTCACCCACACCCCCTGTTATTCTACGGCTACGGCAGCCTCACACCGAAGCGAACCAGTGAACCCTCATACTCCTCTACGCGTGGGCATCCACTGCCGCGTCTTCCCCGGCTCTGTGTCATCCCCTTCCTAAGCCTCGCCGTCTACACCGCTCTGGTGCTCTCGGCGCGGCGTGATCAACGTGGTCAAGGAACGTCTTCCATCGAACGTGGACTTTACGTGGAGAGGCTGACAGCTGGGTCCACGGCCGCAGCAAGGAAGTGCCTCCTTATTACGCGGAAAATAATGATTCCTCCACCTGACAGCAGGGACCCACCTTACGGGCAACCGTATTTCGCAAAGAAAACGTTTCCCCCTGACTGCTAGGACCTACTAGCAACATCTTCGCACGCAAGGAAGTGCGTCCGAGCAAAAAAACGATTCGCCCCCTGACTGCTGGGACCCACCAGCTACATCTTCGCACGCAAGGAAGTGCCTGATAGTCGGGACCCACCTGGTCGAAGCGTACGTAGTGTTGTCATTCTGGTCACGAACGTGTACGTACATACTGGTCGATGTAGAGGCGCGCACGTGTCGTAGTAGAGGCGCGCACGTAGCATGTACACGTATGTACAGCGGCCAGTGTGCAAGAAAGAAAATACGGCCACGTACGTACATACGGGCGGGGTCTCGCACGCCTACTCGCGCATATGTACGGCCAGGGCTCGTGTACATGGCTGGGTCAGAACGGAGAAACATCGTCTTCATCGTGTTCATGGGGAGCCAACCGGCTGGGTTGGAATGGAATGCGTCGTCGTGTTCATCGGGAGGGCTTGGACGGAACAGCCGATGAAAACGAGGCCTGGCATACCGCAGAATGGAGGAAACAGCCTTGTGTTTGACCGGCCACGTTCGAAACGGGATCCTGTTCATCGGGAGGGGTCTAGCGTACCGCAAAACAGAGGAAACGGACCTCCTATGGTCGAAACGGGGGTCCTGTTGATCGGGAGGGGTGTGGCGTACCGCAAAACGGAAGAAACAGACTTGTGTTGGAGCGCTACGGTCGAAACAAGGGTCATGTTCATCAGGAGGGGTGTGGCGTACCGCAAAACGGTACTCCACGGGATACTGTTCATCTCCATCGTCGACCCCCTCCAGCCTCCACGGGGCTACTGTTCATCCACCGTCGACCTCCTCCAGCCTCCACCTGCGACTGTTCATCCACGGGCTCCTGTTCATTTAGCCTCCACTGCGCGCTACTCCACCGGCTACTGTTCAACCAGCCCTCTCCACGGGCTCCTGTTCAATCACCCCTCCACGGGCTACTGTTCATCCAGCCCTTCACCGTCTACTGTTCATCTGGCCCTCCACCGGGTGGTCTTGTTCATCCAGCCCTCCACGGGGTCCTGTTCATCCAGCCCCAACCGGCTCGATCGATCGGGGTCCTGTTCATCCAGAGGCAACACCACGGGGTCCTGTTCATCCACCCCCACCGGAACTGTTCATCCAAACCCCCCCAGCAACGCTCACTGTTCATCCAGAGGCAGCATCGATCGGCTTCAGTTAGTAGCAGTAGCGAAGGAGTCGCTCGATCGGGTTCAGTTAACAGCCATCGATCGATCGCTCGGGTTCAGTAACGCGTAGCCTGTAGTGCAATCGCTCAGGTTCAGTTAGAGCCCAACGCCTCGCACCCACGCGCGTGCGTGTACGAGAGAAACGCGCATCGCTCGGCCCCGACCACTCACCGTAACCGGGAACACCCCGATATTTTCCTCGCCCTCGCTTCTACCACAGTTTTTTGCGTCATGGACGGCCCAAAGAATGTCATGCAGCTGCATCTCTGGCCTGCCCAGGAAGAAAAGCCCATTTTGTGTCATGAGTTTTTGTCATAGAAGTAGGAGCCCACCACATCTATGATGATACCGGGTTTTGTCACAATTATCGTCATAGAAGTGTCATAAGTATGACAGGAAAAAAATTTGTTCGGCCCAAAATGTCATAGATGTGTCTTCTTTTTGTAGTGTGCTGACACACACAGTACTCGAGGATTTATAACAGAGGTAAATCACATGTATAAAGTAACGTAAATACTATTACCTCAATCCATATAGCGGAAGTAACAACAAGGTTGTGGAGTCCCAACAACACCAACGGCAAAGTTGAGTGTAGACATCATAACCCTAACGTATCACTTACTCGTCATAAGAATCCTGCAACATGAGACGTTGCAGCCATGTAGGTCAGTACATTGAATGTACTGGCAATTTCACACTGTAGTGCAATGCTGAATAATGGCTATCACTACATGCATATTTGGCTGGTGGAGGCTCTAAGTTTAATTTTGCATAAAGCTAGTTTTCCCTGCAACAAAGGAATATATTTTATTTAACTACAAAGTTTGTTGAAAACATTGAGAATGGTAACCCCATCTCAATGCCAAATTAGTAATAAATAACCCAACAAATTAATTAAGTAAAGTGACGAGATCATCATAATAATTCAAGCACCAGATACTCAAGATGTCCATAACCGGGGACACGGCTAACCATGATTAGTTTGTACACTCTGCAGAGGTTTGTGCACTTTTCCCCACAAGACTCGATCTCCTGCGTTGGATTTCTCGCACTACATGGTGTTTGAGAAATGGATGACCGAGACACAGTCTTTCAGAAGCATTAACTCTTTCGACGGGTAAACCGTACCACCTACATCCCCTACATCTGCTAGTTTACCACTGAAAGAGGTCACACAACATACTCAACTATGCCAGAGCCCATCATGGCTTGTGGCTACACATGGAAGTTTCTAGCATGAATAATCTTATGATCCCTTTGAGCCTAGGTGGCAAACCAAAGGATGATCACACGGATTCCCCGGGATCTCCTTGGACAACACTAGATTCCCCAGGTGCCCACAAACAATCCACCCAGATGTGTACTAAAGTAGCCACCTTAAATAAACTCTTAGTTCATAATAATCTCTCACATCTGTCATGAATCACTCAAACAAAACCACGTCTACGAGCATAGCATAGCAGTATAAGCATAACGTAGAAGTAACTCCCAGGGTTTGAATAAAAAGGTCAATAGGTTCTACCATCAACAACTACTTCCCAATACCCACATGTTATCAATCCTACTCATGCAATGTTTGAGGGTAAAACTCATGCACAAAAACTGGGTAATATGGGATATGATCAAAGTGTTACTTGCCTTGCTGACGATCTGAAAACCCTAGTGACTCGTAGTAGCACGCTCCACACTCCGGAAATTCTATCGCAAACAAAGAATAGCATACATAAGCACTCAAGCATAGATGCAAGGGTAAAATTCAAATAAAAAGATCCAAACTGAAAGTTCAACTGAAGATCTTCGATTTGCAAAAAGAATCAATTGAATCGGAGCTATGAAACTCAAACTACGATCAAAAGAAGTTTGAAATCAAATCTGCTTGAAACCAAATTTTAATTTGTCAAAACCATGTTCAAGTTAATTAACCGGAAAGAGGGGTTCAGGACGAAGATTATGGCGTTGGTTTCACTGGATTTCAAACGAGCAAAAAGTTGAAAGGGTTTGAAGATCAGAGGCTAATCTGCGATAAAAATAATCGCGTATAGGTCCCTGGCCGAAAATAAAATAAAAGAAAAGGACTATCGAACGAACGTTCGCTAACAGAGAGAAACGGACGAACGTGTTCGCGAACAGAGACGTTCGGGTGAACGTTCGCTAAATGGAAACCCTAAAAAAATTAAAAAAACCGATCAAAAACGAAAACTGGAAAAAAAGGCGGCGGTTCGGCGGTTTTACCGGTTCAACAAAAGAAACCGACGGTTCGGGCGGCGGCGAGATCCGGCGAGTCCGGCGAGCGGCGACGCGGGGCGACGGCGGCACAGGCGCGGGGTGCGGCGGCAGCGGCGACGGAGCACAGGCGGCAGCAGGCGGCAGCGGCAAGAAGCGCGGTGGCGCGGGCTTGCGGCGGCGGTGGGCGACTGCGGCGGCGGGGTGGCTGCGGCTTGCGGGGTGGAGGGGAGGCGGCGGCTCCAGCGCCTTATAAAGGCCCGGGGCGCGGCTTGGGGAGGGGTCGGCGCGGGGTGCAGTCCGGCTCGGACTCCTCCTCGGCGTCCGTGCCACGCATGGCAGCGGCGGGAGGAAGGCGGCGCGCGGGAGTGGGCCGGCTGGGTTTCGGCCCAGTCGGTCCGGGATTCTTTTTAAATAAATTCCACCGAAGAAAAATTGTAATAAAAATATAAAAAAATTCTAAAAATGCCAAAACGCAATTTTCACCGTCTAAATAAAATATTTAGAACAAAGTGAACATTTTTCTGGCCTAAAATGCAAATTTTCAAAAATGCATATTTTTCTAATTCAAATAAAATAAGAAATAAAAAACCAAATAATATATATATATTTGATTTTAAAAAATTTCCTCAAATATTCCTCTCTTTTTGAAGAAGTCATATTATCTTCTCTCTTTTATTTTTAATATTAGAAATATTTGGAAAGAAAAATATTAAAACTAAATTGATCCTATTTTCAAATTTGAGAAAAATTCTAATATGAAAATGAATAAAATCCCCAACCCTCTCCTTGGGTCCTTGAGTTGCTTAGGATTTCTAGATCACAACCAAAATGCAAATAAAATATGGTATGCATATGATGACCTATGTATAACATCCAAATTGAAAATTGGGATGTTACACGACGACATCTAACTACTGCCTACGGAACCGTCGGTCTATGTGTTGGGAAACATAGCATGCAATTTCAAAAAAAATTCCTACGATCACTCAAGATCTATCTAGGAGATGCATAGCGACGAGAGGGGGAGAGTGTGTCCATGTACCCTCGTAGACCGAAAGCGGAAGCGTTAGGTTAACGTGGTTGATGTAGTCGAACGTCGTCGCGATCCAACCGATCAAGTACCGAACGTACGGCACCACCGAGTGTAGCACACGTTCAGCTCGATGACGTCCCTCAAACTCTTGATCCAGAAGAGGGTCGAGGGAGAGTTTCGTCGGCACGACGGCGTGGTGATGGTGATGTGATCCGCGCAGGGCTTCGCCTAAGCACTACGTGAATATGACCGGAGGCGTAAACTGTGGAGGGGGGCACTGCACACGGCTAACAATTTTTGGTGTGTGTTTTAGGCACCCCCTCCCCATGTATATATAGGTGGGAGAGGGAGGGGAGCAGCCTTGGGGTGCCCCAAGTAGGAGGAATCCTACTTGGGGGCCTCCCCTTCTCCTTATCTCCGGAGGGGGGAAGGAAAGAGGGGAGAGGGGAAAGGAAGGGGAATCTTATTCCCTCTATTTCCTTTCCTCCTCTGCTTTTCCTTTCTCCACTTAGATCAACCCATATGGGGGCACACCAGCCGACAAGGGGCTGGTATGTCCCGCCCTAGGCCCAATAAGGCCCATATCTTTGCAGGGAGGGTGCCCGGAACCCCTTCCGGTGACCCGATACGTACCCGGTACCCCCGGAACACTTCTGGTGTCCGAATACTATCGTCCTATATATGAATCTTTACCACTCGACCATTTCGAGACTCCTAGTCATGTCCATCATCTCATCCTGGACTCCGAACAACATTCGCTCACCAAATGACATAACTCATATAATACAAAATCGTCATCAAAATCGTCATCGTCCTATATATGAATCACATAACTCATGTCTATGGTTAGGAAACTTAACCATCTTTGATTAACGAGCTAGTCTAGTAGAGGCTTACTAGGGACACTGTGTTTTGTCTATGTATCCACACATGTATCAAGTTTCCAGTTAATACAATTCTAGCATGAATAATAAACATTTATCATGATATAAGGAAATATAAATAACAACTTTATTATTGCCTCTAGGGCATATTTCCTTCAGTCTCCCACTTGCACTGGAGTCAATAATCTAGTTCACATCGCCATGTGATTTAACACCAATAGTTCACATCACCATGTGATTAACACCCATAGTTCACATCGCCATGTGACCAACACCCAAAGGGTTTACTAGATTCAGTAATCTAGTTCACATCGCCATGTGATTCACACCCGAAGACTACTAAGGTGTGAACATGTTTTGCTTGTGAGAGATGTTTAGTCAATGGGTCTGCCATTGAGATCCGTATGTATTTTGCAAATTTCTATGTCTATAATGCTCTGCATGGAGCTACTCTAGCTAATTGCTCCCACTTTCAATATGTATCCAGATTGAGACTCAGAGTCATCCAGATCGGTGTTAAAGCTTGCATCGACGTAACTCTTTACGATGAACTCTTTATCACCTCCATAACCGAGAAATATTTCCTTAGTCCTCTAAGGATAATTTTGACCGCTGTCCAGTGATCTACTCCTAGATCACTATTGTACCCCTTTTCCAAACTCATGGCAAGGGACACAATAGGTTTGGTATACAGCATGTCATACTTTATAGAACCTATGGCTGAGGCATAGGGAATGACTTTCATTCTCTCTCTATCTTCTGCCGTGGTCGGGTTTTGAGTCTTACTCAACTTCATACCTTACAAGTCAAGCAAGAACTCCTTCTTTGACTGATCCATTTTGAACTCCTTCTAAATCTTATCAAGGTATGTACTCATCAAAAGGCTTATCAAGCATCTTGATCTATCTTTATAGATCTTGATGCCCAATATGTAAGTAGCTTAACTGAGGTATTTCTTTGAAAAACTCCTTCAAACACTCCTTTATGCTTTTCCAGAAAATTCTACATCATTTCCGATCAACAATATGTCATTCACATATACTTATCAGAAAGGCTATAGTGCTCCCACTCACTTTCTTGAAAATACAGCCTTCACCGCAAGTCTCTATAACACTATATGCTTTGATCAACTCATCAAAGCGTATATTCCAACTCCGAGATGCTTCCACCAGTCCATAGATGGATCGCTGGAGCTTGCACACTTTGTTAGCACCTTTAGGATTGAGAAAACCTTTTGGTTGCATCATATACAACTCTTCTTTAATAAATCTAGTAAGGAATGCAATTTTGACATCCATTTGCCAGATTTCATAAAATACGGCAATTTCTAACATCATTCGGACAGACTTTAAGCATTGATACGAGTGAGAAAATCTCATCGTAGTCAACACCTTGAACTTGTCGAAAACCTTTTGCGACAATTCGAGCTTTGTAGATAGTAACACTACTGAAAGATCGTGGATGTCGCCTAGAGGGGGGGGGTGAATAGGCGCTTTAAAATAATTACGGTTTAGGCTTGAACAAATGCGGAATAAACCTAGCGGTTAATTTGACAAGAACAAAACCTAGAACAACTAGGCTCACCTATGTGCACCAACAACTTATCCTAAGCAAGATAAACAACTAAGTGATAGCAAGATATATGACAAGAAACAATATGGCTATCACAAAGTAAAGTGCATAAGTAAAGGGTTCGGGTAAGAGATAGCCGAGGCCCGCGGAGACGACGATGTATCCCGAAGTTCACACCCTTGCGGATGCTAATCTCCGTTTGGAGCGGTGTGGAGGCAATGCTCCCCAAGAAGCCACTAGGGCCACCGTAATCTCCTCACGCCCTCGCACAATGCAAGATGCCATGATTCCACTAAGGGACCCTTGAGGGTGGTCACCGAACCCGTACAAATTGCAACCCTTGGGGGCGGTCTCCGAACCCGTACACTTTGGCAACCCTTGGGGGCGGTCACCGGTACCCGTCAAATTGCTCGGGGCGATCTCCACAACCTAATTGGAGACCCCGACGCTTGCCCGGAGCTTTACACCACAATGATTGAGCTCCGAACACCACCAACCATCTAGGGCGCCCAAGCACCCAAGAGGAACAAGATCAAGGGCACCAAGCACCCAAGAGTAATAAGCTTCTCAACTTGTAACTTCCACGTATCACCGTGGAGAACTCAAACCGATGCACCAAATGCAATGGCAAGGGCACACGGAGTGCCCAAGTCCTTCTCTCTCAAATCCCAACGAAGCAACTAATGCTAGGGAGGAAAAAGAGAGGAAGAACAAGAAGGAGAACACCAAGAACTCCAAGATCTAGATCCAATGGGTTCCCCTCACATAGAGGAGAAAGTGATTGGTGGAAATGTGGATCTAGATCTCCTCTCTGTTTTCCCTCAAAAACTAGCAAGAATCCATGGAGGGATTGAGAGTTAGCAAGCTCGAAGAAGGTCAACAATGGGGGAAGAACACGAGCTCAAGAGATAAGGTTGAATGGGGAAGAAGACCCCCTTTTATAGGGGCTCCCAAATCCAACCGTTATGTGCTCAGTCCGCGCACGAGCGGTACTACCCCTCAGGGGAGCGGTACTACCGCCCGGGCGGTAGAACACGGAGAGCGGAGCAAAACAGAGGGCGAGGCAGAGCCGTATGAGTGGCACTACCGCTGGAGCCAGCGGTACTACCGTTGGCCGCAGCGGTACTGCCGTGTGGCCCAGCGGTACTAGGGGCGGTGGTAGCCGTGGTACTACCGCACACGAGCGGTACTACCGCTCCTACTGCTGCTACTACTGCCGTTGAACCTGACACGAGAAAACCACGTCTCGAGTCGAGGCGGTACCAGCGCGGAACCGGAGCCGTACTACCGCTTATGGCCATAGGCAGTACTACCGTTTGTGGCGATACGCGGTACTGCCGCTCCGGTCCAGCGGTACTACCGCTGGCGCCAGCCTTATGCCAAGTCTACGAAAACAAGTACACTCCAAGGAAGACCAGAACTGCCATAACTTCTGCAAATGAGCTCCGAATTGAGCAAACTCAAGCTTGTTGGATAGAGGAAGACGAGTAGCATCAAAACAAAAGAGGAGTAAAACCTCCAACGGAGAAGAACCGGCAGAACCTCCAACATCGAAAACATCATAGAAGAAGCATGTGAACTCCGTTTTCGATGACTCGAGCTTGTCATCAAGATGACCACGAGCTCTAAGACTCACAAAGAGAATCAAACAAGAACCAAGAAATTTGATGCAAGGATGCAATGGTTTGAGCTCTCTACGAATGATACGATCAAGCTGCTCATCGAGAGCCCCCCTTGATAGTACGGCAAACGATCCTATAACCCGGTCTCCCAACTACCACCATGAGACCGGTAAAATAGAAAACCTATCAAGGGCAAACCTTTGCCTTGCACATGATCCACTTGAGCTAGATGATGACGATCTTGACTCCCTCAAGATGGACCACCTTTCTTGATTGCGTTGGCTCGATGAAGACTAGTTGATTGCTCCCCCATACTCCACTATGGGTGAGCCACCCTTCCGCACATCTTCACAAGTCCATTGTCACCACAAAGGCGTCAAGCATTTGATCTCTACGTGATGCTTTACTTGAACTTGCCCGCTTCACTTGAACTTGCACACCACAACCTAACCCCACAAAGAACTCTCACGAAGACCATGGGTTAGTACACAAAGCGTAATTGACAATGCTTACCATACCATGGGATCGCTTGATCCCTCGGTGCATCTTGTGCGCTTTGTGTGTTGATCAACTTGATTCACTCTTGACTTAGTCTTGATCAACCTTGACTCTTTCCAACTCTCTTCATTTGGATGATGTCTTGAAGGTAAACATGAATGATCACACAATCTTCTTCTTCAAGACATGCTTGCAATAAGCTCAACTCTCACGTGACCAATCTTTGGATAATTCCTTAATAACACCTTGGTCACCACATAAACTCCTTGAAACCAACACATGGACTTCAAGAAATGCCTATGGACAAATCCTTCAAATATAACTCAAGGCAACCATTAGTCCATAGAGATTGTCATCAATTACCAAAACCAAACATGGGGGCACCGCATGTTCTTTCAACTACTATCAGCGTCCGTCTTCCTCTTGAAGATCCACTTATTCTAAATGGCTCACCGATCATCGGGCAAGTCAATCAAAGTCCGTACTTTGTTCTCATGCATGGATCCTATCTCAGATTTCATGGCATCAAGCCTTTGATCGGAATCTGGGCTCATCATCGCTTCCTCATAGTTCGTAGGTTCGTCATGGTCTAGTAACATGACTTCCAGAACAGGATTACCGGACCACTGGTGCGGAACGTGTTCTGGTTGACCTACGAGGTTCAGTAGTAATTTGATCCGAATTTCATGATCATTATCGTTTGCTTCCTCACTAGTTGGTGCAGGCATCACGGGAACGGTTTTTCTGTGATGAGCTACTTTCCAATTCGAGAGAAGGTACAATTACCTCATCAAGTTCTACTTTCCTCCCACTCACTTCTTTCAAGAGAAATTCCTTCTCTAGAAAGGATCCATTCTAAGCAACAAAGATCTTGCCTTCGGATCTGTGATAGAAGGTGTACCCAACAGTTTCTTTTGGGTATCCTATGAAGACGCACTTCTCCGATTTGGGTTCGAGCTTATCAGGCTGAAGTTTTTTCACATAAGCATCGCAAACCCAAACTTTAAGAAACGCCAGCTTAGGTTTCTTGTCAAACCATAGTTCATACGGTGTCGTCTCAATGGATTTAGATGGTGCCCTATTTAACGTGAATGCAGTTGTCTCTAATGCATAACCCCAAAACGATAGTGGTAAATCGGTAAGAGACATCATAGATCGCACCATGTCTAATAAAGTATGGTTACGACGTTCGGGCACACCATTATGCAGTGGTGTTCCAGGTGGCGTGAGTTGTGAAACTATTCCACATTATTTTTAAATGAAGGCCAAACTCGTAACTCAAATATTGGCCTCCACAATCAGATCGTAGAAACTTTATTTTCTTGTTACGAGGATTCTCCATTTCACCCTAAAATCTTTGAACTTTTCAAATGTTTCAGACTTGTGTTTCATCAAGTTGATATACCCATATCTGCTCAAATCATCTATGAAGGTCAGAAAATAACGATACCCGCTGCGAGCCTCAACACTCATCGGACCGCATACATCGGTATGTATTATTTCCAATAAGTCAGTGGCTCGATCTATTGTTCTGGCGAATGGAGTTTTAGTCATCTTGCCCATGACGCATGATTCAAGTATCCCTTTAAGCTATCCAGAAATTCTATATCATTTCCAATCAGCAATATGTCATCCACATATAATATCAGAAATGCTACAGAGCTCCCACTCACTTTCTTGTAAATACAGGCTTCTCCAAAAGTCTGTACAAAACCAAATGCTTTGATCACACTATCAAAGCGTTTATTCCAACTCCGAGAGGCTTGCACCAGTCCATAAATGGATCGCTGGAGCTTGCACACTTTGTTAGCTCCCTTTGGATCGACAAAACCTTCCGGTTGCATCATATACAATTCTTCTTCCAGATTTCCATTCAGGAATGCAGTTTTGACATCCATTTGCCAAATTTCATAATCATAAAATGCGGCAATTGCTAACATGATTCGGACAGACTTAAGAATCGCTACGGGTGAGAAGGTCTCATCGTAGTCAATCCCTTGAACTTGTCGAAAACCTTTCGCAACAAGTCGAGCTTTATAGACTGTAACATTACCGTCAGCGTCAGTCTTCTTCTTGAAGATCCATTTATTTTCAATGGCTTGCCGATCATCGGGCAAGTCAACCAAAGTCCATACTTTGTTCTCATACATGGATCCCATCTCGGATTTCATGGCCTCAAGCCATTTTGCGGAATATGGGCTCACCATCGCTTATTCATAGTTTGTAGGTTCGTCATGGTCTAGTAACATAACCTCCAGAACAGGATTACCGTACCACTCTGGTGCGGATCTTACTCTGGTTGACCTACGAGGTTCAGTAATAACTTGATCTGAAGTTTCATGATCATCATCATTAACTTCCTCTCTAATTGGTGTAGGCGTCGCAGAAACCGGTTTCTGTGATGAACTACTTTCCAATAAGGGAGCAGGTACAGTTACCTCATCAAGTTCTACTTTCCTTCCACTCACTTCTTTCGAGAGAAACTCCTTCTCCAGAAAAATTCCGAATTTAGCAACAAAAGTTTTTCCTTCGGATCTGTGATAGAAGGTGTACCCAACAGTTTCCTTTGGGTATCCTATGAAGACACATTTCTCCGATTTGGGTTCGAGCTTATCAGGTTGAAGTTTTTTCACATAAGCATCGCAGCCCCAAACTTTAAGAAACGACAACTTTGGTTTCTTGCCAAACCACAGTTCATAAGGCGTCGTCTCAACGGATTTTGATGGTGCCCTATTTAACGTGAATGCAGCCATCTCTAAAGCATAACCCCAAAACGATAGCGGTAAATCAGTAAGAGACATCATAGATCGCACCATATCTAGTAAAGTACGATTACGACGTTCGGACACACCATTACGCTGTGGTGTTCCGGGTGGCGTGAGTTGCGAAACTATTCCGCATTGTTTTAAATAAAGACCAAACTCACAACTCAAATATTCTCCTCCACAATCAGATCGTAGAAATTTTATTTTCTTGTGACGATGATTTTCAACTTCACTCTGAAATTCTTTGAACTTTTCAATTTTTTCAGACTTATGTTTCATTAAGTAGATATACCCATATCTGCTCAAATCATCTGTGAAGGTGAGAAAATAACGATATCCGCCATGAGCCTCAATATTCATTGGACCACATACATCTGTATGTATGATTTCCAACAAATCTGTTGCTCTCTCCATAGTTTCGGAGAACGGTGTTTTAGTCATCTTGCCCATGAGGCACGGTTCGCAAGTACCAAATGATTCATAATCAAGTGATTACAAAAATCCATCCGTATCGAGTTTCTTCATGCGCTTTATACCAATATGACCTAAATGGCAGTGCCACAAATATGTTGCACTATCATTATCAACTTTCCATCTTTTAGCATCAATATTCTGAATATGTGTATCACTATGATCGAGATTCAATAAACCATTTACATTGGGTGTATGACCATAGAAGGTTTTATTCATGTAAATAGAACAACAATTATTCTCTGACTTAAATGAATAACCGTATCGGAATAAACATGATCCAATCATATTCATGCTCAACGCAAACACCAAATAACATTTATTTTGGTCCAACACGAATCTCGACGGGAGAGGGAGTGTGCGATGATGATCTTATCAACTTTGGAATCACTGCCAACACACATCGTCACCTCACCCTTAACTAGTGTCTGTTCATTTTGCAATTCCTGTTTCGAGTTACTAATCTTAGCAACTGAACCGTTATCAAATACCTTGGGGTCACTATGAACACTAGTAAAGTACACATCAATAACATGTATATCAAATATACCTTTGTTCACTTTGCCATCCTTCTTATCCGCCAAGTATTTGGGGTAGTTCCGCTTCTAGTGACCATTCCCTTTGCAGTAGAAGCACTCAGTTTCAGGCTTAGGTCTAGCTTTGGGTTTCTTCACGGAAGTGGCAGCTTGCTTGCCATTCTTTCTTGAAGTTCCATTTCTTTTCCTGTGCCCCTTTTCTGGAAACTAGTGGTCTTATTAACCATCAACACTTGATGCTCTTTCTTGATTTCTACCTTCGCTGATTTTAGCATTGCGAGGAGCTTAGGAATCGTTTTCATCATCCCTTGCATATTATAGTTGAGGTTCCAGTAACTTGGTGATAGTGACTAGAGAACTCTGTCAATCACTATCTTATATGGAAGATTAACTCCCACTTGATTCAAGCGATTGTTGTACTCACACATTCTGAGCACATGCTCACTGGTTGAACTATTCTCCTCCATCTTGTAGGCAAAGTACTTGTCAGAGGTCTCATACCTCTTGACTCGGGCATGAGTGTGAAATACCAATTTCAGCTATTGGAACATCTTATATGCTCCGTGGCATTCAAATCATTTTTGAAGTCCCAGTTTTAAGCCGCAAAGCATGGCGCACTAAACTATCAAGTAGTCATCATACCGAGCTTGTCAAACGTTCATAACGTCTGTATCTGCTCCTACAATAGGTCTGTCACCTAGCGGTGCATCAAGGACATAATTCTTCTGTGCAGCAATGATTTATCATGAACTTTTCTCTAGGAACATATCAAAAATATATAGGAGCTATATCGCGAGCTATTGATCTACAACATAGATATGCAAATACTATCAGGACTAAGTTCATGATAAATTAAGTTCAATTAATCATATTACTTAAGAACTCCCACTTAGATAGATATCCCTCTAGTCATCTAAATGATCACGTGATCCATATCAACTAAACCATGTCCGATCATCACGTGAGATGGAGTAGTTTTCAATGGTGAACATCTCTATGTTGATCATATCTACTATACGATTCACGTTCGACCTTTCGGTCTCAGTGTTCCGAGGCCATATTTGTATATGCTAGGCTCGTCAAGTTTAACCTGAGTATTCTGCACGTGCAAAACTGTCTTACACCCATTGTATGTGAACGTAGAGCTTATCACACCCGATCATCACATGGTGTCTCGGCACGACGAACTGTAGTAAGATGCATACTCAGGGAGAACACTAATACCTTCAAATTTAGTGAGGGATCATATTATAATGCTACCGCCGTACTAAGCAAAATAAGATGCATAAAAGATAAACATCACATGCAATCAAAATATGTGACATGATCTGGCCATCATCATCTTGTGCCTTTGATCTGCATCTCCAAAGCACCGCCATGATATCCATTGTCACCGGCTTGACACCTTGATCTCCATCATAGCGTCATTGTCATCTCGCCAACTATTGCTTCTACAAATATCGCTACCGCATAGCGATAAAGTAAAGCAATTACATGGCGATTGCATTTCATACAACCAAGCGACAACCATACGGCTCCTGCCAGTTGCCGATAACTTTTACAAAACATGATCATCTTATACAATAATGTATATCACATCATGTCTTGACCATATCACATCACAACATGCCCTGCAAAAACAAGTTAGACGTCCTCTACTTTGTTGTTGCAAGTTTTACGTGGCTGCTACGGGCTTCTAGCAAGAACTGTTCTTACCTACGCATCAAAACCACAACGATTTTTCGTCAAGTGTGATGTTTTAACCTTCAACAAGGAACGGCCGTAGTCAAATTCGATTCAACTAAAGTTGGAGAAAAAGACACCTGCCAGCCACCTTTATGCAAAACAAGTTGCATGTCTGTCGGTGGAACCGGTCTCATGAACGTGGTCATGTAAGGTTGGTTTGGGCCGCTTCATCCAACAATACCGCCGAATCAAAATAAGACGTTGGTCGTAAGCAGTATGACTATTATCACCCACAACCCTTGTGTTCTACTCGTGCATATCATCTACGCATTGACCTGGCTCGGATGCCACTGTTGGGAAATGTAGCATGCAATTTCAAAAAAATTCCTATGATCACGCAAGATCTATCTAGGAGATGCATATCAACGAGAGGGGGAGAGTGTATCCACGTACCCTCCTAGACCGAAAGCGGAAGTGTTAGGTTAACGCGGTTGATGTAGTCGAACGTCTTCGCGATCCAACCGATCAAGTACCGAATGTACGACACCTCCGAGTTCAGCACACGTTCAGCTCGATGACGTCCCTCGAACTCTTGATCCAGTAGAGGGTCGAGGGAGAGTTTCATCAACACAATGGCCTGGTGATTGTGATGGTGATGGGATCCGCGCAGGGCTTCGCTTAAGCACTACGTGAATATGACCGGAGGTGTAAACTGTGGAGGGGGGCGCCGCACACGGCTAACAATTGTTGGTGTGTGTTTTAGGAGCCCCCTCCCATGTGTATATAGGTGGGAGAGGGAGGGGAGCAGCCTTGGGGTGCCCCAAGTAGGAGGAATCCTACTTGGGGGCCTCCTCCAATTCGGCCTCCCCTTTCTCTTATCTCCGGAGGGGGAAGGAAAGAGGGGAGAGGGGAAGGAAGGGGAATCCTATTCCCTCTATTTCCTTTCCTCCTCCGCTTTTCCTTTCTCCACTTATATCGGCCCATATGGGGGCGCACTAGCCCACAAGGGGCTGGTCTGTCCCGCCCTAGGACCAATAAGGCCCATATCTTTGTCGGGGGGTGCCAGTGACCCGTTCCGGTGACCCGATACGTACCCGATATCCCCGGAATTCTTCCGGTGTCTGAATACTATCGTCATATATATGAATCTTGACCTCTCATCCATTTCGACACTCCGCGCCATGTCTGTGATCTCATCCGGGATTCCGAACAACATTCGGTCACCAAATCACATAACTCATATAATACAAAATCGTCATCGAACGTTAAGCGTGCGGACCCTACGGGTTCAAGAACTATGTAGACATGACAGAGACACCTCTCCGGTCAATAACCAACAGCGGAACCTAGATGCTCATATTGCTTCCGACATATTCTACGAAGATCTTTATCGGTCGTACCGTAATGACAACATACGTTATTCCCTTTGTCATCGGTATGTTACTTGTCCGAGATTCGATCGTCGATATCTTCATACCTAGTTCAATCTCATTACCAGCAAGTCTCTTTACTTGTTCCGTAATGCATCATCCTGCAACTAACTCATTAGTCACGTTGCTTGCAAGGCTTATTATGATGTGCATTACCGAGAGAGCCCAGCGATACCTCTCCGATACTCTGAGTGACAAATCCTAATCTTGATCTATGCCAACCCAACAAACACCGTCGGAGATATCTATAGAGCATATTTATAATCACCCAGTTACGTTGTGACGTTTGATAGCACACAAGGTATTCCTCCGGTATTCGGGAGTTGCATAATCTCATAGTCAAAGGAATATGTACAAGTCATGAAGAAAGCAATAGCAATAAAACTTAACGATCATAATGCTAAGCTAATAGATGGGTCTTGTCCATCACATCATTCTCCTAATGATGTGATCCCGTTCATCAAATGGCAAAACATGTCTATGGTTAGGAAACTTAATCATCTTTGATTAACGAGCTAGTCTAGTAGAGGCTTACTAGGGATACTGTGTTTTGTCTATGTATCCACACATGTATCAAGTTTCCAGTTAATACAATTCTAGCATGAATAATAAACATTTATCAAGATATAAGGAAATATAAATAACAACTTCATTATTGCCTCTAGGGCATATTTCCTTCACTATGATGAACTACTCACGCATCATCTGAGAGGCACCAATGAGGATGATGAACCCCTCTCTGATGGTGTTTAGATTGGATCTCGTGGTTCTGGAACTTCCGGCTGCTGTAATTGTGTTTCGTCGACTCCCCTAGGGTTTCTGGAATATTTGGGGATTTATAGGGCGAAGAGGTGGCGCGGGAGGTCACCGAGGGGGCACAACCCCACTGGGTGCGCCTGGGCCTCCTGGCATGCCCTGTTGGTTGTGCCCACCTAGGGCCTACCCTATGGTACTTCTTTGGCCCACTAGGTGTCTTCTGGTTTGGAAAAATTCTCCAAAAAGTTTTGTTGCGTTTGGACTCCGTTTGGTATTGATTTTCTGCGAAGTAAAAAACAAGCAAAAAACAGCAACTGGTACTGGGCACTATGTCAATAGGTTAGTCCCAAAAATGACATAAAGTTGCTATAAAATGATGATAATACATCCAAGAATGATAATATAACAGCATGGAACAATAAAAGTTATAGATAAGTTGGAGACATATAAGCTCCCCCAGCTTAATTCCTGCTCGTCCTCGAGTAGGTAAATGATAAAAACAGAATTTTTTTTGTGGAATGCTACCTAACATGTTCATCACATAATCTTTTCTTTTGCAGCATGGAAATTTGGCCTTTTATATAGTTCAAAGCAATAGTTTAGTTTTGACATGAAGATTTCAATACTCAAGCATGTAAACAAGCAACCATGTCTTTCAAAATATCAACACCAAAGAAAGTTATCCCTGCCCCATCATGCTCAATCGTTGATCCATTCATGAAACACACTCGCATATTAACTACATCCAATGCTCAAGTATGGTCATAGTGCTCCCTGGTTGGTGCTTTATAAGAGAAGATGGAGACTCGAATAAAAATAAAAATTGCATAAATTAAATAGATAGGCCCTTCATAGAGGGAAGTAGGGATTTGTAGAGGTGCAGAGCTCAAAGCTTAAATTGAGAGATAAAAAATTTTGAGAGGCACTTTTCCCGTCAACGAAAATGATCGAGTAATTCCCAACACTTTCCATGCTAGATATATCATAGGAGGTTCCCAAACATAAAATAAAGTTTATTCCTTTTTCCACCATTATGTTTACAATACATGGCTAGCCGTATCCACGGGTGCCTTCCATACCAACACTTTCCAAGGAATTTATAATTTGACAACGTAAAGTAAATTTCTTTTTCATTTAGGGACTAGGTATCCCTATCACCGCCGTACTCTTGTGCAATGACAAGTGAATAAACACTCATCTTGAGAATAACACATCTAGCATGGAAAATATTGGCCACCCCCTGCCGCTTCATGAGCGGTACGAGCACACAAAAAGGAAATTTATTTTGAAAATTAGAGATGGCACATACAAATTTGCTTGGAATGGCACGAAAATACCGCATATAGGTAGGTATGGTGAAATCATATGGCAAAAATGGGTTTAAGGATTTTGGGTGCACAAGTAGTATTTCTACTTAGTACAAGTGGTGGTTAGCAAATAGATTGAGAAGCAACCAACCAAGAAACGAAAAATCACATAAGCGAGCATTAAGCATAACTAACACCGAATAATGCACCGCAAGTAGGATGTAATTTTATTGCATAACTATCGACTTTCATGCTTGCATAGGGAATCACAAACCTTAACACCAATATTCTTACTAAAGGATAATTACTCACCAACATGACTCGCATATTAGTATCATCATATTGCAAAACTATTACAAGCAATAAAGTTTATTTTATCCAATGATCTTCGTGAAAGTTTTTATTATATCCCTCTTGAATATCTATCACTTTGGGACTAATATCATATGTTGCTTTTGACTAGCTCAAAAAAATTGAAGTGAAGAACATGAGCATAAAAAGTTTCATCTCTCAAAATAATATAAGTGTCACAGGAAACCACGGCCACCTATGGGACCAGAAGGCCCCTTGCTGGTTCGGCAGGCGGGCGTCGCGTTGCACAAAGAACAGACGTGCGTGGTGCAGCACGGCAGAGATCACGCGGGCATTTTACCCATGTTCGGGCCACCGTGAGGCGTAAAACCCTACTCCTGCTTTCGTGGATTGATGGTGGAAAGGTGGTGGCGAGGCGTAGCACACTGCCCGGCAGGGATTGCCTCAGGGCGACCGTGGCTACGCGCGTATGGGGGTGTGAGTTATCCCACCTTCTAACCCATTCTACGGTTTCCATGGGCATCCGTTTATAGAACAAGGGGTTACAACAATGGCAGTGTAGTCATTATGCGTTGATAAGATAGCAAACAGTGCTATCATACCTAACTCTGCGGGCTGACAGGGCGCATTAAATGCACTGCTCAATGTCACATCGTTGGTTGCCCGGCGAGCCTTGCCGGACTATCTTTCCAGCTCTGCACCTGCTCGCTTGACACGTCGTAGGACGGGTGTCATCTGTAGTTATGTCCCGTAGGGTGAGGCTACCATGTGGCGAATGGCTGCCACTTAGTCACTTCGCGGCTTGGCACCGCACTGATTGATGACGTGGGTTGTGGTGGAGTAGTTGGTGAGGTGGTTTTGCCTCCACGTGACATGGCAGGCCCTGCCGGGACGTCTTGGACGTCTTCTTCCGGGAGTGGTCTCGCCCCTTGCCGAGCTCGCCTGCCCGGCAAAGGAGGCCCTTCTCTTGATGGTATCTTGCTTCTCTGGCTTGTTCTTGGTCCCTCTGATCTGCATGTTGGTCCTTCGAATCTCTTGGTCCCTTTTACTCTGACTTGGGTTGGTGCTTCAACCTCGTCCCCGTGCATGTGCACAGTTTGTGCAACAGGCCGAGGGTTTGTTGCACCGACAAAAGCCCTCGGGCCTGCCCCAAACGCACTGCTGAGCATCATCGGGGTAGGGCCTAATAAGTGCACAGGCGGGGTTGCTGAAGAAGCTGGTCTCTTGATTTCTTCTTTGCTTCTTCATTAGCCTTGATTCCGGGCTAGTTTCCGGTTTCTCCACGCGTCGTGTAAAGCCAATAGTGGTGGGGCCACTCCAATAATGGCCGTGAATGACTTTAATGCATGAGGTAGAAACTGCCAATTCACTCTTCCCACCACACCCTTATCCTTAGCCACGTATGCTGCATGCATCGCGCGGGGTAGGTAACGGAGGCGCATGGCGTGGGAGAGCGCCAAGGCGAGGGCCCGGTCGTCTTGAATTGGTGGAGGAGGACGGTGGCCGCCCATTGAGGGAGCGGCTCCCCTCCCCGGTCCACCTAAAAAAGGAGGGGCGCAGGAGGGCGGAGTCATCCACCCTCGCATTATTCTTCTTCTGTCTTCTGCTGGTTATGTTAAGAAAAAGAGCATGGGGCCGTGCCCCGGGCTCCATATTGAAGCCTTTCCTAGAGCCGAAAGGGGGACTCGGGCGGCGTGGCGACAACGCCGGAGGTGGCAACTCCGGCGTGCTCGCCGCCGGGCCGCCCGTGGCCTTGACTTCAGTGGGAAGGGACGTGAAACGACACCATGTCGAGGCTCAAGGCGGGCATGGCGTGTTATTGTCGATCGCTCCCCATTCTTCTTCTCTTCGTGGTGCTGGGGAGGAGTCACGGAAGAGATTCGTCATTAGTAGAGGCGAAGCTGACTCCTCCTGGGCGCTGTCCTCTTGCCGTGTGGGAGGGCTCCTTGCTCTCTTATACGTCTCCCGGACGTGCAGTGACTTCTAATGCCAGGGCTCCTGGGGACGACCATGCTCTCTGTGGGAAGACCTAGAGAGCATGGTGTCCGACGTGACGGCTGCGCCGAGGTCTTCGGGTGGTAGTGATGCGGACGGTTGCGGCAACCCACGACGCGCCAAGAACGGGGATGACCGTCCGACGAGTTGTGTTTGCCGGTGACTCCGTGTCCCCCATCTGGTCCTCCAGCAGCGTCACCATCCATGCCTGCCCTCCGATTTCTTCCTCCTTGCTGGGGAGCGGCGCCGTCCTGATCCTGGGGAAGCGCCGAATCCCAGTTGTACCCGCCTTCGGCCTCTTCGACCTCTTCCTGTAGGAGATGGACAGGGGCAAAGGCATTACAGGGCACTTATCTTTTTTCAGTCCTAAATCTGTAGGCACTTGCCAAATTTTAATTCAAATAATGTAAACTCTCGAGTCCATGTTTGTGTTCAGTAATGCTTGTACCTGTACCAGCATATTAATGAAAAAGATGAACCTTGTCGGGAACCTGTGCATGTGTATGTCCATGCAGAGGTGAGATGCCTCTTTAATGTAAATAAAAAAGATTTCCCAGGCAGGCTATCCTGTCGGCACCCTTTTTGTCTGCCGGAGAGCTGCATCTACCAGGCAAAAGACAAAGGGACCAGCCCCCCGTGAACTTCTTTTTATCAAAGGCTAATGTGACCATCTGACCGAAGCAACGTTCGAGTCAGGGATGCGAGAACCTAAGTCTGAAAAGAGTGGCGAGGTTTTCTTATGCACAATTATAACTTACAGAACACTAACGGGCAAGAGGTAGAACTTAACTATTTGGCCTGTCGGGGAACGCAGTGCCGGGCAATCTTCTCAACTCCTTGTCGAAGCCAAGTTCACGGCAGGAACCTGCAACTTCATGCAGATGAGAATGAATGCAGGATGCGATCCTATCTATATGCATATGCAAATGCTCATGAAATGCTTCTGCAGTGATTTTGGAATGCTCATGCATGCATGCAATCTTGGTCGGGGGCCCCCCACAACGCTTCTTTATTTGCTCTTGCACGGGGTCATCACCCCGGCTTTGTACAAATGGTTACATGCAACTAAGGCAAAGCTTGTACGAAAGGGTGGCTATCGGGCAGGGCCCGACAGCCGCGCCTTACGGGTAGAACTTGCGGAGATGCTCAATATTCCATGAGCTTTGCAATTGAATGTCATCTCGGGTCTCCAGACGGACTGCACAGGCCTAGTGACTCGAACTACCCGGTAAGGGCCTTCCCACTTTGGTGATAACTTGTTTGTACCCTTGGCGGACTAAACGCGCCTAAGGACAAGGTCACCTTCCTCAAAACACCGGGCATGAACCCTGCAGCTATGATAGCGGCGCAGGGCTTGCTGATAGCGTGCAGCATGTGTAGCAGCCCGAACACGGTTCTCCTCGAGTAGCACAGCGTCGTCACGCCGGTGCTGATCTTGCGCTACTTCATCGTTGGCAAGCACTTGAGGCGACCCATAAATGAGTTCCTTGGGATAACTACTTCTGCCCCGTAGACCAGGGAGAAGGGAGTCTACCCGGTAGCTCGGTTTGATGTCGTTTTGAGGGACCAAAGGACTACCGGCAGCTCCTCGATCCACTGCCTGCCATGCTTCTCTAGCGTATCAAAGGTTCTCGTCTTGAGCCCACGCAGCACTTCAGCGTTTTCCCTCTCAGCTTCTCCATTGCTCCGGGGTGTGCCACAGAGGCAAACGAGATCTTGCATCCGAGGGCATGAACATATTGCATGAAGGCACGGCCCATGAACTGGGTGCCATTGTCGGTACTGATCCTTGCCGGAACTCCAAAATGACACACCAATTCTTTCAAGAACTTGATACCTGACTGAGCAGTCACCTTTCTCATAGCAGTCACTTCTGGCCACTTTGTCAACTTGTCGATGGCAACGAACAAGAATTCAAACCCCCCGATTGCTCGGGGGAAGGGGCCGAGGATATCGAGCCCCCGGACCGAAAATGGCCATGATAGAGGGATTGTTTGAAGAGCTTGGGCGGGCAGATGGGTTTTCTTTGAATGGAACGGGCAGGCTTCACATTTAGTGACTAGCTCGACCGCATCTTGGAGGGCTGTGGGCCAATAGAATCCTTGCCGGAATGCTTTCCCAACTAATGCCCTTGATCCAATGTGGGAGCCGCACATGCCTTTGTGTATCTCAGCCAGCAGCTCATTTCCTTCTTCCCGGCAGACACACTTCAATTTCACACGGTTGGGCCACCTTCTGTACAGAGTGTCGTTGACAAACTGATACATACTGGCCCTCCGGGCTACGTCTCAGCTTCATCTTGGTCGCCGGGAAGCTCTCCCGTTTGGACGAAGTGGACAATGTGCCTTGCCCAAGATGGTGTTGGATTCAGGGTTCCGCAGACCATTGAGAGGTTCGAACTCTAGGGTGCGTGCGAAGAACTCGTCTTCCCCAGTCCGCCTGCTCAATGATTCCATGGCCTAGCTCGACAAACCCAAGGGACAAGAGACACAATAGTTTATCCTAGTTCGGGCCACCTTGCGGTGTGTTACCCTACTCCAGCTTTGTGGTGGATTGCCTCGTGGGGCTGAGGATGAACTAGTACAGGGGTGGAATAGCCTTAGGAGGTGAGGTGTTCTTGAGCTCGATGAACTGGTGAGCTGGTCAGGGTGGAATGGATCCATTCCTCTATGGTGGTGGCTAAGTCCTATTTATAGTGGCCTTGGTCCTCTTCCCAAATGTAGGCGCGAAGGGATCCCACAACGGCCAAATTCGAAGGGAGACAACTAGTACAAGTTATCCTGACAAAAGTGGTCTTCGCCTGCAAAAGCCTCTGGTGGTGACGCTGCGGTGGGCTCCGCAATGACCTCCGTCCTGCCATCCTAGCAGTCTTGGTCTTGTTGCACCGATATGGAAACCTTTTCCTGATTCCTCGGGACCCCGCGCCCGCGCTTGCCTCCTTAGCACCAAAGAGGAAACTGGTGCACTGCGCCTGCTGGCGCCCGCCTGGCCTTGGTCGTCACTGCTCATGTCATGTGAACCTCGCGAGGTGCAGCTTGCATTGATATCTCCACTCCTCAGGAGCCAGCCTGGGGAGGCCACCCCCCCAGGGAGGTCTTGGTGTCATCCGCCTCGCGAGGGTCTTGAGTTGTTGTTGTCGAAGTTGGGTCGTACCGGGCCGTCGATAGAGCCACGCCATGGGCCGCAGGAAGGCAAGTCTGGGCACCCCCGGTCCCAGGATGCCGACAGTTGGAGCCTGGGGCTCGGCAACAAGGACTAGCAGCACCTCCTCTACTGCGGGAGCAATTGCCTCGTTCACGTGGTCCATGGGCCCGGCTGGAGGGTGTGGTCCGGCAGGCTGCAAGGAGTTGTTTCCGGCAGGGTCTCTTCCAGGAGCGGACGGCTCTACCAGGAGAGGCTTACCAGAGTCCAACTTTCTCCTTTTACGGGCCATTGTTGCTGGGGATACGGAGGGCTGACTGAGATGGAGAACAAAAGTCCCTGGTTCCACAGAAGCTTCCGCACAGCACACTTCGACAGATGAGCAGCTATGCTATTTTCCGCATGGGGTGCGTGCTCTGTTTGCAATCCGTCAAAGCGCTCCTCCAATCTCCCCAATTCCTCGACGTATGCCTCCATCAATGGGCTTTGGTAATCCTTGTTGACTTGTCTCACCACAAGCTGTGAATCTCCTCGAATGATCAGCTTCTTAATTCCCAATTCAGCTGCAATCCTGAGCCCGGCAAGGAGTCCTTCATACTCTGATGTATTGTTGGTTGCTTCTTCCCGGGTAAAATGCATTTGGACGACGTACTTCAAGTGCTCCCCGGAGGGGGCGACAAGAAGCACGCCAGCTCATGCACCTTGTAGGGAAAAAGGCACCATCAAAATACATAATCATTCTTGGGGCGATTCCTTGCCAGGGATAACTGTCCCTATCACTTCCTCATCAGGGGTTGGCGCCCATACTGCAATAAACTCTGCCAATGCCCTGCTCTGAATAGTCGATGTGCTCTCAAACTTCAAACCAAAATTGGATAACTCCAAAGCCCACTCCACTATTCTGCCGGTAGCCTAAGAGTTTCGGAGTATCCTTTGCAGCGGGAAACGAGTGACAACCATGATCGCATGGGCTTGGAAGTAGTGGCGCAGTTTCCTTGAGGCCATGATGAGACTAAAGATCAACTTTTGCACGCCAGAGTACCTCGATCTAGCCCCCTATAACAAGGAGCTGACGAAGTACACTGGGCACTGTACCACTTTCTTCCTTGCCGCGTCCTTGGGGTTGCTTTCGCTGTCGTGCTTGTTGATGTCCTGATCTTCTCTGACTCTGCCGGTCCTTGCTCACTCTCTGCTTCATCCACTTTCTCGCTGCGCTACCAAGGCTGCACTGACCACTTGGTTGGTTGCCGCTAAGTACAGTAGCAACAGCTCCTGGGGTTTGGGAGCAACTAGGGTAGGCACAGAGGACAAGTAGGCCTTCAACCCTTGCAAAGCTGCATCAGCTTCCGGGTCCACTTCATGGGCCCTGCCTTCTTCAAAATTTTGAAGAACAGCAGGCCGCGTTCGGCAGACTTGGAGATGAATTTGCTTAACGTTGCAAGGCCTCCTTTCAGAAGCCTCACATCCTTAACTATCTTTGGTGCTTGGATCTGCTCCATAGCTTTGATCTTATCAGGGTTGGCTTCGATCCCGCGATGGGATACAAAGAACCCAAGCAACTTGCCGGAGGGAACACCAAATACACACTTCTCCAGGTTGAGCTTCAAATTGATCTTGCGCAGATTAGCAAATGTCTCCTCCAAATCCTGAATAAGGGTGGCTCTATCCTTGGTTTTGACCACAATGTCATCCATATAAGCTTCTATGTTTCTGTGCAGTTGTGCCTCAAAACCGATCTGGACTGCCCTTGCAAAAGTGGACCCGACACTCTTTAATCCGAATGGCATGTAGACAAAACAGTACGTACAACATGGAGTGATAAACGACGTCTTCTCTTCATCTTCCTTGGACATCAAGATTTGGTGATACCCAGAATATGCATCCAGAAAGGCGAGCAAATCACAACCTGAAGTGGAATCCACAATCTGATTGATACGAGGCAAGGGAAACGGGTCCTTCGGGCAAGCCTTGTTGAGATCTGTGAAATCTACGCAAAGCCTCCACTTCCCGTTAGCCTTCCGTACTACCACTGGGTTTGCCAACCATGTAGGATGCAGCACTCCTCCGACCAAACCAGCTGCCTCAAGTTTCTTGATCTCTTCCGCAATGAACTGCTGCCTCTCTAAGGCCTGCTTCTAGACTTTCTGCTTGATAGGTCAGGCATGTGGGCAGACAGCAAGGTGGTGCTCGATTACCTCCCTGTGAACACCAGGGATATCAAATGGTTGCCAGGCAAACACATTGACATTCGCCCGCAGGAAGGCAACGAGCACGCTTTCCTATTTGTCATCGAGGGTGGCACTGATAGTGAAAGTACCATCAATGCCAGCCAGCCCTGCTGGGACCTTCTTCACTTGGGGTTCAACGACCTTGGATCTCTTGCTGTTGGAACACTCTGGTACATCATCAACGGGTGTCGTGCACTTGGAGGGGGCACGCTTCCCGGACTCTTTACAGGAGTCCCTACAATCCTTCTTCTGTCCTCTGCTTTCCTTAGTGGGAGCTGTTGCTGCCGCTGCCTCTGCCGTGATGCGTCCCGGTACATCTTGTCCACACATATGATTGCATCCTTCTCATCTGATGGGATGGTGATGACTCCCAATGGCCTAGGCATCTTCAAGGTGTTGTAGGCATGGTGGGATGCCGCCTTGAATTTAGCCAGGGCTGGGCCTCCAAGAATCCCATTGTATGGCAGGGGGAGATCGACCACATCAAACACAATCCTCTCAGTCCATAGTTCAGTTCTCCCCCAAACATTACCGGCAACGTGATCTTTCCCTTAGGATGGCTCCGGCCGAGATTAACTCCTTGAAACATGTCAGTAACCTCTAGCTCTTCCTCTGCTATCTGAAGCTTGCTAATAACTGCCGGGGAGATCAGATTCAACCAGGCCCCGCCGTCCACCAACATATTTGTGACTTTGAGGTTGCGAATTGTTGGAGAGACCAACAATGTCAAACACCCTACCGCAGTGGTACGGCTAGGATGATCCTCTTCCTCAAAGATGATGGGCGTGCGGGACCATTTGAGTGGCTTCCGAGCCTCTGGCGCTAGTTCCACGGAATTGACTTCTTGTGCACACCGCTTGAGTTGGTGGTGAGAGGTGTGCAGAGATGCACCCTCGTCAATGCATAGGGTGTCAGTGGCCTTCTGAAACTCTTTCTCACTGGTTTCCTCTTCCTCCCTCCATCACTCTCATCATCACAGGCTTCCTTCTCTCGACCTCTGGCGAGCATTCCTTGGTTCCGAAAGGGTTTGCCAGGGCGATTTACTTCACCACCTCGGCTCTTTCTGCCAGCAACATTCTGACCCTTTTCCTTGTCACGTTTCTCATACTCTGCTCTCTGTCTCTTGACAAGCCGCTCAACCTGATAACACTCTTGAAGGTTATGGCCTTTGGTCCGATGAATCTTGCAGTATGGCCCATCACCTTTCCTGGCCTTCTCGGCAGCCGCGGCTTCCCGACAGTCAACGGACATGGCGGCTTCCTTGCCGGGGGCCTCAGCTTTGGCCTTCCTGCCAGTACTGGGTGCACCCGAACCTTCGATAGTCATCACTGCCTTATCCTTTCGCTTCTTACTGCGCTTCTTGCTCTTCTTCTGACTGGTTGATTCATCATCATCCTATGAATCAACATTGGCACAATCTTCCTCTCCGGGCAACTTCCTTCCCTCCTCCATCCGAGCACACTTATCCACCAAGGTGTATAGCTCTTTCACAGTTTTGGGAAACCGCACTTTCCTCTTGGAACGAATCTGGCGGTTGTGCACATTGGACTGGAAGGCAGCTATCACAGCTGCTGGATGGATGTTTGGGATGTTTCTATGAACTTTGCTGAATCTCTGTAAATACTGACGAATGGTTTCTCCTTCCTTCTGCTGGAGGAGCTGCAAGTCACTGGGTCTGTCGGGCTCTTGATGACTGCCAGTGAAGGCTCCAATGAATTCATGGCATAGGTCAGCCCACGACGAAATAGAGTTCTCCGGTAGGTGCATCAGGCAAGACCTCACATTGGACTTGAGGGCCAAAGGGAAGTAGTTGGCAAACACCTTCTCATCTCTTCCCCCGGCAGCCTGAACAGCGATGGTGTAGATGCTCAGGAACTCTGTCGGGTTCAGCCTCCCATCATACTTCTCAGGTATCTCTGGCTTGAACGTGCGGACGGACGGACAATGGACTTGCCGCAGCTCACGAGTAAAGGCACGGAAGCCAACCTCGAAAGGTAGGCACCCAAAAATACCGAGCACGGGCTCGTCGACGCTGGGGCCGTCGCACCCTTCGGTCCGGCGGAGGTCATCACGGCGTTGCTTGACAACGACGCGCGTGTCTCCTCTCCGGCTATCCTCCGGGGCTCATCGATGGCCTAGACGCGCTCAAGGGTCAGAAGAGGCCATCGAGACATCGTCGGGGTCCTGATTCCGTTGCGCTCACGCTGGCTGTCATGGCGGGGACTGCACTGTAGGGATGGCCCCTTCTGTATGGTCGGCAGCATGAGCCATTGTTGTTGCTTGGGGAGGCCGTGGCGGGCTAACTCACCGTGAGCCCCCAGCTTCAGCGAAACCGAGCAGACTTTGGATGGTGGCACACCATTCGTCCATCTGCTCGGCCGCTGGCGGAAACCTCAGCGGCAGCTAAGCCCGCGCCATGGCCTTCGAGGTTGTACTTGGCATGGGTGATGATGAAGTCGATCGCACTGTCACTCAGCTCCTGACGGTGCCAGCGGTGGCAGCACTATGCCCCCGCTGCTGTGGGCCGACCACCTAGATTGCAGGGTGGTGCGGCAAAGGCGCTCGAGGGCCAATGGCTCCGTCGGGCGCAACGGCTTGGTCTACCCGTCCCGGGGGAGGTGCACGCGCTGCGGCCACACCCGTGGTGGGAGCAGCCGGAGGGCGGCGGTTCACCCCGCTCTAACCGAAGTTACTGCAGATGTGCCCATCGGTGGGAGAAAGGGGCGCGGATGGAGTAAACCCTTCACCCGGACCTTGTGGAGCACGGCCGTCAGGGTGTTGCTGATGCTGCTCTCCTTCAATGTCTCCTACTCCTGTGTGGGCCGCGGGGGAAGTGGTGACGGTGCCGCCTGCTCCGACCACGTCTCCCGCAGCGTCCGCATCCTCGCGTGATTCCGCACCCCCCGGAGTGTTAGAGGCCGCGGGTGGCGGAGCCTTCGAGGTGGATGGATGAGCCGAAGAACCGGGTTTCTTCTTGGGCGCCATGGTCGATGGCGCCGTCGAAGATGAAGATGGTGATGAAGATGACGCGCTGCACATGCCTTCAGGTTCGCGCAAGCAATCCCCCTACCTGGCGCGCCAAAGATGTCGTGAGAAACCATGGCCACCTATGGGACCAGAAGGCCCCTTGCTGGTTCGGCAGGGGGGCGTCGCATTGCACAAAGAGCAGACGAGCATGGGGCAGCACGACAGAGATCACGCGGGCATTTTTACCCATGTTCGAGCCACCATGAGGCGTAAAACCCTACTCCTGCTTTGGTGGATTGATGGTGGAAAGTTGGTGGTGAGGCGTAGCACACTGCCCGACAGGGATTGCCTCAGGGCGACCGTGGCTACGCGCGTATGGGTGTGTGAGTTATCCCACCTTCTAACCCTTTCTACGGTTGCCATGGGCCTCCTTTTATAGATTAAGGGGTTACCACAATGGCAAAGTAGTCATTATGCACTAATAAGATAGCAAACAGTGCTATCATACCTAACTCTGCGGGCTGACAGGGCGCATTAAATGCACTGCTCACATCGTTGGTTGCCTGGTGAGCCTTGCCGGGCTATCTTGCCAGCTCCACGCCTGCTCGCTTGACACGTTGTAGGACGGGTGTCATCTGTAGGTATTTCCTGTAGGGAGAGGCTGCCATGTGGCGAATGGCTGCCACTGAGTCACTTTGCGGCTCGACACCGCACTAATTGACAACATGGGTCGTGGCGGAGTAGTTGGTGAGGTGGTTTTGCCTCCACGTGTCCCGGCAGGCCCTGCCGGGACGTCTTGGACGTCTTCTTCCGGGGATGCCCTCGCCCCTTGCCGAGCTCGCCTGCCCGGCAAAGGAGGCCCTTCTCCTTATGGTATCTTGCTTCTCTGGCTTGATCTTGGTCCCTCTGATCTGCATGTTGGTCCTTCGAATCTCTTGGTCCCTTGTACTCTGACTTGGGTTGGTGCTTCAACCTCGTCCCCGTGCCTGTGCACAGTCTGGGCAACAGGCCCAGGGTTTGTTGCACCGACAATAAGTGAAGTATGAGAGAATTTCTTCAAAAATTTACTAACTCTCAAATAAATTTAAGTGAAGCATGAGAGCATTTCTTCAAAAATATTAAAGCACACCATGCTCAAAAAGGTATAAGTGAAGCACCAGAGTAATTCCATAGCTGAAAAAAATTAAGTGAAGCAGATAGAGCAATTCTAATAAATCATAGCATAATTTTGGCTCCCTCAAATAGGTGTGTCCAGCAAGGATAGATTACACACAAACTAAAAATAAAAACAAGCAAAGGCTTAAATAATACAAGACGCTCCAAGCAAAACTCATGATATGTGACGAATAAAAATATAGCTCCAAGTAAAATACCGATGGTCATTAGAAGAAAGAGGGGATGCCTTCCTGGGCATCCCCAAGCTTAGTTGATTAGTTCTCCTTGAATAATAACTTGGGGTGCCATGGGGCAACCCCAAGCTTAGGCTCTTTTCACTCCTTATTCCTTCATCCATTGTGATCTCATCCAAAACATGAAAACTTCAATCACACAAAACTTGACAAAACCTTCGTGAGATCCAATAGTATAAGAGAGCAAATCACTACTCTAAGTACTGTCGCAAACCCATTCATATTTTATTTTTGCATTATACCTATTGTATTCCAACTTTACCATGGCTTATACCCCCCGATACAAACCATAGATTCATCAAAATAAGCACACAATGCAAAGAAAACAGAATATGTCAAAAACATATCAGTCTATAGTAATCTGAAAACTTCGTATACTTCTGTAACTCTGGAATTTCTGAATAACTAGGACAATGTAGGCTATTTGTATATCAATCTTGTGTAAAAATTCAGAATTTTTTGTCGCTTCTGTGATTTTTAAAAATTCTGTTACTAGACGTAAACGTTTCTATTTTTCAACAAGATCAAATCAACTATCACCCAACATAATCCCAAAGGCTTTACTTGGCACAAAAACTAATTAAAACATAAAAACACAATCATAAAAGTAGCATAATTGTGTGAACACTCAAGAACAGAAATAAAAAGGCAAAAATAAATTTATTCATTGGGTTGCCTCCCTACAAGCGCTATCGTTTTATGCCCCTAGTTAGGCATAGTGCATAGATTCAAGTATTGTCATCTTTGGTTTCCAATTCCTCAATCACACAACCAATATTCTTGAAAGGGTTCAGATCCTCAACAAAGCCAGGGTGAATACTAATCATCTTAAGATCTTCCTCATTATTATTAGAAGTTGCATCCTTGTTCTTAGTGACTTGAGTAATCTTGCCAATTTTTACGGGAGTCTTTTCAATAGTTTTAGCAGAAGCAAAAGCCAAGCTTAAGTTACTAAAAAATTTCTTCTAGCTTATCAATCCGAGAAGGGCTTTCTCCAAATCTTTCATTAATTATGGTTTCCTTCTCCCTTAGTAATTTGAAAACGTCTCCCGCTTTTGACCCAAATTTATTAGCAAGATTTTGCATCTTTGTATCCAGATTTTCAATTTGCTCTATGGTGATCATCTTCTTTTCAATAGCATCTAATCTTTGTATAACATGCTCAAGAGTTAAGATTGTTTTATTAATAATGATAGGTGGTGCACCCACTAGATCTCTCATGGCATTAAAAATATCCAAAGATGGGCACATCAAGAAATTTCCACCGGTAATCGTATCAAGGACGAATCTATACCAAGTAGTGATGCCCACATAAAAACTGCGAAGAAGAATAATGGTAGATTGCTTACGAACAGATCTATTATGAGCATTGCAAATCCTATGCCAAACATCTTTTGGATTCTCCCCTCCCCTATGTTTGAAATTAAGAACCTCGTTCTTGGGGGTACACACAATAGAGGAAGAACTAGCCATAACGGCAAAGTAGACAAACAAGAACGCACACAAAAAGATAGATCTGACGAGAAAACGACGAACGAAAAACAGGGCGAATAAAACGGCAAATTTTTGTCAAGGGGGGAGATGAAAACGAGAGGAAATGGCAAATAATGTATTATGCAAGGACATGAGATTTGTGATTAGGAACCTGATAGATGTTGATGATGTCTCCCCGGCAAAGGCACCAGAAATTCCTTTTGATGTTGCGTGAAACTGCGTTGGTATTTCCCCAAAGAGGAAGGGACGATGCAGTACAACTACGGTAGGTATTTCCCTCAGTCGTGAAACCAAGGTATCAATCCAGTAGGAGAACCCAGCAACACTATATAAAAGGTACCTGCACACAAAGAACAAATACTTGCAACCCGACGCGTATGAGGGGTAGCGGCGCAAGAAATTGTCAAGTTGACGGGATAAAAATTGTGATAGATTGGATAAATAGATCTCGATAAAACGTGAAATAAAAGGTGCAAATAAAAAATGCAGCAATGTATTTTTGGGTTTTTGGAATAATAGATATGAAAATAAAAGTTGCAAATAATATAATAGATCGGAAAGCAAAGATGATAAAGAATAGACCCGGGGGGCGTAGATTTCACTAGTGGCTTCCCTCAAGAAATAGCACACGGTGGGTAAACAAATTACTGTTGGGCAATTGATAAAAAATTGAATAGTTATGATGATATCCAAGGCAATAATGAATATATAGGCATCACGTCCAAGATTAGTAAACCGACTCCTTCCTGCATGTACTACTATTACTCCACACATCGACCACTATCCAGCATGCATCTAGTGTATTAAGTTCATGGAGAAATGGAGTAATGCAATAAGAATGGTGGAATGATGTAGATGAGATCTATTCATGTAGAAATAACCCCCATCTTGTTATCCTTAATAGCAACGATACATGCGTGTCTTGCTGCCCCTTCTGTCATTGGGAAAGAACACCACAAGATCGAACCCATCACAAAGCACCTCTTCCCATGGCAAGAAAAATCGATCTAGTTGGCCTAACTAAACCAAAGATTCGAAGAAGAAATACGAGGCTATAAATAATCATGCATATAAGAGATCAAAAGAAGACTCAAATAATATTCATGAATATAGATCTGATCATAAACTCAAAGTTCATCGGATCCCAACAAACACACCGCAAGAAGAGTTACATCAAATAGATCTCCAAGAGACGATTATATTGAGAATCAAAAGAGAGAGAGGAAGCCATCTAGCTACTACCTACCGCCCCGTAGGTCTATGATGAACTACTCACGGATCATCGGAGAGGCACCAATCAGGATGATGAACCCCTCCGTAATGGTGTTTAGATTGGATCTCGTGGTTCTGGAACTTGCGGCTGCTGGAATTTTGCTTCGTCGACTCCCCTAGGGTTTCTTGAATATTTGAGGATTTATAGGGCAAAGAGGCGGTGCTGGAGGTCACCGAGGGGGGCACAACCCCCTAGGCGCGCCTGGGCCTCCTGGCGCGCCCTGGTGGTGTCGGGGGGATGGACCCCTGGCAGTCAACGGAACCCGGATCCTTTTCAAAAACATCGGGGCCAGCAACGCCCCTCAATTTGGCTCGCCCTGGCCAGCTTCCCAGCGCAACCCAGCCAGGTGCCGCTACCCGGCCAGCCGGCTGGCGCATATCGGCTGGTCCCAAGAAGCCAACCTCCAACGACAAGTGAGCATGGCTACAATGCTCCCTCCGTTGCACTGGCCCCGGCAGGTGCAGCAGTCGTGCCGACCAAGTCACCACCTGGGGCGAGCGGCGTCTCGGAGGCGCAACCCTGTAGCCAGGCGGCGCCGCCGTCCCATGACGTCCGGCATGGCATGCTAACAGTACACAGCAGCCGGCCGTACCCGCGCCCGGCGGCCCTGGTACGGCCTGCACCCGACGGACCTGGCGAGACCCGCTCCCGGCGGACCTGACAGACCCGGCGGCACGGTGGCCCCCACTGCTGGCTCCTAAACACTGACACTAGGGTCCCACGCCCATGGAGTATGACCATTGTAACCCCGGGGGTACCCTAAAAGACCTCCCGGTGCTCCTCCATGCAGAGGGGTTCAGCTTAGTCGAATCATTAGCCACACACACACATTCACATCCATCTACATGGAGAGGGAGCAGCCTATGCACATGCATGTCTTCATTCCTCCCCAAAACAGCTCTAGGAGCAAACCTATATCATCCTCATATAAACCACACTCGGAAGGACTAGGGGAGTTATCTCTCCGGAGAGCCCCGAACCTGGGTACATCTTGTGTCTCACGCTCGCTCATACCAACCTCGCCTCTGGAGCCCACTGGTTGCCTCTTGCATGTCCCTCTCTTTAGCCATCCCATGGCATCTGTCGTGAGATCACCACGACAGTTGGCGCCCACCGTGGGATTGCTCGAGGTATGATGTCTACTACACAACCTTCTTCTTGTAGACGTTGTTGGGCCTCCAAGTGCAGAGGTTTGTAGGACAGTAGCAAATTTCCCTCAAGTGGATGACCTAAGGTTTATCAATCCGTGGGAGGCGTAGGATGATGATGGTCTCTCTCAACCAACCCTTCAACCAAATAACAAAGAGTCTCTTGTGTCCCCAACACACCCAATACAATGGTAAATTGTATATGTGCACTAGTTCGGCGAAGAGATGGTGATACAAGTGCAATATGGATGGTAGATATAGGTTTTTGTAATCTGAAAATATAAAAACAGCAAGGTAACTAGTAGCAAAAGTGAGCGTAAACGGTATTGCAATACTAGGAAACAAGGCCTAGGGTTCATACTTTCACTAGTGCAAGTTCTCTCAATAATAATAACATAATTGGATCATATAACAATCCCTCAACATGCAACAAAGAGTCACTCCAAAGTCACTAATAGCGGAGAACAAACGAAGAGATTATTGTAGGGTACGAAACCACCTCAAATTTATCCTTTCTGATCGATCTATTCAAGAGTCCATAGTAAAATAACACGAAGCTATTCTTTCCGTTCGATCTATCATAGAGTTCGTACTAGAATAACACCTTAAGACACAAATCAACCAAAACCCTAATGTCACCTAGATACTCCAATGTCACCTCAAGTATCCGTGGGTATGATTATACGATATGCATCACACAATCTCAGATTCATCTATTCCAACCAACACAAAGTACTTCAAAGAGTGCCCCAAAGTTTCTACCGGAGAGTCAAGACGAAAACGTGTGCCAACCCATATGCATAGGTTCATGGGCGAAACACGCAAGTTGATCACCAAAACATACATCAAGTGGATCGCGTGATATCCCATTGTCACCACAGATAAGCACGCCAAGACATACATCAAGTGTTCTCAAATCCTTAAAGACTCAATCCGATAAGATAACTTCAAAGGGATAACTCAATCCATTACAAGAGAGTAGAGGGGGAGAAACATCATAAGATCCAACTATAATAGCAAAGCTCGTGATACTTCAAGATCATGCCAAATCAAGAACACGAGAGAGAGAGAGAGAGAGAGAGAGAGAGATCAAACACATAGCTACTGGTACATACCCTCAGCCCCGAGGGTGAACTACTCCCTCCTTGTCATGGAGAGCGCTGGGATGATGAAGATGGCCACCGGTGAGGGATCCCCCCCTTCGGCAGGGTGCCGGAACAGGGTCCCGATTGGTTTTTGGTGGCTACAAAGGCTTGCAACGGCGGAACTTCTGATATATTCTGTTTCCCGATGGTTTTAGGGTATATTGGTATATATAGGAGGAAGAAATACGTCAGGGGAGCCACGAGGGGCCCACGAGGGTGGAGGGCGCGCCCAGGGGGAGTGGGCGCGCCCCCCTGCCTCGTGCCTTCCTTGTTGCTTCCCTTACGTGTACTCCAAGCCTCCTGGATTGCTTCCGTTCCAAAAATAACTCTCCCGAAGTTTTCATTCCGTTTGGACTCCGTTTGATATTCCTTTTCTGCGGAACACTGAAACAAGGGAAAAACCAGAAACTGGCACTGGGCTCTGGGTTAATAGGTTAGTCCCAAAAATAATATAAAAGTGTTTAATAAGGCCCATAAACATCCAAAACAGATAATATAATAGCATGGAACAATCAAAAATTATAGATACGTTGGAGACGTATCAAGGTGCCAGCCGGAGACACGTTCCAGACAGGGAGCTTTGCCAGCTCCGGCGAGTACATCATGCATGGCCTGATTCCTGCGCCTGACGCAGCACCGGCCGGCTTCGTCGGCTCGTCCGCTGGCTCCTTCGGTGCGTCGCGTATCTCCATCGCGCTCACCCCCGATGAGTACCCCACTGAGGTGCTCGACGTCACCGACTCGCCCGTCCCCCTCGGCGACGACATCTCGAGCGACGTGGCGGACCTCTGCACTCGCGTGGAGGTCCTCGTCACCGACTCTGGCTTCACTTCATCCAGCACCGCGAAGAAGGCCTCTACAGCCAAGGCCGCAGTGGAGCATGCTAGCACGGCCGACCCGCTGCGCGCCACGATGCAGAACCTAGCCGACGCTTGCTGCTGCGCAACGCCGGCTGGAGTCTATCCAGCGGGAGCGTGACGCCCTGTACGGCTTCATGCCGGCTGCGGCCGAACCCAGCCGAGTCGCCGGGGTGCAGACCTATGGCACCGCCATCGGCCGCGCGCAGGGCGCGGTTCCGCCCATCCATGACACCCCCGTCAAGAACATGTGCGCTGCGGAGGTGGCCATTGTGGGAGTGGAGCAGCTGCAGGGCGAAGAGCTGCAGGAGCACCTGCGGCGCATGCACAAGCTTCTCTCAGCTACGAACACGTAGCAGGACCGCCTCGAAACCCCTGCGATGTCAGTCTCGCGTCACACCAAGGACCCCGAGCAGCCAAACACGGTGTCTTCCCCGCGCCCCAGCGAGGCCCAGTCTGCCAGGACACGAACCCGGCGCGACCGCGCCCTGACGGCTAGCGGCGACTTGGGCAACGAGCCGACTTCAGAAGCCCGGCGCCGACAAGACCCTCCTCCACCATCCGTCCGGTGTGGCCGTCCGGCTTCGGTCGACTCGGCTCCCCACGGCCCACTAGCAAGATGGTTGGGTCCGCGTGACATCAACAACAATGACGACTGCCATCACATCGAGCAGCTCGCCCTCCCCCACGAGCTGGAGGAGGATCACGCGGTTGGTCCGGCAAGCTTCGGCCCACGCATCCGCGACAAGCCCTTTCACAAAGGGTTTAGCCTTCCCCGCGACACCCCCAAGTACAACGGGACCGTCAAGCCAGAGGACTGTCTCATCGACTACACCACCGCCATCGACAACCGGCATCTGGCCGTGCGCTACGCCGCGTTCATGTTGCAGGGTTCAGCCCGGACGTGGTTGAATAGCCTGCCGGCTAGCAGCTGTTGTCTGCTAGAACTACGTCGGTATTTCCCCAAAGAGGAAGGGATGATGCAGCATAGCAACCATAGGTATTTCCCTGAGTGATGAGACCAAGGTTATCGAACCAGTAGAAGAACCAAGCAACACTATGTAAATAGCACCTGCACACAAATAACAAATACTCGCAACCCGACGTGTTAAAGGGGTTGTCAATCCCTTTCGGGCAATGGCACCAGAAATTGGCAAGTGGACGTGAGAAAGTTGTAATAGATTGAATAAATGGATCACAAATAAGATAAAGTGCAGCAAGTTATTTTTTGTATTTTTGGTTTAATAGATCTGAAAATAAAAGCAAATAAAAATAGATAGCAAAGGCATATATAATAAAGAAGAGTCCCGGGGGCCGTAGATTTCACTAGTGGCTTCACTCGAGAAAAATAGCAAATGTTCGGTAAACGAATTACTGTTGGGCAATTGATAGAACTTCAAATAATCATGATGATCATTATATAGGCATCACGTCCAAGATTAGTGGACTGACTCCTGCCTGCATCTACTACTATTACTCCACACATCGACCGCTATCCAGCATGCATCTAGTGTATTAAGTTCATGGAGAAACGGAGTAATGCAATAAGAACAATGACATGATGTAGAGAAGATCTATTTATGTAGAAATAGACCCCATCTTGTTATCCTTAATGGCAACGATACATGTGTGTCAGTTCCTCTTCTGTCACTGGGATCAAGCACCGTAAGATCAAACCCATCACAAAGCACCTCTTCCCATTGCAAGATAAATAGATCAAGTCGGCCAAACAAAACCCAAATATCGGAGAAGAAATACGAGGCTATAAGCAATCATGCATATAAGAGATCAAAGAAGACTCAAATAACTTTCATGGATAAAAAGATAGATCTGATCATAAACTAAAAATTCATCGGATCCCAAGAAACACTCCGCAAAAAGAGTTACATCATATAGATCTCCAAGAGACCATTGTATTGAGAATCAAAAGAGAGAGAGAGAGGAAGCCATCTAGCTACTAACTATGGACCCGTAGGTCTACAAAGAACTACTCACGCATCATCGGAGAGGCACCAATGGACATGATGAACCCCTCCGTGATGGTGTCTAGATTGGATCTGGTGGTTCTGGAACTTGCGGCGGCTAGAATTGATTTTCTTCGACTCCCCTAGGTTTTCTGGAATATTGGAGTATTTATAGAGAAAAGAGGCCGTGCGAGAGGCCAGGTGGGAACAACCCACCAGGGAGCGCCTGGGCCTCCAGGCGCGCCCTAGTGTCTTGTGCTCACCTCAGGCTCCCTCTTTGGTACTTCTTTGGACCACTGGATGTCTTCTGGTCCCAAAAAAATCCACAAAAAGTTTCGCTGCGTTTGGACTCCGTTTGGTATTGATTTCCTATGATGTAAAAAACATGCAGAAAACAGCAACTGGCACTGGGCACTATGTCAATAGGTTAGTGCCCAAAAATGAAATAAAATTACTATAAAATGATTGTAAGACATCCAAGAATGATAATATAACAGCATGGAACAATCAAAAATTATATATACGTTGGAGACGTATCAGCAATGTCAACTCATGGCTCGATTTCGAGCGGGCCTTCGTGCGCAACTTCATCGGCATCTACAAGCGACCTAGCCATCCCAGCCAGCTCGCCATGTGCGTCCAGGGGCCGGATGAGACCGGCCATCAGTATGTTGCACGCTGGACCAAGCTCCGGAATGTCTGCAAGGGAGTCCACGAGGTCCAGGCCATCTAGTACTTTGTGAATGGCTACCGTGATCGCACCTTGCTCAAGCACAAGCTCCTGCGCTCCGAGCCGATGACCATGGCCGCCCTCATGGTCACGGCAGACAAGTACGCCAACGCCGACTCCACCATGAAGATCCAAGTCGTGCTGGACGACGCCAGCAAGGTGTTGTCGGTGCTGCCTTCCAAGCCGACTGGCAAGAACAGTCGCTAGAAGAACAACAAGCGCAAGGCCGAGCAGCCGGCTCTCCGCTACGACAACCGCCTCGTCGCTACAGCCGACCAAGCGCCCGTAGCCGAGCCGGCCGGAAAGCGCTCGCGAACCAGCAAGACTGCATGGCAGCCCGCCATGAGCTTCGAGGAGATGCTTGATGCCCCCTGCAAGCACGACAGCGGCGCAAGGCCGTCCACGCACACGCTCCGGCAGTGCGCCATCACCAAGCGCATCATGAGGGGAGACTCCCACCCCCCCCCCCCCCCCGCACCTCTTCCACCACCGGCGTCTGCGGGGCAGCCGCCTCCTCCGCCCGCGGCGGTCGGCGCCATGCGTGATGAAATCTTCCCCAACGCGAACCATTGCTACGTCGTCTTCACCAGCTTTGGTGATGACAAGCGCAGCGAGCATTTGTTCCGGCAAGAGGTGAACACCGTCATCCCGGCCGTGCCGGAATACGTGCATTGGTAGGAGGGCCCGGTCACCTGGACCTGGGAAGACCACCCGGCCGTCATTCCCAATCCGGGTGGCTACACCCTCGTCCTCGACCCAACCATAGTCGCGGCCAAGCGCACCTGCAAGTTCTCACGTGTCCTCATCGATGGCGACAGCAGCATCAACATCCTCTACCGCAACACCATGACCAAGCTCGGCATCGAGGCCAAGCAGCTGGAGCCAACCCGGACGGTGTTCCATGGCATCGTGTCGGGTCTCTCCTGCTCTCCCATTGGCCGGATCTAGCTTGACGTCCTATTCGGCACCAGCAACCACTTTCGGCATGAGCCCATCTGGTTCGAGGTGGTGGACTTGTCCAACCCGTACCGCACGCTGCTGGGCCGGCCCGCGCTCGCCAAGTTCATGGCGGTCCTGAGGTCCTCATCACGGTGGCCGGCGACTACAAGAATTCCCTGGTGTCCGCTCGTGCCGGCGCCAAGCTGGCGAGTCGCTGGTCATATCCAAGGAGCGGCACTAGCTCGACCGGACCGTCGCGCTGGCCGGCGAGCAGCCGACCGTGCCGGCTTTGGCCAAGGAGTCAGCTGGCGAGGCCTCATTCCAGCCATCCATGTACACCAAGAAGATTCCACTCAACCCGGAAGATCCCAGCTGCAGCAAGTACGTTGTTGTGGGCACCCACCTCAGCAGCAAATAGGAAGGCGAGCTCGTCGACTTCCTCCGTGAGAATCGGGATATCTTTGCATGGTCACCAAAGGACATGCCAGGATAGGAAGTACGCTGAGCACAAATTACATGTCCACAAGGATGCCAAGCATGTCCGTCAACCCTTACATTGCTTTTCAGAAGAGAAGAGAAGAACCATCGGTGAAGAACTCGCCCGGCTGCTCGCAGTCGGCTTCATCATGGCAGTGTTCCACCCTGAGTGGCTGGCCAACCCGGTCCTCGTGCTGAACAAAAATAAGACCTGGCGCATGTGCATAGACTACACCAGCCTGAACAAGGCCTGCCCCAAGGATCCCTTCACCCTCCCGCGGATAGATCAAGTGATCGACTCCACGGCCGGCTGTGAGCTCATGTCCTTCCTGGATGCTTACTTCGACTATCACCAGATCAAGCTGCACCCAAACGATGCCCTGAAGATGTCCTTCATCACGCCCTTCGGGGCGTACTGCTACATCACCATGTCGTTCGGCTTGAAGAACGCCAGCTCTACCTTCCAATGTTGCATGCCAAAATGCTTGCTGAAGCAACTCGGCCGTAACATTTATGTCTACGTCGACGACATCGTGGTGAGGACCAAGCAGCACCTCACGCTCGTTGACAACCTGAAGGGAACTTTCACCAATCTGAGCCAGTACTAGATCAAGCTCAACCCAAAGAAGTGTGTGTTCGGCGTGCCGTCCGGACAGGTATCGGCTTCCTCGTCTCGGAGCGCGGCATTGAGGCAAACCCAGAGAAGATCAAGGCCATTGAGCGCATGCGCAAGCCAACCAGGCTGCATGATGTCCAGAAGTTCATCGGCTGCTTGGCCTCTCTTAGCCAGTTTCTCAGCCGGCTGGGCGAGAGGGCCTTGCCCCTATATCAGCTAATGAAGAAGAAGTCGTCGTTCGAGTGGAACGACCAGGCGAATGAAGCGTTCCGGGATCTCAAGCGCTTGCTCTCCACCACACCTGTCCTGGTCGCGCCTGCTGACAAGGAGCTGTTGTTGCTATACATTGCTGCCACCTCGCGGTCGGTCAGCATGGTATTGGTGGTCGAGCGTCTAGAAGAAGGCAAGATCCAGTCAGTCTAGCGCCCGTTCTACTACCTTAGCGAGGTGCTCTCCGCCACCAAGCAGAACTACCCTCACTACCAGAAGATGTGCTACAGCGTGTACCTCACCGCCAAGAAGCTGAAGCAGTACTTTCAACAGCAGACCATCACCGATGTCAGCACGACCCCCATCAATGAGATCATGGGCTACCGGGATGCGACCGGCTGGGTAGCCAAGTGGGCCATCGAGCTGGCCAGCCACACCATTCTCTACGAGCCCCGCACCACGATCAAGTCCCAGGTGCTGGTTGACTTCCTCGTCGATTGGACGGAGACCCGGTACCTGCCACCACCGCCCGATTCAATGCACTAGTGCATGCACTTTGACATCTCCAAGTTACAATCCGGCTTGGGGGCCGGCATCGTGTTGTCTTCAGCGAAGGGCGATCGGTTGTGGTATGCATTGCAGATCCACTTCGCCGCCTCCAACAACGTTGCCGAGTATGAAGCCCTTGTACACGGCCTCAGGCTTGCCAAAGAACTCCGCATCCGGCGCATCCTCTGCTACGGTGACTCGGATTTGGTGGTGTAGCAATCTTCCGGCGAGTGGTACGCCCGGGATGCCAACATAGCCAGCTACCGCTTCTTGGTTCAGCAGCTTTCCGGCAACTTCGACGGCTGTGAGTTCCTCCACGTGTCGCGCACGGAGAATGAATCCACTGACACGCTAGCCAAGATTGGCTCCTCTCGGCAAGCCATTCCATCCGGTGTCTCCCTCGAGCACTTGCGCAAGCCGTCCATCAAGTCATCTCCGGATTCAGAGTCCATCTTCATCCCGGACAATCCCATAGCTCCCCTACCCAACACGGCCCCGGAGGCTGCTGACCCCGGCCCGGGGGCTGCTGACCGATCCTGGGGGCTGCTGATCCCGGCCCGGGGGCTGCTGTCTCCAACCCGGCGGCCGCCGTCTCCTACCCGGGGGCTACCGCCTCGGATCCCGCCCCAGTGGCCGTCTTCACCGTGGTGACGACGCTGTCTTGGGCTCATCCAATCCTAGCATTCCCGGAGAGTGGAGAACTCCCCATGGACGAGACGGAGGCCCGGCAAGTGCAGCGCTGGGCGTCCGCCTACAACATCATCAACCACGAGCTCGTCAAGCGTAGTGCGACGGGCGTGTTCCAGCGCTGCGTCGAGCAAGACAACGGCATAGACATCCTCCTCGACATCCACCAGGGCGAGTGCGGGCACCACGCCGCCTCCAGGTCCCTGGTGGCCAAGGCTTTCCGCCATGGCTTTTACTGGCCCACGACCCTCAATGATGCCGAGTCGCTAGTCCTCAAGTGTGAGGGCTGCCAACACTTCAGCAAGCAGAGCCAGCAGCCGGTTTGGGCCCTCCAGACCATCCCGATCACCTGGCCTTTTGCCGTCTAGGGGCTCGACATGGTGGGGCCCTTCAGGACTGCTCGAGGCGGCATGATGCACTTGCTGGTGGCGGTCGAAAAATTCACCAAGTGGATCGAGGCGCGGCCGATCAAGAAGCTGGATGGGTCGACGGCCGTCCGGTTTGTCAAGGACATCGCGGTGCGCTACGGCATCCTGCACAGCATCATCACGGAACACGGCACCAACTTTGCCAACGATGCTTTGGCGCAGTACTGCTCCATCTCCGGCATCCGGCTTGACTTGGCCTCCATCGCTCATCCTCAATCCAACGGCCAGGTCGAGCGGGCCAACGGCCTGATCCTGTCCGGCATCAAGCCATGACTTGTTGACCCACTAGTCCGCTCACCCGGCAGCTGGCTCGATGAGCTGCGACCGTCCTCTGGAGTCTCCGGACAACACCAAATTGATCGACCGGGTTCACCCCGTTCTTCCTCGTCTATGGATCAGCAGTAGTCATCCTGACTGACATCGAGTTCGACTCGCCGCGAGTCACGATGTACACGGAAGCACAAGTCAAGGAAGCCTGCGAAGACGGCGTTGACCTACTCGAGGAGGCGCGCCTATTGGCCCTCGGCCGATCGGCCATCTACCAGCAAAGTCTGAGGCACTACCACGGCAAGAAGATCAAGCCCCTCACGTTCTGCAAGGGCGATCTCGTTCTCCGACTCGTCCAGCAGCAAGCCAGCCAGCACAAGTTGGCCTCCCCATGGGAGGGCCCCTTCATCGTCAGCAAAGCCTTGTATAACCGCAACGCCTACTACCTCATCGATGCACGCAAGCCGAACAAGCGGAAGAGAGACAACGTCGGCGAAGAAACAAGCCAGCCTTGGAATGTAGAGCTCCTCCGCCCATTTTACCGTTAGTTGTATGCACGTATGTATCACTACCTTTTGAATTTCAATGAAAGACGTCAGAACGCCCGAACGACACTCGAGGGCTACCTTTTCCTATTAATTGTTGTATCCCGCACATCTTTGTGATTTTTTCCCTCCACCCCTAGGTCGGTTCATACGGCCCGGGGGCTTGGGGGCTAGCTGGCTCGATCGCATCCCGCCATCCCCTTAGTCTCTTTTAGCGTGTCCGAGTCACCAAGGCCCTCCCCTTCGCCCTAAGCCACAGTTCAGCTCCAGCTGTTTGGCCGGCAAGAACCATGGGCAAAAGCGCCGGCACATAGAAATCCGCTAAGGTGGATCGGCCGGATCGGTCCATCCGGTCTCACAGCACTAAGTTGCCGCACGACCGAGTGCGCGCCAGCCGGCTCCACCGTCTGCCGCCAGCCGGCCCAGTGGGTGTTTCGCTCGCGCTCAACGTTCAAAAAATCCTAACTACTGCGCACTCCTTCCCAAGGCCGAACTCCTTGTCATAGACCGGAACCCGGTTGTTCGACTCGCGGGGGGGGGGGAGCCCAAAGAAGGAGCAAGCAAGAAAAAGGCTAAAAACGGAAAGCAAAAGCGCAAATACTCGCAAAAATATTTACATTACAAAAATAAAGGCCCACGGCCGGAGTTCATTACATTCCCCCTACACCCCAGTGGGTGGACTTGCTGCTTAACAAAGTTCAACAGAAAGATAAAAAGGCAGGACGGCTTCAGGAAGTGGCCGCGTCGGGTTGCGCGCTCAACGGCTCCTCTGTGCCACTCGCGGTCGCCGCATCAGCACCAACTCGACCTGGCTCCTCTGCGTCGGCCTCTGTGACACCCTGGTTTTTGCCCTCTTTCTTTTTCTGGATTTTATTGCATTTTTTATTTGAATTTGAGTTTTGAATCAACTCATTTGGACTTAATCACTTGGGCATTTCCTTGATTTTCACCCAAGTGACTCATCTCACTCTCAAACTCATCACTTTCTCTCTGATATATAAAAATATGACCATGGGAATATTTTTCTTAAATGAAAAATATTCATTTTCTCTCTGAAACACCACTTCAGTCACTTCTGCTCCAAAGCAACCCTCATTTTTCTTACCCGCAAAAATATGAGAAAATTCCTGAATATTCTTTGGACCTTGGCACACCTCCCTGTGCAAAATATTTCATGGTTATTTGGAATATTTTTGCTACAGAAAATCTTTTCTGTTATGTGCAGAAAATGCATGTTGTGAAGGAAGTGCATTTTTCCTTGATCCAATGGAGCTGAAATTTTTAGGGCTTCATTACCCTCCTAAGTAACCATTAACCACCAAAACTCAGCTCTTAACTCTCTCTAGATTCTTCTCTATTAAACTCCAAAGTTTCTATCTAGAAACTTGCGAAGAAGCTAGAGTATCACCCAGTCGACCGGGCTTTAACTTAGGTGCTTGGATAACTTAGCCTTGCAAAGACAACACCCCAGACATGAATTTAATGCTCGGCGTGTTATGTAGCCCAAGTTCACATGGTGACCGCGTGTGGACACGGTGCCACGCGGCTGCTCGACGCACTCTGGGTGCCGCCAACGCCTCTATTTCGCTTGTGCATGCGCCCGAGGCCAAACCAGCTCGCCACCAAGCGCATGCTACCTCGACTCATCGCCCTTGACCTCTCCCTGCCGCTCGCCGACGCCGGAGCTCGCTGCAGCGATCACGAGCACGTCGTGCCCAAGCGCATAGTGAGCCCATGCTCACTGTTGTTGTCTCCTCTTGCGCCCTGTGCTCAGCTGCGCTCTCTCACAGTGGCCGCGTGATCCCTAGCCACTTCCTCTCTCTCTCTCTTTCTCTTTCTCTCTCTCTCTCACACCCCTCGTCGTCGTGCGCCGCTTCTAGAGCTCTCCGACGGAGCCCAAGACCCCCATCCCCTCCGCCTATATATAGAGCCCCTCCCTCGCCCTTCGAGCATCCCACCACACTCCCTCAACCTCCACAATGTCGTAGGTAGCCGCAGCCCGGCAGGGCAGGCCTCTGGCCACCGTCCCCTTCCCGAGCTCGCCGGCGATCCCCTTCCTCTGCCCCCTCCCACTCCACTGCCTCTTGAGCTCCACCGACTGCTCAGGCGTGTTCCTGGTGGTCCACTGGTCCTAGCTGGTGCCTCTGGAGCCACTAGAACGACCTCACGACGCCGGTGTCTTCCTCTCCGACGAGCTCCGCCCGCTGCAGCAGCTGGAGACGACCACACCGACCTAGTTCGACCACCTATCGCCACGTTTCGGGTACGAACAGGTGCGCCAGGACCTCCTCTCTCGATCCCTCCCTTCCACGACGATCGTTGTGCCCTCCTCGCCGGAGAGAGCCCCGGCGACGAGCCGCCGTCCTTGTGAGATGGAGTTCTTCTACATTGTTGTTCCGCTGCCGCGTAGTCTTATCGTGATGTCGAGGCCCCTTGCTCATGTCTACTAAATAATGTACATCTGTTCAGCAGCACCGAATGTGTCGCTTGGCCTCGCGATGTAATGTTAAACTCTATGTTCCGCTAGTATCAATAAAGTGGTTGTATTCTGTACCAATCTGTTGTGTGTTGCCAGAAGACTTGATCTCTGGGCTGGCAATGCAAGGCAAACCGGTCGCTCTGAGCCAGGGTGCCATAGCCTCCAAGTTCGTCGAGGCGCCGGTGTCGTCCAGCCGACCTCATCTTCCATGTAGGCGCCCATCTCTTCGGAGCTGCATGCCGGGTCGTTGAGCGCCAGGCCGAAGTCGCCGGGCGGCAGCTCCCCATCAGCTTCTGTCCGTTCCATCTAAGTGGGCTTCCGCAACAGCTCGCTGGGCCGCCAGCTGGTTCGTGCGCAGGGCCGGGTACGAGGACATGATGAAGCGAAGCGCCAAGTCTGCCCCCGCTCGGGCAATAGAGACCCGCCAAGCCTGGACCCATGCCGGGCCGGCTTCCAGCCAGCGCGCCAGCCGCGTAAGGCTGCTGGGTACCACGGCACCCGGCGAGAGGGCAGCCACCATGCCCAGCCCGGCTTCCGACAGCCTCGCCATCTGCTGGTCCAGGGCCTTCAGGTAGGCTTCGGCGGCATGCATAATCTCCAAGAAGGACCAGACGGCGTATGGGTCAACTGCGGCACCCACATCTAACTGGGTCAACCTGTGTGCGCTCACGGAGTCGTCCGCCGCGTCCTGCGTTCCCGGGAAGAACTCTGTCGAGCGAAGAAGAAAAATAGTCAGCTATGAAAGCACTCGGCCGGCGCGCAACCCTGGTAAAACATACGAAAACGCACTTACTAGCAAGGAGCTCGTCCAGATGATGTGCCTCCCACAACATACCATGCCGCTCCAAGTCCCCCACGTGGTTGTGGGCTTCGAGCGCCTTCTCAAGCTCAGCGCACTTCTCAACGGCCGCCTTCAGCTCCTCGTCCTTCGTGGCAGCCACCTTCTCGTGCTCATCCTTCAGCCGGATGAGCTCCGCCTGGTGGCCCTCCGCCGCCTCAGCGGCCTCCCCCTTCAGCCGCTCCACCTCAGCCCGGAGCTGGCCATTGTCGGTGACCGCTTGGTCAAGCAGCTGGCCAGCTTCGACCAGCCGGGTTTGGAGATCCGACACCTCGGCCGCAGTGGCTGCGCGGCGAAGCTTCAAGTCAGATGTCGGAAGAAAAGAAGAAAAGAACACTTTAAGATTCGACCCAACTATTTCATAGTTGGCCCGAATCTTGGGGGTTACACCCAATAGGTGCGCTAGTGCGCCCCCACTAAGAGCATGCGAGACATACCTTCAGCAAGACGGAGCCCCTCCTCCTTGGCGGCGAGTTGCGCCATGACCTCGCGGGCTTCTCCAGAAGCCGGTTGTGAATGCCGACTCGGAGGCCGTCCAAGTGCTGCAGGAAGGCGGCGGTTAGCAAAAACCACAAACATACTTTAAGATTTGACCCAACTACTTCATAGTTGGCCCGGATCTTGGGGGCTACACCCAGTGGGTGCGCTGGCGCGCCCCCACTGATCACCCGCAAACCAAGCCAAGAAAACAAGAACTCACCACCACGGAGCATTCCAGCTCCCGTGTTCGCTCCAACTCGGTCTAGACGAAGGCGTTTAGCCGGTCCTCGAGTCCGCGGAGATGCTGGCGCACGGCGTCCATCGCCGCCTCTTCCTGGGTGCGTGGCCCGACCATGGCCCCATCGGCTCCGATTCGGGGCTGCTGCGACCCGGCGGCAGGGCCGCCCCCTGGCACTACGTGCGGCAGCCTGATCACCAAGGCGTGCTCGCCTCCCGCTGGCTCCTCTCCGATGGGTGTCGACTCCGGCGTTCCGGCCAGCATCGCCTGCAACACTCCGTCTGGGGCGGCCTCCTCTGTGCACCCCTTCTCTCCGACCTCCGCCCGCTCGGCCGCGTTGTCCCGGGGTGGGGTGTCCACGGCCGTGTCCTCGGCCTCTGGGTTATCGACGGCCGCCTCCAGGTTGTCAACGGCCGCCTCTGGGTCACGCCCCTCCTCCGTCTGCTGCTCGACGATGGTCTGGGCCTCGGCTAGGCCCTCCACCATCTGCAACCAGGCCGGATCCATGGCGGCTCCCCCCTCGCGCCGGCTGCCCTCGCCCAAGCCCGGCTTGAGGCCACCGCCAGCTCCACCTCGGCCTCGTTCCGGTCTCACCAGGCGAGGCGCTCGGTGTCCTCCGGATCCAGGCCAAGGTCCTCCTCGAGCGAGTTCTCCACCCGGTCGATGGCGCTGCTACGGGTCTTCCGGAACATGACGTCGCTCCCGGACGCGGCCGCCATGGCCGCCAATGCCAAGTCAAGGGGCGTCCTGCACATCGGAACGAGTGCATAAGAAATACATGACCAAGCACCGATTTTAAAATCAACAAGAAAACTTACCCAATCACCGTAGGGATCGACTGCCTTTGTGGCATGATGGGGACAGCACAGCGCACCTCCTTTGCAGCCGTCTTGCCTTGCCCTAGCAGCGCCTCCGCCGCGTGCTTCGAGGCCGGCTGCGGCACCGCCATATCCTTCCCGTGTGGCCGGCGCGCCGCTGCTGCCTCGTGGGATGACCCGACATCAGCCGCCTTCTTCAACCGTCTTGGGGGGTCGACCTTGTCGTCTCCTCCCCTTGTCGGCGCTGCATCACCAATGTGCGTCAGGATCTCCTCATCGTCGTTCGGCCAGTCTCGCAAGAGATCTGGGTGCGAAGACTGACCCGCGCTGCGCTGCGTTCTAGCCGGCTCCATGTTCTCGGCGTAGGACTACGCCCCCTCCGAGTCGGCTTGTTCGGTGGTCAGTACATGTGTCCTCGTTCTTTCATGCTTTGGTTGGATGACGAGTAGCAACACCTCTTTTGTCGCATCAGGACGGAGAAGGAGCTCGGTAATTGCAAAAATACGGGGACCAAGGACTCGCCGTTGGTGCCGGTTTCGCTCGGTTGTAGGGCGCCTTCCCGAAGCGCCAATCAGCAACCATCCCGGCCTTGGAGATGTTGTTGACCCGGTCGGCAAACTACTCCAGCGACAGCCCCCAGACGACATCCGGGTAGGGTCCCGTCGATCCCCCATCAAGCGAATGATGTGCGCCCGGTGTTGCAGCGGCAGCACCCGGCGTGCAATGAAGGCAGTGACAAGGTCCGTCCCTTTAAGCCCCTCGTGCACCGTCATCTCCTTGAGATGGCTGCATAGATTTAGCAGCCCCTGCAGCGGGTTCTTGGGCGCGTAGCCCCAGTTCATCTTGGCGAGCGGTTGCTCGTAGGTGAACGGCGGCAGGTTGATGGCGTCAGCTCCTCCGCCGGCGGTGCGCACGTAGAACAAGGAGTTCTGCCATTTCTTGGCAGAATCCTCCATGGGCATCTTGGGGAACACCCCGTTCGGCCGATCGAGATGATGGCAGCCCCGCAGTCGGAACTAGCCCCGGCCTCTGGCCCCTATTGTTTGTGGAAGAAAAGGCGGCTCCAGAGCTCCATGTCCGGCTCCACGCCCAAGTAACCCTCACACAACATGAGGTAGCCGGCGAGCTGCAGTACAGCGTTGGCACCAAGGTGGTGCAGCTGTAGCCCGAAGAAAGAGAGCAAGGTGCGGAACAAGGCGCTCACGGGGAGGCCAAACCCCCGCTTGAAATGGCTTAGGAAGACCACCCGCTCACTCTCCTGCGAGTGCGGCTCCGTCCCCCCCTCCCCCCCCCCCCCCCCGACCACGCGCGTGGCCACATCCATCGCCGGTGGCAGCCGCCTGGTGTCGCGAAGATACTGGATATCGTCCTCAGTAGTCTCAGACCCCTCCCATGAGCCATTTGGTCATGCCATTGGTGGAGCTTGTCGAAGGCGCGGGACGCGGCGGCAATTAGAAGCCTGGTGCAGGCAACGAGAATTGCGGACGGCGCCTGGCATTGCGGTGCGAGCGCGCTCGAGATTTGGAGCAGAAGTAGGCGAGCAAGATGAAGGGAGAGCGAGGGAGTGTGCGTGAGCGTCTCTGCCGCTCCCTCCCTCCACTTTATAACCGTGGCAGGGCATGGGGAAGTGTGATCGGCTGCACCCACGATTCCACTTCCCCGCAATATGTGTGCACGTTTCCCCCATGATTTGATTACTTTGAGAACTGCAACCGTCTGTGGCGGCCACAATAAATCCCCGCATGTGGGCCGAGGGCACGGCGTGGCGGGGCCCAGCCCGCTATCGCGTCCCATCACACGCATGGCCTGGTAGGGCCTTGCCGGCCGCTGTTCACCATGTGGCGCCCGCGTCGGGCCGTGGGAGGCGCGTCCCTTCCCCTCCAAGACTCATCGAGCTACTCGGTTTCTCGCCCATGTCGGGGTGCCGCGATCCGGTTTCCGGAAGCCGACACACAGTGGGTGTTGCTGGGACTAGGCGGTCGCAAGCTTCATCAAACCAGCCGCCTTCTCAGTGGGGTGAAACTGCGAAGGCCCCCCTGCTTGAAGCCGACGAGCCTTCACAGCTTCGGGGACTACTATCGGGGGAGATGGACCCCAGGCAGTGATGTCTACTACACAACCTTCTTCTTGTAGACGTTGTTGGGCCTCCAAGTGCAGAGGTTTGTAGGACAGTAGCAAATTTCCCTCAAGTGGATGACCTAAGGTTTATCAATCCGTGGGAGGCGTAGGATGAAGATGGTCTCTCTCAAACAACCCTGCAACCAAATAACAAAGAGTCTCTTGTGTCCCCAAAACACCCAATACAATGGTAAATTGTATAGGTGCACTAGTTCGGCGAAGACATGGTGATACAAGTGCAATATGGATGGTAGATATAGGTTTTTGTAATCTGAAAATATAAAAACAGCAAGGTAACTAATGATAAAAGTGAGCGTAAACGGTATTGCAATGCTAGGAAACAAGGCCTAGGGTTCATACTTTCACTAGTGCAAGTTCTCTCAACAATAATAACATAATTGGATCATATAACAATCCCTCAACAAGCAACAAAGAGTCACTCCAAAGTCACTAATAGCGGAGAACAAACGGAGAGATTATGGTAGGGTACGAAACCACCTCAAAGTTATCCTTTCTGATCGATCTATTCAAGAGTCCGTAGTAAAATAACATGAAGCTATTCTTTCCGTTCGATCTATCATAGAGTTCGTACTAGAATAACACCTTAAGACACAAATCAACCAAAACCCTAATGTCACCTAGATACTCCAATGTCACCTCAAGTATCCGTGGGTATGATTATACGATATGCATCACACAATCTCAGATTCATCTATTCCAACCAACACAAAGTACTTCAAAGAGTGCCCCAAAGTTTCTACCGGAGAGTCAAGACGAAAACGTGTGCAAACCCCTATGCATAGGTTCATGGGCGGAACCCGCAAGTTGATCACCAAAACATACATCAAGTGGATCACGTGATATCCCATTGTCACCACAGATAAGCACGGCAAGACATACATCAAGTGTTCTCAAATCCTTAAAGACTCAATCCGATAAGATAACTTCAAAGGGAAAACTCAATCCATTACAAGAGAGTAGAGGGGGGGAAACATCATAAGATCCAACTATAATAGCAAAGCTCGTGATACATCAAGATCGTATCACCTCAAGAACACGAGAGAGAGAGAGAGAGAGATCAAACACATAGCTACTGGTATATACCCTCAGCCCCGAGGGTGAACTACTCCCTCCTCATCATGGAGAGCGCCGGGATGATGAAGATGGCCACCGGTGAGGGATCCCCCCTCCGGCAGGCTGCCGGAACAGGGTCCCGATTGGTTTTTGGTGGCTACAGAGGCTTGCGGCGGCGGAACTCCCGATCTATTCTGTTCCCCGAAGTTTTTAGGGTATATGGATATATATAGGCGAAAGAAGTTGGTCAGGGGAGCCACGAGGGGACCACGAGGGTGGGGGCGCGCCCCCTGCCTCGTGCCTTCCTCGTTGATTCCCTTACGTACACAACAAGTCTTCTGGATTGCTTCCGTTCCAAAAATAACTCTCCCGAAGGTTTCATTCCATTTGGACTCCGTTTGATATTCCTTTTCTGTGAAACACTGAAACAAGGAGAAAAACAAAAACTGGCACTGGGCTCTGGGTTAATAAGTTAGTCCAGAAATAATATAGAAGTGCATAGTAATGCCCATTAAACATCCAAGATGGATAATATAATAGCATGAATACTTCATACATTATAGATACGTTGGAGACGTATCAGGCAGGCAATGGAACTCGGATCCTTGTCAAAAACATCGAGGCCAGCAAATCCCCTCAATCCAGCTCGCCCTGGCCGGCTGATACGTCTCCAATGTATCTATAATTTTTTATTGTTCCATGCTATTATATTATCCATCTTGGATGTTTTATATGCATTTATATGCTATTCTATATTATTTTTGGGACTAACCTATTAACCTAGAGCCCAGTGCAAGTTTTGGTTTTTTCCTTGTTTTTGAGTTTTGCAGAAAAGGAATATCAAACGGAGTCCAAATGACCTGAAAATTTATGGTGATTTTTTATGGACTAGAAGAAGCCCCCGAAGCAAAAGAGTTGGGCCAGAAGAGTCCTGAGTCAACGACAAGGGTGGAGGGCGCCCCCACCCCCCTAGGGCGTGCCCCCTGCCTTGTCGCTGACTCATGGACCCCCCTGACGTGAAACCGATGCCAAAAATTCCTATAAATCCAGAAACCCCCAGAAAGAAACCTAGATGGAGTTCCGCCACCGCAAGCCTCTGTAGCCACGAAAAGACAATCGGGAGCCTGTTTCGGCACCCTGCCGGAGGGGGAAACCTTCACTGGTGGCCATCTTCACCATCCCAGCGCTCTCCATGACGAGGGGGGAGTAGTTCACCCTTCGGGCTGAGGGTATGTACCAGTAGCTATGTGTTTGATCTGTCTCTCGTGTTCTTGATTTCGCACGATCTTGATGTACCGCGAGCTTTGTTACTATAGTAGAATCATATGGTGTTTCTCCCCCTCTACCTTCTTGTGATGAATTGAGTTTTACCTTTGAGGTTTCTTTATTATCGGATTGAATACTATTATGGATTTGAGAACACTTGATGTATGTCTTGCGTGGGATACTCATCGTGACAATGGGGTATTCTATTGATTCACTTGATGTATGTTTTGGCACTCAACTCGCGAATTCCAGAGGTGACATTGGGGTAATCTATGCATAGGGGTTGATGCACGTTTTCTTCCTTGTTCATCCGGTAGAAATCTTGGGGCACTCTTTGAGGTTCTTTGTGTTGGATTGAATATTATGAATCTGAAGTTGTTTGATGCATATCGTATAATTGACCCACGGATACTTGTGGTGACATTGGAATATCTAGGTGACATTAGGGTTGATTGATGTGTGTCATATGGTGTTATTTTACAACGAACTCTAGGGCTGTTTGTGACACTTATAGGAATAGCTCAATGGATTGATCGGAAAGACTAACTTTGAGGTGGTTTCGTACCCTACAAGATTTTTCATCTTATGTTCTCCGCGATAGGAACTTTGTAGTGACTTTTGTCACACGTTGAGGGATTGTCATATGATCTAATTATGTTATCATTGTTGAGAGAACTTGCTCTAGTGAAAGTATGAACCCTAGGCCTTGTTTCCAAGCATTGCAATACCGTTTACGCTCACTTTTGTTTCTTGCTACCTTGCTGTTTTTTATATTTTTCAGATTACAAAAATCTATATCTACCATCCATATTACACTTGTATCACCATCTCTTTGCCGAACTAGTGCAACTATACAATTTACCATTGTATTGGGTGTGTTGGGGACACAAGAGACTCTTTGTTATTTGGTTGGAGGGTTGTTTGCGAGAGACCTTCTTCATCCTACGCCTCCCATGGATTGATAAACCTTAGGTCATCCACTTGAGGGAAATTTGCTACTGTCCTACAAAACTCTGCACTTGGAGGCCTAACAACGTCTGCAAGAACAAGGTTGCATAGTATACCCCACCGGCTTCCCAGCGCAACTCGGCCAGGTGCCGCTACCCGGCTAGCCGGCTGGTCCCAAGAATCCAACCTCCAGCGACAAGTGAGCATGGCTACAGTGCTCCCTCCTTTGTGTCGGCCCCGGCGGGCGCGGCAGTCGTGTCAACCAAGTCAGCGCCTGGGGGCGGCGACGTCTCAGAGGCACAACCCTGTAGCCAGGCGGCGCCTGATGGAAATATGCCCTAGAGGCAATAATAAAGTTGTTATTATTATATTTCCTTATTCACGATAAAGGTTTATTATTCATGCTAGAATTGTATTGATCGGAAACTTAAATACATTTGTGGATACATAAACAAATTTTGTGTCCCAAGTAAGCCTCTACTAGACTAGCTCATTGATCAAAGATGGTTAAGGTTTCCTAACCATAGACATGTGTTGTCACTTGATAATGGGATCACATCATTAGGAGAATGATGCGATGGACAAGACCCTTCCGTTAGCTTAGCATATGATTGTTCAGTTTATTGTTATTGCTTTCTTATTGTCAAATACATATTCCTTCGACTATGAGATCATGCAACTCCCGGATACCGGAGGAATACCTTGTGTGCTATGAAATGTCACAACGTAACTGGGTGATCATAAAGATGCTCTACATGTATCTCTGAAGGTGTCTGCTGAGTTGGCATGGATCGATTACAATTTGTCACTCAGTGTATCGGAGAGATATCTCTGGGCCCTCTCCGTAATACACATCACAAGAAGTTTGCAAGCAAAGTGACTAAGGAGTTAGTTACGAGTTGGTGTATTACAGAATGAGTAAAGAGACTTGCCAGTAACGAGATTGAACTAGGTATGAAGATACCGATGATCGAATCTCGGGCAAGTAACATACCGACAAACAAAGGGAATTACGTATGTTGTCATAAAGGTTCGACCGATAAAGATCTTCATAGAATATGTAGGAACCAATATGGGCATAGGTCCCGCTATTGGTTATTGACCGGAGAAGCGTCTCGCTCATGTCTACATCATTCTCAAACCGGTAGGGTCCGCACGCTTAACGTTTGTTGACGATATAGTATTATATGAGTTATGTATGTTGGTGACCGAATATTGTTCGGAGTCCGGGATAAGATCACAGACATAACGAAGAGCTCCGGAATAGTCCGGAGGTAAATATTGATATATGGGATGATAGTGTTTGGCTTCCAGAAAGGTTTCGGAATTCACTGGAAGGGGTTTCGGATGTTTCTAGAAATGTTCGGGTACGAGAACACTTTATTTGGGCCAAGGGATTAACCCACGGGGCTTTTGGTAAGTGCAAAAGGCAGTTTTACGGAGGCAAGGGGCCAGACGCCATGGATCCTGGCGTCTGGGTCCAGACGCCGGGAACCCTGGCGTCTGGTCCTAGAGTCCGAGAAGGACTCTTGCCTTTTGGGCAAAACCGACTTTGAGAAGGCTTTTACTCCAAGTTTTGACTCCAGGGCTCAACATATAAATAGAGGGACAGGGCTAGCACACGTGACACATCAAGACTGACCAAGCCATGTGCCGGCAACCCCGCCCCCTCTAGTTTATCCTCCGTCATAGTTTCCGTTGTGCTTGGCGAAGCCCTACATAGATTGTTCTTCATCACCACTGTCACCATGCCGTCGTGCTGTCGGAACTCATCTACTACTTCGCCTCCCTTGCTGGATCAAGAAGTCGAGGACGTCATCGAGCTGAACGTGTGCTGAATGCGGAGGTGCCGTACGTTCGGTACTTGATCAGGACAGAACGTGAAAGTGTACGACTACATCAACCGCGTTGATAAACGCTTCCGCTTAGCGATCTACAAGGGTATGTAGATGCTCTCCCCCTCTCGTAGCTATGCATCTCCATGGATAGATCTTAGGTGTGCATAGAAATTTTTTATTTTCCATGCAACATTCCCCGACAGCGCCGTTGTCCCATGACATCTGGCACGGCATGCCAAAAGTACCCTGCAGCGGGTCGTACCCGCGGCCGGCGGCCCCGGTACGACCCGCACCCGACGGACCCGGCGAGACCCGCTCTGGGCGGACCTGGCAGACCTATACACTGACACTAGGGTCCCGCGCACATGTAGTGTGACCATTCTGAAGGAAATATTGAAAGGATCGAGAAGAGGTGTCTAGAGGGGGGTGATTAGACCCTCAACAAAGAAAAGTAGCAGTTTTTAAGTTCTTGAAGTTAAGGTGGAGTTTTAGCACAAGTTTAAACATTCACAATACATTTCAAGCAAGCATGGCAAGAGTATATGAGCAGTGGAAAGTAAAGCATGCAATTTGCAAGAAAGTAAAGGGATGGGATTGGAGTATGCAAACGCAATGGGAGACACGAAGATTTTTTCCGTGGTTCCGATAGGTGGTGCTATCGTACATCCATGTTGATGGAGACTTCAACCCACGAAGGGTAACGGATGCGCGAGTCCACGGAGGGCTCCACCCACGAAGGGTCCACGAAGAAGCAACCTTGTCTAACCCACCATTGTCGTCGCCCACGAAGGACTTGCCTCACTAGGGTAGATCTTCACGAAGTAGGCGATCTCCTTTCCCATACAAACTCCTTGGTTCAACTCCACAATCTTGGTGGAGGCTCCCAAGTGACACCTAACCAATCTAGGAGACACCACTCTCCAAAAGGTAATAGATGGTGTGTTGATGATGAACTCCTTGCTCTTGTGCTTCAAATGATAGTCTCCCCAACACTCAACTCTCTCTCTCTCTCATAGATTTAGATTTGGTGGAAAGATGATTTGAGTGGAAAGCAACTTGGGGAAGGCTAGAGATCAAGATTCTTATGGTTGGATTGGAATATCTTGGTCTCAATACATGAGTAGGTGGTTCTCTCTCAGAAAATGAATGCTGGAAGTGTAGGCACGTTCTGATGGCTCTCTCCATGAATGAAGGAAGGGTGAAAGGGTATATATAGCCTCCACACAAAATCTAGCCGTTACACACAATTTACCAAACTCGGTGGGACCGAATCGAGAAACTCAGTCAAACAGATTTAGTTCAAACTGTGAATGTTAGGATTTTCGGTGGGACCGATATGATCAACTCGGTGGGACCGATGTGCTAGGGTTAGGGTAAAACCTCAACTCGGTTTGACCAATTACACAAATTTGGTGAGACCGATTTTGGTAATAAGCGAAACAGAGAGTTGGTCAAGCAAACTCGGTGGGACCGATTGCATATCTCGGTGAGACCAAAATAATCGCAACAGGCAACAGAGAGTTTGCAAGCCCATCTCGGTGAGACCGAACTGATTAGGGTTTCTGGCAGTGGCTACGTCAAGTGAACTCAGTGGTGCTGGATAGATCAAATTGGTGGGGCCGAGTTTGACTTTTGGTTTGGGACATATGTGGAAATGAGAAAGTGGTTGAGGGCTTTGGAGCATATCACTAAGCACTTTGAGCAAGCAAGCCATTAAGCAACACCTCATCCCCTTTTAATAGTATTGGCTTTCCTATGGACTCAATGTGATCTTGGATCACTAAAATGAAATGTAGAGTCTTGAGCTTTTGAGCTTTTCCCAATCTTCTGTCCTTAGCATCTTGAAGGGGTTCCACATCTCTTGTCCATGCTACTCCACTGATGAACTCATGTGAAATATACTAGATAAAAGTATTAGTCCAACAAGAGATATGTTGACATTAATTACCAAAATCACCCAGGGAGCACTTGTGCTTTCAATCTCCCCCTTTTTGGTAATTGATTACAACATACGTCAAAGCTTTAGATAAAGATATGAAGAATAACAAGTAAAGCTTTGGAAGGACATGTAACATGCATAGGCTCCCCCTACATGTATGCAATCATGTAAATATGGGATATAAGAGCATGTGAATGCATAACCATGACAGAGCAAGCAATGAGTTACATGTATCTTGGCTATATGCATCAGAGCAAATGGTGTGGAAATGTACCTTCATGTTTATGAGTCCTTCTTGCAAACAATATGTACATCAGCAAGAGATCATCATGGACATGAGTGTGATGCATATACTTACCTTGTGGTCTTGAGCTGGCTTTGGAAGAGATGAACCTGAGTAAACAAGGTTAGATAACACAGAAACATCTACTAAACAGAGCAAGAACATCAAACCACAAGAGCCAAGATTGGGATGACATGTAGAGAGTGAGTACTAGGTACTCTATTGTATATAGACATGTCCCCAAAGAGTAAATATATGCAATGAATTTGAAGATTTCCTTCCCTTAGATGTCTTACTCCCCTTGAATCTTATATTGGATAATGGGAGAAGATAGGGAAAAGAGAATCAGAGCAAAACAAGAAAAACAGAGCAAAACAATCATAACACAAACTAACATGTCTTTTCCCCTCTTAAAGACAAGTGACTTCTCTCCTCTTGAATACCAAGCATCTGGGGTCTCTCTCCCCCTTTGATGTGATTAAGCTTTGATGTGAGCTCTCTCTCCCCCTTTGACATCAATTTCCAAGAAGGGTCTTCTGGAATGTGAGTCGAATGGGTTTGGTCCTTGAGTCACAAAACAAAGCAGCATATAGAATGTGATGCAGGTAGAGGACAAGAATCATCGAGTGGAGCTGGAACAAATATGCAGGATGCAAATGGAAAATTGTCTTCTCAACATTGAAATGAGTAACACCGAGTTGTTTTCTTCGGTGGCACCAAAATGTTTCGGTTTGACCGAAACAGACAAACCGGTGTGTCCGAGTTCAACACAGAGAGAGAACAACTGTCATCTCAGCTCACTAGGCAAATAAGATCTCACAAAGATTTGCAAGGAATTGACTGAAATATTTGCAATGAATTGGATGCAGGGGATGCAGAAATGAACAGAGAAAATAAAACAAATCTAGATGAATTTTTTTATTAAAGAAGGGGAACTAACATGCAAGAGCTCAGAAAAACACTATAGAACTTCATCTAGAATTGGTCGGAGACAAAGTCACCTATGTTAGAGTATATTGACTGAGGAGTCAAGTGAGAACACTTGATCGTAGGTCATACTTATCGTTTAAGCTCAAAATGGGGCTACCATTTTTCGTTTAAGCATTTTGATGTATTCACATCTTGTTGAGCTGCTTTGACCCATGACTTGGGGTAAAGCTTCTCTAAAATGGAATAACGTACCTTGGGTGGTGGTGTTGAACTTCATCATGTAGTTGAACTTGTGTGGGATGCTCAAGGTTGATGTAGCACATCAAGAGTTGGGAGCACCACTTGTAGTTAGAGTTCATCTACCTACATGGGTTAGTCTTGCAAGGAAGAGCACTTCTGTATCCAAAATGACAATCATGAAAATTTGATATCAAATGAAATTTTCAAAGGATATGTTGAAAGGTTTCATGCTTCCTTGTCTTCAACCACCATATTGTAGAGACTTGGTGATGTAGAGATTGCTCAAGATGTGAGTGATTTGCAAGCTCATAGATTTAGATTCATCCAAGTACCTACAAGGGTTGGATAACATGCAAGCGTACAAGTATATCCAAGACATATGATCATTATCATAAGAGAAATATCAAGGATTAGTCAAAGGCTCAAGCCTTGCATGTATCCAAATGGAGTTTCTACTCCAAGTTTGAAGCATCAATGATGTTAAATTCACCCCTCAAACGGCAAAATACTTCCTCATCAAGTGGTTTGGAGAATATATTCGCCAATTGCTTATCGGTACGAACATGCTTAAGATCAGTGTCCCCTTTAGCAACATGATCTCGAATGAAATGATGATGAACTTCAATATGCTTAGTTTGAGAATGTTGCATGGGATTGTGAGCAATCTTAATAGCACTTTCATTGTCACATATCAATGGAACATGTTTCACATAGATCCCACAATCTTTAAGAGTTTGGGTCATCCATAGTAATTCAGCACAACATGAACCGGCGGCAATGTATTCCGCTTCGGTGGTGGATAAGGATACCGAGTTTTGTTTCTTGGAGGACCAACACACAAGAGATCTACCAAGAAATTGACAAGTACCCGAAGTGGACTTTCTATCAACCTTTTCACCGGCATAGTCCGAACCAGAGTAGCCAACAAGATCAAGAGAAGACCTCTTAGGATACCAAATGCCAAAGTTTGGTGTATGAATTAAGTATCTCACTATCCTTTTCACAGCCTTAAGATGACATTCTTTGGGGGCCGCTTGATATCGTGCACACATGCACACACTTAGCATAATATCGGGACAGGAGGCACATAGATATAACAATGAACCAATCATAGAGCGGTAAACCTTTTGGTCAACCGATTTTCCATCCTTAGTCAAGTCAAGATGTCCACTAGTAGGCATGGGTGTTTTCATACCTTTGCTTTCTTGCATGTTGAACTTCTTGAATAATTCCTTGGTATACTTTGTTTGAGAAACAAAGGTTCCCTCCTTAGTTTGCTTGATTTGCAAACCAAGAAAGAACTTGAGTTCACACATCATAGACATCTCAAACTTCTTCGACATTAGCTTTCCAAACTTTTCACTAAAATGAGGGTTAGTCGAACCAAATATGATATCATCAACATAAATTTGGCACACAAATAATTCACCATTAACCCTTTTAGTAAAAAGAGTAGAATCTATCTTTCCAATCTCAAAGCCTTTCTCAATAAGGAACTTGGTCAAGCATTTATACCACGCTCTAGGGGCTTGTTTAAGACCATAAAGTGCTTTGTGAAGTTTGTAAACATGGTCGGGTTTCTTAGGATTAACAAAGCCGGGAGGTTGTTTAACATAAACTTCCTCTTGAATTTCACCATTTAGGAAATCACTTTTAATGTCCATTTGGTACAAGGTAATATCATGGTGATTAGCATAGGCAAGTAAGATGCGGATGGACTCAAGTCTAGCAACGGGGGAATATGTCCCAACATAGTCCATACCTTCGACTTGAGTGTAGCCTTGGGCGACGAGACGTGCTTTGTTGTGAATGACTTGTCCATCTTCGTCTTGCTTGTTGCGAAACACCCATTTGGTACCGATGATGTTGTGGTTGTTGTCAGGCTTCTCGACCAATGTCCACACTTGGTTTCTCTCAAAGTTGTGTAGCTCTTCATGCATGGCATTTATCCAATCCGGATCTTCCAATGCTTCTTCAACATTCATAGGTTCAATCCTAGAGATGAATGAATAATGTTCACAAAAATTAGCCAAACGAGTTTTAGAGCGAGTGATTCTCCCGGTTTGGATATAATTGAAGATTTGTTCGGGATGGTCTCTTGAGACTCTTGCTCAGACTCGTGAGAGCTTTTGCTTGGGTCAGGGTGGAACATCTTCTTCATCATCTTGTTCTTCCTCTTGGCCTTCTTCGTTGTTGATGTTGTCGTTCTCTTGTTGAGGTGGAGAAGGAAGTTGATGAGATTCATCTTGGTGTACTTCCTCGTTTTCTTCATCTTGGAGTGTCCCACTTGTGGATGCTTCCGTGTAAACTCTTGGTTCACCTTGTCGTGAGGTAGAAGCTTCCACTTGGACGGACGAGGTACTCTCCTTCACCTCCGTTGGACGAATCTTGCCAATAGACAAGTCTTGGATTGCTTCCGAAGGGTCTTTGTCTCCTACATCAATTGGCATTTTCTCTACTTGCGAGCCGTTAGATTCATCAAACTTCACATCTACCGTCTCTTCAAACTTTCGGGTGAAATTGTTGTATACACGGTAAGTGTGAGGGTTTGAGCCATAACCGAGTAGGAAACCCTCATGAGATTTAGGAGCAAATTTAGAACAATGATGCTTATCAAGAATATAGCACTTTGAGCTGAATACCCGAAAGTATCCAACTTGGGGTTTGTTACCGGTGAGAGGCTCGTATGCCATCTTGTCGAGTAGCTTGTGAAGATATAGACGGTTTGTTGCATGACAAGCTGTCTCAACCGCTTCTGACCAAAAGTGTTTTGGCGTCTTGTACTCATCAAGCATCGTTCTCGCCATCTCAATAAGAGTCTGGTTCTTCCTCTCAACAACTCCATTTTGTTGAGGCGTGTACGTAGCCGAGAACTCGTGTGAAATCCCTTCTTCATCAAGAAAGGTGTCCACATTGGCGTTCTTGAAATCCGTTTCGTTGTCGCGGCAAACCTTCTTGATCTTCACTTCAAATTGATTTTGGGCCTTCCTAGCAAAGTTCTTGAAGATCTTTTGGACCTGCGATTTATCATCAAGAAAGAACACCCACGTAAATCTTGAAAAATCATCGACTATGACTAGACCAAATGACTTTCCACCGAGACTTTTATAGGCATTAGGACCAAAGAGATCCATATGAAGTAGCTCGAGCGATCTTCTCGTGGTCATGATGTTCTTCACGGGGTGGCTTCCTCCAACCTATTTTCCTTCTTGACAAGCACTGCACAATCTATCCTTGTCAAATATAACATCTTTCACTCTAAGGATATGATCACCTTTAATAAGCTTATCAAGATTTCGCATGCCCACATGACCTAACCTTCTATGCCACAACCAGCCTTTAGAAGATTTAGCAATTAAGCAAGTTCTAGGTTGAGCCTTTTTAGTGAAATCAACAATGTAAAGATCACCTCTACGTATACCGGTAAAGACCATATTATGATTATCTCTATGAAACACTTGGCAATCTACTTCAGTAAATAGGACATTGAAACCAAAGTCAGCAAGTCTAGATACGGAAAGTAAATTATAGCCAAGAGATTCAACGAGCATAATATTTCGTATGGAGCTATCATGTGAGATGGCCACCTTACCAAGGCCAACCACCTTACCCTTTGAGTTATCACCAAAGGAGACATACTTTCAAGGGCCGTCGTTTTCACAAAACATATCCTTGTCTCTGGTCATGTGATCGGTACATCCACTATCAAGAACACATTCCTTTCCTCCAGCCATGTAGCCGTGAAGATTAGCCATAAGACCAAAGTGTCTCATAGACTCATCGAGATCAAAGTCACTATCATCATCCTCATCATAGTATCCATGTTCACCATCGTCTTGTGATTGATCAATTCCTAGAGAGAGTGATTCATTAGATAAATGATCATCACAATGTTCATCTTTATGAATTCTAATGGCTTCGAAGATCATATTGCTAATGATTCCAACATCTCCTTTGGCACGCATAAGGTTAGTAAGCTCAAATAGACAATCACCAAACTTAGGATCATTGGAATCCATCTTACTCAAGGCAATAGACTTGTGAAGAATCTCATCTAAGTTTTTCAAGGAATAGTTCGGAAATCTTTCCTCGAGAAATCTCCATATAGTGTAGGCACAATCAAAAGTAGGCAAGCAACCGAACAAATTTCTAGGCAAACCTCTAGTAATAAGATTGATGGTTCTAAGGTTGTGAATCATGTCAATGGACTCATCAAGGATAGTGAAAGAACATGCGGTGCCCCCATGTTTGGTTTTGGTAATTGATGACAATCTCTATGGACTAATGGTTGCGTTGAGTTATATTTGAAGGATTTGTCCATAGGCATTTCTTGAAGTCCATGTGTTGGTTTCAAGGAGTTTATGTGGTGACCAAGGTGTTATTAAGGAATTATCCAAAGATTGGTCATGTGAGAGTAGAGCTTATTGCAAGCATGTCTTGAAGAAGAAGATTGTGTGATCATTCATGTTTACCTTCAAGACATCATCCAAATGAAGAGAGTTGGAAAGAGTCAAGGTTGATCAAGACTAAGTCAAGAGTGAATCAAGTTGATCAACACACAAAGCGCACAAGATGTACCGAGAGGGATCAAGCGATCCCATGGTGTGTTAAGCATTGTCAATTACGCTTTGTGTACTAACCCATGATCTTCGTGAGAGTTCTTTGTGGGGTTAGGTTGTGGTGTGCAAGTTCAAGTGAAGCATCATGAAGAGATCAAATGCTTGAAGCTTGACGTCCATTGTGGTGACAATGGACTTGTGAAGATGTGTGGAAGAGTGGCTCACCCATAGTGGAGTATGGGGGAGCAATCAACTAGTCTTCATCGAGCCAACACAACCAAGAAAGCAGGTCCAACTTGAGGGAGTCAAGATCGTCATCATCTAGCTCAAGTGGACCATGTGCAAGGCAAAGGTTTGCTCTTGATAGGTTTTCTATTTTACCGGTCTCATGATGGTAGTTGGGAGACCGGGTTATAGGATCGATTGTCGTACTATCAAGGGGGGCTCTCGATGAGTAGCTTGATCGTATCGTTCATAGAGAACTCAAACGATTGCATCCTTGCATCATCTTTGTTGGTTCTTGTTTGGTTCTTCTCTTTGTGAGTTTTGGAGCTTATGGTCATCTTGATGACAAGCTCGAGTTCATCGAAAATGGAGTTCACTCGCATCTTCTATGATGTTTTCGATGTTGGAGGTTATGCCGGTTCTTCTCGGTTGGAGGTTTCACTCCTCTATTTGTTGGCATACCTCCCCTGCCTCTTCTCGGTTGGAGGTTTCACTCCTCTATTCGCTGTTTTGATGCTACTCGTCTTTCTCAATCCAACAAGCTTGAGTTTGCTCAATTCGGAGCTCATATGCAGAAGTTATGGCAGTTTTGGTTTCCTAGCGGTAGTACCGCGGGCCGGAGCGGTAGTACCGCTTGGGTGCTACAAGCGGTAGTACCACTCTAGAGCGGTAGTACCGCTCCTGAGCGGTAGTACCGCTGGTAGCCCCCAGCAGTAGTTCCGCTGCGGTCTCGTGCTAGTACCGCCTCGATTCGAGGGGTCTTTTTCGTGTCGGGTTTTACGGTACTGGCCACGGCAGTGGGGGCCGTTGTACCGCTCGCATGCGGTAGTACCGCCCTGCCACCGCGGTAGTACCGCTCTAGGCCCAGCGGTAGTACCGCGAGGGGGAGTGGTAGTACCGCTTATAGGGGCAAGCGGTAGTACCGCTGGCCAAGCGGTAGTACCGCTCTCTGCGGGGCTGAAGTGGGGGTAACGGTTGGATTGTTCCCCCCACTATATAAGGAGGTCTTCTTCCCCAATGAACCTTATCTCTTAAGCTCGTGTTCTTCCCCCATTGTTGACCTTCTTCGAGCTTGCTAACTCTCAATCCCTCCATGGATTCTTGCTAGTTTTTGAGGGAAAAGAGAGAGGAGATCTAGATCCACATTTCCACCAATCACTTTCTTCTCTATGTGAGGGGAACCCATTGGATCTAGATCTTGGAGTTCTTGGTGTTCTCCTTCTTGTTCTTCCTCTCATTTTCCTCCCTAGCATTAGTTGCTTCGGTGGGATTTGAGAGAGAGGGACTTGGGCACTCCGTGTGCCCTTGCCATTGCATTCGGTGCATCGGTTTGAGTTCTCCACGGTGATACGTGGAAGTTACAAGTTGAGAAGCTTATTACTCTTGGGTGCTTGGTGCCCTTGAGCTTGTTCCTCTTGGGTGCTTGGGCGCCCTAGATGGTTGGTGGTGTTCGAAGCTCAATCATTGTGGTGTAAAGCTCCGGGCAAGCGTCGGGGTCTCCAATTAGGTTGTGGAGATCGCCCCGAGCAATTTGACGGGTACCGGTGACCGCCCCCAAGGGTTGCCAAAGTGTACGGGTTCGGTGACCGCCCCCAAGGGTTGCCATTTGTACGGGTTCAGTGACCACCCTCAAGGATCCCTTAGTGGAATCACGGCATCTTGCATTGTGCGAGGGCGTGAGGAGATTACAGTGGCCCTAGTGGCTTGTTGGGGAGCATTGTGCCTCCACACCGCTCCAAACGGAGATTAGCATCCGCAAGGGTGTGAACTTCGGGATACATCGTCGTCTCCGCGTGCCTCGGTTATCTCTTATCCGAGCTCTTTACTTATGCACTTTACTTTGTGATAGCCATATTGCTTGTTGTCATATATTTTGCTATCACCTAGTAGTTTATCTTGCTTAGCATAAGTTGTTGGTGCACATAGGTGAGCCTAGTTGTTGTAGGTTTTGTGCTTGACAAATTAACCGCTAGGTTTATTCCGCATTTGTTCAAGCCTAAACCGTAATTATTTTAAAGCGCCTATTCACCCCCCCCCCTCTAGGCGACATCCTCGATCTTTCAGATAGGATGCAAAGGATCAACAAGGGGTGCACAAGGGCTAGTAATGTACTTGTTCAAATGATATTCATTGAAAATCTCAAGCATTTCAATTTTCCATTCATGAAAGAACTCTCCATCAAGTATAGGCACTCTACGTCTAAGACTCCCCAACGTAGACTCATCCATCTTCCTCCAATGGTGTTTAAACCAAAGCAATGGAGACCAATGCTCTGATACCAATTGAAAGGATCAAGAAGAGGTGTCGAGAGGGGGGTGATTAGACCCTCAACAAAGAAAAGTAGCAGTTTTTAAGTTCTTCAAGTTAAGGTGCAGTTTTAGCACAAGTTTAAACATTCACAATACATTTCAAGTAAGCATGGCAAGAGAATATGAGCAGCGGTAAGTAAAGCATGCAATTTGCAAGAAATTAAAGGGGTGGGATTGGAGTATGCAAACACAATTGGAAACACGAAGATTTTTTCCGTGGTTCCGATAGGTGGTGCTATTGTACATCCACATTGATGGAGACTTCAACCCACGAAGGGTAACGGCTGCGTGAGTCCACGGAGGGCTCCACCCACAAAGGGTCCACGAAGAAGCAACCTTGTCTATCCCACCATGGTCGTCGCCCACGAAGGACTTGCCTCACTACGGTAGATCTTCACGTAGTAGGCCATCTCCTTGCCCGTACAAACTCCTTGGTTCAACTCCACAATCTTGATGGAGGCTCCCAAGTGACACCTAACCAATCTAGGAGACACCACTCTCCAAAAGGTAATAGATGGTGTGTTGATGATGAACTCTTTGCTCTTGTGCTTCAAATGATAGTCTCCCCAACACTCAACTCTCTCTCACAGATTTGGATTTGGTGGAAAGATGATTTGAGTGGAAAGCAACTTGGGGAAGGCTAGAGATCAAGATTCTTGTGGTTGGATTGGAATATCTTGGCCTCAACACATGAGTAGGTGGTTCTCTCTCAAAAAATGAATGTTGGAAGTGTAGGCATGTTCTGATGGCTCTCTCCATGAATGAAAGAAGGGTGAAGGGGTATATATAGCCTCCACGTAAAATCTAGCCATTACACACAATTTACCAAACTCGGTGGGACCGAATCGAGAAACTCGGTCAGACCAATTTAGTTCAAAATGTGAATGTTAGGATTTTTGGTGGGACCGATATGATCAACTCGGTGTGACCGATGTGGTAGGGTTAGGGTAAAACCTCAGGTCTATTTGACCGATTACACAAACTCGGTGAGACATATTTGGTAATAAGAAAAACAGAGAGTTGGTCAAGCAAACTCGGTGGAACCGATTGCATATCTCGGTGAGACCGAAATAATTGCAACAAGCAACACAGAGTTTGCAAGCCCAACTCGGTGAGACCGAGATCCCATCGGTGAGACCAAACTGATTAGGGTTTCTGGCAGTGGCTATGTCAAGTGAACTCGGTGGCGCCGAATAGATCAAATCGGTGGGACCGAGTTTGACTTTTGGTTTGGGACATATGTGGAAATGAGAAAGTGGTTGAGGGCTTTGGAGCATATCAGTAAGCACTTTGAGCAAGCAAGCCATTAAGCAACACCTCATCCCCTTTTTATAGTATTGGCTTTCCTATGGACTCAATGTGATCTTGGATCACTAAAATGAAATGTAGAGTCTTGAGCTTTTGAGCTTTTGTCAATCTTCTATCTTTAGCATCTTGAAGGGGTTCCACATCCTCTTGTCCATGCCACTCCACTGTTGAACTCATCTGATATATACTAGATAAAAGTATTAGTCCAACAAGAGATATGTTGACATTAATTACCAAAATCTCCCAGGGAGGCAATAATAAAATTGTTATTTTATATTTCCTTTTATGATAAATGTTTATTATTCATGCTAGAATTTTATTAACCGGAAACTTGATACATGTGTGGATACATAGACAAAATACTGTGTTGCTAGTAACCCTCTACTAGACAAGCTCGTTAATCAAAGATGGTTAAGTTTCCTAACCATAGACATGAGTTGTCATTTGATGAATGGGATCACATCATTAGGAGAATGATGTGATGGACAAGACCCATCCGTTAGCTAACCATAATGATCGTTAAGTTTTATTGATATTGCTTTCTTCATGTCATATACATATTCCTTCGACTATGAGATTATGCAACTCTCGGATACCAGAGGAATACCTTGTGTGCTATCAAACTTCACAACGTATTATAAAGATGCTCTACAGGTATCTTCGAAGGTGTTTGTTGGGTTGGCATAGATCAAGATTAGGATTTGTCACTCCGAGTATCGGAGAGGTATCTCTGGGCCCTCTCGGTAATGCACATCATAATAAGCCTTGCAAGCAATGTGACTAATGAGTTAGTTGCAGGATGATGTATTATGGAACGAGTAAAGACACTTGCCGGTAACGGGATTGAACTAGGTATAAGGATACCGATGATCGACTCTCGGGCAAGTAACATACCGATGATAAAGGGAATGATGTATGTTGTCATTACGGTTTGACCGATAAAGATCTTCGTGGAATATGTAGGAACCAATATGAGCATCCAGGTTCCGCTATTGGTTATTGACCAGAGATGTGTCTCGGTCATGTCTACATAGTTCTCAAACCCGTACGGTCCGCACGCTTAACGTTCGATGATGATTTGTATTATGAGTTATGTGATTTGGTGACCGAATGTTGTTCGGAGTCCCGGATGAGATCACGGACATGAAGAGGATTCTCGAAATGGTCGAGAGGTAAAGATTGATATATTGGATGATAGTATTCGGACACCGGAAGTGTTTCGGAATGTATCGGGTACATATCATAGTACCGTGGGGTTACCGGAACCCCCCGGGGGAAGATATGGGCCATATTGGCCATAGGAGGGAGGCAAACCAGCCCACATAGGGGTGGCGCCCCCCCCCCCCCCGAGTAGTCCGAATTGGACTAGGGGAGGGGTCGGCGCCCCCTCTCCTTCTTCCTCTCTCTCTCCTTCCCTCTTTCCCCCTCCGATATAAAAGGAGGGGGGCCAAATCCTACTAGGAGCCCAAGTGGGACTCCTCCCACTTGGGGCGCGCCTAGGGCCGGCCTCCTCCCCTCTCCCTCGTTTGTATACAGGGGTGGGGGCGCCTCTAACACACATCAATTGTTCAAACCATGTGCGGAGCCCCCCTCCACAGTTTACTCCTCCGGTCATATTCACGTAGTGCATAGGCGAGGCCCTGCGCGGATCACTTCACCATCACCGTCACCACACGTCGTGCTGACGGAACTATCCCTTGACATTTTGCTGGATCAAGAGTTCGAGGGACGTCATCGAGCTGAACGTGTGCAGAACTCGGAGGTGTCGTACGTTCGATGCATCATCGGTTGGATCGAGAAGACGTTTGACGACATCAACCGCGTTAAGTAAACGCTTCCGCTCTCGGTCTACGAGGGTACGTGGACACACTCTCCCCCTCTTGTTGCTATGCATCTCCTAGATAGATCTTGCGTGATCGTAGGAATTTTTTTGAAATTGCATGCTACGTTCCCCAATAGTGGCATCCGAGCCAGGTCTATGCGTAGATGATATGCACGAGTAGAACACAAAGAGTTGTGGGCGGTGATAGTCATACTACTTTACACCAACATCTTATTTTGATTCGGCGGTATTGTTGGATGAAGCGGCCCGGACCAACCTTACATGACCACGTTCATGAGACCGGTTCCACCGATAAACATGCAACTTGTTTTGCATAAAGGTGGCTGGCGGGTGTCTGTTTCTCCAACTTTAGTTGAATCGAGTTTGACTACGGCCGGTCCTTGTTGAATGTTAAAACAGCAAACTTGACGAAACACTGCTGTGGTTTTGATGCATAGGTAAGGACGGTTCTTACTAGAAGCCCGTAGCAGCCACGTAAAACTTGCAACAACAAAGTAGAGGATGTCTAACTTGTTTTTGCAGGGCATGTTGTGATTAGATATGGTTAAGACTGATATGATATACGTTGTTGTATGAGATGATCATGTTTTGAAAAAGTTATTGGCAGCTGGCAGGAGCCTTATGGTTGTCGCTTTATTGTATGAAATGCAATTGCCATGTAATCGCTTTACTTTATCACTATGCGTTAGCGATAGTTGTAGAAGCAATAGTTGGCGAGACGACAACGACGCTACGATGGAGATCAAGGTGTCAAGCCGGTGACGATGGAAATCATGACGGTGCTTTGGAGACGGAGATCAAAGGCACAAGATAATGATGGCCATATCATGTCACATATTTTTGATTGCATGTTATGTTTATCTTTTATGCATCTTATTTTGCTTAGTACGGCGGTAGCATTATAAGATGATCCCTCACTAAAAAATTCAAGGTATAAGTGTTCTCCCTGAGTATGCACCGTCGCGACACTTCATCGTGCCGAGACACCACGTGATGATCGGGTGTGATAAGCTCTACGTTCACATACAATGGGTGCAAGAAAGTTTTGCACGTGCAGAATACTCGGGTTAAACTTAACGAGCCTAGCATGTACAGACATGGCCTCGGAACACTGGAGACCGAAAGGTCGAACGTGAATCATATAGTAGATATGATCAATATAGAGATGTTCACCATTGAAAACTACTCCATCTCACGTGATGATCGGACACGGTTTAGTTGATATGGATCACGTGATCATTTAGATGACTCGAGGGATGTCTATCTAAGTGGGAGTTCTTAAGTAATATGATTAATTGAACTTAATTTATCATGAACTTAGTCCTGATAGTTCTTGCATATCTATGTTGTAGATCAATGGCCCGTGCTACCGTTCCCTTGAATTTTAATGCGTTCCTAGAGAAAGCTAAGTTGAAAGACGATGGTAGCAAAAACACGGACTGGGTCCATAATCTGAGGATTATCCTTATTGTTGCACAGAAAAAATATGTCCTTGATGCACCTCTAGGTGACAGACCTATTGCAGGAGTAGATGCAGACGTTATGAATGTTTGACAAGCTCAGTATGATGACTACTTGATAGTTTAGTGCACCTTGCTTTACGGCTTAGAACCGGGACTTCAAAAATGTATTGAACTCCACAGAGCATATGAGATGTTCCAAGTTGTATTTCAGACTCATGCCTGTGTCGAGAGGTATGAGACCTCTGACAAGTACTTTGCCTACAAGATGGAGGAGAATAGCTCAACAAGTGAGCATGTGCTCAGAATGTCTGGGTACTACAATCGCTTGAATCAAGTGGGAGTTAATCTTCCAAATAAGATAGTGATTGATAGAGTTCTCTAGTCACTATCACCAAGTTACTAGAACTTCGTGATGAACTATAATATGCAAGGGATAACGAAAGTGATTCCCAAGCTCTTCGCGATGCAGAAATTGGTGAAGGTAGAAAGAAAGGGAACTTCAAGAAGAATGGCAAGCAAGTTGCCACTCCTGTGAAGAAGCTCAAAGCTGGACCTAAGCCTGAAACTGAGTGCTTCTACTGCAAAGGGAATGGTCACTAGAAGCGGAACTGCCCCAAATACTTGGCGGATAAGAAGGATGGCCAAGTGAACAAAGGTATATTTGATATACAGATTATTGATGTTTACTTTACTAGTGTTCGTAGCAACCCCTGGGTATTTGATACTGGTTCAGTTGCTAAGATTAGTAACTCAAAATGGGAGTTGCAGAATGAACAGAGACTAGTTAGGGACGAGGTGACGATGTGTGTTGGAGGTAATTCCAAGGTTGATACGATCACCATCGCACACTCCCTCTACCTTCAGGATTAGTGTTGGACCTAAATAAATGTTATTTGGTGTTTGCGTTGAGCATGAATACTATTAGATCATGTTCATTGCAATATGTTTATTCATTTAAGTCAGAGAATAATTGTTGTTATGTTTACATGAATAAAACTGTCCATGGTCATACACCCAATGTGAATGGTTTATTGAATCTCGATCGTAGTGATACACATATTCATAATATTGATGCCAAAAGATGCAAAGTTAATTATGATAGTGCAACATACTTGTGGCACTGCCGTTTAGGTCATATTGGTGTAAATCGCATGAAGAAACTCCATGCAGATGGACTTTTTGAATCACTTGATTATGAATCATTTGATACTTGCGAACCATGCCTCATGGGCAAGATGACTAAAACTCTGTTCTCTGGAACAATGGAGCGAGCCAATGACTTATTGGAAATAATATGTACTGATGTATGCGGTCCAATGAGTGTTGAGCCACGCGACGGGTATCATTATTTTCTGACCTTCACAGATGATTTGAGAAGATATGAGTATATCTACTTAATGAAACACAAGTCTGAAACATTTGAAAAGTTCAAAGAATCTCAGAGTGAAGTGGAGAATCATCGTAACAAGAAAATAAAGTTTCTACGATCTGATCGCGGAGGCGAATATTTGAGTTACGAGTTTGGCCTTCATTTAAAACAATGTGGAATAGTTTCACAACTCACGCCACCTGGAACACCACAACGTAATGGTGTGTCCGAACATCGTAACCGTACTTTATTAGATATGGTGCGATTTATGATGTCTCTTACCGATTTACCACTATCGTTTTGGGGTTATGCATTAGAGACAGCTGCATTCACGTTAAATAGGGCACCATCTAAATCCGTTGAGACAACACCGTATGAACTATGGTTTGGCAAGAAACCTAAGCTGGCGTTTCTTAAAGTTTGGGGTTGCTATGCTTATGTGAAAAAGCTTCAGCCTGATAAGCTCGAACCCAAATCGGAGAAGTGCGTCTTCATAGGATACCCAAAAGAAACTGTTGGGTACACCTTCTATCACAGATCCGAAGGCAAGATCATTGTTGCTAAGAATGGATCCTTTCTAGAGAAGGAGTTTCTCTTGAAAGAAGTGAGTGGGAGGAAAGTAGAACTTGATGAGGTAATTGTACCTTCTCTCAAATTGGAAAGTAGCTCATCACAGAAAACTGTTCCAGTGATGCCTACACCAACTAGAGAGGAAGCTAATGATAATGATTCAAGTTACTACCGAACCTCGTAGGCCAATCACAGCACGTTCCGCACCAGAGTGGTACGGTAATCCTGTTCTGGAGGTCACATTACTAGACCATGACGAACCTACGAACTATGAAGAAGCGATGATGAGCCCAGATTCTGATAAATGGCTTGAGGCCATGAAATCTAAGATAGGATTCATGTATGAGAACAAAGTATGGACTTTGGTTGACTTGCCCGATGATCGGCGAGCCATAGAGAATAAATGGATATTCAAGAAGAAGAGTAACGTTGATGGTAATGTTACTGTCTACAAAGCTCGACTTGTCACGAAAGGTTTTCAACAAGTTCAAGGAGTTGACTACGATGAGACCTTCTCACCCGTAGCGATGCTTAAGTCTGTCCGAATCATGTTAGCAATTTTTGTATTTTATGATTATGAAATCTGGCAAATGGACGTCAAAACTGCATTCCTTAATGGATTTCTTAAAAAAGAGTTGTATATGATGCAACCAGAAGGTTTTGTCAATCCTAAAGGTGCTAACAAAGTGTGCAAGCTCCAGCGATCCATTTATGGACTGGTGCAAGCATCTTGGAGTTGGAATATACGTTTTGATGAGGTGATCAAATCATATGGTTTTATACAGACTTTCAGAGAAGCCTGTATTTACAAGAGAGTGAGTGGGAGCTCTGTAGCATTTCTAATATTATATGTGGATGACACATTGTTGATTGGAAATGATATAGAATTTCTGGATAGCATAAAAGGATACTTGAATAAGTGTTTTTCATGAAAGACCTCGGTGAAGCTGCTTATATTGAGCATCAAGATCTATAGAGATAGATCAAGACGCTTAATTGGACTTTCACAAAGCACATACCTTGATAAGATTTTGAAGCAGTTCAAAATGGATCAGTCAAAGAAGGATTTCTTGCCTGAGTTGTAAGGTATGAAGTTGAGTAAGACTCAAAACCCGACCACCACAGAAGATAGAGAGAGAATGAAAGTCATTCCCTATGCCTTAGCCATAGCTTCTATAAAGTATGCCATGTTGTATACCAGACCTATTGTGTACCTTGACATGAGTTTAGCAAGGGGGTACAATAGTGATCCAGGAGTAGATCACTGGACAGTGGTCAAAATTATCCTGAAGTACGTAAAGAGGACTAAGGAAATGTTTCTCGTTTATGGAGGTGATAAAGAGTTCGTCGTAAAGAGTTACGTTGATGCAAGCTTTGACACCAATCCAGATGACTCTAAGTCTTAATCTGGATACATATTGAACGTGGGAGCAATTAGCTAGAGTAGCTCCATGCAGAGCATTGTAGACATAGAAAATTTGCAAAATACATACAGCTCTGAATGTGGCAGACCCGTTGACTAAAACTCTCTCACAAGCAAAACATGATCACTCTTTGAGTATTAATCACATGGCGATGTGAACTAGATTATTGATTCTAGTAAACTCTTTGGGTGTTAGTCACATTGCGATGTGAACTATTGGTGTTAAATCACATGGCGATGTGAAGTACATTATTGACTCTAGTGCAAGTGGGAGACTGAAGGAAATATGTCCTAGAGGCAATAATAAAGTTGTTATTTTATATTTCCTTATATCATGATAAATGTTTATTATTCATGCTAGAATTGTATTAACTGGAAACTTGATACATGTGTCGATACAGAGACAAAACACCGTATCCCTAGTAAGCCTCTACTAGACTAGCTCGTTAATCAAACATGGTTAAGTTTCCTAACCATAGACATGAGTTGTCATTTGATGAACGGGATCACATCATTAGGAGAATGATGTGATGGACAAGACCCATCCGTTAGCTTAGCATAATGATCGTTAAGTTTTATTGCTATTGCTTTCTTCATGTCAGATACATATTCCTTCGACTATGAGATTATGCAACTCCCGGATACCGGAGGAATACCTTGTGTGCTATCAAACGTCACAATGTAACAGGGTGACCATAAAGATGCTCTACAGGTATCTCCGAAGTTGTTTGTTGGGTTGGCATAGATTGAGATTAGGATTTGTCACTCCGAGTATCGGAGAGGTATCTCTGAGCCCTCTCGGTAATGCACATCATAATAAGCCTTGCAAGCAATGTGACTAATGAGTTAGATGCGGGATGATGTATTACGGAACGAGTAAAGAGACTTGTCGGTAATGTGATTGAACTAGGTATAAGGATACTGACGATCGAATCTCGGGCAAGTAACATACCGATGACAAAGGGAATGACGTGTGTTGTCATTACGGTTTGACCGATAAAGATCTTTGTAGAATATGTAGGAACAATATGAGCATCCAGGTTCCGCTATTGGTTATTGACCAGAGATGTGTCTCGGTCATGTCTACATAGTTCTCGAACCCGTAGGGTCTGCACGCTTAACGTTCAATGATGATTTGTATTATGAGTTATGTGATTTGGTGAATGAATGTTGTTCGGAGTCCCGGATGAGATCACAGACATGACAAGGAGTCTCGAAATGGTCGAGAGGTAAAGATTGATATATTGGATGATAGTATTTGGACACCGGAAGTGTTTTGGAATGTATTGGGTACATATTGGAGTACTGGGGGTTACCGGAACCCCTCGGGGGAAGATACGTGCCATATTGGCCATAGGATGGAGGCAAACCAACCCACATAGGGGTGCCCCCCCAAGGGAGGAGTCTAAATTGGACTAGGGCAGGGGGCGGCGCCCCCCTTTCCTTCTCCCTCTCTCTCTCTCCTTCCCCCTTTCCCCCTTTGATAAAAGGAGGGTTGCCGAATCCTACTAGGAGCCCGAGTGGGACTCCTCCCACTTGGGGCGTGCCTAGGGCAGCCTTCTCCCCTCTCCCTCCTTTATGTACGGGGGTGGGGGCGCCCTAACACACATCAATTGTTCCAAGCCGTGTGCGGCGCCCCCCTCCACAGTTTACTCCTCCGGTCATATTCACGTAGTGCTTAGGAGAAGCCCTGCGTGGATCACTTCACCATCACCGTCACCACACCATCGTGCTGACGGAACTCTCCCTTGACACTTTGCTGGATCAAGAGTTCAAGGGACGTCATCGAGCTGAACGTGCGCAGAACTCAGAGGTGCCATACGTTCGGTGCTTGATCGGTTGGATCAAGAAGACGTTCTGAAAGTGCTAGTTATCGACTAGAGGTGGGGTGAATAGGCGATTTTTATGAAAGTCTTCAAAACATGGGAGTTTCCAAGACAAACAATAGAAATGAACCTATTGACATGCAGCGGAAGGTAGACTACACTAGACAAGCCATAGTCAAGCAAGTAATGAAGCTAAAGCACGAAGACTATTAGCAGCTAGGTAGTATGGATCAAGATGGAAGAGAGTATGAAGCCAAACACAATAGTCGTCACACAGTGAAGTCAAATAGATAATTCAAGCAGGCAATGACTTCATGAAGACAAACTGCAAGTAAAGAGAGAGAGAGAAGATAGAACCAGTTGTTTGGTGAGGACAGTGATTTGTTGGACCAGTTCCAGTTGCTGTGACAACTGTACGTCTGGTTAGGGAGGGTGAGATTTAACTCAGAAGACCACATCTTCACCTTATTCCCTTGAGCTAAGGACACCTAGTCCCCACCCAATCACTCTGGTAAGTCTTCAAGGTAGACTTCCAAACCTTCACGGACTTCGTTCACCGGCAATCCACAATGACTCTTGGATGCTCAGAACGCGACGCCTAACCGGCTGGAGATTCACAGTCCTCAAGTGTAACAAGTCTTCAGGTCACACAGACAGAAAGACTTCAGTGATGCCAAACACTCTTTGGGCTCTGGGTGTTTTGGGCTTTGTCCTCGCAAGGATCTCTCTCTCAAATGATTCGGAGGTGGGTTGCTCTCAAACGACAAAAGTCGTGCACTAACTCTGAGCAGCCATCAATTTATGGTGTAGGGGTGGGCTATTTATAGCCACTAGGCAACCCAACCTGATTTGTCTGAAATGACCCTGGGTCACTAAGGAACTGACACGTGTTCCAATGGTCAGATTTCAAACACACGCGGCAGCTTAACTTGGGCTACAAGTAAAGCTGACTCATCCAGCTCTGGATAAGATTTGCTCTCATTGTCTTCGCTCGAAGACTTAGGATTTGGTTGAGCATCACTTCAGTCACTCTGACTTTGTTCACTTGGACCCCACTTAACAGTACGGTGGTTCCTATGACTCAACAAAGAAGAAAAGAAATCTATGAAACAGCTATGTCTTCGCACTCCATAGTCTTCACGTGAATGTCTTCTTGAGTCATAATCTTTGTTGTGAATATCTTCACATACCACCATTGTCTCAATGTCTTCACACATTTTTAGGGGTCATCTCCGGTAGGTAAACCGAATCAATGAGGGACTACTACCTGTGTTATCCTGCAATTCTCACAAACACATTAGTCCCTCAACCAGGTTTGTCGTCAATACTCCAAAACCAACTAGGGGTGACACTAGATGAACTTACAATCTCCCCCTTTTTGGTGATTGATGACAAACTGGTTGAAATTCAACGGGGATAAAAGTATGTGAAATTGTAAAGGATTAAGATATTGTCTTCATAAGTAGCAAAAGGCTCCCCCTGAAGATGTGCATATAAGTATTTTGCTTTTGAATGCAAATGCACATGGCAGGTTGTACTTGTGGAGATCCTCTTCAACTAATGAAGACAATTCATCATGCATGAAAGGATATAACGAAGGTAATGGCATGCACAATGAAAAATGGACGTCTGCGAAATGACTTCATGCGGGATTTATCATCGCACATGCGGAATTTATCGTCGCATCACAGAATAGCAGAAAGAGTAGCAGACGACCATCAAGTTTAAGTGTTACAACTCAAAGAACCAAATGTATCAAAAGCGAGAGTTGTAAGCACTTGGAAAAAGTATAGCAACCACCCATATGGACCCGCTTGAAGACTATCAACTCATATGCTTCTCCCCGTTTGTCAGTAAGGACCAAAAAGGTTTGAAGACATAGAGCCTCTACTCGTTCCCATGAGGAGTAGGTGAAGCAGCAGGGTCGTCGTTGAGGTTCGGTGGTGCAGAAGAACTTGGTGCAGTGTCGATGTGCGGCGACGTTGTAGTTGGCGAAGTAGCATCATCTTCATCATCGATGACTCTTGCATTGACAGTTGCCGCAGAGGAGGAGTACTCAGAATCTTCGAATGAGGGAGTCCAACGCAAGACAGCATTCTTGGGAGGAATGGAATCAAACTTGAATCTCTCTGTGAAGCCATCTTGTTGGAGATCATCTTCAGAGCTCATTAATGTCAGACTCTTCCACGACCGCCGAAAGGTTTCATGAGTGACAAATGCATTCTTGGTGGCAAGGTTGCGAATGCGATTAACATCCACCAAGAGGCTTTGCATCTGACGCTTCAGCCAGTCATGATGCTTATCCTATTTTTGATGCAGGGCAACGAGAAGCTCTCGGTCATTGAGAACTCGAGATCGCTTCCGAGGCCTTTGATAAATTGTGCTTTCAGTGGCTTCAGTATGGGCACGATGAGGTGCACGTGTATTGCCAGCCAAAGGATAAACACGAGTAGCAGCAAGAACTCCTTCAATGGGCTGAGTGAAGCTTTGACGATCGACATTGTGAAGATAAATTGGCTCCTTGACAGGTTCTGGGTATATGGCTTCGACAAACAGATCAACATCTGGCAAGAATATGAGATGATTGCGCGCATAAGGCTGATAGTTGACAGCGGAATGAATCTTGATGAGGCGCATTACCCATGGAGCATAAAACTTGAGACCAAATAAATCAGAGCCAGAGGCAGCCAATTGCCTGATGAAGAAGTCTTGAGCATTGAAGTTGATGCCATTGAAGATATAGAAACCTAATGTCTTCATTGCTCCTTCAAGCTTCGCTGTAGGAGAATGTCCTTTGACAGGCCATAGAGTTCGCCTGATAATATGATAAATAGTGCGGGGCAGATACTCTAGGTCTTCAACAAAGAATTCCCTTGGATATTCAGCGTCGCGTGGCAGTGGCTTCATCATGCTCAACATTTGGCTCATGTTTGGCTCAGGCTTCTGGAAGATGCTCTCCAAAGCATTGCGGTGGAGCTGACAACCAGGCTCAAAGAGTTCACCTGGAGTGGGCAGTCCAGTGAGCTCAATAATATCATGAGCTTTGGCTTCGTGGTGTACATTGCCTGTCATCCACTCAAGGATCCATGTCTTCGGATCCCTGTTGTAGCCGCGAATGTGGAGGGTGGCATAGAATTGTAGCAGAAGCTCTTCATTCCAGTGCTCTTTATCAGTCACAAATTGTAGCAGACCAGCATCTCTAAAACAATCAAGGGCTTCTTCCAAGTAGGGGAGGCCAGCAATAGCTTCGCAGTCTAGACGCATATGGGGAAAGATGCGCCCTTGATCGTAAAGAACACAAGAGTAGTAACTGCGCTGCTAATGGCTCCAGAACCGATCAGATGAAATTCTTGGCTTCGAGTATGGGTTCTTGTCGCTATCAAAGAAGGTGTTGTGTGCAATGAAGCCATTCACATTAAATGATCCTGGTGAAGTTGTTGTACCTGGAAACCTAGGCAGCCTCGGTTTTGGCTTCTGGACCTGAGGCCTGTGCTCCACATGATAACAAATTGAGGCCCGGGAGCAGGAGGAGGAACCAAAATAGGCCAGCAAACCATGACAGGTTTGCCGCGATCAAATGCCAGCTCAACAGTGTGTGGCCTTGGAGGCGATACAGGAGCATCGGCATTTACATGAGCTGCTAGTGGTACAATGGCTTCAGGTGCAATATTGACTTCAGGTGCATTAGAAGCTTCAGGCACATTCACTTCTGGCGCCACATTTACTTCAGGCGCCACATTTGCTTCAGCCATGACAACGTCATTGGCTTCAGTATTGGTGTTGGTGGCCGCCTCAGTATTATCAACCTCCACTTGAGTAGCTGGAGGGTCGGACACGTTCTCCTTGAGAACAACTTCTTGGTTGGTAGGGGGTGTGGCAACACACTCTTCTTCTTCACGGGTTTCTTGTTGTTATGCGGCTGATGCAGCTGGTGTATCTTCAGCAGCTTTGGCTTCAGATTCTGAGATGTTCGCAGTTGGAGTGGCTTCAGGAAACACTTGGCGTGATACTGACTTCTGGTGCTCTTCTCCTTCTGGAACACTCGAAAGAGTGACTTGTGGCCTTGGTACTTTGCAAAGCCTGCGAAATGTGGGCGACGCTTGTGGAGAGGGAGTTGGCTGGACCACATAGTCATCACCATCAAGCACCGGAGTGGTGACTTGAGGTGGGGGAGTACTTGGTGATTCTTCTTGACGAGGGGAGTCTTGAGGGTGATTAGCCCATGAATCATCCTGAGCAATTGGCGTCAAGGGACGACCAATGCTGACGAGTTCGCTGTTCATGAGAACAGGCGATGATACCATTGGTGCTCAATCTGAGGAAGGACTTCATCATCATTTACATTGTCTTGGGGATCAATGTCTTCAGCTGCGATGGTGTCAACAGATGGAATGTCTTCAGCTTCAGGAGCCTCTGTGGTAGCAGGCTCGTGAACAATTCACCCATGCTCTCGGTGTTCGGATGCAGGACGAGCAACTGAGATTGGCTCGACGACAAGGGGCTCTATGGGAGCAGCCCGATCTTTCTTCTTTGTCTTTCTCTTCTTGGTCGGTGGAGCATCGTTAGTGGTGTTCTTGGTCTTGCGCTTTCTGGCTTCCGCTTCAGCTGCCCTTGTTTTCTTGAGTTTTGAAGCAACTGTGGGGACCTTAGGCTTCGAGCCTATCATACTAGCAGGGAAGACAATGCGAGGTGCTTCCTGCCTTGATGCTCCAGCTTGTGCCACAGCTGGCTTCTTCTTCTTGGCAGCCATCTTGGGGTCAATGCCAGGACGCCCAAGTGCCTTGCGCTTTTCTGCTTCATTGTGAGCTTGAACACATTTTGCAGCGGAGAGCTTCATACGTTCTCTTGATCCTTTTGCTGCTTCACGTTTCTGTTGAAACTGCTCTTTGAGGTCATGCAGCATCTGCCTGAAGTTTTGAACATCAGCCACGCTGAGCTTGGCCATGTGCTTCTTGAACTGAGCCTTCTCATAGTCAATTTTGTTCTTTAGTTCAACAATCTTCTGAGCCAGAGCCAGCTCATTTGCAATGGCTCCATGGAAGGAGACACTGATGCCAATTGGAAGCTGAAGATCATCGATGCTGAGGATCGGATTTTCAAACCACTCATTAATGAAATTATTCAATATGTCCACATCGAAGAGGGGCAGATCGTTGAAGATCTCCGCCTCTTGCTTGCTCTTTACCAGCAGCTCAAGAGCGTCATCGCCAAGATCTTCATCACTTGACATATCAATGGCTTCATTCTCGTTCCTCAGAACAGCAGCTGGGGTCAGTGCTTGACCAGAAATCTGGATGGGCTTCTTCTTCTCGGTCTTGGAGATGCGAGAAAGATCTTCTGACTGCACACTGGCTTCAGGAGGTGTAGTGGCCAAAGGCTTCGCACGCGAAGCTTTCGGTGCAGTGGAGGGCTTTGAAGCCTTTGGTTTCATTTGCTTTTGTGGCTTCGGCGGAGCAGGCGCTTCATTAGAATCAGCTTCATCTCCAGACTGATCCACTGTGGCCCTCTGAGCGGCAATGTAGGAGAGGAAACCATCAAAGTTGTCGAAGGGGCCGATGACATTGGGATTGGCATCACGTGTGCCATCAGCCCTAGGAGCAGAAGGACCTGGATTGAAGTTGCAGCCGAGACTCTTCTTGTTCTTAACTGTAGAATCCTTGGCAAACTTGTAGTTGCGCTTGAACAAACTATCTTCACGACACCATAACAGAGATGATGGGTCAGCATCAGCAGGCTGTGGTCGACGGACCATCCAAGGGTAGAAACCCTGAGCAATAGCTTCGGACTTGGACTTGGGTTGAAGATTTTTGTATAAGATATCTCCCCAAGGTCGCTTGATGGCATTCTTCTCAGCATACTCAGCAGTAACGAATCTGTACTTGTACCATTCCTCGGCCCAATATCTTCGAATCCACTGGATTCGAGTCTTGTGTTCACCATAGGTTTCTTCTGGGTCAGTTTTGTACATCTCATATAGATCTGGTGGCAAATGTTTTGATGTATTCCCACGGCGCTGTCTGCCGCCCTTTCTTGCTGACTTTTCAGTGGCCATGTAGTTCAAACTGAATGGCTTCAAAGCTTGCAAAGGCTTCTGTCTGCTGGTCAGACAAGAACTGGCTTCGGGAGAATTGATGTGATGCTGTAAGAATTCTGCAAATGAATGCAGACTATGAGAACCAAGGGATTCCCCCACGGACATGTACCTGTGACAGCATTAGATATGCGAGGGAAGGGGAAGAGGTCATATGCATTCTCAGAAGATTTTTGAAGATAAATCAATTTGAAGACATTGACCTCATAGCTCAAAGACATTCACTTATATGTTGAGAGTTGGTTCCAGATTTGTACGAATCCAAGAATAGGTACAAGTGAGGAATCTAACTATTTGTGAAGCATAAGTGAATATACTAGGCATGTTATGAGATGCATACAGGATAGATCCAAATTTGTAGACTCAGAAACCACTTTTGGTGGAGAAGGATGAATCTATCGGATCAAAGAGGCAGTAAAAAGTGAGATTTAATTACCACACGAAGAACTGCTAGACGGAGTAGAGAGGAGGCCGAGCAGTTCGATCTTCCGTGCCCTAACTTGGCGACGGAAGACACCTACGGCGACGGCAGAGGAGACGAGGTCCGCGGTCGGCGTGAGGATGGCGTCGGTGAGGTCGCGGCAGCTAAGCGCTTCGTCGTCGAGAGCTAGCGGTGGCGCTAGGGTTAGTCGAGGTGGAGAGGTGGAAGAAAGATTTTGACCGCGATGTGATGTGTATTTATAAGGAGAGGGACAACACAGCGCAATTACGCAGGTGCCCCTGGCGGTTCACATCTGAGGGACACGTGGCGAACATGCAACACATTGGAAGTTGTTCCATGTTCCCACGCACGCCTGGACTGTCAGGTGGTCGTTCCGGCTTCTCCGGGTGTCAAGCAATAAGGATAAAGCTTTTAAAACATATTCAATTTTTGTCTCTGTATCTTCTGCTGACAAGGACGCAGAGAAGACATTCGATGGTTTCAATAGAATGCATATGATTTGGATAGATAGAATTTGAGGTAGAAGCATAGAAGAGGTTAGGGTCCGATCACATTCACTTAGTCCAAAAGATTCAAACGAGAAGACATAGCTATAAGTGAATGATGTAGAGGACAGAACACAAATATATGTATATATCTGAGTAAGACCAAATCAACAAAGTGAAGATCAACATGAAGACACAACAATGTTGAAGATAAATCAAATGCAAATACTTTGCAATTGTAACGCCAAGAGAAACACTTCAAACAAAAGTTTGGTGGTGGCGTTACCTACCGTATAGGAAGTATTAGACCCAGACACGACGCACAATTATCGTGGTGCTCTGAAGTCAAATCCCGCATTAATGTATTCACACTTAGAGTGTATGTCTTCATTGATTGAAGATATACATTACTTCGTGTGTTGCACATCTAAGTCATCAACATGCATAAGTGTTAGGATGTGTGCCTAATCACAGGACATTTGAGGATTCCAAGATATATAGCTCACACCGCAACTTGCAAAACCTTTTCTCATCCAAGGGCTTTGTGAAGATATCTGCCAATTGCTCTTCCGTGTTGACGTGAATGATATCAATATCTTCCTTCATGACATGATCTCTGAGAAAGTGATCACGAATTTCAATGTGCTTTGTCTTCGAGTGTTGAACTGGGTTGTTGGCAATCTTGATGGCGCTTTCATTGTCGCAGTAGAGTGGTACTTGTTTCAGATGGATGCCATAGTCCTTGAGAGTTTGCTTCATCCATAGAAGCTGAGCGCAGCAGGATCCAGCAGCAATGTATCCAGATTCAGTAGTGGAGAGAGACACACAGTTCTGCTTCTTTGAAGACCAACAGACAAGTGATCGTCCCAGAAAGTGACATGTGCCTGATGTAGACTTGCGACTGATACGTCTCCAACGTATCTATAATTTTTGATTGTTCCATGCTATTATATTATCTGTTTTGGATGTTTTATGGGCTTTACTATGCACTTTTATAATATTTTTGGGACTAACCTATTAACCCAGAGCCCAGTGCCAGTTTCTGTTTTCCCTTGTTTCAGTGTTTCACAGAAAAGGAATATCAAACGGAGTCCAAACGGAATGAAACCTGCGGGAGCGTGATTTTTGGAATGGAAGCAATCCAGGGGACTTGGAGTGCACGTCAAGGAATAAACGAGGAAGGCACAAGGCAGGGGGCGCGCCCATCCCCCCTAGGCGCTCCCTCCACCCTCGTGGGCCCCTCGTGGCTCCCCTGACATATTCCTTCCTCCTATATATACCAATATACCCTAAAACCTTCGGGGGAAATAATAGATCGGGAGTTCCGCCGCCGCAAGCCTCTGTAGCCACCAAAAACCAATCGGGACCCTGTTCCGGCACCCTGCCGGAGGGGGGATCCCTCACCGGTGGCCATCTTCATCATCCCGGCGCTCTCCATGACGAGGAGGGAGTAGTTCACCCTCGGGGCTGAGGGTATGTACCAGTAGCTATGTGTTTGATCTCTCTCTCTCGTGTTCTTGAGGTGACATGATCTTGATGTATCGCGAGCTTTGCTATTATAGTTGGATCTTATGATGTTTCTCCCCCTCTACTCTCTTGTAATGGATTGAGTTTTCCCTTTGAAGTTGTCTTATCGGATTGAGTCTATAAGGATTTGAGAACACTTGATGTATGTGTTGCCGTGCTTATCTGTGGTGACAATGGGATATCACGTGATCCACTTGATGTATGTTTTGGTGATCAACTTGCGGGTTCCGCCCATGAACCTATGCATAGGGGTTGGCACACGTTTTCGTCTTGACTCTCCGGTAGAAACTTTGGGGCACTCTTTGAAGTACTTTGTGTTGGTTTGAATAGATGAATCTAAGATTGTGTGATGCATATCGTATAATCATAACCGCGGATACTTGAGGTGACAATGGAGTATCTAGGTGACATTAGGGTTTTGGTTGATTTGTGTCTTAAGGTGTTATTCTAGTACGAACTCTTGAATAGATTGATCTGAAAGAATAACTTTGAGGTGGTTTCATACCCTACCATAATCTCTTCGTTTGTTCTCCGCTATTAGTGGCTTTGGAGTGACTCTTTGTTGCATGTTGAGGGATAGTTATATGATCCAATTATGTTATTATTTTTGAGAGAACTTGCACTGGTGAAAGTATGAACCCAAGGCCTTGTTTCCAATCATTGCAATACCGTTTGTGCTCACTTTTATCATTAGTTACCTTGCTGTTTTTATAAATTCAGATTACAAATGCCTATATCTACCATCCATATTGCACTTGTATCACCATCTCTTCGCCGAACTAGTGCACCTATACAATTTACCATTGTATTGGGTGTGTTGGGGACACAAGAGACTCTTTGTTATTTGGTTGCAGGGTTGCTTGAGAGAGACCATCTTCATCCTACGCCTCCCACGGATTGATAAACCTTAGGTCATCCACTTGAGGGAAATTTGCTACTGTCCTACAAACCTCTGCACTTGGAGGCCCAACAACGTCTACAAGAAGAAGGTTGTGTAGTAGACATCAAGCTCTTTTCTGGCGCCGTTGCCGGGGAGGCTAGGTAAGCGGCACTCACACCCCGTCAATCAAGCTCTTTTCTGGCGCCGTTGCCGGGGAGGTGACTGCTTGAAGGTATATCTTTAGATCTTGCAATCGAATCTTTTAGTTTCTTGTTTTATCACTAGTTTATATTATAAAAGAAAACTACAAAAAAATGGAGTTGAGTTTGCCTCATACGCTTCATCTTTTTAATATCTTTCGTGGGTATGATGGGAAGGAAAATTGTGCTCAAGTGCTAGAAGAAGAATGCATTAAAATGTTTGGCACTAAATCTTTGAATGATGAGCATGATTGCAATGTTATTAGTATGGATTCCTTGAATATCCATGATGCTAATAATGTGCAAAGCCACAAGCTTGGGATGCTATGTTTGATGAAGATGATCTTTTTTGTCCCCTAAGTTTTGATGAGCAAATTTATTATGATGAAAGCATGCCTCCTATCTATGATGATTATTGTGATGACACGTATGCTTTAAAGAATAATGATAACCATGAAACCTGTCATCTTGATCTTAATTTTCAATCACATGATAGTTATTTTATTGAGTTTCCTCCCACTATTGTTGATGAGAATAAATTTGCTTATGTGGAGAGTAGTTAAATTTCTATGCAAGTAGATCGTGAAAAGAATGCTTTATGTGCTGGTTATATGGTTGAATTCATTCATGATGCTACTGAAAATTATTATGAGAGAGGATCATATGCTTCTACATATTGCAATAATATCAAGTTTCCTCTCTATGTGCTTATAATCTTGAAGTTATGCTTGTTTTACCTTCCTATGCAAGTTGATTCTTATTCCCATAAGTTCTTTGCTCACAAAATCCCTATGCGTAGTAAGTGGGTTAGACTTAAATGTGCTAGTCATATTCTTCATTATGCTCTCTTTATGTTCAATTCTTATCTTTTATGTGAGCATCGTTGAAATCATCATTCCTACCTAGGGGTGTTAAACGTTAGCGCTTGTTGGGAGGCAACCCAAATTTATTTTAGTTTCTTGCTTCTTGGTTCTGTTTAGTAATAAATAAATCATCTAGCCTCTGGCTATATTTGTTTTTATGTTTTAATTAGTGTTCGTGCCAAGTAGAACCTTTGGGGAGACTTAGGTGAAGTCTTTATGATCATGCTGTAAAAAACAGAAACTTTAGCGCTCACGAGATTCGCTTCAACTGTTCACTCGAGAGTGCTATTTAGTTGATTCTTTTTGAATATGATTACTAGACAAATTCCTCAGGTCCACCAATTTATTTTAGAATTTTTGGAGTTCTAGAAGTATACGTTTGATACAGATTACTACAGACTGTTCTGTTTTTAACAGATTCTGTTTTCATTGTGTTGCTTGCTTATTTTGATGACTCTATGGCCAGTAAAATAGTTTACAAACCATAGAGAAGTTGGAATACAGTAGGTTTAACACCAATATAAATAAAGAATGAGTTCATTACAGTACCTTGAAGTGGTGTTTTGTTTTCTTTCGCTAACGGAGCTCACGAGATTTTCTGTTAAGTTTTGTGTTGTGAAGTTTTCAAGTTTTGGGTAAAGATTCGATGGACTACGGAATAAGGAGTGGCAAGATCCTAAGCTTGGGGATGCCCAAGGAACCCCAAGGTAATATTCAAGGACAACCAAGAGCCTAAGCTTGGGGATGCCCGGATGGCATCCCCTCTTTCGTCTTCGTTCATCGGTAACTTTACTTGGAGCTATATTTTTATTCACCACATGATATGTGTTTTGCTTGGAGCATCATTTTATTTTCTATAGCTTTGCTTGCTGTTTGAATAAAATACTAAGATCTTAAATTATTAAATGGGAGAGTCTTCACATAGTTGTATAATTATTCGACTACTCATTGATCTTCACTTATATCTTTCGGAGTAGTTTGTCATTTGCTCTAGTGCTTCACTTATATCCTTTTAGAGCACAATGGTGGTTTTATTTTGAAGAAATAGATGAACTCTCATGATTCACTTATATTATTTCGAGAGTCTTAAACAGCATGGTAATTTGCTTAATCCTAATATGCTAGGTATTCAAGACTAGTAAAAACTTTCTTATGAGTGTGTTGAATACTAAGAGAAGTTTGATGCTTGATGATTGTTTTGAGATATGGAGGTAGTGATATAAAAGTTGTGCTAGTTGAGTATTTGTGAATTTGAGAAATACTTGTGTTGAAGTTTGCAAGTCCTGTAGCATGCATGTATGGTAAACGTTATGTAACAAATTTGAAACATGAGGTGTTCTTTGATTGTCCTCCTTATGAGTGGCGGTCGGGGACGAGCGATGGTCTTTTCCTACCAATCTATCCCCCTAGCAGCATGCGCGTAATGCTTGGTTTTTGATGACTTGTAGATTTTCGCAATAAGTATGTGAGTTCTTTATGACTAATGTTGAGTCCATGGATTATACTCACTCTTACCTTTCCATCATTGCTAGCCTCTTCGGTACCGTGCATTGCCCTTTCTCACATTAAGATTTGGTGCAAACTTCACCGGTGCATCCAAACCCCGTGATATGATACGCTCATTCACATATAAACCTCCTTATATCTTCCTCAAAACAGCCACCATACCTACCTATTATGGCATTTCCATAGCCATTCCGAGATATATTGCCATGCAACTTTCCACCATTCCGTTTATCATGACACGTTCATCATTATCATATTGCCTTGCATGATCATGTAGTTGACATAGTATTTGTGGCAAAGCCACCGTTCATAATTCTTTCATACATGTCACTCTTGGTTCATATCATATCCCGGTACACCGCCGGAGGCATTCATATAGAGTCATACTTTGTTCTAGTATCGAGTTGTAATCATTGAGTTGTAAATAAATAGAAGTGTGATGATCATCATTTTCTAGAGCATTGTCCCAAGTGAGGAATAAAAAAAGAGATAAAGGCCATAAAAAAGAGAAGGCCCAAAAAATGAGAGAAAAAGAGAGAAGGGACAATGTTACTATCCTTTGACCACACTTGTGCTTCAAAGTAGCACCACGATCTTCATAATAGAGAGTCTCTTGTTTTGTCACTTTCATATACTAGTGGGAATTTTTCATTATAGAACTTGGCTTGTATATTCCAACAATGGGCCTCCTCAAGTGCCCTAGGTCTTCGTGAGCAAGCAAGTTGGACGCACACCCACTTAGTTTCTTTTGTTGAGCTTTCATATATTTATAGCTCTAGTGCATCCGTTGCAAGGCAATCTCTACTCCTTGCATTAACATCAATCGATGAGCATCTCCGTAGCTCATTGATTAGCCTCGTTGATGTGAGACTTTCTCCTTTTTGTCTTCTCCACATAACCCCCATCATTATATTCTATTCCACCCATAGTGCTATATCCATGGCTCACGCTCATGTATTGCGTGAAAGTTGAAAAAGTTTGAAATTACTAAAGTATGAAACAATTGCTTGGCTTGTCATCGGGGTTGTGCATGATGAGAACATTCTTGTGTGACAAAAATGGAGCATGACTAAACTATATGATTTTGTAGGGATGAACTTTCTTTGGCCATGTTATTTTGAGAGGACATAATTGCTTAGTTAGTATGCTTGAAGTATTATTACTTTTATGTCAATATGAACTTTTATCTTGAATCTTTCGGATCTGAATATTTATACCACAATTAAGAAGAATTACATTGAAATTATGCCAAGTAGCATTCCAGATCAAAAAAATTGTTTTTATCATTTACCTACTCGAGGACGAGCAGGAATTAAGCTTGGGGATGCTGATACGTCTCCAATGTATCTATAATTTTTGATTGTTCCATGCTATTATATTATCTGTTTTGGATGTTTTATGGGCTTTACTATGCAATTTTATAATATTTTTGGGACTAACCTATTAACCCAGAGCCCAGTGCCAATTTCTGTTTTCCCCTTGTTTTAGTGTTTCGCAGAAAAGGAATATCAAACGGAGTCCAAACGGAATGAAACCTACGGGAGCGTGATTTTCGGAACGGAAGCAATCCAAGGGACTTGGAGTGCACGTCAGGGAATAACGAGGAAGGCACGAGGCAGGGGGTCCGCCCACCCCCCTGGGCGTGCCCTCCACCCTCGTGGGCCCCTCGTGGCTCCCCTGACGTATTTCTTCCTCCTATATATACCAATATACCCTAAAACCTTCGGGGGAAAGAATAGATCGGGAGTTCCGCCGCCGCAAGCCTCTGTAGCCACCAAAAACCAATCGGGACCCTGTTCCGGCACCCTGCCGGAGAGGGGATCCCTCACCGGTGGCCATCTTCATCATCCCGGCGCTCTCCATGACGAGGAGGGAGTGGTTCACCCTCGGGGCTGAGGGTATGTACCAGTAGCTATGTGTTTGATCTCTCTCTCTCTCTCGTGTTCTTGAGGTGACATGATCTTGATGTATCGCGAGCTTTGCTATTATAGTTGGATCTTATGATGTTTCTCCCCCTCTACTCTCTTGTAATGGATTGAGTTTTCCCTTTGAAGTTATCTTATCGGATTGAGTCTTTAAGGATTTGAGAACACTTGATGTATGTCTTGCCGTGCTTATCTGTGGTGACAATGGGATATCACGTGATCCACTTGATGTATGTTTTGGTGATCAACTTGCGGGTTTCGCCCATGAACCTATGCATAGGGGTTGGCACACGTTTTCGTCTTGACTCTCCGGTAGAAACTTTGGGGCACTCTTTGAAGTACTTTGTGTTGGTTTGAATAGATGAATCTGAGATTGTGTGATGCATATCGTATAATCATACCCATGGATACTTGGGGTGACAATGGAGTATCTAGGTGACATTAGGGTTTTGGTTGATTTGTGTCTTAAGGTGTTATTCTAGTATGAACTCTTGAATAGATTGATCTGAAAGAATAACTTTGAGGTGGTTTCGTACCCTACCATAATCTCTTCGTTTGTTCTCCGCTATTGGTGACCTTGTCACTAGCATAATTAGCATCCGAGAATCCAACTAGATCAAACTCTTAGCCCTTTGGATACCATAATCCTAGTGTTGGGGTGTAAGCCAAGTATCGAAGAATTCGCTTCACAACTAAGTGATGCAATTCCTTTGGTGCCGCTTGGAATCGGGCACACATGCAAACACTAGGCATGATATCTGGCCTAGATGCACATAAATAAAGTAAAGAACCAATCATGGAGCGGTATACCTTTTGATCAAACTCTTTAACATTGGCGTCAGGACCCAGATGACTTTTGGTTGGCATTGGCGTTGTTTAACCTTTGCAGTCTTGCATTCGAAACTTCTTCAGGCAGTGTTTGAGGTATTTCTCTTGAGATATAAAGATGTCGTTGCTTTGCTGACGAATTTGAAGACCAAGGAAGAACTTCATCTCACCCATCATGGACATCTGATATTGCTCTTGCATCATGTGTCCAAACTCATCACTGTATTTCTGGTTAGTGCAGCCGAAGATAATGTCATCCACATAAATTTGGCAGACAAACAGTTCACCATCATATCTCTTCGTGAAGAGTGTGGGATCTAGGGAACCAGGTTTGAAGCCTTTGCTCTTCAGGAAGTCTATGAGTGTGCCATACCAAGCACGAGGGGCTTGTTTGAGGCCATACAGTGCCTTGTTGAGCTTGTATACCATATCAGGATGTTTTGGATCTTCAAAGCCAGGAGGTTGTGCAACATACACTTCTTCTTCAATCTTGCCGTTGAGAAAGGCACTCTTCACATCCATTTGATACAGAAGGATGTTATGATGCTTTGCATTGGCTAGCAGTATGCGAATGGCTTCAAGCCTAGCCACAGGAACAAATGTTTCATCGAAGTCAATCCCTTCAACTTGAGTGTATCCTTGAGCAACGAGACGAGCCTTGTTTCTGACAACTTGACCATGCTCATCTTGCTCGTTGCGATATATCCATTTGGTGCCTATTATGTTGTGCTTGCGAGGTCAGGACGCTTGACTAATTCCCACACATTGTTCAGCTTGAACTGTTGAAGCTCTTCTTGCATAGCTTGAATCCATGAAGGCTTCAGCAACTTTCTTGGGTTCAGATATTGAGACAAATGCAAAGTGCCCACAGAAATTTGCTAGCTGTGTTGCTCTAGAACGAGTGAGTGGACCAGGTGCATTGATGCTATCAATTATCTTCTCAATCTGTACTTCATTTGCAACACGAGGATGAAGTGGACGAAGATTTTGCTCTTGCTGATCATTGTCTTCATTTGGAGGATTGGCTTCAGGTTGAGCATTGTCTTCAGGTTGATTAGGCGCAGAGATGATAAGTTCTTCTTCAGCCTGAGCTTCAGATGGTATGATTTCTCCAGTTCCCATGAGCTTGATGGACTCACTAGGTGGAACTTCATCTAGCACATTTGGCAGGTGCTCTCTTTGCGAGCCGTTAGTCTCATCGGACCGCACATCTACAGTTTCAACCACTTTATAGTGAAAGAGGTTGAAGACTCTGTAGGAGTGCGAATCCTTTTCGTAACCAAGCATAAAACCTTCATGTGCTTTCGGTGCAAATTTTGAAGTGTGATGTGGATCCTTGATCCGGCACCTAGCACCAAATACTCTGAAGTAACTGACATTTGGCTTCTTACCAGTTAGGAGTTCATAGGATGTCTTCTTCAGAAGCTTGTGAAGATAAACACGGTTATGACATGGCATGCAGTATCAATGGCTTCGGGCCAGAACTTTCTTGGAGTCTTGTATTCATCAAGCATCGTCCGAGCCATCTCAATGAGTGTTCTGTTCTTGCGCTCCACGATGCCATTCTGCTGAGGTGTGTACAGAGCTGAGAACTCATGAGTGATGCCCAATGTGTCCAAGTAAAGGTCGAGGCTGGTGTTCTTGAATTCTGTGCCGTTGTCACTTCTGATATGCTTGATCTTGACACCATAGTTCGTCATGGCATGGTTGGCGAAGCGTCTGAAGACATCCTGCACTTCAGTCTTGTAGAGGATTATATGCACCCATGTATATCTTGAATAATCATCAACTATGACGAAGCCATAGAGGCAAGCAGTGGTAGTAAGAGTAGAGTAGTGAGTAGGGCCAAATAAGTCCATGTGTAGCAGCTCGAAGGGTTGAGATGTCGTCATGATTGTCTTCGAGGGATGCTTGGCCCTCGTCATCTTTCCAGCTTCGCAGGCACCACACAGATGATCTTTCTTGAACTTGACGCCCTTGATGCCAACGACGTGTTTCTTCTTTGCGAGAGTGTACAGGTTCCTCATGCCAGCATGCCCTAGCCTCCGATGCCAGAGCCAGCACTCTGAAGCTTTTGCTAGAAGACATACGGCTAGCTGTGGTCCTGCTGAGAAATCTACCATGTACAAATCATCTTTCCGATACCCTTCAAAGACTAGAGACTTGTCAGATCCATTAGAACAAGGCAACGATACTTTCCAAATATCACAATCATGTTCAAGTCACAAAGCATTGAGACAGACATTAAGTTGAAACCAAGGGATTCAACAAGCATCACTTTATCCATGTGCTGATCCTTTGAGATTGCAACTCTACCTAGACCCAATACCTTGCTTTTACCAGTGTCAGCAAATGTGATGTGGCTCTTGTCAGATGGACGTAAGGTTGAGTCCATGAGAAGACTTCTATCACCGGTCATGTGATTAGTGCATCCACTGTCCATAATCCATTCTGAAGCATGTGGTATCATACCCTACAGTACAGTTAGGGGGATAGGCTTCACCAAGAGTATTGTGAAGCATAAACATTTGACGGACAAGAGGATTATCAAAGCTCAGATCTAGGTTAGGACTGATAGGATGATTGGCAAGCGATTCAGGAACAAAATACATAGTAAGACCATTTGGGAATTTTAACTTGCGCCCCACAAGATGTTTTAGGTCCCCAGCAATAGCATCAGACGCCTTTGATTTCTGGCTGGAGACCTTTCCCTGCAAAAGAGAGTTAATTTTTCTTAACCACCCACATTTTTAGGGGTGGTTTCGAAGCAATGAGTCTAAGTGCAGCATCTGAGAACTTTGGCTTTGGAGCCCTAGCAAATAGCCTTGCAGGAGGAGAATACTACTCATATGAATAAGCAGAAAAGTTCTTAGTTTTATGAACATAGCGGTTTGAAGAAACACGCTCATATTCATACGTCTGAGTATGATTTCCCTGGAAAAAATTGGTGATAGGGTGACTCAGGTGAGTCCTCTGTCTGTATGAAGCCTTTGGGCCATATGAAGCCTTTGGTCTGGAGTTTATCTTCTTCCCTTGTTGTGTCATGATGACATTTACAGGAAGATTCTCAAGACAACTTTTAGGTACCCAGATCTTCTTCATAGGTGGTCCATTCCTGCAGTTAGTACCAATATACCTGGCAAACACTTCACCAGTCTGATTCTTAAACAGTTTATAGTTTGCATCAAAGGATCCATCAATGACAATTGGGTTAGCACAAGTGAAGCCAGACAAGGTGGATGGGTCCACTGAAGGTCCCTTTGCAGCAACCCATGTGGTTTTGGGGTACTTCTTAGGCTTCCAGTAAGAGCCATCAACATTCATTTTCCTCTCGAACCCAACACCCTCTTTCCTAGGGTTTTGGTTTAGAATCTGCTTTTTGAGGACATCACATAGTGTCTGATGCCCTTTGAGACTTTTGTACATCCCTGTCTCAAACAATGTCTTCAACCTAGCATTTTCATCAGCAATAGTAGTGGCATCCTCAGCAGAGGGGTTAGTTACCACATCAGCAGTTGAAGATATAGCAACAGTAGCAGCAGTAGAACATTCAGCACAGAAGTAGCGTTATCACGCTCAAGGCATTTTAGGCATGGTGGTTCAAATCCTTCCTGAGCGGGACTGATCTGTTGAGCGCGAAGTGACTCATTTTCTTTTTGAAGATCTTCATGAACTGCTCTCAATTTCTCTAGTTCTTGCTTCCTATGAAGATAATCATAGGAGAGCTTTTCATGAGTTGTTGAGAGCGATTCATGACGACTTTCAAGTTCCTCGTACTTAACATGAAGATTTTTTATGTCTTCAATTAAGGACTGAGATCGGGTCATTTCCGCGTCCAATAGACCATCGCTTTTGTCTAACAGTTTTTGAATATGTTCCATAGCCTTCTGTTGTTCAGTTGCAATTTTAGCAAGTATTTTGTAGCTGGGTTTGGATTCACAATCAGAGTCATCTTCACTTGATGTTTGAAAGTAAGCATCGCGTGAGTTTACCTTGGCACCACGTGCCATGAAGCAGTAGGTGGGAGCAGAGTCGTCCTTGTCATTAGCATCAGCGTTGGTGACGGAGCCATTGTCTTCAGTGCTGAAGATGGACTTGGCAACGTAGGCTGTGGCTAGAGCCAGACTTGCAACGCCAAAGTCGGACTCCTCCTCAGACTCCACCTCTGCCTCCTCAGAACCAGACTCCTCCTCTGAATCCATCTCCTTGCCAACAAAAGCACGAGCCTTGCCAGATGAGCTCTTCTTATGTGATCAAGACTTGGAGGAAGACTTGGAAGAAGACTTTGAGGATTTCTTCTTCTTCTTGTCATCAGAATCATATTCCTTGCTCTTCTTCTTGTTGTTGTTCTCATTGTCCCATTGTGGACACTCAGAGATGTAGTGACCAGGTTTCTTGCACTTGTGGCATGTTCTCTTCTTGTGGTCAGTGGAAGCTTCATCATTTCTCAAGCTGGATCCTGAAGACTTTTTGAAGCCTTTCTTCTTGGTGAATTTCTGGAACTTCTTCACAAGCATAGCAAGTTCCTTTCCAATGTCTTCAGGATCCCCAGAACTGCAGTCAGATTCTTCTTCAGATGAGGAAACAGCCTTTGCCTTCAAAGCGCGAGTTCGGCCATAGTTGGGACCATAGATGTCTCTTTTCTCAGATAGCTAAAACTCATGTGAGTTGAGCCTCTCAAGTATGTCAGACGGATCGAGTGTCTTGAAGTCAGGGCGTTCTTGAATCATCAGGGCTAGGGTGTCAAACGAGCTGTCAAGTGATCTCGGGAGTGTCTTGACGATTTCATGCTTGGTGATCTCAGTGGCGCCGAGAGCATGGAGCTCATTTGTGATATCAGTGAGGCGATCAAACGTGAGCTGAACATTCTCATTGTCATTTCTCTTGAAGCGGTTGAAGAGGTTGCGAAGGACACTGAACCTTTGATCTCTCTGGGTTGAGACGCCTTCGTTGACCTTGGAGAGCCAGTCCCAGGCTAGCTTCGACGTTTCCAGAGCACTCACACGGCCATACTGTCCTTTGGTCAGATGACCACAGATGATGTTCTTGGCAGTAGAATCCAGTTGAACGAACTTCTTGACATCAGCAGGGGTGACACCTTCACCAGTCTTGGGAACGCCGTTCTTGACGACATACCATAGATCGACATCAATGGCTTCAAGATGCATGCGCATCTTATTCTTCCAGTAGGGGTAATCAGTGCCATCGAAGACAGGGCACACAGCGGAGACTTTGATTATCCCTGCAGTCGACATAGCTAAAACTCCAGGTGGTTAAACTGAATCACACAGAACAAGGGAGTACCTTGCTCTGATACCAATTGAAAGTGCTAGTTATCGAATAGAGGGGGGTGAATAGGCGATTTTTATGAAAGTCTTCAAAACATGGGAGTTTCGAAGACAAACAATAGAAATGAACCTATTGACATGCAGTGGAAGGTAGACTACACTAGTCAAGCCATAGTCAAGCAAGTAATGAAGCTAAAGCACGAAGACTATTAGCAGCTAGGTAGTATGGATCAAGATGGAAGAGAGTATGAAGCCAAACACAATAGTCGTCACACAGTGAAGTCAAATAGATAATTCAAGCAGGCAATGACTTCATGAAGACAAACTGTAAGTAGAAAGAGAGAGAGAGAGAGAGAGAGAGAGAGAGAGAGAGAGAGAAGATAGAACCAGTTGCTTGGTGAGGACAGTGATTTGTTGGACCAGTTCCAGTTGTTGTGACAACTGTACGTCTGGTTAGGGAGGCTGAGATTTAACTCAGAAGACCGCGTCTTCACCTTATTCCCCTTGAGCTAAGGACACCTAGTCCCCGTCCAATCACTCTGGTAAGTCTTCAAGGTAGACTTACAAACCTTCATAGACTTCGTTCACCGGCAATCCACAATGACTCTTGGATGCTCAGAACGCGACGCCTAACCGGCTTGAGGATTCACAGCCCTCAAGTGTAACAAGTCTTCAGGTCACGCAGACAGACAGATTTCAATGATGCCAAACACTCTTTGGGCTCTGGGTGTTTTGGGCTTTGTCCTCGCAAGGATCTCTCTCTCAAATGCTTCGGAGGTGGATTGCTATCAAACGACAAAAGTCATGCACTAACTCTGAGCAGCCACCAATTTATGGTGTAGGGGGTGGGCTATTTATAGCCACTAGGCAACCTGACCTGATTTGTCCGAAATTGCCCTGGGTCACTAAGGAACTGACATGTGTTCCAACGGTCAGATTTCAAACACACACGACAGCTTAACTTGGGCTACAAGTAAAGCTGACTCATCCAGCTCTGGATAAGATTTGCTCTCATTGTCTTTGCTCGAAGACTTAGGATTTGGTTGAGCATCACTTCAGTCACTCTGACTTTGTTCACTTGGACCCCACTTAACAGTACGATGGTCCCTATGACTCAACAAAGAAGAAAAGGAAACTAGGAAACAGCTATGTCTTCGCACTCCATAGTCTTCACGTGAATGTCTTCTTGAGTCATAATCTTCGTTGTGAATATCTTCACATACCACCATTGTCTTCAATGTCTTCACACATTTTTAGGGGTCATCTCTGGTAGGTAAACCGAATCAATGAGGGACTACTACCTATGTTATCCTGCAATTCTCACAAACACATTAGTCCCTCAACCAGGTTTCTCGTCAATACTCCAAAACCAACTAGGGGTGGCACTAGATGCACTTACACATTCGACTACATCAACCACATTAAGTAAACGCTTCCGCTTTCGGTCTACGAGGGTACGTGGACACACTCTCCCCCTCTCATTGCTATGCATCTCCTAGATAGATCTTGGGTGATTGTAGGAATTTTATTGAAATTGCATGCTACATTCCCCAACACATTGTAACCCCGGGGGGGCAGCCTATAAGACCCCCCGGTGCTCCTCCATGCAGAGGGGTTCAGCTCAGTCGACTCTTTAGCCACACACACATTCACATCCATCTACACGGCGAGGGAGCGGCCTATGCACTGTCCTGTCTTTCTTCCTCCCCAAAACAGCTCTAGGAGCAAACCTGTATCATCCTCATATAAACCACAATCTGCAGGACTGGGTTGTTATCTCTCCGGAGAGCCCCAAACCTAGGTATGTCTTGTGTCTCATGCTCACTCCTACCAACTGTTGGGTAATGTAGTAATTTCAAAAAAAATCCTACGCACACGCAAGATCATGGTGATGCATAGCAACGAGAGGGGGGAGTATTGTCCACGTACCCTCGTAGACCGTAACTGGAAGCGTTATGACAACGCGGTTGATGTAGGCATATGTCTTCATGATCGACCGATCCTAGCACCGAAGGTATGGCACCTCCGCGATCTACACATGTTCGGCTCGATAACGTCCCACGAACTCACGATCCAGTAGAGTGTTGGGGAAGAGCTTCGTCGGCACGACGGCTTGATGACGGTGATAATGAAGCTACCGGCGCAGGGCTTCGCCTAAGCACTATGACAGTATGACCGAGGTGGATTATGGTGGAGGGGGCACCGCACACGGCTAAAAGATCAATGATCAACTTGTGTATCTATGGGGTGCCCCCCTCCCCCGTATATAAAGGAGTGGAGGAGGGGGAGGGGGCCGGCCACCTAGGCGTGCCCCAAGGGGAGTCCTACTCCCACCGGGAGTAGGATTCCCCCCCTTCCCTAGTTGGATTAGGAGAGAAGGAAGGGGAGGAAGGCGGAAGGAAAGGGGGGCCGGCCCCCATCCCAATTCGGATTGGGCTTGGGGGGCGCGCCCCCTCCTTTGCTCCCTTCTCCTCTCTCCCACTATGGCCCGATAAGGCCCATATACCTCCCGGGGGGTCCGGTAACCTCCCGGTACACCGGTAAATGCCCGATCTCACCCGGAACCATTCTGATGTCCAAATATAGTCGCCAATATATCGATCTTTATGTCTCGACCATTTTGAGACTCCTCATGTCCATGATCATATCCGGGACTCCGAACTACCTTCGTTACATCAAAACACATAAACTCATAATATGATCGTCACCGAACGTTCAGCGTGCGGACCCTACGGGTTCGAGAACTATGTAGACATGACCGAGACACGTCTCCGGTCAATAACCAATAGCAGAACCTAGATGCTCGTATTGCCTCCTACATATTCGATGAAGACCTTTATCGGTCAAACCGCATGACAACATACATTGTTCCCTTTGTCATCGATATGTTACTTGCCCCAGATTCGATCGTCGGTATCTCAATACCTAGTTCAATCTCGTTACCGGCAAGTCTCTTTACTCATTCCGTAATGCATCATCCCGCAACGAACTCATTAGTCATATTGCTTGCAAGGCTTATAGTGATGTGCATTACCGAGAGGGCTCAGAGATACCTCTCCGACAATCGGAGTGACAAATCCTAATCTTGATCTATGCCAACTCAACAAGTACCATCGGAGACACCTGTAGAGCACCTTTATAATCACCCAGTTACGTTGTGACGTTTGGTAGCACTCAAAGTGTTCCTCCGGTATTCGGGAGTTGCATAATCTCATAGTCACAGGAACATGTATAAGTCATGAAGAAAGCAATAGCAATATAATTAAACGATCAAGTGCTAAGCTAACGGAATGGGTCAAGTCAATCACGTCATTCTCTAATGATGTGATCCCGTTAATCAAATGACAACTCATGTCTATGGCTAGGAAACTTAACCATCTTTGATTCAACGAGCTAGTCAAGTAGAGGCATACTAGTGACACTCTGTTTGTCTATGTATTCACACATGTACTAAGTTTCCGGTTAATACAATTCTAGCATGAATAATAAACATTTATCATGATATAAGGAAATATAAATAACAACTTTATTATTTCCTCTAGGTCATATTTCCTTCAGTCTCCCACTTGCACTAGAGTCAATAATCTAGAATACACCGTAATGATTCTAACACCCATGGAGTCTTGGTGTTGATCATGTTTTGCTCGTGAGAGAGGCTTAGTCAACGGGTCTGCAACATTCAGATCCGTATGTATCTTGCAAATCTCTATGTCTCCCTCCTTGACTTGATCGCGGATGGAATGGAAGCGTCTCTTGATGTGCTTGGTTCTCTTGTGAAATCTGGATTCCTATGCCAAGGCAATTGCACCAGTATTGTCACAAAATATTTTCATTGGACCCGATGCACTAGGTATGACACCTAGATCGGATATGAACTCCTCATCTGGACTCCTTCATTTGCTGCTTCCAAAGCAGCTATGTACTCTGCTTCACACGTAGATCCCGCCACAACGCTTTGCTTAGAACTGCACCAACTGACAGCTCCACCGTTCAATATAAATACGTATCCGGTTTGTGACTTAGAGTCATCCGGATCAGTGTCAAAGCTTGCATCAACGTAACCATTTATGATGAGCTCTTTGTCACCTCCATAAACGAGAAACATGTCCTTAGTCCTTTTCAGGTATTTCAGGATGTTCTTGACCGTTGTCCAGTGATCCACTCCTGGATTACTTTGGTACCTCCCTGCTAAACTAATAGCAAGGCACACATCAAGTCTGGTACACAGCATTGCATACATGATAGAGCCTATGGCTGAAGCATAGGGAACACCTTTCATTTTCTCTCTATCTTCTGCAGTGGTCGGGCATTGAGTCTGACTCAACTTCACACCTTGTAACACGGGCAAGAACCCTTTCTTTGCTTGATCCATTTTGAACTTCTTCAAAACTTTATCAAGGTATGTGCTTTGTGAAAGTCCAATTAAGCGTCTTGATCTATCTCTATAGATCTTGATGCCCAATATATAAGCAGCTTCACCGAGGTCTTTCATTGAAAAACTCTTATTCAAGTATCCTTTTATGCTATCGAGAAATTTTGTATCATTTCCAATCAACAATATGTCATCCACATATAATATCAGAAATGCTACAGAGCTCCCACTCACTTTCTTGTAACTACAGGCTTCTCCAAAAGTCTGTATAAAACCATATGCTTTGATCACACTATCGAAATGTTTATTCCAACTCCGAGATGCTTGCACCAGTCAATAAATGGATCACTGGAGCTTGCACACTTTGTTAGAATCCTTTGGATCGATAAAACCTTCAGGTTGCATCATATACAACTCTTCTTCCAGAAATCCATTCAGGAATGCAGTCTTTACATCAATTTGCCAAATTTCATAATCATAAAATGCGGCAATTGCTAACATGATTCGGACGGGCTTAAGCATCGCTACGGGTGAGAAGGTCTCATCATAGTCAACTCCTTGAACTTGTCGAAAACCTTTCGCAACAAGTCGAGCTTTGTAGACAGTAACATTACCGTCAGCGTCAGTCTTCTTCTTGAAGATCCATTTATTCTCGATATCTTGCCGATCAACGGGCAAGTCAACCAAACTCCACACTTTGTTCTCATACATGGATCCTATCTCAGATTTCATGGCCTCAAGCCATTTTGCGGAATCTGGGCTCATCATCGCTTCCTCATAGTTCGTAGGTTCGTCATGGTCAAGTAACATGACCTCCAGAACAGGATTACCGTACCACTCTGGTGCGGATCTTACTCTGGTTGACCTACGAGGTTCGGTAGTAACTTGATCTGAAGTTGATCATCATCATTAGCTTCCTCACTAATTGGTGTAGGAGTCATAGGAACATATTTTTGTGATGAACTACTTTCCAATAAGGGAGCAGGTACAGTTACCTCATCAAGTTCTACTTTCCTCCCACTCACTTCTTTCGAGAGAAACTCTTTCTCTAGAAAGGGTCCATTCTTAGCAACAAATGTCTTGCCTTCGGATCTGTGATAGAAGGTGTACCCAACAGTCTCCTTTGGGTATCCTATGAAGACACATTTCTCCGATTTGGGTTCGAGCTTATCAGGTTGAAGCTTTTTCAGATAAGCATCACAACCCCAAACTTTAAGAAACGACAACTTTGGCTTCTTGCCAAACCACAGTTCATAAGGTGTCGTCTCAACGGATTTAGATGGTGCCCTATTTAATGTGAATGCAGCCGTCTCTAAAGCATAACCCCAAAATGATAGCGGCAAATCAGTAAGAGACATCATAGATCGTACCATATCTAGTAAAGTACAATTACGACGTTCGGACACACCATTACGCTGTGGTGTTCCGGGTGTCGTGAGTTGCAAAACTATTCCGCATTGTTTCAAATGAAAACTAAACTCGTAACTCAAATATTCTCCTCCACGATCAGATCGTAGAAAATTTATTTTCTTGTTACGATGATTTTCCACTTCACTCTGAAATGCTTTGAACTTTTCAAATGTTTCAGACTTATGTTTCATCAAGTAGATATACCCATATCTGCTCAAATCATCTGTGAAGGTGAGAAAATAACGATATCCGCCATGAGCCTCAACATCCATCGGACCACATACATCAGTATGTATGATTTCCAACAAATCTGTTGCTCGCTCCATTGTTCCGGAGAACGGCGTTTTAGTCATCTTGCCCATGAGGCATGGTTCGCAAGTACCAAGTGATTCATAATCAAGTGATTCCAAAAGTCCATCAGAATGGAGTTTTTTCATGCGCTTTACACCAATATGACCTAAACGGCAGTGCCACAAATAAGTTGCACTATCATTACCAACTCTGCATCTTTTGGCTTCAATATTATGAATATGTGTATCACTACTATCGAGATTCAACATAAATAGACCACTCTTCAAGGGTGCATGACCATAAATATATTACTCATATAAATAGAACAACCATTATTCTCTTATTTAAATGAATAACCGTCTCGCATCAAAAAAGATCCAGATATAATGTTCATGCTCAACGCTGGCACCAAATAACAATTATTCTAGTCTAAAACTAATCCCGAAGGTAGATGTAGAGGTAGCGCGCCGACCGCGATCACATCGACTTTGGAACCATTTCCCACGCGCATCGTCACCTCGTCCTTAGCCAATCTTTGCTTAATCCGTAGTCCCTGTTTCGAGTTGCAAATATTAGCAACAGAACCAGTATCAAATACCCAGGCACTACTGCGAGCATTAGTAAGGTACACATCAATAACATGTATATCACATATACCTTTGTTCACCTTGCCATCCTTCTTATCTGCCAAATACTTGGGGCAGTTCCGCTTCCAGTGACCAGTCCCTTTACAGTAGAAGCACTCAGTCTCAGGCTTAGGTCTAGACTTGGGCTTATTCACTTGAGGAGCAACTTCCTTGTCGTTCTTCTCTTTACCCTTTTTCTTGAAACTAGTGGTCTTGTTGACCATCAACACTTGATGCTCCTTCTTGATTTCTACCTCCGTGGCCTTTAGCATTGCGAAGAGCTCGGGAATTGTCTTATCCATCCCTTGCATATTATAGTTCATCACGAAGCTCTTGTAGCTTGGTGGCAGTGATTGAAGAATTCTGTCAATGACACTATCAACAGGAAGATTAACTCCCAGTTGAATCAAGTGATTGTTATACCCAGACATTTTGAGTATTTGCTCACTGACAAAGCTATTCTCCTCCATCTTGCAGCTGTAGAACTTATTGGAGACTTCATATCTCTCAATCCGGGCATTTGCTTGAAATATTAACTTCAACTCCTGGAACATCTCATATGCTCCATGACGTTCAAAACGTCGTTGAAGTCCCGGCTCTAAGCCGTAAAGCATGGCACACTGAACTATCGAGTAGTCATCAGCTTTGCTCTGCCAGACGTTCATAACATCTGGCGTTGCTCCTACAGCGGTGCTTCCAAGACGTAATTCTTCTGTGTAGCAATGAGGATAATCCTCAAGTTACGGACCCAATCCGTGTAGTTGCTACCATCATCTTTCAACTTAGCTTTCTCTAGGAACGCATTAAAATTCAATGGAACAACAGCACGGGCCATCTATCTACAACAACATAGACATGCAAAATACTATCAGGTACTAAGTTCATGATAAATTAAAGTTCAATTGATCAAATTACTTAAGAACTCCCACTTAGATAGACATCCCTCTAATCATCTAAGTGATCACGTGATCCATATCAACTAAACCATGTCCGATCACCACGTGAGATGGAGTACTTTTCAATGCTGAACATCACTATGTTGATCATATGTACCATATGATTCACGCTCGACCTTTCAGTCTCAGTGTTCCGAGGCCATATCTGCATATGCTAGGCTCGTCAAGTTTAACCCGAGTATTCTGCGTGTGCAAAACTGGCTTGCACCCATTGTATGTGAACGTAGAGCTTATCACACCCGATCATCACGTGGTGTCTCGGCACGACGAACTTTCGCAATGGTCCATACTCAGGGAGAACATTATACCTTCAAATTTAGTGAGAGATCATCTTATAATGCTACCGTCAAACTAAGCAAAATAAGACGCATAAAGGATAAACATCACATGCAATCAATATAAGTGATATGATATGGCCATCATCATCTTGTGCCTTTGATCTCCATCTCCAAAGCACCGTCATGATTGAAGGAAATATGCCCTAGAGGCAATAATAAAGTTATTATTTATTTCCATATATCATGATAAATGTCTATTATTCGTGCTAGAATTGTATTAACCGGAAACATAATACATGTGTGAATACATAGACAAACATAGTGTCACTAGTATGCCTCTACTTGACTAGCTCGTTGATCAAAGATGGTTGAGTTTCCTAGCCATGGACATGAGTTGTCATTTGATTTATGGGATCACATCATTAGGAGAATGATGTGATTGACTTGACCCATTCTGTTAGCTTAGCAATTGATCGTTTAGTATGTTGCTATTGCTTTCTTCATGACTTATACATGTTCCTATGACTATGAGATTATGCAACTCCCGTTTACCGGAGGAACACTTTGTGTGCTACCAAACGTCACAATGTAACTGGGTGATTATAAAGGTGCTCTACAGGTGTCTCCGAAGGTACTTGTTGAGTTGGCGTATTTCGAGATTAGGATTTGTCACTCCGATTGTCGGAGAGGTATCTCTGGGCCCACTCGGTAATGCACATCACTATAAGCCTTGCAAGCATTGTAACTAATGAGTTAGTTGCGGGATGATATATTACGGAACGAGTAAAGAGACTTGCCGGTAACGAGATTGAACTAGGTATTGAGATACCGACGATCGAATCTCGGGCAAGTAACATGCCGATGACAAAGGGAACAACGTATGTTGTTATGCGGTTTGACCGATAAAGATCTTCGTAGAATATATGTAGGAGCCAATATGATCATCCAGGTTCCGCTATTGGTTATTGACCGGAGACGTGTCTCGGTCATGTCTACATAGTTCTCGAACCCGTAGGTTCCGCACGCTTAACATTCGGTGATGATTTGTATTATGAGTTTATGTGTTTTGATGTACCAAAGGTAGTTTGGAGTCCCAAATGAGATCGGGGACATGACGAGGAGTCTCGAAATGGTCGAGAAGTAAAGATCGATATATTGGACGACAATATTCGGACATCGGAAAGGCTCCGAGTGATTCGGGTATTTTTCGGAGTACCGGAGAGTTACGGGAATTCGCCGGGGAGTATATGGGCCTTATTGGGCTTTAGGGGAAAGAGAGAGGAGAGGCTGCGCGCCCCCCCAAGGCCTAGTCCTAATTGGACTAGGGGGAGGGGCGACGCCCCCTCCTTCCTTCTCTTCTCTCTTCCCTTTCCTTGACTCCTACTCATACTACTTGGAAGGGGGGAATCCTACTCCCGGTGGGAGTAGGACTCCTCCAGGGCGCGCCATAGGGGCCGACCCTCTCCCCCCTCCTCCACTCCTTTATATACGTGGCCAGGGGGCACCCCATAGACACAACAATTAATCTCTTGATCTCTTAGCCGTGTGTGGTGCCCCCCTCCACCATATTCCACCTCGATCATATCGTAGCGGTGCTTAGGCGAAGCCCTGCGTCGGTAGCAACATCATCACCGTTATCACGCCGTCGTGCTGACGGAACTCTCTCGTGAAGCTCTGCTGGATCGGAGTTCGCGGGACATCATCGAGCTGAACATGTGCTGAACTCGGAGGTGCACACATAGGTTTTATGCGTAGATGTTATATGCACGAGTAGAACACAAGTGAGTTGTGGGTGATACAAGTCATACTACTTACCATTACTTTGGTTCGGCGGTATTGTTGGATGAAGCGGCCCGGACCGACATTACGCGTACGCTTACGCGAGACTGGTTTTACCGCCGTGCTTTGCACACAGGTGACTAGCGGGTGTCAGTTTCTCCAACTTTAGTTGAATCGAGTGTGGCTACGCCCGGTCCTTGAGAAGGTTAAAACAGCAGTAACTTGACAAACTATCGTTGTGGTTTTGATGCGTAGGTAAGAACGGTTCTTGCTCAGCCCGTAGCAGCCACGTAAAACTTGCAACAACAAAGTAGAGGACATCTAACTTGTTTTTGCAGGGCATGTTGTGATGTGATATGGTCAAGACATGATGCTAAATTTTATTGTATGAGATGATCATGTTTTGTTGAAGTTATCGGCAACTGGCAGAAGCCTTATGGTTGTCTCTTTATTGCATAAGATGCAAGTGCCAAATAATTGCTTTACTTTATCGCTATGCGATAACAATAGTTGCAAGAGCAATAGTTGGCGAGACGACCATGTGACGACACATTGATATAGATCAAGATGATGGAGATCATGGTGTCATGCCGGTGACGATGGAGATCATGACGATGCTTTGGAGATGGAGATCAAAGGCACAAGATGATGATGGCCATATCATGTCACATATTTTGATTGCATGTGATGTTTATCTTTTATACATCTTATTTTGCTTAGTTCGACGGTAGCATTATAAGATGATCTCTCACTAAATTTCAAGGTATAAGTGTTCTCCCTAAGTATGCACCGTTGCGAAAGTTCTTCGTGCTGAGACACCACGTGATGATCGGGTGTGATAAGCTCTACGTTCAAATACAACGGGTGCAAGACAGTTTTGCACACGCGGAATACTCAGGTTAAACTTGATGAGCCTAGCATATGCAGATATGGCCTCGGAACACTGGAGACCGAAAGGTCGAGCATGAATCATATAGGAGATATGATCAACATAGTGATGTTCACCATTGAAAACTACTCCATCTCACGTGATGATCGGACATGGTTTAGTTGATTTGGATCATGTGATCACTTAGATGATTAGAGGGATGTCTATCTAAGTGGGAGTTCTTTAATAATTTGATTAACTATTTATCATGAACTTAGTCCTAGTAGTATTTGCATATCTATGCTGTAGATCAATAGCTCACGATGTAACTCCCCGTTTATTTTATATGTTCCTAGAGAAATATAAGTTGAAAGATGTTAGTAGCAATGGTGCGGACTTGGTCTGTGATCTGAGGATTTTCCTTATTGCTACACAGAATAATTATGTCCTTGATGCACCGCTAGGTGACAGACCTATTGCAGGAGCAGATGCAGACGTTATGAACGTTTTGACAAAAGCTCGGTATGATGACTACTTGATAGTTTAGTGCACCATGCTTTACGGCTTAAAACCGGGACTTCAAAAATGTTTTGAACGTCATGGAGCATATAAGATGTTCCAAGAGTTGAAATTGGTATTTCATACTCATGCCCGTGTCGAGAGGTATGAGACATCTGACAGTACTTTGCCTACAAGATGGAGGAGAATAGCTCAACCAGTGAGCATGTGCTCAGATTGTCTGAGTACTACAATCACTTGAATCAAGTGGGAGTTAATCTTCCAGATAAGATAGTGATTGACAGAGTTCTCTAGTCACTATCACCAAGTTACTAGAACTTCATGATGAACTATAATATTGAAGGGATAATGGAAATGATTCCCAAGCTCTTCGTGATGCTGAAATCGACGAAGGTAGAAATCAAGAAAAGCATCAAGTGTTGATGGTTGACAAGACAACTAGTTTCAAGAAAAGGGGCAAAGGGAAGAAGGGGAACTTCAAGAAGAACGGCAAGCAAGTTGCTGCTCAAGTGAAGAAGCCCATGTCGGGACCTAATCCTGAGACTAAGTGCTTCTACTGCAAAGGGACTGGTCACTGGAAGCGGAACTGCCCCAAGTATTTGGCGGATAAGAAGGATGGCAAAGTGAACAAAGGTATGTTTGATATACATGTTATTGATGTGTACTTTACTAGTGTTTATAGCAACCCCTTAGTATTTGATACTAGTTCAGTTGTTAAGATTAGTAACTCGAAACGGAAGTTGCAGAATGAACAGAGACTAGTTAAGGGTGAAGTGACGATGTGTGTTGGAAATGGTTCCAAGATTGATATGATCATCATCGCACACTCCCTATACTTTCGGGATTAGTGTTGAACCTAAATAAGTGTTATTTGGTGTTTGCGTTGAGCATGAATATGATTTGATCATGTTTATTGCAATACGGTTATTCATTTAAGTTAGAGAATAATTGTTGTTCTGTTTACATGGATAAAACCTTCTATGGTCATACACCCAATGAAAATGGTTTGTTGGATATCGATCGTAGTGATACACATATTCATAATATTGAAGACAAAAGATGCAAAGTTAATAATGATAGTGCAACTTATTTGTGGCACTGCCGTTTAGGTCATATTGGTGTAAAGCGCATGAAGAAAATCCATCTTGATGGGCTTTTGGAATCACTTGATTATGAATCAGTTGATGCTTGCGAACCATGCCTCATGGGCAAGATGACTAAGACTCCGTTCTCCGGAACAATGGAGCGAGCTACTGACTTATTGGAAATAATACATACCGATGTATGCGGTCCGATGAGTGTTGAGTCTCGCGGCGGGTATCGTTATTTTCTGACCTTCACAGATGATTTGAGCAATATATGGGTATATCTACTTGATGAAACATAAGTCTGAAACATTTGAAAAGTTCAAAGAATTTCAGAGTGAAGTGGAAAATCATTGTAACAAGAAAATAAAAGTTTTTCTGCGATTTGATCACGGAGACGAATATTTGAGTTACAAGTTTGGCCTTAAATTAAAACAATGTGGAATAGTTTCACAAACTCATGTCACCTGGAACACCACAGCATAATGGTGTGCCCGAACGTCATAACCGTACTTTATTGGACATAGTGCAATCTATGATGTCTCTTACCGATTTACCACTATCGTTCTGGCGTTATGCATTAGAGACAGATGCATTCACATTAAATAGGGCACCGTCTAATCCGTTGAGACGACACCATATGAGCTATGGTTTAGCAAGAAACCTAAGCTATCGTTTCTTAAAGTTTGGGGATACGATGCTTATGTGAAAAAGTTTCAACCTGATAAGCTCGAACCCAAATCGGAGAAGTGCGTCTTCATAGGATACCCAAAATAAAATGTTGGGTACACCTTCTATCACAGATCCGAAGGCAAAAACATTCGTTGCTAAGAATGGATCCTTTCTAGAGAAGGAGTTTCTCTCGAAAGAAGTGAGTGGGAGGAAAGTAGAACTTGATGAGGTAACTGTACCTACTCCCTTATTGGAAAGTAGTTCATCACAAGAATTTGTTCCTGTGACTCCTACACCAATTAGTGAGGAAGCTAATGATGATGATCATGTAACTTCAGATCAAGTTACTACCGAACCTCGTAGGTAAACCAGAGTGAGATCCGCACCAGAGTGGTACGGCAATCCTATTCTGGAGGTCATGTTACTTGACCATGACGAACCTACGAACTATGAGGAAGCGCTGATGAGCCCAGATTCCGCGAAATGGCTTGAGGCCATGAAATCTGAGATGGGATCCATGTATGAGAACAAAGTGTCGACTTTGGTTGACTTGCCCGATGATCGGCAAGCCATAGAAAATAAATGGATCTTCAAGAGGAAGACGGACGCTGATAGTAGTGTAACTATCTACAAAGCTAGACTTGTCGAAAATGGTTTTGACAAAGTTCAAGGTGTTGACTACGATGAGATTTTCTCACTCGTAGCGATGCTTAAAGTCTGTCCGAATCATGTTATCAATTGCTGCATTTTATGATTATGAAATTTGGCTGATGGATGTCAAAACTGTGTTCCTGAATGGTTTTCTGGAAGAAGAGTTGTATATGATGCAACCAGATGGTTTTGTCGATCCAAAGGGTGCTAACAAATGTGCAAGCTCCAGCGATCCATTTATGGACTGGTGCAAGCCTCTCGGAGTTAGGAATATACGCTTTGATGAGTTGATCAAAGCATATAGTTATATACAGACTTGTGGTGAAGCCTGTATTTACAAGAAAGTGAATGACATATTGTCGATCGGAAATGATGTAGAATTTTCTGTAAAGCATAAAGGAGTATTTAAAAGGAGTTTTTCAAATAAAGACCTTGGTGAAGCTGCTTACATATTGAGCATGAAGATCTATAGAGATAGATCAAGACGCTTGATAAGTTTTTTCAATGAGTACATACCTTGACAAGATTTTGAAATAGTTCAAAATGGAATAGTCAAAGAAAGAGTTCTTGCATGTGTTACAAGTTGTGAAATTGAGTAAGACTCAAAGCCCGACCACGGCAGAAGATAGAAAGAGAATGAAAGTCATTCCCTATGCCTCAGCCATAGGTTCTACAAAGTATGCCATGCTATGTACCAGATCTATTGTATACCCTACCACTGAGTTTGGCAAGGGAGTACAATAGTGATCTAGGAGTAGATCACTGGACAGCGGTCAAAATTATCCTTAGTGGAATAAGGATATGTTTCTTGATTATGGAGGTGACAAAAGAGTTCGTCGTAAAGGGTTACGTCGATGCAAGTTTTTGACAATGATCCGGATGACTCTAAGTCTCAATCTGGATACATATTGAAAGTGGGAGCAATTAGCTAGAGTAGCTCCGTGCAGAGCATTGTTGACATAGAAATTTGCAAAATACATACAGATCTGAATTTGGCAGACTCGTTGACTAAACTTCTCTCACAAGCAAAACATGATCACACCTTTGTACTCTTTGGGTGTTAATCACATGGCGATGTGAACTAGATTGCTGACTCTAGTAAACCCTTTCGGTGTTGGTCACATGACAATGTGAACTATGGGTGTTAATCACATGGTGATGTGAACTATTGATGTTAAATCACATGGCGATGTGATCTAGATTATTGACTCTAGTGCAAGTGGGAGACTGAAGGAAATATGCCCGAGAGGCAATAATAAAGTTATTATTTATTTCCTTATATCATGATAAATGTTTACTATTCATGCTAGAATTGTATTAACCGGAAACATAATACATGTGTGAATACATAGACAAACATAGTGTCACTAGTATGCCTCTACTTGATGTGACGCCGGGTAATCAAGCTACAGTAACCCTCTGGTAATGATGCCATGTCACCTCGATTACTGTTGATAATCTCGCGTTAGTTTAGAACCGATCCAAATTCAAGTTTGAATCAAAGTCAAAACAATTAAAGTTTTCAAAAGTCAAAACTAAATTGTTCCTAATGTGTCAAATAATCCATAATAAATGTTGGTGAAGAAATCATCTTTTAATAAAATACTTAAATGCACTAAATAAACTAAAACAACGATAAAACAATTATCTAAAGTGCTTTTAAAGTAATAAGCAAATGCAAAATACTTTATTTAAAGTGCCAAAGTATTTGGGGCTGTGACCTATTTAATAACACCAAATTAGTTGTCGCTTTTAAATTTTATAAAACAAAAATAAAAGAAAACAGAAAAGAAATAGAATAATAAAAAAAGGCAGAACAAACAAAAAGAAGGAAAAGAACCCCCCTCCCCGTTGGGCCTCGGCCCAGCTTGCCACTGGACTAGCCAGGCCGGCCCGGCCGGCGCCCCCATAACCCCCCAAACCCTAACCCACATCGCCCGTAACCCCCACTCCTCCCCCGATCCACCTCGTCTCCCCACCCCGCCCCGAGTGGATCTGGATCGGGGCAACCGACGCCCCCGACCCTGCCCGTCGCCCGCCCTGCCGCGCCTCCGTCCTCCTCCGCAGCGTCACCTTGCCGGCGACGCTTCGCCGCCGGATCGCCCCGTCTCCCCCGCCTCTGCTTTGCCAGCGCCGCCGGACGTCCTCCCCAACCCACTCCCCGCGGGTCTTCACCACGCCTCAATCGCCGCACGTCGTCCCCGTCATCCTCCTCACCGGCCGACCTCGAGCCTCGCCGCCCCCTTCTCACGACGAACGTGAGCACCGCCCGTCTTCCCCATCCCTCCCTCTGCTTGCCGCCACAGCGCCCGGGCACGGCCACGCACGGCCGTGCATCCTCGTGCACGGGCCCCGCCTCGGTCCTCCCCTGCCTCACCCCGACCCTGCGCGCAGCGCCCCCGCCTTGTTCCCGCCTCGCTCGGCCGCCCACCCATGCGCGCTTGGTCGCATGGGGCCGCGCCCACAACCGCTCGCTGCTCCGGCCACCCGCGCACAGGCGTTTCCGTCGCGGCTCCTGCTCCACCAGTCCTTCAACGCGCCCTCCCGTCACCGGAGTTGTGCTCCCGAGCACCTCCGTCGTCCCCTGTGCCTCGCCGGCGCGCACAGCACACGCGCGCCTCAGCCAACGGGCTGGCTCACTAACGTGTGGGCCCGCCCAGATTAATTTTGACCTAAACGCTAATTAGCACTAACTGTCACCCTAATAGCCACTAACACGTGGGGCCACCTCACTAATTAATCAGATTGGTTAAATAAAACCCTGTTAAAAAATGAACCACCGACAGCCTGGTCCCACCTCACTAATTAGTCTAATTAGATTAACTACTAAAACTATGTTAACAGTCCCTGTCGCTGACTGACCAGTGGGTCCCACTAGCCAGGTTTGACCAGTCAACGCCCTGTTGGCTGCTGACTGGACCTGCTGACTCGGCAGTTGACTTAGTCAACTGTCCCCACCTGTCAGCCTTAGGTGCACACTTCTGGGTACACTTCCTGTGTACCCAAAGCATTTAGATACTAATTTAGTTTCGAATTAAATTAAATCCAAAAATTAGAAAATCATTTAAAACTTTGAAAATTAATATAAAGCAAACCTTAACTCGGATGAAAAAACTTTGTACATGAAAGTTGCTCAAAACGACGAGACAAATCCGAATACGCAACTCGTTCGTCCGCCACACATCCCTAGCATAGCGAACACGCAACTTTCCCCCTCCGGTTCATCTGTCCGAAAACGCAAAACACCGGGGATACTTTCCCGAATGTTTCCCCCCTTCGCCGGTATCACCTACCACTATGTTAGGTCACCCCTAGCATCGCGTATTGACATGTTATGCTTTGTGATGCTTTGATTGCTCTGTTATTTATTGTGTTCCCCCTTTGTTACTTCTTTCCGGTAGACCCCGAGACTGCCGGCGACCCCTAGTTCGACTATGGAGTTGACGACCCCTCCTTCTTGCCAGAGCAACCAGGCAAGCCCCCCCCCTTGATCACCAGATATCGCCTATTCTTCTCTATACTGCTTGCATTAGAGTAGTGTAGCATGTTACTGCTTTCGGTTAATCCTATTCTGCTGCATAGCCTGTCATTGTTACTACGGTTGTTACCCTTACCTGCTATCCTACTGCTTAGTATAGGATGCTAGTGTTCCATCAGTGGCCCTACACTCTTGTCCGTCTGCCATGCTATACTACTGGGCCGTGATCACTTCGGGAGGTGATCACGGGTATATACTATATACTTTATATACATGACACATGTGGTGACTAAAGTCGGGTCAACTCGTTGAGTACCCGCAACTGATTCCGATGAGGGGGCTGAAAGGACATGGCTCCATCCCGGTAGAGGTGGGCCTAGGTTCCTGACGGCCCCCGACTGTTACTTTGTGGCGGAGCGACAGGGCACGTTGAGACCACCTAGGAGAGAGGTGGGCCTGGCCCTGGTCGGCGTCCGCGGATACTTAAAAATAACACGCTTAACGAGTTCTTGGTATTTGATCTGAGTCTGGCCATTTGGTCTATACACACTAACCAACTACGCGGGAACAGTTATGGGCACTCGACGTCGTGGTATCAGCCGAAGCCTTCGTGACATCAGCGACTGAGCGGCGCGCGCCGCATTGGACCGTAAGCTCGCACTTGTATTAAGGGGGCTAGGTCTGCTTCCGGCCGCGTACGCAATGTGCAGGTGTGCAATGGGCGATGGGCCCAGACCCCTGCACGCATAGGGTTTAGACCGGCGTGCTGACCTCTCTGTTGTGCCTAGGTAGGGTTGCGACGTGTTGATCTTCCGCGGCCAGGCACGACCCAGAAAAGTGTGTCCGGCCAAATGGGATCGAGCGTGTTGGGTTATGTGGTGCACCCGTGCAGGGAAGTTTATCTATTCGAATAGCCGTGTCCCTCGGTAAAAGGACGACCCGGAGTTGTACCTTGACCTTATGACAACTAGAACCGGATACTTAATAAAACACACCCTTCCAAGTGCCAGATATAACCCGGTGATCGCTCTCTAACAGGGCGACGAGGAGGGGATCGCCTGGTAGGATTATGCTATGCGATGCTACTTGGTGAACTTACCATCTACTCTCTTCTACATGCTGCAAGATGGAGGTGGCCAGAAGCGTAGTCTTCGACAGGATTAGCTATCCCCCTTTTATTCTGGCATTCTGCAGTTCAGTCCACCGATATGGCCCTTTACACATATACCCATGCATATGTAGTGTAGCTCCTTGCTTGCGAGTACTTTGGATGAGTACTCACGGTTGCTTTCTCCCTCTTTTCCCCCTTTCCTTTTACCTGGTTGTCGCAACCAGATGCTAGAGCCCTGGAGCCAGACGCCACCGTCGACGACGACTCCTACTACACCGGAGGTGCCTACTACTACGTGCAGGCCGCTGACGACAGCCAGGTGTAGTTTAGGAGGATCCCAGGCAGGAGGCCTGCGCCTCTTTCGATCTGTATCCCAGTTTGTGCTAGCCTTCTTAAGGCAAACTTGTTTAACTTATGTCTGTACTTAGATATTGTTGCTTCCGCTGACTCGTCTATGATCGAGCACTTGTATTCGAGCCCTCGAGGCCCCTGGCTTGTATTATGATGCTTGTATGACTTATTTATGTTTTAGAGTTGTGTTGTGATATCTTCCCGTGAGTCCCTGATCTTGATCGTACACGTTTGCATGCATGATTAGTGTATGATTGAATCGGGGGCGTCACAAGTTGGTATCAGAGCCGACTGCCTGTAGGAATCCCCCTTTCTAACTCCTTGGCCGAAGTCGAGTCTAGACATTGCAAACCTTTTACTAACATGGATGTGTGTCTTAAGGGCAGACGTCGCCATTGGGTGGTAGTAGGATCTTTTATTCCTCAACCTATACTCTGGGACTCTGACATCTCTTCTATTCGGGTTAAACGATTTTACTAACTCTGACTCTAGGTTCTCGATAATACTTTCTCTCGGAGAGCCCCGTATTACACATGATCGCCTGCTGCACCAGAAGAATCCGTAGACACTCTCCGATGTTCTCTTGAGACTTTATGGCGTCGCTTTTGCAATTCCCTTCCATCGATAAACCCCTGTCGATAACCACGTATACTCGCCATTCATACAATGCTTCCCAGTTGATCTTGTTATTACAAGATACCCCAAAATTCTCTCTGTTGCTCCGAGAATCCTTTGAGCTTACTGCCTTGCTGTTCTTTGCCACATGAATACCACTATGGATAATTTCTAGCACTCACCGGATATTTGCTCATCCCCAGTTGATTCATGTATTTCACAAAAGTCTTCAAAATACTATTTGAACTTCCGAAAATCCTGAGTAGCCTATTGCTCTTGAAATTCTTACTTGCTTGCATTATGGTTAATCCCATAAGTCTATAATCTTATTGGCATCTCTTGTCATTATCATTTTGAGTCCGTTGATTCAATTTGTTACGAATGCTCGCAATCCTCAATCAGATCCTAGAATTCATCCTTCCGGCTCAGACGTCATTTTAAACGTGGGCTGGTTCTCGCCTATCAAATTGTCGTCGATTGTGCCCCTAAGTCTATTGAACTTATCCATCCTTGATCAGAGCGTCTGCTTCTGATCCTTCGCTTTGTAAATCATAATTCCTTTGCAATTGAGCTCTAAGTTACTCAGTTGTTTCTATAATCCAATGTCTTTGCATTGATTCTTCCTCTGGTTGTGAGCCGATACTCACATCAGATCCTTTACGGACCATCAGAACCTTGTTGGATTTTATCCGACAACGTCCTTCATATTCAATCACTTTGGAAGTTCTTTCCCTGATACATAATGCCTTTGGTAAATCCTATTCCTTGATTTGGCCAACCATGCTCTGCTTTCGAGCTGGTGATATTTACTATTGAAGCTTGTCGTATATGTTTCCACGATGCCCCGATGGGTTGAACCTATGCCTTCCATAATATGTGTGAACCCGAAAGTTTTCATGAGTCGTACTCTTCTGGTATTTTGCGAGATAAAATTTCAACACTACAACTTTTTCGAAAGTGAGAAGTGAATGAAAGGTTATGCATTGGAGAAGTGGGAGTCGACCTTGAACTTTGTGTTCATGCCCATGGACACGATGTAGCTCTTATCATTAAAGCTTCTCTTAAATTAATTATTCCTTTGGTATAAGTTCATCTTATATCTGGGATCTGGCCTTTTGCAATCGTGATTCCAACCATGTTCTCCTTTAACTACCATTTCTCGTGCAAGTTTAAGCACTTGTCTTTTGCAGAGCAATACCCCAGTCCAACCTCTACCTTGATTCGTCGTCGAGTATTACCCCCCTGGTATCTCGAGATTATCTTGCAACTGCATAACTTCTTATGAGTTCTTCATCAAGTCCGCGTCGATAACTGAATCGAGTCCGCGTCGCGATTAAACAACTCTTAGTAATCTTCTTTACTTGCGAGTTTGTACTCGATCACGTCATTCCTAGCCTGATTTGCTATATCATTATCGTGCTAAATTTTAACTGTGCTACCGGGTCCTTCTTCCCGGAGCACAAATTTCGACGGTGAGCTAATCTTACAATCGATCTTCCTCGTCTTATCATTTCGCCTTGAACATCAAGCTTGATTCTGAGTGTGTGTCGTATCCATGGTCCAATGACCCTACGCTTCACCATTGCTTTTTCTTGATGTCGTCGCTGTTCGATTACTTCTTCGTGAAATTCTCGACAATTGTGTCGTGATCATCATCAACATTTTGAGCTCTTCCAGGATATCAATTGAATGCATGAAGAGAAATACCATCCTTGCCCTCGATGATATGTATTATCATCGACCACTTTATTGCCTTCCGTTCAACACAAACTTGTTCGTGTTTCGTGTTATACCTTGAGATCCATGCTATCCAGCAATTGTTCTTCTTTACCTTGGAGTATTACCATCTTTTATGTCAATAATGTCGTGAGAATTTCACCACCTCTTATGCATTCTTGGTACAAGTGCTACTTCCTGCCATCTCCGATCATTCCTTGGTCCCCGGGTTGTTTCTAACCGGAAAACCGACAATTGAACTATGTTGTGCGACTTCAAAATTCTAGCAACCCTATTGCTTTGAAGTTAATGGTCGACATTTCATTCTTAGAACATTGGCTATCGAATCACCATTCTAACATCGGTCATGCTACATAAGCCCATATTTCGGGTGCACCTTTAAACTGATGTTTAATTGGGTATGTTTTCCTCGAGCATATCTCATTACATCATTGATCTAACAAATGTTATCTCCTTGTTCACATAATTGTGGAAATCCATCCTTTGAAATTCTGATGAATTATTGCTGAGTCCATCAGCCACCTCGTCATCCTCTCCTTGGTTTACTGATGAACTCTTGTTTCGGAACTCGCTTCCATAGTTCATTTCCCGAGAATCTTATAATGTCTTCTCGTCAATTTGTCGCACCTTTTTCTTCTCAGGCATCCCGAGTCTGAGGTATCCTGACACCAATCAGATCTGAATCTCGGTTAGATATGATGGTTGGAACATACTTTCAAGAGTTATAACATTGGTCCTCTTATGACTCGGTAAGGTGATGTCATGCCTAGCACACCTGGCCGGAGGACCTAGTGTTATAGTTTCCTTTTTAACAAGGTTAACCATTCTTCCATGAAGAAATTGAATGACTTGTTTAATAAGTTTTTCCTGATGGATCCTTTGTGTATCCAAGGTCTTACCTTTGCTTGAAGACCTTGTCAAAGCTATCTCGAAGCATGTCTGTGTTACTCCGATCTTCAATAAGAACATTTGAAGCAAAATGCTATCTTTTCTTTAACAATTATCCAAAACACCGTTGTATGGGTATTGTCATGAAATTACTCTCCCCTTATCTAAAGGGTTTTCTACATTATATTCTGTCACGGATATCATGCTCTGCTTATCATTGGGAAAGATATACCCCTGAAATGTCTGATAATCATATTTTTCCTTTCCATTATTTGGTTTCACCTTTCTTGTGATCTATATGATCTGAGCAGTAATATTCTCCTGCTTATGTAAACACCTCGGTGTACAACTCTGTCAGTAAGACCCTGTTACTATTGTTGATGACATTCCGGTAACCACCGATGGACGAGAACTTTGCCTATTGGTCCGCCTCGTTTCAACGAGCAGGAAAATGGTTCTCTTCGTCCCTCGCCCTTGGTACCAACGTTGTTACTGACATATAACTGCTAACCTCGGACATGCCTTGCTTACATGATCGTGCAAGACGTCATCGCCCTTCCTACTTTTAACCCACATGGTGGGCCCATAACCCACAGTTCCACAGAATCGAAACCTGACTCTCCTGTACACCCTGTTTCCAAAGATATTCCTCACGCTTGGCTTCGTATGTAATTCACGAGCCACCTTCCCTGTGATCATCAATTCTGGTATTAGACACAATACTTATTCCCGTTGCCTTGAACCCCTTTCACACTCTGTTTCAGGCAGCGAACGATTGTCTATCCGCTCGAAACTTCTCGTGATACCTCCTCACTTTGCTCTCGATAATGTCTAAGGTTTCAATTCGAGAGTTACTTCCCGCCACCTTCCCTGATGTTATCTGCTAGATAAGCAAACATTGTAGAGGTCCGTTCTCCCGGAATACCCACCCTTTATTCTTTCGTAAGTACGATGGAAATCCCGAAGGAATGATGATGACTTCATCATGATGACCTGAAGCAGAGAAATGAAGACCTCAACGTAATGGATCGACCTCTTCGAGAAGAGCAACCAAGACCGAGAAGATCCGTTAGAATTTTGTAATCAATTCCTTCCCCTTACTCCACCTCTTAAATCTCGGGACGAGATTTCTTGTAGTGGAGGAGAATTGTGACGCCCGGCTAATCAACCTACAGTAACCCTCTGGTAATGATGCCATGTCACCTCGATTACTGTTGATAATCTCGCGTTAGTTTAGAACCGATCCAAATTCAAGTTTGAATCAAAGTCAAAACAATTAAAGTTTTCAAAAGTCAAAACTAAATTGTTCCTAATGTGTCAAATAATCCATAATAAATGTTGGTGAAGAAATCATCTTTTAATAAAATACTTAAATGCACTAAATAAACTAAAACAACGATAAAACAATTATCTAAAGTGCTTTCAAAGTAATAAGCAAATGAAAAATACTTTATTTAAAGTGCCAAAGTATTTGGGGCTGTGACCTATTTAATAACACCAAATTAGTTGTCGCTTTTAAATTTTAACAAAAATAAAAGAAAACAGAAAAGAAATAGAATAATAAAAAAAGGCAGAACAAACAAAGAGAAGGAAAAGAACCCCCCCTCCCCGCTGGGACTCGGCCGAGCTGGCCACTGGACTAGCCAGGCCGGCCCGGCCGGCGCCCCCATAACCCCCAAACCCTAACCCACGTAGCCTGTAACCCCCACTCCTCCCCCGATCCACCTCGTCAAACCCACCCACCCCCCTCCCCGAGTGGATCTGGATCGGGGCAACCGACGCCCCCGACCCCGCCCGTCGCCCGCCCTGTCGCGCCTCCGTCCTCCTCCGTGGCGTCATCTCGCCGGCGCCGCTTCGCTGTCGGATCGTCCCGTCTCCCCCACCTCTGCTTTGCCAGCGCCGTCGGACGTCCTCCCCAACCCACTCCCCGCGGGTCTTCACCACGCCTCGACCGCCGCACGTCGTCCCCGTCATCCTCCTCACCGGCCGACCTCGAGCCTCGCCGCCCCCTTCTCACGACGAACGTGAGCACCGCCCGTCTTCCCCATCCCTCCCTCTGCTTGCCGCTACAGCGCCGGGGCACGGCCACGCACGGTCGTGCATCCTCGTGCACGGGCCCCGCCCCGGTCCTCCCCTGCCTCACCCCGACCCTGCGTGCCGTGCCCCCGCCTTGTTCCTGCCTCGCTCGGCTGCGCACCCACGCGCGCTTGGTCGCATGGGGCCGCGCCCACAACCGCTCGCTACTCCGGCCACCCGCGCACAGGCGTTTCCGTCGCGGCTCCTGCTCCACGAGTCCTTCAACGCGCCCTCCCGTCACCAGAGTTGTGCTCCCGAGCACCTCCGTCGTCCCCTGTGCCTCGCAGGCGTGCACAGCACACGCGCGCCTAAGCCAACGGGCTGGCTCACTGACGTGTGGGCCCGCCCAGATTAATTTTGACCTAAACGCTAATTAGCACTAACCGGCACCCTAATAGCCACCAACACGTGGGGCCACCTCACTAATTAATCAGATTGGTTAAATAAAACCCTGTTAAAAAATGAACCACCGACAGCCTGGTCCCACCTCACTAATTAGTCTAATTAGATTAACTACTAAAACTCTGTTAACAGTCCCTGTCGCTCACTGACCAGTGGGTCCCACTAGCCAGGTTTGACCAGTCAATGCCCTGTTGGCTGCTGACTGGACCTGCTGACTGGGCAGTTGACTTAGTCAACTGTCCCCACCTGTCAGCCTTAGGTGCACACTTCTGGGTGCACTTCCTGCATACCCATAGCATTTAGATACTAATTTAGTTTCGAATTAAATTAAGTCCAAAAATTAGAAAATCATTTAAAACTTTGAAAATTAATATAAAGCAAACCTTAACTCGGATGAAAAAACTTTGTACATGAAAGTTGCTCAGAACGGCGAGACGAATCCGAATACGCAACCTGTTCGTCCGCCACACATCCCTAGCATAGCGAACACGCAACTTTCCCCCTCCAGTTCATTTGTCCGAAAACGCAAAACACCGGGGATACTTTCCCGGATGTTTCCCCCCTTCGCCGGTATCACCTACCACTACGTTAGGTCACCCCTAGCACCGCGTATTGACATGTTATGCTTTGTGATGCTTTGATTGCTCTGTTATTTATTGTGTTCCCCCTTCGTTACTTCTTTCCGGTAGACCCCGAGACTGCCGGCGACCCCCAGTTCGACTATGGAGTTGACGACCCCTCCTTGCCAGAGCAACCAGGCAAGCCCACCCCTTGATCACCAGATATCGCCTATTCTTCTCTATACTTCTTGCATTAGAGTAGTGTAGCTTGTTACTGCGTTCGGATAATCCTATTCTACTGCATAGCCTGTCATTGTTACTACAGTTGTTACCCTTACCTGCTATCCTACTGCTTAGTATAGGATGCTAGTGTTCCATCAGTGGCCCTTCACTCTTGTCCGTCTGCCATGCTATACTACTGGGCCGTGATCACTTCGGGAGGTGATCACGGGTATATACTATATACTTTATATACATGACACATGTGGTGACTAAAGTCGGGTCAGCTCGTTGAGTACCCGCAAGTGATTCTGATGAGGGGGCTGAAAGGACAGGTGGCTCCATCCCGGTAGAGGTGGGCCTGGGTTACTGACGGCCCCCGACTGTTACTTTGTGGCGGAGCGACAGGGCAGGTTGAGACCACCTAGGAGAGAGGTGGGCCTGGCCCTGGTCGGCGTCCGCGGATACTTAAAAATAACACGCTTAACGAGTTCTTGGTATTTGATCTGAGTCTGGCCATTTGGTCTATACGCACTAACCAACTATGCGGGAACAGTTATGGGCACTCGACGTCGTGGTATCAGCCGAAGCCTTCGTGACATCAGCGACTGAGTGGCGTGCGCCGCATTGGACCGTAAGCTCGCACTTGTATTAAGGGGACTAGGTCTGCTTCCGGCCGCGTACGCAACGTGCAGGTGTGCAATGGGCGATGGGCCCAGACCCCTGCGTGCATAGGGTTTAGACCGGCGTGCTGACCTCTCTGTTGTGCCTAGGTAGGGCTGTGACATGTTGATCTTTCGCGGCCGGGCATGACCCAGAAAAGTGTGTCTGGCCAAATGGGATCGAGCGTGTTGATTATGTGGTGCACCCCTGCAGGGAAGTTTATCTATTCGAATAGTCGTGTCCCTCGGTAAAAGGACGACCCGGAGTTGTACCTTGACCTTATGACAACTAGAACCGGATACTTAATAAAACACACCCTTCCAAGTGCCAGATATAACCCGGTGATCGCTCTCTAACAGGGCGGCGAGGAGGGGATCGCCGAGTAGGATTATACTATGCGATGCTACTTGGTGAACTTACCATCTACTCTCTTCTACATGCTGCAAGATGGAGGTGGCCAGAAGCGTAGTCTTCGACAGGATTAGCTATCCCCCTTTTATTCTGGCATTCTGCAGTTCAGTCCACCGATATGGCCCATTACACATATACCCATGCATATGTAGTGTAGCTCCTTGCTTGCGAGTACTTTGGATGAGTACTCACGGTTGCTTTCTCCCTCTTTTCCCCCTTTCCTTTTACCTGGTTGTCGCAACCAGATGCTGGAGCCCTGGAGCCAGACGCCACCGTCGACGACGACTCCTACTACACCGGAGGTGCCTACTACTACGTGCAGGCCGCTGACGACAGCCAGGAGTAGTTTAGGAGGATCCCAGGCAGGCGGCCTGCGCCTCTTTCGATCTGTATCCCAGTTTGTGCTAGCCTTCTTAAGGCAAACTTGTTTAAATTATGTCTGTACTTAGATATTGTTGCTTCCGCTGACTCGTCTATGATCGAGCACTTGTATTCGAGCCCTCGAGGCTCCTGGCTTGTATTATGATGCTTGTATGACTTATTGTTTTAGAGTTGTGTTGTGATATCTTCCTGTGAGTCCCTGATCTTGATCGTACACGTTTGCGTGCATGATTAGTGTACGATTGAATCGGGGGCGTCACACTTGACTAGCTCATTTATCAAAGATGGTTGAGTTTCCTAGCCATGGACATGAGTTGTCATTTGATTAATGGGATCACATCATTAGGAGAATGATGTGATTGACTTGACCCATTCCGTTAGCTTAGCACTTGATCGTTTAATATGTTGCTATTGCTTTCTTCATGACTTATACATGTTCCTATGACTATGAGATTATGCAACTCCCATTTACTGGAGGAACACTTTGTGTGCTACCAAACGTCACAATGTAACTGGGTGATTATAAAGGTGCTCTACAGGTGTCTCCGAAGGTACTTGTTGAGTTGGCGTATTTCAAGATTAGGATTTGTCACTCCGATTGTCGGAGAGGTATCTCTGGGCCCACTCGGTAATGCACATCACTATAAGCCTTGCAAGCATTGTAACTAATGAGTTAGTTGCGGGATGATATATTACGGAACGAGTAAAGAGACTTGCCGGTAACGAGATTGAACTAGGTATTGAGATACCGACGATCGAATCTCGGGCAAGTAACATGCTGATGACAAAGGAAACAACGTATGTTGTTATGCGGTTTGACCGATAAAGATCTTCGTAGAATATGTAGGAGCCAATATGAGCATTCAGGTTCCGCTATTGGTTATTGACCGGAGACGTGTCTCGGTCATGTCTACATAGTTCTCGAACCTGTAGGGTCCGCACGCTTAATGTTCGATGACGATTTGTATTATGAGTTTATGTGTTTTGATGTACCGAAGGTAGTTCGGAGTCCCGGATGAGATCGGGGACATGACGAGGAGTCTCGAAATGGTCGAGACGTAAAGATCGATATATTGGATGACTATATTCGGACATCGGAAAGGTTCCGAGTGATTCAGGTATTTTTCGTAGTACCGGAGAGTTACGGGAATTCGCCGGGGAGTATATGGGCCTTATTGGGCTTTAGGGGAAAGAGAGAGCAGAGGCTGCGCGCCCCCCAAGGCCTAGTCCGAATTGGACTAGGGGGAGGGGCTGCGCCCCCTCCTTCCTTCTCTTCTCTCTTCCCTTTCCTTGACTCCTACTCCTACTACTTGGAAGGGGGAATCCTACTCCCGGTGGGAGTAGGACTCCTCCAGGGCGCGCCATAGGGGCCGACCCTCTCCCCCCTCCTCCACTCCTTTATATACGTGGCCAGGGGGCACCCCATAGACACAACAATTGATCTATTGATCTCTTAGCCGTGTGCGGTGCCCCCCTCCACCATATTTCACCTCGATCATATCGTAGCGGTGCTTAGGCGAAGCCCTGCGTCGGTAGCAACATCATCACCGTCATCAGGCCATCGTGCTGACGGAACTCTCCCGTGAAGCTCTGCTGGATCGGATTTCGCGGGACGTCATCGAGCTGAATGTGTGCTTAACTCGGAGGTGCCGTACGTTCGGTACTTGGATCGGTCGGATCGTGAAGACGTATGACTACATCAACCGCGTTGTGCTAACGCTTCCGCTTTCGGTCTACGAGGGTACGTGGACATACTCTCCCCTCTCGTTGCTATGCATCACCATGGTCCTATGTGTGCGTAGGAATTTTTTTGAAATTACTACGTTCCCCAGCAATGATCACCATCGTCACCGGCGCGACACCTTGATCTCCATCGTAGCATCGTTGTCGTCTCGCCAACTATTGCTTCTACGACTATCGCTACCGCTTAGTGATAAAGTAAAGCAATTACATGGTGATTGCATTTCATACAATAAAGCGGCAACCAGATGGCTCCTGCCAGTTGCCGATAACTCTGTTACGAAACATGATCATCTCATACAATAAAATTTAGCATCATGTCTTGCCCATATCACATCACAATATGCCCTGCAAAAACAAGTTAGACGTCCTCTACTTTGTTGTTGCAAGTTTTACGTGGCTGCTACGGGCTGAGCAAGAACCATTCTTACCTACGCATCAAAACCACAACGATATTTCGTCAAGTATGTGTTGTTTTAACCTTCAACAAGGACCGGGCGTAGCCACACTCGATTCAACTAAAGTTGGAGAAACTGACACCCACCAGCCACCTGTGTGCGAAGCACGTCGGTAGAACCAGTCTCGCGTAAGCGTACGCGTAATGTCGGTCCGGGCCGCTTCATCCAACAATACCGCCAAATCAAAGTATGACATGCTGATAAGCAGTATGACTAGTATCGCCCACAACTCACTTGTGTTCTACTCGTGCATATAACATCTCCGCATAAACCTGGCTCAGATGCCATTGTTGGGTAACGTAGTAATTTCAAAAAAATTCCTACGCACACGCAAGATCATGGTGATGCATAGCAATGAGAGGGGAGAGTATTGTCCACGTGCCCTCGTAGACCGTAAGCGGAAGCGTTATGACAACGCGGTTGATGTAGTCGTACGTCTTCACGATCGACCGATCCTAGCACCGAAGGTACGGCACCTCCGCGATCTGCACACGTTCGGCTCGGTGACGTCCCACGAACTCACGATCCAGTAGAGTGTCAGGGAAGAGCTTCGTCAGCACGACGGCTTGATGACGGTGATGATGAAGCTACCGGCGCAGGGCTTCACCTAAGCACTATGACGATATGACCGAGGTGGATTATGGTGGAGGGGGGCACCGCACACGGCTAAAAGATCAATGATCAACTTGTATATCTATGGGGTTCCCCCCTCCCCGTATATAAAGGAGTGGAGGAGGGGGAGGGGGTCGGCCTCCTAGGCGCGCCCCAAGGGGAGTCCTACTCCCACCGGGAGTAGGCTCCCCCCCCCTTCCCTAGTTGGATTAGGAGAGAAGGAAGGGGGAAGGAAGGAGGAAAGAAAGGGGGGGTCGGTCCCCCCTCCCAATTCGGATTGGGCTTGGGGGAGGCGCGCCCCCTCCTTTGCTCCCTTCTCCTCTCTCCCATTATGGCCCAATAAGGCCCATATACCTCCCGGGGGGGTCCGGTAACCTTCCGGTACATCGGTAAATGCCCGATCTCTCCCGGAACCATTCTGATGTCCAAATATAGTCATCCAATATATCGATCTTTATGTCTCGACCATTTCGAGACTCCTCGTCATGTCCGTGATCATATCCGGGACTCCGAACTACCTTGGGTACATCAAAACACACAACTCATAAAACGATCGTCACCGAACGTTAAGCGTGCGGACCCTAAGGGTTCGAGAACTATGTAGACATGACCGAGACACATCTCCGGTCAGTAACTAATAGCGGAACCTGGATGCTCATATTGGCTCCTACATATTCTACGAAGATCTTTATCGGTCAAACCGCATAACAACATACGTTGTTTCCTTTGTCATCGGTATGTTACTAGCCCGAGATTCGATCGCCGGTATCTCAATACCTAGTTCAATCTCGTTACCGGCAAGTCTCTTTACTCGTTCCGTAATGCATCATCCCGCAACTAACTCGTTAGTCACATTGCTTGCAAGGCTTATAGTGATGTGCATTACCGAGAGGGCCCAGAGATACCTCTCCGACAATCGGAGTGACAAATCCTAATCTTGATCTATGCCAACTCAACAAGTACCATCGGAGACACCTGTAGAGCATATTTATAATCACCCAGTTACGTTGTGACGTTTGGTAGCACACAAAGTGTTCCTCCGGTATTCGGGAGTTGCATAATCTCATAGTAAGAGGAACATGTATAAGTCATGAAGAAAGCAATAGCAATATACTTAAATGATCAAGTGCTAAGCTAACGGAATGGGTCAAGTCAATCACATCATTCTCTAATGATGTGACCCCGTTAATCAAATGACAACTCATGTCTATGGCTAGGAAACTTAACCATCTTTGATTCAACGAGCTAGTCAAGTGGAGGCATACTAGTGACACTCTGTTTGTCTATGTATTCACACATGTACTAAGTTTCCGGTTAATACAATTCTAGCATGAATAATAAACATTTATCATGATATAAGGAAATATAAATAACAACTTTATTATTGCCTCTAGGGCATATTTCCTTCACCAACCTCGCCTCTGGAGCCCACCGGTTGCCTCTTGCCTGTCCCTCTCTTTAGACATCTCATGGCATCTTCCATGAGATCACCATGACAGGTGGGTTGTGCCCACCTCGGGCCTCCCCTCTGGTACTTCTTTGGCCCACTCGGTGTCTCTGGTCCAGAAAAATTCTCCAAAAAGTTTCGCTACGTTTGGACTCTATTCGGTATTGATTTTCTGCGAAGTAAAAAACAAGCAAAAAATAGCAACTGGCAGTGGGCACTATGTCAATAGGTTAGTCCCAAAACATCCAAGAATGATAATATAACAGTATGGAACAATCAAAAATTATAGATACGTTGGAGACGTATCAGTGCCCACGGATGTGGCTGCGGTGGAGGCGCTGCGAGCAGCGGAGGGAACCCGCCAGCCTGAGGCAACGGCCCATAGGGCGCCGAATATCCGTAGGGCAGTGCGGGCGCGTACGGCTACGGGGCCGCATGCAGTGCCTGATGGGCCGCTGGGCAGGTGCCGAAGGAGTGCGGGACGGGAGCGTGCGGGACGGGAGCACGCGGGACGGGCATAGAGTATGCGTGGACGACCCCCGTCCATGGGTTCTGCCCAGCGTGACAGGGCGTCGGCTGGTACTGCAGATGCTACTAGCGAGGCGCCCCTCCCTGGGTGCCCGCCGGCTGCTGCTTGCGGCCGCGGCGGCCGCCTTGGCGACGATCAGCGGGGGGCGGCTGCTGGGCCAGCGGCTATGGGAGAGGGAAGCCCGGCGGTGGTGACGGCTGGTGGGCACCCGAGCCAGGCCGCGGCTGAGGCATCGGGCGGGCGAGGCACCGCCGCGGGAAGTCCTGGCGGCGAGGGTAGTATGGGTAGCCCGAGTACGCGCCATCTTCATCCGTCGTTCCTCCAGTTTCAGGTACGCCACAACCTTGGGGAAGGTCGGATTGGGGATGAGGGTGAGGTTGGGGGCAGCGTTCCCGAAATCCTCGTTCAAGCCGGCGGTGAGAGTACTGAGGATAAGCTCATTGGAGACCTTCTCACCGAGGTCACGGAGCTCATCGCAGAGCTTCTTGAGGTGCATGCAATAGTTGTCAATGGATGAGCCGTGCTGCTGACACCCAAAGAACTCGCCGTGCAAGAAAACCTTGCGCTGAAGCTTGTTGCCGGTGAAGAGGCCGTTGAGCTTGGTCCAGACGGCGTGAGCATCATCCTCGCCAGAGACCACCGTGTGGAAAAGATCCTTCGAGATGGTGGTGTAGAACCAGCGGATGAGAGTGGCGTCGATGGTCATCCACTCGTCATCGTTCACCGTGAAGTGGGAGTCCACGGAGCCATCGATGTGATCCCTGAGATTGTACTCACGGAATACGAGAGAAAAGTACGTTTTCCAGGCATAGTAGGTGGAGGTGTGGTGGTCGAGGATGACGGGAACACGACCAAGGATGTTGAGGTCGGGGATGAGGAAGGGATCGGGACCGGCGAACGGGTTGGTGCGGGTGGAGATGGAGGAGCCGGGGGAAGACATGGTGCAGCGAGGGGGAGGGAGGTGCGGCTGCTGTGGGGAAAGACAGCGGCGGCAGGAGGGATGGCGGCGGCTGCGGGAAGATAGAGGGCAGCTGCAGCGATGATGCAATCACAGCGGCGGCGGCGTTAGGGTTTTTGGCGGAAGCTAGGGGTTAGGTGGCGGCGGCGGCTACACGAGGCGGCGGCGGCGGCGGCGTGGTGGAGCGGCGGCGGCCAGGGGTTAGGGCAGGATCGGAAGGATGATACCATGTAGAGAGATATATTTGGCAATGCAACTCATGATAGTATTGATCGGGTGCATATGCACATATATATGATGTACAATGTGGACCTCAACCTCTACTATACAAAGAGTAGGAGGTGGGTCATGATATACAATATACATGCAAAACCATATATTTAAAAGATGGTTGCATCGTTCAATTGTGCCAATCCTCTTTGTGGCGATCATAGTGCATTGCCCTGACCGGACCCTTTTGTATAGATTGTGCTTGAGTTGAGTCCGCTGGCACTGGGCACTCAATGCCCCCTCGCACGCGTGTACTTGTGCGCGTCCATCTTATACCAATCAGCTCCCCGGAGGTCGGAGGAGATGAATTGGCTTTGCGTGGAGATCACTCCGAACCCGATCGCGCATTCACGGTTGCGCAGGGGCAGGACGGATACGCTCCACTCCATCTACCTCTACGTAACCACGCGGCAGTGATGACGACGAGCCCAGCAGGCAGCGGGAGGGAGGGTGTGGTGCAGTCATGGCAGCTGCCTTTACGCACCAAAGAGAGAAGAAATTGTATCTCAGAAATTATGTGCGTGTGCCAGCGACCCGTACACGGTACATCACCACCACCACCACCAAAGTGGTCGGGTCCCGCCATGTTGCTGCTGGTGAGGTGAGGTGAGGCGACGCCGCGAGGGACCCGCCCACCGGGTACGTATCCATCCAATCATCACGTACCATTGCCAGTTACCGCGCGTGGTAAAATTTCACCTTCCGCGTTTCAGATTATCTAGGCCACAGTAGAGTATGAGCTGTCAAAGTGAGCGTCTTTCCTATCAGATGAATGAAGATATGCATACGTGTGTCTTATCGCGCCGTAATAACTTAACTTGGTGAAAGCGAAGCTCATCTTACCATGGTCGTGCTCATGCATAGCGCTGACTGGAGTTCTTTTAAGAGGAAATATGTCATCCTATTCGCAAAGAAAAAAAATGCCATCCTACTTTTTATGGTAAGTAAAAATATGGGGGAGCAAGCTTTTGCTTTTGTGGTAAGTAAATGATGGAGAGAATTACGCGACGTTGTAACGGGAGGATTCTTTGCCTGTAAAAGCGGCGGCTTGAGCCACTAGTTGCGGTAATTTCGAGTTGGGGTGGCGACACTGAAATGGTAAAGAAGAGTGTTTGTTGCCGTGCAAATGATGACCAATAATTGAGCTTTCTCGACTTGTCTTTCCATTGGATTTTACAAAATGATCACGTACAGTTTCACCCACTTGGCCTTGGGGTCACGTAGTACCATGGATTATTGGACTGTTTGGTGGTGGGGACTGGCCCAGGTGTTTGCTGTGGCCGCGTGGCGTGCCTTCATAGAGTAGTATCTCTAAATCAAATGCTTCACTATAAAGGTTCTCCTGTCAGTTCTAAATGCCTGGCTTGGCGAATCAAGACAAGTCAAATTAACAGCGTTTTCTTATTAAAAAAATTGCGGGGCTTTATACCCCTAAAAAAACTACTAGGCTTTATGCATCACTTTCAAGCCCTCACAACATTTTATTTCCCTGGCGTAATTTCCTTTTCCCACCTCTCTTTATTTTCTTTTCTTTTTTATTACGGGGACTATCTCTCTTTCTTGGGACAGATCAACTGATCGTGCATGTCGTTACCGGCCGGCCATATATCATTCTCAACATCTGCGAATGCGTACCGTAGAATAGAATTTTGGAATCCCCCCGGCCCCTTTTATTTCGAAGTGATCAGTGCATGCCATTCAGAATAGAATTGGAATAGAGCTGCGTGTGCATGGTAACGATCGAAGACTGGTGGAAAATAGCACAGGAATAAGTTCTGCTCAGACCAATTGCACCTCACCTCGCTTACTGTAGCCAACGAGCCAATCGTACACAGAACCTAAGCTATCTTGATGCTACCTCAAAGAAGAAGAAAAAGCTTAATGGTAGTACATCGTTGTAGCTTGTGGCTATTTTTATACTACTGGTAGTTGAGTGATAGATCGTGGATTTTACTAGTGTATAGGAGTACGTGATACGGCAATGGAGACATCGATCAGGCTGTGGTACGTGAAATGAAATTAAAATAGCTCTCGCTTCCAAGATGCTCCGCGCGTACGCGGTCGAAACAAGGAACATGTACATGTTTAGATGCAGAAAGTGTGAAGAACTGTTGGCGTCGCACGGGACAGGCATCATCGGGTACAAGAAGCCGCTTTAATCCACGGCACAAGTTCGCTCACCCAGATTCGCGATAGATAGAGCGAATCGGCAAGAGTTGACATACGCGATGGCATGGTGGCGCCCTAGCCCTAGCTACCACTACCAGTGCCCAATCGGCCGGCCAGGAGAGAGCCCGACATGATGTCCACCCAATATTCAAAAAGTTGTGAAAAACTTTTAAATTGTGTATAATTTCGTACACTGATATAATCACTCGCATCATATGGGAAAAGCGGAAGGGAAAATTTGTCATCCTCAACATGTGTATTGTTTAGCAATGTGAAAATAGAGAAACGTCTGCCCACGTGCCAACTCCCATCTAGGGTTTCCTTGCCTCTCGCCGGCGCCGCCGGTCCGCCTCATCTTCTATGGTTCTTGGACCATGGAGGCACGGTGGATCCCGGCTCTTGCCGGCGGGAGGGCTCCGTTTTTAGATGGTTTTTTGACTTTTGTTAGGGTTTGTGCCATGCTCAAGAAGACGAGTCGGCGATGGATGGAATAAGGCCCTCCCCGCCTAGCACCCGTCTCGGTGATGTTTCAAGCATCTTCAGAAGGCGTGTGGATGTTTGTCTCCGGCGGATCTCGTGGGATCCGGTCGGCGTTTGTCTTCGGTGGATCCGATTGGATCCGGTCTTCGTTCGTCTACGCCTGCGTGTCTGCAGGTTGGATCCTTTCGGTCTATGCTTCTCTTCATCGGCGGCAGTTGCTGTTCTGGTGCGCTGATCCTATGGGGCCTTAGCACGACGACTTCCCGACTGTCTACTGCAACAATGTTTGCCCGGCTCCGACGAGGGAGGGGCGATGACGGCGGCGCGCCTTCGGCTCGCTCCAGTGCTTGTAGTCGTCGCTAGGTAGTCTACGAATCTGGATGTAAATTTTACTTCTAGTATTCTTTGTACTACCTTGACAGTTGATGAATAGATCAGAAGTTTTCTCGCAAAAAAACATGTGTATTGTTCAGGTTGTATGGATTTGCCCTTTTTCCCCTTTTTATGGGGTCATTTTTTCCCCTTTTGCTTATGTATTTGTATACGGAATCACTATAAATCTTACATCATAATTTTTACGCTTACAACATCTACAACTACAAGCAGGCCCGGCCCTGATGGGGGGCAGGGGAGTGGCCGCCCCGGGCCCCCGAAACAGAGGGGCCCCCAAAGGGACGTGCACTTATGTAGATTAAGCATGCATTTAGAGAAAAAAAGGAATGTTGTGTGTGTTGCCGTGTTGGGCCTGGCCGAAATAGCAACTAGGCATAACTGCAAGTCCAAGATTCCAGCAATCCACTTCCCCTATCACGCGCGCACAATGCTCGCAGATGGCACTCCACATAAATGCTTTTTCGCCTGAGGTGTGATTATCTTCTATTTTACCTAACCCCTCGATCTTCCATCATCCAATTTTTTTTCTAATCCCTCTATCGCCTCACGAGGCCATCGCCTTGCCTAACCGCATCGACTATTCCCTGGTCGCGACCCTATCACCTCTCGAGTCATCGTAGCGCTTTGCAGGCGCAGCTACCGCTCGGAACAGGTCAGGCGAACAACAACGAGGAGGCCACACTAACGCCCAATGGCAGTCGACGGTGTCTCGCTGTCCACGCGGCCACGACATGAATCCAACAGAGAAGGTAGCCTACAAGCGTATTGATGCGGCGCATCCTATGGTCATCCCCATGGACGTACCTTTGTCTCCCAAGACACCATGTGGACCAATGACTAGGCTCGAGCAAGGGCTATCGAAGCTGAGGTGAACTCGCTCATCTTCGAACTTACATATTCCACATGTGAGACATGGCTACTACCTCCATCGGAGACCTTATGTGTGATCAGTTACTTGGAGGAAGGCCATGAAGCTGCTACCATCAACGAACAAGATGGTGAGTACACCAAGCGCGAGAGACAAGAGAAAGAGTTGCCAAAAAGCTACAGCCACCGGACGACTGGTACTTACCGGACGTCTGACGCCTGGAGGATCAGCCAACCAGAAGGGCCAGCCAACGAACGCTACAACGGCTGGACGATCGACCGACTCCGGATATCCAGCACCTCCAGTCCAGAGCCAAAACACCAGAAGACCGAAGCCTTCCGGACGACCGACGCACCGGACGTCCGATAGCGTCCGGAAATCCGACACGACCTCAACATAGCCGAAATGTCGGATGTCCGACCCTTACCAGACGTCCGGTCCCTCGTGAGACACCCGGACGACCGGTAACGACCGGACGTCCGACGACTGTCTGTGCACAGCCACTCGGGCCGAGGCCCGTGTACCCCTTCGCCCCCTAGACTATATATACCCCACCTACGTTTTAGGGTCAGCATTGTGATAGCTCCAGATTGAGATAGAGCTTTGCTCATCCACTTATCCCTACTCCCGTGGAGACCAAGACATCCATGTGAGAAGATCCCCCAAGTGGATTCAAGACCCCCCTGTGGGAAGATCCTCTAAGGATTCAAGACCTCTTTCCTCCAAGGATTGGGATGAACTAGCTACCTATGTACCCTATTTTGTTGATTTTGGATCTTGCATCTCCCTTTGTGTATGTGGATTAAGCACCTGTGTGATTTGGATCTTGTTGATTGAGTGTTCCCCTCTCGTGCTCTTCGTGTTCTTCTCGGGATTCCCCTCCAAATCGTGAAAGATCGGCCATTAGAATTCCACCCTACATCACGTATGCCTTAACGATTTCTAAAAAATTATATATGACGATCGTCTTTTCATTATTGCAATAGGAATTGATGATCGACCGATTGGACACTGTTAAGTGACATATTATTGGGCTTTATGCATTTGTAATTTATGAGTTCGACTTTATAATCAGTAAGATTTCATTAATTGATTCACTTCCTCACTAAAAAATTGATTTACTTCCTCCGATCCAAATTAATTGACATAGAGGTTGCTTGCGTCAATTAATTTGGATTGGAGGGTGTAGTATTTTTGCATATTCCACCTAGTGTTGAATTACCAATTATTTCTTTTAAATTTCAGCACCTCGTGTCACCTAGTAAAAGGCATCTGATACATAATGCATTAAAATTAGTGGATGAGATTTATTATGATGCATCGCATAATGTTACAATAAATTTATAAGATATGTGTGTATTTAATTTGACATGAGTATAGCTTTCGGAGGTAATTGAAATGATTTTTGATACATTTTCTTGATATATAGCATATATTGATTATTATGTTGTTATTTATACCAAAGGGCCCCGGGTTCTATGTTCGCCCCGGGCTCCCGAAAACTTAGGACCGGCCCTGACCACAAGTAACAAATCCTGTCCCCAAATGCCCGTGGACGCGCCCAAACTCGTCCGCGGACAGTGACCGGACAACACACAAATTTTGTCCTCCACAATCAGATACATCAAACCGAATCCTCAAGTCCATATTCTTCTCATCAACCTATGTACCTAGCTAAACACATGCATCAGATTACCAAAAATTGACATGCTCTACTAACTACAGACTAGACCGACAATGGGAGAAGTTCATCCACGATCCGCCCTGGCCCTTGCCTTTGCCCCTACCGTCATCCATGCGGCAGTAGCGGTCGAAGACGCAGAACGGATCGAGGCGGATGTGCTCACTGCTAGAGTTGTCTGATCCATGGCACGGACTGCCCGGCTTTGCTCTTTTGCCATCTCCTTCACCACCCAACTTTGCCGCTTCTCTTCTATGCAGACACAGAGGGCTTCCTTCGACGCTGCCAAAGCCGCCTCCGCCGTGGGCTGCCGTCGCTGCCTCTGCTTGAAGCCGCGCCCACCTCGCGTGACGGGCTTTTCGCACCTCCATTTCAGATTGGCGGCGACTCATGGAGGCACAGATGGACTCCGTTTTCATGTCCGACGTCGTGGGGACGAGGTGCCACCTAAATGGTTCCGGTGACACAACGGGGGTTGCACCATGCGGTGGTTACCACTTTCGGCGAGGCTTCAGTCACGTGTCGAGATCCACCTGCCTCGGATCTGAGTGCCATTTGGGAAAAGGATGTCCGGCGGCTCGGAGAAGATTAGGAGAGGACGCACTCCTCCCGGGAGCGTTGGAGAGTAGCGTGGTCGACCATTTTCTCCTCGAGGCTACATGGAAGGAGCTCGAGTCCTCGGATCCAAACATCTCAGAGTTGGATTCAGTGGCCGCCATGGAGGAGAATGCCGGAGAGCAACTTGGTACTGTAGGAGGGGAAGTGAAGTGGATGGAATGCAGCTAGGGTTTCGTCTGGAGTGCGGATATGGTCCAATTTATGTGGGGTTGGATGGGCCAGATCTGACGTGGCACCTGCGTCCAGGCGTCCCGATATCCGCCCTACATTTGGGCTGGATATGGAGAGTGCCGATCAGTCCGGGCGTTTGGGCCGGATATGGATGCCCGGTTGGGTGGTGTTTGGGGCAGGTATGGGGGTCCAGTTATAGATGCTCTTAGAGCATCTACAACCGGAGCCCTCAAATCCACCCAAATGCCCTGACGGGCTGCCCGGTCAGTGATCGGACGCAAAATTGCCACTCAAATGGACTGCGCAAATCCGGCTCAAACGCCTAGACTGGCCTACACTGCCCATATCTAGCCAAATCTAGGGCGGATATGGGGACGCCCGTGCGCGTGATACGTCTCCAACGTATCTATAATTTTTTATTGTTCCATGTTATTAAAGTATCATTCTTGGATGTTTTATACTCATTTACTAGCAACTTTATATCATTTTTTGGGACTAACCTATTGACATAGTGCCCAGTGCCAGTTGTAGTTTTTTGCTTGTTTTTCACTTCGCGGAATATCAGTACTGAAAGATCGTGGATGTCGCCTAGAGGGGGGGTGAATAGGCACTTTAAAATAATTACGGTTGAGGCTTGAACAAATGCGGAATAAACCTAGCGGTTAATTTGTCAAGCACAAAACCTACAACAACTAGGCTCACCTATGTGCACCAATAACTTATGCTAAGCAAGAAAAACTACTTAGGTGATAGCAAGATATATGACAAGAAACAATATGGCTATCACAAAGTAAAGTGCATAAGTAAAGGGCTCAGGTAAGAGATAACTGAGGCACGCGGAGACGACAATGTATCCCGAAGTTCACACCCTTACGGATGCTAATCTCCGTTTGGAGCGGTGTAGAGGCACAATGCTCCCCAAGAAGCCACTAGGGCCACTGTAATCTCCTCACGCCCTCGCACAATGCAAGATGCCGTGATTCCACTAAGGGACCCTTGAGGGCGGTCACCGAACCCGTACAAATGGCAACCCTTGGGGGCGGTCACCGAACCTGTACACTTTGGCAACCCTTGGGGGCGGTCACCGGAACCCGTCAAATTGCTCGGGGCGATCTCCACAACCTAATTGGAGACCCTGACGCTTGACCGGAGTTTTACACCACAATGATTGAGCTCCGAACACCACCAACCGTCTAGGGCGCCCAAGCACCCAAGAGGAACAAGCTCAAGGGTACCAAGCACCCAAGAGTAATAAGCTTCTCAACTTGTAACTTCCACGTATCACCGTGGAGAACTCAAACCGATGCACCAAATGCAATGGCAAGGGCACACGGAGTGCCCAAGTCCTTCTCTCTCAAATCCCACCGAAGCAACTAATGCTAGGGAGGAAAATGAGAGGAAGAACAAGAAGGAGAACACCAAGAACTCCAAGATCTAGATCCAAGGGGTTCCCCTCACATAGAGGAGAAAGTGATTGGTGGAAATGTGGATCTAGATCTCCTCTCTCTTTTCCCTCAAAAACTAGCAAGAATCCATGGAGGGATTGAGAGTTAGCAAGCTCGAAGAAGGTCAACAATGGGGGAAGAACACGAGCTCAAAGGATAAGGTTCAACGGGGAAGAAGACCTCCTTTTATAGGTGGGAAAAAATCCAACCGTTATGCTCACAGCCCGCACAGAGCGGTACTACCGCTCCAAGGAGCGGTACTACCGCTAGGGCGGTAGTACCCCATTGAAAAACAACAGCGAGGAGGCAAAAGGCCAGTAGAACCGCCGGAGTGGTACTACCGCTCGTCCCCACGGTAGTACCGCTCGACCTCACGGTACTACCGCAAGTGGTAGCGGTACTACTGCTTGCGAGCGGTACAAAAAAAATACTTCCATGCCTACTTCCGCTGAGCAAAACACGAGATTTTGGTCCGGAGCGGTACTACCGCTCAGGAGCCGCGGTAGTACAGCTCTGGAGCGGTACTACCGCTCAGGAGCCACGGTAGTACCGCTCCAAGCGGTAGTACCGCTCCCAAGAGCGGTACTAAAAAATTACATCCGCAGCAGCCCCTTTAAAGGACACCAAAACTGACACAACTTTTGCAAACGGACACCGAATTCGACGAAACCAAGTTTGTTGGAAAGCTAGCGACAAGGGATAACACAATCTTGATAGAAATACCAATAAGAAGCAAACGAGAAAAGGCCCAAAAGAAAATGGTGAGAACCCTTCCTCGGATAAGACCGGTAAAACCTCCAACATCGAAAACATCATAGAAGACGCATGCAAACTCCGTTTTCGATGAACTCAAGCTTGTCATCAAGATGACCATAAGATCTAAGACTCACAAAGAGAACCAAACAAGAACCAAGAAACATGATGCAAGGATGCAATGGTTTGAGCTCTCGACGAACGATGCGATCAAGCTACTCACTTGAGAGCCCCCCTTGATAGTACGGCTATCGATCCTATAACCCGGTCTCCCAACTACCACCATGAGACCGGTAAAATAGAAAACCTATCAAGGGCAAACCTTTGCCTTGAACATGGTCCACTTGAGCTAGATGATGACGATCTTGACACCCTCAAGTTGGACCACCTTTCTTGATTGTGTTGGCTCGAGGAAGACTAGATGATTACTCCCCCATAGTCCACTATGGGTGAGCCACTCTTCGGCACATCTTCACAAGTCCATTCTCACCACAATGGACGGCAAGCTTCAAGCACTTGATCTCTTCGTGATGCTCCACTTGAACTTGCACACGGCAATCTTGATGACGATCACCACTTGATGTCATCCTCTCCATGGGCTGAGTGATATCTTCCTCTTGATGCAAGCCCATGAACACGTACCTAACCCCACATAGAACTCTCACATAGACCATGGGTTAGTACAGAAAGCACAATGGACAATGCTTACCATACCATGGGATCACTTGATCCCTCTCGGTACATCTTCTACGCTTTGTGAGTTCATCAACTTGATTCACTCTTGACTTAGTCTTGATCAACCTAGAATCTTTCCGACTCTCTTCATTTGGATGATGTCTTGAAGGTAAACATGAATGATCACACAATCTTGTTCTTCAAGACATGCTTGCAATAAGCTCAACTCTCACATGACCAATCTTTGGATAATTCCTTAATAGCACCTTGGTCAACACAAACTCTCCTTGAAACCAACACATGTACTCCAAGAAAAGCCTATGGACAAAACCTTCAAATATAACTCAAGGCAACCATTAGTCCATAGAGATTGTCGTCAATTACCAAAACCAAACATGGGGGCACCACATGTTCTTTCAAGTACCAAACGGAGTCCAAATGCCACGAAATTTTTTCTGCCCAGAAGACACCTAGGAGGCCCAAGAAGTGCACCAGAGGGGGCCTGTGGGCCCCACTAGGCACCAGGGCGCACCATGGTGGGTATTGGGGCCCACAGGCACCCCTCCCCCGACCTCTGGCTCTATAAATACTCTAAGATCCCAAAAAACCCTAGGGAAGTCGACGAAACACAATTCCAGCCGCCGCAAGTTCTAAAACCACGAGATCCAATCTAGAGGCCTTTTCCGGCACTCTGCCGGAGGGGTCAACGATCACGGAGGGGTTCTTCATCATCACCCTTGCCCCTCCGATGATGCATGAGTAGTTTACCACAGACCTATGGGTCCGTAGGCAGCAGCTAGATGGCTTCTTCTCTCTTTTTGATCTTCAATACAATGTTCTCCTCGATGTTCTTGGAGATCTATTTGATGTAATGACTTTTTACGGTGCGTTTGTTGGGACCCGATGAATTGTGAGTTTATGATCAGATCTATCCGTGAATATTATTTGAGTCTTTGTTGAACTCTCTTATGCATGATTGTTATAGCCTCATATTTCTTCTCCGAAACTTTGGTTTGGTTTGGCCAACTAGATTGATTTTTCTTGCCATGGGAAGAGGTGCTTTGTGATGGGTTCGATCTTGCGGTGCTCAATCTCAATGACAGAAGGAGACATGACACATATGTATCGTACCATTAAGGATAAAAGGATGGGGTCTATTCCTACATGAATGGATCTTGTCTACATCATGTCATCGTTCTTATTGCATTACTCCATTTTTTCATGAACTTCATACACTAGATGCATGTTGGATAGCGGTCGATGTGTGGAGTAATAGTATAGATGCAGGCAGGAGTCGGTCTACTAATCTTGGACCTGATGCCTATATACATGATCATTGCCTTGGATATTGTCATAATTATTTGCTCTTCTATCAATTGCCCAACAGTAATTTGTTTATCCTCCGTACGCTATTTTCTTGAGAGAAGCCTCTAGTGAAATCTACGACCCCCGGGTCTATTTCCTATCATATTATTTTCAGATCTATTTATCTAAAAATCCAAAAATACCTTGCTGCACTTTTTCTTTACTTATTTTATTTTGTGTTTTTGCTAGATCTATCCATCCAATCTCATACAATTTAATCTATCTCAATACCGAAGAGGGATTGACAACCCCTCTTACGCGTTGGGTTGCAAGTTTTTGTGGTTTGTGTGCAGGTGTGTTTACATAGTGTTGCTTGGTTCTCCCACTGGATTGATAACCTTGGTTTCATAACTGAGGGAAATACTTACCGTTGTTGTGCTGCATCATCCTCTCCTCTTCGGGGAATTACCAACGTAGATACAAGCAATCAGGAAGAATTTTTGGCACCGTTGTCGGGGAGACATCATCAACATCTATCAGGTTCCTACGCACAAACTCTCATACCCTTGCAATTATTTTATTTGTCATTTGCCTCTCGTTTTCATCTCCCCCACTTCTAAAATGTTTTAAGAAAAACAAAAAAGTAGTTGCCTTCTTTTCGTTTGCACTTTTGTTTTCGTCATCTCGCCAACATGACTACCCCTCCTTTGTCACCAGATTTTGAAGTTTTATACTTCAAACAGAAGCAAGGAGAAATTTTGAAAGATGCTTGGTATAGGTTGATGGAATCTTACCGCATCTGCAATATAAAAGGAGATGCAAAGATTTTCTTTGTTATTTTATATAGGTTTAACCTTACACCATAGGCAACTCTTGGATTTTGCCGCTAAAGGGAATTTTGTTGAAATTGATGCTAATGTTGCCTATGAAATGATAGAGCGGATATTGGGAGTTCCACCACGGAAAAAGGGATTTACTTTTACGCAAGAAGGGATTGAAATATTAGAAAAATTGGGTGATCTACAGAAAAATTTGGTTGAGTTACAAAAATCTAATGCCAAAACATCAAATACTCCATAGGGCCTTCACACTACTGGAATTTGGCATTTTGCCGTCTGCCAGCTGACAGCAAAGAGCCTCTTTGCCATCCGCTTCCACAAAGCGGATGGCAAAGAAAGTGCAGATGGCAAAAAGGATATTTGCCGTCAGCTGCTTCTTTGCTGTCAGCCAGCTAACGGCAAAGACCTAGAAGGCAGACGGCAAAGAGCCAGGTGGGCCCCACGGGACACGGCGTGGCTAGGCTAGATTCTTTGTCGTCCGCCTAGTCTTTGTCGTCTGCCTTCTGGACCTTTGTCGTCCGCTGGCGGACGGCAAAGAAATGGCCCAGTTAACGGCCGTCTCCCCCCTTCTATGCGCGCTCTCTGCCTCTCCGGCCCCACCCCCTCTCTCACCCCGCGCCCCCAACTCACCCGCGCACGCACCGCTGCTGTCGAGCACCGCCGCCCCACCCCGCCGCCCCGGAGCCCTGCGGCCCCGTCGCCACCACCGCCCGGCTAGCGTCGCCCCGCCGCCGCCCCCTGAAGGAAATATGCCCTAGAGGCAATAATAAAGTTATTATTTATTTCCTTATATCATGATAAATGTTTATTATTCATGCTAGAATTGTATTAACCGGAAACGTAATACTTGTGTGAATACATAGACAAACAGAGTGTCACTAGTATGCCTCTACTTGACTAGCTCGTTAATCAAAGATGGTTATGTTTCCTAGCCATTGACATGGGTTGTCATTTGATTAACGGGATCACATCATTAGGAGAATGATGTGATTGACTTGACCCATTCCATTAGCTTAGCACTCGATCGTTTAGTATGTTGCTATTGCTTTCTTCATGACTTATACATGTTCCTATGACTATGAGATTATGCAACTCCCGTTTACCGGAGGAACACTTTGTGTGCTACCAAACGTCACAACGTAACTGGGTGATTATAAAGGTGCTCTACAGGTGTCTCCGAAGGTACTTGTTGGGTTGGCGTATTTCAAGATTAGGATTTGTCACTCTGATTGTCGGAGAGGTATCTCTGGGCCCTCTCGGTAATACACATCACTTAAGCCTTGCAAGCATTGCAACTAATGAGTTAGTTGCGGGATGATGTACTACGGAACGAGTAAAGAGACTTGCCGGTAACGAGATTGAACTAGGTATTGAGATACCGACGATCGAATCTCGGGTAAGTAACATACCGATGACAAAGGGAACAACGTATGTTGTTATGCGGTCTGACCGATAAAGATCTTCGTAGAATATGTGGGAGCCAATATGAGCATCCAGGTTCCGCTATTGGTTATTGACCGGAGACGTGTCTCAGTCATGTCTGCATAGTTCTCGAACCCGTAGGGTCCGCACGCTTAACGTTTCGAGGACAGTTATATTATGAGTTTATATGTTTTGATGTACTGAAGGTTGTTCGGAGTCTCGGATGTGATCACGGACATGATGAGGAATCTCGAAATGGTCGAGACATGAAGATTGATATATTGGAAGCCTATATTTGGATATCGGAAGTGTTCGGGGTGAAATCGGGATTTTACCAGAGTATCGGAGGGGTTACCGGAAGCCCCCGGGGGTTAATGGGCCATAGTGGGCCTTAGTGGAGAAGAGGAGAGGCGTCCAGGGCAAGGGCCACGCGGCCCTCCCCCCTAGTCCGAATAGGACAAGGAGAGGGGGGCGGAGCCCCCCTTTCCTTCTTCTCCTCCACCTCTTTCCCCCTCCACTCCTAATCCAACAAGGAAAAGGGAGGGAGTCCTAGGACTCCTCCTGGCGCGCCCCCTCCTGGCCGGCCGCTCCTCCCCCTTGCTCCTTTATACACGGGGGCAGGGGGGCACCCTAGAGACAACAATTGATCGTTTGATCTTTTAGCCGTGTGCGGTGCCCCCCTCCACCATAGTCCACCTCGATAATACTGTAGCGGTGCTTAGGCGAACATCATAATCGTCGCCACGCCGTCATGCTGACGAAACTCTCCCTCAACACTCGGCTGGATCGGAGTTCGAGGGACGTCATCGGGCAGAACGTGTGCTGAACTCGGAGGTGTCGTGCGTTCGGTACTTGATCGGTCGGATCGTGAAGACGTACGACTACATCAACCGCGTTGTGCTAACGCTTCCGCTTTCGGTCTACGAGGGTACATGGACAACACTCTCCCCTCTCGTTGCTATGCATCACCATGATCTTGCGTGTGCGTAGGAATTTTTTTGAAATTACTACGTTCCCCAACAGTGGTATCAGAGCCAGGTTTTATGCGTAGATGTTATATGCACGAGTAGAACACAAGTGAGCTGCATGTCGGGCCGTTTTCCCCGCGCGCGCGCGATTCTTTGCAGCGCGCCGAAGTTTCTCGCTCACGCTCGAGCGCGCGAAAACGCTCCACGCGCGCTAAAAGTGATGTTTCCCGTGCGCGCAGCATATTAAGCGCGGCTGTTGGAGATGCTCTTACCCTTTCATCACCTTACCGCCAGGGTCGTTGACAGTAGGGTATCACTACCTACTGTCAGGCGTCAGCCCTGATCATGTGTTACCTTATCGTCAGGGACTATGGCGATAGGAAAAAGGTCAAATCATGATATTTTTTTAGATCGTGCTAAACTAGCACAAAAAGGTGAACGCAGTGATTTCGGCCGTGAGAGTTGGTAGGACGAACAGGGTAGGGTAGATGTGTGTATACGTGGCATGCACGCACGGAGCCCTGGCCATGCACGTACGAGCACATACACCGTAGCCGTGTTTATACTTACGGTACAGGGCGATGTCCGGGCAAGGTCCTCAGCCGCACGCGGGCGCGTGGCCGGGTGAAAAATGGATCGGGTCCGGCTCGACCTCTCACTGATAAAACCCACAGGAAGGCGTAATAATAAAGACTAGTAAAGACCAATGCGCGGAATAGGTCAGGTTTTTTGTTTTTTTGCGTACAGTGTGCCGGTGTGGAGTGAATTGCAAAAACCCACCACATTTGAAGTTCTCATCCGGAATTTCCACCACATTTCTTGAGCGCCCCAAAAATCCACCTCTTTTCTTGTTAATTTTCTCAATAAACACTGATGACTGGTCTGGACCAAATTAATCTGATTTATGACAACTAGAGCCCGCTAGTCAGGTCCAAGTGGCACTATATGGTCAACACAAAATGGCATTGACTGTTAACTTGAAGGAGGGCCCACCTGTCAGGGTCTTATCCACCCCTCGTCCACCTGCTCTCCTCCCATGCCGCACCTTTTCTGCCCACACACAATTGTCGCCGCCGCTGGATGCCGTCGGCGCATACTCTGCTGCTGCTTCTCGCTGGCGACTTGCTCCAGCACAGGCCCGAGGCCACCCACCACCTCCGCTGCTTTGTGGGCTGCGGAGACGGCGTTGTCGCCCCTTTGAGCAGCGTGACCCGAGCAGCTCCGCGGCCGCGCCATGGCTGCCACCCGAGCGCCCGATGCGCGCTGCCACCCGTGCCGTGCTCGTCGTCGTCCATGGATGCAACTCCTGCTGCAGCCATCGGGATCCAGGGCGACAAGGGGTACGTGGACGCCGCCGCGAACGGCCACTGGAACGACCCAAGCGCACGACGACAACTCCGGCGCCACAAAGATGGCCGACTCCTAGAGCGGCGAGGAGGAAGAGGTGGTGGCGCTAACGGCGGTCCAACTCGTCATTGGGATCATGGCGGCCAGCTCGCCGCCGCTGTCCTCATCATGCAAAGCCGCCATGGACCGCGCCTTCGGACGTGGTGGTGCTGAACGAGGATCAGTAGGACGGTGCAAGTGGTGGTCAAGCCCATCGAAGCGTCGGGTACGGTTGACAGGTCCTCATCGCTGCGCTCCTGGTGCCATGGCCTGCTGCTCCGGCGGCGCACTGCACCTGCACACAAGGTGCTTGTGGAAATGCCACAAAATGGTAGGCCCCATGTCTAATTTGACAGTCAACAAACGGTGTTGACCGTTTTATGCCACGTGAGCAGTTATAGGCGGCCCCGGCTGTCAGAAATAGGATTAATTTGGCCCAGATCGGTCATCAGTGTTTATTGAGAAAATTAACAAGAAAAGGGGTAGAGTTTTGGGGCGCTCAAGAAATGTGGTGGCAATTCCAGATGAGAACTTCAAATGTGGTGGTTTTTTGCAATTCACTCGCCGGCGTGCGTACGGCTAGGCTAGGGAGTGGTACAGTACCAGCCAGCTAGTCGGAGTCTATTGGCGGTGGGCACGGGAGAGAGAGGGGGGAGGGAGACCAGCGACCAACCAGGCCTCGGGGCTGGGCTGAGCTCTAGCTAGGCCTAGGCCTAGGCGTAGGCCTGCGGTTGCACGTGATCCAAGGCCGCTTTGTCAGTCGCTCGCTCGCTCGCTGCGATCACTCACCGACTGAATAAAGTTGCTCTGCTGCCACAAGGGAAAGGCCTTCTTCGCTTCGCAGTCGATCCTCACCTCACCTCACACGAACACGCGCGATCTCTCTCTGTCGAGATTTTTTCTCATGATCGCCTCCTCTCTCTCTCTCTACATCTTTTTCTCACTGCCCTCTCGGTGTCAGTCACTGTGCGATCCGGGGGGCCCTGGATCGATCGATGACCTGCCTCCGCGTGCAGACAAGGTTCCCAGTTACGATCCTCAGCGTCCATCCCTTTCCCTTCCTTTTTTTTCACCGTCTCTCGCCAAAATAAGGATGCTCATTAGTCGTTTCGTTGGACCTTTGTACTACTACCGCAGTTCTTCTTCAAGGAAAATTAAGGGGCTGTTTGGTTCGCCGCCACAGTTTGCCAAGCCAAAATTTGGTAGCCACAGTTTAGTTGGCATGTATTTGATTTTTGCCACACTTTGATTTGTCATACTTTATTGCCTCTATGGCCCACTTGTTATAAAGATAATTTTTTTGCCAAAGTTTGGTGTTTAATTTCTCAGCCATACTTGTGTGGCTTGCCATACTTGTGTGGCTAGCCACACTTTGGCTTGGCCACACTAGTCTCCAACCAAACAGACCCTAAACCTCCAAATCCTACCCCGTCCCAAAAAGAAAACGAAAAAAAAACTGTGTTTATGGTGAAATTTCAGGCAGCCGACATAGTGGTAATTTCCACCAATTCTCTCTCAGCCTCCAGTCCTTTTGAGTGGCACTACTTCTACTCTTTGGAGCAGTAGATACAGTAATGATGGAAGAGGAGCAAGAGGGGAAAATACTTACTGGAGTGTGGAGTCTACAGGAGAGGCCAGGACAAGAGGAGAGATGAGACTTGTGACCATGGTTAAAAAAAAAGCTGGGGTAGCATAGCTGATGAAAAGGTCACGGGACAAGGGGCCGTACTAGGAATCTACAGGAGTTGCACATGACCCCACGTACACGTACACCACACACACCAGTCAGTGGCCGTGCCCACCATGCCACTGTGTGCGGTCCGCTCCCCTTTCAGGTACCACCTATACTATACAGTAGACAGACTGGACCCCAACCAATCACTTCCATGTTCCACTCTCTTTTCTCCTTTTTTCCCTTCACTTCTCCTTCGCACTCTCACAAAAACTATGCGACCCATCCAAACCACACCGCAACATACTCTCTGCAAAACCACGAGCACCAGGGAGCTCCTTTTCAAAATACAATTTTCCACAGCATGAAAAAAAATTCGAAATATTCTGTCAACACCCATACACATTTATAGGGACTTCTGAGAACGAAGGACTTGTTCTTTCGTAGGGTCAAATTCTTAGTTGGCAATGGGACGTCAACAAGATTTTGAAAGGATACGTGGTTAGGAGAGACGCCCCTGGCCGTCCAATATCCCATCCTTTATAACATTGTGCAACGTAAGGAGGATTACGTAGGCACAGTTGTCCAAACAATTCCCTTGAATATTCAGTTCAGACATGCGTTAGTTGGTGAGAGATGGAATGACTGGATGCATTTGGTTCGGAGATTGATTGATGTTCAACTCTCCGACCAGCCGGATTCGACAACATGAAAATTAGCTAAAAATGGGATTTTTATGGCAAAATCGTTCTATATGGATTTGATCAATTCTGGTCCAATCTCAAGATCGTTGCATATTTGGAGGGTTAAGGTTCCTTTGCGTATTAAAATCTTTATGTGGTCCACAAGCAAGTGATACTCACTAAGGACAACTTAATCAAGAGGCGATGGGTAGGTAGTTCGCGGTGTTGTTTTGTGATCATGATGAAACAATACAACATTTATTCCTTGAATGCCCACTCGCCAAATTACTTTGGAGAACGATTCATATAGCCTTCAACATTAATCCTCCAGTTGACATTGCGTCGTTGATTGGGACGTGGTTAGCTGGGGTTGAACAGACTACTGCGGCTCGTATTCGGATTGGAATATGTGCGCTTTTGTGGGCTATATGGAACTGTAGGAATGATAAGATTTTTAACAGACAACACACTTTAACTTTCTTGCAGGTCATCTTCAGAGCTACCGCTTGGATCCGTACGTGGTCCTTACTCACTCCTATGGACTCCAGGGAGCCTTTGGTTACTGGGTGCAACCAGTGGGAGATGGTAGCACGGGCTATATTCAACCGATTCGGATGGCGGTCACATAACAGGATAGCAGTCTAGGGAGCTTATCCTTCATATTACTGTATCGGTTGTGATTGTCAGCATGTACTTTTCTTTTTGCTTTTGATTCGCTCCGCTTGCGAGCTGTAATATTCTTATGACTTTTTGATACTTCGTGGATTTTTAATAAGATGGCTGCATGCATCATTATGATGCAAAGGCCGGGGGCACGCCTCCATTTCCAAAAAAACACATGTATATCATGTATGTGCAAAATTTCTTAACAACATACTCCCTCCGTTTCTAAATATAAGTCTTTTTAGATATTCTAATTTGAACTGTGTATATAGACATATTTTAGAGTGTAGATTCACTCATTTTCCTCCGTTGTCATCCACATTGAAATCTCTAAAAAGACATATTTAGGAGCGGAGGGAGTATTTTCACACAAGGCATACAAAAGAAAAGACAAATATGTATTTCTACAATGCCTTCTGAACATTTTAAAATTTAAAGTACCAAGCTCCTTGGACCTGATCACCAAAAGTCCACACTCCTGAAAAAAAAACACCTTATGTAGTGCTGCGTTAAGTTCAGCAAACAACATGGACACACCATGATTTCAGCACGAAACCAACATTTATTCAGGACTCCACGTTGGAGCGGAAAAACCCCCAAAATTCGCCTTATTCGGGCGTTACATAGTTTCACAGCGCAGATAACAGTGTCATTCCTCTATCTTCCTGATCATCTCGTTTCCCTAATGTTCAAAGTATAACGGCTCACTCTACACGTGCCCATAAGGAAGTACCCATGTCTATAACATATTCCCAGCACATACACACAAAACCATACAAGAACAAGCTGCTTATGTTGCTTGGCGGATCATTCATTCTTCTTCTCGAATTTTGCCTTGTCAGCGCCACTGTACGGAGCAACGTGATACGCGTACTGCTGGAGAACTGAGAAAATGACCATTTCCAGGATAATCAACACATTCTGGATTGCCTCCTGGATGTGCTCCACGTCCAGCCAGAAATGGTGAGATTGAATGACCCCTACACCAGCCAAAACATCCAACGCACAGCCCTGCAAAAACACAATAGCATTCAAGATTCAGGAGTTTGATCATATTTCATTTGATAGAAAGTAACTGTTTTACAAATTGAACAGGTGTTGTATTCGGATATTGCTTTTAATTCCCTACAGTGAACAATTGCATGTTACAATGTCGCGTGAAGCATCCATAGACAATAGGGTTCACTCACAGCTCACAAGAAAAGTCCACAGAAAATCTCTACTGCAACGAAGTTGTGCGTTAAAAAGGTGAACCAGTTAACTGATTTATACTCATAAACATTTACGGCAAGGCATGGGAAACTAAACTGCAGATGAAACTCCTAGATTGATAATCATCAGCTATAATAACAAAATAAGGTGATTAAATATCATGCAGAACAAAATCCAAAGAGTGAGTGAGAGGAGAAGCTTTGCGCAAAATCATCACAAACAACATGGAAGGAACATAAGGTCTAAACTATCAATCAACATTACTAAACCAATATCGCTTCCTCAACCAAATGTTCAGACGCAATCATTAAGACAAACTGGGTACATTACATCAAAAGCATTCAGATACACAGAAAACTAACCCCAAAGATATTTATAAGAAAATTCAAACTCTTTTCAGCCAGGAGAGGATGGGATTTTTACCTGCCAGAAAGAGAAGAAGACTATCCCTTTGATGCACAAGAACTTAGCAAGAGGCTTGTGAGGTGCCAGCTCCTTAGCAAACAAGTGATAGAATATGACCAAGGCATATAATGCCATGGAGACTGAAAAGTTAAGTATAATTGTGAAGGTCCAGCTGACCCAGCTGGGGTACAACCCAAGAAGCTGAAGTGCAATAATCAGAATGGAGCATACTGGCCTAACAACAACAAATTGCCAGGTCCAGTACTTCAGAAGCTTAAGTGTCTTGTGCTCCAACCGAACATTACGGGGCTGCCAAAGCGAAGCATATAGGTTACTTTCAGTACACACAAAGTAAAACTACTGAACAAGGTGTGAAGCCTCAATCAAACAGTATTGCTAATAGCTTCCAGATTACATATGCAGGTTATCGGTGCAAATATGCAATTGTGGACAAATGATGCAAAGGAAGGTTCAGGAGACAACAACATTCGAATGCATATAGGAAAATTTAGTGAACAACACATGAAGAAATGGAGGTTAAAATCATCGTTTAAGCATGCATGACTACACATAGGTACATGCTTCAATTAAACAGATATTACTAACTGAATTAGTACTTTGTGGATGGAATATATAAACCTTTCTGTTAACACCATAATCATTTTAATATTATTGAGCAATACAACATCCTACAGATATGGTAAGGCTCAGTATGGGTATGCACCTAGGACCCCTTATTAATTTGTCATTAATAGTGCAGGTTGCATAACAAAAATTCAAGAGCAGATTACGGGAACACTCATCATATATTCTGTAAGTGTATAGAAGGGTGTAAGAAAGATACCAGGAAAAGAGAAACAGGGAAAGAATGATGAAGCACCCTCCCTTTGATTTCATCAGGTACAATGTTTTTACTGATAGATATATTTAAGTAGCTGTACATCAATGCCAGAAACTTAGCAATAACCTGCAGAATTGAAAAAAAAAAATAGAAGGAAAAGTGAGTGAAATCACAAACTTCAGGTGAAAAAATGCCATCGACCTAAGAGGACTCACCAGTGCTTCATAGCATTCTTTAACAGACTCCAAGCATGTAAAAAATGTTTTGCTTCCCTTAATATCCAGAAGACCAGCAAAGGAAGTTATAGCATACAATGGAGGCATCAGCACTATAATGAGTATAGCCTTCTGCTCTTTGGGATTTTTCCAATAGAAAAGATGCTGTGATACCAGCTGTACTGTGAAATGCATAGACAACATTACACAACAAGCTGCTCCAAGGAGGGTAAGAGTTGGAGGATCCATTTTCGTAAGATCCATCCCCGGGAACATCGACATAGTGCCTGAAGATATAGATACCCATATTAATTCATCAGGGATATGAACTTAAGCTAATGATTATTCAAATACATAGCATGAGAACAACAAAACACCAAGATCATTCCATTTGTATGATCATTTTCTGAACGCAAGTTGGGTTCTAGGTTCATACTCTAAACTGCTTCGCATAATAATGTTTCTGTATTAAGTTTGGTTAACGAAGCATTTTTTAACTCCGTTTTCATAAGCATGGAAGCACACATAAAGCAGACTAACATAATGAACACATAACTCAAAACGTAATCAGCCGATATTCAAATTACCTTATGCCATACTAACAAATGCATAGCAAGATATGTCAGAAATTTTCTACACTGATGAAAGCAGGTCAAGATATTCCTCAAAGAACTTCCACCATGTGCAGTAATTACATCACCAACCCAGTGATTACAGGTAGGTGGATTGAACTGTCAGTTGATTGGTATGAAACAACATAAAAGAAGGCACCAGGTGGGAAATGAAATACCTTGCAATTGTGATATTTTTATTGATGAAAGTTCTCTAGAAAATGAGCAAATAAAGAATGGACACTTTATAATACTATTATTTATTTCTAGTATTAACATTTTGATAATGGATGCTTCTATTTATAGAAGGCGAGCCTTGGCGCAGCGGTAAAGCTGTTGCCTTGCAGAAATGTAGGGAAAGGCTGCGTACTATAGACCCAAAGTGGTCGGACCCTTCCCCGGACCCTGTGGAAGCGGGAGCTATGTGCACCGGGCTGCCCTTTTTTTATGCTTCTATTTATCTCATCGTCGCGTCAAGCCAATACAACCACACAAGACTTTAACAGACATTTTATGGAAGCACAAACACCCAAAGCCCAATGAAAAAAAAACTAGACCAGTAGGGGGAGAAGGCCCTACTGATTTTTAATAAAGAAGGAGATGTGAGACCCATGTAAGAACTGAGGGAAAGGCCGCGTTATAGACCCAAAGTGGTCGGACCCTTCCCTGGACTTTGCGGAAGCAGGAGCTACGTGCACCGGGCTGCTCTTTTTTTATGCTTCTATTTATCTCATCGTCGCATCAAGCCAATACAACCACACAAGACTTTAACAGACATTTTATGGAAGCATAAACACCCAAAGCCCAATGAAAAAAAAACTAGACCAGTAGGGGGAGAAGCCCCTACTGATTTTTAATAAAGAAGGAGATGTGAGACCCATGTAAGAACCGAGGGAAAGGCCACGTTATAGACCCAAAGTGGGCGGACCCTTCCCTGGACTTACTCTGACCACTGAGCTGAGAGCTCATCCACAGCCCAATGGTACTTCTTACTCCCAATTCGAAGATTTTTCGTGGAAGTTTCAACCCTTCGGATTCTTAGGATCACCCTAGCAGTAGGAAACCATCTGCTTTGGGACATTTTCCATTAAGACTTTGTACAAGTAATCGTACAAACCATAAAGGGGCTAATGTCTACATGCTTAAATAAAAATAAAATGCGCATATGTAGGAAGCTGAACCGTACAAGGATCGTGCTGGATAGTAATTGCACTAAACCATATCAAATCCAGAAGCAGTCGGCGAAACAGACAGTAGGGAATATCGACTCCGTTTATACCCCCACCCACCACAGATAATTTTAAAGGACAAAGCTACCGTCTTGCCTAAAGTGGATCTAGAAACTGGGTACCACCAGAAATGAGCATAACTGCATAACTGCATAAGCAAAAGATTTACACTAGAGCTTAGATTGTTCCATTCAGACTGACTAAGCTCAGCTTCTTTCCAACAATGTTGAGTGAGGTACTATGGCTTTAACACCTGGAACAAGTTCATCAAATTGAGAATCAGCTATGACTCAAAGCTGAATGCTGGCACACAATCAAGTAGTAGCGCTGGCACACAAGGAAGAATTATCTACTCTATCCGACTAGTTTCAGGTTTGAGTCCTGAGCAAACCAAGGGATGTATGCAGGGCAAACCATTTATTTATTTTTTGCAAAGTCAGGGCAAACCATAACATGACACAGCTACTAGCCGAACAGGCTATTCCTCGTTTCCCACATCAAACTTGCTTCCGATTTTCATGAGGCACTTATATCATTATAAGTGCAGTTAGTAGAATTGCCATAGAAATTCTCTGCATCACTCTGCAAATGTACTACTTTGCGCCACAAGCATATGAGCAATCAATACAACAAATAGAGACAAGTAAGTCTTGACACTGTAAACTGTATACAGGGTATATTAGTTGTCACCCCAAAAAAACATCCAATAGCATGTGTATTTCCATTCCTTGTAAAACGTTTCGATGGACAGTGAATTGCATTTGCAGGTAGCCAGACACTGACACGAGAAAGCACTACCAGGAACTTCACAGAAACACTGCCAAATTGTCAATTCGCTCATGCCATCGCCTTCGCCGCACACAGCAAGCCGGAGCGCGATGCCGGGGGAACCCCAAGAGCAGAGACAGAGCAAGAGCAGGCCACCGCATCCAGATGCCAGCGGCGACGAACACAGGCTCCTGGAGCGTGAGCGGCGGGCACAGCTGAATCAGTGAGTGTTGGCCACGGCGACCGTGGTGTTGGTGCACGGGCGGCAGCGAAATCGGAAGCCAGCGGCGGTGAAATAGGGAAGACGGCGACGGGGTGGCGCTGAAATCGGGAGACGGCGATGGGGCGGCGTCCGTTGAGCAAGGGGCAGAGGCAGGGGTCCGCGTATTCTGCTGCCTGTTCCATTCCTGGAATCGCGCAAGAAGGCAAGGATGGACGCGCTAAGCAGATCAAAACCAAGAAGCCCCGGATCCACCGACAAAATGAAACCGCCGGTTTGCTGCCTGCGGGGAGAGGAGCGAGAACTCTCACCTTGTTGGAGGATCTCCATGCGGAGTTTTGGGCGTTCGCCGGCGAAGGAGCTCAGGGGAAGACGGGCAGTGGACTCTCTCTCTCTCTCTCTCTCTCGGTTCCTGCTCCGGTGCAGAGACTTGTTTGATCTCCTCGCGACCCGCGTGGGAGCAGGTTTTTTTCTTTGCGAGGATTCAGATCGTCTTGGCGGTCTACGTCCAAGCAGAGCCACATGGGCACGGCCGAATTTCATGTTGATCTCCATCATGTAGAGGACCCAACAGGCCTGCCGAGTGCCGACCTGCCGTCCAGCAGCATGCCTTCCTCATCATTATATGTAACACCCCGGTGTAATGATGATACAGTAACCCTGGGGTTAAGTTAATCATTTTGCTTAACAAGTGTTTGATCATCCTTGGTTCTCTCTCATTTCAAATTCCAGTTGAATTCAATTTCAAATTCTGAGTGAAATTCAAAATTGCTCAAACATGAAAAATAAAATGTTCATCATGTGAAACATATTCTTCTGGTAATATTGGTGGTGAACCAACATTTTTGCAAAGGGTTTAAGTGGCCTAAACTACGTAAAACAATGACCTAAGGAATAAATTAAATGCCTTTTTAATTTATAAAATTGGCAAACTATTTCAAAAGTCTCACAATATTTTTGTGGCAGTGCACTTTAATTCTTTGAAATTGTTTTGGCCAGTGGCATAATTTTGCAAAGTAATTATTGGCTAAAAAGAAAATGCAAAAGCTGCTGAAAATAAAAAGAAACCAAAAAGGAAAAAGGAAAAGCAGAGAGAGAGAAACCCCCTGCCCCACTTGGGCTTCGGCCCACCCGAGCCAGCTGGCCCAGCAGGCCGGCCCACTCCCCCCCCCCCTCACCGGTCGCTCCCTCCCCTTCCTGTTCCTTTGCTTCGTGTCGCTACAGGGGCGAGGTCGACCCCGACCACCTCGCCGGCCTCGCCGGGAGAGGATAAGGGCGACGCCTCGGGCTCCCCTCGTCTCCCCTCACCCACTTGCCCTCTCCATATCCCCTCTTCCTCACTCCCACTCTGCCGATCTAGAGAAAGGGGCCGACGCTTTCGTCGCCGTCACCGCGCCACCATCGCGGCCACTGCCGTCCCCGGGCGCCTCCGGCGTGTCCACCTGCCTCGCCGGCCTCTGCTACGCCCTCCCCGACCACGGGCTCGGGTCGGAAGCCACCAGGGAACCCACTGCCTCCCCGTCTTCAACCTCCGTCCGCCACGGGCGCCGCCATCTTCCTCCTCTCCGGCGACCCCTGCTGCTACTAAACCTATCACCGGCCTCCGTGTGCCGCTCGGTGAGCCCCTCATCCTTCTCCCTCTCCTTGTTGACTTTGGCGCGCCCCCTAGCCGCTTTCCCCACGCGCGCCCGAACGCAGCGCCACGGAGCTCGTCGCCGGCGGGTCTCCGGTGACCGATTGGTCATGGGCGTATGCCTGTTAGCTTGACCGCATCGTGCAGCACCCGCCTAGCTGGTTAGTTTGGCCGCTCGCGCGCTCTAACGCCGCACCCGCTCGAGCCCGAACTCCGGCGCCGCTTCTGCTCGCCGCCGGTGTCGTTCCGGTCGTTCCCGGCCCAAGCCATCGCCTCCATCTTGCGTGCGACGTCGAGCCGCGTCGAACGCATCTAGCTACGACCCCGGAAACCCCCTGTGCGCGGAACCCGACCCCTCTCCCGACGTGCGCCGCCGCGGGAGGCTCGCCGGAGCAACTCCGGTAGCCAGCGCCGACGTGGCCGGCCGGGGCCACTCCCCTGGTCACTGCCTCGTAGGCCCTGGGGGCCCCGTTGACTGGGTCGACCCAGTCAACGTGCTGACTGGGCAGGCCCCAGCCATTGACGTGCGGGCCCCACCACTTAAATAACTAATGAAAACGATTTTATAATTAAAAGTAATTAGTTTAGCTAATTAGTCACTGACATGTGGGACCCAGCTGCTAATTAACCACGTTTAATTAAAATAACCCACTGTTAGCCCTCTGTCTATGACATGTAGGACCCACTGGTCAGTTTGACCTGGTCAGCGAGTCTGTTGACTGCTGACGTCATCAGCATGTCATGCTGACGTCATTTTATCTTTTCTGTTAATTTAAATAAATCCAGAAAATGGTTTAATCTTTGAAAATTCATAGAAAATAAACCGTAACTCGGATGAAAATGTTTTCTATATGAAAGTTGCTCAAAAAAATCCAACGAATCCGAATACGCGGTCCATTCATCAGTCAGATGCCTCTAACTATATGAACATGGAACATTCCCCCTCCGGTCATCTGTATGACACAGGTCCGGAACCGGGAAAACATTCACGGTTGAATTCCCCCTTCACCTATATCATGTAGCCTTACGTTAGGTCACACCCGTCACCGCATATTGCCATGTTATGCTTTGTGATGCTTTGTCTGCTTTATATTTACTGTTTCTTCCCCCTCTTCTCTCCGGTAGACCCCGAGACTGATGCCGCCCCTGTGATCGACTACGTCGACGACGACCCCTCCTTGCCAGAGCAACCAGGCAAGCCCCCCCTTTGATCATCCCGATATCGCCCATTCCATTCTCTCATGCTTGCATTAGATTTTGCTACTGTTATTGTTTGCTCCTATTCTGATGCATAGCCTGCTTTTGTAACCTGCTCATTGTATCTTACCTGCTCATCCTAAACTGCTTAGTATAGGTTGGTTAGTGATCCATCAGTGACCCCCACCTTGACCTTGTTGCCCCTGCTTCATCATCGAAGACCCGATCAACGGGATCGAAGACCAGGCCCCGGCATCGCACATCACTTTCTCCTTAGTTGCTCGACACTGCTGGGTTACTATCGAGTGCCGAGGGTGAGACCTCTACAGCACTTCTGATGTTAACCCTGTAGTGTAGCTTTTCGGTCGTGGTCATCGAGGGTGATTCCGCCTTAACCACTTCCGATACGACTCTGTCGTGCAACCCCTCAAGTGTGAACCTCGGGGGTGACTCCTCTTACGTTCACCTTGATGATTACATCGAGTGGAATTCACCGGGGGTGATTCCTCGGGTTTTCCCCTTGATGTTTGGACACACAGTTACTATGGTTACTATGACTTTACACTGAACCACGTTACTAGAGACGGGTCGGCCCTGAGGGGTACCCGCGCGAGCTTAATTGCGAGTGATGTGGAGTCGGGTTGACCTGGAAGGTGCCCGCGAGATAATTATGAGGCGTGGCCGGGCATTCCTAGCCCTTGCCGCAATTCCTCGAGACGGGGCGACGGGGTCACATCTTTCGTGAGTCTCTGCTTGTTACCGCGCGTTCCTAATCCACTACGATTTGGATATTTGATCCAAGGGGCCTCTGGCCTGTTAGCACTAACCATCACGTGGGCATAGTATGGGCGTTCTGCGTCGTATGCATCAGCCGAAGCTTTATAGACGTCAAGCGACTGAGCGGCGCGCGTCGGGTTGGACTGGTAAGCTCCTACCTTTTTAAGGGGGTAGCTAGGTCTGCTCACCGGCCGCCCACGCAACGTGCAGGAGTTCCCGGGGTGATGGCCCATGACCCCTGGGGGCATAGGTTTAGTCCGGCGTGCTTGACCTCTCTATTAAGCCTAGGTCGGGTTGCGGCGTATTGTTTGGTCGAGGTCGGGCATGACCCAGGAAAGTGTGTCCGGCCGGAGTTAATCGAGCGTGGTGGGTAAGTTGGTGCACCCCTGCAGGGAAGAAAACATCTATCGATAGCCTGTCCTACGGTAACGGACACTTGGAGTTGTATCCCGATCGATACAACTAGAACTGGATACTTGTGATGAGACTTGGATATGAGAATTGGATTATAATTGGAACTGGATAGTATGGCTCTGGGATTTCTTTCTCGCAGGGAGTCGAGAAAGGATCTCTGGCCGAGGTTGATAACACTTCTACTACTTTACTTTATGCTACTCTACTCCCTCCTGTTGCTGCAAGATGGTGGTTTCCAGAAGACGCTAGTCTCCGATAGGACTAGGCCTTCTCTCTATTCTGGCATTGCTGCAGTCCAATCCACATATACAACCTTCCTTTGATAATGTTGCATATGTAGTGTAGATCCTTGCTTGCGAGTACTTTGGATGAGTACTCACGGTTGCTTTGCTTCCCCTTTGCCCCCTTTCTTCTTCTTTTCCGGTTGATCCAATCAGATGTCGGAGCCCAGGAGCCAGATGCCACCGCCGATGCCTGCTACTACGTGGAGACCGCTGACGACCACGACTAGTTAGGAGGCTCCCAGGCAGGAGGCCTTGCCTCTTCGATTGTGTTGCTTTTTGTGCTAGCCTTCTTAAGGCATCCCTGTTCAACTTATGTCTGTACTCAGATATTGTTGCTTCCGCTGACTCTTGTGTAATCGAGCTCATGTATTCGAGCCCTCGAGGCCCCTGGCTTGTAATATCAAGCTTGTATTATTTTAATTTGTGTCTAGAGTTGTGTTGTGATATCTTCCCGTGAGTCCTTGATCTTGATCGTACACATTTGCGTGTATGATTAGTGTACGATTGAATCGAGGGCGTCACAAGTTGGTATCAGAGCCGACTGCCTGTAGGTAGCCCCCTTTCCAACTCCTTGGCCGAAGTTGAGTCTAGTCACTAAAAAACTTTTACTAACATTGGCTCTGTGGCTTACGGGCCCACGTCGCCATTGGGTGATATTAGGATCTTTTACTCCTCATCTATACTCTGGGACTCTGATCTCTCTTCCATTCGAGTTAAACGAATTTACTAACTCTAACATTAGGATCCCGTGACCACATTCACCCCAAAGTTGGATAAGCCATAGTTATTCCTTAGAATAGTATTCTGAATAGTACACACACTGTCGTGTTGACTACGAAGTGGTATCCATCGTACCTCTTTCATTATGCATGTTTCATCATGAATGGCCCTTGTCTTTGCAAATGCTCAATGCTGAACTACCCCCCTGTTACATGTTAGCAGGATGGTTAGACCCGCTGGTCGTGGCCGTGGTGCCAACGATCCACCACCGCCCGAATTCTTTGCTGGAATGATGCAACAATTTGAGCTGAACCGCCAGTTCATGGAAGGAATGATGGCTCAGTTTCCTCGTCCGAACATGAATCAACAACCAACCCCAGTAACTCTGCAGGACTTCATGCGCCTCAACCCAACTATCTTCCACAGCTCAACTCAACCCCTTGATGCTGATGACTGGCTCCGCGACATCACGTATGAAATGGAGTCTGCTAGTGTTGCCCCTGCTAGCTATGTCACCTTTGCATCTTTCTTTCTGAAGGGTCCCGCTGCTCAATGGTGGGACAGCCACAGGCGTACCCTACCTACTGGAACGGTCATCACTTGGCCGGATTTCCAAGCTGCCTTCCGTGCCCGCTTCATTCCTCAGGGAATCATGGACAGGAAGAAGCGAGATTTTCGTAACCTCACCCAAGGCAACAAGTCTGTAGATGCTTATCAACGGGAATTTCTAGACTTGTCACGTTATGCTGAAGAAGACATTGCAACTGATGCTCGTAAGCAAGAGAAGTTTCGTGATGGACTTCACCCTAATATCAAGCTAGCACTGCTCGTTCATGACCTTGCCGACTTCGCCACCTTGGTGAACAAGGCTATTCAGGTTGAGACTGGTCTTCAGGAACACCAGGGATCCCTCAGGCGCAGCCGTGACGCTGGCTCATCTTCGGGCCCGCCCGCGCAGAAGCGTCGGATATGGATCCCCCACAGCATGTATCGTCCAACTGCACCCGCACCAAGCCAGTCCTATGCTGCACCTCGTCTGCCTCCTCCACCACAGAGGCAGCCTCTTCGAGATGTACCATCCCAATCTCCTGCTCCCGATCCCAATGATGGTCTGTGCTTCAGATGTGGCCGCCCAGGCCACCTTGCTAAAGAATGCAATCAGAAAAAGAGCCAGTTGGCTCTGCCTTCAACTGGCCGTAATAATCAGCCCCATAACAACAATGCCAGACCTTATGATCGTGGTCAGGCTAATCATGTTGATCTGAATGAAGCTCAAGACCAGCCTGCCACTGTGATGGGTACTCTTCTCGTTAATTCAGTACCGGCTTCTGTTTTATTCGATTCAGGAGCATCGCATTCATTCATGTCAGAAAATTTTGCATACGCACACGACATTCGATGCGAGCCCATGAACACCCCGATAGTGGTACGCACCCCTGCGGGTCAGTGTCGAACTACCATGATTGGTCGTGACGTCCCCGTTGAAATTGAAGGGTTGGAATTCCTTGTTTCTCCCATTATCCTGGAGTCTTCCAATATTGACCTCATTCTGGGAATGGAATGGTTGAAAGCGCATACTGCCTCTATCGTTTGCGCCACCAAGGTCGTTCACCTCCTACATCCTTCCGATGAGATAGTAACCTACCATGCTCAGCTTGTTCAAAACGCTGAAGCACGACTTTATGCTTTGAATGCGTTGAACGCAGCACCTCTTGAGGGAATTGAAAAGATTCCAGTCGTTCGTGACTTCCAAGACGTATTTCCAGAAGAACTTCCAGGAATACCCCCTGCCCGAGCTGTCGAGTTCGTCATCGACTTGAAACCAGGCACTGTTCCTATTGCCAAACGACCGTATAAGATGCCACCTCATGAACTCCTTGAACTTAAGGAGGAAATCGACAAATCTCTTCGCAAGGGTTTCATTCGTCCAAGTTCCTCTGCTTGGGGAGCACCTTCTCTCTTCGTCAAGAAGAAGGACGGAACGAACCGTTTGGTCCAAGACTACCGTCCTATCAACCAAGCTACAATTCAGAACAAATATCCCCTTCCTCGGATCAATGATCTGTATGATCAACTGGCTGGTTCATTGATTTTCTCTAAACTCGACTTGAGGTTGGGTTACCACCAGATCCGTGTTCGTGAAGAGGATATTCCAAAGACCGCATTCGTCACTCGTTATGGTTCTTACGAGTACACCGTCATGTCTTTTGGCTTGACCAATGCTCCAGCTACATTCTCCCGTCTGATGAACTACATATTCATGGATTACCTCGACAAGTTCGTCGTAGTCTATCTGGATGATATCCTGGTATATTCGAAGAACAAAGAAGAACATGCTGAACATCTTCGACTTGTTCTAGAGAAGCTTCGAGAGCATCAACTTTATGCCAAGTATTCCAAGTGTGAATTCTGGTTACCCGAAGTCACCTACCTTGGTCATGTCATCTCCAAGGATGGTATTGCCGTCAACCCAGAGCGCGTTCAGGCTATTCTTGACTGGACCCCTCCGAAGACTGTCAAGCAAGTCAGAAGCTTTCTCGGACTTGCCAGCTATTGTCGCCGCTTTGTCGAGAACTTCTCAAAGATTGCCAAGCCACTGACCAATCTGCTTCACAAGGGCGTTAAGTTCGATTGGACAGACAAATGTCAGGAAAGTTTCCAGTCACTCAAGGACAAGCTGACTTCTGCCCCAGTGCTTGCTCCCCCTGATTCTCGCAAGGACTTCGTCATCTATTGCGACGCTTCACGTGAAGGATTAGGTTGTGTCCTAATGCAAGAGCGCAAAGTAATTGCGTATGCCTCCTGTCAAGTGCGTCCTCATGAAGAGAACTACCCAGTTCATGATCTCGAGCTTGCTGCGGTTATCTTTGCACTGAAGCTATGGCGACAATACCTTCTCGGTAATCGTTGTGAGATTTTCACCGATCATCAGAGTCTGAAGTACCTGTTTACTCAGCCAGATCTGAACCTCCGTCAGCAGCGATGGATGGAAGCTATTGCTGACTACAACTACGGTATATCCTATACCCCTGGCAAGGCTAATGTAATGGCCGATGCCCTGAGTCGTAAGTCTTATTGCAACAATCACATGGTCTTCAAAGCTCAACCCCGCCTTTATGAAGAGCTATGCAAGCTGAACCTTCAACTAGTTCCACAGGGTTCTCTGAATAACCTTGTCTTGGAACCAACTCTTCTGAAAGCAATCAAGTCTGCTCAAGCCAAAGATGCACATGTTGATCTGATGAAAAAGGATCTTGCATTAGAGAAATCCAGAGATTTCTCACTTGGTGAAGATGGAACCTTATACTTCAGAGATCGCATTGTAGTACCCCGGTTCGAGCTTATGACAGAGAAGGTGATGAAAGAAGCGCATGGCACCCCTCTCTCTATTCATCCGGGAAGTACCAAGATGTATCTAGACATCCGTCAGAAGTACTGGTGGTCTAATATGAAGCAAGACATTGCTCGATATATTGAAGAATGTGACGTTTGTCGTCGTGTCAAAGCAGAACATCAGAAACCGGCTGGACTTCCACAACCACTTCCGATTCCTGAATGGAAATGGGATAAGATCCAAATGGACTTTGTCACTGGCCTTTCCAAGTCTCGGAAAGGTAACGATGCTATCTTTGCCGTCATCGACCAATTCTCGAAGGTTGCTCACTTTCTGCCAGTCAAGGAGACTATCACTGCTAGTCAATTAGCAAACTTGTATATCTCCAGAATTGTGTCACTCCACGGCATTCCGAAGGAGATCAGTTCAGATCGCGGCAGTATATTCACTTCAAAGTTCTGGGATAGTTTCCAAGAGGCAATGGGAACTCATATTACCTGGAGCACTGCTTATCATCCCCAATCCCAAGGCCAAGTCGAGCGAGTCAATCAAATTCTTGAAGACATGCTTCGGGCTTGTGTTATTTCTTTCGGCAAGAAGTGGGAAGAATCTCTCCCTTATGCGGAGTTCTCTTATAACAACAGTTATCAAGCCAGCTTGAAGATGGCACCCTTTGAAGTGCTCTATGGACGTAAGTGCCGAACCCCTCTGAATTGGTCAGAAACTAGGGAACGGACGCTCATTGGTCCAGACATTATTCAACAAGCTGAAGAGCAGGTTTGCATTGTCCGGGATAATCTCAAGGCGGCCCAGTCCCGCCAGAAGAGCAACTATGACCGGAAACACTGGGGTTCAACTTATCAACCTGGTGAACAAGCTTATCTGCGTGTCACTCCTTTGAGAGGCACTCATCGGTTCGGAGTCAAGGGCAAGCTAGCTCCGCGCTACATTGGTCCTTTCCGCATTCTGGCCCGTCGTGGGCTGGTGGCTTATCAACTTGAGTTGCCACCTCAGTTCTCTCACGTCCATGCCGTCTTCCATGTGTCACAACTTCGTCGTTGCTTCAAGGATCCGGAACGTGAAGTGGATCCGGAATTGATTGAAGTTCAAGATGATCTCACATACAAAGAGCATCCGATATGCATTCTTGAAGAAGCTGAACGTCGAACACGCCAGAAGGTTACCAAGTTCCTCAAGGTGCAATGGTCGAATCATACTAAAGAGGAAGCCACTTGGGAACGCGAAGATAACCTCCGGGCTGAATACCCCGACCTGTTCCCTTCTACCTCTTAATTCTCGGGACGAGAATTTCTTTTAGAGGAGGAGAGTTGTAACACCCCGGTGTAATGATGCTACAGTAACCCTGGGGTTAAGTTAATCATTTTGCTTAACAAGTGTTTGATCACCCTTTGTTCTCTCTCATTTCAAATTCCAGTTGAATTCAATTTCAAATTCTGAGTGAAATTCAAAATTGCTCAAACATGAAAACTAAAATGTTCATCATGTGAAACATATTCTTCTGGTAATATTGGTGGTGAACCAACATTTTTGCAACGGGTTTAAGTGGCCTAAACTACGTAAAACAGTGACCTAAGCAATAAATTAAATGCCTTTTTAATTTATAAAATTGGCAAACTATTTCAAAAGTCTCACAATATTTTTGTGGCAGTGCACTTTAATTCTTTGAAATTGTTTTGGCCAGTGGCATAATTTTGCAAAGTAATTATTGGCTAAACAGAAAATGCAAAAGCTGCTGAAAATAAAAAGAAACAAAAAAGGAAAAAGGAAAAGCAGAGAGAGAGAAACCCCCTGCCCCACTTGGGCTTCGGCCCACCCGAGCCAGCTGGCCCAGCAGGCCGGCCCACTCCCCCCCTCACCGGTCGCTCCCTCCCCTTCCTGTTCCTCTGCTTCGTGTCGCTACAGGGGCGAGGTCGACCCCGACCACCTCGCCGGCCTCGCCGGGAGAGGATAAGGGCGACGCCTCGGGCTCCCCTCGTCTCCCCTCACCCACTTGCCCTCTCCATATCCCCTCTTCCTCACTCCCACTCTGCCGATCTGGAGAAAGGGGCCGACGCTTTCGTCGCCGTCGCCGCGCCACCATCGCAGCCACTGCCGTCCCCGGGCGCCTCCGGCGTGTCCACCTGCCTCGCCGGCCTCTGCTACGCCCTCCCCGACCACGGGCTCGGGTCGGAAGCCACCAGGGAATCCACTGCCTCCCCGTCTTCAACCTCCGTCCGCCACGGGCGCCGCCATCTTCCTCCTCTCCGGCGACCCCTGCTGCTACTAAACCTATCACCGGCCTCCGTGTGCCGCTCGATGAGCCCCTCATCCTTCTCCCTCTCCTTGTTGACTTTGGCGCGCCCCCTAGCCACTTTCCCCACGCGCGCCCGAACGCAGCGCCACGGAGCTCGTCGCCGGCGGGTCTCCGGTGACCGATTGGTCATGGGCGTATGCCTGTTAGCTTGACCGCATCGTGCAGCACCCGCCTAGCTGGTTAGTTTGGCCGCTCGCGCGCTCTAACGCCGCACCCGCTCGAGCCCGAACTCCGGCGCCGCTTCTGCTCGCCGCCGGTGTCGTTTCGGTCGTTCCCGGCCCAAGCCATCGCCTCCATCTTGCGTGCGACGTCGAGCCGCGTCGAACGCATCTAGCTACGACCCCGGAAACCCCCTGTGCACGGAACCCGACCCCTCTCCCGACGTGCGCCGTCACGGGAGGCTCGCCGGAGCAACTCCGGTAGCCAGCGCCGACGTGGCCGGCCGGGGCCACTCCCCTGGTCACTGCCTCGTAGGCCCTGGGGGCCCCGTTGACTGGGTCGACCCAGTCAACGTGCTGACTGGGCAGGCCCCAGCCACTGACGTGCGGGCCCCACCACTTAAATAACTAATGAAAACGATTTTATAATTAAAAGTAATTAGTTTAGCTAATTAGTCACTGACATGTGGGACCCAGCTGCTAATTAACCACGTTTAATTAAAATAACCCACTGTTAGCCCTCTGTCTATGACATGTAGGACCCACTGGTCAGTTTGACCTGGTCAGCGAGTCTGTTGACTGCTGACGTCATCAGCACGTCATGCTGACGTCATTTTATCTTTTCTGTTAATTTAAATAAATCCAGAAAATGGTTTAATCTTTGAAAATTCATAGAAAATAAACCGTAACTCGGATGAAAATGTTTTCTATATGAAAGTTGCTCAAAAAAATCCAACGAATCCGAATACGCGGTCCATTCATCAGTCAGATGCCTCTAACTATCTGAACATGGAACATTCCCCCTCCGGTCATCTGTATGACACAGGTCCGGAACCGGGAAAACATTCACGGTTGAATTCCCCCTTCACCTATATCATGTAGCCTTACGTTAGGTCACACCCGTCACCGCATATTGCCATGTTATGCTTTGTGATGCTTTGTCTGCTTTATATTTACTGTTTCTTCCCCCTCTTATCTCCGGTAGACCCCGAGACTGATGCCGCCCCTGTGATCGACTACGTCGACGACGACCCCTCCTTGCCAGAGCAACCAGGCAAGCCCCCCCTTTGATCATCCCGATATCGCCCATTCCATTCTCTCATGCTTGCATTAGATTTTGCTACTGTTATTGTTTGCTCCTATTCTGATGCATAGCCTGCTTTTGTAACCTGCTCATTGTATCTTACCTGCTTATCCTAAACTGCTTAGTATAGGTTGGTTAGTGATCCATCAGTGACCCCCACCTTGACCTTGTTGCCCCTGCTTCATCATCGAAGACCCGATCAACGGGATCGAAGACCAGGCCCCGGCATCGCACATCACTTTCTCCTTAGTTGCTCGACACTGCTGGGTTACTATCGAGTGCCGAGGGTGAGACCTCTACAGCACTTCTGATGTTAACCCTGTAGTGTAGCTATTCGGTCATGGTCATCGAGGGTGATTCCGCCTTAACCACTTCCGATACGACTCTGTCGTGCAACCCCTCAAGTGTGAACCTCGGGGGTGACTCCTCTTACGTTCACCTTGATGATTACATCGAGTGGAATTCACCGGGGGTGATTCCTCGGGTTTTCCCCTTGATGTTTGGACACACAGTTACTATGGTTACTATGACTTTACACTGAACCACGTTACTAGAGACGGGTCGGCCCTGAGGGGTACCCGCGCGAGCTTAATTGCGAGTGATGTGGAGTCGGGTTGACCTGGAAGGTGCCCGCGAGATAATTATGAGGCGTGGCCGGGCATTCCTAGCCCTTGCCGCAATTCCTCGAGACGGGGCGACGGGGTCACATCTTTCGTGAGTCTCTGCTTGTTACCACGCGTTCCTAATCCACTACGATTTGGATATTTGATCCAAGGGGCCTCTGGCCTGTTAGCACTAACCATCACGTGGGCATAGTATGGGCGTTCTGCGTCGTATGCATCAGCCGAAGCTTTATAGACGTCAAGCGACTGAGCGGCGCGCGCCGGGTTGGACTGGTAAGCTCCTACCTTTTTAAGGAGGTAGCTAGGTCTGCTCACCGGCCGCCCACGCAACGTGCAGGAGTTCCCGGGGTGATGGCCCATGACCCCTGGGGGCATAGGTTTAGTCCGGCGTGCTTGACCTCTCTATTAAGCCTAGGTCGGGTTGCGGCGTATTGTTTGGTCGAGGCCGGGCATGACCCAGGAAAGTGTGTCCGGCCGGAGTTAATCGAGCGTGGTGGGTAAGTTGGTGCACCCCTGCAGGGAAGAAAACATCTATCGATAGCCTGTCCTACGGTAACGGACACTTGGAGTTGTATCCCGATCGATACAACTAGAACTGGATACTTGTGATGAGACTTGGATATGAGAATTGGATTATAATTGGAACTGGATAGTATGGCTCTGGGATTTCTTTCTCGCAGGGAGTCGAGAAAGGATCTCTGGCCGAGGTTGATAACACTTCTACTACTTTACTTTATGCTACTCTACTCCCTCCTGTTGCTGCAAGATGGTGGTTTCCAGAAGACGCTAGTCTCCGATAGGACTAGGCCTTCTCTCTATTCTGGCATTGCTGCAGTCCAATCCACATATACAACCTTCCTTTGATAATGTTGCATATGTAGTGTAGATCCTTGCTTGCGAGTACTTTGGATGAGTACTCACGGTTGCTTTGCTTCCCCTTTGCCCCCTTTCTTCTTCTTTTCCGGTTGATGCAATCAGATGTCGGAGCCCAGGAGCCAGATGCCACCGCCGATGCCTGCTACTACGTGGAGACCGCTGACGACCACGACTAGTTAGGAGGCTCCCAGGCAGGAGGCCTTGCCTCTTCGATTGTGTTGCTTTTTGTGCTAGCCTTCTTAAGGCATCCCTGTTCAACTTATGTCTGTACTCAGATATAGTTGCTTCCGCTGACTCTTGTGTAATCGAGCTCATGTATTCGAGCCCTCGAGGCCCCTGGCTTGTAATATCAAGCTTGTATTATTTTAATTTGTGTCTAGAGTTGTGTTGTGATATCTTCCCGTGAGTCCTTGATCTTGATCGTACACATTTGCGTGTATGATTAGTGTACGATTGAATCGAGGGCGTCACATTATAGCACAGGTAAAAAAAGCTCATCGTCATCTATATTTATTTTTTGATGATGGGAAAAAAACTCATCATCATAGTTTAAAGAAACGGCCGAATATTTATCGGTTGGACCACCGGTTCACAGTTTGGTTTTAGACCATGAAAGATATGCTTTGTACACCAATCTATACCTTTATATAGATACTCCCCCGCAATAAAATTATAGATGGTATATATATATATATATATATATATATATATATATATATATATATTATGTTTCTTTATCCTTACCAAATAATAAACGGATGAACATTTCTTGATTGTAGGTTCATCCCCCATTTTTCCAAGGGATTTTCGCACAAATTCCATAGATCGCTTATAGCAACTGCAAACCGTAAACGATTGCCGGTTGTATGCTTCTTGTGGGGTGACCCATTGGTGGTTTCCGCGAACATTTTTGGAAACGGGTCGGGGCCGGTTTGTGAAAACTTCTAATTACCTTTAGGAAGGCTTTTCTTTTTTAAAACTCGTGAACATTTTATAAGTCCGTGAACGATTCCCAATTTCATGAATATTTTTTCCAATTTGTGACTATTTTCAAATTCATGAACACTATTAAAATTACATGAACATTTTTGTATTTCATAAATTATTCCAATAATTAGCGAAGATTTTTAACCTGATGAAAAAAAATTAAAATTGTGAACAATTTCCAACTTCGCGAGCATTTTCTAATTTCAAACATTTTTCAATTCATTAAGATTTTTCCAATTCACGAAAAATAGCAAACTTATTTTTCAATTCACAATTTTTTCGTTATGAATATATATTTTGAATACATGAATTTTTTTTGAATTCACGCACATTTTTTGAATTTCATGATCATTTTATAAATTGGCAACATTTTTTTGTATGTGGAAGTTTTTGAATTGTTGAACAATTTTTCTTAGTTCGAAAACATTTTTAGAATTGACAAGTTACTTATAATTCACATACAATAATTTTTTTATTTCGTGAACATTTTTAATTAATCAATTTTTCAACTTAAAATTAAACTGACCAAATGAAAAAGAAGAGTTTTTGAACTTTTTTTGAGTCCACCAACTTGTTTTGGACATTTTTTTAGTTTGTTAGTATTTTCTAATTCATGAACATTTTATAAATTCCTGAATATTTTTTAAATGCATGAATTTTTTTAATTCAGGAGAAGTAGTTTTTGAATTCATGAATGTTATTTTAATTCATGATTTTCTCTCAATTTAAAGTTAACCAGGCCATAATAAAAAAGGCATGAGCTTTTCTGTCGCAAACTCTAAGTATTCTTAATGGTCCAGCCCCATGTAGCGAAGGCGTGGCCAGGGCGACCAACTTGCTACGAGTGATACGTAGCACCGGATCCTATGTGGAGCCTTCTACGACAGTTAAAAGTGCATGTGAGCTCCTATGTGCCCTGCGGCAAATAGATGCCCCATCGTACAGGGTGCGCCCGACTGGGCTGGCCCATTACAGTGCGCTGCGAATGCGTTGGTGAAAAATCGCATAACGATACGTTAGTGATTCGAACCCGCGACTGCCTACTCACGCGCGCTTGCTGCTACCACAACGACCGGAGAGATCTGGTGGCAGATATGCATCGCAAGAATTAAAAACTAATAGCGGTAGCCAATGCTCCCGTTCGATGGGCCAAGCCCAAACTTTGTGCTTGTACAGTGGGCTGTACCGGGAGCTAACACTATTTGAAAAAGAATCCCTGAACAATATTCTAAAATTTGAGTTATTTTCTTAACTTATGAACAATATTCTGAAATAGCGAACACATTTTGAAAATTACAAACCTTTTTCGTAAACATGAACATTTTTCGAATTTGTGACAAAAAATTCAAAATGGGAACAATTTTTAAAATCATGAACATTTTTTTAATTTTTAGCCCAAATTTTGAAAAGGAGAACAATATTAAAAATCTTAAACAAATTTGAAACATGAACAAAAATGAACAAGAACACTTTTTTCAGTTTGTGAACAATTTTTGAAAACAAGAATACTTTTTGAAATCCGGTCTTTATTTTAAAAGTATTGACAATTTTGTACAAAAACATTCCAAACAATTTTTTGAAAATGCAAACTTTATTTAAATTTATGAACAATTTTCTAAAACACGACAACTTTTAAATAATTTAAACATATTTATAAGCACATACATTTTTTAACTTTCCGAACAACTTTCAAAACATGATTTTTTTTAATAAAAATATACTTGAAAAGTAAAAAGGAATGAGAAAAGGAAAAAAAGAGTAAAGGGAAAGAAAAGAAAGAAGAAAAATAAGAAAAAAGAAAAAAACATCAAAAAGAAAAGAGAAACAGAAAAAATGATAAAAGAAAATAGTCGGTGTAAGGAGCCTTCTAGTAGGTTCCAAAACCAGAAAAAACTCAAATGGGAAACTCTAGAAGGTTCCCAAAACCAGAAAAAGATGCAACACGTTAATGGACCAGCCCAGGTCACCTTTGGATCCGTTGCGTCGACATTTCGACGCGAGCAAATAGGGAATTCCAAGGAGCATATATACAGAAATTAAAGGTGCTAAGCTCCCATGCGTTTGCAATGATAAGGCTAGGACTCTCCTAAGCTGACACATGTTTTTAATTTTTATGTTGGTTTAGTGCTGGTTTTCTAGATGGGTTTTTTCCAGCTGGTACGGCTGATCCACTGGTTTTACTATGCCAGGTCCAACCGCATCGATTGCGTCAAAAAAATCACACGGCTTTGACCAGATTTTTTTTCTCTTTCTTCGTTCATGGCCCGTCTAGATAGTTCGTTCTGACCCTTCCCTCTCCCCCCTAGCCCCCCATCTTCACACGGTAGAAACAAAATAAAAACCCGCGGCAACACAATAGTTGTGTTGAAGGCAATAGGAGCGGTGGCAACGCTACAACAACGATCTCTCCAGCACGCTTCTCTAAAGTCTGCCATTGGAGCCGACAGCTAGCAGAGGCTTAGGTCGTAGCCCTTCTGCATCACTCCCTTCCTCCCTGATCTCTCTCTCTCTCAATTTCTTCATCGTCATCTTCATCGGTGATGAGCGTGACAAGCACTGCACACAGAAAACTGTTGCAGTCGGCGTTCTTCCCCATCGGCCTTGAGGTGAAGTTCCTGGCCACTTCTCTCTCTTAACAAATTCCGCTCACTGACTCTGATTCACTTTCCCCTTTTGATGTGGTACTGATGAGGACATCAATACCATTGTTACACCCACAGCCCCTACTACTACATATACTGGACCAATTACTAGAGCTCGCGCACGCCAATTAAATTATCAGGTACTTTCGTTTCTTGGTAATGATTCTAATGTTCATGAGAATATGATGCTGCCTAAATAGGATACATTTGTTTTGCTTACAAATGAAGGGCTTGGCATGGAAAAGAGGGATGAACACTGGAGCAAGACCAACCATGGAGATGATGGCATGCGCAAGGGGAACAAGAACGGAGTTACAAGTGATGATTTCAGAACTTTGAAGCCACCATAATGAGTGCATGAAGCCTTGGACGGCATATACAAGATGTCACTTCATAAATTTCGTCCAGAGGCTATTCTAGGTGCTGCGTCACCTTATTATTGGGCCAGGCCATGTAATTTTGAAATACATAAGTATAGGCTATTTTTTAGAGTCCGTATGTGTGGGGAAACAAGAGTTAGGGTTGGTTTCGGACCCCTCTTCCAAGGGCCACGAAACCCCCTCTCCCCTCTTCCTCCATGTATACAACCCTTAGGGCGTTGTTTAGACTTTGGGTTTTGTTTAGATTAAAGTTCGCCATAGCTGCAACTTCGCGTATTTCATTTGTGTTCAACGACCAGACAAAGGCGTCACAGAACCCCACCTTGATCAATAAAACTTTCCTCTTATATTCGCAATATCCAGATTGCAATCTTAGTTTCTTGCTTGTTCTTCGTTTGCCTGCAGGAAACAGACCTTCGTGGTTAGGTTGATCGTGCTCCGGCGTGGTCAATAACCTCTCCGAGTTGGTTTAGCGATTACTAAGGCGCGACGTCCTCGCACGTTCGTAGTCGGATCGTCAAAGTCGACTTCCTCCAAAACGATAGCCACCATGTCATCGAAAGACGGGACACCTTTGCCTCTATCAAGTGGTATCAGATTTTCAGGTTGCTCGGTGAGATTTTACAGTTTTTCGTAGTTTAGATCGATTATGTTCTTCATACCTATAGTCCACGAAAAAGCCAAAAAATTTTTAGGGTTAGTTCATCATATCCGAACCAGTCTGAGCCTTTGCATAGTCTTTTTAGTATTTTGCTTTGTTGAATTTGCGGTTGCATCGTCGTGTCAAGTTGTTGGTCTTAGCGTCTAGTTTCCCTTAGAGTTTCGAGTTCTGTTCACAAGTTGTCACGCCGCTGCCGCACCATCGTCATCGCTCCTGCCATCTACCACCACCGCTTATCCACCACCAATCCGTATCCATATACCATCACCAATCCGTATCCATATACCATCACCAATCCGTACCCATATACCACCACCAATCCGTATCCATATACCACCACCGCTACCATATATACCACAACCGCTGCCATATACCACCACCGCTGTCATATCTTACCATCATATATCCACCACCAATCCGAATTCTTCTCATATTAGGTTTGTTTTCGAGATCCTTCTATTTTCTGATTCGTGTTTCCTTGCCTAGGTAGGTTTCGAAGAAAAAAAGTCTGGAGACCCCCGGGCAGTTTTTAGGCCAAAATTTCGGCGACCGAAAATATTTTTTCCCTATCCTATTTTTAGACTTTTCTGAGTCTTTTGAGACACTCGCCATCATAGTGATTTTTTGTCGCACTTTTTCGTCGTCGCTGCCCCGATTTTCGAAAAAAATAGTCAAAAAAATTTCGTGCCCATCCTGTCAGTTTGACCTGGGAAGAGTTTTGAGACACTCGCCATTATAGTGATTTTTCCAAAAAAAAGAGCGCAAAAAAAAGAGCGGAAAAAAAACAGAGTGATTTTTTTTCTAGAGTGTGCTTTTCCATTGTTTACTTGCAGCGCCGTGATTCTGTTAGTGTTCTAGGCTCGCGTCTCTAGCACGGTCTAGCCTAGGACCAGCACAGTACCGTCGTTGAGCGTTTATTCAAATTTGCATATCTGAATTGATTATTACTGACCCTTTTTGCTACCATATTATAAGCCGTCCTAGCTCCACATACATCTACGTCATGCGTTTGACTCTCCCTGGTAATCGCTCTATCCAAGCTTTGAGATTTTTGACTACAACGGTTGCCGATCACCGCCCGCTGCTGGGTAAGAACTGGTAAGAATTTGAGATTTGCTTGAAGGATTTGTGACACCCACCACCACCATTTTCTAGTAGTCTGTAGGATCATATTCTTGTGTGTTTCTATTGCTGCTAACCATGGTAGGATCACAAGTCGATGAGACTGACTGGGGGAACATGACGAATAAGGAGTTGCATGATAAATTTCAGCAAATGATGACTGAACAGGTGCAAGATGTGCTGAACAATTTTGAAGAGGCCATGGATAAGATAACTGGCTATGAGAAGACGTTCGAAACAAAGCTCGATAACAAATTTAATGAAGTGCTTGCGCGTCTTCCATAGCCACCACCGGCTGCACCTGCCGCACCTCTGCCACAACAACAACAACAACGATTACCTCCACGTCGCGAAACAGCCCTCCGCCGAGCGAGCCGTGTCCCTCTTGAGCCTGGCCAAACTATTGGTGCTGTTGTTGATACTTCTGTGGCTCCTGCTGCTGATGAGGGGGAGGATGATTATGCGGGAGTGTGACGCCCGGATAATTAAGCTACAGTGAACCTCTGCTAATGATGCCACGTCACCTCGGTTACTGTTGATAAACTCGCGTTGATTCGAAACCGATTCAAATTTAAATTCAAAATCAAGTCAAACAATAAAGCTTTTCAAATATTAAAACTAAATTGTTCGGGTTGTGCCAAATAATGCATAGGTAATTATGGCAGAGAAACCACACTTTTATAAAATGTCTCAATACTCTAAAATGAGTAAAACAGTAGCAAAAACAATTATTTAAATGCTTTTAAAATGATAAACAATTACAAACTATTATATTTAGGTAATTGTGACAGCGGTATAATTACTATTACTAATTTAGGAGCTAACTATATGTTTTACAAAACTAAAACAATTTGAAAGATGAATAAACAGAAAAGAAATTGAAAGATAAAAGAAAAACAAAAAAAATCAAAAGGATAAACCCCCACCCCGTGGCCCAACTGGACCAGCCGACCCAGCAGGCCACAATGGCCGGGCCAACCGGCCACCCCCTCTTCCCTTATCCACCCACCCGGTGAAACCCTAACCCCCCACCGACGCCCCACTCGCCCCCACTCCCCCACGATCCCCTACTCCTCTCTCCCCTCAGATCCAGATCGGGCGCCCCTGGCGCCGATCGACATCGACCCCGCCGCCGCCCGTTGCCCCGAGTCGATGGACCACCTCGCCGTCGCACGCACCTCATCTCGGAGTCGCCCCCGCCGCGCCGAACCTTCCCGGTCCGCCATCGTAACCGCCGCCTGGATGCCGCTGCCCCCTGGCGCCGCCCCGACGACCGCGCCCCGCCATCTCGACGACCCTCGCCGGAGCCGCCCCGCGTTGCCTCGTCCTCGTCCTCCTCCCCATCGGACGTCCCCGCGCCTCGACGCCCTCCCTGCTCGCCAACGCCTCGCCGCCGCCACCCGGAGCGCCTCCGCCTGGACCACCCCGAGCCCGCTGCCCTTCTCGACCGGCCCCCTGTGAGCCGCCGCCTCCCCTCCTCCCTCTCTGCTCCCGCGCCTTGGCCGTGCTGGCCGCGAGCCCCGCCACCGCACCTGCTCGCGCTCACGCGCCCCATAGTGCTTGTCGCCGCCTCCGCTCCGTATTCCCTCCCGTGGCGCCGCCCGGGTCTGCCCACCTGACGCCGCTGCGGGCGGCCGGCTGCACCAGTCGCGCCGCTCGGCCCTGCTCCTACCGCGCCTCACTCCTGGGCGGGCTGCGGCTTCGCCCGCAGCCGCGCTCGCACGCCCGACCCACTATGGCCCTTAGGGCCTATGACAGCTGGGCCCCGCCCCCTATGACAATGACATGTGGGGCCCATGCCATGACGTTTTAAATAAAAAAAGAATTTAAAATAATAATAATAAAATCATTAATTAATTAATTAGTTAACCAAATTAATTATGTCTAATTAACCTAATTAACTAAACCGAATTAATCTGTACATTAAACTAATTAACTAGGTTAATTAGTTGTCAGTCAATGACATGTGGGCCACCTGTCCAGTTTGACCACTCAAACTGTTGACTAGGTTGACCTAGTCCATGACAGGTGGGTCCTGTTTGACCCTGTTGACCAGTCAACAGTTGACTGGTCAAATGCTGACTGGACCCCCTTGACCCCACCTGCCAGGCAAACATACATTCTGTTGGGTACAATTCTGAGTACCCATAGCAATTTGACGTTCAATTTTCAAATTAAAACAAATTAGAAAATGTTTTAAAACTTTACAAATTAATATAAAATAATTTGTAGCTCAGATGAAAATACTTTCTACATGAAAGTTGCTCAGAACGACGAGATGAATCCGGATACGCAGCCCGTTCGTCCGCCACACATCCCTAGCATAGCAAACTCGCAACTTTCCCCCACCGGTTCATTTGTCCGAAAACGCGAAACACCGGTAATACTTTCCTGGATGTTTCCCCCCTTTGCCGATATCACCTACTACCGCGTTAGGGCACATCTAGCACTGCGTTTGTCACGTTATGCTTTGTGATGCTTCGATTGCTCTGTTATTTATTATGTTCCCCCTTCGTTACTTCTTTCCGGTAAACCCTGAGACCGATGCCGGTACCCCTGGGCTCGACTACATCGACGACGAACCCTTCTTGCCAGAGCAACCAGGCAAGCCCCCCCCCCCTTGATCACCAGATATCGCCTATTCCTTCTCTATACTGCTTGCATTAGAGTAGTGTAGCCTGTTACTGCTTTCGGTTAATCCTATACTGATGCATAGCCTGTCATTGTTGCTACAGTTGTTACCCTTACCTGCTATCCTACTGCTTAGTATAGGATGCTAGTGTTCCATTAGTGGCCCTACACTCTTGTCCGTCTGCCATGCTATACTACTGGGCCGTGATCACTTCAGGAGGTGATCACGGGTATATACTATATACTTTATATACATGACACATGTGGTGACTAAAGTCGGGTCGGCTCGTTGAGTACCCGCAAGTGTTTCTGATGAGGGGGCTGAAAGGACAAGTGGCTCCATCCCGGTAGAGGTGGGCCTGGGTTCCTGACGGCCCCCAACTGTTGCTTTGTGGTGGAGCGACAGGGCAGGTTGAGACCACCTAGGAGAGAGGTGGGCCTGGCCCTGGTCGGCGTTCGCGGATACTTAACACGCTTAACGAGATCTTGGTATTTGATATGAGTCTGGCCATTTGGTCTATACGCACTAACCAACTACGCGGGAACAGTTATGGGCACTCGGCGTCGTGGTATCAGCCGAAGCCTTCGTGACGTCAGCGACTGAGTGGCGCGCGTCGGATTGGACTGGAACGCCTGCTAGGCTAGGTCTGCTTCCGGCCGCGTTCGCAACGTGCAGGTGTGCAATGGGCGATGGGCCCAGACCCCTGCGCCATAGGATTTAGACCGGCGTGCTGACCTCTCTGTTGTGCCTAGGTGGGGCTGCGACGTGTTGATCTTCCGAGGCCGGGCATGACCCAGAAAAGTGTGTCCGGCCAAATGGGATCGAGCGTGTTGGGTTATGTGGTGCACCCCTGCAGGGAAGTTTATCTATTCGAATAGCCGTGTCCCTCGGTAAAAGGACGACCCGGAGTTGTACCTTGACCTTATGACAACTAGAACCGGATACTTAATAAAACACACCCTTCCAAGTGCCAGATATAACCCGGTGATCGCTCTCTAACAGGGCGACGAGGAGGGGATCGCCGGGTAGGATTATGCTATGCGATGCTACATGGAGGACTTCAATCTACTCTCTTCTACATGCTGCAAGATGGAGGCTGCCAGAAGCGTAGTCCTCGATAGGATTAGCTATCCCCCTCTTATTCTGGCATTCTGCAGTTCAATCCACTGATATGGCCCTTTACACATATACCCATGCATATGTAGTGTAGCTCCTTGCTTGAGAGTACTTTGGATGAGTACTCACGATTGCTTTTCTCCCTCTTTTCCCCTTTCTATACCTGGTTGTCGCAACCAGATGCTGGAGTCCAGGAGCTAGAGATCCCGAGGATGATTCTACATGGAGTTCGGTTTCGAGGAGTAGTTAGGAGGTCCCAGGCAGGAGGCCTTGCCTTTTCGATAGTTGCTACTTTTGTGCTAGCCTTCTTAAGGCAAACTTGTTTAACTTATGTCTGTACTCAGATATTGTTGCTTCCGCTGACTCGTCTATGATCGAGCACTTGTATTCGAGCCCTCGAGGCCCCTGGCTTGTATTATGATGCTTGTATGACTTATTTATGTTTTAGAGTTGTGTTGTGATATCTTCCCGTGAGTCCCTGATCTTGATCGTACACGTTTGCGTGCATGATTAGTGTACGATTGAATCAGGGGCGTCACAAGATGGTATCAGAGCCAACTGCCTGTAGGAATCCCCCTTTCCAACTCCTTGGCCGAAGTTGAGTCTAGTCATTGCTAAACTTTTACTAACATGGCTGTGTGGCTTACGGGCCCACGTCGCCATTGGGTGGTATTAGGATCTTTTACTCCTTGTCTATACTCTGGGACTCTGATCTCTCTTCTATTCGGGTTAAGTGAATTTTGCTAAATCTGACATTAGGATCTCGTTATCACTTTCACCCGGAGATCCCCTTATTACTGATGATCATCTGTTGCACGTGAAGACCCTGAAGATACTCTCCGCTGATAACCCGAGAACTTGTGTTCATCGCTTTTGCAATTCCCTTTCATCGATAAACTCCTATGGATAACCACGTATACTCGCCATTCATACAATGTTTCCCAGTTGATCTTGTTATTACAAGATACCCCAAAATTCTCTCTGTTGTTCCGAGAATCCTTTGAGCTTGCTGCCTTGCTGTTCTTTGTCACCTGAATACCCCTACGGATAATTCTCGCACCTACCGAGTATCCGCTCATCCCCAGTTGATTCAAGTATTTCACAAAAGTGTTCAAAATACCATTCGATCTTCCGAAAATCCTCAGGAGCCTTTTGCTCTTGAAATTCTTGCTTACTTGCATTATGATTAATCTTAAGTCTCGTAATCTTATTGGCATCTCTTGTCATTATCATTTTGAGTCCGTTGATTCAATCTGTTGCGAATGCTCGCAATCCTCAATCAGAGCCTAGAATTCATCCTTCCGGCTCAGACGTCATTTGAAACGTGAGCTGGTTCTCGCCAATCAAATTGTCGTCGATTTTGCCCCTATGTCTATTGAACTTATCCATCCTTGATCAGAGCATCTGTTTCTGATCCTTCGCTTTGTAAATCATAATTCCTTTGCAATTGAGCTCTAAGTTACTTAGTTGTTTCTATAATCCAAGGTCTTTGCATTGATTCTACCTCTGGTTGTGTGCCGATACTCACATCAGATCCTTTATGGACCATCAGAACCTTGTTGGATTTTATCCGACAACGTCCTTCATATTCAATCACTTTGGAAGTTCTTTCCCTGATACATAATGCCTTTAGTAAATTGTATCCTCTCGTTTTGTCACCCATGCTCTACTATCGAGCTTGAGTTATTTACCCCTGAAGCTTGTGGTATATGTTTCCACGATGCCCCGATGGGTTGAACCTATGCCTTTCATAGTATGTGTGAACTCGAAAGTTTTCATGAGTCATACTCTTCTGGTATTTTGCCAGATATAAAATTTCAACACTACAACTTCATCGAACGCGAGAAGTAAATGAAAGGATATGCATTGGAGAAGTGGGAGTCGACCTTGAACTTTGTGTTCATGCCCATGGACATGATGTAGATCTTCTCATCGAAGCTTCTTTTAAAATTAATTATTCCCTTGGTATAAGTTCATCTTATATATGGGATCTGGCCTTTTTCAATCGTAGTTCTGACCATGTTCTCCTTTAAATACCATTTCTCGTGCAAGTTTAAGCACTTGTCCTCTGCAGAGCAATACCCCCGTCCAACCTCTACTTTGGTCTGTCGTCGAGTATTACCCCCCTGGTATCTCGAGAATGCCAAGGAACTACTTAACTTCTTATGAGTTCTTCATCAACTAATATTCTTGCCGATTCCATTTTTCCAACGGGTTCTGAGTTGTTAGAACCCCTCAAGGACACCGATAAGTGAATCAATTCCACACTCTGATTCAATAACTCTAAGTAATTTTTGTTGCTTATGAGTTTAATAATCCTTCAAGTCATTCCTAGCCTGCTCGGCTATGTCATTATCGTGCCGATTTTAACTGTGCTACCTGGACCTTCCCAGCACACAAATTTCTACAGTGAGCTAATCTTGCGTCGATCTTCCTCGTCATATCACTTCTCCTTGAACAGCAAACTTGATTTCGAGTTTGTGTCCTACCCGTGGTTCCAATAACCTTTCGCTTTCATCATTCCTTTGACTTGATGTCATCGTCGATCAATTACATCTTCTTGAAAACCTCTCGACAAATTTGTCGTGATCATTGTCAACAATTTGACTCCTTCCAAGTTGTGTGTCGAAATTCAGGATGAGAAATACCATCCTTGCCCCTCGATGAATTGTGTTATCATCGACTACATTCTTGCCTCCCCCAACACAAACTTGTTCATATTTTGTGTTGTATCTTGATTTCCCTGCTATCCAACCTATGTTATGTTCTACCGTGGAGTATTACCATCTTTGATGTCAAGAATGTCGTGAGCATTACTCCACCTCTTAAGAATTCTTGGTACAGTGATACTTCTCACCATCACCATTCTTTCTTGCTCCCCGTGTTGTTTCTAAACGAAATACCGACAAATGGTCTGTGATGTGTAAATTCTAAACTTCTGGCAACCCTATTGCTTTGAAGTTATTGGTCTATAGTTTCATTCTATGTCTATGGCTTAATGAATCATCATTCAAACATTGATCGTGCTACCTAGCCCATATTTCGGGTGCACATTTCAACCAATGTTTAACTGTATATGTTTTCCTCGAGCATACATCATTAAGTCATTCGATCTAGCTAATGTTATCTCCTTGTTCACATAGTTGTGGAAATCCATCTTTCGGAAATCTCAATGGAATGTCGCTGAGTCCATCAGCCACCTCCTAACCCTCTCCTTGGTTTAATGATGAACTCTTGTTTCGGAACTTGCTTTCGTAGTTCATTTCCCGAGAATCTTACAATGTCATCCCATCAATTTGTGTTGCACCTTTCTTCTCAGACATCCTGAGTCTGAGGTATCCTGACACCAATCAGATCTGAATCTCAGTCAGATATGATGGTTGGAACATATTTCCAAGAGTTATAACGTTGGTCTTTATATGACCCGGTAAGGTGGTGTCATACCTAGCCCTCCGGCCCTATTGTTATAGTTTTCATTTTTAGCAAGGTTATCCATTCTTTCCATGAGGAAATTGTAAGACTTACTCTATAAGTTGTTCCTGATGGATCCTTTGTGTATCCATAGCCTGATCTTACCTAATGACCATGTCAATGCTATCTCGAAGCATGTCTATGGTACTCCGATTTTCAACAAGAACATTTGAACCCCAATGCTAAATGTTTCTTGCTCAATTATCCAAACACCGTTGTATGGGTAATGTCATGAAATTTCTCTCCCCTACCTAAAGAGTTTTCTACATTATATCCTAACATGGATATCATGCTCTGCTTGACCTTCGGAAGGATATACCCTTGAAATATGTGTTTAAACACATTTTCCTTTCCATTGATCCGTTTAATCTGATAGTCATATTTTCCTTTCCATTGGTTGGTTTAACGTTGCTTGTGATCTATATGATCTAAGCAGTAATATTCTTCTGCTTATGTAAACACCTTGGTGTGCAACTGTGTCAGCAAGACTGTGTTACTATTGTTGATGACATTTCGGTAACCTCCGATGGACGAGAACTTTGCCTATTGGCCCGCCTCGTTTCAACGAGTAGGAAAATGGTTCTCTTCGTCCCTCGCCCTTGGTACCAGCGATGCTGCCAACATAACTGACCGGTTATTCTCTGACATGCCTTGCTTACATGATCGTGCAAGACGTCACCCCTCTTCCTACTTTTAACCCACATGGTGGGTCCATAACCCATAGTTCCACAGGATCGAAACCCGACTCTCCTGTACACCCCCTGTTCCCAAGGATGTTCCTCGCGCGTGGCCTCGTATATAATTCACGAGCCACCTCCCGTGAGATCATCAATTCTGGTATCAGACACCAAACTTATTCCCATTGCTCTGGACCCCTTTTACACTTTGTTTCAGGCATCGAACGATTGCCTACCTGCTTGAAACTTCCCATGATACCTCCTTACTTTACTCTCGATGTCTTCTTAAAGTTCCAGTTCGAGAGTTACTTTCCGCCACCTTCCCCGATATTAGCTACCAGATAGTCAACCTTGCAGAGGTCCGTTGTCCCAGAATACCCCCTTTATACATTCGTAAGTACGATTGAGTTCCAGAAGAAAGGATGCCGACTTCAGCATGATGACCTGAAGCAGAGATATGAAGACATCAACATAATGGATCGACCTCTCTGAGAATAGCAACCAAGACCGAGAAGACTCGTTAGAATTTCGCGACCAAATCCCTTCCCCCTTACTCCCCCTCTTAAATCTCGGGACGAGATTTCTTGTAGTGGAGGAGAATTGTGACGCCCGGATAATTAAGCTACAGTGAACCTCTGCTAATGATGCCACGTCACCTCGGTTACTGTTGATAAACTCGCGTTGATTCGAAACCGATTCAAATTTAAATTCAAAATCAAGTCAAACGATAAAGCTTTTCAAATATTAAAACTAAATTGTTCGGGTTGTGCCAAATAATGCATAGGTAATTATGGCAGAGAAACCACACTTTTATAAAATGTCTCAATACTCTAAAATGAGTATAACAGTAACAAAAACAATTATTTGAATGCTTTTAAAATGATAAACAATTACAAACTATTATATTTAGGTAATTGTGGCAGCGGTATAATTACTATTACTAATTTAGGAGCTAACTATATGTTTTACAAAACTAAAACAATTTGAAAGATGAATAAACAGAAAAGAAATTGAAAGATAAAAGAAAAAAAATCAAAAGGATAAACCCCCACCCCCTGGCCCAACTGGACCAGCCGACCCAGCAGGCCACAATGGCCGGCCCAACTGGCCCAACCGGCCACCCCCTCTTCCCTTATCCACCCACCCGGTGAAACCCTAACCCCCCACCGACGCCCCACTCGCCCCCCACTCCCCCACGATCCCCTACTCCTCTCTCCCCTCAGATCCAGATCGGGCGCCCCTGGCGCCGATCGACACCGACCCCGCCGCTGCACGTTGCCCCGAGTCGATGGACCACCTCGCCGTCGGACGCACCTCGTCTCGGAGCCGCCCCCGCCGCGCCGAACCTCCCCGGTCCGCCATCGTAACCGCCGCCTGGATGCCGCTGCCCCCTGGCGCCGCCCCGACGACCGCGCCCCGCCATCTCGACGACCCTCGCCGGAGCCGCCCCGTGTTGCCTCGTCCTCGTCCTCCTCCCCATCGGACGTCCCCGCGCCTCGACGCCCTCCCTGCTCGCCAACGCCTCGCCGCCGCCACCCGGAGCGCCTCCGCCCGGACCACCCCGAGCCCGCTGCCCTTCTCGACCGGCCCCCTGTGAGCCGCCGCCTCCCCTCCTCCCTCTCTCCTCCCGCGCATTGGCGTGCTGGCCGCGAGCCCCGCCACCGCACCTTCTCGCGCTCGCGCGCCCCGTAGCGCTTGTTGCCGCCTCCGCTCCATATTCCCTCCCGTGGCGCCGCCCGGGTCTGCCCACCTGCCGCCGCTGCGGGCGGCCGGCTGCACCAGCTGCGTCGCCCGGCCCTGCTCCTGCCGCGCCTCGCTCCTGGGCGGACTGCGGCTTCGCCCGCAGCCGCGCCCGCACGCCCGACCCACTATGGCCCTTAGGGCCTATGACAGCTGGGCCCCGCCCCCTATGAAAATGACATGTGGGGCCCGTGCCTAGAACGTTTTAAATAAAAAAAGAATTTAAAATAATAATAATAAAATTATTAATTAATTAATTAATTAACCAAATTAATTATGTCTAATTAACCTAATTAACTAAACCAAATTAATCTGTACATTAAACTAATTAACTAGGTTAATTAGTTGTCAGTCAATGACATGTGGGCCCCCTGTCCAGTTTGACCAGTCAAACTGTTGACTGGGTTGACCTAGTCCATGACAGGTGGGTCCTGTTTGACCCTGTTGACCAGTCAACAGTTGACTGGTCAAATGCTGACTGGACCCCCTTGACCCCACCTGCCAGCCACACATACATTCTGTTGGGTACAATTCTGTGTACCCATAGCAATTTGACGTTCAATTTTCAAATTAAAACAAATTAGAAATTGTTTTAAAACTTTACAAATTAATATAAAATAATCTGTAGCTCAGATGAAAATACTTTCTACATGAAAGTTGCTCAGAATGACGAGACGAATTCGGATACGCAGCCCGTTCGTCCGCCACACATCCCTAGCATAGCAAACTCGCAACTTTCCCCCTCCGGTTCATTTGTCCGAATACGCGAAACACTGGTAATACTTTCCCGGATGTTTCCCCCCTTTGCCGATATCACCTACTACCATGTTAGGGCACATCTAGCACCGCGTTTGTCACGTTATGCTTTGTGATGCTTCGATTGCTCTGTTATTTATTATGTTCCCCCTTCGTTACTTCTTTCCGGTAGACCCTGAGACCGATGGCGGTACCCCTGGGCTCGACTACATCGACGACGAACCCTTCTTGCCAGAGCAACCAGGCAAGCCCCCCCCTTGATCACCAGATTTCGCCTATTCCTTCTCTATACTGCTTGCATTAGAGTAGTGTAGCCTGTTACTGCTTTCGGTTAATCCTATACTGATGCATAGCCTGTCATTGTTGCTATAGTTGTTACCCTTACCTGCTATCCTACTGCTTAGTATAGGATGATAGTGTTCCATCAGTGGCCCTACACTCTTGTCCGTCTGCCATGCTATACTATTGGGCCGTGATCACTTCGGGAGGTGATCACGGGTATATACTATATACTTTATATACATGACACATGTGGTGACTAAAGTCGGGTCGGCTCGTTGAGTACCCGCAAGTGTTTCTGATGAGGGGGCTGAAAGGACAAGTGGCTCCATCCCGGTAGAGGTGGGCCTGGGTTCCTGATGGCCCCCAACTGTTGCTTTGTGGCGGAGCGACAGGGCAGGTTGAGACCACCTAGGAGAGATGTGGGCCTGGCCCTGGTCGGCGTTCGCGGATACTTAACACGCTTAACGAGATCTTGGTATTTGATATGAGTCTGGCCATTTGGTCTATACGCACTAACCAACTACGTGGGAACAGTTATGGGCACTCGGCGTCGTGGTATCAGCCGAAGCCTTCGTGACGTCAGCGACTGAGTGGCGCGCGCCGGATTGGACTGGAACGCCTGCTAGGCTAGGTCTGCTTCCGGCCGCGTTCGCAACGTGCAGGTGTGCAATGGGCGATGGGCCCAGACCCCTGCGCCATAGGATTTAGACCGGCGTGCTGACCTCTCTGTTGTGCCTAGGTGGGGCTGCGACGTGTTGATCTTCCGAGGCCGGGCATGACCCAGAAAAGTGTGTCCGGCCAAATGGGATCGAGCGTGTTGGGTTATGTGGTGCACCCCTGCAGGGAAGTTTATCTATTCGAATAGCCGTGTCCCTCGGTAAAAGGACGACCCGGAGTTGTACCTTGACCTTATGACAACTAGAACCGGATACTTAATAAAACACACCCTTCCAAGTGCCAGATATAACCCGGTGATCGCTCTCTAACAGGGCGACGAGGAGGGGATCGCCGGGTAGGATTATGCTATGCGATGCTACATGGAGGACTTCAATCTACTCTCTTCTACATGCTGCAAGATGGAGGCTGCCAGAAGCGTAGTCCTCGACAGGATTAGCTATCCCCCTCTTATTCTGGCATTCTGCAGTTCAGTCCACTGATATGGCCCTTTACACATATACCCATGCATATGTAGTGTAGCTCCTTGCTTGCGAGTACTTTGGATGAGTACTCACGGTTGCTTTTCTCCCTCTTTTCCGCTTTCTATACCTGGTTGTCGCAACCAGATGCTGGAGTCCAGGAGCTAGAGATCCCGAGGATGATTCTACATGGAGTTCGGTTTCGAGGAGTAGTTAGGAGGTCCCAGGCAGGAGGCCTTGCCTTTTCGATCGTTGCTACTTTTGTGCTAGCCTTCTTAAGGCAAACTTGTTTAACTTATGTCTGTACTCAGATATTGTTGCTTCCGCTGACTCGTCTATGATCGAGCACTTGTATTCGAGCCCTCGAGGCCCCTGGCTTGTATTATGATGCTTGTATGACTTATTTATGTTTTAGAGTTGTGTTGTGATATCTTCCCGTGAGTCCCTGATCTTGATCATACACGTTTGCGTGCATGATTAGTGTACGATTGAATCGGGGGCGTCACAAGGAGATTACGAGAATGAGGATGATCAAAATCAGAACTACGTGCAACCACCAGGACCCGGTCGTCCACATGTAAGTAATCGCAATGGTAGGGCTGCATTACCAGCTCAGGTACGAGATCATGGCCATCTTCCTAAACTGAAATTGAATATTCCACCATTTGAGGGTAGATATGTTCCTGATATATATCTTACTTGGGAGTTAGAAACCGAACAACGTTTTACATGTTTAGAATATCCCGAGGAGAGACGTGTTGCTGCTGCACTTTGTGCTTTCACTAGTTTTGCTTGTGTGTGGTGGTCTGAACATCGTAGATTATATCCGAATAATATTCCAACTACTTGGGCTGCTTTGAAAATTGCTATGCATACTCGTTGGGTTCCACCATATTATCAATGTGAATTACTTCAAAAATTGCAACATTTAAGACAAGGAAAAAATTATGTAGAGGAATATTATCAGGAATTACAAACTGGCATTGTTGAGGATAATGAAGCTATGATTGCACGTTTTATGGGTGGATTAAATAGAGAGATTTAGACCATTCTAGAGTATAAGGAGTATAATAATATCACTCGTTTATTCCATCTTGCTAGTAAAGCTGAACGTGAAGTGCAGGATCGACATGCATTGGCGCGAACTAACTTTTCTGCAGATCGACCTTCTTCATGGACACCACGTGCCTCCTCTACTTCCACTGCACCATCACCTCCATCCGGTGCCACCTCCAACCGTGATACAAGAAAGCAGGCACAACCACCACTATCTGCCAAGAGCACACCTGTCGGGCCTGCACCGAGCTCTTCTTCTTCCATGGCATCAACAAGTGATATTATTTGTCGTCGTTGTAAGGGAAGAGGTCATTATGCGAGAGAATGCAAATCTCAGCGTGTGATGATTGCTACTGAGGATGGTGGGTATGAGTCCGCTAGTGACTATGATGAGGAGACTTTGGCTCTTATTACACGTGAAGAACACGGTGGAGATGATTCTGATCATGAGACGCAATACATGGCTCCTGAAGATGCTGACAGGTATGAATGTTTAGTTGCTCAACGTGTTTTGAGTGTGCAGGTTACACAAGCTGAGCAAAATCAGAGGCATAATTTGTTCCATACAAAGGGAGTTGTGAAGGAACGTTCTATTCGCGTCATCATAGATGGAGGGAGCTGCAACAACTTGGCTAGCATGAAGATGATGGAGAAGCTATCTCTCACCACAAGACCACATCCACATCCTTACTACATCCAATGGTTCAACAACAGCGGCAAGGTTATGTGCATTTTAGTATCTCTACATATGCTGATTATGTTGATTGTGATGTGGTACCTATGCAAGCATGTTCCTTATTGCTTGGTAGACCATGACAATTTGATAAAAATTCTGTACACCATGGTAGAAACAATCAGTATACTCTTGTTCATAAGGATAAAAATATTACTTTGCTTCCTACGACTCCTGATTCCATTTTGAAAGATGATATTAATAGAGCTAATAAAGCAAAACAGGAAAAAAATAAGAGTGAAAATCAGATTGTGGCAAAAGAATTTGAGCAACAAATGAAGCCTAATAATAAACCATCTAATGTTGCTTCTGAAATTAAATTGAAAAGTGCATGTTTACTTGCCACCAAATCTGATATTGATGAGCTAGATTTTAGCAAATCTGTTTGCTATGCTTTTGTGTGCAAAGAGGCATTATTTTCATTCGAGGACATGCCTTCCTCTTTGCCCCCTGCTGTCACTAACATTTTGCAGGAGTTCGCTGACGTCTTCCCACAAGAGGTGCCACCGGGATTACCACCTATTTGAGGGATTGAGCATCAAATTGACTTAATTCCCGGTGCATCGCTGCCCAACTGTGCACCATACCGTATCAATCCAGAGGAGACGAAGGAGATTATGCGTCAAGTACAGGAGCTGCTCGACAAAGGTTATATACACGAATCTCTTAGTCCTTGTGTTGTTCCTATTATACTAGTGCCTAAAAAGGATGGTATGTCGCGTATGTGTGTTGATTGTAGAGGCATTAATAATATTACTATTCGTTATCGTCATCCTATTCCTAGGCTAGATGATATGCTTGATGAATTGAGTGGTTCTACAATATTCTCCAAAGTTGATTTGCGTAGTGGATACCATCAAATTCGTATGAAATTGGGAGATGAATGGAAAACAACATTTAAAACTAAGTTTGGTTTATATGAGTGGTTAATCATGCCTTTTGGATTAACTAATGCACCACTTTCATGAGACTAATGAATGAAGTTTTACGTGCTTTCATTGGACGATTTGTGGTAGTCTATTTTGATGATATACTGATTTATAGCAAATCTTTGGAAGAACATTTGAAACATTTACGTGCTGTTTTTATTGTTCTATGTGATGCACGTTTGTTTGGTAACCTTGGGAAGTGCACCTTTTGCACCGACCAAGTATCTTTTCTTGGCTATGTTGTTACTCCACAGGGAATTGAAGTTGATAAAGCCAAGATTGAAGCTATTGAGAGTTGGCCGCAGCCCAAACCGGTCACACAAGTGAGGAGTTTTCTTGGACTCGCTGGTTTCTATAGGCGTTTTGTGAGAGATTTTAGCACCATTGCTGCACCTCTCAATGAGCTTACAAAGAAGGATGTGCCTTTCGTTTGGGGTACCACACAGGAAGAAGCCTTCACGGAGGATATACTTGCTACACATTTCTTTTGGCCAAAGATGAGACGGGATGTTGAGAGTTTTGTTGCTCGCTACACTACATGTCAAAAAGTTAAGTCACGACTCAATCCTCATGGTTTATATATGCCTTTGCCTGTACCTAGTGTTCCTTGAGAAGATATATCTATGGACTTTGTTTTAGGTTTATCTCGAACAAAGAAGGGGAGGGATAGCATATTTGTTGTTGTGGATAGATTTTCGAAAATGGCACACTTTATACCATGTCATAAAAGCGATGATGCTGTTAATGTTGCTGATTTGTTCTTTCGTGAAATTATTCGCTTGCATGGTGTGCCAAATACTATTGTTTCAGATCGTGATACTAAATTTCTTAGCCACTTTTGGAGATGTTTATGGGCTAAGTTGGGGACTAAACTGCTTTTTAGTACTACTTGTCACCCCCAAACTGATGGACAAACTGAAGTAGTCAATAGAACTTTGTCTACTATGCTTAGGGCTGTTTTGAAGAATAATAAGAAAATGTGGGAAGAATGCTTGCCTCATATTGAATTTGCTTATAATCGTTCATTATATTCTACTACTAAGATGCGCCCTTTTGAAATTGTGTATGGTTTTGTACCTCGTGCACCTATTGATTTGTTGCCTCTTCCATCTTCGGAGAAGGTAAATTTTGATGCTAAACAACGCGCTGATTTGATCTTAAAAATGCATGAGTTAACTAAGGAAAACATTGAGCGTATGAATGCTAAATATAAACTTGCTGGAGATAAGGGGAGAAAACATGTTGTCTTTGCACCTGGAGATCTTGTTTGGTTACATTTGCGTAAGGATAGGTTTCCTAATTTGCGCAAATCTAAGCTAATGCCACGTGCTGATGGTCCTTTTAAGGTGTTAGAGAAAATAAATGATAATGCATATAAACTTGAGCTGCCTGCAGATTTTGGGGTTAGTCCCACTTTTAACATTGCAGATTTGAAGCCTTATTTGGGTGAGGAAGATGAGTTTTCGTCGAGGATGACTTCATTTCAAGAAGGGGAGGATGATGAGGACATCAATATCATTGTTACACCCACAGCCCCTACTACTACATATACTGGACCAATTACTAGAGCTCGCGCACGCCAATTAAATTATCAGGTACTTTCATTTCTTGGTAATGATTCTAATGTTCATGTGAATATGATGCCGCCTAAATTGGATACATTTGTTTTGCTTACAAATGAAGGGCTTGGCATGGATAAGAGGGATGAACACTGGAGCAAGACCAACCATGGAGATGATGGCATGCGCAAGGGGAACAAGAACGGAGTTACAAGTGATGATTTCAAGACTTTGAAGCCACCATAATGAGTGCATGAAGCCTTGGACGACATATACAAGATGCCACTTCATAAATTTCGTCCAGAGGCTATTCTAGGTGCTGCGTCACCTTATTATTGGGCAAGGCCCATGTAATTTCGAAATACATAAGTATAGGCTATTTTTAGAGTCCGTATGTGTGGGGAAACAAGAGTTAGGGTTGGTTTCAGACCCCTCCTCCAAGGGCCACGAAATTCCCCCTCTTCCTCCATATATACAGCCCTTAGGGCGTCGTTTAGACTTTGGGTTTTGTTTAGATTAAAGTTCGCCATAGCTGCAACTTCGCGTACTTCGTTTGTGTTCAACAACCAGACAAAGGCGTCACAGAACCCCACCTTGATCAATAAAGCTTTCCTCTTATATTCACAATATCCAGATTGCAATCTTAGTTTCTTGCTTGTTCTTTGTTTACCTGCAGGAAACAGACCTTCGTGGTCAGGTTGATCGTGCTCCGGCGTGGTCAATAACCTCTCGGAGTTGGTTTAGTGATTGCTAAGGCGCGACGTCCTCGCACGTTCGTAGTCGGATCGTCAAAGTCAACTTTCTCCAAAACGATAGCCACCATCTCATCGAAAGATGGTACACCTTTGCCTCTATCAGGTACTTGGTTTATGTTGATGCGACTCCGATTCAAATCTCCAAAAATAAACCTCCCACTTGCATGACACGTTAATTGTTTGGTTTAGTGCCTAGGAGGAGAAATCAATTGAGTATGTCTTCATTGTCTATAAACTTCAATTCCTTATACACGCCAAAACATACAAAAATGAACGAGGGCCCATCACATATATTTTGCAGCTCTACCATATAAAACATAACTTATATTCACAAATTAATCAGCATGAAATAGTTTCAAAATTTAATGCTACTTTTAATTACCACAATTTAAAAAAATCAATAAACCAAAACCACATAGGATGACGAAAAACATCTAAAAATAAATAATAAACAATACTACAGTCTAACAATTCTTTGTCAACAAACAAAATTATAAAGGAGCCTCTTTAAAACCAGCTCGATTGCCGCGCCTGCTACCCACTAGTTTCAATAACTGGAGCTGAAGATGCTTCGATCTGGGCCGGCCAATCTAAGGTGGAACGGGAGAGAGCAATTCCAGAAGCTTCCCAGACATTTTTTCTTCCCTTTTTTGAATAGGTTTTTTTGGACCAATTTTGTTTACTTTTTTCTATCTTTTCCTATTAATTTTAATATTAATGTAGTTTTAAAAATTCTGCACTCATGAAATAATGTTAATTTGTTTTAAAAAGAAGTGTTCACTAATTTTATTTTTGAAGTTGCATGACTTGTCAAAAATATTCACCCTATTTTAAGAGTAATTATTAAAGCTTTAATACATGTAACTTGTAACTCCATGGAAAAGAAAAAAATAAACAAAATATAAAAGGATAAAATAAAAATAATTGAAAAAAGGAATATGAAAAATTAAGAACGAGAAATGGAAACAAAACAGGAAGAACCACACGGGAAACCTACCCATGCTAATCCATAGGACGTTATAGATAGTATATATCATTTGCTCATTAAATAGGGAATCCATAGGAATCTCTTATTCTTCGCTTATCATGAAGGATTGAAAGAAAGGTGTAGAATTACGCCAGGGCAAGTGTATGGCCCGGCACTAGGAAATTTGGCGTACGAGTGGTAGCTATTCTACAGGTTCTCTGACTGCGAGTTTTCCATTCTATGTTTTTCTCTACCTTTTTATTCTGTTTTATTTTAGATTTTCTTTTTTGTCACCTCTTCTTTTGTTTTTTTCAAATGCATGAACTTTTTTCAATTTCAAGAATACTTTTTCAAATGTGTGAAATTAATGAACATTTTTCAAAGTTTTCGAATTAATTTTGAAGTGCATGAACTTCTTTGATCAAACACATGAATTTTTTTAATCTTTAAAACCCCCCATTGCGGGTTCTATTCATAGCACCAGATTTTCTAGCCACACGAGCGGTAGATAGTGGGCTATCCCAAGTACACGTTTGTCAATAAGTTGGTTGCACAATACATATAATAGATGGGCATAGCGTCAAATAGGTTGTGCTTTCGCTCAGGCGAGCCACCGGTTGGGCCGGCTCATGTACGGGGTTCACGTTTTTTCCGTTCGCTACAGCTTCCTTCGCTGTTTCCTGCGTTTCTTTTTCATTTTTTTCTGTTGTTTTCTGATTCCTGTTTTTTTCCAATGTTTTGTCTGGTTTTCAGTGGTTTTGTTCTGATTTTCTTGTATTGGTTCCTTTTTCTGTTCGATTTTTTCTTTTTCATTTATTTCATTTATTTTTGTATTTATTTTTTTGTGGATTTTTTTTTTGTATTTTTACTTCTCTTTCTTGTGTGTTATATAAAAAGTTCACCTCCTATTACAAGAATCTTCATTGTATATTAAAACTTTAAAAGATTATGTTTCACTGTACATTATGAAAAAGTTCACTATGCATTACTAAATGTTCATGGCGTATTACAATAATGCTCATCGTACATTTAACAAACTGTTCATCATATATTAAGAAAATGCTCATCATACTTTAAAAAATGTTCATTGTGTGCTTAAAAAATGTTCAGCGTATACCAAAAAATGTTCATTGCGTATATCACAATTTTTTTTAATGTGTATTAAAAAAATCATTGTATACCTAAAAGATGTTCAATGGTTGATTTTTTCTGATTTTTTTATCTGGCGCTGCGCTTAGTTCTTAAATATCTCGCAACCTATTAATCCGTAACATTCATCAGCTCAACTGGTAAAGAAGACTTACTCTCTATGACTCTATCGTTAGTTGTGAGTTCTATTCCTCGACTGAGCATTTTTTTTTGCTAATTTAATTGCAGCTCGCAACGAAGCCACAGAATGGGCCGGCCCAATTCGATGCACGATCTACGCGGAAGCTCCTCCGTTGACGCACGCGAGCGGCTAGGAGCTCTCTAATAGATGGACCCACCACTCTTTGTGAACAACCCTGTACCCTTCTCGTGGCTTTTAGTTCGGCCCACCCACAATTACGGTTGGTATTTTTTTTGCCTTTTCTTTTCTCTTTTGAATTTTCTGTTTATTTGTCTTTTTTCTTTTCCTTCCCGGTTTTTCTGTGGGTTTTAAAATTACTAGCAAAAGCGACCGTGCTTGCAACGGGCGAGAAAACATAACATACGCTCTTAACCCAACAACCATCACTCAAGACCACAATAGGTCCATCTCCTTTATTTTTGCGAGGCATCATATTTGTGTTGTCGCTTATCCTCCTTCTCACCCTCGCCGGCGATGGTCTCGGTGTTCACACAAAACAACAAAAAACGTGTTTGAATATGGTTAATCCTAAGGCGTCTCTCTCTCTCCCTCTCTCCTTCCTCTCCCTCTCCCTCCCTCTCCCACCCTCTCTCTCTCTCTCTCTCTTTCTCTCTCTCACTCTCGCGATGAGAAATATGTTGTTTTCCCCCGCGACATTTTTCAGAGGTATGCATGTGTAGTTATCGATGTTTTCTTTTTCCTATATGGTTATAGTGGGGTGTTTATTTGCAATCCGGATCGCCGCCGGTACAAAAGAAAAACGGATCTTGCGCTATAAATTATAAGTTTGCTTCCAAAACAATATTTAAAAAATATTTAACAGGTAAAATTAACATCATATTTAGATTCCACACATTTTTCTAATAAAATTTCATATATAATATGTTAAAATCGAAGTTACGGTTTAAAAGATACAGATAATTTATAAAATCATTTGTTTGATTTAAATATATTCCAAAATAATATTTAGAAATACTTAACAGGTAAAAATAATCTCATATTCATATTCTACATATTTTTCTAATCAAATTTCATATATAACATGTTCAAATTGGAGTTACCATTTAAAAGATATGGATGATTTAAAAAAGCATTTGTTTGACTTAAATATGATCCATGAATGAATTACCTAAAACATCATGGGGGTTTTCGAAAAATGTAAAATAACGGTTCGGGTGTGACTTAAATCCGGACGGCGGGTTGATTTCAAGAAAACACAGGTACTTTTGTGTAAAATATGAAAAAAAACGATTCGTTTTAACTTAAAACAGGACTGCGGGTTGAATTCTCTAAAATAGAGGGACTTTTCTTAAAAAGTGCCATGACGGACGACCAGAAACCCAATTTGCTTTATTATTAACTAGCAAAAAGGCCGTGCGTTTCAACGGGAGAAAAAAAATCAACTCATATCTTTAGCTGGGTCATTTGGACAAATTATGCATGGCCGGTTGGCAGGTTATGACTCGACAATTTTATTTTTCTCCGGACCTCGCCCACAGTGCGCCGCCAGATGGGCTTCCTCTGTTGGGCCAAAACGGGTGGCAACTAACGAAACCAAATAGCTTACGTGAAATTAATTGAAGCGGAACCAAACAAAACGGGATGAAACCAAGAATATCACCTCCTTTTAATAGTAGGTATAGATTAGGTAAAGATTAATTTTTTGCATTTTATTTAACTTTTCTATTACTAATTTTTTTTATAAAAAATTGAACGTCTCCTAAAAAATGTAACAACCTTTAAAAATTTCCGAACACTTGTATAATTTAGTAACAATTTTGTAAATATAATGAACATTACTTAAAATATTCCCATACCTTCTTAAATTTGGGTAGAATTTACAGAATCACAACCAGTTTTTAAAATAGAGAAGAATATTTTTAACTTTTATCATTTTCAACTTTGACGAAGATTTTTTAAAAATCGTGAGCATTTTTATTTTATTTTGGGAAGTTAAAAGTTAAAACTAGTTTAATCTGTTTGTGTCCCCTGCACGTTCGGATTAGAAGTTCATATAATAAACTCGGTCAAAACCAGTGGCAATGGCTAGGTCACACACTTTTTGGGCCACTGCTTACTACGTTCGGCTCAAAGAAAAACCAGGATAAAGGAAAAACCATCTGAAATCCAGTAATGTGCCAAAAGCGTTGAAATCCTATTGTTACCTCGCAGCGCAAAATTGGAGGGCTCTACACAGCAGCCCGGAAAACTAGTCTTGGGTTTATTTATTTTGGCACTGGATTATTTTGGGATCGCACTTGAGCATCACGCGACGCGAGAATCGGCTCTATATGGGCGGGGCCATGCCAACCAGGGGCATGCGCCTTTTTTCGAAAAAGACAACTAGGGCATGCACCTTTTTTCAAAAAAGATAAAACTCACGCCAGATTTTCCATTGCCTCACGCTAACGCATTAGTTGCCATTGGATTGAGAGCACTAATCTTGGGGCACATGCACTTGCCACGTCATCACAAGATTTCATTTGTTCCAGAGACCGACCGAACGAACGCCGCAACCTATCACTTCCTCTCTCCCTCACCTCATCAAAGTGGTCGCGCATTTCATTCTCTCCCTCAGTTTTTTTTCTCCCGGCGATCCACAATTAGCTTGATCCTGACCAATACTCAGGCGAGTTGCGGCGGCCAGCCCGCGAACCAGGACCAGATCCCCCGACGTGGTGGTGGCGGCAGTATTAGGCTTGCTCACGCGACACGTTGTGTGAGGCCCACCAACTGGCGGCAGTGTGATTTGCGCGGCCGTAGCAGACCAGAGCCTTGCGGGCGTGCCATTGCCCGGGAGCGGGGGTAGAGTCCCAGTGGCTCGGGGCTGGGCGCTCTCGACAACTGACGGTCCCCGAGGGAGCCGACGGTTATGGTGGCTGATTTTATAGCCCATGTCAAATAATCTTATATTTTTGCAGTCTAAACATTACAAACATGTTTCATTCCTTTTTCAACAAATTTGCCATGAACTTTTTAGCGACCATTTTAAAAAAAGTAGTAGTTAGACCATGGCATTTTTTCAAACATGGTAAATTTTATAATTAGACCATGACAAATATAACGTTCACCTCACAATTTTGTTAGTCAACATGGCAAATATTTTTCGTGCACTAATGTCTCACCATGGCAACCTTTTATGCATTTTGTATTGTATCAAGTCATTTTTTTCTTCTGTGTAGGTATTTTATTCATGTGTACATATTTTTGTTTTCAACCATGGCAAAATTAAGTTTTCACATGTAGGTGAATATTTTTCTTGATTTTCATGGCAATTTTCTCTCAATTTTTATATATAACTAGCAAAAGGGCCCACGTTGCAACGGGACGATAAAATAGCGCCTTCAAATAAAACCACTGAGAATATGATACTTACAATAATTATACTAATATGCAATTTATTTGTTAAAACATTTAGATTATTCAACCAATAAATTGGAGATACTATCTCTTTATCTCAATGTCCATGCTTCGTTACGGAGAAAACGTTTGAAAATTACTTTTTTCTAACCCTATGAAAATTACTTGTGTTATGAAACAACTATTCCATTTAAATTTATATAAAATTGGGCACTTTCTCAAATTGAACAGAGAACAAAAAAATGTGGTTCAAAACGGGCTAAGAGAGTGTCTGATCCGTTTCTTTCGCATCAGTTCTCTGAGGTTGTAAATTGCAGCCACACCGAGACCGATTCTTTTCATGATTGCTATTATATTGTTTATATTATTTTATTTTTGTATTACACCATGTCATCATGCCATTAAAATTTGCAACCAATTTTTAAACTCAAATAAATAAATTGTATAGATACTTTGATCTATTTAAATTGAGGGAATTCACATGGTTATTTCTCTTTATAACATATCCTCCCAATATTTTAGGGAGCTACTATTAAATATTTTATTATCCATGCTAGAATTGTATTGATAGAAAACTCAGATACATGTGTGGATACATAGACAACACCATGTCCCTAGTAAGCCTCTAGTTGACTAGCTCGTTGATCAATAGATGGTTACAGTTTCCTGACCGTGGACATTGGATGTCGTTGATAACGGGATCACATCATTAGGAGAATGATGTGATGGACAAGACCCAATCCTAAGCCTAGCACAAGATCATGTAGTTCGTTTGCTAAGAGATTTTCTAATGTCAAGTATCAGTTCCTTAGACCATGAGATTGTGCAACTCCCGGATACCGTAGGAACGCTTTGGGTGTACCAAACGTCACAACGTAACTGGGTGGCTATAAAGGTGCACTACAGGTATCTCCGAAAGTGTCTGTTGGGTTGGCACGAATCGAGACTGGGATTTGTCACTCCATGTAAACGGAGAGGTATCTCTGGGCCCACTCGGTAGGACATCATCATAATGTGCACAATGTGACCAAGGAGTTGATCACGGGATGATGTGTTACGGAACGAGTAAAGAGACTTGCCGGTAACGAGATTGAACAAGGTATCGGGATACCGACGATCGAATCTCGGGCAAGTAACATACCGATTGACAAAGGGAATTGTATACATGATTGATTGAATCCCCGACATCGTGGTTCATCCGATGAGATCATCGTCGAACATGTGGGAGCCAACATGGGTATCCAGATCCCGCTGTTGGTTATTGGCCGGAGAACGTCTCGGTCATGTCTGCATGGTTCCCGAACCCGTAGGGTCTACACACTTAAGGTTCGATGACGCTAGGGTTATAGGGAATAGATATACGTGGTTACCGAATGTTGTTCGGAGTCCCGGATGAGATCCCGGACGTCACGAGGAGTTCCGGAATGGTCCGGAGGTAAAGATTTATATATGGGAAGTCCTGTTTTGGTCACCGGAAAAGTTTCGGGTGCTATCGGTAACGTACCGGGACCACCGGGAGGGTCCCGGGGGTCCACCAGGTGGGGCCACCGGCCCCAGAGGGCTGCGTGGGCCAAGTGTGGGAAGGGACCAGCCCCTAGGTGGGCTGGTGCGCCTCCCACAAGAGGCCGAGGGCGCAGGAAGGGGGGGAAGGGGGAAACCCTAGGCTCAGATGGGCCTAAGGCCCATCTAGTGGGGCGCCCCCCTCTCTCCCCCCCTTGGCCACCCCCCAAGTCCCATCTAGGGCTGGCCGCACCCCTTGGGGGGGAATCCTAGATGGGGGCGCAGCCCCTCCCCCTCCCCTATATATACTTGAGGTTTTGGGGCTGCCATATACACGAGATGATCTCTCTCTTGGCGCAGCCCTACCTCTCTCCCTCCTCCTCTCCCGCGGTGCTTGGCGAAGCCCTGCAGGATTGCCACGCTCCTCCATCATCACCATGCCGTCGTGCTGCTGCTGGACGGAGTCTTCCCCAACCTCTCCCTCTCTCCTTGCTGGATCAAGGCGTGGGAGACGTCACCGGGCTGCACGTGTGTTGAACGTGGAGGTGCCGTGGTTCGGCGCTTAGATCGGAATCAACCGCGATCTGAATCGCTACGAGTACGAATCCTTCATCCGCGTTCTTGCAACGCTTCCGCATCGCGATCTACAAGGGTATGTAGATGCACTCCCCTTCCCCACGTTGCTAGATTACTCCATAGATTGATCTTGGTGATGCGTAGAAAATTTTGAATTTCTGCTACGTTCCTCCCCGCATGTAACTTGCCATATTTGTAACTCCGACTCTTGCCATTTCCGGCTATGTGTTATGTTTTTCCCTCCGTTGTCGGGTTTTGTCTTTCGTTTTGTATTTTGTCTTGTCATGCATTTTCATATCATGTCATCATGTGCATTGCATTCGCATACGTGTTCGTCTCATGCATCCGAGCATTTTCCCCGTTGTCCGTTTTGCAATCCGGCGCCCCTATCTCCTCCGGTGCACCCCTCTTGTTTTCTTTCGTGTGCGTGTGTCAAACTTTCTCGGAATGGACTGAGGCTTGTCAAGTGGGCTTAATATACCACCCGGAGACTACCGGTCAAGTTTCGTTCCATTCGGAGGTCGTTTGGTACTCCAACGGTTAACCGGGCATCCGCAAAGTCCATTTGAGTGTCCAGCAAAAAACCCCTCCAAAACCAGCCCAAAACCTACCAAACTCTCTTCCATGCTCTAGGTCGTTCGATCACGATCGTATGGGCGAAAACCGCACCTCATTTGGAGTCTCCTAGCTCCCTCTACCTATTTATATGTGGGCATCCCGAAAAACGAATCACAGATCAACCCTAGAGAAATTCCCCTCTCCGCGGGCGGACGCGTCCAGCACCCGCCACCTGTCCTCCGCCGCCGCGCGCCGCCGCGGGCCCGCGAGGCCCGAGGCCGGCCCGCCCGTCCCCGCGCCGGGCCCGAGCGCCTCCTCCCCGCGCCGCCGGCCTCCCCGCCGCCCGCCGCCTCGCCGGTACTGGCCCAGGCCGCCGCCCGCCGCCGCCGTGGCCCCGTCGCCGCCGGCCGGCCCCGCCGACCTCGCCGCCGCCGGCGCCGCCCGCTCCGGCCACCGGACCGCCGGCCCCGCCGGCCATCTCCTCCTTCCCCGGCAAGCTCCGGCCACCGGATCCCCGAGCCCGAGCCCGAAGCTCCATCGAACTCCCCGATCCAGATCTCTCTCTGTACGTTGACTTTCTCGCGTCCGTTTTTTTTCTAAGTCTGGAATTTCATCAGCATGTGCTCCTGTTTGAGATGCCGTAACTTCTTGCATGCAGCTCCGATTCGCGCGTGTAATATGTATATTTATTCGCCTCGTGATGCTCTTCATTTAGTTCAATTGCACAATGTTTATTACAGGTCATATTGATGCCCAAATCTTCGTTGGAAGAGGGCTAGTTGCTGTTATTCTCTGGTTCTTATCAGAACTTGGAGATTTGTCATTTTTGTATCATTTAATCTGTGAATCTTTTGAGCATGAGCTCTACATGTGTTTTGAAGTATGCCATACCATATTTCCAGTGGTGTAGTCCATGTATTTTTGTGATCTCTGTGGTGACTAGCACAAGCATGCAAAGTAGGCCCCGTAATATTTCTGATTTCAGGGACAGTGATTTCTCAAAGTCCTTGTCTGCTGTAATTTTGTTGTCATGTAAACTTGATGCTACAGAGAGATCCATGCATATTTTGGAGATGTTCAGTAAGGATGTTTTGTAGCTATAGTTGTAATTGATCTATTAATGCAATTATTTGCAATTATGGAGTGCCATAGCATGACTCAATCTTGCTCTACTTTTGCTATAAAATATTTCTGGCAGATTCTTAACATGATATGCATTTTTGCCAAGCTTATTGTAGTTGATCCATACATGCTATACAATTGTTCTTGCCATGGTTAGCTTCTTAAATATGCCATCTTGCTGTAGGTATGCTTGTTGTGTCATGCGTTGCTCTGTAGTGAGTGCATCAAGCTCACAAAGAGGCCTACATATTAATATTTCTGCCATGCTCAGTTTTCTGCTCTGAAACCTGATAACGAAACTTGCTATGTTTACATGCTTGCCATCATATCTTCTGGTCCTTTTTGGCTTATGGTCAGTAAGGGACTTTTGTCATGTGCATTTAGTAGAACACTGCCATGCCTTTTTTTGCTATGTTAAGTTCCTGTAGCATGTTGATTTCGTGCTCTGAACATTGCTACCTGATGCTGTTTACTGCCATGTCCAGTTTTTCACTAAGTCTGTGAACCTGTAATCTTTTGCACTTTTGCCATGATTGTTTGAGCTTCATATGTTGTGAACTAGCCGTAGCTCAGTGTTCATCTTTTGTCAAGCATCTCCTGTAGATTACTTCCATGTGCGTTTTTGTTATGTTGGGGTGCTGTAGCATTGTTGCTTGTTGCATTTTAAGTGCTATCTTGCTGTTTATCGCAGATTAGTGTCATTCTTGTTTTGCTTGCCATTTGCAAACCGTGCATCCGATTCCGATGATCTTTATATCGATTTCGACCGAAATCATCTCATCTTTCCAGTGGCATGCTTGGTTTGCCAAGTTACTGCCATGTTCATCATTTTCCTTCCGGAGCACGCATATGCATCGCATATCATATCTTGCATATCATACATGTTTTGCATCATGTTGCTTGTGCATTTCTCGTTGTTGATTGTGGTTCCGTTTGTTGTGTTCTTGTCTTGGGTAGAGCCGGGAGACGAGTTCGTGAACGAGGAACCTGTCGAGTACGCTTACGAGGATCAAGCTTTCGACAACTCTGAGAATCTTGCAGGCAAGATGACCACCCCTCGAAATCACTTCTATCTTTGCTATGCTAGTTGTTCGCTCTATTGCCATGCTCCGTTACCTATCGCTTCCTATATCATGTCTCCCATTTTAGCCATGTCAGCCCCTAACCTTCCTTTCCTAGCAAACCGTTGTTTGGCTATGTTACCGCTTTTGCTCAGCCTCTCTTATAGCGTTGCTAGTTGCAGGTGAAGTTGAAGTTTGTTCCATGTCGGAACAGGGATATGTTGGGATATCACAATATCTCTTATTTAATTAATGCATCTATATATTTGGTAAAGGGTGGAAGGCTCGGCCTTATGCCAGGTGTTTTGTTCCACTCTTGCCGCCCTAGTTACTGTTATACCGGGATTATGTTCCTTGAGTTTGCGTTCCTTACGCGATCGGGTGATTTATGGGACCCCCTTAACAGTTTGCCTTGAATAAAACTCCTCCAGCAAGGCCCAACCTTGGTTTTACCATTTGCTACCTAAGCCTTTCCCCCCGGGTTTTCGCGAGCCCGAGGGTCATCTTTATTTTAAACCCTCGGACCAGTGCTCCTTCGAGTGCTGGCCCAAACCGAGCGATGTCCGGCGCCCCCTGGGCAACCAGGGTCTATGCCAACCCGACGTCTGGCTCATCCGTTGTGCCCTGAGAACGAGATATGTGCAGCTCCTATCGGGATTTGTCGGCACATTCGGGGGCTTTGCTGGTCTTGTTTTACCATTGTCGAGATGTCTTGTAAACCGGGATTCCGAGACTGATCGGGTCTTTCCGGGAGAAGGTTTATCCTTCGTTGACCGTGAGAGCTTATGATGGGCTAAGTTGGGACACCCCTGCAGGGTATTATCTTTCGAAAGCCGTGCCCGCGGTTATGAGGCAGATGGGAATTTGTTAATGTCCGGTTGTAGATAACTTGTCACTTGACCCAATTAAAACACATCAATTGCGTGTGTAGCCGTGATGGTCTCTTCTCGGCGGAGTCCGGGAAGTGAACACGGTCTGTGTTATGGATGACGTAAGTAGGTGTTCAGGACCTCTTCATGGTCATTGCTAGATGACGTCCGTTCCGTTGCTTCTCTTCTCGCTCTCTTCTGCGCAAGTTAGCCACCATATAAGCTTTTGCCGCTGCAGCTCCACCTCATTGCACCATCCTTTTCCTACCAGCTTAAATAGTCTTGATCTCGCGGGTGTGAGATTGCTGAGTCCCCGTGACTCACAGATTCTACCAAAACAGTTGCAGGTGCCGACGATGCCAGTGCAGATGATGGCGTCGATCTCAAGTCGGAGTTCGACGAGGAACGTGGTCGTTACTATGTGTCTTTTCCTGATGATCAGTAGTGGAGCCCAGTTGGGACGATCGGGGATCTAGCATTTGGGGTTGTCTTATTTTCATCTGGATTTTGACCATAGTCGGTCTATATGTTTGTATTTTGGATGATGTATGATCATATTTATGTATTGTGTGAAGTGGCGATTGTAAGCCAACTCTTTATCGCATTCTTGTTCATTACATGGGATTGTGTGAAGATGACCCTTCTTGCGACAAAACCACTATGCGGTTATGCCTCTAAGTCGTGCCCCGACACGTGGGAGATATAGCCGCATCGTGGGCGTTACAAGTTGGTAATCAGAGCCATCCCCGACTTAGGAGCCCCCTGCTTGATCGAATCGCTGGCGTTGTTGAGTCTAGAACAAAAATGTTTTGAGTCTTAGTATTATATATATTGGAGAGTAGGATTCTTTTTACTCCTCAGTCCCTTCGTCGCTCTGGTGAGGTCTCCTGACGTAGAAGTTTTGACTCTTCTCTCCTCAAATTTCACTAAAAAAAATTTAGGATCACGCAGGTATCTTGGAATCGTTCCGATGGTTTTGTGACGAGAACATTGTTCTTGGTGCCTCCTGACATTTAGGGGTTGTGGCAGTGTCCCGGGGAGTTGAGCTCCGAGGTGTTGTCGTCACAATTTTATCGTTGCAGTTCTGGAATACCTGAGTTTCGCCGACATCGAAATCTCTTTTATGCAGTTGTTGGTGAGATCACCTCGACGCCACCCAGTACTGGGGCGGGAGTTCGGGAGTATTGCCATAACTCGTATAACGGATGTTTTTTGAAGGTTGAGGTAAACGATTTCCGAAGGTTTCTTGGTTATGTGTTGACGGATGGATACAGCTGGATCTAGGGATTGTTAGTTTGGGTGATATATTTTGTGTCCCCTGTATCCCCTACACCAGATTGCATAACTAGAAAGTTTCGGGAGTTTATAAGTGGGAATTCTAGTAGCCTTAGGATATCTTTCCGACAGACGCATGATATGAGATTGGGGTTCGACGTCTAGTGGTCCGCCTGTATACGGTTGATTTTAAAGTGGTCTCGTTGTGTCTTAAAGAGTCCATGGCTTTGCCGACTCGGGGACGCTTCGTATGTCATGTGCACAGCCTTGTACATGATGGTGCTGTACGATTGAGCCCGTGTGGGCCCCACCACGAAAACTTCGGACGAAATATCTATCGTATGTTTGTTCCGGCTTATTTTGCAAGCCAATACTTTGTTTGTTTTGTATTGTGGTATTCGAGTTGCTTCGAATTCTATGTTCATTCCATATCTTTTTCAAGTGGCTTCTCAACTTATGGAAGTGTGATGTTTTACTACGGAATTCATTCGTTCATCTTCGTTCGAATGTTTATTGTGAAGACTATATGTTGCAATTTCTATCCGTTGATTCTACTTATCTATTTGTCTATCAAGATGCTAACGGATGTCACCCTCTTCAGGATGGCTCCGCCAACGCGTCAGAATCCGGATCGCAATGAAGGGAGTCAAGCGAACCCTCCGCCACCACCTCCACCACCGGAGGCATGGCAAGCAATCATGGCAGCCACCAACGCCAATGCTCAGATGATTCTGCAACTCTTGCAAGAACGTACTCAAGGGCAAGGCAATCAAGGCAATCCAGGTCAAGGCAACAATCAGTTTCACTTTGCCACTCTCAACCAGTTTCTCGCAAATCAGCCCAAGTCTTTCAGCTACTGTGCCGAGGCCACGGATGCCGATGATTGGCTCGTGGACATCAACAAGCATTTTGAATGTAGCAATGTCAGGCCTGAGGACTATGTCAAGTTTGCTTCTTTCCAGCTCAAGGACCAAGCTGCTGATTGGTATCAACAATACAAAGATTCCAGAGGAGGTCGTGTGATCACTTGGACTGACTTCTGTCGGGACTTCAAAGCGCACCACATTCCACAAAGTGTTGTCGAGAGCAAGCGTGAGGAGTTCCGCAATCTCAAGCAAGGCAACATGTCCGTGTATCAATACAACATTAAGTTTCAGAAACTTGCTCGCTTCGCTAAACAAGACGTTCCTGATGAGAAGAGCATGATCTATCATTTCAGAGGTGGCCTTAAAGAGGATCTGCAGTTAGCTCTCGTTCTTGTTGAGCCTACTCACTTTGATCAATTCTACAATATGGCATTGAAGCAAGAGGCTGCTCAGCTCAAGTGTGAGGCTTCTAAGAAGAGAGTCAGAGACGCAGTTCAGTCTTCTTCCTCCTCACTTGTGTCAGCTAAGCAACAAAAGTTCTGGTTGCCTCCTCCTCCTCCGTTTCGTCAGCCTTATCAGCAGAAGAACAAAGGTGGCCATGGTTCTTCCAACTCTTCCAACTCTGGCTATCAGAACAAGTCTCAGAATCAAGCTCCAAAGTCCAATGCTCCTTATCACCGTCCACTCTCAGGGGTGACTTGCAACAAATGTCAGCAGAAAGGTCACTATGCTAACAAGTGCTTCAACCAGAGGCGTCTTCCTCCTCCTCCTCCTGTCAGATCTTCCAGCAATGCAGTGGTCAAGCATAATCCAAAGTCTGCAAAGGTGAACATGATGAATGCAGCTCAAGCGGAGGAATCTACTGATGTGATAATGGGTAATCTCTCAGTTAATGATATTCCTGCAAAAGTTCTTTTTGATACTGGTGCATCGCTTTCTTTCATATCAAGACCATTTGCTTTTAAGCATGAGTTGGTTTATCAAGATTTGCCTAGACCGTTATCAGTTGTCTCTCCGGGTAAATTCATGAATGCAAGTTCCATGGTTCCGAATGTTACCATCAAGATGGGCGACTATAAATTTCAGTCTTCTCCAATTGTTCTTGGTGACTCGGATATTGATCTTATTCTCGGGATGGACTGGCTTTCTAAGCACAAGGCTCAACTTGATTGTGCTGCCAGGGAAATTCAATTGACACACTCTTCTGAGGATGTGATTATTTTTGCCGCTCATGATGAAACCATTCGGTTTTTCTCTCTCAATGAGAAGGGCGAATTGAATGCCATCTCTCAAATTCCAGTCGTTTGCGAGTACCAAGATGTCTTTCCAGAAGAGCTTCCGGGTATGCCTCCTCATCGGCCAGTTGAGTTCGTTATCGAACTAGAGCCTGGTACTGAACCCGTTTGCAAGCGTCCATACAAGCTTGGACCCAACGAGCTGAAGGAATTGAAGAAGCAGCTGATGAACAAGAACGTCTGGGTTTGATCAGACCGAGTTCTTCTCCATGGGGTTGTGGTGTTCTTTTTGTCAAGAAGAAGGATGGCACAGACCGACTTTGTGTCGACTACCGTCCATTGAACAAGAAGACAATCAAGAACAAGTATCCACTTCCCAACATCAATGAGCTTTTTGAGCAACTCAAAGGTGCTAAAGTATTCTCGAAGCTTGACCTTCGTATGGGTTATCATCATATTCGCATTCGTGAAGAAGATATTCCCAAGACAGCATTCAGAACAAGCTTTGGTTCTTATGAATATACTGTCGTGTCTTTCGGCCTTGTCAATGCTCCTCCGGTGTTCTCTCGGATGATGAATTTCATCTTCAACCCCTATACCAATGAATTCGTTCTGGTGTATCTCGATGATATCTTGGTCTTCTCCAAGAATAAACAGGATCATGCCAAACATTTGCGATTGGTGCTCGACAAGCTCAGAGAGTATCAATTCTATGCGAAGTTCTCTAAATGTGAGTTTTGGCTCGATGAAGTTCTTTTCCTTGGTCACATCATCTCTGCCAAGGGCATCGCTGTTAACCCCGAGAAGGTGTCCGCAATTGTGGATTGGGAACCTCCTCAAAATGTCAAGCAGCTCCGCAGTTTTCTGGGTCTTGCAAGCTATTGACGAAGATTCGTTGAGAATTTCTCCAAGATTGCGAAGCCTCTTTCCAATCTCCTACAGAAGCATGTGAAGTATGTCTGGTCTCCTGAGTGTGACGTTGCTTTCAACACTCTCAAAGAGAAACTAGTCACAGCTCCTGTCTTGACTCCTCCTGATGAATCCAAGCCGTATGAAGTTTTCTGTGATGCTTCTCTCCAAGGTCTCGGTGCTGTGTTAATGCAAGAGAAGAAAGTTGTGGCCTATACCTCTCGGCAGTTGAAGCCCAACGAGAAGAACTACCCCACTCACGATCTTGAGTTGGCGGTAGTTGTCCATGCATTGATTACGTGGAGACATCTCTTGTTGGGAAGACAAGTGGACATTTTCACTGATCAGAAGAGTCTCAAGTATATCTTCACTCAGCCCAACCTCAACCTCAGGCAGACTCGATGGGTCGAAATGATTCAAGAGTACAATCCGAGTATCGAATATACTCCAGGCAAGGCAAATGTCATTGCAGATGCTTTAAGCAGGAAGGCTTATTGCAACAGCTTAATTCTCAAGCCTTTCCAACCGGATCTTTGTGAAGCTTTCCGCAAGCTGAACCTCCAAGTTGTTCCTCAAGGCGTTCTTGCCAACCTCATAGTCTCTCCTACTTTGGAAGATCAAATTCGTGAGGCACAACTCCTTGATGCCATGGTGTAGAAGGTGAAACATGGTATCGACAAGGGTCTTTCCAAATACAAGTGCTATCGCATTGATGACAAAGACACTTTGTTCTTCGAGGACCGGATTGTGGTTCCTAAAGGTGATCTAAGGAAAGTCATAATGAACGAGGCGCACAATTCTCTTCTGTCCATTCATCCTGGAAGTACGAAGATGTATCATGACCTCAAGCAGTCGTATTGGTGGACTCGAATGAAGCGAGAAATTGCTCAATTCGTGAATGAATGTGATGTCAGCCGAAGAGTGAAAGCAGAACACCAACGACCAGCTGGTCTACTCCAACCTCTTGCTATCCCGGAATGGAAGTTTGATCATATTGAAATGGACTTCGTGACTGGATTTCCAAAGTCCAAGCGCGGAAATGATGCTATCTTCGTTGTCATTGACAAGCTTTCTAAAGTGGCTCATTTCCTTCCAATCAAAGAATCCATCACAGCAGCTCAGCTGGCAGAGCTTTACACCTCCAGAATTGTCTCCTTGCACGGCATTCCACAATTGATTTCTTCAGATCGTGGAAGCATCTTCACCTCTAAGTTCTGGGACTCCTTCCAGAAGGCCATGGGCACAAACATTCGCTTCAGCACAACTTTTCACCCTCAAACTAGTGGCCAAGTCGAGCGAGTCAATCAAATTCTTGAAGATATGCTCAGGGCTTGTGTCATTTCCTTTGGCATGAAATGGGAAGATTGTCTTCCTTATGCTGAATTCTCCTACAACAACAGCTTCCAAGCGAGTTCGGGCAAGGCCCCATTCGAGATTCTCTATGGCAGAAAGTGCCGTACTCCTCTCAATTGGTCAGAGACTGGCGAACGCCAACTTCTTGGCAATGACTTAATCACTGAAGCTGAAGAAATGTGTAAAGTCATCCGTGATAATCTCAAAGCCGCGCAATCGCGTCAGAAGAGCTACTATGATAGTAAGCATCGTGATTTGGCTTTCGAGATCGGAGACCATGTCTACCTCCGCGTCTCCCCAATGAAAGGCACTCGTCGCTTCGGTATCAAAGGGAAGCTTGCCCCTAGAGACGTGGGTCCTTTCAAGATCATTGGCAAAAGAGGCGACCTCGCCTATCAACTTGAGCTTCCTTCCAACTTCGCGAACGTGCACGATGTGTTCCACGTGTCACAGCTCCGCAAGTGCTTCAAGACACCTGAGCGCACTATCAACTTCGAAGAGATTGACCTCCAGGAAGATTTGTCTTATCATGAGCACCTAGTTGCTATTCTTGAAGAAACTGAGCGCAAGACTCGCAACAAGTCTATCAAATTCCTGAAAGTGAAGTGGTCGCACCATTCCGACCGGGAAGCCACCTGGAAACGCGAGGACCATCTCCGTTCCGAATATCCGGAGTTCTTTTAGTCCTAGATCTCGGGACGAGATCCTCTCGTAGTGGTGGAGTGTTGTAACACCCCGCATGTAACTTGCCATATTTATAACTCCGACTCTTGCCATTTCCGGCTATGTGTTATGTTTTTCCCTCCATTGTCGGGTTTTGTCTTTTGTTTTGTATTTTGTCTTGTCATGCATTTTCATATCATGTCATCATGTGCATTGCATTCGCATACGTGTTCGTCTCATGCATCCGAGCATTTTCCCCGTTGTCCGTTTTGCAATCCGGCGCTCCTATCTCCTCCGGTGCACCCCTCTTGTTTTCTTTCGTGTGTGTGTGTCAAACTTTCTCGGAATGGACCGATGCTTGTCAAGTGGGCTTAATATACCACCCGGAGACTACCGGTCAAGTTTCGTTCCATTCGGAGGTCGTTTGGTACTCCAACGGTTAACCGGGCATCCGCAAAGTCCATTTGAGTCTCCAGCAAAAACCCCCTCCAAAACCAGCCCAAAACCCACCAAACTCTCTTCCATGCTCTAGGTCGTTCGATCACGATCGTGTGGGCGAAAACCGCACCTCATTTGGAGTCTCCTAGCTCCCTCTACCTATTTATATGTCGGCATCCCGAAAAACGAATCACAGATCAACCCTAGAGAAATTCCCCTCTCCGCGGGCGGACGCGTCCAGCGCCCGCCACCTGTCCTCCGCCGCCGCGCGCCGCCGTGGGCCCGCCCGTCCCCGCGCCGGGCCCGAGCGCCTCCTCCCCGCGCCGCCGGCCTCCCCGCCGCCGCCGCGCCGGCCGGCCCCGCCGCCCGCCGCCTCGCCGGTACTGGCCCCGGCCGCCGCCCGCCGCCGCTCCCTCCTCGCCGCGCCGCCGCCGTGGCCCCGTCGCCGCCGGCCGGCCCCGCCGACCTCGCCGCCGCCGGCGCCGCCCGCTCCGGCCACCGGACCGCCGGCCCCGCCGGCCATCTCCTCCTTCCCCGGCAAGCTCCGGCCACCGGATCCCCGAGCCCGAGCCCGAAGCTCCATCGAACTCCCCGATCCAGATCTCTCTCTGCACGTTGACTTTCTCGCGTCCGTTTTTTTCTAAGTCTGGAATTTCATCAGCATGTGCTCCTGTTTGAGATGCCGTAACTTCTTGCATGCAGCTCCGATTCGCGCGTGTAATATGTATATTTATTCGCCTCGTGATGCTCTTCATTTAGTTCAATTGCACAATGTTTATTACAGGTCATATTGATGCCCAAATCTTCGTTGGAAGAGGGCTAGTTGCTGTTATTCTCTGGTTCTTATCAGAACTTGGAGATTTGTCATTTTTGTATCATTTAATCTGTGAATCTTTTGAGCATGAGCTCTACATGTGTTTTGAAGTATGCCATACCATATTTCCAGTGGTGTAGTCCATGTATTTTTGTGATCTCTGTGGTGACTAGCACAAGCATGCAAAGTAGGCCCCGTAATATTTCTGATTTCAGGGACAGTGATTTCTCAAAGTCCTTGTCTGCTGTAATTTTGTTGTCATGTAAACTTGATGCTACAGAGAGATCCATGCATATTTTGGAGATGTTCAGTAAGGATGTTTTGTAGCTATAGTTGTAATTGATCTATTAATGCAATTATTTGCAATTATGGAGTGCCATAGCATGACTCAATCTTGCTCTACTTTTGCTATAAAATATTTCTGGCAGATTCTTAACATGATATGCATTTTTGCCAAGCTTATTGTAGTTGATCCATACATGCTATGCAATTGTTCTTGCCATGTTTAGCTTTTTAAACATGCCATCTTGCTGTAGGTATGCTTGTTTTGTCATGCATTGCTCTGTAATGAGTGCATCAAGCTCACAAAGAGGCCTACATATTAATATTTCTGCCATGCTCAGTTTTCTGCTGTCTGAAACCTGATAACGAAACTTGCTATGTTTACATGCTTGCCATCATATCTTCTGGTCCTTTTTGGCTTATGGTCAGTAAGGGACTTTTGTCATGTGCATTTAGTAGAACACTTCCATGCCTTGTTTTTCTATGTTAAGTTCTTATAGCATGTTGATTTCGTGCTCTGAACATTGCTACCTGATGCTGTTTACTGCCATGTCCAGTTTTTCACTAAGTCTGTGAACCTGTAATCTTTTGCACTTTTGCCATGATTGTTTGAGCTTGATATGTTGTGAACTAGCCGTAGCTCAGTGTTCATCTTTTGTCAAGCATCTCCTGTAGATTACTGCCATGTGCTTTGTTGTTATGTTGGGGTGCTGTAGCATTGTTGCTTGTTGCATTTTAAGTGCTATCTTGCTGTTTATCGCAGATTAGTGTCATTCTTGTTTTGCTTGCCATTTGCAAACCGTGCATCCGATTCCGGTGATCTTTATATCGATTTCGACCAAAATCATCTCATCTTTCCAGTGGCATGCTTGGTTTGCCAAGTTACTGCCATGTTCATCATTTTCCTTCCGGAGCACGCATATGCATCGCATATCATATCTTGCATATCATACATGTTTTGCATCATGTTGCTTGTGCATTTCTCGTTGTTGATTGTGGTTCCGTTTGTTGTGTTCTTGTCTTGGGTAGAGCCGGGAGACGAGTTCGTGAACGAGGAACCTGTCGAGTACGCTTACGAGGATCAAGCTTTCGACAACTCTGAGAATCTTGCAGGCAAGATGACCACCCCTCGAAATCACCTCTATCTTTGCTATGCTAGTTGTTCGCTCTATTGCCATGCTCCGTTACCTATCGCTTGCTATATCATGTCTCCCATTTTAGCCATGTCAGCCCCTAACCTTCCTTTCCTAGCAAACCGTTGTTTGGCTATGTTACCGCTTTTGCTCAGCCTCTCTTATAGCGTTGCTAGTTGCAGGTGAAGTTGAAGTTTGTTCCATGTCGGAACAGGGATATGTTGGGATATCACAATATCTCTTATTTAATTAATGCATCTATATATTTGGTAAAGGGTGGAAGGCTCGGCCTTATGCCAGGTGTTTTGTTCCACTCTTGCCGCCCTAGTTACTGTTATACCGGGATTATGTTCCTTGAGTTTGCGTTCCTTACGCGATCGGGTGATTTATGGGACCCCCTTGACAGTTCGCCTTGAATAAAACTCCTCCAGCAAGGCCCAACCTTGGTTTTACCATTTGCTACCTAAGCCTTTCCCCCCGGGTTTTCGCGAGCCCGAGGGTCATCTTTATTTTAAACCCTTGGACCAGTGCTCCTTCGAGTGCTGGCCCAAACCGAGCGATGTCCGGCGCCCCCTGGGCAACCAGGGTCTATGCCAACCCGACGTCTGGCTCATCCGTTGTGCCCTGAGAACGAGATATGTGCAGCTCCTATCGGGATTTGTCGGCACATTCGGGGGCTTTGCTGGTCTTGTTTTACCATTGTCGAGATGTCTTGTAAACCGGGATTCCGAGACTGATCGGGTCTTTCCGGGAGAAGGTTTATCCTTCGTTGACCGTGAGAGCTTATGATGGGCTAAGTTGGGACACCCCTGCAGGGTATTATCTTTCGAAAGCCGTGCCCGCGGTTATGAGGCAGATGGGAATTTGTTAATGTCCGGTTGTAGATAACTTGTCACTTGACCCAATTAAAACACATCAATTGCGTGTGTAGCCGTGATGGTCTCTTCTCGGCGGAGTCCAGGAAGTGAACACGGTCTGTGTTATGGATGACGTAAGTAGGTGTTCAGGACCTCTTCATGGTCATTGCTAGATGACGTCCGTTCCGTTGCTTCTCTTCTCGCTCTCTTCTGCGCAAGTTAGCCACCATATAAGCTTTTGCCGCTGCAGCTCCACCTCATTGCACCATCCTTTTCCTACCAGCTTAAATAGTCTTGATCTCGCGGGTGTGAGATTGCTGAGTCCCCGTGACTCACAGATTCTACCAAAACAGTTGCAGGTGCCGACGATGTCAGTGCAGATGATGGCGTCGATCTCAAGTGGGAGTTCGACGAGGAACGTGGTCGTTACTATGTGTCTTTTCCTGATGATCAGTAGTGGAGCCCAGTTGGGACGATCGGGGATCTAGCATTTGGGGTTGTCTTATTTTCATCTGGATTTTGACCGTAGTTGGTCTATATGTTTGTATTTTGGATGATGTATGATCATATTTATGTATTGTGTGAAGTGGCGATTGTAAGCCAACTCTTTATCCCATTCTTGTTCATTACATGGGATTGTGTGAAGATGACCCTTCTTGCGACAAAACCACTATGCGGTTATGCCTCTAAGTCGTGCCCCGAACGTGGGAGATATAGCCGCATCGTGGGCGTTACAGTTCCCCTACAGTGGTATCAGAGCTAGGTCTATGCGTAGTTTCTATGCACGAGTAGAACACAAAGTAGTTATGGGCGTCGATTTTGTCAATTTACTTGCCGTTACTAGTCTTATCTTGATTCGGCGGCATCGTGGGATGAAACGGCCCGAACCGACCTTACACGTACACTTACGTGAGACAGGTTCCACCGACTGACATGCACTAGTTGCATAAGGTGGCTAGTGGGTGTCTGTCTCTCCCACTTTAGTCGGATCGGATTCGATGAAAAGGGTCCTTATGAAGGGTAAATAGAAATTGGCATATCACGTTGTGGCTTTTGTGTAGGTAAGAAACGTTCTTGCTAGAATCCCATAGCAGCCACGTAAAACATGCAATAACAATTAGAGGACGTCTAACTTGTTTTTGCAGGGTATGCTATGTGATGTGATATGGCCAAAAGGATGTGATGAATGATATATGTGATGTATGAGATTGATCATGTTCTTGTAATAGGAATCACGACTTGCATGTCGATGAGTATGACAACCGGCAGGAGCCATAGGAGTTGTCTTAATTTATTGTATGACCTGCGTGTCAATGAATAACGCCATGTAATTACTTTACTTTATTGCTAACCGTTAGCCATAGTAGTAGAAGTAATAGTTGGCGAGACAACTTCAAGAAGACACGATGATGGAGATCATGATGATGGAGATCATGGTGTCATGCCGGTGACGAAGGTGATCATGCCGCGCCTCGAAGATGGAGATCAAAGGCGCAAGATGATATTGGCCATATCACGTCACTTTATGATTTGCATGTGATGTTTCTCATATTTACATCTTATTTGCTTAGAACGACGGTAGCATGAATAAGATGATCCCTCACTAAAATTTCAAGAGACGTGTTCCCCCTAACTGTGCACCGTTGTGAAGGTTCGTTGTTTCGAAGCACCACGTGATGATCGGGTGTGATAGATTCTAACGTTCGAATACAACGGGTGTTGACGAGCCTAGCATGTACAGACATGGCCTCGGAACACATGCGAAACACTTAGGTTGACTTGACGAGCCTAGCATGTACAGACATGGCCTCGGAACACAAGAGACCGAAAGGTCGAACATGAGTCGTATAGCAGATACGATCAACATGGAGATGTTCATCGATGATGACTAGTCCGTCTCACGTGATGATCGGACACGGCCTAGTTTGACTCGGATCATGTATCACTTAGATGACTAGAGGGATGTCTATCTGAGTGGGAGTTCATTAAATAATCAGATGAACTTCATTATCATGAACATAGTCAAAAGGTCTTTGCAAATTATGTCATAGCTTATGATTTAGTTCTACTGTTTAAGATATGTTCCTAGAGAAAATTTAGTTGAAAGTTGGTAGTAGCAATTATGCGGACTGGGTCCGTAAACTGAGGATTGTCCTCATTGCTGCACAGAAGGCTTATGTCCTTAATGCACCGCTCGGTGTGCTGAACCTCAGCGTCGTCTGTAGATGTTGCGGAACATCTGACATACACGTTTTGATGACCACGTGATAGTTCAGTGCGTAATGCTAACGGTTTAGAATTGTGGCACCAAAGACGGTTTTGAAACGTCGCAGAACATATGAGATGTTCCGAAGACTGAAATTGGGATTTCAGACTAGTGCCCACGTCAAGAGGTATGAGACCTCTGACAAGTTTCTTAAGCCTGCAAACTAAGGGAGAAAAGCTCAATCGTTGAGCATGTGCCCAGATTGTCTGAGTACTACAATCACTTGAATCGAGTGGGAGTTAATCTTCCAGATGAGATAGTGATGGTTCTCCATAGTCACTACCACCAAGCTATTAGAGCTTCGTGATGAACTATAACATATCAGGGATAGATATGATGATCCTTGAGCCATTCGCGATGTTTGACACCACGAAAGTAGAAATCAAGAAGGAGCATCAATTGTTGATGGTTAGTAAAACCACTAGTTTCTAGAAGGGCAAGGGCAAAAGGGATACTTCATGAAACAGCAAGTCATTTGCTGCTCTAGTGAAGAATCCCAAGGTTGAACCCAAACCCGAGACTAAGTGCTTCTGTAATGAGGGGAACGGTCACTGAAGCAGAACTACCCTAGATACCTGGTAGATGAGAAGGCAGGCAAGGTCGACAGAAGTGTATTGGACATACATTATATGAATGTGTACTTTACTAGTACTCCTAGCAGCACTAGGGTATTAGACACCGGTTCGGTTGCTAAGTGTTAGTAACTCGAAATAAAAGCTGCGGAATAAATGGAGACTAGCTAAAGGTGAGATGACGATGTGTGTTGGAAATGTTTCCAAGGTTGATGTGATCAAGCATCGCATGCTCCCTCTTCCATCGAGATTGGTGTTTGCGTTGAGCATAAACATGATTGGATTATGTTTATCGCAATACGGTTATTCATTTAAGGAGAATAATGGTTACTCTGTTTATTTGAATAATACCTTCAATGGTCTTGCACCTAAAATGAATCTCGATCGCAGTGATACACATGTTCGTGCCAAAAGATATAAAATAGAAATGATAGTACCACATACTTGTGGCACTGCCATTTGAGTCATATTGGTATAGAACGCATGAAGAAGCTCCATGTAGATGGATCTTTGGAATCACTCGTTTTTGAAAAGATTGAGACATGCGAACCATGTCTATTGGTATATATGCATGAAGAAACTCCATGCAGATGGACCGTTTGGACTCACTTGATTTTGAATCACTTGAGACATGCAAATCATACCACATGGGCAAGATGACTGAAAGGCCTCGTTTTCAGTAAGATGGAACAAGAGAGCAACTTGTTGGAAGTAATACATTTGATGTGTGCAGTCCAATGAGTGCTGAGGCACGCAGTGGATATCGATATGTTCTTACTTCACAGATGATTTGAGTAGATGCTGAGAATATTTACTTGATGAAACACAAGTCTGAATTATTGAAAGGTTCAAGTAATTTCAGAGTGAAGTTGAAGATCGTCGTGACAAGAGGATAAAATGTCTATGATATGATCATAGAGATATCTGAGTTACGAGTTTGGCACACAATTAAGACATTGTGGAAAGTGTTTCACAATTAATATCGCCTGGAACACCATAATGTGATGGTGTGTCCGAACATCATAACTGCACCCTATTGGATATGGTGCATACCATGATGTCTCTTATCGAATTACAACTATCGTTTATGGGTTAGGCATTAGAGACAACCGCATTCACTTTAAATAGGGCGCCACGCAATTCCGTTGAGACGACACCGTTTAGAGAAACCTAAGTTGTCGTTTCTTAAAAGTTTGGGGCTGCGATGCTTATGTGAAAAAGTTTCAGGCTGATAAGCTCGAACCCAAAGCAGATAAATGCATCTTCATAGAATACCCAAAAACAGTTGGGTATACCTCCTATTTCAGATCTGGAAGCAAAAGTAATTGCTTCTAGAAACGAGTCCTTTCTCGAGGAAAAGTTTCTCTCGAAAGAATTGAGTGGGAGGATGGTAGAGACTTGATAAGGTTATTGAACCATCACTTCAACTAGTGTGTAGCAGGGCACAGGAAGTTGTTCCTGTGGCACCTACACCAATTGAAGTGGAAGCTTATGATAGTGATCATGAAACTTTGGATCAAGTCACTACCAAACCTCGTAGGACAACGAGGATGCGTGTTACTTCAGAGTGGTACGTGATCCTGTCTTGGAAGTCATGTTGCTAGACAACAATGAACCTACGAGCTATGGAGAAGCGATGGTGGGCCCGGATTCCGACGAATGGCTTGAGGCCATGAAACCTGAGAGAGGATCCATGTATAAAAGCAAAGTACAGACTTTGGAAGAAATACTTGATAGTCGTAAGGCTGTTGGGTGCAGATGGATTTTAAGAAGAAGACGGACATGGACGGTAATGTTACCGTCTATGAAGCTCGACTTGTGGCAAAGAGTATTTTCACAAGTTCAAGGAGTTGACTACGATGAGATTTTCTCATCCGTAGCGATGCTTAAATCCGTCGGATTCATGTTAGCATTAGCTGCATTTATGAAATCTGGCAGATGGATGTCAAAACAAGTTTCCTTACCAGTTTTCGTAAGGAAAGGTTGTATGTGATACAATCAGAAAGGTTTTGTCGATCCTAAGGATGCTAAAATGTATGCTAGCTCCAGCGATCCTTCCATGGATTAGAGCAAGCATCTCGGAGCCAGAATATACGCTTTGATGGAGTGATCAAAGTTTTTGGGTTTATACAAAGTTTGTTAGAAACTTGTATTTACAATAAAGTGAGTGGGAGCGCTACAACATTTCTGATAAGTATATGTGAATGACATATTGTTGATCCGAAATGATGTAGAATTTCTGGAAAGCATAAAGAGTTGTTTGAAAGGAGTTTTTCAAAGGAAGACCTGGATGAAGCTGCTTACATATTGGGCATCAAGATCTATAGAGATAGATCAAGACGCCTGATGATACTTTCAAAGAACGCACACCTTGACATGATTTTGAAAGAGTTCAAAATAGATCAGCAAAGAAGGAGTTCTTGGCTGTGTTACAAGGTGTGAGTATTGAGTAAGACTCAAGACCTGACCATAGCAGAAGAGAGAGAAAGGACGAAGGTCGTCCCCTATGCTTTAGACGTAGGCTCTACAGTATGCTATGCTGTGTACCGCACATGAAGTGTGCCTTGCCATGAGTTGGTCAAGGGGTACAATAGTGATCCGGGAATGGATCACATGACAGCAGTCGAACTTATCCTTAGTATCTAGTGGACTAAGGAATTTTCTCGATTATGGAGATGAAAAGGAGTTCGTCGTAAAGGGTTACGTCGATGCGAACTTTGACACTAATCCGGATGACTCTGAGTAGTAAACCGGATTCGTATAGTAGAGCAGTTATTTGAAATGGCTCCAAGTAGCGCGTGGTAGCATCCACAAGATGACATAGATACTCGTAAAGCACACACGGATCTGAAAGGTTCAGACCTGTTGACTACAACCTCTCTCACAAGCATAACATGATCAAACCAGAACTCATTGAGTGTTAATCACATAGTGATGTGAACTAGATTGTTGACTCTAGTAAACTCTTTGGATGTTGGTCACATGGTGATGTGACCTGTGAGTGTTAATCACATGGTGATGTGAACTAGATTATTGACTCTAGTGCAAGTGGGAGACTGTTGGAAATATGCCCTAGAGGCAATAATAAATTGGTTGTTATTATTATATTTCCTTGTTCATGATAATCGTTTATTATCCACGCTAGAATTGTATTGATAGGAAACTCAGATACATGTGTGGATACATAGACAACACCATGTCCCTAGTAAGCCTCTAGTTGACTAGCTCGTTGATCAATAGATGGTTACGGTTTCCTGACCGTGGACATTGGATGTCGTTGATAACGGGATCACATCATTAGGAGAATGATGTGATGGACAAGACCCAATCCTAAGCCTAGCACAAGATCGTGTAGTTCGTTTGCTAAGAGATTTTCTAATGTCAAGTATCAGTTCCTTATACCATGAGATTGTGCAACTCCCGGATACCGTAGGAACGCTTTGGGTGTACCAAACGTCACAACGTAACTGGGTGGCTATAAAGGTGCACTACAGGTATCTCCGAAAGTGTCTGTTGGGTTGGCACGAATCGAGACTGGGATTTGTCACTCCATGTAAACGGAGAGGTACCTCTGGGCCCACTCGGTAGGACATCATCATAATGTGCACATTGTGACCAAGGAGTTGATCACGGGATGATGTGTTACGGAACGAGTAAAGAGACTTGCCGGTAACGAGATTGAACAAGGTATCGGGATACCGACGATCGAATCTCGGGCAAGTAACATACCGATTGACAAAGGGAATTGTATACAGGATTGATTGAATCCCCGACATCGTGGTTCATCCGATGAGATCATCGTCGAACATGTGGGAGCCAACATGGGTATCCCGATCCCGCTGTTGGTTATTGGCCGGAGAACGTCTCGGTCATGTCTGCATGGTTCCCGAACCCGTAGGGTCTACACACTTAAGGTTCGATGACGCTAGGGTTATAGGGAATAGATATACGTGGTTACCGAATGTTGTTCGGAGTCCCGGATGAGATCCCGGACGTCACGAGGAGTTCCGGAATGGTCCGGAGGTAAAGATTTATATATGGGAAGTCCTGTTTTGGTCACCGGAAAAGTTTCGGGTGCTATCGGTAACGTACCGGGACCACCGGGAGGGTCCCGGGGGTCCACCAGGTGGGGCCACCGGCCCCAGAGGGCTGCGTGGGCCAAGTGTGGGAAGGGACCAGCCCCTAGGTGGGCTGGTGCGCCTCCCACAAGAGGCCGAGGGCGCAGGAAGGGGGGGGAAGGGGGAAACCCTAGGCTCAGATGGGCCTAAGGCCCATCTAGTGGGGCGCCCCCCTCTCTCCCCCCCTTGGCCGCCCCCCAAGTCCCATCTAGGGCTGGCCGCACCCTTTGGGGGGGGGGGAACCCTAGATGGGGGCGCAGCCCCTCCCCCTCCCCTATATATACTTGAGGTTTTGGGGCTGCCATATACACGAGATGATCTCTCTCTTGGCGCAGCCCTACCTCTCTCCCTCCTCCTCTCCCGCGGTGCTTGGCGAAGCCCTGCAGGATTGCCACGCTCCTCCATCACCACCATACCGTCGTGCTGCTGCTGGACGGAGTCTTCCCCAACCTCTCCCTCTCTCCTTGCTGGATCAAGGCGTGGGAGACGTCACCGGGCTGCACGTGTGTTGAACGCGGAGGTGCCGTGGTTCGGCGCTTAGATCGGAATCAACCGCGATCTGAATCGCTACGAGTACGACTCCTTCATCCGCGTTCTTGCAACGCTTCCGCATCGCGATCTACAAGGGTATGTAGATGCACTCCCCTTGCCCTCGTTGCTAGATTACTCCATAGATTGATCTTGGTGATGCGTAGAAAATTTTGAATTTCTGCTACGTTCCCCTACAAATCCGCCATCTTGGTAACATCTACCACTACTCCTATCCAAATGATGAAGGGGTGCAAGCTGGACCACATACCCAGACCTCTCACCTAAGCCTAACATCTAAAGCCGGAGGCCCCGACCGAGCCATCTACCAAGTCCGGGGCTCAAACTGGTCTGACGCACTCACATGTGTCATCGTCGCCGTCTTCCACTGGTCCATCTTCAGAGCAAATTGAGGTGATAACCCTGGAAGGTCCTCCACCATCGACGCCACCACGACGCCAAACGACGACCTCCACCTACGCGAGCCTTGGCAGGTCCTCCGCCATTGACGCCACCACGACGCCAACCGAGGACCTCCACCTACGCGACTCCATCTCCAAGCAACGGGCGTAAATCCATGCTAGGATAGGGCCGCACCACCGCCGTCGCCCACCACTCATAAGCGCCACCCAACCCCAAGGTTCCCAAAGCGGCGCCTTCAAGAAGGGAACGACGCCGTGAGCGCTGCCGCCGCCCAACAAAGTTAGGGCTTTCGCCCGGAAGACCTAGGGGAAGGTGAAGTGAGGATATCAGTCCATACCGGCGCCTCCAAGGAGGGGAACAACGCCCTCAGGCGTCGCCGTCGGTGCGGCCGGTCAAGGCCGGCCAGGGATTTCGCCCGAACTAGATCCCCGCCACCAGCAGCGCCTCCTGTACAGAACCGGCGACCAAGAGAAAGCGCGGCCCGACCAGGCTGGCCCGCACGCCGAACAACGGAGGAGGGGAGGCGCCAGATCACGCGCACCGGCCGCCGCAGAAGCTGCCGCCGATCGCCGCAGAAGCCCCCGCCGACCGCCAACGACCACCGGATCCCGCCGCCCGCGCGGCCGGGACACCAGATCCACCGCCCGCACGGCTACTAGCCGGCCGTGCCTTGCCAATGGAGCCGCCGCTCCAGATCCGGGGTTCCCCACGCAGAAGCAGGGCAACCGAGGCCCCCCCGCCACCATCCTTGGCACCCCGGGCTTGCCCGGCGGCTGCCTCAGGCGGCGGCGAGGAGGTGGGAAGGGGGACGCAGCGGCGCGGCTAGGGTTCCCCCGCCGCCGCCGGGGGAGGCGACACGGGGGTCGCGAGAGGAGGGGGTCACCCTTTTTAAGGCACTTTTTTAGTTTCTTTTTGAGAAATCGGCACTTATTAGGTTAGTGCGAATTTGATTTTAAGTTAGGCCAGGGGCTTCGCACGCGCTAATGTGCATGTGCCAGTGAACGTCGTTTGATCGTCGACCATTCAGCGCGAACAAAACGTTTGCTCGGGGTGGCTCCTAGATCGAATGTCAGATCGATATTGAGGTTTGTCTAAAAAAAGAACAATATTGAGGTCCACAGTTTATTTATTTATTTATTACCCCACCGAGCGGATATGTGCAAGTTGTTGTCCTGCATATATTCCTTTTTTTTTAGGATTTGTCCTGCATATATTCGACCCGTCTAATCATTAGAGATCAGCTGATCAAATGATCCTGCAACCACCCCTAAAAAAATTGATCCTGCAACCAAAATCGTAAATGGTTCGACCACCACGAGGAAATCATGGAGGTTGCGGGAAGAAGCTTCCGGCCGGCTCGTATTGTTTTTTCCATTTGTCTTTGTCCAAACGACAGAGGAACATTTTATGAGGTAGACGTGTCTGTCGGGAGGGACGAGATGCTTGCCAGCTCTGCACAAACTGTATGGCAATCGGCGTCTCCAATAGTGTCTCGCTGAATTTTGCTATTTGTTACTTTAGATTTGGACGTCATATACCGTCGCTATCACTTAAAATAAGCTAGCCAAGCTAGTGGAATAATCAGAAGCGGGCTGGAGCTTGTTGAAGGCTTACGAGATGCATCATGCTCAACTCAAAGTCTGCCTACAACCACATCATTAGGACGACGACGACCTCCTAGCCCCCGCCGCCGGCCACTCCGGCCGCGGTGATCACCGTGCCCCACGTCCGGCTGCAGATCACTCCGATCATAGTACCCACCAACCATGTCTCTGGCAGCTCTGGATTCCAAGAAGGATCAGGAATCCGAGGAGGAAATTTGGAGAGTTTGGGGTGTCTGCGCGAGTGCCGCGGAATCAGATGTTTTCAATGGATTTCCATTGGTGGTGGAATTCACCAGGTCCAAGATCAAGCTCACCACGTAATCGGTGGCCACCACCTCACTTTCATGCGTTGGGGGTTTCGCTTCCCTCTACAAGGTAGAGATGCTACAAAATTGGTCATTCAAGTACATTGTCTCTTCTAAAGACAATTTGCCTCATCATTATCAAGGGAGGTAACATTTCTCTTCCTAGATTCAATATCAATTTCTTTCTTTTTAGTGATGGAGGTCCAAATTCTAAGGTGGAGCTAGATCTATACCAGCAAGAAAAAGCTGATGCATGGACTCATGTTTTCAATTCTCACATCCTAGAAAATCATATGCCCAAGTTCTTAGATACCCTAGTGTTTTTTGTTATCACTCTAGATCCAATTCCCATTCGATTGGCATTAATGCTTTAGTTCCCGCCGAGGATTCAGCTCTCCGACGTGATCAACGTGAGGAGCCGTCCACAGAAATTAATGCAAGGGAGGGAAGAAACCAAATTCAAAACTCCGGCTCTAGGCCCATGAGGCGTGACGACCCATTTTGTGTTCACTCTCTCTTCTCGGGCCACTTTAGGCCCAACTGCACCAATGATGAGTGATATTTTTACACCTATTTCATCTTTGTTTAATCCGAGATATTTTAATTAAAAAGAGATATATGCTCTGATATTGGTACAAATGACTAATGAATGCAAAGGATTCCACAAATCCTCTCTTTGATGTGTTTCCACGGGAAATGGGCTTAAAAGGGAAGAAATCACGTGTGGAAATGGAATGGAAGGAGAATGGAGGAAGAAGAAATCAAAAGGAGACGTTTGCGCGAAGACAACACAAAAGACAACGTTCCATACGGGCGCGAGCGCCCCATATGAGCGCCCGTATGGCGTGAATTCCGAGGCAGATAGTCCACCTAAACAACTTTCGTTAAAGGGACCCCGTTGAAATGTCAACAGGGAGACGAGCGCAGAAGCCAGAACCTCTTCATCATCATCCTCACCCGCAAACCCTAGCCACCGCCATCTCCATAGTCATCTCCAACACCACCATAATGCTCATCCATCTCATTCATACTTGTAATCATGCATCACACAAGGCATCCATTGTAAGACATATTGCAATCAATCAATCTCAAGATGTGTTCTTCACGCGATCTGATCTCCATGGGTGAGTAGTTTCGTAAGGTATGGGTTGAGGCATAAGCCTTGCAACCCGAGGTTTTTGTTGAGGGGATCAATGAAAGACTTTGACATAACGTCCTGTATGTGTGAAATAAAATTGTTCCACGAAGATGTCTCTTGTATTATCTTCATCCATGCCAGTACCCAGGATCATGGAGATCGAGCATCGGTGAGTCTAGGAGCAAGGATACTGTGAAGTGTTACACCGAACACCGGCGACAGTAAGTTTTAGTAGGGTAACATGGATCATATCCTTGGGGAGAAATGAGGTGTAGTCATTAAACGACCAAAGCTCTTGTCTGATTTCATTATCTTAATTATCGAGGCAACTCGCGCGACGGATAGGGCCTGTGGTAGGACAACTAATTCTTGATGCGGGACTCGTGCTGGTCCAGATGTTATTTGGACACATCCCCTACTTCGATCCGTAACAAGCACATCTCGATGGGTGACTTCCAACGCACAAACTAATATCTTATTTGATCCCAGCATAAACACAAGGTTGTAAGCATAAGACCTCATATTCGTACCTCTTTTGTTAATAAGTGTTTGAATCACTATTTGCTTGCTGATCCGGTCAAAAGCTGAATTTGACACTTCGACGGAAGCTTGCTAGAGACCATCGCTTCAAGGGAATCTTCCTCTCGTGGGTTCAATAACCCAGGGTCACCTCTGGGGAAATAGGTGCGTGATACTCTTTTCTATTCCAGTACCAGATTAATAAAAGGAGGTATCAAGCCCTTTTTCTGGCGCCGTTGCCGGGGAGGAGTTTAGTATTCCTAGTCTTTGTGTTTATAGTTTTGTTAAAGTTAAAGTTATTTGTCTTTACTTTTCTGTTTTAGATTAAATTTTATTTTTTGTTGCAAGTCTTGTCAGTTGAAAAATCAAAAGATTACTATGGCTCCTAATCTTGGGAGTTTTGCTACTCCCAGCAATAACTTCATGTGTGAACCTATCTCACAACCTGAGGTAGCAGCCACTGAGTATGAGATTAAACTGAACTTAGTTTCCATGGTTCACCAGGACCAATTTGGAGGCTCTGCTTCTAAGAATGCCGGTATGCACTTACACAATTTCACTGAACTGTGCAACATGACACACATAAAGGATTATGATCCCGACTCACTGAAATTGCGTCTATTTCCTTTCTCCTTGAGAGGAAAGGCTAAGGAATGGCTTCTTGAACTACCTAAGGGCGGTGTTACTTCTTGGGCTGATTGTTGCAGTAATTTTTTATCTAAGTATTGTCCACCTGTAAAAATTATGCAATTACGTTCTCAAATTACAGGTTTCAAGCAAGAAGAACGTGACCCACTAGTGCTTGAATGGGACAGAATGAAGGAAGCTATAAGAAACTGTCCCAATCATGAAATGGAGGAATGGTTAATCCTCCATATGTTTTATAATAGTTTGAATCATATGTCAAAAACTATGCTTGATACAGCCGCAGGAGGAATGATCATGGGAAAGCCCATAGAAGATGTCAAGAAACTACTTGATGATATGCAAGAGAACCATGCCCAATGGCATCTTGAAAGAACCACCACTAAAAGGCTGAATGCCATGGAAGAAAGTAGCACAGAGTTAACAGGCTAACTTGAAGAACTTATCTCCGCGATGAAAGGTAAAGGTAAAGAAGAGGTAAACATGAATGCCATCACTAATGAAGAAGCTGGTGGTGTGAATTTTATCGCTCGTAATAGCTACAATCCTAATTGGAAAAATAATGGATATGCTCCTAGACTTCCTTATCCTAGTAATGGAGGAGCATCCAATAATTTTAGTGGAGCTAACGCTAGTAATAGAAATACTCTTCAAGGAGCTCTTAGAAGTTGTATTGCCAGTCAGACCGACGAGAATGAGAACTTCAAGAATATCTTGAAGAGTCATGATAACTTACTTGGTCAATTGACCAGTAAGGTTATTGGACTAACAAATGATTTGCAGGTACTCAAAGGAAGATCCAAGTGCTACTTGTGAGCTGCGTTGGGATTTCCTCGGAGAGGAGAGGATGAAGCAGTGCAGTAGAGATAAGTATTTCCCTCAGTTAAGAACCAAGGTTATCAATCCAGTAGGAGAACCACACAGAACCTCGTTAGCAGCACATGCATCTAGGATATTAAGTTAATGAAAACAGAGTAACGCCTTAAGCAAGATGACATGATGTAGACAAAGTAAATCCAAGCAATATGAATAAACCCCATCTTTTTATCCTTAATGGAAACAATACAAATACGTGTCATGCCCCTTTCTGTCATTGGGATTGATCACCACAAGATTGAACCAATCACAAAGCACCTCTCCCATTGCAAGAAAAATCAATCGAGTGGGCCAAACAAAATGAATAGATCGGAGTAAAATACAATGCTATAATAATCATGCATAAAAGAATTCAGAGAAGACTGAATTAATATTCATGAATAATCTGATCATAAACCCACAATTCATTGGATCCCAACAAACACACAACAAAAGAAGATTACATCGAATAGAACTCCAAGAACATCAAGGAGAACATTGTATTGATGATCAAAGAGAGAGAAGAATAAATCTAGCTACTAGCTATGGACCCGTAGGTCTGTGATGAACTACTCATGCATCATTGGAAGGGCATCAAGGATGATGTAGAATCCCTCCGTGATCGATTCCCCCTCTGGTAGGGTGCCGGAAAAGGCCTCCAGATGGGATCACAGAAGAACAGAAACTGACGGCGGAAAAAGTATTTTGGGTTACAAGGCCACCATAACAACCAACTGGGAAAGGCAATCTAAAGCCTACAGTGATGGCTCCCTCCCTCCCCACCACCACACCACCAAACAATCATGGCGATCTCTGATCTAGGGTCCGATGGAAGGACTTCTCCCCTGACCTTGTGGTCGCGGCTCAGGTGCGTCAACATTTTGGCTCCATGGTCCATTTCTCCCCTTCTGGATCCAACAAGGAATTCTTCTTGTTGGTACGGTTCTCTTCAGCTTCCTTTCCTCTCAATGAGGAATCTATGGCTATTTGTCTTCAATGTTGCATTGGAGGTCTCCCAACTGGTCTTAATGTTCATCGTCTTGATGGGAGAAGATTTCGGTTTTCCGTGTCATCTAACAAGGTTGGACACACTACAAAAAAAAGACACATCCGTGACATTTTGGGCTGAACGAATTCTTTTTCTGTCATACATATGACACTTCTATGACGATAATTGTGACAAAACCCAGTATCATCATAGATGTGGTCGGCTCCTACTTCTATGACAAAAAATCATGACAGAAAATGGGCTTTTCGTCCTGGGCGGGCCGGAGACGCAGCTGCATGACATTCTTTGGGCCGTCCATGACGGAAAAAACCCGTGGTAGAAGCAAGGGGGAGGAAATTCGGGGAGTTCCTGGTTACGGTGGGAGGTCGGGGGCCGAGCGATGCGCGTTTCTCTCGTACACGTACGCGCGTGTGTGCGAGGCGTTGGCTCTAACTGAACCCGAGCGAGGCGTTGGGCTCTAACTGAACCCGAGCGATTGCACTGCAGGCTACGCGTTACTGAACCCGAGCGATCGATCGATGGCTGTTAACTGAACCCGATCGAGCGATTCCTTTGCTACTGCTGCTAACTGAAGCCGATCGATTGGATGAACAGTGAGCGTTGCGGCGGGGGGGGGGGGGGGGGGGTTGGATGAACAGTGAGCGGTGGCGTTGCCTCTGGATGAACAGGACCCCGTGGTGTGGTGGAGGGCTGGATGAACAGTAGACGGTGGAGGGGTGCCCGTGGAGGGGTGGTTGAACAGGACCCAGTGGTGTGGAGGGCTGGATGAACAGTAGACGGTGGAGGGGTGCCCGTGGAGGGGTGGTTGAACAGTAGCCGGTGGAGTAGCGCGCGGTGGAGGCTGGATGAACAGGAGCACGTGGAGGCTGGAGGAGGTCGACGGTAGCCCGTGGAGGCTGGAGGAGGTCGACGGTGGAGATAAACAGTATCCCGTGGAGTCCCGTTTTGCGGTACGCCACATCCCTCCCGATGAACAGGACCCCCGTTTCGACCGTAAAAGGTCCGTTTCGTCCGTTTTGCGGTACGCCACACCCCTCCCGATCAACAGGACCCCCGTTTCGACCGTAGGAGGTCTGTTTCATTCGTTTTGTGGTACGCCACACCCCTCCCGATCAACAGGACCCCTGTTTCGACCGTAGGAGGTCCGTTTCGTCCGTTTTGCGGTATGCCACACCCCTCCCGATCAACAGGACCCCCGTTTCGACCGTAGGAGGTCCGTTTCCTCCGTTTTGCGGTACGCGACACCCCTCCCGATCAACAGGACCCCGTTCCGAACGTAGGAGGTCCGTTTCCTCTGTTCCGCGGTATGCCAGGCCTCGTTTCCATCGCCTGTTCCGTCCAAGCCCTCCCGATGAACACGACCACGCATTCCGTTTCGACCCAGCCGGTTGGCTCCCACGCGTTCCGTTGCCTCCCGATGAACACGACGCATTCCGTTGCCTCCCGATGAACACGACGCATTCCGTTGCCTTCCCATGAACACGACGCATTCCGTTGCCTCCCCATGAACACGACGCATTCCGTTGCCTCCCCATGAACACGACGCATTCCATTGCCTCCTCATGAACACGAGGACGACGCTGTTTCTCCGTTCCGACCCAGCCATGTACATGAGCCCTGGCCGTACGTATGCGCGAGTAGGCGTTCGAGACCCTGCCCGTATGTACACATACATGGCCGTATTTTCTTTCTTGCACCCTGGCCGATGTACGTACGTGTACATGCTACGTGCGCGCCTCTACTACGACACGTGCGCGCCTCTACTACGACACGTGCGCGCCTCTACATCGACCAGTATGTACGTACACGTTCGCGACCAGAATGACAATGCTACGTACGCTTCAACCAGGTGGGTCCCGACTGTCAGGCACTTCCTTGCCTGTGAAGATGTAGCTGGTAGGTCCCAGCAGTCAGGGGGGCGAATCGTTTTGTTTTTTTGCCCGGACGCACTTCCTTGCGTGCGAAGGTGTAGCTGCTGGGTCCCAGCAGTCAGGGGGCGAATCATTTTTTTGCCCGAACGCACTTCCTTGCGTGCGAAGGTGTAGCTGGTGGGTCCCAGCAGTCGGGGGGCGAATCGTTTTTTTCGGACACACTTCCTTGCGTGCGAAGATGTAGCTAGTGGGTCCCAGTAGTCAGGGGGCGAATCGTTTTTTTTCGGACGCACTTCCTTGCGTGCGAAGATGTAGCTCGTGGGTCCCAGCAGTCAGGGGACGAATCATTTTTTTTTGTGAAATAAGGTGGCCCGTCCGGTGGGTCCCCGCTGTCAGGTGGAGGAATAATTATTTTGCGCGTAATAAGGAGGCACTTCCTTGCGGCTGCCGTGGACCCAGCTGTCAGCCTCTCCATGTACATTCCACGTCCGATGGAAGTCATTCCTTGACCACGTTGACCACGCCGCGCCGAGAGCACCAGGGCGATGGACGACGGCGAGGCCTAGGAAGGGGACGGCGCGGTGTCGGGGAAGACGCGGCAGTGGATGCACACGCGGAGAGGAGTACGAGGGTTCACTGGTTCGGCTGCGCTGCCATCGCCGCAGAATAATAGGGGGTGTGGGTGAGTGGAGGGATGGCCTGGCCAACGGTGGGAGTAGTAGGGGGCGGTGAGGCCTCCGCGGCAGCACAGCCGGCCACGGGAGGCAGAAGCAGGCGGCATGACCGGTGCTTCTTTGGGCGGCTGGATCAAGAAGGCCAGAGGTTGAAGAAGCACGACGGCCGTTGGATGGACATTGTACGGTCACTGCAGCTAGAATCGTTTATATTGACTAAGTTGACAAAGCCCTTGGTACGTCAACTTAGTAGGCCCACAGGTCAGCTTCCGAAACGGTGCGCCCCAGATGTCAGGGGAGGAATCATTTTTTGGGCGGGTGAAGCTAGAATATCCGAGATTGAAGAAGAAGCACGGCATCCGTTGGATGGACATCCAACGGCCACTGCTGCTAGAACCGTGTGTTGACTATAAGTTGACAAAGCCTTGCATACGCGTCAACTCTGTTTTTTTAGGGGACGCGTCAACTTAGTAAGGCCAGAAGTGTGTGGCAGAGAACTTATAGCCCATTTGAGATTTGTAAGAATCTGTAGCCCATTTTTGAATTCTAATGGAATTTATTACAGCCCATTTACAGTTTGTTAAAAGTACAGCCCATTTCAACCAACCGTTCAAAACAGAATTCAATAAAATTTCCCACATTTTGATGGGATCCGAAATATTTTTATCCTGAAATTTCTAGTCAGATTAAATACAATTTCAATATAAATTTATATTACGTAAAAATCCAACGAAACATTGCGCTCGCAACAATTAATGAAATTAAAATTTTCAATATCCAAAAATAATATTTTATAAAGTAATCACGTGTTTGGTGCATTTTTTTATAGTTACTGCCCAGTTTTTATAATTACATCCCATTTATTATTTCTTAAAGCCCATTTTCTTGTTAAGCCTAATGCATCCCTCCTAGGAAAGATTTGCAGCCCAGCGGGGCGGAGAATAACAACTTGACCTTGCCTGGGTATTCCTAAAAAAAAAGTATAGCTGGGCTAGCCATTTTCAGCTTGAAAAAAATTAATATCTGGGCTGGATATCTGGCCTGGGCTAGACGGGCCACAGCCCGCCCAGTTAATACCTGCAGCGATGTTTTCGTTGTTGTTCAGAGGAGAAAAATTAATATCTGGGCTAAACATCGAAAAACTCTGTAGTGCTCACACCTCAAAAACACAAATACTGCTCGAGCTGCTTGGTCCTAGCTGTCGGCCGCTTCTTGTGCAATTCTCTCGTTTATTGACTACTACATAGGTTGACAATGGCGTGGGACCGTGATGTCAGGAAACCAGGAGGAAGCAAAATAAATTATATATATATAAATATAATAAGGAGGCACTTGCGTACATGAGGCTATGGACATGGTGGGTCCCCATTGTCATCCTCTCCAAGTAAAGTCATCTCCTCGCCGGCGCGCGCTTTCCGCCCAAAACAGTCAGCGCCGCCCGCCCCGCTTTCCGGTGCAGGCGATTGCTCCGCCTTCAAACGACACAAGTGCCGTCCGTCCGTCCATCTGCCGCCCACATTAATGATATGCGGTTGCCGAGGCGGCTACTCCGGCGCCACACGTCCGTCCCTCCGCCCGCCCACCATTGCTATATAAACTGCTGCGCCGGCCATAGCCGGAGTCATCCGCATTCGTTCCCTTTCTCCTGTCCACACCACTACTGCCCACCATGGCTTCCTCGCGCTCCAGCGCTCTTCGGGACGGGCGGACGACGGACCACAAGGAGATGGCAACATTGCTGCCGACCGGCTGGCCGACAAGCAGCCGGAGGACGACGACGTCCCAATGGAGAACATGGTAGTCGACGATCCGGCACCAACCCCCTCCTCCGCGCCATCTTCGCCGGTGCATTGCACCATGACCATCGGCGAGGCCCGTGCCCAATATATGGACAGGGTGAGGCAGATGCGTGAGGAGCAGTTCCGGGAGGCGCAGGCCGACGCCGCCTACAACCACCACCTCCTCCAGGAGCACTTGCAGGCGGAGGAGCAGATCGCCGCGGAGCGGGCGGAGCAGGAGGCGCTGCTCGACTCGTACCGCTCCGCCCGCAAGGGCCGTCTCAAGCGCTGGTGGTACCGCATGCGGGTGGCGGAGGCTACGGCCGCCTACAAAGAGGCTAGCAAAGAGGGCGGTGAAGCGGGCGAGGCGCTGTTTGGCAAGACCGAGGACGAGGCAGAGGACAATGCCGGCTCCGACGAGTCCCCGCTCCGCTGGCGTCGACGAGGCCCTGCTCCGCTGAGGCCCCGCGGCGCCAACAACGAGGTAGAGGACACCGCCCCGCCAACAATGAGGCAGAGGACATCGCCGGCTCAGCCGAGGCCCCACCCTGCCGGCAACGTGGGGGAGGATTTCCACCGCTCCGCTGAGGCGCTGCCCGTCGGCAACGAGACAAAGGACATCGCCGGCTCCGCCGAGGCCCCGCCCCGCTGCCAACGAGGCCGCGCCACACAGAAAACGAGGAAGAGTAGAACACGGTAGGTCGCCGCCGCTCGGGTCCAAGTAAGGCCACCGCTGCTACCCTCCGGTTGAAGCCAAGCTAGGCGGGTTGACCATTGACGGCCAGTTAGCTTCTTGGCGGCGACGTGGAGTCGGAGAGCTGCGCTGGAGAAGAACGCTGCTTCTACTTAACTGCTAGTGCAGTTGGCTGACTGACACGTGGGCCCAACAGGCCACATGTCAGTTACGCAACTGCACCTGCAGTTAAGTCACTGAAGCTTCTATTCGGCTCAGCGGGACACAGGTGGGTAGCTTCGGTTAATTAATTATACCTCCAGCGCACCCCTTTTTAGTTGAAGAATGTATGAAATGTAATGAAATCCAACATGTTTATATGAAATCCGACCGTGTATGAATGAATTTATTTTGATTAGTTCGAATTCCTGTATCACTGGCATTGGATGAACATGCAAAACAATACGTACTAGCATTATTCCCAGGGTGATCACCTCGTTTGCAGCAGTTTCACATGTACTCTCTCCGGTCCTTTCTAGTCGTGCATACAAGTTTTGTCTGCAGTCAAAGTATCTCTACTTTGACCAATCTTATACAAAAAAGTATGCACTTTCACAATGTGCGAAGTAAAAAGGAACAGAAGGAGTACAAAGAGTTTGAGCAGCTTTTTAGCGTTTCTGTACATTGCAATCAAACACACAGGCCTGGCAATTCATAGAGAACATTCAAAACAATCGATGATTATGCATCTCAGTGACTCACATGTCAGAGGCAATATTTACTTCACAACTAAAGAATAAAGAAAAAATTGATCGACGCTGCTGACAGCAAAGGGCGTCCCATTCGAAAATATCAAACGCATGTCTTGCTAAAATCAATGAGCAAAATTTGACAAGGTTGTCCCATTCCAAAATATCAAATGCCTACGATTGTGGAATGGGCAGGGTTTGCCATCAGTTCGGACATTAACATGACAGCTCGTGCTAAATAAACCAGCTGTTCTTTTTGTGCAGTTCCACCAAAATCAACCAAATTCGCGCGTAGCTTGTATGATTTCGCCCTTATATGTTGCAACGCCTTGAACTTATCGGCACCTCCTTTCTTGTGGTGGAAATGAATGATTCGATGTATTCATGAACATTTTGTGCAGTTCCCATTGAAATCAAGCTGAGCACCCCTGTTTGCACAAATACAAAAAAGTGATTAGTATAAAGCAAACTGTACTATGAATTGACAGTTTCAACAGGCACATACATGGTCCATGTAGAGCACACTTTTAGAAAAATGGAACTCACCAGAAAGAATCCTAGAACAACATTGTACTCGCGCATCACAGCAAAAAAATGGAGATTTGTCAGTCCTTCTGAGCTGAAGTTAGTTTGGTCTTGTGGGGAGTAATGTAACCATCCTTCAACTGCTCCTTCTGATGAGAAGATAGATAGGGCTTCTTCATCCTGGCATAATCGGAACTAGTCACTTCACGTACTCCATATTCTTCTCCAGAGGAAGATGATCCTGTTGTGCAAAGACAAGAGGACTACTAAATGCTAGCATCCCTGTTTGCTCGAAAAAAAGGAAAGGAAATATTTAAAACAGCACAGATGAAGCACTTCTCAAGGACAATACCACTTTTTCATGACAGTATCTAAACAGTAGCATAACACCAATACAGATGACAAAGCTCAATCATATGGATGAAATCAGTGGGCGAGTACCAACCTTTGTCAGGAGGCTTATTGTGTAGAGCATACAGATGAAGCACTTCTCCGGAACCATCTGTTGCTATCTACGGTGGTGGCCATGCTTACTATATACTCCTCGATTAGTTTAATGTTTCCAACATCTTCTTGTGCAGTTCCACTAAAATATATGGTATCTTCAAAGAAGATCCCTGTTTGCACAAGTAGAGATAATTACATATTACATTAAGAGTGGCATCAAATCAGTGGCAAAACAATTGCTCGTTCCAGCCATAGCAATAAATTAAGATGCAAAACTATATCATTACTTGTGTCATCACAGTTCCAGTGCTTCATTACAGCACCGGGAGTTGATTTTTGTTTTTCTTCCGCTTGTTCTTCCCCTTCATCACTTGGTTCAATAACAGACAAGCTTCGCCTTCAATGTAAGATTTGGCATGTCAATTAGGGAGCACAAGTATAGTACTAAACTTAATTTTCTGATGAAAGTGGCAAAATACAGGCCAGCAGTTGTGAAATATCCTTATCTTACCTCAATGGGATATTACGGTGCACATACAGATTGGAAGTCTTGTCTCCATTTGTGCAGTTCACTAAAATCAAGCAACATTATCGTACAAGTAGCACAACATATGAAAGCACACTACAGAATCATGTGAAAGAAGGCTAGTACTGCCCTCTCATGATGCGGAATTCAAACAACTCACAAGAAGAAGATCTGAACCAAATTCGCCTTAACGGATAGGAAGTAAGATCTCCTCTTGTGCAGTTGCACTAAGATCAAGCAATCAAGCAACGTTGTCGGTGTGACATTTTGGTTGAACTGCACAAAACACTCTTAAAACAAAAGTGCTTTGTGCAGTGCAACAAAAGGTCACAATGGCAACGAGGTGAAGTAGATAACCCTGTTTACACAGAGGTGCAAAGGAAACAATTAGTGGTCAATAACGGTGGATGACACAGAAGCCAACAAAAAGAAGCATCTACCTTATCTAAATGGGAAAGAAAGCAAGACAATAGTATTTCTCAAACGGTGGCATTGATTAATATTAACATAGAGATTATATTAACAATAAAATTCGTTAAACATGTAATTTGCTTTTAACTGTGGCATTGCATCAATTTTCCAGCGGCATTATTAGAGGGTGTTTGTTTACAGGGACATTTTGGTGTAGGGACTAAAAAAACTCTGTGTCAGTCCCATCTAAACCAAACAGGAGGGACTTTTAGGGACTAAAAGTGGGCATTTGGGACTAAAGAAAGAAGACCCCGAGGGAGTCTTTTTGGGACTTTTTCCAACAGTTGCCCCTGCCACGCATCGCACCTTGTCTCTATTAGTTCATTACTAGGGGTAACATGGTCTTTTAGCATGTCATTTAATAACCTCTAGTCCATGTTTAGTCCCTAGAACCAAGCAGGTAGGGACTAGGGAGTTTTTAACCAAACAGGGCCTTAAATTAACAACAACTAATGAGTTGCACGGGACAGTGGACGCAGCAGCACCATGTGCATCTACCGATGTACTGTGGTCATGCACAGTCTGTTGCAACAAAGAACAAACAACCAAGGAGCATATTTGTGTTGGTCCCAGTTTTGTTATCTTTAGACACCTTCCCCTATGTGAGCGCCGCAAATCTAGTCCTGCTCAAACTCTACAGCCTTGTCCCTTCCTTTCCTTTTTGAACTAGTACTTTCGCCCCTTCCTTTCCTCTTTGAACCACGTCCTAGATTTATGCGATACAACTTTCCCCACTACTTTCCCCCATTCCTTTCCTCTTTGAACCACGTCCTAGATTCATGCTATACAACTTTCCCCCTTCATTTCCTCTTTGAACCACGTCCTAGATTCATGCTATATACAACTTTTCCCACTACTTTCCCCCACTCCTTTCCTCTTTGAACCATGTCCTGGATTCATGGTATACATGCAGCTAGAGCAATGCATGTGGAGTAAGTAAATTATACCTTAAGGTTCTTGGGGCGTGGTTCGGTGGGCGACGGGACGACGGCGAAGAAGAAGGGGTCGGAGGCCCTCCCGCGCCGCCGCTGGGTGGAAAGTGAACAGCTACGCCGGTAGTCCCTCGCCGACGACGACAGCGTTAAGCCTCCTTCCCTTCCCGGTGGACGGATCCTGCCGGCTCTTTGAGCAGCAGTGAGGGGAGAGAGAGGCCAACGAAGTCTTGTTTAGATCTGGAGAGGGCGAGAGAGTGTGAAGAGAGCAACTACAAGCGCTGAGGCTCCAGCGGGAGAGGGCGAGAGAGTGTGAAGAGAGCAACTACAAGCGCTGAGGCTCCAGCGTGTATATATATATATACTGGAGAGAGTGTGTGAAGCGTGCAAACCCTAGAAAACATTTTGACCAGTCAAAGAATCCTCCTGGCACAAATTATGCTCAAGTGTAGTTATCGAACCCGAGACCTCAAGTTTGATGAGCGAACAGGCTAACCAGCTACACAACCCTCCCATTATGTTCAACGAGAGGGAAATAACCTTTTATACATTCCTGCATTCGTGTGACAAGCATGCCGTGTTTTTGTGTGTGTGGGGGGGACTCATTGGGATTTCAATCATAATCGTGTCATGTGGCTTTGGTGGTAAGACTATCCACAGTGGTGCAGAAATAATGCAGCCTTAGTCACCTTACCTCTCTCCACGTAGTACGTTGGGTCCCACCAGTCAGAGGGTGAAACAAACAAATTAATAAGAAAAATTAAAAGCGCTAGCGGTGTATCTTACCTCACACATCTCGCTACTGCTCGGGAACACTATCCAATTGATCCCTCTGTTCGCTCACGTACTATTTTAAGTGAATCCTTATTATAACATGCACACAAATTTTGGGCACTTGTATTCGACTTAAGTCAGTGTGCCACCGTATCTCGTATACTTACTACTCCCTCCGTCTAGGTGTAATAAGTCACGTTAGAAGGTGCAACGGGACCAAGGTGCGTGCGTGTGCGTGTGTGTGTGTGTGTGTGTGTGTTTAACAGCATGTGTGTGTTAGAGAGAGTGGCAGATCGACCTACTCCTACAGAGATATGTTGTGTAGTGTACGATTTTAGCCGCGAGAGTCGGTGCATCCTCTCGTTTCCGGGCGTGTCCGGTAGGGACATGCGGACAGCTGCCATGCCTGCTCCTGACCAGCCTGGCCCACCCAAAGCCCCTCCATCGCCCGCGCGCGCTTCCCGCCCGAAACGGTCAGCGCCGCTCCAAAGAATCGGTGCCGCATTCATGCCCGGGCAGAGCGGACGCGACCTCTCACTGGCGCAAGAGTGATGGTTGCTTCGTCCGTCCAACTTACTGCTGGGTCTATGTGATTTGACGGCTCATTGGTCTTTATTACTGAGGTGGTAGGACTGCTGGATGTCCCACGCTTTAGGCGAAAGGAGGTACTACTACTAGATTACAATTTTCTCCATTCTTACAGCGGAGGCGTGCAAGAGCAGTGAAAACACGCAGGCTCAGTGATTACATGGCCCACCTCACACTATCACCGTGCGACACCTAACTCTTTACATAGTACTCCCTCCGTTCCTAAATATTACTAGATGAGTCCCCGCGCGTTGCCGCGGAACAACGGTATATCTCTCTGCGCAAAATTATCGATTTCATAGAACTAAAAAAAACTCTATAACCGCATGACAAATGTGGTAGCCAAACTAAATAAACTCCCATCATCATTTAGATCATCCCACGTAAGGAAAAAAGATCAGCCAACTCCTACTGCATAATGGGATTATATTTTTCTTTTTGACATGTTAATGGGACTTAAAAGCTCACTTACATGCATGATACCGGTGCATGCTTGCATGCAGACATGTTGATGTGATTTAAAACCCACTCACATGCATGTGCCACGGTATTTCTGCATGCTTGCATGTGGCTTAGTGCGGAGCCTCTCAACGTCTAGATCAGACGGGTATTATGGACTGATTTACTTCATCTAACAGCTACATCAATTTTGATGATGTGGCTCAAGGAGAGGATAGATAATTCCTAGTAGTGGGGGCTAGCTATTACTAGTAGATAAGTCTTTGTAGAGATTCCACTACATACGGAACAAAATGAATGAATCTACACTTAAAATGCATCTATATACATCCGCATGTGGTTCATGGTGAAATCTCTACAAAGACTTATATTTAGGAACGGAGGAAGTACTAGTATAGTACGTACTGTAATTTATCAGCGAGATAAATTTGTACAATGCTATGAAGCTTCCAGCTTCTGTTACATGTATCTTGTGTCCAAGGTTGCCCGTTGCAATATTTCATCAAATACAAAGGAGACTAACATGCATGCTATTGCATCTCAATGATTGACAGATCATAGCAAATATGTACTCCCTCCGTTCCAAAATAAGTGTCTCAACTTTGTGCAAACTTTAGTACAAAGTTGTACTACTACTAAAGTTGACACTTATTTTGGAACAGAGGCAGCTAAAGAAAAAAAGATCCATGCAGTCCCTAGCCCTTGAACCGTGAACCCTGACCAGGCTTCAATTTGCTGGCAACGTTCGAGCTTCCTAATAAATGAAGTTTGCAACCTTTTGACCATCGGATCATTTTGTGCAGTTTCACCAAAATCGAGATGAGCATCCCTGTGGCAAAGAAATTGAAGAAGCGTGATTAGAATAAGATTACTGGGACTAGTTGATGAGACATAAACTCATCACAAATACAGTACGTAGAAGCCAGTAGAGGTATGTGCGGGGCAAAGAAGTAGAGAAATATCCACAGGGAGTGATGTGGGCAGCTGGAGTAGTGGTGCAAGCCGGCTGTAAAGGGAGTTGTACCTGAGGGACGTAGCTCAACCTTGAGGAGGGCGGTGGGAGGCGGCAACTGTCCACGTCGTGGCAGTGAGCAAGGGAGGAAGGCAACCTCACCGGCTTTGTGAGAGAGAACGACGGGGACCCCTGATCGGGACGTGCCGACAGTGGGTTTTCGCCGTCGGCGACGGCCACCGCATCTACACTAAGCATCCACCCCTTCCCCAAGCGGACGTGATCCGCCGGGATGTTAGAGATGTGGCCACAGTCGTTTTGTGCGAGAGAGTGTGAAGAGAGCAACCCCAGCAAGCAACCGTGTAGGCTGGCCCGTCCTAACTATGTATATAGTGGAGCGGTTTCCTTTTCACTCCATATGAACCTATCATATTGCGTACGTGCCACTGAAGAAAAAAAACTTTATTTATAAATGACGCGGCACCTACTACTCGTTCTCCTATAACCTTGCGCTTGGCATCTCCAAAATATTAACCTTGCGATTGGCTCTTCGCCTCTTCGGGAAGTCGAGCAATAATGGTAGTGCAGTATATATCGTTCTGGCTATATGAGACCGAATGAATTGCTGCACGTCCACCATGTGGGCGAGGGTCGAGGGGCGAGGGAGAGTGCTACATACGGAGCAAAATGAGTGAATCTACACTCTAAAATACGTCTATATACATCAGTGTTTGGAGTATGTACTAGTAGTTCATATTGAAATCTACTAAAGGACATATATATTCCAAACAATATGATATAATCTCTATAACCAAGGTAGTAGGGACGAGGAGTAAACGGAGGGAGTAGTAAATTTTTCTCCTCGTCCTGCGAGCCACCGCGCATGGGCGAGGGAGCGGGCATAAGGCGGAGCAAGCTTCACCTCATCCTACGAGCCACCGCGCCCGTGGGCGGGGGAGACGGCGTACTAAGCAAGCTTCTCCTCGTTCCGCGAGTTGACGGGACACATCAAAAGTACTCCAGTGTATAGAGCCTTGCCTCTAAGGTAGGCCCCACATGGTTTGCCTCTTTTTTTAACATAACACATCAAGTCGCAATTTGTTTGTTCACCCGTGGTAGACGATCCTCCCTCCACCAAGTGGACAACCAGTACACGTGCCAAATTACCACATGGGCTGCCTTTTTCGTACAGAAATGAGCTCCACCGTGTACCCGCGCGGGTGTGGTTGGGAAAGAGACGGGTGTACGTGCGCCGTGCATGCACCTCTTCTCTTCGTGCACGTCCCCCACCTACGTGGGTGCGTGTGAGAGATACAAACCGCGTTCGTGAGTGTTTTTTGTTTTGGGGTGGGTGGTTGATTTCGTGAATTATTTGTGGGAATATGTGTCGATGACATCTCAAACAAAATTTTGCATGCAATGTCTGTGTAACGCCCCGAGACCGACGCTCCAGTCGCCTTCCATGTTTTGCGTGTCAGCTGTGTTGATTATTTGTTTGTTGTATTCATCATCGCATCATGTGCATTGCATCCACATTTGTTTTCAAAACTTGCATCCGTTCATAGTGCCGCTTCTCCTTCATCTCGGTGTCCTTTCTCAGATCGAACAGGTTTTGCTTCCCTCTTGTCTGGCCGCATAACCTCTCCGCACAACCCACACTCTTTGCTGCCTTGTCCAAAAACTTCCCCGAACCGCACGGTCATGACCAGTGGGTCCGGAACAATCCCAAGTTATCCTAAACATCATCCGTTCTTTGTTTAGACCACCCGAAGTCGTCCGATAAAAATCTAGGGGCTAATCCCCTCTCATATTAGCCACCTACTATATATAGTGGGCAGCCCCTAACCAAATCAGGCCAAACCCTAAATTTAGGGAGATGTCCCATCCATCCTTTCTCTGCCGCCGCCACCCCGTGTCTCATCTTCCACATCGGGATCCCCTCACTCAATCTCCCTCGATCCCCTCGCCCAGCCAAGCCATCGAGCGCCTCCTCCTCCCTGTTCGATCTAGAGGAGTGGAGCTCCTCCGCGCCCACGCCTCCTCGCAACCTTCTTCCTCCAAGGCCGCCCTTCCTCGCATCGATCTGGAGCCTGATGCCCTCTGCGCCTCGTTCCCTCCTCCCGTGCCTCGATCCAGGACGGATCAGAATCAGCACCGACCAGGACCAGGCCGTCCCCGCGCCGCACCCTGCCCCTCCTTCTCTTCTCCTTCTTCCCCTGGTTCTTCTCTCTCCCTCACCCCGCAATCTCTCTCTCTTTCCTCAGGGAGAACAGGAGCATGCCCCGCCATGGCCGCCTCGTCCCGGAGCAAGCTCGTCGGCGTCCTTCGTCGTCCTGCGCCTAGCGCCGCCACGGATCCGGAGAACGCCCTCTGCCTCGCCAAGCTACACCCCCTGCGTCCTGCGGCTCTACCGCCCCGTCAAGTTCCCGGCGCCGCCGCCATCGCGCGCTTCCTCTGCATCGATCGGAGAGAACGAGATGCATGTTTCCATCGCCATCGCTGCTGCCCTTGTTGATCCACGCGCCAAGCCTCCGCGTCGCCGGAGGCCTGTGCAGCTGCGCCGCTGTCTGTCTGCACCTCCTCTGCTTCGTGCGCCGCCCCATTTGACCGCCAGCTTCAGCCCCTCATTGCCACCGCTTCGCCGGATGCCTCGTCATCGGTGAGCACCCCAGCAGTGCTGCCCTGTTCCCCTTCTTTCTTCTCCCCCGTCCTCTACCTTTTCCCGTCACTCTCCAAGCTCTTTGAACACTCTGTCTTTTCTTTAGTTTACAGCAGCCTGCCTCGACTCCTCGTTCGTGGATCCCGTTCGCCCTCACTCCGTTCCCGCGGGATCCGGCGTGATCCGGCCGGAAAAGGGCCCTCGTCCGCGACCGCGCCAAGTCCCGCGAGGTGTCGCCCGTGCCCGACCGCGTCGCCAGCCACGTCCCCGCGCCCGCAAACCTCTGCTTCGCCTGCTCGGTCCGGCCAAGCGAGCGCCTCGCCTGCGTTGACCCCGTCATCGACCGCGCCTGTCACAGCCTCGTCAAGGCCCAGCCGCATGCCACGCCGGCCTGCTGCTTCGTCCTCCACCAAACGGGCCAAGCCCATGGTGAGCATCAGATCCAGCGCCCCCCCTGTGCACTGTTGGGCCAGCAGTTTCGGCCCATATTTGTTTTTTCCCCGCTGCGAATTTGTCTAATTTCCAGAGAACGTTGTATTGCAGAAAAGTCCCTCTAGATCATGCATTTAATAACTCACAAATTGTGCATCAGTTTAAAATGATTTTAAATATGAAAAATGCTTAGAATTTTATCTAGTTTCATAATATGTGACTTTCATCCATGTTTAAAATGTTTAAATGTGCGGTTTGAATTAATTTGCATAATGCCATGTTAAAATGATTTATTTCATAACTAAATAACCGTAGCTCCATTTTAAATAAACTTTATATGAAAATGGGGTAAAAAATGCATAGATTAACTTGGTGTACTTTATTTTCCTGTTTAATAACATTAAAATATAGTTTAGGGCAGAACAGTACCATAACCAAAATATGCACATGGGGATTTTCCGGAATTATTGTTTGTTGTTCCGGCCTCATTTAAACTTGCCTAGATACGTAGTTTTCATATGCTTCACCTCTTGCCATGTTTAAAAACATTTAATATTGTTGTGTACCTTAACGAGAGCGAACTAAATAACTCGAATGTGGTGTTTCGTCTATATGCAACTCATTGCATATTGAGCTCCACTTAATTTGTAGTGTTGTTTGTTGCATTTGCCATGCCATGAAGCATTAAACCGGACATGCATCATACTTGATTGTGCATCATGCCATGTTTCTGTGATGGTTGTTTACCATGTTGTTTGCTTCTTTCTGGTTTGCTTCTCTCGTTAGCTTCGGTTTCGTTCCGGAGTTGTGAGGATTCGTTCGACTACGTCCGTTTGTCTTCTTCATCGACTCGTTCTTCTTCCTTGCGGGATCTCAGGCAAGATGACCATACCCTCGAAATCACTTCTATCTTTGCTTGCTAGTTGTTCGCTCTATTGCTATGCCGCTACCTACCACTTGCTATATCATGCCTCCCATATTGCCATGTCAAGCCTCTAACTCACCTGTCCCAGCAAAGCGTTGTTTGGCTAAGTTACCGCTTTTGCTCAGCCCCTCTTATAGCGTTGCTAGTTGCAGGTGAAGATGAAGTTTGTTCCATGTTGGAACATGGATATGTTGGGATATCACAATATCTCTTATTTAATTAATGCATCTATATACTTGGTAAAGGGTGGAAGGCTCGGCCTTATGCCTGGTGTTTTGTTCCACTCTTGCCGCCCTAGTTTCCGTCATACCGGTGTTATGTTCCTTGATTTTGCGTTCCTTACGCGGTTGGGTGATTTATGGGACCCCCTTGACAGTTCGCTTTGAATAAAACTCCTCCAGCAAGGCCCAACCTTGGTTTTACCATTTGCCTACCTAAGCCTTTTTCCCTTGGGTTCTGCAGACTCAAGGGTCATCTTTATTTACCCCCTGGGCCAGTGCTCCTTCGAGTGCTGGTCCAAACCGAGCGATGTCCGGCGCCCCCTGGGCTACCAGGGTCTATGCCAACCCGACGTCTTGCTCATCCGGTGTGCCCTGAGAACGAGATATATGCAGCTCCTATCGGGATTTGTCGGCACATAGGGCGGCTTTGCTGGTCTTGTTTTACCATTGTCGAAATGTCTTGTAAACCGAGATTTTGAGACTGATCGGGTCTTCCCGGGAGAAGGAATATCCTTCGTTGACCGTGAGAGCTTATAATGGGCTAAGTTGGGACACCCCTGCAGGGTATTATTTTTCGAAAGCTGTGCCCGCGGTTATGTGGCAGATGGGAATTTGTTAATATCCGATTGTAGAGAACTTGACACTCGACTTAATTAAAACGCATCAACCGCGTGTGTAGCCGTGATGGTCTCTTTTCGGCAGAGTCCGGGAAGAGAACACGGCTTTTGGGTTATGTTTGACGTAAGTAGGAGTTCAGGATCACTTCTTGATCATTACTAGTTGACGACCGTTCCGTTGCTCCTCTTCTCGCTCTTATTTGCGTATGTTAGCCACCATATATGCTTAGTGCTTGCTGCAGCTCAACCTCACTACCTTCTCCTACCCATAGGCTTAAATAGTCTTGATCTCGCGGGTGTGAGATTGCTGAGTCCTCGTGACTCACAGATACTTCCAAAACAGTTGCAGGTGCCGACGATACCAGTGCAGGTGATGCAACCGAGCTCAAGTGGGAGTTCGACGAGGACCTTGGTCGTTACTTTGTTTCGTTTCCTGGTGATCAGTAGTGGAGCCCAGTTGGGACGATCGGGGATCTAGCATTTGGGGTTGTCTTCTTTTATTTTGGTTCCGTAGTCGGACCTATGTGTGTACTCTGATTGATGTACGATTTATTTATGTATTGTGTGAAGTGGCGATTGTAAGCCAACTCTTTATCCCATTCTTGTTCATTACATGGGATTGTGTGAAGATGACCCTTCTTGCGACAAAACCACAATGCGGTTATGCCTCTAAGTCGTGCCTCGACACGTGGGAGATATAGCCGCATCGTGGGTGTTACAAGTTGGTAATCAGAGCCATCGCCGACTTAGGAGCCCCCTGCTTGAGCGAATCACTGACGTTGTTGAGTCTAGAACAAAAGTGTTTTGAGTCTTAGGATTATATATATCGGAGAGTAGGATTCTTTTTTACTCCTCAGTCCTTTCGTCGCTCTGGTGAGGCCCCCTGACATAGAAGTTTTGACTCTCCTCTCCTCAAATTTCACTAAATTTTTTTAGGATCACGCGGGTATCTTGGAATCGTTCCGATGGTTTTGTGACGAGAACATTGTTCTTGGTGCCTCCTGACATGTAGGGGTTGTGGCAGTGTCCCGGGGAGTTGAGCTCCGAGGTGTTGTCGTCACAATTTTAACGTTGCAGTACTGGAATACCTGAGTTTCGCCGACATCGAAAATCTCTTTTATGCAGTTGTTGGTGAGATCACCTCGACACCACCCAGTACTGGGGCGGGAGTTCGGGAGTATTGCCATAACTCGTATAACGGATGCTTTTCGAAGGTTGAGGTACACGATTTCTGGAGTTTTCTTGGTTATGTGTTGACAGATGGATACAGCTGGATCTAGGGATTGTTAGTTTGGGTGAGATATATTGCGTCCCCTGTATCCCCAACACCTGATTGCATAACCAGAAAGTTTCGGGAGTTTATAAGTGGGAATTCAAGTAGCTCCTAGATTATCTTTCCAACAGACACATGATACGATATGGGATCTATCATATGTTTGTTTCCGGCTTATTCTGCGAGCCAATCCTTTGTTTTGTTTTAAGTTGTGGTATTCGAGTTGCTTCATTGTCAGGTGTTGATTCCCTACCTTTTCTAAGTGGTGTTCTCATATTCCTATGTGGATACTAATCCTTCTTGATCATCGAGTTTGCCATCTTAATTCTATTTCCAACCGGTGCGTTTCTCTTTGCGATGATCCCATCATTCTCCCCATCCGGAAGATCAATTATAAGTTTTCTCAACGGTGTTTATTCCATCTGCCCCAAGTTGCCTTTGTTTTTCCCGCCCTCCCACCCTTTTCTTTAAGGACTCAGATTTCTCAATCATGCATCCTTTTATTGATGGGAAGCCTCTCCATCCTTTTCCGTCAATGTTCTTACCCGGTGGTTCTCATGAAGATGTTCTTCAAGTTTATCATTCTTCATTCTTTTTCTTCTCTGGTGGACTAAATTCAAGCCTTCAATGTTGGTCACATTCCTTTCCTTGTTTCAAATGCTTTCTCATGCCGGTGTACCTCTTAATCATCCACTTCTCGCCATTCATTTGTTCTGGAGTGCCGAAGATATCTCAGAAGATTTGTGTCTTCATTATCAATCCGTTCAAGCTATTTCGAGGTTGTTATCACATTCAAGCCATGTAATTCAACTGGCGCAATCTCTCTTCCAAGCGACCTTTTTGACGGTGTATCTTTTGAGTGGGCCCTAACCCACAGGTCTTTTCCTAGGATCTTACCTGACTCTTCTAATTTTTGCCGGAGTTATTTTCAAATTCATTTCAAAGTTTGACGTAAGAATGAGTCATCATCAGTCAAATGTCTTTCTCCAAGATCTTCCAAATTCTTTTCATTTTTGGTTCAACCTTTCTAATTTTCATCCCGGAGTATCTCAACAATTCATGGTGGTGTTTCTCATCGTCATTCTCTGCATTTGAAGACCGAAGAAGAGTTTTCCTCTAAATCATTCCTCTAAATCATACCCGTTCTCTTAAAGATTCATGGATCTAACTTCTTGTCATCCTCATAATTGTTCTCGATTGTGAGAATTCTTTTCATACCCATCCGAAGCATTTCAGGAGTATTTTTCAGTTTGATTCTTCGGAGCCCATCATCTCAGAATTATTCATTCCAGCTTTCAGCTCTCGTTCTCCAAAAATCTTACCGGTGCATCGTTCAAATATCCTCTAATCAGTTCATGATCTTTTCGTTCTCATGTGTCTAAATTCTGTCAAGTATCTTTATTCGTTTTCTAATTCTTCCCGGCGAATTGCGCCTTTGCTACTTTCATTTCCAATTCTTACGGTGGTTCGTTCAAGAGTTCTCTTCCTTGGTTATCATACCAATTCATTCGTTCTTTCCAAATCCTACGGGCGGATCGTTGAAGACTTTTCTCAAGTTTGCGCTATATGTATCTTAATCCTTTATACGAGAATAAGTAGTATGCCAAATCCATTGCTTGTCATCAATTTAATTGGTAAAGGATGAGCATAATGTAATTCTTATTCTTGTTTCATCGAGTAAATTCAATTCCTTATTCCGGAGGTTCATCAAAATTCTTGATTTGATTTGTTCATCTTTCTTTACCGGAGTTCTTCATGGAGGCTCTACATGGTGGTTCGTCAAGGATTCCTTTCATTCTTCAATTGTTCTTCAAGATTTCTCTTGAAGTTATGACCCTCCAAGCTTTACTCTAAAATAAACATGGTGTCCAGGACATGTTTTGTTTTGAGGAGTTCAAGTATTCTTCATCTTGCATTCCAAAGTGCAATTCTTTCTACCTTATCGTTTGAGATGGTGTTATATCATTCTTGACAATTTACATTCATGTTTCGCGTTTCACATGTTGTCAGGGATGAGATATTTTAAATCCACCAATCTCTTCGTTGGAGTTATCTTGTGTCATATTTCACCTAAAGCCTTCCCTAAGGAATGTTGGTATTATGGTGATTATCAATGATCCAAGTTTTCGCCTATCCTCCCGACGGAAGAAGTTTTTCATCTTCTCGTCGGTTTAAAGCAAGCAATTGTTTCTATTTGTGGCAGGATTTCTCCTCAAATTTTGAGAAGTTTTTTCCATAAGCCCTCAACAAGCTTGTTCTTTTCGTTGTTGGTTTTCCAACAACTCCGTTCTAACCTTCTTGGAAGGATGCTTCCCAAATTCAATTGTGGTAGAAGTTATCATTTCCTTTTCCGTTCTCTTATTCCGACGATCTATCATCTATTCATTCATCCCGGAGGCATTGTGATGTTGCTCTTTTTGACCCATCGTCTCGTTTTATCAAGATCATGTTCTTTTTCATGCTTATCCATTAAACCGGTCTGTTGTGTCGATCATTCCTCTTTTAACCGGAGTCTCATCTAAGTGCTTTCATTTTGGCAAGTTCAAATTCTATTCCTTCTGTTTCCAATCGGAGTGTTGGATCATCTCTTCAATATCTTTTCATCTTATCAAGTTTTCTTCTCTTTTCTACCGGAGTGCTGTCCAAATTCTGTCATTCTTGTTCCTTGGCTATCTCATTATACCGGTGGGGTCATATTCTTTTGGTTCTTGAAGCTCTTATTTCATGTCTTTCAACCTACAAGGTTCTCGAATGTTCCTTGTTCCTCTTTTCTAACGGAGTGTTTTCAACTTTGTTCGTCTTCGTTGTATTCTTTCTTTCAATCTGTTCAACCTCTCAAGGTTTGTGGTTTTACTAGTTTGTCAAAGAAGCAACTTTGTCTTACCTCTTCGTCTTTCGTTTCTCTCCGGCGCCATCCTTAGATCTCGGGACGAGATCCTCTCGTAGTGGTGGAGTGTTGTAACACCCCGAGACCGACGCTCCAGTCGCCTTCCATGTTTTGCGTGTCAGCTGTCTTAATTATTTATTTGTTGTATTCATCATCGCATCATGTGCATTGCATCCGCATTTGTTTTCAAAACTTGCATCCGTTCATAGTGCCGCTTCTCCTTCATCTCGGTGTCCTTTCTCAGATCGACCGGGTTTTGCTTCCCTCTTGTCTGGCCGCATAACCTCTCCGCACAACCCACACTCTTTGCAGCCTTGTCCAAAAACTTCCCCGAACCGCACGGTCATGACCAGTGGGTCCGGAACAATCCCGAGTTATCCTAAACATCATCCGTTCTTTGTTTAGACCACCCGAAGTCGTCCGATAAAAATCTAGGGGCTAATCCCCTCTCATATTAGCCACCTACTATATATAGTGGGCAGCCCCTAACCAAATCAGACCAAACCCTAAATTTTAGGGAGATGTCCCATCCATCCTTTCTCTGCCGCCGCCACCCCGTATCTCATCTTCCACATCGGGATCCCCTCGCTCAATCTCCCTCGATCCCCTCGCCCAGCCAAGCCATCGAGCGCCTCCTCCTCCCTGTTCGATCCAGAGGAGTGGAGCTCCTCCGCGCCCACGCCTCCTCGCAACCTTCTTCCTCCAAGGCCGCCCTTCCTTGTATCGATCTGGAGCCCGATGCCCTCTGCGCCTCGTTCCCTCCTCCCGTGCCTCAATCCAGGATGGATCGGAAGCAGCACCGACCAGGACCAGGCCGTCCCCGCGCCGCACCCTGCCTCTCCTTCTCTTTTCCTTCTTCCCCTGGTTGTTCTCTCTCCCTCACCCCGCGGTCTCTCTCTCTTTCTTCAGGGAGAACAGGAGCATGCCCCGCCATGGCCGCCTCGTCCCGGAGCAAGCTCGTCGGCGTCCTTCGTCGTCCTGCGCCCTAGCGCCGCCACGGATCCGGAGAACGCCCTCCGCCTCGCCAAGTCCCGCGCCAAGCTGCACCCCCTGCGTCCTGCGGCTCTACCGCCCCGTCAAGTTCCCCGCGCCGCCGCCACCGCGCGCTTCCTCTGCATCGATCGGGGAGAACGAGATGCACGTTTCCACCGCCATCACTGCTGCCCTTGTTGATCCACGCGCCAAGCCTCTGCGTCGCCGAAGCCCTGTGCAGCTGCGCCGCTGTCTGTCTGCACCTCCTCTGCTTCGTGCGCCGCCCCGTTTGACTGCCAGCTTCAGCCCCTCGTCGCCACCGCTTCGCCGGATGCCTCGTCATCGGTGAGCACCCCAGCAGTGCTGCCTTGTTCCCCTTCTTTCTACTCCCCCGTCCTCTACCTTTTCCCGTCGCTCTCCAAGCTCTCTGAACACTCTGTCTTTTCTTCAGTTAATAGCAGCCTGCCTCGACTCCTTGTTCGTGGATCTCGTTCGCCCTCGCTCTGTTCCCGCGGGATCCGGCGTGATCCGGCCGGAAAAGGGCCCTCGTCCGCGACCGCGCCAAGTCCCGCGAGGTGTCGCCCGTGCCCGTTGACCGTGTCGCCAACCACGTCCCCGCGCCCGCAAACCTCTGCTTCGCCTGCTCGGTCCGGCCAAGCGAGCGCCTCGCCCGCGTTGACCCCGTCGTCGACCGGGCCTGTCACAGCCTCGTCAAGGCCCAGCCGCATGCCACGCCGGCTTGCTGCTTCGTCCTCCACCGAACGGGCCAAGCCCATGGTGAGCATTAGATCCAGCGCCCCCCCTGTGCACTGTTGGGCCAGCAGTTTCGGCCCATATTTGTTTTTTCCCTGCTGCGAATTTGTCTAATTTCCAGAGAACGCTGTATTGCAGAAAAGTCCCTCTAGATCATGCATTTAATAACTCACAAATGGTTCATCAGTTTAAAATGATTTTAAATACGAAAAATGCTTAGAATTTTATCTAGTTTCATAATATGTGACTTTCATCCATGTTTAAAATGTTTAAATGTGCGGTTTGAATTAATTTGCATAATGCCATGTTAAAATGATTTATTTCATAACTAAATAACCGTAGCTCCATTTGAAATAAACTTTATATGAAAATGGGGTAGAAAAATGCATAGATTAACTTGGTGTACTTTATTTTCCTATTTAACAACATTAAAATATAGTTTATGGCAGAACAGTACCATAACCAAAATATGCACATGGGGATTTTCCGGAATTATTGTTTGTTGTTCCGGCCTCATTTAAACTTGCCTAGATAGGTAGTTTTCATATGCTTCACCTCTTGCCATGTTTAAAAACATTTAATACTGTTGTGTACCTTAACGAGAGCAAACTAAATAACTCAAATGTGGTGTTTCGTCTATATGCAACTCATTGCATATTGAGCTCCACTTAATTTGTAGTGTTGTTTGTTGCATTTGCCATGCCATGAATCATTAAACCGGACATGCATCATACTTGATTGTGCATCACGCCATGTTTCTGGGATGGTTGTTTACCATGTTGTTTGCTTCTTTCCGGTTTGCTTCTCTCGTTAGCTTCGGTTTCATTCCAGAGTTGTGAGGATTCGTTCGACTACGTCCGTTTGTCTTCTTCATTGACTCGTTCTTCTTCCTTGCGGGATCTCAGGCAAGATGACCATACCCTCAAAATCACTTCTATCTTTGCTTGCTAGTTGTTCGCTCTATTGCTATGCCGCTACCTACCACTTGTTATATCATGCCTCCCATATTGCCATGTCAAGCCTCTAACTCACCTTTCCCAGCAAACCGTTGTTTGGCTATGTTACCGCTTTTGCTCAGCCCCTCTTATAGTGTTTCTAGTTGCAGGTGAAGATGAAGTTTGTTCCATGTTGGAACATGGATATGTTGGGATATCACAATATCTCTTATTTAATTAATGCATCTATATACTTGGTAAAGGGTGGAAGGCTCGGCCTTATGCCTGGTGTTTTGTTCCACTCTTGCCGCCCTAGTTTCCGTCATACCGGTGTTATGTTCCTTGATTTTGCGTTCCTTACGCGGTTGGGTGATTTATGGGACCCCCTTGACAGTTCGCTTTGAATAAAACTCCTCCAGCAAGGCCCAACCTTGGTTTTACCATTTGCCTACCTAAGCCTTTTTCCCTTGGGTTCTGCAGACTCAAGGGTCATCTTTATTTACCCCCCGGGCCAGTGCTCCTTCGAGTGCTGGTCCAAACCGAGCGATGTCCGGCGCCCCCTGGGCAACCAGGGTCTATACCAACCCGACGTCTTGCTCATCCGGTGTGCCCTGAGAACGAGATATGTGCAGCTCCTATCAGGATTTGTCAGCACATCGGGCGGCTTTGCTGGTCTTGTTTTACCATTGTCGAAATGTCTTGTAAACCGGGATTCCGAGACTGACCGGGTCTTCCCGGGAGAAGGAATATCCTTCGTTGACCGTGAGAGCTTATAATGGGCTAAGTTGGGACACCCCTGCAGGGTATTATCTTTCAAAAGCCGTGCCCGCGGTTATGTGGCAGATGGTAATTTGTTAATATCCGGTTGTAGAGAACTTGACACTCGACTTAATTAAAACGCATCAACCGCGTGTGTAGCCGTGATGGTCTCTTTTCGGCAGTGTCCGGGAAGAGAACATGGCTTTTGGGTTATGTTTGACGTAAGTAGGAGTTCAGGATCACTTCTTGATCGTTACTAGTTGACGATCATTCTGTTGCTCCTCTTCTCGCTCTTATTTGCGTATGTTAGCCACCATATATGCTTAGTGCTTGCTGCAGCTCCACCTCACTACCTTCTCCTACCCATAAGCTTATATAGTCTTGATCTCGCGGGTGTGAGATTGTTGAGTCCTCGTGACTCACAGATACTTCCAAAACAGTTGCAGGTGCCGACGATACCAGTGCAGGTGATGCAATCGAGCTCAAGTGGGAGTTCGACGAGGACCTTGGTCGTTACTTTGTTTCGTTTCCTGATGATCAGTAGTGGAGCCCAGTTGGGACGATCGGGGATCTAGCATTTGGGGTTGTCTTCTTTTATTTTGGTTCCGTAGTCGGACCTATGTGTGTACTCTGATTGATGTATGATTTATTTATGTATTGTGTGAAGTGGCGATTGTAAGCCAACTCTTTATCCCATACTTTTTCATTACATGGGATTGTGTGAAGATGACCCTTCTTGCGACAAAACCACAATGCGGTTATGCCTCTAAGTCGTGCCTCGACACGTGGGAGATATAGCCGCATCGTGGGTGTTACAGTGTGTGAAATGGAGGCCTATCCATATCATACATAGAGGGTCGGGCAATCCACGAGAAGAGAGTGAGAGGTCATAGCTATCGATAGAGTCGAAGAGAGGATCAAGTGGGTGGGTGCGAGATCGATGAAGAGAGCCATCGAAATTGTGTGTGTGTGCAAGTCAAAGATATAGGGCGACTGGCCTACCGGAATGTTAGAGGGCACATGTCAAGTTTGCGTGTGGCAGGGAGACATGACTAGAGCGCTCGATGTATCGGTGTGTGTGGGAGGGAGGGGGGTGGGGGGAGGGGTAGGCAGAGGCCTAACTATAGAGGTAGAACGACTCGTATATATGTTGAGAAGGAGAGACCCAACTATGTCTTAAGGGAGATCGGTCGACATCCATACATAACTGAAGGACGGGAAATATGATGGGACAGAGAGAGAGAGGAGAGAGAGAGGGAGGGAGAGGGAGGAAGAGGGGTAGAGTGCTGGATGGGTGATGGAGTTGCTTCTCGAAGATGGTGGGAGAGGCCTACTAGACAAACTGAGGGTGGAACTGCAATGTTATCAATAAGAGTGGGGATGTGTTTCTGTGTGTGCCTGTGCGTGATAGATCTGTCGGGACGCATCCATGGATGATGAAGGGGAACTATGTGTTTGGTAAGCAAACCTAACTAGATCGGTAGATCAATTGTTGTTTGTCGGATGAAGGGAGAGACACAACTAATGAGGTAGATCGATTGACGTGTGGGTAAAAACGAGTTATAAGGACCTAGCTAGCTATATGTATAGCGAGAGATCGGTCGGTGTACGTCCATTTGTTAGAGGCAAATAAGGCCCAGCGAGACGGAAAGACAGAGAGAATGGAGCTAGGAGGTGGTGCGAGAGGCCCAACTACTAGCTAGATAGGGGGAGGAGTGTGCGGTTGTGAGATCAATGAAAAGAGGGGCGAGAGTTTACACGTGTGTCTGACCGTATGAGAGACACGAGGCAAGGACACATAAAGGAGGAGATTGAAGGTGTGTGTGTGTATGTTGTAGGCAGGCATTGCTAGAGAGGTTTATCGATCGGTGTGTGTCGGAAAGGAGTTGTGGAGACTCTGGGAGAACGACCTAAAGAAAAAAATGAATGTGCCCGGTGGATAGAACGCCGAGGGAGGGGGAGGGCGAGGAGGGCGTGTGCATGCACGAGAGAAAGTTAGTGGTAGCTACAAAGGTTAGAGGATTGTGTGGGTGTAAGAGACTAACAAATATCATAATTTGATATGAAAGCGGATTCATATATTTGAATAGGAGATCATAGTGTTTTAAACATTGCATGCATGAATATAGCGGTGATACACGTGCTGTGCACGTGTTATACCATAATGGGATAATGCATGGCGTTTGCAACTCACAGCTAAATGCCGAACAATCTAAACCATACTATACATCAAACAATCTCACATTTTATTTGAATTTGTGATAATGTGTGGCGTTTGCAGCTTACAACTAAATATCGAACAATCTAAACAATACTATATATCGAACATTCTCACATTTTATTTGAATTTGTGGTAATGTGTGGTGTTTGCAACTCACATCTAAATACTTGTAGGCGTAGGGGGCGGGGCACCATACATAATGTGATAAACACATTATACATATGAGACATGGTTTAGATTATGAAGATCTAGCTAGAGCTAGAAATGTAATGTGATTTGAAATCAAAATAAAGTGGATTCAAAAAATCTAGTTCGAGTTCATATAGTACACATAGTTCATATGTAACTCGAGACTAATCATGTGGTGTGCTGTGAAGATAATACACAAACGATGGTTTAACTTGACAATAATGATGATTGTAGATCTTATTAAAACAGAGAAACGAATTCAAATGCTTTGACTTCACAACAATCATTACTGTAGATCTTATTCAAATAGAGAAACAAATTCAAATTTAGTTCATATTGAAGCGGTAGTATATACGTTTGGAATGCACTAAAACGTTCATTTGAGTAGTAGGTTGCATGCATTATACATGTAGCGAAATATTTTAATTGAACATAACATGAACTCAAAGTTTTGAATGACATTTGTAGTGCGCATTGATTTGGTACAGTACACGTTAGGCTTGTCCGGAAATTTCAACCCGCGCCTTGTTAGCCCGAAATATTTAAGATATATCTTTGTCTCGTTGTGCTCCGACAACTCCCTCCATCTCAACCCGCGCCTTGCTATTCCGAAATTACAACGCGCGCGAAAACTCCCACCTCCTGTGAAATCCCGACACGCGAAATGCCCGTGGTACCCCTGAACCGAAAGAACCGCCTCAAATCGGTGGGGGTACTTTCGTAACTTACCCCTCATTTAGGACAAGCGCGTCTCTAAGCTATGGTTCCCCACTGCCATCCCATCCGCCCACCCATTCGTACACCGAGGCCGCGAAAACCCGCGACGAAACCCCACACCCTGCTCCATCTGCCACCCAGCCGGAGCCTCTTCCCCGACGACGTCGTCCACAGCAACACCTCGACGTCCCTCATCCACCGTACCGGATGAGGGTCCGTCGTCGATCTCATCGTGCCGCCGGTTCAGCCACCCCGTCCTCCACCTCCAAGGAGCTGCCTCGATGTTCCCCTCGTCTTTCGCGCCACCTCCATTCCCACACCGCCGTCTTCACCTGCACCACTGGAAGAGCATCATCATCACCGTTTCCTCGGATGAAGCTGCGGCCTAATCGGCGCCACCAAAGAGGTTGTACACTAATCGCCGCATTTTCTTCTTGATTCGATCTCACGGTGCTGTCGGCGCTCGGTCCCGAGCCGACACGGCGCGGCTCCATCCACGGCGGCGTCGCCGGCCACTTCCTCCACGGCGTCGCTCCCTCGATGGCGACGTCCACATCAGTAGGAGCTCCTGCTGCTTTAGCTCTCGCTCGCGCTGCTACTCTGTTCTTGCTCTCGGTTCCCTGCCTGGTCTGCTCTTGCTATTGCTCTTGCTCGCGCTGCTGCTCTCGCTCTTGCTCTTGCTTGTGATGCTGCTCCGATTTAGCTACACTTCAGTCGACTGAATCGACTTTTGGGTCAGTCGATTTTTAGGGGGTAGGGGGGCTCGCCGGGGTGAAGGAAGAACCAGCCGCAGCGGGGAGGGGGGCTCGCCGGAGAGGTACCCCACTATCTATCTTAGGGTTCAGGATGGGGGCGGTGGTCGCGGCGGTGGCGGGGCGGTGGCGTGGGGATCACCGGAGAAAAAGCTCGGCATGGGGGGCCTAGAGGGATGGCCGGGGCGGGGGCGGACCGGCGGTGGGGAGTGTTTTCGGGGCGGGCGGGGCGGCGCACCACCGGCCGCGGGCGGCTGCTGTTTGGCCGGTGGTGGCTGGCGGCTCAGGGGGGTGGAGGTTGAAGATGAACCGCAGGCCCTTGATTTCATGTCCAACGGCTGCAAAATCGACTGACCAGAGATGAAAAAGTCAGCCGACCGACGTGTAGCCTCACCTTGCTAGTGCGTTCAGTTTCGACAGCAAAATTCAGTTTCGACAGCAAAATTCAGTTTCGACATTTAAGTTCAGTTTCGACATTTAAGTTCAGTTTTGATAGTTAAGTTCAGTTTTGATAGTTAAGTTCAGAGATGAGCGGCTGATGTATTTTACATCTAGCACTTTGTGGTTATGTATTTTACGTCATGTATTGGAGATGCTATTAGAATTCCACTCAGGTTAACGTTGTTCGTTGTCTCTCTTGTCCTGCTTCAGCCTCGGCGTCGTACAACTCACCGGAGCTGCTCCAACGACGAAACCCTCCATCACAGCGGAGCAGTACCTCGGGCTCCATCTCCAGACGCCTAAGATCTTCTTCCCCTCCTCCGACAGCAAAGTCAGCCGGAGCATCCTCACCGGCCAACCCAATCACGCTGAGATCGACATGGCTTCGCCAAAGAGGTTGTACACTTGTTGCATCTTTTTTTTACTCTACATGTTATATATATTGTCCACTGAGCACACGGATTTGTTTCTTAGTGTCTCCTTGAAAGAAAAAACGTAGGAATTTTAATTTTCACTTGTCCTCCTTTTCAAATTCCTATTCATGAAGCACAAGACTAAGAGATAGTAGCATAATAGCATTATAACCGTACATTTTCTTGTGGTTTGACTTAATCTCACCATGCTTCTTTGCATCCTGTGATCTTCCAATGGTTGTGAATCAAACACCCAGATTGTCAGAAATCCTGTGTTTTTAAATTCTCTGTTTTGCACGTGCATTCCTATCCTATTCCTGTCTATTTCCTATCCCTGCATTGTTGGAATCCTCCAATTCAAACGAGCCCTTACAGAATTACTTCTCTTATAGATAGTTGTCAAAGAAAACCTTGCGTGGTTTGTCCCACTCCTGCTGCGCCGTCGTCCACCCCAGCTCAGCTGCTCCAACGACAGAAGGGTCCAGCACAGCAGGGATCCGGCCTCCAGACTGTCTTTCGCCGCCTCAGATCTTCTTCCCCGCCGCTGGCAGCCATGAAAACTGCATTACCATCATCAACCGAGCAGATGACCTCGAGGACTACACGGGTCCGCAAGAGAGGTCGCACTCTTTCGTGTCTGCTTACGTTATGCATCGCTTAATATTACATGCTACTTTATCGTCCTGTTCACTGATTAGACTCTGAGTCAGCTCCAAACTAATGGTCAAACTTGAGTTTTTAAATGGTTGTGGGGTACATATCGGGGCCGCTATCAATAGTATCTATCTACTATCTAGTTAATCTCCGGTGTCTACTATGAGTTTCATGTTGGGTGGGAAACAAACAGTAAAGAAGGCATTATCTGTATTTTTTAACTGAAGCCATTATCTGCCTGCTATTATTGGTTTTGGGTGTATCCACAGGTTGCTACCATCACTCTGGATTTCTGCATGCACTCCTTACATAATCTCACTATGTTTTATTCCTATGCATGACAGTTATTGTAAACAACGGAACTGAACATGTAGAGCAAAAGAGACGAGCCTTGCGTGGCAATAAAATTTCATGCAGACGTCGCTCCATGGTAGGCGCAAAGGCAGCCCCCCTCCATGCATTTCGGATTGTAATCGAGAGGAAGATATCTGTTCCGAGGGGGATTCAGAAGGAGAAGACAACTCCTATTTACCCCCTGAGGTCTTCGCTCTAACTTGGCATGCTGATGTTGGTTATATCATGCATATGGTGTCTTGCATTGCTTACTTTATACATCAAATATGTCATCTGCTTAGTTTAGACATCCTTTGTGCAAATGCCACCTGTTTAGTTTATTCATCGTTTATGTGAATTATGCAACGCCATCCTGTTTAGCCAGGCATCATATATGTGAATTTTGCAATGCCATCCCGCTTAGCCAGTCATCTTATATGTAAATTATATCAGGCCATCCTTTTTTTGTTACATATTACATTTTTCAACAATGTTAGTACATTCAACTGCTCTTCGTGTGCATCAGCCATTTGACACGGTGATGGCAAATTCTGGAGTGAAAACAAGGTCTTCAGAGCAGACTATGCTATCTGACGAAGCGCATATCTCGCTGGATACAGATAGCTCCTCAAAGGAGGATTCAGAGATAGATGACCGGTCCTATCCCCCCCCCCCCGAGGTGTATGCTCTAACTTGGCAGGGTTATGTTGCTCATATCATGCGTATGGTGTCTCGCATTGCTATGTCATTTGATTAGTTTAGACATGCTTTGTGTGAATGCCACCTGTTCCGTGCCTAATTACCATATATGTGAATTATGCATTGCCATCTTGTTGCAAGACATTATATATGTGAATTATACAATGCTATCTTGTTGCAAAGGCATTATATATGTGAATTATGCAATGCCATGCTGTTTAGCCAATCATCATGTATGTGAATTATATCATGCTATCATTTTTTTGTATTATGTGTTCCATTTGTCGACAACGTTTGTATATTCAACTACTCTTCCTGTGCATCAGCCATTTGAAGCGGTGATGGAAGTATCTGGAGCGAAAACAAGGTATTCAGAGCAGACAATGCTACCTGCTGAAGCAGACATCTTGCTGGTTATAGAGAGCTCCTCAAAGGAGGATTCAGAGACTGATGACCAGTCCTATTTCCCCCTGACGTCTATGCTCAAACTTGGCAGGGTTATATTACCCATGTCATGCATGTTGTCTTGCATTGCTTAGTTTTTACATCATATATGGATTGCCATCTGCTTACTTGCTTACTATATAAATCATATATTTGAATTATATCATGCCATCATGTTTACATAGTACATACACATCATCTATCTGAATTATGGCATGGCAACCCATTTACTAAAGACATCATATAGTTATATCATCTCATCCTGTTTTGGTGTTTACAGTCATCATATTTTGAATTATGGCATTCTATCCGTGAATGTATGTGAATTATGGCATGCCAACCTATTTAATAAACACATTATATAGTTATGTCATGTCATCCTGTTTACATAGTCTCATATTTTGAACTATGTCTTTCCATCTTTTTTAGTTAGCCATCATAATGTGAAATTGTGTCATGCTATCCTGTTTAGTTAGCCATCATATATGTGAAATTGTGTCATGCTATCCTGTTTGGTTAGACAACATAAATATGAATTATTTCATGCCCTCTTTTATTCCCCACTATCCATTGCACCTGTCTATCATACAATGTCTATACTTTCAATTACTTTTCTTGTTTATCAGCCATTTGAATTGGAGAGCGTGATGGCAGTATCTAAGGGAGTAACAACACGGTCTTCAGAAAAGATAGTGCTACCAGTTGATGCAGATAGAACCACGGTTGTACTTGCCCAAGGACCAGATCCACCACACATAACCCCGACTCTCGCAGATTGTACCCCTACCCAGTTGGACAGAGAACCAGCTACACCCCTTCTAACCCCAACCCTGGCAGATAGTAACCCAGTTCCAGTTGACACAACACCGTCTCCACCACAGAGCACCGAAACATGAGCAGTTAGTAAGGGAACTGCAGTGCCCAAAGCATGAGGACCACCACTCCGAATCCCAACTCAACGCTTAAAGGAGAAGAAGATTTGTTCTCAGGTCAGGTTCTGTAGCTATGGTTCATACTCCTTTGCTCTTGCATTACTGTATTTACTCATACCAACTATTTTCAAATTTGAAGGATGGAATTGAAACTCCAATGGCGCAACAGGTATGTTTTAAACCTGTTTCTTTAACTGGTTTGCTGTTGTAACCTGCTCTATGTTGATTTCAGTTTCAATTGAATAAACAGTTATGTTCTCATGTCATGCACATTACAAGTGTTGTTATTGCTCTATAGTTACCCACACTTATATTCTGTCTATTCTGCTTTGTCTTGAACAAATATTGTTTGAACTGTGTCTCTATCTTGATTTGGCAACAAAAACTAGAATGATATAGACCATAAAGTGACCATGGTACATAGATATATGTTTGTTTCATGCTGTTATCCTGTCCACTTTACTACTGAACTCATTTACCAAAATGAGTTTCATATACAACATGGTAAACATGTGATGTGTCTGCTTGTTTCTCTTTTAGAATGGGGACAAAATATTGGAGAACAGTACCGCGTTATCCAATGGTAAAGGAAGTAATGCAGATAAGGTTCAAGATAGTGAGACATCCCTGTTGGTCTCCAAGAAAGCTGATAAAAACTATCTTGACGACAGTGAGGGAACCCAAAAGTCCTGTCTTGATGTAGTGTTCGAGTTACTGGCCACTACTGCTGGCACAAGCTCTTCGAACTCGCTGCCTGAATCAGTTCGTCTTCTTGAGTCTCAACTTCAAGTTGAAAGACATCGATCAGATGTGCTGCGACAGGAAGCTGAAGGACTGAGGAAGTCCCTGCAGAATTCAGATGCATATTTTCTGGTGCAACAGCAAGCACTGGAGGATTTAAGCGCCAAACAAGAGAAAGTTAATAAGCTTGTTAAGCATCTTGCCAGCATTATAGGTACCCAGGATATTGTTTCTTGAGATCTTCTGAAGTGGTTTCAGTTCTGGATTTGTTTTGCTGCGGCGTTTATTTGCGCTGGTCGCCAACTTTGACAACCAGTGTATATGATATGCTGCTTTGTTCCCTATATTTGCACTGGTGGCGAACTTTGATGCCCAGTGGATGTAATATGTGTAATAGCCGTGATAGCCTAGCGTTAGTTGCTTGCTTATTTATTTCCTTGTTGTCTTGTTTATTTGTTTGCTTGTAGTCATTGCAGTTCTTTTTCCGCTGTTAGCTAGTGGCTGCAATAACCTATTTTTTAAAACTAGGCCACAATAACCATGGGCTAATATTTACTGTAGTGACACTGGGCCTCCTACTGGCCGTAGAAATAGTGGGCCTTCTACGGGCTGTAGAAACAATGGGCCTTCTACGGGCCGTAGAAACAATGGGCCTTCTGCGGGCTGTATCATCAATGGGCCTTATATGGGCCGTATGATCGATTGGCCAAACATGGGCCAAACAGACCGCATTATGGCCGTAAATAGGCTAGAGTTGGAATCGTCCGTTCATGGGCCGACCATAACGGGCCATCGTTAATAGGCCGTATTTGGTGATGCTATGAAAATGGCCCAACAGACTAACGGTCCACAAACGGGCCGACTGTAATGATGGGCTGAATTTGGCCCACAAGCAGAAAATGACAGTAACGGGCCGTAAGTAACCGAATGCTGCAAATGAGCCCAAGAATAAATGGGCCCTTAGAAGGCCGAAAGTTAACTTGGGCTGGAAACGGCCCAACGGAATAACGGGCCGTTAATGAGTATAAAGTGATACACTGTTCATTACGGGCGAGTTTCACCACGGGCCGTTAATGGGTGTAAAGTAATACACTATTCATTACGGGCCAGTTTCAGCACGGGCCGCTAATGGGCCAAGAGTTACAAAGGGCCTCATATGGGCCGAAAGACGTCATGGGCTATACATGGGCCAGAAGTGAAAACGGGCTGGAATCATATTGGATGGCCCATATGACGCTACTAGGCCTAATTCAGATAGGACGTAACGGGCCTTGGGTTAGCGGGCTATAAATGGTCTATATGCGAACAGGCCGTTAACAGGCTTTCCATGGGCCGGCCCACCAGCTTTTGACCAAGTCAAACGGGCTGGCCTTTTCACAGGAATGGGCCACTGTTGGGCCGTGCCACGTGTTGATGTATCATAGGCGCCTTCTGTCCAGTGAGTGGATGACATCTGTCCCAACGATGAGCCGACACGTGTTTCCTCTAGCCAATGATGATTTTACACATGGAAAATCCCCATTGGTCGGGGCTGTTAACGGGTTATCGGATCCAAAACCCGACCCGATAGCTTAACGGCGTTCCGTTACGGTGGATGCCACGTGTCGGTCACCCTTGACGAAAGCACTTCTGTGACGCGTGATTTATCGTCATGGAAGTGGACACTTCTGTGATGATAATTTTGGTAATGTCATGGAACACTTCTACGGCAGCACAGGTATGACTATCTTGATTCTGTCATAAATTTGTCATGGATGTACATGCATGACAAAAAACGCGACCTACTGTGACAAACACGTATCATCAAGGAAGTGTATTTTTTTGTAGTGACATTTCATATATGGTCTCAAGGATCGAATCTAGCCAGACTTCATTTGTCATTTTCAGTTATTTCACGCTGGCATTCTTGGTGCATTTGTGTCTTATTTTCATGGCATGTTGATGAGGTGATCCCTGAAATTGCCACTCGCTCACCTATGGTGGTCAAGTCAAGTTTAAAATTCCTAGAGTCGAATTTTGGCAAGGATTTGAATTCTGCTCTTGAGCTCTCTAAATTTGATATTAAATTGGATAATGGAGTCCCTACTTTGGCGGGTTTCCGGCCGGCTTTCTCACCGGCGACGAGCGGCAAGACGATGGACTCTCTCACCATGTCCATTACTGGTAAGGTACCATCTACGGATCTACGTCCTAATTATTCATGTTCTGGTCTAGTTTTTGGGAGCTTTCAATTGAGGTGTAATGACATCATTAAGGATCATAATTGGCGCTTTGAAGGCTGTCATGACAACTGGAATTCTTTACCACGTTTTTTGCTACATCACATTTTGGACTTTCAAAAAGTTGGCCATTTTGATCACAAGATTGCGGATATTTGGGAACTCTGATTGGTCCCTGATACATAAGTTATTTACAGAGGACTAAGTCTTTGTTCAATTTGTGATGACACAGGCCATATCGCCTCTAATTGCCTTGGTACGTACTGCATGTCTTGTTATGAGCGACCCTGCTTATGTCGTCTGTTAGGGCCTTTGACCAGAGAAAATGCACAGCCTCCTGCTACTTCTTGAGCTTGCGTTGGTGTAGGATCGAAAGTAGGTCTAGAGGGGGGTGATTAGACTACTTGACCAAATAAAAATCTAACATTTTCCCAATTTTAAGTGTTGGCGGATTTTAGCAACTAGAACAAGTCAAGCAATCAACCTACACATGCAATTCTAAGAGTGTAGCAGCGGAGAGTAAAACATTGCATATGAAGGTAAAGGTCCACGTTGATGGAGACTTCAACCCACGAAGGGTAATGGTTGCGCGAGTCCACGAAGGGCTCCACCCATGAAGGGTCCACGAAGAAGCAACCTTGTCTACCGCACAATGGCCATCGCCCATGAAGGACTTGCCTCACTCGGGTAGATCTTCAGGAAGTAGGTGATCTCATTGCCCTTACAAACTTCTTGGTTCAACTCCACAACATGTCGGAGGCTCCCAAGCGACACCTAACCAATCTAGGAGACACCACTCTCCAAAAGGTAATAGATGGTGTGTTGATGATGAACTCCTTCCTCTTGTGCTTCAAATGTTAGTCTCCCAAACACTCAACTCTCTCTCACAGATTTGGCTATGGTGGAAAGATGATTTGAGTGGAAAGCAACTCGGGGAAGGCTAGAGATCAAGATTCTAGTGGTTGGATTGGAATGTCTTGGTCTCAACACATGAGTAGGCGGTTCTCTCCAGAAAATGAGTAGTGGAAGTGTAGGCACGTTCTGATGGCTCTCTCACAAATGGAGAAGGGGGTGGAGGGGTATATATATCCTCCACACAAAATCCAACCATTACACACATTTGACCCAACTCGGTCAGCCCGAATAGAAGAACTCGGTGAGACTGATTTAGTTCAAAATGTGAACGTTAGGAATCTCGGTGGGACCGGCGAGATCAACTCGGTGGGACCGATGTGCTAGGGCTTAGGGCAAACATCAACTCGGTGGCACCGATTGCATCAACTCGGTTAGACCGAAGTGAAGCAATAAGGCAACATAGAGGATGTCAAGCGAACTCGGTGGGACTGATTGCACATTTTGGTGAGACCAAAATAATTACAACAGGCAACAGAGAGTTTGCAAGGCCAACTCGGTGAGACCGAGATCCGTATCGGTGTGACCGAATTGTCTAGGGTTTCTGGCAGTGGCTATGTCAACTGAACTCGGTGGCGCCGGATAGATCAAATCAGTGGGGTCAAGTTTGACTTGGAGTTTTGGACATATGTGGAAATGAGAAAGTGGCTGAGGATTTTTGGTGTAGTATCACTAAGCACTTTGAGCAAGTAGACCATAAAGCAACACCTCATCCCCTTTTAATAGTATTGGCTTTCCTATGGACTCAATGTGATCTTGGATCACTAAAATAGAAATGAAGAGTCTTGAGCTTGAGCCAATCTTTGTCCTTAGCATTTTAAGGGGTCAACATCTCTAGTCCATGCTATGCCAATCATTGAACTTTCTAAAATATTTAACTTGAATGGATATTAGTTCAATGAGCTATATGTTGTTATGAATTACCAAAACCACCCGAGGATTAGTTGCACTTTTAGTCTCCCCCTTTTTGGTAATTGATGACAACATATAGATCAAAGCTTTGACAAATGATAATATGAGTAAAATACATCATCGCTTTGAGAAGTATGTGATAAGCAAGAGCTCCCCCTAAATTTGTGCATTATTTAAAATTTTCTTTTGAATGCAAATGCATAATCGATTAGGATCATGGGTCACTCTTCCATGTCACATACATCTTGGTGGAGCGCTCAAAATGATAAGATTTAAATAACATGCACTCATCACCAAGGGAAGAAGTGATTGATCATACACAAATAACATAGATATAGTCATGCAAGCACACATTAAGGCATAGTATGATCAAACACATGATCACAAGAGTATCTCATGAGCATAACCAACATAGTAGCATAGGAATTAAAGTAGCAAACGACCAAAGCAAATGATCAAAGTAGCAAGAGAGCAAATAAAAGGCAGAACACTCTCTCTTGAAGCCTAATGATCTATACACTTTCTCCCCCTTTGGCAACAAGTTACCAAAAAGTTCGAAAACATATAGTGCTATGCGGCACTCTAGGCACGATCTCTGGGAGCTTCTGAAGGGGTCTTCTGACTCGTCGCTCTGGTGTGCGTAGATGGCGTGGAGATGAGGGTATCTACAAAAGCTTCAGCAGAGGCCTGTGGAGCTGGAGGGGTTGATACTGGGGGTACAACCGTGGCAGTTGCTGCAGGTGCTGAAGTTGTAGTCCTGGAATCTCTGACAACTGGCACTGCTGAAGACCTTTGTGCCCTTGGCACTCTCTGGAAAGTATCAGTGGTTGGTTTATCATCCCTATCCTTAGCTTCTTCCTGGAGCTTCTCCATAGTGGTCTGTATCTCTGTGACCTTCACATCTAGATCATGAAATTTAGTCTCAATGATCCTCTCAAGACTCTCTTGATTTTGAGTCAGGGTAGCCAAGCCCTTCTCAATCCTCACTCTAGCCTCAAGCAGATAACTGAGTTGATCCTGCTTGGTCTTGAGCATAACTGTAGAAGCATCTGGTGCACTTGCCTCCTTTGCTACCTTTGCAACCTTTGCTCTCCTCTCTCTCTCTCTCTCTCTCTCTCTCTCTCTCTCTCTCTCTCTCTCTCTCTCTCTCTCTCTTCTCTTGGGGATGAGATGCATCCATGACAACCTCGTTGTCCTCAAATTTTGGCCTCAATGGAAGGTCCTCTTTATCAACAAGATATGTCCCAGTTCCCATCTTGGAATTGATCAACATCTGAATGTGAGCGGCATATCCACAAGATCTCTTCTGATTAGCAGTTGTTCTCTTCATAGTCTCAATAATCAAACTCATCACCTTGAACTTCTGAGGTACATGAAACATGCGGAGCGAGTTGATTGAGTGACCACGGATCATTCTATGATCTTCTGACTTGGGCAAAAGAGTGTGCCTCAATATAGTGTTGATAGTGGTCAAGCCAGCCAGCAGGAAGTAGATGGATCCAAGCTTGTGTGTCTCCAGGGCATCATCAGGAATTTTTCTTATACATGTTGGCCATGGAGTTGTGATCCTTTCTAGGCTTGGCATATACATCAGTGTCATTCTCCTCTTCCTCTGGGGCATTGATCAGCTTAGCCAATTCTGAGATTGTTGATTGATACCTTGTATGTGGCACCCCGACTCAGAGCGACCGGTTTGCCTTGTATTGCCAGCCCAGAGACCAAGTCTTCTGGCAACACAAAACAGATTGGTACAGATATACAACCGATTTATTGACACTAGCGGAACATAGGGTTCAACATTACATCGAGGCCAAGCGGCACACTCGGTGCTGCTGAACATATGTACATTATTTAGTAGACATGAGCAGGGGCCTCGACATCACGATAAGACTACGCGGCAGCGGAACAACGACGTAGAAGAACTCCATCTCACAGGGACACTGTTGTGGACACGGTCTAGACAGCGATGTGATATGCAACTCCAACTCCGGTATGATTTCTCCTGAAACTGGCATGACATGCCAGGTCAGTACATTGAATGTACTTGCAAGCTCACACAAACAAAGCAACAATGGCAAACAACAACAATGATATTTAAGCAGGTTTAATGCAAGAACTTAACATGGTACTCATGAAGTGACCATGCTCATAACAGGGCCTTTCCGACCCGCTTCCATCTCGGTTACCTCGTAACCATGAACCTCATCATACCAAGGTGATCACTCCCGGATCACAAACGAAACCACCTCGATGGTCTCAACAACTTCACCAACATAAACAGTGCCACAAGTATTCATTTAGTGTGCAAGTTTAATATTTTTGTTGATCCATGGTGTGACCTACTACGAACTTGTGTCCATGACAGAGGACGCGGCTATCGGTAGATTATACACACTCTGCAGAGGTTAGCACACTGTACCCACACCACGGAACCCATGGCCTCAGACTCCCATTCGGGTGGACCAACGGCGTCCCGACAGAACCAGTCTAGTGCCATGACACTCTCCCGGCCACTCCGACCAACTCCCCTTTGGGCTAAGTCATGGGTGGCCCGGATGCCACTCCGGACATCCAAAGGCCACCGTCGTGGCAAAACAATCCTGCCAAACGGGGACATGGTACCAAAATAACTACGGGCACACAAGGTTATACCTGCCTACTGGGCCAGGTAGCACCAGCGCATAACCTTCCCTAGTTGGAGGCACCGGCGATAGGCATAACAACAGACCGAGAAAGGGCCCCCTCATAAAGGCAAATGTGGTTGCACTTTGGGAAGCTCGATTCGGTGGCACCATGACTCGATCAACAACTAGTTCAAGTTGGTTTATTATCAGGTTTCAACTTGCAAATAATTTTACCGAGTCATAGTATGCCATGAAAATGCAATGACAACTTATGCATTACTTTCAACATAATCTCGATATTAACTAAATCAAACATAATGTCATATTACTCTACTGCATAAACTTAACCATCCAACTAGAATGCTACTGCTAACAGAATAATCACAGCAAGAACATGCAACTAGCATCAAATGAATTTATATGAATTTTCTATATGCATTTTAAATGATCATATTCAAGTGAAAACCATAGTTATTGAAATGACATTCTTGCAAATATTTGTGATGGCTTGCCTTAGTGCAGAGGAGGGTCACACTCCTTCTGGTTCTCCTCAAGGCAAGTTTCTTCCTCTAAAAATAATTAAAATAGCAAAAAGAAAATGTCACATAACACTGTTTAATTCACCAGAAAACAATCACAGCAAGAAAAAATCTCATCTTTTGCATGCTGATAGAGGAGTTCAACACAAAACCAATGCAAAAGGAATCATATCATTTGGAATTATAGAACAGAAAGTAGAGCAGGTCAAAGTTTGGTCAAATTTCTGAATTAAATCGATTTTTGAAAAAATCAGAGAGGGGCTGACGTCGAAGGCGTATTTCAGAAATGCGCCTCCACTTATACCTCTTCGGCGGGCGCTCAGTGAGGCTGACGGGCGGGCCCCACTGGCAGGATTAGGAGAGAGGGAGAGAGAGAAATAGAGGAGGGCGGCTCGTCGCCGGTGTTTCTTCGGCGAGGAGAGGTTGGCTGGTGCCGGTGAGAGGATGGGTGGATGCGCAAGACTACAACGAACCCGCACGTACCCGTAGCTCAGGTGGACGAAGAGCGTCACGATGGACGTCTCCAGAGGCGTCGGCGGAGGAGGCTCGTCGGAGTTGTCGAATCCGGCGAGGCAGGGGCGGTCCAGCAGCTCCAGCAGCACCAGCGCGACCAGTGGAGCACCACGAGCACCCCGGAGAGGTCGGAGCAAGACGAGGGGCACCGAAGGAAGCATAACACCGATGCGGGGTCGGTGGCGATCCCCGGAGCAGAACGGACGCCAGAGGCCCGCCTGGCCTAGCCGCGGCTATCTAGAGGAACTGTGGGTGCCAAAGGAGTGGGGTGGTGTGGCTGAACGAGCTTGGAGGGGTCTTATATGTAGGCGAGGTCGTGGAGGGGATCGAGAGCGTCGACGAGCTCTCTGGAAGTGGTGCACGGCGACAAGGGGCGCCCGAGAGAGAGAGAGAGAGAGGGGGGGAAGTGGCCAGGGATCGCGCGGCCACTGTGGGAGCTCGCGGCCGAGTACAGGGCGCGGGTGGAGACGAGCACAGGGGCACGGGCGCACTGTGCACTTGGCCGGGTCGTGCCTGTTGTTACGTCTCCGTCGTATCTATAATTTTTGATTGTTCCATGCTAATATTCTACAACTTCCATATACTTTTGGCAACTTTTTATACTATTTTTGGGACTAACATATTGATCCAGTGCCCAGTGCCAGTTCCTGTTTGTTGCATGTTTTTGGTTTCGCAGAATATCCATATCAAACGGAATCCAAACGGATAAAAACGGACGGAGCTTATTTTTGGAATATTTGGAAAATCTGGGAGAAAGATCAACGTGAAACGGTGCCCGAGGTGGCCACGAGGCAGGGGGCGCGCCTGCCCCCCTGGGCGCGCCCTTGACCCTCATGGGCCACCCGTAAGGCGGTTGATGCCCTTCTTCGGTCGCAAGAAAGCTAATTTTTGGTAAAAAATCACGGCGAAGGTTTCAGTCCAATCGGAGTTACGGATCTCCATATATATACGAAACGGTGAAAGGGCAGCAGGGAAGAACGCAGAAACAAAGAGAGACAGAGAGACAGATCCAATCTCGGAGGGGCTCTCGCCCCTCCCCCGCCATGGAGACCATGGACCAGAGGGGAAACCCTTCTCCCATCTAGGGAGAAGGTCAAGGAAGAAGAAGAAGAAGAAGAAGGGGGCTCTCTCCCACTCACTTCCGGTGGCGCCGGAACGCCGCTGGGGGCCATCATCATCACCGCGATCGACACCAACACCTCCGCCATCTTCACCAACATCTCCATCACCTTCCCCCCTCTATCTACAGCAGTCCACTCTCCCGCAACCTGTTGTACCCTCTACTTGAACATGGTGCTTTATGCTTCATATTATTATCCAATGATGTGTTGCCATCCTATGATGTCTGAGTAGATTTTCGTTGTCCTATCGGTGGTTGATGAATTGCTATGATTGATTTAATTTGCTTGTGGTTATGTTGCTGTCCTTTGGTTCCCATCATATGAGCGCACGCGTGGATCACACCATAGGGTTAGTTGTATGTTGATAGGACTATGTATTGGAGGGCAAGAGTGAGAGAAGCTTCAACCTAGCATAGAAATTGATGCATACGGGATTGAAGGGGGACCAATATATCTTAATGCTATGGTTGTGTTTTACTTTAATGAACGTTAGTAGTTGCGGATGCTTGCTAATAGTTCCAATCATAAGTGCATAGAATTCCAAGTAAGGGATGACATGCTAGCGGTGGCCTCTCCCACATAATACTTGCTATCGGTCTAGTAAAGTAGTCAATTGCTTAGGGACAATTTCGCAACTTCTACCACCACTTTTCCACACTCGCTATATTTACTTTATTGTGTCTTTATCTAAACAGCCCCTAGTTTTTATTTACGTTCTCTTTATTATCTTGCAAACCTATCCAAAAACACCTACAAAGTACTTCTAGTTTCATACTTGTTCTAGGTAAAGCTAACGTTAAGCGTGCGTAGAGTTGTATCGGTGGTCGATAGAACTTGAGGGAATATTTGTTCTACCTTTAGCTCCTTGTTGGGTTCGACACTCTTACTTATCGAAAGAGGCTACAATTGATCCCCTATACTTGTGGGTTATCAAGACCTTTTTCTGGCGCCATTGCCGGGGAGTCGTAGCGTGGGGTGAATATTCTCGTGTGTGCTTATTTGCTTTATCACCAAGTAATTTTTATTTGTTGTTCTTAGTTGTTCTTTATCTTTATTTATGGATATGGAACATGAAATACCAAAAAAATTAGGTGTACTTGCTGCTCATGGAGATGAGGAACCTCCTAAAACCCTCGATGCTGGTTATGTGAAAGATATTATGTACTACTTTAATAATCCTGAGAAAACCCCATTCAACTATGTTATGGGAGTAACGTTGGATCAACGTGAATACTTTAGGGATTATCGCTTGACACAAAAAGGGAAACTATTATGGGATCAAATTCATATATTGAAGTGGTATGCTAGGCAACTATGCTTGAGTTATGATTATACTTGTTGCTCTAGGATGAAGGCTCCACACCTTCCCTTTTCATGCAAATTTAATGATAATAAAACCTTAGCTTCTTATGCTAATGGTATATATGATTACTATGATGTGGAACAAATAGACGAATTTGTTGCTTTTATGGGTGCTTATGAAATTGAATCTATGTTTAAAGAGTTTGAAGATTTTGATGATGCTGGTTATAGACCTGAAAATTTAGCTATCCTCAAATATTGCTATGAGAATTATGAATACAATTCCGATATTAATGCACTTATTGAGAAAGTCTCCGCTGTCCAAGAAGGGACTAATATTTTGCAGGAATCTATGGAAGAAGAAGTTGATGAAACTATGAGCTCATTGGATGAAAAAGATGAGGAGGAGAGCGAAGAACAAAAGGAGGAAGAGCGGATTGATCACCCGTGCCCACCTTCTAATGAGAGTAACTCTTCAACTCATACATTGTTTAATTCTCCTTCGTGCTTACCGAAGGATGATTGCTATGATAATTGCTATGATCCCATTGATTCTTTTGAAATATCCCTTTTTGATGATGCTTGCTATGCTTGTGGCCAAGATGCCAATATGAATTATGCTTATGGAGATGAACTTGCTATAGTTCCTTATGTTAAACATGAAATTGTTGCTATTGCACCCACGCATGATGGTCCTATTATCTTTTTGAATTCTCCAAACTACACTATATCGGAGAAGTTTGCACTTATTAAGGATTATATTGATGGGTTGCCCTTTACCGTTGCACATGATGATTTTGATAGATATAATATGCATGTGCTTGCTGCTCCTACTTGCAATTATTATGAGAGAGGAACTATATCTCTACCTCTCTATGTTTCCAATATGATAAAATTGCAAGAAACTGTTTATACTATGCATTGGCCTTTACTATGTGTGCATGAATTGTTCTTTTATGACATGCCGATGCATAGGAAGAGAGTTAGACTTCATCATTGCTTGATATATGTTACTTTGTGCTCACTACTAAATGTCAAATCATTGCTAATTAAAATTGGCTTTGATGGGATCCGGGTGGATCCATTACTTGAGCACTATATGCCTAGCTTAATGGCTTTAAAGAAAGCGCTGCCAGGGAGACAACCTGAAAGTTTTAGAGAGTCATTTATTTCTGTTGAGTGCTTTCATATAGTTTAAAAAAAAGAGGGGAACCTAAAACTTTTCAAAAAGGAAAGTGAAAGTGAGAAAGACAAGCATTGTTGAAGTGGGAGAGCTCCTTGAACTTTGTTCATGCTCACAGAAACTTTGCAAATCTTGATTACAGAAACTTTTCAACAAAAATAATTATCCCCTTGTACAATTCCATTGTATTATAAAAATAATGTGCCAAGGTTTGCCTTTAGGATGTTTACAATGCTTGTTGATTTGTGCGGTGCAGGACAGAAACTTTGGCTGTAGTGCGCGATTTTTAATTTTTTACTGGAACGTCAAATGGTTCTGATTCTTTTTGCACTGTCTCTCTATACAAATTGTTTATTGTTCCAAATTTTGGCAGAATTTTCAAGTATCATAAGTATGGTGAATGTTCAGATTATTACAGACTGTTCTGTTTTAGACAGATTCTGTTTTTGATGCATAGTTTGCTTGTTTTGATAAAACTATCGATTTATATCAGTGGATCAAGCCATGAAAAAGTTATATTACAGTAGACACAATGCAAAAACAAAATATGAATTGGTTTTCAACAGTACTTAGAGTAGTGATTTGCTTTATTATACTAACGGATCTTACCGAGTTTTCTATTGAAGTTTTGTGTGGATGAAGTGTTCGATGATCGAGAAGGTCTCGATGTGAGAAGAAGGAAGAGAGGCAAGAGCTCAAGCTTGGGGATGCCCAAGGCACCCCAATTAAATATTCAAGGAGACTCAAGCGTCTAAGCTTGGGGATGCCCCGGAAGGCATCCCCTCTTTCTTCACCAAGTATCGGTTTGTTTTCGGATTCGTTTCGTTCATGTGATATGTGCAAATCTTGGAGCGTCTTTTGCATTTAGTTTTATCTATTCTTTTATGAACCATGCTGGTATGAGATAGTCATTGGTTGATTTATAGAATGCTCTTTGCACTTCACTTATATCTTTTGAGTATGGCTTTATAGAATGCTTCATGTGCTTCACTTATATCATTTGAAGTTTGGATTGCCTGTTTCTCTTTACATAGACAACCGCCATTTGTAGAATGCTCTTTTGCTTCACTTATATTTGTTAGAGCGTGGGCATATCTTTTGTAGAAATAATTGAACTCTCTTGCTTCACTTATATCTATTTAGAGAGATGACAGCAACTGGTCATTCACATGGTTAGTCATAAAATCCTACATAAAACTTGTAGATCACTGAATATGATATGTTTGATTCCTTGCAATAGTTTTGCGATATAAAGATGGTGATATTAGAGTCATGCTAGTGGGTGGTTGTGGATTGTAGAAATACTTGTGTTGAGGTTTGTGATTCCCGTAGCATGCACGTATGGTGAACCGTTATGTAACGAAGTTGGAGCATGAGGTATTTATTGATTGTCTTCCTTATGAGTGGCGGTCGGGGACGAGCGATGGTCTTTTCCTACCAATCTATCCCCCTAGGAGCATGCGCGTAGTACTTTGTTTTGATGACTAATAGATTTTTGCAATAAGTATGTGAGTTCTTTATGACTAATGTTGAGTCCATGGATTATACGCACTCTCACCCTTCCATCATTGCTAGCCTCTTCGGTACCATGCATTGCCCTTTCTCACCTCGAGAGTTGGTGCAAATTTCGCCGGTGCATCCAAACCCCATGATACGATATGCTCTATCACACATAAACCTCATTATATCTTCCTCAAAACACCCACCATCCTACCTATCATGGCATTTCCATAGCCATTCCGAGATATATTGCCATGCAACTTCCATCATCATCATATACATGACTTGAGCATTTATTGTCATATTGCTTTGCATGATCGTAAGATAGCTAGCATGATGTTTTCATGGCTTGTCTGTTTTTGATGTCATTCCTACGCTAGATCATTGCACATCCCGGCACACCGCCGGAGGCATTCATATAGAGTCATATCTTTGTTCTAGTATCGAGTTGTAATATTGAGTTGTAAGTAAATAAAAGTGTGATGATCATCATTATTAGAACATTGTCCCATGTGAGGTTATCAAAATAAAAGTGGCCAAAGAAGCCCACCCCAAAAAAGAGAGAGAGGCCAAAGAAGCCTATAAAAAATGAGAGAAAAAGAGAAGGGGCAATGTTACTATCCTTTTTCCACACTTGTGCTTCAGAGTAGCACCATGTTCTTCATATAGAGAGTCTCTTGAGTTATCAGTTTCATATACTAGTGGGAATTTTCATTATAGAACTTGGCTTGTATATTCCAACGATGGGCTTCCTCAAATGCCCTAGGTCTTCATGAGCAAGCAAGTTGGATGCACACCCACTTAGTTTCAGTTTGAGCTTTCATATACTTATAGCTCTAGTGCATCCGTTGCATGGCAATCCCTTCTCCTCACATTGACATCAATTGATGGGCATCTCCATAGCCCATTGATTAGCCGCGTCGATGTGAGACTTTCTCCTTTTTTGTCTTCTCCACACAACCTCCACCATCATATTCTATTCCACCTATAGTGCTATGTCCATGGCTCACGCTCATGTATTGCGTGAAAGTTGAAAAGGTTTGAGAATGTCAAAAGTATGAAACAATAGCTTGGCTTGTCATCGGGGTTGTGCATGATGTGAGTATTTTGTGTGAAGAAGATGGAGCATAGCCAAACTATATGATTTTGTAGGGATAACCTTCTTTGGCCTTGTTATTTTGAAAAGACATGATTGCTTTATTAGTAGGCTTGAAGTATTATTGTTTTTATGTCAAATGATAGACTATTGCTTTAAATCACTCATGTCTTAATATTCATGCCATGATTAGATACATGATCAAGATTATGCTAGGTAGCATTCCACATCAAAAATTATCTTTTTTTTCATTTACCTACTCGAGGACGAGCAGGAATTAAGCTTGGGGATGCTGATACGTCTCTGTCGTATCTATAATTTTTGATTGTTCCATGCCAATATTCTACAACTTTCATATACTTTTGGCAACTTTTTATACTATTTTTCGGACTAACATATTGATCCAGTGCCCAGTGCCAGTTCCTGTTTGTTGCATGTCTTTGGTTTCGCAGAATATCCATATCAAATGGAATCCAAACAGGATAAAAACGGATGGAGCTTATTTTTGGAATATTTGGAAAATCTGGGAGAAAGATCAACGCGAAACGGTGCCCGAGGTGGCCACGAGGCAGGGGGCGCGCCTGCCCCCTGGGTGCGCCCCTGACCCTCGGGGGCCACCCGTAAGGCGGTTGATGCCCTTCTTCGGCCGCAAGAAATCTAATTTTTTTTAAAAAATCACGGCGAAGGTTTCAGTCCAATCGGAGTTACGGATCTCCATATATATACGAAACAGTGAAAGGGCAGCAGGGAAGAACGCAGAAACAGAGAGAGACAGAGAGACAGATCCAATCTCGGAGGGGTTCTCGCCCCTCCCCCGCCATGGAGACCATGGACCAGAGGGGAAATACTTCTCCCATCTAGGGAGAAGGTCAAGGAAGAAGAAGAAGGGGGGCTCTCTCCCCCTCGCTTACGGTGGCGTCGGAATGCCGCCGAGGGCCATCATCATCACCGCGATCTACACCAACACCTCCGCCATCTTCACCAACATCTCCATCACCTTCCCCCCACTATCTACAGCGGTCCACTCTCCCGCAACCCGCTGTACCCTTTACTTGAACATGGTGCTTTATGCTTCATATTATTATCCAATGATGTGTTGCCATCCTATGATGTCTGAGTAGATTTTCGTTGTCCTATCAGTGGTTGATGAATTGCTATGATTGATTTAATTTGCTTGTGGTTATGTTGCTGTCCTTTGGTGCCCATCATATGAGCGCGCGTGTGGATCACACCACATGTTTAGTTGTATGTTGATAGGACTATGTATTGGAGGGCAAGAGTGACAGAAGCTTCAACCTAGCATAGAAATTGATGCATACGTGATTGAAGGGGGACCAATATATCTTAATGCTATGGTTGGGTTTTACCTTAATGAACGTTAGTAGTTGCGGATGCTTGCTAATAGTTCCAATCATAAGTGCATAGAATCCCAAGTAAGGGATGACACGCTAGCAGTGGCCTCTCCCACATAATACTTGCTATCGGTCTAGTAAAGTAGTCAATTGCTTAGGGACAATTTCGCAACTCCTACCACCACTTTTCCACACTCGCTATATTTACTTTATTGTGTCTTTATCTAAACAGCCCCTAGTTTTTATTTACGTTGTCTTTATTATCTAGCAAACCTATCCAAAAACACTACATAGTACTTCTAGTTTCATACTTGTTCTAGGTAAAGCGAACGTTAAGCGTGCGTAGAGTTGTATCGGTGGTCGATAGAACTTGAGGGAATATTTGTTCTACCTTTAGCTCCTCGTTGGGTTCGACACTCTTACTTATCGAAAGAGGCTACAATTGATCCCCTATACTTGTGGGTTATCACCCGTGCTCGCTGCAGCGAACTCCGGCATCGGTGAGCAGCAAGGAGGGGTCAAGGGCGATGAGTCGAGGTAGCAGGCGCTTGGTGGTGAGCTGGTTTGGCCTCGGGCGCGCATATGAGCGAAACAGAGGTTTTGACGGCACCCAGAGTGCGTCGAACAGCTGCCTGGCACCGTGTCCTCATGTGGTCACCACGTGAACTTGGGCTACATGGCGTGCCGAGCATTAAATTCATGTCTAGGGTGTTGTCTATGCAAGGCTAGGTCGATCCAAGCATGTAAGTTAAAGCCAGGTTGACTGGGTGAGACTGTAGCTTCTTGGCAAGTTTCTGGACGGAAACTTTGGAGCTTGATACGTCCATGTTTTCTTACTGTTATTTACAATGTTTTTATCCAAAATAATGCTTTTTGGAGTAATTTTAATGCCTTTTCTCTCATAATTTGCAAGGTACACACCAAGAGGGAGAATTTCGGATGCTGGAAATCTGGACCTGAAAAGCTACGTCAGGCCACCTATTCTGCACAACTCCAAACAAGCTGAAACTTTATGGAGATTTTTTTTGAATATATAAGAATTATTGGAGCCAATAAGTACCAGAGGGGGGCCACTAGGTGGGCACAACCCACCTGGGCGCGCCAGGCAGCCCAGGCGCGCCCTGGTGGGTTATAGCCCCCTAGGCCCACCTCTAGTGCCCATCTTCTGGTATATAAGTCATTTTTACCTAGAAAAAATAAGGAGAAGACTTTCGGGGCGGAGCGCCGCCGTCTCGAGGCGGAACTTGGGCAGGAGCACTTTTGCCCTCCGGCGGAGCGATTCTGCCCGGGGAACTTCCCTCCCGGAGGGGGAAATCATCATCATCATCATCACCAACAACTCTCCCATCTTGGGGAGGGCAATCTCCATCAACATCTTCACCAACACCATCTCATCTCAAACCCTAGTTCATCTCTTGTATTCAATCTTGTTACCGGAACTATAGATTGTTGCTAGGGGGTGACTAGTAGTGTTGATTAGATCTTGTAGTTGATTACTATATGGTTTATTTGGTGGAAGATTATATGTTCAGATCCATGATGCTATTTAATACTCCTCTGATCATGAGTATGTTTATTATTTGTGAGTAGTTACTTTCGTTCTTGAGGTCACGGGATAAATCATGTTGCAAGTAATCATGTGAATTTTATATGTGTTCGATATTTTGATGGTATGTATGTTGTGATTCCCTTAGTGGTGTCATGTGAACGTCGACTACATGACACTTCACCATATTTGCGCCTAAGGGAATGCATTGTGGAGTAGTAAATAGATGGTGGGTTGCGAGAGTGACAGAAGCTTAAACCCCAGTTTATGCACTATTCTGTAAGGGACTGATTGGACCCAAAAGTTTAATGCTATGTGTTGGGGATGTAACTATTGAGTGTAACCTGCCCAGGAGGGGCCGGGTTATGCTCATGGCGGCTTATCAAAACAAAGCCCATGACGATGCTGAAGAGGGCGGTTCACTATGTAGACTCATTGAGGGCCCGAAGCCCAAAGGCGACTTAAGGCCCAACAAGTGTAAACCACCATGTATGTATGACTTGTATTATAAGGCATGTACAGTTAGTCACCGAGACAGACACGTTGTTTATGAGCCGTCCGGGACTCCGTGAGCCGCCGAGCGTCAACCTGTGTATATAAAGGGACGACCCGGCGGCGACTTAGGACAAGAAACAAGAGATCGAAAGCTAGGTCAAGCGTATTCGCTCCCTGGTAATCGAAACATAAGCAATACCACCCCAAACTGGATTAGGCCTTTACCTTCACCGCAAGGGGCCAAAGCAGTATAAACTCCTTGTGTCCTTTGTCCCGTTTAACCCTTTAAGCTAACCTAGTTGCGATGGCTCCACGACTTAGTCCTTCCACTAGGACATCTGCCGTGACAATTCCACGATAGTTGGCGCCCACCGTGGGGCTGGCGCACGGTGGTTTCGAGTTCTTGAAGGGCAACTTCGAAGGGATCAAGGGATACGCTGTGGGCCAGATGACCAAGAGTCGTCGCGGCAAGCTCTACATCGACAATGCAGGCTGGGGCCCCGAGGCCGGCTCAATCGAGTATGGGTACCGGGTCCCCTTCGGCGGAATCCACGTCTTCATCAGCAAGATCGGTGAACCGGGCCCTGAGCCGGACATCTGCACCGACATCGTCGAGACGGCTCAGCGTGCACGACCCGCTCGGGTTCAACCCGCCGGGAAGCGAGCCTTCGTTGGATTTATCCATTGGGCGAAACTTGAGGAAGGATCTGTGTCTGGTGGTGAGACAACCATCTATTCCGATGGTGAATCATCCACAGGCGAGACTAACTCAATGTATCAGCTGCAAGACGGCCGGCTTGGGGGCTGTTCCGATGGTGACAGTATTCCGGACCCCTATGAGCCACCGAACAGGGTGGCGATCTTCATGGCTAGTACACAGTCGGTGCTTGGTTCGACAGCTGCGGCGGCTATGATCTCTAATTCAGCAGCTGCAGCGGCGGCTGGTGCTGGCGGCTTAGCGCGCCCACCGGCTCAAGTTTTGACAAAACTGTTGGAGGCTCTGGCAACTTTGATGGGGGTCGAGTTAACCCCGGACAACCAGGAGCAACATAAGGTAGATGTTGGTAAGCTACGAGATGACATAGCTCAAGCCAAGGAAGATCTAGCGGCTGAGAACACTAGGATGACTGCGGAGCAGGCTGTTTTGGATGCTCAGGCACAGTGGATTCAAGCGGATTCCTACCGGCTCACGTTGGATCAGAATGCTTCAAATGAGGTCATGAGAAGGAGGCACCGGAGTCATCTACCCCCGGTTTATGAGCCCAGGAACCTTTTTAATGCGCCTGGCACGGGGACCAGTAACCCGCCAGTGGTGAGCCGGGCGGTAGAAGCACCTGGGGCTGGGTCACCGGCTCAGCCGTGCATGACGGACCCGCCTCGTTTGAATACTACCCTGCCTCAATATATACCGACGCCGCCGGGTCATTATTCTAACCCTTTGGATAACATGATCGCTACGGCGACATGATTGGCGGCTCTCCCAGTTGAAGGCGAGTCTCCAGCTGCGATTGAAACGCGGATGGCTAGAGAGCTTCTTCAGACAGCATTGGTGCAGCAGGAGGCTTACTCTTACAGCCGTGAGAGGATTCACTCAACCCCTCGCTCGAGTCGGAGTTACAGCAGGCACATTGACTCCCCGGCGGTCTCAAGTAGTGAACAACGCCGTAACCCGCCTCATGAACATGACCCGGCGCGCGGTGGTGCTAATGCTCGGAATTTGGTGGATCAGGGCAAAGCACGTTGGGAGGCTGAGCTGGCGACTCAGCAAGGGGATCATCAACCTTCTCTGGGTTATCCGACAACTTCGGTGGAGACAGGCGTGACCTCCAGAACCTTGGGTGTACCATGTTTAGTACCGGCTCTACGCAATGTGCGCTTGCCCAAGGATTTCAAGGGTCCCCGTAAGGTGCCTAACTACACAACTGACTTACCCCCTGAAGCATGGGTTGAGAGTTATGGGATGGCCATGGAGCTGCTGGATGTTAGTGATGATGCGTGTGCTATGTATTTTACCATGATGTTGGAGGGGACGGCCTGTACTTGGTTGAAAGGGCTGCCAGCCAACTCCATTGGATTATGGGCCGAGTTAAAAGCCCGGTTCATCTAGAATTTTAAAGATACGTGCAAGCAGCCTATGTCAATTGTGGATTTGGACACCTGTGTCCAAGAAGAGGGCGAGTCAACAACCCATTGGGTGCGCCGGGTCTCGGCTATCCTGCACTCATTGGATCACATCAATGCTGGCTTAGCAGTCTTAATGTTAGAGAAGAATTGTCGTTTTATGGCCCTTAAACAGAAGCTAGGGCGGCTCAAGCGCCACTGCGGCAACATGGGGGAGCTGATGGCGGCTCTAGTTAAGTATGCCGACTCTGATAGTACCAAGGACCCCGAGTCCAATGATGAAAAGCCGGGAAAGGGAAAGAAGAGTAGCAACCCCAAGGGGCAACATCATAACCCGACGAGTCAGTGGGGCAATGGTAAGCGCAAGGCTGATAATAATTTGGATTTTGTGGCTAATACCAACACGCAGAATAATGGTCAGCGTCGTAAGGGAAGGACACCTCCTCGGACTGGAGGGTCAAGTTTCAATCTTGAGGAGATGCTGAATCAGCCCTGCCCGAAGCATGGTACACGGGAAAGGCCGTCTACTCACCTCTGGAAGGATTGTTTCATTATGAAAGAGTACAAAAATTCCAATCTTTTCTAGGACAATCATGGGCTGGGTGGTGGCTCAGGTTCTGGCTCTCATGGTCTGAGTTATGGTGGTGGCGGTTCTAATTCCGGTTTCCAGGGCCAAGGCAATCAAGGTGGTTATAATCAACAGTCTGGTCCGGGGAATCAGCAGCAGCAATCTGGTTATCAAAGTAATCCGAAGCAACTGAGTAGTGGGCAGTACCACGTCTTCACCACGAGTTTACGCAAGCGGGATCAGAAGTTCCATAAAAGGGCTGTGAACGCCATTGAGTCGGTGGTTCCCCGTTACCCGCGATGGTTTGAGCAGCCCATTGTGTGGAGTCGTGAGGATCACCCGCCCCAGGTTGATAATCCGGGTCACTTGGCTTCGGTGGTGGCACCTCAGGTTGGAGGATACAAATTCACTAAGGTACTCATGGATGGAGGTAGCATCATTAATATCCTCTACTATGATACTTTCCGTCGTATGGGGTTGACTGACAAAAATCTTAAGCCCTCCAATACTATTTTCCATGGAGTGGTGCCTGGTAAGTCGGCGTATCCTGTAGGCAAGATCACTTTGGAAGTAGCCTTTGGGGATGAGCATGACTCCAGGGCCGAGACGCTAACCTTTGAAGTGGTCAAGATTCAAAGCACGTATCACGCTCTGTTTGGACGGCCGGCTTATGCCAAGTTCATGGCACAGCCTTGTTATGTTTATTTGCAACTCAAGATGCTGGGTTACAAGGGGACCATCACAGTGCATGGAAGCCGGAAAATAGCTTTGCAATGTGAAGAAGGGGACGCTGCTTATGCTAAGTCTGTCTGTGCAACAGAGGAATTGAAGTTCTACAAAGATAATGTTGACCCAGCAGATATGACATCTTTGAAAAAGCCAACTATAGAGCATGATCTGGTCTTGAAGTTTAAGTAGGCAGATGACACTAAGCTAGTTGATTTTGTTCCTTGCGATTCATCCAAGCAGTTCAGCATCAGTGCTAATCTGGATCCAAAATAGGAAAGCGCGCTCATCGAGTTCATCCGTGAGAACCGGGACATCTTTGCATGGAAACCTTCTGATATGCCAGGTGTACCGAGGGAACTCGCTGAGCACACTCTTAATATTGATCCGAAGTTTAAGCCGGTCAAGCAATTCCTTCATCGTTTCAATGAAGAGAGGCGCAAGGCTATTGGTGAGGAAGTAGCCCGGCTCTTGGCGGTTGGGTTCATTGTTGAAGTTTTTCATCCTGAGTGGTTGGCTAACCCGGTGCTAGTGCTTAAGAAGAACGACACTCGGTGTATGTGTGTGGATTACACAGACCTTAATAAGGCCTGTCCAGCTGATCCCTTTGCTCTCCCACGATTGATCAGGTTATTGATGCTACGGCGGGTTGTGAGCGTTTGATTTTTTTGGATGCTTATTCTGGTTATCATCAGATCAAAATGGCAGTTAAGGACCAAGAGAAAACAACTTTCCTCACTCCCTTTGGAGCCTTCTCCTATGTGTCCATGCCTTTTGGGCTCAAGAGTGCTCAGGCGACTTACCAGCGATGTGTGCAAAATTGCCTTCATGATCAGATTGGACGTAATGTTAATGCTTATGTGGATGATATTGTGGTGAAATCCAGAAAGAAGGAAACCTTGATAGATGATTTAAAAGAGACCTTTGACAATCTCCGGGTCTACAAGATGATGCTTAATCCGGCCAAATGTGTCTTCGGCATGCCAGCAGGCAAGCTCTTGGGTTTTCTTGTTTTTGATAGAGGTATTGAAGCTAACCCGGAGAAGATCAAGGCTATCACTTCTTTGACTAAACCGGCGTGTGTCAATGATGTTCAGCGTCTGGCGGGTCGTATTGCAGCATTAAGCTGGTTCATAAGCCGGTTGGGTGAGAAGGCCATCCCTCTTTACCAGATGATGAAGAAGACAGATCAGTTTGTTTGGAGTGATGCTGCTGATCAGGTGTTTGAGGCCTTGAAGAAACAATTGGCGGAGCCGCCGGTTCTTGCTTCTCCCGTCGATAAGGAGCCTTTGTTGTTATATGTGGCTGCTAATAGCCGAGCCGTCAGTGTGGCCATTGTGGTGGAAAGGAAGAATCAGGCAAGGAGCATCCGGTTCAGCGACCGGTTTACTACATAAGTGAAGTGCTTATTGAGTCCAAGCAAAGGTATCCACATTGTCAGAAGCTGGTATACGGGGTGTTCATGGCTAGCCGAAAGCTCAAGCAGTATTTTTGGGTCATCCGATCACTGTGGTTAGTTTTGCTCCCTTAGGGGATATCATCCAAAATAGAGAAGCCACAGGTCGGATAGCCAAATGGGCCATTGAGCTCGGTCCTCATGGTTTGAAGTATGTGCCTCGCACGGCCATCAAGTCTCAAGCACTGGTGGATTTTATCAATGATTGGACAGAGTTGCAGATGCCTGAGCAGAAGCTAGATAACACATATTGGACTATTCGCTTTGATGGATCCAGGTAGTTGGAGGGCTCGGGGGCTGGAGTTGTCTTGACTTCCCCACGAGGTGATAAATTTTCTTATGTTCTCCGGCTGTTGTTCCCTTGTACTAACAACGCAGCTGAGTATGAGGCCTTGCTCCATGGTCTTCGGATGGCTAAGGAGATGAACTTAAGCTGGGTGAGGTGTTTCGGCGACTCAGATCTAGTAGCTCAGCAAGTTTCTAGCACTTGGGATTCTAAGGACCCACTCATGGCGGCTTATCGCCGAGAGGTTGATGCTATTGCTGGTCATTTCAAAGGCTATCAGGTGGAACATGTTGATCGAAGGAAAAACGAAGCGGCTGATGCTTTGAGCCGGTTAGGGTCCCAGCGTAAGCCGGTGCCACCTAATACTTTCCTGGATATTCTGCGTAACCCTTCAGTCAAATTGCCCACAGAGGAAGATCTTGCTATTGATACGTCCATTTTGCATCATGCTTTTATATCGATATTTATTGCATTATGGGCTGTTATTACGCATTATGACATAATACTTATGCCTATTCTCTCTTATCTTACAAGGTTTACATAAGGAGGGAGAATGCCGTCAGCTGGAATTCTGGGCTGGAAAAGGAGCAAATATTAGAGACCTATTCTGCACAACTCCAAAAGTCCTGAAACTCCACGAAAGTTATTTTTGGAAATAATAAAAAATACTGAGCAGAAGAAATACCTGAGGGGGCCCACACCCTGGCCACGAGGGTGGGGGGCGCGCCCTACCCCCTAGGCGCGCCCCCTGCCTCGTGGGCCCCCTGTTGGCCCTCCGGTGCCCATATTCTGCTATATGAAGTCTTTCGTCCGAAGAAAAATCATAAGCAAGCTTTCGGGACGAGACTCCGCCGCCACGAGGCGGAACCTTGGCGGAACCAATCTAGGGCTCCGGCAGAGCTGTCCTGCCGGGGACACTTCCCTCCAGGAGGGGCAAATCATCGCCATCGCCATCCCCAACGCTCCTCTCATCGGGAGAGGGCAATCTCCATCAACATCTTCACCAGCACCATCTCCTCTCAAACCCTAGTTCATCTCTTGTATCCAATTCTTGTCTCTAAGTCTGGGATTGGTACCTGTAGGTTGCTAGTAGTGTTGATTACTCCTTGTAGTTGATGTTAGTTGGTTTATTTGGTGGAAGATCATATGTTCAGATCCTATATGCATATTAATACACCTCTGATTATGAACATGAATATGCTTTGTGAGTAGTTATGTTTGTTCCTGAGGACATGGGATACGTCTTGCTATTAGTAGTGATGTGAATTTGGTATTCGCTCGATATTTTGATGAGATGTATGTTGTCTATCCTGTAGTGGTGTTATGTGAACGTCGACTACATGACACTTCACCATTATTTGGGCCTAGAGGAAGGCATTGGGAAGTAATAAGTAGATGATGGGTTGCTAGAGTGACAGAAGCTTAAACCCTAGTTTATGCGTTGCTTCGTAAGGGGCTGATTTGGATCCACATGTTTCATGCTATGGTTAGGTTTACCTTAATACTTCTTTTGTAGTTGCGGATGCTTGCAATAGGTGTTAATCATAAGTGGTATGCTTGTTCAAGTAAGTACAGCACCCAAGCACCGGTCCACCCACATATCAAATTATCAAAGTACCGAACGCGAATCATATGAACGTGATGAAAACTAGCTTGACGATAATTCCCAGGTGTCCTCGGGAGCGCTTTTCTCTATATAAGAGTTTGTCCAGGCTTGTCCTTTGCTACAAAAAGGATTGGGCCACCTTGCTGCACTTTATTTACTTTTGTTACTTTTTGCTCGTTACAAATTATCCTATCACAAAACTATCTGTTACCTATAATTTCAGTGCTTGCAAAGAATACCTTGCTGAAAACCGCTTATCATTTCCTTCTGCTTCTCGTTGGGTTCGACACTCTTACTTATCGAAAGGACTACGATAGATCCCCTATACTTGTGGGTCATCAAGACTCTTTTCTGGCGCCGTTGCCGGGGAGTGAAGCGCCTTTGGTTGGTGGAATTTGGTAAGGAAAAATTTATATAGTGTGCTGAAATTTACCGTCACTTGTTACTATGGAAAGTAATCCTCTGAGGGGCTTGTTCGGGGTATCTTCACCCCGACCAGTAGAGCAAAGAGTTGCTCCTCAACCTACTGAACCTACTGAAAATGAAAATGTCTACTTTGAAATTCCTTCGGGTATGTTAGAAAAACTGCTAGCTAATCCTTTTGCAGGAGATGGAACAATGCATCCTGATGAGCACCTAATATATGTGGATGAAGTTTGTGGATTATTTAGGCTTGTAGGTGTGCCCGATGATGTCATTAAGAAGAAGGTCTTCCCTTTATCTTTGAAGGGAGATGCATTGACATGGTATAGGCTATGTGATGATATGGGATCATGGAACTACAAACGATTGAAATTGGAATTTCATCAGAAGTTTTATCCTATGCATCTTGTTCATCGTGATCGCAATTATATATATAATTTTTGGCCCCGCGAGGGAGAAAGCATTGCTCAAGCTTGGGGGAGGCTTAAATCAATGTTATATTCATGCCCCAATCATGAGCTCCCAAGAGAAATAATTATTCAAAGTTTTTATGCTCGGCTTTTTGATAACAATCGCACTATGCTCGATACTTGTGCTAGCTCTTTTATGATGAAGACTATTGAATTCAAATGGGATTTATTGGAAATAATTAAACGCAACTCTGAAGATTGGGATCTCGATGAAGTTAAGGAGTCAGGTATGACACCTAAGTTTGATTGTGTTAAATCTTTTATGGATACTGATGTTTTCCGTAAATTTAGCACTAAGTATGGACTTGACTCTGAGATAGTAGCTTCTTTCTGTGAATCTTTTGCTGCTCATGTTGATCTCCCTAAGGAGAAGTGGTTTAAGTATCATCCTCCAATAGAAGTAAAAGTAGCTGCACCTATTAAAGTTGAAGAAAAGATTATCACTTATAATGATCCTATTGTTCCTACTGCTTATGTTGAGAAACCACCTTTCCCTGTTAGGATGAAAGATCACGCTAAAGCTTCAACTGTGGTTCGTAAAAGCAATATTAGAACCTATACACCTCCTGAGCAAGTTAAAGTTGAACCTAATATTGCTATTGTTAAAGATCTCTTGTCTGATAATATTGATGGGCATGTTATTCATTTCCGTGATGAAACTGCTAGAATTGCCAAACCTTGTGGTAAAGATAAACATAGACCTGTGGTAGGCATGCCTGTTATTTCTGTTAAAATAGGAGATCATTGTTATCATGGCTTATGTGATATGGGTGCTAGTGCTAGTGCAATACTATTGACTTATACAAAGAAATTATGCATGATATTGCACCTACTGAGTTAGAAGAAATTGATGTCACAATTAAACTTGCCAATAGAGATACTATTTCACCAATGGGAATTGTTAGAGATGTTGAAGTATTGTGTGGGAAAACTAAATAAACTGCTGATTTTCTTGTTCTTGGTTCCCCACAAGATAGCTTTTGCCCCATTATATTTGGTAGACCCTTCTTGAACACTGTCAATGCTAATATAGACTGCGAAAAGGATGTTGTTACTATTGGTTTGGGTGATATGTCTCATGAGTTTAATTTCTCTAAATTTCGTAGACAACACCGTGAAGAGGAATTGCCTAGTAAAGATGAAATTATTGGTCTTGCTTCTATTGCCGCACCTCCTAATGATCCTTTGGAACAATATTTGCTAGACCATGAAAATGATATGTTTATGAATGAAAGAAGGGAAATAGGTGAAGTATTCTTTAAACAGGAACCCATCCTGAAACACAATTTTCCTGTTGAAATCCTAGGGGATCCTCCTCCACCCAAGGGTGATCCCGTGTTTGAGCTTAAACCGTTACTTGATACTCTTAAATATGCTTATCTTGATGAGAAAAAGATATATCCTGTTATTATTAGTGCTAACCTTTCAGAGCATGAAGAAGAGAGATTATTGAAAACTCTGAAGAAGCACCGCGCTGCTATTAGATATACTCTTGATGATCTTAAGGGCATTAGTCCCACTCTATGTCAACATAAAATAAATTTGGAGAAAGATGCCAAACCAGTTTGTGATCATCAATGACGGCTGAATCCTAAGATGAAAGAAGTGGTAAGAAAGGAAATACTAAAGCTCCTTGAGGCAGGTATAATTTATCCCATTGCTGATAGTCAGTGGGTAAGTCCCGTCCATTGTGTCCCTAAGAAGGGAGGTATTACTGTCGTTCCTAATGATAAAGATGAATTGATTCCGCAAAGAATTATTATAGGTTATAGGATGGTAATTGATTTCTGCAAATTAAATAAGGCTACTAAAAAAGATCATTACCCCTTACCTTTTATTGATCAAATGCTAGAAAGATTATCCAAACATACACATTTTTGCTTTCCAGATGGTTACTCTAGTTTCTCTCAAATCCTGTGTCAGCTGATGATCAATCAAAGACCACTTTTACTTGCCCTTTCGGTACTTTTGCTTATAGACGTATGCCTTTTGGTTTATGTAATGCACCTGCTACCTTTCAAAGATGCATGATGGCTATATTCTTTGGCTTTTGTGAAAAGATTTGTGAGGTTTTCATGGATGATTTCTCCGTCTATGGATCCTCTTTTGATGATTGCTTGAGCAACCTTGATCGAGTTTTGCAGAGATGTGAATAAACTAATCTTATCTTGAATTGGGAAAAGTGCCACTTTATGGTTAATGAAGGTATTGTCTTGGGGCATAAAATTTCTGAAAGAGGTATTGAAGTTGATAAAGCCAAGGTTGATGCTATTGAAAAGATGCCATGTCCCAAGGACATCAAAAGTATAAGAAGTTTCCTTGGTCATGCCGGTTTTTATAGGAGGTTCATTAAGGACTTCTCAAAAATTTCTCGACCTCTGATTAATTTATTACAAAAGGATATACCATTTGTCTTTGATGATGATTGTGTAGAAGCATTTGAAATACTTAAGAAAGCATTGATCTCTGCTCCTATTGTTCAGCCTCCTGATTGGAATTTACCCTTTGAAATTATGTGTGATGCTAGTGATTATGCTGTAGGTGCTGTTCTAGGGCAAAGAATTGATAAGAAATTAAATGTTATTCAATATGCTAGTAAAACTCTAGACAATGCTCAGAGAAATTATGCTACTACTGAAAAAGAATTCTTAGCAGTTGTATTTGCTTGTGATAAGTTCAGACCTTATATTGTTGATTCTAAAGTAACTATTCACACTGATCATGCTGCTATTAAATATCTTATGGAAAAGAAAGATGCTAAACCTAGACTTATTAGATGGGTTCTCTTGTTACAAGAATTTGATTTGCATATTATTGATAGAAAGGGAGCTGAGAACCCCCTTGCAGGCAACTTGTCTAGGTTAGAAAATGTTCTTGATGACCCACTACCTATTGATGATAGCTTTCCTGATGAACAATTAAATGTCATAAATGCTTCTCGTACTGCTCCATGGTATGCTGATTATGCTAATTACATCGTTCCTAAATTTATACCACCTAGTTTCACATACCAGCAAAAGAAAAGGTTTTTCCTATGATTTAAGACATTACTTCTGGGATGACCCACATCTTTATAAAGAAGGAGTAGATGGTGTTATTAGACGTTGTGTACCTGAGCATGAACTGACGGAGTCCTGGATTAGGGGGTCCTCGGACAGCCGGACTATATCCTTTGGCCGGACTGTTGGACTATGAAGATACAAGACTCAAGACTTCGACCCGTGTCCGGATGGGATTCTCCTTGGCGTGGAAGGCAAGCTTGGCGATGCGGATATGTAGATCTCCTCCCTTGTAACCGACTCTGTGTAACCCTAGCCCCCTCTGGTGTCTATATAAACCGGATGGTTTAGTCCGTAGGACAACAACAATCATACCATAGGCTAGCTTCTAGGGTTTAGCCTCTACGATCTCGTGGTAGATCAACTCTTGTAATACTCATATCATCAAGATCAATCAAGCAGGAAGTAGGGTATTACCTCCATCGAGAGGGCCCGAACCTGGGTAAACATTGTCTCCCCCACCTCCTGTTACCATCCGCCTTAGACGCACAGTTCGGGACCCCCTACCCAAGATCCGCCGGTTTTGACACCGACATTGGTGCTTTCATTGAGAGTTCCACTGTGCCGTCATCATAAGGCTGGATGGCTCGCCTTGTTGTCAAGGACAACATCACCTCTGGGGGAGCCCTGGCTGTAGGCCAAACTCTTCGACTAGGCGGTTTCGTCATGACCGCCTGTTCGGCCGTTGCGCCGATGATGACTTCTCGGGTCATCAAAAATAGCCTCCACGTCGGCTCGGGACTTGCCGAGTAGTTGGATCCAATAGAGCTCTCTTCCTTGAACGAGCTCTTGGATCGCATCACCGCTTTGGGAGTCGCTACGGACTATGATCAGACCAGGCTTAAACCCGACCAAAGGGAGATTAACTCCCTGCCGGTCACCCATATGATAGCGGTGGTGGAGGAGCAATGCGGCGATTCTTCCTCTATCTTGAGGACAAACTATGTCCGGATTCCCGAGCTCTCCGAGCCGGATACCCATCTACGGGTGGACATCGCCCAAACCCTGAACCTAGAATCAGGCAGCGGGCCAGACCTATTGGGCAACATCCCAGAGACCGAACTGCCAAGATCGGAAACTCCTCCGCCCTGGGTCTTAGATCAGGTCAAGGTTCGGACTTAAATCCACCGACCCACCCAGATATAAACGATCTTTCCCACATTAGACAAGAGCCCAAGGAAATAGTACACCACTATTGGGCCAGATTCCTCCTTGTAATGAACAAGGTCAAGGACTGTCGCGAGGAAGACGCAATTTCATTCTTCTGCAATAATTGCACGGACAAGGGAATCCTCAACGCCATAAGTCACCGTGACATAGCACACTTCGCTGACTTGGCGGCCATAGTACGGAAGTACTGTGCGCTGGAAAGCGCCTGGAAAACCCAAACAAAATTTTGGGATCCTCCGGCTCTGACAAAACCCCCAGTCCGAACTAAAAGGGTGCACTCTCGTAAGTCGCCCGACCCAATTACAAAGAAGTAAAAGCCCACTACAGGGCGTGGAACCGTATTGGAGGGATGGCTTAATGGGCCATGCAAAATTCACAGTACATCGGATACCATACCAACACATAGCCTTAGAGCATGTTGGGCACTCCGGTAGGTGGCCAAGAGCGGTGAGGATCTCCTCATTAACAATACCGCAGAGCACCATCCCGTGGAAAACAACAATATAGTATTGACAGTCTTTGAGACCTTCGCCTCAAACAATAGGCGTAAGCGAGCACTCCGCAGCCTTGCCGAAGTCTGCCACGTGGCAGCAATAAATCCATGGAGCGATACGACTATCACCTTCAATGCCAGTGACGAACCTAAATTCCGAACAGCCCGAGCACCAGTCGCCTTGGTCCTTAGTCCAATTGTGGACGGCTTCCGGCTTACTAAAGTGCTCATGGACGGCGGCAGCGGATTAAACCTCATCTATGAGGAGACTCTTCAAAAAATGGAAATAGACAGAAACCGCATTGAGCAAAGCAGCACGACCTTCAGAGGAATCATCCCTAGCCGGGAGGCACGACGTGCTGGGAAAATCACACTAGATGTGGTATTCGGCACGCCGGAGAATTATAGGTCCGAAGAAATCACATTCCAAGTGGCCCCGTTCAATAGAGGATACCACGCCCTTCTAGGGCGGGAGGCATTCACAATCTTCCAAGCCATGCCCCATTACGGGTACATGAAGCTCAAAATGCCCGGGCCCAATGGAATCATCACTCTAGCTAGTGATCCGGACATAGAACTCCGCGCCAAAAACAAAACAGCCGCACTGGCCCTCGAGGCGTTATCCGAAGCCCTCGCGGCCGAGGAATTAACTGCGCTGCGCTCTACAGTGGACAGGGACGACGTGATACTCGACAAAAGATCCAAGTCCACCTCTTTTAAACCAGCGGATGAAATAGTCAAATTCCAAGTCCACCCAACGGACCATACAAAAACAGCATCCACTGGGGCACAGTTAAACCCCGCTGTAGACGCCGCACTACGGGAGTTCTTGCGCGAGAATTGGGACATATTCGCCTGGCATCCTTCAGACATGCCAGGAATCCCACGCATACTGGCTGAGCATAGCCTTAATATTCTAAAGGGATTCAAGCTGGCCAAGCAGACTCTTTGGCGTTTCTCTGAACCTAAGCGACAAGCCATGGGAGAGGAGCTAGCCAAGTTACTGGAGGCCGGATTCATTAGAGAAATAAAACATCCGGACTGGCTAGCAAACCTGGTGATGGTACCAAAGAAGGATAAATCCTGGCGCCCATGTGTCGATTTCAAGGACCTTAACAAGGCTTGCCCCAAGGATCCCTTCCCCCTCCCCCGCATCGATCAAATTATAGACGCTACTGCAGGACATGACTCATTGTGTTTCCTCGACGCATACTCCGGATACCATCAAATCAAGATGGCGGAGTCCGACCAAGCCGCAATGGCATTTATCACCCCATACGGCCCCTTCTGTTTTAACACCATGCCTTTCGGGCTTAAGAACGCCGGTGCAACCTATCAACGCATGATTCAGACATGCCTGGAAACACAGATCGGCAAAACAGTGGAGGCATACGTAGACGATGTGGTCATTAAAACCAGACACGTCAAATCCTTAATAGACGACTTGAGGCTCACGTTCGACAATCTCCGAACATACGACATCAAGCTCAATCCGGAAAAATGCGTTTTCGGCGTGCCCGCCGGAAAGCTCCTGGGATTCATCGTCTCCAGTAGAGGAATCAAAGCAAATCCGGCTAAAATCCGAGCTCTGTCATAGTTGGCTATCCCAACAGACCTCAAGCAAATTCAGAAATTAACTGGATGCGTGGCAGCCTTAAGCCGCTTTATCTCCCGAATAGGAGAAAAGGCACTACCCCTTTATCGCCTTATTCGGCGCACCGAACACTTCGAGTGGATGGGTGCAACCACGGCCGGATTGGAACAAATAAAAGCCATCCTGGCCACCAACCCAATCTTGGCCGCGCCAAATGTCGGCGAACCGATGCTGTTATATATAGCGGCAACTCACCAAGTTGTAAGCACAGTGCTCGTCGTCGAACGAGAGATGGACGGACATAAATTCCCACTTCAAAAGCCGGTATACTATGTATCCACTGTCCTCACTCCATGCAAATCACGGTACCCACATTATCAAAAGATAGCATACGCGGTATTCATGGCATCCCGGAAATTACGACACTACTTTCAAGAGTGTTGAACTACGGTGGCCTCAGAAGTACCACTCAATGACATAATTAATAACCACGATGCCACGGGCTGGATTGCTAAATGGGCTATCGAGCTCCTCCCGTTCAACATAACATATAAACCACGGCGAGCCATTAAGTCACAAGTACTGGCCGATTTCGTCGCCGAATGGACGGAAGCCGAACTCCCTAAAGAGTACGGCGCGTACTCCAATTGGGCCATGCACTTTGACGGTTCAAAGATGCTGGCGGGTCTGGGCGCAGGCGTCGTCCTGACATCCCCCACCGGAGATACAGTCCACTACGTACTCCAAATATTATACACTGACTCCAACAATGCAGCAGAATATGAGGCCCTGTTGCATGGCCTCCGGATAGCAGTCTCCATGGGCATTCAATGCCTAGAGGTGCGTGGGGATTCGAATCTCGCAATATCTCAAATAAATGGAGACTTCGATGCCAAGGACCCAAAAATGGCGGCTTACCGCAACGCCGTCCTCAAAATGTCAGCTCGGTTCGAGGGGCTCGAATTCCACCATGTGGTCCGAGAAAACAATCAAGCGGCGAACGTCCTCGCCCGCATCAGCGCTAAGTGCGACCCTGTCCCACCCAATATCTTCTTGGAAAGGCTGTTTAAGCCATCCGTGGTATGGGAAGGAGAGACCGGCAACAACAGTCCGGACTTGGCCACAACACCAGATACCGAACACTCTGATGTAATCGGAGGCTCCGCCACCGAAATAACACCTTCTGCCCACGTGATTATGGCTATCATCGCCCCGTGGACAGAACCTTTCCTGGCCTACCTAACTAGGCAGGAACTACCTGAGGACCCAAACGAGACACGTTGCATTGTGCGGCGGTCTAAAGCCTACAAGGTCCACGAGGGAGAGCTTTATAAGAAAAGCGCTACCGGAGTCCTTCAAAGGTGCATCTCCGAAGAGGAAGGACGGCAACTTTTGGCAGAAATTCATGCTGGACTCGACGGTCACCACGCCGCAGCTCGGGCCCTTGTAAGCAAGGCCTTCCGTACAGGTTTCTACTGGCCGACGACCCGAGCAGACGCACAGGACCTCGTCCAACGTTGCGTCGGTTGCCAGCCTTTTGCAAACCAAAGCCATATGCCGCCTACCGCTCTCCAAACAATCCCCATTACTTGGCCCTTTGCGGTCCGGGGGCTTGATATGGTCGGACCCCTTAAAGGGGGAAGCCATAAGAAAAAATACTTATTGGTCATGGTGGATAAATTCACCAAATGGATAGAAGCCAAACCAGTTAAAACAGCCGAATCCGGACCAGTGATAGACTTCATATCTGGGGTTGTACACCGTTATGGCGTCCCCCACAGCATCATCACTGATAACGGCTCGAACTTCACAGCCGACGAGGTAAGACTTTGGTGCAGCAACATGGGCATCAAGCTCGATTATGCTTCTGTCTATCACCCGCAAACTAACGGTCAAGTCGAGCGAGCAAATGGTCTTATCATGAGCGGCATTAAACCCAGATTAGTGCGGTCCTTAACGGAATCAAACACGCACTGGGTAGAGGAGCTCGACTCCGTACTATGGGGGCTGCGGACCACGCCGAATCGCACTACCGGATACACACCGTTTTTTATGGTGTACGGCGCAGAGGCGGTATTGCCCTGCCACATAATTCATGACTCGCCTCGAGTGCGCATGTATGAAGAGAAAGAAGCCGAGCTTGATCGGCAGGACAGTTTGGACGCACTGGAGGAGGAGCGTGACGTGGCAAAAGCCCGTTCCGCATTCTATCAGCAACAGGCTCGAAGGTACCAAAGCAGAGAAGTATGGGCCAAAACTTATAACGTTGGCGAACTCGTTCTACGCCTACCGGAGATGGAAAAGAACAAGCTCAAGCCCAAATGGGAAGGTCCCTTCATTGTTGACCAAGTTCTGACCGGTGGAGCGTACCGTCTGCGGGATGCATCGGACAATCGACTCGAGCCAAACCCATGGAACGCAGCCAGACTCTGAAGGTTCTACGCCTAGTGCCGGACTCTATGTTCGTCTCCTTACCTCCGTCAATCTTTTACGTATCCGTTATCTGTCTTTTATCTCTTTCTTTTTTCCCTTCTCTTCAAGGCCTTAAAAGGCTAAATTGTGTCTTGACTACGCAATCTTGACGCGCTAACCGCGCTCATTATACTTGGGGGCTTCTTATAGAGAAGCTTAATATAACTATTTTCCCGGCTCTATGCCCCACACATGTGTTATTCTTCCACATGTACCTTTTTTCTCCATTATATGCATTGATATGACTTAAGTTTTGGCCAAGCTGGGTTGCCTGGCTCTTGTGTTTATGCCCTACGTTCCAGTTAATTCGGCTAGGGCATAAGGGGAGCACCACTGCGATTGTTACTGCCGGGTCAGCCGGATGTGTACATCAGACTGGGTGAAGCCGAAAGCTAGCGTTCTTAAGGGAATACTCGGTCGGTGAACAAAAGATGACTTTTATTTATTTTAATACATGCCCCCAGATGTTTATAGCCTGCGTCTCTTTTCGCAGTTCGGACATGCACATTAGGGCATGCGTACCCAGGGAAAGGAACCCTTAACGGAACTATTCTCCCTGGAAGATGTTTCTTACTATCCATGTAATATAACATAGCTAGTTGGGTACTTGTATGTTCAAGCACTTATGACCCCTACGTCTGGTTTCCACACATACCCCGGTTTTTACATAACTGAGCGGGTATTCGGATACACTCCGGACTGTCGGGTCCAGAGGTTGAAGAGAAAAGGTTCGCCATGACAAATGATTTACAATCCGGCTAGGGACAATACATGTCACTTGAAGTACACAGTCACTTAGACTGACTAAATTCTTCTTCTATACCATCCAACAGGCTGTCTAGCCTACAATCCTGTTGGGAATACTTTGCGGCTAATTCTACTTGGTCATACACCAAACTGACGGGGATCTCTTTCCCATCGGGCCCACAGGTCCGACCTCGGCCATGTGGTTTGGGTCAGCCTTGATATATCGGGTCTTCACCATGGCCCGGGCTTCCCCTGCACCTTGTCGACAGGCTGATATCTTCCATAATCGGAAGTGCCGCCGCGCTCCCTTGAGCTTCTCTACGAGCTCCCCCATGCCTCCTGGCAGGGAGGCGGATGGCCACAAGGCTTGGGCAATGCCCTGCATCACCTGCCGAACTTGTTCGTGCAGTTGTGAGAGTTCTGGCAGAAGATCACCTGCAGACCTGGGCATTTCCTCTGCGGGACGACCCGTCAGCATACCTACAGATATAACTCTGTTAGCCGATTTCTTCGTTGAACTCTTTAAAAGTTCGTTCAAGCACTTACTGAAAATGCCGCGTCAAAGCCTCTTATTCTCCTTTACGGAGTCAGCAAGCTGGGCCCGAACATCTTTCAGTTCCACGCCCAGCTAGATATTGGCGTCTTGGAGATTGTTTTTCTCCCGCCTAACCTTTTTAAGCACGCGCTGACCAGCCTTTAGCTGTCGTTGAGTATGCGGCTCATTCCCTATCACGACCTCCGGATTCACTCTGGAGTCATCTGCATAATCTATTGTTAGATTTGCATGCATGCCGAATACTATCTGGTACCTGTCATTCTTTGCAATAGAGACAAGTGTTACCAGAGGGGGCCTTCTCGGACTCCTTCAGTGCAGCAACTGCGGCCCGTAGCTGGGCTTTGCACTCTTCCATCTCTTGAGACAATTGGGTATTCTTCTTTTTAAGAACCTGCACAAATAATGATCCTTAAATCAGTTGTGTCAACTGTTTCAAGTCTCAGGGGCTACTGATATATATATAATTATCAGATTTCCTTACCCGTATATCCTTTACATAGTGGTCCGTGGCTCTGGCAAGACCATTTTGAGCAGCACGGATGTATGCGTCTCCCGAGTCGAAGGCATCAAACGCCTCTTGGGAGAAACAAGCGTCACAGAGTACGGCCCGGCGACGCCTGTGATTCATAGCGCTCTCCACTTCGGAATTTGTAGCGGATAGCCTATCCGCATCCTCTGTAGGAGGAACATCCGGCGTTCGCCCCATGTTAGCATCCGCCTCTATGTCTGGCTCTGGAGCCCGACTGGTGGAGGCGTGACCGGCAGCCTTTCCGGATATAGTCTGGCGAGTGTTTTTCCTACTAGGAAACATGGACGTTATTATATTTTAAAAGACGACAACCATGGAGCGGGGTTTTGTTTCATACCTCTGCAACGGCGTCTCAGTCCTGACCGCCTTCCTTTTAAGCCTACCCGGCTTCGGTGCCCCTTGTTGGTAAGTCACAGCGGGTTCGGCATGGCATCTCGAGGGCCTTCCCTGTAAGACACCATATGTGTGCAATAGGTGAAGTGCAGAAAAGGGGATCCTTCTTGGAAGTTGGGACTCCGGTTTTACTTACATGCGACGCAGGGAGTAGTCTAGGATAACCGGCTATGATGGCCACCATGGCATCATCGCAGCTCAATTGATAGAACGTCCTGTCAATCAGCTCCACAAATATGTCCGGATCCTCTTCGAGTCCGGGGTCGAGGGCCCGGTCAGGGTCCTCTGGTTGTGGAGGCGGGCTGTGGACCTCCCTCACAGCTTTTCGCAGCTCCTGCTATGAAATAGCAAGGTAAATATTCATGACAAAGAATGCGGTAAGGTCTGGAGTAAAAAGTAGCAGCTCACCCAGCTTGGGGGTTGTACATGGAGAACCCATCCCATGGCTTGATACGGATGAACTCCTCTTCCTCTCCTTTGTATAAACCGGACAGTATTTTCGCTAAAGCAGCGACGGAGTCCGGACCTTTACGACCGCAGCGGGTGGCATCGTCTTCTCCATTGAAGTGCCACATAGGGTGCCCACGATATTGAAGTGGCTGCACCCCCCGCATTATACATATGGACATAACCTCGACTATTGTCAATCCTGATTTGGCCAGCGTTTGTATCTGGCCCATCAGGTAAAGGACCTCTCTGTTATCTTCCTCCTGGGGGCTCCGAGGGCTCCAGCTGCGGCGTTTCTTCAAAGGAGCGTTATTAAACTCAGGAAGGCCCATCCGAACAGGGTCCAGAAGTTGGACGTCCTCCATATAAAACCACTCCGAAGGCCAATCTTCGGACGTCTTCTTCGGAGTACCGGACATATATCCGGTCCCGACGATGCGCCATATCTCGGCTTCGCCCACTTGATATATCGACCCCTCTTGTGTACGGGGTACGAGGCAGAACAACCTCTTCCATAGCTCGAAATGAGCTTCGCAGCCCAGAAACAGCTCGCAAAAGGCAACATAGCCAGCGATGTGTAATATGGAGGCAGGAGTAAAATTGTGCAGCTGGAGGCCGTAGAACTCCAGGAGCCCGAGGAGGAATGGATGAATTGGAAATCCAAGCCCTCTTAATAAGTAAGGGACAAGGCATACCCGCCCCCCCTTGGATGGGTCAGGAAAGCTCTCCACTTGCTCCCCGCCATTGTAGGTGGCAAGCCCGGCTCGAACGGGGACCATATACGCTGGAGGGAGAAATCCCCGGGTCTGTAACTCTACTAATTGACTGTGCGGGACGGAACACTTCTTCCAATTGCCGGGCCTAGGGCTACGGGAGAGAGGAGGAGCTGCGACGACCGGCCATGTTGGAATGGATTTTTTCCGGGCACGCTCCGATGGATACTCGCTGCGGGAGGATGGTGTGATCTGGATCTAAGAATCCCCGTCTCTTTAATAGATGATTTACTCGCGTGGCTTGGGTGGCAAATGTCAAAATGCCCCGGCTTCTCGCATTCGCTCGACACGTGGAAGATAGCCATTATTAGGCGCGGAAGCCAAAGAGTGCAACATTTATGGGAAGCCGGACACTACTCAACAGGTATTCAGAATTTGGAGAAGAACCCGCCTTGCAATGCCGAAGACAATCTGCGCGCCGGACTCATCGCCATTGAAGCCTGGTTCGGGGGCTAATGAGGGAGTCCTGGATTAGGGGGTCCTCGGACAGCCGGACTATATCCTTTGGCCAGACTGTTGGACTATGAAGATACAAGACTCAAGACTTTGACCCATGTCCGGATGGGACTCTCCTTGGCGTGGAAGGCAAGCTTGGCGATGCGGATATGTAGATCTCCTCCCTTGTAACCGACTCTGTGTAACCCTAGCCTCCTCCGGTGTCTATATAAACCAGAGGGTTTAGTTTGTAGGACAACAACAATCATACCATAGGCTAGCTTCTAGGGTTTAGCCTCTACGATCTCGTGGTAGATCAACTCTTGTAATACTCATATCATCAAGATCAATCAAGCAGGAAGTAGGGTATTACCTCCATCGAGAGGGCCCGAACCTGGGTAAACAGTGTGTCCCCCGCCTCCTGTTACCATCCGCCTTAGACGCACAGTTCGAGACCCCCTCCCCGAGATCCGCCGGTTTTGACACCGACATGAACAGGAACAGATCCTACGCAGGTGTCACTCCGAAGCTTATGGAGGACACCACGCTGGAGATAGAACTGCACATAAGGTATTGCAATCCGGTTTTTATTGGCCTACTCTCTTCAAGGATGCCCGTAAGTTTGTTTATCTTGTGATGAATGCCAAAGAATTGGTAATATTAGTAGACGTCAAGAAATGCCTATGAAATATTCACTTTTTATTGAACCATTTGATGTTTGGGGCTTTGATTATATGGGACCTTTTCCTGCCTCTAATGGATACACACATATTTTAGTTGCTGTTGATTACGTTACTAAGTGGGTAGAAGTTATTCCAACTAGTACTGCTGATCATAACACATCTATTAAAATGCTTAAAGAAGTCATTTTTCCGAGGTTCGGAGTCCCTAGATATTTAATGACAGTTGGTGGTTCACAATTTATTCATGGTGCTTTCCGTAAAATGCTTGCTAAGTATGATGTTAATCATAGAATTGCATCTCCTTATCACCCGCAGTCTAGTGGTCAAGTAGAATTGAGCAACAGAGATCTCAAATTAATTTTCCAAAAGACTGTTAATAGATATAGAAAGAATTGGTCCAAGAAACTTGATGATGCATTATGGGCCTATAGAACTGCATATAAAAATCCTATGGGTATGTCTCCGTATAAAATGGTTTATGGAAAAGCATGTCACTTACCTCTCGAACTAGAACATAAGGCTTATTGGGCTATTAAAGAGCTCAACTATGATTTCAAACTTGCCGGTGAGAATAGGTTATTTGACATTAGCTCACTTGATGAATGGAGAACCCAAGCTTATGAGAATGCCAAATTGTTTAAAGAAATGGTTAAAAGATGGCATGACAAAAGAATACAAAAGCGTGAGTTTAATGTAGGTGACTATGTATTGCTATACAACTCTCGTTTAAGATTTTTTCCAGGAAAACTTCTTTCTAAATGGGAAGGCCCTTACGTTATCGAGGAGGTCTATCGTTCCGGTGCCATGAAAATCAACAGCTTCGAAGGCACAAATCCGAAGGTGGTGAATGGTCAAAGAATCAAACATTACATCTCAGGTAATCCTATAAATGTTGAAACCAATTTTATTGAAACCGTGACCCCGGAAGAATACATAAGGGACACTTTCCGGAACGTTTCAGACTCCGAAAAGGAATAGGTATGTGGTACGGTAAGTAAACCGTCTCCAAAATAGTTCTAATGGCAATTTTTCTTCGTTTTGGAATATTTAATAAAAATAGAAAAATAAGAAGCAGTCTGGGAAGGACACGAGGCCTCCACGAGGGTGGACGGCGCGCCCTACCCTACTGGGCGCGCCCCCCTACCTCGTGGGCACCTCGTGCGCTCTCCGGACTCCCTTTTCTTGCACGATACACATTTTGGTCAGTAAAAATTCATTATATATTCTCCCAAAGGTTTTGACTCCCGCGTCACGCAATTGTCCTCTGTTCTTGTTTCGAGCTGTTTTCTGTCAGGGTTGTCAAGGCCAGGCATCATGTCGTCCCCTCCTCCAACAATTGTGACAACGATGCTTGGCTAATGAAGATAGAGCTGAATTGGGAAGAATCCATGGAGATCAACAAGGATGAAGGGATCAAGAAGGCCACGGAGGACCAAGCTCCTGAAGACAACCTTCAACTTGATCACAATCTTCTTACCCCAACTGAAATTGAAGCTTTCAAGATGATTGAGTTAGCTCGTATACAAAACAAGTATCTCACACGTGAAAATATTTTGTTGAAGGAGCATATCGTTGCACTCAAGGGCATTATCCGCAAGTTGGAGGACCTCTTACGCTTGATGTGCGACTATCCATCATCACCTCCACCTTCTTCACCAGCAAAGGAGACATAATCATATGGGTATGGGCACTCCCCTTGGCAACTGCCAAGCTTGGGGGAGGTGCCCTGGTATCGTATCACCATCACACTCCTATCTTTACCATTTTTCTTAGTTCGATCCTTTTAGTAGTATCTTGATCTAGTAGAATAAAGTTTTTAGTATGATCTAGTTTTGAGTTTTGCTTTATGATCTTTCTATGTAATCGAGTCCATGAGCTACATAATAAAGATTAGTGTTGAGTCAAGGGCTTGATTATTTTGCCATGATCTTGAGTGAATAAAAGAAAATAGAAAAGAAAAAAAAGATCATATTGACCTTATGAAGAGTAATGACTTCACATATAAGGAGTATGATGATTAAAAATTGTTGAGAGTTGACAAACATAGTTATGGTCATCGTTGCAATTAATAGGAAATAATAAAGAAAGAGAGGTTTCACATATAAATATACTATCTTGGACATCTTTTATGATTGGGAGCACTCATTAAAATATGACATGCTAAAGAGTTATTGTTGGACAAGGAAGACAACGTAATGAGTTATGTTTTCTTATATCTGAGATAAAGTATATTGTCATGGATCATCCAACATGTTGAGCTTGCCTTTCCCCCTCATGATAGCCAAATTCTTTGCACCAAGTAGAGATACTACTTGTGCTTCCAAAAACCCTTAAACCAGTTTTGCCATTAGAGTCCACCATATCTACCTATGGATTGAGTAAGATCCTTCAAGTAAGTTGTCATCGGTGCAAGTAATAAAAATTGCTCTCTAAAAATGTATGATTGATTGGTGTGGAGGAAATAAGCTTTATACGATCTTGTGATGTGGAAGAAATAAAAGTGATGGACTGCATAATAAAGGTTCATATCACAAGTGGCAATATAAAGTGACGTTCTTTCGCATTAAGATTTTGTGCATCCAACCCTGAAAGCGCATGGCAACCTCTGCTTCCCTCTGCGAAGGGCCTACCTTTTATGTTTATCTTCTACCTTATGCAAGAGTCATGGTGATCTTCACCTTTCCTTTTTACATTTTATCCTTTGGCAAGCACAGTATGTTGGAAAGATCCTGATATATATATATATATCTAATTGGATGTAAGTTAGCATAAGTTATTATTGTTGACATTACCCTTGAGGTAAAAGGTTGGGAGGCGAAACTATAAGCCCCTATCTTTCTCTGTGTCCGATTAAAACTCCGTAACCACAAGTATTGCGTGAGTGTTAGCAATTATGAAAGACTAAATGATAGTCGAGTATGTGGACTTGCTAGAAAGCTCTGACATAGACTCTTTCTGATGTTATGATAAATTGCAATTCCCTCAATGACTGAGATTATAGTTTGTTAGTTCTTAATAAAGTTTCTGATTCATACTTTGCATTGTGAATAGATTATTACTTGAGCATAAGAAATCATATGACATTATCCATATATGTTGCTGATATGAGAATAATCATGATGCCCTCATGTCCGTATTTTATTTTATCGACACCTCTACCTCTAAACATGTGGACATATTTATCGTTATCGGCTTCCGCTTGAGGACAAGCGAGGTCTAAGCTTGGGGGAGTTGATACGTCCATTTTGCATCATGCTTTTATATCAATATTTATTGCATTATGGGCTGTTATTACGCATTATTACATAATACTTATGCCTATTCTCTCTAATCTTACAAGGTTTACATAAGGAGGGAGAATGCCGGCATCTGGAATTCTGGGCTGGAAAAGGAGCAAATATTAGAGACCTATTCTGCACAACTCCGAAAGTCCTGAAACTTCACGAAAGTTATTTTTGGAAATAATAAAAAATACTGAGCGGAAGAAATACCTGAGGGGGCCCACACCCTGGCCACGAGGGTGGGGGCGCCCCCTACCCCCTGGGCGCGCCCCCTGCCTCGTGGGCCCCCTATTGGCCCTCCGGTGCCCATCTTCTGCTATATGAAGTCTTTCGTCCAAAGAAAAATCATAAGCAAGCTTTCGGGACGAGACTCCGCGGCCACAAGGCGGAACCTTGGCGGAACCAATCTAGGGCTCCGGCAGAGCTGTCCTGCCGGGGACACTTCCCTCCGGGAGGGGGAAATCATCGCCATCGTCATCACCAACGCTCCTCTCATCGGGAGAGGGCAATATCCATCAACATCTTCACCAGCACCATCTCCTCTCAAGCCCTAGTTCATCTCTTGTATCCAATTATTGTCTCTAAGTCTGGGATTGGTACCTGTAGGTTGCTAGTAGTGTTGATTACTCCTTGTAGTTGATGCTAGTTGGTTTATTTGGTGGAAGATCATATGTTCAGATCCTATATGCATATTAATACTCCTCTGATTATGAACATGAATATGCTTTGTGAGTAGTTACGTTTGTTCATGAGGACATGGGATAAGTCTTGCTATTAGTAGTCATGTGAATTTGGTATTCGTCCGATATTTTGATGAGATGTATGTTGTCTATCCTCTAGTGGTGTTATGTGAACGTCGACTACATGACACTTCACCATTATTTGGGCCTAGAGGAAGGCATTGGGAATTAATAAGTAGATGATGGGTTGCTAGAGTGACAGAAGCTGAAACCCTAGTTTATGCGTTGCTTCGTAAGGGGCTGATTTGGATCCACATGTTTCATGCTATGGTTAGGTTTACCTTAATACTTCTTTTGTAGTTGCAGATGCTTGCAATAGGGGTTAATCGTAAGTGGGATGCCTGTTCAAGTAAGGACAGCACCCAAGCACCGGTCCACCCACATATCAAATTATCAAAGTACCGAACGTGAATCATATGAACGTGATGAAAACTAGCTTGACGATAATTCCGATGTGTCCTCGGGAGCGCTTTTCTCTATATAAGAGTTTGTCCAGTATTGTCCTTTGCTACAAAAAGGATTGGGACACCTTGCTGCACTTTATTTACTTTTGTTACTTGTTGCTCGTTACAAATTATCCTATCACAAAACTATCTGTTACCTATAATTTCAGTGCTTGCAGAGAATACCTTGCTGAAAACCGCTTATCATTTCCTTCTGCTCCTCGTTGGGTTCAACACTCTTACTTATCGAAAGTACTATGATAGATCCCCTATACTTGTGGGTCATCAGCTATTCCTGACCCGGAAGCACAATTGGTGGCGGTTCTTCATGCTATTCCTGATTGGACAGTTCCCTATTTGGCTTATATGACCCGGGGTGAGTTACCAGAGGATGAAACTTTGGCCAGGCAAATAACCCGATGGTCTAAGTCAATGACCATTGTTAATGGGGATTTGCATCATCACAGTGTCACATGGGCATTTCAACGTTGTGTTTCTCCTGAGGAGGGCTGTGAGATTTTACGAGAGATTCATGAAGGAGATTGTGGTCATCATGCCGGCTCAAAGTCTCTTGTAGCCAAGGCTTTCCATCATGGATTTTATTGGTTGATGGCTCATGCTGATGCAGAGGATTTGGTCAGTAAATGTGATGGATGTCAGAAATTTTCACAACGAGCTCATGTGCCGGCTCAAGAATTGAGGATGATTCCAATTGCTTGACCGTTTGCAGTTTGGGGGCTCGATATGGTTGGACCTTTCAAAAGGTCCAAGGATGAAAAGACTCACCTTTTGGTGCCGATTGACAAATTTACGAAATGGGTGGAAGCAGAGCTGGTTAGTAAGTGTGATGCAGCGACGGCGGTTCAATTCATCAAAAAAGGTGATTTTCCGTTTTGGCTTTCCCCATAGCATTATAACTGATAATGGCACTAATTTATCCAAGGGTGCTATGAAAGAGTTTTGTCAATGAGAGCATATCCGGCTTGACGTATCATCGGTGGCTCACCCCCAGTCTAATGGTCAAGCTGAGAGAGCCAATCAAGAAATCCTGAGAGGCATCAAGCCCCGACTTATGGTCCCTTTGTAGAGGACGCTGGGTTGTTGGGTGGAGGAATTAACCTGAGTGTTATGGAGTATCAATACTACCCCCAACAGATCTACGGGTTACACGCCTTTCTTCATGGTTTACGGAGTAGAGGCGGTTCTCCCTAGTGACATCCATCACGACTCGCCTCGCGTGGCAGCTTATGTTGAAGCTGACAATGAAAAAGCACATCAGAATGCACTTGACTTGTTAGATGAGGAGCGTGACCTTGCGGCGGCTCGTTCAGCGATTTACTAACAAGATCTGTGCCGTTATCACAGCCGCCGGGTTAAGACCAGAACCTTTCAAGAAGGTGACTTGGTGCTCCGGCTTATCCAGGATCAAACTGATATGCACAAGCTATCCCCACCTTGGGAAGGACCCTTTGTGGTCAGCAAGAATCTGAACAATGGATCATACTACCTTGTCGATGTTTGAGACCACAAGGACTCACGCACGTCGGAGGAGGAGACCCGCCGGCCGTGGAATATTGCTCATCTTCGGCCTTATTACACCTGAGCCACCGGCTCTTGTGATGTACATATTTTGACAATGTATATATTATGATGAATAAAATAAATCCGGCATCCCTGATAAAGCAGTGCCTCTATTGTTTCATTTCTGATAATAATGAGTCTTTATGGACACTTCATATGGTCACTTGGGGGCTTTCTACTCATTGAGCATAGCTATGCTTACCCTTTTGATCTGGCTTATACGCCACGGTTACAAAACGCTTGGGGGCTTCCTGCTCATTGAGCATAGCTATACTACCCTTTGATCCGACTTACAGGCTGGGCTGTAAACATCACTTGGGGGATTCCTGTTCAAACATAGGTGTATTCACCAAAGAGAACATAGCGTCACTACCCACTTAACTGGCTTGGAACACCAGGTATATTCACCAAAGTTTCCAGGTTATCTTGTTCAAACATAGGTGTATTCACCAAAGAGGACATAACCTTTTTAAGCGTGGAATGCCATGTGTATTCACCAAAACTTTCCAGGTTATCTTGTTCAAACATAGGTGTATTCACCAAAGAGGACATAACCTTTTTCAGGCTTGGAAGCCAGGTGTATTCACCTAAAAACCCAGGTTATCCTGCCTTTTTAAGTCTGCCACTCCGCCCAGGTAATCCTGGAATGACCCGCCGTACTTTTGACAGTCAATCTTATACAAGACCCTGAACTTGTCAAAGTTAAAATGATGATTGGTCATGTGAGGCCCGGCTTATAAGGTTTAAAAGGTTTAACTCAGCGGCTGTGCGGCCCATGAAAGCACTTGAGATTTAGGCTTGGCGGCCTATGAAAGCCTTGTTTTTTCTGATTTATTATTTCTATTTCAACATTTTTTTGGGTTCTTCTTTGTACCATATTGACATATGGTTTAAAACGATTCAGGCCATGTAGCCTCAATCTCCATGGCTCATATTTGAGTATATCCGTGGTTTGTGATAACCCGGTTTGGCTTTGGACTATAAGTCGCCAGTATATGATGATGTCAAATACTTGGAAGTGTTGTGCTCTAAGATTTGGGATATTACCCCTTGTTGCATACGGCGTTGTAAGCCGGCAGTATAGGACAATTAAACAGGGAATTATGTGATCAATCTTTTGGGTTGTCACCCTTACTGCGATGGTATGCTAAGTCGGCGGTGTATCACAGGTATGATATTTTTGTTATAATTATATAGGGCCATGATTAAACCGGCCCTGGTTATGGACTGTCTTTAGTCACCAGTGGTTTTTATAGGGTATTGTGACCCGTCCTGCGGTAAGCCGCCCGGATCCTTGTCATATGTTTGTGTGTAGGTACAATAAATAATCTGGCGCACACAGTTGATGAAATCATAAACATAAGTGGCAGATCTTCAACTTGACAGATCAGTAGTATCATACAAAACAAAACATGCACGATGGCATGGCAGATCAAGAGTTTAACTAGCCTATTACAAAGGCATCTGATGCCCCAAAGGAATAATTGTCTTACCAGTTTCACAGAAAGTAGATGCTAAGCCAACCTACGGCTTATGAATCTTGGCCTTGCTGAGGTGAAGGTTGTGGATCGTCCAGCACCGGTTCATCTTCCTCCTCTTCACGACACTATGGTTAGAATTTATTCTTAATACTTTTCTCGTAGTTGTGGATGCTTGTGGGAGGGTTAATCATAAGTAGGAGGTTTGTTCAAGTAAGAACAACACCTAAGCACCGGTCCACCCACATATCAAATTATCAAAGTAGCGAACACGAATTAAACCAACATGATGAAAGTGACTAGATGAAATTCCCGTGTACCCTCAAGAACACTTTGCTTATCATAAGAGACCGTTTTGGCCTGTCCTTTGCCTCAAAAAGATTGGGCTACCTTGCTGCATACTTATTGCTACTATCTTTACTTGCTCGTTACAAATTATCTTGCTATCAAACTACTCGCTACTTACAGTTTCAGCACTTGCAGACACTACCTTACTGAAAACTACTTGTCATTTCCTTCTGCTCCTCGTTGGGTTCGACACTCTTACTTATCTAAAAGATCTACAATTGATCCCCTATACTTGTGGGTCACCAAGGCTATTTTCTGGCACCGTTGCTGGGGAGTGAAGTGCCTTTGGTAAGTGGAATTCGGTAAGGAAACATTTATATAGTGTGCTGAAATTTATTGTTACTTGCTACTATGGAAGACAATCCTTTGAGGGGGTTTGTTCGGGGTATCTTCACCTCGCCCGGAACCACAATTAATTGCCCCTCAACCTACTGCACCTACTGAAAATATTTAATATGAAGTTCCTTCGGGTATGATAGAACAACTGCTAGCTAATCCTTATGTAGGAGATGGAACAGAACATCCTGATATGCACTTGATATATGTAGAACAAATTTGTGGATTGTTCAAGCTTACAGGTTTACCCGAAGATGAGGTGATGAAAAAGGTTTTCCCTTTATCTTTGAAGGGAAAAGCATTGGCATGGTATAGGCTATGCGATGATATTGGATAATGGAATTGGAATCGTTAAAAATTGGAGTTCCACCAAAAAATTTATCCTATGCATCTAGTTCATCATGATCGGAATTATATATATAATTTTTGGCCTCGTGAAGGAGAAAGTATCGCTCTAGCTTGGGGGAGGCCTAAGTCAATGTTATATTCATGCCCCAATCATGAGCTCTCAAGAGAAATTATTATTCAGAACTTTTATGCTTGGCTTTCTCGTAATGATCAAACCATGCTAGATACTTCTTGTGATGGTTCTTTTATGAAGAAAACTATTTAATTCCGGTGGGATGTTTTGGAAAGAATTAAACGCAACTCTGAAGATTGGGAACTCGACGAAGGTAAAGAGTCAGGTATAAAGCTTAAGTATGATTGTGTTAAATCTTTTATGGATACCGATGCTTTTCAAAAGTTTAGCACTAAATATGGACTTGACTCTGAGATAGTAGCCTCCTTTTGTGAATCATTTGCCACTCATGTTGTACTCCCTAAAGAGAAGTGGTTTAAATATCACCCACCTATTAAAGATGAAATTAAAAAATCAGTACCAGTTAAAGAAGAAACTATACTCTATAATGTTGATCCAGTTGTTCCTACTGCTTATATTGAGAAACCCCCTTTTCTTGTTAGGATAAAGGAACATGCTAAAGTTTCAACTGTGGTTAACAAAAGCTATGTTAGAACACCTAAACCAGATGAGCAAATTAGAGTGGAACCTAATGTTGCTATGATTAAAGATCTCTTAGAAGAAGATATTGATGGGCATGTTATTTACTTCTGTGCAGAAGCTGCTAGAATTGCTAAACCCGATAAAAGGGATAAACATAGACCAGTTGTTGGCATGCCTGTCATTTCAGTTAAAATAGGAGATCACTGTTATCATGGTTTATCTGACATGGGTGCTAGTGTGAGTGCTATTCCCTACACTTTATATCAAGAAATTAAGAAAGACATAGCACCTGCAGAGATAGAAGACATAGATGTTACTATTAAACTTGCTAATAGAGACACCATATCACCTTGTGTGATTGTTAGAGATGTTGAAGTTTTGTGTGGGAAAATAAAATACCCTACTGATTTTCTTGTTCTTGGTTCCCCACAAGATGACTTCTGTCCCATTATCTTTGGCAGACGTTTCTTGAACACAGTTAATGCTAAGATAGATTGTAAGAAACAAACTGTGGGTGTTAGTTTTGGTGATGAGTCTCATGAGTTTAAAATTTCCAAGTTTAGTAGAAATCATCATGAAAAAGAATTGCCTAGTAAGGATGAATTAATTGGTCTTGCTTCTATTGCTGTGCCACCTACTGATCCTTTAGAACAATATTTGCTAGACCATGAAAATGATTTTCATATGCATGAAAGAAATGAAATAGATAAGATTTTCTTTGAACAACGTCCTCTGCTTAAACACAATTTTCCTATTGAAACTCTAGGAGGTCCTCCTCCACCTAAAGGTGATCCTGTGTTTGAATTAAAACAATTGCCAGACACTTTGAAATATGCTTATCTTGATGAAAAGAAAATATATCCTGTTATAATCAGTGCTAACCTTTCAGAACACGAAGAAGAAATATTATTGAAAGTTCTAAGGAAGCACCAAGCTGCTATTGGATATACTCTTGATGATTTAAAAGGCATTAGTCCCACTCTATGTCAGCACAAAATTAATATGGAACCTGATGCTAAACCAGTTGTTGATCACCAACGTCAGTTAAATCCGAAGATGAAAGAAGTGGTAAGAACGGAAATATTAAAAGTTCTGGAAGCAGGTATAGTCTATCCTATAGCTGATAGTAGATGGGTAAGTCCTATTCATTGTGTCCCTAAGAAAGGAGGTATTACTGTTGTTCCTAATGACAAGAATGAGCTTATTCCACAAAGAATTGTTACAGGCTATAGAATGGTAATTGATTTCAGAAAATTAAATAAAGCTACTAGAAAATATCATTACCCTTTGCCTTTTATTGATCAAATGCTTGAAAGATTATCTAAGCACACACACTTTTGTTTCCTTGATGGATATTCTGGCTTCTCACAAATACCTGTTTCTCAACCTGATCAAGAAAAGACCACTTTTACTTGTCCTTTTGGAACCTATGCTTATAGACGTATGCCTTTTGGTTTATGTAATGCACCGGCTACCTTTCAAAGATGTATGACTGCTATATTCTTTGACTTTTGTGAAAAGATTGTTGAGGTTTTCATGGATGACTTCTCTGTTTATGGGAAGTCTTTTGATGATTGTTTAAGCAATCTTGATCGAGTTTTGCAGAGATATGAACAAACTAATCTCATCTTGAATTGGGAGAAGTGCCACTTTATGGTTAATGAAGGCATTGTATTGGGTCATAAAATTTCTGAAAGAGGTATTGAAGTGGACCAAGCTAAGGTTGATGCAATTGAGAAAATTCCATGTCCTAAGGACATAAAAGGTATTTGTAGTTTCCTAGGTCATGTTGGTTTCTATAGGAGGTTTATCAAAGACTTTTCTAAAATTTCTAGGCCTCTCACTAATCTTTTGCAAAAGGATATTCCTTTTGTTTTTGATGATGATTGTTTAGAAGCCTTTGAAACACTCAAGAAAGCTTTAACCTCTACACCTATTGTTCAACCACCTGATTGGAACTTGCCTTTTGAAATTATGTGTGATGCTAGTGATTATGCTGTTGGTGCTGTTCTAGGACAAAGAGTTGATAAGAAATTGAATGTTATTCATTATGCTAGTAAAACCCTAGACAGTGCTCAAAAAATTATGCTACTACTGAAAAAGAATTCTTAGCAGTGGTGTTTGCCTGTGATAAGTTTAGACCTTATACTGTTGATTCTAAAGTAACTATTCACACATACCATGTTGCTATTAATTATCTTATGGAAAAGAAAGATGCTAAACCTAGACTTATTCGTTGGGTTCTCTTGTTACAAGAATTTGATTTACATGTCATTGATAGAAAAGGAGCAGAGAACCCCGTAGCTGATAACTTTTCTAGGCTTGAAAATGTGCTTGATGACCCACTACCTATTGATGATAGTTTCCTAATGAGCAGTTAGCTGCAATAAATGTTGCTAATAGCACTCCTTGGTATGCTGACTATGCTAATTACATATTTGCTAAATATTTACCACCTAGCTTTACTTACCAACAAAAGAAAAAATTCTTCTATGATTTAAGACATTACTTTTGGGATGACCCACATCTTTATAAAGAAGGAGTAAAAGGTATTATTAGACGTTGTGTACCTGAGCATGAACAGGGACAAATTCTATGGAAATGTCACTTCGAACCTTATGGAGGGCATCATCCTGGAGATAGAACTGCTCATAAGGTATTGCAGTCTGGATTTTATTGGCCTATTCTCTTCAAGAATGCTCGTAAGTATGTCTCATCTTATGATGAATGCCAAAGAATAGGTAATATCGGTATGCGTCAAGAAATGCCTATGAATTATTCACTTGCTGTTGAACCATTTGATGTTTGGAGATTTGATTACATGGGACCTTTTCCTTCCTCTTATGGGTATACACATATTTTGGTTGCTGTTGATTATGTTACTAAGTGGGTAGAAGCTATTCCAATCAGTAGTGCTGATGACAACACCTCTATTAAAATGCTTAAGGAAGTTATTTTCCCAAGTTTTGGAGTCCCTAGATATTTAATGACTGATGGTGGTTCACACTTTATTCATGGTGCTTTCCGTAAAATGCTTGCTATGTATGATGTTAACCATAGAATTGCATCACCTTATCATCCTCAGTCTAGTGGTCAAGTTGAGCTTAGTAATAGAGAAATAAAATTAATTTTGCAAAAGACTGTTAATAGGTCCAGGAAGAATTGGTCTAAGAAATTAGATGATGCACTTTGGGCTTATAGAATAGCATATAAAAATCCTATGGGTATGTCTCCTTATAAAATGGTTTATGGAAAAGCTTGTCATTTGCCTCTTGAGTTAGAACATAAAGCATACTGGGCAGTTAAAGAACTCAATTATGATTTCAAACTTGCTAGTGAAAAGAGGTTATTTGATATTAGCTCTTTAGATGAATGGAGAACCCAAGCTTATGAAAATGCAAAGTTATTCAAAGAAAAAGTCAAAAGATGGGATGACAAAAGAATCCAAAAGCGTGAGTTTAAAGTAGGAGAATATGTTCTTTTGTACAACTCTCATTTTAGATTCTTTGCAGGAAAGCTCCTCTCGAAATGGGAAGCCCCATATGTCATCGAGGAGGTTTATCGGTCTGGAGCCATCAAAATAAATAACTCCGAAGGTACTAACCTGAAGGTTGTCAATGGGCAACGAATAAAGCATTATATCTCAGGTACGCCTATTAATGTTGAAAGCAATATTATCCAAACTTTGACACCGGAAGAACACATAAAAGAGTCCTTCCGGAACACTCCAGAATCGTCAAAATAAGGAGGTACATGATACGGTAAGTAAACAGACTCCAAAAAATCCGCAAAAATATTTTTTGTCAGTTTTGGAATATTTTAGAATTTTGGAAATAAAGAAACTTCCAGGAAGCGTCCCCTAGTGGGAACAAGACACCAGGGCGTGCCAGGCATGCCTGGCGCGCCCAGGTGGGTTGTGCCCACCTGGGACACCTTTCGTACTCCATTTTTCTACCTCTTACTTGTCCCTCAAGATATATATATATATATATATATATATATATATATATATATATACTTCCCGAACCTGTTAACCACCGTATCGCGAAGAAATCCTCTGTTCTCTTTTCTTGCTGTTTTCCTTTAGATTTACCAAGCCAGGCATCATGTCTTCTTGCCCCTCCAACAACATGGAAGAAGATTCTTGGCTAATGAAGATCGAGACGAGCAGGGAGGAACCAACGAACGATGTCGAGGGAGGCAAGGGCAAGGAAGCTACCGTAGATCCAGCCCCAGTGGCAGCACAAGCATTGCTGGCCGAGGAGGAGGAAGAAGATATCCTTAAGCCCTACCTTCCTCACCTTATCGCTGCTGAGATTGAATCTTTTCGCGTCATTGAAATAGTTCGCATACAAAATAAGTATCTCACCCGCAAACATATTTTGCATCAAGAGCATATTATCCATCTCCGGAGCGTCATCCGTCGGCTGGAGAATCTCTTGATCCTTAAGGACAGGATCGCTTCATCACCACCCTCTTCTTATTGACCACCAAAGGAGAACTAAGTATCGGGTATGGGCACTCCCCTTGGCTTTCGCCAAGCTTGGGGGAGGTGCCCCGGTATCGTATCATCCCACTATCTTTTTGCGTCTACTTATCTTAGTTCAATCTTTTTCTTTAGATGAAATAAAGTTAGTTCAATCCTTTCTTATTGAGAGTTTGCTTAGTGATCAATCATTGTAATCGTGTGCAAGTTATATAATAAAGTTTAGTTTGAATTTTTGCTTTCTTTACTTTCATGTTGCAAATAAAGAAAAGAAATAAGAAACGAAAAAGAGAAAGAAAGCAAATAAAAGAAAGGAAATAAATCAATAAGATCATATACTAATCTTATGGTAGGTGATAGCATCACATAAGGAAAAGTATAAGTATGAAATTTTATTAGAGATTGACAAACATAGCATTAGTCAATGATGCAACTCATGAAAGAATTAATAAGGGAAGGGAAGATTCGCATATAAATACACTATCCTAGAAATCTTTTGTGATTGTGAGCCCTCATCAAAATATTACATGCCAAAATTGTTGACGTTGGACAAGGAAGACAACGTAATGGTTTATGTTTGTTTATATTCACATAGAAGTCAAATTGTCATTGATCCTTTAACATGTGGTGCTTGCCCCCTATCTTTGCTAGCCAAAAATTCTGCACTAAGTAGAGATACTACTTGTGCATCCAAAAACCCTTAAACCCAAATCTTTTTCAAGTGTCCACCATACCTACCTAGGGATTGAGCAACATCCCTCAAGTAAGTTGTCATCGGTGCAAAAAGGCAATGAAAATTGCTTCTAAAAATGTGAGATTGTTTAGTGTAATAGAAAATTGAGCGCACGAACTTGGATGACAAAGAATAAAAGCGACAGACTGCATAATAAAGGTTGTCATCTTAAGAGGCAATGTAACGTGACGTTATTTTGCACTAAGGGATTGAGCATACAAACAAATAAGCGCATTTCAACCTCTACTTCCCTCTGCGAAGGGCCTATCTTTTACTTTTATGTATTTACTTTTATGCAAAGAGTCAAAGTTTTCCTTCGATTCCTTTTTCTTTTTCTCCTTTGGCAAGCATGATGTGGTGAGGAAAGATCTATGCACATATGTCCAGCTGAATGTAGATAGCGTGAGTTATTATTGTTGACATCACCCTTGATGTGAGTATGCTAGGAGGCGAAACTATAAGCCCCTATCTTCCTATGTGTCCGGTTGAAATTTTTTTCTCATGTGTACTCGGTGAGTGTTAGCAATCATAGAAGACTATATGATGGTTGAGTATGTGGACTTGCCTAAAGGCTCCGACACGTGACCCTTCCTGAAAAGATGATGAATTGTAGTTGCAAAGTTGACTGAGAACATAGTTTGTTGGTTTTTAATAGAGTTTTTGCTTTATACTTCGATTGTGTGATGAACTGTTACTTATTCATGGGAAGTGTATGATAGAAGTTCTATGATAAAAGTATTATGTTTAAATTGGTTGCTGTTATAATAATCAATATGATGCTTCTATGTCCGTATTTTGTTTTTATCGACACCTCTCTCTCAAAGCATGTGGACATGTTTTTCAATTTCGGTTTTCGCTTGAGGACAAGCGAGCACTACAAAAAAAAAGACACATCCATGACATTTTGGGCCGAATGAATTTTTTCTGTCATACTTATGACACTTCAATGACGATAATTGTGACAAAACCCGGTATCATCATAGATGTGGTGGGCTCCTACTTCTATGACAAAAAATCATGACAGAAAATGGGCTTTTCGTCCTGGGCGGGCTGGAGACGCAGCTGCATGGCATTTTTTGGGCCGTCCATGACGGAAAAAATCATGGTAGAAGCGAGGGCGAGGAAAATATCGGGGGAGTTCCCGGTTACGGTGGGTGGTCGGGGCCGAGCGATGCGTGTTTCTCTCGTACGTACACGCGTGTGTGCGAGGCGTTGGGCTCTAACTGAACCCGAGCGAGGCGTTGGGCTCTAACCGAACCCAAGCGATTGCACTAGCTACGTTACTGAACTCGAGCGATCGATCCCTTGCTGTTAACTAAACCCGAGTGGTTCCTTCGCTACTGCTGCTACCTGAAGCCGATCGAACACTGCTGCCTCCTTCCCTTGATGAACAACGAGCGTTGTTGAGGGGGTTTGGTTGAACAGTTCCTGGTGGGGGTTGGATGAACAGGACCCCGTGGTAGTAGAGGCCGTTGCCGCTGGATGAACAGTACCCCGATCGATCGAACCGGTGGATGAACAGGACCCCGTGGAGGGCTGGATGAACAGGACCCCGTGGAGGGCTGGTTGAACTGTAGCCGGTGGAGGGCTGGATGAACAGTAGCCCATGGTGGGGTGGTTGAACAGGACCCCGCGGAGAGGGCTGGTTGAACAGTAGCCGGCGGAGGAGCGCGCGGTGGAGGCTGGATGAACAGGAGCCCGTGGATGAACAGTCGCAGGTGGAGGCTGGAGGAGGTCGACGGTGGATGAACAGTAGCCCATGGAGGCTGGAGGAGGTCGACGGTGGAGATGAACAGTATCCGTGGAGTCCCGTTTTGCGGTACGCCACACCCCTCCCAATGAACAGGACCCCCGTTTCGACCGTAGTGCTCCAACACAAGTCCATTTCCTCCATTTTGCGGTACACCACACCCCTCTCGATCAACAGGACCCCGTTTCGACCATAGGAGGTCCGTTTCCTCCGTTTTGCGGTACGCCAGACCCCTCCCAATGAACAGGATCCCGTTTTGACCGTGGCCGGTCGAACACAAGGCCGTTTCCTCTGTTTTGTGGTACGCCAGGCCTCGTTTCCATCGGCTGTTCCGTCCAAGCCGGTTGGCTCCCGATGAATACGATGACGCATTCCGTTCCGACCCAGCCGGTTGCCTCCCCGTGATCACGAGGACGGCGCAGCTTCTCCGTTCCGACCCAACCATGTACACGAGCCCTGGCCGTACGTATGCGCGAGTAGGCGTTCGAGACCCCGCTCGTATGTACGTGTGTGGCTGTATTTACTTACTTGCACCCTGGCTGCTGTACGTACGTGTACATGCTACGTGAGCGCCTCTACTACGACACGTGCCCTTCCTTACTCGTCCACGGTTCATCGCTGCAACCTGCAAACAGACCAATCGACCAGTATGTACGTACATGTTCGCCACCAGAATGAAAACGCTACGTACACTTCGACCAGGTGGGTCCCGACTGTCAGGCACTTGCCTGTGAAGATGTAGCTGGTGGGTCCCAGCAGTCAGGGGGGGCAAATCATTTTTTTGCCCGTAATATGGACGCACTTCCTTGCGTGCGAAGATGCAGCTGGTGGGTCCCAGCAGTCAGGGGGAAACATTTTTTTTGTGAAATACGGTTGGGTTGGTACGCAAATAGGATTCCCAATAGCGGGAGATAAGAGATTCATATGAGAAAACATAAGTAAACGGGCTTCTGCCTGAGCTTCCAAGGATAAAGGTAGATGAACAACCATTTGATCTCCATCAAAGTCCGCATTGAAACCCTTACACACTAATGGCTGTAAAGAAATAGTACGCCCCTCTACTAAAGTCGGGAACGGATTCACCGCCGTATGGCTGACCGGCGATTACTAGCGATTCCTGCTTCATGCAGGCGAGTTGCAGCCTGCAATCCGAACTGAGGACGGGTTTTTGGAGTTAGCTCACCCTCGCGAGATCGCGACCCTTTGTCCCGCCCATTGTAGCACGTGTGTCGCCCAGGGCATGATGACTTGGCCTCATCCTCTCCTTCCTCCAGCTTAACACCGGCGGTCTGTTCAGGGTTCCAAACTCATAGTGGCAACTAAACACGAGTGTTGCACTCGTTGCGAGACTTAACCCAACACCTTACGGCACGCCAGCAAATCTGAATTATCTTGAAAAATAGAAGGATAGATAAAATTCCAATGGCCATTGGACATGATTCGATCCGACGTTGAATAATCAAGAATTTCCCTATCTTTTTTAGCATAAGTATTCATTTGATCTTTTAAATCAACTTAGATTCTCTATAAACCAAGAATGTGAGACCATTAACACGGTTAAAGCTAAACTGCTTGAAGTCCAGGCAAAAAGAGGTACTCTTTCTACAACTATATTAGTATTAGTATCGAATTTAAACGGGAAATAGCTAATGTAAAATTTATCTGATATAGAACACTCATATCGATAAAATGGTTTGAACTATTTACTAGGAAAAAAGGGGGCACCCTGCCCTTTTTTAACCAATGCCGAATCGACGACCTATGTATAAAAAAGAGAAATTTTTTGGATTTGAAGAAAAAATAAAAAAGAATTCTATTAATTTTCATTTTCCATTTATTTAGTTAGTTTTCTTAATGAAATTGAAATTATTAACTAGAGGGAAAATAAAAATAAAGAAACAACTTTGCTGACCATGATATATTATTATTGTGGTGCCCCCCCGGACCGCCCGGATCCCACGAGTGAATAGAAAGTTAGATCTACATGGGATCTCACCTGAATCGCCCCATCTATCCTCCTGAGGAGAAGTTTGTTACGGGTAGTTCCTACAAAGAATCGGAGTAATGACGTATACAATGCTTGAATTATCGATGTAGATGCTACATAGTGGGTTCTCATCCTTCAGAGACTACGAGTGTAATAGGAGCATCCGTTGACAAAAGGATCACCCTAAGATGATCCTTCCTAGGTAGGGGACTTACATGTTGATTGGATGTGGAGACACCTTTGGTTGTGAATTCTAATGTGGCAGATCCAATTCTTTATCTGCATGGCCAAATCAATAATTCAAGTCACACACTCCCATAATTCGCCTTTTTTCTTTCGTAAAATTAACTTCAACTATTTGTATTGTATAAAAATACTTTGGAGTTGAAGAGAAGTATCCAAATGACATGGGTTATTGTAAGCCTGTCCGGTGGGTCCCTGCTGTCAGGTGGAGGAATCATTATATTGCGCGTAATAAGGAGGCATTTCCTTGCCGCGGCCATGGACCCAGCTGTCAGCCTCTCCACGTACAGTACTCTTTCAATGGAAGTTGTTCGGTTACCACATTGACCACGCCGCGCCGAGAGCACCAGGGCGCTGGACGACGGCGAGGCCTAGGAAGGGGACGACGCGGAGCCGGGGAAGACGCGGCAGTGGATGCCCACGCGGAGGGGAGTACGTGGGTTGACTGCTTCGGCTGCGGTGTGAGGCTAATGTCGCGGGAGAATAACATGAGGTGTGGGTGAGTATAGAGGGATGGCATGGCCAGCGGTGGAAGCACAGCCGGCCACGGGAGGCAGGAGCAGGCGGCACGGCCGACGCTTGTTTGGCGGCCAGAGCAAGAAGACCAGAGGTTGAAGAAGCACTACGGCCGTTGGATGGACATCGTACGGTCACTGGAGCTAGAATCGTTCATATTGACTAAGTTGACAAAGCCCTCCGTTCCCGTCAACTTAGTAGGCCCACAAGTCAGCCTCCCATTATGCTGGGTCCTAGCGAGCAGGGGGAGTATTCATTTTTTTTGTGCGTAATAAGGAAGCACTTCCTTGCGTGCGAAGATATAGCTGGTGGGTCCGAGCTGTCAGTGGTAGGAAAGTTTTTTTTTTCACGAAATACAGAGGCCCTTTCGGTTGGTTCCAGACGTCAGGTGGAGGAATCACTATTTCGCGTGTAATAAGGAGGCATTTCCTTGTGTGCGGTCGTGGACCCAGCTGTCAGCCTCTCCATGTACAGTCCACTTCCGATGGATGTCGTTCGTTGACCACGTCGCGCCGAGAGCACCAGGGCGGTGGACGACAGTGAGGCCTACGAAGGGAACAACACGGAGCCGAGGAAGACACGGCAGTGGCTGCCCACGCGGTGGGGAGTACGTGGGTTGACTGGTTCGGCTGCCGTCGCCGGAAAATAACAGGAGGTGTGGGTGAGTAGAGGGATAGCCAGGCCAGGGATGCGAGTATGGTGGGGCGTGAGGCCTGCCCGGCAGCACAGCCGGCCACGGGAGGCGGGAGCAGGTGGTTCCGCCGGCGCTGGTTTGGGCGGCTGGAGTAGGAAGATCAGAGACTGAAGAAGCACGATTGCCGTTAGATTGACGTCTAACGGTCTGACGCTGTTAGAGTCGATTGTTGACTAAGTTTCTTTTTTTGAGAAACCTTGTGTACGCATGAACTTAGTAGGCCCACAAGTCAGCCTCAAAATATGTGGCAGACAATATAGAGCCCATTTGCTATTTTTTAATAATTTGCAGCCCATTTGCTAATTCTTAAGTAATTTATTACAACCCATTTTCTGCCCAGGACCACGGTCAAAAAGTTCAACCTTATTTTGCATATTTTGGTGGAGTCCAAACTGTTGTAAGCAAACTTATTGATTTGCCAAAAAAATCGTTTTGTTTTTGTAAGCAAACAAGACATGGGACAGTTGAGTTGGTTTAAGGGAAAACCAATGGTAAAAAAATCACCGCCGGGAGGGAAAAAAATAAAATAAGGATGTAAATATGAAAAGGGAACTTTATGTATTTTCAATATAATGATACGTGTATATGAACTAGTAAAACAATAGGTAGAGATTAGAAAACAGAAGTAGGACATGGCGTTTCAAGAGGAAAATAGAACCGGGCTGTGTATTTGATTCGGTAAAAAAACTGCCCGCGGATGTTGTAAGACAAAATATAACTAACGCTGGCGGGCCAGAGGCCAGTAGATACCTGTTGGATCTTTGTGCCTCGTTGTCTTCATGGGCTAGGCCTGTTAAAAACAAAACCAAGCCTTGGCAGTCTACAGCCCAGTTGAAACTTGCTCAACCTAAAAAAACAATATACCTGCTCAATAAACGAGATAATTCTGCAAGTACAGATGATAACTGGGATGCAGCAGGTATATTGTTTTTTCATCGTGATAATAAGTGCATGCACTTGTTTCGAAAAATTTGGAGAACTGGGAATTTGAACGGCAGGTGCTAATGCTACCCATCAAATAAAAATCAGGTGCCTGAAAATTTGTTTCGAAACAAATGATTCAACTTTATATCCACGGTGACCGAATCGCGTGCATGCCGCACTGCGACTGTATCTTGCGACACGTTTACGTGCCCCTTTTGAACGCCCCTGGAATTGCGCTAAAAGAAATGCTTGCTTAGGCCACTCAGTGTGATACCTGCAGTATTGTCGAATACAGGTTTTAGTGTACCTTGTTGGCATTTTCATAACATCTTTGGCATGTTGCAGTCACTTGTTTCACTTTTTATTAACTATCAAATTGTAATTGCTTCGCTAGGTCTGCGTCTAAAAAGAAAAATAGAGCTATAAACAAAGGAATATGTTTGTGCAAGTAGACGACCGATCTGTGTCATACCTGGAAGTTTCTCAGGATGGGTGTAGCATATGGCGTGCTCGCTGTCGATGGTTTGTATGAACAAATCGATGACAGTGTGAGATCTCACGCTGTCAGCACTCACTTTGGCCTCAAGGTGCTCGATCAGCTCCTGATCCGTGGGATCGAACTTGACGCCAGCCGACAGCACCGGCCAATCCTTCTTGGAGTTGCATCGGTTAATTCCAGTTATATGGTACTCAATGTATGATCAAATCGTCTGTTTTAAGTGAATGATGAAAGATTTCGACAGATAAGTGGTAGTACTCCACATCTGAAGTCCACAATACCCGAACACGCCGCCGGGATTCTTGTGTCACCTCACGCGCAGTGTGTTGTCACGTCAATTCAATGTGAGGACATGATGAATAATTTGACTGACGTATACTAGTACTGCTACTGTACTACTTACTAGTCGTATTTAGTGTCACATTTTAACCATAGGTTTAACTAACAAAATGTCAATGCATGTCACAAAAATTATTCCATTGGAAGCTATGTTCAAATACGAATAAAACGATATAATTTTTTGTGACATGCATTAACATTTAGTTAGTGAAATTTATGGTCAAAATTTGACACGAATTACGAAGGGGACCAGTAAACCAGGAGGGAGGTAGTAGTACGAGTAGCGCAATATACGGTATAAAGGACTAGTACAAATTTAGAAATGGGGTAAGAAGTTACAAGGCTGTGCGATAGACTTTGTAGGCTACAAGAGTAATACAAAATAAAATTCCCATTGGACAACACTTTCACCAACAAGTACACACTTGAAGCCTAATTGATATATATATATATATATATGGCTTCTGCACAGCATCTCCATCATCATTATCAGTACATCCTACGCAGGTGAGTTAGGATGCACTTGATCCCAGAAAGGTATCTATCCTTCAAACCAGAGGAGTGCTTCAAACTAACAACAATACATAATATCCAACAAAAGAGGGTCATGCTACAACAGCAGGATACATGGCTCAGTCTAGATATCAGTATGAATCAAGTTGTGCATATTTGCTATTGGCATGAACCACATCGCCGCATGTCGGGTTTGCAAAAGCCATCCATCGCATGGAATCTTGATGCCTTTCACACACTGAAGATTATCTGGCAACAAGTTGTGTCGACGAATCTCTGGATATGGTGATTCATGAAACCCATGGTATGATGTGTAAACACAGTTCCCCCTGGCGAATGGAAGTTGCATAGCACAGTAATCATCGCCGGTGATATGACCGATGATTGGTTGGATGATCAGATAATTGAGCCCGAGGAACATGGAGTGGTTGGACGTAAACCCGCCTCCAGTTGAATACGCCTGGCCCAACGGAGCTGGGATCTTTCTCAAACACAAAGCAGCCATAGCCATCAATGTCACGAACGCCCCAAGCATTGTACTACATGTGGTTTGATGAAATGGTTTGATCAATTTGGCACGTGCAAATGAGGATCAAATGACCGCCGTCAGCTGAACGAGCGATAAACCACCACCCATCGGCTGGTATTATTCTAGGTCCTGGAATCATGAAGGCCAGCGCATTTGCGTCTGCTGCAACAATTCAAATTGGAGACCAAAAGGACAAAAATAAACAATCATGTTCAGAGTATGTGTGGAATTAAGATTATTATAACAGTGACACATATCATAGACAGAGAATTGCAATGCCATGGTCATAATCATACCCCAAGTTAAAAAAAATAAGCCAATGGCTTTCATATTCTAGCAATATATCATGGTTCAAACATCATGTAACAATGAGAGGAAAACAGATATGACAGGGCCTACTCATATTCTACCATAGCACTTACTACAGTTATCATATCAACTCTAAGGAATAACATGCGTTGTTATAAAAATCCTGGAAATGAGAGTAACATATAGCAATCATGAGGTTATACTCATAATATCTATTCTAACAATCATTAGATGCCAATTGTTCTCATATCAACTCTAACAATAACATGTGTGGTCATAAAAATCTAGGAAATGAGAGAAACATATAGCAATGATGTGGTTATAGACATACTATATATTCTAAATTTGTAACAATGAACAGGCAGTCGTATTCTTAAGGTAAAGATGAGATTAGATAGAAAAATTACACGACGATAGATTCCACCAATATAGGCAGCCAATCTGTGCGTCGACCGCATAAACAATGCCATCATGCACTATAGGATCAGACAAAAATGTTGGGTGAAGAGGATCGACGATGAGCCATAACCATGTATGGCGACCGGATTCCAGATAGACTAATCCCATGTTGAACACGACAATGAGCTTGTAATCCATGTAGTCTTGTGACGGTGTGGGCACTTCGCAGATTACAACCTTCAGCAAACGGAGGTCGAGCCGAAAGCTCGATGCGTCTCGTGCGTAGTAGGCAGGAGTGTCCGGCAGGCCGTGAGGCTCGATGGCGGTGGTATCCAACGATGGAAGGGTGATCTCCCGCTGGGTGTAGATATCCACGAGACGCCACGGACTACCGGATTGGTGGATGAGGACGATCCAGTTAGCGTTCATGCCCGCCCAGTAGTGGCTGCGCATGAAGGACAAGTGGACGAGTAGTGGTAGCATGTCAAGGGGCACCACGACAACCTCCGTAGGATCATCAAGTCGGTGTCAGGGCCACCTGCGAGGATCGGGTATCAGCAAGCAGGGTGTCTTGAAAAAAGCCGGCCGGTTGCAGACGAGTAGACGGTACAGAGACACCGAGCATGCGGCCAGACGGACGGTGCTGAGCAGGTCCATACGATTACAGATCTGCTCCAAGAGAACATCGGGGAGGGAATTTCAATCACGACTCTGCGTGTCAGTCGGTTCTGCCATAGGGTTTTTAGGGTGCTGAGTGACTAGGGTTTTCGGTGCCTGCGAGCCAGCGGGGAAGTGGATTTGGGCGAGCGAGCGAAGAAGATGGCGCGTGTGGTCGAGCAGTGAGCGGGGGGATATGGTATGCGCGAGCTACCAAGGAAGATGGCGCGGGCGGCGAGCAGTGAGCGGGGGGAAATGGTGTGCGGCCGACGATGGGGAAGAGAGGAGGAAGAAGAAGAGAGGAAGAAGAAGAGTGGAAGATGGGGAAGAAAGTGCATTAAATCTCTATTCTACTAGTACTACTACCAGGATATACCGTCCTTCGGAGTGTAAATAGTTACGCCGATGACATGTGGGTCTACCTCAAGAGGGCCCATATGTCAGTTAATGGAGGAGAGAGGTACGTAGTCGTATTTGCGGAAGCGTGGTCCACTGGCAAGCATGATGGTAGTACTGAGTAAGGCTGATTTAGTAACACCAACACGCTGGTTCAGCTTATTAATCAAGTGTCCCATCTGCTGTAGCGTGTATTGTCACTTCACTGTGAAGACTAGTTGAATAGTTCTCTCTGACCGAGATGGGGAATAATGGATCGTGAAGACTTCCTATCTACAGTATCCCTATGCCTGTACGCTCGGGCCCCTCCCAATGCTCCGCCTTGCACAGGTGCTAAGGCTGCCATGTAGGCAAAAAGTCTGACGTGGCAAGGTAATTAAGAGGAGAGATAAGTGTGGTGACCCTAGTACTAAGCGCGAGAACCTATACAAAAGACTTAAATGGAAGAATCCCACCAATGCATGAAGAACTTTAGTTACAAAATCATTAAATAAAGGATGCTTAGCACCAACAAGTTAAGCACATGTACATGTAAGCATTGGGATCTTTAGTTGCTAAAGTTTTTAATGCGCTTAGCACCCCATGTAAGCACCGATGCATTCGGGTCAAAAAAAAAAACCACCGATGCATCATGTCCAACAAGATGAAACATTGGCCAAGGCACCTGGCGCCAATAATGTAGGAGTACTAGTACTACCTCCTTTCCGGTTTATAGGGCTCAATTCAAAAATATCATCAACCAAGGTAGATGATGAGTGGTGGAATAATTTTTGTAGTTTGCAAAAACACTTAATTAATGCACTCGTTTTCCTCAAAAAATTATGTTTACCAATGCATTTATTTTGTGTCAAACTTTGACCATCTACTCCCTCCATCCAGGTGAGTCATCTTTGGTTGTGCACCGTGACCAAGGAGGGAAAAACAAGAGAACTTAATGTTTATTTGCTACTCCATCCGTTCCTAAATATTGTCTTTTTAGACATTCAAATGGAATACAACATACGGATGTATGTAGACATATTTTAGGGTGTAGATTCACTCACTTTGCTCCGTACGTAGTCACTTGTTGAAATCTCTAGAGAGGCAGATACTCCGTGGGAACAGAGGGATGCTTTTACTCCATATTGGGAACAGAGGGAGTATCACAATATGGAGGGAATAGAGGAAGCTTGAAATATGAACATGTCAATGGGAAGGAGTAAAAGCCTCATGCATGCATGCATGCAACATGCAACACTCACACGTACACATGGACGCACGCAACACTCACACACCCATGTGGCACACAGTACGCGACGCAACACACACGCTCACGCTCAAGTGCTCAACCTACTCCCTACATCCATGAAAGACTGTACATTTAGAGATTTACACATTGACCAGGGCATAATTAACGCCCAAAAGTAGCAGATTTATGTGTGCATGCGACCATTGAGAGAAGAAGATTAAATGAAGGTTGTTGCATGCTGTAATTAAGGATAGACATGTAGCCTATAGCTAGAGCACAAGTTGGTGCATTAGCCAATCAATATCGATTTTAGATTAAAGGCTAAATGCATTGGAAGTGTAGATGTACACTCTTTGTTTTTTAGCCGATGTACTGTACACTCTTTGTTGGAAGACCGAGGGAGTACACGTGCATGCACTCACATACACACCCAGGGTGGTTCGCGCGCAAGGATTGGACTCGCCTGCATAAAGTTTTGTTCAGCTGATTTCTTTGCTCTGCCAACTGACAGGTGGGACCCAGAAACCAGGTGACAATTTAACCAGTCAACAAAGTGCCATGTCGACTATGTGGCTGGTCAGTAGGGTTCAATACGGTGCTCTACGATGAGCTAGTGATCGTATAATCACCGCAAAACTATATATAGTGACCGTAAAGAGCGTATTGTTACATACGTTGACCGCCAGTGTATTTTTCTCATTTCAAATTAAGCCATATTTAACCAGAAAGGACTAGTACTTGTACTGCTTTGATGTGTCCCGTCAACTCGCCGAACGAGGAGAAGCTTGCTTACTACGCCTCTCCCTCGCCCACGCGCGCGGTGGCTCGCAGGACGAGGAGAGGGTTTTGACTACAGTGCCCTCTCCCTCTCCCTCCCCCTCTCGCTCGCCCTCGCCCTCGTGGTGGACGTTCAGCAGTTCAATCGGTGTCAGATTGCCAGAAGCATATTGTACTGTAGTATCATCATTGTTGGACCTTCCGAAGAGGCGAAGAGCCAAGTGCAAGGTTCACACGAGTACGAACTGTTGAACCTCCCGAAGAGGCAATGAGCCAAGCGCAAGGTTTTATAGGAGTTGTCATCCTAGTAGGAGTATTACAACTATAGCGAACGATGCTACTGTATGATGCCGCCACGTCACCTATATCCAAAGCTGTGCCACCTTTTTTTCTCAATGAGCGTGTTGGATCCCGTGCAACAACCACACAAGTTGCACGTACACATAACATATTTACTAGTAATAAATTCTAAAGGAAAAATGCCAGTATGCCACACAAGTTCATCTCCAATTCATGTGATAAATTTGTGCATGACTAGTCTACATATATTCACAGCGCTACCGTTCACAATTTACCATACCCCACTTACACGTTATAGATGGGCTACATGTCCTCCTCCAGGTTCCAGTCCCAGGTGTTCTTCATGGATGGCACGATCCATAGCGGTGGGCAACGGGAATCATTGCCACAACTTACTAGTCCGGTTCCATACGATGGAGACTCATCCAAGCTGAAGCGGCATAAATCAGGGATAGCGTGTCCCAGCATGTCGTTCATCCGACGGTGCACACTAAAGACACAACCATGCTTCATGAACGGCAGGCCTTCAGTGTCATGCACAGAAGGTGGCATCTGCTTCACAATGGGGTAGCTGTCCCCAATGAAAAGAGAGTACTCTCCAAGAGTGTTCCTCGGCACCCACATAGCATCACGGTGGTCGAACTCGGCGCCGTTCATCTGGTACACGCGGCATCTCAGATCTGGACACATGGTGACGTACACAGTCAAAGTCCATGCATAATAATGTTGTGCTCAAATATGGCAGTCAGTAATACTGTGCAACAAATAGTACTACTACGGTATAGAGGAAGGAAAATAACCGGCTTATTATATATAGCCACTCTTGGCTACATGGAGGAGATAGTAAGACATGGAAAAAAATGGTGGCAGCTAGTGGGTTCAAGTCTTCAAGGGCCTAGCTAGCTATACGCGTCTTCCAAGGTAAAAAGTACTCCTACTGGTACTAGTAAGTAGTACAACAACGAAAGAGAAGGCGAGAGGGTTAAAAATATAATACTAAATGGAATACCTGGGTAGATGGTGACGGTCCGATCGTGGTAGATTGTGTGACCATGTTGCACATTAGTGGTACCATGGGTAACGACTGCTAAGATAATTGATCCCAATATGCCAAAGTCGGCTACAAGGTTCCAGGTTAGACCAAATCGCGGATGCAAATGCACATCCAGGATCGGCGATCTTATTTTGATCGGGGGATGACTGGTCCCTGCAAAATAATGGAGTACCGTTAGGGATGCAAATGATGGTTTGTGCATCCCATTTGTAATCTCCCGTACCGTAGGATGGCAACCAGATGAAACAAGTCCCCTGGCTTTTCACCGCGAAGATGTGGCCTAGATGGAACACGGCATCTTCGAACGTGTAGGGGTACAAATCTGCCGCGGCCAACATGCGCCGGCCTCTGCCCTGTCTGCCGTTACTGCCTCTTGTATTGATGGCAATCCTTATGTCGAACACCGCGATGAGACAGTAATCGTCGTAGGCGCGTCGCTTTGTCGGCGGGTCCGCAATTGCTATCTTCTTCAATCTCATGTTGGCATCATCATACATATTCAAGCCCAGCCAGTCTGGAAGGCCGATCCCAATGGTGGAGAAGGGGTCTATGGGAACGGCCGCACTGCTGTGGATGTTGTGCAAAATGATGGTTGTATCCGGCCAGAGGTATGCAAGCCAATCTTCGTTGGCACCGACCCAGACCTATATATAAGACGGTGGGTAGCGAAGAAATTACGGGATGAAAATGGAATAACTAAGTACTACATGATCAAACTCCATGACAGACCTGCTCATCGGACAAAATTCGACTACCTCTCAACGTCGGCAACTCTAGCGGAGTCAACGTGCAACCATGACCAGGGAACGGTGGACTGTTCGAAGGATTGTCCCATAGAAGAACCTTCTCCTCGAGGACGCATGGAAGACCAACAAGCATGGACTTTTCCCAAGCCTGTTTAAGCACCGTCTTGAAAAAGTTGGTGCACGAAGCACCGAGTCTTGTGGAGGTGAGGACGTCGGAGCAGCGTGCGATTTCTTCCAGAGGATCGTCGTCCAAGGTCTCCCAGCCCCGACGAGGAGGAGAACCACCTGGCGAATCCATGGGAGCAGCGACGAACTGCCTTTTCTTCGGGGGGAGGGGAACTGGCGAGGAGGAGATAACCGCAGGTGAGGGAGTCCTGGATTAGGGGGTCCTCAGACTGCCGGACTATATACTTTGGCCGGACTATTGGACTATGAAGATACAAGATTGAAGACTTCGTTTCGTGTCCGGGTGGGACTCTCCTTGGTGTGGAAGGCAAGCTTGTCAATTCGGATCTGTAGATCTCCTCCCTTGTAACTGACTCTGTGTAACCCTAGCCCCCTCCGGTGTCTATATAAACCGGAGGGTTTAGTCCGTAGGACAACAACAATCATAATCATAGGCTAGCTTCTAGGGTTTAGCCTCTATGATCTCGTGGTAGATCAACTCTTCTAATACTCATATCATCAAGATCAATCAAGGAGGAAGTAGGATATTACCTCCATCGAGAGGGCCCGAACCTGGGTAAACATTGTGTCCCCCGCCTCCTGTTACCATCCGCCTTAGACGCACAGTTCGGGACCCCCTACCCGAGATCCGCCGGTTTTGACACCGACATTGGTGCTTTCTTTGAGAGTTCCACTGTGTCGTCACGATAAAGGCTTGATGGCTCCTTCGACCATTGGCAACGATGCTATCCAGGGTGAGGTTTTCCTCCCCGGACAGCTCTTCGTATTCGACGGCTTCGTACTGCGGGCCAACTCGCTTGGCCATCTGGAGCAGATCGCGAGCTACGCCCCTGGCCATCAGGTCAGGTTTGGAAGCTTGAACTATACTGCCGACATCCGCGAAGACTTGATCTTCAACGGATTTGAACCCATGTCAGGTGCGCCGCACAGTCACGATGAGCACGACTTAGCTCTATCATCGGACGGTGTTCGGGAGATCCCACCTGTAGCTACTCCGGCTCTCAATCCGGAGCAGATTGCGCCGTCCGAGGACGGGTGGATGGACCCCGCCAGGGAGGCCGCACACTCGGCGGCGATAGAGCCGAATACTGACTTCACCCCCTATGAGACCCGTGTTGCCGGACACTTGGATTCGTCCCCGGCCACGGGCTCCGAACCGCCTGTGTCCATGCCTATCGAATCTGATATGGCACCGATCATGGAGTTTTCCTCCGCGGATATCTTTCAGCACTCGCCACTGGGCGACGTGCTAAATTCATTAAGGTCTCTCTCCTTGTCTTGAGACCCTTGTCCGAACTATGTCCGGCTTGAGTGGGAAGCGGACGACGAAGAAATTCGTTCCCCACCCACCACCCACTTGGTAGCCACTGTCGACGACTTAACCGACATGCTCGATTTCAGCTCCGAAGACATCGACGTTATGGACGACGATGCAGGAGACGAACAGGAACCACCGCCCACAGGGCGGTGGACTGCCACCTCATCATACGATATATACATGGTGGACACCCCCATGGAAAGCGATGGCAATAAGGCAACGGAGGATAATCCCCCTGAGAAGCAATCTAAGCATCGGCGTCATCGGCGCCGCTCTAAGCCCCGCCATAGCAAAAGCAGCGATACCGGCACAAGAGACAATAATGCTCCGGATAGTGCCGAAGACGAAGACAATCCCCTCCAGCCAGGCCTCGAGCGGGAGGATGGGCAAGCTAGCCCTCAGGAACAGGCAGCAGACGGAGAATCAGAGGATGACAATTACATGCCTCTCTCCGAAGACGAGATGAGCCTCGGCGACGAAGAATTTATCATGCCTGAGGACCCCGTCGATCAGGAGCGCTTCAAGCGCCGGCTTACAGCCACAGCAAAAAGCCTGAAGAAAAAGCAACAACAGCTTTGAGCTGACCAAGATCTGCTAGCGGATAGATGGACTGAAGTCCTGGCGGCCGAGGAATACGAACTCGAGCGCCCAAGCAAGAGTTACCCAAAGCGCAGGTTGCTACCCCAACTCGAGAAGGAAGCATTAAAACCTACACTGCCAGCGTATGATGTGGCTGACCGGCCACCTCATGGCCAAGATAGAGCGGCATATCAGCCCGAAGTCCAGCCCGCACCCCGTCGCCATTCAAACAAAAACACCAAGGGCCGGGGCAACACGCAGGACCTGCGAGACGTATTGGAAAACAAAGCAGGACATACAAGATCGATCTACGGATCACGGGGGCACGCCCCAACGCGTGACGACGATCATCACGCCGGATATACTAAAAGCAAATCCAGCCGGGCCAAACACAGCAGGCGAGACTCGTATGAACTGCGCCGTGACATAGCCCGACATAGAGGCGCCGCACACCCCCTATGCTTCACTGATGAAGTGATGGATCACGAATTCCCAGAAGGATTTAAACCGTGAACATTGAATCATATGATGGTACAACAGACCCCGCGGTATGGATTGAAGATTTCCTCCTCCACATCCACATGGCCCACGGTGACGATCTACATGCCATCAAGTACCTCCCACTAAAACTCAAAGGACCGGCTCGGCATTGGCTGAACAGCTTGCCAGCAAACTCCATTGGCGGTTGGGAGAATTTGGAAGAAGCATTCCTTGACAACTTCCAAGGCACTTATGTGCGACCACCGGATGCCGATGACTTGAGTCACATAACCCAACAGCCAGGGGAATCGGCCTAGAACTTCTGGACCCGGTTCCTAACTAAAAAGAACCAAATTGTCGACTGTCCGGATGCCGAGGCCTTAGCGGCATTTAAGCATAACATCCGTGATGAGTGGCTCGCCCGACACCTCGGCCAAGAGAAGCCAAAGTCCATGGCAGCCCTCACGACACTCATGACCCGCTTTTGCGTGGGCGAAGACAGCTGGCTGGCTCGCAACAATAACACATCAAGAAATACTGGCAATTCAGATGCCAAAGATAGCAACGGCAGACCACGTCGCAACAGACACAAGCACCGCAACAATGGCGATAACGCCGAAGACACGGCAGTCAATGCCGGATTCAGTGGCTCTAAATTCGGTCAGCGGAAAAAGCCGTTCAAAAGAAGCAATCCGGGCCCGTTCGGTTTGGACCGCATACTCGATCGCTCGTGTCAAATTCATGGCACCCCCGATAAGCCAGCCAATCACACCAACAGAGAATGCTGGGTGTTCAAGCAGGCCGGGAAGTTGAATGCCGAAAACAAGGAAAAGGGGCTGCATAGCGACGACGAGGAGGAGCCCCGGACGCTGAACACAGGAGGACAGAAGAAATTTCCTCCACAAGTGAAAATGGTGAACATGATATACGCAACCCATATCCCCAAGCGGGAACGGAAGCGTGCACTAAGGGACGTCTATGCGATGGAGCCAGTTGCCCCAAAGTTCAACCCATGGTCCTCTTGTCCGATCACTTTCGATCGCAGGGACCATCCCACTAGTATCCGTCATGGCAGTTCTGCCGCATTGGTCCTTGATCCAATCATTCACGGATTTCACCTCACTCGAGTCCTTATGGACGGTGGCAGTAGCCTGAACCTGCTCTATCAGGATACAGTGCGCAAAATGGGTATAGACCCCTCGAGGATCAAACCCACAAAAACCACCTTCAAAGGTGTCATACTAGGTGTAGAGGCCTGTTGCACGGGCTCAATCACACTGGAAGTGGTCTTCGGATCTCCGGACAACTTCCGAAGCGAGGAATTAATCTTTGATATCGTCCCCTTCCATAGTGGCTATCACGCACTACTCGGACGAACCGCATTTGCTAGATTCAATGCGGTACCGCATTATGCATACCTCAAGCTCAAAATGCCAGGACCTCGCGGGGTTATAACAGTTAATGGAAACACAGAACGCTCGCTCCGCACAGAGGAGCACACTGAGGCCCTTGCAGCGGAAGTACAAAGCAGCGTTCTGAGGACAACCGCCAATTCGGCGAAGAAGCCACCGGACACCTTCCAGCGAATCCGGAGTACCCTGCAACAGGATCGCCAGGCACGTTCAGAGCTCGCCTAGCAATTCGGCCTCCGTCCTAATCCCAGTCAAGCGAAGAAATTTGTGCCGCACGTACATAATTACGCACTCAAGATACCATGGGCACAAGCGGAGGCACGGCCCACAATGCGGCTCAACCGCCTCAGGGCCCATACGTCTTTATCATTTTCTCTCTTTCAGGACCCCACTCTCTGGAAGCTCTTTACGACAGCCTGATCATTGGACCCATTACGGGAAGGAAATATCAAGGAAGCAAGACGCTCTGACGTACAAGGGAATCCCCAGGTGGTCTCTGATAACGATCGATATACCTGTTTTACATACCCATACGCAGCTTGCCCTTGGATAGGACATGTCAAATAGTCCTATTTTTTACTTATTGCACTACTTGTATCCGTACGCTTTGACGTATTATTTAAATAACAATGCATAGCGTTAGCCTATTATTGCATTTCCTTTTTTTCTTCTTGTCTGCTTATTTACGACAAATTGCACCTGTACATTCTGGTACGACCAGTGCGCCAGGGGCTTCAGTGTACCCCATAACACCACGTGAAAAGTCCGAACACTTTCGACAGTGCGGCACCCCGAACTTATAACATTATATGCATCAGCTCCGAATCATGTCTTGGGTCAATAGTTGGGTTTGGCCGGCTCCCATGTTTTGGTACCTTACGTTCTACTATATCGGCTAAGGTGGCACTAGGAGAACTACTGCGATTGTGTCCCGGTTCTTCTGGACGAGCACCTCAATAGAGAAAGCCGAAAACTAACTGTCATGATGAGGCGAGAGCTGGTCGCTGTTCGAGAGGTCTCAAGTCCTTAAAGACTTCTTCCGCTTCGGGCGAGGAGTCGGCCTTGTCCGACTTAGGCGTATATAGCGCCCCAAATTCGGCCTTCCGAATACTAGGGGCTTCGCCAAAATTTAAAATTGTAGACTTCTATGGCTAAGTGAGAGTGATAAAGCTTTATAGTCTGATTGCCTGGTTTGTTGTGCTGAACACCTCCTTCGAAGGACCCAAAATTGGGATGAAGAGTGCTCAGGTTTATCCCAAACACCTCAGTACTAGTTACATGGGGGAAGAAGCCGACGACTGGCCAACTCTCAGATTTTATAAACGGCCGCACAGAAGGTAATATTTTAAATTAACAAGCGTTGCATAGCGCAGATGAACTCGTTTCATATTACAGGATCACATGAGTACATTCACTCAAATATTACATCCTTAGCACATTCCTCCGCCACAAGGCGAGCACCCTTCAGGACACTGTCATAATACTTTTCGGGGTGGCGATGCTCCTTGCCCTCCGGCGGCCCTTCCTTCACCAGCTTTTCGGCGTCCATCTTCGCCCAGTGCACTTTCGCCCGGGCAAAGGCCCTGCGCGCACCCTCAATGCAGACTGACCACTTTATGACTTCAAACCGTGGGCAGGCATTCACAAGCCGCCTTACCAGACCGAAGTAGCTACCAGGCAGGGGCTCGCCAGGCCACATCCGGCCTATAAGACGCTTCATGGCCTGTTCGGCCGCCTTGTGAAGCTCGACCAGTTGCTTCAACTGGTCGCTCAAGGGCATCGGATGTTCGGTCCCAGTATACAAAGACCAGAACAACTTCTCCGTCAAGCTCCCCTCCTCGGCCCGGTAGAACTCCGCGGCATCCGACACACTGCGGGGTAGATCTGCGAACGCTCCTGGAGAGCTCCGAACTCGGGTAAGTAAAAGGAAAGTTTCCTTCACATGCTTGCTTTGCATAATGAATGCCTTACCCGCCGCTATCTTCTTAACCGCCCGAATCTCCTGGAGGGCCTTTTGGGCTTCGGCCTTGGCATGTTGTGCGTTTTCGAGGGCCTTCGCAAGCTCGGACCCTTGCGTCTTAGAGTCACGCTCCAAGGACTCGTATTTCTTAACGAGAGCCTGGAGCTCTTGCTGCACCTCGCCGACGCTCGATGCGCTCCTTGGCCGCTTTGTCTTCAGCCTCGGACAATGCCTTCTTCAGGGCCGCCACTTCGGTCGTGGCCCCTAGCAAAATTCATGATGATCCTATTATTCAAAAACCACATTTTTCTTTATCAATATACATACGGGGTATCACTTACCTTTGTTCTCTTCGACCTGCCTCTTGGTAAGGCTGAGCTCTTCCTTGGACCGCTCAAGGTCCCGCTTCAGTGCGGCAACCTCCGCAGTACGAGCGGCAGCGGCCAGCAGTGAACCCTCCTTATTCACATAGACACATTCTGATTAGACTCCTGCGAGTATTATTTGATCCTCTATTCGGATTTTCTTCACGAACGCCAAACAGAGCATCAGGGGCTACTGTCTATACTGTAACATTTTCTTATAATTTGATTACTTACCTCAAAGCCTGTTAGGAGGCTGGCACAGGCTTCAGTCAGTCCGCTCTTGGCGGACTGAACCTTCTTGACCACCGCACTCATAACAGTGCGATGGTCTTCGTCGATGGAAGCGCCGCGAAGCGCTTCCAGAAAGTTGTCCGATGCCTCTGGATGGACAGAGGACATCGGCACAGGCGGCTTGCCCCCCTTAGCGAGAGGTTGCCTGACAAAATCCGAAACCACTGGAGGTTCCGGCGCAGTATTCGGCTGGGAGCTAGACTTGCTGCCCCCGACGTTAGGGCCCAGGGGAGTCTTGCCCCTCGTGCGCCCAGCGCCTGGAATGTCGCCTTGGGGCGCCTCCGGAACTGTCTCCCCTTGGTTCAGTGCCCTTTGAGACAACACCTCGGCGTCGTTCGTAGGGCGGGAGGAGGAGGCGGTCGGGAGTGAATTGATGTTCATATCCGACGGGCCCAAAGAATCATCCGAAGAAGATACGTCGATATGGGCTCGGGATGGACTGCATAATCATGTTCGGCGTGATAAGAAGCAATAAAATAAAACATACCAAGAACTATTATGGTATCCGGATACTCACGACTTCGCCAGGGGCTTGTCCCTGGGTAACCACTCCTCGTCGCTGAAAGCGGCCGTCGTGGAACAGTCCGGAAGGAGGGTCCTTCCCTTCTTGGACCCTTCGGCCTCCCCTGATGGGGCGGCCTTCCTTTTCCTGTTCCCCCCGGCTGGGGGGGGTGAGAACTTTCCTCTTCCTCCTCCTCGTCTTCGTGGGAGGAGTGCGCCTCGGTGTTTTCGGACGATGAGTCCGATATAACCTTGCGCCGGAGACCTTTCCTGGTCCCCGTGGCCTTCTTCTTGGCCTTCTTCTCCGGCGCCTCATAAGGCGCTGGAACCAGCATCTCCGTTAGGAGAGCATCTGCTGGATCTTCGGGCAGGGGGGCTGGACAATCGATCTGCTCCGCTGTCGCTACCCAGTCCTGTTAAATGGCGTGGAGGCTTTGATCGCACGCATGATTATACGGGAGAAAGAAACATCTTATGAGATATAAAAGACATACCGGATTGGCAGGACGCTTTGTGCTGAGTCCGCGATCCTCGGTAAGGGGAGGAGGTACCTCGGCGCCCTTGAATAGCACCTTCCAGACGTCCTTGTGCGTCGTGTCAAAAAGCTCTCGTAGCATCTGGTGCTCGGCCAGGTCAAACTCCCACATATTGAATTCCCGTTGACACGGGAGGATTCGGCGGAAGAGCACGACCTGGACCACGTTGACAAGCTTGATTTTCTTGCTTATCATATTCTTGACACATTTTTGTAGTCCGGTCAGCTCCACCGACGAACCCCAGGACAGGCCCTTCTCTTTCCAGGAGGTGAGCCGCATGGGGATGCCGGATCGAAATTCGGGGGCCGCCACCCAGTTGGTGTCGCGCGGCTCGGTGATGTAGAACCACCCCGATTGCCACCCCTTCACGGTCTCCACATAGGAGCCTTCGAGCCAGGTGACGTTGGGCATTCTGCCCACCATGGCGCCTTCGCACTCCGCCTGCTGTCCGACCACCACCTTTGGTTTCACAGTGAAGGTCTTCAGCCATAGGCCGAAGTGGGGCTTGATGCGAAGGAAGGCCTCGCACACGACGATAAACGCCGAGATGTTGAGGATGAAATTGGGGCCAGATCATGGAAATCTAGCCCATAGTAAAATATGAGCCCGCAGACAAATGGGTGGAGGGGAAATCCCAGTCCACGGACGAAGTGGGTAAGGAATAGGACCCTCTCATGAGGTTCTGGAGTAGGGACGATCTGCCCCGCGTCTGGGAGCCGGTGCGCGATATTTGCGGCTAGGTATCCGGCTTCCCAGAGCTTCGTAATATCCCCCTCCGTAATGGAGGAGACCATCCACTTGCCTCCCACTCCCGACATGTTTGGAGTGGTTTTGCGGAGAAAATGCGAACTTGGGCGCTGGAGCTCGAGTGCGCAAGAATGGATGGGCAGGGAAGAAGAAGGCGTGGGTGAAAAAGAGAAGTCCTTGTCCCTTTATAAGGGCGGAGGAAACTGTGCGTCTCCTCACCTGCCTGGTAAACTCGCTTATTCCCCAAGTACCGTGATTAATGGCGCAGTTGGGTTACCCACACCCGTATTGATGAGAATCCCGTGATAAGGGGACACGATCTCTGCTTCGACAAGACATGCCAAGAAAACCGCCTCGCAATATGTGCAGTAGCTGGTTGAGAAAAGTGGTTTGAATAATGACCTGACCACGGCGCGATGTCACGTTGTTAGCAGATTAGATTTGTGGAAATATTATACTCTCTACAGTGGTATGTGGAATTTGTTTTGCAGAGCCGGACACGATCCGTGTGTTCAAAATCTTCTATGGAGTATTCGGAGGAAGAACCTGCCTTGCAATGCCGAAGACAATCTGTGTGCCAGACTCATCGTCATTGAAGCCTGGTTCAGGGGCTACTGAGGGAGTCCTGGATTAGGGGGTCCTCGCACTGCCGGACTATATACTTTGGCCGGACTGTTGGACTATGAAGATACAAGATTGAAGACTTCGTCCCGTGTCCGGGTGGGACTCTCCTTGGCGTGGAAGGCAAGCTTGGTAATTCGGATATGTAGATCTCCTCCCTTGTAACCGACTCTGTGTAACCCTAGCCCCCTCCGGTGTCTATATAAACCGGAGGGTTTAGTCCGTAGGACAACAACAATCATAATCATAGGCTAGCTTCTAGGGTTTAGCCTCTACGATCTCGTGGTAGATCAACTCTTGTAATACTCATATCATCAAGATAAATCAAGCAGGAAGTAGGGTATTACCTCCATCGAGAGGGCCCGAACCTGGGTAAACATTCTGTCCCCCGCCTCCTGTTACCATCCGCCTTAGACGCACAGTTCGGGACCCCCTACCCGAGATCCGCCGGTTTTGACACCGACAGCAGGGCCTCGTCCCTTCCAACTATACCTCTTCGATCGTTCCTTAGCGAAGGGGTGAGGCTATTATTTACTACGTACTCATACTGTAGTAGTACTAGTACTACTTTATCAACTAGTAGTTGATGTAGTACTGTACTTCTAGTATAGTGCACCAGTTTTGAACTCTTGAATCTCAGGGCCAAGGAGCTACAGTTGGAAGTGAAGGGTAGTACTATTCTCTAGAACCATCGCTGTACTATCAATGCAGGAAAAGTACACCTGCGTAGTGGGTACTCTCGGTGCTCTATGCAAGCGCGTAGCTGGCCTACTTAGCTGCTCCTCTCACGCACACACTAGCAGCCTGTTTATCAGCGACGGTTACTGCAGGGACAGAACATTTGAGTTATTTGATACAGCGAGACTAGGCCTTTCGCTTCCATTTGTGGAGGTGTAATGGATCTCATCGAACTTTGTTAGTAGTTCCTTCTTTATGAATGAGATGAGGCAAAGCTTTTGCCTCCGTTTCAAAACAAAAAAATCACGTCAAGAGGAATTTCTTTTATAGAGCTGGTAATGGAGTGAAGTTCATGCGTGCAACGCCACAAACTACAGAGTAGTAGAGTACTAGCACTTTACTACGTACAGAGCCATATTGCACAGTTCCCAATGCCGCGCCAGGCTTTTCTGGCTCCTCGGTCTTAATTGAGAGGCGCTAGTTTAAATATGCTACTAGATGATGAGGAAGCTGCAAGCGAGGTGCGGCTAGGGCGAGCACGTGAGCCACGAGATGATGGGAAGGAAAACCCGTTCACGTGGCTGGGCTATCCAGTGCACCCAGAGTGTGTTGAGACACGTCCGTTCGACTTCAAAACTCAAACTACCCGTGTACAATATTGGCTCGCAGCGAAGTTACTATTTAAAAAAAGGCCGTCGTGCGTTTGGCCAGGATCGAACCCACAAAACGAGGTATACACTCTCCCGACCACTAGTAGTACTCGTTGGAATACAACTGTGACACCGAAAAAAATTTGGCCTTGTTTTATTTATTAAAATGTTGCCAGGAAATAAAACTTTTCCATTTGTCAAGATTTACCCTTTGTTATGGTGATTTTTTACTTCAAGTGGAAAAACCTTCAAAGAGTAGTATTGGACTTGTATGCCCTCTTTATAAAATCAATTATATATCAGTGGATTTAAATTTGCAAGATTTGTTTTCTCAGAACTTTATTCCTTTAAAATGATTTCTTTTACATTTGGAGCCTGTTTTGCACTACAACCTTTTGACAGATGCATTCAAAATTTCCACCAAAATTTGGGGATGTCATGTGAGGTTTCCCCATCACTTTTATGCAAAAACATCTTTTGGTCATTGGAGATTTTGAGCTCCACATCAATTTTTCAAATCTGGTCCAGTGGGTATTTTGCACTACAACCCATTTAAATATTTCTTTAAAAATTCTTCCAAGTGTTTGGAGATGTCAGTGGATGCATACAATTCATCTTCAAGCAAAAACCCAGTGATGTTCTTTGAAAAATTTGAGTGAATCATCTTCATTTCCATTCTGGTCCAGTTTGGTGATTTGTACTGCAACCCCATTTCATTTTGCTCTAATACCTTTGAGCTTTTTCCTACCAATAGTCCTCTCTACCAAACTCTTAAGTCCAGGAGTTTGGACCCATTGGAGTGTTTTTGGTGCATGCAATCAGCCTTTAGTTTCTGCCCAAAACTGGTTTCCTCATATACTTGCACTATCAACTTTCTGTTTTTGCCAAACTGACATTACCACCTTCTTGAGCTCCTAAAGAGACTAGGATCTGGAGAGTTTGGCCACCCCAAGAGTTTCCTAGATGACCATGGCATTCTGTCGAACACCCTGTGTGCAGGAACATTTTTGGCATGTCCTCTGGTTTGCATTGTGGACTTGAACCCCTGACCTTTCCACCTTGTCCACTGAGCGCCTTGCTACCCCTACCTCCATCCTGTGCAGTGCCAGCCCCACCCTCGCGCTCTAGACCGCACTGGCATTTCGTCGAGCAGGTGCCGTGCGTGCTCTGGGCGCGCCCAGAGCGCACGTGTTGCACGCGCGCGCACTGAGCCGACACGCCGCACTGCCGCCCTTGTCGCGTCCCGTCTCTGGCCCCTGCTCGCCTGCCGAACCACGCCATGCGCTCGCCCTCTCACCAGTACCCTCCAAGCTCTCCCTGGCACCCTACAGCGCCACCGCAGAGCCCCCATGGCAGCACGCCGGCGTCGGCCGCGGATTCTGCCGCAGACGGCGCCGCCCAAACCGCCAGCGCACGCCAGCTGCCCCCGAGCACAGGCCGTGCTTATCCTCCCGCTCGTCGGCACGCTTTCGTCGCCGCCACGATGCCCTGCAACTACAGAAAAGTGGTCGCCGGCGATCTTATCCTCGGCCACCGCGGGAGCAAGCCTCGAGCGCCTATTTAAAGGGACCCCGAGCTCAACCGATCACTCAAGCAACCCCAGGCCACCCCCATAGCCCTCCAACAGCCAGCAATCGACGGGAAAGTCCTTCCTTCCTCATCTCCGGCCAGCTCGGTCGCCGCCACAATCCAGTGCCGTTCGTCACAACCGGAGTTTCCCCCGCCAATCCAACGCCACCAAGAACTCCCCCGTTGTCGTGCGGAGCTGCCTAGCGCCTCAGCTTCGGCCAAGGATCGCCGGAACCCAAATGTCACTTCACCACCGTAGCCTCCTCCGCCGCGGAGCTCGCCGCCGGTGACCTCCTCTGTCCCCGCCTGCCTAACGCCCACCGAGAGGACCGCCTTGGTATGGCCAACCCATCCCTGCCCTCAGATGCCCTCGAGGGGCCGCCGTTCATCGCCGGCGATCGCCGGAGCCCCGCGCCGTTCGGACAGAGAGAAGGGAAGGCGAGGGAAGACGGTCAAACCTGACCAGTGGGCCCCCTGGACCCACTGTCAGCGACCCGCGCGCCCGTTCTCTCTCTGTTTAAGTGAAAGCGCAAAGCTCCGGAGTACGTCACCTCTGTTTTGAAAACGTATTCTCCCCCACAGCGTTTTCCTTTTTCTGATTTTATTAAAACAGATCTTTGACTGATGTTTGACTGGCTATAACTTTTAAAATAAAACTCCAAATGAGTTGATTCTTTTTCCTACCTCTCTCAAATTTCATCTAGTTTATTTTAAGATTTATTTCAGAAATATTTGAGACAACTTTTGGTACTGTGTTTGAAATATTTGTTTTTGGATATTTTGCAAAATAGGATTTTGGAGAAAAGGGGGAGCTTTCAAAATAGTGCATCCTTTGCATACCCTCGAAGGCAAGCATTTCTGGACCCTGTCATAATATGTTGTTGTGGTGTTTTGATACGATTACAACACCATTTGACTTGGAGTATGCGTTATCTTTATGTAACGATAATGTCTCGTACATGAGTACACTTTGGAGTGGTTTTGTGGACAGCAATGGATTCACTAGTGATGTGATCATCCTTGTGAGCTCCTCATGCATACCGGTAGGAAGCCGGGAAAGTCGTGGTCTTGGGTAGACACGAGCTTGTCCCTAGTCCCTCGTCGAGACGAGTATGTCCGGTATGGCATGGTGAGGCTTGATGAGTGGTGTTTTATTTTACTAGTGGTAATATTGTTGGAGGATGCTTGGACCACCTAAGTCGGTTGTAGACCGAGTCTTGATCAATAGCTTCCTTATTTGTTGGTACCACCACTTGTCCCTGCAGGGGACAGGGTATGGTTCAGTAAGTTGTCAACCCCTACCAAAGCACACACCGTACAGAGAGGCCATAGTGGAAGATACCGGAGGCCTCCGGTAGGCATGCCACTTGGTCAGGGGGCATGGGTGTTTCCGGTTGGGACAGAGAGGGGGGCACCCCCTTAGAGCGCGCGAATAGAAATTTGATCCCATGCTACGTCGAGGTTGTAGCCTCCCCACTTAGAGTTTTGCTTGGCAGGTGTCGTGGGTGATTCCAGACACCGGTGAGTTAAGCTGGTGTGTGCAGGTCAGGCGTGTTTTCAAGTAAAAGACCGTAGATGGAATTAGTCCCGATGGACTAAGTAAACCTGTTACTCGTGGAAAATTGTACTCCCTCTGCAAAGGATATATCCTGTTGGATAGTCATGTTCTTGAGTAAGGACCACAGTCTGAGTTGAATCTAGCAACGGTATTCGGATGGAGAACGATTTAGCTAGATCTCAGTGACGGTTTTCGGATGGAGACACGGCTAACTGGATCGTAGTAACGGTATTCGGATGGAGATACGGCTTTACTAAATTATCGGTTTTCGGATGGAGAACGACTGAACTAAATATTGTTTAAGATTATGGCATATGGATTATGATCTTTATTATTTTGAACTAACCATTTATATTACGTATATTATTGATTATCCCTGGGATGGTTCTACCTCCTGGATATTCACTGTGATTATTTTCTTATAAGCCCTTTCTATGGTGTCGCTCAGACGCCCGACTGCGGCATGCTTGTTGTTCATTTATCTTTTATAAGCCCTTTATGTGGTGTCGCCCCGACGCCCGACTGCGGCATTATTATTCCTGCAGTTTTCCTCTCGAGGAGTCATTCAGACCCTCGTTTGGCACCAGTATTACTATTCTGCATTTTCCGCTCGAGGAGTCATTCAGACCCTCGTTTGGCACCAGTATTACTATTCTGCATTTTCCGCTCGAGGAGTCATTCAGACACTCGTTTGGCACCCAGTATTTTATTTTGGTATATTTTTAACCATATGTGTGCATCTTGGTCTTTCGTATATTTCGTGATAGACGTGTGATCATCAAATTAACCCGGAGCATGTTTGATATATTATACCCGTGTTCTTAATGTTTGCGAGTACATTCAAACGTACTCACTGGCTTGTCCCTGGCTATTGTCTTGGCCAGATTCCGTGTGTGGAGATAAGCATCGCGGTGACAACCCCGGAACCTACGTGTTGACATTTGCGGCCTCGCGAAGATAGGAGTTATCCTGGTCAGCTGTTCTTGTGGGAAATGGAGTCCCATAGACGCAGATGTATCCAACCGCTTCCGCCCTCAACCAGTAGAAACCAAGTGTTGTACTCCTAAGCCTCAATGGTCTTGTACTACATATTTTTGTACTTGCTTGGATTTTCTTGTATCAAGTTGGTGCCTCATCAGCTAACAGTAATCCTGGGGCTGGTGAGCACAACGGCCATTTTCTGGAGAATTAATATCCCGAAAATCCGGTCGTGACATACTTGGTATCAGAGCCAGGCTGACCATTGGCTAATCCTATCTTAGCCAGGTCAATAAACCTAGGTTAACTGAACTACCAGACCTTAACCTAGCCCCGGTCAAGCTTCCCGCGTAAGATAGCTCCACAGTGACCCGACGCCTTTCGGCGGACGGTGCCCAACCTATCATCCTAGCCCGTCGATCAAGCGCCAGTGACCGACGCCCAACCCGTCTCCATCGCAAGCGTGCGGAGGAAGACTCCGTCCCCTTTCCCTATAAAAAGGGGGCACGCTAGCCTCAATCACAGCACAGCCTCTTTCCCCAAACCAAGCCACGATGCCTGGTCCCATTGTTCACAATGAGACCACAGCGACCAACCTTGGAGGTTTTGTGACCGTGCTCGCAAACCTCACCCGCCGTGCCTATGCGTTAGAAGAGCCTCCTGAATATGTTGTGTACCAGGGACCCATGTACGGTGAAAGCCGTCAGTACCGGGCCACTGTGCACATCTACGGTAGGGGTCTGTCGCCAGAACGCCCCTACAGGTTCACTGGAAGGACAACTTCCTTTGAGCCACAAGCCATCCAACTGGCAGCCCGAGAAGCTATAGTTCAACTCCGGCACTTGTCGCCCAGAGTTAACTGTCGCTCGTTCTACTACTACCCCAGTCGTGACGGGTATGGTAGGCCGCCCCAGGTCGCCAACGGAGACCATGAGACGGATCCAACACTATTGCACCTGGTGCGCTATGTAAGCGCACTAGAGCAACTGTTCGACCAGGTCACTCTCGATCTGATCGCAGCTCGTGGAGAACTGGTTCGCTGAGCCCCGGCGAGGAGAGAAGCGGAGCCCGACGCCGACAACCCAGTCGTGCTGTTCGGACACCCGATCGACCCCTTGAGGTCTGCGCCAGCCCTCAACCAGAGCACTTTGGTGACCCCAGAAGCGCTTCGTCGCCTTTTGAGAACCCATTCCAACGGGATTGTGGCCAACAACCCCCGCGATGGTCATCACCATTTCCCCGACCCTGCAGCCCCTCAGCCTCAACCAGAAATTTCCGACGGTGAGAACCGTGGAGAAGCATCGGCATCCGCAAGGCCAGCCCACTTAGACATTAACGTAGTAGACTAAGTCGCTCGAGTTGTATCGAGCCTTAGTTTTCCTACGCTTTGTAATGATGTGGTCTTGTATCGCTTTTACTTCATGCGGCTGCTTGAACGCTTCTAGCTTTGGAGTAGTAGCTATGCATGTGTACGTTGGTGTACAGTTGCATTTTTAAATTTCGGGCGCAGCTACCAAGACCAACCCCGTCGGCACCCACAGTAATGCGTCACATTTATGTGATGTGTATATCTGTGGCTTTGACCCGAGTACAGGATCGACAGCCAGTTACCCTTCACCCCGGTAGATAACCCAGCCCCGGTGCTATATAAAGGCCACTTCGTGACCTTGCCGAGCACCCCTCACCTTTGTGCACAGCACTCACAGCCATTCCTTGCCATGTTGACCCCCAGTATTTATCTGAGAACCCCAGACGCAACCCCGGGTAGCTTTGTCAAATTATTGTGGGACTTTACCTGCAGTACTATGAGTGCCACCCGTCCACCCCAGTACGAATTGCTCAAATCGAGGATCACACCTTCCACCTCGAAATATTGGGCAGTGGTGCACATCCCTCCCGCCTACCCAAACCAAGACCCAACGGAAGTCTCCTTCGTGGGGAAATCCATGCCAACTCCGCATATGGCCATAGAAGCTGCTGCATACGAGGCGCTCACTCGTCTTCGATTCGCAGTACCCTATGCCAGCGAGCGAGGATACTATTATTTTCCGAGTCGTGCAGCACCCGGAGGAGTTGCCTCTTTTCCCGGCGGACGTATTGAGAGAGATCCAGTACTGGCCAACCTTGCCCAGTACGTTATTGCCCAGGAGCGGTTAACTCAGCGAGTAATGGGCTATCTCCAGAGCCTCGCTGATTTAAATCCTCGGATCACTATTGGCAGGCCACTAAGGCCTGACCAAGAAGGGCGCATTCATCGACTGGTCAACCCGCTTCCCCCGATAGAAGAGGAGTGTGCCCCAGTGCCAGAGGCGTTTTCTCAGGACCCTGTCTTTTTGCCGTTTTCCTTGTAAACGCCTCCGATGTATTTATTGTCCCAGTACTTGTATTTATGTGTTGCAGCATATTCGTAAAAAATTTGTGCGACGGATCCGATTTTCTTTAGTTCCTGTTGTGTGAGCAGTTTTACCGCCGTTAGTTTTGTTTTAATTACTTTTCTCTCGCAACATGTTTTTGAGGAGATTTCTTTCCCCGAGTTATTGCTGCGTATATATATTTTCACGACATATATTTTTATTCGCGCATCATCGTAACAGCTTTTAACAAATCTCGAGGACGAGATTTTTCTTAAGGGGGGTAGTGTTGTGACACCCAAAAAATTTTGGCCTTGTTTTATTTATTAAAATGTTGCCAGGAAATAAAACTTTTCCATTTGTCAAGATTTACCCTTTGTTATGGTGAATTTTTACTTCAAGTGGAAAAACCTTCAAAGAGTATTATTGGACTTGTATGCCCTCTTTATAAAATCAATTATTTATCAGTGGATTTAAATTTGCAAGATTTGTTTTCTTAGAACTTTATTCCTTTAAAATGATTTCTTTTACATTTGGAGCCTGTTTTGCACTACAACCTTTTGACAGATGCATTCAAAATTTCCACCAAAATTTGGGGATGTCATGTGAGGTTTCCCCATCACTTTTATGCAAAAACATCTTTTGGTCATTGGAGATTTTGAGCTCCACATCAATTTTTCAAATCTGGTCCAGTAGGTATTTTGCACTACAACCCATTTAAATATTTCTTTAAAAATTCTTCCAAGTGTTTGGAGATGTCAGTGGATGCATACAATTCATCTTCAAGCAAAAACCCAGTGATGTTCTTTGAAAAATTTGAGTGAATCATCTTCATTTCCATTCTGGTCCAGTTTGGTGATTTGTACTGCAACCCCATTTCATTTTGCTCTAATACCTTTGAGCTTTTTCCTACCAATAGTCCTCTTACCAAACTCTTAAGTCCAGGAGTTTGGACCCATTGGAGTGTTTTTGGTGCATGCAATCAGCCTTTAGTTTCTGCCCAAAACTGGTTTCCTCATATACTTGCACTATCAACTTTCTGTTTTTGCCAAACTGACATTACCACCTTCTTGAGCTCCTAAAGAGACTAGGATCTGGAGAGTTTGGCCACCCCAAGAGTTTCCTAGATGACCATGGCATTCTGTCGAACACCCTGTGTGCAGGAACATTTTTGGCATGTCCTCTGGTTTGCATTGTGGACTTGAACCCCTGACCTTTCCACCTTGTCCACTGAGCGCCTTGCTACCCCTACCTCCATCCTGTGCAGTGCCAGCCCCACCCTCGCGCTCTAGACCGCACTGGCATTTCGTCGAGCAGGTGTCGTGCGTGCTCTGGGCGCGCCCAGAGCGCACGTGTTGCACGCGCGCGCACTGAGCCGACACGCCGCACTGCCGCCCTCGTCTCGTCCCGTCTCTGGCCCCTACTCGCCTGCCGAACCACGCCATGCGCTCGCCCTCTCACCAGTACCCTCCAAGCTCTCCCTGGCACCCTACAGCGCCACCGCAGAGCCCCCTTGGCAGCACGCCGGCGTCGGCCGCGGGTTCTGCCGCAGACGGCGCCGCCCAAACCGCCAGCGCACGCCAGCTGCCCCCGAGCACAGGCCGTGCTTATCCTCCCGCTCGTCGGCACGCTTTCGTCGCCGTCACGATGCCCTGCAACTACAGAAAAGTGGTCGCCGGCGATCTTATCCTCGGCCACCGTGGGAGCAAGCCTCGAGCGCCTATTTAAAGGGACCCCGAGCTCAACCGATCACTCAAGCAACCCCAGGCCACCCCCATAGCCCTCCAACAGCCAGCAATCGACGGGAAAGTCCTTCCTTCCTCATCTCCGGCCAGCTCGGTCGCCGCCACAATCCAGTGCCGTTCGTCACAACCGGAGTTTCCCCTGCCAATCCAACGCCATCAAGAACTCCCCCGTAGTCGTGCGGAGCTGCCTAGCGCCTCAGCTTCGGCCAAGGATCGCCGGAACCCAAATGTCACTTCACCACCGTAGCCTCCTCCGCCGCGGAGCTCGCCGCCGGTGACCTCCTCTGTCCCCGCCTGCCTAACGCCCACCGAGAGGACCGCCTTGGTATGGCCAACCCATCCCTGCCCTCAGATGCCCTCGAGGGGCCGCCGTTCATCGCCGGCGATCGCCGGAGCCCCGCGCCCTTCGGACAGAGAGAAGGGAAGGCGAGGGAAGACGGTCAAACCTGACCAGTGGGCCCCTGGACCCACTGTCAGTGACCCGCGCGCCCGTTCTCTCTCTGTTTAAGTGAAAGCGCAAAGCTCCGGAGTACGTCACCTCTGTTTTGAAAACGTATTCTCCCCCGCAGCGTTTTCCTTTTTCTGATTTTATTAAAACAGAACTTTGACTGATGTTTGACTGGCTATAACTTTTAAAATAAAACTCCAAATGAGTTGATTCTTTTTCCTACCTCTCTCAAATTTCATCTAGTTTATTTTAAGATTTATTTCAAAAATATTTGAGACAACTTTTGGTACTGTGTTTGAAATATTTGTTTTTGGATATTTTGCAAAATAGGATTTTGGAGAAAAGGGGGAGCTTTCAAAAAAGTGCATCCTTTGCATACACTCGAAGGCAAGCATTTCTGGACCCTGGCATAATATGTTGTTGTGGTGTTTTGATACAATTACAACACCATTTGACTTGGAGTATGCGTTATCTTTATGTAACGATAAAGTCTCGTACATGAGTACACTTTGGAGTGGTTTTGTGGACAGCAATGGATTCACTAGTGATGTGATCATCCTCGTGAGCTCCTCATGCATACCGGTAGGAACAGGGAAAGTCGTGGTCTTGGGTAGACACGAGCTTGTCCCTAGTCCCTCGTCGAGACGAGTATGTCCGGTATGTCATGGTGAGGCTTGATGAGTGGTGTTTTATTTCACTAGTGGTAATATTGTTGGAGGATGCTTGGACCACCTAAGTCGGTTGTAGACCGAGTCTTGATCAATAGCTTCCTTATTTGTTGGTACCACCACTTGTCCCTGCAGGGGACAGGGTATGGTTCAGTAAGTTGTCAACCCCTACCAAAGCACACACCGTACAGAGAGGCCATAGTGGAAGATACCGGAGGCCTCCGGTAGGCATGCCACTTGGTCAGGGGGCATGGGTGTTTCCGGTTGGGACAGAGAGGGGGGCACCCCCTTAGAGCGCGCGAATAGAAATTTGATCCCATGCTACGTCGAGGTTGTAGCCTCCCCACTTAGAGTTTTGCTTGGCAGGTGTCGTGGGTGATTCCAGACACCGGTGAGTTAAGCTGGTGTGTGCAGGTCAGGCGTGTTTTCAAGTAAAAGACCATAGATGGAATTAGTCCCGATGGACTAAGTAAACCCGTTACTCGTGGAAAATGGTACTCCCTCTGCAAAGGATATATCCTGTTGGATAGTCATGTTCTTGAGTAAGGACCACAGTCTGAGTTGAATCTAGCAACGGTATTCGGATGGAGAACGATTTAGCTAGATCTCAGTGACGGTTTTCGGATGGAGACACGGCTAACTGGATCGTAGTAACGGTATTCGGATGGAGATACGGCTTGACTAAATTATCGGTTTTCGGATGGAGAACGACTGAACTAAATATTGTTTAAGATTATGGCATATGGATTATGATCTTTATTATTTTGGACTAACCATTTATATTACGTATATTATTGAGTATCCCTGGGATGGTTCTACCTCCTGGATATTCACTGTGATTATTTTCTTATAAGCCCTTTCTGTGGTGTCGCTCAGACGCCCGACTGCGGCATGCTTGTTGTTCATTTATCTTTTATAAGCCCTTTATGTGGTGTCGCCCCGACGCCCGACTGCGGCATTATTATTCCTGCAGTTTTCCTCTCGAGGAGTCATTCAGACCCTCGTTTGGCACCAGTATTACTATTCTGCATTTTCCGCTCGAGGAGTCATTCAGACCCTCGTTTGGCACCAGTATTACTATTCTGCATTTTCCGCTCGAGGAGTCATTCAGACACTCGTTTGGCACCCAGTATTTTATTTTGGTATATTTTTAACCATATGTGTGCATCTTGGTCTTTTGTATATTTCGTGACAGACGTGTGATCATCAAATTAACCCGGAGCATGTTTGATATATTATACCCGTGTTCTTAATGTTTGCGAGTACATTCAAACGTACTCACTGGCTTGTCCCTGGCTATTGTCTTGGCCAGATTCCGTGCGTGGAGATAAGCATCGCGGTGACAACCCCGGAACCTACGTGTTGACATTTGCGGCCTCGCGAAGATAGGAGTTATCCTGGTCAGCTGTTCTTGTGGGAAATGGAGTCCCATAGACGCAGATGTATCCAACCGCTTCCGCCCTCAACCAGTAGAAACCAAGTGTTGTACTCCTAAGCCTCAATGGTCTTGTACTACATATTTTTGTACTTGCTTGGATTTTCTTGTATCAAGTTGGTGCCTCATCAGCTAACAGTAATCCTGGGGCTGGTGAGCACAACGGCCATTTTCTGGAGAATTAATATCCCGAAAATCCGGTCGTGACAACAACGCAACCTACAATCGCCTTTTGTCGCTAGTAGTACATTGTTCCTTAAAAGAAACCACTAATAATGCAAAGAAACCACTAATAATGCCAAGAAACTACTACCAATTGCATACGTGGCAGACTTAAGATAAGACTACCTTATCAACAATTGTACATTCCCTTACCAACCAGCCCTACCAAGAAACGACTACTCTACAAAGTGCCGTTATAGGCACGTTTCAACCCATGTCGCCCCTTAAGTCAATGCCTTCTATTTGACCGGCAAGTTAGGCGTTATGACTTGTGGGACCTACATGTCAGTCTGCACAAAAATCCCCGAGTGACCTCCTACCTCCGGCCCGTCCACCTAGTCATCCTCAGCCATGGGATGCAGCTACCGCCGCCGGCAGAAGGCGAGGTCAAAACCGCCGGCGGTGCGGAGCCCATCTTGCGGCAGCTCGGATGCCATCTCCGTCCGGCGCTCGCGGCCGCTAGCTAGCCAAGATAGCTCCGTCCAGCTGCTTGTCTGCAAGGTTTGCTAGCTAGATTGGCACGGCGGCACAGCAGCGTGCACGTGCGCACCCCCCTAAGGCCAGCCATCTGGCTCGAGCGAAGGCCAGCGCGGTGGCTTCCTCGCGCGTGAGTCACGCTCGGGCCAGCCTGCCAACCCGTGCGGAGGCCAGCACGGCGTCCGGCCTGTCCGGCGGAGCGGCGGACAACTCCCTCACCACCGGCACCACCGATGAACACGCATCAGTATTGTTTGAAGTAATGTTCAGGAAAAATAATGATTTGAGGGGAATATAACAGGATAGAAGGTCAGATGTGGGTCTCTCGTGTCAACGGTCAAACAAAATGTGTCATTTTAAGCTGCCTCGTCAGCACAGACGTGTGGGCCAAACCTGTCATAAACAGGTTTAAACGAGCCTAATTGGCACTAGGTAGTAGTTTTTGGCATGGATTAAGAAATTTTGGGTATGTTTTTGCTATTTTTTGTACAATAGTTTCTTCCTAGGGCTGGTTGAAAGTGGTAGTTTTTTGTTAAATACTCTACATATTGTAAGTAGGAGTGAAACTTAAGCTTTGGAAGCCAATAAGCAAGGCTAGTTACATAGTGCCTATGTGTACGTGATTGAATGTAAATATCAACCATGGGTGACTAATATTTTGATGGAAAACTCGAAACTATGGAAATACTAGAATTTTTTTGGAATGGTTGGAAATACTAGCAATGTTCACGTCGTTGCAATGGATCATAATTAGAATAATACTTATTCACAAACTTGATACAAAACACTCTAATTTGGATATACATACTAGCAAGAGGCCCATGCGTTGCATGGAACATCAAGATGCATTTATACGAGCTGTTTATCTCGTGGGAGACGAAGATGAACGAGGGAAGACCTTATCTGCAAATGTGGAGAGGGGTGCGTGTATCTTTTTGCAAAATTGTCATAGTTTGCTTTCTATCCGTCAGATATAGATCAGACGGTCTATATTGCAGGATGGCAGGCACACCATCATCACCAACTCGGTTTTTTATAACAGTGTAGATATCACTAGAGATATATTATGTTTCAATCAGAAAATATTCCTTGGGCTGTTTTGGTGAGGTGAGGGAGGGGTGTGGTTGGTTTTAAGATACTAATTATGGGTTTTTCTATAAATTGGTTGATAAGTGGGATGTTGGTGAGAAAAGGCAACAACTTACCTCACAGTCCATAGATGTAGATCTAATGGTCAGAAATGACGGATGGCAGACACACCATCATCACCAACTTAGTCTTCTGTAGGAGTACTAGCAAGATGTCCGTGCATTGCACGGAACATCAAGATGCATATTTTTATAAAACACTTGTTGTGATTGACCCATGTAGGAGTAATCCCATGTGTAAAAACTAATGATATTTCGTGAAAGAGGAGATAAGGTGAGGAGTAGTGGGGCGTGGTGGTGATTGGTGGTCGGACTGAGTGGAGGCAAGGGGATGGACGACGCCGGCAGCGACCACCAGGCCAGTTTGTTCCAGAGGCTTCCTTTTTTAATTGCTCAACAATGAGGTTGTTGGAGATAAGGATGAACGAGGGAAAGCCTTGTCTGCAAATGTGGAGAGAGGTGCGGGTATCTTTTAGTTTAATTTCCATCGGTCAGATATAGATCAGACGGTCTATTGCAAGATGGCACGCATACCATCATCACCAACTCGGTTTTTTATAAGAGAAGAAATATAAGTATGGATATACAAATGTATTATCGATACTAGCTTGTTTCCGTAAACTAGGATCTACATTCTATTCAATGGCTCAGCATGTGGGGCCTTAGCACAATGACTTCTCGACTGTGTAAAACAAAGGTTTTCCCGTCGCCGATAAGGAGGGGGTGGCGGCAGCGCGCTTTCGGCTTGCTCTAGTCCTAGTAGTCATACTAGGTGTCTAGGTGGTCTACGCACGTGTAGATTTTTTTTTCACATCTCATGTTCGCTGTACTGCCACGACTGTTGATGAATAGATGGTAAGTTATTCACGGGGAAACCCTTGTTGAGCGTGTTTGCGAGAGAGAGAGAGTGTGTGTGTGCGTGTGTGATATGTCTAGAGACTGAGGCAATGATAATAGATTCTTTGTGTCTATGTGTGTGGAGGATAGAGAGAGACATGTACATGGGGCTTTGTGTTGTGTAACGTGGAGGACATAGACATAATCAGAGAGTGAGTGTGTGAGATACCCATGCGGGCATGGGGAGAGATGTGTGAGTTAGAGAGATGGACAATTTTTGTGTGCATCTGAGCTAGAGAGGGGGGGTATATACACATCTAGAGCTGTAGAGAATATGCAAGGTGTGTGTCTTAAAAGAAGGATCCAGATAGCTAGATGGGTGTTTGTGCGTGTTTGTGTGTGTTTGTGCTTGCGTTTGTGTGTGAGAGGGAGTGTGTGTATGTGGAGTAGAGAGACCACTAATGATGTAAACCTAGTATAAGGGAAGGGGGAATGGTGTGACATGTGTGTCAAAGAGAGACAAAGGCATGTGTAGTAGCGGGATAGCATGGGTGTGGGCGGGGAGCAGACTATTTGGAAGAGACATCGAGTGTGTGTGTGGGAGAGGGGTGCGAGAGCGAGAGCGAGAGAGAGAGAGAGAGCTAGTGACGGGGAGAGAGAGAGGAAAAGAGGGGGAGAGGGGTGATTTGTCTCCATAAGTGGCCTATAGGTAGGGAGACAATGTTGATGTTGTTCAAAATTGGCCTATGTACGGAGACGCAAGGGAAGCGAGTCATCGTGTGTGTGATAGGGACTTCATGAGAGATCAAGAATAGATGGTGTAGAGAACAACGTGCGAGATTGAGAACGATGATACATTAGGGAGCTATGGAAAGAGTCACGGCATATATGTATACAGGGAAGGAGCTGGGGCGGGTCCGCATGTGGGAGAGATAGAAACAGGAGAGTGGTGCACAAGGAGACAAAGTGTGCTTGTTTGCAGTGGGGGTGGTGTGTGAGGTGAGTGTGCGAGAACAACATAACTAGGGAGATAGACGTTTGGGGACGACGTTTTGTGTGTATGAGAAAGATACACTCTACATAGTGCGTGTGATTGGGAAAGAGAGATGCCGGGAGACCTGGAGAGTGGGGGAAGAAATGTGTGCATGCCTGGGAGACAAACTGATAAGAGACCTATATTGGGGTCCGGACTTTAGAAGAGGGGGGGTGTTAATGTGCTCGTGTGTTCGTGTCTGGGGGAGAGAACGACGTGTGTGTGTGGGGGGTGTGGGTCGTCGAAGGGGGTGGGGGTGGGGGTGGCTTCAGATGATGAGTTAGGTGTCTATATTTGAGGGACTTTAGCATAACTGAGATATATATGGTCAATAGTGTGTGCACTCATGGTTGATCAATTTGTTTCACAGTTTGGACTATGAGATAACGATACTTTTGAACATGCGTGATATACCTTGATGTACCAGAATTACAAACCTAAGATTGGAATTTTGGAATTCGACTCCATCATTAGCTTTTGTAATTCATTTAAACAGACGTACATTTTTTAAGCCGGGATTTCGTGATTTCAAATTCATATATCAAACCTAGAGATATACACATACGGGCATGTTCAAACTTTATAATCATCCACTTTATTCATACACATACACAATTTTGCTTTTGTCATCATATTTAGGATAAACACATTTGGAATTTCAATTGAATTGGACTGTATGATGGTATTTACTTGTACTAGCTCAATGATCCATATTTGAATTGAATGGACAATCTAAGTTTCGAGTTGGAGACATTGATTTTCAAAACTTGCACTTTTTTTGGGTGCAAAACAAATAAATTCTCGGCCATGATATCATAGTCGGCCGTACAACAGCAAAACACTTATAATTCCAGGCGCCAAAAGCTTTCAAACTTCCCGCTGACATCAAAATATCTCGCGCCCGAAAGTTTAGCCCTGTGATATTCCTGTTTTACCCCTGCCACATGAACGAAAAAGGGCTGCTTTGGTAACTCCATTGTTTTCCCCACATTGCCCCCAACATTCTTCCCTAGAGCCCCTCCCCTTCCCCTCCCCAACCACGGCAAGCCGCTGAATCTCGTCCTCCACCGCAGCGGTGGACCTCACACCCCGCCGAATCTTGAACCACTTCACCGGAGCCGCTTCATCGACTGGCTTGTCCACCGCTCCAGATCTCCTTGACCTCCATCATGGTACACCGCACCGGAATTGCTTAACCGGCGCCCTCGTCCACCACAGTGTAGGCCCTTCACTGACTCCCTCGTCCGCCCCATCGCTGGCCCTTCATACAAGCCCTTGTCCGCCGCAACAGATCCGCCTCACCGAAAGCACTATACACCACGCCCGCCGAAGCCTTCATCCACTGCACCGGACCTGCTCCACAAATGCCATATTCAACTCCACCGGCCCTGCTTTACTGATGCCGCAGCCTCATCAGGTTATTTCGATTTGTGCTCCTTCGGTTTTTCTCTTCTTTATCATGAAACTGTTCACTTACCACAGATGAGCTTTCTTCTATGTTGACAGGCGCCGCAACCGAAGCACCGGAGCCGCTTCAGCGCCGGCGACAGCCTGCCCAAACTCAACCGCAACACGAGCACCATCGACGATCCTTAGCTATCAAGTATGACAACGATACCCATACGCCGCCGAGAATCAGGTACTATTATCCAACGGTCGGCACCTACGTTCACTTTCTTAGCATAAGCACCGCACCTTTGAATTCGTTCAGGGCATCATTCAATTTTTCATGAGACGCGTTATTCTGCTTGCACCTGTAGGGCCATACTTCTGGCAGTGAACATGTTACATGTGCTAAATTACATACCAGTGCACATATAGTTAATATGCTTTAGTTTTGTCCTAAGTATTACTGTACTTCCTAGATATCACTGCCTACTATTTTACTTCTTGCATGCTATATTTATGATAATAGTGTTGTTCTGATGCCACCTGTTGGTTCCATCAGACGGCTTCATGTTCTCTATGCTTAATTACACATCAGCAAACTAGCATGTGGTTCCGCTGGTTTTTTTTGTTTTACCCTACATTTTCTGATGCTAGCTATTACATCACAGCTCCGAGCCTCTGTTCATTACTTTTTTGTGTGTTCTTGATCTTCCCAAGTTGCATGACTAATTAAAAACTAGCCAGTCTTTTGGGTATGAAACCCATTTGGGCGAGAGTAGTACTAGGATGGGTGACCTCCTAGGAAGTCCTCGTGAAAGGGTTTCATGTCTAGCCTACTCCAACTTGTTTGGGATAACATGCTTCATAAGTAAGGATTAATTATGGAGCTGCCAACCCCATCAAGCAAAATATTTGTTCTTTTGGGGCTGGCACCTCGAACAAGCATAAAAATATAGCGAAGCAGATATATTGTCGTGTAAGCACGCACCTTTCTTTCATTATTTTAGATGAACCATTGATGATCAATTCGAACCAGTGCATGTGATTAAAATTAATTTTACCTAAATAGAGGGTGCAGAATAAACTACAACAACTAGATTTGCAACCAAGGGATGCTGACATTATCTTCAAAGAACATTGCAACAGCAGCGAGGTTTCACAGCAACATATGGTAAGCCAGTGTGTTTTAGTACGTGTGAAATGTAATGCGTGTGGGCTGCTTTCTTGGCTTGTGCCCTCAACCTGTAATCCTACAGAATTACAAATACTTCAGTTGTCTGCTTTGCTATATTGCTTGATTCGAATGCTTGTTTGTTACTTGTTAGGCTATACCTGAGTTGGCCAATATGTCAGCAGTGCCTGCTGTACTATCGTAAAGAAATGCATGCCTAGTTCATTTGAGTCCTTAACTTTTCCTCTGAACTTCATCACAAGACTGTCTTCATAGTTTATATGAGGCCACACTGTTAAGTGCTTTCTCAGATTATTTGAACTGCTTAGATGCCTTGGCAACTTAAATATAGCGGTGGTACACTCCCTTTCAAGTTTCATCTTAGCGTTTTAATTTCTTTTCGGCTGATGCTGCTTTGAACCATTTAAATATAGCTTGCCATGCTCGGCAATAATTCGTATGTTGTTTACCATGTAAGCTTACTGCCTTAATCATGCAATAACTATCTCTTACTTATGTCCAGCGGAAACCTTTCAGGATGCCGTTCACACTAGGACACAATGCACGACCCCAGAATCTATTTGTGGAAGCAGTTCGCCATCCATGTTACCAGATGGTAGCAGTTCAGAGGCAACACCGCCAGAGAGCAGTCTAAGCACAGATATTATAGTTCTTGAGGCTCTACTAGAGGCAGAAAGAGATGGTGTGGCTGCCATGAATGAGGTAGTCTTGATCTTGAGGCTGGAAATTATGCAATTAGCTGCACACATTATGCAAGCAACCCAAGAATTGGAGGAAGTAAGAATGCTACATTTGAAGACGGAGGAGGTCCTGCTGTTTCTGCTATCTGAAGCCCAGGGTAATCCCAGTTCTTCTTTAGATACTAGGTGAAATTGTCAATAGATTATTGTACTTGCATGCTGTGTCATGTATCTGACTGGATTATGTTGTAAGACCCCCTATGCTGTCCATGTGTTGTAATGATCCGATTTTTTTAGGCGAGGTAATCCTCAGTACTTGTATGATTGACATAAGGTGAACTGTTTTTCGTGTGAGCATATTGTATTGGATGAAATAATGGTTTGACTCAAAGTGTATCCAACCTACTGAATTCAAAGATCACGAGATTTCCAAATCATAATCATATATAAAGGTGGAATAAATCTTTGTTGTGGTTTTGAAGAAATAAATAACAAAACGTAGAATTATCGGTGGATATTCATAAACGAATACAAATTGGATTTGAATTTAGTTGCTAGGGCCCAGGGCAAACGTGAATGCTAATCCTCCCAAGTTTTGAATGAAGCGGCTAAACACACACTATCATTTGTGGGCTGCCCGAAGAAAGTGCTTGTGAGATGGAAATTAGTGTCTACCCCTGACACTATGACATCCTTATCGACCGGATTTACACTACTGTCAATAGGGGTAGACTAGTAACTTCAATCAGACGTGACACGACCGCCTCTGAGCCCATTCCGACACGGTGGGTGCCAAACGTGGGCGGCAAAATGCATTTGATTTAAGCTCGTCCGAAAGACATGTGTCTCTCCCTGCATTTCCCCATTCATACACGGTGGGTGGCAAAAAAACTCTCCTCGCCCGAAATCGATGTAGGCAAATATTTTAAATAGGGGCAGATGTGTAAGTTCACTCATACGTGAAACAACCGCCCTACTTGTCAGCCCCGTTCATACACCGTGGGCGCCAACCGTGGGCGGAAAAACACCCTCACCTCGCCCGAAATCACTACTGACAAATATTTGGGAGATGCGAGATTACCGTCCTATCCGCAACCGACTTGATGTCCGAAATTTTAAACGGGGGATAAGTTCGTAACTTTCCCACATTTCAGACAAGCGCGTCCCAAAGTTTGAGATCCCACCCTCCCCCTCCATTTCCCCATTCATACACCGTCGGCGCCACAACAACCTCCCCACTATGGCCAGCCTCCTCCGTCCGCCACCCCATCCTCCACCTTGCCGGAGCCGATGCCCCGTCGTCCACTACAAGAGATGGACGTCTCTCATCCACGGCGCCGGACCAGGATCCTTTCATCGCGTCCTCTTGCTTCATCGGCGCCGTCGTCCACCTTGTCGTTGCCGCTCCTACGACCGCCTCATTCACGACAACAGGATTTATCCCCTGACCCGGCCGTCTGCCGTCTAAAGTCTTCTTCCCCACTGCCGACAGCCATCGCACCCGCAACACCCTCAACGTATCAGCAGGGGCCAACACGGCATCGCAAGAGAGGTGGTACTCTTCCATATGTGCTTAAGTAATTGATCTCACCCGGAAAATAGATCGTAAATTGTTTACTGTACTTTTCTTGTCCGTACCAAATCGTAGTGGCTAGTTGAAAGCAAACATTGGTTGCGAAGTAGCTTTGTCCGGTTTGCACCTTCAGATCCGCCATGGCACGGTCACTATACTCGTAAAGCTTATGGTTTCCCCCTTTATATTCACTACCATCATCGTAGGTGCTTCTTGTCGTGCTAGCACTGCTGCTCAAGACCTCAACCCATCAAGCAAAACAACATGCCACTCATAATTCCAAAGCTTAGGTGTTGAAATTCGAATATGATATGATGCTCATATTACTAAAACAGAGAACGTTTAATTGGTCACCTAATGTTCCTATATTCGTTTCGAAAAGCATGTGCGCCACCCACTGGTCCAGCTAGTTCCACTTTCCTGATTTTACTCTTGATGCTTAGGGTTTTCCCCTTTTATCTACTCTACTATGATCTGCGTAGGTGCTTTCTGTCGTACTAGCATGATTCCACCCATCAAGCTAAACAACGCAGGTCTTAATTGTTCAAATATGATTGTGATATGATACTAATATTAGTTAACAAACACATTTAATTGGTTAGCTAAAGGTCCCACTTGAGTTTCCAAATGCATGTCGTGACATATAGAGAGACAGCAGAATTGCATTTCTTTGTCACTTGTTGACTTTACTTTCTTGTCCATACCAAATCTTAGTTGTTATTTCAAAGCAAAGATCGGTTGCTAACTACCTTTGGGTGGTTTGCAGTTTCAGATCTGCCATCCCACTGCCACGGTCAACACTATACTCATCATGCTTACGGTTTCCCCATTTTATGATGACCACGATCAGCCTACGTGGTTCGTGTCGTAATAGCACTTCTCCACCCATCGAGCTAAACAAGCTTAGTTGTACACATTCAAATATGATATTATGCTGATATTAGTAAAACCGAGAGATGTTTAATTGGTCGGCTAAATGTTCCTACTTTAGTTTTGAAATGCATGTGAGCCACATATGGAGAGACCGGAAGGAATACTATTTCTCTGTGCGCTCTGGTTCATCATGGGTGGGCAACCGACATTGTATAGAAAGACTTGTAATATCTTCAATCTGCTTGCTCTTCTGCTCTTCTTTAAGATGATCCTCTTCTCTTCTTTAATAAGTATGTTCCTTGTTGGGAAGAGTAGCAGAGACATTTGCGGTCGACTGGTCAGGTCGAGTTGTTCTCCCTTAGTATATTTTGAATCTGTCAGGTCAGGTCGACTTGTTCTTCTTTACTATATGTTGAAGCTGTCATCTGCGAAGTATCATCACTTCTGGAGGTCTCATATTTTGAGTAGTAGGCCACATTATATTAATGCACACACCAAGTTACAGCATGCATGACATCTCTCAGAATAATTGCAGAGATAGCACAAAGGGGTTTACAGGGAGGCAGTATTGGATTAGAATCACTTCTGCATTACAAAGATAATCTCACTTGTTTTTATGTTTTCATGCATGTCAGGTACTGAACATTATCAAAATGAATATGAGAATGGGCGCACAAGAGGAATATTGCGGAACAATCCACTGGCTAACAAACTTGGCATGGTGGAGGATGGCCTATCTTATTCACCCATCAAGGTGCTTGCTCTAACTTGGCAAGGTTGTATTGGTCGCACATATTTTGCATCTGACCTCTTGCATTACTTCTACTTTGTTACACCATCTGCTTAGTTTAAGCATCATATATGAGTATATGTCATACCTATTCATTTTCTATACCTATTCCATGTGTCGTCATACTATGTTTTTCCAGTCAAATGTTGTTCTTTCGTAATAGATGTCCAAAAGGAAGAGGGTGAGTGCAGATCCTCAAGGAGTACAAACTAGGTATTTGGCAAAGGTAGTGATACCTGAGAAATCAGATAGATCAGCAGCCACAGAAAACACAGGCCCAACTGTACCACACTCTACCCCTACTGGCCAAACCCCTATTAGAACTGCTGACAGCCCAGCGTCAGGTATTGCCTATAATATCAATTCAAAATTTGAACTCCTAAATTTCTGCATGTGCCTTACCTTCTCTCTTGTATGAAAACTAATTTCAGAAGCTCCTTGCTCAATGGATCATAGGATCTCACAACAATACTGGGCTCTGCATTGCTCTTGTCAGTACCTCTTGCCCTTTATTAGCATACGTACACTCATTGCTGTTTGATTATGTAGCATCACTGTAAATGTTCGCTTCTTTATCCTCCCTTTGCTTGAAATTATAAGATATATATTTACTCTTAGATAAATGTAGAATTAACACAATGGTTATGAAGTTTTGGATTGCTCATGTATGTACCTATTGTCATGTACTCCCTCTGTATACCTCTTACCAAAATGTTGAATAAAGCGAATGCCACTGCACACGTTGATGTCTGCATTCCTCTTGTCATTACCTTTTGCCTTGTAACCCTGTACTTAATTAATTGCTATTTGATTATGTATCATCAGTCTGCACCTGAGCTTCATTATTTTCTGTTTCTCCCAATATTATTTGATCTATATTTACTCTTTGCAAAATGTAGAAAAATGGCAATGCTTATAAAGAATTTTCTTTGGGGAATTTATTGAATTATCCTTCCATCAACATGGAGTTGGGCTTTCTCCAGCCCGTGTTAACATGTAATGTAAGTTCATCCTTCTCAAGCCTTCAAACTTTGTTCTAGTATAGAGTTGGATAGGCATCATTTCCTCCACTGATGTTTATTTTGCTGTTTACATCTGATTGGATGTTTGCAACAACTACCAGTTTTCAATTGTAGTTGGAAAAACATGTTCCTTATGCAGAACAGATCCATTTATTTGCTTATATAATTGTGAAACCTGTTACGTGTCTCCTTGTTTCTCTTTTAGAGTCGTATCTCTTATGCCAGGCAGAACTTTAGGGAAGATAGTGAGCCAAATCGTATTGAGGACAGCGAGATGACCCCAAGGTCCTATCTTGATGAGGACAGTGAGTTGAAGCTACTCACCAGCAGGTGTGAGACAACCTCTGTGCAGTCTCTACCTCAATCAGTTCGACTACTTCAGTCTCAACTTAAAGCGGAAAGGCTTGCCTCATCTCAGCTCCGACTTGAAGTCGAAGATGCAAAGAAGATGTCAGAGGACTGCCATGCGCACTATCGTGCCATACAGCTAGGGATGGAGCATCTATCGTTGACACAACTAAGGTCTCATCAGCTTGTTCGGCTGCTTGCGGGGCCCATCCTGTAAAGGCCTAGTGCCTTCTGAAGTGCTCTCGGTTTTGTATATTCTTTTGTCGGCGCGTTTATATGCATTGGTGGCGGCCTTTGATGCCCAGTGTATGTAATCCGTGGTCACATTGCGTTTTATTATCACCGGTAGCGAACTTTGATTCCAAGTGGATGTAATATGCCGTAATTTCTTTATTGTATAGTCTAGGTTTATTCATTGGTCGGTATGCTGTAATTTGGGCCGGAAGGTTCAGTGGATCTCAGTGTTGTCGGTCTTTGGGCCGGCCCGTTACTCATATGGGCCAAAACGTGGGCCTATAATCATCTTGGGCCATTAGCAGGTCTAAACCTATAGTAGTTTCCCGACTTTAATAGGCCGAGTAAAGTTCTAGCCAACTGGGCCAGAGAATACCATGGGCTTTTAACAGGCTAAAACCTAGATTGGGACAGTGTTGGGCCAACAAATTCATGGGCAAATACAGGCTGAAACTGCCTAAGGCCCATGTTTGGCCCAAATAGGACGAGCAGTTAACAGGCCAAAATATATCTCGGGCCAGTTTGGCCCAATAAAATTATGGGCTTTAAGCAGGCCGGTTTCCACGCGGGCCATAGGCCCAGAAGTGTCATGGGCCATTATCAGATGGGCTGTAAGCAGGCCTGATTCAACGCGGGCTGTAATTAGGCCCAACTGTTCCATGGGCCATTAACAGGCCGATAGGCCTGTTGGGTTGAAATTTATCCACGAAGACTACGGGCCGTTAAGAGGCCTAAAGTTACGTCGGGCAAGAAATAGCCCAGTTTCCGCATGGGCCGTTAAAGGGCCTAAATTTAAACCGGGCCGACAGCGTCCCAGATACACCACTGGCCGCTAACAGGCCAAACCTATTATCGGGCCGAACTGGTTAACGGGCATTTAACAGGCTGAAATACAAACCTGTCTTAGAATGGACCCAAAAGAACAGTGGCCTGTTGACGGGCCTGATCCGATATGGGGCGTAATTTGGCCAAAAACACGGCAGGATGTGAACGGGCCTGATCTGCTATGGGCCTCAATTTGGCCCAAAAGATGGCAGGCTGTTAACGGGCCAACTCACTAGTGTCTGAAAAAACATGGTGGGCATTTAGCTGGGCCAGCCTTTTCACCGGAATGGGCCTCTATTGGGTCGTGCCACGTGTTGACGTATCATAGGCGCCTCCTGTCCAATGAGTGGATGACATTTGTCTGAACGTTGAGCCAACACGTGTTTCCACCGGCCAATGAGAATTTTACACGTGGAAAATCCCCATTGGTCCGGGCTGTTAACGGGTTATCGGATCCAAAACCGGACCGATAGCTTAACGGTGACCCAGTACGGTCGATGCCACGTGTCGGTCACCCTTGACGAAAGCACTTCTATGACGCGCGATTTATCATCATCGAAGTGGACACTTTCGTGATGATAATTTTGGTAATGTCATGGAACACTTCACGACAGCATAGGTATGACTATCTTGATTCTGTCATAAAATTGTCATGGATGTACATGCATGACAGAAAACGTGACCTATTGTGACAAACACGTATCATCACGGAAGTGTCTTTTTTTTGTAGTGGAGGTCTAAGCTTGGGGGAGTTGATACGTCCATTTTGCATCATGTTTGTTTTTATCCATAATAATGCTTTTTGGAGTAATTCTAATGCCTTTTCTCTCATAATTTGCAAGGTACACACCAAGAGGGAGAATTCCGGCAGCTGGAAATCTGGACCTGAAAAAGCTACGTCAGGCCACCTATTCTGCACCACTCCAAACAAGCTGAAACTTTACGGAGATTATTTATGGAATATATAAGAATTATTGGAGCTAATAAGTACCAGAGGGGGGCCACCAGGTGGGCACAACCCACCTGGGTGCGCCAGGCAGCCCAGGCGCGCCCTGCTGGGTTGTAGCCCCCTCGGCCCACCTCTGGTGCCCATCTTGTATATAAGTAATTTTTACCTAGAAAGAATAAGGATAAGACTTTCGGGGCGGAGCGCCGCCGTCTCGAGGAGGAACTTGGGCATGAGCACTTTTGCCCTTCGGGGGAGCGATTCTGCCGGGGGAACTTCCCTCCCGGAGGGGGAAATCATCGTCATCATCATCACCAACAACTCTCCCATCTTGGGGAGGGCAATCTCCATCAACATCTTCACCAGCACCATCTCATCTCAAACCCTAGTTCATCTCTTGTATTCAATCTTGTTACCGGAACTATAGATTGGTGCTAGGGGGTGACTAGCAGTGTTGATTAGATCTTGTAGTTGATTACTATATGGTTTATTTGGTGGAAGATTATATGTTCAGATCCATGATGCTATTTAATACTCCTCTGATCATGAGCATGTTTATTATTTGTGAGTAGTTACTTTCGTTCTTAAGGTCACGGGATAAATCATGTTGCAAGTAATCATGTGAATTTGATATGTGTTCGATATTTTGATGGTATATATGTTGTGATTCCCTTAGTGGTGTCATGTGAACGTCGACTACATGACACTTCACCATATTTGGGCCTAAGGGAATGCATTGTGGAGTATTAAATAGATGGTGGGTTGCGAGAGTGACAGAAGCTTAAACCCCAGTTTATGCACTATTCCGTAAGGGACCGATTGGACCCAAAAGTTTAATGCTATGATTAGAATTTATTCTTAATACTTTTCTCGTAGTTGCGGGTGCTTGCGGGAGGGTTAATCATAAGTAGGAGGTTTGTTCAAGTAAGAACATCACCTAAGCACCAGTCCACCCACATATCAAATTATCAAAGTAGCGAACACGAATTAAACCAACATGATGAAAGTGACTAGATGAAATTCCCGTGTACCCTCAAGAACACTTTGCTTATCATAAGAGGCCGTTTTGGCCTGTCCTTTGCCTCAAAAGGATTGGGTACCTTGCTGCATACTTATTGCTACTACCGTTACTTGCTCGTTACAAATTATCTTGCTATCAAACTACTCGCTACTTACAGTTTCAACACTAGCAGACACTACCTTACTGAAAACTACTTAACATTTCCTTCTGCTCCTTGTTGGGTTCGACACTCTTACTTATCGAAAAGAGCTACAATTGATCCCCTATACTTGTGGGTCATCATAGCTTAATAGAGAAGAATCTAGAGAGAGTTAAGAGCTGGTTTTTGGTGGTTAAGGGTTACCTAGGAGGGTGATGAAGCCCTAAAAATTTCAGCTGCATTGGATCAAGGAAAAATGCATTTCCTTCACAACATGCATTTTCTGCACAGAACAGAAAAGATTTTCTGTAGCAAAAATATTCCAAATAACCATGAAATATTTTTGCACAGGGAGGTGTGCCAAGGTCCAAAGAATATTCAAGAATTTTCTCACATTTTTGTGGGCAATAAAAATGAGGGTTGGTTTGGAGTAGAAGTGACTGAAAGACTATTTCAGAGAGAAAATGAATATTTTTCATTTAAGAAAAATATTCCCATGGGCATATTTTGATATATCAGAGAGAAAGAGATGGGTTTGAAAGTGAGATGAGTCACTTGGGTGAAAATCAAAGAAATTCCCAAGTGATTAAGTCCAAATGAGTTGATTCAAAACTCAAATTTAAATAAAAAATGCAATAAAATCCATGAAAAGAAAAAAGGGCAAAACCCAGGGTGTCACAAACCTCCCCCCTTAGGATGAATCTCGTCCTCGAGATTCGGTTGCTCAGGAAACAATTCAGGATATGCTGCCCTAAAAAAGTCTTCCCTTTCCCAGGTAGCTTCACTCTCGGTAAGGTGTTCCCACTGCACCTTGTAAAACTTAACCGACTTGCTGGGGTGAATCTTTCCATCTCATCCAATATTCGGAAAGGTTTCTCTTCATATGTCAGATCCTTAGCAAGCTCTATTTCTACCATATTAGTCCGTTTCTCAGGTGATGAGATACACCTTTGCAACTGTGATACGCGGAAGACATTATGTATCTCTGGCAGTTCCGGGGGAAGTTACAATTGACATGCCACTGTGCCAACCTTGGACATAACTGGAAATGGACCAATATACCTTGGTGCAAGCTTTCCCCGAGTCTAAAATCTCTTGACTCCTTTCATAGGTGTGACTCGGAGGTAGACATATTCACCAGGTTCAAAACTGATCTATCGGTGCTTAGCACCATAGTAGCTCTTCTGTCGAGACTTGGCTAGTTGTAATCTGTCTCGGATTTCCGTGACTTGCTTCTCGGCTTCCATCATCAAGTTAGTCCCAAAAATACGACTGTCTCCGGTCTAGGACCAGTTTAAGGGGGTATGGCACTTGCGTCCATACAAGGCTTCATGTGGTGACATCTTGAGGCTCGCTTGATAGCTGTTGTTGTAGGAAAACTCAACGTAGGGTAAGCTGTCTTCCCACTTGGGTCCTTGAGCGAGAGCACATGCCCTGAGCATGTCCTCGAGTATTTGATTTACTCGCTCCGTCTGACCATCTGTCTGAGGGTGATAAGTTGTGCTATATTTCAATGATGTCCCCAAGGCTTGGTGAAGACGTGACCAGAATGTCGAGGTAAAAAGGGATCCTTGATTTGAGGTGATAGTTCTAGGTACGCCATGCAAACTGACGATTCGGGACACATAGAGTTGAGCCAGTTGATTCACATGGTACGTGGTCCGGATAGGAATGAAATGGGCCATCTTGGTCAGCATGTCCACCACGACCCATATTGCGTTGTTTCCATGAGGGGTGGTTGGAAGACCGGTAATAAAGTCCATGCAGACATCGTCCCATTTCCATTGTGGAACGGGCAAAGGTTGAAGTAGCCCAGCGGGTTTTTGATGTTCCGCCTTAACCCTATTGCATATATCACAGCAGGCGATGAAGTATGCAATATCCTTCTTCATTCCATCCCACCAAAACGTTTGCCTAAGGTTCTCGTACATTTTGGTACCTCCGGGATGGATCGAGTATGAGGATTCGTGTGCTTCCTTTAATATCTTCTCCCTCAACTCTTCTACTTTGGGTACACATATTCGTCCTCGAAATCATAGGGTACCCTGCTCATCCATCAGGAAATCTTGATTCTTGCCGTCTTTTATCCGGGTGACTTGGTGTTGCAAGAACATATCTCCCAACTGAGCTTTGCGAATTCCTTCTTCTAGATTGGGAGTGACTACCATCATATTGGTGCAATTATTCACAACAATGATTAGATTGAGCTGGGCCATTTCTTCTTGTAGCTTGGGTGGCAAAGATGTCATTAATGCCTTGATTGTGACTGGCTTGCGACTATGTGTTGGGGAACGCAGTATTTCAAAAAAATTCCTACGATCACGCAAGATCTATCGAGGAGAAGCATAGCAATGAGCGGGGAGAGTGTGTCCACGTATCCTCTTAGACCGAAAGCGGAAGCGTTTTATCAACGCGGTTGATATAGTCGTACGTATTCACGACCCGACCGATCCTAGCACTGAACGTACGGCACCTCCGTGTTCAGCACACATTCAGCTCGATGATGTCCCTCATACTCTTGATCCAGTTGAGCCCGAGTGAGAGTTCCGTCAGCACGACGGCGTGGTGACGGTGATGATGAAGTTACCGGCGCAGGGCTTCACCTAAGCACTACGCCGATATGACCGAGATGTGTAACCGTGGAGGGGGCACCGCACACGGCTAAGAGAAACTTTGATGTGCCTTTGCGGTGCTGTAACGCCCACGATGCAGCTATATCTCCCACGTGTCGAGGCACGACTTAGAGGCATAACCGCATTGTGGTTTTGTCGCAAGAAGGGTCATCTTCACACAATCCCATGTAATGAACAAGAAAGGGATAAAGAGTTGGCTTACAATCGCCACTTCACACAATACATAAATATAATTCATACATCATCCAAAATACACACATAGACCGACTACGGTCAAGATCCAAATGAAAATAAGATAACCCCAAATGCTAGATCCCCGATCATCCCAACTGGGCTCCACTACTGATCATCAGGAAAAGACACGTAGTAACGACCACGTTCCTCATCGAACTCCCACTTGAGATCGATCCCATCATCTGCACTGGCATCGTCGGCACCTGCAACTGTTTTGGTAGAATCAGTGAGTCACGAGGACTCAGCAATCTCACACCCGTGAGATCAAGACTATTTAAGCTTATAGGAAAGGATGGTGTAATGAGGTGGAGCTGCAGCAGGCAATAAGCATATATGGTGGCTAACATATGCAAAAGAGAGCGAGAAGAGAAGCAACGGAACGGTCGTCATCTAGCAATGACCAAGAAGTGATCCTGAACTCCTACTTACGTCATCCATATCTCAAGCCATGTTCACTTCCCGGACTCCGGCGAGAAGAGACCATCACGGCTACACACACAGTTGATGTATTTTAATTGGGTCAAGTGACAAGTTCTCTACAACCGGACATTAAAAAATCCCCATCTGCCTCACAACTGCGGGCACGGCTTTCGAAAGATAATACCCTGCAGGGGTGTCCCAACTTAGCCCATCATAAGCTCTCACGGTCAACGAAGGATAAACCTTCTCCCGAAAAGACCCGATCAGTCTCGGAATTCCGGTTTACAAGACATTTCGACAATGGTAAAACAAGACCAGCAAAGCCGCCGGAATGTGCCGACAAATCCCGATAGGAGCTGCACATATCTCGTTCTCAGGGCACATCGGATAAGCGAAGCGTACAGGTACCAACATAACCCAAGTTGCCAAGGGACGGTCCCGCACGGTGCTCTAGTTTGGACCAACACTCAGAGGAACACTGGCCCGGGGTTAAAAAAAGATGACCCTCGGGCTCGCGAAAACCGGGGGGAAAAGGCTTAGGTCGCAAATGGTAAAACCAAAGTTGGGCCTTGCTGGAGGAGTTTTATTCAAGGCGAACTGTCAAGGGGGTCCCATAAATCACCCAACCGCGTAAGGAATGCAAACTCAAGGAACATAATACCGGTAAGACAGAAACTAGGGCGGCAAGAGTGGAACAAAACACCAGGCATAAGGCCGAGCCTTCCACCCTTTACCAAAATATATAGATGCATTAATTAAATAAGAGATATTGTGATATCCCAACATATCCATGTTCCAACATGGAACAAACTTCAACTTCACCTGCAACTAGCAACGCTATAAGAACGGCTGAGCAAAAGCGGTAACATAGCCAAACAACGGTTTGCTAGGAAAGGATGGTTAGAGGCTGACATGGCAATATGGAAGGCATGATATAGCAAGTGGTAGGTAGCGCAGCATGGCAATAGAACGAACAACTAGCAAAGCAAAGATAGAGGTGATTTCGAGGGGTGGTCATCTTGCCTGCAAGGTTCTCAGAGTTGTCGAAAGCTGGATCCTCGTAAGCGTACTCAACAGGTTCCTCGTTCACGAACTCGTCTCCCGGCTGTACCCAAGTCAATAACACAAACAATGGAACCACAATCAATCACGGAAAATGCACAAGCAACATGGTGCAAAACATGAATGATATGCAAAATATGATATGCGATGCATATGTGTGCTTCCGGAAGAAAAATGATGAACAAGGCAGTAACTTGGCAAACCAAGCATGCCACTGGAAAGATGAGATGATTTCGGTCGAAATCGATATAAAGATCACCGGAAACGGATGCACGGTTTGCAAATGGCAAGCAAAACAAGAATGGCACGAATCTGCGATTAACAGCATGATAGCACTTAGAATGCAACAAGTAACAATGCTACATCACCCCAACATAGCAAAAAAGCATATGACAGTAATCTAAAGGAGATGCTTGACAAAAGATGAACACTGAGCTACGGCTAGATCACAACATAACAAGCTCAAACAAGCATGGCAAAAGTGGAAAAGATAACAGGTTCACAGACGGTGAAATTACTGGACATGCCTGAAACAACATCAGGTAGCAATGTTCAGAGCACGAAATCAACATGCTACAGGAACTTAACATAGCAAACCAAGGCATGGAAGTGTTCTACTAAATGCATATGACAAAAGTACCTTACCGACCATAAGCCAAAAAAGGAGCAGAAGATATGATGGCAACCATGTGAACATAGCAAGTTTCGTTAACAGGTTTCAGACAGCAGAAAACAGAGCATGGCAGAAACAATAATATGAAGGCATGTTGGTGAGCTTGATGCACACACTACAGAGCAATGCATGATAAAACAAGCATACCTACAGCAACATGGCATGTTTATTAAGCTATCCATGGCAAGAACAAATACATAGCATGTATGGATCAACTACAATAAGCTTGGCAAAATTGAATAACACGTAAACAATCTGCCAGAAATATTTTATAGCAAAATTAGAGCAAGATTGAGTCATGTTATGGTACTCCATAATTGCAAACAAGGGCAGGAATTGATCAATTACAACAATATCTACAAAACATCCTTACTGAACATCTCCAAAATATGCATGGATCTCTGTGTAGCATCAAGTTTACATGGCAACAAAATAACGGCAGACAAAGACTTGGAGAAATCACTAAGTCCCTGAAATCAGAAACATTACGGAGCCTAGTTTGCATGCTTGTGCTAGTTGCCACAGAGATCACAAAAATACAAGGCACACACCACTGGAAAGATGGCATGGCATACAACAAAAAACATGTAGAGCTCATGCCCATAAGATGCACAGATTAAAAGATACAAAAATAACAAATCTCCAAGTTCTGCTAAGTAACAGCAGATAACAGCAACTAGCACTCTTGCACCAGAGATTTGGGCATCAAGATGGCCTCTAATGAACATGGTGCAATGGAACAAAATGAAGAGCATCACGAGACGAACAATTCGATATACTACACGAGAAAAACAGAGCTATATGCAGAGAGTTATGATGCTATGAATAAGGGCACATGCTGTGAAAATAAAATGACGGGAAATTTCGGGGTCTCGGGAAAGTCAACGCACTGGATCTGGCCGAAGCTCTCGAGCTTGCCGGCGGGAGGAGGCGCAGCGGAGGAGAGGAGGCGCCGGGGCCCGGAGGGAGGCGGCTTCGCGCGCGGCGGCGGAGGCGGCGGCTCGCGGGCGGCGGGGCCGGCGATGGCGGCGGGGCCGGCGATGCCGGCGGCGGCGGCTGGTGCCGGGTGCGGCGGCGGAGGCGGGGACGGCGAGGCGGCAGGGCCGGCGCTAGAGGGCGGCGGCGGCCGGGTGCGCGCGGGGAGGCGCACGGGCACGGGGGCGACGGAGCTCGGGCCCGGCGGGCCTGCCCTGGGCCGCGGCGGGCCCGCGGTGGAGGGAAGCCGGCGGGATGAGGTGACGGTGGCTGATTCGTCGGGGCGGCGGCGCGATTTCGTCCGGCGGCGGTACGGACACGTCCGCCCGCGGAGAGGGAGCGGGGCTAGGGTTGGACTACGAACGTTAATCGGGAGAGATGCAAATATATAGGTAGAGGGAGCTAAGAGAGTCCAAATGAGGTGCGGTTTTCGCCCACACGATCGTGATCGAACGACCTACAGCATGGAAGAGAGTTTGGTGGGTTTTGGGCTGTTTAGAGAGGGGGTTTTGCTGCAACACACAGAAGGCATCTCCGGTTACCCGGTTAACCGTTGGAGTACCAAACGACCTCCAAATGGAACGAAACTTGACCGGTGGTCTACCGGTGGTATACCAAGGCCACTTAACAAGCCTCGGTCCATTCCGAGAACGTTTGACATCCGCTCACGAAAGAAAACAAGAGGGGTGCGCCGGAGGAGATGGGAGCGCCGGATTGCAAAACGGAGAACGGGGAAAATGCTCGGATGCATGAGACGAACACGTATGCAACTGCAATGCACATGATGACATGATATGAGATGCATGACATGAACAAAATACAAAACGAAAGACAAAAACCCAACCACGAAGGGAATATCATAACACATAGCCGAAAATGGCAAGAGTTGGAGTTACAAATATGGAAAGTTACATCCGGGGTGTTACAACACTCCACCACTACGAGAGGATCTCGTCGCGAGATCTAGGACTGAAAGAACTCCGGATATTCGGAACGGAGATGATCCTCGCGTTCCCAGGTGGCTTCCCGGTCGGAATGGTGCGACCACTTCACTTTCAGGAATTTGATTGACTTGTTGCGAGTCTTGCGCTCAGTTTCTTCAAGATAGCAACGGGGTGCTCATGATAAGACAGATCTTCTTGGAGGTCAATCTCTTCGAAGTTGATGGTGCGCTCAGGCGTCTTGAAGCACTTGCGGAGCTGTGACACGTTGAACACATCGTGCATGTTCGCGAAGTTGGAAGGAAGCTCAAGTTGATAGGCGAGGTCGCCTCTTTTGCCAATGATCTTGAAAGGACCCACGTATCTAGGGGCAAGCTTCCCTTTGATACCGAAGCGACGAGTGCCTTTCATTGGAGAGACGCGGAGGTAGACATGGTCTCCGATCTCGAAAGCCACATCACGGTGCTTACTGTCATAGTAACTCTTCTGGCGTGATTGCGCGGCTTTGAGATTATCACGGATGACTTTCCACATTTCTTCAGCTTCTGTGATTAAGTCATTGCCAAGAAGTTGGCGTTCACCAGTCTCTGACCAACTGAGAGGAGTACGGCACTTTCTGCCATAGAGAATCTCGAATGGGGCCTTGCCCGAACTCGCTTGGAAGCTGTTGTTGTAGGAGAATTCAGCATATGGAAGACAATCTTCCCATTTCATGCCAAAGGAAATGACACAAGCCCTGAGCATATCTTCAAGAATTTGATTGACTCGCTCGACTTGGCCACTAGTTTGAGGATGGAAAGTTGTGCTGAAGCGAATGTTGGTGCCCATGGCCTTCTGGAAGGAGTCCCAGAACTTAGAGGTGAAGATGCTTCCACGATCAGAAGAAATCAATTGTGGAATGCCGTGCAAGGAGACAATTCTGGAGGTGTATAGCTCTGCCAACTGAGCTGCTGTGATGGATTCTTTGATTGGAAGGAAATGAGCCACTTTAGAAAGCTTGTCGATGACAACAAAGATAGCATCATTTCCACGCTTGGACTTTGGAAATCCAGTCACGAAGTCCATTTCGATATGATCAAACTTCCATTCTGGGATAGCAAGAGGTTGGAGGAGACCAGCTGGTCGTTGGTGTTCTGCTTTCACTCTTCGACAGACATCACATTCATTCACGAACTGAGCAATTTCTCGCTTCATTCGAGTCCACCAATACGACTGCTTGAGGTGATGGTACATCTTCGTACTTCCAGGATGAATGGAAAGAAGAGAATTGTGCGCCTCGTTCATAATGACTTTCCTTAGATCACCTTTAGGAACCACAATCCGGTCCTCGAAGAACAAAGTGTCTCTGTCATCAATGCGGTAGCACTTGTATTTGGAAAGACCCTTGTCGATACCACGTTTCACCTTCTTCACCATGGCATCAAGAAGTTGTGCCTCACGAATTTGATCTTCCAAAGTAGGAGAGACTGAGGTTGGCAAGAAAGCCTTGAGGAACAACTTGGAGATTCAGCTTGCGGAAAGCTTCACAAAGATCCGGTTGGAATGGCTTGAGAATTAAGCTGTTGCAATAAGCCTTCCTGCTTAAAGCATCTGCAATGACATTGTCCTTGCCTGGAGTATATTCAATACTCGGATGTACTCTTGAATCATTTCGACCCATCGAGTCTGCCTGAGGTTGAGGTTGGGCTGAGTGAAGATGTACTTGAGACTCTTGTGATCGGTGAAAATGTCCACTTGTCTTCCCAACAAGAGATGTCTCCACGTTATTAATGCATGGACAACTGCCACCAACTCAAGATCATGAGTGGGGTAGTTCTTTTCGTTGGGCTTCAACTGATGAGAGGTATAGGCCACAACTTTCTTCTCTTGCATTAACACAGCACCGAGACCTTGGAGAGAAGCATCATAGAAAACTTCAAATGCCTTGGATTCATCAGGAGGAGTTAAGACAGGAGCTGTGACAAGTTTCTCTTTGAGAGTGTTGAAAGCAACGTCACACTCAGGAGACCAGACATACTTCACATGCTTCTGGAGGAGGTTGGAAAGAGGCTTTGCAATCTTAGAGAAATTCTCAACGAATCTTCGGCAATAGCTTGCAAGACCAAGAAAACTGCGGAGCTGCTTGACATTCTGAGGAGGTTCGCAATTCACAATTGTGGACACCTTCTCGGGGTTAACAGCGATGCCCTTGGCAGAGATGATGTGACCAAGGTAAAGAACTTCATCAAGCCAAAACTCACATTTTGAGAACTTCGCATAGAACTGATACTCTCTGAGCTTGTCGAGCACCAATCGCAAATGTTTGGCATGATCCTTCTTATTCTTGGAGAAGACCAATATATCATCGAGATACACCAGGACGAATTCATTGGCATAGGGGTTGAAGATGAAATTCATCATCCGAGAGAATGTTGGAGGAGCATTGACAAGGCCGAAAGACACGACAGTATATTCATAAGAACCAAAGCTTGTTCTGAATGTTGTCTTGGGAATATCTTCTTCACGAATGCGAATCTGATGATAACCCATACGAAGGTCAAGCTTCGAGAAAACTTTAGCACCTTTGAGTTGCTCGAATAGCTCATTGATGTTGGGAAGTGGATACTTGTTCTTGATTGTCTTCTTGTTCAATGGACGGTAGTCGACACAAAGTCGGTCCGTGCCATCCTTCTTCTTGACAAAAAGAACACCACAACCCCATGGAGAAGAACTCGGTCTGATCAAACCCAGACGATCTTGTTCATCGAGCTGTTTCTTCAATTCCTTCAGCTCCTTGGGTCCAAGCTTGTATGGACGCTTGCAAACGGGTTCAGTGCCCGGCTCGAGATCGATAACGAACTCAACTGGCTGGTGAGGAGGCATACCCGGAAGCTCTTTTGGAAAGACATCTTGGTACTCACAAATGACTGGAATTTGAGAGATGGCATTCAATTCGCCCTTCTCATTGAGAGAAAATAACCGAATGGTTTCATCATGAGCGGCATAAATGATAACATCCTCAGAAGAGTGAGTCAATTGAATTTCCCTGGCAGCACAATCAAGTTGAGCCTTGTGCTTAGAAAGCCAGTCCATCCCGAGAATTAGATCAATATCCGAGTCACCAAGAACAACTGGAGAAGACAGAAATTTATAGTTTCCCATCTTAATGGAAACATTCGGAACTATCGAGTTGGCTCTCATTGACTTCCCCGGAGAAACAACACCCAAAGGTTTATCCAGATAAGACCAAGTGAATTCATGCTTGGCAAAAAACGGTCTTGACATGAAACAAAGCGAAGCACCAGTATCAAAAAGAACTTTAGCAGGAATATCATTAACTGAGAGATTACCCATTATCACATTAGTAGATTCCTCCGCTTGAGCTGCATTCATCATGTTCACCTTTGCAGACTTTGGATTAGGCTTGACCACTGCATTGCTGGAAGATCTGACAGGAGGAGGAGGAGGCTGACGCCTTTGGTTGAAGCACTTGTTAGCATAGTGACCTTTCTGCTGACACTTGTTGCAAGTCACCTCTGAGAGTGGACGATGATAAGGAGCATTGGACTTTGGAGCTTGATTCTGAGACTTGTTCTGATAGCCAGAGTTGGAAGAGTTGGAAGAACCATGGCCACCTTTGTTCTTCTGCTAGTAAGGCTGACGAAACAGAGGAGGAGGAGGCAACCAGAACTTCTGTTGCTTAGCTGCCACAATTGAGGAAGAAGAAGACTGAACAGCGTCCCTGGCTCTCTTCTTAGAAGCCTCACACTTGAGCTGAGCAGCCTCTTGCTTCAGTGCCATGTTATAGAATTGATCAAACTGAGTAGGCTCAACAAGAACGAGAGCTAACTGCAGATCCTCTCTAAGGCCACCTCTGAAGTGATAGATCATGCTCTTTTCATCACGAACGTCTTGTTTAGCGAAGCGAGAAAGTTTCTGAAACTGGATGTTGAATTGATACACAGACATGTTGCCTTGCTTGAGATTGCGGAACTCCTCACGCTTGCTCTCAACAACACTTTGTGGAATGTGGTGCGCTTTGAAATCCCGACAGAAGTCAGTCCAAGTGATCACACGACCTCCTCTGGAATCTTTGTATTGCTGAAACCAATCAGCAGCTTGGTCCTTGAGCTGAAAAGAAGCGAACTTAACATAGTCCTCAGGCCTGACATTGCTACATTCAAAATGCTCGTTGATGTCCACGAGACAATCATCGGCATCCGTGGCCTCGGCACAGTAGCTGAAAGACTTGGGCTGATTTGCTAGAAACTGGTTGAGGGTAGCGAAGTGAGGCTGATTGTTGCCTTGGCCTCGATTTCCTTGATTGCCTTGCCCTTGGGTGCGTTCTTGCAAGAGTTGCAGAATCATCTGAGCATTGGCGTTGGTGGCTGCCATGATAGCTTGCCATGCCTCCGGAGGCGGAGGTGGTGGCGGAGGGTTCGCCTGACTCCCTTCATTGCGATCCGGATTCTGACGCGTTGGCGGAGCCATCCTGAAGAGGGTGACATCCGTTAGCATCTTGATAGACAAATAGATAAGTAGAATCAACGGAGAGAAATTGCAACATATAGTCTTCACAATAAACATTCGAACGAGGATGAACGAATGAATTCCATAGTAAATCATCACACTTCCATAAGTTGAGAAGCCACTTAGAAAACAGGTATGGAATCACCATTTGACTTCGAAACAAGTCGAATACCACAATTCAAAACAAAACAAAGTATTGGCTTGCAGAATAAGCCGGAACAAACATATGATAGATATTTCGTCCGAAGTTTTCGTGGTGGGGCCCACACGGGCTCAATCATACAACACCATCATGTACAAGGCTGTGCACATGACATACGAAGCGTCCCCGAGTCGGCATAGCCAAGGACTCATTAAGACACTACGAGACCACTGTAAAACCAACCGTGTACAGGCGGACCACTAGACGTCGAACCCCAATCTCATATCATGCGTCTGTCGGAAAGATATCCTAAGAGCTACTTGAATTCCCACTTATAAACTCACGAAACTTTCTGGTAATGCAATCTGGTGTTGGGGATACAGGGGACACAAAATATATCACCCAAACTAACAATCCCTAGATCCAGCTGTATCCATCCGTCAACACATAACCAAGAAACCTTCGGAAATCGTTTACCTCAACCTTCAAAAAACATCCGTTATACGAGTTATGGCAATACTCCCGAACTCCCGCCCCAGTACTGGGTGGCGTCGAGGTGATCTCACCAACAACTGCATAAAAGAGATTTCGATGTCGGCGAAACTCAGGTATTCCAGAACTGCAACGATAAAATTGTGACGACAACACCTCGGAGCTCAACTCCCCGGGACACTGCCACAACCCCTAAATGTCAGGAGGCACCAAGAACAATGTTCTCGTCACAAAACCATCGGAACGATTCCAAGATACCTGCGTGATCCTAAATTTTTTTTAGTGAAATTTGAGGAGAGAAGAGTCAAAACTTCTACGTCAGGAGACCTCACCAGAGCGACGAAGGGACTGAGGAGTAAAAAGAATCCTACTCTCCAATATATATAATACTAAGACTCAAAACATTTTTGTTCTAGACTCAACAACGCCAGCGATTCGATCAAGCAGGGGGCTCCTAAGTCGGGGATGGCTCTGATTACCAACTTGTAACGCCCACGATGCGGCTATATCTCCCACGTGTCGAGGCACGACTTAGAGGCATAACCGCATTGTGGTTTTGTTGCAAGAAGGGTCATCTTCACACAATCCCATGTAATGAACAAGAAAGGGATAAAGAGTTGGCTTACAATCGCCACTTCACACAATACATAAATATAATTCATACATCATCCAAAATACACACATAGACCGACTACGGTCAAGATCCAAATGAAAATAAGATAACCCCAAATGCTAGATCCCCGATCGTCCCAACTGGGCTCCACTAGAAAAGACACATAGTAACGACCACGTTCCTCATCGAACTCCCACTTGAGATCGATCCCATCATCTGCACTGGCATCGTCGGCACCTGCAACTGTTTTGGTAGAATCAGTGAGTCACGAGGACTCGGCAATCTCACATCCGCGAGATCAAGACTATTTAAGCTTATAGGAAAGGATGGTGTAATGAGGTGGAGGTGCAGCAGGCAATAAGCATATATGGTGGCTAACATACGCAAAAGAGAGCGAGAAGAGAAGCAACGGAACGGTCGTCATCTAGCAATGACCAAGAAGTGATCCTGAACTCCTACTTACGTCATCCATAACTCAAGCCGTGTTCACTTCCCGGACTCCGCCGAGAGAGACCATCACGGCTACACACACAGTTGATGTATTTTAATTGGGTCAAGTGACAAGTTCTCTACAACCGAACATTAACAAATTCTCATCTGCCTCATAACTGCGGGCACGGCTTTCGAAAGATAATACCCTGCAGGGGTGTCCCAACTTAGCCCATCATAAGCTCTCACGGTCAACAAGGATAAACCTTCTCCCGGAAAGACCCGATGTGTTTCGGAATCCCGATTTACAAGACATTTCGACAATGGTAAAACAAGACCAGCAAAGCCGCCCGAATGTGCCGACAAATCCCGATAGGAGCTGCACACATCTCGTTCTCAGGGCACATCGGATAAGCGAAGCGTACAGGTACCAACATAACCCAAGTTGCCAAGGGACGGTCCCGCACGGTGCTCTAGTTTGGACCAGCACTCAGAGGAACACTGGCCCGGGGTTAAAAAAAGATGACCCTCGGGCTTGCGAAAACCCAGGGGAAAAGGCTTAGGTCGCAAATGGTAAAACCAAAGTTGGGCCTTGCTGGAGGAGTTTTATTCAAGGCGAACTGTCAAGGGGGTCCCATAAATCACCCAACCGCGTAAGGAACGCAAACTCAAGGAACATAATACCGGTAAGACAGAAACTAGGGCGGCAAGAGTGGAACAAAACACCAGCCATAAGGCCGAGCCTTCCACCCTTTACCAAAATATATAGATGCATTAATTAAATAAGAGATATTGTGATATCCCAACATATCCATGTTCCAACATGGAACAAACTTCAACTTCACCTGCAACTAGCAACGCTATAAGAACGGCTAAGCAAAAGCGGTAACATAGCCAAACAACGGTTTGCTATGAAAGGATGGTTAGAGGCTGACATGGCAATATGGAAGGCATGATATAGCAAGTGGTAGGTAGCGCAGCATGGCAATAGAACGAACAACTAGCAAAGCAAAGATAGAGGTGATTTCGAGGGGTGGTCATCTTGCCTGCAAGGTTCTCAGAGTTGTCGAAAGCTGGATCCTCGTAAGCGTACTCAACAGGTTCCTCGTTCACGAACTCGTCTCTCGGCTCTACCCAAGTCAATAACACAAACAATGGAACCACAATCAATCACGGAAAATGCACAAGCAACATGGTGCAAAACATGAATGATATGCAAAATATGATATGCGATGCATATGTGTGCTTCCGGAAGAAAAATGATGAACAAGGCAGTAACTTGGCAAACCAAGCATGCCACTGGAAAGATGAGATGATTTCGGTCGAAATCGATATAAAGATCACCGAAAACGGATGCACGGTTTGCAAATGGCAAGCAAAACAAGAATGGCACGAATCTGCGATTAACAGCATGATAGCACTTAGAATGCAACAAGTAACAATGCTACAGCACCCCAACATAGCAAAAAAGCATATGACAGTAATCTACAGGAGATGCTTCACAAAAGATGAACACTGAGCTACGGCTAGATCACAACATAACAAGCTCAAACAAGCATGGCAAAAGTGGAAAAGATAACAGGTTCATAGACGGTGAAATTACTGGACATGCCTGAAACAACATCAGGTAGCAATGTTCAGAGCACGAAATCAACATCCTACAGGAACTTAACATAGCAAAACAAGGCATGGTAGTGTTCTACTAAATGCATATGACAAAAGTCCCTTACTGACCATAAGCCAAAAAAGGAGCAGAAGATATGATGGCAACCATGTGAACATAGCAAGTTTCGTTAACAGGTTTCAGACAGCAGAAAACAGAGCATGGCAGAAACAATAATATGAAGGCATGTTGGTGAGCTTGATGCACTCACTACAGAGCAATGCATGATAAAACAAGCATACCTATAGCAAGATGGCATGTTTATTAAGCTATCCATGGCAAGGACAAATACATAGCATGTATGGATCAACTACAATAAGCTTGGCAAAATTGAATAACATGTAAACAATCTGCCAGAAATATTTTATAGCAAAAGTAGAGCAAGATTGAGTCATGCTATGGTACTCCATAATTGCAAACAAGGGCAGGAATGGATCAATTACAACAATATCTACAAAACATCCTTACTGAACATCTCCAAAATATGCATGGATCTCTGTGTAGCATCAAGTTTACATGGCAACAAAATAACAGCAGACAAAGACTTGGAGAAATCACTGTCCCTGAAATCAGAAACATTACGGAGCCTAGTTTGCATGCTTGTGCTAGTCGCCACAGAGATCACAAAAATACATGGAATACACCACTGGAAAGATGGCATGGCATACAACAAAACACATGTAGAGCTCATGCCTGTTGAGGATATAGACCTTAGAGTCACCCGCCAGGAGGGGCCGGGTTACTCATATGGTCGTTGCCAGAAGCCCGAGGCCAAGCTTGAAGACGATGGGTCAGAAATGGGCTTAAGACCCGGATATGGCTTAAGGCCCGTAGTTACGATTATTATTATGGTAGAACTTGTAGTGTAAGGCAGGTATAGTTGAGAGTCCGAGCCGGACAGTCTTATGAGCCGGCCGGGACTCTGAGAGCTGTTGGGCGTCAGCCTCCCTATATAAAGGGACGACCCGGCAGCGGTTTAGGGACAGGAACAATCTCATCGAGAGCCGGGCATAGTAGCTTAGCTCCTTGGTGATCGTAACCCTAATCAATACCACCTCAAACTGGACGTATGCTTTTACCTTCACCGTAAGGGGACGAACTAGTATAAACCCTCATGTTCCTTGTCCCGCACTAACCCCTTCAAGCTTCCTAGCTGCGATGGCGACCTCTGCGTCCCGGCTCTTGTGCACTTGGCTGATGTAGCCAGAGACGAGCTCTCCAATGCTCAGGTTGGTGTAGTCGGAAAGGTCCAGGTTCATCCGGTGGGGCTGCAGCAACTCCCCCTTAGCGGAGCACTTGGCCAGCACGGTAGGTCTCCCCGGCTCAACGAACTCCGTCCGGGTGATTACCACGTCCGGGTCGTCTGCTGGTGTAGCCGAGCTGGAGGCCTCCGGGTTAACAGAAGCTTCGGTCGTTGCCTTGATAGTCGGGGCAGTGGCCTCAGGTGCCGTGTCCATTGGAGTGGTGGCTTCGGGGGCAGAGGCAGCTGGCGGTTCTTGAGCCGTCACCTCCGGTTCAGGTAAATCCGGCACTCCGGCTGACTTGGTCTTCTTCGCTCTCTTGGTGAGCTTTGCCTGGGCGCTGAAAGGACAGAAACATTCAGCACAAAGAAAGTAAGTACAGGCAAGTATAATATGAGATGGTTGTCATTACCCGGGCGCGGTCTTGAAAGTCAGAAGACTCGACTGCATAGAGTCGCCCGAAGAAGGGGAGGTCTCCTGATAATTGGAGTCAGAAGAATTGAGTGGCTGACGGATAACACCCGCCAATGGATGAAAAGGGTACAAGTGGGAAAAAACCTCAGTTCGGCGCTTCCTTGTTGCGTCGGGTAACCCGGCGGAGAGGTCGGTGTCCTTGTTGGTCCGGGTGTGACGCCGGCTTTCATGAACCTGTCGCTTCAAAATAAATTGAGGGTCTTGATAAGCTAAAGGATGTGAAAAGCTTACTTTCCGGGTTACCCTTCGGACTTTCAGCTGTGGCAAGGGCTCCGAGTCGGAGGAAAGTGACATTACCTCTTCAACCACCGGGTTACTGGCGCCGGTGTCATCCTGTCAGTGAGCAAGTGTTGATAAGGCGGACAGCAACAAACAACAAATACAGCAAGAACTTAAAGGCTTAGGGGTTACCTCTGACTCGGAGCTGTCGCTTAATTGCATCAGCTCCGAAGCAGTAGGCCTGCTTCCTTTTTTGCGAGGGGCGGCTTTCTTCGCCTTCCTGGCCTTCCTGGCCGCCTCATGGTCATATTTGACCCGCCAGAACTTATCATCAGCCTGAAAATACAATGATGAATTCTTAAAACGGTTCAGATGAAGGTTATATGCAGAAGAAGATAAAAAGTTAAAGTCAGCGGCTTACCGCTGGGGCTGGGTTGGTCTTGCAGAAGGGGGCTAACCCGGTCCTTCCGCAGTCTGCCAGGCTCTCATTTAAAAGAGCCTTGGTCATCTCCTCTGCAACGTCTTCTGGAAGATCATTGCGGCTGTGTCTCTGAGGGTCATCCTTTCGTCCTGTGTACTCGCACATTAAGCCGGGGCGGCGGCTCAATGGGATCACCCGCCATGAGATCCAGACCCGGACCAGGTCGATTCCGTTCAGACCATTGCCCAGGAGAGCTTTGATCTTGTTGATTGTAGGGAGCAGGGGCTGGCGCTCTGCTTGAGACAGCTTGTCTGACAGTGCGTGAGTCGGCTCCAGACGTGTTGGGCAAAAGCCGGGCAGCGGGCTTTCATCAGCCGGGGACGTATCTTGGCAGTAGAACCAAGTCATGTTCTAGTCCTTTGGGTGGCTCGGCGGCTCTGCGTAAGGGAAAAGGCAGTCCCTACGCCGCTGGATGGAGATACCACCTAACTCCAGACTTGGCCCATTGGCGCATTCATTCTGACGGTTCAAATAAAAAAGCTCTCTGAAGAGCAGCAGACTAGGTTCTTCTCCAAGGTAAACCTCGCAGAAGACTTGGAAATTGCAGATGTTGGACACTGAGTTGGGTCCTATGTCTTGAGGCCGCACGTCGAAGAAGTTGAGCACGTCCCTAAAAAACTTTGAGCCAGGCGGTGCGAAGCCCCGGCTCATGTGATAAGCAAAAATCACTACCTCCCCATCCTTTGGCTGTGGCCTCTCTTCTGACGGGTCAGGGGCACGGTAGGACATGATGTCTTTCTTGGGCAGATATCCTGACTTAACAAAATCAGCTAGGGTCTCGTTGGTGACATTGGATCTCATCCAGTTGCAAGTAATGGGAGCTTTGGGAGGCATGGTGAAAGTCGGCAGTCTATGACAAAAAGGAAAAAACGTCCGGGTTAATTATAAGCCGGAGTAGATCTATAGTTCAAAGCTAAGGTGGCGGCTTATGAAGGGGACTAATGGTATATACCTAAGTACAGCGGGTTATTTATGCCGCAGGGGCATTCAGAATAAGTTGATTATCTACGGCCTTATCACAGTTAAGCCGGAGGATTCTACGAAGCATGGTTTTCTTTAAGCCGGAGGATTCTACGGTGCGTGGTTTCTTCAAACCGGAATTGTAAGCCGCCAAGATTCAATGGTTGCAGTTTTTACTAAGTGTGGTAAAACAGGTTTATTGCAGTAACTTTTTTGGATCAAAATGGTCGGGCAAAAGAAAAAATTTCTAGACATAGAAACAGAAGTGAGGGAGTTCTTGGGCTTGAACAAAGTTCCTATGCAGTAAAAGGAGAGCTGCTTGCGTGTAAAATGGGTACCAAACAACCACCGCACTGGTTTTAGGCAGGTCTAAGATCAAACAGGGGCAGTAACTATGAGAACTACCGAAACTTGCGGGCAATGGCGACGAACACGAAGAACGTGGATGAACCCTACTGCAGATCTGCTCTACGGGGTAGTGAGGACTTACCGGAGCTGAAAAGGTGCGGGGGTCGCCGCCGTTTGTCTGGTCCGAGTCAGGGTGATGCAGCGGCCAAGGTTGACGAAGACCGGAGGCGAGACGACGGCGGCGGAGTGCGAGCTCAGGCAGAGAGGCAGTGGCGCGAGGAGGAAGAAGGGTGGCAGAGAAGCCCGTCGGGCCGGCCTATTTATAAGGCGAGCCCGTAAAGCGGGCGCGAGAATCAAGGAGACCGTGGCGTGGTTATCTCCCCTCACGACGCCTCGATTTTTGGGATGACAGTAAAGGAAAAGATCCGTTGCGGATCTGGCGGAGTAAAAAACGGGCTTAATGGACGATGATGTCACGGCGGATTATCCAGAGTCCAGAGGATGATGTCACGCCGGGTTATGGCCTTCACACGAATGGTAAGACGGAGATTTTTTCTGTCGAAAGAGTTGAAGATTGACATGAGCCGGCTCAAATCAATCTGGGGCCTAATGTTGAGGATATAGACCTTAGAGTCACCCGCCAGGAGGGGCCGGGTTACTCATATGGTCGTTGCCAGAAGCCCGGGGCCAAGCTTGAAGACGATGGGCCAGAAATGGGCTTAAGACCCGGATATGGCTTAAGGCCCGTAGTTACGATTATTATTATGGTAGAACTTGTAGTGTAAGGCAGGTATAGTTGAGAGTCCGAGCCGGACACTCTTATGAGCCGGCCGGGACTCTGAGAGCTGCTGGGCGTCAGCCTCCCTATATAAAGGGACGACCCGGCAGCGGTTTAGGGACAGGAACAATCTCATCGAGAGCCGGGCATAGTAGCTTAGCTCCCTGGTGATCGTAACCCTAATCAATACCACCTCAAACTGGACGTATGCTTTTACCTTCACCGTAAGGGGCCGAACCAGTATAAACCCTCGTGTTCCTTGTCCCGCACTAACCCCTTCAAGCTTCCTAGCTGCGATGGCTCCACGACTAAGTCCTAACTCGAGGACATCTGCCGTGACAATTCCACGACAGTTGGCGCCCAACATGGGGCCAGCGCACGGTGGATTTGAGTTCTTGAAGGGCAGCTTCGAAGGGCTCAAGGGATACGCTGTGGGCCGGATGACCAAGAGTCGTCGCGGCAAGCTCTACATCGACGATGTAAACTGGGGCCCCGACGCCGGCTCAATTGAGTATGGATACCGGGTCCCCTTTGGCGGAATTCATGTTTTCATTGGCAAGATTGGTGAGCCGGGCCCTGAGCCGGGTCTCTACGCCGATCTCATCGAGACGGCTCAGCGTGCGCGACCTGCCCGGGGCCGGCCTGCCTTAAGGCATGCTTTTGTGGGATGCATCCATGGAGGACTCTCTGATCGATCTGGATCTGGTGATGAGACGGCCGCCGGCTCTGACGGTGAGTTGGCCACCGATGAGTCGAACTCGTTGTACCAACTTCAAGATGGCAGGCTCATGGGTTGTTCGGACGGTGACAGAATTCCGGACCTATTTGAGCCGCCAAGTCAGGTTGGAGTTTTTATGGCTGGTGCGCAGCCTGTTCAGAACCCCGCTGCTGGAGCGGGAAACCCGGTGCCTTCTCCAACTCAAGTGCTAATGGATCTCACGGACAAGATGACGGCCCTGTTAACCGCCACGGTTGACCCGGCGGATCAAGCTCGGCATGATGCGGAGGTGGCACAGTTAAAATTGGATCTAGTGAAGGCTAAGGAGGATCTGGCAGCGGAAGGGATCAGGATGACTGCGGAGCGGGCGGCTCTCGATGCCCAAACCCAGTTGATTCAAGCGCAGTCCTTCCGGCTCACAATGGATCAAAACGCGGCCAATGAGGTCCTAAGAAGGAGGCATCAAAAGGCCCAATCTCGACTCCCTCCGGTTTACGATCCACGCAACCTCTTCAACACACCAGGTGCAGGGTCTAGTAACCCGCCAGGGGTCATAGTGCCCGGGTCCGGGACCCCTATTCAACCACAAGTGATGGGGCCTCCCCAGGTGCCCCCTGCCCCGCCTCAGTACGTGCCAATACCCCCGGGTCATTATAATAACCCGCTGGAGAACATGGTCGCTGCGGCAGCATGGCTGGCGGCTCTCCCAGTTGACGGCAACTCTCCGACGGCTATTGAAACCCGCCGGGTCAGGGAACTCCTTCAGACGACACTGGCGCAGCAGGAGGCGTACTCCTACAGCCGGGATAGGATCCACTCGACCCCTCGTCCGGGTCAGAGCCCGAGTTACAGCAGGCACATGGTCTCAGCGACCGGCTCAAGTAACGTCCGACGCCGTGACCCGCCCCCTGGCCATGGCCCGGCTTATAACGGAGCCTTTCACGCAGCAGACCAGGACAAAGCACGGCAAGAGGCGGAGCAAGTGCCTCAATTGACGGCTTATCAGACCCCCCCGGCTTATCCGACGACTTCCGTCGACGTGGGTATCCCTACCAGGACCGGGGGTGTCCCTTGTTTAGTGCCAGCTATCCGTAATGAACGTCTACCTAAGGACTTCAAGAGCCCCAGGAAGGTGCCTAATTACACAGCTGACTTACAACCCACAGCCTGGATCGAGAGTTATGAGATGGCTATGGAGCTGCTAGAGGTCAGTGAGGCGGCCATGGCTAAGTACTTCACCATGATGTTGGATGGGACTGCCCGCACTTGGTTGAAAGGGCTACCACCGAACTCCATCGGGTCTTGGGCTGAGCTGAAAGCCCGGTTCATCCAAAACTTCAAGGATACCTGTAGGCAGTCTATGTCAATTGTGGATTTGACTAACTGTAAGCAGTAGGAGGGTGAATCCACGACTCATTGGGTTCGCCGGGTCAAGGAGATCATACATTCATCAGATAAGATGGATGCCGGCTCTGCAGTCTTAATGTTGGAACAGAATTGTCGCTTCGTGCCCCTGAAGTTGAAACTCGGGCGGCTTAAGCGCGACTGCAGTGACATGGGTACACTAATGGCGGCTCTTGTCAAGTACGCCGATTCTGATGGTACCAAGGATCCCCCTTCAGATGATGAAAGGGCAGGGAAGGGAAAGAAGAATGGCAATGGCAAGGGTCATCAGCATAACCCGGGGAACCAAGGAGGAGGCAAGCGCAAGGCTGATGGCAGCCTAGAGTTTGTAGCCAACGCCAGCTCAGAAGGTAATAACCAGCGACGTAAGGGGAGGCCCCCTCCCCGAGGCGGCGGGTCAGGTCCGACGCTGGAGCAGCTGTTAAATGAGCCTTGTCCAAGGCATGGCTCTAGAGAGAAGCCAGCGACTCATTTATGGAAGGATTGTGCAATCATGAAAGCCTTTAAGAATTGCAATGGCCCGGGCGGCGGCTCAAATTCTGGTCCTTAGAACGGTCAAGGGGGCTTTAATCAACAGTCTGGCCAGGGTCATCAACAGCAGCAGGGAGGTTATCAGACCAATCCAAAGCAGCTTAGTGGTGGACAGTATCATGTGTTTACCACTAGTTTGTGCAAGCGAGATCAGAAGCTTCACAAGAGGGCTGTGAATGCTGTTGAGCCGGCAGTTCCACGCTACTTGCGGTGGTCCGAACAGCCTATAGTGTGGAGCAGGGAGGATCACCCTCCACGGGTGGATAACCCGGGCCACTTGGCCTTAGTGGTGGCTCCTCAAGTGGGAGGATATAAGTTCACAAAGGTGCTCATGGATGGAGGCAGCAGCATCAACATCCTCTATTATGAGACTTTTCGCCGTATGGGGTTGGTTGATAAGAACCTCAGCCAGTCAAACACTATCTTCCTTGGTGTGGTACCTAGTAAGTCGGCTTATCCAGTCGGCAAGATCGAATTGGAAGTGGCTTTTGGTGATGAGAACAACTACAGGGTGGAGAAATTGACCTTTGAGGTGGTCAAGATACGAAGTCCATATCATGCTATATTTGGGCGGCCGGCTTACGCCAAGTTCATGGCACGGCCGTGTTATGTGTACTTACAGCTTAAGATGCCGGGTCACAATGGGACCATTACGGTTCACGGCAGCCGGAAAGTGGCTCTGGAGTGTGAGGAAGGCGATGCGGCTTATGCAGAGTCTGTTTGTGCTACAGAGGAGTTGAAGTTTTACAAAGACAATGTTGACCCAACAGATATGACCTCTCTGAAAAAACCGACTACGGAGAATGAGCCGGCGATGAAATTTAAGTCGGCTGATGAAACTAAGCTTGTTGATTTTGTTCCAGGAGATTCATCTCAGCAGTTTAGCATCAGTGCCAATCTGGATCCAAAATAGGAAAGCGCGCTCATCGAGTTCATCCGTGAGAATAGGGACATCTTCGCATGGAAACCTTCTGACATGACAGGTGTACCTAGAGAACTCGCTGAGCACACTCTCAATGTTGATCCAAAATTTAAGCCGGTCCGGCAGTTCCTTCGGCGGTTTAACGAAGAGAGGCGGAAGGCTATTGGTGAAGAGGTGGCCCGGCTCTTGGCGGCCGGGTTTATTGTTGAAGTCTTTCACCCAGAGTGGTTGGCTAACCCGGTGCTCGTACTCAAGAAGAACGGCACCTGGCGGATGTGTGTGGATTACACGGACTTGAATAAGGCGTGTCCGGCTGATCCTTTTGCCCTCCCCCGTATTGATCAAATCATTGATGCTACGGCAGGTTGTGCACGCTTAAGTTTCTTGGATGCTTATTCCGGATATCATCAGATTAGAGATGGCAGTTAAGGACTAGGAGAAGACGGCGTTCATCACTCCCTTTGGAGCCTTCTGCTATGTGTCTATGCCCTTTGGACTCAAGTGCGCACAGACGACTTACCAGCGTTGTGTACAGAACTGTCTTCATAAACAAATTGGGCGCAATGTTCACGCTTATGTGGATGATATTGTGGTTAAGTCCATAAAAGAGGAAACCCTGATAGATGGTTTAAGCGAAACCTTTGATAACCTCCGGGTCTACAAGATGATGCTTAACCCGGCCAAGTGTGTCTTTGGTGTTCCTGCAGGCAAACTCTTGGGTTTCTTGGTTTCTGACAGAGGCATTGAGGCTAACCCGGAGAAGATCAAGGCCATCACCTCCCTGGCTAAGCCGGCGTGTATAAAGGACGTTCAGCGCTTGGCGGGTCGCATCGCTGCTTTAAGCCGGTTTATACGCCGTTTGGGTGAAAAGGCCATGCCCTTATATCAGTTGATGAAGAAAACTGACAACTTTGTCTGGAATGATGCAGCTAATACCGCCTTTGAGGATTTGAAGAAGCAGCTGGCAGAGCCCCCAGTCCTTGCTGCTCCGGTTGATAAGGAGCCCTTACTGCTGTATGTGGCGGCAAACGCACGAGCCGTCAGTGTGGCTATTGTGGTGGAGCGCAAGGAGGAGGGCAAGGAGCATCCGGTTCAGCGGTCGGTTTATTATGTCAGCGAAGTGCTCATTGAGTCCAAGCAGCGGTACCCGCATTGGCAGAAGCTTGTGTATGGTGTGTTCATGGCGAGCCGGAAACTTAAGCATTATTTTCAGGGTCATCCCATCACTGTGGTCAGTTCTGCCCCTCTTCGTGATATCATTCAAAACAGAGAGGCCACAGGGAGAATTGCTAAGTGGGCTATAGAACTTGGACCTCATGGTCTCAAATATGTGCCACGCACTGCTGTTAAATCTCAGGCCTTGGTGGATTTCATCAATGATTGGACAGAGTCACAAGTGCCCGAGCAAAAGCCAGATAACACGTATTGGACTATTCACTTCGATGGGTCCAGGCAGTTGGAGGGCTCGGGGGCTGGCGTTGTATTGGCTTCCCCTAAAGGTGACAAGTTCCATTATGTGCTACAGTTGATGTTTCCTTGCACTAACAATGCGGCTGAGTACGAGGCCTTGCTCCACGGTCTTCGGATGGCTAAGGAGATGAGCTTGAGCCGGGTAAGGTGCTTCGGTGACTCGGACTTGGTGGCTCAACAAGTATCAGGCAAGTGGGACTCTAAGGACCCTCTCATGGCGGCTTATCGCCGCGAAGTTGATGCCATTGCTGGGCACTTTCAGGGCTACCAAGTAGAGCACATTGATCGCAGGAAGAACGAGGCGGCTGATGCTCTAAGCCGGCTAGGCTCTCAGCGAAAGCCGGTGCCGCCTAACACTTTCCTGGACGTCCTGTATAGCCCTTCGGTTAAGTTGCCTACGGAGGAAGATTTGGCTGTCCCTGACCCGGAGGCACGACTGGTGGCGGCTCTCCATATCATACCAGACTGGACAATGCCATATCTGGCTTATATGACCCGGGGCGAGTTGCCTGAGGATGAAACTTTGGCCAGGCAAATAACCCGGCGGGCTAAGTCAATGATCGTTATCGATGGGGAGTTGCATCATCGCAGTGTTACAGGAGCATTTCAGCGTTGTGTCTCCCCTGAGGAAGGCCAAGAGATCTTGCGTGAGATCCATGAAGGGGATTGTGGCCATCACGCCGGCTCAAAGTCCCTTGTGGCCAAGGCTTTTCGTCATGGTTTTTATTGGTTGACGGCTCATGCTGATGCAGAGGACTTGGTCAGTAAATGCGATGGTTGCCAGAGGTTCTCACGACGGGCTCATGTGCCGGCTCAGGAGCTGAGGATGATCCCAATCACTTGGCCCTTTGCGGTCTGGGGGCTTGATATGGTTGGGCCTTTTAAAAGGTCCAAGGATAAGAAGACCCACCTCTTGGTGGCAGTTGACAAATTCACAAAATGGGTGGAAGCGGAGCCAGTTAGCAAGTGCGATGCAGCCACGGCGGTTCAATTTATGAAAAAGGTGATTTTCCGCTTTGGCTTTCCAAACAGCATTATAACTGACAATGGCACCAATCTCTCCAAAGGCGCCATGGAAGAGTTTTGTCAACGCGAGCATATCCGACTTGATGTTTCCTCAGTGGCTCACCCTCAATCCAATGGTCAAGCTGAGAGAGCCAATCAGGAGATTCTGAAAGGTATCAAGTACCGGCTTTTGGTCCCTTTGCAACGAACGCCGGGTTGTTGGGTGGAGGAGTTGCCCTCCGTGTTATGGAGCATCAACACTACTCGTAACAGGTCGACAGGCTTCACGCCTTTCTTCATGGTTTATGGAGCAGAAGCAGTCCTCCCCAGTGACATCCGTCACGACTCACCTCGCGTGGCGGCTTATGTTGAGACGGATAATGAACAGGCGCGCCAAGATGCTCTTGACTTGTTGGACGAACAGCGTGATGTGGCAGCGGCTGATTCGTCGGGGCGGCGGCGCAATTTCGTCCGGCGGCGGTACGGACACGTCCGCCCGCGGAGAGGGAGCGGGGCTAGGGTTGGACTGCGAACGTTAATCGGGAGAGATGCAAATATATAGGTAGAGGGAGCTAGGAGAGTCCAAATGAGGTGCGGTTTTCGCCCACACGATCGTGATCGAATGACCTACAGCATGGAAGAGAGTTCGGTGGGTTTTGGGCTGTTTAGAGAGGGGGTTTTGCTGCAACACACAGAAGGCATCTCCGGTTACCCGGTTAACCGTTGGAGTACCAAACGACCTCCAAATGGAACGAAACTTGACCGGTGGTCTACCAGTGGTATACCAAGGCCACTTGACAAGCCTCGGTCCATTCCGAGAACGTTTGACACCCACTCACGAAAGAAAACAAGAGGGGTGCGCCGGAGGAGATGGGAGCGCAGGATTGCAAAACGGACAACGGGGAAAATGCTCGGATGCATGAGACGAACACGTATGCAACTGCAATGCACATGATGACATGATATGAGATGCATGACATGAACAAAATACAAAACGAAAGACAAAAACCCAACCACGAAGGGAATCACATAACACATAGCCGAAAATGGCAAGAGTTGGAGTTACAAATATGGAAAGTTACATCCGGGGTGTTACAGGTGCCCGCTCCCACGTATATAAATGGGGGAGGGAGGAGGAGGCCGGTCAAGGTTTGGCGCGCCCAGGGGGGTCCTACTCCAAGTAGGATTTCGCCCCCCCCTTTCCTATTCCTACAAGGAGAAGGGGGATAGAGGAGGAGGAGAGAAAGGGGGGCCGCCCCCAACCCTAGTCCAATTCGGTTTGGGCTTGGGGGGCGCCTCCACCTGGCTGCTGCTTCCTCTCTTCCCCTAGGGCCCATGAAGGCCCACTAACCCCCCGGGGGTTCCGGTAACCCCCCGGTACTCCGAAAAATACCCGATACACTTCGGAACCATTCTGGTGTCCGAATATAACCTTCCAATATATCAATCTTTATGTCTCGACCATTTCGAGACTCCTCCACATGTCCGTGATCTCATCCGGGACTCCGAACATCCTTCGGTCATCAAATCACATAAATTCATAATACAAATCATCATCGAATGTTGAGCGTGCGGACCCTAGGGGTTCGAGAACTATGTAGACATGAGCGAGACACATCATCGGTCAATAACCAATAGCGGAACCTGGATGCTCATATTGGCTCCGACATATTATACGAAGATCTTTATCGGTCAAACCGCATAACAACATACATTGTTCCCTTTGTCATCGGTATGTAACTTGGCCGAGATTCGATCGTCGGTTTCATCATACCTAGTTCAATCTCATTACCGGCATGTCTCTTTGCTCGTTCCGTAATGCATCATCTCACAACTAACTCATTAGTCACATTGCTTGCAAGGCTTATAGTGATGTGCATTACCGAGAGGGCGCAGAGATACCTCTCCGACATTCCGAGTGACAAATCCTAATCTCGATCTATGCCAACTCAACAAACACCATCGGAGACACCTGTAGAGCATCTTTATAATCACCCAGTTACGTTGTGACGTTTGATATCACACTAAGTGTTCCTCCGGTATTCAGGAGTTGCATAATCTCACAGTCATAGGAACATGTATAAGTCATGAAGAAAGCAATAACAATAAACTAAATGATCATAGTGCTAATGCTAACGGATGGGTATTGTCCATCACATCATTCTCTAATGATGTGACCCCGTTCACCAAATGAAAACACATGTCTATGGCTAGGAAACTTAACCATCTTTGACTAACGAGCTAGTCAAGTAGAGGCATACCAGGGACACTCTGTTTGTCTATGTATTCACACATGTACTAAGTTTCCAGTTAATACAATTCTAGCATGAATAATAGACATTTATCAAGATATAAGGAAATATAAATAACACCTTTATTATTGCCTCTAGGGCATATTTCCTTCAGTCTCCCACTTGCAATAGTCAATAATCTAGATTACATAGTAATGATTCTAACACCCATGGAGTCTTGGTGCGGATCATGTTTTGCTCGTGAGAGAGGCTTAGACAACGGGCTTGCAATATTCAGATCCATATGTATCTTGCAAATATCTATGTCTCCCTCCTTGACTTGATCGTGGATGGAATTGAAGCGTCTCTTGATGTGTTTGGTTCTCTTGTGAAATCTGGATTCCTTCGCCAAGGCAATTGCTCCAGTATTGTCACAAAAGATTTTCGTTGGACCCGATGCACTAGGTATGACACCTAGATCGGATATGAACTCCTTCATCCAGACTCCTTCATTCGCTGCTTTCGAAGCAGCTATGTACTCCGCTTCACACGTAGATCCCGCCACGACGCTTTGCTTAGAACTGCACCAACTGACAGCTCCATCATTCAATATAAATATGTATCTGGTTTCTGACTTAGAGTCATCCGGATCAGTGTCAAAGCTTGCATCGATGTAACCATTTACGACGAGCTCTTTGTCACCTCCATAAACGAGAAACATATCCTTAGTCCTCTTCAGGTATTTCAGGATGTTCTTGACCGCTGTCCAGTGATCCACTCCTGGATTACTTTGGTACCTCCCTGCTAAACTAATAGCAAGGCACACATCAGGTCTGGTACACAACATTGCATACATGATAGAACCTATGGCTGAAGCATAGGGAATGACTTTCATTTTCTCTCTATCTTCTGCAGTGGTCAGGCATTAAGTCTGACTCAACTTCACACCTTGTAACACAGGCAAGAACCCTTTCTTTGCTTGATCCATTTTGAACTTCTTCAAAACTTTATGAAGGTATGTGCTTTGTGAAAGTCCAATTAAGCGTCTTGATCTATCTCTATAAATCTTGATGCCCAATATATAAGCAGCTTCACCGAGGTCTTTCATTGAAAAATTCTTATTCAAGTATCCTTTTATGCTATCCAGAAATTCCGTATCATTTCCGATCAACAATATGTCATCCACATATAATATTAGAAATGCTAAAGAGCTCCCACTCACTCTCTTGTAAATACATGCTTCTCCAAAAGTCTATATAAAACCATATGCTTTGATCACACTATCAAAGCGTATATTCTAACTCCGAGATGCTTGCACCAGTCCATAAATGGATCGCTGGAGCTTGCACACTTGGTTAGCACCTTTTAGAATGACAAAATCTTCTGGTTGCATCATATACAACTCTTCTTTAAGATATCCATTATGGAATGTAGTTTTGACATCCATTTGCCAAATTTCATAATCATAAAATGCGGCAATTGCTAACATGATTCAGACGAACTTAAGCATCGCTACGGGTGAGAAAGTCTTATCGTAGTCAACTCCTTGAACTTGTCGAAAACCTTTTGCAACAAGTCGAGCCCTGTAGACCGTAACATTACCATCAGCGTCAGTCTTCTTCTTGAAGATCCATTTATTCTCTATGGCTTGCCGATCATCGGGCAAGTCAAGTCCATACTTTGTTCTCATACATGGATCCCATCTCAGATTTCATGGCCTCAAGCCATTTGCGGAATTTGGGCTCATCATCGCTTCCTCATAGTTCGTAGGTTCGTCATGGTCAAGTAACATGACCTCCAGAATAGGCTTACCATACCACTCTGGTGCGGATCTTACTATGGTTGACCTACGAGGTTTGGTAGTAACTTGATCAGAAGTTTCATGATCATCATCATTAGCTTCCTCACTAATTGGTGTAGGAATCACTAGAACTGATTTCTGTGATGAACTACTTTCCAATAAGGGAGCGTGTACAATTACCTCATCAAGTTCTACTTTCCTCCCACTCACTTCTTTCAAGAGAAGCTCCTTCTCTAGAAAGGATCCATTCTTGGCAACGAATATCTTGCATTTGGATCTGTGATAGAAGGTGTACCCAACAGTCTCCTTTGGGTATCCTATGAAGACACATTTCTCCGATTTGGGTTCGAGCTTATCAGGTTGAAGCCTTTTCACATAAGCATCGCAGCCCCAAACTTTAATAAACAACAACTTGGGTTTCTTGCCAAACCACAGTTCATATGGTGTCGTCTCAATGGATTTAGATGGTGCCCTATTTAACGTGAATGCAGCCATCTCTAAAGCATAACCCCAAAACGATAGCGGTAAATCAGTAAGAGACATCATAGATTGCACCATATCTAATAAAGTGCGATTATGACGTTCGGACACACCATTACGTTGTGGTGTTCCGGGTGGCGTGAGTTGTGAAACTATTCCGCATTGTTTCAAATGAAGACCAAACTCGTAACTCAAATATTCTCCTCCACGATCAGATCGTAGAAATTTTATTTTCTTGTTACGATGATTTTCCACTTCACTCTGAAATTCTTTGAACTTTTCAAATGTTTCAGACTTATGTTTCATTTAGTAGATATACCCATATCTGCTCAAATCATCTGTGAAGGTCAGAAAATAACGATACCCGCCACGAGCCTCAACACTCATCGGACCGCATACATCAGTATGTATTATTTCCAACAAGTCTGTTGCTCGCTCCATTGTTCCGGAGAACGGAGTCTTAGTCATCTTTCCCATGAGGCATGGTTTGCAAGCATCAAGTGATTCATAATCAAGTGATTCCAAAAGCCCATCAGCAGGGAGTTTCTTCATGCGCTTTAGACCAATATGACCCAAATGACAGTACCACAAATAAGTTGCACTATCATTATTAAACTTATATCTTTTGGCTTCAACACTATGAATATGTGTGTCACTACTATCGAGATTCAACAAAAATAGACCACTCATCAAGGGTGCATGACCATAAAAGGTATTACTCATATAAATAGAACAACCATTATTCTCTGATTTAAATGAATAACCGTCTCGCATCAAACAAGATCCAAATATAATGTTCATGCTTAACGCTAGCACCAAATAACAATTATTCAGGTCTAAAACTAATCCCGAAGGTAGATGTAGAGGTAGCGTGCCGATGGCGATCACATCGACTTTGGAACCATTTCCCACGCGCATCATCACCTCGTCCTTAGCTAATCTTCGTTTAATCCGTAGCCCTTGTTTCGAGTTGCAAATGTGAGCAACAGAACCAGTATCAAATACCCAGGCGCTTCTACGGGCATTATTAAGGTACACATCGATAACATGTATATCAAATATACCTTTAACTTTGCCATCCTTCTTATCCGCCAAATACTTGGGCAGTTCCGCTTCCAGTGACCAGTCCCTTTGCAGTAGAAGCACTCACTCTCAAGCTTAGTTCCAGACTTGGGCTTCTTCACTTGAGCAGCAACTTGCTTGCCGTTCTTCTTGAAGTTCCTCATCTTCCCTTTACCCTTCTTCTTGAAACTAGTGGTCTTGTTAACCATCAACAGTTGATGCTCCTTCTTGATTTCTACCTCTGCAGCCTTTAGCATTGCGAAGAGCTCGGGAATTGTCTTATCCATCCCTTGCATATTATAGTTCATCACGAAGCTTTTGTAGCTTGGTGGCAGTGATTGAAGAACTCTGTCAATGACACTATCAACTGGAAGATTAACTCCCAGTTGAGTCAAGTGATTATGGTACCCAGACATTTTGAGTATATGTTCACTGACAGAACTATTCTCCACCATTTTGCAGCTATAGAACTTATTGGAGACTTCATATCTCTCAATCCAGGCATTTGCTTGAAATATTAACTTCAACTCCTGGAACATCTCATATGCTCCATGACGTTAAAAATGTCGTTGAAGTCCCAGTTCTAAGCCGTAAAGCATGGCACACTTAACTATCGAGTAGTCATCAGCTTTGCTCTGCCAGGCGTTCATAACGTCCAGCGTTGCTCCTGCAGTGGGTCTTGCACCTAGCGGTGCTTCCAGGACGTAATTCTTCTGTGCAGCAATGAGGATAATCCTCAAGTTACGGACCCAGTCCGTGTAGTTGCTACCATCATCTTTCAACTTAGCTTTCTCTAGGAACGCATTAAAATTCAAAGGAACAGTAGCACGGGCCATTGATCTACAACAACATAGACATGCAAAATACTATCAGGTACTAAGTTCATGATAAATTAAAGTTCAATTAATCATATTACTTAAAAACTCCCACTTAGATAGACATCCCTCTAATCATCTAAGTGATCACGTGATCCAAATCAACTAAACCATGTCCGATCATCACGTGAGATGGAGTAGTTTTCAATGGTGAACATCACTATGTTGATCATATCTACTATATGATTCACGCTCGACCTTTCGGTCTCAGTGTTCCGAGGCCATATCTGCATATGCTAGGCTTGTCAAGTTTAACCCGAGTATTCTGCGTGTGCAAAACTGGCTTGCACCCGTTGTATGTGAACGTAGAGCTTATCCTACCCGATCATCACGTGGTGTCTCGGCACGACAAACTGTAGCAACGGTGCATACTCAGGGAGAACACTTATACCTTGAAATTTAGTGAGAGATCATCTTATAATGCTACCGCCGTACTAAGCAAAATAAGATGCATAAAGGATAAACATCACATGCAATCAATATTAGTGATATGATATGGCCATCATCATCTTGTGCCTTTGATCTCCATCTCCAAAGCACCGTCATGATCACCATCGTCACCGGATTGACACCTTGATCTCCATCGAAGCATCGTTGTCATCTCGCCAACTATTGCTTCTACGACTATCACTACCGCTTAGTGATAAAGTAAAGCAATTACATGGCGATTGCATTTCATACAATAAAGCAACAACCATAAGGCTCCTGCCAGTTGCCGATAACTTTTATAGAACATGATCATCTCATACAACAATTTATATGTCATCACATCTTGACCATATCACATCACAGCAAGCCCTGCAAAAACAAGTTAGACGTCATCTACTTCGTTGTTGCAAGTTTTACGTGGCTGCTACGGGCTTAGCAAGAACCGTTCTTACCTACGCATCAAAACCACAATGATTTTTCGTCAAGTATGTTGTTTTAACCTTCAACAAGGACCAGGCGTAGTCAAACTCGATTCAACTAAAGTTGGAGAAACAGCCACCCACTAGCCACCTGTGTGCGAAGCACAGCGGTAGAACCAGTCTCATGAACGTGGTCATGTAATGTCGGTCTGGGCCGCTTCATCCAACAATACCACCGAATCAAAGTATGACATGCTGGTAAGCAGTATGACTATTATCGCCCACAACTCTTTGTGTTCTACTCGTGTATATAACATCTACGCATAGACCTGGCTCTGATACCACTGTTGAGGAACGTGGTATTTCAAAAAAACTCCTACGATCATGCAAGATCTATCTAGGAGAAGCATAGAAACGAGCGGGGAGAGTGTGTCCACGTACCCTCGTAGACCAAAAGCAGAAGCGTTTTATCAACGCGATTGATGTAGTCGTACGTCTTCATGATCCAACTGATCCTAGCACCGAACGTACGACACCTCCGTGTTCAGCGCACGTTTAGCTCGATGATGTCCCTCGTACTCTTGATCCATTTGAGGCCAAGGGAGAGTTCCGTCAGCACGACGGTGTGGCGACGGTGATGATGAAGTTACCGGCGCAGGGCTTCGCCTAAGCACTACAACGATATGACCGAGGTGTGTAACCGTGGAGGGGGCACCGCACACGGCTAAGAGAAACTTTGATGTTCCTTTGGGGTGCCCCTCCCACATATATAGAGGGGGGAGGGAGGAGGAGGCCGGCCAAGGTGTGGCAAGCCCAAGGGGGGGGAGTCCTACTCCAAGTAGGATTCATCCCCACTTTCCTATTCCTACAAGGAGAAGGGGAAAGAGGAGGAGGAGAGAAAGGGGGGCCCCCCAACCCTAGTCCAATTTGGTTTGGGCTTGGGGGGCCCACGCGCCTCCACCTGGATGCTACCTCCTCTCTTCCACTAGGGCCCATGAAGGCCCATTTACCCCCCCCCCCCCCCCCCCCGGGGTTCCGGTAACCCCCCCGGTACTCCGGAAAATACCCGATAAACTTCGGAACCATTCCGGTGTCCGAATATAACCTTCCAGTATATCAATCTTTATGTCTCGACCATTTCGAGACTCCTCATCATGTCCGTGATCTCATCAGGGACTCCGAACACTACTAGGAAAAGGCCTACTAGTGGTGCATCAGTTTTGCCTACTAATGGCGCACTACTGGTGTGCCACTAGTACCACGCCACTAGTATTAAATACTAATGGCGCACCACTGCTGCGCCATTAGTATCTGGTATACTAATGGCGCATCACGCCGTGCGCCATTAGTATAGACCAACATGCACCATTAATGTGCCTCCCAGGGGGGCGATATTTACACATGTGCTTTGCCATACTAATGGCGCACTGCGGGGTGATGCGCCATTAGTATCCTTTGGCATACTAATGGCGCACGTTGGGGTGATGCGCCATTAGTATGTATATTAGGGATTATTATTATTTTCTTTTCTGATATTTGCGCAGATTACAAAATATATTATTGGACAGAATATAGACAGCACCACACAGCAACAGCAGATTCATCGAATACAATAGAAGATTAGTCTCCGTATACAATTCATCATATTAGTCTCCGAATTCAAAAGACCGAACAAACATAGAACATTACAAGTCTCGAGACCGCGAGTAGCGAGTTTGTCTTCACATTACAAGTCGATATCGATCATCTAAACTACCATCACATAGAAGAGAGTTGCGGTCATCACGATGAGCATCATCGCGATGAAACTGGTCTTCATCCGGTTCCTCCAACGCTCCCTCCTCTCTCCCGCTAGATAGCGCGCGTATCTAGATTCCGCCTCTGCCCTAGTGGTGTACCCTTTGTAACTGTTACCGCTGAAATGGTGAACCTGTCTCCGACACTCCTCCTAGTCGTCGTAGACTCCGGGAACCTTACCCTTGTACACGACATACGACGGCATCTCTATGCACTAGCCAAACAACAGACAATACATAAGCAATATATAAGTATGCAACAAAAGGATCGGAAGAGAAAAGCAAGACATTAATAGCACGATTCATGGTCCTACTAATAAATAGCATCGATTACATCTAAGTTGAACGACTGTCCAAACCAAAGAGACATACAAGTTCATTAAAGTTTAGTTACAACATGAGCTAATCGATGTTTCAGAACTACACAACTACTTTCGACTCGACTCATGGGACCGGAGCGTGGATGAAGCCGCCGTCTATCGTGATGGTCATGAAGTCGCGGGCGTTGTCAGCCTGCATTTGTAGCGTTGTGTCTATCTCACTGTTGGACGGTTGATATTTGAGGTAGAGATGCCCCGAAGTACGAAGGACATCTTGATGGATGATTTCTGCAAACTCCGACGGGATGCGGAAGAATTCTTGTCGGATGTCCGCGTCCTGGATTGCCGCCAAGCTTGCGGCCCAATCTTTGAGATTATTTGGTAGCAGAAGGTGATTATGGTCCCGTACGATCGCCCGCATGTGATGGAGGGCGTAGTAGGCATCCTTCTGACCGCCAGGCGGCTGCTTGACGCAGGGGAACGTCGTATTGTGGGTGAACACGTGTCTGCCGTACCTACGAGCTGGCCTCTTAAAGGTGCCTCCAGATGCGGCGTAGCCGGGGAGAGCATCATCAAGAACTTTCTTGATATTTGTGTAGTCTATCTTGGAGTCACGGTCCGGGTCGAAATACGTGGCCATGGAATATTTCGGGCTTATGAGGATGAGTGTGCAATGTGTGTCACTGCACAGAACACGGAATGTTAGAAAAAAAAGAACGATCGAAATCTAAGAAATCATATGTTACGGGGCGGTTAGGGGATGACTTACTCGGGAAAGTAAGGCATGAGGAAGTTATCCTTATCTGGGTTTGCCAGAATGACGCCTTCGAGGTGTGAACTCGCGACTTGCTGGTCCCCAGCGCTGCCCAAGATCTTGGCACGCATGTAGAAGGGGTCGACTATCTAAATGTCCGGGGTCTTGTCTCTAATGATCCGCATCTCCATACTCAGCAAAAACAGCCGAACGAGGGTGTAGTGCAGCGGATGAAGGTTAAACATAGCAAAGATGTAATCAAACCGCAGGACGATCGTACCCCCGACGGCGCTATCCACAAAGCCCTTGCCCTCTGGCACCTTGGCCACGAAAACCGGGTATGCCACATTATTCTCTCTGAGACGCCGCTTCTCCAAAGAAAGAACACTGTCATGCAGACTCCGCATAGCACCGGTTGCAGCATTGAGCATATTTGTCGGTAGCATCGCCCTACCCGCCACATGCACCCTCCTCGAGATATCCTTAGGTGAAGGTGGCCCGTCCTGAGCACGAATCGTACTCGGTGCCGGCTGGCTTGCACCGGCGCCCTTGTTAGTCTTTCGTTTCCATCCCTTCTTCCTAATCTGCTGTAATGCGATCGAGTTCTGCTCACAGACCGCCTTCTTGAGCGTGTTGGGGCTGATAATATTTCGCACCTCAGCTATCTGAGGCTCGGTGAAGGCGGCAGCTGGTGGCGTCTCCTGAGAACTGAATGCCAGACGACGCCTGTTGCAATTGGGTTTCTCCGCCGTACCAGCTAGATCGCGGTCGTCTTTTTCAGGGTTGGGTTCTTGAGAAGGAGGCCCGCAGAACTCGTCACCGTACCCATGTTCGGCAAAGTACTTATCGACGTTGGAAAATGTACCGTCGTCGTTGTCATCGTCGTCCGGATCCTGTGCCATATGCATGTCCGGATCCTGTGCCATAGGGATGTCCGGCATGTCCGATAGCGTTGCGGCGTTCTTGCCATGGCTTGGCGCTGGCACGACTGGCGGTCTTGTCTGTGGGGTGGTGTGCCCCGCCCCCAAACGAATCTGGCTCTTCGGCCAAAGCAGGGGCCAGCTTACGCAGGCACTGAGGGTCATCACATCATCTTCGTCGGCCCCAGCGGGTCGAATCGGAGGTAACAACTCGTCGCAGCCTGGCAGCACCCGAACCAGTTCAACCCTATACAAGGTGGGTGGCATCGGATTACCGTGGAACACGCGGTTGCCCGGTTGAACAATTCTGCCCTTGGTGACATCGACCAACTAGCCGCCCACGAAGTGCGGGAGAGTGCAAGGAACGTCGGCGGCGCCCTGCGAAAACATGTAGGGCGTCAGGGATGCCCAGTCAAAGGCAAGGAGATGAAGTCATCGGCCGAGAGGCTTAGTTACCATGATGCCGTCGAGCTCGGCTAATGTTGAGGCACCGCCAACGGCGGGCGTGCAACTGATGGAGGGGCCGCTTGCTGGCGAGGTGCCGGCCGGCGTACACCAGGGTGCATTAAGCTCCAATGCCCGTGCCGGCGCCGGAGACACGAATACCGCCTCCGCCGGAGACACCAATGGCGCCGTCTACGTGTTGTGCGAGTTGCTGGCCGTGAAGCTGGGAACCGGGGGAGGCCCCTGTTGGCCGCCCGCAATCCACGTCGTCAGCCCCTGAATCAAGGTAGGCACAATGGTGGTGAGCGTCGTTCCCAGTTGTTGTTGCACTTGCTCTTGGATAATCTCCGGAATCCGCGCCACTTGTGCCTTGAGTTCTTGAACCTCGCGCAACTGGCTTTCCGAGCTGGTCTTTTTCTCCTTTCGCCCACCAGCGGTATAGTATGACGACCATTTTGTGGACAAGCCTTTGCCGGCCACACGACCAGCTGACGACGGCTTACTGAGCTTATCCTTGTTTTTCATTACGTTCAACGCCCTATTTAAAGGGGTGTCAAAAGGGGAGCTCTGAGACGACCCCGCGCTACTGCTTTCAGCCTCCTGCGGAAGGAATGTGAACCATTTAGAAATTTGGCTTCATTAATTAGAATGCAACCATATGGAGCTAATTACGCGGGGGTTTATTCCTTACCAGAACAAGCTCAAGCGCCCTGGTCTTCGGATCCGTGGTAAGCTCCTTTGTTACCGGGTCCTCCTTGTACCGGGCCCTGACAAAGTTCCTGGTCCGCTTGTCACGGAATTTCTCGAAGCGGGGCGGTAGGCCTTGCTTGGCACGCTCCGCGTCCTCCTTGTCCCATATAGGCTCCGCCACTCTGTAACCGCCGGGACCGAGTTGGTGGACCCCTAAGTTCAACTGCCGCATTTCTTTCCCCCATTGACTTGATTCGGAGGTTGCGCTGCTCTTGCACTTGACCTTGAACTCCTTGTAGTCATCTTCGCTCATCAAAGGATATTTCGCCTTGATCTTCTCATAACTATCACCTTTCTCAATCATTGCCTTCACCGTGCTTCTCCATGTAGACAGGGTCGTGCTCATCCTCGTGAGGGCGGCACTGTTCACTTTATTCCCTGAGAGGCGTGTGTTTTCAAACTCAGCGGGGAACTTGTATTGTTCGTGCAACTTCGTGAAGAGGAGGCTGCGCAAATTCCCTCGGTCCTTATGCCTTAGGTTCTCGGTGTTGATCGAGACGGTGCTCCGGAGAATGCACCCGAGCTGAACCGAGTACCCCTTGACTACTTGTTTGGGAGCCGTTGGATGCCCGTCGGAGTTCACTTCAGTAAATTCCTCCTTGACGATGCCGAGCACGCTCGGGTGCCGGTCCTTCCGTTGCCTCTTCGGTTGGCTGCCATCTATGCGTGCGCCACCATCATCAGTGGTGGCATCCTCGGTGGCACCATCAGTGGTGTCATCCCCGACGCCACTAGGGGTTGTGTAGTCAGGATCGGTGTCTTCCGCGGCGTTGTCCTCATAGCGGTGAGGTTCTTCCTCTAGCTCCTGGGACAGCTCCCAGAATTGCTTGCCGCCCGAACCGCCGGCCTCATTGTTGTGGGCCATGTTTCGCTCTAAATAGGAAAAAAGTTTGGTCAAAAAGTTGGTTATTGTCAAGGAACAAGATCTCTAAGTTGACCAAATAACCTAATTCTCGAGGAATGTCGCCAAAAAGTTGGTTATTGTCAAGGAACAATTGAGAGATGTTTGTGATATTGCCTAGGTGTTTTGGGATGGAACCTGTTAGTGTGTTGTTGCTAGGTGTTGTGGGATGGAACCAGTAGCTTCCTTGCAACCCACAAAAGACAAAGGAAAAGGGGTGAAAAGGGGGAGATGGTTAGCTTTGATGAGCAGGCAGCATCTTCCTAACCCCCTTCTTCTTGTCTCCTCTCACTATCTCTCTCACACACATGGCAAGCAAGGGTGTCTGAGTGTGTGAAAAAATACTAAACTAATCCAACCACTAAAGCACTAGATCACTACTATTGGTTGATATCAAGATACATGCTGATTAATTTTTGTTTTGGTTGAGAATCGGGCACCTTCTAGGTCAAGAAAATTGGGCATGACCTTTGCTAATTTTCTTGACCTAGGAGGGCCCCAATCTCAACCGAAACGGAAATTAATCAACATTTCAGGAGACAGGGGTAACGAAGTGATGGGGCAAATGTGCCAGGCACCACAATGTGATCACAGAAACAAAGCAGCACCACTGGTGTTGGATTCACAGTGTAAATGATGGATGAAAAGGCCACAGACCATATGGTCCTCTGCTTTTATATGGACAAGATAAAAGTTCACATGAATGGCTACTTGACTGAATGGTGCCAGGTAAACAAACTCCCAAAGTCCACTAGCAGATCCAAGATCTAATTCTATTACACACAACATAGCAATTTAAGAGAATTAGAATAAGGATAGTAGGAAGTGAAAAAGAATTATGCTCAAAGAACAATGGTAACAGCAAAATATTGAAACCTTTGGTAAGCATTATATTACAAAAAAACAAGATATGTAGTACTATACAATATCCATAACCAGAAAACAAGACATGCATATTCTTAGGCAGAGTAAAATAGTCCTGCATTCTTGGCAGTTTCAGAGCGTGTAAAGCTTCCGCCGTTTGGTTCTACAGGAAATTTCACTACCAAAACTAAGGGAGAAACAAAACAATGCAACAGAAATGAAAGACCATGTGGATTTTCTCAGAACTTTAAGCGCAAATGTCAAGAGCACAGAGTACACATTCTCAAAGAGAAGTTCAGTTCTGCAATCGACAAACTAGACACTTTAATTTTTATCAAGGAAGGGTTTACCCCTCCGATTTCCATTAAGAGAAACCAACAGCAAACTACAAGAACCAGTTATCTTACAAAGATAAAACCAAAAGCTACTTAGGAACCGCACCAGGCAACTGTAACGCCCACGATGCGGCTATATCTCCCACGTGTCGAGGCACGACTTAGAGGCATAACCGCATTGTGGTTTTGTCGCAAGAAGGGTCATCTTCACACAATCCCATGTAATGAACAAGAATGGGATAACGAGAGTTGGCTTACAATCGCCACTTCATACAATACATAAATATAATTCATACATCATCCAAAATACACACATAGACCGACTACGGTTAAGATCCAAATGAAAATAAGATAACCCCAAATGCTAGATCCCCGATCGTCCCAACTGGGCTCCACTACTGATCATCAGGAAAAGACACATAGTAACAACCACGTTCCTCATCGAACTCCCACTTGAGGTCGATCCCATCATCTGCACTGGCATCGTCGGCACTTGCAACTGTTTTGGTAGAATCTGTGAGTCACGAGGACTCAGCAATCTCACACCCGCGAGATCAGACTATTTAAGCTTATAGGAAAGGATGGTGTAATGAGGTGGAGCTGCAGCAGGCACTAAGCATATATGGTGGCTAACATACGCGAAAGAGAGCGAGAAGAGAAGCAACGGAACGGTCGTCATCTAGTAATGACCAAGAAGTGATCCTGAACTCCTACTTACGTCATTCATAACTCAAACCATGTTCACTTCCCGGACTCCGCCGAGAAGAGACCATCACGGTTACTCACACGGTTGATGTATTTTAATTAAGTCAAGTGACAAGTTCTCTACAACCGGACATTAACAAATTCCCATCTGCCTCATAACCGCGGGCACGGCTTTCGAAAGATAATACCCTGCAGGGGTGTCCCAACTTAGCCCATTATAAGCTCTCACGGTCAACGAAGGATAAACCTTCTCCCGAAAAAACCCGATCAGTCTCGGAATCCCGGTTTACAAGACGTTTCGACAATGGTAAAACAAGACCAGCAAAGCCACCCGAATGTGCCGACAAATCCCGATAGGAGCTGCACATATCTCGTTCTCAGGGCACAACGGATGGGCAAGACGTCGGGTTGGCATAGACCCTGGTTGCCCAGGGGGCGCCGGACATCGCCCAATTTGGGCCAGCACTCAAAGGAGCATCGGTCTGGGGGTTTAAAATAAAGATGACCCTCGGGCTCGCGAAAACCCGGGGGAAAAGGCTTAGGTGGAAAATGGTAAAACCAAGGTTGGGCCTTGCTGGAGGAGTTTTATTCAAGGCCAACTGTCAAGGGGGTCCCATAAATCACCCAACCGCGTAAGGGACGCAAACTCAAGGAACATAATACCGGTATGACAGAAACTAGGGCGGCAAGAGTGGAACAAAACACCAGGCATAAGGCCGAGCCTTCCACCCTTTACCAAATATATAGATGCATTAATATAATAAGAGATATTGTGATATTCCAAAATATCCATGTGCCAACATGGAACAAACTTCAACTTCACCTGCAACTAGCAACGCTATAAGAAGGGCTGAGCAAAGCGGGAACTTAGCCAAACAACGGTTTGCTAGGAAAGGATGGTTAGAGGCTGACATGGAAATATGGGAGGCATGATATGGCAAGTGATAGGTAGCGCAGCATGGCAATAGAACGAACAACTAGCAAAGCAAAGATAGAAGTGATTTCGAGGGTATGGTCATCTTGCCTGCAAGGTTCTCAGAGTTGTCGAAAGCTTGATCCTCGTAAGCGTACTCAACAGGTTCCTCATTCACGAACTCGTCTCCCGGCTCTACCCAAAACAAGAGCACAAGCAATGGAACCACAATCAATCACGAGAAAAGCACAAGCAACAAGATGCAAAACATGTATGATATGCGAGATATGATATGCGATGCATATGCATGCTCCGGAAGGAAAATGATGAACAAGGCAGTAACTTGGCAAACCAAGCATTCCACTGGAAAGATTGGATGATTTCGGTCGAAACCGATATAAAGATCACCGGAAACGGATGCACGGTTTGCAAATGGCAAGCAAAACAAGAATGACACGAATCTACAATTAACAGCATGATAGCACTTAGAATGCAACTAGTAACAATGCTACAGCACTCCAACATAGCAACAAAGCATATGGCGGCAATCTACAGGAGATACTTCACAAAATATGAACACTGAGCTACGGCTAGATCGCAACATAACAGGCTCAAACAAGCATGACAAAAGTGCAAAAGATATCAGGTTCACAGACTTGGTGAAATTACTAGATATGCCTGAAACAGCATCAGGTAGCAATGTTCAGAGCACGAAATGAACATGCTACAGGAACTTAACATGGCAAAACAAGGCATTGAAGTATTCTACTAAATGCATATGACAAAAGTCCCTTACTGACTGTCGTGGAGTTGTCACGGCAGATGTCCTCGAGTTAGGACTTAGTCGTGGAGCCATCGCAACTAGGAAGCTTGAAGGGGTTATGCGGGACAAGGAACACAAAGGTTTATACTAGTTCGGCCCCTTACGGTGAAGGTAAAAGCCTACGTCCAGTTTGAGATGTTATCTATTAGGGTTACGATCGCCAGGGAGCTAAATAGCTGTGCCCGGCTCTCGATCAGATTGTTGTCGCCCCCGAACCGCTGCCGGGTCGTCCCTTTATATAGGGAGGCTGACGCCCAGCAGCCCTTAGAGTCCCGGCCGGCTCATAAGAACGTCCGGCTCGGACTCTAAACTATACTTGCCTTACACTACAAGTCTACTATAATAATGATTGTAACTACAGGCCCTAAGCCATATCCGGGTCTCAGCCAATCTCTGGCCCATCGTCTTGAGACTTGGCTCCGGGCTTCTGGCAATGACCATCCGAAGAGTAACCCGGCCCCTCCTGGCGGGTGACTCTAAGGTCTATATCCTCAACATTAGGCCCCAGATTGACTTGAGCCGGCTCGTGTCAATCTTCAACTCTGCCGACAGGGAAAATCTCCGGCTTACCATTCATGTGAAGGCCATAACCCGGAGTGACGTCATCCTCTGGACTCCGGATAATCCGCCGTGACGTCATCCTCCATTAAGTCCGTTTTTTACTCCGCCAGATCCGCAACGGATCTTTGCTTTTACTGTCTTTCCAAAAATCGAGGCGTCGTGAGGGGGAGATAACCACGCCGTGGTCTCCTTGAATCTCGCGCCCACTTATGACTTCGCCTTATAAATAGGCCGGCCCAACGTGCTCTTCTCACGCTCCCTTTCTTCCTCCTCGCGCCGTCGCTCCTCTGCCCGAGCTCGTGCTCCGCCGCCGTCGTCTCGCCTCCGACCTTCGTCAACCTTGGCCACTGCATCACCCTGACCCGGACCAGACAAACGGCGGCGACTCCCGCACCTCTTCAGCTCCGGTAAGTTCTCACCACCCCGTAGAGTAGATCTACAGTAGGGTTCCTCCAGTTCTTCATAGTTCGTTGCGGCCTGCGGTAGTTTTGTTTTTTACCACCCTTCTCTTGATCTTAACTCTGCGTAGAACCACTGCGGTAGATGTTTAAGATCCATTTCACCTGCAAGAAGCCCTCCTTTTACTGCATAAGAACCGTGTTCAACCTCAAGAACTTCTCCTGCCTCTGTTTTTTAGGTCTAGAAAATTTTCATTTCACCCGACCATTTTGATCCAAAAAAGTTACTGCAATATGTGAAACCTGTTTTACCACACTTAGTAAAAACTGCAGCCCTTGAATCTTGGCGGCTTATATCTCCGGTTTAAAGAAAACATGCGCCATAGAACTTTTCCGGTTTAAAGAGAACTATGCTCTGTAGAATCCTCCAGCTTAACTCTCGTAAAACCGTAGATAACCACATTACTTTGAATCCCCCTGCGGCTTAAATAACCCACCGTATCTGAATATATATCATTAGTCCCCTTCATAAGCCGCCATCTTAGTTTGAATGATAATCTCCGGCTTACAATTAACCCGGACACTTTTCTCTTTATCATAGATCACCAACCTTCACCATGCCTCCCAAGGCTCCCATCACTTGCAACTGGATGAGATCCAACGTCACTGACGAGACCCTGGCCAACTTCGTTAAGTCCGGATATCTGCCCAAGAAGGAAGTGATGTCCTACCATGCCCCTGATCCGTCAGAAGAAAGACCACAACCGAGGGACGGGGAGGTAGTGATCTTTGCGGACCATATGAGCCGGGGCTTCGCACCGCCCGGCTCAAAATTCTTCCGGGACGTGCTCAACTTCTTTGACCTTCGGCCTCAGGATATGGGACCCAACTCCGTATCCAACATCTGCAACTTCCAAGTCTTTTGTGAAGTGTATCTTGGAGAAGAGCCAAGTCTACTGCTCTTCAGAGAGCTGTTTTATTTAAACCGCCAAAATGAGTGTGCCAACGGGCCAAGTCTGGATTAGGCGGCATCTCCATCCAGCGGCGTAGGGACTGTCTGTTCCCTTACGCAGAGCCGCCGAGCCACCCTAAGGACTGGAATATGACTTGGTTCTACTGCCAAGATACATCCCCGGCTGATGAAAACCCGCTGCCCGGCTTTCGCCCAACGCGCCTAGAGCCGACTCATCCGTTATCCGACAAACTGACTGCCGCGGAACGCCAGCCTCTGCTTCCAACGATCAATAAGATCAAGGCCCTGCTAGGCAACGGTCTGAACGAAATTGACCTGGTCCGGGTCTGGATCTCATGGCGGGTGATCCCATTGAGCCGCCGCCCCGGCTTAATGTGTGAGTACACCGGGCGAAAGGATGACCCGCAGAGGCACAGTCGCAATGATCTTCCAGAAGACGTTGCAGAGGAAGAGACCAAGGCTCTTCTAAACGAGAGCTTGGCAGACTGCGGAAGAACCGGGCTAGCCCCCTTCTGCAAGACCAATCCAGCCCCAGCGGTAAGCCGCTGACTTTAACCTTTATCTTCGTCTGCATATAACCTTCAACTGAACCGTTTTAAGAATCAATCATTGTATCTCTCAGGCTGATGATAAATTCTGGCGGGTCAAATATGACCATGAGGCGGCCAAGAAAGCCCGGAAAGCAAAGAAAGCCACCAAGAAAGCCGCCCCTCGCAAAAAGGGAAGCAGACCCACTGCTTCGGAGCTACTGCAATTAAGCGACAGTTCCGAGTCAGAGGTAATCCTTAAACCTTTAAAGTATTACCATATTTGTTGTTTGTTGTTGTCCGCCTTATCAACATTTGCTCATTGACAGGATGACACCGGCGCTAGTAACCCGGTGGTTGAAGAGGTAATGTCACTTTCCTCCGACTCGGAGCCTTTGCCACAGCTGAAAGTCCGAAGAGTAACCCGGAAAGTAAGCTTTTCACATCCATTAGCTCATCAAGACCCTCAATTTCTTTTGAAGCAGCAGGTTCACGAAAGTCGGCGTCACACCCGGGCCCGCAAAGACACCGACCTCTCCGCCGGGTTACCCGACGCAACCAGGAAGCGTCGCACTGAGGTTTTTTCTCACCTGTACCCCTTTCATCCGTTGGCGGGTGTTATCCGTCAGCCACTCAACTCTTCTGACTTCAATTATCAGGAGACCTCCCCCTCTTCGGGTGACTCCATGCAGTCAAGTCTGCCGGCCTTCAAGACTGCACCCGGGAAATAACAATCTCCTTACATTATCTGTCTGTACTTACTCTTTGTATGCCTAACACTTCTGCCTTTTCAGTGCCCAGGCAAAGCTCACCAAAAGAGCAAAGAAGACCAGGTCAGCCGGAGTGCCAGACTTGCCTGAGCCGGAGGCGACGGCTCAAGAGCCGCCAGCTGCCTCCGCCCCCGAGGCCACCATTTCCATGGACACGGCGCCTGAAGCCCCTGCCCCGACTACCAAGACAACGACCGAAGCGTCGGTTAACCCGGAGGCCTCCGGCTCAGCCCCACCAGCTGACGACCCGGACGTGGTAATTACCTGGACGGAGTATGTTGAGCCGGGGAGACCGACCGTGCTAGCCAAATGCTCCTCGAAGGGGGAGTTGCTGCAGCCCCACCGGGTGAATCTGGACATCTCCAGCTACACCGACTTGAGCATTGGAGAGCTCGTCTCCGGCTACATCAGCCAAGTTCACAAGAGCCGGGACGCCGAGATCGCCATGGTCAACCAGATCCAACAAAAATCTGAGGTATCCTTCTGCTGTCTTCTTACTTACTGCATAGTGACCCTTGTCATGCTAGCCTCCAAGTCGACGACTTATACTTGAATATGTTGTAGACTTAGGTCCCGGCTTACTCAACTGAGCTGGCAGTACGTAGATAGATACGTTCAATATGCATTAGCCCCCAAGTGCCAAGTGTCTTTGCTTGGAAAGCGCTTGGGACTTATATAATGACTGTTAATAACCCGGAAATATATGCAGGCTGTTGGCAAGAAATTAGAGTCGGACCTTGCGGATCTCAAGAGCCGGCTGAAGACAGAGGAGATGGAGACCCGGAAGGCAAACGCCAAGTTTGTCTCCAGCATCGCCGCTCAAGAGAAGCTGAAGACCGAATTTGATGCTGAGCGGAAGGCCTGGGCTAAGGAGAAGGCCGCACTGGTGACCCGGGCGGAACAGGCGGACAAGGCGCTCTCTGAGAAAACCGCCGAGCTCTCCGGCCTAAAGCGCCAGGTTTCCCAAATGGTAGCCGCCATCTTCGGTAAGTCGTCTCACCGGCTTTCATCCATGTTTACATCTCCTGATTCATCCTTGTCACCGGCTTATCTGATGTTTGTTAAACAGGTCCCAGAAGCGCCAACCTTAACCAGAGCGTGGTCACCAAGTTAAAGGCCGTGTACACCCTGGTGGAACAGCTCTACACCGGGTCACAGCGTGCCTTAGCTGTGGTGGCCCTATCCAACGAGGTGCCAACTCATCTGGCCGAAGTCCTGCGCCGGCTCGCAGTTCTGCCGCAGCGGATCCAGGAGCTACGACGAGCATCCGCGAGAGCCGGAGCAATCGCCGCGCTGAGCCGGGCCAAAGCATTCCTGCCGGAGCTAGACCCGGCAGACATCGCCCTGGGTTACCAAAGCCTGAAGGAAGACGGCTCAGCCTTCGACCAGAGGGATTTCGCGGCGTGTGTGAAGGCTGTACGCCCGGTGGCCACCATCATCGGGAATGACACCGACTTAACCAAGTATCAGCCGGGGTACAATGCGGAGAATCAGAGGATTCCAACCCCTCGCTATGAAGCTCTCAATCTGATTCCTCCGGCTCGTCAGCACACCTTCGCCCCGGAGATTGACCCGGCCGGGTTAATTGACGAAGAAGCCCAGTTCGAAGCTCTCAGCGGCATCAACTGGAAGTCGTCAACCTTCGAGGTCTTGGGATCAGCCGGAGCAGAAGACAGGAACGAGCCGGGGACTTCAACTCAGCAGGCATCATAAAGCGGCTGGCGGTTCACCGAACAACGCTCCATCCTTGAGACTTGATGAATTTTGTAATAGAATAGGTGCAACAATTTATCTCTGCCGTGCCATCGTGCACGTAATGAATGCTGAAATCCCTTGAAGTTATCCTTTTGGTGTTCCTCCGGGTCATAATTATCCCTTTGTCCTTCTCAACCTTAAAAGGTGCCTTTAAGTATCTGCATAGAAAGGCAAATCACAAGTCTCAAGGCGGCTTACCACCCTGAGAATCAGGTGTTTAAGATGGATAACCCGGAATATGAATCAAAAAAGACCGGTCCTTAGTTATACTCTGAACATAGCCGTGATAACACACTTAACGGCCTGTAAGCATACTTTCGGATTAAATAACCCGGGTAGCACGGTTGGTATCTTAACTCTAATTTACTTGCCTTGATAACATCCATGATGTTCAACTAGCAAGATAAACCAAAATTAAACCGGCAAGTGAGATCCGGCCATGCACACTTTGTCATAATCAGAGTAAACTTGTGATAAATCAGAACTTAGGGGCTTCCAATTCGAATACGACAAGAGACCCGGCCCAAAAGGGGTTAAGCCAAGATTCGGATACGATCATATAGCCCCCAGTGGGTGTGGCAATGCCAATCAAGAGGGTACCGACAGCTATGTTCTCTTTGGTTCGAATACGACCCATGTTTGAACAGGAAGCCCCCAAGTGATTCTTAAAATTGTTTAACGACGCTGATTCGAATACGATCCACGTCGGTTCTCAGAGGGGTTAAACTGTGATTCAAATATGACCAAAGTTAACTTCCCAATGAGCTCGGCACTTTGCCAATCCAGTGGGTATCGACAGCTATGTTCTCTTTGGTTCGAATACGACCCATGTTTGAACAGGAAGCCCCCAAGTGACCTTACTGCTTACGGCTAGACTCGAATATGATCATAAGCTGGATCCTCCTTTAAATCAGCGTGTAAAAAATAACACACGCATAATTAGAGGAGAAAAAAGGACAGAGGTCCTGCTTTATTGCTTATCATAATATATACATGTCTGAGGTAAATATGTACACCACGAGAGCCGCGAGCTCAAGTGTAGTAAGGCCGAAGCTGAGCTATATTCCACGGCCGACGGGTCTCCTCCTCAGATTTACGCGAATCTTTATGTTCCCGAATATCAATGAGGTAATATGACCCGTTGTGCAAGTTCTTACTGACCACAAAGGGCCCTTCCCAAGGTGTTTGATCCTGGATGAGCCGGAGCACAAGGTCGCCTTCCTGGAAGACACGGGATTTGACCCGGCGGCTATGATAACGGCGCAGGTCTTGTTGGTAAATCGCTGAACGGGCTGCTGCCACATCACGCTGTTCATCCAACAAGTCCAGAGCATCTTGGTGCGCCTGTTCATTATCCGTCTCAACATAAGCCGCCACACGAGGTGAATCGTGACGGATGTCGCTGGGGAGGACTGCTTCTGCTCCATAAACCATGAAGAAAGGCGTGAAGCCTGTAGACCTGTTAGGAGTAGTGTTAATGCTCCATAAGACGGAGGGAAACTCCTCCACCCAACAACCCGGCGTCCGTTGCAAAGGGACCAAAAGCCGGGGCTTGATACCCTTCAGAATCTCCTGCTTAGCTCTCTCAGCTTGACCATTAGATTGGGGATGAGCCACTGAGGAAACATCAAGTCGGATATGCTCTCGTTGACAAAACTCTTCCATAGCGCCCTTGGATAAATTGGTGCCATTGTCAGTTATGATGCTATGCGGAAAGCCAAAGCGGAAAATCACCTTTTTCATAAATTGAACCGACGTGGCTGCATCGCACTTGCTAACTGGCTCAGCCTCCACCCACTTCGTGAATTTGTCAACCGCCACCAAGAGGTGGGTCTTCTTATCCTTGGACCGTTTAAAAGGCCCAACCATATCAAGCCCCCAGACCGCAAAGGGCCAAGTGATTGGGATCATCCTCAACTCCTGAGCCGGCACATGAGCCCGCCGTGAGAACCTTTGGCAACCATCACATTTACTGACCAAGTCCTCTGCATCAGCGTGAGCCGTCAGCCAATAAAAACCATGACGAAAAGCCTTGGCTACAAGAGATTTTGAGCCGGCATGATGACCACAATCCCCTTCATGGATCTCCCGCAAGATCTCTTGACCCTCCTCAGGGGAGATACAACGTTGAAATACCCCCGAAACACTGCGATGATGTAACTCGCCATCGATGACGATCATTGACTTGGCCCGCCGGGTGATTTGCCTGGCCAAAGTTTCATCCTCAGGCAACTCTCCCCGGGTTTTATAAGCCAGATATGGCATTGTCCAGTCTGGCGTGACATGAAGAGCCGCCACCAGTCGTGCCTCCGGGTCAGGGATAGCCAAGTCCTCTTCTGTAGGCAACTTAACCGAGGGGTTATACAGGACATCCAGGAAAGTGTTAGGCGGCACCGGCTTTCGCTGAGAGCCTAGCCGGCTTAAAGCATCAGCCGCCTCGTTCTTCCTGCGATCAATGTGCTCCACTTGGTATCCCTGGAAATGCCCAGCAATGGCATCAACCTTGCGGCGATAAGCCGCCATGAGAGGATCCTTAGAATCCCAGGTGCCTGATACTTGTTGAGCCACCAAGTCTGAGTCACCAAAGCACCTTACTCGGCTTAAGCTCATCTCCTTAGGCACCCGAAGACCGTGGAGCAAAGCCTCGTATTCAGCCGCATTGTTAGTGCAAGGAAACATCAACCGTAGCACATAATGGAACTTGTCACCTTTAGGGGAAGCCAATACAACACCAGCCCCCGAGCCCTCCAACTGTCTGGATCCATCGAAGTGGATAGTCCAATAAGTGTTATCCGGCTTTTGCTCAGGCACTTGAGACTCCGTCCAATCATTGATGAAATCCACCAAAGCCTGAGATTTAACAGCAGTGCGTGGTACATATTTGAGGCCATGAGGTCCAAGCTCTATAGCCCACTTAGCAATTCTCCCTGTAGCCTCTCTGTTCTGGATAATATCACCAAGAGGGGCAGAACTGACCACAGTGATGGGATGACCCTGAAAATAATGCTTGAGCTTCCGGCTCGCCATGAACACACCATATACGAGCTTCTGCCAATGCGGGTACCGCTGCTTGGACTCAATGAGCACCTCGCTGACATAATAAACCGGCCGCTGAACCGGATGCTCCTTACCCGCCTCCTTGCGCTCCACCACAATAGCCACGCTGACGGCTCGTGCGTTTGCCGCCACATATAGTAGCAAGGGCTCCTTATCAACCGGACCAGCAAGGACAGGGGGCTCTGCCAGTTGCTTTTTCAAATCCTCAAAAGCGGTATTCGCTACATCATTCCAGACAAAGTTATCAGTTTTCTTCATCAACTGATATAGGGGCATAGCCTTCTCACCCAAACGGCTTATAAACCGGCTTAAGGCAGCGATGCGACCCGCCAAACGATGAACGTCATTTATACATGCCGGCTTAGCTAGGGAGGTGATAGCCTTGATCTTCTCCGGGTTAGCCTCAATGCCTCTGTCAGAAACCAAGAAACCCAATAGTTTGCCTGCAGGAACACCAAAAACACACTTGGCCGGGTTAAGCATCATCTTATAGACTCGGAGATTATCGAAGGTTTCCCTTAAGTCATCTATCAGGGTTTCCTCTTTGATGGATTTAACCACAATATCGTCCACGTAAGCGTGAACATTGCGCCCGATCTGTTTATGAAGACAATTCTGTACACAACGCTGGTAAGTTGCCTGTGCACACTTGAGTCCAAAGGGCATAGACACATAGCAGAAGGCTCCAAAGGGAGTGATGAACGCCGTCTTCTCCTGGTCCTTAACCGCCATTTTAATCTGATGATACCCGGAATAAGCATCCAAGAAACTTAAGCGTGCACAACCTGCCGTAGCATCAATGATTTGATCAATACGAGGGAGAGCAAAAGGATCAGCCGGACACGCCTTGTTCAAATCCGTGTAGTCCACACACATCCGCCAGGTGCCGTTCTTCTTGAGTACGAGCACCGGGTTAGCCAACCATTCCGGGTGAAAAACTTCAACAATAAACCCGGCCGCCAAGAGCCGGGCCACTTCTTCTCCAATGGCTTTCTGCCTCTCCTCATTAAACCGTCGAAGGAACTGTCTGACCGGCTTAAATTTTGGATCAACATTGAGAGTATGCTCAGCGAGTTCTCTAGGTACACCCGGCATGTCAGAAGGCTTCCACGCAAAGATGTCCCTATTCTCACAGATGAACTCGATGAGCGCGCTTTCCTATTTTGGATCCAGATTGGCACTGATGCTAAACTGCTGAGATGAATCTCCTGGTACAAAGTCAACAAGCTTAGTTTCATCAGCCGACTTAAATTTCATCGCCGGCTCAGCCTCCGTAGTCGGCTTCTTTAGAGAGGTCATGTCTGTTGGGTCAACATTGTCTTTGTAAAACTTCAACTCCTCTGTTGCACAAACAGACTCTGCGTAAGCTGCATCACCTTCCTCACACTCGAGAGCCACCTTCCGGCTGCCGTGCACCGTAATGGTCCCGTTGTGACCCGGCATCTTGAGCTGTAAGTACACATAACACGGCTGTGCCATGAACTTGGCGTAAGCCGGCCGTCCAAATATGGCATGGTACGGGATTCTTATCTTGACCACCTCAAAGGTCAACTTCTCCACCCTGTAGTTGTTCTCATCACCAAAAGCCACTTCCAATTCGATCTTGCCGACTGGATAAGCCGACTTACCAGGTACCACACCATGGAAGATAGTGTTTGACTGGCTGAGGTTCTTATCAACCAGCCCCATACGGCGAAAAGTCTCGTAATAGAGGATGTTGATGCTGCTACCTCCATCCATGAGTACCTTTGTGAACTTATAACCTCCCACCTGAGGAGCTACCACTAAGGCCAAGTGGCCCGGGTTATCCACCCGGGGAGGGTGATCCTCCCTACTCCACACTATAGGCTGCTCAGACCACCGTAAGTAGCGTGGAACCGCCGACTCAACAGCATGAACAGCTCTCTTGTGAAGCTTCTGATCCCGTTTGCACAAACTGGTGGTGAACACATGATACTGTCCACCGCTAAGCTGCTTTGGGTTGGTCTGATAACCCCCCTGCTGCTGTTGATGACCCTGACCAGACTGTTGATTAAAGCACCCTTGACCGTTCTGAGGACCGGAATTTGAGCCGCCGCCCGGGCCATGAAAGCCACCGGCGCCTGAGCCACCGCCCGGGCCGTTGTAGCTCTTAAAGGCCTTCATGATCGCACAATCCTTCCACAGGTGAGTCGCTGGCTTCTCTCTAGAGCCATGCCTTGGACAAGGTTCATTCAACAGCTGCTCCAGCGTTGGACCTGACCCGCCGCCCCGGGGAGGGGGCCTCCCCTTGCGTTGCTGGTTATTACCTTGGGAGTTGGCGTTGGCTACAAACTCTAGGCTGCCATCGGCCTTACGCTTGCCTCCTCCTTGGTTCCCCGGGTTAAACTGAGGACCCTTGCCGTTGCCATTCTTCTTTCCCTTCCCTGCCCTTTCATCGTCTGAAGGGGGATCCTTGGTACCATCGGAATCGGCATACTTGACAAGAGCCGCCATTAGGGTACCCATATCGGTGCAGTCGCGCTTGAGGCGCCCGAGCTTCATCTTAAGGGGCACAAAGCGACAGTTCTGCTCCAACATCAAGACTGCAGAGCCGGCATCCATCTTATCTGATGAATGTATGATCTCCTTGACCCGGCGAACCCAATGGGTCGTGGACTCACCCTCCTGCTGCTTACAGTTAGTCAAATCCACAATTGACATAGATTGCCTGCAGGTATCTTTGAAGTTTTGAATGAACCGGGCTTTCAGCTCAGCCCAAGACCCAATGGAGTTCGGCGGTAACCCTTTCAACCACGTGCGGGCAGTTCCACCTAACATCATGGTGAAATATTTGGCCATGGCCGCCTCACTGACCTCCAGCAATTCCATAGCAATCTCATAACTCTCAATCCAGGCTGCAGGCTGTAAGTCCGCTGTATAGTTAGGCACCTTCCTAGGGCCCTTGAAGTCCTTAGGTAGACGTTCATTACGGATGGCTGGTACCAAACAAGGGACACCCCCGGTCCTGGTAGAAATACCCACATCAACGGACGTCGTCGGATAAGCCGGGGGGTCTGATAAGCCATCAATTGAGGCGCCTGCTCCGCCTCTTGCCGCGCTTGGTCTGTTGCGTAGAAGGCTCCATTATGAGCCGGGCCATGGCCAGGGGGCGGGTCATGGCGTCGGACATTACTTGAACCGGTTGCTGAGACCATGTGCCGGCTGTAACTCGGGCTCTGGCCTGGACGAGGGGTCGAGTGGATCCTGTCGCGGCTGTAGGAGTACGCCTCTTGCTGCGCTAGTGCCGTCTGCAGGAGTTCCCTGACCCGGCGGGTTTCGATGGCCGCCGGAGAGTCGCCGTCAACAGGGAGAGCCGCCAATCGCGCTGCCGCAGCTACCATGTTCTCCAGCGGGTTATCATAATGACCCGGGGGTATTGGCACATACTGAGGCGGGGCAGGGGGCACCTGGGGAGGCCCCATCACTCGTGGCTGAATAAGGGGTCCAGACCCGGGCGCGATGACCCCTGGCGGGTTACTAGACCCTGCACCCGGCGTGTTGAAGAGATTGCGTGGATCGTAAACCGGCGAGAGTCGAGACTGGGCCTTCTGGTGCCTCCTTCTCATGACCTCGTTGGCTGCGTTCTGATCCATCGTGAGTTGGAAGGACTGCGCCTGAATTAGCTGAGTCCGGGCGTCGAGAGCCGCCCGCTCCGCAGCCAGCCTGATTCCTTCTGCTGCCAGATCCTCTTTAGCTTTTATCAGATCCAATTTTAACTGTGCCACCTCCGCATCATGCTGAGCTTGATTCGCCGGGTCAACCGTGGCAGTTAACAGGGCCGTCATCTTGTCCGTGAGATCCATCAGCACCTGAGCCGGAGAAGGCACCGAGTTTCCCGATCCAGCAGCGGGGTTCTGAACAGGCTGCGCACCAGCCATAAAAACTCCAACCTGACTTGGCGGCTCAAAGAGGTCCGCAATACTGTCGCCGTCGGAACAACCCATGAGCCTGCCATCTTGAAGTTGGTACAGCGAGTTTGATTCATCGGTGGCCGACTCGCCGTCGGAGCCGGCGGCCGTCTCATCACCGGATCCAGATCGATCGGAGAGTCCTCCATGGATACACCCCACAAAAGCATGCTTTAAGGCAGGCCGGGCCCGGGCGGGTCGTGCACGCTGAGCCGTTTCGATGAGATCGGCGCGGAGATCCGGCTTGGGGCCCGGCTCACCAATCTTGCCAATGAAGACATGAATTCCGCCAAAGGGGACCCGGTACCCGTACTCAATTGAGCCGGCGTCGGGGCCCCAGTCCGCATCGTCGATGTAGAGCTTGCCGTGACGACTCTTGGTCATCCGGCCCACAGGGTATCCCTTGAGCCCTTCGAAGCTGCCCTTCAAGAAATCAAATCCACCGTGCGCGAGCCCCACGGTGGGCGCCAACTGTCGTGGAGTTGTCACGGCAGATGTCCTCGATTTAGGACTTAGTCGTGGAGCCATCGCAACTAGGAAGCTTGAAGGGGTTATGCGGGACAAGGAACACAAAGGTTTATACTGGTTCGGCCCCTTACGGTGAAGGTAAAAGCCTACGTCCAGTTTGAGGTGTTATTGATTAGGGTTACGATCGCCAGGGAGCTAAATAGCTGTGCCCGGCTCTCGATCAGATTGTTGTCGCCCCCGAACCGCTGCCGGGTCGTCCCTTTATATAGGGAGGCTGACGCCCAGCAGCCCTTAGAGTCCCGGCCGGCTCATAAGAATGTCCGGCTCGGACTCTAAACTATACTTGCCTTACACTACAAGTCTACTATAATAATGATTGTAAGTACAGGCCCTAAGCCATATCCGGGTCTCAGCCAATCTCTGGCCCATCATCTTGAGACTTGGCTCCGGGCTTCTGGCAATGACCATCCGAAGAGTAACCCGGCCCCTCCTGGCGGGTGACTCTAAGGTCTATATCCTCAACACTGACCATAAGCCAAAAAGGACCAGAAGATATGATGGCAACCATATAAACATAGCAAGTTTCGTTAACAGGTCTCAGACTTAGCAGAAAATAAAGCATGGCAGAAACAGTAATATGAAGGCATCTTGATGAGCTTGACGCACTCACCACAAAGCAACGCATGACAAAACAAGCATACCTACAGCAATATGGCATGTTTATGAAGCTATCCATGACAAGATCAAGTACATAGCATGTATGGATCAACTACAAGAAGCTTGGCAAAATTGAATATCATGTTAACAATCTGCCAGAAATATTTTAGAGCAAAAGTAGAGCAAGATTGAGTCATGCTATGGCACTCCATAATTGCAAACAAGGGAAGTAATAGAACAATTACAACAATAGCTACAAAACATCCTTACTGAACATTCCGAAAATATGCATGGATCTCTCTGTAGCCACATGGATACATAGCAAAAAAATAACAGCGGACAGACTTAATAAATTTACTAAGTCTCTGAAATCAAAAACATTACGGGGCCTAGTTTGCATGCTTGTGCTAGTCACCACAGAGAGCACAAAAATACATGGCATACACCTCTGAAAAGATGGCATGGCATATAACAAAACACATGTAGAGCTCATGCCCATAAGATGCACAGATTAAAAGCAACAAAAATAACAAATCTCCAAGTTCTGCTAAGTAACAGTAGATAACAGCAACTAGCACTCTTGCACCAGAGATTTGGGCATCAAGATGGACTGAAATGAACATGGTGCAATTGAACAAAATGTAGAGCATCACGAGACGAACATTTCTATATATTAAACGCACGAAACGGAGCAATATGCAGAGAGTTATGATGCGTTGAACAGGTGCACATACTGTAAAATAAAATGACTTGGAAATATTTCGGAGAGGAGATGAAAAAGTCAACCCGTGGATCGATTGGATCTGGACGGAGGAGTTCGAGCTCGGGCCACCGGAGTGCTCGCCGGCGAAGGGGAAGGAGGAGGGCGCGGCGACCGGCGCACTGCAGAGAGAGAGAGATCTGAGAGGGGGAGGCAAGAGGGAGAGGTAGAGGAAGGAGGAGAAGAGGCGCGGCGGCGCCCTGCTCACCGGCGGCGGGGTTCGGCGCGGCGGCGCGGAGGGCTGGAGGCGGTGACGAGGGAGCCGGCGGACGGCGCACGGTCGATGTCTTGGAATTGTCACGGCAGATGTCCTCGTGCTAGGACTTAGTCGTGGAGCCATCGCAACTAGGAAGCTTAAAGGGGTTAAACGGGACAAGGAACACGAGGGTTATACTGGTTCGGCCCCTTACGGTGAAGGTAAAAGCCTACGTCCAGTTGAGGTGGTATTGCTTATGGTATCGATGACCAGGGAGCTTAATTGCTATGCCTGGCTCTCGACGAGATCTTACTTGTCCTGAACCGTCGCCGGGTCGTCCCTTTATATAGAGAGGTTGATGCCCAGCGGCTCTCAGAGTCCCGGCCGGCTCATAACAGTGTCCGGCTCGGACTCTTATCTATTCTTGCCTTACACTACAAGTTTTATCCTAACAGCGGCTAATGCTACGGGCCTTAAGCCATCTCCGGGTCTTGGGCCCGTTATTGACCCGCCGTCTCCAAGCTTGGTACCGGGCTTCGCGTGGTGACCATTATGAGTAACCCGGCCCCTCCTGGCGGGTGACCTTAAGGGTTATATCCTCAACATTAGGCCCCATATTGATTTGAACCAGTTCATGTCAATCTTCAATTCTTTTGAGAAAAAAAATCTTCCGGCTTACGGTTGTGTGAAAGCTTTAACCCGCCGTGACGTCATCTTCTGGATTCCTGATAACCCGCCATGACGTCATCTTCCATTAAGTTCATTTCTTTATTCCATTAAATCCCAACGGATCTTATCTTTAATGGTCATCCCGAGAATCGAGGCGCCTCGGGGGCGAGATAATCACGTCGTGACCTCCTTGTTTCTCGCGCCCACTTATGAGCTTCACCTTATAAGTAGCCCGGCCCATGAGCCTCGTGCCACTCGTCGCCTCCATCTTCTTCCTCCTCTCGCCACTGTGCTGCCGCCCGAGCTCCGCCGCCGCCGCCGCGGGTTTCTTCATCTTCACCAACTCAGGCCGCTGCATCACCCTGACGTGACCAGAGAAACGCGACGAATCTCCGCCGTAACTCCGCACCTGTAAGTCCCTGCACCTCTCCACCGTAGATCCACATTAGGGTTCCACTGTTCTTCGCCGTTCTTTGCTGTTCCTCGCAAGTTCTTCGCAAGTTCCCTGTAGTTCTGCCACTATGGTCATGTTTCGATCCAAGATTAGCACAGAACCCCTGCGGTAGTTGTTGCTCATCCATTTTGACACTAGTAGATCCCCTTTGTTTGAAATAAGATCCCACTCTGAATCCATGAACTTCCTCTGCGTCAGTTTTAGGTCTAGAAAATTTTCTCTTTAGCCGACTGTTTTGATCCAAAATAATTACTGCGATCTGTGAAACTTGTTTTCACCACACTTAGTGAAAAATTGCATCTGCTGAGTTATGGCGGCTTACATTTCCGGCTCAAAAGAAGCCATGCGCCGTAAATTTTCCGGCTCATTTATGATAAAGCTGTAGACAATTTGAATTACTCACGATACCTGCAGCGGCTTATATAACCCGATGCACTTAACCATATGTCATTAGGCCCCTTCATAAGCCGCCACTTTAAACATTGAACTGTAACTTCCTCCGGCTTATAATTGAATCGGACATTTCCTTTTATCATAGGCTTCCGTCTTTCACAATGCCTCCCAAGGCTCCCAAGGCACCCATCACGTGCAACTGGATGAGATCCAATGTAACTGACGAAACCTTAGCGGACTTTGTGAAAACAGGTCACTTGCCCAAGAAGGATGTCATGTCTTACCGTGCCCCTGACCCGTCGGAGGAGAGACCGCAACCAAGGGAGGGTGAGGTAGTGATTTTTGCTGATCACATGAGCCGGGGCTTCGCACCGCCCGGCTCAAAATTCTTTAGAGACATGCTGAATTTCTTTGATCTGCGGCCGCAAGACATAGGACCCAATTCCGTGTCAAATATATGCAACTTCCAAGTATTCTGCGAAGTCTATCTTGGAGAAGAGCCCAGCCTGCTGCTCTTTAGAGAGCTCTTTTATCTGAACCGCCAGAACGAGTGTGCCAACGGGCCGAGCCTGGAACTTGGTGGAATCTCCATTCAACGCCGGAGAGACTGCCTCTTTCCTTATGCTGAGCCGCCAAGCCATCCGAAGGACTGGAACCAGACGTGGTTTTACTGTCAGGACACTTCTCCGGCTGACGAGAGCCCTCTGCCCGGCTTTCGTGCCCTGCGCCTGGAGCCAAATCACTCTCTGCCGGATAAGCTGACTCAAGCCGAGCGTCAACCTCTGATCCCCACCATCAACAAAATTAAGGCTCTCCTAGGAAATGGCCTCAACGGCATTGATCTGGTCCGGGTCTGGATCTCTTGGCGGGTGATCCCCTTAAGCCGCCGCCGCCAGCTTAATGTGTGATTACACGGGCCGGAAGGATGACCCTCTGCGGCACAGCCCCATTGATCTTCCTGAGGATGTTCTGGATGACATGACTAAGTCTCTCCTGAATGAGATCTTAGCCGACTATGGGAGGACCGGCTTAAGCCCCTTCTGCAAGACTAACCCGGCCCCAGCGGTAAGCTACTGATCTGAACACCTTATTTTCTCCTTAGATAGTTTTCATCTGAACCTTAAGAAGTCTTCATTGTATTTTTCAGGCTGATGATAAATTCTGGAAGGTCAAGTATGACCATGAGGCGGCTAAAAAGGCCAGAAAGGCTAAGAAAGCCGCCAGGAGAGCCGCTCCCCGCAAGAAGGGAAGCAGGCCTACTGCCTCAGAGCTGCTTCAACTAAGCGACAGCTCCGAGTCAGAGGTAACCCCTGAACCTATAAGCTCTTGTTTTGTTTCTTGTTTATTCCTATCCACCTTACTGATACTGATCATCAGCAGGATGACACCAGAGCAAGTAACCCGGTGACTGAAGAGGTAATGACACTTTCCTCCGACTCGGAGCCCTTGCCAAGGCTGAAAGTCCGAAGAGTAACCCGGAAAGTAAGATTTTCACATCCTTTAGCTTATCAAGATCCTCAATTTCTTTTGAAGCAACAGATTCATGAGAGCCGGCGGCACACCCGGACCAACAAGGATGCAGATCTCTCCTCCGGCTTACCTGAAGCGTCAAGGAAGCGCCGGACCGAGGTTATCTCCAACTTATATCCTTTTCATCCTTTGGCGGGCGTTATACGTCAACCACTCAATTCTTCTGATTCAAATTATCAGGAAACTTCACCTTCCTCTGGTGACTCTATGCAATCAAACCTGCCGGCTTTCAAGACCGTACCCGGGTAATGATGATCATCTCTTGTTGTGCTTATCTTTACTCATACTTTTGTACTAACCTTTTGTCCTTTCAGTGCCCAGGCAAAGCTCAGCAAGAGGGCGAAGAAGAATAAACCGGTCGAAGAGCCGGTCTTGCATGAGCCGGAGGTTTCAGCTCAAGAGCCGCCAGCTGCCTCTGCTCCTGAAGCCACCGCTCCAAACGACGAGCCAGCCATGGAGACTTCCACGAACCCAGACATCTCTAGCCCGGCTCAGCCGGCCGATGACCCGGACGTGGTAATCACCCGGACGGAGTTTGTCGAGCCTGGGAGACTCACTGCACTGGCTAAGTGCTCTGCGAAGGAAGAGTTGCTAGAGCGCCGCAGGGCCAAGCTGGACATCACCAACTACGCCAACCTGAGCATTGGAGATATCATCTCCGGCTATGTCAATCAAGTGCACAGCAGCCGGGACCTGGAGATTGACATGGTGAAACAGATACAGCAGAAGTCTGAGGTACCACTCTATTGCTTACTGCATAGTCCTCTTTACAATACTCTAGCCCCCAAGTCTACTACTTATTGATAGAATATGTTGTAGACTTAACTTCCGGCTTACTTCCATGAACCGGTAATTTGTAGATAGAAACTTTCGACATGCATTAGCCCCCAAGTGCCAAGTGTCTTTGCTTGGAAAGTGCTTGGGACTTTAAAATTGCATAATAATTATTCATGCTATAACCCGGAAATTGTATAGGCTGCCTGCAAGAAGTTTGAGGCTGATATCTCTAAGCTGAAGAACCGGCTGAAGACTCAGGAAACTGAGACCCGGAAGGCCAACGCCAAATTTGAATCCAATATTGCTGCTCAAGAGAAGCTGAAGAAGAAGTTTGAAGCTGAAAGGAAAACTTGGGCCGAAGAGAAGGCTGCTCTGGTAAGCCAGGCCGAACAGGCGGAGAAGACTCTGACGGAGAGAGCTGCCGAACTCTCCGGCTTAAAGCGCCATGTGTCACAGATGGTCGCCGCAATCTTCGGTAAGTCATTCTGCCGGCTCTCGACAAGTTTATAGTCTTTATGTCTCATAATTCCATCATTGCTAGTGGCTTATCTGACTTTGTTAAACAGGTCCCAGAAGCGCCAACCTCAATCAAAATGTGCTGACCAAGTTGAAGGCTGTGTACACTCTGGTGGAGCAACTCTACACCGAGTCACAGCGCGCCTTGGCCGTGGTGGCCCTATCCAATGAGGTTCCGACTCACATGGCAGACGTACTTCGCCGGCTTGCCGTTCTTCCTCAGCGTTTCCAAGAGCTGCGACGAGCTTCTGCAAGAGCCGGAGCCATAGCTGCTCTGAGCCGGGCCAAGGCTTTCCTTCCAGAGCTAGACCCGGCTGACATTGCACTTGGTTACCCCAGCCTGAAGGAAGACGGCACCCCCTTCGACCAAAAAGACTTTGCTACCTGTGTGAAGATTGTGCGCCCGGTGGCCACCCTGATTGGGAATGACACCGATCTGACCAAGTACCAGCCGGGCTACGACGCAGAGAATCAGAGGATCCCCACTCCGCGTTATGAAGCCATCATCTTGGTCCCACCGACTCGTAAGCACACCTTTGCCCCGGAAATTGACCCGGCCGGGTTAATTGACGAGGAAGCTCAATTTGAAGCTTTGAGCGGCATTGACTGGAAATCGTCAACCTTCCAGGTCTTGGGAACAGCCGGAGGAGCGGAGAGGGATGAGCCGGAAGCTTCGACCCGGCAAGCATCTTGACTCTTTAGGCGGCTTGTTAAACAATGCTTCACCCTTTTGGACTCGGGGAGTCTTGTAATAGAGTAGGACCAACATTTTAACTTTGTTGTGCCATCGTGCACGTGTCGAATGCTTAACTCCATTGAAGTTGCTTCCTTATATTCTTCCGGGTCATAATTGATCATTTATTTTCCTTAAGCTCAAATAGCTGTCTTTAACTATCCTGCATAGAAAAAACAAGTCACAAGTCTCTAGGCGGCTTACCACACTGAGAATCATAGTCTCATACATATAACCCGGAATATGAATCTAAGTCACCAAAGACTGGTCCTCAATTATGTCCTTGATGTAACCATAATAGCATACTTACAGGCCTTCAAGTTTGCTTCTGGTTTATGTAACCCGGATAATAAGGCTGGTACCTCAACTCCGGTTTACCAGTCTTGATAATGCTGATTGTGTGTGACTAACACTGTGAATCAAAGTTAAGTCGGCGGAATAAGAACCGCCGTGTACACTGTTGATACAACCAGAAGAACTTGTTGTAAATCAGAAAATCAACACTTAGGGGCTTCCGGTTCGAATACGACCAGAGACCCGTCCCAAAGGGGTTAAGCTAAGATTCGAATGCGATCATATAGCCCCCAGTGGGTTTGGCGATGCCGATCAAGAGGGTACCGACAGCTATGTTCTCTTTGGTTCGAATACGACCCATGTTTGAACAGGAAGCCCCCAAATGAGCTTAAGAGTTGTTTAACGACGCTGATTCGAATACGATCCACGTCGGTTCCCAAAGGGGGTTGAGCTATGATTCAAATATGATCAAAGAAAACTCCCCTATGAGCTCGGCACTTTGCCAATCAAGTGGGTATCGACAGCTATGTTCTCTTTGGTTCGAATACGACCTATGTTTGAACAGGAAGCCCCCAGGTGATTATATTGCTTACGGCTAGATTCAAATATGATCATAGCCGGATCCACCTCCAAGCAACCATGTGATCTTGTAATGGAAATAACACATTTACCTTTGGAGGAGAAAAAAGGACAGAGGTCCTGCTTTATTGCTTATCATAATATATACATGGCTATAGAAATATGTACATTATGAGAGCCGGTGGCTCAAGTGTAATAAGGCCGAAGCTGAGCTATGTTCCACGGCCGACGGGTCTCTTCCTCCGACTTACGTGAATCTTTGTGCTCCCGAACGTCAATAAGGTAGTATGACCCGTTGTGCAAGTTCTTGCTGACCACAAAGGGCCCTTCCCAAGGCGGGGATAACTTGTGCGCATCTGTTTGATCTTGGATGAGCCGGAGCACCAGATCACCTTCCTGGAAGACCCGGGACTTAACCCGGCGACTGTGATAACGGCGCAGGTCTTGTTGGTAAATCGCTGAGCGAGCTGCTGCTATATCACGCTGTTCGTCCAACTAGTCAAGAGCATCTTGGCGCGCCTGTTCATTGTCCGCCTCAACATAAGCCGCCACTCGAGGCGAGTCATGACGGATGTCACTGGGGAGGACTGCTTCCGCTCCATAAACCATGAAGAAAGGCGTGTAACCCGTAGACCTGTTAGGAGTAGTGTTGATGCTCCATAACACGGAGGGTAACTCCTCCACCCAACAACCCGGCGTCCATTGCAAAGGGACTAAAAGCGGGGCTTAATGCCCTTCAAGATCTCCTGATTAGCTCTCTCAGCTTGACCATTGGATTGAGGATGAGCCACTGATGAAACATCAAGTCGAATATGCTCTCGTTGACAAAACTCCTCCATAGCACCCTTAGATAGATTGGTGCCATTGTCAGTTATAATGCTGTGTGGAAAGCCAAAGCGAAATATCACCCTTTTCATGAACTGAACCGCCATGGCTGCGTCACACTTACTAACTGGCTCTGCTTCAACCCACTTTGTGAACTTGTCAACTGCCACCAAGAGGTGGGTCTTTTTATCCTTGGACCTTTTAAAAGGCCCAACCATATCAAGCCCCCAGACCGCAAATGGCCAAGTGATTGGTATCATCCTCAGCTCCTGAGCCGGCACATGAGCCCGTCGCGAGAACCTCTGGCAACCATCACATTTACTGACCAAGTCCTCCGCATCAGCATGAGCCGTCAGCCAATAAAAACCATGACGAAAAGCTTTGGCCACAAGGGATTTTGAGCCGGCATGATGGCCACAATCCCCTTCGTGAATCTCACGCAAGATTTCTTGACCTTCCTCAGGGGAGACACAACGCTGAAAAGCTCCCGTAACACTGCGGCGATGCAGTTCACCATTGATAACAACCATTGACTTAGACCGCCGGGTTATCTGTCTGGCCAAAGTTTCATCCTCAGGCAAATCTCCCCGGGTCAAGTATGGCACCGTCCAGTCCGGGGTGATGTGGAGAGCCGCCACCAACTGTGCCTCCGGGTCAGGGACAGCCAAATCTTCCTCTGTAGGTACCTTAACAGAAGGGTTATGCAAGATGTCCAGGAAAGTATTAGGCGGAACCGGTTTTCGCTGAGAGCCCAGCTGGCTTAATCCATCAGCCGCCTCGTTCTTCCTGCGATCAATGTGCTCTACTTGGTAACCCTGAAAGTGTCCAGCAATGGTATCAACTTCACGGTGATAAGCCGCCATGAGAGGGTCCTTGGAATCCCACTTGTCTGATACTTGTTGAGCCACTAAGTCTGAGTCGCCGAAGCACCTTACCCGGCTCAAGCTCATCTCCTTAGCCATCCGAAGACCATGGAGCAAGGCCTTGTACTCAGCCGCATTGTTAGTGCAAGGAAACATCAATCGTAGCACATAATGAAACTTGTCACCTTTAGGGGAGGCCAATACAACTCCAGCCCCCGAGCCCTCCAGTTGCCTGGACCCATCGAAGTGAATAGTCCAATATGTGTTATCCGGCTTTTCTTCGGGCACTTGTAGCTCTGTCCAATCGTTGATGAAATCCACCAAGGCTTGAGATTTAACAGCAGTGCGTGGTACGTATTTCAGACCATGAGGCCCGAGCTCTATAGCCCACTTAGCCACTCTTCCTGTGGCTTCTCTGTTTTGGATGATATCTCCAAGGGGAGCAGAACTGACCACAGTGATGGGGTGACCCTGGAAATAATGCTTAAGCTTCCGGCTTGCCATGAACACACCATAAACAAGCTTCTGCCAATGTGGATACCGCTGTTTGGACTCTATGAGCACTTCGCTGACGTAATAAACCGGCCGCTGAACCGGATACTCTTTACCCTCTTCCTTGCGCTCCACCACCACAGCCACGCTGACGACTCGTGTGTTAGCAGCTACATACAGTAATAAGGGCTCCTTATCAACCGGAGCAGCCAGAACTGGGGGCTCCGCCAACTGTCTCTTCAAATCCTCAAAAGCAGTATTAGCAGCATCATTCCAGACGAAGTCATCAGTTTTCTTCATCAACTGGTACAATGGCATGGCCTTCTCACCCAAACGGCTTATAAACCGGCTTAAAGCAGCGATACGACCCGCCAGGCGCTGGACGTCGTTTATACACGCCGGCTTAGACAGAGAGGTGATTGCCTTGATCTTCTCCGGGTTAGCTTCAATGCCTCTATGAGAAACCAGAAAACCCAAGAGCTTGCCTGCAGAAACACCAAAAACACACTTGGCCGGGTTAAGCATCATCTTGTAGACTCGGAGATTATCAAAGGTTTCCCTCAGGTCATCTATCAAGGTTTCCTTCTCCCTGGACTTGACCACAATATCATCCACATAGGCGTGAACATTGCGCCCAATCTGGTTATGAAGACAGTTCTGCACGCAACGCTGATAAGTCGCCTGTGCACTGAGTCCAAAAGGCATAGACACATAAGAGAAGGCTCCAATGGGAGTGATGAACGTCGTCTTCTCCTGGTCCTTAACTGCCATTTTAATCTGATGGTATCCAGAATACGCATCCAAGAAACTTAAGCGCTCGCAACCCGCCGTAGCATCAATGATTTGATCAATACGGGGAAGGGCAAAAGGATCAGCCGGGCATGCCTTGTTTAAGGCCGTGTAGTCCACAAACATCCGCCAGGTGCCATTCTTCTTGAGCACGAGCACCAGGTTAGCTAACCACTCTGGGTGAAAGACTTCCACAATAAACCCGGCCGCCAAGAGCCGGGCCACCTCTTCTCCAATGGCTTTCCGCCTTTCCTCATTAAACCGCCGAAGGAATTGCCTGACCGGCTTGAATTTCGGATCAACATTGAGTGTGTGCTCAGCGAGTTCTCTAGGTACACCTGGCATGTCAAAAGGTTTCCATGCAAAAATTTCCCTATTCTCACGGATGAACTCGATGAGCGCGCTTTCCTATTTTGGATCCAGATTGGCACTGATGCTAAACTGCTGAGATGAATCGCCTGGCACGAAATCAACAAGTTTAGTCTCATCAGCCGACTTAAATTTCATTGCCGGCTCATGCTCCGTGGTCGGCTTTTTTAGAGAGGTCATATCTGTTGGGTCAACATTGTCCTTGTAAAATTTCAACTCCTCTGTTGCACAAACAGATTCTGCATAAGCCGCATCGCCTTCCTGACACTCCAAGGCCACCTTCCGGCTGCCATGAACCGTAATGGTCCCATTGTGACCCGGCATCTTGAGCTGTAAATACACGTAACACGGCCGTGCCATGAACTTGGCGTAAGCCGGCCGCCCAAATATGGCATGATACGGACTTCTTATCTTGACCACCTCAAAGGTCAATTTTTCCACCCTGTAGTTGTACTCGTCTCCAAAGGCCACTTCCAACTCGATCTTACCAACTGGATAAGCCGACTTACCAGGCACCACACCATGGAAAATAGTATTGGACTGGCTGAGGTTCTTATCAATCAACCCCATACGACGATAAGTCTCATAATAGAGGATGTTGATGCTGCTGCCTCCATCCATGAGCACCTTAGTGAACTTGTATCCTCCCACCTGAGGAGCCACCACCAGGGCCAAGTGACCCGGATTATCAACCCGGGGAGGGTGATCCTCCCTACTCCACACAATAGGCTGCTCAGACCATCTTAAATAGCGTGGAACCGCCGGCTCAACAGCATTCACAGCCCTCTTGTGAAGCTTCTGATCTCGCTTACATAGACTGGTGGTAAATACGTGATACTGTCCACCGTTAAGCTGCTTTGGATTGGTCTGATAACCCCCCTGCTGATGTTGATGACCCTGGCCAGACTGCTGATTAAAGCCCCCTTGACTGTTCTGAGGATTAGAATTTGAGCCGCCGCCCGGGCCATGAAAACCGCCAGCGCCTGAGCCGCCGCCCGGGCCATTGTTGCCATTAAAAGCATTGGAATTCTTAAAGGCCTTCATGATTGCGCAATCCTTCCATAGATGAGTAGTTGGCTTCTCCCTAGAGCCATGCCTTGGACAAGGCTCATTCAACAGCTGCTCCAGCGTCGGGCCTGACCCGCCGGCTCGGGGAGGTGGCCTCCCCTTGCGTCACTGGTTATTACCCTGTGAGCTGGCGTTGGCCACGAACTCTAGGCTGCCGTCGGCCTTATGCTTGCCACCTCCTTGGTTCCCCGGGTTATGCTGAGGACCCTTGCCATTGTCGTTCTTCTTTCCCTTCCCTGTCCTTTCATCATCTGAAGCGGGGTCCTTGGTACTATCAGAGTCGGCGTACTTGACGAGAGCCGCCATCAGCGTACCCATATCATTGCAGTCGCGCTTAAGCCGCCCAAGTTTCATCTTCAGGGGTAGGAAACGACAATTCTGCTCCAACATTAAGACTGCAGAGCCGGCATCCATCTTATCAGATTAATGTATTATCTCTTTGACCCGGCGAACCCAATGTGTCGTAGACTCACCCTCCTGCTGTTTACAGTTAGTCAAATCCACAATTGACATAGACTGCCTACAGGTATCTTTGAAGTTTTGGATAAACCGGGCTTTCAACTCAGCCCAAGACCCGATGGAATTCGGTGGTAGCCCTTTCAACCAAGTGCGGGCAGTCCCATCTAACATCATGGTGAAGTACTTGGCCATCGCCGCTTCACTGACCTCCAGCAATTCCATGGCCATCTCGTAACTCACGATCCAGGCTCCGGGTTGTAAATCAGCCGTGTAATTAGGCACCTTCCTAGGCCCTTTGAAGTCCTTGGGTAGACGTTCATTGCGGAGAGCCGGCACTAAACAAGGGACACCTCCAGTCCTCGTAGGGATACCCACGTCGACGGAAGTCGTCGGATAAGCCGGGGGTGTCTGGTAAGCCGTCAACTGAGGCACCTGCTCCGCCTCTTGCCGCGCTCTGTCTTGGTCTGTTGCGTGAAAGGCTCCGTTATGAGCCGGGCCATGGCCAGGGGGCAAGTCATGGCGTCGGACATTACTTGAGCCGGTCGCTGAGACCATGTGTCTGCTATAACTCGGGCTCCGGCCTGGACGAGGGGTTGAGTGGATCCTGTCCCGGCTGTAAGAGTACGCCTCTTGCTGCGCCAGCGCTGTCTGAAGGAGTTCTCTGACCCGGCGGGTTTCAACAGCCGTTGGAGAGTCGCCGTCAGTTGGGAGAGCTGCCAGCCGTGCTGCCGCGGCGACCATGTTTTCCAGCGGGTTAGCATAATGACCCGGTGGTATTGGCACATACTGAGACGGGGCAGGGTTCACCCGGGGAGGCCCCATCACTTGCGGCTGAATAGGTGTCCCAGCCCCGGGCACTATGATCTCCGGCGGGTTACTAGACCCTGCACCTGGCGTGTTGAAGAGGTTTCGAGGATCGTAGACCGGAGGGAGTCGAGATTGGGCCTTTTGATGCCTCCTTCTCATGACCTCATTGGACGCGTTCTGATCCATCGTGAGCCAGAAGGACTGCGCCTGAATCAACTGAGTCTGGGCGTCGAGAGCGTCCCTCTCCGCAGCCATCCTGATCCCTTCCGCCGCCAGATCCTCCTTGGCTTTCACTAGATCTAACTTTAACTGCGCCACCTCCGCGTCATGCTGAGCTTGATCCGCCGGGTCAACCGTGGCGGTCAACAGGGCCGTCATCTTGTCCGTGAGATCCATCAGCACCTGAGCCGGCGAGGGCACCGGGTTTCCTGACCCAGCGGCAGGGTTTTGAACAGGCTGTGCACCGGCCATGAAGATTCCAACCCGGCTCGGCGGCTCAAAAGGGTCCGGAATACTGTCACCATCGGAACAACCCCTGAGCCTGCCATCTTGAATTTGATACAACGAGTTTGACTCATCTGTGGACGACTCGCCGTCAGAACCGGCGGCCGTCCCATCACCAGATCCAGATCCATCAGAGAGCCCTCCATGAACACATCCCACAAAAGCATGCTTCAAGGCAGGTAGGGCCCGGGCGGGTCGTGCGCGCTGAGCCGTCTCGATGAGATCGGCGCAGAGATCCGGCTCAGGGCCCGGCTCACCAATCTTGCCAATGAAGACATGAATTCCGCCGAAGGGGACCCGGTACCCGTACTCAATTGAGCCGGCGTCGGGGCCCCAGGTTGCATCGTCGATGTAGAGCTTGCCGCGACGACTCTTGGTCATCCGGCCCATAGCATATCCCTTGAGCCCTTCGAAGCTGCCCTTCAAGAACTCAAATCCACCGTGCGCTGGCCCCACGGTGGGCGCCAACTATCGTGGAATTGTCACGGCAGATGTCCTCGTGCTAGGACTTAGTCGTGGAGCCATCGCAACTAGGAAGGTTAAAGGGGTTAAACGGGACAAGGAACACGAGGGTTATACTGGTTCGGCCCCTTACGGTGAAGGTAAAATCCTACGTCCAGTTGAGGTGGTATTGCTTATGGTTTCGATGACCAGGGAGCTTAATTGCTATGCCTGGCTCTCGACGAGATCTTACTTGTCCTGAACCGCCGCCGGGTCGTCCCTTTATATAGAGAGGATGACGCATAGCGGCTCTCAGAGTCTCGGCCGGCTCATAATAGTGTCTGGCTCGGACTCTTATCTATTCTTGCCTTACAATACAGGTTTTATCCTAATGGCGGCTAATGCTACGGGCCTTAAGCCATCTCCGGGTCTTGGGCCCGTTATTGACCCGCCGTCTCCAAGCTTGGTACCGGGCTTCGCGTGGTGACCATTATGATTAACCCGGCCCCTCCTGGCGGGTGACCTTAAGGGTTATATCCTCAACAGTCGGGCCGAGCCGCGGGCGGCTGGCGGCGGTGAATGGGCCCCGCGGGCCCGCGCTGGGCTCGGCGGGCCTCGGCGACCGGGGGCGCGAAGGGGAAGGCGGCTGGGCGACGTGGTGGCGGATGGTTGGCTGAGGCGACGTGGCAGTGCCCTATTGGCCTAGGTGAGGTGGTGGGTGGACGTGTCCGGCGGCGGCGGGTTTGTCCGGGCGCGAGGTGGAAGAAGGGTAGGGTTTGATCTGCGAAATGTTTCGGGAGGGGAGGTGTATATATAGGTAGAGGGAGCTAGGAGAGTCCAAATGGAGCACGGTTTTCGCCCACACGATCGTGATCGAACGACCTAGAGCATGGAAGAGACTTAGAGGAGTTTTGGGCTGTTTAGAGAGGGTTTTTGCTGCACACACAAACGGACTTTGGGGTTGCCCGGTTAACCGTTGGAGTACCAAACGACCTCCAAATGGAACGAAACTTGACCGGTGGTCTACCGGTGGTATAACAAGGCCACTTGACAAGCCTCGGTCCATTCCGAGAACGTTCAACACCCGCTCACGAAAAGAAACAAGAGGGGTGCGCCGGACGAGGTGGGAGCGCCGGATTGCAAAACGGACAACGGGGAAAATGCTCGGATGCCTGAGACGAACACGTATGCAAAAGCAATGCACATGATGACATGGTATGAGATGCATGACAAGAACAAAATGCAAAACAAAAGACAAAACCCGACCACGAAGGGAATATCATAACACATAGCCGAAAATGGCAAGAGTTGGAGTTACAAATATGGAAAGTTACATCTGGGGTGTTACAACACTCCACCACTATGAGAGGATCTCTTCCCGAGATCTAGGACTGAAAGAACTCCGGATATTCGGAACGGAGGTGGTCTTCGCGTTCCCAGGTGGCTTCCCGGTCGGAATGGTGCGACCACTTCACTTTCAGGAATTTGATTGACTTGTTGCGAGTCTTGCGTTCAGTTTCTTCAAGAATAGCAACGAGGTGCTCAGGATAAGACAGATCTTCTTGAAGGTCAATCTCTTCGAAGTTGATGGTGCGCTCAGGCGTCTTGAAGCACTTGCGAAGCTGTGACACGTGGAACACATCGTGCATGTTCACGAAGTTAGAAGGAAGCTCAAGTTGATAGGCGAGGTCGCCTCTTTTTCCAATGATCTTGAAAGGACCCACGTATCTAGGGGCAAGCTTCCCTTTGATACCGAAGCGACGAGTGCCTTTCATTGGAGAGACGCAGAGGTAGACACGGTCTCCGATCTCGAAAACCAAATCACGGTGCTTACTGTCATAGTAACTCTTCTGGCGCGATTGCGCGGCTTTGAGATTTTGACGGATGACTTTACACATTTCTTCAGCCTCTGTGATTAAGTCATTGCCAAGAAGTTGGCGTTCACCAGTCTCTGACCAATTGAGAGGAGTACGGCACTTTCTGCCATAGAGAATCTCGAATGGGGCCTTGCCCGAACTCGCTTGGAAGCTTTTGTTGTAGGAGAATTTGGCATATGGAAGACAATCTTCCCATTTCATGCCAAAGAAAATGACACAAGCCCTGAGCATATCTTCAAGAATTTGATTGACTCGCTCGACTTGGCCACTAGTTTGAGGATGGAAAGTTGTGCTGAAGCGAATGTTGGTGCCCATGGCCTTCTGGAAGGAGTCCCGGAACTTAGAGGTGAAGGTGCTTCCACGATCTGAAGAAATCAATTGTGGAATGCCGTGCAAGGAGACAATTCTGGAGGTGTATAGCTCTGCCAACTGAGCTGTTGTGATAGATTCTTTGATTGGAAGGAAATGAGCCACTTTAGAAAGCTTGTCGATGACAACAAAGATAGCATCATTTCCACGCTTTGACTTGGGAAATCCAGTCACGAAGTCCATTTCGATATGATCAAACTTCCACTCTGGGATAGCAAGAGGTTGGAGGAGACTAGTTGGTCGTTGGTGTTCTGCTTTCACTCTTCGACAGACATCACATTCATTCACGAATTGAGCAATTTCTCGCTTCATTCGAGTCCACCAATACGACTGCTTGAGGTCATGGTACATCTTCGTACTTCTAGGATGAATGGAAAGAAGAGAATTGTGTGCCTCGTTCATAATGACTTTCCTTAGATCACCTTTAGGAACCACAATCCGGTCCTCGAAGAATAAAGTGTCTCTGTCATCAATGCGATAGCACTTGTATTTGGAAAGACCCTTGTCGATACCACGTTCCACCTTCTTCACCATGGTATCCAGGAGTTGTGCCTCACGAATTTGATCTTCCAAAGTAGGAGAGACTATGAGGTTGGCAAGAAAGCCTTGAGGAACAACTTGGAGATTCAGCTTGCGGAAAGCTTCACAAAGATCCGGTTGGAATGGCTTGAGAATTAAGCTGTTGCAATAAGCCTTCCTGCTCAAAGCATCTGCAATGACATTGGCCTTGCCTGGAGTATATTCAATACTCGGATTGTACTCTTGAATCATTTCGACCCATCGAGTTTGCATGAGGTTGAGGTTGGGCTGAGTGAAGATGTACTTGAGACTCTTGTGATCGGTGAAAATGTCCACTTGTCTTCCCAACAAGAGATGTCTCCACGTTATTAATGCATGGACAACTGCCGCCAACTCAAGATCGTGAGTGGGGTAGTTCTTCTCATTGGGCTTCAACTGACGAGAGGTATAGGCCACCTTTTTCTTCTCTTGCATTAACACGGCACCGAGACCTTGAAGAGAAGCATCACAGAAAACTTCAAATGGCTTGGATTCATCAGGAGGAGTTAAGACAGGAGCTGTGACTAGTTTCTCTTTGAGAGTGTTGAAAGCAACGTCACACTCAGGAGACCAGACATACTTCACATGCTTCTGGAGGAGGTTGGAAAGAGGCTTTGCAATCTTAGATAAATTCTCAACGAATCTTCGGCAATAGCTTGCAAGACCAAGAAAACTGCGAAGCTGCTTGACATTCTGAGGAGGTTCCCAATTCACAATTGCGGACACCTTCTCGGGATTAACAGCGATGCCCTTGGCAGAGATGATGTGACCAAGGTAAAGAACTTCATCAAGCCAAAACTCACATTTTGAGAACTTTGCATAGAATTGATACTCTCTGAGCTTGTCGAGCACCAATCGCAAATGTTTGGCATGGTCCTTCTTATTCTTGGAGAAGACCAAGATATCATCGAGATACACCAGGACGAATTCATTGGTATAGGGGTTGAAGATGAAATTCATCATCCGAGAGAATGTTGGAGGAGCATTGACAAGGCCGAAAGACATGACAGTATATTCATAAGAACCAAAGCTTGTTCTGAATGCTGTCTTGGGAATATCTTCTTCACGAATGTGAATCTGATGATAACCCATACGAAGGTCAAGCTTCGAGAATACTTTAGCACCTTTGAGTTGCTCGAATAGCTCATTGATGTTGGGAAGTGGATACTTGTTCTTGATTGTCTTCTTGTTCAATGGACGATAGTCGACACAAAGTCGTTCCGTGCCATCCTTCTTCTGGACAAAAAGAACACCACAACCCCATGGAGAAGAACTTGGTATGATCAGACCCAGACGCTCTTGTTCATTGAGCTGTTTCTTCAATTCCTTCAGCTCCTTGGGCCCAAGCTTGTATGGACGCTTGCAAACGGGTTCAGTGCCCGGCTCAAGATCAATAACGAACTCAACTGGCCGGTGAGGAGGCATGCCCGGAAGCTCTTCTGGAAAGACATCTTGGTACTCACAAACGACTGGAATTTGAGAGATGGCATCAATTCGCCCTTCTCGTTGAGAGAAAATAACCGAATGGTTTCATCACGAGCGGCATAAATAATCACATCCTCAGAAGAGTGTGTCAATTGAATTTCCCTGGAAGCACAATCAAGTTGAGCCTTGTGCTTGGAAAGCCAGTCCATCCCAAGAATAAGATCAATATCCGAGTCACCAAGAACCATTGGAGAAGACATAAATTTATAGTTGCCCATCTTGATAGAAACATCCGGAGCCATCATTTTGGTATTCATGAATAATCCCGGAGAGGAAACCGCTATCGGCTTAGGCAGATCAACAGTATGCAAATTGTTCATGGATGCAAAAGGTCTTGATATGAAAGAAATAGATGCACTAGTATCAAACATGACTTTTGCAGGAATATCATTAACAGGAAGATTACCCATTATCACATCAGTAGATTCCTCCGCTTGAGCTGCATTCATCATGTTCACCTTTGCAGACTTGGGATTATGCTTGACCACTGCATTGCTGGAAGATCTGACAGGAGGAGGAGGCGGAAGGCGCCTTTGGTTGAAGCATTTGTTAGCATAGTGACCTTTCTGCTGAAACTTGTTGCAAGTCACCTCTGAGAGTGGACGATGATTAGGAGCATTCGACTTTGGAGCTTGATTCTGAGACATGTTCTGATAACCAGAGTTGGAAGAGTGGGAAGATCCATGGCCTCCTTTGTTCTTCTGCTGGTAAGGCTGACGAAACGGAGGAGGAGGAAGCAACCAGAACTTGATAGCCAGAGTGGGAAGATCCATGGCCACCTTTGTTCTTCTACTGGTAAGGCTGACGAAACGGAGGAGGAGGAGGCAACCAGAACTTCTGTTGCTTAGCAGCCACTAGTGAGGAAGAAGAAGACTGAACTGCGTCCCTGACTCTCTTCTTAGAAGCCTCACACTTGAGCTGAGCAGCCTCTTGCTTCAGTGCCATGTTATAGAATTGATCAAACTGAGTAGGCTCAACAAGAACGAGAGCTAACTGCAGATCCTCTCTAAGGCCACCTCTGAAGTGATAGATCATGCTCTTTTCATCAGGAACGTCTTGTTTAGCAAAGCGAGCAAGTTTCTGAAACTGGATGTTGAATTGATACACAGACATGTTGCCTTGCTTGAGATTGCGGAACTCCTCACGCTTGCTCTCAACAACACTTTGTGGAATGTGGTGCGCTTTGAAGTCCCGACAGAAGTCAGTCCAAGTGATCACACGACCTCCTCTGGAATCTTTGTATTGTTGATACCAATCAGCAGCTTGGTCCTTGAGCTAAAAAGAAGTGAACTTGACATAGTCCTCAGGCTGATTGTTGCCTTGACCTTGATTTCCTTGATTGCCTTGCCCTTGGGTGCGTTCTTGCAAGAGTTGCAGAATCATCTGAGCATTGGCGTTGGTGGCTGCCATGATAGCTTGCCATGCCTCCGGAGGCGGAGGTGGTGGCGGAGGGTTCGCCTAACTCCCTTCATTGCGATCCGGATTCTGACGCGTTGGCGGAGCCATCCTGAAGAGGGTGACATCCGTTAGCATCTTGATAGACAAATAGGCAAGTATAATCAACGGATAGAAATTGCAACATATAGTCTTCACAATAAACATTCGAACGAGGATGAACGAATGAATTCCATAGTAAATCATCACACTTCCCTTAAGTTGAGAAGCCACTTAGAAAAAGGTATGGAGTCAACATTTGATTTCGAAGCAACTCGAATACCGCAATTGAAAACAAAACAAAGTATTGGCTTGCAGAATAAGCGGAACAAACATATGACAGATATTTCGTCCGAAGTTTTCGTGGTGGGGCCCACACGGGCTCGATCGTACAGCACCATCATGTACAAGGCTATGCACATGACATACGAAGCGTCCCCGAGTCGGCATACCCAAGGACTCTTTAAGACACTACGAGACCACTGTAAAACCAACCGTGGAAAGGCGGACCACTAGACGTCGAACCCCAATCTCATATCATGCGTCTGTCGGAAAGATATCCTAGGAGCTACTTGAATTCCCACTTATAAACTCCCGAAACTTTCTGGTTATGCAATCTGTTGTTGGGGATACAGGGGACACAAAATATATCACCCAAACTATCAATCCCTAGATCCAGCTGTAACCATCCGTCAACACATAACCAAGAAACCTTCGGAAATCATGTACCTCAACCTTCGAAAAACATCCGTTATACGAGTTATGGCAATACTCCCGAACTCCCGCCCCAGTACTGGGTGGCGTCGAGGTGATCTCACCAACAACTGCATAAAAGAGATTTCGATGTCGGCGAAACTCAGGTATTCCAGAACTGCAACGATAAAATTGTGACGACAACACCTCGGAGCTCAACTCCCCGGGACACTGCCACAACCCCTAAATGTCAGGAGGCACCAAGAACAATGTTCTCGTCACAAAACCATCGGAACGATGCGGCTATATCTCCCACGTGTCGAGGCACGACTTAGAGGCATAACCGCATTGTGGTTTCGTCGCAAGAAGGGTCATCTTCACACAATCTCATGTAATGAACAAGAATGGGATAACGAGAGTTGGCTTACAATCGCCACTTCATACAATACATAAATATAATTCATACATCATCCAAAATACACACATAGACCGACTACGGTCAAGATCCAAATGAAAATAAGATAACCCCAAATGCTAGATCCCCGATCGTCCCAACTGGGCTCCACTACTGATCATCAGGAAAAGACACATAATAACGACCGCGTTCCTCATCAAACTCCCACTTGAGGTCGATCCCATCATCTGCACTGGCATCGTCGGCACCTGCAACTGTTTTGGTAGAATCTGTGAGTCACGAGGACTCAGCAATCTCACACCCGTGAGATCAAGACTATTTAAGCTTATAGGAAAGGATGGTGTAATGAGGTGGAGCTGCAGCACGCACTAAGCATATATGGTGGCTAACATACGCGAAAGAGAGCGAGAAGAGAAGCAACGGAACGGTCGTCATCTAGTAATGACCAAGAAGTGATCATGAACTCCTACTTACGTCATTCATAACTCAAACCGTGTTCACTTCCCGGACTCCGCCGAGAAGAGACCATCACGGTTACTCACACGGTTGATGTATTTTAATTAAGTCAAGTGACAAGTTCTCTACAACCGGACATTAACAAATTCCCATCTGCCTCATAACCGCGGGCACGGCTTTCGAAAGATAATACCCTGCAGGGGTGTCCCAACTTAGCCCATTATAAGCTCTCACGGTCAACGAAGGATAAACCTTCTCCCGGAAAAACCCGATCAGTCTCGGAATCCCGGTTTACAAGACATTTCGACAATGGTAAAACAAGACCAGCAAAGCCACCCGAATGTGCCGACAAATCCCGATAGGAGCTGCACATATCTCGTTCTCAGGGCACAACGGATGGGCAAGACGTCGGGTTGGCATAGACCCTGGTTGCCCAGGGGGCGCCGGACATCGCCCAGTTTGGGCCAGCACTCGAAGGAGCACTGGTCCGGGGGTTTAAAATAAAGATGACCCTCGGGCTCACGAAAACCCGGGGGAAAAGGCTTAGGTGGCAAATGGTAAAACCAAGGTTGGGCCTTGCTGGAGGAGTTTTATTCAAGGCGAACTGTCAAGGGGATCCCATAAATCACCCAACCGCGTAAGGGACGCAAACTCAAGGAACATAATACTGGTATGACAGAAACTAGGGCGGCAAGAGTGGAACAAAACACCAGGCATAAGGCCGAGCCTTCCACCCTTTACCAAATATATAGATGCATTAATATAATAAGAGATATTGTGATATTCCAAAATATCCATGTTCCAACATGGAACAAACTTCAACTTCACCTACAACTAGCAACGCTATAAGAAGGGCTGAGCAAAGCGGTAACTTAGCCAAACAACGGTTTGCTACGAAAGGATGGTTGGAGGCTGACATGGCAATATGGGAGGCATGATATGGAAAGTGATAGGTAGCGCAGCATGGCAATAGAACGAACAACTAGCAAAGCAAAGATAGAAGTGATTTCGAGGGTATGGTCATCTTGCCAGCAAGGTTCTCAGAGTTGTCGAAAGCTTGATCCTCGTAAGCGTACTCAACAGGTTCCTCATTCACGAACTCGTCTCCCGGCTCTACCCAAAACAAGAGCACAAGCAACGGAACCACAATCAATCACGAGAAAAGCACAAGCAACAAGATGCAAAACATGTATGATATGCGAGATATGATATGCGATGCATATGCATGCTCCGGAAGGAAAATGATGAACAAGGCAGTAACTTGGCAAACCAAGCATTCCACTGGAAAGATGAGATGATTTCGGTCGAAACCGATATAAAGATCACCGGAAACGGATGCACGGTTTGCAAATGGCAAGCAAAACAAGAATGACACGAATCTGCAATTAACAGCATGATAGCACTTAGAATGCAACTAGTAACAATTCTACAGCACTCCAACATAGCAAAAAAGCATATGGCAGCAATCTACAGGAGATACTTGACAAAAGATGAACACTGAGCTACGGCTAGATCACAACATAACAGGCTCAAACACGCATGGCAAAAGTGCAAAAGATATCAGGTTCACAGACTTGGTGAAATTACTGGATATGCCTGAAACAGCATCAGGTAGCAATGTTCAGAGCACGAAATCAACATGCTACAGGAACTTAAAATGGCAAAACAAGGCATGGCAGTATTCCACTAAATGCATATGACAAAAGTCCTTTACTGACTATAAGCCAAAAAGGACCAGAAGATATGATGGCAACCATGTAAACATAGCAAGTTCCGTTAACAGGTCTCAGACTTGGCAGAAAACAGAGCATGGCAGAAACAGTAATATGAAGGCATCTTGGTGAGCTTGATGCACTCACCACAAAGCAATGCATGACAAAACAAGCATACCTACAGAAAGATGGCATGTTTATGAAGCTATCCATGGCAAGATCAAGTACATAGCATGTATGAATCAATGACAAGAAGCTTGGCAAAATTGAATATCATGTTCACAATCTGCCAGAAATATTTTATAGCACAAATAGAGCAAGATTGAGTCATGCTATGGCACTCCATAATTGCAAACAAGGGCAGGAATGGATCAATTACAACAATAGCTACAAAACATCCTTACTGAACATCCCAAAAATATGCATGGATCTTTCTGTAGCCACATGGATAGATAGCAACAAAATAACAGCACACAAAGACAGTAAATTTACGAAGTCTGTGAAATCAGAAACATTACGGGACCTAGTTTGCATGCTTGTGCTAGTCACCACAGAGATCACAAAAATACATGGCATACACCTCTGGAAAGATGGCATGGCATACAACAAAACACATGTAGAGCTCATGCCCATAAGATGCACAGATTAAAAGCAACAAAAATAACAAATCTCCAAGTTTTGCTAAGTAACAGCAGATAACAGCAACTAGCACTCTTGCACCAGAGATTGGGGCATCAATATGGACTCAAATGAACATGGTGCAATTGAACAAAATGTAGAGCATCACGAGGCGAACATTTCGATATATTAAACGCATGAAATGGAGCTACATGCAGAGAGTTATGATGCGTTGAACAGGTGCACATACTGTAAAATAAAATGACTTAGAAATATTTCGGAGAGGAGATGAAAAGGTCAACCCATGGATCGATTGGATCTGGCCGGAGGAGTTCGAGCTTGGGCCGCCGGAGTGCTCGCCGGCGAAGGGGAAGGAGGAGGGCGCGGCGACCGGCGCACTAAGAGAGAGAGAGAGATCTGAGAGAGAGGGAGGCAAGAGAGAGAGGGAGAGGAAGGAGGAGAAGTGGCACGGCGGCGCCCTGCTCACCGGCGGCGGGGTTCGGCGCGGCGGCGCGGAGGGCTGGAGGCGGCGACGAGGGAGCCGGCGGGCGGCGCCGGAACGAGGCCTGGGGCGGCGCACGGTCGGGCCGAGCCGCGGGCGGCTGGCGGCGGCGAACGGGCCCCGCGGGCCCGCGCTGGGCTCGGCGGGCCTCGGCGACCGCAGGCGCGAAGGGGGAAGGCGGCTGGGCGACGTGGTGGCGGATGGTTGGCTGAGGCGACGGGGAAGGCGACGTGGCAGCGCCCTATTGGCCAAGGTGAGGTGGCGGGTGGACGTGTCCGGCGGCGGCGGGTTTGTCCGGGCGCGAGGTGGAAGAAGGGTAGGGTTTGATCTGCGAAATGTTTCGGGAGGGGAGGTGTATATATAGGTAGAGGGAGCTAGGAGAGTCCAAATGGAGCACGGTTTTCGCCCACACGATCGTGATCGAACGACCTAGAGCATGGGAGAGACTTAGAGGAGTTTTGGGCTGTTTAGAGAGGGGTTTTTGCTGCACATACAAACGGACTTTGCGGTTGCCCGGTTAACCGTTGGAGTACCAAACGACCTCCAAATGGAACGAAACTTGACCGGTGGTATACCAAGGCCACTTGACAAGCCTCGGTCCATTCCGAGAACGTTCAACACCCGCTCACGAAAAGAAACAACAGGGGTGCGCCGGAGGAGGTGGGAGCGCCGGATTGTAAAACGGACAACGGGGAAAATGCTCGGATGCCTGAGACGAACACGTATGCAAAAGCAATGCACATGATGACATGGTATGAGATGCATGACAAGAACAAAATGCAAAACAAAAGACAAAACCCGACCACGAAGGGAATATCATAACACATAGCCGAAAATGGCAAGAGTTGGAGTTACAAATATGGAAAGTTACATCCGGGGTGTTACAGCAACGCAGCAAATCCCGCAAGCCGCAAGCGCAAAACCCAACAAGGGGGGAATTGTCACTGCAACATCCAATCGCACACATGAAGACTAGGAGCAGGTCTATTACAAGTTTTATCGCAGGACCACCAAAACCAATATCCAAAGTAGACAAACGCAAAGCCTACAAGACTGCTACTGCTTCAAGGCGGAGGATGCAACCATGCCCTGCCTGACAGACAAACCAGACACATGATAAAAGAAAATCAATATAGGTTCTGCTCATACTCCTGACGGTGGCGCGAGCCTCTCTAAAATGTCCATCATAATCCATGGGCAGCTTGCTGTGAGATGCTTGAATCCATCAGTCACCTTGACATGCATATTCTTGGCAGAGAAAAATAAATCTAGGCTTTCTATATGTGCCACTCAGACAGGATTTCAAATTGCACAACTTTCTGTCCCTTACTATCTGGCCAGATTCTAATTGCCCAAATGTTAAACTTGTTAATTCTTTTTCCTTCTCTTTTCACCAATGCACACATACAGAATGATACATCCATGTCTCGAACTAATGGTCAGAGCTCAGAACAGTGTGTCTACAACTGGTAAATTGTAGTACAATACCTTTGTTGTATGAATTGGTGGTTCTGATCTTCACAATTAGAAAGATCTATCCTAGAGAGATACACGCTCCTAGAGAGATACACTATCCTGGGGCAACAATGCAGCACACAAGAGACACAGAACAGGGCAACGGGTCAATGGCCTGCGGGGTGGTGCTGCTGGAGATGCTGTCGGGGCGGCGGGCGCTGGACAAGAAGGAGGAAGGAGGAAGGAGGAGAGGTACCTCGGCGGGCGCGGCCAGTCGCCGGAGGGGTCGGGGTTGGGGTCGGGGTCGGCGGCGGCGTCGAAGGGATGACTCGAGGGCGTCCGAGCTCGTCCGGGTCCTCGTAGTCGAAGAGGAAGACGGCGGCGGTCCTCCTGGGCGCCTCGGTTGGTCATGGGGAGGCCGGCAGCCACGTGCTTCGCGGGTCGGCGTGGGGGAGCTGCAGTGGTGGGGGCGCGGGGGCGGCGGCGCGGGGGAGCTGCGGGCGCGGGGGCGCGGGGGTGGAGTCCGGCGGGGGTCGGGGCGGCGGCGTCGTGGGTCAGGTGAGCGCGCGGGTGGATCTGGCGAGGGAGAGGAGCGAAGGGGATCTGGCGAGGGAGAGGGAGGAATTACCTAGGGGAAAACTTACTAATGGCGCACCCCGAAGCGGTGCGCCATTAGAATGTTTTTTTTAGATAGCAATGGCGCACCCACGATCGGTGCGCCATTAGTAATCTTTTTTTATATATAGCAATGGCGCACCAGCCAGAGGTGCGCCATTAGTAATCTTTTTTTATATAGCAATGGCGCACCAGCCAGAGGTGCGCCATAAGTAATTTTTTTATTATTATTTTTTGTTGCATCTAATAATTTTTTAGAAAATGAATATGAATATGAAACAGTAATAATTTTTTATAAAACAGTAATAATTTTTTAAAAAATATCATCAAATTTGTTATTTGAAAATATTTATGAGTATGAAAAAATATCATCAAATTTATTATTTGAAAATATCATCAAATTTGTTATTTGAAAATATAATCAAATTTGTTTTTTTTTTGCAATTTTTGTTGCATTCATTTGTGACGGTGGAGCGGGCTGGGGAGGGTGCGGGGGGTCGTCGGCGGCGGTGGAGCGGGCCGGGGAGGGTGCGGTGGGTCATCGGCGGCGGTGGAACAGGGGAGGGTGCGGTGGGTCGGCGGCGGCGGTGGAGCGGGGGAGGGTGCGGGGGGTCGGCGGCGGCGGCCGGTGGAGCGGGGTAGAGGGTGCGGGGGGTGCTCGGCGGCGAGGGGGACCGGATCTGGCAAGGTGGGATAGCGATCGAGATGGAGGGGGGTCGAGGTCGAGTGTCCATGAAATTTAAAAATATTCTTGAGTTCAAAAAGTGCCCATGAAATACAATCGAGAAATGAAGGCTATAATTTAAATACAATCGATCTTAGCTAGCTATCTGTTCACAATCTTCTTGCCCTTATTTTTCGTAAATGGAGTTCTTCTCTTGAACGGACGTCCTTTAGGTAGGGTGGTCCTGCTTCTTCTTGTGGTGTATGCTGATACTTCATCGTCGTCGTCATGTTCCATCTTCGGGTCGCCGTACTTTTCGAAGTCTTGCTCATTGGCGACTCCATCCATTCCGATGATCTTCCTTTTGCCTCTCCTCACGACAACACGACTGGGCTTTAACGGGTCGGTAATGAAGAAGCATTGGTCCACTTGGGAAGCCAGTACCCATGGCTCATTTTTCGCGGTGACGTTCGCGCCTGCGGTCTTGGATTTGGCTTCGGGTATAACCATGGTGGTGAAATACCGGTCTTCTTTTATGACGCTCTTGGCCCATCTGACACGGAACATCGGGACCTTCTCTCCAGCGTAGCTCAGCTCCCAGATCTCCTCGATCCTTCCGTAGTATCTGTCCTTGTCGTTACCGGTGTAGGATTCCATTGTTACCCCAGAGTTCTGATAACCATCGCTCTTCATGTCCTTGTCCTCGGTGTAGAATGTGTAGCCGTTGATATCGTACGCCTCATACGTCATCAGTTTGTGCTCGGCACCCTGTGACAAGGAGAATATGAGTTGTTCTTCCGCGGAAGAATCCTCATGTAAAGGGTACGACAGAAGCTTCTGCTTGAACCAATGCGTGAAACATGATTTGTGCTCTTTGATTATACCTCCGTCCGTCCTCTGTTGGCCTCGGTCATTGTACGTCTTCTCAATAAAGGTTTTGTGCTCTACCACCCAAGGATCGACCACGTCTATGTGTTGTAGCGCGACTAGGTTTGCTCTTTCAAAGTCGGCGAGTCGACCCTCGAAGTCGACATGCATTTCGCGGCGACCCTCACGGTGACCCCATCCAGCAAGCATGCCGAGGTGCCTGTTGACGGGCAGACCAACGGGGTTCTCGATGCCTAGATAATTCGTGCAGTAGGAGATGCACTCTTCAGTCAGAAAGCCCCTGGCTATACTTCCCTCTGGACGTGACATGTTGCGAACGTATCCTTTGATGACACCATTCATCCTTTCGAACGGCATCATGCTGTGCAGGAACGTCGGCCCGAGTTGGATGATATCCTCCATGATATGGACCAGCAGATGCACCATAACATCGAAGAATGCGGGCAGGAAGTACATCTCAAGCTCGCATAGTATCACCACGATCTTTTCCTGTAGCCTTCTGAGTTGCCTCACGCCAACCGACTTCCGAGAGATGACGTCGAAAAAGTTGCATAGGCCAAATAGCGTTTCACAGACGTGCGCGTCCATGATCCCACGGATTGCTGGAAGTATCTGCGTCATCAGCACGTGAGCGTCGTGAGACTTCATCCCGCTGAACTTCTCTTCGCGGAGTCTAGGTATCTGCTTATCTTCCCCGCGTAACCGTAAGGAAGTTTTACTCCTACGAGGCAGGTGAAAAACTGATCGATCTCCTCCTAACTTAGAGTGAAGCACGCGGGAGGGAAGTCATTTCCGGTCTTCTTGGCCTTTTTGCCTTTGCGACGACTTTCCGTGTCCTGCTTCGCCTCATCATCATCATCATTAGCGTGAAGCTCCTCCCTGATGCCCATTGATTTCAAGTCTGCCCTTGCTTTCGGCCCATCTTTGGTCCTCTCTGGCATGTTGAGCAGGGTACCAAGCAGACTCTCGCACACGTTCTTCGTGATATGCATGACATCAAGGCTGTGAGGCACACGCTGGATCTTCCAGTACGGCAAGTCCCAGAAAAGAGACCTCGTTTTCTATACCTTCAGCAGCGGCTCCTGCGCCTTTCGCTTCTTTCCCGGCTCTGGCGCCTTTTGCTTCTTTCCCGGCAGCGGGCAATCTTTCCAATTTTTCAACAGCTCGTCTATTTCCTTGCCGCTCCTCGTACGCGGGCGTCTTCGGGGTTCGGTTTCACCATCGAACAGATCCTTGCATTTCCTCCACGGGTCATCGTCGCGAAGCCACCTTCGATGTCCCATGAACACGGTTTTCGAAGACCCGGGATCTCTATCTAGCTGGCGATACGTTGTGTCATCCATGCACCTGACACATCCAGAAAATCCGTGGACCACCTGCCCCGCGAGATATCCGTAACCGAGATAGTCGTGCACCGTCGTGAGCAGTGCGGCTCTCATAGGGAAATATTCTTTCTCTGCGGCGTCCCACGTATTGGCTGGCGTTCTCTCACTAGAGGATGGTAGAACAATCGAAAATCATGATGAAAAAGCGGCAGCTTTCCATGCTTGCTTCAAAAACCGTATGGGGGTCTCGTTGTCACCATCCTATGATTTAAACTTGGAAGAGATCATTCAGAAAGTCTAGGGCTAGAAGTATTATCTGAACCATTCACCGCTGAGCAAATAGACAAAGTGATCAAGATCATACAATCAGATCATGCGCCAGGGCCAGATGGTTTCACGGGGCAATTTCTGAAGATATGTTGGCATATTATTGCCCCAGACTTTTACAAATTATGCCAAGACTTCTGGGAGGGAAATATCAGTCTGCAATGCCTCAACAATTCTTTTATTACACTAATACCTAAGAAGCTGAATCCAGAGAGAGTAAACGATTTTCGTCCAATCTCACTCCTAAACTGTGTTCTGAAAGTGCTTACAAAAATTCTAGCAGAGAGGCTTCAAACATGGATTTTAAAGCTAGTGCACCGCAACCAATATGGGTTTATTAAAACTAGAACAATTCAAGACTGCCTAGGTTGGGCGTTCGAATATCTGCACCAATGCAAGTCTTCGGGCAGACCGATTGTCATCCTAAAACTAGACTTCAAAAAGGCTTTGGATACCCTAGGGCATTCCTTTATTCTTGATATGCGCAAAGACAAAGGGTTTGATGGTAGGTGGAACATGTGGATTGAAAAAATACTTAATTCAGGGACATCTTCGATACTTCTTAATGGGATCCCAGGAACTGAATTTAAATGTAAACAAGGTGCTAAGCAGGGAGATCCTTTGTCCCCCCTACTGTTTGTTCTTGCTGCAGACCTCCTATAGTCTCTGGTGAATAAAGCTTCACGGGAAGGCAACCTCACACTCCCAATCGACCAACCACTCTCTGAAGACTTCCTTGTGATATAGTATGCGGACGATACCTTACTGGTTCTGCCTGCAGATAATGAACAACTTCTAGTAATTAAAAATCTGCTTGACAGCTATGCTCGGTGTCACGACCGGTTTTTCAATAAAATAATTATTGAGAGACCAATCCCTTTTACGGACCAGCGAGGAAGAATTCCTTCTCACTGGTAGACAATATCTTGGTCACAGAAGAAAAATACCAGGAGTACTAAATATAATACAAGGTTGAGCAGAGACTGCCCAACAATTTATTACATGCGCGCCGTTAAAACAAAACGGCGGATAGGGTGGCAACTACTAACTCACGATAATAACGGTGGTGGAAATATCACCGCGAAGCGAGTGATATGATTCCAGAAGACTACAGCTCTTCGAGCGTCGGAGTGAGGCTCGAGAAGACTTATTGCGGGTGGCGGAAGCGTATGCAATACAAGTGACCAATATCCGGGATCGCGCAGGACTGACTGGGACTCCTCTAGGCATCGGACGCGCTATCAAACTCTTCATCCAAGAGATCGCCTTCGTCAACATCTGGCCAAATCAACAAGCTAGGTGAGTACTATGAAAGTACTCGCAAGACAGTTCGGACATAAGATATAACAAATGTAAACATGAAGCATATGAACAAGTTAACTGGTGCGATTAGACATAACGGTAATAAATACTGGGTGCCAAGCGAGGGTCTGAATGACACCTCGAGCGGAAACTGCAGAATAGTAATACTGGTGCCAAACGAGTGTCTGAAAGACTCCTCGAGCGGAAAATGCGGAATATTAATGCGGGTGCCAAACGATGTCTGAAAGACTCCTCGAGCGGAAAATGCGGAACAATAATGCCACAGTCGGGCGTCGGGGCGACACCACATAAAGGGCTTATAACAGAAAATAATAGACAGTGCATGCCGCAGTCGGACGTCTGAGCGACATCACATAAAGGGCTTATATTTAAAGTAAGAAACAAGTACACGCCACAGTCGGACGTCTGCGCGACGTCACATAAAGGGCTTATATCACAACTCATTAATACAATAGTTTGGGAGCATAAATTATCATAGGCATGAGACAAATATAAAGTTAGTCCATCCACAGGAATAACAATAAATCTGGATTTACCACTTGAGCTTGTTCATCGGGGCAAGTTTTGTCACACAGATAGATATGGATATAATTCTTACATTGCTTGATCATAGGTACGATGATTTGGAAAGAATTGACTCTGCAGAGTTTGTACTTAACCACAGCCAACGGATTTCAGTAGTCACGGGGACTAGTTCCGTCTACGGTGTTTTGGAAGAAACACGTCTAACCAGTACACACCCAATTCAACCATCTGAAGCCAGGGATCACCCTCGGCAACTTTCAAGAAAAACCTTGAGACGGGGAGGCTACAACCTCGCGTAGCATGGGATCAAATTTCTATACGCGCGCTTTAAGGGGGTGCCCCCCCTCTCGGTCCCAACCGGAAACACCCATGCCCCCTGACCGGATGACTGGCTTTAATCCTGGGCCAAGGTACCATCATCCCGGCCTCTCTGTTTGGTGTGTACACGGAAAGAGGTTACCAACTTACTAAACCGCATCCTGGCAATGAGACATGTGGTAGCACGGAAAGGGGAAAGAACGGTAACGCGGCTCCAACCACGTTAACGTCGGAGAAAGTCGGATGTCGCAAGGCTGGCATGCTACAATAGTACCACCTTGCTGCCCTTCATGTCACCACATGATTAGGCCACCTCTCATCAGAGGTCATCGCAACTTTGGAACAACAGGGTCGTTGCCTTACAAGCAACGAGGTATTTACCGACACTCATATGCCACGCACAAACTCTCACGTGAACATGTAAAACATCTGTCATATCAAATGTTCAAAACATGCTTGCCTGGTTCGGAGAAGTCGGAGTCTAGCTCGGCGAAGTTCGCGGCTCCGTCACCTCCCCCGGAACCTACGGCAATCACGAAACGGGTACTAACGTGAAAACCAACACATGCACATAAACCTTTCCAAATATTTTTCAATTAAATCCCATAAAAAACTAGACAAAATTTGAAGATTGTCAGAAAAAGAATCACTCAAAAATACCTTTTTATTAAAAAGTTATAAAGGTTTCTGTCCAGGGACTTATCTGTAATGAAACAGAAAAGTTCCAGGGTTTTAACTGAGAAACAGAAAACGCTTCGGCTGGGGATGCGCAAGCGCAAAGGAGAAAACGTATTCTGCCCGAAGGCGCCAACAGAAAACGGTTCGCGAATAAAAGAACAGAGGCTGACATGCGGGGTCCACATGTCAGGTTTGAAAAGCTCGCCGGCGCCCAAAGACTGCGGTGGACGCCGGCGTCGAACCACGGCGAGTTAGGAGGAACGGAGGGTACCAAGAGCTTCAGCGTCCTCTTCCGCGTCGGTGGGTGGTGGACTCGTCCAACGGGGAGCACTACGTCGACGGCGACACTTTCTCCGGCGGACGGCGGCTCGGGTGAGGATGGGGAACTCCGGTGGAGGGCTGCAAGCTTCAAAATGGAGCGCGGGTCAGAAAGAGGGATGCATGGTGAAGCTACTGGCAGGAGAATGGAGGCGGAGGAGCACACACGGGGGCGAATCGGGCTGGATCCCGTGGCGGGTCGCGGCGGCCGGAGTCGAGGAAGGAGACCTCCTCGGGGCTCTTCCAGTGGCTCGGCGTGCTCTAGGGGGAGTGCAGTGCTGGTGGGTGCTCGAGTTGAAGCTCGGGGCCTCTATTTATAGGCAGATCGACGGGGTAGCCGCGAACGGAGAATCTCCGGCGAGCGATTACGGCGGAGCAGTGGATTGGTAGGGGGTTTGAGCGGCCGGGCAGCATCAGTGGAGGTTACTGGACTCGTTTTGCAGCTAAACGGGGTCGGTCTTGGCGTAATGGCGTCGGTCCACGGTGAGGTGACCGCACGGGCTCAACGGCGGCAGAGAGCGCTCCGCGCCCTGCGGTTCACGACGAGAGCGGCAGCGTGTTCGGGGGAGTGGAAGGCCACGAGGCGAGCTCCGGTGGTTTGGGCGGCGCTGGGTGGCGTCGTCGGCGCCGTGTCTCCTGCTGGCGTCCGCAAAGCCGCCGCCGGCGTCGGTCACGGGGCGGCGCACCTTCTGCTGCTCGTCGCCGACGCCCGCAAGGCGCCAGGCGTTCGTGCGGTGCAGGAACAAGGGGGCGGGGACGAGGAGCAAGGCGACGCGGTGGCACTGGCGAGATCGACGTCCTCCTCTGAAGAAAACGACAGCAGCCACTGACTGAATCTCTGAACTTTCTGAACTTTGACAAAGACAGTGCACTGCAGGTGTTCGACAGAAGGTTTTGGCTATGAGATAAATTTTTCTGGGGCTGTAACTTGGTGAGATGACCACTCAATGCACCCAGAGGCTGCCTGATTTTACTTGGAATTTTTGGAGAAGGTTTGGAATGAATTTCACCAAATTTGGCAAATCTGGTCCAAACTTGCAGCAAGTGTAGTTTGAAAATTTTGAACTGAAGACCAGTGGATCTTCATGGTTCTAGGTTGAGGGTACAAAGGACCAGGGAGGAGAGTTGGTTTGGGGGCAAAAATCAAAACAGAAAATGGAGTTCCTTTGAAAATCTCCAAGAGCTAGAAGAGAAGACAGAAATTTATTTGAATAGAATTTAAATGGAAAAAAACCACATGGGGAGGTTCAACTTGCTGGATTTGATGTAGATCATGATCCAAAGGTGAGGGAAGGGTTAGGAGAGAGGATTTGCACTAAGGTCATGGCAAGAAGGAATTGTTGAAAGTGGCAAAGGACTTTCCAAAAGCCATAGTGCAAAATTTCAAGGAGGTTTTCAAGAGTTAATTTCCCAAGTGAAAAGTATTTTGTCTTGAGTCCAAATGAAAAGCAAGAACCTCCAAGATCAAAGACAGATCTTGGGTGAATCCACATAAAACTTTTTCCATAAAGAAAAAAAAATATTTGAGAGGGAGAGTTCTCTTGAAGAAAAATTTAAATCACCTCCCTCAAGTCAAATAAAATCTTTTGAAAAATCCAAATAAAAACTTGGGTGTCACACTCGGGAAACAGGGCTCAAAATCAATTACGCCAGGTCGCAACTCATACCTATCAGTATCAATACAGAAACCACGAAGGAATTGGCAATTTCATTGGGGTGTGAGGTTGGGACGATGCCTTTCCCATACCTAGGACTCCCACTTGGAACCACAAGACCCACTGTGAGAGAGCTTATGCCATTAGTGGACAGAATTGAAAGAAGACTCATTGCAACGTCAATCTGGTTGAATTATGGCAGCATGATCCAATATGTAAATTCCGCACTATCATCCTTACTGTCGTTTGCAATGTGTGTGCTAAAACTACCAGACAAGCTGATTGAATTATTTGATCGGGCTAGAAGACACTGCATTTTGCGTAAGGTGATTGACAGAGATGCACACACACATTCCTTAGCTGCAGGGACCTGGTGTGCCGTCCGAAAAAGAAAGGAGGATTGGGCGTGTTAAACTTAAAGATCCAAAACCAAGCACTTATTTTGAAATTCATTCATAAATTCCTGCACAAAGCGGATACACCTTGGGTCATGCTCCCGTGGGATAAATATTACAATGAAAACCCGCCACAAGCCATGCAAGCATGTGGATCCTTTTGGTGGTGAGATGTATTCTCGTTGATTGATATTTACAGGGGCGTTGTTGTTTGTATTCCGAGGGCTGGAGACACAATTTTGCTGTGGAAGGATGTCTGGACTGATGGAAACCCACTACGCAATACATATGCACACCTATACTCCTTTGCCAAGGAGGAAGACATGTCGCTGGCACAATTTCACAACAACCGTAGCCTCCAACACAATTTACATCTACCCCTCTCAGTGGAGGCCATGCAGGAATGCAATATGCTTCAGACACACATGGAGGCGATCAACTTGGAGCCGTTGGTCTCGGATGGATGGATTACATGCTGGGGTAATACAACTTTCAAGCCAAAAAAATTCTATAAATTTTGCTTCAGAGAACTGATGCCACCTGGCTACATCACAACAATCTGGAAATCTAAATGCCTCATGCAGCACAAGGTGTTTGCCTGGTTGATGCACATGGATAGAGTCAACACCAGAGATTTGTTGTGCAGACGACACTTCAACATAGGGGATGACCACTCATGCCTACTCTGCAACTTAGAGCCACTGGAAACAAACAAACACATGTTCTTCACATGCACATTCAGTAGGATTTGTTGGCAATCAATAAACATAAATTGGGACACCAATATGGAGATGCAGGACATGTTTGACCATGCAGCACAAACCTGGCAGCAACCACTGTTCAAGGAAATTGCTATCTTGGCAGCTTGGAACATATGGAAACAAAGAAACAGGTTGTGTTTTGAGAAGATCCCTGCATCCTACAAGACTGGAAGAGAGCTCTTCAGTCTGATCTATATATTCTAAAATTTAGAGTTGCCCCTGAGGTGGCAGATTTTCTAGACATTTTTGTACCAAACCTAGCCTTGTAATTTCTTCAACCTTCAAGCCAAAATGGCTTTGTAACACCCCCACCCATGTACATATCCACCTATGAATAATACATAATAGTAGGAGACTCTCCTGCTATTCTTGTTGCTCAAAAAAGATTGAACCCAAACAAAGCACCTCTCCCATTGCAAGAAAAATCAATCTAGTTGGCCAAACCAAATCAGTAGATCAGAGAGAAATACAAAGCTATCTTAATCATGCATAAAAGAGTCCAGAGAAGACTCAAATGATTTTCATAGATAATCTGATCATAAATTCACAATTCATCGGATCTCAACAAATGCACCGCAAAAGAAGATTACATCGAATAGAACTCCAAGAACATCGAGGAGACCATTGTATTGAAGATCAAAGAGAGAGAAGAAGCCATCTGGATACTAGCTATGGACCCGTAGGTCTGTGGTAAACTACTCACACATCATTGGAAGGGCAGCAAGGGTGGTGTAGATGCCCTCCATGATTGAATCCCGCTCCGGCAGAGTGCCGGAAAAAGGCCCCAAGATGGGATTTCACGAGAACAAAAGCTTGCGGTGGCGGAAGAGTATTTTTGGTGTGCCCCCTGGTATACGGGGAATATTTGGGTATATATGGAGCTGGAATTAGGGTTAGGAGAGCCACGAGGGGCCCCTGTGGCACCCTGGCTCAGAGAATCCGGAATGCCCCATATTCCAGCCCAGAGATCGAGGAGAAGTCTTCTGGAATATGACACTACTTAGCATAGAACAAATCAACTCTTTATTACAAGATATATGGGTACAAGGGGATTACATCGGCACGACGACACTACGCATGCCACGGTTGCTCCATGCAAGCAGCAGAACAACACAAAGCAGCAGAACAGCAACGACGGTGATGAACTCCACTCCGCAGGGACTCTGGCTGGAACGCTTATCCTAGCTCACGAACAAGGGATCCATTGCAAACAAGCAATCAATCCCGGCATGACCTGCAAACTGGCATGACACGCCAGGTCAGTACATTGAATGTACTTGCAAGCTCACAACAACCAAGAGCAATCAAGACAAACAACAACATGATAATTACAGATTAACAAGGATTTACATGATACTATCAGAATAACATGGCATGTACAACATGATACAACTAGAACAATACGAGAAGGGCATGAACATATAAACATGATGACACTAGCATGCAACATGATGACGTTATCATGCGCCAACTTACTCTGTTCGGGTTACCTCGTAACCATCACGGACATCACATGATTATCTCAGGATCGAATTAAGCTTGGTATTAACAATACCATAGTTCTCATTACTTGACCACAAGGAGCTTGATCTTTACCCTTGACTCTCGCATAATACCACAAATATCCATCAACTCGGTATCCTCGATACCATGGTGATCATCTCACGATCACAACCATTCTCTTTCTCATCATCGAACCATGGTTGTTATTAAGCACATCATTATATTATTGTTGACCCACAGTGTGACCAACTACAAACTGGGCCCATATCCACGGGTGCGGCTATCGATAGATTTAATACACACTCTGCAAAGGTAGCGCACTATACCCACACCACGGAACCCATGGCCTTGCACTCCCATTCGGGTGGACCAACGACGATCCGACAAAACCGTCCTACTGCCATGACACTCTCCCGGCCACTCCGACCAACTCCCCTCTGGGATAAGTCCTGGGTAGCCCCGTGCCTACCAAAGGCATCAACGGCCACCGTCGTGGCAAAACAAAAATGGTCCCAAATGGGGACAAAAGCGCGCAATAACTCGGGCACACAAGGCTTATGCCGTCCTACCCGGCCAAGGTAGCGCCCGCGCATAACCTTCCCTCATTGGAGGCACCGGCAAGAGGCATGACAATAGACCCAGTTAGGACCTCCCCATAAAGGCAAGCGTGGTTGCACTGGTCAGCTCGATATGGTGGCACCCTGACTCGGCCAACAGTTGTTCAAGTTCAATTTAGTCCGGTTAAACTTGAATGCAATATGTTGAGCCATGATAAAATAACATGATGCAATTGTCACGCATGATATCAACATGAGCATGGATGTACAACATAATCATCAAGCATATGAACAACAATAAATCATATCCAACTGAGCATGGCATACTGACAAGTATGAATAACACAAGTATAACACTACAGATAAGCATAGCATAACCACTGGCATCAGAAATAGATACTATGCCAGAATATAACGACAACACTACCAAGTAATCAGGTAACCAGCTAGATGCAAAGGAACATGCATATTCACTGTACTCGGTAGCAGACGATAGTCATGCACCGAAGAACATGACCAACACCAACATGTACTACTACCAAACATGTCATACGAGAATAATACTAGCAAGAATACATGATAACCATGTGCAGAAAAACATAGCATGAAAGTGAACACAAATCCATAAGCATCACCGAAACAACGATAACCGAATTAAAACAAGCAACCATTTATTAAACATTCAAGTTGAAAACCATGTCTACTGCATGTCCATCATGCAAGTGGGTGTTGTGGCTTGCCTGGGGATGAAGAATGCACCGGGGAGGAGTGCGGAACGATCGCAAAAAGATTCACCGGAAATAGTTCTCTCTCGGAGGGGGCTGTTTACGGGCAAGGTCAAAATGGTCATTTCCATTATGTCAAACCATAGTGAAAATGATAACAAAAATTAGGGCTCAAATAAACGAAGATGTGGCTGTTGGATTCACCTCAATCGGAGTCTCTAGCAAAAAGTTATAGCCCGACGAAGTTCAGGGACCAATCGGTAAAAAGATTTCTACAAACAGGCCCCTGAGCTGAAAAACAGAAAGCGCATTTAGAGGAATACGCCTTCAGATCAGAGAAAACGCATTTCGAGCCGTAGTACAAGGGAAATACGCTTTCCTGAGAGGAAAACAGATTCTGACCTGAAGAAGAGACGAAAAGCGTTTTCGAGAAGGGAAAGCGTACTACGGCGAGTACGTCTCCACTTAGCTGACTGGACCGGGCGGGGTCAACATGCGAGTGGCTGACAAGCAGGGTCCACAGGGCGGTGGGACCCGCCTGGCAGGTCTTCTTCTTCCTCCCCCGCAGCGCGCTCCTGGCCGAGCGAGGTGCTCGCCTCGACGGCGACTGTCGGCGACTCCGGCCGCCGTTCACGACGTGCGACCTACCGAAATGTTCAGTGCGACGAGCTGGATCTATTCTCGGTGGAAAAAGGCGCCGGAGAGCTCGGGGTTGAGGAGGACAAGGGCCGCGGCGGAGGGGAGCTTCGGGTGGTGTTGGGCATCGCGGCCAGAGGCCAACAGAGGAGGAGGGAAATGGCGGGGAGGCTTCTAGGGGTGTGGTGGATGTCTCTGGTGGCGGAGGTGGAGGGGAACGAGCTCGGGGCAGCTCCAATTTAAGAGGAGGCCGAGGGTGGACACGGCAGCTATGGGCGAGGTGTGGTGGCTCCGGAGCTCGGGCGAGTGGACGGGGAGGGAGCTTGGAGAGTGGGAGGCCTGCTGGTGTGCTCGAAGGGCTCGGGGAGGCCTATTTATAGGTGGGGCAAGGAGGGCGAGTTCGGGTACCGCCGCTTGGGCTTGGCCAAGGCTCTGGCGACCGGCAGCGATCACGGGGAGGCGCGGAAACATGACGAAGTAGGGAGCGGACGAGCCGCAGAGGTCACGGAGCAGAAGAGGTCGAGGGGGAAGAAGTAGCCAAGCGCCATTAATGCATGTCGGCACTGCTCACCCGTGGGCGCGCGACGACGAGCTCCGATGAGCGAGCTACGGGAGGGGGAGAGGAGTCCAGGGGGACGGTGACGACCCGGTGAAGCTGTTGGACATGCTCACACGCACGAAGACGACGAGAGAGAGAGAGAGAGAGAGAGAGAGAGAGAGAGAGAGAGTTGCTGGAGCTAGAAGACACCCTAGATGGCCAATGATAGCAAAGCGCGTGCATTGCATGCCAAAGCCCATGATCACCGCGTGCACTAGTGCACACAGTGCCACACTATCGGCCAAATAATGTTTGGGGTGGAGTCTTTCCAGGGTAGGTTTCAACTGTGGTGGTAGCTCGATGAAAGGCTCTCTGGTTAAATGGTAAGTGAGCTCTGAAGTTTGCTGTTGCAAACTTGATGAGGCCGCTGTGCTCAAATTAGAGATGCTAAGGGCCAAATGGGTTGTCTGGGGTGTTTATGTTAGGAAGGACTCCAATCCTGTGCATTTTGGTGGGATTTGGACAAGTATTTAATGCACTTGCTTTGCAACTGCATAAACTGGCCCAGAATTAAGATCATGATGAAGCACTCACATAGAGTGTCCATTTGAGCTGAAATTATGCCAGGCTAGATGATTTGGGCATATGAGAGTGCCATAAAAATCTCATACCATTTGGTCAAGCGAAAGTGGTACTTCCTTCATAATGGTCCTCTTTGAACAGAAATTTGAGAAAATTCCTGAGGAAAAATGGCTAGATGAAATATGCCCAAATTTGGTAGAGATAGGTTATATGGGTAGGAGAAGGTCCTGGAAAATTTTCAGCATCATTGAAGCAATATAAAATATACTTGCTTCATAAACTGAAAAACTAACCAGAAACAAAGATTTGAAGGTGTGCTCACATGGATGGAAGGAATGGTCTAAAATCTTGAGGAGAGTCATGATTTGATGATACTGAGGTCATGCAAAAATTTCAACTCATTTTGATATGCCTAGCTTGTACCTCCTTCACAAAGTTTCTTTCTGGGCAGAAACTTTGGAAATTAGCTGAAAAACAATTACTAGGCAAATGAGCCTGAAAATTTGCATGAGGCAGTTGTATGGACATGAAAATGTGTCCAAAAAGTTTGGGGTCAAATGGGCAAGATAAATAGCACTGGCTTCACAAAGTGCCATTTAGGACAGAATAGAAAAGGAATTATTTGAGCATGATGGGAAACATGGCAAGTGAAATATTTTGCCACATTTGAGGAAGATATGACCCAAACAATTTATGAGAATTATTTGGAAATTTCAGGAGTGACAGAAATATAGGTTGCTTCACAACCTAGGGCAATTGGGGTTATTCCTTAAATAGAAAAAGAATATTCCCTAGCAAAAGTATATTGGGGTTGGGCTAGGATGAAAATGGCAAGGTGTTGGGAAGGGTTTGAGGATGACAAGCCACTCTGGAAAGAAAGAAGACGGCATCTTCTTCAGTTTCCAGACCACATAGCCACGGAAAAAGAAAATTCAAGCAAAAACCTCAGAAAATCAAAAGAAAAAGAAAGGGCCAAAAATCAGGCTGTGACAACTCTTCCCCCCTTAAAGAAATCTCGTCCTCGAGATTTGGTTGCTCAGGGAACAAGTATGCATATACTGACTTAAGGAGACCGTTTCCAACTCGAGTATCCTTTTTTCCTTTATTGACTGTTCCCATTAAATTCTTCATCTGACTTACCTGACAGGCTATGGAGTGGTTTGCTTCACTGTATCCATATCCTGACAGATCTTACCTCACATTTTTATGCTTATACTGGCTCCAATTCTTTTCATATCTGCTGACTTAGCTGAGTGTGATTTGTTATCATGACTGAAATATATGCCCGTCTCACAAATCTGAGAGTGATTTTCGATTGTTGTGGCTGTACTGACAAACTTCCATGAATTGGTGATCAGATTTTTCCTGATGAACACCCAAACTTTTACTCCTTGCATTCGGTTCCTCGACTAAATATGGGTTCTCTGGGTTCAAAGCACTGAGGTGAGTCATAACCGTTTTCCTGGCGGATTCTGACTTCTCGCAGTGGCTTCTGAATCATCTTGACTGACTCCACTGTCTTGAGTATCAGATTCATACCAAATAGTTGGTTGTCACTTGTCGTGGCCATCATAGAGGGGTACGACCTTATATGATAATATTCGCAGACTTGACGGACGCTGGTTCTGGCAGGAGAATTTTGTTCATGACAGGCTGCCCTTTGATGCTTCATGTAAGTGAGGACACATGCCTCAAGACTGTTATTCATCATTCTGATTATTCATTCTGTCGGCATATCCATGGGGATAGTAGGCTATGGGATGCTTTACCATAGTTGCTGAAGTCAACTATTGGATTGACCTTTGGTCTGACTTGACAGACCCAGATATTCGATGCCGACAAATATGAGCATATACTATTAACTGAGCGGGTCCTTCCTTGATATGGGGTCCTTACCAAAATTGAGTAGACCCCCTTGATGAATATTCATGGCGATCAATAGTGACTCGGACTGGCCAGGGTATCTGCACCATGTGGGTCATGCAACAATTTTCATACCTACATTGCCGACCTTGCTCCTTCATTATTGTGCTCTTATTCTGGATTCTTTGCTGAAAGAGCGGGATCATATTGCCTCTTCATGTATGGACATGAAAATAGTTACTAGGCAAATGAGCATGAAAATTTGCATGAGGCAGTTGTATGGACATGAAAATGTGTCCAAAAAGTTTGGGGTCAAATGGGCAAAGATAAATAGCACTTGCTTCACAAAGTGCCATTTAGGATATAATAGAAAAGGAATTATTTGAGCATGATGGGGAACATGGCAAGTGAAATATTTTGCCACATTTGAGGAAGATATGACCCAAACAATTTATGAGAATTATTTGGAAATTTCAGGAGTGAAAGAAATATAGGTTGCTTCACAACCTAGGGCAATTGGGGTTATTCCTTAAATAGAAAAAGAATATTCCCTAGCAAAAGTATATTGGGGTTGGGCTAGGATGAAAATGGCAAGGTCTTGGGAACGGTTTGAGGATGACAAGCCACTCTAGAAATAAAGAAGAGGGCATCTTCTTCAGTTTCCAGACCACATAGCCATGGAAAAAGAAAACTCAAGCAAAAACCTCAGAAAATCAAAAGAAAAAGAAAGGGCCAAAAATCAGGATGTGACAACTCTTCGCCCCTTAAAGAAATCTCGTCCTCGAGATTTGGTTGCTCAGGGAACAAGTATGCATATACTAACTTAAGGAGACCGTTTCCAACTCGAGTATCCTTTTTTCCTTTATTGATTGTTCCCATTAAATTCTTCATCTAACTTACCTGCCTGGCTGTGGAGTGGTTTGCTTCATTGTATCCATATCCTGACGGATCTTACCTCACATTTTTATGCTTATACTGGCTCCAATTATTTTCATATCTGCTGACTTAGCTGAGTGTGATTTGTTATCATGACTGAAATATATGCCCGTCTCACAAATCTGAGAGTGATTTTCGATTGTTGTGGCTGTACTGACAAACTTCCATGAATTGGTGATCAGCTCTTTCCTGGTGAACACCCAAGCTTTTACTCCTTGCATTGGGTTCCTCCACTAAATACGGGTTCTCTGGGTTCAAAGCACTGAGGTGAGTCATAACCGTTTTCCTGGCGGATTCTGACTTCTCGCAGGAGCTTCTGAATCATCTTGACTGACTCCACTGTCTTGAGTATCGGATTCATACCAAATAGTTGGTTGTCACTTGTCGTGGCCATCATAGAGGGGTACGACCTTATATGATAATATTCGCAGAGTTGACGGACGGTGGTTCTGGCAGGAGAATTTTGTTCATGATAGGCTGCCCTTTGATGCTTCACGTAAGTGAGGACACATGCCTCAAGACTGTTATTCATCATTCTGATTATTCATTCCGTCGGCATATCCATGGGGATAGTAGGCTATGGGATGCTTTACCATAGTTGCTGAAGTCAACTATTGGATTGACCTTTGGTCTCACTTGACAGACCCAGATATTCGATGCCGACAAATCTGAGCATATACTGTTAACTGAGCGGGTCTTTCCTTGATATGGGGTCCTTACCAAAATTGAGTAGACCCCCTTGATGAATATTCATGGCGATCAATAGTGACTCAGACTGGCCAGGGTATCTGCACCATGTGGGTCATGCAACAATTTTCATACCTACATTGCCGACCTTGCTCCTTCATTACTGTGCTCTTATTCTGAATTCTTTGCTGAAAGAGCGGGTGAGGGAGTCCTAGATTAGGGGGTCCTCGCACAGCCGGACTATATCCTTTGGCCGGACTGTTGGACTATGAAGATACAAGACTCAAGACTTCGACCCGTGTCCGGATGGGACTCTCCTTGGCGTGGAAGGCAAGCTTGACGATGCGGATATGTAGATCTCCTCCCTTGTAACCGACTCTGTGTAACCCTAGCCCCCTCCGATGTCTATATAAACCGGAGGGTTTAGTCCGTAGGACAACAACAATCATACCATAGGCTAGCTTCTAGGGTTTAGCCTCTACGATCTCGTGGTAGATCAACTCTTGTAATACTCATATCATCAAGATCAATCAAGCAGGAAGTAGGGTATTACCTCCATTGAGAGGGCCCGAACCTGGGTAAACATTGTGTCCCCCGCCTCCTGTTACCATCCGCCTTAGACGCACAGTTCGGGACCCCCTACCCAAGATCCGTCGGTTTTGGCACCAACATTGGTGCTTTCATTGAGAGTTCCACTGTGTCGTCATCATAAGGCTGGATGGCTCGCCTTGTTGTCAAGGACAACATCACCTCTGGGGGAGCCCTGGCTGTAGGCCAAACTCTCCGACTAGGCGATTTCGTCATGACCGCCTGTTCGGCCGCTGCGCCGATGATGATGTCTCGGGTCATCGAAAACAACCTCCACGTCGGCTCGGGACTCGCCGAGCAGTTGGATCCAATAGAGCTCTCTTCCTTGAATGAGCTCTTGGATCGCATCGCCGCTTTGGGAGTCGCTATGGACTATGATCAGATCGGGCTTAAACCCGACCAAAGGGGGATTAACTCCCCGCCGGTCACCCATCAGATAGCGGTGGTGGAGGAGCAATGCGGCGATTCTTCCTCTATCTTGAGGACAAACTATGTCCGGATTCCCGAGCTCTCCGAGCCGGATACCCGTCTACGGGAGGACATTGCCCAAACCCTAAACCTAGAATCAGGCAGCGGGCCAGACCTATTGGGCAACATCCCGGAGCCCGAACTGCCTAGATCGGAAACTCCTCCGCCCCTGGGTCTTAGATCGGGTCAAGGTTCGGACTTAAATCCACCCACCCACCCAGATATAAACGATCTTTCCCACATTAGACAAGAGCCCCAGGAAACAGTACACCACTATTGGGCCAGTCCTCCTTGTAATGAACAAGGTCAAGGACTGTCGCGAGGAAGACGCAATTTCATTCTTCTCCAATAATTGCACGGACAAGGGAATCCTCAATGCCATAAGTCACCGTGACATAGCACACTTCGCTGACTTGGCGGCCATAGTACGGAAGTACTGTGCTATGGAAAGCGCCTGGAAAACCCAAACAAAATTTTGGGATCCTCCGGCTCTGACAAAACCCCCAGTCCAAACTAAAAGGGTGCACTCTCGTAAGTCGCCCGACCCAATTACAAAGAAGCAAAAGCCCACTACAGGGCGTGGAACCGTATTGGAGGGATGGCTTAATGGGCCATGCAAAATTCACAGTACAGCGGATACCATACCAACACACAGCCTTAGAGCATGTTGGGTACTCCGGTTGGTGGCCAAGAGCGGTGAGGATCTCCTCATTAACAATACCGCATAGCACCATCCCGTGGAAAACAACAATACAGTATTGACAGTCTTCGAGACCTTCGCCTCAAATAATAGGCGTAAGCGAGCACTCCGCAGCCTTGCCGAAGTCTGCCACGTGGCAGCAATAAATCCATGGAGCGATACGGTTATCACCTTCAACGCCAGTGAAGAACCTAAATTCCGAACAGCCCGAGCACCAGCCGCCTTGGTCCTTAGTCCAATTGTGGACGGCTTCCGGCTTACTAAAGTGCTCATGGACGGCGGCAGCGGATTAAACCTCATCTATGAGGAGACTCTTCAAAAAATGGAAATAGACAGAAACCGCATTGAGCAAAGCAGCACGACCTTCAGAGGAATCATCCCTAGACGGGAGGCACGATATGCTGGGAAAATCACACTAGATGTGGTATTCGGCACGCCGGAGAATTATAGGTCCGAAGAAATCACATTCCAAGTGGCCCCGTTCAATAGCAGATACCACGCCCTTCTAGGGAGGGAGGCATTCACAATCTTCCAAGCCATACCCCATTACAGGTACATGAAGCTCAAAATGCCCGGGCCCAATGGAATCATCACTCTAGCTAGTGATCCGGACATAGCACTCCGCGTCGAAAACAAAACAGCTGCATTGGCCCTTGAGGCATTATCCGAAGCCCTCGCGGCCGAGGAATTAACTGCGCTGCGCTCCACAGTGGACAGGGACGACCTGATACTCGACAAAAGATCCAAGTCCACCTCTTTTAAACCAGCGGATGAAATAGTCAAATTCCAAGTCCACCCAACGGACCATACAAAAACAGCATCCATCGGGGCACAGTTAAACCCCGCTGTAGACGCCGCACTACGGGAGTTCTTGCGCGAGAATTGGGACATATTCGCCTGGCATCCTTCAGACATGCCAGGAATCCCACGTAGGCTGGCCGAGCATAGCCTTAACATTCTAAAGGGATTCAAGCCGGTCAAGCAGACTCTTCGGCGTTTCTCTGAACCTAAGCGACAAGCCATGGGAGAGGAGCTAGCCAAGTTACTGGAGGCTAGATTCATTAGAGAAATAAAACATCCGGACTGGCTAGCAAACCTGGTGATGGTACCAAAGAAGGATAAATCCTGGCACCTATGTGTCGATTTCAAGGACCTTAACAAGGCTTGCCCCAAGGATCCCTTCCCCGTCCCCCGCATCAATCAAATTATCGACGCTACTGCAGGACACGACTCATTGTGTTTCCTCGACGCATACTCCGAATACCATCAAATCAAGATGGCGGAGTCCGACCAAGCCGCAACGGCATTTATCACCCCATACGACCCCTTCTGTTTTAACACCATGCCTTTCGGGCTTAAGAACGCCGGTGCAACCTATCAACGCATGATTAAGACATGCCTGGAAACATAGATCAGCAAAACAGTGGAGGCATACGTAGACGATGTGGTCATTACAACCAGACACGTCGAATCCTTAATAGACGACTTGAGGCTCACGTTCGACAATCTCCGAACATACGACATCAAGCTCAATCCGGAAAAATGCGTTTTCGGCGTGCCCGCCGAAAAGCTCCTGGGATTCGTCGTCTCCAGTAGAGGAATCGAACCAAATCCGGCTAAAATCCGAGCTTTGTCACAGTTGGCTTTCCCAATAGACCTCAAGCAAATTCAGAAATTAACTGGATGCGTGGCGGCCTTAAGCCGCTTTATCTCCCGATTAGGAGAAAAGGCACTACCCCTTTATCGCCTTCTTCGACGCACCGAACACTTCGAGTGGACGGATGCAGCCACGGTCGGATTGGAAGAAATAAAATCCATCCTGACCACCAACCCAATCTTGGCCGCACCAAATGTCGGTGAACCGATGCTGTTATATATAGCAGCAACTCACCAAGTTGCAAGCGCAATGCTCGTCGTCGAACGAGAGATGGACGGACATAAATTCCCACTTCAAAAGCCGGTATACTATGTATCCACTGTCCTCACTCCATGCAAATCACGGTACCCACATTATCAAAAGATAGCATACGCGGTATTCATGGCATCCCGGAAATTACGACACTACTTTCAAGAGTGTTCAATTACGGTGGCCTCAGAAGTACCACTCAATGACATAATAAATAACCGCGATGCCACGGGCCGGATTGCTAAATGGGCTATCGAGCTCCTCCCGTTCGACATAACATATAAACCACAGCGAGCCATTAAGTCACAAGTACTGGCCGATTTCATCGCTGAATGGACGGAAGCCGAACTCCCTAAAGAGTACGGCGCGTACTCCAATTGGATCATGCACTTTGACGGTTCAAAGATGCTGGCGGATCTGGGCGCAGGCGTCGTCCTGACATCCCCCACCGGAGATACAGTCCAGTACGTACTCCAAATATTATACATAGACTCCAACAATGCAGCAGAATATGAGGCCCTGTTGCATGGCCTCCGGATAGCAGTCTCCATGGGCATTCAACGCCTAGAGGTGCGTGGGGATAGGAATCTCGCAATATCTCAAATAAGTGGAGACTTCGATGCCAAGGACCCAAAAATGGCGGCTTACCGCAACGCCGTCCTCAAAATGTCAGCTCGGTTCGAGGGGCTCGAATTCCACCATGTGGTCCGAGAAAACAATCAAGCGGCGAACGTCCTCGCCCGCATCGGCGCTAAGCGCGACCCTGTCCCACCCAATATCTTCTTGGGAAGGCTGTTTAAGCCATCCATGGTATGGGAAGGAGAGACCGGCAACAACAGTCCGGACTTGGCCACAACACCAGATACCGAACACTCTGATGTAATCAGAGGCTCCGCCACCGAAATAACACCTTATGCCCACGTGATTATGGCTGTCATCACCCCGTGGACAGAACCTTTCCTGGCCTACCTAACTAGGCAGGAACTACCTGAGGACCCAAACGAGGCACGTTGCATTGTGCGGCGATCTAAAGCCTACAAGGTCCACGAGGGAGAGCTTTATAAGGAAAGCGCTACCAGAGTCCTTCAAAGGTGCATCTCCGAAGAGGAAGGACGGCGACTTTTGGCAGAAATTCATACTGGACTCGGCGGTCACCACGCCGCAGCTCGGGCCCTTATAAGCAAGGCCTTCCGTACATGTTTCTACTGGCCGACGGCCCGAGCAGACGCACAGGACCTCGTCCAACGTTGCGTCGGTTGCTAGCTTTTTGCAAACCAAAGCCATATGCCGCCTACCGCTCTCCAAACAATCCCCATTACTTGGCCCTTTGCGGTCTGGGGGCTTGATATGGTCGGACCCCTTAAAGGGGGAAGCCATAAGAAAAAAATACTTATTGGTCATGGTGGATAAATTCACCAAATGGATAGAAGCCAAACCAGTTAAAACAGCCGAATCCGGACCAGTGATAGACTTCATATCTGGGGTTGTACACCGTTATGGCGTCCCCCACAGCATCATCACCGATAACGGCTCGAACTTTACAGCCGACGAGGTAAGACTTTGGTGCAGCAACATGGGCATCAAGCTCGATTATGCTTCTGTCTATCACCCGCAAACTAACGGTCAAGTCGAGCGAGCAAATGGTCTTATCATGAGCGGCATTAAACCCAGATAGTGCGGTCCTTAACAGAATCAAACACGCACTGGGTAGAGGAGCTCGACTCCGTACTATGGGGGCTGCGGACCACGCCGAATCGCACTACCGGATACACACCGTTTTTATGGTGTATGGTGCAGAGGCGGTACTACCCTGCGACATAATTCATGACTCACCTCGAGTGCGCATGTATGAAGAGAAAGAAGCCGAGCTTGATCGGCAGGACAGTTTGGACGCCCTGGAGGAGGAGCGTGACGTGGCAGAAGCCCGTTCCGCATTCTATCAGCAACAGGCTCGTAGGTATCAAAGCAGAAAAGTACGGGCCAAAACTTATAACGTTGGCGAACTCGTTCTACGCCTACCGGAGAAGAAAATGAACAAGCTCAAGCCCAAATGGGAAGGTCCCTTCATTATTGACCAAGTTCTGACCGGTGGAGCGTACCGTCTGCGGGATGCATCGGACAATCGACTCGAGCCAAACCCATGGAAAGCAACCAGACTCCGAAGGTTCTACGCCTAGTGCCGGACTCTATGTTCGTCTCCTTACCTCCGTCAATCTTTTACATATCCGTTATCTGTCTTTTATCTCTTTCTTTTTTCCCTTTTCTTCAAGGCCATAAAAGGCTAAATTGTGTCTTGACTACACAATCTTGACGCGCTAACCGCGCTCATTATACCTGGGGGCTTCTTATACAGAAGCTTAATATAACTATTTTCCGGGCTCTATGCCCCACACATGTGTTATTCTTCCACATGTACCTTTTTCGCCATTATATGCATCGATATGACTTAAGTTTTGGCCAAGCTGGGTTGCCTGGCTCTTGTGTTTATGCCCTACGTTCCCGTTAATTCGGCTAGGGCATAAGGGGAGCACCTCTGCGATTGTTACTGCCGGGTCAGCCGGATGTGTACCTTAGACTGGGTGAAGCCGAAAGCTAGTGTTCTTAAGGGAATACTCAGTCGGTGAACAAAAGATGACTTTTATTTATTTTAATACATGCCCCCAAATGTTTATAGTCTGCGTCTCTTATCGCAGTTCGGACATGCACATTAGGGCATGCGTACCTAGGGAAAGGAACCCTTAACGGAACTATTCTCCCTGGAAGATGTTTCTTACTATCCATGTAATATAACATAGCTAGTTGGGTACTTGTCTGTTCAAGCACTTATGACCCCTACGCCTGGTTTCCACGCATACCCCGGTTTTTACATAACTGAGCGGGTATTCGGATACACTCCGGACTGTCGGGTCCAGAGGTTGAAGCGAAAAGGTCCGCCATGAGAAATGATTTACAATCCGGCTAGGGACAATACATGTCACTTGAAGTACACAGTCACTTAGACTGACTAAATTCTTCTTCTATACCATCCAACAGGCTGTCTAGCCTACAATCCTGTTGGGAATACTTTGCGGCTAATTCTACTTGGTCATACACCAAACAGACGGGGATCTCTTTCCCATCAGGCCCCACAGGTCCGACCTCGGCCATGTGGTTTGGGTCAGCCTTGGTATATCGCGTCTTCACCATGGCCCAGGCTTCCCTTGCACCTTGTCGGCAGGCTGATATCTTCCATGATCGGAAGCGCCGCCGCGCTCCCTTGAGCTTATCTACAAGCTCCCCCATGCCTCCTGGCAGGGAGGCGGATGGCCACAAGGCTTGGGCAATGCCCTGCATCACCTGCCGAACTTGTTCGTGCAGTTGTGAGAGCTCTGGCAGAAGATCACCTGCAGACCCGGGCATTTCCTCTGTGGGACGACCCGTCAGCATACCTACAGATATAACTCTGTTAGCCGGTTTCTTCGCCGAACTCTTTAAAAGTTCGTTCAAGCACTTACTGAAAATGCCGCGTCGAAGCCTCTTATTCTCCTTTACGGAGTCAGCAAGCTGGGCCCGAACATCTTTCAGTTCCACGCCCAGCTGGATATTGGCGTCTTGGAGATTGTTTTTCTCCTGCCTAACCTTTTTAAGCACGCGCTGACCAGCCTTTAGCTATCGTTGAGCATGCGACTCATTCCCTATCACGACCTCTGGATTCACTCCGGAGTCATCTGCATAATCTATTGTTAGATTTGCATGCATGCCGAATACTATCTGGTACCTGTCATTCTTTGCAATAGAGACAAGTGTTACCAGAGGGGGCCTTCTCGGACTCCTTCAGTGCGGCAACTGCGGCCCGTAGCTGGGCTTTGCACTCTTCCAGCTCTTGAGACAATTGGGTATTCTTCTCTGTAAGAACCTGCACAAATAATTATCCTTAAATCAGTTGTGTCAACTGTTTCAGGTCTCAGGGGCTACTGATATATATAATTATCAGATTTCCTTACCCGTATATCCTTTACATAGTGGTCCGTGGCTCTGGCAAGACCATTTTGAGCAGCACGGATGTACGCGTCTCCTGAGTTGAAGGCATCAAATGCCTCTGGGGAGAAACAAGCGTCACGGAGTACGGCCCGGCGACGCCTGTGATTCATAGCGCTCTCCACTTCGGAATTTGTAGCGGATAGCCTATCCGCATCCTCTGTAGGAGGAACATCCGGCATTCGCCCCATGTTAGCATCCGCCTCTATGTCCGGCTCTGGAGCCCGACTAGTGGAGGCGTGACCGGCAGCCTTTCTGGATATAGTCCGGCGAGTGTTTTTCCTACTAGGAAACATGGACGTTATTATATTTTAAAAGACGACAACCACGGAGCGGGGTTTTGTTTCATACCTCTGCAATGGCGTCTCAGTCCTGACCGCCTTCCTTTTAAGCCTACCCGGCTTTGGTGCCCCTTGTTGGTAAGTCACTGCGGGTTCGGCATGGCGTCCCGAGGGCCTTCCCTGTAAGACACCATATGTGTGCAATAGGTGAAGTGCAGAAAAGGGGATCCTTCTCGGAAGTTGGGACTCCGGTTTTACTTACATGCGACGCAGGGAGTAGTCCAGGATAATCGGCTATGATGGCCACCATGGCATCATCGCAGCTCAATTGATAGAACGTCCTGTCAATCAGCTCCACAAATATGTCCGGATCCTCTTCGAGTCCGGGGTCGAGGGCTCGGTCAGGGTCCTCTGGTTGTGGAGGCGGGATGTGGACCTCCCTCACAGCTTTTCGCAGCTCCTGCTATGAAATAGCAAGGTAAATATTCATGACAAAGAATGCGGGAAGGTCTGGAGTAAAAAGTAGCAGCTCACCTGTTGGGGAATGTAGTAATTTCAAAAAAAATCCTACGCACACGCAAGATCATGGTGATGCATAGCAACGAGAGGGGAGAGTGTTGTCCACGTACCCTCGTAGACCGAAAGCGGAAGCGTTAACACAACGCGGTTGATGTAGTCGTACGTCTTCACGATCCGACCGATCAAGTACCGAACGCACGACACCTCCGAGTTCAGCACACGTTCAGCTCGATGACGCCCCTCGAACTCCGATCCAGCCGAGTGTTGAGGGAGAGTTTCGTCAGCACGACGGCGTGGTGACGATGATGATGTTCTACCGACGCAGGGCTTCGCCTAAGCACCGCTACGATATTATCGAGGTGTAATATGGTGGAGGGGGGCACCGCACACGCCTAAGATATCAATAGATCAATTGTTGTGTCTATGGGGTGCCCCTGCCCCCGTATATAAAGGAGCAAGGGGGGAGGCGGCCGGCCTAGGAGGAGGGCGCGCCAAGGGGGGGAGTCCTACTCCCACCGGGAGTAGGACTCCTCCTTTCCTTGTTGGAGTAGGAGAAGGGAAGGGAGAAGGAGAAGGAAGGAAGGGGGCGCCCCCCTCCCTAGTCCAATTCGGACTAGTCCATGGGGAGGGGTGCGGCCACCCTTTGGGGCCTTTCTCTCCTTTCCCGTATGGCCCATTAAGGCCCAATACGAATTCCCGTAACTCTCCGGTACTCCGAAAAATACCCGAATCACTCGGAACCTTTCCGATGTCCGAATATAGTCGTCCAATATATCGATATTTACGTCTCGACCATTTCGAGACTCCTCGTCATGTCCATGATCTCATCCGGGACTCCGAACTCCTTCGGTACATCAAAACTCATAAACTCATAATAAAACTGTCATTGTAACGTTAAGCGTGCGGACCCTACGGGTTCGAGAACTATGTAGACATGACCGAGACACGTCTCCGGTCAATAACCAATAGCGGGACCTGGATGCCCATATTGGCTCCCACATATTCTACGAAGATCTTTATCGGTCAAACCGCATAACAACATACGTTGTTCCCTTTGTCATCGGTATGTTACTTGCCCGAGATTCGATCGTCGGTATCTTAATACCTAGTTCAATCTTGTTACCGGCAAGTCTCTTTACTCGTTCCGTAATACATCATCTCGCAACAAACTCATTAGTGGCAATGCTTGCAAGGCTTAAGTGATGTGCATTACCGAGAGGGCCCAGAGATACCTCTCCGACAATCGGAGTGACAAATCCTAATCTCGAAATACGCCAACCCAACAAGTACCTTCGGAGACACCTGTAGAGCACCTTTATAATCACCCAGTTACGTTGTGACGTTTGGTAGCACACAAAGTGTTCCTCCGGTAAACGGGAGTTGCATAATCTCATAGTCATAGGAACATGTATAAGTCATGAAGAAAGCAATAGCAACATACTAAACGATCGAGTGCTAAGCTAACGGAATGGGTCAAGTCAATCACATCATTCTCCTAATGATGTGATCTCGTTAATCAAATGACAACTCATGTCTATGGCTAGGAAACATAACCATCTTTGATCAACGAGCTAGTCAAGTAGAGGCATACTAGTGACACTCTGTTTGTCTATGTATTCACACATGTATCATGTTTCCGGTTAATACAATTCTAGCATGAATAATAAACATTTATCATGATATAAGGAAATAAATAATAACTTTATTATTGCCTCTAGGGCATATTTCCTTCAGTCTCCCACTTGCACTAGAGTCAATAATCTAGATTACACAGTAATGATTCTTACACCCATGGAGCCTTGGTGCTGATCATGTTTTGCTCGTGGAAGAGGCTTTGTCAACGGGTCTGCAACATTCAGATCCGTATGTATCTTGCAAATTTCTATGTATCCCACCTGGACTAAATCCCGGATGGAATTAAAGCGTCTTTTGATGTGCTTGGTTCTCTTGTGAAATCTGGATTCCTTTGCTAATGCAATTGCACCAGTATTGTCACAAAAGATTTTCATTGGACCCGATGCACTAGGTATGACACCTAGATCGGATATGAACTCCTTCATCCAGACTCCTTCATTTGCTGCTTCCGAAGTAGCTATGTACTCCGCTTCACATGTAGATCCCGCCACGACGCTTTGTTTAGAACTGCACCAACTGACAGCTCCACCGTTCAATGTAAACACGTATCCGGTTTGCGATTTATAATCGTCCGGACCAGTGTCAAAGCTTGCATCGACGTAACCATTTACGATGAGCTCTTTGTCACCTCCATAAATGAGAAACATATCCTTAGTCCTTTTCAGGTATTTCAGGATGTTCTTGACCGCTGTCCAGTGATCCACTCCTGGATTACTTTGGTACCTTCCTGCTAGACTTATAGCAAGGCATACATCAGGTCTGGTACACAGCATTGCATACATGATAGAGCCTATGGCTGAAGCATACTTTCATCTTCTCTCTATCTTCTGCAGTGGTCGGGCATTGAGTCTTACTCAACTTCACACCTTGTAACACAGGCAAGAACCCTTTCTTTGCTTGATCCATTTTGAACTTCTTCAAAACTTTGTCAAGGTATGTGCTTTGTGAAAGTCCAATTAAGCGTCTTGATCTATCTCTATAGATCTTGATGCCCAATATATACGCAGCTTCACCGAGGTCTTTCATTGAAAAACTCTTATTCAAGTATCCCTTTATGCTATCCAGAAATTCTATATCATTTCCAATCAGCAATATGTCATCCACATATAATATCAGAAATGCTACAGAGCTCCCACTCACTTTCTTGTAAATACAGGCTTCTCCAAAAGTCTGTACAAAACCAAATGCTTTGATCACACTATCAAAGCGTTTATTCCAACTCCGAGAGGCTTGCACCAGTCCATAAATGGATCGCTGGAGCTTGCACACTTCGTTAGCTCCCTTTGGATCGACAAAACCTTCCGGTTGCATCATATACAATTCTTCTTCCAGATTTCCATTCAGGAATGCAGTTTTGACATCCATTTGCCAAATTTCATAATCATAAAATGTGGCTATTGCTAACATGATTTGGACAGACTTAAGCATCGCTACGGGTGAGAAGGTCTCATCGTAGTCAATCCCTTGAACTTGTCGAAAAGCTTTCGCAACAAGTCGAGCTTTATAGATAGTAACATTACCGTCAGCGTCAGTCTTCTTCTTGAAGATCCATTTATTTTCAATGGCTTGCCGATCATCGGGCAAGTCAACCAAAGTCCATACTTTGTTCTCATACATGGATCCCATCTCGGATTTCATGGCCTCAAGCCATTTTGCGGAATATGGGCTCACCATCGCTTCTTCATAGTTTGTAGGTTCGTCATGGTCTAGTAACATAACCTCCAGAACAGGATTACCGTACCACTCTGGTGCGGACCTTACTCTGGTTGACCTACGAGGTTCAGTAATAACTTGATCTGAAGTTTCATGATCATCATCATTAACTTCCTCACTAATTGGTGTAGGCGTCGCAGAAACCGGTTTCTGTGATGAACTACTTTCCAATAAGGGAGCAGGTACAGTTACCTCATCAAGTTCTACTTTCCTTCCACTCACTTCTTTCGAGAGAAACTCCTTCTCCAGAAAAATTCCGAATTTAGCAACAAAAGTTTTTCCTTCGGATCTGTGATAGAAGGTGTACCCAACAGTTTCCTTTGGGTATCCTATGAAGACACATTTCTCCGATTTGGGTTCGAGCTTATCAGGTTGAAGTTTTTTCACATAAGCATCGCAGCCCCAAACTTTAAGAAACAACAACTTTGGTTTCTTGCCAAACCACAGTTCATAAGGCGTCGTCTCAACGGATTTTGATGGTGCCCTATTTAACGTGAATGCAGCCATCTCTAAAGCATAACCCCAAAACGATAGCGGTAAATCAGTAAGAGACATCATAGATCGCACCATATCTAGTAAAGTACGATTACGACGTTCGGACACACCATTACGTTGTGGTGTTCCGGGTGGCGTGAGTTGCGAAACTATTCCGCATTGTTTCAAATGAAGACCAAACTCACAACTCAAATATTCTCCTCCACGATCAGATCGTAGAAATTTTATTTTCTTGTTACGATGATTTTCAACTTCACTCTGAAATTCTTTGAACTTTTCAAATGTTTCAGACTTATGTTTCATTAAGTAGATATACCCATATCTGCTCAAATCATCTGTGAAGGTGAGAAAATAATGATATCCGCCATGAGCCTCAATATTCATTGGACCACATACATCTGTATGTATGATTTCCAACAAATCTGTTGCTCTCTCCATAGTTCCGCAGAACGGTGTTTTAGTCATCTTGCCCATGAGGCACGGTTCGCAAGTACCAAGTGATTCATAATCAAGTGGTTCCAAAAGTCCATCAGTATGGAGTTTCTTCATGCGCTTTACACCGATATGACCTAAACGGCAGTGCCACAAATAAGTTGCACTATCATTATCAACTCTGCATCTTTTGGCTTCAATATTATGAATACGTGTATCACTACTATCGAGATTCAACAAAAATAGACCACTCTTCAAGGGTGCATGACCATGAAAGATATTACTCATATAAATAGATCAACCATTATTCTCTGATTTAAATGAATAACCGTCTCGCATCAAACAAGATCCAGATATAATGTTCATGCTTAACGCTGGCACCAAATAACAATTATTTAGGTCTAAAACTAATCGCTAAGGTAGATGTAGAGGTAGCGTGCCGACCGCGATCACATCGACTTTGGAACCATTTCCCACGCGCATCGTCACCTCGTCCTTAGCCAATCTTCGCTTAATTCGTAGCCCCTGTTTCGAGTTGCAAATATTAGCAACAGAACCAGTATCAAATACCCAAGTGCTACTGCGAGCATTAGTAAGGTACACATCAATAACATGTATATCACATATACCTTTGTTCACCTTGCCATCCTTCTTATCCGCCAAATACTTAGGGCAGTTCCGCTTCCAGTGACCAGACTGCTTGCAGTAGAAGCACTCAGTCTCAGGCTTAGGTCCAGACTTGGGTTTCTTCTCCTGAACAACAACTTGCTTGCTGTTTTTCTTGAAGTTCCCCTTCTTCTTCCCTTTGCCCTTTTTCTTGAAACTAGTGGTCTTATTGACCATCAACACTTGATGCTCCTTTTTGATTTCTACCTCCGCAGCCTTTAGCATTGCGAAGAGCTCGGGAATCGTCTTATCCATCCCTTGCATGTTATAGTTCATCACGAAGCTCTTGTAGCTTGGTGGCAGTGATTGAAGAATTCTGTCAATGACGCTATCATCCGGAAGATTAACTCCCAGTTGAATCAAGTGATTATTATACCCAGACATTTTGAGTATATGCTCACTGACAGAACTATTCTCTTCCATCTTGCAGCTATAGAACTTATTGGAGACTTCATATCTCTCAATCCGGGCATTTGCTTGAAATATTAACTCCAACTCCTGGAACATCTCATATGCTCCATGACGTTCAAAACGTCGTTGAAGACCCGGTTCTAAGCCGTAAAGCATGGCACACTGAACTATCGAGTAGTCATCAGCTTTGCTCTGCCAGACGTTCATAACATCTGGTGTTGCTCCTGCAGCAGGCCTGGCACCCAGCGGTGCTTCCAGGACGTAATTCTTCTGTGCAGCAATGAGGATAATCCTCAAGTTACGGACCCAGTCCGTGTAATTGCTACCATCATCTTTCAACTTTGCTTTCTCAAGGAACGCATTAAAATTCAACAGAACAACAGCACGGGCCATCTATCTACAATTAACATAGACAAGCAAGATACTATCAGGTAGTAAGTTCTTGATAAATTCAAGTTCAATTAATCATATTACTTAAGAACTCCCACTTAGATAGACATCCCTCTAATCCTCTAAGTGATCACGTGATCCATATCAACTAAACCATGTCCGATCATCACGTGAGATGGAGTAGTTTCAACGGTGAACATCGCTATGTTTATCATATCTACTATATGATTCACGCTCGACCTTTCGGTCTCCGTGTTCCGAGGCCATATCTGTTATATGCTAGGCTCGTCAAGTTTAACCTGAGTATTCCGCGTGTGCAACTGTTTTGCACCCGTTGTATTTGAACGTAGAGCCTATCACACCCGATCATCACGTGGTGTCTCAGCACGAAGAACTTTCGCAACGGTGCATACTCAGGGAGAACACTTATACTTTGATAATTTAGTGAGGGATCATCTTATAATGCTACCGTCAATCAAAGCAAGATAAGATGCATAAAAGATAAACATCACATGCAATCAATATAAGTGATATGATATGGCCATCATCATCTTGTGCTTGTGATCTCCATCTCCGAAGCACCGTCATGATCACCATCGTCACCGGCGCGACACCTTGATCTCCATCGTAGCATCATTGTCGTCTCGCCAATCTTATGCTTCTACGACTATCGCTACCGCTTAGTGATAAAGTAAAGCATTACAGGGCGATCGCATTGCATACAATAAAGTGACAACCATATGGCTCCTGCCAGTTGCCGATAACTCGGTTACAAAACATGATCATCTCATACAATAAATTTAGCATCATGCTTTGACCATATCACATCACAACATGCCCTGCAAAAACAAGTTAGACGTCCTCTACTTTGTTGTTGCAAGTTTTACGTGGCTGCTACGGGCTTAGCAAGAACCGTTCTTACCTACGCATCCAAACCACAACGATAGTTTGTCAAGTTGGTGATGTTTTAACCTTCGCAAGGACCGGGCGTAGCCACACTCGGTTCAACTAAAGTTGGAGAAACTGACACCCGCCAGCCACCTCTGTGCAAAGCACGTCGGAAGAACCAGTCTCGCGTAAGCGTACGTGTAATGTCGGTCCGGGCCGCTTCATCCAACAATACCGCCGAACCAAAGTATGACATGCTGGTAAGCAGTATGACTTATATCGCCCACAACTCACTTGTGTTCTACTCGTGCATATGACATCTACGCATAAAACCAGGCTCTGATACCACTGTTGGGGAACATAGTAATTTCAAAGAAAATTCTACGCACACGCAAGATCATGGTGATGCATAGCAACGAGAGGGGAGAGTGTTGTCCACGTACCCTCGTAGACCGAAAGCGGAAGCGTTAACACAACGCGGTTGATGTAGTCGTACGTCTTCACGATCCGACCGATCAAGTACCGAATGCACGGCACCTCCGAGTTCAGCACACGTTCAGCTCGATGACGTCCCTCGAACTCCGATCCAGCCGAGTGTTGAGGGAGAGTTTCGTCAACACGACGGCATGGTGACGATGATGATGTTCTACCGACGCAGGGCTTCGCCTAAGCACCGCTACGACATTATTGTTGGGATTCGTAGCATAATTTTAAAATTTTCCTACGCTCACCAAGATGCATCTATGGAGTGTACTAGCAACAAGGGGAAAGGAGTGCATCTACATACCCTTGTAGATCGAGAGCCGAAGCGTTCCAATGAACGTGGATGACGGAGTCGTACTCGCCGTGATCCAAATCACCGATGACCGAGTGCCGAACGGACGGCACCTCCGCGTTCAACACACGTACGGTGCAGCGACGTCTCCTCCTTCTTGATCCAGCAAGGGGGAAGGAGAGGTTGATGGAGATCCAATAGCACGACGGCGTGGTGGTGGATGTAGCGGGTCTTCGGCAGGGCTTCGCCGAGCTTCTGCGAGAGAGAGAGAGAGGTGTTGCAAGGGAGGAGGGAGGCGCCCAAGGCTGTTGGTTGCTGCCCTCCCTCCCCCCCCCTTTATATAGGCCCCCTGGGAGGGGGGCGCCAGCCAGATCCCATCTAGGGTGGGGGGCGGCGGCCAAAGGGGGGAAGGGGTGACTTGCCCCCCAAGGCAAGGGGAAAGCCCCCCACCCTAGGGTTCCCAACCCTAGGCGCATGGGGGGAGGCCCAAGGGGGGCGCCCCAGCCCACTAAGGGCTGGTTCCCTTCCACTTTCAGCCCATGGGGCCCTCCGGGATAGGTGTCCCCACCCGGTGGACCCCCGGGACCCTTCCGGTGGTCCCGGTACTATACCGGTAACCCCCGAAACTTTCCCGGTGGCCGAAACTGGACTTCCTATATATAATTCTTCACCTCCGGACCATTCCGGAACCTCTCGTGACGTCCGGGATCTCATCCGGGACTCCGAACAACTTTCAGGTTTCCGCATACACATATCTCTACAACCCTAGCGTCACCGAACCTTAAGTGTGTAGACCCTACGGGTTCGGGAGACATGCAGACATGACCGAGACGCCTCTCCGGTCAATAACCAACAGCGGGATCTGGATACCCATGTTGGCTCCCACATGTTCCACGATTATCTCATCGGATGAACCACGGTGTCGAGGATTCAATCAATCCCGTATGCAATTCCCTTTGTCAATCGGTATGTTACTTGCCCGAGATTCGATCGTCGGTATCCCAATACCTTGTTCAATCTCGTTACCAGCAAGTCTCTTTACTCGTACCGCAATGCATGATCCCGTGACTAACGCCTTAGTCACATAGAGCTCATTATGATGATGCATTACCGAGTGGGCCCAGAGATACCTCTCCGTCACACGGAGTGACAAATCCCAGTCTCGATCCGTGCCAACCCAATAGACACTTTCGGAGATACCCGTAGTGCACCTTTATAGTCACCCAGTTACGTTGTGACGTTTGGCACACCCAAAGCACCCCTACGGTATCCGGGAGTTACACGATCTCATGGTCTAAGGAAAAGATACTTGACATTGGAAAAGCTCTAGCAAACGAAACTACACGATCTTTTATGCTATGCTTAGGATTGGGTCTTGTCCATCACATCATTCTCCCAATGATGTGATCCCGTTATCAATGACATCCAATGTCCATAGTCAGGAAACCATGACTATCTGTTGATCAACGAGCTAGTCAACTAGAGGCTTACTAGGGACACGTTGTGGTCTATGTATTCACACATGTATTACGATTTCCGGACAATACAATTATAGCATGAATAATAGACAATTATCATGAACAAAGAAATATAATAATAACCATTTATTATTGCCTCTAGGGCATATTTCCAACAGTCTCCCACTTGCACTAGAGTCAATAATCTAGTTACATTGTGATGAATCGAACACCCATTGCGTCCTGGTGTTGATCATGTTTTGCCCTAGGGAGAGGTTTAGTCAACAGATCTGCTACATTCAGGTCCGTATGTACTTTACAAATATCTATGTCTCCATTTTGAACACTTTCACGAATGGAGTTGAAGCGACGCTTGATATGCCTGGTCTTCCTGTGAAACCTGGGCTCCTTCGCAAGGGCAATAGCTCCAGTGTTGTCACAGAAGAGAGTCATCGGGCCCGACGCATTGGGAATCACCCCTAGGTCGGTAATGAACTCCTTCATCCAGACTGCTTCCTGTGCTGCCTCCGAGGCTGCCATGTATTCCGCTTCACATGTAGATCCCGCCACGACGCTTTGCTTGCAACTGCACCAGCTTACTGCTCCTCCATTCAAAATATACACGTATCCGGTTTGAGACTTTGAGTCATCCAGATCTGTGTCGAAACTAGCGTCGACGTAACCCTTTACGACGAGCTCTTTGTCACCTCCATAAACGAGAAACATATCCTTAGTCCTCTTCAGGTACTTCAGGATATTCTTGACCGCTGTCCAGTGTTCCATGCCGGGATTACTTTGGTACCTTCCTACCAAACTTACGGCAAGGTTTACATCAGGTCTGGTACACAGCATGGCATACATAATAGACCCTATGGCCGAGGCATAGGGGATGACACTCATCTTTTCTATATCTTCTGCCGTGGTCGGGCATTGAGCCGTGCTCAATTGCACACCTTGCAATACAGGCAAGAACCCCTTCTTGGACTGATCCATACTGAACTTCTTCAATATCTTGTCAAGGTATGTACTTTGTGAAAGACTAATGAGGCGTCTTGATCTATCTCTATAGATCTTGATGCCTAATATATAAGCAGCTTCTCCAAGGTCCTTCATTGAAAAACACTTATTCAAATAGGCCTTTATACTTTCCAAGAATTCTATATCATTTCCCATCAATAGTATGTCATCCACATATAATATGAGAAATGCTACAGAGCTCCCACTCACTTTCTTGTAAACACAGGCTTCTCCATAAGTCTGTGTAAACCCAAACGCTTTGATCATCTCATCAAAGCGAATGTTCCAACTCCGAGATGCTTGCACCAGCCCATAGATTGAGCGTTGGAGCTTGCATACTTTGTTAGCATTCTTAGGATCGACAAAACCTTCCGGCTGCATCATATACAACTCTTCCTTAAGGAAGCCATTAAGGAATGCCGTTTTGACGTCCATCTGCCATATCTCATAATCATAGTATGCGGCAATTGCTAACATGATTCGGACGGACTTCAGCTTCGCTACGGGTGAGAAAGTCTCATCGTAGTCAACCCCTTGAACTTGTCGATAACCCTTAGCGACAAGTCGAGCTTTGTAGATGGTCACATTACCATCTGCGTCCGTCTTCTTCTTAAAGATCCATTTGTTTTCTATGGCTCACCGCTCATCGGGCAAGTCAGTCAAAGTCCATACTTTGTTTTCATGCATGGATTCTATCTCGGATTTCATGGCTTCTAGCCATTTGTCGGAATCCGGGCCCGCCATCGCTTCTTCATAGTTCGAAGGTTCACCGTTGTCTAACAACATGATTTCCAGGACAGGGTTGTCGTACCACTCTGGTGCGGAACGTGTCCTTGTGGACCTACGAAGTTCAGTAACTTGATCCGAAGCTTCATGATCATCATCATTAACTTCCTCCCCAGTCGGTGTAGGCACCATAGGAACATTTTCCCGCGCTGCGCTACTTTCCGGTTTGGAAGGGGTGACTATCACCTCATCAAGTTCCACTTTCCTCCCACTCAATTCTTTCGAGAGAAACTCCTTCTCCAGAAAGGACCCGTTCTTGGCAACGAAGATCTTGCCTTCGGATCTGAGGTAGAAGGTATACCCAATGGTTTCCTTAGGGTATCCTATGAAGACGCATTTTTCCGACTTGGGTTCGAGCTTTTTAGGTTGAAGTTTCTTGACATAAGCATCGCATCCCCAAACTTTTAGAAATGACAGCTTAGGTTTCTTCCCAAACCATAATTCATACGGTGTCATTTTAACGGATTTCGACGGAGCCCTATTTAAAGTGAATGCGGCAGTCTCTAAAGCATAGCCCCAAAATGAGAGCGGTAAATCGGTAAGAGACATCATAGATCGCACCATATCCAATAGAGTGCGATTACGACGTGGACACACCATTTCGCTGAGGTGTTCCAGGCGGCGTGAGTTGTGAAACGATTCCACATTTCCTTAAGTGTGCACCAAATTCGTGACTCAAATATTCTCCTCCACGATCTGATCGTAAGAACTTTATTTTTCTATCACGTTGATTCTCAACCTCACTCTGAAATTCCTTGAACTTTTCAAAGGTTTCAGACTTGTGTTTCATTAGGTAAATATACCCATATCTACTTAAGTCATCAGTGAGAGTGAGAACATAACGATATCCTCCGCGAGCCTCAACACTCATTGGACCACACACATCGGTATGTATGATTTCCAATAAGTTGGTTGCTCGCTCCATTGTTCCGGAGAACGGAGTCTTGGTCATCTTACCCATGAGGCATGGTTCGCACGTGTCAAATGATTCGTAATCAAGAGACTCCAAAAGTCCATCTGTATGGAGCTTCTTCATGCACTTGACACCAATGTGACCAAGGCGGCAGTGCCACAAGTATGTGGGACTATCGTTATCAACTTTACATCTTTTGGTATTCACACTATGAACATGTGTAACATCATGTTCGAGATTCATCAAGAATAAACCATTGACCAGCGGGGCATGACCATAAAACATATCTCTCAAATAAATAGAACAACCATTATTCTTGGATTTAAATGAGTAGCCATCTCGAATTAAACGAGATCCAGATACAATGTTCATGCTCAAAGCTGGCACTAAATAACAATTATTGAGGTTTAAAACTAATCCCGTGGGTAGATGCAGAGGTAGCGTGCCGACGGCGATCACATCGACCTTGGAACCATCCCCGACGCGCATCGTCACCTCGTCCTTCGCCAGTCTCCGTTTATTCCGTAGTTCCTGTTTTGAGTTACAAATATGAGCAACCGCACCGGTATCAAATACCCAGGAGCTACTACGAGTACTGGTAAGGTACACATCAATTACATGTATATCACATATACCTTTGGTGTTGCCGGCCTTCTTCTTGTCCGCTAAGTATTTGGGGCAGTTCCGCTTCCAGTGACCACTTCCCTTGCAATAAAAGCACTCAGTCTCGGGCTTGGGTCCATTCTTTGACTTCTTCCCAGTAACTGGTTTACCGGGCGCGGCAACTCCCTTGCCGTCCTTCTTGAAGTTCTTCTTACCCTTGCCCTTCTTGAACTTAGTGGTTTTATTCACCATCAACACTTGATGTTCTTTTCTGATCTCCCCTTCCGCTGATTTCAGCATTGAATATACCTCAGGAATGGTCTTTTCCATCCCCTGCATATTGTAGTTCATCACAAAGCTCTTGTAGCTTGGTGGAAGCGACTGGAGGATTCTGTCAATGACCGCGTCATCCGGGAGATTAACTCCCAGCTGAGACAAGCGGTTATGCAACCCAGACATTCTGAGTATGTGCTCACTAACAGAACTGTTCTCCTCCATTTTACAGCTGAAGAACTTGTCGGAGACATCATATCTCTCGACCCGGGCATGAGCTTGGAAAACCAATTTCAGCTCCTCGAACATCTCATATGCTCCATGTTTCTCAAAACGCTTTTGGAGACCCGGTTCTAGGCTGTAAAGCATGCCGCACTGAATGAGGGAGTAATCATCAGCATGCTGCTGCCAAGCGTTCATAACGTCTTGGTTTTGTGGGATTGGTGCATCACCTAGCGGTGCTTCTAAGACATAATCTTTCTTGGCTACTATGAGGATGAGCCTCAGGTTCCGGACCCAGTCTGTATAGTTGCTGCCATCATCTTTCAGCTTGGTTTTCTCTAGGAACGCGTTGAAATTGAGGACAACGTTGGCCATTTGATCTACAAGACATAGTGTAAAGATTTTAGACTAAGTTCATGATAATTGAGTTCATCTAATCAAATTATTTAATGAACTCCCACTCAGATAGACATCCCTCTCGTCATCTAAGTGAAACATGATCCGAGTTTAACTAGGCCGTGTCCGATCATCACGTGAGACGGACTAGTCAAGATCGGTGAACATCTCCATGTTGATCGTATCTTCTATACGACTCATGCTCGACCTTTCGGTCCTCCGTGTTCCGAGGCCATGTCTGTACATGCTAGGCTCGTCAAGTCAACCTAAGTGTATTGCGTGTGTTCCGAGGCCATGTCTGTACATGCTAGGCTCGTCAACACCCGTTGTATTCGAACGTTAGAATCTATCACACCCGATCATCACGTGGTGCTTCGAAACAACGAACCTTCGCAACGGTGCACAGTTAGGGTGAACACTTTCTTGAAATTATTATAAGGGATCATCTTACTTACTACCGTCGTTCTAAGCAAATAAGATGCAAAAACATGATAAACATCACATGCAATCAAATAGTGACATGATATGGCCAATATCATTATGCTCCTTTGATCTCCATCTTCAGGGCACCATGATCATCTTCGTCACCGGCATGACACCATGATCTCCATCATTGTGTCTTCATGAAGTCGTCACGCCAACGATTACTTCTACTTCTATGGCTAACGCGTTTAGCAACAAAGTAAAGTAATTTACATGGCGTTATTCAATGACACGCAGGTCATGCAAAATAATAAAGACAACTCCTATGGCTCCTGCCGGTTGTCATACTCATCGACATGCAAGTCGTGATTCCTATTACAAGAATATGATCAATCTCATACATCACATATATCATTCATCACATCTTCTGGCCATATCACATCACATAGCACTTGCTGCAAAAACAAGTTAGACGTCCTCTAATTGTTGTTGCAAGTTTTTACGTGGTTTGTAGGTTTCTAGCAAGAACGTTTTCTTACCTACGGAAGACCACAACGTGATTTGCCAATTTCTATTTACCCTTCATAAGGACCCTTTTCATCGAATCCGTTCCGACTAAAGTAGGAGAGACAGACACCCGCTAGCCACCTTATGCAACTAGTGCATGTCAGTCGGTGGAACCTGTCTCACGTAAGCGTACGTGTAAGGTCGGTCCGGGCCGCTTCATCCTACAATGCCGCCGAAACAAGAAACGACTAGTAGCAGCAAGAAGAATTGGCAACATCAACGCCCACAACTTCTTTGTGTTCTACTCGTGCATAGTAACTACGCATAGGCCTCGCTCATGATGCCACTGTTGGGATTCGTAGCATAATTTTAAAATTTTCCTACGCTCACCAAGATGCATCTATGGAGTGTACTAGCAACGAGGGGAAAGGAGTGCATCTACATACCCTTGTAGATCGCGAGCGGAAGCGTTCCAATGAACGTGGATGACGGAGTCGTACTCGTCGTGATCCAAATCACCGATGACCAAGTGTCGAACGGACGGCACCTTCGCGTTCAACACACGTACGATGCAGCGACGTCTCCTCCTTCTTGATCCAGCAAGGGGGAAGGAGAGGTTGATGGAGATCCAACAGCACGACGGCGTGGTGGTGGATGTAGCGGGTCTCCGGCAGGGCTTCGCCGAGCTTCTGCGAGAGAGAGAGAGAGGTGTTGCAAGGGAGGAGGGAGGCGCCCAAGGCTGTTGGTTGCTGCCCTCCCTCCCCCCCCCCCTTTATATAGGCCCCCTGGGAGGGGGGCGCCAGCCAGATCCCATCTAGGGTGGGGGGCGGCGGCCAAAGGGGGGAAGGGGTGACTTGCCCCCCAAGGCAAGGGGAAAGCCCCCCACCCTAGGGTTCCCAACCCTAGGCGCATGGGGGGAGGCCCAAGGGGGGCGCCCCAGCCCACTAAGGGCTGGTTCCCTTCCACTTTCAGCCCATGGGGCCCTCCGGGATAGGTGGCCCCACCCGGTGGACCCCCGGGACCCTTCCGGTGGTCCCGGTACTATACCGGTAACCCCCGAAACTTTCCCGATGGCCGAAACTGGACTTCCTATATATAATTCTTCACCTCCGGACCATTCCGGAACCTCTCGTGACGTCCGGGATCTCATCCGGGACTCCGAACAACTTTCGGGTTTCCGCATACACATATCTCTACAACCCTAGCGTCACCGAACCTTAAGTGTGTAGACCCTACGGGTTCGGGAGACATGCAGACATGACCGAGACGCCTCTCCGGTCAATAACCAACAGCGGGATCTGGATACCCATGTTGGCTCCCACATGTTCCACGATGATCTCATCGGATGAACCACGGTGTCGAGGATTCAATCAATCCCGTATGCAATTCCCTTTGTCAATCGGTATGTTACTTGCCCGAGATTCGATCGTTGGTATCCCAATACCTTGTTCAATCTCGTTACCGGCAAGTCTCTTTACTCGTACCGCAATGCATGATCCCGTGACTAACGCCTTAGTCACATAGAGCTCATTATGATGATGCATTACCGAGTGGGCCCAGAGATACCTCTCCGTCACACGGAGTGACAAATCCCAGTCTCGATCCGTGCCAACCCAACAGACACTTTTGGAGATACCCGTAGTGCACCTTTATAGTCACCCAGTTACGTTGTGACGTTTGGCACACCCAAAGCACCCCTACGGTATCCGGGAGTTGCACGATCTCATGGTCTAAGGAAAAGATACTTGACATTGGAAAAGCTCTAGCAAACGAAACTACACGATCTTTTATGCTATGCTTAGGATTGGGTCTTGTCCATCACATCATTCTCCCAATGATGTGATCCCGTTATCAATGACATCCAATGTCCATAGTCAGGAAACCACGACTATCTGTTGATCAACGAGCTAGTCAACTAGAGGCTTACTAGGGACACGTTGTGGTCTATGTATTCACACATGTATTACGATTTCCGGACAATACAATTATAGCATGAATAATAGACAATTATCATGAACAAAGAAATATAATAATAACCATTTATTATTGCCTCTAGGGCATATTTCCAACAATTATCGAGGTGTAATATGGTGGAGGGGGGCACCGCACACGGCTAAGAGATCAATAGATCAATTGTTGTGTCTATGGGGTGCCCCCCTGCCCCCGTATATAAAGGAGCAAGGGGGGAGGCGGCCGGCCTAGGAGGAGGGCGCGCCAAGGCGGGGAGTCCTACTCCCACCAGGAGTAGGACACCTGCTTTCCTTGTTGGAGTAGGAGAAGGGAAGGGAGAAGGAAGGAAGGGGGCGCCCCCCCTCCCTAGTCCAATTCGGACTAGTCCATGGGGAGGGGTGCGGCCACCCTTTGGGGCCTTTCTCTCCTTTCCCGTATGGCCCATTAAGGCCCAATACGAATTCCCGTAACTCTCCGGTACTCCGAAAATACCCGAATCACTCGGAACCTTTCCGATGTCCGAATATAGTCGTCCAATATATCGATCTTTACGTCTCGACCATTTCGAGACTCCTCGTCATGTCCCCGATCTCATCCGGGACTCCGAACTCCTTCGGTACATCAAAAATCATAAACTCATAATAAAACTGTCATCGTAACGTTAAGCGTGCGGACCCTACGGGTTCGAGAACTATGTAGACATGACCGAGACACGTCTCCGGTCAATAACCAATAGCGGGACCTGGATGCCCATATTGGCTCCCACATATTCTACGAAGATCTTTATTGGTCAAACCGCATAACAACATACGTTGTTCCCTTTGTCATCTGTATGTTACTTGCCCGAGATTCGATCGTCGGTATCTTAATACCTAGTTCAATCTCGTTACCGGCAAGTCTCTTTACTCGTTCCGTAATACATCATCTCGCAACAAACTCATTAGTTGCAATGCTTGCAAGGCTTAAGTGATGTGCATTACCGAGAGGGCCCAGAGATACCTCTCCGACAATCGGAGTGACAAATCCTAATCTCGAAATACGCCAACCCAACAAGTACCTTCGGAGACACCTATAGAGCACCTTTATAATCACCCAGTTACGTTGTGACGTTTGGTAGCACACAAAGTGTTCCTCCGGTAAACGGGAGTTGCATAATCTCATAGTCATAGGAACATGTATAAGTCATGAAGAAAGCAATAGCAACATACTAAACGATCGAGTGCTAAGTTAACGGAATGGGTCAAGTCAATCACATCATTCTCCTAATGATGTGATCTCATTAATCAAATGACAACTCATGTCTATGGCTAGGAAACATAACCATCTTTGATCAACGAGGTAGTCAAGTAGAGGCATACTAGTGACACTCTGTTTGTCTATGTATTCACACATGTATCATGTTTCCGGTTAATACAATTCTAGCATGAATAATAAACATTTATCATGATATAAGGAAATAAATAATAACTTTATTATTGCCTCTAGGGCATATTTCCTTCATCACCCAGCTTGGGGGTTGTACATGGAGAACCCATCCCGTGGCTTGATACGGATGAACTCCTCTTCCTCTCCTTTGTATAAACCGTACAGTATTTTCGCTAAAGCAGCGACGGAGTCCGGACCTTTACGACCGCAGCGGGTGGCATCGTCTTCTCCATTGAAGTGCCACATAGGGTGCCCACGATATTGATGTGGCTGCACCCCCCGCATTATACATATGGACATAACCTCGACTATTGTCAATCATCATTTGGCCAGCGTTTGTATCCGGCCCATCAGGTAAAGGACCTCTCTGTTATCTTCCTCCTGGGGGCTCCGAGGGCGCCAGTTGCGGCGTTTCTTCAAAGGAGCGTTATTAAACTCAGGAAGGCCCATCCGAACAGGGTCCGGAAGGGGGACGTCCTCCATATAAAACCACTCCGAAGGCCAATCTTCGGACGTCTTCTTCGGAGTACCGGACATATATCCGGTCCTGGCGATGCGCCATATCTCGGCTCCGCCCACTTGATATATCGACCCCTCTTGTGTACGGGGTACGAGGCAGAACAGCCTCTTCCATAGCTCGAAATGAGCTTCGTAGCCCAGAACAACTCGCAAAAGGCGACATAGCCAGCGATGTGTAATATGGAGGCGGGAGTAAAATTGTGCAGCTGGAGGCTGTAGAACTCCAGGGGCCCGCGGAGGAATGGATGAATTGGAAATCCAAGCCCTCTTAATAAGTAAGGGACAAGGCATACCCGCTCCCCCTTGGATGGGTCGGGAAAGCTCTTCTCTTGCTCCCCGCCATTGTAGGTGGCAAGCCCGGCTCGAACGGGGACCATATACGCTGGAGGGAGAAATCCCTGGGTCTGTAACTCTACTAATTGACTGTGCGGGACGGAACACTTCTTCCAATTGCCGGGCTTAGGGCTACGGGAGCGAGAGGAGGAGCTGCGATGACCGGCCATGTTGGAATGGATTTTTTCCGGGCGCGCTCTGATGGATACTCGCCGCGGGAGGATGGTGTGATCTGGATCTGAGAATCCCCGTCTCTTTAATAGACGATTTACTCGCGTGGCTAGGGTGGCAAATGTAAAAATGCCCCGGCTTCTCGCATTCGCTCGACACATGGAAGATAGCCATTATTAGGCGCGGAAGCCAAAGAGTGCAACATTTATGGGAAGCCGGACACTACTCAACGGGTATTCAGAATTTGGAGAAGAACCCGCCTTGCAATGCCGAAGACAATCTACGCGCCGGACTCATCGCCATTGAAGCCTGGTTCGGGGGCTACTGAGGGAGTCCTGGATTAGGGCGTCCTCGGACAGCCGGACTATATCCTTTGGCCGGACTATTGGACTATGAAGATACAAGACTCAAGACTTCGACCCGTGTTCGGATGGGACTCTCCTTGGCGTGGAAGGCAAGCTTGGCGATGCGGATATGTAGATCTCCTCCCTTGTAACCGACTCTGTGTAACCCTAGCCCCCTCCGGGGTCTATATAAACCGGAGGGTTTAGTACGTAGGACAACAACAATCATACCATAGGCTAGCTTCTAGGGTTTAGCCTCTACGATCTTGTGGTAGATCAACTCTTGTAATACTCATATCATCAAGATCAATCAAGCAGGAAGTAGGGTATTACCTCCATCGAGAGGGCCCGAACCTAGGTAAACATTCTGTCCCCCGCCTCCTATTACCATCCACCTTAGACGCATAGTTCGGGACCCCCTACCCGAGATCCGCCGGTTTTGACACCGACATGTTGCCTCTTATTCTGGATTCTTTGCTGAAAGAGCAGGATCATATTGCCTCTTCATGTATGGACATGAAAATAATTACTAGGCAAGTGAGCATGAAAATTTGCATGAGGCAGTTGTATGGACATGAAAATGTGTCCAAAAAGTTTGGGGTCAAATGGGCAAAGATAAATAGCACTTGCTTCACAAAGTGCCATTTAGGACAGAATAGAAAAGGAATTATTTGAGCATGATGGGAAACATGGCAAGTGAAATATTTTGCCACATTTGAGGAAGATATGACCCAAAAAATTTATGAGAATTATTTGGAAATTTTAGGAGTGACAGAAATATAGGTTGCTTCAGAACCTAGGGCAATTGGGGTTATTCCTTAAATAGAAAAAGAATATTCCCTAGCAAAAGAATATTGGGGTTGGGCTAGGATGAAAATGGCAAGGTCGTGGGAAGGGTTTGAGGATGACAAGCCACTCTGGAAAGAAAGAAGAGGGCATCTTCTTCAGTTTCCTGACCACGGAAAAAGAAAACTCAAGCAAAAACCTCAGAAAATCAAAAGAAAAAGAAACGGCCAAAAATCAGGCTGTGACAACTCTTCCCCCCTTCAAGAAATCTCTTCCTCAAGATTTGGTTGCTCAGGGAACAAGTATGCATATACTGACTTAAGGAGACCGTTTCCAACTCGGGTATCCTTTTTTTCCTTTATTGACTGTTCCCATTAAATTCTTCATCTAACTTACCTGACTGGCTATGGAGTGGTTTGCTTCACTGTATCCATATCCTGACAGATCTTACCTCACATTTTTATGCTTATACTGGCTCCAATTCTTTTCATATCTGCTGACTTAGCTGAGTGTGATTTGTTATCATGACTGAAATATATGCCCGTCTCACAAATCTTAGAGTGATTTTCGATTGCTGTGGCTGTACTGACAAACTTCCATGAATTGGTGATCAGCTTTTTCCTGATGAACACCCAAGCTTTTACTCCTTGCATTGGGTTCCTCCACTAAATACGGGTTCTCTGGGTTCAAAGCACTGAGGTGAGTCATAACCGTTTTCTTGGCGGATTCTGACTTCTCGCAGGAGCTTCTGAATCATCTTGACTGACTCCACTGTCTTGAGTATCTGATTCGTACCAAATAGTTGGTTGTCACTTGTCGTGGCCATCATAGAGGGGTACGACCTTATATGATAATATCCGTAGACTTGACGGATGGTGGTTCTGGCAGGAGAATTTTGTTCATGACAGGCTGCCCTTTGATGCTTCACGTAAGTGAGGACACATGCCTCAAGACTGTTATTCATCATTCTGATTATTCATTCCGTCGGCATATCCATGGGGATAGTAGGCTATGGGATGCTTTACCATAGTTGTTGAAGTCAACTATTGGATTGACCTTTGGTCTGACTTGACAGACCCAGATATTCGATGCCGACAAATCTGAGCATATACTGTTAACTAAGCGGGTCTTTCCTTGATATGGGGTCCTTACCAAAATTGAGTAGACCCCCTTGATGAATATTCATGGCGATCAATAGTGACTTAGACTGGCCAGGGTATCTGCACCATGTGGGTCATGCAACAATTTTCATACCTGCATTGCCGACCTTGCTCCTTCATTACTGTGCTCTTATTCTGGATTCTTTGCTGAAAGAGCGGGATCATATTGCCTCTTCATGTATGGACATGAAAATAATCACTAGGCAAATGAGCATGACAATTTGCATGAGGCAGTTGTATGGACATGAAAATGTGTCCAAAAAGTTTGGGTCAAATGGGCAAAGATAAATAGCACTTGCTTCACAAAGTGCCATTTAGGACAGAATAGAAAAGGAATTATTTGAGCATGATGGGAAACATGGCAAGTGAAATATTTTGCCACATTTGAGGAAGATATGACCCAAACAATTTATGAGAATTATTTGGAAATTTTAGGAGTGACAGAAATATAGGTTGCTTCACAACCTAGGGCAATTGGGGTTATTCCTTAAATAGAAAAAGAATATTCCCTAGCAAAAGAATATTGGGGTTGGGCTAGGATGAAAATGGCAAGGTCTTGGGAAGGGTTTGAGGATGACAAGCCACTCTGGAAAGAAAGAAGAGGGCATCTTCTTCAGTTTCCAGACCACATAGCCACAGAAAAAGAAAACTCAAGAAAAAACCTCAGAAAATCAAAAGAAAAAGAAAGGGCCAAAAATCAAGCTATGACAGCCCACAAGCTCATAGGGCACGCCTGGTGAGCTTGTGGCTCACCCGTGGGCCTTCTGGCCTCCTCCCAAAGCTTCCTAGGTGTCTTTTGGTCTCAGAAAAACCATCAAAAAGTTCCGTTCCGTTTGGTATTGATTTTCTGTAAAAGACAAAACAAGGAAAAAACAGTAACTAGCACTGGGCACTAGGTTAATAGGTTAGTCCCAAAAAATGATACAAAATAGTATAATAATGCATATAAAACATCCAAGATGGATAATATAATAGCATGGAACAATAAAAAATTATAGATACGTTGGAGACGTATCATCTCCCCCACCCAAACAGTTTGGATGTTACACTTGAAACTCTTTGGCCCACCCCTTTTACGACTGCCAGCCCACATGCGATGTGGTAAGTGCTCCCTTCCAGGCCATCTTTATGCCAGGTGCAATGACCCTTGGGCTCCAAGACTCTGCTGGAAATTAAAGGCCCATTCCGGGAAGACCCATTTAGAAAAGGTGGCCTTGACTGATATGCGCTCCGATTTTTCCTCATGATAATAAAGATAATATGGCACCCACCATTCAGGATCACCCTGAGGATTCATCTGCCTTAATTTGCAAAGGGGTATTTGTTAGAACATTTTGATAAACCAGATTTCTCCCATCTCAACAGCTCACCTTCCTTGGGAACCATGATTCTCTAGTCCAAAGCAAGCATAGTATGGTCAAATCAGGGACTCAGCGCCACCAGATCAATCAAAACCACTTCATTAACTCACCTACCAACTTACCAGCCTACCCATTCAAATGCCTGTCGACAGCCAGATGCATCTTCTGTGGTTTCACAGGCCATGTGGCATCATCCTTGGTCCTACCACGCTCGCCGCTTGGTCTGGGTACCCAAGTCTCGGTCCAGTGCTGCCGATTCGCATTCTTCCATTGTGCCCTCCCATGCTCTGCCCTCAAAACCACCTTCCACCATGACCATGGTGAACTTCCCCCTCAACGTCATCCCCTACCTCCCGCGGGGCATGACGGTCAAGATTTGGGCCGGCTGATCAGAAGGTGCGAGATGATATGGTGGTTAGCTTGATTCCGCCTCTTCGTCATGACTTTCTGGCCACTGCAGAGGCCAACCGCTTCGTTCCTCACCACCACAAGGTAGAGTTGTGCCACATTGTTGAAGGTTTGTTGCATGAGTATCATTATTTCCCCACTGAAGTAGATGACCATCCTCTGGGCATAGGAATTTTTGGATTTGTGGACTCTACGGTTTGAGATGTTGTTACTGGTACTACTTTTGAATTATATGAGGATGAAGTTGAAGGACACACTATTATATCTTTTGTGTCGCATGATGCTGCTTTGAACATGAGGCTTACCACATATGGTCATGAGATTTGGCTTTTGTATGTTGGATTCCCATACGATTATCAAACCCAACATTACATACATAAGGCTGTAGTTAAGTTTGGTACCTTGGCCGACTTGAATAATCCTAGAGGTGACAGGAAAATTGTTCTAATCAAAACAAGAGTGATCAGTCTGCATCTTGTTCCAAAGAGTATTGTGATGCGGCAGCTGGGAGGACCACGTCACTGTTGGGCTGTTGCTGTCACCATGCTGCGCAGCAGTGATTGGAATGCACATCTACCTGAGGTTCCTCCGGCTGGGGAAGACCCGCCGCCGGTGGACGAAATCCCTCACCCACTCCACAGTGAGGGCCTGACTGCAGAACAATTATACCAACAGCAGCTGCATAACTGGATGTCCCAAAATGTTGCTGCAGATGCTACCAATTAGGGTAATGCTGATAAGGTGGTGGTGGACCAAGGGATGGACATTCAGTTTCAACCAGTTTGGGGAGATTGGCCCCCCTCTCCCCCTCAGGCACCCCCAGTTCTGTATAACTTCCAAGAGTGGCTTGCTTTTGAGGGGCTACAGGTGCATCATGGTATTCTTCCACCCAACGATATTCTGGACAGTCCAGGCATGGTGTGGAATGAATCTATCTCTGCACAAGGAAGTTCTGCCTCTAGTGATACTCTGTCAGACACTTATGTGCTTGTCCTAGTCAACTTGCTCAATCAACTTTGGATGGTAGGAAGTTCAAATGCTGCTCCCCTTGCTCCACTAGTCAATTCAGTCAATGCCTCCCTATCAATCTCCAATGATGGTATGCAATTGGTTGTGTCCTCTCTAGGGAACTCTATCCCTACCTTGCTGCTGAACCAATGCATCCCTATGCTTAGGCTGAACTCTTTCTTGGGAACTGCTATAATGCCCATTGTTGCTTATTATGGGCCCTGGAGCTCTGGCTATGGCTTCAGAGAGCAGAAGGTGGAACTTCAAGTTAATCTCAGCGAGAAGGATGGTTGCTTTATGGTGGAATCATTCACTAAGACCACCACACATGGCTCCTCTTCTGCTACAATTAAGGAATTGTCGGTGTTTTATCTGACGGATGTAGCACCTGCTGAAGATGGACCACTCACTGGCACGCCTCGGTCCTAAGCAAACGGTTTTTAACCCCTTTCCGCGACGGCATTTGGAACCGTCGCCAAGTGAGTGTGGGCGATAGGGGGGTCCTTCCCACACGACCCAGAAATCGTCGGGGATAGGCCCTCCTGGGACCCAGGCTGGGGCCGTGTGCGATCGGGCAAGGCATCAGAACCCAATCATTTCCGTAGGTATGTACATCTCACACGGTAATCCGAGAAAAACATTTCCGTAGGTATGTACATCCCACACGGTGAATCCCAGAAAAACATTTCCGTTCGTATGTATATCACACACAGTCAATCCAAGGAATACGTTTCCGTTCTTATGTACATCCCACACAGTCAATCCAGGGAAAACGTTTCCGTTCGGACGTACATCCCACACAGTTTTATGTGTAGGCTCGTGTGTGAAAGGTGTAACTATCACACACTGCCTCCCTTGGTTAACTATTTGCTTTTATCAACTATATCACACACGATTTGATGAAGAAAACTATGTGGCATTGGGCTATCCATCGCAAGCGCTTTTACTGCTAGAACTGTTTGCAAAGGTCCATGACACATTTAGCAGGTTTATTAGTTTACAATTAATAATTCCAGTATTACGCAAATTCACATTTCATATCTAACAGCTGTTTGCCAATTTCATATCAGGCACATAAATATATTATAACATCACAGTACGGTAGCTACATGAAAACAACACAGTACAACATATAGCTAGTTCAACTTCATAAGAACAATATATTCATTTCCCTAATCGAGATCGTCCAGGCTCATCTTATCCACCTCTGCTTTCAGTTCAGTAAGAACCCGTTTTGCACGGGCCAACTGGGAAAGTGCCTCCTCCTTCGCCAACGCCATCTTAGCAAAGTCTGATTTAAAAAATCTGAGCTCATTCTCCACCTTCAATTTTTTATCCTGCATCTTGAAATATGCTTCAGCGTTGACAACAGTTTCTCTAAGCCTACGTGTGTTCTCTTCCTCATACATGATCTAGAGCTTCGCTAGGCACATCTTCAAAGACTATGGCCACTCTTGATCAACCCACTCCAAGTAAGAACACTTCCGTTCATCCTATAATATTTAAAACTAGATTAGTAACATTTGTAGGGGAAATGGGTTTATAGCAACATAGAAAATAAGCAATGGTTATTTTGAAAAACTGAAGAAACATGTTAGTTATGACATATCTTCTCAAAAAGATATTTGTGCAAATGAAATAATTGGTACTGAGACAACAACCAAATTCTGGAACATCAGAAGCTATAATTAACTACAACGACGCTACAAGTTCTTACTCATGTACAATAAATAACAAATTGAACATTTTATGAGGAAGGTAAATATAACTGCAACAGCATAGCGACAGTGTTTGGATGACAGCAAATTGATACTAACAGGTGTGTACATGCACAAATTTAGTAACATAGAACTAATAGCACTATGTATGCCAAAACTGGGGTAAAGACAACTGTTGCTACATCTCGCACTGGTGCCCTGCACTGGCGAGCCGATGCAGCGGAAAAAAAATCAGGGACCCGGACTCTGGAGCACGTAGTTGCTCCGATGCCCAGTTCCTTCGTTCCATAAAGATTTAGTATTTTACTACTTGGCTGCTCGGATGTGTGGACCAAAGTTGGCTGCACAAACTGCTGAAGCGGTGCCAAATAATTTTCTAATGGCACCGCTGATGAGATGGCAACAATTTAAGATACTAGGTACAAACTGTGACACTGTCTTAGGATGCATTTGGTTGAAGGTGTGGTATGAATGGATTGGGACCGTGACAGTGTCTGAATCACATCTAACAAATGATTTGTAACAACGGTAGAGGGTCTAACCTTCTCTGCACATGCCAGAAACTTCCTCCCACTGTACACAGAATCAAACGCTACTACCTTCACGCATGGAGATTGATGGTGACAATGAGTAGATAGATCTTCAGCCACCCCGCTCCATTCGTTGCCACTGATGGTCCTAGGGAGATACAAGAGGAAGAAATGACTCAAATCGACCGCCGGGTAAAAATCCTTCATTCCAAGTCATAGCCCGAGAGAGAGAAGAGAGGCATACCCGGGTGGTGAAGGAGTAGTCGCCGGAGGAGTAACCACTGGAGAGGTCCTTGAAGAAGACCATGGCGACCCTGGCAGTAGGATGCGAGACGGCGAGAGTGAGGAAGCGGCTATAACTTAGCAAGGAAGGAAGGAAGGAAGGAGGAAACAGGGGAAATGTGACTTGTGGTCGAGGAGAAAAGGGGGTGGGGAAGGGGGGAAGGGGGCGGGGGTAGATATTTTGGCGGTAGGCCAAAATTTTGGAAATGTGGAGGGAAACTTTGCGCGAGGTGCCGACGGACCATTCACTTTGAAGGATTGTGTGCATCACAAACGATTCTTCTGCTTTACGCGCATGGGATGAGTTTGATAATTCAAATTTTGGTGGAAATTTCCCCGGGTACGTCATTGCATAATTTAACATCGCTTGCTAATTTGGGCGCACAAAAGAGTGTACAGCTGGCAGACCACACTTACTGAATCGAGCAATTTTAGTAATTAAACAGAGCCAGTTGACCTAAACATTGCTCTAACAAAAGACCAACATTAAAAACAAAGCCTAAGTACGCATAATTTTAACAAATCCGCCACCGCGCCGGCCTATGCATCGCCGGTGTGAGATGAGGCGTCTATGACTTGTCCTGGCGACATGCCGCCGTTGGTGGACTCTGCGTCCCCCCTGCTGAAGTCGACCGAGTCCTCATCCTCGTCCTCGTCCTTGGCGCCGCCCTCAAGGTTGTAGTACTCGTAGTAGTGGCTGCGCCAGAGCTCGCGTTGGTACTCCAATGCCGATTCATCGACGCACAAACTCTTCTCTACCTCGACCTCCGCCACGCGCAACTCCTCCTCCCGGCGCTCCTCGATCTCCGCCGCCTCCTGCATCTCTAGCTCCCGCTCGGCGACCTCATGAGGAAGCAGGTGCTCCATGGCCCCCGTCGCCTTTTCAGACGTGGGTTGCATGATGGAGTCTAAGGTGGCCTAGAATATCTTGGCGCGTGCATCCTTGATCTTGGCGTGGATGGCCTCGACCCGGGCCAGGGCGACATCAGCGGCACGGACGGCAGCTCGAGCGCTCTCGGTGTTTGCAGCCGCCGTCGCAGCAGCAGCTGCAGCCATCTCGGCTGTTGCAGCTGCCCTGTCGGCTGCCGCAGACGCCCTCTCGGCGGAAGCGGCCACGCTCAATGTGGATGCGGCGGCACTCTCGGCGTAGGCGGCCGCGCTCTTGGCACAGGCGGCGGCGCTCGATGGGGACGCGTCCATCGTAAGGGCCTTCACGAAGCGTTTCCACGATGTCATCTTTGCAAGAAGGGGGTGCGGGAACGGGGATCGGGATTCGTGGATTCGGTGGTTGTCGGCACTAGATCAGACGAGCCGACGAAGCTTAAGGAAGGAGACTTAAATAGACCCAAATATTTTCATCGCAAACGGTTCCTAGAATGCAACTGTGTGTGATGTTGTAGATATTTTTTATTAGCTGTGAAAGACGAATTTGGAGTAAAGTGCCAACGGATGGTGTTTTAAATGAACGAGAAATTTTGTAGTACTAATACAACTGTCATGTCAAATTTTTGAAAATTTCAGGGGTCATTTGACCTTTTAAGACATTTAAGTGATTTTCTAGCCATTTAATGACCGTAATTGAAATTTGAACTACATGTACATGCAACAGCTAACCATAATGGTTTGAAAACTCATATTTCGTGTACTTGTGTGCAATTTAATTCCATGTCCAGTAAATTGGAAGGAATTTTCAAACATATTGGTCTAACGGCTATGAAACAATTAAGCAAGGAGTGACATGGCATTTTAATTCCAAAAAATAAAATAAAAATCAGAAACACATGAAACCTTGGTTGATGTAATGTCATGCCACCAAGATGATGTGCTAAAACAATTGGCATGTTTGATGAAAGTTTGGACACACACCCCTCACAAACCGGAGCAACTCACTGGAAGGATCGTGGTTCCGAGAGGGAACAATGCATGTTTGATGACAAATGGGAGATAGCTTCCTCTTACAGCCTTCAATTTTGTTTGTACGCCTAATGTGCACTACTACAACTGTAAATGTGAAATTTTTGAAGATTCTAGGGGTCATTTGACCTTTTAAAAACATTTAATTGATTTTCTAGCCATTTAAAGACCGTAATTCAAATTTGAACTACATCCACATGCAAGCCTAACCAAAACGGTTTGAAAAATTATATTTGTGTACTTGTGTGCGAGTTAATTCCATGTGCAGTAAACTAGAAGGAATTTTCAAACATATTTGTCTCACGACATGGACACATGCATGCATACATTTTAATTCCAAAAAAAATCAGAACACATGAAACCTTGGTTGATGTAATGTCATGCCACCAAGATGATGTGGTAAAGAAATTGGCATGTTTGACGAAAGTTTGGACACACACCCCTCACAAACAGGAGCAACTCACTAGAAGGCTCGTGGTTCCGAGAGGGAACAATGCATGTTTGATGACGAACGGGAGATAGCTTCCTCTTACGGCCTTCAATTTTTTTTCTACGTCTAACATGCACTACTACAACTGTAATGTGAAATTTTGGAAAATTCTAGGGGTCATTTGACCTTTCAAAGACATTTAAGTGATTTTCTAACCATTTAATGACCGTAATTCAAATTTGAACTACATCTACATGCAACGTCTAACCAAAATGGTTTGAAAAATCATATATGTGTACTTGTGTGCAAGTTAATTCCATGTGCAGTAAATTAGGAGGAATTTTCAAACATATTGGTCTCACGACATGGATACATGCATACGTATGCATGGAGTGACATGGCATTTTAATTCCAACAAGTAAAAAAATGATCAGAAAAACATGAAACCTTGGTTGATGTAATGTCATGCCACCAAGATGATGTGGTCAAGAAATTGGCATTTTGACGAACGTTTGGACACACACCCCTCACAAACCGGAGCAACTCGCTAGAAGGTTCGTGGTTCCAAGAGGGAACAATGCATGTTTGATGACGAAAGGGAGATAGCTTCCTCTTAAGGCCTTCAAATTTTTTCCTATGTTTGACGTGCACTAATACAACTGTCATGTGAAAATTTGGAAAATTAAGGGGTCATTTGACCTTTTAAAGACATTTAAGTGATTTTCTAACCATTTAATGACCGTAATTCAAATTTGAACTACATCTACATGCAACGCCTAACCATAACGGTTTGAAAAATCATATTTTTGTGTACTTGTGTGCTAGCTAATTCCATGTGCAGTAAATTAGAAGGAATTTTCAAACATATTGGTCTCAAGGCATGGGCACATGCATGGAGTGCCATGGAATTTAATTTCCAAAAAATAAAAAACTGATCAGAAAAACATGAAACCTTGCTTGATTTAATGTCATGCCACCAAGATGATGTGGTAAAGAAATTGGCATGTTTGACGAACGTTTGGACACACACCCCTCACAAACCTAAGCAACTCGCTAGAAGGTTCGTGGTTCCGAGATGGAACAATGCATGTTTGATGACGAACGGGAAATAGCTTCCTCTTACGGCCTTCAAATTTTTTCCTACGTTTAACATGCACTAATACAACTGTCATGTAAAAGTTTGGAAAATTTCAGGGGTCATTTGACCTTTTAAAGACATTTAAGTGATTTTCTAACCATTTAATGACCGTAATTCAAATTTGAACTACATCTACATGCAACGCCTAACCATAACGGTTTGAAAAATCATATTTTTGTGTACTTGTGTGCGAGTTAATTCCATGTGCAGTAAATTAGAAGGAATTTTCAAACATATTGGTCTCAAGGCATGGGCACATGCATGGAGTGCATGCCATGGCATTTTAATTCCAAAAAATTAAAAAATGATCAGAAAAACATGAAACCTTGCTTGATTTAATGTCATGCCACCAAGATGATGTGGTAAAAAAATTGGCCGGTTTGAAGAAAGTTTTGACACGCACCCCACACAAACCGGAGCAACTCGCTAGAAGGTTCGTGGTTCCGAGAGGGAACAATGCATGTTTGATGACGAACGGGAGATAGCTTCCTCTTACGGCCTTCAATTTTTTTCCTACGTTTAACGTGCACTAATACAACTGTCATGTAAAAATTTGGGAAATTTCAGGGGTCATTTGACCTTTTAAAGACTTTTAAGTGATTTTCTAACCATTTAATGACCGTAATTAAAATTTGAACTACATCTACATGCAACGCCTAACCATAACGGTTTGAAAAATCATATTTTTGTGTACTTGTGTGCGAGTTAATTCCATGTGCAGTAAATTAGAAAGAATTTTAAAACATATTGGTCTCAAGGCATGGGCACATGCATGGAGTGCATGCCATGGCATTTTAATTCCAAAAAATTTAAAAATGATCAGAAAAACATGAAGCCTTGCTTGATTTAATGTCATGCCACCAAGATGATGTGGTAAAAAATGGGATTTTTACATTTGTGCCCCTGGTTCCTTAGCTCTACTCATTCATCCCCGCGCTCTTAACTTTTGCTCAGTTTTCCCCACTCCCTTGCCAGAAACCCTCATAACTGGGCACAACGGACGTTGCCGTCGGGTCAAAGACTAGTGGGGCCACGCTGGACTGTGCCGCGTTGGGTGGTGTCGCTGTTCGACCATTGGGCCGTGGTTTCGTTGGGTCGTCCCTTGCATTAAACGTCTGCGCGCGCCGCCAGGACAAAAGCCTGCTATGCATGCACCCAGCAAACCCTACCTGCATGCGTCGATCGAGCCTTCATGCACCGATGCTAATATGTAGCTTAAATAGCCGTAGTGCTACGTGTTATTTGGCCGTGTCAATAACGGTGTCAAATGTGAAGTTAGTAGCCCGTTTTCAAACCCACCGCAGCATCAGGAGTGTACACGCATGGGAAACGGTGGTTTGAAAAGAAGAAGAAAAAGAAGCTAATTGCACGCGTGGGAATCCGTGGTCATACCCTATATTATATGAACAAAAAGAGACAATTTTTGAAGAGCTTGTGGCCATTTTGAATGATAAAAATAAATTTGGCCCTTAAAAATTTGGTCATTTTGCATGATAAAAAGAGATAGAGGGCTTGTGGCCATTATACAAATGCAAAATGACCCTTTTTTGATAGTTTGTGGCCATTTTACATGATAAAATAAATTTAGCCCTTATAAATTTGGTCATTTTACATTTGTATAGAACAAAAAGAACGATGCAAGCAAACGATGCAAAAATATAGAGCCAGCACGTTCAGAAAAAATAGAGCAAACGATGCAAAAAAATGACGCAATTCGACGGCCCAGAGCTTGGTTTCCTTTTGGGCCCAATAACAACGTTTTTTCACGGAGTCAGTGGTGGGCGAGCAGCCGAGCACAACCAATAGCATCGCCCCTCGTAGATCGCCCCACGATCCAATGATGCGGAGCCGTCCTTGTGATCCAACGGCGCGGAGCCTGCACACAGCCAGCCCACCTAGTTCCTTCTAGAAGGCCAGATCTGAGGGTTGTGGCTTGGCGCGAGGGTATGATCGGACGGCTGACGTTGGGAGCTAGGGTTAGGCAAAACCCCCGGGGTTTAGAGGGGTTTTGAGCTGGTCAACGGGGTTTCGAAGGCTTTGACTGAGCATAACTAATTTTTTAAAAATTGAAAAAATATGAAACCTTCCCTGTTCGTCGTTTTATAAGACAAACTAACAAGGAAAAATACTAAACTTGGTCTATGGTCATTTTCATAAAAAAAACCCTAGCTGGCACGATCGAGGTCAAATGAGCACCATTAATTTCAAAAAAATATAAAACCTACGCACAATGTTGTCTTATGTGACATGTTACCAACCAAAAATCATAAACTTGCTCTATGGTCATTTTCATGAGAAAACCTTCACACATATGAGCTATCATGTACATGATTTCATAGAGTTCAAGGAGAGGAGGTGGTGTTACCTTCTATTTTTGAAAAATAAAAAAAAAATCAAAAAATAGTGAGACTTCGAATCTACACTATGGAAAGTGAATATGTGTTAATAAAAAAACATTTGGCTCATTTAGAGTAGGTTCAAAAAAAACTTGATTACAAATGGGCTGTTTACCCTAGCCTGGGAGCTCATTTGGAGCACATTTTCTCAAATTCAAATTTATTTGACCTCCTCTAAATCACTTCAAATTTGCGCCCAAATGCGTCGGCGCGGACGTCGAACGGACGCAACCCGCGCCTTCTCGCTGTCCGCCGCGTCCCCACCTAGCGGCCGCCCACTCGCGGTCAGCTTAATTTATGACCACGGGCCCACGCTTCAGCGACGGCGGTCGCCCTTTTTTAAGCCGACCGTGCGGCAGGGCCATCCTCATCCAAACTCGCCGTCCCCATCTAGGCAAGCTCGCTCCCCCGTCGCCAGAAAACCCTAGCAAAAACCCTAGCCAACCCTAGCCAAATGGGGCTCTTCTCCGGCGCCGGCAGCAGCAAGTCCAAGAGCAAGGCCCCCGCTGTCCCTTTCCCCTCTGAGTTCGTACCGCCTCCGCCGGCTCGCCGGTTGAGGGTGCGAGTGAGCGTGCCAAGGCACCAGGCGGAGTGGCACTGGCAGCACCGCGTTCCTCTGCCGTACCCCGACGTCACCCTGCCGCACGACTGGCATCTGGATCCAGAGAGGATCCCAGTGTCGGCGGCGCCGCGGTCGACTAGGGCGCACGCGGAGGAGGTGCGGCCCCGGGGGGCAATGCTGACACCAAAGCAGCGCCACGACGCCACCTACGCCACCACTCGCCTAACTGGGCGAGGTGGTTCGCCTTCGAGCACGAGGAGGCGAGGCGACGCGGCGTGCGGGAGGTCGACCGCAGCGTGCCACCGCCCCCGCTCGTCGTCCGGGAGGAAGACCAAGCGGTGGAGGCCGCCTACCAGGCAGCCCTTGAGGCAGTCTACCGCGAGAGCGAGGAGGACGAGCGGCGCAGGGTGGAGGCGGTGGAGGAAGAGGAGGCTCGCTACGAGGCGGCCATGGCGTAGGCCCTCGCACTCTCCGCAGCCGGCGATTGCGTCGTGCCACCGGTGGCCCCGCTGTCCCCTCCCCGACGGCTCGTTAAGGCCGACCCGGAGCCGCAGCCGGAGCCCGAGCCGGAGCCGGAGCCCATTGCGCGCTTCTCCTTGACGGGAGTGGTGCGCGAGTGGGTGTCCGCGCCACCGGTTTGGGTGGGGGCGACCCTGGAGCAGGAGGCAGCGTACCTCGAGATGTGGCGCCAGCGACGGCTCGCCGAGGAGCGCCGTCGCGGCGAGTATGAGGAGATGCTCGAGCGCGACCTCGAGGAGGAGGTGCGCCAAGCCGCGGCTGCACAGGCGGCCGCACAGCCCCCCGCGCCGGCACTGCCCCTGCCGGAACAGCTGCCCGCGGCCGACATCGCCGCCGCCTGGAACACGACGTTCCCCTGGGCCGGCCTTGCGCTGACGCTCATCGACCTCACCCACCCCGAGGACAACAACGACAACGACGCCTAGGGCGCGCTGGGTAGCGCGCCGCCTCATAGTTAGGTTGTTTTTAATTTCTTTTAATGCTAATATGGATGCGTGGACTCTCGGCGGCCTTCCTAAGGCTGGCTTTAATGTTTACTTAAGTTGTTTCTATTTTGTCGGCGTCATTAAAATGGGTCGGGCCAGCGTTGGGTGCACGAGCCGACCCAAACGCGTTGGGCGCAATGAGGGGATTTGGGGAAAATGGTAGGGGCGATGGAGGTGGTTGCCCTCTTTATATGATGTGCTACCCCACGACCGCGGTCTTGCATGCGCCCACGTATATGCGGCCCCACTCGTTTGCTAACAGTCAAAGCCTTTGACCCGACGGCAACGTCTGTTGTGCCTAGTTATGAGGGTTTCTGGCAAGGGAGTGGGGAAAAGTGAGCAAAAGTTAACAGAGTGGGGATGAATGAGTAGAGCTAAGGAACTAGGGGCACAAAAATAAAAATCCCTAAAAAATTGGCCTGTTTGACGAAAGTTTGGACACACACCCTTCACAAACCGGAGCAACTCACTAGAAGGTTCGTGGTTCCGAGAGGGAACAATGCATGTTTGATGACGGACGGGAGATAGCTTCCTCTTACGGCTTTCAATTTTTTTCCTACGTTTAACGTGCACTAATACAACTGTCATGTGAAAATTTTGAAAATTTCAGGGGTCATTTGATCTTTTAAAGACATTTAAGTGATTTTCTAACCATTTAATGACCGTAATTAAAATTTGAACTACATCTACATGCAACGCCTAACCCAAACGGTTTTAAATCATATTTTTGTGTACTTGTGTGCGAGTTAAAAAATCATCAAACGATGTAAATATCTGGTGTTCAAAAAAGAAAATGTAAAGATCTGGCAAGACAACCGGCCTCCACATGATTGGCACTCTATCTCGTGGCTCGAGGTTTGGTAGGTGATTGGCGAGGATCATTAATCAGATATGATTCTGTATTGGAAACGTCAGCCATTATGTTCACACACGGATTTTGCTGCGGGAATCATGTGTAATTCAAACTAAAGTACACGTAAATTCCGGCGACTGGCATGTGTACTGTCCTCGTCGATCTAGATTCCGGCCGCCAATAAATACTACCTTGCTCACGTCGTCCCGCCTGCATTCTCATCTACATCCTCCCCTCGCTCGCCCTCTCTCTCTCTCTCTCAAATCTCTGCCATGGTGCCGCCGGTCTGCCCACGCGCCGACGAGGAGTCGCCGCCCCCCGAGGACGCTCACTCGATTAGCAGCGACGATGACCCCTACGCGCCGCCTGACGAGGTTGCGCCGGAACCCCCAACGTTGGATTGGTTTTGGGGCCAGTACAATCTTTGTCTGTGGAAGTCGCTGCCGCCGGCTGAGAAAGCCAGGCAAGTGGCGTTCAAGAAGGAGATGGCGGAGGAGGAAGCCAGGTACCAGGCGGCCTGTGAAGCCCGTGATGCCGCGTGGAAAAAGGAGGCGGCGGAGCTTTGGGGGCAGGCGCGTCGTCGTGCCGAGGAGGTGTACGAAGACGGGTACTTCGCGAGGAAGGTCATAGGCGCTGGGCGCCTCGTCACTGCGTCGAGGTGGGCCGATAAGCTCCAGCGTGCCACCTTCGAGGAGCTCCGGTGGGCTCCCAACGAAATGGCAAGATTGGTCGCGCGCATCCGCCAACAAGAGACAGATCGGTACGTCAAGCGCTGCGAGGCGGAGGAGTCGGAGTACTACCTCCGCACTGGGAAGATGCCGTGCACCAGGGAGCTGCTGGCGAGGGGCTGCCGGGATACTGGCCCCAAGGGGGATTATTAGTTTTAGTATTGTTCGTTTTCAATTTTATGCATTGTACCTAGTAGTTAAGTATCATCACGTATATGTGATTATATTATATATATATATATATATATATATATATATATATATATTCTGTGATGAACTAATGAACAATTAATATATATATATACATATATTAAGAATTCCATTTTCTATCTGTTTTTGTATACTAATTTGAATCTAGATGTTATCATCCACATATACAGAATGGAAAGTGTATACACACACATTGGAACAGAACATATAAGAATGGAAAACAGAGTACACACATTGAAACAGAGCAATAAACAGAGCAATACTATGATTATTGTGAATACATAGCTATCCACGTCGAAACGACTTTTCAAAATAAAACGCGTCCATGAGACCATGACCAGCAGCCCTTGCCTAGGGTAGCTCTTGGCTCTGCCTGAACTCGTGCAGGCGTTCGTCCAAGCGGTCGACACGCTCGCGGTACATCTGGAGCGCGATCTCGAGCTCCAAGTTGGCTATTTCATTGCAGATCACCAGCTTGAGGATGCGACGGCCATGTTCCTCTACTGCGCCCGGGTGGAGACCTGGGCCAAGGAGGCGGTCGAGCCTACCGACCAGCGCATTGGCATCTGGCGGGCCGCGGACAAGGCAAACGGCGGCGCCCATGCGAACGGCACGGCGGGCGTCCAGTGCAAGTACGGCGCGGCCGGCCTCTGATGCAAGTATAGCGCTGAGGGCCTCTGCCCACTCCTGGCAAGGAATGGGGGTACTGACGCGACATGTACTCAGCTGCGACGCCGTGTCGACAGCAGGCAAGCGCCGGTGGATCCGCTCTCGCTGTGCGGCGCGCCGCGCCTCTCGCTCTGCGGCACTCCAACAGTCTCGCCATGCGGCGAGCCGCAGCCTATCGGCGCGGATGCGCCTAGCTTGCTCTGCGGCACCATCGATCATGTTGTGCTGCGAGCTGCAGCCTATCGGCGCTGACATGCCTATCTTGATCCGCGGTGCTCAAGCGCCATGCGCCAAAGGTCTGCTCAAACCTGGCGATGACGTGCATCACGATGTCGTCCATCGCGTTGCCGGGGAGTGCCTCGGCCTCGACGGGTCGTGGCGCCTGCTCGTTTTTCTTATCGACGAGGTTGATGGCAAAGACGACGCTTTGGTGGGTTGGCATGCTCACACCGCCTATGCGCAATATAGCAGGGTGGCGGGAAACAGGTGAGGAAATGGCGGGAAATGGTGGCGTGTTCATAAAACGCCATCAATTAATGGAAACTTACCATAGAAGGAACATCGAGCTAGCACAAGAAGTAGATGATGATCAGATGAACACGGACCACACTAGGGAACCCGTCGGTGATGAATTCATCAATCCCAAACGGTTGAATACTAGCAAGCGTTTGCCCACAACACACACGGCCTATTCCATCACAAATAGGTCGGATGGATCAACTGTATGCCACGTATCGCACATTGTCAAAAAGTAATGCGGTAGACCTTCTTTAACATGTGTTAAAAAATAAAAAAAAATAAAAAACAAGGACCTCAAGGTTAAATTAGCTGAGGGAATGGGTCATTTTGGTCATTTGACCGAAATGACCCATCCTATCAGTTAATTTGACATCAACACAACTTTCCATCCAGTCACCCATCTGATGGCTGCTCCAGCCTGAGCACACTTAACTTGATAGTTTTCTTACATGAGCTACTGGTGGAACAACTAGTCCTTGCTGATAGGAATACCTCTTCGCATCCTTACGCCGTATCCGGATGACCGATCGTCCCCCAATGGCCAATGGATGTTGTGTATACAGAGCATATCACATACGTCTTATTAGAAGTAATCGTCTGTGTTTTTATCGGTCTTCGCACACATTTCTGATTACAGACCTGTTTGCCGTGTATCACACACATCTTGTTATATTGAACCGTTTATGTTATCTTGCCTAATCACAAACAGTTCATCCGAGTGAACCATATGATGTACATCGCACACACCTTGATTGGGCTGATCGTTTCTTTTGTGTTACCTAATCACAAACAGTTCATCCGACTGAATCCTATGTTGTACATCGCACACACCTTCATCTGGCTGCCCATTTCTTTTGTTCCTCCTCATCGCAAATAGTTAATTGAGCTAAACCGTATGCCTGCATCGCACACGCAACTAAAATCTAAACCGTGTTTGATGCATCCTCCATCGCAAACGTTTTGCACCTTTTTTATGGTTATTTTACACCACCGTTTGCGATTATGGCATCGCACACAGTTTCGTCGAAGAGTCTCTGATCGTAGTGTCGCGTTAGCAGCAACCTGCAGTAGTGACTGGAGCTGACCGAATCATACACCACACTAATTATGGCTGCTACCTCAGGTCCAAACATGTTGCTTGATGGCCCACAAGAAGCAACAAACATCGTTGTTGGAGGGTCTGTGTCTGCTGTCTCTGAACCTGCTATTCAATCTCATCTTGAAGGAAAGGTTGTTGTTCCCGAATCTTCACAGAAGTGCCCAAGAAAACAAGTATGATGGTTTTAGGGTCCCTCCGGTGTCAGACAGCAAGCCCAAAACATTCAATGTTAAGTCGAGAAGGTTGCCCTTTGCACCTTCTTCGGTCAGAATTTCTGAACTTCCTCGCGACACTACAGCTTCTGAGGAGGTGGCTACTGAGGATGCGCCTCCCCCTCCAACACCCGTCCCAATGATCCAGTTGATCGGCACCAACATGTGTGGCATTCTGGCTGAGGAGCTCTCTGAAGAGGCTCTACTCGCTTCCAATGTTGTTGAGCCTCCCACATCTGCTCCTTAATTATCGTTTTAATTTCTTCCTATGGGTCTTTTGGTTAATTGGAACGTTCTTAGCTAGAATGTCCGTGGCTTTAATTTGGGTGATAAACAACTAGCACTCTCGAATGCGATCACATCTAGTGGATGTGCGGTTATTTGCTTGCAGGAAAGAAAAAAGACATCTTTTGATCTCGTGTTCATTAAATCTTGTTGTCCCCGCCGCTTTGATCAATTTGCCTATGTTCCTTCACAAGGGGATTCAGGGGGAATTGCTACCATCTAGAATAGCTCCATCTTTTTAGCCAATATTATTGCTTCTGAAGATTTCGCTCTAGTAACTAGATTTAAATCGACTTAATCTGCACAACAGTGGACCTTACTGAATGTTTATGGCCCCTGCCAGGGTGAACGACATCTCAATTTTGTTAATTGGCTTTTTGATCTGGACGTCCCACCTAATGAAGGCTGGCTATTTTCGGGGATTTTAATTTTGTTCATTGTTCTGGCAACAAGACCAAACCAGCGGGAAATATCTCGGATATGATAGCCTTCAATGATTTCATTTGATCATAGAGTATGATTGAGCTTCCAATTAAAGGCCGATCCTACACCTGGAGTAACATGCAACAAGATCCACTTCTAGAACAAATTGACTGGTTCTTTATGATGAACAATTGGACAATCTCATATCCCAACACCATGCAGCAAGATCCACTTCTAGAACAAATTGACTGGTTCTTTATGATGAACAATTGGACAATCTCATATCCCAACACCATTGTAAAGCCCCTTGCAAAACCTGTCTCAGATCATACACCACGTGTTGTCACCATTGAAACGTCAATCCCCAAGTCCAAACTCTTCAGATTTGAAACATACTCGACTCAGCACCCTAGATTCTTTGATTTTCTTAAAACCTCATGGGACAGGTTAGTCAAATCAAATAACTGTGCAACTATTCTCTCAAGAAAATTCAAGAACTTGAGACATGACCTAACGCACTAGAGTAAGAACATCTCAAAACTCTCGGTGGCCATTGAAAATTCCAACAAAGCTCTAAATGAACTTGACGCCATCGAGAATAAAAGAACAGTCACTACACCTGAGGAAAATTTTAGGAGAATCCTAAAGATTCACCTGCTCAGACTACTATCTTATCAGAAAATGTACTGGAAGAAAAGATGCACTATCCGCTGGGTTTAGTTTGGTGATGAGAATTCAAAATTCTTTCAAGCGATGGCATCAGAAAGGTACAAGAGGAACGACATTGCCTCTCTCATGACTGCTGATGGTGTTGATGTTGAAGATCATGCGGGGAAAGAATCCATTATCTTCCATGCTTTGAAAGAAAGATTGGGCTCCTCCGCAACCCATGAGATGAACTTTGATCTATGACATTTAATAAAAAGATGTGATGACTTGAATAGCCCACGGTGCCTTTTACTACGGATGAGATAGATGGAGTGATCAAAGCTATGCCGGCTGATAGAGCGCCAGGCACGGATGGATTCACATGTGTCTTCCTCAAAACTTGCTGGCCAATAATCAAAGAAGACTTCTATAACTTATTCAATCAACTCTATGATGGCAATCTCTATTTGGAAAGCATAAATGAGCGCTTCATCACGCAGATACCTAAGATCAACTCCCCTACTATGGTCAATGACTTCAGACCAATTACATTGCTCAATTGCTGCCTCGAGGTAATCACCAAAATACTTGTCAATCGCTTGCAAAAAATCATCTTGAAGGTGATACACAGAAACCAGTACATATTTCTTAAAGGACGATCTATACAAGATTGCCTTGCTTGGGCGTTATATATATATATATATATATATATATATATATATATATATATATATATATATATATATATATATATATATATATATATATATATATATATATATATATATATATCCCGATCAAAAAGAACAAGGAGGCGGCAGCCCACCCCCACTAACCAACCTCTCCCGGCTACCTCCTATCGCTAGGGCTGGGCATTCGGTTAGTATGGTTAATACGGTTCAGTTTATTCGGGTTTTTATAATTTCGGTTTTGAAGAAATAGCCACCGAAATAATCACACAGGAATTAGCAACCGAACCTTATTAACCAAAATATATCGGTTCGGTTTGTTCGGTTAACCAAAAAACCGAAGTAAATGCACCCATCGGCCTAAGTGACCTGACGCAGCAATTTGCATTGTACAGAATATAATAAAATAATCACAGGAGCCAGTAACCTTAACAACAAATATAATACTCAACATGCCACATCATTTGCGGCAATGAAAATATGTATAAAGGGATAGTGAACAAAGTCTCACGTACAAACATATTGTCTCACTTATGTAGAAGCAAAAACAAATAGTCTCACCTACGTATTATGTATGGACCAGGATAAGCAGATGCACTAAACCATAGATTAATTAGTAATTTGTTTCATTAGGCACGGGCACTATAAATATACGCAAGAGACCTTTGACCCAAATCGTATAAATACTTGCCGTAAGGATACACTAGCACATGAGAATCGTTCCATGCAAAACAATAAATAAATTTTGCTAGTAGACCAAACTAATTACCAACATGGAGTTACGTCAAGTACAGGAATTGAGATTTGAGGGACTAGAACTTGGAGAAACTAGTGAAATACTTGTGAGCGGATGGCTTGACGTCCGCCGAAACAAACGGATTTGTTGTTGACTGCCGAGCTCCGACTCGCTGGAGCCGGCTCGACGAGTAGTGATCGCACGCCTAGGGTTGGAGAGGGAGAGGGCGCCGCCTGATGAAGCGATGGAGAGATGGGCGATGGCTAGGTTTACGTGTACGTGTGGTTCGTGTGAACGTGCGGTGATTACGCTTGTGAATGAGAGTAATCAGGGGGTGTTGGGCTAATGAACATACGGGCTGAGCTCACTTACGGCCTCATGGTCATGGGAACACAGGCATCGTAAATAATATCGGTTGATTCGGTGATTATGGTTTTTGGCCATAGGAAACCGAATATACACCAAACACCGAATAGCAATCAGAATTCCCACCGAACCAAACAACCGTACACCGAATAAATAGATAAATCGATTTAATCGGTTCGGTTAGGTTTTTCGGTTTTCGTTGTGATAGTGCCCACCCCTGCGAGTATCGCCGCCGCCCCCACCTTCTCAGCGGCTCCCGCGGGCGCCTCACCCCCACCTTCTCAGCGGCTCCCGCGGGCGCCTCACTCCCACCTACTCCGCGGCCCCCGCCGGCGCCTCGCCCCCCACCTTCTCCGCGGCCCCCGCCGGCGCCTCGCCCCCACCTTCTCCGCGGCTCCTGCCGGCGCCAGGCTCCCCACGCGACGGTCGCCTCCCTTCGCCAACCGGCCACCTCCCGCTTCAGGCAGTTCAGGCGTCGCCCCTTCGCCTCCTTCTGGCTGCCCTCGGCGACGCTCCAGCCGCCACTCCGCCTCGTCCCTGGTGGGAGGTCCGTCACCGGTCCATCCAGCGGTCCAAACCCACCGCCCGAGGCCGTTCACCTTCGCAGCACCCCTTTCCAGCAGCCATCGTGAGGTACACCCTGCTCACAATTTCTCCTCTCCAGCTCCCGACTGCAAAGATCTCCGTGCCTCCTTTCGAACTGCCATTTTATTTTGAATTGAAGTACGGGTGCTCTTGATTCAGATGTTTGGGAAGAAAGGCAGAACCTTTCTCTCGTAGGCCGTCATAGATGGATCGGCGAGATTTGTCCGGCTCAGTGTTAGTGATAATAAACAAGTCATTAGGCGAGCACATTCGTTGGATAATGAATTAGATGTGGGGTTATAGGACCTGTACAGGTTGTTACTAAATACTAGTACTGATGAGTGACAACATATGGTCGCTAGATCAGATGAACCCAGCACCATGAAGAGATCAGATTGCCACTTACACCGATTGCCATCAGTTCTGTCAGCGAAGCAGCAGTTTGATTGCTAGGACTATGCTCTCTCTCTCTCTCTCTCTCTCTCTCTCTCTCTCTCCTGAGCTCCTCCATAAAGAGACAGTGCTGTTGATTTTATTCATATATAGGAAACTAAACCAAAACAGTGGTTGCTACTAGTGTTTGGAAATTATAATTACTAGAACTCTTATTTCTCACCCTTTTAATTGCTGGCTAATTCTTGTAAAAAGTAGTGGTTAATCTTGCTAATTACTTTGATGTGATGCCTAGGTGTTCAGTCCAGCTCCTGCAACCAACACAGGCCGTTGCCCCTTTTGCCACAACGGCACCAGCACAAACACGAGCGTGGTCATCCTCAACCAGTTCCTCACGCGGCCTCCGCGCAAGCCCTGCTCGTGTATGCTTACACCAAAAGTACAACTCTTGCTACTCTCCTTGTACTTGCACTTGCTTATTTTCTAAGCAATAATCCTATTGCTTCCTCTTGGGGAAAGGGATCCCATGTTGAAGCTGTCTTGGTGCTCACCCACTGTTTATATTCATCACCATAGTGTACGAAACATATGAAAACCATTCTGGCTTCGGAGAAATATAACCAGTACATGTGCAATTGCGCGAGAAGTTCCCTTATGAAAGTTCCATGTAAACAAACCACATGAAAGTTCATCGAGAGAAACTTTGTAAGTTCAAAATGGCTATAGGAAAACTTTGTAGGTTCAGATGGGTATAGAAAACTTTGTAAGTTCAAAATGGGCATGCCTAACAGTGGATGAATAAAAAAACTAAACCCAACAAAGTCCATGTTGGTCGGTGTACAGTGTGTTGTCAAGAAGGTTGTTGGCCTTGGAGGCCGACACTGGCTGATCATCTACCTTCCAATTATTATTAGGCATATACCACTAAAACTGCAGGTCGCGCCCTCCTCCTGCTGTAGGTCGCGCCCTCCTCTCGCATAGCCTATTGGTTGGCGTACCGTGACCCCTTCTCATATTTTTGGTATGAATTTGATGAATCTTCTTGATGCTCTGTTCTTATTCATCTAGACATTCCTCCTCATATTGATTGTTTGTATTGCTTGTACCGGTTTCGTTCTTGCATGTATGTATCAGTTCGATGTTTTGAGATAGCTCAGATTACTTCCAACTGTGAAGATTGACATGCATATTTGGGGATGAGATTTTCAGGTACTAGTTTGGCACTGTATCTAATTTGCATGGTTGCCCTATTTCATTTGTTCCTGTTTGACTGGGGAGGCTGATTTATTTATTTACAATTTCAGCTGACCAGAACTGTTAACGAACCAAAGCAATCAGGAATAGTTAGTCATGGGGGATCGTTACCTGGACAAAGTGAGTAACGCTGGTTCACTCTTTTTTTGAGGAAATATGCTTTTGTGTTTTAACTTCATTTCTGTCTTTGAAGGATAATTATTCATGCTGCCAGATAGCATGTTTGCACATGCTTAAGAGATATTCTCTAAAATCTTTCAACTTACTGCACAGCTCCAGTTATCATGATGTACTTAACTTGGCTTTGTTATGTCTTATGTCTGACCAATGTAATTATGTAATTATACTATAATACGGCTGCTACTGCTAGACTGTCATTGTTCGAATGCAAATCTTGAGTTGAAAATAAATAATCTTCATTTTCTTGTTGCTTTGTTGAGTGCTATACACATTAACATAATTTTTATTTGTTTAATTGTTTCGCTATAATTCTGCATTTTATTGGTTTGCTACCAACATTTGGCATTGCCAATATTTGGCAAGCCAACATTTGGCAAAATCAGAAGTTGCCAACATTTGGCAACTTTTTGTGAGATTGACAACGAAAATTGGCAAGCAACCAATCTCTAGCCAATATTTGGCATGCCAACTTTTGGCATCAAACCAATTATGCTATTGGTTGTGTTCTGTAAAACACAAAAAATACAGCCTGGTTGTGAGTAGTTCCTTAAATGCAGTTGGACGAACTTTAAGTCACTCTACCACATTTGGTTTTAAGTTACTTTGTCATTCACTAAAAGAAATGCTTTAGCTGTGTCTCTAATACTCCAATATTTGACATTGTTGTATTCTGCCCACCATCCAGCATAAATGATGGAATTGGGGGCAAGGCAATTATTACTAAGCAAGATTTCCTTGGTCTGCTTCTGATAGCATATTTGGATCTCTAGTTAACCACATGCTTGATATTTATCCTAATTTCCGCAGCAAGTTCAGAATTTTGGAGAACCTTTCTTTATGGTTATTCGCGAGGATGAGACCTTATCTTCTATTAAAGAACGTTTACAGAAAAAGCTTAAGGTCTCAGATGAGGATTTCTCAAAGGTAATGAGGATTTTTCCATGGTTTCTGCAGCATATATTGCGATGTATATAAATATGTGGTTTTATTTTTTTGCTACAGCGGCATGGTGTATCCGTGTCTGCTGCCCAATCTTCGTTAGATGTGATGTTATTGAGATATGTGTATGCTTACTAGTTAGAATATTTAACACCAGTCAAACATCAAATATCTGAGTTGGCATTTATAGCCCAAGGTCTCACTCGGGGCTTAAGAAACACAGTTAGCTATCAAATTTTGGTTGGCGCTCATAAAATGATTATGAAAAGCATAAGCTTTTTCTTTTTTATGGTGACACATACTGTCACAAACTTTGGTTCATGAATGCTAACCCATACTAAAATATTTCAGCAGTTCAACAGGGGCGCAGGGTTCAGTTCGACGGTGACGAGCCAGGCAGCCGGCCTTCGCATAACGAACTGGTGCAGTTCGATCTTGTGCAAATCGGAAATCCCCTGATGCTGAGTGTGTCAGTACAACCCTACGCTTTAAGGCACACATGCATCCACTCCACGTGTTAGTCAATGGTATTGTGCATTTACTTGGTACCTTTGCTACTCTAGTTACATATCACTTGCGAAATCAAACAAAAATTGTTGTTCACTTTTCTGTGTTTGTTGAATAATTCTCATGCTGTCTTCTAGGGCATTATGCTTTTAATGTGCAAAATCATGAGGAAAAATGATACATTTTAGTTTGCTTTGTCGCAAGGGCATTGCTGAAACTTAAATTCTGTCTCAACTACAGCCATCCATTTTGAAATAGATGTTACTTTACTTCGGGTGGTTTCTGAATCACATTTCACTAAAAAAATGTAATAGTGAAATTATACTGAATAACTAAATTAAATTGCAGTGACAAAAACACCAACAGTCCATGCAGGGTCAGTGATGTAGGTTCACAGAAAATAATTATTATGTAAACTTCCCTCTCCTGATGCGTATAAACAAAATAAAAGTTTCCAAGAGGTCATAATCACTGCTTACATGATGTTGGAAGGCAGGAAAGAAAAGCTGCACTTAAATGTGACATGTAGTTTACTGTGCAAAAGAAATATATGTGTTCACAGTGGTCTCAATTCAGTTCAATTTCTAATTTTTGTTCAGTTCAATTTTCATATTTTAGTTCATTTCAATTCTTATTTTTTGTTCAGTTCAGTTTCTTGTTTTAGTTCCGTTCAATTTCTAATTCTAGTCCAGTTCAATTTCTAAATTTAGCTTAGTCCAAATCTTATTCTAGATTCATTTCAGTTCAATTCTTATTTTAGTCTATATATCTTCTTGTGCTTCCATACAATCTATTTTCTCGATGTACCTATGATGTCCAGTTTCTTTTTTCAGTTCAGTACAATTTCTAAATTTCATTCAGTTCAATTCTCATTTTTTCCAGTTTCCTGAGTTCAAGGAATTTGACAGTCTTTAGTGTGTATATGCAAGTTCCAGTTTTCCCGTAGATGAAAATTACCCTTGAATGCAATGTGCTAATTGCTCATGTCTGATTTTACCCTTATGATTGTGTACAATAGTGAAAGGTTTAGATGGCTAAGATTGGTCAAGTTCCTTTCTATTTCAATTGGTCTCCAAACTGAATAACATGTACTTTGCTGATGTGGATTTGACAGTCATCAGGGAAGAAGACCTCGACCTATGGCAAAGATGTCCGCACATGCCACACGCTACCAGATTCGCCGCCCACAGCTACAACCCTTCGACCGGCAAGGCTGCCATTCCCCCCGCACCTGACGCCGCCTGGGCCCTCCGGACAACGAGACCATCGCCGCCCCATGCTCAATCTAGAGTTCTTGTGTGTTTGCATGTTAGGTGCTCGTACAAATGCCCCTGAGGATGTTTTTTCCTCAAAAATGTTACTTGTGTTTCTAAATTTGACATGATGCCAGTGGCTAAACCTGACGCACTTGCATAGTAGCTACATCTAGCTACTTGCTCTCCATTATATCCCCCTCTTTGCAGAAAAATCGTCCGTTCAAGTTTCAAGTTTGTTGGAAGCGTGTGCGGAAAAATCACTGTGCTTGCTCCCACCAGTGAATTGTGCAAGTTCAATGAGTGTCGTCGAGCATGTTTAGAAGTATGCCCTTCGTGCAAAAGTGTGAATTTTTATCAGTATTTTGTATATTTGATTTGATAGAGGCTTCATGTGATCTTGTGGAGCTTTATAGATGTACTGCCATTACACTTCTAAAGCCATACAGTTCATTATATCATACATGTGGGGTCATTCAGTATGTATTACATGATCAGTTCTTGAAAAAGAAGAACACATACATAGTTCAATGAAAAACAATGATCAGTTCGATAGTGCTCACTCGTGCCTATTTTGGTTGATGTCCACGAATGGACAAAAATTGCATGGGAAATGTTCTATTATTACTAGCATATAAGTACAGAAAAAAGTTAAACACGACGTCCTAGATAAGTTTGGAAAAAAAAACTCAAACAAAAAGAAAACCATGGGAATTCAAAATGGTAAAAGTTCAAGTGGTAAAATGAGAGAAGTCCAGAATATCATCGCAAAACAACGTTGAGATCAAAAGAAAAACACAACTTTTTTGCTTTATTAAAAATATCATTCAGTTTAATGGTGTAAACTATGCAAGTTCGGGCATGATGATACCATTGAGAAGTTACGATGAAAATTATACCGAAAATACAGAGTAAGTCTAATATGTAAAAATACGCTTAGTACAAAACCATACAGACATCCGTTCAAGTACTTTTTTTTTTGAACCATTCAAAACTACTGTGAATAATACATCAGTACAAACACACACAAAAGATCAGTACGAGTACTCTGCTTTTTGGACGGGAAAACAACATGATGGGTCTCATCATATTCCAAATTACTCTTAGACTATTACAAATTTTAAAAAACGTTCAACATGACTAAGTTTCACATTTTTGATAGCTTTCTAACTTTATATTATTTGCCCCATTTTGACAAAGTTTTAAAAAAATCGTGTTCGAAATCAAATTTGACCGTATTCGACTTCGAGTTTAAACCGTAAAGAATTAGAAAAACATTTCTATACGAAAAAGTTGCGCATTTTTCATAGCTTTCCAACACCGTATCATTTGCGTCAATCCGACAAGCCAATAGCAAAAAACGCGAAAATATGTTTCGCCCAGAATTTCACCGTTTTTCAAATTACTTCTAAATTGTATAGAATTTGAAAAAACAGTAGATATATGGAAGAAGCGAATTTTCATCAGCTTTCCAACGCCATCTTATTTGCTCAATTCCGGCAAACCGTTTAAAAATTAAGTCCAAAATACGATTCACGTTTTCAGTTTTGAAAAAAACGGTTTTTTTAAAACTGCTTTTAAACCGTGATGATTTTGCAAAAAAATTCCTATATTTTTGTAATGCATTTGTCAAGAGCTTTCCAACGATATATTACACGCCCTATAAAGAGCTTGCCAATATCTTTGGTTGCGTCATTGGGAAAATGCTATTCACCTATTTTGGGTCCAGGACCTTATGCCGCTTGTCTGTACAGAGGAAAGAAGACTGTCGGCCACCCTCAACATGATATCGTATGGTGAAAAATTGTCTTTGCTTGATTCTGTAATCACGTCACTGACAATCTTCGCCATGTGCACACTCAGACTACCAGTAAAGATCATTAAACTATTGGACAAGATTAGACGCAAGTGCATATGGATGAAGAAAACAGAACAAGGTGATAAATGCAATTCACTGGCGGCCTGGGACATGGTTTGCAGACCGAAAGATTGTGGAGGGCTTGGGGTGATGAACATCCGACTGCAAGGGGAGGCTTTATTGCTAAAATATTTACACAAATTCTACAATCAGTGGGACCTACCGTGGATAGAGCTATTACGGGATACGTACTATCAAAACAAAATCCCACATGCCTCTGATCCATGTGGATCCTTTGGTGGAGAGACGTCGCAAAGCTAATGCCGATCTACAGGGGGCTCACCCAAGTTAAGATCTCACATGGGAGCAACTTATTGTTTTGGAAAGACCTATGGTGCAACGATATCATAGCTGAATCCTTCCGCGGGCTTTTCCTTTGCAATATCCGAAGATATATCGGTACGGGAATTTTTTGTCAGCCACGTCACTCAAGGAAACCTTTCATCTACCACTCTCTGCACAAGCCCACGCTGAGGTCAAAGGACTCCAATCCCAAACCAGAGAAATTGCACAAACCACGCCTCACAGGGGGTGGACAAGTGGACATATTTTTGGGGGACCCCGGATTTTACCTCACATAGCTACTATACCTTCTGCTTTCGAGATGCCCATGCTCATTGAAGCTACAAGTGGATCTGTAAATCTAATCAATGATGAAAATCAAGGTCTTTGGCTGGCTATTGTTGTCTGACAGGCTAAATACTTGGAATATGTTGAAGTGTAGGCACTACATAGGAGACAACCATGACTGCATCTTATGTGGCCTGCCCATTGAAGAAACAGTTGAGCATCTCTTCTTTGACTACTCTTTCAGCTCGCTTGCTGGTCGGCCCTACACATTATGCAACCAGGGGGATCCAGACTAGAAAGAATTACCTCGATCAAAGATTCCTGGACCCAGCCCCTCTTCATGGAAATTGTTTCTACTGATTGCATGGAGCTTCTAGAAGGAGAGGAACAATAAATATTTCAGAGGGATTGCTCCATCTAGGGAGTCCTGGCTCAATAGATTTAGGGAAGATTTTTCTCTCCTCACTTATAGGGTGAAGGAAAAAAAATAAAACTTTACTTTCTTTTCTTACACTCTCTATCTTAACACCCTCATGATGCTGCTAACGCGATACTACAATCAGAGACCCTTCGACGAAACTGTGTGTGATGCATTAATCGCAAAAGGTGATTAAAAAGCTTGTCAAAAAAGATGCAAAACGTTCGCGATGACGGATACATGTAACACGGTTCAGATTTTAGTTGCGTGTGCGATGCAGGGCATACGGTTCAGTTCAATGAACTATTTGCGATGAGGCAGAAGAACAGAAACGGGTAGCCAGATGAACGTGTGTGCGATATACGGCATATAGTTCACTCGGATTAACTGTTTGTGATTAGGCAACACAACAAAACGGTCAGCCAGATCAAGGTGTCTGTGATTCACGGCATACACTTCAGGCGGATGAACTGTTTGCGATTATGCAACACAACAGAAACAATCGGCCAGATCAAGGTGTCTGCGATTGACGATATACACTTCACACGGATGAACTATTTGCGGTTAGCCACAACAAACAGAAATGGTTAGATAGATAACGTGTATGCGCCAGACGGGCACACATTCTAATTAAAAGAAGCGTGCGCGATGGTAATAACGAGCGCGCATGGTTGATGGAACAAGATGTGTCCTGACATCGCCTATTGCGGTGACCCTATGGTGCAAATGCCACGTACGCGGCCGAGAACGCGTGCCCACTTTACGCCATTCGGGAATAGTGCCGCACTTAGAAATTATAGAACTGTCAATAAATTTTGAGCCTGCGTCCCGTCACATTCCAAATTACTACCATGCTATATTTAATTACAAACCTGTTCACACCGATCAAAACCTAAACCGGTTCCCACTTAGGAGAGTATTAGTACTCGGTTATTAATACTACCTACTCCAAGATGACTGCACATTCCTCCTCAACTCTATTCCACAAAAACAAACAAGTCATTCATCGTCGTTCCCTTGCATCTGCCATGGCCCGCATGAGTTTTGGGTCGGGACATTACTACCAGGGAGAGGTGAGCATGGAAGCGGAAGCACGAGAGCTGTCCTGCCTCGCCGCGAAAGCAGCGCAGAGCTCCCGCCGCACCGTCGATTTAGCAGACTGGTCTGGCCGTGCCGCGGAAGTAGCAGAGATGTCCTGCCGTGAATGCAGCAAAGATGTCCTCCCGCGCCGCGCGGCCTAGGAAAATGTCTCGCGAGCAGGCGAGGACTCTCACAAGCGCATGCACGCTATGCTCGATGACCTGATGGGTCAGATCTCCGACTGGATGAAGTCGCAGGACGAGATGAATGCCTCGTTTGAAAATGCTACCGGCGTCATTTGGGGACTAGGGGAGGACAAGGCGAAGCTCCGCACCGAGTGCGACCTGCTGAGGGCGAAGAACGCCGGAATGATGAAGCAGCACGAGGAGAACACTGCCTTGTTGAAGAGGACATGCGTCATCGTCAAGAAACTTATGGACGAGAATGCCATGTTCCGCATCGAGCGTGAAAGGCTGGTGGAGGAATCCGTGGATGCTCTCAAGCAGCGTATTGAGGACACGAAAGAGCTCATCGCCGCTCGCTGTGAGAACTAGTCTCTGCGGCCTGCAGCAACGCATCAAGAAAGTAGAGACCAGCGAGCCAGATTGTTGTCTGCGTCTTCCTTTTTCTTTTGCCCTTGTGTATTTCGGGCATTGCCGCATGTGGCTTTTAATTTATCTTCCTAAATATGTAAGACAATTATTATCCACTGTCATCGTCCTTATATTCATCAGTCTTGCTATAAGTCGCAGTCAATGCTACATAGGTCCGTCGGATCTTACATTAAGATCCATGCAAAACTTTATTTTCAGATTTTCTTTTCTCTCTCTTAAATCTCAGTCGAGTGAGACATAGCCACGCCATTAAACAGGGGCTCGAGCGCCATTAATGGAGACGTTGGGAGAGAGGTGGGCAGCGGATGGATGTCAAAGGGCTCTCCTCCCCATAAGCACGCGCAGGGGTCTGATCGCACGCCTCCCGTACTCAAATAGCTACCCTTCACGACACCTCCTAGCGAATAAAAAAGGGGACGCGTGGCGGCACATAAATGGTAAGTAGAACGCCCACGATTTCAATAATACTTGTGTTTCCGATTGTAATGTGACAGCACTTGTTCCAAAATGACTTTGTTGATTGTTAATGTGTGTGTCTTCGCAAATCGGACAAAAAATTTACGACAACATGTTGGTGCCATGTCATGACACCATGCCAAGCTTCATGATTTTCAGGCGAGTTTTGGATTTACGGGAATTTTAAAACCAAATTTCTTGATGTTTCCGGCCGTGCCAAGACACCCAGATGTTTGAATTCCATTCCCATTTCTTGCATGGGACCTAGAAATTTGCCCAAGTACACATAAATGATTTTTCAACTAACTTTGGTGCACTGGAGCATGTGCTTGCAGTTCAATTTTGAATTATGTGCATTAAATGCCTGGAAACTCAATTAATGTATAAAAAGGCCAAATGAACCCGGAATAATTTCAAAATAGCATGAAACTCCTATTGGTGTAAGCTGCATGTGTAAAAAAAATCAAGGCGGGAGAAGGCAGTGTATGTCGTTTCGCACACGGAGATGACACGTTCCCTCGTAGAACCACGAGCCTTCTTGAGAGAAGCTTCGATTTGCAAGAAGCTTATACCAAAGCTTGTCCCAATTCGGCCAAACAATTTACCACAGCATGTTGGTGCCATATCATGACACAATGCCAAGTTTCATGATTTTCATGCGTGTTTTGGATTTACAAGAATTAAAAACCAAGTTTCTCAATATTTCTGGCTAAGCCACGACACCCAGATGTTTGAATTTCATTCCCATTTCTTGCATGGGACCGAGAAATTCACCCAAGGACACACATGTGATTTTTCAACCAACATTGGTGCACTGGAGCATGTGCTTGCAGTTCAAATTTGAATTGTGCACATTAAATGCCCAAAAACTCAATTAATGTATAAAAACGCCAAATGAACCCGGAATAATTCTAAATTTTAACATGGCACTCATATAGTTCTATGTTGCCTCTATAAAAAATCAAGGGGGGGAGGCAGCGTATATCGTTTCGCACACAAAGGTGACAGTTCCCTCTCGGAACCACAAGTCTTCTTGAGAGAAGCTCCGGTTTGCAAGAAGCTTATACCAAAACTTGTCCAATTCAGCCAAAAAATTTACCACAGCATGTTGGTGCCATGAAATGACACCATGCCAAGTTTCATGATTTTCAGGCGAGTTTTGAATTTACAGGAATTTTAAAAACCAAGTTTCTCAATGTTTTCGGGCGAGCCACGACACCCGGATGTTTGAATTTCATTCGCATTCTTGCATGGGACCTATAAATTCACCAAAAGACGCACATGTGATTTTTCAACGAACTTCGATGCACTAGAGCATGTGCTTGTAGTTCAAATTTGAATTATGCACATTAAATGCCTAGAAACTCAATTAATGCATAAAAAATGCCAAACGAACCTAGAATAATTCCAAATTTTAACACGACACTCATATAGTTGCATGTTCATTGTAGATAAATGTTCTAGCAATTCAAACACCATCCTTTCCCTCCATAACACCATTTTGTCTTTCAAAACAGAATGAAAAAACCATGTATATCACAAGCAGTTTACTAGCAAGAATCGTGTGGGATGCGATATAAAATATCTTGGCACACCGTCTAGTCTGTCTTACGCAGGAAGCTTTGTCGTCTACAGTCCACCGCCCGTGCTTGAACCACACTTGCACGCCAGTTTCTCGCGGCACCGAGCAAATTTTTTCTTCCACCATGGAAATATCTATCTCCCCCAGCAAAAGCCACATTTCCACTGTTCCTCCTTGCTTTCCAAGTTCAAACCTTCACTGTTGCTTACTGGCAGCGCCGCCTCCTTGCTGGCGACCCTTCTTCTTGCAGCTCCGCCTCCTCGCCGGTGACCCTTCTTTTTCCTGCGCAGCCTCGTCGATATGGTCAGGTAATCCACACCCCACCCACACCATCCTCCTCCTTCCCTGTCCCACATGCCCCGACCGATGGCGCGACACCTTTAGCCGAAATCACTAGCCCTTTCATCCAATTAAGCGCCACCCACAACCATTTTGCACGCAGTATAACGTGGAGCTCAGTAGCATCTGGCAACGTAGAAGCAAACCGCGACTGCACATGTGGCAGAGGTCGCTATGGCTGCCATGCATGCCGACCGCCAGATCTTGTAAGAGCACCTCGTCTTAGAGGCCACCGTCGACACCGCCACGCGGTTGTCTACTGGAAAATAAATTTCGTGTTGTTTTTCTCGAGGCCACCGCCAGTGCCTTCTAGTGATTTGTCCTCTGTAATGTTAATATGCAATCTGATATTCTAAAATGTAATGTTCAGTTAACAGTTTGGTCCAACAATTGCTACATTTCGTAGTACTGTTCTCAAGCATTCTTGGTTTCGTTAACTGTCTTATCTTCTAGTATATGTTCTATTCTGCAATGTCGTGCTCAGTTAACTGTTTTGGTTCATTTGGTCTCCTGTCCAGTTAATTGTTTGGTTCAATTATGCAATTTGATTTTCATTTGTTGTGGGTGCAATTTTGTATTGTTATGCATGTGAGAAATAAATCAAATTTGGATGTACTCAATACATATTCTACTGATAGTATGGCAACTCTCAGTTAACCTGATCAAGATCTTCCTTATATGTGTTACAGGGAAACAATAGGAGGCACTGCGGTTTACCATCGAGGTTTGCTCATGCATGGTCCTTTCACTAATAGCACATTATTGTGCAGTTGCAGGAATCATTCTAATATTTATATTTCTTACAATTTGGTCTTGCACATGCAGGTCCTGCTGTCAGAGGCTTAGATCCACTATTCGAGCCATTTTGCATATGGGGAAATGAGATGTCCATGAATATCAGTCAAGTCAAGAAACTCAGAAAGATTGTTAGGATAAAGAAACTTGCAACGAATAATAGCAAGATCTTTGTTTGCACAATGAAGAAGACATCATTCAACTATAGGATGGTACTAAATCTTTTACCTTGTTTTTAACCCTTGTGCCATTTCATTATTTATAACTGCGATTTATGCATATCTTTTATTTCAGTACTTTTCAAAGTAGTTCACTGATGATTACCTGTCAAACCACCTGCATGGTCAAGAGGCAAGGAAGGTATTCATTCAACACCCATGGTACAATATTGAAGTCTTCCTGAAGAGGATGAAGGTTGGGTGAGAAATTATCCATAGCCAGTGGCCTAAAGTTGCAAGGACATTCAACATCACTGAAGGCTCAATATCCGCCTTCCACTTCTGCAGTTTCCCAGATGAGATTCATCTGCCTATTTATCATGTATGATGCTACTTTCCAAAGGTTTTTGATGTTGCATGCGAAACTTGGTGCTGTTATGTAATGGCGTAGCTAGCTATATCCCTCTTTGGTGTAACTGAGTGCTGAAGCTATTTGATGTAAATCGATTATGAAATCCTGGTTGCCGTTATACATATATGAAATATCTGGTTTGTTTTATAAGAAATGTCAATTTGATTACTATATGGATTATCAATAATAGGCTAATTACCCTGCTTATTGGGGTTTTCTATTGCAGATGGTTACTCTGATAACACCGTGGGAGATGAACTCAAACAACCCACACGATTTCTAGAAAGTAGGTGTGTTGGATCAACTAACAATCACACACGGCTTCCGGCAGAGAAGTGTTTGCGTTAGGCCACCTTGCACAAACGTTTCCACACAAAAAACTGTGTGTGATATACATACGAACGGAAACGTTTTTCTGGGATTCACTGTGTGGGATGTACATACGAACGAAAATGATTGGGCTTCGATGCCTCGCCCGATCGCACACGAGCTCATTTTGCCCCGCGTGTTTGGCCGGAGGGCCTATCCCCGACGTTTTCTGGGTCGTGTGGGAAGGACCCCCCTATCGCACACACTCACTGGGCGACGGTTTAAAACTCCGTCGCGGAAAGGGGGTAAAATCCGTTTGTATAGCACATCTCTCTACCAGTGCCTCTCTACCCACCCACAAAATGTGAGGTGATATGTCTACAACATATCTATAATTTTTTATTGTTCCATTCTATTATATTATCAATCTTGGATGTTTTATATACATTTACAAGTAACTTTATATCATTTTTTGGTACTAACCTATTAACTTAGTGCCCAGTGTCTGTTGCTTTTTTTTGTTGCTTTTTTTGACTTTGCAGAATATCAGTACCAAACAAAGTCCACATGCCATGGAACTTTTTGGAGATTTTCTTTCTGGCAATAAGAGACCCTGGAAGCTTCGGGAGGGAACGAGAAGACGAAGCAGTGGCCCACTAAGCACCAGGGCGCGCCAGAGGCCCCTGGCGCGCCCTAGTACCTAGTGGGGCCCACAAGCCTCCATTTGACCCAACTCCGCCTCTATAAATACTCTAAAATTAGAAAACTTACCATGAAGTCCATGAAATACTTTTTCCACCACTGCAAGTTCCAGCACCACAAGATCCCATCTAGGGGCCTTCTCCGGCACCCTGCCGGAGGGGGAAACGATCACGGCGGGGTTCTTCATCATCCTTGCTACCCCTCCGATGATGCGTGAGTAGTTTACCACGGACATATGGGTCCATAATTAGTAGCTAGATGGCTTCTTCTCTCTCTTTTTATCTTCAATACAATGTTCTCCTTGGTGTTCTTGGAGATCTATTTGATGTAATGACTTTTTGCGGTGTGTTTGTTGGGATCCGATGAATTGTGAGTTTATGATCAGATCTATCCATTAATATTATTTGAGTTTTCTATGAACTCTTTTATGCATGATTGTTATAGCCTCGTATTTATTTTCTGATTTATTGGTTTGGTTTGACTAGCTAGATTGATTTATCTTGCCATGGGACGAGGTGCTTTGTGATGGGTTTGATCTTGCAGTGCTCAATCCCAGTGATAGAAAGGGACATGACATGCATGTATCATTGCTATTAAGGGTAACAAGATGGGGTTTATTCATACGTGAGTTTACCTTGTCTACAACATGTCATCTTGCTTAAAGCATTACTCTGTTTTTTCATGAACTTAATATACTAGATGCATGTGATATGTCTCCGTCGTATCTATAATTTTTCATTGTTCCATGCCAATATTATACAACTTTCATATACTTTTGGCAACTTTTTATACTATTTTTGGGACTAACATATTGATCAAGTGCCGAGTGCCAGTTCCTGTTTGTTGCAGGTTTTTTGTTTCGCAGAAAATCCATATCAAACAGAGTCCAAACGGGATAAAAACTGACGGAGATTTTTTTTGGAATATATGTGAATTTTGGGAAGTGGAATCAACACGAGACGATGCCCGAGGGGCCCACGAGGGTGAGGGGCGCGCCCTGGGCCCTCGTGGACACCCCATAAGGCGGTTGGTGCCCTTCTTTCTCCGCAAGAAAGCCAATATCCGGATAAAAATCGTGTCCAAATTTCAGCCCAATCGAAGTTACAGATCTCCGGGAATATAAGAAACGGTGAAAGGGCAGAATCAGGAACGCAGAAACAGAGAGAGACAGAGAGACAAATCCAATCTCGGAGGGGCTCTCGCCCCTCCCATGCCATGGAAGCCAAGGACCAGAGGGGAAACCCTTCTCCCATCTAGGGAGAAGGTCAAGGAAGAAGAAGAAGAAGGGGGCTCTCTCCCCCTCTCTCCTGGTGGCGCCGGAACGCCGCCGGGGCCATCATCGTGCGACGACGATCTACACCAACACCTCCGTCATCTTCACCAACATCTTCATCACCTTCCCCCATCTATCTATAGCGGTCCACTCTCCCGCAACCCGCTGTACCCTCTACTTGAACATGGTGCTTTATTTCATATTATTATCCAATGATGTGTTGCCATCCTATGATGTCTGAGTAGATTTTTGTTGTCCTATCGGTAATTGGTTTGCTATAATTGGTTTAATTTTCTTGTGGTTATGTTGCTGTCCTTTGGTGCCCATCATATGAGCGCGCGCGTGGATCACACCATAGGGTTAGTTGTATGTTGATAGGACTATGTATTGGAGGGCAAGAATGACAGAAGCTTCAACCTAGCATAGAAATTGATGCATACAGGATTGAAGGGGGACCAATATATCTTAATGCTATGGTTGGGTTTTACCTTAATGAACGTTAGTAGTTGCGGATTCTTGCTAATAGTTCCAATCATAAGTGCATAGAATTCCAAGTCAGGGATGACATGCTAGCAGTGGCCTCTCCCACATAAAACTTGCTATCGGTCTAGTAAAGTAGTCAATTGCTTAGGGGCAATTTCGCAACTCCTACCACCACTTTTCCACACTCGCTATACTAAATTTATTGTGTCTTTATCTAAACAGCCCCTAGTTTTTATTTACGTGCTCTTTATATTCTTGCAAACCTATCCAACAACACCTACAAAGTACTTCTAGTTTCATATTTGTTTTAGGTAAAGCAAACGTTAAGCGTGCGTAGAGTTGTATCGGTGGTCGATAGAACTTGAGGGAATATTTGTTCTACCTTTAGATCCTCGTTGGGTTCGACACTCTTACTTATGGAAAGAGGCTACAATTTATCCCCTATACTTGTGGGTTATCAAGATCTTTTTCTGGCGCCGTTGCCCGGGAGCAATAGCGTGGGGTGAATATTCTCGTGTGTGCTTGTTTGCTTTATCACTACGTAATTTTTATTTGCTGTACTAAGTTGTTCTCTATCTTTAGTTATGGGTAGGAAACACAAAATACCAAAAAATAGTTGTACCTACTACACCAATGGTTGAAGAACCACTCAAAATCTATCACACTCCTGAAGCTTTTTACTTGGATCATCTTTGATCCCTATGTGCTCGTGTCGAAACTCCAACTAGCTTAGTTGAGGGCAAATCTTTAGATGAGCATGCTTGTTATGTGCGACACATCTTATCTAAAAAAGGGAAACTTTTACTGGATCAAATGCATCGTTTGCAATGCTATGCTTGGAATTTATGTGAAATATATGATTTTACTTGTTGTTCTGAAAACCCTAAGAAACAAATGTGAGTTTAGTGATAATGGAATTGTATCTTCGTATGCTAAGGGTATTTATAATTACTATGATGTTCAAAAAATTGAAGAATTTGTTGCTTTTAAGGGTGCTTATGAAATTGCTTCCTTGATTGAAACGTATGATGCTACTCTTTACAAATCTGAAAATTTTGCCATACTTAAATATTGTTATGATAATTATGCTTCTAATGCCTATGTTAAACCATATATTGAGGACTCCTCCACTGTCCAAGAAGAGAATAATATTTTGCAGGAGTCTATGGAAGAAGGAATTGATGAAACTATGGGCTCATTGGATGAAAAAGATGATGAGGAGAGCGAAGAACAAAAGGAGGAAGAGCGAATTAGCTACCCGTGCGCACCTTCTAGTGAGAGTAACTCTTCAACTCATACATTGTTTAATTTCCCTTCATGCTTACCGAAAGATGATTGCCATGATAATTGCTATGATCCCATTGATTCGTTTGAAATATCCCTTTTTGATGAACTTGATGCTTGCTATTCTTGTGGCCAAGATGCCAACTTGAATTATGCTTATGGAGATGAACTTGCTATTGTTCCTTATGTTAAACATGAAATTGTTGCTATTACACCCACACATGATAGTCCTATTATCTTTTTGAATTCTCCAAACTACACTATATCGGAGAAGTTTGCTCTTGTTAAGGATTATATTGATGGGTTGCGTTTTACTACTACACATGATGATTTTGATAGATATAATATGCATGTGCTTGCTGCTCCTACATGCAATTATTATGAGAGAGGAACTACATCTCCGCCTCTCGATGTTTCCAATATGATAAAATTGCAAGAAACTGTTTATACTATGCATTGGCCTTTACTATGTGTGCATGAATTGTTCTTGTATGACATGCCGATGCATAGGAAGAGAGTTAGAATTCTTCATTGCTTTATATATGTTGCTTTGTGCTCACTACTAAATTCCAAATCATTGTTAATTAAAATTGGCTTTGATATACCTTGGGATCCGGGTGGATCCATTACTTGAGCACTATATGCCTAGCTTAATGGCTTTAAAGAAAGAGCTGCCAGGGAGACAACCCAGAAGTTTTAGAGAGTCATTTATTTCTGTTATGTGCTTTTATAAAGCTTAAAAATAAAAATAATGTGCCAAGATTTGCCTTTAGGATGTTTACATTGCTTGTTGGTTTATGCGGCGCAAAACAGAAACTTCGGCTGTAGTGCGCGACTCTACATTTTTTACTGGAACGTCAAACGGTTCTGAAACTTTTTGCACTGTCTTTCTATACAAATTGTTTATTTTTACTAATGTTTTCAGAATTTTTGGAGTACCAGAAGTATGGTGAATGTTCAGATTACTACAGACTGTCCTGTTTAAGACAGATTCTGTTTTTGATGCATAGTTTGCTTGTTTTGATGAAACTATCAATTTCTATCAGTGGATTAAGCCATGGAAAAGTTATATTACAGTAGCTACAATGCAAAAAAAAAATGAATTGGTTTGCAACAGTACTTAGAGTAGTGATTTGCTTTATTATACTAACGGATCTTACCGAACTTTCTGTTGAGTTTTGTGTGGATGAAGTGTTCGAAGATCGAGGATGTCTCGACATGAGGATAAGGAGGAGAGGCAAGAGTTCAAGTTTGGGGATGCCCAAGGCACCCCAAGTAAATATTCAAGGAGACTCAAGCGTCTAAGCTTGGGGATGCCCCGGAAGGCATCCCATCTTTCTTCAACAAGTATCGGTATGTTTTCGGATTCGTTTCGTTCATGCGATATGTGCAAATCTTGGAGCATCTTTTGCATTTAGTTTTCACTTTTCTTTTATGCACCATGCTGGTATGAGATAGTCCTTGGTTGATTTATAGAATGCTCTTTGCACTTCACTTATATCTTTTGAGTATGGCTTTATAGAATGCTTCATGTGCTTCACTTATATCATTTGAAGTATGGATTGCTTGTTTCCCTACACATAGAAAACCGCCATTTTTAGAATGATCTTTTGCTTCACTTATATTTGTTAGAGCGTGGGCATATCTTTTGTAGAAAGAATTAAACTCTCTTGCTTCACTTATATCTATTTAGAGAGATGACAGGAATTGGTAATTCACATGGTTAGTCATACAATCCTACATAAAACTTGTAGATCACTGAATATGATATGTTTGATTCCTTGCAATAGTTTTGCGATATAAAGGTGGTGATATTAGAGTCATGCTAGTGGGTAGTTGTGGATTGTAGAAATACTTGTGTTGAAGTTTGTGATTCCCGTAGCATGCACGTATGGTGAACCATTATGTAACGAAGTTGGAGCATCAGGTATTTATTGATTGTCTTCCTTATGAGTGGCGGTCGGGGACGAGTGATGGTCTTTCCTACCAATCTATCCCCCTAGGAGCATGCACGTAGTACTTTGTTTCTATGACTAATAGATTTATGCAATAAGTATGTGAGTTCTTTATGACTATTGTTGAGTCCATGGATTATACGCACTCTCACCCTTCCATCATTGCTAGCCTCTTCGGTATCGTGCATTGCCCTTTCTCACCTCGAGAGTTGGTGCAAACTTCGCCGGTGCATCCAAACCCCGTGATACGATACGCTCTATCACACATAAGCCTCCTTATATCTTCCTCAAAACAGCCACCATACCTACCTATCATGGCATTTCCATAGCCATTCCGAGATATATTGCCATGCAACTTCCATCATCATCATATACATGACTTGAGCATTTATTGTCATATTGCTTTGCATGATCGTAAGATAGCTAGCATGATGTTTTCATGGCTTGTCCGTTTTTTGATGTCATTGCTACGCTAGATCATTGCACATCCCAGTACACCACCATAGGCATTCATATAGAGTCATATCTTTGTTCTAGTATCGAGTTGTAATATTGAGTTGTAAGTAAATAAAAGTGTGATGATCATCATTATTAGAACATTGTCCCATGTGAGGTTATAAAAATAAAAGTGGCCAAAGAAGCCCCAAAAAAAGAGAGGCCAAAGAAGCCTACAAAAAAAAGAAAAAGAAAAAAAAGAAAAAAAAAGAGAAAAATAAAATAAAATAAAAATGAGAGAAAAGAGAGAAGGGACAATGTTACTATCCTTTTACCACACTTGTGCTTCAGAGTAGCACCATATTCTTCATATAGAGAGTCTCTTGAGTTATCACTTTCATATACTAGTGGGAATTTTCATTATAGAACTTGGCTTGTATATTCCAACGACGGGCTTCCTCAAACGCCTTAGGTCTTCATGAGCAAGCAAGTTGGATGCACACCCACTTAGTTTAAGTTTGAGATTTCATACACTTATAGCTCTAGTGCATCCGTTGCATGGCAATCCCTACTCCTCACATTGACATCAATTGATGGGCATCTCCATAGCCCATTGATTAGCCGCGTTGATGTGAGACTTTCTGCCTTTTGTCTTCTCCACACAACCTCCACCATCATATTCTATTCCACATATAGTGCTATGTCCATTGCTCAGCTCATGTATTGCGTGAAAGTTGAAAAGGTTTGAGAACATCAAAATTATGAAACAGTTGCTTGGCTTGTCATCGGGGTTGTGCATGATTTGAATATTTTGTGTGATGAAGATGGAGCATAGCCAGACCATATGATTTTGTAGGGATAACTTTCTTTGGCCATGTTATTTTGAAAAGAGATGATTGCTTTATTATTATGCTTGAAGTATTGTTCTTTTAATGTCAAATGATAGCCTATTGCTTTGAATCACTCGTGTGTAATATTCATGCCATGATTAGATTACATGATCAAGATTATGCTAGGTAGCATTCCACATAAAAATTATTTTTTTATCATTTACCTACTCCACGAGTAGGAATTAAGCTTGGGGATGCTGATACGTCTCCGTCGTATCTATAATTTTTTATTGTTCCATGCCAATATTATACAACTTTCATATACTTTGGCAACTTTTTATACTATTTTGGGACTAACATATTGATCCAGTGCCCAGTGCCAGTTCCTGTTTGTTGCAGGTTTTTTGTTTCGCAGAAAATCCATATCAAACGGAGTCCAAACGGGATAAAAACTGACGGAGATTTTTTTGGAATATATGTGAATTTTGGGAAGTGGAATCAATGCGAGACGATGCCCGAGGGGCCAACGAGGGTGAGGGGCGCGCCCTGGACCCTCGTGGCCACCCCATAAGGTAGTTGGTGCCCTTCTTTCGCCGCAAGAAAGCCAATATCCGGATAAAAATCGTGTCCAAATTTCAGCCCAATCGGAGTTACGGATCTCCGAGAATATAAGAAACGGTGAAAGGGTAGAATCAGGAACACAGAAACAGAGAGAGACAGAGAGACAGATCCAATCTCGGAGGGGCTCTCGCCCCTCCCATGCCATGGAAGCCAAGGACCAGAGGGGAAACCCTTCTCCCATCTAGGGAGAAGGTCAGGGAAGAAGAAGAATGGGGCTCTCTCCCCCTCTCACCCGGTGGTGCCGGAACGCCGCCGGGGCCATCATCGTGCGACAGCGATCTACACCAACACCTCCGTCATCTTCACCAACATCTTCATCACCTTCCCCCATCTATCTACAACGGTCCACTCTCCCGCAACCCACTGTACCCTCTACTTGAACATGGTGCTTTATGCTTCATATTATTATCCAATGATGTGTTGCCATCCTATGATTTCTGAGTAGATTTTTGTTGTCCTATCGGTAATTGGTGAATTGCTATGATTGGTTTAATTTGCTTGTGGTTATGTTTCTGTCCTTTGGTGCCCATCATATGAGCGCGCGCGTGGATCACACCATAGGGTTAGTTGTATGTTGATAGGACTATGTATTGGAGGGCAAGAGTGACAGAGGCTTCAACCTAGCATAGAAATTGATGCATACGGGATTGAAGGGGGACCAATATATCTTAATGCTATGGTTGGGTTTTACCTTAATGAACGTTAGTAGTTGCGGATGCTTGCTAATAGTTCCAATCATAAGTGCATAGAATTCCAAGTCAGGGATGACATGCTAGCAGTGGCCTCTCCCACATAAAACTTGCTATCGGTCTAGTAAAGTAGTCAATTGCTTAGGGGCAATTTCGCAACTCCTACCACCACTTTTCCACACTTGCTATACTAACTTTATCGTGTCTTTATCTAAACAGCCCCTAGTTTTATTTATGTGCTCTTTATATTCTTGCAAACCTATCCAACAACACCTACAAAGTACTTCTAGTTTCATACTTGTTTTAGGTAAAGCGAACGTTAAGCGTGCGTAGAGTTGTATCTATGGTCGATAGAACTTGAGGGAATATTTGTTCTACCTTTAGCTCCTCATTGGGTTCGACACTCTTACTTATCGAAAGAGGCTACAATTGATCCCCTATACTTGTGGGTTATCAGCATGGATATCAGTCAATGTGTGGAGTAATAGTAGTAGATGCAGAATCGTTTGGGTCTACTAATCTTGGACGTGATGCCTATATACATGATCATTGCCTTGGATATCGTCATAATTATTTGCTTTTCTGTCAATTGCCCAACAACAATTTGTCTATCTACCGTATGCTATTTTTATGAGAGAAGCCTCTAGTGAAAGCTATGGCCCCTGGGTCAATTTTTCTATCATATTTTAATGCCAAAAATATATTTCTGCAATTTTTTTGTTTCTTTTATTTTGTATTTTTTTCAGATCTATCTATCAAAACCTATACAATTTAATCTTTCTCATAACCGTTGAGGGGGTGACAACCCCTCTACGCGGTGGGTTGCAAGTATTTGTTGTTTGTGTGCAGGTGTTGTTTGCATAGTGTTGGAGAGGTCATGAGAAATCTTATGATTTTTTTTATAAAAGTGGGCTTGGAGAGGTCATGACTTTATTTGATGATAATCCCACTATTTTAGAAGAGTGTCAACTTTGCATGCATGTGGATCATGAAGAGAATATGTTATGTGATAGCTATATTGTTGAATTTGAATATGATCCCACATGTAATCATTATGAGGGAGGTAAATATGGTTGTGAAAAAATCCATGTTACTAAATTACCTCTCTTCATGTTGAGATTGTCAATGTTTTATTCTTCTTGCTTGCATATGCTAGTTTTTGCTTGTTTTCATATTTTTTTTGCTTATAAAGTGACTATGCATAGGAATTATGTTAGACTTAAATGTAATTTTCACATGCTATATGATGCTCTCTTTGTGCTTCAATTCTATTCTTTCATGCAAGCATCATTAAAATTATCAATGCCTAGCTAAGAGGCTTTAAAGAAAAGCGCTTGTTGCGAGACAACCCAATATTTTTATTTTCTGTTTTTATGAGTTCACACAATTATGCTACTGTTATGATTGTGTTCTAGTGTTTTAATTAGTGTTTGTGCCAAGCAAAGCCTTTGGGATGATTTGGGTGATAGTTGATTTGATTCTATGCATTAACAGAAATTTTTGCGTCCAGTAGCAGATTTGTTAAAAATTGCTGGAGCGTGATAAAATTCTGATTTTTTACACATGATTGATATAAAAAATTTCCCACGTTGTCCTAATTTTTCAGAATTTTTTGGAGTTACATAAGTATGGTCAATGTTCGGATTACTATAGGCTGATCTGTTTTTGACAGCATTGTGTGCTTATTTTGATGAATCTATGGATTGTATCAGGGGTATAAGCCATGGTAAAGTTATAATTTAGTAGGTATAATGTAATAACAAAATATGAATGGGTTTACAACAGTACTTAAAGTAGTGATTTGCTTTATTATACTAACGGATCTCACGAGTTTTTGTTGAGTTTTCTGTGATTGAAGTTTTCAAGTTTTGGGTGAGATCACGATTGATGGAGGTATAAGGAGTGGAAAGAGCCTAAGCTTGGGGATGCCTGAGGCACCCCAAGGTAATATTCAAGGACTACCAAGCAACTATGCTTGGGGATGCCTCAGAAGGGATCCCCTCTTTCTTCTAACGACCATCGGCAATTTTACTTGAAGCTATATTCTATTCGTCACATATCGTGAGTTTTGCTTGGAGCGTCTTGTATTATATGAGTCTTTGCTTTGTTTGCTTTTTAATTTGTCACAATCATCCTTTCCGAACTGAAAGTGCTAGTTATCGACTAGAGGGGGGTGAATAGGCAATTTTTGTGGAAGTCTTCAAAACACGAGGTCTTTGAAGACAAACAATAGAAATGAACCTATTGATATGCAGCGGAAGATAGACTACACTAGACAAGCCATAGTCAAGTAAGCAATGAAGTGAAAGCATGAAGACTATCAACAACTAGGTAGTATGGATCAGGATGGAAGACAGTATGAAGCAAACAATAAATAGTCTTCACTCAGTGAAGTCAATCAGATCAGACAAGCAGGCAATGACTTCATGAAGACAAACTGTAAAGTAAAGGGAAGTGGAGGATAGAACCAGTTGCTTGGTGAAGACAAGGATTTGGTAGACCAGTTCCAGTTGTTGTGACAACTGTATGTCTGGTTAGGGAGGCTGAGATTTAACTCAGAAGACCGCGTCTTCACCTTATTGCCCTTGAGCTATGGACACCAAGTCCTCGCCCAATCACTCTGGTAAGTCTTCAAGGTAGACTTCCAAACCTTCACAGACTTCGTTCACCGGCGATCCACAATGGCTCTTGGATGCTCAGAACGCGACGCCTAACCGGCTGGATGATTCACAGTCCTCAAATGTAACAAGTCTTCAGATCACGCGGACAGAAATACTTCAATGATGCCTAACACCCTTTGGCTCTGGGTGTTTTGGGCTTTGTCCTCGCAAGGATCTCTCTCTCTCTCTCAAATGCTTTGGAGGTGGGTTGCTCTCAACGACAAAATCCGTGCACTAACTCTGAGCAGCCACCGATTTATGGTGTAGGGGGTGAGCTATTTATAGCTAGGAGGAAACCCGACTTGATTTGTCTGAAATGACCCTGGGTCACTAAGCGACACGTGTCCAACGCTCGGATTTCAAACACACGCGACAGCTTGACTTGGGCTACAAGTAAAGCTGACTCATCCAGCTCTGGATAAGATTTTCTCTCATTGTCTTCGCTCGAAGACATAGGATTTTGGTTGAGCATCACTTTAGTCACTCTGACTTTGTTCACTTGGACCCCACTTAACAGTACGGTGGTCCCTATGACTCAACAAAGAAGAAAAGGAAACTACAAAACAACTATGTCTTCGCACTCCATAGTCTTCACATGAATATCTTCTCATGTCATAATTTTCACTGTGAATGTCTTCACGAACCACCATTGTCTTCAATGTCTTCACACATTTTAGGGGTCATCTCTGGTAGGTAAACCGAATCAATAAGGGACTACTACCTGTGTTATCCTGCAATTCTCACAAACACATTAGTCCCTCAACCAAGTTTGTCGTCAATACTCCAAAACTAACTAGGGGTGGCACTAGATGCACTTACAATCTCCCCCTTTTTGGTGATTGGTGACAAACTGGTTGAAGTTTTCAACGGGGATAAAAGTATGTGAAAGTAAAGGATTAAGACATTGTATTCATAAGTTGCATAAGGCTCCCCCTGAAGATGTGCATATAAGTAGTTTGCTTTTGAATGCAAATGCACATGGCAGGTTTTAGTTTGTGGATATCCTCTTCAAATTGCGAAGACAATTCATCATGCATATAAACAGATAACAAAGATAATGACATGCATAATGAAAAATGGGCGCCTACAGAATGACTTCATGCGGAATTTATCATTGCATCACAGAGTAGCAGCAAAAGTTGTAGACGACCATCAAGTTTAAGTGTTACAACTCAAAAGCCAAATTGTTTCAAAACAAAAGTTGTAAAAACTTAGAAAAAATAATGCAACCACCCATATGGACCCGCTTGAAGACTATCAACCTCATATGCTTCTCCCCCTTTTGTCATAAATGACCAAAAAGGTTTGAAGACATAGAGGATCTACTTGTTCCCAGTTGGAGTAGAAGACGGAGCAGGGTCGACGTTGGAGTTTGGTGGTGCAGACGGGCCTGACGCAGAATCATGATGCAGTGCAGCCAAAGTCGGTGAAGTGTCGTTGTCTTCTTCATCGACGACTCTCGCAACAACAGTTGCAGCCGAAGACGAATATTCAGAATCTTCAATAGATGGAGTGCGACGCCAGCTTGCATTCTGTGGAGGCCTGGAGTCAAACTTGAAGCTCTATGTGAAGCCATCTTCACGAAGATCTTCTTTAGGGCAGAGCATTGTGAGGCTTTTCCAGGACCGCCGACATGCTTCATGTGCAACAAATGAGTTCTTGGTGGCCAAGTTGCGAATGCGATTAACATCCACCAAGAGACTCTGCATCTGACGCTTCAGCCAGTCATGATGCCTGTCCTGCTTTTGATCTAAAGCCACCAGAAGCTCACGGTCGTTGAGGACACGAGGACGCTTCTGAGGCCTTTGAGCTATTATGCTGGCAGTGGCTTTAGTATTTGCACGGTGTGGCACTCTCATGTTTCCAGCCAGAGGATAAGCAGGTGTTGCAGCATTGGGCACAAGAATCCCTTCAATTGGTTGTGTGAAGCTTTGAAATTCAGCATTCTGATGGTGGAGTGGCTTCTTGGCAGGCTCGGGGTAGATGGCTTCAATAGACATATCAACATCAGGCAGAAAGACAACATGGTTGCACGCTGAAGGATGATAGTCAATGGTGGAATGAAGCTTAATCAGGCGCATCACCCATGGAGCATAGAATTTCAGACCAAACAGATAAATCCCAGAAGCAACAAGTTGTCTGATGAAGAAATCCTAAGTATTGAATCTGATGCCATTGATGATATAGAATACCAAAGTTTTCATAGCGCCTTCAAGCTTAGCTTCAGAAGAATATCCTTTGATAGGCCAGAGAGTACACCTCAGAATATGGTATACTGTGCGTGGCAAGTACTCAAGGTCCTTGACAAAGAACTCCTTTGGGTATTCAACGTCTTGTGGCAATGGCTTCACCATGCTTAGCATTTGGATCATATTTGGCTCTGGCTTCTGAAATATGCTATGCAGCTCATTCTGATGAAGCTGACAACCAAGTTCATATAACTCACCTGGAGTGGGCAGGGAAGTAAGCTCGATGATATCTTGAGCTTTGGCTTCGTGATGTACATCACCTGTCATCCACTCAAGGACCCAAGTCTTCAGATCCCTGTTGTAGCCTCGAATGTGTAGAGTGGCATAGAGCTGTAGCAGAAGCTCTTCATTCCAATGTTCCTTGTCAGTCACAAAGGGCAGAAGTCCAACATCCATAAAGCAGTCAAGGGCTTCCTCAAGACAGGGTGTAACACCCACGATGCGGCTATATCTCCCACGTGTCGAGGCACGACATAGAGGCATAACCGCATTGTGGTTTTGTCGCAAGAAGGGTCATCTTCACACAATCCCATGTAATGAACAAGAATGGGATAAAGAGTTGGCTTACAATCGCCACTTCACACAATACATAAATAAATCATACATCAATCAGAGTACACACATAGACCGACTACGGTCAAAACCAAATACAAAGAAGACAACCCCAAATGCTAGATCCCCGATCGTCCCAACTGGGCTCCACTACTGATCAACAGGAAACGAAACAACACAACGAACAAGAGCTTCATCGAGCTCCCACTTGAGCTCGGTTGCGTCACCTGCACTGGTATCCTCGGCACCTGCAACTGTTTTGGAAGTATCTGTGAGTCACGAGGACTCAACAATCTCACACCCGCGAGATCAAGACTATTTAAGCTTATAGGAAAGGAAAAGGTAGTGAGGTGGAGCTGCAGCAAGCACTAAGCATATATGGTGGCTAACATGCGCAAATGAGAGGGAGAAGAGGAGCAACGGAACGGCCGTCAACTAGTAATGATCAAGAAGTGATCCTGAACTCCTACTTACGTCAAACATAACCCAAAAGCCGTGTTCACTTCCCGGACTCCGCCGAAAAGAGACCATCACGGCTACACACGCGGTTGATGCGTTTTAATTAAGTCAAGTGTCAAGTTCTCTACAACCGGATATTAACAAATTCCCATCTGCCACATAACCACGGGCACGGCTTTCGAAAGATAATACCCTGCAAGGTGTCCCAACTTAGCCCATTATAAGCTCTCACGGTCAACGAAGGATAAACCTTCTCCCGGGAAGACCCGATCAGTCTCGGAATCCTGGTTTACAAGACATTTCGACAATGGTAAAACAAGACCAGCAAAGCCGCCTGATGTGCCGACAAATCCCGATAGGAGCTGCACATATCTCGTTCTCAGGGCACACCGGATGAGCAAGACGTCGGGTTAGCATAGACCCTGGTTGCCCAGGGGGCGCCGGACATCGCTCGGTTTGGACCAGCACTCGAAGGAGCACTGGCCCGGGGGGGGGGGGTAAATAAAGATGACCCTTGAGTCTGCAGAACCCAAGGGAAAAAGGCTTAGGTAGGCAAATGGTAAAACCAAGGTTGGGCCTTGCTGGAGGAGTTTTATTCAAAGCGAACTGTCAAGGGGGTCCCATAAATCACCCGGCCGCGTAAGGAACGCAAAATCAAGGAACATAACACCGTTATGACGGAAACTAGGGCGGCAAGAGTGGAACAAAACACCAGGCATAAGGCCGAGCCTTCCACCCTTTACCAAGTATATAGATGCATTAAGTAAATAAGAGATATTGTGATATCCCAACATAATTATGTTCCAACAAGGAGCAATCTTCAACTTCACCTACAACTAACAACGCTATAAGAGGGGCTGAGCAAAAGCGGTAACATAGCCAAACAACGGTTTGCTAGGAAAGGATGGTTAGAGGCTTGACATGGCAAATATGGGAGGCATGATATAGCAAGTGGTAGGTAGCGCAGCATGGCAATAGAACGAACAACTAGCAAAGCAAAGATAGAACTGATTTCGAGGGTATGGTCATCTTGCCTGAGATCCCGCAAGGAAGAAGAACGAGTCCATGAAGAAGACAAACGGACGTAGTCGAACGAATCCTCACAACTCCGGAACGAAACCGAAGCTAACGAGAGAAGCAACCCGGAAAGAAACAAACAACATAGTAAACAACCATCACAGAAACATGGCATGATGCACAATCAAGTATGATGCATGTCCGATTTAATGAGCATGGCATGGCAAAGTGCAACAAACAACACTACCAATTAAGTGGAGCTCAATATGCAACGAGTTGCATATTGACGAAACACCACATCAATTATTTAGTTCTCTCTCGGTTATGTACCCAACAATATTAAATGTTGATTAACATGGCAAGAGGTGAAGCATAAGTAAACTAACTATTTAGGCAAGTTTAAATGAGACCGGAACAACAAACAACAATTCCGGAAAATCCCCATGTGCATATTTTGAATTTGGTACTGTTCTGCCATAAACGCAATTTTAATGTTGTTAAACAGCAAAATGAAGTGCACCATGTTAATCTATTCATTTTTCTACCCCATTTTCATATAAAGTTTATTAAATTCCGAGTTACGGTTAATTAGTTATGAAATAAATCATTTTAGCATGTTATTTGAGCAAAATTAAACAAACAGCAAGTTTAAACATTTTAAACATGGATGAGAGCAGCATATTGTGAAACTAGACATAATTCTAAACATTTTACATATTTAAATCATTTTAATTCGATGCATGGTTGATGAGTTATTATATGCATGAACATGAGGGTTTTTTCTTTAAAACTGTAAGCTCTGGAAAATTAGACAAATTCGCAGAACTGGAAAAAAATGTGATACGGGCCGAATGCAACGCACGGTGCAAGGCCCGAGATGGATCTGGCCCGAAATGGATGAGTGGAAAAAAATAAAAGGAAGCCGTGCAAAAAAACAGGGGCTCCTAGGATTCGAACCCCAGACCTCCTGGATGCAAGAGCGTGGTGTGAACCACTGCGCTGCCGCGGCTGCAGTTGATAGGAAGGGGCGCGGCCCCTTAAGAGATTGCCCAGGGCCGAGCCTCTCTGTATAGGCAGAGAAGACGACGGCTGCGAGGACGGAGCCGGCGAGGTTAGCCGTGGTGATGACGGGGCTTGGGAGGCCACGGCGGGTGTGCGGGTTAGGCTAAGGAGCACGTGTGCTTGGGGCTTCTAGGTGCAGGGCGGGTGCGTGTGCGGGGTGAGGCCAGCGGAGGGGCGCGCTAGGCGAGAACCAGAGCACGGAGACGCTACTGCATCTACGCGAGCAACAGAGAACTACAGGCTTCGCCGGATCACCAGGAGCACGGCAAAGACATGGATCGGACGAACCCTAGGGGTGCCTAAACGCAAAAGAGACAGATGGGAGAGGGAGGTGCGGTACCTAGCTCACCCAAAGATACGATCGGGTCGACGGAGACGAGCCGTAGACGATGCGATGGAGCTCTGAACTTGGTGGGGCTGCTGTCCGTGAAGCAGGGGAGGAAGAGGACGACGGGGAGGTAGATCCAGAGGCCGTGGCGGTGCGGGCGTGGTGGAAGGGGAAGAAGAGGGACTTGGCGTTCCTCTCCACAGTTGCCGAGGGGGTCGAAGGCGCGACGACGAGCTACCCCGAGCTCGAGCTCAAGCTCGGCCGGAGCATGGTGGGCAGGGCGACGGCGTGGCGTGGCTAGCCTTACCTGGCGGTGACGATGGAAGGAGAGGGTCTGAATCGGTAAAGGGGAGGCCGGGTAGGGTTTTGGACATGATATATAAGGGCTAGGGACGCTGGACGGCCGTCAAATCAACGTGGTTGTCGACGTGGACATGCTGGATGTGCGCCGTACAGGAGGTTGACGACGCCTCTGAACGAGTGGGCTGGATGGGCTGCTGGGCTGCGCCTGGCTGCGGTGCCTAGGTGGGCTGCTGGCTGCGGGAAGCCCAGGCAAGGCCTTTTCCCTTCCCTTTATTTGCTGGATAACTAATAAGCAGCTGCAAGGAAAAATAAAAAGGCCAGGGGGCTAGGAGAGGAGTTTTGCAGATATAAAAATATCCTCAAGCTCCTGGAATTACCCACTATTTGATAAAATTGAGTTGGGCAATTTTGGAGGTAGAAAAATAAAACATGTTTGAATATAATTCAAGCTTGGGTCATTTTTGAACGTGACCAAAAGAACTTCAATGGAGGTGAAATTAGGCAGAGAGGTTCGGGACATGTAGCAAGATTTATAGGCAGAAGATGAACATTAATGGAGGAGTGAAAAATGGCACTTGCCAAAAGAAAGAAAGATATGGAGAGGTGGATGAAGCATGGGCATGGTTTGAGAGGGTGACAAGGGTAATGCACAAGATGCTCATGGCAACAACATGAAAGACCAAATGCAATATGACAAGCACAATGCTAAACTTGATATGACCATGATGCAACATAAGATGGCATAGAAAAGAAATGTATGACGTGAACAAAATGCAAAACAAAAGACAAAAACCCAACCACAAATGAAATATCATAACACATAGCCGGAAATGGCAAGAGTTGGAGTTAGAAATATGGAAAGATAGATCCGGGGCGTCACAACGCTCCACCACTACAAGAGGATCTCGTCCCGAGATCTAGGATGGCATCTGGGAGAATCGGAAAAGGAAGAGGTAAAACACAATTGCTTCTTTGACAAACGAGTGAAACCAAAGAACCTTAAAGTTTGCAAGGGCATGAAAAGAACACAAGGGATAAGAAAGGATTTGAAAACCACTCAGGTTTAAACGAGATAGACAATGAATGATAAGGATAGAATTTGTGCAGCACTCCGATTGAAAAGAGAGGCAAGACTTGATAAGATGAAAGGAACTTGAATGAGAACACAACACTCCGGTTAAATGGATAAGCAAGAAAAAGAAAAGAACATGATCTTGGCAAAACGATTGGTGGGATGGAGAGAGCAACATCACAATGCCTTCGGAACGAACGAATAGAAGCTTGTTCGTCGGAATAAGAGAACGGAGAAGGAAAAGACAACTTATACCACAATTGAATTTGGAAAGCATCCTTGCAAGAAGGTTAGAACGGAGTTGTTGGAAAACCAACACCGCAAAGAATGAGATTGTAGTGGGCTTATGAAAACATCTCAACATTATGAGGTGACAAACAGCCACTAATGGAAACCATTGATTTGATTGAGAGCACCAAAGAGATGAAAAACTTCTTCACCGAGATGAGAAGGAGAAAGTTGGATCATAGATATGCACCACAAATAGCTACATTCCTTAGGGAAGGCTGTAGGTGAAACATGACACAAGATAAATCCAACGAAGAGATTGGTGGATTTAAAATATCTCATTCTTGACAACATGTGAATCATGAAACGTGAACTCAAACTGTCAAGAATGACATAACACCACCTCAAATGATAAGGTAGAACGAATTGCACTTCGGAATGCAAGATGAAGAATGCTTGAACTCCTCAAAAAAACTCATGTGTTGAGCAGCATGTTTATTTAAGAGTATAGCTTGGCGGATCATAACTCCGAGAGAAATCTTGAAGAACAATTGAAGGATGAAAGTAATCCTTGACGAAGCACCATGTAGAGCCTCCATGAAGAACTCCGGTAAACAAAAGGATGATAGAAAAAAAGAGAAGTTGACAACACAAGGTGAAACCTTGCAATGATTTAGGTGGAGCTTCGCGACGAGATAATGCAGAAAGCTTGGAACTCTGGAAAAGAAAGATGAACAAATGAGATCAAGAATTTTGATGAATCTCCGGAATAAGGAATTAATCACTTGGATGAAATAAGAATAAGAATTACATAATGCTCATCCTTCACCAATTAAATTGATGACAAGCAATGGATTTGGCATACTACTTATTCTCGTAGAAAGGATTAAGATAGATCTAGTGCAAACTTGAATAAGGTCTTGATGGAACCACCGGTGGGATTGAAACAACGAATAAATTGATATGATAACGAAGGAAGAGAAACCTTGAATGAACCACCGTAAGAATTGAAAATGAACGAAGAAAAGATCAAGAAACACCGGGAAGAATTAGAAAATTAATGAAGATACTTGAGAGAATTTAGATACAAGTGAACAAAGAGATCACGAGCTGATTAGAGAATACTTGGACGATGCACCAGAATAATATGGAGATGACCGAAGAGACATCAATTTAGAATAATTGGAGAACGAGGCTGAAAACTTAGAACGAAGAAATCTTCTGAAATGATGGCCTTCGGAGAATCAAACTGAAAAGACTCATGAAATGCTCTGGATGGGTATGAAAAGAATTCTCACAATCGAAAACAATTATGAGAGGGTGGCATAAGCTAGAACTATGAATCTTCAAGAGAACGGATAAGATTTGGAGGAAAAACTCTTCTTCGGTCTTCAAATGTTGAGAATGACGATGAGAAACACCACCATGAATTGTTGAGATACTCCGGGATGAAAATTAGAAAGGTTGAACCAAAAATGAAAAGAATGTGAAAAATCTTGGAGAAGGCATATGACTGATGATAACCCATTTTTACGTCAAACTTTGAAAAGAATTTTAAAAGCTCCGGGAAGATTAGAAGAGTCAGGTAAGATCCTGGGAAAAGACCTGTGGGTTAAGGCCCACTCAAAAGATACACCGTTGAATGATTAAAAGAAAAATTGCGCCGGTTGAATTAAATGGCTTGAATGAGGTAACAACCTCGAAATAGTTAGAACGGATTAGGAATGAAAACATGAATCTCCTGAGGCATCTTCAGCACTCCGGAACAATTGAATAGCACACGAAGAATGATTAAGAGTTGCACCGGCATGAGAAAACATTTGAAACGAGGAAAGGGTATGATCGACAAAGCTTGAATTGAATCCACCGGAGAAGAAAAGAATGAAGAATGATAAACTTGAAACTTCCTGAGCATCTTCCTGAGAATCAGCGGATTAGAACATTGATGGAAAAGAATGGAGAAACTTCACATCCATAAGATGGATACATGATTAAGAAATCTGAGTCCTTGAAGAAAGAGGGTGGGAGGGCGGGAAAACAAAGGCAACTTGGGTCGGATGAAACGAACACCGTTGAGAAAAAGCTTAGAATTGATCTTGCGAATGTTGGAATGATCGGATTTACTTGAAGAGAAGCACACCGTTTGGAAAGGATTGAAAAGAAAACCTTGATGATCAAGAAGGATTAGCATCCACATAAAAATATGAGAACACCGCTTAGGATAATGTATGGAATCAACACTTGACAATGAAGCAACTCGAATACCACAATTCAAAACAAAACAAAGGATTGGCTCGCAGAATAAGCCGGAACAAACATATGATAGAGATTTCGTCCAAAGTTTTCGTGGTGGGGCCCACACGGGCTCGATCGTACAACACCATCATGTACAAGGCAGTGCACATGACATACGAAGCGTCCCCGAGTCGGCATAGCCAAGGACTCTTTAAGACACTACGAGACCACTGTAAAACCAACCGTGGAAAGGCGGACCACTAGACGTCGAACCCCAATCTCATATCATGCATCTGTCGGAAAGATATCCTAGGAGCTACTTGAATTCCCACTTATAAACTCCCGAAACTTTCTGGTTATGCAATCATGTGTTGGGGATACAGGGGACACAAAATATATCACCCAAACTAACAATACCTAGATCCAGCTGTATCCATCCTTCAACACATAACCAAGAAACCTTTGGAAATCATTTACCTCAACCTTCGAAAAGCATCCATTATACGAGTTATGGCAATACTCCCAAACTCCCCCCCAGTACTGGGTGGCGTCGAGGTGATCTCACCAACAACTGCATAAAAGAGATTTTCGATGTCGGCGAAACTCAGGTATTCCAGAACTGCAACGATAAAATTGTGACGACAACACCTCGGAGCTCAACTCCCCGGGACGCTGCCACAACCCCTAAATGTCAGGAGGCACCAAGAACAATGTTCTCGTCACAAAACCATCGGAACGATTCCCAGATACCCGCGTGATCCTAAATTTGTTTTAGTGAAATTTGAGGAGAGGAAAGTCAAAACATCTACGTAAGGAGACCTCACCAGAGCGACGAAGGGACTGAGGAGTAAAAAGAATCCTACTCTCCGATATATATAATCCTAAGACTCAAAACAATTTTTGTTCTAGACTGAACAACGTCAGCGATTCGATCAAGCAGGGGGCTCCTAAGTCGGGGATGGCTCTGATTACCAACTTGTAACGCCCACGATGCGGCTATATCTCCCACGTGTCGAGGCACAACTTAGAGGCATAACCGCATTGTGGTTTTGTCGCAAGAAGGGTCATCTTCACACAATCCCATGTAATGAAGAAGAATGGGATAAAGAGTTGGCTTACAATCGCCACTTCACACAATACATAAATAAATCATACATCAATCAGAGTACACACATTGACCGACTATGGTCAAAACCAAATACAAAGAAGACAACCCCAAATGCTAGATCCCCGATCGTACCAACTAGGCTCCACTACTGATCAACAGGAAACGAAACAACACAATGAACAAGAGCTTCATCGAGCTCCCACTTGAGCTCGGTTGCGTCACCTGCACTGGTATCCTCGGCACCTGCAACTGTTTTGGAAGTATTTGTGAGTCACGAGGACTCACCAATCTCACACCCGCGAGATCAAGACTATTTAAGCTTATAGGAAAGGAAAAGGTAGTGAGGTGGAGCTGCAGCAAGCACTAAGCATATATGGTGGCTAACATGCGCAAATGAGAGCGAGAAGAGGAGCAACGGAACGGTCGTCAACTAGTAATGATCAAGAAGTGATCCTGAACTCCTACTTACGTCAAACATAACCCAAAAGCCGTGTTCACTTCCCGGACTCCGCCGAAAAGAGACCATCACGGCTACACACACGGTTGATGCGTTTTAATTAAGTCAAGTGTCAAGTTCTCTACAACCGGATATTAACAAATTCCCATCTGCCACATAACCGCGGGCACAGCTTTCGAAAGATAATACCCTGCAGGGGTGTCCCAACTTAGCCCATTATAAGGTCTCACCGTCAACGAAGGATAAACCTTCTCCCGGGAAGACCCGATCAGTCTCGGAATCCCGGTTTACAAGACATTTCGACAATGGTAAAATAAGACCAGCAAAGCCGCCCGATGTGCCGACAAATCCCGATAGGAGCTGCACATATCTCGTTCTCAGGGCACACCGGATGAGCAAGACGTCGGGTTAGCATAGACCCTGGTTTGGACCAGCATTCGAAGGAGCACTGGCCCGGGGGGGTAAATAAAGATGACCCTTGAGTCTGCAGAACCCAAGGGAAAAAGGCTTAGGTAGGCAAATGGTAAAACCAAGGTTGGGCCTTGCTGGAGGAGTTTTATTCAAAGCGAACTGTCAAGGGGGTCCCATAAATCACCCGACCGCGTAAGGAACGCAAAATCAAGGAACATAACACCGGTATGACAGAAACTAGGGCGGCAAGAGTGGAACAAAACACCAGGCATAAGGCCGAGCCTTCCACCCTTTACCAAGTATATAGATGCATTAATTAAATAAGAGATATTGTGATATCCCAACATAATTATGTTCCAACAAGGAGCAATCTTCAACTTCACCTGCAACTAACAACGCTATAAGAGGGGCTGAGCAAAAGCGGTAACATAGCCAAACAACGGTTTGCTAGGAAAGGATGATTAGAGGCTTGACATGGAAAATATGGGAGGCATGATATAGCAAGTGGTAGGTAGCGCAGCATGGCAATAGAACGAACAACTAGCAAAGCAAAGATAGAAGTGATTTCGAGGGTATGGTCATCTTGCCCGAGATCCCACAAGGAAGAAGAACGAGTCCATGAAGAAGACAAACGGACGTAGTCGAACGAATCCTCACAACTCCGGAACGAAACCGAAGCTAACGAGAGAAGCAACCGGAAAGAAACAAACAACATAGTAAACAACCATCACAGAAACATGGCATGATGCACAATCAATTATGATGCATGTCCGATTTAATGAGCATGGCATGGCAAAGTGCAACAAACAACACTACCAATTAAGTGGAGGTCAATATGCAACGAGTTGCATATTGAAGAAACACCACATCAATTATTTAGTTCTCTCTCGGTTATGTACCCAATAATATTAAATGTTTATTAACATGGCAAGAGGTGAAGCATAAGTAAACTAACTATTTAGGCAAGTTTAAATGAGACCGGAACAACAAACAACAATTCCGAAAAATCCCCATGTGCATATTTTGAATTTGGTACTGTTCTGCCATAAACGCAATTTTAATGTTGTTAAACAACAAATTGAAGTGCACCATGTTAATCTATGCATTTTATACCCCATTTTCATATAAAGTTTATTAAATTCCGAGTTACGGTTAATTAGTTATGAAATAAATCATTTTAGCATGTTATTTGAGCAAAATTAAACAAACAGCAAGTTTAAACATTTTAAACATGGGTGAGAGCAGCATATTGTGAAACTAGACAGAATTCTAAACATTTTACGTATTTAAATCATTTTAATCCGATGCACGGTTGATGAGTTATTATATGCATGAACATGAGGGGTTTTTCTGTAAAACTGTAATCTTTGGAAAATTAGACAAATTCGCAGAACTGAAAAAAATATGTGATACGGGCCGAATGCGACGCATGGTGCAAGGCCCAAGATGGATCTGGCCCGAAAAGGATGAGTGTGTGTGAGCAAAATAAAATAAAAGGAAGCCGTGCAAAAAAACAAGGGCTCCTGGGATTCAAACCCCAGACCTCCTGGATGCAGGAGCGTGGTGCGAACCACTGCGCTGCCGCGGCTGCAGTTGATAGGATGGGGCGTGGCCCCTTAAGAGATTGCCCAGGGCCGAGCCTCTCTGTATTGGCAGAGAAGACGACGGCTGCGAGGACGGAGCCGGCAAGGTTAGCCGTGGTGATGTCGGGGCTTGGGAGGCCACGGCGGGTGTGCGGGTTAGGCTAAGGATCACGCATGCTTGGGGCTTCTAGGTGCAGGGGCGGGTGCGTGTGCGGGGTGAGGCCAACGGAGGGGCGCGCTAGGCGAGAACCGGAGCACGGAGACGCTACTGCATCTACGCGAGCAACAGAGAACTACAGGCTTCGCCGGATCACCGGGAGCATGTCGAAGACATGGATCGGACGAACCCTAGGGGTGCCTAAACGCAAAAGAGACAGATGGGAGAGGGAGGTGCGGTACCCAGCTCACCCAAAGACACGATGGGGTCGACGGAGACGAGCCGTAGACGACGCGATGGAGCTCTGAACTTGGTGGGGCTGCTGTCCGTGAAGCAGGGGAGGAAGAGGACGACGGGGAGGTAGATCCAGAGGCCGTGGCGGTGCGGGCGTGGTGGAAGGGGAAGAAGAGGGACTTGGCGTTCCTCTCCACAGTTGCCGAGAGGGTCGAAGGCGCGGCGACGAGCTACCCCGAGCTCGAGCTCAAGCTCGGCCGGAGCATGGTGGGCAGGGCGACGGCGTGGCGTGGCTAGCCTTACCTGGTGGCGGCGATGGAAGGAGAGGGTCTGAATCGGTCAAGGGGAGGCCGGGTAGGGTTTTGGACATGATATATAAGGGCTAGGGATGCCGGACGGCCGTCAAATCAACGCGGTTGTCGACGTGGACATGCTGGATGCGCGCCGTACAGGAGGTTGACGACGCCTCTGAATGAGTGGGCTGGATGGGCTGCTGGGCTACGCCTGGCTGCGGTGCCTAGGTGGGCTGCTGGCTGCGGGAAGCCCAGGCAAGGCCTTTTCCCTTCCCTTTATTTGCTGGATAACTAATAAGCAGCTGCAAGGAAAAATAAAAAGGCCAGGGGGCTAGGAGAGGAGTTTTGCAGATATAAAAATATCCTCAAGGTCCTGGACTTACCCACTATTTGATAAAATTGAGTTGGGCAATTTTAGAGGTAGAAAAATAAAACAAGTTTGAATATAATTCAAGCTTGGGTCATTTTTGAACCTGACCAAAAGAACTTCAATGGAGGTGAAATTAGGCAGAGAGGTTCGGGACATGTAGCAAGATTTATAGGCAGAAGATGAACATTAATGGAGGAGTGAAAAATGGCACTTTCCAAAAGAAAGAAAGATATGGAGAGGTGGATGAAGCATGGGCATGGTTTGAGAGGGTGACAAGGGTAGTGCACAAGATGCTCATGGCAACAACATGAAAGACCAAATGCAATATGACAAGCACAATGCTAAACTTGATATGACCATGATGCAACATAAGATGGCATAGAAAAGAAATGCATGACGTGAACAAAATGCAAAACAAAAGACAAAAACCCAACCACAAATGAAATATCATAACACATAGCCGGAAATGGCAAGAGTTGGAGTTACAAATATGGAAAGATAGATCCGGGGCGTCACACAGGGCAGCCCAGCCATAGCATCACAATCCAGATGCTTGTGCGGATAAATCCGGTCTTGGTTGTAGAGGATGCACGAGTAATAGCTTCGCTACTGATGGCTCCAAAACCTGCCTGAGGAGATTTTTAGCTTCGAGTACGGGTTCTTGGCGCTGTCAAAGAATGCATTGTGCTCTCTGAAGCTGTGCACGCTGAAAGAGCCCTGTGTTGTAGTAGCACTTGGAAGCCTTGGCAGCCTTGGCTTTGGGGGAGGAATGGCATCACTTGAGCTGATTGGTGGCACAACGATGTCAGTGGCAGCATTGTCTTCGGGCTCCACATTGTCTTCAGCCATGACAATGTCATTGGCTTCAGTGGCATTGTTGGTGGCAGCCTCATTGTTTTCAACCTCCATCTGCTCAATGACTGGAGGGTCAGGCACGATCACATTCTCTTCAAGAATGACTGGATCACTAGCAGGGGGTGTGGCTTCTCTTTCTTGTTCTTTCTCTCCTTTTTCTTCATCGGCTGATGCATCCGGAATTTCTTCAGCAACTTTGTCTTCAGACTCAGAGGCAGACGTAGTAGGGGTGGCTTCAGGAAACACTTGACGTGCTACTGAGATGTGTTGCACTTACCCTTCTGGATTGCTCGACATGAAGACTTGTGGCCTGAGGCCTTTGCGAAGCCTGTGAAATGCTGGTGACGCCTTTGGAGAGGGAGTGGTCTGCTCCATGTAGTTTTCATCATCAAGCACCGGAGTGGTGACTGGAGGTGGTGGTGTTCTTGGTGTTCCATCTTGTAGAGGGGTGTCTTGTTGTTGTCGCTCAGCCCATGAGTCATCTTGAGCAGTTGGCGTCAATGGACGACCGATGCTAATGAGTTCACTGCTCATGAGAGCAGGAGATGATACCGACTGGGGCTCGAGCTGAGGAAGGACTACATCATCATGCACATTGTCTGCTCCATGTAGTTATCGTCATCAAGCACCAGAGTGGTGACTTGAGGTGGTGGTGTTCTTGGTGTTCCATCTTGCAGAGGGGTGTCTTGTTGTTGTCGCTCAGCCCATGAGTCATCTTGAGCAGTTGGCGTCAATGGACGACCAATGCTAATGAGTTCACTGCTCGTGAGAGCAGGCGATGATATCAACTGGGGCTCGAGCTGAGGAAGGACTACATCATCATGCACATTGTCTTCATGACAAATGTCTTCAGCTACGTTGGGGTTACAGCTGGAATCTCTTCACTTTCTGGAGCTGCTATGGAAGCAGGCTCATGGATCACTAGGCGACGTTCTTGGTTGGTAGAGGTAGGGAGCGCAACTGAAATGGGTTCAACATTGAGGGGCTCTGGGGCAGTAGCATGCTCTTACTTTGAAGACTTTGAAGGCTTTTTCTTCAATTTATTCTTGGAGGGAGCACCATCAGAGGTGTCTTTGTGCTTCCTCTTCCTGGCTTCGGCTTCAGCATGCCTGGTTTTCTTCGGCTCTGAAGCTGCTGAAGTGACCTTTGGCTTCGAGCCAGTCATACTGGCAGGGAAGACAATGCGAGGTTCTTCCTACCGTTGAGCTTCCGATTGGGCCACAACAGACTTGTTCTTTTGCTTGGCAGCCATCCTGGGGTTGATGCCAAGACGCCCAAGAGCCTTTCTCTTTTCAGCTTCATTGCGCTTGCACACACTTCTGAGCATAGTACTTCATACGCTCGCGTGAGCCTTTGGCTTCTTCACGCTTCTTGTGGAATTCAGCCTTGAGATCATGCAACATCTTCTTGAAGATTTGCACATCAGCCACACTGAGCTTGTCCATGTTCTTCTTGAAATGCGCCTTCTCTTGATCAATCTTGTTCTTGAGCTCGACGATTTTCTGAGCCAAGGCCAATTCATTTGCAATGGCTCCATGAAATGTGACGCTGATGTCCACGGGCAGCTGCAGATCATCAATACTGATGCTCTAGTCGTCAAACCATTCATCGATGAAGTTGTTCAAAATATCAACATCAAAGAGGGGCAGATCATTGAAGATCTCCGCCTCTTGCTTGCTTTTGATCAGCATCTCTAGAGCTTCATCACCAAGATCTTCATCACTTGATAGATCAATGGTGTCTTCCTCATTGCGCAGAACGGCAGCAAGAGTCAGGTCATGCCCAGAAATCTTCGTGGGCTTCTTGGTCCTCTTGGAGACACGAGACAAGTCAGCAGTGACGAAGTTATACTTGAAAGTCTTGCGCTGATTGTAGTTCTCCTCAGGATCAGTCTTGTACAGTTCATGCAGACCCGGAGGCAGATCTAGAGCAGTATTGCCACGGTGCTGCCTGCCATCCTTCCTTGTTGATTTATCAGTGGCCATGATATTCAGACAGATAGGCTTCAGAATAGTGAAAGGCTTCCGTCTACTTGTCAAGCAAGAACTGGCTTCAGGGGAGTGAATATGATGTTGTAAGAATTCTGTAAATGAATGCAGACTATGAGAACCAAGGGATTCTCCCACGGACATGTACCTATGACAGCATTAGAGATGCGAGGGAAGGGGAAGAGGTCATATGCATTCTCAGAAGAATTTGAAGATAAATCAGTTTGAAGACATTGACCTCATAGTGCGAAGACATTCACTTATTTCAAGTGAGTTGGTTCCAGATTTGTACGAATCCATAAATAAGTACAAGTGACGAATCTAACTAGTTATGAAGCATAAGTGAACATACTTTGCAAGATATGAGATTCAGAAAGAGACAGATCCAGATTTGGAAGTGTAGAAACCACTTTTGGTTGAAGTGGATGGATATGATAGATCAAAAAGACTGTAAAAAATGAGATTTATTTACCACAGATGAACTGCTAGACAAGGCAGATGGGAGGCCGAGCAGTCCAAACTCCCGCGCCCTAACTTGGCGGCGGAAGATACCTACGACGACGGCGGAGAAGACGAAGTCCGCATCTGGCGTGAGGACGGCGTCGAAGAGGTCGCGGTAGCTAAGCGCTTCGTCTCCAGCGTCAACGCAAGCTTGCGGTGGCGCTAGGGTTTGAGCGAGGTGGAAGAGGAGATAATGACCGTGCGGTGTGGGTATTTATAAGGTTGAAGGCTGCACAGCGCAATTACGCAGGTCCCCCTGGCGGTTCACATCTGATGGACACGTGGCATGCATGCAACTCATTGGAAGTTATTCCATGTTCCCACGCACACCTGGTTTGTCGGGTGGTCGTTCCGGCTTCTCCGGTATTCAGGAAAAAGAGATATAACATTGAAAGATGTTTTAAATGTGTGTCTCTGTATCTTCAGCTGATAAGGACCCAGTGAAGACATTTGACACGTTTCAACAGAATGCATATGACTAGACAGATAGAGTTTGATGAAGAAGCACAGAAGGGGTTAGGGTCCGATCACATTCACTTAGTTCAGAAAATTGCAAGTTTGAAGACATAGCTATAAGTGAATGTTGTAGAGGACAGAACACACACACACACACACACACACATATATACACACACACACATTAGAAAAAGACCAAATCAACATTGCGAAGATAAACCTTGAAGTCAAATCAATGTTGAAGACAAACCAAATGCGAAGATAATGCAATCATGACACCAAATGAAAATCTTCGAGAAAGTTTGGTGGTGGCGTTACCCACCTTATAGGAAGTATTAGACCCAGACACGGCGCACAATTATCGTGGCGCTCCAAAGTCAAATTCCGCATTAATGTATTCACACTTAGAGTGTATGTCTTCATTGATTGAAGATATACGTTACTTCGTGTGTTGCACATCTAAGTCATCAACATGCATAAGCGTTAGGATGTGTGTCCAATCACAGGACATTTGAGGATTCTAAGATATTTAGCTCACACCGCAACTTGCAAAACCTTTTCTCATCCAAGGGCTTTGTGAAGATATCTGCCAATTGCTCTTCAGTGTTGACGTGAATGATATCAATATCTTCCTTCATGACATGATCTCTGAGAAAGTGATGACGGATCTGAATGTGCTTCGTCTTCAAGTGCTGAAGTAGGTTGTTGGCAATCTTGATGGCGCTTTCATTGTCGCAGTAGAGTGGCACATGCTTCAGGTGGATTCCATAGTCCTTGAGAGTTTGCTTCATCCATAGAAGCTGAGCACAGCAAGATCTAGCAGCAATGTACTCGGATTCAGTAGTGGAGAGAGATACACAGTTCTGCTTCTTTGAAGACCAACAGACAAGAGATCGTCCAAGAAAGTGACATGTGCCTGATGTGGACTTGCGATCAACCTTGTCACCAGCATAATCAGCTTCTGAGAATCCAACTAGATCAAACTCTGATCCCTTTGGATACCATAATCCTAGTGTTGGGGTGTAAGCCAAATATTGAAGAATTCGCTTCATAGTTAAGTGATGCGATTCCTTTGGTGCTGCTTGGAATCTGGCACACATGCAAATGCTAAGCATTATATCAGGCCTAGATGCACATAAGTAGAGTAAAGAACCAATCATGGAGCGGTATACCTTTTGATCAAACTCTTTACCATTGTCGTCGGGACCCAATTGGCCTTTGGTTGGCATTAGCGCCGTGTACCCTTTGTAGTCTTGCATTCCAAACTTCTTCAGGCAATCTTTGAGGTATTTTTCTTGTGATATGAAGATGCCATTGCTCTGGTGACGTATTTGAAGACCAAGGAAGAATTTCAGCTCACCCATCATGGACATCTGATATTGCTCTTGCATCATATGCGCAAACTCATCACTGTATCTCTTGTCAGTGCAGCCGAAGATAATGTCATCCACATAGATTTGGCACACAAACAGTTCACTATCATATGTCTTCGTGAAGAGAGTGGGATCCAGGGAACCAGGTTTGAAGCCTTTGCTCTTCAGGAAGTCTTTGAGTGTGTCATACCAAGCGCGAGGGGCTTGTTTGAGGTCATACAGTGCCTTGTTGAGCTTGTATGCCATGTCAGGACGCTTTGGGTCTTCAAAGCCAGGTGGTTGTGCAACATATACTTCTTCAATTTTGCCGTTGAGAAAGGCACTCTTTACATCCATTTGGTATTGAAGAATATTGTTGTGGTTGGCATAGGCTAGCAGTATGCGAATGGCTTCAAGCCTAGCCACGGGAGCAAATGTTTCATCAAAGTCAATCCCTCCAAATTGTGTGTAACCTTGAGCAACGAGACGAGCCTTGTTTCTGACAACTTGACCATGCTCAGCTTGTTTGTTGCGATAGATCCATTTGGTGCCGATGATATTGTGCTTGCGAGGATCTGGACGCTTAACCAGCTCCCATACATTGTTCAGCTCGAATTGTTCAAGCTCTTCTTGCATAGCTTGAATCCATTCAGGTTCCATGAAGACTTCATCAACTTTCTTGGGTTCAGATATAGAGACAAATGCAAAGTTCCCACAGAAATTTACTAGTTGTGTTGCTCTTGAACGAGTGAGTGGACCAGGTGCATTGATGCTATCAAGTATCTTCTCAATCTATACTTCATTTGCAACACGAGGATGAACTGGACGAACATTTGCCCTTGCTGATCATTGTCTTCATCTTCAGCATTGGCTTCAGGCTGAGCAGTGTCTTCAGGCTGATTAGGTGCAGAAACGATGATTTCCTCTTCAGCATGTGCCTCTGAAGGTATGATTTCACCAGTACCCATAAGCTTGATAGATCCACTTGGTGTAGCTTCATCTAGCACATTTGGCAGGTGCTCTTTGCGAGCCGTTAGTCTCATCGAACCGCACATCCACAGTTTCAACCACTTTATAGTGAAAGAGATTGAAGACTCTGTAGGAGTGCGAATCCTTTCCGTAACCAAGCATAAAACCTTCATGTGCTTTTGGTGCAAACTTTGAAGTGTGATGCGTATCCTTGATCTAGCACCTAGCTCCAAATACTCTGAAATAGCTGACGTTTGGCTTCTTACCAGTCAGGAGCTCATATGATGTCTTCTTTAGAAGCTTGTGAAGATAAACACGGTTGATGACGTGGCATGCAGTATCAATGGCTTCAGGACAGAACTTTCTTGGAGTCTTGTACTCATCAAGCATCATCCGTGCCATCTCAACAAGGGTTCTGTTCTTGCGCTCCACGATGCCATTCTACTGAGGTGTGTATGGAGGTGAGAACTCATGTGTGATGCCCAATGTATCAAGATAAGTGTTGAGGCCGGTGTTCTTGAATTCTGTGCCGTTGTCACTTCTGATGTGCTTGATCTTGATGCCATAGTTGGTCATGGCACGATTGGCAAATCGTTGAAGACATCCCGCACTTCATTCTTGTAGAGAATTATGTGCACCCATGTATATCTTGAGTAATCATCAACAATTACGAAGCCATAGAGGCAAGCAGTGGTAGAGTAGTGAGTAGGGCCAAATAAGTCCATGTGAAGCAGCTAGAAGGGGCGTGTCGTTGTCATGATTGTCTTCGATGGATGCTTGGCCCTAGTCATCTTTCCTGCTTCGCAGGCACCACATAGATGATCCTTCTTGAACTTGCCGCCCTCGATGCCTATGACATGCTTCTTCTTCACGAGGGTGTACAAGTTCCTCATGCCAGCATGCCCTAGCCTCCGATGCCAGAGCCAGCATTCAGAAGCTTTTGCTAGAAGACATACGGCCAGCTGTGGTCTTGCGGAGAAATCTATCATTTACAGATCGTCTTTTCGATATCCTTCGAAGACTAGAGATTTGTCAGATTCCATAAGCACAAGGCAACGATATTGACAGACATTAAATTGAAACCAAGGGATTCAACAAGCATCACATTATCCATGTGCTGATCCTTTGAGATTGCAACTCTACCTAGGCACAATACCTTGCTTTTACGAGTGTCAGGAAATGTGATGTGATTTCTGTCAGACAGACGTAGGATTGAATCCATAAGAAGACTTCGATCACCAGTCATGTGGTTAGTGCATCCACTGTCCATAATCCACTCAGAAGCCTTTGGTGTCGTACCCTACAGTGTAGTTTGGGGGATAGGCTTCACCAAGGGAAATGTGAAGCATAAACATTTGACGAACAAGGAAATTATCAAAGTTCAGATCCTGGTTAGGGTAGATAGGATGTTTGTCAAGAAATCCTGGGATGAAATACATAGTAAGACCATTCTGGCATTTTATCTTGCGTCCCACGAGATGTTTTAGGTCCCCAGCATAAGCATTAGAAGCCTTTGATTTCCGGCTGGAGACCTTTCCCTGCAAAAGAGAGTTAATTTTTCTTAACCACCCACATCTTCAGGGGTGGCTTAGAAGCAATGAGTCTAAGTGCAGCATCTGAGAACTTTGGCTTTGGAGCCCTAGCGAATAGCCTTGCAGGAGGTGAATAATACTCATAAGAATAAGCAGAAAAGTTCTTGGTCTTATGAACATAGCGGTTTGATGAAACACGCTCATATTCATAAGTCTGAGTATGATTTCCCTGCAAAACATTGGCGTTAGGGTGACTCTGGTGAGTCCTCAGTCTGTATGAAGCCTTTGGACCATATGAAGCCTTTGGTCTAGGGTTTGTCTTCTTCCCAGGTGGTGTCATGATGACATTCACAGGAAGCTTCTCAAGACAACTTTTGGGTACCCAGATCTTCTTAAAAGGTGGTCCATTCCTGCAGTTAGTACCAATATACCTGGCAAACACTCCACCATTCTGATTCTTAAATAGTTTATAGTTTGCATCAAAGGATTCATCAATGATAATTGGGTGAGCACAAGTGAAGCTAGATAAGGTAGATGGATCCTGTTGGAGATATGCCCTAGAGGCAATCATGTATGATGATATTTCCTATGTGTTTATGAATAAAGATAGTCCTTTGACATTATCAATGATGTGTATCAGCAAGTACATGACTTGTTTGTGGGACTATGCATTGTATGATGACTGTCCTAAAAGGTCCCTAGTCGAAAGGGCTGTGTGGACGTGCAGCTGACTAGACTAGCATATGACACGGTCGATGGCTCGGTCTCACTAGCTGATACGTCTCGGTCGTATCTACTTTTCCAAACACTTTTGCCCTTGTTTTGGACTCTAACTTGCATGATTTGAATAGAACTAACCCGGACTGACGCTGTTTTCAGGAGAATTGCCATGGTGTTATCTTTGTGTAGAAACAAAAGTTCTCGGAATGACCTGAAACTTCACGAAGATTATTTTTGGAAATAATAAAAAATACCGGCAAAAGAATCAAGGCCAGGGGTCCCACACCCTGTCCACGAGGGTGGGAGGCGCGCCCCCTACCTTGTGGGCCCCTGGAGCTCCACCCACCTCAACTCCAACTCTATATATTCACGTTCGGGGAGAAAAAAATCAGAGAGAAGGATTCATCACGTTTTATGATACGGAGCCGCCGCGAAGCCCTAAACTCTCTCGGGGGGGGGGGAGGGGGCAGATCTGGAATCCGTTCGGGGCTCCGGAGAGGGGAATCCGTCGCCATCGTCATCATCAACCATCCTCCATCACCAATTTCATGATGCTCACCGCCATGCGTGAGTAATTCCATCGTAGGCTTGCTGGACGGTGATGGGTTGGATGAGATTTATCATGTAATCGAGTTAGTTTTGTTAGGGTTTGATCCCTAGTATCCACTATGTTCTGAGATTGATGTTGCTATGACTTTGCTATGCTTAATGCTTGTCACTAGGGCCCGAGTGCCATGATTTCAGATCTGAACCTATTATGTTTTCATGAATATATGTGAGTTTTTGATCCTATCTTGCAAGTCTATAGTCACCTACTATGTGTTATGATCCGGCAACCCCGAAATGACAATAAGCGGTACCACTCCTGGTGATGACCGTAGTTTGAGGAGTTCATGTATTCACTATGTGTTAATGCTTTGGTCCGGTACTCTATTAAAAGGGGGCCTTAATATCCCTTAGTTTCCGCTAGGACCCCGCTGCCACGGGAGGGTAGGACAAAAGATGTCATGCAAGTTCTTTTCCATAAGCACGTATGACTATATTCGGAAAACATGTCTACATTACATTGATGAATTGGAGCTAGTTCTGTGTCACCCTATGTTATGACTGTTACATGATGAACCGCATCCGGCATAATTCTCCATCACCGATCCAATGCCTACGAGCTTTTCACATATTGTTCTTCGCTTATTTACTTTTCCGTTGCTACTGTTACAATTACTACAAAACCCAAAAATATTACTCTTGCTACCGTTACCGTTACTTCCATACTCCTTGCTACTAAATACTTTGCTGCAGATATTAAGTTATCCAGGTGTGGTTGAATTGACAACTGAACTATTAATACTTGAGAATATTCTTTGGCTCCCCTTGTGTCGAATCAATAAATTTGGGTTGAATACTCTATCCTCGAAAACTGTTGCGATCCCCTATACTTGTGGGTTATGAAGACTATTTTCTGGCGCCGTTGCTTGGGATTTATATCTGCTGGTCACTATGAAGAACTTGAAAGACGAGAAAACTAAATTTATCCCTCAACTACGAGGGGAGGTAAGGAACTGCCATCTAGCTCTGCACTTGATTCACCTTCTGTTTTGAGTAAGCTTGCGAGACCTAAACCTGCTTCTGCTATTAATTCTGATATGTCGCATGTTATTGATGATGCCACTTCTGCTATGCATGATACTTATGATGTAACTACTTCTATGCTTGATACTACTGTGCCACTTGGCGAATTTCTTGATGAACAACTTGCTAGGGCTAGAGAGAATGAAATTATTGAACCTAATAATATTGATGAAAGTGATGATGAAGATTCTCCCCCTAGATATGAATTGCCTGTTGTTGTAGGATCGAAAGTATGTCTAGAGGGGGGTTATTAGACTACTTGACCAATTAAAAATCTAGCTTTTTCCCAAGTTTAGTTCTTGGCAGATTTTAGCAACTTAGCACAAGTCAAGCAATCAACCTACACATGCAATTCTAAGAGTGTAGCAGCGGAAAGTAAAACAATTGCATATGAAGGTAAAGGGAGGAGTTTGAGGGAGCAAACACAATGATGACACGGAGATTTTTTATCCGTGGTTCCGATAGGTGGTGCTATCGTACATCCACGTTGATGGAGACTTCAACCCACGAAGGGTAAAGGTTGCGCGAGTCCACGGAGGGATCCACCCACGAAGGGTCCACGAAGAAGAAACCTTGTCTATCCCATCATGGCCGTCGCCCACGAAGGACTTGCCTCACTAGGGTAGATCTTCACGAAGTAGGCGATCTCCTTGCCCTTACAAACTCCTTGGTTCAACTCCACAATCTTGACGGAGGCTCCCAAGTGACACCTAGCCAATCTAGGAGACACCACTCTCCAAGAGGTAACAAATGGTATGTTGATGATTGAAAGGATCGATATAGTTGACTAGAGGGGGGCGTGAATAGGCAACTAACAATTTTTAGCTTTTCTTTACCGAATTAAACTTTGCATCAAAATAGGTTGTCTAGATATGCAACTAAGTGAACAACCTATATGATGCAATGACAACAAGCACGCAAGGAAGTAAGAGATATAACCCCAGTAAACTTGCGAAAGTAAAGGAACGAGATAACCAAGAGTAGAGCCGGTGAAGACGAGGATGTGTTACCGAAGTTCCTTCCTTTTGAAGGGAAGTACGTCTCCGTTGGAGCGGTGTGGAGGCACAATGCTCCCCAAGAAGCCACTAGGGCCACCGTATTCTCCTCACGCCCTCACACAATGCAAGATGCCGTGATTCCACTATTGGTGCCCTTGAAGGCGGCGACCGGACCTTTACAAACAAGGTTGGGGCAATCTCCACAACTTAATTGGAGGCTCCCAACGACACCACAAAGCTTCACCACAATGGACTATGGCTCCGCGGTGACCTCAACCGTCTAGGGTGCTCAAACACCCAAGAGTAACAAGATCCGCCAGGGATAAGTGGGGGGAATCAAATTTCTCTTGGTGGAAGTGTAGATCGTGGCCTTCTCAACCAATCCCGAGCAAATCAACAAGTTTGATTGGCTAGGGAGAGAGATCGGGCGAAAATGGAGCTTGGAGCAACAATGGAGCTTTTGGGGGAAGAGATGGGTCAACTTTGGGGAAGAAGACCCCTTTATATAGTGGGGGGAACAAACCAACCGTTACCCCACTTCTGCCCCGCAGAGAGCGGTACTACCGTTGTGCCAGCGGTACTACCGCTTGTCACTATAAGCGGTACTACCGCTCCTCATTGCGGTACTACCGCTTGGCCCACAGCGGTACTACCGCGGTGGGAGGGCGGTACTACCGCATACGAGCGGTACTACGGCCCCCACAGCCGCGGCCAGTACCGTAAAACCCGACACGGAAAAAGAGCCCTCGAATCGAGGCGGTACTAGCACGAGACCACCGCGGTACTACGGCTGGGGGCTACTAGCGGTACTACTGCTCTGGAGCGGTACTACCGCTCCGTCCCGCGGTACTACCTCTGCGACCAGAGTGAGCACACAAGTGGGGCTACTAGAGGTACTACTGCTCTGGGCGGTACTACCGCTCCAGAGCGGTACTACCGCTTGTAGCACCCAAGCGGTACTACCGCTCTGGCCCGCGGTACTACCGATGGGACCAGAGAGGGCACATTGAGTAGAGAAACAAGCCCATCATCGAAACGGAAAGGCTCAGAGGGAGGGGCAAAGGAAGTGTACGTGATGATTCCGCCCTAGCCTTTCCAAAACGGACCCCCTCTTGATAGTACGGTGATCCCTATGAAACTAGTCCACCAAACTAATCCGAAAGGACTACACCGTCTTCGCTTCAAGCTCCGAGGGGAGGGAATCGTCTCGTGCCAAAAGGATGAATCTCTGAAAAACACTCAATGCACACGATTAGTCCGCAAAAGCATTGTCATCAATCACCAAAACATCTTAGGGATAAATATGCCCTTACAATCTCCCCCTTTTTGGTGGATTGATGACAATACGGGATTTGCACAACTGGAAAAAGACAAAGGACATAAGCAAACCCCAAATCTCTAAAATATAGACGGGCTCCCCCTAGATGTGTGCCATCAAGATAAGCGCTTTGGATTGCACGACACACATACTAGGATCAGCACTCCCCCTGTATTTTAGAGACCAACAACCTAAGCGAGATACAAGATAGCAGGATATATAACATAATGAAGCATATAACTCATGAGATATCAAATGACTAGAGACAAAGATAAAGATATGATAAGGATAGGGTAGCATATGTCTCACACCATATGACTTGAACTAAAGTCTCACTGAACACAAAACCAAGCAAAGCACAAGGTAGCACACAACGAAAGCACAAAGGCAAAGACACACTCGCAACACAACGACGCAAATCCCTAAACTCTCTCCCCCTTTGGCATCGAGACACCAAAAGGGGCAAAGAGCTAACCTACGGCTCCAGGTGAGAGCATGCTAAGGATCTCGAACATCAGGACTCTGCGTGATCATCTGCACTGCCGTCCTCGCCCGGAAACTGCTCGGCATCTGAATCGGTCCACGGACAGTGCTGCTGGACCCACTCCTCCTCCTCAGTAATCTGACCCTCAGAGCCGCTGGTGACGGTCGCACCCATCTGACGCATAAGCTCCTTGTGACGTCCCCTTGCCTTCTTCTCAGCCACATGAGTCATGTACTGACCATGAGACTCCGTGCAGAACAACTTCTTCATCTTGCGTTTGAGCTTCTTTGCCCAAGAGGGCTCTGCCGCAGAAGGCTCTGTCCCAGGAGGCACATAATCCTCATCATCATCACCGGCATCAGCCTCGTCCTCGGTCTCCATGGCAGCAACAGAAGATGGAGCTCCAGATCTACCCCAATTATCCTTCTTCCTCAGACGCTTGATCTCATGAGAGACAAACTCTCCAGTTTCCAGCTGCTCCTCAGGATAGGTATGTCTCCAGGCCCTCTCAATAAGCAACATAATGAACGGACCATAAATTGGGCACTTGCGCTCAGAAATAGCCGCCAGAAGCTCAGACCACATGACATGAGAGATGTCCAGGGACTCGCCGGTGTTTGCTTCCTTCTCACGCTGGCAGAAGAGAAGCATGTCCACAAGATAAGAGTGTACCATGTCCAGATTCCCAATACGAGGGAAGAGAGTCTCGCGGAAGATACGGTGAAGGATGTCCAGATAGGCAGACAACTCATAGGTTTCCTTCCTGGTCTCAGGGTTGACCTTCCGAGTACAGTAGGGCCAGAGGGCTTGCTTGTGAGTGGAGGTAACATTTTGGTGAGGACGAAAACCGACTGGAGTCTCGAGCCCTTGATCTTCCACCTCAAGCAGCCCCATGAAGGCCTGCCACTTGACAGCTAGCACCTTCCCATTAGTCATCCAAGTCAGAGTCCTGTCTGCATCAGTTCCTAGGTGAACAGTGGCAAAGAACTGTGCCAGCAGATCTGCATCAAAGTCCTTGTTGAACTGCATGATCTTGAGAATGTTCAACTGAGAGCACATCTGAAGGGCATCACCAAAGTACTCAGGGTCCTTCTCCATAACATCCGTGTTGATAGAATGAACATTGACAAAGAGGTTCTTCTTAGCCTTGATCACAACAAAGTATGTGGCATACTGAAACCGGTTCCAGAACGGGCGATTGACAAGGTTGGGTTCTTGGTCTTCCTCATAGGGGTTGCGTCGACGCCTGTCCCAGAATTGCTTGCTAGACATCTCAGTCACTTTCTTGCCACTTGGCTTCGGTCGGTTGTCAATCTTCTTCTTGCGAGGAGGATTAGCACTTGAGGAAGCACCCCCTGCCGGCGGTGGAGCACTGGAAGAACCACCTACAGTCTCAGATGAGCGGTACTGCTTTGACGTTGAACGTCCGGGGTTGACACGGCGGACTTGCTGCTCAGGATGTTCATCACCTGGAACCAAATACACGGACACAAGAAACAACCAGAAGAGACAACCAAAACCAAATAAACACAACACAAATGGATCAACATGTGGTAGGAAACGATGGAACTGGGCATCCGGCGGTAGTACCGTGCCTGTACTGCGGCAGTACCGCACAAGCGGTAGTACCGTGCCCTACAAGCGGTAGTACCGCGCAATATGGGCGGTAGTACCGCCCGAGACGGGGCACGGAGGATCCCTACTGCCGTGGTCAGATCCGGCACTACCGGGGATGCCAAATTCAAAAATAAACCTACCAAACATCAATCCAAAGAGTCTAGTTGCCTTCTCCAACCTACTCAAGCCTAGATTTGGCCAAAAATCTAGAGATGCAACTACTACTGCCCCTAAAACGTGAGATCTGAAAACTAGACAAGAAGAGAAAAGGAACGGGGGCAATACCGGCATCCATGGCAAGAGGACGAGGGGGGATCGACTCCACCGAAGGGAATGGAGAGGGACGGTCCGGAGACGGAGGGCCGCCGGAGCCCTCCCGCGGTGAGATGGCGCTGGAGAGAGAGGAAGAGGAACCAGGGGATGAAGCAAATGGGTATGGGGTGGAGGAAACCACCCCTGCCCACGACTTAACCCCCTGGCCCCGCCCCTCAGCGGTAGTACCGTGGTGATGGGCGGTAGTACCGCTTAGCCACATAAGCGGTAGTACCGCTCAGTGGAGCGGTAGTACCGCTCCAGCGGTAGTACCGCGCCTTCACAACGGTAGTACCGCCCAGCGCAACTCAAACCAGACTCAACACATATGGTGCAAAACGAAAGACGGGAAACAGCGGCAAGAAGACCAACAAGAGCACTAGCAAGAGAACAAGAATCACACGCCTCTATACGAGAGGGCGGTGGCCGAGGCCACCTATGTTTGAGTCACTTGGTATGGCACCGCGAAGAATTATCCTTGGGCCCATGACCAAAGCTCGTCTTTGAAGCACAAGTACCATCAAAAATGGCTAATGTGAAAGAGTGAGATCAGTTTATGCATTGCGAGGGGAGGGAAAGTTCATTGAGAGAACAACACTCCCCCTACGTCCATGCCTACACCTAGACAAGAATGCACAATGAATGTGAGGGGTGTGCAAAGGTTCAAACCACATTGCTCGAATCAATGATATTTAGCTCATGCCTTAACTCGCGAAATCTTGCTTCATCCAATGGCTTCGTGAAAATATCTGCAAGGTTATCATGAGTGTTGACATAGTTGAGCTCGATCTCCCCTTGCCTAATATGATCCCGGATGAAGTGATACCGAATCTCAATATGCTTTGTCTTGAAGTGTTGCACCGGGTTGAGAGAAATCTTGATATCACTTTCATTGTCACACCAAAGAGGCACTTTGTCACAAATGACACCGTAATCCTTTAAAGTTTGCCTCATCCATAAGAGTTGTGCACAACAACTTCCGGCCGCCACATACTCCGCTTCGGTGGACGAGAGAGACACACAACTTTGCTTTTTAGAAGACCAACTTACCAAAGAGCAACCAAGAAATTGGCACCCTCCGGAAGTGGACTTCCTATCCACTTTGTCTCCCGCCCAATCGGAGTCCGAATAACCTACAAGCTTGAAGTTTGCTCCTCTTGGGTACCATAGGCCAAAGTTTGGGGTATGAGCCAAATATCGAAAGATTCGCTTGACCTCCACAAAGTGGCTTTCCTTAGGTGCGGCTTGAAACCGTGCACATATTCCCACACTCAACATGATATCCGGTCTAGATGCACAAAGGTAAAGCAAGGATCCAATCATGGAGCGATATACCTTTTGATCCACCGCTTTACCATTGGGATCAATGTCAAGTTGGCACTTGGTGGGCATTGGAGTGGAAGCCGGCTTGACATCACTTAGCTTGAATCTCTTTAGCATGTCTTGAGTGTATTTGGCTTGGTTGATGAAGGTTCCTTCTCTTCTTTGTTTGATTTCGAATCCGAGAAAGAACTTCAACTCTCCCATCATAGACATCTTGAACTTTGAGGTCATGAGAGCGGCAAATTCTTCATTGAAGGCTTTGTTAGGGGAACCAAAAATAATATCATCAACATATAGTTGGCACACAAATAACTCCCCTTTGACCTTCTTAGTAAAAAGAGTGGGGTCGATTTTCCTGATTTCGAATCCACGATCTTGTAACAACTCCGTAAGATGCTCATACCACGCACGTGGGGCTTGTTTAAGGCCATAGAGAGCCTTGTGGAGTTGATACACATGATCGGGGAAATAGGGATCTTTGAACCCGGGGGGTTGTTTGACATATACCAACTCATTTATGGGACCATTAAGAAAAGCACTTTTCACATCCATTTGTTGCAATGTGAAATTATGATGAGAAGCATAGGGAATCAACAAACGAATAGATTCAAGGCGAGCGACGGGGGCAAAGGTTTCACTGTAGTCGATACCCTCGACTTGGGAGTAGCCTTGTGCCACCAAACGAGCCTTATTGGGAACAATGATTCCATGAGCGTCTTGCTTGTTCTTGAATATCCACTTGGTTCCAATGACATTATGATTTCCGGTTGGCCTTGGCACTAACTTCCACACTTGGTTATGTTCGAAGTTGTTGAGTTCTTCATGCATGGCGTTGAGCCAATCCGGGTCCTCGAGCGCTTCATAAACCTTTTGGGGTTCGACACAAGAAACAAACGCATGATGTTCACAATAGTTTGCTAATTGTCTACGAGTGCCCCCTTTCTTAGGCTTCCAACCACATTCTCCAAGAGATGACCTTTGGTGGTGAGCTTGGAAGCGATCTTAGTGGCACGATGCTCCAATTCCTCCTCGGAAGTGAAGTGAGGAGGGGTTACTTGATCATCTTGAGTGTCGTCTTGAGCCTGTTCTTGATCTTGAACTTGCTCGAGGGGAGGAACTTGACCTTGGGCATCATTTGGTGGATCACCACCATCTTGAGGTTGATCTTGCCCTTGATCTTGTTCATGAGGTTGAGGGCCTTCACTTTGTTCTTCGGAAGCATGTGGGTCTTGGGTTGGTGATGGCTCCACTTGAGTGGAGCATTGTCCTTCTCCTTCGGCCACAAGGGGTTCCTCAATGGGCAGGATATATCCAACACCCATTCTTCTTATGGCTTGGGGAGGAATTTCATCACCTACATCACAAGTACCACTTTGCTCCACTTGGGAGCCGTTATTCTCTTCAAACTCCACGTTACACGTCTCCTCAATAAGTCCCGTGGACTTATTGAGAACACGGTAAGCATGGGAGTTTGTAGCATAACCAACAAATATGCCCTCATGAGCTCTAGTCTCAAATTTAGACAAACGAACACCTTTCTTGAGAATGAAACACTTACACCCGAACACCCGAAAGTACTTGAGGTTGTGCTTGTTACCGGTGAGTATCTCATATGGAGTCTTGTTCAAGCCTTTGCGGAGATAGAGCCGATTTGAAGCATGACACGTGGTGTTGATGGCTTCGACCCAAAAGTTGTATGGAGACTTGAACTCTGCCATCATGGTCCTTGCCGCATCCATCAACGTCCGGTTCTTCCTCTCCGCAACACCATTTTGTTGAGGGGTGTAAGGTGCGGAATATTGATGCTTGATCCCTTCATCACTAAGAAACTCATCCAGGGTGTAGTTCTTGAACTCGGTGCCGTTGTCACTTCTTATAGTCAAGATCTTTGCATTGTGTTGACGTTGGGCTTCATTTGCAAAGTCAATGACTATTTGTTGGGTCTCACTCTTCCTCTTGAAAAAATACACCCAAGTGTATCTAGAATAGTAATCCACAATTACCAAGCAATATTTTCTACCCCCAAGACTATCAAAGGATGGAGGCCCAAAGAGATCCAAATGAAGGAGCTCCAAGGGCCTCTTCGAGTAAATGAGAGTCGTGGGAGGGTGAGCCTTCTCATGAAGCTTTCCTTTGATACAAGCACTGCAAGCACGATCTTTAGCAAAACCAACGTTCGTTAGTCCACGGACATGGTCCCCCTTGAGAAGACTTTGCAAAGATCTCATATTGACATGGGCTAAACGGTGATGCCAAATCCATCCCACGTCAACTTTAGCCATTAGGCATGTCACGGTCTTAGTGGGTCGCTCCGAAAAGTTAATCACATAGAGACCGTTCTCGACATGCCCAACAAAGGCTACTTTAAGAGTCTTGCTCCACAAGAGGGCCACGGTATCAATATCAAAGAAAGTGGCAAAGCCCATGATAGCAAGTTGACGAACGGAAAGTAAATTGTATGCAAGGGACTCAACTAGCATGACCTTCTCGATCGTGAGATCATGAGAAATGACAACTTTACCGAGTCCCAATACCTTAGAAGACGAGGCATCACCCCACTCGACATTGGTGGGCATAGATGGAATCTTGTGCACGTCCACCACCAAGTCCTTGCTTCTGGTCATATGATTTGTAGCTCCACTATCGAGCAACCGTGATCCCCCACCGGAAGCAAACACCTACAAGAGATCAATGCTTGGTTTTAGGTACCCATTTTGTAATGGGTCCTTTGATGTTAGTAACAAGGGTCTTAGGAACCCAAATGGACCATTCAATATACTCATGAGGAGAACCAACAAATTTGGCATAAACATGCCCATCACTTGCACGACATAACACATAAGAAGGATTAAAGTCGCTGGCTTTGTTGGATGGGGTGAAATTGCCCTTCTTGACACCGTCACCCTTCGCATTGTTCTTCTTCTCGTTGGAAGTACCCTCTCCCTCTTTCACAAAAGTTTGCTTGAGAGGGGGAGGTCATTTGGTCTTGTCATTCTTCTTCTTGTTCTTGAGCTTGGGAGCGAACCCAATCCCCTCCTTGGCTACAACTTCCTTTTGGTTTCTCAAAAGGTCGTTGAGGTTCTTCTCACCTTGTATGCATGACACAAGGCCTTTCTCAAGTTGCTCCTTCAACTTAGCATTCTCCTCAACAAGATGCACATGCTCACAACAAGGGTTAGTAGCATTTGCATTATCAATTAGCACCATATGAGGAAAAGTGGCTTTCTACTTAGTTAGCATTACTTGGAGTTGATCATGAGACTCCTTGAGGCTAGCATGAGCACCCTTCAAGACCTTGTGAGCCTTGTCGAGAATGTCAAACTCCTCTTTAAGTCTAGCAAGATCAACCCCAAGTTTTGCCTTCTCGGAGTTTAGCACACGAGACACAATAAGAGCATGATCAAGATCTTTCTTTAACTTAGCATGATCATCATTGTATGACTCCTCAAGAGCCAAACGAAGACCACGCTCTTCGTCAAGAGCATTGGAAAGATCCGAAATCTCATCGGCATAGTCACGACTATGCCCCTCCATCTTAGAGATGGTATCTTCGTGAGCCTCGATCATGTCATTGGCTTCACCAAGTTGTTCCAAGAGAGCAACGAAGTGCTTCTTGGATTTACCCTTGAGTTTACCCATAAAGATCTCAAACTCATTTTCCTCCACATTTGTCCCCTCATGTTCATCAATGCTATCCATCGAAGAAGGATGATTAATGATGGTAGTTTTGATGTTGGAGGTTACCTTATTGGTGGCTTTAGCCATGAGGCACTTGGCGGTGATGTTCTCATTGGGTGAGTCGAACAGAGACACCCGTGGAGTCTTCGCAATGGCAACGGAGGCCATGGCAACGACTCACCATCTTCATCATCGTCATCATCCTCACTGTACTCTTCTTGTACCACCAACGCCTTGGGAGGAGTCTTCTTGGTGAAGTTGCTCTTGTTGGGGAACGACTTGGCCTTGTCTTTTCTAATGAGCTTGCCACCATTGTCTTCCCTCTTCTCGTAAGGGCACTCCGCAACAAAGTGGCTCACATTGCCACAATTGAAGCAAGTCCTCATCCGTTGCTTGCCCTTTGCGCCACTTGAATTGCTCTTGTTGAAGTTTGGCCTTGTGTTCTTCTTGCTCCAAAATTGCCTTGAAGCAAGAGCCATGTGTTCATGATAGGCATACTTCGTATCTTCGAGGTTGCCCTCCTCTTCTTCCTCTTCATCCTCTTCCTCCATACTAACCTTGGCCTTTAAAGCAAGGTTGGGCTTCTTTACTCTTTGAGAACGAAGAACCGCATTGTCGGCGGTCTTGTCCAAGATGCTCATAGCAACAAATTCATCCAACACTTCACTTGATGATAAGGTGTGGAAGTCCGGCCTTTGACGAATTACGGAGGACATGGCTTTGTGGTAGGGCATCATTGCCTTGAGGAATTTGCGCTTGATCCAATTGTCATCCGTGTCCTTACTTCCATGATCTCGGAGAGAGACCGCGAGTTTGGTTACTCTCCGGAAAAGCTCACGAGGTTCTTCATCTTCTTTCATTGCAAACTCGTCGGCTTCATCTTGCACCACTTCATAGTTGGAGCGTTGAATGCTTGCGCTTCCCCGATAGAGGGAAACAACTTGTAGCCAAGCATCTTTGGCCACGGTGTAAGGCCGGAGATGAGGAAGATCTTCGGGCGGGATTGCTTCTTGGATGATGAAGAGAGCATTCTCATTGAATTGATGATCCACAACTTCTCTAGGAGTGAAGTTACTTCGGTCATGCGGATAAAAACCCTCTTCAATGATTCTCCAAAGGTTAGTGTTCACATGATTTAAATGACGCTTAAAACGATAGACCCAAGAATCAAAATCTACATTCTTCTCAATCTTAGGGGCCGGGCCGGCATGATTCAAATGAGTGGAAGGGAGCGGTCCACCATAGACAGGTGGAGGTTCCACATGGGCAAAGATGCCGGTCCCATTTTTATCACTAGAACAAGGAGCTTTCTCGCTAGAAGCTACCCCTTGTCGGAGGTAGCATCCGTCACCTTGTTAGTGGGATCACCCACTTTCAATGGTGCGGTGGTAAGTTTAAGCCCTTCTAAGAATTTATTCAACATGCTTTCGACCTTGGTCGTCATGGAGGTTTTCAATGTGTCCAACGCCACATTGAATTCCTCACGAGAGGCCGCGGTTCCCCCATCTCCCGTAGACGAGACTGGATTCTCACCGGAGTGCTCCTCCACACCGTCTACGACGTCAACCATACTCTTTGGACGGTAAAGTCCTTAATAAAGAGACGAGGCTCTGATACCAATTGAAAGGATCGATATAGTTGACTAGAGGGGGGGGGGTGAATAGGCAACTAACAATTTTTAGCTTTTCTTTACCAAATTAAACTTTGCATCAAAATAGGTTGTCTAGATATGCAACTAAGTGAACAACCTATATGATGCAATGACAACAAGCACGCAAGCAAGTAAGAGATATAACCCCAGTAAACTTGCGAAAGTAAAGGAACGAGATAACCAAGAGTGGAGCCGGTGAAGACGAGGATGTGTTACTGAAGTTCCTTCCTTTTGAAGGGAAGTACGTCTCCGTTGGAGCGGCGTGGAGGCACAATGCTCCCCAAGAAGCCACTAGGGCCACCGTATTCTCCTCACGCCCTCACACAATGCGAGATGCCGTGATTCCACTATTGGTGCCCTTGAAGGCGGCGACCGGACCTTTACAAACAAGGTTGGGGCAATCTCCACAACTTAATTGGAGGCTCCCAACGACACCACAAAGCTTCACCAGAATGGACTATGGATCCGCGGTGACCTCAACCGTCTAGGGTGCTCAAACACCCAAGAGTAACAAGATCCGCTAGGGATAAGTGGGGGGAATCAAATTTCTCTTGGTGGAAGTGTAGATCGTGGCCTTCTCAACCAATCCCGAGCAAATCAACAAGTTTGATTGGCTAGGGAGAGAGATCGGGCGAAAATGGAGCTTGGAGCAACAATGGAGCTTTTGGGGGAAGAGATGGGTCAACTTTGGGGAAGAAGACCCCTTTATATAGTGGGGGGAACAAACCAACCGTTACCCCACTTCTGCCCCGCAGAGAGCGGTACTACCGCTATGCCAGCGGTACTACCGCTTGTCACTATAAGCGGTACTACCGCTCCTCATCGCGGTACTACCGCTTGGCCCACAGCGGTACTACCGCGGAGGGAGGGCGGTACTACTGCATACGAGCGGTACTACAGCCCCCCACAGCCGCGGCCAGTACCGTAAAACCCGACACGGAAAAAGAGCCCTCGAATCGAGGCGGTACTAGCACGAGACCACCGCGGTACTACGGCTGGGGGCTACTAGCGGTACTACTGCTCTGGAGCGGTACTACCGCTCCCAGAGCGGTACTACCGCTTGTGGCACCCAAGCGGTACTACCGCTCCGTCCCGCGGTACTACCGCTGGGACCAGAGTGAGCACACAAGTGGGGCTACTAGCGGTACTACTGCTCTGGGCGGTACTACCGCTCCAGAGGGGTACTACCGCTTGTAGCACCCAAGCAGTACTACCGCTCTGGCCCGCGGTACTACCGCTAGGACCAGAGAGGGCACATTGAGAAGAGAAACAAGCCCATCATCGAAATGGAAAGGCTCGGAGGGAGGGGCAAAGGAAGTGTACGTGATGATTCCGCCCTAGCCTTTCCAAAACGGACCCCCTCTTGATAGTACGGTGATCCCTATGAAACTAGTCCACCAAACTAATCCGAAAGGACTACACCGTCTTCGCTTCAAGCTCCGAGGGGAGGGAATCGTCTCGTGCCAAAAGGATGAATCTCTGAAAAACACTCAATGCACACGATTAGTCCGCAAAAGCATTGTCATCAATCACCAAAACATCTTAGGGATAAATATGCCCTTACAATGATGAACTCCTTGCTCTTGTGCTTCAAATGATAGTCTCCCCAACACTCAACTCTCTCTCACAGGATTTGGATTTGGTGGAAAGAGGATTTGAGTGGAAAGCAACTTGGGGAAGGCTAGAGATCAAGATTTATGTGGTTGGAATGGAATATCTTGACCTCAACACAAGTGTATGTGGTTCTCTCTCAGAAAATGTATGTTGGAAGTGTAGGCATGTTCTGATGGCTCTCTCCACAAATGAAGAGTGGGTAGAGCGGTATTTATAGCCTCCACACAAAATCTAACCGTTACACACAGATCACCAAACTCGGTGGGACCGAATCATGAAACTCGGTCGACCAATTTAGTTCATAATGTGACCGTTAGGATTTTTGGTGGGACCGACATGTCAACTCGGTGGGACTGATTTTGTTAGGGTTAGGGCATAACGTAATCTCGGTGAGACCGATTACACAAACTTGGTGAGACCGATTTTGGTAATAGACAAACAGAGAGTTGGTCAGGCAAACTCGGTGGGACCGATTCGCTCATCTCGGTTAGACCGAAACGTTACGAAAGGGAAACAGAGAGTTTGCATTGCAATCTCAGTGGGACCGATTGCTCATCTCGGTTTGACCGAAACGTTATGAAGGGAAACAGAGAGATTACAATCCCATCTCGGTGAGACCGAGATCACTATCGGTGAGACCTAAAAGACTAGGGTTTCTGGCAGTGGTTATGTCAACTAAACTCGGTGGCGCCGGATAGACAGTTTTGGTGGGGCCGAGTTTGACTTTTGGTTTGGGACATATGTGGATGTGAGAAATTAGTTGAGGGTTTTTGGAGCATATCACTAAGCACTTTGAGCAAGAACTCATTAAGCAACACCTCACCCCCTCTTGATAGTATTGGCTTTTCCTATGGACTCAATGTGATCTTGGATCACTTAAAATGAAAAATGTAGAGTCCTGAGCTTTGAGCTTGAGCCAATCCTTTGTCCTTAGTATTTTGAGGGGTCCACTTTTCTCGTCCATGCCATGCCAATCATTGAGCTTTCCTGAAATATTTATCTTGAAATAGCATTAGCTCAATGAGCTATATGTTGTTAGGAATTACCAAAACCACCCAGGGATAGTTGCGCTTTCAATCTCCCCCTTTTTGGTAATTGACGAAAACATATATATCAAAGCTTCGACAAATGATAATAAGATTAAAAAACATTGTCGCTTTGAGAAGTATGTGATAAGCAAGAGCTCCCCCTAAATTTGTGCATTATTTAAGATTTTCTTTTGAATGCAAATGCACAATCGATTAGGATCATGGGTTACTCTTCCATATCACATACATCTTGGTGGAGCGCTCAAAATGATAGAAATTAAAAGCATGCACTCATCACCAAGCAAGTGAATGATCATATAAGGATATAAGAGATAATATCATCCAACAAGCATTAAGGGTAGCATATGATCAAACACATGATCAAACAAGTATCTCACAAGCACATAAAGTATCTCACACAAGCACACAATAAAAAGTTTCAACCAAAATAGCAAGAGAGATAAAAAGCAACACTCTCTCTCGAAGCCTATGATCTATACATCTTTCTCCCCCTTTGGCAACAAGTTACCAAAAAGTTCAAAAATGCATAGTGTTAAACGACTCTCAGGCTTGATCTTCGGTAGGTGGTGTAGAGATGACTCCAAGGACGAAAGCTTCTGTTGATGTAGCTGGAGCTGGTGGAGTGGCTGCTGGAGGTGGCATTGGAGCTGTAGCTGCTGGTGCTGATGTTGTAGCTCGAGTATCTGTCACAGGCACTGCAGCAGATCTTTGTCCTCTGGGCACTCTAGCAAAAGCATCTGTAGTAGACTTGCCCTTCTTCTCCTCTGCTTCCTCCTGAAGCTACTCAACTGCAGTTTGGATCTCAGTTAGCTTCAGATCAAGATCATAGAATTTGGTTTCTACAATCCTCTCCAAGCTCTCCTGGTTTTGAGTCAGGGTGGCCAAGCCCTTCTCAATCCTCAAGGTGGATTGGATCAGATATGCTAACTGATCTTGCTTGCTCTTCAGGAAAACTTGAGATGCCTCTTCAACAATTGGCATCTTTGCAGCTTTCTCTTCCCTTGCCTTCTCTCTCTTCTCATGTGCTTGAGCTGATGATGGTTCATTCTCAGTCATGACTACAGTGTTGTCTTCAAACTCAGGATATAAGGCTAGATGCTCCGTATCCAACAGATATGTGCCTGTGCCCATCTTTTTTTGACCATGAACAGTAGGAAAGACTCCTAATGTGGTAATATATTAAAGAAAAGAGCACACTGTACAATGAGTATTTACATGGGGGGGGGGTGATAATACAATCTTGTCAACTTTGTGACAAGAGAAGAAAGGGCAACTTGGAGGTGCTACTACAGGGAGTGTACAAAGTCAAGAACAAAGGGCCTACTCTCCTCTTTTACTCTATATTGAAGAAGCCCAAAATCTCTTTTGAATCTGTCCAGCCAAGAGTTGAAGGATGGCATTATTGCTCTAAAGTGTTTGTTATTCCTCTCCTTCCAAATACTCCAGGCTGCCACAATGAATTTTTCCAAGAACATAGGAGTGGGATGAGTGATTTTTTGGGCCTCAATGGATTGCAATCGGCCATGAAAAGGCTCCCAGTTGATCCCAAGTTTATCCCAACAAAGCTTGCTGAAAGAGCAGGTGAAGATCATGTGTTCCACAGTTTCCTCAATGATCATTCCACATAAGAGACAATTGTGATCATCCCCTATGTTGTAGTGCCTTCTTTTCAACATGTTCCTTGTATTGAGCCTGTCCTGGAAGAGAAGCCAGGCAAAAACCTTCAACTTCATTATGCATTTAGACTTCCAGATCCAGCAAAAAACTTGGTGGACTTGGATGTCCTTGAAGACGAATTTATAGTAGTCAGTTGATTTGTAGTTGGCCTTGCCCCAAGAGTAGTGCCAAACATCCGAGGCAGTCGTGGAGGGTTGTAGATGAGATGCAATAATTTGCATGTCCCGGACCTCCTCCAGCGCTTGGGGGGTCAAGGGTAGGTGGAACGCTTCCCCCAGCGACGTGCTCCCCAAGAAATCCTTGACAGAAACATCTTCGTCCAAAGAGTGTGAGAAAGCCCGAGGGTGGGAGTCTTGAATAATCTGGCCTGCCCATAAATCTTTCCAAAACAAAGCTGTAGTGCCACAAACAATATTGACTTTAGAAATCCCCCTAAACATAGGTGTGAGCTTGAGAATGTCTTTCCACCAGAACGAGCCAACTGGGTCAGAAGCATGTGGGATTTTCTGGGCGTAGTACGAATCCCAAGTTAGTTGCACCCAAGGGATATCCAACTTGTTGTAGAATTTATCCAGGAATTTCAAGAGAAGTGCATCATTTTGTATTCGGAGGTTGAGCACACCAAGTCCTCCCTTATTTTTAGGTTTACAAACCATATCCTAGGCCGCCAAAGAGTTACATTTATCGCCCTGTTCAGTCTTCTTGATCCAAAGGCACCTGCGCCTAATTTTGTCCAGCAACTCGATGAGTTTGGGTGGAAAGTGCAATGTGCACATTGCATATATAAGGAGCGAGGTGACCGTGGAGTTGAGGAGCGTTAACTTGCCAGCATGGGACATGAGTGACAGTGTGGAGGACAAACTTCGTTCAAGTGTGCTGACCAGGGGCGTGAAATCATGAATGGTAGGCCGAGACGTGCCCAGAGGCTGGCCAAGATAGGTGAAGGGCATGGTACCAATTGAGCATTCAAAGATTGCAGCCAGTTGTGCAGATAAAGCAGCGTCCATGTTTATTGGAATGAGTGTTGACTTGTGGAAATTGATTTTAGGACCGATGGACTGAGCATATTTGGTTAGAATGCCTTTGATAGTCAAAGCTTGATGAGGGCAAGCGGGCATGAGGAGAATCATGTCATCGGTGTACTGCACAATAGGGTAGTCCATGTTTCCATTAGATGGAAAGGGAAGCTGGATTTTACCTTCCCTATAAGCTTCATTAATTGTAGACTGAAGAAGGTCGGTCGCCAGCACGAAAATAAGTGGAGACAGCGGATCACCCTGTCGGACCCCACGCTTGCAATGAAATTATCTGCCCGGGACACCGTTAAGGAGAACCGAGGATCTGCCAGAAGAGAAAATTGAATTTATCCAAGTCATCCATTTCTCATTAAAGCCCATATGCCTCATAATGTTGATCATGGGATCATGCTCGATGGTGTCAAAGGCGTTGGCAAAATCGAGTTTAAGCAGAACTATTGGCCGTTTGGAAGCTTGGCATTGGTGGATGTATTGGAAAGTCCATGCGAGGCAGTCCTGTATAGATCTCCCACGAATGAAACCATATTGGTTGCGGTGAATAATTTGCAGAATAACCTTTTGCAGGCGGTTGACCAGGAGCTTAGTAATGAGTTTAAGGCAGCAGTTGAGTAGTGTGATTGGCCTATAATCATTAACTGTGGAGGGAGACCCATTCTTTGGGATCAGAGTGATTAAGCCATCATTAATGCTCTGCAGATTAAGTGTTCCTGCATGGAATTGATCGCACAACGAGTAGAAATCTTCCCTAATGATTGGCCAACAAGCTTTGAGAAAAAGGCCACTAAAACCGTCCGGACCAGGAGCCCTATCACTTGGCATTTCTTTAATGACCCCATCAATTTCTTCACGCATGAAAGGGAGCGTGAGATGATCCAAGTTTGCATGAGGCCGTATCAGAGAGGGTAGATCAAAGTGCATATGGGTGGGGCTAGAGGTACATAGTCTGTCCGAATATGCATGAAACAGTAGAGCCTCTTTGCCGTTATGATCTTCCACTACAAGCCCATCAGGGGTTTGAAGATTGGCAATGTTATTTTTGTGATATCTTTCTGTGGCCACTGCTTGAAAGAACTTTGTGTTTTCGTCGCCAAATTGAACCCATCGAATGGTGCAACGTTTCTTCCAGTACTGCCTCTGATAGTCCAATAACCGAAGGAGATGATTTTTGATGATCTTGCGAAAGTTGCTCTCAGGTAGTGTGAGAGCCCGTTGATTTTCCAACTCATCCAGGTCAGCTAGTGTTTTATTCGTGTTTTCAATAGCCACCGATAACCGAGAAATGCTTTTACTCCAAACCTTGAGCTCTTGTCGAAGCTTCTTAAACTTTCGACAAAGGACCGTAGCCGCATTGGACAGGGCAATAGGTTTATCCCAAACCCTCTTAACCACATCCATAAATCCAGGGTGCAGCAGCCAATATGATTCAAACCTGAAGAGCTTGGCCCGAGGGATTTTTGTCTCAATGTTTACCACACAGGGTGTGTGATCCGATGTGGGTTTACAAAGAGGTTTTACCATTGTGTTGGGGTAAACACTTGTCCAATGAGTGGATGTAAAGAACCAATCTAGTTGCTCGAGGAGGGGATCGTTTTGCATGTTACTCCATGTGTATAGTCTGCCTTTAATGGGCAACTCCACTAGGTTAAGCTTGCGGATAATGTCATTAAAGGTTGACATATCATTGACATCACCTACCGGTTTGTTACGATTTTCAGGCCCTCTAATATAATTGAAATCTCCAAGGAATAAGCAATCTTCGGATGTCTGGATATTTCTGTCGTAAAGCCACTGAGTAATCATGTCCCGAGAGGGCCCTGTGCAGGGACCATAGATGTTGTAGAGAGTCCAAGCTTGTGCCAAAATTGTGCTGGTGAATTGAATTCCTAAAGCAAAATCTTCTTGAACAACCACAGTCCCTAAGAAGATGGAGCTGTTCCATACTGTGAGTAAACCACCCGAAGCGCCACATGAAGGAATATAAGCAAATTTATCGAAGCGCTTAGGACAGCAGGTTTTAATAAATGCTAGATCGATAACAGGTTTTTTAGTTTCCTGCAAACAAATGATGGCACATCCACTAATAGATATCGCGTTCGACAGCGCTAGTAACTTTTTATCAGAATTTAACCTGCACACATTCCAACATAGCACGTTCCAGCTACGCAAAAGCGGCATCAGGGGCTTCAAACTTAAGCAGAAGAAGAGGAGCCGTGCACCTGGCTATTGTGGATGGTAGCCGTGTCTTCAGGCACAAGCAGAGCGGCCTCCGTGAGCTCCTGGGGTGGGACAGCGCAGCGTATGACGCCAATCTCCTGCATGGTGCGGATGGAAGTTGGAGGAGGAGCCTGATCCAGGGCCACCGAGCTAGAGCTGGTAGCAGCAGAGGGTATCACCCGTGGCTTCACCTTTGAAACAGTAGGGCACACATCAGAGATTTGTGGCACCCTGAAACCATCAAAGCGCGTGGATCTGGTGCTGCGCCTCACTTCAGTGGTGACCACAGGAGCCTTGAGTTTGGAGCGACGTGGGCGTGCAGCCGATGGGCCAGGCGCATCAGACAGAACTTGGGCTAGGCCCAAGTCAGAACCCTCCTCCAAAGTATTATGAGCAATGAGTGGGGGCCCATCATTCAAACCAGAAACTGGCGCCAGCATAAGCAGATCATCAACGGGAGCAGCATTGTTCTGGGGTTCAAGATCTGAAGCAATAACATCTGCAGTTACAGATGGTAGAGAGCCAGAGATCTCAGACTACAGCAAACTAGGATCCCCCTCTTCAGGTGCCAATTCAATAAGCTGCACCGAGCTAGCAGCCCGGGCGGTGGGAGGGATACGAGCAGAGAAGCAAAGCAGGTGGGTGGTCTCCTGGTCAGCAACCTGAAGAATGATCCACGGCGGAGGTGTCTGAAACTCCAGTGGAGGCAAACCATATCCTGCGCTCCAGGGCCCGAAAGCAGCCACAACAGACATGATGGATCTGGAGAGATATGTAGTGAAGACATTCCTCGGGATCAAATCAGAAGTTAACACGGTAGCAAGCTCATTGCCTTCGATAGAGATACTGACATGCATAGTATCAGCAGAGATAGTAACATCCACATTGATGACGTTATGGAGCACAGGTGGAGCGACAAGCAGAGTGGTAACTTGATTGTTGGATCCCAGAGAGGATGCCTGAGAGCTAGCAGATGAACTAGTTTCAAACCAGGCTGAGTTCAGGCTGTCAGTGATGTTGTCTTCAGGTAGGATGCCATCTTGCAGGCGGAGACCCTGAGCAGCAAGCCATGCTTGGAAGTTAACCAGGGCAGCTGGCATTTGCGGAGCCGGGGGCTGCAGCCATAGATCTCACTGAGCCTCTTGAGGTCCATCTTGCTGAGGAGCATGGTGCGGAGCCTGGTCATTACCGACCCCATTCTGAAGCAACCAATTCTGCAGTTGTTGCTGGTAAAGCTGTTCTGCTGTGAGGCCATCCCCAAACATGGGATGCGGCACACCGTTGGCTGGAGGAGGTTCTTCGTCAGCAGTTGGGACCTCAGGGTCATGTGCATTCTAGTCTTCACCGCGGAGAATATAAACAATGGCAGTCCAACAAGCTCTATCTCCTCCTAACTGACGGATGACAATGCTTTTAGGTATGAGGCGCATATGAATGACTCTGACTTTTAGCAGTACCACGGAATGATCAACATTGGGACTGTTCCAAGAAACTAATCTACCATAGTCATCCACCGAACGCCGAAGATAAAATTCTGTCTGATAGTCATCAGGGAAACCAATATAGAGCAACCAAACTTCAGGACCGTATGCAGTGTTGCGCATATTGAGAGCAGCATTATGACGCACAAAAGAAATCACAAGATCTTCCTCATCGAGCTGGAAGGTGGTGTTGACAGCAGTGTCTCTAATGAAGGAATTAGCAAAGGCAAACATACCAACTCCAAGAGGATGGTCAGATGACTCGGTGGTGTGCAAACCAGACTCGTGAAGCAGGCCTTCAATGGTGTTGCGGAGATCCTCTCAGAGATGCAGCGGCACAAATCTGCTAGCCTCGGCGATGGTGAGGAAATTGTTGTTCAATGGCGGGATGGGATTGACCGCCATGTCCGCCCTCACCTTGCGATCTGCAGGCCCTGGCTCAACGGACCAGCCAGCCGGGAGGAAGGGGAGGGGGTTGACTGGGTAGTTGGCCATGGTTGGGGACGCGACGGTGATGGCGACGGTGGCTGTGGTGGATTGTGGTGGTGGTGGTGCTAGAGCAGAGCACTCTGCAACATTGGGAAGTGGGGCAGGCAATGGGGGAGAATGCGGGGCGTCAAAGGTGGTAGCTGGGGTTTTTGGTCGCCAATGCCATCGCTGGGCCCAGCGGCGTCGCTAGCAAGATTGCACCAGATGTCCATAGCGGCCGCATGCAGAGCATCGGACGGTTGAGGTTGGCTGGCCCCTGGGCGTCGTCGGGGGGGGGGGGGGGTAAGTTTTTTCCATAGAAGGCAAATTGATTTGCTGCCCAGACTGAGAGGATTTGACTGCATTATCAGAATCTGATCCCATAAAAGTAGTGCCATTCAAAGAAGCCCGCAGTTTGGACGGGCAATTAAAACTTTTGTGCCCTGGGGCCGAGCAGTGCAGACAAATAATCCGGGCATGACACTGGGATTTGTCGTGCCCCCATTGTAAACATTTTGCACAAAGCACCTGAATGTGTGGGGCATACCCACAACTTCTCTTCTGATCAGCTGTTGTCCTTTTGATTGTTTCCACAATCAGACTCATGACTTTGAACTTTTGAGGCATCATCTTGTGATCACCTGACTTGGGTAGCAAAGTGTGCCTTAGTATCCAATTTATGGTAGGCAAACCAGATAACAAGAAGTGGACAGATCCAAACTTGTGATTCTCCAAAGCATCATCTGGGATCTCTCTGTACATGTGTGCCATAGTGTTGTGGTCTTTGTTCTTCTCAGCATAAACATCCAAGTCATCCTCATTTTCTTCTGGGGCATTGATCAACTGAGCCCATTCTTCAACAGTGGATTGGTACCTTGTACCTTCAGACATCCAAATGATCTTCCCATCTGGGTAGAAGTGGGCAGTGGAGTAAAACTGCATGATCAGCTCATCATTCCACTTGGTAAGCTTCTGGGCAACAAATGTATCAACTCCACATGCTTTGAAGCTGTCATATACTCCAGGATAGTGATCTTCATTCTTCTTGATGTACTCCCAGTCAACCCATCTCATGTCACACACAATGGGCTTCTTGTCAAGCAAAACTATCTCATAAAAGTCTTGCGGTTCCTTAGTGTGAAACCTGTAGTCAACAGCAGTTATCCTCCTGACAGCATATGGATCAGACTATCTCCATAACCTCAGTCTTGCATCCTTCCTGGTCTTCATGTTTTCTGCAACTGGATGTGCTTCATTGTGGTCAGGGATCTTGGGCTTGAGCTTTCTCAAAACAAGTGAGGCATCTTCCTCTTCTTCAATAGCTTCAGGCACTGGGGCCTTGTTTTTCTCCTCAGCGGGAATGTTTCTAGTGCTTCTCTTGGGTTTAGGGTTCTGAGCTGGAGCAGCAGCCTTGGGAGCAGCTTTGGGCTTAGATGGAGCAGCCCCTGATCTGATTGCATCTCCCATGAGCTTCTGAGCTTTGGGTGCTGGTGCAGCATCCTCCTGTTCTTCTTCTTCTTCTTCTTCTTCTTCTTCTTCTTCTTCAGAATCTCTCTTCATTGAGGGCTCGCCAAGAACTCTGGCAGTAGTGGTTCTTGCCCTCTTCTTCTTCTTACCATCACCTGCTGTTTCCCCATCTTCTGATTTAATGGTGAACTTCATAGTTTCACCTGTGGCAACTTTCTTTGGCTTGGAAGCTTCAGCAGTAGAGGCTCTAGCTTTTGACATTGGAAATCTTCTTGCTGGAGCCTTTGTTTTCATTCCAGGCTTTGTTGCAGCAGCAGTGCTATATTCCTTCTTCAGCACTTTCTTTCTTGAAGTGGCCTCATTCTCAACAGCCACATAATCTTCATCTTTAGAATCTGAGGTTTTCTTCTTCCTTGTCCTGGTAGCTGCCTTGGGCAGATTACTAGGTGTGCTCCTGCTGCCCTCATCATAGCTCCCTGAGGGACTGGTGCCCTCACTCATCTGCATCTGCTCTTCAGACTTGTTCTGACTATCACTTTGATCAGACATCTTTCAGGCAAACTGCCAGCAGACCCTATGAATAGGTTGTAGATGAGGTAGAGTAGATGAGCATCACAAAGTACAGAGGTTTTGCAAAAGAATTGAGTCAAAAAGCTTAGTTTTAGTCAGAAGTGATCTCGGAGCTACCGAATTGACAAACTCGGTGATACCGAAGCAACACTTGGAACCTAAACTAGTGAACTCGGTAGGGCTGAGTCACTGTTCGGTGGCACCGAGATTGCTAGGGTTTCACAGAATCCTGAACTCGGTCACACCAATTTGCACGTTTCGGTCAGACCGAAAAGCGCATGTGCAATGGCCAAGGCCGAATAGGTGAGACCGATTTCTACAGTTCGGTCGGTCCGAGATGAGTTCTGCGGAGAGCTAACCCTAAAATTTTCAAATCAATCTAGACCTAAGGAAGTTTTTGCTGGATGCATCAATCTCAATCGTGGAAAGAAACACGGCATTGTCCTTGTGCTAGGAATCAGAGTGAAAAAGACAGCACAAGAGGTCGAACACTTACCCTAGAGCGGCGAGTGTTCGCTACGGCGGTAACAGCGGAGCAGATTGCCGTTGACGGCGCCGAAGACCAGCGACGGGAGGTCGCTGGCAGCGAGAGGACGATCCGAAGACTCGAAGAGGCAGAGCAGGTTACGCGCGGGAGAAGGGTTTCGGAAAACTTTCCAAATTTTGACCCGTCGGTATATATAACCTAACCCTGTCGGTGTGACCGAGTGGAACAACTCGGTGGCACCGAGATGCAAAACTGCAGGCAGTTACTGCAACTCAGTGTGACCGAAAGGTTCTAATCGGTTGCACCGAGATTGAAAACCTAGATCAACTTAGTGATCTCGGTAGGACCTAAAAGGATGAATCAGTCAGACCGAAATGCACAAAGAGGTTTTGGAAGTTTAAGTCTATGACGAATCGGGGACTCCGAGTGCTCCTCACACAGAGTGGTTCGAATCTGACTTGATCAAACTTTGTGATGTAGCATGAATAGAGTTTGAGACGAGAAAAGCATAGATAGCTAGAGGGAGTTCTTAGGCATTCTTGTCCATCCATTTGGCAAAAGAGAAAAAGCCAAACAATCAAAGCAACAAATCGATGTCCTCGAATGAGAAAAATATGCATTCAACATGCTCACACAATTAAAGTGGCAAATGAAATATGTGACAAAGCATGCACAAACACTCTAGCATCTATCAAGCAATTGGCGATGACTAGGTCATCTATAGACTTAGGAGTCAAATGAGAACATTTGATCATAGGTCATACTCATCGTTTAAGCGCAAGTGGGGTTACCACTTTTACATAAAGCATTGTTGTGCTCACACCATTAGAGTTGCTTTAGCTCAATTTATTAGAGTAAAGCTCCCCCTAGATGTGATATCCCCCCTAAGAGGGATGAACTAACCTTGGGTTTTGTCGATGATGACTTCATGTAGGTGTTGAAGATGTGGATGCTCAAAGTTGATGTAGATCATTCGTAGCGATTCATTGGAATGAGTTGCACTTTCAATACCTACACGGGTTAGTCCCACAAGGAACAAGCAAGGATATCCATAGACATAGAGTGATGTATACACAAGATGATGTCCATGAAAGCATTAGGTTACCTTGTCCCTTGTCTTACCAACAAGAGGGTTTGTGACTCCTTGGACTAGTGCAAGATGTGGAAGTTGTTTGCACTTGTCATTGCCAAAATAATAAGAGTGAAGTATGTTGGTGCAGTCACCCTCAAGAACTCTCTAGTTCTTCTTCTTCGGGATCCACACCATATTGATGGGAATCCTTGGAGTTGTAGTCGTACTTGATGAAGTAGAACTTGATGTAGTTTTGGGGACCCACTTGACTAAGGCATTAGGTGCTTCTTCAAATGCATCAATTTCCTCTTGAAGCTTGTCCTTGCCTTTTTGCTTGTGGTCTTGTGGCAGAAGATCATCTTGAGCTTGTGTTCCTTTGAAAGAAGTAGGATCATACTTCTCTTGTTGAGGAACAAACTTCGTCTTGGGGTATTGATCTTCTTCCCACTCAACTCCATTGGCATTGAACTTTCGTTCAAAACCAACACCTTGATTCTTCCGGTGTCTTCCTTTCTTGCGTACAATTTCCTCAAATTTCTTACTTCCGGCAAGGCTCTTGTAAACACCTTTCTCTATAATTCCCTTCAATAAGATATTTTCTTGCTCAAGTGTAACTTGGCTAAGAGAATCATTAGTGGAATCAAGAGAACTACTAGAAGCAACAACATCGAATTTAGCACGATCGTTGTTACTACTAGATGGAGAATCCTTCTTGTTCTTGTTGCTAGATTTAACTTCTGGCATGTAAGTAGACAAGAGTAAACGCTTGGCAATGTAAGAAAAACTTTTCTTGCGAAGATCATCATTGATCGCCTTTAAAAACCCATGCTCTTGCTCAAGGTTGAGCTTTTCCAAGCGTAGCTTCTCATGAGTCTTTAAAAGTTCTCGATGATCTTCCAAGGTAGTTTCATGAGCTAACTTAAGAGTGTTTAGTTCTTTAGTTGACGCTCAATCTCCTTCTTATCATCATCATTCGTTTTATCTTGATTAGCATGATTAATAGCACATTCATCATAGTTTTCATAACTAGAGTTGTCAACAAGTAAATCATCATCTCCTTGCAAATCATCTTCATCACTATTGAAATCAACATACTCGGGGTGTGTACCTTTGGAGCTTTAGCCATGAAGCATCTCCCAATTCCTTCATTTGGTGATTCAAATATGTCGTAGGAGTTGGTTGTCACAAGTGCTAGTCCGGCAACACCTTCATCTTGAGTATATTCGGAGTCGAAGTGATAACTTCTTTCGGAGTGATTGTCGGAGTCGGAGCCGGATACCCATTCACCAACATGAGCTTGATGTCTTCTTTTTGTGTAGCTCCTTGATGAGTTGTCCTTCCTTTCCGAATCCTTGCTTCTCCGAGAGGGTCTTCGTTCACAACGATCATCTCTACTCCTTCATTCTCTTGATGGTGATTCTTATCTTCTACTCCTTCTTTTGGGAGAATCTTCTCTTCTTTTGTAGGGAGCCGTACACTCATTGGAATAGTGTCCGGGTCTTCCACAATTGTAGCAATTACGCTCACGACTAGAAGATCTTTTATCATTATAGGACCTTGACTTGGAACTTCTTTCCTTGCTTCTACTCTTGTAGAACCTGTTGAAGTTCTTCACCATTAGACTCAATTCCTGATTGAAGATTTGCTTCTCACTTGATTATGTGGGAGCATCACACGAGGCTTTGTAAGCACCACTTGACTTGTTGTGAAGCTCTTCCTTATCCTTGAGTGACATCTCCTGAGCAACAATTCTTCCAATAACTTCCGTTGGCTTGAGATCTTTGTAATTGGGCATCATCTGGATCAATGTGCACACGGTATCATATTTTCCATCCAAGGCTCTTAGGATCTTCTTGATGATGAATTTATTAGTCATCTCTTCACTTCCTAAGCCCGCAATCTCATTTGTGATGAGAGCAAGCCTAGAGTACATTTCAGCGACGCCTTCACCATCCTTCATTTTAAACTTGTCAAGCTGACTTTGGAGCACATCCAATTTGGATTCCTTCACGGAGTCGGTACCTTCGTGCATATGAATCAAAGTATCCCAAATTTCCTTTGCATTCTCAAGACGGCTGATTTTGTTGAATTCTTCGGGGCACAATCCCTTGAAGAGAATATCACAGGCTTGAGCATTGTATTGTAGCATCTTCAACTCTTCCACGGTAGCTTCACGGTTTGGTTCTCTCCCATCGAAGAATTCACCTTGCAAGACAATACACACAATAGCCTAAATGGCGGGGTTATGTCCAAGAATATGCATTTTCATCTTATGCTTCCAACTAGCAAAATTTGTACCATCAAAGTAAGGACCTCTACGGTGGTAATTTGCCTCGCTAGACGCCATACTCTCCTAGGTTGTGAAACCAAGGCTATGACCACCAAAAGCTATGGAAATCAAAGCAAATGGAGACCAAAGCTCTGATACCACTTGTAGGATCGAAAGTATGTCTAGAGGGGGAAGGGGTGATTAGACTACTTGACCAATTAAAAATCTTGCCTTTTCCCAATTTTAGTTCTTGGCAGATTTTAGCAACTTAGCACAAGTCAAGCAATCAACCTACACATGCAATTCTAAGAGTGTAGCAGCAGAAAGTAAAACAATTGCATATGAAGGTAAAGGGATGGGTTTGAGGGAGAAAACGCAATGATGACACGGAGATTTTTTATCCGTGGTTCTGATAGGTGGTGCTATCGTACATCCACGTTGATGGAGACTTCAACCCACGAAGGGTAATGGTTGCGCGAGTCCACGGAGGGCTCCACGCATGAAGGGTCCACGAAGAAGAAACCTTGTCTATCCCACCATGGCCATCGCCCACGAAGGACTTGCCTCACTAGGGTAGATCTTCACGAAGTAGGCGATCTCCTTGCCCTTACAAACTCCTTGGTTCAACTCCACAATCTTGACGGAGGCTCCCAAGTGACACCTAGCCAATCTAGGAGACACCACTCTCCAAGAGGTAACAAATGGTGTGTTGATGATGAACTCCTTGCTCTTGTGCTTCAAATGATAGTCTCCCCAACACTCAGCTCTCTCTCACAGGATTTGGATTTGGTGGAAAGAGGATTTGAGTGGAAAGCAACTTGGGGAAGGCTAGAGATCAAGATTTATGTGGTTGGAATGGAATATCTTGACCTCAACACAAGTGTATGTGGTTCTCTCTCAGAAAATGTATGTTGGAAGTGTAGGCATGTTCTGATGGCTCTCTCCACAAATGAAGAGTGGGTAGAGGGGTATTTATAGCCTCCACACAAAATCTAACCGTTACACACAAATCACCAAACTCGGTGGGACCGAATCATGAAACTCGGTCGACCAATTTAGTTCATAATGTGACCGTTAGGATTTTTGGTGGGACCGACATGTCAACTCGGTGGGACCGATTTTGTTAGGGTTAGGGCATAACGTAATCTCGGTGAGACCGATTACACAAACTTGGTGAGACCGATTTTGGTAATAGACAAATAGAGAGTTGGTCAGGCAAACTCGGTGGGACCGGTTCGCTCATCTCGGTTAGACCGAAACGTTACGAAAGGGAAACAGAGAGTTTGCATTGCAATCTCAGTGGGACCGATTGCTCATCTCGGTTTGACCGAAACGTTATGAAGGGAAACAGAGAGATTACAATCCCATCTCGGTGAGACCAAGATCACTATCGGTGAGACCTAAAAGACTAGGGTTTCTGGCAGTGGTTATGTCAACTAAACTCGGTGGCACCGGATAGACAGTTTCGGTGGGGCCGAGTTTGACTTTTGGTTTGGGACATATGTGGATGTGAGAAAGTAGTTGAGGGTTTTTGGAGCATATCACTAAGCACTTTGAGCAAGAACTCATTAAGCAACACCTCACCCCCTCTTGATAGTATTGGCTTTTCCTATGGACTCAATGTGATCTTGGATCACTTAAAATGAAAAATGTAGAGTCCTGAGCTTTGAGCTTGAGCCAATCCTTTGTCCTTAGTATTTTGAGGGGTCCACTTTTCTCATCCATGCCATGCCAATCATTGAGCTTTCCTAAAATATTTATCTTGAAATAGCATTAGCTCAATGAGCTATATGTTGTTAGGAATTACCAAAACCACCCAGGGATAGTTGCGCTTTCAATCTCCCCCTTTTTGGTAATTGACGAAAACATATATATCAAAGCTTCGACAAATGATAATAAGATTTAAAAACATTGTCGCTTTGAGAAGTATGTGATAAGCAAGTGCTCCCCCTAAATTTGTGCATTATTTAAGATTTTCTTTTGAATGCAAATGCACAATCGATTAGGATCATGGGTTACTCTTCCATATCACATACATCTTGGTGGAGCGCTCAAAATGATAGAAATTAAAAGCATGCACTCATCACCAAGCAAGTGAATGATCATATAAGGATATAAGAGATAATATCATCCAACAAGCATTAAGGGTAGCATATGATCAAACACATGATCAAACAAGTATCTCACAAGCACATAAAGTATCTCACACAAGCACACAATAAAAAGTTTCAACCAAAATAGCAAGAGAGATAAAAAGCAACACTCTCTCTCGAAGCCTGTGATCTATACATCTTTCTCCCCCTTTGGCAACAAGTTACCAAAAAGTTCAAAAATGCATAGTGTTAAACGACTCTCAGGCTTGATCTTCGGTAGGTGGTGTAGAGATGACTCCAAGGACGAAAGCTTCTGTTGATGTAGCTAGAGCTGGTGGAGTGGCTGCTAGAGGTGGCACTGGAGCTGTAGCTGCTGGTGCTGATGCTGTAGCTCGAGTATCTGTCACAGGCACTGCAGCAGATCTTTGTCCTCTGGGCACTCTAGCAAAAGCATCTGTAGTAGACTTGCCCTTCTTCTCCTCTGCTTCCTCCTGAAGCTGCTCAACTGCAGTTTGGATCTCAGTTACCTTCAGATCAAGATCATAGAATTTGGTTTCTATAATCCTCTCCAAGCTATCCTGGTTTTGAGTCAGGGTGGCCAAGCCCTTCTCAATCCTCAAGGTGGATTGGATCAGATATGCTAACTGATCTTGCTTGCCCTTCAGGAAAACTTGAGATGCCTCTTCAACAGTTGGCATCTTTGCAGCTTTCCCTGCCCTTGCCTTCTCTCTCTTCTCATGTGCTTGAGCTGATGATGGTTCATTCTCAGTCATGACTACAGTGTTGTCTTCAAACTCAGGATATGCCAGATGCTCCTTATCCAACAGATATGTGCCTGTGCCCATCTTTGAGTTGATGAGCTCCTGAATGTGTGGGGCATACCCACAACTTCTCTTCTGATCAGCTGCTGTCCTTTTGATTGTTTCCACAATCAGACTCATGACTTTGAACTTTTGAGGCACATCAAACAAATGTAGCAAGTTGATAGCATGTCCTCTGATCATCTTGTGATCACCTGACTTGGGTAGCAAAGTGTTCCTTAGGATCCAATTTATGGTAGGCAGACCAGATAACAAGAAGTGGACAGATCCAAACTTGTGATTCTCCAAAGCATCATCTGGGATCTCTCTGTACATGTGTGCCGTAGTGTTGTGGTCTTTCTTCTTCTCAGCATAAACATCCAAGTCATCCTCATTTTCTTCTGGGCATTGATCAACTGAGCCCATTCTTCAACAGTGGATTGGTACCCTGTACCTTCAGACATCCAAATGATCTTCCCATCTGAGAAGTGGGCAGTGGAGTAAAACTGCATGATCAGCTCATCATTCCACTTGGTGAGCTTCTGGGCAACAAATGTATCAACTCCACATGCTTTGAAGCTGTCATATACTCCAGGATAGTGATCTTCATTCTTCTTGATGTACTCCCAGTCAACCCATCTCATGTCAGACACAATGGGCTTTTTGTCAAGCAAAACTGTCTCATAAAAGTTCTCCTCCTGACAGCATATGGATCAGACTATCTCCATAACCTCAGTCTTGCATCCTTCCCGATCTTCATGTTTTCTGCAACTGGATGTGCATCATTGTGGTCAGGGATCTTGGGCTTGAGCTTTCTCAAAACAAGTGAGGCATCTTCCTCTTCTTCAGCAGCCTCAGGCACTGGGCCTTGTTTTTCTCCTCAACGGGAATGTTTCTAGTGCTTCTCTTGGGTTTAGGCTTCTGAGCTGGAGCAGCAGCCTTGGGAGCAGCTTTGGGCTTAGATGGAGCAGCCCCTGATCTGATTGCATCTCCCATGAGCTTCTGAGCTTTGGGTGCTGGTGCAGCATCCTCCTGTTCTTCTTCTTCTTCTTCTTCTTCTTCAGAATCTCTCTTCATTGAGGGCTTGCCAAGAACTCTGGCAGTAGTGGTTCTTGCCCTCTTCTTCTTCTTACCATCACCTGCTACTTCCCCATCTTGTGATTCAATGGTGAACTTCATAGTTTCACCTGTGGAAACTTTCTTTGGCTTGGAAGCTTCAACAGTAGAGGCTCTGGCTTTTGATATTGGAAATCTTCTTGCTGGAGCCTTTGTTTTCATTCCAGGCTTTGTTGCAGCAGCAGTGCTATATTCCTTCTTCAGCACTTTCTTTCTTGAAGTGGCCTCATCCTCAACAGCCACATAATCTTCATCTTCAGAATCTGAGGTTTTCTTCTTCCTTGTCCTGGTAGCTGCATTGGGCAGATTACTAGGTTTGCTCCTGCTGCCCTCATCATAGCACCCTGAGGGACTGGTGCCCTCACTCATCTGCACCTGCTCTTCAGACTTGTTCTGACTATCACTTTGATCAGACATCATTCAGGCAAACTGTCAGCAGACCCTGTGAATAGGTTGTAGATGAGGTAGAGTAGATGAGCATCACAAAGTACAGAGGTTTTTCAAAAGAATTGAGTCAAAAAGCTTAGTTTTAGTCAGAAGTGATCTCGGGGCTACCGAATTGACAAACTCGGTGATACCGAAGCAACACTTGGAACCTAAACTAGTGAACTCGGTAGGGCCGAGTCACTGTTCGGTGGCACCGAGATTGCTAGGGTTTCACAGAATCCTGAACTCGGTCACACCGATTAGCACATTTCGGTCAGACCGAAAAGCGCATGTGCGATGGCCAAGGCCGAATCGGTGAGACCGATTTCTACAGTTCGGTCGGTCCGAGATGAGTTATGCGGAGAGCTAACCCTAAAATTTTCGAATCAATCTAGACCTAAGGAAGTTTTTGCTGGATGCATCAATCTCAACCGTGGCAAGAAACATGGCATTGTACTTGTGCTAGGAATCGGAGTGAAAAAGATAGCACAATGGGTCGAACACTTACCCTAGAGCGGCGAGTGTTCGCTACGGCAGCAACGGCGGAGCAGATTGCCGTTGACGGCGGAGGAGACCAGCGGCGGGAGGTCGCTGGCAGCGAGAGGACGATCCGGAGACCCGAAGAGGCAGAGCAGGTTACGCGTGGGTGAAGGGTTTCGATTTTTTTTTCCAAAATTTGACCCGTCGGTATATATAACCTGACCCTGTCGGTGTGAGCGAGTGGAACAACTCGGTGGCACTGAGATGCAAAACTGCAGGCAGTTACTGCAACTCGGTGTGACCGAAAGGTTCTAATCGGTTGCACCGAGATTGAAAACCTAGATCAACTTAGTGATCTCGGTAGGACCAAAAAGGATGAATTGGTCAGACCGAAATGCACAAAGAGGTTTTGGAAGTTTAAGTCTATGACGAATCGGGGACTCCGAGTGCTCCTCACACAGAGTGGTTCGAATCTGACTTGATCAAACTTTGTGATGTAGCATAAATAGAGTTTGAGACGAGAAAAGCATAGATAGCTAGAGGGAGTTCTTAGGCATTCTTGTCCATCCATTTGGCAAAAGAGAAAAAGCCAAACAATCAAAGCAACAAATGGATGTCCTCAAATGAGAAAAATATGCATTCAACATGCTCACACAATTAAAATGGCAAATGAAATATGTGACAAAGCATGCACAAACACTCTAGCATCTATCAAGCAATTGGCGATGACTAGGTCATCTATAGACTTAGGAGTCAAATGAGAACATTTGATCATAGGTCATACTCATTGTTTAAGCACAAGTGGGGTTACCACATTTACATAAAGCATTGTTGTGCTCACACCATTAGAGTTGCTTTAGCTCAATTTATTAGAGTAAAGCCCCCCTAGATGTGATATCCCCCCTAAGAGGGATGAACTAACCTTGGGTTTTGTCGATGATGACTTCATGTAGGTGTTGAAGATGTGGATGCTCAAAGTTGATGTAGATCATTCGGAGCGATCCATTGGAATGAGTTGCACTTTCAATACCTACACGGGTTAGTCCCACAAGGAACAAGCAAGGATATCCATAGACATAGAGTGATGTATACACAAGATGATGTCCATGAAAGCATTAGGTTACCTTGTCCCTTGTCTTACCAACAAGAGGGTTTGTGACTCCTTGGACTCATGCAAGATGTGGAAGTTGTTTGCACGTGTCATTGCCAAAATAATAAGAGTGAAGTATGTTGGCGGAGTCACCCTCAAGAACTCTCTAGTTCTTCTTCTTCGGGATCCACACCATATTGATGGGAATCCTTTGAGTTGTAGTCGTACTTGATGAAGTAGAACTTGATGAAGTTTTGGGGACCTACTTGACTAAGGCATTAGGTGCTTCTTCAAATGCATCAATTTCCTCTTGAAGCTTGTTCTTGCCTTTTTGCTTGTGGTCTTGTGGCGGAAGATCATCTTGAGCTTGTGTTCCTTTGAAAGAAGTAGGATCATACTTCTCTTGTTGAGGAACAAACTTCGTCTTGGGGTATTGATCTTCTTCCCACTCAACTCCATTGGCATTGAACTTTCGTTCAAAACCAACACCTTGATTCTTCCTGTGTCTTCCTTGCTTGCGTACAATTTCCTCAAATTTCTTACTTCCGGCAAGGCTCTTGTAAACACCTTTCTCTATAATTCCCTTCAATAAGCTATTTTCTTGCTCAAGTGTAACTTGGCTAAGAGAATCATTAGTGGAATCAAGAGAACTACTAGAAGCAACAACATTGAATTTAGCACGATCGTTGTTACTACTAGATGGATAATCCTTCTTGTTCTTGTTGCTAGATTTAACTTGTGGCATGTAAGTAGACAAGAGTAAACGCTTGGCAATGTAAGAACAACTTTTCTTGCGAAGATCATCATTGATCTCCTTTAAAAACCCATGCTCTTGCTCAAGGTTGAGCTTTTCAAAGCGTAGCTTCTCATGAGTCTTTAAAAGTTCTCGATGATCTTCCAAGGTAGTTTCATGAGCTAACTTAAGAGTGTTTAGTTCTTTAGTTAGACGCTCAATCTCCTTCTTATCATCATCATTCGTTTATCTTGATTAGCATGATTAATAGCACATTCATCATAGTTTTCATAACTAGAGTTGTCAACAAGTAAATCATCATCTCCTTGCAAATCATCTTCATCACTATTGAAATCAACATACTCGGGGTGTGTTACCTTTGGAGCTTTAGCCATGAAGCATCTCCCATTTCCTTCATTTGGTGATTCAAATATGTCGTAGGAGTTGGTTGTCACAAGTGCTAGTTCGGCAACACCTTCATCTTGAGTATATTCGGAGTCGGAGTGATAACTTCTTTCGGAGTGATTGTCGGAGTCGGAGCCAGATACCCATTCACCAACATGAGCTTGATGTCTTCTTTTTGTGTAGCTCCTTGATGACTTGTCCTTCCTTTCCGAATCCTTGCTTCTCTGAGAGGGTCTTCGTTCACAACGATCATCTCTACTCCTTCTTTCTCTTGATGGTGATTCTTATCTTCTACTCCTTCTTTTGGGAGAATCTTCTCTTCTTTTGTAGGGAGCCGTACACTCATTGGAATAGTGTCTGGGTCTTCCACAATTGTAGAAATTACGCTCATGACTAGAAGATCTTTTGTCATTATAGGACCTTGACTTGGAACTTCTTTCCTTGCTTCTACTCTTGTAGAACCTGTTGAAGTTCTTCACCATTAGACTCAATTCCTGATTGAAGATTTGCTTCTCACTTGATGATGTGGGAGCATGACATGAGGCTTTGTAAGCACCCCTTGACTTGTTGTGAAGCTCTTCCTTATCCTTGAGTGACATCTCATGATCAACAATTCTTCCAATAACTTCCGTTGGCTTGAGTACTTTTTAATTGGGCATCATTTGGATCAATGTGCACACGGTATCATATTTTCCATCCAAGGCTCTTAGGATCTTCTTGATGACGAATTTATCAGTCATCTCTTCACTTCCTAAGCCGGCAATCTCATTTGTGATGAGAGCAAGCCTAGAGTACATTTCAGCGACGCCTTCACCATCCTTCAATTAGAACTTGTTAAGCTGACTTTGGAGCACATCCAATTTGGATTCCTTCACGGAGTCGGTACCTTCGTGCATATCAATCAAAGTATCCCAAATTTCCTTTGCATTCTCAAGACGGCTGATTTTGTTGAATTCTTCGGGGCACAATCCTTTGAAGAGAATATCACAAGCTTGAGCATTGTATTGTAGCATCTTCAACTCTTCCGCGGTAGCTTCACGGTTTGGTTCTCTCCCATTGAAGAATTCACCTTGCAAGCCAATACACACAATAGCCCAAACGGCGGGGTTATGTCCAAGAATATGCATTTTCATCTTATGATTCCAACTAGCAAACTTTGTACCATCAAAGTAAGGACCTCTACAGTGGTAATTTGCCTCGCTAGACGCCATACTCTCCTAGGTTGTGAAACCAAGGCTATGACCACCAAAAGCTATGGAAATCAAAGCAAATGGAGACCAAAGCTCTGATACCACTTGTAGGATCGAAAGTATGTCTAGAGGGGGAAGGGGTGATTAGACTACTTGACCAATTAAAAATCTTGCCTTTTCCCAATTTTAGTTCTTGGCAGATTTTAGCCACTTAGCACAAGTCAAGCAATCAACCTACACATGCAATTCTAAGAGTGTAGCAGTAGAAAGTAAAACAATTGCATATGAAGGTAAAGGGAGGGGTTTGAGGGAGAAAACGCAATGATGACATGGAGATTTTTTATCCGTGGTTCCGATAGGTGGTGCTATCGTACATCCACGTTGATGGAGACTTCAACCCATGAAGGGTAACGGTTGTGCGAGTCCACGGAGGGCTCCACGCACGAAGGGTCCACGAAGAAGCAACCTTGTCTATCCCACCATGGCCGTCGCCCATGAAGGACTTGCCTCACTAGGGTAGATCTTCACGAAGTAGGCGATCTCCTTGTCCTTACAAACTCCTTGGTTCAACTCCACAATCTTGACGAAGGCTCCCAAGTGACACCTAGCCAATCTAGGAGACACCACTCTCCAAGAGGTAACAAATGGTGTGTTGATGATGAACTCCTTGCTCTTGTGCTTCAAATGATAGTCTCCCCAACACTCAACTCTCTCTCACAGGATTTGGATTTGGTGGAAAGAAGATTTGAGTGGAAAGTAACTTGGGGAAGGCTAGAGATCAAGATTTATGTGGTTGGAATGGAATATCTTGACCTCAACACAAGTGTAGGTGGTTCTCTCTTAGAAAATGTATGTTGGAAGTGTAGGCATGTTCTGATGGCTCTCTCCACAAATGAAGAGTGGATGGAGGGGTATTTATAGCCTCCACACAAAATCTAACCGTTACACATAAATCACCAAACTCAGTGGGACCGAATCATGAAACTCGGTCGGACCGATTTAGTTCATAATGTGACCGTTAGGATTTTCGGTGGGACCAACATGTCAACTCGGTGGGACTGATTTTGTTAGGGTTAGGGAATAACATAATCTCGGTGAGACTGATTACACAAACTCGGTGAGACCGATTTTGGTAGTAGACAAACAAAGAGTTGGTCAGGCAAACTCGGTGGGACCGATTCGCTCATCTCGGTTAGACCGAAATGTTACGAAAGGGAAACAGAGAGTTTGCATTGCAATCTCGGCGGGACCAATCGCTCATCTCGGTTTGACCGAAACGTTACGAAGGGAAACAGAGAGATTACAATCACATCTCGGTGAGACCGAGATCCCTATCGGTGAGACCGAAAAGACTAGGGTTTCTGGCAGTGGCTATGTCAACTGAACTCGGTGGCGCCGGATAGACAGTTTCGGTGGGGCCGAGTTTGACTTTTGGTTTGGGACATATGTGGATGTGAGAAAGTAGTTGAGGGTTTTTGGAGCATATCACTAAGCACTTTGAGCAAGAAACTCATTAAGCAACACCTCACCCCCTCTTGATAGTATTGGCTTTTTCTACGGACTCAATGTGATCTTGGATCACTTAAAATGAAAAATGTAGATTCCTGAGCTTTGAGCTTGAGCCAATCCTTTGTCCTTAGTATTTTGAGGGGTCCACTTTTCTCATCCATGCCATGCCAATCATTGAGCTTTCCTGAAATATTTATCTTGAAATAGCATTAGCTCAATGAGCTATATGTTGTTAGGAATTACCAAAACCACCCAGGGATAGTTGCGCTTTCAGTTGTGCCCGAGGGGTATGTTATGGATGGAGAAACTGCTAGAGACTTTCTTGCTTGCAATGATAGAAGTGATCTTAAGAAATTATTTGCTAAGCTGAAACAAAAATCTCTGAACGCTAGAATGAAATATGATCCTGCTTATGCTACTGCACCTATCTTTGTTACTAATAAGGATTATGAATTCTCTGTCGACCCTGATATAATTACTTTGGTTGAATCTGATCCTTTCTATGGCTATGAATCTGAAACAGTTGTGGCACATCTTACTAAATTAAATGATATAGCCACCCTGTTCACTAATGATGAGAAAACTCGCTACTATTATATCCTTAAAATATTTCCGTTCTCATTAAAGGGTGATGCTAAAACATGGTCTAATTCTCTTGATCCTGGTTGTGTGCGTAGTCCCCGGGATATGATTTATTACTTCTCTGCTAAATATTTCCCTGCTCATAAGAAACAAGCCGCTTTAAGGGAAATATATAATTTTGTGCAAATTGAAGAAGAGAGTCTCCCACAAGCTTGGGGGAGGCTTCTCCAATTAGTTAATGCTTTGCTTGATCATCCTCTCAAGAAAAATGAAATACTTGATATCTTTTATAATGGACTAACCTATGCTTCCAGAGACCACCTGGATAGTTGTGCTGGTTGTGTTTTCAGGGAAAGAACAACTGTTGAAGCTGAAATTCTATTGAATAATATGTTGACTATGAAAATAATTGGACACTTCCTGAGCCAACTCCTGAGCCTATTCCTAAACCAACTCCGAAGAAAAGGGGTGTTCTATTTCTCAATCCCGAAGATATGCAAGAGGCAAAGAAATCTATGAAAGAAAAAGGTATAAAAGATGAAGATGTTAAGAATTTACCTCCTGTTGAAGAGATACATGGTCTTAATTTACCGCCTGTTGAAGAAACACATGGTCTTGATAACCCGACACAGGTAGTAAAGGTAAATTCTCTTTATAGATTTGATGAAGGTGATATTCCTCGTTATAAGTCTGCTAACCAATGCTTAGATGAGTTTGATGATTTTATTGTCAAACAAGAAAACTTCAATGCTTATGTTGGTAGAGAATTAAAACGCAATGCTTATATGATTGAACACTTGAGTGATTATATGTCTAGAGTTAAAGGTGAACTTAAACTCATTAGTGAACATGCTTCTATGGTTACCACTCAAGTAGAACAAGTACTTAAAGCTCAGAATGATTTGCTCAATGAATTGAATAATAAGAATAATGACTTTGCTGTTAGAGTTGCAACTAGAGGGGGTAAAGTGACTCAGGAACCTTTGTATCCTGAAGGTCGCCCTAAGAGAATTGAGCATGATTCTCAGAGAAATAATATTGATGCACCTAGTCCTTCTAAGAGGAAGAAAAAGAAAAATGATAAGACTTTGCCTGCTTCTAGTGAACCAGTTGTTGACACACCTGAGAATCCCAATGATATTTCTATTTCTGATGCTGAAACACAATCTAGTGATGAACATGAACCTAGTGATAATGTTAATGATAATGTTCATGTTGATGCTCAACCTAGCAATGATAATGATGTAGAAACTGAACCTGTTGTTGATCTTGATAACCCACAATCAAAGAATCAACGTTATGATAAGAGAGACTTTGTTTCTAGGAAGCACAGTAAGGAAAGAGAGCCATGGGTTCAGAAACCCATGCCTTTTCCTCCCAAACCATCCAAGAAAAAGGATGATGAGGATTTTGAGCGCTTTGCTGAAATGATTAGACCTATCTTCTTGCGTATGCGTTTGACTGATATGCTCAAAATGAATCCTTATGCTAAGTATATGAAAGAAATTGTTACTAATAAAAGAAAGATATCGGAAGCTGAAATTTCCACCATGCTTGCTAATTATACTTTTAAGGGTGGAATACCAAAGAAGTTAGGAGATCCAGGAGTACCCACTATACCATGCTCCATTAAAAGAAATTATGTTAGAACTGCTTTATGTGATTTTGGAGCCGGTGTTAGTGTTATGCCTCTCTCTTTATATCGTAGACTTGATTTGAATAAGTTGACACCTACTGAAATATCTTTGCAAATGGCCGATAAATCAACTGCTATACCTGTCGGTATTTGTGAGGATGTGCCTGTTGTGGTTGCAAACGTTACTATTTTAACGGACTTTGTTATTCTTGATATTCCCGAGGATGATAGTATGTCTATTATTCTTGGAAGACCCTTTTTGAATACTGCAGGGGCTGTTATTGATTGCAACAAAGGCAATGTCACTTTTCATGTTAATGGTAATGAGTATACGGTACACTTTCTGAGGAAACGACCTCAAGTCCATAGTATCAATTCTATTGGAAAATTCCATCGATTATTTTTGGAGGTTTTGAATTTCCTCTTCCTACTGTCAAGAAGAAATATGATATTCTTATTATTGGGGACGTCCATATCCCCGTTGAGGTAACATAGTGTTATTCGAAATTTCTCCGGTTCCATGTTATTCGGAATGAGTTTGTTAACAAGACTTGATCAACCTTGTTAGTGGATTCCTTTCGATGAGCATGAGATGGATGAAGTTAGAAAGCACAACCTTCGGTGCCCTCCTTTTGCTTTCTGTTATTTAGATTAAATAAAGCAAAAATAGTATATTCTGTCAGTTTTCTGAATTATCCGTGCAATAAAAAGTACCCCGAAAATAAAAGTTCTCCAAATGCCCCGAAATTGAAATATGATTTTTTCTAGAATATTTGAGAATATCTGGCACTGAGAACATAGCAGGGGGAGCAAGCACCTGGGCACGAGGGTCCAGGGCGCGCCCCTGCCTCGTGGGCCCATGGTGGCTCCCCTCCACTTATTCCAGCTACCACACATTCCTTCTTCCTCCCAAAAAATCACCAACCAGCTCAAGCACGAGTTCTAGCTCATTTTGCTGCGATTTTCGATCTCCTTGCTCAAAGCACCTCTCACAAAACTGCTTTGGGGGATTGTTCCTTGGTATGTGACTCCTCCAATGGTCCAATTAGTTTTTGTTCTAGTGCTTTATTCATTGCAAATTTTTGCTGCCTAGGTGACCCTGTTCTTGAGCTTGCATGTCAAACTTATATGGTTCCAAGTAGTTCTAATGCATGATATAGTCTCTAGGCACTTGTAAGAGTAGTTGCTATCAATTTTGTTGAGTTTGGTTCACTTTTATTTGAAGTTACTAAAAATTTCAGAAATTTTCAGAAAATGATGAAGAGATTTTTGAGGGGTTCTTCGAGTCGAAGCTCGAAGGATAAGCAAAGTGAAGAATAAGAGAGGCCCAAGTATAATCTCCCTCGCACCGCGGAAGTCCGGCCGTGTGGATGGCCTTGTGATGATTTCTTGAGAGCAGCCGAGATTTATGATGATTTTTATGAGTTGGCTGAGAATGCAGGCCTCACCGACTTCCTCCGCGACCAACGCGAACAGTATCTCCTACTCACTAGTATTTTTGTGCAAAATTTCCATTTCCATTCTCCACCTTCGGTGGATTTCTATTTATATGATGAGTATAAGGAGATGCCCCTCTCTAAATTTTGTGAGGTTTGTAAGTTGGCTTTTCCAGGCAGCGTAGAGGAACCACATCATGACGATGTGGAGGGGTTTATTGATACAATTGATGTAGGGGAAACTAGGAAAGTTTTCGATGCAAGAATCACTAGCATACATTTTCCTGTTTTACTTTACTTTGCATTATTTGCTAGTAGATGCTTAATTGGTCGTGGAAACTGTGGCAACCTAAGTGCCCCTGATATTGTTATTTTGTGCCATGCCTTGTTTTGTGATGACTCATTCAGTATGGGTGCTATTGTTGCAAAGCGGTTAAATCTTAACCGTACTAAGGGCCCCATCTTGGGAGGCATCTTCGCCTCGCGCCTCGCTGCATACTTTAACATACCTATTAGGCATTATGAGAAAGAAGAAAAGGTGTTGCCTACTATTTTTCTAGATTACAAGAGTATGGTTGTACATAATTTCATTGTTAAGAATAGGAAAAAGGAGCTTAACTATAGACTGTTATTTGATAAAAATCACCCTGAGACTATTACTTTGCCTGCTCCTTCCTTGTTTGACTTATCTACAGGCAAGTACCTTGTTCCGCTGGAGGCCATTCACGCCTATCGAAACCCCACACCCGCTACAGAGCCAGAGCCGGAACCACAATTTGATCCTTCACGACAGTCTGTTTATCAGTGGAATCCAGAGGAGATGGCCAGCCAGTGGCAACCCGATGCTTCATCTCAGTACGACCCCAGTTACAACTTCGGATATCCGCCAGGCCAGCCGTGGCAATAGACCAACTTAGGCCAAAAGCCTAAGCTTGGGGGAGTACGTATTTCTCACCGACATTACATTTATGTTCACACGCTCATGCTAGATGTCGGTGCTCATACTCTTTCATTGTATTATCCATGCTAGTTTATTTTCCTTTTTATGCTTTCTTCTCGTGTGTTTGGAAAACCTTAAGAAAAACTAAAAAAATTAGTAGTAGCTTTTAGCTAGCTTATTTTCTTGCTGTAGTATTAATAATTAAAAGAAAACCTAAAAAGATTTCCTGTTCTTCTTTTGCTTGTTGTGAGCTTTCCCGTGTAAATAGTTTTATTTCTTTTCTTTTCTTTGGGGGTCGAGAGGAGAAGACCATAAAGAAAATGTTGAAGTGGCTCTTATATGCATCATTGTTCATTTAACCAAGAGCCCATATTGCCTTGTCTTCTTCTTTTTATTGAATGCTCGCAAATTCCAGCTTAGTCCAATGCACGTGCACTATTATTATTATTATTCACATCGTTCGGTCGTGCAAGTCAAAGGCAATTATGACGATATATGATTGACTGATTGAGATGAGAGAAGCTGGTATGAACTCGACCTCTCTTGTTTTTGTAAATATGATTAGTTCATCATTCCTGATTCAGCCTATTATGAATAAACATGTTTGCAATGATGTGACGCCCCCGATTCAATCGTACACTAATCATACACGCAAACGTGTACGATCAAGATCAGAGACTCACGGGAAGATATCACAACACAACTCTAAAATTAAAATAAGTCATACAAGCATCATAATACAAGCCAGGGGCCTCGAGGGCTCGAATACAAGTGCTCGATCATAGACGAGTTAGCGGAAGCAACAATATCTGAGTACAGACATAAGTTAAACAAGGTGCCATAAGATGGCTAGCACAAACTGGGATACAGATCGAAAGAGGCGCATGCCTCCTGCCTGGGATCCTCCTAAACTACTCCTGGTCGTCGTCAACGGCCTGCACGTAGTAGTAGGCACCTCCGGTGTAGTAGGAGTCATCATCGACGGTTGCGTCTGGCTCCTGGGCTCCAGCATCTGGTTGCGACAACCAGGTAGAATGGAAAGTGGGAAAATAGGGAGAAAAGCAACCATGAGTACTCATCCAAAGTACTCGCAAGCAAGGATCTACACTACTTATGCATGGGTATCTGTGTAAAGGGGCAATATCGGTGGACTGAACTGCAGAAAGCCAGAATAAGAGGGGGATAGCTAGTCCTGTCAAAGACTACGCTTCTGGCAGCCTCCATCTTGCAGCATGTAGAAGAGAGTAGATGGTAAGTTCACCAAGTAGCATCGCATAGCATAAATCCTACCCGGCGATCCTCCCCTCGTCGCCCTGTGTGAGAGCGATCACCGGGTCATATCTGGCACTTGGAAGGGTATGTTTTATTAAGTATCCGGTTCTAGTTGTCATAAGGTCAAGGTACAACTCCAAGTCGTCCTGTTACCGAAGATCACGGCTATTCGAATAGATAAACTTCCCTGGAGGGGTGCACCACATAACCCAACACGCTCGATCCCCTTTGGCCGGACACACTTTTCTGGGTCATGCCCGGCCTCGGAAGATCAACACGTCGCAGCCCTACCTAGGCACAACAGAGAGGTCAGCACGCCGGTCTAAATCCTATGGCGCAGGGGTCTGGGCCCATTGCACACTTGCACGTTGCGAGGGCGGCCAGAAGCAGACCGAGCCCCCTTAATACAAGCGCAGGCTTACGGCCCAATCCGGTGCGCGCCGCTTAGTCGCTGACGTCAAGAAGGCTTTGGCTGATACCACGACGTCGAGTGCCCATAACTGTTCCCGCATAGCTGGTTAGTGCGTATAGGCCAGTGGCCAGACTCAGATCAAATACCAAGATCTCGTTAAGCGTGTTATTTTGAAGTAACCGCGGACGCCGACCAGGGCCAGGCCCACCTCTCACCTAGGTAGTCTTGACCTGCCCTGTCGCTCCGCCACAAAGTAACAGTCGGGGGCCGTCGGGAACCCGGGCCCACCTCTACCGGGATGGAGCCACCTGCCCCTTCAGCCCCCATCTCCGAACAGTATCATAAGTAATGTAACAGTATAAAGTATATAGCATATGACCGTGATCACCTCCCGAAGTGATCACGGCCCAGTAGTATAGCATGGCAGACGGACAAGAGTGTAGGGCCACTGATGGAATACTAGCATCCTATACTAAGCATTTAAGATTGCAGGTAAGGGTAACAATTGCAGCAATAATGACAGGCTATGCAGTAGAATAGGATTAACCGAAAGTAGTAACATTCTACACTACTCTAATGCAAGCAGTAGAGAAAAGGAATAGGCGATATCTAGTGATCAAGGGGGGGCTTGCCTGGAAGCTCAGCCGAGAAGGAGGGGTCGTCAACGCAGTAGTTGATATGGGTAGCAGTGGCGTCGATCTCGTAGTCCAGCGAGAGAAGAGGGGATAGAAACAATAAATATAATGCAAACATATGCATGACGATGCATGACATGACAATGAGCGTTGCTAGGGGTGCCCAAACGCGGTAGTAGGTGATACCGGTGAAGGGGGAAAACATCCGGGAAAGTATTCCCGTTGTTTCGCGTTTTCGAACAGATGAACCGGAGGGGGAAAGTTGCGAGTTTGCTATGCTAGGGATGTGTGGCAGGCGAACGGGTTGCGTATCCGGATTCGTCTCGTCGTTCTGAGCAACTTTCATATACAAAGTTTTTCCATCCGAGCTAAGGTTTATTTTATATTAATTTTAAAAGATTTAATCATTTTTAGCATTTATTTAATTTTTTAATTCAACATTATCCAGAATAGTGCTTGCTGACGTCAGCGTGACGTCAGCAGTCAACACAGGTGTTGACTGGGTCAATCGGACGTGCGGGTCCCACCTGTCATACTCCGTTTAGGTTAATTAGGATTTAGCTAAACTAATTACTGTCTAATTAAACTAACTAGTTAATTAGATTAATTAAACATGATTAATTAACTTAATTCATTAATTAATTAATTAATTAATTTTATTAATTCATTTTTTATAAAACATTCTGGGGCTGGGCCCCGTTTGTCATAGGCCCACGGGGCTAACGGGTGTTGGGCGTAGCGGGTGTGGGCGCTAGCGAAACGGGGCGGAGCCCCAGGGTGCGGGCGTAACCTGCCCAGGTGACGCGGCAGAGCCGGGCGCGGGTGCCGGCGGCCAGCGGCCGCACGAGCGCTGGCCGGAACAGGGTGGCGGGGCAGAGGGGACCGGAGCCGCGGGCGCGCGTGCGTCGGCAAGCGACAACGCGGTGCAGGCGGGCGGGGCGGACGGGCGAGGCGCGGTGGCCGCACGCGCAGGCAGCGACGGGCGTAGTGGGACGGCGAGGGCAGGGCGAGGGGAGCGAGCGCGCACAGGGAGGTTGGGGGCGCGGGTGCCAGCGCGCTCCGGCAGAGCGCGGGCGTGGCCGGGCGGAGCCGGCGCGGCCAGGTGGAGGCGGGTGCAGCGCCAGGGGGGGGGATGGGAGGAGCAAAAGCATCAGGAGGCGAGTGGGGGCGTTGACAGAGGTGAGGGGTTCGGGCTCGTGCGCGGGCGTGCAGGGGAGGCGCGCGATGGCAGGAGGCGCGACGAGGACTGCGGCCTCCGACGAGCAGCCAGGCGCGGCCAGGCGTCGGGGATGCGACGAGCGCGCGGGCGCATCGCACGGACGCCGAGGCCACGAGGGGGAAAGATCAGGGGCGGAGCGGCTCGTGCTAGGCGACGGGGCTGCGGCTAAGCGAGCGGGACGGCGGCCGGGTGCGCGAGCGTGCGGTATGCACATGGGAACTGGGGAAGGAGGAGAGGCCGGGGGCCTCACCGTGAGCTGTAGGGACAAGGCAGTGGGTGTCGAGGAGGACGGGGATGACGGCGACTCGGAGGAGGCAGTCCGGTGAGGTGGGGATGAGGACGACGGTTCCGGGCGACGGCGGTTGGCGTCGGGGCGGCGAGCACGGCGTCCTGCGGAGCTCCGGGAAGACGGGCGACGTGCAGGAGGGTGAGGAAGAAGGCCGGGAGGGGCCGGCGAGGACGAGGCGTTCGGCGAGCGGCGACCGGATGTGGCGAAGGCGCTGGCGATGGAAATGGGTGCAGGGAGCTCCTCTCCCTGGCGCGGTTTGTGTGTGCAGGGGTGTGGCGGCGGATGAGGGGTGAGGGGAGCGGGCAGGGAATGAGAGGGGATCGAGAGGGTTAGGTTACGCTGGGGGTATGTAGGCTGGCAACGGGTGGGCCGACCAGTTCGGCAGCCAGCTGGGCCACTTGGTCCAGGGGAGAGAGGGGGTCTTTTGTTTTCTTTGTTTTTATTCTTTTTACTTTTCTTTTCTGTTCTAATTTTAGTTCCACATTAATTTTATTTAGTATGACAACAGCTCCTAAAATAACGTTTCAAAATAACCCTCAGCCACAAAAGGTTTTAACCCAAAATAGAATAGTTTAGTATTTTATAAAATACCAAAGGCATTTAAATAATGTTTAGTTACCGCTTAACTCATTTTAGAGCATTCAAACCTTTTATAAAAGTGTGGTTTCTCCATCATAATTACCTATGCATTATTTGGCACAACCCGAACATTTTAGTTTTAATATTTGAAAACCATTACCGTTTGACTTGATTTTGAATTTGAATTTGGAACGGTTTCGAATCAACTCGAGTTTATCAACAGTAACCGAGGTGACGTGGCATCATTTGCAGAGGTTTAATTTATCCGGGCGTCACAATTCTCCTCCACTACAAGAAATCTCGTCCCGAGATTTAAGAGGTGGAATAAGGGGGAAAGTTCTGGTTACGAAATTCTAACGGATCTTCTCGGTCTTGGTTGCTCTTCTCAAAGAGTTTGCTCCATGATGTTTATCCCTCCATTCCTCTACTTCTGTGCGTCGGGACGAAGTTGTCATCCTTTCTTTGGGAACTCCATCGTACTTACGTAAAATGATAAGGGGTAACTCGAAGGAACGGAACTCTGCACGGTTGCTTATCCGGTAGATAACATTAGGGAAGGTGGTGAATAGTAACTCTCGAATTAAAACATAAGAAATTATCGAGAGCAAAGTAAGAAGGTGCAAAGTAGAACTTTCAAGCGCATAGGCAATCATTTGTTGCCTGATATGAATTGTGAAAGGGGTTCAGAGCAATGGGAATGAGCATTGTGTCTGATACCAGAATAGATCACTAGGCAGGTGGCCCGTGAACTCATACGAGTCAAGCTCTAGGAATAACTTTGGCAACAAGGTGTACAGGAGAGTCAGGTTTCGATCCTGTGGAACTGTGGGTTATGGGCCCACCATGTGGTTCAAAGTAGAAAGGGGGCTGACATCTTGCATGGTCACAATAGCAAGGCATGTCAGAGGGTAGCCTGTCAGTTATGTCGGCAACAACATCGATACCAAGGGCGAGGGACGAAGAGAACCATTTTCCTGCTCATTGAACGAGGCGGACCAATAGGCAAAGTTCTCGTCCATTGGTGGTTATCGGAATGCTATCGACAAATGCAACAGGGTCTTACTGACACGGTTGTACACCAAGGTATTTACATAAGCAGAAGAATATTACTGCTTAGATCATATGGATCACAAGGAAGATTAAACAAATCAATGGAAAGGAAAATGTGATCATCGGATCAAACAGAAGAATGGAAAGGAAAATGTGTTTGACACATATGCCAGGGGTATACCCTTCCCAAGGAGAAGCAGAGCATGATATCCATGGCAGGATATAAAGTAGAAAATCCTTCAGGAAAGGGGAAAGAAATTTCATGACATTACCCATACAATGGTGTTTGGATAATTGATCAAGAAACATTTTGCATTGTGCTACAAATGGGCTTATTGTAAAATCAGAGTACCAGAGACACGCTTCGAGATAGCATTGAGATGGTCTTCAAGCAAAGTTCAAACTCTGAATACACAAAGAATACATCAGGAACAGCTTGTAGAATAAGTCTTAGAATTTCCTCATGGACGAATGGCTAACCTTGTTAAAAGGGTACCATAGCTGTAGGTTCTCCAGCTAGGTGTGCTAGGCATGACATCACCTTGCCGGGTTATATTAAGACCAATGCTATGACTCTTGAAAATTTGTTCCAACCATCATATCTGACCGAGATTCAGATATGATTGGTGTCAGGATACCTCAGAGTCAGGATGCCTGAGAAGAGAAAGGTGCGACACCATTTGTCAAGATGACATTCTAAGATTCTCGGGAAATGAACTATGGGAGCGAGTACCGAAATAGGAGTTCATCATTATACCAAGGAGAGGATGAGGAGGTAGTGGATGGACTTGGCGACAACTCATCAAGATTTCCAAAAAGATGGATCTCCTCAATAATGTAAACAAGGAGATAACATTTGTCTGATCAAATGATATAATGATGTATGCCTGAGGAAAACATACGCAAGTAAACATTGGTTGAAAGGTGCACCTGAAAGATGGGCTTAGGTAGCATGATCAACGTTAGAATGGTGGTTCAACAACCAATAGTCTAAGAACGAACTATCGACCATCAACTTCAAAGCAATAGGATTGCTAGAAGTACAGAAACCAAGCAGCATTGTTCACTTGTCGATATTCCCGGTTAGGCAATACGGGGATCAAGAAAGAATGGTGCTTGTGATAAGTATCACTACACCAAGAATTCTTAAGAGGTGGAGCAATCTTCACAACATCCTTGACATAAAAGACAGTAATACTTCAAGGTAGAACATAACATAAGTCGGATAACAAGGAACTCAAGGTATAACACAAAACAGGAACAAGTTTTGTGTTGGAGGGAATGCAAGAATGTTGTCGATGTTAATACCAAGCATCAAGGGGAAAGGATGGTATTTCCCATCATGAATTCGATTCACACTTGGAAGAAGGCATATCATTGTTGATGATGATCACGACACATTTGTCGAGAGATTTCATTAAGATGTAATCGAACGGCGATGACATCAAGTCAAATGAATGATGGAGCGGAAGGTTATTGAAATCACTAGTACAATACAAACTTGAAATCAAATATTGTTGTTCAAGGCGAAATGATATGCCGAGGAAGATCGCCGTAAGCTTAGTTCATCGTCCAAAGTTGTGCTCCGGGAATAAGGACCAGGTAGCACGGTTAAAATTTAGCACGATAATGATATATCCGACCAGGCTAGGAATGACGTGATCGAGTTCAAACTCGTAAGTAATGAAGGTTACCAAGAGTTGTTTAATCGCGGTGCGGACTCGATTCAGTTATCGATGTTCTCGAGTGACTAATAACTCAGGACCTGGGGGGAATCTGAGATCGATGAGAAGCAATACTAGATGAAGACTCGCAGGAAGCAACACAATTCTCGAAATACCAGAGGTTAATACTCGAGGAAGATCAAAATAGAGGTTGCGGAGATGTATCGATCAACAGAAGACAAGTGCTTTAACTTGTCTGAGAAATGGAATCAAGGAGAAAATGTGGTCGGGACCATGATTGCAAAGGACCAATACATAGATACCAGATGATATCATATCAAGGAAACTGTTATTATTACAAGAAGCTTCTATGATAGGATCTACATCGTGTCCATGGGCATGAACACAAAGTTCAAGGTCGACTCCCACTTCTCCAATGCACAACCTTTCATTCACTTCCCATTTTTCGAAGAAGTTGTAATGTTTAAATTTTATCTAGCAAAACACCAGAAGAGTATGACTCGTGATAACTCTCGGGTTTACCCGGATCTGGGAAGGCATAGGTTCAACCCTTAGGGGCATCTTGGGAACTTATATGTAACATCCCAAATTTTCAATTTGGAATGTTATACATAGATCATTCATGCATATCATATTTTATTGCATTTCGTTTTGTGATCCTCGAAATCCTAAGCAGCTCAAGGACCCTCACAGAGAGTTGGGGATTTCATTGTTTTCATATTTGAATCTTATCAAATATTGAAACGAGGATTTTGGTTTTAATTATTTTTTTCTTTGAAAATATTTCATATTAAAATATATGAGAGGATATAATATGACTTCTCCAAAATAATTGAAATATTGGAGGAAAAATATTAAAATCAAATATTTGATTTTATTCGGATTTTATTGCTATTTTATTTGCATTAGAAAAATTGCACGTTTTTCAAAGTTGCATTTTAGGGCCAAGAAAATGTTCATCTCGTTCTAAATATTTTATTTAGAAGGTGAAAATTTGTTTTGGCATTTTTTGATTTTTATTTATTTTTCTAGGATTTATTTAAGTTCCTACGAAATTATTTAAAAAGAAAAAAAACTCCAGCGCCCGACTGGGCCGAAGCCCAGCCGAGCCGGCCCACCGTCCCGCTCCTCGTCTCCCTCCAGGAGACCGCGCGAGCGCCGCCGCCCGACCCCGAGTCCGGCCGGGACTCCTCCCGCGCCGCCTTGCCCCCTCCCCCAAGCAAGCCCCCCTCCTTTAAATACGCTGCCCCCGGACCCCCCACCACCACCGAACCCCGTCGCCCCGCCGCCAGCGCCGCCGCCAAGCCCGCGCCGCCGCTGCCGTCGCCGCCCCGCTGCCTAGCGCCGCGCCGCCGCCTGCCGTTGCCGCGCCGCCGCGGCCCGCGCACCCCGCCGCCGCAGCCCCACCTCGCCGGAGCCGCCCCGCCTCGCCGGAGGTATACGCCGCCGCCGCCGCCGTTCGGTTTTATTTTAAAACCGATCAGGTTTTGTTTAGAAAACCCTAGTTCCTTTTTTTAAGATCGGTTCGCCGGTTTTCTCGGGTTAGTTTATATAGCGGACGTTCGTCCGTATGTTCGTTTTAACGAACGGTTTTCGCTCGTTAGTTACAGACAACGAACGTTCGATCGTTAGCCTGTTCGTCAGTTTTCTTTTTCTCGGATTTTCCGCGATTATTTTCGATCGTGATTTCTGATCTGATTTTTGTTTTAGTTTATCTTTTCGCTCGTTTATCGGAATCAGGCGATTCAAGCGCCTAGATCTTCGTCTCGAAACCCTCTTTCTGTTTAATCAACTTGAACAAGGTTTTGGTACTGTAAAATTTGATTTTAGTTCAGATTAGTAAATGGATCTTGTTTCTTTCGCAGTTTGAGTGTCGTTGATCCGTTTGATTTGATTCTTTTTGCAAACCGGAGTTCTTAAGTTGAACTTTCTGGTTAGTTCTTCTTATTTGAGATTTACCCGTGCTTTTTTGCTTGATTTCTTATGTATGCTGTTTTTTGTTTGCGATAGAATTCCCGGAGTGCGAAGCGTGCTACTACGAGTCCCTAGGTTTTGCGAATCGTCAGCAAGGCAAGTAACACATTGATCATACTCCTTTCATACCCAGTTTTTATGCATTAGTTCCAATCCTCAAAGACTGCATGATTAGGATGTGATTAACATGTGGGTTGGGCAGTAGTTGATGAGGTAGAACCTATTGCCCTGTTATATTCAAACCCTTGGGAGTTACTTCTACGTATTGCTTATATTGCTATGCTATGCTCGTAGATGTGGATTGGGTGAGTGAAATCCATGACAGATGTGAGATGATTAATTAATGGTTCAACTTAAGGTGGCAACTTTCATACACATCTGGTGGGTTGCTTGTCGGGCACCTAGAGAATCCAGTGTTGTCCTAGGATATCCCGGAGTACCCGTGTGATCATCCTAAGGTCCGCCCCCCAGGCTCAAAGGGAACTGAGATATTTTCATGCTAGAAACTTCTGTGTGCAGCCACAAGCTATTATGGGCTCTAGCATAGTTGAGTAAGTTGCATGAGCTCTTGAAGAGGTGGATCTGCAGGTAGAGGGATGTAGGTTGGTATGGTCTGCCCAGAGTAAAGAGTTAATGTTTCTGAAAGACTGTGTCTCGGTCATCCGTTTCTCAAACACCGTGTAGTGCGAGAAATCCAACGGAGGCGATCGAGTCTTGTGGGGAAAAGTGTGCAAACCTCTGCAGAGTGTACAATCTAATCATGGTTAGCCATGTCCCCGGTTATGGACATCTTGAGTATCTAGTACTTGGATTATCCTAAGTATCTCATCACTTCTAATTAATATTGTTGGGTTGATAATTACTTTTAATTGGGATTGAGTTGGAGGAACCTTCTCAATGATGTTTCAACTACCATGATAGTTAAAATAAAACTTATTCCTTTGTTGTAGGGAAAAATTGGCTTTCACAAAAACTATAACCATAGAGCTTTCCACCAGCCAAATATGCATGTAGTGATAGCATTATTCCGTTCTTGCTCTATTGTGTTATATTGGCAGCATATTCCATGTGATGACCCGTTTCCGGGCTGCAACGTATTATGTTGCAGACTTTTCAGATGAGGAGTAAGGTAAGTTAGGTCATTGCGGTGCAGCTCAGCTATGCCGTTGGAGTTGATGGACTCACTTTATCTTCCAAGCCTTCCGCTGTTATCGTATTAGATGGCCTTAAGCCATATTTATTGTAATAAGTTCTCTTCGGAGACATTCGATGTAATAAGTGTGTGATTGCTACTCTGTTATAACTCCTTCAAGTACTGTGTGTGTCAGCATTACCGATCCAGGGATGACACTGAAGCACAGAGACTTGACCGTTTGAGGTCGGGTCGCTACAAGATGGTATCAGAGCACACGCTGATTGTAGGACACGACCACTAAGATAAGCCATAGGTCACTCTTCTCTACTCATTTCTGACTCCTCTCCATTTTCTACTCCTTAGGATTGCGGAATTGAAGAACAAGTTTGCACAACCGGATGAAGACACACCCTTTGGACGCCACTTGAAGGAAGTCACTAGGTACTTGAACATCGGAATACCAAGCTTCACCAGGACTTACAACGCCACCTTACCAGAAGAGGAGCGCTGGATGATTCAAGTTCAAGTTCCAGGAAGGACGTTCTCGCCAACCACTAAGCCCATAGAATTTTCTTTTGAAGCACCCACCTGGAGTCTAGGCAAGAGCATGGCAGCCCACATTACCATGGGACGCATTGGAGAAGTCTACAACAAGGATCTCAAGGACACTATTTATCAGATATGTGGGCGCCGAGATGAGCAATGGGAGATGATTAGCACCAAGAAGGACAGATCCATTGCAGCTTTCATCCAGGAGTTAAACCAGCACATTCGACGCCAGGAGAATCAGATGTGCGTAGACATGATAGATTTGAAGAAGGCGAAGACAAGGATCATCGAGCTGGAGGAAGAACTCAAGTCTACACGCGATGGATATGAGGAGGAAATTGCAACACTATTGGAGAAGAATGACGACCTGATAAAGAAGATCGGAGTATTCATGGGAGATCCCGCGCCAGGAGGAGAGGACGACGATTCAACTTGCCCGGAGAACTACATCATCATCGACGACACCGACTCCGACCCCAGTGATGATGACTTTGAAGACGAAGCTAGAGCAGACATCATGGAGTCTTCCACCGATCAAAATTTCTAGATGACCACCAAATGATTAGTAGTATTCCCCCATGTATATTGTAGTAGTTGAGCACTTTTAACGATAGTTCTAGACCATTTGTATGCCCTTGCTTGATTGATTGAGTGAAATGATTGTGTTTGTATCATGTGCATATGGGTAGTGCTTTCTCACTATACCCCTTTTCTATTCTAATCTCTCCCCTCTAAACCCACCAGATGCCTCCGAGACGTGACACTGGATTTGCCTTCCCGCCGGAGCTCACTCAGTTGATCCAGCAGCAGAATGCCTTGATGCAATTGTTAGTCCAGAACCAAGGCAACAACAACAACAACAACAACAACCCGCCTCCAGTTGATAATTTAGCTCGCTTTCTGAGGTTGCAGCCGCCGGTGTTTTCCAGTAGCACCGAGCCTATAGTTGCTGATGATTGGCTACGCCGTATTGGAAGGGAGTTGACCACCGCAGGTTGCATAGTTGCTGAGAAGGTGCGCTTTGCCGCACATCAATTGGATGGACCAGCAGCCTCATGGTGGGAGAATTATACGGCCACTTTCCCCATAGCCAACGTCACTTGGGATCAGTTTCAGCAAGCCTTTCGCACAACCCATGTCTCAACTGGAGCTATGAACATGAAGAAGCATGAGTTTCGCAACTTACGCCAGGGGAACCGTACTGTGGCTCAGTATGTGGACGAGTTTAGCAAGTTATCTCGCTATGCCCCTGATGATGTGGCCACAGATGCCGCAAAGCAGGAGAAGTTTATGGAAGGGCTGAATGATGAGATGAGAATGCAGTTGATGGTGGCAACATTCAACAACTACCAGGAGTTGGTAGATAAGGCTCTTATGATTGAAGGGAAGCAGCAGCAAATTGAGAGCCGTAAGAGGAAGTATGGGCAAGGGAGGTATAACTCAGGAGCTCAGCAGAAACCTCGCCTAACCCCGAACTCGGGAAGACTTGTTCGTAACCATGGAGGTCATAACCACACCGGAGGAAGTTCGCATAACCACAATGGTTCTAAGAATGGGAATGGAGCAAGCAACAATCAGAACCGCTCCAATCCAGCGACACCCGCCAAGAGAGATCTAAGTCACATTACTTGCTTTAAGTGCGAGAAGACTGGACACTATGCCACGGAGTGCCCTGAAGCGAAGAATGGAAACGACAATGGGAGCGCTGGGAAGAAGCCCAATCCATTCGACAAAGGACAAGTAAACCACGTTAACGTGGAGGAGGTTGAAGAGCAGCCAGACGCGGTTATAGGTAAGTTTTTGGTTAAGTATTTTACCGCCCTTGTTCTTTTTGATACTGGTGCATCGCATTCATACATATCAAGGGAATTCGTGGATAAGTTTAAACTACCAACCCAAACCCTTAGGACCCCTCTGTTAGTGAGTTCACCTGGAGCAGTCGATGGTGCGACCAGATACCCCTAACCATTGGTAGCCATGTTTTCCCGTCAGACCTAATAATTTTGGAGTCACAAGGATTGGATGTGATATTAGGCATGGACTGGATGTCAAAGTATGGAGGAAGCATTGACTGTGCTAGTAAGTCGATTTATCTCACCACCCCGGAGGGAAAAAGGATTAAGTATGTATCTAGGCATGTGCCTAGGAGGAGCCAAGTAAATACCCTCACGGGAGTTGTTCAGGAGGAAGTGCCGGTAGTGAAGGATTACCCGGATGTTTTTCCAGAGGAGTTACCAGGCATGCCACCGGATCGAGACATCGAGTTTTTGATAGAGCTATTGCCAGGTACAGGGCCAATATCAAAGAGACCCTATCGGATGCTCGCAAATGATCTGGAGGAGATTAAGAAGCAGATCAAGGAGTTATTGGAGAAAGGTTACATTTGACGGAGTTCATCACCATGGAGAGCCCCAGTGCTTTTGGTTGAGAAGAAGGATAAGTCTCTAAGAATAGTTGTTGATTATCGTGCGTTAAATGAAGTGACAATCAAGAACAAATACCCACTGTCGATGATCAATGATTTGTTTGACCAACTGCAAGGAGCATTTGCGATTAGTTCTCGAGAAACTCAGGGAACACCAGTTGTATGCCAAGTTCAGCAAATGTGAATTTTGGTTGAAGGAAGTCGGATTCCTTGGACATGTTATATTAGGAGAAGGTATAGCAGTAGACCCCACCAAGGTTCAGTCAGTCACTGAATGGTTGGCACCCACTTCAGTTAGCGAGATCCGCAGTTTTCTTGGACTCGCAGGATACTATCAAAGATTCATTGAGAATTTTTCCAAGATTGCAAAGCCAATGACGGAGTTATTGAAGAAGGATACCAAGTTTAAATGGATGGAAGAATGTGAGGCAAGCTTTTAGGAGTTAAAGAAACGTTTGACTACAGCCCCAGTGCTGATTCTGCCAGATATACGCAAGGATTTCCAAGTGTATTGCGACGCCTTTCGCCTAGGACATGGAAGTGTGCTTATGCAGGACGGAAGACTTGTTTCGTATGTCTCACGACAACTAAAACCGCACGAATTGAATTATGCCACGCATGATTTGGAGTTAGCAGCAGTAGTGCATGCGCTTAAGACTTGGAGACATTACCTTATTGGAAACCGTTGTGATGTGTATACGGATCATAAGAGTTTGAAGTACATTTTCACACAAAAGGAGCTAAACCTTAGGCAGAGGAGATGGTTGGAGCTCATAAAGGATTATGACATGAAGCTGCACTATCATCCAGGCAAGGCCAATGTCGTAGCAGACGCCTTGAGTCGGAAGAGTTATGCTAACACCCTAGTGAGCATGGGATTGCCAAAGGAGTTAGTAGAGGATCTCAGGGAACTTCGATTGGAGATTGTTCCTAGAGGTTTTGTTGCAACAATGGAGGTTCAGTCTACATTGTTAGGAAAGATTCGAGAAGCTCAGAAGGATGACAAAGAGATTGCCGAGATAAAAGAGAGAATGAGCAAAGAAAAGTCCAAAGGTTTTCGTGAGGATGAGCATGACACCTTATGGTTTGAGGACCGTGTTTATGTGCCCAATAACACAGAGATCAGGAAGTTAATACTTCAGGAGGCTCATGACTCACCATACTCGATACACCCCGGAAACACCAAGATGTATTTGGTTTTGAAGGAACGTTTCTGGTGCACTGGTATGAAGAAGGATATTGCCGAGTATGTAGCTGTATGTGATGTATGTCAGAGATTGAAGGCTGAGCATCAAAAGCCAGCAGGATTGTTACAGCCTATGCCGATACCTGAATGGAAGTGGGATAAACTTGGCATGGATTTTATCACCGGATTGCCCAGGACCAAATCAGGATATGATTCTATATGGGTAGTAGTTGATCGCTTGACCAAAGTAGCTCACTTTATCCCGGTGAAAACAACCTATACAAGTGCGAAGTTGGCCAAGATATAAATGCCCAGGATCGTATGTCTGCATGGAATTCTGAGGACCATCGTATCAGATAGAGGAACACAGTTTACATCAAAGTTTTGGCATCAACTGCACCAGACTTTGGGAACGAGATTGGAGTTCAGTACAACATTTCACCCGCAGACAGATGGACAGACCGAGAGAGTCAACCAGATTCTGGAGGACATGTTGAGGGCTTGTGCGCTGGATTATGGATCTTGTTGGGATGACAATTTGCCCTACGCAGAGTTCTCATACAACAATAGCTACCAGGCCAGTTTGAAGATGACACCGTTCGAAGCCCTGTATGGACGAAGGTGCAGAACACCGTTGATGAAGTTGGAGATCGACAATTGTTTGGACCCGACTTGATCAAGGAGTCCGAAGAGAAGGTCAAGTTGATTCGCGATAGACTGAAGGTAGCTCAGTCCAGGCAGAAGAGTTATGCAGATTCAAAACGCAAGGAGGTAACCTATGAAATTGGAGACAGAGCATATCTGCGAGTATCACCCTTGCGAGGAGTGAAACGTTTTGGAGTTAAGGGAAAGTTAGCCCCGAGATTTGTAGGACCGTATCGTGTTTTGGAACGTATGGGAGAAGTTGCCTACAAGTTGGAGTTACCTGAAGGACTATCAGGAGTTCATGATGTGTTTCATGTTTCACAACTGAAGGAGTGTCGTGCTGAGATGGCCGATATACCGTTAAGAGATACAGTACCCTTGGAGGCGATTCAGTTGGACAGTGATCTGACCTATGAGGAGAAGCCAGTCAGGATTCTTGAATTTGCCAGCCGAGTCACCCGCAGTAAGGTTATCAAGTTTTGCAAAGTTCAGTGGAGCCACCATACCGAGGATGAAGCCACCTGGGAATGAGAGGATGATCTTCGCAAAGACCACCCACACCTATTTTCTAGCCAACCCGAATCTCGAGGGCGAGATTTATCTTAAGGGGGTAGGTTTGTAACATCCCAAATTTTCAATTTGGAATGTTATACATAGATCATTCATGCATATCATATTTTATTGCATTTCGTTTCGCGATCCTCGAAATCCTAAGCAGCTCAAGGACCCTCGGAGAGAGTTGGGGATTTCATTGTTTTCATATTTGAATCTTATCAAATATTGAAACGAGGATTTTGGTTTTAATTATTTTTCTCTCCGAAAATATTTCATATTAAAATATACGAGAGGAGATAATATGACTTCTCCAAAGTAATTGAAATATTGGAGGAAAAATATTACAATCAAATATTTGATTTTATTCGGATTTTTTGGCTATTTTATTTGCATTAGAAAATTGCACGTTTTTCAAAGTTGCATTTTAGGGCCAAGAAAATGTTCATCTCGTTCTAAATATTTTATTTAGACGGTGAAAATTTGTTTTGTCATTTTTAGATTTCTATTTATTTTTCTAGGATTTATTTAAGTTCCTGCGAAATTATTTAAAAAGAAAAAAAAACTCCAGCGCCCGACTGGGCCGAAGCCCAGCCGAGCCAGCCCACCGCCCCGTGCCTCGTCTCCCTCCAGGAGACCGCGCCAGCGCTGCCGCCCGACCCCGAGTCCGGCCGGGACTCCTCCCGCGCCTCCTTGCCCCTCCCCCAAGCAAGTCCCCCTCCTTTAAATACGTCGCCCCTGGACCCCCACCACCACCGAACCCCGCCGCTAGCGCCGTCGCCGCCCTGCCGCCTAGCGCCGCGCCGCCGCCACCCGCGCACCCCGCCGCCGCAGCCCCACCTCGCCGGAGCCGCCCCGCCTTGCCGGAGCCTCGCCGGAGGTATACGCCGCCGCCGCCGTTTGGTTTTATTTTAAAACTGATTCGGTTTTTTTAGAAAACCCTAGTTCTTTTTTTAAAGATCGGTTCGCCGGTTTTCTCGCTTTAGTTTATATAGCAGACGTTCGTCCGTACGTTCGTTTTAACGAATGGTTTTCGCTCGTTAGTTACAGACAACGAACGTTCGTTCGTTAGCCTGTTTGTCAGTTTTCTTTTTCTCGGATTTTTCGTGATTATTTTCGATCGTGATTTCTGATCTGATTTTTGTTTTAGTTTATCTTTTCGCTCGTTTATCGGAATCAGGCGATTCAAGCGCCTAGATCTTCGTCTCGAAACCCTCTTTCTGTTTAATCAACTTGAACAAGGTTTTGGTACTGTAAAATTTTACTTTAGTTCAGATTAGTAAATGGATCTTGTTTCTTTCGCAGTTTGAGTTTCGTTGCTCCCTTTGATTTGATTCTTTTTGCAAACCGGAGTTCTTAAATTGAACTTTCTGGTTAGTTCTTCTTATTTGAGATTTACCCGTGCTTTTTTGCTTGATTGCTTATGTATGCTATTGTTTGTTTGCGATAGAATTCCCGGAGTGCGAAGCATGCTACTACGAGTCCCTAGGTTTTGCAGATCGTCAGCAAGGCAAGTAACACATTGATCATACTCCTTTGATACCCAGTTTTTATGCATTAGTTCCAATCCTCAAACATTGCATGATTAGGATGTGATTAACATGTGGGTTGGGAAGTAGTTGATGAGGTAGAACCTATTGCCCTGTTATATTCAAACCCTTGGGAGTTACTTCTACGTATTGCTTATATTGCTATGCTATGCTCGTAGACATGGATTGGGTGAGTGAAATCCATGACAGATGTGAGATGATTAATTAATGGTTCAACTTAAGGTGGCAACTTTAATACACATCTGGGTGGATTGCTTGTCGGGCACCTGGAGAATCCAGTGTTGTCCTAGGATATCCCGGAGTACCCGTGTGATCATCCTAAGGTCCGCCACCCAGGCTCAAAGGGAACTGAGATATTTTCATGCTAGAAACTTCCATGTGCAGCCACAAGCTATTATGGGCTCTAGCATAGTTGAGTAAGCTACATGAGCTCTTGAAGAGGTGGATCAATAGGTAGAGGGATGTAGGTTGGTATGGTCTGCCCGGAGTAAAGAGTTAATGTTTCTGAAAGACTCTGTCTCGGTCATCCGTTTCTCAAACACCGTGTAGTGCGAGAAATCCAACGGAGGCGATCGAGTCTTGTGGGGAAAAGTGCGCAAACCTCTGCAGAGTGTACAATCTAATCATGGTTAGCCGTGTCCCCGGTTATGGACATCTTGAGTATCTAGTACTTGGATTATCCTAAGTATCTCATCACTTCTAATTAATATTGTTGGGTTGATAATTACAATTGGGATTGAGTTGGAGGAACCTTCTCAATGATGTTTCAACTACCATGATAGTTAAAATAAAACTTATTCCTTTGTTGTAGGGAAAAATTGGCTTTTCGCAAAAACTATAACCATAGAGCTTTCCACCAGCCAAATATGCATGTAGTGATAGCATTATTCTGTTCTTGCTCTATTGTGTTATATTGCCAGCATATTCCATGTGCTGACCCATTTCCGGGCTGCAACGTATTGTGTTGCAGACTTTTCAGATGAGGAGTAAGGTACGTTAGGTCGTTGCCGTGCAGCTCAGCTATGCCGTTGGAGTTGATGGACTCACTTTATCTTCCAAGCCTTCCGTTGTTATCGTATTAAATGGCCTGAAGCCATATTTATTGTAATAAGTTCTCTTCGGAGACATTCGATGTAATAAGTGTGTGATTGCTACTCTGTTATAACTCCTTCGAGTACTGTGTGTGTCAGCATTACCGATCCAGGGATGACACTGAAGCACAGAGACTTGACAGTTTGAGGTCGGGTCTCTACATTATACCACAAGCTTCAATAGTAAATAACACAAGCTCGATAGTAGAGCATGGGTGACAACACGAGAGGATACAATTTACCGAAGGCATTATGTATCAGGGAAAGGACTTCTCGAGGTTTTTGTGTACGAAGGACACTGTCGGATGATAATTCAACAAAGGATCCGACGGTCCATAGCGAAGCTGATGTGAGTATCGGCACACAACCAGAGAATGAAACAATGCGAAGGCATTGGATTATAGAAGCAACTGGCTAATTCAAAGCTCACATGTAAAGGAATTATGATTTCCAAATCAAAGGATCAGAAGCAAACGCTCTGATTAAGGATGGATAAGTTGAGTAAGCTTAGGGGTAAAATCGACAAACAATTTGATTGGTCGAGATTCAACTCATGTTTAAATTGACGTCTGAGCCGAAAGGATGAATTCTAGGTTCTGATTGAGGATTGCGAGCATTCGTAACATATTGAATCAATGGACTCAAAATGATAGCGACAAAGGTTGCCAATAAGATTACTATACTTATGGTATTAACCATAATGCAAGCAAGCAAGAAGTTCAAGAACAACAGGCTGTTGAGGATTTTCAAAAGATCAAATAGTATTTCGAAGACTTTGGTGAAACACATTAATGACTGGGGAGAAACAAATCCTCAATGTGTGTGTGAGGATTAACTTGTAGGTGTATTCAGGTGACAAGGAACTGCAAGGCAGTAAGCTCAAAGGATTCTCGGAACAATAGAGAGAATTTCGGGGTATCTTGTAATAACAAGATCAACTGGGAATAAAAGTAAGAATGACAGGTGTAAGTATTTATCCATAGGGATATTTCGGTGGTAGGGAATTGCAAAAGCAACGGACACAAGGTCTCGAGAGAATATCGGAGAGTATCTTCGAAATCTTCTGGGGCAGCAGGCCATCATCTGTAATAAGGGGCTCTCCGGGTGGATGTGATCATGAGATCCTAGTGTTAGAGTTAGTAAAATCATTTAACCCGAGTAGAAGAGAGATAAGAGTCCCAGAGTATAGACGAGAAATAAAAGATCCTAATACCACCCAATGGCGACGTGGGCCCGTAAGCCGCACAGCCATGTTAGTAAAAAAAATTCAATGTCTAGACTCAACTTCGGCCAATGAGTTTGGAAGGGGGATTCCTACAGGCAGTCGGCTATGACACCAACTTGTGACGCCCCCGATTCAATCGTACACTAATCATACACGCAAACGTGTATGATCAAGATCAGGGACTCATGGGAAGATATCACAACACAACTCTAAAATTAAAATAAGTCATACAAGCATCATAATACAAGCCAGGGGCCTCGAGGGCTCGAATACAAGTGCTCGATCATAGACGAGTCAGCAGAAGCAACGATATCTGAGTACAGACATAAGTTAAACAAGGTGCCATAAGATGGCTAGCACAAACTGGGATACAGATCGAAAGAGGCGCAGGCCTCCTACCTGGGATCCTCCTAAACTACTCCTGGTCGTCGTCAGCGGCCTGCACGTAGTAGTAGGCACCTCCGGTGTAGTAGGAGTCATCGTCGACGGTGGTGTCTGGCTCCTGGGCTCCAGCATCTGGTTGCGACAACCAGGTAGAATGGAAAGGGGGAAAAGAGGGAGAAAAGCAACCGTGAGTACTCATCCAAAGTACTCGCAAGCAAGGATCTACACTACTTATGCACGGGTATCTGTGTAAAGGGGCAATATCGGTGGACTCAACTGCAGAAAGCCAGAATAAGAGGGGGATAGCTAGTCCTGTCGAAGACTACGCTTCTGGCAGCCTCCATCTTGCAGCATGTAGAAGAGAGTAGATGGTAAGTTCACCAAGTAGCATCGCATAGCATAAATCCTACCCGGCGATCCTCCCCTCGTCGCCCTGTGTGAGAGCGATCATCGGGTTATATCTGGCACTTGGAAGGGTGTGTTTTATTAAGTATCCGGTTCTAGTTGTCATAAGGTCAAGGTACAACTCCAAGTCGTCCTGTTACCGAAGATCACGGCTATTCGAATAGATAAACTTCCCTGCAGGGGTGCACCACATAACCCAACACGCTCGATCCCCTTTGGCCGGACACACTTTTTTGGGTCATGCCCGGCCTCGGAAGATCAACACGTCGTAGCCCTACCTAGGCACAACAGAGAGGTCAGCACGCCGGTCTAAATCCTATGGCGCAGGGGTCTGGGCCCATCGCCCATTGCACACCTGCACGTTGCGAGGGCGGCCGGAAGCAGACCTAGCCCCCTTAATACAAGCGCAGGCTTACGGTCCAATCCGGCGCGCGCCACTCAGTCGCTGACGTCAAGAAGGCTTTGGCTGATACCACAACGTCGAGTGCCCATAACTGTTCCCACGTAGATGGTTAGTGCATATAGGCCAGTGGCCAGACTCAGATCAAATACCAAGATCTCGTTAAGCGTGTTATTTTGCAGTAACTGCGGACGCCGACCAGGGCCAGGCCCACCTCTCACCTAGGTAGTCTCAACCTGCCCTGTCGCTCTGTCACAAAGTAACAGTCGGGGGCTGTGGGGAACCCAGGCCCACCTCTACCGGGATTGAGCCACCTGCCCCTTCAGCCCCCATCTCCGAACAGTATCATAAGTAATGTAACAGTATAAAGTATATATCATATGCCCGTGATCACCTCCTGAAGTGATCACGGCCCAGTAGTATAGCATGGCAGACGGACAAGAGTGTAGGGCCACTGATGGAATACTAGCATCCTATACTAAGCATTTAGGATTGCAGGTAAGGGTAACAATTGTAGCAACAATGATAGGCTATGCAGCAGAATAGGATTAACCGAAAGCAGTAACATTCTACCCTACTCTAATGCAAGCAGTAGAGAAAAGGAATAGGTGATATCTGGTGATCAAGTGGGGCTTTCCTGGAAGCTCAGCCGAAAAGGAGGGGTCGTCAACACAGTAGTCTATATGGGTAGCAACGGCGTCGGTCTCGGAGTCTAGCTAGAGAAGAGGGGGAAGAAACAATAAATATAATGCAAACATATGCATGACGATGCATGACATGACAATGAGCGTTGCTAGGGGTGCCCAAACGCGGTAGTAGGTGATACCGGCGAAGGGGGAAAACATCCGGGAAAGTATTCCCGGTGTTTTGCGTTTTTGAACAGATGATCCGGAGGGGGAAAGTTGCGAGTTTGCTATGCTAGGGATGTGTGGCGGATGAACGGGCTGCGTATCCGGATTCCTCTCGTCGTTCTGAGCAACTTTCACATACAAAGTTTTTCCATCCGAGCTAAGGTTTATTTTATATTAATTTTAAAAGATTTAATCATTTTTAGCATTTTTTTATTTTTTTAATTCAATAATATCCAGAATAGTGCTTGCTGACGTCAGCATGACGTCAGCAGTCAACAGAGGTGTTGACTGGGTCAATCTGACGTGCGGGTCCCACCTGTCATACTCTGTTTAGGTTAATTAGGATTTAGCTAAACTAGTTACATTCTAATTAAACTAACTAGTTAATTATATTAATTAAACATGATTAATTAACTTAATTAATTAATTTTATTAATTCATTTTTTATAAAACGTTCTAGGGCTGGGCCCCGTTTGTCATAGGCCCAGGGGGCTAACGGGTGTTGGGCGTAGCGGGTGTGGGCGCTAGCGAAATGGGGCGGAGCCCTAGGGTGCGGGCGTAACCCACCCAGGTGACGCGGCAGAGCCGGGCGCGGGCGCCGGCGGCCAGGGGCCGCAAGAGCGTCGGCCGGAACAGGGCAGCGGGGCAGAGGGGGCCGGAGCCGTGGGCGCGCGTGCGCCGGCGAGCGACAACGCGGAGCGGGCGGTGTTGGGGATCGTTGCAGAAATTAAAAAAATTCTACGCATCACCAAGATTAATCTATGGAGTTTACTAGCAATGAGAGAGGAGGAGTGCATCTACATACCCTTGTAGATCGCGAGCAGAAGCGTTCAAGAGAACGGGGTTGATGGAGTCGTACTCGTCGTGATCCAAATCACCGATGATCCTAGCGCCGAACGGACGGCACCTCCGCGTTCAACACACGTACGGAGCGGAGACGTTTCCTCCTTCTCGATCCAGCAAGGGGGAAGGAGAAGTTGATGGAGATCCAGCAGCACGACGACGTGGTGGTGGAAGCAGCGGGATTCCAGCAGGGCTTCGCCAAGCGCTACTGGAGGAGGAAGAGGTGTCACGGGAGGGAGAGGGAGGCGCCAGGGCTTAGGGTGCGGCTGCCCTCCCTCCCCTCCACTATATATAGGGGCTAGGGGGGCGCATGCCCCCCTTGGAGATCCCATCTAGAGGGGGGGCCGGCGGCCCCTCGGGGGGCAACGGCCCCCTTAGGGTTTCCAACCAGGGGGCGCATGCCCCCTCGGGGGGCAACAGCCCCTAGGGTTTCCAACCCTAGGCGCCTTGGGCCCTTGGGTGGGGCGCACCAGCCCACCAGGGGCTGATTCCCACGCCACTTCAGCCCATGGGGCCCTCCGGGATAGGTGGCCCCGCCCGGTGGACCCCCGGGACCCTTCCGGTGGTCCCGGTACAATACCGGTGACCCCCGAAACTCTCCCGGTGACCGAAACTGGACTTCCTATATATAAATCTTTACCTACGGACCATTACGGAACTCCTCGTGATGTCCGGGATCTCATCCGGGACTCCGAACAACTTTCGGTTAACCGCATACTAATATCTCTACAACTCTAGCGTCACCGAACCTTAAGTGTGTAGACCCTACGGGTTCGGGAATCATGCAGACATGACCGAGACAGCTCTCTAGCCAATAACCAACAGCGGGATCTGGATACCCATGTTGGCTCCCACACGTTCCACGATGATCTCATCGGATGAACCACAATGTCGAGGATTCAAGCAATCCCGTATACAATTCCCTTTCTCAATCGGTACGTTACTTGCCCGAGATTCGATCGTCGGTATCCCAATACCTCGTTCAATCTCGTTACTGGCAAGTCACTTTACTCATTCCGTAATGCATGATCCCGTGACTAACTACTTAGTCACATTGAGCTCATTATGATGATGCAATACCGAGTGGGCCCAGAGCTACCTCTCCGTCATACGGAGTGACAAATCCCAGTCTCAATCCGTGCCAACCCAACAGACACTTTCGGAGATACCTATAGTGCAACTTTATAGCCACCCAGTTATGTTGTGACGTTTGGTACACCCAAAGCATTCCTACGGTATCCGGGAGTTGCACGATCTCATGGTCTAAGGAGATGATACTTGACATTAGAAAAGCTTTAGCAAACGAACTACACGATCTAGTGCCATGCTTAGGATTGGGTCTTGTCCATCACATCATTCTCCTAATGATGTGATCCCATTATCAATGACATCCAATGTCCATGGTCAGGAAACCGTAACCATCTATTGATCAACGAGCTAGTCAACTAGAGGCTCACTAGGGACATGTTATGGTCTATGTGTTCACACATGTATTACGATTTCCGGATAACGCATTTATAGCATGAACAATAGACAATTATCATGAACAAGGAAATATAATAATAACCATTTTATTATTGCCACTAGGGCATATTTCCAACTGGCGGGCGGGGCGGACGGGCGAGGCGCGGTGGCCGCACGCGCAGGCGGCGACGGGCGTAGTGGGACGGCGGGGGCAGGGCTAGGGGAGCGAGCGCGCACAGGGAGGTTGGCGGGGCGGGTGCCAGCATGCTCCGACAGAGCGCGGGCGTGGCCGGGCGGAGCTGGCGCGGCCAGGTGGAGGCAGGTGCAACGGGGGGGGGGGGAGGAGCAAAAGCATCAGGAGACGAGCGGGGGCGTGGACAGAGGTGAGGGGTGCAGGCTCGTGCGCGGGCGTGCAGGGGAGGCGCGCGATGGCAGGAGGCGCGACGCGGACTGCGGCCTCCGACGAGCAGCCAGGCGCGGCCAGGCGTCGGGGATGCGACAAGCGCGCGGGCGCGTCGCACGGACGCCGAGGCCATGAGGGGGAAAGATCAGAGGCGGAGCGGCTCGTCCTAGGCGACGGGGCTGCGGCTAAGCGAGCAGGACGGCGGCCGGGTGCGCGAGCGTGCGGTATGCACATGGGGACTGGGGAAGGAGGAGAGGCCGGGGACCTCACCGTGGGCCGTACGGACAAGGCAGTGGGGGTCGAGGAGGACGGGGATGACGGCGACGTGGAGGTGGCGGTCCGGGGAGGTGGGGATGAGGACGACGGTTCCGGGCGACGGCGGTTGGCGTCGGGGCGGCGAGCACGGCGTCCTGCGGAGCTCGGGGAAGACGCGCGACGTGCAGGAGGGTGAGGAAGAAGGCCGGGAGGGGCCGGCGAGGACGAGGCATTCAGCGAGCGGTGACCGGATGTGGCGAAGGCACTGGCGATGGAAATGGGTCCAGGGAGCTCCTCTCCCTGGCGCGGTTTGTGTGTGTAGGGGTGTGGCGGCGGATGAGGGGTGAGGGGAGTGGGCAGGGAATGAGAGGGGATCGAGAGGGTTAGGTTACACTGGGGGTAAGTAGGCTGGCAACGGGGTGGGCCGGCCAATTCGGCAGCCAGCTGGGCCACTTGGTCCAGGGGAGAGGGGGGGTCTTTTGTTTTCTTTGTTTTTATTCTTTTTACTTTTCTTTTCTGTTTTAATTTTAGTTCCACATTAATTTTATTTAGTAAAGTATGACAACAGCTCCTAAAATAACGTTTCAAAATAACCCTCAGCCACAAAAGGTTTTAACCCAAAATAGAATAGTTTAGTATTTTATAAAATACCAAAGGCATTTGAATAATGTTTTAGTTACCGCTTAAATCATTTTAGAGCATTCAAACCTTTTATAAAAGTGTGGTTCCTCCACCATAATTACCTATGCATTATTTGGCACAACCCGAACATTTTAGTTTTAATATTTGAAAACCTTTACCGTTTGACTTGATTTTTAATTCGAATTTGGAACGGTTTCAAATCAACGCGAGTTTATCAACAGTAACCGAGGTGACGTGGCATCATTAGCAGAGGTTCACTGTAGCTTAATTATTCGGGCGTCACAAATGACAATTAGAGATTATAGTTGCTTATGCCATGCTTAATTAGCTAGGAGTTTATAATGGTTTACCTTGCGTGCCAACATGCTATTAAAATGGTTGTGATGTGGTATAGTAGGGTGGTATCCTCCTTTGAATGATTTAAGTGACTTGACTTGGCACATGTTCACACATGTAGTTGAAACAAATTAACATAGCCTTCACGATATTTATGTTCATGGTGGATTATATCCTACTCATGCTTGCACTCAATGTTTATTAATTTTAATGCATGTTCATGACTGTTGTCGCTCTCTAGTTGGTCGCTTCCCAGTCTTTTTTAGCCTTCACTTGTACTAAGCGGGAATACTGCTTGTGCATCCAACCCCTTAAACCCCAAAGTTATTCCATATGAGTCCACTATACCTTCCTATATGCGGTATCTACCTGTCGTTCCAAGTAAATTTGTATGTGCCAAACTCTAAACCTTCAAATGAAATTCTGTTTTGTATGCTCGAATAGCTCATGTATCAACTAGGGCTGTCCGTATCTTCCATGCTAGGTGGGTTATTCTCAAGAGGAGTGGACTCCGCTCCTCACTCACGAGAAAATGGCTGGTCACCGAGATGCCCAGTCCCATGCTTTATGCAAATCAAATCAAAATAATTGCAAACAAAACTCCCCCTAGGACTATTGCTACTTGGAGGCACTCGTTGTTTCGAGCAAGCCATGGATTGATGCTTGTTGGTGGAGGGGGAGTATAAACTTTACCATTCTGTTTGGGAACCGCCTATAATGTGTGTAGCATGGAAGATATCGCCATCTCTGGGTTGTTGTGTTGACAATCAAAGTATGCCGCTCAAAATATTATTTATCTCTATTTCAAAATCAAGCTCTTGCACCTCTACAAATCCCTGCTTCCCTCTGCGAAGGGCCTATCTATTTACTTTTATGTTGAGTCATCACCCTCTTATGAAAAAGCACCAGCTGGAGAGCACCGCTGTCATTTGCATCCATTACTATTAATTTGTATTGGGTATGACTATGATTGGGTCTCTTTTACCATGAATTACAATGTTTAGTCAGTCCTTGATCTTTAAAGGTGCTCTGCATTTATGTTTTGCGGTCTCAGAAAGGGCTAGCGAGATAACATCTTGTTACATCATATTATGATTGTTTTGAGAAAGTGTTGTCATCCAAGATTTATTATTATTGCTCGCTAGTTGATTATGCCATTGACATGACTAAACATGAGACCTAAGTGTTATTATGAATATGGTTAGTCATAATCTTTGCTGAAAACTTGAATGCTGGCTTTACATATTTACAACAACAAGAGCAAACAGAGTTTGTAAAAGTTTTTCTTTATCACTTTCAGTTTATCAACTGAATTGCTTGAGGACAAGCAAAGGTTTAAGCTTGGGGGAGTTGATACGTCTCCGTCGTATCTACTTTTGCAAACACTTTTGCCCTTGTTTTGGACTCTGACTTGCATGATTTGAATGGAACTAACCCGGACTGACGCTGTTTTCAGCAGAATTGCCATGCTGTTATCTTTGTGCAGAAACAAAAGTTCTCGGAATGACCTGAAACTTCATGGAGATTATTTTTGGAAATAGTAAAAAATACTGGCGAAAGAATCAAGGGCAGGGGGCCCACACCCTGTCCACGAGGGTGGGAGGCGCGCCTGCCCCCCCCCCAGGGCGCGCCCCTACCTCGTGGGCCCCCTGGAGCTCCAGCGACCTCAACTCCAACTCTATATATTCACGTTCGGGGAGAAAAAAATCAGAGAGAAGGATTCATCGCGTTTTACGATACGGAGCCGCCGCCAAGCCCTAAACTCTCTCGGGAGGGCTGATCTGGAGTCCGTTCGGGGCTCCGGAGAGGGGAATCTGTCGCCATCGTTATCATCAACCATCCTCCATCACCAATTTCATGATGCTCACCGCCGTGCGTGAGTAATTCCATCATAGGCTTGCTGGACGGTGATGGGTTGGATGAGGTTTATCATGTAATCGAGTTAGTTTTGTTAGGGTTTGATCCCTAGTATCCACTATGTTCTGAGATTGATGTTGCTATGACTTTGCTATGCTTAATGCTTGTCACTAGGGCCCGAGTGCCATGATTTTAGATCTGAACCTATTATGTTCTCATGAATATATGTGAGTTCTTGATCCTATCTTGCAAGTCTATAGTCACCTACTATGTGTATGATCCGGCAACCCCGAAGTGACAATAATCGGGACCACTCCCGGTGATGACCGTAGTTTGAGGAATTCATGTATTCACTATGTGTTAATGCTTTGGTCCGGTACTCTATTAAAAGGAGGCCTTAATATCCCTTAGTTTTCGCTAGGACCCCGCTGCCACGGGAGGGTAGGACAAAAGATGTCATGCAAGTTCTTTTCCATAAGCATGTATGACTATATTCGGAATACATGCCTACATTACATTGATGAATTGGAGCTAGTTCTGTGTCACCCTATGTTATGACTGTTACATGATGAAACGCATCCGGCATAATTCTCCATCACCGATCCAATGCCTACGAGCTTTTCACATATTGTTCTTCGCTTATTTACTTTTCCGTTGCTACTGTTACAATTACTACAAAACCCAAAAATATTACTTTTGCTACTGTTATCGTTACTTCCATACTACTTGCTACTAAATACTTTGCTGCAGATATTAAGTTATCCAGGTGTGGTTGAATTGACAACTCAACTGCTAATACCAAGGAAGAATTTCAGCTCACCCATCATGGACATCTGATATTGCTCTTGCATCATATGCGCAAACTCATCACTGTATCTCTTGTCAGTGCAGCCGAAGATAATGTCATCCACATAGATTTGGCACACAAAAAGTTCACCATCATATGTCTTCGTGAAGAGAGTGGGATCCAGGGAACCAGGTTTGAAGCCATTTCTCTTCAGGAAGTCTTTGAGTGTGTCATACCAAGCGCGAGGGGCTTGTTTCAGGTCATACACTGCCTTGTTGAGCTTGTATGCCATGTCAGGACGCTGTGGGTCTTCAAAGCTAGGTGGTTGTGCAACATACACTTCTTCAATTTTGCCGTTGAGAAAGGCACTCTTTACATCAATTTGGTATAGAAGAATGTTGTTGTGGTTGGCATAGGCTAGCAGTATGCGAATGGCTTCAAGCCTAGCCACGGGAGCAAATGTTTCATCGAAGTCAATCCCTTCAACTTGTGTGTAACCTTGAGCAACGAGACGAGCCTTGTTTCTGACAACTTGACCACGCTCATCTTGTTTGTTGTGATAGATCCATTTGGTGCCGATGATATTGTGCTTGCGAGGATCTGGACGCTTAACCAGCTCCCATACATTGTTCAGCTCGAATTGTTGATGCTCTTCTTGCATAGCTTGAATCCATTCAGGTTCCATGAAGACTTCATCAACTTTCTTGGGTTCAGATATAGAGACAAATGCAAAGTGCCCATAGAAATTTACTAGTTGTGTTGCTCTTGAATGAGTGAGTGGACCAGGTGCATTGATGCTATCAAGTATCTTCTCAATCTATACTTCATTTGCAACACGAGGATGAACTGGACGAACATTTTGCCCTTGCTGATCATTGTCTTCATCTTCAGCATTGGCTTCAGGCTGAGCAGTGTCTTCAGGCTGATTAGGTGCAGAAATGATGATTTCCTCTTCAGCATGTGCCTCTGAAGGTATGATTTCACCATTACCCATAAGCTTGATAGATCCACTTGGTGTAGCTTCATCTAGCACATTTGGCAGGTGCTCTCTTTGCGAGCCGTTAGTCTCATCGAACCGCACATCCACAGTTTCAACCACTTTATAGTGAAAGAGATTGAAGACTCTGTAGGAGTGTGAATCCTTTCCGTAACCAAGCATAAAACCTTCATGTGCTTTCGGTGCAAACTTTGAAGTGTGATGCGTATCCTTGATCTAGCACCTAGCACCAAATACTCTGAAATAGCTAACGTTTGGCTTCTTACCAGTCAGGAGCTCATATGATGTCTTCTTTAGAAGCTTGTGAAGATAACCACGGTTGATGACGTGGCATGCAGTATCAATGGCTTCAGGCCAGAACTTCCTTGGAGTCTCGTACTCATCAAGCATCGTCCGTGCCATCTCAATGAGGGTTCTGTTCTTGCGCTCCATGATGCCATTCTACTGAGGTGTGTATGGAGGTGAGAACTCATGTGTGATGCCCAATGTATCAAGATAAGTGTCGAGGCCGGTGTTCTTGAATTCTGTGCCGTTGTCACTTCTGATGTGCTTGATCTTGATGCCATAGTTGGTCATGGCACGATTGGCGAATCGTCTGAAGGCATCCCGCACTTCATTCTTGTAGAGAATTATGTGCACCCATGTATATCTTGTAGAGGCAAGCAGTGGTAGTGAGGGTAGAGAAGTGAGTAGTGCCAAATAAGTCCATGTGAAGCAGCTCGAAGGGGCGTGTCATTGGCATGATTGTCTTCGATGGATGCTTGGCCATGGTCATCTTTCCTGCATCGCAGGCACCACATAGATGATCCTTCTTGAACTTGCCGCCCTCGATGCCTATGACATGCTTCTTCTTCGCGAGAGTGTACAAGTTCCTCATGCCAGCATGCCCTAGCCTCCGATGCCAGAGCCAGGATTCAGAAGCTTTTGCTAGAAGACATACGACCAGCTGTGATCCTGCAGAGAAATCTACCATAGACAGATCGTCTTTTCGATATCCTTCGAAGACTAGAGATTTGTCAGATTCCATAAGCACAAGGCAACGATATTGACAGACATTAAATTGAAACCAAGGGATTCAACAAGCATCACTTTATCCATGTGCTGATCCTTTGAGATTGCAACTCTACCTAGGCCCAATACCTTGCTTTTACCAGTGTGAGCAAATGTGATGTGATTTTTGTCAGACGGACGTAGGGTTGAATCCATAAGAAGACTTCGATCACCAGTCATGTGGTTAGTGCATCCACTGTCCATACTCCACTCAGTAGCCTTTGGTATCGTACCCTACAGTGCAGTTTGGGGGATAGGCTTCACCAAGGGAAATGTGAAGCATAAACATTTGACGAACAAGGAAATTATCAAAGTTTAGATCCTGGTTAGGGTAGATAGGATGTTTGTCAAGAAATCCTGGGATGAAATACATAGTAAGACCATTCTGGCATTTTATCTTGTGTCCCACGAGATGTTTTAGGTCCCCAGCATAAACATCAGAAGCCTTTGATTTCCGGCTGGAGACCTTTCCCTGCAAAAGAGAGTTAATTTTTCTTAACCACCCACATCTTCAGGGGTGGCTTAGAAGCAATGAGTCTAAGTGCAGCATCTGAGAACTTTGGCTTTGGAGCCCTAGCAAATAGCCTTGCAGGAGGTTAATAATACTCATAAGAATAAGCAGAAAAGTTCTTGGTCTTATGAACATAGCGGTTTGATGAAACACACTCATATTCATAAGTCTAAGTATGATTTCCCTGCAAAACATTGGCGTTAGGGTGACTCTGGTGAGTCCTCTGTCTGTATGAAGCCTTTGGACCATATGAAGCCTTTGGTCTAGGGTTTGTCTTCTTCCCAGGTGGTGTCATGATGACATTCACAGGAAGCTTCTCAAGACAACTTTTGGGTACCCAGATCTTCTTAAAAGGTGGTCCATTCCTGCAGTTAGTACCAATATACCTGGCAAACACTTCACCATTCTGATTCTTAAATAGTTTATAGTTTGCATCAAAGGATTCATCAATGATAATTGGGTGAGCACAAGTGAAGCTAGATAAGGTAGATGGATCCTGTTGGAGATATGCCCTAGAGGCAATCATGTGTTTATGAATAAAGATAGTTGTCGGTGTCAAAACCGGCTGATCTCGGGTAGGGGGTCCCGAACTGTGCGTCTAGGATCGATGGTAACAGGAGACGGGGGACACAATGTTTACCCAGGTTCGGGCCCTCTCTATGGAGGTAATACCTACTTCCTGCTTGATTGATCTTGATGAATATGAGTGTTACAAGAGTTGATCTACCACGAGATCGTAATGGCTAAACCCTAGAACTCTAGCCTATGTGAATATGGTAATGAATCTGTCCTATCCGGACTATGCTCTCCGGTTTATATAGACACCGGAGAGATCTAGGATTACATGAGGTCGGTTACATAGGAGGAAATCTTCATAATAGGTCGCCTAGCTTGCCTTCCACGCCAAGTAGAGTCCAATCCGGACACGGGTATTGTCTTCGGCCTTCGTATCTTCACAGCCCATCGGTCCGGCCCATGGATAACAGGCCGGACGCCCGAGGACCCCTTACTCCAGGACTCCCTCAGTAGCCCCTGAACCTGGCTTCAATGACGAGGAGTCCGGCGCGCAGATTGTCTTCGGCATTACAAGGCGGGTTCCCCTTCTTACGAACCCCAAGGTAGTCTTTGAATGTGACGATTGTATCCGGACATGTGTATATAATTTGCAGAAAATACAATACTCCATGAGTCCAATCTGCTGACAACTGTTTATGACATTCTATCACGCCTGCCCGGTTAATATTTCCAACCGTTGGCTAGCCCGTCGCCCCACGTCTCGGGAAGCGGTTTTATTGGCACGTCTTGTCAAAGCAGAGATCGCGTCCCCTTATTTGCAGGATTTTTAACAATGCAGGTATGGGTAACCCAACCGTCCCCTGGGTACAACTCTTTGGGGATAGGTAAGTTTCAAGACCCAGGAGGGGATGCTCGATATTCTGGGCCTTCATATAGGGACCCAAACTTGTCTTCTTGTTCCGTGCTTGCGTCTTCCTCAACCCCAGCCACCTCGAGTTCTAGCCCTCGAGTTCCAATCACCACCAGCCCCAATCATGTCCGGGTCCAGCCGTTCAGGCCAGTGGGTGGCCTCTTCCGTCACGGAGGAGGATATTGCGAAGCTCCGCGCAGTGAGGTACCTGACCCCAGAAATCCTTGATCGGCTTCCTGCTGAGGGGCAGACTATTCCCACCCCCAAATCCGGCGAGAGGGTAGTATTTGTGTCCCACTTCCTCCATGGGTTAGGATTCACGCTTAACCCCTTCGTCCGGGGGCTCATGTTCTACTATGGGCTATATTTTCACGATCTGGCCCCGGACTCTATTCTTCTCATCTCGGCATTCATCGTCACGTGTGAGGCCTTCCTCCGGACTCCTCCGCACTTTGATTTGTGGCTCAAGACCTTTGATGTGAGGCCGCGGGTGATAGAGGGGGAGCAGGCAGAGTGCGGCAGCATTGTAATAAACAAGCTTTCCAGCACGGTTTGGTTTGAAGGATCCTTCGCCGAGTCTTCCGAACTATGGCAGCAGGGGTGGTTTTATGTCAACGAGCCGCGGGGCTCCAAGTGGGTGGCTACGCCTGCGTTCCGACCCGGCGCTCCGACTCAGCTTGCTTCATGGATCAACAAAGGGTTGGACTGGGGATCCGCTAATGAGGTGCAGACTCTGCAAGGTCGCATCCGAAGCCTTACTGAGAAGGGCATCGATCTTGTGAACGTCGTTCAGGTAATGGTTGTCCGCCGGATCCTGCTTGTCAACGTGGCCTCTTTGTATGTGGGAGTTCAATCTAGAAGGGCGGCGGACTCTTCAGCACTTCTTCGGTACTACGCACGAAGGAATGTGGAAGTTATATTTCGGGGAGCGAGAGCAATGGCCGGACACCACCGAAGACGTCGGCCTCGACTGCAATCATCCGGACACTCCGGTAAGTATTCAATCCCCGCACACCTTTCATTCAAGCATCTCTTGACAAGACACTAAACAACCTGCCCTTATACAGGACTGGATAAAGAAAGCGGTGTTAATCTAGTGTCCGGCACCCCTTCCAGAGGACCCTGCGTTCGCCCTACTGACCCGGATGTTGATCCCGACACCGTACCTGGTGTCTACAGAGGAGGGCGAGAGCGGGGAGCCCAGAGGAGATGCCCATCCTACGGGCATTTAGGCGCTGTGTTCGGGGGAACCAAAACCCTTTTGCCCAGGGGCAAAGGCGTGGAGGGGGCACTTTATGGCAAGAAGAGGGCCGCCTCTGGAGGTCAGGAGGGGAAGCCTTCCAAGAAAGGGAAAATGCCATCGTCGGGCGGCTTGGGCCGGGCAAGCGATGTCATCATTGAGCTTGATGATGAGGACGAACCTCCGGCCAGACCGTAACTGGAGCAGGGCACTTTAACCATACCTCATTCTTATTACCGAAATATCCCTCCGACATATGTGCGTCCTCGCAGGTTAACGCCTGGTGTTTCTCAATCGTCCTCCTCCTCGGGAGACCTTCTTCCGGATATGATGGAGAGTGACACGCCTTCTCCGGCCTCCTCGCCTAACAGGGCGGATGATCTCGAGGTGTCGTCCCGGAGGGCTCCTCCCAACCGGCAAGTAGCACAGGAAACGAGGAAGGAGCTACCCGAAGGTGGTGCCTCTGTCACTCAGGGTTCGGGGACCAAGAATGACGGCCCCGAACTGTCCGGTTTACAGCCGGAGACAATGCTGGAGGCGGGTAAGCGGATTCCTTCAAAGGAATGTCGTGCTCCGGCAGCGGTGTCCGAAGACCCAGGAGTGCCAGAGATGCTGACGGACATGATGTGACGAGCGTCCGTTTCAGAGGAGCATCGTGCCTTAATGGTTACGGTGGTCGAAAAAGTTGTATCCGCGAAGAGCGGGTTGAATGAGGCCTTTACGAGCCTCTGAGAGGTTTTGAGCTTTGTGATGTAATGTTGCCAATTGAATATGACAGAATGCACCTGTTGTGTATGCAGTAGCCCCTGAGACTCGGATCGCCTTCCAAAGGAAGTGATCGGAGGATTAAAAGATATTTTCAGGTACTAACCTTGGTTTAATTTGGAATGCAGGCTGTCTCCCCTCCTGCCACTGCCCGAAATTCGGAGGTAACCGAACTGCAGTGAAAGCTGGATATTGCGGCGGATGACATTGCTTTGATCAACAGGCGTTTTGACGACTCACAAGGTATATATTTCGAGCATTCCTTACACCAATATGCTTGTAATGTAAGCCTGACTCTGAAGAGAGTTTGATATGAATTGTGCATCAATGCAGATGGTGCTGCCGCCTTGGAAGCCCTTCGGGCGGAGCTAGCCCGGGCCAAGGAACATGCCCGGTTTAGTAATGCGGCTGCCGAAAAGGCATCGGCTGAATTGAAGGCCGAACAAGCCGCGCGGCGCCAGGACAAGGAGGCAATGTCCACCATGGCGCGCGAGTTAGAGAATGCGGCTGGCCGCTGTAAACTTCTTGAGAAGGAAAATGAAGCCAACACGGCTGAACTTGACAAGGCCTTACGAGAGGCAAGGGAAGCACGGTCTGAATTCAGAGCAGCCCGTGAGGAGATCCGGCAAGCTGGGGAGATTGTGGCTGGCAAGCCCTTTTTGCTATAGGCTATGTTCGGCGACCCGAACTATGCTCAGCTTAACCAAGTATGGAGTTCTCTGGACAATTTTTTAGACTTGCCGAAGAGTTCTTCCGATGCGGCACAGTTTTATCAGGCGCAAGAGGGGTATGCAACGGAGAAGCTTTTCTGGTCGCAATTTGGCGCGTCGAAGCGCCCTCTGTTGCTGAATGAACAGATGTCCCAGTGGGCCGAGCTGCATAGGATATCCGGCGCTGCCATGAAGAATGTCTTAGTCCGTTTGTGGCCGACTGAACCTGTTCCGAGTAGTTACTTCGGCCTGGTGCAGCGGCTTGCTGACGCGATGCCGCGTATCGACGCTGTGAAGCGGTCGGCGTGCATTGAAGGTGCACGGATGGCCTTCGCCCAATTCAAGACATTCTGGGGGAAGATGAAGGCCATCGATGTTGCGACGAAGAGTCCACTCAAAGGCAAGGACCGTTCGGAACCGAAGCATCATTTTGGAGACGTCCTAGAGGTTGCCCGCTTGATAGAGGGTCAATGCTCGAAAGACATAATATTCGAGTGATGTGTACAAGGGTTGTAACAGACAACTTTATAGTTAATCTATTTTTTGCTCGAAAGCTTGTATTCCTCCTGTGCGGCCGTTTTAATGTAATTTGAAAGTTTTCCAGTCGTCGGCTTCAGCCCCCTCGTAGGAAATACGGGGGTGTTCGGAAAAGCATTGAATCACTCTTTATCCAACGTCTTGGTCCATAAAGGAGGTGATAATGCGGCGAACCAGGCAATCGGACTATAGGGCGTTAACACTTTCACTTAGCCATAGGAGTTTTATGGTGGGGCTACGACATAGCCCCTGGTATGTATGCGGCGTATCGTAATATTGTGCCTTAGATGTTTTGATCTGAAAAAGATCCTTCGTGTAACACGGAGAATCGCTAAAGATTCGAATAAGTCGTCAAGTGGTTGACCAACTCTCGCCGCATCATGACAGTCAGTTTTCGGCTTTCTCTACTGAGGTGCTCATCCGGTCAAAGCCAGGGCACAATCGCAGTGGTTCTCCCTTTACTACCCTAGCCGATAGAGCGGAACGTAGGGTAGTAAGCACAGGAGCCGGGCAACCCAACTATTGACCAAAGACAATGGTTCGGAGCTGATGCATATAAGGCCAAACTTTCGACGCCGAAGTATGCTATAGAGTTGTTCGGACTTTTATTAGCGACTCATTTGCTCCCATACCGGGCTCTGGCATGTTATGCCGAGACGCGTCTTGTGACATAGCCGTTGCGGCCGTACTCATTGTAGCAAGAGTATTTTAAGATTAGCTCGGATAAAGTTTACTGGGAGTGGAGCAATATGCCAATGATAAATTCATATATAAAAAAGAAAAACCACAACCCGGCTATTTGACATGCTCGGGGTCGGGAACGGAGGAAAAAGGGCATAGTACAGGCACAAAATAAAGAGTGCGGTCTACAAAAAGCTATTTTGGACCTCCTGTCACACGTCTGCGCTGCCCGTCCTCTGGGAGGGGAATCCTTGATGGAAGTAGCCCCTTAGGTGAGTGTACGGATCCGAACTTCGATAGAGTCCGTTGTAGGTGATGTCCTGTTGATCACCTGTTTATAATAAAGAAAAGTGAAGAAAACGGATAAAAAACGTCACGGGAATGTTTGCAGGGGTGCTCGTATTGTGCTGCCGCTGATGCCCATGCTATCTTGAGCGCGTAGTGATGTACACGTGGTGTAGATCTTGCCAGCATAGTGGGTGGGTGGCGGAAGCCGAACTGCTGTTTCCCCTCCGGTAGTGGTCGAATGTTGGAGGGAAACTGTTTCTGGCTCCTGCTGTTCGGCTGGCGAGCCGCTCCGTCGTCTTCATCGCTTGGTGGCCTCCACCCCTTGTATTCAGCGTTAAGTTTTCCTGCCTGCTTAAAGACCCAACAGTTTCTGTTGGTATGATTGGCTGGCTTATCAGGGTGACCGTGAATCTGACAAGGTCGGTCCATTATCCTGTCGAGGGCGGATGGTCCATCATGGCTGGCCTTAAATGGCTTCTTCCGTTGACCGGGCTTCAGATTGTGAAATCCGGCGTTGACCGCTATGTCGCGTAATCTTTCATTATTGTTGCGGCTGTTGTGTTCGGTTAGTCGTGGCTTGCCATTGCCGTCTCGGATTTTGGAAGTGCTCGGGTCGCTGGCGCTGTTGCTTTTACGAGCGAGCCAGTTGTCTTCTCCTGCACAAAAGCGAGTCATTAGAGCGGTAAGAGCGGTCATGGATTTAGGTCCTTCCTGGCCGAGGTGGTGTGCTAGCCATTCATCCCGGACGCTATGTTTGAAGGCCGCGAGGGCTTCCGCGTCCGGACAGTCGACAATTTGGTTCTTTTTGACTAAGAACCTGGTCCAGAGCTCCCTGGCTGACTCGCCGGGCTGTTGGACAATATGACTTAAGTCGTCGGCATCTGGTGGCCGGACATATATTCCTTGGAAGTTGTCACGAAAGGCGTCTTCCAAATCTTCCCAGCCGCCAATAGAATTTTCTGGGAAACTGTTTAGCCAGTACCGTGCTGGCCCCTTAAGCTTGAGAGGCAGGTATTTAATGGCATGAAGGTCGTCTTCGTGAGCCAGGTGGATATGGAGGAGATAGTCCTCAATCCATACTGCGGGATCTGTTGTTCCATCGTATGATTCGATGTTGATGGGTTTGAACCCGTCTGGAAATTCGTGCTCCATTACCTCGTTGGTGAAGCAAAGCGGGTGCGTGGCTCCTCTATGTTGGGCCACACTGTGAAGCACCTCCTTTGGATGACGTTGGCGGCTTCGGGCGTGGTTGGCTTGGTTGAGTCCAGCTGATTGACCATCATGACCGGTCGGGGCATATCCCCGCGATCTGTACGTCGATCTTGTCTGTCCTGCTCCGCCCACTAAACTTTGGTGGATGCCGCCATTGTTTTCCCGAACCGTCTTGTTCTTGTTCTTACGACCGGATTGGTTGGTATGGTATTCTGCTTGGGCTGCTTCTTTATCCGGACCGAACTGTGGTCGACCTGCCGCATTATTCGATGGTGGAACGGGATCCAGCGCCTTGCCATCATGTGGAGGGAGCCACCTGCATTTGGGGTGGCTTTTGTTCGGGCCACTAGGGCCGTATTCTATGGCGGCTAGGACCTCAGTCCATTTATCATTGAGCATATCTTGGCTTGCTTGAAGCTGCAGCTGCTTTATTCTTGGATTCCTTGTTGTGGCTATTAGCCGGCGTTTAATGCGCTCCTGCTCGAGAGGTTCCTCCGGCACAATGAATTCTTCGTTGTTGAGGCTCTCCTCTTCCTCGGAGAGGGGAAGATAATTGCTATCCTCCGAGTCTCCGTACATGACCTGTTCATCGGGGCTATCTTGCCCGCTTTCCTGGTCCTCCTGTTTGGATCCGGCCTCAACAGGGTCTTTGTTGTCCGGAGTAGTATCACCTCCATTGCTAGTATTGTTCTCTCTTGGGCGACGTGACCTAGAGCGGCGCCGGGGGCGCCGGTGTTCGGATTGTGTACCAGGAGGTTTATCCTCAACTAGATCCTCCTTGTCATCGTCGATATCGTCGTTGGGTGTGTCTACCGTACACACGTCATACCAGGAAGTGGTCGTCCTGCGTCTAGCGGATAGTAAGCTCTGGCCTAGCCCCTCATTGTCGTCCATACCGTCGATGTCTTTGGGGCGGAGGTCAAGCATGTTGGTTGGGTCTTCGACAGTGGCTATGAAGTGGGTGGCGGGTGGGAAGCAAAATTCTCCGTCATCCGCCGTAAGGTCGAACCGGACATAATTCGGCGACGAGCCATCTACCAGGGATAGGTTTTTTAGTGAGCTTAGTAGATCGCCCATAGGCGAGTGCTGAAAGACATCTGCGGCGCTGAACTTGAATATCGATAAAGGATCGAGTTCGGTATCCGCGAGCTCGCAGGGTTCAAAACTCGATATCGGAGACGAGTCCGGGGTTTCGTCGATGCAGGTATCGTATGAAGTGGGATCTGCGCGCGGCTCCAACGCCACAGACTTGGTAGCCCCCATGATGGGGTTGAGTCTCCCATCTTCGCATGTCTTGATCTGCTCCGGATCTAAGGCTGGAGTTGTTACAGGAGCTATCTCCTGGATGCGGCCCGATGACAGGTTTAAGCCATGTTCAACGGGGCGAAGGGGAGCGATTGCCCTGTCTCAAATCCGTCGAAGATCAAGTCCCCACAGATGTCCGTGACGTAGTTCAAACTTCCAAATCTGACGTGATGTCCAGGGGCGTAGCTATCGATCTACTCCAGATGGCCGAGCGAGTTGGCCCGCAGTACGAAGCCGCCGAACACAAAGATTTGTCCGGGGAGAATGGTTTCTCCCTGAACAGCGCCACCACCGACGATTAAAGGGGCCATCGAGCCTTATGTCGACGGCACAGTGGAACTCTCAATGAAAGCACCAATGTCGGTGTCAAAACCGGCGGATCTCGGGTAGGGGGTCCCGAACTGTGCGTCTAGGATCGATGGTAACAGGAGACGGGGGACACAATGTTTACCCAGGTTCGGGCCCTCTCTATGGAGGTAATACCCTACTTCCTGCTTAATTGATCTTGATGAATATGAGTGTTACAAGAGTTGATGTACCAAGAGACCGTAATGGCTAAACCCTAGAAGTCTAGCCTATGTGAATATGGTAATGAATCTGTCCTATCCGGACTATGCTCTCCGGATTATATAGACACCAGGGAGATCTAGGGTTACATGAGGTCAGTTACATAGGAGGAAATCTTCATAATAGGTCGCCTAGCTTGCCTTCCACGCCAAGTAGAGTCCAATCCGGACAAGGGTATTGTCTTCGGCCTTCGTATCTTCACAGCCCATCGGTCCGGCCCATGGATAACAGGTTGGACGCCCGAGGACCCCTTAGTCCAGGACTCCCTCAATAGTCCTTGGACATTATCAATGATGTGTATCAGCAAGTACGTGAATTTTTTGTGGGACTATGCATTGTATGATGACTGTCCTAAAAGGTCCCTAGTCGAAAGGGCTATGTGGACGCGCAGCCGACTAGACTAGCATATGACACGGTCGATGGCTCGGTCTCACTAGCTGATACGTCTCCGTCGTATCTAGTTTTCCAAACACTTTTGCCCTTGTTTTGGATACTAACTTGCATGATTTGAATGGAACTAACCCAAACTGACGCCGTTTTCAGCAGAATTGCCATGGTGTTATCTTTGTGCAGAAACAAAAGTTCTCGGAATGACCTGAAACTTCACGGAGATTATTTTTGGAAATAATAAAAAATACTGGCAAAAGAATCAAGGCCAGGGGGCCCACAGCCTGTCCATGAGGGTGGGAGGCGTGCCTCCCCCCAGGGCGCGCCCCCTACCTCGTGCCCCCCCCCTGGAGCTCCACCGACCTCAACTCCAACTCTATATATTCACGTTCGGGGAGAAAAAAACCAGAGGGAAGGATTCATCGCGTTTTACGATACGGAGCTGCCGCCAAGCCCTAAACTCTCTCGGGAGGGCTGATCTTGAGTCCGTTCGAGGCTCCGGAGAGGGGAATCCATCGCCATCGTCATCATCAACCATCCTCCATTACCAATTTCATGATGCTCACCGCCGTGCGTGAGTAATTCCATCGTAGGCTTGCTGGACGGTGATGGGTTGGATGAGATTTATCATGTAATCGAGTTAGTTTTGTTAGGGTTTGATCCCTAGTATCCACTATGTTCTGAGATTGATGATGGTATGACTTTGCTATGCTTAATGCTTGTCACTAGGGCCCGAGTGCCATGATTTCAGATCTGAAGCTATTATGTTTTCATGAATATATGTGAGTTCTTGATCTTATCTTGCAAGTCTATAGTCACCTACTATGTGTTATGATCCGGCAACCCCAAAGTGACAATTATCGGGACCACTCCCGGTGATGACCGTAGTTTGAGGAGTTCATGTATTCACTATGTGTTAATGCTTTGGTCCGGTACTCTATTATAAGGAGGCCTTAATATCCCTTAGTTTCCGCTAGGACCCCGCTGCCACGGGAGGGTAGGACAAAAGATGTCATGCAAGTTCTTTTCCATAAGCATGTATGACTATATTCGGAATACATGCCTACATTACATTGATGAATTGGAGCTAGTTCTGTGTCACCCTATGTTATGACTGTTACATGATGAACCGCATCCGGCATAATTCTCCATCACCGATCCAATGCCTACGAGCTTTTCACATATTGTTCTTCGCTTATTTACTTTTCCGTTGCTACTGTTACAATTACTACAAAACCCAAAAATATTACTTTTGCTACCGTTACCGTTACTTCCATACTACTTGCTGCTAAATACTTTGCTGCAGATATTAAGTTATCCAGGTGTGGTTGAATTGACAACTCAACTGCTAATACTTGAGAATATTCTTTGCCTCCCCTTGTGTCGAATCAATAAATTTGGCTTGAATACTCTACCCTCGAAAACTTTTGCGATCCCCTATACTTGTGGGTTATCACTAGCCATGGAGCATCGGATGCTAACTGGATAATATGGACTTGGAAGGATCTGGTCGGATTCGACGTAGTTGGATCCGAGTCGAGATAAGGTCCGAGTCGGACAGACCCAACTATGAGACACATCGATAGGTCATCTGTGAGTCTCTAGTACAACATACGTTCTATGTCCTAAGACCTGAGTTGACGCATGCAATCAGGATGGTGACAGACCTGCTTTGGGCCGACCAAACGCTACTCCGTGACTGGGTAGTTACAAAGGTAGGTTTCGGGCTTGTCCAGACCCATGCTGCGAAACATGGTCGAGCAAGATGGGATTTGCCCCTCTGATATGGAGAGATATACTCTGGGCCCCTCGTGTGATCCAACCAAGATAAGCATGGCCATGCGATTAGGATTATGAGATAATCCGGTTTGTAGTCGGCGTCACTGGAACGAGAAAGAGGTCGGGCTAGCACAAGGATGACAATCTCGCCATGAGCCCGACAACATATATCGTGTGGCAAAGGGAACAGAAGTATGATGTACAGGTTCGCCTAACCAGCTTCATAGTCTGCTTGGTGTTCGGCATGCCTTGCTAGGGGCCGCTACCAACCGTGCAGTTCAGAGGTGATCCGAACTGCGACCAAGCCGACTTGAACCTAAGGGGTCGCGCGCTTAAGGGAAGGAACCTACGAGGTCGGATCCGAGGACACTGGTCGGATGTTATCCGAGCTGTATTCGGATTGTGGCCGAGTAGAATTATGGGCTTTAGGGTCCGTGCGAGGCCCTAGTGTTGAGCCCGCGACGGACGCCTATATAAAGTGGAGGTGCCGCACACTCATGCGGTTGATCACTTCGGCGCTGTCACTAGGGTTTGCATGTGTTGCGAATAGACACCTCTACTCGCCGCCGGTTGTGTGATTGGACCTAGCAGTCCACCGCACGACGTTCCTCCTGCACGCGTGGATACCGTTGGAGGCGGTGCACTTGCGCCGCTCCGGCAAACCTGTATGAGGGATCCGACAATCGGCTGTTCGAGGGAGATCGGACGAGGAGGAGATTAACCACGTGGACGCGCTGCCCCAACTCTACTTCCGCTGCACGGCACTGTGTGTCTAGTGGTAACGAACTGTGATCCATCTCCCGTAGCATGTTCTTGGTTGTTCTACGCGTAGGAAAATTTTAATTTGCAGTCGACGCACCCTACCGTAGAACTCAACAGATCCACTGAAGGTTCCTTTGCAGTAACCCATGTGGTTTTGGGGTACTACTCAGGCTTCCAGTATGAACCATCAACATTCATTTTCCTCTCGAACCCAACACCCTCTTTCCTAGGGTTTCGGTTCAGAATCTGTTTCTTGAGGACATCACATAGTGTCTGATGCCCTTTGAGGCTTTTGTACATCCCTGTTTCAAGCAATGTCTTCAACCTGACATTCTCATCAGCAATACTGGTCGTATCCTCAGCAGAGGGGTTAGTTACCACATCAGCAGTTGAAGATATTGCAACAACAGCAGCAGTAGAACATTCGGCAACAGAGACAACATTATCACGCTCAAGACATTTTAGACATGGTGGCTCAAAACCTTTCTGAGCGGAACTGGTCTATTGAGCGCGGAGTGACTCGTTCTCCTTTTGAAGATCTTCATGAGTCGCTCTCAGGTTCTCAAGTTCTTGCTTCCTTTGAAGACAATCATAGGAAAGCTTCTCATGAGTAGCTGAGAGTGTTTCATGACAACTTTCAAGTTCCTCATACTTAACATGAAGATCTTTAATGTCTTCAATTAAGGACTGAGTTCGAGTCATTTCCGTGTCCAACAAGTCATCGCTTTTGTCTAGCAACTTTTGAATATGTTCCATAGCAGTTTGTTGTTCAGTTGCAATGTTAGCAAGTCTTTTGTAGCTAGGTTTAGATTCACATTTAGGGTCATCTTCACTGGATGTTTGAAAGTAAGCATCGCATGATTTTACCTTGGCACCACGTGCCATGAAGCAGTAGGTAGGAGCAGAGTCATCCTCATCATCAGCATTAGCGTTGGTGTCAAAGCCGTTGTCTTCACTGTTGAAGATGGACTTGGGCGACATAAGTTGAAGCTAGAGCCAGGCTTGCCACGCCTGAATCGGACTCCTCCTCGGACTCCGCCTCCTCAGAAGCATACTCCTCCTCTGAATCCATCTCCTTGCCAACAAACGCACGAGCCTTGCTGGATGAGCTCTTCTTGTGAGATGAAGACTTTGATGAAGACTTTGAAGAAGACTTTGAGGATTTCTTCTTCTTCTTCTTGTCATCAGAATCATATTCCTTGCTCTTCTTCTTCTTCTTCTTGGTCTCATTGTCTCAATGAGGACACTCGGAGATGTAGTGACCTGGTTTCTTGCATTTGTGGCATGTTCTCTTCTTGTGGTCACGAGAGGAAGCTTCATAATTTCTTGAGCTGGATCTTGAAGACTTTCAGAAGCCTTTCTTCTTAGTGAACTTCTGGAACTTCTTCACAAGCATAGATAGCTCCTTTCAAATGTCTTCAGGATCCCCAGAACTGCAGTCAGATTCTTCTTCAGATGAGGACACAACCTTTGCCTTCAAAGCCCGGGTTCGGCCATAGTTGGGGCCATAGATGTCTCTCTTCTCAGATAACTGGAACTCATGTGTGTTGAGCCTCTCAAGTATGTCAGACGGATCGAGATCTTTGAAGTCAGGACGTTCTTGAATCATCAGGGTCAGGGTGTCGAATGAGTTGTCAAGTGATCTCAGGAGCTTCTTGACAATTTCGTGCTTGGTGATCTCAGTAGCGCCAAGTGCGCGAAGCTCATTTGTGATGTTTGTGAGGCGACCAAATGTGACCTGGAAATTCTCATTGTCGTTTCTCTTGAAGCGGTTGAAGAGGTTGCGAAGAACATCAATCCTTGAATCTCTCTGAGTTGAGACGCCTTCGTTGACCTTGAAGAGCCAGTCCCAGACTAGCTTCGCAGTTTCCAGTGCACTCACACGGACGTACTTTCCTTTGGTCAGATGACCACAGATGATGTTCTTGGCAGTCGAATCTAGTTGAATGAACCTCTTGACATCAGCAGCGGTGACACCTTCATCGACCTTGGGAACGCCATTCTTGACGACATACCAGAGGTCGACGTCAATGGCTTCAAGATGCATGCGCATCTTATTCTTCCAGTAGTGGTAATCAGTGCCATCGACGATAGGGCACGCAGTGGAGACCTTGATTATCCCTGTAGTCGACATAGCTAAAAATCTAGGTGGTTAAACCGAATCACACAGAACAAGGGAGCACCTTGCTCTGATACCAATTGAAAGTGCTGGTTATCGACTAGAGGGGGGTGAATAGGCGATTTTTATGAAAGTCTTCAAAACACGAGGTCTTTGAAGACAAACGATAGAAATGAACCTATTGATATGCAGCAGAAGATAGACTACACTAGACAAGCCATAGTCAAGTAAGCAATGAAGTGAAAGCATGAAGACTATCAGCAGCTTGGTAGTATGGATCGGAATGGAAGACAGTATGAAGCCAACAGTAATTAGTCTTCACCCAGTGAAGTCAATCAGATCAGACAAGCAGACAATGACTTCACGAAGACAAACTGTAAAGTAAAGGGAAGTGGAGGATAGAACTAGTTGCTTGGTGAAGACAAGGATTTGGTAGACCAGTTCCAGTTGCTGTGACAACTGTATGTCTGGTTAGGGAGGCTGAGATTTAACTCAGAAGACCACGTCTTCACCTTATTCCCCTTGAGCTAAGGACACCCAGTCCTCGCCCAATCACTCTGGTAAGTCTTCAAGGTAGACTTCCAAACCTTCACAGACTTCGTTCACCGGCGATCCACAATGGCTCTTGGATGCTCAGAACGCGACGCCTAACCGGCTGGATGATTCACAGTCCTCAAATGTAACAAGTCTTCAGATCACGCGGACAGAAAGACTTCAGTGATGCCTAACACTCTTTGGCTCTGGGTGTTTTGGGCTTTGTCCTCGCAAGGATCTCTCTCTCAAATGCTTTGGAGGTGGGTTGCTCTCAAACGGCAAAATCCGTGCACTAACTATGAGCAGCCACCGATTTATGGTGTAGGGGGTGAGCTATTTATAGCTAGGAGGAAACCCGACCTGATTTGTCTGAAATGACCCTGGGTCACTAAGGAACCGACACGTGTCCAACAGTCAGATTTCAAACACACGCGACAGCTTGACTTGGGCTACAAGTAAAGCTGACTCATCCAGCTCTGGATAAGATTTGCTCTCATTGTCTTTGCTCGAAGACATAGGATTTTGGTTGAGCATCACTTTAGTCACTCTGACTTTTTTCACTTGGACCCCACTTAACAGTACGGTGGTCCCTATGACTCAACAAAGAAGAAAAGGAAACTACGAAACAACTATGTCTTCGCACTCCATAGTCTTCACATGAATGTCTTCTCATGTCATAATCTTCACTGTGAATGTCTTCACGAACCACCATTGTCTTCAATGTCTTCACACATTTTTAGCGGTCATCTCTGGTAGGTAAACTGAATCAATAAGGGACTACTACCTGTGTTATCCTGCAATTCTCACAAACACATTAGTCCCTCAACCAAGTTTGTCGTCAATACTCCAAAACCAACTAGGGGTGGCACTAGATGCACTTACACGAACGCACTTGTTTGACAGAGCCACACACATATCATGATTTGCTACAATACTGTATGTGCTTCACTTAAATCTTTTGAGCTAGGCAGTTGCTCTAGTACTTCACTTATATCTTTTTGAGCACGGCGGTGGTTATATTTTAAATAAATAAACTCTCTCGCTTCACTTATATTATTTTGAGAGTTAGTAAATTTTAAATAAATGCACTCTCATGCTTCACTTATATTATTTTTGGAGTTAATAATAGCAATGGCAATTTGCATACGATATGAATTTTGTCCCAAAGTGATAGATATCCAAGGGGGATATAATAAAAACTTTCATGGAGATCATTGGATATTACAAACTTGATTCCTTGCAATAGTTTTGCGATATGGAGATAGTGATATGTGAGTCATGTTGGTGAGCAATTATGCTTTAGTAAGAATATTGGTGTTAAGGTTTGTGATTCCCTATGCATGCACGTAAAGTCAATAGTTATGCAATGAAGTTATATCCTACTTATGGTGCATTATTCAGTGTTAGTTATGTTTAATGCGTGTTTATGACCGTTTTCGTTTTTTTGGTTGGTCGCTTCTCAATCTATTTGCTAGCCTTCACTTGTACTAAGCGGGAATGCTGCTTGTGCATACAACTCCTTAAACCAAAGTTGTGCGAAATGAGTCCACCATACCTACCTATATGTGGTATTTCATGTCGTTCCTAGTAAATTTGCATGTGCCAACTCTAATTTTCAAAATGAATTTCCGTTTTGTGTGCCCATACCGCTCATGAAGTGGCAGGGGGTGGCCAATATTTTCCATGTTGGGTATTTATTCTCACGGTGAGTGTTTATTCACTTGTCATTGCACGAGAGTGTGGCAGGTAATAGGGATGTCCATTACCAAAATGAAAAAAATACTATGATACTAAATTCCTTGGAATGTGTTGGTATGGAAGGCGCCCGTGGATACGGCTAGCCATGGATTGTGAAAGAATGGTGGAAAGGAAATAAACTTTACTTTCTGTTTGGGAACCACTTATAATTTTTCTAGCATGGAAGATATTGGGAATTCTTGGTCGTTTTCGTTGATAGGAAAAGCATGCCTCTCGAAATATTTGTTATCTCTCATTTTAAGCTATGAGCTCTGGCACCTCTACAAATCTTTGTTTCCCTCTGTGAAGGGCCTATCTATTTACTTTTATGTTTTAATAATTTTCAGTCTCCATCTTCTCTTATAAAGCACCAACTAGGGCACACTATTGTCATACTTGTGCATTGGATGTAGCTAATATTTGAGTGTGTTTCATGAATGGATCAATGATTGAGCATAATGGGCTAGGGATAACTTTCTTTAGCGTTGATATTTTTATAGACATGGTTGCTTGTTGATATGCTGGAGTATTAATGTCTTCATGTGAAATTATAGACTATTGCTTTGAATCATTTAAGTCCAAATGTCCATGCTACAAAGAAAAGAATATATGATGAATATGTTAGGTAGAATTCCACATAAAAAATTGTTTTTATCATTTACCTACTCGAGGACGAGCAGGAATTAAGCTTGGGGATGCTTGATACGTCTCCAACGTATCTATAAGTTTTTATTGTTCCAAGCTATTATATTATCAAACTTGGATGTTTTATATACATTTACAAGCAACTTTATATCATTTATTAGGACTAACCTATTAATTTAGTGCCTAGTGCATGTTGCTGTTTTTTTGCTTGTTTTTGACTTTGCAGAATATCAGTACCAAACGAAGTCCAAATGCCATGAAACTTTTTGGAGATTTTTTTCTAGCAATAAGAGACCCAGGAAGCTTCGGGGGGGGGGGGCGAGAAGACGAAGGAGTAGCCCACTAGACACCAGGGCGCGCTAGTGGCCTTTGGCATGCCCTGGTACTTAGTGGGGCCCACAAGCCTCCATTTGACCTAACTCCGCCTCTATAAATACTCTAAAATTAGAAAACCTAACAGGGGGTCCATGAAATACTTTTCCCGCCGCCGCAAGTTCCAGAACCACGAGATCCCATCTAGGGGCCTTTCCGGCACCCTGCCGGAGGGGGAAACGATTACAGAGGGGTTATTCATCATCCTTGACACCCCTCCGATGATGCGTGCGTAGTTTACCACGGACCTATGGGTCCATAGTTAGTAGCTAGATGGCTTCGTCTCTCTTTTTGATCTTCAATACAATGTTCTCCTCGGTGTTCTTGGAGATCTATTTGATGTAATGACTTTCTGCGGTGTGTTTGTTGGGATTCGATGAATTGTGAGTTTATGATCAGATCTATCCATGAATATTATTTGAGTTTTCTCTAAACTCTTTTATGCATGATTGTTATAGCCTCGTATTTCTTCTCCGATTTACTGGTTTGGTTTGGCCAACTAGATTGATTTGTCTTGCCATGGGAAGAGGTGCTTTGTGATGGGTTCAATCTTGCGGTGCTCAATCCCAGTGATAGAAAGGGACATGACACACATGTATCATTGCTATTAAGGGTAACAAGATGGGGTTTATTCATACGTGAGTTTATCTTGTCTAAATCATGTCATCTTGCTTAAAGAATTACTCCGTTTTTCCACGAACTTAATACACGAGATGCATGCTGGATAGCGGTCGATGTGTAGAGTAATAGTAGCAGATGCAGAATTCTTTCGGTGTACTAATTTTGGGCGTGATGCCTATATACATGACCATTGCCTTGGATATCGTCATAATTATTTTCTTTTCTGTCAATTTCCCAACAGTAATTTGTCTACCCACCGTATGCTATTTTTATGAGAGAAGCCTCTAGTGAAAACTATGGGCCACAGGTCTATTTTCTATCTTATATTGAAACCAAAAAGATCTTGCTGCAATTTTCTTTTATTTTTATTTTCTGTACTTTTGTCAGATTTGTCTATCAAAACGTATACAATTTAATCTTTCTCATAACCGTTGAAGGGTTGACAACCCCTCTACGCATTGGGCTGCAAGTATTTCTTATTTGTGTGCAGGTGTTGTTTACATAGTGTTGCTTGGTTCTCCTACTGGATTGATAACCTTTGTTTCATAACTAAGGGAAATACTTATCTCTACTGTACTGTATCATCCTCTCCACTTCGAGGAAATCCCAACGCAACTCACAAGTAGCATGAGGTGGTTGTAAAAGTTTACATGTACAGACCCCAGTAGGAGGTTCTCCTATAGTTAATAGTTAAAAAAGTATTTCAGGTGGCTCTCTAATGTATTGGGAATATTTGGGAATTTATAGAGGTGGAATTAGGTCAAGAGGTGCTATGAGGGGCCCACAAGCCTGGACGGCGCCCCCTGGGCTTGTCGCTTCCTCGCGACTCCCCAGGTCTTCTCCCAAACCTTAGTGGGTCCCTTCTGGTTTAGAAAAAATTAATCCAAAGTTTTCCTCCATTTGGACTCTGTTTGATATTGATTTTCTGAAAAGCTAAGAACAAGCAAAAAAACAACAACTGGCACTGGGCACTAGGTTAATAGGTTAGTCCCCAAAAATGATATATAATTGCAGATAAAACATCCAAGATTGATACTATAATAGCATGGAACAATCAAAAATTATTGATAAGTTGGAGACATGTCACCAAGAATATGGAGGCACAAGTAGCTAAAATAGCAGAGAGCCAGACACTAATTTTGGCCAAGTTTGTAGGTAATCTGGAGCCTAATCCAATTGAAGAAGTTAAAATGGTGAGAAGAAACAAAGAGAAAGCTGAAGTACTTGACTCAAGCCATGTGCTAGAGTACAATTATACCGTTGCGGATTTTGTGAAGATGATATCCATGAAGTATCCACTACCAGAGGTAACTAATAATGAAGCATATAATGTCTTCATTGAACTAGTTGCAGCCAAGGTACGTGAACTTGATGATGAAAGGAAGAAGCTCTAAAGTAAGTTACTGGCTAAGCAAGAGGATGCTTTTCAACCTACTATAGAAATTGAGATAGGATTGAGTAAATTCAGTCCTTTATGTGATCTAGGGGCAAGTGTTTCCACTGTCCCCAAATCAATTTATGATAGTCTTAATCTCGGTCCTTATGCTAATAGCGAGATCACTTTGAATATGGCTAATTCTATTTTACTCGGGCAGTAGGCATTATAGTTAAAACTAATGATTACCATGTCACGATTGATCTTATCATAGTATACATGCCTGAAGATCCAATTGCCCCTATAATTCTCGGTAGACCTTTTCTAAGGGCTATCAAAGCTATGATAAATGTGTTTGAGGGGAATGTTAGATATGATTTACCCGCTAAAGATCCTTTTATAAGACATGTCCCAGGAAAAAGAAAATGAAGACCTTCTCAGGAGGAGGCATCATTGTGAATGCCAGAAGCTACGGTCTCAATGTGTTTGCATTGCCTTGATCACCACTACAGCCAACAGAACCGACCGAAAACAAGCGCTTCATGGGAGGCAACCCACGTGAATAAAGTAGACAAGTAAGTTTTATTTTTGTTTCAATAAAAAGAGTGATTGAAGTTTTATATGAAGAAGTAAGTTTGGAAGAATGGTTCTAATGAAGGCTTTGTGATTTTCCATATGAATTATGTGTTGACTCAATGTTTGGATGCCTGGAAATATGTTTATGTATTGTTTTGGAACTAACCGCGTAGGAGAGCAAAGGAAAAGAAAAGTTTCAAAATAAATAGATTAAAAGATGGCATTTCAAACGACCGCAAGTGGTCGTATGGGTGGTCACATGACCTGCTGGAGGTTCCAACTCAAAACAGCCAGAGGCAACAGAACAGAAGACGGTGTTTCAAATGGCCACGGGTGCCCGTTCGAGCGTTCGTTTGACTCCTTTGCAGCAAACAAACAAAAAAAATCTAGAGCATTCGACGACGTTCCAAACTGGAGCGTGCACCCGTCCGAGCAGTCATTTGGCACTTTCAACCGGAGGAAAAAAATAACAGATCAGAAGATGGCGTTTGAAACGGCCGCCGCCGCCCATTTCAGCGGTCGCATGATATGAGCACAGATGTAGGTATGTTTTCAGGAAGAATGACGGTGTTCCACGTGGGCACATGCGCCCGCATGAGCAGTCGTTTCGTCTCCTGGCAGCCCCAATAAGCCTGAGGAAGAAGGTAATCTTCCCCCATCTCTCTCTTCTCTTCTTCTTCTTCCTTGAAACCTCTCCAAGCCCTAGGAAAACTTTGCCCGATCTCTCTACTCGCTCGATCTACTGTATGTTTCTCCCCCGATCCCCAAGTTATTTTTCGCGAATCCATGTTCTACATGCCTAGCATTGCCATGACTAGGAGATGCATATTTTTGATTCAAATTTGAGTTTGGCTTGGATTCATTGATGTTTTTAGAGGAGTAAGATGTTATGATTGCCGTAGGATCAATATTGTTTAAGTTTATTGGACTGAAAACTATTTAGTAGATGTTTACAAGGAGGTGTTCTCGTGTACGAGTGCTTTGAGTTCATCCACCGCACCGCCACAACAAGTTTTTACCCAGGGGATCGTCTACATAGACCGTGAAGCGAAAAGGAAGTTTAGGAAACTAAGCTCATGGAAGATTAAAGCAACCAAGTGGGCTTGTGTCATGACACTCGCTAAACTAGGTATTACTAATGATTTCAATTTGCTTTGTCATAATTCCGGGTTGCACCATTTTATTTATTAGGGATGTGAGACATATGAGCACATGGCACTTGAGTTCACTACAAAATTTTGTCTATTCAGTGACAAAAACTCTGGTGACAAAGAATAAACCGTCGCCAAAAATCATTTTCTGTGACAGTCCACCATCACGAGGTGTTTTCCTCTTATGATAGCGCCCTCGGCAACTTTGTGGACGTTCTGGCCTGATTTTGGGCGACGCTATTGGGCGTCACTAGGTGTGTCCATTTTTTGGGATGATTCGTAGTGTCACATAAAATGTTGAGCGAGGCAATGTCTTGAATTATAATAAGAAAAACAACTAATTCTTTTTTAAGTTGACTAAAATGTCTTCAAAAATATATTCCAGGGACTAGTTGTTAAAGTCTATGTAGATATTTTTTGAAAGTAGTGAATCTCCTTTCTGATAGTGTTCCTGCGAACCCCTACACTGTATTTAAAATGGGCAAAAAACAGTGTGCTTCCTTTGGCTCGAACACAGGAAGTCGAGCATGCAGTACGCACTGCATTGCCAATAAGGCACCCATAAGTTATCGATCAAAATGTTGGTATCGTTTACTTAGCAGAGTATACAGGCCCGCGCGGCTCATCTCGTCCCCTGACAAAGGCAGACGACACGTTTCAGTGATGTAGCGTGTCGATTCATGGCGGCCGAAGCGTGCCAACTGCCATCGGCCATTGACGCCACTTTTCCCCTCCTCCCACCAACTTTTGCCGCCATTTTTTCCCGCCAGTCACCCACCGCCCGTGGATATAAGAACACCTTCGCCATGACCAAACAACTCATTCTCTATCCTCGCAGCCACCACATCCCTCCAAATTGACATGGCCGAATAGATGACCGCCTCCATGACCAGTTAGCTCATTCTCTTTCAGCCTCCCCCAACCCACTCCATTGTCATATCTGAATAACTCACCGTGGCCTTGATGCTTAGCATCCATGAGCGGCCAGTCCTGGCACCAGTCTCGAAGGAGGATTCCTTCGCCATCTTGTCGTTTTGCCATAATAGAATTGGCGCCCATTGCTCTTTTTGGGCACCACTAGCTCGCCTGTTGCACTGCATAATGGAGCCAAATGAGATCGAGGGAATGCGTCATTTGGCTCCATTATGTGGAGCAACATGCGCACTTGGTGCATAGACGAGGAGGCAACTCGTCACATGTGCATGCCCGATGTGCAGCATTCATCATCACCATAGTGAAAAGCACAACCAATAGTGTAGTCACTTCTTCAGGTTGACAGACGGACGTATGTGTGTATGGATGATCGTCTGCATCTCTACTATCTTTAGAAAACTAGCACTCTCAATGTGTTCAGTAAAAAACTATAGAAAAGTTTGTGCACGCATTTCTTTTTAGAAGTAAAGGGACCATGTCCCCGGTTCCATTCATATAAATGAAACCAAGCATTCAGTAAGAGAAAACCAAGCGTAGAAAAACAAATTACAGTCTTATGGCGAATGCCTAAAAGCTCTCTGGCCTCAGCCTAGAACTAAATAATGTGAACAGGAGGAAAACTAATTACATCATTTTCACTAACAGTACTCAGTGAAGGGGGAGGTTGGCCTTTTGCATCAGGCAGCAAACATGTCAAGCGCACGGAGGGCTCTCCTGGCCTTCATCGGGGGTGTTGTTGCAGGCTGTGTAGACCAACTTTATTCAGTATAGAGGATGGGTTGTCCACCATTGTCCGTGCCACAAGCTAACTAGGAGTAGTGGGGGAGCCAAAGCCTCCTTGCTCAGCACCTGTGATCTTTAGCTTGTCATAGTTCACCCACTTTCGATGTATTAGAAAACTTTTGTACATACAAACACATCACACGTAAGTTAATATACATATACAAATACTAATGTTCTCTGGGATTAACCAATGTAAGGAAGGGAATTCATAGGCGAATGTAAGAAAATATATGATGCAATTTAGATTATTGTTTGCTTACAAGTGATTTATTCCTATTGCCAATTTATTATATTAATGTTGATTGCTTTGCGCGGGATTTCTGTCCATGGAAACGAGGATGTGGAGGTTGGTACACACAATTGCACACATATTGGAAATGTGTTTCCCACAATTGCATACAATTTGGAACAAGAATTACACATTTTTAAAATACTTCTTTATCTAAACAAGCAGCACATTCCAAAGATGATGGTAACGTGTAATTTGAAACATATGATTTCCTTATCCTCATTATTCAATGATTTGCCTGGTGTGGGACTCTTCCCACAACGGTCAGAGAGCTCCTTCTCCTCGGCCTCACATTTGGCGAGGTGCTCATGCGCGCATCGCCGAATCGCCAGTGCAAAGCCACTGGTTAAATAATCCGACGCCCATAGGTAATCATCCTCGCTAGCAACATACACCCGATCTTTGTACTTCCAGGCGTAGATGAGTCGCATGGACCCTTTGGCATTCAGGGCCATCCATTTGGCATCTTCCTCCACACTCTCGACCTTGGCATGAGCTTCCCGCCAAAGCTTCATTACAATTTCTCTATTAGCAGCCACATGGGCCTCCCAGGCCGCCAGACGTGCGGCTCGCTCCTCCTCCTTGGCCTTCATGGCTGCCTCTCTCTCTACGCGCACAGCTGGCAGCAACGACTCCCAAAGTGCAACCTCCATTAGTTTCCACAGCTCCTCCTTGGTCAGAGCGGGTGCTCGGAGAAGGGAGCCGTTGACCTATGCTATGTGCGCCTGCGCATCCTGCTTGGCTAAGCATTGGGACACATCCTCCTCTGAGCTGGGCGGTGAGACGCATTGGGCAGTGATCGAGGGGCCATGGTGGGAACCTGTGTTTGGAAGGGAGGATTAGGGTGAGCGTGAGGAATGGTACGAGATGAATGTGACTGCTTTGCCCATCACCATGGCCGGCGCCATATTTATAGTTAGCCAGAATCTAGAAGGGCGCGAGAGTGCCGAGGAGACGGTGGGAAATGATTCACGTCCTGAGAATTAAGTATCTACTCCTTTTTTGGTTTCACACCGCACGCAACTTTATTCATGTCTAATATTTACATTCTATTAAACTGCATGTCCGGAACTCCCGGTTTCCTAAACAACTAATGGATTTTCAATACTTTTTCCAACAACCAAAACATGTGTCTGTCATCTTAAAATAATCTTGAATTGAAATGTCCCAATTCAAATCAATTTTTAGACCAACGTATGACATACCAGTCGATGATTATGCAGCAAAAATGATATATGACATAACAAGACTTGTTCATGAATGAAACATAACAATACTTCATGACACCATGCTATATAGTTTGTATAATAATAACCATTTAAATTATTATTTTTGTTTTTATCCATTCAAATTGTTAAAGTGGATTGCACAAGGCACAAGGCAGATGATTCATCACTTCATACATTTTGGACTCATTAGTGTATAACACACTCATGCAGGCATAGATCCGCACGTCCGGATTTGAATGGAAGCATAACAAGCATTTTCAGTTTGAAACTATACTATCGTGTCATCCTCTTCACGGCAGGCACAACATCTTAAGGTAAAGATAGATAGGTTGTCTGCGAGCTTTACTTGGGTGAAGCACGTAGGGTGTAGCTCGCTGGAGCGTCCCATCACGACAAGGCAGAACATCTCACGTAGGGAATAGCTGAAAGGTGACATTGCACATTGGACTAAGAGAGAGTGAATAATAGTGCACTCTAGGCCAATGTTGCTCGCGTCTGTCATATGACTGAAATACATAATGTAACAAGAAGAGGATGTCGCTCAAGCGCACACCTGTGTCGTGTAGATACTGGTGAAATTTGGGATCATTTGAAGCTGCACAACACAAATGTGAAACAAAGAGAGTGCATTGCATGTTTCTGATCTGGCCTTCATTTTGGATTGTATGGTGGTAAATACAACCTATAAGGAACGCATAAATGTGGCACAACACATGACTAGTTGGGATGGAAATCTTATATGGTGTTTCATAATTGGAATTAGCTTGGCTAACAATCATCGGGATCGTGACTTAAGCTAATTCAAATGTGAGGTCCATAACCCATTGATCACCAATGTTGTAAGACATGAACCATGTACCTTACTGTCCATGTGACATGAACAATGTGGTCGATCAACCTTTTTGAAAGCACATGTGAAGTAACTCTTCAAATCATCTATAGTGTGTTGTCTACATCATGGAGAACAAGTGCACACTAGATGGTAGTCTCTCGGTAGGTGTTTCATAATAACCGTACATATTAGGTGCTATTTTCATGAGCATTGGTCAAGATCGGGCTTGGCAAGTTGAAATGTGAGGTTCATATTTGTCGGTGCAACAAACCCTGGGTATGTTGACCAGACTGTGCACAGGTTTAAGGTCAAGGGTACAATATCCAAGACAAGGCCAAGCGAAGAGATAAGCCCTTTGAGAAATCAAAGGGCAGATCGAGAAGACCAAGTCAAGCTAAAGGAGCAAGACACCACTAAGGAAGAATCTCCCTTGTCAGGCAGGAGAGCCTGGCGGGGCCGAGGTTGCTTCCAAGACAAGCCTCAAGACTATCCCGGCAAGCTTGCCGTGGGTGCCAAGGGCGGTTCGCCCCACCAGGGCTCCACCGCTCCACCTCACAATGATGCAAGTCATCGATCAGTGCAGTGGTGAGCCCCCAAGTGACTAAGTGACGGCTATTTAACACATGGCAGCCACTTTCTGTGGAAATCACCCCCAAATGACACCCGTCTAGAGACGTGTCAAGCAGGCAGGTGAAGAGGTGGCAAGCAGCCCGGCAAGGCTTGCCAGTCACACCGCGATGTGACACTAAACGGCGCATTTAATGCGCTCTGCCCTGTCTGCAGAGTTAGGTATGATAGCACTGTTGCTATCTAATCAGTATACAATGACTGATTTGCCATTGTGGTGACCCCATGATCTATAAAAGGAGGGCCAAGGCAACCATAAAGAGGATTCGGACCCTTGTACACTCATACGCGCGTAGCGGCTCTCGCCTCGAGGCAACCCTGCCGGGCAAGAGCGCTGCATCTCCACCACGGTCCTCCCATCAATCCACCAAAGCAAGAGTAGGGTTTTACGCCTCACGACAGCCCGAACCTGGGTAAAATTGCCCGTGCAATCTCTGCCATGCTGCGCTACGCTCCTCCACTCTTTGTGCTACGTGCTCATCCCCCTGCCGAACCAAAAGGAGCCGATGGCTCCATAGGTGGCCGTGGTTTCCCATGACATCTTTGGTGCGCAAGGTAGGGGGAGCGCTTGCGCGAACCTGAGAAGCATACACAGTGCATTATCTTCATCATCTGCTTCGTCGATGGCTCCATCGACCATGGCGCCCAAGAAGAAGCCTGGTGCCGCAGCTCATCCGTCCACTTCGAAGGCCCCGTCGCCCGCGGCCGCCGGCGCCACAAGGGCTACGGGGGTGCATGGAGGTATGGACACTGCGGGGGATGTGACTGGCGCAGGCGGTGTCATCACCACCTCCCCCATGGCCGAAATAAGGGAGGAATGTGCCGTAGGAGGGCAATACCAACAACGTCCCAGCGACCACGCTCCACGAGGTACGGGCGGGGAGATCATTCCGTCCGTGCCTCTCCGCCCGGCCGAAGGGCGCAGCCGCAGCGGTGGCACTCGCTCTGGGGCGAACTGCAACTCTCCGGCCGCTCCCGCTGCGGGTGCGGCTGCGGGCATGCGCCACCCCGGAGCGAGCTGACCCAACTAATCCGCCAAATGGAGCCGCTGGCCCTCAAGCGCCTCCACCTCGTCACCACGCCATCCAGGCGGCTGGCTCACAACGATGAGAGCGCGGCGCAGCCACTACCGGCACCATCAGGAGCCGGGCAATGTTATGATCTACATCTTCATCACCCATGCCAAGCACTGCTACGGAGGCCATGGCACGGGCCCAGCTGTTGTTGAGATTTTTGCCGACAGCCGATCAGATGGAGGAATGGAGAGCCACCATTCAAAGCCTGATTGGTTTCGCCGAGGTGGGAGGATCATAGCGAGCTGGCCCGCCACGGCCTCCCCAGGCAACGACAACGGCCCACGCTGCTGGCCGTGCAGAAGGGGCACCCCCACGATGCAATCTCCACTGCGGCAGCTAGTGCGAGAGCCACGCGACCAAGATCCCGATGACGTCTCGATGGCTTTGTCCGACCCTCGAGTGCGTCAAGGCCAACAGCGAGTCCTGGAGGACAGGCAGAGGGAAGGTGCGCACGTCACCATCGAGCGACGCCGCGACACTCACCATCAATCCGACAGGCACGATGGCCCCAACGTCGACGAGCCCGCGCCTGGCGAAGGAGGGTACCTGCCTTTCGAGGCTGGGTGCCCTGCATTCACCCGTGAGTTGCGACAAGTCCGTTGGCCGTCCACTCGCACGTTCAAGCCGGAAATACCAAAGAAGTATGATGGGAGACTGAACCCGGCAGAGTTCTTGAGCATCTACACCATCGCTGTTCAAGCTGTCGGGGGAAGAGACGAGAAGGTATTTGCCAATTACATCCCTTTAGCACTCAAGCCAAATGTGAGGTTCTGGTTAATGCACCTGTCGGAGAACTCCATTTTGACCTGGGCTGACCTGTGCCATGAGTTTGTTGGCGCCTTCATGGGTGGCCATCAAGAACCAGGGTGGCCCAGTGATTTGCAGCTCCTCCCACAGAAGGAAGGCGAGACTCTGCGGAAGTACATGCAGAGGTTCAGCCAAGTTCACGGAAACATCCCAGATATCCACCTGGCAGTTGTGATAGTTGCATTCCAGTCCAACATGCGCAATCGCCGGATACATTCCAAGATGAACGTTCGATTGCGCAAGACTGTGAAGGAGCTGTTGTCGGTGTCAAAACTGGCGGATCTCGGGTAGGGGGTCCCGAACTGTGCGTCTAGGATCGATGGTTACAGGAGACGGGGGACACGATGTTTACCCAGGTTCGGGCCCTCTCTATGGAGGTAATACCCTACTTCCAGCTTGATTGATCTTGATGAATATGAGTGTTACAAGAGTTGATCTACCATGAGATCGTAATGGCTAAACCCTAGAAGTCTAGCCTGTATGACTATGGTAATGAGTATCTCCTATCCAGACTACACCCTCCGGTTTACATAGACATCAGAGGGATCTAGGGTTACATAGAGTCGGTTACATAAGAAGGAATCTTCATAGCTGATCGCCAAGCTTGCCTTCCACGCCAAGGAGAGTCCTATCTGGACACGGGTACAATCTTCGGTCTTCATGTCTTCATAGCCCATCAGTCCGGCCATTGGATAACAGGTCGGACGCCCGAGGACCCCTCAGTCCAGGACTCCCTCAGTAGCCCCTGGACCTGGCTTCAATGACGAGGAGTCCGGCGCGCAGATTGTCTTCGGTATTGCAAGGCGGGTTCCCCTTTTTCCGAACTCCAAGATAGTCTTCGGACGCGATGATAGTATCCGGACTTGTCACGCACACCATACACAACCACAGAGAGAATATAATTTGTACACAAATCTAATCCGTTATCAAATTTTTGTAGCATGACATTACGTCCGACCGGTCATAATTCCGGACCGTTATGTGCCCGACGCTCCACGTCCCGAGACACGGTTGCCATTGGCACGTCTTGTCAAAGCAGAGATCGTGTCCCCTTATCACGGGATTCCCATCAATGCGGGCATGGGTAACCCAACCGTGCCGTTTACACAGGCCCTGGGAATAGGCGAGCTTTTAGGGCGAGTGGGGAGGCGCTTGATATTCGTGGCCTTTATAAGGGGATAAGGATTCCCTTTTTTCACCCACGCCCTTTCCCTCCCTCAGCCCTTCCGTCCTTGAGCTCCAGCGCCCAAGCTTCAGCTTTTCCTCGTTCGAGAAAGCACTCCAAACTTGTCCGGATCTGGAGCTGGAGGCAAGTGGATGGCCTCCTCCATTAAGAAGAAGGACATCAAGGAGCTCTGGGAGGCCGGATACCTGGCCAAGGAGATCGCTCACCGACTCCCGGTCAAAGGATAGATCGTCCCTACTCCAGAGCCCCATGAGAGGGTTGTGTTTCTCACACATTTTGTCCGCGGGCTGGGATTCCCTCTCCACCCGTTCGTCCGTGGACTGATGTTTTACTACGGGGTAGACTTCCATGACCTAGCCCCTAACTTCATTCTCAACATCATGGCGTTCATTGTCGTGTGCGAGGCCTTTCTCCGCATCCCAACTCATTTTGGTCTATGGCTGAAGACCTTCAATGTGAAGCCGAAGGTGGTGAGCGGTCAACAAGCGGAGTGCGGAGGCGCCATGGTGGGAAAGATGCCCAATGTTACCTGGCCCGAAGGCTCCTTCGTGGAGATGGTAAAGGGGTGGCAATCAGGGTGGTTCTATATCACCGAGCCACGCGACACTAACTGGGCGGCGGCCCCCGAATTCCGATCCGAAACCCCGATGCGGCTCACCTCCTGGCAAGAGAGGGGCCTAACCCGGGGTCCCTCGGACAAGCTGACTGGGCTCCAGACGTGCACCCAGAACATGATAGACAGGAAAATCAAGCTTGTCAATGTTATCCAGGTCATGCTCGTTCGTCGGGTCCTTCCGTGCCAACGCCGGACTTGCTGTCTGTGGGAGTACGATCCGGCCAAGCACCAGACGCTACTAGAGCTCTTCGGCACGACGCACGAAGACATCTGGAAAGTGATCTTCAAGGCCGGCGAGACGCCACCGCCCACGACCGAGGATCGCGGGCTCAGCTTAAAACGCCAGGCTAATTCAGTAAGTTCTTCCATGTTTTCAAGGTATCCCCTTTACTAGCATATTTCAGGGAAAAAGCCTAAGCCTTCCCATTCATGTTTTCAGGCCTGGATCGAGGTAGCAGGGGGGATTAACTGCCCGGCTCTGCTGCCCGAGGACCCAGAATTCCCGTTACTGACGAAAATGTTGTTCCCAGCACCTTATGAGGTGCTGGAGAAGACGTCCAAGAAAGCGGCCAAAGGGGTCCAGAGGGGCACTTGCCGAAAAGGCGCTTCAGACGTGATGTCCGAAGACGAGACTCACTCTTCGTCCGCCAAAGATGATGACGAGGAGGAGGAAGAAGAAGAAGACTCCTCACCCGAGGTGGGGAGGAAGAAGAGAGCGGCCTCCACAAATCTGGAGGCGGAGGTGTTGGAAATATGCCCTAGAGGCAATAATAAATGGTTATTATTATATTTCTTTGTTCATGGTAATTGTCTATTATTCATGATATAATTGTATTGTCCGGAAATCGTAATACATGTGTGAATACATAGACCACAACCTGTCCCTAGTAAGCCTCTAGTTGACTAGCTCGTTGATCAACAGATAGTCATGGTTTCCTGACTATGGACATTGGATGTCATTGATAACGGGATCACATCATTAGGAGAATGATGTGATGGACAAGACCCAACTTGAGCATAGCATAAAAGATCGTGTAGTTTCGTTTGCTAGAGCTTTTCCAATGTCAAGTATCTTTTCCTTAGACCATGAGATCGTGCAACTCCCGGATACCGTAGGAGTGCTTTGGGTGTGCCAAACGTCACAACGTAACTGGGTGACTATAAAGGTGCATTACGGGTATCTCCGAAAGTGTCTGTTGGGTTGGCACGGATCGAGACTGGGATTTGTCACTCCGTGTGACGGAGAGGTATCTCTGGGCCCACTCGGTAATGCATCATCATAATGAGCTCAATGTGACTAAGGCATTAGTCACGGGATCATGCATTGCGGTACGAGTAAAGAGACTTGCCGGTAACGAGATTGAACAAGGTATTGGGATACCGACGATCGAATCTCGGGCAAGTAACATACCGATTGACAAAGGGAATTGCATACGGATTGATTGAATCCTCGACACCGTGGTTCATCCGATGATATCATCGTGGAACATGTGGGAGCCAACATGGGTATCCAGATCCCGCTGTTGGTTATTGACCGGAGAGGCGTCTCGGTCATGTCTGCATGTCTCCCGAACCCGTAGGGTCTACACACTTAAGGTCCGGTGACGCTAGGGTTGTAGAGATATATGTATGCGGAAACCCGAAAGTTGTTCGGAGTCCCGGATGAGATCCCGGACGTCACGAGAGGTTCCGGAATGGTCCGGAGGTAAAGATTTATATATGGGAAGTCTTATTTTGGTCGCCGGAAAAGTTTCGCCCTTTATCGGTATTGTACCGGGAGTGCCGAAAGGGGTCCGGGGGTCCACCAGCCCCGGGGGGTCACATGGGCTGTAAGGGGTGCGCCTTGGCCTATATGGGCCAAGGGCACCAGCCCCAAGAGGCCCTTGCGCAAGAGATAAGAAAAAAAGGGAGAGTCCTAAAGGGGGAAGGCACCTCCGAGGTGCCTTGGGGGGGAAGGACTCCCCCCTGGCCGCACCCTTCCTTGGAGGAAGGGGCAAGGCTGCGCCCCCCCTCTCCCTTGGCCCTATATATAGTGGGGGGAAGGGAGGGCAGAAAGATCTAAGCCTTGGGCGCCTCCCTCCTCCCCTGCAACACCTCTCTCTCTCTCTCGCAGAAGCTTGGCGAAGCCCTGCCGGAGACCCGCTACATCCACCACCACGCCGTCGTGCTGTTGGATCTCCATCAACCTCTCCTCCCCCTTGCTGGATCAAGAAGGAGGAGACGTCGCTGCACCGTACATGTGTTGAACGCGGAGGTGCCGTACGTTCGGCACTCGGTCATCGGTGATTTGGATCACGGCGAGTACGACTCCGTCATCCACGTTCATTGGAACGCTTCCGCTCGCGATCTACAAGGGTATGTAGATGCACTCCCTTCCCTTCGTTGCTAGTAGACTCCATACATGCATCTTGGTGAGCGTAGGAAAATTTTAAAATTATGCTACGATTCCCAACAGTGGCATCACGAGCCAGGTCTATGCGTAGTTACTATGCACGAGTAGAACACAAAGTAGTTGTGGGCGTTGAGTTTGCCAATTCTTCTTGCCGCTACTAGTCTTTTCTTGTTTCGGCGGCATTGTAGGATGAAGCGGCCCGGACCGACCTTACACGTACTCTTACGTGAGACAGGTTCCACCGACTGACATGCACATAAGGTGGCTAGCGGGTGTCTGTCTCTCCTACTTTAGTCGGAACAGATTCGATGAAAAGGGTCCTTATGAAGGGTAAATAGAAATTGGCAAATCACGTTGTGGTCATAGGTAGGTAAGAAACGTTCTTGCTAGAAACCTACAAACCACGTAAAAACTTGCAACAACAATTAGAGGACGTCTAACTTGTTTTTGCAGCAAGTGCTATGTGATGTGATATGGCCAGAAGATGTGATGAATGATATATGTGATGTATGAGATTGATCATATTCTTGTAATAGGAATCACGACTTGCATGTCGATGAGTATGACAACCGGCAGGAGCCATAGGAGTTGTCTTTATTATTTTGCATGACATGCGAGTCATTGAATAACGCCATGTAAATTACTTTACTTTGTTGCTAAACGAGTTGGCCATAGAAGTAGAAGTAATCGTTGGCGTGACGACTTCATGAAGACACAATGATGGAGATCATGGTGTCATGCCGGTGACAAAGATGATCATGGTGCCCCGAAGATGGAGATCAAAGGAGCATGATGATATTGGCCATATCATGTCACTATTTGATTGCATGTGATGTTTATCATGTTTCTGTATCTTATTTGCTTAGAACGGCGGTAGCAAGTAGGATGATCCCTTATAATAATTTCAAGAAAGTGTTCACCCTAACTGTGCACCGTTGCGAAGGTTCGTCGTTTCGAAGCACCACATGATGATCGGGTGTGATAGATTCTTACGTTCGAATACAACGGGTGTTGACGAGCCTAGCATGTACAGACATGGCCTCGGAACACACGCAATACACTTAGGTTGACTTGACGAGCCTAGCATGTACAGACATGGCCTCGGAACACGGAGGACCGAAAGGTCGAGCATGAGTCGTATAGAAGATACGATCAACATGGAGATGTTCACCGATCTTGACTAGTCCGTCTCACGTGATGATCGGACACGGCCTAGTTGAACTCGGATCATGTTTCACTTAGATGACTAGAGGGATGTCTATCTGAGTGGGAGTTCATAATCAGATGAACTTCATTATCATGAACATAGTCAAAAAGTATTTGCAAATTATGTCATGGCTTGCGCTTTAGTTCTACTGGTTAAGATATGTTCCTAGAGAAAATTTAGTTGAAAGTTGGTAGTAGCAATTATGCGGACTGGGTCCGTAAACTGAGGATTGTCCTCATTGCTGCATAGAAGGCTTATGTCCTTAATGCACCGCTCGGTGTGCTGAACCTCAGCGTCGTCTGTAGATGTTACAAAACATCTGACATACACGTTTTGATAACTACGTGATAGTTCGGTGCGGTTTAGAATTGTGGCACCAAAGACGTTTCTGAAACGTCGCAGAACATGTGAGATGTTCCGAAGACTGAAATTGGGATTTCAGACTAGTGCCCACGTCAAGAGGTATGAGACCTCTGACAAGTTTCTTAAGCCTGCAAACTAAGGGAGAAAAGCTCAATCGTTGAGCGTGTGCTCAGATTGTCTGAGTGCCACAATCGCTTGAATCGAGTGGGAGTTAATCTCCCAGATGAGATAGTGATAGTTCTCCATAGTCACTGCCACCAAGCTAGTAGAGCTTCGTGATGAACTATAACATATCAAGGATAGTTATGATGATCCTTGAGCTATTCGCGATGTTTGACACCGCGAGAGTAGAAATCAAGAAGGAGCATCAATTGTTGATGGTTAGTAAAACCACTAGTTTAAGAAGGGCAAGGGCAAAAGGGATACTTCATGAAACAGCAAGTCGTTTGCTGCTCTAGTGAAGAATCCCAAGGTTGAACCCAAACCCGAGACTAAGTGCTTCTGTAATGAGAGGAACGGTCACTGAAGCAGTACTACCCTAGATACTTGGTAGATGAGAAGGCAGGCAAGGTCGACAAAGTATATTGGATATACGTTATATGAATGTGTACTTTACTAGTACTCCTAGCAGCACCAGGGTATTAGATACTGGTTCGGTTGCTAAGTGTTAGTAACTTGAAATAAAAGCTGCGGAATAAATGGAGACTAGCTAAAGGTGAGATGACGATATGTGTTGGAAGTGTTTCCAAGGTTGATGTGATCAAGCATCGCATGCTCCCTCTACCATCGAGATTTGGTGGTTGCGCTGAACATGATTGGATTATGTTTACCGCAAAACGGTTATTCATTTAAGGAGAATAATGGTTACTCTGTTTATTTGAATAATACCTTCAATGGTCTTGCACCTAAAATGAATCTCGATCGTAGTGATACACATGTTCATGCCAAAAGATATAAGATAGTAATGATAGTACCACATACTTGTGGCACTGCCACTTGAGTCATATTGGTGTAGAACGCATGAAGAAGCTCCATGTAGGTGGATCTTTGGACTCACTCATTTTTGAAAAGATTGAGACATGCGAACCATGCCTATTGGTATATATGCATGAAGAAACTCCATACAGATGGATCGTTTGGACTCACTTGATTATGAATCACTTGAGACATGCAAATCATACCACATGGGCAAGATGACTGAAAGGCCTCATTTTCAGTGAGATGGAACAAGAGAGCAATTTATTGGAAGTAATACATTTTGATGTATGTAGTCCAATGAATGCTGAGGCATGCAGTGGATATCGTTATGTTCTTACTTCACAGATGATTTGAGTAGATGCTGAGTGTATTTACTTGATGAAACACTAGTCTGAATTATTGAAAGGTTCAAGCAATTTCAGAGTGAAGTTGAAGATCGTCGTGACAAGAGGATAAAATGTCTGTGATATGATCATAGAGATGAGTATCTGAGATACGAGTTTGGCACACAATTGAGACATTGTGGAAAGTGTTTCACAATTAATACCGCCTGGAACACCATAGTGTGATGGTGTGTCCGAACATCATAACTGCACCCTATTGGATATGGTGCATGCCATGATGTTTCTTATCAAATTACCACTATCATTTATGGGTTAGGCATTAGAGACAACCGCATTCACTTTAAAAGGGGCACCATGCAATTCCGTTGAGACGACACCGTTTATAGAAACCTAAGTTGTCGTTTCTTAAAAGTTTGGGGCTGCGATGCTTATGTGAAAAAGTTTCAGGCTGATAAGCTCGAACCTAAAGCGGATAAATGCATCTTCATAGAATACCCAAAAACAGTTGGGTATACCTCCTATCTGGAAGCAAAAGTAATTGCTTCTAGAAACGAGTCCTTTCTCGAGGAAAAGTTTCTCTCGAAAGAATTGAGTGGGAGGATGGTGGAGACTTGATAAGGTTATTGAACCGTCGCTTCAACTAGTGTGTAGCAGGGCACAGGAAGTTGTTCCTGTGGCACCTACATCAATTGAAGTGGAAGCTTATGATAGTGATCATGAAACTTCGGATCAAGTCACTACCAAACCTCGTAGGATGACGAGGATGCGCACTACTTCAGAGTAATGCGTGATCCTGTCTTGGAAGTCATGTTGCTAGACAACAATGAACCTACGAGCTATGGAGAAGCGATGGTAGGCCCATATTCCGACGAATGGCTCGAGGCCATGAAATCCGAGATAGAATCCATGTATCAGAACAAAGCATGGACTTTGGTGAACTTGCCCGATGATCGGCAAGCCATGGAGATAAATGGATCTTTAAGAAGAAGACGGACATGGACGGTAATGTTACCGTCTATGAAGCTTGACTTGTGGCAAAGAGTATTTTCACAAGTTCAAGGAGCTGACTACGATGAGTTTTTCTCATCCGTAACGATGCTTAGGTCTGTCGGAATCATGTTAGCATTAGCTACATTTATGAAATCTGGCAGATGGATGTCAAAACAAGTTTCCTTACCAGTTTTCGTAAGGAAAGGTTGTATGTGATACAATCAGAAAGGTTTTGTCGATCCTAAGGATGCTAAAAGGTATGCTAGCTCCAGCGATCCTTCCATGGATCAGAGCAAGCATCTCGGAGTCAGAATATACGCTTTGATGGGGTGATCAATGTTTTTGGGTTTATACAAAGTTTGTTAGAAACTTGTATTTACAATAAAGTGAGTGGGAGCGCTACAACATTTCTGATAAGTATATGTGAATGACATATTGATGATCCGAAATGATGTAAAATTTCTAGAAAGCACCAAGGGTTGTTTGAAAGGAGTTTTTCAAAGGAAGACCTGGATAAAGCTACTTGCATATTGGGGATCAAGATCCATAGAGATAGATCAAGGCGCCTGATGATACTTTCAAAAGACAGCACACCTTGACATGATTTTGAAAGAGTTCAAAATAAGATCAGCAAAGAAGGAGTTCTTGGCTGTGTTACAAGGTGTGAGTATTGAGTGAGACTCAAGACCTGACCACAGCAGAAGATAGAGAAAGGACGAAGGTCGTCCCCTATGCTTTAGACGTAGGCTCTATAGTATGCTATGCTGTGTACCGCACATGTAGTGTGCCTTGCCATGAGTTGGTCAAGAGGGTACAATGGTGATCCGGGAAAGGATCTCATGACAGCGGTCGAACTTATCCTTTGTACCTAGTGGATTAAGGAATTTTCTCGATTATGGAGGTGGAAAGGAGTTCATCGTAAAGGGTTACGTCGATGCGAACTTTGACACTAATCCGGATGACTCTGAGTAGTAAACCGGATTCGTATAGTAGAGCAATTATTTGAAATGGCTCCAAATAGCGCGTGGTAGCATCCACAAGATGACATAGATATTCGTAAAGCACACGGTTCTGAAAGGTTCAGACCCGTGGACTAATAACCTCTCTCACAAGCATAACATGACCAAACCAGAACACATTGAGTGATAATCACATAGTGATGTGAACTAGATCGTTGACTCTAGTAAACTCTTTAGATGTTGGTCACATGGTGATGTGACCAGTGAGTGTTAATCACATGGTGATGTGAACTAGATTATTGACTCTAGTGCAAGTGGGAGACTGTTGGAAATATGCCCTAGAGGCAATAATAAATGGTTATTATTATATTTATTTGTTCATGGTAATTGTCTATTATTCATGCTATAATTGTATTGTCCGGAAATCGTAATACATGTGTGAATACATAGACCACAACCTGTCCCTAGTAAGCCTCTAGTTGACTAGCTCGTTGATCAACAGATAGTCATGGTTTCCTGACTATGGACATTGGATGTCATTGATAACGGGATCACATCATTAGGAGAATGATGTGATGGACAAGACCCAACTTGAGCATAGCATAAAAGATCGTGTAGTTTCGTTTGCTAGAGCTTTTCCAATGTCAAGTATCTTTTCCTTAGACCATGAGATCGTGCAACTCCCGGATACCGTAGGAGTGCTTTGGGTGTGCCAAATGTCACAACGTAACTGGGTGACTATAAAGGTGCATTACAGGTATCTCCGAAAGTGTCTGTTGGGTTGGCACGGATCGAGACTAGGATTTGTCACTCCGTGTGACGGAGAGGTATCTCTGGGTCCACTCGGTAATGCATCATCATAATGAGCTCAATGTGACTAAGGCATTAGTCACGGGATCATGCATTGCGGTACGAGTAAAGAGACTTGCCGGTAACGAGATTGAACAAGGTATTGGGATACCGACGATCGAATCTCGGGCAAGTAACATACCGATTGACAAAGGGAATTGCATACGGATTGATTGAATCCTCGACACCGTGGTTCATCCGATGATATCATCGTGGAACATGTGGGAGCCAACATGGGTATCTTGCTGTTGGTTATTGACTGGAGAGGCGTCTCGGTCATGTCTGCATGTCTCCCGAACCCGTAGGGTCTACACACTTAAGGTCCGGTGACGCTAGGGTTGTAGAGATATATGTATGCGGAAACCCGAAAGTTGTTCGGAGTCCCGGATGAGATCCTGGACATCACGAGAGGTTCCGGAATGGTCCGGAGGTAAAGATTTATATATGGGAAGTCTTATTTTGGTCGCCGGAAAAGTTTCGCGCTTTATCGGTATTGTACCGGGAGTGCCGAAAGGGGTCCGGGGGTCCACCAAGGGGGTCCACCAGCCCCGGGGGGGCACATGGGCTGTAAGGGGTGCGCCTTGGCCTATATGGGCCAAGGGCACCAGCCCCAAGAGGCCCATGCGCAAGAGATAAGAAAAAAAAAGGGAGAGTCCTAAAGGGGGAAGGCACCTCCGAGGTGCCTTGGGGGGGAAGGACTCCCCCCTGGCCGCACCCTTCCTTGGAGGAAGTGGCAAGGCTGCGCCCCCCCCCCTCTCCCTTGGCCCTATATATAGTGGGGGGAAGGGAGGGCAGCAAGATCTAAGCCTTGGGCGCCTCCCTCCTCCCCTGCAACACCTCTCTCTCTCTCGCAGAAGCTTGGCGAAGCCCTGCCGGAGACCCGCTACATCCACCACCACGCCGTCGTGCTGTTGGATCTCCATCAACCTCTCCTCCCCCCTTGCTGGATCAAGAAGGAGGAGACGTCGCTGCATCGTACGTGTGTTGAACGCGGAGGTGCCGTACGTTCGGCACTCGGTCATCGGTGATTTGGATCACGGCGAGTACGACTCCGTCATCCACGTTCATTGGAACGCTTCCGCTCGCGATCTACAAGGGTATGTAGATGCACTCCCTTCCCTTCGTTGCTAGTAGACTCCTTAGATGCATCTTGGTGAGCGTAGGAAAATTTTAAAATTATGCTACGATTCCCAACAGGAGGCACCCAAGAAGGGGAGGGGCTCCCGTGCGGATAACTCCGCGTGTGATATCGATAGCAATCCGGAACGACCTCCCCGGACCAAGCCTCAGGCCATCGTAAGTACAAAAATCCTTATGCGCGCCCAAACGTATGGCCTTTCCGATTTTTAATATTGGTATGTGTAAATTGTGTTATTCCAGCCCGGCCCGTGACGGCTCCCCGCGATCCTCAACAGAGGGTTCGCTAGACTCTAAGGAGATGGCTAGCATGTCTCCGCCACCTGCTCATTCTGTCTCGCCCAAAGGTGATGACGAAGTGGTGTCCCAAAGGACCATCCCAGACCGAGGGGAGGTTCCGGAGATCGTCAAGGTGGCGCCCCAGGATGACTCCTCGGCCGTCGGACACGTGGGGGAAAAAGCCCCCATGGGGACTGGTGATGGAGGTCGGGTTCCATTTGGCTCTCAGCCGAATACTATTTCGGAGACCTTCATGGCTCCGGAGTCCAGCGAACGGCCTACCTCAAAAGGAGGAGGTGTGCATGTTCCGCCGGTGACCTCTGTCCAACCAGAGGCACCGGATAATCTGCTGGAAACGCTATGAGGCGCTTCCATTGTGGATGAGCACCGTACCATTATGGGTACGGTGATTGAGAAGGTTCAGTTCGCCAGAAGCGGACTGAACGAAGCCTGCGCTAGCCTTCTAACAGGCTTTGAGGTGAGTAATGTAATTGTAAGAGGAATATCACAGCGTAGACAGTAGCCCCTGATGCTCTGTTCGGTGTCCCTCAAGAAAAACCGAACAGAGGATCAAAAATAATTATCGCAGGAGTCTAACAAAAAGTGTCTATGCGACTAAGCAGGCCTCGTTGCGGGCTGCTACTGCTCAAACCGCGGAGGTCTCCAGACTGAAGCGGAAACTGGAGCGGGCCGAGGAAGAGCTCGGCCTCGTGAACAAGCAGCTGGAGGATCGCCGAGGTATTATTACCTGCGTGTATATTGAAGAATAAATTGTTCAAGATGACTAAAGTGTCGTGAACTTTGTTAGGGGCCACGACCGAGGTGGCGGCCCTCAAGAAGGCATTAGCCGAGGCCGAGGACAAAGCGGCCAAGGAACGCGCCGCGCGCGAGAAGCACGAGGCCATGGTTAGCAAGGCCCAGCAAGAGCTCCAGGACGCCGTCGAGAAACTCGAGTCCTTGGAGCGCGATTTTAAGATGCAAGAGTCTGAACTTGCAAAGGCCCGCCAAAGCGCACAGGATGCCCGAGCGAAAGCTCAGAGCACCCTCCAAGAAATTCAGGCGGCCAAGAAGATTACGGCTAGTAAGTCTTTCGCTATGCAAAGCCAGTAGGCAAAGGAAACATTCCCTATGCTGACCAGAATTTGGGTTTTCCAGGGTCGTTTGCGAATCTGCCGCGCAGCATATCAGATGCTGCCGAGTTTTATCGAGCCGAAGAGGGGATGTCTACGGAGAAGCAGTTCTAGTCTCAATATTTTGGACCAGAACATCCGGTGCCCTTTAGCGACCAGCTGAAACAGCTGGTCGAGCTGCACAGGTCGGCCGAGCTAGCTATGAAGGACCTGATAGTCTGGCTGTGGCCTGCCGAGCCCATACCCAGCAGCTACTTCGAAATTGTGAAGCGGCTCGTGAGTGCCTGCCCACGGCTCGAAGCCGTGAAGCGACCGGTCTGCATTGAAGGTGCACGGATGGCATTTGCCCGCATCAATACGCATTGGGCGAAGCTAGATGCCAAGAAGCTGGTGACCGAGGGGCCGCTTGAGGGCAAGGAGCATCGTCGACCCGAGCTTTATTTTGATAGTGTCCTGGAGGGATCCCGCCTCGTAGCGGAGCAATGTTCGAAGGATGTTATATTCCCATGAAAACATTCGTATTATCATGTCCTGTAATATGGAACAATGATGTTGTGTAATATAATGCTTGCAATTTAAATTCTACCTCCTGTGTGGCCGTTTATGAAATCTGAGGGATGACCAGTCGTCGGCTTCTGCCTCCACGTAGGTAGTACGGGGGTGTTCGGGATAATTCTAAACACTCTTTACTCCACATTGTGTTCCTTAAAGGAGTTGTTTAGCGCAACGAACAAGGCAATCAGACTATGCGGCCTTTATCACCCTCACTTAGCCATAGGAGTTTGACAATAAGAAATTCGGCGAAGCCCCTGGTATTAGGAAGGCCGAACTAGGGGCGTAACACACGCCTAATCGGGGAAACCAATTCCTCGCATGAAGTGGAGAAAATCTCTAACGATTTGTAACCTCTCGAACAGCTGACCAACTCTCGCCGCATCTTGACAGTCATTTTTCGGCTTTCTCTACTGAGGTGCTCGTCCGAAAGAACCGGGACACAATCGTAGTAGTTCTCCCTTTACTACCCTAGCCGACATAGCGGAACATAAGGTAGCAAGCACAGGAGCCGGGCAACCCAACTATTGACCAAAGACATGATTCAGAGCCGATGCATATAATGCAATAAGTTCGGGGTGCCGAACTGTACTGTAAAAGTGTTTGGACTTTTATTGTCGTAATGTGGGGCGTGATGAAGCCCCTGGCGCACTAATACGTACCAGAATGTACGTGTGCAATGAGTAATAAATACAGAGGTAAAAAAGAGCAGGATATCAAGTAATAAGCTGACACTACCCTTTATTGTAGTATGATTAATATGCCAAGGCGTACTTGTTCAAGTAATGCAGTAAGTAAGAAAGGCTATTTAACATGCCGCGACCAAGAGCGAGCTGCGTGTAGGTATGTAAAACAGGTATAGCGATCGTTAGCAGAGACCACCTGGAGATTTCCTTGTACGCCAAAGCTCCTTGCCTCCTTGGTGTGTCCGACGAACTGGTTGTCGAAAGAGACCTCGAAAAGAGAAAATCCCGAAATAAAAAGGAAAAGTGAGATTGTGCGGATCCGGGGTCGGTCGAGCCGTACTGTGGATCGCGAGTTGGCTATGCCTCCATTGATGCCCAAGGAATTTTGAGTGCGTAATTATGTACGCGCGGTACGAATGCCGCCATTCGATCGGGACTTGGACGGCGGCAAAATTGCTAGTTAAGCTCTTGACGAGCTGGTCTGCCTCGCCGCAGAACGGTCCGGACTCTCTTAATGGTGTCCGGGAGTTCGGCCGCCGAATTAAGGTTCGGCTGAGAAAGGCCACGCTGTACTTCTGCTGCTAAGGCCGCGGTATGCTCCTCGGTACGGAGGGAGTGTTCTGTATTTCCATTGACTGTTATAACGCCACGAGGTCTGGGCATCTTGAGCTTGAGATAAGCGTAATGAGGTACCGCGTTGAATCGAGCAAACACGGTTCGTCCAAGCAGTGTGTGGTAGCCGCTGCGAAAGGGGACGGTGTCGAAGAGTAACTCCTCGCTTCGGAAGTTGTCCAGGGATCTGAAGACAACCTCAAGTGTGATTGAGCCCGTACAGCGGGCCTCAACGCCTGGGATGACTCCTTTAAAGGTAGTCCTTGTGGGCTTAATCCATGATGGGTTAATGCCCATTTTGCGCACTGTATCCTGATAGAGCAGGTTGAGGCTGCTACCACCATCCATTAGGACTCGTGTGAGGTGAAATCCGTCGATGATTGGGTCGAGGACCAGTGCGGCCGAACCGCCATGCCGGATACTAGTTGGATGATCTCGACGATCAAAGGTGATCGGGAATGATGACCATGGATTGAATTTTGGGACGACTGGCTCTATTGCATAGATGTCCCTGAGTGCGCGCTTGCGCTCCCCTTTGGGGATGTGTGTAGCGTATATCATGTTCACCGTTTTGACTTGAGGGGGAAACTTTTTCTGTCCTCCAGTGTTCGGCTGTCGGGGCTCTTCGTCATCGTTCTCGCTTTGCGATCCCGTTTTCTTGCTTCCGGCATTTGACTTGCTGGCTTGCTTGAAGACCCGGCAATCTCTATTAGTATGATTGGCTTCTTTGTCTGGGGTGCCATGTATCTGGCACGGACGATCGAGTATGCGGTCCAAGCTGGATGGTCCCTCGCTGTTCTTTTTATAAGGCTTCTTCCGCTGGCCAGACTTGGATCCACAGAATCCGGCGTGAACCGCCGTGTCATCGGTGTTATCGCCATTACCTCGGCATTTGTGTTTATTGCGCCGGGGCTTGCCGGTGCTGTTTTTGGCCTCAGAGGGGCCTGCCTCGTTGGCTGTGTTTATACTACGAGCCAGCCACCTGTCCTCACCCGTGCAAAAGCGGGTCATGAGTGCTGTGAGGGCTGCCATGGATTTCGGCTTTTCTTGGCCGAGGTGGCGGGCGAGCCATTCGTCACGGATGCTGTGTTTGAAGGCTGCGAAGGCTTCGGCATCCGGATGGTCAACGATCTGGTTCTTTTTGGTTAGGAACCTAGTCCAGAATTTTCTAGCTGATTCTCCGGGTTGTTGCACTATATGACTTAAGTCATCGGCATCTGGTGGCCGGACATAAATACCTTGGAAATTGTCAAGAAAAGCTTCTTCCAAGTCCTCCCAGCTGCCGATGGAATTTTCAGGCAGGCTATTTAACTAGTGTCTAGCTGGCCCTTTTAATTTTAGTGGGAGGTATTTGATGGCGTGGAGGTCATCTCCTCGAGCCATATGGATGTGGAGAATAAAATCTTCGATCCACACTGCAGAATCGGTTGTTCCGTCGTATGATTCAATGTTGACGGGTTTGAGCCCCTCGGGGAATTCGTGATCCAGTACTTCATCTGTGAAGCAGAGGGGGTGTGCGGCGCCCCTATATCGGGCCGCGTCACGGCGCACCTCTGATGAAGTCCGTCTGCGGTTATCGGCCCGGGCATGACTTGGTTTGTCACGTTCGAATAGGTAGTCGTCATCCCGAGTTGGGAAGCGTCTCGCGATCCGTAGATTGATCTAGTGTGTCCTGCTCTACTGTCCAGTTCTTGCCGAAGGTCGTATGTATAGTCCCGAGGTGTTTTGTCTCTGTTTTTGCGGGGCGGTGGGGCGGGCTGTTGTTCGGCCTGAGTTGCCGTTTTATCTCGACCGCAGGGTGGTCGGTCCGCCGCACTATCCCGACCACGTGCTGGTCGTTCCGCATTGCGCGAGGGAGGTACGGGATCTGTGTTGGGGAACGTAGTAATTTAAAAAAAATTCCCACGCACATGCAAGATCATGGTGATGCATAGCAACGAGAGGGGAGGGTGTTGTCCACGTACCCTCGTAGACCGAAAGCGGAAGCGTTAGCACAACACGGTTGATGTAGCCGTACATCTTCACGATCCGACCGATCAAGTACCGAACGCACGACACCTCCGAGTTTAGCACACGTTCAGCCTGATGACATCCCTCGAACTCCGATCCAGCCGAGTGTTGAGGGAGAGTTTCGTCAGCACGACAGCGTGGTGACGATGATGATATTCTACCGACGCAGGGCTTCGCCTAAGCACCACTACAGTATTATCGAGGTGGACTATGGTGGAGGGGGGCACCACACACGGCTAAAAGATCAAACGATCAATTGTTGTGTCTAGGGTGCCCCCCTGACCCCCGTACATAAAGGAGCAAGGGGGGAGGTGCGGTCGGCTAGGAGGAGGCGCGCCAGGAGGAGTCCTACTCCCACCGGGAGTAGGACTCCCTCCCTTCCTTGTTGGACTAGGAGAGGACAGGGAAGGAGAGAGGGGGAAGGAAAAGGGGGGCGCCGCCCCCCTCCTTGTCCAATTCGGACTTAGGGGGGAGGGGCGCGCAGCTGCCCCTTGCCCCCCTCCTCATTGTCCAATTCGGACTTGGGGGGAGGGGCGCGCGGCTGCCCCTTGGCCGCCTCTCCTCTTCCACGAATTGGGCCCATGAGGCCCAATAGCCTCCGGGGGGTTCCAGTAACCCCCCGGTACTTCGGTATATATATCTGATAACCCCCGGAACCATTCCAGTGTCCGAATATAGTCATCCAATATATCAATCTTCATGTCTCGATCATTTCGAGACTCCTCGTCATGTCCGTGATCACATCCGAGACTCCGAACAACCTTCGGTACATCAAAACATATAAACTCATAATATAACTGTCATCGATACGTTAAGCGTGCGGACCCTACGGGTTCGAGAACTATGTAGACATGACCGAGACACGTCTCCGGTCAATAACCAATAGCGGAACCTGGATGCTCATATTGGCTCCCACATATTCTACGAAGATCTTTATCGGTCAGACCGCATAACAACATACGTTGTTCCCTTTGTCATCGGTATGTTACTTGCCCGAGATTCGATCGTCGGTATCTCAATACCTAGTTCAATCTCGTTACCGGCAAGTCTCATTACTCGTTCCGTAATACATCATCCCACAACTAACTCATTAGTTGCAATGCTTGCAAGGCTTAAGTGATGTGCATTACCGAGAGGGCCCAGAGATACCTCTCCGACAATCGGAGTGACAAATCCTAATCTCGAAATACGCTAACCCAACAAGTACCTTTGGAGACACCTGTAGAGCACCTTTATAATCACCCAGTTACATTGTGACGTTTGGTAGCACACAAAGTGTTCCTCCGGTAAACGGGAGTTGCATAATCTCATAGTCATAGGAACATATATAAGTCATGAAGAAAGCAATAGCAACATACTAAACGATCGAGTGCTAAGCTAACGGAATGGGTCAAGTCAATCACATCATTCTCCTAATGATGTGATCCCGTTAATCAAATGACAACTCATGTCTATGGCTAGGAAACATATGCATCTTTGATCAACGAGCTAGTCAAGTAGAGGCATACTAGTGACACTCTGTTTGTCTATGTATTCACACAAGTATTATGTTTCCGGCTAATACAATTCTAGCATGAATAATAAACATTTACCTTGATATAAGGAAATAAATAATAACTTTATTATTGCCTCTAGGGCATATTTCCTTCAGTCTCCCACTTGCACTAGAGTCAATAATCTAGATTACACAGTAATGATTCTAACACCCATGGAGCCTTGGTGCTGATCATGTTTTGCTCGTGGAAGAGGCTTAGTCAACGGGTCTGCAACATTCAGATCCGTATGTATCTTGCAAATTTCTATGTCTCCCACCTGGACTAAATCCCGGATGGAATTGAAGCGTCTCTTGATGTGCTTGGTTCTTTTGTGAAATTTGGATTCCTTCGCCAAGGCAATTGCACCAGTATTGTCACAAAAGATTTTCATTGGACCCGATGCACTAGGTATGACACCTAGATTGGATATGAACTCCTTCATCCAGACTCCTTCATTTGCTGCTTCCGAAGCAGCTATGTACTCCACTTCACATGTAGATCCCGCCACAACGCTTTGTTTAGAACTGCACCAACTGACAGCTCCATCGTTCAATGTAAACACGTATCCGGTTTGCGATTTAGAATCGTCCGGATCAGTGTCAAAGCTTGCATCAATGTAACCATTTACAATGAGCTCTTTGTCACCTCCATAAACGAAACATATCCTTAGTCCTTTTCAGGTATTTTAGGATGTTCTTGACTGCTGTCTAGTGATCCACTCCTGGATTACTTTGGTACCTCCCTGCTAAACTTATAGCAAGGCACACATCAGGTCTGGTACACAGCATTGCAGACATGATAGAGCCTATGGCTGAAGCATAGGGAACATCTTTCATCTTCTCTCTATCTTCTGCAGTGGTCGGGCATTGAGTCTTACTCAACTTCACACCTTGTAACACAGGCAAGAACCCTTTCTTTGCTTGATCCATTTTGAACTTCTTCAAAACTTTGTCAAGGTATGTGCTTTGTGAAAGTCCAATTAAGCGTCTTGATCTATCTCTATAGATCTTGATGCCCAATATATACGCAGCTTCACCGAGGTCTTTCATTGAAAAACGCTTATTCAAGTATCCCTTTATGCTATTCAGAAATTCTATATCATTTCCAATCAGCAATATGTCATCCACATATAATATTAGAAATGCTACAGAGCTCCCACTCACTTTCTTGTAAATACAGGCTTCTCCAAAAGTCTGTACAAAACCAAATGCTTTGATCACACTATCAAAGCGTTTATTCCAACTCCGAGAGGCTTGCACCAGTCCATAAATGGATCGCTGGAGCTTGCACACTTTGTTAGCTCCCTTTGGATCGACAAAACCTTCCGGTTGAATCATATACAACTCTTCTTCCAGAAATCCATTCAGGAATGCAGTTTTGACATCCATTTGCCAAATTTTATAATCATAAAATGCGGCAATTGCTAACACGATTCGGACAGACTTAAGCATCGCTACGGGTGAGAAGGTCTCATCATAGTCAATCCCATGAACTTGTCGAAAACCTTTTGCAACAAGTTGAGCTTTATAGACAGTAACATTACCGTCAGCGTCAGTCTTCTTCTTGAAGATCCATTTATTCTCAATGGCTTGCCGATCATCGGGCAAGTCAACCAAAGTCCACACTTTGTTCTCATACATGGATCCCATCTCAGATTTCATGGCCTCAAGCCATTTTGCGGAATCTGGGCTCACCATCGCTTCTTCATAGTTCGTAGGTTCGTCATGGTCTAGTAACATAACCTCCAGAACAGGATTACCATACCACTCTGGTGCGGATCTTACTCTAGTTGACCTGCGAGGTTCAGTAACAACTTGATCTGAAGTTCCATGATCATCATCATTAACTTCCTCACTAATTGGTGCATCGCAGAAACCGGTTTCTGCAATGAACTACTTTCCAATAGGGAGCAGGTACAATTACCTCATCAAGTTCTACTTTCCTCCCACTCACTTCTTTCGAGAGAAACTCCTTCTCCAGAAAGATTCTAGATTTAGCAACAAAAGTCTTGCCTTCGGATCTGTGATAGAAGGTGTACCCAACAGTCTCCTTTGGGTATCCTATGAAGACAGATTTCTCCGATTTGGGTTCGAGCTTATCAGGTTGAAGTTTTTTCACATAAGCATCGCGGCCCCAAACTTTAAGAAACGACAACTTTGGTTTCTTGCCAAACCACAGTTCATAAGGCATCGTCTCAACGGATTTTGATGGTGCCCTATTTAACGTGAATGCGGCCGTCTCTAAAGCATAAACCCAAAACGATAGCGGTAAATCAGTAAGAGACATCATAGATCGCACCATATCTAGTAGAGTACGATTACGACGTTCGGACACACCATTACGTTGTGGTGTTCCGGGTGGCGTGAGTTGCGAAACTATTCCGCATTGTTTCAAATGAAGACCAAACTCATAACTCAAATATTCTCATCCATGATCAGATCGTAGAAACTTTATTTTCTTGTTACGATGATTTTCAACTTCACTCTGAAATTCTTTGAACTTTTCAAATGTTTCAGACTTATGTTTCATTAAGTAGATATACCCATATCTGCTTAAATCATCTGTGAAGGTGAGAAAATAACGATATCCGCCACGAGCCTCAACATTCATCGGACCACATACATCTGTATGTATGATTTCCAACAAATCTGTTGCTCTCTCCATAGTTCCGGAGAACGGCATTTTAGTCATCTTGCCCATGAGGCACGGTTCGCAAGTACCAAGTGATTCATAATCAAGTGGTTCCAAAAGTCCATCAGTATGGAGTTTCTTCATGCGCTTTACACCGATATGACCTAAACGACAGTGCCACAAATAAGTTGCACTATCATTATCAACTCTGCATCTTTTGGCTTCAATACTATGAATATGTGTATCACCACTATCGAGATTCAACAAAAATAGACCACTCTTCAAGGGTGCATGACCATAAAAGATATTATTCATATAAATAGAACAACCATTATTCTCTTATTTAAATGAATAACTGTTTAGCATCAAACAAGATCCAGATATAATGTTCATGCTTAACGCTCGCACCAAATAACAATTATTTAGGTCTAATACTAATCCCGAAGGTAGATGTAGAGGTAGCGTGCCGACAGCGATTACATCGACTTTGGAACCATTTCCCACGCGCATCGTCACCTCGTCCTTAGCCAATCTTCGCTTAATCTGTAGCCCCTATTTCGAGTTGCAAATATTAGCAACAGAACCAGTATCAAATACCCAGGTGCTACTGCAAGCATTAGTAAGGTACACATCAATAACATGTATGTCACATATACCTTTGTTCACCTTGGCATCCTTCTTATCCGCCAAATACTTGGGGCAGTTCCGCTTCCAGTGACCAGTTTGCTTGCAGTAGAAGCACTCAGTCTCAGGCTTAGGTCCAGACTTGGGTTTCTTCTCCTGAACAACAACTTGCTTGCTGTTCTTCTTGAAGTTCCCCTTCTTCTTCCCTTTGCCCTTTTTCTTGAAACTGGTGGTCTTATTGACCATCAATACTTGATGCTCCTTTTTGATTTCTACCTCCGCAGCCTTTAGCATTGCGAAGAGCTCGGGAATCATCTTATCCATCCATTGCACGTTATAGTTCATCATGAAGCTCTTGTAGCTTGGTGGCAGTGATTGGAGAATTCTGTCAACGACGCTATCATCCGGAAGATTAACTCCCAGTTGAATCAAGTGATTATTACACCCAGACATTTTGAGTATATGCTCACTGACAGAACTATTCTCCTCCATCTTGTAGCTGTAGAACTTACTGGAGACTTCATATCTCTCAATTCGGGCATTTGCTTGAAATATTAACTTCATCTCCTGGAACATCTCATATGCTCCATGACGTTCAAAACGTCGTTGAAGTCCCGGTTCTAAGCCGTAAAGCATGGCACTTTGAACTATCGAGTAGTCATCAGCTTTGCTCTGCCAGACGTTCTTAACGTCGTCAGTTGCATCGCAGCAGGCCTGGCACCCAGCGGTGCTTCCAGGACATAATTCTTCTGTGCAGCAATGAGGATAATCCTCAAGTTACGGACCCAGTCCGTGTAATTGCTACCATCATCTTTCAACTTTGCTTTCTCAAGGAACGCAATAAAATTCAATGGAACAACAGCACGGGCCATCTATCTACAATCAACATAGACAAGCAAGATACTATCAGGTACTAAGTTCATGATAAATTTAAGTTCAATTAATCATATTACTTAAGAACTCCCACTTAGATAGACATCCCTCTAATCCTCTAAGTGATCACGTGATCCATATCAACTAAACCATGTCCGATCATCACGTGAGATGGAGTAGTTTCAACGGTGAACATCACTATGTTGATCATATCTACTATATGATTCATGCTCGACCTTTCGGTCTCTGTGTTCCGAGGCCATATCTGTTATATGCTAGGCTCATCAAGCTTAACCTGAGTATTCCGCGTGTGCAACTGTTTTGCACCCGTTGTATTTGAACGTAGAGCCTATCACACCCGATCATCACGTGGTATCTCAGCACGAAGAACTTTCGCAACGGTGCATACTCAGGGAGAACACTTATACTTTGATAATTTAGTGAGGGATCATCTTATAATGCTACCGTCAATCAAAGCAAGATAAGATGCATAAAAGATAAACATCACATGCAATCAATATAAGTGATATGATATGGTCATCATCATCTTGTGCTTGTGATCTCCATATCCGAAGCACCGTCACGATCACCATCGTCACCGGCGCGACACCTTGATCTTCATCGTAGCATCGTTGTCGTCTCGCCAATCTTACGCTTCTACGACTATCGCTACCGCTTAGTGATAAAGTAAAGCATTACAGGGCGATTGCATTGCATACAATAAAGCGACAACCATATGGCTCCTGCCAGTTGCCGATAACTCGGTTACAAAACATGATCATCTCATACAATAAAATTTAGCATCATGTCTTGACCATATCACATCACAACATGCGCTGCAAAAACAAGTTAGACGTCCTCTACTTTGTTGTTGCAAATTTTACGTGGCTGCTACGGGCTTAGCAAGAACCGTTCTTACCTACGCATCAAAACCACAACGATAGTTTGTCAAGTTGGTGTTGTTTTAACCTTCGCAAGGACCGGGCGTAGCCACACTCGGTTCAACTAAAGTTGGAGAAACTGACACCCGCCAACCACCTGTGTGCAAAGCACGTCGGTAGAACCAGTCTCGCGTAAGCGTACGCGTAATGTCGGTCCGGGCCGCTTCATCCAACAATACCGCCGAACCAAAGTATGACATGCTGGTAAGAAGTATGACTTATATCGCCCATAACTCACTTGTGTTCTACTCGTGCATATAACATAAACGCATAAAACCAGGCTCGGATGCCACTGTTGGGGAACGTAGCAATTTCAAAAAATTCCTACGCACACGCAAGATCATGGTGATGCATAGCAACGAGAGGGGAGAGTGTTGTCCACGTACCCTCGTAGACCAAAAGCGGAAGCGTTAGCACAACGCGGTTGATGTAGGCGTACGTCTTCACGATCCGACCGATCAAGTATCGAACACACGGCACCTCCGAGTTCAGCACACGTTCAGCCCGATGACATCCCTCGAACTCCGATCCAGCCGAGTGTTGAGGGAGAGTTTCGTCAGCACGACGGCATGGTGACGATGATGATGTTCTACCGACGCAGGGCTTCGCCTAAGCACCGCTACAGTATTATCGAGGTGGACTATGGTGGAGGGGGGCACCGCACACGGCTAAAAGATCAAACAATCAATTGTTGTGTCTAGGGTGCCCCTGCCCCCTTATATAAAGGAGCAAGGGGGGAGGTGCGGCCAGCCAGGAGGAGGCACGCCAGGAGGAGTCCTACTCACACCGGGAGTAGGACTCCCTCCCTTCCTTGTTGGACTAGGAGAGGAGAGGGAAGGAGAGAGGGGGGAAGGAAAAGGGGGGGCACCCCCCCTCCTTGTCCAATTCGAACTTAGGTGGGAGGGGTGCGCGGCTGCCCCTTGGCCGCCTCTCCTCTTCCACCAAATGGGCCCATGAGGCCCAATAGCCTCCGGGGGGTTCCGGTAACCCCCCGGTACTTCGGTATATATCTGATAACCCCCGAAACCATTCCGGTGTCCGAATATAGTCATCCAATATATAATCTTCATGTCTCGATCATTTCGAGACTCCTCGTCATGTCCGTGATCACATCTGGGACTCCGAACAACCTTCGGTACATCAAAACATATAAACTCATAATATAACTGTCATCAAAATGTTAAGTGTGCGGACCCTACGGGTTCGAGAACTATGTAGACATGACCGAGACACGTCTCCGGTCAATAACCAATAGCGGAACCTGGATGCTCATATTGGCTCCCACATATTCTACGAAGATCTTTATCGGTCAGACCGCATAACAACATACATTGTCCCTTGGTCATCGATATGTTACTTGCCCGAGATTCGATCGTCGGTATCTCAATACCTAGTTCAATCTCGTTACCAGCAAGTCTCTTTACTCGTTCCGTAATACATCACTCCCACAACTAACTCATTAGTTGCAATGCTTGCAAGGCTTAAGTGATGTGCATTACCGAGAGGGCCCAGAGATACCTCTCCGACAATCGAAGTGACAAATCCTAATCTCGAAATACGCCAACCCAACAAGTACCTTTGGAGACACCTGTAGAGCACCTTTATAATCACCCAGTTACGTTGTGACGTTTGGTAGCACACAAAGTGTTCCTCCGGTAAACGGGAGTTGCATAATCTCATAGTCATAGGAACATGTATAAGTCATGAAGAAAGCAATAGCAACATACTAAACGATCAAGTGCTAAGCTAACGGAATGGGTCAAGTCAATCACATCATTCTCCTAATGATGTGATCCCGTTAATCAAATGACAACTCATGTCTATGGCTAGGAAACATAAGCATCTTTGATCAACGAGCTAGTCAAGTAGAGGCATACTAGTGACACTCTGTTTTTTCTATGTATTCACACGCGTATTATGTTTCCGGATAATACAATTCTAGCATGAATAATAAACATTTATCATGATATAAGGAAATAAATAATAACTTTATTATTGCCTCTAGGGCATATTTCCTTCAATCTGGTGCCTCCTCACCGAACCGAGGTAGCAGTCTGCGCTTCGGATAACTCTTGACTGGGCGCTTGGGGTTGTATTCTTCGGCTGCCAGGACATCGGTCCATCTGTCAATGAGTAGGTCTTGATCGGCTTGGAGCTGTTGCTGCTGCTTTTTCTTCAGGCTTCTAGCACTGGCTATTAGCTGGCGCTTGAAGCGCTCCTGCTCGAGGGGTGCCTCAGTGTGGCACCCCGATCCGCATGGAGCAGGGGGCCTTCGCACGTCAGCCCAGGATAACACCTGACGCACAATAGGTCCATAATACAGCATTCCAGGTACAAAAATATTCATCAAATACATGCATATGAGACTACATCATTGATGAATACAATTATCTGGCATAGCCCTAAGGCTATTAAATGACAGTGGAAGTCTGATAAAAATGGCGGCGGAAGTCTTGGTTTGGCAGCATAACAACTCTGGCTGGGCTCCACAACTCACAGGACTGGCAAGATTACGGCCTAGCACGACGGATCAAGCGAGCATGGTGTGGCCCCTTTCCCTTAATGGCGAAGGGTGAGCGGTGTGGCCGACCCGAAAGGATATGGTTGCTATTCGCGCCACGGATAACTAGGCGGGGACAGCAGGGTGAGAACGTGTCGGTCCCGACTGCGCCACCTGTTGATTAACAGTGGCCATGCCGTATGCAGGGATGGGTCAAATCCCTTAGGGCCATTACCGGTTAATGGTAGCGGTGATCTAATACTAGGATAACCTATGCCAGCCTGGCTGCTCTGATACCATGCCCTGTGGCACCCCGAACCGCATGGAGCCGGGGCCTTCGCACGTCAGCCCAGGATAACACCTGACGCACGACAGGTCCATAATACAACATTCCAGGTACAAAAATATTCATCAAATACATGTATAGGAGATTACATCATTGATGAATACAATTATCTAGCATAGCCCTAAGGCTATTAAATGACAGCGGAAGTCTGATAAAATGGCGGCGGAAGTCTTGGTTTGGCAACATAACAACTCTGGCTGGGCTCCACAACTCACAGGACTGGCAAGATTATGGCCTAGCACGACAGATCAAGCGAGCAATACGGGTACGACCTACAAAACTGGCATGACACGCCAGGTCAGTACATTGAATGTACTTGCAAGACAACCAAATACATAGCATCCAAACAAGCTGCAGACAAAGCAAGAACCGAGCGCATGCAACACCCTATCTCATATCAATTACTAAACATGGCATGATAAAAATCAACTAAGCATGAACAAAATCATAACATCTACTAACATGGCAATGACATGGCATATCAGAACATGATTATAACATTGTAATAGCAAAACATAGAATTTTATCTCAATCATGGCATAACTTAACATGTCAATCAAAGCATAGCATGGCATCAAGAAACTATGCTGAAAATAAACTACCAATAATATCCAATGCAGACATAGCATGTTAACATTATGCAATCATCTTCTGTTCTATCATGGTTCTTTAAATGCAAATAATGATATATTATTCCAGCAATGCAACCAAACTTGTGCACCAAGTCCCTCGGACTCTCTTATCAACTGTGATCATCTCTGGATCACAAACACACCACCAAAGTGGTCTTTCTCAAGAACAACTCGTGATCCTTACGGCGATCACAACCACGACCAACACTTGGTCTCCAACCGTGATCCTTACGGCGATCACAACCACGACCAATATTTGGCCCGTGATCCTTACAGCGATCACAACCACTTATCTCATCATCAAAATATCGTCGTGACTCCTCACGACTATCTCATAGTTCAAGTTACCATATTCTTGTTATCACATATTTATTTACCAACTTAATTATTTTGGTTTGTCCTCCATTTCGACCAAGACCTGATAGTGGGACCTACTACGAACTGTTGCTATCGATAGACTTTATACACTCTGCAGAGGTAGCACACTGTACCAACACCACGGAACCCATGGCCTCGTCATCCCATTCGGGTGGACCAACGGCATTCCGACGAAACCAACCTACTGCCATGACGCTCTCCCGGCCACTCCGACCCAATCCCCAACGGGCTGGTCCTGGGTGGCCCCGTGTCTACCAAAGACACCCCGATCACCGTCGTGGTCAACTCCCACTCGGGGACTGGTACTAAAAATCTCAAAAACGAGCACACAAGGTTATGTCCGCTTACCTGATCAGGGTAAGCACGCCCATAACCTTCCCTAGTGGGAGGCACCGGCGAGAGGTCACGACAATAGCTCGCATTAAGGCCTCCCATAAGGCAAATGTGGCTGCACTGAAAAAGTTTGGTTTGGCGGCACTATGACTCGATCCCATCGCTGCCGGAGGAGGTTTGTTATTATTAAGTCATTTTATTTCCTTCTCCATCATCATGAACATATTTAACATGAGTGCAACATGCCGCATACAAATGCACGAATAAAATATTGAACTCCTCAATTGCACAACTATAACATAAAGGACACGACAATAGTATATCAACGGTGCATTACAATCCTCATAACAGTTTATAACGATGACATGCAAATAAAGTAGAGTAGTGGCATGGCATTATTAACAATAACATTCTAATTAACATGGCAAAGGTATCATGAAACACAAGCATGCAAGATGGGCCTAAAGAAATAACTGCCGATGAAAACGATATAAAACAACTGCAACTACACACACACACACAAGGTGCAAGCAAAGTCAACATGCAAGTTCGGGGCTCATGATAAGAGGTTGGCTTGCCTGGGGGTCGACAAATACTCCAGGAAGAAGTGTGAAATGATCGCGAAAAGATTTGCCGGAAATAGTTCCTTCTCGGAGGGGGCTGTTTACGGGCAAGGGCAAAAAGGTCATTTTCATGGTGTGAAAATATTATGAAAATGACATCAACGGAACAGGCTCGACGAAATGAAGACGTGGGCTTTGGATTCACCTCATTTGGAGTTGTGGGTAAAAAGATATGACCGTTTAACTATCAGGGACCAATTTGTAAAGAAAATCATTACAAACGGGGCCCTAGCAGAAAAACAGATTGCGTCTTTCTTAGAAATACGCTTTCCAGAAAGGAAAGCACATTCTAACCCAAAGAAGAGGAAGAATACACTTTCGGTGATTGAAAGCGCATTATCCAGCAATACGCTTTCGCGTGGGGAAAACGACTTCGCGCCTGGGGCGCGTCCACTTATCCAACGTGGCGCTCCCCGTCTCGCCGACAGGTGGGGCCCAGAGGCAGGGTCAACGCGGGCGGGGCCCGCCTGGCCTTCTTCTTCCTCACGCTCGGGGTCGAGCGAGGCAGCGGGAGGGGATCGCCCCGACGGCGATCGCCGGCGCGTCCGACCACCTCTCGCGACGGCCGACCTACCCACGAGCTCAGGAGAATGAGGCGCATCTCCTGGTGGGCTCGGTTGCCGGAGAGGAGCACGGGAGAAGAAGCAGCAGGGCACGCGGCGGAGAGGGGCTTCGGGCTCTGGTGGGCATGGGGTTCTGGTGGGGGAAGCGGAGGGGCGGCGAGCCAGGGAGGATCGATGGGGAGTGGCGCGTCCATCCATGGGCTCAGACTGGGCAGGGGACGGCCTGAGAGAGAGAATGGCCGAGGGGGATCGACGGCAGCCATTCGGCCATGGAGGGGGATGTGGAGCTCCGAGGCGAGTGGGGAGGCTTTGAGAGGCGTTGTGGCTGCGGAAGAGCTCGAGGGCTCTACTTATAGCCGCGGGAGAGCTCGGGAAGGGGGGCGAGGTGGCACGCGGCGTACGACGTGTCCGTGCGCCGGCGAAGGCGCAGGCGCGGCAAAGGCTCACGGGGAGGCACGGGAAGGCGACGAGGTGGATCAAGACGAACGCCAGAGGGTCACGGAGACGAGGAAGGCGTGCGGACGAACGGAGGAAGAAGACATCGGCGAGGAAGACGACGATGCATAGGAGCGCACTATTCCGGTCATTGGCACGGCTCTCCGGAGAAGAAAACGAAGGGGGGCAGCGGTCCAGAGGGAAGACGACGACGAGGGGGGGCTACTGGACATTAATGGCGAGGCCAGAGGCGGTCGGGGCAGCGATGCCGACGACCACAGTGGCTAGACCACCGTTTTGGCTGGTTACACGCGTGGTCACCACTGGCATGGCACGCTCTGGGTTTTTAACTGATGTAAATTCATGTCTACCGCGTAGTCCTTCCAGCGTGGAGTGTTACCATGGTGAAAGATCGGGCAGAGACAAATGGAGATGAGTGAAACAAGCTCCACAAGTTTGTTGTTGCAAACTTGGCAACATCCTAGAGATTAAACCAGAGAGGGTAAATGGTAAACTTGATGTCCGGGAGGCTTGGGGTAGAAAGGACTACGGTCCTGGGAGTTTTGAGGTAAAATGGACAACTATTTACCATAGTTGCTGTACAACCACCAAAACTGACACAGAAACTTAATCATGATGAAACACTCACTATGACTGATGGATTGGGCTATAACTTGGCAAAGCCTGATGATTTGAACATACCATGATGCTGTAAAAAGTTCATACCAAATGGACTCACCAAAATGGTACTTCCTTCACAGCTATCATTTTTGTCCAAAAACTTCAAAAACATCCTCAGGGCAATTGGTCAAGTGAAATGAGCCACAATCTTGTGGAGATAGGTTATATGAGTAGGAGAAGGCCTGGAAAAATTATCAGCCATAATGGAGCAAGATAAAATACACTTGCTTCACAAACTGAAAATTTGGACAGAAAACAAGAATTGCTCCTGTGCTCACATAGTTCAATGAAATGAACTTAATTTGTGTGGAGGATAATGATTTGAGATACTTGAGAGGATTGAAAAGTTTCATCCCATTTGGAAACACTATGAAGGTACTTCCTTCACAAACTTGTGTTCTGGTCAGAAACTTCGAAAAATTGCACAGGAAGCTAGGGTGAATGGATTGAGCTCATCTTTGGTATCCATGGGTTATTTAACAAAGTTAAACACCCTGCCAAATTTCAGCTCAATTGGACTTAGCAATAAAGCACTTCCTTTGCAAAATTTCAGAGAAGGCAGAAACTTGCATTGGATCATGTGCCAAATTTTGAACTGTGGAATCATGATATTAGGATGGAACTAGTGATTATATAGCAAGGACAAGCTCCACAATTTATGTGGGAATTTTCTCTGCTATAAAAATAGTAGTTCCTTTGGAAATTGGCAGAAATGCAATATTGGCATTAAATAGGAAAAGGCAATTTTCCTTATTTAATTATGGACAATATACTTGCCAGAGCTTGGATTAGGCATAAGCATCAACTCCACCAATTCTCATGATTTTAGGAGATGGCTAGATATGCCTTTGGATTTTATTCCTCGGAAAGGCAAGAAAAGGAATAAATCATAATTCAAAAATATTGCATTGGACTTAGCAATATTTTTGCATATCCAAGGTTAAGAAAGATAGGATGATCTCTGGGATCAATTGGGAGGATCAACAGAACAAGTAAAATGGTGGCTCCTTTGTAATCACAAGGGCATATCCAAATTCCAAAAATTTGGAATTAGGGTTTAAGAGGAATTGAGCTGATGCAAATGAGGTCTTGCCCACTGAAAAAGACATGAGTAGGATTTTGAAAGGTTGGAAATGACAAAATTTTCTCAGGGTCATCCAGCAAACTCAGGAGAAAATTTTGAAAATGAGTGCCAGGAGAGAATAACAGCACAAAAATTGATAACCCAATTTTGGGGCTGTTACAACTCTTCCCCCTTAAAAAGAAATCTCGTCCTCGAGATTCCTAGGGTTACAGCACAAACGAAAGAATAACAACTCCGGAGAAAACCTCGGGGTTAATTCTTAACCCTTTGGTTAAATTCAAATGAGTTGGGGGCACCGAGAAAAAAAATTCGCGGATTCCTCCATGAAACGTAGGTGTCGAGGTAGAATCAAGGGTGAAACCTGTATCGGGGTAGATGTACTGGATTGAGTGAAATAAAATTGGCAGTGTTTCTCCGGAAATGAAATCAGGAAAAAGAATTAGAGACGAGGAATTTCCAAGCGGAAATGCCTCTGCGGGGTTTCTAGAGTTGGAAATCCGGCACACGGCGTATGCACAGATAGATAGGGATATGTGACTTTGCATTTCCCCGAGTACTGCCCAAATGTACCCGTGGGTGAACCGGGTATGCGTGCAGTATGCAGAAAAGTCTAAACTAGCAAACAGACAGAGGCAATAAACATGCAACGGAAAACACACCAGGCAAAATCATTCTACTGTGTTTTAATGCTAGTGGGTATATGTACTCCTGGTATACATATACCTACACCAGCGCGCATTTTATTATAGACTCGGGATGAGTCAGGGTTAATTTAGTGTATGTGATCTACTAATTAAAATCTTGTTAGCAACACAGTGTCAACCCTGTCAAACATTTCTGCTTGACAGAGAGACAAGCAAAAACAACACAAAACAAAAGCACAAAAGCATACATAGAACACAGCATATGGACTACAACAGTACCAGCAGACAACAGAACACGAACGCGCTACGCGCTAAACGAAGCAACTCATCTAGGGATACATAGTTCTACCCTCATATCGAGGATGAACCGACAGACTGATCATCTTACTGCTTGACTGAGGTCATGCAGAGGATTTGCCTTGCTGGGGCTCTCCGGGAGGACGAAGACTGAGCCAATCTCCATCTTCATCATCCGACACTACTATGGGTTGGGGTTCGGCTGCTGGGTGTGTGGCTGAAATTGATCCAAGCAAATGCTGCTGGTGGATCTGTAAAAGAGCCTTGTCGAGGGTGACGATGTTGGGTCTAGGCCACAACACGGGTTGAGAGGACAGCACTGGTTCGGATGGCGTTGGACAAATGACTTGAGATGCGAATTTACGAGCCTCACGGTAAGCTTCCTTGACGACTCGCACCGCATCGTTGTCCAGAGTTCGAAACTCGGCAAGCATCTAGGAAACCATCATCCCCTGGGCGGTAATATACTGCACCAGGCGAGCGATTGCGGGGTCATCTCCTTGGCTAGCGGGAGAAGGCTGCATTCCTACCTCTGTCACAATGGGGTAGAAGCAGAAATCACGCCTTGCTGCCATATGCGGGTATCTGGTTCGGAGGTGAAGCATAGCCTCCACAGCAGCGGCCTGAATGGCTAAATCAGAGGTAGGCATAGCTCTACCCTGAAAAACCAACGGCTGGCCATCCGCTGCTAGGCTGATGCACACTCTTGCATCGAAGCGATGAAGGTGAGGGACGGGTGATGATTGGAACACCAGGTAATCGGGGCTAGCCTTACAGCCAAAGGCTTTGGTGAGCATCTCAGCAAGAAGGGGTGGAAAGCCGGGGTGGTTGACGGCACCGGTGCGGCTGTGAAACTTGGGAGCTTTGAAGGTGCCAGTCATGGCTGGAGTGCTACTAGCTAGGCTTCTCTACAGGGACATGGTTGACTGAGGGGTGAGCGATATGGCGAGCGGAAAGGGGGCTTTTATAGGCAGCTATGCGAGACATGCCCGCATGGTGTGGCCCCCTTCCCTTAATGGCGAAGGGTGAGCGGTGTGGCCGACCCGAAAGGATATGGTTGCTATTCGCGCCACGGATAACTAGGCGGGGACAGCAGGGTGAGAACGTGTCGGTCCCAACTGCGCCACCTGTTGATTAACAGTGGCCATGCCGTATGCAGGGATGGGTCAAATCGATTAGGGCCATTACCGGTTAATGGTAGCGGTGATCTAATACTAGGATAACCTATGCCAGCCTGGCTGCTCTGATACCATGCCCTGTGGCACCCCGAACCGCATGGAGCAGGGGGCCTTCGCACGTCAGCCCAGGATAACACCTGACGCACGACAGGTCCATAATACAACATTCCAGGTACAAAAATATTCATCAAATACATGTATATGAGATTACATCATTGATGAATACAATTATCTAGCATAGCCCTAAGGCTATTAAATGACAGCGGAAGTCTGATAAAAATGGCGGCGAAAGTCTTGGTTTGGCAACATAACAACTCTGGCTGGGCTCCACAACTCACAGGACTGGCAAGATTATGGCCTAGCACGACAGATCAAGCGAGCAATATGGGTACGACCTACAAAACTGGCATGACACGCCAGGTCAGTACATTGAATGTACTTGCAAGACAACCAAATACATAGCATCCAAACAAGCTGTAGACAAAGCAAGAACCGAGCGCATGCAACACCCTATCTCATATCAATTACTAAACATGGCATGATAAAAATCAACTAAGCATGAACAAAATCATAACATCTACTAACATGGCAATGACATGGCATATCAGAACATGATTATAACATTGTAATAGCAAAACATAGAATTTTATCTCAATCATGGCATAACTTAACATGTCAATCAAAGCATAGCATGGCATCAAGAAACTATGCTGAAAATAAACTAAAAATAATATCCAATGCAGACATAGCATGTTAACATTATGCAATCATCTTCTATTCTATCATGGTTCTTTAAATGCAAATAATGATATATTATTCCAGCAATGCAACCAAACTTGTGCACCAAGTCCCTCGGACTCTCTTATCAACTTTGATCATCTCTGGATCACAAACACACCACCAAAGTGGTCTTTCTCAAGAACAACTCGTGATCCTTACGGCGATCACAACCACGACCAACACTTGGTCTCCAACCGTGATCCTTACGGCGATCACAACCACAACCAATATTTGGCCCGTGATCCTTACGGCGATCACAACCACTTATCTCATCATCAAAATATCGTCGTGACTCCTCACGACTATCTCATAGTTCAAGTTACCATATTCTTGTTATCACATATTTATTTACCAACTTAATTATTTCGGTTTGTCCTCCATTTCGACCAAGACCTGATAGTGGGACCTACTACGAACTGTTGCTATCGATAGACTTTATACACTCTGCAGAGGTAGCACACTGTACCCACACCACGGAACCCATGGCCTCGTCATCCCATTCGGGTGGACCAACGGCATTCCGACGAAACCAACCTACTGCCATGACGCTCTCCCGGCCACTCCGACCCAATCCCCAACGGGCTGGTCCTGGGTGGCCCCGTGTCTACCAAAGACACCCCGACCACCGTCGTGGTCAACTCCCACTCGGGGACACTCCTACTCGGGGACTGGTACCAAAAATCTCAAAAACGAGCACACAAGGTTATGTCCGCTTACCTGATCAGGGTAAGCACGCCCATAACCTTCCGTAGCGGGAGGCACCGGCGAGAGGTCACGACAATAGCTCGCATTAAGGCCTCCCATAAGGCAAATGTGGCTGCACTAAAAAATTCGGTTTGGCGGCACTATGACTCGATCCCATCGATGCCGGAGGAGGTTTGTTATTATTAAGTCATTTTATTTCCTTCTCCATCATCACGAACATATTTAACATGAGTGCAACATGCTGCATACAAATGCACGAACAAAATATTGAACTCCTCAAGTGCACAACTATAACATAAAGGACACGACAATAGTATATCAACGGTGCATTACAATCCTCATAACAGTTTATAACGATGACATGCAAATAAAGTAGAGTAGTGGCATGACATTATTAATAATAACATTCTAATTAACATGGCAAAGGTATCATGAAACACAAGCATGCAAGATAGGCATAAAGAAATAACTGCCGATGAAAACGATATAAAACAACTGCAACTACACACACACACAAGGTGCAAGCAAAGTCAACATGCAAGTTCGGGGCTCATGATAAGAGGTTGGCTTGCCTGGGGGTCGACAAATACTCTGGGAAGAAGTGCGAAATGATCGCGAAAAGATTTGCCGGAAACAGTTCCTTCTCGAAGGGGGCTGTTTACGGGCAAGGGCAAAAAGGTCACTTTCACTTTGTGAAAATATTATGAAAATGACATCAACGGAACGGGCTCAACGAAACGAAGACGTGGGCTTTGGATTCACCTCATTTGGAGTTGTGGGTAAAAAGATATGACCGTTTAACTATCAGGGACCAATCTGTAAAGAAAATCATTACAAACGGGGCCCTAGCAGAAAAACAGATCGCGTCTTTCTGAGAAATACGCTTTCCAGAATGGAAAGAGCATTCTAACCCAAAGAAGAGGAAGAATACGCTTTCGGTGATTGAAAGCGCATTATCCAGCAATGCGCTTTCGTGTGGGGAAAACGACTTCGCGCCTCGGGCGCGTCCACTTATCCAACGTGGCGCTCCCCGTCTCGCCGACAGGTGGGGCCCAGAGGCAGGGTCAACGCGGGCGGGGCCCGCCTAGCCTTCTTCTTCCTCACGCTCGGGGTCGAGCGAGGCAGCGGGAGGGGATCGCCCCGACGGCGATCGCCGGCGCGTCCGGCCACCTCTCGCGACGGCCGACCTACCCACAAGCTCAGGAGAAAGAGGCGCATCTCCTGGTGGGCTCGGTTGCCGACGAGGAGCGCGGGAGAAGAAGTAGCAGGGCACGCGACGGAGAGGGGCTTCGGGCTCTGGTGGGCATGGGGTTCTGGTGGGGGAAGCGGAGGGGCGGTAAGCCAGGGAGGATCGACGGGGAGTGGCGCGTCCATCCATGGGCTCAGACTGGGCAGGGGACGGCCGGAGAGAGAGAATGGCCGAGGGGGATCGGCGGCGGCCATTCGGCCATGGAGGGGGATGTGGAGCTCCGAGGTGAGTGGGGAGGCTTTGAGAGGCGTTGTGGCTGCGGAAGAGCTCGAGGGCTCTACTTATAGCCGCGGGAGAGCTCGGGAAGGGGGGCGAGGTGGCACGCGGCGTGCGACGTGTCTGTGCGCCGGCGAGGGCGCATGTGCGGCCAAGGCTCATGGGGAGGCACGGGAAGGCGACGAGGGGGATCAAGATGAACGCCAGAGGGTCACGGAGACGAGGAAGGCGTGCGGACAAACGGAGGAAGAAGACATCGGCGAGGAAGACGACGATGCATAGGAGCGCACTATTCCGGTCGTTGGCACGGCTCTCCGGAGAAGAAAACGAAGGGGGGCAGCGGTCCAGAGGGAAGACGACGACGAGGGGGGCTACTGGACATTAATGGCGAGGCCAGAGGCGGTCGGGGCAGCGATGCCGACGACCACAGTGGTTAGACCACCGTTTTGGCTGGTTACATGGGTTATTTAACTTAGAAAACTTAGAAAAATTGCATAGGGAGCTAGGGTGAATGGATTGAGCTCATCTTTGGTATCCATGGGTTATTTAACAATGTTAAACACCCTGCCAAATTTCAGCTCAATTGGACTTAGCAATAAAGCACTTCCTTTGCAAAATTTCAGAGAAGGCAGAAACTTGCATTGGATCATGTGCCAAATTTTGAACTGTGGAATCATGATATTAGGATGGAACTAGTGATTATATAGCAAGGACAAGCTCCACAATTTTTGTGGGAATTTTTCTGCCATAAAAATAGTAGTTCCTTTGGAAATTGGCAGAAATGCAATATTGGCATTAAATAGGAAAAGGCAATTTTCCTTATTTAATTATGGCCAATATACTTGTCAGAGCTTGGATTAGGCATAAGCATCAACTCCACCAATTCTCATGAATTTAGGAGATGGCTAGATATGCCTTTGGATTTTATTCCTCAGAAAGGCAAGAAAAGGAATAAATCATAATTCAAAAATATTGCATTGGACTTAGCAATATTTTTGCATATCCAAGGTTAAGAAAGATAGGATGATCTCTGGGATCAATTGGGAGGATCAACAGAACAAGGAAAATGGTGGCTCCTTTGTAATCACAAGGGCATATCCAAATTCCAAAAATTTGGAATTAGGGTTTAAGAGGAATTGAGCTGATGCAAATGAGGTCTTGCCCACTGAAAAAGACATGAGCGGGATTTCGAAAGGTTGGAAATGACAAAAATTTCTCAGGGTCATCCAGCAAACTCAGGAGAAAATTTTGAAAATGAGTGCCAGGAGAGAATAACAGCACAAAAATTGATAACCCAATTTTGGGGCTGTTACACTCAGGCACGATGAAATCCTCGCTGCCGAGGCTCTCCTCATCCTCGGAGGTTGGACGATAACGATCGTCATCTGGGTCATTGGGCATGGCCTGTTTATCAGGGTTAACTTGCCCGTTGTCTTGTTCCTCCTGTTCGGATTCTGCTCCAACAGGGTCTTCATTGTTTTCGGCGTCGCCCGGAGTACTATTTTCTCCGGTGCCAGTGTTGCCATCTTTTGAGCGACGAGGCTTAGAACGGCGTTTAGGGCGCTGGTGCTTGGACTGTGTCTCAGAAGGTTTGTTCACAACTGGATCTTCTTTGTCATCGTCGCTAGCTTTTTTAGGCGTGTCAACCATGTACACATCGTACGAAAGGTGGCCGTCCAACGTCCAGTGAATCGCGGGTCTTGGCCTTGCTCCTTGTCGGCATCGTCGTCCATAGCATCAATGTCTTCGGAGCCATAATCAAGCACGTCGGTTAAGTCATCGACAGTGGCTATGAAGTGGGTGGTGGGTGGAAGCAAAATCCCCCATCGTTAGCCTCTAGCTCGAACCGAACATAGTTCGGCTGTGAGTCCTTCTCCAAGGACAAATTCTTTAAAGAGCTTATCACATTGCCCAAAGGTGAGTGCTGGAAGATGTCTGCGGCGCTGAATTCGAAAATCGATAACCGATCCAGCTCGGTGTCCGCATGCGTACATGGTCCGGAACTTATAGCCGGAGACGAGTCCGGAGTTAAGTTGACGCAAATATTGCAAGGTGTCGAGTCTGTGTGCGGCTCCAACGCCGCGGACTCTATGGCCTCGGATGGCACGATCTGCTCTGGTTCTAAGGCCGTTGCAGCAACAGGAACCATCTCCTGGATGTGATCCGATGACAGATTTAGGTCATGTTCATCGGAGCGAGGGGGAGCAATCGCCGCGGTCTCGAATCCATTGAAGATCAAGTCTCCACGGATATCCGCAACATAGTTCAAGCTTCCAAATCTGACCTGGTGGCCAGGGGCGTAGCTATCGATCTGCTCCAGATGGCCAAGCGAGTTGGCACATAGTACGAAGCCGCCGAATACGAAAATTTGTCCAGGGAGAAAGGTTTCTCCTTGGACAGCGTCACTATAGACAATCGGAGGGGCCATCGAACCTTTCGTCGACGACACAGTGGAACTCTCAATGAAAGCACCAATGTCGGTGTCAAAACTGGCGGATCTCGTGTAGGGGGTCCCGAACTATGCGTCTAGGATTGATGGTTACAGGAGACGGGGGACACGATGCTTACCCAGGTTCGGCCCCTCTCTATGGAGGTAATACCCTACTTCCTGCTTGATTGATCTTGATGAATATGAGTGTTACAAAAGTTGATCTACACGAGATCGTAATGGCTAAACCCTAGAAGTCTAGCATGTATGACTATGGTAATGAGTATCTCCTATCCGGACTACGCCCTCCGGTTTATATAGACACCAGAGGGATCTTGGGTTACATAGAGTTGGTTACATAAGAAGGAATCTTCATAGCTGATCGCCAAGCTTGCCTTCCACGCCAAGGAGAGTCCTATCCGGACACGAGTATAGTCTTCGGTCTTCATGTCTTCACAGCCCATCAGTCCGGCCCATGGATAACAGGCCGGACGCCCGAGGACCCCTTAGTCCAGAACTCCCTCAGCTGTACACCCTGGTGGATAAGTGTGCTCGGGTGGAAGAGGGGAGGCGACTCCCCGGAGAAGAGGATGGCATCGACATCGACTCAGAGGATGATGACGAGACCACCAATCAGAAGAAGAAGAAGAACAAGAACAAGAACAAGAAGCGCAAGGATAAGGTAGTGTTGACTGTTGAGGGATCGGGCGCACCTAGTACTGGCAAGAAGGCCAAGGTCGAAGCTCCCGGCAAGTAAGTTGCCGCGTGCACTGACTGTCGGGAAGCTGCGGCTGCCGAGAAGGCTGGAAAAGCTGATGGCTCGTACTACAAGATCCATCGGACCAAGGGCCACGATCTCTAGGAGTGTCATCAGGTTGAGCAGCCTGTCAAAAAGTAGAGGGTTGAATATGAAAAGCGAGATAAGGAGAAAGGTCAAGATGGCGCTGGCGGGAAGGGCCGAAGTGGCGGAGCAAGCCGCCCCGGCAAGGCTCCTTGGAATCAAGGGAAACCCGCCAGAGGTCGTGAGAAGGAGGATTGCAATGATGACAGTGATGGAGGAGAGGAAGAGGAAACCAGCGAGCAGGAGTTCCACAAAGCCACTGACGCCCTGTGCATTGACGGGGGTGCATCTCCGCACCCCTCTCACCGCCAACTTAAACAGTGGGTGCGTGAGGTCAATGCTGTGGAGCCAGCGGCAGATTCTCGGAAGCCGCTCAAGTGGTCCCGCACGCCCATCATGTTTGACGAAGAGGATCACCCTGACCACACCACAGCAGTAGGGTGCTTGCCGTTGTTGGTCTCGCCAACAATCCGCAACCTCAAAGTCTCAAAGATGTTGGTTGACAGCGGGGCTGGGTTGAATCTGATCTCTCCAAAGGTCATCAGCAAACTTCAGATTGTAGAGGAAGAGCTTGAGGTTACTGGCACTTCTCAAGGAATTAACCCCGGCAGGAGTCGTCCTAAGGGGAAGATTACGTTACCGATAACATTCGGGGGAGAGTTAAACTACCGGACTGAGAAGATCGTATTTGATGTGGTTGACCTCCCCCTACCGTACAATGGGATCCTTGGTCGACCAGCTCTGGCCAAGTTCATGGCAGCAACCCACTATGCCTACAACACCTTGAAGGTGCCAGGACCGATAGGCGTCATTTCCATTCCATCAGATAAGAAGAATGCAATCATTTGTGTGGATAAGATGTACCGGGAAGTAGTCGCGGCAGAGGCCACAGAAGCCAGCATTCCCGCCAAGGAAAGCAAGAAGAAAGGGAAAAACAGCAAGAATGTGAGCAAGGAATCCGGGAAGCGTACCTCCTCGGAGCACGCTGCGCCCGTTGATGACTTGCCAGAAAGTTCTAATAGCAAGAGATCCAAGGCTGTTGTACCTACTGTGAAGAAGGTCCTGGCAGGGTTGGCTGGCACTGATGGTACCTTTACTATTAGTGCCACCCTCGATGACAAATAGGAAAGCGCGCTTGTTTCCTTCCTGCGGGTGAATATCAATGTGTTTGCCTGGCAACCATTTGATATCCCCGGTGTTCCCAGGGAGGTAATCGAGCACCACCTTGTTGTCTGCCCACATGCCCGACCTGTCAAGCAGAAGGTCCAGAAGCAAGCTTTGGAACGGCAACAGTTCATTGCCGAGGAGATCAAAAAGCTTGAGGCAGCTAATTTAGTCAGAGGAGTGTTGTATCCAACATGGTTAGCAAATCCTGTGGTGGTACGCAAAGCTAATGGGAAATGGAGGCTTTGCATAGATTTTACGAATCTGAACAAGGCATGCCTGAAGGACCCATTTCCCTTGCCGCGCATCGATCAGATTGTGGATTCCACTTTCGGGTGTGATCTGCTTTCTTTCCTGGATGTATACTCTGGATACCATCAGATCTTTATGTCCAAGGAGGACGAGGAGAAGACAACGTTCATCACTCCATGTAGCACGTACTGCTTTGTGCGTATGCCCTTTGGATTGAAAAGCGCTGGATCCACCTTTGCAAGGGCAGTTCAGATTTGCTTGAGTCTCAGCTGCATAGAAACATTGAATCTTACATGGACGATATTGTGATCAAGACCAAGGACAGATCAACCCTCATCCCAGATTTTGAAGAGACCTTTGCTAATATGCGCAAGATCAACTTGAAGCTAAACCCAGAGAAGTGTGTATTTGGTGTTCCTTCCGACAAGCTACTGGGTTTCTTTGTGTCCTATCGAGGGATAGAGGCCAACCCCGACAAGATCAAGGCTATCGAGAAGATTCAAGCACCTAAGACAGTTAAGTACATGAGGCGTTTGACTGGATGTGTTACCGTGCTTAGCAGGTTCATTTCCAAGTCTGCTGAGCGTGCCTTGCCATTCTTCAAAATTTTGAAGAAGGCGGGACCTGTGGAGTGCACCCCAGAGGCAGATGTTGCGCTACAAGATTTGAAGACCTATCTTTCCTCTGTGCCCACTTTGGTTGCTCCCAAACCACGAGACTCGTTGCTGCTATATTTAGCAACAACCAATCAAATGGTTAGTGCAGCACTAATGGCACAGCAGGAAGTGGATGAAGCGGCGGCCACAGCCACTGTCCCTTCCGGGGAGGAAAGCGAATGCATCCTGCCAAGGGCAGATACAGTTCAGGACAGAGAAGAGCAAAGCAGCGGAGACAGTCCCAAAGTTGCGGCAAGTAAGAAAGTGGTGCAGCACCCAGTGTACTTTGTCATCACCCTGTTGTAGGGGGCTAGATCAAGGTACTTTGGCATGCAAAAGTTGATCTTTGGCCTCATCATGGAATCAAGGAAACTGCGCCACTATTTCCAAGCCCACGAGATCACGGTTGTCACCCGCTTTCCCCTGAAACGCATACTCAGAAACCCCGAGGCCACCGGGAGGATAGTGGAGTGGGCTTTGGAGTTGTCCAGTTTTAGCCTGAAGTTTGAGAGCACGGCAACCATTCAAAGTAGAGCACTAGCAGAATTTATCACAGAATGGACACCAGCTCCTGATGAAGAAGTGTTGGAGAGACTGGTCCCCGTCAAGGAAGCACCCCAAGAACTGATCAGGTATTTCGATGGTGCCTTCTCCCTACAAGGTGCAGGGGCTGGCGTACTTCTCATTGCTCCCACTAGCACTACAAAAAAAATACACTTCCGTGATGATACGTGTTTGTCACAGTAGGTCGCGTTTTCTGTCATGCATGTACATCCATGACAAATTTATGACAGAATCAAGATAGTCATACCTGTGATGTCGTAGAAGTGTTCCATGACATTGCCAAAATTATCATCACGGAAGTGTCCACTTCCATGACGATAAATCGCGCGTCACAGAAGTGCTTTCGTCAAGGGTGACCGACACGTGGCATCCACCGTAATGGAACGCCGTTAGCTATCGGGTCGGATTTTGGATCCGATAACCCGTTAACAGCCACGACCAATGCCGATTTTCCACGTGTAAAATTCTCATCGGCTGACGGACCGACATGTGGACCGGCCCAAAAGTGGCCCGCAAAGTTTAAATGGGCCGGCCCAACCTAAGGCCCATAAGATTTAGCGGATCATAATGGGCCAGCCCAGCTAAAGGCCCACAAAATTTAGCGGACCATAATGTGCCGGCCCAGCTAAAGGCCCATACGGTTTTGCAGACCATAATGGGCCGGCCCAGCTAAAGGCCCACAAGATTTTGCGGACCACAATGGGCCGGCCCAGCTAAAGGCCCACAAGATTCTGCAGACCATAATGGGCTGGCCCAGCTAAAGGCCCAACATTCTCTGTCAAATCGGCCCGTCAACGGCCTGTCCTAAACTTGTCATCAACAGGGCCCATGGTCAATTCTGGCCCGTTAACAGTCCGCTAAGTAATTGGGCCGAATTACGGCCCGGTGTATTTCCGGCCTGTTAAAGGTCCGGCTTCATTTGGGCCCATTTACAGGCCATCAAAACTTTCGGCCCATAAACGACCGTGAAGGATTTGGGTCATATTCGGCCATGTCTGACATTCGGCCTGTTAGAGGCCCACTATAGCTTTGGGCCACTTTCGGCCTGTTTTCATTTTCGGCCTGTTAACGCCGGACGTAAACCATGGGCCATATGTGGCCCAACGTCATATCGGGCCCATTAATGGCCCATATAAAAATGACGATAATCTAGCCTGACCGAAGTTCCGGCCTGTTAAAGGCCCGTGTATTTGGTCGGCGCATTTACGGCCGGTCCGAATTTCGGCCTGTCAAAGATCCGCATAGTAAATGGGCCACCATTTCGGCCTGCTAAGTCCAGTGCGTTATTTGGCACAATTAGGGCCCAATCTCACTTTCGGTCTATTAAAGGCCCATGTTTTTTATGGGCTCGAGATATTTACACCTGTAAACGGCCTATTTTTACTAAGGGCCCAAATTATGTTTAGGCCTGTTAAAGGCCCACTATGGGCACATGCCTACCAGAAAAATATGAAAGCTTATGCTGATTTAGGCCCAGATATTTTTAGTGGGCTACATGCCAATTTTGGCCCGTAATCGTTTTTAGCCCAATTGGAATGGGCCCAACGAATGTTGGCATGTTGGGCTCCTACGAAGCTTTCGGCCGAATACATTACTAAGATAAACCTACACTATACAAAAATAGCGTCGTAATTACTGCAGCCTGAGGCAGCATCATAAATGTTGTATCACAACAAAATAAATTCCAACCATACAACAAAAGGCCTGTTGGCATAAAGTTTACAGTACTTCCAGATAAAAGCACCATCAGATGTATAGAAGCACAGATCATTTGACCTGAGTGCTAATGTTTCAGGCTGTAGAATCTGATGGAGCAGCACGATCTCCACCTTTTTCCGCCATTGCTCTTGAACAACGAAGCGAATGTCTGATAGTCTGGTTTCAAAACCATTCATATCTTGACGACATTTCTCAACCACTATTATTGTTTCCGAAACAACGTCCATTAGGGATTGGGCTTGTGTCTGGAGCACAGATATATCACTCTGTCTAGCAGGAAGATTTTGTTCAGTAGGCGATTTGGACGAGGTTACCTTGACAACCAACCCAGAATTACGCAGGAAGGTGCTTTTTGCACTGTTAGTGGAGAGATACTGACGGACTGCAGCAAGAGGTGACAATGTGCCTGTAGTAGCCTCGTCACCTTCAGGTGGTTGTGGCTGTTCAATCATTTGTTCCATAGCTTCCTGAAAGTTTGAACTTGTAGATTAGTGTACCAGATAAGTTACTAATGAGAAAAAAACAAACAAAGTAGGTTAAACGTTTATACATAACTTATTTTGGTGAACTACTGTAATACATTAGCATGTATTGTAGTGCCAACTACATAATAAAATCACTTTCGGAACATATGTCCATGTAGCATGCCTACTGTATTGTCTATTTCCTCACATTTGTTGACATCTAAGGATAAAGAGACATGGTTTAAAGTAGGATGAACATAGTATGACATCATTCATATCATGGGCAAACAGATATAAAACAAATAGGCTATTTTATCATTGTGTGCGCACGTGAACATAACAACTAGATTACAGATCAAGACCAAAAGAATATCCTTCATCTCTTTTAAACCATGTAAGGTGAAATGATACGTTAAGACAACTGTGAATAAAAGTGAACAGAGTAACTGACATTGGCTGCAAACCAAGTAGTTAAATGAACACATCACAGTACCAATCAGTTCAAGGCAGGAGGAGTAAGGACTTACAACAGCGGCTTGAACTGGTGTGCTCATGCCCTTCATCTTGCTGGTGTGGAAATCCTTGAAGATTTGCACTGCATTCGGTTCAGGTTCTTTTTGGTCCGCGCGGGCTTTCCTCTGTATTTGGAACAAGTCAATATAGATACGATAATATGGCACACAAAAAAGAAGGAAGTAGCAGCTATTTACAAGAGCCTCGCAGTGTGCAATATAGCTACGAGATCCTGTTGTCTGTTGGAATTTCACTTTAGAACGGTTGGTTTTGTTCTTCAAACAGTTAGCCTAGAAGAAGATACACTTGTAAGGCACATACATAAATACAAGTTCAATATGTGGTCTGATCAAATACATATAGCCTACCTGATACTTTGGATCAGACCAGTGTTTAACGAGGGTTGTCCAGTCTTCATCTGTAATATATTCCACTAGAGATGTTTGGGCGATTTCATTGTTAGCGTTGCCTTCAAAGTGAGATTTTCTAAGGTGGTACCGATACTGTCGCAGAGCAGACTGAAAAACATGAGTGCATGCTTGTTTAGTTGCATCATCTTTCGGATCCAACTTGAACCTCATCTGTTGAAAAAAGAATGTGAGTCTTATTAGGAGGAAGCTAGAAAGTATGGGACAGAGCAAGACAATATTACTAATTGCGATGAATAACATTACTTATGGACAAATGGTCAAGGAAGGTGTTAAACTGGGTATTGTCTTTCTCATTCCTGTACTGGATCCACGTTGGGAGGATACGTGCATGACACCTAACGGCAACGGCTGCCTCTGATACTAACTTGGCTGACTCTGTAGCATCACGTGGCCTTTTTAAACCTGCCTCAAAATGGATCTCCATTCTTCCTCCTTTAGATTTTGTTAATCTGTCAAGCATTATCCCTGATGTCTGTTTCCGCTTGCGCCGTGGTGCTAGTTCAACAACGAATATGGAAAGTGTTAGTGTACATCAAACTGTGAGAGTACATATAAAGGAGCATGCAACTGCAACTTGACTCAGTCAGGTACCATCTTGGTGTTGATGCTCATTAGGTTCATCTGATCTTGCCAAGTCCTGTTGTGTCAGCAGTGCTTCGGAAGTAGTGTTAGGTGTGAAGGCAGCTTGGGAACTGGCCAGTTCTGGAGCAAACGAACGAGTAACTGGTTGAGATGTTGGTACAGTTGAAGCGGATGCTGCAGCTGGTGGAGCAGGTGACACTGTGTTTGTAGATTTAGCCGGTGGACTTGGACCTTCTACTGCACTATAAGTACCAGCAGAATCTCGATGGCAGAACCTTTTCCGTTTCACCCGACGAGTAACAGCACTCCCTACTATATTATTTTCCTTGCTCTTTTTTGACTTTGCCATGTCAAGCTGTACCCACAACACAAAAGAATAAAATCACTCTTCAGAACTCATTGATGCATGATACAGACAAGCAATACTTTGATGTAAGACAACCGTATGAGGATGGAATATGTAAGAAAAACAGGACGGCATGACATATTCACAGCTACGATGTGCAAACTAAGCAGAAGGATTTTCAAGAAAATAGAAGTAATGCAAGCTAGACACCATATGAAAGATGCAACCAATATTACTCTGCCAAGTTAAAAGTGTCTTGTCATAAGTGGCAATTCGAAAAATTAGAAGCAGTACAACGTAGAAATCAATGCAAGATGCAACCACTATCAAACTGCCATGTTAAAAGCATCCAATCATGAGTGACTGATGCGGGATACACAACAGCAGTACTTTGATGTAAGAACATGGTATGATAAATAGATGTAGTGTATTCTAGACACAGAAAGCCATGTCATATGCACATGTATAACGTATGAACTCAGCACGTGCAACTTAATCAAAATAGAAGAAATACAGGCTAGACAACATATGCAACATGAAACCAATTATCACACTGTCAACTTAGAGCAAGCACCTGCGATGGTGGAGTATGGGAGATGAACTCATCATGTAGACTTTGGACTTCAACTTCATTAGCAGTAGCAGTGGCAAATCTAGAGAGTCTCTGTTTGCGTCGGTCCGGAGGACCACCAACATCCCCTAACTTACTCTTTTCCTTCCTATTTTCTGATATTGCCTTATGAAGTCAAAACCACAAGAAGATGAATAAAATTAGCTCTGCATAACTGGTTGATGCATGATACAGACGAACACTACTTTGATGTAAGGCAAGCGTAGGATAGGAGGATGGAATATATACAAAAAAAGACAGCGTTTCATATTCACACGTACGATAGGAGGATGGAATATGTATGAAAAAACAGTAAGCGGAAGGCATTTCAACAAAATTAGAAGAAATGAAAGCTAGGCACCATATGAACATGCAACCAATATCACTCTATCAGGTAAAAAGTGTCTCGTCGTAAGTGCCATTTCAAGAAATTAGAAGCAGTACAAGCTAGAAGACAATGCAAGATGCAACCTACATCACAGTCCCAAGTTAAATGTGTCTTATGGGTAAGTGATCGTTGCAGGTATAAGTTGTAAGCTACGCAGATGCAATTCAACATAATCAGAAGCAATACAAACTAGACATCATACGGAAAACGCAACCACGTATAACAGTTCCAAGTAAGAGCAAGCACCTGTGATGGTGGAGTAGGGGAGATGTGCTCATCATGTACACGTATGTTCTAGAAACAGGAACATGTGTCATATTCACAGGCATTATGTGTAAAGTAAGCAGATGCAATTCAAGTTAGAAGCAATACAAGCTAGACATCATACGCAACATGCAACCACATATAATAGTGTCAAGTTAGAGCAAGCACCTGTGATGGTGGAGTAGGGGAGATGTGCTCATCATCTACACAGCTACGTTGACTGTCCAGCCTTGTGTTGTCTTGCAGATCTTGTTGGGAGGATGGCGGAGTAGAATCTGTAGAGACCCCCTGTTTGAGTTGCTCCGAAGGACCACCATCATCCACTGTCGGACTAATTTCCTTCAGCTGTAATGATTTTGCATTGTGAAGTCAAACCGATAAGAAAAAGGAATAAAATTCGCTCTTCAGAACTCATTCATGCATGATACTGACGAACACTACTCGGATGAAAGGCAAACACATGAGGCGAGGATGGAATATGTATGAAAAACGGGATGGTGTGACATATTCACACCTATGATGTGGTAACTAAGCAGAAGGCATTTCAACAAATTAGAAGCACTGCAAGCTAGACACCATATGAAAGATGCAACCAATATCACTCTGCCAAGTTCAAACTGTATGGCGTTTCAACAAATTAGAAGTAGTACATGCTAGAAATCATATGCAAGACACAACCAATATCACAGTGGCGACTTAAAGGTGTCTTATCATAAGTGACTGATGCGGGATATGCCAGAATAGTAGTCTGATGTAGAAACAGGAACACATGTCATATTCACAGGCATTATGTGTAAGGTAAGCAGATGCAATTCAACAAAGTTAGAAGCAATACAAGCTAGACATCATACGCAACATGCAACCACATATAATAGTGCCAAGTTAGAGCAAGCACCTGTGATGGTGGAGTAGGGGAGATGTGCTCATCATCTACACAGCTACGTTGACTGTCTAGCCTTGCGTTGTCTTGCGAATCTTGTTGGGAGGATGGCGGAGTAGAATCTATAGAGAACCTTTGTTTCAGTTGCTCGGAAGGACCACCATCATCCAATGCCTTGCCAATTTCCTTCAGCTTTATTGATTTTGCATTGTGAGGTCATACCGACAACAAAAAGGAATATCATTCGCTCTTCAGAACTCATTCATGCATGATACTGACGAACACTACTCTGATGAAAGGCAAAGTCATGATACGAGGATGGAATATGTACGAAAAAATGGACGGCTTGACATATTCACACCTATGATGTGGTAACTAAGCAGAAGGCACTTCAACAAATTAGAAACACTGCAAGACACCATATGGAAGGTGCAATCAATATCACTCTGCCAAGTTAAAATTGTCTCGTCATAGGTGGCATTCATCAAACTAGAAGCAATACATGCTAGAAATCATATTCAAGACGCAAACCAATATCACACTGCCAACTTAAAGGTGTCCCATCATAAGTGACTGACGCAGGATACACAAGAAGAGTAGTTTCATGTAAGAACATGGTGTGATAGACAGATATAGTATGTACCAAAAACAGGAAAGCATGTCATATTCACATGTATCATGTGTAAGCTAAGCAGATGCAGTTTACACTAATTAGGAGAAATACGAGCTAGACACCATATGCAAGATGCAACCAGATATCACACTGCCAAGTTAGAGCAAGCACCTTGGATGGTGGAGTAGGGGAGCGGAGACTTGGACCTTGTAATGCACTATCAGTACAAGGAGAATCAGTACAGATGCTCCGTTTACGTTGCTGCAGAGGACCACCATCATCGCCTTCCTTACTCTTTTCCTTCCTCTTTCTTGATTTTTCCTTGTCAAGTCAAACCCACAAGAAAAAGGAATAAAATTTGCTCTTCAGAACTCATTGATGCATGATACTGATGAACACTACTTTCATGTAAGGCAGCCGCATGATAGGAGGATGGAATATGTATGAAAAACAGGACGGCGTGACATATTGACATGTATGATATATAAAGTGTAAACTAAGCACAAGGTGCTTGAACTTGTTAGAATTGATGCAAGCTAGAAACCATATGAAAGATGAAACCAATATCACTCTGCCAAATTAAAAGGGTGCCCTAACAAATGTATTTGACCAAATTATATGCAATACATGGCAACAGGCTAGAAATAATATGCAATATGCAACGAATAAAGGTGACTCATCGTAAGTGATTGATGCAGGATACAGAAGAGAGGTAGTTTCATGTAAGAACAAGGTTAACACATAGATGTAGTGTGTACCAAAAATAGGAAGGCATGTCATATTCACAGGTATAGTGTGTAAACTAAGCAGATGCAATTTACCCTAATTAGAAGCATTACAAGCTAGACACCATATGCAACATGCAACCACATATCACACTGTGAAGTTAGAGCAAGCACCTGTGATGGTGGTGTAGGGTAAGTGTGGTCTTCAGGTACAGAGCTACGTTCAATATCTTCATTTAGGCTTGCTGTTTCTTGAGAATCATGTGGAGAGGATGAAATTGCATTCTTTATAAGAGTATTGCGTCTCATATTAACCCACGCGCGTGACTGTCTCATCATAAGCGATAGACGCAGGATACACAAGAACAGTAGTTTGATGTAAGAACATGGTGTGATAGGCAGATGTAGTATGTACCAAAAATAGGAAGGCGTGTCATATTCACATGTATAATGTGTAAGCTAAGGAGATGCAATTTAACAAATTAGGAGCATTGATGAGGGATACACAAGAAAAGTAGTTTGATGTAAGAACATGGTTAATAGAAAGACGTAGTATGTACCAAAAACAGGAAGGCATGTCATATTCACAGGTATAATGTGTTAACTAAGGAGATGCAATTTACCCTAATTAGAAGCATTACAAGGTAGACACCATATGCAACATGCAACCACATATCACACTGCCAAGTAAGAGCAAGCACCTGCGATGGTGGTCTGGGGGAATTGCGGTGATCAACTAGAGAGCTATGTTGACTATCTTCATTTAGCCTTGCTGTTTCTTGAGAATCATGTGGGGAGGATGACACTGCACTCTTTAAACGAGTAGGGCGTCTCACAGTAACCCACTCGGGTGACTGTCTCATCATAAGTGATTGACGAGGGATACAAAAGAGCATTAGTTTGATGTACGAACATGGTTAATAGACATATGTAGTATGTATCAAAAACAGGAAGGCATGTCATTATCAAACGTATAATGTATAAAGTAAGCAGATGCAATTTAACTAGATTGGAAGCAATACAAGCTAGACACCATATGCAACATGCAACCACATTTGACAGCGCGAAGTTGAAGCAAGCACCTGGGATGGTTGTGTGTGGCAATTGAGATCATCAACTGCAGAGCTACATTTACTGTCTCCAACTGCTGACACTGCACCCATTAGAGCGCTGAAACGCTTAGTGCTTATCTTCGAATTACACTGGAGCGACTTCTGTCTTTTCTTTTCTGCATTCATCAACACTGCGTCAGAGTCTGAAATACCCATGCATAAAAAACAATAGTGTGAGTATGGGTAAAGTGTGTGCACAATTAGTATAGTGTAAAGGTAGCAGATAGCAGGTCGGTGAGAAATAAATGACGGGAGACATATGATAGCTCTACAACATGCATGGCACACTAAATTACTACAGGATTCTATGAAAATAACAGTTGACTGAAAGAAAATAGGTCAGTCCATTTTTTCTGCACCGTCCGATGTACAAAGAACGGGCAGATCGCCTTCATCTACCTCCAGCCAGTCAGTGTTGACGATCTTCCTCGAAACGCCAGCGACCACCGGCCCAGTATTCCTCCCCTGCCTGCGCCCTCCCCTCGACCTCACCGCACCGCCGTGCTTGGCACCGCCCCCCCCCCCCCCAGCCATCCATTCAAGCCCCGCCGACTTCCAGATCGGGCGCAAGCGGCTCCTGCGCCCCACACCCCTATGATAGACACCGATGCGCCGCTTCCCCAGGGAACAGGAGGACTAGGTGCTCCGCGCGCCTAAGCTGGTGCTGCTTCTTTTAATTGCGGTTCGACTGACCCTGAATTGAAATCCAGGCGGGCTACTGACCTCTAGCAAAGGTGAAATAGTAAAAGGGAGGAAACCTTGTGCATTTAGTATCACGAAGAAGATGCAGTAAGAAGCGCTCAACTAGTTTCTTTCATGGGATGAATACGGTGTGAGCGGAGACGTAAGATTTGCACGAATAAGGGAAGAGGAGTACCTCTTTCTGTTGGCAGTGCTGTGTCCTCCTTTTGTTTTTCCGACGATCTTCTTGTTGTTCGCCGGAAACCAGAAGTTGTGGAGGACGGTGCAGCCTTGGACAAACCCATGGCCAAGTTGTTGAGTGTGGTGCAGTGGCCGTCTGTCGGCGGCGGGGAAGCAGATCCGAGGCGGCGAACGACGGCGTAGCAGGAACAGCTCCGGTGCGGTGGACAGTTGCGACAGTGGAGCCGCAGCAGTGAGGCGCAGGATGGCGTGGTCGGAGTGGTTCTGGTACGGCGCACATTGGCCTCGGCGTCATGGAGGCAGCTCTGCCTCGGCTTCAGCTGCTAAGTCCTTGGGGGCGTTGCGGTTGCGGTTGCGTTGGACGACGACGTCGGGGTACCGGCTCCGGCGTGATGGAGGAGGGCGGCGGTGGATTGGCCGCTATGGGGTGGAGGATGGAGGAGGCTGGGGTTTCGCGGCTGGTGGAGAGGGCGTTTTCGCGCCCAAGGAGTATGAATGGGGAAACGGAGGGAGGCGGGGAACTAAGGGGGAACAATGTTTCGGTTTGAGACGCGCTTGTTTGAAATTTGGGGAAAGTTACAAACTTTGCCCCCATCTAAAATTTCGGACATATTGCGGGTTGGGGGTAGGACAGTCATGTCAGGTGTCCCAAATGTGGGCGGGATAGATTTCGGCCGAGCGCATGGGTAGGCGCCCACGGCGTATGAATGCTTCTCGGAGGCGGTTGAGACTGGCGTCTTGGTGAAGTTACAAACCTACCCCGGTTTAGACCTTTGGACATCGGGCCGATAGGCTACACGGGCCAGAGTCAGGACAGTAATTTCCTACCACCAAAACATTAGTCTCGCGCGGTTTTGGGTGACCAGAGGCCTATTTGGCGCTTCGTTCAATATTTGGGAGCAGAAGCATTAACGTTTTCGGTTCTCTTGAATTGAACTTTCAGGATTTGTCAAACTTCACAAATCTTTACTCTTGAAAATCCTAAAGCTACAATTATTTTGGAATGGAGGGGGTACATTTGAGTATACATTGTACACGAGTATATATTAAAAAATATGCAACTTACCTCAGTTCATGCATGGTTCCAGATATAATCTCCTTGGTTGCAAAAAAATTTTAGATATGTGTATGAATATATATAGCATGTTCAAACTTACAACAAATATTGATGCCCCCTTTTACATCTGATTTACAAATGCCATTATCTCGGGTTCAAATAGATGAATGCACTTCCTATGAATTCGAATATTCGAAACCCCCTTTATGTTGAATTCGACATGTATTCTATTTCGTAGCTAGCAATTTGGAATGTATCCATGCAAGTGACAAATGTATAAAGTGCTTCACACTAACAACATGGAGTGCACTAATTAATGTTTATATATGAATTGCAAAAGCATCCATTGCCTGTATTTCAAACCGCTCTCACTCTATGGATCGATAATATGAAATAAACACATGCACATGCTAGAATTCAATAGAGTATGGGTGTCTGATAGACCGATTTTCATCCATACGCAATTTGCAAAATTCATGATCTCATCCAAAAATAATAATGCCATTTATATTTTAATTTAATGCTTATAACCGCCTTTTACACGTAGATGCACTATGCCTCGCCCCGTTCTCACAAACGCGTTATATATCTCTCTATCTAACGCATAAGGGCACACACTTTATATGCATCGGCATTTCTCTTTCACACATGCTCACAATCTCTCTCAGGGTGTCGGGTTGTCTCACGCACATGCTCTCTCTATTTCTCTCTCTCTCTCTTTCTGACTACTATGTACCACTCTTTTCACTAATCTCAGTTGGAAAACACTATTTCTCTCACATGCATATATACACATGCACGGTCTCTACTAGCCCTCTATACACACATATATGTGCCTACGTGTCTCCCGCACGCACATTATCTTTAGGCCTCTCTCGCACACATTGCCCCCCCCCCCGACACACCTCTCTCTTAGTAGTTGGCAGATATTATTTCATCATATCATTCGGTAGGATACCCCTGGCTGTTAGGCTGGATGGTAATACGAGGCAAAGTTTTACCCTAGTTCGGATCGGACCCTTGCAGTTGAAGAAAGAGCCTACTCCTGGTACTGTATATTAGTGATAGGGGTGTGTACAAAGTACACGTGAATACCAGGCATTGTGCGTGTGTGTATACTATCGACGAACTAGCCCCCAAGCTTGTATAACATACTAAGGGCCTAGGGTTACAAATCATATATAGTCGGCTTATCACCAGTGGGGATAGAGTCCTCCGCGACTCTGGTAGATTCGTGTTGTACGCCGAGTCCTCCACATGGGTCTTCGTATAACACGTCTCGGTCCAACCTATATGTGGTGCAGGATGGAACCGACCCATGAGTCTTCATGTTGACCCACCACAACTAGAAATGATGTGCCCACCACACCACACACGCAATCGGCCACTAAGAAAACAAGCATATACAATAGTACAACGGTATCTAGCTCACGATACGTCTCCATATTTTGTTGATGACACTGACGGACTTTGCATTTGATGCGTGCTCTGTATTTTGTTGACGACACTTACGGTCATTGTATTTGAAGTGAAAGCACGATATGGTCATTGGACTTCAGAATAAGCTCGTCACGGTCACCACATACATTTTGTCGTGCTAACCAACATGTGGTTGGATGGTTAGAGGACAGTGGTTTCTCGAGCCCACCAAGGTTAAAGTCCCGGTGCTCGCATTTATCTTGTGTTAATTTTAGTATTTTCCGGCGATGTACGTTCAGTGGGAGGAGACGTTCCACTCGACTACGAGGCACCTATGGTGACTTCGTAAAATCTCAAGATCATATATGCTGGCCCACTCTCTCGAAGGTGCTCATAGGGGTAGGGTTCGCGTGTGTGCGCTTATAGCGGTGAGTGCTTGCGCGTATATATGAGCCCTTGCGTCTGTACCGTGTTAAACAAATACATATCATGATTATACGGTCACTGGCTCACCCATACAACTCCGTATTTTGTTGATGACACAATCAATTGACCAGTCAAACATTCCACGCGGCGCAACTAGTGTTGCACCATCGGGGCGCGTAACCGTGGGGCCCACCTGTCAGCCCGTATATGAAAGAAAGAAATGGTAGTTTGAGTCTGTACTGTGTTAATAAAATAGGAGTACATTTTAGGGTGATCATACGGTCACTGGCTCACCATACAGCTCCGTAATTTGTTGATAACACGATCAATTGACCAGTCAAACGGTCCACATTCAGCAGCGCACATTACCATAGGGCTCACCCGTCAGCGCGTATATGAAGGACAGAAATGGTAATAAATTAGTGGTCGGTGGGTATTCGAAGTCGTGAGACCTCTGGTTGGCAGTCACCGCGGTTGGGGGCGTTCATTGGGCGGTGGGGTGGGGATCCCTGGAGAAAAAGCTCGGCGGGGGGGGGGGGCTAGAGGGATGGCCGGTGTGGCGGCGGACGTGGGGAGTGGTTCTGGGGAGGGCGGGCCGGCCGCGGGCGGCGGGGGCTGGCGGTTCGGCCGGTGGTGGCTGGCGGCTCAGGGGGGGTGGAGTTTGATGATAAACTGGAGGCCCTTGATTTCGTATCCAACGGCTGGAAAATCTAATGACCAGAGATGAAAAAGTCAGTCGACTGACGTGTAGCCTCACCCCGCATGTACACATGCAAGCACGCAAGACACGCACGCATGTAGGCGTGCAACACTGACACGTACACACGCACGCATGCTGGCGTGCAACACTGACACATACACATGCACTCACGAACACACGCACGTACGCACCCATGCATGCAACACTGAAACGTACCCTTGCACGCACGCAACACTCGCACGCCTGCATGCACACAGCACACGACGCAAGACACACGCTCAACCTATACGTGCATGCACCCTTTGTTAAGGACATGGATTGTTATGGGTATTAATCAATCTTATCTGTGATAAGCAGAACATTGATGTTTGCAGCGGTCTTTATGAATCACAACGTATCGAACGGGCTATCAACATAGTAGGCTTATCTACATGAAAAAGATGACGTCACACTCAATGAACAATCATCGGTTTATGAAATGCCCGCTTCTGACCGCCCTGGCCCACCAAAGGTTCCTCTGTTGTGCGCTGCGTGCGTTGGGTCACTAACATACAGGCCATGCACCCAAAGAGCCCACACATCAGTGGAAGAACGGCGCGGTGTCCTAGGTCAGAGTCGAGGGCGCCACTCGCGGCACGCCTGGCTGAACACGCCTCCGTGCCGCATTCAAACGCCTCCATGAAACCCGCCCATGTGGAAGCCGAGAAACCCACTCTGGACACACGTCCGTTCATGACCGGGCCGGCATTAAACGCAACGCTGGCCGAGCTCCTCCCGTCCGCCGTCTATTTAATCTCCTATTTAAGCGAGGCCAAACGTCGGCCAAGAATCGCACACCTCCGCCGCTCCCCTATCTCCTCCACCATTTTGTCCACTCTTACAATGGCTTACGAAGATTAGTTATTCCGCATCCAAGCCAGCTGGGTAGCCCGCTGGATACGAGCTATGCAGCTCACTGATCCACCTCGGTCCCCTCGCCCGACGGAGCTAATTGCCGCCCCAAGCCGGCGCGCGGTTCAGCAACTCGCCGCTCCAGGCCAGCTCGACGAGGAGCAGCGCACGGGCGTCGTTGCTGCCGTCCACGCCGCCGCTTCGTACCGTGTCTCCCGTTTCTGTGGCCGAGACTCCCATGCCGGCGGCCGCGCCATGCAAGCAGCGATAGAAGCTGGGTGCGCGGAGAGCGACGAGTCGGTGGCCAGCGCCTCCGCGCCCGCCGCCATCATCGAGGAGAAGTAGAACATGGGAGGCCGCCGCCGCTTGGGTCCCATGAAGGCCACCGCGGAGGCGACGCCGGCGTACACAGTAGGTGTCTTGCCGGATCCTTTTGTTGCGAGGACCTTCGTCGACCCCGCATGGGCTCCACGGAAGAGGGGAATGTTAGGATGAACTCGAGCCGGTGCGGGCCATGGCGAAGTAGTGGCCGGTGATGAACTCGAACCGGTGCCGGCCACCATCATCTTCGGCACCAGTCGATGATATTAGTTGGGCAGTGGGGAAGCGAGCCGTCCTTTGCGCTGAAGCATATACCTCCGGGGCTCCCAGCAGTCCGGTGATCGTGCTGCCGGACATGAGGAACACAAATCGATCGGCGGGCGACCATTTAGGCCAGGTATTATATACCTGTGCTGTCCAGAACTAGCACCGTGTAGTTCATTTGAATGTAATGAAATCCGTCATTTTGTATGAAAATCCGGTATTTTATATGATTTCCGTCGATGTTTATATGAAATATCAGTTTGTCTATGTGTTTGCATGAATTTCGTCCGGTTGGTTGAGTTACTGCCATAATGTGTGCGGCTACGGTTGGATGGCGTAATTTGCGGGTCGCCAGTCGGTCTGCGGGCGGCTTGGGCGGCGTTGTGGGACAAAAAAATACAGCTCGTGCGAGCTCGTCTCCAACATGCGCGCTGGAGGATGCATGACAGCATGAGCACCCGAGCCATTCCTCGTTCATCGGTGGCAAAGGCACCGGTGGACAAAAGGGTCGCCAATATTTTGGCTACCCTGGGCAAGATCCAAACAGCCCCTCCCAACAGATTCAAATCCCTCGTTCGCCGTGGAATTTTGCCATGTGTTGTTTTCATGGACTAGCAAGATGCCCGTGCATTGCACGGAACATCAAGATGCATTTTTTTTACAAACTTGTAACACCCCGGATGTAACTTTCCATATTTGTAACTCCAACTCTTGCCATTTTCGGCTATGTGTTATGATTTCCCTCCAAGGTTGGGTTTTGCTTTTCGTTTTGCATTTTGTTCATGTCATGCATCTCATATCATGTCATCATGCGCATCTCATTTGCATACGTGTTCGTCCCATGCGTCCGAGCATTTTCCCCGTTGTCTGTTTTGCAATCCGGCACTCCCACATGCACCGGCGCATCCCTCTTGTTTTCTTTTCGTGAGCGGGTGTTAAATGTTCTCAGAATGGACCGAGTCTTGCCAAGTGGCCTTGGTATACCACCGGTAGACCACCTGTCAAGTTTCGTTCCTTTTGGAGGTCGTTTGATGCTCCAACGGTTAACTGGGTAACCGCAAAGTCCTTTTGTGTGTTGCAGCAAAAAAAACCTCCAAACAGCCCAATAACCCCTCTAAGTCACTTCCATGCTCTCGGTCGTTCGATCACGATCGTGTGGGAGAAAACCGTGCCTCATTTGGACTCTCCTAGCTCCCTCTACCTATATATATGTGTGCCTCCCCATTCCAAATCGCAGACAAACCCTAGCCCCGCTTCCTCCGCGCGCCGGACACGTCCGCCCGGCGCCGGACGAATCCCACCGCCGCGCTTGACCAATCGGGGCGCGACACGTGGCAGCGCCGCCGCCCCACCGCCCGCGGCCCGGAGAGCCCGCGTCCGGCCCCCGCGGCCCGAGCCGCCGCCGCCCGCGCCCGCGTCCCCGCGCCCCCGCGCATGCCTCCACCTCCGCTCGCGCGGCTCCCCGCCGCCGCCGCCCTTCCCTCCGGCGCCGTCCCCATCGCGCCGCTCCGCCGGCGTCGCCGACCCCGCCGCCGTCGTCTCCCACCGGCGCCGTCCCGCTCCCTCTTCCCCGCGCCTCCTCCGGCCTCCTCTCCAACCCCGGCCAACTCCGGCGATTCTCGTAGAGCGCGCCAGATCTGGATCGGGATAAGGTTGACCCGATTTTTCCTCCAAGTCCTGAAGCTTTTCACATTATGTGCTCCTGTTCATTGTATCATATCTCATCGCATACTGCTCCGTTTTGCGCACATGATATATAGAAATGTTCGCCTCGAGATGCTCTTCATTTTGTTTCATTGTGCCATGCTCGTTTGAGTCCATTTTGATGCCCAAATCTCTGGTGCAAGAGTGCTATATGATGTTTACTGCTGTTACTTATCAGAACTTGGTGATTTGTTATTTTTGTTGCAATTGAGGTGTGCATCTTATGAGCATGAGCTCTACAGGTGTTTTGATCTATGTCATGCCATCTTTACAGTGGTGTATGCCATGTATTTTTGTGATCTATGTGGTGACTAGCACAAGCATGCAAACTAGGCTTCGTGATGTTTCTGTTTCCATGGACTTAGGATTTTGCCAAGTCTTTTACCTGTTGTTATTTTGTTGCCATGTATCCATGTGTCTACAGTGAGATCCATGCTTCTTTTGGGCATGTTCAGTAAGGATGTTTTGTAGATATAGTTGTGATCTATCAGGTCTCAATCTTGCTCTACTTTTGCTATAAAATATTCCTGGCAGATTGTTAACATGATATTCAATTTTGCCAAGGTTGTTATAGTTGATCCATACATGCTATGAACTTGCTCTTGCCATGGTTAGCTTCATAAACATGCTATCTTGCTGTAGGTATGCTTGTGATGAGTGAATCAAGCTCACAAAGATGCCTTCATAATGCTGTTAATGTCATGCTCTGTTTTCTGCCAAGTCTGAAACCTGTTAACGAAACTTGCTATGTTTACATGGGTGCAATCATATCTTCTGGTCCTTTTTGGCTTATGGTCAGTAAGGGACTTTTGTTCTATGCATTTAGTAGAATCATGCCATGCCTTGTTTTGCTATGTTAAGTTCCTGTAGCATGTGTTTTGCTTGCTCTGAACATTGCTACCTGATGCTGTTTCAGCCATGTCCAGTATTTTCTCTAAGTCTGTTAAACTGATATCTTTTGCATTTTTGCCATGCTTGTTTGAACCTGTTATAGTGTGATCTAGCCGTAGCTCAGTGTTCATCTTTTGTCAAGCATCTCCTGTAGATCACTGCCATATGCTTTGTTGCTATGTTTGAGTGCTGTAGCATAGTTACTTGTTGCATTCTAAGTGCTATCATGCTGTTAATCACAGAATCGTGTCATTCTTATTTTGCTTGCCATTTGCAAACCGTGCATCCGTTTCCGGTGATCTTTATATCGATTTCGACCGAAATCATCTCTTCTTTCCAGTGGCATACTTGGTTTGCCAAGTTACTGTCTTGTTCATCCTTTTTCTTCCGGAGCACGCATACTTATCGCATATCATATCTTGCATATCATGCATGTATTGCATCATGTTGCTTGTGCATTTCCCGTGATTGATTGTGGTTCCATTGCTTGTGTTCTTGCTGTGGGTAGAGCCGGGAGACAAGTTCGTGAACGAGGAACCTGTTGAGTACGCTTACGAGGATCAAGCTTTCGACAACTCGGAGAACCTTGCAGGCAAGATGACCATACCCTCGAAATCACTTCTATGTTTGCTTTGCTAGTTGTTCGTTCTATTGCCATGCTGCGTTACCTACCACTTGATATATCATGCCTCCCATATTGCCATGTCAAGCCTCTAACCATCGTTTCCTAGCAAACCGTTGTTTGGCTAAGTTACCGCTTTTGCTCAGCCCTTCTTATAGCGTTGCTAGTTGCAGGTGAAGTTGGAGTTGGTTCCATGTTGGAACATGGATATTTTATAATATCACAATATCTCTTATTTAATTAATGCATCTATATATTTGGTAAAGGATGGAAGGCTCGGCCTTATGCCTGGTGTTTTGTTCCACTCTTGCCGCCCTAGTTTCCGTCATACCGGTATTATGTTCCTTGAGTTTGCGTTCCTTACGCGGTTGGGTGATTTATGGGACCCCCTTGACAGTTCGCCTTGAATAAAACTCCTCCAGCAAGGCCCAACCTTGGTTTTACCATTTGCCACCTAAACCCTTTTCCCTTGGGTTTTCGCGAGCCCGAGGGTCATCTTTATTTTAGACCCCCACGGGCCAATGCTCCTTCGAGTGTTGGTCCGAACCGAGCTGCCTGCGGGGCCACCTTGGGGAAACTTCAGGGCTGGTTTTACTCGTAGCTAGTCTCATCCGGTGTTGCCCTGAGAATGAGATATGTGCAGCTCCTATCGGGATTTGTCAGCGCATCGGGCGGCTTTGCTGGTCTTGTTTTACCATTGTCGAAATGTCTTGTAAACCGGGATTCCGAGACTGATCGGGTCTTCCTGGGAGAAGGTTTATCCTTCGTTGACCGTGAGAGCTTATAATGGGCTAAGTTGGGACACCCCTGCAGGGTATTATCTTTCGAAAGCCGTGCCCGCGGTTATGAGGCAGATGGGAATTTGTTAATGTCCGGTTGTAGAGAACTTGACACTTGACTTAATTAAAATACATCAACCGTGTGTGTGTCCGTGATGGTCTCTTTTCGGCGGAGTCCGGGAAGTGAACACGGTTTGAGTTATGCATGAACGTAAGTAGTTTCAGGATCACTTCTTGATCATTTCTAGCTTCGCGACCGTTACGTTGCTTCTCTTCTCGCTCTCATTTGCGTATGTTAGCCACCATATATGCTTAGTGCTTGCTGCAGCTCCACCTCATTACACCATCCTTTCCTATAAGCTTAAATAGTCTTGATCTCGCGGGTGTGAGATTGCTGAGTCCTCGTGACTCACAGATTCTACCAAAACAGTTGCAGGTGCCGTCGATGCCAGTGCAGATGACGCAACCGAGCTCAAGTGGGAGTTCGACGAGGAACGTGGTCGTTACTATGTTTCTTTTCCTGATGATCAGTAGTGGAGCCCAGTTGGGACGAGCGGGGATCTAGCATTTGGGGTTATCTTATTTTCATTTGGATTTGACCGTAGTCGGTCTATGTGTGGATTTTGGATGTTGTATGAATTAATTTATGCATTGTGTGAAGTGGCGATTGTAAGCCAACTCTCGTTATCCCATTCTTGTTCATTACATGGGATTGTGTGAAGATGACCCTTCTTGCGACAATACCTACAATGCGGTTATGCCTCTAAGTCGTGCCTCGACACGTGGGAGATATAGCCGCATCGTGGGTGTTACAAAACTCCCGCATGCATCCAAGGGATAATTAATGTCCTGCTTTGCTAGTACCACGAGGCAAACACCATTAATATTGCATCGATTAGTGTTAGTGGCCTTGTATATCTGCAAATTGTAATTTTGATAGTGGCCCCTTGTATATAAAAATGGAGGGAGAAAGATGAGAGATAAGGTGAGGAGGAGTGGGGTGTGGTGGTGACTGGTGGTCGGACTGGGCGGAGGCATGGGGATGGACGGCGCATTATGTCTAGGTTTGTATCTCTCTCACACACACCCACGTAGGTGGGGGACGTGCACGAAGAGAAGAGGTGCACGCACGGCGCACATACTCCCATCTCTTTCCCAATCACACCCGCGCGGGTACACTGTGGAGCTCATTTCTGTACGAAAAAGGCAGCCCACGTGGTAATTTGGCACGTGTACTGGTTGTCCACTTGGTGGAGGGAGGATCGTCTAACACGGGTGAACAAACAAATTGCGACTTGACGCGTTATGTTAAATTAAAAAAAAGAGGCAAACCATGTGGGGCCTACCTTAGAGGCAAGGCTCTATACACTGGAGTACTTTTGATGTGTCCCGTCAACTCGCAGAACGAGGAGAAGCTTGCTTAGTACGCCGTCTCCCCCGCCCACGGGCGCGGTGGCTCGCAGGATGAGGTGAAGCTTGCTTACGAGTAGTAGTAGTACTACTACTACTGTACGCCTTTACGCCTGCTCCCTCGCCCACGCGCGCGGTGGCTCGCAGCACGAGGAGAAAATTTTACTACTCCCTCCGTTTACTCCTCGTCCCTACTACGTACTTTGGTTAGTACTCCCTCCATTTACTTATACAAGGCCACTATAAAAAAATACATTTTGCATCTATACAAGGCCACAAATAGTAATCGAGACAAAAGTTACTACTCCCTCCTTTTCAGTTTATGGCTCAATTTCAAAATCTCTCCAACCAAGGTAGACGGTGAGTGGTCGAATTAATTTCGTAGTTTGCACAAGTAATTAGTACGCTCGTTTTTCTCAAGAAGTTATGTTTACCGAGGCATTAATTAGAACGAATGCATGAATGACCACTAAATTTCCATGAACTTGTACATGCATTGGTTAGTTTCCTCTTGACTGCGTCGGGTGATCTAACGCACCTCGAAATCCAACATGTAATGGTACTACTACTAGTATAGTAGAATTGAGACTTATCAAACGGAAAAACGAATGTTTTTTAGATGAGCCCTATAAACCGTAGTGGGTACGTACTCCGTAAAAACATATTTTTTTCCAAAACTAAGTCGCTCCCTTTCATGAATTATGTAGTATACTCCTCCGTCGACGCTCCCTTTCATGAATTATGTACTTCCTGTCGCCGACATGTGGGACATATAGCAACCGGGTCAATGTGTCAAGCACCAAATAACAGTGCAGAACAGCAGGGGGGACGCACCCACCCGTACCGGCCCAGTAGTAGTAATGAGCAATGAGACGTCAAATCACAATGTCGCACCTTCCCAGACGGACGAAGCAACCATTATTTCACACTTCGGTTCGCCATCATCTCAAACCACGTAGTATTGCTTCTGCCTCAAGAGGGACACGCGCATCGCCTTGGTACATCATGACACGTGGGACCGCATGACAGGCCATGCTCCCCCGCCGATCGCTCGGTAAAATCACGTCATTTTTACTATACTTCCTCTGTATCGGTTTACTACATGGCATGCACGTCGTTCTAGGTTGAGAATTTAACTGGCTATATATGTGATGAACAGTACTCTAGCCTTTTAAAAACTGTATACTTTTGTACTGTAGTACTATCGATGGATTGCGCCATGGAGCAAAAATTGAAATTAAAAAAAAAGTGGTACATATAGAGAGCGCTCGTCGCCAAATTATGTATATAGTACTATTAAAAAAGCTAGTACGTGCTTAATTGGGGTGCTAAATTCTATTAAAGAAATACTAGTAGTATGTACATACTGAAGAGTTAAAGTAACGAGAAGAAACATAACATAGTTCTGCTGGGGGCTCAGCACAACACACCCCTCAAATTAAACTAAGCACACCTGAAATTAAACTATGCAACTAATCCGGTAGACACTGCATTAGAAGTTTAGAACCACCATGAGCAACAACACTGCCACCTTACTCGGAGTCCTCGTGTAACGCACCGAGACCGACGCTTCAGACGCCTTCCATGTTTTTCGTTGTCGCCGTGTGTTTTATTTTTATTTGTTGCATTCATCATTGCATCATCCGCATTGCATCCGCATGTTTTCTTAAACTCGTGGTCCGTTCGTAGTTCCCGCTTCTCCCTATTGCCTTTGTTGTCCCTTCGAGACCAACCGTTCTTTTGTTGTCCGACCGTCTGAGCCTCTCTGCACAATGCACAAAACCCCTTCTCGCGCGCGTCCGAAACCTGTCCCGACCCGACCCGCTCAGTCATCACCGTTGGGTCCGGATCATCCCCAAACATCTATAAAACATCTTTGTTTTATTTATTGGACTCCCTAACCTATTTATTCTCGACCGCCCGATTACGATCGTACGGACTAAACCCACTCTCTTTATCCTATATATAGACCAACCCCACCCGTATCAGTCCAAACCCTATTTTCTAGGGATCCATTCCATCCATCCCATCCGCCGCCACTAGCTCCACCTGGTCTCCCCTTTCCTCGGGATCTTGCCCGATCCACCCAATCGATCATGCCTTCTCCTCATTTTCCCCATCCCACCAACCAGCAAACCCCCACCTCTCCTTCTCAGATCGACTCTGCGCTCGATCCCGAACGGATCAAGGCGCTGCCTTCGCTCCTGTGCCCGAGTGCCTGCTGGAACTCAACCTCGCGCGGGCCTCAAACCTCTTCGTCGTCCCGAGCAGAAACGCTCGACCTCGTCTCCTCTCGACCCCGAGCTCGTTGCCTCCTCGTGCCTTCCTCACCTGCCCTGAGGCCACAGCCGTCGACCTCGTCAGTCAAGTCGCCGCCGGCGACCTCATCCACCAGGGTGTCGCCCTCATCCACCAGGAGCTCCCCGCCGCCGGATCGGATCGCCTCCGCCCGGTTGTCTCGCGCCGTCGCCTCACGACGCCCTGCCCACGCCAAGTCCCAGCGCCGCTCCATCTGCATCGCGCCCAAGTCCCCCGCCGCTGTTGTTGTCCCGTGCGCTGCGCCCCTGCTTCATCTGCATCGAGCAGCAGGTCGAGCGCTGCGCTCGCTCGCGTGCATCTGGTGCAAGTGGCCCGCCTGCTTCCTCTGCAGTCCGGCCGCCTCCTCCTCTGCTTCTGCTTCGAGCAGGAGGTTGACTCCCCCGCCTCGAGCCACGACCGTGCGTCACTTGCGTGCGTTGACCGCGCCCAGGCCCAGTGCCTCGCCTCTACTGCCTGTGCCCCGCCTCCCACCGACCTGGGCCATAGGCATGGTGAGAAACCCCCCTTCACTCATGTTCTATTTCGGCCCAGTGCATGGATTCGGCCCGATGCGTGTTTTTCCCCTCTGTTGCGATTTAGCTTTATCCATAGAATTATAGTTTTACAGAAAAACCCCTAGTGTTCATGCATCTAATAACTAATTAATCATGCATCAGATTTAAATAAACTATATATGAAAAATGCTTGGATTTTTGTCTAGTTTGATAATATGCCACTTTCATCCCATGTTAAAATGTTTAAAATGTTGTTTGTTGAATTTGCTCAAATGCCATGTTAAAATGATTTATTCCATAACTAAATAACCGTAGCTCGGATTTAAATAAACTTTATATGGAAATGGGGTAGAAAAATGCCTAGTTTAACATGGTGCACTTCATTTTTCTGTTTAACAACAATAAAATATGGTTTTAGGCAGAACAGTACCAATTCCAAAATATGCATATGAGGATTTTCCGGAATTGTTGTTCGTTGTTCCGGCCTCATTTAACTTGCTTAAATAGTTAGTTTACTTATGCTTCACCCCTTGCCATGTTTAACAACATTTAATATGTTGGGTACATAACCGAGAGAGAACTAAATAATCATATGTGGTGTTTTGTCAATATGCAACGAGTTGCATATTGAGCTCCACTTAATTTGTAGAGTTGTTTGTTGCACTTTGCCATGCCATGCCTCATTAAAACGGACATGCATCATACTTGATTATGCATCATGCCATGTTTCTGTGATGGTTGTTTACCATGTTGTTTGCTTCTTTCCGGTTTGCTTCTCTCGTTAGCTTCGGTTTCGTTCCGGAGTTGTGAGGATTCGTTCGACTACGTCTGTTTGTCTTCTTCATGGACTCGTTCTTCTTCCTTTCGGGATTTCAGGCAAGGTGACCATACCCTCGAAATCACTTCTATCTTTGCTTGCTAGTTGTTCGCTCTATTGCTATGCCGCGCTACCTACCACTTGCTATATCATGCCTCCCATATTGCCATGTCAAGCCTCTAACCCACCTTTCCTAGCAAACCGTTGTTTGGCTATGTTACCGCTTTTGCTCAGCCCCTCTTATAGCGTTGCTAGTTGCAGGTGAAGATGAAGTTTGTTCCATGTTGGAACATGGATATGTTGGGATATCACAATATCTCTTATTTTAATTAATGCATCTATATACTTGGTAAAGGGTGGAAGGCTCGGCCTTATGCCTGGTGTTTTGTTCCACTCTTGCCGCCCTAGTTTCCATCATACCGGTGTTATGTTCCTTGATTTTGCGTTCCTTACGCGGTTGGGTGATTTATGGGACCCCCTTGACAATTCGCCTTGAATAAAACTCCTCCAGCAAGGCCCAACCTTGGTTTTAACATTTGCCACCAAAGCCTTTTTCCCCTGGGTTCTGCAGACTCAAGGGTCATCTTTATTTTAAACCCCCGGGCCAGTGCTCCTCTGAGTGTTGGTCCAACCCGTCAGTCACCGGTGGCCACCAGGGGCAACTCTGGGCTCGCCTATCGGAAGCTTGGACAATCCGGTGTGCCCTGAGAACGAGATATGTGCAACTCCTATCGGGATTTGTCGGCACATTCGGGCGGCTTTGCTGGTCTTGTTTTACCATTGTCGAAATGTCTTGTAAACCGGGATTCCGAGACTGATCGGGTCTTCCCGGGAGAAGGAATATCCTTCGTTGACCGTGAGAGCTTGTGATGGGCTAAGTTGGGACACCCCTGCAGGGTATTATCTTTCGAAAGCCGTGCCCGCGGTTATGTGGCAGATGGGAATTTGTTAATATCCGGTTGTAGAGAACTTGACACTCGACTTAATTAAAATGCATCAACCGTGTGTGTAACCGTGATGGTCTCTTTTTGGCGGAGTCCGGGAAGTGAACACGGCTTTTGGGTTATGTTTGACGTAAGTAGGAGTTCAGGATCACTTCTTGATCATTACTAGTTGACGACCGTTCCGTTGCTCCTCTTCTCGCTCTTATTTGCGTATGTTAGCCACCATATATGCTAGTGCTTGTTGCAGCTCCACCTCACTACCCTTTCCTACCCTTAAGCTTAAATAGTCTTGATCTCGCGGGTGTGAGATTGTTGAGTCCTCGTGACTCACCAGATACTTCCAAACAGTTGCAGGTGCCGATGGTACCAGTGCAGGTGACGCAACTGAGCTCAAGTGGGAGTTTGATGAAGCTCTTGTCCGTTGTGTTGTTTCGTTTCCTGTTGATCAGTAGTGGAGCCCAGTTGGGATGATCGGGGATCTAGCAGTTGGGTTATCTTCTTTTCTTTTGGCTTTACCACAGTCGGTCTATGTGTGTACTCTGATTGATGTATGATTTATTTATGTTTTCTGTGAAGTGACGATTGTAAGCCAACTCTTTATCCCATTCTTGTTCATTACATGGGATTGTGTGAAGATGACCCTTCTTGCGACAAAACCACAATGCGGTTATGCCTCTAAGTCGTGCCTCGACACGTGGGAGATATAGCCGCATCGTGGGCATTACAAGTTGGTAATCAGAGCCATCCCCGACTTAGGAGCCCCCTGCTTGATCAAATCGCTGACGTTGTTGAGTCTAGAACAAAAATGTTTTGAGTCTTAAGATTATATATATCGGAGAGTATGATTCTTTTTACTCCTCAGTCCCTTCGTCGCTCTGGTGAGGCCTCCTGACGTAGAAGTTTTGACTCTTCTCTCCTCAAATTTCACTAAAAAAATTAGGATCACGCGGGTATCTTGGAATCGTTCCGATGGTTTTGTGACGAGAACATTGTTCTTGGTGCCTCCTGACATTTAGGAGTTGTGGCAGTGTCCCGGGGAGTTGAGCTCTGAGGTGTTGTCGTCACAATTTTATCGTTGCAGTTCTGAAATACCTGAGTTTCGCCGACATCGAAAATCTCTTTTATGCAGTTGTTGGTGAGATCACCTCGACGCCACCCAGTACTGGGGCGGGAGTTCGGGAGTATTGCCATAACTCGTATAACGGATGCTTTTCGAAGGTTGAGGTAAACGATTTCCGGAGTTTTCTTGGTTATGTGTTGACGGATGGATACAGCTGGATCTAGGGATTGTTAGTTTGGGTGATATATTTTGTGTCCCCTGTATCCCCAACACCTGATTGCATAACCAGAAAGTTTTGGGAGTTTATAAGTGGGAATTCAAGTAGCTCCTAGGATATCGTTCCGACAGATGCATGATATGAGATCGGGGTTCGACGTCTAGTGGTCCGCCTTTCCACGGTTGGTTTTACAGTGGTCTCGTAGTGTCTTAAAGAGTCCTTGGCTATGCCGACTCGGGGACGCTTCGTATGTCATGTGCACTGCCTTGTACATGATGGTGTTGTACGATCGAGCCCGTGTGGGCCCCACCAAGAAAACTTCGGACGAAATCTCTATCATATGTTTGTTCCGGCTTATTCTGCAAGCCAAATCCTTTGTTTTGTTTTATTTGTGGTATTCGAGTTGCTTCGAAGTCAAATGTTGAATCCATACCTTTCCTAAACGGTGTTCTCATATTGCTATGTGAATACTAATCCTTCTTGATCATCGAGGTCATCATGTTAATTCTTTTCCAACTGGCGTGCTTCCCTTCAAGTGGATCCGATCATTTCAACATTCGCGAGATCAATTCTAAGTTTTCTCAACGGTGTTTGTTTCATCCGTCCCAAGTTGCCTTTGTTTTTCCCGCCCTCCCACCCTTTTTCTTCAAGGACTCAGATTTCTTAATCAAGTATCCTTTTTATTGATGCGAAGTCTCTTCATTTTTTCTCTCAATGTTCTTATCCGGTGATTTCCCATGAAGATACTAACGAAGCTTCAAGTTCATCATTCTTCATTCTTTTTTTTTCTTCTTCTCTGGTGGATTCAATTCAAGCTTTGTCGATCATATCCTTTCCTCGTTTCAAATGCTTTCTCATGTCGGTGCATCTCTTAATCATCCACCTCTTGCTATTCATGTTATCTGGAGTGCTCAAGACATCTCAGAAGATTAACATTTCCATTCTCAATCCGTTCAAGCTATTTTGAGGTTGTTATCTCATTCAAGCCATTTAATCCAACCGGTGTAATCTCTCTTTCAAGCAATCTTTCCAACGGTGTATCTTTTGAGTGGGCCCTAACCCACAGGTCTTTTCCAGGATCTTACTGACTCTTCTAATTTTCCCGGAGCTTCTAAAATTCTTTTCAAAGTTTGACGTAAGGATGGGTTATCATGAGTCATATGTCTTTCTCCAAGATCTTTCAAATTCTTTTCATCGTTCGTTCAATCTTTCTAATTGTCATTCCAGAGTGCCTCAACAATTCATGGTGGTGTTTCTCATCATCATTCTCAACATTTGAAGACCGAAGAAGGATTTCTCCTAAATCTTGTCCATTCTCTTGAAGATTCATGGTTCCAGCTTGATGCCATCCTCTCATAATTGTTTTCGATTGCGAGAATTCTTTTCACCCATCCAAGCAATTCATGAGTCTTTTCAGTTTGATTCTCCGAAGGCCATCATTTCAGAAGATTTATTCGTTCTCATCTCTCAGCTCCCGTTCTCCAAATCGTACCGGTGAATCGTTCAAGTATCCTCTAGTCAGCTCTTGATCTCTTTGTTCTCATGTATCTAAATACCCTCAAGTATCTTCATTCATTTTCCAATTCTTCTCGGTGAATTGTGACTTTGCTACTTTCATTTTCAATTCTCGCGGTGGTTCGTTCAAGATTTCTGTTCCCTCGTTATCATATCAATTCATTCGTTCTTTCCAATCCTACCGGTGGTTCGTTGAAGACTTTTCCCAAGTTTGCGCAATATCTATCTTAATCCTTTCTACGAGAATAAGTAGTATGCCAAATCCATTTCTTGTCATCAATTTAATTGGTGAAGGATGAGCATAATGTAATTCTTATTCTTGTTTCATCGAGTAAATTCAATTACTTATTCCGGAGATTCATAAAAATCCTTGTTTTCATTTGTTCATCTTTCTTTCCGAGTTCCAAGTTTTATCGGTTATATCATTTCAAAGCTCCATCTAAATCATCGCAAGGCTTCACCTTGTGTTTTCAACTTTTCTTTCTTTTTATCATCCTTTTATTACCGGAGTTCTTCATGGAGGCTCTACATGGTGCTTCGTCAAGGATTCTTTTCATTCTTCAATTGTTCTTCAAGATTTTTCTCGAAGTTATGATCCGTCAAGCCATACTTCAAAATAAACATGGTGCTCAACACATATTTGTCTTGAGTAGTTCAAGCATTCTTCTTCTTGCATTCCGAAGTGCAATTCTTTCTACAATATCTTTTGAGGTGGTGTTATGTCATTCTTGAAAATTTGAGTTCGCGTTTCATGATTCACATGTTGTCAAGAATGAGATATTTTAAATCCACCAATCACTTTGTTGGAGTTATCTTGGTATAGATTTCACTTAAAGCCTTCTCGAAGGAATGTTGCTAATTGTGGTGTCTATCAATGATCCAAGTTTTCTCCTATCCTCTTGGCGAGAGAAGTTTTCATCTCTTCGTTGATCTCAAGCAAGCAATTGCTTCCGTTAGTGGCGGGTTGTCACCTCATAATTTTGAGATGTGTTCCATAAGCCCACAACAAGCTTGTTCTTTTCGTTGTTGATTTCCCAACAACTCCGTTATAACCTTCTTGGAAGGATGCTTTCCAAGCTCATTTATGGCGGAAGTTGTCATTTTTTTTCTCCATTCTTTATTCCAATGATCTATCTTCTATTTTTTCTTCTGGAGGCATGGTGATGTTGCTCTCTTCGCTCATCATCTCGAATTGTGAGGATCGTGTTCTTTTCTTACTTATCCATTTAACTGGAGTGTCGTGTTTTCATTCGAGTTCTCTCATCTTATCAAGTTTTGTCTCCTTCCTCAACCGGAGGGCTGTCTGAAATCTTTCTTATTCCTTGTGCCATTCTTTCATTAGTTCCGGAGGCAGTGTGTTGTTAATTTCATCAAGTATCCTCTCATCTTGTCAAGATCATGTTCAATTCCTTCCATTTATAGTCGGAGTGTTGTCCAAATTATATCATTCTTATTCCTTCTTTATCTTGTTTTAACCGGAGTGTTGTGATATCTTTCAAGTTCTTTTGATCTTATTAAGTTTTCCTTCTCTTTTCTACCGGAGTGCTGTCTGATTTCTTTTCGCTCTCATTCTTTCTCTATTTCGTTTAAACCGGAGTGGTTTCAAAGAATTTCTCGTTCATTGATTTTTCCATTCATGTATTTCAACCTACAAGGTTCTCGTGATGTTCCTTGCTCCTCTTTGCCAACAGGGTGTTTGCAATCTTGTTTGTCTCCGTTGTATTCTTTCTTTCAAGTTGTTCAACCTCTCAAGGTTCGTGGTTTCACCCGTTTGTCGAAGAAGCAACTTAGTTTTACCTCTTCTCTTCCTCTTCCGCTTTTCTCCGGTGCCATCCTAGATCTCGGGATGAGATCCTCTTGTAGTGGTGGAGTGTTGTAACGCCCCGAGACCGACGCTTCAGACGCCTTCCATGTTTTTCGTTGTCACCGTGTGTTTTATTTTTATTTGTTGCATTCATCATTGCATCATCCGCATTGCATCCGCATGTTTTCTTAAACTCGTGGTCCGTTCGTAGTTCCTGCTTCTCCCTGTTGCCTTCGTTGTCCCTTCGAGACCAACCGTTCTTTTGTTGTCCGACTGTCTGAGCCTCTCTGCACAATGCACAAAACCCCTTCTCGCGCGCGTCCGAAACCTGTCCCGAACCCGACCCGCTCAGTCATCACCGTTGGGTCCGGATCATCCCCAAACATCTATAAAACATCTTCGTTTTATTTATTGGACTCCCTAACCTATTTATTCTCGACCGCCCGATTACGATCGTACAGACTAAGCCCACTCTCTTTATCCTATATATAGACCAACCCCACCCATATCAGTCCAAACCCTATTTTCTAGGGATCCATTCCATCCATCCCATCCGCCGCCACTAGCTCCACCTGGTCTCCCCTTTCCTTCGGATCTTGCCTGATCCACCCAATCGATCCTGCCTTCTCCTCATTTTCCCCATCCCACCAACCAGCAAACCCCCACCTCTCCTTTTCAGATCGACTCTGCGCTCGATCCCGAACGGATCAAGGCGCTGCCTTCGCTCCCGTGCCCGAGTGCCTGCTGGAGCTCAACCTCGCGCGGGCCTCAAACCTCTTCGTCGTCCCGAGCAGAAACGCTCGACCTCGTCTCCTCTCGACCCCGAGCTCGTTGCCTCCTCATGCCTTCCTCACCTGCCCTGAGGCCACAGCCGTCGACCTCGTCAGTCAAGTCGCCGCCGGCGACCTCATCCACCAGGGTGTCGCCCTCATCCACTAGGAGCTCCCCGCCGCCGGATCAGGTCGCCTCCGCCCGGTTCCTCTCGCGTCGTCGCCTCGCGATGCCCTGCCCACGCCAAGTCCTAGCGCCGCTCCATCTGCATAGCGCCCAAGTCCCCCGCCGGCGTTGTTGTCCCGCGCGCTGCGCCCCTGCTTCATCTGCATCGAGCAGCAGGTCGAGCGCTGCGCTCGCTCGCGTGCATCTGGTGCAAGTGGCCCGCCTGCTTCCTCTGCAGTCGGGCCTCCTCCTCCTCTGCTTCTGCTTCGAGCAGGAGGTCAACGCCCCCGCCTCGAGCCACGACCGCGCGTCGCTTGCGTGCGTTGACCGCGCCCAGGCCCGATGCCTCGCCTCTGCTGCCGGTGCCCCGCCTCCCACTGACCTGGGCCATAGGCCATGGTGAGAAACCCCCCTTCACTCATGTTCTGTTTCGGCCCAGTGCATGGATCGGCCCGATGCGTGTTTTTCCCCTCTGTTGCGATTTAGCTTTATCCATAGAATTATAGTTTTACAGAAAACCCCCTAGTGTTCATGCATCTAATAACTAATTAATCATGCATCAGATTTAAATAAACTATATATGAAAAATGCTTGGATTTTTGTCTAGTTTCATAATATGCCACTTTCATCCCATGTTAAAATGTTTAAAATGTTGTTTGTTGAATTTGCTCAAATGCCATGTTAAAATGATTTATTCCATAACTAAATAACCGTAGCTCGGATTTAAATAAACTTTAGATGTAAATGGGGTAGAAAAAATGCCTAGTTTAACATGGTGCACTTCATTTTGCTGTTTAACAACAATAAAATATGGTTTTAGGCAGAACAGTACCAATTCCAAAATATGCATATGAGTATTTTCCGGAATTGTTGTTCGTTGTTCCGGCCTCATTTAACTTGCTTAAATAGTTAGCTTACTTATGCTTCACCCCTTGCCATGTTTAACAACATTTAATATGTTGGGTACATAACCGAGAGAGAACTAAATAATCGTATGTGGTGTTTCGTCAATATGCAACGAGTTGCATATTGAGCTCCTCCTAATTTGTAGTGTTGTTTGTTGCACTTTGCCATGCCATGCCTCATTAAATCGGACATGCATCATACTTGATTTTGCATAATGCCATGTGTATGTGGTGGTTGTTTACTATGTTGTTTGTTTCTTTTCGAGTTGCTTCTCTCGTTAGCTTCGGTTTCGTTCCGGAGTTGTGAGGATTCGTTCGACTACGTCTGTTTGTCTTCTTCATGGACTCGTTCTTCTTCCTTGCGGGATTTCAGGCAAGATGACCATACCCTCGAAATCACTTCTATCTTTGCTTCCAAGTTATTCGCTCTATTGCTATGCCGCGCTACCTACCAGTTGCTATATCATGCCTCCCATATTGCCATGTCAAGCCTCTAACCCACCTTTCCTAGCAAACCGTTGTTTGGCTATGTTACCGCTTTTGCTCAGCCCCTCTTATAGCATTGCTAGTTGCAGCTGAAGATGAAGTTTGTTCCATGTTGGAACATGGATATGTTGGGATATCACAATATCTCTTATTTTAATTAATGCATCTATATACTTGGTAAAGGGTGGAAGGCTCGGCCTTATGCCTAGTGTTTTGTTCCACTCTTGCCGCCCTAGTTTCCGTCATACCGGTGTTATGTTCCTTGATTTTGCGTTCCTTACGCGGTTGGGTGATTTATGGGACCCCCTTGACAGTTCGCCTTGAATAAAACTCCTCCAGCAAGGCCCAACCTTGGTTTTAACATTTGCCACCTAAGCCTTTTCCCTTGGGTTCTGCAGACTCAAGGGTCATCTTTATTTTAAACCCCCGGGCCAGTGCTCCTCTGAGTGTTGGTCCAACCCGTCAGTCACCGGTGGCCACCAGGGGCAACTCTGGGCTCGCCTATCGGAAGCTTGGACAATCCGGTGTGCCCTGAGAACGAGATATGTGCAGCTCCTATCGGGATTTGTCGGCACATTCGGGCAGCTTTGCTGGTCTTGCTTTACCATTGTCGAAATGTCTTGTAAACCGGGATTTCGAGACTAATCGGGTCTTCCCGGGAGAAGGAATATCCTTCGTTGACCGTGAGAGCTTGTGATGGGCTAAGTTGGGACACCCCTGCAGGGTATTATCTTTCGAAAGCCGTGCCCGTGGTTATGTGGCAGATGGGAATTTGTTAATATCCGGTTGTAGAGAACTTGACACTCGACTTAATTAAAATGCATCAACCGTGTGTGTAACCGTGATGGTCTCTTTTCGGCGGAGTCCGGGAAGTGAACACGGCTTTTGGGTTATGTTTGACGTAAGTAGGAGTTCAGGATCACTTCTTGATCATTACTAGTTGACGACCGTTCTGTTGCTCCTCTTCTCGCTCTTATTTGCGTATGTTAGCCACCATATATGCTAGTGCTTGTTGCAGCTCCACCTCACTACCCTTTCCTACCCTTAAGCTTAAATAGTCTTGATCTCGCGGGTGTGAGATTGCTGAGTCCTCGTGACTCACCAGATACTTCCAAACAGTTGCAGGTGCCGATGATACCAGTGCAGGTGACGCAACTGAGCTCAAGTGGGAGTTCGATGAAGCTCTTGTCCGTTGTGTTGTTTCGTTTCCTGTTGATCAGTAGTGGGGCCCAGTTGGGACGATCGGGGATCTAGCAGTTGGGTTATCTTCTTTTCTTTTGGCTTTGACCGTAGTCGGTCTATGTGTGTACTCTGATTGATGTATGATTTATTTATGTTTTGTGTGAAGTGACGATTGTATGCCAACTCTTTATCCCATTCTTGTTCATTACATGGGATTGTGTGAAGATGACCCTTCTTGCGACAAAACCACAATGCGGTTATGCCTCTAAGTCGTGCCTCGACACGTGGGAGATATAGCCGCATCGTGGGCGTTCTTAAAATCATGTTTTGTCCTTGAGGAAGTTCTTAAAATCTACAGTAACGAATTTCACTGTTTTGTCCTTGAGGAAGTTCTTAAAATCCTAGCACTCAACTTCGGCATGGCATATGTGGTAGACCAAGCAAACGTTATGTACGCAAACCTGGATCACGGCGGGCTTCTTCCTCTCTTCGTCCATTAGATCCTTCTCTCGTCCCAGGAATGTGGTGTACTCAACATCTAGCCAAGTGACCCACTCATCATCTGAGTTTTCGAACATGCGTCTGAAGCGAGAAAGGCATCCTTTCACCGTCGCGGAAGAACGGGTGTAGATGACGTCGAACTCATCGCCGGTGATGGTTCTAACCTTGTACTCACCGCCGATCATGGAGATTTGGGACGCCATGGATTTGGGAGGAGGGTTAGGATTAGTGGAACTACCGTAATGTGAATGGACGGGATGACTAGGAGCGAACCGCCGTAGTATTGAAGGACGTGCGGGGACGAGTAGGAGCGAACTGCCAGCGTGCGAACGGCAGGGTAGTGGCTTTCCATTCTCCCATGATACGGGCTTCCGAGAGCCCTTGGATCTGAGATCGAACGGTTGCATGGCGTGATTCTAGACCTATGGGTGAATATCCTATCCTGGAGGGTTATTCTGTAAATTTTCAGCAACTTAGCATGCGACCGTTTGATCTCAGATCCAAGGGCTGCCAGCAGCCCGTATCATGGTCGCGCCTACCATGACCATCGCGTCGCTCGCGCGGTCGCGCCCTTGGAGATTTAACACGGTGCGTTAGGCTATCTGATGTTGGCATGTCATACATAGTCATCACTTAGTCACTCATACTACAACAAGGTTGGCTATAAGGTTGGCTATAAGTGTAAATGTTTTTTACTCCTCTCTATCTCTTTCTTCGTACTCCCTCCGTCCCATAATATAAGAACGTTTTTGACACTAGTGTAGTGCCAAAAACGTTCTTATATTATGGGACACAGGGAGTACTAGTATTTATTGCATTTGCCAAGGAGTGACCTCTTCCAATGAAATGGTGTTGCTAAGTTTGCTTCATTTAATTAGCTATAGACTCAAAATTGTCTTTTCACCTAGGTACACGCGCTTAGCACCGTTTCTTCCTTGGGTCACCAAACTAGTCTCTCTCTTCTTGATTAACTTACCACATCAGACTTTATGCCTATGTGGCAAGCTTAAGCACCTGTAGGAGCAAGTAAAAGTAAGTACAATAGTGCGCTTTACATGGCATTTTTGCATATGTGGAGGAAAGAGAGGCAAGGAAAAGGTGGAGAAGTGGGCTCTCATGCAAGAGCCAGCCTCTACTACATGGTGGAGCATTGGGAGAGGCACCTGTATGGAGGTGGTCAGGAATCGGGAGACTCACGCCGGTCGTAGCGCCGTAGTTAAAATGATAATGGCAAGTCAAATCACGGGGCCCCATCTGTCCAGCAGTAACTCGCTGTCAAATCACACAGCCCTACATTTGCAGCAGCCTACTCCCTCGTCTTCTCGCGTCTCTGTCGAACCGACTAGGCGGAACTGCCCCGCCTACCGCGCAGGAAAAGCCCCGCCCTCGACTTTTAAATACAACTACATCCGCTTAAGAATCCAATGATATACTTTTTGTGACATAGTAACTCATATTTAGTTAGTCAAATGGATGACCTAGAACTACGTGCAGGCCCTATAAACCGAGACGCTTAAAAATAAAAAAAACCGAGACGGAGAGGGTAGTTCAGCACGTATCTTTTTAGATCAATATAGTCGGGATTCACCAAGGAGCAAAACCAAGTGGTAGGCTGCTCCTGTCGTGTTGGCGTAGCAACTCAAGCAGGGTCAGTCCGCACATGAAATGGCGACACACTTAACAGGACCCCTTTGGCCGACATGTGGCTCATCCACCGTCTTGTTCCACGTGCGATGCACCAAATTGCAGTTCGGAGCAGCGGTTGGAATTGGAGGCACCCCGGTCCTAGCGCCGCAGTAGTAGAAAATGAGCGATGAGGGGTCAAATCACAAAGCCCCACCTTTCCCGCATTAAGCTAGACGGACGAAGCAACCATCATTTCACTCTAGGGCGCAAGAGCATAAAGAAAAGAGAAAACAATGATGCGTGCGGCAGCTACCTAGGGCACCCTAGGGTAGGGGTCTCCACTACAGATCCTTTTTTTTTAAAGCGCCTCCACTACAAATCGGCTTCTCCCTCGTCCTCTTGAACAAAACCGATGATGAGTGCGGCGGTAGGGTTTGTAGGAGTACTACGGCGTGTGGGGCCATGTCGTAGTAAACGGGTTCGAGTCGACGCCTTAAATATGTGTGGGCCGCTTGGTTTTACGGGAACAAGGCAGCATTTTGGGTTCGGGGACGAGTGGAGATATAGTACGTACAAAAAATTATGGACGTAGGTTCGACCGAAAGGCAATGATGCATGGGCTCTGCATTTTGATATACCCGGGGCCGCGTGAAATTTGCTACTCTACTCAAAACTAGTAAGGTACACATGTATTGAACGCATGAGATTTCGAAACCAAATTACGAATAAATACACACTATAGCATGTAAAGCTTTGAGTCATATATGCATGATGTAGATGTTCGTTTAGTTCTTATAGTTCATCTCATTCAAAATCAATTAGTTTTATAAAAATGTTAAGATTCATGGGGTTGTGCATTGTAAATCATAAAGTAAAAAATAAATAATGGCAATTCATTTAGAAAAAAATAATCAATTATGATACAGAAGATTCTAGAACAAAGGAGAAGTGCTTGTGTTTTGAGGTTTGTGCATTATGCTTAAGTTCAACCATGGAGTCTTCTAAATTGTACATGTGGCGGATCTGGTGGAATGTTGATGATATCCAATGGCCAGTAGTGCTCGGATTTGCCTATCTCTGCACTGTCGGGTTAGCTTCATCTAGCGACCATCTTTCAAAGTTATTGGCACACTATATAGTTCTTGTGCCATAGTTGCATGTTTTGGAAAAAAACTACTAGTGGGTTGTACTATCTATTTAGGAATAGAAGATGTATACATGGAAGTTGTAGGGAAAGAGATGGCATGGAGCATCTCAATTCCTATGAGTAGGGATTGGAAAAGAGATGTCATTTGGTTCACATCATAGGAACTTTTCTATTGAATCTAGAGATGAGATGTATCTCAATTCCTATGAGGAGGGATTAGAAAAGAGATGTAATTTGGTTCATATCATAGGAACTTTTCTATTGAATATACGCTAATGTTTATTTTCCTTTGAAATTAAGGGAGTATAGGAATCCATTCATATGAACCAAGTGGCTCTAAAGCTATAGAAATGATATCATGTTTATTTCCTTTCAAATGTGGAGTATATGAATCTATTCCTATGAACCAATTGGCTCTAAAGGAAAAAATCCTATAAAAATCATATCATATAGAGTTCCTATGATATTCCTCGACACTAAAGGATGCTTGAAATTGCTGCGGGTGATACGATGGTCTTTCTTTGTAGACTCCACACCCATCTTTATAGTTACCTCTCGAAGATGAATGAAATTATATATACATGGTATTCTACATGTGCAATTTGGTACACGAAAACTCGGTAAAAGTTTGCGAGGTTCGAATTTTCAATAAAGCTATATGCACTGCATTTCGGAACGGAGAGAGCATACGGCAGTTGCTAACACTCACGTGGAAGATTTGTGTGTAGGAGGAGTGGCTGCTCTGTTAAATGACATGGAAAAACTGACACTGTCGGATGCCGGTCTAACGGTTCTTACGGCGTTCGTCAGGAAAAGGCTTGTGGCGAACGTTTGTCGGATAATGATTTACGGACACATGCATTGCATTGATACGTGCCCCTCTCTCTCACGCACACGCACCCTCACGAGTCACGACTCTCCCGAGTCCTCTCGCAGACTCGCACGTCGCACCCACCGTCTATCTGCAGGTAGACGTCACGCACATATGTGCTCTTCACACCCTACCCTCAGAACTTCTAAAAAACAAAAGACGGTGCGCACATTTTATTTTACCTCACACGTCACACACTTATACTTTTACCCTTGCGGCGAACGTTCTTTGGGCATAGTATATTGTACTCTCACGAAGAGAAGCGGTGCACGCACACACTAGTTCTCTCACACCCACTCGCGGGTACACGTAGGAGCGCATTTTTTTGAAGCTGGTACAACAAAATCACTCCACTATATATAAAAGCAGCAGCCTTAGCGCTTGCTTTACTAGGGTTCCTCTCGTTCACTCTCTCATGCTCTCCAGATCTAAGCAACACATAGGCGGCCACACACTCTCTCTCAGCTCACGGCTGGTCACAAATCCGGCCGGACAACCTCGACCGGGGCAGGGGTGTAGGTGCATCGTTCACGCTGTCGTCGGCGGCGAGGGAGGAGACCAACGGCTGCCCGCGCGTCTCGATCGGCGGCCGTGCCGTTCTCTCCGAGAGAGCGCTGGCTCGGGAGGGCCTCCGACCCCTTCTTCCTCCCTGCTGTATTGTGGCCAAGATGCGGCCTCCCGACGTCGTCTTTGCCACATGCCGACGACCCTCAGGTATATATTCCTTCGAAACCTGCCTTGCTCTACTGCCCCAGCTCCCTTCGTGTGGATCCTTTTCTACTTCCGTCCGATGTTCCAAAGCCACCTAGACTTCTACTATTATTAGAAGTAAAGCTAGTTCATACATTCGACTCAAAGCGTTGGTTCAAATAGGGAAGAAAGTGGGAAAGCTGTAGCATGAATCTAGGACTTGGTTCTAAGAGGAAACGGGGGAAAGTAGTAATATCTGTCACTGTTTAAATAACCGTATTTCGTATTTGCGCAAACATGGATGTTTGTCTCCATATCGTTTCTATTCACGCAATCAAAAGCACACACCTCAGTTTTAGTACAACTATGCAAAATGAGATGGCTATCCCTCGTTGCCGTCGTCTAACCTCCCGTCTTCAAGGTATCCCTACATTGGTACTAGTAACTAAGGTAGAATGACCAACGCAATCTAAAAGAAGCTAATTCGTACGTTTTACTTCCTGATTGCAGTGCAGGGACGAGCGAAAACAACTGCATCCTAGTCCGGAATGCACTTTCTACCCGTTCATCCATGGACCGAGGACTAGCTGGCACGGCTGCACGGCGGTTTTTTGGACAGGTGCGCGGACAAGAGGCATTATGGTCTGCTTAGTTCTGCAAATAGCGGTGCTTAAATTTAGTGGAATGCACAAGCATTTCAGCTGGTCAGTACACTGCATGGTTCAGTTCAGCATTCCAGCTGAGACCACAATTATAATTGGTTATTCTGGAATGAGAGAACCTAACCCTGAATGGTGGCAACAAGAAAAAACCAGAGTGAACTCCAGGAAATTTAAGCCTGCCGGGAGGCCCTTTGCTCAGAGAAGCCTTGCTTGTTTTTTCCTGATTTGTAAACCTTCTCACAACTTTGTCTTTTGATGTGAACTAGTATATGTTTGTTATGTTCTATGAATCATTGAGATGTATAAAATTGCTTAACTTATGCCTTTCAAGTTTTTTATGAAGACGAGTTTAATGTGAGTGTTCCACATGAGCGCTGGACTAGCGTGTGAACGTTTGGAATTTATTACATTGTGGCCTCAATTAACTGCATGAACCACTGTAACAAGATACATAGTTGATTATATGTCAGACAGCAGATTGTTGATTGTTAGCTGGTCGATAGCCTGGTGTTGAAGCGAGCTGAGCCAATGTGCCGTGTTTTGCACAACTGCTTACAAGTGGGGTAGCACCAACAGTGTTTACAAGTACTTATGTATACGTCGGCGCACGGTTCTCGAACGAGTGCTCTATTTCATCAAAACACACACTGCTCGTATGATAAACCGTGACAACTTATGTCTTAACATGCCATATTCATGAAAAAACTAGTGAGGACGCATCTGTTTCGGCAACAATTACGATGGTTCTCACATGATTCACGGGCACACAAAAGTAGCAGCAGTTCCCATAGACGGATTCAAACAGAGTACTAGCCCCAGAGGGGTCGATAACAGGCAAGGTTCGGATAATTAGACACAATCCAAACTACTATTAAACACTAGCTGGGGCAACTATTTCATGCCTCGATCTAATTTGGGCTGGACACAAGATGGACCTTGCCATGAACATCATCGAGGACGTTCCGCAGCAGCTCAATCCTGTGAACCTTTATGAAGACAACCTTGTGGCCTTGCCACTGATAAACTTGTTTGTGGAGGCATGCCACGTCATCTTCCTGCGTAAGCTTGACAAGAATAGTATGCCTCACAAACGAAGGAGTAGCTTTGAACTTCTTGTGCTTCAGTACACCCTGGATAACACGCCTGAAAACAGTGAGGCTGGAATACAACTCTTCATTGGTATAACCGCAAATGGCTTCCAGGATCCAACAGCCTAAGAACTCTGTTTTCCTAGTGCGTATATTCAGGTCGTCCGCCTCATAGCGAGTGACATGTACAACCACACAATCCTTGTCTGCATCAGGGCTCTAATTGAAACAGAAACAAATTCTGAATTACTTTTCAGTATAAGAAACACAAGTTATTTAAACCACTATGTATAGCATGGCATCGAAGCTAATAAAATTTTGCATTATTAATCACCACATACTTCCTTTTCTAAAAAAATCACCACATACTTAGATGAAAAACCACAATCGAGATCGGCAAAGAAGGAAATCACCTTGGGCAGCTCAGCGGGGGGGCACATCCTCGAAGGGGGAAAATTGCTCCTGCAGTGCGATGGGGGCTGTAACCTCAAACGGGGTGTTGACCATCTCAGTAGTGGCCGTGAGCGTATCTGGGGTCAGCTCGGTGGTTGCCTCCATCTTCTTGGAGCTCTCTGTCTCGTGGGGATCAGACTCCCGCGTCTGCTCCAATATCGGCAGATCTTTGCCTGGTTCTCCTTGGTCCATCATGAAACTGACGAATACTAGGAGACCACTGAAAGGAAAACACAATCGCAATGACAATGAAACAAAAAAGAGAGTGAGGATCGATTACTGCTTTGCAAAAGTTCTTTTTTTTTTCTTTGAACGAAAATATACCAACATCACGGATCCGCTTACCTTCCCTTCGTTCGGAGAGAAGAACAGTGGTAGATGCGAGTGTTGCCTTTCTTGAAGACGGTGAGGGAGAAGGATAGTCCGAGGGAGAAGGGGATTCAGCGAAGAGTGAAATGATGGTTGCTTCGTCCGTCAAACTTAGACTGCGGGGAGGTGGGGTTTTGTGATACGACGGCTCGTTACTACCGCGCTACGACCGGGGTGACTCTCTGCATGCATACTGCCTTCTAATTTGGTGGATGGCATTTGGGCTTGCGCGTTGCATGGCCCGCATGTCGGTGAACAAAAGTATAACAGCATTCAGTAGAGGGAGACGTTTCAATGACCTAGGAGGAGCCAGAAGCGGTAGAGTGTCTCCACTGTACTAGTAGTAATTGTTTTTCTGGGTAGCTGTAGAGTGTCTCCACTGTACTAGTAGTAATTGTTTCTCTGGGCCCAAGACAAAACAGCCCATCCACACTAGTAAATAGTAAAATCAATTCAAAAGCCCATCCACACTGGGTGCTCTTCTTCCTCCTCGCTCCCACCCACCTCACGTCAGCTCGCTCCACTCGTACCCCCAAATTCCTCACCTCACTCCTATAGAAAACCCCAGCTCCCCTTCTTCCTCACTCCTACAGAAAACCCCCAGCTCCCCTTCTTCTTCGCTCGCACTACAACTAGGCTCGTCATTCGTTACTCTGCTCAAATCCGTGAGCACGACGCGACGCCCTCGAGGAAAATGGAATCGGCTGACCCCAGCGGCGATGCCTGTTGTAGATCCCGCACCCGGCAGCGCGGGGAGAAGCGGCGACCCCGCCCCCACCGGATCCCAGGAACCCGTAGAATCTCGGGTGGACCGCATCAGCGATCTCCCGGACGCCATCCTTGGGGAGATCATCTCGCTTCACCCCACCAAGGATTGCTGCCGCACCCAAGTCCTCTCAATTCAGTGGCGCCCTCTATGGCGCCCCGTGCCCCTTAATCTCGACTGTCGTCAGCTATCTCTCTTCAATGATTTTGAAATCCCCAGAGCCATCATCTCCTCCCACCAGGGCTCCGTTCAAAGCCTCTACATCCCGTCATGCTACCTGAGCAAGCATACCATGCCCTGCACGGTGGACGCCTGGCTGAAATCCCCTGAATTCACAGAACTACAGCTGCTTGAGTTCTACTATTCCCCTGGAAATCACATACCACATACCGAACACCATGAACTTGTTCCCTCAGCACCGATGTCCATCTCGCGGTTTTCGTCCTCTCTCCACACCGCCACCTTTGCGATGTGCTACCTACCAGACAATCTGGTACTAAACCTTCGACTCCCATTTCTCAAGAAACTTTCACTTGTGCGGGTTCGTATATCGGAGGCCTCATTGCACAGCATCATCCACTCCAGTTGCCCTGAGCTGGAGTGCTTGGTGCTTGTTTTCACAGTTAGAATCGGTTGTCTCCAAATAAAGTCGCCTAACCTTGTAAGAATTGGAATTTCTTTTGACGGAAGGCAGCTCATCATCCAAGATGCCCCTTCACTTCAAAGGTTGATCCTTGATTCTAGTTATTCACCGTTGCAAATAACCGTCCTCTCTGCGCTTGGGTGTAATACATGATCTCTGTGCTCATTTCAATATGGTGTTTGGCTCCACAGTTCTTCAGGTACTTTAGATTATCATCTACACTTGTAACCATAAGCTGCATTTTAAATTTCTGCGCATAATTTATATATCATCTTGGAGTACACATTTTGTACTAATATTATGTTCTATGCTCAATGAAGAGTTTCTCCATGGATGGCCTATCAATGGTGCTGGATTCTGTCAAGATCTTATATATCCAAATGAATAGTTTTGATCTGAACAAGATTATTGGCTTGCTGCAATGCTTCCCATGTCTGGAGAAGTTGTATATAAAGGTGATAATTTCACGCATATTGGAAGCCCGCATATAGTGTACTAGAATTAACCGTTCAGCTGTTGCTCTTTCGACACTCTTCTTTTAGACCTTAACTGTTTTCAATCTTCATGTCTATTTAGGCAACAGGACAGGGTAAAAAAGTTATAACCAATTGGTGGATTCGTAAGCATCGGGATTTTCTAACTTCTCATGAGATTCGATTGAAGACAATAACGCTAGAACAATATGTAGCCAACCGTGCAAACACAAGATTTGTCACATTCTTCCTGCTGAATGCGAGGTTACTATTGTCCATCAGGCTTAAGTTTAACAGCAGCATGGTTTTGACGGATGGGTATGTCGAAGAGCAAAAAAAAGGAGTTTCAGGTGGGCAAAAGAGCTTCTGAACGTGTCGGGCTTCTATTTACAACATATTGCGGTCATAATCCAGTAAATTTTATGACCCAGGATGTTCATTCTATGGACCTGACCAATCCATTTGACTGTGACTGCCGAAAACAGTGCTGGAGTTAGATGTTGTTCCCCTTTTCAATCTGATTTTTTTTGTAAACCTGGTGAACAATTAACCCTCATGCTTTTGTACAGTTTGTAAGCTGGAGTTAGATGTTCCTGCCCTTTTCAACTCGGCTATGACTGTCATATTTTCTTTGAAACAAGGCAAATGGCTTGCCATTCATTTAATTTAGAGTGAAATATTGTAACAAATCCCAACCAAGGGAAATAACATCACTCTCGCCAGCTGCTTGAGCTCACTGTGCATTACAGAAGCCAAGTGATTAGCCCCCACCAGCACCCACAAACTTATTTCGAACTAGCACATCAAATGGGTTGTAAATTTTCATAGGAAAGGCTGCATGACCGTGACAGATTTGGATTCTGACATTTGGGACCCGCGAGGAAATAGCCTATCCAAGGTGGTGTCGACTTACTAGCCAGTCAACAAACGATTCTGCCTACCAGCCGTTGGATTGACATCCAACATCTGTCGTGTATCTTCTATCTCTTGTCTTCTTCTTCCTCCAGCCGCCCAAACCAAACCACCCCGTCGGCTCCGCCTGCTCCCGCCTCCCATGGCTGGCTGCGCCTCCGCCGCCCTACCGTACGTACCCTCCAATGTTGGCCAGTCCCTCCCTCTATTCCCCCACACGTCCTGTTATTCTCCGGTGACGTCAGCCCCAACACGCACCCGCGCCCGAACCAGTCAACCCTCGTACTCCCCTCCGCCTACGACTGGACCGGCGCATCTTCAACGGCTCCTGTTTGTTCCGTCCGAGGCCTCGCCGTCGTCCTCTGCCTTGCGGCCTTGGTTCGCTCGCCGTGCGCGGTGCGTCGCCCTCTTGCGTTGTCAACGCCGTCAACAACCGAGAGGAACAAGGAGATGACTGTACGTGGAGAGGATGACAGTAGGGACCCACCAGCGTCATGGCAGTACGCAAGCAAGTGCCTCTATAGTACAAGCCCAAAAATATGGTTCCTCCTAATGGTTGGACATCTGGGGCTCACGCCATTGTCAACGTAGTCAATAAACGAGAGAATTACACTACGAGCGACTGACACCACGGACCCAGCAAGTCGTGCAGTTTTTTTTTTGAGGAAGAAGCAGTTGTTATTTATACTAGTTTTAGCGACGGATCAGGGTAACAACGGGGCTGTGCGGGGGCTGTGGCCCGTCTAGCCAGGGTTTTATTTATCTTTACCACATCATGAGCCCAGTTGTATTTTTTTCTTGCTGAAAATGGCTAGCCCAGTTCTATTTTTTTTAAGAAATACCCAAACAAGGCCTACTTGCTTTATCGGCCCTGCTGGGCTGCAAATCTTTCAAGACGAGGAGAGTTTATTCGGTTTGCCCAGAAATGGGCTGTACATTTTTAAAACACATCAAACCGGGAATTAGTTTCAATTTTTTTTCATTACAAGATCTTAAATTCCATTGATTTTTATGCGTGGACAATTATTTGGATTTTATATTTATATAAATTATTTTTCAAAATAGTTTGAATGTGAATCGATATTTCTGGATTAAAAACAGTTGACCGCACCGAAATATGCAAAATTTTGTATACTTTTTAACCGTGGCCACAATATGGGGTGTAATGCTAACAAAAAGAAGATGGGCTCCAAAAAATTCTTAAGAATTAGCAAATGGGTTGTACATTATTAGAAATAATGGCAGATGGGTTGTATGCTGTTTTCCACAGATTTGAGGCTGACTTGTGCGCCTACTACAGGTTGACGCGTATGCTTCCATAAAAAAAAGGTTGACGCACACGCAACGCCCTGTCAACTTAGTCAACATACGAGAGCAGTGACTGTTGGATGTCCATCCAACGGCTGTCGTGCTTCTTCAATCTCTGCTCTTCATGCTCCAGCCGCTCAAACAAGCACCGGCGGGACTGCCTGCTCCCTCCTCCCGCGGCCGGCTATGCTGTCGCACAGGCCTCCCGGCCCCACCGTACTCTCATCGCTGGCCTGGCCATCCCTCTACTCACTCACACATGTTGTTATTCTCCGGCGACGGCAGACGAACCAGTAAACCCTCGTACTCCTCCGCGTGTGAAACAACTGCCGAGTATTCCCTGGCTCCGTGTCGTTCCCTTCCTAGGCCTCGCCGTCGTCCACCGCCCTGGTGCTCTCGGTGCGGCCTGGTCAACATGGTCAATGAACGACATCCATCGGAAGTGGACTGTACGTGGAGAGGCTGACAGCTGGGTCCACGGCCGCACGCAAGGAAATGCCTCCTTATTACGCGCAAAATAATGATTCCTCCACCTGATAGCTAGGACCCACAGGAAGGGCCTCTGTATTTCGCGAAAAAAATGTTCCCCCCGCTGATAGGTCGGACCCACCAGCTATATCTTCACACGCAAGGAAGTGCCTCCTTATTACGCCCAAAAAAATGAATACCCCCTGCTAGCTGGGACCCACCATATTGTTGGGCTGACTTGTGGGCCTACTAAGTTGACGGGGACGGAGGGCTTTGTCAACTTAGTCAATACTCCAGTGACCGTATGATGTCCATCCAACGGCCATAGTGCTTCTTCAACCTCTGGTCTTCTTGCTCCAGCCGCCCAAAGCAGCGCCGGTCGTGCCGCCTGCTCCTGCCTCCCGTGGCCGGCTGTGCTACTGCGGAGGCCTCACCGCCCCCATACTACTCCCATCACTGGCCAGGCCATCCCTCCACTCACCCACAACCCCTGTTATTCTGCGGCGACGGCAGCCTAACACTGCAGCCAAACCAGTGAACGCTCGTACTCCTCTCCGCGTGGGCATCCACTGCCGCGTCTTTCCCGGCTCCGCATCGTCCCCTTCCTAGGCCTCACCATCGTCCACCGCCGTGATGCTCTCGACGTGGCGTGGTCAATGTGGTCAACGACCGACTTCCATCGGAAGAGTACTGTACGTGGAGAGGCTGACAGCTGGGTCCACGGCAGCCGCAAGGAAGTGCCTCCTTATTACGCGGAAAATAATTATTCCTCCACCTGACAGCGGGGACCCACCGGACGGGCCACCAGTATTTTGTGAAAAAAATCGTTTCCCCCTGACTGCTGGGACCCACCGGACGGGCCACCGTATTTTGCGAAAAAACGTTCCCCCGGCTGTCAGCTCGGACCCACCGGAAGTGCCTCCTTATTACGCACAAAAAAATGAATACTCCCCCGGCTAGCTGGGACCCACCTTGGTGGGAGGCTGACTTGTGGGCCTACTAAGTTGACGGGGACGAAGGGCTTTGTCAACTTAGTCAATATGAACGATTCTAGCTCCAGTGACCGTACGATGTCCATCCAACGGCCGTAGTGCTTCTTCAACCTCTGGTCTTCTTGCTCCAGCCGCCCAAAGTAGCGTCAGTCGTGCCGCATGCTCCTGCCTCCCGTGGCCAGCTGTGCTGCCGCAGAGGCCTCACCGCCCCCTACTATTCCCACCGCTAGCCAGGCCCTGCGGCGACGGCAGCCTCACACCGCAGATGAACCAGTGAACCCTCGTACTCCTCTCCGCGCGGGCTTCCACTGCCACGTCTTCCCCGGCTCCGCGTAGTCCCCTTCCTAGGCCTCGCCGTGGTGCTCTCCGTGCGGCGTGGTCAACGTGGTCAAGGAATGACTTCCATCGGAAGAGTACTGTACGTGGAGAGGCTAACAGCTGGGTCCACGGCCACATCCCAGTTTTTTTGTGATTTGCCAAGTAAGTCGCTTTGTCAGGCCTGTTGGGTTGCAAATCTTTCAAGACGAGGAGAGCTTTCATTCGGCTGGCCGAGAAAATGGCCCATCAGTAATGAGAAATGGGTTGTACATTTTTAAAACACATCAAACCGGCAATTAGTTTCAAATATCTTTTTTTTTCATTTCAAGATTTTAAATTACATTAATTTTTATGCGTGGAGAATTTGTTGGATTTTATATTGATATACATTTATTTTTAAAATCAGATTGAATGTGAGTCGAAATTTCGGGATTAAAAACAGTTCGGACCGCACCGAAATATGCAAAATTTCGTATAATTTTTTAACCGTGGCCACAATATGGGCTGTAATGCTAACAAAAAGAATATGGGCTCCAAAAAAACCTTAAGAATTAGCAAATGGGCTGTAAATTATTAGAAATAATGGCAGATGGTTGTATGCTGTTTTCCACAGATTTGAGGCTTTCCTAAAAAAAGGTTGACGCACAAGCACTAACTGTTGGATGTCCATCCAACGGCCATCGTGCTTCTTCAATCTCTGCTCTTCCTGCTCCAGCCGCTCAAACAAGCACCAGCGGGACTGCCTGCTCCCTCCTCCCCGTGGCCGGCTGTGCTGCCGCGCAGGCCTCACCGCCCCACCGTACTCCCATCGCTGGCCTAGCCATCCCTCTACTCACCCACACCTGCTTTTATTCTCCGGCGACAGCAGACGAACCAGTAAACCCTCGTACAGTCGTACTCCCCTTCGTGTGGGAAACAACTGCCGAGTCTTCCCTGCCTCCGTGTCGTCCCCTTCCTAGACCTCGCCGTCGTCCACCGCCGTGGTGCTCTCGGCGCGGCGTGGTCAATGTGGTCAATGACCGACTTCCATCGGAAGAGTACTGTGCGTGGAGGCGCTGACAGCTGGGTCCACGGCCGCAGCAAGGAAGTGCCTCCTTATTACACGCAAAATAATTATTCCTCCACCTGACAGCGGGGACCCACCGGACGGGCCACCGTATTTCGTGAAAAAACGTTTCCCCCCTGACTGCTGGGACCCACCAGCTACACCTTCGCACGCAAGGAAGTGCGTCCGGGAAAAAAAAAACAAAACGATTTGCCCCCCTGACTGCTGGGACCCACCAGCTACATCTTTGCACGCAAGGAAGTGCCTGACAGTCGGGACCCACCTGGTCGAAGCGTACGTAGCGTTGTCATTCTGGTCGCGAACGTGTACGTACATATATACTGGTGGATGTAGAGGTGCGCACGTGTCGTAGTAGAGGCGCGCACGTAGCATGTACACATACATACAACGGCCAGGGTGCAAGAAAGAAAATACGGCCACGTATGTGTACATACGGGCGGGGTCTCGAACGCCTACTCGCGCATACGTACGACGAGGGCTCGTTGACATGGCTGGGTCGGAACAGAGAAACAGCGTCGTCTCGTGTTCATGGGGAGGCAACGGAATGCATCGTGTTCATGGGGAGGCAACGGAATGCGTCGTGTTCATCGGGAGGCAACGGAATGCGTGGGAGCCAACCGGCTGGGTCGGAACGGAATGCGTGGTCGTGTTCACCGGGAGGGCTTGGACGGAACAGGCGATGGAAACGAGGCCTGGCGTACCGCAGAACGGAGGAAACGGCCTTGTGTTCGACCGGCCATGTTCGAAACGGGATCCTGTTCATCGGGAGGGGTCTGGCGTACCGCAAAACGGACGAAACGGACCTCCTACGGTCGAAACGGGGGTCCTGTTGATCGGGAGGGGTGTGGCGTACCGCAAAACAGACGAAACGGACCTCCTACGGTCGAAACGGGGGTCCTGTTGATCGGGAGGGGTGTGGCGTACCGCAAAACGGACGAAACGGACCTCCTACGGTCGAAACGGGGGTCCTGTTCATCGGGAGGGGTGTGGCGTACCGCAAAACGGGACTCCACGGGATATTGTTCATCTCCACCGTCGACCTCCTCCAGCCTCCACGGGCTACCGTCGACCTCCTCCAGCCTCCACGGGCTCCTGTTCATCCAGCCTCCACCGCGCGCTACTCCACCGGCTACTGTTCAACCACCCCTCCACGGGCACCCCTCCACTGTCTACTGTTCATCCAGCCCTCCACACCACGGGGTCCTGTTCATCCAGAGGCAACGCCAACGCTCACTGTTCATCCAACCCCCCCCCCCCCCGCAACGCTCACTGTTCATCCAATCGATCGGCTTTAGTTAGCAGCAGTAGCGAAGGAATCGCTCGATCGGGTTCAGTTAACAGCCATCGATCAATCGCTCGGGTTCAGTAACGCGTAGCCTGCAGTGCAATCACTCGGGTTTAGTTAGAGCCCAACGCCTCGCTCGGGTTCAGTTAGAGCCAACGCCTCGCACACACGCGCGTACGTGTACGAGAGAAACGCGCATCGCTCGGCCCCCGACCTCCCACCGTAATCGGGAACTCCCCGAAATTTTCCTCGCCCTCGCTTCTACCACGGTTTTTTCCGTCATGGATGGCCCAAAGAATGTCATGCAGCTGCGTCTCTGGCCCGCCCAGGACGAAAAGCCCATTTTCTGTCATGATTTTTTGTCATAGAAGTAGGAGCCCACCACATCTATGATGATACCGGGTTTTGTCACAATTATCGTCATAGAAGTGTCATATGTATGACAGCAAAAAATTCGTTCGGCCCAAAATGTCATGGATGTGTCTTTTTTTGTAGTGTAGGGAACACCTTAAGTACGTCGTCCAAATGCATTTCCCCCGGAAGAATACTACCAACAATACTAAAGAGTACGAAGGGCTCCTTGTCGGGCTCAGGATTGCAACAGAATTGGGAATCAAGAGGCTGATTATCCATGGAGATTCACAACTTGTGGTGAGACAAGTGAACAAGGTTTACGAAATTCCATTGACAGAGGCATGCGTTGAGAAAGTGAGAAAGTTGGAGGAGCGCTTTGACGGATTGCAAACAGAGCACGTACCCCGTGCGGAAAACAGCATTGCTGATCATCTGTCAAAGTGCGTTGTGCAAAAAGTCCCTGTGGAACCAGGGACTTTTGTTCTCCATCTGACTCAGCCCTCCGTATCACCGGCAACAATGGCCGGAAAAAGGAGGAAATTGGACTCCGGCAGGCTTCACCCGGTAGAACCTTTCGAGGCTCCCGACAGAGAGCTTGGCGGGAACAACTCCTCTTCTATCGCTGAGCTACACCCTCCCGCCAGACCAATGGTCCCTGCGGACGAGGGATGTGCTCCCACGGATGAGGAGGTGCCGCTAGTCCTTGTTGCCGAGCCTCAGGCTCCAACTTGGGCGCGGCACATAGTCCATTTCCTCCAAACTGGAGAACTTCCCGAAGAGCAAGAAGAAACTGAAAGAGTAGCCCGAAGGGCCAGTATGTATCAGTTCGTCGACGACGTGCTATACAGAAGAAGGCCCAACGATGTGAAATTGAAGTGCATTTGCTGGGAAGAAGGAAAGGAGCTGCTGGCAGAGATACACAAAGGCATGTGCGGCTCCCACATTGGATCAAGGCTTTGGTTGGGAAAGCATTCCGGCAAGGATTTTATTGGCCCACAGCCCTCCAAGATGCGGCCGAGCTAGTCACCAAGTGTGAAGCCTGCCAGTTCCATTCCAAGAACATTCATCTGCCTGCCCAAGATCTTCAGACAATCCCTTTGTCATGTTCGTTTTTGGTCTGGGGGCTCGATATCCTCGGCCCTTTCCCCCGTGCTACCAGGGGCTTTGAATTCTTATTTGTTGCAATCGACAAGTTTACAAAGTGGCTGGAAGTAGAGCCCGTGAGAAAGGCGACTGCTCAATCAGCCATCAAGTTCTTGAAAGGATTGGTGTGCCGCTTTGGAGTTCCTGCCCGGATCATCACTGACAATGGCACCCAATTCACGAGCCACACCTTCAGGCAATATGTTCATGCCCTCGGAAGCAAAATCTCATTTGCCTCTATTGCTCATCCAAGAAGCAACGGGCAAGCTGAGAGGGCGAACGCTGTAGTGTTGCGGGGACTCAAGACAAGAACATTTGATAAGCTGCAAAAGTGCGGCAGGCGATGGATCGATGAGCTGCCGGTGGTTCTTTGGTCCCTCAGAACGACACCAAATCGAGCTACCGGCCAGACTCCCTTCTCCCTAGTCTATGGGGCAGAAGCAGTTATCCTCATGGGACTCATTTACGGGTCACCTCGAGTACTTGCCTACGATGAAGTAGCACAACAACAGCATTGGCGTGACGATGTTGTGCTACTCGAGGAGAACCATCTCCGGGCTGCTACGCGTGCTACACACTACCAGCAAGCCCTGTGTCGCTATTGGTGTTTTGAGGAAGGCGACCTTGTCCTTAGGCGTGTTCAGTCCGTCAAGGGTACAAACAAGTTGATGCCGAAGTGGGAAGGCCCTTACCGGGTAGTACGAGTCACCAGACATGGTGCAGTCCATCTGGAGATCGGAGATGGCATTCAATTACAAAACTCATATAATATTGAGCATCTCCGTCAGTTCTACCCGTAAGGTGCGGTTGTCGGGCCCTGTCCGACAGCCACCCTTTTGTACAGGCCTTGCCGATGTTGCATGTAACCCCTTGTACAAAGCCAGGCGCAGACCATGAGCAACAGAGAAATAAATGAAGCGTTGGGGGCCCCGACAAATTGCATGCATGCATAAGCATATCATGAGCATAGCATATTCATATAGATAAGATCGCATGTGGCATCATTCTCATTTGCACTAAGTTGCAGGCTCTTGCGGTGGACTTGGTCCCGAAGAATAGAAGAGAAGACAAGCCTACATCGTGATCCCCGGCAAGCCAAATAGATAAGTTCTTTCTTACCCATACGTGTTCTATAAGTAAAGACTTGTGCATATGAAAACCTCGCAGATTTTGAAGCTTAGGTGCTCCCATCCCTAGACTCGAACGTTGCTTCGGTCGGGATGGTTGCAGTGGCCTTTGACAAGAAGGTTTGGCATGGGGCTGGTCCCTCTCTACGATTTGTGCCCGGCAGGCCTAAGCTCCTTGGCAACAAATTGAGGGTACCGGCAGGATAGCCTGCCGGGGAAAACTTGTTTACTTAAACGTATAGAGGCATTTCACCTCTGCATGGACACATTACATGCACAAGTTCCCGGCAGGGCCTATCTTTTTCATTGATATGCTGATTAACAAGTATAGATCTTACAAGATGCAAACATGGGTAAATAAAAGTACATAATTTGAACTAAAGTTTGGCAAGTGCCTACAGATTTTAGATTGAAAAAAGATAAGTGCCCCGTGATGCCCTTTCTTGTCCCTCTCCTCCTAGGCACTGCGGCAGGAGGTGAAGAGGGCAAAAGGGGCGCTAGGTAGAAGCCCAGCCTGAACCTGTCGGGCTCCAGGAGAGGTAGCCCAACAGGAGCGGGAAGGCACGAACGAAGGTGATGGTGAAGAAGATGGCGAGAGGACCCCCCCCCCCTAACCACCGCCACCAGGGCCAGCAGGACACGGCAGTGTGAACAGAGTGGCAGCCCGCGAGGAAGCCTGCCGGGGTCCAGCTGGAAGGCTGCTGGAGGGATCAGGGGCGCCCTCACCACCTTTGCATCCAACTCCCCGGCAAATCACCTTGCCGGGAAGGAGAATGCAGGTGCATATGGTGGTGCCGCCACCTGACGGTGATAGTGCGGCTGGCGCTCAGCCGAAGCTGGAACTGTCGTCCTCTCTGTCGCTGCCGTCGTCATCACCGTCACTGTCCTCCTCGTTGCTGTCGCTCGAGGAGGAGCTTTCGTCGCCAATCGAGCTCTCTGCGCAGCACCCTAGACGAGCAACTGAGCACCCGAAGACCTTGATGGAGAGCGGCTCGGCATCCATCAACTTAAAATGGAGGATATGCCCCTCCGACAAGCTGTCGGCACGGGCAAAGGTCTTCTAGCTGCGTCGGAAGAACATGACTTGAGGAGCGGGGAAATCTACATCCACCCGCATGTTGTCATTGCAGCAGCCCCTCATGTGCAGTTTTAACGCATGCGGCTGCTCGAACTCCATCACCCTTGCGAATGGAGTAGGGAGATGGAGACGGCCGCGCGGAAGCTTGTACAGCTTGATGATGAACTCCAGTGGTTGATCTCCGACGTGGCCTTCCATTGGGGGAGGGGAGGCCGGCGGAGGCGCAATCAGAGCGCCACCCCGTCCTCCTCGACCCCGGGATCCATAGCGACCGTCCTCGCCCCCTCATGCCCCCCCCCCCTCATAGCGGGCTTTGCCCCCGCGTTTTTAACAGGAGGGGGAGGCATTGTCGAGTGGAAGCTCTCGTTGCCACTACCGGAGTACCACCACGTCCTCGCCCCCTCACCATGGCGAACGAAGAATGCTCGAGGAAGAGGAGAAGAGAAGCGTGTGAACAAACACGCCGCTCCTGCCCCCTTTTATAGGGGAACAAGGCAGGGGGCTAGCTTCTCATTCAGAAGGCAGCCGCCCCACTCCTCCAATCCGGCTTCCCTGCGCCTTCAACGGCTCGGGAAATCAGGGCCTACCTTCTAAGCCAATCTGCGATGCCTGGCTTTCTGCCATGGCACCCATTCTCGTGCCCTCCGCATCCGCCACCTACCCTACGCAATGCATGCAGTACCTGTGGCGGAAGCACTAGGGGCAGGGGTGAGTAGAATCGCAGTTTCTACCCCGTGATCATGGGACGTGGACGGCCCACGGGTCGTGGTCCGGATTTTCCCGTAACTTCTTGCACGACGTGCGAGAAAATCAGAAACTGACCTGGGCTCAGGTTAATGAAGAAGAAAAGAAAATCTCAAAGGACAAGCAATTGATGTCCTCTCGCATGTGCACTAGATAGGACCTACCCCGACGACGCCCGGCAGCGCGTTTGGGCCAGGCCCAGGGGCTCCTGTCGGTGCAACAAACCCTGGGTATGTTGACCAGACTATGCACGGGCTTAAGGGCAAGGGTACAATATCCAAGACAAGGCCAAGTGAAGTGATAAGCCCTTTGAGAAATCAAAGGGAAGATCGAGAAGACCAAGTCAAGCTAAAGGAGCAAGACACCACTAAGGAAGAATCTCCCTTGCCGGGCAGGAGAGCCTAGCGAGGCCGAGGTTGCTTCCAAGACAAGCCTCAAGACTGTCCCGGGAAGCTTGCCGTGGACGCCAAGGGCGGGTCGCCCCGCCAGGGCTCCACCGCTCCACCTCACAGTGACGCAAGTCATCGATCAGTGCGGTGGCGAGCCCCCAAGTGACTAAGTGATAGCTATTTAACACATGGCAGCCACTTTCTATGGAAATCACCCCCAAATGACACCCGTCTAGAGACATGTCAAGCAGGCAGGTGAAGAGGTGGCCAAGCAGCCCGGCAAGGCTTGCCGGGCACACTATGATGTGACACAAAGCGGCACATTTAATGTGCTCTGCCCTGTCTGCAGAGTTAGGTATGATAGCACGGTTGCTATCTAATCAGTACACAATGAATGATTTGCCATTGTGGTGACCCCGTGATCTATAGAAGAAGGGCCAAGGCAACCATAAAGAGGATTCGGACCCTTGTACACTCATATGCGCGTAGCAGCTCTCGCCCCGAGGCAACCCTATCGGGCAAGAGCGCTGCATCTCCACCACGGTCCTCCCATCAATCCACCAAAGCAGGAGTAGGATTTTATGCCTCAGGGCAGTTCGAACCTGGGTAAAATTGCTCGTGCGATCCCTGCCGCGCGGCACTACGCTCCTTCGCTCTTTGTGCAACGTGCTCATCCCCCTGCCGAACCAAAAGGAGCCGATGGCTCCATAGGTGGCCGTGGTTTCCCATGACAATATTCTTGATATGAGAAATGTTGCAAGACATGATCCATGTCCATTATGGTACATGTCACATCCACGACGAAAAAGGTTCATAACACACATGATATGGGCGGTCAAACTTTTTGAAAGCACACATCAACCAAACAATTGAGACTTGTAGTGGGACATTTTGACCTCACTAATATGAAGAACCAATGCACACACAAAGTTTGAATGGTAGACACGTTAGGTGTTGCATAAATATCATGACTTGGCAGGTTGAAATGTGAGGTTCATAAACTTGAGGTGAACGAACTGTTCTGGGTGTAAGTCTGACAATAGTATGCAGGGGTACGGATTAGAGGGCAGAGCCTAGCTACGGCGCAGTTGTTACACTCAGATTTACGAGTCCAGGCCCCTCACGGTGGTGCTCTGGAGCTGTTGAATGAGTGTCTGGTTTACAAAGGATGCAAACCCTTGCCATGGAGTAGGAGGAGAGGCTTATATAGAGCTCGCCCTCGCCCCATGAATGCTCCCGTTACCAAGGGTTTAAGGAGGAGTTTAAGGGCGCCAGTTACTAGTAACAGGCGCACTAAGTACATATGATGAGGGTGGACGCACGTCCTAAATGTTGAGATCCCAGGGAGCCTACTGGTCTTCTCTATCCAAGCGCTGACAACTCCTCCGGTTGAAGTGGGCCGGTCGAGTGGATTGCTACCTTCCGAGTGGCTAGTGACCGTCAGGTTGCAGAGTGTCTGAATCCTAGTATGGCCCTGGGGTCCAGTGTAAGCCTTATGGTGTCTTAGGGTAGGGTCTGTAGGTCAAGCCTGTTATCCTACCCTTAGTACATGTCTCCATCATTAGCCCCCGAATCAGTCAAGGTTAGCCAGGTCGAGTTGGAGCAAATCCCCAAGCGAGTCGAGTGCTACAGAGGCACTCAAGAGCTCCCGTTGGTCGTTCGACGACCTCGTCTTTGCATGACACCTTGATGGATTCCGGATCATGCAACTCCTGAGTGAGAGCTGCATTACAGACCTGAGCCAGACGAGGGATGTTTCTTTCCGAGCGAAATGTGTCCTTGCGCATCGGGTGGCAAACCAGACCCGAGTGTTTTTGGAAGGATTTTAAAGGGCGAGCAATCGGATTGCCGGATCCCGGATTTTGCGGGATTTGAAATCAGAGATGCGCGCACGTGAACGGTTCCAACGTGGTGAGTGGGGGAAGTGGGGCGTGATGCCTCGATTTTTGCCCCATTTTCTGCCACGTATCACTGGATCTCTGCCAGCGAGATTCGAGGAGATTTGCGGGCCCTTAATCCAGCAGTGAGGATCGGCAGGCGGAGAGGTCGGTAGTATAAGAGGACTGCTGCATCAGAGAGGGAGAGAGAGCCAGATCCCCTTTTCCCTCTTGCAATCAGTCCTCCAATCTCTCCCTCCTCCTCCACTCTGCGCGGGTCTGCTCAGCGCCGGAGTGCTCTGCCGCGATGGTGAAGGACAAGACAGCGAAGCTGGAGAGGGCGAAGAAGGCGTCGAGCTCCAAGGTCGCGCCCCCATGGGGATGGACCCAGGGCGATTGGCTCCCGCCAACCACCACGGCGGAGGATGTCGGCGGGCTCGTCATCGAGGGACTGGTGCGGGAAGGGAGCTAGAGGCTACCGGAGGAGGGGGAGATCAAGCCTGCGCCACGGCCGGGGGAACGCGTGCTCCTTTCCACTCACATGGAGAGAGGTTTTTCTATGACATCCCATTCGTTCCTCCGCGATTTCTTGAAATTTTTTGGTGCCCAACTTCACCACCTCCCCCGAATGCTATAGCGTACCTTGTTGTGTTCATTTCCATGTGCGAAAACTTCTTAGGCTGCCAGCGCACTGGCGGCTATTCAAACACATTTTCACATGCCGTTCCTAGTCAGTCAAAAAGGCCGACCCTGAGGGGGAGAAAACCCATATTATCCAATTGTGAGGTGGCTTAGGCATCCAGATGAGGGGTAGGAGTGCTTTCCCTACAATGACGTTTCCCGAGTCGGTTAGAGGTTGGCAGTCGACTTGGTTCTATTGTGACGACGTCCCTTGTGCTGGTTCTTCAACTGGTCTCCCTCCTTACACGCCTGAGAGGGTCAATGCACCTCCATCGCTGACGATGGAGAAGGAGGGAACACGGAAGTGGGGATTCTGGTAGCTTTTGTAGTCGGTCTGATTCAGGGTGGAGTGATAGGCTTGGATTTCCTAGAGGTCTTCCTCAGTCGGCGGATCCAGCCGCTGCAGGAGCGGGCTCACCCCATGTGGCGGTACGCCAGGGCTAACAACCCGACTCGAGTGCACCCGGAGGACGTCGATGAGGAGACTGTAGAGCAGTGGCTCAGAGGTATCACCGGTGCTCGTGAAAATCCTCGGGGATCCAGACGGATCCCGCCCTTTGACACACACATGCTACTTCTTGAGCTTGCATTGGTTTTTCCCTTGAAAAGGAAAGGGTGATGCAGCAAAGTAGAGATAAGTATTTCCCTCGGTTGAGAACCAAGGTATCAATCCAGTAGGAGGAACACACAAGTCTCCAATAATTGCACCTACAGAAACAAACAAATACTTGCACCCAACGTGATAAAGGGGTTGTCAATCCCTTCACGGTTACTTGCAAGTATGAAATCTGATAGTGATAGATATAAAAGATAAGTGGAAGTGTGAACTAAAATAAAGGTAAATAAATTGCAGCAAGGTATTTTTTTGTTTTTGATTTTCTAGATCTGGAAATAATATGATAAAAGATAGACCCAGAGGCCATAGTTTTCACTAGAGGCTTCTCTCTTGAAAGAAAGCATACGGTGGGTAAACAAATTACTGTTGAGCAATTGATAAAAAATCGCATAGTTTTGACGATATCTAAGGAAATGATCATGTATATAGGCATCACTTCTGTGACAAGTAGACCAACTCCTGCCTGCATCTACTACTATTACTCCACACATTGACCGCTATCCAGCATGCATCTAGTGTATTAAGTTAACAAGAACGGAGTAACGCCTTAAGCAAGATGACATGATGTAGTGGGATAGATCCAATCAATATGGTATAGATCCCATCTTTTTATCCTTAATGACAACAAGACAAATACGTGTCATGTCCCCTTCTGTAACTGGGAATAAGCACCGCAAGATTGAACCCATTACAAAGCACCTCTCCCATTGCAAGAAAAAACAATCTAGTTGGCCAAACCAAATCAATAGATCAGAGAGAAATACAAAGCTATATAAATCATGCATAAAAGAGTTCAGAGAAGACTCAAATAATATTCATAGATAATCTGATCATAAACCCACAATTCATCGGATCTCAACAAACGCACCACAAAAGAAGATTACATCGAATAGATCTCAAAGAGCATCGAGGAGAATATTGTATTGAAGATCAAAGAGAGAGAAGAAGCCATCTAGCTACTAGCTATGGACCCATAGGTCTGTGGTAAACTACTCACATATCATCGGAAGGGTAGCAAGGTTGATGTAGAAGCTCTCCGTGATCGAATCCCCCTCCAACAGAGTACCGGAAAAGGTCCCCGAATGGGATCTCACAAAGACAGAAACTTGTGGCAGCAGAAAAGTATTTTTGGTGTGCCCTTTGGTCTACGGGGAATATTTGGGTATTTGTAGAAGAAAATTTAGGGTTGGAAGTGCCACGGGAGGGCCCACAATCTTGGAGGGTGCGCCCTGTGAGCTTGTGATACGTCTCCAACGTATCTATAATTTTTGATTGTTCCATGCTGTTTTATTATCAATCTTGGATGTTTTATAATCATTTTATAGTCATTTTATATCATTTTTTGGTACTAACCTATTGGCATAGTGCCAAGTGCCAGTTGTTGTTTTCTGCATGTTTTTTACATCGCAGGAAATCAATATCAAACGGAGTCCAAATGCCCCGAAACTTTTTGGAGATTTTTTTATGGGCCAGAAGGAAGAAAATGGGCCCTGGTGGCACCTGGGGGAGTCCCGAGGAGGGGACAACCCACCAGGGCGCGCCAGGAGGCCCAGGCGCGCCCTGGTGGGTTGTGCCCACCTCGGGCACCCCCCGGACTGCCTCTTTGCTCTATAAATACCCCAAAAATTCTAGAACCCAAAAGCGTCGACGAAATATTCATCCAGCCGCCACAGAGTCCAGAACTACCAGATCCAATCTAGACACCATCACGGAGGGGTTCACCACTTCCATTGGTGCCTCTCCGATGATGCGTGAGTAGTTCTTTATAGACCTTCGGGTCCGTAGTTAGTAGCTAGATGGCTTTCTCTCTCGCTGAATTCTCAATACAATGGTCTCTTGGAGATCCATATGATGTAACTCTTTTTGCGGTGTGTTTGTTGGGATCTGATGAACTTTGAGTTTATGATCAGTTATATCTTTTTATATCCATGAATATTTGAGTTTCTTTGATCTCTTATAGCCTCGTATTTCTTCTCCGATATTTGGGTTTTGTTAGGCCAACTTGATCTATTTATCTTGCAATGGGAAGAGGTGCCCGGTAGTGGGTTCGATCTTACGGTGCTTGATCCCAGTGATAGAAGGGGAACCGACACATATGTATCATTGCTACTAAGGATAAAAAGATGAGATCTAATATCTTGCCGTAATAGATAGATGGATCTTGTCTACATCATGTCATCGTTCTTATTTCATTACTCCGTTTCTCCATGAACTTAATACACTAGATGCATGCTGAATAGCGGTCGATGTGTGGAGTAATAGTAGTAGATGCAGGCAGGAGTCGGTCTACTAATCTTGGACGTGATGCCTATGTAATGATCATTGCCTCGATATCGTCATGATTATTTGAAGTTCTATCAATTGCCCAACAGTAATTTGTTTACCCACCGTTTGCTGTTTTTCTCGAGAGAAGCCACTAGTGAAACCTACGGCCCCGGGTCTTTTTCGTCATATATTTGCCTTGCGATCTACTTTTCCTTTGCGTTTTTATTCATATCTATTAAACCAAAAAATACAAAAATACCTTGATGCACTTTATTTTATTTGCGATCTATTATTTCAATCTATCACAATTTTCTCCCGTCCCCTAGCCATTTCTGGCGCCGTTACCCGAAAGGGATTGACAACCCCTTTAACACATCGGGTTGCGAGTGGCTGTTATTTGTGTGCAGCAGCTTTTTACGTTTTGTTGCTTGGTTCTCCTACTGGTTCGATACCTTGGTTTCATTACTGAGGGAAATACCTACCGTTGTTGTGCTACATCATCCTCTCCTCTTGGGGGAAATACTGACGTAGTCCTAGCAAACATCATCAGCTTGTGGCCACCTCGTGGCTCTTCTGGCCTCCTCCTGAAGCTTCCAGGGTGTCTTGTGGTCCAAGAAAAATCGTCAAAAAGTTTCGTTCCGTTTGGTATTGATTTTCTGTAAAGACAAAACTAAGGAAAAAACAGCAACTGGCACTAGACACTAGGTTAATAGGTTAGTCCCAAAATATGATATAAAATAGCATAAAAAGTTTCTTTCCGTCCTGCTCATCCTCGAGTAGGTAAATGATAAAAACAAAAAAATTGATGTGGAATGCTACCTAACATGTTTATCATGTAATCTTTCTTTATGTGGCATTAATATTCAGATCCGTAAGATTCAATTTTTTAAATATTAACATAAAAACAATAATACTTCAAGCATACGAAAAAGCAATCATGTCTCTTCAAAATATCATGGCTAAATAAAGTTATCCCTACAAAATCATATAGTCTTGCCATGCTCCATCTTCTTAACACAAAGTATTTATCATGCACAACCCCGGTGCCAGCCAAGCAATTGGTTCATACTTTTTAACGCGCTTCAGCTTTTTCAACTCTCACGCAATACATGAGCGTGAGCCATGGATATAGAAGTACGGGTGGAATAGAATATGATGTTGGAGGTTGTGTGGAGAAGACAAAAAAGGGGAAAGTCTCACATTGACAAGGCTAATTAATGGGTTATGGAGATGCCCATCAATTGATATCAATGCAAGGAGTAGGGATTTCCATGCAACGGATGCACTAGAGCTATAAGTGTATGAAAGCTCAAAAGAAAACTAAGTGGGTGTGCATCCAACTTGCTTGCTCATGAAGACCTAGAGCATTTGAGGAAGCCCATCATTGGAATATACAAGCCAAGTTCTATAATGAAAAATTCCCACTAGTAATATATGAAAGTGACAAAATAGGAGACTCCCTATCATGAAGAACGTGGTGCTACTTTGAAGCACAAGTGTGGAAAAGGATACTAACATTGTCCCTTCTCTCTTTTTCTCTCATTTATTTTCTTTTTTTCTCTCTTTCTCTTTTTTGTTGGGCACTTCAGCCTCTTTTTTCTTGGGCTCTTTTTGGCCTTTTTTTATTTTAGTATGGAGCCTCATCCCGACTTGTGGGGGAATCATAGTCTCCATCATCCTTTCCTCACATGGGACAATGCTCTAATATTGATGATCATCACACTTTTATTTACTTACAATTCAAGAATTACAACTCGATACTAGAACAAAAATATGACTCTATATGAATGCCTTCGGCGGTGTACCGGGATGTGCAATGATCTAGTGTGACATGTATAAAAAAAATATGAACAATGGCCAAGCCACAAATACTATGTCAACATATGATCATGCAAAGCAATGTAACACTGATGTGTGTCATAATAAAACGAAATGGTGGAAGTTGCATGGCAATTTATCACGGAATGGCTATGGAAATTTCATAATAGGTATGTATGGTGGCTGTTTTGCGGAAGGTATAAGGTGGCTCATCTGTGAAAGAGCGTATCATATCACGGGGTTCGGATGCACCGGTGAAGTTTGCGCCACAACTCAAGGAGATAAAGGGCAATGCACGGCACCGAAGAGGCTAGCAAAATGCAGAAAGCTGAGAGTGCGTATAACCCATGGACTCAACATTAGTCATAAAGAACTCACATACTTATTGCAAAAGTTTTATTAGCCTTTGAAGCAAAGTACTACTACGCATGCTCCTAGGGGGAAGGTTGGTAGGAGTTAACCATCGCGCGCCCCCGACCTCCACGCAAAGGAAGACAATCAATAATAAATCATGCTCCAATTCCATAGCATAACGAGAGACCATATGTGCATGCTTCGGGAATCACAAACCTTAACACAAATATTCTTACTTAAACCACAATTACTCACTAGCATGACTCTAATATTATCATCTTTATATCTCAAAACAAATGCAAGGAATCAAACTTCTCATATATTCAATGATCTTCATGAAAGTTTTATTATATCCCTCTTGAATACCCATCATATTAGGACTAAATTCATAACCTAAGCAAATTGTCATACTATTTATAAGACTCTCAAAATAATATAAGTGAAGCATGAGAGTTCATCAATTTCTTTAAAATATAACCACCGTCGTGCTCTAAAAGATATAAGAGAAGCACTAGAGCAACTACCTGGCTCAAAAGATATAAGTGGGGCACATAGAGTATTCTAATAAATTAACGGTTAAAGTGTGTACCTCTCAAAATGTCGGGTGGTAGGTGCGACATATGCCAACGGGTGGCTTATCATAGTGGGTGCCAGTAAGACGTCACCGGTGCCTGGAAACGGGATGAGGCGAAGACATGCACGCCGGCGGATCTTACCCAGGTTCGGGGCTCTCCGAGGAGATAACACCCCTAGTCCTGCTCTGCGGGGTCTCCGCATGATCACTAGATCAGTAAGAGTAGCTACAATTGCTCCTAGAGCTGTTGGGTTCAAGGGAGAAGAAGAGCAAGGCTAGCTCTTGCTTCCCTCTATCTATGGTATGTGTGTGATGCTAAGAAGCCAACGCTTTGCATGGGTGCTCCGGGGGGTTTATATAGGCCTACCCCCCGGGGGTACAATTGTAATCCGGCTGGGCACTGGTCCCAGCCGCCAGTGTCTACGCTCGCCGGCTTCTCCGCCGGCCGTTGGGGCCCGCCGACTGGTGGGTCCCGCCGGCTGCCGGCCTCTTGGTCGACAGGCCGGCCCTACCGCCTAGGGTCTTGTCGGCGGCTGCTTACTGTAGCCTCGCCCCTGATGACGAGGGCTTCGTCGAGGTAAGCGTGGCTACAGTGTGCCGCCTCGAGGGCTCTCACTGTAGCCTTACCTCGTCTTGTCTCCTTAATGTGGCGCACGCTTCGAGGGAGGGGGTAGCCGGCTTCTGGGGGCCGGCTACGCCCTTGGCCGACTGGGGGAGGCCGGGCCGCCTTCGTGCCTCTCTCTGGCTAAAGGGGCCCGCCGCCCGCGGGCCGTACTGGCGTCTGCCGTGGGTGACGTTGAGGCCAGCATGGCTACAGTGCCGAGCCGGACGGGAGATGGCCGTCCCGTACGGCGCCCTGTGGCCATGCCTGCCTCGGGCTTCGGGGGTAGTGGGCCACACTGTGGCCACACCCCATCTTGTCACCGTTATGTGGGTGTAGCTTTGGTGGTTGCGGTCTCGGCCGGCTCCTTGGAGTCGGCGCTCTTCGTGGCCGACTCTGGGGAGCCGGCGTTCTTCATGGCCGGCTCTGGGGAGTCGGCATCCTTTACGACCGGCTTTCTAGAGTCGGCCATCCCGTGGTTGTCTTGGGGGGAGGTTACTGAGGCTGGGTCGCCTTCTGGGAGTTGGCAGGCTCTCGCACGCTCCTCCTTTCTCCACCATCTTCTTCCTCCTGCCGTTTCTTGCAACAGCGCCTCGCCGCCGCGCTCTTCGACCACTCGTTCCTCCACCGCCGCGCTCGTTTTCACCATGACTCCCGCCACGGAGCAGTTCGGCGGGGATTGGGACGGCTCCAACGTCCACGAGGATCACGTCGAATTCCTCCGCAAGACGCGGCGGCTGCCCGACGCGGACAAGGTGGAGGTCCGTCTCGCGCCGGCGAAGGAGCTTACGCCGGAGCCGTGGGAGGGCGAGCGGGTGGTCTTCCGCTCGCATTTCTTGCGCGGCATCGGCCTGCCCGTGAGCGCCTTCTTCCGCTCTTGGCTCGAGTTCTACCAGCTCCAGCCGCACCACCTCACCCCGAACGCGGTGGTGTTGCTGTCTGCCTTCGTCACCCTGTGCGAAGGCTACCTCGGCGTCCTCCCCACCCTCGAGCTCTGGGGGGAGTTCTTCCAGTCCAAGCTGGGCACGCGCTCGCAGGGCGTGCCGGCTCAGACTGGCGCCTTCATCGCGATGCGGAGGGTGGCTGCCGACAACCCCTTCCCCGTCATCACGCTGATCCAGTCGGTGAAGTTATGGCAAAAGTCGTACTTCTACGTCAGGAACATCGCCCCGCAGGGCAACTACGTCAATCTGCCGGCTTACGTAGCCGGCCCACCGGCGGGCAGGCGGCCCCAGTGGTCCTACCGGGCCGTGACGCTGACGCCGGCTGGATCCGCAGCCGTCGCCCGAGTGCGAGCGATGACCCAGTCGGAGGGCTTGTCGGGGCCCGACCTGCTAGCCGCCTTCGTCACGCGCCGGGTACTCCCGCTCCAGAGCTGCCCTCATCTGATCTGTCAGATGAGCGGCCAGCTCGATCCGAGCCGGATGTGTACCAAGGACATGCCGCACGAGGAGGTGGCCTATATGGTGAACTACCTCGCGAACTGCAAACTCTCCGAAGAGTGGCGGTTCGGCAAGGAGCCATATAGCCGGGCCAATCCGCCGCCCATGGTATGTTCTCCTTGTCTCTTTCTCTTTTCTTAGTTTTGTCGCCGAGTTTCTTTGGCCGACTCTGACTAGTCGGCTTGCTTTCGACAGAGCCCTCTTCTTCGGCCCGCAAGCGGATCGGACGCGGAGCGCCGATTCGCCCCCGACAGGACGGAGCACGATCTGGAGGACCCCGACTTGGGGGCGGCCGCTATGGACGACAACACCGAGCCAGGTGGTGGCCAAGCCGGCGACGAAGCAGGCGGCTCCGGTCATGGAGTCACCTTCGACGACTGGCCGGACGACGACGAGGCCGAAGTCATCCCGCGCCGTCGGCCGGCATCTGGCCGTGGCGCGGGTTCCTCCGCTGCACCGCCTGCTCGGGGCGGCGGGCAAAAGCGTCGCGCCGCCCAGGGTTTGTTCGGCAGTCGGACGAAGAAGCCCAGGGGAGGGGCGGCGGTGACCAGGCGGGAGGAGGCGGCCGCGAAGGCGGCTCGCTTCTGCAAGACGGTGAAGCAACCGCAGACGGTGTCGGCGTAAGTTCAAACTCCTTCATGTACTCTTTTTTCTTTCTTTCCTCTGGTGGTTCCTGAATCCTTGTCTTTTTCTCCAAACAACCAGAGCCCCATTGTCGCTCGAGCGGGCGGCTGCCGCCTCCGTCGTGGAGTCGCCGAGGGGATCTGGGAGCACCACTCGCCGCGTGGACCCCCGTGCCGACCTTCAGGCGGCGATGGAACGGAACGCGCGGGAGGCGCGGGAGGCGGAGGCGCAGAAGGCGGCCGCCGCCCAGGCGGAGCAGGAGGAGGAAGCGGCGAAGGCGCGCGCCGACGCCGCAGCCAAGGCCCAAGTGGAGGCTGCAACTGCGGCGACGGCGGAGGGGGATTTGTTGGTCACCCCACTGCGCGTCGCGGCGCCTGGGGCCCCGGAGCCCCCGCCAGAAGCAGCCGGCGGCGACCAGCCAGGGCTGGAGAGGGATGACGACGTCGTCATCTTGGAGAGGGCACCGGTGCCGACTCCGCCGACTGGGACGGCTCAAGGCGGCCGGCCTGATCTGCCGTCTGCGCAGTCGGCGGGGGGCGAGCCGGCCGCGAGGACCGAGCTGGCGGTCCGGATGCCGCCGAACCGGCGCGCGGGGAAGGCTGCGTCAGAGTCACAGAAGGCGGCGTCGGAGCCGCAGCCGGCCATGGGCTCTAGCTCGTCGGCCCAGGATGTGGAGGTGGCCAGCGCCACCTCAGGATGGACGCCGGGCGGAGGGACGGCCGTGATGAACGTGGCCGCGCAGGACGTCCGGACCCGGCTCCAAGCCCAGGCTACGGCGCTGAGGCAATACACCGACGAGTTCCTTGCAACGCGGGCGGCCATCCGGGTTAGGCTTCTTATCTTTCTTCTTCTTGATCTTGATTTCTTCCGTGGGGGCGCGTCAGCGCACCCACTGGGTGTAGTCCCCGAGTTCCGAGTCGGCTGCTGAGCAGGCGGCTTGGAACTTCTTGGTGGATTTGGCTTTGTTATTCTTGTTCTTACTTCGATCTTCTGCCTGTCTTGCAGGACTACCACAATCTTCGCGCGGCTGCCTTCAACTCCCAGGCTCGGGAGCTGACCCAGAAGACCGCCGACCTTACTGAGAGCTGGGGTAAGTGCTCTGTTCTTTATCTCATGTGGGGGCGCGTCAGCGCACCCACTGGGTGTAGTCCCCGAGATTCGGGCCGACTGCTGAGCAGTCGGGTCGGATCTTCCTTGACGACTTCCTCTTATTGTTTCTTCTTTTTCTGCTGTCTCTGCAGCGGCCAACGCCGGTCTGAGGGCACAGCTGGGAGAGTCTCAGACTGCCCATCGTGCCAAGGACGCCGAGCTCGCCGCCTTGGTGCAGGAACGCGACCGCCTGGCCAAGAAGTTGGCCGACCAGGAGGAGGGCCACAAGGCGGCTCTGAAGGCGGTGCAGGACTGCGAAGCCGCCCTCCAGGCCAAGTACGAGACAGAAGCGGCTGGCTGGGCTGAAGCAAGGCAGACTCTGATCACTGGCTACGGTCAGATCGAAGATCTGGTTAACGGTAAGCCGCCTATTTCTTCGTCCTTTCTTGCCGTCTACCGCTTTTGGCTTGTTTTCTGACTTGGTGTTTTCTCTTCTTTCTCTTTCTTTCTTGCACAGAGTACTTCCCTGGCTACTCTACCGCCGCCAACCAGATCATCGAGGCCCGCCGCCAAGCGCGACGGCAGGCTAGCTTCGAGATTTCACCAACCACTGGCCGTTCGCTGGAGGAGCAGCTCTTGGCGATCCAGGCCCGTCTCCAGCCGGCTCACCGACTGCTTCGCCGGCTTCAGCGCGCCGGGGCGCAAGTATTGGCCGCCCTCTGGCCCGGCCAAGTGGTTCCTCGCACCCCCAGTCGGACTGCCGACTGGCTGGAGGTGGCAGTCGGTCGCTTCGAAGCCTGGAAGGCCTCGGCGGCTCGGTCCGGAGCCAGGCGGGCGCTGGAGTTCGTCAAGGCCTGGTATCCCGGCCTGAGTCTGGACCAGCTGGCTACCTGGCGGCAGCAAGCCGACACGGAGCTGGAGCCAGTGCGCCCGGCTATCATCCGGCGGGCTTCGGCGATCGCCGACTACACCGACACCAGCGTCTTCGCCCCTGAGGTGGATGACAACGGTGTCGCCCAGCCGGAGGAGTGGTTCGGGCTGAACCCGGCAGACGGTGAAGACTCGGCGGAGGAGATCGACTCCAGCGACGCGGGCGAGGAGGAGGAGGAGGAGGAGGGTGAAAACGCCGAGCCGGATGGTGGAGCGGCCGACCTGCCTCAGCCTGACCGCGCCTCCAGCACCACGTCACGTGCGGGTGCGTCGCCTGCCACCGGTGGTGACCAAGCCGAGACCCGCCAGCCGGCCACTCCTTCAGCCGGCGACGCCATCTCCACCGACCAGCCTGGCTCCCGCACCGCGCCTTAGACTAGTCTGCTATCTTTTGTTTTCCTGTCTTGTCACTTTTGGAACAATATTCTGTTAAGTCTGCACAATTCCACCCACTGGGGTGTATTGGAACTATGTCGATTGCCGGCCTGTTGGGGGCTTTATATGTATATATAACTTATGCATGCATTTGGCTTTTCCTCGTACTTTGCTTTTTATCCTTCTGCTGTTTCCTTTGCCGCCCTCCCTTGGTTGCCGCCTTCCCAGTCAAACAGTTGCTCTGCAAGCTGTGGCTGGAAGAGTGCTTGGCCAATTGGGAGGGCAAGTACTCTAGCTTTGTTGGATTTGAGCTAAGTGTTTAGGAAGCCGGCCAGCCGGCTGTTTTGACAGCCGGCAAGCGTGGTTGGAGGTCGTCTTTTTGCTATATAAGTTCGTTGGTCCTTAGCCCTTTTTCGTGTGGGCATCCTTTCTGCCTTGTCTCTTGCTAGTCGGACAGTCGGTTCTTCGAGCTGCGACTTTCAACAAGAGAAGACTCGGGAGCCGGCACACTACTTGTCTGACTTCGGGTAGAACTTTTAATATAGCTCAAGGCGGCCAGTCCCCGGGCCGACTAGTCGAACCCGGTGCCAGACAAGAAATCAAATGTAATAATACATTCATGGATATGACACTCGTCATTCATAGATAAATAAAGGCAGTCCCCGAGTACTGTTCGGGGAGCCTGTTGGTTCGTACTTAATACAAAAGGGTAGCATGATACATACTGCTTTCAACTGTAAAATCTTCTCAGGAGGTTCGCGTTCCATGGTCGCTCCGACTCCTTGCCGGAGTCGTCTCTTTTGCGTGCTCTTGGTTTTTGCGCGTCGATCAAGTAGTAGGAGTCGTTGCCTAGTGCCTTGCTATGACGAAGGGGCCTTCCCAAGGGGCCGAGAGCTTGTGCTGGCCGGCTGTTCGCTGGATCAGCCGGAGCACAAGGTCGCCCTCTTGGAAGGATCTTGGCTTGACCTTGCGGTTGTGGTAGCGGCGCAGCCCTTGCTGGTAGATGGCGGACCAGCTGAGTGCTAACAGCCGGCCTTCTTCTAGTAGGTCGACGCCGTCTTCTCTTACTTCCTTGGCCTCCGCCTCCGTGTACATGGTGATCCGAGGCGAGTCGAACTCGATGTCGGTTGGGATGACAGCCTCGGCACCATATACAAGGAAGAACGGAGTGAAGCCGGTTGACTTGCTGGGTGTAGTGCGCAGACTCCAGAGGACAGCCGGCAGCTCATCGAGCCAGCAGCCGGCTGATCGCTCCAGTGGTACAACCAGTCGAGGCTTGATGCCGGAGAGGATGAGTCCATTTGCTCGCTCGACCTGGCCGTTTGACTGCGGGTGGGCAACGGACACTAAGTCCAGTCGGATGCCCTGCGTCGCGCAGAAACGTGCCAGTGCTCCTTTGGCAAAGTTCGTGCCGTTGTCGGTGATGATGCTGTGCGGCACGCCGTACCGAGTAGTGATGTCGGTGATGAATGTTACGGCAGTCGGCCCGTTCAGCTTCTTGATCGGCTTTGCTTCGATCCACTTGGTGAACTTGTCCACGGCGACAAGTAGATGTGTCAAGCCGCCGCGAGCTGTCTTGAAAGGGCCCACCATGTCCAGTCCCCAGACGGCGAAGGGCCAGGTAAGGGGAATGGTCTTGAGTGCAGAAGCCGGCAAGTGTTGCTTGGAACTGAAGACTTGGCATCCTCTGCAGCTCTTGACTATCTCTTTGGCATCTTCCAAGGCAGACGGCCAAAAGAAACCATGGCGGAAAGCCTTGGCCACAAGTGATCTTGAGGCTGCGTGGTGACCGCATTCGCCTTGGTGGATATCCTTGAGGATTGCCACTCCTTTTTCTGGCTCGACACAACGCTGGAAGACTCCAGTGACGCTGCACTTCACAAGCTCTCTGTTGATTATTGCATATGCTCCGGCTCGTCGTTGCACTAGTCTTGCTGAGATCTCATCAGCCGGCAGCTCTCTGCTGACTAGGAACTTGAGGATGGGCTGGGCCCATGATGGAGCTGTGACTTCTTCTTCTGTTAGCGTAGCCACCATGACTCGGGTGGGTGGGTTGGGTTACGAGGAGTTGGAGTCGGCCACCGCTTCTTGTGTCGTTGCAGTCCCCGGGCCGACTGCTGCAGTCCCCGGGCCAGGTTCTGAAGTCCCCGGGCCGGGTGCGACTACGGCAGTCCCCGGGCCAGTTGTCGAAGTCCCCGTGCCGCCTGCGGGGTTCCTCCAGTCGGATCCGGCTGCATCTGGCGCAGGTGGTACGAAGATAGAGTCCGACTCTGGAGACGGCTTGATGGACGGCTTGAGGAGGCGCTGGAGGGAGACGCCAGTCGGTATGGCTTGCCGGGTGGAGCCGATCCGTTCTAGGGCATCTGCTTGGTCGTTGTCGGCCCTTGGCACGTGAAGGAACTCGCACCCTTCAAAGTATCCGCTAATCTGCTGGACGAGGAACCGATAGCTCGCCATGTTCACGTGCTTGGTGTCCCAGTCGCCAGACGACTGCTGGACCACCAAGTCTGAGTCGCCGTAACACAGGATCCGGCGTATGCCGAGCTCTTTGGCTAGCCGGAGCCCATGTACGAGCGCCTCGTACTCGGCCATGTTGTTGGAGGCGGCGAAGTGGATCTGTAGCGTGTATTTGAGCTTGTCGCCTTTGGGAGAGGTAAGGACGATGCCGGCTCCCAAGCCGGTGCGCATCTTGGACCCGTCAAAATGCATCCGCCAATGGGTAGAGTCGGGAGCCGGCGGTAGGTACTGGGTCTCGGCCCAGTCGACGAGGAAGTCGGCCAGTGCTTGGGACTTGATGGCGGTGCGGGGTTGGTAGAAGATCGTGTACGGCGCCAGTGCAATGGCCCATTTAGCCACCCGGCCGGATGCATCCCGGCTGCCTATGATCTCGGCGAGCGGGGCGGTGCACACGACCGTGATGGGATGCTCTTGGAAGTAGGGCTTCAGTTTCTTGGCGGCGAAGTATACCCCATAGCACATCTTCTGGTAGTGCGGGTAGTTCTGCTTTGAGCTGGATAGCACTTCGCTTAGATAGTACACCGGCCTCTGGACTAGCTGGGCTCGGCCTTCTTTCGGGCGCTGGACCACAACAACAGTACTGACTACTCGGCTAGTCGCAGCAATGTAGAGGAGCATGGGCTCCTTTTCAGTCGGCGCTGCTAGGACGGGCGGAGTGGTCAGCATTTTCTTCAACTCATGGAAGGCTTGGTCGGCTTGGTCATTCCACTCGAAGTGAGTGGACTTCTTCATGAGTCGGTACAGGGGGAGAGCCTTCTCTCCTAGTCGGCTGATAAAGCGGTTTAGGGAGGCCAGGCATCCGGTGAACTTCTGCACATCTCGTAGTTTGGTGGGAGTCTCCATCCTCTCGATGGCCTTGATCTTGACGGGGTTGCACTCGATGCCGCGTTCGGAGACCAGGAAGCCTAGCAGCTGGCCGGCTGGTACTCCGAACACGCACTTTTCGGGGTTGAGCTTGATTTGGAATCGGCGCAAGTTGGCGAATGTTTCTTTCAGGTCTTCCAGCAAGGTGTCGCGCTTCTCTGTCTTCACCACAATGCCGTCTACATAGACGTGGGCATTTCTGCCGAGTTGTTTCAAGAGGCATTTCTGCATGCAACGCTGAAAAGTCGCACCGGCATTCCTCAAGCCGAATGTCATAGTCAGGTAGCAGAAATCTCCAAAGGGTGTGATGAAGGCAGTCTTCAGGCGGTCGGCTGGGTCCAACTTGATCTGATGGTACCCTGAGTAGGCATCCAAAAAACTCAACAGCTCGCATCCGGCTGTGGAGTCTATCACTTGGTCAATCCGTGGCAGAGCAAACGGATCCTTGGGGCAGGCCTTGTTCAGGCTGGTGTAGTCTATACACATACGCCACTTGTTATTCTTCTTCAGTACCAGAACTGGGTTGGCAAGCCACTCTGGAAAAAACACTTCCATGATAAAGCCAGCGGCAAGGAGCCGGGCTATCTCTTCTCCCACGATTCTTCGCTTCTCTTCTGACAGTCGGCGGAGGGGCTGCTTGACCGGCTTCGCATCAGCTCGGACATGTAATTTGTGCTCGGCGAAATCCTTCGGGACACCCGGCATGTCCTTTGGGGACCATGCAAAAATGTCTCGATTCTCACGGAGGAAGTCGACGAGCTCGCCTTCCTATTTACTGTCCAAGTTCGCCCCAATGACAGCGAACCTCTCCGGGTTCTCCGGGTCCAGAGGTATCTTCTTCGTCTCTTTGGCAGGCTGGAAGGAGCCCTGCGCATCACAATCTTTGGGGTTGGGGGACAGGGCCGGCTGTTTGCCGGCCATGGCCACAACCCGTTCCAGCATCTTCTTCTCTTCTGCCACCACGAGGGACTCGGCCAGCCGGCTACTGGCCATGGCACACTCGATGGACTTCTTGTAATCGCCGGCTACCGTGATGATCCCCTTCGAGCTCGGCATCTTCATCTTTAGGTAGGCGTAGTGGGGCATAGCCATGAACTTGGCCAGAGCAGGTCGGCCAAGCAGAGCATGATAGGGGCTCTCCAAATCCACTACCTCAAACCAGATCGCTTCTCGGCGAAAATGATCTTTGTCTCCGAAGAGAACATCCATTTTAATCTTGCTGATTAGGGAGCAAGACAAGCCGGGGACGATACCATGGAACACGGTTTGGCTTGGCATAAGCTGCTTCGCCTTGATGTTCAGCTTCTCCATGGTATCGCGGTACAGTATATTGATACTGCTTCCGCCATCTATCAGGACGCGGGAGAATCGGGCAGCTCGCCTCTCCGTCGCGAGGGTGACATCCAAGACCATTGCATAGGAGCCAGGGGATGGCATCACCTCTGGGTGGTCGGCCTGGCTCCAGCTGATTGGCTTCTCTGACCAGTGCATGAACTCGGGAGCGCTAGAGGCGATTGCATTGACTTCTTGATGCTGACGGCGCCGACTACGCTTGTCGTCGGCTTGACTGGTGAAGACGACATAGGTGGCGTGCTCTTCAGGGAATTCATCTTGGATGGCTCCGACTGCCGGCCGAGCCGCCGGCTGCTGAGGGGCTGGAGGTGGCGGGCCGGGAGGCGGAGGCGGCAACAACCCTTCGCCCTTGGAGATGCGTGTGAGCCAGTGGCATTTTCGGGTCGTGTGGTTGGACGGCTTCGCGCCGCTGTGGAACTTGCAGGGGGCGTCGAGAGTCTGCTCGTAGGAGAAAGCCGGCTGCCAAGCCGGCCTGCCACCCTTCTTCTTGGGAGCGGGCCGTTCTTCGGGCTGCTCATCCTCAACTGTGGCCACCTGCCGACTGGTGGAAGTCGGCATGGGGGCCTTGCGCTTGTGATCGTTCTGGTAGGGGCGCCGATTGGGATCGCCAGCCGGCGTCTTGGGAGCCGGAGCAATCACCTTCCCAGAGGCGTCTACTCGAAGCTCGGTCTTCATCGAGGAGTCGGCTGTGGCGTACTTGTCCGCGATGACCAGCAACTCGTCGAGGGTAGCCGGCTCGTCGCAGAGGAGTCGGTGCTTGAGGAGGGTGCCCTCTCGGCACCCGGCGGTGAAGTATTCGATGGCCTGAACCTCGTGCACCCCCTCGCAGGAGTTACGGAGCTCGGCCCACCGCGTGAGGTAGTCGCGGGTCGACTCGCTGGGTCCTTGGACGCAGAGGGAGAGCTGGCGAGGCTTGGGAGGCCGCTTGTACGTGCTGGTGAAGTTACGAACGAAGACTTCCGTGAAGTCCAGCCAGCTGTTGATGCTGTAAGGCTTGAGGCTGTTGAGCCAGGTGCGTGTCGTGCCTTGCAGCATAAGGGGGACGTACTTCACGGCTACGCGCCGATTGCCGTTGGCTATGCTGACAGCAGTGGAGTAGTCGATGAGCCAATCTTCCGGCTTCACTGAGCCGTTGTACTTGGGCGTATCTCTGGGGAGCGAGAACCCTTTGGGGAAGGGCTCGTCGCGGATGCGGGGGCCAAAGCATGGCGGGCCGACATCATCTTCTTCTTCTAACGCCAGGGATCGAGCAAGGCGGTCGATCCGGTGGCGGGCGTCGTTCTCGTCGACTCCTTCTCGGCGGCCGAGTCGGTCGCCAAGAGTCGGGTGCGTGATAGGCGGCGGGGTGAGACGTCTTTCTCTTCGAGGCGGGGGAGGAGGCAGATTTCCTTGGTGTTCCACCGCTCGCGGGCGGCCTTCCGCGTCGCGCTCGATGGTGATGCGAGTCCGGCTGCGGCTAGCAGCCGGCTCCTTGTCTTTCTTCTGGCGGGCGCCGCTCGCAGTCGGCGAGCGGGACGTCGCAGCGTGCTCCCGGCGCGGGGGATGACTATCAGCGCAGGCGCCGGCTTCGTGCCGTTCTGCAGCCGCGTCGATCAGCTGCTGGATCCGTCTTGTCATGTAGGGGAGCTCATCGGCTCCCAGCCCATTAAGCTCTTCTGCGGCCGCCTGAGCGGCTCGCAGATTCTCGAGCGGGGTCGCGTAGACGGGGCGATCTGCCCCCAGCATGCTGGCGATAGCCGCGCCGCGCTTCTGGACGAAGCCGGCTCGGCTCGGGCCGCTAGGCGGCGGCGTACCGAAGGCGGCGCGGTCGACTTCGCGCTGGTGGGCCTCGGTGAGGCGTCTCATGGAGGCTATCTTCTGGCCTTCCGCGATGAGGGCGAGGCGGCGTGCCTCCAGGATCTCGGCGTCGGCATTGGCCGGGATGGGGACAGAGAGGTCGTGCATCGCCGCTTGCAGGGCGTCGTGGGCGTTCTCGCCCGAGTTGGCGACGTGGCTGATGACCAACACTTCGGTGACAGCGCTGCTGCCGCTGTCAGCTCGAGGGAGAGGATCGTCGAAGACCACCACGTCGGAGTGGTAGGAATCGAGCGATGCCGTGTCGGAGTCGACGAGCATTGGGTCGGTGGAGCCGACCGACTCCACATCTGCAGCGGGCTCGCTAAAGACATGAAGCTGGTCGAGGAGGCTGACGAGGCGGCTCTCGGGGTAGTCCGTGCCTGCGTCGGATGCAGGCTCGTCGGAGATGCGAGTCTCGCTGAGAAGATCGGCGAGGCAGCTCGCTGCGCAGGCGTCGTCGACGCCTTGCAGCGCGTCAAGGCAAACGCCATCGGGCGCAGCAGGCTGGCTGCGCTCGCGGGGGAGGAAGAGGGTTCCCGTCCAGAACAGGTCTCAGGACGACGGTGCACCTGACCCCACGGTGGGCGCCAAATGTCGGGTGGTAGGTGCGACATATGCCAACGGGTGGCTTATCATAGTGGGTGCCAGTAAGACGTCGTCGGTGCCTGGAAACGGGATGAGGCGAAGACATGCACGCCGGCGGATCTTACCCAGGTTCGAGGCTCTCCGAGGAGATAACACCCCTAGTCCTGCTCTGCGGGGTCTCCGCATGATCACTAGATCAGTAAGAGTAGCTACAATTGCTCCTAGAGCTGTTGGGTTCAAGGGAGAAGAAGAGCAAGGCTAGCTCTTGCTTCCCTCTATCTATGGTATGTGTGTGATGCTAAGAAGCCAACCCTTTGCATGGGTGCTCCGGGGGGTTTATATAGGCCTACCCCCCGGGGGTACAATTGTAATCCGGCTGGGCACTGGTCCCAGCCGCGAGTGTCTACGCTCGCCGGCTTCTCCGCCGGCCGTTGGGGCCCGCCGACTGGTGGGTCCCGCCGGCTGCCGGCCTCTTGGTCGACAGGCCGGCCCTACCGCCTAGGGTCTTGTCGGCGGCTGCTTACTGTAGCCTCGCCCCTGATGACGAGGGCTTCGTCGAGGTAAGCGTGGCTACAGTGTGCCGCCTCGAGGGCTCTCACTGTAGCCTTACCTCGTCTTGTCTCCTTAATGTGGCGCACGCTTCGAGGGAGGGGGTAGCCGGCTTCTGGGGGCCGGCTACGCCCTTGGCCGACTGGGGGAGGCCGGGCCGCCTTCGTGCCTCTCTCTGGCTAAAGGGGCCCGCCGCCCGCGGGCCGTACTGGCGTCTGCCGTGGGTGACGTTGAGGCCAGCATGGCTACAGTGCCGAGCCGGACGGGAGATGGCCGTCCCGTACGGTGTCCTGTGGCCATGCCTGCCTCGGGCTTCGGGGGTAGTGGGCCGCACTGTGGCCACACCCCGTCTTGTCACCGTTATGTGGGTTTAGCTTTGGTGGTTGCGGTCTCGGCCGGCTCCTTGGAGTCGGCGCTCTTCGTGGCCGACTCTGGGGAGCCGGCGTTCTTCATGGCCGGCTCTGGGGAGTCGGCATCCTTTACGACCGGCTTTCTAGAGTCGGCCATCCCGTGGTTGTCTTGGGGGGAGGTTACTGAGGCTGGGTCGCCTTCTGGGAGTCGGCTTCAGAGGTAGCCGACCGGGGAAGGCGGCCCAATGCTTGAAATGCTTGAAGGCCCAAACGGCCTGATAATTTTCTGAAGAGCCAGGGGCAGTCGGTTAGGCTACCCGTGGCTATTTACTTCGACACAAAAGGTGCGTCTAGCAAGGATGATTGTGACAAACTAAAAAGTAAATAAAGCAAAGACTCATATAATACAAGACGCTCCAAGCAAAACACATATCATGTGGTGAAAAAATATAGCCTCAAGTAATTTACCGATGGATTGTAGACAAAAGAAGGGATGCCATCCGGGACATCCCCAAGCTTAGACGCTTGGTTGCCCTTGTATATCACCTTGGGTTCCATGGGCATCCCCAAGCTTAGGCTCTTGCCACTCCTTATTCCTTATCCCATCGAAACTTCACCCAAAACTTGAAAACTTCACAACGCAAAACTCAACAGAAAACTCGTGAGATCTGTTAGTATAATAAAGCAAATCACCACTTTTAGGTACTTTTGTAAACTCATTCCAATTTTATATTTGCATTATATCTACTGTATTCTAACTTCACCATGGTTCATACCCCCTAATACAATCCATAGATTCATCAAAATAAGCGAACAACACAATGAAAACAGAATCTGTTAAAAACATAATAGTCTGTAGTAATCTGGACATTAGCCAAACTTATGTAACTCCAAAAATTCTGAACAATTAGGACAACGTGGGAAATTTGTATATAAATCTTGTGTAAAGAAATCAGAATTTTATCACGCTCCAACAAATTTTAAAAATTTTGCTACTGGACGCAAAAGTTTCTGCTTTTTCAAAGAATCAAATCAACAATCTTCTAAATCATCCCAAAGGTCTTACTTGGAACAAACACTAATTAAAACAAAGGCAGCAAGAACCAGAGCAAAGTCAGCAAGAAATGCATGAAGGGGCTTCAATGCACCAAGAGTTGTCAATGGATCAAATGACCGAGTAACTGGTAAGAAGGAGAGGAACTTTGGATTGCCCCCTCTCCGTCCCCAGCTTGGGAGGATCGGGTGGAGCTCTCGTACCAAGCCGCCGGGGCGCCCTTCCCCTCACCCCTTCCTCCATCACCGCTGGAGGAAGCCGTCGGGCAAAGCCTAGGCGGCTGACGGCGGTGGTAGAGGTACTCTCCTCCTCCCTGCGTAGGGCCTGGATGGGGCGGGGCATCCACCCGCGTGGAGGTGCATCCCCTGATCCGGTTTGCAGCAGAGCGACGGCCTGCCTCCGGCAGTGGCGCGAGGCGGCGACGTGGTAACGGGCAGTTGTTGTCGGGGGCCTTGGACCTGGGGCGGCGGCCCCCTTGATGGCGCCTCCCTGTTCGGTGGCGAGGCGAGGCTGGCGGGCTCCCGATGGCTTGAGCAGCCGGCAGACCACCAGCGGGTTGGGGATGGCGCCAATGTTGTCGGCAGCGTCTTCGGCTGGCGGCGCTCGCCGGTAGATGTCCTCTTCACTGCATCCTCTCTCCCGCCACCACTTGGTGCGGTCTTGGCCGTCGGTCCTAGTGCGTTGTCGGGGGCTGGTGGAGGTGGCTTCGGACCGCGGGATACTCTGGATGACTCGATCATCTCGATGGTGGCGACGGCCAAGGTCGCCACTTTCTTCCTTAGGCGTCGTCGAGGTCCCTCCTCTCCACCCCAACCCCATGCCCAGGTGAAAACCCAAAATCTCCTCAGATTGGGCAGCGGCGACATTGTGTGTGTCCTGCCCTTCTTGGAGGCGTTGCCTAGGGTGTTCAGGTGTTCAGTTAGAGGAACTGCTGGCAGAGAGGATGGGACCAGTGGCAGCAGGTGGTCTTCACGAAGGTGGAGCAGCGTGGCATCTGGCGCGTTAACAATGACGGGTCTCGGCGGCATGGGGCAGCGGGGTCTCAACAATGGACGCGTGTTGATGGATGGTAGCGCTGTCTGGCGTCATGGTGGCGTCAACAGATGGCCGGTCTGGCATGCAGATCTCTTCCCTGAAGATGGGTCAGTGGTTCTATGATGGTGGCGACTTCTAAAACGTGTGCATATGTTGTATGCTTTAGGTTTGTTGCACCGGCTATTGGTTCCGAACGTTATGCGAATGGATCAGAGACCACACCGGTTTTAGATATGAGGAGTGAGAGCACTCCACGTTATCGAGTTTGTAGGTGTGAGTGGTTGCTTCGCTTAGCTTGATGTATGTTCTTGTCAGACTTTTATTGAATAATTAATAAAGATGATTGTCTACATCGATTGATGCAGAGGCCGGGGATTTTAACCTCCTTTTCTGAAAAAAGGTTCATGGGGTACTTCACTACTAGTGGTAACTATTGAACTTCAAAGTTCTGTTGATCCTTGACGATCGAGCCGCAACGCTAGCGGCTGTCAGGTGGTCGATGTCCCCCGTGTGTTGACCTGTCGCCCGACAAGTCGGCCCACCCCATCATAAACGGGGTTAAATTCGTCGAATCGGTAGTTTTTTTTTTGCCAAAAATTAGACTCAGAGTGATAGTTTTTTGACAAAGTTTATAAAGTGGTAGTTTTTCGTCATGGTTGGTCAAATTGTGGTACTTTTTTGCTAACTTTTCTTAGGGCCTCTTTGATTCGTAGGATTTTTGAAAACGTAGAAACAGGAAAAGTATAGGATTGGAGTGGCATGCCCACTTAAATCCTATAGGATTAGCAATGAGTGTTTGATGGCACAGGAAAAACAAAGAAATTGTAAAAGGAGGTTGGAGTGGATGTTAGATTTTCTATAAAATGTAGTACAAAAGATTTCATGGGAAAGATTCCTATGGGATTCAATCTTATGAATCAAAGGACCAACATAGGAAAAAATTCTAAGGATTTTAATCCTCCAAAAATCCTATAAAATTCCTTTGAATCAAAGGAGCCCAGATTTGAGATGGGTTAAAATCCAGCCTCCAAGAGCTTATCATCTTTATGGATGGGTTGTTGGACACTAAAAAGGTTTTCGGGATGGATTAGATTAGCACTTACCATCGACTAAACCTTCAACTGAACGCCTACTACCTGAACTTGTAGTACTATAGTATTCTTAGGCTACAGACAGAACCTCAATCTTGTTGAATTGACGGGATGGTTGGCAGGCAATACATATCGAATTTTCGTCATCAACCGGGGATGATTAGGAGGACAAATGGACAAAGGAATTGACTAATTCGTACAGCTTCGATTAATGGTGTCCTTACTTATCACAAACGAAAAGAACGTGAGAACGACGACTTGATTGTGACCCTATACTTTTTGATGTAATTTCTCTACCAAGTCATTTTCAGAATCACACAAGAAGCCAACCTGATAATTAATTATGTCAGCATCCGACATGAATTTATTTATTTATTTATTCATATGTTTTTCCGCATAATATGGAGTACAGGACATGAGTACACTCCAGTGCGAGACAGCGTGTCGCTCTTAGTGTCAGTGTACAGGACGCAATTTTCGCCCATCATTCACTTTAGGTAGCAAGATCACCTTTTTTCATGGGTCTATCCTTAATTTGCCACTCCCTAATTCGACAAGATAATTTTCCTCACACTGGGGGTGGCGCTATTAAGGTGAAAGCTTTGCTTTACAGGTGCCAAACCTTAAATAATGTAATGTGGTGATAGTAATTCGTTAGTTTTGTGCTGCGTTTGCGGTGTGTGTCTTATAAACTCCTCTTCTTAATCTATGAAAATGGCAAAACTTTTGCCTCGTTTCAGAAAAAGAAAAATACTGGTAAAATCATTTCCGGGAGGGGAGATGATTCCCTTGCTCATGTGTATCCACGAGCCGTATGACCCTGAAATTCCTGGAGCGAGTGTCGACTAATTCCGGGCGGAGTAGGATGATATGAACGTGCCATCCATTCCATTGTAATCGAATTAAGCTCAGCGGTTAGTGGTTACGGCGTACTAGTCGTTAGCACGACTAGCAGCACGATCGATCCCATTGCCATTATCACAAGAAAGCTAGAGTTAAACATTCCGACGAAACCAAGCCTCCGTTTCTTCCCCACGGAACGGCCAGGCCACACACACACCATGCTTCTTTCTTGCATCGTCTATTCCCCATTTGTACTACGTACGTACGTATTTCGAGTATTAAATACTCTATATATAGGCTATTAGCTAGGCCCAGGTAGGAGTAGAGAATCTTGGGCGCAAACTGCGGACGACATGCCACCATAGGCTCGCGCTCCGTCCTCGCCTCGCCTGCTCGGTCCAAGAGCAAGGAGAAAGGGCGCGCTTCTTGGGGCTTACTTCCTGGGTCTTGCTCCCGTGCCGTGCCGTTGGGAGGTGCGTCCTCCATTCCTTGCTTCTCCTCTCTCGTCCATTTCTTCGCCTGAGTTTCCTCCCCGTTCTTGGACTGTCCTCTCTCCATCTCGGTGATTTGCGGCGGAGCGGATCGAGAGCAGGAGGTAGTAGTTTTGAATTGTGCTGTTTCTTGATGAACTCGGCTTCTTTTGGTACTATCTATCATCAAGTGATGCAGTATTCGTCGTCTTCTTCTTCTTCTTAGTCGTCTGGTCTGGTGTTTATCCTCTTCTCCATGGATGGTTTTCTTGTCCTTGCCTTGGCTACTATACTATACTATACGTGGTTGCGTGTTTGGATCAGTGAATTGCTGGAATTCGCGTGATTCTTGGCAATTTCTTCAGAATGGACGCAATACTGAAGAACATCCTAATCGAGCTGATATGCATGATTGTCTTGTCTTACATGCATTGGATTCATTCAAGTTTCTCTTCTTCAAGTATACTGCCTAAACTGCAATCTGTCCCTTTTTCTTGTCTAAACTTTTCGGTGGATTGCTGAACAGGGTCGCATAAGCATCGTCATTCAACCGACAGCTGGAGGGATGGATCGCCGGAGCTGGCCGTGGCGCCGCAAGTCCATCTCGGACAAGGCCCCCGCCCCCACCGAAACCGAAACCGACAGCTCCGCCTCCTGCCCATCCGAGGCTTTAACTGATGAACAGGTGAGAGGAGAAACAAAGGGATTCTTGTTATCCTTCTTCCTGCATTACATTGATGGTTTCCATTTCTGCGATTTTGCGGCATTTTCTCACTGTTCGCCTTGCATGATTTAACCAACTATTAACGGGTCAGAGGAGCAACAAAAGCAAATTGGCCTACAGTAAAAAAGATTTGATACCGAAGAATAATGCATGTGTAGTGTCAAGGAGTGTTTTACAAGCATGTTCAGACATCTTCCTTTTCTTTCTTTCTTTTGCGGCGGAGGAAGTTCGGACATGTTTATTGACTTTGAGAGTCCTACACGCCTCCCCCTTAACAGATCATGCAACATGTGCCGCTCAGAGAAAAATGAGAAGGCCATGTGGCATGGCGAACATGTGAGTGAGGTTTCATCCAATCACACATCTGTAGGGCCTCTAATCTATCGCCAAGTTGCAACATCAACTCTTAAATCGATGATGTCACATAACGTAACGGATAGGGCTAAATAGAGATTCCCAATGCTGGATCAGAATTCATCAGCATATATAAGAGAGCCAGATTGCTTGTCATTCTTTGGGGAATAAAATTTTCTCTTTTAAATGTTTTTTTTTTTGTCTTAGTCTCCTCTCTGGTAAATGGTAATACTAGGATACACGCCGTAGACCACCGAACAGCAGCTCTACCATACCACCTTAGTACAGGCACACAATTCATCTCAGCCACATGACAATAATGGGCTGCAGGATTCAATCTCATTTGATGCTTTGGTTGGCAACATTGACCAATCTTCATGGCTGTGTGGCAATTTTAGTAGGCCTCCAACTGAAGCAGGGAAGGGAATGGTAAGGGGTCCTATTGTCCCTGTACCAGCGTGGCTAACAGGACAAGCCTACCTTACCTATCCATGGATGCATACCAAGGAAAGGATGATGTGTTAGTTGGCACTCTCTTTTCTCTGCCAACATTATGGCTGCAACAAGGGCAAGATGCAGTTTTTCTGGTGGCCACTCCATGTGCTGCACCATCACCTTTGGCCCAACACAAATGGCTCATAATGCTTGCTGGCGCAGAGAGAGAGAGAGCAATCAAGATTCCAGCTCTCTTCATGTGCACCACTGCTACTTGATTGTGCTGCTGCTGCCCTCGCTTGCAGTCTTTTGACCAAGGCTGTCTTTCTCCCTCCCTCCAATACTCTAATGCAACAGTGAGGAACAAGTGCCGGGCTGCCCACAGTTTGAGCTTATGCATTAAACATTCTCCATACAAGCTGAAAAAAATGAGCCAAGTTAGTCTAACCAATGTTTGCTTCTTCTTTCTGTCGGGGCAACAATTTTGACTCTGCTTGTTTGTCTCCTCTTTGATTAGGATACCACCCTCAAGAGTTCCCCGAAATCGCCGGAGGTCGCATCCAAGGAAGCACAGGACAACAGCAATGTGAAAGTCAAGGTGCTGAGCGAGAGGCTTTCCTCTGTGGTATCGGATATTCGTGCCAAAGATGATCTCGTGAAGCAGCATTCCAAAGTTGCCGAAGAAGCTGTTCTAGGTATGCAGTTAAATTAAACATGACTGAACAAGAACATTAAGCAGCACACAAAATTACTAGGTATGCAGTAGCATGCATCTCTATGGCCTTTGATTGAACATTATTCACAAGCAGATTCTGCATGCATTTCTTGCACCAGGATGGGAGAAGGCCGAAAACGAGATGGCATCGCTGAAAGCCCAGCTGAATGCTGCAACTGTCAAAAACGCAACGCTGGATGGCGCGCTCAAGGAATGCGTCCGGCAGCTCCGGCGCGCCAAGGAAGAGCAGGACCAAAAAGTCCAGGGCGCGCTGGCACTGCAGTCTCGGCAGTGGGAGTCAGACAAGACCGACCTAGAGCTGCGGGTTGTCGAGCTCAAGGCCAAGCTGGAAGCCAAGTCGGAGCGCTCGGTGACCAGTGACGGCGATGCCAACTCCAGGCTGGCCTCTCTGGAGAAGGAGAATTCGGCTCTCAAGGCGCAGCTGCTCGCCAAGACGGAGGAACTGGGGCTCAGGACCATCGAGAAGGAGCTCAACAGGAGGGCGGCAGAGGCGGCCAGCAAGCAGCAGCTCGAGAGCATCAGGAAGGCGGCCAAGCTTGAAGCCGAGTGCAGAAAACTGCAGGTGATCACATCCTTCGTTCTTTGTGTGCTTTGGCGCCATTGGAGGCATCATATTATGTGAAGAGGACGGTTCTTGTCCTCCTGTGTTGGAAGCTAACGTCTCTGGAGTTTTGGGCAGGCCACTGCACGTAGGCCCTCCTTCAGCAGCGACCTCAGGCGCACTCCGAGCTCCCTCTGTACCGAGTCGGTGACGGACTGCCAGTCGGACTGCTCCGACTCATGGGCATCGGCTCTCATCACCGAGCTCGACCAGTACAAGACCGAGACAAGGAGTGCAAGCCTAGCAACCGCAGTCGACATCGGTGTGATAGATGACTTCCTTGAGATGGAGAAGCTTGCGTCAGCCAACGGCGCCGTCTCGAGGAGCAGCAATTATGCCGAGGACACCGGTGGTCAGCTGGTGAAGCTAGAGGAGAAGGCCAGGAAGCTGGTGGCCGACAAGGACAAAGCCTTGCACGAAGCCCAGCGCGAGCTGAGGGCTTGCCGCCATCGGGCAATGGTGGCAGAGGAGAGATCAGCTGAGATGCAGAGGCAGCTGAATCTCGTCAATGGAGAGAGGCACGCCATGGAGGCCGAAATGCAAGACGCGGAGAGGAAGAGGAACGATCTGGAGTGTAGACTTGAGCTGGCCCATGGCGAGATCACGAGCCTGTTGGACAAGGGGCGCATCCTGGAGGAACGGCTGGACTCGGAGAAGGCGCTAACGCTGGAGCTCGCGGCAAAATACCAGCAGATGGATGCGCTCGAGTCGGAGACGAAACAGCTGCGCGCTCAGCTCGAGTCTGACGCCAGAAAATACAGCGACAAGATCACCCTGCTAGAGAGGAGGCTCACAGAGAAATGCCGTGCCGTCGAAGCTCTGGAAGCAAAGGTCAAGGGTGCAGAGATTGAGCTGGAGCTGGCGGGACAAGAAATTGTCTCATTCCAAAAGAAGGTGCGTAGCCTGGAGCAGCAAGATAAGGCATTGTCTGTTGAATCCGCAAAGCGGTGCCGCGATCTCCAAGCACTGGAAGCAGAGAGAGATGAGCTCAGATCTCAACTCCAGGCTGCCAATTCAGATGTCTTTGCCCTGAATGAGAAGGTTAACATGCTTGAAGAGACTCTGGAGAAACGAGAACCGTTTATTGCAGAACTGGAATCTCAACTCAAGTCGGCGCAAGCTGAAATCAAGAGCTTGAAGGAGAATGCCGGCCAGTTGGAAATGAAATTGGAGACACAGAAGAACTTGTCATCAGCCTACATAACTGCACTGGATGCTTCAGAAGCCCAGAAGAAGAAAATGACGAACCAGTTCGAGCTCAAAGAGAAAGAAGCAGAGGAATCGCACAGAAAGATTTACTTGCTTGAGGAACAAATTCTCAAAGAGAGAGCGGAATCGTCGGAGTTCGCCGCGCAATGCCATGACTTGAAACAGGAGTTGTGCAGCAGAGCTCCAGTTCATCAGCCAAAACCAATGGAAGTGCAACCTATGGCAAGTACAGACCTGCACATCACAAAGGTAAATTTTACGGTATCTCTTTATTATCGCAACCAAGTCTGGTGATGAAAAGTTGAGGACTTTTAAGTTATGTTACTGATGAGTAACTGGTTTCTACAGGAGAAAGAGCTAGCTCGTGCTGCGGGGAAACTAGCAGACTGCCAGAAAACAATAGCGTCACTAAGCGCGCAGTTGAAAACGTTATCCGACTTTGATGAATTCATCATCCCTGATCCTGGAGTTGAGAATCATGACATCGCCTTAGCTGAAAGCTGGGATGGCGATCTCAAGCTGTTTGATTCAGCAAGTTATCCAGCACAGTTGGGCTGTTTGGCAGTCACATGACTGTGGTAGCAAAGAAAGATGGCGGAAAATTATATGGCTTGGCTGTCTCATAATAAGATTGACAGAATCCTTCCCTGATTCCATATGGAGATAAGTTAATACTAGTTTATACAGGTGAGAGCAAAGGCTCATATGAGAAAAGCACTATTCATATGGAGAGATTAAGTGTATAAAAATCAATTTTGGTCAACTTGTCTCATGAAATTATCAAAATGGTCTTTAACCTCGTCTGCAACACGACTCCGCATCTTATATGTTCACCCAACACTTGCATACATACTTATTATCTTACATCCATTGGCAGAGATCCTACACATTTCAGCCAAAAATAGTTCAAATTTCAAATGTCCAGGAACTTGCATTAATTTCACTACACCAACAGGACTGACGTTGTCCACGCTCAACTAGACCATTGCTACTTCGGTACAAACTAACCAAGATGAGAACACAGAGTCAGATGATAGTATAAATGAACCATACCGTTCAAGTTTGATAATATTTTCAAATAACTTATCATAATATTGTAAAACAGCAGGTAATATTTCAAGGAAAAGTTACAAATGAACCATACCGTTCAAGTTTGAATGAACTTGTACTTAAAAGGCATTCTTTTACAAATTCACTAAGGCAAGCACCATGGTCAGACGTCAATAATTCCAGCACACCAAATGTCCTAGGCAACTTGTTGCTTCTTGCTTTTCTTTTTCGTGCCTTTGCTTCTTTCGCCAGATTCAGATTTTATTCTCTTTGGGGCATACATCTCAGCATCACTGTCATTAAGGTCAGCCATCTGAGTTCCTTCCTCATCCTCTGCAACCCTTCTATTCTTCTTTTTCTTCTTTACCTTTCTGACTGTTTCAGCATCGCCTTCATCCGGGTCGACCATTTGTGTTTCTTCATCATCCTCTGTAACAGTTTTCTTCTTCTTTTTCTTCTTTTCCTTTCTGACTGCTTCAGCATCACAGTCATCAGGGTCCACCATTTGAGTTCCTTCTTCATCCTCTTCAACAAATACATTCTTCTTTTTCTTTTTTTCCCTTCTGACTGCAGCTTCAGCCACCATTGAAGAATCTGGCTGCTTGGATTTAGTCTCCTCAGATTCTAGACACAACAGTAGTGTTAGCACAGTACCTCAAACCTCAAGGCATTCATCAAGATGCAGTTAAGACGTACGCCATTTTAAGATTACAGGTCAGAACTCAGAAGTGTTCCGAGTAAAAAGAAGCAATACTTTCCTAACTATAATTATCAGTTCCACATCCAATGAAATTTAACAAGTCAACATGTTTCAGTCCTAAAGGAAGCACTTTGCCCATTACAACAAGCACCATTCAAGATAACATGAATGTAAAAAACAATGGCCACTCTCACATCTGACTTACCACAACAACAACGGAAAACAGAGCACATAACCTAGAATAGCTACTGAAAATACATAACTCCCCCGCAGAGAGAGAGAGAGAGAGAGAGAGAGACAAACCTTCAGCTGAGAAATGTGAATCAATAACCACTGTCATGAGGTGCTGCTTGAGATAGACCTGTTACCAACCAATGAACATGTGTTAGATCATGAAGAGTTTAAAATGAAGAACCATGGTGTATAACCAGTAGTAAGATCACTAAAGGCCAATTAACTAGAGTACAAGGTTAGCCAAGATAGAAACGCAAAATCATCTATCATATACACCGACATGTATAAATGAACTTGCACACTCGATTTTAGGATTATATGTTTTTTAGGTACTACCTCTGTACCAAAATATAAGAGGTTTTTGTAGGCTAGTTTAGCCTAAAAAGCATCTTATAGTTTGATACGGAGGGAGTAATAAAGAGTAGCCCAAGATTAAGTCATAACATATTTGGCTAGTCAATGATATCTTCATGCTCACTATAATAAATTCATTTATATACACACATGTCAAAATGGACCAGAAAACAATTAGAGCAATATGAATAAAAATAGCATCAATTTTGCAAGGAGCAACAACAAGCTTCAAGCTTAATTTGAATGCTATGAAATTAATTTTAGACATACCGCAGAAAGCGGCTGCCTTGTATTTGTATCCCAGATTCGCAAGTAGCTGTCCAATCCTACAAAGACCAAAATAATATCCTGAGTTAGTTCAAAGAAGTACAAACAAAGACAGCCAATAAAAAGTAAAAGTGCACAACAAAATTGAGGGAACATAAAACTATATGTTGCATTCAAAATAAATCAATCTGAAATAAATGAAAATTTATTACTCACCGCAAGATGCTATCAAAGGCAGCTCCGGATGCCTAACTATCGATCTAATACTTCCACTGCATTTACCAACATAGCATCCGAGTAGTTTTCCTGTAAAAAAGGTACACACCAATCACAACACTGTAAAATAAGCTATACTCGCATACATTGTACCTTGGGTTGTTATTAGCCATAATCATTTGTCCATGTCATTTTATTTAATAATAAACTAAGTGCTACGCAATCTCCGATCAGTTAAAGATTATATATCGAACTCTAACATGTAGAAATGCTGATAAATATTTCAGCTCTACCATTTCCATTAGCTGCAACTGCATGTCACTAACTATCTGTCGATTAGTAGACAAAATAAAATAAAGAAACAGACCAATATAGGTACTTCATACCATTATTGCCTATACAAAACAGCAAACATGAAGTGGATCTGATGATTAAATAGGAGTAGACTTGTGACACATGGGTTGAAGTTTAAGAAAACACAGGTCTATCTCGAAATTCAAATCTTCAAAATTCAGTAGTTACCTAAACTGAATATAAGCTATTTTAACACTAGAAAAGGAACATGTTCCAAAAATACTCAGTTCCATTAAAAGATACTGCACACCATCTGTTTATCATACCTGTTCTCATGTCAAAGGAAGCGAGGTCTCCTGTTCCTGTCCCAATATAGACAGTATGTCCATCTGGATCCCCTGCAACTGCCTTGATTGGTGACTCCCTAAAATCAACTGAAACAACAGGTCTTCTTTGCGAAGCAGTATCGTATAAGCGAACCTGGCAAACACAAAATGAAAACACCATTAGTTGTTAGTGAAGTTGAGCAGTCATCATCAGTGCAGCATAATATATTACAGATGCAAATGATCGTAGCAAACATCCACAGCTAGTCACTGCCTAGCATAAAAGGAAGTAGAAACACGTCAATTAAGCAAATGAAATGGTTTCATTATTTACAATCTATGAGGGGACTACACAGATGTAACAGACACATCATAACAAAACCCCATCAACAGCAGCGTTGCAGCCAGAGAGCTGAACTGGTTAAATTTGTTGAATTCTAACACAAACATTGAGCAAATTTTATCCATAAAAGATTAAATTTGGAGTTCTGTTAGCATAACAGTGATGAGATATGGTACCTGATGATTATTTGTGCCGGCTACAATTTTACGGTGATCATCCTTGCACAGGAAAGTTCCAGCAGTGAACCAAGGTTTGGTAAATATACCAACGTTGTTAGCTCGGGGCTGTGAGATCAAAATAAAGTTAACATGGACAATAGTTTGCTAATATATCAGCTAATAAGAAAAAAAAAACAGATTGGTACTTACAGATTTAGCAGACCACATCTTACTACAAGATGTGATATCCCACAAGTTTACTTCCATACCATTCCTAAAATGAATGAAATAACTGTTAAAACGCCACAAATTTCCTAAATGATTTTCACATCTCATACAGAAAAGCTGGTAAATAAAAGGAATGCAGCCACAGTATTAGGCAATCGCATGCTAGAGGTTATAGTCAACTCACCCTCCGAACATTGCATAGTTTTCACCAGCATCCACAGATGAAAACTGCAATGTACCCTTGTTACACACGTCCCAAGTGCTTGATGGCCCAACATCCGAGTCAGATGCCGTGTTTTCTTTTGCAACAGATCTCACACTTGCTTTGCCCTTCTCCGTACAAGCAAGAAATGTACCTAACCTGCAACGAGCAACTAAATGTAAATACAATTTGGCCAATATCACCAAAATGCAGAAGAGCAATGAACTTTTCAATGATATGGAACTTAATACAGGTGTAGACGTGTTGTAAGATATCTATTACGGGGAAAATTATCAGCATGTGAAAATTACGTGGTTAAGTCTGGTGCATGTTTTCTGAAGAGGTGCAGGGCGACTAGGGGATCATTTTCCACAGCTCCGACAGTTTGGTCTGTCCTAGAGAACTTGAAAGCGGCCAGAGCATCACCATTCAGGGGATTCAGCAACTCAACCTACACAAAAACCTTTGGAATTAACAACCAACTGAAAGACACACAAGGTAAGCGTCCCAACTCTGAGAAGCAGCAGTCACTCACCACACCGTTCTTCCTTGCCACAGCCAAAACCTGCAAAACGCAACACAATAGACAATCGCGATTATAGGAATGAGCAACCGTGATGGACCAAGAGCTCATGAGAGAGAGCTGAGCTGAGCTGGTAGAGGGGGACTGACGGGGTCGACGGCTCGGTCGGCGAGTGAAGCGACGAGGATGGCCCTGGAGGCGTCGGGTTCGCCCCACGTCTCGACGACCTTGGCGACGCCCGCCGGTCTAGTGCGGGCCTCGACGACTGCGCCGGGATTAAAACGGAGAAGGAACAGTGAGCAGCAGGTGGCGGCGGAGGGGAGGCGGCGAATTCGGGCAAGGCGGCAGTACCTTTGATGAGGCCGAGGATGTCGGTGGTGATGGCGCGGAGCGGCGGGCAGCCGGGGCTCTCCACCGAAGTGATCCGCGGCATCCTTCCTTGGCTTCTCTCTCCGGTGGAGGAGAGGCGGCAATTCGGGGGAGGAGAGGCAGAGTAGGGCTTCTCGTGTTTTTAGGGTTTTAGGGGAGATAGATGGATGCAGGGTGAGTCTGCTCTGGGCCGGGCGGTCCTTCCGTGGCGGCCGCGACACCGTGGAAAAGCCTGAATGGCGAGCCCGGAGGGTTTTAAACAGCGAAAATCCTATTTAGAGCTTAAGGCGAGGAATAATATAATGTGTAAATGGTACAAAACGCACATCCTGGACAGTACTGGGCCTGACCCCTGTAACCCCAGAGCAGGTTTTCGAGAAGGGTCTGTCTATAACACATCTAGATGTGACATAATTATGTCGCATATAACCTGATGTCCACTATGTTTGTGGTCTAATTTTTTTTGTCCCAACTTTTTTTCTGTTTCTTGTTGCTATGTTAGTTGTGGGAGTTCAGATGTGACATTTCTAGAAAACATCTAGATGTGAATTAGACAAACTGTTTCGAAAACGTTCTAGCAGGTTCTTCGCCCTTTTTTTCTCTTTTTTTCCGATGTTTCTCAACAGTTTTGCCGGTTTTCTTTTTTATTATTTTTATCTTCCCTTTTTCATTTTTCTTTGGTTTTAGTTTTAAATTTTTTAAACACTTCCAAATATATTTAAAAAACTTTCAAAATTAGTGAATGTTTTTAAAATTCGTGAACAGTTTTCAGATTTGTGAATATTTTCCAAATCCATGGATAGTTTTTATTTTTTGACAATTTATAAGCCCATGAACATTTTTATAATTTTGTGAATATTTTTTTAGTTCATGAACATTTTAAAAATTCATGGACATCTTTTAAAATACATGAAAATTTTCAATCTATATATTTTTTAAATCTATCATACAACCAAGCTATCTTTTACAAATAAAAAATACGCTACAACGGCCATGTGGTAGGCAACCGAACGAGAACAACATGAAAGAAATGCAATGGCGTGCAATAGGGAGCCCAATCAAGAGCGACATCGAGTTTCTACACTCTAACTCAAATGCACCCACGTGAATATTAAAAAAAATAAAGTAAAACAATTCAAAATGATACTAGATGCCATCTTTGCCTAAACTCCTCGGAAATGGCGACCCACCTGTGCAAGGATTGCCCTTTCTCCTTGGTGGTCAGAAACTGCATGGAGAGTTGTTCTCGTCATGCGGCATGCTCCTGTCAATGTGGAATGGTGCAGTGGCATGATTTCTTGGTTCTCACGCGAGGAGAAGTGTCGGCGCAGTGGTACAGAAAATTTGGAAGGAGAGGAATAGGCCCATCTTCAAAAGAACTCGTATGACCACATCGAGGTTGCAAGGCTGGCCCTTGAGGACATCAAGCAGAGGGGAATGGCTTTGGGTAACTACCAACCACCAAAGGGGATTCGCTAGGTGGCTTGTTTTTTTAGCGGGTTTTTGGAGCGATTTTTCTCAAAACGAGTCCACCTCTTGTAAATATGTATTTACCCGCGAAATGAAAGGCAGTGATCCTCTCGATTCCTCGAAAAAAGATATCGAATTCTTTGCTAAAGCGGGGGTTTAGCAAAGAGTTCATCATCATCAACACATGAATTTAGTGCACAAAGAGTTCACAATCAATAGATTTGGTAAAAAGTCTAAAGTCAGTTTTCCAATTTTGAAACCCTTTCTCAAAGAGTCTTCTTCAAGCACTCACACCAAACTCGAGGAGCTTGTTTGATTCGATTTGCGGAGTTATCGGGGTCGCCTGCCGAGGAGGATGGAGTTTGGTCGATGGAGAGGTTGTGACATGAACGAAATGACCGTCGTAGCCAACCGGGAAAGTGTAACGCCCGGATAATTAAGCTACAGTAATCTTTGCTAATGATGCCATGTCATCGCTTTTACTGTTGCTAGGTCCCACGTTGATTCTAACCAATTCGAAATTCAAGTTTAAAATAAAGTCAAACAATAAAAGTTATCAAATGTCAAATCTAAAATGTGCAACTGTGGTAAATAATTCATAAGTATTGTTTGTGAAAGAAACCAAATTTTTATAAAATGTTTAAGTGCTCAAAATTAATGAAAACAGTAGCTAAAACAATTAGTTAAATGCCTTTTCTTATTTTATAAATTAGCAAACTATTTTATTTAGGACTAGAACTTTTTGTGGCAGAGGTATAAATAGTACAATAATTTAGAAACTACTTTTGTATTTTAACTAATTAAAGTATTGTGGAAGTTAAATAAACATGTAAAAAGAAAATAAAAGAAAAGAAAACAGAAATAAAACAAAGCCCCCTCCCTTGGGCCACATGGCCCATCTATCTAGCAGGCCTGCACAGCCCAGCCCAACACCCCCCTGTTTTCCCCTTCCTCCCGCTACACAAGCAGACGATGCCGTGGCGGCCATCCACGGCGCCATGGCCGCGGTGGCGACCATCGGCGCCCCATCCCGCCTATTTAGCCGACCCCGGTGCCCCCTTCTCCTCCCTGGAACCCTAACCCCTATCCCCTCGCCCCCCCTCTCCCTGTGCCACTCTCGCGCCCGACACCTCTCGCCGTCATCGTCGCGGCCACCATCGTCTCCGGCGTGCGGGGGCACGTCCAGGAGGTCCGCCGCGGCCGGCTTCGTCCGTCCCGGGGACTAGCTCAAGCCAGGACGCCCTCGAGCTGACGTTGTCTTCGTCCCCTTCGTCCGGCCGTCACCAACTCACCGTCGTTGTTGTGGCTCCAGTCCACCCCGACCCTCCCTGAGCACGCCAAGGATGCACTGTGAGCTCCTCCCCCATTCCCCCTGCTTGCCCTCTCGATCCGTTGCCGTAGTCGTCATCCCCGAGTTCGTCCGAGATCCCGCGTACGCGTACGCGTACATGCGTGCATCCTGCCACTGCTCTCTGTCCTTGTTGTTGCCTTCGCTTTGCTGCCGCCGCCGCTAGCGCTAATGGTTTGCGTTGCCGCTGCTAGCTGCCGCTCCTGCTACCTGATGCTACTGCCGCTGCTACTTGCCCTGCCTATTGCTGTTGCCGCTGCCGCAAGCAGCTACTCTACTGGCTGCCCGCCGGAGCACCCCGACCGCGCCTGCGCGTACGCGCGCCCGTCCGCCTCGCGCACAGCCTTGACTCCCCTGCTGCAGCGCCCTCGCCCGCTTGCTCCTGCTCTACTGTACCGCTGCTTGCTACTGTAGATGGTTCTAGCTTTTCTAAATCTACAATGAGTAACCCCCTAGACAACCCTTAAACTATGGTTAAACAGTTGTTAACATGACTGAAAATAATATGTGTAGAAATTATACATGACAAGCTTCAGTATACCCCACTGGACCAAGTCCATTTGATGCGTGGATTAAATCCTACAAAAATCACAAATTACTACGTTCTGTTAACTGAAAAGCAGAAACAGAAATGTTGAAGTAGCACTTTTCCAACAAAGTTTTGATCAAGCAAATGGATGCTAACATAGCTGCACTTGATACTATCATTTAGATCACAGCAAAGTGCTCAGATTTGATATAAGGCACTAATTCACAGGATAGACAGAACAATAGCTGTAGCCTTTTGAAAACAGCTAAGTGATGTTAAAAACTGACGAATTCTCAGACTTAGCAAAATTTCAGGATTTTTCCGGGTATTGTTAAATCTTTGAAAAATCTTAGAAAATAATCCGTAACTCGGATGAAAAAGTTTTATACATGAAAGTTGCTCAGAACGACGAGACGAATTCAAATACGCTCTCCGTTCATCTGTCACGTGCCCCTAGCATAGCGAACATGCAACCTTTCCCCTCCGTTTCATCTGTCCGATAATGACAAACTTCGGGAAAACTTTCCTGGATGTTATCCCCCTTCGCCGGTACCGTGTAGTGCTACGTTAGAACAGGTCTACTACTGCTTATTGTCATGTCATGCATCTGTGTGCCTTATATTTACTGTTTCTGCCCCCTCTTCTTCTCCGGTAGACCCCGAGACCGCTGCTGATGTCCCTGTGATCGACTACGTCGACGACGACCCTTCTTCCCTTTCAGCGGAGCTTCCAGGCAATCCCCCCCCCCCCTTGATCACCAGATATCGCATATTCTTCTATACTGCTTGCATTAGAAGAGTGTAGCATGTTACTGCTTTCGGTTAATCCTATTCTGCTGCATAGCCTATCATTGTTGCTACAGTTGTTACCCTTACCTGCTATCCTACTGCTTAGTATAGGATGCTAGTGTTCCATCAGTGGCCCTACACTCTTGTCCGTCTGACATGCTATACTACTGGGTCGTGATCACTTCGGGAGGTGATCACGGGTATATACTATATACTTTATATACATGACTCATGTGGTGACTAAAGTCGGGTCAGCTCGTTGAGTACCCGCAAGCGATTCTGATGAGGGGGCTGAAAGGACAGGTGGCTCCATCCCGGTAGAGGTGGGCCTGGGTTCCTGACGGCCCCCGACTGTTACTCTGTGGCGGAGCGACAGGGCGGGTTGAGACCACCTAGGAGAGAGGTGGGCCTGGCCCTGGTCGGCGTCCGCGGATACTTAATAATAACACGCTTAACGAGTTCTTGGTATTTGATCTGAGTCTGGCCATTTGGTCTATACGCACTAACCAACTACGCGGGAACAGTTATGGGCACTCGGCGTCGTGGTATCAGCCGAAGCTCTTTTTGACGTAAGCGACTGAGTGGCGCGCGCCGCATTGGACCGTAAGCTCGCGCTTGTATTAAGGGGGCTAGGTCTGCTTCCGGCCGCGTACGCAACGTGCAGGTGTGCAATAGGCGATGGGCCCAGACCCCTACGCGCATAGGATTTAGACCGGCGTGCTGACCTCTCTGTTGAGCCTAGGTGGGGCTGCGACGTGTTGATCTTCCGAGGCCGGGCATGACCCAGGAAAGTGTGTCCGGCCAAAGGGGATCGAGCGTGTTGGGTTATGTGGTGCACCCCTGCAGGGAAGTTTATCTATTCGAATAGCCGTGTCCCTCGGTAAAAGGACGACCCGGAGTTGTACCTTGATCTTATGACAACTAGAATCGGATACTTAATAAAACACACCCTTTCAAGTGCCAGATATAACCCGGTGATCGCTCTCTAACAGGGCGACGAGGAGGGGATCGCCGGGTAGGTTTATGCTATGCGATGCTACTTGGTGAACTTACCATCTACTCTCTTCTACATGCTGCAAGATGGAGGTGGCCTGAAGCGTAGTCTTCGACAGGATTAGCTATCCCCCTCATATTCTGGCATTCTACAGTTCAGTCCACCGATATGGCCCTTTATGCATATACCCATGCATATGTAGTGTAGCTCCTTGCTTGCGAGTACTTTGGATGAGTACTCACGGTTGCTTTTCTCCCTCTTTTCCCCCTTTCCTTTCTACCTGGTTGTCGCAACCAGATGCTGGAGCCCAGGAACCAGACGCCACCATCGACGACGACTCCTACTACACCGGAGGTGCCTACTACTACGTGCAGCCCGCTGACGACGACCAGTAGTAGTTAGGAGGATCCCAGGCAGGAGGCCTGCGCCTCTTTCGATCTGTATCCCAATTTGTGCTAGCCATCTTATGGCAACTTGTTTAACTTATGTCTGTACTCAGATATTGTTGCTTCCGCTAACTCGTCTATGATCGAGCACTTGTATTCGAGCCCTCGAGGCCCCTGGCTTGTATTATGATGCTTGTATGACTTATTTATGTTTTAGAGTTGTGTTGTGATATCTTTCCGTGAGTCCCTGATCTTGATCGTACACGTTTGTGTGCATGATTAGTGTACGATTGAATCGGGGGCGTCACAAGTTGGTATCAGAGCCGACTGCTTGTAGGAATCCCCCTTTCCAAGTCCTTGGCCGAAGTCGAGTCTAGTCTTTGAAAAAGTTTTTACTAACATGGTTGTGCGGCTTACGGGCCCACGTCTCCATTGGGTGGTACTAGGATCTTTTACTCCTCGACCTTTACTCCGGGACTCTGAACTCTCTCCTATTCGGGTTAAATGAGTTTTGCTAAATCTAACATTAGGATCTCGTTATCACTTTCACCCGGAGAGCCCCTTATTACTGATGATCGTCTGCTGCACGTGAAGACCCTGAAGACACTCTCCGCTGTTAACCTGAGAACTTGTGTTCATCGCTTTTGCAATTCCCTTCCATCGATAAACTCCTATGGATAACCACGTATACTCGACATTCATACAATGTTTCCCAGTTGATCTTGTTATTACAAGATACCCCGAAATTCTCTCTGTTGTTCCGAGAATCCTTTGAGCTTACTGCCTTGCTGTTCTTTGTCACCTGAATACCCCTACAGATAATTCTCGCACTTACCGAGTATCCGCTCATCCCCAGTTGATTCAAGTATTTCACAAAAGTGTTCAAAATACCATTCGATCTTCCGAAAATCCTCAGGAGCCTTTTTGCTCTTGAAATTCTTGCTTACTTGCATTATGATTAATCTTAAGTCTAGTAATCTTGTTGACATCCATTGTCATTATCATTTTGAGTCCGTTAATTCAATTTGTTGCCAATGCTCGCAATCCTCAAACAGATACTAGAATTCATCCTTCCGACTCAGATGTCATTTTAAACATGAGCTGGTTCTCGCCAATCAAATTGTCGTCGATTGTGCCCCTAAGTCTATTGAACTTATCCATCCTTGATCAGAGCGTCTGCTTCTGATCTTTCGCTTTGTAAATCATAATTCCTTTACAATTGAGTTCTAAGTTATTTAGTTGTTTCTATAATCCAATGTCTTTGCATTGATTCTTCCTCTGGTTGTGTGTCGATACTCACATCAGATCCTTTTGTGGACCACCAGATCCTTTGTTGGATTTTATCCGACAATGTCCTTCATATTCAATAACCTTGTGAGCCTTTCCTAGGATACATAATGTCTTTGCAAAATGGTATCCTCTACTTTCTCAACCATGCTCAGCTTTCGAGCTAGTGATAATTACTCTCGAAGTTTGTGGTATATGTTCCTAAGAGGCCCCGATGGGTTGGACATATGCCTTCTCTAATCTGTGTGAACCCGGAAACTACTACGGGTCATACTCTACTGGTGTTATGTCAGATAAAATTTCAACACACAACTTCGTTGAAGGCGAGAAGTGAATGAAAGGTTATGCATTAAAGAAGTGGGAGTCGACCTTGAACTTTGTGTTCATGCCCATGGACACGATGTAATCTTATCATGGAAGCTTCTCGTAAAATAGTTACCCCCTTGTTATAAGTTCTTGTATCCGTGGTTTGATCATTTACAAATGTGGTTCTGACCATACTGTTCCCCTTGATTCAATTTCTCAGACAAGTTAAACCACTTGTCCTCTGCAGATCATTGTGTTGGGGAACGTAGTAATTTCAAAATTTTCCTACGCACACACAAGATCATGGTGATGCATAGCAACGAGAGGGGAGAGTGTTGTCCACGTACCCTCGTAGACCGACAGCGGAAGCGTTATCACAACGCGGTTGATGTAGTCGTACGTCTTCACGATCTGACCGATCAAGTACCGAACGTACGGCACCTCCGAGTTCTACACACGTTCAGCTCGATGACGTCCCTCGAACTCCGATCCAGCCGGGTGTTGAGGGAGAGTTTCGTCAGCACGACGGCGTGGTGACGATGATGATGTTCCACCGACGCAGGGCTTCGCCTGAGCTCCGCAACGGTATTATCGAGGTGTAATATGGTGGAGGGGGCACCGCACACGGCTAAGAGATCTCAAGGATCAATTGTTGTGTCTCTAGGGTGCCCCCCTGCCCCCGTATATAAAGGAGCAAGGGGGAGGCAGCCGGCCAAGGGGAGAGGCGCGCCATGGGGGGAGTCCTACTCCCACCGGGAGTAGGACTCCTCTTTTCCTTGTGGGAGTAGGAGAAGGGAAGGGCGAAGGAGAAAGAAGGAAGGGTGCGCCCCCCTTCCCTAGTCCAATTCGGACCAGACCATGGGGAGGGGTGCGGCCACCTTTTGAGGCCTTTCTCTCCTTTCCCGTATGGCCCATTAAGGCCCAATACGAATTCCCGTAACTCTCCGGTACTCCGAAAAATACCCGAATCACTCGGAACCTTTCCGAAGTCTGAATATAGTCGTCCAATATATCGATTTTTACGTCTCGACCATTTCAATACTCCTCGTCATATCCCCGATCTCATCCGGGACTCCGAACTCCTTCGGTACATCAAAACTCAATAAAACTGTCATCGTAACGTTAAGCGTGCGGACCCTACGGGTTCGAGAACTATGTAGACATGACTGAGACACGTCTCCGGTCAATAACCAATAGCGGGACCTGGATGCCCATATTGGCTCCCACATATTCTACGAAGATCTTTATCGGTCAGACCGCATAACAACATACGTTGTTCCCTTTGTCACCGGTATGTTACTTGCCCGAGATTTGATCGTCGGTATCTCGATACCTAGTTCAATCTCGTTACCGGCAAGTCTCTTTACTCGTTCCGTAACACATCATCCCGCAACTAACTCATTAGTCACAATGCTTGCAAGGCTTATAGTGATGTGCATTACCGAGTGGGCCCAGAGATACCTCTCCGGCAATTGGAGTGACAAATCCTAATCTCGAAATACGCCAACCCAACAAGTACCTTTGGAGACACCTGTAGAGCACCTTTATAATCACCCATTTACGTTGTGACGTTTGGTAGCACACAAAGTGTTCCTCCGGTAAACGGGAGTTGCATAATCTCATAGTCATAGGAACATGTATAAGTCATGAAGAAAGCAATAGCAACATACTAAACGATCGAGTGCTAAGCTAACGGAATGGGTCAAGTCAATCACGTCATTCTCCTAATGAGGTGATCTCGTAAATCAAATGACAACTTATGTCTATGGCTAGGAAACATAACCATCTTTGATTAACGAGCTAGTCAAGTAGAGGCATACTAGTGACACTCTGTTTGTCTATATATTCACACATGTATTATGTTTCCGGTTAATACAATTCTAGCATGAATAATAAACATTTATCATGATACAAGGAAATAAATAATACTTTTATTATTGCCTCTAGGGCATATTTCCTTCACATTGCACCTGTCCAACCTTTTACTTTAATCTATCGTCGAGTATTACCCCCTGGTATCTCGAGATAAACACAAAACATCATAACTTCTTATGAGTTCTTCATCAAGTACTACATTCTCACTGATTCCAATTTTTCACGGGCTCTCAGTTATTAAACACTCAAAGACACCGATAACTGAACTGAGTCCGCACTACGGTTCAACAACTTTAGTAATCTTCTTTACTTACGAGTTTGTACCCAAACACGTCATTCCTAGCCTGATTGGCTATATCATTATCGTGCTAAATTTTAAACTGTGCCACCCGGTCCTTCTTCCCGGAGCACAACTTTCGACGGTGAGCAAATCTTACGTCGATCTTCCCCATAATACCATTTCACCTTGAACAGCAAGCTTGATTTCGAATTTGTGTCATACCCATGGTTCCAATATCCTTTCGCTTCATCATTCCTTTGACTTGATGTCATCGCCAATCGATTACATCTTCATGAAATCTATCGACAAATGTGTCGTGATCATCATCGGCATTCTGAGCTCTTCCAGGATAGCACTTGAATTCATGATGAGAAATACCATCCTTGCCCCCGATGATTTGTGTTATCATTGACCACTTTATTGCCTTCCGTTCAACACAAACTTGTTCGTGTTTTGTGTTGTACCTTGAGATCCTTGCTATCCAGCCTTAGTTCTTCTTTACCTTGGAGTATTACCATCTTTTATGTCAGGAATGTCTTGAGATTGCTCCACCTCTTAAGAATTCTTGGTATAGTGATGCTTCTCCCCATCATCATTCTTTCTTGGTCCCCGTGTTGGTTCTAACCGGGGTACCAACAAGTGCACGGTGCTGTTTGGATTCTGCTCTTCTAGCAACCCTATTGCTTTGAAATGAATGATCGATAGTTCATTCTTAGCCTACCGGTTATTGAATTACCAGTCTAAACATTGATCGTGCAACCCAGCCCATATTTCGGGCGCACATTTCAACCAATGTTTGATTGTGTATGTTTTCCTCGAGCATACATCCTTATATCATTTGATCTGACGAATGTTATCTCCTTGTTCACATAATTGTGGAAATCCATCTTTTGGGAATCTCGATGAATTGTCCTTAGCCCATCAGCCACCTCATCATCCTCTCCTTGGTTTAATGATGAACCCTTGTTTCAGAGCCTTGCTTCTGGACGCCATTTCCCGAGAATCTTGCAACGTCAATTCGTCAATTGGTGTTGCACCTTTTATTTTCAAGCATCCTGAGTCTGAGGTATCCTGACACCAATCAGATCTGAATCTTGGTCAGATATGATGGTTGGATCATATTCCCAAGAGTTATAACATTTTGTCGTTATATGGCCCATTAAGGTGATGTCATGCCTAGCACACCTGGCCAGAGGACCTATTATTATAGTTTCCTCTTTAGCAAGGTTAACCATTCTTCCATGAGGAAATTGTAAGACTTATTCTATAAGTTGTTCCTAATAGGTCCTTTGTGTATCTAGAGTCTGACCTTTGCCTGAAGATCATGTCAATGCTATCTCGAAGCATGTATGTGGTACTCCGATTTTCAATAAGAACATCTGAAGCACCATACTGAATTTTCTTTATCAAATTATCCAAACACCGTTGTATGGGTAATGTCATGAAATTTCTCCCCCCTTTCCTAAATGGTTTTCCACATTATATCATGTCATGGATATCATGCTCTGTTTGTCCTTGGGAAGGATATACCCCTGAATAATGTGTTTAAACTTATTTTCCTTTCCATTGTTCTATTTAATCTGATGATCACCTTTTCCTTTGCATTGTTTTGTTTAACCTTTCTGGTGATTTATATGATCTAAGTAGTAATAAGTCACTGCTTTTGTAAGCACCTCGGTGTACAACTCTGTCAGTAAGAACATGTTACTATTGTTGATGACATTCCGGTATCCACCGATGGACGAGAACTTTGCCTAATGGTCCGCCTCATTCAACGAGCAGGAAAAGGGTTCTCTTCGTCCCTCGCCCTTGGTACCGATGCTGTAGCCGACATAACTGACAGGCTACCCTCTGACATGCCTTGTTATCATGACTGTGCAAAATACCACCGCCCTTCCTACCGTTAACTCACATGGTGGGCCCATAACCCACAGTTCCACAGGATCGAAACCTGACTCTTCTGTATATCCCTGTCTCCAAAGTTATTCCTCGCGCTTGACTTCGTATGTAATTCACGGGGTCACCTCCCTAGTAATCTATTCTGGTATCAAACACAATACTTATTCTCGTTGCTCTGGAACCCTTTCACCTTCTGATTAGGCATCGAACGATTGCCTATCCATTTGAAACTTCTCATGGTACCTTCTTACTTTGCTCTCGATATCTTCTTAAGTTACAATTCGAGAGGTACTTATGCTTCTTCCCCTGAGTTAACCGTCTGATGCTCGATCTTGTTAGAATCCGTCCTTATAGAGTTTTCCCTTCTTACCCTTTCGTAAGTACGATGAAGAACCTGAAGAAAGGATGCCTACTTCATCATGATGACCTGAAGCAGAGAAATGAAGACATCAACGTAATGGATCGACCGCTTCGAAAAGAACAACCAAGATCGAGAAGACTCGTTAGAATTTCGTAACCAATTTCTTCCTTTTAACTCTACCTCTTAAATCTCGGGACGAGATTTCTTGTAGTGGAGGAGAATTGTAACGCCCGGATAATTAAGCTACAGTAATCTTTGCTAATGATGCCATGTCATCGCTTTTACTGTTGCTAGGTCCCACGTTGATTCTAACCAATTCGAAATTCAAGTTTAAAATAAAGTCAAACAATAAGAGTTTTCAAATGTCAAATCTAAAATGTGCAACTGTGGTAAATAATTCATAAGTATTGTTGGTGAAGAAACCAAATTTTTTAAAAATGTTTAAGTGCTCAAAATTAATGAAAACAGTAGCTAAAACAATTAGTTAAATGCCTTTTCTTATTTTATAAATTAGCAAACTATTTTATTTAGGACTAGAACTTTTTGTGGCAGAGGTATAAATAGTACAATAATTTAGAAACTACTTTTGTATTTTAACTAACTAAAGTATTGTGAAGTTAAATAAACATGTAAAAAGAAAATAAAAGAAAAGAAAACAGAAATAAAACAAAGCCCCCTTCCTTGGGCCACCCGGCCCATCTATCTAGCAGGCCTGCACAGCCCAGCCCAACACCCCCCTGTTTTCCCCTTCCTCCCGCTACAGAAGCAGACGATGCCGTGGCGGCCATCCACGGCGCCATGGCCACGGTGGCGACCATCGGCGCCCCATCCCGCCTATTTAGCCGACCCCGGCGCCCCCTTCTCCCCTTGGAACTCTAACCCCTATCCCCTCGCGCCCCCCTCTCCCTCTGCCACTCTCGCGCCCGACGCCTCTCGCCGTCATCGTCGCGGCCACCGTCGTCTCCGGCGTGCGGGAGCACGTCCAGGAGGTCCGCCGCGCCCGGCTTCGTCCGTCCTGGGGACTAGCTCAAGCCGGGACGCCCTCGAGCTGACGTTGTCTTCGTCCCCTTCGTCCGGCCGTCACCAACTCGCCATCGTTGCGGTGGCTCCGGTCCACCCCGACCCTCCCTGAGCACGCCAAGGATGCACTGTGAGCTCCTCCCCCATTCCCCTTGCTTGCCCTCTCGATCCGTTGCCATAGCCGTCGTCCCCGAGTTCGTCCGAGATCCCGCGTACGCGTACGCGTACATGCGTGCATCCTGCCACTGCTCTCTGTCCTTGCTGCTGCCTTCGCTTTGCCGCCGCCGCCGCTAGCGCTAATGCTTTGCGTTGCCGCTGCTAGCTGCCGCTCCTGCTACCTGATGCTACTGCCGCTGCTACTTGCCCTGCCTATTGCTGTTGCAGCTGCCGCAAGCAGCTGCTCTACTGGCTGCTGCTGTCGCCGGCGCTTCCTGCGCGCGCCCGCCGGAGCACCCCGACCGCACCTGCGCGTACGCGCGCCCGTCCGCCTCGCGCACAGCCTTGACTCCCCTGCTGCAGCGCCCTCGCCCGCTTGCTCCTGCTCTACTGTACCGCTGCTTGCTACTGTAGATGGTTCTAGCTTTTCTAAATCTACAATGAGTAACCCCCTAGACAGCCCTTAAACTATGGTTAAACAGTTGTTAACATGACTGAAAATAATATGTGTAGAAATTATACATGACAAGCTTCAATATACCCCACTGGACAGAGTCCATTTGATGCGCGGATTAAATCCTACAAAAATCACAAATTACTACGTTCTGTTAACTGAAAAGCAGAAACAGAAATGTTGCAGTAGCACTTTTCCAACAAAGTTTTGATCAAGAAAATGGATGCTAACATAGCTGCACTTGATACTGTCATTTAGATCACAGCAAAGTGCTCAGATTTTATATAAGGCACTAATTTACAGGATGGACAGAACGATAGCTGTAGCCTTTTAAAAACAGCTAAGTGATGTTAAAAACTGACGAATTCTCAGACTTAGCAAAATTTCAGGATTTTTCCGGGTATTGTTAAATCTTTGAAAAATCTTAGAAAATAATCCGTAACTCGGATGAAAAAGTTTTATACATGAAAGTTGCTCGGAACGACGAGACGAATTCAAATACGCTCTCCGTTCATCTGTCACGTGCCCCTAGCATAGCGAACATGCAACCTTTCCCCTCCGTTTCATCTGTCCGATAATGACAAACTTCGGGAAAACTTTCCCGGATGTTATCCCCCTTCGCCGGTACCGCGTAGTGCTACGTTAGAACACGCCTAGTGCTGCTTATTGTCATGCCATGCATCTGTGTGCCTTATATTTACTGTTTCTTCCCCCTCTTCTTCTCCGGTAGACCCCGAGACCGCTGCTGATGTCCCTGTGATCGACTACGTCGACGACGACCCTTCTTCCCTTTCAGCGGAGCTTCCAGGCAAGCCCCCCCCTAATCACCAGATATCGCATATTCTTCTCTATACTGCTTGCATTAGAAGAGTGTAGCATGTTACTGCTTTCGGTTAATCCTATTCTGCTGCATAGCCTATCATTGTTGCTACAGTTGTTACCCTTACCTGCTATCCTACTGCTTAGTATAGGATGCTAGTGTTCCATCAATGGCCCTACACTCTTGTCCGTCTGCCATGCTATACTACTGGGCCGTGATCACTTCGGGAGGTGATCACGGGTATATACTATATGTTGGAAATATGCCCTAGAGGCAATAATAAATTGGTTATTATTATATTTCCTTGTTCATGATAATCGTTTATTATCCATGCTAGAATTGTATTGATAGGAAACTCAGATACATGTGTGGATACATAGACAACACCATGTCCCTAGTAAGCCTCTAGTTGACTAGCTCGTTGATCAATAGATGGTTACGGTTTCCTGACCATGGACATTGGATGTCGTTGATAACGGGATCACATCATTAGGAGAATGATGTGATGGACAAGACCCAATCCTAAGCATAGCATAAAAGATCGTGTAGTTCGTTTGCTAGAGCTTTTCCAATGTCAAGTATCTTTTCCTTAGACCATGAGATCGTGTAACTCCCGGATGCCGTAGGAGTGCTTTGGGTGTACCCAACGTCACAACGTAACTGGGTGACTATAAAGGTACACTACGGGTATCTCTGAAAGTGTCTGTTGGGTTGACACGGATCGAGACTGGGATTTGTCACTCCGTATGACGGAGAGGTATCTCTGGGCCCACTCGGTAATGCATCATCATAATGAGCTCAATGTGACTAAGGAGTTAGCCACGGGATCATGCATTACGGTACGAGTAAAGTGACTTGCCGGTAACGAGATTGAACAAGGTATTGGGATACCGACGATCGAATCTCGGGCAAGTAACATACCGATTGACAAAGGGAATTGTATACGGGATTGATTGAATCCTCGACATCGTGGTTCATCCGATGAGATCATCGTGGAACATGTGGGAGCCAACATGGGTATCCAGATCCCGCTGTTGGTTATTGACCGGAGAGGCGTCTCGATCATGTTTGCATGTCTCCCGAACCCGTAGGGTCTACACACTTAAGGTTCGGTGACGCTAGGGTTGTAGAGATATGAGTATGCGGAAACCCGAAAGTTGTTCGGAGTCCCGGATGAGATCCCGGACGTCACGAGGAGTTCCGGAATGGTCCGGAGGTGAAGAATTATATATAGGAAGTCAAGTTTCGGCCACCGGGAAAGTTTCGGGGGTCACCGGTAGTGTACCGGGACCACCGGAAGGGTCCCGGGGGTCCACCGGGTGGGGCCACCTATCCCGGAGGACCCCATGGGCTGAAGTGGGAAGGGAACCAGCCCTTAGTGGGCTGGGGCGCCTCCGATGGGCCTCCCCCCTGCGCCTAGGGTTGGAAACCCTAGGGTGGGGGGGCGCCCCACTTGCCTTGGGGGGCAAATCTCCCCCCTGGCCGCCGCCCCCATGCAGATGGGTTCCAGGGCCGGTGCCCCCCCTCCAGGGGTCCTATAAATAGTGGGGGGGAGGGCAGCAACATGACAGCCCCTGGCGCCTCCCTCTCCCCCTGCAACACCTCTCCCTCTCGCAGAAGCTTGGCGAAGCCCTGCCGAGACCCCGCTACTTCCACCACCACGCCATCGTGCTGCTGGATCTCCATCAACCTCTCCTTCCCCCTTGCTGGATCAAGAAGGAGGAGACGTCGCTGCTCCGTACGTGTGTTGAACGCGGAGGTGCCGTCCGTTCGGCACTCAGTCATCGGTGATTTGGATCACGGCGAGTACGACTCCATCAACCCCGTTCATTGGAACGCTTCCGCTCGCGATCTACAAGGGTATGTAGATGCACTCCTTTCCCCTCGTTCCTAGTATACTCCATAGATGGATCTTGGTGATGCGTAGAAAAATTTTAAATTCTGCTACGATCCCCAACAGTATATACTTTATATACATGACTCATGTGGTGACTAAAGTCGGGTCAGCTCGTTGAGTACCCGCAAGTGATTCTGATGAGGGGGCTGAAAGGACAGGTGGCTCCATCCCGGTAGAGGTGGGCCTGGGTTCCTGACGGCCCCCGACTGTTACTTTGTGGCGGAGCGACAGGGCGGGTTGAGACCACCTAGGAGAGAAGTGGGCCTGGCCCTGGTCGGCGTCCGCGGATACTTAATAATAACACGCTTAACGAGTTCTTGGTATTTGATCCGAGTCTGGCCATTTGGTCTATACGCACTAACCAACTACGCGGGAACAGTTATGGGCACTCGGCGTCGTGGTATCAGCCGAAGCTCTTTTTGACGTAAGCGACTGAGTGGCGCGCGCCGCATTGGACCGTAAGCTCGCGCTTGTATTAAGGGGGCTAGGTCTGCTTCCGGCCGCGTACGCAACGTGCAGGTGTGCAATGGGCGATGGGCCCAGTCCCCTGCGTGCATAGGATTTAGACCGGCGTGCTGACCTCTCTGTTGAGCCTAGGTGGGGCTGAGACGTGTTGATCTTCCGAGGCCAGGCATGACCCAGGAAAGTGTGTCCGACCAAAGGGGATCGAGCGTGTTGGGTTATGTGGTGTGCACCCCTGCAGGGAAGTTTATCTATTCGAATAGCCGTGTCCCTCGGTAAAAGGACGACCCGGAGTTGTACCTTGATCTTATGACAATTAGAACCGGATACTTAATAAAACACACCCTTCCATGTGCCAGATATAACCCGGTGATCGCTCTCTAACAGGGCGACGAGGAGGGGATCGCCGGGTAGGTTTATGCTATGCGATGCTACTTGGTGAACTTACCATCTACTCTCTTCTACATGCTGCAAGATGGAGGTGGCCTGAAGCGTAGTCTTCGACAAGATTAGCTATCCCCCTCTTATTCTAGAATTCTGCAGTTCAGTCCACCGATATGGCCCTTTACGCATATACCCATGCATATGTAGTGTAGCTCCTTGCTTGCGAGTACTTTGGATGAGTACTCACGGTTGCTTTTCTCCCTCTTTTCCCTCTTTCCTTTCTACCTGGTTGTCGCAACCAGATGCTGGAGCCCAGGAGCCAGACGCCGCCGTCGACGACGACTCCTACTACACCGGAGGTGCCTACTACTACGTGCAGCCCGTTGACGACGACCAGGAGTAGTTAGGAGGATCCCAGGCAGGAGGCCTGCGCCTCTTTCGATCTGTATCCCAGTTTGTGCTAGCCATCTTATGGCAACTTGTTTAACTTATGTCTGTACTCAGATATTTTTGCTTCCGCTAACTCGTCTATGATCGAGCACTTGTATTCGAGCCCTCGAGGCCCCTGGCTTGTATTATGATGCTTGTATGACTTATTTATGTTTTAGAGTAGTGTTGTGATATCTTCCCGTGAGTCCCTGATCTTGATCGTACACGTTTGCGTGTATGATTAGTGTACGATTGAATCGGGGGCGTCACAGAAAGACTACAATAGAATCTAGACTTGTAGTAGAAAAATAGAAAAAAACTGATCTGGACCACTAGATGGGAGACGGATGGCCCAGATTTAGGTGGGGGATCTCAGACCACTTAATGTACTTTTCACAGAAAACCCCCTACAAAAGGTTAGATATGAAATAGCATATTTGCAGTATAGACCTTGAGTCTTTGTGAAATATGACCATTTTCAGATATGCACAGTGTTGATGCCCATCTCATCTTAGTTTGATACAAAAATATTTGCAAATATTACTTCATGAAATTCACACACATTTAAGTGTCTATTTTAGCCTCTGAGACATCACTAATTTTTCAAGGGGGTCGGATATCTTGGTTACTACTATTTACCAGGAAAATGAACAACCGTGTTGAAGATTTGTAGGTTTACACCAAGTCACATTGGGCGGTTGGGAAGGACCCGAGGAGCTCACCACCGGCTTGCCGCTAACGAGGGGGAGGAGGTCACGAGTTGATGTGCCTGAAAGAGAGAGAGGAGGCGACGAACCAAGTGCTACCGGAGATTCAGATCAGAGGCTACGAGATTGACGAGCAAACTGTGGGGCGGAGCTTATTAGCCGGGGAGATTTGATTTTGTCTACCTCAAACTACACCGTCGGCGACACGACACCAGCAGCCATCAGAGATTTTCTGAACTCGCCAGCTTGAGGAGGGATCTGGGCCGCAGCCGCCAGCATTGGGAATGCTGCTCTGTAGGGGATTTGGGATTGAACGCGAGGGCACTGAGACCAAATTAGCTTGCAGGGAAGGACCTTTTTGCAAATTATCCGGACAGATTGCTCCACCTAAATCTAGGCCATCAGTCTCCCATCCGATGGTCCAGTTCCGTTTTTCTATTTTTCTACCACAAGCCTCTTTTCTATTGTAGTTGCTCCCCAACCTAGCCAACCAAGAGGTGCCTACACCCGCCTCGGTTGAGAGGAGCGCATTGTCTTTGAGTTGATGCCTACACGGTGCAGACAAGCGACTACGTAGACGCAGATGGTAGGGTAGGTTGAGGCGACTAGGGAAAGCCTTCTTTCCTTCGATCCCCGATGGGCCTGTGGATTCGCCTCCCCTTGGCCTGCCGCTGCGGCGTCCGGTGACAGGAGGGTATTCCTGGTGCCTCAACTTATACACGTAGGATATTGGTTCTCGCAAGGACGGCGCTCAGATGGATGGCGACGCTTCTTTTTTGAGTCAGTCTTCCGGGCTCCGATCTTCCTCAAGTTCGTTTGTCAGGACGGATTAGACGGAGCTCCGACGTAGATTCCTGCCAACTCCACAGAGCGGCGAGGTTAGGGTTTCTCGTTGTGCGTATGCAATAGCTAGATTTAGTGTCCGGTTTTTTTAGATCGATTCAAGAATTCAATGGCGACGACCGCGGCTCCCGAATGCTGGTCCTTGAGGGCACGTGCACGAAGACTTCCCGACTGTAATCAACAAGGTCAGGCCGGCTTCGGTATGGGAGCGGAGAGAGCGTCCTCGATGTGATTTTTGTTATGTTTGATGTGCTTTGTACTCCCGGTGAATCTTTATAATAGGTTTGGTATTTTCAAAAAAAGAAAGAAATGGTGACCACATGATGTCGGCATAGCTAATGGAGTGGGGAGTTGCAAGGAACCGCTGGGACCTGACTTGAGACGAGGTAGTCGAGTTGGAGTCCGGTAGGGTGTGCGGCGTTGACGCATGGTGCAGATGCAGATGGTGTCGTGGCTTGTATAGGTGAGCGCAACAAGAGGAGCGCGGGGCAATAATCTACGAAGTAACAGTCAAAATAAAGAGCCGAAGAGCCAGTCGCGATCATGGGATCCATATAAAAACAGTGAAATCGTGTCTACCAAAATGCTCCGAAAACTGCAATTTTTCGGTGAAGTTTCACTGAATTCTCACAAATCAAATTGGTCCCAGGACCAACCCTGAAACCCACTGGGCCCAAAAGAAACCAAGGAGCTCATAATAAATAAAAACTTATAAATGATACTAGTAAAAAGAGAAACACTTTTTATTATAGCCTTTGAACAAACAACAATATTCTACAAACCTTGATCCCCTTGGGTGGTGGATTATTCCCAACAAGAAAAGATTAAACACAATATCCGACCAACAACAGCAAACCGTAAAACCAATCCGACACAAAAGAAATTGTACACTTGAGAGGCTAGCAGCAGCTTCAAGCTCTGCTAGCAGTGGAAGTTTACGACGACGCATGAGATGTCGTCTTTGCTCCTCCTGTTCACCGCCTGCTCCGTCAAATGCTTCGCAGCTGCCTGTGCGTCCCTGATGTCCTTGATCTCATCAACAGCCTCTTGGTTGGTCATCACCTGAATTTATGTCATATTTGCATTAGTACCATTTGCAAATCGTAACTCACCAGATGCAACTTAGCAACCCATACATGAACTGATGATCAATCTAATCAGAAAATAAGTTTGGTCCATGGCAAAATGAATGAAGCTAAACATGAAAGCCCGGCTAAGTGCTATACATGCTTGAACAAACACTATTTGCACTATGTTCAAAAACAGATTATATAGTGCGTGCATATCCATAGATGACTGCACAGAGGTCAGAGGACACAGACTGGTTTATACTGAGCTTAGATACATAATGCAATGAGTTAGATCCCATCCATCAGGAATAAATGGCGTGAGATTTATAGGCATCACCTTCCACAAACCATCACTTGCTAGAATTAGAAAATCTGAACTCTCATCGATAATTTCCTCAGCCACGTGTGGCTCAGAGCTGAGGTGCTTTTTCAAGCTCCGGTCTCCGAATGCTCTTGCAACAGCCAGCTGCCCATCAACTCGTGGCACATCTCCTGCAAATGAGACATGTTCGGAATTGAACCTCAATAAAGTAAAGATCATAAGCTTGCGACGATTACTAGCAAAAAGAAAACCGCTATTAGCTGAATCACGTCCCTCCCGTCCCTCGCGTCGCCCCTAGGGCGACTCGGGGGAGTCTAGGGCTTTCCCCCGCCGCCTCCCCCCACCTCCCCCACCCCCCTCGCCGCCACTGGAGACGACCGCCGGGAAAGCCCGCGCGGGCGCCGGGGAAGGTGGCGGCGGGGTCTTCGGCGCTTCTTCTTCACGGAGGCCATCGGATCCAGGGCGGCGGCCCCTGCTGGCGTGGCGTGCAGCATGCCTGAGGGTTCGGCCGTGAGGACGGCGAGCCGCAGGCGTGCCAGATCTGGAGGTATTGCCCCCTTCCCTTCCATGCATCCCTTCCCAGTCCCTGGTTTGGTTTGGATCTTGCCGGATCCACCTCCGGTGTGTTCTGGTGGAGCAGATCGGTGTCCGGGGGAAACCTTGGCCGCCTTGGCTGGCCGGCAGCGGCGACGCCGCTTTTTGGCGCCGCTTTCCTCCTTGGGGGCGCTGCTGAGGGCACCATCTCTCCACTCCGACCCATGTCCGGGTGAAAGCCCAAGATCCGATGCGGATCGGGCGTCGGCGGCGCCCCGTGCACCGTAACCTTCCTGGAGGCGACGCCAAGGACATTGGGATCGGATGGAAGGGTCTGCAGGTGAGGGGTGGGGATGTGCTGCCTCCCTGTCGGTGGAGCGGTGTTTCTTTCTATATATTCTTGGCGGCGGCTCTTGGCGGCATGGAGCAGCGGAGGCTTGGCGTCAGATGTGTGGTGACGGACACGCGCAGGAGGTCGACGCTGTCTGGCGTCGTGGTGGCGTCGGCGGCAGCGAGACCGGGCAAGGCCGATGCAACAGTACAGCTCTGAAGATGGATATATGGCAGGTGCTGTGGCGGCCTCATACCCGGCAGACTTCCTGGTTGAGGAGCACGCCGGACTGGTGGGTGCCCATACCCGGCAGGCGTCCTGGTTGGGACCTCAGGTCTTAGATGTTAGGTTTGGCTGCGAGGTCTGTTTGGTATTAGGCCCAGACCATTAGCGCCCCTTCATCAGTTAGATAGGAGTAGCGACAGAGGTTGCGAAGATGGTGGCTTTGGTCTTACTGTTGTACGACTTTGTAAGGTCTTGTGTTAATAATTAATAAATTGGCCGTATGCATCGTCCAGATGCATCGGCCGGGGGTATTCCTCCTTTTCTAAAAAAAAAGCTGAATCACGTGAGTGCCACTGCGAGTTGCTACTGGATAAAAAGAAATCCTCGGCATCCCACCAGACAAGGTTCAGGAGGAAAAATAATAATATTCATAACCATCAAATTCGAATGAATATACTTTTTCAGGCATATAGTAACGCGTTGGTAGGGATTGACAAGAGATGGTTGTTACCTGGTAGGTTCGAAACAAATCCACCTTTTTCCTCAATAATTTCTCGCTCCATGCTAGGCTCGTGATCAACTGAAAGCTGCTCTGCTTTACCATTCTTGCTAATAACTGCTCGTGAATCTCCAATATTCGCGACCACTAGCTTCACACTATCGTTACTGCTTATTAAGATGGCGGTAACAGCCGTGGAGCCTCCTCTTCCCAACTCAGCTGCTTTTTCCAATATTTTCTCATCGGTAAGTAGATATGCTTTTCTGATGGCATTTTTCGTGTCACTCAAGAATTCTGGCTGAGTATGCAGATATCAATACAACAATCAGTATGGCTGTAAATTCAGTTGACTATGTCCAAATAGGCATAAGCTGTGACTTAAGTCGCTACCTATATTGCTCTTTCTGTTTCTAGTATAGTAGTTGCAGGTAGATTGCAGAAAAAATAGCATACATTCAAAATATATGCACTTCTTAACCGATAAAAAAAAATCTAACCTTATTAAAACGTATTGCCAACATTACTGATTGAAAAGTGTTTTCTTTTTCACCATATGCCGATGAAGCTACCATAACCAAACATTTGAGATATAATAGCAGAACACTCTCACCAGTAACATTTTAGCATATAGGCATGGTAGCAATTACTGAACTTTGACCCTACAAAAATCTAAAGCAAGTGGAATCAAAGCATTACCTCGCTCAAGATGTTATCAAAGAGATGTGCACGCAGAAAGTCTGGAACAGTGTGGCCCAGGTGGCCATCAAATATTGCAAACAAACCCAAATCATGCTCCCCAACTTGCCTATACTCCGCCACCAAGTAGTCCTCCATTGGATGATTTGATTTCCCCTTGACAAGATGGTAACCATGCTTGACACGCCTGCCTGACAATTTTGTCTTGCCCTTCCCTGTTTCTGGCCCTGATGAACTAAAAGCATCTTTCACCTGTAAGAACATCCAGACCAATTGTCAACCAAGCTATGCTGATAATGACCTCAACACTCAGCAAGGCAAATATATGACTACAACTTTGTTGGACATCCAGCACAACAAAAAGACATTTCAAGGCAACTAAAAAGAGTAAACTTCACAGGAAGCTTTCAAGACAAAAAGACAAAAGATAGTTTCCCAAAATGAGCCTGTCTAAATAGTTCCCCAAAATGAACTTGTCTAGAACTGTCTGGACACCCAGTAGTGCATAACATTTCAAGGCAACTATTTTTTTTAACCTTATATCGCAAACTCTTAAAACTCACAAGCATGTCGTGGTATCAAGCATTTTCCAGCTACAGTTCTTGTTTGGTTCGCAACTGCTAGGTTTCTCAGACAATAACATATATTTCCAAAGTTATGTTCCTCTGCTCCTCGGCTATTCATAAATTCCATAAATTTAGTTTAGTAGGGAAAAACATATTATTCGGCCTTCATTGCCAAACAAAATTTAGGAACCAGTAAGCACAAAAATAAAACTTAAAAGATTTGGCCTGCAGGACTGCATTTCATGTGATTTTCACCTGCAATTCCATGTTTTTCTGTAGGAATGACATTCGTGATTTGGCGTCTAGCATGCATCATTTTTCAATAGAGATGGCAGATATTTACAATATAATCCACTCCAGTGCATTTAGTCTTGATTTCCAATACAAAATAGAACTCATACTAAACCAGCAAACATGGCGGCTGTGTCTCTGAGTGTCAATTAAAATCTAAGCCTGTGCATATTGTCCACTGTATTGTGCTCTCCTACCATACTTCTATAACCAACATGTCGACTAGTTTTCTCTTGTTCCTAAAGGGTTTGCTTCCTCCAGATTTCTTCATTCCAGGGCTATCAGCAAGAAACAGGGAATTTATATTGTTCGCTAACGACAACACATGAGACATCCATAAACGTAGCGCACTAGTGCATATACATGTGGGACATATAGATTTTGCTTCTAGGCTTTTTGTAGTTCTTGATTGCATTTGACTTAAAAAGCACTCGACACTTGAGAAGACATTTGCAATCTCTTTTGCAAAACTAACAACCTTGATTCAGATTAGCACTTGTATTACCACGGTGATATTTTAGCATTAGAACAGTAAATTCCTTTCCCTAAGTTAATACATCCAGCTATTGAAACCTATATATACTGATTCTCGGAAAGAAACCAAGTATATAGCTCAACCCACCGCCCCACCCCCACCGAAGAAAAAAAGCTAATACTACAAAGATCCATGGTAGCCAGGCCTCATTACGGGAAACCAGGCTTGACAACTCACAACCATCTGCATCACTGGAGAAGGTAAAATAGTTGACCAGCAAAACTAACCGCTTGACTATCATCATTCTACAATCTCCCAAGACATGCTCGGACTTAAGCACGACACGTGAATCACGTCCGCCATTTCACGGGTCTCTCAGACGCCAGCTCACATCTTTAATGGAAGGCCAAGGACAAGAAAACCAAGCATGCGATGCATCTACCTAGCTAAACTCGCAAAACAGCGCAAACTGATTACCTTGTCCTTCATCTTGTGGTAGATTTCCTTGCCGGCCATGGGATCAGGTTCCTCCTCGAGACCACCGGTTTACAAGTCCCTGGCTGAAACTCGGTCGGTCGCCCAGCACAGGAATATGGTTTCTTGGAATCCAGCCGCCCCTCGGGAAGTCAGAATCGCACCTCTCCCCGCTGTCATCCACCGAACAAATACAATACAGCTGATGGTCGGATGGATCGGTCTGAAGTGATTAACAATGCTAACAGCTTCTAATAATTGAGGGAGGGAGGAGGGGTTGGTGGTGGTGGGGTGGTGGTGGTCAGCTTTGGCCTTGCGAAGGGGGCTGGATCTTGCTGGATAGAGTCGGTTGACCTGAGATTGGTAGGGTGGGGCGGGGCAATGGAAATGTCAGGCGCGGACAGGAAAATAAGCGGTTGGTTTCCCCCTGTCCTTTCCTTTTCATACTAGTATTTCACATTTGGGAGTATTTCATTTCATGTGAAATGCAGGACCGGGGCAAAAAATCTCACGACTCTATTTGACAAACTTGGCATCTGACCACTCTGGGGTCTCATGACAAGCTATCTATAAAAACATGTGTATACTTAAAAGCGGTATAATTAGATTGACTGGTCCTCGACCACAAGTTGCAAAATGGGACAAACACGAGTAATTTGACAGGGGGTAGTTTCCTCTCTTGTCACGGAAAGAACAAGCGCTTGCTTGTTACTCCCTCTGTAAATTAATATAAGAGTGTTTAGATCACTATTTTAGTGTTCTAAACGCTCTTATATTAGTTTACGGAGGGAGTACTTCAATAAAGTAGAACATGGCCACTTGCCATTAAATCATTTGTATACTTCATTTATTTATTTTCTATATATGGTATGGCTTTGTATGCAACGTTTCTTTTCCTGAGTTTTATATGGTTCACATGTAATTTTCAGATATAGTATCAGAACCGCACAAAAACATCTGAAGCGTGAGACTGGAATTCGGTTTATTTTAGAAAGGAAAAAGGTAAAGACAAAATGTATTCTAAGAAAATGAAAGCGCAAAGGCTAATATGTTTTGCAAAAAGTTATATGCATACACCCCAACTCATTTTGAGTTTAAACTTGACGGAAAAAATACAATGGCATATGGAGAATTTTGCATCTTGACTTTCTTTTAAAAATCAACATAGTTTTTTTTTCGCAAAGGGAGATTACGCCTGATCTCCGCATCAAACGATGCACACAACCATCTTTATTACATTATTCAACAAGGTCTTACAAAGTAAATACATAGATCAACCCAAAGCCACCTTCCTAATAAAAATAATCTCCATACCTACAAGATATGATGTGCCCTCGTCTCGAGCCACACACAACAAGAAACCTGATGGCCTCACCAAGCCGTCCGCTGGCTAGCCAGGAGCACCAACGCGTCTAGCAAATCCTCAACATGCATCGCATGCGCACGATGTAGAATCCTTCGCCACCTTCTTCTGCAGTCCCATCGTCGGGAGCAATCAATGCACTGATCTTGCCAATACCCTTTTGCCGTCGACACGACCACGATGGCGGACAACACCAACCTCCTGCATGCTCCCATCAAACGGTATCCAGCACCGAGACCTCGATGCACCTTGCCGCTAAGATTCTGCTCCACCTTGGTCACCGCACGAGAATCATACAAAGACCTCCGCCCAGCACCAAGCCAAACACTTGTCCCTCCAGCCGATGTACAACCCCAAAGATGATGCCCCCATGGGGGTGACGACGTAGGAACCTCGCCATCATCAGATCCGGAAAGCCCGAATCTGGAGTTTCCCCAGGGGCACAAAGGGAACATGAATCGTCCCACAACACCTCCAACGATGTAATGACGCCTGCAGGCGCCGCCGCTGACGGTGCTAGCCGAGGCCGAACCAAAATTTCACTGGCAAATTCGCGTCCATCCCTAGCTGGACCACCAGATCGACCTCCTTCGTCATCCAACACACCCATGGGTGACATCTGCCGCCAGGAAACCGCACGACCGGAGCAGCACCACGGCCCGGAACCGCCACCCTGCCTGGGTGAGCCATCGACAGCGGAGGGGCCCTCACCGCTGCGTCGGTCGACGCCTTACGACGCACACGTCCAAGATGCCCGCGCATATCTCCATCGGAACTGCTTCCCGGAGCCACAGCAAAGGAAGGACCCGGCGCCCCATCATCCCCCACCTGGGCTTTGCCCCACGGGGCTCTGGTAAAGGTGAGGAGAGGGGCGACGGCGGCTCAAAGCCCTAGAATGGATCGAGAGGGAGGAGATCGGGATGGAGGGAGTCGAGGAGAGGGGCGACGTACGTGGGCGTCCCCAAAAAATCAACATAGTTATTATTGTGAAAAAAGCCAATTAAGGGGGATAGTTTGCTCCTTTAACTTTGTGTTTTTAGTGCGTGAAGGTCAATTAAGCACATGAGTTGGGCGTGTGCTACTTGTGATAGTGTTGGGCTTCCCCGAAGAGGAAGGGTGATGTAGTATAATAGCAAATAGTATTTCCCTCAGTTAAGGACCAAGGTTTATCGAAGCAGAAGGAGACGACACAAGAACAACATGGACAATACCTGCACACACACACACACACAAAAACGCTTGCTCCAACGAAGGCAAGAGGGTTGTCAATCCTTGTTATCACCAATTGCAAGGATTAAATCTGATAGTGATAGGTAGATAAATAAAATAAAATAATATAAAAGCAAATAAAAACAGCGAGCAGTTGTAGGTTTTTAGTAATAATGGATAATGAACCCGGGGGTCATAGATTCACTAGAGGCATCTCTCTCATAAGCATAGCATTGATGGGTAAACAAATTATTGATGGGCAATTGACAAAGTTGCGCATAGTCATGATTATGATTCTTATGGCATGATTCATATAGGCATTACATCTGTGACAAGTATACCATTAATACAAATGCATCTAGTGCTATTACTCCACCCCCAAGACCGCAATCCAGCATGCATCTCAAAGTATTCAGTTCATGACAAACAAAGTAACGCTTTAAGCAAGATGACACAATGTAGACAAAGTAAGACCAAGCAATATGTTCGAACCCTGTCGCTTTATCCTTAGTAGAAACAATACAATATGTGCCTTGCAACTCCTCACGGAGTAAGTACACCGCAAGGTTGAACCCACTACTATGCACACTCCCTTTGAAGATATACTCATCTAATTGGCCAAAGAAGACTTACAGGTTGGAAAGCATACATAGCTATAAAATCACAAATATATTAAATCCCAAAAGACTCAAATAGTTTCAATGAATAATCCGATCATAAACAAAAAATTCATCGGATCCCAACAAACACACCGTGAGAACTACATCGAATAGGTCTCTGAAGAGATCATTGTATTGATGATCAAAAAGAGAGGGAGAAAACCAAGCTACTGTTGTGGACCCGTAGGTGTCACATCCCAGATTTTCCCAAATCTGGTATGTTGAAAAATTCGAAGGGGATTAAAAAATTTCTAGGAAATACCCATGATTGCATAGGAATGCTTGTGATTGACCTTGATTGTTTGATCGTTTGCCTAGAAGGGATAAAATCCTAATGCCACTAGTTGAAACCTAGCTAGCCTCTCGTAGAAACCAAAATATATTGAGATATTATGGGCTTAAGGCTATCCCTAATAAGTCCCAAGAAATTAATTGATTCTTTTTGCAAATTGAACCTAGTGAAATATAGACTCATCCTAGCTACTGTAATCTAATTTAAGACAATTTAAAATTTGAATTTGAAGATAGTTTAAATAGTAGTAGTAATTAGAGAAGTAATTAAACCTAAATTGGTTTAACTTTGAATTAAAATTGTTTATTACAAACACAATGTTGCAACTAGTTCAAAAACTTAAATTGAACCTTCGTAAATATTTTTGGATTATTTTTTACTTTAGGAAATTCAAATAATATTTGAATTTAATTCAAACATACTTTGATTATAACTTTGAAACCCTAGATTTAATTTGAATAAAACTAGTGCAATATGGTTTATTGAATTGAATCTAGTAATTATTTTGGAGTTAATAATTGACTTTAGGGAAATATGAACTCAAGCTAAAAATAATTCAAACTTAAATAAAGTTTGAAAAACTATTTGCACATAGCAAATCATTTTGGATTTAATATTTGACTTTAGTTCAAATCAATAAACAAACTTAGTCAGATTGCTCGCTTTATATTTGACTTTAGTTGAACTTGAATCAAACAAATAAACTTTAGCAAACATATTGGATTTATATTTGACTTTAGGGAAGCCTTAATCATGTTGAGTTGAATTGAACCAACATAGTCAATTATGAAATAATTCATAGTTCACTTTAACTTAGTAGAACCAAATCAAATTATGAACTCAAACCAATTTGAATTCAAATAAGATGAACCATTATTCAAATCCAAGTTGAATGGGAAGCCATACAAAGTTATCATTTTCAGACACTTAGTGTCTTCAAGATCATGAAAGCTCAACCGGTTTGAATTGTCAACCTGTCTATCCAAGATTCATATACCATGACTCTATTATTAAGATCCTTTGATTGGATCTGACAACCACAACTTGACATCACATACTTCTTATGTGATGAACCCTTATTGAAACTTGCATCTGAACCTTACGTCACATGTATTCCAATGATAACCACTATGTTATTTTCCAACTCTTATGACTTAAATCCAACACATGATCTCACAACACAATGACACTGACACCATGCACAACACTTGTATGTTTGTTGATTGTATTGTATAGTTGTTTATTATTGCTCTTTGCTTTCGATAGATTGTACGGAGAACGGAGAGTAACTCGATCAAGATTGTGAGATTGAAGAATCATCAATACATGCAAGTCGAACCTTTGATCATAACCTATGTTTTCATGCATTATAGTTGTTCCAACTAGAAAATCCTTATAGAACTTTTCCTTTATGCTTGACAGAACCCAGTAGTTGACAACTTAGGTCCAAACTTACCCTAACCTTGTAACCATTGAGTAGATGCTTAGCTGCTATGATGTGGATCGGAAAACATCAATTATTATTCCACCATACAACCTCATGGTTGACTACTTAACTACTACTTAATTAATGAATTGATCTGGGTTGACTGGCTTTGATTGGGTCATCGGAGTGTGGTCTTGGTGGGGAATGCCACCTAGGTATTACAGGGATTGTACGAATTCAAAGTTGAGTGGCTTCCATGTGTAACTGTGAAACATTACGGGCTCTATCTGGACCAAGTAAATTGTGGGAACACTCCTAGGCTGACCATGAGATGTAGATTTTGCATGTAGGGAAACCCGGACTGGGTCGGCCATTTCTGAGGGGGATACTACTTCCAAAAGTCTTGTCTTGATCTACCTAGCAACTTCACAAGTGAAGTTTAGTGTCACAAGGGTGTGATCAGGAATCACGGGTAAAGTACACAAACCTGTGTAGAGTGTATAAAACCGATCATGATTAGCCGTGTCTCCGATTACAAACAATTTGAGAAACTCATCTGAGAACTCTCAGCTTGATATCATCACCTCTTCTCTAATAAAATCAATGGGTTGAACCGAAGGGGAGTGTGGAGCTGATCTCAGAAGACTGGGGGGTACCATGGTCTCTAGAGAAAGGCTTGGGTAACCGTGCGATGCGGAAACCCACATACTCAAATGCTATATTGGACGGTCGCGTGATACGATCTGTCCAGGACTATTGTGTGATGTGGTATGCCCAACTTATTATTAGATGCGGTATGTGCAACTTATTATTACAGTAGAGCACTATTATAAAAGGTAGGAAAACTATTTTCACGTGAAGGAAACCCAGTCGCACCAAATTTTATGCTTATGTTCCATCAATCCAATCCCGGTGAAGCTTGCCAATACATTAAATGTGTTGGCCCTTGTGGATGCAATGTATCATGTTGCAGTTTTACCATAACAATTGGAAGATATGAAGTAGGGTTACGACGCTATACTCAACTCTTGCTTGTGAGTAATTGGATGCCACAAGACCAAAATATTATCTCCGCCGCATGGCTATATTGTAAGCTAACACATGAGCTAAGTAGGTGTGTATTGTAAAGCACTAGATCTATGATGTAATACTATGACATGTGGTGTTTTCTTGGTATTTCATCGTCGACTGTGTGTGTCAGCTATAGATACAGGGACTGACAAAGTAAGCACAGAGATTCGGGCCCCTGCTCGTGGTTGGGTCGTGGCAGGATGGTATTAGAGCACATGTTGTCTATAGGACGTGACCCTGAGAAGTGGAAAACCATAAAACAAAACCTATTTTGTAGACTGATACGTCCATTTTGCATCATGTTTTTCTACTGTCATTTATAATGTTTTAATGCATAATAATGCTTTATGGAGTAATTCTAATGCCTTTTCTCTCATAATATACAAGGTTTACACAAAGAGGGAGAATACCGGCAGCTGGAATTCTGGACCTGAAAAAGCTACGCCAGGACACCTATTCTGCACATCTCCAAATGAGCTAAAAATTTATGGAGAATTATTTTGGAATATATGAAAAATACTGGAGAAAATAACTACCGGAGGGGGCACCTGGTGACCACAAGACACCAGGGCGCGCCAGGTCCCCCAGGCGCGCCCTGGTGGGTTGTGGCCAGCCCAGCCCACCTCCGGTGCCCATCTTCTGGTATATAAGTCATTTTGACCTAGAAAAAAAATAAAGAGAGGACTTTCGGGACGGAGCGCCGCCGTCTCGAGGCAGAACTTGAGCAGGAGCACTTTTGCCCTCCGGCGGAGCGATTCCGCCGGGGGAACTTCCCTCCCGGAGGGTGAAATCAGAACCATCGTCCACTCTCATCTTTGGGAGGGCAATCTCCATCAACATATTCAACAACAACATCTCCTCTCAAACCCTAGTCCATCTCTTGTGTTCAATCTTTGTACTGGAACCTTAGATTGGTATCTGTGGGTGACTAGTAGTGTTGATTACATCTTGTAGTTGATTACTATATGGTTTATTTGGTGGAAGATTATATGTTCAGGTCCATTATGCTATTTAATACCCCTCTGATCTTGAGCATGAATATTATTTGTGAGTAGTTACTTTTGTTCTTGGGGCCACGGGAGAAATCATGTTGCAAGTAATCATGTGAATTTGGTATTCGTTTTATATTTTGATGATATGTATGTTGAGATTTCCTTAGTGGTGTCATGCGAACGTCGACTACATGACACTTCGCACCATCTTTAGGCCTAAGGGAATGCATTGTGGAGTAGTTATTAGATGATGGGTTGCTAGAGTGACAGAAGCTTAAACCCTTGTTTATGCGCTACTTCGTAAGGGGCTGATTTGGATCTAAATGTCTAATGCTATGGTTAGTTTTTATCTCAATACTTTTCTCGTAGTTGTGGATGCTTGCGAGGGGGTTAATAATAAGTGGGAGGCTTGTTCAAGTAAGAACAGCACCCGATCCACCCACATATCAAATTATCAAAGTAGCAAACGCGAATCAAACCAACATGATGAAAGTGACTAGAGGAAATTCCCGTGTGCCCTCGAGAACACTTTGCTTATTATAAGAGACTGTTTTGGCCTGTCCTTCGCCACAAAAGGATTGGGCTCACTACTGCAGGATGCTGCTAACGTGACACTACGATCAGAGACCCTTTGACAAAACTGTGTGTGATGCATTAATCGCAAACGGTGATGTGAAATAACCATAAAAAAGATGAAAAACGTTTGCGATGGCGGAGCCATCAAACACGGTCCTTATTTTAGTTGTGTGTGTGTGATGTAGGGCATACGGTTCAGTTCAATTAACTATTTGCGATGAGGAAGAAGAGCAGAAATGGGCAGCCATATGAAGGCGTGTGTGATATATGGCATACAGTTCACTCGGATGAACTGTTTGTGATGAGGCGGAACATCAGAAACAGGCAGCCAGATGAAGGTGTGAATGATATATGGCATACAGTTCACTCAAATGAACTGTTTGTGATTAGGCAACACAAAAGAAACGGTCAGCCAGATCAAGATGTGTTCGATATACGACATATGGTTCATTGCGATAAACTGTTTGTGTTAAGCCAAGAGAACAGAAACGTTTCACATAAACAAGATGTGTGTAATACGTGACAAACATACAATTACATAGGTGGCTAGTACACACATGACATTTCCACACACCAAAGTAAACTATTACATGCATAATTAACTAGGATAAATGATCATCTGATCATCTTCTACTTTTTGTGCTAGCTCGATGTTCCTTATATGCTAAGTTTCCATTAATTGATGGCGTTTTATGAACACGCCACCGTTTCCCGCCATTTCCTCACATGTTTCCCGCCACCTAGCGATATTGCACATAAACCTAGGCGGCACGCGACGCACGGAGGCGACAAGCGCAGCCTGTAGCACATCCATCTTTTCCAAGCATGCCAACCCACCAAAGCGCCGCCTCTGCCATCAACCCCGTCGACGAGGAAAACGAGAAGGCGCCACAGACCGTTGAGACCGAGGCGCTCCCCGGCAACGCGATGGACGACACCGTGATGCGCGTCATCGCCAGGGTTGAGCAGACCCTTGGCGCATGGAGCTTCAGCGCCGCGGATCAAGATAGGCATGTCAGCGCCGAGAGGCTGTAGCTCGCCGCACAACATGATCGATGGCGCACCGCAGAGCAAGCTAGCCGCGTCAGCGCCGATAGGCTGCGGCTCGCTGCACGGCGAGACCGTTGGAGCACCGCAGAGCGAGAGGCGCGGCGCGCCGCACAGCAAGATCGGATCCATTGGCACTTGCTTACTGTCAACAGGGAGTCGCAACTAGGTACACGTCCCGTCAGTACCCCATTCCTCGCCAGGAGTGGGCAGAGGCCCTCTGCGTCGTACTTGCACCAGAGGCCAGCCGCACCGTACTTGCACCGGACGCCCGCCGCGCCGTTCGCATGGGTCGCGTCGTTCGCCTTGTCCGCGGCCCGCTCGATGCCAACGCCCTGGTCGGTAGGCTCGACCGCCTCCTTGGCCCAGGTGTCCACCTGGGCGCAGTAGAGGAACATGGCCATCGCATCCTCGAGCTGGTGATCTCTGATGAAATAGCCAACTTGGAGCTGGAGATCGCGCTCCAGATGTACCGCGAGCGTGTCGACCGCTTGGACGAACGCCTGCACGAGTTCAGGCGGAGCCAACAGCTACCGTAGGCAAGGGTTGCTGGTCATGGTCTCATGGATGCCTTCTATTTTGTTGAGTCGTTTCGACGTGGATAGCTATGTATTCACAGCAATCATAGTATTGCTCTGTTTATTGCTTTGTTTCAATGTGTGTACTCTGTTTTCCGTTCTTATATGTTTTGTTTCAATGTGTGTACATACGTTTTCCATTCTGTATATGTGGATGATAACAACTAGATTCAAATTAGTATAAAAAACAGATAGAAAATGGAGTTCATAATATATATATATATATATATATATATATTAATTGTTCATTAGTTCATCACAAAATATATATAATGTCATCACATATACATGATGATACTTAACTACTAGGTACAATGCATAAAATTGAAAATGAACAATACGAAAACTAATAATCCCTCCTGGGGGCAGTATTCTGGCAGCCCCTCACGAGCAGCTCCCTGGTGCGCAGTGTCTTCCCAGCGCGGAGGCAGTACTCCCCCTCCTTCGTCTCGCAGCGCTTGACGTACCGATCTGCCTCTTGTTGTCGGACAAGCGCGAACGATCTTGCCATTTCATTGGGCGCCCACCGGAGCTCCTCGTCGGTGGTACGCTGGAGCTTATCGGCCCACCTCCACGCTGCGATGAGGCGCCTAGCGCCTTTGACCTTCCTCGCGAAGTACCCGTCTTCGTACACCTCCTCCGCACGATGACCCGCCCGCCCCCAAAGCTCCACTGCCTCCTTTTTCTAGGCGGCGTCGCGGGCTTCACATGCCGCTTGTTACTTGGCTTCCTCCTCCGTCATCTCCTTCTTGAACGCCTCTTGTCTAGCTTTCTCAGCCGGCGGCAATGACTTCCACAGACAAAGATTGTACTGGCCCCAAAACCAATCCAAAGTTGGGGGGTCCAGCACAACCTCGTCCGGCGGCGCGTAGGGGTCCTCGTCGCTGCTCTTCGAGTGAGCATCCTCGGGGGATGCTGACTCCTCGTCGACGCGTGGGCAGACCGACGGCGCCATGGCAGGGATTTGAGAGAGGGGGGGGGGGGGGGCGAGCGAGGGGAGGATGTAGATGAGAATGCATGCGTGACGACGTGAGCAAGGTAGTATTTATTGGCGGCCGAAATCTAGATCGACGGGAACAATACACATGCCGGTCGCCGGAATTTACAAGTACTGTAGTTTGACTTACACACGATTCCCCAGCAAAATCCGTGTGTGAACTTAATAGCTGACGGTTTCCAATACAGAACTGTGTATGATTAATAACTCCCGCCACCCACCTTCCAAACCTCGAGGCACAAAATAGAGTGCCAATCGGGTGGGGGCCGGTTGTCTTGCCAGATCTTTACATTTTCTTTTTTGAACACCAGATATTTACATCGTCTGATGATTTTTTAACTCGCACACAAGTACACAAAAATATGATTTTTTAAACCATTATGGTTAGCCTTTGCTTGTAGATGTAGTTCAAATTTGAATTACGATCATTAAATGGCTAGAAAATCACTTAAATGTCTTTAAAAGGTCGAATGACCCCTAGAATTTTGTAACGCCCACGATGCGGCTATATCTCCCACGTGTCGAGGCACGACTTAGAGGCATAACCGCATAGTGGTTTTGTCGCAAGAAGGGTCATCTTCACACAATCCCATGTAATGAACAGGAAAGGGATAAAGAGTTGGCTTACAATCGCCACTTCACACAATACATGAATATAATTCATACATCATCCAAAATACAAACATATAGGCCGACTACGGTCAAAATCCAGATGAAAATAAGATAACCCCAAATGCTAGATCCCCGATCGTCCCAACTGGGCTCCACTACTGATCATCAGGAAAAGACACATAGTAACGACCACGTTCCTCGTCGAACTCCGACTTGAGATCGACCCCATCATCTGCACTGGCATCGTCGGCACCTGCAACTGTTTTGGTATAATCTATGAGTCACGGGGACTCAGCAATCTCACACCCGCGAGATCAAGACTATTTAAGCTTATAGGAAAGGAAGGTGTAGTGAGGTGGAGCTGCAGCGGCGATAAGCATATATGGTGGCTAACATACGCAAAAGAGAGCGAGAAGAGAAGCAACGGAGCGGTCGTCATCTAGCAATGACCAAGAAGTGATCCTGAACACCTACTTACGTCATACATAACTCAAACCGTGTTCACTTCCCGGACTCCGCCGAGAAGAGACCATCACGGCTACACACGCAGTTGATGTATTTTACTTGGGGTCAAATGACAAGTTCTCTACAACCGGACATTAACAAATTCCCATCTGCCTCATAACCGCGGGCACGGCTTTCGAAAGATAATACCCTGCAGGGGTGTCCCAAGTTAGCCCATCATAAGCTCTCACGGTCAACGAAGGATAAACCTTCTCCCGGAAAAACCCGATCAGTCTCGGAATCCCGGTCTACAAGCCATTTCGACAATGGTAAAACAAGACCAGCAAAGCCACCCGAATGTGCCGACAAATCCTGATAGGAGCTGCACATATCTCGTTCTCAGGGCAGACCGGATGGGCAAGACGTCGGGTTGGCATAGACCCTGGTTGCCCAGGGGGCGCCGGACATCGCCCAGTTTGGGCCAGCACTCGAAGGAACACTGGTCCGGGGTTTAAAATAAAGATGACCCTCGGGCTCGCGAAAACCCGGGGGAAAAGGCTTAGGTGGAAAATGGTAAAACCAAAGTTGGGCCTTGCTGGAGGAGTTTTATTCAAGGCGAACTGTCAAGGGGGTCCCATAAATCACCCGACCGTGTAAGGAACGCAAACTCAAGGAACATAATCCCGGTATATCAGTAACTAGGGCGGCAAGAGTGGAAGAAAACACCAGGCATAAGGCCGAGCCTTCCACCCTTTACCAAATATATATAGATGCATTAATTAAATAAGAGATATTGTGATATCCCAACATATCCATGTTCCGACATGGAACAAACTTCAACTTCACCTGCAACTAGCAACGCTATAAGAGGGGCTGAGCAAAAGCGGTAACTTAGCCAAACAACGGTTTGCTAGGAAAGGATGGTTAGAGGCTGACATGGCAAAATGGGAGACATCATATAGCAAGTGATAGGTAGTGCAGCATGGCAATAGAGCGAACAACTAGCAAAGCAAAGATAGAAGTGATTTCGAGGGGTGGTCATCTTGCCTGCAAGGTTCTCAGAGTTGTCGAAAGCTTGATCCTCGTAAGCGTACTCAACAGGGTCCTCGTTCACGAACTCGTCTCCCGGCTCTACCCAAGACAAGAACACAAGCAAACGGAACCACAATCAACCACGAGGAATGCACAAGCAACATGATGCAAAACATGTATGATAGGCAAGATATGATATGCGATGCATATGCGTGCTCCGGAAGGAAAATGATGAACATGGCAGTAACTTGGCAAACCAAGCATGCCACTGGAAATATGAGATGATTTCGGTCGAAATCGATATAAAGATCACCGGAAACGGATGCACGGTTTGCAAATGGCAAGCAAAACAAGAATGACACGAATCTGCGATTAACAACATGATAGCACTTAAAATGCAACAAGCAACAGTGCTACATCACTCCAACAAAGCAACAAAGCACATGGAAGTAATCTACAGGAGATGCTTGACAAAAGATGAACACTGAGCTACGGCTAGATCACAACATATCAAGCTCAAACAAGCATGGCAAAAGTGCAAAAGATAACAGGATCAGACACAGTGAAAAACTGGACATGGCAGAAAACAGCATCAGGTAGCAATGTTCAGAGCACGAAATCAAGTTTCGTTATCAGGTTTCAGACTTAGCAGAAAACAGAGCATGGCAGAAATAATAATATGTAGGCCTCTTTGTGAGCTTGATGCACTCACTACAGAGCAATGCACTACAAACCAAGCACACCTACAGCAAGATGGCATGTTTATGAAGCTATGAAAGGCAAGAACAATTGCATAGCATGTATGGATCAACTACAATAAGCTTGGCAAAAATGAATATCATGTTAAGAATCTGCCAGAAATATTTTATAGCAAAAGTAGAGCAAGATTGAGTCATGCTATGGCACTCCATAATTGCAAACAAGGGTAGGAATAAATCAATTACAACAATAGCTACAAAACATCCTTACTGAACATCTCCAAAATATGCATGGATCTCTCTGTAGCATCAAGTTTACATGGCAACAAAATAACAGCAGACGAGGACTTAGAGAAATCACTGTCCCTGAAATCAGAAACATTACGGGGCCTACTTTGCATGCTTGTGCTAGTCAACACAGAGATCACAAAAATACATGGACTACACCACTGGAAAGATGGCATGGCATACTTCAAAACACATGTAGAGCTCATGCCCATAACATGCGCAGAATAAATGATACAAAAATGACAAATCTCCAAGTTCTGCTAAGAACCAGAAGATAACAGCAACTAGCCCTCTTCCAATAGAGATTCGGGCATCAAGATGACCTCTAATGAACATGGTGCAATTGAACAAAATGTAGAGCATCACGAGGCGAACCATTTGACATATTACACGCGCGAATCGGAGCTATATGCAAGAAGTTACGCACTGAGGAACATGACAATATGCTGTAAGAAATCCATGATTTGGAGAATTAGGGGGGGCGAGAAGTCAACGCTACAGTGATTCGGGATCCAGATCGGGAGCTCCTCGAGCTCAGGCTCGGCTCGTGCTCCGGTGGCGCTGCTCGCCGGCGGGGAGGAAGGAGGGCGGCGGCGAGGTAGGCCGGAGGAGGAGAGGACGGCGGGCCGCGGCAGGCGCGGTGGGGAGGCGCCGGCGGCGAGGGGACCCGAGGAGGCGCGGTGGCGCGACGGCGTGGCGCCGGCGCCGGCGGCCGTCGGTGGCGAGGCGGTGGGCGCGGGACCGGCCGGCGGGGACTCACGGCGAGGAGGAGGAGAACGGCGGCTCGGGGCCCGTGCGGGGGCGCGGCGACGGCGCGGGCCGGGAGGGCCACGGGTGGGCCGGCGGGCCTCGGCGGCGGCGACGAACGGCGATGTGCCACGTGGCGGCGGCGGCGCGGGTGGACACGTCCGGCTCCGCCCGGACGTGTCCGGCGGCGGAGAGGGACGAGGGTTAGGGTTTGGACTGTGTTCGTATACGGGAGGGCTCACATATTTATAGGTAGAGGGAGCTAGGAGGCTCCAAATGAGGTGCGGTTTTCGCCCACACGATCGTGATCGAACAACCTAGGACATGGAAGAGAGTTTGGTGGGTTTTGGGCTGGTTTTTGAAGGGTTTTTTTCTGGACACTGAAATGGACTTTGCGGATGCCCGGTTAACCGTTGGAGTACCAAACGACCTCCAAATGGAACGAAACTTGACCGGTGGTCTCCGGGTGGTATAATAAGGCCACTTGACAAGCCTCGGTCCATTCCGAGAAAGTTTGACACCCGCACACGAAAGAAAAGAAGAGGGGTGCACCGGAGGAGATAGGAGCGCCGGATTGCAAAACGGACAACGGGGAAAATGCTCGGATGCATGAGACGAACACGTATGCAAATGCAATGCGCATGATGACATGATATGAAAATGCATGACATGACAAAATGCAAAACGAAAGACAAAACCCGACCACGGAGGGAATATCATAGCACATAGCCGAAAATGGCAAGAGTCGGAGTTAAAAATATGGCAAGTTACATGCGGGGTGTTACAAATTTTCCAATTTTTCACATAACAGTTGTAGTAGTGCACGTTAAACGTAGAAAAACTTTGAAGGCCGTAAGAGGAAGCTATCTCCCGTTCGTCATCAAACATGCATTGTTCCCTTTCGGAACCACGAGCCTTCTAGTAAGTTGCTCCGGTTTGTGAGGGGCGTGTTTCCAAACTTTCGTCAAACAGGCCAATTTTTTTACCACATCATGTGGCATGATCATGTTTTTCTGATCATTTCTTAAGTTTTTGGAATTAAAATGTCATGTCACTCCATGCATGTGTCCATGCCATGAGACCAATATATTTGAAAATTCCTTCTAATTTAGTGCACATGGAATTAACTCGCACACAAGTACACAAATATGATTTTTCAAACCGTTAATGGTTAGTCGTTTCATGTAGATGTAGTTCAAATTTGAATTACGGTCATCAAATGGCTAGAAAATCACTTAAATGTCTTTAAAATGTCAAATGACCCCTGAAAATTTTCAAATTTTCACATGACAGTTGTATTAGTGTACGTTAAACATAGAAAAAAATTGAAGGCCGTAAGAGGAAGTTATCTCCCGTTCGTCATCAAACATGCATTGTTCCCTCTCGGAACCACGAGCCTTCTAGTGAGTTGCTCCGGTTTGTGAGGGGTGTGTGTCCAAACTTTCGTCAAACAGGCCAATTTTTTTACCAGATCATCTTGGTGGCATGACATTACATCAAGCAAGGTTTCCTGTTTTTCTGATCATTTTTTACTTTTTTGGAATTAAAATGCCATGACACTCCATGCATGTGTCCATGCCGTGAGACCAATATGTTTGAAAATTCCTTCTAATTTACTGCACATGGAATTAACTAGCACACAAGTACACAAATATGATTTTTCAAACCGTTATGGTTAGCCGTTGCATGTAGATGTAGTTCAAATTTGAATTATGATCATTAAATGGCTAGAAAATCACTGAAATGTCTTTAAAAGGTCAAATGACCCCTGAAATTTTCCAATTTTTCACATGATAGTTGTATTAGTGCATGTTAAACGTAGAAAAAATTTGAAGGCCGTAAGAGGAAGCTATCTCACATTCATCATCAAACATGCATTGTTCCCTCTCGGAACCACGAGCCTTCTAGTGAGTTGCTCCGGTTTGTGAGGGGTGTGTGTCCAAACTTTTGTCAAACAGGCCAATTTTTTTACCACATCATCTTGGTGGCATGACATTACATCAAGCCAGGTTTCATGTTTTTCTGATCATTTTTTAATTTTTTTGGAATTAAAATGCCATGGCACTCCATGCATGTCGCTGGTGTGCGTCGGTCCTAAACAAACGGTTTAAAACCCCTTTTCACGACGGCATTTGGAACCGTCGACAAGTGAGTGTGTGCGATAGAGTGTCCTTCCCACACGACTCAGAAATCGTCGGGGATAGGCGCTCCTGGGACCCAGGCTGGGGCCCTGTGCGATCGGCGAGGCATCGAAACCCAATCATTTCCGTAGGTATGTACATCCCACATGGTGACTCCCAGAAATCATTTCCGTAGGTATGTACATCCCACACGGTGAATCCCAGAAATCATTTCTGTAGGTATGTACATCCCACACGGTGAATCCCAGAAAAACATTTCCGTTCGTATGTATATCACACACAGTCAATCCAAGGAATACGTTTCCGTTCTTATGTACATCCCACACAATCAATCCAGGGAAAACATTTATTTTATGTATACGCTCGTGTGTGAAAGGTGTAACTATCACACACGCTCTGCCTAGTTTAACTGTTTTCTTTCATTAACTACATCACACACGATTTGATGTAGAAAACTGTGTGGCATTGGGCTATCCATCGCAAGTGCTTTTACTGCTAGAACCGTTTGCAAAGGTCCATGACCGTCTGTTCTATTTTTATTTTTGCCTGTAATTTATTATTCTAATTGGAAATTTTGAAATACGAAACGTGCAATTCAAATTCTCAGCACAATGGTTCAACAACGAATCCATAAATAAAATTGCCAGTATAATATGTTCAGTAATTACAGGATTAGGCAGCAATTAACTATGATGAACCGCAGTATTTAAAGGCGGTAAAGGTGAAGAGACAAGTGTAAATCATTTTGACTGTCGACGGTGTTGAAGAAGCGGAATGCCCATAATGTGCCTTCCTGCATGCCATAGGCACGAACCACTTTTATCCAACCCCTTGTGATGATCGCCCGCCCATCCTTCACCGCCTTCAGGAAGACTTCTAGAGCATTATCATGATAGCATGAATTATATACTTTAACCTTAGTTGCCTCCACTCCGGTCATGTAGTTTGCAAGGTAATCATCAGTAAATAGCTTCGGAAACCACTGAAAAGAGAAAAATATCAGATACTGAGGTCTAATAGAGTAACTTGTTGTGGGCAGGGGGAAAAGGCAACACATTACTTACCATCCTAAAGTTCACTGTTGTCTTCGACAAAGTGTAAATAAAGAGCTTAATTCCAATCACCCGTTTCTTTCGCCTAACAATCTTTCTTAGTTTCCTCACTTGACGCTTGTTCATGAATATCTCATTGCCCCATATGCAAAAGGGATCGAAGTGTGGATCAGTACCCCTCATATATGTACCTACAAGCAACCAGTAAATGTTAGAAGCTAAACTGAGATTACACAAATGATGTAAAATACAACTACCTATGTTCCTAAGTACAAGTATTTTTTTAGATTTTAATATGAACTACATACGGATGTATATAGAATTATAGATATAGTTTAGATTAGAATCTAGATTCACTCATTTTGCTCCTTATGTAGTCTATATTGGAATCTCTAAAAATACTTATATTTAGGAATAGATGGTGTATAAGACATGGGATGCAGCTAACCTCGACGGTAAACAACAGCATCGCCCATTGTAGCCCTGTGTAAGTACATGGAAAGCCAATGTTAACTACAACAGGGTTAACATCCACCAAAAATAGCAAATGGTAATAAAACGGCAACATCTGTAGTGATATCTTCATTTTGAAAGAGTAGCACGGTAGCAATGGGACGGATTAAAAAATGGATACAACTGTTAATTGCAACAGGCTTAACAACATCCTAATTCATGTTTCGTAAGTTTGTAGCCAGTGAAATACAAATCTTTAAAAATGGATACAACTGTTAATTGCAACAGGCTTAATGGCCATTGAAACCGGTACTGATAAAAATGCAATTGGCAGAGTTAAACATCACAGGGCAGGTGCTGCCAGAGCAGATAATGGCCCAGTTGTCTATAAAAAGGTAGGGAAAATAGCTCAAACGTGTTAGGCATGTTTACTACAACATGCTTAATACATCGACAATACAAAACATAGCCATTAATTGCAACTGGTATTGGTAAGATTGAACTGGTGGGTACATATACTTGGTAAGTCCTGAGAGGTAGTTGCTGGGGCACTTCATCTTGGCCAGAGCCCGCCCAAAGTCAGCGGCAGCGGAGGCGAGCTGTTCCTCCGGGTCGAAGCGTGGATCAGTGCCACTGACATGTGTACCTACAGGCAACCAGTAAATGGTAGAAGTTAAACTGCAATTGCACAAATGATGTGAAATACTGTAAGACATGGGATGCAGCTAACCTTGACGGCAAACAACAGCATCGGCCGTTTATGACCCTGCGTAAGTACATGGACAAGCATGTTAAGTACAACAGGGTTAGCATCCACCAAAAATAGCAAATGGGGCAGCATCTCTAGTATATCTTCATTGCGGAGATTAGCATGGTAGCAAATGGACAGATTAAAAAATGGATACAACTGTTAATTGCAACAGGCTTAACAACATCCTAAGTCATGTTTTGTAAGTTTGTAGCCATTGAAATGCAACTGTTTAAAAATGGATTGAACTGTTAATTGCAACAGGCTTAATAGACATTGAAACTGGTACTGATAAAAATGCAATTGGCATAGTTAAACATCACAAGGGAGGTGCTGCCAGAGCAGAGAATGGCCCAGATGTCTATAAAAAGGTAGGGATAGTAGCAAAAACGTGTTAGGCATGTTTACTAGAACATGCTTAATACATCGACCGTACAGAACACAGCCATTAATTGCAACTGGTATTGGTAAGATTGAACTGGTGAGTACATACTTGGTAAGTCCTGAGAGGTAGTTGCTGGGGCACTTCATCTTGGCCAGAGCTCGCCCAAAGTCAGCGACGGCGGAGGCGAGCTGTTCCTCCGGGGCGAAGCATGGATCAGTGCCACTGACATGTGTACCTACAGGCAACCAATAAATGGGTAGAAGTTAAACTGCAATTGCACAAATTATGTGAAATACTGTAAGAAATGGGATGCAGCTCACCTCGACGGCAAACAAAAGCATCGACCGTTATGACCCTGCGTAAGTACATGGACATGCATGTTAAGTGCAACAGGGTTAGCATCCACTAAAAATAGCAAATGGGCAGCATCTCTAGTGATATCCTGAGTCATGTATTGTAAGTTTGTTGCTGGTATTGGTGAAATTGAGCTGGACACGGTAATATTTGAACATCACACAGTGTGTAGTACTGAAATAAACAAGGCACGAACATGCTTAATACATCAACCGTACAAATCATAGCCGTTGCAAGTGGTATTGGTAAGATTTAGCTGGTCAGATCATAGCCAGGCGTCATGTTTTTAAGCATTTATTTCATTTTTTATAGTTGAAAACCCAACAAACAGACATTTGTGGTTGACTATTGCCACACATTTCATCGAAATATCTGTCCATTCCTTGTAAAAGGCATGAGAATTTACTAAATGGCACGAGCATGGTTTTCTAGGCCGTTCTTGTGGACCCTTTCATACATCGATTGTTTGAACTTGAATTATGCGCATTAATGCCTAGGAAATGCACATAATCCCCTAAATATGGCAAATGAACCCGGAAAAGTGCCAAATTTGAACACAGTGATTTGCAGGTTGTATGTTCATCGTAGAAAAAACTCGTGGACAAAGGACAAAGGAAATTTGGACCCCCTTCAATCTTGGTGATTTCCCCCCTTGAAACCATGAAACTTCCTCGGTGATGGTTCGATTTATGAAAGGCGCACATCACGACATAAGGAAAACATTCTCCAATTTTTACCAGGGCATGGTGAGGCCATACCATGGCACCAAGTCAGGTGTCATGTTTTCCATCCATGTGTTTCATTTTTTGTATAGTTGTTAACCGAGTAAACGACGCGTTTATGGTTGACTATTGCCACACATTTCCTTGAAATATCTGCCCATTCCTTGTAAAAGGCATGAGAATGTGCTAAATAACACGAGCATGGTTTTCCAGACCGTTCTTGTGCACCTTTTCATGCACCGACTGTTCGAATTTGAATTATGTCCATTAATGCCTAGAAAATGCACATAATCCCCTAAATATTGTAAATGAGCCCGAGAAAATGTCAAATTTGAACATGTTGCATTTGAGGCGGTATCATTGGAAAAAAACTGAATGACAAACTAGGACGGAAATTAGGATTCCCCTTCAATCTTGGGGATTTTCCCTCTCGAAAGCATGGAACTTCCTCGGTGATGATTTGATTTATGAAGGGCGTGCATGACGACATAAGCCAAACCTTCTCAAATTTTTACCAGGGCATGGTGAGGTCATACCATGGCACCATGCCAGGCGTCATGTTTTTAAGCATTTATTTCATTTTTTCTATAGTTGAAAACCCAACAAACAAACATTTGTGGTTGACTATTGCCACACATTTCATCGAAATATCTGTCCATTCCTTGTAAAAGGCATGAGAATTTACTAATGGCACGAGCATGGTTTTCTAGGCCGTTCTTGTGGACCCTTTCATGCATCGATTGTTTGAACTTGAATTATGCGCATTAATGTCTAGGAAATGCACATAATCCCCTAAATATGGCAAATGAACCCAGAAAAGTGCCAAATTTGAACACGGAGATTTGCAGTATGCTCATCATAGAAAAAACTCGTGGACAAAGGACAAAGGAAATTTGGACCCCCTTCAATCTTGGTGATTTCCCCCTCGAAACCATGAAACTTCCTCGGATGATGGTTCATTTTATGAAAGGCGCGCATCACGACATAAGGAAAACATTCTCCAATTTTTATCAGGGACATGGTGAGGCCATACCATGGCACCACACCAGGCGTCATGTTTTCCAACCATGTGTTTCATTTTTTGTATAGCACGAGCATGGTTTTCCAGACCGTTCTTGTGCACCTTTTCATGCACCGATTGTTCGAATTTGAATTATGTGCATAATTAATGCGTAGAAAATGCACACAATCCCCTAAATATGGTAAATGAGTTCGGAAAAATGTCAAATTTGAACACATTTCATTTGAGGCAGTATGTTGATTGTTGGAAAAAAATTGAAAGACAAACTAGGACGGAAATTTGGATTCCCCTTCAATCTTGGTGATTTCCCTCTCGAAAGCGTTGAACTTCCTCAGTGATGGTTCGATTTATGAAGGGCGTGCATGACGACATAAATCAAACCTTCTCAGCTTTTAACCAGGGCACGTGAGGCCATACCATGGCACCATGCCAGCTGTCATGTTTTTCAAGCACATATTTCATTGTTCTATAGTTGATAACCTAGTAAATGACGCGTTTGTGGTTGACTCCATTGAAATCTCTGCCCATTCCTTGTAAAAGGCTTGAGAAATTACTAAATACCACGAGTATGGTTTTTCCAGACCGTTCTTGTGCACCCTTTCATGCACCAATTGTTTGAATTTGAAATACGTGCATTAATGCCTACAAAATGCACATAATCCCCTAAATATTGTAAATGAACCCGGAAAAGTGTCAAATTTGAACACGGTGATTAGCAGGGTTTATGTTCATCGTAGAAAAAAAACTCATGGATGAAAGACAAAGGAAATTTGGATTCCCATTCAATCTCGGTGATTTACTATCGCACACGGTTCATCTCCGTCGCCTCTGCGAACCGTGTGTGTTCACTCACACATGCAAAAGGAAAAGAAAACCCTCGCCCACTTCGTCTCCACTCACTCGCCGCGGACTCCTCCGCAACTCTGCACCCTAAGGTCGACGGCTGTTGGCGGCGGCCGTAGGTTGCGCTCCAAACGGCACCGGATTTCGCCTCCATCGCTTTCCGCCGCCTATCTGCACCGACATTCAAGACTCTGGTCGACTGGGGTTTTCTGCGGGATTGGGCCGGGGATTTTTCTCATGGGGAAGGTAATCAACTTAATTAGCGAAATATTCACTCATCTCTTATCGCAGTCCATCCGTTGCTGTTAATCAACCGGCGGAAATCACCGTGGAATCATTTTTGTTCTAGCTGATTCGTGGGTGTTCATTCATGTGTGCACAGTGCGAGCACAAATCGGGCAACTGTGGTCGTGGCCAGTCGGAAACGAAGTTTTATCTCACCATTCCGGATGACTTCAGGGAGCGCTCGGTATGTTCAATCTCAACCTACCACGGTCTGCATGGCCTAAATTTGTGAACATATACCGTCTGTTGCTACATTATCTATATATTTGCATCAAATCTTTGTTACATTATCTATTTTTAATTCTATATTTTTGTACTTTGCTTGCATCTATATATGGATATGTTCTATCAGTTACTCCCATATTTGCATCTTGCTCGGTTATTTCAATATATCTAATTTACGATCTTAATTTTCAATTCAAGCCGTACATCCCTTGCTTTGCAAGAATAGGAGTAGAAGGAAATCTTGGGCTTTACTTTGCTGATGACTCCCAGGATGTCATATTGACAATGCAACATGGGTTTACAATGACGGTTAGCGTAAAACTTGATAAAGATGGTCACTCCTATTTTAATGCGGACCTTTGGAGAAAAATGTCTAAGTGTTATGAACTAAAAGCTGGCAATAAAATTCTAGTGCGTGCACCACAGCCTGGTCTAATTAACATGGGTGTTTACTTCCCCAATGTCATCAGCCGATCAAAGTCTGATCGACGTTAGTGTCCTTTCAACTTTCTCCATGCTGTCATATTACTATTTAAGCAACCAATTGATCACTATTTAAGCAACCAATTGTGATATCATATTCTGACTCCGTTCCTAGGCAGTAACAAATTCTTTTACCAATTTATGCGCACTATATATTCTTCTGCCATGTTCTGAATAAATAATACCTTTCCACCTTTTAAGCAGGATATGTTGGATGCATAGTGAATGATCTGTATGTTACTAAGCGTACCAAATTTCACTGGAAGGACTTGAAGCATGTCATAAACTTTTTTGATAATCTGACAGAGATAGCACAGCGTATGAACGCTGGATTTTGGATGGGATTAATTAGACCTATGGTGCACACACTGAACAAGACCAATTGTGTGCACAAAGTGTTGGTAAAAAAGTCTTATTTTAATGTTGATGCTCATAAACTATATATATATCTTCAACGATATGTTACAATTGTTTTTTATTCTACATGTCAACAGAAATTGCCCCCTGTAGCCGTTCCTGGATCGATTTCCCGGCGTGGTCGAATTACACTTGTGCCTGCTAATAACGCCAAAGTGATTGCAAGGTACTGCATTTCCCGCAAAAATGGAACCATTGAAATTAACAAGTTCTCGCTTCTCGTGGCAATGCATCCATATTGGAAAATTGGAGACACTGTTCTACTCCTGCTCTACCAAGGCACAGGAGGGCTCTTCCTTTTCATTGACGAGATGCCGAGTCGCCGTGATCAAGCTGCTTCCAGTGGATAGTTATGGTTGTTGGCCCTCAGCCTCTTAAAATGTGCCAGCTGTTACTATATATGTTAAGTATGTAGATATGGACCATATGGTTATTGGCCCTTAGCCTCTTAAAATGTGATAGTTGTTACTATGTTAAGTATGTAGATATGGACCATATGGTTGTCAAAACCGTGTTACGAAGATCCTCCTTTTGTCGAATAGTGTAACCACTATATATATGTTACTCAAATGTTGTTACCCAAGTTCATAAATTTTCATGGAAAATATTAGTATCGTACACAGTTCATTGAGTTTAAGTGTGTGCCCGATGTCCAGAAGGCATTTACATATTAACTGTCCATATTGCAAATTCACACACATGTTCACATAAGGAAACGTATGTATAACATACTAATCATTGCACACGAGTACTTGCAGACGCATCGTGTGTGATACTCCTAGCCACCGCAAGCAACTAGTTTGCATTTTTCAAAGTTTTTTGTACACACAGAATCACACACGAAGTAACTGTATTGACCGTCTGTGTTGTAATTTCTCATCGCAAACAGTTCATCCGAGTCGGCTGTTTGCCACGTATCACACACATCTTGTTTACACGACTCGTTTGTGTTCTTTTGGCTCATCGCAAACAGTTCATCCATGTGAACTGTATGCTGCATATCACACACATCTTGTTAAATTGAACCGTTTCTGTTGTGTTCCCTAATCAAAAACATTTCGTCCGAGTTAACCGTATGCCGTATATCGCACACACATTGATATGGCTGCCCGTTTCTGTTGTTCTACCTCATCGCAAACAGTTCGAATGGATTAACCGTGTGTCCTGCATCGCATAGACATTGTTATGGCTGCCCGTTTCTGTTGTTCTGCCTCATCACAGACAGTTTGAATGGATTAACCGTATGCCCTTCATCGCACACGCAACTAAAACCTGAACCGTGTTTGATGCATACATCATCACAAATGTTTTGCACCTTTTTTGACGGGTTTTTTACACCACCGTTTGCGATTGTTGCATCGCACACAGTTTCGGCAAAGGGCCTCTGATCGTAGTGTCGCGTTAGCAGTCTCCTGCAGTAGTGTGTGTCCATGCCGTGAGACCAATATGTTTGAAAATTCCTTCTAATTTACTGCACATGGAATTAACTCGCACACAAGTACACAAATATGATTTTTCAAACCGTTATGGTTAGCTGTTGCATGTACATGTAGTTCAAATTTGAATTACGGTCATTAAATGGCTAGAAAATCACTTAAATGTCTTTAAAAGGTCAAATGACCCCTGAAATTTTCCAAATTTTCACATGACAGTTGTATTAGTGCATGTTAAATGTAGAAAAGAAATTGAAGGCCTTAAGGGGAAGCTATCTCCCGTTCGTCATCAAACATGCATTGTTCCCTCTCGGAACCACGAGCCTTCTAGTGAGTTGCTTCGGTTTGTAAGGGGTGTGTGTCCAAACTTTCGTCAAACATGCCATTTTTTTACCACATCATCTTGGTGGCATGACATTACATCAAGCAAGGTTTCATGTGTTTCTAATCTTTTTTTAGTTTTTTGGAATTTAAATGCCATGGCACTCCATGCTTAATTGTGTCATAGCCGTTAGACCAATATGTTTGAAAATTCCTTCCAATTTACTGCACATGGACTTAAATCACACACAAGTACACGAAATATGACTTTTCAAACCGTTATGGTTAGCTGTTGCATGTACATGTAGTTCAAATTTGAATTACGATCATTAAATGGCTAGAAAATCACTTAAGTGTCTTAAAAGGTCAAATGACCCCTGAAATTTTCCAAAAATTGACATGAAATTGTATTAGTACTACAAATTTCTCGTACATTTAAAAACCACCTGTTGCCACTTTACTCCAAATTCGTCTTTCATAGCTAATAAAAATATCCACAACATCACACACAATTTTTTTTGTAGGAACCATTTGCGATGAAATTTTTTGGGTCTATTTAAGTCTTCCTCCTTAAGCTTCGCGGGCTCATCTGCTCCAGTGTCGGCAACCCCCAAATCCATGAATCCCGGTCCCCATTCCTGCACCCCCTTCTTGGAAAGATGACGCCATGGAAACGCTTCATGAAGGCCCGTACGATGGCCGCGTCCTCCCCGAGTGCCGCTTCCTGCGCCGAGAGCGCGGTCGCCTACGCCGAGAGTGCCGCTGCATCTGCATTGAGCGCGGCCGCATCCGCCGAGAGGGCGTTTGCGGTAGCCGACAGGGCAGCTGCAGCAGCCGAGACGGCGACTACAAATGTCGAGAGTGCTCGAGTTGCCGTCCGTGCCACCGATGTCGCCCTGGCCCAGGTCGAGGCCATCCACGCCAAGATCGAGGATGCACACGCCAAGATATTCCTGGCCACCTTGGAATCCAGCATGCAACCCACGTCTGGAAAGGCGGCGGTGGCCATGGAGCACCCGCTTCCTCATGAGATCGCCGAGCGGGAGCTGGAGATGCAGGAGGCGGCGGAGATCAAGGAGCGCCGGGAGGAGGAGTTGCGCGTGGCCGAGGTCGAGGTAGAGAAGAGTTTTTCCATCAAGGAATCGGCGGTGGAGTACCAACGCGAGCTCGGGCGCAGCCACTACTACGAGTACTACAACCTTGAGGGCGGTGCCAAGGACGAGGACGAGGACGTGGTCGACTTCAGCAGGGGGGACGCGGAGTCCACCAACGGTGGCATGTCGCCAGGACAAGTCATCGACATCTCATCTCACACCGGCGATGCATAGGCCGGCGCGGGGACGGATTTGTTAAAATTATGCATACTTAGGATTTGTTTTTAATGCTGGTATTTTGTTAGAGCAATGTTTAGGTCAAATAGCTCTGTTTAATTACTAAAATTGCTCTATTCAATAAGTGTGGTCTGTGTGCTGTATGCTCTTTTGTGTGCCCAAATTATCAAGCGATGTTAAATTATGCAATGACGTACCCGAGGAAATTTCCACCAAAATTTGAATTATCAAACTCATCCCATGCGCGTAAAGCAGAAGAATCATTTGCGATGCACACAATCGTTCATAGTGAATGGTGTCCAGCGGCATCGCGCGCAAGGTTTCCCTGTACATTTCGAAATTTTTGGCCTACCGCCGAAATATCTACCCCCTTCCCCACTCCCTTTTCTCCCCGACCACAAGTCCCATTTCCCCTGTTTCCTCCTTCCTTCCGTCCTTCCTAAGCTATAGCCGCTTCCTCGCTTGCTTCCTCGCTCTCGCCGTCTCGCATCCTACCACCGGGGTCGCCATGGTCTTCTTCAAAGACCTCTCCAGCGGTTCCTCCTCCGACGATGACTCCTTCACCACCCGGGTATGCCTCTCTTCTCTCTCTCGGGCTATGACTTGGAATGAAGGATTTTTAGCCAGCGATCGATTTGAGTCATTTCTTCCTCTTGTAGTTCCCTAGGACCATCAGTTGCAACGAATGGAGCGGGGTGGCTGAAGATCTGTCTGCTCGTTGTCACAATCAATCTCCATGCATGAAGCTAGTTGCGTTTGAATCTGTGGACAGTGGGTGTCGTGGTATTCTCACGGGGGGGGGGGTGTGAGGCGACAGATGCCACAAGGGCTTTGTGTGAGGGTAAGACTGCTGCTGATAGGCCCGGGAGCGGGTATGCGAGTAGCACGCGCTAGTTTACCCAGGTTCGGGGCTCTCCGGAGAGATAATACCCCTACTCCTGCATGTCTGAGCATATATATCTGGGGTGTATATCGGGCAGTACAAAGTGCTCCTAGAGCTGTATCTGGGGCGGTGCCATGGGCATCTGCCTCCATATATGTGTGCACAAGGCACGCTTTAGTGGCCGGCCATGAGCATGGCCGTATGTGTGCTTGGGCATGCTTGCCCGTGGGAATGGATGGATGGATGGCTAGCTAGCTCTCTTGCTAGCTAGCTTGCTTGTGTGTACGTGTGAGTCCATCCATGGATGGATGGATGTGTGTCTCCTTTTATAGGAGAGGGTAGCTTTGCATCTAAGCTATGTGGAGGTATGGGAGCAAGGCATGGTGCATGTCATGCTTGTCCCCTAGGTCACTTCATGAATAGTGCCAGGGGACAAGTGACACTATACATGATGGTGTCGCGGTACAGTTGTCTTGTCCGCGGTATGGCCGTCTCGTCGGGGTCTTGTCGATGCCGGGTCGGACTGCAGTCGGCAGCCGGCTAGTCGGTGCAGTCGGTCAGCCGGCAGCCGGCCGGGTGGAGCAGTCGGACGGGGAGCCGGCAGGAGCGGCCGGGCAGTCGGACTGAGGGGCTTTGCTAGCCCTGATGTCTTGAAATATTGTCTCGCCGTCTTCGGGATACCCGTGTCCAATTACTCCGACAGTAGCCCCCAAGCCTCCGGGCAACTTGGCAAAGTCGGGCGGAGGTTTTTTCGCGAGTGTTCATGGAAATGATCATGCAAAAGACAAAGTTAGTCCATGCAGATATGTCAAATGATTGCTTTTTAGCACTGCAAGTTTTATGCGGAGGGTGCCGACTCGGTTTCGTTCGAGCCCCCTTTAATCTTTTTCATGTTCCCTCCGCTCTTTGGCTTGTGCTCTCGCTTGCCGGATAGCCGCTCTGCGGTCTGTGGCTGAGAGTGGGCCGCGGAGTGGAGTGTACAATACTCAGACTCTGGGAGCGAATTTAACCGAGTAGATACTCATAAAGGAAATGGTCGGGTCGCCCGAAGCGTTTTTCTTCCCGGACGTTTTTCGCGTGGGTGGCCTTCAGCGTTCACTCTTGCCAGTCGGACAGCCGCTCTGCGGTCTGTGACTAAGAGTGGGCTTTTCATACCGTGCACGCTACTAAGCAGTCTGCGGGAACTAACGTCTCAGGCCAAGCGGCCAGCCCCCGGGCCAACTCTGGCTGGCGCCGGGGCGAACAGTGATGCAACTGTAATGAAATGCGGAGATAGCCCCCGAGCATCGCTCGAGGTTATCCGTGCTCTCGCGGTGAAAAAATCTGCGGGTGAGGAGCTCACATTGGTTTTCGTGTAGCCGAGGCGGAGTTTGCCGAAGAGAGCCGGCGCACCCGCTGGGTGTAGCCTTCGAGCCCCCGATCGCTCGAAGGAGGGTCCCGGCCGGTCAGGCTCGACCGGCCAGGCGGCGAGGCGTTTTGCAGCACCCTTTTTCTTCTTCTGCCGGCTGCTGGCAACCGGACAAAACTCTTCTCTTGTCTCCGTGGGGGCGCGCCAGCGCACCCACTGGGTGTAGCCCCCGAGATTCGGGCCGACTGCTGAGCAGTCGGGCCGGATCTTCCGGCAACGACTTTGTCTTCTTTCCTCGCGGGGGCGCGTCAGCGCACCCGCTGGGTGTAGCCCCCGAGATTCGGGCCGACTGCTGAGCAGTCGGGCCGGATCTCCCGGCGACTACTTTGTCTTCTCTCCTCGCGGGGGCGCGCCAGCGCACCCGCTGGGTGTAGCCCCCGAGATTCGGGCCGACTGCTGAGCAGTCGGGCCGGGTCTCCCGGCGACTACTCTGTCTTCTCTCCTCGCGGGGGCGTGCCGGCGCACCCGTTGGGTGTAGCCCCCGAGATTCGGGCCGACTGCTGAGCAGTCGGGCCGGATCTCCCGGCGACTACTCTGTCTTCTCTCCTCGCGGGGGCGCGTCAGCGCACCCGCTGGGTGTAGCCCCGAGATTCGGGCCGAGGTTCGACCAGCCAGGCGTCGAGGCGGACCGGCAGGCCAGGTCGCGTCCGGCCGTCCGAGTGACGAAGCAGGCGGACGGATAGACGGAGTTTTTCCTTTTCTTTGTCCCAGACGACCTCTTTCTTTCCTTCTCTCTTTTTTTTGCACTCGGCCCTTGACTTTTCAGTCGGACTCCTCCTCCCTTTCTCTATTTCTTGTCCCCGCGTGGGCAGCCGGCACGGTAGTGGAGGAGGAGCGCAGCCGGCCACCGCGCTCGAGCCGGCTGAGCAGCCGGCCGGATGCGGGGAAGGGGGGAGCCGGCCTTGGAGCAGGAGGTCGGGCAGGCGACGGGCATGGGTGTAGGCGGAGCCGCGAGTCGGCGCGGAGCGGAGGAGGCCCGTGGCCGAGCTGGCGGGGCCGGCGAGCGGCGAGCCGGCCCGGCGCGCGCGGGGGAGGCGGAGGCGGGTCGGAGTCGGCCGGGGCGGCGGGCGAGCCGGCGGGGCCGTCTGGCGTCGGGGCCGTAGTCGGCCGGGGCGGCGGGCGAGCCGGCGGGGCCATCTGGCGCCGGGGCCGTAGTCGGCCGGGGCGGCGGGCGAGCCGGCTGGGCCGTCTGGCGCCGGGGCCGTAGTCGGCCGGGGCGGCGGGCGAGCCGGCGGGGCCGTCTGGCGCCGGGGCCGTAGTCGGCCGGGGCGGTGGGCGAGCCGGCGAGGCCGTCTGGTGCCGGCGCCGTAGTCGGCCGGGGCGACGGGCGAGCAGGCGAGGCGGACGGCCTCTCGCTCGAGGCGGCGCGCGGGGAAGCCGGCACGGGGAGGAACCGGCGCAGGGCGGGCCAGCGTCGGGGAGTCGGCCCAAGCGCCGGGAGCGGGACGAGGCCGGGCGGACGCGGAGCCGGCGCGCAGGCGGAGTCGAGCCGACACAGGCGGCAGTCGGAGGCGACCCGGCGGGAGCTTCGGGGACAAGGCCGGCCCCTCACCCAGACGGTCGAGGGCCGAGACGGTGCCAGACGCGGAGCCAGCTCGGGCGGAAGGCGGCCGGCGTAGCCGACGCAGCTGGTTCTAGCGGCCGCGAGGGCGAGGCGCACCAGTGATGTCGTAGGGGAGCGGCCAGCCCACAGGCGTCGTCCAGTGGCAGGAACACCGGGCGCGGGCGGAGCCGCGGCGACGGACGTCGGCGCTGGCGAGGTCGCCTGGGCACAGCAGCATGCGTGCGCACGGAGCTGGTCGAAACAGCGAGTGGAGGAAGTGCAGGGGCCATACCCCGACGGGAAGCCGTGCTGCGGGCCTGGGGGCGGGAGCCGGCCGCGGGGCGGAGCCGCGAGGGCGTACGCGAAGGGACCCGAGGCCGGGGTGGAGCAGAGCGGAGGCGATGCTGTGTGAAGAAGGCGCAGCCGACGACGAGGACGCGCCGCCCCTCGCGGCCATTCCGGGGGCCTGTCGATGTCGAGCCCCCGACCGCTATCGGAGAGACGGCGTGACGCCGCGGCGGTGATGGCGAAGATGAGGCCGACGGCGAGGACGCGCCGCCCCTTGCGGCCATTCCGAGGGTGTTTCGACATTGAGCCCTCGGCTGCTATCGGAGGGACGGCGCGACACCGCGGTGGTGATGGCGAAGATGGTCCCGCCCGGACTGCGAAACCAGCAGCAGCGTGGTAGCATAGATAGTACCGACCCACGGTGGGCGCCAACTGTCGTGGTATTCTCACGGGGGGGGGGGGTGTGAGGCGACAGATGCCACAAGGGCTTTGTGTGAGGGTAAGACTGCTGCTGATAGGCCCGGGAGCGGGTATGCGAGTAGCACGCGCTAGTTTACCCAGGTTCGGGGCTCTCCGGAGAGATAATACCCCTACTCCTGCATGTCTGAGCATATATATCTGGGGTGTATATCGGGCAGTACAAAGCGCTCCTAGAGCTGTATCTGGGGCGGTGCCATGGGCATCTGCCTCCATATATGTGTGCACAAGGCACGCTTTAGTGGCCGGCCATGAGCATGGCCGTATGTGTGCTTGGGCATGCTTGCCCGTGGGAATGGATGGATGGATGGCTAGCTAGCTCTCTTGCTAGCTAGCTTGCTTGTGTGTACGTGTGAGTCCATCCATGGATGGATGGATGTGTGTCTCCTTTTATAGGAGAGGGTAGCTTTGCATCTAAGCTATGTGGAGGTATGGGAGCAAGGCATGGTGCATGTCATGCTTGTCCCCTAGGTCACTTCATGAATAGTGCCAGGGGACAAGTGACACTATACATGATGGTGTCGCGGTACGGTTGTCTTGTCCGCGGTATGGCCATCTCGTCGGGGTCTTGTCGATGCCGGGTCGGACTGCAGTCGGCAGCCGGCTAGTCGGTGCAGTCGGTCAGCCGGCAGCCGGCCGGGTGGAGCAGTCGGACGGGGAGCCGGCAGGAGCGGCCGGGCAGTCGGACTGAGGGGCTTTGCTAGCCCTGATGTCTTGAAATATTGTCTCGCCGTCTTCGGGATACCCGTGTCCAATTACTCCGACAGTGGGAGGAAGTTTCTGGCATGTGCAGAGAAGGTTAGACCCTCTTTCGTTGTTACAAATCATTTGTTCGATGTGATTCAGACACTGTCATGGTCCCAACCCATTCACACCACACCTTCAACCAAACGCATCCGAAGACAGTGTCACAGTTTGTACCTAGTATCTAAAAATGTTGCCATCTCATCAGCGGTGCCATTAGAAAATTATTTGGCACCGCTTCAGCAGTTTGTGCAGCCAACTTTGGTCCACACATCCGAGCAGCCAAGTAGTAAAATACTAAATCTTTATGGCATGAAGGAACTGGGCATCGGAGCAACTAGGTGCTCCGGAGTCCGGGTCCCTGATTTTTTCCACTGCATCGGCTCGCCAGTGTAGGGCACCGGTGCAAGATGTAGCAACAGTTGTCTTTACACCGGTTTTGGCATACATAGTGAACGGCCTTAGTGCTATTAGTTCTATGTTACTAAATTTGTGCATGTACACACCTGTTAGTATCAATTTGCTATCATCTAAACACTGTCGCTATGCTGTTGCAGTTATATTTATCTTCCTCCTAAAATGTTCAATTTGTTATTTATAGCACATGAGTAAGAACTTGTAGTGTTGTTGTAGTTAATTATAGCTTCTGATGTTTTAGAATTTGGTTGTTGTCTCAGTAGCAATTAATTCATTTGCACATTGATCTTTTTGAGAAGATATGTCATAAATAACCTGTTTCTTCAGTTTTCCAAAATAAGTATTGGTGATTTTCTATGTTGCTATAAACCCATTTCCCCTACAATTTTTACTGATCTAGTTTTAAATATTATAGGATGAACGGAAGTGTTCTTACTTGGAGTGGGTTGATCAAGAGTGGCCACAGTCTTTGAAGATGTGCCTAGCACAACTCTGGAGCATGTATGATGAAGGGAACAGAGTGTAACACCTCGGTGTAATGATGCTACAGTAATCCCTGGGGTTAAGTTAATCCTTTTGCTAAACAAGTGTTTGTTCATCATTGTTTCTTATCTCTTTCAAATTTCAGTTGAACTCAAATTCAAATTCTGAGTGAAATTCAAATTGCTCAAACATGAAAACTAAAATGTTCATCTTGTGGCCAATAATAACTTGTTAATATTGGAGGTGAACTAACATTTTTCCAAAATGTCCAAGTGCCCTAAACTAGTTAAAACTATGGCTAAAGCAATTAAATTAAATGCCTTTTTAATTTAATTGCAAACTATTTCAAAAGCCTCACAATGTTTTGTGGCAATGCCTAATAATTCTTTGAAATTCTTTTGGCCAGTGGCATATTTTTGCAAAGTCAATAGTGGCTAAAAGAAAATTCAAAAGCTGCTAAAAAAAGGGAAAATCAAAAGGAAAAAGAAAAGGAAAAGCAAAGGGGTGGGAGAGCCCCTAGCCTTCCCATGGGCCTCGGCCCATCCCAGCAGGCCGACCCACTCCCCCTCCCCGGTCGCTTCCTGTTCCTCCGACCGGGCGGGACAGTGCCCGCCCGTCGCCGTCCAACCACCTCGCCGGCGACGCCCGATGAGAGGATAAGGCCCCGGACGCCTCGAGTCCTCCCCCTCACCTACCGCCACTCCCGCTTCTCCATCCCCTGGCTCTCCCCACCAGATCCCCCCTCGTTCCCCATCCACCTCCGAGCGCCATCGCCGTCGCGACTTCGTCATCTCCGCGGCCACCGTGCCTTCGAAGCGGCCTAGCCGTGCTTGTTGACGTCACTGTGGACTGCCGCGTCCTCTGGAGCCGCGGGAGGGAGTCGAGGAGCTCTGCATCACCGAACACGTCGTCGTCTTCCTCGGGTCGTCGTCGATCCCCTTCTTCCCCGGCGACATTCTGCTGCTCCTAATCTCCCAAGGGCCATCTTGCGTGCCCCACGGTGAGCTCCTCCGTCTCCTGCTCCCCTCCTTTTAGCCTCTTCACTCGCCGTAGCTAGCTGCTACCGCGCCCGAGCTCTGTTCGCCGCCGACGAGCTCGTGGCCGTGGCCATGGCCCTTGTCATGCTCGCCCGAGGCCTCCGACGTGCTCCTGGTGTTCCCATGAGAACAACGCGCACGCGCGCGAGCCTTCTCGTGCCCCCTAGCGCCGTGCTCGTCGAGAACCCGAATGCAGCGCCACGGAGCTCGTCGCCGGCATGTCTCCTGTGACCAAATGGTCACGGGCCAGTGCCCGTTGCACTCCCCACACCGCGTAGATACTCCCCAGCCTCTCCGTTTGCTCGCTAGCACGCCGCAGCTCCGTTTTCGTCGAGCACCTGTGCACGCCGCCGCCTCCGCCGCTCGCCGGCGCCGATTCCAGCCAAGTCCGGCGATGCTACGGCCACCACTGGACGCGGCGCTGAGAGCTCGTTCGAATGAGCCTAGCCCCGCTCCTCCCCAAGCCCTGTACGCGTTTTCCGGTGAGATCCGAGCCGCACCGCCGTGTTTGGCATCGCCGGTGTTGAGCCGCCGGCCACCGCCAACGTGGCACACCTGGGGCCACCCCTGGGCCACTTCCAGCGGGCCCCGCGGGCCCCGTTGACTGGGTTGACCCAGTCAATGTGCTGACTGGGTGTCTCTCTGATGCTGACGTGCGGGCCCAACCGCTTAATCCTCTAATTAAAATGTTTTCATAATTAAAACTAATTAATTTAGTTAATTAGTCCATGACAGGTGGGGCCTTCCTGCTAAATAACTCTGTTTTAGTTAGTTTAAACTTCTGTTAGTCCACTGTCTATGACAGGTGGGACCCACTAGTCAGTTTGACCAGCCAGCCAGTCTGTTGACTTGCTGAAGTCATGCTAACACTCTGCTGACATCATAATTCCATTTTTGTTAATTTAAATAATTTCTGGAAATGCTAAAATCTTTAGAAATTCGTAGTAAATAAACCGTAACTTGGATGAAAATGTTTTCTACATGAAAGTTGCTCAGAAAAATCCAACGAATCTGGATACACGGTCTGTTTACCTGTCAGATGCCTCTAACTATCTAAACATGGAACATTCCCCCTCCGGTCATCTGTCTGACATAGGTCCGGAACCGGGAAAACATTCCCGGTTGACTTCCCCCTTCACCTATATCGTGTAGCCATACGTTAGGTCACACCCGGCACATCATATTGCCATGTTATGCTTTGTGATGCTATGTTTGCTTTATATTTATTGTTTCTTCCCCCTCTTCTCTCTGGTAGACCCCGAGACCGATGCTGCCTACGTCGACGACGACACTTCTTCCTTTTCAGCAGAGCTTCCAGGCAAGCCCCCCTTTGATCATCCTGATATCGCCCATTCCATTCTCTCATGCTTGCATTAGATTTTGCTACTGTTATTGTTTGCTCCTATTCTGATGCATAGCCTGCTTTTGTAACCTGCTTATTGTTACCTTACCTGCTTATCCTAAACTGCTTAGTATAGGTTGGTTAGTGATCCATCAGTGACCCCCACCTTGTCCTTGTCGCCCCTGCTTCATCATCGACGTCTCGATCAACGTGATCGACGACCAGAGCCCGACACCTCACATCACATCACGCCCCTTTTGTTGCTCAACTCTGCAGAGTTACCATCAAGTGCTGAGGGTGGAACCTCATACATCACTCCTGATGAGATCTCTGTAGTGTAGCTATTCGGTCGTGGTCATCGAGGGTGATTTCCTCCTTAACCACTTCCGATACGACTCTGTCGTGCAACCCCTCAAGTGTGAACCTTGAGGGTGGTTCCTCTTACGTTCACCTTGATGATTACATCGAGTGGAATCCATCGAGGGTGGTTCCTCAGGGTTCCCCTTGGTGTTAGACACACAGTTACAATGGTTACTATGACTTTACACTGAACCATGTTACTAAAGACGGGTCGGCCCTTAGGGGTACCTGCGCGAGCTTAATTGCGAGTAGTGTGGAGTCGGGTTGACCTGGAAGGTGCCCGCGAGATAATTACGAGGCATGGCCGGGCATTCTTAGCCCTTGCCGCAAGTCCTCGAGACGGGGCGATGGGGTCACATCTTTTGTGAGTCTCTGCTTGTTACCGCGCGTTCCTAATCCACTATGATTTGGATATTTGATCTGAGGGGCCTCTGGCCTGATAGCACTAACCATCACGTGGGCATAGTATGGGCGTTCTGCCTCGTATGCATCAGCCGAAGCTTAATAGACGTCAGCGACTGAGCGGCGCGCGCCGGGTTGGACTGCATAAGCGCACCTGCCTTTTTTAAGGAGGTAGCTAGGTCCGCTCACCGGCCGCGTTCGCAACGTGCAGGAGTTCCCGGGGCGATGGCCCATGACCCCTGGGGGCATAGGTTTAGTCCCGTGTGCTGACCTCTGTATTAAGCCTAGGTCGGGTTGCAGCGTATTGTTTGGCCGAGGCCGGGCATGACCCAGTAAAGTGTGTCCGGCGGGAGTTAAGCGAGCGTGGTGGGTAAGTTGGTGCACCCCTGCAGGGAAGAAAACATCTATCGATAGCCTGTCCTACGGTAAGGGACACTCGGAGTTGTATCCCGATCGATAGAACTAGAACTGGATACTTGTGATGAGAAATGGATAGTATGGCTCTGGGATTGCTTTCTCGTAGGGAGTCGAGAAAGGATCTCTGGCCGAGGTTGATAAAACTACTACTACTTTACTTTATGCTACTTTTATCTCTTCTGATGCTGCAAGACGCTTGAAGATGCTAGTCTTCGATAGGATAGGCTTTCCCCCTTCTCTTCTGGCATTCTGCAGTTCAGTCCACAGATACAACCCATTTCATTGATGCCGAGGCATATGTAGTTTAGATCCTTGCTTGCGAGTACTTTGGATGAGTACTCATGGTTGCTTTGCTCCCCTTTTCCCCCCTCTTTCCATTCTTCCCGGATGCTGCAACCAGATGGTGGAGCCCAGGATCCAGACGCCACCTTCGACGACTGCTGCTACTACACTGAGGGTGCCTACTACTACGTGGAGGCCGCCGCCGACCAGGAGTAGTTAGGAGGCTCCCAGGAAGGAGGCCTTGCCTTTTCGATCGATGTTGCTTTTGTGCTAGCCTTCTTAAGGCAAACTTGTTTAACTCATGTCTGTACTCAGATATTGTTGCTTCCGCTGACTCTTGTGTATTCGAGCTTATGTATTCGAGCCCTCGAGGCCCATGTCTTGTAATATAAAGCTTGTATTATTTTATTTGTGTCTAGAGTTGTGTTGTGATATCTTCCCATGAGTCCTTGATCTTGATCGTACACATTTGCGTGTATGATTAGTGTACGATTGAATCGAGGGCGTCACAAGTTGGTATCAGAGCCGACTGCCTGTAGGTAGCCCCCTTTCCAACTCCTTGGCCGAAGTTGAGTCTAGTCACTGAAAAACTTTTACTAACTTTGGCTGTGTGTCTTACGGGCCGATGTCGCCATTGGGTGGTATTAGGTTCTTTTATTCCTCGTCTATACTCTGGGACTCTGATCTCTCTTCCATTCGGGTTAAACGAATTTACTAACTCTAACATTAGGATCCTGTGACCACATTCACCCCAAAGTTGGATAAGCCATAGTTATTCCTTAGAATAGTATTTTGAATAGTACACAGAGTGTCGTGTTGACTACTAAGTGGTATCCATCGTACCTCTTTCATTATGGATGTTTCATCATGAATGATCCTTGTCTTTGCCAATGCTTAATGCTGAACTACCCCCTGTTACATGTTAGCAGGATGGTTAGACCTACTGGTCATGGCCGTGGTGCCAACGATCCACCAACACCCGAATTCTTGGTCGGAATGATGCAACAATTTGAGCTGAACCGCTAGTTCATGGAAGGAATGATGGCTCAGTTTCCTCGTCCAAAAATGAATCAACAACGAACCCCAGTAACTCTGGAGGACTTCATGCGCCTCAACCCAACTATTTACCGCAGCTCAACTCATCCCCTTGATGCTGATGACTGGCTCGCGACATCACGTATGAAATGGAATCTACTAGTGTGGCCCTTGCTAGCTATGTCACCTTTGCATCATTCTTTTTGAAGGGTCCCGCTGCTCAATGGTGGGACAGCCACAGGCATACCCTACTTGCTGGAACGGTCATCACTTGGCCGGATTTCCAAGCCGCTTTTCGTGCCCGCTTTATTCATCAGGGAATCATGGACAAGAAGAAGCGAGAGTTCCGCAACCTCACCCAAGGCAACAAGTCTGTAGATGCTTATCAGCGGGATTTCTTGGACTTGTCCCGTTATGCTGAAGAAGACATTGCTATTGATGCTCATAAGCAAGAGAAGTTCCGTGACGGACTTCACCCTGATATCAAGCTAGCGCTCCTGGTGCATGACTTTGCTGATTTCGCCACCATAGTGAACAAGGCTATTCAGGTTGAGACTGGTCTTCAGGAACACCAGGGATCCCTTAGGCGCAGCCGTGACGCTAGCTCATCTTCGGGCCCATCAGTGCAGAAGCGTCGGATATGGATCCCCCACAGCATGTATCGTCCAACTACACCTGCACCAAGACAGTTCCATGCTGCACCTCGTCTTCCCCCCTCCACCGCAGAGGCAGCCTCTTCGGGCTGTACCACCCCAAGCTTCTGCTCCAATCCCAATGATGGTCTGTGCTTCAAGTGTGGCCTTCCAGGTCACCGTTCTAGGAACTGCCCTCAGAATCAGAATCAGCTGGCTCTGCCTTCTAATGCTCGTGGTAACAATCACCCCCGCAACAAAAATGCCCGACCTTATGGTCGTGGGCAGGCTAACAACATTGATCTGAATGAAGCTCAAGACCAGCCTGCTACTGTGATGGGTACTCTTCTAGTTAATTCAGTACCAGCATCTGTTTTGTTTGATTCAGGAGCATCTCATTCTTTCATATCAGAAGATTTTGCATTCATGCATGGAATTAAATATGAAGAGATGCACACTCCACTAGTGGTAAAAACCCCTGCGGGCCAATGCCAAACCTCCATGGTTAGCCACAACGTTTCAGTTGAAATCGAAGGGTTGGAATTTTTTGCCTCCCCCATTATTCTGAAGTCTTCCAATATTGACCTCATTCTGGGAATGATTGGTTGAAAGAACATACAGCTTCTATCATTTGCGCCACTAAAACCGTCCACCTTCTACACCCTTCAGATGAGATAGTAAGCTACAATGCTCGTCTGGTTCAAAATGCCGAAGCCCGACTCTATCTCCTGAATGTGTTAAATGCAACACCTCTTGAGGGAATTGAAAAGATTCTAGTTGTTTGCGACTTCCTAGACGTCTTTCGAGAAGAACTTCCAGGAATACCCCCTGCTCGGGCTGTCGAGTTCGTCATCGACTTGAAACCAGGCACCGTTTCTATCGCCAAACGACCCTACAAGATGCCGCCTCATGAGCTCCTTGAACTTAAGGAGGAAATCGACAAATCTCTTCGCAAGGGTTTCATTCGTCCAAGTTCCTCTGCTTGGGGAGCACCTTGTGTCTTCATCAAGAAGAAGGACGGAACGAACCGTTTGGTCCAAGACTACCGTCCTATCAACCAAGCTACAATTCAGAACAAATATCCCCTTCCTCGGATCAATGATCTGTATGATCAACTGGCTAGTTCATGGATATTCTCTAAACTCGACTTGAGGTTGGGTTACCACCAGATCCGTGTTCATGAAGAGGATATTCCCAAGACCGCCTTCGTTACTCGTTATGGTTCTTACGAGTACACCGTCATGTCTTTTGGCTTGACCAATGCTCCAGCCACATTCTCCCGTCTGATGAACTACATATTCATGGATTACCTCGACAAGTTCATCGTAGTCTATCCGGATGATATCCTAGTATATTCGAAGAACAAAGAAGAACATGCTGAACATCTTCGTCTTGTTCTGGAAAAGCTTCGGGAACATCAACTTTGTGCCAAGTATTCCAAGTGCGAATTCTGGCTTCCCGAAGTAACCTACCTTGGGCATGTAATATCCGAGGATGGTATTGCTGTCAACCCAGAGCATGTTCAGGCTATTCTTGACTGGACCCCTCCGAAGATTGTCAAGAAAGTCAGAAGCTTTCTCGGACTAGCCAGCTATTGTCGCCGCTTTGTCGAGAACTTCTCCAAGATCGCCAAGCCACTGACCAATCTGCTTCATAAGGGTGTTAAGTTCGATTGGACAGACAAATGTCAGGAAAGTTTCCAGGCACTCAAGGACAAGCTGACTTCTGCCCCAGTGCTTGCTCCCCCTGATTCTCGCAAGGACTTCGTCATCTATTGTGATGCTTCACGACAAGGATTAGGATGTGCCTAATGCAAGAGCGCAGAGTGATTGCTTATGCCTCCCGTCAAGTGCGTCCTCACGAAGAGAACTACCTAGTTCATGACCTCGAGTTTGCTGCCGTTATCTTTGCACTGAAGCTATGGCGACAGTACCTTCTCGGTAATCGTTGCAAGATCTTCACTGATCATCAGAGTCTGAAGTACCTGTTTACTCAGCCAGATCTGAACCTCCGTCAGCAGCGATGGATGGAAGCTATTGCTGACTACAACTGCGGTATATCCTATACCCCTGGCAAGGCTAATGTGATGGCTGATGCCTTGAGCCGCAAGTCTTATTGCAATAACCACATGGTTCATAAAGCTCAACCCCGCCTTTATGAGGAACTTTGCAAGCTGAACCTTCAACTAGTTCCACAGGGTTCTCTGAATAACCTTGTCCTAGAACCAACTCTGCTGAGGGCTATTAAGTCTGCACAAGCCAAAGATCCTCACGTTGATCTGATGAAAAAGGATCTTGCCTTAGAGAAATCCAGAGATTTCTCACTTGGTGAAGATGGAACCTTATACTTCAGAGATCGTATTGTAGTACCCTTGTTTGAGCTTATGACAGAGAAGGTGATGAAAGAAGCGCATGACACCCCTCTCTCTATTCATCCGGGAAGTACCAAGATGTATCTAAACATCCGTCAGAAGTACTGGTGGTCTAAAATGAAGCAATACATTGCTCGATATATCGAAGAATGTGACGTTTGTCGTCGCGTCAAAGCAGAACATCAGAAACCGGCTGGACTTCTACAGCCGCTTCCAATTCCTGAATGGAAGTGGGATAAGATTCAGATGGACTTCATCACTGGCCTTCCCAAGTCTCAGAAAGGTAACGATGCTATCTTTGTCGTCATCGACTAATTCTCGAAGGTTGCTCACTTTTTGCCAGTCAAGGAGACTATCACTGCTAGTCAATTAGCAAACTTGTATATCTCCAGAATTGTGTCACTCCACGGCATTCCGAAGGAGATCAGTTCAGACCGCGGCAGTATATTCACTTCGAAGTTCTGGGATAGTTTCCAAGAGGCAATGGGAACTCATATTACCTGGAGCACTGCTTATCATCCCCAATCCCAAGGCCAAGTCGAGCGAGTAAATCAAATTCTTGAAGACATGCTTCGAGCTTGTGTTATTTATTTCGGCAAGAAGTGGGAAGAATCTCTCCCTTATGCGGTGTTCTCTTATAACAACAGCTATCAAGCCAGCTTGAAGATGGCACCCTTTGAAGTGCTTTATGGACGTAAGTCGAACCCCTCTGAATTGGTCAGAAACTGGGGAACGGACGCTCATTGGTCCATACATTATTCAACAAGCTGAAGAAAAGGTTTGCATTGTCCGGGATAATCTCAAGGCGGCCCAGTGCCGCCAGAAGAGCAACTATGACCGGAAACACTGGGGTTCAACTTATCAACCTGGTGAACAAGCTTATTTGCGTGTCACTCCTTTGAGAGGCACTCATCGGTTTGGAGTCAAGGGCAAGCTAGCTCCTTGCTACATTGGTCCCTTATTCTCGCCCGTTGTGGACTAGTGTCTTATCAAATGGAGTTTCCACCTCAGTTCTCTCACGTTCATGACGTCTTCCACGTGTCGCAACTTCGTCGATGCTTCAAGGATCCGGAACGTGAAGTGGATCCGGAATTGATTGAAGTTCAAGATGATCTCACATACAAAGAGCATCCGATCCGCATTCTTGAAGAAGCTGAACGTCGAACCTGCCAGAAGGTTACTAAGTTCCTCAAGGTGCAATGGTCGAATCATACTAAAGAGGAAGCCACTTGGGAAAACGAAGATAACCTCCGGGATGAATACCCCGACCTGTTCCTTCTACCTCTTAATTCTCGGGACGAGAATTTCTTTTAGAGGAGGAGAGTTGTAACACCCTGGTGTAATGATGCTACAATAATACCTGGGGTTAAGTTAATCCTTTTGCTAAACAAGTGTTTGTTCATCATTGTTTCTTATCTCTTTCAAATTTCAGTTGAACTCAAATTCAAATTCTGTGTGAAATTCAAATTGCTCAAACATGAAAACTAAAATGTTCATCTTGTGGCCAATAATCACTTGTTAATATTGGAGGTGAACTAACAATTTCGCCAATTGTCCAAGTGCCCTAAACTAGTTAAAACATTGGCTAAAGCATTTAAATTAAATGCTTTTTAATTTATAAAAATTGCAAACTATTTCAAAAGCCTCACAATCTTTTGTGGCAATGCCCAATAATTCTTTGAAATTGTTTTGGCCAGTGGCATATTTTTGCAAAGTCAATTGTGGCTAAAAGAAAATGCAAAAGCTGCTAAAAAAGGGAAAATCAAAAGGAAAAAGAAAAGGAAAAGCAAAGGGGTGGGAGAGCCCCTGGCCTTCCCATGGGCCTCGGCCCATCCCAGCAGGCCGGCCCACTCCCCCTCCCCGGTCGCTTCCTGTTCCTCCGACCGGGCAGGACAGCGTGCGCCCATCACTGTCCAACCACCTCGCCGGCGACGCCCGACGAGAGGATAAGGCCCTGGACGCCTCGAGTCCTTCCCCTCACCTACCGCCTGCTACCTCTTGAGCACTGCGTTGGTTTTCCCTTGAAGAGGAAAGGGAGATGCAGTAAAGTAGCGTAAGTATTTCCCTCAGTTTTTGAGAACCAAGGTATCAATCCAGTAGGTCACGCTCAAGTCCCTTGCACCTACACAAACAAATAAGAACCTCGCAACCAACGCGATAAAGGGGTTGTCAATCCCTTCACGGTCACTCACGAGAGTGAGATCTGATAGAGATGATAAGATAATATTTTTGGTATTTTTATGATAAAGAGTAAAAGTAAAGAAAGCAAAATAAACGGTAATGAAAATAACGATAGATTAATATGATGGAAAATAGACCCGGGGGCCATAGGTTTCACTAGTGGCTTCTCTCAAGAGCATAAGTATTACGGTGGGTGAACGAATTACCGTCGAGCAATTGATAGAATTGAGCATAGTTATGAGAATATCTAGGTATGATCATGTATATAGGCATCACGTCCGTGACAAGTAGACCGTAACGATTCTGCATCTACTACTATTACTCCACACATTGACCGCTATCCAGCATGCATCTAGAGTATTAAGTTCATAATAACAGAGTAACGCTTTAAGCAAGATGACATGATGTAGAGGGATAAACTCATGCAATATGATATAAACCCCATCTTTTTATCCTCGATGGCAACAATACAATACGTGCCTTGCTGCCCCTGCTGTCACTGGGAAAGGAGACCGCAAGATTGAACCCAAAGTTAAGCACTTCTCCCATTGCAAGAAAGATCAATCTAGTAGGCCAAACCAAACTGATAATTCGAAGAGACTTGCAAAGATAAGCAATCATACATAAAAGAATTCAGAGAAGATTCAAATATTTTTCATAGATAATCTTGATCATAAACCCACAATTCATCGGATCTCGACAAACACACCGCAAAAGAAGATTACATCAAATAGATCTCCAAGAGAATCGAGGAGAACTTTGTATTGAGATCCAAAGAGAGAGAAGAAGCCATCTAGCTAATAACTATGGACCCGAAGGTCTGAGGTAAACTACTCACACATCATCGGAGAGGCTATGGTGTTGATGTAGAAGCCCTCCGTGATCAATGCCCCCTCCGGCAGGACGCCGGAAAAGGCCCCAAGATGGGATCTCACGGGTACAGAAGGTTGCGGCGGTGGAATTAGGTTTTCGTGGCCGCTTCTAATTGTTTGGGGGTACGTAGGTATATATAGGAGGAAGAAGTAGGTCGGTGGAGCCACGAGGGGCCCACGAGGGTGGAGGGCGCGCCTGGCGGAGGTGGGCGCGCCCCCTGCCTCGTGGCCGCCTCGTTGGTTGCTTGACGTCCACTCCAAGTCCTCTGGATCACGTTTGTTCCAAAAATCACGCTCCCGAAGGTTTCATTCCGTTTGGACTTCGTTTGATATCCTTTTTCTGCGAAACACTGAAATAGGCAAAAAACAGTGATGGGCCTCCGGTTAATAGGTTAGTCCCAAAAATAATATAAAAGTGTATAAATAAGCCCGTTAAACATCCAAAACAGAATATATAATAGCATGGAACAATCAAAAATTATAGATACGTTGGAGACGTATCACCGCCACTCCCGCTTCTCCATCCCCTGGCTCTCCCCACCAGATCCCCCCTTGTTCCCCATCCACCTCCGAGCGCCATCGCCGCCGCGTCTTCGTCATCTCCACGGCCACCAAGCCTTCGATGCGGCCTAGCCGTGCTCGTCGGCATCGCCGTGGACTACGGCGTCCTCTGGAGCCGCTGGAGGGAGCCGAGGTGCTCTGCATCGCCGAACACGTCATCGTCTTCCTCGGGTCGCCAGCGATCCCCTTCTTCCCCGGCGATGTTCTGCTGCTCCTAATCTCCCAAGGGCCATCTTGTGAGCCGCACGGTGAGCTCCTCCGTCTCCTGCTGCCCTCCTTTTAGCCTCTTCACGCGCCGTAGCTAGCTGCTGCCGCGCCCGAGCTCTGTTCGCCGGCGACGAGCTCGTGGCCGTGGACATGGCCCTTGTCACGCTCGCCTGAGGCCTCCGCCGTGCTCCTGGTGTTCCCATGAGCCCAACGCGTATGCGCGTGAGCCTTCCCGTGCCCCCTAGCGCTGTGCTCGTCGAGAACCCAAACGCAGCGCCGCGGAGCTCGTCGCCGGTGTGTCTCCGGTGACCAATTGGTCACGGGCCAGTGCCCGTTGCACTCCCCACACCGCGTAGATACTCCCCAGCCTCTCCGTTTGCTCGCTAGTGCGCCGTAGCTCCGTTTTCATTGAGCACCCGTGCACGCCGCTGCCTCCGGCGCTCGCCGGCACCGATTCCGGCCAAGTCCGGCGATGCTACGGCCACCACTGGACGCGGCGCTGAGAGCTCGTTCGAATGAGCCTAGCCCCGCTCCTCCCCGAGCCCTGTATGCGTTTTCCGACGAGATCCGAGCCGCGCCGCCGCGTTTGGCGTCGCCGGTGTTGAGCCACCAGCCACCGCCAACATGGCACGCATGGGGCCACCCCTGGGTCACTGCCAACGGGCACCCAGTCAACATGCTGACTGGGCGTTTCTATGACGCTGATGTGCGGGCCCCACCGCTTAATCCTCTAATTAAAATGTTTTCCTAATTAAAACTAATTAATTTAGGTAATTAGTCCATGACAGGTGGGGCGTTCCTACTAAATAACCCTGTTTTAGTTAGTTTAAACTTCTGTTAGTCCAGTGTCTATGACAGGTGGGACCCACTAGTCAGTTTGACCAGTTAGTCAGTCTGTTGACCTGCTGATGTCATGCTGACACTCTGCTGACGTCATAATTCCATTTATGTTAATTTAAATAATTTCTGAAAATGCTAAAATCTTTAGAAATTCGTAGTAAATAAACCGTAACTCGGATGAAAATGTTTTCTACATGAAAGTTGCTCAGAAAAATCCAACGAATCTGGATACGTGATCCGTTTACATGTCAGATGCCTCTAACTATCTGAACATGGAACATTCGCCCTCCAGTCATCTGTCTGACACAGGTCCAGAACCGGGAAAACATTCCCGGTTGGATTCCCCCTCCACCTATATCATGTAGCCATATGTTAGGTCACACCCGGCACATCATATTGCCATGTTATGCTTTGTGATGCTATGTTTGCTTTATATTTATTGTTTCTTCCCCTCTTCTCTCCGGTAGACCCTGAGACCGATGCTGCCCCTGTGATCGACTACGTCGACGACGACACTTCTTCCTTTTCAGCAGAGCTTCCAAGCAAGCCCCCTTTGATCATCCCGATATCGCCCATTCCATTCTCTCATGCTTGCATTAGATTTTGCTATTGTTATTGTTTGCTCCTATTCTGATGCATAGCCTGCTTTTGTAACCTGCTTATTATTACCTTACCTGCTTATCCTAAACTGCTTAGTATAGGTTAGTTAGTGATCCATCAGTGACCCCCACCTTGTCCTTGTTGCCCCTTCTTCATCATCGACGACTCGGTCAACATGATCGACGACCAGAGCCCGACACCTCACATCACATCACGCCCCTTTTGTTGCTCGACTCTGCAGAGTTACCATCGAGTGCCGAGGGTGGAACCTCATACATCACTCCTGATGAGTTCTCTGTAGTGTAGCTATTCGGTCATGGTCATCGAGGGTGATTTCCTCCTTAACCACTTCCGATACGACTCTGTCGTGCAACCCCTCAAGTGTGAACCTCGAGGGTGGTTCCTCTTACGTTCACCTTGATGATTACATCGAGTGGAATCCACCGAGGGTGGTTCCTCAGGGTTCCCCTTGGTGTTAGACACACAGTTACTATGGTTACTATGACTTTACACTGAACCATGTTACTAAAGACGGGTCAGCCCTTAGGGGTACCCGAGCGAGCTTAATTGTAAGTGATGTGGAGTCGGGTTGACCTGGAAGGTGCCCGCGAGATAATTACGAGGCGTGGCCGGGCATTCTTAGCCCTTGCCGCAAGTCCTCGAGACGGGGCGACGGGGTCACATCTTTTGTGAGTCTGTGCTTGTTACCGCGCGTTCCTAATCCACTACGATTTGGATATTTGATCCGAGGGGCCTCTGGCCTGATAGCACTAACCATCACGTGGGCATAGTATGGGCGTTCTACGTCGTATGCATCAGCCGAAGCTTAATAGATGTCAGCGACTGAGCGGCGCGTGCCGGGTTGGACTGCGTAAGCACCTGTCTTTTTTTAAGGAGGTAGCTAGGTCTGCTCACCGGCCGCATTCGCAACATGCAGGAGTTCCCGGGGCGATGGCCCATGACCCCTGGGGGCATAGGTTTAGTCCCGCGTGCTGACCTCTCTATTAAGCCTAGGTTGGGTTGCAGCGTATTGTTTGGCTGAGGCCGGGCATGACCCAGTAAAGTGTGTCCGGCCAGAGTTAAGCGAGCGTGGTGGGTAAGTTGGTGCACCCCTCCAGGGAAGAAAACATCTATCGATAGCCTGTCCTACGGTAACGGACACTCGGAGTTGTATCCCAATCGATACAACTAGAACTAGATACTTGTTATGAGAAATGGATAGTATGGCTCTGGGATTGCTTTCTCGTAGGGAGTCGAGAAAGGATCTCTGGCCGAGGTCGATAACACTACTACTACTTTACTTTATGCTACTCTTATCTCTTCTGATGCTGCAAGACACTTGAAGATGCTAGTCTTCGATAGGCTAGGATTTCCCCCTTTTCTTCTGGCATTCTACAGTTCAGTCCACAGATACAACCCATTTCATTGATAACGAGGCATATGTAGTGTAGATCCTTGCTTGCGAGTACTTTGGATGAGTACTCACGGTTGCTTTGCTCCCCTTTTTCCACCTCTTTCCATTCTTCCTGGATGCTGCAACCAGATGGTGGAGCCCAGGATCCAGACGCCACCTTCGATGACGACTGCTACTACACTGAGGGTGCCTACTACTACGTGGAGGCCGCCGACGACCAGGAGTAGTTAGGAGGCTCCCAGGCAGGAGGCCTTGCCTTTTCGATCGATGTTGCTTTTGTGCTAGCCTTCTTAAGGCAAACTTGTTTAACTCATGTCTGTACTCAGATATTGTTACTTCCGCTGACTCTTGTGTATTCGAGCTTATGTATTCGAGCCCTCGAGGCCCATGGCTTGTAATATAAAGCTTGTATTATTTTATTTGTGTCTAGAGTTGTGTTGTGATATCTTCCCGTGAGTCCTTGATCTTGATCGTACACATTTGTGTGTATGATTGAATCGAGGGCGTCACACAGAGGTAGGCTTAGAGAAAGTGTTGTCAATGCTGAAGAATATTTGAAGATACGGGATAAAAAGAGGAAGGTGGAGAATGAGCTCAGATTTTTTAAATCAGACTTTGCTAAGATGATGTTGGCGAAGGAGGAGACACTTTCCCAGTTGGCCAGTGCAAAACAGGTTCTTACTGAACTGAAAGCAGAGGTGGATAAGACGAGCCTGGATGATCTCGATTAGGGAAATGAATATATTGTTCTAATATTGTGCTTATGAAGTTGAACTAGCTATATGTGTACTGTGCCGTTTTCAGGTAGCTATCGTACTGTGATGTTAAAATATATTTATGTGCCTGATATGAAATTGGCAAACAGTTGTTCGATATGAAAGTGAATTTGCATAATACTAGAATTAATAATTGTAAACAAAAAAACCTGCTAAATGTGTCATGGAACTTTGCAAACGGTTCTAGCAGTAAAAGCGCTTGTGATGGATAGCCCAATGCCACACAATTTTCTTCATCAAATCATGTGTGATGTAGTTGATAAAAGCAAACAATTAACCAAGGCAGAGCATGTGTGATAGTTACACCTATCACACATGAGCCTATACATAAACCTGTGTTGGATGTACATAAAACGGAAACATTTTCCCTGGATTCACTGTGTGCGATGTACATACGAACGAAAATGTTTTCCCTGGATTGACTGTGTGGGATGTACATACGAATGGAAACGTTTTCCATGGATTGACTATGTGGGATGTACATACGAACGGAAATATTTTCCCTGGATTGACTGTGTGGGATGTACATAAGAATGGAAATGTATTCCGTGGATTGATTTTGTGTGATATACATACAAACGGAAATGTTTTTCTGGGATTCACCGTGTGGGATGTACATACGAACGGAAACAATTGGGTTTCGATGCCTCGCCCAATCGTGCACGAGCTCATTTTGCCCCAGTCTGTGTGCCAGGAGGGCCTATCCCCGACGATTTCTTGGTCATGTGGGAAGGACCCCCCTATCGCCCACACTCACTTGGCGACGGTTCCAAACGCCGTCGCGGAAAGGGGTTAAAAACTGTTTGTATAGCACCGACGCGTACCAGTGGCTACCTAGCTGCACTTTACTTACCGTTACCGTTACTTGTCCGCTACAAATTATCTTGTGATCAAACTACCTGTTAGAGACTATTTCAGTGCTTGCAGAAAATACCTTGCTGAAAACCACTTGTCATTTCCTTTTGCTCCTCGTTGGGTTCGACACTCCTACTTATCGAAAGGACTACGATTGATCCCCTATACTTGTGGGTCATCAAAAATCTTTTATGGCGCCCTTGCTGGGGAGTGAAGCGCTCCTGGTAAGTGGAAATTGGTAAGGAAAATTATTATTACATGCTGAAATTTATTGTCACTTGCTACTATGGAAAACCATCCTTTGAGGGGTTTGTTCAGGGTATCTTCACCTCGACCGGCAATTAGTTACCCCTCAACTTACTGCACCTACTGAAAATATTGGTTATGAAATTCTTTTGGGTATGATAGAACAACTGCTATCTAATCCTTATGCAGGAGATGGAACAGAACATCCCGATATGCATCTGATACATGTGGATGAAATGTGGATTATTTAAGCTTGCAGGTTTACCCGGAGATGAAGTTAAGAAGAAGGTTTTCCCTTTATCTTTGAAGGGAAAATCATTGACATGGTATAGGCTATGTGATGATATTGGATCTTGGAACTAGAATCGGTTGAAATTGGAATTTCACCAAAACAATTATCCTATCACTACAAAAAAATACACTTCCGTGATGATATGTGTTTGTCACAGTAGGTCACATTTTCTGTCATGCATGTACATCCATGACGATTTTATGACAGAATCAAGATAGTCATACATGTGCTATCGTAGAAGTGTTCCATGACATTACCAAAATTATCATCATGGAAGTGTCCACTTCCATGACAATAAATGGCGCGTCATGGTAGTGCTTTCGTCAAGGGTAACCGACACGTGGCATCTACCCTAATAGGTCGTCGTTAAGCTATCGAGTTCCGGTTTGGATCCGATAACCCGTTAACAACCCAGACCAATGGGGATTTTCACATGTAAAATTCTCATTCGCTGGCAGATCCACGTGTCGGCCCAGCATTCGGACAGTTGTCATCCAGCAAATGGACATGACGCGCCTATGATACGTCGACACGTGTCTCGGCCCAACAGTGGCCCATTCAGGTCAGAAGGCTGGCCCATTTGACCTGGTCAAAAGGTAACGGCTAGCCCACTTAAAGCCTGCTAGCGGCCTGTTCGCATACAGCCCAATTACAGCCCGCTAACTCACGACCCATTATGGCCTATCCGAATTAGGCCCAGTAGTGTCATCTGGGCCGTCCAATATGATTCCTGCCCGTTTTAACTTCCGGCCCATGTATGTCCCATGACATCTTTTGGCCCATATGAGGCCCTTTGTAACTCTTGGCCCATTAATGGCCCGTGGTGAAACTGGTCCGTAATGAACAGTGTATCGCTTTATACCCATTAACGGCCTATTATTCCATTGGGCCGTTTCCAGCCCGTCTTATCTTTCAGCCTTCTCAGGGCCCATTTATTCTTGGGTTGATTTGCAGCATTCGATTACTTATGGTCCGTTAGTGGCATGTTCCGGTTGTGGGCCAAATTCAGCCCGTGGTTAAAGTCGGCCCGTTAATCTGTTGGGCCGTTTTCATAGCATCATCAAATACGGCGGATTAATGATGGCCCGTGATGGTCGGCCCATGAATGGACAATTCCAACTCTGGCCTGTTTACGGCCCATAATGCAGTCCGTTATTGGCCCATGTTTAGCCAATCGATCATACGGCCCGTAGAAGGCCCATTGATTCTACGGCCCGTAGAAGGCCCATTGATTCTACGGCCCGTAGAAGGCCCATTGTTTCTACGACCCGTAGAAGGCCCATTGTTTCTACGGCCCGTAGGAGGCCCATTGTTTCTACGGCACGTAGGAGGCCCATGGTCACTACAGTAAATATGTAGCCCATGGTTATTGTGGCCTAGTTTTAAAAAATAGGTTATTGCGGCCACTAGCAAACCGCGGAAAAGAACTGCACTGACTACAAGCAAACAAATAAACAAGACAACAAGGAAATAAATAAGCAAGCAACTTACGCTAGGCTATCACGGCTATTACACATATTACATCCACTGGACATCAAAGTTCGCCACCAGTGCAAATATGGGGAACAAAGCAGCATATTACATACACGGGTTGTCAAAGTTGGTGACAAGTGCAAATAAACGCCGCAGCAAAACAAGTCCAACACTGAAACTACTTCACAAGAGCTCAAGAAACAATATCCTAGGTATCCACCATGCTGGCAAGACGCTTAGCAAGCTTATTAGCTTTCTCTTGTTTGGCGCTTAAATCCTCCAGCGCTTCCTGTTGCACCAGAAAGTATGCATCTGAATTCTATAGGGACTTCCTCAGTCCTTCGGTTTCCTATCGCAGCACATCTGATCGATGTCTTTCAACTTGAAGTTGAGACTCAGGAAGCCGAACTGATTCAGGTAGCGAGTTCAAAGAGCTGGTGCCAGCAATAGTGGCCAGTAACTCGAACACTACATCAAGACATGACTTTGGGGTTGTCTTAGTGTCTTCAATATAGTTTTTATGCTTTCTTGGAGACCAACAGGGATGTCTCACTATCTTGAACCTCATGTGCATTACTTCCTTTACCATTGCATAACGGGGTACTCTTCTCCAATATTTTGTCCGTATTCTAAAAGAGAAACAAGCAGACAGATAACAGGTTTACCATGTTGTATATGAAACTCATTTTGGTAAACCAGTTCAGTAGTAAGGTGGACAGGATAACATCATGAAACAAACATATATCTATGTAGTATGGTCACTGTATGGTCTATATCATTCTAGTTTATGTTGCCAAATCAAGATAGAGACAGTTCAAATCATATCTATTTAAGACAAAGCAGCATAGACAGAATATAAGTGTGGGAAACTACACAACAATAACAACACTTGTAATGTGCATGGCATGAGAACATAACTGTTTATTCAATTGAAACTAAATCAATGTAGGGCAAGTTACAGCAGCAAACACGTTAAAGAAACAGGTTTAAAACATACCTATTGCGCCATTGGAGTTTCAATTGCATCCTTCAAATTTGAAATGAGTTGGTATGAGTAAATACAGTGATGCAAGAGCAAAGGGGTATGAACCATCACTGGTGCGTGTCGGTCCTAAACAAACGGTTTTTAACCCCTTTCCTCGACGGCCTTTGGAACCGTCTCCAAGTGAGTGTGGGCGATAGGGGGGTCCTTCCCACACGACCTAGAAACCGTCGGGGATAGGGAGCCTTGATGCATACAGTTGTCCCTATATAGCCGTTTCTGATATCTCGAATATCTCAAACGCTTCATCCTTGCTACTCATTTGTGCTCGCATTGCCATCACAGTCGGAGTTTTGTGGTTCTGCCTAAAACCAGGAAGATTCCAGGCACGGGAGTTTTCCAGGCAGATTCTAGGCACAGGAGTTTTACGATGCCTGCCACATCACAAACAGTTCATGATTATAAACCGTGTACGATGGGTAGACAATCACACACATTTATTTTTCCCGCACCGTATGTGATAGTGTTTGACATCACACACGCTTTGCAAACCGCAACTATGTGCATGCTTGCACACATTTCCTCTTTGTGAACCGTCTCAGATTATGGTGTATATCGCAAACGTTTGTGTTTTACCAAGCGTGTGTTCCTAATGACCCGCACAACGTAATTTCGCCCTAATTTAATTGCTGCTATTTAAAATTGTACCTAATTTAAACTAGGCTATAGATTTATTCATATCCATCAGGTTCAAACAGCTAATGCATTATTCGATTCACAGGTACATATGTTTAAAATTACATAAGCACCAAATAAAGAATGATGTACCAGGGTTCTATACTTGTACTATTATAGATGGTAAAGAAAGAGGCGACAGACATTCCAGTTGCTGAACAAGGTGAAGCGGAATGGCCCTATTGTGCTCTCCTAGATGCAGAAGGCATGCAGGACTCTAGTCCAACCCCTTGTGATGGCCGGCCGCCAATCATGTAGTTTGAGAGGTAATTTGAGTAAACTGCTTCAGGATCCACTGCAAAAGAAAAAAGATTCAGATATTGTCATCTAACACAACTCATTACGGGTAGTAAAAACAAGGCTACAGGGTTCTTACTTACCATCCTGCAGTTCACTGTTGTCTTGCATAAAGTGTAAACAAATAGTTCGATTGACATCTTTTGACCCATTTTAATAACAATCTTTATCAGTTTCCTCACTTGATGCTGGTTCATGAATATCTCATTGCCCCATACGCAGAAAGGGTCGAAGTGTGGATCTTTGGCAATGATATATGTACCTAAAAGCACCAAGTTAGTATTAGAAGCTAAACAACAATTGAAAAATGATGTAGTACAACACTCCATCCATCCCATTATATAAGATTTCATTACATGTATATCTAGACATCATCATAACATTAAGGTAACACTCTTCCTGGTTGCTATGTAGCCTGGGATTGCATATTTAATCATTCAGTACAATGCATGTTGCTAAACAACAATTGAAAAACAAAAAGGCATGTTAACTGCAATATCCTTAACAGCAACCAAATATCGTAATTCATAGTGGTAGTGTTGAAACTGTTATTGATGAAATTGAACTGCATGGCAAATAGTTGCACATATAGAGCATCACATTGTGAAGAACTAAAATAAACAAGTCATAAGGACATCTCTAGGCGATCGTTAAAAAGTTAAAGGACTAAAACCCTTAGTGGATATATATATACTCCAGCAATTTTTGGCCTTTTCTAGTCGATCCCTTAAACTTAAAGTTCTAAACTTCAATTTGATCAAGTTCAAAGCAGGTTCAACCGAAAGTAGCATGCATTCAAACATAAACATAGATAGTTTTGCATAACCGAACATAAAACATAAATTTAAACTAAGATAAACTACTTTCGGTCGAAGTAGAGGTCGAGCCAATCCTTCCTCATCATGTACGGTGTGCCACGAGCCGGGTCCGGGCCAGTACCGTTGTCGGGGTCGTTGGGGAAGGCACTCCTCGACTCGTCGACGTCGATCTCCGCGTCCCCGGGGCCCATGTCAATGCCCTCCGCGCCGCCGTTGCCGCCGCCTTCGATCTCGTCATCAGAGGAGAGCGCGAAAACCTCGCCACCCTCCGCGCCGCCGTCCTCGCCGCTTTCGACCTTGTCATCAGAGGAGAGCACGATAACCTCGCCACCCTCCGCGCCGGCAAAGGTCGCCCGCTCCGCCTCCACGAGCTCCGGGTGCTGCCGGCGGAGCTCTTGCATGTAGGCCTCGTTGGTGGCCTCGGCCTCGAGGCGCTCCCACGCCCCGCGGTCCTCCCGCGCCATAGCCGAGCACACCACCCTGGCTCCGGCAGAACCAGGTGGACCGGACGTGTGCCGAAGGGGAAATTGAGCCTAGCCACCGCGCCGTGGTAGCGGACCTGCCAGCGGTCGTACTCCATGCCCGCGAGATCGGCCATGTGGAAGCTACCGAGCCACCTGTGGGTGTGTGTCATCTGTAATCTCGGCGATCCACGTCACCCACCGCCGCTGCCGTACCCCGAGTTAGGACTTCGTAGGCTGCCGGGTCCGAGGGAGGACGGGGAAGTCCTCAAACCGGTGTAGGGGCGCGGCGGCGAGCGGATCGGGGGACCGGCGACGGCGGATCGGGCCCGCAGAGGATGACGGGGACACCTCGGCGGCCACCTCGCCGGCGTCGGGCGAAAAGGCCGCGATAAACCTCGTTTTGGCCATTGGCTCCTCGAGCTCCCCGGCACACGGGCAGAGGTTGAGGATGGAGGCGCCGGGGATGGTGGCGACCTAGCAATGGTTTCAAGGGTTGTGTGTGTCTGTGTGGGAGGAGGTTTTGGGGTGTGTGTGGAGGGGGGGCAAGGTTGTGTTTGAGGAAATACTGCGGCAACTGAAAATTTTACTAGGCGGGAGTAACAAGGCGGGGCTACTGAAAATTTGGATCAAGGGCAAGCAGATATTTTTGAGATTGCGAGGGATGCAGAGGTGGGAGTAAAATGCCGGGGCTACAGAAAATTTGAATCAAGGGATTGAAGCAGAGCGGGAGTAACAGACATTGCACACGGTCCGCACATACTAATCGTGTGCTATCAAACATTAAAACCTTCCAGGCGGTAGATTTTTCAAGATTGCGAGGGATGCAGAGGCGGGAGTTTTTGGGGAGTGAGCTAGTGTGCTTGACACGCCGGCTGTGGACTGTAGCCGACGCACCTTCTCGCGTAAGCCATAGGCGTAATATACACCGACGGTGCTCCAAGATATTTTGTACTACATCTCACACGGTTGGTGATAATAAACTGTGTGGGATCTACTTGATTTGAATTACAAAATGGGGTCACAGCGGCAATGGACGATGTTTGAATTGCTAGACCTTTTATCTGCAGTGAACATGCAACTATATGTGTGTCTTAAAAGAATTGGAATTATTCCAGGCTTGTTTGGACATTTTATACATTAAATTGGTTTTCTAGCCATTTCACATGCACAATTCAAAATTAAACTACATGCACATGCTTCGGTGCATACAAATTGGTTGAGAAATCAAATATGTGTCCTTTAGTGCATGCTTAGGTGCCATGCAAGAAATGGGAATGAATTTTTCAGGGTTTGTTTGGCCTTTTTTATACATTAACTGGGTTTTCTAGGCATTTTATGTGCATAATTCAAATTTGAACTACAAGCGCATGCTCCAATGCACCAAAGTTGGTTGAAACATCACATGTGTGTCCTTGGGTGAATTTCTAGGTCCCATGCAAGAGATGGGAATGAATTTCAAACACCTGGGCACTGTTGATTGCTGGCAAAATGTTGAGATACCTAGTTTTTAAATTCTAGTAAATCCAAAACTTGTCTGAAATTCATGAAACTTGGCATGCTATCATGGAGCGGCATCAACATGCCGTGGTGAAAATTTTGTCCCATTTGGGGCAGGTTTGGGTATAAGCTTCTCACAAACCAGAGCTTCTCACAACACGCATGATGGTTTCGATAGGGAACGTACCACCTTTGGGGACGTGACGATATCTGTTGCCTCTTATTGCTTTCAAAAAATTTCTAGTGTCAACATAGAACAACAGGAGTGTTGTGTTTAATCTTGGAATTTTTCGGGGTTCGTTTGGCCTTTTTTATACATTAACTGGGTTTTGCAGGCATTTTATGTGCATAATTCAAATTTGAACTACAAGCACATGCTCCAATGCACTAAAGTTGGTTGAAAAGTCACATGTGTGTCCTTGGGTGAATTTCTAGGTCCCATGCAAGAGATTGGAATGAAATTCAAACACCAGGGCACTGTTGATTGCCAGCAAAACATTCAGATGCTTGGTTTTTAAATTCTAGTAAATCCAAAACTCGTCTGAAATTCATGAAACTTGGCATGCTATCATGGAGCGGCATCAACATGCCGTGGTAAAAAAATTGTCCCATTTGGGGCAGGTTCGGGTATAAGCTTCTCAGAAACCAGAGCTTCTCACTATAAGCATGATGGTTTCGATAGGGAACGTCCCACTTTTTGGGGACGAAACGATATCCATTGCCTCTTATTGCTTTCAAATTTTTCCTCGTCTCAACATAGAACAACAGGAGTGTTGTGTCAATTTTTGGGATTTTTCGGGGTTCGTTTGGACATTTTTATGCATTAACTGAGTTTTCAATGCATTTATGTGCATAATTCAAATTTGAACTACATACACATGCTCCAGTGCATATAAATTGGTTGAAAAATCAAATATGTGTCCTTGGGTGCATGCTGAGGTCCCATGCAAGAAATGAGAATGAATTTCAAACACCAGGGCACTGTTGACTGCCGGCAAAACATTGAGATGCCTGGTTTTTAAATTCTAGTAAATCCAAAACTCGTCTGAAATTCATGAAACTTGGCATGCTATGATGGAGCGGCATAAACATGCCGTGGTAAAAAAATTGTCCCATTTGGGGCAGGTTTGGGTATATGCTTCTCACAAACCAGAGCTTCTCACAACAAGCCTGATGGTTTCGGTAGGGAACGTACGTCCCACCTTTGGGGACGGAACAATATCCATTGCCTCTTATTGCTTTCAAAAAATTTCTCGTGTCAACATAGAACAACAGGAGTGTTGTGTCAATTTTTGGGATTTTTCAGGGTTCGTTTGGACATTTTTATGCATCAACTAAGTTTTCTAGGCATTTTATGTGCATAATTCAAATTTGAACTACATGCACATGCTCCAGTGCATATAAATTGGTTGAAAAATCACATGTGTGTCCTTGGGTGCATGCTTAGGTCCCATGCAAGAGACGGGAATGAATTTTAAACACCAGAGCACTTTTGATTGCCGGCAAAACGTTGAGATACCTGGTTTTTAAATTCTGGTAAATCCAAAACTCGTCTGAAATTCATGAAACTTGGCATGCTATCATGGATCGGCATCAACATGCTGTGGTGAAAATTTTGTCCCATTTGGGACAGGTTTGTGTATAAGCTTCTCACAAACCAGAGTTTCTCACAACAAGCATGATGGTTTCGATAGGGAACATACCACCTTTGGGGATGGGACGATATCCATTGCCTCTTATTGCTTTCAAAAAAATTCTAGTGTCAACATATAACAACAGGAGTGTTGTGTTTAATCTGGGAATTTTTCGGGGTTTGTTTGGCCTTTTTTATACATTAACTGGGTTTTGTAGGCATTTTATGTGCATATTTCAAATTTGAACTACAAGCACATGCTCCAATGCAGCAAAGTTGGTTGAAAAATCACATGTGTGTGTCCTAGGGTGAATTTCTATGTCCCATAAAAGAGATCGGAATGAAATTCAAACACCAGGGCACTATTGATTGCCGGCAAAACGTTGAGATGCCTGCTTTTTAAATTCTAGTAAATCCAAAACTCGGCTGAAATCCATGAAACTCGGCATGCTATCATGGAGCGGCATCAACATGCCGTGGTAAAAAAATTGTCCCGTTTGGGGCAGGTTCGGGTATAAGCTTCTCACAAACCAGAGCTTCTCACAACAAGCATGATGGTTTCGATAGGGAACGTCCCACTTTTGGGGACGAAACAATATCCATTGCCTCTTATTGCTTTCAAATTTTTCTAGTGTCAACGTAGAACAACATGAGTGTTGTGTCAATTTTTGTGATTTTTCGGGGTTCGTTTGGACATTTTTATGCATTAACTGGATTTTCTAGGCATTTTATGTGCATAACTCAAATTTGAACTACAAGCACATGCTCCAATGCACTAAAGTTGGTTGAAAAATCAAATCTGTGTCCTTGGGTGAATTTCTAGGTCCCATGCAAGAGATGAGAATGAAATTCAAACACCAGGGCACTGTTGATTGCCGGCAAAACGTTGAGATGCCTGGTTTTCAAATTCTAGTAAATCCAAAACTCGTCTGAAATTCATGAAACTTGGCATGCTATCATGGAGCGGCATCAACATGCCGTGGTAAAAAAATTGTCCCTTTTGGGCAGGTTCGGGTATACACTTCTCACAAACCAGAGCTTCTCACAACAGCAGTTCCAAATCGAGAGGGAAAGGCGAAGATGCGGTGGACGGTTGCCACGGTACATGAAGAGGCGCCTGGGGAGCGAACGGTTGCCACAGAGGTCACACACCGACGACAAGGGCCAAGTGAACCGCATGCGTATATCGCACACACCTTGATCTGGCTGACCGTTTCTTTTGTGTTGCCTAATCACAAACAGTTCATCTGAGTGAACCGTACGCTATATATCGCACACACCTTCATCTGGTTGCCTATTTCTTTTGTGTTGCCTAATCACAAACAGTTCATCCGAGTGAACCATATGCTGTGTATCGCACACGCCTTCATCTGGCTGCCCGTTCCTTTTGTTCCTCCTCATCGCAAATAGTTAATTGAACTGAACTGTATGCCCTTCACCGCACACGCAACTAAAACCTGAACCGTGTTTGATGCATCCGTCATCGCAAACATTTTATACATTTCTGACGGTTTTCATACAACACCGTTTGCGATTATTGCATCACACACAGCTTCTCGAAGGGTCTCTGATCGTAGTGTCGTGTTAGCAGCATCCTGCAGTAGTGCATAGCTATGGAACCTGAACTGAGAACAATTCTTCTTCTACTTTAAGCGTTGACTTGGGGTTCGGAGTGGTGGTCCTCATGCTTTGGGCACTGCAGTTGCCTTACTAACTGCTCGTGTTTGGGTACTCTGTGGTGGAGATGGTCCTGTGTCAACTGGAACTGGGTTACTATCTACTGGGGTTGGGGTTAGAAAGGGTGTAGCTGGTTCTGTGTCCAACTGGGTAGGGGTACAATCTGCGTGAGTCTGGGTGATGTGTGGTGGGGCTGGTTCTTGGGGCAAGTACAACTATGGTTCTATCTGCATCAATGGGTAGCACGATCTTTTCTGAAGACCGTGTTTTTTATCCCATAGATACTGCCATCACCCCCTCCAATTCAAATGGTTGATAAACAAGAAAAGAAACGGAATGTACAGTGTCAGCAGAAAACGACACCTATGGGATCATAAGAATCCATACTACGGTTGGCAGGCGCGGGGTCGTGAGGAGAGCAGGTCTAACAGGAAGCACACGGATCATTTACCCAGGTTCGGGCCGCGAGGATGCGTAAAACCCTAGTCCTGCTTTGGTGGATGTATTGAGTGTTCTTGAGCTTCTGAACTAGCTACGGTGGCTGTGTAGTTCCAAAAAGCCGAATCCCCGTCCTGGTCGCCTCGGGCCTCCTTTTATAGGGAAAAAGGGGTTGCCACAGTGGCACACAGGAGGTGGAAAGGTCTACAGTGCGTGAGCTTATCGCACGTATTACAGGACAAGATGCATTTAATGCGTCGCTTAGGTGTCCCTCAGCTTTATCGAGGACGGGAACGAGGCCCGTCCTGTCCGTTGCTGCCTCGCCTTGCTTCGACACGCGCCCAGGCCAGCGATGCATGCGGCGCCATGTAGGCAGGCAGGCAGCTGAGGTGGCACGGTGGTAGGGTCTTCACGAAGATCTGCATGCCACCACGCAGGTGCTTGCTGAGTTGGCGTAAAGGCCGCCCGTCGCCATGCAGGTGCCTGCCCAGCTAGTTGAGCTAGCAGCTACTTGGGGACGGCGGTGGAGTCTTGGTCGGCGCGGGCCTGGCTGTGGCCCCGCTGATGCCCTTAGCAAGGGCCTTGCCGGGGCCCAGCAAGGGTCTTGCCGTGGCGTTGCAGTCGTCCCCGGCAAGGCGCTTGCTGGGGGTCTTGTGGATCTCCTCGGCAAGGATCTCGCCGAGGGTTGCCGTCTTCTGGTTCTCATCTGATCTCCCATATCTATGGTCTTGAGAAAGATCTACATGCCACCACAGAGGTGCCTCCTGAGCCCTAGTTCCAATGTAGTTGGTTGGGTTGGAATCCGTGGGCTCAAAGGTGGCTCACTCTGTTGGCGTCGGGCGTGCCGCCCCGGCAAGGCCCTTGCCGGGGCTGCCCCGGCAAGATCCCTGCTTCGCCCTTCTGTCCTTTGTGTTCTTGGTCTTGGCGTTTCCTTGGCCATCTTGTGCTTCGGCTTCTCTCCGGCTTCCCTCCTTTGCCCTGCTAAGAGTGGCCGTGGCGCGTGGCTCCGACTGCCCGTGCACAAGTAAAGGGGTACAAAGGAGTGCCCCTACTTTTGTACACTGACAGGAGCCCCCGGGCGTGGGCCACACATAAGCACGACACGTTGTTGGGCCAGGCCCAGAACGGTGCGCGGGCAGGTGGGGTGGATTTTACCGCAGTAACTGTTCCGTCCGCTGCGCTTTCCCACGACCTGCGTTGAACGCGCGATGTGGGAGGTCGTGCGTGACGTGGGGGGGGGGGCATGCGTGGGGCGGTTCCCGCACGCATGTGTCACATCGCAGTTAATGGGAAAGGAGGCGGCCCGCGCCTTCCTCGTAAAAAGGAATAACTGCGGGCGCGCTGCTCACTTTACCCACTTTCCTGCGTCTTCTCCAATCTCAGAGCCGCCGCCTGATACGTTTCCGTCGTATCTACTTTTCCAAACACTTTTGCCCTTGTTTTGGACTCTAACTTGCATGATTCGAATGGAACTAACTCGGACTGACACTGCTTTCAGCAGACTTTCCATGGTGTTATTTATGTGCAGAATCAAACGTTCTCGGAATGACCTGAAACTCCATGGAACATATTTTTGGAAAATATTAAAAATACTGTAAGAAGAATCCACGTCAGGGGGCCCACACCCTGTCCATGAGGCTGGGGGGCATGCCTGCCCCCTGGGCGCGCCCCCCTGCCTCGTGCCCCTCCTAACGCTCCACCGACCTCAACTCCAACTCCATATATTCACTTTCGGGGAAAAAAAATCAGAGAGAAGGATTCATCGCGTTTTACGACACGGAGCCGCCGCCAAGCCCTAAAACCTATTGGGAGGGCTGATCTGGAGTCCGTTCGGGGCTCCGGAGAGGGGAATCCGTCGCCGTCGTCATCATAAACCTTCCTCCATCACCAATTTCATGATGCTCACCGCCGTACGTGAGTAATTCCATCGTAGGCTTGCTGGACAGTGATGGGTTGGATGAGATCTATCATGTAATCAAGTTAGTTTTGGTAGGGTTTGATCCCTAGTATCCACTATGTTCTGAGATTGATGTTGCTATGACTTTGCTATGCTTAATGCTTGTCACTAGGGCCCGAGTGCCATGATTTCAGATCTGAACCTATTATGTTTTCATGAATATATGTGAGTTCTTGATCCTATCTTGCAAGTCTATAGTCACCTACTATGTGTTATGATCCGGCAACCCCGAAGTGACAATAATCGGGACCACTCCCGGTGATGACCATAGTTTGAGGAGTTCATGTATTCACTATGTGTTAATGCTTTGGTCCGGTACTCTATTAAAAGGAGGCCTTAATATCCCTTAGTTTCCATTAGGACCCCGCTGCCACGGGAGGGTAGGACAAAATATGTCATGCAAGTTCTTTTCCATAAGCATGTATGACTATATTCGGAATACATGCCTACATTACATTGATGAATTGGAGTTAGTTCTGTGTCACCCTATGTTATGACTGTTACATGATGAACCGCATCCGGCATAATTCTCCATCACCGATCCAATGCCTACGAGCTTTTCACATATTGTTCTTCGCTTATTTACTATTCCGTTGCTACTGTTACAATCACTACAAAACCCAAAAATATTACTTTTGCTATCGTTACCATTACTTCCATACTACTTTGCTACTAAATACTTTGCTGCAGATACTAAGTTATCCAGGTGTGGTTGAATTGACAACTCAACTGCTAATACTTGAGAATATTCTTTGGCTCCCCTTGTGTCGAATCAATAAATTCGGGTTGAATACTCTACCCTCGAAAACTGTTGCGATCCCCTATGCTTGTGGGTTATCAAGACTATTTTCTGGCGCTGTTGCCGGGGAGCATAGCTCTATTCTTTGAGTCACTTGGGATTTATATCTACTGGGCACTATGAAGAACTTGAAAGACGAGAAAACAAAAATTTATCCCTCAACTACGAGGGGAGGTAAGGAACTGCCATCTAGCTCTGCACTTGATTCACCTTCTGTTTTGAGTAAGCTTGCGACACCTAAACCTGCTTCTGCTATTCATTCTGATATGTCGCATGTTATTGATGATGCCACTTCTGCTATGCATGATACTCATGATGAAACTACTTCTATGCTTGATACTACTGTGCCACTTGGTGAATTTCTTGATGAACAACTTGCTAGGGCTAGAGAGAATGAAATTATTGAAACTCATAATATTGAAGATAGTGATGATGAAGACTCTCCCCCTAATAAATATGAATTGCCTGTTGTGCCTGAGGGTTATGTTCTGGATGAAGAATCTGCTAGAGCCATTCTTGCTTGCAATGATAGAAGTGATCTTAAGAAATTATTAGCTAAATGGAAGCAGCAATCTCTTAATGCTAGAATGAAACCTGACCCTGCTTTTGCTACTTCACCTATCTGTGTTACTGATAAGGATTATGAGTTCTCTGTTGATCCTAATATAATTACTTTGGTTGAATCTGATCCTTTTTATGGCTATGAATCTGAAACTGTTGTGGCACATCTTACTAAATTAAATGATATAGCCACCCTGTTCACTAATGATGAGAGAACCCGCTACCTTTATATCCTTAGAATGTTTCTGTTCTCATTAAAGGGTGATGCGAAGATATGGCTTAATTCTCTTGATCCTGGTTGTGTGCGTTGTCCCCAGGATATGATTTATTACTTCTCTGCTAAATATTTCCCTGCTCATAAGAAACAAGCTGCTTTAAGGGACATATATAATTTTGTGCAAATTGATGAAGAGAGTCTCCCACAAGCTTGGGGGAGGCTTCTCCAATTACTTAATGCTTTGCCTGATCATCCTCTTAAGAAAAATGAAATACTTGATATCTTTTATAACGGACTAACCGATGCTTCCAGAGATTACCTGGATAGTTGTGCTGGTTCTGTTTTCAGGGAAAGAACACCGGATGAAGCTGAAATTTTATTGAATAATATGTTGACTAATGAAAATAATTGGACACTTACTGAGCCAATTCCTGAGCCTATTCCTAAACCAACTCCGAAGAAGAGAGGTGTTCTATTTCTCAGTCCTGAAGATATGCAAGAGGCAAAGAAATCTATGAAAGAAAAGGGAATTAAAGGTGAAGATGTTAAGAATTTACCTCCTATTGAAGAAATACATGGTCTTAATTTACCGCCTGTTGAAGAAACATATGATCTTAATCCATCACTTATTGAAGAAACTCATGGTCTTGATAACCCGACACAGGTAGTAAAGGTAAATTCTCTCTATAGATTTGATGAAGGTGATATTCCTCACTATAAGTCTGCTAGACAATGCTTAGAAGAGTTTGATAATTTTATTGTCAAAGAAGAAAACTTCAATGCTTATTTTGGTAGACAATTGAAATACAATTCCGATACGCTTGAACACTTGGGCGATTATATGTCTAGAGTTAAAGGTGAAACTCATTACTAAACATGCTTCTATGGTTACCACTCAAGTAGAACAAGTACTTAAAGCTCAAAATGATTTGCTCAATGAATTAAATAGTAAAAATAATGACTATGCTGTTAGAGTGGCTACTAGAACTGGTAAAATGACTCAGGAACCTCTGTATCCTGAAGGCCACCCTAAGAGAATTGAGCAAGATTCTCAGAGAAATAATATTGATGCACCTAGTCCTTCTAAAAAGAAGAAAAATAAAAATGATAGGACTTTGCATGCTTCCAGTGAACCTATTGCTGAAACAACTGAGAATCCAAATGATATTTCTATTTCTGATGCTGAAACACAATCTGGAAATGAACATGAACCAAGTGAAAATGTTAATGATAATGTTCATGATGATGCTCAACCTAGTAATGATAATGATGTAGAAATTGAACCTGCTGTTGATCTTGATAACCCACAATCAAAGAATCGATGTTATGATAAGAGAGACTTTGTTGCTAGGAAACATGGTAAAGAAAGAGAACCTTGGGTTCAGAAACCCATGCCTTTTCCTCCCAAACCATCCAAGAAAAAGGATGATGAGGATTTTGGGCGCTTTGCTGAAATGATTAGACCTATCTTTTTGCGTATGCGTTTGACTGATATGCTCAAAATAAATCCTTATGCTAAGTATATGAAAGAAATTGTCACTAATAAAAGAAAGATACCGGAAGCAGAAATTTCCACCATGCTTGCTAATTATACTTTTAAGGGTGGAATACCTAAGAAACTTGGAGATCCAGGAGTACCCACTATACCGTGCTCCATTAAAAGAAACTATGTTAAAACTTCTTTATGTGATCTTGGAGCCGGTGTTAGTGTTATGCCTCTCTCTTTATATCGTAGACTTGATTTGAATAAGTTCACACCTACTAAAATATCTTTACAAATGGCTGATAAATCAACTGCTATACCTGTCGGTATTTGTGAGGATGTGGCTGTTGTGGTTGCAAATGTTACTATTTTAACGGACTTTGTTATTCTTGATATTCCCGAGGATGATAGTATGTCTATTATTCTTGGAAGACCTTTTTTGAATACTGCAGGGGCTGTTATTGATTGCAACAAAGGCAATGTCACTTTTCATGTTAATGGTAATGAGCATACGGTACACTTTCCGAGGAAACAACCTCAAGTCCACAGTATCAATTCTATTGGAAAAATTCCATCGATTATTTTTGGAGGTTTTGAATTTCCTCTTACTACTGTTAAGAAGAAATATGATATTCTTATTATTGGGGATGTGCATATCCCCGTTGAGGTAACATAGTGTCATTCGAAATTTCTCCGGTTTCATGCGATTCGGAATGAGTTTGTTAACAAGACCTGATCAACCTTGTTAGTGGATTCCTTTTGATGAGCATGAGATGGATGAACTAGAAAGCACAACCTTCTGTACCCTCTCTCTACTTTCTGTTATTTAGTTGAAATAAAGTAAAAATAGTATTTTTCTGTCTGTTTTCTGATTTATCCGTCCAATATAAAATACCCCAAAAATAAAAGTTCTCCAAATGCTCTGAAAATGGAATATGATTTTTTCTGGAATATTTGAGAATATCTGGCACTGAGAACACAACAGGGGGAGCAAGCACCTGGCCACGAGGGTCCAGGGCGCGCCCACCCCCTGGGCGTGCCCCCCCTGCCTTGTGGGCCCAGGGTGGTCACCCTCCACTTATTCCTGCACCCACACACTTCTTCTTCCTCCCAAAAAAATCACTATCCAGCTCAAGCACGAGTTCTAGCTCATTTTGCTGTGATTTTCGATCTCCTTGCTCAAAGCACCTCTCACAAAACTGTTTGGGGAGATTGTTCCTTGGTATGTGACTCCTCCATTGGTCCAATTAGTTTTTGTTCTAGTGCTTTATTCATTGGAAATTTGTGCTGCCTAGGTGACCATGTTCTTGAGCTTGCATGTCAAATTTATATGGTTCCAAGTAGTTCTAATGCATGATATAGGGTCTAGGCACTTGTAGGAGTAGTTGCTATCAATTTTGTTGAGCTTGGTTCACTTTTATTTGAAGTTACTAAAAATTTAGAATTTTTCAGAAAATAATGAAGAGATTTTTGAGGGGCTCAGCGAGCCGAAGCTCGAAGGAAAAGCAAAGTTAAGAAGCACAGAGGCCCAAATATAATTTTCCTCGCACCGCGGAGGTCCGGCCGTGTGAATGGCCTTCCAATGATTTCTTGAGAGCAGCCGGGATTTATGATGATTTTTATGAATTGGCTGAGAATGCAGGCCTCACCGACTTCCTCCGCGACCAACGCGAACAGTATCTCTTACTCACCAATACTTTTGTGCAAAACTTCTACTATTATCCTAAGGAATCACCTCCTTCAGTAGAGTTTCATTTATATGATATGGTTAAGAAGATGCCACTAGATGAATTTTGCAAGGTTTGCAAAATACCTTTTGAGGGTAGTTTAGAGGAACCACATCGTAAAGATGTGGACGGGTTTATTGACACTATTACTGTAGGGGAAACCAGGAAGGTTTCCGATGCAAGAACCACTAGCATACATTTTCCTGTTTTACGCTACTTTGCCATATTTGCTAGTCATTGCTTAATTGGTCGCGAAAACTATGGAAACCTTAGTGTTCCTGATATTATCATTTTGTTCCATGGTTTATTCTGCAATAACACTGTTAGTATGGGCGGTATTATTGCCAAACGGTTAAGTCTGAACCGTACAAAGGGCCCCATCTTTGGAGGTATTTATGCTTCACGCCTTGCTGCACACTATAACATACCTATTAGGCACTATGAAAAACAAGAAAAATTGCTGCCCACTACTTATTTAGATTATAAGAGTATGGTAGCGCATGACTTTATTGTTAAGAATTGGGAAGGGGCGCTTAAATACAAATTGTTCTTTGATAAACATCACCCTGAGACTATTACCTTGCCTGCTCCCTCCTTGTTTAATTTATCTGCAGGTCCGTATCTCGTTCCGTTGGCGGCCATTCACGCCTACCGGAACCCTACACCAGCCACGGAGCCGGAACCACAATTTGAACCTCCACGACAGTCTAATTACCAGTGGGATCCGGAGATGATTTCCAACTAGTGGCAATCAGAGTCTTCTTCATCTTAGTACAACCCTGGCTACAACTATGGATATCCGCCATGCCATCCGTGGCAATAAACCAACTTAGGCCAAAAGCCTATGCTTGGGGGAGTACGTATTTCTCACCGGTATTACATTTATGTTCACACACACTCATTGGTAGATGTCGGTGCTCATACTCTTTCACTGTAATATCCATGCTAGTTTATTTTCCTTTTTCTTGCTTTCTTCTTGTGTGTTTAATAAACCTTAAGAAAAACCAAAAAAAATTAGTGTAGCTTTTAGTTAGTTTACTTTTCTTGCTGTAGTAGTAATAATTAAAAGAAAACCCAAAAATATTTCCCGTTCTTCTTTTGCTTGTTGGGAGCTTTCCCGTGTAAATAGTTTTATTTCTTTTCTTTTCTTTGGGGGTCGATAGGAGAAGACCATGATTAAATTGTTGAAGTGGCTCTTATATGCATTGTTGTTGATTTAACCAAGAGCCCATATTGCCTTGTCTTCTCCTGTTTATTGAATGGTCGCAGATTCCAGCTTAGTCCAATGCACGTGCACTCTTATTATTTTCACATCGTTCGGTCGTGCAAGTGAAAGGCAATTATGACGATATATGATGGACTGATTGAGATGAGAGAAGCTGGTATGAACTCGACCTCTCTTGTTTTTGTAAATATGATTAGTTCATCGTTCCTGATTCAGCCTATTATGAATAAACATGTTTACAATGACAATTAGAGATCATAGTTGCTTATGCCATGCTTGATTAGCTATGAGTTATAATGGTTTACCTTGCGTGCCAACATGCTATTAAAATGGTTGTGATGTGGTATAGTGGGGTGGTATCCTCCTTTGAATGATTTAAGTGACTTGACTTGGCACATGTTCACACATGTAGTTGAAACAAATCAACATAGCCTTCACGATATTTATGTTCATGGTGGATTATATCCTACTCATGCTTGCACTCAATGTTTATTAATTTTAATGCATGTTCATGACTGTTGTCGCTCTCTAGTTGGTCGCTTCCCAGTCTTTTGCTAGCCTTCACTTGTACTAAGCGGGAATACTGCTTGTGCATCCAACCCCTTAAACCCCAAAGTTATTCCATATGAGTCCACTATACCTTCCTATATGCGGTATCTACCTGCCGTTCCAAGTAAATTTGTATGTGCCAAACTCTAAACCTTCAAATGAAATTCTGTTTTGTATGCTCGAATAGCTCATGTATCGACTAGGCCTGTCCGTATCTTCCATGCTAGGCGGGTTATTCTCAAGAGGAGTGGACTCCGCTCCTCACTCACGAGAAAACGGCTGGTCACCGGGATGCCCAGTCCCATGCTTTATGCAAATCAAATCAAAATAATTGCAAACAAAACTCCCCCTGGGACTATTGCTTGTTGGAGGCACTTGTTGTTTCGAGCAAGCCATGGATTGATGCTTGTTGGTGGAGGGGGAGTATAAACTTTACCATTCTGTTTGGGAACCTCCTATAATGTGTGTAGCATGGAAGATATCGCCATCTCTTGGTTGTTATGTTGACAATGAAAGTATGCTGCTCAAAATATTATTTATCTCTGCTTTAAAATCGAGCTCTGGCACCTCTACAAATCCCTGCTTCCCTCTGCGAAGGGCCTATCTATTTACTTTTATGTCGAGTCATCACCCTCTTATTAAAAAGCACCATCTGGAGAGCACTTCTGCCATTTGCATCCATTACTATTAATTTATATGGGTATGACTGGATCTCTTTTACCATGAATTACAATGTCTAGTCAGTCCTTGATCTTTAAAGGTGCTCTGCATTTATGTTTTGCGGTCTCAGAAAGGGCTAGCGAGATACCATCTTGTTATATCATATCATGATTGTTTTGAGAAAGTGTTGTTATCCGAGATTTATTATTATTGCTCGCTAGTTGATTATGCCATTGATATGAGTAAACATGAGACCTAAGAGTTATTGTGAATGTGGTTAGTCATAATCTTTTCTGAAAACTTGAATGCTGGCTTTACATATTTACAACAACAAGAGCAAACATAGTTCGTAAAAGTTTTTCTTCATCACTTTCAGTTTATCAACTGAATTGCTTGAGGACAAGCAAATGTTTAAGCTTGGGGGAGTTGATACGTCTCTGTCGTATCTACTTTTTCAAACACTTTTGCCCTTGGTTTGGACTCTAACTTGCATGATTTGAATGAAACTAATCCGGACTGACGCTGTTTTCAGCAGACTTTCCATGGTGTTATTTATGTGCAGAAACAAAAGTTCTTGGAATGACCTGAAACTCCACGGAACATATTTTTGGAAAATATTAAAAATACTGGAAGAAGAATCCACGTCAGAGGGCCCACACCCTGTCCATGAGGGTGGGGGCGCGCCTGCCCCCCTGCCTCGTGGGCCCCCTGACGCTCACCGACCTCAATTCCAACTCCATATATTCACTTTCGGGGAGAAAAAAATCAGAGAGAAGGATTCATCGCGTTTTACGACACGGAGCCGCCGCCAAGCCCTAAAACCTCTCGGGAGGGCTGATGTGGAGTCCGTTCGGGGCTCCGGAGAGGGGAATCCGTTGCCGTCGTCATCATCAAACTTCCTCCATCACCAATTTGATGATGCTCACCGCCGTGCGTGAGTAATTCCATCGTAGGCTTGGTGGACGGTGATGGGTTGGATGAGATCTATCATGCAATCGAGTTAGTTTTGTTAGGGTTTGATCCCTATTATCCACTATGTTCTGAGGTTGATGTTGCTATGACTTTGCTATGCTTAATGCTTGTCACTAGGGCCCGAGTGCCATGATTTCAGATCTGAACCTATTATGTTTTCATGAATATATGTGAGCTCTTGACCCTATCTTGCAAGTCTATAGTCACCTCCTATGTGTTATGATCCGGCAACCCCGAAGTGACAATAATCGGGACCACTCCCAGTGATGACCATAGTTTGAGGAGTTCATGTATTCACTATGTGTTAATGCTTTGGTCCGGTACTCTGTTAAAAGGAGGCCTTAATATCCCTTAGTTTCCATTAGGACCCCGTTGCCACGGGAGGGTAGGATAAAAGATGTCATGCAAGTTCTTTTCCATAAGCACGTATGACTATATTCGGAATAGATGCCTACATTACATTGATGAATTGGAGTTAGTTCTGTGTCACCCTATGTTATGACTGTTACATGATGAACCGCATCCGGCATAATTCTCCATCACCAATCCAATGCCTACGAGCTTTTCACATATTGTTCTTCGCTTATTTACTATTCCGTTGCTACTGTTACAATCACTACAAAACCCAAAAGTATTACTTTTGCTATCGTTACCGTTACTTCCATACTACTTTGCTACTAAATACTTTGCTGCAGATACTAAGTTATCCAGGTGTGGTTGAATTGACAAATCAACTGCTAATACTTGAGAATATTCTTTGGCTCCCCTTGTGTCGAATCAATAAATTTGGGTTGAATACTCTACCCTCGAAAACTGTTGCGATCCCCTATACTTGTGGGTTATCAGCGCCCCCTTTCTTCCTCCTTCTCGAGCTCTCGCCTTCGCTTGCCGCCGCTGTGCCTTCGCTATCCTCCACCCCTTGCTTTTCGCAGCCACCATGGCTCCCAAATCCACCAAGGGCAAGGGAGTGGCCAAAGATGCCAGGGCGACGGAGTCGCCGGAGAGTGCGTTGGTGGCGCAGCGGACGCAGCTCGCCTACTTCCCCTTGACGGTCGACGTATTCGAGCTCCGGGACTGCTTCAAGCCCCTGTGGGGGTGCAAGATGGGGTAGAGACGACGGGGCATCCAGCCATGCGCGTCATCCCCGCCAATTGCGCCGAGGCCGCCCCAAATCGGTATCCATTCTTTGTCGACTACTTCTCCTGCGGGCTCTGTCCCCCCTTCTCCGATTTCTTCAATGATGTCATGCACACCTACCGCTTCCACCTTTTGGATTTTACTCCGAATGCCGTGGCATGCATGGCTCTTTTCGCGCACCTCTGCGAGGGCTTCTCCTGGGTGCATCCCAACACGGCGCTCTTCCGCCACTACTTCTTCCCTCGGATCCAACCGGGGGGCGCCATTTCCGGTTGTGTCGCCTGGATCCCACGGTCCAAGGGGGCATACCCGGAGGGCGCTATGAAGGAGAGGTGGGAAGAATGGCGGGGCCGGTGGTGCTGGATTGAAGAGAAGGACCCGCCGAACTTTTGCCAGGTCCGCGACGCGCCGTCGGTTCGCCGGGGCGACTGGAGCGACGTTGACGCCGACGATGCGAAGCTCACGGCCGCCACCATCAGGATCCTTCGCCTTACCGAGGCCGGGCTCACCCTTGAGATGACCGGGGCGGATTTCATCCGCCGCCGAATCGCTCCGCTGCATAACAATGGGAGGCCAGCCTGGCTCTTCATGAACGCCACCTACATCATGAGGCTCCGCCCCGGCCTCGACCACAACCTCACGGTGATGAGGCACGCCCATCTCTGCCAATGGCTCTTCCAGCTCGACGTGAACCGCGACAGCGAGGTCGAGCAGACCGGCAAGGCCGCGAGGGCCGCCGCGAAGGCCGGCAAGGTCGCCAAGGGGCCCTTGTTCAAGTTGCCGGCAGGAGTGGTCCCGCTGAGCAACAACTCGCGCTGGACCGACATCATCGCCATGATGCCGGACTTCAACGTGCATGGCCTTGACCCGAGCTGGGTCGAGCCGGAGGAAATTCAAGTGCAGGAGTTCTTCGACACCTTGCATGAGGGGTACGTCACCGCCGAGCCGCGGCTTGTCCAAGACACCCAGGCGGAGCTGGACTACATCGCCGCCAGGGCGATGGAGGCGAAGCTTGCCGAGGAGGCCGGCAGCGCTGGTGGCGTGGAGGACAAGGCCGCGGCAGAAGCGGAGGAGAAGGAGCTCGCCCAGTGGGCGGAGGCCGCCTGGGGAGGCCAGCAGCGCCGACACCGGGGCTCCTCTCATCGAGGAGGTGGTCGACGAGTCGTTGCAGGAGGAGGCTGGGGCTTTCGATCCTCCGGTCACGGGGAGAGGGCGGGTCCTGCGGCGGGCCACCTCTGGCGAGCTAGTCCGGCCCGGCAGGGCCGTTCAACCGCGGCAAGACCAGGAGGGATCCGGGCGCCAGACAAGGGCCGCGGCGGCGAAGAAGTTGGTGAAGGCCGCGGTGGCGAAGAAGAGGGCGACCGCCTCTTCTTCGTCCGAACGCCCTCGGACTCCATCAGTTTCCCCTCCTCCGGCAAACGACGACGAAGGGGTCACCTTCGACTTCGGGTCCCTCAGCCCAAGGAGGAAGAGGAAAGCAGCAGAGGAGGAGGTGGAGGACGAGTAAGTATTGTTCCTTTCTATCATCTCCACCCCCTCAGACCGTGCCACTTATCTTGATTTGTGTTCCTCTTTGCAGGGACGCGGAGACGCTGGCCCAGAGGGTGAAGAGGGCCAAGGCTTCGGCAGGCGGCCAGCCCCCGGCAGGCGCTGCTGGCGCACCGCTGGTGGTGTTGAGCAGTCCAGACAGCAGCCCCCAGCATAAGTCCATCACTCGCCCCTCGTTAACGTGTGTTGGGGGAACGGGCCCCTTGGTGCTAACCTTGCCGCGATTGCAAGAGGGGGACAGCAGCAGGAGGAGCCACAAAGGGCTACCCCCAACACGCCGCCCCCATCGACCACGCCGCCCCGAGGGGCGTCCCCGGCAAGGGCGCCAAGCACCGAGCCCATGCACACGGAGGAGGAGGCGAACTCGGGCGCTGGTGGCTTTGCCTCAGCGCCAAACATTGGCGGGGAGGGGACCTCTGCTTCCCAGACCGGCATGGGTAAGCCACTTGCCTTCCGTCCCCGTTCTTCTTTTTTTGTTCTTTCTGAATCTTGATCTTGGCCTCGCCTCATCCCCTTCTCGGTATCTAGATTTCCCCTCGGTGGACCCAGAGGACGTCGACACCGTCATCGAGGATGTCGCCAAGGACGCGGCGGCGGAGGCCGAGAAGATTGCTGCCGAGGAGACCGCCAAGGGCGCTGCTGAGGACGCCGCCAAGGGGCCTGCCGGGGAGCCCGGCAGGGGACCTGCCGGGGAGGCTGGCAAGGCCACCGCCGAGGAGGAGGTGGGTATCTGAGGGTGAGCGACGACCTTTTCGTCCACCTTCCAGGGGTGTCCAGCTCCAGGGCGCCCATCGGGGGAGAGGTGTTCGACGAAGAAGTGCTTGCCGCCGCCGGGCTCAAGGTCGTCGACGAGCCGAGTGTTGATGGTGACGGCTCTCAGGAGGAGCGGCTTCTCCAGGCCATGGGCGCCAATTTTCGGAAGCTCCAGACGCTCCACCGCGTCCGCCTGGACAAGGCCAAGTCCAGGATGGCAACGGTGGACAAGGCGGAGGCGGACCTCAAGGTGCGCGTCGCCGAGGCGCAGACTTGGTTCCGCAAGCTAGCAAAGAGCTGAAGGCCGCCCAGGGCGAGCTGGCCAATCATGACTTGGAGCTCACCATGAAGCTGGCCGACATCGAGAAGGCCCAGGAGACGGCGGAGAGCTTGGCCGCCGCAGCCGAGGCCGCTCGGACCCAGCACCAGGCCGCGCTGAACTCCCAGGAGGAAGACCTCGCCAAACGCGAGGTGGACCTTGATGCCAAACTCCGCGCCAAGGACGAGGAAGTGGAGAAACTCGTCGTGCAGCGGACCCAAGAGCTGGAGTAGAGGCACAGGGAGGCACTCAATTCCCAGGCTCTGGTTCACGCCAGCAAGGTGAAGGAGCTGGAGGTGGAGCGGGACGAGCTGAAGGGGCAGGCCCTGAAGCTGTCCAAGGAGAGGGACACGCTCAACGGCGCCCTGACGGAGGTGCAGGGCGCGGCCGTCAGCAGGGCCGGGGAGCTCTCTGAAGCCACCAACTCCATCAAAGACCTGAAGCTGAAGCTGGAGGGCCTCGAGGAGATGCTCTCAGAGGCCAAGGCTCGGGAGGAGACCCTGGCCAAGGATCTGGAGGCCGAGAAGTTGCAGCGGAAGAACGAAGCCGCCAGCCACAAGGATTTTGTGGAGGGCGAGAATCGCTGGATCAGCCGCCTCGAGGATGTCGCCAGCAGGATCACCACGCAGCTGGCTACCATGGGGATGCCAAATGTGAGGTACGCCCCAGAGCGCAGCGGGACTACCAACGCCAAGCTGACCCTATTCTTTGAGGGTGTCCTCGGGGCCCTGGATCAGCTCCACACCAACCAGGAGGCCTCTTTGGCCGATGAGTCCCGAAGGCTCTGCCGGGGTGCCATGACCAAGGTCCTCGCCAAGGTGGCGCACTGGAATCCTGACCTCGACTTTGAAGCTGCGCTGGAGAGCCTGCCGGAGGATGCGGACATCGCGGCGCTCAAGGAGCGTATCAAGCCCATCATCAGACGCATCAACGGAATCCACAGGGTGGAGGGCCAGCACCGGGATTAGGCACCCCATTTCTTTCCGTTGCTGCAGGTTCACAACCAAGACAATTTTTATCCTTAGTTAGAACTGCCGTAACAAGTGATGTAATATGACTCTGCAGTACTTTTGATACAATGCATGTTATTTTCCAGTTCGATTTTCCTTTGTATGTCCACCCTACGTTAATCGGGTAGGCTTGCCGGCGCGTAAACCCAGGGCGGCGTCTTGAGGACGGATCCCCATTGGCCTGCCGGGTGTGCTTGCTGCCGGGCGAACCACCTTACCGCCCTTAACGCGGCCGCCCGAACTATCGAGCTTGACTCGAGTCAGAATCGAGAGCGTTGCCAATTATGGAAGGCTACCCTACCACTCTCGACGCGGCCGCTTGAGCTGTTGAGTGGACTCGAAACAGAACAAGGGCGCTGCCAATTGCGGGGGCTCCCTTTGCGTGCAGGTTTTCCATACAAAGAACAAGATCTCTGAGGGGAATAACCTTATACAAAAAGGAAATATTTAAAGTTCGACATGACATAGCTCTCCTGTCGCCGCATGGGCGCCCTTCGTGCCTACAGGCAGTGCCGCTCTCTTGTCCGCCTTCTTCTCCGGAAGCTGTGGCCATGAGAAACTGCTAAGCCGGCTGCTAGACCAGATTCTCACAACTGCGCCCCCTACCTAGCGCGCCAAAGATGTCGGTGGAAAACGACACCTATGGGATCACAAGAATCCCTACTACGGTTGGCGGGCACGGGGTCGTGAGGAGAGCAGGTCTAACAGGAAGCACATGATCGTTTACCCAGGTTCGGGCCGCGAGGATGCGTAAAACCCTAGTCCTGCTTTGGTGGATGTATTGAGTGTTCTTGAGCTTCTGAACTAGCTACGGTGGCTGTGTAGTTCCAAAAAGCCGAATCCCCCTCCTGGTCGCCTCGGGCCTCCTTTTATAGGGAAAAAGGGGTTGCCACAGTGGCACACAAGAGGTGCAAAGGTCTACAGTGCGCGAGCTTATCGCACGTATTACATGACAAGATGCATTTAATGCGTCACTTAGGTGTCCCATAGCTTTATCGGGGACGGGAATGAGGCCCGTCCCGTCCGTTGCCGCCTCGCCTTGCTTCGACACGCACCCAGGCCAGTGATGCATGCGGCGCCATGTAGGCAGGCAGGCAGCTGAGGTGGCGCGGTGGTAGGGTCTTCACGAAGATCTGCATGCCACCACGTAGGTGCTTGCTGAGTAGGCGTAGAGGCCGCCCGTTGCCACGCAGGTGCCTGCCCAGCTGGTTGAGCTAGTAGCTGCTTGGGACGGCGGTGGAGTCTTGGTCGGTGCGGGCCTGGCTGTGGCCCCGCTGACGCCCTCGGCAAGGTCCTTGCCGGGGGCCCGGCAAGGGTCTTGCCGTGGCGTTGTAGTCGTCCCCGGCAAGGCGCTTGCCGGGGTCTTGTGGATCTCCTCGGCAAGGATCCCGCCGAGGGTCGCCGTCTTCTGGTTCTCATCTGATCTCACATATCTATGGTCTTGACAAAGATCTGCATGCCACCACGGAGGTGCCTCCCGAGCCCTAGTTCCAATGTTGTTGGTTGGGTTGGAACCCGTGGGCTCAAAGGTGGCTCACTCTGTTGGTGTTGGGCGTGCCGCCCCGGCAAGGCCCTTGCCGGGGCTGCCGAGGCTGCCCCAGCAAGGATCTTGCTGGGGGAGCCTACTCCGCCCTTCTGTCCTTTGTGTTCTTGGTCTTGGCGTTGCCTTGGCCATCTTGTGCTTCGGCTTCTCTCCGGCTTCCCTCCTTTGCCCTGCTAAGAGTGGCCGTGGCGCGTGGCTCCGACCGCCCGTGCACAAGTAAAGGGATACAAAGGAGTGCCCCTACTTTTGTACACTGACATACATACATTGTAAGATAGACAGGTGCAATGGATAGTAGGGAAGAAAACAGGGCATGAAATAATTCACATTTATGTTGTCTAACCAAACAGGATAGCATGACATAATTTCAGATATATATGATGGCTAATTAAACATGATAGCATGACACAATTTCATATATATGATGGCTAACTAAACATGATAGAATGACATACTTCAAAATATGATGACTATGTAAACAGGATGACATGATATAACTATATGATGTGCCTATTAAAGTGGTTGGCATGCCATAATTCACAAACATGCCATCGATGGAAACATGATGGCACGATATAATTCACAGATAGAATAACATAATTCAAAATATGATGATTATGTAAACAGGATGAGATGATATAACTATATTACGTCTTTAGAAAATGGATTGGCATGCCATAATTCAGATACATGCTGTCTATGTAAACATCATGGCATGATATAATTCAAATATATGATTTGTATACTAAGCAAGTGAGCAGAGGGCAATCACATATATGATGTGTCAACTAAGGAGATGGCATTCAATATTATGTATATGATGTAAAAACTAATCATTGCAAGACAACATATGCATGATATGAGTAATATAACCTTGCCAAGTTTGAGCATACACCTCAGGGGGGAAATAGGACTGGTCATCTGCCTCTGAATCCTCCTCTGAGGAGGTATCTGTAACCAGCAAGATATATGCTTCAGCAGGTAGCATTGTTTGCTGTGAAGACCTTGTTTTCACCCCAGATTTCTCCATCACCAATTTAAATGGCTGATGCACAAGAAGAGCAGTTGAATATACAAACATTGTCGACAAATGGAATGAGCAATACAAAAAAGGACGTTATGATTGTCGGTGGAAACGACACCTATGGAATCACTGGGATCCCTTCTACGGTTGGCAGGCGCGGGGTTGTGCAAAGAGCGGGTCTAGTAGTCAGCACAAGGATCGTTTACCCAGGTTCGGGCCGCGAAGATGCGTAATACCCTAGTCCTGCTTTGATGTATATTTGAGTGTTCTTGAGATCTTGAACTAGCTACGGTGCGTGCGTAGTCCCAAAAGATCCGAATCCTTCTCCAGTACGCCTCGGGCCTCCTTTCATAGACAAAAGGGGTTGCCACAGCGGCACACATGAGGTGGAAAGGTATACAGTGTACAAGCTTATCACCTGTCATTACGGGACAAGGCGCATTAAATGCGCCCCTTAGGTGTCCCGTTGCTTTATTGGGGATGGCAACAAGGCCTGTCCCATCCGTCGCCGCTCCGCCTCGCTCCGACACGCGTCCAGGCCAACGAGGCATGCATCGCCATGTAGGCTGGTAGGCTGCTGAGATGGCGTGGTGGTAGGGTCTTCACGAAGATCTGCATGCCACCACGCAGGTTCTTGCTGAGTTGGCCTGGAAGCCACACGTTGCCACGCAGGTGCCTGCCTAACTGTTTGGGTTGGCAGCTATATGGGAACAGCGGTGGAGTTTTGGCAGACGTGGGTCTGGCTATGGCCCCGTAGGTGTCCTCGGCAAGGGTCTTGCTGGGGCATCACGGTCGTCCCCGGCAAGGATCTTGCCGAGGGTCTCGTGGATTTCCTCGATAAGAATCTTGTCGAGGATCGTCGTCTTCTGGTCCTCTGAAAGTGCGTTATATCGACTAGAGGGGGGTGAATAGGCGATTTTTATGAATTCTTCACCGAGGAATTTGCCAGTGAGGAAATTCCTTAGTGAAGAACTACTTGCAGCGGAATAAGTACTCAAAAGTATGCATAGCAGAACACAAGCATGGTCATCATGATGAAATGAAGACAAGCACAGAGTACAGAAGCGTAAACACAGGGTAGCACAGGATGAAGACAAACAGACTAAAGAAATTGAACTGAGGAAATTGAGAAAGTCTTCAGTCAAAGTCTTCAAACACAGATATGAAGAAATGAAAGAGTTGAGGAAATAGAACCAGTAGGCTTGGTGAAGACAATGATTTGGTAGACCAGTTCCAACTGCTATCTCAGTTGTACGTCTGGTTGGAGTGGCTAGGTATTTAAACCTGAGGACACACAGTCCTCACTGTATTCTCCTTGAGCTAAGGTCACACAGACCTCGTCCAATCACTCGTGGTAAGTCTTCAGGTGACTTCCGAACCTTCACAAACTTGGTCACTCGGCGATCCACAATTTCCTCCTGGATGCTCTAGACCATGACGCCTAACCGTCTGGAAGAAGCACAGTCTTCAAAGGTAACAAGCGTCGGATCCACACAGGATCAATCTTTTCAGTGATGCTCAATCACTTTGGGGTTGTGGGTGTTTGGGTTTGGGTTTTCCTCACTTGATGATTTTCGCTCAAAGTCCTCGGAGGATGGGATGCTCTCAAATGACAAGTGTCAGTTTCTCTCGGAGCAGCCAACCAACTAGTGGTTGTAGGGGGCGGCTATTTATAGCCTAGGGAGCAGCCCGGCATGATAAGACATAAATGCCCTTAAATGATATGATCGTTAGGTGGGTAGATATTTTGGGACAGCTGGCGTATAGCACAACAACGGTCGGAAATTTGAGTATCAAATTCCTCAGGGCTATCATGTTCCTCACTGTGTAGGCAATCCGCACTGGCGAATTCCTAACTCCTCAGTCAGAACAAATTCCTCAGAGACCAGAAGAACTTCGTCTCCGTCACTGAAGAATATGACTGAACTGTATGAGATTTCCAATGGCTTCACTCGAAGGGATTGGTAGGTGTAGGATTTTGAGTTGAGCATCACATGGAAATTTTTCCTTAGTATTTCCTCGACCCCTTTAACAGTATGGTGTTTCCTATGACTCAAGAAAGAGAAAATGAAATTACGTAAACAAAAGTCTTCATGCTTCATGTTCCTCAAATGAATACCAAGTCTTCAAGGTCACACCAATTTCTTCACTTTCAAAGTCTTCAGAAAGTCTTCAGAAATCCAAAGTCTTCAGTCGAAACACTTCATTTTTAGGGGTCAACTTTCTCTGTAAATATCAAACTCCTCATAGACTTATAGACCTGTGTACACTCATAAACACATTAGTCCCTTAACCTATAAGTCTTCAATACACCAAAATCACTAAGGGGCACTAGATGCACTTACAATCTCCCCCTTTTTGGTGATTGATAACAATATAGGTTAAGTTTTCAATGGGGATAAACATATGAAGTGTAAATACTGATATTGAGGAATTTGATTGCAAGATATAGAAGAACTCCCCCTGAAGATGTGCATAGTGAGGAATTTGCTTTTGAAGCAATGCACACTTGAAGAGTTGAATCATGGAGATCTCCCCCTATATCTTGTAATTCATACACGCATTTGACATAATATATGAAGAATTTGAAATGCATGATGAAATATGGTGACTGATGTAATTCAGCATGCGTGCAATGACATTAACGAGGAATAAGCATGCAGAAGAAACAGCAAAAGTATCAGGCCACCATAGAGTTTAAGTTTACAACTCGATCCAACAAAGTCATTAGAAGAACGAGAGTTGTAACTTCGGAAAAAAATGCCCATATAATAGATCCGCTTGAAGACTAACTCAAATTTCTCCCCCTTTGTCATCGAATGACCAAAAGGTTCGAAAATGAGGACTAACGCCCCTGAAGAATATCAAGTTAATGAAGGAGCGTCAGCGTTGTCGGGGTCGTTTGTTGTAGTATGGCCTGCCGCAGTTTTGTCCAAGTCCTCATGTTCATCAGTGTCACGTGATGAAGAATAGGAACTGGCCACCAAGGAAGGAACTTTGACCTTCTTGTACTTCTTCGGAGGAGGTACAGCCCAGTCAAGATCTTCCTTGAGACCCATTTTCTTCAGATCTTCACCATATATGTGCGACAGAACAGCCCAGGTGCGGTTGAGGGTTTCATGAAGGTAGTAGTGGTTTTTCTTCACTGCATTGTGGGTAGTAGTCATGTTGTAAAGAATTGAACCAAACTGACGTTTGACCCATTTATGATTGCGATCAACCTTCTGGTGAAGACTGAGGAGAAGCTCATGGTCAGTCATCACCCTGGGTGCTGTGCCTTGAGGATTTTGCTTGGGTGCGTTGGCGGCAGAGTAATGGGTGGCAGAGTCATCATTGTTGGAGTAGGATGCAGCCTTGCGAAATTGACCATCCAATGGACGAATGCCTTCATCAATTACAGCCGTAGCCTTGCCCTTTTCATTAGCTGGGGAAAATGTCCATTTGAGGACTTCAATCGGGGGCAAGTAGCTGCAATGGTTCAATGTATCAGCTTTGTAGTTGAGTGAAGACCTTGTTATGATGAATCTCATAATCCACGGTGCATAAGGCTTCAACTCAAATGGTGACATTGCGACATTTGCCAGAGTCCTCATGAAGAAATCATGGAAGTTGACAGGAACGCCATGAATGATATTGAAAAGCAGATTCTTCATGATGCCAACGACTTCTTCTTCATTCGAGTCGTGGCCCTTTATAGGACTCAATGTCTTCGTCATAATGCGATAGACAGTCCGAGGCACATACAACAATTCCTTCACAATGAATTTTGTTCTTGGGGCCTGACCTGGCTTCAAAGGCTTCATCAGCACTTGCATATAGTGATCGGTAAGCTCAGGTTCATTGTAGACGCAACAAGCACCTTCAAGGGGCGGACTGAGAGGCAAAGCACGAAGCAATTCAGTAGCTGGTGCTTTGTAGTGAGTGTTTTCAGACATCCAGTCCAACACCCATGAATTCACGTCTTCAGAGTTGCCGGTGATGTGCAGAGTTGCATAAAATTGAAGAATTAGCTCTTCATTCCAATCACATATGTCAGTGCAGAAATTTAACAGTCCAGCGTCGTAGAGAACACTGAGGACTGGCCCGAAGCATGGCAGAGATTCCATATCCACGTGAGGAATGTGCTCATGATCGAAGACTTTGTCTTTGTTGAACAACACTGAGGAATAGAAATTTGCATGGCTGGCAGTCCAGAAACGCCTCTTCCTTATGCGAGCAGAGTCATAAGGGTTGTAACCAGTGAAGAATATGTGCTCGCTGAAGAAATCATCAGCCTTGAATTTTTGCTTCCTTGAGAATGGATCCTTTGGCTTGGGCAGAGGAGTGTCAGTCAGTTGCATGATGACCTCAGGAATCGCAATCTCAGGTTCTTCAGGCTGAGGAATTTCTGGTTCCTCTTCAGTGGCAGCCTGGTTCTTCAAATCTTCATTTTCATTTTCTTCAGCACTAGCGGCTGGAATGTCTTCATGAGCTTCATCAGATCCCATCTGAACTGTAGTGGCTGGGGACTGAGGAATTTGCTGCAGTGGAGTGAAGAGTGGAGAATTGGGGTGCTGACTTTCCCAAAAGTCATCATTCATCACTGGTGTGGTACAGCCAATGCCCACATCTTCTTCTTCAATTTCTTCAACGCTAGCCTCTTCAGCAGTAAACTGAGGCATAAGCGAGGAAACTGTGGGGGTTGAAGGGATTTTATCCGCTTCAATTTCTTCATCCATCTGCTCTGGCGAAGCAGCAGAAGGATTTTCTTCATCAGATCCGCTAGGGATCACATATTCTTCATCAAAAGGGATGATTTCCTTTGATGGCATGGAGGAAACTGGAACAACATCAATTGGATTAGCAAATGAGCTTGTCAATTTCTTCATCTTCTTCAGTGCTGAAGAATCTGAAGGAGCTGATGCTTTCCTTTTCTTCACTGCTGCGCGCTCTGCAGCCTTGGTCTTCTTCACATCTGATGTAGATGGAAGGATTGGAGTTGGAGTAGGCGCAGGAGGAGCAGAGGAATGTGGTTGGTTTTCTTCAGGTACAACTGATGCAGTTGCCCTGACCTCTTCATTTTCTTCAGGCGCACCACTAGTGGGTGCCCTGGCAGTTTCATCAGTGGCTGGAATGCAGCCATCAGCCCTGGAACTCACATTTTCTTCAGTAGCCTGATTGTCATCAGCAGTGCTGGCATGTTCTTCAGTTGGCTGAGCAGATGCTTCAGCCTGAGGAATTTCTTGTTGCGATGGGGCTGCAACATTTGAGGTGAACATCTTTGTCAGTTTGACAAACCTGACCTTGGCTCCTTTCCAATCAGCATAGTAAGCATTGAAATCATCGTTGAGGACTTTGATTTTAGACTGGATCTTCACAAGTTCATCAGTTGTCATAGAGATAACGTTGTTCTTCAGGAATTTCTCCTTCCTGTACTGTGCTTTCTTGAGCTGCCTGGCCTTCTCAAACTTTCATTTCTCTTCTTGGATGAAGGCAGTCAGCATATGACTTTGACCATGAGTCAGCTTGAAGTCAGGCATAGGAGTGTTTGGGTCCTTGTGCCAGAGATCAATGTAATCGAGGATCAACTTTGGATCCAAAAGTAGAGGCACATTTGTGCCCTTGGCTCTAGCGGCCCTGACTTGCCTGTCTCTGATGATTTCAGCAAGTTCTTCATCATCAGCTTCGTCTTCTTCAGACGGCACTTGGAAGGCAACCTGCTTCTTGTGAGGACTTGGGCGAGAGCCTCGTCCAGCAGTGGTCTTAGTCTTCAGCAGAGAGGGTCCTGTTGAAGAATTTGGTGCAGCTGAGGAACTAGCTGAAGCTCCTGAGGCAATAGAGATGCCTGTAGTCCTTTGGCACGTGGCAAGATGCACAGGTGCTGAGGATTTTGTCGGAGTAGCTGAGGACTTTGGAGGAGCAGGAGCAGCGTGAGGAATTGGCCGTGAGGGCTTAGCTGAGGAAATTGGCCGTAAGGGCATTGAAGAAGAGGCACTTGGCTTGTGCGCAGGCTTCTTTGCCATGGATTTCTTCGGCCTTACAGAGGCCTCAGCAGCAGCAACAGTGGAATCTTCGTTGAATTTCTTCACTGCATCTTTTGCTTGTTTGGCCAACTTGGCGTGTCGCTTGGCCCATTCTTCAGGAAACTCCTCACCGCATTTGATGCTAGTGGGATCTGCTTCTTGGCCAGGTGCCAATGGTGGTCTTGAGCATGGAGGAGTAACAGCGAATTTCTTCATGTACTTTGGAGTCACATGTCTGTACTCCCTCCACTCTCTTGCCCATCTCCTCTCAATCTTTTGAATGCACACTTTGCGCTGATTTTTATCCTCCTCAGGGGGTGTGCAGTACCCAGCATAGATGTCCTCAGGGATTTCAAATGCAGTGTTGACCTCAGGCCTCTTTCCTCCTTTCTGTGGCTTCTTTCCATCAACCATTTTCTTCAGATGAGGAATTTGAACAATGGAATTCTCTGAAGAAGTATGCAACTTTTCTTCAAGGAGCGCTGCAAATGAGTTAAGTTGATGAGAACCTAGTGATTCAGCAGCGGACATGAGTACCTGTGAACAGAGTATAGTTGCGAGGAATTTGGAGAGGTCATATGCGTTCTCAGAAGGTTTTTCAAAAAGAACAAGTTTGAGGAATTTGACCAGATGAGTCTTGAAGAATTTCACTAAGCATTCTTAGTCTTAGGTTCCAGAGTTGTACAGATCAGAAATCCGCACAATTGAGGAATCTTGAAGAAAGATTATTGCTTAGAGAAACGAATCAAGAACAGATGACATGTGAGGTGTTTAGTGTGTGAAGAATTTGAAGAATAAACACCTTTTGAAGATTTTGCAGAAATCATTTGAATCAAAGAGGGCAGTAAAAGTAACTTTTAATTACCCTGAACGAAGAACATGACAAACTGTGAGGTGGAGAAGTGAAGTTCGTCTGTGCAGATCTTCCACGCCCTAACTCGCCGGAGGAAGACGGCTACGGCGGCGGCGGAGTGAAGATTTCCGCGGCTGGTGCAAGTACGACAGCGACAAGGTCGAGGCAGTGAAGCTCTTCCTCACCGGCGAAGATGAAGTAGCGGCGGCGCTAGGGTTTGAGAAGCTTGAGCTGGAGAGAGGTCGAGCGAAGTAAAGGAAGTGAGCAAGGGGAGAGGGGGTATTTATAGCCATGGTGAAAAAACGGTTCGCCCGAAGAAATTGGACGAACGTGCCCCTGACCCTTCTCATTCGCTTGACATGTGTCACCCACGTACTGAGAAGTGGAGATCGTGTTAGATCATGGGTGAATAGATAAATATTTCGTGGGGTGCGGAACGGTTTGAGCGGCAAAGCCGAAAATTTGGATAAGATAAGTTAAAAGTTCCGTTCGCAAATTCTTCAGCTGACAAGGACACAGTGAAATTTTTGAACGAGTTTCAAATAGAACGCACATGAAGAATTTGTGAATAGATTGGGTTGAGTATAGCATAGAGGGGGAAGGGTCCGATCACATTCACTTAGCAGAAATAGCAACTTGAAGAAATAACAATAAGTGAATGCTGTAGAGGACATAAACTCGTATATATATATAGCCAATGAAGAAAAATGACGGAAATAGTGAAGATTTTGCAAAGTTGAAGATTTTGAACAACTGAGGAATTTCAGAACTGAGGAAAAACTCAAATTGAAGATTTTCAACTTTTGGTGGTGGCGTGACCCACCGTATAAGAATGATGATTTCACACACCGCGTACAATTGTCGTAGGGTTCTGAGAATCAAATTCTTCCTTAATTTCTTCACACTTAGAGTGTTATTCTTCATTGATTGAGGAAACACGTTTCTTCATGTGTTGCACATCTAAGTCATCAATTTGGCATAAGTGTTATGATGAGTGTCCTTTTCAAAGAACATTCGAAGATTCTAGGATATTTAGCTCACACCGCAACTTGCTAAATCTCTTCTCATCCAAGGGCTTAGTGAAGATATCGGCGAGCTGTTCTTTAGTCTTCACATGCTCAATAGAAATGTCGCCCTTCAACACATGATCGCGAAGAAAATGATGACGAATCTGAATGTGCTTTGTCTTCGAGTGTTGAACTGGGTTGTGAGCAATCTTGATGGCACTCTCATTGTCACAGAAGAGAGGCACATTCTTCACATTGACGCCGTAGTCCTTGAGAGTTTGCTTCATCCACAACAATTGAGCACAGCAAGAGCCAGCAGCAATGTACTCAGCTTCAGCAGTAGACAGTGATACGCAGTTCTGTTTCTTCGAGGACCAACAGACCAAAGATCGTCCGAGTAAATGACATGTACCAGATGTTGACTTGCGGTCCACACGATCACCAGCATAGTCAGAGTCAGAATATCCAATGAGATCAAAAGCCGAGCCCTTGGGGTACCATAATCCAAGTGTTGGTGTGTGAGCTAGATATCGAAGAATATGTTTCACAGCCTTATGGTGTGATTCCTTCGGTGTATCTTGAAATCGGGCACACATGCAAACACTAAGCATAATATCTGGCCTAGATGCACATAAATACAATAAAGAACCAATCATGGAGCGGTATACCTTTTGATCGAAGTCAATACCATTTTCATCAGTGCACAGATGGCCATTTGTGGGCATCGGAATTTTGACGCCTTTGCAATCTTTCATGCCGAATTTCCTCAGTACATCCTTGAGGTATTGCTCCTGTGATATGAATATGCCATTGCACTGTTGACGAATTTGAAGACCTCATGAGGAATTCCTTCAAAGTATCATACCACGCCCGAGGGGCCTGCTTGAGGCCATAGAGGGCCTTATTTAGTCTGAAGACTTTGTCAGGATGCTTAGGATCTTCAAAACCTGTACGTAGCCTTGAGCTACTAGCCGTGCCTTATTCCTCACCACAAGGCCATTTTCATCTTGCTTGTTGCAGTAGATCCACTTTGTGCCAATGATATTGTGTTTGCGAGGATCTGGACGATTGACCAGTTCCCAAACGTTGTTGAGCTCGAACGATGTAATTCTTCTTGCATGGCCTGAATCCACTCAGGCTCCAGAAATGCTTCATCTACCTTAGTGGGCTCTGTGATAGAGACAAAAGCATAGTGCCCACAAAAGTTAGATAAATGTGAAGCTTTTGAGTGTGTGAGAGGACCTGGTGCTTTAATGTCATCGATGATCTTTTCAACTTGCACTTCTTTTGCAATGCGAGGATGAGTTGGTTGTCGTCGAGGAATTTGATCAGCATTTTCTTCAGCACCATTTTCTTCAGCATTTTCTTCAGGTGCATTAGCTCGATGTTCTTCATGTTCTGGAATGAATTCTTCAGCAGATTCTTTGGTAGGAATGACATCCTCAGTAGCCTTGAACTTGATAGATTCCTCAGGTGCTGGTTCATCTATCACAGAAGGTAGGTGCTCCCTTTGCGAGCCATTAGTTTCATCGAACCGCACATCTACAGTTTCAACAACCTTGTGAAGAACGTTGTTGAAGACTCTGCAGGTGTGCGAGTCCTTTCCGTAACCAAGCATAAAACCTTCATGTGCTTTCGGTGCAAATTTAGCATTGTGACGAGGATCTCTAATCCAGCATTTAGCACCGAAGACTTTGAAATAACTCACATTGGGTTTCTTGTCAGTGAGGAGTTCATAGGCAGTCTTCTTGAAGAATTTGTGAAGATATACCCTGTTGATGATGTGGCACGCAGTATAAATTGCCTCAATCCAGAAGTGACGAGGCATCTTGTACTCATCAAGCATAGTGCGAGCCATATCAACAAGAGTTCTGTTCTTGCGCTCCACGACGCCATTTTGCTGAGGAGTGTAAGGAGCAGATAACTCATGAGTAATACCAAGTTCATCAAGATAGTCATCAAGACCAGAATTCTTGAACTCAGTTCCATTGTCACTTCTGATGTGCTTGATCTTCACACCAAAGTTGGTTGAAGCCCTCGAGGAAAATCATTTGAAGACTTCCTGCACTTCATGTTTGTAAGTGACAAGTGTAACGAGAGTAATCATCAACAATAACAAAGCCATAGAGAGATGCATCATTTGTTACTGCTGAGTAATGGTTAGGACCGAAGAGATCCATATGAAGCAATTCAAATGGTCGAGTAGTGGTCATGATAGTCTTCGCTGGATGCTTAGCCTTGGTCATCTTTCCAGCTTCACAAGCTCCACACAAGTGATCTTTGAGGAATTTGACATTCTCAATACCAATGACATGCTTCTTCTTCGCAAGCGTGTGCAAATTCCTCATGCCTGCATGACCAAGTCGTCGATGCCATAGCCAGCCTTCTGAAGCTTTTGCAAGTAGGCACACGGCTGGTTGCGGTCCTGTAGAGAAATCAACAATATACAAATCTCCTCTCCTAAAGCCTTCGAAGACTTTGGAATTGTCAGCTTCCATAACCACAACACAACGATACTTGCCAAAGACAACAACCATATCAAGATCACAAAGCATTGAGACAGACATGAGGTTGTATCCTAAGGACTCGACAAGCATGACTTTGTCCATGTGTTGATCCTTTGTGATCGCAACCTTACCTAGACCCAATACCAGACTTTTGCCTTTGTCAGCGAAGATGATATGCTTTAGATGCGATGGTGATAAGGGAGCATCCATCAATAGATTCTTGTCACCAGTCATATGATTTGTACATCCACTATCGAGGACCCACTCAGTGGCTTTGGGTTGATCATCCTGCAGATGAATTAGTGCAGCTTACGAACTTCATATACTTCATCAATGAAGAATATGACATCACAATTCATCAGACCAATTTCATCAAGCAATGCAATAGTTAAAGCAGTATGAGGACGTGAGAAATGAAAGTTCATTTCTTCATGATTAGCCTGCGTCCTTTCAGGCACTTTTCAGGTCTCCAGCAAATTCTTCAGACATTAAAGTACGTCTGGAGACCTGACCCTGCATAAAAGATTAGTTCTTTTTCTTCACCACCCACATCTGAAGGGGTGGCAAAGAGTTCATCACTCCGCGAGCTCCATTAGAGAAAGGTGGCATGGAAGCCAATCCATTTTGTTTCACATAAGAGGAGTTAGGGTAAGCATATGAATAAGCACATAAATTCTTCGAGGACTTATGAACATAATGATTAGAAGAATAATGCTCATATTCATAGCCCTTGGCTCTTCCCTGCAAAACAGAGTTGTTCACAATGATGTTCATATGAGGACTTTGATCCTATTGAGGAATTTGATCCATGTGAGGAATTTGGTCCGTATGAGGACTTGGATCCATATGAAGAATTTGATCTGGGATTCCTATTCTTCACATGTGGTGTCATGAGGACATTCACCTGAAGACTTTCAAGGCACCTTTTGGGAACCCAGATTTTCTTCATAGGAGATCCATTCCTGCAGTTAGTGCCAACATATCTAGCAAATACTTCACCATTCTGATTTTTGAACAGTTGATAGTTGGAGTCAAATGACTCATCAAAAGAATGAGAAGATTCACATGTAAAGCCAGATAAATTAGATGGATCAACTGGAGGTCCCTTTGCAGCGGCCCATGAGGTTTTGGGGTACTGCTCACGCTTCCAATATGTACCATCAGCATTGAGTTTCCTCTCAAAGGCAATACCCTCTTTCCTAGGGTTCCTGTTGAGGATCTGCTTTTTAAGCACATCACAAAGAGTCTAATGCCCTTCGAGGCTTTTGTACATGTCTGTGATGTACAATTCCTTCAGCCCTGCATCGTAGTGATACTAGCAATGTCCTCAGATGAGGAATTAGTGATAGCAGAGATAGTTGAAGAATTTGTAGCATTAGAAGCATTTGAACATTCAGGTGAAGAATTAGCAGATTCACGTTCAATGCATTTCAAACATGGAGGAACAAATTCTTCCTGAGCAGCGCTGATTTGTTGAGCAAGTAATGAACCGCGCTCCTTCTGAAGATCTTCATAACTCACTCTTAGCTTCTCAAGATCTTGCTTTCTTTGAAGAAATTCATAAGAAAGCTTCTCATGATCAGACAAGAGAGTGTTATGATGACCTTGAAGGTTGTCAAACCTAGTCTGAAGTCTCTGAAGATTTTCAGTCAAGGTTTTAGTGCGATCCATTTCTTCACCCAACATATCATCACTTTTGTCTAGCATGTTTTGAACCTTTTCAAGGGCCGTTTGTTGTTTCACAGCAATCTTAGCAAGTTTAGAATAGCTGGGCTTAAGGTTTTCATTAGATTCATTTTCACTTGATTCAGAGGAGGTATGTTTGAGTACCTTGGCACCATTTGCCATGAAGCAATAGGTGGGAGCGTAGTCATCATTGCCTTCATCAGCCTTGTTGGTGAGGTCATTTTCTTCAGTGTTGAAGATAGACTTGCTGACAAATGCAATAGCGAGGGCTAGGCTTGCCACACCAGATTCGGAATCCTCAGATGCCTCCTCTTCCTCATTTTCTTCAGATTCAGCCTCAGAGTCCATTTCCTTTCCAATGAATGCCCGAGCCTTCTTGGAGCTGCTCTTCTTGTGAGATGAAGACTTTGAGGATTTTGATGATGAAGATTTTGAGGGTTTCTTCTTTTTCTTCGCATCATCAGAACTATAATCCTTGTATTTCTTCTTCTTTGATTCCTTTTCCCACTGAGGACAATCTTGAATGTAGTGTCCGGGTTTCTTGCATTTGTGACAAAGCCTCTTCTTGTAGTCACTGGGTGAGGAATCATTGCTCCTTGAGGGTCTTCCAAAGCGGCCATGTCTTGAGAACTTCTGGAATTTCTTCACGAGCAGTGCTAGATCATGGCTCAGTTCTTCAGGATCACCAAGGCTGCTGTCAGAGTCTTCATCTTCAGACTCAGAAACTGCCTTGGCCTTCAGTGCACGTGATCTGCCATAGCTCGAACCATAAAGATCTCTCTTTTCAGCAAGCTGGAACTCATGAGTATTTAGCCTCTCGAGGATATCAGCGGGATCAAGTGACTTGTAATCATCACGTTCTTGTATCATCAATGCCAGAGTATCAAATGAGGAATCAAGCGATCTCAACAATTTCTTCACCATCTCATGGTCGGTGATGTCAGTGGCACCAAGCGCTTGAAGCTCATTTGAGATGTTAGTGAGGCGATCGAAGGTTTGTTGAACATTTTCATTGTCGAGTGTTTTGAAGCGGTTGAAGAGATTGCGAAGAACATCAACTCGAGAGTCACGCTGAGTTGAGACTCCTTCATTTACTTTGGACAGCCTATCCCAGATAAGCTAAGCAGTTTCCAAAGCACTCACTCTTCCATACTGTCCTTTGCTCAGATGGCCACATATGATATTCTTCGCTTGAGAATCGAGTTGCTTGAATCTCTTCACATCGGTAGCGTTCAGTGAGGGTGAGACAGAGGGAACACCATTTTCCACAACATACCAGAGATCATTATCAATTGCCTCAAGATGCATTCACATCTTATTCTTCCAGTAGGGGTAGTCCGTCCCATCAAAGGTAGGACACCCGGCAGAGACCTTGATCATACCTGCGGTCGACATAACTAAAACTCCAGGCGGTTAAACAAAATCACATAGAACAAGGGAGTACCTTGCTCTGTACCAATTGAAAGTGCGTTATATCGACTAGAGGGTGGTGAATAGGGAATTTTTATGAATTCTTCACCGAGGAATTTGCCAGTGAGGAAATTCCTTTGTGAAGAACTACTTGCAGCGGAATAAGTACTCAAAAGTATGCATAGCAGAACACAAGCTTGGTCATCATGATGAAATAAAGACAAGCACAGAGTACAGAAGCGTAAACACAAGATAGCACAGGATGAAGACAAACAGACTGAAGAAATTGAACTGAGGAAATTGAGAAAGTCTCCAGTCAAAGTCTTCAAACACAGATATGAAGAAATGAAAGAGTTGAGGAAATAGAACCAGTAGGCTTGGTGAAGACAATGATTTGGTAGACCAGTTCCAACTGCTGTCTCAGTTGTACGTCTGGTGGGAGCGGCTAGGTATTTAAACCTGAGGACACACAGTCCTCACCGTATTCTCCTTGAAGTAAGGTCACACAGACCTCGTCCAATCACTCGTGCTAAGTCTTCAGGTGACTTCCGAACCTTCACAAACTCGGTCACTCGGCGATCCACAATTTCCTCTTGGATGCTCTAGACCATGATGCCTAACCGTTTGGAAGAAGCACAATCTTCAAAGGTAACAAGCGTCGGATCCACACAGGATCAATCTCTTCAGTGATGCTCAATCACTTTGGGTTTGTGGGTGTTTGGGTTTGTGTTTTCCTCACTTGATGATTTTTGCTCAAAGTCCTCGGAGGATGGGATGCTCTCAAATGACAAGTGTCAGTTTCTCTCGGAGCAGCCAACCAGCTAGTGGTTGTAGGGGGCGGCTATTTATAGCCTAGGGAGCAGCCCGACATGATAAGACATAAATGCCCTTAAATGATATGACCGTTAGGTGGGTAGATATTTGGGACAGCTGGCGTATAGCATAGCAACGGTCGGAAATTTGAGTATCAAATTCCTCAGGGCTATCATGTTCCTCACTGTGTAGGCAATCCGCACTGGCGAATTCCTAACTCCTCAGTCAGAACAAATTCCTCAGAGACCAGAAGAACTTCGTCTGTCACTGAAGAATATGACTGAACTGTATGAGATTTCCAATGGCTTCACTCGAAGGGATTGGTAGGTGTAGGATTTTGAGTTGAGCATCACATGGAAATTTTTCCTTAGTATTTCCTCGACCCCCTTTAATAGTACGGTGTTTCCTATGACTCAAGAAAGAGAAAATGAAACTACGTAAACAAAAGTCTTCACGCTTCATGTTCCTCAAATGAATACCAAGTCTTCAAGGTCACACCAATTTCTTCACTTTCAAAGTCTTCAAAAAGTCTTCAGAAATCCAAAGTCTTAAGTCGAAGAACTTCATTTTTAGGGGTCGACTTTCTCTGTAAATATCAAACTTCTCATAGACTTATAGACCTGTGTACACTCATAAACACATTAGTCCCTTAACCTATAAGTCTTCAATACACCAAAATCACTAAGGGGCACTAGATGCACTTACATCCTCATCTGATCTTGTGTGCTTATGATCTTCACAAAGATCTGCATGCCACCATGGAGGTGCCTCCCGAGCCTTGGTTCCAACGTGGTTGGTGGCGTTGGAACCCTTGGGCTCAAGGGTGGCGCGCTCTGCTGGCGTTGGGCAAGCTGCCCCGACAAGGCTCTTGCCGTGGCTGCGGAAGCCGCCCCGGCAAGGGTCTTGCCGGGGGAGTCCACCTCGCCCTCTTGCTCTTTGTGCCTCTGGTCTTGGAGTTGCTCTGCTCGTCTTCTGTGCCCCTGGCTGGAGCGCCGCTATAGTATTCTTGTGCTTCTGCTCCCTCCTTTTGCCCTGCTAAGTATGGCCACAGGTGCGGCTCTGACTGCCCGTGCACAAGTAGAGGGGTAAAAAGGAGAGCCCCTACTTTTGTACCCCGACAGGAGCCCCCGGGCCCGGGCCACACATAAGCACAAGGCGTTGTTGGGCCGGGCCAAGAAAGGTGCACGGGCATGCGAGGCGGAGTTTTATCACAGTAATTCCCTCGCCCTCCGCGCTTCCCCACGACCCGTGTTGAATGCGCGACGAGGAGGGTCATGCGTGACGTGGGGGTCATGCGTGGGGCGGTTCCTGCCCTCATGCGTCACATCGTGGTAAAGAGGCGGCTTGCGCCTTCCCCATAAAAAGAGGAAAACACAGGGGCGCGACTCATTTACTGAGTGGACTCGAGTTGTGGCCTTCAAGGCGCCCGTGCCCTACGATCACGGATGGAAAACGGTCGCCTCACTCGTCCCCTCAATTTCTGCTTACTTGCCACGTGCCCCCCATGCCTCAAAGATGGTAGGCGGCGGATGCGCGGGGGGGGGGGGGGGGCACGGGCCTTAAGTGACGATGCCAGAAACCGGGTCGCCGCTGATTGGAGCAGCGGGTCTGTCTCGATTCCCCGCGCCCCTGATGGCCAGATTGGTTGGGTGGGGCGGCCGAGCCCCGACGCTACCCCTTTAAGAAGGGGAGGGGGCGGCACCCCCTAATCCCTCATCATCCATCTTCTTCCACCTTGGCTCCTTTCTTTCTTCTGCTATGCCGAGAGGGCACGCCGGCACTTCGACGGTGGCGACGAGGGTCTCTACTCAACAGCGCGCCCCTCCTTCCCAAGAGCTCGTGGTGGCGGATCCGGCCACGAGAGGAAGGGGGAGGGGGCGAGGCCGAGGTCGCCGTGGCGCTCGGGGAAGAGGAGGACGGGGCGGTGCACCAGCCTCGCCTCCGTCACTGGTCCCTTTCCCAATGGAGGGCCACATCGGGGACCAGCCCCGCGAGTTCTTCATCAGGCTGCGCCGGCCAGTGCGCCGTCGTCTTCGTCTCCCTGCTCCATTCGCTCGGGAGATGGAGCTCGATCCGCCACAGACCCTGAGGTTGCATATGAGGGGCTGCGGGAAGGGCGACACGCGGGTTGATGTCGACTTTCCCGCCCCTCACGTCATGTATCTACGCCGCGGATGGAAAACCATCGCTCGTATCCATAGCCTGACGGTGGGGCTCGTTCTCTACTTCAAATTAATGGAGAAGGGCGTGCTCTCCGTCAAGGTCTTTGGGGACTTTGGGACTCGCCTAAAGTGTTGCGTGGAGAGCTCCTCCGATGACGAAGACTCCTCCTCAAGCGGAAGTGCCGAGGAGGACAGCGACGACGAGGGCGCCGAGCGGGGCAACACCGGCTCTGACCCCGACTGACCGCGCCGCCCCTTCCTCGGCCACGCGCCCTGCCGAGGGCCTTCCTCATCAAGCTCTCCATCGACGTGTTCCCCGTTGCCCTCTTTTTTCTTTCACCTGGTGCACCTGGGAGGAAAAGGGCAAGAACGGGGATCGCAGGGCACTTATCTTTTTTTAGTTTGTAAGCCTACGGGCCTTAGTAGAATTTAGACTTTGTAATCCCTTCGCTCAGGCATACATTCCATACGAATTGTACTTGTTAAGAACGTATGAATGAAAAGAAGGGTGTATGCCGGGTTTCTTTTGTGCGTGGGCGGGGGCCACACCAAGGAACGAGTCCTCATTATCTTAGGATAAACATTGTAACCTGGCAACAGTCCTTGTTGTCCTCCTGCTCTAAAGCTCGATTACACTCACGCCCATGGTGGAGGTAGGGGCAAAGCAAGATTGGGCCCTTCGCCCGTTCCCTTCCCACCACGCTGCGACCAAGTCCCGGCCCAAAGTAAGGTTTTTTTGGACATGGGAAAAAGGTAGCATGATGGTATAAGAGTGAGCGAAGTCTTGTACGTTCAAGCTTCATACGGAAGTACGGAGTGGGGAATGAAAAACTTATCTGATGTTGCAGCCCTCGGCAGCCTTGGCTTGCAGCCGTCGGACCTTTGAATCCGCATCCCCTGGCAACTTTGGCTTGCCGGGGTCGGGGCGCCGGCCTGTTCTCTTTCCTCCAAATAGCTCAGCAAAAATGTCCATGCACCCTGCGAACCTAAAAAGGATGGGAAGGAACAGAGATATGCACGCTCAACCTCTATGCTAGGGGTTAGTCGCTGCTAAGCACTATCAACCCTAACTGAGGAAGAGACTCAACCTAGTATGCATGCTAAAACTTAGGCGCCAGTGCTTCATTTATTTATGCTCAGGGTCTACGCCTGGCTTTGTACAAAGGGTTACATGCCTTGACGGCAAGGCTTGTACAAAAGGTGGTCTGCTGGGGGGCCCGGCAACCGCGCCTTATGGGTAAAACTTGCGAAGATGTTCGATGTTCCAGGAGTTGCTTACTGGAATAGCATCTTCGGTCTCCAGGCGGACTGCGCCGGGTCTGGTGACTCGTATTACCCGATAAGGGACTTCCCACTTCGGCGTCAACTTGTTGGAATTCTTGGCCGATTGAACGCGCCGAAGAACAAGGTCACCTTCCTCAAAGCTTCGGGCATGAACCTTGCGGCTATGGTAGCGGCGCAAGGCTTGCTGGTAGCGCGCTGCTCTCACAGCCGCCCGAAGACGATCTTCCTCGAGGAGCGTTGCATCATCTTGCCGCAATTGCTCTTGCTCAAACTCATCATAAGCGAGCCTCGGGGTGACCCGTACGTGAGTTCCGTGGGTAGAACTGCTTCTGCCCCGTAAACAAGGGAGAAAGGTGTCTGGCCGGTGGCTCAATTTGGTGCCGTTCTGATTGACCAAAGAACCGCCGGCAATTCATCAATCCAGCGCCATCCGCACTCGTGTAGCCTGTCAAAAGTTCTTGTCCGGAGGCCTCGCAATACTTCAGCATTCACCCTCTCAGCCTGGCCGTTGCTTCGTGGGTGTGCAACAGAAGCAAAACAGACCTTGCCGCCTAGGTCTTCGATGTACTGCATGAAGACGCGGCTCGTGAACTACGTGCCATTGTCGGTGATGACTCTATTTGGCACACCAAAATGACAGACTAGCCCCTTGAAGAATTTGACGGCTGACTGTGCTGTCACCTTTCTCACTGCCTCCACCTCCGGCCAGTTTGTGAACTTGTTGATTGCAACATACAAGTACTCAAAGCCCCCGACAGCACGGGGAAAGGGGCCTAGTATGTCGAGCCCCCAGACCGAGAATGGCTAGGAAAGAGGGATTGTTTGAAGAGCTTGAGCTGGTTGATGCAGCTTCTTTGAATGGAACTGGCATGCTTCACACTTGGTTACTAGTGTCGTTGCATCCTGGAGGGTTGTGGGCCAGAAGAAACCTTGCCGGAATGCCTTGCCGGCAAGGGCCCTCGACCCTATGTGGGAGCCACATATGCCTCCGTGTATCTCTGCCAACAGCTCCAGTCCTTCCTCCCGGGGAATGCACTTAAATTTCACACCGTTTGGTCTTTTTCTGTACAGAACGTCGTCGATGAACTGATACATGGCAGACTGACGGGCTACTTTCTCCGCTTCTTCCTGCTCCTCAGGGAGTTCCCCTGTTTGGAGGAACCGGACGGTATGCTGTGCCCATGCTAGAGTTTGGGGCTCGACGGCAAGGACCAAAGGCATTTCCTCTTCCATGGGAGCGACTGTCTCTACGGCCGGGGCTTGACGCCCTGCTGGAGTTCGTTGCCCCATGGCAGGCTCAGTGTCTACGGCAACATCCTTGCCGGCGGCTCTTGGGAGCTCAGCGGGAAAGTACTTGCCTGGGCCTGATTTCCTTCGCTTGTTCTGCTCTGTTGATGGTTCAACGGATGGTTGAGTTAACCGAAGCACAAAAGTACCTGGTTCCACAGGCAATTTGAAGGTAGCGCGTTTCGACAAGTAGTCGGCGATGCATTTCTCCACTTGGGGAACATGCTCCACTTGTATACCATCAAAACGCTCTTCCAGCTTCCTCACTTCATCTACGTAGGCCTCCATCAATGGGCTTTGATAATCTTTGTTAACTTGCTTGATGACAAGCTGCGAATCACCCTGACGATGAGCTTCTTGATTCCGAGGTCTGCCGCGATCCTGAGACCGGCAAGCAACCCCTCGTATTCAGCAGTATTGTTTGTTGACATCTCCCTGGGAAAGTGCATCTGGACCACATACTTGAGGTGCTCTCCGGTTGGTGCAATGAGCAGCACACCAGCACCGGCGCCTTGCAGCGAGAAAGCCCCGTCAAAGTACATAATCCAGTTCGACTTGTTTCCTTGCCGGGAAGAGTGGTCGCCTGGATCTCCTTGTCGGGCGTTGAGGTCCATTCTGCAATGAACTCTGCCAAGACTCTACTCTAGATTGTCAAAGTACTTTCAAACTTCAAACCAAAGCTCGACAGTTCCAAGGCCCATTCCACGATCCTCCTGGTTGCGTCTAGGTTATGCAATATCCGTTGCAACGGGAGGCGGGTGAAGACGGTGATTTCGTGTGCTTGGAATTAATGACGCAGCTTCCTCGAGGCCATAAGGAGGCCGAAGAGCATTTTCTGCACACAGGAGTACCTTGACCTAGCCCCCTGCAAGAGGGAGTTGACAAAGTACACCGGGTGCTGCATCATCTTCTTCTTCTGCACTATTTCATTTGGTTGCGTCGCTTCTGCTTCGCCAGCGCTAGACTCCGCCAGGGGCCTTGCCTTACCGGCACCAGGCCCTGCCGGGGGGAGCTCTGGTTTGCCATCCGCCAGCCCTGCCGGGGGGAGCTCTGGTTTTCCATCCACCAGCCCTGCCATTGCCACTACCTCTTCATCGACCTCCCTCTGCGCCACTAGCGCGGCGCTGACCACTTGGTTCGTTGCCGCTAGATATAGCAGCAACGGTTCTCGTGGTTTAGGCGCAACCAGTATTGGCGTAGAGGAGAGGTACTTCTTCAAATCCTGCAGGGCCGCCTCGGCCTCTGGGGTCCATTCCATTGGGCCCGCCTTCTTCAGGATTTTGAAAAAGGGAAGGGCACGCTCGACAGACTTGGAGATGAACCTGCTCATGGCGGCAACACAGCCAGTGAGCCGACGCACATCCTTGATCCGCTTAGGCACCTCAATTTGCTCAATGGCCTTGATCTTATCTGGATTTGCCTCGATCCCACGCTGTGACACAAAGAACCCGAGAAGTTTGCCGGACGGAACACCGAAGGCACACTTCTCAGGGTTCAGCTTGAGGTTGATCTTGCGCAAATTTGCAAACGTCTCTTCTAAGTCGTACGAGTGTTGCCCTGTCCTTGGTTTTGACCACTATGTCATCCATATAAGCTTCCATATTTCTATGCAGCTGAGGCTCAAAACCAATTTGGAATGCTCTTGCAAACGTCGAGCCAGCACTCTTCAACCGGAAAGGCATTCGTAAAAAACAATACATACCACATGGGGGGATGAATGCTGTCTTCTCTTCATCTTCTTTCGTCATGAAGATCTGGTGGTATCCCGAGTAAGCGTCGAGGAATGATAACAGGTCACGCCCGGCCGTGGAGTCAACAATCTGGTCGATGCGTGGTAATGGGAAAGGGTCCTTTGGACAAGCCTTATTGATGTCTGTGTAATCAATACATAGTCTCCACTTCCCATTTGCCTTGCGCACCACCACCGGATTGGCCAGCCACGTCGGATGGAGTACCCCTCTGACCAGGCCCGCCGCTTCCAACTTCTTGATTTCCTCTGTGATGAACTCTTGCCATTCCAGAGCTTGCTTCCTGACCTTCTACTTGACGGGTCGCACATGAGGACAAACAACAAGATGGTGCTCAATCACCTCCCTGGGAACGCCGGGGATGTCGGATGTTTGCCACGCAAACATATCGACATTCGCCCGCAAGAAAGTAACGAGCGCGCCTTCCTATTTGTCGTCGAGGGTGGAGCTTATGGTAAAAGCCCCTCCCGTGCCATCCTCCTTGACGGACACCTCCTTGGTCTCTGGTGGTGCAGCTCTGGATTTCTTGCTCTTGCCGGTGGAGCTCTCTGGCACGTCCTCGACGGGAGCACTACACTCCGAAGAGGTGCGCTTGCCGGAGTGGGTGCGAGAGGTCTTGCCAGTCTTCTTCCCTCCCGGGGCTTCGGCGACAGGAGCATGGGCCTTGGCAGCAGTCGTTGCAACCGCCTCCCGGTAGAGTTGGTCAGCGCCGATCAGCGCATCCTTCTTGTCGGAGGGGACGGTGATGATGGTCATCGGCCCAAGCATCTTCAGCATGTTGTAGGCGTAATGTGAGGCCGCCATGAACTTGGCTAGTGCTGGGAGGCCGAGGATCCCGTTGTAGGGTAAGGGGATCTCCGCTACATCGAAAACAATCCTCTCTGTCCTATAGTTTAACTCACCTCCGAACGTCACGGGCAGTGTGACTTTACCCTTCGGCTGACTCCTCCCTAGGTTGGCCTCTTGAAACGTGCCCGTCTCTTCGAGGTCTCCATCAAGAATATGCAGCCTTTTGATCACAACAGGCGAGATCAAGTTCAGACCGGCCCCGCCGTCAACTAGAATTTTTGTCACCTTGAGGTTGAGTATTGTTGGCGAAACCAACAACGGCAAACACCCGACCGTAGTTGTGCGATCAGGGTGGTTCTCGATGTCAAAAATGATAGGCGTGCTGGACCACTTCAGTGGCTTTTGAGCATCGAATGATGGTTCCGCTGCTATGATCTCACGCGCCCATTGCTTGAGCTGGCGGTGAGAGGTGTGCAGCGAGGCGCCACCGTCGACGCACATGGCGTCCGTAGCTTCTTGGAACTCATGCTCGCCGGACTCGTCGTCCTCGTCATGATCATCGTCTTCTTGCTTCTTGTCACGGCGCCGACCCTTCTTCGTCGGGGCGGCTGTATCTTCGTCTGTGGAGTCGGTTTCCGCGCCGGCATTGTCGCCGGGGTACTTCCTCCCCTCTTCAGCTCGAGCGCACCTATCGGCCAGAACATAAAGTTCGGCCACATCTTTGACCTTGTTCATCGCCAGCTCCTCACGCATCTTGCAGTTGCGCACATTCTGATGGAATGCGCTGATCACGGCGGCGGGATGAACATCTGGGATGTTGTACTGCATCCGGCTGAACCTCTGTATGAACTTGCGCAGGGTTTCACCTTCCTTCTGGGGGATGATACGCAAATCGCTTGCCTGGCCATGAGCTTGGTGGCCTCCGGTGAAGGCGCCAACGAACTCATGACACAAATCCAACCAGGAAGAAATGGAATCCGCCGACAAGTGCATCAACCACGACATGACATTGGGTTTAAGTGCCAACGGGAAGTAATTGGCAAGCACCTTGTCGTCGCGAGCTCTAGCAGCTTGCATCGCGATGGTGTAGATGCTGAGGAACTCCGATGGGTGGGTCTTGCCGTTGTACTTCTCGCCAACGTTGGGCTTGAATGTGCGGTGGGAAGGCCACTGGAACTGCCACAACTCACGGGTAAAGGCTGGGCAACCCACCTCGTAAGGTAGGCCACCGGAGCCCCCCGGAGCTGGGTGGTCCGTAGTGGGTCCCGCTTGCCTATCTGACTGATGTTGCGCTTCGCGCCGCCACTTGATGGTAGTTCGAGCTCTTCATGGGCTCGCTCCCGAAGGACTCGGCGCTGATCGCGGTGGGTCCGTGGGTCAGACGATGCTATGGAGATGTTATCACAAGCATAATCATGACGGACCGGCACCCACGGTAGCTGACATGGGGGAGGAGAGTGCACCGTGGCCGCAGCACCTCCGGTCCTTCCACCACTGACATGCGGTGGCTCGACGGAGCACCAACCCGAGGGCCCTGCTGGTCGCGGCTCATCTTTGTTGGCAGCGCCGACGAGGCTCTGGATGGTGGCTCTCCACTCGTCGAGCTTTTCCGCAGCAGGAGGAAAGTCGAGGAGCAACTGCGCGCGCGCCAAAGCTTCTGCTGGTGTGGGTGGCGGCGAAAGCTGCATGGACCGTGACGCGCTCCGACTTCTAACCACGTTAGAAGGAGCTCTATCACGGCCTTGCAGCTGTGCGCCATTTTTGCCAGTGCCTCAGCGTGCATGTTGGCCTTCTATGTAGCGCGAACGAGGCATAGGACTCTTCCCACAGCGGCACCCGGGGTCACCAGCGTGGTGATGCTGCTCGTCGCGCACAACCTGGGAAGAGCGCGTCGTGGGCGCCGGCGTAGGCGTCTTGGAAGTCGCCGCGCCACCCATGGGTGGCATGACGCCGTCCTTGGAGGGCCGCGCGCCGCCCGCAGGGGGCCCGGCTCCGTCTTTGGATTTGGCGGTGTGCGGCCCGTCGTCTCACGCACGAACGACGCCGCTCACCAGGCTTTGACTGCCAGAGCGATGTGGCTGTTCGCGGGCCGCACCTCGGCTTCCGCCCGCGACCACCCCACCACTCGCCCGCACTGGTACGGGCCGTTCGGCTCCCGATGAACCGATCGCCGTGATCGTCTTCTTCTTGGGAGCCATGGCGATGAAGGACTGCTAAACTAACTACCAGACCGGATTTTCACAACTGCGCCACCCCCTACCTGGCGCACCAAAGACGTCGGTGGAAATGCACCTATGGAATCACTAGGATCCCTTCTATGGTTGGCAGGTGCGGGGTTGTGCAAAGAGCGGGTCTGGTAGTCAGCACAAGGATCGTTTACCCAGGTTCGGGCCGCGAAGATGCGTAATACCCTAGTCCTGCTTTGATGTATATTTGAGTGTTCTTGAGCTCTTGAACTAGCTACGGTGCGTGCGTAGTCCCAAAAGATTTGAATCCCTCTCCAGTATGCCTCGAGCCTCCTTTTATAGACAAAAGGGATTGCCACAGCGGCACACAGGAGGTGGAAAGGTATACAGTGTACAAGCTTATCGCCTGTCATTATAGGACAAGGCGCATTAAATGCGCCCCTTAGGTGTCCCGTTGCTTTATTGGGGACGTCAACGAGGTCCGTCCTGTCTGTCGCTGCTCCGCCTCGCTCCGACACGCGTCCAGGCCAACGAGGCATGTAGCACCACGTAGGCAGGCAGGCTGCTGAGATGGCGTGGTGGTAGGGTCTTCACGAAGATCTGCATGCCACCACGCAGGTGCTTGCTGAGTTGGCCTGGAAGCCGCACGTTGCCACGCAGGTGCCTGCCCAACTGGTTGGGCTGGCAGCTGTATGGGAACGGCGGTGGAGTCTTGGCAGATGTGGGTCTGGCTGTGGCCCTGCAGGTGTCCTCGACAAGGGTCTTGGCGGGGCATCGCGGTCGTCCCCGGCAAGGATCTTGCCAGGGGTCTCGTGGATTTCCTCGGTAAGAATCTTGTAGAGGATCGTCGTCTTCTGGTCCTCATCTGATCTTGTGTGCTTATGATCTTCACAAAGATCTGCATGCCACCATGGAGGTGCCTCCTGAGCCTTGGTTCCAACGTGGTTGGTGGTGTTGGAACCCTTGGGCTCAAGGGTGGCACGCTCTGCTGGCGTTGGGAAGCTGCCCCGGCAAGGCTCTTGCCGGTGCTGCGGAAGCCGCCCCGGCAAGGGTCTTACCGGGGGAGTCCACCTCGCCCTCTTGCTCTTTGTGCCTCTGGTCTTGGCGTTGCTCTGCTCGTCTTTTGTGCCCCTGGCTGGAGCGCTGCTCTAGTATTCTTGTGCTTCTGCTCCCCCCATTTGCCCTGCTAAGTGTGGCCGCAGGTGCGGCTCTGACTGCCTGTCACAAGTAGAGGGGTAAAAAGGAGAGCCCCTACTTTTGTACCCCGACAATGATATAATTCACATATATGACGCTTGGCTAAACAACATGCATTGCATAATTCACATACATAATTCCTTGCAACAAGATAGCATTGCATAATTGACATATATAATGTCTTGCAACAAGATGATGTTGCAAAATTCACATATATGGTAATTAGACACTAAACATGTGGCATTCACACAAAGCATATCTAAACTAAGCAAATGACATGCCAATGCAAGACACCATATGCACGATATGAGCAATATAACCCGACCAAGTTAGAGCGTGCACCTCGGAGGAGCTATCCGTAACCAGCAAGACATGCGCTTCGTCAGATAGCATTGTCTACTTTGAAGACCTTGTTTTCACTCTAGATTTTTCCATGACCGTGTTGAATGTCTGATGCACAGGAAGAGTAATTGAATGTACTAAAATTGTTGACAAATTCAATACGTAATAAAAAAAGGATGGCATGATATAATTCACATATAAGATGACTGGCTAACCAGGATGGCATTGCAAAATTCACATATATGATGTCTGGCTAAACAAGATGGCATTGCATGATTCACATATATGATATAGAAACTAAACAGATGGCATTCACACAATGCATGTCTAAACTAAGCAGATGACATTTTTATGTATAAAGTAAGCAATGCAAGGTACCATATGCATGATATGACCAACATCAGCATGCCAAGTTAGAGCAAAAGACCTCATGGAGTAAATAGGAGTGGTATGCTCCCTCTAAATCCCCCTCTAAATAGTTATCTTCCTCTTGATTATAGTCGGAATGGGGGAAGGGGGGTTGCTTTTGCGCCGACCATGGAGCGACGTCTGGATGAAATTTTATTGCCACGCAAGGCTCGTCCCTTTTGCTGTACATATTCAGTACCATTGTGTACAATAACTGACATGCATAGGAATAAAACATAGTGAGATTATGTAAGGAGTGCATGCACAAATCCAGAGTGATGGTAGAAAACTGTGGATAGACCCAAAACCAATGATAGCAGGCAGATAATAGCTTCAGTTAAAAAATACATATAATGGCTCCTTTCATGTTTGTTTCCACCCAACATGAAACTCATAGTAGACACCCGAGATTAACCAGATAGTAGACAGATAGTATTGATTGCTGCCCCAATATGTACCCCACAACCATTTAAAAACTCAAGTTTGAGCATTAGTTTGGACCTGACTCAGAGTCTAATCGGTGAACATGACGATAAAGTAGCATGTCATCATATTAAGTGATGCATAACGAAAGCAGACACGAAAGAGTGCGACCTCTCTTGTGGACCCGTGTAGTCCTCAAGGTCATCTGCTTAGTTGATGATGGCAATGCAGTTGTCGTGGCTGCCGGTGGGGGGGAAGAAGATCTGAGGCGGCGAAAGACGGTTTGGAGGGCGGATCCCTGCTGTGGTGAACCCGTCCATCGTTGGAGCAACTGAGCTGGGGTGGACCACGACACAGCAGGAGCGGGACAAACCACGCAAGGTTTTCTTTGATACATATCTGTAACAGAAGTATTTCTGTAAGGGCTTGTTTGAATTGGAGGATTGTAACAATGCAGGGATAGGAAATACACAGGAATAGGATAGGAATGCACGTGCAAAACAGAGAATTTAGAAACACAGGATTTCTGCCAATCTGGGTGTTTGGTTCAGAAGAATTGGAAGATCACAGGATACAAAGAAGCATGGTGATATTAAGTCAAACCACAAGAAAATGTACGATTATAATGCTATTATGCTACTATCTCTTAGTCTTGTGCTTCATGAATAGGAATTTGAAAAGGAGGAGAAGTGGATATTAAAATTCCTACGGTTTTTCTTTCAAGGAGACACTAAAGGAACAAATCCTACAGTTTTCCTTTGCTCCATTCCTTTGTACCAAATGCATGAATAGTAGTACCATAGGAAACTTTCCAATTCCTATGTTTTTCCTTCACTTTTCCTTTCAAGCACTGGCGATTCTAGTAGGCAGGCTTGAACAGGGAAAAGCCTACACTCAAAAAATGTTTTTGTGCTACTTCTACTACTTTGGACCCAGGCCACTGCCCTACTAGCTCAACTCCCAGGCCCATCTACAAATGCATATCTCAAACACGCAAAAATTAATAATTATGGCGTTCAAGAGAGTCCATCACGGATAGCTAAGTTTCCTAGTACCTCATTGCTTGTCATATAGTAGGAGAAACTAATCGTATTTCATGTTACTACGTGTGCTCAGTGGACAATATATATAAAATGTAGAGCAAAAAAGCGATACAATAAGTGTACAACCTCTTTGGCGAAGCCATGCCAATCTCAGCATGATTGGGTTGGTCGATGAGGATGCTTCGGCTGATTTGGCTGTCGGAGGAGCGGAAGAAGATCTTAGGCATCTGGAGACGGAGCCAGGGGTACTGCTCCGCTGTGATGGAGGGTTTCGTCGTTGGAGCAGCTCAGGTGAGTTGTACAAAAGCGCGGCTGAAGTAGGACAACAAAGACAACATTAACCTGAGTGGAATTCTAATAGCATCTCCAACAGATGATGTAAAATACATAACCACAAAGTGATACTCCCTCTGTTCCAAATTACTCGTCGCGGAAATGGATGTATCTAGAACAAAAATACATCTAGGTACATCCATTTCTGCGACAAGTAATTCAGAACGGAGGGAGTAGATGTAAAATACACCAGCCGCTCATCTCTGAACTTAACTATCGAAACTGAACTTAATTGTCGAAACTGAATTTTACTGTTGAAACTGAATTTTGCCGTCAAAACTGAATTTTACTATCACAACTGAACGCACTAGTAGTAGAAAAGCTGTAGCAGCAGCAGGGCCCGGAGCAGCAGCGCGTGCGAGAGCCGGGGAAGCTAGTCGTGTAGCAGCATCTCGGGTAGCAGCTGCAGGGGCTCGAGCGAGAGCAGGATCTGCTGCTCGTGCAGCAACAGCACGAGCAAGAGTAGAGCAGCAACGCAAGCTAGAGCAAGAGCGAGAGTAGCAGCGCGAGAAAGAGCAAGAGCAAAGCAGGTAGGGGACCGAGAGCAAGAGCAAAGCAGCAGCGCGAGCGAGAGCCAAAGCAGCAGCAGCTCCTACTAATGTGAAGGTTGCCGCCAAGGGAGCGACACCGTGGAGGAAGTGGCCGGTGCTGCCGCCGTAGATGGAGCTGCACCATGTCGGCTCGGGACCGAGCACCGAAGCCACCGTGAGATCGAATCAAGAAGAAAATGCAGTGATTAGTGTAGAACCTCTTTGGTGGCACCGATTAGGCCTCAGCTTCATCTGAGGAATCGGTGATGATGCTGCTCTTCCGATGGTGCAGGTGAAGACGGCAGTGTGGGAATGGAGGTGGCGCGAAAGACGAGGGAAATGTCAGGGCAGCTCCTTGGAGGTGGAGCACGGGGTGGCTGAACTGATGGGACGACAAGATCGATGATGGATCCTCATCCGGTGCGGTGGATGAGGGACGTCGAGGTGTTGCTGTGGACAATATCATCGAGGAAGAGGCTCCGGCTGGGTGGACGGGCGGAGGAGGGTGTGGGGCTTCGCGGGTTTTTTCGGCCTCGGTGTATGAATGGCGGGGGGGGGGGGGGGGGAGGAGGGGATGGGAGGGGGGAACCATAGCTTAGGGACGTGCTTGTCCGAAATGTGGGGTAAGTTACAAAAGTAGCCCCACCGATTTGAACTAGGTGTTTCTTTCGGTTCAGGGGTATCACGGGAATTTCGCGTGTCGGGATTTGGCAGGAGGTGGGAGTTTTCACGCACATTGTAATTTTGGGATAGCAAGGCGCGGGTTGAGATGGAGGAAATTTTCAGAGCACAACGAGACAAATAGAAATCTTAAAATTTCGGGGTAACAAGGCGCGGGTTGAAGAGGCGGGCGTTTCGCAACATGATAGACAAAGATGCTAGCTTGAAATTTCAGCATAACAAGGCGCGACTCGTAATTTCGGGAGAACAAGATTAACGTGTACAAAAAAAGACAATTCGCACCTCACTAGAGAGAGCCATGTCCCGTTTTACTATATTACTAGAAATGTGTCGGCGTTCTAGGAACAGGGGTCCCCAGACTTGCCTGCCTGCGGCCCACGGCGTCGCTGTGCTAGCAGGCCTGTACGACCCATCTTCATCAACAATGCATTCGAGACCCTCGCGAGGGACCAAGCCTCGCGAGGCAGACGACGCAAGACCTCCTCAGGAGCGGCCTCACCAGGTTGCCTCGCAAGGAGCGGAGAGATCAAGGCAGGGCAAACCTCGCGAGGTTCTCGTGATATGAGCCATGACGATCAAGATCAGGCGGGCGCCAGTGCGCGCAGCGTCCTTGTTTCCTCTTTGGTGCTAAAGGGGGGAAGCGCATGCACAGAGTACCGAGGCGTCAAGCAAAGGTTTCCATATCAGTGCAACAAGACCAAGACCAGGAGGACGGCAAGACGGAGGTCACCATGGAGCCCAAGACGGCATCACCACCAGAGCCTTTTGCAGGCGAAGACCGCTTATGTCAGGATAAGCTATACTAGCTGTCCCCTTTCAAATTGGCCGTTGTTGGCTCCCTTCCCGCTCAATATTTGGGGAGAGGACCAGGGCCTATATAAGTAGAACTAGCCACCACAGTCGGGGGCAATCTGATAGAGAGCCAATCCTTAGCCACACACCGAGCACAAGAACACCTCAACCTCAGGAGGATGTTCTTCCCCTTGTATTGTTTATCATCAGCCCAAGAGGCAATCCACCACCACCACACTTGTCGGGGATATACCCCGCGGCGTAAACCGGCCGGAAGTATAACCCGGCCGGACTTGGCGGTTTACTTGAGACCCAGCTGAGACTTAACAATTCACTGGCGACCCGTTTGGACCTAGCGGTTTACGATTCATTAGTAATCCGGCAGGCGGGTCAGAGGAGTCACAAGACCCGGTGGCCCAACGGGCGATTCATGAAGGCCGGTTCATACTATGGTGGGCCGGTTTAAGAGGAAAGGCGTGAGGAATATTTGTTTTACAAGGAGTTAAGACCTGGACTTGTATCCGGTTTGTATTAGAGATGGACTAGTCCTAATCCTAATAGGACTCCACATGTAACCCGCCCCTTCAACATATATAAGGAGGGGCAGGGCTCCCCAAAGAGGGAACAATGAATAATCTCTAGGGCTAGACACAATTAGAGGAGAGCCGGTTTACGGCGACTCCCTCATGAGCGTAATGAGATCTAGCCTCAAACAACATGTAGGGTTATTATCGGATGATGTTTCCCGGGGCCCGAAGCTGTCTAAATCCTCGTCTTGTGTTGCGTCTCTCGATTCTGCTCAACCCCTCTCAAGCTACTACATAGATGCGCTGGCCTCACGACTAAGTCCTCACCGTAGGACATCTGACGTGACAATTCCACAACAGTTGGCGCCCATCGTGGGGCAGGGCGCACGGTGGTGTTGAGTTCTTGAAGGGATTTCTCTTAGGGGTTGAGGAGTTCACCATTGATCAGATGAAAAAGAGCCGGCATGGAACGGCCTCGAAGACCCGCCCGACGAGCTTGGACAGAGTCAACAAATTTATCGTTGGGAGATCAGAGTTATGGCCAAAACTTTGGAGCCGGCGGATACAAGTTTCATAGAGATTTTTTGGGTTTGCATGCGGCACCTCACGCGTGGCACGGCGTCCCGTTGAATCGGAGTGCAGATCGCTTTTTTCTGCTGCAGACGAGACGGACAAGAATCGTCGGGATCGAGATGAGTTTTTTCTGCTGCAAGTGCATGTATTACAGGATCCGGGTCAGATTGCTACTCCTCTTCGTGGCCACATCGTTACGGACGAAGATTGGTGATGATTAATGTTTAATCCAGCCACAGAGATCCAAGGAATAAAGAAACAATTATTGCATGGCGGGGCTCCTGAGGATTGAGGGAAAACTACTCTCATTTGGGAATATACTATTATAGTTCTACTCCAACAAGGTCCAGAATTCGTTTTTTAATCATTGCTTTGATCAGACCAACAACTAGTACTAGTACGTGAGGCCACTGTTCAAGATATCTTTCGATATTCCGATAAATCGGCCGATTTATCGCTTATCAGTGTCTGCCCGATAAGATAAATTGGCCGATAAATTAGCCGACATGGCGATAAATCAGTCGATATGCTGATAAACTGGCTGATTTATCCCTTATCATGGGTCGACCGATATGTTGCCGATAAGCAATATCCCCAACAATGCGTGAGGCTACTACATAGTAGTATTGGTGCAGTTTTTTCAATGACCAAAGCGAACGGTCTCGACCCAGATTCAGGATTCAGTCACGACCTGGATTCTGCTTCATTGCTGAGTTGCCCGCAGCGCTCAAACCGCTGTCAAGATTGCCAAGCCTTCGGGATGGTCAAAATTTGGTTGCCTATACACTGTTACGCTGTTTTTAAATCCAGAAAGATCAACTCATAGCCTTGGTGTTCAAACCTTGGTGTGGAAAAAGTAATCCATCTGCTGATCCATCAGCATGGGAAAAATAGAATTAATGATCAGCGACGATCTGATCTACGAAGGAAAGAAGACAACAACTTGGAGGAGGACATGGACGTGAGCCAATTCGTTCAGCCACGACTTGGAAGCGGACGTCTCCGCGGACTTGGGCTTGACCGTTGACTCGCCTCCGCCTCTGCCGCGAGCTGCTAGCCGCAACAGCCGCGCCAAGCTGGCCTCGGCTTGTGCCTCGCACGCAAGTCTGCTCACGAGCCACCACCGTGCCGGCGTGTCACCTCACCCGCGGCTGCGCCACTTCGCCTTCAACCATGAGCCATCATTGACGGAGTAGCCTTAAGCAGCTGTTGACATGCCGCGTCAAGCCGCCGCTACACCGGCACACTACCACTCCTCACGCCTATGGCTCCGCCTCCGCCGTGGCCCCCTAGGCGTGACCTCAAGCCGCCTCCGCTGCCGTAACCCGCCGTGGGTGAGCCGCTGCCTCTGCGCCACGCCTAGCTGCAGCTCCGCCACCTGTTCCATTGCGCGTGAGCCGGCTACCTCCGTGATTAAGTCTCCATGGAAACGAGCAAGCCGCCTTGCATTATGCTGCTGCCTTCAACAACCACCTCAGCTGCCTCTGTTGACCGAGCCACTTGCTGAGTCACCTCCATGGCTGCGCAACCTCAACCAGCTTCACCTCAACCCGTCGCCGCACGTCCGCTTAAGAGCCGCTGCTGTGGCTTTTCTTCACCGGCCTCATCGCCTCGTGAGTCACCAAGACCTCGACTCGTCTCTGTCATGGCTGAGACGCTGTCGCGGTCCGCCTCTGTCGTGGTCCGGAGCTCATAGCCGGTTTGTACTGCTGCCGAGTCATCACTCCGGTTTTCCTTGGTCGTCGCGCCCTGATTGAGACGTCTGGGGTCGCTACCTCCATGGTGGCCTCTGCTTCAAGTACTGATCCAAAACGCTGCGGTCTTGGCTTAACTCGCCAGGAAGCCAGCCCGATCTGAGCCGCCTTCTGCCGCGGTTTCCTTCTGAGCTGCTGTTGTGGCACGCTGTTGCTTGAGCTACCGCTACGGCCTTTGAGTCGCCGTCCTGGTCACCTTGCGCTACTTCAAGCCGCCCCGCACGGCCACTGATTCGCCATTCCCCGCTGCCATTCCGGCCCCGAGCCAGCCCTACCACAATCAGGTGTTATTTTTTCTATCTATTTTTAAGTATATATTAACAATTGCTCTGGCTCGTGATGTTTTTTATGCAGGACAACTATTCATTGCAAGGATGATCGTTATGTCACGGATATAAAGCTCGCGCCAATATTATCAAGCGCCAGCATCCAACCATACTGTATTGTTCAACAAATGTGTGTGCAAACCGCCACCTCTGTGGCTCAGTCTACAACAACAAAACCGCGGTCGGTTCACCCGTCTGCGCCGGTTTACAACACCATAGGCAACTCACCCATCCACCCCCGTGGCCGATTCTCCCGCCCGCACCGGCTTACAGTGCCACGGCCGGCTCATCTATCTGTGCCGCCTCAGATGTTGCGGTCGCTCTTACCATCTGTCTCTTGCGGCCTGGTCTACATCAATACACCGGGCGGCGCCTGTCTGCATGAGCTGTTTATTGAGTATAAAGCCAGTCACTGCTTGGGTAGCCCGGTTTTTCTTTCAACAAATTGGAGGCAAATTATCATATATTATCAACCACCGTCTGCACTGGATGGCTCAGTGGGAAGGCGCACAAGTCGCCGCTACTACAGTTTTGTTAACTTCAAATCGCCAGTTGGAAGGAAACATTGGCCGAGTTGCCGACACGGCTCATACGCGATCATTTATAACCCGCCGCAGTCACCTCAACCTTCTATGGATTCACATCGTGCTATCAACACCAATGATATACAAGTTATGCTGGTTTATATCACAGCAAAATATGGAGAATCTCAACAACTCCTCGAGTCACCTTTGAGACTCGGGGGCTACGATGACATGATTCAGCAAATCTTGCCAGTTTCAGCAAATTTAAAGAACCCCAGGACGATGGAGGGACAGATAACCCGGTCCCGGTGGCTACTGTTATATTGATGAAAATTTAAAGGCTGGCAGAAAATTTCCGGCTTAGAAAGTATATGACAGTTACAAAATCCCGGCTCAATGAAGAAGTTCCGGGTCATCAGAAAGGATTCTGGTTTAAAATCCGGCTCAAGGGAAGTCAGTCTCACTGAAGCTCTCAAATATCCGGTTTACAATCCGGTTCAAGGGAAATCTGTTCTCCCACAAAGCTCTGAAGCTCTCAAATATCCGGTTTACAATCCGGTTCAAGGGAAATATGTTCTCCCACAAAGCTCTGAAGCTCTAAAATCCGGTTTGAAAATGTCCGGTTCAAAAAGGAATTAACTTCTTGCAAGTTCGAGTTTAAAGGCCGTTAGAAAATTTTCGACTGAAAATGAAGATTCCGGTTTAAAATCCGGTTCAAGGGAAAGATGTCTCCCACAAAGCTTTGAAGCTCTCAATATCCGGTTCAAAATCCCGGTTCAAGAAGGATTTATCTCTTGCAAAAAGTTAAAGGGTGCCAAAGAGGACTTGCTGCCATGATGCGCGGTTCAAACATGGGTGTCATGCCTTATTGGCTTATCATATTATTGATCACTTGGGGGCTTGGTCGTATCCGAACCATAGCTACACCTCTTGATCAGCGTCATGCCATAGCATCACTTGGGAGCTTGGTCGTATCCGAACCATAGCTACACCTCTTGATCGGTGCAATGCCACAGCATCACTTGGGGGCTTGGTCGTATCCGAACCATAGCCACGCCTCTTGATCGGCGCAATGCCACAACATCACTTGGGGGCTTGGTCAAACCCGGACCATAGCCACGCCTCTTGATCGGTGCAATGCCACAACATCACTTGGGGGCTTGGTCGAACCCGAACGATAGCCACGCCTCTTGATCGGTGTCATGCCACAGCATCACTTGGGGGCTTGGTCGAACCCGAACCATAGCCACGCCTCTTGATCGGCGTCATGCCACAGAATCATTTGGGGGCTTGGTCGAACCTGAACCATAGCTACACCTCTTGATCAAATTTGGGGCCTGGCAGCCCGTGAAAAGCCTCGACTACAACGGTTTTATTTGCCTTTTGCTAAGTTTCTCTTTTTTTTTGATAAGATTTGTGATGTTTTCAAACCGGTGTTTATCAACCCGGTTAGGCTGTCAACTACAAGTTGTCAGTACATGGTCAAGTTATAATCTGGAGACTATCAGCCCGGTGTGGTTTTGACTCATAGTCACCAGTATGGAATAAAACGGTGTTTATCACAACCCGGAACGGTTTTATTGTAAACTGGCATCATATAACAGGAGTTACTTTTACTCCGGATTAGGGTTATCACCCTTACTACAAAAAGTTGGTAAAACCAACAATGTGATTCAATGTCACAGGTATGATATATTTCATATTTGATTATTCTTAAGTGCAGCCTTGGTTATAAACCCGGGTTATATGTTGGGCATTATGACCCGTCCGGCGGTATACCGCCAGGACACTTTAAACTTGTTGTATGCAGAAACAAGTTGAATAAAGCATGATGATAAATTATCCGGTGTTTATTAAACCGGCCTGGCTTTAAGACAATAAGTCGCTAGTATATGATGAGAAATTATCTGGTGTTTATTAAACCGGCCTGGATTTAAGACGATAAGTTGCCAGTATATGATGAGAAATTATCCGGTGTTTATTACACCGTCCTGGCTTTGGACTATAAGTCGCCAGTATATATTTGGATTGCGCCATTGGAATCATGCGCTTATAAATCATTGGGTTATATTATTCAAATAGCCAAACTTTATTGAATTTTCATTATGATGTTGAATGAATAAGGTTTTCATACCGGATTATATTATCTTGAATGGCCAACATGGCTGGATTTTTATGGTTATTAATAACCGGTATTATTGAGGTTTTCAGAGTCGCTTTAGTGCAATAGTTATTATTTTATCAAAGGATATATTTATTCTACAATGGAAGGAATAGTCCCAAGTCGCTGCAGGCTTACGACCTGGCACTTGGGGGCTACATTATTCAAATTGAGATTACATGCAAGTCTCATGTCGCTGCAAGCATGCACCATGACACTTGGGGGCTAATGCAAAGTCATTTTTACTAGTCTTATTGAAGACCCGACTCATCACATTGTAAGGAGCCGGCCCTTGGGGCTACCAATTGCTCCTGTCGACAATTCAAGGTACACAAGTTTTAATTCATTATATTGAAAGGTTCGTTGCTCAGTTGGTAAAGCACAAAGCTCTTAACCTTGTGGACGTGGGTTCAAGCCCTACGATGGAAGCTACAGTATAAGATGTTATTTTTGAAGTATATATCAAGTCTACATGATTATATTTACAAAGTCCCTGCTCATTATTGCATAATGACCCGGCCCTTGGGGGCTACAATGATTGAAGTTTTTATAAGCAATTACAAGTCCCAGGTTGCTGCAAGCATGACAACCCGGTACTTGGGGGCTACATATATGGAGTATTCAGTTTTTACTAGAGATGAACAACATGGATTTCTTCAAAGTGGCAGTAATTATATGGAAACAAGTCTCAAATCATCACTTTGTTCTGTTCAAGACTTGGGGGCTACAAGTAATATGGAAATAAGGGAGAAATATCTTCCGATTTTCAGTTTTGAGAAAACCAGATTGACCCGGCATCACCAATCATTATGACCCGGTGTCTGCAACAATCATGAACCGGCATTGGCAACAATCATAACCCGGAATTATCAGTTTTTATAAACCGGCAGTGTTGGCAATGATAAACCGGCAAGTTTCTACATCTTCAAACCGGTTGAATTTCAGATGAGTATTTCAAAACCAATATTTCTTAAACCGGCGCTTTGGAAGCCGACTCAAGTGGATTATTATTCACAATATTTCTCTGTGAGAAACCAATGTCAGCAAATTGAGTATGAAGCTGAGTATGAAGCTGGCTTGTTAACCCGGATTTTCTAGAAGGAGGAAATGACAAGGACTTAAGGATCATCAGATGCCGGTTTACAAGAATTCTTAACCCGGAGCATAATCTGTCAAATTTGTTCTTGTGTTTGTTTTACAAGATTAGTTTAACATGGATAAATCCAAATTAAACTGAGGGCTAATGTCGGGGATATACCCCGCGGCGTAAACCGGCCGGAAGTATAACCCGGCCGGACTTGGCGGTTTACTTGAGACCCGGCTGAGACTTAACGATTCACTGGCGACCCGTTTGGACCTAGCGGTTTACGATTCATTGGTAATCCGGCAGGCGGGTCAGAGGAGCGACAAGACCCGATGGACCAACGGGCGATTCATGAAGGCCGGTTCATACTATGGTGGGCCGGTTTAAGAGGAAAGGCGTGAGGAATATTTGTTTTACAAGGAGTTAAGACCTGGACTTGTATCCGGTTTGTATTAGAGATAGACTAGTCCTAATCCTAATAGGACTCCACATGTAACCCACCCCTTCAACATATATAAGGAGGGGCAGGGCTCCCCAAAGAGGGAACAATGAATAATCTCTAGGGCTAGACACAATTAGAGGAGAGCCGGTTTACGGCGACTCCCTCATGAGCGTAATGAGATCTAGCCTCAAACAACATGTAGGGTTATTATCGGATGATGTTTCCCGGGGCCCGAAGCTGTCTAAATCCTCGTCTTGTATTGCGTCTCTCGATTCCGCTCAACCCCTCTCAAGCTACTACATAGATGCGCTGGCCTCACGACTAAGTCCTCACCCTAGGACATTTGACGTGACAATTCCACGACAACACTGGAGTAGGGTATTATGCCACAACGGTGGCTCGAACCAGTATAAATCTTGTGTCTTTCGTGTTGTGAGTTCGTCGAGTTCGTTCTTGAGATCTTAGCCAGATAGGACACGGATCGGTAGGGAGGAAATTTTCATGCGCACCCCAGTGTTCGAACCTTAGGGGTTTTGCCGGAACCCGTGATCCGACATTTGGCGCGCCAGGTAGGGGTGCGCCGGAGCTTCCTTTCCTCGCTCCGCGTCCAACTGCTCCGTCGTCTCCATGGCGGACGCTCGCCATGCTCGTGCTGAGCGCCGGGCTGCCCTCGCCACCCGCGTCGCTCAGACGGCTCCCGTCGGCGGGCCACCTCGTCGTTCTCCGTCACCTGCCGCTAACGCCGCCACTGGCCCGGCGGGGAACGAGCAGCAAGCGTCCTCGCTACACCCCTCGGTGCGGCGGGACGGCCCCACCGCCACTCCATCGCCGACTCCCGCTGGTTCATCGTCCCACGCTCGTCGCGCTCCCATGGACGCATGGGCCGCGCTCCTCATGGCGCACGAGCTTCTGCGCTACCGCCCGGTCGACGACCTCTACGAGGACTGGCTCGACCGCATCGCCGAGCTCGTTCGCGCCACAGGGGGTTCCCCTGCGCTGTCCCTCTCTCCACCTCACCCTCCGCCAGCTACAGGCGAGGTAGCTCACGGAGCACCTCCACCACCTCTGCCCCAAGACGGCGCCCTGGCGCCAGGGCGCGCGGCTCCACGGCGTGACCCTCCGTGTCCGGCGCCCACGCGTGAAGAAAGAAGCTGTCAAGAAGTTCCTCGACCGCAAGAGAACGCTCCGCCACTCCTCGCACCGCCGCACTAGGATCGTCTACCACGGCCGGCCCCCGCGCAGCTTGCCGAAGCGGTGCGTGGGTGCCAAGACCAAGCTCCGCCTCCAAGACGGGCCCCAGCGACCACGGCCGGCTGCCGCGTCTTCACTCCCGAGCTGCGTAGCGTCGCCTGGCCGGGCAAGTTCAAGCCAGATCTGCCTCCTCGCTACGACGACACCCCCGACCCTGCGGAGTTCCTGCAGCTCTACGAGCTGAGCATGGAGGCGGCCAATGGCGAGGAGAAAGTCATGACGAACTGGTTCCCTATAGCGCTCAAAGAGGGCGCCCGTTCGTGGCTCCTGAACGTGCCTCCAGGCTCGATCTCCTCCTAGGACGAGATGCGCGACCGCTTCGTAACCAACTTCCAGGGCACTCGCGACCGCCCGCCGGCCGCGGGTGACCTGCGCCGCGTCAAGCAACAACCAGGAGAGACCCTCCAGAAGTACATCCAGCGCTTCAACAACGTTCGTCTCAAGATCCCCAAGGTGACGTACGAGGCCATCATCTCCTCATTCTCTGATGGCGTCCGCGACGTCAAGATGAAGGAGGAGCTCGCTATCCACGAGGAGCTGTGCACATCTCAGGAGCTGTTCAACCTGGCGACCAAGTGCGCAAGAGCTGAGGAAGGGCACCTCTCCCTCCTTGAGCTCCCAGCTGCGGACACGGAGGAGAAGAAAGCCGAGGCCAAGGACGTGAAGCGCAAGGGAGCAGCCGTGCTTGCGACGGAGCCGGACACCAAGCGCGGCAGAGATCAGCCCGAGTCATCCAAGAGCAGCCGACCGTTCTGCGCCTTCCATAACCTGCACACCCACAACATCAGCGACTGTCAAGAGCTCAGAGCCATTCGAGAAGGACGCTTCGGTCGACGCCCCGAGCGCAATGACCGGGGCTACGGCCGGGGAGGAGGACGTGGTGGCGGACGCTGGGACGACCATGGCCCGCGCCAGGAGTGGCACGACCGACCTCGTGAGGACCGCTGGCAGTATCAGCCTCGCGAGGGCGCCTAGAGGGACCAACCTCGTGAGGATCGTCCTCAGGGCAACGCCGGTCTTCCACCACTACCGCCACCACCAAGAAGGAATGGCGACCACCATCAAGACGAGGGGGTTGGGGGCTTCCAGGAGCCATGTGCTATCGCCTGCATCTTAGGCGGAGCTCTGGCCCTAGCCTGGCAGCGTATCTTCAAACAGTTTGCTCGTGAAGTGAATGCAGTCCTCCCCAAGCTTGAGGCCACACACCCGCTCAGTTGGTCCCAGTGCGCCATCACCTTCAGCTCGGCGGATCAGCTCAAGTGCGCAGCCACCGCTGGCGCCCTCCTGATGCTTTGTTCCCCAGTCATCAGCAACGTGCAAGTCACCAAAACCCTCATTGACGGCGGTGCAGGGCTCAACGTCCTGTCCGTCGACACGTTCGACAACCTCCAAGTGTCGTATGATCAGCTTCAGCCTACCAAGCCTTTCTCAGGAGTGACCGACGGCTCCACCACACCCATTGGGCTGGTCCGCCTCCCTGTCACCTTCGGAGAAAGCAAGAACTACCGCACCGAGCTCATCGACTTCGACGTCGCGCACATCCGCCTGCCGTACAACGCCATCCTCGGGTATCCAGCCCCGGCCAAGTTTATGGCAGTGACCCATCATGGCTACAATGTCCTCAAGATGCCGGGAAGCAGCGGAATCATCACGGTCCCATGTGAAGAAAGAGACGCGGTGTGCTCCCTCGAGCGTGCCTTTCAAGCTGCAGCGATCGACGACCCCGACAGCAAGGGCGAGTGCCCTCCTGAGGCCACCCCCAAGAAGAAGAAGCAGCTACGCCGTGCAGGACCTCAGGAGGGTGGCGTCGCAACCGGAACCTCGTCAGGATCAGCGCCCGCTCTAGGGGCGCCTCCCTCCATCGCATAGGAAGGCGCGCCCGGCGCCCTTCTCGGGCAGGGCTCGGGGGCTCTCTTCTGGAGAGCCTCGGACCTTGCCAACATCACGAGGGAGGCGCTCGGGCACCACTTGGAGGCGTGCTTCACAGCACGTTTCCTCAGGAGAACACAGGGTGAGGAGCTCCCACCGTTCAGGAGTTCATCACCAAGACCACTCAGGAATTGCAAGACACGAGGGCCATGCGCGGAGACCGCCGCTCGCGAGGCGTTGCTCCCCATCCAGGCGAGGATGCCGGGCTGCGCGTCTGCATCGACGTCCCAGGGCTCAACAGGGCCGCATCTCAGGAGCCTTTCTTGCCTTCGCGCGTGGGCTGCTGCGTGGGTCCACCGCACAGCTACGTTCGCATGCCTTTGGGCCTGCCGAGCGTATCGTCCGCCTATCAGCGCAACTTGCGGCGCATCCTGGCGGCTCAGGAGGCTAGGCACCATGCAGTGCTGATGGAGATGGAGACGGTCCTCAAGGAACCGCCTGGACCCCCAGAGCCTCCCGAGGCTCAGGGCCCCGGTGGCTCATGAGGAGCAACTCCTTCGCCGCATACCTTCAGCTGCCCCGACATCTCTTCATCGACAGGACCAGGTGACATTTTCCAAGTTTGTTTAGCTGGGAGCGCCCGTCAGCTGCATCATTCCCAGGCCGCATGGGTCCGTCCCTGTGGCATGTATCCTTTTTCTTATGTCTTTAGCTTACCTTGCTGGGGGCGCCCCTCGGGCTGCATCATCCCCAAGCCTCTCGGGCCTGACCCAGTGGCCTGTATCTTCCCTGCTTTTACCTAAGCCAGTATGCTTTCCATGCCTAACCTGCCTATGATTATTACCCGCTCGATCGTCACCCACCACGGGTACGCACGTCGGCACGGCGCTGGTGCACGGGTCCCTCCCTGCCACGTCGACAAATCTGAGCGGTCGAGCTCTGGCTCGCGGCACGCCCCGCGCACGTCACCTCACCAGGCCCTCAGTGCCTTCATTTCCTCGCGGAGCAACCAGTGGCAGGCTGGCAACCATAATGGCAGAACGTGTTCTTCCTTGTGCCGACTTGCAGAAATCTCGTGAGGACAGCAGCAGGAGGCACCGTGAACTCCCACTTCTTCCATGAAATCTGCTTGCACGTTAAAAGGGGGGCTCCTGAGCATCGCGACTCAGGAGCTCTTACTGGCTCTCCAGCCCTCACCCCCTGTCCTTGACCACGGCACGCGACCTGGCATACCAGGGGCGGCTGAGCTCGCTCGAGGGCCGGTACCTGAGGATGTAGAGCATGAAGGAGAGCGTGGGAGAGGGGGAGACTCGTATGGGCCAGACCTAGCTATGCTGCGGGCGCCTACACACGAACCTGGCGCATCACGAGGAATCAACCCCAAATCGACAAGATAAGTCCCGCACTCAGACCAGCTAATCGTTGGAGCCTAGGAGTCATTCTCGCCGCGATCCCGTTGCGGCAACGCCACCTCCCTTTCTTACGTTACCACGGCTGCTTGAGCGCTAAAGGGGACCCCCTGAGCATCGCACCTCAGGAGCTCTTACTGGACCTTAGGCCGCTTACCTCCTGGCCTTGACCACGGCATGTGACCTGGCATACCAGCGACGGCTACAGCCTGCCTGGGGACCGGGACCTGTCAGCGTAGAGCAACAAGCTGTCGCGAGGTTGGAAAGGGGAGACCGAGCCTTAACAGGACATGCATTCGCAAATTTTTATAATAAGGAAGATATCAACAACAGACGTTACAGACCCTTTACATGCCCCCACGGGGTACTTCTTGATTCCTCGCAGGGAACAAAAGACGAGAACCTAGGAGGATCCTATCTACACGCCCCCGCGGCTGACGCCATCATTAACAGTGGGCCGCGGGAGGCCGGCGCCAACCCCATCCAGATCAGCGACGGCGGCGGCCGGACGTTGCGGCCTTGCTTTGGGCGCGACGAGAGCTCGGGGGCACGTAGCTGTCGTCGCTCGTCTCTGGAGTCTCGTAGAGCTTAGGAGAGCCGCTGGACTCCCAAGAGTCGCCGCTGCTGGAGTAGTCGCGAGCGCAGCGCGCATCATCCTGGCGCTCCCCTCCAGGGCAACACTCCAGGCGGCGGCCCTCCGTGTCGAAGACCTTGAAGAACAGTGTGGAAGCACCGTCATACTCGAAGTGGATCGCGAGAGCGCCCTCAGCACGGCAAACCCGCGCAACCTCACCCCAGCCGCGGGTCATGAAGATCTTGCCGGGGGAGACCACTTCGACCTCTGCTCTGGTCGCCGGAGCGTCGCAGTCGGCATGCTGCAACCAGAGCTCGAGGGGTCCCCTCGGCGGCATCGCATCAGAGAAGAACCGCGGGAAGCAGATCCAAGAGCTTGGGGGCATCGCTGCCCATAGCACGAGCTCGCGCGAGGAGTCCGCCGCGTGGACTCCAGGAGCGACGGCACGCGTCACCACGGCACGTCGACCTTGGCCACGGTGCGCGCGCCGACGCTCGTCATTCCTTCCTCTTGAGCCCCCGGCTTGGGCGTTCAAGGGCAGCGGATACTCTGGAGGAGGCCGCTCGCACCAAGGCCTCATCACCACCTGCATCGTCGCTGCGTCGCTGCGGTGAACCAACCTCTTCTTCGGCGAAAGCGGTGCAGGCACGTCAAGGGGAGTCTTTCCCTTCTCTGCAGCAGAAAACCTACGGATGGGCGCCATTGCCACTAGCGGAGGAGCAAGGAGGAAGAAGCAAGCGGACAAGGAAGAGATGGGTGACGGGGGCTCTGCCCCCCTCCCCATTTATAGCGGAAGAAGGTCAACCGGCGCCTCCCACGATCACAGGTAATGATGGTTTTCCTTGCATGTCCCAGGGACTTGTCAAGTCGGGCAGTTGCCTAGGCAGTGTGGGGAAGCGAAGACACCCACGTCCAATCAACCCCCACGCGTCGACCGAGGCCGCAGGCTTTTGGGGCCCGCGGCGCTCCGTACTTGACCTTTGGCTTCGCCTCGAAGTTAAGCCCGAGTGCGCCTTGGGCCCGGGGGCTACTGTCGGCGTTCTGGGAATGGGGGTCCCCAGACTTGCCTGCCTGCGGCCCACGGCGTGGCTGTGCTAGCAGGCCTGTACGGCCCATCTTCATCAACAAGGCATTCAAGATCCTCGCGAGGGGCCAAGCCTCGCGAGGCGGATGACGCAAGACCTCCACAGGAGTGGCCTCACCAGGTTGCGTCGCGAGGAGCGGAGAGATCAAGGCAGGGCAAACCTCGCGAGGTTCTCGTGACGTGAGCCATGACGATCAAGATCAGGCGGGCGCCAGCACGCGCAGCGTCCTTGTTTCCTCTTTGGTGCTAAAGGGGGAAAGCGCAGGTGTAGAGTACCGAGGAGTCAAGCAAAGGTTTCCATATCAGTGCAACAAGACCAAGACCAGCAGGACGGCAAGACAGAGGTCACCATGGAGCCCAAGACGGCGTCACTGATACGTCTCCAACGTATCTATATTTTTTGATTGCTTCATGCTATATTATATTCTGTTTTGGATGATTAATGGGCTTTGTTATACACTTTTATATTATTTTTGGGACTAACCTATTAACCGGAGGCCCAGCCCAAAGTGTTGTTTTTTGCCTATTTCAGTGTTACGCAGAAAAAGAATATCAAACGGAGTCCAAACGGAATGAAACCTTCGGGATCGTGATTTTCGGAACAAATGTGATCCAGAGGACTTGGAGTCTACGTCAAGAAATCAACCAGGAGAGCACGAGGCAGGGGGGCGCGTCTACCCCCTTGGGCGCGCCCTCCACCCTCACGTGGCCCATGTTGCTCCACCGACGTACTTCTTCCTCCTATATATACCTACATACCCCCAAACCAACAGAGGCATCCACGAAAACCTAATTCCACCGCCGCAACATTCTGTACCCATGAGATCCCATCTTGGGGCCTTTTCCGGCGTCCTGCCGGAGGGGGCATCGATCACGGAGGGCTTCTACATCAACACCATAGCCTCTCCGATGATGTGTGAGTAGTTTACCTCAGACCTTCGGGTCCATAGTTATTAGCTAGATGGCTTCTTCTCTCTCTTTGGATCTCAATACAAAGTTCTCCATGATTCTCGTGGAGATCTATTCGATGTGATCTTCTTTTCCGGTGTGTTTGTTGAGACCGATGAATTGTGGGTTTATGATCAAGTTTATCTATAAACAATATTTGAATCTTCTCTGAATTCTTTTATGTATGATTGGTTATCTTTGCAAGTCTCTTCGAATTATTAGTTTGGTTTGGCCTACTAGATTGATCTTTCTTGCAATGGGAAAAGTGCTTAGCTTTGGGTTCAATCTTGCGGTGTCCTTTCCCAGTGACAGCAGGGGCAGAAAGGCACGTATTGTATTGTTGCCATCGAGGATAACAAGATGGGGTTCATATCATATTGCATGAGTTTATCCCTCTACATCATGTCATCTTGCTTAAAGCGTTACTCTGTTCTTATGAACTTAATACTCTAGATGCATGCTGGATAGCGGTCGATGTGTGGAGTAATAGTAGTAGATGCAGGCAGGAGTCGGTCTACTTGTCACGGACGTGATGCCTATATACATGATCATACCTAGATATTCTCATAACTATGCTCAATTCTATCAATTGCTCAACAGTAATTTGTTCACCCACCGTAATACTCATGCTCTCGAGAGAAGCCACTAGTGAAACCTATGGCCCCCGGGTCTATTTTCCATCATATTAATCTTCCAACACTTAGCTATTTTTATTGCCTTTTATTTTACTTTGCATCTTTATTATAAAAATACCAAAAATATTATCTTATCATATCTATCAGATCTCACTTTCGTAAGTGACCGTGAAGGGATTGACAACCCCTTTATTGCGTTGTTTGCGAGGTTTTTATTTGCTTGTGTAGGTGCGAGGGACTTGAGCGTGGCCTCCTACTGGATTGATACCTTGGTTCTCAAAAACTGAGGGAAATACTTACGCTACTTTCCTGCATCACCCTTTCCTCTTCAAGGGAAAACCAACGCAGTGCTCAAGAGGTAGCAAGAAGGATTTCTGACGCCGTTGCCGGGGAGTCTACGCAAAAGTCAACATACGAAGTACCCATCACAAACTCTTATCTCCCGCATTACATTATTTGCCATTTGCCTCTCGTTTTCCTCTCCCCCTCTTCACCCTTGCCGTTTTATTCGCCCTCTCTTTTCCGTTCGCCTCTTTTTCGCTTGCTTCTTGTTTGCTCGTGTGTTGGATTGCTTGTTTGTCACGATGGCTCTACCTAGATTTGGTGATCTTCACCTTAAAAGGTTAGAAGAGATTGAAAGCAACGTCAGGAGTTTTATGACTTTACAATTTGAGCATAATAATTTCTTTAGGAACGAGCTTAAGGAACAAAAAAGCTTTATGGGTTATATGAATAAAGATCTCGATGATATGTCTAAAGAATTTTAGGGTTTGAAATCTCAGATTGCTCATCTCGAAAAGTTAATAGCCGAAGTTTCGGATAAGCAGGCCACCTTAGTTAATAAGATGGCGCTAAGCCAGATTTTTTTTGTGAGAATAAAGATGAAGATCTAAAAGTATTGATGTGTCCCCTATTAAATCTTTGTTTTGCAATATGAATCTTGATAATGATGGGATTGATTATGAGCCACCTTTACCTTGAAGGCGTTCCAAAAATTCAGAATTTTTAGATCTTGATGCTAAAATTGGTAAAAGTGGGATTAAAGAAGTTAAAACTTTAGATATCAATGAACCCACTATTTTGGATTTCAAGAAATTTAATTATGATAATTGCTCTTTGATAGATTGTATTTCCTTGTTGCAATCCGCGCTAAATTCTCCGCATGCTTATAGTCAACATAAAGCTTTTACTAAACATATCGTTGATGCTTTGATGCAATCTTTTGAAGAAAAACTTGAGTTGGAAGTTTCTATCCCTAGAAAACTTTATGATGAGTGGGAACCTACTATTAAAATTAAAATTAAAGATCATGAATTCTATGCTTTGTGTGATTTGGGTGCTAGTGTTTCCATGATTCCAAAAACTTTGTGTGATTTGTTAGGTTTCCGCGAATTTGATGATTGCTCTTTAAGCTTGCACATTGCGAATTCCACTATTAAGAAACCTATGGGAAGAATTAATGATGTTCTTATTGTTGAAAATAGGAACTATGTGCCCATAGATTTTATTGTTCTTGACATAGATTGCAATCCTTCATGTCCTATTATTCTTGGTAGACCTTTCCTTAGAACGATTGGTGCAATTATTGATATGAAGGAAGGAAATATTAGATTCCAATTTCTATTAAAGAAAGGCTTGGAACACTTCCCTAGAAATAAAATAAAATTACCTTATGAATCTATTATGAGAGCCACTTATGGATTGCCTTCCAAAGATGGCGATACCTAGATCTATCCGTGTTTTTATGCCTAGCTAGGGGCGTTAAACGATAGCGCTTGTTGGGACGCAACCCGATTTTATTTTTAGTTTTTTTTTGCTTTTTGCTTCTTTTTAGGAATAAATATTTGATCTAGCCTCTGGTTAGATTTGTTTTTATGTTTTAATTAGTGTTTGTGCCAAGTTAAACCTATAGGATCTTCTTGGATGATAGTTATTTGATCTTGCTGAAAATTCCAGAAACTTTCTGTTCACGAAAACAATTGTTAAAAATCACCAGAACGTGATAAAATATTGATTCCAATTCCTGCTGATCAATAAAAAAAAATTCTAGGTCGTCCTATTTTGGTAGATTTTTTGGAGTTCCAGAAGTTTGCGTTAGTTACAGATTACTACAGACTGTTCTGTTTTTGACAGATTCTGTTTTTCGTGTATTGTTTGCTTATTTTGATGAATCTATGGCTAATAAAATAGTTTATAAACCATAGAGAAGTTGGAATACAGTAGGTTTAACACCCATATAAATAAAGAATGAGTTCATTACAGTACCTTGAAGTGGTGTTTTGTTTTCTTTCGCTAACGGAGCTCACGAGATTTTCTGCTAAGTTTGTGTTGTGAAGTTTTCAAGTTTTGGGTAAAAGATTTGATGGATTATGGAACAAGGAGTGGCAAGAGCCTAAGCTTGGGTATGCCCATGGAAACACAAGATAATATAAGGACACCAAAAAGCCAAAGCTTGGGGATGCCCCGGAAGGCATCCCCTCTTTTGTCTACTTCCATCGGTAACTTTACTTGGAGCTATATGTTTATTCACCACATGATATGTGTTTTGCTTGGAGCGTCTTGTATGATTTGAGTCTTTACTTTTTAGTTTGCCACAATCATCTTTTCTGTACACACCTTTTGAGAGAGACACACATGATTCAGAATTTATTAGAATACTCTATGCGCTTCGCTTATATCTTTTGAGCTATATAATTTTTGCTCTACTGCTTCACTTATATCTTTTAGAGCACAACTGTGGTTTTGTTTTATAGAAACTATTATTCTATCATGTTTCACTTATATTATTTTGAGATTATTAAACAGCATGGTAAATTGCTTAAATTGGGAAATTAATCCTAATATGTTAGGTATTGAAGACTAGTAAAAAACTTTCTTATGTGTGTTGAATTCTAAGAGAAGTTTGACGCTTGATGATTGTTTTGGGATACGGAGGTAGTGATATTAAAGTTGTGCTAGTTGAGTAGTTGTGGAATTGAGAAATACTTGTGTTGAAGTTTGCAAGTCCCGTAGCATGCACGTATGGTAAACGTTATGTAACAAATTTGAAACACGAGGTGTTCTTTGATTGTCTTCCTTATGAGTGGGGTCGGGGACGAGCGATGGTCTTTTCCTACCAATCTATCCCCCTAGGAGCATGTACGTAGTGCTTGGTTTTTGATGACTTGTAGATTTTTACAATAAGTATGTGAGTTCTTTATGACTAATGTTGAGTCCATGGATTATACGCACTCTTACCCTTCCATCATTGCTAGCCTCTTCGATACCGTGCATTGCCCTTTCTCACATTGAGAGTTGGTGCAAACTTCGCCGGTGCATCCAAATCCCGTGATATGATACGCTCTGTCACACATAAACCTCCTTATATCTTCCTCAAAACAGCCACCATACCTACCTATTATGGCATTTCCATAGCTATTCCGAGATATATTGCCATGCAACTTTCCACTGTTCCTTTTATCATGACACGTTCATTATTGTCATATTGCTTTGCATGATCATGTAGTTGAGATCGTATTTGTGGCAAAGCCACCATTCATAATTTTTCATACATGTCCCTCTTGGTTCATTGCCTATCCCGGTATACCGCCGGAGGCATTCATATAGAGTCATACTTTGTTCTAGTATCGAGTTGTAATCGTTGAGTTGTAAATAAATAGAAGTGTGATGATCATCATTCATAGAGCATTGTCCAAAAAAAAAGAAAAAAAGAAAAAAAAGAAAAAAAAGAAAAAAAGAGAAAGGCCAAATAAAAAAGGGAGGCCCCAAAAAAAGAGAAAATAAAAAAGGGACATTGCTACTATCCTTTTTTCCACACTTGTGCTTCAAGGTAGCACCATGATCTTCATGATAGAGAGTCTCTTGTTTTGTCACTTTCATATACTAGTGGGAATTTTTCATTATAGAACTTGGCTTGTATATTCCAACAATGGGCTTCCTCAAATGCCCTAGGTCTTCGTGAGCAAGCAAGTTGGATGCACACCCACTTAGTTTCTTTTGTTGAACTTTCATGCATTTATAGCTCTAGTGCATCCGTTGCATGGCAATCCCTACTCCTTGCATTAACATCAATCGATGGGCATCTCCATAGCCCATTGATTAGCCGCGTTGATGTGAGACTTTCTCCTTTTTTTGTCTTCTCCACATAACCCCCATCATTATATTCTATTCCACCCATAGTGCTATATCCATGGCTCACGCTCATGTATTGCGTGAAGGTTGAAATAGTTTGAGATTACTAAAGTATGAAACAATTGTTTGGCTTGTCATCGGGGTTGTGCATGATGAGAGCATTCTTGTGTGACGAAAATGGAGCATGACTAAACTATATGATTTTGTAGGGATGAACTTTCTTTGGCCATGTTATTTTGAGAAGACATAATTGCTTAGTTAGTATGCTTGAAGTATTATTACTTTTATGTTGATATTAAACTTTTATCATGAATCGTTTGGATCTGAATATTCATACCACAATTAAGAGGGTTACATTAAAAAATTATGCCAAGTAGCTTTCCGCATCAAAAATTCTGTTTTTATCATTTACCTACTCGAGGACGAGCAGGAATTAAGCTTGGGGATGCTTGATACGTCTCCAACGTATCTATAATTTTTGATTCCTTCATGCTATATTATATTCTGTTTTGGATGATTAATGGGCTTTGTTATACACTTTTATATTATTTTTGGGACTAACCTATTAACCGGAGGCCAGGCCCAAATTGCTGTTTTTTTGCCTATTTCAGTGTTTCGCAGAAAAAGAATATCAAACGGAATGAAACCTTCCGGAACGTGATTTTCGAAACAGATGTGATCCAGAGGACTTGGAGTCTACGTCAAGAAATCAACCAGGAGAGCACGAGGCAGGGGGCGCGCCTACCCCCCTGGGCGCGCCCTCCACCCTCGTGGGGCCCACGTTGCTCCACTGACGTACTTCTTCCTCATATATATACCTACGTACCCCCAAACCAACAAAGGCATCCACGAAAACCTAATTCCACCGCCGCAACCTTCTGTACCCGTGAGATCCCATCTTGGGGCCTGTTCCGGCGTCCTGCCGGAGGGGGCATCGATCACGGAGGGCTTCTACATCAACACCATAGCCTCTCCGATGATGTGTGAGTAGTTTACCTCAGACCTTCGGGTCCATAGTTATTAGCTAGATGGCTTCTTCTCTCTCTTTGGATCTCATGCAAAGTTCTCAACGATTCTCGTGGAGATCTATTCGATGTAATCTTGTTTTGCGGTGTGTTTTTTGAGACCGATGAACTGTGGGTTTATGATCAAGTTTATCTATGAACAATATTTGAATCTTCTCTGAATTCTTTTATGTATGATTGGTTATCTTTGCAAGTCTCTTCGAATTATCAGTTTGGTTTGGCCTACTAGATTAATCTTTCTTGCAATGGGAGAAGTGCTTAGCTTTGGGTTCAATCTTGCGGTGTCCTTTCCCAGTGACAGCAGGGGCAGCAAGGCACGCATTGTATTGTTGCCATCGAGGATAACAAGATGGGGTTCATATCATATTGGATGAGTTTATCCCTCTACATCATGTCATCTCGCTTAAAGCGTTACTATGTTTTTATGAACTTATACTCTAGATGCATGCTGGATAGCGGTCGATGTGTGGAGTAATAGTAGTAGATGAAGGCAGGAGTCGGTCTACTTGTCACGGACGTGATGCCTATATACATGATCATACCTAGATATTCTCATAACTATGCTCAATTCTATCAATTGCTCAACAATAATTTGTTCACCCTCCGTAATACTCATGCTCTCGAGAGAAGCCACTAGTGAAACCTATGGCCCCCGGGTCTATTTTCCATCATATTAATCTTCCAACACTTAGCTATTTTTATTGCCTTTTATTTTACTTTGCATCTTTATTATAAAAATACCAAAAATATTATCTTATCATATCTATCAGATCTCACTTTCGTAAGTGACCGTGAAGGGATTGACAACCCCTTTATTGCGTTGGTTGCAAGGTTTTTATTTGTTTGTGTAGGTGCGAGGGACTTGAGCATGGCCTCCTACTGGATTAATACCTTGGTTCTCAAAAACTGAGGGAAATACTTACACTACTTTGCTGCATCACCCTTTCCTCTTCAAGGGAAAACCAATGCGGTGCTCAGGAGGTAGCAGTCAGCACCAGAGCCTTTTGCAGGTGAAGACCGCTTTTGTCAGGATAAGTTGTACTTGCTGTCCCCTTTCAAATTGGCCGTTGTTGGATCCCTTCCCGCTCAATATTTGGGGAGAGGACCAGGGCCTATATAAGTAGAACTAGCCACCACAGTCGGGGGCAATCTGATAGAGAGCCAATCCTTAGCCACACACCGAGCACAAGAACACCTCAACCTCAGGAGGCTGTTCTTCCCCTTGTACTGTTCATCATCATCCCAAGAGGCAATCCACCACCACCACACTTGAGTAGGGTATTACACCACACCGGTGGCCCGAACCAGTATAAATCTTGTGTCTTTCGTGTTGTGAGTTCGTCGAGTTCGTTCTTGAGATCTTAGCCAGATAGGACGCGGATCGGTAGGGAGGAAATCTTCGCACGCACCCCAGTGTTCGAACCTTAGGGGTTTTGCCGGAACCCGTGATCCGACAAAATGCATTCAAATACAACAACAAAAAACTTAAAAAATCGGGACAACAAACTTAACGTGTACAGTACCAAATCAATTTGCACTTCCCTCAACAATAAAAAACAATTCGTGTTGTCTAGCATATGGACTAAATTTGAGTACATTTTCCCTATTTGAATGGGATTGTACTCGGGTTAGTTATACAACCATCTAAATATTATCTTCACAACACATGACATGAATATAGGAGTAGTAAATTCCCATATAAATATGAACTACATGTACATACGATCTCAAATTCAAATATATGTATCCATTTTATGTTGAATTCAAATCATAGTACATGTATGCTCTAGCTAGATGTTCAGAATCTAAACCATGTATGATACTACATACAACGTGTTTAACATGCACAACACACATTGCACGCATGAGATTTGGCAACCAAATTATGAATAAATGTCACATTATAGCATGTAAGCTCTGAGTCATATATGCATGATGTTCCTTTAATTCTTATAGTTCATCTCATTCAAAATCAATTAGTTTTTATAAAAAAACTAATCTATTTTAAGATTCATGGAATTGTGCGTTGTAACTCATAAAGTAAAAACAAATAATGTCAATTCATCTTGAAAAAAAATTGGGCAATTATGCTACGGAAGGTTCTAGAACAAAGGAGAAGTGCTTGTGTTTTGAGGTTTGTGCATTATGCTTAAGTTCAACCATGGAGTCTTCTAGATTGTACATGTGGCAAAATTTGGTGGAATGTACTTGATATCCAACGGCCAGTACTACTCGGATTTTCCTTCTCTGCACCGTCGGATTGGCTTCATCCAACGACAATCTTTCAAAGTTATTCGCACACTATATAGGGGTATAGATATAGATACAGAGGTATAGATATAGACTAGTGGCACATCATCTAAAGCCTTTCTACACGCTTAGTTTTTGTACAAGTGTGCTCCACCATGGACCCGCGCGTTTGTATGTGGGAACGAGTGCGTGTGTGCACCTCTTATCTTTCACGCACGTAGTCCATGTGTGTGAGAGATACTAAGAGATGGTGAGGGAATATGTGTCAATGCAATTTGTGTGAAGGAGAGGCCTATATACATACATGTATGTGCATGGGGCCGGGGTGATATACGAGGAGGGAGGGGAGGGGTCGACCGCGCGGTATCGATAGTGATAGATAGATAGAGGGAAGAGCTCTATGAGCGTACAAGCACTAGGATATGGGGGGTGGGGTGCTGGAAGATGGTGCGAGGGGCCAAGTGGAGGGAGACTATGAAGGAGTGCACAAGTGAGAGATCGATATTTAAAGAGACGGGGCGAGAACGTGCGCGGTTGCGCGTAGTGGCGGAGCCATGAATAATAAATGAGCTAGGGGGCCAAGCATTGCTAATCCTTTACGGGGAAGGCCAATTCATCAACTTAAAACATTTTACCAGCAATTGATCTACTGATCGCATTCATATTAGCCTCGGTATACAGTGATGTTAGGGGGGGCAGGGCCCTTGCTGCCCCTATCTTCGCCACTGTGCGCACGTATGATAGATGAAGCGGAAGGCATGGATGATGAGAGGGGGACGACGTATAGATAATGTGGGTGTATTAGCTATGTAATCCTATATCGAGAGGTATAGATTGATCAATGTGTACGTGGGAAAGAGGGTGAGACCTGACTAGATATATAGATCGATCGGTTTGTGTGGAAAACTGGGAAAGACCTAGCTATCTATATACACACATAGAGGAACACCGATCATTGCACATGCATGTGAGAGATAAAGAATGCCCTAAGTGATGAAGAGGGGGAGGTGTGTGTGTGCATGCATGGGAGACCGACTTGAAGAAAAAGATTGCATGTGTGCGATGGATAATGCCGAGTGGTAGTGTGTGTGCATTGATACGTCTCCAACGTATCTATAATTTTTGATTGTTCCATGCTGTTATATTACCAATCTTGGATGTTTTATAATCATTTTATAGTCATTTTATATCATTTTTTGGTACTAACCTATTGACATAGTGCCAAGTGCCAGTTGCTGTTTTCTGCATGTTTTTTACATCGCAAGAAATCAATACCAAATGGAGTCCAAACGCAATGAAACTTTACGGAATTTTTTTGGACCAGAAGGAACATAATGGACCCTGACTGCGCCTGGGGGGTGCTCCAAGGAGAGCACAACCCACCAGGGCGCGCTAGGAGGCCCAGGCGTGCCCTGGTGGGTTGTGCCCCCGGACAACCTCTTTGTTCTATAAATACCCAAATATTCTTGAAACCCTAAAGGCATCGACAAAATATTGATCCAGCCGCCACAGAGTCTAGAACCACCAGATCCAATCTAGACACCATCTCGGATGGGGTTCACCACCTCCATTGGTGCCTCTCCGATGATGCGTGAGTAGTTCTTTGTAGACCTTCGGGTCCGTAGTTAGTAGCTAGATGGCTTCCTCTCTCTCGCTGAATTCTCAATACAATGGTCTCTTGGAGATCCATATGATGTAACTCTTTTGCGGTATGTTTGTTGGGATCGATGAACTTCGAGTTTATGATCAGATCTATCTTTTTATCTCCATGAAAGTTATTTGAGTTTCTTTGATCTCTTATATGCATGATTGCTTATAGCCTCGTATTTCTTCTCCGATATTTGGGTTTTGTTTGGCCAACTTGATCTATTTATCTTGCAATGGGAAGAGGTGTTTTGTACTGGGTTCGATCTTACGGTGCTTGATCCCAGTGACAGAAGGGGAACAAACACGTATGTGTCGTTGTTACTAAGGATAAAACGATGGGGTCTATCTCTACATAGATAGATCTTGTCTACATCATGTCGTTCTTACTGTATTACTCCATTTTTCCATGAACTTAATACACTAGATGCATGCTGGATGGCGGTCGATGTGTGGAGTAATAGTAGTAGATGCAGGCAGGAGTCGGTCTACTAATCTTGGACGTGATGCCTATATAATGATCATTGCCTGGATATTGTCATGAGTATTTGAAGTTTTATCAATTGCCCAACAATAATTTGTTCATCCACCGTTTGCTATTTTTCTCGAGCGAAGCCACTAGTGAAACCTACGGCCCCCGGGTCTCTTTCTCATATTATTTTCCTTTGCGATCTATTTTATTTTGCATTTATTTTCAGATCTACTAAACCAAAAATACAAAAAATACCTTGCTGCAATTTTTTCTTATTTATTTTATTTGGCGTTTGATCTATCAATTTACTACAATTTTATCTCACGTCCGTTTGCCTATCTTGAGGCGCCGTACCCGAAAGGGATTGACAACCCCCTTTACACGTCGGGTTGCGAGGATTTGTTATCTATGTGCAGGGGCATACGTTGTGTTGCTTGGTTCTCCTACTGGTTCGATAACCTTGGTTTCATATCTGAGGGAAATACCTACCGCCGCTGTGCTGCATCATCCCTTCCTCTTTGGGGAAATAACGACGTGGCTTCATGCGACATCAAAAGGAATTTCTAGCGCCGTTGTCGGGGAGGATCAAGTCAAGATAGTCTCCCGACCACGCACCAATTTCTGATGCCGTTGCCGGGGAGGGTCTTCAACATATACCAGGTTTCTAATCACAAATCTCATCTCCTCGCAATTTACATAATTTGCCATTTGCCTCTCGTTTTCCTCTCCCCCACTTCACAAAAATTTGCCGTTTTATTCGCCTCTCCTTTTCGTTCGCATTTTTCTCGTCAGATCTATTCTTTGCTTGCAATCATGAGTGATTTCGGTATGGCACCAACAGATGATGGCCTAACTCCTAAGCTTGGACGTATGGGCAATCTGGATGCTAAAACTTTTATCTTGGGGCAAGGGAACGTTATGGGAAAAGAACGTATCCAAGAATTTTTCAATTGTGTGGGAAATTTGAGTCTTGATGATGCTCCTATACTTAAAACTACTAGATCTTATGCGGATGCTATTTCAGCACTAGTTCTGAAACTTGAAAGTAAATTTATTCGTACCCATCCTACTTTGCAAAGATTGTTTTTTGAGCTTCCCGTTATAAAGAATCCCAGGGCTAAACAGTTGGCCACTCTCGTTCTTATGAATGAGTTTGACTACATAATATGGGAAGCTAGGGAAATCTTTGATTTTTATGGTATGAATAGTGAAAAACCTGTGATAGATGAAATTCTTTACAGTAGTGACTATGCTTTAAGACATTTGCTTGGGGATAATAAAATCTTTGATGAGAATCTTAAAAAAGAAGTTCCCGTTTTAGATATAATCCAACAGGTTTTCAATAATGTCAATCAACATTACTGTTGGATTGTTGCGGGGAATCAAAAAGGTTATGATGAACACCAACTTAGGAACGCTAAGGTTTCTATGGATAATATGTTTTATGTTGTGTTCACAAAACCCCATGATGAAAATACCTCTAAGAAAATTAAGAAGAAGGATGACAAAACTTAGATCCTTTCTTTATGCCTAGCTAAGGGCATAAAACTATAGCACTTGTTGGGAGGCAACCCAATGAATAAAATTTACTTTTGCTTTTTGCTTTATGTTCTTGAGTGTTTGCACAATTATGATACTATTATGATTGTGTTTTTTTTGTTTTAATTAGTGTTTGTGCCAAGTAAAGCCTTTAGGATCTTCTTGGGTGATAGTTGTTTGATCTTGCTGAAAAAACAGAAACTTTTGCGCTCACGAAAACAATTCTCATTTTTTACCAGAGCATGATAAACTACCAATTCTTTTTGCAGAAGATTAATATACAAATATCTCAGGTCGTCCTAATTTTTCAGAATTTTTGGAGTTCCAGAAGTTTTCGAAATAGTCAGATTGCTACAGACTATTCTGTTTTGACAGATTCCGTTTTCTTTGCGTTGTGTGCTTATTTTGATGGCTCTATGGATTTCTTTGATGAGTTTTTGCCATAGAAAAGTTAGAATACAGTAGATATAATGCAAAAATAAAATATGATTTGGTTTGGCACAGTACTTATAGTAGTGATTTGCTTTCTTACGTAACGGATCTCACGAAGGTTTTGTTGAGTTTTGTGTGATTGAAGTTTTCATTTTTGGGTTATCTTACGATGGACGAAGGAATAAGGAGTAGAAGATCCTAAGCTTGGGGATGCCCCGGCATCCCAAGCTATTATCCAAAAATGAGGAACCAACTAAGCTTGGGGATGCCCCCGAGTGGCATCCCCTCTTTCTTCTAACGACCATTGGTATTTTACTCGAAGCTATATTTTTATTCGTCATATACTATGTGTTTTGCTTGGAGCGTCTTGTATGATATGAGTCTTTGCTTGTTTTATTTTGTGTTTTAAGTCTTGATCCCTTGCTGGACACACCTATTTGAGAGAGCCAAAATTATGTCATGACTTGTTAGAATTGCTCTCTATGCTTCACTTAAATTTTTATGAGCTATGGACTTGCCCTATTGCTTCACTTATATCTTTTTGAGCATGGTGTGCTTTAGTATTTTTGAAGAAAATTCTCTCTTGCTTCACTTAGATTTATTTGAGAGTTAGTAAAATTTTGAAGAAATTCTCTCTTGCTTCACTTAAATTAATTTGAGAGAAAGAAAAAAAATTATGCTCATGATCTTCTTTTATATTTGTTTGAGCTTATGAAAACAACACATTAAAATTAGTCCCAAAGTGATAGATATCGAAGAAGGATATAATAAAAACTTTCATGAATATCATTGGACAAAATAAACTTGATTCTTAGAAATAGTTTTGAGATATGATGATGTGATATGTGAGTTATGTTGATTAGTAATTGTGCTTTAGTAAGAATATTGGTGTTAAGGTTTGTGATTCCCTATGCAAGCACGAAAGTCAATTGTCATGCAATGAAATTGTATCCTACTTGTGGTGCATTATTCGGTGTTAATTATGCTTAATGCTCACTTATGAGATTATCTGTTTCTTGGTTGGTCGCTTCTCAATCTTTTGCTAGCCTTCATTTTGCACTAAGTATGATCTCTACTTGTGCATCCAAAATCCTTTAAACCATTTTTTGCCATATGAGTCCACTATATGTACCTATATGCGGTATTCTTTTGCCGTTCTAAGCAAATTTGCATGTGCCATCTCTAATTTTCAAAATAAACTTCTCTTTTGTGTGTTCATTTCGCTCGCGGAGCGGTGAGGGGTGGCTAATATTTTCCATGCTAGATGTGTTATTCTCAAGATGAGTGTTTATTCACTTGTCATTGCATGAGAGTAAGGCAAAGGTATTAGGGATGCCCTGTCCCGAAATGAAAAATGAATTTACTTTATGTTGTCAAATAATAAATTCCTTGGAAAGTATTTTTATGGAAGGCACCCGTGGATACGGTTAGCCATGGAAAGTGAAAGTATGGTGGAAAAAGGAATAAAGTTTATTTTCTGTTTGAGAACCGCCTATGATATCTAGCATGGAAAGTGTTGGGACTCTGAGTCGTTTTCGTTGGTGGGATGGATACACCTCCCAAAATGTTTTTATCTCTAAGTTTTTCGCTTTGAGCTCTAGCACCTCTACAAATCCTTACTTCCCTCTACGAAGGGCCTTTCTTTTACTTTATGCAATTTTTATTTTTGAATTTGAGTCTCCATCTTCTCTTATAAAAGCACCAACTAGGAGGCAATATGATCATACTTGAGTATTGGGTGTAGCTAATATGCGAGTGTGTTTCATGAATGGATCAATGGTTGAGCATGATGGGCTAGGGATAACTTATTTTAGCATTGATATTTTGAAAGACATGGTTGCTTGTTGATATGCTTGAGTATTTAAATTATCATGCCAAAACTAGACTATTGCTTTGAACAATATAAAAGTCCAAATGTCCATGCTATAAAGAAAGACTATGATATGACATGATAGGCAGCATTCCACATCAAAAATTCTATTTTTATCACTTCCCAACTCGAGGACGAGTAGGAGTTACGCTTGGGGATGCTGATACGTCTCCAACGTATCTATAATTTTTTATTGTTCCATGCTGTTATATTATCAATCTTCGATGTTTTATAATCATTTATAGTCATTTTATATCATCTTTTGGTACTAACCTTTTGACATAGTGCCAAGTGCCAGTTGTTGTTTTCTGCATGTTTTTTACATCGCAGGAAATCAATATCAAACGGAGTCCAAACGCAACGAAACTTTACGGAGATTTTTTTGGACCAGAAGGAACATAATGGGCCCTGGCTGCGCGTGCTCCGAGGAGAGCACAACCAACCAGGGCGCGCCGGGAGGCCCAGACGCGCCCTGGTGGGTTGTGCCCACCTCGGGTGCCCCCCCGGACTGACTCTCTGCTCTATAAATACCCCAATATTCTAGAAACCCTAAAGGCATCGACGAAATATTGATCCAGCCGCCACAGAGTCCAAAACCACCAGATCCAATCTAGACACCATCTCGGATGGGGTTCACCACCTCCATTGGTGCCTCTCTGATGATGCGTGAGTAGTTCTTTGTAGACCTTCGGGTCCGTAGTTAGTAGCTAGATGGCTTCCTCTCTCTCGCTGAATTCTCAATACAATGGTCTCTTGGAGATCCATATGACGTAACTCTTTTGCGATGTGTTTGTTGGGATCGATGAAGGTTGAGTTTATGATCAGATCTATCTTTTTATATCCATGAAAGTTATTTGAGTTTCTTTGATCTCTTATATGCATGATTGCTTATATCCTCGTATTTCCTCCGATATTAGGGTTTTGTTTGGCCAACTTGATCTATTTATCTTGCAATGGGAAGAGGTGCTTTGTAGTGGGTTTGATCTTACGGTGCTTGACGCCAGTGACAGAAGGGGAACCGACATGTATGTATCGTTGCTACTAAGGATAAAACGATGGGGTCTATCTCTACATAGATAGATCTTGTCTATATCATGTCATCATTCTTATTGCATTACTCCGTTTTCCCATGAACTTAATACACTAGATGCATGATGGATGGCGGTCGATGTGTGGAGTAATAGTAGTAGATGCAGGCAGGAGTCGGTCTACCAATCTTGGACGTGATGCCTATATAATGATCATTGCCTGGATATCGTCATGAGTATTTGAAGTTCTATCAATTGCCCGACAGTAAATTGTTCACCCATCATTTGCTATTTTTCTCGAGAGAAGCCACTAGTGAAACCTACGGCCCCCGGATCTCTTTCTCATATTATTTGCCTTTGCGATCTATTTTCTTTTGCATTTATTTTCAGATCTACTAAACCAAAAACACAAAAATACCTTGCTGCAATTTATTCTTATTTATTTTATTTGGTGTTCGATCTATCAATTTACTACAATTTTATCTCACATCCGTTTGCCTATCTTGAGGCGCCGTACCCGAAAGGGATTGACAACTGAGGGAGTCCTGGATTAAGGGGTCCTCGGTCGTCCGGACTATGTCACATGGGCCGGACTAATGGGCTATGAAGATACAAGACAGAAGACTCCTTCCCGTGTCCGGATGGGACTCTCCTTTGCTTGGAGGGCAAGCTTGGCGTTCGGATATGTAGATTCCTTCCTTTGTAAACCGACTTTGTACAACCCTAGGCTCCTCCGGTGTCTATATAAAGCGGAGGGTTTAGTCCGTAGAGGCAATCACAATCATACAGGCTAGACATCTAGGGTTTGGCCATTACGATCTCATGGTAGATCAACTCTTGTAATCCACATATTCATCAAGATCAATCAAGCAGGAAGTAGGGTATTACCTCCATCAAGAGGGCCGAACCTGGGTAAACATCGTGTCCCCGTCTCCTGTTACCATAGACCCTAGTCGCACAGTTCGGGACCCCCTACCCGAGATCCATCGGTTTTGATACCGACATTGGTGCTTTCATTGAGAGTTGCACTGTGACGTCAAAGACGGGATTGATGGCTCGCCTTGTCATCAAGGACAGTATCACCTCCGGAGGAGCCCTGGTCTTAGGCTAAACCCTCCGGCTGGGCGACTTTACCATGATCGCCTGTTCGGCCGTTAAGCCGATGATGACTTCTCAGGCCGTCGAAAATCGCCTCCGTGTTGACTCCGAATACTCCAAACGGATGGATCCGGCGGAGTTGTCATCTCTAAACGAACTCCTGGATCGCATCGCCACCCTGGGGGTCGCTACAGACTATGATCGGATTGGACTTAAACCCAATCAGAGAGAAATCAAATCTCCGCCGATCACCCATCAGATAGCGGTCGTAGAGGGCAAAACTACAACTCTTCCCTACATTGTAGACGAATTGTGTTCGGATTTCTGAGCTCGAAGAGACGGATACCTGCCTACGGGACGACGTGTCCGGTCCTTCGAATCTAGAATCGGGTGTCGAGCCCGGAAAATCACTCAACATCCCGGAGCCCGGACTAGTAAGCTCGGAAGTTCCTCAAACTCTGGACTCCAAATTGGGTCAGGGATCAGATTTAAAGCCACCCACACGCCATGATAAATATTCGCCAACCAATTCCGGCCCTCCGGATATATGCGACCTCATGTACGTACGACAGTAGTCTCAGGAAGCAGTCCATCACTTTTGGGCCAGATTCCTCCTTGTTAAAGACAAGATTAAAGATTGCCGCGACAAGGACGCGATTTTAGTATTCTGCAATAATTGCACGGATGAAGGAATCCTCAACACCATAAACCGCCGTCGCATATTACACTTTGTTGACTTGGCAACCATAGTACAGAAGTACTACGCAATGTAAAGTGCATGGAAAACTCAGACAGCTCGCTGGGAACCACCGGTCTCCACTCAACCCCCCTGGCGAGCAAAAAGGATGCGCCCTCGCGGGGCACCCGACCACATAGTGAAGAAAACTAAGCCCACTATGGGGCGCGGAGCCGTTCTAGAGGGATGGCTCGATAGGCCATGCAAAATACACACGACACCGGATACCGAATCAACCTACAGCCTTAGAGCCTGTTGGATACTCTGGCAAGTGGCCAAGAGCGGCGAGGATATCCTCACCAAAGACACCTTAGAGCAACACCCCACGGACGACGACGACCTCAGAGTATTGATGGTCTTCGAGACTTTCGCTTCAAACAATCGACGCAAGAGGGCATGCCAAGTAGCAGCAATAAACCCCTGGAACGACACGGCCATAACTTTCAATGCCAGTGATGAACCAAGACTCCGGTCAGTCCGGGCACCAGCCGCCTTGGTCCTCAATCCAATTGTGGATGGCTTTCGGCTCACTAAAGTGCTCATGGACGGCGACAATGGGCTAAACCTCATTTACGAGGACACACTCAATAAAATTAAAATAGACAGGAGCCGCATCGAGCAAAGTAATACGACCTTCCGAGGAATTATGCCTAGCCGGGAGGCGTGATGTGCGGGGAAATTACACTTGACGTGGTATTCGGCATGCCGGAGAATTATCGGTCCGAAGAGATAACCTTCCAAGTGGCCCCTTTCAACAACGGATATCACGCCATGTTGGGGCGAGATGCGTTCACACGTTTTCAAGCCATACCTCACTACGGGTATATGAAGCTCAAGATGCCTGGGCCAACTGGTATTATCACTCTCGCCCGTGATCCGGACATAGCCCTCCGCGTCGAAAACAAAACCTCATCCCTGGCCCTCGAGGCACTATCCGAGGCCCTCATGGCCGAAGAGTTAACCGCACTACGCTCCACGGTGGACAGGGATGACGTAATCGTTGATAAGTGGCCCAAATCCACCTCTTTCAAACCAGCAGACAAAATAGTCAAATTTCAGGTCCACCCAACGGACCCCAAGAAGACAGCTTCCATGGGGGCACAGCTGGACCCAATGGTTGACGCCGCACTACGAGCGTTCCTACGTGAAAACTGGGACATATTCGCCTGGCACCCTTCTGATATGCCAGGGATCCCACGCAGGTTGGCCAAACACAGCCTCAATATATTGAAGGGATATAAGCCGGTCAAACAAACACTACGGCGCTTTTCCGAACCCAAACGACAATCTATAGGGGAGGAGCTAGCCAAGTTAATCGAGGCCGGATTCATCAGAGAAATAAAGCACCCGGACTGGCTAGCAAACCTGGTGATGGTGCCAAAGAAGGATAAATCCTAGCGCCTGTGCGTTGATTTCAAAGACCTCAACAAGGCCTGCCCTAAGGATCCCTTCCCCCTCCCCCGCATCGATCAGATTATCGATGCTACCGCAGGACACGACTCACTGTGTTTCCTCGACGCATACTCTGGATACCATCAAATCAAAATGAAGGAGTCCAATCAAGCCGCAACGGCATTCATTACGCCATACAGGCCTTTCTGCTTCAACACTATGGCCTTCGGGCTCAAAAATGCCGGCGCCACCTACCAACGCATGATTCAAACATGCCTGGAGAAACAAATCGGCAAGACAGTTGAAGCATATGTGGATGATGTAGTCATCAAGACTAGGCACGCTGAGTCACTAATAGACGACCTGCGTCTCACATTCGACAACCTCCGCACATATGACATCAAGCTCAATCCAGAAAAGTGTGTTTTCAGCGTTCCCGCTGGAAAACTGCTGGGCTTCATTGTTTCCAATAGAGGAATTGAGGCAAATCCAGCCAAAATACGGGCTTTGTCACAATTGGCTATACCAACAAACCTTAAACAGGTCCAAAACTAGCTGGATGCATGACAGCTTTAAGCCGCTTTATCTCCAGATTAGGAGAAAAAGCATTGCCACTTTATTGCCTTCTCTGACGCATTGACCACTTCGAGTGGACGGATGCAGCAACGGCTGGACTGGAAGAAATAAAAGCTCTTTTAGCAAGCAACCCAATCCTGGCCGCACCGAATGTCGGCGAACCAATGTTATTATACATCTCTGCAACACACCAGGTGGTGAGCGCGGTGCTCATCGTAGAGCGAGAGGCGGACGGACACAAATTCCTACTCCAGAAACCGGTATACTACGTATCCACTGTCCTCACACCATGCAAATCCCGGTACCCTCATTACCAAAAGATAGCATATGCGGTCTTCATGGCATCCCAGAAGCTACGACACTACTTCCAAGAGTGCTCTATCACGGTGGCTTCTGAAGTTCCACTCGATGACATAATAAACAACCGCGACGCTACGGGCCGTATGGCTAAGTGGGCCATTGAGCTCCTTCCATTTGATATAACATACAAACCACACCGGGCCATTAAATCCCAAGTATTGGCCGTCTTCGTCGCCGAATGGACAGAGGCCGAACTCCCTAAAGAGCACGACACATATTCCAACTGGGTCATGTACTTTGATGGCTCTAAAATGCTGTCCGGTTTAGGAGCAGGTGTCATTTTAACATCCCCCACTGGAGACACAGTCCAGTACGTACTCCAAATATTATACACAGATTCCAACAATGCAGCTGAATACGAGGCCTTATTGCACGGTCTTTGGATGGCTACCTCCATGGGCATACAACGCCTGGAGGTGCACGGGGACTCAAATTTTGCAATATCCCAAATAAATGGAGACTTCGACGCCAAAGATCCGAAGATGGCGGCCGATCGCAATGCCATACTCAAAATATCAGCTAGGTTCGAGGGACTCGAGTTTCATCATGTGGCTCGGGAAAGTAATCAAGCGGCGGATGTCCTTGCTCGCATGGGCGCTAAGCGTGACCCCGTCTCGCCTAACATCTTTATGGAAAGGCTCTTCAAGCCATCCGTGGTGTGGCAGGGTGAGAACAACAACACCAGACCGGACCCGATTACACCCCCAGATTTCGAACACAATACCGACATCATCGGGGGCTCAACCACCGAGATAACATCATCGGTCCATCTAATAATGGCAGTAATTTCCCCATGGACCGAACCCTTCTTGGCCTACCTTAATAGGCGAGAGCTCCCCGAGGACCAGAATGAGGCTCGCTGCATTGTTCGGCACTCGAAAGCCTACAAGGTCCATGACGGAGAGCTCTACAAGAAAAGTGCTACCAGAGTCCTTCAAAGGTGTATCTCCGAAGAAGAGGGACGACAACTCTTAGCCGAAATCCATCCTGGTCTCGGCGCGTCTCGAGCCCTTGTAAGTAAGGCCTTCTATACAGGCTTCTTTTGGCCGACGGCCCGAGCAGATGCACAGGACCTGGTCCAACGTTGTGTCGGATGCCAGCTCTTCGCCAATCAAAGCCATATGCCGCCTACTGCTCTACAAACAATCCCCATTACTTGGCCTTTTGCGGTCTGGGGGCTTGATATGGTCGGACCCCTTAAAGGAGGAAGCCATAAGAAAAAATATTTGCTAGTCATGGTAGATAAATTCACCAAATGGATAGAGGCCAAACCAGTGAAATCGGCCGAAGCCGGACCGGCGATAGACTTTATATCCGGTGTCGTGTACCGTTATGGTGTCCCACACAACATCATCACCGATAACGGCTCCAATTTCACAGCCGATGAAGTGAAATGCTGGTGTGCTAAATTGGGCATTAAGCTCGATTACGCCTCGGTCTATCACCCACAAACAAACAGTCAAGTCGAATGAGCTAATGGTCTTATTATGAGCGGCATTAAGCCCGGACTAGTGCGGTCATTGAAAGAATCAGACAAGCACTGGGTTGAGGAGCTTGACTCCGTACTCTGGGGGCTGTGGACCACGCCCAATTGCACTATCGGATACACACCATTCTTCATGGTATACGGCACAGAGGCCGTTTTGCCCTGTGACATCATTCATGACTCACCTCGAGTGCGCATGTATGAAGAGAGGCAAGCCGAGTTGGATTGGCAGGACAGCCTAGATGCCTTGGAGGAGGATCGCGATGTTGCAAAAGCCCGTTCTGCATTCTATCAACAACAGGCTCGCAGATATGAAAGCAGAGAGGTGCGGGCCAAGACTTATAATGTTGGTGAACTTGTTCTACGCTTGCCAGAAAATAAAAAGGACAAACTCAAGCCCAAGTGGGAGGGTTCCTTCATCATAGATGAAGTTCTCACTGGAGGAGCGTACCGCCTGCGTGATGCATCGGACAATCGTTTAGAGCTGAATCCCTGGAACGCCGCCAGACTCCTAAGATTCTACGCCTAGAGCCGGACTCTTTGTTCGTTTTCTTCTCCCTTTGTCTCCATTTTTTCCTCTCTCTAAATTTTTTTCTCTAGCTTTAAGCTCTTGTGCGGCTAAACCGCACACCAATGACGTACACATCCTTAAATGTATACGCCCATAATGCCTGGGGGCTTCCTTTACAGAAGCTTATTATTATTTTCCGAGCATCAAGCTCCACACATATGTGTCCTTTCCTCATATGTACCTTTTCTTCGCCATTATATGCATCGTTATGACTTAAGTTTTTGCCAAGCTGGGTTGCCTGGCTCCTGTGCTTATGCCCTATGTTCCCGTTTGTTCGGCTAGGGCATAAAGGGAGCACCTCTGCAATTGTTACAGCCGGGTCATCCGGACGTGTACCTCAGACTGGGTGAAGCCGAAAGCTAGCGTTCTTAAGGGAACATTCGGTCGGCGGACTAAAGATGTTTTACACTCATTACACTATGAACCCCCGGATGTTACGTATACTATGACTTTTCGATCACAGTTCGGACATGCATACTAACGCATGTTCACCTAGGGAAAGGAACCATTAACGGAACTATTCTCCCTGGAAGATGTTTCTTATAATCAAGATGTAATATAACATAGCTAGCTGGATACAATTTGTCTGTTCAAGCAACTATGACCCCTACGCCTGGTTTCCATGCATACCCCGGTCTGTATGGCCGCTCTGGTATTCAGAAACACTCCACACCTTTGGGTCCAGAGGTCGAAGCGAAAAGGTCTGCCATGACAATTGTTTTACAATCCGGCTAGGGACAAATTTGTCAATTGAAGTACATAGTCACTTGGACTCAAAAACTTCTTCCTCTATGCCGTCTAACAGGCTGTCTAGTTTACAATCCTGTTGGGAATATTTGGCAGCTATCTTTACTTGGTCATATACCAGACTAACTGGAATTTCTTTTCCATTTGACCCCTGAGGTCCGACCCGGGCCATATGATTCGGATCAAGCTTGGTGTACCGTGTTTTTAACATGGCCTAGGCCTCTCGCGCACCTTCTCGGCAGGCCGATATCTTCCATAATCGGAAGCGCCGCCGAGCTCCTTGGAATAGCTTCACAAGCTCGTCCATACTTCCTAGAGGAGAGGCGGATGGCCACAAAGCCTTGGCAATGCTCCGCATTACTTGCCGAGCTCGCTCATGCAGTTGGGACAGCTCTTGCAGCAGGTCACCTTGAGAGCCGGACATTTCCTCTTTGGGACGGCCAATCAGCATACCTACAGACCTAAATCTGTTAGATTATTTCTTCGCCGAATTACATGAAGGTAAGTTCAAAAGCACACTGAATATGTCACCTCGTAGCCTCTTATTTTCCTTGACATTGTCAGCTAGCTGGGCGTGCACATCTTTTAGTTCTTCGCCTAGCAGGGTGTTGGAATCCTGCAGCTTGTTCTTTTCATGTGTGACCCGTGTCAGCACACATTCGCCTGTCGCCAGTTGCCTTTTGGCCTCTTGTTCACTCGCCCGCGCGACTTTTAGTTCCTCTTTCAGTTGATCTGCTGATCCTGCCATGGGAGATACAACAGTATTAATATTTCTGGTATATGATCATATTTTTCTCGATGGAGGGGAACATTACCAGGCGGTGCCTCTTTGGATTTCTCTAGTTCGGCAGTTGCCGCAGCTAGCTGGGTCTGGCACTTTTCCAGCTCTTGAGATAGCAGGTTGTTCTTCTCCGTGAGTACCTGGTTATACAATGATCCTTAAGTCAGTTGTATCAACTGCTTCAAGTCTTGGGGGCTACTGGTATACGATCACCAGATCTGTACAATGCGCACTTACCCGCATATCTTTCAAATGCTGGTCTGTGGCTCTTGTAAGCCCATCCCGAGCAGCTCGGATGTATGCATCAGCCGAGCTGAAGGCATTGAATGCCTCTTTTGTAAAGCCAGGGTCGCGAAGAGCGGCCCGCCGGTACCGGTGATTCACGGCGCTCTCCACTTTAGAGTTCGTAACAGATACATCATCCGAATCCTCTGTAGACGGACAATCCGGTGTCTCTCCCACGTCAGCCTGTGTACTTAACGCAGGGTATGGAACCTGGCCGGTGGAGGCATGACTGGCAGGATCCCTGGACATAGTCCGGCGAACGCTCTTCCTGATAATACACAACGGGCAATGTCACAATTCGATGTGACTGCCGAGGGGCATATTTAAAAAACCATACCTCTTTGATGAAGGCTCGGTCATGTTTTCATTTGCCTTCCTCTTCTAAGGCCTGCCCGGTGCAGGTGCCACTCTCTTGTGAGTCGCGTCAGGTACAGCATGGCACGCCGAGCGCCGCCCCTTTGGAGCACGAGACAGCGCGGTGGGTGAGGCATAATGAGGAAGCTCTTTTGGAGGAGATGTCTCCTGATTACTTACATGCGAAGCAGGAAGGAGGCCAGGATAGTCGGCCACGATGGCCACTTCTGTGCCATCATCGCTCGCCTGGTAGAAGACTCCCTCTTGGAGTTCTACAAATATGTCCGGATCCTCTTCAAATCCGGGATCGAGGTCTCGATTATGGTCCTCCGGCTGTGGAGCGGGGCTATAGATCCCCGCGGTCGCCTTCCGCCATTCCTGTTAGAAATGAACGAGTAAATGTCAATTAAACATGACTCGGGGAAGGGATTGAGTAATGATGTAGGGTCAAGGCTCACCCAGCTAGGGGGATTGTACATAGAGAATCCCTCTTGGCGCTTAAGGCGACTGAATTCCTCTTTCTACCCTTTATACAGATCGACTAATATTGTGGCCAGGGCGGCAGGGGTGTCCGGACCTTTCCGTCTATAGCGTGAGGCATCGTCTTCCCCATTATAGTGCCACATGGGGAGTCCTCTGAATTGGAGTGGATGAACACCCCGCACTATGGAAGTTGCCATCACCTCAATTATTGATAATCCGGACTAAGCGAGTGTCCTTATCTTTCCCATTAACTGATGGACTTCTGCGCTATCCTCCTCGAGGCTCCGAGGACGCCAGCTATGGCGTTTCTTCAGCGGAGCACTTGAAAATTCAGGAAGACCCCTTCAAACTGGGTCGGGGAGAGCGACATCCTCGATATAGAACCATTCTGAGGGCCACTCTTCGGACGCCTTCTTCGGCGTGCCAGACAGGTATCCGGTCCCAGCTATGCGCCATACCTCGGTGCCGCCCACCTCGAATACCGATCCCTTTTGGGTACGAGGGACGAGGCAGAATAGCTTCCTCCATAACTCAAAAATGGGCCTCGCAGCCCAGGAATAGCTCGCAAAGAGACACAAAACCCGCGATGTGCAGGATTGAGGCTGGCGTGAGGTGCAGTTGGAGGCCGTAATACTCCAGGAGTCCTTGGAGGAAAGGGTGGATTGGAAACCCGACGCCTCTTAACAAGTAGGAAACGAAGCACACTCGTTCCCCCTGGTTGCATTGGGGAAATTTTCTGCCTGGGCTTCGCCATCAAAGGAGGTCAATCCTGCCCGAACAGGGACTAGATCCGCGGGGGGAAGAAATTCCTGTGTTTGAAGCTTGAGCAGCTGATCGTGGGATACAAAACATCTCTCCCAATCGCATTTTTCAGAGCCGTGAGGGCGGGAGGAAGAACTGGGAACACTAGCCATGTTGGAATGGTTTCTCCTAGCTGGCTCTAAGGATTTTCCGCTTGGTGTGGAATGGGATCTGAGATCCAATCTCTTTAAATAGATGCCTTTCTTACATGGACAGGGTGTTATGTGCAAAAAATACCCTGACCTCTTGTATTCGCTCGACACGTGGAAGCAGAAGCAATGGAGGCGCAGAAGCCAAAGGGTATGACATTAAAACACAAACCGAGTACAGCTTTTCGGGTCAGGTACTTTGAAGTAATCGGAGAAGGAACCCGCCTCCCAATGCCGAAGACAATCAGCGAGCTGGATACATCGTCATTGAAGCCTGGTTCGGGGGCTACTGAGGGAGACCTAGACTAAGGGGTCCTCGGTCGTCCAGACTATGTCACATGGGCCGGACTAATGGGCTATGAAGATACAAGATAGAAGACTTATTCCCGTGTCCGGATGGGACTCTCCTTTGCGTGGTGGGCAAGCTTGGCGTTCAGATATGTAGATTCCTTCCTTTGTAAACCGACTTTGTACAACCCTAGGCTCCTCCGGTGTCTATATAAACCGGAGGGTTTAGTCCGTAGAGGCAATCACAATCATACAGGCTAGACATCTAGGGTTTAGCCATTACGATCTCGTGGTAGATTAACTCTTGTAATCCACATATTCATCAAGATCAATCAAGCAGAAAGTAGGGTATTACCTCCATCAAGAGGGCCCGAACCTGGGTAAACATCGTGTCCCCGTCTCCTATTACCATCGACCCTAGACGCATAGTTCGGGACCCCCTACCCGAGATCTGCCGGTTTTGACACCGACAACAACCCCTTTTACATGTTGGGTTGTGAGGATTTGTTATCTGTGTCCAGGGGTTGTTTATGTTGTGTTGCTTGTTCTCCTACTGGTTCAATAACCTTGGTTTCATATGTGAGGGAAATACCTACCACCGTTGTGCTGCATCATCACTTCCTCTTTGGGGAAATACCGACGTAGCTTCAAGCGACATCATGCATGCATGCACGAGAGAAAGTTAGTGGTACAATTATAAAGAGAGGACGACTGTGTGGGTGTAAAAGACTAGGTGAGGTCATAATCAATGTAAAGTTGAATTCAAATATTTGAATAAGAGATCATGATGTTTGAAACCCATGCATGCATGAATGTAACTGAGATATGCATGGCGTGATTTGGAAATGAGCATGCTATATACTGTATACACATTGAACAAGGTCATACTGATTTGAATTTGAAATACCGATGGCAGGCATCATTTGGCCACATTGCATCCATGCATGGACACGCTATTCAAACTGGAGATGATGGGTGGCTTTCGCATCACATATCTATATCTATACCCCTATATAGTGTGCGGATAACTTTGAAAGATGTTCGTTGGATGAAACCAATCTGAAGGTGCAGAGATGGCAAATCCGAGCACTACTGGCCATTGGATATCGTCTACATTACACCATATTTTGCCACATGTACAATCTATAAGACTCCATGGTTGAACTTAAGCATAATGCAGAAACCTCAAAACACAAGCACTTCTCCTTTGTTCTAGAATCTTCTATATCATAATTGCCCAATTTTTTTCTAGATGAATTGCCATTATTTGTTTTTACTCTATGCTTTACAACACGCAATTCCATGAATCATAAAATAGATTAGCTTTTTTATAAAAAACAAATTGATTTTGAATGAGATGAACTATAGGAATTAAACGAACACCTACATCATGCATATATGACTCAAAGCTTACATGCTATAGTGCGGCATTTATTCATAATTTGGTTGCAAAATCTCATGCGTGCTATGCACGTGTACCTTACTAGTACTTCCAGTATGTGCAAAACATGTAAATTATAATTATAATGCATGAAAATTGAGTGGACGTGAGGGAGGAAGTAGTTGAGAAAGACATTACAACTCCACTGCGTGCATGCGAGTAGTTAAATCATGGGTTGCTACTTCCATTGGTCTCCTTTGTATTTTGTGCTAATTTTTGACCATAATTTTAAGTAACACAATATTTATGCATGTCATAAAAATTAATGTCATCAAAAACTATGTTCAAATTTGATTCCAATGATATAATTTTTGATGACATGCATTAACATTTTCTTAGTTAAAATTTTGGTCAAATTGGCACAAAATAAAAAGGGCCAATAAACCAGGACGCAGGCAGGATGATCAATTTTTGCCTGGATTATTGTTGGTGGCCTTTGTATTTAAATATGGACGAAGTGGAGTAGTACTATCTTTATCTTAGCCTCGTAGGGCTCTCCCAGCGCCTACGCTCGCCTCCCTGCCTCGCCCACCGGATCCCGCCATGGAGGATCCCTTAGATCCCAGGATCCCGCGGGCTGCCCTCTTACTGCGGCCCGCAGCACTGCCGCCTTTGAGCGAAACCCACACGTGTTTCAGAGGGGATCCATTGCTTTGGAATCACAGATCGGTGGCGCCGGAGGACATGCCAGGGCTGCGTTTCAGGTGGTGGGCAGCAAGGGAAAATCGGATCGAGGAAATGTCGCATCAATTGGAGACAAGTTGGAAGGAGCTGCGCCTGGCGAAGCACAAGGCGGAGGCACAAGTCGATCTTAGGCGAGAGATGCTGAGGGATGTCAACATCTGGCAGCGTCGCGTTGATTTTGAGCTGGGGCTAATGGCAGAGATTATATTCACGGAGTCAACGGAGGAAAGAACGCGCATGCCGGCGAATGGCATGAGCAGCCGGTGCAACTGTTCAAATGGGCGGTAGGAGAAGCCAAATCGCGGGACCAGCCGTGGCGGAGCCTCTGGGAACGCATTGTAGGCGAGGTGAGCTTCCCTCCTTCCCTGCAAGTGATGCATTGACCTACTCGGTTGCTGCTGCAGTGAACTTGCGGCGCCATGGCGGTTTACAACCCTGACAATCACTCCATCTATATGTATTGTATTCCTGTGAAAATACTTGGTCATTTGGAAAAAGATGGTAGTAATTGATTTATCACTAGTTTTTGAATGCTTGGTCATGACAATCACCCAAAGCCAACTAGAAGTCTCCATCGCGTAATACTTATGGTCGGTCGCACCAACAGACGGTCGGTCGCACCCGCGTCTCACCGAAGGGACACACATCGGCTTGGTCTGACATGTACGACCAGTTACATCATTGACTTGTGCGACCGCATTTGAGCTGTAGTACTTGAAATTTGTGTTCCAGGAAACTTATCGGGAGCCGTTTCGGGCCTCGAAACCAAAACCATCAATTAATCTTTAGCTTGTTCCCATCACATTCCAAAGTATAGTATAATTAAGTGCAAACCTGCTCACACCTAGTACATATCAAACCTGAACGTGTTCCCACTATGCAGGTTTTAGTACTAGTGCTAGTACTAGGTTATAAAAAGGGGAACTAGTACCTAGCCGAAAATTACTCTACCTTCCTCCTCATAAGTCTTTCTTGTTCGTCCGTCCTTGCCATGGCCGGTGTGCAGAGCTCTAGGTCGAGAACTACTCGTAACAATGGAGCGGCAACCAAGGCTGCGGAAAAAAGAGAGGGCTCACCGCCTCGCAGAGACCTTGAAAGATCTCTCACGTGCAGGTGAGGGCTCCCAGGAGCGCCCTAGCCGCAGAGGCGAACATGCCAAGATGCCGGTGCTGGAGTCGTTGTCCCTCGACGACATGCCCGATCAGCTCAATAAGCAGAAGGAGTTCACCGACAGTTTGGTGGAGTTGTTGAAGGAGAGCCTCGATGACATGCCCGATGAGCTCAATAAGCAGGGGGACTTGACTGCCGGCTTGGTGATGCTGCTGAAGAAGAGCATTGCCTCGGATAAGAAGGCGACCAGCGAAATCCTGCAACTTCAGGAGGACAAGGTGAAGCTCCGCCATGAGCTCAACTTGCTGAAGGTGGAGAATGCCGGCTGGAAGAAGCTGCATGAGAAGAGTAGTTCCTCGGTGAAGATGCTGCACGCCCTCATCATGGAACAGAAGGAGGAGTTGGCGAAGCTCCACATCGAGCACGCAACTGCTTTCAAGGTACGTAATGCGGCCGTGGAACAGATGATGAAGGCTCGCGTCGAGAAATCCCGCGTCATGTACAAAACGAATAAGATGGCGGAGGAGATGCGCGAGGAGATGGAGGTGGTGGAGGTGATGAAGATGCAGTTACGACTCCGCGGCCAGCAACCCTTCATGTAGTAGAGAGTAGTGCCCCAGACTTGTGTGTGCGTCTTCCTTCTTTTTTTGGGGGGGGGGGGTAATTTCCTTCTTCTCTTGCTCCTGTGTTTCTTCTTCTGCTTTGGGTGTTTCGCTGCACATGTCACATTCTCTGCGAGGCATGAATAGAACAATGCTAATGATGAGCGGCGCCGTGGGATCGATTACTAGCAAATTAGATCATTTTTTATCGCCATATCGCACTGGGCTGCCGTGTTTCATGCTCCTCCGTCGTACTAGTACTCCAGTGGAAAACTTGAGTATACCGCACGGTTCTTTGCTCCTCCTCAGGTCGTCCGCAACATTTAAACGAGCAGTCAAATCACAAGGCCCCGCCTTCTAGCAGTAATGAGCCGTCAAATCACAAAGGCTGTCGCCTCTCGTGAAACCGACCAAGCAAGACCGCCCCGCCCTCTAGCCTTTTAAATGTATACTTTTGTACAGTAGTAGTATCGATGGATTGCACCATGAAGCAAAACTAACAAGATGAAATGAACGAAAAAGGTGGTACATATAGAGAGCGCTCGTCGCCAAATTATGCATATAGTACTATTAAAAAATCTAGTACGTGCTTAGATGGGGTGCTAAAGTCTATTAAAGAAATTAGCATACCTATTTAATTCTTTGACAACTAAACTCCTTCATGCTTTGGATAAACTTCTCTCATTTAACTTTTTTTAGAATTACATATCTCATTTAAGTGTTTTGCGTATGTGGCATGGTTAGAGCGTGGTTAATAGTGTAGCCAACTGTGGCTATATGATGTTGGCCATATATATTGTACGTACATAATGTGAAGAAACAAGTGGTTGTACTACCAACTACAAGATGAACTATAAGAAATACTATTATGTACGTATTGAAGAGTTAAAGTAACGAGAAGGAACATAAGATAGTTCTGCTGGGAGCTCAGCACAACACACCCCTCAAATAAAACTAAGAACCCTGAAATTAAACTAAGCAACTAATCCAGTTGACACTTCATTAGAACCACCATGAGCAACAACACTGCCACCATACTTGGACTCCTCATCTACGTGCTCGACTTCGTCTTTGTCCCTCTTCCTCTTGGCCGATACTTCTTTGCTTGAACCGCACACTTGACTCTCGCTCCTCATCCAACCCTTGTAGATATTGAAACAAAGGTATGCATCCATTGCAGCGTACTAGATGTGGTCTCTATCTAGTACATTCCTCTGCCATGTAAGATGAAACTCGGGCGGAGGTTTTGTCAGTTTACCGTACGAAGGATCAACCATGGCTCCTGCCAGGGTCAGCATTGAAGGCTTGACGGGAGGGTACCCGCCCATTCTTCTGGAGGTCGAAAGGCTGGCCTACAACGAGTCCTATCTGACTCAGGACTCTTCTGTCGTTCGTTAAGTCTATAGTAATGAATTTGACTTTGTCACCCGCGTGGAAGTTCTTAAAATCCTCACACTCAACGTTAACATGGCATATGTGGTAGACCAAGCACAAGTTATGCACGGAAACCTGGATCATGGCAGGCTTCTTCCTCTCTTCCTCCTTTAGATTCTTCTCTTTTCCAAAGGACCATGGTGTACTCAACATCTAGCCCAGCGACCCACTCATCACCATTTGACTTTTCAAACATGCGTCTGAAGCGAGCAAGGCATCCTTTCACCATCGCGGAAGAACGGGTGTAGATGATGTCGAACTCATCATCGGTGATGGTTCTAACCTTACACTCGCCGCCGATCATGGAGATTTGGGACGCCATGGATTTGGGAGGAGGGTTTGGATTAGTGGAACTGATGTAATGTGAAAGGACGGGACAACTAGGAGCGAACTGCCGTAATGTTAAAGGACGGCCGGGGACAAGTAGGAGCGAACTGCTAGCGGTTTTTTGATTGTAAAAATGCTTGAGTGGGTCGTGCGAATGACATGCATGGTAGTGGCTTGCCCGGTGGATAAATGGGTTCATGCATAGTACTATGGGGGCCCAATTAGATGTCATGTCTACTAGACGCCCAATTAAATGGCTTCATGCATCTGCGTGTTCGCACGTCAAGCGTCGGGAAAATTCCAGGTGATATGAAGCTTTCCATGCTCCCACGATACGGGCTTCCGAGAGCCCTTGGATCTGAGATCGAATGGTTGCATGGCGTGATTTTAGACCTATGGGTGAATCTCCTATCCTGGAGGGTTATTCTGCAAATTTTCAGCAACTTAGCATGTGACCGTTTGATCTCAGATCCAAGGGCTGTCAGCAGCCCGTATCATGGTCACGCCTACCACGACCGTCACCTCGCTCGCGTGGTCGCACCCTTGGAGATTTCAGACGGCTATAAATGAGCATTTTTTGCCTACTCTGCATGCATGAAACTACTTCCTCCGTCCAGGTGCGTTAGGCTATCTGATGTTGGCATGTCATACATAGCCATCACTTAGTCACTCATACAACTGAAGGAAATATGCCCTAGAGGCAATAATAAAGTTGTTATTTTATATTTCCTTATATCATGATAAATGTTTATTATTCATGCTAGAATTGTATTAACCAGAAACTTGATACATGTGTGGATACATGGACAAAACACCGTGTCCCTAGTAAGCCTCTACTAGACTAGGTTGTTAATCAAAGATGGTTAAGTTTCCTAACCATAGACATGTGTTGTAATTTGATGAACGGGATCACATCATTAGGAGAATGATGTGATGGACAAGACCCATCCGTTAGCTTATCATATTGATCATTCAGTTTTATTGCTATTGCTTTCTTCATGTCAAATATATATTCCTTCGACTATGAGATTATGCAACTCCGGAATACCAGAGGAATACCTTGTGTGCTATCAAACATCACAACATAAGTGGGTGATTATAAATATGCTCTACAGGTATCTCCGAAGGTATTTGTTGGGTTGGCATAAATCGAGATTAGGATTTGTCGCTCCGAGTATCGGAGAGGTATCTCTGGGCCCTCTCGGTAATACACATCATAAGAAGCCTTGCAAGCAAAGTGACTAATGAGTTAGTTGCAGGATGATGAATTACAGAACAGGTAAAGAGACATGCCGGTAACGAGATTGAACTAGGTATGTATATACCAACGATCGAATCTCGGGCAAGTAACATACCGATGGACAAAGGGAATAGCGTAGGTTGTCATAATGGTTCGACCGATAAAGATCTTCATAGAATATGTAGGAGCCAATATGAGCATCCATGTACCACTATTGGTTATTGACCAGAGAAGTGTCTCGGTCATGTCTACATAGTTCTCGAACCCGTAGGGTCCACACGGTTAATGTTCGATGACGATATAGTATTATATGAGATTTGTGATTTGGTGACCGAATGTTGTTCAGAGTCCCGGATGAGATCACAAACATGATTAGGAGTCTCGAAATGGTCAGGAGGTAAAGATTGATATTAGGACGATGGTATTCGGACACCGGAAGTGTTTTAGAGGGTATCGGGTACTTATAGGGTCACCGGAAGGTGTTTCGGGTTACCCCGGCAATCCTATGGGCCTTGTGAAGGAACTCACCAGCCCACAAGGGGCTGGTGCACCCTATAAGGCTATAGGAGGAGGAGAAGGAAATGGGGGAAGGGAAAGGAAAGTGTGGATTAGGATTCCCACTTCCTTCCCTCACCCCCTCTTTCCTTCCCCTTCATGCATACATGGAAAGGGGGGGCGAAGGGCAAGGCAGGGCCCCTAGGGGGGGGCGGCCAACCCTAGGGCGCCCCTGGCTGCCTCTCCTCCCCCTCCCACCTATATATATGTGGGGAGGGGGCACCAAGAACACACACCAACAATTGTTAGCCGTGTGCGCCGCCCCCAGTTTACACCCCCGATCATTTTTTGCGGTGCTTAGGCAAAGCCCTGCGAGAATCACTTCACCGTCACCGTCACCACGCCGTCGTGCTGACGGAACTCATTGACAGCACAAGTGCTACCTGGGTGTTTTTGGTAATTAATTGTCGGCGTTCTAGGAGCAGGGGTACCCAGACTTGCTTACCTGCGGCCCACAGTGTGCTTCCATCGACGGCCTGGTATGGCCCAGCTTTAACATCAACAACTCAAGACCCTCGCGAGGGGCCAAGCCTCGCGAGGCGGACGACACCGAGATCTCCACGGGGGGCGGGCTCCCCAGGCTGGCTCCCGAGGAGCGGAGATTTCTATGCAAGGTTCACCTCGCGAGGTTCGGATGACGTGAGCCATGACGACCAAGGCCAGGCGGGGCCAGCGGGCGCAGTGTACCAGTTTCCTCTTTAGTGCTAAGGAGGCAAGCGCAGGCGCAGAGTCCCGAGGAATCAACCAAAGGTTTCCATCCCGGTGCAACAAGACCAAGACCACCAGGACGACATGATGGAGGTTCGCCGAGCCCACCGCGGCGTCACCACCAGAGGCTTTTGCAGGCGAAGACCACTTTTGTCAGGATAGTGCTACCTCTTGAGCATGCGTTGGTTTTCCCTTGAAGAGGAAAGGGTGATGCAGCAAAGTAGCGTAAGTATTTCCCTTAGTTTTTGAGAACCAAGGTATCAATCCAGTAGGAGATAACACACAAGTCACCTAGTACCTGCACAAACAATCAAGAACCTTGCAACCAACACGATAAAGGGGTTGTCAATCCCGTCATGGTCACTCGCAAAACTGAGATCTAATAAAGATAGTAAGATAAATATTTTTGGTATTTTTGTTGTATAGATTGGAAAGTAAAGATTCCAAAATAGTAAACGAGATGTGATGTAAATAAAAGAGATGCAATATAATAAGAAAGAGACCCGGGGGCCATATGTTTCACTAGTGGCTTCTCTCAAGATAGCATATATTACGGTGGGTGAACAAATTACTGCTGAGCAATTCATAGAAAAGTGCATAGTTATGAGAATATCTAGGCAATGATCATGAATATAGGCATCACGTCCATGTCAAGTAGACCGAAAAAATTCTGCATCTACTACTATTACTCCACATATGGACCGCTATCCAGGAGGCATCTAGAGTATTAAGTTCATAAGAACAGAGTAACGCATTAAGCAAGACGACATGATGTAGAGGGATAAAATCAAGCAATATGATATAAACCCCATCTTTCTATCCTCGATGGCAACAATACAATACGTGCCTTTCTGCCCCTACTGTCACTCGGAAAGGACACCACAAGGTTGAACCCAAAGCTAAGCACTTCTCCCATTGCAAGAAAGATCAATCTAGTAGGCCAAACTAAACCGATAATTCGAAGAGACTTGCAAAGATATCAAATCATGCATATAAGAATTCAGAGAAGAACCAAATAATATTCATAGATAATCTTGATCATAAATCCACAATTCATCGGATCTCGGCAAACACACCGCAAAAGAGTATTACGTCGAATAGATCTCCAAGAACATCGAGGAGAAATTTGTATTGAGAATGAAAGAGAGAGAAGAAGCCATCTAGCTAATAACTATGGACCCGAAGGTCTGTGGTAAACCACTCACACATCATTGGAGAGGCTATGATGTTGATGTAGAAGCCCCCAGTGGTCGATTCCCCCTCCGGCAGATCACCGGGAAAGGCCCCAAGATGGGATCTCACGGGTACACAAGGTTGCAGCGGTGGAAAAGTGGTTTCGTGGCTCCCCCGATGTTTTTAGGGTATAAGAGTGTATATAGGCGAAAGAAGTACGTCGGTGGAGCTCTGTGGGGCCCACGAGGGTGGGAGGCATGCCTACCCCCTGGGCGCGCCCTCCTTCCTCGTGGCCTCCTCGCGGAGTTCCAGACTTCAACTCCAAGTCTTCTGGATTGCGTTTGTTCCAAGAAAGATCATCGCGAAGGTTTCATTCCGTTTGGATTCCATTTGGTATTCCTTTTCTGCAAAACACTGAAATAGGAAAAAACCAAAACTGGCATTGGGCCTTCGGTTAATAGGTTAGTCCCAAAAATAACATAAAAGAGCATATTTAAGCCCATTAAACATCCAAAACTGATAATATAATAGCATTGAACAATAAAAAATTATAGATATGTTGGATACGTATCAAGCATCCCCAAGCTTAATTCCTACTCGTCCACGAGTAGGTAAATGATAAAAATAGAATTTTTGATGTGGAATGCTACCTAACACAATTTTCAAGGTAATTCTCTTTATTGTGGCATGAATGTTCAGATCCATAAGATTCTAGACAAAAGTTTAATATTGACATAAAAACAATAATACTTCAAGCATACTGATAAAGCAATCATGTCTTCTCAAAATAACATGGCCAAAGAAAGTTATCCCTACAAAATCATATAGTCTGGCTATGCTCTATCTTCATCACACAAAATATTTAAATCATGCACAACCCCGATGACAAGCCAAGCAATTGTTTCATACTTTTGATGTTCTCTAACTTCTTCAATCTTCACGCAATACATGAGCGTGAGCCATGGACATAGCACTATAGGTGGAATAGAATGATGGTTGTGGAGAAGACAAAAAGGAGAAGATAGTCTCACATCAACTAGGCGTATCAACGGGCTATGGACATGCCCATCAATAGATATCAATGTGAGTGAGTAGGGATTGCCATGCAACGGATGCACTAGAGCTATAAGTGTATGAAAGCTCAACAAAACAAACTAAGTGGGTGTGCATCCAACTTGCCTGCTCACGAAGACCTAGGGAAATTTGAGGAAGCCCATCATTGGAATATACAAGCCAAGTTCTATAATGTAAAATTCCCACTAGTATAAAAGTGACAACATAGGAGACTCTCTATCATGAAGATCATGGTGCTACTTTGAAGCACAAATGTGGTAAAAGGATAGTAGCATTGTCCCTTCTCTCTTTTTCTCTCATTTTTTATTTGGGCCTTTCTCTTTCCTTTTTTAGGCCTCTTTTTTTTGTCCGGAGTCTCATCCCGACTTGTGGGGGAATCATAATCTCCATCATCCTTTCCTCACTAGGACCATGCTCTAATAATGATGGTCATCACACTTTTATTTACTTACAACTCAAGAATTACAACTCAATACTTAAAACAAAACATGACTCTATGTGAATGCCTCCGGCGGTGTACCGGGATGTGCAATGAATCAAGAGTGACATGTATGAAAATCATGAAAATACGATGTCAACTACATGATCATGCAAAGCAATATGACAATGATGGAGCGTGTCATAATAAACGGAATGGTGGAAAGTTGCATGGCAATATACCTCGGAATGGCTATGGTAATGCCATAATAGGTAGGTATGGTGGCTGTTTTGAGGAAGGTATATGATTGGTGTATGATACCGGCGAAAGGTGCGCGGTATTAGAGAGCCTAGCAATGGTGGAAGGGTGAGAGTGCGTATAATCCATGGACTCAACATTAGTCATAAAGAACTCACATACTTATTGCAAAAATCTGTTAGTTATCGAAACGAAGTACTACGTGCATGCTCCTAGGGGGATAGACTGGTAGGAAAAGACCATCGCTCGTCCCCGACCGCCACTCATAAGGAAGACAATCAATAAATAAATCATGCCCTGACTTCATCACATAACGGTTCACCATACGTGCATGCTACGGGAATCAAAAACTTTAACACAAGTATCTCTCAAATTCACAACTACTCAACTAGCATGACTCTAATATCACCATCTTCATATCTCAAAACAATCACAAGGAATCAAACTTCTCATAGTATTCAATGCACTTTATATGATAGTTTTTATTATACCCATCTCGGATGCTCATCATATTAGGACCAATTTTATAGCCAAAGCAAATTACCATGCTGTTCTAAAAGACTCTCAAAATAATATAAGTGAAGCATGAGAGATCAATAATTTCTATAAAATAAAACCACCACCGTGCTCTAAAAAGATATAAGTGAAGTACTAGAGCAAAATTATCTAGCTCAAAAGATATAAGTGAAGCACATAGAGTATTCTAATAAATTCCGATTCATGCGTGTCTCTCCAAAAGGTGTGTACGGAAAGGATGATTGTGGCAAACTAAAAAGCAAAGACTCAAATCATACAAGACGCTCCAAGCAAAACACATATCATGTGGTGAATAAAAATACAACCTCAAGTAAAGTTACCGATAGATGAAGACGAAAGAGGGGATGCCTTCCGGGGCACCCCAAGCTTTGGATTTTGGTTGTCCTTTAATTTTAACTTGGGCTGCCTTGGGCATCACCAAGCTTAGGCTCTTGCCACTCCTTATTCCAAAATCCATCAAATCTTTACCCAGAAACTTGAAAACTTCACAACACAAAACTTAACAGAAAATCTCATGAGCTCCGTTAGTATGAGAAAACAAACCACCACTTTAAGGTACTGTAATGAACTCATTCTTTATTTGTATTGGTGTTAAACCTAATGTATTCCAACTTCTGTATGGTTCATACCCCCCGATACTACTCATAGATTCATTAAAATAAGCAAACAACACACAAAAAACAGAATCTGTCAAAACAGAATAGTCTGTAGCAATCTGTACAAAATGAATACTTCTGGAACTCCAAAAATTCTAAAATAAATTTATGTACGTGAGGAAGTTGTCTATTAATCATCTGCAAAAAGAATCAACCTAAAATCATTCTCCAGTAAAAAATGGCATCTAATCTCGTGAGTGCAAAAGTTTCTGTTTTTTACAGCAAGATTGCAAAGACTTCACCCATGTCTTCCCAAAGGTTCTACTTGGAACAAACAATAATTAAAACATAAAACCACATCTAAACAGAGTCTAAATTAATATTTATTAATAAACAGGAACAAAAATCAAGGAACAAAAATAAAATTGTGTTGCCTCCCAACAAGCGCTACCATTTAACGCCCCTAGCTAGGCATTAATAATTTCGATGATGCTCACATGAAAGACAAGAATTGAAGCACAAAGAGAGCATCATAGAGCATATGAAAAACACATCTAAGTTTAACATACTTCCAATGCATAGGCATCTTATAGGCAAATAAATTATCAAGACAAGCAAAAACTAGCATATGCAAGAAAGAGGTGAGAAACAATAACAATCTCAACATAACGAGAGGTAATTTAGTAACATGAAAATTTCTACAACCATATTTTCCTCTCTCATAATAATTACATGTGGGATCATATTCAAATTCAACAATATAGCTCTCACAAAAAAATTTCTCTACATGATCCACATGCATGCAAAGTTGACACTCTTCCAAAATAGTGGGAATATCATTAACTAAAGTCATGACCTCTCCAAACCCACTTTTATCAAAAACTTCATAAGATTGATCATTATCCAAATATGTGGGATCTAAAGTTGAAACTCTTCCAAACCCACTTTGAATATTTTTGCAAACATTATTATCAATCTCATATTGATCATGGGGAGTAAGTAAATTTTCAAGATCGTAAGAAGAATCACCCCAATCATGATCATTGCAACAAGTAGTGGACATAGCAAAACCAGCATCCCCAAGCTTAGGGTTTTGCATATCATTAACACAATTGACATTAATAGAATTTATAGTAACATCATTGCAACCGTTCTTTCATGGAAGGAACTATCGTGAATCACTTCATAAATTTCATCACAATTTTTAGATTCACAAATTTCAAGCAAAACATCATAAAGATAATCTAGTGCACAAAACTAACTAGCGATTGTTTCTTTATAATTGGATCCTTTAAAAAGATTGGCAAGGGGATGAGGATCTATAAACTCTTAGCAAGCGAAGATGCAAGCAAAAAGAAGGCACATGGTAACACAAGTTCGAACGGAAGAAGGGCGAAAGAAAGGGCGAAGGTTTTCGAAAATCGTTTTAGAAGTGAGGGAGAGGAAAACAAGAGGCGAATGGCAAATAATGTAATGCGAGGGATAAGATTTTATGATGGGTACTTGGTATGTCTTGACTTGGCGTAGATCTCCCCGGCAACAGCGCCAGAAATTGGCAAGTTGACGGGAGATCAAATCTTGACTTGACTTGGCGTACACCTCCTCGGCAACGGCGCCAGAAATCCTTCTTGCTACCCCTTGAGCATGCGTTGGTTTTCCCTTGAAGAGGAAAGGGTGATGCAGCAAAGTAGCATAAGTATTTCCCTCAGTTTTTGAGAACCAAGGTATCAATCCAGTAGGAGATAACACGCAAGTCACCTAGTACCTGCATAAACAATCAAGAACCTTGCAACCAACGCGATAAAGGGGTTGTCAATCCCTTGACGGTCACTCGCAAAAGTGAGATTTAATAAAGATAGTAAGATAAATATTTTTGGTATTTTTGTTGTATAGATTGGAAAGTAAAGATTGCAAAATAGTAAAACGAGATGTGATGTAAATAAAAGAGATGCAATATAATAAGAAAGAGACCCAAGGGCCATAGGTTTCACTAGTGGCTTCTCTCAAGATAGCATATATTACGGTGGGTGGACAAATTACTGCCGAGCAATTGATAGAAAAGCGCATAGTTATGAGAATATCTAGGCAATGATCATGAATATAGGCATCACGTCCGTGTCAAGTAGACCGAAACGATTCTGCATCTACTACTATTACTCCACACATCGACCGCTATCCAGCATGCATCTAGAGTATTAAGTTCATAAGAACAGAGTAACGCATTAAGCAAGATGACAAGATGTAGAGGGATAAACTCAAGCAATATGATATAAACCCCATCTTTTTATCCTCGATGGCAACAATACAATACGTGCCTTTCTTCCCCTACTGTCACGGGGAAAGGACACCGCAAGATTGAACCCCAAAGCTAAGCACTTCTCCCATTGCAAGAAAGATCAATCTAGTAGGCCAAACTAAACCGATAATTCGAAGAGACTTGCAAAGATATCAAATCATGCATATAAGAATTCAGAGAAGAACCAAATAATATTCATAGATAATCTTGATCATAAATCCACAATTCATCGGATCTCGGCAAACACACCGCAAATGAGTATTACGTCGAATTGATCTCCAAGAACATCGAGGAGAACTTTGTATTGGGAATCAAAGAGAGAAGAAGCCATCTAGCTAATAACTATGGACCCAAAGGTCTATGGTAAACTACTCACACATCATTGGAGAGGCCATGGTGTTGATGTAGAAGCCCTCCATGATCGATTCCCCCTCCGGCATATCGCCGGAAAAGCCCCCAAGATGGGATCTCATGGGTACAGAAGGTTGCGGCGGTGGAAAGTGGTTTCGTGGCTCCCCACGATGTTTTTAGGGTATAAGAGTATATATAGGCGAAAGAAGTACGTCGGTGGAGCTTCGTGGGGCCCACGAGGGTGGGGGCGCGTCTACCCCCTGGGCGTGCCCTCCTGCCTCGTGGCCGCCTCGCGGAGTTCCAGACTTCAACTCCAAGTCTTCTGGATTGCGTTTGTTCCAAGAAAGATCATCGCGAAGGTTTCATTCTGTTTGGATTCCGTTTGGTATCCCTTTTCTGCAAAACACTGAAATAGGCAAAAAAACAGAAACTGGCACTGGGACTTCGGTTAATAGGTTAGTCCCAAAAATAATATAAAAGAGCACATTAAAGCCCATTAAACATCCAAAATAGATAATATAATAGCATGGAACAATAAAAAATTATAGATACGTTGGAGATGTATCAGATAGCATGTACTAGTTGTCTCCCTTAGAATTTGGCGGTTGTGGGATCCCTTCCCGCCTAGATTTGGGAAGAGGACCAAGGCCCCTATGAATAGAGCAGCACCACCACCCTAGTAGGGGACGGATCATTCAGATCACCCTCACACCCACTAGCTCATTGAGCACAAGAACACTCCTCCTCCTGAGGTTGTTCTCCCACTGTACTAGTTCATCCTCAGCCCCTCGAGGCCAACCACCACAAAGCAGGAGTAGGGTTTTACACCGCAAGGTGGCCCGAACCTGGGTAAACTATTGTGTCTCTTTTCCATTCAGTTCATCGAGCTAGGCCGTGAGATTAGCGAGCAGGCAGACTGGGGCGGACGAGTTCTTCACATGCACCCCAGAGTTCGAACCTCTCAAGGGTTCGCGGAACCCGAAATCCGACATTAATGTCAACATATCTCTTGTTGGACTAACATCTTTATCTAGTATATTTTAGAGAGTTCAACAATGGCGTGGCATGGACAAGAGGATGTGGAACCCCTTCAAAATGCTAAGGACAAATATTGGCAAAAGCTCAAGACTCTTCATTTCTATTTTAGTGATCCAAGATCACATTGAGTCCATAGGAAAAACCAATACTATTAAAAGGGGATGAGGTGTTGCTTAATGGTCTACTTGCTCAAAATGCTTAGTGATATGCTCCAAAGCCCTCAACTACTTTCTCAAATCCAAATATGTCCAAAACCTAAAGTCAAACTCGGCCCCACCGATTTGATCTATCCGGCGCCACCGAGTTCACTTGACATAGCCATAGCCAGAAACTCTAATCAGTTCGGTCTCACCGATAGGGATCTCGGTCTCACGGAGATGGCCTTGCAAACTCTCTATTGCCTGTTGTAATTATTTTGGTCTCACCAAAATGTGCAATCGGTCCCACCGAGTTTTCCTGACCAATTCTCTGTTAACTCATTGCTGAAATTGGTGTCATTGAGTTCATGCAATCAGTCACACTGAGATGAGGTTTTGCCCTAACCCTAGCGCATCTGTCCCACCGAGTTGATCATCTCGGTCCCACCGAAAATCCGAACGTTCACATTTTGAACTGAATCGGTCTCACTGAGTTCACCTATTCGGTCTGACCGAGTTGGGTCAAATGTATGTAACGGTTAGATTTTGTGTGGAGGCTATATATACCCTTCCACCCCTTCTCTATTTAAGAGATCGCCTACTTCATGAAGATCTACCCAAGTGAGGCAAGTCCTTCGTGGGTGATGGCCATGGTGGGATAGACAAGGTTGCTTCTTCATGGACCCTTCATGGGTGGAGCCCTCCGTGGACTCGCGCAACCGTTACCCTTCATGGGTTGAAGTCTCCACCGGACTCGAACCGCTGACATCCGCCACAGGGTAAACCACCGCCTCTCAGGCCTCCCCGACGGGTTCTACCATAGAGGCCAACGATAGACAATAACTCGTGGATGTACGATAGCACCACCTATCGGAACCACGCCAAAAATCTCCGTTTCTCCCATTGCGTTTGCACACTCTAATCCCATCCCTTTATGTCGGTGCAAAAAACCCTGGGTCTGTTGCCCAGACTGTGTACAAGCATAAGAGCAAGATTGAAGCACCAGCCCAAGTCAGAGTTGAAAGAATCAAGAGATTTGAAGAACCAACATGCAGCTCAGAGAGACTAAGGCCAAGCCAGAGGAGCAATATATCGCCAAGAGAAGGGCCTCCCTTGCCGGATAGGAAAGCCCGACAAGGGGCCAGGCCACCCCCAGAAGCAAGCGCCCGAGGTGCCCCGGCAGGGCCTGTCGGGGCTCGTGGAGGAAAAACCACCTCACCAACCACTCCAGCACGACCCACGTCGTCGATCAATGCGGTGTCAAGCCGCAAGGTGATTAAGTGGCAGCCATTCGCCACATGGCAGCCATTTCCTATAGAAGAAACCCGGAGATGACACCTGTCCTGCGACGTGTCAAGAGAATAGGCGCAGAGCTGGTAAGATAGCCCGTCAAGCCTTGCCGGGCAACTAGTGATGTGACACTAACCGGTGCATTTAATGCGCCCTGTCAGCCCACAGAGTTAGGTATGATAGCACTATTTGCTATCATATCAGTGCATAATGACTACTTTGCCATTGTGGTGACCCCTTGATCTATAAAAGGAGGCCCATGGCACCCGTAAAAAGGGCTGGAAAGTTGATTAACCCACACCCCCATATGCGCGTAGTCACTACTGCCCTAAGGCAACCCTTGCCGGGAAAGTGTACTATGCTTCGCCACCTCCATTCCACCATCAATCCACCAAAGCAGGAGTAGGTTTTACGCCTCGCGACGGCCCGAACCTGGGTAAATTGCTTGTGTGCTCTCTGTCGTGCTGCCGTACGCTGGTCTGCTCTTTGTGCAACGCGACCCCCTGCCGAACCAGTAAGGGGCCTCCTGGTCCCATAGGTGGCGCCGGATATCCCGCGACATCTTTGGCACACCAGGTAGCGGTATCGCTTGCGCGAACCTGAAAGCGTGCGCAGCGCGTCATCTTCATCACCATCTTCATCTTCAATGACGCCATCGACCATGGCGCCCAAGAAGAAGTCCGGTACTTCGGCCCATCCATCCACCTCGAAGGCTCCGCCGCCCGCAACCTCTAATGTCGCGGGGATGCGGGGGCAAGCGAGGACGTGAACGTTGCTGGGACGTGGTTGGAGCAGGTGGCACCATCACCACTTCCCCCGTGGCCGACACGGGGGCAGGAGATATCGGGGGAGAACAGCATCAGCAGCGCCTTGACGATCACGCTCCGCAAGGTGCGGGCGAGGGGGTCACTCCGTCGGCACACCCTCCTCCCACCGATGGGCACAGCCGCAGCAACGATGCTCGGTCCGAGGTAAGGCATCGCCCTCCGGCCACCCCCACCACGGGAGCGACCACGGCGTATGCGCCTCCTCCCGGACGAGCCAACCAGACCACTGCGCTCGACGGAGCCGCTGACCCTCGAGCACCACCGCCGCGCAACCCTGCTGCCCAGGTGGTCGTCCCACTGCAGCATGGGCGCGACACCGCCGCTGGCACCGTCAGGAGCCATGCGACGGTGCGGTCGACGTCATCAACATCTATGCCAAGCACAACCACGGAGGCTATGGCGCGAGCGCAACTGCTACTGAGGTTTCCACCAGCAGCCGAGCAGATGGATGAATGGCGTGCCACCATCCAAAGCCTGATCGGTTTCACCGAAGCTGGGGGCTCACGACGAGCTGGTCCGCCACGACCTCCCCAAGCGACAGCAACCGCCCGTACTGCTGTCCGAACATAGGGGGCTGTCCCCATGGTGCAGTCTCCACCACGGCAGCCGGCGCGGGCGCAACAGAATCAAGACCCCGACGATGTCTCGATGGCCTCTTCTAACCCTCGAGCACGTCCAGGCCAACCTCAAGCCCCGGAGGATAGGCGGTGGGAGGACGCGCGTGTTGTCGTAGGTTGATGCCGTGACGACCTGCGCTAGACCGACGGGTGCGACGGCCTCAACATCGACGAGCCTGCGCTCGGTGTTGGCGGGTGCCTTCCTTTCGAGGTCGGCTGCCCTGCCTTTACATGAGAATTGCGGCAAGTCCGTAGGCCGTCCATTTGCATGATCAAGCCAGAGATACCTGAGAAGTACGACGGGAGGCTGAACCCGACAGAGTTCCCGAGCATCTACACCATCGCTGTTTAGGCTGCCGGGGGAAGAGATGAAAGGTGTTCGCCAACTACTCCCCTTTGGCCCTCAAGTCTAACATGAGGTCTTGGCTGATGCACCTGCCGGAGAACTCCATTTCGTCATGGGTAGACATGTGCCACAAGTTCATCGGTACCTTCACCGGTGGCCACCAAGAGCTTGGCAGGCCCAGCGACCTGCAACTTCTCCAGTAGAAGGAAGGAGAAACTCTCTGTAAGTATTTGCAGAGATTCAGTAAAGTTCATAGAAATATTCCAAATATCCATCCGGCAGCCATTATAGTAGCTTTCCAGTCCAATGTTGTCGGCGTTCTGGGAACGGGGGTCCCCAGACTTGCCTGCCTACGGCCCACAGTGTGGCTAAGCAGCAGGCCGTACGGCCCATCTTCGTCAACAAGGCACCCAAGACCCTCGCGAGGGTCCAAGCCTCGCGAGGCGGACGATGCAAGACCTCCTCTGGAGTGGCCTAGCCAAGCAGGCTCACGAGGAGCGGAGATATCAAGGCAAGGCAAACCTCACGAGGCTCTCGTGACATGAGCCATGACGAACGGTACCAGGCAGGTGCCAGGCGGGCGCCAGTGCACGCAACGTCCCTTTTTCCTCTTTGGTGCTAAGGAGGCCAACACAGGCGAAGAGTACCGAGGCATCAGGCAAAGGTTGCCATATTGGTGCAACAAGACCAAGACCAGGAGGACGCCAAGGCGGAGGTCATCATGGAGCCCAAGACGACGTCACCCCAGAGCTTTTCGCAGGCGAAGACCGCTTTTGTCAGGATAGCTTGTACTAGTTGTCCCCCTTCAAATTTGCCCGCCATTGTTGGCTCCCTTCCGGCTCAATATTTGGGAAGAGGACTAGGGCCTATATAAGTAGAGCTAGCCACCACAGTAGAGGCATCGGATCCTCACGCCACAAGTTCACAAGCACAAGAACACCTCAACCTCAGGAGGCTGTTCTTCCCTTGTACTGTTCATCATCAGCCCAAGAGGCAATGCACCACCACAACACAGGAGTAGGGTATTACACCACAACGGTGGCCCGAACCAGTATAAACCTCGTGTCTTTCTGTGTCGTGAGTTCATCGAGTTCGTCCGCAAGATCTTAGCGAGCTTGAGCGTAGATCGGTAGGAGGGAAAGACTTCGCGTGCACCCTAGTGTTCGAACCTTAAGGGTTTGCCGGAACCCCACATCCAACATTTGGCACGCCAGGTAGGGGTGCGCCGGAGCTCCTCTCCACCAACCTGTGCCCCGTGCTGCCGCGCTTCGCTCCCATGGCAGGTGCGCCGCCACCCGCCTCTGCGACCAACACCAGCAGCAGGGAGTCTGGGTACCGGGCCCTGCCCCCCGCCCTACGGCAGGTGCAGTGGCCAACCAAGTTCAAGCCGGAGATGCCGCCGTGTTACGACAGCGCGGCAGATCCGACGCCGTTCCTGCTGGCATACGAGGAGGCCGTCCTTGAAGCCGGAGGCGACGACAAGATCATGGCCAACTGGTTCCCCATGGCCCTCGCCGGCGAGCCGCGTGCCTGGCTGCTCAACCTCCCGGGGTCCACAGTGGCGTCCTGGGAGGAACTCTGCAACCTCTTGACCGCGCGCTACGTGGTGCCGGCGCACCACGCAGTCGCGGTGCTGCTGGGTGGCTATCAAGCACCGCCTTCAGATCGCCACGTCAAGCCTTTCTTCCGTCAGATTGGGGCGGCCTCCAAGCGCCCGGGGGCTCCGCCGGGTTGGGCTGCGCCAGAGGCCGACCTCACCTTCGACTCAGAAGACCACCCCGGCTCCACCGCCGGCTCTGGCATACTCCCAATGCTCTGCACGCCTACCATCTGCAACGTGGCCGTCACCAAGACCCTCATCGACGGCGGTGCCGGCCTCAACTTGCTCTCCGTAGAAGCCTTCGGCCTCCTCCACGTGCCGCCCGAGCGGCTCAGCCTCAGCAAGCCTTTTTCGGGAGTGGGTAGTGGAGCTGCCCACTCTCTGGGGCAGATCCGCCTCCCTGTCACCTTCGGCACACGCGACAACTACCGCACTGAGTTGGTGGACTTCGACATCGCCCGCATCGATCTGCCGTACAATGCCATACTCGGGTACCCGGCTCTTGCTCAGTTCATGGCGGCGACTCACCCGGCCTACAACCTCATGAAGATGCCAGGGAGCAAGGGCGTCCTCACCATCAAGGGGGACACTAAGGAGGCAGAGACGGCGCTCAGGCTCGCCTCCAAGACTGCGGCAACAGCGCAGCCAGCTGGCACCAGTACGCCCGAAGCCAAGGAGACCGCGCCCGCCAAGAAGAAGCAGTTGTTCACCCAAGACAAGGCGGAGACCAAGCAGGTACCGGTTGACGAGGACGGGTCTTCAGGAGCCACCTTTACCATAGGAACTAGCCTTGACCCGGGACAAGAAGAAGCTTTGGTGAGGTTTTTGCGCGCAAACAAGGAGATATTCGCGTGGGAGCCCAATCAGCTGGTAGGGGTCCTGAGAGAGGTGATCCAGCATCATCTAAGGGTGTGTCCCAACATGCGCCCCGTGAAGGAGCGGGCAAGACGGCAGTCCACTGAGAAGCATGCCTTCATCATCCAAGAGACGTGCAAGCTAGAGGCAGCAGGTACCATCCGAGAGGTTCGATACCCCGAATGGCTGGCGAACCCTGTCATGGTACCGAAGAAAGGTGGGCAGGAACGGATGTGCGTCGACTTCACCAACCTTAACAAAGCTTGCCCCCAAGATCCGTTCCCCCTTTCGCGCATCAATCAAATCGTCGACTCCACCGCCGAGTGCGACTTGCTATGTTTCCTGGATGCGTTCTCTGGATACCATCAGATCAAGATGGCGGTGGAGGATGTGGAGAAGACGGCCTTCCTGACACCGTGTGGGGTGTACTGCTACACCTGCATGCCCTTCAGCCTACGCAACGCGGGCGCAACCTTTCAGCGGCTGATGCACATCGCCTTGGGGCGGTAGCTCGGCAGGAACACAGAGGCCTACGTTGATGACATAGTGGTCAAATCTCGCGAGGCGAGGACGTTGATTCAATACTTGGAGGAGACCTTTGAGAGCTTGCGCCGGGTGAACTTGAGGCTTAACCTGGAGAAGTGCGTCTTTGGCGTCCCCTCTGGTAAGCTACTAGGGTTCCTCGTATCCCACAGAGGGATCGAGGCGAACCCGGAGAAGATCAAGGCCATCGAAAACATGAGCCCACCACAGACCGTCAAGGAGATGCAAAAGCTAGCAGGGCGGGTGACCGCGTTAGGGCGTTTCATCTCCAAGCTAGGCGAGCGCGCCTTGCCCTTCTTTATGCTCATGAAGAAGAAGGGCCCCTTCGAGTGGACCCCGGAGGCCGATCGGGCCTTCCAAGACCTCAAGAAATACCTCACCAGCCCCCCTGTGATGGTGGCACCACGGCCTCTCGAGCCTCTGGTACTTTACCTTGCCGCCACCCCGTACTCCGCCAGCGCGGCGCTGGTGGCGGTTCAGGAGGAGCGCCAAGACAAGGGTGTGCCGCGCCAAGCCAGAGCTGATGCAGCGCAGGGTCAGGAAGGCGAGGCAGAGCCATCAGCGGCGGAAGACCAAGCTCAGCAGGGCAACATTACAGAAGCTCCTGAGGACGGTCAGGTCTCAGGAAACCCTCCACCTCAGGATATGCCACAATCTCCGCAGGACCCGAGCCTCAATAGTGTGCCAGCCCTCGTCGAGCACCTGGTGTACTTCGTCAGCACCGTACTGCGGGACGCGAGGGCACGCTACCCCATGCCGCAAAAGCTCCTGCTCGCACTCTTGGTGGCCTCGCGCAAGCTGCGACACTACTTCCAGGGCCACCCCATCTGTTGAGGAACGTAGTAATTTCAAAAAAATTCCTACGCACATGCAAGATCATGGTGATGCATAGCAACGAGAGGGGAGAGTGTTGTCCATGTACCCTCGTAGACCGAAAGCGGAAGCGTTAACACAACGCGGTTGATGTAGTCGTACGTCTTCACGATCCGACCGATCAAGTACTGAACGCACGGCACCTCCGAGTTCAGCACACGTTCAGCTCGATGACGTCCCTCGAACTCCGATCCAGCTGAGTGTTGAGGAGAGTTTTGTCAGCACGACGACGTGGTGACGATGATGATGTTCTACCGACGAGGGCTTCGCCTAAGCACCGCTATGATATTATCGAGGTGTAATATGGTGGAGGGGGGCACCGCACACGGCTAAGAGATCAATGATCAATTGTGTGTATAGAGGTGCCCCCTGCCCCCGTATATAAAGGAGCAAGGGGGAGGCCGCCGGCCAAGGAGGAGAGGCGCGCCAGGAGGAGTCCTACTCCTACCGGGAGTAGGACTCCCCCCCTTTTCCATGTTGGACTAGGAGAGGAAGGGGGAAAAGGTGGAGGGGAGGAAGGAAGGGGGGGCGCCGCCCCCCTCTCCTTGTCCTATTCGGACTGGGGGGAGGAGCGCGCGGCCCTGCCCTGGCCTCCTCTCCTCTCTTCCACCTAGGTCCACTAAGGCCCATTAAGTTACCGGGGGGTTCCGGTAACCTCCCGGTACTCCGGAAAAATCCCGATTTCACCCGGAACACTTCCGATGTCCAAACATAGGCTTCCAATATATCAATATTTATGTCTCGACCATTTCGAGACTCCTCGTCATGTCCGTGATCACATCCGGGACTCCGAACAACCTTCGGTACATCAAAACATATAAACTCATAATATAACTGTCATCAACCTATGGGTTCGAGAACTATGTAGACATGACCGAGACACCTCTCCGGTCAATAACCAATAGCGGAACCTGGATGCTCATATTGGTTCCCACATATTCTACGAACATCTTTATCGGTCAGACCGCATAACAACATACGTTGTTCCCTTTGTCATCGGTATGTTACTTGCCCGAGATTCGATCGTCGGTATCTCGATACCTAGTTCAATCTCGTTACCGGCAAATCTCTTTACTTGTTCCGTAATACATCATCCCGCAACTAACTCATTAGTCACAATGCTTGCAAGGCTTATAGTGATGTGTATTACTGAGTGGGCCCAGAGATACCTCTCCGACAATCGGAGTGACAAATCCTAATCTCGAAATATGCCAACCCAACAAGTACCTTTGGAGACACCTGTAGAGCACCTTTATAATCACCAGTTACGTTGTGACGTTTGGTAGCACACAAAGTGTTCCTCCGGTAAACGGGAGTTGCATAATCTCATAGTCATAGGAACATGTATAAGTCATGAAGAAAGCAATAGCAACATACTAAACGATCGAGTGCTAAGCTAACGGAATGGGTCAAGTCAATCACATCATTCTCCTAATGATGTGATCCCGTTAATCAAATAACAACTCATGTCTATGGCTAGGAAACATAACCATCTTTGATCAACGAGCTAGTCAAGTAGAGGCATACTAGTGACACTCTGTTTGTCTATGTATTCACACATGTATTATGTTTCCGGTTAATACAATTCTAGCATGAATAATAAACATTTATCATGATATAAGGAAATAAATAATAACTTTATTATTTCCTCTAGGGCATATTTCCTTCAGTCTCCCACTTGCACTAGAGTCAATAATCTAGATTACATAATAATGATTCTTACACCCATGGAGTCTTGGTGCTGATCATGTTTTGCTCGTGGAAGAGGCTTAGTCAACGGGTCTGCAACATTCAGATCTGTATGTATCTTGCAAATTTCTATGTCTCCCACCTGGACTAAATCCCGGATGGAATTGAAGCGTCTTTTGATGTGCTTGGTTCTCTTATGAAATCTGGATTCCTTTGCTAAGGCAATTGCACCAGTATTGTCACAAAAGATTTTCATTGGTCCCGATGCACTAGGTATGACACCTAGATCGGATATGAACTCCTTCATCCAGACTCCTTCATTTGCTGCTTCCGAAGCAGCTATGTACTCCGCTTCACACGTAGATCTCGCCATGACACTTTGCTTAGAACTGCACCAACTGACAGCTCCACCGTTCAATGTAAACACGTATCCGGTTTGCGATTTAGAATCATCCGGATCAGTGTCAAAGCCTGCATCAACGTAACCATTTACGATGAGCTCTTTGTCACCTCCATAAACGAGAAACATATCCTTAGTCCTTTTCAGGTATTTCAGGATGTTCTTGACCGCTGTCCAGTGATCCACTCCTGGATTACTTTGGTACCTCCCTGCTAAACTTATAGCAAGGCACACATCAGGTCTGGTACACAGCATTGCATACATGATAGAGCCTATGGCTGAAGCATAGGGAACATCTTTCATCTTCTCTCTATCTTCTACAGTGGTCGGGCATTGAGTCTTACTCAATCTCACACCTTGTAGTACAGGCAAGAACCCTTTCTTTGCTTGATCCATTTTGAACTTCTTCAAAAAATTGTCAAGGTATGTGCTTTGTGAAAGTCCAATTAAGCGTCTTGATCTATCTCTATAGATCTTGATGCCTAATATATATGCAGCTTCACTGAGGTCTTTCATTGAAAAACTCTTATTCAAGTATCCCTTTATGCTATCCAGAAATTCTATATCATTTCCAATCAGCAATATGTCATCCACATATAATATCAGAAATGCTACTGAGCTCCCACTCACTTTCTTGTAAATACAGGCTTCTCCAAAAGTCTATATAAAACCAAATGCTTTGATCACACTATCAAAGCATTTATTCCAACTCCGAGAGGCTTGCACCAGTCCATAAATGGATCGCTGGAGCTTGCACACTTTGTTACCTCCCTTTGGATCGACAAAACCTTCCGGTTGCATCATATACAACTCTTCTTCCAGAAATCCATTCAGGAATGCAGTTTTGACATCCATTTGCCAAATTTCATAATCATAAAACGCGGCAATTGCTAACATGATTCGGACACACTTAAGCATCGCTACGGGTGAGAAAGTCTCATCGTAGTCAATCCCTTGAACTTGTCAAAAACCTTTCGTAACAAGTCGAGCTTTATAGACAGTAACATTACCGTCAGTGTCAGTCTTCTTCTTAAAGATCCATTTATTTTCAATCGCTTGCCGATCATCGGGCAAGTCAACCAAAGTCCATACTTTGTTCTCATACATGGATCCCATCTCAGATTTCATGGCTTCAAGCCATTTTGCGGAATCTGGGCTCACCATCGCTTCTTCATAGTTCGTAGGTTCGTCATGGTCTAGTAACATAACCTCCAGAACAGGATTACCGTACCACTCTGGTGCGGATCTTAATCTGGTTGACCTATGAGGTTCAGTAATAACTTGATCTGAAGTTTCATGATCATGATCATTATCTTCCCCACTAATTGGTGTAGGTGTCGCAGAAACTGGTTTTTGTGATGATCTAGTTTCCAATACGGGAGCGGGTACAGTTACCTCATCAAGTTCTACTTTCCTCCCACTCACATCTTTCGAGAGAAACTCCTTCTCTAGAAAGGATCCATTCTTAGCAACGAATGTCTTGCCTTCGGATCTGTGATAGAAGGTGTACCCAACAGTCTCCTTTGGGTATCCTATGAAGGCACATTTCTCCGATTTAGGTTCGAGCTTATCAGGTTGAAGTTTCTTCACATAAGCATCGCAACCCCAAACTTTAAGAAACGACAACTTTGGTTTCTTGCCAAACCATAGTTCATAAGGTGTCGTCTCAACGGATTTTGATGGTGCCCTATTTAGAGTGAATGCAGCCGTCTCTAAAGCATAACCCCAAAACGATAGCGGTAAATCAGTAAGAGACATCATAGATCGCACCATATCTAGTAAAGTACAATTACGATGTTCGGACACACCATTACGCTGTGGTGTTCCGGGTGGCGTGAGTTGCGAAACTATTCCGCATTGTTTCAAATGAAGACCAAACTCATAACTCAAATATTCTCCTCCACGAATCGTAGAAATTTTATTTTCTTGTTACGATGATTTTCAACTTCACTCTGAAATTCTTTGAACTTTTCAAATGTTTCAGACTTGTGTTTCATTAAGTAGATATACCCATATCTGCTCAAATCATCTGTGAAGGTGAGAAAATAACGATATCCGCCACGAGCCTCAATATTCATCGGACCACATACATATGTATGTATGATTTCCAATAAATCTGTTGCTCTCTCCATAGTTCTGGAGAACGGTGTTTTAGTCATCATGCCCATGAGGCACGGTTCGCAAGTACCAAGTGATTCAAAATCAAGTGGTTCCAAAATTCCATCAGTATGGAGTTTCTTCATGCGCTTTACACCGATATGACCTAAACGGTAGTGCCACAAATAAGTTGCACTATCATTATCAACTCTGCATCTTTTGGCTTCAATATTATGAATATGTGTATCACTACTATCGAGATTCAACAAAAATAGACCACTCTTCAAGGGTGCATGACCATAAAAGATATTATTCATATAAATAGAACAACCATTATTCTCTGATTTAAATGAATAACCGTCTCGCATCAAACAAGATCCAGATATAATGTTCATGCTTAACGCTGGCACCAAATAACAATTATTTAGGTCTCAAACTAATCCTGAAGGTAGATGTAGAGGTAGCGTGCCGACCGCGATCACATCGACTTTGGAACTTTTTCCCACGCGCATCGTCACCTCGTCCTTAGCCAATCTTCGCTTAATCCATAGCCCCTGTTTCGAGTTGCAAATATTAGCAACAGAACCAGTATCAAATACCCAGGTGCTACTGCGAGCATTAGTAAGGTACACATCAATAACATGTATATCACATATACCTTTGTTCACCTTGCCATCCTTCTTATCCGCCAAATACTTGGGGCAGTTCCGCTTCCAGTGACCAGTCTGCTTGCAGTAGAAGCACTCAGTCTCAGGCTTAGGTCCAGATTTGGGTTTCTTCTCCTGAACAGCAACTTGCTTGCTGTTCTTCTTGAAGTTCCCCTTCTTCTTCCCTTTGCCCTTTTTCTTGAAACTAGTGGTCTTATTGACCATCAACACTTGATGCTCCTTTTTGATTTCTACCTCCGCTGCCGTTAGCATTGCGAAGAGCTCGGGAATTGTCTTATTCATCCCTTGCATGTTATAGTTCATCACGAAGCTCTTGTAGCTTGGTGGCAGTGATTGAAGAATTCTGTCAATGACGCTATCATCCGGAAGATTAACTCCCAGTTGAATCAAGTGATTATTATACCCAGACATTTTGAGTATATGCTCACTGACAGAACTATTCTCTTCCATCTTGCAGCTGTAGAACTTATTGGAGACTTCATATCTCTCAATCCGGGCATTTGCTTGAAATATTAACTTCAACTCCTGGAACATCTCATATGCTCCATGACGTTCAAAACGTCGTTGAAGACCCGGTTCTAAGCCGTAAAGCATGGCACACTGAACTATCGAGTAGTCATCAGCTTTGCTCTGCCAGACGTTCATAACTTCTGGTGTTGCTCTTGCAGCAGGCCTGGCACCCAGCGGTGCTTCCAGGACGTAATTCTTCTGTGCAGCAATGAGGATAATCCTCAAGTTATGGACCCAGTCCGTGTAATTGCTACCATCATCTTTCAACTTTGCTTTCTCAAGGAACGCATTAAAATTCAACGGAACAACAGCACGGGCCATCTATCTACAATTAACATAGACAAGCAAGATACTATCAGGTACTAAGTTCATGATAAATTCAAGTTCAATTAATCATATTACTTAAGAACTCCCACTTAGATAGACATCCCTCTAATCCTCTAAGTGATCACGTGATCCATATCAACTAAACCATGTCCGATCATCACGTGAGATGGAGTAGTTTCAATGGTGAACATCACTATGTTGATCATATCTACTATATGATTCACGCTCGACCTTTCGGTCTCCATGTTCCGAGGCCATATCTGCATATGCTAGGCTCGTCAAGTTTAACCTGAGTATTCCGCGTGTGCAACTGTTTTGCACCCGTTGTATTTGAACGTAGAGCCTATCACACCCGATCATCACGTGGTGTCTCAGCACGAAGAACTTTCGCAACGATGCATACTCAGGGAGAACACTTTTATCTTGAAATTTTAGTGAGAGATCATCTTATAATGCTACCGTCAATCAAAGCAAGATAAGATGCATAAAAGATAAACATCACATGCAATCAATATAAGTGATATCATATGGCCATCATCATCTTGTGCTTGTGATCTCCATCTCCGAAGCACCGTCATGATCACCATCGTCACCGGCGCGACACCTTGATCTCCATCGTAGTATCGTTGTCGTCTCGCCAACTATTGCTTTTACGACTATCGCTACCTCTTAGTGATTAAGTAAAACAATTACATGGCGATTGCATTGCATACAATAAAGCGACAACCATATGGCTCCTGCCAGTTGCCGATAACTCGGTTACAAAACATGATCATCTCATACAATAAAATATAGCATCACGTCTTGACCATATCACATCACAACATGCCCTGCAAAAACAAGTTAGACGTCCTCTACTTTGTTGTTGCAAGTTTTACGTGGCTGCTACGGGCTTAGCAAGAACCGTTCTTACCTACGCATCAAAACCACAACGATAGTTTGTCAAGTTGGTGCTGTTTTAACCTTCGCAAGGACCGGGCGTAGCCACACTCGGTTCAACTAAAGTGAGAGAGACAGACACCCGCCGGTCACCTTTAAGCAACGAGTGCTCGCAACGGTGAAACCAGTCTCGCGTAAGCGTACGCGTAATGTCGGTCCGGGCCGCTTCATCTCACAATACCGCCGAACCAAAGTATGACATGCTGGTAAGCAGTATGACTAATATCGCCCACAACTCACTTGTGTTCTACTCGTGCATAACATCAACGCATAAAACCAGGCTCTGATACCACTGTTGGGGAACGTAGTAATTTCAAAAAATTTCCTACGCACACGCAAGATCATGGTGATGCATAGCAACGAGAGGGGAGAGTGTTGTCCACGTACCCTCGTAGACCGAGAGCGGTAGCGTTAACACAACGCGGTTGATGTAGTCGTACGTCTTCACGATCCGACCGATCAAGTACCGAACGCACGGCACCTCCGAGTTCAGCACACGTTCAGCTCGATGACGTCCCTCGAACTCCGATCCAGCCGAGTGTTGAGGGAGAGTTTTGCCAGCACGGCGGTGTGGTGACGATGATGATGTTCTACCGACGCAGGGCTTCGCCTAAGCACCGCTACGATATTATCGAGGTGTAATATGGTGGAGGGGGGCACCGCACATGGCTAAGAGATCAATGATCAATTGTGTGTATAGAGGTGCCCCCTGCCCCCGTATATAAAGAGCAAGGGGGAGGCCGCCGGCCAAGGAGGAGAGGCGCGCCAGGAGGAGTCCTACTCCTACTGGGAGTAGGACTCCCCCCTTTTCCATGTTGGACTAGGAGAGGAAGGGGGAAAAGGTGGAGGGGAGGAAGGAAGGGGGGGCGGCGCCCCCCTCTCCTTGTCCTATGCGGACTGGGGGGGAGGGGTGCGCGGCCCTGCCCTGGCCTCCTCTCCTCTCTTCCACCTAGGTCCACTAAGGCCCATTAAGTTACTGGGGGGTTCCGGTAACCTCCCGGTACTCCGGAAAAATCCCGATTTCACCCGGAACACTTCCGATGTCCAAACATAGGCTTCCAATATATCAATCTTTATGTCTCGACCATTTCGAGACTCCTCGTCATGTCCGTGATCACATCCGGGACTCCGAACAACCTTCGGTACATCAAAACATATAAACTCATAATATAACTGTCATCGTAACGTTAAGCGTGCGGACCCTACGGGTTCGAGAACTATGTAGACATGACCGAGACACCTCTCCGGTCAATAACCAATAGCGGAACCTGGATGCTCATATTGGTTCCCACATATTCTACGAAGATCTTTATCGGTCAGACCGCATAACAACATACGTTGTTCCCTTTGTCATCGGTATGTTACTTGCCCGAGATTCGATCGTCGGTATCTCGATACCTAGTTCAATCTCGTTACTGGCAAGTCTCTTTACTTGTTCCGTAATACATCATCCCGCAACTAACTCATTAGTCACAATGCTTGCAAGGCTTATCGTGATGTGTATTACTGAGTGGGCCCAGAGATACCTCTCCGACAATCGGAGTGACAAATCCTAATCTCGAAATACGCCAACCCAACAAGTACCTTTGTAGACACCTGTAGAGCACCTTTATAATCACCCAGTTACGTTGTGACGTTTGGTAGCACACAAAGTGTTCCTCCGGTAAACGGGATTTGCATAATCTCCTAGTCATAGGAACATGTATAAGTCATGAAGAAAGCAATAGCAACATACTAAACGATCGAGTGCTAAGCTAACGGAATGGGTCAAGTCAATCACATCATTCTCCTAATGATGTGATCCCGTTAATCAAATAACAACTCATGTCTATGGCCAGGAAACATAACCATCTTTGATCAACGAGCTAGTCAAGTAGAGGCATACTAGTGACACTCTGTTTGTCTATGTATTCACACATGTATTATGTTTCCGGTTAATACAATTCTAGCATGAATAATAAACATTTATCATGATATAAGGAAATAAATAATAACTTTATTATTGCCTCTAGGGCATATTTCCTTCACCATAAAGGTCGTCTCATCTTACCCATTGGAGAGGGTACTCAGGAGCCCGAACTCGGCCGGAAGGGTCGCTGAATGGAACATCGAGCTGCAAGCATTCCAGCTGGAGTTCAGCACTACTAGGGTCATCAAGGGAGCCGCACTCGCTGATTTTGTGGCAGAATGGACCGATGCCCCGGCTCTTGAGGAAGGAGAAGACCGGTCCACCTCCCCAGGAAGTGAGGCACCAGACGACTGGGTCATGTATTTCAATTGCGCCTTCGCGCACCAGGGCGCGGGGGCTGGAGCAGTGCTCATCTCGCCCACTCAGGACAAGCTTTACTACGCCGTGCAACTCTGCTTCCAGCACGGCGAGAAGGTCTCCAACAATATCGCAGAATACGAAGGCCTCATAGCTGGCCTGAAGGCCGTGGCGGCTCTGGGGGTGAGGCGCCTTACCGTCAAGGGCGACTCGCAGCTCCTCGTCAACTTCTCCAACAAAGTGTATGAGCCAAAGGACGAGCACATGGAGGCCTACCTTACGGAGGTGGGCAAGATGGAAAAGCAGTTCTCGGGCCTGGAGCTGCAGCACGTGCCCCGGGGCACCAACAAGGAAGCCGACGACATCGCCAAGAGAGCATCCATGTGGCAACCGCAAGAGCCCGGCGTCTTCGAAGAGTAGCTCTTCAAGCCATCGGCTACGCCACCTCTTTCAAGCACGACTCAGCCTCGGGAGGAGCTCCCACAGCCCCCGGCCATGGGAGCCCCAGCCTGCGGCCCAACCATAGGAGCTCGGCTGCTCCTGGCGCTCGAGCCCCAGGAGGAGTGCTGGACCAAGGAATTCAAGGAGTACCTGATGCACGGGACACTGCCAGAGAAGGAAGAAGACGTGGAGCACGTGGCCCGACAGGCCACGGCATACTGCATTCAAGACGGCGAGTTGTATAGGAAGTGACCAAAAGATGTCACGCTGCGCTGCATCTCCAGCGATCAAGGAAGGGAGTTGCTGATTGACATACACGGCGGTGATTGTGGACACCACTCGTCATCACAGACCCTTGTTGGCAAGGTGTTCCGCAGTGGGTTCTATTGGCTTACAGCACTCAACGACGCGGCCGAGCTGGTGAAGTCTTGTGAAGCTTGCCAATTCCACGCCAAGCAGATCCATCTGCCTGCACAGGGCCTCCAAACCATTCCGCTCACGTGGCCGTTCGCGGTCTGGGGCCTGGACATCTTAGGCCCGTTCCCACGAGCGCCAGGGGGCTACCGCTATCTCTACGTCGCCATCGACAAGTTCACCAAGTAGGTGGAAGTGGAAGCCATCCATACCATTCCAGCCGGCTCTGCTGTCAAGTTCATCAAGGGCCTCGTGAGCCGCTTCGGGGTCCCCAACCGCATCATCACAGATAACGGCTCACAGTTTACTAGTAACCTTTTCAAAACCTACTGTGCTAACCTTGGAACGCAGATCTGCTATGCTTCGGTGGCCCACCCCAGGAGCAATGGTCAGGCCGAACGCGCCAACGATGAGGTCCTGAGGGGTCTCAAGACCAGGACCTTCAAGAAGAAGCTGGAGGCCTGCAGCAGGGGCTGGCACGACGAACTCTAGTCCGTGCTGTGGTCCATCCGTACCACTGCCACCAAGCCAACAGGCGAGGCTCCATTCTTCCTCGTCTATGGAGCTGAGGCAGTCCTTCCTCACGAGGTCAAGCATCGCTCCGCACGGGTCCTGGCGTTCGACGAAACGCAGCAGGACGCCACGCGGGGGATGGATCTCGTGCTGGGGGAGGAGCGCCGTCGCGAAGCCGCATTGAGGGCGGCAAGGTACCAACAAGCTTTGCGGCGGTACCACTGCCGCAACATCCGCTCCAGGACGCTCGAGGTAGGCGACCTCGTCTTGAGGCGGGTCCTCTCCAGGGAAGGGCTGCACAAGCTTTCGCCCATGTGGCAGGGCCCGTTCAGGGTCGTTCATGTCTCCAGGCCGGGTGCAGTGCGCCTGGAGACGCAGGATGGGACACCCATCCAGAATGCCTGGAATATCCAGCACCTCCGGAAGTTCTATCCATGAAGCAAGGTCCAGAGCCTGAGAAGCAAGGCCCAGAGCCTGAGAAGAAAGGCCCAGAGCCTGTGAAGAAGGCCCGGTGCCTGTGAAGAATCACCGCCCATGACACTCTCACGTAATAATGAGTTGGGGCTGTACATGCCCTGGAGTCTCAGGAGCGCCGCCTCAGGCCCTGGGGCTCTCTCCCATGCCTAGTGGACATCACTTAGCTCCGCACTGGTGAGAAGACATGAAGACAAGATTAGGTGCCGGACGCGGCTTTTCATTTGCTTTCCGTAGTTGGCTCGCTTTTCCTTAATCGGAGTTGCTCTTGGTGCTCGTTGCTGATTTGGTTCCCCAGCCTTTTTCCGCTTTTTTCGGCTCTAGTTTGCTCATGTTCTCTCTCTCGCATACCTCGCGAGGGGGCTAGGCAGGTGCCCTCGCGAGCATTTCTCTTCTCTTTGCCTTCTCGCGAGCCACCCTCGTTCGAGCCCGGAAGCTGGCACATCTCTCCTAAATCCGTGCCCCTCGGGTACCGCGATACAAGGCGCCAAGTCAAGGCTTGGGTGGACGGCAAACCCTTTGGTGCACCCCTAATGAATTTTTTGCAGTTTCCGAGCAACGCGGACACCACGCGAGGGAAAGGGCTTCCCAAATACACCAGGTTAAGTTATCCTTGCGCAAAATAACAACACGACATGGGAACGACTCGCACAATGCATTAACCAAAGAACCACAGTTCGATACACGCCCGCTGGGCCCATACTGGTTTCATTTTCCGATTCAGGAAAGAAAGAAAAAGCTAAGCAAAGCAGCGTTGCAGCAATCCGCGGAGGCAGGCCCTTGGCGACGCCCCGAGCCGAGCCAGACCCCTCCTCGCGCTTCATGGAGGCGCGGCGACGAGATGACCCGCTGCCTCCTTCGAAGCGGGCGCGACGACGTGGTGGCTGGTCGTAGCCACCGCTGCTGGAGCTATCACTGGAGGAAGAGCCGCCGTAGCTGGAGGAGACGCGGTCGCCGCCGAGGGGAGGCTCGCCCTCGTCCTCATCGCGACCATCACCAAGGCCGAGCACCTCCTCACCGTCGTTCGTCTCGGGGCAGCACCCGGCACGGCGACCATCTTCCCCGAACACCCTCACATAGAGGGTCGATTCACCATCGTACCTGAAGTGGAGGGTGCACCGCCTGCCTAGGCCGCGCGCGCGGGCAAACCTCTGCCAGCCGCGGGCCAGGGCTATGTTGCCCGCGGCGGATGTCTCGACCGCAACCCAAGAGGCCCTGCTACAGCAGCCGTCCGCTTGCAGCTAGAGCCCGCCCGGACCAGAGGCCGGCAGTTCGCCGGCGAAGAAGCGCGGAAGTTGGAGCTAGCTGCCAGCCAGGCTCTCCGACCAGACAACGAACTCCGGCGACACCTCAGCCGAATGGAAGCGCGGGCGGGGAGGCCGCGCCACCATCGCGCGCCTCCCCTCATCGGCTGGACCACCATGGATGGGACGATCCCCACCACGTACCGCGGCGCCACCTCGACGGTGGGCCACGGTGGGGGTCGCGGCGTGCTTGCACGGACGGCCGCGGCCGCGCTTGGGCGCCGGGGAGCCGGGGCCCTCGCAAGGGGCCTTTCCTTTCTCGGCGGCAGAGAACTTCTTTCGTGGCGCCATCGATGGCACTGCAAGCAATGGAGCAGAGAAGCAAGCAATCAAGGAAGAGATGGGAAACGGGGGCTCCGCCCCCTCGCCATTTATAGCAAGAGAAGGCCAACCGGCGTCTCCCACGATCACAGGTAATGATGGTTTTCCTTGCATGTCGCAGGGACTTGTCAAGTCGTGCAGTTGCCGAGGCAGCGTGGGGAAGCAGAGACGCCCACGTCCAATCAACCGGCACGCGTCGATCGAGGCCGCAGGCTTTTGGAGCCCGCGGTGCTCCGAAGTTGACACTTGGCTTCGCCGCGAAGCCAAGCCCGAGCGCACCTTGGGCCCGGGGGCTACTGTCGGTGTTCTGGGAACGGGGTCCCCAGACTTGCTTGCCTGCGGCCCATAGCGTGGCTAAGCATCAGGCCGTACGGCCCATCTTCGTCAACAAGGCACCCAAGACCCTCACGAGGGTCCAAGCCTCGCGAGGCGGACGACGCAAGACCTCCTCTGGAGTGGCCTAGCCAAGCAGGCTCACGAGGAGCGGAGATATCAAGGCGAGGCAAACCTCACGAGGCTCTCATGATGTGAGCCATGACGAACGGTACCAGGCGGGTGCCAGTGCGCGCAGCATCCCTATTTCCTCTTTGGTGCTAAGGAGGCCAGCGTAGGCGAAGAGTACTGAGGCATCAGGCAAAGGTTGCCATATTGGTGCAACGAGACCAAGACCAGGAGGACGGCAAGGCGGAGGTCATCGTGGAGCCCAAGACGGCGTCACCCCAGAGCTTTTCGCAGGCGAAGACCGCTTTTGTCAGGATAGCTTGTACTACTTGTCCCCCTTCAAATTTGCCCGCCGTTGTTGGATCCCTTCCCGCTCAATATTTGGAAAGAGGACCAGGGCCTATATAAGTAGAGCTAGCCACCACAGTAGAGGCATCGGATCCTCACGCCACAAGTTCACAAGCACAAGAACACCTCAACCTTAGGAGGCTGTTCTTCCCTTGTACTGTTCATCATCAACCCAAGAGGCAATCAACCACCACCACACTGGAGTAGGGTATTACACCACAACGATGGCCCGAACCAGTATAAACCTCATGTCTTTCTGTGTTGTGAGTTCGTCGAGTTCGTCCGCAAGATCTTAGCGAGCTTGATCGTAGATCGGTAGGAGGGGAAGACTTCGCGCGCACCCCAGTGTTCGAACCTTAAGGGTTTGCCAGAACACCACATCCGACAAATGTGCACAACCGTCGCATTCGTTCCAAGATGAACGTGCTGTTGCCCAAGACTGTGAAGGAGCTATACACACTGGTGGATAAGTGTGCTCGGATGGAGGAAGGATGGAAGTTGGCTGGAGAAGAAGATTGCGCCAATGTTGACTCAGAGGATGAGGATGAATCAACCAGTCATAGAAAGGGCAAGAAGCGCAGGAAGAAGCCAAGAGATAAGGCAGTGATGACCGTGGAAGGTTCGGGCATACCTAGTACCGGCAAGAAGGCCAAGGCTGAGGCCCCGGCAAGGAAGCTGCCGCTTGCGCTGCCGCCGAGAAAGCTAGGAAAGGCGATGGGTCATACTGCAAGGTCCATCGGACCAAGGGCCATGACCTTCAGGAGTGTTACCAGGTTGAGCAGCTTGTCAAGAAACAGAGGGCAGAATATGATAAGCGTGACAAGGAAAAAGGTCAGAATGCCGCTGGCGGTAAGGGCCGGGGCAGTGAAGCAAATCGGCCCGGCAAACCCTTTCGGAACCAAGGAAAGCCCGCCAGGGGTCAAGAGAAGGAAATCTATGATGATGTGAGTGATGGAGGGGATGAAGAGGAAACCAGTGAGCAGGAGTTTCAGAAGGCCACTGATGCCCTATTGATGGGGGTGCATCTTTGCACGCCTCTCACCGCCAGCTCAAGCGATGGGCACGAGAGATCAATGCCATGGAGCCAGCACCAGAGGCACGAGAGATCATCTTTGACGAGGAGGATCACCCTGGCCGCACCACTGCGGTAGGATGTTTGCCATTGTTGGTCTCCCCAACAATTCGCAACCTCAAGGTCACAAAGATGCTAGTGGATGGTGGGGTCGTGTTGAATCTGATTTCCCCAGCAGTCATCAGCAAGCTTCAGATAGGAGAAGAAGAGCTAGAGGTTACCGACATGTTTCAAGGAGTTACTCCCGGCAGGAGCCATCCCAAAGGGAAGATTACGTTGCCGGTGACATTTGGGGGAGAACTGAACTATCAGACTGAGAAGATTGTGTTTGATGTGGTTGATCTCCCCCTGCCGTACAATGGGATTCTTGGACGCCCGGCCCTGGGCAAGTTCATGGCAGCATCCCACTATGCTTACAACGCCTTGAAGATGCCCGGGCCACTGGGAGTCATCACTATCCCATCGGATGAGAAGGATGCAATTATCTGTGTGGACAAGATGTATTGGGATGCAGTCGCAGCAGAGGCAGCGGTAGCGGCAGCTCCCGCCAAGGAAAGCAAGGAAAGAAGAGGGATTGTAGGACCTTCAGCAAGGAGTCCGGGAAGCGTGCCCCCTCTGAGTGCACGACACCCGTTGACGACGTGCTGGAGTGTTCCAACAGCAAGAGATCCAAGGTTGCTACACCCCAAGTGATGAAGGTCCCGGCAGGGCTGGCTGGCATTGATGGTACTTTCACCATCAACGCCGCCCTTGATGACAAATAGGAAAGCACGCTCGTTGCTTTCCTGCGGGCGAATATTGATGTGTTTGCCTGGCAACCATCTGGTATCCCCGGTGTTCCCAGGGAGGTAATCGAGCACCACCTTGCTGTCTGCCCACATGCCCGACCTGTCAAGGAGAAAGTCCGGAAGCAGGCCTTGGAGAGGCAGCATTTCATTACCGAAGAGATGAAGAAACTGGAGGCAGCTGGTTTGGTCATAGGAGTACTGCATCCTACGTGGTTAGCAAATCCAGTGGTAGTCCGGAAGGCTAATGGGAGATGGAGGCTTTGCATTGATTTCACAGATCTCAACAAGGCTTGCCCAAAGGACCCATTTCCCTTGCCGCACATCGACCAGATTGTGGATTCCACGTCAGGTTGTGATTTGCTCTCCTTTCTGGACGCGTACTCCGGATATCTCTAGATCTTCATGTCCAAAGAAGATGAAGAGAAGACGTCATTCATCACTCCCTGTGGTACATACTGCTTTTTTATCTGCATGCCATTCGGATTAATGTGTGCCAGGTCAACATTTGCAAGGGCAGTCCAGATTGGTTTTGAACAACAGTTACACAGAAATATAGAAGCCTATATGGATGATATCATGGTCAAAACCAAGGATAAGGCCACCCTTATCCAGGATTTGGAGGAGACATTTGCTAATCTGCGCAAGATCAATTTGAAGCTTAATCCGGAGAAGTGTGTGTGTTTGGTGTTCCCTCCGGCAAGCTACTTGGTTTATTCGTGTCCCATCGAGGGATCGAAGCTAACCCCGACAAGATCAAAGCCATTGAGCAGATCCAGGCGCCAAGGAAAGTTAAGGATGTGAGGTGCTTAACAGGATGCGTGGCCACGCTAAGAAGATTCATCTCCAAGTCTGTCGAGCGTGCCCTGCCGTTCTTTAACATTTTGAAGAAGGCAGGGCCTATGAAGTGGACCCTGGAAGCAGATGCAGCTCTGCAGGAGTTGAAGGCCTACCTATCATCTGTGCCTACCTTGGTTGCGCCCAAACCCCAAGAACCGTTGTTGCTATACTTGGCGGCAACCAACCAAGTGGTCAGTGCGGCCTTGGTAGCGCAACGACAAGTGGATGAGGCAGAAAGTGAGTAGAAAACAACAGTCAGATAAGGATCAGGACAACAATGAGCACGACAATGAGAACAACCCCAAGGACGCGACAAGGAAGAAAGTGGTGCAGCGCTCAGTGTACTTCGTCAGCTCCTTGTTACAGGGGGCTAGATCGAGGTACTCTGGTGTGCAGAAGTTGATCTTTGGCCTCATTATGGCCTCAAGGAAACTGCGCCACTACTTCCAAGCCCATGAGATCACGGTTGTCACTTGTTTTCCATTGCAAAGGATACTTCGAAACCCTGAGGCTACTAGCAGAATAGTGGAGTGGGCTTTGGAGTTATCCAGGTTTGGTTTGAAGTTTGAGAGCACATCAAATATTCAGAGCAGGGCACTGGCAGAGTTTATTGCAGAATGGACGCCAACCCCTGATGAGGAAGTGACAGAGACAACTATCCCCGGCAAGGAATCACCCCAAGAATGGATTATGTATTTTGATGGTGCTTCTTCCCTACAAGGTGCAGGGGCTGGCGTGCTTCTTGTTGCCCCCTCCGGGAGGACTTGAAGTACGTCGTCCAAATGCATTTTGCCCGGGAAGAAGCCACCAACAATACATCTGAGTATGAAGGGCTCCTTGCGGCTCAGGATTGCAGCAGAATTGGGAATTAAGAAGCTGGTCATTCGAGGAGATTCACAGCTTGTGGTGAGACAAGTCAACAAGGATTATCAAAGTCCATTGATGGAAGCATACGTCGAGGAAGTGAGGAGATTGGAGAAGCACTTTGACGGGTTGCAAACAGAGCACGCACCCCGTGCGGAAAACAGCATAGTTGATCACCTGTCAAAGTGTGCTGCGCAGAAGCTTCCTGTGGAACCAGGAACTTTTGTTCTCCGTCTCTCTCGGCCCTCCGTATCACCAACAACAATGGCCCGGAAAAGGAAAAAGTTGTACTACGGTAAGCCTCTCCCGGTTGAGCCGTCCGCTCCCGGCAGAGACCCTGCCGGAAACAACTCCTCACAGCCTGCCGGACCTCCCCCTCTAGCCGGGCCCATGGACCTCATGAACGAGGCTGGTGCTCCCACAGCAAAGGAGGTGCCGCTAGTCCTTGTTGCCAAGCCCCAGGCTCCAACTTGGGCAAGGCACATTGTCCACTTCCTCCGGACCGGAGAACTCCCTGGCGACCAAGATGAAACTGAAAAAGTAGCCCGGAGGGCCAGTACGTATCAGTTTGTCGATGACACTCTATATAGAAGGATGCCCAACGGTGTGAAATTGAAGTGTGTCTGCCGGGAGGATGGAAAGGAACTGCTGGCTGAGATTCACAGAGGAATGTGCGGCTCCCACATTGGACCAAGGGCGTTAGTTGGGAAAGCATTCTGACAAGGATTCTATTGGCCCACAACCCTCCAAGATGCGGTCGAGCTCGTCACGACATGTTAAGCCTGCCAACTCCATTGCAAGAAAACACACCTGCCTACCCAAGCTCTTCAAACAATCCCTCTATCATGGCCATTTTTTTCTGGGGTCTCGGTATCCTCGGCCCCTTCCCCCGAGCAATCGGGAGCTTTGAATTCTTGTTCATTGCCATCGACAAGTTTACAAAGTGGCCGGAAGTGACTGCCGTGAGAAAGGTGATTGCTCAGTCAGCTATCAAGTTCTTGAAAGAATTGGTGTGTCGTTTTGGAGTTCTGGCAAGGATCATCACCGACAACGACACCCAGTTCACGAGCCACGCCTTCATGCAATATGTTTGTACCCTCGGATGCAAGATCTCATTCGCCTCTGTGGCACACCTCCGGAGCAATGGACAAGCTGAGAGGGCGAACGTTGAAGTGCTACATGGACTCAAGACAAGAACTTTTGATACGCTGCAGAAGCACGGCAGGCGGTGGATCGAGGAGCTGCCGGTAGTTCTCTGGTCCCTCAGAACGACACCTAACCGAGCTATCGGGCAGACTCCCTTCTCCCTGGTCTACGGGGCAGAAGCAGTTATCCCCATGGAACTCATTTACGGGTCCCCTCGAGTGCTTGCCTACAATGAAGTAGCGCAAGATCAGCATCGGCGTGACGCTGCCATGCTACTCGAGGAGAACCGTCTCCGGGCTGCTATGCGTGCTGCACGCTACCAGCAAGCCCTGCGTCGCTATCACAGCTGCAGGGTTCATGCCCGGTGTTTTGAGGAAGGTGACCTTGTCCTTAGGCGCGTTCAGTCCGCCAAGGGTACAAACAAGCTGTCACCAAAGTGGGAAGGCCCTTATCGGGTGGTACGAGTCACCAGACCTGGCGCAGTCCGTCTGGAGACCAGAGATGTCACTCGGTTGCAAAACTCATGGAATAATGAGCATCTCCGCAAGTACTGCCTGTAAGGCGCGGCTGTCGGGCCCTGCCCGGCAGCTACCCTTTTGTACAGGCCTTGCCTCAGCTGCATGTAACCCCTTGTACGAAGCCGGGGCGACGACCCCGTGCAATAGAAAAATAAAGAAGCACTGTAGGGGCCGCCAACTAAGATTGCATGCATGCATGAGCACACCAAGATCACTGCATAAGCATTTCATAAGCATTTGCATATGTATATAGATAGGATTGTATCCTGCATTCATTCTCATCTACATGAAGTTGCAGGTTCCTGTCGTGAACTTGGCTTCGTCAAGGAGTGGAAGATCGCCCGGCGCAGCGATCCCCGACAAGCCAAGCAGATAAGTTCTACCTCCTGTCCATTAGTGTTCTGTAAAGCTATAACTTTGCATGAGAAAACCCCGCTTCTCTTTTGAGACTTAGGTGCTCCCATCCATGACTCGAATGTTGCTTTGGTCAGGATGGTCGCAGTGGCCTTGGGTAAAAAGGAGTTGGCGGGGGGCTGGTCCCTCTTTATGTTCCCCGGCAGATGCGGCTCTCCGACAGGCAAGGAGGGTACCGGCAGGATAGCCTGCCGGGGAAAACTCGTTTATTTACATTAAAGAGTCACCTCACCTCTGCATGGACATACACATACACGGGTTCCCGGCAAGGTTCATCTCTTTCATTCATATGCTAACACAAGTACAAGCATTACAGAACACAAACGTGGACAAGAGAGATTACATTATTTGAGTTAAAATTTAGCGATTGCCTACAAATTTAAGATTGAAAAATGATTAGTGCCCCGTTACGCCTTTGCCCTTGTCCATCTCCCTCAAGGTATTACAGGGAGGGACTAAAGAAGCAAGGGGCAGACTCGGCTTGGATTCGGTGCCTCCCCAGGATCAAGATGACAACGTCCTCTGGACGGAAGGTGGAACCAAGGGCAGGAGGAACGGTGGCGCTGAAGGGAGCCCAGACGGGGATAGCGGAGTCACTGGTAAACGCAAGCCGTCAGAACGGCCACCCCCGTTCTTGGTGCGTCGTGGGTTGCTACTACCTCCCGTACCGCTGCTGTTTGATGATCCCGTCGCTGTAGCCGTGCTGGGCACCATGCCCTCCGAAGGACTCCCAACAAAGAGCATGGTCGTCCCTAGCGGCCCTGATATCGGAAGCCCTCTTGTACAGAGGAAGGACGACACCCAGGAGGAACTAGATTTGTGCCTACTAGCGGCGAATCTCTTCCATGGTTCCTCCCCAGCGCCGCAAGAGGAAGAAGAACGGGGAGCGGTCGACTACCACACGTCGTACCCGCTTCGGATCGCAGCATGGAATCATTCGCATCCCCTCCTACTGAAGTCAAGGCCACGGGCGACCCGGCGGCAAGCACACCGGGGTTGCCACTCCCGACGTCGGCGCCACGCCGCCTGAATCTTCCTCTCAGATCCAAGGGAGATCCCAAGCAGGAGCCTGGGGGTTGGCCCCAGTCCCCTCTCTTCGACATAGCCAGAAGAAGCGGAAGATGGATGACTCTGCCCTCCTCCGCCCCTCCCTTTTTATAGGCAGGGCGAGGAGGAGGGCTACTCCATCACCAGGCGGCCACCGCCCTCCTCCGCCAAATCAAGACGGCCGGGCCCTCACCATGATGCCCTCCCGCGCCACGCACTTTCGTTACCTACCTCGCGTGATGCATGCAACATACGTGGCCAAGGATAAGGGTGCACTGTGGGAAGAGTAAATTGGCAGTTTCTACCCCTTGCGTTAAAGTCATTCACGGGCCATCACTGGAGCGGCCCCACCACTATTGGCTTTGCACCACGCGCGGGAAACTGCAAACTGTCCTGAAATCAAGGCTGATGAAGAAGCAATGAAGACTCAAGGGGCCGACCGCTTCAGCAACCCTCCCTATGCACTTATTAGGCCCTACCCCAATGACACTCAGCAGCGCGTTCGAGGCAGGCCCGGGGGCTTCTGTCGGTGCAACAAACCCTAGGTCTATTGCCGAGACTGTGCACAAGCACAAGAGCAAGATTGAAGCACCAGCCCAAGTCAGAGTTCAAAGAATCAAGAGATTTGAAGAACCAGCATGCAACTTAGAGAGACTAAGGCCAAGCCAGAGGAGCAAGATATCGCCAAGAGCAGGGCCTCCCTTGCCGGATAGGCAAGCCCGGCAAGGGGCCAAGCCACCCCTAGAAGCAGGCGCCCGATGCGCCCCGGCAGGGCCTGCCGGGGCTCGCGGAGGCAAAACCACCTCACCAACCACTCTAGCATGACGCACGTCGTCGATCAATGTGATGTCAAGCCGTAAGGTGATTAGGTGGCAGCCATTCGCCACATGGAAGCCATTTCCGATAGAAGAAACCCGCAGATGACACCCGTCTTGCAATGTGTCAAGAGAACATGCGCGGAGCTGGCAAGATAGCCCCGCAAGCCTTCCCGGGAAACCAGTGATGTGACACAAAGCGGTGCATTTAATGCACCCCGTCAGCCTGCAGAGTTAGGTATGATAGCACTGTTTGCGATCATATTAGTGCATAATGACTACTTTGCCATTGTGGTGACCCCTTGATCTATAAAGGGAGGCCATGGCACCCGTAAAAAAGGGTTGGAAAGTTGATGAACCCACACCCCCATACGCGCATAGTCGCTACTGCCCTATGGCAACCCTTGCCGGGCAAGTGTACTATGCTTCGCCACCTCCATTCCACCATCAATCCACCAAAGCAGGAGTAGGGTTTTACGCCTCGCGGCGGCTTGAACCTGGGTAAATTGCTTTGTGCTCTCTGCCGTGTTGCAGTACGCTGGTCTGCTCTTTGTGCAACGCGACGTCCCCCTGCCGAACCAGCAAGGGGCCTCCTGGTCCCATAGGTGGCCGCGGATATCCCGCGACACTTTACTTTCTTGCAACTTGCATGCTTTAATTTCCGCTGCTCATATACTCTTTCCATGCTTGCTTGAAATGTATTGTGAATGCTTAAACTTGTGCTAAAACTCCACCTCAACTTGAAGAATTTAAAAACTGCTACTTTTCCTTGTTGAGTGTCTAATCCCCCCTCTAGACACCTCTTCTCGATCATTTCAATTGGTATCGGAGCATTGGTATCCATTGCTTTGGTTTAATCACCATTGGGGGAAGATGGATGAGTCTACGATTGGGAGTTTTAGACGTAGAGTGCCTATGCTTGATGGAGAGTTCTTTAGTGTTTGGAAAAATGAGATGCTTGAGATTGGCAATGAATATCACTTGAACAAGTACATTACTAGCCCTTGTGTGCCCCTTATTGATCCATTGCATCCTACCCCCGATGAATCTCTTGACATGATCCGCAATCTTAGAACTATCAATCTTATCATTATAGGATTGCCTAGAAACTTGATTGTATGCTTGCCTACTCTTGAATGTGCTTACACCATATGGAGATGTCTTGAGGAACGTTTTCCAAACTATTCCTTGAAAAATCTAGATGAAATTCTTCAAAAGTCCATAGCTTTTCATAAAATGAAACCTAGTGACCCTAAATTTGATGATTGTCTTTTTGAGCTTCGTGACCTTATGCGTGCCAAAGGAGATGGTGGAGTCATTAGTAGCATCATCTCTCAAGTCATTAGAATTCATAAAAATGAACATTGCCATGGTCATACATCTAATGAATCACTCTCTCTAGGTGATGATCAATCACAAGACGATGTTGAACTTGGATACTATGATGAGGATGATGATAGTGACTTTGATCTTGATGAGTCTATGAGACACTTTGGTCTTATGGCTAACCTTCGCGGCTACAGGGCTGGAGGAAAGGAATGGGTTCTTGATAGTGGATGTACCGATCACATGAAAGGAGATAAGGATATGTTTCGTGAGCTTGCTGAAAATGACAGCCCTCGAAAGTATGTCACTTTTGGTGATAACTCAAAGGATAAGGTGGTTGGCCTTGGTAAGGTGGCCATCTCACATGACAGCTCCATCCGAAATGTTATGCTCATTGAATCTCTTGGCTACAATTTACTTTCCATATCTCGACTAGCCGATTTCGGTTTCAATGTCTTCTTTACTGAGTAGATTGCCAAGTGTTTCAAAGAGATAATCATAATATGTTCTTTACCGGTATATGTAGAGGTGATCTATACATTGTTGATTTCACTAAAAGGGCTCAACCTAGAACTTGCTTAATTGCTAAATCTTCTAAAGGTTGGTTGTGGCATAGATGGTTAGGACATGTGGGCATGCGAAATATTGATAAGCTTAATAAAGGTGATCATATCCTTGGTCTTAAAGATGTTATATTTGACAAGGATAGACTTTGCAGTGCTTGTCAAGCAGGAAAACAGGTCCAAAAGATCTTCAAGAACTTCGCTAGGAAAGCCCAAAACCAATTTGAAGTGAAGATCAAGAAGGTTCGCAGCGACAACGGAACGGAGTTCAAGAACGCCAATGTGGACACCTTTCTTGACGAAGAAGGGATTTCACATGAGTTCTCGGCTACGTACACACCTCAACAAAATGGAGTTGTTGAGAGGAAGAACCGGACACTTATTGAGATGGCGAGAATGATGCTTGATGAATACAAGACGCCAAAACACTTTTGGGCAGAAGCGGTTGAGACAGCTTGTCATGCAACAAATCGACTATATCTTCACAAGCTTCTCGGCAAGACGGCATACGAGCTTCTCACCGGTAACAAATCCCAAGTTGGATTCTTTCAAGTATTTGGCTCAAAGTGCTACATTCTTGATAAGCATCGTCGTTCGAAATTGGCTCCTAAATCTCATGAAGGTTTCCTACTCGGGTACGGCTCAAACTCTCACACTTACCGTGTCTACAACAATTTCACCCGAAAGGTTGAAGAGACAGTAGATGTGAAGTTTGATGAATCTAACGGCTCGCAAGTAGAGCAATTACCAATTCATGTAGGAGACGAAGACCCTTCGGAAGCAAATTGAGACTTATCTATTGGCAAGATTCGCCTAACGGAGGTGATGGAGAGTACCTCATCCGTTCAATTGGAAGCCTCAACTTCATGACAAGGTGAACCGCAAGTTGACTTGGAGGCATCCACAAGTGGAACATGCCAATATGAAGGAAACGAGGAAGTACAACAAGATGAACCTCATCAACCTCCTTCTCCAACTCAACAAGAGAACAACAACACCAACAATGAAGAAGGCCAAGAGGAATAACAAGATGATGAAGAGGATGTTCCACCCCGAACCAAACAAAAGCTCTCACGAGTTAGAGCAAGAGTTTCAAGAGATCATCTCGTCAAACAAATCTTTGATGATATTCAAACCGGGAGAATTACTCGCTCTAAAACTCGTTTGGCTAGTTTTTGTGAACATTATTCATTCATCTCTAGTATTGAACCTATGAAGGTTGAAGAAGCTCTTGATGATCCGGATTGGGTGGACGCCATGCATGAAGAGCTACACAATTTCAAGAGGAACCAAGTGTGGACACTGGTAGAAAAGTCGGATGACAAGTAAAATGTCATTGGAACCAAATGGGTGTTTTGGAATAAGCAAGATGAAGATGGACAAGTGGTACGCAACAAGGCCCGTCTGATCGCCCAAGGCTACACTCAAGTCGAAGGTATGGACTATGGTGAGACATATGCCCCCGTTGCTAGACTTGAGTCCATACGCATCTTACTTGCTTATGCCAATCACCATGATATTACTTTGTACCAAATGGACATTAAAAGTGCTTTTCTAAATGGTGAAATTGAGGAGGAAGTTTATGTTAAACAACCTCCCGGCTTTGTTAATCCCAAGAAACCTAATCATGTTTACAAACTTCACAAAGCTCTTTATGGTCTTAAACAAGCTCCTAGAGCGTGGTATAAATGCTTGCCAAGTTCCTTATTGAAAAAGGCTTTGAGATTGGAAAAATTTATTCTACACTTTTTACTAAAAGGGTTAATGGTGAATTATTTGTGTGCCAAATTTATGTGGATGATATCATATTTGGTTCTACTAACCCTCATTTTAGTGAAAAGTTTGGAAGGTTAATGTCGGAGAAGTTTGAGATGTCTATGATGAGTGAACTCAAGTTCTTTCTTGGTTTGCAAATCAAGCAATCTAAGGAGGGTACCTTTGTTTCCCAAACAAAGTATACCAAGGACTTATTCAAGAAGTTCAACATGCAAGAAAGCAAAGGTATGAAAACACCCATCCCTACTAGTGGACATCTTGACTTGACTAAGGATGGCAAACCGGTTGACCAAAAGGTTTACCACTCTATGATTGTTTCATTGTTATATCCATGTACCTCCCGTCTCGATATTATGCTAAGTTTGTGCATGTGTGCACGATATCAAGCGGCCCCTAAAGAGTGTCATCTTAAGGCTGTTAAAAGGATAGTGAGATACTTAATTCACACACCAAACTTTTGCATTTGGTATCCTAAGAGGTGTTCTTTTGATCTTGTTGGCTACTCCAATTCGGACTATGCCAGTGACAAGGTTGATAGAAAGTCCACTTCAGGTACTTGTCAATTTCTTGGTAGACCCCTTGTGTCTTGGTCCTCCAAGAAACAAAACTCGGTATCCTTATCCACCGCCGAAGCGGAATACATTGCCGATGGATCATGTTGTGCTCAATTACTTTGGATGACCCAAACTCTGAAGGACTATGGGATATATGTGAAACATGTTCCATTGCTTTGTGATAATGAGAGTGCCATTAAGATTGCTCACAATCCCATGCAACATTCTAGAACTAAGCATATTGAAGTTCGTCATCATTTCATTTGAGATCATGTTGCTAAAGGAGACATCAACCTTAAGCATGTTCGTACCGATAAGCAATTGGCGGATATATTCACCAAACTGCTTGATGAGAAAGTATTTTGACATTTGAGAGGTGAATTGAATATCATTGATGCCTCAAACTTGGAGTAGAAACTCCATTTGGATACATGCAAGGCATGAGCCTTCTATGACTAATCCTTGATATTTTTCTTGTGTTGATGATCATATGTCTTGGAACTATACTTGTACCCTTGCACTTTATCTAACCCTGGTAGGTACTTGGATGAGCCCAAATCTATGAGATTGCAACTCACTCATACCTTGAGCAATCTCTACATCACCAAGTCTCTACAATATGGTTGTTGAATACAAGGAAGCATGAATCCACTCAACATATCCTTTGATAATTTCTATATATCAAGTTTCATTTGGTATCAAGTTTCATGATTGTCATTTTGGATACACAAGTGCTCTTCCTTGCGAGACTAACCCATGTAGGAAGATGAACTCAAACTAGAAGTGGTGCTCCCAACTCTTGATCAACTACATCAACCTTAAGCATCCAACACAAGTTCGACTACATGATAAAGATCAACACCACCACCTAAGGTATGTTATTCCATCTTAGAGAAGCTTTACCCCAAGTCATGGGTCAAAGCAACTCAACAAGATGTGAATACATCAAAATGGTTAAACGAAAAATGGTAACCCCATTTTGAGCTTAAACGATGAGTATGACCTACAATCAAGTGTTATCACTTGACTCCTCAGTCAATATACTCTAAAATAGGTGACTTTTTTGCCAACCCATTCTAGATGAAGTTCTCTAGTGTTTATTTGTGTTCCTGCATATTATTTCTTGCTTGTTCCCCCTTTTCTTAAAAAACTTCATCTAGATTTCCTTTTCTTTTATCATCTTTTCTCCGCATCTAATTCATTGCAAATTCTTCAGTTAATTCCTTGCAAATCTTTATGAGATCTTAATTGCCAAGTGAGCCGAGGTGACAAAACTTTTCCTCTGTATTGAACTCGGCCTCACCGATTCATGCCCATCGGCTAGACCGAACTACAACAATACCTTGTAGATTGTTCATTGGTTCCATCGACAAGGACAAACCCGGTCTGACCGATATGCAACATCTATGACATTGCCAACTCGGCGTCACCGATGAAGATGGATCGGTGTTACCGATTTCACTATTGAGAAAACTTTTTGCCATTGCAATTTTCATTTCTACTCCAGCTCCACTCGATGATTCTTATCCTCTACTCGCATCTTAAATTACATGCTGCTTTGTATAGTGACTCAAGAACCAAACCTATTTGACTCATGCTTCGGAAGATTCCTTCTTGGAAATTTATGTCAAAGGGGGAGAGAGAGCACATCAAAGCTTATCACATAAGAGAGAAAGCACATCTTACCTTCTCCAGATGCTTATTAACAATAGATGAGAGAAGTCACATGTCTTTAAGAAGGGAAAACATGTTAGTGTATGTTATGATTGCTTTGCTTTGCTCCTTTCTGATTTTCTTTTACCCTATCTTCTCCCATTATACAATATTAGATTCAGGGGGAGAAAGAATTCATATCTAAGGGAAGAAAATCTTTGAAAGTCATTGCATATATTTATTATTTGGAGACATGTCTATATTCAAATAGAGTACTAAGTACTCACTCACTACATGTCATCCCAGTCTTGGTACTTTTGTGGTTTCCTGAACTTGCTTTATTTAGAGTGTTCTTGTGTTATCTAACCTTGTTTTCTCAAGCTCACCTCGACCAAAGCCAGCTCAAGACCACAAGGTAAGTATATGCATCACACTCATGTGCATGATGATCTCTTGTTGATGTACATATTGTTTGCAAGAAGGACTCATGAACATGAAGGTACTCTTCCTGTATCTACATCATTTAATCTGATGCAGATAGCCAAGATACATGTAACTGACACGTCTCCAACGTATCTATAATTTATGAAGTATTCATGCCATGTTTACAACAATTTTGTATGGTTTTGGTATGATTTTCATGGAACTAACCCGGACTGACGCTGTTTTCAGCAGAACTACCGTGTGTTGTTTTTTGTGTAGAAATAAAAGTTCTCCAAATGAGTTCAAACTTTTTGATGATTTTTTGGGAACAAAAGAGACCCCCGAAGCTTCGCGGAAGGACTAGAAGGTGAAGGAGTAGGAAAAAAGACACCGGGGCGCGCCTGGGCCCTTGTACGTACCCCGGTGGGTTGTGCTCACCTCGAGCGCCATCTTCGCGTGAAACCGACGCCAAAAAATCCTATGAATAGAGAAACCATTAGAAATAACCCTAGATCAGAAGTTTCGCCGCCGCAAGCCTCTGTAGCCACGAAAAACCAATCTAGACCCCGTTCCGGCACTTGGCCGGAGGGGGAGATCATCACCGGTGGCCACCTTCATCATCCCGGCGGCCACCATGATGATGAGGGAGTAGTCCACCCTCGGGGTGAGGGTTTGTACCAGTAGCTATGTGTTTAATCCCTCTCTCTCGTGTTCTTGAGACGTCGTGATCTTGATGTATCGCAGGCTTTGTTAATATAGTCGGGTCATATGGTGTTTTCCCCTCTCTATCTTGTTGTGAATTGAGTTTTCCCTTTGAGATTTCGTTCTTATCGAATTGAATACTATTATGGATTTGAGAACACTTGATGTATGTCTTGCGTGGGATACTCGTGGTGACAATGCGGTGTTCTATTGATTCACTTGATGTATGTTTTGGCGCTCAACTCGTGGATTCCCAAGGTGACATTGGGGTAATCTATGCATAGGGGTTGATGCATGTTCTCGTCTTTTGTTTCTCCAGTAGAAATCTTGGGGCACTCTTTGATGTTATTTGTGTTGGATTGAGTATTATGAATCTGAATTTGCTTTGGTGTTATTTTAGTATGAACTCTTGATGGATTGATCGGAAAGAATAACTTGGTGTTATTTTAGTACGAACTCTTGGATAGATCGATCGGAAAGAATAGCTACAAACAATTTCTTCTTATGTTCTCCGCTAGATAGGAACTTTGGAGTGATTCTTCATCACAATTTGAGGGATGGTTATGTGATCCAATTATATTAGCATTGTAGAGAGATTGCACTAGCGAAAGTACGGACCCTAGGCCTCATTTTCAAGCATCGCAATACCATTTGTGCTCCAATTTATCAATTGCTACCTTGCTTTTTTTATTGTCACTATCACAAAAATCAATATCTACTATCATTACTACGCTTGTATGACCATCTCTTCGCCGAAGTAGTGCACCTATATACAAATTACCATTGTATTTGGTGTGTTGGGGACACAAGAGACTTTTTGTTATTTGGTTGCAGGGTTGTTTGAGAGAGACCATCTTCATCCTACACCTCCCACGGATTGATAAACCTTAGGTCATCCACTGGAGGGAAAATTGCCACTATCCTACAAAACTCTGCGCTTGGAGGCCCAACACGAGTCTACAAGAATAAAGTTGCGTAGTAGACATCAAGCTCTTTTCTGGCGCCGTTGCCGGGGAGGTGAGTGCTTGAAGGTATATCTTAAGATCTTGCAATTGAATCTTTTAGTTTCTTGTTTTATCACTAGTTTGGTTTATAAAAGAAAACTACAAAAAATGGAATTGAGGTTGCATCATATTATTCATCTTTATAATTTATTTCATGAAATTGATGGAAAGGAAAATTGTGCTCAATTGATAGAATAATAATTCAATAGAATGTTTGGTATAAATGATGAGCATGATTGCAATGTTGTAGTATGAATTCTTTGAATATCCATGATGCTAATAATATGCAAAGCCATAAGCTTGGGGATGCTATGTTTGATGAAGATGATATTTTTAGTCCCCCAAGATTTGATGTGAAAATTTGTTGTAATGATTGTATGCCTCCTATTTATGATAATTATAATGATGAAAGTGGATTTGGAGAGGTCATGACTTTATTTATTGATGAATCCACCATTTTGGATGAGGCTTCAATTGACTATGATAACATAGTTGCTATCTATGATGATTATTGTGATGACATTTATGCTATAAAGAATAATGATAACCATGGAACTTGTCATCATGATTTTAATTTTCACTCCCCTGATAGTTGTTTTGTTGAGTTTGCTCCCACTACTATTGATGAGAATACATTTTCTTATGTGGAGAGTAACAAAATTTCTATGCTTATGCATCATGAAATGAATGATTTTTGTGATAGCTATATTGTTGAATTCATTCATTATGGTACTGAAAATTATTATGAGAGAGGAACATTTGCTTGTAGGTATTGCAATAATATCGAGTTTCCTGTCTATGTGTTGAAAATATTGAAGTTATGCTTGTTTTGCCTTCCTATGCTAGTTGATTCTTGCTCCCATAGATTGTTTGCTCACAAAATCCCTATGCATAGGAAGTGGGTTAGGCTTAAATGTGCTTGCCATGTGTTTCATGATGCTCCCGTTGTGTTTCAATTCTTTCCTTTTATGTGAGCATCATTAAAATCATCATGCCTAGCTAAAAGGCATAAAAGAAAAGCGCTTGTTGGGAGACAACCAAACATTTAACCCTACTGTTTTTATGTGTTAACATGATTAAGATACTGTAGTAATCATGTTTTATTGCTTTTGTTTCAATAAAGTGCCAAGTAAAGCCTTTGGGATAGTGTGGATGATAGTTGACTCGATTCTGTGCAAAAAACAGAAACTTTTGCGCTTAGTACAGGAATTTGTAAAATTCACAGGAACATGATTTTGATCTGCTTTTCTTACAAATGATTTATATACAAATTCTCTACGTTGTCCTAATTTTTCAGAATTTTTGGAGTAGCAGAAGTATGGTTGGAGTACATATTACTTCAGTCTGTTCTGTTTTTGACAGATTCTGTTTTCAATGCATAGTTTGCCTGTTTCCTAGTTTCTATGGCTTGTATTGCTCAATATAAATTGTGGAAATGATACGCTATAGTAGGCATTATGTGGAAACAATTATGAATCTTGTCTTTGACAGTACCAAAGTGAAATGGTTTGCCCTTTATCGTACTAACCTATCTCACGAAGTTCCGTTAAGTTTTGTGTGATTGAAGTTTTCAAGTATTGGGTGAGATCTCGATATGAAGAGAATAAGGAGTGACAAGACCCTAATCTTGGGGATGCCCAAGGCACCCCAGGGTAATATTCAAGGAAGATCCAAGCAACTAAGCTTGGGGATGCCCAGGAAGGCGTCCCCTCTTTCGTCTCCAACATTATCGGTAACCTCACTTGGAGCTACATTTTTATTCGTCACATGATACGTGTTTTGCTTGGAGCATCATTTTCTTTTGTTAGGATCTGCTTTCTGTTATTTAGAATAATGTTTTGCATATTTATTTTCAATAAAAATGTCAAGGATAGCCTTTACCATGCTTATTTTGCAAGTCTACATGTTGCTATTTCAAAACAGAAAGTTTATCGCTGTTGCAAAAAATCCTGAGAAAGGTCTGAATGTGATAAAATGTTGAAACTTTCTGCAAAATAAGCTCTGGTAAATTTTCTACAGTGTGGTAAATTTTTAGAATTTTTGGAGTTGCAGAAGTATGATTGTTCTTGCATTCTTTAGACTGTACTGTTTTGGCGGATTGTTGTTATGGTTGCATTGTTTGCATATGTTTGCTTGTTTAATGATTCTATTTGCGGATAGGAGTATTAAATATGCAGAGGCATTTAGTATGCAATGTTAAATAATAATTTTAGTGATTTGCTACAGTAGAGAATGATAAGGTTTTGCATTGATTTATACTAACTTATCTCATGAGTTCTTGTTGAGTTTTGTATGGATGAAGTTTTTAAGATTTAGGGAAACTATGATATAAAAGGAATTAAGGAGACACAAAAAATCAAGCTTGGGGATGCCCAAGGTATCCCAAGATAATATTTCAAGAAGTCTGAAGCATCTAAGCTTGGGGATGCCCTGATAGGCATCCCACCTTTCTTCATCAACAATTATCGGTTAGTATCGGTTGATCCTAAGTTTTTGCTTCTTCACATGATGTGTGCTATTGTTGGAATGTAATCTTATTTTGTTTTGCTTGCTGTTTTAATAAAATACTTATATTTAAAGTTTTTAAATAAGAGAGAGTCCACAATTAACTACCTATTTACTTAACTACTCGCTTTATCTTCACATACATCTTTTTGGAGTAGCTTGTCATTTACTCTTGTGCTTCACTTATATCCTTTGAGTAAATTGTTGAATGAATTGAATATCATGTAGTTGAAATTATATCATGCCTAGTGGTAGCTTCACATTTGGTTTACAAAGTGAAATATTTTGAATCTTGACAATCACAATATTGGTCATACAAGCAATTCATGAATGATTAGTATAAGGAAGAGAACTTTCACATGCAAATATATTATCGTGGGCATCTTCTATGATTGTGAATACCCATTAATTATTTTCAAACTTGAGAAAATTAGTTGAAGTTGGACAAGGAAGACAACATAATGAGTTATGTTTGGGTATATTTGCATAGAAGTTATATTGTTATGGATCCTCCAACATGTTGTGTTTGCCTAGGATCTTTTGCTAGCCAAAAATTCGTACTAAGTAGAGATACTACTTGTGCATCCAAAAACCCTTAAACCCAGTTTCTTGCCATGAGTGTCCACCATACCTACCTATGGATTGAATAAGATCCTTGAAGTAAGTTGTCATCGGTGCATAAAGCAATAAAAATTGCTCCCAAATATGTTTGATCTTTTATTGTAAGGGAAAATTGTGCGTTGTATGAACTTGTGATGGCAAAGTAATAAAAGCGAAGGACTGCATAATAAAGGTTGCTATCATAAGAGGCAATATAACGGGATGTTCCTTTGCATTAAGAGCTTGGGCATCCAAATAAAAAGCGCATGACAACCTCTGCTTCCCTCTACGAAGGGCCTATCTTTTACTTTGATGCAAAGAGTCAGTAGTATGCATTCTCATTTCAATCTCAATTATTCTCTAGTTGGCAAGCATCATGTGGTGGGGAAAGATCTAGGCACATATGACCAGTCAAATATATTTGATCATGATTTATTATTGTTGACAATTATCTCTATGATAAATGAGTTGGGAGGCAAAATATTAAGCCCCTATCTTTCTCTGTGTTCGATGGGTGCCATTTGTTCCAAGAATATGCTTTGAGTAGTAGCAATCATGGAAGACTATATGATGATTGAGTATGTGAAGCTCTTACTTAGACTCCGTTGAATAAGTTGAATTGCAATTATTTGGTGACTAAGAATATAGCTTGTTGAGTTTCACGAGAATTCATTGTTTGAAACTTAACATGTGAATTGGCTACTACTTTAACATGAGAAGTTTTATGAGTAATAATTGTTCTTATGATGCTAGGAAAAGTGATTGAAATTATCATTGATCAAACTTATGCACTTTGCTAGTATTCACACTTCATAAATTATTTCTTTTATCATTTACCTACTCGAGGACTAGTATGAATAAAGCTTGGGGATGCTGATACGTCTCCAACGTATCTCTAATTTATGAAGTATTCATGCCATGTTTACAACAATTTTATATGGTTTTGGTATGATTTGCATGGAACTAACCTGGACTGACGTTGTTTTCATGTAACACCCCGGATGTAATTTTCCATATTCGTAACTCCGACTCTTGCCATTTTCGGCTATGTGTTATGATATTCCCTTCGTGGTCGGGTTTTGTCTTTCGTTTTGCATTTTGTTCATGTCATGCATTTCATATCATGTCATCAGGTGCATTGCATTTGCATACGTGTTCGTCTCATGCATCCGAGCATTTTTTCCGTTGTCCGTTTTGCAATCCGGCGCTCCTATCTCCTCCAGTGCACCCCTCTTGTTTTCTTTCGTGAGCGGGTGTCAAACGTTCTCGGAATGGACCAAGGCTTGTCAAGTGGCCTTCGTATACCACCGGTAGACCACCGGTCAAGTTTCGTTCCATTTGGAGGTCGTTTGGTACTCCAACGGTTAACCGGGTAACCGTAGATGCCTTCTGTGTGTAACAGCAAAACCCCCCACTCTAACCAGCCCAAAACCCACCAAACTCTCTTCCATGCTGTAGGTCGTTCGATCACGATCGTGTGGGCGAAAACCACACCTCATTTGGAGTCTCCTACCTCCCTCTAGCTATATAAGTGCATCCCCTCCCGAAAACGTTCGCAGATGAAACCCTAACTTCGTCCCCGCCGCGCCGCCGGACAAAAACCTCCACCGACGGACATGTCCGCTCCGCCGCCCCGACCAACCACAGCGTGACACGTCACCCGCCGCCGTCCCCGGGCCGCCGCGGCCCGCCGGCCCGTCCACGGCCCTCCCGGGCCCTAGTCCCCGCGCCCTCGCCGCGCCTGCCCCGTCGCCTCGCCGGCCATAGCCGCCGCCGCGCCCGAGCTCCGGCGAGCTCGCGCGCCAGCCACTCCTCCACGGCGCCGCCCGAGCCTGCCGCGCCTCCCCGCCGAGCTCCTCCGGCCGGTCTCCTTCCCCGACGGCCCGAGCCCACGCCGGCCGCCCCTCCCTCCTTCTTCTCCGGCGAGCCGAGCTGCTGCCCCGACGAACCTCTCAGATCTCGATCCAGTTTCTCGCACGGTTGACTTTTCTCGATCCCGAATTTTTCCCAAGTCCCAGTATTTTCTCAGCAAGTGCCCCTGTTCAACATTGCATAACTCTTTGCACGTAGCTCCGTTTCACGCGTGTAATATATCAAATTGTTCGCCTCGTGATGCTCTACATTTTGTTCAATTGCACCATGTTCATTAGAGGCCATCTTGATGCCCAAATCTCTGTTGCAAGAGTGCTAGTTGCTGTTATCTGCTGGTTCTTATCAGAACATGGAGATTTGTCATTTTTGTATCATTTAATCTGTGCATCTTATGGGCATGAGCTCTACATGTGTTTTGTTGCATGCCATGCCATCTTTCCAGTGGTGTATGCTATGTATTTTTGTGATCTCTATGGTGACTAGCAAAAGATGCAAACTAGGCCCCGTAATGTTTCTGATTTCAGGGACAGTGTGATTTCTCCAAGTCCTTGTCTGCTGTTATTTTGTTGCCATGTAAACTTGATGCTACAGAGAGGTCCATGAATAGTTTGGAGATGTTAAGTAAGGATGTTTTGTATCTATTGTTGTAATTGATCCATTCCTGCCCTTGTTTGCAATTATGGAGTGCCATAGCATGACTCAATCTTGCTCTACTTTTGCTATAAAATATTTCTGGCAGATTCTTAACATGATATTCAATTTTGCCAAGCTTATTGTAGTTGATCCATACATGCTATGCATTTGTTCTTGCCATGGATAGCTTCATAAATATTCCATCTTTCTGTAGCTATGCTTGTTTTGTCATGCATTGCTTTGTGGTGAGTGCTTCAAGCTCACAAACATGCCTTCATATTGTTGTTTCTGCCATGCTCTGTTTTCTGCTAAGTCTGAAACCTGATAACGAAACTTGCTATGTTTACATGGTTGCCATCAAATCTTCTGGTCCTTTTTGGCTTATAGTCAGTAAGGGACTTTTGTCATATGAATTTAGTAGAATATTGCCATGCCTTGTTTTGCTATGTTAAGTTCCTGTAGCATGTTGATTTCGTGCTCTGAACTTCGCTACCTGATGCTGTTTCAGACATGTCCAGTAATTTCACCAAGTCTGTGAACCTGTTATCTTTTGCACTTTTGTCATGCTTGTTTGAGCTTGTTATGTTGTGAACTAGCCGTAGCTCAGTGTTTTTCTTTTGTCAAGCATCTCCTGTAGATTACTGCCATATGATTTGTTGCTATGTTTGTCGGGACCCCGATTCCAAGTCACACCGATCTAGCCTGTAACACCTCATATCACTTTGCGGCCTCACGCACGGTACTCCCACGGGTGTCGCCTTACCATGGCCCGGGACCGTTTGCGCCTTTTGGCTCACGTATATGACAATGTCGCTAGCATCCATATGACAGAGAACCCGGGCCGACATGGCTAGTCATGAACCCAAAGCGGCACTAACGTATGGGGACAGGCATACATGAATCAACACCGAACGTGTCGGTCAACAGCGTGCGAATCCGGGCTGTAGCACTGGGCTAACAGGACTCCGGGAAACCGGGCTGTAGCAGGCTAGGAAGGACTCCGGATGTCACCGCGTGACATTTCCCCTAAGGGACAGACACAGGAACGATATGAAACACATGCCGGCCAGTCAAGTGTCCAGAGCAGTAGTGCTGGGCTAGCAGGACTCCGGTGAACCGGGCTGTAGCGGACTACTATGGCTCAAGGAGGCACTAGACTACATTTCCCCATAAGAGAGGCTGCTAAGGATAGACAACTAGATTGTCGGATCCCATACATACCAAGCATTTCAATCATACACACAATATGCTCGATATGTGCAGATACAACATGGCATCACAACAAGACTCTACGACTCAGAGTATTTATTCATTAGGCCCCGAAGAGCCAGATATTACAAACATGGGTCTCATGACCCAACATTCAGAGCATACAAGTCAAAGCACATGCGGAAGCTTAACATGTCTGAGTACAGACATCTATAAATGAAAAAGGCTGAGAAGCCTGACTATCTACCAGATCCTGCCGAGGGCACAAGATCGTAGCTGAGGTATCAAGCTAACGTCGAAGTCCACACGAAACTACTAGCGAGACTGACGTCTCTCTGCAAAACATAAAATAAGCAAACGTGAGTACAAATGTACTCAGCAAGACTTACATCAGAACTATCTACATATGCATCGGTATCAACAAAGGGGGGTGGTAGAGTTTAACTGCAGCAAGCCAGCTTTGACTCGGTGGCTATCCTAACTACGACTGCAAGCAACTCTTTTGAGGTGGCGCACACGAGTCCACATATTCACCAAATCAATACTCCACTATGGACCCGCTCCCGTCTACCTACGAGAACGCCATCCATAGCACTCACGCTTATCTTGCGCATTTTAGAGTATCCACTTTCACTTGTCTATGAACTGTTATAGGCAACCCAGAAGTCCATTTCCGCGGACACGGCTATTCGAATAGATGATGTTAACCCTGCAGGGGTGTACTTCGTCACACACGCTCTCGCCACTTACCACCATGTACACGTCGTGTACCTCGGCAACCTTCAAGCGGAAGCCTGGCGAGGGAGTTGGCCACAGCCTACCTAAACACTCAAGTCTCTAGTCCAGGTTTATCGCCTATTCAGGTTCCATCCGCAGGGAGTCCGGCCGAGGTTTCCACATACGGCCCCGAACGATGTGTGCAGGGTTCCCGAGACACCAAACGGGCGCCCGGTACACCGTGCCACGTGCCTACCGCATCACAGCCCACCCCTCGGTCAGCGCTGTCCACGGCCTCCAGCATACTACTAACACCAGAAACTACTTGCAACTCCTGGACAGAGGACAAGGGTGATTAAGAAGCCGAGAGGGTCCATTGGTTTCGGGCCCAATGCGTGGTAGTAATTGTATCATGGATCACAAACACAGAACTCAGTTCCTGAGGACGGCTGCAATGAGACAACCCACCATGTACTCCTACATGGCCTCTCACCGCTACCTTTACCAAATCGTGTTCACACACTTAGCTCACACACAGTAGGACATGTTCATCACCATTCCAATTCATCCCCGACGAATCAGACCCGACTCAACTCTAAGCAGTAGCAGGCATGACAAACAGGCATGAATGATTAGGCACATCAGGGCTCAAACAACTCCTACTCATGCTAGTGGGTTTCATCTATTTACTGTGGCAATGACAGGTCATGCAGAGGATAAGGGGTTCAACTACCGCAGCATGTAACAGTTGAATCGTTGTTGTCCTAATGCAGTAAAGAGAGCAGGAGCGAGAGAGTGGGATTGTATCGGAATGAACAAGGGGTTATGCTTGCCTGACACTTCCGAAGATAGCATTGAGTCTTCATTAGTGTCATCGAACTCATCGTCGGAAACACGGCTATCGAGAGGGGACAATACCGGCAACAGAGAGGAAACACAATCAATGCAATGCACAATATGATGCATGATCATGACATGGCAATATGAATGTGTTTTGAGCTAATGCAGCTAGCAACATATTAAATGGAGTTGGTTTGAACCTTAGGTTCAAATTCAATCTCCATATAAGACATTTCAGATGCCATTTATTTAAATTGTCATATACAGTGGCTGTAAGTTGTTCAAACATGCATGAGGATGCCATAAACAGATTCTTTGGATTTTTCTGATAATTTTTCATATATAAATTATTTCATTTTGAGCTACGGTTGATTTTATATGATTTTTAGAAGTTTATACTATTTTCTGGAATTTTCTGAATAAAAATAAATCCAGAAAATGTAATACTGCGTCAGCATTGCGTCACTGTGACGTCAGCAAGTCAACAGGGGCTGGTCCGGGTCAAACCTGACCCGTGGGACCCATACGTCAGTGTCCCAGGCTGGTTTGGCTGGATGACAGGTGGGACCGGTCAATGTTGACTTGACCAAAGTCAAAGCTGACATGTGGGGCCACCGTGATTAAGTTAAATCTGAGCAGGAATAAACTGGGGTTAATTTGTGCGTGGGGCCCATATGTCAGTGAGCTAGGGGGTTCGTTCGCCCCATCATTAGTGCTAATGACGGGTCCATGTCAGCGGCCGCCGGGGTTAGTCGCCGGTGACCTCATAGCGCGGCGGCGGCTCGCCGGACGGGCGATTCCGGCCACGAGAGCTCGCGCTCTTAGGCTCTACGGAACCAGCGCGACGAGGCGCTTCAGATAGTGGACGTGCCTGGCCGTGGGGTGGTCCGTGGCGACGACAACCACGACGACGGCGGGGGCCGGAGCTACGGGCGCGTTCCGATGCGGGGCTGGAGTGCGAAATCGAGCACGAGGAAGGAGAGGAAGTAGAGGGGAGCTCACGGCGGGTCGACGGGCGTGCTCCGCGGGCTCGCGGGAAGACGAACGGCGATGGGGTGTTGCCGGCGATCTTGGACGGCCGGGGTGGAAGACGACGTCGATGGCGGCGATTCGATGCGCCCCGGGTTGCATGGCTCGGCGAGGACGATGCAGGCGTCAAGGCGGAGCACTAGAGCACAACCGTTGGGCGGGGGAGGGCTGGTGGCCGCGGTGGACGGTGTCGGCGGCGACGAGCTCCGCTCGGTCGTGAGAAAGAGAGAGAGAGAGAGCAGAGAGGGGAGTGAGGTCCAGGGAGAGGAGGGGAAAGCGAGAGGGAGCGCTGGGCGTCTCCGTGGCACATCTGGAGGGGTCGGGGTCGTGCGGCTGAAGCAGGAGGTGGCAAGGCGTCGTCGGCGCGCTCGCCACGCACCTGTCTGTCCTCCTGGCAGGAGGAAGAAGACCACTCAGCCCCTGGTGGGCTGGGCCTCTTCTGCCAGGTAAGGCCCAGGTGAGGTTTCTGTCTTTCCATAATTTCTGTTCTGTTTTCTATTTTGTTTTTTGTGTTCTGATTTAGTTCATGCACTAAACTATTTTTTTAGCTTCTGAAAATAATCATGTGGCTATGTATAATATATTAAGAGCCACTCACCAATTTTCAGAATTATTGGATTAGTAAACTAATTATTATGAATATAATCCAATTCAAATACTATAGGATTTAACTCAAAGGCCCAAGATAAATACTTTTGAACCTCCAAAAATATTGGTTTGAATTTTATTCTTGCCAATATTTTTTTCAAAGCAGAAAAGGAACATTTCCTTGGAAACATTTGAAGCAATTTTTAATGTTGATCATTTTTAGAAATGATTTCTGAGGCTCTCCAATTCCCCAATTCAAATTTGAAAGAAATTTAGACATGATGCATGGATGCAAGAAAAATCAAGCAAGGGCTGATCTGGGGCTGTGACAATGTTGGAGTGCTATAGCATTGTTACTTGTTGCATTCTAAGTGCTATCATGCTGTTAATCGCAGATTCGTGTCATTCTTGTTTTGCTTGCCATTTGCAAACCGTGCATCCGTTTCCGGTGAACTTTATATCGATTTCGACCGAAATCATCTCATATTTCCAGTGGCATGCTTGGTTTGCCAAGTTACTGCCTTGTTCATCATTGTCCCTCCGGAGCACGCATATGCATCGCATATCATATCTCGCATATCATACATGTTTTGCATCATGTTGCTTGTGCATTTCTCGTGATTGATTGTGGTTCCATTTGTTTGTCTTCTTGTCTTGGGTATAGCCGGGAGACGAGTTCATGAACGAGGAACCTGTTGAGTACGCTTACGAGGATCAAGCTTTCGATAACTCTGAGAACCTTGCAGGCAAGATGACCACCCCTCGAAATCACTTCTATCTTTGCTTTGCTAGTTGTTCGCTCTATTGCCATGCTACGCTACCTATCACTTGCTATATCATGCCTCCCATATTGCCATGTCAGCCTCTAACCATCCTTTCCTAGCAAACCGTTGTTTGGCTATGTTACCGCTTTTGCTCAGCCCCTCTTATAGCATTGCTAGTTGCAGGTGAAGTTGAAGTTTGTTCCATGTCGGAACATGGATATGTTGGGATATCACAATATCTCTTATTTTATCAGTGCATGTATATTTTTGGTAAAGGGTGGAAGGCTCGGCCTTATGCCTGGTGTTTTGTTCCACTCTTGCCGACCTAGTTTCTGTCATACCGGTATTATGTTCCTTGAGTTTGCGTTCCTTACGTGGTCGGGTGATTTATGGGACCCCCTTGACAGTTCGCCTTGAATAAAACTCCTCCAGCAAGGCCCAACTTTGGTTTTACCATTTGCCGCCTAAGCCTTTTCCCCCGGGTTTTCACGAGCCCGAGGGTCATCTTTATTTAAACCCCCGGGCCAGTGTTCCTCTGAGTGCTGGTCCAAACTAGAGCCACTTGCAGCGCCACCTTGAGGAAACTCGAGGATAGGTTTTAGTTGTACGTAGTGTTCATCCGGTGTGCCCTGAGAACGAGATATGTGCAGCTCCTATCGGGATTTGTCGGCACATTCGGGCGGCTTTGCTGGTCTTGTTTTACCATTGTGGAAATGTCTTGTAAACCGGGATTCGGAGACTGATCGGGTCTTTCCGGGAGAAGGTTTATCCTTCGTTGACCGTGAGAGCTTATGATGGGCTAAGTTGGGACACCCCTTGAGGGTATTATCTTTCGAAAGCCGTGCCCGCGGTTATGAGGCAGATGGGAATTTTTTAATGTCCGGTTGTAGAGAACTTGTCACTTGACCCAATTAAAATACATCAACCGTGTGTGTAGCCGTGATGGTCTCTTCTCGGCGGAGTCCGGGAAGTGAACATGGTTTGAGTTATGAATGACGTAAGTAGGAGTTCAGGATCACTTCTTGGTCATTGTTAGACGACGACAGTTCCGTTGCTTCTCTTCTCGCTCTCTTTTGCGTATGTTAGCCACCATATATGCTTATTGCCGCTGCAGCTCCACCTCATTACACCATCCTTTCCTATAAGCTTAAATAGTCTTGATCTCGCGGGTGTGAGATTGTTGAGTCCTCGTGACTCACAGATTCTACCAAAACAGTTGCAGGTGTTGACGATGCCAGTGCAAATGATGGGATCGACCTCAAGTGGGAGTTCGATGAGGAACGTGGTCATTACTATGTGTCTTTTCCTGATGATCAGTAGTGGAGCCCAGTTGGGACGATCGGGGATCTAGCATTTGGGGTTATCTTATTTTCATTTGGATCTTGACCGTAGTCGGTCTATGTGTGTATTTTGGATGATGTATGAATTATATTTATGTATTGTGTGAAGTGGCGATTGTAAGCCAACTCTTTATCCCATTCTTGTTCATTACATGGGATTGTGTGAAGATGACCCTTCTTGCGACAAAACCACTATGCGGTTATGCCTCTAAGTCGTGCCTCGACACGTGGGAGATATAGCCGCATCGTGGGCGTTATATTTCAGTAGAACTACCGTGGTGTTGTTTTTTGTGCAGAAATGAAGGTTCTCCAAATAAGCTGAAACTTTTTGATGATTTCTTTTGGAACAAAAGAGACCCCCGAAGCTTCATGGAAGGACCAGAAGGTGAAGGAGTAGGTCACAAGACACAGGGGCGCGCCTGGGCCCTTGTCTGTGCCCCGGTGGGTTGTGCTCACCTCGAGGCCCATCTTTGTGTGAAACCGACGCCAAAAAATCCTATAAACAGAGAAACCATCAGAAATAACCCTAGATCAGAAGTTTCGCCGCTGCAAGCCTCTCTAGCCATGAAAAACCAATCTAGACCCCGTTGGCACTCCGCCGGAGGGGGAGATCATCACCGGTGGCCATCTTCATCATCCCGGCGGCCACCATGATGAGGAGGGAGTAGTCCACCCTCAGGGCTGAGGGTTTGTACCAGTAGCTATGTGTTTAATCTCTCTCTCTCTCGTGTTCTTGAGATGTCACGATCTTGATGTATTGCGGGCCTTGTTAATATAGTCGGATCACTACTGGAATCAGGATCTTTGTCGTCAGCCAGCTCTTTGTCGTCTTTGCCATCAGCTTACACAAAACTGACGGCAAAGAAAGAGCTGACAGCAAAGATCATGTTTGCCGTCAGCCTGCTCTTTGCCGTCTGCTAGCAGATGGCATAGAAGCTTTGCCGCCAGCTAGCAGACGTCAAAGAGGGAGGGTGGCCCACTAACAAGAACCACCTAATAGAAACTTTCTTCACTGTTGCCCCCGGCCTCGCCCCACTTGCTACGCTCTTTGCTATCTGCTAGTAGACGCCAAAGAGCTGTGACCTAACTAAAAAGCGACCAGCGCCCGCACCCCACCCCCTCTCTCTCTGTCTCTCCCCTCACCTCACCCGCGCCACCGCCCCCGTGCCCGAGCCTCCCCCGACCCCAAGGCGCCCCGCCCCGGCACCCCGGCCTCCCGCTGCCTCCTCCACCACCGCCGGAGCCAAAGTGAGCTTTTTTTTCTATTGTTCTTTGTTGTTTAGGTTTAGGTGTTATTAATAGGTTTCGGTTAGTGGTAGGTTTAGGTTATTGCTAGGTTTAGGTTTAGATTACTAGAAGAAGAAGAAAGTTGAAAAAAGAAGAATAAGTAGAAGAAGAGGAAAAAGGAAAAAAGGAAGAGGGTCGTGGATCGCCGGTCGCCGAGGGGATAGATGGTGGAGCCAGTGGGTCCCGCCGGTCCCGATGCCGTCGCCCATGCCGAGAATCCCCCTGTCCGAGTGCTGACCCGGCGACCATGTGTCGCCATACCAGAGGGCGCCCGGGGACGAGCAGGTTAGGGGGTTCCTCGACATCGATGGAACCCTAAATAGCAAGTATCGTCGGTGCGAGAGACATGTGGCCGTCGGTGTCGAACACTACATCCACGTCCCACAAGTGACGCCGGCGTCCGGCGTCCCGCAGCAACAGTTCTCGGGGTCGGTGGCGGTCGAACACGTATGCGAATTTGTCTTGCAGCCTCGGCGATGACGATTAAAAGCCAAGTGTTGAAACTTGAAACACCCAAACTGACTCAAGTCGGTTTGGTTGTTTGAAGTTTCAAAACTTGGCTTTAGTCCTCGTCGTAGAGGCTACCAGACAAATTCACCAAGGTGTTCGACCATCATCGGCCCCCAAAACTATTGCTGCGGGACACTGGGCGCCGGCGTCACTTGTGGGACATGGATCTAGTGTTCAACGCCGGCCGCCACATGTATCTCGCACCGATGATACTTGCTATTTAGGGTTCCATCAACGCTAAGGAACCCCGTAACCCGCTCGTCCTGTTGTAAATATTTAGTTAGGTTGACGGAAAAAACAATATTGCTATGTTACTCATCTTTCGATTTAAATGTGCAGTTTTTTCGTCGCTGCAAGGTCTAGTGTTCAACGAGCTCCGCCCCCGCGTTCGTGGGTGAGCACAAATGACATCTCCTCCTCCCCCCTTCATTTTCTCTATTTCGTTCTTCGCGCCGATGAAACTTGCTAGCGGTAGGTGTCTTCAATCATCAGTATGCGTGACCACTATGCGTCTCCAGTTCAAAAGGGTTACATCTATAAATTTGCATGCATTTGCATATTTATAACCATGATTCTTTCAAATTGTCCAACGTTATCCATGGGCAGCCCGAGTATGTGTAGATTGGGTTCGTTTTCCCATATGCTCTGCTCCGGATCCGATGCAGAATTTCGTCAGTGCCTCCCTGTTGTTCTCTGGGTACACATCCTCTCTGCTGATTGCCGAGACGTGTATCAGGAGAACAACGGGGAGGTGCTGCCGAAATTTTGCGTCGGATCCGGAGCAGAGCATGGGAAAATGAACCCAATCTACACATACTCCGGTGGGATTAGGACCTATCTTTACCTATTAGCGTCTAGGTTGCATGGGCATAATAAAAGTGACAAACTCCATTAACTGATGAATATATACATGTTGATTTATACATATATTTCTTATGTGTCTAGTAGCTAGAGAAGATGAGTGATCGTGCGTGGATGTACACCGGTCACACTAGTCAGAAAGACATGACCATTGAATGGTTAACAAAAACCAAGGGGTTTCTAAGAGCCACATTTTCAAATGGCCAGAGGACAACCTAGTGCCCCTGTGCCAGGTGCAACAATTGGCACAAGAGGACAGAGGATGAAAAGGGCAAACACCTGAAGGAGGGGTTTTATGCCAGGTTATACGGTGTGGACATTTCATGGCGAGTCTGCCCAACGTGCTAGAGCTGAGGTGTTTCGTCGTCGCACCGACGAGCATTGTACCGGGATGGAAGACATGGTGCAAGACTTTGATGATGCTCGGGACTCGGACGATGAGATGGAGGAATCTGCAAGGGCCTTCAATGAAATGTTGGAGTCTTCAAAACGTCCTCTCGATGAGCACACTGAGCTTTGTCAGCTGGATGCCATCTCATAAATAATGGCTCTGAAGGCTCAATTCAACTTGGGCAGAGAATGCTACAACGCGATGATGACAGTATTTGGAAGTTTTCTACCCAAAGACCATGTACTACCTGCAAACCTGTACCAGTCAGACAAAATCTGCCGAGCTCTTAAGATGCCCTATGAGAAGATACATGCCTGTGAGAAAGGATGTGCCTTATTTACGCTTCAGTATGCGGACTTGAACTATTATCCCATTTGCAAGTCATCCAGGTATGTTGTGGTAGACAACGGTATGGGTGAGAAGACGCTGACCCAAAATCCCCGTTAATGTTCTTCGGTATATGCCAATCGTACCAACACTTCAACATCTTTTCATGGTCGAAGAGATGGCCAGACAGATGACATGGCACAAAACGGGCAAAAGAACCCAACCAGATGCAGATGGGAAGCTGATGATGGTGCACACATCGGACGATGAATCGTGGAAGCGCTTCAATGCATTACATGAAGACAAAGCGGCAGATCCGAGGCATCCTCGAGTCGCCATCAGCACGGATGGGTTCAGTGTGTTTGGTCTGACGGCAGCCCAATACAGTTGTTGGACCATATTTGTCATTCCACTCAATCCCCCCCTCTGACAAATTATGCAAAGAAAGTACATTCTCCTGACATTGATAATTCCAGGGCCCAACTATCCGGGGAAGAATATGAATGTGTACATGCAGCCGCTGAAGGACGAATTGCAAGAAGCCTGGAAGAATATGAATATGAATGTGTACGACGCCTTTAGCAAACGGAACTTCATAATGCGTGTCTGGTACATGTACTCGACGCATGACTTGCCGGCATATGTGCTATTCGTTGGCTGGTGTGTGCATGGAAGGTTCCCGTGCCCCACATGCAAGGAAGCTCTTGAGTTTCGTTCGCTTTAGGCCAGTCGCAAGTTTTATTTCTTCGACATGCATAGACAGTTCCTGGATCCTCGCCATAAGTTCAGGAAAGACAAGAAGAACTTCATCAAAGGTAGAGTTGTCAAAAACCCTGCACCACCTGCGTTGACAGGCCAAGAGACCCTGGATCAGGTAAACGCTCCCGAGCCAGATCTAGAGTGTCCAGGGTATTTCAAGGGGTATAATTCAAAACATGCCTGGACTCACAAGACATGCTTGTGGGATCTGCCTTACTTCAAAGACCTCCTTTGCCAACACAACATCGACGTGGTGCACACTGAAAAGAATATCGCTGCGGCACTTTTTGGTACATTGTTCAGCATAGAGGGGAAGTCAAAGGATAATACTAAGGCTAGAGTCGATCTGGAGGCGCTATGTTATAGACCGTTACAAAACATGCAACCACCGAAAGGAAAGCATAACTGGACAAAGCCAAAGGCATGGTTCAATCTTGGAAGGCCAACTATGAGGGAAATTATCTTGTGGGTAAAAATGCAGCTGATGTTCCCCGATTGGTATGCAGCGAATCTAAAGAGGGGAGCGAGTCTTGATAAATTGAAGATATTTGGTCTCAAGAGTCATGATTGGCACATATGGATTGAGTAGGTAATGCCAGTGATGTTGCGTGGCTTCATCCCTGAGATGAATGGCTAGTACTAGCAGAGCTGAGCTATTTCTTCTGTGTTCTTTGTGCGAAAGAACTATCGCCTGTCCTGCTAGAAGAAATGGAAGAGTTGGTGCCAAACTTGATCTGCAAGTTAGAGAAGATCTTTCCTCCGGGCTTCTTTAATCCAGTGCAGCACTTGATTTTGCATCTCCCAACCGAGGCAAGATTGGGGGGGGGGGCAGTGCAAAATCGTTGGTGCTACACAATTGAGAGGATGCAGAAGACGCTTCGAGCAAAATGTAAAAATAAACATAGAATTGAAGCATCGATGGCCGAGGCATTCATTACTGAGGAGGCGGCAAACTTCGTGACAGCACACTACGAAGCCAAAAATCGTCATTTGCATAATCGAAGCCTCGGTACAATGCTGGCGACCCTAAAAAGGGTCGATCTAGCCTCAGCCTATTCAAAGGGGATCTGGCACCAGCCGGTGCTTCTAATTCCTTAACGTTGGATGTCGAAGAATGGTGGACCATTTCATTGGATATCTTCAACAACCTAACAGAAGTGCGGCTGTACATCGAGTAAGTTCTCATACATTGATTCGCAACTGCTAATTCCTTTGAACTTCTCTTATTCCCGGATAAATTTGATATAGTCGATACGTTGCCAAATTCTCATATGGAGTGGTGACCCAAAAGGATTCCGTCGAAGAGTATGAGCTTCTAGCAAAGCATGGAGGTGGCTATCCTAGTTTCATCTCTTGGTTCAAACAAACGGTAATTTCCCTTAGACCATTTCATTTCTTCGTCTAATTTATGGCTAATGCAACAATCCCTTTCGTATTAAACTTGTAGGCTAATTCAGAGTTTATGGACGCTGAATTGAGACAAGTCGCTAATGGTTTTTACTTTAAGGTCCGTTCATTTGACAAATACGACATCAACGGGCATCGCTTTCGTGCCTATGGCAAAGAGCTATCTATGGCCGACCAAAAGTCTACAAATTGTTGTGTCTCTGCTATCGGCGAAGGAGATACCGAGTATTATGGAAGAGTTGAAGTAATTTATGAACTTCAATTCTATGGTGCGAACCCACCAAATGTCGTAGTCTTCAAATGTTATTGGTTCAAGCCGAAGGAGACTAGAAGGACTCATGAACATATAGGGCTAGTGGAAATCAAACAAAGCACCCATTTGGATGTTCCCGATGTCTATGTTATGGCTCAACAGGCAACCCAAGTTTTCTATCTACCGTGGGCCTGTGAAAGTGATCTAAATCTCAATGATTGGGATGTCGTTTATGAAGTGTCGCCACGTGTTAGACCACCTCCCCCAATGAAGAGGATTATGAACCTCACATTAAGCCAGACACATATGAAGGAGAATTCTTCCAAGAAACACGTCTTTCCAAAAAATGTTTCAAGAACCTCTCTACTTCACCCCAAAACATTGAAGTAGACAGTGACAGTGAACCCGATTTCACCCCTCAGCCGGAACAATAAGAGCCTGAACTAGAAGAGGTTACTGTTGCGGATGACCTTTCAATGCTTGACCGATTACGTAAAGGTGGCCTTCCACATGATGAAGCATTTATTAATGATAATGAGCACGTCATTACTAATAGTGATGATGATGATGCATTTATTGGTCTCGGAGCATTTATTGAACCCGACGATCCAGATTATTATTAGGTATTCAATTTTTTATGTTGTACTTGATTTATATAGTTACTTGTATGATTGTATGATTTATATAGTTACTTGTATAATTTTCTTACTTTGTATGATTGTTTGTTATACATAGTGCCATGGTCTTGATATCCGTCCCCGTCGGCCCTCGCCCGCTTTATGATTCAGATGTGGCAAATTCTCTTTTATAACTATTTGTTGCATTTCGCATTTATGAAAATTATGGCCATCAAGTTGACCTAGAGATATTTTAATCTAGGAGGTATGTGAACCGGAATTTGCAACCGACCCTCTTGTCGAGAAGTTAAATTTAGTTGAAAAAGAAAATGAGTATTTGAAACAAAAAATTAAAAGAATTGAAGAAGAGAAGATGACGTTGGAGTTGTATGTTGCCGATGTCATCGATGATCACAAGATGAAGATGAATGCAATGCGCTTGAAGATGGATGCAATGCGCTTGAAGATTAGAAAATATTCCATTGATAATGAGGCTTGGTACATCATGCCGTTGGATGAATTGTTACCTTAGTTGCGATCTTCATCGCATTTGTTGTGATGAGGGTAAGTTCTCTCTACTGTTTTGCTTAACAAATGTATACTTAGCTTATTTTCCTCCTCAATGTCATAATTACCTAAGTTAGATAAAAAATGAGCTATACTTACGTAAGTTGGATAAGAAATGGCATCATCACCTAGGTTAGCACAAAAATGACCTATACTTACCTTATTTTTCTCCAAATTGACATAATAAGCATAGTTGACCTATACTTTACCTAGGATAGCTATAAAATGACCTATACTTAGCATGTTTTCCTCCTAAATGACTTAATATGCTTATTTAGCTAAAAATGGCATAACTACCTAGGATAGCTCAATAATGATCTATACTTACCTTACCTAGTTCATTTATGACATAATTAGCTTACTTAGGTCAAAAATGGCATAATAACCTTGGTTTAGCTCCAAACTGTCATATAATTAGTTTATTTTCCTCCAAAATGACAAAATAACCTTACATAGCTCCAAAATGACCGATTTTAACTAGGATAGATCTAAAATGACCTACACTTACCATTTTGTCCTCCAAAATGAATAAATATGCTTAGTTAGCTCAAAAATGGCATAACTACCTAGGTTAGTTCAAAAACGACCTATACTTTGCTTCTTTAGTTCATTTATGACATACTTAGCATACTTAGGTCAAAATGGCATGATAATCTTTGTTACCTCCAAAATGACATAGACTTAGCTTATTTTCCTCGAAAACGACATAATAACACTAAGCTCCAAAATGACCTATTTACCTAGCTTAGCTCTAAAATGACCTACACTTAGCATTTTTACCTAGCTTAGCTAAAAAATGGCATTTTTACCTACCTTAGTTAGAAGAAGTAGAAGATAAAGAAGAGGAGAGGAGAAAAAGAAAGAGAAGAAAAATTCTTATTCTTCTTCTTCTTATAGCTAGTCTTCTTCTTCTTTTTCTTCTTCTTCTTCTTCTTCTTCTTCTTCTTCTTCTAGCTAGTCTTCTTCTTCTAGTCTTGTTCTTCTTCTTCTTCTTCTTCTAACTTTCTTATTTCCCAATTTGCAGATTTGCTTTAGATAATGAAGCTTGCGTTGATGGAGTCTACTCTTCCCCTTGTGCTTCCTTTTTGTTTTGATTTTGTAGGATGAACAATGTGAAACTTGCTACCTATATATGTATGTACGGATGAAACCATTGTATGCTTGTTGTTGGATATGTTGGCTAGCTATATATGTTACTGTCGGCATTCTGGGAACGGGGGTACCCAGACATGCCTTCCTGCAGCCCATGGCGTGGCTCCACCGACGGACCGGTATGGCCCACCTTCCGCACCAACAACTCAAGACCCTCGCGAGGGGCCAAGCCTCGCGAGGCGGGCGACACCAAGACCACCAAAGGGAGCGCCCTCCTCAGGCTGCCTCCTAAGGAGCGGAGATCTCATGAGGTTTAGATGACATGAGCCATGACGACCAAGGCCAGGCGGCTGTCAGCGGGCGCAGGACAACTTTTTCCTCTTTGGTGCTAAAGAGGCAAGCGCAGGCGCGAAGTCCCGAGGAATCAGCCAAAGGTTTCCATTCCCGTGCAACAAGACCAAGACCGCCAGGACGGAGGTCATCGCCGAGCCCACCACGGCGTCACGACCAGAGGCTTTGCAAGCAAAGACTACTTTTGTCAGGATAGCATGTACTAGTTGTCTCCCTTCGAATTTGGCCGTTGTGGGATCCCTTCCCGCCTTCATTTGGGAAGAGGACCAAGGCCACTATAAATAGGGCCTAGCCACCACCGCGGGAGAGAGGATCGATTCCATCCCAACACCCACCAGCTCACTCGAGCACAAGAACACGCCTCCTCCTGAGGTTGTTCTCCCACTGTACTAGTTCATCACCAGCCCCTCGAGGCCAATCCACCACAAAGCAGGAGTAGGGTTTTACACCACAAGGTGGCCCGAACCTGGGTAAACTGCTGTGTCTCGTTTCCTTCCTGTTCATCGAGCTAGGTCGTGACATTGGCGACTAGGCAGACTGGGAGTATGAGTTCCTCACACGCACCCCAGAGTTTGAACCTCTCAAGGGTCTGCGGAACCCAAAATCCAACATTTGGCGCGCCAGGTAGGGGTGCGTCGGAGCCTCTCTTCCTCCAGTCGATCCGCCATCGCCACGCCGTCCTCATGGCTGACGCTCCGAGGACTCACGTCGAGCACTGGGCTGTTCGACCTCCTCGGGCGGTGCTGTCCGCCCAAGAGGATCTCCACTCCACACTCCTCGTGGCCCACACGCCACCCGGCGTTGTGGGTCGCGGGTGGCGCGGGCCCTGCCTCCCGCCCTCGCGCCGCACCGTAGCCGCGTCAGCACACGATCTTCAAGCTATGCCGCAGTGACAGCGCCACACACTCGCCGGGAGCAGGCGAACATACGAGCCACACTCATCGTGGCACGGGAGCTGCTGCGATGCAGACTGGCGGAAGGCGGCCGCGATGCCCTACTGGAGCGGGTCGCTGAGCTTCTTGATGCCGCCTGCAGGCGCGCACCACCCTTCTGCACCCTGCGCACATCACAAGCAGTGCCAGGAGCGCGTGTCGGCACCCGCCACGCCCGCGCGCCCCTCCCTGGAGTGCCTGGGGGACCCAACGGCACCGATCCGGCTCACAGCACCGCTCATCCTACCCAAGCTACGCCTCCCCCGGGCGGGGAAAGCCCGGGCGGTCCCTCTTGGGGCAATGCTGGGGCGCCACCCTACGCCCATCAAAATCTGGCGCCGGGCCTGGTGGCCAATGACGCGGGACAGTAAGGCAATGACTCTAGCGTAGGAATTTTAGATGCCTACGTGCCTCCCATGATGGACCTGCAGTACGTATCAAGAGAAGGCCCCAGCCAGTTTCCCCCACCAGGCTAGGTGTCGGGGGCACATGAAGCCGAGGCTTCCCGCGAGCCGCCCCGGAGCTTCACCGACACCTTCAATGACAACAACCACTGGGTACAGCCGATATCTCAGGAGCATGATCACGCTAACCATGGACCATAGGTGAACCAAGCCACAGCGGCAGCCAGGGACCCCAGGGCGATGGCCCCGCTGCAGGCGGGCGGAGAGCAATGGGGGCTACGCGGGGCGAGCCAGGGCCTCCCCCGTGCCGCGCGGAGCAAGGCGCTGCATGGAGGTAGGTCCTCTGCCGGGGAAGGCACCGGCGAGCCCTTCCCCCCGACGGAGGGCCTGCGGTCACCGAAGGCACCGCCAGTGTCCCCCTTGCCCCTTGGTCTCATCCTAGTTTCCGGACGCCCCAACGGTGGTCGGGGGAGGCGCAGGGTGGGGCCCTCGTCAGGCACCATGAAGCAAGGCCCCGTGCCTGTGAAGGTCTCTGCTCGTGACACTCTCACGTAATAATGAGTGGGGCTGTACACGCCCCGGAGTCTCCTGTGTGCCGCCCTTGGGCCTCACGGGGGCTCCCACCCACATCCAAGTGGAAGAACCATGCTTCGCGCTGGCCGTCGACATTGTCCTCCAATGACTATGCTCACGCTCAGTGGAAAGCACTTAGCTCCGCACTGGTGAGAAGACAAGAAGACTAGTTAGGTGCCGGACGCGGCTGTTTGCTTTTGCCATCTTTCTGTAACCCAATTTGCCGTCTTCTGGAATGAGATTTGGAGTTTCTTGTGCTTATCGAAAGAAAAATGGGGGGAATTTTCTCTTGACTCGTGGTGATTTCTTGCTTTCTGGCTTCGTGTTTTAACGTGGGGCTCACTCCTGCTACCCCCCTGCGAGCGGGGGCTGGGCGTGGTAGGTGCGCGTCGAGCACGCTTGGGCTAGCACAGGCGGAGCCAAGGCCCCCTCGGAGTCAGGGATGCAACCGCCGCAGGATCACCGCGTGCATACCTTGCCGTAACCTGGCAGTCGCTCCTCACGAGGCTCTCTTGGACGGGCCAGCAGGCTCCTCGGGAGGGTTAAAACCTCACGAGCTCTTGGAGGTATCACCTCAGGAGAAGGGCGCTTCTACAACGACGGGGCTGCTCAGGACCCATGAGACCGAAGATAGGTTGCAACAACTGCTCCCCCAGGTCCACCATGACGCGTTCCAAACCCTGTTTTCGAAGGCATAACATCATTTCAGACATTACAAGGGGCTCGCCCTTCAAAAATGCTTTCACACCCCATGGGGCCTTGTCCAAAGGTTGTTTGCATAACAGGACAAGACAAAAGGGAATGCAGGCCTAGCTGGATGCGCTACCTCCGGCGCCGTCCTCGTCGTCTTCATCCGCCCCACCTGTGCTGCCACTGGCATCGTCTTCATCATCGTCATCCGCACCACCTTCATCGGCCGTGATCACGACCGCGTCATCCTCGGGAGCGAACTCTGCAACCAGGGCGTCCACATGGTCGTCCACCCAGTTCGCTAGGTTTTCATGGATAGCCCTGGGCACGGGGGCTATGGCGGCGTCAAAGTCAAAATGGGGGGCGAGGTTGAGGAGATGACTGAAGACGCGTGAGAACCGTCGCCCAAGAAGACCCCAGCTCCTCTCTCCAATGAGCTCGCGAGCCCTCGCGGCCCGGTCCTCCAAACGGGTCACGATCTTGGCCAAGAAGCAAAGGTGGCTGGCGTCGTCATCCTCGTGCGGGTGATGGACGCTCTCCTCCCATATGCTTCCCAGGGCCCGGTTGGCCCTGACCCTAAGGTCCTGGAGCATCGAGGAACGCACGCGCGGCAGCGTCTGGCGGCGGATCCCTTCGTCCGCGTTCTTCTTCGCGAGAGATGCAGCGCCCTCAACCTGCTGTTGAAGTGAGGACAGGTCGGCGCGAGCAGAGGCCTGAGCTTCCTTGGCGGCCCTCTCGCGCTGCTCCGCCTCGTCCAGCTTCGTCTTGAGGGCGGTGGTCCTGCCCTTAACCTCGGCCTCCATGAGCTCCAACTTCAGGTGGTGCTCGTCGGCAAGAGCCGCGCGAGCCTTCGCCACCCCCTGGTCGACCTCCTACTGGATCCTGGCCTCCCGTGCGGCGACAACATCCGCAGCTGTGGCTACCTCACCTCCAGCCGCTCAAGCTCCAAGCTGCGCTCCAAGACCTCCAGTGCCTCCTCGCGTTTCTGGACCTTCTCTCATCGGAGGGGCCTCGCCTAGTGATGCTGTCAGGGCAGCCCTGCGTGCTACGATCTGCTTCTCAAGGGCGGCGTTCAAAGGTTGAAGCTCCCACTCCCGCTCCTCGGCCACCTCATGACAGCGGTCGGCAGTATTGGCCTCCTCCAGGGCGTGGGCACAAGCCTCACGAGAAGTTGCAAGGGACACCTCGGCACTTGCGCTGGCGCGCTCGTGCTGAAGATGCCTGAGGTTGGTGGCGACCTTCAACTGGTGCTGCTCGCGCGCCAGGCGAAGGTCCTCTCGAGGCAGGCATCAACGTCAGCAAGCTCTTCTCCAAGCCGACTCAGCGCGCCCATCACCTCATGGAAAAGCTCATGGCGGGCGGCGCCGCGCCCGCGCACGAGCTCTAGCGCACGGCAGAGCCCATCCTTCACGCCGGGGGTTATCAAAGAGGCGCAGAGCGGCTCACCCGCCTCTGGCAGGGGTCTGGAGGCCGGTGCCTTCCCGGCCGCTCTCCGGCGCCTCGGCGAAGGCGTTAGGCAGCACGGTCTCGCTGCTCAAAGATGAAGCAGACGCTGGGATCGCCCAGCCACCGGTGATGACCAATGGAGGAGCCCTCGGAACACCTCCTGCACCCCAGGCCAGACCGCGAAGGAAGGATGGTGGAAGCGCAGGCTCACGGCCCCCTATCGACGCACGCGCCTCTCGGACTGGCCCCGTACCTCACGCGAGAGTCTGGTGCGGGGGGCTCGGAATCAAGAGCGGGCCAAGGACTTCTGGGGGTCGCTTCCCAGGAGGCTTCACCACCATAGTCGAAGGGATCCTGAGGAACCATTGTCAGGAAAGGACGTGACACATGGGAAAACATGAAGATAAGGGACTTACTCGTCTACGGCTATGTATTTCCTATGCTTCTACGGCCGGTAGGCGTCACCACTGCAGCTCGGAGGCCCTTTCCTCTTGCAGAGTGTTTCAAGGTTCAGGCGAAGCTGGCCGAGGTTCGGGGCGTGACTATCAGCAGCTGGGGCACTTGGCGGGGCTTCTTGGGCGGCAGCCTCAGGAACACCAGGCCGCACCAGCCCTCCAGCCGCCACCTCAGGATCACTCGCCCAAGCTTCGGGGGCAACTGCCTCAGGAGCATCGGGCCGCACCAGCTCCCCACCGGCCCCCTCAGGAGCACTCGCCAGAACCTCAGGAGCACCTGGCGACACCCGCTCCCCAGCAGTCGCCCCAGCGTTACCCAGTGGCGTTCGCCCCCCTGCATCCATGGATGGGGCACGCGCCGCAGGGTCGACAAGCAAAGGAGCCACGATGATGGAATTCTCGCGAGGCCCTTCAAGGCCGATCAGGTGCAGCCCCCCTCGTCAAAAAGGGGCATCTGCCTCATGAAGTCCTCCTTGTTCGAGCATTGGTACAGGAGGTAGCCCTCCTCTGGAAGCGCGGCTGGCACTGGGTCGCCCGTCAGAAGCTCGAGCATCGCACGCAGTGTCTTGGAAGGAAGCGCAGGCACTTGGAGCCTCATGGGGTCCTTGCTGCCGGTGAAGGCCCACATTGGGCGAAAATGGCGCTGGAGCAGAGCGATGCGCCACTGGACGAACTCCTTCACCACCATCGGTGCCGTCACCCTGACCTTCTTCAATCTGGTCAGCCTGGACCAGACATGGGCGAGCCGACGGTCAACAAGCTTCACCTGCCCCTAGCCGGAGCTGGGTACCGCCAGCACTCACGGAAGCAGGAGCAAGGGGTTGCGCACGCCGACATCCACATAGACCCACTGCTTCCGGAACCCCCTCACATCTGGCCAGAGCGCGAAGTCGATGCCCGAGCCGGCAGTCGCCGCCACGGCCTGGAAAGCCACGCATCCCGAGCGCTGGCGGGCGTCGACCAGGTGAAGCAAGAAGAAATGGCGAAACAGGGCGACGGAAGGGGCAATTCCCACCATAGCCTCACATAGGAAGGCGAAGAAAACAAGGAGGATGATGGATTGGGGGTCCAGATGCAGCGCCTGGATTTGGTAATGCGAGATTATAGCATTGAAGAAATCAGAGAAAGGGGGCATCAGTCCAGCCAAGAGAGCGTGAAGATGGATGGGGATCTCGGTGGCTTCCATGTCGATCATGGCCCGGGAGGCAGGCTAGGCCGTCGTCGCCTTCCACTCGTTGGAATCGGCGGCAAGCGTCGGACGGACCTTGGCCAACCCCTCTTGATTGATCACCGTCGACTGCTCAAGAGAAGGCTCCAAGACTGGCTGGGATTCAGCTGGAGCGCAGGCTTCCCCTTCTTCTTCGACCGCGGGGCCATGGCGGCAAGAGAGGGCCGGCGCTGGCGTCGAATCTGGGAGAAGAGCCGCGGTTTCTCAGGAAGGTGGAGGAGCCAAGGGCAAGCACGACAAGCAATGAAGGCGGAGCTGCGCTAGCAACGGGCAGCCGCCGAGCCTGGCGGATATCAAGGTTGCGCGGGGAAGTGGGGGCGCCCATGTCTCGTCCAGCGCCACACGTCTACCGAGGCCGCAGGCGGTTGGGGCCCGCGGCGCTTCGCCCTTGCCCCTTGGCTTTGCCTCGAAGCTAAGTCCGAGCGCGCCTTGGGCCCGGGGCTACTATCGGCGTTCTGGGAATGGGGGTACCCAGACTTGCTTGCCTGCGGCCCATGGCGTGGCTCCACTGTCGTCCCGGTATGGCCCTCCTTCCGCACCAACAACTCAAGACCCTCGCGAGGGGCCAAGCCTCACGACGCGGGCGACACCAAGACCTCCAAAAGGAGCGGCCTCCTCAGGCTGGCTCCTGAGGAGTGGAGATCTCTATGCAAGCCACACCTCGCGAGGTTCAAATGACGTGAGCCATGACGACCAAGGCTAGGCGGGCGCCAGCGGGCGTAGGACAACAGTTTCCTCTTTGGTTCTAAAGAGGCAAGCGCAGGCACGGAGTCCCGAGGAATCAGCCAAAGGTTTCCATTCCTGTGCAACAAGACCAAGACCGCTAGGATGGCAGGACGGAGGTCATCGCCGAGCCCACCACGGCGTCACGACCAGAGGCTTTCCAGGCAAAGACTACTTTTGTCAGGATAACATGTACTAGTTGTCTCCCTTCGAATTTGGTCATTGCGGGATCCCTTTCCGCCTTCATTTGGGAAGAGGACTAAGGCCACTATAAATAGGGCCTAGCCACCACCGAGGGAGAGAGGATCGATTTCGTCCCAACACCCACCAGCTCACTCGAGCACAAGAACACGCCTCCTCCTGAGGTTGTTCTCCCACTGTACTAGTTCATCACCGGCCCCTCGAGGCCAATCCACCACAAAGGAGTAGGGTTTTACACCGCAAGGTGGCCCGAACCTGGGTAAACTATTGTGTCCCGTTTCCTTCCTGTTCATCAAGCTAGGCCGTGAGATTGGCGAGTAGGCAGACTGGGGAGGCTGAGTTCTTCACACGCACCCTAGAGTTCGAACCTCTCAAGGGTTTGCGGAACCCAAAATCCGACAGTTGTATATGGACTTTTGATTTGGTATGTATATGTGTTGGATGATCATATCCATATGGCAGGGATATGATTTTGTATGTATATGTGTTGTTATGCTTGTTGAAAGTATTTTCAAATGTTTATATATATATATATATCTGTGAAATTGAATGATTTTAATAAAAAACAGAAAAACAGGAGCTATACGGGTTCTTTGCCGTCTGCTCGCAGACGGCAAAGAGCTTTGCCGTCAGCCAGCAGACGGCAAAGCTGCCACGTGGCAGCTTCCTGTGCAACCTAGGGGCACTGGGCTGGCCTATATGGTTGCTTTGCCGTCTGCTGGAAGATGGCAAATACCTTTGCATCTTTGCTGTCTGCCAGCAGACAGCATAGCATGCCACGTGGCAGCTACCGGGGGGCAGCTGGGCTAGCATATTTGGGCACTTTTCCGTCTGCTGGCAGACGGCAAAGATGCAAAGGTCTTTGGCACACCATTAACCCCTTAAAGGACCTAAGTTGCCACGTGTGCCGTCCAGGTCCTTTGCCGTCTGCTGGCGGATGGCAAAGACCTTTTCATCTTTGCCGTCAGCCAGCAGACGGCAATGTGCTCTTTACCGTAGTTTGTTCAGCCGGATGTGTTGCCGTTTGCTGGCTGACGAGAAAGACCTTTGCCATCCGCCATGCATGCCTTTGCCATCTGCCATGGCAAACGGCAAAGTTCCTGATTCCTGTAGTGGATCATATGGTGTTTTCCCCTCTCTATCTTGTTGTGAATTGAGTTTTTTGTTTGAGATTTCATTCTTATCGGATTGAATACTATTATGGATTTGAGAACACTTGATGTATGTCTTACGTGGGATACCTGTGGTGACAATGGGGTGTTCTATTGATTCACTTGATGTATGTTTTGGCACTCAACTTGCGGATTCCCGAGGTGAAATTGGTGTAATATATGCATAGGGGTTGATGCACGTTCTCGTCTTTTGTTTCTCGAGTAGAAATCTTGGGGCACTCTATGAGGTTCTTTGTGCTGGATTGAGTATTATGAATCCGAATTTGATTTGGTGTTATTTTAGTACGAACTCTTGATAGATTGATTGAAAAGAATAACTTGGTGTTATTTTTGTACGAACTCTTGGATAGATCGATCGGAAAGAATAGCTACAAACAATTTCTTCTTATGTTCTCCACTAGATAGGAACTTTGGACTGATTCTTCATCACACGTTGAGGGATGGTTATGTGATCCAATTATATTAGCATTGTTGAGAGATTGCGCTGGCGAAAGTATGGACCCTAGGCCTCATTTTAAAGCATTGCAATACCGTTTGATCTCCGTTTTATCAATTTCTACCATGCTGTTTTTATTGTCACTATCACAAAACTCAATATCTACTATAATTACTTCACTTGTATCACCATCTCATCATCGAACTAGTGCACCTATACAAATTACCATTGTATTTGGTGTGTTGGGGACACAAGAGACTTTTTGTTATTTGGTTACAGGGTTGTTTGAGAGAGACCATCTTCATCCTACACCTCCCACAGATTGATAAACCTTAGGTCATCCACTTGAGGGAAAATTGCTACTGTCCTACAAAACTCTACTCTTGGAGGCCCAACATGAGTCTACAAGAATAAAGTTGTGTAGTAGACATTAGTAACTCATTGCTTGCTCTGTCATGCCTATGCATTCACATGCTCTCATATTCCATCTTTACATGATTGCATACATGTACGGGGAGCCAATGCATGTTACATGTCCTTCCAAAGATTTACGTATTACTCTTCATATCTTTATCTGAAGCTTTGATGTATGTTGTCATCAATTACCAAAAAGGGGGAGATTGAAAGCACAAGTGCTCACTGGGTGATTTTGGTAATTAATGTCAACATATCTCTTGTTAGACTAACATCTTTATCTACTATATTTCAGAGAGTTCAACAATGGCGTGGCATGGATAAGAGGATGTGGAACCCCTTGAAAATGCTAAGGACAAATATTGGCAAAAGCTCAAGACTCTTCATTTCTATTTTAGTGATCCAAGATCACATTGAGTCCATAGGAAAAGCCAATACTATTAAAAGGGGATGAGGTGTTGCTTAATGGTCTACTTGCTCAAAATGCTTAGTGATATGAACCAAAGCCCTCAACTACTTTCTCAAACCCAAATATGTCCAAAACCTAAAGTCAAACTCGGCCCCACTGATTTGATATATCCGGCGCCACCGAGTTCACTTGAGATAGCCATAGCCAGAAACCCTAATCAGTTCAATCTCACCGATAGGGATCTCGGTCTCACGGAGATGGCCTTGCATACTCTCTGTTGCCTTTTGTAATTATTATTGTCTCACCAAAATGTGCAATCAGTCCCACCGAGTTTTCCTAACCAATTCTGTGTTAACTAAATGCTGAAATTGGTCTCACCAAGTTCATGCAATCAGTCACACTGAGATGAGGTTTTGCCCTAACCCTAGCGCATCGGTCCCACCGAGTTGATCATCTCGGTCCCACCGAAAATCCTAACGTTCGCATTTTGAACTGAATCGGTCTCACCGAGTTCACCTATTCGGTTTGACTGAGTTGGGTCAAATGTGTGTAACGGTTAGATTTTGTGTGGAGGCTATATATACCCCTCCACCCCCTTCTCTATTTAAGAGAGAGCCATCAGAACGTGCCTACACTTCCACTACTCATTTTCTGAGAGAGAACCACCTACTCTTGTGTTGAGACCAAGACATTTCAATCCAACCACAAGAATATTGATCTAGCCTTTCCCAAGTTGCTTTCCACTCAAATCATCTTTCCACCATAGCCAAATATGTGTGAGAGAGTTAAGTGTTGGGGAGACTATCATTTGAAGAACAAGAGCAATGAGTTCATCATCATCACACCATCTATTACCTTTTGGAGAGTGGTGTCTCCTAGATTGGTTAGGTGTCACTTGGGAGCCTCTGACAAGATTGTGGAGTTCAACCAAGGAGTTTGTAACGGCAAGGAGATCGCCTACTTCGTGAAGATCTACCCAAGTGAGGTAAGTCCTTCGCGGGCGATGGCCATGGTGGGATAGACAAGGTTGCTTCTTCGTGGACCCTTCGTGGGTGGAGCCCTTCATGGACTTGTGCAACCGTTACCCTTCGTGGGTTGAAGTCTCCACCAACGTGGATGTACGATAGCACCACCTATCGGAACCACGCCAAAAATCTCCGTCTCCAATTGCATTTGCACACTCCAATCCCATCCCTTTACTTTCTTGCAACTTGCATGCTTTACTTTCCGCTGCTGATATACTCTTGCCATGCTTGCTTGAAATGTATTGTGAATGCTAAAACTTGTGCTAAAACTCCACCTCAACTTGAAGAATTAAAAACTGCTACTTTTGCTTGTTGAGTGTCTAATCCCCCCTCTAGACACCTCTTCTTGATACTTTCACTCATCTACTTCCTTGACACGTTGGTAGATCAAGAAGGCGAGGGACATCATCGTGCTGAATGTGTGTAGAACACGGAAGTGCCATACATTCGGTGCTTGATTGGTCGGAGCTAGAAGAAGTTCGACTACATCAACCGCGTTGTCAAACGCTTCCGCTTTCGGTCTACGAGAGTACGTGGACACACTCTCCCCCTCGTTGCTATGCATCTCCTAGATAGATCTTGCGGAGCGTAGGAATTTTTTTTAAATTGCATGCTACGTTCCCCAACAACAACAAGGTTAGCTATAAGGTTGGCTATAAGAATATGTTTTTACTTCTCTCTAGCTCTTTCTTCATAGTATTTACTGCATTTGCCAAGGAGTAAGGAGTACAGTACTTGGCACCTGTATACCATGGAGGTGGTCTGGAATCGGGAGACTCACACCGGTCGTAGCCGCAGTAATAATGATAATGGCAAGTCAAATCACAGGGCCCCACCTGTCCAGCAGTAACGAGCCGTCAAATCACACAACCATATGTTTGCAGCAGCCTACTCCCTCATCTTCTCGCCTCTTTGTTGAACTGACTAGGCGGAACTGCCCCGCCTACCGCGTGGGAAAAGCCCTGCCCTCGACTTTTAGATATAATTTTGTATCCATCGATTGCGCCATGGAGCAAAGCCTCAAGAAAACGGCGGTACACATGTATACAACACGCCCGTTGCATTCACGTTGCACCCCAGACGGTCGGTTGGTCTGGCACGCCGCTCTCTGAATGGAACGCGCGTCATATTGCGTTTGCACACACATGTGGGACAACAATTGAGAACTGACCATAGGCACACTCCTACGTCCCCGCAAGTCGGCTTAGTTAATAGAAGAGAGAAATGAGTGATAGTACTGGAGCAGTGCCGTAAACACGTCGGTGCCTGGACGATCCCTGCACGACACGAGAGATCAGTTTGTCCATGCATGTGACCAGACTCCAGCAGACGGCTGGATTGGCTATCGTATACATATCATGCAGGCTGTGTTGTACAGGGCTGTAGTTCTGATGAGAAAACTAAAAAAAGGTTTCTTGTCATCTCACAATATTAGGTGTCATGTGCTTCGGATCACTGCAAGGGTGAAATAGCGACAACTGCATTTCTCTAAGGCGCTGGTGTCAAGGGAAACCATGGCCACCTATGGACCAAGAGCCCCTTTCTTGTTTGGCAGGGGGATGGCACATTGCACAAAGGGCGGAGAAGTGTGGAACAACACGACAGAGATCACGCGGGTAGTTTTTACACAGGTTCGGGCCGCCGTGAGGCGTAAAACCCTACTCCTTCTTAGGTGGATTGATGATGGAAAAGATGGTGGTGAGTGCAGCACGTTTGCCCGGCAGGGTTGCCTCGAGGCGAGAACGGCTACACGCGTATGGGTGTGTGAGGGTCCGAATCAGCCACTCCTTTCTACGATTGCCTTGGGCCTCCTTTTATAGATCAAGGGGTCACCACAGTGGCAAAGCAGTCATTACGCACTGATTAGATAGCAAACAGTGCTATCATACCTAACTCTGCAGGCTGACAGAGCGCATTAAATGCGTCGCTCAACATCACATCACAGTTCGCCCGGCAGGCCCTACTGGGCTGTTTTGCCAGCTTCGCGCCTGCTTGCTTGACACGTCTCAGGACAGGTGTCGCTTGGAGGTATTTTCTGTAGGAAGTGGCTGCCATGTGGCGAATAGCAGCCACTTAGTCACTTTGGAGCTTGACACCGCACTGATCGATGACGTGTGTCGTGATGAGGTGGTACGATGGAGTGGTTTTGCCTCCGTAAGCCCCGGCAGGCTTGCCGGGACGACCCGAAGGGTTGCTTCCGGGGATATCCCTATCCTTGCCAGGCTCGCCTGCCCGGCAAGGGAGGGTTTTCCCTTAGCTATATCTTGCTTCTCTTTCTAGTCTTGGTCCTCTTGTGCTGCACGTTGGTCCTTCGAAGAACTGATCCCTTGTGCTTCAATCTGATCTTGGTGCTGTGATCTTGTTCTCGTGCCTGTCGGCTCGCCGTTTGTCCATGAGTCAGGGGAAAACACATATCCATGCTCGTGTTCCCCGACATAAGCCCCCGGGCCTGAGCCACACATGTCGTGGGGCACGTTGGGTTAGGGCCCAAACAGTGCATGGACACGTGACAAGAGAAGGCTGTGTGCACGGCGGTTCGTCATGATGACCAGTCAATCCAACGTCCACTTAACGTAATTACCGCGAGGTGTGGGGGCGTGGGACTGTAGCAGTTAATGTAAAAACGGCAACTTTTCTGAAGAGTCGCGCCCTCTCCCATGCCGTTTCCCTTAAGATGGGAAAACACGGAAAGATACTGCTCATTCATCGTCTGCCTCGCCTCCCCATCATCTTCCTCCGCAAGCCAAGCAACCGCCCGCTCTCTCCGCCTGCATTCGCCGCTGATCCCCTTCCGGTTCCTTTCCCGTTCCCCCGTCGTACCTTAGGGGATATGGGGAAGAAAACTTCTGCCCGGGGGCAGCGGACGACCGTGACGAAGGCGGAGGCCGCTGAGGGGAGTAAGAGGGCGACCGAGTTGGATAGGAAGTGAAAAGGAGATGTCATCTTCTCTCCATCAAATCTCGACAGAGATGTATTGCAAGAGAGGTATGGATACCTGTGGCGGAGAGAAGTTCCAAAGGGGCATGTTGCTCATGATGTTCTGGCGGAGGGGAAAGAGGACCCGCCAGATTCGTACAAGTTTTTCTGTGCATACTTCATCTATGGTCTCTGCCCTCCCTTCTCGGATTTCTTCGAAGCAATGATGGAAATCTATGGATTCCATCTCTTGGATTTTACGCCAATGCAATGGCGTGCATGGCGATTTTTGCCCACCTGTGCGAGAATTTTGTTGGGGTTGCCCCCAACGTTGATCTGTTTAGGCACTACTTTGTTTCGAGGGAGGAGAACAGGAGCCACCGCTCAGGAACATAAGCTGGATGCCACGGGTAGTGCCAAGGGAGAAATGGGATTACATCCCTGGCCAACAGCACAACAGGTGGGAGGAGTGGAGGTGAGATTGGTGTTGGATTCACGATAAGAAAGCTCCGGAGTTTTGCCAGGCACGAGAGGAGTGCCTTGAGCGCAGCAACGAATGGAGAGCGTTCGGCCTCACCGAGGACAGGCTCTGCTTGGCAATCAACAGGATCACCCGTCTAAAAGCTGCCGGGCTGACTGTTGAGCATGTGGGGCCCGACTTTCCTCCTCCATCGAATTGCGCCACTACAGAAGCGGGATAGATTTGCCTGGGAGTACGGACATGCCAGAGATAGGATGAGACTGCTCCCAGGCCTGGCCAATAACCTGTCGCTATATGGCCATGCTTGGTTTGCGGCCAGTTGTTCGGCCGCCATGGGTTGTTCAATCTACTAGCGAACATCATCCCAATGAAAATCAACTCCGCCAGGGATCAAATTCTGAAGTGGATGCTAGATTGCAATGCTCACAGAGTTGCGAGTGACTGGCAATTACCCACGTTCGATGAAGTGTTGGAGTGGGTTTCCACCCTGGTGGAGCGGGCCACCAAAGTGGAGACCAGGGTGTATAAGCGCAACTCCATGGTGGAGGCAGCGTATATCAAGAAGCGGCTAGTGGAGGACAGGGCATTGAGGGCCCCGGCAATGGCGAAGGCCAAGAAAGCGGCAGCGGGAAAGGGGAAAGCTGAGGAAGGGGAATCATCCCACGACAAGGGCGAGGCACAGGACCCGGAAGGGGTTGCCGGGGATGACCCTATCGGGGGCAAGGGTGCCGAGGACGAACCTGCCAGGGACGATCCTTCCGGGATGGAAGCTCTGTACACCCAGTGACGGAGACCTAGGATGGAGAGCAGGTCGCAGAGGCAGAGGAGCCCGTAGAGGACTGGCTTGCGGCAGGCCCTCAGGCTCCCGAGCCGGTCTTGGACCCGTGCCCTCGTAAGCGAGCCGCTAATCGAGGAGCTGCAGTCTCCGATCCCGCACCTGCCGCCAAGAAGGCGAAGGAGGCTGTCTCCAAGAGCAGCGTCCCCGAAGCCGTGCGCTGGCATTCCTCCCGGTTTGCCGGGGCAAAGGTCCCTCCTGCCGTGCGGCCGGCGGCCACAGAGGATGACCCGAGCGCCTGATCGAGATCGAGTTCTTTGGAGAGCTCGTCTTCCTCGGATCATCTCGCGGCCCGGCAGGAATCAAAGCTGCCGGAGAGCTCCGTCCCCCCACCCTAGAAGAGGAATAGGGCACCTTAACCGCCCATGGACTTCGAGCTGAATTCCATGCTTATTGATGAGGAGTAAGGGAGATCGTTCCCTCTTTCTCTCCTCCCCTTGCATTATCTTCAGTATGCTTTCCTGTGTCTGTCAACTAGTCTTACTTGTTATTGCCCTCAGGGAGGAGGAGGAGGAGACGGAGACCCTCATCCACCTGTCCAGGCGGCTCAGACGCACAGAGCCCCCGACGGTGGTGGAAGGAACGTGCCCGGCAGGCCGTGGCACGGGCGCTCCGGCACCAAGCCTCCAGTCCAGCCCCAGCCTGAAGGCACAGAGGAGATTCCCCCTGCCGGGAAGGATGGCGAAGAGCTCCCCTCCATTGAGGACAAAGGAGGGGAGGGGAATGCTCAAGGTGAGTCCTTTCAGGAGGGACCCACCCCGCCCTCCGATAGAAACGATGGATCCCCGCCAAGGGTTCCCCCGGAAGAATCCCTCCAGAGTGGTGCCATGGCTCTTGAGGGAGGAGACGACAATCCTGGCCCGGCAGTTGATGTTGCCGAGGAAGCTGAACTTCCTGTCTGGCAAGCCTCTCTGGGTAACTTTCCTGCTTTTCTTCTTGTGCTTTCTCTTATCTTTTTGCTTCTTATCCTTGTCTCTATACCCTTGTCATTGATTGCTTGGATCTGCTCACATCCCCTTTGAGCGAAGAGCCATATTTGCTGGAGGAGGTGGCCGTCATAGGGAAGGATGCTGCCGAAGAGGCCACCAAGATTGCTGCTACGGAGGGGCAGGACCATGCTACCAGGGGTGCGCTAGGATTCCCGACGGAGTCCGAGAAAACCCTGGGTAGTATGTGAGGGACGGGGGCTGTGGTCGAAGAGAAGATACCCCTCCAAACCATGGGCCCCCTTCCCTCATTTGGCGCCTCGACGAATGTCTCGCCATCTTCATTGAGCAACCTGGCGTTGGTGCTTGTGCAACCCGGACTTGGAGTCCCTGACTCGTCAATGGCGACGAGCATGGAACTCGATGGGGAGCTCCAGTGCATATTGTCGTTGTTATACCAGGGGGTTGAAGAGGTGGATGAGTCCATCGCTAGGGACCTGTCCTTCATGGAGACCATGGCGGCTGGCCTCAAAGAGATGTGGGAGCGGCACAGCCAGAAGTGGCAGGAGCTCAAGGAGCAACGCTAGGCTGCCAATAAGGTGGACCAAAAGCTGAAGGACAAGGATGTTGAGTTGCGTGACTTGTACGGCAAGCAGCTCCAGGTCCTCCTGAGGCAACAAGAAGCACTCTCCATGACAAGAGAGGATGTCATCGCTCGAGAGGCGCACCCGGCGGAGCGCAAAGCACTCCTGGATGCCAGGGAGCAGAGCATTGCCCTCCGGGAGGAGAAACTGGAAGCTACTCTCCGCGCCAAGGATGACGACCTGGAGGCCCTTGTCCAGCAGCGCACTAAAGAACTGGAGGATGGGCACAAGGAAGCCCTGGATGCCCTTGCTATTGACTCTGCTGCCCAGCTGAAGAAGCTTGCTGATGACCTTGTTGTTGCCTCTGCCGCCAAGGGGGACCTTGACCAGCAAGTGGCCGATCTGATGGAGAAGCTTGCCGCGAGCGCCAAGGAGGTCTCGGTTCTCAAGGAGGAGGTGAAGAACGCAGAGTCCCTTCTGAAGGAGTCACAATCGCAACTTTCCTCCAAGAGCCAAGGCCATGAGGCTGCCAACGGCACAATTGAAGATCTGAAGGCCAGGATCGGCTCCTTGGAGGGGTCAATGGAATCCATCGAGGCGTACGAGCAGCAGCTGTTGAAGGATCTGGACGCTGCAAGGTGCCTCTGGAAGGGTGCAGAGGACAAGCTAAGAACCACTCTGATCAAGTTGACCTCTAGATCAAAAGCATGGTTGACATCACCGATCATCTTACTGCTCAGACCATGACAATGGGGATTTTCTTCAATGAGTTGGTTGCCAAGCTGAGGACTCACGAAGAGGGAAGAGCTGGTCTCTTCGAGACTGGATCCCGAAGGCTTGCCCGCAATTCTCTTCTCATGGTCCTGAGCAATATCGCTTGCCTCCATCCGGACCTCGACCTTGCCAATGGTTTCAGGAACCCGCCACGGGGTGCTGATGTTTCTGCTGCCGAGGAGAAGGCCGCCCCCTTAGCCGACAGGGTTCTCGTCGTACGAGCCCGGCAAGGTTGCCCCTGAGTTATTCCTGCCATTGTCTCGTCCTGTAATCAACACAATGATGCATGTCCTGTGTTTAGACTTTGTACTACTTATGCTTTATGCGGAACTTGGTACTTTTGCTTAATCTGAATTGCGTGTTTATCCCTTTTGAGTGTCATCCATACAGTGCCCGCATGATTAGTCTCGATACACATTTAGGTTGCCTGCCGGTATCATATTACCGCGATGGTCGTGAGGGTCTGGCCCTCAACAGTATCTTGGTGTGAATGCGTCCCAGGAGGTTTTTCCTTAGTGGTTTCCGACGCAACCACTCGTTCCACGAGCAGGCTCTGACCGGAACGAGAGGGTGCAGACAAGAACCAAACAGAGGTACCATCTTGTGGAAGATTTCATCACATGAACACTTCGGTACTCAAGGGATAAACAAACATACAAATTCAAAGAATCCGTAATAATGCAAAGATAGCATGAACTTAGCTCTTATCCGCGCTCCCATCTATCCCATTCAGTTGCGGCCACCCGATGGGCTCGTAAGCTCCGGGAAGGATGGCGTCCAATGTATATTGATTTCGGACCCCCGGCAGGGGTCGGTATGAATCATGTATATCTTGCGGATGGCAAGATGCCATGCTGGGCATGGCGGGTTTTTTCTCTCTCCTTCCCTTCACTTTTTCCAAGCAATCCAACGGCCATCGGCACAAAAGTCACACTAACGCAGACGGCCTTTGCCGGAGCGTAATTGCCGGGGCATCGATCAACGGATTTACACCAGAGCTCCACTCAGGATTTCCCTATGCAGGGTAAATACTGAACTGAGTGTCACGCGGGCTCATCATGCTGGTGATGCTAAAACCCAAAGCAGCTCGATGGCCAAAAAGTGAAGGCAGCAAGGAGAGAAAGAACCCTGCGCTTTCGCGCATCGCCTTCTTCCCCCCTGATTCACTTAGTGTGATCTTGTCGCCCTTGATTGCTGACCTCCGGCGCTGCCGCATCCGTGATTGAAGGAGGTGGTGAGGTTCGGACAGGGCCGAAGCGGGAGCGGGTCCACCCTCCCGCTCCGGCTTTGTCCCTCCCCGCCTTTTCTCGAGCGCTGATAACCCACAAGTATAGGGGGTCGCAACTGTTTTCGAGGATAGAGTATTCAACCCAAATTTATTGATTCGACACAAGGGGAGCCAAAGAATATTCTCAAGTATCAGCAGTTGAGTTGTCAATTCAACTACACCTGGATAACTTAGTATCTGCAGCAAAGTATTCAGTAGCAAAGTAGTATGATAGTAACAGTAACGGTAGCAAAAGTAACGGTAGCAGTTTTGTAGTGATTGTAACAGTGGCAATGGAAAAGTAAATAAGCGAAGAATAGTATGTGAAAAGCTCGTAGGCATTGGATCGGTGATGGAGAATTATGCCGGATGCGGTTCATCATGTAACAGTCATAACATAGGGTGACACAGAACTAGCTCCAATTCATCAATGTAATGTACGCATGTATTCTGAATATAGTCATACATGCTTATGAAAAAGAACTTGCATGAAATCTTTTGTCCTACCCTCCCGTGGCAGCGGGGTCCTAGTGGAAACTAAGGGATATTAAGGCCTCCTTTTAATAGAGTACCATACCAAAGCATTAACACATAGTGAATACATGAACTCCTCAAACTACGGTCATCACTAGGAGTGGTCCTGATTATTGTCACTTCGGGGTTGCCGGATCATAACACATAGTAGGTGACTATAGACTTGAAAGATAGGATCAAGAACTCGCATATATTCATGAAAACATAATAGGTTCAGATCTGAAATCATGGCACTCGGGCCCTAGTGACAAGCATTAAGCATAGCAAAGTCATAGCAACATCAATCTCAGAACATAGTGGATACTAGGGATCAAACCCTAACAAAACTAACTCGATTACATGATAAATCTCATCCAACCCATCACCGTCCAGCAAGCCTACGATGGAATTACTCACGCACGGCGGTGAGCATCATGAAATTGGTGATGGAGGATGGTTGATGATGACGATGGCGATGGATCCCCTCTCCTGAGCCCCAAACGGACTCCAGATCAGGCCTCCCAAGAGAGTTTAGGGCTTGGCGGTGGCTCCATATCGTAAAACGCGATGAATCTTTCTCTCTGAATTTTTTCTCCCCGAACACGAATATATGGAGTTGGAGTTGAGGTCAGTGGAGCTCTAGGGGGCCCACGAGGCAGGAGGCGTGCCCAGGGGGCAGGCGCGCCCCCACCCTCGTGGCAAGGGTGTGGGCCCCCCTGGCCTTGATTCTTTCGCCAGTATTTTTTATTATTTCCAAAAATAATCTCCGTGGAGTTTCAGGTCATTCCGAGAACTTTTGTTTCTGCACATAAATAACACCATGGAAATTCTGCTGAAAACAACGTTAGTCCGGGTTAGTTCCATTCAAATCATGCAAGTTAGAGTCCAAAACAAGGGCAAAAGTGTTTGGAAAAGTAGATACGACGGAGACGTATCAACTCCCCCAAGCTTAAACCTTTGCTTGTCCTCAAGCAATTCAGTTGATAAACTGAAAGTGATAAAGAAAAACTTTTACAAACTTTGTTTGCTCTTGTTGTTGTAAATATGTAAAGCCAGCATTCAAGTTTTCAGCAAAGATTATGAACTAACCATATTCACAATAACTCTTAGGTTCCATGTTTACTCATATCAATGGCATAATCAACTAGCGAGCAATAATAATAAATCTCGGATGACAACACTTTCTCAAAACAATCATGATATGATATAACATGATGGTATCTCGCTAGCCCTTTCTGAGACCGCAAAACATAAATGCAGAGCACCTTTAAAGATCTAGGACTGACTAAACATTGTAATTCATGATAAAAGAGATCCAGTCATACCCAATATAAATTTATAGTAATGGATGCAAATGACAGCGGTGCTCTCCAGCTGGTGCTTTTTAATAAGAGGGTGATGACTCAACATAAAAGTAAATAGATAGGCTCTTCGTAGAGGGAAGCAGGGATTTGTAGAGGTGCCAGAGCTCGATTTTAAAGAAGAGATAAATAATATTTTGAGCGGCATACTTTCATTGTCAACATAGCAACCAAGAGATGGCGATATCTTCCATGCTACACACATTATAGGCGGTTCCCAAACAGAATGGTAAAGTTTATACTCCCCCTCCACCAACAAGCATCAATCCATGGCTTGCTCGAAACAACGAGTGCCTCCAACTAACAACAGTCCCGGGGGAGTTTTGTTTGCAATTATTTTGATTTGATTTGCATAAAGCATGGGACTGGGCATCCCGGTGACTAGCCATTTTCTCGTGAGTGAGGAACGGAGTCCACTCCTCTTGAGAATAACCCGCCTAGCATGGAAGATACGGACAACCCTAGTTGATACATGAGCTATTCAAGCATACAAAACAGAATTTCATTTGAAGGTTTAGAGTTTGGCACATACAAATTTACTTGGAACGGCAGGTAGATACCGCATATATAGGAAGGTTTGGTGGACACATATGGAATAACTTTGGGGTTTAAGGGATTGGTTGCACAAGCAGTATTCCCGCTTAGTACAAGTGAAGGCTAGAAAAAGACTGGGAAGCGACCAACTAGAGACCGACAACAGTCATGAACATGCATTAAAATTAATAAACATTGAGTGCAAGCATGAGTAGGATATAATCCACCATGAACATAAATATCGTGATGGCTATGTTGATTTTGTTTCAACTACATGCGTGAACATGTGCCAAGTCAAGTCACTCGAATCATTCAAAGGAGGATACCACCCTATCATACCACATCACAACCATTTTAATAGCATGTTGGCACGCAAGGTAAACCATTATAAACTCCTAGCTAATTAAGCTTGGCATAAGCAACTATGATCTCTAATTGTCATTGCAAACATGTTTATTCATAATAGGCTGAATCAGGAACGATGAACTAATCATATTTACAAAAACAAGAGAGGTCGAGTTCATACCAGCTTTTCTCATCTCAATCAGTCCATCATATGTCGTCATAATTGCATTTCACTTGCACGACCGAACGATGTGAATAATAATAATAGTGCACGTGCATTGGACTAAGCTGGAATCTGCGAGCATTCAATAAACAGGAGAGGACAAGGCAATATGGGCTCTTGGTTAAATCAACAATAATGCATATAAGAGCCACTTTAACAATTTCATCATGGTCTTCTCCTATCGACCCCCAAAGAAAAGAAAAGAAATAAAACTATTTACACGGAAAGCTCCCAACAAGCAAAAGAAGAACAGGAAATATTTTTGGGTTCACTTTTTAATTACTACTATAGCAAGAAAAGTAAACTAGCTGAAAGCTACAACTATTTTTTTTGGTTTTTTCTTAAGGTTTATCAAACACACAAGAAGAAAGCAAGAAAAAGAAAATAAACTAGCATGGATATTACAATTAAAAAGTATGAGCATCGACATCTATTGCCACGGCTGGCCTGGCGGATATCCAAAGTTATAGTTGGGGTCGTACTGTGATGCAGCAGTCATTGCATCGTGGGCTGCAGCTTGGAGGCGAGCTATCTCAGCCCTCCTCTTATACTCTTCCGCCTCCTCTGTGGTTATAAAATATCTCCCTTTTGCCTGAAAGTCAAAGAAAGTAGAAGCAGGGAGAGCGACATGATAGGTGCATCGTCTGTCAAAGATTAGTCGGTACTGGAGGAACTGATCGTTTCTCTCAACAAAATGATGACGAACCATAGCCTCATAATCTAAATAAGTAGGAGGCAACTCAATATCATCCTCACGTATAGTTATACCAAGAAAAGTAGCTAAACGGGTTGCATAAATTCCACCAAAGAAATCTCCATTAAATATGTTATTATGCAACCTACGTGCAACAATGGCTCCCAAATTATAATGTTTATCTCCTAACACAGCACTCCTGAGAACACTTAGGTCAGGGACACACATGTGACATGCTTCATCCTTACCATTTATGCAACTACCTATGAAGACAGCAAAATATTGTATAGCAGGAAAATGAATGCTCCCTATGGTAGCTTGTGCTATGTCTCTAGATTCCCCCACAGTTATACTAGCAAGAAAATCTCTAAACTCATATTTGCGAGGCTCGCTAGTACTACCCCATTGTGGAAGTTTGCAAGCAGTGGTAAAATCCTCTAAGTCCATAGTATAAGAATTTTCATAAAGATCGAACAGGACAGTTTGAGAATTGCGTGAAGATGAATATTCAAACCTCCTCACAACGGAACTAGTGAGATAGTGGTACTGACGGCACTTATCTGCCTCGAAGCTCACAAGATTAGCATTACACAAATATGCGTTAGATTCTTGCATGATTCCTGCTTGATCCATGAAGTCCTCTGAAGGCCATTCACAAGCCCGCACTGGAGCGTCTCTTGGTGGTTCATCGTCAGCATCGCGCATTGCAAGCCTGGGTCCTTGCTTCCTTGAAGGACCACCTTGGTACATTTTCTTCCTCTGCAAAATTTCTGAAATTTTTTAGTAACTTCAAATAAAAGTGAACCAAGCTCAACAAAATTGATAGCAACTACTCCTACAAATGCCTAGAGCCTATATCATGCATTAGAACTACTTGGAACCATAAAATTTTGACATGCAAGCTCAAGAACATGGTCACCTAGGCAGCACATATTTGCAATTAATAAAGCACTAGAACAAAAACTAATTGGACCATTGGAGGAGTCACATACCAAGGAACAATCCCCCAAAGCAGTTTTGTGAGAGGTGCTTTGAGCAAGGAGATCAAAAATCGCAGAAAAATGAGCTAGAACTCGTGCTTCAGCTGGATGGTGATTTTTTTGGGAGGAAGAAGAAGTGTGTGGGTGCAGGAATAAGTGGAGGGGAGCCACCGTGGGCCCACGAGGCAAGGGCGCGCCCAGGGGGGTGGCCGCGCCCTGGACCCTCGTGCCCAGGTGCTTGCTCCCCTTGATGTGTTCTCAGTGCCAGATATTCTCAAATATTCCATAAAAAATCATATTTCAATTTCAGGGCATTTGGAGAACTTTTATTTTCGGGGTATTTTTTATTGCATGGATAATTCAGAAAACTGATAGAAAATACTATTTTTTACTTTATTTCAACTAAATATCAGAAAGTAGAAAGAGGGTACAGAAAGTTGTGCCTTTTAACTTCATCCATCTCATACTCATCAAAAGGAATTCACTAACAAGGTTGATCAGGTCTTGTTAACAAACTCATTCTGAATCGCATGAAACCAGAGAAATTTCGAATAACACTATGTTACCTCAACGGGGATATGCACATCCCCAATAATAAGAATATCATATATCTTTTTGACAGTAGGTAGAGGAAATTCAAAACCACCAAAAATAATTGATGGAATTTTTCCAATAGAATTGATGCTGTGAACTTGAGGTTGTTTCCTCGGAAAGTGTACCGTATGCTCATTACCATTAACATGAAAAGTGGCATTGCCTTTGTTGTGATCAATAACAGCCCCTGCAGTATTCAAAAAGGGTCTTCCAAGAATAATAGACATACTATCGTCCTCGGGAATATCAAGAATAACAAATTCCGTTAAAATAGTAACGTTTGCAAGCACAACAGGCACATCCTCACAAATACCGACAGGTATAGCAGTTGATTTATCGGCCATTTGCAAAGAGATTTCAGTAGGTGTCAACTTATTCAAATCAAGTCTACGATATAAAGAGAGAGGCATAACACTAACACCAGCTCCAAGATCACATAAAGCAGTTGTAACATAGTTTCTTTTAATGGAGCATGGTATAGTGGGTACTCTTGGATCTCCAAGTTTCTTTGGTATTCCACCCTTAAAAGTATAATTAGCAAGCATGGTGGAAATTTCAGCTTCCGGTATCTTTCTTTTATTTGTAAAAATATATTCCATATACTTAGCATAAGGATTCATTTTGAGCATATCAGTCAAACGCATACGCAAGAAGATAGGTCTAATCATTTCAGCAAAGCGCTCAAAATCCTCATCATCCTTTTTCTTGGATGGTTTGTGAGGAAAAGGCATGGGTTTCTGAACCCATGGTTCTCTTTCTTTACAGTGCTTCCTAGCAACAAAGTCTCTCTTATCATAAAATTGATTCTTTGATTGTGGGTTATCAAGATCAATAGCAGGTTCAATTTCAACATCATTATCATTACTAGGTTGAGCATCAACATGAACATCATCATTAATATTATCACTAGGTTCATGTTCATCACCAGATTGTGTTTCAGCATCAGAAATAGAAATATCATTGGGATTCTCAGGTGTGTCTACGACAGGTTCACTAGAAGCATGCAAAGTCCTATCATTTTTCTTTTTCTTCTTTTTAGAAGGACTAGGTGCATCTATATTATTTCTCTGAGAATCTTGCTCAATTCTCTTAGGATGGCCTTCAGGATACAAAGGTTCCTGAGTCATTTTACCAGTTCTAGTAGCCACTCTAACAGCATAGTCATTATTCTTACTATTCAATTCATTGAGCAAATCATTCTGAGCTTTAAGTACTTGCTCTACTTGAGTGGTAACCATAGAAGCATGTTTACTAATGAGTTTAAGTTCACCTTTAACTCTAGACATATAATCACCCAAGTGTTCAATCATATAAGCATTGTGTTTCAGTTGTCTACCAAAATAAGCATTGAAGTTTTCTTGCTTAACCATAAAGTTATCAAACTCATCCAAACATTGGCTAGCAAACTTAGTAGGAGGGATTTCAGCTTTATCATATCTATAGAGAGAATTTACCTTTACTACCTTTGTCGGGTTATCAAGACCATGAGTTTCTTCAATAGGTGATGAATTAAGATCATATATTTCTTCAACAGGCGGTAAATTAAGACCATGTATTTCTTCAATAGGCGGTAAATTCTTAACATCTTCAGCTTTAATACCTTTTTCTTTCATAGATTTCTTTGCCTCTTGCATATCTTCAGGACTGAGAAATAGAACACCCCTCTTCTTCGGAGTTGTCTTAGGAGTTGGTTCAGGAATTGGCTCAGGAAATGTCCAATTATTATCATTGGTCAACATATTATTCAATAAAATTTCAGCTTCATCCGGTGTTCTTTCCCTGAAAACAGAACCAGCACAACTATCCAGGTGGTCTCTGGAAGCATCGGTTAGTCCATTATAAAAGATATCAAGTATTTCATTTTTCTTGAGAGGATGATTAGGCAAAGCATTAAGTAATTGGAGAAGCCTCCCCCAAGCTTGTGGGAGACTCTCTTCTTCAATTTGCACAAAATTAGCAGCTTGTTTCTTATGAGCAGGGAAATATTTAGCAGAGAAGTAATAAATCATGTCCTGGGGACTACGCACACAACCAGGATCAAGAGAATTAAACCATATCTTAGCATCACCCTTTAATGAGAATGGAAATATTTTAAGGATATAAAAGTAGCGAGTTCTCTCATCATTAGTGAACAGGGTGGCTATATCATTTAATTTAGTAAGATGTGCCACAACAGTTTCAGATTCATAGCCATAGAAAGGATGAGATTCAACCAAATTAATTATATTAGGATCAATAGAGAATTCATAATCCTTATCAGTAACAAAGATAGGTGAAGTAGCATAAGCAGGATCATATTTCATTCTAGCATTCAAAGTTTTTTGTTTCAGCTTAGCTAATAATTTCTTAAGATCACTTCTATCATTGCAAGCAAGAAAGTCTCTAGCAGTTTCTTCATCCATAACATAGCCCTTAGGCACAACAGGCAATTCATATTTATTGGGAGAATCTTCATCATCACTTTCATCAATATTATCAGTTTCAATAATTTCATTCTCTCTAGCCCTAGCAAGTTGTTCATCAAGAAATTCACCAAGTGGCACAGTAGTATCAAGCATAGAAGTAGTTTCATCTTAAGTATCATGCATAGCAGAAGTGGCATCATCAATAACATGCGACATATCAGAATTAATAGCAGAAGTAGGTTTAGGTGTCGCAAGCTTACTCAAAACAGAAGGTGAATCAAGTGCAGAGCTAGATGGCAGTTCCTTACCTCCCCTCGTAGTTGAGGGACAAATTTTTGTTTTCGCGTCTTTCAAGTTCTTCATAGTGACCAGCAGATATAAATCCCAAGTAACTCAAAGAATAGAGCTATGCTCCCCGGCAACGGCGCTAGAAAATAGCTTGATAACCCACAAGTATAGGGGATCGCAACAGTTTTCGAGGGTAGAGTATTCAACCCAAATTTATTGATTCGACACAAGGGGAGCCAAAGAATATTCTCAAGTATTAGCAGTTGAGTTGTCAATTCAACCACACCTTGATAACTTAGTATCTGCAGCAAAGTATTCAGTAGCAAAGTAGTATGATAGTAACAGTAACGGTAGCAAAAGTAACGGTAGCAGTTTTGTAGTGATTGTAACAGTGGCAACGGAAAAGTAAATAAGCGAAGAACAATATGTGAAAAGCTCGTAGGCATTGGATCGGTGATGGAGAATTATGCCGGATGCGGTTCATCATGTAACAGTCATAACAAAGGGTGACACAGAACTAGCTCCAATTCATCAATGTAATGTAGGCATGTATTCCGAATATAGTCATACGTGCTTATGGAAAAGAACTTGCATGGCATCTTTTGTCCTACCCTCCCGTGGCAGCGGGGTCCTAGTGGAAACTAAGGGATATTAAGGCCTCCTTTTAATAGAGTACCGGACCAAAGCATTAACACATAGTGAATACATGAACTCCTCAAACTACGGTCATCACCGGGAGTGGTTCCGATTATTGTCACTTCGGGGTTGCCGGATCATAACACATAGTAGGTGACTATAGACTTGCAAGATAGGATCAAGAACTCGCATATATTCATGAAAACATAATAGGTTCAGATCTGAAATCATGGCACTCGGGCCCTAGTGACAAGCATTAAGCATAGCAAAGTCATAGCAACATCAATCTCAGAACATAGTGGATACTAGGGATCAAAGATTCCATTGCTCTATCCGGCCGCAAGATTCGATCGCGTACAGCACGAGCACGAGATGGGTTGGGGACTTAGAAATGAGCTATGCTCCAAGAATTGACCCCTGAACTACCTTTGCCCGCCTTTTCTTGTCATCCAACCCATCACCGTCCAGCAAGCCTACGATGGAATTACTCACGCACGACGGTGAGCATCATGAAATTGGTGATGGAGGATGGTTGATGATAACGATGGCGACGGATTCCGCTCTCCGGAGCCCCGAACGGACTCCAGATCAGCCCTCCTGAGAGAGTTTAGGGCTAGGCGGTGGCTCCGTATCGTAAAGCGCGATGACTCTTTCTCTCTGATTTTTTTCTCCCCGAACATGAATATATGGAATTGGAGTTGAGGTCGGTGGAGCTCCAAGGGGCCCACGAGGCAGGGGGCGCGCCCCCACCCTCGTGGCAAGGGTGTGGGCCCCTGGCCTTGATTCTTTCGCCAGTATTTTTTTTTATTTGCAAAAATAATATTCGTGGAGTTTCAGGTCATTCTGAGAACTTTTGTTTCTGCACATAAATAACACCATGGCAATTGTGCTGAAAACTCCGTCAGTTCGGGTTAGTTCCATTCAAATCATGCAATTTAGAGTCCAAAACAAGGGCAAAAGTGTTTGGAAAAGTAGATACGACGGAGACGTATCAAGCGCCATTAAGTAATGACGTTGCTGATGGAGCTGGTGATGATGATGACACACTGTTTACGCTCTCGGGTTCGCGCAAGTGATCCCCCTACCTGGCACGCCAAAGATGTCGCGGGAAACCACGACCACCTATGGGACCAAATGCCCCTTTCTGGTTCGGCAGGGGGATGGCACGTTGCACAAAGAGCAGAGAAGCGTGGAACAACACGACAGAGATAACGCGGGCAGTTTTTACCCAGGTTCGGGCCGCCGTGAGGCGTAAAACCCTACTCCTGCTTTGGTGGATTGATGATGGAAAATGTGGTGGTGAGCGCAGCACGTTTGCCTGGCAGGGTTTCCTCGGGGCGAGAACGGCTATGCGCGTATGGGTGTGTGAAGGTCCAAATCAGCCAACCCTTTCCACGGTTGCCTTGTGCCTCCTTTTATAGATCAAGGGGTCACCAAAGTGACAAATCAGTCATTACGCGCTGATTAGATAGCAAATAGTGCTATAATACCTAACTCTGCAGGCTGACAGAGCGCATTAAATGCGCTGCTCTATGTCACATCATAGTTCGCCCAGCAGGCCCTGTCGGGCTGTTTTGCCAGCTTCACGCCTGCTTGCTTGACACGTCTCAGGATGGGTGTCGATTGGAGGTATTTTCTATAAGAAGTGGATGCCATGTGGCAAATAGCAGCCACTTAGTCACTTTGGAGCTTGACACCGCACTGATCGACGACGTGCGTCATGATGAGGTGGTGCGATGGAGTGGTTTTGCCTCCGTAAGCCCCGGCAGGCTTGCCGGGACGACCCGAAGGCTTGCTTCCGAGGGTATCCTTATCCTTGCCAGGCCCGCCTGCCCGGCAAGGGAGGGTTTTCCCTTAGCGATATCTTGCTTCTCTGGCTAGTCTTGGTCCTCTTGTGCTGCATGTTGGTCCTTCGAAGAACTGACCACTTGTTCTTCAATCTGATCTTGGTGTTGTGATCTTGTTCTCGTGCCTGTTGGTTCGCCGTTCGTGCACGAGTCAGGGAAAACACATGCCCCTGTTCGTGTTCCCCGACAACGAGTGATTGGGGCACATGCACAAAGACTACTCGGCGCTGCCATCTAGGTCAATCCGGCTATGTTAATTAGGATATCTATTGATTGATCCCTTTTCTACGAGTTCTCTTTACTTTGAGCTTTGATCCTCGTCTAGTTTGTCCATCGGGATTCATGTTGTCTCCTTGGGGCAGTGAGGTTGTGGTTTCTTGTCATGTGGGATTTTTTCGTGTTATATGTTAATCTGGTGCTTCAGATCAAAATGCTGACAACTGTGCCTCCGGGGCACGTGCATGAAGACTTCTCGACAGTCATTGACGAGGTCAAGCTGACTCGGGTAGATAAAAGAAAACTACTCCACTATATAGGCAGGAGCCCCCGCGCTTGCTTGATATTGTTGCTCTCTTCACACTCTCTCTCTGCTCACCGCTGGTCACAGATCTGGCCGGATCCCCTCCGTTTGGGAAGGTGAGCAGGTGCAATGTTCACGTGGTCATCCTCGGCGACGGCTCTTACCCACTGCCGGCGCGTCCCGATCAGCGTGCCTCGCCGTTCTCTTGCACGCAACACCGTCTAGGGAGGGCCTCTGACCCCTTCTTCCTCGCTGCCGTAGTGTGGGAAAATACTGCCTCCCACCGCCCACCTAGCGACATCCCGGCGACCCTCAGGTATAACTTCCTTCAAAACCGGCCTTGCTCTACTACCCCAGCTCCCGACGTCACTGCATTTGTATCTTTTACTATTTCTCAAGCCCCCTCATAGATAGGATCTATCGGCTGTTCGAAAGCCATCTAAAGTTCTACTGTTATAAGAGGTAAAACTACTTCATGCAGTCGAATCTAGTACTACTTGGTTCAAACAGGGAAGAAAGGGAGTGGGGGTGGTGTCGGATTACAGGTTCCGGCAAACCCTTGAGGTTCGAACACAGAGGTGCGCATGAAGATCTCTCTCCCCCTAGCTCGCTCTCGCAACGATCGCAAGGCCTAGCTCGACGAACCCAAAGAACGAGAGACACGAGAGTTTATACTAGTTTGGGCCACCGATGTGGTGTAACACCCTACTCCAGTGTGGTGTGGTGGATTGCCTCTTGGGCTGAGGATGAACAATTACAAAGGGAAGAACAGCCTCGTGAGGAGAGGTGCTCTTGTGCTTGGTGAGCTTGTGCGTGTGAGGATGATCTGAATAGCCCCGGTTCTGTTGCCCCCTACAGTGGTGGCTAGTCCTATTTATAGAGGCCCTGGTCCTCTCCCCAAATGTTAGGCAGGAAGGGATCCCACAACAGCCAAATTCGAAGGGAGACAACTAGTACAAGTTATCCTGACTAAAGGTTGTCTTCGCCTGCCAAAGGCTCTGGTGGTGACGCCGTCTTGGGCTCCACAGTGACCTCCATCCTGCCGTCCTGCTGGTCTTGGTCTTGTTTCACCAATACAGGAAACCTTTGTCTGATGCCTCGGGACTCCTCGCCTGCGCTTGCCTCTTTAGCACCAAAGAGGAAACAAGGACGCTGCGCACGCTGGCGCCCGACTGGCGCCCGCCTGGCTCCAGTCGTCATGGCTTGCGTCACACGAACCTCACGAGGTGCCCCTTGCCTTGATCTCTCCGCCCCTCGCGAGCCAGCCTGGTGAGGCCGCCCCCGAGGAGGTCTTGCGTCGTCCACCATGCGAGGCTTGGCCCCTCGCGAGGGTCTTGAGTGTTTGCTGGTGAAGATGGGCCGTACAGGGCCGCTGGTGGAGCCACGCCGTGGGCCGCAAGCAGGCAAGCCTAGGAACCCCCGTTCCCAGGATGCTGACAGTAGCCCCGGGGCCCAAGGTGCGCTCGGGCTTGGCTTCAAGGCAAAGTCAAGGGGCAAGTGCGGAGCGCCGCGGGCCCCAACAGCCTGCGGCCTTGGTTTATGCATGGCGATTGATTGGATGTGGGCGTCTCCGCTTCCCCATGCTGCCTCGGCAACTGCCCGACTTGACGAGTCCCTGCTGCATGAAGAGAAAAATGATCATTACCTATGATCATGGGGATCGCCGGTTGGCCTTCCCCCGCTATAAATGAGGAGGGGACGGAGCCCCCGTCGCTCACCTCTTCCTGCCCCGCTCACTTCTTCTCCCTTGCTTCATTGCTAGTAACGACACGCATGGCACCGATACGGAGGTTCCCGGCCGCAGAGAAGCGAAAAACCCCCCGCGACGAGCCCGGGCCACTTCCGCCGAAGAAGAGGCTGGCCCACCGCCGCGACGTAGTCGTGAGGCCGGAGGTGTGGAGGCCTTGGTGCGAGCGATCTCCTCCCGGGTACCCGCTACTTCTGTATGCCCAAGCCGAGAGCTCCGGAGGGGGAGGCGGCGAGCAGCGCTGCCCATGCCGTGGTCGTGGTCGCCGAGCCATGGTGAAGCACGCCGTCGCCCCAGGAGTCCACGCCGCGGACTCCTCTCGCAAACTCGTGATATGGGTGATGATGCCTCCACGCACTTGGATTCACTTCCCGCAGTTCTTCTCTGTCGAGATGCCGTCGAGGGGCCCCCTCGAGCTTTGGCTACAACACGCCGACTGCGACACCCCGGCGACTAGAGCGGAGGTTGAAGCCGTCTCCCCAGGCAAGATCTTCATGACCCATGGCTAGGGTGAGGTTGCTCGAGTCTGCCGTGTGGAAGGCGCCCTCGCCATCCACTTTGAGTACGATGGCGCCTCCACCATGTTCTTCAAGGTGTTCAATGAGGAAGGCCGCCGCCTGGAGTGCTGTCCAGGAGGGGTCGTCGTGATGGCACGGCGGCCCACACCGAGCCTGCCGTTGGCTTCGCCAGCAGCTCCTCCAGCAGTAGCGGCGGCGCTTGGGAGTCCAGCAACTCTCCTGAGCCCTACGAGACCCCGGAGACGAGCGACGATAGCTATGTTCCCCCAAGCTCTCGCCGCGCCCGGAGCAAGGCCGCAGCGTCCAGCTGCCACCGTCGCTGATCTGGATGGGGCACCGGCCTCCCGTGGCCCACTGTTGATGATGGCATCGGCCGCGCTGGCGCGTGTAGATAGGGCCCCTAGAAACTCCCTTCTTTTGTTACCTGCAAGGAATCGAGACGGACCCCGCGGGGGTGTGTAAAGGGTCTGTGATGTCTTTTGTTGATATTCTCCTTATTATGAAAATTTGCAAACGCATGTCCTGTTTCGGCTCGGCCTCCCCTTTCCATCCCCGCGGCAGTTTGGTGCTCTACGCCGGTAGGTCCTGGTCCCCAGGCAGGTTGCAGCCGTCGCTGGTATGCCAGGTCGCGATGCCATGGTCAAGGCCAGGAGGTGAGCGGCTTGAGGTCTAGTAAGAGCTCCTGAGGCGCGATTCTCAAGAGGTCCCCTTTAGCGCGCAAGCAGCCAGCGAGAGGTAGGAAAGGGAGGCGATGTTGCCGTAACAAGGCTGCAACAGGTGAGAATCCTATGCCATAGCACTTGGTCGACCCGGGCGTGAAACTTATCTTGGCAGTCCAGAGTTAGTTCCTTGTGCTGCACCAGACTCGTGCGTCGACTAGTGTAGGGTAGCTAGGTTAGGCCCGTGCGAGCCTCCCCCTCTTCTCCACGCTCTTCTGTGTGCTCTGCGTCCTCGGGTCCCGGCCCTCGAGCGAGCTCAGCCGCCGCTGGTATGCTAGGTCGCGATGCCGTGGTCAAGGCCAGGGGGTGAGGGCTGGAGAGCCAGTAAGAGCTCCTGAGTCGCGATGCTCCGGGGCCCCCTTTTAACGCGCAAGCAAATTGCATAGGAGAAAAGGGAGCCCGTGGTACCGCCTGCCGTCGTCCTCGGGAGGTTCCTGCAGGTTAGCGCGAGGTGGGACACAGATTGCCACTACGATTGCCGGTCTGCCGCTGGTCGCTCCGCAAGAAGGTGAAGGCACTAAGGGCCTGGTGAGGTTACGTGCGCGGGGCGTAGCGTGAGTCAGAGCTCGACCGCTCAGATTTGTCAGCGTTGCAGGGATGGACCCGAGCACAAGCATCGTGCCAGCGTGAGTAACTCCCGTTGCGGGATGAGCATGGGGCAGACGGGCGATGCGGGTGGTCACGATAGGTGACAATCAAGCAGGTGATAACCATAGATAGACTATGCATGAAAAGCAAACTAGCTTAGGTAAATGCAAGAACGATACATGCCACTCGGTCAGACCCGAGCGGCCTGGGGATGATGCGGCCAGAGGGGCGCCCCCAGTAGAGTAAGCTAAATACGTAAAAGGATACATGCCGCAGGGACAGGCCCACGCGGCCTGGGAATGATGCAGCCCGGGGGCGCTCCCAGATAAATAGACTTGGAAAATGTCACCTGGTTCCGTTGTCGAAGAGATGTGGGGTAGCTGAAGGTGTGTGGGCTCCTCATGAGCCACCGGGGCCCTGAGCCTCGGGAGGCTCTGGGGGTCCAGGTGGTTCCTTGAGGACCGTCTCCATCTCCGCCAGGACCGCGTGATGCCTAGCCTCCTGGATAACTAGAACGTTCCGCAGGCTGCGCTGGAAGGCGGCCGCCATGCTCGGCAGGCCGAATGGCATGCGAACATAGCTGTGAGGTAGGCCCTCGCAACGTCCCATGCGCGAAGGCCAGAAGCGCTCCTGAGAGGCGGCCCTGTTGAGCCCTGGGATGTCGATGCAGACGTGCAGCCCGCCATCCTCGCCTGGATGGGGAGCTGCACCAGGTGGGCGGCGGTCGCCGGACATGGCTCTTGCATCCTGTAGCTCCTGAGTGGTCTTGGTGATGAACTCCTGAGCACCGGGCACTCCTCGCCTGGTGTCCTCCTGAGGGAAACGTGCCGCAAAGCACGCCTCCCTCGTGACGTGGGCTAGGTCTGAGGCCCTCCAGAAGAGAGCCCCCGAGCCTTGCCCGAGGAGGGCGCCGGGCGTGCGTGCCTTCCTATGCGAGGAAGGGAGGCGCCCCAGGCGCGGGCGCTGATCCTGATGTGGCACCGCTAGAGGCGCCGCTCCCCTGAGGCCCTGTGCGGAGTAGTTGCTTCTTCTTCTTGGGGATGGCCTCAGGAGGGTACTGCGCACCATTGTTGTCCGGGTCTTCGATTTCTGCGGCTTGGAAAGCGTGCTCGAGGGAGCACACCGCATCTCTTTCTTCACAAGGGACTGTGATGATCCCGCCGCTTCCTGGCATCTTGAGGACGTTGTAGCTGTGGTCGGTTACCGCCATGAACTTGGCTAGGGCCGGATACCCGAGGATGGCATTGTACGGCAGACGGATGTGAGCAACATCAAAGTCGATGAGCTCGGTGCGGTAGTTGTCGCGCTGTCCGAAGGTGATAGGGAGTGGACCTGCCTTATCGGGGTGGTGGAGCCGTCAGTCACTCCTGAGAAGGGCTTGGTGGGCTGAAGCTGATCGTATGGCACTTGAAGGCTGTCGAATGTCTCGACGGACAGGATGTTAAGCCCTGCACCGCCGTCAATGAGGGTCTTGGTGACTTGTACATTGCTGATGACGGGTGAGCAGAGCATCGGGAGGGCGCCAGCAGTGGCCGCGCACTTGAGCTGGTCCACCGAGCTGAAAGTGATGGCGCACTTGGACCAGCTGAGCGGGAGTGTGGCCTCAAGCCTGGGAAGGGCTGCGTTCACCTCGCGAGAAAACTGCTTGAAGATACGCTGAGATGCTGGGGCCTGAGCTCCGCCCAAGATGCAGGCGATAGCACACGGTTCCTGGAAGCCCCAGCCCCCTCGTCCTGATGGTGGTCGTCATTCCATCTTGGTGGTGGTGGAGCGGAGGAAGACTAGCGTTGCCCTGAGGGCGGTCCTCGCGAGGCTGATCCCTCCAGGCGCCCTCACGAGACTGGTCCTGCCAGCGGTCCTCGCGAGGCCGGTTGCGCCACTCCTGGCGCGGTCCGCAATCGTCCCAGCGTCCTCCGCCTCGTCCTCCTCCTCGGTCGTAGCCCTGGTCGTTGCGCTCGGGGCGTCGACCAAAGCGTCCATCTCGAATGGCCCTGAGCTCTTGACAGTCGTTGGTGTTGTGGCTGTGTACATTGTGGAAGGCGCAGAACGGTCGGCTGCTCTTGGACGACTCGGGATGGTCCCGGTCGTGCTTCGTATCTGGCTCCGCCGCGAGCACGGCCACTCCCTTGCGCTTCACGTCCTTGGCCTTGGCTTTCTTCTCCTCAGGGTCGGTAGCAGGGAGCTCGAGGAGGGAAAGGCGCCCTTCCTCAACTCTTGTGCACTTGGTTGCCATATTGAACAGCTCCAGAGTCGTGCATAGCTCCTCGTGGATAGCGAGCTCCTCCTTCATCTTGATGTTGCGAATGCCATCGAAAAACGCCGAAATGATGGCCTCGTCCGTCACCTTGGGGATCTTGAGACGAACGCTGTTGAAGTGCTGGATGTACTTTTGCAGGGTCTCTCCCGGCTGCTGCTTGATGCGGCGCAGGTCGCTCGCGGCCGGAGGGCGGTCGCGAGTGCCTTGGAAGTTGGCGACGAAGCAGTCGCGCATCTCATCCCAGGAGGAGATCGAGCCTGGGGGCAGGTTCAGGAGCCACGAGCGAGCACCATCCTTGAGAGCCATGGGATCCAGTTCACCATGACTTTCTCGTCGCCGTTGGCCACCTCGATGCTCAGCTCGTAGAGCTGCAGGAACTCCGCAGGGTCGGGGTGCCGTCGTAGCAAGGAGGCAGATCTGGCTTGAACTTGCCCGGCCAGACGACGCTTCACAGCTCCGGAGTGAAGGCGTGACAGCCCGCTGTGGCCACCGGGGCCCTTTGCTGATGCGGAGCCTGCCCTGGAGGCCCGCGCGCCGCCATTGCAGGTGGCACGCGGTCTTGTCGCGGCGGCGCTGGGAGTGCGGGAGCATTCTCTTGCGGCCGGGGAACTTCTTGGCAGCTTCCTTCTTCTCGCGCGGATGCCCGATGCATTGGGTCATGCCGGGGGGCCGCGCTCCTTGGCGCCAGAGCGCCGTCTTGGTGCGGAGGTGATGGAGGTGCTCCGTGAGCTACGTCGCCCGCAGCTGGCGGAGGGCGAGGCAACGAGAGGGAGGGCGCGGGGGAGCCCTCAGCGGCGCTGACGAGCTCGGCGATGCGGTCCAACTAGTCCTCGTAGAGGTCGTCGACCGGGCGGTAGCGCAGGAGCTCGCGTGCCATGAGCAGCACGGCCTGCGCGTCCGTGGGCGTGCGACGAGCGTGGGACGATGAGCCGGCTGGGGTCAGCGACGGAGTGGCGGTACGACCGTCCCGCCGCATCGAGGGGTGCAGCGAGGACGCTTGTTGCTCGTTCCCGGCCAAGCCGGTGGCAGCGTTGGCAGCAGGCGATGGAGAACGGCGGGGAGGTCCACCAACGGGAGCCGTCTAGGCGACGTGGGCGGCAAGGGCTGCCCGGCGCTCAGCGCGGGCTCGGCGAGCATCAGCCATGGTTGCGGTGGAGCAGTGGAGCGTGGATTCGGAAGAAAGGCATCAGTGCACCCCTACCCTGGCGCGCCAAATGTCGGATTACGGGTTCCGGCAGACCCTTGAGGTTCGAACACAGGGGTGCGCACGAAGATCTCTCTTCCCCTAGCTCGCTCTCGCAACGATCGCAAGGCCTAGCTCAACAAACCCAAAGAACGAGAGACACGAGAGTTTATACTGGTTCGGGCCACCGATGTGGTGTAATACCCTACTCTAGTGTGGTGTGGTGGATTGCCTCTTGGGCTGAGGATGAACAGTTATAAAGGGAAGAACAACCTCCTGAGGAGAGGTGCTCTTGTGCTTGGTGACCTTGTGCGTGTCAGGATGATCTGAATAGCCCCGGTTCCGTTGCCCCCTACTGTGGTGGCTAGTCCTATTTATAGAGGCCCTAGTCTCTCCAAATGTTAGGCAGGAAGGGATGCCACAACGGCCAAATTCGAAGGGAGACAACTAGTACAAGTTATCCTGACTAAAGGTGGTGTTCGCCTGCCAAAGGCTCTGGTGGTGACGCCGTCTTGGGCTCCACGGTGACCTCCGTCCTGCCGTCCTGCTGGTCTTTGTCTTGTTGCACCGATATGGAAACCTTTGCCTGATGCCTCGGGACTCCTCGCCTGCGCTTGCCTCTTTAGCAACAAAGAGGAAACAAGGACGCTGCGCGCGCTGGCGCCCGTCAGGTGCCCGCCTGGCTCTAGTCGTCATGGCTTGCATCACAGGAACCTCACGAGGTGCCCCTTGCCTTGATCTCTTCGCCCTCGCGAGCCAGCCTGGTGAGGCCGCCCCCGAGGAGGTCTTGCGTCGTCCGCCTCGTGAGGCTTGGCCCCTCGCGAGGGTCTCGAGTGTTTGCTGGTGAAGATGGGTCGTACAGGGCCGCTGGTGGAGCCACGCCGTGGGCCGCAGGCAGGTAAGCCTGGGAACCCCCGTTCCCAGGACGCCGACAGGTGCGGGAAGATTTGTTACCTGAATCTAGGACTTGGTTGAAAGAGGAAATAGTGGAGGCGAAAAGTAGCAGAGATTGGCTATCCAACTGGTCTCTTTGTCTAATAGGGAAATAAAGGGAAACGCAGTACAAATTCAATATAAACCGATCTATTGGTTGAAAAAGGAAAGAAAGTGGGGACTGGGGGACAAGTCAACAGAGTATGTCCAGCACTAGATTTGCTAGCCGCACACAGTATAAGGTGGCTATACCGAACAAAAATGGGACCAACCCAGATATCCTGTTCTGATGTTTATTGCCCCGAGCCCCTCTTATGTAATGTCACTGGTAAAATGTAGCGGTCCCACTGTTAGAAGTAAGGACACATTAAACCAATGTTGTTTTCAATGTAATTCCTCCAGTAATATGAATCAATGCACTGATTTTCATGTCCAGCCAAATTTCCCATTAAGATAAGTTGCTTCTTTTCGTTAGAAATGCAACTGTCCTGGTCCGCCTACTCTCCCGTGCCCAAATACCAACTCTTTAGCAGATGTTGATGTAATGTTGCTGGTAAAATGAAGCAATGGCACCATTAAAGTAATGTTGTATTTAACGGTTGTCATAGTTAATCCTAATGCCCACACTAATATCTAGCAATGCTACTGCTTTAGAAATTTCTACTGTCCTTGTAGGATCGCCATTCAGATAAGGAACATTCTTCCTTTCATTTGATGTATGTTTCATCACTTGTTAGTCACCCACCTTTCCACCTTTTTGTGCAAACAGAGATATACATTTCACGCTTGATCTTAGTTGAACTTCACAAATGATATCCAAATTATAGTTGAACATTCCACGAGCTTCACAACCAACCTTGATGTTGCTCAATTTTATTGCAACTAATGAAGAAGAAGCTGCTATCTCATGGGACATTGCTTCAGTTTAGGTGAACTGCACCAAAAGGTCCCATGAATTGAATCATCCATGTTGGTGACTGGTGTCATCCCTTCTATGATGGCGTTGACTGAAAATATGGTTCCCATCGCAAGTTATGTTCCTTTTTGGTCCGATCGTTTGCCAAAGATCCTGCATGTTGACTCTGCTTTTGTGCTACTATTTTGGCACTGCCATGATAAACCAGTAATGTTATTATTTTGCACCTTAATCTAGTGACACTATTAATTTGAGGCAATGATTTGGCACCGCTAGTGCAACAGATTTTTTATATATATCGAAAGAGGGGGTTTCCTCCGATTTCATTAAACAAACCCAACCATAGAGAACCATTATCCGACAACATCTCAGTGTAAACGGGCAGTTATGCAACTACTACTAGGACAGACTGAGTACTAGCAGGAGACAAGTTTGCCATATAAGCTAGGCAGGTAGGGGGCGCAGCACCAGCTCGACCAAGTTTGGATTACAACCCAAATGCTACCAAAGAAACATCAGGGGGGAAGATAGGGACTGAAAGAGCCAGCTTCAGCATCCCAGTCTAAGCACCCCCGGCCTCCATCCTTGCGATGCACGATACACCTCGCTTGCCACCTGCTCGACCCTAGTGCCACTGATAAAATGAAGTAATAATACAGTTAAGATAGACCGAGTGTCCCCTCTATCATTTCATTTCCAATGTAGATAAAGAAAGTGCTTCTCTTTTTTAGTATATGTTTCATCAACTAGTCCCATTCTTAATGTTTTAAGTGTTTCTGCAAACTGGGGTGCCTAATTTTAGTTGATCTGCACAAAAATAGAGATTGGAATGTCTCAAGGCCCCTCCTTGTACTACCGTTGTACACTGATGTTCATCACTGGGAGAAGGTGTATGAGGGAGAATTGGGTCGATTTCCAGTATGAGGCCTACCGTATGAGGCGTCGCAGGGCCCATCTCGCCCTTGCAGCATGGCATACTGTGATACTATCGCAATATTTTTCCCATTAAGTAAATAAAGTTTCTTCCATTTATTAGTGTATATTTCATCAACTAGTGCCACTATAATGTAATCACGCGTTTTCATTATCTATGCAAACAGGGTTATTCAGCTGCATTTTGGTGGAACCGCACAAATGTACGAATGTAACCGACATATATGCAGAGTACGAGGTGCCAAGTAAAAATTACCGACACCAACCATGCTCCATCTAAGCATTGGCATCCACCACCAGTGGGATGGGTGGCGCTCTCTGTGGACTGATCTTTGTCGGCAGCAAATCCTCTAATCAAATACTAGTACCTTATATTGGCATTTTATAGGGAGTACTCTTTTCTGGAAGAAGCACCAATCTATTTTTATTTATTTGTACACAGCGTCACAACTTTCTTTTTGGTCCAGAGCTATTTTAGGGTGATTGGCATAGTACTCGGAGACTGATTATAAGCATAATTTTCATTAGCCGTCACACTGATTGTAAGCATGAGCAGATGGAAGGTTAGGTTAGTGCGAAGCTTACCTTAAGCCCTACCGCCGCCTTTGAAACGAGGCGAGCGGCGAGGGAACCGTGGCGAACGGCGGGGAAGCGACTTCGCACCATCCAGCCTCCTCTTGCGGTGGGAGAACGAATACTCCTGTGGCTCCGGCTGGCACTGCACCCTCACGAACGGCACACCATACTCGATCGATTCATTATCCTCTGGATGCTCGACCTTCGACCTGTACGCCCACCACCTCCGCCTGACTTTCGCGTCAGGCGAATCTGTCTGCTCCATCACCGAGAGGAGATACTCGATGAACTCGAAGGACTGCGGCATGACTGCCACCAGTACATCGCCTCCCTCATCGCCGCCATCTCGCTCTTCCGCATACATTGCCACATGGCCATCACTGTCCTCGAAATCTCCCACTCATTGTCAAACAAAGTAAGGATCTCCTTCAACCTGGCTAACTTTGTCTGGTCGCTGTCGGCGATCTGCCCGATTCGCTGCTGCAACCTCTCCATAGATGTCCTTCTGAGAGGTCTGGTGATAGCTTTGGAAGATGGGAGGAGATACGTTGGTCTTGCAATGGAGAAGAGGGAGAGACGAGACGGTGGTTTTGCAATGGAGAAGATGGAGAGGAGAGGGGGTGGTTTTGCAATGGAGAAGAGGGAGAGGCGAGATGGTGGTTTTGGAATGGAGATGGTGGAGAGGAGAGGGGGTGATTTTGCAATGGAGAAGAGGGAGAGGAGCGTGCGGCAGCGATTTAGGATTGGACGAGAGGGCCGGCGCACTGTGATTGGGTCAAAATCAAAATCAATTTACCCTTCAATTAAGAAAGCGACCCCACATTAACTAGTCTCCCATGTATTCTGGGTCATATTTGACCATGATTTTCACAAGTAAAATATATGTTATACGTTGCAAAACTAATATAATTTGAAAGTACATTCAAATACGAACAAAACGATATGATTTCTAATGACATGCATTCACATTTTGCTTGTCAAATACAGTACGTGGTCAAACTTTGACACAAAATACGCAAAACAAAAAAAATACTTCCAAGACCAGCACCACTCCTATCCTCTTAAACCACCGCCGCTCCTCTCCTGTTCCAATCCAAATCCAGCGTCGCTCCTCTCCTATTCCAATCCAAAACCAGCGCCGCTCCTCTCCTCTTCCATTTCAAAACCTGCGCTGCTCCTTTCCCGTTCTAATCCAAAACCAGCGCCGCTTCTCTCCTCTTCCATTCAGAAACCACCGCCGGCGAGTGAAGGTGCTACAAAGAACTAGATCGATGGAGGAGTACAACTGATACGTGTGGCTCGCAGGCGGTGACCCTGTGAAGCTAGCTAGGATGTTGGAGATAAAGTCTTGGTTTGACAACCCAGAGCAATTAGCAGCGATGGCAAAAGCGATGGCCAAATATCTGGAAAAGAGCGAAAAGGAGGCGATACACCAGGAGGGAGTCGCGCGGGAGTACATAGAGCTGCTCCCCTGGGCTATGGAACAAACAGATTCACCAGATCCAATCGCGAGGCTACGGTGGTGGGAGTATCAATCCAAGATGGAGCATCCACCCATGATTGAAGGATCGAGCATCTACACGGTGCCGTTTGTGAGGGTGTCGTGGCAGAGCGAGCCGGTGGAGTCTTCGTCGACCGAACCCAACAGCAAGAGGAGAAAAATAGTTGGCGCGACAACGCTTCCCTGCCATCCTCTCCCTCGCCGTTCACCTCGTCCCAGGGGGCAGCTGTCTGCCGCCGAGGAATAGCAGGGGACTCCCCCCCCAAATAGTCTGGGGAGGTGCTTAGGGTTGTCAGTATTTGCAGGTTGTGTTTTGTATTTCAGATTTGAGAGTACTTCCAGATATGAATGTCTTTTGAATTTCAGATTTGCAGTATTGAGCATATGAAGTATTTTATGAATTCTAGAGATCTATTTTTAGCACTTTAAAAAATGTAGTTTCATATAAAAGTGCATACAATGTGATTCTGAGAGAAGAAACTACAAGTTTTAGTTTCAGATAAGAAACTTCATGTTTCAGAGGCAAAACATTTATATTAACACGCCCTTTTCAAACAGGGATAACATCATGTTGGAAGTTTTATTCATGGTCGAAAATGGAACTACCAGCCAGTTAACATCCTACTGATCAACATTCGTGCATAGCACATCTTCATATGATGCACAGTCAAAAAGATATGCAATTTTCAAAATGCCCACACAATGTTGAGTGTGTTCGAGGTGGTGTGCGTACAAGACAATGGACACCCACATGTCAGAGGCAGAGGAAAAAATTTGTGGATATTTTCACTACATCAGGTGGAATCGAACCCGGGCGGAGCAGCGGTTGGGGAGTGGAACTTGGCCACTGGGCTACTCTAGTACTTTCGCTAGAAATTAGGCAAAACATCTACCACTACTGTAGCACGTCTATGGCCCTACCATGTCCATGGCCGTACGCAAGGAAGTACCTCATTGAAAAACTACTTCCTCCTAATGCTATGCTGACATTGGGGGCCACAGGTTTGTCAACGTAGTTACTAAAGGAGATAAATTGACAATGAAGCTAGTCATCAGGGAGCTGGCATGTATCATTTATTATCGGTGGGCCAACAAGTATCAGCTGGGTTGTGGGCTACCCAGTCTAGGCTTTCTTTTTTAACATGTGCAGCCCACCACATGTCGGTTTGTATTTGTTTGAGGGCCATCATGTATCGACCGGCCTATGGCCCTCCCATCCTAGGTTTTATTTGTTCTTAAACATCCGCAACCCAACTTATGTATTTTTTTGAAGAAAACGCAGAGGTCTGTTCTATTTTTCTATATAAGAATAGGAACGCGAGGTCCAACTTATGTTTCCCTTCTAACTATATTATAATTTTATATGTTATTATATATTATTGTTATTATCATCATATATTTAACAGATACTTACATATATAAGAAAAAAATATCCCATGTATTATGAACTTATAAAAATAAATGTTTAACAATAAAATCCTGGTGTTTTTTACTTAAGGTCAACGAAAATACAAATGATTGTGTACAAAAGCTTGGAAAGATTTAAGGACCAATGTAAATAAAGCACTTATTATTTAAATATATTTATAACAAAATGCTCACCATTGTTTATTTATTTTATAACATTGTTGCGCCCAACCCAACATTATAATTAGAACCAGCCCAACAAAATCGTGTATTTTGAGAAAGTGCAAATGGGCTGTAATTTTTTAGGAAAAAAATAAATGGGCCGCATGGACGCTACATTATTTGTTTACCCAGGCCAGGAAATTCATGTATTTCTAGAAGGTGCAAATGGCTGTTGTTTTTTTAAATGGGCCGCATGGACACTACATTATTTGTTCACCCAGCGCAGCGAATGGACTGTAAATTCTAAAAAATGGGTTGAATATGTGCGACATTTTTGGAGGCTGAAATGTGGGCCAATAGGTCGAAGCCAACGCAAGGTGTCGGTGCACAAAAGTAGGGGTCCTTTTTATACCCCTTTACTTGTGCGCGGGCAGTCGCCGCCACACGCCCGCGGCCTCGCTTGGCAGGGCTGAGGAAGCGAAGACACAAGACTACCAGAGCAGCACGAAGCCAAAGGCTCGGGGAGCAGAGGGACAAGGTGGGCTTTCCCCGGCAAGAGCCTTGCCGGGGCAGCTTACGTAGCCCCGGCAAGAGCCTTGCTGGGGCAACTTGCCCAACACCAGTAGAGCCGCCACCCTTGAGCCTAAGAGTTCCGACACCGTCGACAACATTGGAACCAAGGCTCGGGAGGCGCCTGCATGGTGGCATGCAGATCTTTGTGAAGACCAAGAACATACAAGACTAGATGACAACCAAAAGATGAAAACCCTTGGCAAGATCCTTACCAGGGACGCTCACAAGACCCCCGGCAAGGCCTTTGCCGAGGCCCCGGCAAGACCCTTGCCAGGGACATCCGTGGGGCCGCAGCCAGGCCCCCACCTGCCAAGGCTCCACCGCCATTCCAACACAGCAGTCAACCCGCCAACAAGGCAGGCACCTTCGTGGCGACGTGCAGCTTCCAGGGCAACTCAGCAAGCACCTGCGTGGTGGCATGCAGATCTTCGGGAAGACTCTGCCACCGCACCAACTCAGCAGCCAGCCAGCCAGCATGGCACTGCACGCCTAGTCAGCTTGGAGCACGTTAGAGCGAGACGAGGCGGCGAGGACAAGACGAGCTTCCTTGCCGTCCCCGATAAAGTGAGAGGGCACGTCGGCAGCGCATTAAATGCGTTTGTCCTACGGTGCCAGGGGATAGACTTGTATATAGTACAAACTTTCCACCTCCTATGTGCCACTATGGCGACCCCTTTGGCTATAAAAGGAGGCCCGAGGCATACCGGAGAAGGATTCAGACTTTTTGGACCCTGCACGCTTTGTAGCTAGTCCAAGAACACCAGATAAACACAAACCAACAGGAGTAGGATATTACGCATCACTTGCGGCCCGAACCTGGATAAATTCCCCCGTGTTGATCTTCTAAACCCGCTCTTTCCACAACCCCACGCCCGCCGACCGTAGAAGGGATTCCTTGTGATCCCATAGGTGTCGTTTCCACCGACATCTATGGCGTGCCAGGTAGGGGGCGCAAGCTGTGAAAATCCGGTTTTGGAGCCAACTTACTGACTCCTTCGTCGTGATGGCTTGAGAAGAGAAGGCGACGTCAATCAGCCGCACTCTGGTGTCGTCCGCAGCTGCAATGACCATCCGCATGGCTGCAAAAAGCTAAGTCACGCACAACTTTGAGCAATTCTTCTTAATATAAGGTTATTCTCCTTGAAAGATCTTGCTCTTTGTATAGAAAACCTGCACGCAATGGGACCCTTCCGCTATTGGCAACGCCCTTGTTCTGTTTCGAGTCCGCTCAACAGTTCAAGCGGCCGCGCTGAGAACGGCAAGGTGACCTGCCCGCTATTAGCAAGGCCCTTGTTCTGTTTCGAGTCCGCTCAAAAGTTCAAGCAGCCACGCTGAGAGCGGCAAGGTGGTTTGTCCGGCAGTAAGCGCCCCCCGGCAGGCTGCTAAGGATCCGTCCTCAAAGCGCCACAACATGGGTTTACGTGCCGGCGAACCTATCCTACTGGGCGTAGGGTGTATACGTACAAAGAAAGATCAATACAGGAAGATAGCATGTTTCATCTTAAAAGTACTGTAGAGTTATATTACATCAATTGTTACTGCGGTTCTAACTTAATATAAAATCGTCTTGGTCATGAACTCACAGCGGCAATGAGAAATGGGGTGCCTAGTCTCGGTGCTGGACCTCCACCCTCCTGACTCTGTCGACGCGGCTGATGATGGGCTCGATACGCTCTTCGAGCGCCGCGAGGTGCACGTCCTCCAGCATGCTCTCCAGCTTGTCGGCAAAGTTGACGTTGGGGTTCCAGTACGCCACCTTGGTGAGGACCTTGGTCAGGGCACCCCGGCAGAGCTTCCAGGCCTCATTGGCCAGAGAGGTCGCTCGGTTGGAACGGAGCTGCTCCAGGGCATCGAGGACGCCCTCGAAGAACAGGGTTAGCCTGGTGTTGGGGCTCATGTTCGGCTCCTGGGAGTACTTGACATTCGGCATCCCCATGGCAGCCAGCTTCGTGGTGATCCTGCCGGCGACGTCGATGAGGCGGGTGATCCAGAGGTTTACGCTCTTCGCGTACTCCTTGTGCTCGGCGGCGTCATCCCTCCGCAGCCGCTTCTCGTCCTCCAGGGCCTTGTTCAGGGTCACCTCACGAGCCCCAGCCTCTGAAAGCTTCCCCTCCAAGCCGTCCAGCTTCAACTTCAGATCGTTGATGGAGTCATTAGCCTCGGAGAGCAGCTTGGCCTTGTCGGAGATGGCGACCTACGCATCCACCAGAGTGCAGTTGGCCGCGTCCCCCTCCTTCGTCAGTGCCGAGACTCTCTTCTTCAGCTCCTCCCGCTCCAGCTCCAGCTCCTTCACCTTGCCGGCATGGACTAGGGCCTGAGCATCGAGTGCCTCCTTGTGCCTCTGCTCTAGCTCCTGAGTCCGCTGCACGACGATCTGTCCGATCTCTTCATCCTTGCCACGGAGTGTGGCGGCAAGCGCCTCCTCACGGGCAGCAAGGTCCTCCTCCTGGGAGTTCAGCAGAGCCTGGTGTTGTTGCCGAGCGGCCTCGTCCTTGGCGGCCTACTCCTTCGCCACCTTCTGGGCCTTCTCGACGTCAGCCTGCTTCAGGATGAGCTACCGTTTGCGCTCAGCCAGCTCGCCCTGGGCAGCCTTCAGTTCTTCCCGAGCCTCGCGGAACCAGGCCTGCATCTAAGCGACGCGCTCCTCAAGATCTGCCTCCGCCTTGTCCGCTGCCACCATCCTGGATTTCGCCTTGTCTAGGCGGGCACGATGGAGCGCCTGGAGCTTCAGGAAGTTCACGCTCATGGCCCGGAGGAGCTGCTCCTCTTGGGAACCGCCACCGCCAGCGCTCGGTTCATCAACAACCTGGAGCCCGGCGGTGGCGAGCACCTCGTCGTCGAACACCTCCCCCTTGGCTGGTGCCCTGACGCTCACCGTCCCTGGGAGGTGGACAAACAGGTCGTCGCCCACCTTCAAGTACTTGCCCGGGATGGGGGCTGTAGGGGAGGAAGGTTGGTCGTCAGCCACCCCCTCCCCGGCAGGTCCCTTGCCAGCCTCTTCGCCAGCGGCCTTGGCGGCCTCCCCGGCAGGCTCCTTGGCGGCCTCCTGAGCGGCGGTCTTGGCGGCCTCCTCGGCAGCAATCTTATTGGCCTCGGCGTCCTTGGCGACCTCCTCAATGATGGTATCAATATCCTCCTGGTCCGCCGAGGGAGGGTCTGGATACCAAGAAGGAGAATGAGACGAGGCCAAAATCAAGGTTCAAAAAAGAAGAAGAAGAAAAGATAGGGACAGGAGGGAGGCCACGTACCCATGCCAAGCTGGGAAGAAGTGGTTCCCTCCCCGCCAACGTTCGTTGCTGGGATGGAGCCACTGCCACCCAAGTTCACCTCCTCCTCCTCCGTGCGTGTGGGCTCGGTGCTTGGTGCCCTTGTCTGGGATGCCCCTCTGGGTAGCATGGTCGATGGGGGCGGCGTGTTGGGGGTGGCCCTCAGCGGCTCCTCCTGCTGCCGCTCTCCTCCTGCGAACCCGGCAAGGTCAGCACCAAGGGATCGTTCCCCAACACACACCGACGGGAAGTGAGTAGTGAACTCACGCTGGCGGCTGAAGCGGGGGCTGCGTCGGGGGTTGTCATCCGGGCTGATCACCACCAACTCCGGCGTGCGCGGAGTGCTCGCTGAGGGCTTGTCGCCCGTCGAGGCCCTGGCCCTTCTTCGCCACCCTCTAGGCCAACGTATCTGTGTCCCTGTGAGGATAACATCAAGTTAAAGGAGGATAGCACAGGCATGGGGTCAGGGGATGATGGAGGGCGAAGTGCTTACTCGTCCTCCGCCTCCTCTTCCACTAGCCTCCTCTTCTTCTTCGGGCTGAAGTACCCGAGGTCAAAATTAACCTTCGAGGTGCCATCCGAAGGAGGAGCAGAAGGGGATGGGGTCCGGCGCCGCTTGGACGAAGAGGAAGCGGCCGCCGTTTTCTTTGCTACCGCGGCCTTCACCGCCTTCTTCGCTGCCGCCGCGGCCTTCGCCGCTGCGGCCCTCATCTGGCGCACGGACTGCACCTGGACCTGTTGCCGAACCGGACCGGCTCGGCAGAGCTAGCCCACCGCAGGGCGCGTCTCTTCCTTGTGGCCGAGGGGTCGTCACCCTCGGCCTCTTCTTTGGCCAACTCCTCGACCACGTTTTCAATGAGGGGGGACCCGGCGCTGACGCTGCTGGCCTCCCCAGCAGACTCCGCCCATCCGACGAGCTCTTTCTCCTTCGCGGCCATGTCGGCCTCGTCCTCCACGGTGCTGACGCTGCCAGCCTCCTTGGTGAGTGCCGCCTCCACCGCCCTGGCGGCGATGTAGTCCAGCTTCTCCTTGGTGGTGTCGCGGATGAGCAGTGGCTCGTCGCGGGCATCATTCTCCGACAAGTTGTCGAAGAACGCCTACACCTCCTCCAGTTCCGGCTCGACCAAGAGCGGATCAAGGCCATGCGCGTTGAAGTCCGGCATCATGGCAATGATGGCGGTCTGGCGAGAGTTGTTGCTCAACGGGACCACTCCCGCCGGCAACCCAAACAGAAATGCCTTGACGGTCTTGCCGGCCTTCTTGGCTCTGCCGGTCCACTCAGCACTGCCATCGTCAGTCACCTTGAGCTGGAAGAGCCTCTGGTAAAACTGAGCATGCCCCATCACCGTGAAGTTGTGCTTCAAGCCAGGGCGGAGCCTCATGACGTCAGCCGCGTTCCTATAGTCCCAGGCCGGGCTCCCCTTGTTGTGCAGTGGGGCAATCCGGCGGCGGATGAAATCTGCCCCAATCATTTCGAGGGTGAGCCCGGCCACGGTGAGGCGATTGATCTTGGTGGTGGCGACCGAGAGCTTCTTGTCATTGGCGTCGAGGTCACCCCAGTCCTTGTGGCGGACCGGCAGACTCCGGCGAACCCGGTAGAACTCCCGTGGATCCTCCTCCTCGTTCCAGCACTGTAACACCCCGCATGTAACTTGCCATATTTGTAACTCCGACTCTTGCCATTTCCGGCTATGTGTTATGTTTTTCCCTCCGTTGTCGGGTTTTGTCTTTCGTTTTGTATTTTGTCATGTCATGCATTTTTATATCATGTCATCATGTGCATTGCATTCGCATACGTGTTCGTCTCATGCATCCGAGCATTTTCCCCGTTGTCCGTTTTCCAATCCGGCGCTCCTATCTCCCCCGGTGCACCCCTCTAGTTTTCTTTCGTGTGCGTGTGTCAAACTTTCTCGGAATGGACCGAGGTTTGTCAAGTGGTCTTAATATACCACCCGGAGTCTACCGGTCAAGTTTCGTTCCATTCGGAGGTCGTTTGGTACTCCATCGGTTAACCGGGCCTCCGCAATGTCCATTTGAGTATCCAGCAAAAACCCCCTCCAAAACCAGCCCAAAGCCCACCAAACTCTCTTCCATGCTATAGGTCGTTCGATCACGATCGTGTGGGCGAAAACCGCACCTCATTTGGAGTCTCCTAGCTCCCTCTACCTATAAATGAGTGGGCATCCCGAAAAACGAAATCTCAGACGAACCCTAACCCTCTCCCTCCGCGCCGCGCCGGACGCGTCCGCCCGCGCCGGACACGTCCGCCGCCGCGCCCCGGCGAATCCGCTGTTGCCACGTGTCCCGCCGGTCTCTCCCTCCGCGCCGGCCCGCGAGCCCGCCGCGGGCCCGCCCGAGCCCGCCGCCGCCTCCTCCGCGCCCGCGCGCGCGCCGCCCCGCACCCGCCGGCGGACACGCGCGCCGCCGGGTCTCATCGCCGCCGCGCCGGGCGAGCTCGTCGCCGGCCGCCGCCCGTCGCTCCTCCGGCGCCGCCGCCTCCCCTCCGGGCCCCGCCGCCCCCGGGTCCCCTCCTCCTCCGCCGACGCCCGAGACCGCCGGCCCTTCTTCTCCTCCGGCGAACGAGCCCGAGCAGCCGGCCAGATCCGATCGGTACTGTGGCCCCGTTGACTTCGCGCTCCCCCTCTATTTCTCCAAGTCTGGAGATTCCATCAGCATGTGCCCCTGTTCCCGATGCGATAACTTTGTGCATGTAGCTCCGATTCGCACGTATAATATGTCAAATTGTTCGACTCGTGATGCTCTTCATTTTGTTCAATTGCACCATGTTCATTAGAGGTCATTTTGATGCCCAAATCTTCGTTGGAAGAGGGCTAGTTGCTGTTAATCTCTGGTTCTTATCAGAATTTGGAGATTTGTCATTTTTGTATCATTTATTCTGTGCATCTTTTGAGCATGCGCTCTACATGTGTTTTGAATTATGCCATGCCATCTTTCCAGTGGTATAGTCCATGTATTTTTGTGGTCTTTGTGGTGACTAGCACAAGCATGCAAAGTAGGCCCCGTAATATTTCTGATTTCAGGGACTTAGTGATTTCTCTAAGTCTTTGTCTGCTGTAATTTTGTTGCCATGTAAACTTGATGTTACAGAGAGATCCATGCATATTTTGTAGATGTTCAGTAAGTATGTTTTGTAGCTATAGTTGTAATTGATCTATTCCTACAATTGTTTGCAATTTTCGAGTACCATAGCATGACTCAATCTTGCTCTACTTTTGTTATAAAATATTTCTGGCAGATTCTTAACATGACATGCATTTTTTGCCAAGCTTATTGTAGTTGATCCATACATGCTATGCAATTGTTTTTGCCATGGATAGATTCATAAACATGCCATCTTGCTGTAGGTATGCTTGGTTTTTCATGCATTGCTCTGTAGTGAGTGAATCAAGCTCACAAAGAGGCCTACATATTAATATTTCTGCCATGCTCTGTTTTCTGCCAAGTCTGAAACCTGATAACGGAACTTGCTATGTTTACATGCTTGCCATCATTTCTTCTGGTCCTTTTTGGCTTATGGTCAGTAAGGGACTTTTGTCATGTGCTTTTAGTAGAACACTACCATGCCTTGTTTTTCTATGTTAAGTTCCTGTAGCATATAGATTTCATGCTCTGAACATTGCTACCTGATGCTGATTTCTGCCATGTCCAGTTTTTCACTAATTCTGTGAACCTGTAATCTTTTGCACTTTTGCCATGCTTGTTTGAGCTTGATATGTTGTGAAATAGCAGTGGCTCAGTGTTCATATTTTGTCAAGCATCTCCTGTAGATTACTGCCATGTGCTTTGTTGCTATGTTGGGGTGCTGTAGCATTGCTACTTGTTGCATTTTAAGTGCTATCTTGCTGTTTATCGCAGATTAGGGTCATTCTTGTTTTGCTTGTCATTTGCAAACCGTGCATCCGATTCCGGTGATCCTTATATCGATTTCGACTGAAATCATCTCATCTTTCCAGTGGCAAGCTTGGTTTGCCAAGTTACTGCCATGTTCATCATTTTCCTTCCGGAGCACGCATAGGCATCGCATATCATATCTTGCATATCATACATGTTTTGCATCATGTTGCTTGCGCATTCCTCGTTGTTGATTGTGTTTCCGTTTGTTTGTGTTCTTGTCTTGGGTAGAGCCGGGAGACGAGTTCTTGAACGAGGAACCTGTCGAGTACGCTTACGAGGATCAAGCTTTCGACAACTCTGAGAATCTTGCAGGCAAGATGACCACCCCTCGAAATCACTTCTATCTTTGCTATGCTAGTTGTTCGCTCTATTGCCATGCTCGCTACCTATCTCTTGCTATATCATGTCTCCTATTTCAGCCATGTCAGCCCCTAACCATCCTTTCCTAGCAAACCGTTGTTTGGCTATGTTACCGCTTTTGCTCAGCCCCTCTTATGCGTTGCTAGTTGCAGGTGAAGTTGAAGTTTGTTCCATGTTGGAACATGGATATGTTGGGATATCACAATATCTCTTATTTAATTAATGCATCTATATATTTTTGTAAAGGGTGGAAGGCTCGGCCTTATGCCTGGTGATTTGTTCCACTTTTGCCGCCCTAGTTACTGTTATACCGGGATTATGTTCCTTGAGTTTGCGTTCCTTACGCGGTCGGGTGATTTATGGGACCCCCTTGACAGTTCGCCTTGAATAAAACTCCTCCAGCAAGGCCCAACTTTGGTTTTACTATTTTCCGCCTAAGCCTTTTCCCCCGGGTTTTCGCGAGCCCGAGGGTCATCTTATTTTAACCCCCCCGGGCCAGTGCTCCTTCAAGTGTTGGTCCGAACTGAGCAGACTGCGGGGCCCCCTCCTGGAAACTCGAGGTCTGGTTTTACTCGTAGGATGTCTCATCCGGTGTGCCCTGAGAACGAGATATGTGCAGCTCCTATCGGGATTTGTTGGCACATTCGGGTGGCTTTGCTGGTCTTGTTTTACCATTGTCGAGATGTCTTGTAAACCGGGATTCCGAGACTGATCGGGTCGTTCCGGGAGAAGGTTTATCCTTCGTTGACCGTGAGAGCTTATGATGGGCTAAGTTGGGACACCCCTGCAGGGTAATATCTTTCGAAAGTCGTGCCCGCGGTTATGAGGCAGATGGGAATTTGTTAATGTCCGGTTATAGATAACTTGTCACTTGACCCAATTAAAATACACCAAGTGCGTGTGTAGCCGTGATGGTCTCTTCTCGGCGGAGTCCGGGAAGTGAACACGGTCTGTGTTATGTATGACGTAAGTAGGTGTTCAGGACCTCTTCTTGGTCATTGCTAGATGACGTCCATTCCATTGCTTCTCTTCTCGCTCTCATTTGCGTAAGTTAGCCGCCATATATGCTTTTGCCGCTGCAGCTCCACCTCTTTGCACCTCCTTGTCCTATAAGCTTAAATAGTCTTGATCTCGCGGGTGTGAGATTGCTGAGTCCCCGTGACTCACAGATACTTCCAACACTAGTTGCAGGTGCCGACGATGCCAGTGCAGATGATGGCGTCGATCTCAAGTGGGAGTTCGACGAGGAACGTGGCCGTTATTATGTGTCTTTTCCTTATGATCAGTAGTGGAGCCCAGTTGGGACGATCAGGGATCTAGCATTTGGGGTTGTCTTATTTTCATCTGGATTTTGACCGTAGTCGGTCTATATGATTGTATTTTGAATGATGAATGATGATATTTATTATGTTTTGTGTGAAGTGGCGATTGTAAGCCAACTCTTTATCCCATTCTTGTTCATTACATGGGATTGTGTGAAGATGACCCTTCTTGCGACAAAACCACTATGCGGTTATGCCTCTAAGTCGTGCCTCGACACGTGGGAGATATAGCCGCATCGTGGGCGTTACAAGCACCACCGGCTCCGCCACTCCTCCCACCTCTCCTTCTGGGCGCCCTCTAGGTACATGCCCTTCTCCTGAGACCTCGGGATCCAGGTAATGAAGACGGAGATGGCGCCCCCTAGCTGGATGCGTGGGTAGAAGTAGTGGCGGAAGAGCGTCGTGCTAGGGAGCACTCCGGCGAAGCCCTCGCAGAGATGGGCGAAGAAGGCCATGCATGCCATGACATTCGACGTAAGATCCAGAATATGGAAGCCGTAGGTGTGCATGACCTCGTTGAACAAATCAGAGAAAGGGGGCAGAGCCCACAAGAAGTAGTCAACGAAGAAGGGGTACCGATTTGGGCCGGACTTGGCGAAATCGGCAGGGACGATGCGCGTGGCAGGGTGCCCGTCGTCTCCCTCCCCCACAGGGGCCTGAAGTAGTCCCTGAGATGGACCGCATCGACCGTTGAGGGGAAGTAGGCATGTTGCATCTGAAGCGCCGCCAACTAGCTCTCCGGCGCCTCCTTCTCCCCGGCATCCTTGGCCGCCTCCTTGCCTTTGCCTGTCTTGGGTGCCCTAGCGACTAAGAGGGGATGGAGGATTAAGGGAAATGAGGGCGCGGCGGCGGCGAGCAAAGGCAAGAGCTTGAGGAAGAAGAAGGGAGCGACGGTTCCGAGATTGGGAAAGGCACAGGGGGTAAATGAGCAGCGCGCCTGCGGTTTTCCCTTTTTATGGGGAAGGCGCGGGCCGCCTCTTTACCATTTACGACGACGTGACGCAAGCGGGCAGCAACCGCCCCACGCACGACCCCCACGTCACACACTCAACGCGGGTCGTGGGGAAGCGCAACTGGCGACGGAGTTACTGTGGTAAAACTCTGCCACGCATACCCGTGCACCGTTCTGGGTCTGGCCCAATAACGCCCCGCGCTTATATGTGGCCCAGTCTCGGGGGCTCCTGTCGGTGTAGAAAAGTAGGGGTACTTTTTATACCCCTTTACTTGTGCGCGGGCAGTCGCAGCCACACGCCCGCGGCCACGCTTGGCGGGGCAGAGGAAGCGAAGACACAAGACTACCAGAGTAGCACCAAGCCAAAGGCGCGAGGAGAAGAGGGACAAGGTGGGCTTTCCCTGGCAAGAGCCTTGCTGGGGCAGCTTACGTAGCCCCGGCAAGAGCCTTGCCGGGGCAACTTGCCCAACACCAGCAGAGCCACCACCCTTGAGCCTAAGAGTTCGGACACCGTTGAAAACATTGGAACCAAGGCTCGGGAGGCGCCTGCATGGTGGCATGCAGATCTTTGTGAAGATCAAGAACATACAAGACTAGATGAGAACCAGAAGATGGAAACCCCCGGCAAGATCCTTCCTGGGGACGCTCACAAGACCCCCGGCAAGGCCCTTGCCGGGGCCGCGGCAAGACACTTATCAGGGACATCTGCGGGGCCGTAGCCAGGCCCCCACCTGCCAAGGCTCCACCGCCATTCCAACACAGCAGTCATCCCGCCAACAAGGCAGGCACCTGCATGGCGACATGTAGCTTCTAGGCCAACTCAGCAAGCACCTGCGTGGTGGCATGCAGATCTTCGTGAAGACTCTGCCACCGCACCAACTCAGCAGCCAACCAGCCAGCGTGGCGCTGCACGCCTAGTCAGCTTGGACGCGCATCAGAGTGAGACGAGGTGGCGACGGATGAGACGAGCTTCCTTGATGTCCCCGATAAAGTGAGAGGGCACGTCGGCAGCGCATTAAATGTGTTTGTCCTACGGTGCCAGAGGATAGACTTGTATACAGTACAAACTTTCCACCTCCTGTGTGCCACTATGGCGACCCCTTTGGCTATAAAAGGAGGCCCGAGGCATACTGGAGAAGGATTCGGACTTTTTGGACCCTGGACGCTTTGTAGCTAGTTTAAGAACACCAGATAAACACAAACCGGCAAGAGTAGGGTATTACGCATCACTTGCGGCCCGAACCTGGATAAAGTCCCCCATGTTGATCTTCTAAACCCGCTCTTTCCATAGCCCCGCACCCGCTGACCGTAGAAGGGATTCCTTGTGATCCCATAGGTGTCGTTTCCACCGACACAAGGCGTTGTCAACTTAGTCAACAAATGATTCTGACATCGATAGCCATTGGATTTACATCCAACGGCCGGCATTCATCTTCAATCTCTCGTCTTCTTCCTCCAGCGCCACCGGGACCACCTGCTCCCGTCTCCGGCGGCTAGCAGCTCTGCTTAGCGCACTTCGCTGCAAAGCGCTACCCCATCGCCGGCCAAACCATCCCTCCACCCCACCACACCTCTTGTTATTCTCCGCCTACTTCAGAACCACGCCGCACCAGAACCCGTTAACCCTCGTACACCTCTCTGTCTGCGACTCCACTGCCGCGTCTTCCCATCACCGGCTCGTTGTCGTCCGGGGCCTCGCCATCGTCCACCGCCTTGGTGCGCTCAGCACGGCGTGGTCAACAAATGAGAGTCGTCGGAAGATGATTGTACGTGGAGAGGCTGACAGTGGGGACGCACCACAGACATGGACGCATGCATGCAACTGCATCCTTTTTACGCTGAAAAATAATGTTTTCTCCCCCTAACAGCTGGGACCCACCATCTACATCTTGGCACACAAGGAAGTGTGTCCTTATTATAGGCAAAAAATGATTCTTTCCCCTAACAGCTGGGACCCACCAGCTATATCTTCGCACGCAAGGAAGTGCGTCCTTATCCTCCCTGACAGCTGGGACACACTCGGTCGAAGCATATGTAGCGTTGTCTGTGTACATACCGGTCGATCGGTCTGTCCGCCATGATGAACCGTGGCCGAGTAAGGAGCAGTAGCAGTTCAAGCAGTCCAGTCAAACCGGTGTACACGTACATACAGCTAAATGCCAAAAAATAGGGCCAGATATGTACATACGGGCGGGGTCTCGAATGCGTACTCGCGCATACGTATGGCCAGGGTTCGTGTACATGGAGAGGCAACGGACGTCAGCAACGGCGTCCTGTTCATCGAAAGCCAACCGGCTGGGCCGGAACGGAGAAACTGCGTTGTGTTCATTGGGAGGCAACAAAATGCATCGTGTTCATCGGGAGGCAACGGTGTACGTCATGTTCATCGGGAGCCAATAGGCTTGGAAGGAACAGCCAAAACGAGGTCTGGCGTATAGCAGAATGGAGGAAACGGGCTTTTTTGTTCGACCGCATATGGTCGAAACGTGGTCCTATTCATCGGGAAGGGTCTGGCGTACCGCAAAACGGAGGAAACAGACTTGTGTTCGAGTGCCTATGGTCGAAACAGGGTCCTGTTTAGCAGGAGGGGTGGCGTACCGCAAAATGGAGGAAACAGACTTGTGTTGGAGCACCTACGGTCGAAACGGGGTCCTGTTCATCGGGAGGGGTGTGGCGTACCGCAAAACGGGACTCCACGAGCTACTGTTCATCCACCGTCTATTGCCTCGCTCCAGCCTCCACCTGCTACTGTTCATCCACCATCGACTTCCTCCAGCCTCCACCTGCTACTGTTCATCCATCGCCGACTTCCTCCAGCCTCCACCAGCTACTGTTCATCCACGGGGGCATGTTCATCCAGCCTCCACCGGCTACTGTTCAACCAACCCTCCATGGGGTCCTGTTCATCAACCCTCCACCGGCTACTATTCATGGAGCCTCCAAGGGGACCTGTTCATCCACCCTCCACCGGCCTCCTCGATTGGGGCCCCGTTCATCCAGCGGCAACGGCCTACTACTACCACGGAGTCCTGTTCATCGAACCCCCACCGGGACTGTTCATCCAACCCCCAACAACGGTCATTGTTCATCAAGAGGCAGCAGGTTCGACCGGCTTCAGTTAGCAGAAGTAGCGAAGGAATCCCTCGATCGGGTTCAGTTAACACCCAGGGATCGATCGATCGCTCGGGTTCAGTAACGCGTAGCCAGTGCAATCGCTCAGGTTCAGTAAGCGAACGCCTCGCTTGGGTTCAGTTAGAGCCCAATGCCTTGCACCCACACGCGTACGTGTACGAGAGAAACGCGCAATCCCTTCGTGCATCACTCGGCCCCGACCACCCACCGTAACCAGGAACTCCCCAATATTTTCCTCGCCCTCGCTTCTACCATGATTTTTTCCATCATGGACGGCCCACAGAATGTCATGCAGGTGTATCTCCGGCCCGCCTAGGACGAAAAGCTCATTTTCTGTCATGATTTTTTGTCATAGAAGTAGGAGCCCACCACATCTATGATGATACCGGGTTTTGTCACAATTATCATCATAGATGTGTCATAAGCATGACAGATAAAAATTCGTTCGAGCCAAAATGTCACGGGTGTGTCTTTTTTGTAGTGTATGCATCTAGTTCATCGTGATCAGAATTATATATATACTTTTTGTCCTCGTGAAGGAGAAAGTATCGCTCTAGCTTGGGGGATGCTTAAGTCATTGTTATATTCATGCCCCAATCATGAGCTCTCGAGAGAAATTATTATTTAGAATTTTTAGGCTTGGCTTTCTCGTAATGATCAATCCATGCTCGATACTTCTTGTACCGGTTCCTTTATGAAGAAGACTATTGAATTCCGGTGGGATCCTTTAGAAAGAATTAAACGCAACTCTGAAGATTGGGAACTCGAAGAAGGTAAAGAATGAGGTATTAAGCTTAAGTATGATTGTGTTAAATCTTTTATGAATATCGATGCCTTTCACAAGTTTAGCACTAAATATGGACTTGACTCTGAGATACTATTTTTGTGAATCATTTGCTGCTCATGTTGATCTCCCTAAGGAGAAGTGGTTTAAATATCATCCCCCTATTAAAGAAGAAATTAAACAACCGGTTAAAGCTAAAGATGAAACTATTATTTACAATCTTGATCCAATTTTTCCTACTACTTACATTGAAAAAATACCTTTCATTGTTAGGATAAAAGAACATGCTAAGGTATCAATCGTGGTTTGCAAAAGTAATATTAAAGCACCTAAACCCTCTGAGCAAATCAAGGTAGAACCTAGTGTTGCTATGGTTAAAGATGCCCTGGTAGAAAATATTGATGGGCATGTTATTTATTTCTGTGATGAAACTGCTAGAATTGCCAAACCCAATGAAAAAGATAAACATAGAGCTGTTGTTGGCATGACTTTTGTCTCAGTTAAAATAGGAGATCATTGTTTATCATGGTTTATGTGATGTGGGTGCTAGTTTGAGTGCTATTCCTTTTACTTTATACCAAGAAATTATGAATGACATAGCACCCGCCGAAATAGAAGACATAGATGTTACTATTAAACTTGCTAATGGAGACACCATCACACCACTTGGGATAGTTAGAGATGTTGAAGTCTTGTGTGGGAAAATAAAATACCCTACTGATTTCCTAGTTCTTGGTTCCCCACAAGTTGACTTTTGTCCCATTATCTTTGGCAGACCTTTCTTGAACACTGTTAATGCTAAAATATATTATGAGAGACAAACTGTCAGTATGAGCTTTGCTGATCAGTCTCATGATTTTAATTTCTCTAAGTTTAATAGACAATGTCATAATAAAGAATTACCCAGTAAGCAGTAGGAACTGCAAGAACTGAAATATTAAACTTTAGAACAGTATTTGCTAGACCATGAAAATGATATACACTTGCATGAAAGAAACGAAATAGATAAAATATTCTTTGAACAACAACCTATCCTTAAACACAATTTGCATATTGAAACTCTAGGAGGTCCTCCTCCACCTAAAGGAGATCATGTGCTTGAATTAAAACAATTGCCAGACACTTTGAAGTATGCTTATCTTGATGAGAAAAAGATATATCCTGTTATTATTAGTGCTAACCTTTTTGTAACGCCCATGATGCGGCTATATCTCCCACGTGTCGAGGCACGACTTAGAGGCATAACCGCATTGTAGGTATTGTCGCAAGAAGGGTCATCTTCACACAATCCCATGTAATGTACAAGAATGGGATAACGAGAGTTGGCTTACAATCGCCACTTCACACAATACATAAATTAATTCATACATCATCCAAAATCCACACATAGACCGACTACGGTCAAATCCAAATGAAAATAAGACAACCCCAAATGCTAGATTCCCGATCGTCCCAACTGGGCTCCACTACTGCTCATCAGGAAACGAAACATAGTAACGACCACGTTCCTCGTCGAACTCCCACTTGAGCTCGGTGGCGTCATCCGCACTGGTATCCTCGGCACCTGCAACTGTTTTGGTAGAATCTGTGAGTCACGAGGACTCAGCAATCTCACACCCGCGAGATCAAGACTATTTAAGCTTATAGGAAAGGATGGGGTAATGAGGTGGAGCTGCAACAAGCACTAAGCATATATGGTGGCTAACATACGCAAAAGGGAGCGAGAAGAGAAGCAACGCAACGGTCGCGAAGCTAGAAATGATCAAGAAGTGATCCTGAAACTACTTACGTTCATGCATAACTCAAACCGTGTTCACTTCCCGGACTCCGCCGAAAAGAGACCATCACGGCTACACACGCGGTTGATGTATTTTAATTAAGTCAAATGTCAAGTTCTCTACAACCGGACATTAACAAATTCCCATCTGCCTCATAACCGCGGGCATGGCTTTCGAAAGATAATACCCTGCAGGGGTGTCCCAACTTAGCCCATTATAAGCTCTCATGGTCAACGTACTATAAACCTTCTCCCGGGAAGGCCCGATCAGTCTCGGAATCCCAGTTTACGAGACATTTCGACAATGGTAAAACAAGACCAGCAAAGCCGCCCGATGTGCCGACAAATCCCGATAGGAGATGCACATATCTTGTTCTCAGGGCACAACGGATGAGACATCCTACGAGTAAAACCAGGCCTCAAGTTTCCTCGAGGTGGCCCCGCAGTCTACTCGGTTCGGACCAACACTCGAAGGAGCACTGGCCCAGGGGGGGTTAAAATAAAGATGACCCTCGGGCTCGCAAAAACCCAAGGAAAAAAGGCTTAGGTAGGCAAATGTAAAACCAAGGTTGGGCCTTTCATGAAGGAGTTTTATTCAAGGCGAACTGTCAAGGGGGTCCCATAAATCACCCAACCGCGTAAGGAACGCAAAATCAAGGAACATAACACCGGTATGACGGAAACTAGGGCGGTAAGAGTGGAACAAAACACCAGGCATAAGGCCCAGCCTTCCACCCTTTACCAAATATATAGATGCATTAATTAAATAAGAGATATTGTGATATGCCAAAATATCCATGTTCCAACATGGAACCCACTTCAACTTCACCTGCAACTAGCAACACTATAAGAAGGGCTGAGCGAAAGCGGTAACTTAGCCAAACAACGGTTTGCTAGGAAAGGATGGTTAGAGGCTGGACATGCCAATATGGGAGGCATGATATAGCAAGTGGTAGGTAGCGCAGCATAGCAAAAGAGCGAACAACTAGCAAAGCAAAGATAGAAGTGATTTCGAGGGTATGATCATCTTGCCCGCAAGGTTCTCAGAGTTGTCGAAAGCTTGATCCTCGTAAGCGTACTCAACAGGTTCCTCGTAAGCGTACTCGTCTCCTGGCTCTACCCACAGCAAGAACACAAGCAATGGAACCACAATCAATCACGGTGCAATGCACAAGCAACATGATGCAATACATGCATGATATGCGAGATGTGATATGCGATGCATATGCGTGCTCCGGAAGAAAAAGGATGAACAAGGCATCAACTTGGCAAACCAAGTATGCCACTGGAAAGATGAGATGATTTCGGTCGAAATCGATATAAAGATCACCGGAAACGGATGCACGGTTTGCAAATGGCAAGCAAAACAAGAACGACACAATTCTGCGATTAACAGCATGATAGCACTTAGAATACATCAAGTAACTATGCTACAGCACCCCAACATAGCAACAAATCATATGGCAGTGATCTAAAAGATATTCTTGACAAAAGATGAACACTGAGCTACGGCTGGATCACACAATAACAGGTTCAAACAAGCATGGCAAAAGTGCAAAAGATATCAGCTTCACAGACTTGGTGAAAATACTGAACATGGCTGAAACAGCATCAGGTGACAATGTTCAGAGCAAGCCAAACACATGCTACAGGAACTTAACATAGCAAAATAAGGCATGGCATGAATCTACTAAATGCATAGAACAAAAGTCCCTTAATGATCATGAGCCCAAAAGGCACAGAAGATATGATGGCACCCATGTAAACATAGCCAGTTTCGTTAACAGGTTTCAGACTTAGCAGAAAACAGAGCATGGCATTAACAGATATATGAAGGCATATTTGTGAGCTCGATTCACTCATCAAAAATAAATGCATGACAAAACAAGCATACCTACAGCAAGATGGCATGTTCATGAAGCTAACCATGGCAAGAGCAAGTTCATATCATGTATGGATCAACTACAACACCCTTGGCAAAATTGAATATCATGTTAACATTCTGCCAGGAACATTTTATAGCAAAAGTAGAGCAAGATTGCGACATGCTAGGGCACTCCATAATTGCAAACAGGGGCATGGATGGATAGAACACAACTATATCTACAAAAAATCCTTACTGAACATACCCAAAAGAAACATGGATCTCACTGTAGACACATGGATACATGGCATAAAAATAACAGCAGCAAAGACAGCAAAATCCTAAGTCTCTGAAAACAGAAACATCACGAATCCTAGTTTGCATGCTTGTGCTAGTCACCACATAGATCACAAAAATACATGGCATACACCTCTGTAAAGATGGCATGGCATAGATCAAAACACCTCTAGAGCTCATGCCCATAAGATGCACACATCAAATGCAACAAAAATAACAAAACATCAAGTTCTGATAAATAACAGTAGTAAACATCATTTGGGCATCAAGATGAACTCAAACAAGCATGGCACAATGGAACAAAATGAAGAGCATCTCGTGATGAACATTTCAATATATCATGCACGCAAAACGGTATGCCATGATGAACAGAGCAACAAAATGTGATATATTCCGGACTTGGAGGATTTCGGGGTCAACCTTATTTGGATCTGGATCTGGGGCAGGCACGGATGTCGAGGTTCACCGGAGTAGGAGGACGGGGCGGCCGGAGCTCGGAGCCGGACCTCGCCGGAGGAGGCGCTGGCGACAAGGAGGCGCGGGGAGGCGCGGGACGGTGGCGGGGACGGGCGCCGGCGCGAGAGGAGGCGCGGGCGGCGGCGGTCGGCGGAGGCGGCGGCGGTCGGCGTCGATGCGGGGCCGGAGCGAGGCAGCGATGGGCGACGGGGTCCGCGGGAGGAGACGGAGGCGCGCGCGGGCGGCGAGGCGCGGGCGCGGGGCGGCGGGAGGCGACGATACGGGCCCGCGGGCCGGCGGCGGCGGTGCGGCGGCGTGCCATGTGGCGCGGTGGGATTGGTGCGGGCGTGGCGGCGGGTTCGTCCGGCGCGGGACGGACGCGTCCGGCGGCGGAGAGGGGAAGGGGTTAGGGTTGATCTGCGCGAAAATTCCGGGAGGATCACTTATTTATAGGTAGAGGGAGCTAGGAGACTCCAAATGGAGTGCGGTTTTCGCCCACACGATCGTGATCGAAAGACCGAGAGCATGGAGGGGGCTTAGATGGGTTATTGGGCTGTTTGGAGGGGTGTTTGGCTGCAACACACAAAAGGCCTTTGCGGTTACCCGGTTAACCGTTGGAGCGTCAAACGACCTCCAAATGGAACGAAACTTGACAGGTGGTCTACCGGTGGTGTACCAAGGCCACTTCTGAAACCTCGGTCCATTCCGAGAACGTTTAACAGCCTCTCACAAAAAGAGACAAGAGGGGGGTGCGTCGGTGCGTGTGGGAGTGCCGGATTGCAAAACGGACAACGGGGAAAATGCTTGGATGCATGAGACGAACACGTATGCAAATGAGATGCACATAATGACATGATATGAGATGCATGACATGAACAAGATGCAAAAGGAAAGACAAAACCTGACCACGAAGGGAATATCATAACACATAGCCGAAAATGGCAAGAGTTAGAGATACAAATTGTTGGAAATATGCCCTAGAGGCAATAATAAATGGTTATTATTATATTTCTTTGTTCATGGTAATTGTCTATTATTCATGCTATAATTGTATTGTCCGGAAATCGTAATACATGTGTGAATACATAGACCACAACCTGTCCCTAGTAAGCCTCTAGTTGACTAGCTCGTTGATCAACAGATAGTCATGGTTTCCTGACTATGGACATTGGATGTCATTGATAACGGGATCACATCATTAGGAGAATGATGTGATGGACAAGACCCAATCCTAAGCATAGCATAAAAGATCGTGTAGTTTCGTTTGCTATAGCTTTTCCAATGTCAAGTATCTTTTCCTTAGACAATGAGATCGTGCAACTCCCGGATACCGTAGGAGTGCTTTGGGTGTGCCAAACGTCACAACGTAACTGGGTGACTATAAAGGTGCACTACGGGTATCTCCGAAAGTGTCTGTTGGGTTGGCACGGATCGAGACTGGGATTTGTCACTCCGTGTGACGGAGAGGTATCTCTGGGCCCACTCGGTAATGCATCATCATAATGAGCTCAATGTGACTAAGGCGTTAGTCACGGGATCATGCATTGCGGTACGAGTAAAGAGACTTGCCGGTAACGAGATTGAACAAGGTATTGGGATACCGACGATCTAATCTCGGGCAAGTAACATACCGATTGACAAAGGGAATTGCATACGGATTGATTGAATCCTCGACACCGTGGTTCATCCGATGAGATCATCGTGGAACATGTGGGAGCCAACATGGGTATCCAGATCCCGCTGTTGGTTATTGACCGGAGAGGCGTCTCGGTCATGTCTGCATGTCTCCCGAACCCGTAGGGTCTACACACTTAAGGTCCGGTGACGCTAGGGTTGTAGAGATATATGTATGCGGAAACCCGAAAGTTGTTCGGAGTCCCGGATGAGATCCCGGACGTCACGAGAGGTTCCGAAATGGTCCAGAGGTGAAGAATTATATATAGGAAGTCCAGTTTCGGCCACCGGGAAAGTTTCGGGGGTTACCGGTATTGTACCGGGACCACCGGAAGGGTCCCGGGGGTCCACCGGGTGGGGCCACCTATCCCGGAGGGCCCCGTGGGCTGAAAGTGGAAGGGAACCAGCCCTTAGTGGGCTGGGGCGCCCCCCTTGGGCCTCCCCCCATGCGCCTAGGGTTGGGAACCCTAGGGGGGAGCTTCCCCCTTGCCTTGGGGGGCAAGGCACCCCTTCCCCCCCACTTGGCCGCCGCCCCCCTTGGAGATCTGATCTCCCAAGGGCTGGCGCCCCCCCAGGGTTCCTATAAATAGTGGGGGGGAGGGAGGGCAGCAACCTACAGCCTTGGGTGCCTCCCTCCTCCCCTGCAACACCTCTCTCTCTCTCGGAGAAGCTCGGCGAAGCCCTGCCGGAGACCCGCTACATCCACCACCACGCCGTCATGCTGCTGGATTTCCATCAACCTCTCCTCCCCCTTGCTGGATCAAGAAGGAGGAGACGTCGCTGCACCGTACGTGTGTTGAACGCGGAGGTGCCGTCCATTCGGCACTTGGTCATCGGTGATTTGGATCACGGCGAGTACGACTCCGTCATCCACGTTCATTGGAACGCTTCCGCTCACGATCTACAAGGGTATGTAGATGCACTCCCTTCCCCTCGTTGCTAGTACACTCCATAGATGCATCTTGGTGAGCGTAGGAAAATATTAAATTATGCTACGATTCCCAACAGTGGCATCATGAGCCAGGTCTATGCGTAGTTACTATGCACGAGTAGAACACAAAGCAGTTGTGGGCATTGAGTTTGCCAATTCTTCTTGCCGCTACTAGTCTTTTCTTGTTTCGGCGGCATTGTAGGATGAAGCGGCCCGGACCGACCTTACACGTACACTTACGTGAGACAGGTTCCACCGACTGACATGCACAAGTTGCATAAGGTGGCTAGCGGGTGTCTGTCTCTCCTACTTTAGTCGGAACGGATTCGATGAAAAGGGTCCTTATGAAGGGTAAATAGAAATTGGCAAATCACGTTGTGGTCATACGTAGGTAAGAAACGTTCTTGCTAGAAACCTAAAAACCACGTAAAAACTTGCAACAACAATTAGAGGACGTCTAACTTGTTTTTGCAGCAAGTGCTATGTGATGTGATATGGCCAGAAGATGTGATGAATGATATATGTGATGTATGAGATTGATCATATTCTTGTAATAGGAATCACGACCTACATGTCGATGAGTACGACAACCGGCAGGAGCCATAGGAGTTGTCTTTATTATTTTGTATGACCTGCGTGTCATTGAATAACGCCATGTAAATTACTTTACTTCGTTGCTAAACGCGTTAGCCATAGAAGTAGAAGTAATCGTTGGCGTGACGACTTCATGAAGACACAATGATGGAGATCATGATGATGGAGATCATGGTGTCATGCCGGTGACGAAGATGATCATGGTGCCCCGAAGATGGAGATCAAAGGAGCATAATGATATTGGCCATATCATGTCACTATTTGATTGCATGTGATGTTTATCATGTTTTTGCATCTTATTTGCTTAGAACGACGGTAGTAAGTAAGATGATCCCTTATAATAATTTCAAGAAAGTGTTCACCCTAACTGTGCACCATTGCGAAGGTTCCTTGTTTCGAAGCACCACGTGATGATCGGGTGTGATAGATTCTAACGTTCGAATACAACGGGTGTTGACGAGCCTAGCATGTACAGACATGGCCTCAGAACACACGCAATACACTTAGGTTGACTTGACGAGCCTAGCATGTACAGACATGGCCTTGGAACATGGAGGACCGAAAGGTCGAGCATGACTCATATAGAAGATACGATCAACATGGAGATGTTCACCGATCTTGACTAGTCCGTCTCACGTGATGATCGGACACGGCCTAGTTAAACTCGGATCATGTTTCACTTAGATGACTAGAGGGATGTCTATCTGAGTGGGAGTTCATAATCAGATGAACTTCATTATCATGAACATAGTCAAATAGGTATTTGCAAATTATGTCATAGCTTGCGCTTTAGTTCTACTGGTTAAGATATGTTCCTAGAGAAAATTTAGTTGAAAGTTGGTAGTAGCAATTATGCGGACTGGGTCCGTAAACTGAGGATTGTCCTCATTGCTGCACAGAAGGCTTATGTCCTTAATGCACCGCTCGGTGTGCTGAACCTCAGCGTCGTCTGTAGATGTTACGAAACATCTGACATACACGTTTTGATGACTACGTGATAGTTCAGTGCGGTTTAGAATTGTGGCACCAAAGACGTTTTTGAAACGTCGCAGAACATGTGAGATGTTCCGAAGACTGAAATTGGGATTTCAGACTAGTGCCCACGTCAAGAGGTATGAGACCTCTGACAAGTTTCTTAAGCCTGCAAACTAAGGGAGAAAAGCTCAATCGTTGAGCGTGTGCTCAGATTGTCTGAGTGCCACAATCGCTTGAATCGAGTGGGAGTTAATCTCCCAGATGAGATAGTGATAGTTCTCCATAGTCACTGCCACCAAGCTAGTAGAGCTTCGTGATGAACTATAACATATCAAGGATAATTATGATGATCCTTGAGCTATTCGCGATGTTTGACACCGCGAGAGTAGAAATCAAGAAGGAGCATCAATTGTTGATGGTTAGTAAAACCACTAGTTTAAGAAGGGCAAGGGCAAAAGGGATACTTCATGAAATAGCAAGTCGTTTGCTGCTCTAGTGAAGAATCCCAAGGTTGAACCCAAACCCGAGACTAAGTGCTTCTGTAATGAGAGGAACGGTCACTGAAGCAGTACTACCCTAGATACTTGGTAGATGAGAAGGCAGGCAAGGTCGACAGAAGTATATTGGATATACGTTATATGAATGTGTACTTTACTAGTACTCCTAGCAGCACCAGGGTATCAGATACTGGTTCGGTTGCTAAGTGTTAGTAACTCGAAATAAAAGCTGCGGAATAAATGGAGACTAGCTAAAGGTGAGATGACGATATGTGTTGGAAGTGTTTCCAAGGTTGATGTGATCAAGCATCGCATGCTCCCTCTACCATCGAGATTTGGTGTTTGCGTTGAACATGATTGGATTATGTTTACCGCAAAACTGTTATTCATTTAAGGAGAATAATGGTTACTCTGTTTATTTGAATAATACCTTCAATGGTCTTGCACCTAAAATGAATCTCGATCGTAGTGATACACATGTTCATGCCAAAAAGATATAAGATAGTAATGATGGTACCACATACTTGTGGCACTGCCACTTGAGTCATATTGGTGTAGAACGCATGAAGAAGCTCCATGTAGGTGGATCTTTGGACTCACTCATTTTTGAAAAGATTGAGACATGCGAACCATGTCTATTGGTATATATGCATGAAGAAACTCCATACAGATGGATCGTTTGGACTCACTTGATTATGAATCACTTGAGACATGCAAATCATACCACATGGGCAAAATGACTGAAAGTCCTCGTTTTCAGTGAGATGGAACAAGAGAGCAACTTATTGGAAGTAATACATTTTGATGTACGCAGTCCAATGAGTGCTGAGGCATGCAGTGGATATCGTTATGTTCTTACTTCATAGATGATTTGAGTAGATGCTGAGTGTATTTACTTGATGAAACACTAGTCTGAATTATTGAAAGGTTCAAGTAATTTCAGAGTGAAGTTGAAGATCGTCGTGACAAGAGGATAAAATGTCTCTGATATGATCATAGAGATGAGTATCTGAGATACGAGTTGGGCACACAATTGAGACATTGTGGAAAGTGTTTCACAATTAATATCGCCTGGAACACCATAGTGTGATGGTGTGTCCGAACATCATAATTGCACCCTATTGGATATGGTGCATACCATGATGTTTCTTATCAAATTACCACTATCATTTATGGGTTAGGCATTAGATACAACCGCATTCACTTTAAAAGGGGCACCACGCAATTCCGTTGAGACGACACCGTTTATAGAAACCTAAGTTGTCGTTTCTTAAAAGTTTGGGGCTGCGATGCTTATGTGAAAAAGTTTCAGGCTGATAAGCTCGAACCCAAAGCGGATAAATGCATCTTCATAGAATACCCAAAAACAGTTGGGTATACCTCCTATTTCAGATCTGGAAGCAAAAGTAATTGCTTCTAGAAACGAGTCCTTTCTCGAGGAAAAGTTTCTCTCGAAAGAATTGAGTGGGAGGATGGTGGAGACTTGATAAGGTTATTGAACCGTCGCTTCAACTAGTATGTAGCAGGGCACAGGAAGTTGTTCCTGTGGCACCTAGACCAATTGAAGTGGAAGCTTATGATGGTGATCATGAAACTTCGGATCAAGGCACTACCAAACCTCGTAGGACGACGAGGATGCGCACTACTTCAGAGTAATGCGTGATCCTGCCTTGGAAGTCATGTTGCTAGACAACTATGAACCTACAAGCTATGGAGAAGCGATGGTGGGCCCATATTCCGACGAATGGCTCGAGGCCATGAAATCCGAGATAGAATCCATGTATCAGAACAAAGCATAGACTTTGGTGAACTTGCCCGATGATCGGCAAGCCATTGAGATAAATGGATCTTTAAGAAGAAGACGGACATGGACGGTAATGTTACCGTTTATGAAGCTCGACTTGTGGCAAAGAGTATTTTCACAAGTTCAAGGAGTTGACTACAATGAGTTTTTTCTCATCCGTAGCGATGCTTAGGTCCGTCGGAATCATGTTAGCATTAGCTACATTTATGAAATCTGGCAGATGGATGTCAAAGCAAGTTTCCTTACCAGTTTTTCGTGAGGAAAGGTTGTATGTGATACAATCAGAAAGGTTTTGTCGATCCTAAGGATGCTAAAAGGTATGCTAGCTCCAGTGATCCTTCCATGGATTAGAGCAAGCATCTCGGAGTCAGAATATAAGCTTTGATGGGGTGATCAAAGTTTTTGGGTTTATACAAAGTTTGTTAGAAACTTGTATTTACAATAAAGTGAGTGGGAGCGCTACAACATTTCTGATAAGTATATGTGAATGACATATTGTTGATCCGAAATGATGTAAAATTTCTGGAAAGCATAAAGGGTTGTTTGAAAGGAGTTTTTCAAAGGAAGACCTGGATAAAGCTACTTACATATTGGGCATCAAGATCCATAGAGATAGATCAAGACGCCTGATGATACCTTCAAAAGACAGCACACCTTGACATGATTTTGAAAGAGTACAAAATAGATCAGCAAAGAAGGAGTTCTTGGCTGTGTTACAAGGTGTGAGTATTGAGTGAGACTCAAGACCTGACCACAGCGGAAGATAGAGAAAGGACGAAGGTCGTCCCCTATGCTTTAGACATAGGCTCTATAGTATGCTATGCTGTGTACCGCACATGTAGTGTGCCTTGCCATGAGTAGGTCAAGAGGGTACAATGGTGATCCGGGAAAGGATCTCATGACAGCGGTCGAACTTATCCTTAGTACCTAGTGGATTAAGGAATTTTCTCGATTATGGAGGTGGAAAGGAGTTCGTCGTAAAGGGTTACGTCGATGCGAACTTTGACACTAATCCGGATGACTCTGAGTAGTAAACCGGATTCGTATAGTAGAGCAATTATTTGAAATGGCTCCAAATAGCGCGTGGTAGCATCCACAAGATGACATAGATATTCGTAAAGTACACGGTTCTGAAAGGTTCAAACCCGTTGACTAATAACCTCTCTCACAAGCATAACATGACCAAACCAGAACACATTGAGTGATAATCACATAGTGATGTGAACTAGATTGATGACTCTAGTAAACTCTTTAGATGTTGGTCACATGGTGATGTGACCAGTGAGTGTTAATCACATGGTGATGTGAACTAGATTATTGACTCTAGTGCAAGTGGGAGACTGTTGGAAATATGCCCTAGAGGCAATAATAAATGGTTATTATTATATTTCTTTGTTCATGGTAATTGTCTATTATTCATGCTATAATTGTATTGTCCGGAAATCGTAATACATGTGTGAATACATAGACCACAACCTGTCCCTAGTAAGCCTCTAGTTGACTAGCTCGTTGATCAACAGATAGTCATGGTTTCCTGACTATGGACATTGGATGTCATTGATAACGGGATCACATCATTAGGAGAATGATGTGATGGACAAGACCCAATCCTAAGCATAGCATAAAAGATCGTGTAGTTTCGTTTGCTAGAGCTTTTCCAATGTCAAGTATCTTTTCCTTAGACCATGAGATCGTGCAACTCCCGGATACCATAGGAGTGCTTTGGGTGTGCCAAACGTCACAACGTAACTGGGTGACTATAAAGGTGCACTACGGGTATCTCCGAAAGTGTCTGTTGGGTTGGCACGGATCGAGACTGGGATTTGTCACTCCGTGTGACGGAGAGGTATCTCTGGGCCCACTCGGTAATGCATCATCATACTGAGCTCAATGTGACTAAGGCGTTAGTCACGGGATCATGCATTGCGGTACGAGTAAAGAGACTTGCCGGTAACGAGATTGAACAAGGTATTGGGATACCGACGATCGAATCTCGGGCAAGTAACATACCGATTGACAAAGGGAATTTCATACGGATTGATTGAATCCTCGACACCGTGGTTCATCCGATGAGATCATCATGGAACATGTGGGAGTCAACATGGGTATCCAGATCCCGCTGTTGGTTATTGACCGGAGAGGCGTCTCGGTCATGTCTGCATGTCTCCCGAACCCGTAGGGTCTACACACTTAAGGTCCGGTGACGCTAGGGTTGTAGAGATATATGTATGCGGAAACCCGAAAGTTGTTCGGAGTCCCGGATGAGATCCCGGACGTCACGAGAGGTTCCGAAATGGTCCAGAGGTGAAGAATTATATATAGGAAGTCCAGTTTCGGCCACCGGGAAAGTTTCGGGGGTTACCGGTATTGTACCGGGACCACCGGAAGGGTCCCGGGGGTCCACCGGGTGGGGCCACCTATCCCGGAGGGCCCCGTGAGCTGAAAGTGGAAGGGAACCAGCCCTTAGTGGGCTGGGGCGCCCCCCTTGGGCCTCCCCCCATGCGCCTAGGGTTGGGAACCCTAGGGGGGAGCTTCCCCCTTGCCTTGGGGGGCAAGGCACCCCTTCCCCCCCACTTGGCCGCCGCCCCCCTTGGAGATCTGATCTCCCAAGGGCTGGCGCCCCCCCAGGGGTCCTATAAATAGTGGGGGGGAGGGAGGGCAGCAACCTACAGCCTTGGGCGCCTCCCTCCTCCCCTGCAACACCTCTCTCTCTCTCGCAGAAGCTCGGCGAAGCCCTGCCGGAGACCCGCTACATCCACCACCACGCCGTCGTGCTGCTGGATCTCCATCAACCTCTCCTCCCCCCTTGCTGGATCAAGAAGGAGGAGACGTCGCTGCACCGTACGTGTGTTGAACGCAGAGGTGCCGTCCGTTCGGCACTCGGTCATCGGTGATTTGGATCACGGCGAGTACGACTCCGTCATCCACGTTCATTGGAACGCTTCCGCTCGCGATCTACAAGGGTATGTAGATGCACTCCCTTCCCCTCGTTGCTAGTACACTCCATAGATGCATCTTGGTGAGCGTAGGAATATTTTAAATTATGCTACGATTCCCAACGCAAATATGGAAAGTTACATCCGGGGTGCTACAACACTCCACCACTACGAGAGGATCTCGTCCCGAGATCTAGGACTGAAAGAACTCCGGATATTCGGAACGGAGGTGGTCCTTGCGCTCCCAGGTGGCTTCTCGGTCGGAATGGTGTGACCACTTCACCTTCAGGAATTTGATTGACTTGTTGCGAGTCTTGCGCGCAGTTTCTTCAAGAATAGCAACGGGGTGCTCATGATAAGACAGATCTTCTTGGAGGTCAATCTCTTCGAAGTTTATGGTGCGGTCAGGAGTCTTGAAGCACTTGCGAAGCTGTGACACGTGGAACACATCATGCACATTCGTGAAGTTGGAGGGAAGCTCAAGTTGATAGGAGAGGTCGCTTCTTTTGCCAATGATCTTGAAAGGACCCACGTATCTAGGGGCAAGCTTCCCTTTGATACCGAAGCAACGAGTGCCTTTCATTGGAGAGACGCGGAGGTAGACATGGTCTCCGATCTCGAAAGCCAAGTCACGGTGCTTGCTATCATAGTAACTCTTCTAGCGTGATTGCGCGGCTTTGAGATTTTCACGGATGACTTTACACATTTCTTCAGCCTCTGTGATTAAGTCATTGCCAAGAAGTTGGCATTCACCAGTCTCTGACCAATTGAGAGGAGTACGGCACTTTCTGCCATATAGAATCTCGAATGGGGCCTTGCCCGAACTCGCTTGGAAGCTGTTGTTGTAGGAGAACTCGGCATATGGAAGACAATCTTCCCACTTCATGCCAAAGGAAATGATACAAGCCCTGAGCATATCTTCAAGGATTTGATTTACTCGCTCAACTTGGCCACTAGTTTGAGGATGGAAAGCTGTGCTGAAGCGAATGTTGGTGCCCATGGCCTTCTGGAAGGAGTCCCAGAACTTAGAAGTGAAGATGCTTCCACGATCTCAAGATATCAATTGTGGAATGCCGTGCAAGGAGACAATCCTGGAGGTGTATAGCTCTGCCAACTGAGCTGCTGTGATAGATTCTTTGATTGGAAGGAAATGAGCCACTTTAGTAAGCTTGTCGATGACAACGAAGATAGCATCATTTCCGCGCTTGGACTTAGGAAATCCAGTCATGAAGTCCATTTCGATATGATCAAACTTCCATTCTGGAATAGCAAGAGGTTGGAGGAGACCAGCTGGTCGTTGGTGTTCTACTTTCACCCTTCGACAGACATCACATTCGTTCACGAATTGAGCGATTTCTCGCTTCATTCGAGTCCACCAATACGACTGCTTGAGGTCATGGTACATCTTCGTACTTCCAGGATGAATGGAAAGAAGAGAATTGTGCGCCTCGTTCATAATGAATTTCCTTAGATCACCTTTAGGAACCACAATCCGGTCCTCGAAGAATAAAGTGTCTCGGTCATCAATGCGATAGCACTTGTATTTGGAAATGCCCTTGTCGATACCACGTTTCACCTTCTTCACCATGGTATCTAGGAGTTTTGCCTCATGAATTTGATCTTCCAAAGTAGGAGAGACTAGGTGGTTGGCAAGAAAGCCCTGAGGAACAACTTGGAGATTCAGCTTGCGGAAAGCTTCACAAAGGTCCAGTTGAAATGGCTTGAGAATTAAGCTGTTGCAATAAGCCTTCCTGCTCAAAGCATCTGCAATGAAATTGGCCTTGCCTGGAGTATATTCAATACTCGGATTGTACTCTTGAATCATCTCGACCCATCGAGTTTTCCTGAGGTTGAGGTTGGGCTGAGTGAAGATGTACTTAAGACTCTTGTGATCGGTGAATATGTCCACTTTCCTTCCCAACAAGAGATGTCTCCATGTTATTAATGCATGAACAACTGCCGCCAACTCAAGATCGTGAGTTGGGTAGTTCTTTTCGTTGGGCTTCAACTGACGAGAGGTATAGGCCACAACTTTCTTCTCTTGCATTAACACAGCACCGAGACCTTGAAGAGAAGCATCACAGAAAACTTCGAATGGCTTGGATTCGTCAGGAGGAGTTAAGACAGGAGCTGTGACGAGTTTCTCTTTGAGAGTGTTGAAAGCAACATCACACTCAGGAGTCCAGACATACTTCACATGCTTCTGGAGGAGGTTGGAAAGAGGCTTTGCAATCTTAGAGAAATTCTCAACGAATCTTCGGTAATAGCTTGCAAGCGCAAGAAAACTGCGAAGCTGCTTGACATTCTGAGGAGGTTCCCAATTCACAATTGCGGACACCTTCTCGGGATTAACAGCGATGCCCTTGGCAGAGATGATATGACCAAGGTAAAGAACTTCATCAAGCCAAAACTCACATTTTGAAAACTTCGCATAGAATTGATACTCGCTGAGCTTGTCGAGCACCAATCGCAAATGTTTGGCATGATCCTTCTTATTCTTGGAGAAGACCAAGATATCATCGAGATACACCAGGTCGAATTCATTGGTATAGGGGTTGAAAATGAAATTCATCATTCGAGAGAATGTTGGAGGAGCATTGACAAGGTCGAAAGACATGACAGTATATTCATAAGAACGAAAACTTGTTCTGAATGCCGTCTTGGGAATATCTTCTTCACGAATGCAAATCTGATGATAACCCATACGGAGGTCAAGCTTGGAGAATACTTTAGCACCTTTAAGTTGCTCGAATAGCTCATTGATGTTGGGAAGTGGATACTTGTTCTTAATTGTCTTCTTGTTCAATGGACGGTAGTTGACACAAAGTCGGTCCGTGCCATCCTTATTCTGGACAAAAAGAACACCACAACCCCATGGAGATGAACTCGGTCTGATCAAACCCAGACGCTCTTGTTCATCGAGCTGTTTCTTCAATTCTTTCAGCTCCATGGGTCCAAGCTTGTAAGGACGCTTGCAAACGGGTTCCGTGCCAGGCTCTAGATCGATAACGAACTCAACTGGCCGGTGAGGAGGCATACCCGGAAGCTCTTCTAGAAAGACATCTTGGTACTCAAAAATGACTGGAATTTGAGAAATAGCATCCAACTCGCCCTTCTCATTGAGAGAAAACAACCGAATGGTTTCATCACGAGCGGCATAGATGATAACATCCTCAGAAGAGTGTGTCAATTGAATTTCCCAGGCAGCACAATCAAGCTGAGCTTTGTGCTTAGAAAGCCAGTCCATCCCGAGAATTAGATCAATATCTGAGTCACAAAGAACAATTGGTTTAGCCAGAAATTTATAGTTGCCCAAGTTGATAGAGACATCGGGAGCAACCAAACTAGAAGTCATAAGTTTTCCCGGAGAAACAACTTGCATAATTTTGGATAAAATCTCTGTGTCAACATTGTGCTTCGATGCAAATGGGTATGACATGAAAGAATGCGATGCACCAGTATCAGATAAAACTTTTGCAGGAATATCATTAACTAAGAGATTACCCATTATCACATCAGTAGATTCCTCCGGTTGAGCTGCATTCATCATGTTCACCTTTGCAGACTTGGGATTATGCTTGACCACTGCATTGCTGGAAGATCTCACGGGAGGAGGAGGCAGAAGGTGCCTTTGGTTGAAGCACTTGTTAGCATAGTGACCTTTCTGCTGACACTTGTTGCAAGTCACCTCTGAGAGTGGACGATGATAAGGAGCATTCGACTTTGGAGCTTGATTCTGAGACTTGTTCTCATAGCCAGGGTTGGGTGGGTGGGAAGATCCATGGCCACCTTTGTTCTTTTGCTGGAAAGGCTGACGAAATGGAGGAGGAGGAGGCAACCAGAACTTCGGTTGCTTAGCAGCCACTAGTGAGGAAGAAGAAGACTGAACTGCGTCCCTGACTCTCTTCTTAGAAGCCTCACACTTGAGCTGATCAGCCTCTTGTTTCAGTGCCATATTGTAGAAATCATCATACTTGGTCGGCTCAAAAAGCACGAGAGGTAATTGCATATCTTCTCTGAGGCCACCTCTGAATTGATAGATCATACTCTTTTCATCAGGAATGTCTTGCTTAGTGAAGCGAGCGAGTTTCTGAAACTGGGTATTGTATTGATACACGGACATGCTGCCTTGCTTGAGATTGCGGAACTCCTCACGCTTGCTCTCAACAACACTTTGTGGAATGTGGTGAGCTTTGAAGTCTCGACGGAAATCATCCCAGGTAATCACACGACCTCCTCTGGAATCTTTGTATTGTTGATACCACTCGGCAGCTTGATCCTTGAGTTGAAAAGAAGCGAACTTGACAAAGTCCTCAGGCCTGACATTGCTACATTCAAAATGCTTGTTGATGTCCACGAGCCAATCATCGGCGTCTGTGGCCTTGGCACAGTAGCTGAAAGACTTCGGCTGATTTGCGAGGAACTGGTTGAGGGTAGCAAAGTGTGGCTGATTGTTGCCTTGGCCTTGATTTCCTTGGTTGCCTTGCCCTTGGGTGCGTTCTTGCAAGAGTTGCAAAATCATCTGAGCATTGGCGTCGGTGGCTGCCATGATAGCTTGCCATGCCTCCGGAGGCGGAGGTGGTGGCGGAGGGTTCGCCTGACTCCCCTCATTGTGTTTCGGATTCTGACGCGTTGGCGGAGCCATCCTGAATGTTCTCGTCACAAAACCATCAGAACGATTCCAAGATACCCGCGTGATCCTAATTTTTTTTTGTGAAATTTGAGGAGAGAAGAGTCAAAACTTCTACGTCAGGAGGCCTCACCAGAGCGACGAAGGGACTGAGGAGTAAAAAGAATCCTACTCTCCGATATATATAATCCTAAGACTCAAAACATTTTTGTTCTAGACTCAACAACGCCAGCGATTCGATCAAGAAGGGGGCTCCTAAGTCGGGGATGGCTCTGATTACCAACTTGTAACGCCCACGATGCGGCTATATCTCCCACGTGTCGAGGCATGACTTAGAGGCATAACCGCATTGTAGGTATTGTCGCAAGAAGGGTCATCTTCACACAATCCCATGTAATGAACAAGAATGGGATAACGAGAGTTGGCTTACAATCGCCACTTCACACAATACATAAATTAATTCATACATCATCCAAAATCCACACATAGACCGACTACGGTCAAATCCAAATGAAAATAAGACAACCCCAAATGCTAGATTCCCGATCGTCCCAACTGGGCTCCACTACTGATCATCAGGAAACGAAACATAGTAACGACCACGTTCCTCGTCGAACTCCCACTTGAGCTTGGTTGCGTCATCCGCACTGGTATCCTAGGCACCTGCAACTGTTTTGGTAGAATCTGTGAGTCACGAGGACTCAGCAATCTCACACCCGCGAGATCAAGACTATTTAAGCTTATAGGAAAGGATGGGGTAATGAGGTGGAGCTGCAGCAAGCACTAAGCATATAAGGTGGCTAACATACGCAAAAGAGAGCGAGAAGAGAAGCAACGCAATGGTCGCGAAGCTAGAAATGATCAAGAAGTGATCCTGAAACTACTTACGTTCATGCATAACTCAAACCGTGTTCACTTCCCGGACTCCACCGAAAAGAGACCATCACGGCTACACACGCGGTTGATGTATTTTAATTAAGTCAAATGTCAAGTTCTCTACAACCGGACATTAACAAATTCCCATCTGCCTCATAACCGCGGGCACGACTATCGAAAGATAATACCCTGCAGGGGTGTCCCAACTTAGCGCATTATAAGCTCTCACGGTCAACGTAGGATAAACCTTCTCCCGGGAAGGCCCGATCAGTCTCCTAATCCCGGTTTACAAGACATTTCGACAATGGTAAAACAAGACCAGCAAAGCCGCCCGATGTGCCAACAAATCCCGATAGGAGCTGCACATATCTCGTTCTCAGGGCACAACGGATGAGACATCCTACGAGTAAAACCAGGCCTCAAGTTTCCCCGAGGTGGCCCCGCAGTCTACTCGGTTCGGACCAACACTCGAAGGAGCACTGGCCCGGGGGGGGGGTTAAAATAAAGATGACCCTCGGGCTCGCGAAAACCCAAGGGAAAAAGGCTTAGGTAGGCAAATGTAAAACCAAGGTTGGGCCTTGCTAAAGGAGTTTTATTCAAGGCGAACTGCCAAGGGGGTCCCATAAATCACCCAACCACGTAAGGAACGCAAAATCAAGGAACATAACACCGGTATGACGGAAACTAGGGCGACAAGAGTGGAACAAAACACCAGGCATAAGGCCGAGCCTTCCACCCTTTACCAAATATATAGATGCATTAATTAAATAAGAGATATTGTGATATGCCAAAATATCCATGTTCCAACATGGAACCCACTTCAACTTCACCTGCAACTAGCAACGCTATAAGAAGGGCTGAGCAAAAGCGGTAACTTAGCCGAACAACGGTTTGCTAGGAAAGGATGGTTAGAGGCTGGACATGGCAATATGGGAGGCATGATATCGCAAGTGGTAGGTAGCACAGCATAGCAAAAGAGCGAACAACTAGCGAAGCAAAGATAGAAGTGATTTCGAGGGTATGATCATCTTGCCTGCAAGGTTCTCAGAGTTGTCGAAAGCTTGATCTTCGTAATCGTACTGAACAGGTTCCTCGTAAGCGTACTCGTCTCCCGGCTCTACCCACAGCAAGAACACAAGCAATGGAACCACAATAAATCACGGTGCAATGCGCAAGTAACATTATGCAATACATGCATGATATGCAAGATGTGATCTGCGATGCATATGCGTGCTCCGGAAGAAAACGGATGAACAAGGCATCAACTTGGCAAACCAAGTATGCCACTGGAAACATGAGATGATTTCGGTCGAAATCGATATAAAGATCACCGGAAACGGATGCACAGTTTGCAAATGGCAAGCAAAACAAGAACGACACAATTCTGCGATTAACAGCATGATAGCACTTAGAATACATCAAGTTACTATGCTACAACACCCCTACATAGCAAAAAAGCATACGGCAGTGATCTACAAGAGATTCTTGACAAAAGATGAACACTGAGCTATGGCTAGATCACACAATAACGGGTTCAAACAAGCATGGCAAAAGTGCAAAAGATATCAGCTTCACAGACTTGGTGAAAATACTGAACATGGCTGAAACAGCATCAGGTAACAATGTTCAGAGCAAGCCAAACACATGCTACAGGAACTTAACATAGCAAAACAAGGCATGGCATGAATATACTAAATGCATAGAACAAAAGTCCCTTACTGATCATGAGCCGAAAAGGCACAGAAGATATGATGGCACCCATGTAAATATAGCCAGTTTCGTTAACAGGTTTCGGACTTAGCAGAAAACAGAGCATGGCATTAACAGAAATATGAAGGCATCTTTGTGAGCTCAATTCACTCATCACAAAGCAATGCATGACAAAACAAGCATACCTACAGTAAGATGGCATGTTCATGAAGTTAACCATGGCAAGAACAAGTTCATAGCATGTATGGATCAACTACAACACCCTTGGCAAAATTGAATATCATGTTAACATTCTGCCAGGAACATTTTATAGCAAAAGTAGAGCACGATTGCGACATGCTAGGTCACTCCATAATTGCAAACAGGGGCATGGATGGATAGAGCACAACTATATCTACAAAACATCCTTATTAAACATACCCAAAAGAAACATGGATCTCACTGTAGACACACGGATACATGGCGAGTTTCGTTAACAGGTTTCAGACTTGGCAGAAAACAGAGCATGGCATTAACAGATATATGAAGGCATATTTGTGAGCTCGATTCACTCATCACAAATAAATGCATGACAAAACAAGCATACCTACAGCAAGATGGCATGTTCATGAAGCTAACCATGGCAAGAGCAAGTTCATATCATGTATGGATCAACTACAACACCCTTGGCAAAATTGAATATCATGTTAACATTCTGCCAGGAACATTTTATAGCAAAAGTAGAGCAAGATTGCGACATGCTAGGGCACTCCATAATTGCAAACAGGGGCATGGATGGATAGAACACAACTATATCTACAAAACATCCTTACTGAACATACCCAAAAGAAACATGGATCTCACTGTAGACACATGGATACATGGCATAAAAATAACAGCAGCAAAGACAGCAAAATCCTGTCTCTGAAAACAGAAACATCACGAAGCCTAGTTTGCATGCTTGTTCTAGTCACCACATAGATCACAAATATACATGGCATACACCTCTGTAAAGATGGCATGGCATAGATCAAAACACCTGTAGAGCTCATGCCCATAAGATGCACACATCAAATACAACAAAAATAACAAAACATCAAGTTCTGATAACAACAGTAAACATCATATAGCACTCTTGGATCAGACATTTGGGAATCAAGATGAATTCAAACAAGCATGGCACAATGGAACAAAATGAAGAGCATCTCGTGATGAACATTCCGATATATCATGCACGCAAAACAGAGCAGTATGCAGTGAGATATGCCATGATGAACAGAGCAACATAATGTGATATATTCGGGACTTGGGAAGATTTCAGGGTCAACCTTATTTGGATCTGGATCTGGGGCAGGCACGGATGTCAAGGTTCACCGGAGTAGGAGGACGGGGCGGCCGAAGCTCGGGGCCGGACCTCGCCGATGGAGGCGCTAGCGACGAGGAGGCGCGGGACGGCGGCGGGGACGGGCGCCGGCGCGAGAGGAGGCGCCGGCGGCGGCGGTCGGCGTCGATGTGGCGGCGGTCGGCGTCGATGCGGGGCCGGAGCGAGGCGGCGATGGGCGACGGGGTCCGCGGGAGGAGGCGGAGGCGCGCGCGGGCAGCGGGGCGCTGGCGCGGGAGGCGGGAGGCGACGATACGGGCCCGCGGGCCGGTGTGCCATGTGGCGCGGTGGGATTGGTGCGGGCGTGGCGGCGGGTTCGTCCGGCGCGCGACGGACGCGTCCGGCGGCGGAGAGGGGAAGGGGTTAGGGTTGATCTGCGCGAAAATTCCGGGAGGATCACTTATTTATAGGTAGAGGGAGCTAGGAGACTCCAAATGGAGTGCGGTTTTCGCCCACACGATCGTGATCGAACGACCGAGAGCATGGAGGGGGCTTAGATGGGTTATTGGGCTGTTTGGAGGGGTGTTTGGCTGCAACACACAAAAGGCCTTTGCGGTTACCCGGTTAACCGTTCGAGCGTCTAACGACCTCCAAATGGAACGAAACTTGACAGGTGGTCTACCGGTGGTGTACTAAGGCCACTTGTCAAACCTCGGTCCATTCCGAGAATGTTTAACACCCTCTCACAAAAAGAGACAAGAGGGGGGTGCGTCGGTGCGTGTGGGAGTGCCGGATTGCAAAACGGACAACGGGGAAAATGCTCGGATGCATGAGACGAACACGTATGCAAATGAGATGCACATGATGACATGATATGAGATGCATGACATGAACAAGATGCAAAAGGAAAGACAAAACCTGACCATGAAGAGAATATCATAACACATAGCCGAAAATGGCAAGAGTTGGAGATACAAATATGGAAAGTTACATCCGGGGCGTTACACTTTTAGAACATGAAGAAGAAAGATTATTAAAAATTCTGAGGAAGTATCGTGCTTTAATTGGATATACTCTTGATGATCTTAAGGGCATTAGTCCCACTCTATGTCAGCACAAGATTAACATGGAGCCTAATGCTAAACCCGTTGTTGATCACCAATGACGTTTAAATCCTAAAATGAAGGAAGTGGTAAGAAGTGAAATACTAAAGATTCTCGAAGCGGGTATAATCTATCCAATAGTTGATAGTAGATGGGTAAGTCCTGTTCATTATGTCCCTAAGAAGGGAGGTATTACTGTTGTCCCTAATGATAAAAATGAAATCATTCCAAAAAGTATTATTACTGGCTATAGAATGGTAATTGATTTTACAAAACTAAATAAAGCTACTAGAAAAGAACATTACCCTCTGCCTTTTATTGATCAAATGCTAGAAAGATTGTCTAAGCACACACACTTTTGTTTTCTTGATGGATATTCTAATTTTTCTCAAATACCTGTTTCACAACCTGATCAAGAGAAAACCATATTTACTTGTCCTTTTGGAATTTATGCTTATAGACGTATGCCTTTTGGTTTATGCAATGCACCTTCTACCTTTCAAAGAGGTATGACTACTATATTATCTGATTTTTACAAAAAGATTGTTAAGGTTTTCATGGATGGTTTTTCCGTTTGAACTTCTTTTGATGATTACTTAAGCAACCCTGATCGAGTTTTGCAAAGATGTGAACAAACTAATCTTGTCTTGAATTGGGAGAAGTGCCACTTTATGGTTAATGAAGGTATTGTCTTGGGGCATAAAATTTCTGAACAAGGTATTGAGGTGGATAAAGCTAAAGTTGATGCAATTGGGAAAATGCCATGTCCTAAAGATATTAAAGGTATTCGTAGTTTCCTTAGTCATGCTGGTTTCTCTAGGAGGTTTACTAAAGACTTCTCTAAAATTTCTAGGCCTCTTAGAAATCTTTTACAAAAGGATGTCCATTTGTTTTTGATGATGATTGTGTAGAAGCCTTTGAAACACTTAACAAAGACTTAACTTCTGCACCTATAGTTCATCCACCAGATTGGAACTTGCCTTTTGAAATTATGTGTGATGCTAGTGATTATGCTATTGGTGTTGTTCTAGGACAAAGAGTTGATAAGAAATTAAATGTTATTCATTATGCTAGCAAAACTCTAGACAATGCCCAAAGAAATTATGCTACTACTGGAAAAGCATTTTTAGCAGTTGTGTTTGCTTGTGATAAATTCAGATCTTACATTGTTGATTCCAAAGTGATTGTTCACACTGATCATGCTGCTATAAAATATCTCATGGAAAAGAAAGATGCTAAACCTAGACTCATTAGGTGGGTTCTCTTGCTACAAGAATTTGATTTACATATCTCTAATAGGAAAGGAGCTGAGAACCCCGTAGCAGATAACTTGTCTAGGTTAGTAAATATCCTTGATGACCCACTACCTATTGATGATAGCTTTCTTGATGAAAAACTAGCTCCAATAAATGTTTCTCATAATACTCCTTGGTATGCTGATTATGCTAATTATATTGTTGCTAAATTTATACCACCTAGTTTCACATACCAACAAAAAAATTCTTCTATGATTTAAGACATTACTTTTGGGATGACCCACATATTTATAAAGGAGTAGATGGTATTATTAGACTTTGTGTACCTGAGCATGAATAGGAACAAATCCTATGGAAATGTCACTCCGAAGCTTATGGAGGACATCATGCGGGAGATAAAACTGCTCACAAGGTATTGCAATCTGGTTTTTATTGGCCTACTGTCTTCAAGGATGGCCGTAAGTTTGCTTTATCTTGTGATGAATGTCCAAGGATAGGTAATATCGGTAAGCGTCGGGAAATGCCTATGAATTATTCACTTGTTGTTGAACCATTTGATGTTTGGGGTTTTGATTATATGGGACCTTTTCCTTCCTCTAATGGGTATACACATATTTTGGTTGCTGTTGATTATGTTACTAAGTGGGTAGAAGCTATTCCAACTAGTAGTGTTGATTATAACACTTCCATTAAAATGCTTAAAGAAATTGTTTTCCCAAGGTTTTGAGTCCCTAGATATTTAATGACTGATGGTGGTTCACACTTTATTCATGGTGCTTTCTGTTAAATGCTTGCTAAATATGATGTTAACCATAGAATTGCTTCACGCTGTCATCCTTAATCTAGTGGTCAAGTTGAACTTAGCAATAGAGAAATAAAATTAATATTAAAAAAACTATCGATAGGCCCCGAAAGAAGTGGTCTAAGAAATTAGATGATGCACTTTGGGCCTACAGAACTGCCTATAAAAATCCTATGTGTATGTCTCCATATAAAATGGTATATGGAAAGGCTTGTCATTTGCCTCTCGAGTTAGAACATAAACCTTATTGGGTAATTAAGAAACTCAATCATGATTTCAAACTTGCCAGTGAAAAGAGGTTATTTGATATTAGCTCACTAGACAAATGGAGAACCCAAGCTTATGAAAATGCCAAACTATTCAAAGAAAATGTTAAAAGGTGGCATGACAAAAGAATCCAAAAGCAGGAATTCAAAGTTGGTGAACATGTTCTTTTGTACAACTCTCGTTTTAGATTTTTTGCAGGTAAGCTTCTTTCCAAATGGGAAGGACCATATATTATCGAAGAGGTTTATCGTTCTGTAGGCATTAAGATCAATAATGCCGAAGGCACTAATCCAAAGGTGGTTAATGGGCAAAGAATTAAGCACTAGATCTCATGTACGCCTATTAATGTTGAAACCAATATTATCCAAACCATGACACCGGAGGAACACATAAGAGAAACGTCCCAGAAAACTCCAGAACCCTGAAAAAGAGGAGGTATGTCATACGGTAAGGAAACGAACACTGAAAAATCCGCAAAAATATTTTCTATCAGTTTTAGAATATTACAAAAATTAGGAAAATGAGAAACAACCAGGAAGACAACCGAGGTGAGCACTGGTGTCTACTATGCAACCTTCTTCTTGTAGACTCATGTTGTGCCTCCAAGCGCAGAGTTTTGTAGGACAGTAGAAATTTTCCCTCAAGTGGATTACCTAAGGTTTATCAATCCGTGGGAGGCGTAGGATGAAGATGGTCTCTTTCAAACAACCTTCCAGCCATATAACAAAGAGTCTCTTGTGTCCCCAACACACCCAATACAATCGTAAATTGTATAGGTGCACTAGTTCGGTGAACAGATGATGATACAAGTGTAATGTGGATGGTAGAAATATATTTTTATAATCTGAATAAATAAAAAATAGCAAGGTAACTAGTAACAAAAGTGAGCAAAAACGGCACTGTAATGCTTGAAAACAAGGCCTAGGGTTCATACTTTCACTAGTGCAAAGTCTCTCAACAATGATAACATAATTAAATCATATGGCAATCCCTCAACGTGCGACAAGGAGTCACTCCAAAGTTCCTGTCGTAGAGAACATAAGATGAAATTGCTTGTAGGGTATGAAACTGAAGGAAATATGCCCTAGAGGCAATAATAAAGTTGTTATTTTATTTCCTTATTCATGATAAAGGTTTATTATTCATGCTAGAATTGTATTAATCAGAAATCTTAATAGATGTGTGAATACATAAACAAACATCGTGTCCCTAGTGAGCCTCTACTAGACTAGCTCGTTGATCAAAGATGGTTAAGGTTTCCTAACCATGGACATGAGTTGTCATTTGATAACGGGATCACATCATTAGGGGAATGATGTGATGGACAAGACCCATTCGTTAGCTTAGCATTATGATCGTTCGGTTTTATTGCTATTGCTTTCTTCATGTCAAATACATATTCCTTCGACTATGAGATTATGCAACTCCCGGGGAGGAATGCCTTGTGTGCTATCAAACATCACAAAGTAACTGGGTGATTATAAAGATGCTCTACAGTTATCTCCGAAGGTGTTTGTTGAGTTGGCATAGATCGACATTAGGATTTGTCACTCCGAGTATCGGAGAGGTCTCTGGGCCCTCTCGATAATACACATCATAAGCTTGCAAGCAAATGACGAAGGAGTTTAGTCACAAGGAGATGTATTACGGAACGAGTAAAGAGACTTGCCGGTAATGAGATTGAACTAGGTATGAAAATACCTACGATCGAATCTCGGGCAAGTAACATAACGATGGACAAAGGGAATTACATATGTTGTCATAACGGTTCGACCGATAAAGATCTTCGTACAATATGTAGGAGCCAATATGGGCATCCAGGTTCCGCTATTGGTTATTGACTGGAGAGGTGTCTCGGTCATGTCTACATAGTTCTCGAACCCGTAGGGTCCACACTCTTAACGTTCGTTGACGATATACACTACAAAAAAAAGACACATCCGTGACATTTTGGGCCGAACGAATTTTTTTCCTGTCATGCTTATGACACTTCTATGAAGATAATTGTGACAAAACTCGGTATCATCATAGGTGTGGTGGGCTCCTACTTCTATGACAAAAAATCATGACATTAAATGGGCTTTCGTCCTGGGCGGCCCGGAGACGCAGCTGCACGACATTCTTTGGGCCGTCAATGACGGAAAAAACCGTGGTAGAAGCGAGGGCGAGGAAAATATCGGGGAGTTCTCGGTTATGGTGGATGGTCGGGGCCGAGCGATGCGCATTTCTCTCGTACACGTATGTGCGTGGGTGCGAGGCATTGGGCTCTAACTGAACCCGAGCGAGGCATTCGCCTACTGAACCCGAGCGATTGCACTACAGGCTACGCGTTACTGAACCCGAGCGATCGATCGATCTGGCTGTTAACTGAACTTGATTGAGCGATTCCTTCGCTACTGCTGCTAACTGAAGCTGATCGAACCTGCTGCCTCTTGATGAACAGTGAGCGTTCTTGGGGGGTTGGATGAACAGTTCCCGGTGGGGGTTGGATGAACAGGACCCCGTGGTAGTAGAGGCCGTTGCCGCTGGATGAACAGGTCCCCGATTGATCGAGCTGGTTGGGGTGGATGAACAGGACCTCGTCGAGGGCTGGATGAACATGACCCCGTGGAAGGCTGGTTGAACAGTAGCTGGTGGAGGGCTGGATGAAAAGTAGCCCATGGAGGGGTGGTTGAACAGGACCCCATGGAGAGGGCTGGTTGAAAAGTAGCTGGTGGAGGAGCGGTGGAGGATAGATGAACAGGAGCCCGTGGATGAACAGTCGCAGGTGGAGGCTCGAGGAGGTTGACGGTGGATGAACAGTAGCCCATGGAGGCTGGAGGAGGTCGATGGTGGAGATGAACAGTAGCCCGTGGATTCCCGTTTGGCGCTACGCCACACCCCTACCGATGAACAGGACCCCCGTTTCGACCGTAACACTCCAACACAAGTCTGTTTCCTCTGTTTTGCGGTACGCCACACCCCTCCTGATCAACATGACCCCGTTTCGACCATAGGAGGTCGAAGAGAAGTCCATTTCCTCCGTTTTGCGGTACGCCACACCCCTCCCGGTGAACAGGATCCCGTTTCGACCGTAGGCGGTCGAACACAAGGTTGTTTCCCTCTATTCTGCGATACACCAGGCCTTGTTTCAATCGGCTGTTCTGTCCAAGCCAGTTGGCTCCTGATGAATAGGACGCATTCCATTGCCTCCCGATGAACACGACGACGCAGTTTCTCTGTTCCGACCCAGCCATGTACATAAACCCTGGCTGTACGTATGCACGAGTAGGCATTCGAGACCCCGCCCGTATGTACGTATGTGGCCATATTTAATTTCTTGCACCCTGGCTGTACGTACTTGTACATGCTACATGTGCACCTCTACTACGACACGTGCCCTTCCTTACTCGGCCATGGTTCGTCGCTGCAGCCTATAGACAGACCGATCGAGCAGTATGTACGTACACGCTCGCGACCAGAATGACAATGCTACGTACGCTTCGACCAGGTGGGTCCTGACTGTGAGGGAGGATAAGGAGGCAATTCCTTGCGTGCGAAGATGTAGCTGGTGGGTCCCAGCTGTAAGTGCATCTAGTGCCCCTTAGTGATTTTCGTGTATTGAAGACCTATAGGTTAAGGGACTAATGTGTTTATGAGTGTACACAGGTCTATAAGTCTATGAGGAGTTTGATATTTATAGAGAAAGTCGACCCCTAAAAATGAAGTTCTTTGACTTAAGACTTTGGATTTCTGAAGACTTTGAAAGTGAAGAAATTGGTGTGACCTTGAAGACTTGGTATTCATTTGAGGAACATGAAGCGTGAAGACTTTTGTTTTTATAGTTTCATTTTCTCTTTCTTGAGTCATAGTAAACACCGTACTGTTAAAGGGGGTCGAGGAAATACTAAGGAAAAATTTCCATGTGATGCTCAACTCAAAATCCTTCACCTACCAATCCCTTCGAGTGAAGCCATTGGAAATCTCATACAGCTCAGTCAATTTCTTCAGTGACAGAGACAAAGTTCTTCTGGTCGCTGAGGAATTTGTTCTGACTGAGGAGTTAGGAATTCGCCAGTGCGGATTGCCTACACAGTGAGGAACATGATAGCCCTGAGGAATATGAACCTCAAAATTTCGACCGTTGCTGTGCTACGCGCCAGCTGTCCCAAAATATCTACCCACCTAATGGTCATATCATTGAAGGGCATTTATTTCTTATCATGTCGGGCTGCTCCCTAGGCTATAAATAGCCGCCCCCTTCAACCACTAGTTGGTTGGCTGCTCCGAGAGAAACTGACACTTGTCATTTGAGAGCATCCCATCCTCCGAGGACTTTGAGCGAAAATCATCAAGTGAGGAAAACCCAAACCCAAACACCTACAAACCCTAAGTGATTGAGCATCACTGAAGAGATTGATCTTGCGTAGATCCGACGCTTGTTACCTTTGAAGACTATGCATCTTCCAGACGGTTAGGCGTCATGGTCTAGAGCATCCAAGAGAAATTGTGGATCGCCGAGTGACCGAGTTTGTGAAGGTTTGGAAGTCACCTGAAGACTTACCACGAGTGATTGGGTGAGGTCTGTGTGACCTTAGCTCAAGGAGAATACGGTGAGGACTGTGTGGCCTCAGGTTTAAATACCTAGCTGCTCCAACCAGACGTACAACTGTCACAACAGTTGGAACTGGTCTACCAAATCATTGTTTTCACCAAGCCTACTGGTTCTATTTCCTCAACTCTTTCATTTCCTCATTACAGTTGTTGTGTGCTTGTTCATATCTGTTTGAAGACTTTCACTAAAGACTTTCTCAATTTCCTCAGTTCAATTTCTTCAGTCTGTTTGTCTTCATCCTATTTTATCATGTGTTTACGCTTTCTGTACTCTGTGCTTGTCTTCATTTCATCATGATGACCATGCTTGTGTTCTGTTATGTTTACATCTGAGTACTTATTCCGCTGCAAGTAGTTCTTCACTTAGGAATTTCCTCACCCTGAAATTCCTCAGTGAAGAATTCATAAAAATCGCCTATTCACCCCCCTCTAGTCGATATAATGCACTTTCACCAGCAGTTAGGGGGAAACGTTTTTTTCACGAAATACGGTGGCTCGTCCGGTGGGTCCCTACTGTCAGGTGGAGGAATCATTATTTTGCACGTAATAAGGAGGCACTTCCTTGCTGCGGCCATGGACCGAGCTGTCAGCCTCTCCACGTATAGTACTCTTCTGATGGAAGTCGTTCCTTGACCACATTGACCACGCCGCGCCAAGGGCACCAAGGCGGTGGACAACAGCGAGGCCTAGGAAGGAGATGGCGCAGAGCCGGGGAAGACGCGGCAGTGGATGCCCACGCGGAGAGGAGTGCGAGGATTCACTGGTTCGGCTGCGGTGTGAGGCTGCCATCGCCGCAGAATAACAGGGGGTGTGGGTGAGTAGAGGGATGGCCTGGCCAGCGGCGGGAGTAGTAGGGGGCGGTGAGGCCTCCGCAGCAGCACAACCGGCCACGGGAGGCAGGAGCAGGCGGCACGACCGGCGCTGGTTTGGGCGGCTGGAGCAAGAAGACCAAAGGTTAAAGAAGCACTACGGCCGTTGGATGGACATCGTACGGTCACTGGAGCTAGAATCGTTCATATTGACTAAGTTGACAAAGCCCTCCGTCCGCGTCAGTAGGCCCACAAGTCAGCCTCCAACTACGGTGGGTCCCAGCTAGCAGGGGGAGTATTAATTTTTTTGTGCGTAATAAGGAGGCACTTCCTTGCATGTGAAGATATAGCTGGTGGGTCCGACCTGTCAGCGGGAGGAACATTTTTTCGCAAAATACAGAGGCCCTTTCGGTGGGTCCCAGCTGTCAGGTGGAGGAATCATTATTTTGCGCGTAATAAGGAGGCATTTCCTTGCGTGCGGACGTGGACCCAGCTGTCAGCCTCCCCACGTACAGTCCACTTCCGATGGATGTCGTCCGTTGACCACGTTGACCATGCCGCGCCGAGAGCACCAGGGTGGTGGATGACGGCGAGGCCTAGGAAGGGAACGACACGGAGACAGGGAAGACTCGGCACTTGTTTCCCACGCGGAGGGGAGTACGAGGGTTTACTGGTTTGTCTGCCCTCACCGGAGAATAACAGCAGGTGTGGGTGAGTAGAGGGATGGCTAGGCCAGCGATGGGAGTACGGTGGGGCGGTGAGGCCTGTGCAGCAGCACAGCGGCCGCAGGAGGAGGGAGCAGGCAGTCCCGCCTGTGCTTGTTTGAGTGGCTGGAGCAGGAAAAGTGGAGATTGAAGAAGCACGACGGTCGTAGGATGGGTATCCAACAGTCACTAATCTCGTGTGTTGACTAAGTTGATACGGTGTTGCATGTGCGTCAACCTTTTTTTAGGAAAGCGTACGCGCCAACCTATAGTAGGCGCACAAGTAGCCTCAAATATGTGGAAAACAACATACAACCCATCTGCCATTATTTATAATAATTTACAGCCCATTTGCTAATTCTTAAGGATTTTTTTGGAGCCCATCTTCTTTTTCTTAGCATTACAACCCATATTGTGGCCATGGTTAAAAATTATACGAAATTTTGCATATTTCAGTGCGGTCAACTGTTTTTAATCCTGAAATTTCGAGTCACATTCAAACTATTTTGGAAAATAATTTATATAAATATAAAATCCAAATAATTGTCCACGCATAAAAATCAATGGAATTTAAAATCTTGTAATGAAAAAAAATGAAACTAATTCCCGGTTTGATGTGTTTTAAAAATGTACATCCCATTTCTCATTACTGATAGCCCATTTTCTGGGCAAACCGAATGAAACTCTCCTTGTCTTGAAAGATTTGCAGCCCAGCAAGGCTGACAAAGCAAGTAGGCCTCGTTTGGGTATTTCTTTAAAAAAAGTAGAACTGAGCTAGCCATTTTCAGCAAGTAAAAAACAGAACTGGGCTCATGATGTGGTAAACATAAATAAAACTCTGGCTAGACGGGCCACAACCCCCGCACAGCCCCGTTGTTACCCTGATCCGTCGCTAAAACTAGTATAAATAACAACTACTTGTTCCTCAAAAAAAGTAAATAACAACTGCGCGACCTGCTGGGTCCCTCGTGTCAGCCACTCGTTGTGTAATTCTCTCGTTTATTGACTACGTTGACAATGGCGTGAACCCCAGATGTCCAACCATTAGGAGGAACCATTTTTTGGGCTTCTAATAATGAGGCACTTGCTTGCGTACTGCCATGATGCTGGTGGGTCCCTACTATCATCCTGTCCACGTACAATCATCTCTTTGTTCCTCTCGGTTGTTGACAACGCAAGAGGGCGGCGCACCGCGCACGGAGAGTGAACCAAGGCGGGGGACGACGGTGAGGCCTCGGATGGAACGAACAAGAGCCATGGAAGATGCACCGGTCCAGTCGCAGGCGGAGGGGAGTATGAGGGTTGACTGGTTTGGGTGCGGGTGCGTGTTGGGGCTGACGTCGCCGGAGAATAACAGGGCGTTTGGGGGAATAGACGGAGGGGCTGGCCAACGTTGGAGGGTACGGTAGGGCAATGGAGGCACAGCTAGCCATGGGAGGCGGGAGCAGGCGGAGCTGACGGGGTGGTTTGGTTTGGGCGGTTGGAGGAAGAAGACAAGAGATAGAAGATACATGACAGATGTTGGATGTCAATCCAACGACTGGTAGGCAGAATCGTTTGTTGACTAGCTAGTAAGTCGACACCACCTTGGATAGGCTATTTCCTCGTGGGTCCAAAATGTCAGAATCCAAATCTGTCACGGTCATGTAGCCTTTCTTATGAAAATTTATAGCCCATTTGGTGTGCTAGTTCAAAATAAGTTTGTGGGAGCTGGTGGGGGCTAATCACTTGGCTTCTGTAATGCACAGTGAGCTCAAGCAGCCGGCGAGAGTGATGTTATTTCCCTTGGTTGGGATTTGTTACAATATTTCACTCTAAATTAAACGAATGGCAAGACATTTGCCTTGTTTCAAAGAAAATATGACAGTCACAGCCGAGTTGAAAAGGGCAAGAACATCTAACTCCAGCTTACAAACTGTACAAAAGCATGAGGGTTAATTGTTCATCAGGTTTAAACAAAACCGAGATTGAAAAGGGCAACAACATCTAACTCCAGCACTTTTTTGGCAGTCACTGTCAAATGGATCGTTCAGGTCCATAGAATGAACATCCTGGGTCGTAAAATTTACTGGATTATGACCACAATATGTTGTAAATAGAAGCCCGGCACGTTCAGAAGCTCTTTTGTCCACCTAAAACTCCATTTTTTGCTCTTCGACATACCCATCCATCAAAACCATGCCGCTGATAAACTTAAGCCTGATGGACAATAGTAACCTCGCATTCAGCAGGAAGAGTGTGACAAATCTAGTGTTTGCATGGTTGGCTACATATAGTTCTAGCGTTATTGTCTTCAATCGAATGTCATGAGAAGTGAGAAAATCCCGGTGCTTACGAATCCACCGATTGGTTATAACTTTCTTACCCCGTCCCGTTGCCTAAATAGACATGAAGATTGAAAACAGTTAAGGTGTAAAAAAAGAGTGTCGAAAGAGCAACAACTGAACGGTTAATTCTAGTACACTATATGCGGGCTTCCAATGTGCGTGATATTATCACCTTTATATACAACTACTCCAGACATGGAAAGCATTGCAGCAAGCCAATAATCTTGTTCAGATCAAAACTATTCATTTGGATATATAAGATCTTGACAGAATCTAGCACCATTGATATGCTATCCATGGAGAAACTCTTCATTGAGCATAGAACATAATATTAGTACAAAATGTGTACTCCAAGATGATATATAACTTATGCGCAAAAATTTAAAATGCAGCTTATGGTTACAAGTGTAGATGATAATATAAAGTACGTGAAGAACTGTGGAGCCAAACACCATCTTGAAATGAGCACAGAGATCATGTATTACACCCAAGGTCTCTAATTTAGGCGCAGAGAGGATGGTTATTTGCGACGGTGAATAAGTAGAATCAAGGATCAACCTTTGAAGTGAAGGGGCATCTTGCATGATGAGCTATCTTCCGTCAAAAGAAATTCCAATTCTTACAAGGTTAGGCAACTTTATTTGGAGACAACCGATTCTAACTGTGAAAACAAGCACCAAGCACTCCAGGGCACGACAACTGGAGTGGATGATGTTGTGCAATGAAGCCTCTGATATACGAACCCGCACAAGTGAAAGTTTTTTGAGAAATGGGAGTCGAAGGTTTAGTACCAGATTTCCTGGTAGGTAGCACCGCGCAAAGGTGGCGGTGTGGAGAGAGGAGGAAAACCGCGAGATGGACATTGGTGTTGAGGGCACAAGTACATGGCGTTCGGTATCTGGTAGATGATTTCCTGGGGAATAGTAGAACTCAAGCAACTGTAGTTCTGTGAATTCAGGGGATTTTAGCCAGGCGTCCACCGTGCAAGGCATGGTATGCTTGCTCAGGTAGCATGACGGGATGCAGAGGCTTTGAATGGAGCCCTGGTGGGAGGAGATGATGGCTCTGGGGAGTTCAAAATCATTGAAGAGAGATAGCTGACGATAGTCGAGATAAAGGGCCACGGCGCGCCATAGAGGGCGCCACCGAATTGAGAGGACTTGGGTGCGGCAACAATCCTTGGTGGGGAGAAGCGAGATGATCTCCCCAAGGATGGTGTCCGGGAGATCGCTGATGCGGTCCACCTGAGATTCTACGGGCTCCTGGGATCCGGTGGGGGCGGGCTCGCCGCTTCTCCCCACGCTGCCGGGTGCGGGATCTACAATAGGCGTCGCCGCTGGCGGGAGCCTCATCTTTTTGGCGCTGGGGGTCAGCCTACTCCATTTTCCTCAAGGGCATCGCATCGAGCTCATGGATTTGAGCAGAGTAACGAATGACGAGCCTAGTTGTAGTGCGAGTGAAGAAGAAGGGGCGCTCGGGTTTTTCTATAGTAGTGAGGAAGAATGGGAGCTGGGGTTTTCTATAGGAGTGAGGTGAGGAATTTGGGGGTACAAGTAGAGCGAGCTGACGTGAGGTGGGTGGGAGTGAGGAGGAAGAAGAGCACCCAGTTTTTTTTGGGGGCGGTGTGCTGGTTGTGGGTAGCGCCTCTCATTAAGTAAATGAATGGGCTTTTGAATTGATTTTATTATTTACTAGGGTGGATGGGCTGTTTTGTCTTGGGCCCAGAGAAACAATTACTACTAGTACAGTGGAGACACTCTACACCTACCTAGAAAAACAATTACTACTAGTATAGTGGATACACTACCGCTTCTGGCTCCTCCGAGGTCATCGAAATGTCTCCCTCTATTGAATGTCGTTTTACTTTTGTTCACCAACATGCGGGCCATGCAGCTCGCGGGCTCAAATGCCATCCACAAATTAGAAGGCAGTATGCAGGCAGAGAGTCACCCCAGTCATAGCGCGGCAGTAAAGAGCCGTCGTATCACAAAATCCCACCTCCCCGCAGTCTAAGTTTGACGGATGAAGCAACCATCATTTCACTCTTCGCTGAATCCCCTTCTCCCTCACCATCTTCAAGAAAGCCAACACTCGCATCTGCCACTGTTCTTCTCTCCAACGAAGGGAAGGTAAGCAGATCCGTGACGTTGGTATATTTTTGTTCAGAGAAAAAAACTTTTGCAATGCAGTAACCGATCCTCACTCTCTTTTTTGTTTCATTGTCATTGCGATTGTGTTTTCCTTTTAGTGGTCTCGTAGTATTCGTCAGTTTCATGATGGACCAAGCAGAACCAGGCAAAGATCTGTCGATATTGGAGCAGACGCGGGAGGCTGATCCCCATGAGACAGAGAGCTCCAAGAAGATGGAGGCAGCCACCGAGCCGACCCTAGATACGCTCACGGCCACTACTGAGATGGTCAACACCCCGCTTGAGGTTAGAGCCCTCGTGGCCATGCAAGAGCAGTTTTTCCCCTTCGAGGATGTGTCCCCCCCCCCCCCCCCCCGCTGAGCTGCCCAAGGTGATTTTCTTCTTTGCCGATGTCGGCGTCCTGGGAACGGGGGCCCCCAGACTTGCCTGCGTGCGGCCCACGGCATGGCTCCACCAGCGGCCCGGTATGGCCCATCTTCACCAGCAAACACTGAAGACCCTCACGAGGGGCCAAGCCTCACGAGGCGGACGACGCAAGACCTCCTCGGGAGCGGCCTCACTAGGCTGGCTCGCGAGGGGCGGAGAGATCAAGGCGAGGGGCACCTCGCAAGGTTCTTATGATGCAAGCCATGACGACCGGGGCCTGGCGGGCGCCAGCGCGCACAGTGTCCTCATTTCCTCTTTGGTGCAAAAAGAGGCAAGTGCAGGTGAGGAGTCCCGAGGCATCAGGGAAAGGTTTCCATATCGGTGCAATGAGACCAAGACCATCAGGACAGCAGGACGGAGGTCATCATGGAGCCCAAGACGGCGTCACCACCAGAGCCTTTGGCAGGCGAAGACCACCTTTAGTCAGGATAACTTGTACTAGTTGTCTCCCTTCAAATTTGGCCGTTGTGGCATCCCTTCCCGCCTAAACATTTGGGGAGAGGACCAGGGCCTCTATAAATAGGACTAGCCACCACAGTAGGAGGCAACGGATCCGAGGCTATTTAGATCATCCTCATCCACACAAGCTCACCAAGCATAAGAGCACCTCTCCTCAGGAGGCTGTTCTTCCCTTGTAACTGTTCATCCTCAGCCCAAGAGGCAATCCACCACACCACACCGGAGTAGGGTATTACACCACATCGGTGGCCTGAACCAGTATAAACCTTGTGTGTCTTTGTTCTGCGAGTTCGACGCGCTGAGCCTTGAGATCATGGTGAGAGAGAGTGCTAGGGGGAGGAGAGATCTTCGTGCGCACCCCAGTGTTCGAACCTCAAGGGTTTTGCTGGAACCCGAAATCCGACATTTGGCGCGCCAGGTAAGGGTGCACCGAAGCCTTCCTCCCGCCGATCCGCATCCCATCACTCCATCGCATCCATGGCGGACGCGCGCCGAGCCTGCGCTGAGCACCGGGCCGCCCTCTCTGCCCGTGTCACTCAGATAGGTCCTGTCGGCGGGCCTCCCCGTTGTTCCCCGTCACCTGCCGCCAACGCCGCCACCGGTCCGGCGGGAAACGAGCAGCAGCGTCCTCACTACACCCTTCTGTGCGGCGGGATGGCCGCACCGCCACTCCGTCGCTGACTCCGGCGGGCTCGTCGTCTCACGCTCGCCGCGCGCCCACGGATGTGCTGGCCGCGTTGCTGATGGCACGCGAGCTCCTGCGCTACCGCCCGGTTGACGACCTCTACGAGGACTGGTTGGACCGCATCGCCGAGCTCGTCAGCGCCGCTGGGGGCTCCCCCGCACCTTCCCTCTCGCTGCCTCGCCTCCCGCCAGCTGCGGGAGACGTAGCTCACGGAGCACCTCCACCAGCTCCACACCAAGATGGTGCTCTGGTGCCAAGGCGCGCAGCCCCCCGGCGTGACCCACCGCGTCGGACGCCCGCGCGAGAAGAGGGAAGCTGCCAAGAAGTTCCCCGGCCGCAAGAAAATGCTCCCGCGCTCCCAGCGCCACCGCGACAAGACCGCATGCCGCCTGCAGTGGTGGCGTGCCGACAACAGGGGCAGGCTCTGCATCAGCAAAGGGCCCGGTGGCCGCAGCAGGCTGTCGCGCCTTCACTCCGGAGCTGCGTAGTGTCGTCTGGCCGAGCAAGTTCAAGCCAGACCTGCCTCCTCGCTACGAAGGCACCCCCGACCCTGCGGAATTCTTGCAGCTCTACGAGCTGAGCATCGAGGCGGCCAACGGTGACGAGAAAGTCATGGCGAATTGGTTCCCCATGGCTCTCAAGGATGGCGCTCGTGGCTCCTGAACCTGCCCCCGGGCTTGATCTCCTCCTGGGATGAGATGTGCGACCGCTTCGTCGCCAACTTCCAGGGCACTCGCAACCGCCCTCCGGCCGCGGGTGACCTGCGCCGCATCAAGCAGCAGCCAGGAGAGACCTTGCAGAAGCACATCCAGCGCTTCAACAACGTTCATCTCAAGATCCCCAGGGTGATGGATGAGGCCATCATTTCCGCATTTTCTGATGGCGTCCGCGATGTCAAGATGAAGGTGGAGCTTGCCATCCACGAGAAGTTATGCACAGCTCTGGAGCTGTTCAACATGGCGACCAAGTGCGCGAGAGTCGAGGAGGGGTGCCTTTCCCTCCTCGAGCTCCCAGTTACCGACCCGGAGGAGAAGAAAGCCAAGGCCAAGGATGTGAAGCGCAAGGGAGTGGCCGTGCTCGCAGCGGAGCCGGATACGAAGCGCGGCCGGGATCATCCCGAGTGGTCCAAAAGTTGCAGACCGTTCTGCGCCTTCCACAACGTACATAGCCACCATGCCAACGACTGTCAAGAGCTCAGGGCCATTCGAGATGGACGCTTCGGTCGACGCCCCGAGCGCAATGACCGGGGCTATGGCTGAGGAGGAGGACGAGGCGGAGGACGCAGGGACGATCGCGGCCCCCGCCAGGAGTGGCGCGACCAGCCTCGCGAGGACCGGTGGCAGGACCAGCCTCGTGAGGGTGCCTAGAGGGATCAGACTCACGAGGACCGCCCTTAGGGCAACGCTGGTCTTCCCCCGCTGCCGCCACCACTAAGAAGGAATGACGACCACCATCAGGACGAGGGGGCTGGGGGCTTCCAGGAACCGCGTGCTATCGCCTGCATCTTGGGCGGAGCTCAGGCCCCAGCATCTCAGCGTATCTTCAAGCAGTTTGCTCGCGAAGTGAACGCAGCCCTTCCCAGGATTGAGGCCACGCGCCCGCTCAGGTGGTCTAAGTGCGCCATCACTTTTAGCTCGGCGGACTAGCTCAAGTGCGCGGCCATTGTCGGCGCCCTCCTGATGGTCTGCTCACCCGTCATCAGCAACGTACAAGTCACCAAGACCCTCACTAACGGCGGCGCAGGGCTTAACGTCCTGTCCGTCGAGACATTTGACAGCCTCCAAGTGCCATACGATCAGCTTCAGCCCACCAAGCACTTCTCAGGAGTGACTGACGGCTCCACCACCCCGATAGGGCAGGTTCGCCTCCCTATCAACTTTGGCCAGCGCGACAACTACCGCACCGAGCTCATCGACTTCGATGTCGCCCACATCCATCTGCCGTACAACGCCATCCTTTGATATCCAGCATTAGCCAAGTTCATGGCAATGACCCACCACGGCTACAACGTCCTCAAGATGCCAGGAAGCGGCGGGATCATCACAGTCCCCTACGAAGAAAGAGATGCGGTGTGCTCCCTCGAGCGCGCCTTCCAAGCCGCAGCAATCGAAGACCCTGACAGCAAGGGTGAGTACCCTCCTGAGACCACCCCCAAGAAGAAGAAGCAACTACCCCGTGCAGGGCCTCAGGGGAGCGGCGCCTCTAGCGGTGCCACGTCAGGATCGACGCCCGCGCCTGGGGCGCCTCCCTCCCTCGCGTAGGAAGGCGCGCCCGGCGCCCTCCTCGGGCAAGGCTCGGGGGCTCTCTTCTAGAGGGCCTCAGACCTAGCCAACATCACGAGGGAGGCGCTCGGGCACCATATGGAGGCGTGCTTCGCGGCACGTTTCCCTCAGGAAGACACCGAGCGAGGAGCGCCCGGCGCTCAGGAGTTCATTGCCAAGACCACTCAGGAGCTGCAGGATGCAAGGGCCATGCGCGGCCACCACCGCCCACCTGGCGCGGCTCCCCATCCAGGTGAGGATGGCGGGCTGCGCGTCTGCATCGACATCCCAGGGCTGAACAGGGCCGCATCTCAGGAGCGCTTTTGGCCTTCGCGCGTGGGACGTTGCGAGGGCCCACCTCACAGCTATGTTTGTGCCATTCGGCCTGCCGAGCATGGCAGCGGCCTTCCAGTGTAACCTGCGGAGCGTCCTGGCGACCCAGGAGGCCAGGCATCACGCAGTCCTGGCGGAGATGGAGACGGTCCTCAAGGAACCGCCTGGACCCCCAGAGCCTCCCGAGGCTCAGGGCCCCGGTTGCTCATGAGGAGCAACCCCTTCGCCACGCATCTTCAACTACCCAAACATCCCTCCGACAATGGAACCAGGTGACGTTTTCCAAGTTTATTTAGCTGGGAGCGCCCCCGGACTGCATCATTCCCAGGCCGCGAGGGCCTGTCCCTGCGGCATGTATCCTTATACGTCTTTAGCTTACTCCGCTGGGGGCGCCCCTCGGGCTGCATCATCCCCAGGCCGCTCGGGTCCGACCCAGTGGCATGTATCGTCCTTGCATTCACCTAAGCTAGTTCGCTTTCCATGCATAAGCTACCTATGGTTATCACCTGCTTGATTGTCACCCATCGTGACCACCCGCGCCGCCGGTCTGCCCCGTGCTCATGCCGCAACGGGAGCTACTCACGCTGGCACGACGCTTGTGCTTGGGTCCGTCCCTGCAACGCCGACAAATCTGAGCGGTCGAGCTCTGACTCGCGACACGCCCCGCATGTGTCACCTCACCAGGCCCTCGGTGCCTTCATCTTCTTGCGGAGCGACCAGCCGCAGACCAGCAATCGTAGTGGCAATTTGTGTCCCTCCTCGCGCTAACCTGCAGGAACCTCCTGAGGATGACAGCAGGCGGTACCACGGGCTCCATCTTCTCCCATGCAATTCACTTGCGCGTTAAAAGTGGGGCTCCTGAGCATCGCGACTCAGGAGCTCTTACTGGCTCTCCAGCCCTCACCCCCTGGCCTTGACCACGACATCGCGACCTGGCATACCAGCGGCGGCTGAGCTCGCTCGAGGGCTGGGACCTGAGGACGTAGAGCACATAGAAGAGCGGGGAGAAGAGGGGGAGGCTCGCACGGGCCCAACCTAGCTACACTACAGGCGTCGACGCACGAGTCTGGTGCAGCACAAGGAACCAACTCTAGACTGCCCAGATAAGTTTCGCGCCCGGGTCGACCAAGCGCTATGGCATAGGATTCTCACTTGTTACGGCAACGTCGCCTCCCTTTCCTACCTCTCGGTAGCTGCTTGCGCGCTAAAGGGGACCTCTTGAGCATCGCGCCTCAGGAGCTCTTACTGGACCTCGGGCCACTCACCTCCTGGCCTTGACCACGGCATCGCGACCTGGCATGCCAGCGACGACTGCAGCCTGCCTAGGGACCGGGACCTGTCGGCGTAGAGCACCAAGCTGCCGCGAGGTTGGAAAGGGGAGACCGAGCAGAAACAGGACATGCGTTCGCAAATTTTCATAATAAGGATAATATCAACCAAAGACATTACAGACCCTTTACACGCCCCCACGGGGTCCATCTCGATTCCTCGCTGGCAACAAAAGAAGGGAGTTTCTCAGAGCCTACCTAGATGCACCAGCGCGGCCAACACCATCATCAATAGTGGGCCATGGGAGGCCGGTGCCAACTCCATCCAGATCAACGACAGTGGCGGCCGGACGCTGCAGCCTTGCTCCGGGCGCGGCGAGAGCTTCGGGCCACGTAGCTATCATCGCTCGTCTCTGGGGTCTCGTAGGGCTCAGGAGATTCGCTGGACACCCAAGCGTTGCTGCTACTGCTGGAGGAGCTACTGGCGAGGCCAACGGCAGGCTCGGCAATGGCCGCTGCGCCGTCCCAACGCCCCCCCCCTCGGGGAAGCACTCCAGGCGGCGGTCTTCCTCATCGAAGACCTTGAAGAACATGGTGGAGGCGCCATCGTAGTCAAAATGGATGGTGAGGGCACCTTCCGAGCGGCAGACTCGAGCAACCTCGTCCCAGCCATGGGGTCATGAAGATCTTGCCTGGGGAGACGGCTTCAACCTCCGCTCCAGTCGCCGGGGCATCGCAGTCGGCGTGCTGCAGCCACAGCTCGAGGGGGCCCCTCGGCGGCATCTCGGCGGAGAAGAACTGCGGAAAGCGAATCCAAGTGCGTGGAGGCATCGCTGCCCACAACATGAGTTCGCGCGAAGAGTCTGCGGGGTGGGCTCCTGGGGCAACGGCGTGCGTCACCGCAGCGCAGCGACCACGGCCACGGCGTGGCGGCGCTGCTCGCTGCCTCTCCCTCCGGAGCCCTCGGCTTGGGCGTACAGAGGCAACAGATACCCGGGAGGTGGCCGCTCGCACCAAGGCCTCGACACCTCCGGCCTCACGACTACGTCGCGGCGGTGGGCCAACCTCTTCTTCGGCGGAAGTGGCCCGGGCTCATCGCGGGAGGTTTTTCCCTTCTCTGCGGCCGAGAACCTCCGAATCGGCACCATGGGTGTCGCTACTAGCAATGAAGCAAGGGAGAAGAAGCGAGCGGAGCAGGAAGAGATGAGCGACGGGGGCTCCGCCCCCCCTCCTCATTTACAGTGGGAGAAGGCCAACCGGCGATCCCCACGATCACAGGTAATGATGATTATTCTCTGCATGCAGCAGGGACTCGTCAAGTCGGGCAGTTGCCGAGGCAGCGTGGGGAAGCGGAGATGCCCAAGTCCAATCAATCGCCACACATCAACCAAGGCCGCAGGCTGTAGGGGCCCGCGGCGCTCCGCACTTGCCCCTTGGCTTCGCCTCGAAGCCAAGTCCGAGCGCGCCTTGGGCCCGGGGGCTACTATCGGCGTCCTGGGAACGGGGGCCCCCAGACTTGCCTGCCTGCGGCCCACAGCGTGGCTCCACCAGCGGCCCTGTACGGCCCATCTTCACCAGCAAACACTCAAGACCCTCGCGAGGGGCCAAGCCTAGCGAGGCGGACGACGCGAGACCTCCTCGGGGGCGGCCTCACCAGGATGGCTCGTGAGGGGCGGAGAGATCAAGGCGAGGGCACCTCGCGAGGTTCTTATGACGCAAGCAATGACGAACGGGGCCAGGCGGGCGCCAGCGCGCACAGTGTCCTCGTTTCCTCTTTGGTGCCAAAGAGGCAAGCGCAGGTGAGGAGTCCCAAGGCGTTAGGCAAAGGTTTCCATATCGGTGCAACGAGACCAAGACCAGCAGGACGGCAGGACGGAGGTCACCGTGGAGCCCAAGACGGCGTCACCACCAGAGCCTTTGGCAGGCGAAGACCACCTTTAGTCAGGATAACTTGTACTAGTTGTTTCCCTTCAAATTTGGTCGTTGTGGCATCCCTTCCCGCCTAAACATTTGGGGAGAGGACCAGGGCCTCTATAAATAGGACTAGCCACCACAGTAGGAGGAAACGGATCCGAGGCTATTCAGATCATCCTCATCCACACAAGCTCACCAAGCACAAGAGCACCTCTCCTCAGGAGGCTGTTCTTCCCTTGTAACTGTTCATCCTCAGCCCAAGAGGCAATCCACCACACCACACTGGAGTAGGGTATTACACCACATCGGTGGCTCGAACGAGTATAAACCTTGTGTCCCTTTGTTCTGCGAGTTCGACGCGCTGAGCCTTGAGATCGCGGTGAGAGAGAGTGCTAGGGAGAGGAGAGATCTTCATGCACACCCCAGTGTTCGAACCTCGAGGGTTTTTCCGGAACCTGAAATCCGATAGCCGATCTCGATTGTGGTTTTTCATCGAAGTGTGTGGTGATGAATAATGCAAAATTTTATTAGCTTCGATGCCATGCTATACATAGTGGTTTAAATAACTTGTGATTCTTATACTGGAAAGTAATTCAGAATTTGTTTCTGTTTTAGTTAGAGCCCTGATGCAGACAAGGGTTGTGTGGTTGTACATGTCACTCGCTATGAGGTGGATGACCTGAATATTCACACTGGTAAAATAGAGTTCCTAGGCTGTTGGATCCTGGAAGCCATTTGCGCTTATACCAATGTCGAGTTGTATTCTAGCCTCACTGTTGTCAGGCGTGTTGTCCAGGGTGTACTGAAGCACAAGAAGTTCAAAGCTACTCCTGCGTTTGTGAGGCATACTGTTCTTGTCAAGTTTACACAGGAAGATGATGTGGCATGCCTCCACAAACAAGTTTATGAGTGGCAAAGCCACAAGGTTATCTTCAGGAAGGTTCACAGGATTGAGCTGCTGCCGGACATCCTCGATGATGTTCATGGCAAGGTTCGTCTTGTGTCCATCCCAAATTAGATCGAGGCATGAAATAGTTGCCCTAGCTAGTGTTTAATAGTAGTTTGGATTGTGTTTAATTATCCGAACCTTGCCTATTATCGAGCCCTCAGGGGCTAGTACTCTATTTGAATTCGTCTATAGGAACTGCTGCTACTTTTGTGTGCCCGTGAATCATTTGAGAACCATCATAATTGTTGCCGAACCAGATACGTCCTCACTAGTTTTTTCATGAATATGTCATGGTATGACATAGGTTGTCACAGTTTATCATACGAAGCAGTGTGTGTTTGATGAAATAGAGTACTCGTTCAAGAACTGTGCGTCGATGTATACATAGGGTACGTAAGGCTAGTTAAGTACTTGTAAACACTGTTGGTGCTACCCCACTTGTAAGCAGTTATGCAAAACACGGCACATTGGCTCAGCTCGCTTCAACAATAGGCTATCGACCAGCTAACAATCAATAATATGCTGTCTAACATATAAGCAACTACGTATCTTGGTACAATGGTTCATGCAGTTAACTGAGGCCACAATGTAAATTCGAAACGTTCACACGCTAGTCCAGCGTTCATGTGGAACACTCACATTAAACTCGGCTTCATAAAAAACTTGAAAAGCATAAGTTAAGCAATTTTATACATCTCAATGATTCATAGAACATAACAAACATATGCTAGTTCATAGCAAAAGACAAAGTTGTGAGATGGTTTACAAATCAGGAAAAATCAAGCAAGGCTTCTCTGAGCAAAGGGCCTCCCTAGGCAGGATTTAATTTCCTGGAGTTCACTCTGGTTTTTTCTTGTTGCCACCATCCAGGGTTAGGTTCTCTCATTCTAGAATAACCAATTATAATTGTGTTCTCAGCTGGAATCCTGAACTGAACCATGTAGTGTACTGACCATCTGAAATTCTTGTGCATTCCACTAAATTTAAGCACCGCTATTTGCAGAAATAAGCAGACCACAATGGCTCTTGTCCACACACATGTCCCAAAAAACCCCGTGAAGCCGTGCTAGCTAGTCATCGGTCCATGGATGAACTGGTAGAATGTGCATTCCGGACTAGGATGCAGTTGTTTTCGCTCGTCCCTGCACTGCAATCAGGAAGTAAAACATACGAATCAGCTTCTTTTAGATTGCGTTGGTCATTCTACCTAGTTACTACTAATGTAGGAATACTTGGAAGACGGGTGGTTAGAGGACGGCAGCTAGGAATAGCCATCTCATTTTGTGCAGTTCTACTAAAACTAAGGCGTGTACTTTTGATTGCGCGGATAGAAACGATATGGAGACAGACATCCCTGTTTGCGCAAATACGAAATACAGTTATTTAAATAGTGACAGTTATTTGTAGTGGAATATGATTAATAGCAGCATCTATTGTGTTATAATCGGCACTACATTGACAGTATGAAAATGCCCTTAAGTAAGTAGCATCACATCACATGAACACGGCCACTAGATTAACATGCAGAACAATATCATTAGTATTACTGTCATGAGAGTAGCACATGGTCAGTAAATGTGCAATCAAATTTGTGCAGTTCCACAGGGATGAAGCAATGTTAGCGGTGTGAGATTTAAGTGTAACTACAAAAACACAATTCATGGGAAATAAAGCAAGACGGAAGCACTTCATAAAATGGTGGTGGCATTGCTTCAATTTTTATCGATGGCACTAGACCATTACTTATAGTGACATTAGGTGGCATTGCTTAATGCTTCATGTGATTTTACATTAACGGTAGCGATATGGGCGTAGGGACAGCAGGGGGATAAAGTGGTGAGGCGGATGTGGTTGCCGAGAGCGGCAAACACTTAGGCAGCATGTCTGCATTTGTCCCATTTTTTATCTCCTCGGCAACATTTTCCTATGTGAGCAAAGGAAATCTAGACCTTGTCATTCTCATTTGCATTGTCCCCCAACACCCCTCACTTTCTTTCCTTTTTCGACCAAGAGACAGGTCCACTTCCCCCACCCTTCGCCATCCACCATGCTTTCTGCGCATTTTCAACCAACAGACAGGTTGGGTACCTAGTATCTACTACTTTCCCCCGTTTCCTCTTAGAACCAAGTCCTAGATTCATGCTACAGCTTTCCCACTTTCTTCCCTATTTGAACCAACTCTTAGATTCGGCTATATGAAGTAGCTTTACCTCTAATAATAGTAAAAGTCTAGGTGGCTTTGGAACAGCCAACGGAAGTAGAAAAAGATCCACACGCAGCCAGGTGGGGAGCTGGGTTAGTAGAGCAAGGCAGGTTCCGAAGGAATATATACCTGAGGGTCGTCGGCAGGTGGCAAAACAGCGTTGGGAGGCCGCATCTTGGCCACAATACTGCAGGGAGGAAGAAGGGGTCGGAGGCCCTCCCGAGCCGGCGCTCTCCCGCAGAGAACGGCACGGCCGCCGATCGGGACGCGCGGGCAGCCGTTGGTTTCCTCCCTCGCTGCCGACGACAGCGTGAACGATGCACCTACACCCCTGCCCCAGTCGAGGTGGTCCGGCCGGATTTGTGACCAGGCGGAGACGACCCGTCAACCGCTGCCACTAGGGCCAGCAGGACACGACAAGGCTAACAGAGTTGCAGCTCGCGAGGAAGCCTGCCGAGGTCCAGCTGGAAGGCTGCTGGAGGAACCAGAGGCACCACCCCCGCCTCCGCTCCCAAATCCCCGGCAAATCACCTTGCCGGAGAGGGGATGCAGATGCAGATGGTGCTGCCACCGCCTGACAGTGACGGTCTAGGTGATACTCAGCCGAAGTCAGAGTCGTCGCCCTCCCGGTTAGTGTCCTCGTCATCACCGTCACTGTCCTCCTCGTCGCTATTGCTCGAGGAGGAGCTTTCATCGTCGGTCGAACTCTCTACGCAGCACCCTAAGTGAGCACCCGAGCTCCGGAAAACCTTGACGGAATGGAAATCAGCCTCAATTAACTTAAATTAGAGGACGTGCCCTTCCGACAAGCTATGGGCGTGGGCGAAAGTCTTCAAACTGTGCCGAAGATACATGACATGAGGGGCTGGGAAATCCACGTCCACTCGTATGCTGCCATTCCCGCAACCCCTCATGTGCAGTCTGAGTGCGCGCGGCTGTTCGAGGCGGGGAGGCGAAGACGGCCGCGAATAGGCTTGTACAGCCTGATAACGAACTCCAGTGGCTGATCTCTGACATGACCTTCCAGCGGAGGAGGAGCGTTTGGCGGGGGTGCAATCAGAGCACTGCCCCATCCTCCTCCCCCTCGAGCGCCACGATGACCGCGACCTCACGCCCTCCCTCCTCCTCTCGTGGCGGGTGCCCCCTCCGCGTTGTCCGGAGGAGGAGGGATACGCTATCGAGCAGAAGCTCTCATCGCCGCCATTGGAGAGCCACCGTGTCCACGCCCTCTCGCCATAGCGAGCGGGGAAAGTTGGAAAGGAGGGAAGGGAAGTGTGTGAGCAAATGCACCGTTCCTGCCCATTTTATAGAGGGACGATGCAGGGGGCTGGCCTCTCTCCTAAGAAGCAACTGCCCTGCTCCCCCAATAGGGCCTCCTTGTGCCTTCAACAGCTCGGGGAATCAGAGCCGCTCCTCTACGCGAACCAATGACGCTTGGTTGTCTGCCATGGCACCCGTCCCCGCGCACTCCGCATCCACCGCCTACCATACCCAACGCATGAAGCACAAGAGGCGGATGCGCCTGGGGTGGGAGGCGAGTGGGATGGCAGTTTCGACCCCATGATCGTGGGGCATGGGAAATCCACGGGGCACGATCTGGTTTTTTCCATAACACTCAGCACGATGCGCGGGAAAACCAGAAACTGGCCCGGACTCGAGTAATGAAGAAGTGAAGAAGATCTCAAGGGGCCAGCCACCCCTATGCCCTACCTGTGCACTCATTAGGGCCTACCCCGACGACGCTCGGCAGCGTGTTTGGGCCAGGCCCGGGGGCTCCTGTCAGTGCAACAAAATCCTGGGTCCGTTGCCCAGACTGTGCACAGGCACAAGAACAAGATCACAGCACCAAGATCGGATTGGAGCACAAGGGATTAGTTCTTCGAAGGACCAACATCCAGATTAAGAGGACCAAGACTAGCCAGGGAAGCAAGATATCGCTAAGGAAAAAACCTGCCTTGCCGGGCAGGCGAGCCTGGCAAAGATGGGGTTACCCCTTGAAGGAAGCTTTTAGATCGTCTCGGCAGGCCTGTCGGGGCTTACGAAGGCAAACTACTCCACCGCTCCACCTCACGAGTAACGCAAGTCATCGATCAGTGTGGTGACAAGCTCCAAAGTGACTAAGTGGCTGCTATTTGCCACATGGCAGCCACTTCCTACAGAAGATACCTCCAAGCGACACCCGTCCTGGGATGTGTCAAGCAAGCAGGCGCGAAGCTGGCAAAACAGCCCAGCAGGGCCTGCCGGGCAAGCCGTGATGTGACGTTGAGCGGCGCATTTAATGCGCTCTATTAGCCTGCAGAGTTAGGTATGATAGCACTATTTGCTATCTAATTCATGCGTAATGACTGATTTGCCACTGTGGTGACCCCTTGATCTATTAAAGGAGGCCCATGGCAAATAGAGAAAGGGTTGGCTGATTCAGACCCCCACACACTCGTACGCTCGTAGCCATTCTGGCCTCGTGGCAACCTTGCCGGGCAAACATGTTGTGCTCACCACCATCTTTTCCACCATCAATCCACCAAAGCAGGAGCAGGGTTTTACACCTCGCGGCGGCCCAAACCTGGGTAAAAACTGCCCATGTGATCTCTGTTGTGCTGGTCCATGCTTCTCCGCTCTTTGTGCAACGTGCTATCCCCCCGCCGAACGAGAAAGGGGATCTTGGTCCCATAGGTGCCGTGGTTTCCCACGACACTCTGTGTTTCTCTCTTGTGTTCCTGAAAGCCTCAAGCGGTAGTACTGCTCTCTATAGCGGTAGTACCGCTTGTAAGCGGCAGTATCGCGGCCCTGTGCCATGCGTAGTACCGCTGCTTCTGGGGATGCATTTTTCGTGTCGGGTTTCGTGGTAGTAGAGCGATAGTACCTCTTATAAGTGGTAAACAGTAGTACCTCTCCACCCGAGCGGTAGTATCTCTTATAAGAGGTAAGCGGTACTACCTCTCCACCCAAGCGGTAGTACCTCTTATCTGCGGTAAGCGGTACTACCTCTCCCGGAGCGGTACTACCTCTCTGGCAGAACTACAGCTCGTGTTTTTCTCTCCCGTTGGGCTGTTTTGACCATGCTAAGCGGTAGTACCGCTTGTGCACGACCTGAGTGCCTAACAGTTGGATTTGGGGGTGCCTATAAAAGGGGGTCTTCTTTCCCAATGAACCTTATCTTTGAGCTCGCATTTGCCCCCCATTGTTGAACTTCTTTGAGCTTGCTATCTCCCAATCCCTCCATGGATCCTTGCTAGTTTTCAGGGGAAAAGAGAGAGGAGATCTAGATATATGTTTCCACCATTTACTTTCTCCTCTACGTGAGGGGAACCCTTTGGATCTATATCTTGGAGTTCTTCGTGTTCTCTTCTTCGTTCTTCCTCTCATTTTCCTCCCTAGCATTTGTTGCTTTGGTGGGATTTGGGAGAGAAGGACTTGGGCACTCCGTGCGCCCTTGCCATTGCATTTGGTGCATCAGTGTGAGTTCTCCACGGTGATACGTGGAAGTTACAAGTTGAGAAGCTTATTACTCTTGGGTGCTTGGTACCCTTGAGCTTGTTCCTCTTGGGTGCATGGGCGCCCTAGACGGTTGGTGGTGTTCGGAGCTCAATCATTGTGGTGTAAAGTTCCGGGCAAGCGTCTGTGTCTCCAATTAGGTTGTGGAGATTGCCCCGAGCAATTTGACGGGAATAGGTGACCTTCCCAAGGGTTGCCAAAGTGTACGAGTTCGGTGACCGCCCCCAAGGGTTTCCAAAGTGTACGGGTTCGGTGATCGCCCTCAAGGGTCCCTTAGTGGAATCACGGCATCTTGCATTGTGCGAGGGCATGAGGAGATTACGGTGGCCCTAGTGGCTTCTTGGGGAGCATTGTGCCACCACACTGCTCCAAACGGCGATTAGCATCCGCAAGGGTGTGAACTTCGGGATACATCGTCAGCTCCGCGTGCCTCGGTTATCTCTTACCCGATTCCCTTACTTATGTACTTTACTTTGTGATAGCCATATTGTTTCATGTTATATATCTTGCTATCACCTAGTTGTTTATCTTGCTTAGTATAAGTTGTTGGTGCACATAGGTGAGCCTAGTTGTTGTAGGTTTTGTACTTAGAAAATTAACCGCTAGGTTTATTCCGCATTTGTTCAAGCCTAAACTGTAACTATTTTAAAGCGCCTATTCACCCCCCTCTAGGGGACATCCTCGATCTTTCAATTGGTATCAGAGCCTCGTCTCTCTTTATATGGCTTAACCACCTAGAGAGTAAGGATGTCGACTAGGGGATTGGGATTCTCTGACACTCTTAGTTTCGATGGCATAAATTTTGATCTTTGGGTAATTCGCATGCTTAATCTCTTTAGGGCCATGGACCCAAATTTAGGGTGAATTGTAGATATGGGTTTTTCTCCTCCAAAGGATCCCCAAAGATTATCTTTAGAGGATGAGAAATACTCTTATCTCAATGCTCAAGCTTCTAATGTGCTTTTCGATGCTTTGAGCAATGTAGTTATATTTCAACTCATACCGTTCTGGGATGCTCATGAGTTGTGGACAAAGCTTCAAGATAAATATGGTGTGTCCAATATTTCTGGGAATGATTGTTCTCCCTCCACCTTCGGTCGTATATTTTTCTCAACTTCTTCTCCTTCACCTACATGTTGTTGCCACAAGGTAACGACATGGTGAGTAGGGGTGTTCATTGCAATGATGATAGTGGCCTTATTGTTGATAATCCTTCATCACTTTCTTATTGCAATGCTTCATCTTTGGACTTTAGCACTTTGAGCACTCCAAATGTCTCACATGCTTGTGTTGATAGTCCTTGCATATCATGTAGAAATTGCTTGACTAAATATCACGATGATATGCTTGCTATGTCTTGTTGCCCTGATAAAAATGCATCTATTTCCTCGAATTGTTGTGCTAACAATGTAGAGGAAACACAACACCCCATGTAACAAGATGTGGTCTTGGATGGTGCTTCAAGGGATCCTACATCATCATCTATTGCATTTTGCCTTATGGCTAAGGCTTCAAAGGTATCTCCCACTTTGAATCCAAATATATCTTGTGATGATATTGATGATGATAAGAATGATGACGATGTTGATAATGATGAAGAGAATGATAATGTTGCCTCCTTAAAAATTAAGGGGGGGAATGGTTTTTAAAGCTCTTCATAAAAATAAAATTGCCCGTTCCAACTTCATGGAAATCATGTCCATTGCCATTGAGGGCAAGAAATATATTGAGGAGTTGGAATCTCATCTTGAGGAGCATGAGGTCACCATTGAGAAAATGGAAGGTCGTGAGCGTGATTGCGCTAATGAGATTGCGGACCTCTCCCAAGCTCTTGAACTTGAACAAATCACCAAGGAATCTCTTAAGGAGACTTTTGCTCTAGAATTATCCAGAGTGAAGGAAACTCATGATAGAGATCTTGAGGTGGCCAATGATTTTGAAGCTAAAAATGAGAAGGTTGAAGTTGCGCATGCTAAACTCCTTGAGGACTTTGGGCACCTCAAAAATGGCTCAAGGGTCATTAATAGTGAGCTCAGCAAACTCACCGAGTCTCATGCTCAACTTAAGGCTTCATATTCAAAAGAGCTTCCAAAGTTTCCTTATCCTCTTGTTGTTAATGATGATGCTTGTGCTACTAACACTATTTCTTGTGAAGCATCCATTTTGAAGGAGAATGTTTAGCTAAGGGCTCAACTTGTGTTGCTATCTAGCAATTATGGGAAATTGGAACAAAGTCATGAAAAGCTCACAAGCTCTCATGATGATCTTCTAGTATCCCATAATATGCTAAAGATAGCTCATGAGGCTATGATGACTACGGTAACATCTAGTGAGCCTCATGTGGATACTAGCACTATTTCAAGTCTAAATGCTATATTGCCATGTGCTAGCCCTCGTAATTCATCCACTCTTAATTTTGCTACATCTTCTGATGAATTACTTTCCTTGCCTTCTTGCTCTTAGATTGAAGCTTATACTTCCTCTAGTACTTTTGTTGAGACTAACCATGTAGAGGAAATCAAAGAGCTCAAGGCCCAAATCACTTCTTTGAAGATTGACTTGCAAAAGTGTCATGAAGGGAAGTCCACACTCAACAATATCTTGAGTGTGCCAAAATCCCCCAATGACAAAGGTGGACTTGGATTCAAATCCAATAATAAGAAGTCCAAGAGCAACAAGAAGAAGGGCCAAAAACAAGTCAAGAATTCGACCAAGATTGTTTGCTTCATGTGCAAAATTAAAGGGAATCATGTTAGATCTTGCCCATTGAAGAAGAAGGCCATTAGTGACAAGCAACAAGGGAAGCGGCCACAAGTTCATTCTCATGCTCAACCTCAAGTTGAAGAAAGGCCTTTTCCCAACAAGAGTAAAGCTAATGCTTCTCAAGTTGAGAAATCAAGTGAGAAGAAAGTGAAGAGTAGACATTGCTACTTATATCATGAGAAAGGTCACGTTGCTTCTTCATGCACGAATGGTACCTTATCCAACCCTATTATAATTGATGATGTCTATTCTCTTGGGAAGGATAAGGTTGGCAATGTGCTTGCCAAATTTGTTGGTACTCAAAGTGGTGTCAAGAAAAGAACCATTTGGGTAGCCAAGCCTATTGTGACTAACCTCTTAGAACCCAACTTGGTTGGGGACCGACAAGCTCAAACTTGATCAATGGATGCTCTTGGAGGTCATTGGAGACTTGGCAACATTATGAAGAATTAAGGGGACTTCATCATTCTTATTGTCTCAAGCCAAGTCAATTGGGTTATGAAGTTTCTATCTTATATCCAATGTGCCTCTTTGCGGTAACTTGTACTTAAATTGTTTACATTGAAAGTTACTTGCCCCTTTGCTTGTTTTGGTTTTGTACCTTGCATGTGTGTGTGTATGTTATGCTTCCAATTTGCTTGTTGGTTTGCACATCATGTACATTTGAGAATTGTGTTGAGCCTTTTTGCATCTTGTTTGTATCTTAGTTGGCTCTTGTGAGAGATTAATGGAACATCCCATTTTGGGGGAGTGATGTGCTTTGTGCACTTCACAATCCTATAAATGTGTGTACATGAGGAATACCACCTAGTATTGATATTACAAGATTATCTAGTCTCTATGTGGTATGTCTTCTCATGAGAAATTCAAATTCTAAATAGTCCATTAATTATCTCTAGTTGGATTCTTATTGCCTCTTGTGAGGTTTTCTTTGGTACCACATTATGGGGGAGTAATGTGCTATGTGCAAATTACAAGCCTAGAAAATGTGTAGATTTGAGATATTGTCACCTAGAATTGATCTTGTAAATTATCTTGTTCCTAGGTGGCATGTTAGCTCTACAAGTTGCAATTTGCTTTTGTGTTTGGTGTGAAGATGATGATGGATATCTTTAAAATCTACCATCGGGAATTATTTCCAAATACTTCTTGTCTCTTGACAATTGTTAATCATTTATGTGGTAGAAATTGTTGATCATCTTTACATTGGCCTTTGCTTTTATTTGCCTTATCTCTTGCCTAGGATTGTGTCAACTCCCATTGTATTCCATACCACTTGTGGATCTTGTTAATTCCTTGAGCTTGTCTAGTGTTTTTATAAATATAGTGAAAGTGGTGTTCCCATCTTGTGCATTTTGTATTCCAATGCAAATTCTCTATAATGCACAATGCTTGGGGGAGCTATCCTATTTTTCTTAGAACGCTCACCTTGTGCCCTATCAAGTGTGTGTTGGTGGAACGCAAACTGTTTCTTTTTGGTACTTTGTGCCATCATGAAACTTTGTAGAGTGTTTGGTTTGTTTGGAATCATTCTCTCTTTTGGGAGTTCGACATCTTTCTTTTTGTGTGTATCAATGGATATCTCATTCCTTGATGTATCTTTTAATTGATATATTCCAAGTGACGATTTCTCCATTTGGTATCCTTTTCACTTGGTATTCCTTTTTCATTTGGTGTTGGTTCTTGAAAGTCTTTAGCATGCATATTTACTTCATGTATTTTCTTTGGTGTGCTTTCTTTTTTTGACCCAATATATAGGGGAAACTCCACCAAGTCTCAAATTGGATGAGATGTGCATGATATTTATTTTCATATCTATGTGCACATATTTATGTGGAGTTTGTCCTATGTATTGGTGTTTCTAACTCTTTGGTCCCAATGAGTTTGGGTACCATTTTGTTTGTGTTGTTGTTCTAGGAACAATTGGAGATGCATTGGATGCTCGGTTCACTCAGAAGGAAGGTGGTGTCAGCATGTGTTTATTGGAGTCAAGCTAGGATGTTCAATGAACTACTATCTAATACTTTCAATTGGTATCTTCTACATCCTTCCAATGCTATCTCGGTGACAAGTATATATTCATGCATTCCTCTCATGCATTCCTCTCACGCATTCAACCTTGTGTAGGTTGCATCTTGGCATGATATTCATTTCATCTTGTGATACTTGTTTCCTTTTTCAAAGCATCCCAACGATGATCTCTTGTTGCTAGTTGTGATGTCTTTGATGGAGGTGTGGTAGGATTTCATTTATATACAATAAGACCATATCTAGCCATGTGCTATGCTTTCAAGCAAACATATTATTGGTATATTTATGACTTCCGTGTGGATATCTTGTTCTTTCCTTTGTGTAACTATTTGGTGTGTTCATCCTTCTTTGTGGATTGATATCATCATGATTTTGATCTACCTAGAATCTTATACACTTGAGAGAAGTTACATCTCTAGTTGACATCCTTATTCTTTCACGTCCACCTTTTTCCTTGGTGGTTTCGTGAAAGGATTTATCTTGAGTGCGGGTCTTATATCGTTGCACCGTGATGCACTCTTTTGTGGTGAAGATTCTTTTTCTCTTGCTTGTCTTGACGAGGCTTTCCATTTCGTTTGGTATCCCTCCTCTTGACAAAGCCATCATTGTCTATCTTCACCATGGGTCGTCACAAGCTTTGGCTTTTAAGTTGCTTTTTGGAGAGCTTGTGAACCCATTTGCTACTTGAGTGTGTGTGTGGGAAGGACATGTCTTGCACCTTGTATCTCATTATTTAAGACTGTGTTGATGCTTAATGCTCATCCATATATTAGTCATATCAAGTGCTTTGCCATGACTCACACACATCCTTTTGGTTGAGCCCATTCATAAGTTGCCTCTTTTACATGTTGCTCAACCATGTGCTGGTTGCAAGGGATATGCCTTGTCTCTATCTTAGCCCACTTGCACTTGTTGTGAGTTTCTATTGATTTTGGGGGAGTGACGATCCTATTTTGTGCACTTGGTATCATAATGCAAATATTCTAAGTAGTGCACAAATCATGGGGAGCTTCACTAGTGTCTTTAGAACACTCTGTTGCTCTATTGCAAGTGTTAGGCTGAGATTTTCTATCTGCTCTCTTGCACTTGTCGTGAGGTTCTAGTGATTTTTGGGAGTGACAATCCTATTTTGTGCTTGTTGTATCCAAATCAAAACTAAATAATGCACAAAACACGGGGATCTTCTTTAGTTTCTATAGAACACTTCTATGCTCTTATCATAATATGTTTTTTTCATGTGGCTCGTAGGATCATTGGTTTAGTTGGTTCAATTGATATCTTTTGATTGCTTGTTTCAGTTGGTATCTTTTGATTGAGTGATTGCTTGTTTCTCTCTTTGTTATGTCTTTGTGGCATATCATTCTTTTGCAATCTTTGGATCCTCAATATAGTTTGTCATCCTCCAATTATCTATATTTGGGTATGTGTATTGCATTCCTCTCTTCTTGAGAAATACACAATTTATGGAGGAACACTTTTTATATTGGCCTTCTACGCTTTTCGCCCATTTTGACAATTGATGCCAATGGGGGAGAAGTTCCAGAGAGTTTTGTGGAGAAGTTTACAGAGTTATTTCTTCTTGCATTGGCTTTGTTCCTTAGCATTTGCATCTCATACGCATGCATCATTGGTTGTTGCATTGCATGGTTGGTGATGCATAATTCCTTGTATAAACTCTCTTGAAAGTGATTGTCATCAATTACCAAAATGGGGGAGATTGAAAGGACATGCGGTGCCCCCATGTTTGGTTTTGGTAATTGATCACAATCTCTATGGACTAATGGTTGTCGTGATTTATATTTGAAGGATTTGTCCATAGGAATTTCTTGAAGTCCATTTGTTGGTTTCAAGGAGTTTATATGTTGACCAATGTGATATTCTAGGAATTATCCAAAGAGTGGTCATGTAGAAGACACGATACAAGGTTGATCAAGACTAAGTCAAGAGTGAATCAAGTTGATAAACACACAAAGCGTACAAGATGTACCGAGAGGGATCAAGTGATCCCATGGTATGGTAAGCATTGTCCTTTACGCTTTGTGTACTAACCATTGATCTACGTGTGAATTCTATGTGGGGGTAGGTTTGTTTCCAGGGGTTTACATCAAGAGGAAGATCTCATACAACCCATGGAGGATTACATCAAGTGGTGACCGTCATCAATATTGCGGTGTGCAAGTTCAAGTGGAGCATCACGAAGAGATCATCCTTGAAGCTTCTCGTCCATTGTGGTGTCAATGGACTTGTGATGATGTGACAAAGAGTGGCTCACCCATAGTGGAGTATGGGGGAGAAATCAACTAGTCTTCATGGAGCCAACACAATCAAGAAAGTTGGTCCAACTTGAGGGAGTCAAGATCGTCATCATCTAGCTCAAGTGGACTATGTGCAAGCAAAGGTTTTCCCTTGATAGGTTTTCTATTTTTACCGGTCTCATGGTGGTAGTTGGGAGACTGGGTTATAGGATCGATTGTCGTACTATCAAGGGGGGCTCTCGATGAGTAGCTTGATAGTATTGTTCGTAGAGAGCTCAAACCATTGCATCCTTGCATCATCTTTATTGGTTCTTGTTTGGTTCTTCTCCTTGTGAGTCTTAGAGCTTATGGTCATCTTGATGACAAGCTCGAGTTCATCAAAAACGGAGTTCACATGCATCTTCTATGATGTTTTCGATGTGGGAGGTTATGTCGGTTCTTCTCTTTTGGAGGTTTCACTCATCTATATCTTAGGCATACCTCCCCGCCTCTTCTTACTATAACCGATCGCTGTTGGATGCTAGTCGTCGTCATCTATCCAACAAGCTTGAGTTTGCTCAATTCGGAGCTCATATGCAGAAGTTGTGGCAGTTTAGGCTTTATTGCATCCTCTGTTTTCTCTGTTGTGTTCCTGAAAGCCTGAAGCGGTAGTACTGCTCTCTACACCGGTAGTACCGCTTGTAAGCGGCAGTACCATGGCCCTGTGCCGCGCGTAGTACCGCTGCTTCTGTGGATGCATTTTTTCATGTCGGGTTTCGCGGTAGTAGAGCGGTAGTACCTCTTATAAGCGGTAAGCGGTACTACCTCTCCACCCAAGCGGTAGTACCTCTTATAAGAGGTAAGCGGTACTACCTCTCCACCCGAGCGGTAGTACCTATTATATGCCGTAAGCGGTACTACCTCTCCCTAGAGCGGTACTACCTCTCTGGCAGAACTACAGCTTGTGTTTTTCTCTCTCGTTGGGCTGTTTTGACCGCGCTAAGCGGTAGTACCCCTCCTCCGAGCGGTAGTACCGCTTGTGCACGACCTGAGTGCATAACGGTTGGATTCAGGGGTGCCTATAAAAGGGGGTCTTCTTCCCCAATGAACCTTATCCTTTGAGCTCGCATTTGCGCCCCATTGTTGACCTTCTTCGAGCTTGCTATCTCTCAATCCCTCCATGGATTCTTGCTAATTTTGGGGGGAAAAGAGAGAGGAGATCTAGATCTACGTTTTCACCAATCACTTTCTCCTCTATGTGAGGGGAACCCTTTGGATCTAGATCTTGGATTTCTTCATGTTCTCTTCTTCGTTCTTCCTCTCATTTTCCTCCCTAGCATTTGTTGCTTTGGTGGGATTTGGGAGAGAAGGACTTGGGCACTCCGTGTGCCCTTGCCATTTGTGATGCCCGGATAATTAAGCTACAGTAACCATCTACTAATGATGCCACGTCACCTCAATTACTGTTGCTAATCTCGCATTAGTTCGAAACTGATTCAAATTCAAATTCAAAATCAAACAAACAATAAAAGTTTTCAAATGTTAAAACTAAAATGTTCCTGGTGAGCCAAATAATGCATAGATAAGTATGGTGGAGAAACCACACTTTTAGAAAAGGTTTAATACTCTAAAAATATTTTAAATAGTAGCAAAAACAATTAGTTGAATGCCTTTTACAAAAAAATAAAATATTACACTATTTTATTTAGTTGCCCAAACTTATGTGGCAGTAGCCTATTTACTAACACTAAATTAGGGACTACTTTTATAGTTTACAAAACTAAAATAAAAGAGGAACTAAAGTAAAACAGAAAACAGAAAAGGAAAAGTAAACAAAAGTAAAATAAAGACAAAAGAAAGAGAAAACCCCCTCCCTCGCTGGGCCACGGCCCAGCTAGCCATCGGGCCAACCAGGCCGGCCCAGCCGCCCTCTATAACCCGCTGCACCCACCCGACAGAAACCCTAACCACTATCCCCACTCCCCCCCACGAACCCCACTCTCTCCCTCGTCTTCCCCCACTCGCCTGGATCTGGATCGGGGAGGAGCCCATCCCACGCCGCCTCGCGCCCCTGATGCCGGCGCCCATCCCCGATGCCGCCCCGTAGCCTGCTCCGTCTCGCCTGCCGCACAGGCGCCCGCCCCTCGACCCGAGCTAGATCGGGGGCTCGACCCCGCGGCGCCCCGAGCCTCGAAGCCGCGTCGTCGCCGCTCCCCGCCACCCCCCTCGCGGAGCTGGCCCCTCCCGTCGCCCCACTGGCGCTCTGCCGCCCGTCCACGACCACGCTGCCACGGGACCCCGCCCGGAGCTACCTCGACCCCGCCGCACGAGGACCGCACCGCCGGAGCCCCTCGCCGTCTTCCCCGAATCGCCTCGCCCCGTCGTCCTCTTCTCCACTCCGCCGTCGCGTCGTCCTCGACCTCCACCCCGCGCCCATTGCCCCGTGCCCTACAACCCCTCGTGAGGCCCCATCCTTCTCCTCTGCCTTGCTCCTGCCGCGCATCGGCCGCGCTCACGGCCGCGGCCTCGTCCCACGCTCACGCCTCGCTCACCGCCGCCTAGCGCGCACTCTCGCGCGCCTCGTCCGTGCCGCTGCCCGTCCCCTGCCACGGTTCTGCTCCGGCCAAGCCGCCGCCGCCAGCGCTGTCCTCTGCCGCCCGCGCCTCTAGCGCCCGCGCGCTCCGGCCGGCCGGCCTCTCCACGGTCGCGCCCGTGGTCGAACTCGGGCACGGGCACCACAACCGTGCGCCCGCACGCCCGTTTGCCCGATTCGCCCTTGGCCCTATGACAGCCAGGGCCCACGCCCCTGAGAACATTTATAAAAAAAGAATCAAAAAATATAAACAAATAATAATAATAAAAATAATTAACTTAATTAACTTAATTAATTTTGATTAATTAAACTAAAACAACTAATTAAACTAATTAAACATTAGTTACCTAATTAACCTAATTAGCTAATTAAGTAGTCAATGACAGTGGGGCCCACCCCTAATTAATCCTGATTAGGTTAATTAATATGTTTAATTAAAATGTGTCACTGACCAATGGGACCCACTGGTCAGGTTGACCAGTCAACCCCTGTTGACTACTGAAGTCAGCATGACATCATGCTGATGTCATAAATTCATTTTCGAATTAAATTAAATAATTAATTAAATTCCAGAAATTAATAAATTCTTTTGAAAATCATATCTTTTAATCCGTATCTCGGATGAAAATACTTTCTACATGAAAGTTGCTCAGAACGACGAGGCGAACACGCAACTTTCCCCCTCCGGTTCATCTGTTCGAAAACGTGAAACGCCGGGGATACTTTCCCGGATGTTTCCCCCCTTCGTCGGTATCACCTACTACCGCGTTAGGGCACACCTAGCACCGCGTATTGCCATATTACGCTTTGTGATGCTTTGATTGCTTTGTTATTTATTGTGTTCCCCCTCCGTTACTTCTTTCCGGTAGACCCCGAGACTGCCGGCGACCCCAGTTCGACTACGGAGTTGACGACCCTTCCTTGCCAGAGCAACCAGGCAAGCCCACCCCCTGATCACCTGATATCACCTATTCTTCTCTATACTGCTTGCATTAGAGTAGTGTAGTATGTTACTGCTTTCCGTTAATCCTATCCTGATGCATAGCCTGTCCTTGCTACTACTGTTGTTACCTTTACCTGCAATCCTACATGCTTAGTATAGGATGCTAGTGTTCCATCAGTGGCCCTACACTCTTGTCCGTCTGCCATGCTATACTACTGGGCCATGATCACTTCGGGAGGTGATCGCGGGTATATACTATATACTTTATATACATGACACATGTGGTGACTAAAGTCGGGTCAGCTTGTTGAGTACCCGCAAGTGATTCTGATGAGGGGCTGAAAGGACAGGTGGCTCCATCCCGGTAGAGGTGGGCCTGGGTTCCTGACGGCCCCTGACTGTTACTTTGTGGCGGAGCGACAGGGCAGGTTGAGACCACCTAGGAGAGAGGTGGGCCTGGGCCTGGTCGGTGTTCGCAAATACTTAACACGCTTAACGAGATCTTGGTATTTGATCTGAGTCTGGCCATTTGGTCTATACGCACTAACCAACTACGCGGGAACAGTTATGGGCACTCGGCGTCGTGGTATCAGCCGAAGCTCTTTTTGACGTCAGCGACGGAGCGGCGCGTGCCGGATTGGACTAGAACGCCTGCTAGGCTAGGTCTGCTTCCGGCCGCCCTCGCAACGTGCAGGTGTGCAATGGGCGATGGGCCCAGACCCCTGCGCGCATAGGATTTAGACCGGCGTGCTGACCTCTCTGTTGAGCCTAGGTGGGGCTGCGACGTGTTGATCTTCCGAGGCCGGGCATGACCCAGGAAAGTGTGTCCGGCCAAATGGGATCGAGCGTGTTGGGTTATGTGGTGCACCCCTGCAGGGAAGTTTATCTATTCGAATAGCCGTGTCCCTCGGTAAAAGGACGACCCGGAGTTGTACCTTGACCTTATGACAACTAGAACCGGATACTTAATAAAACACACCCTTCCAAGTGCCAGATATAACCCGGTGATCGCTCTCTAACAGGGCGATGAGGAGGGGATCGCCGGGTAGTATTATGCTATGCGATTCTACTTGGAGGACTTCAATCTACTCTCTTCTACATTCTGCAAGATGGAGGCTGCCAGAAGCGTAGTCTTCGACAGGATTAGCTATCCCCCTCTTATTTTGGCATTCTTCAGTTCAGTCCACTGATATGGCCCTTTACACATATACCCATGCATATGTAGTGTAGCTCCTTGCTTGCGAGTACTTTGGATGAGTACTCACGGTTGCTTTCTCCCTCTTTTCCCCCTTTCCTTTCTACCTGGTTGTCGCAACCAGATACTGGAGCCCAGGAGCCAGACGCCACTGTCGACGATGACTCCTACTACACCGGAGGTGCCTACTACTACGTGCAGCCCGCTGACGACGACCAGGAGTAGTTAGGAGGATCCCAGGCAGGAGGCTTGCGCCTCTTTCGATCTGTATCCCAGTTTGTGCTAGCCTTCTTAAGGCAAACTTGTTTAACTTATGTCTGTACTCAGATATTGTTGCTTCCGCTGACTCGTCTATGATCGAGCACTTGTATTCGAGCCCTCGAGGCCCCTGGCTTGTATTATGATGCTTGTATGACTTAACTATGTTTTAGAGTTGTGTTGTGATATCTTCCCGTGAGTCCCTGATCTTGATCGTACACGTTTGTGTGCATGATTAGTGTACGATTGAATCGGGGGCGTCACACCATTGCATTTGGTGCATCGGTTTGAGTTCTCCACGGTGATATGTGGAAGTTACAAGTTGGGAAGCTTATTACTCTTTGGTTCTTGGTACTCTTGAGCTTGTTCCTCTTGGGTGCTTGGGCGCCCTAGACGGTTGGTGGCGTTCGGAGCTCAACCATTATGGTGTAAAGCTCCGGGCAAGCGTCGGGGTCTCCAATTAGGTTGTGGAGATCGCCCTGAGCAATTTGACGGGTACCGGTGACCACCCCCAAGGGTTGCCAAAGTGTACGGGTTCGGTGACCGCCCCCAAGGGTTGCCAAAGTGTACGGGTTCGGTGACCACCTCCAAGGGTTGCCAAAGTGTACAGGTTCGGTGACCGCCCTCAAGGGCCCCTTAGTGGAATCACGACATCTTGCATTGTGCGAGGGCGTGAGGAGATTACGGTGGACCTAGTGGCTTCTCGGGGAGCATTGTGCCTCCACACCGCTCCAAACGGAGATTAGCATCCGCAAGGGTGTGAACTTCGGGATACATTGTCGTCTCTGTGTGGCTCGGTTATCTCTTACCCGAGCCCCTTACTTATGCACTTTACTTTGTGATAGCAATATTGTTTCATGTTATATATCTTGCTATCACCTAGTTGTTTATCATGCTTAGCATAAGTTGTTGGTGCACATAGGTGAGCCTATTTGTTGCAAGTTTTGTGCTGGGCAAATTAACCGCTAGGTTTATTCCGCATTTGTTCAAGCCTAAAACGTAATTATTTTAAAGTGCCTATTCACCCCCTGGAGGCGACATCCTCGATCTTTCTCCATCGAAATGAAATACTAATATGCATGCTCCTAGGGGAGAGGTTGGTAGGAGTTAATGATCGCGCGCTCCTGACCTCCACAGAAAGGATGACAATTAAAAAATAAATCATGCTCCGACTTCATCACATAACGGTTCACCATACGTGCATGCTACGGGGATCAGAAACTTTAACACAAGTATTTCTACCAATCCACAATTACTCACTAGCATGACTCTAATATCACCATCTTTATATCTCAAAACAAATGCAAGGAATCAAACTTCTCATATATTCAATGCTCTTCATGAAAGTTTTTATTATATCCCTCTTGGATGCCCATCATATTAGGACTAAATTCATAACCTAAGCAAATTGCCATACTAGTTATAAGACTCTGAGAATAATATAAGTGAAGCATGAGAGTTCATCAATTTATTAAAAATAAACCACTACCGTGCTCCAAAAAGATATAAGTGAAGCATTAGTGCAACTGACAAACTACTCTAAAAAGATATAAGTGAAGATCAATGAGTAGTCAAATAATTAAGTAGATATGTGAGGACTCTCTCTCATTTAAAAATTTCTGATCTTAATATTTTATTAAAACAGCAAGCAAAAATAAATAAAATGAAATTCCAAGGATAACACATATCATGTGAAGAAGCAAAAACTTAGGCTCAACCAAAAATGACAGATCATTGTTGAAGAAGAAAGGTGGGATGCCAACCGGGGCATCCCCATGCTTAGAAGCTTGATAGTTCTTGAAATATTAACTATGGATGCCTTGGGCATCCCCAAGCTTGAGCTTTTGTGTCTCCTTAATTCCTTTTATATCATGGTTTCCCTAAATCTTAAAAAATTCATCCACACAAAACTCAACTTGAACTCGTGAGATAAGTTAGTATAAATCAATGCAATAACCTTATCATTCTCTACTGTAACAAATTACCAAAATTATAATTTAACATTGCATACTAAATGCCTCTGCATATTTAATACTCCTATCTTCAAATAGAATCATTAAACAAGCAAATATATGCAAACAATGCAAACATAACAGCAATCTGTCAAAACAGGACAGTCTGTAAAGGATGCAAGAGGAATCATTCTTACCTAACTCCAAAAATTCTGAAAATTTACCACACTGTAGAAATTTTTTTATTTCTCAACGTGTAAAAATTTCAAGATTTTAACACATTCCGACTTTCCAGAAGAATTCAGACAATGATAGAAAACTTTCTGTTTTCAAAACAGCAACATATAGACTTGTAAATTAAGCATGGTTAAGGCTATACTTGACCTTTTTATTGAACTAAAAGATGCAAAACATTATTCTATATAACAGCAAGCAAATGCTAAAAAAAATGACGCTCCAAGCAAAACTCATATCATGTGGTGAATAAAAATATAGCTCCAAGTTAGGTTACTGGTAATGTTGAAGACGAAAGAGGGGATGCCTTCCGGGGCATCCCCAAGCTTAGTTGCTTGGGTGTTCCTTGAATATTACCTTGGGGTGCCTTGGGCATCCCCAAGCTTAGGGTATTTCCACTCCTTATTCCCCTCATATGGAAATCTCACTCAAAACTTGAAAACTTCAATCAGACAAAACTTAACAAAAAACTCGTAAGATCCGTTAGTGAAACAAAGCAAATAACTGCTTTTAGGTTCTGTCGTAAACTCATTTCAATTTCTTATTGGTGTTATATCTACTATATTATAACTTCCCCATGGTTCATACCCTTTGATACTACCCGTAGATTCATCAAAATAAGCAAACGACACAATGAAAACAAAATCTGTCAAAAACAGAATAGCCTGTAGTAATCTGGAAACTTTGTATACTTATGTAACTCCAAAAGTTCTGAAAATTAGGAAAATCTAGGCAATTTGTGTATAAATCTTGTGTAAAAAATCAGATCAAAATCACGCTTCTGTGAATTTCTAAAATTCTGGCAATGAGCGCAAAAGTTTCTGTTTTTCAGCAAGATCAAATCAACTATCACCATAGACCATCTCAAAGGTTTTACTTGGCACTTTATTCAAACAAAAACTATAAAACATGATTACTACAGTAGCTTAATCATGTGAACACACAAAAACTTTAGGGGTAAATATTGGGTTGTCTCCCAACAAGCGCTTTTCTTTAATGTCTTTCTAGCTAGGCATGATGATTTCAATGATGCTCGCATAAAAGATAAGAATTGAAACATAATGGGAGCATCATGAAGCATATGACTAGCACACTTAAGTCTAACCCACTTCCTATGCATATGGATTTTGTGAGCAAACAGCTTATGGGAACAAGAATCAACTAGCATAGGAAGACAAAACAAGCATGACTTCAAGATTTTCAACACATAGAGAGGAAAGTTGATATTATTGAGATATGTACAAGCATATGTTCCTCTCTCATAATAATTTTCAGTAGCATCATGAATGAATTCAACAATATAACATCTGATAAAGCATTATTTTCATGATGCACAAGCATAGAAATTTTATTACTCTCCACATAAGCAAAATTCTTATCATTCATAGTAGTGGGAGAAAACTCAACAAAATAACTATCATGTGAGGCATAATCCAATTGAAAATAAAAATCACGATGACAAGTTTCATGGTTATCATTATTATTCATAGCATACATGTTATCGCAATAATCATCATAGATAGCAACTTTGTTCTCATAATCAATTGAAACCTCTTTCGAAATAGTGGATTCATCACTAAATAAAGTCATGACCTCTCCAAATCCACTTTCATAAATATTATAAGATTCAACGCCCTCCAAAATAGTGGGATCATTACCTAGAGTTGAAACTCTTCCAAACCCACTTTCATCAATATAATCATCATAAATAGGAGGCATGCTATCATCATAATAAATTTGCTCATCAAAACTTGGTGGACAAAAAATATCATCTTCATCAAACACAACATCCCCAAGCTTATGGCTTTGCATATCATTAGCATCATGGATATTCAAAGGATTCATACTAACAACATTGCAATCATGCTCATCATTCAAATATTTAGTGCCAAACATTTTATTGACTTATTCATCTAACACTTGAGCACAATATTCCTTTCCATCATTTTCACGAAAGACATTATAAAGATGAATTACATGTGGCAACCTCAATTCCATTTTTTGTAGTTTTCTTTTATAAACCAAACTAGTGATAAAACAATCAATTGCAAGATCTAAAGATATACCTTCAAGCACTAACCTCCCCAGCAACGGCGCCAGAAAAGAGCTTGATGTCTACTACGCAACCTTCTTCTTGTAGACTCATGTTGTGCCTCCAAGCGCAGAGTTTTGTAGGACAGTAGAAATTTTCCCTCAAGTGGATTACCTAAGGTTTATCAATCCGTGGGAGGCGTAGGATGAAGATGGTCTCTCTCAAACAACCCTGCGACCAAATAACAAAGAGTATCTTGTGTCCCCAACACACCCAATACAATGGTAAATTGTATAGGTGCACTAGTTCGGCGAAGAGATGGTGATACAAGTGTAATATGGATGGTAGAAAAATATTTTTATAATCTGAATAAATAAAAACAGCAAGGTAACTAGTAAAAAAAGTGAGCAAAAACGGTATTGCAATGCTTGAAAACAAGGCATAGGGTTCATACTTTCACTAGTGCAAAGTCTCTCAACAATGATAACATAATTAAATCATATGGAAATCCCTCAACGTGCGATAAAGAGTCACTCCAAAGTTCCTATCGCGGAGAACATAAGATGAAATTGCTTGTAGGGTACGAAACCACCTCAAAGTTATTCTTTTTCCAATCAATCTATTGAGCCATCCCTATAAGTGTCACAAACAGCCCTAGAGTTCGTAGTAAAATAACACCATATGAAAACAGATCAATCAACCCTAATGTCACCTAGATACTCCAGTTTCACCATTGGTATCCGTGGGTCAATTATATGATATGCATCAAACAACTTCAGATTCATAATATTCAATCCAACACAAAGAACCTCAAAGAGTGCCCCAAGATTCCCACCGGAGAAACAAGGACGAAAACATGCATCAATCCCTATGCATAGATTATTACCCTAATGTCACCTCGGGAATCCGCGAGTTGAGTGCCAAAACATACATCAAGTGAATCAATAGAACACCCCATTTTCACCACGGGTATCCCATGCAAGACATACATCAAGTGTTCTCAAATCCTAGTGTTCAATCCGTTAATAATGAAACCTCAAAGGTAAAACTCAATTCATCACAAGAAGACAGAGGGGGAGAAACACCATATGATCCAATTATAGTAACAAAGCTCGCGGTACATCAGGATCGTGCCAAATCAAGGACACAAGAGAGAGAGAGAGATATCAAACACATAGCTACTGGTACATACCCTCGGCCCCGAGGGTGAACTACTCCCTCCTCGTCATGGAGACTGCCAGGATGATGAAGATGTCCTCCGGTGATGGTTTCCCCCTTCAGCAGGGTGCCGGAACGGGCTCCCAATTGGTTTTTTGTGGCTACAAAGGCTTGCGGAGGTAGAACTTCCGATCTAGGTTTCTTTTCGGAGGTTTCTATATTTATAGGAATTTCTGGTGTCGGAAACAAGTCAGGCGGTTCCCGAGGAGCCCACAAGCCAGGGGCGCGCCCCCTAGGCTTGTGGTCGCCTCGGGACTCTTCTGGCCCAGCTCCGATGCTCCATGATTCTCTTCTGGTCCATAAAAAATCACCGTAAATTTTTAGCTCATTTGGACTCCATTTGATATTCCTTTTCTATAAAACTCAAAAACAAGGAAAAACAAAAACTGGCACTGGGCTCTAGGTTAATAGGTTAGTCCCAAAAATAATATAAAATAGCATATTAATGCATATAAAACATCCAAAACATATAATACAATAGCATGGAACAATCAAAAATTGTAGATACGTTGGAGACGTATCAAGCACAATACAACAGGGCGCGCCTACCTTACCAGACGCGCCCTGGTGGGTTGTGCCCCCCTCGGGAACCTTCCCGACTCCGTTTTCCTTCCGTATTGCTTGTTTCCCAAGATAAAAATCTTTATATACCCCCCGGACATATTGACCACCGAATCACGAAGAAATCCTCTGTTCTTGTTTCATGTCGTTTTTCTGACAGATCTGAAAATATGTTATCTCAAGACTCAGAGGGAGAGAGCTATGTCGCAGACTATATTGCAAACCCAAAGGTTTATGGGGATGTGGAGCACTACGGTTGGACCACGGAAGAAGAAGAAGATTATGACTTGAAGGGAACGGAGGAGATAAGCTCAGATGAAGACGAGGCCCCACTACCTCAACCTGGGGACATGCACGTGGAATTCAAGAATTCAAGCCTCACTAATAAAGCAAAGAAACCTAAGATCCAGTTTATCCCTTTTTGTCTTCTACAGGAAAACAAGCAGGCATTATGTGAAATGATATTAAGGTCTGAGCAGGAGATCGATGACTTGAGGGAGGAAAATTCCATCCTCAAGCGTAAGCTGAAGAAGGATGCTACCACTTCATCACCACCACCACCATCATCTTCCCCACCAAAGGAGACTTGAGTACTTGGTATGGGAACTCCCCTTGGCTTGTGCCAATCTTGGGGGAGGAGCCCCGTATCATATCACCATCACTTTTATCACCTTTACTTTTCTTAGTTTGATCTTTAGTTATCTCATGAATTAGTTGCATAAAAGTTTAGCACGGTTTAGTTTCGAGTCTTAGTTTCGTGATCTATCTATCTATGTAATCGTTTGAGAATTATATAATAAAGTTTCATTTGAATTTTGCTTCTTTACTTTTATGCTTCAAACAAAATAAAAGAAAATACTGAAATAGATCATACGCTAATCTTATGTTAAGTAATGACATCACATAAGGAAAAGTACAAGTGGTAAAATTTGTTGAAAGTTGACAAACATAGCATTGGTCAATGATGCAACTCATGAAAGAATTAATAAGGGAAGAGAAGATTCACATGCAAATACACTATCTTGGACATCTTTTATGATTGTGAGCCCCCATCAATTATTATATGCCAAAATTGTTGACGTTGGACAAGGAAGACAACGTAATGATTTATATTTGTTCATATTCACATAGAAGTTATATTGTCATAGATCCTTCAACATGTGGTGCTTGCTCAATATCTTTTCTAGCCAAAAATCCGCACTAACTAAAGATACTACTTGTGCATCCAAAAACCTCAAACCCAAACTCTTGTTTTTTTAGAGTCCACCATACCTACCAATGGATTGAGTAGGATCCTTCAAGTAGGTTGTCATCGGTGCAAAAGGGCAATAAAAATTGCTTCTAAATGTGTTTGATCATTTAGTGTAAGAGAAAATTTAGTGTCGTACGAACTTGTGATGACAAAGTAATAAAAGCAATAGACAGCATAATAAAGGTGCTATCATAAGGGGAAATATAACGTGATGTTCTTTTCATTACGAGATTGAGCACACAAACCAAAAAGCGAATGACAACCTCTTCCCTCTGCGAAGGGCCTATCTTTTACTTTATGTATTTACTTTTAATGCAAGAGTCAAAGTATTCTCCTATATTCCTTTTTATTTTCTCTTTTTGCAAGAATCATGTGGTGGGGAAAGATCTAGGCACATATATCTAGTTGGATATGAGTGAGCATGAGTTATTATTGTTGACATCACCGTTGCGGTGAATAAGTTGGGAGGCAAAACTATATGCCCCTATCTTTCTGTGTGTCCGGTTGAAACTTTTTGCTCATGTGTATGCGGCGAGTGTTAGCAATCATAGAATATTAAATGATAGTTGAGTATGTGGACTTGCCAAAAGGCTCCGATATGAGTCCTTCCTGAAAGTATGATGAATTGTAGTTGCAAAGTTGACTGAGAACATAGTTTGTTAGTTTTCAATAGAGTTTATGCTTTTACTTCGATGTTGTGATGAATTGTTACTTTTCATGAGAAGTTATATGATAAATTTATGTGATAAAGTTTTGTAATAAAGTTTGTTGCTGTTATAATAATAAGCATGATGCTACTATGTCCGTATTTTTTTATCGACACCTCTCTCTCTAAGCATGTGGGCATGTTTTTCGATATCGGTTTTTCGCTTGAGCACAAAAAAAGGTCTAAGCTTGGGGGGTTTGATACGTCCATTTTGCATCATGTTTTTTGTCGGTGTACAAAAGTAGGGGTCTCTTTTTGTACCCCTTCACTTGTGCACGGGCAATCGCAGCCCCACGCCCATGGCCACGCTTGGCGGGGTAGAAGAGGCAAAGGATTACCAGAGCCGTGCTCAGGACCAGAAGCATGAAGAGCTGAGGGGCGGGGTGAAGCTCCCCTGGAAGGGTCCTTGCCGGGGCGGCCCCGGCAAGAACCTTGCCGGGGCAACTTGCCCAACACTAGTAGGGCTGCCACCCTTGAGCCTAAGAGTTCCAATGCCATCAACCACATTGGAACCAAGGCTCGGGGGGCGCCTTCATGGTGGCATGCAGATCTTTGTGAAGACCAAGAACATACGAGAATATGTGAGTATTAGAAGACGGAGATCCTCGGCGAGATCCTTGCTGAGGGTACCCACGAGACCCCCCCCGGCAAGACCCTTGCCGGGGATGCCCACGACGCCGCGGCAAGGCCCTTGCCGAAGACATCCGCGGGGCCACAACCAGGCCCACACCTGTCAAGACTCCACCGCCTTTCCCACATAGCTGCCAGCCCACCAACTAGGCGAGCACCTGCGTGGCGACGGCGGCCTCTAGGCCAACTCAGCAAGCACCTGCGTGGTGGCATGCAGATCTTCATGAAGACTCTGCCACTGCACCAACTCAGCAGCCAGCCAGCCAGCATGGCACTACACGCCTTGTCAGCTCAGACGCGCGTCGAAGCCAGGCGAGGCGGCGACAGCTGGGACAAGCTTGCTTGCCATCCCCGATAAAGCAAGAAGGGCACGTCGGCAGCGCATTAAATGTGTTTGTCCTGTGACGCCAGGAGATAGACTTGACTATTGTACAACTTTCCACCTCCTGTGTGCCACTGTGGCAGCCCCTTTGACTATAAAAGGAGGCCCGCGGCATACAGAGAGAGGATTCAGATTTTTTGGACCCTGCATGCTTTGTAGCTAGTCCAAGAACACGAGATAAACATAAACCAGTAGGAGTAGGGTATTACGCATCACTTGCGGCCCGAACCTGGATAATCCCCTTGCGTTGATCTCTCAATCGCGCTCTTTCCACAGCCCCGCACCCGCCAACCATGGCAAAAGGGATTCCTCGTGATCCCGTAGGTGTCATTTCCCCCGACATCTTTGGCGCACCAGGTAGGGGGCGCAAGCCATGGAAATCTGGTTTTGGAGCCGACACGTCGACTCTTTCGTGGGGATGGCTCGAAGGGAGAGGGCGACGTCGATCAGCCGCCCTCTGGTGCCATCCGCAGCTTCGACAGCCATTCGCGTGGCCCCGAAAAGCTAAGTCATGCAAAATTTTGGCTAATTTCATTTATATAAGTCTGTCTTCCTCGGAAGATCTCGTTCCTTGTATGGGAAACCTGCATGCAATGGGACCCTTCTGCTATTGGGAACGCCCTTGTCTCTGTCTCGAGTCCACTCGACAGTTCATGCAGCCGCGCTGATGGTGGCAAGGTGGCCTACCCGCTACTAGCAGCGCTCTTGTCCTGTTCCGAGTCCGCTCGATAGTTCAAGCGACCGCGCTAGGGACGGCAAGGTGGTTTGCCCGGCAGCAAGCGCCCTCCCGACAGGGTGCTAAGGATCCGTCCTCAAAGCACCACGGTGGGTTTACGTGCCGACAGCCTTATCTCACCAAGCGTAGGGTGCAAACATGCAAAGAAAGATCTAACGGGAAGATAGCATGCGTGATATTGAAGTAATGAAGAGTTATATTACATCAAATAATCACTGCGGTTCTAACTTAAGATAAAATTGTCTTGGTCTTGAACTCACAGCGGCGACGAGAAACGAGGTGCCTAGTCCCGGCGCTGGCCCTCCACCCTCTCAACTCCGTCGTGTAGTCGATGATGGGCTTGATACACTCCTTGAGCACCACGAGGTTCACCTCCTCCGGCAAGCTCTCCAACGCGTTGGCAAAGTTGACGGTGGGGTTCCAGAATGCCACCTTGGTGAGGACCTTGGTTAGGGTGCCCCGGCAGAGCCTCCGGGACTCGTTGGCCAGATAAGTTGCCACGTTGGAGCGGAGCTGCTCCAGGGCTCCAAGAATGCCCTCGAAGAACAGGGCCAGTTTGGCATTGGGACTCACGTTCGGCTCCGGGGAGTACCTCACATTTGGCATCCCCATGGCAGCCAGCTTCTTGGTGGTCCTGCCGGCGACGTCGGCGAGGCGGCTGACCCAATAGTTTATGCCCTCCGCGTACTCCTTGTGTTTGGCGGCATCATTCCTCCGCAGCTGCCTCTCCTCCTCCAGGTCCTTGGTCAGGGTCTCTTACCGAGCCCTGACCTCCGAAAGCGTCCCCTCAAGGCCCTCCAGCTTCAGCTTCAGGTCTTTGATGGAGTCGTTAGCCTTGGAGAGCAGCTCGGCCTTGCCAAGGACTACGGCCTGCGCCTCCACCAGAGCACCGTTGATCGTGTCTTTCTCCTTCGCCAGCTCCAGGACCTATTTCTTCAGCCCATCCCGCTCCACCTCCAGCTCCTTCACCTTGCCGGTATGGACCAGGACTTGAGCATTGAGTGCCTCCTTGTGCCTCTGCTCCAGCTCCTGGGTCCGCTGCACAGCAAGCTTCTCGACCTCCTCATCCTTGCCGCGGAGGGTGGCGGCGAGCGCGTCCTCACGAGCGGCAAGGTCCTCCTCCTGGGAGTTCAGCTCGGCCTGGTGCTGGTGCCGAGCGGCCTCGTCCTTGGCGGCCCGTTCCTTCGCCGCCTCCTGGGCTTTCCCGACATCGGCTTGCTTCAGGATGAGCTCCTGTTTGTGCTTAGCCAGCAGATCCTGGGCAACCTTCATTTCTTCATGGGCCTGGCGAAACCAGGCCTGCGTCTCGGCGACGCTCCCCTCGAGATCCGCCTCTGCCTTGTCCACCACCGCCATCCTGGATTTTGCCTTGTCCAGGCGGGCACGGTGAAGCTCCTGGAGCTTCTGGAAGTTGGCGCTCATGGCCCGGAGGAGCTGCTCCTCTTGGGAACCGCCGCCACCGGCGCTCGGTTCATCAACAACCTCAAGCCCGGCGACGGTGAGCGCCTCGTCGTCGAGCACCTCTCCCTCGGTGGGCGCCCTGTTGCTTGCCGTCCCTGGGAGGTGGACGAACAGGTCGTCACTCACCTTCATGTACTTGTCCGAGCCAGAGGCAGCAGAGGAAGAAGCACTTAAAAAAAGACACATCCGTGACATTTTGGGCTGAACGAAAAAACATTTGTCATACTTATGCCACTTCTATGACGATAATTGTGACAAAACCCGGTATCATCATAGATGTGGTGGGCTCCTACTTCTATGACAAAAAATCATGACAGAAAATGGGCTTTTCATCCTGGGCGGGCCGGAGATGCAGCTGCATGACATTATTTGGGCCGTCCATGACGGAAAAAACCGTGGTAGAAGCGAGGACGAGGAAAAAATCGGGGTGTTCCCGGTTACGGTGGCTGGTCGGGGCCGAGCGATGCGCGTTTCTCTCCTACATGCACGCGCGTGGGTGCGAGGCATTGGGCTCTAACTGAACCCGAGCGATTACACTGCAGGCTACGCGTTACTGAACCCGAGCGATCGATTGATGGCTGTTAACTGAACCGATCGAGCGATTCCTTCGCTACTGCTGCTAACTGAAGCCAATCGATGCTGCCTCTGGATGAACAGTGAGCATTGCTGGGGGTTTGGATGAACAGTTCCCGGTGGGGGTGGATGAACAGGACCTCGTGGTGTTGCCACTGGATGAACAGGACCCCGATCGATCGAGTCGGTTGGGGCTGGATGAACAGGACCCCGTGGAGGGCTGGATGAACAGGACCACCCCGTGGAGGGCTGGATGAACAGTAGATGGTGGAGGGCTAGATGAACAGTAGCTCGTGGAGGGGTGGTTGAACAGGAGCCCGTGGAGAGGGCTTGTTGAATAGTAGCCGGTGGAGTATCGCGCGGTGGAGGCTGGATGAACAGGAGCCCGTGGATGAACAGTCACAGGTGGAGGCTGGAGGAGGTCGGTGGTGGATGAACAGTAGCTCGTGGAGGCTGGAGGGGGTCGACGGTGGAGATGAACAGTATCCCGTGGAGTCCCGTTTTGCGGTACGCCACACCCCTCCCGATGAACAGGACCCCCGTTTCGACCGTAGCGCTCCAACACAAGTCCGTTTCCTCCGTTTTGCGGTACGCCACACCCCTCCCGATCAACAGGACCCCCGTTTCGACCGTAGGAGGTCCATTTCCTCTGTTTTGCGGTATGCTAGACCCCTCTCGATGAACAGGATCATGTTTCAAACCTGGCCGGTCGAACACAAGGCTGTTTCCTCCATTCTGCGGTACGCCATGCCTCGTTTCCATCGGCTGTTCCGTCCAAGCCGGTTGGCTCCCACGCGTTCCGTTGCCTCCCGCTGAACATGATGCATTCCGTTGCCTCCCCATGAACACGACGAAGACGCTATTGTTTTTTTTTGCGGGCGACGACGACGCTGTTTCTCCGTTCCGACCCAGCCATGTACACGAGCCCTGGCCGTACGTATGCGCGAGTAGGCGTTTGAGACCCCGCCCGTATGTACGTACGTGGCCATATTTTCTTTCTTGCACACTGGCTGTTGTACGTACGTGTACATGCTACGTGCGCGCCTCTACATCGACCAGCATGTATGTACATGTTCGCGACCAGAATGACAATGCTACGTACGCTTCGACCAGGTGGGTCCCGACTGTCAGGCACTTCCTTGCGTGCGAAGATATAGCTGGTGGGTCCCAGCAGTCAGGGGGCGAATCGTTTTTTTTTGCCCGAACGCACTTCCTTGCGTGCGAAGATGTAGCTGGTGGGTCCCAACAGTCAGGGGGGCGAATCTTTTTTTATGCCCGGACGCACTTCCTTGCATGCGAAGATCTAGCTGGTGGGTCCCAGCAGTCAGGGGGAACTTTTTTCGCGAAATACGGTGGCCCGTCCGGTGGGTCCCTGCTGTCAGGTGCAGGAATAATTATTTTGCGCGTAATAAGGAGGCACTTCCTTGCGGCCGCCGTGGACCCAGCTGTCAGGCTCTCCACGTACAGTACTCTTTCGATGGAAGTCGTTCCTTGACCACGTTGAACACACCGCACCGAGAGCACCAGGGCGGTGGACGACGACGAGGCCTAGGAAGGGGACGACGCGGAGCCGGGGAAGACGCGGCAGTGGAAGCCCACGCGAAGAGGAGTACGAGGGTTCACTGGTTCAGCCGCGGTGTGAGGCTGCCGTCGCCGCAGGGCCTGGCCAGTGGTGGGAATAGTAGGGGGCGGTGAGGCCTCCGCGGCAGCACAGCCGGCCACGAGAGGCAGGAGCATGCGGCACGACCGGCGCTGCTTTGGGCGGCTGGAGCAAGAAGACCAGAGGTTGAAGAAGCACTACGGCCGTTGGATGGATATTGTACGGTCGCTGGAGCTAGAATCGTTCACATTGACTAAGTTGAAAAAACACTCTGTCCCCGTCAACTTAGTAGGCCCACAAGTCAGCCTCCCACCAAGGTGGGTCCCAACTAACAGGGGGAGTATTCTTTTTTTGTGCGTAATAAGGAGGCACTTCCGGTGGGTCCGAGCTGACAGCGGGGGGAGCGTTTTTTCGCGAAATACGGTGGCCCGTCCGGTGGGTCCCAGCAGTCAGGGGGGAAACGTTTTTTCGCCAAATACGGTGGCCCATCCGGTGGGTCCCTGCTAGGTGGAGGAATAATTATTTTCCGCGTAATAAGGAGGCACTTCCTTGCGGCTGCCGTGGACCCAGCTGTCAGCCTCTCCATGTACAGTACTCTTCCAATGGAAGTCGTTCCTTGACCACGTTGACCACGCCGCGCCGAGAGCACCAGGGCGGTGGACGACAGCGAGGCCTAGGAAGGGGATGACGCGGAGCCGGGGAAGACGCGGCAGTGGATGCCCACGCGGAGAGGAGTACGAGGGTTCACTGGTTCGACTGCGGTGTGAGGCTGCCGTCGCCGCAGAATAACAGGGGGTGTGGGTGAGTAGAGGGATGCCCTGGCAAGCGGTGGGAGTAGTAGGGGCGGTGAGGCCTACGCGGCAGCACAGCCGGCCATGGGAGGCGGGAGCAGGCGGTCCCACCGGCGTTGGATTTGGCGGCTGGAGCAAGAAGATCAGAGATTGAAGCAACACGACGGCCGTTGGATTGACATCGAACGGTTACGTCTGTTTAATAGGCCCACAAGTCAGACCATTCCCTCTTTTTTAATAATTTATATATAGCTCATTGCGACTTCTTATGCAATTTATTGCAGTCTGTTTTTTTTTGGTTGGCCAGGGCCAATTTTGCATATCTCTGTGGGTTCCAAACTATTTTTAATACCGAAATGTCGAGCCAGATTTAAAGTACTTTGAAGATATATTTAAATTAGGTTAATGCCCAGTGAAATAGGAATATGAAAATGTGAAAAAAAATCAGAAATTATAAAGTAATTGCCAATTTGGCATCTGTTTTTATATTTACAACCCATTTCATATCACTTTCAAGATTTGCAGGCGTCTTGAAAGAGTTGCAGCCCATCAGGGCGTAGAAAAATAAGTAGGCCTAGATTGGGTATTCTTCAGAAAAAATAAACTGGGCTCATTTTCACAAAGAAAAAATAGCTGGGCTGGTCACATGGTGAACATAAAATATAAACCTGGGCTAGACGGGCAACAGCCCAGTTCAAACCCTGCTCTATCTCAACAATAACAAAAAAAATACTGCTCGAGCAGCTACATCCTAGGTGTCAGCCGATCTTCTGTTGTTCTCTTGTCTATTGACTATATACGCTCACAATGTTGTGGGTCCCAGATGTCAGGAAAACACTAGGAGGAAGCATTTTATATTTCCATACGCTGACATGGTGGGCCCCTACTGTCATCCTCTCCACGTACTTCTGCCGATTCCTGTTGTTTGTTGACCATGTTGACAACGTGAGAGGGCAGCGCCACGGCGAGCGCACCAATGCGTGTGGAGGACGACGGCGAGGCCTCGGACGTCGGTGTGAACGATTTAGGAGACAGTGGGGTGGCGATGCGTGCGGTGAGGCGTAGCCAGCCGTGGGAGGCGGGAGCAGGCGGCCCCGCCGGCGCTGGTTTGGTTTTGGTGGCTGGAGGAAGACAGGACTGAAGAAACACGACAGATTGTAAAAGCACCAGGAGTACTTAACAACCTTAACTGAAACCAGCAGGGGCACTTAACAACCATAGCTGAAAGCAGTATGAGTACTTATACAGGTTCAACCGTAATAAGCATGCCTCGAACAGTGCTACTTTGCCTATAGTTAACCAAGGGAGAGGCCGCCAAGCCCCAGGACAAGGCCCAGGCGCCACCCCGTGCATCCACAACCTTCTGAAAGCGGCTTCATCTCGCAATGTGGTCAATAAACAGGATATTCGCTTTAGAGCCATGAATAAGTATCTTTTCACCTCCAAGGGGAATGGAGTAGGTCGACCTAAACATCATGTTGTGACCAAGCGCAAGTCTGGCCCGACCATGGTCAGGCATCTGTATAGGAACAATAGAACCGGGCAGTTTTTGTTTCAAGAAGATCACAGATGTAAAATTGTGTATAAGCAATAGTTTATGAACAACATATATAACAGAAAACAGCTCATACCATAAGTTTCTCGACACAGTTGGACCTGTTCAATGAGTGCAGCAGTGGCACATATATCCCACGTGGCCTTCCACCATTGAAACGCCCCACAAGGACCTCAAGACGATCAATAAAGTGTAGGAACTTGTGGATGTCGTCCCAGTCAACTTCAGTGCCATCAGTAACAGCCGAGTTGCTACAGAATAACAAACGAGCAGGCTGCTTAACTCTGAAAAAACCTACATGTGCCACCACAACAACAACAAAGCCTTTAGTCCCAAACAAGTTGGGGTAGGCTAGAGGTGAAACCCATAAGATCTCACAACCAACTCATGGCTCTGGCACATGGATAGCAAGCTTCCACGCACCCCTGTCCATAGCTAGCTCTTTGGTGATACTCCAATCATTCAGGTCTCTCTTAACGGACTCCTCCCATGTCAAATTCGGTCTACCCCGCCCTCTCTTGACATTCTCTGCACGCTTTAGCCGTACGCTATGCACTGGAGCTTCTGGAGGCCTGCGCTGAATATGCCCAAACCATCTCAGACAATGTTGGACAAGCTTCTCTTCAATTGGTGCTACCCCAACTATATCTCGTATATCATCATTCCGGACTCGATCTTTCCTCGTGTGGCCACACATCCATCTCAACATACGCATCTCCGCCACACCTAACTGTTGAACATGTCGCCTTTTAGTCGGCCAACACTCAGCGCCATACAACATTGTGGGTCGAACTGCCGTCCTGTAGAACTTTCCTTTTAGCTTTTGTGGCACTCTCTTGTCACAGAGAATGCCAAAAGCTTGGCGCCACTTCATCCATCCGGCTTTGATTCGATGGTTCACATCTTCATCAATACCCCCATCCCCCTGCAGCACTGACCCCAAATACCGAAAGGTGTCCTTCTGGGGAACCACCTAGCCATCAAGGCTAACCTCCTCCTCACACCTAGTAGTACTAAAACCGCACATCATGTACTCGGTTTTAGTTCTACTAAGCCTAAACCCTTTCGATTCCAAGGTTTGTATCCATAACTCTAACTTCCTATTTACCCCTGTCCGACTATCGTCAACTAGCACCACATCATCCGCAAAGAGCATACACCATGGGATATCTCCTTGTATATCCCTTGTGACCTCATCCATCACCAATGCAAAAAGATAAGGGCTCAAAGCTGACCCCTGATGCAGTCCTATCTTAATCGGGAAGTCGTCAGTGTTGACATCACTTGTTCGAACACTTGTCACAACATTATCGTACATGTCCTTGATGAGGGTAATGTACTTTGCTAGGACTTTGTGTTTCTCCAAGGCCCACCACATGACATTCCGTGGTATCTTATCATAGGCCTTCTCCAAGTCAATGAACCCCATATGCAAGTCCTTCTTTTGCTCCCTATATCTCTCCATAAGTTGTCATACCAAGAAAATGGCTTCCATGGTCGACCTCCCAGGCATGAAACCAAACTAATTTTTGGTCACGCTTGTCATTCTTCTTAAGCGGTGCTCAATGACTCTCTCCCATAGCTTCATTGTATGGCTCATCAGCTTAATTCCACGGTAATTAGTACAACTTTGAACATCCCCCTTGTTCTTGAAGATTGGTACTAATATACTCTGTCTCCATTCTTCTGGCATCTTGTTTGCCCAAAAAATAAGGTTGAAAAGCGTGGTTAGCCATACTATCGCTATGTCCCCGAGACCTTTCCACACCTCAATGGGGATACAATCAGGGCCCATCGCCTTGCCTCCTTTCATCCTTTTTAAAGCCTCCTTGACCTCAGACTCCTGGATTTGCCGCACAAAACGCATGCTGGTCTCATCAAAGGAGCCATTCAGTTCAATGGTAGAACTCTCATTCTCCCCATTGAACAGATTGTCGAAGTACTCCCGCCATCTATGCTGAATCTCCTCATCCTTCACCAAGATTTGGCCTGCTCCGTCCTTGATTCATTTGACTTGGCCAATGTCCCTCGTCTTCCTCTCTCGGATCTTGGCCATCTTATAGATGTCCCTTTCGCCTTCCTTCGTGCCTAACCGTTGGTAGAGGTCCTCATATGCTCGACCCCTTGCTTCACCAACAGATCGCTTTGCAGCCTTCTTCGCCATCTTGTACTTCTCTATGTTGTCTGCACTCCTATCTAGGTATAGGCGTCTGAAGCATTCTTTCTTCTCTTTAATCGCCTTCTGGGCATCATCATTCCACCACCAGGTATCCTTATCTTCACTTCTCCTTCCCCTGGACACTCCAAATTCCTCCGAGGCCATCTTACGAATGCAAGTCGCCATCTTCATCCACACATTGTCCGCATCCCCTCCTTCCTCCCAAGGGCCCTCCTTAATGACCCTCTCCTTGAACGCCTGAGCTTCCACCACTTCGTTCTAGCGAATTTGGCATGCTTATCCCGTTGGACACGAATCCGAAAGCGGAAGTCAGGAACCACCAGCTTATGCTGGGGTACAACACTTTCTCCAGGTATCACCTTACAGTCTAGGCACGCACGCCTATCTTCTCTTCTCGAGAGGATGAAATCAATCTGGCTAGAGTGTTGGCCACTACTAAAAGTCACCAAATGTGATTCTCTCTTTCTAAAGAGGGTGTTAGCTACAATCATGTTGTAGGCTAGAGCAAAGCTTAAGACATCTCCTTCTTGATTCCTGATGCCATAGCCAAAGCCCCCATGCGCCCCTTCAAAACCTGTGTTAGATGTACCCACGTGGCCATTGAGGTCTCCTCCTATGAAGAGCTTCTCACCAATCGGTACACTCCTAACCATGTCTTCCAGGCCTTCCCAGAACTTCCTCTTGGTGTTCTCATTGTGGCCTACTTGCGGGGCATATGCGCTGATAACATTGAGAACCAAGTCCTCACCTACCAGCTTGACCAGGATAATCTGGTCCCCATGTCTCTTGACGTCTACCACTCCATACTTGAGGCTCTTGTTGATCAAGATGCCTACGCCATTTCTTGTTGATCAAGATGCGTACACGTGCCACCAATTATAAGAAAATATTAGTTAGAATTAGCATCTTCGTGAGAGATTCGTTGCTACTTCTAAAGTCAAATTGTGATTAGTTAGACAGAATAGGTGGATTAAGAAGTAATCGAGGCAACAAGCAAGAACCAGATACAAAACTAACATGGATGAACAATTGGAATGACGTCGGGGTGGAAGATCGCAGTGAAGATGAGACCAGGTTCTGCTATTTCCATCAACATTCATGCGCCAACTTTCAGTCCGTAAAACTTGAGAAAGTTTATCCAAGTTCGGCCACAAAAGAAGCAACGATCTTCTTGGTTCATGAACCCGACTCGGAACTTATATCCATGGCTTGTCTTCACTGTGACCATTAAACTGGTGTATTCGGTTATGGCAAGGCCGAGCATCTTGAGTACATGTGTTCTGGCAGAGCAAATAATGCACTGCAGGAAAAATAATATGAGAACACAATGTATTCCCTATCCAAATCTAGAAATAACTTCCTCCTTCACGTCAGTGTTGACCATCGTACTGGTAGTACCTTTTATCCAAATATAGTAATCCAAATTTCCAAATTAGTCGACAGCATGTTCGAAAAAACCCCACCCTCCCGGATAGAAAAGAGGATTCTAGGAACATATTGTGCGCGTTTTAAAATCCTGTGTTAGGATGAGAAGGAACAAGTGTGGCGTCTCGCCGAGGGCACAGAAACCTGTAGGGTCCTCGCACTTTGGGCACTGCAAATGAAACACACTAGATTCAGTAGGAAGAAAAATGCATCAACGGCGGCGGCTGCCATCCTAGGATTACCCGTGACCAAGGGACTTGGATTTATCGGGGATGGATGAAGAATTCGTACCTGGTTCTCCATGAGAAAACCCTATGCAATCGCTGAGAGGGGGTTTTCTCTGAAAAAGCAGACGAGGGAGAAGGGGATTCAGGCCCAGTGAAATATTGCCGCTTCGTCCGTCCAGCTTACTGCTAAAGCTGGAAAGGGGGGGTTTGTGATTTGACGGCTCATTGGGCATTACTGCGGTGCTACGACCGGGGTGTGTCTACCGTGCAGTTGTGCACTCTAATTTGTGCATATGGCACGTGGACCCCGTTGCCGGATGCCCCACATATCAGCGAAAGGAAGTAGAAAGACAGGAGTAACTAGTTATACATAAATATATTTTTGTCAGAGAGATACTCCCTCTGTAAAGAAATATACAAATCTTTTATATCACAACTTTATACATAAGAAAAATCAAGGGGAATATATATAACATATATAATTATAAAAAACAGAGTTGTTTTTAACACAGTATAGACGAGTTGGTGATGATGGTGTGCCTGCCATCCTGCAATATAGGCCGTCCGATTTATATCTGACGGATAGGAAGGAAACTATGGCAATTTTGCAAAAAATTACCCACACCCCCCCCCCCCACATTTTCAAATAAGGCCTTCCCTCGTTCATCCTTTTATCTAACAAGATAAAATACTCATACAAATGCATCTTGATGTTACGTGCAACGCACGAGCATTATGGGGGTTCAGCTGAGAATATAATACTCAGATAGGCTCACGGTTCTGGACTTTGGGCTGCAGGCCCACCCTGCATGTTTGGGGGCCCATGTGTTCTACCTCAACGCTTTTCATATTGCAAGCAATCGGTACGGCGCTGGTTTTAGATGCTGTCGCAAGGCGAATACACAAAATTGAATAAAGCACGGCAGCTGTTGGAATGAAATCGAACGACAGTTCCTAACCAGCAATGAGATTTGCAATTCTATCAACGATATACCATGTGATAAATAATACTGTCGTATTACTTATACACACAGGACACTTGTTTCACCATGCCAGATTATTATATCAAAATCTCTCGGAGGATAGATCAGTTCGGCAGTTGCGTGCTGCTACTGAAGAATTTCAAAGTTGATTTGGACCAGCTCTCCTTGCCGAGAAAGTTTGATTTTGAGATCATCCCCTACCGCAAGATATGATTTAGATTTGAACCTTGACCATCCTTTAGCATCAATCATCATGCGACCATCCTTTGTACTTACGGTATATTGAGCAGGTTCGTTCACACCAAGGCTGCGCATGGTAAGAGAAACTTGGCCGCTGTCGCCCGGATTATTGGACGACTCCCTCGTTGCTCTAGGAATTCTCTGTTTGCAAACAAGAAGACATACCCAAACAGTTACATCAACACAGTGAATCATGCGAAACAACATGGAAAGAAAAAAGAACGAAACACTTGGGCGGCCAATGCTTACCAAGAAGGTGGACATGTCGGTTTTTGTAAGGACTTTGGTATATAAAGTGCAAACTGCAGCCCAGTCTGTTGCCGGTGCAACTGCTCATTCGGCTGCCACTGCACGGGCTGGAGCAGATGCAAGTGCAAGTGTTGGTGTAGGTGCCGAAGCCGCTGCTGCTTTCGGAGATGGTACTCCTTGTAGAGCTGGAGCTGGTGCCGGTGTCGATGCCCGATCCTCCGGTAGATCAGCCTGATCCGCTGACGTGGTCGGTGCCCAATCCTCAGCTGGATCAGACTGAGCTGCTGCCGCTGTCAGTGCTAGAGCAACTGCCGGTGCTCGATCCGTTGCTGAAGGTGGAACCGATGTGCGAGACAGCGGCGATCGTGTCTGGTCTGCTATGATCAGCTTTCTAACTTGACTAGGCTTCGTGACCGTGATCCAGGTTTTTCTTCATTTCTTTTAAACGCGAGAAGGACTAATTGTGGCGTTTTTGTTAAACCAAACTGCAGTTCATCATAGGGATTCAGCTTGTACTCAGACAACAAACTGATCCAATTTTTCTAGTAATATAAGTGATGGACAGTGCCTTCATTACTGACACGACATAAGAAGTGAAACCTGCAAAAATAGCCATCGTAGAGCAAACCAAACGCTTTATTCTGTGATGAATGTCACATGCCAAAACCTATATCATAAAATTGCAGGAAAAGAAAGAAAACATGACATTAAATCAATAAGATTTAGACAGTAATCAGTAAGATTTACATGATGTGACACGAGTGAATCCTTACCAGGAAATCACTATGTTGAAGTACTAAACAGAAGATTGATCATGCAACTACGGGTGGCATGCAGGGGCCCCGCCTACTCCCACAAGCAGGACAATCCAAAGGTCGTGACAAATCGTATGGACCGAACAACCATGGGACTGGAAATCCCGGTGGGTGCGATAAACCCTACAATGCATACAGATATTGGAGTGTAACCATAATTGATAAACCGTCCTCACAAAAAAGATGATCTGGATACTTCAAAATATACAGACTGAATTGAGTGGACAGACATTAACATAGACCGTTTTCAGGACTGACCACACACCAAAAGCGGTAGTACTAATAAACAATACAGGGTTCACAAACACAAATCAAGTACTGAACAATAGTACTTACTACAGACAAGCAAAGTTGCACTAATTAAACTCTGCAGACTATTTCTTGCCACCGACCTACGGGATGAACCCCGCATAACTGACTAGGCCATGGACTTCGTGAGAGATGTCTACATGCACCATCACCATCTCGTCAACCTTGGAGAACCTAACAGAGTGGTCTTTCCACTCATAAACATGATGATGAAGACAGGCCGCATCAGATTTGTTGGGAAGCTTTACAAGAAATACACCCTTCGTAATCGAAGGCACAACTAGGAAATTGTTGTGGTCAAGTACAGCCTCGAGAACATGCCTGACAACAATGCTATAGGAAAACACTAGTTCAGGACACGTGGCGACAAGGACACAGTAGCTAGATAGTTTAGCAGTAGAAGTCATCCTCAGGTCTTCCAGTTCACACGACATGACTTTGAGAACTTCATCTCCACCGCGGACCTGGTTCTAATTCAAACAGAAACCATATTTTATTACTACCTCCGTTCAGAAATATAAGATGATTTTCGATATTATACTCCATATATGACTACGTATACGCACAGAAATGAGTGAACAAAGACACTAGAACATGTCTTCAATGGCATGAGAGCAGAGGGATTACTTGCAATATCCATAACACAAGTTACTGAGGCAAATATACCCTCTTCAAAGGTAGCATTGATGTTCATAAAGTACTCCCTCCGTCCCAAAATTCTTGTCTTAGATTTGTCTAGATACGGATGTATCAAGTCACATTTTAGTATTAGATACATCCGTATCTAGACAAATCTAAGACAAGAAATTTGGGACAGAGGGAGTAGTTGAAAGTAATCTATAAGAAATCAGTGTCAACCTCTCGCATGTTTTGGTCAAAATAGGAATTTAGAACCTTCATTTGGCACACAAAAATCACATGCAAGATCACCCAGAAAGTTGTACTACTAGTACTAGTACCGCGTGTTAGATGAAAAAACACGATCAAGATCGAGAAAAAGATCGTCAAGAAGAGATATTACCTGGACTTGCTTAATGAGGGATCCCGGAGAGGGGGGCTTGGACAGGGCGATGGCTTTGAGCTTGTCTGCGGTAGTCTCGGCGGGGTGCTTGCGCTTCTTTGTACCATGAGCCTCGACGGTTTTGGCCAGAGCCATAGACATCACTTCGGCTGGTGCTCCAGCGTCCATCAAGAAACTGTCAAATAGAAATAAAAGAAAAGAAACCATAATCACAAACCCAAAAGAAGAACAGAGAGGGAGTTGTAGGATCAGTCTCGGGGTTGCAAGACCGGGCCTTGGCCAGAATCAACACCATTGATGCGCTCACCTTTCCTTCTTTGGGAGAGAAGAACAATGGCAGAAGCAGGTCGGGGTTTTCTTGAAGAAATGAGGAACAAGATGAGGGAGAAGCGAGTTGGGTAGAGAGGAAGCTGAGAGAGAAGAGTGAAATGATGGTTGCATCGTCCGTCCAACTTACTGCTGGAAAGGAGGGTTTTTTTTATTTGACGGCTCATTGGGCATTACTGCGGCGCTTCGGTCGGGGTATTCTACCGTCACTCTAATACGGAGTAGTTTAGTGCATGGCTGGTGGACCCCGATGCTGGCTGTCCCACACGTCGGCGAAAGTGAGTAATTTAGTGCATGGCTGGAGGAGGATCCGCACGGTAGAGCGTGTCCACTGTTTTTCTGAAGAAAAAAATGATTACAACAAGCGTTTCCACTCTTACGACGGAGGAGTGCGAAACACGGCAGCCACTTGAACATACACAGTGCTCCTACTACTAGGCATGTGCAGTGGTTCATACATCAGTACTACATAATCTTGTTGCTAGTGTAGTAAGATATGACGACAACAAATGATGTTGTGCGCATGTCAACTATATGAACAGTAATGTAGTAACATAGTACCGCTTTTTCGACTGTCCGGTCGAGAATGAACGGTGAGATCAATGTTAACAGAACTAGGTCGACAGCGCACGGAGAGTACGGTGCTACAGTACTCCACGAAACATGAACCATATGAAGCACGAATAGTGTTAGGCAGGGTCTATGAAGGGTGCACGGGATGGGAGCAAAAGTTCCCTTCTCTACCCACTTTTGGGTGTTTGGCAGAGTGCATGAAGGGTGCATGAGTCCATACTAGTAGGTCAACACAAATACACGAAGAGGAAACAACTATATTGAGATGAGAATGCAACCAAACACACCGACATGCTTTGTGCTACAGTGACTGATCTGCACCGTCTGAGTTTGATCCAACGGTCATGTTGCACCGAGACATGGACATGCCCATGCAGAGGGCACCTAAACACCATCGAAGTCCCTCGCTTCTCGAGGCACATGACGTTGGTGATGCAGGGGGCGAAACGGCTGAAAGGCAATGCAATCTACGGGAAGGCGGAGGGAGCCAGCCGAGGAGCGGGGAATCTTTTGGTTTTCACCATGGTAAAACACCAGTCGACGACTTCTCACATCAAGGAGCAGTGGGTTTTACAGGCGGAGTCATCGTGACTAATTGCTGCCGCGCCTGCTCCCGTCAATCAAAAAATTAAAAATCTTGACGTGCCTGCTCCCGTCAATCAAAAAAATAAAAATCCTGCCGCACCCAAACACCAGAGCAACGCCGCGGTGTATATTTAAATTTACCTACCGGCAAGTAGATAAAAAAGGGGTGAAAAAACAAATGTGGCAGCGGCCTAGCTAATCGGTCGACCTAGCCCAACTAGCTAGCCACCGTGCTTCACTGATGTACTTGGCGGGAAAGGTGGTCTTTCGTGATTTGACGACTCATTCACTTGCTTCGGCGAAAACGTGCGGTAGGGCGTCCCACGACAAGAAGAATATATGCGTGCACCACCCGGGAGGACCCCGAAACCGCGCGGTAGGGTGTGCCATGTCTCGGCACGGAGGAAAAATGTGCGTGTAAAAATATATTGTATCAGACGTAGTACCTATGGTTCGACCTCGGGACCCAGCCAGTCGGTCGAAAACACCCCACTGGCCACACAGCTTCATCATGCTAACGTGGCACGGAGGATAGGTGTGGTTAGCTCTGTCTCGACCAGCCACAACGTCTCTTGTTCTAGGCGATTCTTCTATTTTCCAAGCTTTTTTTTAGTTGCAATAACACCACGGCAAGCTAGCGCCGCTCTTCGTGTGTGCCCGTGCAAAGGTTAGACAATGGAGAGAAGAGAGAGATCGCAGACCTGGGACCCACTAGTAAGTGAGTCAACGGTCATGCACGTGTTGACGAGGCACTCCCTCTACTCTACTCAACGTAATACTGTATAAAATCAAGTTATGGGACAAAGCCAACAACCGTTGTTATTTCAGGCTATCGACTTACACTTTGTAGTCCAGGTTGCCAGTTTGAATCTCGTCTTTCAGATTTGTTAGTTTTAGGTCCAAATTTGATTAATGACAAGTGGGACCCCCGTGTGTTGTTCCGATATTTCAGTGTAGGATGTTTTTTTTGAACAAACACTTTGCGCTGTTAGACAAGTAACGGCACGAGTTACATGTATTTTGCAAGTTTACGAACAAAAATGACAGCGGCATAGAATATCACATCCACCCCGCAGCTTAGATGCTATGGTGATACGAGTTTTTACACCGTTGGAAGTGAGATCCAATGGCTTGGGAGTAGTCTTTGTAATTATGCGCTATTTCCAAACTCTCCAAAGGTTTTTTTGCAAATAAAACATTCAGGCCTCGTGTGTGCCGCTGCATCTTGGATCCAACGGCTCCCCGTTGCTCATATTAGGTGCTCCCCGTAGCTTAATTACCCGCTACGGTGATATGAGCATCTAGGTCGTATGATCAGTGATCAGATGGCACATGCGTAGTACTTGTACTTTCTGCGCAATTCCCAAACTCTCTTAGCCGTATATTGCAAAAAATTCAAACCTCCTACTGTGGGCCGTTAGATCTCCGTGAACTCATATCACCATAGAATCTACAGTGCGGGAGCACCTCATCTTCTCCCGAGCGAGAAAACATAAGGTGCTCTCGCAGCTTGGATGCTACGGTGATACAAGCTTCGAGGTCGTTTGGTCTGAGATCCAATGGCATCTGAGCAGTCTTTGTGCTTGTAAGCAGTGGCCGAACTCTTTGGGGGCTTTTCTGCAAAAAAAACCATTCGAACCACCGAGGAGGTGTTGGGTCACAAATCCAACGGCTCCGAGGAGCTTGTATCACCAAAGCATCTAAGGTGTGGTAGCACACGATATTCTTACATACAGGAGAATATGATGTCCTCCTTCATCTTAGATGCTACGGTGATACGAGCTTCGAGCTCGTTGGATATGGGATCCAAGGGCATCTGAGTAGTTTTTGTACAAATTTTGTGCAATTCTCAAACTCATCAAGGTTCCTGTAAAAATATTAAGACATCATGTGAGCTGCTATATGTCAGATCTACAAGCTCCAAGCAACTCATATCGGCATATAGCATCTAAGGTATGGGGGCACATGATATTCTCCCGGGGAGGAGGGGTGGGGGTGCACAACCAATCGGTAGTTGGGCGGGTGGGGACAAATATAATCTAAACAACCCTAAACAGAGCTTCACAATTTTATCTAAGGTCAAGGGGTTGACCCTCGACAATCATAGCTCTGCCTTATTAAACACAACATTTGCATGTACTGTAGTACTAGACTTAATATTCATGTTTCAGTTTCATGTTCATTTTAAATATTGAATTGAGGACCATGCATGTATTACATTTTACTCCCTTCGTTCCTAAATATTAGTCTTTTTAGAGATTTCAAAAGGACTGGCGCATACGGATGTATATAGACATATTTTAGAGTGTAGATTCACTCATTTTGCTCCGTATGTAGTCACTTGTTGAAATCTCTAAAAGACTAATATTTAGGAACAGAAGGAGTATTTTTTTAATTCATGTCATACGTGCATGGTTTGGAAAAATAGATGCACTATACTTATTGGATTGTTGTTGTGTTCGTGTGTGGGTGTCTGTGTGTGTGTGTGTGGTCATATGCTTGATACATACAAAGTTTTCTCACCTCCATATTGTTCATCTTTTAAATTTTAATTTGCATTGAAAAACTTACTAGGGATACCATGAAATGTGAAATCCACGTTGAGATCACTATATCACAAACTCACTCTAATTCAACAACTCGTCATAAATCAATTACCATGTTGAGATTGGCATTTGCAAGGAAAATACGGGCATTGTAATTGATACGTCTCCAACGTATCTATAATTTATGAAGTATTCATGCTATTATATTATCCATCTTGGATGTTTAATGGGCTTTACTATGCACTTTTATATTACTTTTGGGACTAACCTATTAACCCAGAGCCCAGTGCCAGTTTCTGTTTTTTCCCTTGTTTCAGTGTTTCGCAGAAAAGTAATATCAAACGGAGTCCAAACGGAATGAAACCTTCGGAAAAGTTATTTTTGGAAAGAAAGCAATACAGGAGACTTGGAGTGCACGTCAGGGGATCAACGAGGAGAGCACGAGGCAGGGGGCGCGCCCACCCCCTGGGTGCGCCCTCCACCCTCGTGGGACCCTCGTGGCTCCCCTTACCGACTTATTTCACCTATATATTCCCACATACCCTAAAACCTTCGGAGAACAGAATAGATCGGGAGTTCCACCGCCGCAAGCCTCTGTAGCCACCAAAACCCAATCGGGACCCTGTTCCGGCACCCTGCCGGAGGGGGAATCCCTCACCGGTGGCCATCTTCATCATCCCGGCGCTCTCCATGACGAGGAGGGAGTAGTCCACCCTCGGGCTGAGGGTATGTACCAGTAGCTATGTGTTTGATCTCTCTCTCTCTCGTGTTCTTGAGGTGATACGATCTTATTATCGCGAGCTTTGCTATTATAGTTGGATCTTATGATGTTTCTCCCCCTCTACTCTCTTGTAATGGATTTAGTTTTCCCTTTGAAGTTATCTTACCAGATTGAGTCTTTAAGGATTTGAGAACACTTGATGTATGTCTTGCGTGGGATACCCGTGGTGACAATGGGGTATTCTGTTGATTCACTTGATGTATGTTTTGGTGATCAACTTGCGGGTTCCATGACCTTGGGAATCTATGGATAGGGGTTGGCACACGTTTTCGTCTTGACTCTCCGGTAGAAACTTTGGGGCACTCTTTGAGGTTCTATGTGTTGGTTGAATAGATGAATCTGAGATTGTGTGATGCATATCGTATAATCATACCCACGGATACTTGAGGTGACATTGGAGTATCTAGGTGACATTAGGGTTTTGGTTGATGTGTGTCTTAAGGTGTTATTTTACTACGAACTCTAGGGCTGTTTGTGACACTTATAGGAATAGCCCAATGGATTGACCGGAAAGAATAACTTTGAGGTGGTTTCATACCCTACCATAATCTCTTCGTTTGTTCTCCGCTATTAGTGACATTGGAGTGACTCTTTGTTGCATGTTGAGGGATAGTTATATGATCCAATTATGTTATTATTGAAGGAAATATGCCCTAGAGGCAATAATAAAGTATTATATATTTCCTTATATCATGATAAATGTTTATTATTCATGCTAGAATTGTATTAACCGGAAACATAATACATGTGTGAATACATAGACAAACAGAGTGTCACTAGTATGCCTCTACTTGACTAGCTCGTTAATCAAAGATGGTTATGTTTCCTAGCCATAGACATGAGTTGTCATTTGATTAATGGGATCACCTCATTAGGAGAATGACGTGATTGACATGACCCATTACGTTAGCTTAGCACCCGATCGTTTAGTATGTTGCTATTGCTTTCTTCATGACTTATACATGTTCCTATGACTATGAGATTATGCAACTCCCGTTTACCGGAGGAACACTTTGTGTGCTACCAAACGTCACAACGTAACTGGGTGATTATAAAGGTGCTCTACAGGTGTCTCCAAAGGTACTTGTTGGGTTGGCGTATTTCGAGATTAGGATTTGTCACTCCGATTGTCGGAGAGGTATCTCTAGGCCCACTCGGTAATGCACATCACTATAAGCCTTGCAAGCATTGTGACTAATGAGTTAGTTGCGGGATGATGTATTACGGAACGAGTAAAGAGACTTGCTGGTAACGAGATTGAACTAGGTATCGAGATACCGACGATCGAATCTCGGGCAAGTAACATACCGATGACAAAGGGAACAACATATGTTGTTATGCGGTCCGACCGATAAAGATCTTCGTAGAATATGTGGGAGCCAATATGGGCATCCAGGTCCTGCTATTGGTTATTGACCGGAGAGGTGTCTCGGTCATGTCTACATAGTTCTCGAACCCAAAGGGTCTGCACGCTTAAAGTTACGATGACAGTTATATTATGAGATTATGTGATTTGATGTACCGAAGGTTGTTCGGAGTCCCGGATGTGATCACGGACATGACGAGGAGTCTCGAAATGGTCGAGACATAAAGATTGATATATTGGACGACTATATTCGGACACCGGAAGTGTTCCGGAGAAGTTTCGGATTAAACCGGAGTGCCGGAGGGTTACCGGAACCCCCGGGGGAAGTATTGGGCCTTAGTGGGCCTTGAGGGGAGAGAGAGGGCAGCAGCCAGGAGGTGGCGCGCCCCCTCCCAAGGGGAGTCCTAGTTGGACTAGGAGAGGGGGGCGCAGCCCCCTTTCCCTCTCCCTCTCCCTCTCTTTCCTTCCCCCCCCTTCTTTCCTAGTAGGACTAGGAAAGGGGAGTCCTACTCCTACTAGGAGGAGGACTCCCCCTCTCTCCTTGGCGCGCCTAGGGCAGCCGGCCTCCCCCTTGCTCCTTTATATACGGGGGCAGGGGGGCACCTAAGAACACACTTGATATACGATATTTTAGCCGTGTGCGGTGCCCCCCTCCACCAGATTACACCTCGATAATACCGTCGCGGAGCTTAGGCGTAGCCCTGCGTCGGTGGAACATCATCATCGTCACCACGCCGTCGTGCTGACGAAACTCTCCCTCAACACTCGGCTGGATCGGAGTTCGAGGGACGTCATCGAGCTGAACGTGTGTAGAACTTGGAGGTGCCGTACGTTCGGTACTTGATCGGTCGGATCGTGAAGACGTACAACTACATCAACCGCGTTGTGATAACGCTTCCGCTGTCGGTCTACGAGGGTACGTGGACAACACTCTCCCCTCTCGTTGCTATGCATCGCCACGATCTTGCGTGTGCGTAGGAAATTTTTTGAAATTACTACGTTCCCCAACAGTGGCATCCAAGCCTGGTTTTATTCGTTGATGCTATGCACGAGTAGAACACAAGTGAGTTGTGGGCGATATAAGTCATACTGCTTACCAGCATGTCATACTTTGGTTCAGCGGTATTGTGAGATGAAGCGGCCCGGACCGACATTACGCGTATGCTTACGCGAGACTGGTTTCACCGTTCGGAGCACTCGTTGCTTAAAGGTGACTGGCGGGTGTCTGTCTCTCTCACTTTAGTTGAACCGAGTGTGGCTACGCCCGGTCCTTGCGAAGGTTAAAACAGCACCAACTTGACAAACTATCGTTGTGGTTTTGATGCGTAGGTAAGAACGGTTCTTGCTAAGCCCGTAGCAGCCACGTAAAACATGCAACAACAAAGTAGAGGACGTCTAACTTGTTTTTGCAGGGCATGTTGTGATGTGATATGGTCAAGACATGATGTGATATAATGTGTTGTATGAGATGATCATGTTTTGTAACCGAGTTATCGGCAACTGGTAGGAGCCATATGGTTGTCGCTTTATTGTATGAGATGCAATCGCCATGTAATAGTTTTACTTTATCACTAAGCGGTAGCGATAGTCGTAAAAGAAATAAGTTGGCGAGACGACAACGATACTATGATGGAGATCAAGGTGTCGAGCCGGTGATGATGGTGATCATGACGGTGCTTCGGAGATGGAGATCACGAGCACGGTGCTTCGGAGATGGAGATCACAAGCACAAGATGATGATGGCCATATCATATCACTTATATTGATTGCATGTGATGATAATCCTTTATGCATCTTATCTTGCTTTGATTGACGGTAGCATTATCAGATGATCTCTCACTAAAATTTCAAGACAAAAGTGTTCTCCCTGAGTATGCACCGTTGCGAAAGTTCTTCGTGCTGAGACACCACGTGTTAATCGGGTGTGATAGGCTCTACGTTCAAATACAACGGGTGCAAAACAGTTGCACACGCGGAATACTCAGGTTAAACTTGACGAGCCTAGCATATATACAGATATGGCCTCGGAACACAGAGACCGAAAGGTCAAGCGTGAATCATATAGTAGATATGATCAACATAGTGATGTTCACCATTGAGACTACTCCATCTCACGTGTTAATCGGACATGGTTTAGTTGCTTCGGATCACGCAATCACTTAGATGATTAGAGGGATGTCTATCTAAGTGGGAGTTCTTAAGTAATATGATTAATTGAACTTAAATTTATCATGAACTTAGTACCTGATAGTATCTTGCTTGTCTATGTTATAGATAAATGGCCCGTGCTGTTGTTCCGTTGAATTTTAATGCGTTCCTTGAGAAAGCTAAGTTGAAAGATGATGGTAGCAATTACACGGACTGGGTCCGTAACTTGAGGATTATCCTCATTGCTGCACAGAAAAATTACGTCCTGGAAGCACCGCTAGTTGCCAGGCCTCCTGCAAGAGCTACGCCAGAAGTTATGAACGTCTGGCAAAGCAAAGCTGATGACTACTCAATAGTTCAGTGTGCCATGCTTTACGGCTTAGAACTGGGACTTCAACGACGTTTTGAACGTCATGGAGCATATGAGATGTTCCAGGAGTTGAAGTTAATATTTCAAGCAAATGCCCGGATTGAGAGATATGAAGTCTCCAATAAGTTATATAGCTGCAAGATGGAAGAGAATATTTCTGTCAGTGAGCATATACTCAGAATGTCTGGGTATAATAATCACTTGATTCAACTGGGAGTTCAACTTCCGGATGATTGCGTCATTGACAGAATTCTTCAATCACTACCACCAAGCTACAAGAGCTTCGTGATGAACTATAACAGGCAAGGGATGGATAAGACGATTCCCGAGCGCTTCGCAATGCTAAAGGCAGCGGAGGTAGAAATCAAAAAGGAGCATCAAGTGTTGATGGTCAGTAAAACCACTAGTTTCAAGAAAAAGGGCAAAGGGAAGAAGAAAGGGAACTTCAAGAAGAACAGCAAGCAAGTTGCTGTTCAGGAGAAGAAATCCAAGTTTGGACCTAAGCCTGAAACTGAGTGCTTCTACTGTAAGCAAACTGGCCACTGGAAGCGGAACTGCCCCAAGTATTTGGTGGATAAGAAGGATGGCAAGGTTAACAAAGGTATATGTGATATACATGTTATTGATGTGTACCTTACTAATACTCACAGTAGCACCTGGGTATTTGATACTGGTTCTGTTGCTAATATTTGCAACTCGGAGTAGGGGCTACGGATTAAGCGAAGTTTGGCTAAGGACGAGGTGACGATGCGCGTGGGAAATTGTTCCAAAGTCGATGTGATCGCCGTCGGCACGCTACCTCTACATCTACCTTCGGGATTAGTTTTAGACCTAAATAATTGTTATTTGGTGCCAGCGTTGAGCATGAACATTATATTTGGATCTTGTTTAATGCGAGACGGTTATTCATTTAAATCAGAGAATAATGGTTGTTCTATTTATATGAATAATATCTTTTATGGTCATGCACCCTTGAAGAGTGGTCTATTTTTAATGAATCTCGATAGTAGTGATACACATATTCATAATGTTGAAGCCAAAAGATGCAGAGTTAATAATGACAGTGCAACTTATTTGTGGCACTGCCGTTTGGGTCATATCGGTGTAAAGCGCATGAAGAAACTCCATACTGATGGAATTTTGGAATCACTTGATTTTGAATCACTTGGTACTTGCGAACCGTGCCTTATGGGCAAGATGACCAAAACACCGTTCTCCGGAACTATGGAGAGAGCAACAGATTTGTTGGAAATCATACATACAGATGTATGTGGTCCGATGAATATTGAGGCTCGTGGCGGATATCGTTATTTTCTCACCTTCACAGATGATTTGAGCAGATATGGGTATATCTACTTAATGAAACATAAGTCTGAAACATTTGAAAAGTTCAAGGAATTTCAGAGTGAAGTTGAAAATCATCGTAACAAGAAAATAAAATTCCTACGATCTGATCGTGGAGGAGAATATTTGAGTTACGAGTTTGGCCTACATTTGAAACAATGCGGAATAGTTTCGCAACTCACGCCACCCGGAACACCACAGCGTAATGGTGTGTCCGAACGTCGTAATCGTACTTTATTAGATATGGTGCGAACTATAATGTCTCTTACTGATTTACCGCTATCGTTTTGGGGTTATGCTTTAGAGACGGCTGCATTCACTCTAAATAGGACACCATCGAAATCCGTTGAGACGCCTTTTGAACTATGGTTTGGCAAGAAACCAAAGTTGTCGTATCTTAAAGTTTGGGGTTGCGATGCTTATGTGAAGAAACTTCAACCTGATAAGCTCGAACCTAAATCGGAGAAATGTGTCTTCATAGGATACCCAAAGGAGACCGTTGGGTACACCTTCTATCACAGATCCGAAGGCAAGATATTCGTTGCTAGGAATGGATCCTTTCTAGAGAAGGAGTTTCTCTCGAAAGATGTGAGTGGGAGGAAAGTAGAACTTGATGAGGTAACTGTACCTGCTCCCTTATTGGAAAGTAGATCATCGCAGAAATCAGTTTCTGCGACACCTACACCAAGTAGTGAGGAAGTTAATGATAATGATGATGAAACTTCAGATCAAGTTATTACTGAACTTCGTAGGTCAACTAGATCAAGATCCGCACCAGAGTGGTACGGTAATCCTGTTCTGGAGGTCATGTTACTAGACCATGGCGAACCTACGAACTATGAAGAAGCGATGGTGAGCCCAGATTCCGCAAAATGGCTTGAAGCCATGAAATCCGAGATGGGATCCATGTATGAGAACAAAGTATGGACTTTGGTTGACTTGCCCGATGGTCGGCAAGCCATTGAAAATAAATGGATCTCCAAGAAGAAGACTGACGCTGATGGTAATGTTACTGTCTATAAAGCTCGACTTGTTGCGAAAGGTTTTCGACAAGTTCAAGGGATTGACTACGATGAGACCTTCTCACCCGTAGCGATGCTTAAGTCTGTCCGAATCATGTTAGCAATTGCCGCATTTTATGATTATGAAATTTGGCAAATGGATGTCAAAACTGCGTTCCTGAATGGATTTCTGGAAGAAGAGTTGTATATGATGCAACCGGAAGGTTTTGTCGATCCAAAGGGAGCTAACAAAGTGTGCAAGCTCCAGCGATCCATTTATGGACTGGTGCAAGCCTCTCGGAGTTGGAATAAACGCTTTGATAGTGTGATCAAAGCATTTGGTTTTATACAGACTTTTGGAGAAGCCTGTATTTACAAGAAAGTGAGTGGGAGCTCGATAGCATTTCTGATATTATATGTGGATGACATATTACTGATTGGAAATGATATAGAATTTCTGGATAGCATAAAGGGATACTTGAATAAGAGTTTTTCAATGAAAGACCTCGGTGAAGCTGCATATATATTAGGCATTAAGATCCATAGAGATAGATCAAGACGCTTAATTGGACTTTCACAAAGCACATACCTTGACAAAGTTTTGAAGAAGTTCAAAATCGATCAAGCAAAGAAAGGGTTCTTGCCTGTACTACAAGGTGTGAGATTGAGTAAGACTCAATGCCCAACCATTGCAGAAGATAGAGAGAAGATGAAAGATGTTCCCTATGCTTCAGCCATAGGCTCTATCATGTATGCAATGCTGTGTACCAGACCTGATGTGTCCCTAGCTATAAGTTTAGCAGGGAGTTACCAAAGTAATCCAGGAGTGGATCACTGGACAGCGGTTAAGAACATCCTGAAATACCTGAAAAGGACTAAGGATATGTTTCTCGTATATGGAGGTGACAAAGAGCTCATCGTAAAGGGTTACGTTGATGCAAGCTTTGACACTGATCCGGACAATTCGAAATCGCAAACCGGATACGTATTTACATTGAACGGTGGAGCTGTCAGTTGGTGCAGTTCCAAGCAAAGTGTCGTGGCGAGATCTACGTGTGAAGCGGAATACATAGCTGCTTCGGAAGCAGCGAATGAAGGAGTTTGGATGAAGGAGTTTATATCCGATCTAGGTGTCATACCTAGTACATCGGGACCAATGAAAATCTTTTGTGATAATACTGGTGCAATTGCCTTAGCAAAGGAATCCAGATTTCACAAGAGAACCAAGCACATCAGAAGACGCTTCAATTCCATCCGGGATTTAGTCCAGGTGGGAGACATAGAAATTTGCAAGATACATACGGATCTGAATGTAGCAGACCCGTTGACTAAGCCTCTTCCACGAGCAAAACATGATCAGCACCAAGACTCCATGGGTGTAAGAATCATTACTATGTGATCTAGATTATTGACTCTAGTGCAAGAGGGAGACTGAAGGAAATATGCCCTAGAGGCAATAATAAAGTATTATATATTTCCTTATATCATGATAAATGTTTATTATTCATGCTAGAATTGTATTAACCGGAAACATAATACATGTGTGAATACATAGACAAACAGAGTGTCACTAGTATGCCTCTACTTGACTAACTCGTTAATCAAAGATGGTTATGTTTCCTAGCCATAGACATGAGTTGTCATTTGATTAACGGGATCACCTCATTAGGAGAATGACGTGATTGACATGACCCATTACGTTAGCTTAGCACCCGATCGTTTAGTATGTTGCTATTGCTTTCTTCATGACTTATACATGTTCCTATGACTATGAGATTATGCAACTCCCGTTTACCGGAGGAACACTTTGTGTGCTACCAAACGTCACAACGTAACTGGGTGATTATAAAGGTGCTCTACAGGTGTCTCCAAAGGTACTTGTTGGGTTGGCGTATTTCGAGATTAGGATTTGTCACTCCGATTGTCGGAGAGGTATCTCTGGGCCCACTCGGTAATGCACATCACTATAAGCCTTGCAAGCATTGTGACTAATGAGTTAGTTGCGGGATGATGTATTACGGAACGAGTAAAGAGACTTGCCGGTAACGAGATTGAACTAGGTATCGAGATACCGACGATCGAATCTCGGGCAAGTAACATACCGATGACAAAGGGAACAACATATGTTGTTATGCGGTCCGACCGATAAAGATCTTCGTAGAATATGTGGGAGCCAATATGGGCATCCAGGTCCCGCTATTGTTTATTGACCGGAGAGGTGTCTCGGTCATGTCTACATAGTTCTCGAACCCAAAGGGTCTGCACGCTTAAAGTTACGATGACAGTTATATTATGAGTTTATGTGATTTGATGTACCGAAGGTTGTTCGGAGTCCCGGATGTGATCACGGACATGACGAGGAGTCTCGAAATGGTCGAGACGTAAAGATTGATATATTGGACGACTATATTCGGACACCGGAAGTGTTCCGGAGAAGTTTCGGATTAAACCGGAGTGCCGGAGGGTTACCGGAACCCCCCGGGGAAGTATTGGGCCTTAGTGGGCCTTGAGGGGAGAGAGAGGGTAGCAGCTAGGAGGTGGCGCGCCCCCTCCCAAGGGGAGTCCTAGTTGGACTAGGAGAGGGGGGCGCAGCCCCCTTTCCCTCTCCCTCTCCCTCTCTTTCCTTCCCCCCTTCTTTCCTAGTAGGACTAGGAAAGGGGAGTCCTACTCCTACTAGGAGGAGGACTCCCCCTCTCTCCTTGGCGCGCCTAGGGCAGCCGGCCTCCCCCTTGCTCCTTTATATATGGGGGCAGGGGGCACCTAAGAACACACTTGATATACGATATTTTAGCCGTGTGCGGTGCCCCCCTCCACCAGATTACACCTCGATAATACCGTCGCGGAGCTTAGGCGTAGCCCTGCGTCGGTGGAACATCATCATCGTCACCACGCCGTCGTGCTGATGAAACTCTCCCTCAACACTCGGCTGGATCGGATTTCGAGTGACGTCATCGAGCTGAACGTGTGTAGAACTTGGAGGTGTCGTACGTTCGGTACTTGATCGGTCGGATCGTGAAGACGTACGACTACATCAACCGCGTTGTGATAACGCTTCCGCTGTCGGTCTACGAGGGTAGGTGGACAACACTCTCCCCTCTCGTTGCTATGCATCGCCATGATCTTGCATGTGCGTAGGAATTTTTTTGAAATTACTACGTTCCCCAACAATTATTGTTGAGAGAACTTGCACTAGTGAAAGTATGAACCTTAAGCCTTGTTTCAACGCATTGCAATACCGTTTACGCTCACTTTTATCATTAGTTACCTTGCTGTTTTTATATTTTCATATTACAAAAACCTATATCTACCATCCATATTGCACTTGTATCACCATCTCTTCGCCGAACTAGTGCACCTATACAATTTACCATTGTATTGGGTGTGTTGGGGACACAAGAGACTCTTTGTTATTTGGTTGCAGGGTTGCTTGAGAGAGACCATCTTGATCCTAAGCCTCCCATGGATTGATAAACCTTAGGCCACCCACTTGAGGGAAATTTGCTACTGTCCTACAAACCTCTGCACTTGGAGGACCAACAACGACTACAAGAAGAAGGTTGCATAGTAGACATCAGTAATACACATAGATTCGTTCGGCAATTTAAAAGGTTCCTTTCGTATTCTCGAATGGTAGGACCCAACGGCGTAGAGCTTGGCTTGTGTTGATCCTAAAAAAATAAAAAATAAAAAACCGGGCTCGTGTCCTTCTGGTGGCGTGCGTGGTACGCACATTAGGCAACCCCAACCAGTCGAGCCTCCGCGTTTCGAGTCGAAATATCTGGCGGCCAGAATTCCAGCCCTAGGAAATTCCCCTCCTGTCCCCGGTCCATAATGACTACCGATGAACAACGGAGGGATGCTTTAGTAACTAGACAATGTTACCTACCCTGCCGAGCATGGTTCAATTCCCTCGGTCGCCGCTCACCAAGGTCACCCGTCAACTGCATTGCCTAGTACTACTACTACTACACCAGGATGAGCGCAGAATTGAGCCCGTTTGTTCGTGCCTAGTACTTGAGTTAATATATCAGGCAATGCACTGGTACGGAGGGATTATCCTTTTACTCTGCATATATAACTTGTCTGAAGTTTAACTAAGCAAAATGTTTGACCAAATCCTTTCTTAAGAAATACAACAGGACAGATGTATGGCTTGAAAATTTATTGCATGATGCAGGTTATGATATTTTTCGAATCCTGGATCTTAAATTTCAGAAAACCCAAAGGTGACCATAAATTCTTGGTCACGTGATGTGGCACAAATATTACTTCGTAATTTTTTTCTTCAATTTGAGACAAGCTGCTTATGACAAGTTGCACAAATGAAGAGCCAAGGTATTTTGGAACAAAGACCTGTCATGTTAAGGCGAACGCTTTCACTATTGAAACCGTGGGCATTTACGTGCCGCCACGAGTCCCGCTTCTCATCGGCAGGTGCCGTCCGAGTAAGCGTGTGAGTCGACGGGAGGCGTGCGAGCAGACCGCTGCGCCGGCTGACACGGAGGTGTGCGAGCAGACCGCTGTGCATGCTCATCGGGAGGCGAGCCCTTTGACCAGGCTCCGCTGCCCACCTTCATCCCAACTGCTCCCACTTAATGTCGCCGGCGCCGCAGTTTAAAATCAACCCCGCACTACCCGGTATCGCTCCAATCTTCTCCCTTCCTCTCCGATTGTCCTATCGTCTACCTCCAACCAGCCTGACCTAAATGTACGCCATGCTGCATCACGATAGTCTGCCCTTAGACTTCCAGTTTCCTGAGGAAGACACCCAGCCGGAATCTCAAGAACATAAGGCGCTTTGGGACGAGCTTGAACTGGCCTTGCGGGAAGACGCCGCGCCTGTCCCCGCTCCCGTTCCAGCTCCCGTCGCCCCGACTGCGCCAGCACCCATCCCCATGGCATTGATGGGCTGGGAGCCGCACATTGTCGCCGAGCTTGATGCCACGGGGTCCACGAGGTCCCCGCCGACTTTCACGCGCCCAGGCACCGGCCAGCGCATGCACCTGCGTGTGCACTGACGCGCACGCCCGTGCCGGTGCCCGTGCACCTGCCAGCGCATGCGCCTGCGCATGCACTGACGTGTGCGCCCGTGCCGATGCTCGTGCACACGAATGTCTCCGCCGCGCCATTGACAGCGCCTGTCCCCGCGCGGGTGCCAGTGCCCCCTCAGCGGCATGGATGGCCGCCGTCGACCGCTTCCTTGCACCAACGCCAGTCGCCTCCTCCCGCCAGTTGACTCGCTCCGAAGTCCAGAACATTTTGGCCTTCCTTGAAGCTAGGCCAACGTCCAGGAGTACGCCAACAATGGCGCAAGGCACCGCCGTCGCCGTCGGTCAGTGGCCCGACGACACACAGAGCATGGCAAAGGAGACGCTTCCCACCGCAAGACGCCCCCGCCGCCGCCGCGTAATCTAAATTTGCCATGAAAAACATTCGGATTGCCATGCTTAAAATCCGAACGTTTATCATTTCCGTTTATTTTAGATCGATCGTCGTATAATTTAAAGTCGGAGTCAGACTGAACGAAATCTACGGTTTGATTGATTGAATGTTCTGCTAGAGCCGTATCAAATTAAATATAAAACATCATCAAACCACATGTATTCCTTGTCATCCAATGACCTAGACTTCTTCAATGTCGAGCGCTCAACACGTTTAGCGTGCAGTTAATTTCATGCCAAAAATAGTGCTAATCACATAATAACACGCAAATAATATCCTACTTAATATCCGCATGCACTTAATATACTTCCAAATTAACATGCATTGCACGTACACACTGACTAGTGATGCTAGCACGTGAAACTGGTGCCGTAACTTGTGAACGCGTCCAGATATGGTCAACGGCAACATCGCCCGTGAGTTCTTCGTGTTTGCCCGTGCGTCTAAACGCATAAGGGGAGGAGAGAGAGAGAGAGAGCACACATGGAACCCACCAGTAAGTGAAGGCGAATAGTACTAAAATAATATTACATGTTATCCATTAAATAGGCTGTGTAATATAAAAACATTATGTGAACAAAGGGAGGTACAACAAACATTGTTGTTCTACGTATGTTGCCTATTGACGTGCGGCTTGAAGCCGTGGTCGGATGTTCGATCCTCGTCCTTTATTTTTTAATTTGTATATGGGTCCAAATTTGTTTCATGACATGTGGGCCCCTCGGTGTGTAGTTTGTAGCACTTTAATTTGTGGGTCGAAATTTGTTCCATTCCAAGTGGAGTATCGGTGTGTAGTTTTGTAGCTTATTTATAATAATTAAAGAGAACAACAGAGTTTTTTGCAATAATACCATGGTGCGACGTTGAAGGCGAGAAAGGACGTGCGAGAGAGCGATGACCGAGCCAGAGGGAAATCAACTAGGGGAGTTGCGGGGGTTGCAACGGTGTTTGGAGTAGTTGTGGGCCGAATGCTACGAAAATATAATCTAAACCGACCGGAATAAATGCCTACACAAATTAATCCAAGGTTGGAGTGCCCCTCGCAATGTAAATAGCTCCGGCTTTGCGAGGGATGGAGAGGTAGCTTCAACGTGTGGAAGATACGGCATGAGAAAGCGAGGTCAATCGAGAGACATATAGATAGAGAGACAAAGTGAGTGTGGTCCGACATTCATTGATTAGATATATATGCTCTGGAGAGATATTGTCCGATTGAGCTTTTGGCAAGGGTGAGGGCTGTAAGATAGAGCTTGAGAGATGATCCAGTCACAAACGTGTACATATATTTTGTGCGTGGGAGGAAGCAAGGTCAATTGATCACATAGGGTCGTTGTGCGATCGAAAGATTGAGACGGGTTGGAGAGAGTGACCTAGATAGACAATGTGCGTGAGAGAGTATACAATGTGAATAGGTCGAATTGGGCTCAAACATGGTGATATATCATTTTTTCCGAGAAAGAGCGAGGTCAATCGAGACATACAAAGAGAGAGAGAGAGAGAGAGAGAGAGAGAGAGGGAGAGAGAGAGAGATTGAGCGAGCGTGGCCCACCATGAGGTCAAAAGAGTGGGGGCGGCTTGGATGCACTGACCTAGATGGGCAATCTGCGTGAGAGAGTATAGAGTGTGTCGATCAAGGCCCGAACAGGGAGATATATCATTTGTGTGTAAAAGAAAACAAGATTAAACGAGACTCAGATAAAGAAAGCGAGATTGAGCGAGTGTGGCCCGCGGTGCGGAAGAAAGAGTGAGACAGTCTCGAGGGAGTGACATAGATAGACAACGTGCGTGCGTGCGCACGAGAGGTTGGGGGTCTAGATAGGCAATGCATGTATTTAGCGCGAGAGGGTGAGAGGGAGAGGGAGAGAGATAGAGCTCGGCATGGGGTGCAATGGCGGGTGTGTGAGGTAAATACATTTGGTAACTGAGTGGAAAAAGGGGGTTGTGTAGTTGAGAGAGTTAGAGATCGAAACATGGAGAGAAAGAATGAATGTGCGTTGGAAACCGATAGCTTCCTAAGGTGGTTAGGAGAGGAAGATTGACCGATACATTTGGTACAGGAAGTATGTAGCGTATGTGCGGGGGGGGGGGGCTAAAAACGACATTTGAATGTAGATAGTACGAGACTTAATATCGATGTTTCAATTCGGTGTACATTGTAAGATTTGAACTAAGGACCATGCATATGGGTAATTATTTCGAATTCGTGCCATACTAGGTTTCAAAAAGTTGACATTGACTCGATTTGTTGTGCTATTTTGTAGGTCATATGTTTGAATCCATCCAAAAGTTTTCTCACTACCATGGTCTTCATCATATACATATGAATTTGTATTTAAAAAGTCGTGTGGATACAGTGAAATGCGAAATCCATGTTAGAATTGGAGATCGCTATATGACACACACTCTAATTCAAATAACTAATTATGTGACACACACTCTAATCCACATTAGCGTGGATACCGTGGATACCGTTTCGATTTTTTTCAAATAACTCCTCATTAATTAATTTATAGTATCTCGTTTCGAATGACTAATTATTGTAAGGAAAACACGGGCATGGTAATACATACAGATTCGTTTGCAAATGAAAGAAGATTCGTTTGCATTCTCAAATGTAGGCGCACCAGGCAGACCAGGGTCGTGTCGTGGTGGTCGCGTGTGTCGGACGGACGCTTAGCACCCAGACACCCACCCCCTCCCTCCATCCTCCCCTCTCCCCCACCCCCAAAAAAAAGGACGACGACAAAATAAGTGCTTCCACGTTTCGGGTTGAAATATTTGGCGGCTCCAATTCCAGCCCTACACAATCTCCCTTCTCCACCGTCCCCTTATGTGCCCAGATTGCTCAAATCCCTAATTCGGCGCCAACCCAAGCAAAGTTCAATCGCCCCTCATCTCGTCTCTTTCCCCACCTCTGTGCCGGATGATGACGACGAAGACGACGGTCGCACTTCACCACCGCACTGGAGCTACCTCACCTACGCCCTCGTCCACCGCACCGGGTGGTCCACCGACAACGTCGGCCGTCGCAACCGACGTGCCTCACAGACACCGACTTCCACCGCATCAGGTGCGCTTCACCGACGCCGTCTCCCAGCTCACCGGGGCTACTTCACCAAGCACATCGTCGCGGCTTCGCCCCCCGAGGCCGCTAGGGCTTCACCAACGGTCTCGTCCACCGCATCATAGCGCGCCGCCGCCACTCAAGATCTGCATCCGTGCGCGGCCAGCCAACGCTAGCGCATCACCCTCAACGGCTCTGAAGTGACCCACACTCTAGCTAGGCGAGCATGCCCAAACGCCGGCCCGAACTAGGTATCCACACATCACTCCCTTGTGCACTATTCCGATGATGTTTGGATATCCTTTCACTACTCTCTTAGCTTACACGCCTATCCAACTCTGACTTTAACTCTTATTTCTTCTGGAGATATCATCTGAAACGAGAAAATCCATTTTTTAGCGAAGCATGATGGTGCTACGGGATCTGGTACACATCCTGCACACTCGTATAACCTTGTAAGTATCTGTCCTCTGGTACAACAGCAAGGTCGATTCCTCTTATTTTATCAACCATTCGTCATGTAAAAAATGCAGAGGGGGATGCAAGGAGCACAAGGCCTGCACATCCAAGCTAGTGGTAACATGGACTTGTACATGGAAGATCCCAAGCGCAAGCAGAGCTGCACTGAGCCTGTACAACGAGCTAGCGTAAGTCCCTGCATTTCATTTAATTTGTACTGGCATTCGTGTATGATTTGTGTGCAGTGGCGGATCCACGAATTCAAGTTACCAGGGGCGAACATTTAACTTAAAAAATACGAAGGCACTGCACTCCGGAAATCAACATAACTTGAGAAATGTGAAGCTACATGCACTTTGAAAACCAGCTAATGATCCAAAGTAGTTCAGATTATAAACACTAAATGATGAAAGCACCAAAAACACAAAATGCAACATGATGTACAAGGACTACAAACATGGTCTGTACCTGCTTGAATTATTCGTTCTCTGGCTGAAAATATCAAAGTGTAATTGCACCTATAACCAGTGCGCAAACTGCATATCAATATATCTATCCTGCACAAGTATGCCAATAGTTTCAAACAACAGATTAGAAAAGTATTTATGCTACGTTTTCATGATACGGGGACTTTCTGGTAGATGGCCTCGACGTTTCCTCAAGCCATGAAAATGCACTATAATTTGCTTGTCATCAATGCCTGCAAATATCTATGTCTCTCTCAACATAGCAGATCATCATTAGACACTAAATCCTTCAATGGGAGCTTGCAAAATGCTTGCATTAGATCCCTCATTAGACACTATATGTTCATCACCACGAGCATGTAAAATGTTTGCATCAAATCCTTCATTAGCAGTGTGTTCATTAGACACTTCAGGCTCAAGAACAACATGAGCTTGGATGTTTGCACCGGAAACTTGATTAGATACATTAGATTCAGTCAGTTCAATATTGATTGGGGGAGTTATAAAATAAGTAGAAATTGGTTTCGTTTTCTCATAGATTCCCTACATACAAGCAGTTTTACAACACCGAAGGTTTAACTATTGGCCAGAAATTTAAGAGTTGCATTAGATATAATCAGGGATGTGATGTACCTGCTCGTTGCGCATGCTACTCTTGCAAGCTGCGACTGTCCGTTTGCGCAAGCTCGATGCCATGCCTGTGCTGCAGCCACTGCCTCCCACGCAGGCTACACCCAGGGTTGGATCTTCATCTTCTTGTCCTTCCATTCGCTTGAAGCCCGGCGACCGCCCTCCAACGAGGGCGCGACGAAGTGATGTGTCGGCCTGTCCAGCAGCGGCTAGGTTAGGAGCGAACCAGACTGGAGGCTGGAGCGGATGAATTGGGATTTTTCCTGCTGTCGATCGATATGGGTGGCGCTCGTTTGGGCCACGAGCCTGCTATATGGCCTGCCTTGCACTTATGTTATTGGCCCATCCAAATTGAAACATTTTTCTTCATTTTTTACATTGCCTGCTCATGCGTTGGGACGAACACAACTAGCCTGGGCCAACCTGGACGACTCAAACTAGGTGCACACTTTCCAGCCACCTGAGGCGGCCGCCCATACCAGCCCCTATGGTGGCGTCGCCCCTTTTTGCGTGTATGATTGGGGTAGTGAAAAATATTCCAGTGGTGCTTTTGATTTACCCACAGAATGGTTGAATTGCTTGTTTCTATGAACTGAGTTCGCCAATAATGTGAAGGATGCCAGTCTTTTCATCCTATTGTAGATTGCTTAGATCTCGATATGCCAAAAGTAATCACATGAAATAGACAATAAAAGCCAGTGTGATGTGTGTGGCTACAACTAGTCTGACTACACGTCCTCATATAACATATCAAGGACGCACCATCTTACCAGATTAACCATTCGACTTACCAATGCAGTGTGGGAAGAAAGAAGTATTGGGACTGCGTATCCAAGCAATTGATGCCATGGACTCCTTCGTACAACCTTGTAAGCGAAAAAGAAGTTGCAGTGTGCCTGTACAAAGAACTAGCATAAGTTCAGTTACCTGCTTCTCGGAATTTTAGTTAGCCACTTATTGCAAAATTGTTCAATTACGTTGCATGGCTCAATTTAGTTTGCTACTGATTACATAATGCCATAGCCTGTTAATCCTATTATAGACTGCGCCTATCTATGTGTTCGATACTTACTGTTAAGAATTATCTGTTTGCCTGAACTTAAATAGCTACTTGTTTGTTTAACTGCTTTGCTGCTGCAACAATGGGTTACAATGATGTTAATAACTACTTTTCAGCATCCAATTGAAACTCTTTAATTCCTTGTTTGTTTAACTGGTTTGCTATTATAACTCCCAGTTGAGATGTTTTGCTAACTTCAACTTTTCTGAATCCAATCGGAACTTTAATGGCAAAACAGGTTAGCCCAAGATCAAAGAGCGAGGTCCCCATGGACGTTGTATCATCCCACAGCAGTGGCACCGGCCCAATCGTGCATTATGAATTGCCAACTGCTGATGCTCTAGAGGCTAAACTAGTGGTAGAAAGAGATTTTGCTTCTGCACTTAGAGATGAAGTTGACATGTTGAGGAAGCAAACAACACAATTAGTAGAAGTACTCAAGACAACCATTAAATATTTGGTGGATTTCAAAACAAAGCAAGCTGAGACTGACCACATTGTTAAGGTCTTGAAGGAAAAAAGGAAATTAAATTCCCACTTGGTAAATCTTAGGTGAAATGTTCTTTCTATCGTTGAATAACCTTTGTGTTGTTTGTTCATGTAATCAATCAAACCATTTGTTTTAGAGATCATGTAATAATTGTTTTTTGTTTTTTGATTTTTGGTTTGTAATTTTATTTGAGCACAAGTCTGTATTAATTGATAAGACTCAGAGACATTTCATTTTGATTGCTGTGCCATACCTACAAATATGCTAATCGGGCTGAATGTGCATTCAGCAATAATAGCAGTATAGATAGACCATAAGTGGCACACATCGGAAAGGGCCAAGATGCTGTAGTAGGTTGGCTAAAAAAAGGATGTTGTTGTAGCAAAAAAAAGTACAGAAGCCTGGCTTATGTATGTTAGTTGATATTATTGATCCATATACTCTATAAGTGTTTATATGTCTGTTAGTTCTGTACATTCTTGGTTGATTGACTCGGTATTTGAATATTGATACATCGCTTGTGTACATATCTAAATGGGAGTATACATTATGCTGCGTGTGAGATTTGAGTTGGACATGAAGTGTTCCAAATATTCGAATTCACCTTAAACTGGATTCTAGCTTCTGAATTTGAGTATCGGCATTTGTAAACCATATTCATATATGACAGTGGAATACATCTTTGTCGTCCTTTTGAAGATATATAAAAACACATAGATGATCTATACAGATTCGTATAGGAATACAAAATGGATTCGAATTTAGTTGCCAGGGTAAACGTGGATGCTTATTGTCCCAAAATTCGAAAGAAGCGGCAAAATGTCTCACTCCCACATTGGCTGCCCGAAGCCAAGTGTTTGGGAGATGGAAATTACTGTCTACCCATTACACGGACAATCCATCGGCCCGATTCTGACACGGTGGGCGCCAAACATGGGCAGCAAAACACATTTGATTCAAGCTCGTCTGAGACTTCTGTTTCTCCCTCCATTTCCCCATTCATACACAGTGGGCGGCAAAACAAACTCGACTCGGCCGAAATCAATGTAGGCAAATATTTTCAATAGGGGCAGGTTTGTAACTTCACTCAGACGGGACACAACCACCCTACCTAACAGCCCCGTTCATACACCGTGGGCACCAACCATGGGCGCCAACCACCCTCTCCTCGCCCGAAATAGCTCTGGGCAAATATTGGCGAGATGCGAGATTACCGTCGTATCCCCAACCGACGAGACGTCCAAATTTTAAACGGGGGCTAAGTTCGTAACTTTCCCATATTTCAGACAGGTGCGTCCCAACAACATGGTTCCCTGTACCTCTCCCTCCATTTTCCCATTCATACACCGTCCGCGCTAGAACACCATCCCCACACCAGCCTTCGTCCGCCACCCCATCCATCACCGCCGTCCTCCACCCCATCCATCGCCGCCGTCCTCCACCACATCCATCGCCACAGTCCTCCACCATGCCGGAGCGCCTACCAAGACCACGTCGTCCATTGCTAGAGATGGACGTTTCTCATCCACGGCGACGGACCAAGAGCCTTGCATCACGTCCTCTCGCTTCATCGGCGCCGTCGTCCTCTTTGCCGGGGCCGCTCACACGACCTTCTCTTCCACCGCAACGGGACTTATCCCCCGATGCACCCGTCTACCGTCGCAGATCTGCTTCAACGCCATCGACAGCCATCACACCCCCGATGCCTACACGGCGCCGCAAGAGAGGTGGTACTTCATATCTCCTCAACCTTTTGATCTCAACCAGAAAATACTCCCTCCGTCCGGAAATACTTGTCATCAAAATGAATAAAAGGGGATGTATCTAGATGTATTTTAGTTCTAGATACACCTTTTTTTTCATTTTGATGACAAGTTTTTTCGGACGGAGGGAGTAAATCTTAACTTGGTTACTCTACTTTCTCTTCAGCTCTTAGAATATAGTTCTTAGTTCAAAGCAAACAATGGCTGCTAAATACCATTTCTCCGGTTTGCAGCTTCAAATCTGCCATGGCACATTCATAATACAGTTTAATTGATCATGTTGTTTCCGTGGTGGTTTCTTTAACAGAAATCGGAGGGGAGACCCTCTTTTGCTAAAAAAATTATGCTTAGAGTTTCCCCCTTTTTTGATCAGAATACATGCTTCGTGTCATAATAGCACTGCTCCACCCATCAAGCTAAACAAGCTTAGTTGTTCAAATACGAATCTGATATTATTAAACAGAGTCGTTTAATTGGTCAGCTAAATGTTCCTAAATTAGTTTCGAAAATGCATGTTCGCCGCTCGGGTGTGTATCTCTACAGGGTGCCCACGGTGGGCCGGCCCACCCTGGGATTTTGGGTCGTCCCAGGCCCCGATTCCCCTCTTTTCTGTTGTGCACTTCCGATCTCTACTCGCCCCCAGCAGCCTGCCTCGCCGGCGACTTGTCGTCCCCGGACGGCATGACTCTAGGAGGAGACCCCGGACTAACAGGAGGTCAGGAGCCGCTCGCCCAACAGCGTCACCGCTGCCCGGGCGCGCCGCCGTGCCTACCTTCCCAGTCCGTTCAGGGCTCAGGCGTGCAGCACCCACTAAGCCAACCCGATTTATCCTGAGATACGTCCTCAACACTCAGCAGCCACTCCTCATCACCCATTTTCTAATTGATTCATTACTCATTAGGCAGGACTGTCATTAGGGTTTGTTGTGTGCTCAGTGCTACCTACACTTAATGGTTCAGATGTATTTCGGTAATCTTTAGTACCTGTAAAGTTCACAGGGTCTTCAAAATTCCGGCCCTAGGAACAGACACTAGTCATTTTGGATTGTTGGTCGTAGTGACATTGACCCAGATTACTACTGCAAGCCAGGTTTGTTGACAATTTTACTTGTCTTTCTTACGCATTCGATATAATATCCAATTATTCACGTTGATTAGTTGCAAACAATAAGTGCTAGAAAAACTTCTTGATTCAGATTTTGGAAGGTCTCTTACTGCAGTTACAATTCTGCATACTTGTCCTAGTAAGCTCACAAGTAAATGATTGATTCACTGCATCTATGCTTGCCTTGTCATATTTGTTGTCAATATTCTTTTAGGGTGGACCACCCTGTTTCTAAATACTGGAATCGTAGACATGAGTGAATAGTATTTCTCTATGTGATCTCTTCCATCATGTGTGGGCAACGAACACTGCATTGTATAGAAAGAAAGTGCCATTTCCAGCTTTTACATAGGCTTCGATCTTTTACATGGAATACAATCTGCCTCCTTGCTTTGTGTCGCACTACCAACACTCCACCCTTGAAGCTAAACATTATGCCACTCATAATTCCTTAGTTTATTTGTTCAAATACGAATTTCATATGATTCTAATGTTCCTACTTCAGTTTTGAAATGTGTGCCTGCCTGTTATAGAGACATAAGGGGTTTGTATTTCCGTTTGTGGTCTGGTCAGCACGGTTGGGGGGTGAACTTTGCATATGTAGGGGTTTATAGGGAGACACCCGAGTTGAATCCGCAATGCATTCCATAGATAATCTGACTACTTTTTATGTTTTCATGAATCTCAGATTCTGAACAGCATCACAATGATTATGAGCTTGCGCACATGAAAAGAATAAAGCAGAACAATGCCATGGCTGTCAAACTTGGCATTAAGGGACTGAAATCAAGTCTGGATGCAATGCAACACAAACGCTCTCCCTATCTTATTCACCCATCAAGGTGCTTGCTCTAACTGTCCAAGGTTATATTGGTCGCACATATCTTGCAACTGATGCTTTGCATTGCTTCTACTTTGTTGAACTTCCATTAGCTTAGTTTACACATCGTGTATGTGAATACGCCCTGCCTATCCACTTTTAGTACATATTCCATCTGTCATCATGCCATATTTATCCATTCAAATGATGTTCTTGTGTATCAGACGTTCAAAAGGAAGAGGGCGATTGCTGATCATGGAGGAGCACAAGCAAAGTATTTGGAAAAGGTAGTGGCACCTGATAAATCAAATAGCCCATTAGGTGTAGTTGCAATATCACCTGACCCACAAAACACCCCAACTCTAGCAGACTCTAGCCCTACTACACTGGTCATTTCTGATGCCCCAACTCAGCAGACCCCAACTGCAGCAAACATTATGATTATGTCAGTTGACATAGCACCAGCTCTACGACGCAAAACCCCCATTCCAGCAAAGAGTGCACCAAATCCAGTTGCCAAATCCCTTTTCGAACCAGAGAGAGCCCCAATTGCAGCAAATAGGACCCCTGTTCCATTTCTTCCCAGTTTAGAAGACGGAGCTTATATTGTTGACAGGAAATTTGTGCGCATCTTTCCTTCATGGAAAGATTATACCGCAGACATAGAACAATTTCCAGTCTTCCTCCGCAACTTACGCGTAAGTAATGTACTAATGCTATTCATGGTCATTACTGCATATGTTTCTGCTGACAAAAGACACAAGATTTCATTCTTTTAAATAGGTGAGGACCAAACTGGATTGTGAAGACGAGCAAGGGTTGGTTGCGCTTTTCAAGCACTCGTTGATGAAGTATCATTCCTACCTGAGGCAAGCGCACTTCGATGGCAAGCCTCTAAACAAATTTCTGTAAAGTCTCCGGTGCTACATTTATCCGATGGTGACTGGAATAATCTTGTTACACATTGGTCTCGACTGCAGCGTAAGGTACTGTCTATGATATCAGATCACAATTTGAACTACATTTCTGCATTTGCCTTAACGTCTCACTTGTACGAAAACTGTTAGCAGAAGAACATTCATTCTCAAGGGACCACAGAATCTCGCAACTATATTGCACACTGAATTGCTCTTGTGAGTACCTCTTGCCCTGTATGACCATACTTACTTTCATAGATGTTTGATTATGTAGCATCACTACACATGTTAGCCTCATTATCGTCCATTTGGTGGACATTATAAGACCCGTATGGACTCTTATATAAATTTAGAATCAACCCAATGCTTTTGAAGAGGTTTAGCTCTGTAGTCCTCTTGTAAGGACTGAACATCGTCTATCACTATACTTACATAAACAGCTACTCCCTCCGTCCCATAATATAAGAACGTTTCGTACAGTACACCAGTGTTTAAAACACTCTTGTATTATGAGAAGAGGGATTGGTTCATTGTGTAGCATTCTGCATCTTATCACCCTCGCCCACCATTTACTAAAAAAGATCAGATCTATATTCAATCTTACCAAAAAGTAGAATACACAGACAATGCCAGTGCAGAAGTGTAGCCCATTGCTCTTGTCAGTACATTTTGTCCTGTAACGCTTGTACTTCCAGGGATTGGTAGTTGATTATGTAGCATCAATCTGCATCTTATCTTCATTATCCTCTATCCCTTCCAGTATTATCATATCTATAATTACTCTCTACAAAATGTAGAGTACAGGCAATGCTTATGAAGAAGATTTTGTGCTGAAATTCTTGAGTTATCCTTCCCTTGAAATGGAGAAGGGCATTATAAAGCCGGTGTTAACTGTTAATGTAAGTCAGTCCTTCTAAAGCCTTTATCCTCAATTGCTGTTTAATTTGCTCATACTCCCTATCATTTACTGCTGTTTAGTTTGTTGTTTCTACCAAAATGCATGTTCGCAAGAACCGTAAGTTCTAAGTTTTACTTGTAAAACCAAATTCCTTATTCATACCATGCACATTACTCAATACTCCCTATATGTATGCTTGTTTTTGTGGATCTATAATCTAGTGTGTGGTGAAGCAGCCCACGTTTGCACCTTGTCATCTCCTGTTTTAACTTACTGATATGGCTGATGATATGAACAACATGCCATGCACATTAACCAAAATAGATACGATGATTTTCTTTGCCCTTCATCTATGCTTGTTATGTTGACATGGTAATCCAGTAGTGTGGTGAAGCTCCCCGCATTATGAACAATGCCAAATTATGCTATTGATATTTTGAACTTACTCTTTATTTTCTAATTTGAAATTGGATGTAATTGACAGCACAGTTATCATCTTTGTTTATACACGTGCAAAACCTGTCATCTCTCTGCTTTGTTTCAGGGTGATATGCCTGATGGCATGCACAAGTCTGCTGAAGGCTGTGAGACAAACCCAACATATATTGCAGCAAAGAAGGCAAAACATCTTGAAGATAGCGAGACAACCCCAAAGTCTTGGCTTGATGCAGTGTTCAAGTTACTTGAGACTAGCAGTCAGACAAGCTCACAGAATTCGTTGTCTGAATCAGTTCAACTTCTTCAGTCCCAAGTTCCAACAGAAAGGTATTCTGCAACTCAACTTCGACTTGAAGTCCTATCTCTAAGAAAGATTGCGGAGAACACCAATGAGAACCTCATCGCTAAACAGCTACACCTGGAAGCTATGACCGACATGCTAGGCTGGTCTCACAGCCTTGCTCAGCAGCTTGCGCAGCAGTTCCCACGCAAGGCTAGCCTTTCTTGAACTGTCTTGGAAGTGGTATCGGTTCAGTATTATTTTGTTATGCTGCAATGGCGCCCAGTTTTGTAATCTGCTTCTTCGTTGCGCTTTATGATCACTGGTGGCGAACTTCGATGCCCAGTGGATGTAATATACCATAAATCCTTTATTGTATAGTGTAGGTTTACTCTTAGTTACTATGTCGTAATTTCTTTATTGTATAGAGTAGGTTTGTTCTTAATTCCTACTAGTTACTGCCATCATTCGCTATCTGAAAAAAAACCAGATGTAGTCGACCGGGCCGAAACATTCATCTCTAACGGGCTTGGTTTTTAGCAGGCCACAATTGTGACAGTCTGCATCTTTCTTGGGCCCGAATGATTGGGGCCTTCACACTTTGCGCGAGGCCCACAACTTACACTGGCCTATATTTTAGTTGGGCCTTTTGTGGACCCAGCGCTTAGTTTGGCCCAGGTAGCGTTGGGCCATTAACAGGCTGAATATTGTACTGGCCTGTTACGGCCCAGATGAAACCATGGGCCTTTAGCAGGCCGAAATACATGTTGGGCCTCAATTTTCACTAGTCGTCGACGGGCCGTCAGCAGGCTGAAATGTAGACCGGGCCTTTTTGGGCCCAGTTTTATCACAGGCAGTTACCAGGCCGAAACATATCTCGGGCCTTAGTTGGCCCACTGATATCATGGGCCTTTAAGAGGCCGAAAGCTTAGTATAGACATCAATGGGCCAAATTATGCGACAGGCCTTTAATAGGCCCAAAGTCACGTTGGGCTTAACTGTTGCCACCTTTATCACGGGCCGTTAGTGGGCCCGATGTCCCGTCAGACCATATATGGCCCACACTATAAAAAAAGACATATCCGTGACATTTTGGGCCGAACGAAAATCTTTTCTGCCATTCTATGATGATAATTGTGACAAAACACGGTATCATCATAGATGTGGTGGGGTCCTACTTCTATGACAAAAAATCATGACAGAAAATGGGCTTTTCGTCCTGGGCGGACCGGAGACGCAGCTGCATGACATTCTTTGGGCCGTCCATGACGGAAAAAACGGTGGTAGAAGTGAGGGCGAGGAAAATATCGGGGTGTTCCCGGTTATGGTGGGTGGTCGGGGCTGAGCGATGCGCGTTTCTCTCATACACGCACGCGCGTGGGTGCGAGGCGTTGGGCTTTAACTGAACCCGAGCGAGGTGTTGGGCTCTAACTGAACCCGAGCGATTGCACTGCAGGCTACGCGTTACTGAACCCGAGCGATCGATCGATGGCTGTTAACTGAACTCGATCGAGTGATTCCTTCACTACTGCTGCTAACTGAAGCCGATCGATGCTGCCTCTGGATGAGCAATGAGCGTTGCTGGGGGGTTTGGATGAACAGTTCACGGTGGGGGTGGATGAACAGGACCCCGTGGTGTTGCCTCTGGATGAACAGGACCCCGATCGATCGAGCCGGTTGGGGCTGGATGAACAGGACCCCGTGGAGGGCAGGATGAACAGGACCACCCCGTGGAGGGCAGGATGAACACTAGACGGTGCAGGGTTGGATGAACAGTAGCCCATGGAGGGGTGGTTGAACAGGAGCCTGTGGAGAGGGCTGGTTGAACAGTAGCCGGTGGAGTAGCGCGCGGTGGAGGTTGGATGAACAGAAGCCCGTGGATGAACAGTCACAGGTGGAGGCTGGAGGAGGTCGACGGTGGATGAACAGTAGCCCGTGGAGGCTGTAGGGCGTCGATGGTGGAGATGAACAGTATCCCGTGGAGTCCCATTTTGCGGTACGCCACACCCCTCCCGATGAACAGGACCCCCGTTTCGACCGTAGCGCTCCAACACAAGTCCGTTTCCTCCGTTTTGCAGTACACCACACCCCTCCCGATAAACAGGACCCCCGTTTCGACCGCAGGAGGTCCGTTTCCTCCATTTTGCGGTACGCCAGATCCCTCCCGATGAACAGGATCCCGTTTCGAACGTGGTCGGTCGAACACAAGGCCGTTTCCTCCGTTCTACGGTACGCCAGGCCTCGTTTCCATCGGTTGTTCCATCCAAGCCGGTTGGCTCCCACGCGTTCCGTTGCCTCCTGATGAACACGACGCATTCCGTTGCCTCCCCACGAACACGACGACGACGCTGTTTCTCCGTTCCGACCCAGCCATGTACACGAGCACTGGCCGTACGTATGCGCGAGTAGGCGTTCGAGACCCTGCCCGTATGTACGTACGTGGCCGTATTTTCCTTCTTGCACACTGGCCGCTGCACGTACGTGTACATGCTACGTGCATGCCTCTACTACGACACGTGCGCGCCTCTACATCGACCAGTATGTACGTACACGTTCACGACCAGAATGACAATGCTACGTACGCTTCAACCAGGTGGGTCCCGACTGTCAGGCACTTCCTTGCGTGCGAAGATGTAGCTGGTGGGTCCCAGCAGTCAGGGGGGCGAATCGTTTTTTTATTGCCCGGACGCACTTCCTTGCGTGCGAAGATGTAGGTGGTGGGTCCCAGCAGTCAGGGGGAAATGTTTTTTTCGTGAAATACGGTGGCCCGTCCGGTGGTTCCTCGCTGTCAGGTGGAGGAATAATTATTTTGCACGTAATAAGGAGGCACTTCCTTGCTACGACCGTGGACCCAGCTCTTAGCCTCTCCATGTATAGTCCACGTCCGATGGAAGCCGTTCCTTGACCACGTTGACCACGCCGCGCCGAGAGCACCAGGGCGGTGAACAACAGTGAGCCTAGGGAGGGGACGACACGGAGCCGGGGAAGACGCGGTAGTGGATGCCCACACGTAGAGGAGTACGAGGGTTCACTGGTTCGCTGCGGTGTGAGGCTGCCGTCGCCGCAAAATAACAAGGGGTGTGGGTGAGTAGAGGGATGGCCTAGCTAGCGGTGGGAGTAGTAGGGTGCAGTGAGGCCTCCGCTGCATCGCAGCCGGCCACGGGAGGCAGGAGCACGAGGCACGACCGGCGCTGCTTTGGGCGGCTGGAGCAAGAAGACCAGAGGTTGAACAAGCACTACGGCCGTTGGATGGACATCGTACGGTCACTAGAGCTAGAATCATTCATATTGACTAAGTTGACAAAGCCCTCCGTCCCCGTCAACTTAGTTGGCCCACAAGTCAGCCTCCCACTATTGTGGGTCCCCGCTAGTAGGGGGATATTCATTTTTTGTGCGTAATAAGGAGGCACTTCCTTGCGTGCGAAGATATAGCTGGTGGGTCCGACCTGTCAGCGGCGGGAAAGGTTTTCGCGAAATACAGAGGCCCTTCCGGCGGGTCCCAGCTGTCAGGTGGAGGAATCATTATTTTGCGCGTAATAAGGAGGCATTTCCTTGCGTGCGGTCGTGGACCCAGCTGTCAGCCTCTCCATGCACAGTCTACTTCCGATGGTGTCGTTCGTTGACCACTCCGTGCCGAGCGCATCCAAGGTGGTGGACGACGGCGAGGCCCCGGACAGCAACGAGCCGGAGATGGGAAGACGCGGGAGTAGAGTCGCAGACGGAGAGGTGGACGAGGGTTAACTGGTTCTGGTGCGGTGTGGTTCGGCAGTCGGTGGAGAAGAACAGGAGGTGTCGAGGTGTGGAGGGATGGCCTGGCCAACGGTGGAGTAGCGCTTCACAGCGAAGCGTGCTAAGCAGAGCTGCTAGCAGGAGGAGGCGAGAGCAGGTGGTCCCGGCGGCACTGGAGGAAGAAGATAAGAGATTGGGATGCCGGTCGTTGCATGTAAATCCAACGGCTAACGATGTCAGAATCATTTGTTGACTAAGTTGAAAACGACTTGCATTGGCTTCGACCTATTGGCCCACATTTCAGCCTCCAAAAATGTGGCACGTATTCAACCCATTTTTTCAGAATTTACAGTCTTTTTTGCGGGGTAGAATTTACAATGCATTTGATCTCTTTTTTTTAACTACAGTCCATTAGCTGGGCTGGGTGAATAAATAATGTAGCGTCCATGCGGCCCATTTATGTTTTTCCTAAAAAATTACAGGCCATTTGCACTTTCTCGAAATACATGATTTTGTTGGGCTTATTCTAATTATAATGTTGGGGTGGGCGCAGCAATGTTATCAAAAAATAAACAGGGGTTGAGCATTTTGTTATATATATATATATATATATTTAAATAATAAGTGATTTATTATTACATTGGTCCTTAAATCTTACCAAGCTTTTGTACACAGTCACCAGGATTTTCGTTGCCAAAAAAATCCAGGATTTTATTGTTAAGAAATTATTTTTATAAGTTAATAAGATGTGGGATATTGTTTTCTTACATATGTAAGTATCTATTAAATATATGATGACAATAACAATAATATATAATAACATATAAAATATTTTAAATATATATAATATAGTTAGAAGGGAAACATAAGTTGGACCAGCCGTTCCTATTCTTATATAGAACAATAGAACAGACCTCTGCGTTTTCTTCAAAAAAATACATAAATTGGGCTGCCGATGTTTCAGGAAAAATAAAACCTCGGATGGGAGGTCCATAGGCCGGTCGATACATGACGGCCCTCAAGAAAATACAAACAGGCCTATGGACCTCCCATCCGAGGTCGTGGGTTGTGCATGTTAAAAAAGAAAGCCTAGACGGGCAGCCCAAAACCCAGCTGATACTTGCTGCCCCAGTGATAATAAATGATACCTACCAGCTCCCCGGCTTCGTTGTGAATTTATCTCCTATAGTAACTACGTTGAAGCACCTAAAAAAATGTAACTATGTTGACAAACCCGTGGGCCCCAACGTCAGTATAGCATTAGGAGGAAGTATTTTTTCGACGAGGCACTTGCTTGCGTACGGCCATAGACCTGGTGGGTCCCGACTGTCCGCCTCTCCACGTACAGTCCTCTCCAGATTCCTCTCGTTTGTTCAGCATGTTCACAATGGCAGACAACGGCGTCCCTCGTTTTCTCTGTTTTTCGCACACTCGACATTGTGTGGGCATCTTGAAAATAGCATATCTTTTTTACTGTGCATCATATGAAGATGTGCTATGCATGAATGTTGATCAGCATGATGTTAACTGGCTGGTAGTTCCAGTTTCGACCATGAATAAAACTTCCAGCATGAACACTGTGTGAAAAGGCCGTGTTAATATAAATGCTCTGCCTCTGAAAGTTGCAGTTTCTTATCTGAAACTAAACTTGGAGTTTCTTATCTGAAACTGAAACTTGCAGTTTCTTCTCTGAGAATCACATTGTCTGCACTTTTATACTCCTATGAAACTACATTTTTTTAAGTGCTAAAAATAGATCTCTAGAATTCATAAAATACTTCATATGCTCAATACTGCAAATCTGAAATTCAAAAGACATTCATATCTGAAAGTACTTTCAAAATACACAACAGAAAACACAATTCACAACCTGCAAATACTAACAACCCTAAGCTCCTCCTGAAAATTCACAACCTGCCCGACTATTGGTCTGGGGGGGCAATCCCTCCTATTCCTCGGCGGCAGACAGCCGCCCCGTGAGACGATGTGAACGACGAGGGAGAGGATGGCGGGGAAGCATCATCGGGCCAACTGTTTTTCTCCTCTTGCAGTTGGGTTCGGTCGACGAAGACTCCACCGACTCGCTCTGGCACGACACCCTCACAAACGGCACCCTGTAGATGCTTGATCCTTCAATCTCTGGTGGATGCTCCATCTGGGATCGATACTCCCACCATCGCTCCCTCACGATCGGATTCGGTGAATCTGTTTGCTCCATGGCCCAGAGGAGCAGCTCTAGTACTCCCGCGCGACTCCCTCCTGGAGTATCGCCGCCTTTTCGCTCTGTTGAAGATATTTGGCCATGGATGTCGCCGTCGCCGCTAGTTGGTACTTGTTGTCAAACCAAGACTGTATCTCCAACATCCTAGCTAGCTTCACAGGGTCGCCGTCTGCGATCCTCACGTATCGGTTGTACTCCTCCATCGATCTACTTCTCCACAGCACCTTCACTCGCCGGCGGTGGATTTTTAATGGAAGAGGAGACGAGCAGCGCTGGTTTTAGTTTAGAACGGGAGAGGAGCGACGCTGGTTTTGGATTGGAACAGGAGAGGAGGGGCGATGGTTTTGAAATGGAAGAGGAGAGGAGCGGCGCTGGATTTAGATTGGAACAGGAGAGGAGCGGCGGTGGTGGTTTAAGAGGAGAAGAGCGAAAGAGTAGCGCTGGTCTTGGAAGTATTTTTCTGTTTTGCGTATTTTAGGTCAAAGTTTGACCATGTACTATATTAGACAAGCAAAATGTGAATGCATGCCACCAAAAATTATATCGTTTGGTTCGTATCTGAATGCACTTTCAAATTATATTATTTTTGCAACGTATAACATATATTTTATTTGCGAAAATCATGGTCAGTTATGACCCAGAATAAAAGGGAGACTAGTTAATGTGGGGTCGCTTTCCTAATTGAAGGGTAAATTGATTTTGATTTTGATCCAGTCATAGCGCCCCGGCCCTCTCGTCCAATCCTAAATCGCTGCCGCACGCTCCTCTCCCTCTTCTCCATTGCAAAACCACCTCCTCTCCTCTCCATCATCTCCATTCCAAAACCACCGTCTCGCCTCTCCCTCTTCTCCATTGCAAAACCACCTCCTCTCTCCTCGGACGAGGATCCCCTGACGTAGCCCATCCTACCATTGAGACACTGACACATGGGTCCCACCAAGCGCGGGGCCCACCTGTCAGCGACCGAAAGGCAAGGGAACCTCTCCTCTCCATCATCTCCATTCCAAAACCACCGTCTCGCCTCTCCCTCTTCTCCATTTCAAAACCACCCCCTCTCCTCTCCATCATGTAACATCCCAAATTTTCAATTTGGAATGTTATACATAGGTCATTCAAGCATCTCATATTTTATTGCATTTTGTTTTGCGATCCTCGAAAATTCTAAGCAACTCAAGGACCCTCGGAGAGAGTTGGGGATTTCACACTTTCATATTTGAATTTTATCGAATATCGAAACGAGGATCATTTGTTTTAATTATTTTTCTCTCTAAAAATATTTCATATTCAAAATATATGACAGGGGATAATATGATTCCCCAAAATAAAGAAATATTGGAGGAAAATATTAAAAACAAATAAACATTTTATTTGGGATTTTATTGCTATTTTATTTGCATAGGAAAAATACGCGTTTTACAAAATTGCATTATAGGCCCAAATAAATGTTCACCTTGTCCGGTATATTTTTAGAGGACGGGGAAATTTTATTTCTGGATTTTTGGAGTCCGGTTAGTATTTCTTTTCTTTCTTTTTCTGCACGTCAGATTGTTTAAAAAAATTGTAACCAACTCCGGGCCGTACCCGGCCAGGACACCTCGGGCCGGCCTTTTTAAGCCGCGAACCCGGGGCACCGACAGCCGAGCCGCCCCGCGCCCCTCGCAAACCCTAGCCCGAGCCGCCGCCGCCGCTGCCCGGCGCCCGAGCCGCAGCTGCCGTTGCCCGCCGCCCGAGCCGCCGCAGCCGCTGCCCGCCACTGGAGCCGCCTCCACCGATGCCCGCCGCCTGCGAGCCGTCCCGCCGGAGCCCGCCGCCGCCTTGCCGCCTTGCCGGAATTCCGCCGGACTCGAGGTAGCCGCCGCCGGTTTTTCTTTTAAAATCGTTCGGGTTTTTTTATGTAAACCCTAGTTCGTTTTTTAGATCGGTTCGTCGGTTTAGTTTATTTAGCGGACGTTCATCCGTACATTCATTTTAATGAACGGTTTTCGCCCGTTAGTCGCAGACAGCGAATGTTCATTCGTTAGCCTGTTCGTCAGTTTTTCTATTTCTCGGGTTTTTTCGCGATTATTTTCGACCGTGATTTCTGATCTGATTTTCGTTTTAGTTTATTTTTTCGCTCGTTTATCTGAATTAGGCGATTCAAGCGCCTAGATCTTCGTCTCGAAGCCCTCTTTTTGTTTAACCAACTTGAACAAGATTTTGCTATTGTAAAATTTGAATTTGGTCCTGAATAGTAAACGGATCTTGTTTCTTTCGCAGTTTGAGTTTCGTTGCTCCATTTGATTTGATTCTTTTTGCAAACTGGAGTTCTTAAGTTGAACTTTCTGGTTAGCTCTTCTTATTCGAGTTTTACCCGTGCATCTTCGCTTGATTGTTTATGTATGCTATTGTTTGTTTGCGATAGAATTCCCGGAGCGCGAAGCGTGCTACTACGAGTCTCTAGGTTTTGCGGATCGTCAGCAAGGCAAGTAACACTTTGATCATATCCCTTTATTACCCAATTTTTATGCATTAGTTCCAATCCTCAAACACTACATGATTAGGATGTGAATAAGTTGTGGGTATTGGGAAGTAGTTGATGAGGTAGAACCTATTACCTGTTTTATTATCAAACCCTCGGGAGTTACTTCTACGTTATGCTTATATTGCCATGCTATGCTCGTAGACGTGGATTGGTTTTGAGTGTATCGATGACAGATGTGAGTTGTTAATTAATGGTTCAACTTAAGGTGGCTACTTTAATACACATCTGGGTGGATTGCTTGTTTGGGCACCTGGGGAATCCAGTGTTGTCCTAGGAGATCCCGGGGCATCCGTGTGATCATCCTACGGTCCGCCTCCCAGACTCAAAGGGATCGTGAGATTTTTCATGCTAGAAACTTCCGTGTGTAGCCACAAGCTATTATGGGCTCTAGCATAGTTTGAGTAAGTTCCATGACCCCTTCCAATGGTGGGCTAGCAGATGTAGAGGGATGTAGGTTGGTACTGTCTACCCGGGGTTAGAGTTAATGCTTCTGAAAGACTGTGTCTCGGTCATCCGTTTCTCAAACATCACGTAGTGCGAGAAATCCAACGGAGGAGATCGAGTCTTGTGGGGAAAAGTGTGCAAACCTCTGCAGACTGTACAATCTAATCTTGGTTAGCCGTGTCCCTGGTTATGGACATCTTGAGTATCTAGTGATAGAGGCAAAGGTGTCCCGCCTTTCGATGAGATGATGGATATCGCTTTGGTGGAAGTCGACTTTGACGATCCGACTACGAACGTGCGAGGACGTCGCGCCTTAGCAATCGCTAAACCAACACCGAGAGGTTATTGACCACGCCAGAGCACGATCAACTTGACCATGAGGGTCTGTTTCCTGTGAGCAAACGAAGAACAAGCAAGAAACTGATATTGCAATATGGATATTGCGAATATAAGATGAAAGCTTTATTGATCAAGGTGGGGTTCTGTGATGCCTTTGTCTGGTCGTTGAACACAAACGAAGTACGCGAAGTTGCAGCTATGGCGAACTTTTAATCTAAACAAAACCCAAAGTCTAAACGGTGCCCTAAGGGTTGTAGATATGGAGGAAGAGGGGGGAATTTCGTGGCCCTTGGGGAAGTGGTCCGAAACCAACCATATCTCTTATTTCCCCACACATACGGACTCTAAAAACAGCCTATACTTATGTATTTCGAAATTACATGGGCCTGGCCCAATAATAAGGTGACGCAGCACCTAGAATAGCCTCTGCACAAAATTTATGAAGTGGCATCTTGTATATTTCGTCCAAGGCTTCATTCACTCCTTATGGTGGCTTCAAAGTCCTGAAATCATCACTTGTAACTCCGTTCTTGTTCCCCTTGCATATGCCATCACTCCATGCTTGTTGTTGCTCCAATGTTCATCCTTCTCCAAGCTAGGCCCTTCATTTGTAAGCAAAACAAAAGTATCCAATTTAGGCAGCATCATATTCTCATGAACATTAGAATCATTACCCAAAAACGAAAGTACATGGTAATTTAATTGGCGTGCGCGAGCTCTAGTAATTGGTCCATTATATGTAACAGTAGGGGATGTGGGTGTAACAATGGTATTGATGTCCTCATCATCCTCCCCTTCTTGAAATGAAGTCGTCCTCGACGGAAGCTCATCTTCCTCACCCAAATAAGGCTTCAAATCTGCAATGTTGAAAGTGGGACTAACCCCAAAATCTGCAGGTAGCTCAAGTTTATATGCATTATCATTTATTTTCTCTAACATCTTAAAAGGACCATCAGCACGTGGCATTAGCTTTGATTTGCGCAAATTAGGAAATCTATCCTTACGCAAATGTAACCAAACAAGATCTCCAGGTGCAAACACAACATGTTTTCTACCCTTATCTCCAGTAAGTTTATATTTAGCATTCATACGCTCAATGTTTTCCTTAGTTAACTCATGCATTTTTAAAATCAATTCAGCACATTCTTTAGCATCAAAATTAACCTTCTCCGAAGATGGAAGAGGCAACAAATCAATTGGTGCATGAGGTAGGAAACCATACACAATTCCAATAGGGCACATCTTAGTAGTAGAATGCAATGAACGATTATAAGCAAATTCAATATGAGGCAAGCATTCTTCCCACATTTTCTTATTAATCTTCAAAACAGCCCTAAGCATAGTAGACAATGTTCTATTGACTACTTCAGTTTGTCCATCAGTTTGGGGGTGACAAGTAGTACTAAAAAGCAGTTTAGTCCCCAACTTAGCCCATAAACATCTCCAAAAGTGGCTAAGAAATTTAGTATCATGATCTAAAACAATAGTATTTGGCACACCACGCAAGCGAATAATTTCACGAAAGAACAAATCAGCAACATTAACAGCATCATCGCTTTTATGACATGGTATAAAGTGTGCCATTTTCGAGAATCTATCCATGACAACAAATATGCTATCCCTCCCCTTCTTTGTTCGAGGTAAACCTAAAACAAAGTCCATAGATATATCCTCCCAAGGAACACTAGGTACAGGCAAAGGCATATATAAACCATGAGGATTGAGTCGTGACTTAGCTTTTTGACATGTAGTGCAGCGAGCAACAAAACGCTCAACATCCCGTCTCATCTTTGGCCAAAAGAAATGTGTAGCAAGTATATCCTCCGTCTTCTTCACGCCAAAGTGTCCCATTAGTCCTCCTCCATGCGCCTCCTGCAACAACAAAAGACGAACGGAGCTAGCTGGAATGCATAGCTTGTTAGCACGAAACACAAATCCATCATTAACAACGAACTTGTTCCATGTTCTACCTTCTTTACAATTCTGCAATACATCTTTAAATTCAGCATCATGCACATATTGATCGTTGATGGTCTCCACACCAAATATGTTAAAGTCAAGTTGTGAAAGCATAGTATAACGACGAGACAATGCATCAGCAATAACATTTTCTTTAACCTTCTTGTGTTTAATGACATAAGGGAAATTCTCAATGAATTCAACCCATTTAGCATGTCTACGGTTCAGTTTTTCTTGACTTTTAATGTGTTTCAAAGATTCATGATCAGAATGTATAACAAATTCTTTGGGCCATAAATAATGTTGCCATGTTTCTAAAGTCCGAACAAGAGCATATAATTCTTTATCATAAGTAGAATAGTTCAGACTAGGCCCACTCAATTTTTCAGAAAAGTATGCAACATGTTTGCCATCTTGTAATAACACACCTCCTAATCCAATTCCACTAGCATCACATTCAAGCTCAAAAGTCTTATTAAAATCAGGAAGTTGGAGTAAAGGAGCATGTGTCAACTTATCTTTGAATACCGTGAAGGCTTCTTCCCGTGCGGTACCCCAAACAAAAGGCACGTCCTTCTTTGTAAGCTCGTTGAGAGGTGCAGCAGTGGTGCTAAAATCTCTCACAAAACGCCTATAGAAACCAGCGAGTCCAAGAAAACTCCGCACTTGTGTGACCGTTTTGGGCTGCGGCCAACTCTCAATAGCTTCAATCTTGGCTTTATCAACTTCAATTCCCTGTGGAGTAACAACATAGCCAAGAAAAGATACTCGGTCGGTGCAAAAGGTGCACTTCCCAAGGTTACCAAACAAACGTGCATCACGTAGAACAATAAAAACAGCACGTAAATGTTCCAAATGTTCTTCCAAAGATTTGCTATAAATCAGTATATCATCAAAATAGACTACCACAAATCGTCCAATGAAAGCACGTAAAACTTCATTCATTAGTCTCATGAAAGTACTAGGTGCATTAGTTAACCCAAAAGGCATGACTAACCACTCATATAAACCAAACTTAGTTTTAAATGTTGTTTTCCATTCATCTCCCAATTTCATACGAATTTGATGGTATCCACTACACAAATCAACTTTGGAGAATATTGTAGAGCCACTCAATTCATCAAGCATATCATCTAGCCTAGGAATAGGATGACGATAACGAATAGTAATATTATTAATGCCTCTACAATCAACACACATACGCGAGGTACCATCCTTTTTCGGCACTAGAATAATAGGAATAGCACAAGGACTAAGGGATTCGCGAATATAACCTTTGTCGAGCAGCTCCTGTACTTGACGCATAATCTCCTTCGTCTCCTCTGGATTGGTACGGTATGGTGCACGGTTGGGTAGCGATGCACCGGGAATTAAGTCAATTTGATGCTCAATCCCTCGAATAGGTGGTAATCCCGGTGGCACGTCTTGTGGGAAGACGTCAGCAAACTCCTGCAAAATGTTAGTGACTGCAGGGGGCAAAGAGGAAGGCACGTCCTCGAATGAAAATAATGCCTCTTTGCACACAAAAGCATAGCAAACAGATTTGCTAAAAACTAGCTCATCAATATCAAATTTGGTGGCAAGTAAACATGCACTTTTCAATTTAATTTCAGAAGCAACACTAGATGGTTTATTATTAGGCTTCATTTGTTGCTCAAATTCTTTTGCCACAATCTGATTTTCACTCTTATTTTTCTCCTGTTTTGCTTTATTAGCTCTATGAATATCATCTTTCAAAATGGAATCCGGAGTCATAGGAAGCAAAGTAATATTTGTATCCTTATGAACAAGAGTATACTGATTGTTTCTACCATGGTTTACAGAATTTTTATCAAATTGCCATGGTCTACCAAGTAATAAGGAACATGCTTGCATAGGTACCACATCACAATCAACATAATAAGCATATGTAGAGATACTAAAATGCACCCGAATAGTACGTGTTACCTTAACCTTGCCGCTGTTGTTGAACCATTGGATGTAGTAAGGATGTGGATGTGGTCTTGTGGTGAGAGATAGCTTCTCCACCATCTCCATGCTAGCCAAGTTGCAACTCCCTCCATCTATGATGACGCGAATAGAGCGTTCCTTCACAACTCCCTTTGTATGGAACAAATTATGCCTCTGATTTTGCTCAGCTTGTGTAACCTGCACACTCAAAACACGTTGAGCAACTAAACATTCATACCTGTCAGCATCTTCAGCAGCCATGTATTGCGTCTCATGATCAGAATCATCTCCACCGTGTTCTTCATGTGTAATAAGAGCCAAAGTCTCCTCATCATAGTCACTAGCGGACTCATACCCACCATCCTCAGTAGAAAACATCACACGCTGAGATTTGCATTCTCTCGCAAAATGTCCTCTTCCCTTACAACGACGACAAATAATATCACTTGTGTGCCCTGTTGACGCCATGGAAGAAGAAGAGCTCTGTGCAGGCCCGGCAGGTGTGCTCTTGGCAGATAGTGGTGGTTGTGCCTGCTTTCTTGTATCACGGTAGGAGGTGGCACCTGAAGGAGGTGATGGTGCAGTGGAAGTAGATGATGCACGTGGTGTCCATGATGAAGGTCGACCTGCAGAAAAGTTAGTTCGCGCCAATGCCTGTCGATCCTGCACTTCACGTTCAGCTTTACAAGCAAGATGGAATAAACGAGTGATATTATTATAATCCTTATACTCTAGAATGGTCTGAATCTCTCTATTTAATCCACCCATAAAACGTGCAAGCATAGCTTCATTCTCCTCAACAATACCACATCTAATCAAGCCAGTTTGTAATTCCTGATAATATTCTTCTACAGAATTTTTTCCTTGTCTTAAGCGTTGCAATTTTTGAAGTAATTCACGTTGATAATATGGTGGAACCTAACGAGTACGCATAGCAGTTTTCAAAGCAGCCCAAGTAGCTGGAATAGGATATAATCTACAATGTTTAGACCACCAAACACATGCAAAGCTAGTGAAAGCACAAACAGCAGCAGGAACACGTCTCTCCTCAGGATATTGTAAACATGTAAATCGTTGTTCAGTTTCTAACTCCCAAGTAAGATATATATATCAGGAACATATCTACCCTCAAATGGTGGAATATTCAATTTCAGTTTAGGGAGATGGTCATGATCTCGTACCTGAGGGGGAGCCCTAACATTGCCATTATTTGCATGTGGACGACCTGGTGGTTGTGGTGCTGGTGGTTGCACGTAGTTCTGATTTTGATCAACCTCATCCTCGTAATCTCCCGCATAATCATCCTCCTCCACATCAGCAGCAGGAGCCACAGAAGTATCAACAGCAGCACCAGTAGTTTGGCCAGGCTGAAGAGGGACACGGCTCGCTCGGCGGAGGGCTGTTTCCCGACGTGGAGGTAGTCATTGTTGTTGTTGTTGTTGTTGTTGCAGAGGTGCAGCTGGTGGTGGAAGACGCGCAAGCAGTTCATTAAATCTATTATCAAGCTTTGTTTCGAACGTCTTCTCAAGGCCAGTGATCTTCTCCATGGCCTCTTCAAAATTGTTTAGCACATCTTGCACCTGTTCAGTCATCATTTGCTGAAACTTATCATGAAGCTCCTTGTTCGTTAGGTTCTCCCAGTCAATCTCATCGGCTTGTGATCCTGGCATGGTTAGCAGTAATAGAAACACACAAAAATATGATCCTATAGACTACTAACAAGTGGTGGTGGTGGTGGGTGTCACAAATCCGTCAAGCAAATCTCAAATTCTTACCAGTTCTTACCCAGCAGCAGGCGGTGATCGGCAACCGATGTAGTCAAAACTCTCAAAGCTTGGATAGAGCGATTACCAGAGAGAGTCAAACGCACGATGTAGATGTATGTGGAGCTGGGAAGGCTTATAATATGGTAGCAAAAAGGGTCAGCAATAATCAATTCAGATATGCAAAGTTGAATAAATGCTCAACGACGGTACTGTGCTGGTCCTAGGCTAGACCGTACTAGAGATGCGAGCCTAGAACACTAACAAAATCACGGCACTACACGTAAACAAGGGAGGAGCACATTCTGAATTTTTTTCCCTTTTTTCACTTTTTTTGCACTTTTTTCTCTTTTTTTTTCTCCGCAACAATTTTTTTCCGAATAAGTCTACAAACGACCTAAAAACAGACTAGCCAGAATTTTCCAGACTTAGTTTTTTTTTAAACTGGAACTATTTTTCTTCTGCGGATGGCTCGGAAGTTGGGGAGTCCTATTCTGTCACAACTCGGAGTATCGCGTGATCTGGAAATCGAGAACAAAACAATAATTACTGGACTCGGACTAGGACTGGTGGCGGAGATGAATCTGGTGGAAACTCGGACTGGTGGCGGATATTTGCAGGGCGATGGAACACGGACTGGTGGCGAATCTGTGATGCAGGTGGACTCGGATTAGCGTGATGGCGGTGGATATGTGGTATATGGTAGCGGCGATGACGATGGTGGTATATGGCAGCGGTGATGACGATGGTGGTATATGGCAGCGGTGATGACGATGGTGCGGCGGCGGCGTGACAACTTGTGAACAGAACTCGAAACTCTAAAGTACTAGACGCTAGGACCAGCAACTTGACACGATGATGCAACCATAAATTCAAAAAAGCAAATACAGAAAAGATTATGCAAAGGCTCAGATTGGTTCGGATAAGATGAACTAACCCTAATATGTTTTTTTTGGCTTTTTCGTGGACTATAGGTATGAAGAACAGACTCGATCTAAACTACGAAAAACTGTAAAATCTCACGGAGCAACCTGGAAATCTGATACCACTTGATAGAGGCAAAGGTGTCCCGTCTTTCGATGAGATGATGGATATCGCTGTGGTGGAAGTCGACTTTGACGATCCGACTACGAACGTGCGAGGACGTCGCGCCTTAGCAATCGCTAAACCAACTCCGAGAGGTTATTGACCATGCCGGAGCACGATCAACCTGACCACGAGGGTCTGTTTCCTGCGAGCAAACAAAGAACAAGCAAGAAACTGAGATTGCAATCTGGATATTGCGAATATAAGATGAAAGCTTTATTGATCAAGGTGGGGTTCTGTGACGCCTTTGTCTGGTCGTTGAACACAAACGAAGTACGCAAAGTTGCAGCTATGGCGAACTTTTAATCTAAACAAAACCCAAAGTCTAAACGGTGCCCTAAGGGCTGTATATATGGAGGAAGAGGGGGGGGGAATTTCGTGGCCCTTGGGGAAGGGGTCCGAAACCAACCCTATCTCTTATTTCCCCACACATACGGACTCTAAAAACAGCCTATACTTATGTATTTCGAAATTACATGGGCCTGGCCCAATAATAAGGTGACGCAGCACCTAGAATAGCCTCTGGACGAAATTTATGAAGTGGCATCTTGTATATTTCATCCAAGGCTTCATTCACTCCTTATGGTGGCTTCAAAGTCCTGAAATCATCACTTGTAACTCCGTTCTTGTTCCCCTTGCGCATGCCATCAACTCCATGCTTGTTCTTGCTCCAATGTTCATCCTTCTCCAAGCTAGGCCCTTCATTTGTAAGCAAAACAAAGTATCCAATTTAGGCAGCATCATATTCTCATGAACATTAGAATCATTACCAAGAAACGAAAGTACCTGGTAATTTAATTGGCATGCACGAGCTCTAGTAATTGGTCCATTATATGTAACAGTAGGGGATGTGGGTGTAACAATGGTATTGATGTCCTCATCATCTAGTACTTGGATTATCCTATCGCATCTCATCACTCTAAATTAAAATGTTGGGTTGTTAATGATTACTTTAATTGGGATTGAGATGGGGGTACCATTCTCAATGTTTCAACCACCATGATAGTCGAATAAAATTATTCCTTTGTTGTAGGGAAAAATTTGCTTTTCGCAAAAACCATATAACCATAGAGCCTCCACCAGCCATAAATGCATGTAGTGATAGCATTTATTCTGTTCATTGCTCTACTGTGTTACATTGCAAGCATATTCCATGTGCTGACCCGTTTTCGGGCTGCAATGTATTATGTTGCAGACTTTTCAGACGAGGAGTAAGGTTCGCTAGGTCGTTGTCGTGCAGCTCAGCTATGCCGTTGGAGTTGATGGACTCACTTTATCTTCCAAGCCTTCCGCTGTTATTGTATTAGATGGCCTTAAGCCATATTTATTGTAATAAGGTCTCTTCTGAGATACTCGATGTAATAAATGTGTGATTGCCACTCTGTTATAAATCCTTCGAGTACTGTGTGTGTTAGCATTACCGATCTAGGGATAACACTGAAGCACAGAGACTTGACCGTTTGAGGTCGGGTCGCTACAAGATGGTATCAGAGCACACGTTGAGTGTAGGACACGACCACTAAGATAAGCCATAGGTCACTCTTCTCTACTCATTCTGACTCCTCTCCATTTTCTACTCTTTAGGATGGCGGATTCAAGGAACAAGTTTGCACAACCGGATGAAGACACACCCTTTGGACGACATTTGAAGGAAGTCACTGGGTACCTGAACATCGGAATACCAAGCTTCACCGGGACCTACAACGCCACTTTACCAAAAGAGGAGCGCTGGATGATATGAGTTCAAGTTCCAGGAAGGACATTCACGCCACTCACAGAGCCCATAGAGTTTTCCTTTGATGCACCAACCTGGAGTCTCGACAAGAGCATGGCAGCTCACATCACCATGGGGCGCATCGGCGAGGTTTACCACAAGGATCTCAAGGATACTATCTACCAGATATGTGGGCGCCGAGATGAGCAATGGGAGATAGTCAGCACCAAGAAGGACAGGTCCATTGCAGCTTTCATCCAGGAGTTAAACCATCACATTTGACGCCAGGAGAATCAAATGTGCGCAGACATGATAGATTTGAAGAAGGCGATGACAAGGATCACCGAGATGGAGGAAGAACTCAAGTCTACACGCGGTGGATATGAGGAGGAAATCGCGACACTATTGGAGAAGAACGATGACCTGATAAAGAAGATCGGAGTATTCATGGGAGACCCCGCGCTAGGAGGAGAAGACGACGATTCTACTTGCCCGGATAACTACATCATCATCGACGACACCGACTCCGACCCCGATGATAGTGATGATGATTTTGAAGACGAAGCTGGAGCGGACATCATGGAGTCTTCCATCGATCAAAATTTCTAGATGACCACAAAATGATTAGTAGTATTCCCCCATGTATATAGTAGTAGTCTGAGCACTTTTAACGATAGTTCTAGACCGTTTGTATGCCTTTGCTTGATTGATTGAGTGATATGATTGTGTTTGTCTCATGTGCATACGGGTAGTGTTTTCTCACTAGACCTCTTTTCTATTCTAATCTCTCCCCTCTAAACCCATCAGATGCCTCTGAGACGTGACACCGGATTTGTCTTCCCATCGGAGATCACCCAGTTGATCCAGCAGCGGAATGCCTTGATGCAGATATTAGTCCAGAACCAAGGCAACAACAACAACAATAACAACAACCCGCCTCCAGTTGACAACTTAGCTCATTTTCTAAGGTTACAGCCGCCGGTGTTTTGCAGTAGCACCGAGCCAATAGTTGCGAATGAATGGCTACGCAGGATTGGAAGGGAGTTGACCACCGTTGCTTGCACAGATGCAGAGAAGGTGCGTTTAGCTGCACATTAGTTGGATGGACCAGCAGCCTCATGGTGGGAGAATTACACAACCACTTTCCCCATAGCCAATGTTACAGGGGACCAGTTTCAGCAAGCATTCCGCACAGCCCATGTCTCAACTGGAGCTATGAGCATGAAGAAGCGTGAGTTTCGCAACTTACACCAGGGAAACCGTACTGTAGCTCAGTACGTGGATGAGTTTAGTAAGCTATCTCGTTATGCCCCTGATGATGTGGCCACGGATGCCGCGAAGCAGGAGAAGTTTATGGAAGGGCTTAATGATGAGATGAGCATGCAGTTGATGGTGGCAACATTTGCTAACTACCAGGAGTTGGTAGACAAGGCTCTTATGATGGAAGGGAAGCAGCAGCAGATTGAGAGCCGCAAGAGGAAGTATGGGCAAGGAAAGTACAATTCTGGAGCTCAGCAGAAGCCTCGTCTAACCCCGAACTCAGGAGGACTTATCCATAACCATGGAGGCCACACTCACAATGAAGGAAGTTCCCATAATCACAGTGGCCCCAGTAATGGAAACGGGAATGGAGCAGGCAGCAATCAGAAGAGTTCTAACCCAGCCACACCCGCCAAGAAGGACCAAAGTCACATTACTTGTTTCAAGTGTGGGAAGACAGGGCACTACACCAATGACTTTCCGGAATTGAAGAACGGCAATGGTAATGGAAGCGCTGGGAAGAAGCCCAACCCTTTCAATAGGGGACAAGTGAACCACGTGAACGTGGAGGAGGTTGAGGAGCAGCCTGATGCAGTTATCGGTAAGTTTTTGGTTAACTCTTTTACCGCTCTTGTTCTTTTCGATACTGGTGCATCGCATTCATACATATCGAGGGGATTTGTGGATAAGTTTAAGTTGCCAACCCAAGCCCTTAGGATGCCCCTGATAGTAAGTTCACCTGGAGCAGAGTATATGGCCAGCCGATGGTGCGATCGGATACCCTTAACCATTGGTAGCCATGTTTTCCCGTCAGACCTAATAATTTTGGAGTCACAAGGATTGGATGTGATATTAGGCATGGACTGGATGTCGAAGTATGGAGGAAGCATTGATTGTGCTAGTAAGTCAATTCTGCTCACCACCCCGGAGAGAAAAAGGATCAAGTATGTATCCAAGCATTCGTCAAGGAGAACCCAAGTAAATTCCCTCTCAGGAGTTGTTCAGGAGGAAGTGCCTGTTGTGAAGGATTACCCGGATGTGTTTCCAGAGGAATTACGCGGCATGCCGCCAGATAGGGACATTGAGTTCTTAATAGAACTGTTGCCAGGCACCGGACCGATATCTAAGAGAACATACCGGATGCCTGCAAATGATCTGGAGGAGATTAAGAAGCAGATCAAAGAGTTATTAGAGAAAGGTTACATCCGACGATGTTCATCACCGTGGGGAGCCCCAGTGCTTTTGGTTGAGAAGAAGGATGGATCCTTAAGGATGGTTGTTGATTATCGTGCACTAAATGAGGTGACGATCAAGAACAAGTACCCATTTGCCGATGATCAATGATTTGTTTGATCAGCTGCAAGGAGCTAAAGTGTTTTCGAAGATCGATCTGCGATCAGGATATCACCAGCTGAAGATTCGAGAGAAGGATATACCAAAAACAGCATTCACCACAAGGTACGGGTTATATGAGTATACGGTCATGTCATTTGGACTGACTAACGCCCCTGCCTATTTCATGAGTATGATGAATAAGGTGTTCATGGAATTCTTGGATAAATTTGTGGTGGTGTTCATTGATGATATAATGGTCTACTCGAAGAATGAGGAGGAGCACAAGGAGCATTTGCGTTTAGTCCTCGAGAAACTCAGGGAACATCAGTTGTATGCCAAGTTCAGCAAATGTGAGTTTTGGTTGAAGGAAGTTGGATTCCTTGGACATGTTATATCAGGAGAAGGTATAGCAGTAGACCCCACCAAGGTTCAGTCAGTCACTGAGTGGTTGGCACCCACCTCAGTTAGCGAGATCCGCAGTTTTCTTGGACTCGCGGGATACTGTCGGAGATTCATTGAGAATTTTTCCAAGATTGTGAAGCCAATGATGGCATTGTTGAAGAAGGATACCAAATTCAAATGGACGGAGGAATGTGAGGCAAGTTTTTAGGAGTTGAAGAAACATTTGACTACAGCCCCAATGCTGATTCTGCCAGATATACGCAAGGACTTCCAAGTATATTGCGATGCTTCACGCTCAGGACTTGGAGGTGTACTTATGCAGGACGGAAGAGTTGTTTCGTATGCATCCCGACAGCTTCGACCGCGTGAGTTGAATTATGCTACCCATGATTTGGAGTTAGCAGTCGTAGTGCATGCGCTCAAGACTTGGAGACATTATCTTATCGGAAATGTTGCGATGTGTACACGGATCATAAGAGTTTGAAGTACATTTTCACACAGAAGGAGCTGAACCTCAGGCAGAGGAGATGGTTGGAGCTTATAAAGGATTATGACATGAAGCTTCACTATCATCCAGGCAAGGCCAATGTCGTAGCAGACGCTTTGAGTCGGAAGAGTTACGTCAACACCCTCTGAGTGGAGGAATGCCAAAGGAGTTAGCAGAGGATCTCAGGGAACTACGTTTGGAGATTGTTCCTAGAGGTTTTGTTGCAGCAATGGAAGTTCAATCTACCTTGTTGGGAAAGATTCGAGAAGCGCAGAAGGATGATAAAGAGATTGCCGAGATAAAAGAGAGAATGAGCAAAGGAAAGGCCAAAGGTTTTCGTGAGGATGAGCACAACACCTTATGGTTTGAGGACCGCGTTTATGTGCCTAATAATGCGGAGATCAGGAAGTTGATACTTCGGGAGGCTCACGACTCGCCATACTCGATACACCCCGGAAACACCAAGATGTATTTGGATTTGAATGAGCGTTTCTGGTGGACTGGTACGAAGAAGGATATTGCTGAGTATGTAGCCATATGTGATGTATGTCAGAGAGTAAAGGAAGAACATCAGAAGCCAGCAGGATTACTGCAACCTATGCCGATACCCGAATGGAAGTGGGATAAACTTGGCATGGATTTCATCACCGGATTGCCCAGGACCAAAGCAGGATATGATTCAATATGGGTAGTCGTTGATCGCTTGACCAAGGTGGCTCACTTTATTCCAGTGAAAACCACGTATACCAGTGCGAAGTTGGCCAAGATATATATGACCGGGATCGTATGTCTGCACGGAGTTCCGGGGACCATCGTATCAGATAGAGGAACACAGTTTACTTCAAAGTTTTGGCACCAGCTGCACCAGACTTTGGGTACGAGGCTAGAGTTCAGTACAACATTTCATCCACAGACAGATGGACAGACCGAGAGAGTCAACCAGATTCTGGAGGATATGTTAAGATCTTGTGCGCTAGATTATGGATCTAGTTGGGATGACAACTTGCCCTATGCGGAGTTCACATACAACAATAGCTACTAGGCCAGTTTGAAGATGGCACCGTTCGAAGCCCTGTATGGACGAAGGTGCAGAACACCGTTCATGTGGGATGAAGTGGGAGACCGACAGTTTTTTGGACCAGATTTGGTCAAAGAGTCTGAAGAGAAGGTTAAGTTGATTCGAGATAGACTGAAGGTAGCTCAGTCCAGGCAGAAGAGTTATGCAGATTCGAAACACAAGGAGGTACCCTATGAAATCGGAGACAGAGCATATCTTCGTGTATCACCACTCCGAGGGGTGAAATGTTTTGGAGTTAAGGGAAAGTTAGCCCCGAGATTTGTAGGACCATACCGAGTTCTGGAACGTATGGGAGAGGTTGCCTACAAGTTGGAATTACCAGAAGGATTGTCAGGAGTTCAGGATGTGTTCCACGTTTCTCAGTTGAAGAAGTGCCACGCAGAGATGGCCGATATACCGCTAAGAGATACAGTGCCCCTGGAAGCAATTCAGTTGGACAGTGATCTGACCTATGAGGAGAAGCCGGTCAAGATTCTCGAGTTTGCCAGCCAAGTTACACGCAGCAAGGTTACAAGTTTTGCAAAGTTCAGTGGAGCCACCATACCAAGGATGAAGCCACCTGGGAAAGAGAGGATGATCTTCGCAAAGATCACCCACACCTATTTTCTAGCCAACCCGAATCTCGAGGGCGAGATTCATCTTAAGGGGGGTAGGTTTGTAACATCCCAAATTTTCACTTTGAAATGTGATACATATGTCATTCAAGCATCTCATATTTTATTGCATTTTGTTTTGCGATCCTCGAAAATTCTAAGCAACTCAAGGACCCTCGGAGAGAGTTGGGAATTTCACAGTTTCATATTTGAATTTTATCCAATATCGAAACGAGGATCATTTGTTTTAATTATTTTCTCTCTAAAAATATTTCATATTCAAAATATATGAGAGGGGATAATATGACTACCCCAAAATAATGAAATATTGGAGGAAAAATATTAAAAACAAATAAACATTTTATTTGTGATTTTATTGCTATTTATTTGCATCCGAAAAATACGCGTTCTTCAAAATTGCATTATAGGCCAAAATAAATGTTCACCTTGTCCGGCATATTTTTAGAGGACGGGTAAAATTTATTTCGGGATTTTTGGAGTTTGTTTAGTATTTCTTTTCTTTCTTTTTCTGCACATCGAATTGTTTAAAAAAAATTGTAACCGACTCCGGGCCATACTACCCGGCCAGGACACCTCGGGCCGGCCTTTTTAAGCCGCGACCCCGGGGCCCGACAGCCCAGCCGCCCCGCGCCCCTCGCAAACCCTAGCCCGAGCCGCCGCCGCGAGCCGCCGCCCACGCCACGCCGCCGTCGTCGCGAGCCGCCACCGCCGCTGCCCGCCGCCCGCGAGCCGATCCCGCCGGAGCCCGCCGCCGCCTCGCCGGAATTCCGCCGGACTCGAGGTAGCCGCCGCCGGTTTTTCTTTTAAAACCGTTCGGTTTTTTTATATAAACCCTAGTTCGTTTTTTTAGATTGGTTCGTCGGTTTTCTCGGTTTAGTTTATTTAGCGGACGTTCGTCCGTACGTTCGTTTTAACGAATGGTTTTCGCCCGTTAGTCGCAGACAGCAAACGTTCGTTCGTTAGCCTGTTCGTCAGTTTTTCTTTTTCTTGGGTTTTTCACGATTATTTTCGACCGTGATTTCTCATCCGATTTTCGTTTTAGTTTATCTTTTCGCTCATTTATCGGAATCAGGCGATTCAAGTGCCTAGATCTTCGTCTCGAAGCCCTCTTTCTGTTTCACCAACTTGAACAAGATTTTGCTATTGTAAAATTTGACTTTAGTCCAGAATAGTAAACGGATCTTGTTTCTTTCGCAGTTTGAGTTTCGTTGCTCCATTTGATTTGATTATTTTTGCAAACCGGAGTTCTTAAGTGGAACTTTCTGGTTAAATCTTCTTATTCGAGTTTTACCCGTGCAACTTCGCTTGATTGCTTATGTATGCTATTGTTTGTTTGCGATAGAATTCCCGGAGTGCGAAGCGTGCTACTACGAGTCTCTAGGTTTTGCGGATCGTCAGCAAGGCAAGTAACACTCTGATCATATCCCTTTATTACCCAATTTTTATGCATTAGTTCTAATCCTCAAACACTGCATGATTAGGATGTGAATAACTTGTGGGTATCGGGAAGTAGTTGATGAGGTAGAACCTATTACCTGTTTTATTATCAAACCCTCGGGAGTTACTTCTACGTTATGCTTATATTGTGATGCTATGCTCGTAGACGTGGATTGGGTTTGAGTGTATCCATGACAGATGTGAGTTGTTAATTAATGGTTCAACTTAAGGTGGCTACTTTAATACACATCTGGGTGGATTGCTTGTTTGGGCACCTGGGGAATCCAGTGTTGTCCTAGGAGATCCCGGGGCATCCGTGTGATCATCCTACGGTCCGCCACCCAGGCTCAAAGGGATCGTGAGATTTTTCATGCTAGAAACTTCCGTGTGCAGCCACAAGCTATTATGGGCTCTAGCATAGTTTGAGTAAGTTGCATGACCTCTTCCAGTGGTAGGCTAGCAGATGTAGAGGGATGTAGGTTGGTACTGTCTACCCGGGGTTAGAGTTAATGCTTCTGAAAGACTGTGTCTCGGTCATCCGTTTCTCAAACATCATGTAGTGCGAGAAAACCAACGGAGGAGATCGAGTTTTGTGGGGAAAAGTGCGCAAACCTCTGCAGAGTGTACAATCTAATCATGGTTAGCCGTGTCCCCGGTTATGGACATCTTGAGTATCTAGTACTTGGATTATCCTATCGTATCTCATCACTCTAAATTAAAATGTTGGGTTGTTAATGATTACTTTAATTGGGATTGAGATGGGGGTACCATTCTCAATGTTTCAACCACCATGATAGTCAAATAAAATTATTCCTTTGTTGTAGGGAAAAATTTGCTTTTTGCAAAAACAATATAACCATAGAGCCTCCACCAGCCATAAATGCATGTAGTGATAGCATTTATTCTGTTCATTGCTCTACTGTGTTACATTGCCAGCATATTCCATGTGCTGACCCGTTTTCGGGCTGCAACGTATTATGTTGCAGACTTTTTAGACGAGGAGTAAGGTTCGCTAGGTCGTTGTCGTGCAGCTCAGCTATGCCGTTGGAGTTGATGGACTCACTTTATCTTCCAAGCCTTCCGCTATTATCGTATTAGATGGCCTTAAGCCATATTTATTGTAGTAAGTTCTCTTCTGAGATATTCGATGTAATAAATGTGTGATTGCCACTCTATTATAAATCCTTCGACTACTGTGTGTGTCAGCATTACCGATCCAGGGATGACACTGAAGCACATAGACTTGACCGTTTGAGGTCGGGTCGCTACACATCATCTCCATTCCAAAACCACCGTCTCGCCTCTCCCTCTTCTCTATTGCAAGACCACCGTCTATCCTCCCATCTTCCAAAGCTAGCACCGGACCACTCAGAAGGACATCTATGGAGGGGATGCAGCAGCGAATCAGGCAGACTGCCGGCGGAGACCAGGCAAAGTTAGCCAGGTTGAAGGAGATCCTTACTTGGTTTGACAATGAGTGGGAGACTTCAAGGACGGTGAGGGCCATGTGGCAATGTATGCGAAAAAGCGAGACGATGGCGATGAGGGCGGCGATGTACTCCTCGGCGGTAGTAACACCGCAGTCCTTCGAGTTCATCGAGTATCTCCTCTGGGCAATGGAGCAGACAGATTCGCCCGAGGAGAAACTCAAGCGGAGGTGGTGGGCGTACAGGTCGAAGGTCGAGCACCCAGAGGATAACGAATCGATCGAGTACGGTGTGCCGTCCGTGAGGGTGCAGAGCCAGCCAGAGCCACAGGAGTATTCGTTCTCCCACCGCAAGAGGAGGCCGGATGGCGCGATGTCGCTTCCGCGCCGTTCTCCACGGTTCCCTCGACGCTCGCCTCGTTTCAACGGCGTCGGTAGGGTTTAAGGTAAGCTTCGCACTAACCTAATCTTCCATCTGCTCATGCTTACAATCACTGCGACAACTAATAAAAATCATGCTTACAATTAGTCTCCGAGTACCACGCCAATCACCCTAAAATAACTCTGGACCATTGGGTCAAAGTTGTGACATTTTGTACAAATAAAGAAAAATAGATTGGTGCTTCTTTCAGAAAAGAGTACACCCCTAGAAAACTGCCAATATAAGCTACTAGTATTTTTTTTAAGTCTAAGCTACTAGTATTTGGTTAGAGGATTTGCTGCCGAGAAAGATCCATCCACAGTGAGCGCCACACATACCACTGATGGTGGTGGATGCCAATGCTTAGATGGAGCAGGGTTGGTGTCGGTAATTTTTACTTGGCACCTCGCACTCTGCATATATGCCGGTTCCATCTGTACATTTGTGCAGTTCCACTAAAATGCAGCTGAATAACCCTGTTTGCACAGATAATGAAAAGGCGTGATTACATTATAGTGGCACTAGTTGATGAAACATACACTAATAAACAGAAGAAAATATTACATCATACTGGAAATCGACCCAAGTCTCCCCGATACACCTTCTGCCAGTGATGAACATCAGTGTACAGCGGTAGTACAAGGAGGGGCCTTGAGACATTCAAATCTCTAGTTTTGTGCAGATCAACTAAAATTAAGCACCCAAGTTTGCAGAAACGCTTCAACATTAACAATGGGACTAGTTGATGAAACATACATTAACAAAGAGAAGGACTTTCTTTATCTACATTGGAAATGAAATGATAGAGAGGACACTCGCTCTATTTTAACTGTAATATTACTTCATTTTATCAGTGACACTAGGGTCGAGCAGGTGGCAAACGAGGTGTACCGTGCGTCCCAAGGATGAAGGCTGGGGGTGCTTAGACTGGGATGCTGAAGCTGGCTCTTTCAGTCCCTATCTTCCCCCTGATGTTTCTATGGTAGCATTTGGGTTGTAATCCAAACTTGGTTGAGCTGGTGCTGCGTCCCCCTACCTACCTAGCTTATGTGGCGAACTTGTCTCCTGCTAGTACTCAGTCCGTTATAGTAGTTGTTGCATAACTGCCCGTTTACACGAAGATGTTGTCGGATAATGGTTCTCTATGGTTGGGTTTCTTTAATGAAATCGGAAGGGAACCCCCTCTTTCGATATATAAAAAACAGTGGCACTAGCGGTGCCAAAACATTGCCTCAAATTAATAGTGCCACTAGATTAAGGTGCAAAATAATAACATTACTGCTTTATCATGGCAGTGCCAAAATAGTAGCACAAGAGCAGGATCAACATGCAGGATCTTTGGCAAACGGTCAGACCAAAAAGGAACATACCTCGTGATGGGAACAATATCTGCAGTCAACGCCATCGTAGAAGGGATGACACCAGTCACCAACATGGATGATTCAATTCATGGGACCTTTTGGTGCAGTTCACCTAAAATGAAGCAATGTCCCATGAGCTAGCAGCTTCTTCTTCTCTTTTTTTTAAGAAAAGGGCTCCAGCCCCGGTTCCATTTCCATCAGAAAACGAAACCCACAGAGCTTCTTCTTCATTAGTTGCAATAAAATTGAGCAACATCAAGGTTGGTCGTGAAGCTCCTGGAGAGTAGGCGGACCAGGACAGTTGCATCTCTAAGGAAAAGAAGCAACTTATCTTAATGGGAAATTTAGCAGGACATGAAAAAAAGTGCCATTGATTCATATTACTGGAGGCATTACATTGAAAACAACATTGGTTTAACGTGTCCTTACTTTTAACAGTGCGACTGCTACATTTTACCAGTGGCATTACATAAGAGCGGCTCGGGGCAACAAACATCAGAAGAGGATATCTGGGTTGGTCCCATTTTTGTTCGGTATATAGCCACCTTATATTGTGTGAGGCTAGCGAATCTAGTGCTGGACTTACTCTGTTGACTTGTACCCCAGTCCCCACTTTCTTTCCTTTTTCAACCAATAGATCGGGTTTATATTGAGTTTGTACTGTGTTCCCTTTATTTCCCTATTAGACCTAGAGACCAGTTGGACAGCCAGTCTCTGCTACTTTTTGCCCCCATTATTTCCTCTTTCGACCAAGTACTAGATTCAGGTAAAAAATCTTCCCCCACCTCCCACCCCCTTTCTTCCTTGTCTGAACCAAGTACTACTAGATTCGAGTGCATGAACTAGTTTTACCTCTTAACAGTAAAAAATTAGGTGGTTTTCGAACAGCCGATCGATCCTATCTACATGAGGGGGCCTGAGAAATAGTAAAAGATACAAATGCAGCGACGTCGGGAAGTAGAGCAAGGCCGGTTTCGAAGGAAGTTATACCTGAGGGTCGCCGGGATGTCGCTAGGTGGGTGGCGGGAGGCCGGATCTGCCCACACTACGGAGGCGAGGAAGAAGGGGTGGGAGGCCCTCCCACGCCAGCGATGCTTGGGAGAGAACGGCAAGGCACGCTGATCGGGACGCGCCGGCAGTGGGTAAGAGCCGTCGCCGGACCGCATGAACGTTGCACCTTCTCACCTTCCCCGGCGGAGAGGATCCGGCTGGATCTGTGACCAGCAGTGAGTAGAGAGAGAGAGTGTGTGTGTGTGGCCACCGCTGTCGTGTTTAGATCTGGAGAGGACGAGACAGTGTGAAGAGAACAACACTAGCAAGCAAGCGCGGAGGCTCCTGCCTATATAGTGGAGTACTAGTTTTCTTTTATCTACTGGCCGGAGCCGGCTTGACCTCGGCAATGACTGTCGAGAAGTCTTCATGCACGTGCCCCGAAGGCGCAGTTGTCGTCATTTTGATCTGAAGCACCGGATTATAACATATAACACGAAAAAATGCCACATGATTGTCGGTGTGGAACGACACCTATGGTATCACAAGAATCCCTACTACGGTTGCCGGGGCGCGGGGTTGCGAGAAGAGCAGGGTTAGTAGCCAGCACAAGGATCGTTTACCCAGGTTCGGGCCGCGAGGATGCGTAAAACCCTAGTCCTGCTTTGGTGGGTGTATTTCAGAGAGTTCTTGAGCTCTCGAACTAGCTGTGGTTAGTGCGTGGTTCGAAAGAGCCGAATCCTTCTCCAGTATGCCATGGGCCTCCTTTTATAGTCGAAAGGGGCTGCCACAGTGGCACACATGAGGTGGAAAGGCGTACAGTGCCCTGAGCTTATCGCTCGTATTACAGGACAAGACGCATTTAATGCGTAGCTTAGGTGTCCCTCTGCTTTATCGGGGATGGGGGCGAGGCCCGTCCCGTCCGTCGCCGCTCCTCCTCGCTTTGACACGCGCCCTGGCCAGTGAGGCATGCGGCGCCATGTAGGCAGGCAGGCAGCTGAGGTGGCGCGGTGGTGGAGCCTTCACGATGATCCGCATGCCGCCACGCAGGCACCCGATGAATTGGCCTAGGAGCTGCATGTTGCCACGCAGGTGCCCGCCCAGCTGGTTGGGCTGGCAGCTGCATGTGAACGGCGATGGAAGCTTGGTTGGCGTGGGCCTGGCGGTGGCCCTGCTAGCATCCTTGGAGAGGGCCTTGCCGGGTGGCCCGGCAAGGGTCTTGCCGTGGCGCGCTGTCGTCCCCGGCAAGGACCTTGCCGGGGGTCTGGTGGCTTTCCTCGGTAAGGATCTTGCCGAGGGTTGTCGTCTTCTAATCCTCATCTGATCTTGAATATGTCTTCACAAAGATCTGCATGCCACCACAGAGGTGCCTTCCCGAGCCCTGGCCCCATGTGGATGATGGCGTTGGGGACCGTGGGCTCAAGGGTGGCTCGCTCTGTTGGTGTGGGGCGAGCTGTCCCGGCAAGGATCTTGCCGGGGGAACCTGCTTCGTTCCTTTGCTCTTTGTGGTCTTGGCCTTGGCTTTGCTCTGATTATCTTGAGCTTCGGTCTTACCTTGGCTCACCTCCCCTGCTCTTCTTGGCGCGACCGTAGGCGCGGCTCCAACTGCCCGTGCACAGGTATAGGGGCACAAAAACGCACTCCTCTTTTTGTACACCGACAGGAGCCCCCGGGCCTGGGCCACACATAAGCGTGACACGTTGTTGGGCCAGGCCCAAAACGGTGGGCGGGCAGGCGGGGCGGTTTTTACCGCAGTAAAACTTTTCGCGTGCGGCGCTTCCCACGACCCGCGCGCGCGGTGCGGCGTGGAGGGGTGTGCGTGACGTGGGTGGCATGCGTGGGGCGGTTTCCACTCGCATGCGTCACATTGCAGTAAAGAGGCGGCTCGTGCCTTCCCCGTAAAAAGAGGGAGGCGTGGAGGCGCGGCTCATTTACTGAACGGGGCCGGGGCACGGTCTTCAAGGTGTCCACTCCCCATGATCACAGGGTGGGGAGAGGTCGCTTCGCCTATCCCCTCGGTTCTGCGCGTCTGCCACGCGTCCTCCATGCACCTGGGGTTGCAAGCGGTGGAGGCGGGAAACCGGGCCGTCGCTGGTTGGGGCAGTGGGTCGGTCCTGATTCCCTGCGCCTTTGGTGGCTGGATTGGCCGAGCGGGGCGGCCGAGCCCTGTCCCTGCCTCCTTATAAAGAGGGGGATGGCATCCCACACTCTTCCGTCATCTATCTCCTCTCGCTTCTGCTTCTTCCTTTCACTCGCCACGGAGAAGGGGAATCCTGGTCCCTCGACGGTGGCGGCGAGGGTCGCCGCTCGACAGCGCGTCCCTCCTCCTCCTGAGCCCGCGGTGGTGGAACCGGCCGCGAGGGGAAGGGGGAGGGGGCGAGGTCGTGGGCGAGGCCGGGGCAGAGGTCGTAGTGCTCGGGGAAGAGGAGGACGGGACGGCGCGCCGGCTTCGCCCCCGCCAATGATGCCTTTTCCAATGGAAGGCCATGTTGGAGACCAGCACCGTGAGTTTTTCATCAGGCTGCGCCGGCCTCCGCGTTGCCGTCCTCGTCTTCCCGCCCCGTTCGCTCGGGAGATGGAGCGTGACCCGCCCCAATCCCTCAGATTGCACATGAGGGGTTGTCAGAATGGGGGCACGCGGGTCGACGTCGACTTCCCGGCTCCTCGGGTCATGTACCTCCGTTGTGGGTGGAAGACGTTCGCTCGTATCCACAGCCTGACGGCGGGGCTCGTCCTCTACTTCAAATTAATGGAGGACGGCCTACTCTCCGTCAAGGTCTTCGGCGACTTCGGGACTCGCCTGAAGTGCTGCGTGGAGAGCTCCTCCGATGGAGATTCCGACGATGGAAGCTCTTCCTTGAGCGAAAGTGATGAGGAGGACAGCGGGGCAGACGGCGGGGATGAGTCCGACAAGGCGTCGGACGCCCCGCGCCTGGGCGGGCGCGGCAGCAGCAACATCTGCACATGGTCGCTCCTCAGGCAGAGTTTTGCCGGGGGCGGGGCCAGCTCCTTGAACTTCTCGGGGCCGTCTCCTTGGGCGGCTAGCGTCGGGAGGCTGCGGAAGAGGAAGAGGGCGGGCGGCAAGGCCTTTCAACTCGGAGTACGCGGGCACCGACGCCTTCGTCGTGTATTGTCGGTCCTGCCGCCTCGTCTTCCAGCTCCTTTCCCGGCACCGTCATCACCGGCCCGCCCCTGGGCGGTCACCGAGGTGTTCTCTTGGTGCTTTCTGCTGCTCGTAGCTCGCCTAGGCGCCCCTTTTGCCCTCTCGCCTCCTTGACCTGCCTCCTAAGGAGAGGGACAAGAAAGGGATCACGGGCATCTTATCTCTCTTCTTTAGTTTGTAAGCCTGCGGGCCTTTGTTAAATTCAGAACTTGTAATCCCCTTCCTCATGTTTTTCATTCCGTATGAACTGTACCTGTATGGGATGTTTTTAATGAAAAAGGGATGCTTGTCGGGTTTTTCATTCGTGGGTAGACCCTGCGACAAGGAGCGAATCCTTGTTATTATTTAAGATAAACGTTTTTCGCCCGGCAACAGGCCTTGCCGTCCCCCCACTGCACTCGACCATTCTCGCGCCTTGGCGGAGGTAGGGATGAAGTGGGCTTTAGGCTCCTCGTTCTACCTCCTTGCCGCCGCGACTACGACCAAATCCGGACCCAGGAAATAATCCTTAGGTATAGGAAAAAGGGGAGCACGGCGGCCTAGAGATAAAAACGAGGTTTCACATGCCCCAATTCCGTTCCGAAATGCATGACAGAGGATGAAAGACTTATCTGGATCTGTAGCCCCCGGCAATCAAATCTTGCCGCGGTTGGATCCTTGTGCTTGCAGCCCCCGGCAACTCTGGTTTGCCGGGGTCGGGACGCCGGTCCGTTTCCTTTCTTCCAAGTAGCTCGGCAGAAGTGCCCATGTGCCCTGCGAACCAAAGGAGGACAGAAGAGAAACAGATAGACGCGCACTCGACCTCTAAGCTAGGGGTTAGTCGCTGCTGAGCACTATCAACCCTAACCAAGGAAGAGACTCGACCTAGCATGCATGCTATGATTTAGGGCGCCAGCGCTTCATTTATTTATGCTCAGGGTCTGCGCCTGGCTTTGTACGAAGGGTTACATGCCTTGCCGGCAAAGCTTGTACAAAAGGTGGCTTGCCGGGAGGCCCGGCAAGCCGCGCCTTATGGGTAAAACTTGCGAAGATGCTCGATGTTCCAGGAGTTGCTCACTGGGACGGCATCTTCGGTCTCCAGGCGGACTGCACCGGGCCTGGTGACTCGTATTACCCGATAAGGGCCTTCCCACTTCGGCATCAACTTGTTGGCATTCTTGGCCGACTGAAAGCGCCGAAGAACAAGGTCGCCTTCCTCAAAGCTTCGGGCATGAACCTTGCGGCTATGGTAGTGGCGCAAGGCTTGCTGGTAGCGCGCTGCTCTCACAACCGCCCGAAGACGATCTTCCTCAAGGAGCGTCGTGTCATCTTGGCGCAAGTGCTCTTGCTCAAGCTCATCATAAGCGAGCACTCGAGGTGACCCATATATGAGTTCCGTGGGGAGAACTGCTTCTGCCCCGTAGACCAGGGCAAAAGGTGTCTGGCTGGTGGCTCGATTTGGCGTCGTTCTGATCGACCAAAGAACCGCCGACAATTCATCAATCCAGCGCCTTCCGCTCTTGCGCAGCTTGTCAAAAATCTTTGTCCTTAGGCCTCGCAACACTTCAGCATTCGCCCTCTCCGCTTGGCCGTTGCTCCATGGGTGTGCCACGGAAGCAAAGCAGACCTTGCTGCCGAGGTCTTGAATGTACTACATGAAGGTGTGGCTCATGAACTGCGTGCCGTTTTCGGTGATGACTCTATTTGGCACACCAAAATGGCAGACCAGTCCTTTGAAAAACTTGACAGCTGACTGAGCAGTCACCTTTCTCACTGCTTCCACCTCCGACCACTTTGTGAACTTGTCGATTGCAACGTACAAGTACTCAAAGCCCCCGACAGCGCGGGGGAAAGGGCCTAGTATGTCGAGCCCCCAGACCGAGAATGGCCAGGAGAGAGGGATTGTTTGAAGGGCTGGTTGATGAAGCTTCTTCGAATGGAACTGACATGCTTCACACTTGGTTACTAGTGCCGTCGCATCCTGGAGGGCGGTGGGCCAGAAGAAACCTTGCCGGGATGCCTTTCTGGCAAGGGCCCTTGACCCTATGTGGGAGCCACATATGCCTCCATGTATCTCCGCCAACAGCTCCAGTCCTTCCTCCCGGGGGATGCACTTCAATTTCACGTTGTTCGGCCTTCTCCTGTATAGGACGTCATCGACGAACTGGTACAGGGCGAACCGACGGGCTACTTTCTCCGCTTCTTCCTGCTCCTCGGGAAGCTCCCCTGTTTGGAGGAATCGGACGGTATGCTGCGCCCACGCTGGAGCCTTGGGCTCGACGGCAAGGACCAAAGGCATTTCTTCCGCCATGGGAGCGGCTGTCTCTACGGCTAGGGCTTGACGCCCTGCCGGAGGTAGCTGCTCTTGGGCAGGCTCAGCGTCCGCGGCAGCACCCTTGCCGGCAGCCCCAGAGGGCTTGGTAGGAAAGTACCTGTCGGGACCCGACTTCCTTCGCTTGTTTTGCCCCGTTGATGGTTTGACGGATGGTTGAGTTAGCCGGAGCAAAAAGGTACCCAGTTCCACAGGTAGCTTGAATGCGGCACGCTTTGACAGGTAATCGGCAGTGTTGTTCTCCATTCGGGGGACGTGCTCCGCTTGGATACAGTTAAAGCGCTCCTCCAGCTTCCTCACTTCATCTACATAAGCTTCCATCAATGGGCTCTGGTAATCCTTGTTGACCTGCCTGACAACAAGCTGCGAGTCACCCCTGACGATGAGCTTCTTAACCCCGAGGTTTGCCGCGATCCTGAGACCGGCAAGCAATCCCTCGTACTCAGCAGTGTTGTTGGTGGACATCTCTCGGGGAAAGTGCATCTGGATCACGTACTTGAGGTGCTCCCTGGTAGGTGCGACGAGCAGCACACCGGCACCGGCGCCTTGCAGCGAGAAAGCCCCATCAAAGTACATGATCCAGTCGCGATCTTCCTCCTTGCTGGGGAGAATGGTCTCCTGGATTTCTTCGTCAGGCGTTGAGGTCCATTCTGCGATGAACTCCGCCAAGACTCTGCTCTGAATTGTCGAGGTACTTTCAAACTTCAAACCGAAACTTGATAACTCCAAGGCCCTCTCCACAATCCTCCCGGTTGCATCTGGGTTATGCAGTATCCGTTGCAATGGGAGGTGGGTGACGACAGTGATCTCGTGGGCTTGGAAGTAATGACGCGGCTTCCTAGAGGCCATAAGGAGGCCGAAGAACAATTTCTGCACACCGGAGTACCTCGGTCTAGCTCCCTGCAAGAGGGAGCTGACAAAGTAAACCGGGTGCTGCATCATCTTCTTCTTCTGCACCACCTCTCTTGACTGCGCGGGCACTGCCTCGGTGGCACCAGACTTTGCCGGGGGCCTCGCCTTGCCGGCACCAGGCCCTGCTGGGGGAACCTTGGGCTTGCCATCCGCTGGTTCTACCGCCGTCACTGCCTCCTCGTTAACCTCCCTCTGCGCCTCTAGTGCGGCGCTGACCACTTGATTCGTTGCCGCCAGATACAGCAACAACGGCTCTTGTGGTTTAGGCGCAACCAGTATTGGCGGGGAGGAAAGGTATCTTTTCAAATCCTGCAATGCTGCCTCGGCTTCTGGGGTCCATTCCATTGGGCCTGCCTTCTTCAAGATTTTGAAGAAAGGAAGGGCGCGCTCAGCGAACTTGGAGATGAATCGGCTCATGGTGGCAACGCAGCCGGTGAGCCGACGCACATCTTTGATCCACTTGGGTGCCTCAATCTGCTCAATAGCCTTGATTTTGTCTGGGTTTGCCTCGATCCCGCGCTGCGACACAAAGAATCTGAGAAGCTTGCCGGATGGAACACCGAAGACACACTTCTCAGGGTTCAGCTTGAGGTTGATCTTGCGCAGGTTGGCAAATGTCTCTTCTAGATCTTGCACAAGAGTTGGTCCGTCTTTGGTTTTGACCACTATGTCATCCATGTAGGCCTCCATATTTCTATCGAGCTGAGGTTCAAAACCAATTTGGACTGCTCTTGTAAATGTTGAGCCAGCGCTCTTCAACCCGAAAGGCATCCGTAAAAAGCAATACGTACCACATGGGGTGATGAACGCTGTCTTTTCTTCATCCTCTCTTGTCATGAAGATCTGGTGGTAGCCCGAGTAGGCGTCGAGGAATGATAACAAATCACACCTGGCTATGGAGTCAACAATCTGGTCGATGCGCGGCAACGCGAAGTGGTCCTTAGGACAAGCCTTATTGATATCTGTGTAATCAATACACAGCCTCCACTTCCCATTCGCCTTGCGCACCACTACCGGATTGGCCAACCACGTCGGGTGGAGCACTCCTCTCACCAACCCTACCGCTTCCAGCTTCCTGATCTCCTCTGTGATGAACTCCTTCCTCTCCAGAGCCTGCTTTCTGACATTCTGCTTGACGGGCCGCGCATGGGGGCAGACAGCTAGGTGGTGCTCAATCACCTCACCGGGGATGTCGGATGCTTGCCATGCAAACACGTCGACATTCGCCCGCAGGAACATGACGAGCATGCCTTCCTATTTGCTGCCGAGGGTGGAGCCTATGGTGAAGGCCCCTCCCGTGCCATCCTCCCTGGCGGACACCTTCTTGGTCTGCGGTGGCTCGGCTCTGGATCTCTTGCTCTTACTGGTAGAGATCTCTGGCACGTCCTCGACGGCAGCACAACACTCCGAAGAGGTGCGCTTGCCGGAGTGGGTGCAAGACGTCTTGTTGGGCTTCTTCTTCCCTCCCGGGGCTTCAGCGGCAGGAGCAGGCGCCTTGGTGGCACCTGCTGCAACTGCTTCCCAGTAGAGTTGGTCGGTGCAAATTAGCGCGTCCTTCTTGTTGGAGGGGACGGAGATGATGGTCAACGGCCCGGGCATCTTTGGCATGTTGTAGGCGTAGTGTGACGCCGCCATGAACATGGCTAGCACCGGGCGGCCGAGGATCCCGTTGTAGGGCAATGGGATCTCGGCCACGTCGAAGATGATCCTCTCCGTCCTGTGGTTCAACTCTCCTCCAAATGTCACGGGCGGTGTGACATTTCCCTTCGGCTGGCTCCTCCCCGGATTGACCCCTTGAAACGTGCCCGTTTCCTCAAGGTCTCCATCAGGGATTTGCAACCTTTTGATCACGACAGGCGAGATCAGGTTCAGGTCGGCCCCGCCGTCAACCAACATCTTGTTCACCCTGAGGTTGTGTATCGTTGGTGAGACCAACAATGGCAAACACCTGACCACGGTAGTGCGGTTAGGGTGGTCCTCGGCGTCAAAGATGAGGGGCGTGCTGGACCACTTCAGCGGCTTCTGAGCGTCGAACGACGACTCTGCTACTGTAATCTCACGTGCCCACTGCTTGAGCTGGCGGTGAGAGGTATGCAGCGAGGCGCCGCCATCGACGCACATGGCCTCCGTAGCCTTCTGGAACCCTTGCTCACCAGACTCGTCGTCCTCGTCATGATCATCGTCTTCTTGTTTCTTGTCGCAGTCCCGGGCGGGCCTCTCTTGCTGGTTGTCCTTGCCGGGGCGGCTTCCTTGGCCGCCACGCTTCTTGCCGGATCCATCGGCACCGTCCTGGTCCTTCTCCTTGTCCCGCCTCTCGTACTCAGCCTTTTGCTTCTCAGCAAGCAGCTCGACTTGTCGGCAGTTCTGGAGGTCGTGGCCCTTGGTGTGGTGGATCTTGCAGTATTGCTTGCCGGAGCTTCCTGGCTTGTCGGTAGCCACCAAGGCCTGGCAGGCGGCGCACCCGCCAATCTCCTTGTCTGGGGCGCCTGCCTTGACCTTCTTGCCGGCACCGGTGTCGTCAGATCCCTCAACGGCAAGCACATCCTTGCCTTTGCATTTCCTGTTGCGACGCCGGCCCTTCTTCGTCGGGGTAGCGGTGTCTTCATCGGTAGAGTCGGTTTCCGTGCCGGCGTCTTCGCCGGGGTACTTCCTTCCCTCTTCAGCCCGGGCGCACCTATCGGCCAGAACATAGAGCTCGGCCAAATCCTTAACCTTGGTCATCGCCAGCTCCTCACGCATCTTGCGATTGCGTACGTTCTGGTGGAACGCGCTAATCACAGCGGCGGGATGAACGTCGGGGATGTTGTAATGCACCCGGCTGAATCTCTGGATATACTTGCGCAGGGTTTCCCCTTCTCTCTGGGGAATGATGTGCAGATCACTGGCCTGGCCATGAGCTTGGTGGCCTCCTGTGAAGGCGCCAACGAACTCATGGCACAGATCCGACCAAGAAGAAACGGAATCCACTGGCAAGTGCATCAACCAAGACATCACATTGGGCTTGAGCGCCAGCCGGAAATAGTTGGCAAGCACCTTGTCGTTGCGAGCCCCAGCAGCCTGCATCGCGATGGTGTAGATGCTGAGGAACTCGGACGGATGGGTCTTGCCAGTGTACTTGTCGCTGACGTCGGGCTTGAATGTGTGGTGGGACGGCCACTGGAACTGCCGCTGCTCAGGGGTAAAGGCCGGGCAGCCCACCTCGTAAGGTAGGCCGCCGGAGCCCCCCGGTGCCGGGTGGTCCATAGCGGGTCCCGCCCGCTTGTCCGACTTGCGGCGCGTTTTGCGCCGGCGCTCGACGGTGGTTCGACCGTCTGCGTGAGCTCGTTCCCGAAGGACCTGGCACTGGTCGCGGAGGGTCCGCGAGTCAGACGACGCTATGGAGATATTATCACAAACGTCGTCACGACGGGCCGACGCCCACGGCGGCTGGCGAGGAGGAGGAGAGTGCACCGTGGCCGCAACTCCCCGGTCCTCTCAGCACCAGCATGCAGTGGCTCGGTGGAGCGCCGACCCGAGGGTCTCGCCGGTCGCGGATCGTCTTTGTTGGCGACGGCGACGAGGCTCCACATGGTGGCCCTCCACTCGTCAAGCTTCTCCGCAGCAGGAGGGAAGTCGAGGAGCAGCTGCGCGCGCGCCAAAGCTTCTGCTGGCGTGGGCGGCGACGACAGCAGCTTGGATCGCGGCACGCTTCGACTTCTAACTACGTTAGAAGGAGCTCCGTTACGACCCAGCGGCCGCGTGCCATTTTTGCCAGCGCTTCGGCGGGCGTGGTGAACCCCTTCATCCTGTGGATGACGCACGGGGCTCTTCCCACGGCGGTGCTCAGGGTCACTAACGTGGTGACGCTGCTCGGCGCGCACACCATGGGAAGAGCATGCAGTGGTCTCCGGTGTGGGCGTCCTGGAGGTCGCTGCGCCGCCCGGTGGTGGCACAACGACACCCCTGGAAGGCCCCGCACCGCCTGCGGGGGGGCCAGCTCCGTCTTTGGATCCGGCGACGTGTGGCCGGTCATCTGGTGCGCGAACGATGCCGCTTGCCAGGCTCTGACTACCAGGGCGATGCTGGTGCTCGCGGACCGCGGCCCGGGTCCTGTCTGCGACCGGTCCACTGCTCGCCCGCACCGGCACGGGCCGTTCGGCTCCCAACGAGCCGATTGCCGTGGCCGTCTTCTTCTTAGGAGCCATGGCGACGAAGAACTGCTAGGCTGATCACTAGACCAGGTTCTCACAATCGCGCCCCTACCTGGGGCGCCAAAGATGTCGGTGTGGAACGACACCTATGGGATCACAAGAATCCCTACTACGGTTGCCGGGGCACGGGGTTGCGAGAAGAGCAGGGTTAGTAGCCAGCACAAGGATCGTTTACCCAGGTTCGGGCCGCGAGGATGCATAAAACCCTAGTCCTGCTTTGGTGGGTGTATTTCAGAGAGTTCTTGAGCTCTCGAACTAGCTGTGGTCAGTGCGTGGTTCGAAAGAGCTGAATCCTTCTCCAGTATGCCATGGGCCTCCTTTTATAGTCGAAAGGGACTGCCACAGTGGCACACAGAAGGTGGAAAGGCGTACAGTGCCGTGAGCTTATCACTCGTATTACAGGACAAGACGCATTTAATGTGTCGCTTAGGTGTCCCTCTACTTTATCGGGGATGGGGGCAAGGCCCGTCCCGTCCGTCGCCGCTCCTCCTTGCTTTGACACGCGCCCTGGCCAGTGAGGCGTGCGGCGCCATGTAGGCAGGCAGGCAGCTGAGGTGGCGCGATGGTGGAGTCTTCACGAAGATCTGCATGCCGCCATGCAGGCGCTCGATGAATTGGCCTGGGAGCTGCATGTTGCCACGCAGGTGCCCGCCCAGCTGGTTGGGCTGGCAGCTGCATGTGAACGGCGGTGGAAGCTTGGTTGGCATGGGCCTGGCGGTGGCCCTGCTGGCGTCCTTGGAGAGGGTCTTGCCGGGTGGCCTGGCAAGGGTCTTGCCGGCTGGCCCGGCAAGGGTCTTGCCGTGGCGCGCTGTCGTCCCCGGCAAGGACCTTGCCGGGGGTCTGGTGGCTTTCCTCAGTATGGATCTTCCCGAGGGTTGTCGTCTTCTAATCCTCATCTGATCTTGAATATGTCTTCACAAAGATCTGCATGCCACCACAGAGGTGCCTTCCCGAGCCCTAGCCCCACGTGGATGATGGCGTTGGGGACCGTGGGCTCAAGGGTGGCTCGCTTTGTTGGTGCAGGGCGAGCTGTCCCGGCAAGGATCTTGCGGGGGCTGCTGAGGCTGCCTCGGCAAGGGTCTTGCCGGGGGAACCTGCTTCGTTCCTCTGCTCTTTATGGTCTTGGCCTTGGCTTTGCTCTGATTATCTTGAGCTTTGGTATTACCTTGGCTCACCTCCCCTGCTTTGCTTGGCGTGACCGTAGGCGCGGCTCCGACTGCTCGTGCACAGGTATAGGGGTACAAAAACGCACCCCTCTTTTTGTACACCGACAATGACAAGAAATCATAACCTCACTGCCCAAAGGAGACACGATGAATCCCGACGGACAAACTAGACGAGGATCAAAGCACAAATTAAAGATAAACTCGTTGAAAAGGGGTCTGTCGATAGATGTCCTAATTAACATAGCCGGCTTGACCTAGATGGTAGCCGAGTAGTCTTCATGCATGTGCCCCCAATGACTAGCCCAACTCAGTTGTCGCTGTTTAACCCTCGCAGTGATCCGAAGCACATGACACCTAATTTTGCGAGATGGCAAGAAACCTTTTTTTAGATTTCTCACCAGAACTACAGCCCTGTACAACACAGCCTGCATGATATGTAGACAATAGCCAATCCAGGCGTGTCTGCTGGAGTCTGGTCACATGCATGGACGAACTGATCTTCCATGTCTTGCAGGGATCGTCCAGGTACCAACGTATGTACTCCTACGACACTTCTCTAGTACTACTATGGCTCGTCTCTCTCTTCGATTAACTCACCCGACTTGCGGGGCCGGGGAGTGTACCTATGGTCGGTTCTCAATTGCGGTCCCACATGTGTGTGCAAACGCAATATGACGCACGTTCCATTCGGAGAGCGGCGTGCCAGACCGACCGACCGTCTGGGGTGCGACGCGAACACGACGGGCGTGCTGTATACTCCGTACATGTGTACCGCCGTTTTTTTGAGGCTTTGCTCCATGGCGCAATCCATGGATACAAAATTAGTATATTGTACTATTTAAAAGTCGAGGGCGGGGCTTTTCCCGCGCAGTAGGCGGGGCAGTTCCCGCCTAGTCGGTTCGACAGAGACACGAGAAGATGAGGGAGTAGGCTGCTGCAAACGTAGGGCTGCGTGATTTGACAGCGAGTTACTTCTGGACAGGTGGGGCCCGGTGATTTGACTTGACATTATCATTTTAACTGCGGCGCTACGACCGGCGTGAGTCTCCCGATTCCTGACCACCTCCATACAGGTGCCTCTCCCGATGCTCCACCATGCAGAGGCTGGCTCTTGCTTGAGAGCCCACTCCTCCACTTTTTCCTTGCCTCTCTCCCCCACATATGCAAAAATGCCATGTAAACCGGGCTTATAGCCCACTATTGTACTTGATCCTACAGGTGCTAAGCCTGCCACATAGGCATAAAGTCTGATGTGGCAAGTTAATTAAGAAGAGAGAGACTAGTTTGGTGACCCCAAGAAGAAACGGTGATAAGCGCGTGTACCTAGATGAAGCAAACTTAGCAACAAAAAAGTAAGCACCTATGCATTGGGGACTTGAGTTGATAAGCCATTTAATGCCCATAGAACCTCATCTAAGCACCATTTCACTGGAAGAGTTCACTCCTTGGCAAATACAATAAATACTACGAAGAAAGAGATAGAGAGAAGTAAACAAAAAATACTCTTATAGCCAACCATATAGCTAACTTTGTTGTATGAGTGACTAAGTGATGACTATGTCTGACATACCAACATCAGATAGCCTAACGCACCGTGTTAAATCTCCAAGGGCGCGACCGCGCGAGTGAGGCGGCAGTAGTGGTAGGCGCGACCATTATACGGGTTGCTGGCAGCCCTTGGATCTGAGATCAAACGGTCGCATGCTAAGTTGCTGAAAATTTGCAGAATAACCCTCCAGGATAGGATATTCATCCATAGGTCTAGAATCACGCCATGCAACCGTTCGATCTCAGATCCAAGGGCTCTCGGAAGCCCGTATCATGGGAGAATGGAAAGCTTCGTATCACCTGTAATTTTCCCGACGCTTGACATGACATCGAAAGCCATTTAATTGGGCATCGAGTAGACATGACATCTAATTGGGCCCCCTGTAACATCCCCAGCATCACACTACAGTAATCTTCCCCTAATGAAGGTCATGTCATCATGATCATCATGCCAAAATGCCACTTGTCCAAAATCTGCTTCAAATTCAAATTCAAATTTCATGTCAAATATTTGCTTCTTCTTTCATGCAAATAAAATAGTTCATCCTATGGCAAATAATCCCTAGATATTTCTCATGTTGCAGCCAACATTTTTGGAATTCCCAAAATGCCCCTGGGATTTAATTTAGTGGTCCAGCATCAATTAAATGGACCTTTTCAATTTCTAAAAATGGTTTGGTAACTCCTTTTGCCTCCAAACTTTTTGTGCCACCGTAAAATTTTGTGCTTGATTTATGTGCCAAGTTTCAGTTATAGCAAAAATCGTTTGCTGCATGAGCTAAATGCAAAAGAGTGGTGGAAATATTACATGATATAAAGAGGGAAAATATGGGAGACCTACTTTGCTCTTAGGCCTAACTACTGTGTTAGTGGGCTCTAGTGGCACTTTGCACCTTGGCCCATCTAGCAACAACAGCCCAGCCCACCACCACCATCTCTCCTTCAACCTCCTGCTACAGGAGGCAGATGAGGGTGTGGCGGCCATCCAGGCCACTCTAGCCGCCGATGCCCCCGTGGCGGGCATCCCGCGGTCCTCGCGGCGGATAAGAACCCCGAGCCTCGTTGACGAATCCTAGATCGCCTCCCCTCCCCGCTCTTGCCTCTCTCCTCGCTCGAAGCCATCGCCCGAGCTCGGTCGCTGCCGCGCCATTGACGTTGTCGCGCTCTGGAGCCACCCTGCGCCGTCAGCTGCTATCCAGGAAGACCACCGTCCACGACTACATCATCAACGGGTCCGGATTGACCTGGATCACCGCCGCATCGACGCTATCACCATCTTCTTCCACCTTCGACAACGACCTCCGCCGCCCTGGATCCGCGCTCCGGGGCAAGCCCCCGGCCCGTCCGAGCTTTTCATCGGCCTCCCCGGGGTGATCCTCGCCGTTTCCCCTGTTTCCCCTCATTCCTCGTCTATGCAATCGTCGCCCTGACCTTCCGTTGACGCGGCCGAACTCCCGCTCACCGCGTTCGTCGCGCCCCTCCCCGTGCGTAGCTCGCACTTGTCTGCGCTCCTCCTCGTTGGCCGCGTTGTCCGCCGCTCCCCTCGCGTCGTAGCCGCCACCCCCGCAGCCTCTGTGTGCCGCTGCTGCTGCTCGCCGCCTGGCGCACCCATGCTGCCTGCCGCTGCTCGCCTGCTGCTTGCTGCTCCTGCCCGTACTACTTCGCGTGCTGTTGCCCAGCACCGCCCCGCACCCCCGCGCCATGGCTGCCCACTGCCGCCTGCCCTGCCTTGCCGCTGCCGCCCTAACCCCGTGTTCCGGTTCCTTCCCCGTCTGCTGCTTCCGGGTGCCCCGCCGCTGCACCCGCTGCCCCGCTCCCGTCGCAGTGTGCCGGCCCCTCCCGCTGCGCGGCCCTCCCTGCCTCGCCGGAGGCCGCGCCCGGCCGCCGGAGCCCGACCCCCCTACGCCATGCCTTCCCTCCCGGCCAGCACCATGGCCGCCGGCGCCGTAGTCTATGAGTACGTGCGTGCGGGCACGGCCTCACCAGAGGCCGATTTGGGCCTCTATCACATGAGCCCGACACCCCCTGTTAATTAGTGAGGCCCTAATTAGTTTAGTCCACCCCCTCTAATTAAGCTAGTTAAGTTTAGTCAAGAATCTATTAATTAAAATGTGTCTATGACAATTGGGACCCACGTGCACTGTTCACTTTTGACTAGTCAAAATATTGGCTGGGTCAACCCAGCCCCTTGCCGCACGTTCCATACACGTGCACACATTGCTGTGTACATTCCTGTGTACCCATAGCAATTTGTCTGTTTAGTTTTTCGAATTACAGGAATTTCAGAATATTGTTAAATCTTTGAAAAATCATAGAAATTAAACCGTAACTCGGATGAAAATGTTTTCTACATGAAAGTTGCTCAGAAAAATCCAACGAATCCGAATACGCGGTCCGTTCATCTGTCACATGCCCCTAGCATGCTGAACATGGAACTTCCCCCTCTCTTTCATCTGTCCAGAAAATGCTTAACACCAGGAAAACCCCTCCGGATGTTTTCCCTCTCCGTCTGCAACGTGTAGTACCGCATTAGATCACCCCAAACACCGCATATTGCCATGTCATGCTTTATGATGCTATGTTTGCTTTATATTTACTGTTTCTTCCCCCTCTTCTCTCCAGTAGACCCCGAGACCGATGATGCCCCTGTGATCGACTATGTCGACGACGACCCCTCCTTGCCAGAGCAACCAGGCAAGCCCCCCCTTGGATCATCCCGATATCGCCCATTCCATTCTCTCATGCTTGCATTAGATTTTGCTACTGTTATTGTTTGCTCCTATTCTGATGCATTGCCTGCTTTTGTAACCTGCTCATTGTACCTTACCTGCTTATCCTAAACTGCTTAGTATAGGTTGGTTAGTGATCCATCAGTGACTCCCACCTTGTCCTTGTGCCCCTGCCTCATCATCGAAGACCCGATCAACGGGATCGAAGACCAGGCCCGGACACCGCACATCACTTTCCCCTTAGTTGCTCGACACTACTGGGTTACTATCGAGTGCCGAGGGTGAGACCTCTACAGCACTTCTGATGTTAACCCTGTAGTGTAGCTATTCGGTCGTGGTCATCGAGGGTGATTCCGCCTTAACCACTTTCGATACGACTCTGTCATGCAATCCCTCAAGTGTGAACCTCCGGGGTGGTTCCTCTTACGTTCACCTTGATGATTACATCGAGTGGAATTCACTTGGGGTGATTCCTTGGGTTTTCCCCTTAATGTTTGGACACATGGATACTTGGACTTTACAACTGTTACTTGGAAAGGCAGGTCGACCCTGAGGGGTACCCGCGGGTGATGTGGAGACGGGTTGACCTGGAGGGTGCCCGCGAGATAATTACGAGGCGTGGCCGGGCATTCCTAGCCCTTGCCGCAAGTCCTCGAGACGGGGCAACGGGGTCACATCTTTCGTGAGTCTCTGCTTGTAACCGCGTGCTCCTAATCCACTACGATTTGGATATTTGATCCGAGGGGCCTCTGGCCTGATAGCACTAACCATCACGTGGGCATAGTATGGGCGTTCTATGTCGTATGCATCAGCCGAAGCTTAATAGACGTCAGCGACTGAGCGGCGCGCGCCGGGTTGGACTGGTAAGCACCTGCCTTTTTAAAGGAGGTAGCTAGGTCTGCTCACCGGCCGCGTTTGCAACGTGCAGGAGTTCTCGGGGCGATGGCCCATGACCCCTGGGGGCATAGGTTTAGTCCGGTGTGCTGACCTCTCTATTAAGTCTAGGTCGGGTTGCGGCGTATTGTTTGGCCAAGGCCGGGCATGACCCAGGAAAGTGTGTCCGGCCGGAGTTAATCGAGCGTGGTGGGTAAGTTAGTGCACCCTTGTAGGGATCTATCGATAGCCTGTCCTACGGTAACGGACACTTGGAGTTGTATCCCGATCGATACAACTAGAACTGGATACTTGTGATGAGAAATGGATTGTGATGAGAAATGGATAGTATGGCTCTGGGATTGCTTTCTCGCAGGGAGTCGAGAAAGGATATCTGGCCGAGGTTGATAACACTACTACTACTTTACTTTATGCTACTCTACTCCCTCCTGTTGCTGCAAGATGGTGGTTTCCAGAAGATGCTAGTCTTCGATAGGACTAGGCCTTCTCTCTATTCTGGCATTTCTGTAGTCCAGTGCACAGATACAGCCCCTCTTTGATAATGTGCATATGTAGTGTAGATCTTTGCTTGCGAGTACTTTGGATGAGTACTCACGGTTGCTTTGCTAACCCTTTCCCCCCTTTCTTCTTCTTTCCGGTTGATGCAACCAGATGTTGGAGCCCAGGAGCCAGAGGCCACCGTCGATGCCTACTACTACGTGGAGACCGCCGACAACCAGGAGTAGTTAGGAGGCTCCCAGGCAAGAGGCCTTGCCTTTTCGATCGATGCTACTTTTGTGCTAGCCTTCTTAAGGCAGACTTGTCTAACTTATGTCTGTTCTCAGATATTGTTGCTTCCGCTGACTCTTGTGTATTCGAGCCCTCGAGGCCCCTGGCTTGTAATATAAAGCTTGTATTATTTTAATTTGTGTCTAGAGTTGTGTTGTGATATCTTCCCGTGAGTCCTTGATCTTGATCGTACACATTTGTGTCTATAATTAGTGTATGATTGAATTGAGGGCATCACAAGTTGGTATCAGAGCCGACTGCCTGTAGGTAGCCCCCTTTCCAACTCCTTGGCCGAAGTCGAGTCTAGTCACTACAAAAACTTTTACTAACATGGCTATGTGGCTTACGGGCCCACGTTGCCATTGGGTGGTATTAGGATCTTTTACTCCTCGTCTATGCTCTGGGACTCTAATCTCTCTTCTATTTGGGTTAAATGATTTTACTAACTCTACTTCTAGGTTCTCGTAACTACTTCCTCCCGGGGAGCCACTTCATTCCAGATGATCGCCTGCTTCCCCAGAAGCCTTCGGAGATACTCTCTGATGTTCGCTCGAGAACTTGTGCTCATCACCTTTGCGATTCCCTTCCACCGTCAACCCCTACGGAAAACTACATACACTTGCCATTCATACAATCATTCCACGATGCTCTTGTTATTACAAGATGCCCCGAAATTCTCTATTGTTTCGAGAATCCTTTGAGCTTACTGCCTTGCAGTTCTTTGCCCCATGAATACCCCCCTTCGAATAATTCCTCACACTCACCGAGGATCCGTTCATCCTCAGTTGTTCGTGTGATTCACAAAATTCTTCGAAATACTATTTGATCTTCCGAAAATCCTCTACAACCTATTGCTCTTGGAATTCTTGCATACTTGCTTTCTGGTTAATTCCATTTGTCTAGCGATATTCGTTAAACTTCTTTGGGATTAACATTTTGATCCTGTTGATTCAGCATGTGTGTGAATGCACACGATCATCAATTAATCCTTGGAAATTTTCTTTCCGGCTCAGACATTATTCCGAATATGAGCTGGTTCTTGCCCAATCAAGATTTGATCGGGTGCACCTCTAAGTCTATTCAACTTACTCATCTTTTGATCAGAGCCTTTGCTTCTAATCTTTCGTCTTAAAACCATGACTCCTTTGTACTCAAGCATCGAATTATTCAGACGTTTCTATAAGCCGATGCCTTTGCAGCCCCTTCTTCTTCTGATTGATTACCGATACTTACCTCAACTCTGTCGTGAATCGCCAGATCCATTGTTGGGTTGTTATCCGACAGTGTCCTTCACATCCAAAATCTTGTGAGTTTTTCCCTGATACATAATACCTTTGGTAAATTGTATCACCTGCTTTGACTTCGATACTCTGCTTTTGAACTCGTATCTCTTCCTTGGTTGATGGTTGTATAGATTCGTAAAAATGCCCCGATGGGTTGAACTTATGCCTTCCATAATCCGTGTGAACCCGAGAGTTCTCACGAGTCTTACTCTTCTAGTGTTTCGCCAGATAAATTCCAACACTACAACTCCATCAAAAGCGAGAAGTGAATGAAAGGTTATGCATTGAAGAAGTGGGAGTCGACCTTGAACCGTTGTGTTCATGCCCGTGGACCCGATGTAGAACTTATCATGGAAGCTGCTCGTAAAAATATTTACCCCTTGTTATAAGTTCCTCTTGTATTGGTGGTTTGATCTTTCATAATCATGGTTCCGACCATGATTGTTCTCCTTTGATTCCATTTCTCAGACAAGTTAAATCGCTTGTCTTCTGCAGATCGATACATCTTCGCAACCTCTATCTTGACCTTCCTTCGAGTATTACCCTCCGGTATCTCGAGAATAACAAAGAACTGTGTTGCTTCCTATGAGTCTTCATCTGGTATTGCTCCTCAGCGATTTCAGATTGCCCCGGGTTCCGAGTTATTAGTCCCTCGAGAACACCGATAAGTGAATCAATTCTACACTCCGATTCAATAACTTTAAGCCATTTTAGTTGCTTACGAGTTTAATAATCCTTCAACTCATTCCTAACCTGATCGGTTATATCATTATCATGCTAAATTTTAACTGTGCTACCAGGTCCTTCCCGGAGCACAACTTTCGACGATGAGCTAAGCTTACGTCGATCTTCCTCGTCATATCATTTCGCTTTGAACATCAAACTTGACTTCGAGTTTGTGTCGTACCCGTGGTTCCAATAACCTTTCGCTTTATCATTCCTTTGACTTGATGTCGTCGCCAATTGATTACATCTTCATAGAGCCTCTCGACAAAGGCGTCGTGATCAGCATCAACATTTTGACTTCTGTTGAAATGACAATTGAATTCATGGTGAGAAATACCATCCTTGACCTACGATGATTTGAGTTATCATCGACTACCCCCCTTGTCTTCTTTCCAACACATGATTGATCATGTCTTGGTTATACCTTGGACTCCTTGTTATTCCTGTAATTGTTCTTTGAGTATTTCTTGTGATCTGCAACTCCAACCCCTACTTGGAACACCATGTTAATGCTACCTCGAAGCATGACTGAGGTTTTCCGAATATCAACAAGAACATTGGAAGCACATTGTCGAATGTTTCTTGATCTATTACCCTCACACCGTTGTATGGGTAATATCATGATTCTTCCCTCGCCCCATTATCTAAATGCTTTTGAACTTGTTGTCCTATCATGTATATCCTACTCTGCTTTTCCTTGGGAATGATATACTATCAACTCTTATGTGTTAACACTTCTTCATTTCCATTGGACTGTTTGATTTGATAATCATACTTTTCCTTTACATTGGTTTGTTTAACTTTTCTTCTGATCTATATGATATGAGCAGAAATAAATTCCCTGCTTATGTAAACACCTCGATGTGCAAACTCTGTCAGTAAGACCTTGTTACTATTGTTGATGAGATTCCGGTAGCCACCGATGGACGAGAACCTTGCCTATTGGTCCGCCTCGTCTTAACGAGCAGGAAAATGGTTCTCTTCGTCCCTCTCCCTTGGAACCAACGTTGTTGCCAACATAACTGACAGGTTGTCCTCTGACCTGCCTTGCTATCATGACCGTGCAACTGTTAGCACCCTTCCTGCTTTTAACCCACATGGTGGGCCCATAACCCACAGTTCCACAGGATCGAAACCTGACTCTCCTGTACACCCTTGTTTCTAAGGTTATCTCTCACGCTTGGCTTCGTATGTAAATCATGAGCCACTTTCTTGTGATGTGTTCTCGTATCAGATGCAATACTTATTCTCGATGCTCTGAACCCCTTTCACACTCTGTTTTAGACATCGATCATTTGTCCATTCGCTTGAAACTTCTTATTGTACCTTCATATTTTGTTCTCGATGTTTTCTTAAATTTCAACTTGAGAGATACTTCTGTCACATTCACTGCATTGTTCACCAGACAATTAACCCTATATGGGTCAGTTCACCCGAAGGTACTCTTTACTTCCCCACTTAAATCTCGGGACGAGATTTCTTGTAGTGGAGGAGATTTGTAACATCCCCAGCATCACACTACAGTAATCTTCCCCTAATGAAGGTCATGTCATCATGATCATCATGCCAAAATGCCGCTTGTCCAAAATCTGCTTCAATTTCAAATTTCATGTCAAATATTTGCTTCTTCTTTCATGCAAATAAAATAGTTCATCCTATGGCAAATAATCCCTAGATATTTCTCATGTTGCAGCCAACATTTTTGGAATTCCCAAAATGCCCCTGGGATTTAATTTAGTGGTCCAGCATCAATTAAATGGACCTTTTCAATTTCTAAAAATGGTTTGGTAACTCCTTTTGCCTCCAAACTTTTTGTGCCATCGTAAAATTTTGTGCTTGATTTATGTGCCAAGTTTCAGTTATAGCAAAAATCGTTTGCTGCATGAGCTAAATGCAAAAGAGTGGTGGAAACATTACAGGATATAAAAAGGGAAAATATGGGAGACCTACTGTGCACTTAGGCCTAACTACTGTGTTAGTGGGCTCTAGTGGCACTTTGCACTTTGGCCCATCTAGCAACAACAGCCCAGCCCACCACCACCATCTCTCCTTCAACCTCCTGCTACAGGAGGTAGATGAGGGTGTGGCGGCCATCCAGGCCACTCTAGCCGCCGATGCCCCCGTGGCAGCCATCCCGCGGTCCTCGCGGCGGATAAGAACCCTGAGCCTCGTTAACGAACCCTAGATCGCATCCCCTCCCCGCTCTTGCCTCTCTCCTCGCTCGAAGCCATCGCCCGAGCTCGGTCGCCGCCGCGCCATTGATGTTGTCACGCTCTGGAGCCACCCCGCGCCGTCAGCTGCTATCCAGGAAGACCATCGTCCACGACTACATCATCTACGGGTCTGGATTGGCCCGGATCACCGCCGCATCGACGCTATCACCATCTTCTTCCACCTTCGACCCGACCTCCGCCGCCCTGGATCCGTGCTCCGGCAAGCCCCCGGCCCATCCGAGCTCGTTATCGGCCTCCCCGGGGTGAGCCTCGCTGTTTCCCCCTGTTTCCCCTCATTCCTCGTCTCTGCAATCGCCGCCCCGACCTTGCGTTGACGCGGCCGAACTCCTGCTCACCGCGTTGACGCGGCCCAACTCCCGCTCACCGCATTCGTCGCGCCCCTCCCCGTGCGTAGCTCGCGCCTGTCCGCGCTCCTCCTCATTGGCCGCGTTGTCCGCCACTCCCCTCGCGCCGTAGCCGTCACCCCCACAGCCTCTGTGTGCTGCTGCTGCTCGCCGCCTGGCGCGCCCATGCTGCCTGCCGCTGCTCGCCTGCTGCTTTCTGCTCCTGCCCGTACTACTTCGCCTGTTGCTTCCCAGCATCGCCCCGCTCCCCCGCACCATGGCTGCCACTGCCGCCTGCCCTGCCTTGCCGCTGCCGCCCTAACCCCGCGCTCTGGTTCCTTCCCCGTCCGCTACTTCCGGGTGCCCCGCCGCCGCACCTGCTGCCCCGCTCCCATCGCACTGCGCCGGCCCCTCCCGCTGCGCGGCCCTCCCTGCCCCGCCGGAGGCCGCGCCCGGCCAACGGAGCCCGACCCCCCTGCGACATGCCTTCCCTCCCGCCCAGCACCATGGCCGCCGGCGCCGTACTCTACGAGTACGTGTGTGCGGGCATGGCCTCACCAGAGGCCGATTTGGGCCTGTGTCACATGAGCCCGACACCCCCCTGTTAATTAGGGAGGCCCTAATTAGTTTAGTCCACCCCCCTCTAATTAAGCTAGTTAAGTTTAGTCAAGAATATGTTAATTAAAATGTGTCTATGACAATTGGGACCCATGTGCACTGTTCACTTTTGACTAGTCAAAATATTGACTAGGTCAACCCAGCCCCTTGCCCCACGTTCCATACACGTGCACACATTGTTGGGTACACTCCTGTGTACCCATAGCAATATGTCTGTTTAGTTTTTCGAATTACAGGAATTTCAGAATATTGTTAAATCTTTGAAAAATCATAGAAATTAAACCGTAACTCGGATGAAAATGTTTTCTACATGAAAGTTGCTCAGAAAAATCCAACGAATCCGAATACGCGGTCCGTTCATCTGTCACATGCCCCTAGCATGCTGAACATGGAACTTCCCCCTCTCTTTCATCTGTCCAGAAAATGCTTAACACCAGGAAAACCCCTCCGGATGTTTTCCCTCTCCGTCTGCAATGTGTAGTACCGCGTTAGATCACCCCTAACACCGCGTATTGCCATGTTATGCTTTATGATGCTATGTTTGCTTTATATTTACTATTTCTTCTCCCTCTTCTCTCCGGTAGACCTCGAGACCGATCCTGCCCCTGTGATCGACTACCTCGACGACAACCCCTCCTTGCCAGAGCAACCAGGCAAGCCCCCCCTTTGACCATCCCGATATTGCCCATTCCATTCTCTCATGCTTGCATTAGATTTTGCTACTGTTATTGTTTGCTCCTATTCTGATGCATAGCCTGCTTTTGTAACATGCTCAGTGTACCTTACCTGCTTATCCTAAACTGCTTAGTATAGGTTGGTTAGTGATCCATCAGTGACTCCCACCTTGACCTTGTTGCCCCTCCTCATCATCGAAGACCCGATCAACGGGATCGAAGACCAGGCCCCGACACCACACATCACTTTCCCCTTAGTTTCTCGACACTACTGGGTTACTATCGAGTGCCGAGGGTGAGACCTCTACAGCACTTCTGATGTTAACCCTGTAGTGTAGCTATTCGGTCGTGGTCATCGAGGGTGATTCCGCCTTAACCACTTCCAATACGACTCTGTCGTGCAACCCCTCAAGTGTGAACCTCGGGGGTGGTTCCTCTTACGTTCACCTTGATGATTACATCGAGTGGAATTCACCGGTGGTGATTCCTTGGGTTTTCCCCTTAATGTTTGGACACACGAATACTTGGACTTTACAACTGTTACTTGGAAAGGCGGGTCGCCCCTGACGGGTACCCGCGAGTGATGTGGAGATGGGTTGACCTGGAGGGTGCCCGCGAGATAATTACGAGGCATGGCCGGGCATTCCTAGCCCTTGCCGCAAGTCCTCGAGACGGGGCAACGGGGTCACATCTTTCGTGAGTCTCTGCTTGTTACCGCATGCTCCTAATCCACTACGATTTGGATATTTGATCCGAGGGGCCTCTGGCCTGATAGCACTAACCATCACGTGGGCATAGTATGGGCGTTCTGCGTCGTATGCATCAGCCGAAGTTTAATAGATGTCAGCGACTGAGCGGCGCGCGCCGGGTTGGACTAGTAAGCACGTGCCTTTTTAAAGGAGGTAGCAAGGTCCGCTCACCGGCCGCGTTCGCAATGTGCAGGAGTTCCCGGGGCGATGGCCCATGACCCCTGGGGGCATAGGTTTAGTCCGGCGTGCTGACCTCTCTATTAAGTCTAGGTCGGGTTGCGGCGTATTGTTTGGCCGAGGCCGGGCATGACCCAGGAAAGTGTGTCCGGCCGGAGTTAATCTAGCGTGGTGTGTAAGTTGGTCCACCCCTACAGGGAAGAAAACATCTATCGATAGCCTGTCCTACGGCAACGGACACTTGGAGTTGTATCCCGATCGATACAACTAGAACTGGATACTTGTGATGAGAAATGGATTGTGATGAGAAATGGATAGTATGGCTCTGGGATTGCTTTCTCGCAGGGAGTCGAGAAAGGATCTCTGGCCGAGGTTGATAACACTACTACTACTTTACTTTATGCTACTCTACTCCCTCCTGTTGCTGCAAGATGGTGGTTTCCAGAAGATGCTAGTCTTCGATAGGACTAGGCCTTCTCTATATTCTGGCATTTCTGTAGTCTAGTGCATAGATACAGCCCCTCTTTGATAATGTGCATATGTAGTGTAGATCTTTGCTTGCGAGTACTTTGGATGAGTACTCATGGTTGCTTTGCTCCCCCTTTCTTCTTCTTTCCGGTTGATGCAACCAGATGTTGGAGCCCAGGAGCCAGACGCCACCGTCGATGCCTACTACTACGTGGAGACCGCCGACAACCAGGAGTAGTTAGGAGGCTCCTAGGCAGGAGGCCTTGCCTTTTCGATCGATGCTACTTTTGTGCTAGCCTTCTTAAGGCAGACTTGTCTAACTTATGTCTGTTCTCAGATATTGTTGCTTCCGCTGACTCTTGTGTATTCGAGCTTATGTATTCGAGCCCTCGAGGCCCCTGGCTTGTAATATAAAGCTTGTATTATTTTAATTTGTGTCTAGAGTTGTGTTGTGATATCCTCCCGTGAGTCCTTGATCTTGATCGTACACATTTGCGTGTATGATTAGTGTATGATTGAATCGAGGGCTTCACACCCCCATAGTACTGTGCATGAATCCATTTATCCACCAGGCAAGCCACTACCCTGCCATTCGCACGCGCCCCCCACTCGACATTTTTACAATCGATAAACCGCTCCTAGTCGTCCCGTCCTTTCACATTACGGCAGTTCCACTAATCCTAACCCTCCTCCCAAATCCATGGCGTCCCAAATCTCCATGATCGGCGGTGAGTACAAGGTTAGGACCATCACCGGCGATGAGTTCGACGTCATCTACACCCGTTCTTCCGCAACGGTGAAAGAATGCCTTGCTCGCTTCAAACGCATGTTCGAAAACTCAAATGATGAGTGGGCCGCTGGGCTAGATGTTGAGTACACCATAGTCCTGGGAAGCGAGAAGAAAGTAAAGGAGGTAGAGAAGAAGAAGCCCGCCGTGATCCAGGTTTGCGTGCATGACTGATGCTTGGTCTACCACATATGCCATGCCGACGTTGAGTGCGAGGAATTTAAGAAGTTCCTCAAGGGCGGCCGAGTCAAATTCGTTACTGTAGACTTTAGGAACGACAAGGAAATCCTGGGTCAGATAGGCCTCGTTGTAGGCCAGCCCTTCGATCTCCAGAAGGCAAGCCTGGTGTCCTCCTCTCAGCCTTCAATGCTGACCCTGGCAGAAGCCATGGTTCATCCTTCGTATGGTAAACTAGAGAAACCTCCGTACATGTTTCATCGTCATGCATGGCAGTGGAATGTACTAGATATAGACCACATCCACTACACTGCAATGGATGGTTGCCTTTGTTTCCATATCTACAAGGGTTGGATGAAGAGCAAGAGCCAAGTGTGCGGTTGAAGCAAAGAAGTATCGCCCAAGAGGAAGAGGGACAAGGACGAAGTCGAGGACGTGGACAAGGACTCCGAGTAAGGTGGCAGTGTCGTTGCTCATGGTGGTTCTTATGCAGTGTCTACCGGATTAGTTGCTTAGTTTAATTTCTGGTGTGCTTAGTTTTATTTGAGGGGTGTGTTGTGCTGAGCCCCCAGCAGAACTATGTTATGTTTCTTCTCGTTATATTTCGTACATTTCATCTTTTAGTTGGTATAGTACTACCACTCGTTTCTTGACATTATATAAGTACAATATATATGGCCAACATCATATAGTCAGCAGTTTAGTTGTCAAAGAATTTCAGGGTGCTTAGTTTTGTCAAAGAATTCCAGGGTGCTTAGTTTTATTTGAGGGGTGTGTTGTGCTGGACACCATTAACTTATCATTGTGAGAATCGGCTTATTTTTGTCATGTAACATGGTCAACGGGTTTGACGTGAAAATAACAATGTCTAATGGCATTTCTGAGCAAACATCTAACTTAACGATGGCATTTTTTAGATATCTAATTGCATTTTTGAGCAGGCATCTCACGGATCGATGGCATTTTTTGAGTAGTTGTAACCTCTAATGGCAAAACTGAGTAGTGATACACAACTAGTGGCATAAATAATAAGAACCCAAGAATTAAATAGGTATGCTAATTTCTTTATTTCTTTATTTCTTTATACCTTTATGTGCGAAACAATATATGTTGCCTCCCCCAGATTTTCTTTAAAGAAGCAACATGGAACTATATGAGTGCCCTGTTAAATTTTGGAATTATTCCGGGTTCGTTTGGCCTTTTTCTACATTAATTGAGTTTCTGGTCATTTAATGTGCATACTTCAAATTTGAACTACAATCACATGCTCCCGTGAACCAAAGTTGACTGAAAAATCACATGTGTGTCCTCGGGTGAATTTCTAGGTCCCATGCAAGAAATGGGGATGAAATTCAAACATCTGGGCATCGTGGTTCAGCCGAGAACATTGAGAAGCTTGGTTTTAAAATTCTTGTAAATCCAAAACACGCCTGAAAATCATGAAAATTGGCATGGTGTCATGTCATGGTACTACCATGCTGTGGTAAACAAATTTGCAGAATAGGAACCAGTTTTGGTATAAGCTTTTTGCAAACCGGAGCTTCTCTCAAGAAGGCTCGTGGTTCTGAGAGGGAACTTGTCACCTTTGTGTGCATAATTCAAATTTTAAATACAAGCACATGCTCCAGTGCACCAAAGCTGGTTGAAAAATCGCATGTGTGTCCTCGGGTAAATTTCTAGGTCCCATGCCAGAAATGGGAATGAAATTCAAACATCTGGGCGTCATGGCTCGGCTGGAACTTGGTTTTTTAATTCCTGTAAATCCGAAACACGCATGAAAATCATGAAACTTGGCTTGGTGTCATGACATGGCACCAACATGCTGTGGTAATTTTGCTGTCCGATTTGCGAAGGCGCACACATTAACAATCAACAAAGTCATTTTGGAACAAGTGTTGTCACGTTACAATCGGAAACACAAGTATTATTGAAACCGTGGGTGTTCTATTTACCATTTATGTGCCGCCACGCGTCCCCTTTTTTTATTAGCTAGGAGGCGCCGTGCAGGGTAGCTATTTGAGTACGGGAGGCATGCGATCAGACCCCTGCGCGTGCTTATCGGGAGGAGAGCCCTTTGACCTCCATCTGCCGTCCACCTCTCTCCCAAGGTCTCCATTAATGGCACCCGAGCCTCTGTTTGATGGCGTGGCAATGTCTCACTCGACTGAGATTTAAGAGAGAAAAAAGAAAATCTGAAAAGAAAATTTTGCACGGATCTTGATGTAAGATCCGACGGACCTATATAGCATCTACTGCGACTTATAGCAAGACTGATGAATATATATATAAGGACGACGAGAGTGGATAATAATTGTCTTACATAATTAGGAAGATAATTAAAAAAACCACATGCGGCTACGCCCGAAATACACAAGGGCAAAAGAAGAAGGAAGACGCATACAATGATCTGGCTCGCTGATCTCTACTTTCTTTATGCGCTGCAGGTCGCGGAGACTAGTTCTCGCAGCGGGCGATGATCTCTTTCATCAGTTTCATGTCCTTAATACGCTGCTTGGCAGCATCCACGGATTCCTCCACCAGCATGTTGCGCTCGATGCGGAGCATGGCATTCTCGTCCATAAGTTTCTTGACGATGACGCCCGTCCTCTGCAACAAGGCAGCGGTCTCCTCCGCCTGCTTCGCCCTTCCGGCGATCTTCGCCCTCAGCAGGTCGTGCTCCCCCGGAGCTTCGCATTGCCCTCCCCTAGTTGCCGGATGATGCTGGTAGCCTCATCCTATAACCTCGCCCAGCCGGAGATATGATCCATCTGGGTATGGACCATCGCACGCATGCGCCTGTAAGAGTCCTTGCCTGCCCGCGAGAAATTTTCCCAGGCCACCGCGGCGCGGCGGGACCTCTGTGCTGCTTTGGTGGTGCGGCGGGACATCTCTGCTGCTTCCGCAGCGTGGCCGGACCAGTCTGCTACATCAACGGCGCGGCGGGACCTCCGTGCTGCTTCGGCGGCGCAGCGGGACCTCTGTGCTGCTACTACTGCACGGCTGAACATGTCGGCTGCTTTCGCGGCGAGGCGGGACATCTCTCGTGCTTCCTCTTCCATGCTCACCTCTCCCTGGTGGAAATCTCTCGACCCAGAACTCACGCTGGCCATGGCTTGATTGACTTGATTGTTTTTTGTGGATGAGGAGTTGAGGAGGAATGTGCAGTCATCTTAGCATAGTAGTATTTATAACCGAGTACTACTAGTACGCTCCTAAGTGGGAAACCGTTTAGGTTGTGATTGGTGTGAACAGATTTGCAATTAAATATAGCGTGGTAGTAGTAGTAATTTGGAATGTGACGAGACGCGCTCAAAATTTATTAATGGTTCTAGTTTCGAAGTGCGCACTATTCCCGGATGGCGTAACGTCGGCACGTTTTCTCGACCGTGGTGTAGCATATGCCATGGTACTAGTTCTTTTTCTACTGCTATGTACGTGCAAAAACTGGCACCGTCGGATACATATCTTACACTTGGCGTTCGACAGGAATAGCCTCGTGGCGAGCTATAGACTAGTCTTTTTTTCAAACGCATTACACCTATCTCTCGGGACTTCTCGCACGCACCATCACTGCTCCCTAGGTCGATGCCACCCACATACACTTGTACTCTGAGAAGAGGTGCACGCACGCACTCGTCCTCTCTCACACACGCATCTGTAGCTACGAATTGTAGTGTTCTCAACCATCCGATTGGCTCTATCATAGGTTTCACGTTGCTCCTTGGCCTTGAGATTGAGAAGTTTAAAATGCGGAGGCTAAGATGGAGGCGCGAGGTTTTGGTTAATGTGCGGGCCGCACACGGCACCAACACGACACGAGCTTCGTCTGCCTGGTGCGCATGCAGTCGGGTCAGTTGTCCAAGTATAGACACAACCAGGCCCTCGGTTGTATCCGCGCCTCAACTTTGGTTGGTCATAGTGGAGAGTAGCATAGACTAGTTACTAGTCTATGTTACTAGTACCTTCATAGTGGGTAGTGTCACATAGTATATGCATAATTTGGCGACGATCGCTCTCTATATGTACCACCTTTTTTCTTTAATTACATCTTGTTAGTTTTTCTCCATGGCGCAATCCATCGATACTACTACTATACAAATGTATACATTTTTTAAAAGGCTAGAGGGCGGGGCAGTCTAGCTTGGTCCTTTTCACGAGAGGCGAGGGCCTTTGTGATTTGACGGCTCATTACTGCTGGAAGGCGGGGCCTTGTGATTTGACTGCTCGTATAAATGTGCCGATGACCTGAGGAGGAGCAAAGAACCGTGCGGAATACTCAAGTTTTCCACTGGAGTACGACGGAGGAGCACGAAACACGGCAGCCCAGTGCCATATCCTCTACTCTCTACTCTTATTATATATTACTGGCAAGAGGCATTGTTCTATTGGCGATAAAGAATGATCTAATTTGCTAGTCATCTCATTTTTAGCATTGTTCTATTCATGCCTCGCAGAGAAGGTGACACGTGCGGCAAAACACCCGAAGCAAAATAAGAAACACAGGAGCAAAAGAAGAAGGAGGATTATCACCCCCAAAGCAAGAAGGAAGACGCACACACAAGTCTGGGGCGCTGCTCTCACTACATGAAGGGTTGCTGGCCGCGGAGTCGTAACTGCTTCTTCATCGCCTCCACGACCTCCATCTCCTTGCGTGTCTCCTCCGTCATCTTCATCATTGTGTCCATGACGCGGGATTTCTCGACGCGAGCCTTCATCATCTGTTCCACGGCCGCATTACGTACCTTCACAGCAGCCGTGTGCTCGATGCGGAGCTTTGCCAACTCCTCCTTCTATTCCATGACGAGGGCCTGCAACATCTTCATCGAGGAACTACCATTCTCATGCAGCTTCTTCCAGCCGGCGTTCTCCTCCTTCAGCAGGTCGAGCTCGTGGCAGAGCTTCGCCTTGGCCTCCTGAAGTTGCAGGATTTTGCCGGTCGCCTTCTTCTCCGAGGCAATGCTCTTCTTCAGCAGCATCACCAAGCCGGCAGTCAACTCCCCCTGCTCATTGAGCTTAGCGGGCATGTCGTCGAGCATCTCCTTCAGCAGCTCCACCAAGCCGTGGATGAACTCCTTCTGCTTATTGAGGTGCTTATTGAGCTGATCGAGCATGCCGTCGAGCGATAACGACTCCAGCGCCGCCAGCTCGGCATGTTAACCTCCGCATCTAGGGCGCTCCTGGGAGCCATCGCTTGCCCGTGAGAGATCTTTTGAGGTCTCCGCATGGCGGCGAGCCCTCTCTTTTTTCTTCCGCAGCCTTGGTTGCCCCTCCCTTGTTACGAGTAGTTCTCGACCTAGAGCTCTGCACACCAGCCATGGCAAGGACGGACGAAGAAGGAGGACTTATGAGGAGGAAGGTAGAGTAATTTTCGGTTAGGTAGTTCCCGTTTTTATAACCTAAGTACTAGCACTAGTACTAAAACCTGCATAGTGGGAACACATTCAGGTTTGGTACGTACTGGTAGGTGTGAGCAGGATTGCACTTAATTGTAGCACTAGTAATTTCGAATGTGATGGGAACAAGGTAAATATTAATTGATGGTTTTTGGTTTCGAGGCCCGAAACGGCCCCCGATGAGTTTAGTGGAACATAAATTTCAAGTAGACCACACTGCTCAGATGCGTAAATATTATGTTACTTTCAAAAATTGGCACAAAATACGAAGGAGACCAATGGAAGTACTACTAGCAACCCATGATTTAACTACTCGCATGCGCGCAGTGGAGTAGTAATGTCTTTCTTCCGCCCTCACGTCCACTCAATTTGCATGCGCTGTATTAATTAACCATCAATGAAGTGAAGGACTTTACACGCGTCAAATTATCACATGGGGTGGATCTTGGTACAAAATTGCGTCCGCCCATGTACCCACGTGTGCGTGGGAGGGAATGAGTGCGTGCGTGGCGTGCGTGCACATCTTCGCTTCGTTCATGTACCGCCAGTGCGGCTCATGGAGGACGAGCACATTCTTCTGGAACCAGCAGCACGTCACTGTGATCAATCCACACAAGGATGTCGCGACAACGCCTCCACATGTGCCACGTGGCTTCATGAACTGTAAGAGAGACACTGTGTAGCGTGCCATTGTGTTTTGCACATACTCAAAGTACTAGTAAGGTACACGTGCATTGCACGCGTCAGATTTTGCAACCAAATTATGAATAAATACCACACTGTAGCATGTAAGCTCTAAGTCATATATGCCTGATGTAGACCTTCGTTTAATTCTTATAGTTCATCTCATTCAAAATCAATTAGTTTTTATAAAAAACCTAGGGCCTCTTTGATTCGTAGGATTTCCAAAACGCGGGAATAGGAAGAACATGGGATTAGAGTGGAATGTCGTCTTGAATCCTACAGGATGGTACGAGTGTTTGATTGTGCATAGAAAAAACGCAGAATTCTTTCAAAGAGGTTTGAGTGGATGGGATGTTTCCTATGAAATCTAGTGCAAATGAATCATATGGAAAAATTCCTATGGTTTACAATCCTACGAATCAAACAACCAAGATAGGAAAAATTCCTAAGGATTAGAATCCTCCAAAATTCCTTCAAGAATCCTTTGAATCAAAGAAGCCCTTAATCTATTTTATGATTCATGGAATTGTGTGTTGTAAAGCATAAAGTAAAAACAAATAATGGCAATTCAAATAGAAAAAAAGTTTGGGCAGTTATGATACGGAAGATTCTAGAACAAAGGAGAACCACTGTTGTTTTGAGATTTGTGCATTATGCTTAAGTTCAACCATGGAGTCTGCTAGATTGTACATGTGGCAAAATCTGGTGGGGGGCTAGAAGATGGTGCGAGGGGCCGAGTGGAGGGAGACTGTGAAGGAGTGCACAACTGCGAGATCGATATTTAGAGAGGGGGGGCGAGAACGTGCGCTGTTGCGCGCAGTGGCGGAGCCATGAAAAATGTCTCGTGAGCTAGGGGCAAGCATTGCTAATCCTTTATGAGGAGGGCCAATTCATCAACTTAAACCATTTTTACCAGCAATTGTCTAATGATCACATTCATATTAGCCTCGATATATAGTGATGTTAGGGGGGGCAGGGCCCCTGCTGCCCCCTGTCTTCGCCATTGTGCGCGCGTCTGAGAGATGAAGCGGAAGGCATGGATGATGAGAGGGGGGCGTTGGATATATAATTAATGTGGGTGTATTAGCTATATATGTAATCCTATATAGAGAGGTATAGATTGATCAATGTGGACGTGGGAAAGAGGGTGAGACCTCACTAGATATATAGATTGATCGGTTTATGTGGAAAACTATGAAAGACCTAGCTATATACACACACACATAGAACATCGATCGTTGCGCACGCACGTGAGAGATAAAGAATGCCCAATATGATGGAGAGGGGGATGTGTGTGTGTGTGTGCCTTCATGGGAGACCGACCTGAAGAAAAAGGTTGCATGTGTGCGATGGATAATGCCGACTGGTAGTGTGTGTGCATGCATGCACGAGAGAAAGTTAGTGGTACAATTATAAAGAGAAGACCAATGTGTGGGTGTAAAAGACTAGGTGAGGTCATAATCAATGTAAAGTTGAATTCAAATATTTAAATAAGAGATCATGATGTTTGAAACCCATGCATGCATGAATATAACGGAGATCGGCGCGATGTGGTTTGGAAATGATCATGTTGTAATGTATACACATTGAACAAGGTCAGACTGTTTTGAATTTGAGATACCGATGGCAGACATCGTTTGGCCACATTGCATCCGTGCATGGACACACTATTCTAATTGGAGATGATGGGTGGCTTTCGCATCACATATCTATCTATACCCCTATATATATTATATTTTTTATTTTTGATATAGTGTGCGGATAACTTTAACTTTGAAAGATGGTCGTTGGATGAGGCCAATCCGATGGTGCAGAGCTGGCAAATTTGAGCACTACTGGCCGTTGGATATCATCTAGATTCCACCAGATTTTGCCACATGTACAATCTAGAAGACTCTATGGTTGAACTTAAGCACAATGCACAAACCTCAAAACACAAGCACTTCTTCTTTGTTCTAGAATCTTCCGTATCAGAATTGCCCAAATGTTTTTCTACATGATTTGTTTTTACTTTATGCCTTACAACGCACAATTCCATGAATCATAAAATAGATTAGCTTTCTTATAAAAACTAGATGATTTTGAATGAAATGAACTATAAGAATTAAACGAACATCTACATCATGCATATATGACTCAAAGCTTACATGCTATAATGTGGTATTTATTCATAATTTGGTTGCCAAATCTCATGCGTGCAATGCACATGTACCTTACTAGTCTAAATGGTGTCTGTGTGTGTGTTGTGTGTGTTAAACACATTGTACGTAGTATATCATACTAGTCTAAATTGTCTTTTTTTCTTTTGGGTACACGTTAAGCTTGTTCTCCCGAAATTTCAAGCCGCGCCTTGTTATGCCGAAATTTCAAGCTAGCGTCTCTGTCTATCGTGCTGCGAAACTCCCGCCTCTTTAACCCGCGCCTTGTTAGCCCGAAATATTTAAGACATATCTTTGTCTCGTTGTGCTCCGACAACTCCCTCCATCTCAACCCGCGCCTTGCTATTCCAAAATTACAACGCGCGCGAAAACTCCCACCTCCTGTGAAATCCTTGTTGGGTAACGTAGCAATAATTCAAAATTTTCCTACGTGTCACCAAGATCAATCTAGGAGATGCTAGCAACGAGAGAGAGGGAGTGCATCTTCATACCCTTGAAGATCGCTAAGCGGAAGCGTTACAAGAACACGGTTGATGGAGTCGTACTCACGGCGATTCAAATCACGGAAGATCCGATCTAGCGCCGAACGGACGGCGCCTCCGCGTTCAACACACGTACAGCCCGGGGACGTCTCCTCCTTCTTGATCCAGCAAGGGGAGAGGAGAATTTGAGGGAGAACTCCAGCAGCACGACGGCATGGTGACAATGGAGCTCGTGGTTCTCCGGCAGAGCTTTGCTAAGCACTACGGAGGAGGAGGAGGAGGAGTTGGAGGAGGAGAGGGCTACGCCAGGGAAGAGGTGCGGCTGCCCTCCCACCCCTCCACTATATATAGGGGCAAGGGGAGAGGGGGAGGCGCCCTAGGGTTTCCCCTACGGGGCGGCGGCCAAGCAGATTGGATCTCCCTAGGGAGACTTGCCCCCCAAGCCAAGCAGGTGGAGGCTTGCCTCCCAAGCCAGGTGGAGGCGCCCCACCTCCCCAAGTTACGTGGGAAAGGGTGTGGGGGGCGCACCACCCCTTAGTGGGCTGGTTTGCCCCTTCCCCTTTGGCCCATGAGGCCCTCCAACACTTGTCGGGGCTCTCGAAACACCTTTCGGTCATGCTGGCCATAGCCTGGTACCCCCGGAACAATTCCGGACTCCAATACCCTTCGTCCAATATACTGATCTTCACCTCCGGACCATTCCGGAGCTCATCGTCATGTCCGGGATCTCATCCGGGACTCCGAATAACCTTCGGTAACCACATACTATTTCCCATAACAACTCTAGCGTCACCGAACCTTAAGTGTGTAGACCCTATGGGTTCGGGAACCATGCAGACATGACCAAGACACCTCTCCGGCCAATAACCAATAGCGGGATCTGGATACCCATATTGGCTCCCACATGTTCCACGATGATCTCATCGGATGAACCACGATGTCAGGGATTCAATCAATCCCGTATTCAATTCCCTTTGTCTATCGGTATGTTACTTGCCCGAGATTCGATCGTCGGTATCCCAATACCTCGTTCAATCTCGTTACTGGCAAGTCACTTTACTCGTTCCGTAATGCATGATCCTGTGACTAACTACTTAGTCACATTGAGCTCATTATGATGATGCATTACCGAGTGGGCCCAGAGATACCTCTCCGTCATACGGAGTGACAAATCCCAGTCTCGATTCGTGCCAACCCAACCGACATTTTCGGAGATACCTGTAGTGTACCTTTATAGCCACCCAGTTACGTTGTGATGTTTGGTACACCCAAAGCATTCCTACGGTATCCGGGAGTTGCACAATCTCATGGTCTAAGGAAATGATACTTGACATTAGAAAAGCTCTTAGCAAACGAACTACACGATCTTGTGCTATGCTTAGGATTGGGTCTTGTCCATCACATCATTCTCCTAATGATGTGATCCCGTTATCAATGACATCCAATGTCCATGGTCAGGAAACCATAACCATCTATTGATCAACGAGCTAGTCAGCTAGAGGCTTACTAGGGACATGTTGTGGTCTATGTATTCACACATGTATTACAGTTTCCAGTTAATACAATTATAGCATGAACAATAGACAATTATCATGAACAAGGACATACAATAATAACCATTTTATTATTGCCTCTAGGGCATATTTCCAACAGTCTCCCACTTGCACTAGAGTCAATAATCTAGATCACATCACTATGTGATTGTAAGAATCCAACACCCATGGGGTTTGTTCATATCTCGCTTGTGAGAGAGGTTATTAGTCAACGGGTCTGAACCTTTCAGATCTGTGTGTGCTTTACAAATCTCTATGTCATCTTGTAGATGCAGCTACCACGCGCTACTTGGAGCTATTCCAAATAACTGCTCTACTATACGAATCCAGTTTACTACTCAGAGTCATCCGGATTAGTGTCAAAGTTTGCATCGACGTAACCCCTTACGATGAACTCTTTTACCACCTCCATAATCGAGAAATTTCCTTAGTCCACTAGTTACTAAGGATAAGTTCGACCACTGTCATGTGATCCATTCCTGGATCACTCTTGTACCCCTTGACTAACTTATGGCAAGGCACACTTCAGGTGCGGTACACAGCATAGCATACTGTAGAGCCTACGTCTAAAGCATAGGGGACGACCTTCGTCCTTTCTCTCTCTTCTGCCGTGGTCAGGTCTTGAGTCTTACTCAATACTCACACCTTGTAACACAGCCAAGAACTCCTTCTTTGCTGATCTATTTTGAACTCCTTCAAAATCTTGTCACGGTATGTATTCATTTGAAAGTACTATTAAGCGTTTTTGATCTATCCTTATAGATCTTGATGATCAATGTTCAAGTAGCTTAATCCAGGTTTTCCATTGAAAAACACTTTTCAAATAACCCTGTATGCTTTCCAGAAATTCTACATCATTTCTGATCAACAATATGTTAACAACATATACTCATCAAAAATTCTATAGTGCTCCCACTCACTTCTTTGGAAATACAAGTTTCTCATAAACTTTGTAAAAACCCAAAATCTTTGATCATCTCATCAAAGCGTACATTCCAACTCCGAGATGCTTACTCCAGTCCTTAGAAGGATTGCTGGAGCTTTGCATACTTGTTAGCATCTTTCAGGATTGACAAAACCTTCTGGTTGTATCACATACAACCTTTCCTCAAGAAAATTGTCGAGGAAACAACGTTTTGACATCCCATCTGCAAGATTTCATAAATAATGTAGTAACTGCTAATATAATTCCAACAGACTCTTAGCATCGCTACGAGTGAGAAAGTCTCATCATAGTCAACTCCTTGAACTTGTCGGAAAACAACTTAACGACAAGTCGAGCTTTCTTAATGGTGACACTTACCATCATTGTCCGTCTTCCTTTTAAAATCCATCTGCACCCAATAGCCTTACGACCATCAAGTAGTTCTTCCAAAGTCTATACTTTGTTTTTATACATGGATCCTCTCTCGGATTTTATGGCCTCGAGCCATTCGTCGGAATCCGGGCCCACCATCACTTCTCCATAGCTCGTAGGTTCATTGTTGTCTAGCAACATGACTTCCAAGCCAGGATTACATACCACTCTGAAGTAGAACGCATCCTTGTCGACCTACGAGGTTTGGTAGTGACTTGATCCAAAGTTTCATCATCACTATCACAAGCTTCCACTTCAATTGGTGCAGGTGCCACAGGAACAACTTCCTGTGCCCTGCTGCACACTAGTTGAAGTGACAGTTCAATAACCTCATCAAGTCTCCACCATCCTCCCACTCAATTCTTTCGAGAGAAACTTTTCCTCGAGAAAGGACCCGTTTCTATAAACAATCACTTTTGCTTCCAGATCTGAAATAGGAGGTATACCCAACTATTTTGGGTATTCTATGAAGATGCATTTATCCGTTTTGGGTTCGAGCTTATCAGCCTGAAACTTTTTCACATAAGCGTCGCAGCCCCAAACTTTTAAGAAACGACAGCTTAGGTTTCTCTAAACCATAGTTTATACGGTGTCGTCACAACGGAATTGCGTGGTGCCCTATTTAAAGTGAATGCGGATGTCTCTAATGCCTAGCCCATAAACGATAGCGGTAATTCGATAAGAGACATCATGGTATGCACCATATCCAATAGGGTGCATTTATGATGTTCGGACACACCATCACACTATGGTGTTCCAGGCGGTATTAGTTGTGAAACAATTTCCACAATGTCTTAATTGTGTACCAAACCCGTAACTTAGATATTCATCTCTATGATCATATCATAGACATTTTATCCTCTTGTCACGATGATCTTCAACTTCACTTTGAAATTACTTAAACCTTTCAATAATTCAGACTTGTGTTTCATCAAGTAAATATACTTAGAATCTACTCAAATCATCTGTGAAGTAAGAGCATAATGATATTCACTGCGTGCCTCAGCACTCATTGGATTGCACACATCAAATGTATTACTTCCAACAAGTTGCTCTTTTGTTCCATCTTACTGAAAACGAGGCCTTTCAGTCATCTTGCCCATGCGGTATGATTTGCATGTCTCAAGTGATTCAAAATCAAGTGAGTCCAAATGATCCATCTGCATGGAGTTTCTTCATGCATATATACCAATAGACATGGTTCGCATGTCTCAATCTTTTCAAAAATGAATGAGTCCAAATATCCATCAACATGGAGCTTCTTCATGCGTTTTATACCAATATGACTCAAATGGCAGTGGCACAAGTATGTGGTACTATCATTACTATCTTATATCTTTTTGGCATGAACATGTGTATCACTACGATCGAGATTCAATAAACCATTCATTTTAGGTGCAAGACCATTGAAGGTATTACTCAAATAAACAGAGTAACCATTATTCTCCTTAAATGAATAACCGTATTGCGATAAACATAATCCAATCATGTCTATGCTCAACGCAAACACCAAATAACAATTATTTAGGTTTAATACCAATCCCGATGGTAGAGGGAGCGTACGATGTTTGATTACATCAACCTTGGAAACACTTCCAACACATATCGTCATCTCACCTTTAGCTAGTCTCCGTTTATTCCGTAGCCTTTTATTTCGAGTTACCAACACTTAGCAACCGAACCGGTATCTAATACCCTGGTGCTACTAGGAGTACTAGTAAAGTACACATTCATATAATGTATATCCAATATACTTTTGTCAACCTTGCCTGCCTTCTCATCTATCAAGTATCTAGGGTAGTTCTGCTTCAGTGACTGTTCCCCTCATTACAGAAGCACTTAGTCTCGGGTTTGGGTTCAACCTTGGGTTTCTTCACTAGAGCAGCAACTGATTTGTCGTTTCATGATGTATCCCTTCTTTCCCTTGCCCTTCTTGAAACTAGTGGTTTTACTAACCATCAACAATTGATGCTCCTACTTGATTTCTACTTTCGCGGTGTCAAACATCAGGAGTTGCTCAAGGATCATCATGTCTATCCCTGATGTGTTATAGTTCATCACGAAGCTCTAATAGCTTGGTGGCAGTGACTATGGAGAACCATCACTATCTCATCTGGAAGATTAACTCCCACTCGATTCAAGCGATTGTATTACTCAGACAATCAGAGCACATGCTCAACGATTGAGCTTTTCTCCCTTAGTTTGCAGGCTTATGAAACTTGTCAGAGGTCTCATACCTCTTGACATGGGCACCAGTCTGAAATCCCAATTTCAGTCTTTAGAACATCTCATATGTTCTGCGATGTTTCAAAAACGTATTTGGCGCCTCAATTCTAAACCGTTAGCATTACGCACTGAACTATCACGTAGTCATCAAAACATGTATGTCAGATGTTCGCAACATCCACAGACGACGCTCGAGGTTCACACACCGAGCGGTGCATTAAGGACATAAGCCTTTTGTGCAGCAATGAGGACAATCCTCGGTATACGGACCCAGTCCGCATAATTGCTACTGTCAACTTTCAACTAAATTTTCTCTAGGAGCATATCTTAAACAGTAGAACCAAAACGTAAGCTATGACATAATTTGCAAAGACCTTTTGACTATGTTCATGATAATTAAGTTCATCTGATTATTTAATGAACTCCCACTTAGATAGACATCCCTCTAGTCATCTAAGTGATACATGATCCGAATCAACTAGACCGTGTCCGATCATCACGTGAGACGGACTAGTCATCAACGGTGAACATCTCCATGTTGATCGTATTTACTATACGACTCATGTTCGACCTTTCAGTCTCTTGTGTTCTGAGGCCATGTCTGTACATGCTAGGCTCGTCAAGTCAACCTAAGTGTTTCGCATGTGTAAATCTGGCTTACACCCGTTGTATGCGAACGTTAGAATCTATCACACCCGATCATCACGTGGTGCTTCGAAACAACGAACCTTCGCAACGGTGCACAGTTAGGGGGAACACATCTCTTGAAATTTAGTGAGGGATCATCTTATTTATGCTACCATCGTTCTAAGCAAATAAGATGTAAACATGACAAACATCACATGCAAATCATAAAGTGACATGATATGGCCAATATCATATTGCGCCTTTTGATCTCCATCTTCGAGGCGCGGCATGATCACCTTCATCACCAGCATGACACCATGATCTCAATCATCGTGTCTTCATGAAGTTGTCTCGCCAACTATTACTTCTACTACTATGGCTAACGGTTAGCAATAAAGTAAAGTAATTACATGGCGTTTTTCATTGACACGCAGGTCATACAATAAATTAAGACAACTCCTATGGCTCCTGCCGGTTGTCATACTCATCGACATGCAAGTCGTGATTCCTATTACAAGAACATGATCATTCTCATACATCACATATATATAATTCATCACATCCTTTTGTCCATATCACATCACATAGCATACCCTGCAAAAACAAGTTAGACGTCCTCTAATTGTTGTTGCATGTTTTACGTGGCTGCTATGGGTTTCTAGCAAGAACGTTTCTTACCTACGCAAAAGCCACAACGGTGATATGCCAATTTCTATTTTCCATTCATAAGGACCCTCTTCATCGAATCCGATCCGACTAAAGTGGGAGAGACAGACACCAGCTAGCCACCTTATGCATCAAGTGCATGTCAGTCGGTGGAACCTGTCTCACGTAAGAGTACGTGTAAGGTCGGTCCGGGCCGCTTCATCCCACAATGCCGCCGAATCAAGATAAGACTAGTAACGGCAAGCAAATTGAACAAATCATCGCCCACAACTACTTTGTGTTCTACTCATGCATAGAATCTACGCATAGACCTAGCTCATGATGCCACTGTTGGGTAACGTAGCAATAATTCAAAATTTTCCTACATGTCACCAAGATCAATCTAGGAGATGCTAGCAACGAGAGAGAGGGAGTGCATCTTCATACCCTTGAAGATCGCTAAGCGGAAGCGTTACAAGAACGCGGTTGATGGAGTCGTACTCACGGCGATTCAAATCGCGGAAGATCCGATCTAGCGCCGAACGGACGGCGCCTCCGCGTTCAACACACGTACATCCCGGGGACGTCTCCTCCTTCTTGATCCAGCAAGGGGAGAGGAGAAGTTGAGGGATAACTCCAGCAGCACGACGGCATGGTGGCAATGGAGCTCGTGGTTCTCCGGCAGCTTTGCTAAGCACTACGGAGGAGGAGGAGGAGGAGGAGTTGGAGGAGGAGAGGGCTGCGCCAGGGAAGAGGTGCGGCTGCCCTCCCACCCCTCCACTATATATAGGGGCAAGGGGAGAGGGGGAGGCGCCCTAGGGTTTCCCCTAGGGGGCGGCGGCCAAGCAGATTGGATCTCCCTAGGGAGACTTGCCCCCCAAGCCAAGCAGGTGGAGGCTTTCCTCCCAAACGAGGTGGAGGCGCCCCACCTCCCCAAGTTACGTGGGAAAGGGTGTGGGGGGCGCACCACCCCTTAGTGGGCTGGTTTGCCCCTTCCCCTTTGGCCCATGAGGCCCTCCAACACTTGCCAGGGCTCCCGAAACACCTTTCGGTCATGCTGGCCATAGCCTGGTACCCCCGGAACAATTCTGGACTCCAATACCCTTCGTCCAATATACCGATCTTCACCTCCGGACCATTCCGGAGCTCTCGTCATGTCCGGGATCTCATCCGGGACTCCGAACAACCTTCGGTAGCCACATACTATTTCCCATAACAACTCTAGCGTCACCGAACCTTAAGTGTGTAGACCCTACGGGTTCGGGAACCATGCAGACATGATCGAGACACCTCTCCGGCCAATAACCAATAGCGGGATCTGGATACCCATATTGGCTCCCACATGTTCCACGATGATCTCATCGGATGAACCACGATGTCGGGGATTCAATCAATCCCGTATTCAATTCCCTTTGTCTATCGGTATGTTACTTGCCTGAGATTCGATCGTCAGTATCCCAATACCTCGTTCAATCTCGTTACCGGCAAGTCACTTTACTCGTTCCGTAATGCATGATCCCGTGACTAACTACTTAGTCACATTGAGCTCATTATGATGATGCATTACCAAGTGGGCCCAGAGATACCTCTCCGTCATACGGAGTGACAAATCCCAGTCTCGATTCGTGCCAACCCAACCGACACTTTCGGAGATACCTGTAGTGTACCTTTATAGCCACCCAGTTACGTTGTGACGTTTGGTACACCCAAAGCATTCCTACGGTATCCGGGAGTTGCACAATCTCATGGTCTAAGGAAATGATACTTGACATTAGAAAAGCTCTTAGCAAACGAACTACACGATCTTGTGCTATGCTTAGGATTGGGTCTTGTACATCACATCATTCTCCTAATGATGTGATCCCGTTATCAATGACATCCAATGTCCATGGTTAGGAAACCATAACCATCTATTGATCAACGAGCTAGTCAACTAGAGGCTTACTAGGGACATGTTGTGGTCTATGTATTCACACATGTATTACGGTTTCCAGTTAATACAATTATAGAATGAACAATAGACAATTATCATGAACAAGGAAATACAATAATAACCATTTTATTATTGCCTCTAGGGCATATTTCCAACAATCCTGACACGCGAAATGCCCGTGATACCCCTGAACTGAAAGAACCGCCTCAAATTGGTGGGGGTACTTTCATAACTTACCCCACATTTCGGACAAGCGCGTCCCTAAGCCATGGTTCCCCACTCCCATCCCTTCCGCCCACCCATTCGTACACCGAGGCCGGGAAAACCCGCGAAGCCCCACATCGTCCTCCGTCCGCCACCCAGCCGGAGCCTCTTCCCCGACGACATCATCCACAGCAACACCTCGACGTCCCTCATCCACCGTACCGGATGAGGATCCGTCGTCGATCTGGTCGTCCCGCCGGTTCAGCCACCCCGTCCTCCACCTCCAAGGAGCTGCCCCGACGTTCCCCTCGTCTTTCACGCCACCTCCATTCCCACACCGCCGTCTTCACCTGCACCACCGGAAGAGCATCAGCATCACCATTTCCTCGGATGAAGTTGCGGCCTAATCGGCGCCACCAAAGAGGTTGTACACTAATCGCCACATTTTCTTCTTGATTCGATCTCACGGTGCTGCCGGCGCTCGGTCCCGAGCCGACATGGCGTGGATCCATCCACCGCGGCGTCGCCGGCCACTTCCTCCACGGCGTCACTCCCTCGACGGCGACGTCCACATCAGTAGGAGCTACTGCTGCTTTAGCTCTCGCTCGCGCTGCTGCTTTGCTCTTGCTCTCGGTCCCCTGCCTGGTCTGCTCTTGCTCTTGCTCTTGCTCGCGCTGCTGCTCTCGCTCTTGCTCTTGCTTGTGATGCTGCTCCAATTTAGCTACACTTCAGTCGACTGAATCGACTTTTGGGTCAGTCGATTTTCAGGGGGGGCTCGCCGGAGTTAAGGAAGAACCAGCCGCAGCGGGGAGGGGGGCTCGCCGGAGAAGTACCCCACTATCTATCTTAGGGTTCAGGGTGGGGCGGTGGTCACCGGCGGTGGTGGGGTGGTGGCGTGGTGTAACACCCACGATGCGGCTATATCTCCCACGTGTCGAGGCACGACTTAGAGGCATAACCGCATTATGGTTTTGTCGCAAGAAGGGTCATCTTCACACAATCCCATGTAATGAACAAGAATGGGATAAAGAGTTGGCTTACAATCGCCACTTCACACAATACATAAATAAATCATACATCAATCAGAGTACACACATAGACCGACTACGGTCAAACCCAAAAGAAAAGAAGATAACCCAACTGCTAGATCCCCGATCGTCCCAACTGGGCTCCACTACTGATCAACATGAAAAGAAACATAGTAACGACCAAGGTCCTCGTCGAACTCCCACTTAAGTTCGGTAGCATCACATGCACTGGTATCCTCGGCACCTGCAACTGTTTGGAAGTATCTGTGAGTCACGAGGACTCAGCAATCTCACACTCGCGAGATCAAGACTATTTAAGCTTATAGGAAAGGATGGGGTAATGAGGTGGAGCTGCAGCAAGCACTAAGCATATATGGTGGCTAACATACGCAAATAAGAGCGAGAAGAGAAGCAACGGAACGGTCGTGAAGCTAGCAATGATCAAGAAGTGATCCTGAACTCCTACTTACCTCAAACATAACCCAAAACCGTGTTCACTTCCCGGACTCCGCCGAAAAGAGACCATCACGGCTACACACACGGTTGATGTATTTTAATTAAGTCAAGTGTCAAGTTCTCTACAACCGGACATTAACAAATTCCCATATGCCACATAACCGCGGGCACGGCTTTCGAAAGATAATACCCTGTAGGGGTATCCCAACTTAGCCCATTATAAGCTCTCACGGTCAACGAAGGATAAACCTTCTCCCGGGAAGACCCGATCAGTCTCGGAATCCCGGTTTACAAGACATTTCGACAATGGTAAAACAAGACCAGCAAAGCCGCCCGATGTGCCGACAAATCCCGATAGGAGCTGCACATATCTCGTTCTCAGGGCACACCAGATAAGTCAAGCTACGAGTAAAACCAGACCTCGAGTTTCCCCGAGGTGGCCCCGCAGGCTGCTCGGTTCGGACCAACACTCGAAGGAGCACTGGCCCGGGGGGGTCTAAAATAAAGATGACCCTTGAGTCTGCAGAACCCAAGGGAAAAGGGGATAGGTGGTAGCAAATGGTAAACCAAGGTTGGGCCTTGCTGGAGGAGTTTTATTCAAAGCGAACTGTCAAGGGGGTCCCATAAATCACCCATAACACCGGTATGACGGAAACTAGGGCGGCAAGAGTGGAACAAAACACCAGGCATAAGGCCGAGCCTTCCACCCTTTACCAAGTATATAGATGCATTAATTAAATAAGAGATATTGTGATATCCCAACAATATCCATGTCCCAACATGGAACAAACTTCAACTTCACCTACAACTAGCAACGCTATAAGAGGGGGCTGAGCAAAGCGGTAACATAGCCAAGCAACGGTTTGCTAGGAAGGGTGAAAAGGTTAGGGGCTGACATGGCAATAAGGGAGGCATGATATAACAATTGGTACGTAGCGCAACATAGCGATAGAGCGAACAACTAGCAAGCAAAGATAGAAGTGATTTAGAGGGTATGATCATCTTGCCTGAGATCCCGCAAGGAAGAAGAACGAGTCCATGAAGAAGACAAACAGACATAGTCGAACGAATCCTCACAACTCCGAAACGAACCCGAAGCTAACGAGAGAAGCAACCCGGAAAGAAACAAACAACATAGTAAACAACCACCACATACACATGGCATGATGCACAAACAAGTATGATGCATGTCCAGTTTAAATATGCATGGCATGGCAAAGTGCAACAAACAATACTACAAATTAAATGGAGCTCAATATGCAATGAGTTGCATATTGAAGAAACACCACATCAATTGTTTAGTTCTCTCGGTTATGTACCCAACAATATTAAATGTTGATTAACATGGCAAGAGGTGAAGCATAAGTAAACTAACTATCTAGGCAATTTAAATGAGGCCGGAACAACAAACAATAATTCTGGAAAATCCTCATGTCATTTCGCAATTTTAATGCAAACATCAATTGTAAACATTTAAATGTTGTTATCATGATGCGAATGACATATGCAAGTTTTTAAGCAATTTTATGAAAACATGGACATGAGCATGTTATGAAGCATTTGACACCGTGGTGGAAAGAAAAGGGTGCCACGGCAGTGAATCCGAAAATGATGCCACGGCAACATATCGGTTCCGGTAGCTCATGGAGATACCGGCGCAAAAGGAAGCGTGGCGTGAGCGTGTCATGCAAGATGGTGGGGGTGCTCCCGACTACCGGGTTCCCACGGGTTAGTGGTATGGAAACGAAGAATGTGCAAAGACCTCTCTCGGACACGGTGCAAACACGAGCATCTCATACAACACATGCATTCGGTCCACGGACATCGTCTCGGGGTTATACCTTCGAAGCGTGCATTCGGGGCGGAACGCATTCGAAGTGGAAGTAGTTGTTCACGTGACGGTGGTGGAAGTAGTGGCACACGTTTTTGTAGTCGTACACATTCCATAGATGTTCGGGTTCACGGCGAGGAACTTGACGTCCACGGAGTCTTCAAGGGATGACGGTAGTGGTACACACGTTGTCGGGGTACTTGTCGGTCCGGTCTTGGCGACGGTAGTTGTACACAAGTCGTAGAGGAACTTGATGCATCCACGCGTAGGGGTACTTGGCGATCGACGGACGTCGTGGTACTTGTCGGTCCGGGTCTTGCAAATCCAAACTGCTCATGTTTAGGGACGTCTCGGTCATTCAACAAAGAGGCCGTGTAAACGAACCGAAGTGGCAGTAGCCGAGTTACACGGCCACGGCAGTCTTGAGACTTGGAGTTTCGTGTAGTCGAACTTGAGGATGTTTCGGTGCGGCACTTGGCGAAGCAGCACCAAACGGTCTTCTAGGGACTTGGCGTGGCTCAACGGGAGCTAGGCAGGGATGCTCTGGTTCCAGCGAGCGAAGCAGAGGGCGGGGTCGACGGAGGTGATGCAGGGGGCGCGGTTCAGGCGAAGCGGAGGCAGCGGCGGTGAGGCTTGGGGCTGGCGACGAGGATCCGGGCGAGGACGACGTCCTCCAGCGAGGCTTGCTCGCCGGCAACGGCTTGAGGCGGAGGTCGTCGGCGCAGGCGCAGGAGGACGATGCGGGCGAGCAGAGACGCGTCCTCCACCCCGCTCGAACGAAGCAGAGGCGGGGCAGGGGCTTGCAGCGGCGCGAAATCCGCCGAAGATGAAGACGACGGCCACGGAACGGCGACTGGGTCGGCGGGAACCAGCCGGATCCGAGGCCAGGGAGGTCGATGGCGCGGGCACGGTGGCGGCGCGGGAACGACGGCTCCAGCATGGGGCGGGCGGAGCAGCTCCGGCGGTGGCGGGGTATAAGGCGAGGAGAGGTGGCCGCGGCAGGGTCAGGAGAGGCCGGTGCAGCACGGCTGCAAGACGGCGGCGGCTGCAGGGCGCCGGCAGTGGGAGTGGGTGGCGACGCCATGGGAGCGAGGAGGAGGTCAGGTGCGTGCAGGAGGTGCGGGCGTCGGGGCCATGGGGATCGGCACGAGGAAGAGAGCGAGAGGAGGGAGAGATGGGGATCGGGCGCGAGGAGAGGGAGAGGAGGTCGAGCACTGGCGGCGGTGCGGGAGGAGATGCGGATGGATAGAGACTAGGGTTAGGATGGGTTTTAGTGGGCTGCGGCTACAGGAGGCCCAAGTGGCTGGCTGGGGGTCTCTCTCTTCTCTCTCCCTTATTTCTTTGGCAGAAAAGAATTAGAGAAAAGGGAAAGAAAGAGAGGGTTAGAGAAAGAATTTGCGCATGCGGACAATTTTCCCGGACTCATAAAAATGAGCTTAATCAAAGAAAATAAGAATGAGCATGGATGCGAGGTTTAGATTCAAACACATTTGAATTTAATTCAAATGGGTGAATATGGAGTGGGGTTTTGGAAGGTCCAAAATGTTGAGAATTTAGGAAGAGCCTCGATAAATGAGAAAGAATTATGGAGAAAGTTTGGAGAACAAACATGAAGCAAAAGGCATGAGAATTAAATTGCAAGTGGGTTAAGGTTAATCCCAAACTCATGGAATATTTATTTTAGCTCCCTAAAATATTGGGAGGATAGGTTATAAAGAGAAATCACCATGTGAATTCCCTCAATTTAAATGGATCGAAGATCCATACAATTTATTTAGATGAGTTTTTAAAAAATTAAATGACATGATGGCATGATGACATGATGCAATGCAGAAATAAAAGAGCAAGCACAAAAGAAACACACGGTGACCACGAAATATAAGGAAATCTTCTGAAGCGTCGGTCTCGGGGCGTTACAACACTCCACCACTACGAGAGGATCTCGTCCCGAGATCTAGGATGGCACCGGAGAGAAACGGAAGAGGAAGAGGTAAAACAAAGTTGCTTCTTGACAAACGAGTGAAACCATTGAACCTTGAGAGGTCGCGAAGCTTGAAGAAATGACACGACGGTGGTGAACAAAATTTAAAACACTCCATTCAGCAAGAGGAACAAGGAACATTACAAGAACCTTGTAGGTTGAAAGACAAACAAAAATGGTTACGATGGACAAAAAGTACATGTAAGCACTGTGGTTGAAACGAGATGTATAAGGAACGATAAAGATCAATTACGACAACACTCCGGTTAAAACAAGATAGAGAAGGAATAATAGTGATATAATTTGGACAGCACTCCGACTGTAAATGGAAGGAATTGAACATGAACTTAACAAGATGAGAGGATACTTAATGAAATCAACAGCACACTGCCTCCGGAACTAATGAAAGAATGGCACAAGGCGTAAGAAAGATTTCAGACAGCCCTCCGGTTGAGGAAGGAGAAAAAACTTGAAAAGATGAGAGAACTCGAATGAAAACACGACACTCCGGCTAAACGGATAAAAAAAGAAAAATTACATGATCTTGACAAAACAAGATGATTAGTCAAAGAGAGCAACATCACAAAGCCTCCGGAAACAATGCATGATAGTTAGATAGTTGGAGTGAATAGAACGAAGAATGAAACCAACATCTCCTACCATAAATGAATTTTTAAAGAGCATCCTTACAAAGTAGGATTGAACAGAGTTGTTAAAACCAACAACGAAAAGAATAAGCTTGTAGTGGGCTTATGGAAAACTTCTCAAAATTATGAGGTGAAATTTTTGCCACTAACGAAAACAATTGCTTGTTTGAGATCAACGAAGAGATGAAATCTTCTCTCGCCGAGAGGATAGGAGAAAACTTGGATCATTGTTAGACACCACAATTAGCAACATTCCTTAGGGACGGCTGTAGGTGAAATATAACCCAAGATAATTCCAACAAAGAGATTGATTGGTCGAAAAGATCTCTTGAACGAAGAGAAAATGATGGATTTAATTATCTCATTCCTGACAACTTGTGAATCATGAAACCTGAAGGAAATTATCAAGAAGGACATAACACCACCTCAAAAGATCAGGAAGAAAGAATTGCACTTCGGAATGCGAGATGAAGAATGCTTGAACTCCTCAAGTCAAAGATGTGTTGAGCACCATGTTTATTTTAGAGTATAGCTTGACGGATCTTAACTTCGAGAGAAATCTTGAAGAACAATTGAAGAATAAAAAGAATCTTTGATGAACCACCATGTAGAGCCTCCATGAAGAACTCCGGTAATGAAAGGATGATAAAAGAAGGAGAAGTTGAAAGAACAGGATGAATCCTTGCAATGATTTAGATGGATCTTTGAAATGATATAATTGAAATAACTTGGAGCTCCGGAAAGAAAAATGAACAACTTGGAACCGAGAATTTTGATGACTCCGGAATAAGGAATTGAATTTTACTCGATGAAACAAAATAAGAATTACAATATGCGTATCCTTCACCAATTTAGATTGATGACAAGCAATGGATTTTGCATACTACTTATTCTCGTAGAAAAGATTAAGATAGATATTGCGCAAACTTGTGAAGGTCTTCATCGAACCACCGGTAGGATTGAAACAACGAATAAATTGATATGATAACGAAGGGAGAGAAAATCTTGAATGAACCACCGCGAGAATTGAAAACAATTGAAGAAAAGAGGACGAAACACTGTAAAAATTAAAGAACGCGCGAAAATACTCGAGGGAAAATTAGATACATGAGAATGAATAGATCACGAGCTGACTAGAGGATATTTGAGTGGTGCACCGGTATGATTTGGAGAACGAGAGCTGAAAGCTTGAATGAATAATTCTGAGATGATGGGCTCCGAAGAATCAAACTGAAAAGACTTCTGAAATGCTCCGGGTGGATGAAAAGAATTACGCGATTGGAAACAATTTGAGAGGATGGCAACAAGTAAGAACCATGAATCTTCAAGAGAACGGACCAAGATTCAAGAGAAATTCTTCTTCGTTCTTCAAAATCCGAGAATGACGATGAGAAACCACACCATGAATTGTTGAGGCACTCTGGAATGAAAATTAGAAATGTTGAACCAACGATTAAAAGAATTTGAAAACAACCTTGGAGAAGGCATATGACTGATGAAAATTCATTCTTCCGTCAAACTTTGAAATGAATTTGAGAATAACTCCAGAAAAATTAGAAGAGTCAGGTAAGATCCTGGAAAAAGACCTGTGAGTTAGGGCCCACTCAAAAGAAACACCGTTGAAATGATTACTTGAAAATGAGATTGCACCGTTTGAATTAAATGGCTTGAATGAGGTAACAACCTCGAAATAGTTAGAATTGATGCGGAGTGGAAACACGAATCTTCAGAGATATCTTCAGCACTCCGGAACAATTGAATAGCAAGCGGGGAATGATTAAGAGATGCACCGACATACGAAAACACTTGAAACGAGGAAGGGAATATGATCAACACTGAAAGCTTGAATTTTTACCACTGGAGAAGAAAGAGAACGAATAATGATGAAGTTAAGGATCCGTTAGTATCTTCCTGAGAATCACCGGATAAGAACATTGATTGAAAAGAATGAAGAGACTTTGCATCATTAAAAAGGATACTTGATTAAGAAATCTGAGTCCTTGAAGAAAAAGGGTGGGAGGGCGGGAAAACAAAGGCAACTTGCGGCAGATGAAACAAACAACGTTGAGAAAACTTATTATTGATCTTCCGAATGGGGAGAATGATGGGATCATCTCGAAGAGAAATGCACCGGTTGGAGATAGAATTAAGATGGCAAACTCGATGATCAAGAAGGATTAGTATCCACATAGCAATATGAGAACACCGTTTAAGAAAAATATGGATTCAACATTTGACTTCGAAGCAACTCGAATACCACAAATAAAACAAAACAAAGGATTTGGCTTGCAGAATAAGCCGGAACAAACATATGATAGAGATTTCGTCCGAAGTTTTCGTGGTGGGGCCCACACGAGCTCGGTCGTACAGCACCATCATGTACAAGGCAGTGCACATGACATACGAAGCGTCCCCGAGTCGGCATAGCCAAGGACTCTTTAAGACACTACGAGACCACTGTAAAACCAACCGTGGAAAGGCGGACCACTAGACGTCGAACCCCAATCTCATATCATGCATCTGTCGGAAAGATATCCTAGGAGCTACTTGAATTCCCACTCATAAACTCCCGAAACTTTCTGGTTATGCAATCTGGTGTTGGGGATACAGGGGACACAAAATATATCACCCAAACTAACAATCCCTAGATCCAGCTGTATCCATCCGTCAACACATAACCAAGAAACCTTCGGAAATCATTTACCTCAACCTTCGAAAAGCATCCGTTATTCGAGTTATGGTAATACTCCCGAACTCCCGCCCCAGTACTGGGTGGCGTCGAGGTGATCTCACCAACAACTGCATAAAAGAGATTTTCGATGTCGGCGAAACTCAGGTATACCAGAACTGCAATGATAAAATTGTGACGACAACACCTCGGAGCTCAACTCCCCGGGACACTGCCACAACCCCTAAATGTCAGGAGGCACCAAGAACAATGTTCTCGTCACAAAACCATCGGAACGATTCGAAGATACCCGCGTGATCCTAAAAAAAATTAGTGAAATTTGAGGAGAGAAAAGTCAAAACTTCTACGTCAGGAGGCCTCACCAGAGCGACGAAGGGACTGTGGAGTAAAAAGAATCCTACTCTCCGATATATATAATCCTAAGACTCAAAATATTTTCGTTCTAGACTCAACAACGTCAGCGATTCGATCAAGCAGGGGGCTCCTAAGTCGGGGATGGCTCTGATTACCAACTTGTAACACCCATGATGCGGCTATATCTCCCACGTGTCGAGGCACGACTTAGAGGCATAACCGCATTATGGTTTTGTCGCAAGAAGGGTCATCTTCACACAATCCCATGTAATGAACAAGAATGGGATAAAGAGTTGGCTTACAATCGCCACTTCACACAATACATAAATAAATCATACATCAATCAGAGTACACACATAGACTGACTACGGTCAAAGCCAAAAGAAAAGAAGATAACCCAACTGCTAGATCCCCGATCGTCCCAACTGGGCTCCACTACTGATCAACATGAAAAGAAACATAGTAACGACCAAGGTCCTCGTCGAACTCCCACTTGAGTTCGGTAGCATCACTTGCACTGGTATCCTCGGCACCTGCAACTGTTTGGAAGTATCTGTGAGTCACGAGGACTTAGCAATCTCACACCCGCGAGATCAAGACTATTTAAGCTTATAGGAAAGGATGGGTAATGAGGTGGAGCTGCAGCAAGCACTAAGCATATATGGTGGCTAACATACGCAAATAAGAGCGAGATGAGAAGCAACAGAACGGTCGTGAAGCTAGTAATGATCAAGAAGTGATCCTGAACTCCTACTTACGTGAAACATAACCCAAAACCGTGTTCACTTCCCGGACTCCGCCGAAAAGAGACCATCACGGCTACACACACGGTTGATGTATTTTAATTAAGTCAAGTGTCAAGTTCTCTACAACCGGACATTAACAAATTCCCATATGCCACATAACCGCGGGCACGGCTTTCGAAAGATAATACCCTGTAGGGGTATCCCAACTTAGCCCATTATAAGCTCTCACGGTCAACGAAGGATAAACCTTCTCCCGGGAAGACCCGATCAGTCTCGGAATCCCGGTTTACAAGACATTTCGACAATGGTAAAACAAGACCAGCAAAGCCGCCCGATGTGCCGACAAATCCCGATAGGAGCTGCACATATCTCGTTCTCAGGGCACACCGGATAAGTCAAGCTACGAGTAAAACCAGACCTCGAGTTTCCCTGAGGTGGCCCCGCAGGCTGCTCGGTTCGGACCAACACTCGAAGGAGCACTGGCCCGGGGGGGTCTAAAATAAAGATGACCCTTGAGTCTGCAGAACCCAAGGGAAAAGGGGATAGGTGGTAGCAAATGGCAAAACCAAGGTTGGGCCTTGCTGGAGGAGTTTTATTCAAAGCGAACTGTCAAGGGGGTCTCATAAATCACCCAACCGCGTAAGGAACGCAAAAATCAAGGAACATAACACCGGTATGACGGAAACTAGGGCGGCAAGAGTGGAACAAAACACCAGGCATAAGGCCGATCCTTCCACCCTTTACCAAGTATATAGATGCGTTAATTAAGTAAGAGATATTGTGATATCCCAACAATATCCATGTCCCAACATGGAACAAACTTCAACTTCACCTACAACTAGCAACGCTATAAGAGGGGGCTGAGCAAAGCGGTAACATAGCCAAGCAACGGTTTGCTAGGAAGGGTGAAAAGGTTAGGGGCTGACATGGCAATAAGGGAGGCATGATATAACAATTGGTAGGTAGCGCAACATAGCGATAGAGCGAACAACTAGCAAGCAAAGATAGAAGTGATTTCGAGGGTATGGTCATCTTGCCTGAGATCCCGCAAGGAAGAAGAACGAGTCCATGAAGAAGACAAACGGACGTAGTCGAACGAATCCTCACAACTCCGGAACGAACCCGAAGCTAACGAGAGAAGCAACCCGGAAAGAAACAAACAACATAGTAAACAACCACCACATACACATGGCATGATGCACAAACAAGTATGATGCATGTCCGGTTTAAATATGCATGGCATGGCAAAGTGCAACAAACAATACTACAAATTAAATGGAGCTCAATATGCAACGAGTTGCATATTGAAGAAACACCACATCAATTGTTTAGTTCTCTCGGTTATGTACCCAACAATATTAAATGTTGATTAACATGGCAAGAGGTGAAGCATAAGTAAACTAACTATCTAGGCAATTTAAATGAGGCCGGAACAACAAACAATAATTCCAAAAAATCCTCATGTCATTTCGCAATTTTAATGCAAACATCAATTGTAAACATTTAAATGTTGTTATCATGATGCGAATGACATATGCAAGTTTTTAAGCAATTTTATGAAAACGTGGACATGAGCATGTTATGAAGCATTTGACACCGTGGTGGAAAGAAAAGGGTGCCACGGCGGCGAATCCGAAAATGATGCCACGGCAACATATCGGTTCCGGTAGCTCATGGAGATACTGGTGCAAAAGGAAGCGTGGCGTGAGCGTGTCATGCGAGATGGTGGGGGTGCTCCCGACTACCGGGTTCCCACGGGTTAGTGGTATGGAAATGAGGAACGTGCAAAGACCTCTCTCGGACACGGTGCAAACACGAGCATCTCATACAACACATGCATTCGGTCCACGGACGTCGTCTTGGGGTTATACCTTCGAAGCGTGCATTCGGGGCGGAACGCGTTCGAAGTGGAAGTAGTTGTTCACGTGACGGTGGTGGAAGTAGTGGCACATGTTTTCATAGTCGTACACATTCCATAGATGTTCCGGTTCATGGCGAGGAACTTGACGTCCACGGAGTCTTCAAGGGACGACGGTAGTGGTACACACATTGTTAGGGTACTTGTCGGTCCGGTCTTGGCGACGGTAGTTGTACACAAGTCGTAGAGGAACTTGATGCATCCACGCGTAGGGGTACTTGGCGATCGACGGACGTCGTGGTACTTGTCGGTCCGGGTCTTGCAAATCCAAAGTGCTCATGTGCGGGGACGTCTCGGTCATTCAACGAAGAGGCCGTGTAGACGAACCGAAGTGGCAGTAGCCGAGTTACACGGCCACGACAGTCTTGAGACTTGGAGTTTCGTGTAGTCGAACTTGAGGATGTTTCGGTGCGGCACTTGGCGAAGCAGCACCAAACGGTCTTCTAGGGACTTGGCGCGGCTCAACGGGAGCTAGCCAGGGATGCTCTGGTCCCAGCGAGCGAAGCAGAGGGCGGGGTCAACGGAGGTGATGCAGGGGGCGCGGTTCAGGCGAAGCGGAGGCAGCGGCGGTGAGGCTTGGGGCTGGCGACGAGGATCCGGGCGAGGACGACGTCCTCCAGCGAGGCTTGCTCGCCGGCAACGGCTTGAGGCGGAGGTCGTCGGCGCAGGCGCAGGAGGACGATGCGGGCGAGCAGAGACGCGTCCTCCACCCCGCTCGAACGAAGAAGAGGCGGGGCAGGGGCTTGCAGCGGCGCGAAATCCGCCGAAGATGAAGACGGCGGCCACGGGACGGCGACTGGGTCGGCGGCAACCAGCCGGATCCGAGGCCAGGGAGGTCGATGGCGCGGGCACGGCGGCGCGGGAACGACGGCTCCAGCGCGGGGCAGGCGGAGCAGCTCCGGCGGTGGCGGGGTATAAGGCGAGGAGAGGTGGCCGCGGCAGGGTCAGGAGAGGCCGGCGCAGCACGGCTGCAAGACGGCGGCGGCTGCAGGGCGCCAGCGGTGGGTGTGGGTGGCGACGCCATGGGAGCGAGGAGGAGGTCAGGTGCGTGCAGGAGGTGCGGGCGTCGGGGCCATGGGGATCGGCACGAGGAAGAGAGCGAGAGGAGGGAGAGATGGGGATCGGGCGCGAGGAGAGGGAGAGGGGGTCGGGCACTGGCGGCGGTGCGGGAGGAGATGGGGATGGAGAGAGGCTAGGGTTAGGATGGGTTTTAGTGGGCTGCGGCTAAAGGAGGCCCAAGTGGCCGGCTGGGGGTCTCTCTCTTCTCTCTCCCTTATTTCTTTGGCAGAAAAGAATTAGAGAAAAGGAAAAGAAAGAGAGGGTTAGAGAAAGAATTTGCGCATGCGGACAATTTTCCCGGACTCATAAAAATGAGCTTAATCAAAGAAAATAGGAATGAGCATGGATGCGAGGTTTAGATTCAAACACATTTGAATTTAATTCAAATGGGTGAATAGGGAGTGGGGGTTTGGAAGGTCCAAAATATTGAGAATTTAGGAAGAGCCTCGATAAATGAGAAAGAATTATGGAGAAAGTTTGGAGAACAAACATGAAGCAAAAGGCATGAGAATTAAATTGCAAGTGGGTTGTGGTTAATCCCAAACTCATGGAATATTTATTTTAGCTCCCTAAAATATTGGGAGGATAGGTTATAAAGAGAAATCACCATGTGAATTCCCTCAATTTAAATGGATTGAAGATCCATACAATTTATTTAGATGAGTTTTTAAAAAATTAAATGGCATGATGGCATGATGACATGATGCAATGCAAGAATAAAAGAGCAGGCACAAAAGAAACACACGGTGACCATGAAATATAAGGAAATCTTCTGAAGCATCGGTCTCGAGGCGTTACACGTGGGGATCGCTGGAGAAAAAGCTCGGCACGGGGGGGCCTAGAGGGATGGCCGGGGCGGCGGCGGACCGGCGATGGTGAGTGTTTTCAGGGCGGGCGGGGCGGCGCACCGCCGGCCGTGGGCAGCGGGGGGCGGCTGTTTGGCCGGTGGTGGCTGGCGGCTCAGGGGGGTGGAGGTTGAAGATGAACTGCAGGCCCTTGATTTCGTATCCAACGGCTGCAAAATCGACTGATCAGAGATGAAAAAGACAGTCGACTGACATGTAGCCTCACCTCTAGTGCGTTCAGTTTCGACAGTAAAATTCAGTTTCGACAGCAAAATTCAGTTTCGACAGTTAAGTTCAGTTTCGACAGTTAAATTCAGTTTCGACAGTTAAGTTCAGAGATGAGCGGCTGATGTATACATCTAGCACTTTGTGGTTATGTATTTTATGTCATCTATTGGAGATGCTATTAGAATTCCACTCAGGTTACCGTTGTCTCTCTTGTCCTGCTTCAGCCTCGGCATCGTACAACTCACCGGAGCTGCTCCAACGACGAAACCCTCCATCAGAGCGGAGCAGTACCTCGGGCTCCATCTCTAGACGCCTAAGATCTTCTTCCCCTCCTCCGAGAGCCAAGTCAGCCGGAGCATCCTCACCGGCCAACCCAATCACGCTGAGATCGACATGTCTTCGCCAAAGAGGTTGTACACTTCTTGTGGTTTGACTTAATCTCACCATGCTTCTTTGCATCCTGTGATATTCCAATTCTTGTGAACCAAACACCCAGATTGGCAGAAATCCTTTGTTTTTAAATTCTCTGTTTTGCACGTGCATTCCTATCCTATTCATGTCTATTTCCTATCCCTGCATTGTTAGAATCCTCAAATTCAAACAAGCCCTTACACAATTACTTCTGTTACAGATATGTGTCAAAGAAAACCTTGTGTGGTTTGTCCTGCTCCTGCGGTGCTGTGTTCCACCACAGCTCAGCTGCTCCAACTACGGAAGGGTTCACCACAATAGGGATCCGCTCTCCAGACTGTCTTTCGCCGCCTCAGATCTTCTTCCTCGCCGCCGGCAGCCATGACAACTGCATTACCATCATCAACTGAGCATATGACCTTGAGGACTACACGGGTCCGCAAGAGAGGTCGCACTCTTTCGTGTCTGCTTACGTTATGCATCGCTTAATATGATGACATGCTACTTTATCGTTGTGTTCACCTATTAGACTCCGACTCAGGTCCAAACTTATGCTGAAACTTGAGTTTTTAAATGGTTGTGGGGAACATATTGGGGCAGCAATCAGTACTATCTGTCTACTATTTGGTTAATCTCGGGTGTCTACTATGAGTTTCATGTTGGGTGCAAACAAACATTAAAGGAGCCATTATCTGTATTTTTTAACTAAAGCTATTATCTGCCTGCTATCATTGGTTTTGGGTCTATCCACAGTTTGCTACCATCACTCTGGATTTGTGCATGCACTCCTTACATAATCTCACTATGTTTTATTCCTATGCATGTCAGTTATTGTACACAATGGAACTGAACATGTAGAGCAAAAGAGACGAGCCTTGCGTGGCAATAAAATTTCATGCAGTCGTCGCTCCATGGTGGGCGCAAAGGCAGCCCCCTCCACCCATTTCAGACCATAATCAAGAGGAAGATAATTGTTCTGAGGGGGATTCAGAAGCAGAAGACCACTCCTATTTACCCCATGAGGTCTTTGCTCTAACTTGGCATGCTGATGTTGGTTATATCATGCATATGGTGCCTTGCATTGCTTACTTTATACATCAAATATGTCAACTGCTTAGTTTAGCATGCTTTGTGTGAATGCCATCTGTTTAGTTTATTCATCATTTATGTGAATGATGCAATGCCATCTTGTTTAGCCAGGCATCATATATGTGAATTTTGCAATGCCACCCTGCTTAGCCAGTCATCTTATATGTGAATTATATCAGGCCATCCTTTTTTTCGTTACGTATTACATTTGTTAACAATGTTAGTACATCCAACTACTCTTCATGTGCATCAGCCATTTGACACGGTGATGGAAAATTCTGGAGTGAAAACAAGGTCTTTAGAGCAGACTATGCTATTTGACGAAGTGCATATCTCACTGGTTACGGATAGCTCCTCAGAGGAGGATTCAGAGACAGATGACCAGCCCTATTCCCCCCCCCCCCCCGAGGTGCATGCTCTAACTTGGCAGGGTTATGTTGCTCATATCGTGCGTATGGTATCTTGCATTGCTATGTCATTTGCTTAGTTTAGACATGATTTGTGTAAATGCCACCTGTTTAGTGTCTAATTACCATATATGTGAATTATGCAATGCCATATGCAATGCTATCTTGTTGCAAGGCATTATATATGTGAATTATGCAATGCCATGTTGTTTAGCCAAGCGTCATATATGTGAATTATATCATGCCGTCCTTTTTTTGTATTTCTCATTGCTTTTGTCGACAATGTTTGTATATTCAACTGCTCTTCCTGTGCATCAGCCATTTGAATTGGTGATGGAGAAATCTGGAGTGAAAACAAGGTCTTCAGAGCAGACAATGCTACCTGGTGAAGCAGATATGTTGCTGGTTACAGATAGCTCTTCAGAGGAGAATTCAGAGGCAGATGACCAGTCCTATTATCCCTTTGAGGTCATATATGCAATTGCCCTCTGCTCACTTCCTTAGTATATAAATCATATATTTGAATTATATCATGCCATGATGTTTACATAGACAGCATGTATCTGAATTATGGCATGCCAACCCATTTTCTAAAGACATAATATAGTTATATCATCTCATCCTGTTCACATAGTCATCATATTTTGAATTATGTCATTCTATCCATGAATTATATCATGCCATCATGTTTCCATCGACTGCATGTTTGTGATTTATGGCATGCCAACCACTTTAATAGACACATCGTCTAGTTATATCATGTCATCCTGTTTACATAGTCATCATATTTTGAAGTATGTCATTCTATCCTGTTTAGTTAGCCATCATACATGTGAAATTGTGTCATGCTATCCTCTTTAATTAGCCATCATATATTTGAAATTATGTCCTGCTATTCTGTTTGGTTAGACAACATAAATGTGAATTATTTCATGCCCTGTTTTCTTCCCTACTATCCATTGCACCTGTCTATCTTACAATGTCTGTACATTCAATTACTTTTCTTGTTTATCAGCCATTTCAATTGGAGGGGGTGATGGCAGTATCTGTGGGAGTAAAAACACGGTCTTTAGAAAAGATCGTGCTACCTGTCGATGGAGATAGAACAACGGTTGTACTTGCCCAAGAACCAGCCCCACCACACATAACCCAGACTCACGCAGATTGTACCCCTACCCAGTTGGACAGAGAACTAGCTACACCCCTTCTAACCCCAACCCCAGCAGATAGTAACCCAGTTCCCGTTGACACAGCACCGTCTCCACCACAGAGCACCCAAATACGAGCAGTTAGTAAGGCAACTGCAGTGCCCAAAGCACGAGGACCACCACTCCGAACCCCAAGTCAACGCTTAAAGCAGAAGAAGAATTGTTCTCAGGTCAGGTTCCGTAGCTATGGTTCATACTACTTTGCTCTTGCATCACTGTATTTACTCATACTAACTAATTTGAAATTTGAAGGATGCAATTGAAACTCCAATGGCGCAACAGGTATGTTTTAAACCTGTTTCTTTAACGTGTTTGTTGTTGTAACTTGCTCTATGTTGATTTCAGTTTCAATTGAAAAAACAGTTATGTTCTCATGCCATGCACATTACAAGTGTTGTTATTGCTGTGTAGTTTCCCACACTTATATTCTGTCTATGCTGCTTTGTCTTAAATAGATATGATTCAAACTATATCTATCTTGATTTGGCAACATAAACTAGAATGATAGAGACCATACAGTGACCATACTACATAGATATATGTTTGTTTCATGTTGTTATCATGTCCACCTTACTACTAAACTGGTTTACCAAAATGAGTTTCATATACTACATTGTAAACCTGTGATGTGTTTGTTTGTTTCTCCTTTAGAACGCGGATAAAATACTGGAGAAGAGTACCCCGTTATGCAATGGTAAAGGAAGTAATGCAGATCAGGTTCAAGATAGTGAGACATCCATGTTGCTCTCCAAGAAAGCTGATAAAAACTATATTGAAGACACTGAGACAACCCCAAAGTCATGTCTTGATGTAGTGTTCGAGTTACTGGCTACTACTGCTGGCACCAGCTCTTCGAACTCGCTGCCTGAATTAGTTCGGCTTCTTGAGTCTCAACTTCAAGTTGAAAGACATCGATCAGATGTTATGCGACAGGAAGGCGAAGGACTGATGAAGTCCCTGCAGAATTCGGATGCATACTTTCTGGTGCAACAGCAAGTGCTGGAGGATTTAAGCGCCAAACAAGAGAAAGTTAATAAGCTTGCTAAGCATCTTGCCAGCATTATGGGTACCCAGGATATTGTTTCTTGAGCTCTTCTGAAGTGGTTTCAGTTCTGAACTTGTTTTGCTGCGACGTTTATATGCTGCTTTGTTCCCTATATTTGCACTTGTAGCAAACTTTGATGCCCAGTGGATGTAATATGTGTAATAGCCGTGATAGCCTAGCGTAAGTTGCTTGCTTATTTATTTCCGTTGTCTTGTTTATTTATTTCAGTGCAGTTATTTTCCCGCGGTTTGCTACTGGCCGGAATAACCTATTTTTTAAAACTAGGCCACATTAACAAAGGGCTACATATTTACTATAGTTAACATGGGCCTCCTTCGGGCCGTAGAAACAATGGGCCTTCTAAGGGCCATAGAAACAATGGGCCTTCTAAGGGCCGTAGAAACAATGGGCCTTCTACGCGGTGTAGACACAATGGGCCTTCTACGGGTCGTATCATCAATGAGCCTTCTACGGGCCGTATGATCGGTTGGCCAAGCATGGGCCAATAACAGACCACATTATGGTTGTAAATGGGCTAGAGTTGAAATCGTCCGTTCATGGGCCGACCATAACGGGCCGTCATTAATAGGCCGTATTTGATGACGCTATGAAAATGGCCCAACGTATTAACGGGCCACAAACGGGCCGACTGTAACCACGGGCTGTATTTGGCCCACAAGCAGAAAATGACAGTAACGGGCCGAAAGTAAACGAATGCTAGAAATGAGCCCAAGAATAAATGGGCCCTGAGAAGGCTGAAAGATAACATGGGCTGGAAACGACCCAACGGAATAATGGGCTGTTAATGGGTATAAAGTGATACAATGTTCATTACGGGCCAGTTTTACCACGGGCCGTTAATGGGCCGAGGTTTACTAAGGGCCTCATATAGGCCAAAAGACGTCATGGGCCATACATGGGCCGGAAGTTAAAACGGGCTGGAATTATATTAGACTGCCCAGATGACGCTACTGGGCCTAATTCGGATAGGCCGTAAACGGGCCCTGGGTTAGCGGGATGTAAATGGGCTATATGCGAACAGGCCGTTAACAGGCTTGCCGTGGGCCGGCTCGCCACCTTTTGACCAAGTCAAACGGGCCGGCCTTTTCACAGGAATGGGCCTCTGTTAGGCCGTGCCACGTGTCGACGTATCATAGGCGCTTTAGGTCCAATGAGTGGATGACATCTGTCCCAACGGTGAGCCGACACGTGTTTCCTCCAGCCAATGATGATTTTACACGTGGAAAATCCCCATTGGTCGGGGCTGTTAACGGGTTATCGGATCCAAAACCGGACCCGATAGCTTAACAGCGTTCCGTTACGATGGATGCCACGTGTCGGTCACCCTTGACGAAAGCACTTCTGTGACGCACGATTTATCATCATGGAAGTGGACACTTCTGTGATGATAATTTTGGTAATGTCATGGAACACTTCTACGACATCGCAGGTATGACTATCTTGATTCTGTCATAAATTCGTCATGGATGTACATGCATGACAGAAAACATGACCTACTGTGACAAACACGTATCATCACGGAAGTGTATTTTTTTGTAGTGCCATGGGCAGCACGGGCCATTCCCAGGCCGAAAGTCACACCGGGCTGAAATGGGCCCACGTCTACATCGGGCCTCTAACAGGCCAAAAGTCACTGGGCTGTAATTGGGCCCAAATATTCGGTAAACAATTAACGGGCCAGATCTGGCTTCGGGCCGTAAATGGGCCCAAATATTCGACGAACAATTAATGGGCCAGATCAGTCTTCGGGCCGTAAATGGGCCTTTATTAAGCAGGCCATTATTGGGCTGGCCGACTAGTACCTGAGTAAGTACTACGGGCCTTTGACTGGGCCGGTCTTTTTAACCTATATGGGCCTCTGTTGGGCCCAGCCACGTGTCGACGTATCGTAGGCATGTCTCCTCCAATGGACGGGCGACATCTGGCCCACTCACGAGCTGACAGGTGTTCCCTCCGGCCAATCAGAATTTTACACGTGGAAATTTCCCATTGGTCCCGGCTGTTAACGGGTTATCGGATCCAAAACCGAACCCGATAGCTTAACGGCGTTCCGTTACGGTGGATGCCACGTGTCGGTCACCCTTGACGAAAGCACTTCTGTGACGCGCGATTTATCGTCATGGAAGTGGACACTTCCGTGATGATAATTTTGGTAATGTCATGGAACACTTCTATGACAGCACAGGTATGACTATCTTGATTCTGTCATAAATTTGTCATGGATGTACATGCATGAAAGAAAACGTGACCTACTGTGACAAACACGTATCATCACGAAAGTGTATTTTTTTGTAGTGAAGGTTGGTTGTCAACCACCCCCTCCCTGACAGGCCCCTTGCCGGCCTCCTCGGCAGCGGCCTTGCCAGCCTCCCCGGCAAGCCCCTTGGCGGCCTCTTCAGCGGCAGTCTTGGCGGCCTCCTTGGTGGCGATCTTGTCGGCCTCGGCCTCAGCGTCCCTGGCGACCTCCTCGATGACGGTGTCAATGTCCTCCCAGTCCGCCGAGGAAGGGTCTGGATACCAAGAGGGGGAATAAGACGGAGCCAAGGTTAAGGTTCAATAAGAAAAAGAAAGAACGGGGATGGGAAACAAACGACTTACCCACACCGGGCTGGGAAGAAGTGGCGCCCTCCCCGCCAGCATTCGTTGCCCGGGAGAACCCCCGGCACCCAAGTTCGCCTCCTCATCCTCCATATGCGTGGGCTCGGTGGTGGATGCCCTTGCCGGGGACGCCCCTCGGGGCGGTGTAGTCGAGAGGGGCGGCGTGTTGGGGGTGGCCCTCGGCGGCTCCTCCAGCTGCCGTTCTTCTCCTGCAAACCCGGCAAGATCAGCATCAAGGATTCACACCCCATTGTTCATCAGTGGAGGGGTGAGTGATGAGCTTACGCTGGAGGCTGAAGCGGGGGCTACGCCGAGGGCTGCTATCCGGGCTGCTCTCCACCAGCAACGGCGTACACGAAGTACCCGCCGGGGGCTTGTCACCCGTCGAGGCCTTGGCCCTCTTCGCCACCCTCTGGGCCAGCGTCTCCATGTCCCTGTGAAGATAACATCAAATCAAAGAAGGATAACACAGGAGTAAAGTCAGGAGATGATGTGGGGGCGAAATACTTACTCTTCCTCCACCTCCTCCTCCATTAGCTTCCTCTTCCTCGCCGGGCTAAAAGATCCGAGGTCAAACTCGGCCTCCAAGGTGCTGTCTGAAGGGGAAGGGTATGGGGTCCGGTACCGCTTGGACGAGTAAGAAGCAGTCTTCGTCCTCTTCGCCACCGCGGCCTTCGCCGCCTTCTTCGCTGCCGCGGCCTTCATCGCCCTCGTCTCGCGCACGAGCTGCTCCTGGGGCGGCTGCCGCTGCGTGACCTACCGGGCCGGACCAGCTCACTAGAGCTAGCCTGTCGCAGGATGCGCTGCCTCCCCGCAACCGGGGGGTCGTTCACCTCGACCTCCTCTTCCGACGGCTCGTTGCCCGCGTCTTCAACAAGGGGGACCTCGGTGTTGGCACCGCTGGCCTCCCCGGCAGACTCCGCCCACTGGGCGAGCTCCGTCTCCTCCGCGGCTGCATCGGCCTCGTCCTCCATGGCACCAACGCTGCCGGCCTCCCTGGCGAGCGCCACCTCCGCCTCCCTGGTGGCGATGTAATCCAGCTCAGCCTTAGTGGTGTCCTGGATGAGCAGCGGCTCGTCACGAATATAGCTCTCCGACAAGGTGTCGAAGAACTCCTGCACCTTCTCCACTGGCGGCTCGGCCCAGGCCGGGTCAAGGCCATGCGCGTTGAAATCCCGGCATCATGGCGATGATGGCGGACTGGCAAGAGTTGTTGCTCAGCGGAACCACTCCCGCCGGCAACCCAAACAAGGGCCCCTTGACGGCCTTGCCGGCCTTCGCGGTCCTACCGGTCCTCTCAGCCCTGCCATCGCTGTCCACGTCGAGCTCAAAGAGCCTTTGGCAGAAATGGGCATGCCCCATCACCGTGAAGTTATGCTTCAGGCCAGGGCGGAGCCTCATGACGTCGGCCGCATTCCTGAAGTCCCAGGCCAGCCCGGCCATGGTGAGGCGATGGATCCTGGTGGTGGCGATCGAAAGCTTCTTGTCGTTAGCGTCGAGGTTGCTCCAGTCCTGGCGGCAGGTCGGCAGGCTCTGACGAACCCGGCAAAACTCCTGTGGATCCTTCTCCTCGATCCAGCACCACCGGCCCTGCCACTCCTCCCACCTCTCCTTCTGGGCACCCTCTGGGTACGTACCCTTCTCCTGGGTCCTTGGGATCCAGGCGATGCTCCCAGAGATGGCGCCCCCTGGTTGGAGGTGAGGGGAGAAGTAGTGGCGGAAGAGCGCTGTGCTAGGGAGCACCCGGCCAAAGCCCTCGCAGAGGTGGGCAAAGAGAGCCATGCATGCCACGGCATTCGGCGTGAGATCCAAAATATGGAAGCCGTAGGTATGCATGACGTTGTTGAAGAAGTCAAAGAAAGGGGAGCAGAGCCTGCATGAGAAGAAATCGACGAAGAAGGGGTACCGATTTGGGCCGTCCTTGGCAAAATCAGCGGGGACGACGTGCGTGACAGGGTGCCCTGTCGTCTTCCTCCCCCACAGGGGCAAGAAGTTCTTGAGGTGGACCGCGTCGACCGTCGACGGGAAGTAGGCAAGCTGCGTCCAACGCACCACCGACTCGCTCTCCGGCGCCTCCTTCTCCCCAGCATCCTTGGCCGCTCCCTTGCCCCTGCTGGTTTTGGGCGCCATGGCAGCTGGGAGGGGGCGAAGGATCAAGAGCAATGGGGGCGCAGCGGCAGCAAGCAGAGGCAAGAACTTCGAATCTTTTGCCTGAGGAAGAAGAGAGGAACGGCGGTTCCGAGATTGGAAGAGGCGCAGAGGGTACATGAGCAGCGTGACCTACGGTTTTTCCTTTTTATGGGGAAGGCGCGGGCCGCCTCTTTACCATCTACCACGATGTGATGCATGAGGGTAGCAACCACCCCACGCATGACCCCCACGTCACGCACGGTCCCCACGTCGCACATTCAACGAGGGTCGTGGGGAAGCGCAATGAGCGAGGGAGTTACTGCAGTAAAAACACCGCCGCACGCGCGCCCGCGCACCGTTCTGGGCCTGGCCCAATAACGCCCCGCGCTTATATGTGGCCCAGGCCCGGGGGCTCCTGTCAGTGTACAAAAGTAGGGGTCCCTTTTTGTACCCCTTTACTTGTGCGCGGGCAGTCGCAACCCCACGCCTGTGGCCACGCTTGGCGGGGCAGAAGAGGCAAAGGATTACCAGAGTCGTGCTCAGGACTAGAAGCATGAAGAGCTGAGGGGCGAGGTGAAGCTCCCCCGGCAAGGTCCTTGCCGGGGCAACTTGCCCAGCACCAGCAGGGCTGCCACCCTTGAGCCTAAGAGTTCCAACGCCCTCAACCACATTGGAACCAAGGCTTGGGGGGCGCCTTCGTGGTGGCATGCAAATCTTTGTGAAGACCAAGAACATACGAGACTATGTGAGTATTAGAAGACGGAGATCCTCAGCAAGATCCTTGCCGAGGGTACCCACGAGACCCCCTCCCGGCAAGACCCTTGCCGGGGACGCCCACGACGCCGCGGCAAGACCCTTACCGGGGCCCCGGCAAGGCCCTTGCCAAAGACATCCGTGGGGCCACAACCAGGCCCACACCTGTCAAGACTCCACCGCCTTTCTCACATAGCTGCCAGCCCACCAACTAGGCGAGCACCTGCGTGGCGACGTGCGGCCTCTAGGCCAACTCAGCAAGCACCTGCATGGTGGCATGCAGATCTTCATGAAGACTCTGCCACCGCACCAACTCAGCAGCCAGCCAGCCAGCATGGCACTACACGCCTTGTCAGCTCGGACGCGCGTCGAAGCCAGGCGAGGCGGCGACAGCTGGGACAAGCTTCCTTGCCATCCCTGATAAAGCAAGAGGGCACGTCGACAGGGCATTAAATGCGTTGTCCTATGACGCCAGCAGATAGACTTGACTACTGTACAACTTTCCACCTCCTGTGTGCCACTATGGCAGCCCCTTTGACTATAAAAGGAGGCCCGCGGCGTACAGAAAGAGGATTCGGATCTTTTGGACCCTGCACGCTTTGTAGCTAGTCCAAGAACACTAGATAAACATAAACCAGCAGGAGTAGGGTATTACGCATCACTTGCGGCCCGAACCTGGATAATCCCCCTGCGTTGATCTCTCAATCCTGCTCTTTCCACATCCCCGCGCCCGCCAACCGTAGCAAAAGGGATTCCTCATGATCCCGTAGGTGTCATTTCCCCCCGACATTTTTCTACTATCATTTATAATGTTTTTATGCATAATAATACTTTATGGAGTAATTCTAATGCCTTTTCTCTCTTAATATGCAAGGTTTACACAAAGAGGGAGTATACCGGCAGCTGGAATTCTGGAGCTGAAAAAGCAACGCCAGGACACCAATTATGCACATCTCCAAATGAGGTGAAAGTTTACGGAGAATTATTTTGGAATATATGAAAAATGCTGGAGCAAATAACTACCGGAGGGGGGCCACCTGGTGACCATAAGTCACTAGGCCGTGCCAGGCCCCCCAAGCGCGCCATGGTGGATTGTGGTCAGCCATGCCCACCTCCGGTGCCCATGTTCTGGTACACTGGTACAACGAGCTGCCATACAAATGGTTTTAGCCCCTTTCCGCGACGGCATTTGGAACCATCGCCAAGTGGTGTGGGCAATAGGGGGGTCCTTCCCACACGACCTAGAAACTGTCAGGGATAGGCCCTCTGGTCATACACGCTCGGCAAAATAAGGTCGTGTGTGAGGGGCAAGCGATTAAATACGATTATACGTACAGTTGTGTTAAAAAATACAATTATACATGCCAAATCGTTTCCAGTCATAAGTACATCCCATGCAGTCAGTCTCGGCTAAACGTTTCCGTTTGTATGTACATTCCACACAGTCAATCCAAGGAATACATTTCCGTTAGTATGTACATCCCACACAGTCAATCTAAGAAGTACGTTTCCGTTCGTATATACATCTCACACAGTCACTCCAAGGAAAATGTTTCCGTTTGCACATACATCACACACAATTTTTCCCATTAAATCATTTGTGATAGTGTTGCGATTGCAGACGATATTAACAATTTTATCATTTTCTTTATTCAATGCATCACACACGGTGCGTAGAAGAAACTGTGTGGCATAGGTTGTCCATCACACACACTTTTTATGTGGTAAATGATCGCACAAGGTGGCCTAACACAAACAGTTTTCAAGAGGAAGTCATGTGTGATTGTTCATTGATCCAACACGCTTTATTCCTAGAAACTGTGTGTGTTGTCTGAGGTCATCGCCCACGGTGTTTTCTCAATAACCGTTTGCTATAGAAAACCCCAATTAGCAGGCTAATTGGCCATTAGTAGGCTAATTGTCCTATTATTAATAATCCACTTATTAATCTAATTGACATTTCATATTAAGCACACAATATATTTTATTTTCGTATTAAGGAAGCACTATTTCATAACTGAAATACATCAGAGTACAACATCATATAGCTTCAGCACTCAGCTACCCCATTACACAACTGCAACAGCACCAAGTTTCACATGCAACATCTATAACCTTTCGAAATTAGCAACATAGATGGTACATAGACTGATGAATCTCATCTGGAAAACTGCTGAAGCAGAAAGCAAATATTGAGCCTTCATTGATGTTGAAGGCCTTTGCAACTTTAGGCCAGTGCCTGTGGATGATTGGTCGTCCATCCTTCATCCTCTTCGGGAAGACTTCAATATTGAACCGTGGGTGTTGTATGAATACCTTCCTCGCCTCCTGACTATACAAGTGGTTTGAGAGGTAATCATCAGTGAACTGCTGTGGAAAGGCCTGAAAACAAGGATGTGCATAAATATCTTCTCTAGATTGGAAATGGGGCAAAGGAATAAAAAAGACAAGGTACAATAGTTAGTACCATCCTGTAGTGAACTGATGTCTTCTTCATTGTGCAGACAAAGATCTTGTTGTTTTTTGTCGCTGATTTGTTTATCCTAACAATCTTTCGGAGTTTATGGCTTGGCTGATATTCATGGACAACTCATTTCCCCATATGCAAAAAGGGTCGAACAGTGGGTCAAAACCTATGACAGCAGGACCTACATGTGCAAGACCAAATTGTTAAAAACCTAAATATTAGAATGGTTCCTGCAATTGCACAATAATGTGCTATTAGACAAAGTACCATGCATGTGCAAACCTCGATTGTAAACCTCGGTGCTTCCCATTGTTTCCCTGCAACACATATAAGGTAGTTAGTGATCAGGTTAAGTGAGGGTTGGCATGCCATCAGTAAAAAATGTTGATGAAAAATAAGCACATTGCAGATTATTTGAGCCACATGGAAAACCCATTTATCCAAACCAAGCATGATTAAGAACTAGGAAATATAGCAATTGTATATGTTTCTCATGTATTAAGTGCAACCAAAATTCGATTTATTCCTACATGCACAACAATATAAAATTCTACCCACGACAATTGGACATCGCATTGCAGATGAACCAAGCAGTTAACTAAACACCACAATAAATAAACCAAACATTAACTGAGCACCACATTGCACAATATAACATACTCCTAATAGAAGATCAGACAGTTAACCAAACCAAGCATGCTTAAAACTTGGAAATATAGCAATTGTATTTGATTCTCATGTATTTAGTACAGCCAAATTCGATTTATTTATCACATGGTATACAATAATAAAATGCACCCACAATAATTGAACATCGCATTGCAGAATTGAACCAAACAGTTAACTAAACACCACAACAAATGAACCAAACGTTAACTAACCACCACATTGCACAATATATAACATACTAGAAGATCGGACAGTGAACCAAACCAAGCATGCTTGACAACTTGGAAATGTAGCAATTGTATTTGTTTCTCATGTATTTTGTATAGATAAATTTGATTTATTTCTCACATGGAAGACAATACAAAATTGCACCCTGAAGAGTTGAACAATACATTGCAGAATTGAACCAAACAGTTAACTGAACACGACAACAAGTTAACCAAACAGTTAATAAGCGAGCACCATATTGCATGACATATAGAACATATACACTAGAGCAATAGATTGCATGGTAAAAGTAGATAGGACAATTCACTAGAATTTGTTAAGGAAAGGCAGGAGCAGCACATGCAACGGGTAAACCGAGCATGCTTAACCGGCGTAGCTAGCAAACTGAACATAGGTCCTTATAGTGAGATAATAAGACAAGCTACTCCTCATCGTCAGAGATAACGATGATGATTGGCTCCTTGGACATGGAAGAGGGCGAGGCCTCCACATCGTGGGTGCCCTCCTCGTAGTGGTGAGTTGCCTGAGCCGCTCCGGGCACCAACCTGGCTCTCGAGTTGAGGTAAGCATGGGCACGCTGAGAAAACACCTCATAGTCTTCGTCGAAGGCACCGACGGTGGCCTCGAGAAAACGCCACGAACTGTCGTTTAAAGCAGCCAAGCGTGTCGCAGCGTCGGCGCGCAAGGCGTTGACAATGGCCTCGGCGGCGAGGTGCTCCTCCAAGATCAGGGGGTTGGCATGAATGGCAGCCATCGCGACCTCATCTGCGCGTGCGGCCGTGATTTGCTTCTCAGTCGCCAAATGCTCCTTGAGCTCCTGGCTATACTGCGTGCACCAAGGCTTAGGGCGGTGCTTATTTGGGGGAGGGGTTGATGATTTGGGTGGAAGGTGTCGCGTCGACGGTCGGGTCATGTGGGATGTGGAAAGAGGAGGAGGATGGGGGTCAGGTGAGGATTACCTGCCTGGATTGACGAGGCCAAGCAGCGTGAAGGAGGGTCGTCGGCGAGGAGGCGGCACAACAAGCAAGGAGTGAAGGTTTAAACTTGGAAAGGAAAGAGGAAACATGGGAAATGTGGCTTTTGGTAAGGGGGAGGGGGCGGGGAGGTAGATATTTCCGCGGAAGCCAAAAATTTGGATCGGTGCAACAAAAAAACTGGCGCGCAAAGTGGCATCAGACACGGTCCCTTAGTCAGCGCTGTGTACGATATGTGAACATCACAAACGATTCATATAGCTGACCCCATGTTGAGTTTGAACGTGGAAATTTTGGTTCGAATATCCCTGGTTACAGTGGTCATCCACGTCATTGCATAATTTGGGTACACAAAGGAGCCTACAACACACCCACACATCTTAATCGAGAAAGTTCAGCAATTAAACAAAGCTAGCTGACCTAAACATTAGTCTAACAAATTAAAGACCGGTGCTCTAAATTGAACAAAGACTAACACTGCGGCTGTTGCTCGTCGATCTCCACCGCCTCCTCCGTGTCCAGCTCGCGCCCGACGATCTCCTAAGGATGGGGCTCCATGGCATCAATCGCACCATACTCAGCAAGCATCTCACCATCCGCGTCTGCCATCTCTTTGGAATAGGCCGCCACGAGCTGGGCATGGGGGGCCGCGATCTGGGCTTGGGTAGGCTCCGTCGTGGCAAGGTATGCCGCGAAAGAACGGACGGCCGCTCGAACACTGTCGGCGATTGCCAACTCTTTGGCCGTGGGTTGCCGACCGTTGTCGGAGAAGCTTCTTCGATTTGTGCGGTGATTGCCATGAGCTGGGAGTGTGCGGCCTACATCGGGGCTAAGGCCACCACTGCGAAACAGACAGCTACTGTGCCGCTCTCGCAAGTTGATATCCCCGAGGCGAATATTGCTGCCGCCACCTGAGAAGCAATAGCGGCTGTTTGGGCTGCCTTGGCCGCCCGGTCGCAGATTGCGGCCGCACTCACGCAACTTGTTAGGACGCACATGGCGGCTGCGGCCGCGCTCTCGCCGGAGTGAGCCGCCAAAGTTGCCCTCACAACGCGGGTCCATGTCCCCATCTTTCACCGGCGATGATTGAACAGTGAAATGGTATTTGGGGAGCGAGCTAGTGTGCTTGACACGTCGGCTGTGGACTGTAGCCGACACACCTTCTCGCGTAAGCCATATGCGTACTATACTCCAACGGTGCTCCAAGAAATTTTGTACTGCATCTCACACGGTTGGTGATAATAAAATGTGTACGATCTACTTGATTTTTTGTCTTGATTTGAAATACATAATGGGGTCACAACGGCAAAGGAGGGTGTTTGAATTGCTAGAACTTTTATGTGAAGTGAACATGCAACTATAGGTGTGTCGTAAAAAAATTGGAATTATGCAGGGATCATTCAGACATTTTTATGCATTAACTTGGTTTTCTAGGCATTTCAGGTGCACAACAAAATTAAACTACATGCACATGCTCCGGTGCACCAAAATGGGTTGTAAAATCATATATGTGTCCATGGGTTGATGCTTATGTCCCATGCAAGAATGGGGATGAATTTCAAGCACCACGGCACCATGGCTCGCTCGCAAACATTGAGATACTTGCTTTCCTAATTCTAGTAAATCCAAAACTCGTCTGAAATTCATGAACCTTGGCATGCTATCATGGAATGGCATCGACATGCTGGGGTAAAAAATTGTCCCATTTGGGGCAGGTTTTGGGATAAGCTTCTCACAAACCAGAGCTTCTCACAAGAATCCCCATGGTTCCAGTAGGGAAACGTGTCACCTTTATGGACAAAACGATATTCGTCGCCTCTTCTTGCTTTCAAATTTTTTTCTGGTGTCAACATAGAACAACAGGAGTGTCGTGTTAAATTTGGAATTTTTCAGGGTTCGTTTGGACATTTTTATATTTTAACTGAGCTTTCTAGGCATTTATGTGCATAATTCAAATTTGAACTATAGGCACATGCTCCAGTGCATAAAAATGGGTTGAAAGATCAAATGTGTGTCCTTGGTTGCATGCTTAGGTCACATGCAAGAAATGAGAACGAATTTCAAACACCTTCACACTGTCGCTCGGCCGCTAACATTGAGATACATGGTTTTAAAATTCTATTAAATCAAAAACTCGTCTGAAATTAATGAAATTTGACATGATATCATGGAACGGCATCAACATGCAGTGGTAAAGATATTGTCCCATTTGGGGCAGGTTTGGGTATAGGCTTCTCACAAAGTAGAGCTTCTCACAACAAGCCTGATGGTTTCAGTAGGGAACGTTTCACCTTTGTGGACGAAACGATATCCGTTGCCTTTTCTTGCTTTCAATTTTTTTCTAGTGTCAACATAGAACAAGAGGAGTGTTGTGTTACATTTTGGAAATTTTTTGGGGTTCGTTTGGATATTTTTATACATTAACTGAGTTTTCTATGCATTTATGTGCATAATTCAAATTTGAACAACAGGCACATGCTCCAGTGCATATAAATTGGTTGAAAAATCAAATATGTGTCCTTGGTTGCATGCTTAGGTCACATGCAAGAAATGGGAATGAATATCAAACACCTTGCCACCATCGCTCAGTCGCAGACATTGAGATACATGGTTTTAAAATTCTAGTGAATCCAAAACTCGTCTGAAATTCATGAAACTTGGCATGCTATCATGGAACGGTGTCAACATGCTGTGGTAAATAATTTATCTCATTTGGGGCAGGTTTGGGAATAAGCTTCTCACATACCAGAGCTTCTGACAACAAACCTCATGGTTCCTGTAGGGATTGTGCCTCCTTGGTGGATGGAACGATATCCGTTGCCTCTTCCTATTTTCAATTTTTTTCCTAGTGGCAACATAGAGCAACACGAGTGTCGTGTTAACATTTGCAATTTCAGGGTCATTTGGACATTTTTATACATTAACTGAGTTTTTTAGGCATTTTGTGTGCATAATTCAAATTTGAACTACATGCACATGCTCCAGTGTAGAAAAATGGGTTGAAAAATCAAATGTGTGTCCTTGGGTGCATGCTTAGGTCCCATGTAAGAAATGGGAATGAATTTCAAACACCAGGGCACTGTTGCTTGCCGGCAAAATGTTGAGATATTTTGTTTCTAAATTCTAGTAAATCCAAAACTCGTCTAAAATTCATGAAACTTGGCATGCTATCATGGAATGGCACCCAACATGTTGTGGTATTTTTCGTGTTCATTTTGAGAGAAGGCGTCCTCGAATAACAACCAAGAAAGGCATTTTGAAAAAAAATAGCTGCCACTTTAACATCTCGAATGTTTGTATAATTTAAATCGTGTGCGTTCTATTAACCATTCATGTGACGCCATGCGTCACACTTTTAATGGCTAGGAAGTTCCATGCAGACAGCTGCTTGAGTAGACGGGAGGCGTGCGCGCGCAGTCCGCTGCATAGGCTGACCGAGAGGTGTGCAAGCTGTCCTCCAATACATAGGCTCATCGGGAAGCATGGGAGCTGTACGCTACACAGGCTCACTTGGAAGCGATCCCTTTGACTTCCATGGCCGCCCGCCTTGCTCGCGTCCTCTCCATGAATCCCGAGCCGCTGTTTAATACGGGTGGCCTTACTATTCGCCTCCCATTCCCCTCCCGCAGACCTCCACCAACGCCATGGTGCAGAAGGATCATCTGCCACTAGTCTTCCAGTTTGGTGAAGTCGACTCCGAGCCGGACGAGATAGAAAATAAGGTGGAATGGGGCCTCATGGACATGGCCCTAAACGAGCTGGCCGTGGTTGTTGCTGCCCCTGCGCCCGTCCCAGCTCCCATTCCCGCGCCCGTGCCAGCGACCATCCCCGTAGCATTGACGGGCTGGTCACCAAGCACTATCGTAGAGCTGGAAGCCGCGGGCGTCAGCGAGGTATCCGCGGACCCGCACGAGCTTGTATACATGCCAGCGCCCGTGCCCGTGCCCGTGCACGCCCCTGCACCCACCGTGGTGCCGGTCCCCGTGCGTTTGCCTGCACCAGCTGCGCCCGTGACCGTGCGCGCATCCCGGCCAACGGCATCTGACGCCGCTGTCGACCGCTACCTCACAGCTCCGCGAGTTGTCGTCCTCCCGCGCCCCGCCCATCAATCGCGTGACGACAGGATGTTTGATTTCCAAGCGAAGAACATTTTGTGCTGCCTTGAAGACTTCAACAACGGCGTCCCGGAGGATGACAACGACAACGTCGTGTGAAAACAAGGAGAGGTTCATGTGCATGCGACACATACAAATGCATGTGCATGACATGCTGATGTCTACTACACAACTTTATTCTTGTAGACTCGTGTTGGGCCTCCAAGCGCAGCGTTTTGTAGGACAGTAGCAATTTTCCCTCAAGTGAATGACCTAAGGTTTATCTATCCATGGGAGGCGTAGGATGAAGATGGTCTCTCTCAAAATAACCTTGCAACCAAATAATAAAAAGTCTCTTGTGTCCCCAACACACCAAATACAATGGTAATTTGTATAGGTGCACTAGTTCGGCGAAGAGATGGTGATACATGTGTAGTAATGATAGTAGATATTCATTTTTGTAATAGGAACAATAATAAACAGCAAGGTAGCAAGCAACAAAAGTGAGCACAAACGGTATTCCAATGCTTGAAAATGATGCCTAGGGTCCATACATTCACTAGTGCAATCTCTCAACAATGCTAATATAATTGGATCATATAACAATCCCTCAACGTGCGATGAAGAATCACTCCAATGTTCTTATCTAGCGGAGAACATAAGAAGAAATTGTTTGTAGGGTACGAAACCACCTCAAAGCTATTCTTTCCGGTCAATCTATCCTAGAGTTTGTACTAAAATAACACCAAGCTATTCTTTCCGATCGATCTATCCAAGAGTTTGTACTAAAATAACACCATATGATACACATCAACCAACTCTTATGTCACCTAGATACTTCAATGTCACCGCGAGTATCCGTGAGTTGATTATACGATATGCATCAAACAATTTCAGATTAATAATACTCAATCCAACACAAAGAACCTCAAAGAGTGCCCCAAGATTTCTACCGGAGAAACAAAGACGAGAACGTGCATCAACCCCTATGCATAGATTACCCCAATGTCACCTTGGGAATCCGCGAGTTGAGTGCCAAAACACATATCAAGTGAATCAATATAATACCCCATTGTCACCACGGGTATTCATATGCAAGACATACATCAAGTGCTCTCAAATCTATAAAAGTATTCAATCTGATAAGAACGAAATCTCAAAGGGAAAACTCAATTCATCACAACAAGATAGAGAGGGGAAAACACCATATGATCAAACTATATTAACACAGCCCGCGATACATCAAGATCGTGCCGTCAAGAACATGAGAGAGAGAGAGATTAAACACCTAGCTACTATTACAAACCCTTAGCCCCGAGGGTGGACTACTCCCTCCTCATCACGGTGGTAGTTGGGATGATGAAGATGGCCACCGATGATGATTTCCCCCTCCGGCAGGGTGTCGAAACGGGTCTATATTGATTTTTCGTGGCTACAGAGGCTTGCAGGGGCAGAACTTGTCATCTAGGGTTATTTCTGATGGTTTCACGCGAAGATGGGCCTCGAGGTGAGCACAACCCACCTGGGCAAGCCGGGCCCATCAGGCGTGCCCTGGTGGCTTGTGCCCTCCTTGTGGCTCTTCTGGCCCTCCCACGAAGCTTCGGGGGTCCCTTTTGTTCCAAAAAAATCGTCAAAAAGTTTCAACTCATTTGGAGAACTTTTATTTCTGCACAAAAAAAACAACACCGCAGTAGTTCTGCTGAAAACAGCGTTAGTCCAGATTAGTTCCATGCAAATCATACCAAAACCATATAAAATTGTTGTAAACATGGCATGAATACTTCATAAATTATAGATACATTGGAGACTGATGACCCACAAGTATATGGGATCAATTGTAGCCTTTTCGATAAGTAAGAGTGTCGAACCCAACGAGGAGCAGAAGGAAATGACAAGTGGTTCTCGGCAAGGTAATGTCGGCAAGTGCTGAAATTATAAGTAACAGAGTAGTTTGATAGCAAGATAATTTGTAACGAGCAAGTAACAATAGTAGTAACAAAAGTGCAGCAAGATAGCCCAATCCTTTTGAGGCAAAGGACAGGCCAAAATGGTCTCTTATAATAAGCAAAGCGTTCTTGAGGGTACACAGGAATTTCATCTAGTCACTTTCATCATGTTGGTTCGATTCATGTTCGCAACTTTGATAATTTGATATGTGGGTGGACCGGTGCTTAGGTGCTGTTCTTACTTGAACAAACCTCCAACTTATGATTAACCCCCTCGCAAGCATCCGACTACAAGAAAAGTATTAAGAATAGATTCTAACCATAGATTAAACTTCTGGATCCAATCGGTCCCTTATGGAATAGCGCATAAACTAGGGTTTTAGCTTCTGTCACTCTCGCAACCCATCATCTAATAACTAATCCATAATGCATTCCCTTAGGCCCAAATATGGTGAAGTTTCATGTAGTCGACGTTCACATGACACCACTAAGGGAATCACAACATACATACTATCAAATCGAACACATATCAAGTTCACATGATTACTTGCAACACGATTTCTCCCGTGACCTCAAGAACAAAAGTAACTACTCACAAATGATAATCATGCTCAAGATCAGAGGGGTATTAAATAGCATATTGGATATGAACATATAATCTTCCACCAAATAAACCATACAGTAATCAACTACAAGATGTAATCAACACTATCAGTCACCCACAAGCACCAATCTATAGTTCCGGTACACAGATTGAACACAGATGGTGTTGTTGAAGATGTTGATGGAGCTTGCCTACGCCAAGATGGGAGAGTTGTTGGTGATGATGATGACGATGATTTCCCCCTCCGGGAGGGAAGTTCCCCCGGCGGAATCACTCCGCCGGAGGGCAAAAGTGCTCCTACCCAAGTTCCGCCTCGAGACGGCGGCGCTCCATCCTGAAAGTCCTCTCCTTATTTTTTTAGGTCAAAATGACTTATATACCAGAAGATGGGCATCGGAGGTGGGCTAGGCTGAGCACAACCCACCAGGGCGCGCCTGGGGGGCCAGGCGCGCCCTGGTATCTTGTGCTCACCAAGTGGCCCCCCTCCAGTGGTTATTTGCTCCAGTATTTCTTATTTATTCCATAAAAAATCCTCGTGAAGTTTCAGCTCATTTGGAGTTGTGCAGAATAGGTAGCCTGCGTAGCTTTTTCAGGTCCAGATTTCCAGCAGCCGAAATTCTCCCTCTTTTTGTGAACCTTGCATACTATGAGAGAAAGGGCATTAGAATTACTCCAAAAAGCATTATTATGCATAAAAACATTATAAATAACAGTAAGAAAACATGATGCAAAATGGACGTATCAACTCCCCCAAGCTTAGACCTCACTAGTCCTCAAGCGAAAACCGAAATCGAAAAACATGTCCACATGCTTAGAGAGAGAGGTGTCGATAAAACAAAATACAGACATAGAAGCATCATGTGAATTATTATAACAGCAAGAAACTTTAACATAAAACTTTTATCATTAAACTTTTATCATAGACTTCTCATGAATAAGTAACAATTCATCACAATATCAAAGTATAAAGCATAAACTCTATTGGAAACTAACAAACTATGTTCTCAGTCAACTTTGCAACTACAATTCATCATCTTTTCAGGAAGGGTCATGTATTGGAGCCTTTAGGCAAGTCCACATACTCAACCATCATATAGTCTTCTATGATTGCTAAAACTCACCACGTACACATGAGCAAAACGTTTCAACCGGACACATAGAAAGATAGGGGCTTATAATTTTGCCTCCCAACGTATTCACCTCAAGGGTGATGTCAACAATAATAACTCATGCTACCCATATCCAACAGGACATATGTGCCTAGATCTTTCCTCACCACATGATGCTTGCCAAAAGAGAAAAATAAAAAGGAATAGAGAGAAAAACTTTGACTCTTGCATGAAAGTCAATAAATAAAATTAAAAGATAGGCCCTTCGCAGAGGGAATCAGAGGTTACCTGTCGGATTTTGGGTTCCACAGACCCTTGAGAGGTTCGAACTCTGGGGTGTGTGCGAAGAACTCGTCCTCCCTAGTATGCCTACACGCTAATCTCACGGCCTAGCTTGACGAACTGAATGGAAAAGAGACACGGCAGTTTACCCAGGTTCGGGCCACCTTGCGGTGTAAAACCCTACTACTGCTTTGTGGTGGATTGGCCTCGAGGGGCTGAGGATGAACTAGTATAGTGGGTGAACAACCTCAGCAGGAGGAGTGTTCTTGTGCTCGACGAGCTGGTGGGTATGAGGGTGATCTGAATGATCCGTCCCCTACTATGGTGGTGATGGTGCTCTATTTATAGGGGCCTTGGTCCTCTTCCCAAATGTAGGCGGGAAGGGACCCCACAACGGCCAAATTCGAAGGGAGACAACTAGTACATGCTATCCCGACAAAAGTGGTCTTCGCCTGCAAAAGCCTCTGGTGGTGACGTCGCGGTGGGCTCGGCGATGACCTCCATCCTGCCGTCCTGGCGGTCTTGGTCTTGTTGCATGGGAATGGAAACCTTTGGCTGATTCCTCGGGACCCCGCGCCTGCGCTTGCCTCCTTAGCACCAAAGAGGAAACTGGTACACTACGCCTGCTGGCGCCCGCCTGGCCGTGGTCATCACGGCTCACGTCATCTGAACCTCGCGAGGTGAGGCTTGCATAGATATCTCCGCTCCTCGGGAGCCAGCCTGGGAAGACCGCCCCCCGTGGAGGTCTTGGTGTCGTCCGCCTCGCGAGTGTCTTGAGTTGTTGATGTTGAAGCTGCGCCATACCAGGCTTTTGATGGAGCCACGCCGTGGGCCGCAGGCAGTCAAGTCTGGGTACCCCCCATTCCCAGAATGCTGACATTAGCCCCCGGGCCCAAGGCACGCTCGAACTTGGCTTCGAGGCAAAGCCAAAGGGCAAGTGCGGAGCGCCGCGGGCCCTAACCGCCGGCGGCCTTGGTCGACGTGTGGCGATTGATGGGACGTGGGCGTCTCCGCTTCCCCACGCTACCTCGGTAATCGTTCGACTTGATGAGACCCTGTTGCATGCAGAGAAAACCATCATTGCGTGCGATCATGGAGGCCGGCGGTTGGCCTCCCTCTGGCTATAAATGAGGAGAGGGACAGAGCCCTCTTCACTCATCTCCATCTTCTCACCACCCGCTTCTTCTTCCTGCTTGTCCCATCGCCTCGCTGCAGTATCCATGGCGCTAATCAGGAGATTCTCTGCAGCGGAGAAAGGAAAAACCCCCCGGGAGGAGCCGGGGCCGCTCCCGCCGAAGAAAAGGCTCAGCCGCCCTCGCGATGCCGGCAAAAGGCCGGAGGTGACACGACCTAGTACGAGCGGCCTCCGCCTGGCTTCCCGCTCCCTTTGTATGCCCACACGCAGGGCTCCGGAGAGGGCGGCAGCGCCCAGCGCCGCGCAGGCCGCGACCACGGTGGCCAAGCTAAGGTTGCACGGTCAGCCGGCCCGCGAACCCACACTGAGGGCACTTCACGCGAGTTCGTGATGTGGGCGGCACTACCACCACGCACGTGGATCCAGTTCCCGTGGTTCTTTACCAAGGAGATGCCGCCAAGAGGGCCGCTTGAGCTGTGGCTGCAGCACGCCGGGTGCTGCAGTCTGGCCACGGGGGCGGAGGTCGAGGTCGTCCCCCCGGGCAAAATCTTCATGACCCGAGGATGGGGCAAGGTCGCCCGTCCCTGCCGTGCGGAGGGGGCCCTTGCCATCCACTTCGAGTATGATGGCGCCTCCACATTGTTCTTCAAGGTCTTTGACGAGGAGGGCCGTCGCCTGGAGTGTTGCCCCGGGGGAAGCAGCCTGCGTGGCGCGACTGCGGGCGTCAAGCCCGCCTCCGGTCTCGCCGACAGCTCATCCAGCAGCAACGACGACTCCTGGGAGTCCAGCGACACTCCTGAGCCTAGCGATTCTCTGGAGTCGAGTGACGACAACTACGTGCCATCGAGCTATCGCCGTGCCTGGAGCACGGCAGCGGCGTCTACTCGGCGTCGTCGGTGATGCCCAGCGGCCGGGGTTCCTTGAAGCTTCCTTCTTTTGTTTCCCTGCACGAAATCATGACAAACCCCGTGGGGGTATGTAAAAAACTGTAATGCTTTTGCTCCAATGTTTATTACTCATAGTATAAGGTTGCAACTATGTATATCGCTTCGGCATCATTCCCCCTTTTTGTTCTTGCGGTAGCTTTGCGCTGTACGTCGGCAGGTCCCAGTCCCTAGGCAGGCTTCGGCCGTCGCTGGTATGCCAGGTCGCGATGCCGTGGTCAAGGCCAAGAGGTGAGCGGCCCGAGGTCCGGTAAGAGCTCCTAAGGCGCGATGCTCAAGAGGTCCCCTTTGGCGTGCAAGCAGCTCCTTGGAGGCCGAAAAGGGAAGTAGCATTGCCGGAGCGAGATTGCGGGAGTGGAAAACATCGGACGGTGAGGTTCACGCTGACATGTACGGGTGACTTATCTTTAGCAAGCCTGAGCTGATTCCTTTGCGTAGCGCCTGGTTGTGTCTTAGTGGTGATGCTTCCAGGTAGGGATCCCGCCGGCCTTCCCTTTCCCGCTCATCTAAGTGCTCTACGTCCTTGGGTCCCGACCCTCAAGCGAGGCTCAGCCGCCGCTGGTATGCCAGGTCGCGATGCCGTGGTCAAGGCCAGGGGTGAGGGCTGGAGAGTCCATAAGAGCTGCTGAGTCACGATGCCCAGGAGCCCCCCTTTAATGTGCAAGCGAATTGCGTGAAAAAAGGGACGGCCGGCAGGGCCGCCTGCAACCAAACTCGGGGATTCCTGTGGGTTAGTCGAAGAAGCGGGCATAACTCGTAAGCGTGCTTTCTCTCTTGTCGATAATCTTTCCGCAAGAAGACGGAGGCACTAAGGATCTGGTGAGGTGACGTGCGCGGGGCGGGCCACAAGCCAGAGCTCGATCTCTCAGATTTGTCAGCGTTGCAGAGACGGACCCGAGCACAAGCGCCATGCCAGCATGTGTAGCCCCCGTTGCGGGATGAGCAAGAGGCCGGTCAGCAGCGCAGGAGGCCACGAAGGGCGATAAGACATCAGGCAAGCAGGTGATAATCATAAAGCAAGTCATGGAAGGAGGTAAGCCAGCTCTGATAGATGCAAAAAATGATACATGCCACAGGGACAGACCCATGCGGCTTGGGGATGATGCAGCCCAAGGGGTGCCCCCAACTAAACAAATCGAAAGACGCAAGAAGGATACATGCCGAAGGGATGGGCCCATGCGATCTGGGGATAATGTAGCCCGGGGCGCCCCCAACTGAACAAACCAAAAGATATCACCTGGCACCGTTGCTGAAGAAGTGTTGGAGTAGCTGAAGACGCGTGCTGAAGAAGTCACTCCTCATGAGCCACCTAGGTCCTGAACCTCAGGAGGCTCCGGAGGCCCAGGAGGTTTGTGAAGAACCGTCGCCATTTCCGTCAGGATCGCCTTGTGCCTGGCCTCCTGATCCACCAGGACGCTCCGCATGTGGCGCTGGAACGTAACAGCCATGTTCGGCAAGCCAAAAGGCATGCGAACATAGCTTTGAGGTGGACCCTCGCACCGGCCGACGCGGGACGGTGAGAAGAGCCGCTGAGAGGCGACCTTGTTGAGTCCTGGGATGTTGACGCAGGCGCGTAGCTCGCTGTCCTCGCCAGGACAAGGAGCCACGCCGGGTGGTGGGCGACGGTCGCCCCATATAGCTCTCGCATGTTGAAGCTCTTCGGCTTCCCGGGTGATGAACTCCTGAGCACCTGGCACCCCGTGCCTTGTGCCCTCCTGGCGGAAGCGCGCGCTGAAGCACGCCTCCACGTGGTGCCCGAGCACCTCCCTCGTGACGTTGGCTAGGTCAGAGGCCCTCCAGAGGAGAGCCCCCGAGCCCAGCCTGAGAGGGGCACCGGGCGCGACTTCCTATGCGAGAGAGGGAGGTGCCCCATCCGTGGACGCAGGTCTTGAGGTGGTGCTGCTGGACACACCGCTCCCCTGAGGTTCTTGGTGGAGCAGCTGCTTCTTCTTGTTGGGGACAGCCTCAGGATGGTAGGTGGCACCTTCATCGTCTGGGTTCTCGACTGCCGCAGCCTGGTAGGCGCGCTCGAGAGTGCACACTGCGTCCTTCTCCTCGCAGGCGACCATGATGACGTCGCGGATCCCTGGCATCTTGAGGACATTGTAACCATGATGAGTCACTGCCATGAACTTGGCCAGGGCCGGATACCCAAGGATGGCGTTGTAAGGAAGACGGATGTCGACAACGTCAAAGTCGATGAGCTCTATGCGGTAGTTGTCACGCTTGCAGAAGGGCTTGGTGGGCTGCAGCTGGTCATAGGGCACTTGGAGGCGGTCGAACGTCTCGATGGACAGAACATTGAGCCCCGCACCACCATCGACGAGGGTCTTGGTGACGATGACGTTGCTGATGACGGGTGAGCAGAGCATCGGGAGGGCACCGGCAGTTGCCGCGCACTTGAGCTGGTCGGACGAGCTGAAGGTGATGGTGCACTTGGACCACCTGAGCGGACGCGTAGCCTCGAGCTTGGGGAGGGCCGCGTTCACCTCACGGCAAAATGCTTCAAGATGCGATGAGAGGCAGGGGCCTGAGCGCCGCCCAGGATGCAGGCGATGGCACGAGGCTCCTGGAAGCCCCCAGCCCCCTCGTCCTGGTGGTGGTTGTCATTCCTTCTTGACGGTGGTGGCAGCGGAGGGAGACCAGCGTTTCCCTGAGGACGGTCCTCGCGAGGCTGATCCCTCCAGGGGCCGTTGCGAGGCAGGCCCTACCAGCGTTCCTCACGAGGCTGATCGTGCCACTCCTGGCGGGGGTCGCGATCGTCCCAGCGTCCTCCACTTCGGCCTCCTCCACGGCCGTAGCCTCGATCGTTGCGCTCGGGGCGACGACCGAGGTACCTGTCGCGGATGGCCTTGAGCTCCTGACAGTCGTTGGTGTTGTGGCTGTTGTGGAAGACGTAGAATGGGCGGCTGCCCTTGGATGATTCCGGGTGATCGCACCCGCACTTCATCTCTGGTTTGGCCGTGAGCATGGCTGCCCCTTGCACTTCACGTCCTTGGCCTTGGCTTTCTTGTCCTCTAGATCAGCCTCCGGGATCTCGAGGAGGGAGAGGCGACCTTCCTCAACTCTCTCGCACTTGGTCGCCATGTTAAACATCTCCAGGGTCGTGCACAGGTCCTCGTGTATGGCGAGCTCCTCCTTCATCTTGACGTCGCGGACGCCATCAGTGAACGCGGAGATGATGGCCTCATCCGACACCTTGGGGATCTTGAGACGAATGTTGTTGAAGCACTGGATGTACTTCTACAAGGTCTCGCCTGGCTACTGCTTGATGCGCAGCAGGTCACCCGCAGCCGGCGGGCGGTCGCGAGTGCCCTGGAAGTGGGCAACGAAACGCTCGCACATCTCGCCCCAGGAGGAGAGCATACCCACGGGAAGGTTCAGGAGCCACGAGCGCGCGCCATCCTTGAGGGCCATGGGAAACCAGTTCGCCATAACCTTCTCGTCGCCGTTGGCCGCCTCGATGCTCAGCTCGTAGAGCTGCAGGAACTCAGCAGGGTCGGGGGTGCCATCGTAGCGTGGAGGCAGGTCGGGCTTGAACTTCCCCGGGCAGACGATGCTGCGTAGCTCCGGAGTGAAGGCGCGCAACCCGCTGTGGTCATGGGCGCCCGTCGTGGAGGTGGAGCTTGATCTTGGAGCTCGCGTGCCACCCCCACAGGCGGCGCGCGGTCTTGAAGCGGTGGTGCTGGAAGCGCACGCGCCTCTCCTTGCAGCCGCTGGACCACCTGGCAGCTTTCTTCCTGATGCGCCGGTGTCCTGCGCGGCGGGTCGCGCCGCGGGGCCTCGCGCCTCGGCCCAAGGGTGACGCCTTGATGGGGAGGTGGAGGAGGTGCTCCGTGGGCCACGTCACTCGCAGCAGGTGGCGAGCGAGGCAGCGAGAGAGATGGTGTAGGAGAGCCCCCGGCGGTACTGACGAGCTCGGCGATGCGGTCCAGCGAGTCTTTGTAGAGGTCGTCGACGGGGCGGTAGCGCAGGAGCTCGCGTGCCATGAGCAGCGCAGCCTGCGCGTCCGTCGGGCCGCGACGAGCATGGGACGACGAACCAGCCGGAGTCAGCGATGGGGTGGCGGTGCGCCCATCACGCCGCATAAAGGGGTGCAGCGACAAAGCTTGCTGTTCGTGCCCCACCGGGCCGGTAGCGGCGTTGGCGGCAGGCAATGGAGAACGGCGGGGAGGCCCGCCCGCAGGCGCCGTCTGGGCGACGCGGGTGGCGAGGGCGGCCCGACGCTCAGCACGGGCTCGACGGGCGTCAGCTATGGAAGCGGTGGAGCAGTGGCGAGTCGACCGGCGGAAGAGAGGCTCTGACGCACCCCTACCTGGCGCGCCAAATGTTGGATTTTGGGTTCCGCGGGCCCTTGAGAGGTTCGAACTCTGGGGTGCGTGTGAAGAACTCATCCTTCCCAGTCTGCCTACGCGCTAATCTCACAGCCTAGCTCGACGAACTGAATGGAAAAGAGACACAGTAGTTTACCCAGGTTCGGGCCACCTTGTGGTGTAAAACCCTACTCCTGCTTTGTGGTGGATTGGCCTCGAGCGGCTGAGGATGAACTAGTACAGTGTGAGAACAACCTCAGGAGGAGGAGTGTTCTTGTGCTCGATGAGCTGGTGGGTGTGAGGGTGATCTGAATGATCTGTCCCCTACTATGGTGGTGGTGCTTCTCTATTTATAGGGGCCTTGGTCCTCTTCCCAAATGTAGGCGGGAAGGGATCCCACAACGGCCAAATTCGAAGGGAGACAACTAGTACATGCTATCCTGACAAAAGTGGTCTTCGCCTGCAAAAGCCTCTGGTGGTGACGCCGCGGTGGGCTCGGCGATGACCTCCATCCTGCCATCCTAGCGGTCTTGGTCTGGTTGCACGGGAATGGAAACCTTTGGCTGATTCCTCGGGACCCCGCGCCTGCGCTTGCCTCCTTAGCACCAAGGAGGAAACAGGTACACTGTGCCCGCTGGCGCCCGCCTGGCTGCGATCGTCACGGCTCACGTCATCTGAACCTCGCGAGGTGAGGCTTGCATAGATATCTCCGCTCCTCGGGAGCCAGCCTGGGGAGGCCGCCCCCCGTGGAGGTCTTGGTGTCGTTCGCCTCGTGAGGCTTGGCCCCTCGTGAGGGTCTTGAGTTGTTGATGTTCAAGCCGGGTCGTACCAGGCCGTCGATGGAGCCACGCCGTGGGCCACAGGCAAGCAAGTCTGGGTACCCCCGTTCCAAGAATGCCGACATTGCCATGCGCTTTTTGTTTGTATGGTCAACCCCTTAGTGCAAAAGAACGTCACGTTATATTGCCCCTTATGATAGCAACCTTTATTATGCAGTCTGTTGCTTTTATTCTTTGCTATCACAAGTTCATACAACACTCAATTTTCTCTTACACTAAATGATCTAACACTTTTAGAAGCAATTTTTATTGCCTTATTGCACCTATGACAACTTACTTGATGGATCTTGCTCAATCCTTAGGTAGGTATGGTGGACTCTTGAAAATAAGATTTGGGGTTTAAGGGTTTTTGGATGCACAAGTAGTATCTCTACTTGGTGCGGAATTTTTTGCTAGCAAAGATGGGGGCAAGCACCACATGTTGAAGGATCTATGACAATATAACTTCTATGTGAATATGAACTAACATAAATCATTACGTTGTCTTCCTTGTCCAACGTCAACAATTTTGGCATATAATATTTTGATGGGGGCTCACAATCACAAAAGATTTCCAGGACAGTGTATTTGTATGTGAATCTTCTCTTCCCTTATTAATTCTTTCATGAATTGCATCATTGACCAATGCTATATTTGTCAATCTCCAATAAAATTTTCTACTTATACTTTTCCTTATGTGGTGTCATTACTTACCATAAGATTAATATGATCTTTTCATTTATTTCCTCTCTTTTTATTGAAACATGAAAGTAAAGAAAGCAAAAACTCAAACTAAACTTTATTATATATCTCGCACACGATTACAAAGATAGATCACTAAGCAAACTCTCAAAAAGAAAGGATCGAACTAAACTTTTATTCATCTAAAGAAAAAGATAACTATTGATCAAACTAAGATAAGTAATGGCAAAAGATAGTGGAGGTGATACGATACCGGGGCACCTCCCCCAAGCTTGGCGAAAGCCAAGGGGAGTGCCCATACCCAATACTCAATTTTCTTTTGGTGATGAAGAAGGAGGTGGTGGTGATGAAGTAGTAACGATCTTGTCCTTAGGTTTCCATGGCAGATGTCCACCATCATAAGAGGAGGAATGAGTCTCACGGGTCCTGCAACTGGCAGCCAAACTCATACCTTTAAACCTCACCTCATACTCAAAGACTTGGTTTTGGAGATCGTAGATCTGGCTTTGGAGGAAGTTGATTTGCTCATTGAGGGTGAAGACGATGTCCTTCATGGACTTGCCATCCACCTTGAGATCACGGGTAAAGTCCGTGATCATGAGGTGATTGGCATTGAGTCCACGCTCCACCATCCCCTTACACCAGAAGACCTCCTGCTCCAGAGCTTCAAGCCTGGACTCCTCGGTTCCCTTCCCCTTGGGACCTTGCACACCATGGATGTGAAGCACACCCTCATGCATCTGAATAACCTGAGGGTGCTGCACCACCTCCCGCAAATATGGCTTAATGACGTTCTTGAAGAACTTGTCCTTGGAGGAGCTTGAAGCGACCATGGTAGATGGGATCTATCAGAAAACAGCAAGGAAAAGCAAACAGAAGATTTCTCCGCGATACGGTGTTCAATAGGTTCGGGGGGGTATATAAAGATTTTTTATCTTGGGAAACAAGCAAACGGGAGAAAAACGGAGTCCGGAAGGTACCCGAGGTGGGCACAACCCACCTGGGCGCGCCTGGCAGCTAGGCGTGCCCTGGTGTCTTGTTCCCACCAGCGTGACCTTCTTGGTTGTTTCTTATTTTCCTAAAAAAATTATATTCCAAAACGGACAGAAAATATTTTTGCAGACTTTTCGGAGTCCGCTTACTTACGGTATCACATGCCTCCTCATTTTCACGATTCTGGAGTGTTCCGGAAGGTCTCTTTTATGTGTTCTTTCGGTGTCATAGTTTGGATAATATTGCTTTCAACATTAATGGGCATACCTGAGATATAATGTTCTATTCGTTGCCCATTAACAACCTTCAGATTAGTACCTTTGGCATTATTTATTTTGATAGCTCCAGATCGATAAACCTCCTCGATCACATAGGGTCCTTCCCACTTGGAGAGGAGTTTTCCTGCAAAGAATCTAAAATGAGAGTTGTACAAAAGAACATATTCTCCAACTTTGAACTCACGCTTTTGGATTCTTTTATCATGCCATCTTTGAACTTTTTATTTAAATAAATTGGCATTTTCATAAGCTTGGGTTCTCTATTCATCTAATGAGCTAATATCAAATAACCTGTTTTCACCGGCAAGTTTGAAATCATAATTGAGTTCTTTGATTGCCCAATAAGCTTTATGTTCTAACTGAAGAGGCAAATGACAAGCTTTTCCATAAACCATTTTATAAGGAGACATACCCATATGATTTTTATATGTTGTTCTATAAGCCCAAAGTGCATCAAATAATTTCTTAGACCAATTCTTCCGGGACCTATTGACAGTCCTCTGCAAAATTAATTTTATTTCTCTATTACTAAGTTCAACTTGACCACTAGACTGAGGATGATAGGGTGATGCAATTATATGGTTAACATCATACTTGGCAAGCATTTTACGAAAATCACCATGAATAAAGTGTGAACCACCATGAGTCATTAAATATCTAGGGACTCCAAACCTTGGGAAAATAACTTCCTTAAGCATTTTAATAGAGGTGTTGTGATCAGCACTACTAGTTGGAATAGCTTCTACCCACTTAGTAACATAATCAACAACAACCAAAATATGTGTATACCCATTAGAGGAAGGAAAAGGTCCCATGTAATCAAAACCCCAAACATCAAATGGTTCAACGGCAAGTGAATAATTCATAGCCATTTCTTGACACTTACCGATATTACCTATTCTTTGGCATTCATCACAAGATGACACGAACTTACGAGCATCCTTGAAAAGTGTAGGCTAATAAAATCCGGATTGCAATACCTTGTGAGCAGTTATGTCTCCTGCATGATGTCCTCCATAAGCTTCGGAGTGACATTTCCGTAGGATTTGTCCCTATTCATGCTCAGGTACACAACGTCTAATAATACCATCTACTCCTTCTTTATAAAGATGTGGGTCATCCCAAAAGTAATGCCTCAAATCATAGAAGGATTTTTTTTCTTTTGTTGGTATGTGAAACTAGGTGGTAAATATTTAGCAACAATGTAATTAGCATAGTTAGCATACCAAGGGGTGTTATGAGCAACATTTATTGCAGCTAACTGCTCATCAGGAAAACTATCATCAATAGGTAGTGGGTCATCAAGGACATTCTCTAGCCTAGACAAGTTATCAGCTACGGGGTTCTCCACTCCTTTTTTATCAGTGATATGAAATCAAATTCTTGTAGCAAGAGAACCCATCCAATAAGCCTAGGTTTAGCATCTTTATTTTCCATAAGATATTTAATAGCAGCATGATCGGTTTGAACAATTACTTTTTAATCTATAATATAGGATCTAAATTTATCACAAGCAAACACCACTGCTAGAAATTCTTTTTCAGTAGTAGCATAATTTCGTTGAGCACTGTCTAGAGTTTTACTAGCATAATGAATAACATTTAGTTTCTTATCAACTCTTTGTCCTAGGACAACACCAACAGCATAATCACTAGCATCAACCATAATTTCAAAAGGCAAGTTCCAATCAGGTGGTTGAACAATAGGTGCAGAAATTAAGGCTTTCTTGAGTGTTTCAAAGGCTTCTAGACAATCATCACCAAAAACAAAAGGAACATCCTTTTGCAAAAGATTTGTAAGGGGCCTAGAAATTTTAGAGAAGTCTTTGATAAATCTCCTATAGAAACCAGCATGACCTAGAAAACTTTGAATACCTTTGATATCTTTAGGACATGGCATTTTCTCAATTGCATCACCTTAGCTTTGTCCACCTCAATACCTCTTTCAGAAATTTTATGGCCCAAAACAATACCTTCATTAACCATAAAGTGGCACTTCTCCCAATTCAAGACAAGATTTGTTTGCTCACATCTCTGCAAAACTCGATCAAGATTTCTTAAACAATCATCAAAAGACTTCCCATAAACAGAAAAGTCATCCATGAAAACCTCAACAATCTTTTCATAAAAGTCAGAGAATATAGCAGTCATACATCTTTGAAAGGTAGCAGGTGCATTGCATAAACCAAAAGGCATATGTCTATAAGCATAAGTTCCAAAAGGACAGGTAAAAGTGGTCTTTTTTTTATCAGGTTGTGAAACAGGTATTTGTGAAAAACCAGAATATCCATCAAGGAAGCAAAAAATGTGTGTGCTTAGATAATCTTTCTAGCATTTGATCAATAAATGGCAGAGGGTAATTATCTTTTCTAGTTGCTTTGTTTAATTTTCTAAAATCAATTATCATTCTATAGCATGTACCAATTCTTTGTGGAATAAGTCATTCTTATCATTAGGAACAACAGTAATACCTCCTTTCTTAGGGACACAATGAATAGGACTTGCCCATCTACTATTAGCTATAGGATAGATTATACCTGCTTCCAGAAGTTTTAATATTTCCGTTCTTACCATTTCTTTCATCTTTGGATTTAACTGACGTTGGTGATCAACAATAGGTTTAGCATCAGGTTCCATATTAATCTTCTGTTGACATAGAGTGGGACTAATGCCCTTTAAATCATCAAGAGTATATCCAATAGCAGCTCGGTGCTTCCTTAGAACTTCCAATAATCTTTCTTCTTCATATTATGAAAGGTTAGCACTAATAATAACAGGATATATCTTCTTCTCATCAAGATAAGCATATTTCAAAGTGTCTGGCAATTATTTTAATTCAAACACAGGATCACCCTTAGGTGGAGGAGGACCTCCTAGAGTTTCAATAGGCAAATTGTGCTTTAACAGAGGTTGTTGTTTGAACAAGATTCTATCATTTTTATGGTCTAGCAAATATTGTTCTAAAGAATCAGTAGGAGGTACAGCAATAGAAGCAAGACCAATTATTTCATCCTTACTAGGCAATTCTTTCTTATGAAGTTTTCTACTAAACTTGGAAAAATTAAACTCATGAGACTCATCACCAAAGCTAACACCAACAGTTTGTTTCTCACAATCTATTTTAGCATTAACGATGTTCAAGAAAGGTCTACCAAACATAATGGGACAGAATCATCTTGTGGGGAACCAAGAGTAAGAAAATCAGTAGAGTATTTTATTTTCCCACACAAGACTTCAACATCTCTAACAATCCCAAGTGGTGTGATGGGGTCTCTATTAGCAAGTTTAATAGTAACATCTATGTCTTCTATCTCAGCGGGTGCTATGTCATTCATAATTTCTTGATATAAGGTAAAAGGAATAGCACTCACGCTAGCACCTATGTCACATAAACCATGATAATAGTTATCTCCTATTTTAACTGAGACAATAGGCATGCCAACGACGGGTCTATGTTTATCCTTTTTATCGGGTTTGGCAATTCTAGCAGCTTCATCACAGAAGTAAATAACATGCCCATCTATATTTTCTTCTAGGAGATCCTTAATCATAGCAACACTAGGTTCTACCTTTATTTGTTCAGTTGGTTTAGGTGTTCTAATGTAACTTTTGTTTACCACAGTTGAAACTTTAGCATGTTCCTTCATCCTAACAGGGAAAGGTGGTTTCTCAATATAAGCAGTAGGAACAACTGGATCAAAATTATAAATGATAGTTTCATCTTTAGCTATTACCGGTTCTTTAATTTCTTCTTTAATAGGTGGGTGATATTTAAACCACTTCTCTTTAGGGAGATCAACATGAGTAGCAAATGATTCACAAAAGGAGGCTACTATCTCAGAGTCAAGTCCATATTTATTGCTAAACTTTTGAAAAGCATCGGTATTCATAAAAGATTTAACACAATCAAACTTAAGCTTAATACCTGACTCTTTACCTTCGTCGAGTTCCCAATCTTCAGAGTTGCGTTTAATTATTTCCAAAAGATCCCACCGGAATTCAATAGTCTTCTTCATAAAAGAACCATCACAAGAAGTATCAAGCATGGATCGATCATTATGAGAAAGTCGAGCATAAAAATTCTGGATAATAAATTCTCTTGAGAACTCGTGATTGGGGCATGGATATAACATTTACTTAAGCCTCCCCCAAGCTAGAGCGATACTTTCTCCTTCACGAGGCCAAAAATTATATATATAATTCCGATCACGATGAACTAGATGCATAGGATAAATTTTCTGATGGAACTCCAATTTCAATCGATTCTAGTTCCAAGATCCAATATCATCGCATAGCCTAGACCATGCCAATGCCTTTCCCTTTAAAGATAAAGGAAAAACCTTCTTCTTAATTTCATCTCCGGGTAAACCTGCAAGCTTAATCAATCCACATATATCAAGTGCATATCAGGATGTTCGGTTCCATCTCCTGCATAAGGATTAGCTAGTAGTTGTTCTATCATACCCGAAGGAATTTCATATTCAATATTTTCAATAGGTGCAGTAGGTTGAGGCGTAACTAATTGTGGTTCCGATCGAGGTGAAGATACCCCGAACAAACCCCTCAAAGGATTGTTTTCCATAGTAACAAGTGACAATAAATTTCAGCACGTAGTAATAATTTTTCCTTACCAATTTCCACTTACCAAGAGCACTTCACTCCCCGGCAACGGCACCAGAAAAGAGCCTTGATGACCCACAAGTATATGGGATCAATTGTAGCCTTTTCGATAAGTAAGAGTGTCGAACCCAACGAGGAGCAGAAGGAAATGACAAGTGGTTCTCGGCAAGGTAATGTCTGCAAGTGCTGAAATTGTAAGTAACAGAGTAGTTTGATAGCAAGATAATTTGTAACGAGCAAGTAACGATAGTAGTAACAAAAGGGCAGCAATATAGCCCAATCCTTTTGAGGCAAAGGACAGGCCAAAACGGTCTCTTATAATAAGCAAAGCGTTCTTGAGGGTACACGGGAATTTCATCTAGTCACTTTCATCATGTTGGTTCAATTTGTGTTCACTACTTTGATAATTTGATATGTGGGTGGACCGGTGCTTAGGTGCTGTTCTTACTTGAACAAACCTCCTACTTATGATTAACCCCCTCGCAAGCATCCGCAACTATGAGAAAAGTATTAAGAATAAATTCTAACCATAGCATTAAAATTTTGGATCCAATCAGTCCCTTACGGAATAGCGCATAAACTAGGGTTTAAGCTTCTATCACCCTCGCAACCCATCATCTAATAACTACTCCACAATGCATTCCCTTAGGCCCAAATATGGTGAAGTAGTCGATGTTCACATGACACCACTAAGGGAATCACAACATACATACTATCAAAATATCGAACACATATCAAGTTCACATGATTACTTGCAACATGATTTCTCCCGTGACCTCAAGAACAAAAGTAACTACTCACAAATGATAATCATGCTCAAGATCAGAGGGGTATTAAATAGCATATTGGATCTGAACATATAATCTTCCACCAAATAAACCATGTAGTAATCAACTACAAGATGTAATCAACACTGCTAGTCACCCACAAGCACCAATCTATAGTTCCGGTACACAGATTGAACATAAGAGATGAACTAGGGTTTGAGAGGAGATGGTGTTGTTGAAGATGTTGATGGAGATTGCCCTCTCCAAGATGGGAGAGTTGTTGGTGATGATGATGACGATGATTTCCCCCTCCGGGAGGGAAGTTCCCCCGGCGGAATCGTTCCACCGGAGGGCAAAAGTGCTCCTGCCCCAAGTTCCACCTCGAGACGGCGGCGCTCCATCCCGAAAGTTCTCTCCTTATTTTTCCAGGTCAAAATGACTTATATACCAGAAGATGGGCACCGGAGGTGGGCTGGGCTGAGCACAACCCACAAGGGCGCGCCTGGGGGGGCCAGGCGCGCCCTGGTGTCTTGTGCTCACCAGGTGGCCCCCTCTGGTGTATATTTGCTCCAGTATTTCTTATTTATTCCATAAAAAATCCTCGTGAAGTTTCAGCTCATTTGAGTTGTGCAGAATAGGTAGCCTAACGTAGCTTTTTCAGGTCCAGATTTCCAGCTGCCGGAATTCTCCCTCTTTGTGTGAACCTTGCATATTATGAGAGAAAAGGCATTAGAATTACTCCAAAAAGCATTATTATGCATAGTATAAATAACAGTAGGTAAACATGATGCAAAATGGACGTATCAGAGACGTATCACATGCATGCACCCAGCTAACCATCCATCACAACCATCATTTGATGTTACGTGCACAAGGACAGAGGGCACCAGGAGCAAAGCACATGGATCAGGAATCAAAACGTTGACTCGCAGTCCGGCTCTGCAATGCTCCATCCTCTACATGCTGGCATGTGGACATACACCGAAGCGGTCCGGATGGGACATAGCAACAAACCGACTCGGACGCGCGTCTGCCTTTAATAAATAGTTACCCTAGATTACGTTTTAGACTCGGGTTTTGTTTAGAGAAGTTTAGCTTTAGCTACTTCTATTTTTCTTCGCTCGTAGCGCACTAGTGCGACCGTCAAAAGACATCCTATCAGAACCCCGTGAGATTTATCCATCTAGCATATTCGCAATTTTTTGATTGCTTGGCTATTATTTTCTTGCATGTTCTTCGATTTGCTTGTAGGAAAAATCCTTCGTGGATAGGTTGATAGCTCCGTTGGCTCGGTGGATAACACCGCGGAGTTGGTTCAATGATTATTGTGGATATCAGTCGTGTACGGTTCGTAGCCGGATCATGAGGGTCAAGTCCCACCCAAAAATCATAGTTATCTCCCTCTCATCGAAAGATCAGGCCCCAGTTCACATCAACACGCCAGCATGACTAGGAGAGAAACCCAAGGGATGGAGCCAAATCGTGTCAACAACAAGGGAAGAGACTGAGATACTATGGATAAAGGGCAACATGATCAAGAAAAGGAGACTTGGAAGGATACACTACTCATCAAAACAGCTTTGCTTCCAATGTAGAGATCTGGGACACCTTGCCAAAGATTGCCCTGAGTTGGAAAGCGAGGATGAAGACCCGAGGGATATGAATCCAAAATGACACAACCAGATCCATGAGAACCACATTGTTAAGAAAGAAGAAGTCAAAGAAGTGAGAAGACAAGGCATAGACTGACACATAATGTTGGAGAAGAAACCACAGAAGAAGCCACGTGCCATGAACCGTGATGGAAAGAAGTATGGAGGTAGTTTATGAAGCGGCGAGAACTCCAAAGGAGGAAGGGCCTGAAGTGCCAATAACACCCAGAACCGTTGGAGACCATTTAACTAGAAGGATGTGTAGTTGTAGATACACCCCTATAATTGTAAATAGTAGAAGAAGTAGTCATGATGCAATGGAAGTACAAACAATTAGGTATCAATGCGATTATCAAGGAATGAAAGTCTTGTTAACCTAATTTTCATATTGCCATATACCAGAAACCAACAAAGAGAGACTGAATTGGACAACTTGGTTAAAAGAAAAGCAAAAAAACCAGCTAGCAAGCTGTAAGATGTCAGACACATCATACCCACTACCCTAACATGAAGTTAATCGAAGGGAAAGACCAAATGGAACCTTGACCAGAGAAGTATTGTTGTTCCCAGAATGAGGGACCGAGTCAGTAAGGAACTGAAGAATTGGAATGTTAGCAAACCCCGTTATGGATATTAAGGATTGTTTTTACGAGATGATGTAACATCCCAAAATTCTAAATTTTGGAATGTTGTATTAAATAAATAGTTTTGATTGTTTGTTTGATTATTGTGTGAATGATTGAGTGAAACTGAGTGCAATTTGAAACTTTCTGAGAGTTGAATGCAAGGGAATGAAATGACTTTCCCAAACTTTTGCTTTGTCTTTTGATATCGAGGAATTCAAATTCATGCCTTCACAAAACCCTAGACTGAAGATAATATGACTTCTTCCATTAGAAATGAAAGTGATTTCGAAAAGAATTGAATTCCATCTGAAAACATTTCAAATTCAGAAACTTCATGCAGCTCAATGATATCATGAGAGAAGATAAAATGACTTCTTCAAAGATGAGTTGGAAGTTTCAAAAAAAACAACTTGAAAGTCACTTTGATGTTATTTTAATTTTCAAATTTCAAATTCTCTAAAACTTATTCAGAAAGAGAGAAGTAATATGAAACTTAAAAACTCAGAGGCATTTGGAATATATTTGGCCAAGGAAAAACAGAAAAGATTTGAAATTGGTTTGAAACTCAAATTCAAAACCAATTATGATTTATTTGGTTTTTATTTAAATTATATCTATCCAAATAGAAGATATATGGAAAATAGGGTAAAATGATTCCCTACAATAGAAAAGTGGAGCAAAATGAATTTGAAATCATTTTGGTATTTTAAAATAATTTGATTTGAATTTTAAATGCAACACTAGCACTATTTGTATCATTTGAGTTTTTGTAGATTTTATTTGACTTTAGAAAAATGTTCATGATTTAGGATTTATTTTTCTGAACATTTTGATACATTATATGCCTATATATTATTTCGATTTTATTTTGTTTCTTTTCATTTTGTTGTCTGTTTTAAAAAAAACAGCACAGGGCGGTGCTAGCCGTGAGGCCTAGCCTATTGGAGATATGCCCTAGAGGGCTGGGAAGAGTACCATCTAAATCCATAGACAAGACACCACATGAGATGTGGACTGGGAAGAGTCCCAAGTTGTCTTTTGTAAAGATTTTGGGTTGTGAAGCATTTATCAAGTGACTTATGTCGGACAAGCTTACACCCAAGTCAGATAAGTGCATATTCGTCGGATATCCAAGGGAAACCTTGGGATATAGTTTCTACAACCGCAAAGAGAACAAAGTGTTTGGTTCTCGGAATAGGGTCTTCCTTGAGAAAGAGTTTCTCGGGTGGGAAGCCAGTGGGAGGCAGGTGCAGCTCGAAGAAATTCAAAAACCACTTGGGAACAACTCGACTGTTGATGTGATCATACCAGAGTCTGTCAGGGAACCCGTAGTGGAAGCGGCATCAGAACCACCGAGGTCAGAAAGATTGCGCAGAGTGCACGATGTTTTGTTGCTAGAGAGCGACGAGCCGGCTACGTATGCGGAAGCGATGGTGAGCCTGAATTCCGAGACATGGCTAGAGGCCATGAGATCCGAGAGTCCATGGATGAGAATCAAGTCTGGGCCTTGGTTGATCCACCGCCTAGCGTAACAGCCATTGGTTGCAAATGGGTCTTTAGAAGAAAACCGATGTGGATGGAAATGTTCAGATCCACAAAGCTCGGCTTGTCGCTAAAGGTATGGACAAGTTCAAGGAATTAACTACGACGAGACTTACTCGCCGGTAGCGATGCTGAAGTTGGTAAGGATCGTACTAGCTATAGCTGCATATTTCGATTACGTGATATGGCAGATGGATGTCAAAACAGCTTTCCTTCATGGAAATTTAACCGAGGAAATGTATATGATACATCCTGAGGGTTTTGTCGATCCGACTGGTGCTAGTAAGGTATGCAAGCTTAAGAAATCCATTTATGGGTTGAAGCAAGCATATCAGAGCTGGAATTTTTGTTTTGATGAGGTCATCACTGGCCTCGGTTTCATCAAAAGTGAAGAGGGCGCTGTTTATACAGGCAGTTGAGTGGGAGCTCGATAGTGCTTTTGATCCTATATGTGGATGACATATTGCTGATCAAAAACGATGTTTCGATGCTGAACTCGGTCAAGGAATCATTGAATGGCAAGTTTTCAATGAAGGGCCTAGGTGAGGCAGTGTATATTTTAGGCATTAAGATCTATAGAGATAGATCTAGGAGGCTGCTCGGCTTGAGCCAGAGCACGTACATAGATAAAGTGTTGAAGCGGTTCAACATGAGTGAGGCCAAGAAAGGGTTCTTTCCTATCTCACATGGTATAAGGCTAAGCGAGACTCAGAGTCCTTCGACATCTGATGAGCGAAGCAGGATGAGTCGGATTCCATATGCCTCGGCAATCGGATCCATCATGTATGACATGATATGTACACGACCTGATGTTGCTTTTGCAATAAGCCTAACAAGTAGATATCATGCCAACCCAGGTGAGAGTCACTGGGCGGTAGTAAAGACTATTCTAAAGTTCCTGAAAAGGACTACAGAGATGTTCCTAGTTTATGGAGGCGAGGAAGAGCTCGTCGTAAAGGGTTACGCCGATGCTAGTTTCCAAACCGATAGAGATGATTGTCGATCACAGTCCGGATTCGTGTACATCATGAATGGAGGAGCAGTGAGCTAGAGGAGCTCCAAGTAAGAAACGGTGGCCGATTCTACCATAGAAGCCGAATACATTGCGTCTTGTGAAGCTACAAAGGAAGGTGTTTGGATCTGGAACTTTCTGGATGATCTTGGTATTTTCCCAGCCCCGGTAAAACTGTTGGACCTTTATTGTGACTAGAAGAACGCCCGCGCGTTGCAACGGGGCCACATTAACTTTAAGAGTTCAATATTAATATTCTCATACATATCAAGTGACATTGGCGACCTTTTTACCATCAAATCCTCACACACACTCTCTCCCTCCCTCTTCCTCACTCTCTCTCCCCCTCTCCCTCTCTCTCTAACACACACACACATATCCATCATATTGGGTACGGGACTATAATCCATCTATTTCACACGCACACACACACGCTAGTGCATAACAATATGGATTATGTGTATTATATTTGCCACCACAACTGAGGGAATTAATTTCATGTAAATCAGCCAGCCACAGCTCCAAGAATACGCGGAGAAGGTGGCCCGGGTCAGCGTCGGCGTCGTCCGGCGCGGGCCACGGGCCTGCTTCCAAGTGCGTCTGCACGCCGGCCACCCACGCCGGGTCCTTCAAGTGCCGCTTCCACCGCACCAACTCCCAGGGCCACGGCCACGGCCAGGGAAGCCGCCCTTCTTCGCCCCCTTCACCGGCCGCGGCCAACATGGTGCCGCGGCACCCAGCCTCGTCGTCCTTGTCCTCCGGCACCGTCGTGACCCAGTGACGCAGCCCAAGCATCGGCCTCGACAACGGAGAGGGAAGGGAAGATCATATACATGACATAAGAAAGGGAGTTTATTTACTGCTCCCTCGATGTATTGTTTCCTTTGTTTGGAGATTGATTACCATCCGTGAGTTAGGGTAAGGTTAATGTGATTGAGCGATTTTTCTGAAAATCAATTATTTGTTTTCTAATTAATGTGATTGATTGATTTAAGGTAAGGTTAATTAATTTAGATTTGATCTTTAGAGATTGTTCGTGATTGATCCTACATTACTAAATAACTTGCGCCAGTATGGAAAGTTCTGATCTGTTCAGATTTCTTTCGTTGTGTGAGAGGGTGACGCAAAAATAAACCGATGAAGTGGGGGGAGGGGATGAAAAAAATCTACGAAAAAACCAGCGAAGATGGGAGGAGGTACCAAAAAAACCATGGAAGGTGGGACAAAAAAAACCTGGAAGCGAGACTACCAACTGCTCCATTAGGAGTAGAGATAATTCTGGTGCCATCGCACAAGCCAAGGAGCCGAGGAATCACCACAAGACCTGACACATAGATCGGAAACATCACCTGATACGAAAGATCGTAAAGAATTGTGATATAGAGTTATGCAAAATTCACACGTATGCAAATATTGCAGATCCGCTGACTAAGCCGCTTCCACAACCCAAGCATGAGGGGCACGTTAGAGCTATGGTCATATGATGTATGTTTGATTGACTCTAGTGCAAGTGGGAGAATGTTGGAGATATGCCTTAGAGGCAATCATGTATGATGATATTTCCTATATGTTTATGAATAAAGATAGTCCTTGGACATTATCAATGATGTGTATCAGCAAGTACATGACTTGTTTGTCGGACTATGCATTGTATGATGACTGTCCTAAAAGGTCCCTAGTCAAAAGGGTTGTGTGGACGCAGAGCCAACTAGACTAGCATATGACACGGTGGATGGCTCGGTCTCACTAGCCATGGAGCCTTAGATGCTAACCGGATAATATGGGCTCGGAAGGATCTTCTCGGATTCGACATGGTCGGATCCAACTCGAGATAAGGTTCGAGTTGGACAGACCCAACTATGAGACGCAGCGATATGTCATCTGTGAGTCTCTAGTACAACATACATTCTATGTCCTAAGACCTGAATTGGCGCATGTACTCGGGATGGCGACATGCCTGCTTTGGGCCGACCAAACGCTACTCCGTGACTGGGTAGTCATAAAGGTAGGTTTCAGGCTTCTCCAGACCCATGCTGCGAGACATGGTCGAGCAAGATGGGATTTGCCCCTCCGACCAGGAGAGATATACGCTGGGCCCCTGGTGTGATCCGACCAAGGTAAGCATGGCCATGCAACATAGATTACGAGATAATCCGGTTTGTTGTCGACATCACTGGAACGAGAAAGAGGTTGGGCTAGCACAAGGATGACAGACTTGCCTTGAGCCCGACAACATATATCGTGTGGCAAAGGGAATAGAAGTGTGACACGGTGTACATGTTCGCCTAACCAGTTTCATCGGACACTTGGAGTAGGCACGCTTTGCTAGAGACCACTACCGACTAGATGAGCCGGATATGATCTGACTCGCGACCAAGTAAACGAGAACCTAAGGGGTCGCGCGCTTAAGGGAAGGAACCTACGAGGCTGGACACAACTCCACGAGTCGGATGTGATCCTACTCGGACTCGGATCCAGACCGAATAGACTTTGGGCTTTAGGATCCGTGCGAGGCCCAAGTGTTGAGCCCGCGATGGATGCTTATATATAGTGGGGTTGCGGCACACTCATTTGGTTGATCACTTCGGCGCTGTCACTAGGTTTTGCATGTGTTGCGAATAGCCACCTCCACTCGTCGCCGACTGTGTGATCGGACCTAGCAGCCCGCCGCACGGTATTCCTCCTGCACGCGCGGATACCGTTAGAGGCGGTGCACTTGCGCCACTCTGGCGAACCAGTACGCCGGATCCGACGACTGGCTGTTCGAGGGAGATCAGACGAGGAGGAGACGAACCACACGGACGCGCTTCCCCAACTCTTCTTTCGCTGCACGACACTGCACGTCTAGTGGTAACGATCTGTGATCTATCTCCCGTAGCATGTTCTTGGTTGATCTTCGTGTAGGAATTTTTAATTTGCAGTCGACGCACCCTACTGTAGAACCCAACATAGCTAGCTCCTGAACCGAAGCCCGCCTCCACCTGGGACCCTCTCTAGTGCCGAAGCGCTATCACTCGGACGCCCGAACCCCTATCCGTCTCGCTAACCTCTCTCTATCCCGCTAACGTTGGGCCCCGCCCGTCTTCTTCTTCCTCACAAAAACATGCCCAGAGCAGAGCGCGCACAACGCCGCCGGAATCCTGATCTTCTCGAGATCGCCTATGTCGCGCTTTCCCCCCTCGCCCACGAAACTCCGCCTATATAAACCCCCGCCTCCCCTCGTCCAATTTTTGCCAAAAAAATCTCCCACCGTGCCCTAGAGCTCCGCATCAAACTCGCCGGAGCGCCGCCACCTTACTCCGCGAGCCACCGTCACTTCAGATCGCCGCCGACTCTATCTTCGGACTCGTCGTAGAGCACCGCACCTCTTCATGTATTCGCCTGAAGCCGAGGAGCCCCGGAGTCGCCACCTCATTCGAGCCAACGCGCGCGCTGCCATCTTCCCCGACGCCGACGACACCACGCCGCTGTCGCCCTGCCTCGTCCATGCATTGCTGAGGAGCACCACCGTCACCTTCACCTTCCCCGCGCCGCGCTGAACACCCTCGACCCTCGCCCATCACCGGAGGACCGCCGGAGCAGCCACCCCGACCACCGCCGCGTCCTGTTCTTGTCTATTGTCGGTGCCACACCACTGTAAGGCGACCAACTCCTCCCGACCGTTCGTCTAGGGTTGACAATACAGATTAGTTCGACATTTTCTTTTCTGATAAGATTTCGACTATATAGCGGGCATTCGTTAGTTTACTTTAGCAGCGAGCAGCCCTAGACCGTCCAATCGAGATCTAACCGTCAGGTTAGATCTGTTTTTTTCTGTTGCTCACCAAAGCGTTTTTTGCTGACTATAGATCGTCCGCCACTATACATTTTCGGTCGCTAGCATGACCCAGTAGGAACGCGCCACGTAGCACTGCCCGGCTCGTAGTGTTTTCTTTATTTTCTGTTTTAATTTCTTTTCAGAAATAGTTTCAATTTTAGATTGCTTATATCTTTCAAGTTTTAAGTCCAAATTGAGTGATTCTTTTTTTCATTAGTTTTATAATGTATTGAAGTTTCTGTTTGTCCCATTAGTTTTCAAATTTGAATTGCTTAACTTTCAATTTGCATGAATTTGCTCAAATTAGTATTTTGACATAACTTGAGTTTGAAAATAGTTTTTGAATTTATTATTTTTGCTCCTCCACACTTGTGATATTTTCTAACAATAGGTTTGATTTGGGATATTTTAGAAAAAAATTAAATTAGGGTTTTAGGCAAAACATTACGGTTTTACTTATAGTTTTGTGTTATCTTTAACTCTTTTGCTTTTATTTGTTTTTATTTATTTCTTTTGTAACTTCTGACAACTTTTTGTTTGTTTATGTTAGGAACAGTGGGCACTTTTATTTGTAGTTAAAATAAAATTTTATTATTTTTGTTTTCTTTAGTTTTGTAGTAAAACTTGCATAGGTCATAAATAGAGTTTTGTAAAAGCTTTTTATTCATTTCTTTTTTATAGTAAAAAATTATGAAAAATACTTTCTATTAACTTAGTTGTTTGTTATTTTTCTTTTTTGTTAATTTATTAGTTTAGTAATTTTCTTTGTGGTTAGGTTTTACTTAGGACAAATTTATTTTTGTGCGCATCATAGAGTTTTCTTATGTAGTTTCTTAGTAGTTTTCTTTTGAAGTTTTCTGTGGATTTCTATTTGGTTGTCTTATGGATTTCTTTGTTGCTTTTATTTTGATTGAGTGTTAATATGATTGATAGTATTGATTGCTAGAGAGTTTGCTTATGTGAATGTCATGCTTGTTTAATATAGATTTCATTGGAGTGATGAATAGTTCAATCGAGTTCGTTTTCTGGGAGCGATTATATCTTCATCGACTTACCAGGCAAGTTCACTTTGACCATGTTGTTTTATACCTATGATTTTACTTGCATTTAGTGCCATCTTTTAATCAATTCCTACAGTAGTGAAGTTGAATTCTTGTAGTTGAGTAGAATGCATGAGGTAGGAACCCATCTCCCTATTACCAAGCCCGAGACGTTGTTTAGTTTTAATGCCAGGTTAAGGTAGACAGGGTTGGTATGAGTGTTCGAGAGTGGTGTGAGATGGAGGACCCTATGGCACTGACGACAACTCCATGATGACTCTACATCAAGACGACAACTTCATGATGGCATCTTCAAGGCCTGTTTCTTCAAGACCAAGACTTCAAGACTCGAGACAAGATTTTAGTACACACTACTGGGTGGAAATTGGACCGTGCGGTGATACGTCCATTTTGCATCATGCTTTTATATTGATATTTATTGCATTATGGGCTGTTATTACACATTATGGAACAATACTTATGCCTTTTCTCTCTTATTTTACAAGGTTTACATGAAGAAGGAGAATGCCGGCAGTTGGAATTCTGGACTGGAAAAGGAGCAAATCTGAGAGACCTATTCTGCACAACTCCAAAAGTCCTAAAAATTTACAGAGAATTATTTTGGAATATATAAAAAATATTGGGCTAAGAAAGCACCAGAGGGGACCCACCAGGTAACCACAAGAGTGAGGGGCGCGCCCAGCTTGTGGGCCATCTGGCAGGCCTCTGGTGCCCATCTTCTGCTATATGAAGGGTTTTGACCTAGAAAAAATCAAGACAGAGCTTTCGGGATGAAGCGCCGCTGTCTCAAGGCGGAACTTGGGCAGAACCAATCTAGGGCTCCGGCGGAGCTGTTCTGCCGGGGAAACTTCCCTCCCGGAGGGGGAAATCATCAACATTGTCATCACCGATGATCCTCTCATCGAGAGGAGGTCAATCTCCATCAACATCTTCACCAGCACCATCTCCTCTCAAACCCTAGTTCATCTCCTGTATCCGATATTTGTCTCAAAACCTCAGGTTGGTACCTGTGGGTTGCTAGTAGTGTTGATTACTCCTTGTAGTTGATGCTAGTTGGTTTATTCGGTGAAAGATCGTATGTTCTGATCCTTAATGATAATTAATACTCCTTTGATTATGAACATGAATATGCTTTGTGAGTAGTTATGTTTGTTCCTAAGGACATGGGAGAAGTCTTGTTATAAGTAATCATGTGAATTTGGTATTTGTTCGATATTTTGATGAGATGTATGTTGTCTTTCCTCTAGTGGTGTTATGTGAACATCGAATAAATGACACTTCACCATGATTTTGGCCTAGGGGAAGGCATTGGGAAGTGCTAAGTAGATGATGGGCTGCTAGAGTGACAAAAGCTTAAACCCTAGTTTATGTGTTGCTTCGTAAGGAGCTGATTTGGATCCACATGTTTCATGCTATGGTTAGATTTATCTTAATTCTTCTTTCGTAGTTGCGGATGCTTGCGAGAGGGGTTAATCATAAGTGGGAGGCTTGTCCAAGTAAGGACAGCACCCAAGCACCGGTCCACCCACATATCAAAATATCAAAGTAATGAACGCGAATCATATGAGCATGATGAAAACTAGCTTGACAATAATTCCCATGTGTCCTCGGGAGCGTTTTGCTTTATATAAGTGTTTGTCCAGGCTTGTCCTTTGCTATAAAAAGGATTGGGCCACCTTGCTGCACCTTTGTTACACTTCTTACTTGTTACCCGTTACGAATTATCTTATCACATAACTATCTGTTACCGATAATTCCAGTGCTTCACAACTCACGAGCATGGCAAGATTACGGTCTAGCACGACAAGTCTTGTCCTGCAACTGGCCACGTGCAAGGCCAGGTGAGTACTTCAAATGTACTCGCAAGACAACCAAATACATATCATCCAAACAAGCATATGACCAAGCAAGTCCCATGCTAATACATGAGTGTATCTCATGGCAATGGATAAGCATGGCATGATATTAACAAGGAACATGGATCAAGCAAATCTTTAACATATCATGGCATATCATGGCATGGCATAGTTGTATCTGCACGACATGGATATATGCATGAAACTAGGCTGAAAAATAAACTCCACTGACCTCTCGTGAAGAGTTAAAGTAATACATTATTCATTAATTAGTTTCACTACCACTGCCCCTCTGGGCTAGCTCACGACTCACCCAGATCTCATCTCGGGATCATGTTAGAACAACACCGTGACTTCTCACGATTATCTCATAGTCCAGGTCACCAAATTCTTTATAGCACATTCTTTATCAAAATAATTATATCAAGTTTATCCTCCATGACGACAAAGACCTGATAGTTTGAACTAGTACGAATTGTGTCCATAACCGAGGACGCGGCTATCGATAGAGTATACACTCTGCAGAGATTAGCACACTGTACCCATACCATGGAACTCATGGCCTCGTGCTCCCATTCGGGTGGACCAACGATGTTCCAACAAAACCAATTTATTGCATGACACTCTCCTGGCCACTCCGACAAACTCCCCTTTGGGCTATGTCATCGGTGGCCCCGATGTCAACTCGTGACATCTGCCACCTTTGTGGCCGCCATCGTCGTGGCCAAACAATAACGGTCCCAAACAGGGACATGAGCTCAATACCAAAACCGGGCACACAAGGTTATGACCGCCTACCGGGCCAGGGTAGCGCAAGCACATAACCTTCCCTAGTAGGCGGCACCAGCGAGAGGCATGACAATAGACCGAACTAGGGCCTCCCCATCCAGGCAAATGTGGATGCGTTGTAAAAGCTCGGTTCGGTGGCACTATGACTTGATCCCATAGATAACGGAGGAGGTTTGTTATTAAAGTTTAACTTAACATCTCCATCATCTTATCATATCATCAAAAGTTATGAACATGAGTATTACAAATACATTGATGAGCAATTATACCAAATTTCTCAAGTGAACAGACATAGCATATGAGGCAAGGCAACACATGATAAAACATATCAACAATGCAACAAAACTATAATAGTATTGATAACCATAACATGATACTAAATCAAGGTATCAACGTGATATTGTCAATAAAGGTATTATAGCTAACGTGGCAACATATAGTACAAAGTTAAATCATGGCATGACATAGCAAGCAATACGAACATACATCACAGATAGTATAAATGCAGACGGAAACATGATATAAATATACTGTCGCTACACACACATGGTTCAAGCAAAGTCAACATGCAAGACTGGGGCTCATGATAAGAGGTTGGCTTGCCTTGGGGTGGACGAATGCATCGGATGCAAATGCGACGATCCGCAGAATACGACTCATCGGAACTGGTGTTCTCGAGAGGGGCCTAGAATAAAAGAATGGAAAAGATGGCATTTTCAACATGTGACAGCATTATGAAAATGGCACCATCGAAACGGGCTCGACGAACTGAGAACGTGGGCTTTGGAATTACCTCAATCGGAGTTATGGTCGCAAAAATACGGTTGTTCATTCGTTAAGTAGAAAAACAGACAAAATCTGTTCGTTTCTGCCCTTAACGGGCGAACGTTAACAATGTAACTATGTCGCCGGCGGGCTGGGCTGAAAGCGCATTTCCGAAAATACGCCTCCGCACGAGGCCATGGCGACGTACGTTTCCTCAAGTGAAAAGCTTATCTGGCGAAATACGCCTTCACTTAAACTGGTCAACGGGCCCGCCAGGTGAGCGCTGTGACAATGACACGCGGAGCCCACCGCGTCCTCTCTCACTCTCCTCCTTCCTCGTCTTCTTCTTGCTCCCGACCGAAGGCGGAGGGGGATGCGGCTGCCGACGCAGCCGACGAGTGGCAGCGTGGGAGGGCTGGCCGACGCGTGCAGGAGCTCTGCCGCTCCACGCCATCTCCATGGGTGGCCATGAGGTTGCTCGGGGCGGCCTGCAGTGCCGGCGCCACGGCCGGAGCACGGCAAGGGAGGAGTAGCGCCGGCAGGGCTCCCTGGAGTAAACGAAGGGGGCGGCGGTCGTCGGGCGTCGAGGAAGGGCCAAGGGCACCGAAGAAAGGGAGGGGGAGGGCTTCGAGCATGGACTAGCCAAGTGGATCAGCGGTGGCAATCTCCAGCAATGGAGGGGGGAAACGGAACTCTGAGGCTTTGGGAGGCCTGTGGGTGGCGAGAGAGGGCTCGGGACACGCTAAAGTAGCCGCGGGGAAGGCTCGGGAAGGGGAGAGGTGGCACGAAGCTTGGCAATGTGATGACGCTCCGGCGAAGCATCTGATGCCGGCACGCACGGACAGAAGCTAGGGGACGGGGAAGGGGGTGAATAAGCGACGTGGGGCGAGGTCATGGCACGCCATGGCGAGCTGGGCAGCTAGGGCCTCCCGCGGGTTCAGTGCACAGTGCACTCTCACTGCATGCAACGCGCGCACTCTACGCGTGGTCACCGCGTGACCGTGGCTTGCCACGTGTTCTGGGCAGCCCGGGCATGTTTGGCGGGTTAGGCACTGTCCATTAACTGTGCGGTGCAAAGAGACAATATCTATGGTCCACTATGTGACTGCACGGTGCACAAACCTTAATCAGTAGCAAAGTGTTTGATTGAAGGTGAGAGCAATGCACATCTCTATTTGGCCTGAAATTTGGGTGAGGGTGGTCATCTACTTAGGTTATTATTGTGCCAAAATCTCAGCTCCAAAAAATGAGGCTAGCTGGTACTTCGTTTGCAAAGTGCCCAACTGGCCAGAAATGCAAATGAGTGGTGGGGAAGAATGGCTAGGTGGAATTGGCTGAAATTTGGTGGAGACCAATGATGTAGTCTTGAGAATGATCTGGTAAAATCGCAACTCATTTGGATGCCCTATGAAGGTACTTCCTTCACAAAGTTAGGATCTGAACATAAACTTGAGAAAATTATAGGGGAAGATTGGATAAATGGGTTGAGCTGATTTTTGGTTTGCAGTAGTAATATATCAATATGAACTGCCCTGCAAAATTTCAGCTCAATTAGATCAAAGAATCAAGCACTTCTTTCACAAAGTTCCACACAAGGCAGAAACTTGTATTGGATCATGTGCTCAAAGTTTGAACCATGGATCATGGGGTTTGGGTGGAAATGGTGAAGATATAGCAAGTAGAAGGTCCAAAAATTATTTGGGAATTTTGCTGGCTACCAAAATGGTAGTTCTTTTGGAAAGTGGCAGATAGACAATATTGGTCTTGTCAACGGAAAATCAAATTTTCCTTCATTAAATTTGGCCAATATTTTTACCAGAGCTTGGAATAGGCATCAAGATCATCTCCACAAATTCTCATGAAATTTAGAGATGTCTAGCTATGCCTCTGGATTTAATTCCTCAGAAAGACAGGAAAATGAATTAACCCCAGATGAAAAATATTGCATATGACTTGGCAATATTTTTGCATATCCAGGGTTTATAGGTGTAAGAGGATCTCTAGGAATTTTTGGAGGATCAACATAGCAAAAGAAAGGTGGGCCCCTTTGTAATATCAAAGGCAGGATTTCAAATTCCAATTTCTGGAATTAGGGTTTGGATGGGTTTTGGGATGATGGAGATGGGGTCTTGGCTAGCATCAAAGACATGGGAAAGGCTCTGAAAAGTTGAAAATTGCATGAAGTCACTTGATCATCCAGCAAACTCCGGAGAAAGATTTGGAAAAAGAAATCTAGGAAAGAATAACAGCACAAAAATTGATAACCCAATTTTTGGGGTGTTACAACATTTCACTCCGAAAAACAAATACCTGAATAATAGCTATGAGTGAAATGCATAGGGGAGGGGACATAATCCAAATAGCAAAGAGAAATATGAGTGAAAATATCATATAGAATTGAGAACCGAATAGAAATGTTGGTGGCGTAACTCACCGTATAAGAACTATGCGACCCAGGGCATCGCACAATTTGTCGTGGCACCATAATAGTCGAGTTCTTCGTTAATGTATTCACTCTCTGGAAGAAAATTTCACGTTGTCGAAATTTTCAAGCTCTTCGAGTGTTCTGCGCCAATTCCTTCTGAGATGTGGAAGTGTTGGTATGGTAAAATTCCACAAAGAGCAGTAAGCTGACACAAAATTTTCAAGCTCTTTGAGTGTTGTGCGCCCATTCCTTCTAAGATGTGGAAGTGTGGGTACTACAACACTCATTCCTTCTAAAATGTGGAAGTGTCACTGGTACGCGTCGGTCCTAAACAAACGGTTTTTAACCCCTTTCCGCGACGGCATTTGGAACCGTCGCCAAGTGAGTGTGGGCGATAGGGGGGTCCTTCCCACACGACCCAGAAACCGTCGGGGATATGCCCTCCTGACACACACGCTCGGCAAAATGAGGTCGTGTGCGATCGGCGAGCGCTCAAATACGGAAATACGTAAAGTAGAGCTAAAAATACAATTATGCAGCGAAATTGTTTCCGTTCGCAAGTACATCCCACACAGTCAGTCCCCGCTAAACTTTTCCGTTCGTATGTACATCCCACACAGTCGCTCCAAGGAAAACGTTTCCGTTCATATGTACATCACACATAATTTTTCCCGTTAAATCGTTTGTGATAGCCTTGCCATTGCACACGATATTAATAATTTTATCGTTTGTGTTATTGAATGCATCACACACGGTGCGTAGAAGAAACTGTGTGGCAAAGGTTGTCCATCACACACACTTTTTATGTGGTAAACGTTTGTGCAAGGTGGCCTAACGCAAACAGTTTTCAAGAGAAAGTCGTGTGTGCAGTGGAGATTGATCGCACACGTAGTGGATCCTAGAAACGTTTCTGATCTCCACGTATATCGCAGACGTTTCGCTTTCGCAAACCGTGTGCAGTGTAATCCCTAATTTAAAAATCACATGTTTTGAATTTGAAAGTAGGCAATCACTTATTTCATATCCAACCATGTTTATCACAAATATAGGTTCAACCACGAATCCATAATTCAATGCACAGGTACATATACTGAAGAACTACAGAAGCACCAAGTAAAGAATGATGAACCATAGTTGTACTAAAGACTGTAAAGAGAGAGGCGAAAGACATTCTGGTTGCTGGAGAAGGTGAAGCAGAATGCCCATATTGTGCCCTCCTCCATGCGTAATGCGCGCACGACTCTAGGCCAACCCCTTGTGATGGCTGCCGGTCCATCCTTCACTGTCTTCATTAGGACTTCGATGCTCATTGTAGTCTGGATGAAATACTTTAACCTTCATTGCGTGTCCACCAATCATGTACTTTGCGAGGTAATCTTGAGTGAACTGCTTCGAGAACTACTGGGAACGAAAAAGATTCAGACATTGTTGTCTAACAACTCGTTATGGGCAGTAAAAAGAGAAGGCTACAGAGTTTGTAGTTACCATCCTACAGCTCACTGTTGTGTTGGATAGAGCATAAACAAATAATTTGCTTGCCACCATTCGTATCTTTTTGCTAATAATCCTTATCAGTTTCCTCACTTGATGCTTGTTCATCAATATCTCATTGCCCCATACGCAAAAAGGGTCGATGCGTGGATCCTTGTAGCGACCAGACCTCAAATGGTCTGTGCTGCTGTGCACCAGTGTCATCCCTGGATCAGTAATGCTGACACGCACAGTACAAATGGAGGATTTATAACAGAGTAGCAATCACACACTTATTACATCGAATATCTCCAAAGATATTAAGTATGATAAATATGGCTTAAGGCCATCTAATAACGATAACAGCGGAAGACTTGGAAGATAAGTGAGTCCATCAACTCCAGCGGCATCACTGAGTATAAGACCACGACCTAAAGCACCTTACTCGTCGTCTGAAAAGTCTGCAACATGAAATGTTGCAGCCCGAAAACGGGTCAGCACACAGAATATGCTGGCAAAGTAACACATAGAGAGTAATGAACAATAATAATGCTATACTACATGCATATATGGCTGGTGGAAAGCTCTATGGTTACAGTTTATGCGAAAAGCCAATTTTTCCCTACTTCAAAGGAATAAATTTTATTTAACTATCATGGTGGTTGTTAAACATTGAGAAGGTACCTCCAACTCAATCCCAATTAAGTATCATCATTAACCAAACAAAATTAATTAAAAGTAACATGGTGATGAGATTCAAATGATAATCCAGGTACTAGATACTCAAGTTGTCCATAACCGGGGACACGGCTAACCATGATTAGTTTATACACTCTGCAGAGGTTTGTGCACTTTTCCCCACAAGACTCGATCACCTCCGCTTGATTCTCGCACTGCATGATGTTTGAGAAACGGATCACCGAGACATAGTCTTTCAGGAACAATCACTCTTTACTCTGGGTGGACCGGTACACCTACTTTCCCCTACATCTGCTAGCCCACCTCATCAAGAGATCATGTAACCTACTCAACTACGCTAGAGCCCATAATAGCTTGTGGCTGCACACGGAAGTTTCTAGCATGAATAATCTTATGATCCCTTTGAGCCTGGGTGGCGGACCTTATAAAATCAGACAACACTGGGTTCTCCAGGTGCCTCAATCCACCCAGATGTGAGTTTTAGTTGCCACCTTAAGTTGAACCATTAATAAACATCTCACATCTGTCATGAATATCTCTCAAACCCAATCCACGTCTACAAGCATAGCAAGGCAATATAATAGCAACGTAGAAGTAACTCCCAAGGGTTTGATAAGAAAACAGGTAATAGGTACTACCTCAACTACTTCCCAGTTCCCACAATTTAATCAGATCCTAATCATGCAATTGTTTGAGGAAAAGATCTAATGCAATAAAACTGGGAATGGAAGGTATGATCAAAGTGTTACTTGCCTTGCTGATGATCCGCGAAACCTAGCGATTCGAAGTAACAAGCGGCACACTCCGGGTACTCTATCGCAAACAAACAAGCATACAATCAGTACTCATCTAATGCACAGGTAAAACTCGAATGAAAGATCCAACCAGAAAGTTCAACTTAAGAACTCCGGTTTGCAAAAAGAATCAACTCGAACGAAGCAACGAAAGTCAAACTGCGAAAGAAACAAGCTTCGTTTACTAATCTGGATCTTGGTCAAATTTTACAGTAGCAAAAACTTGTTTGAGTAGGTTAAACGGAAAGAGAATTTCGAGACGAAACTCTAGCCGCTTGAATCGCCTGATTCCGATAAACGAGCGAAAAGTTAAACAGAAACGAAGATTTGATCAGAAATCGAATCTGAGATAATCGCGGAAAAATCCGACGAAAAAGAAAAACGGACGAACGGTTAATGAACGGACGTTCGTAAACAGAGAAAAACCGACGAACGCGTTCGTTAGAACGAACGGTTCGGTGAACGCTCGCAAAATAACAAAACCGAAAAAAAAACGGATCTAGGTTTTTTTTTAAACGAACGTTTTTTTTAAACAAAACCGGCAACGAGGCGAGGTGCGGCTACCTCGTCGGGGGCGTGCTCCGGCGGGGCTCCCGTGCTCCGGCGAGGGGCGGCGAGGGCGGTGGGGTGCGGGGTGCTCGGGGAGGGCGAGGGGCGGCGGCAAACGGCGGCGGCGGCGGCTCCCGTGCTCGACTCCGGCGGCGGCGGGCAAGTGCGGCGGCGGCGGGGGTGAGAGAAGAGGGGGGTGCGGGGTATAAATAGGAGGGTGGGGCTCTGGTGGCTTGGGGGAGGGGCAAGCCGGGCGGGGCGGCTCCCGTGTCCGCCATGGACACGGCGCGGCGGCGGCGCTCGTGCGCGAGGAGGACGACGCGGGCAGGCCGGCGGCCTGGCGCGGCTGGGCTCGGCCCAGTCGGGCGCTGCGCTGTTGTTGTTTTTTTTTTAAACGTTCCGCGGAAAATAATTCGTAGAAAAATAAATAAAAGTCCAAAAAAGATAAAATAAATTTTCCCCGTCTAGTTAGAAAATCTAGAATAGGGTGAACTTTTTTTAACACAAAATAAATTTTTGAAAACATGCAATATTTTTAATGCAATAAAAATTGCAAATAAAATCCGAATAAATTCCAATAACTGATTTTAACACTTTTCCTCCAGTATTTCAATTGTTTTGGAGAAGTCATATTTTCTCCTCTCATTTATTTTGTTTAATGAAATATTTTTCCGGAGAGAAAATAATTAAAACCAAAATCCTCGTCTTATTATTTGATGAAAATCAAATATGAAAATTCGAGAAATTCCCCAACTCTCTCCGAGGGTCCTTGAGTTGCTTAGGATTTATCGAGGATTTGTCAAAATGCAATAAAATATGATATGCAATGATGATCTATTGATAACATACCAAATTGAAAATTTGGGATGTTACAAACCTACCCCCCTTAAGATGAATCTCGCCCTCGAGATTCGGGTTGGCTAGAAAACAGGTGGGAGTGGTCCTTCCGTAGATCTTCCTCTCGCTCCCAGGTGGCTTCATCTTCCGTGTGGTGACTCCACTGGACTTTGCAAAACTTGATAACCTTACTGCGGGTAACTCGGCTGGCATACTCAAGAATCTTAACTGGTTTCTCCTCATAGGTCAAATCACTTTCCAGCTGAATCACTTCCAGTGGCACGGTATCTCTCAGTGGTATCTCAGCCATCTCTGCGTGGCACTTCTTCAACTGGGAAACGTGAAATACATCATGAACTCCAGACAATCCTTCGGGCAATTCCAGCTTGTAGGCAACCTCTCCCATACGTTCCACAACTCTGTATGGTCCGATAAAACGGGGCGCTAACTTTCCCTTAACTCCAAAGCGCTTCACTCCTCGAAGTGGTGATACTCGAAGATAAACTCGGTCTCCAACTTCGTGAACTGTCTCCTTTCGTTTAGAATCAGCATAACTCTTCTGCCTGGACTGGGCTACCTTGAGCCTATCGCGAATCGACCTTACTTTCTATTCAGACTCCTTAATCAAATCTGGTCCAAACAACTGACGGTCTCCAACTTCGTCCCATAACAACGGTGTTCTACACCTCCTTCCGTACAAAGCTTCGAAAGGGGCCATCTTCAAACTGGTTGTTATACGAAAACTCTGCATATGGCAAATTATCGTCCCAACTAGATCCATAATCTAATGCACATGCTCTCAACATGTCCTCCAAAATCTGGTTGACTCTCTCGGTCTGTCCATCTGTCTGCGGGTGAAAAGCTGTACTAAATTCTAGCCTGGTTCCCAATGTTTCATGTAACTGCTTCCAAAACTTCGAGGTAAATTGGGTTCCTCTGTCTGATACAATGGTCCTCGGAACTCCATGCAAACATACGATCCTGGTCATGTATATCTTTGCCAACTTAGCACTGGTGTAAGTGGTCTTCACTGGAATGAAATGAGCCACTTTCGTCAAACGGTCGACTACAACCCATATTGAGTCATAGCCTGAACGAGTCCTGGGTAATCCTGTGATAAAATCCATGCCTATTTTATCCCACTTCCATTCGGGTATCGGCAATGGTTGTAGCAATCCTGCTGGCTTCTGATGCTCTGCCTTCACTCTCTGACACACATCACAAACTGCTACATATTCTGCAATGTCCTTCTTCATTCCGGTCCACCAGAAAGTATTCTTCAGATCCAAATACATCTTGGTATTCCCTGGGTGTATCGAGTACGGTGAATCATGGGCTTCTTGCAAAATCAACTTCCTGATCTCCGGATCATTTGGCACATATACGCGGTCCTCAAACCATAAGGTGTCGTGCTCATCCTCACGAAATCCCTTGGCTTTTCCTTTGCTCATCTTCTCCTTTATCTCTTCAATCTCCTTGTCTGTCTTCTGAGCTTCTCTGATCCTTTCCATCAAGGTAGACTGAATCTCCAATGTCGCTAAATAGCCTTTTGGGACTATCTCCAAACATAGCTCGCGAAGGTCCTCGGCTAACACCTGAGGTAACTCTCCTGTCATGAGGGTGTTGACATGACTCTTGCGGCTCAACGCGTCTGCTACTACGTTAGCCTTTCCAGGGTGATAATGCAATCTCATATCATAATCTTTAATGAGCTCCAACCATCTCCTCTATCTGAGATTTAACTCCTTCTGCGTGAAAATATACTTCAAGTTCTTGTGATTCGTGTACACCTCACAATGGTTTCCGATGAGAAAATGTCTCCATGTCTTCAATGCATGCACCACGGCTGCTAACTCCAAATCATGCGTAGCATAATTCTTCTCATGGGGTTTAAGTTGTCGTGAAGCATATGACACAACTCTTCCTTCCTGCATAAGCACTGCTCCAAGTCCTCGACGAGAAGCGTCGCAGTAAACTTCATAATCCTTGCGTTGATCTGGCAGAATCAACACTGGTGATGTAACCAATCGTTTCTTCAACTCTTGGAAACTAGCTTCACATTCCTCAGTCCAATTGAATTTGGTGTCCTTCTTCAATAGCTCAGTCATGGGCTTAGCAATCCTTGAGAAATTCTCGATGAATCTCCGGTAGTATCCTGCAAGTCCAAGAAAACTCCGGATTTCTCCAACTGTCGTGGGTGCTTCCCAACTTGTCACTGTGTCAACCTTGGCAGGGTCTACTGCTATTCCTTCTCCAGAAATAACATGTCCAAGGAATCCAACTTCCTTCAGCCAAAACTCACACTTGCTGAACTTGGCGTATAACTGATGTTCTTTGAGCTTCTCAAGTACCAATCATAAATGCTCCTCATGCTCTTCCTCATTCTTGGAAAATACTAGAATGTCGTCAATGAACACCACGACGAACTTATCCAAAAACTCCATAAACACTTTGTTCATCAGGTTCATGAAATAGGCAGGTGCGTTAGTCAGACCAAATGACATAACGGTATACTCATACAATCCATATCTGGTGGTAAATGCCGTCTTGGGTATATCCTGCTCTCGAATCTTTAACTGATGGTATCCTGATCGTAGATCGATCTTGGAAAATACTTTAGCTCCTTGTAGGCGGTCAAACAAATCATTGATCATCGGCAGTGGATACTTGTTTTTGATGGTTACTTCATTCAATCCTCGGTAATCAACAACCATCCTCAGCGATCCATCTTTCTTCTCCACTAGAAGTACTGGTGATCCCCAAGGTGACGAACTTGGGCGAATATAGCCTTTATCCAGTAACTCCTTGATCTGCTTCTTAATTTCCTCCAAATCTTTTGCGGGCATCCTGTACGGTCTCTTAGATATTGGTCCTGTGCCTGGCAAAAGTTCAATCAAGAACTCAATGTCTCTATCTGGTGGCATGCCTGGCAACTCTTCTGGAAATACATCCGGATAATCCTTCACCACTCTTACTTCCTCCTGTACAACTCCTGATAAGGAATTTACTTGAGTCCTCTTCGGCATATGCCGGGATACATACTTGATCCTTTTTCCTTCTGGGGTGGTAAGCAAAATCGTCTTGCTGGCACAATCGATGTTCCCTCCATACAACGATAGCCAATCCATTCCCAAAATCACATCCAAACCTTGCGATTCCAAAACAATGAGGTCTGAGGGGAAAACATGCCTACCAATGGCCAATGGTATCTGAAAACATCCTTGGCTTGCCATATACTCTGCTCCTGGCGAGGTTACTAACATAGGGGTTTTGAGAACTTGGGTGGACATCTTAAACTTATTCACAAATCCCCTTGATATGTATGAATGCGATGCACCAGTATCGAAAAGAACGGTTGCAGTAAATGACTTAACCAAAAACTTACCTATTACTGCATCAGGCTGAGCTTCAACCTCCTCCACGCTCACGTGGTTCACATGTCCTTTATTGAACGGGTTCGGCTTCTTCCCAGAGCTTCCATTGCCATTTCCATTTTGGGCTTCAGGACAATCAGTTGCATAGTGTCCAGTCTTCTGGCACTTGAAACAAGTAATGTGACTTAGATCCCTCTTGGTTGGGGTAGATGGGTTGGTACGGTTCTGTCCGTTGGTTCCTCCATTCCCATTACCATTCTTGGGGCCATTATGGTTGTGCGAACTACCTCCTCCATGGGTATGCTGAAACTGTCCTCCCGGCTTTGGGGCAAATCTTGGCTTCTGCTGAGCTCCAGAATTGTACTTCCCTTGTCCATACTTCCTCTTACGGTTTTCAATCTGCTGTTGCTTCCCTTCAATCATGAGAGCTCTATCTACCAGCTCCTGGTAGTTGTTGAAGGTTGCTACCATCAACTGCATACTCAGTTCATCATTCAGTCCTTCAAGAAACTTCTCCTGCTTGGCAGCATCTGTAGTAACGTCATCTGGTGCATAATGTGCTAACTTACTGAAATCCTCCACATACTGGCCTACGGTGCGTCCTCCTTGGCGTAGGTTGCGAAACTCACGCTTCTTCATAGCCATAGCTCTTGCTGAAACATGTGCTGTACGGAAAGCTTGCTGAAACTGGTCCCATGTGACAGTGTCAATAGGGTGCGTGGCTGTATAATTCTCCCAACATGATGCTGCGGGTCCATCAAGCTGATGGGCGGCAAAACGCACTCTTTCCGCATCTGTGCATCCTGCAGTGGTCAACTCCCTTCCAACTTTGCGGAGCCAATCATCTGCAACAATCGGCTCGGTGCTACTGGAAAACACCGGCGGGTTTAGCCTTAAGAAACGGGCTAAGTGATCAACAGGTGGTGGTGGCGGTGGGTTGTTGTTGTTGTTGTTGCCTTGGTTCTGCACTAACACTTGCATCAGGGCATTCTGTTGCTGAATCAACTGGGTGATCTCTGGCGGGAAAACAAATCCGTTGTCGCGTCTCGGAGGCATCTGATAGGTTAGAAAAGGTGAGAGTTAATAGTAGAATGAGGTCTAGAGAGAAAACACTACCCATATGCTCATGAGACAAATACAATCAATATCACTCAATCAATTCAAACAAGGCATAACAATCGATCTAACTAGCGTTACAAAGTGCTTGAACTATACTATTAAATGGGGGAAAACTACTACTAATATGGTGGTCTAATAAAAATTCTAATCCGTTGAAGACTCCATGATGTCTGCTCCAGCTTCGTCAACCCAGTCATCTTCACTTGGTTCCGAGTCGGTGTCGTTGATGATGATGTAGTTATCCGGACAAGTGCATTCGTCATCTTTTGCTTTTGGCACTGGATTTCCCATGAATACTCCAATCTTCTTCTCCAGGTCGTCATTCTTCCCTACTAGTGCGATGATTTCCTCCAAATAATCCTCGCGTGTAACCTTGAGTTCTTCCTCCAGCTCCTTGATCTTGGTTAGTGCCTTCTTCAGTTCTTCCTTGTCCGTGCACATCTGGTTCTCCTGGCGACGAATCTGTTGGTTTTGCTCCTGGATGAAAGCTGCGATTGATCCATCCTTCTTGGTTCTGATCATCTCCCATTGCGCGTCTCGGTGTCCACAAATCTGATAAGTTGTATCCTTAAGCTCCTGGTGGTAGACTTCTCCAATCCGTCCCATGGCGATGTGTGCGGCCATGCTCTTCCCTAAACTCCAGGTTGGTGCTTCGAAAACCAATCTTATGGGTTCAGTAGTTGGCACAAACGTCCTTCCTGGAATGTGAACTTGAATCTTCCAGCTCTCCTCTTCGGGTAATGTGGCGTTGTAGGTTCCGGTGATGCTTGGTATTCCTATGTTCAAATACTTAGTGACTTCCTTCAAGTGTCGACCAAACGGCGTGTCTTCATCTGGTTGCATGAACTTGCTCCTTGCATCCGCCATTCCTAAAAGAGTAGAAAGTGGAGAGGGGTCAGAAATGAGAAGAGAGAAGCTTTCTAGGGCTTAAGCTTAGTGGTCGTGTCCTACAGTCAGCGTGTGCTCTGATACCACCATTTGTAGAGACCAGACCTCAAATGGTCTGTGCTGCTGTGCACCAGTGTCATCCCTGGATCAGTAATGCTGACACGCACAGTACAAATGGAGGATTTATAATAGAGTAGCAATCACACACTTATTACATCGAATATCTCCAAAGAGATTAAGTATGATAAATATGGCTTAAGGCCATCTAATAACGATAACAGCGAAAGACTTGGAAGATAAGTGAGTCCATCAACTCCAGCGGCATCACTGAGTATAAGACCACGACCTAAAGCACCTTACTTGTCGTCTGAAAAGTCTGCAACATGAAACGTTGCAGCCCGAAAATGGGTCAGCACATAGAATATGCTGGCAAAGTAACACATAGAGAGTAATGAACAATAATAATGCTATACTACATGCATATATGGCTGGTGGAAAGCTCTATGGTTACAGTTTATGCGAAAAGCCAATTTTTCCCTACTTCAAAGGAATAAATTTTATTTAACTATCATGGTGGTTGTTAAACATTGAGAAGGTACCTCCAACTCAATCCCAATTAAGTATCATCATTAACCCAACAAAATTAATTAAAAGTAACATGGTGATGAGATTCAAATGATAATCCAGGTACTAGATACTCAAGTTGTCCATAACCGGGGACACGGCTAACCATGATTAGTTTGTACACTCTGCAGAGGTTTGTGCACTTTTCCCCACAAGACTCGATCGCCTCCGCTTGATTCTCGCACTGCATGATGTTTGAGAAACGGATGACCGAGACACAGTCTTTCAGGAACAATCACTCTTTACTCTGGGTGGACCGGTACACCTACTTTCCCCTACATCTGCTAGCCCACCTCTTCAAGAGATCATGTAACCTACTCAACTATGCTAGAGCCCATAATAGCTTGTGGCTGCACACGGAAGTTTCTAGCATGAATAATCTTATGATCCCTTTGAGCCTGGGTGGCAGACCTTATAAAATCAGACAACACTGGGTTCTCCAGGTGCCTCAATCCACCCAGATGTGAGTTTTAGTTGCCACCTTAAGTTGAACCATTAATAAACATCTCACATCTGTCATGAATATCTCTCAAACCCAATCCACGTCTACGAGCATAGCAAGGCAATATAATAGCAACGTAGAAGTAACTCCCAAGGGTTTGATAAGAAAACAGGTAATAGGTACTACCTCAACTACTTCCCAGTTCCCACAATTTAATCAGATCCTAATCATGCAATTGTTTGAGGAAAAGATCTAATGCAATAAAACTGGGTATGGAAGGTATGATCAAAGTGTTACTTGCCATGCCGATGATCTGCGAAACCTAGCGATTCGAAGTAACAAGCGGCACACTCCGGGTACTCTATCGCAAACAAACAAGCATACAATCAGTACTCATCTAATGCACAGGTAAAACTCGAATGAAAGATCCAACCAGAAAGTTCAACTTAAGAACTCCGGTTTGCAAAAAGAATCAACTCGAACGAAGCAACGAAAGTCAAACTGCGAAAGAAACAAGCTTCGTTTACTAATCTGGATCTAGGTCAAATTTTACAGTAGCAAAAACTTGTTTGAGTAGGTTAAACGGAAAGAGAATTTCGAGACAAAACTCTAGGCGCCTGAATCGCCTGACTCCGATAAACGAGCGAAAAGTTAAACAGAAACGAAGATTCGATCAGAAATCGAATCTGAGATAATCGCGGAAAAATCCGACGAAAAAGAAAAACGGACGAACGGTTAATGAACGGACGTTCGTAAACAGAGAAAAACCGACGAACGCGTTCGTTAGAACGAACGGTTCGGTGAACGCTCGCAAAATAACAAAACCGAAAAAAAAACCGATCTAGGGTTTTTTTTAACGAACGTTTTTTTTAAACAAAAAACAAAACCGGCAACGAGGCGAGGTGCGGCTACCTCGTCGGGGGCGTGCTCCGGCGGGGCTCCCGTGCTCCGGCGAGGGCGGCGGGGTGCGGGGTGCTCGGGGAGGGCGAGGGGCGGCGAGGGGCGGCGGCAAACGGCGGCGGCGGCGGCTCCGTGCTCGACTCCGGCGGCGGCGGGCAAGTGCGGCGGCGGCGGGGGTGAGAGAAGAGGGGGGGTGCGGGGTATAAATAGGAGGGGGGCTCCGGTGGCTTGGGGGAGGGGCAAGCCGGGCGGGGCTGCTCCTGTGTCCGCCATGGACACGGCGCGGCGGCGGCGCTCGTGCGCGAGGAGGACGACGCGGGCGGGCCGGCGGCCTGGCGCGGCTGGGCTCGGCCCAGTCGGGCGTTGCGCTGTTTTTTTTTAAAACGTTCCGCGGAAAATAATTCGTAGAAAAATAAATAAAAGTCCAAAAAAGATAAAATAAAATTTCCCCGTCTAGTTAGAAAATCTAGAATAGGGTGAACATTTTTTTAACACAAAATAAATTTTTGAAAACATGCAATATTTTTAATGCAATAAAAATTGCAAATAAAATCCGAATAAATTCCAATAACTGATTTTAACACTTTTCCTCCAGTATTTCAATTGTTTTGGAGAAGTCATATTTTCTCCTCTCATTTATTTTGTTTAATGAAATATTTTTCCGGAGAGAAAATAATTAAAACCAAAATCCTCGTCTTATTATTTGATGAAAATCAAATATGAAAATTCGAGAAATTCCCCAACTCTCTCCGAGGGTCCTTGAGTTGCTTAGGATTTATCGAGGATTTGTCAAAATGCAATAAAATATGATATGCAATGATGATCTATGTATAACATACCAAATTGAAAATTTGGGATGTTACAGCCAAGGGCATATGTACCTACAAGCAACAAGTCAATATTAGAAGCTAACTAGTGTCCAGGCCTGGATCTATATGCACTACAATATGGAACGATGGGGGGAGTACAAGCCGAGGGATGAAGCTAACCTCGGCGAAAAATGGTGGCCACTCCTGTTGTTGTCCTGCATAAGTAGTGGAAAGGCATGATAAGTATAGCAATCTTAACATCAAACAAATATAGCAAAGGTAAACAACATCATCTCCAAATGATAGCTTGAATGTGTTGGTTTCAGCATGCTGTTAAAGCAGGTATAAAATGGAAGGGCGGATGTTACCGACAGCAGGCTTAACAGCCATCAAATATTGCAATTCAAACTGGTATTGTTGAAAATGAATAGAACGTAGGTAATGCTTAAACATCACACTGGATAAATGTGTCAAACTGAAATAAAAGGCATGTGTTAACTACACCAGGAATAACTGGAACCAAATATAGCCGTTCAAACTGGTATTGATGTAGTCGAGCAGCACAGTTCCGACTTGCACATAATGAACAACACATTGTGAATGACTGAAATAAACAAGGCATAAATGACCAGTATAACAACCAAATATAGCCATTGAAAACTGGACAGGGTCTCACTACAACCAACCTAACAAGCAAATACAGATAAACAGGGCATATGCTTGAAAACTGGACAAATGCTCACTGCAACCAACCTAACAAGCAAATAAAGATAAACAAGGCATCTGCTTGATAACTGGACAAATGCTAAAAAAGCAACCTAACAACCAAATATAAATAAACAAGGCATCTGCTTGATAACTGGACAAATGCTAAAAAAGCAACCTAACAACCAAATACAGATAAACAAGGCATCTCTTGATAACTGGACAAATACTCACTGCAACCAAACTAAGAACCAAATATAGATAAACAAGGCATCTGCTCGATAACTAGAAAAATGCTCACTCCAACCAACCTAACAACCAAATACAGATAAACAAGGCATCTACCCACTATAAACAACCAAATATAGCCATTCATGAAACTGAAGTGGACAATTCATACTTAAACATCACATAGGCCTATTGAACAATACATTTTAGCATAACTGAAATAATTAAACATGGCACAGTTAAAGCACCGCACGGCAAATGCTACTACAACAAAGGGTATGGGTTGGCAAGCTAGAAAAGGTAAGATTTGCTGATAGAATGTTGCCTCACATTTCATGGACAGGATCCTTCCAGTTGGAAGAGCACAGACCCATGGTGCGCTCTCTGATGTCACAGATGGGTTGTTTCACCTTGGAAGAACCTTCGTGGGTGCCCTCCCCGTGGTCGTGGTTGATGAGATTTGACTTGGCAATTGAGGATCCCAAGCCGTCGCCGTAGAACGTGTCCTTCAGAAGTGACAAAATGGGCTCGATGGCGTATAAAGCTCGCAAATCCTTGACCGCTTGGCAGAGGAGATCAGCGGCAGGGCCGTCGAAGAGATCGACGGCGGTTGAACCAGAGGGTTGGGGATGGACCACTTAACCTGTGACATGGCCTGCGTGAAGCCGTCGGTGTGGACGAGCTTGATGTCGTAGCCAGCTTTCCTGAGATACAGTAATACGCTAGCCCGCTGACATGAAGCCTTCGGCATGGCAACGTAGACAACGTCTTCGCCGGCTTCCGCGGTGACGTGTTGCTCCGAATCGACAGGTCGGGGCAAACGGCGGCCACCTCGCCAACGTCCGCAAGAGAGGCCATGATAAACCTCTTGTTGGCCGAACGCTCGTCGAGCTCCCCGGGATACGTGGTCGAGCTTAGGTTGCGACATTCTGGAGCATGGGATGTGGATCTGGTGGGAAGGGAGACCACATGCCTCATCTAAAAACTCAGGGGAGTGGGGCGACGGTATGGGAATCGCTGGGTAACCTGAACTTTATTATCTAAGCTAGGAGGAACGGGCAGACCGGCAGGGTTGGCGGCGGCGCCGGCGGCGGCCCCGAGCTAGGGTTCAAGGGGGGAGGGGGCGGGTGGGGGACTGTGGACGGGGGGTGGTGTTTGAGGATACGCCGCGGCTACTAAATTTTTTAGTAATGGTGGTGGAGATGGTGGTGGACGAGGGAGGGCGACGGTTCAAATGCCTCGGCTACTGCAATTTTACTACAAGGTCGGTGCTGGAGGAGTGTGGGCGACGGTTGAAGTACGACGGCTACTAAAATTTGGTTAAAGGAATTAATGCGGGGAGGGAATGCCCAAGATCGCGCACGGTCCAATAACAATATGCGTGTGTGATAATAAGGAAAAGTGGGGTGGATCTGCCGATTTTTGCAACGCTCAAGGCGGGTAGTTTGTTTTTTATATTTCTAGCTAGCTGGTCTATCGCACACGGTTCGTCCTAATTTCCAAATAAACTTGCCCGCCTTTAGCTTGCACAGGTGGTGGTTTTACAGCGCACTTGCATCGCACACGGTTAAGCCAGTACCTCCACCCTTTGCTCGCGCTTGCGCTGTCGTGGTGATTTCAGTGCACTTGCATCGCACACGGTTGAGCCAGTACCTCCACCTTAATTTTCTCGCGCTTGCGCGGTCGTGGTGATTCACATCGCACTTGTATCGCAAACGGTCAAGATATTATACCCCGTGTCCGTTGAGGGTCATCAGAGTCTTTGCAGCAAAAAATAACGTTACAGAGGGTCAAAAGACAGCCACACCAGCATGTGGCCCAAATATATATGAGTGAAAAGGGTGGTCTGTGATGTTCAAAATTTCAATGCACAACTTTGACCCCGCGGGCCCACGGTTGGGCGCGTCGTTGAAGATCGATGAGAGGGGCCAGAAGTCAAGAACCACCTGGAAGTGGCCAAATATATGTACGAATATTGGGGATGTTTAAAAATTTAAATACACAATGCATAACTTTGGTGGCACCTGCCTCACAAACCCGAAAGTACCCTAACAACCACCTAGCTAGGATATATATATATAATGACATAATGTCATACCTAGCTAGGATGCTTGGCCCACCACCTCCCACTTCGTGTCAGCGGGGAGGATGCACGTAATGATCGATACTTTGGTCATACATGCATGTCGCCATGACCTACCATAAGATGGACCAATGAATCTTTCATTTGGTCAAATGACAGTTGTTGTTGTCGATAAACCGCTTGGGCCCATAGATTGAACCATCATAAAAATCGCACGAGAGGGACCACAAAACCAGCACCTCTTGCATGCGGCCCAAAATGATGTACGTTGGGAAGGGGTGATGTGTGTTTTCAATATAGAATAATGTACAATTTAGATGTGGTGCCTACCTCTCGATACAGACAACCATGAAGGCAAGGTAGTTAAGGACGAGATATGTATGCAGGGTTTGATGTAGGTCGAACCCAGCAATCCGAGCATCTAGGAGGGAATCCTGACAACACATGAGCTCGAGCTTTGGTTGACCGACATTTGACGGTGACCGGCCCTAACACGAATTAGGAGGAATCCATTCATGGCCAACACATACCCCTCATTATCGGTCAAAGGGATGATATATATACACTCAGGGAGCCCACAGATATCCGTGTCATCACAAAAAACCGCACAAGGGAGACGTAGTCGATCAGAAGACCCGTATACACTGCATGCGGCCCGAAAATATGTATGGGTACGATGGTGTATGATGTGTTTGTTGGAAATATGCCCTAGAGGCAATAATAAATAGGTTATTATTATATTTCCTTGTTCATGATAATCGTTTATTATCCATGCTAGAATTGTATTGATAGGAAACTCAGATACATGTGTGGATACATAGACAACACCATGCCCCTAGTAAGCCTCTAGTTGACTAGCTCGTTGATCAATAGATGGTTATGGTTTCCTGACCATGGACATTGGATGTCGTTGATAACGGGATCACATCATTAGGAGAATGATGTGATGGACAAGACCCAATCCTAAGCCTAGCACAAGATCGTGTAGTTCGTTTGCTCAGAGCTTTTCTAATGTCAAGTATCATTTCCTTAGACCATGAGATTGTGCAACTCCCGGATACCGTAGGAATGCTTTGGGTGTACCAAACATCACAACGTAACTGGGTGGCTATAAAGGTGCACTACAGGTATCTCCGAAAGTGTCTGTTGGGTTGGCACGAATCGAGACTGGGATTTGTCACTCCGTGTAAACGGAGAGGTATCTCTGGGCCCACTCGGTAGGACATCATCATTATGTGCACAATGTGACCAAGGAGTTGATCACGAGATGATGTGAGTTACGGAACGAGTAAAGAGACTTGCCGATAACGAGATTGAACAAGGTATAGGGATACCGACGATCGAATCTCGGGCAAGTAACATACCGATAGACAAAGGGAATTGCATACGGGATTGATTGAATCCCCGACATCGTGGTTCATCCGATGAGATCATCGTGGAACATGTGGGAGCCAACATGGGTATCCAGATCCCGCTGTTGGTTATTGACCGGAGAACGTCTCTCTTTCGGCGCAGCCCTACCCCTCTCCCTCCTCCTCCTCTCCCGCGGTGCTTGGCGAAGCCCTGCGGGATTGCCACGCTCCTCCACCACCACCACGCCGTCGTGCTGCTGCTGGACGGAGTCTTCCTCAACCTCTCCCTCTCTCCTTGCTGGATCAAGGCGTGGGAGACGTCACCGGGCTGCACATGTGTTGAACGCGGAGGCACCGTTCTTTGGTGCTTAGATCGGAATCAACCGCGATCTGAATCGCTACGAGTACGACTCCTTCATCCGCGTTCTTACAACGCTTCCGCATCGCGATCTACAAGGGTATGTAGATGCACTCCCCTTCCCCTCGTTGCTAGATTACTCCATAGATTGATCTTGGTGATGCGTAGAAAATTTTGAATTTCTGCTACGTTCCCCAACAGTGGCATCCTGAGCTAGGTCTATGCGTAGTTTCTATGCACGAGTAGAACACAAAGTAGTTGTGGGCGTAGATGTTGCCAATTCTTCTTGCCACTACTAGTCTTATCTTGTTTCGGAGGCATTGTGGGATGAAGCGGCCCGGACCGACCTTACACGTACGCTTACGTGATACAGGTTCCACCGACTGACATGCACTAGTTGCATAAGGTGGCTAGCGGGTGTCTGTCTCTCCCACTTTAGTCGGAACGGATTCGATGAAAAGGGTCCTTATGAAGGGTAAATAGAAATTGGCATATCACGTTGAGGTTTTACGTAGGTAAGAAACGTTCTTGCTAGAAACCTATACAAGCCACGTAAAAACTTGCAACAACAATTAGAGGACGTCTAACTTGTTTTTGCAGCATGTGCTATGTGATGTGATATGGCCAGAAGATATGATGAATGATATATGTGATGTATGAGATTGATCATATTCTTGTAATAGGGATCACGACTTGCATGTCGATGAGTATGACAACCGGCATGAGCCATAGGAGTTGTCTTTATTTTTTGTATGACCTGCGTGTCATTGAATAACGCCATGTAAATTACTTTACTTTATTGCTAAGCGCGTTAGCCATAGAAGTAGAAGTAATCGTTGGCGTGACAACTTCATGAAGACACAATGATGGAGATCATGATGATGGAGATCATGATGATGGAGATCATGGTGTCATGCCGGTGACAAAGATGATCATGGTGCCCCGAAGATGGAGATCAAAGGAGCAAAATGATATTGGCCATATCATGTCACTATTTGATTGCATGTGATGTTTATCATGTTATGCATCTTATTTGCTTAGAACGACGGTAGTAAGTAAGATGATCCCTCACTAAAATTTCAAGAGACGTGTTCCCCCTAACTGTGCACCGTTACGAAGGTTCGTTGTTTCGAAGAACCACGTGATGATCGGGTGTGATAGATTCTAACGTTCGAATACAACGGGTGTTGGCGAGCCTAGCATGTACAGACATGGCCTCGGAACACATGCGAAACACTTAGGTTGACTTGACGAGCCTAGCATGTACAGACATGGCCTCGGAACACAAGAGATCGAAAGGTCGAACATGAGTCGTATAGTAGATGCGATCAACATGGAGATGTTCACCGATGATGACTAGTCCGTCTCACGTGATGATCGGACACGGCCTAGTTTGACTCGGATCATGTATCACTTAGATGACTAGAGGGATGTCTATCTGAGTGGGAGTTCATTAAATAATTAGATGAACTTCATTATCATGAACATAGTCAAAAGGTCTTTGCAAATTATGTCATACGCTTTAGTTCTACTGTTTAAGATATGTTCCTAGAGAGAATTTAGTTGAAAGTTGGTAGTAGCAATTATGCGGACTGGGTCCGTAAACTGAGGATTGTCCTCACTGCTGCACAGAAGGCTTATGTCCTTAATGCACCGCTCGGTGTGCTGAACCTCAGCGTCGTCTGTAGATGTTGCGAAACATCTGACATACACGTTTTGATAACTACGTGATAGTTCAGTGCGTAATGCTAACGGTTTAGAATTGTGGCACCAAAGACGGTTTTTGAAACGTCGCAGAACATATGAGATGTTCCGAAGACTGAAATTGGGATTTCGGACTAGTGCCCACGTCAAGAGGTATGAGACCTCTGACAAGTTTCTTAAGCCTGCAAACTAAGGGAGAAAAGCTCAATCGTTGAGCGTGTGCTCAGATTGTCTGAGTACTACAATCACTTGAATCGAGTGGGAGTTAATCTTCCAGATGAGATAGTGATGGTTCTCCATAATCACTGCCACCAAGCTATTAGAGCTTCGTGATGAACTATAAATATCAAGGATAGATGATGATCCTTGAGCAACTCGCGATGGTTGACACCGCGAAAGTAGAAATCAAGAAGGAGCATCAATTGTTGATGGTTAGTAAAACCACTAGTTTCTAGAAGGGCAAGGGCTAAAGGGATACTTCATGAAACAGCAAATCATTTGCTGCTCTAGTGAAGAATCCCAAGGTTGAACCCAAACCCGAGACTAAGTGCTTCTGTAATGAGGGGAACGGTCACTGAAGCGGAACTACCCTAGATACTTGGTAGATGAGAAGGCAGGCAAGGTCGACAGAAGTATATTGGATATACATTATATGAATGTGTACTTTACTAGTACTCCTAGCAGTACCAGGGTATTAGATACCGGTTCGGTTGCTAAGTGTTAGTAACTCGAAATAAAAGCTGCGGAATAAATGGAGACTGGATAAAGGTGAGATGACGATGTGTGTTGGAAGTGTTTCCAAGGTTGATGTGATCAAGCATCGCATGCTCCCTCTACTATCGAGATTTGGTGTTTGCGTTGAACATGATTGGATTATGTTTATTGCAATACGGTTATTCATTTAAGGAGAATAATGGTTACTCTGTTTATTTGAATAATACCTTCAATGGTCTTGCACCTAAAATGAATCTCGATCGCAGTGATACACATGTTCGTGCCAAAAGATATAAAATAGTAATGATAGTACCACATACTTGTGGCACTGCCATTTGAGTCATATTGGTATAGAACGCATGAAGAAGCTTCATGTAGATGGATCTTTGCACTCACTCGTTTTTGAAAAGATTGAGACATGTGAACCATGTCTATTGGTATATATGCATGAAGAAACTCCATGCAGATGGATCGTTTGGACTCACTTGAGTTTGAATCACTTGAGTTTGAATCACTTGAGACATGCAAATCATACCACATGGGCAAAATGACTGAAAAGCCTCGTTTTTCACTAAGATGGAACAAGAGAGCAACTTATTGGAAGTAATACATTTTGATGTATGCAATCCAATGAGTGCTGAGGCATGCAGTGGATATCGTTATGTTCTTACTTCACAGATGATTTGAGTAGATGCTGAGTGTATTTACTTGATAAAACACAAGTCTGAATTATTGAAAGGTTCAAGTAATTTCAGAGTGAAGTTGAAGATCGTCGTGACAAGAGGATAAAATGTCTGTGATATGATCATAGAGATGAGTATCTGAGTTACGAGTTTGGCACACAATTAAGACATTGTGGAAAGTGTTTCACAATTAATACCGCCTGGAACACCATAGTGTGATGGTGTGTCCGAACATCATAACTACACCCTATATGATATGGTGCATACCATGATGTCTCTTATCGAATTACCACTATCATTTATGGGTTAGGCATTAGAGACAACCGCATTCACTTTAAAAGGGGCACCACGCAATTCCGTTGAGACGACACCGTTTAGAGAAACCTAAGTTGTCGTTTCTTAAAAGTTTGGGGCTGCGATGCTTATGTGAAAAAGTTTCAGGCTGATAAGCTCGAACCCAAAGCGGATAAATGCATCTTCATAGAAAACCCAAAACAGTTGGGTATACCTCCTATTTCAGATCTGGAAGCAAAAGTAATTGCTTCTAGAAACGAGTCCTTTCTCGAGGAAAAGTTTCTCTCGAAGGAATTGAGTGGGAGGATGGTGGAGACTTGATAAGGTTATTGAACCGTCACTTCGACTAGTGTGTAGCAGGGCACAGGAAGTTGTTCCTGTGGCACCTACACCAATTGAAGTGGAAGCTTATGATAGTGATCATGAAACTTCGGATCAAGTCACCACCAAACCTCGTAGGACGACGAGGATGCGTACTACTTCAGAGTGGTACGTGATCCTATCTGAGATATCATGTTGTTGGACAATACTGAACCTACGAGCTATGGAGAAGCGATGGTGGGCCCATATTCCGACAAATGGTTAGAAGCCATGAAATCCGAGATAAATGGATCTTTGAGAAGAAGACGGACGTGGACGGTAATGTTACCGTCTATGAAGCTCGACTTGTGGCAAAGAGTATTTCCACAAGTTCAAGGAGTTGACTACGATGAGATTTTCCCATCCGTAGCGATGCTTAAAGTCCGTCGGAATCATGTTAGCATTAGCTGCATTTATGAAATCTGGCAGATGGATGTCAAAAACAAGTTTCCTTACCAGTTTTCGTAAGGAAAGGTTGTATGTGATACAATCAGAAAGGTTTTGTCGATCCTAAGGATGCTAAAAGGTATGCTAGCTCCAGCGATCCTTCCATGGACTAGAGCAAGCATCTCGAAGTCAGAATATACGCTTTGATGGAGTGATCAAAGTTTTTGGGTTTATACAAAGTTTGTTGGAAACTTGTATTTACAATAAAGTGAGTGGGAGCGCTACAACATTTCTGATAAGTATATGTGAATGACATATTGTTGATCCGAAATGATGTAAAATTTCTGGAAAGCATAAAGGGTTGTTTGAAAGGAGTTTTTCAAAGGAAGACCTGGATAAAGCTGCTTACATATTGGGCATCAAGATCTATAGAGATAGATCAAGACGCCCGATGATACTTCCAAAGAACGCACACCTTGACATGTTTTTGAAAGAGTTCAAAATAGATCAGCAAAGAAGGGGTTCTTGGTTGTGTTACAAGGTGTGAGTATTGAGTAAGACTCAAGACCTGACCACAGCAGAAGAGAGAGAAAGGACGAAGGTCGTCCCCTATGCTTTAGACGTAGGCTCTATAGTATGCTATGCTGTGTACCGCACATGTAGTATGCCTTGCCATGAGTTGGTCAAGGGGTACAATAGTGATCTGGGAAAGGATCACATGACAGCGGTCGAACTTATCCTTAGTACCTAGTGGACTAAGGAATTTTCTCGATTATGGAGGTGAAAGGGAGTTCGTCGTAAAGGGTTACGTCGATGCGAACTTTGACACTAATCCGGATCACTCTGAGTAGTAAACCGGATTCGTATAGTAGAGCAATTATTTGAAATGGCTCCAAATAGCGCGTGGTAGCATCCATAAGATGACATAGATATTCGTAAAGCACACACGGATCTGAAAGGTTCAGACCCGTTGACTAATAACCTCTCTCACAAGCATAACATGATCAAACCAGAACTCATTGAGTGTTAATCACATAGTGATGTGAACTAGATTGTTGACTCTAGTAAACTCTTTGGATGTTGGTCACATGGTGATGTGACCTATGAGTGTTAATCACATGGTGATGTGGACTAGATTATTGACTCTAGTGCAAGTGGGAGACTGTTGGAAATATGCCCTAGAGGCAATAATAAATAGGTTATTATTATATTTCCTTGTTCATGATAATCGTTTATTATCCATGCTAGAATTGTATTGATAGGAAACTCAGATACATGTGTGGATACATAGACAACACCATGTCCCTAGTAAGCCTCTAGTTGACTAGCTCGTTGATCAATAGATGGTTGCGGTTTCCTGACCATGGACATTGGATGTCGTTGATAACGGGATCACATCATTAGGAGAATGATGTGATGGACAAGACCCAATCCTAAGCCTAGCACAAGATCGTGTAGTTCGTTTGCTCAGAGATTTTCTAATGTCAAGTATCATTTCCTTAGACCATGAGATTGTGCAACTCCCGGATACCGTAGGAATGCTTTGGGTGTACCAAACGTCACAACGTAACTGGGTGGCTATAAAGGTGCACTACAGGTATCTCCGAAAGTGTCTGTTGGGTTGGCACGAATCGAGACTGGGATTTGTCACTCCGTGTAAACGGAGAGGTATCTCTGGGCCCACTCGGTAGGACATCATCATTATGTGCACAATGTGACCAAGGAGTTGATCATGGGATGATGTGAGTTACGGAACGAGTAAAGAGACTTGCCGGTAACGAGATTGAACAAGGTATAGGGATACCGACGATCGAATCTCGGGCAAGTAACATACCGATAGACAAAGGGAATTGCATACGGGATTGATTGAATCCCCGACATCGTGGTTCATCCGATGAGATCATCGTGGAACATGTGGGAGCCAACATGGGTATCCAGATCCCGCTGTTGGTTATTGACCGGAGAACGTCTCTCTTTCGGCGCAGCCCTACCCCTCTCCCTCCTCCTCCTCTCCCGCGGTGCTTGGCGAAGCCCTGCGGGATTGCCACGCTCCTCCACCACCACCACGCCGTCGTGCTGCTGCTGGACGGAGTCTTCCTCAACCTCTCCCTCTCTCCTTGCTGGATCAAGGCGTGGGAGACGTCACCGGGCTGCACGTGTGTTGAACGCGGAGGCACCGTTCTTCGGTGCTTAGATCGGAATCAACCGCGATCTGAATCGCTACGAGTACGACTCCTTCATCCGCGTTCTTGCAACGCTTCCGCATCGCGATCTACAAGGGTATGTAGATGCACTCCCCTTCCCCTCGTTGCTAGATTACTCCATAGATTGATCTTGGTGATGCGTAGAAAATTTTGAATTTCTGCTACGTTCCCCAACGGTGTTTAAATCCCAAATGCATGACTTCGATGGGCCACGCCAACTACATTACAAACCAAACACCGTACCCGACTCCAAGCCTGGTTCAATACCTATGATGTCAGTTTCCCAACTTTGAGGCGGCGGCGGCAGGGGGTCTTCCCACGCATGCGCTCAACTTTATTTTGTGCATGGGACACATCTATATATATCTATACATCTATACACCTATATAGTGTGCGAATAACTTTGAAAGTTGCTCGTTGGATGAAGCCAATCCGACGGTACAGGGATGGCAAATCCGAGCACTACTGGCCATTGGATATCATCTACATTCCACCAGATTCTGCCACATGTACAATCTAGAAGACTCCATGGTTGAACTTAAGCATAATGCACAAACCTCAAAACACAAGCACTTCTCCTTTGTTCTCTAGAATCTTCCATATCTTAATTGCCCAAACCTTTTTTTGATGAATTGTCACTTTTTATTTTTACCTTTACAATGCACAATTCCATGAATCTTAAAATAGTTTTTTTATAAAAATAATTGATTTTGGATGAGATGAACTATAAGAATTAAATGAACATCTACATCATGCATATCTGGGAGAAGAGGCGGGAAACCGATGAGAGGAGTGGCGAGAAATGGTAGCCTATTTTGAATGAAAACCTAGTAGAGAAGGAAGCGTGAGCTACACGACGCATGCGCACAGTGCTTACCCATGTACTGCATGTGTTGTCGAAAGGGCTCAGGGTTCCCGTTCGATCTGGGAGCATCCAACGGTGCACACGTATGATCCGTGGGGTTTGGGTTCTGGCCAGTCAGAACGCATGACTCAGATCGCGCGCGCAGCGGGGGGGGATATCATATGGAAACCAACATTCGGCGGAAACCGGTGAAAACCACGAGAAAAATATGTTTTGAAGTTTCAAAAAAATGCGGGACGTTAAGAGGATGATGTTTTATTGCCACACAAAATTTCAAGTTGAAACACATTACGAGATGTGAGCTATGAAAAAGACAAAATCAGTGTCGAATAGTAATGTCACTATTCAGGGCGGAATTTGTCTTTTTCATAGCTCACATCTCGTAATGTTTTTCAACTTGAAATTTTGTGTCGCAATAAAACATCGCCTTCTTAACATCCCACATTTTTTTCAGATTTTTATGAAACTTTAAAATATGGTTTCCACGAAGTTTTCATTGAATATCGGCTTTCGTGAGTGAACCGTGTGCTATTTGAAAACATTTCGTGAGAAGAATCTCGGTTTTTAAATCTCCATAAATCCAAAACTAAGCTGAAAATCATGAAACCTGCCATGGTGTCACGACATGGCTCTTATATGTCGAGGATTTTTTTTCGTCCATTGTGGCGCAAGTTTTATTACAAGCCTCTTACAAACCGAAGCTTCTCTCAAAGAAGCCTCGTGGTTTCGATAGGGAAACGTGTCCCCCTTGTGGGCGAAACGTAATCACTACCTCTTTTCGCCTTGTATTTTCTTCTACGGGCAACATGGAACGACAGGATATCCGTGCTGAAATTTAAACTTATTCAGAGTTCGTTTGGCCTTTTTATACACTAATTGAGTTTTCTAGGCATTTAATGTCCATAATTCAAATCTGAACTACAAATACATGCTCCAGTTCACCAAAATGGCTAGAAAAATTATACATGTGTCCTTGGGTGCATGTTTAGGTCCCATGCCAGGAATGGGAACGAATTACAACCGTACCGGTGTCATGGCTCGTCCTCAAACATTTCGAATCTCGGTTTTTAAGTCCCCATAAATCCTAAACTCACCATAAAGTCATCAATGTCACGTCATGGCACATATATGTCGTGGTAAAAACATTGTCCAATTTGGTCCAAGCTTTATTACAAACCTCTTACAAAAACTGGAGCTTCTCTCAAAGAAGCATCATAGTTCTGATAGGGAAACGTGTTCCCCTTGTGGGCGAAACGTAATCACTGCCTCTTTTCGCCTTGTATTTTCTTCCACGGGCAACATGGAACAACATGATATCCGTGCTGAAATTTAAACTTATTTAGGGTTCGTTTGGCCTTTTTATACACTAATTGAGTTTCCTAGGCATTTAATGTCCATAATTCAAATCTGAACTACAAATACATGCTCCACTGCACCAAAATGGCTAGAAAAAACGTACATGTTTTCTTGGGGTGCATGTTTAGGTCCCATGGAACGAATGGGAACGAATTCAACCGTCTCGCCATCCTGGCTTGGCCACAAACATTGCGAATCTCAGTTTTTAAATGTCTGTAAATCCAAAACTCACCAGGAAATCATGAAACTTGGCAGGGTGTCACTACATGGTACATATAATTGCCCAATTTGGGTGAAGCTATATTACAAGCCTTTTACAAACCGGAGCCCGTCGCAACCCTCGTGGTTCCGGTAGGGAAACATGCCCCTCTTGTGGGCGAAACGATAATTGATGCCTCTTCTCGCCTTGAATTTTGTTTTCTACAGGCAACATAGAATAACAGGAGCGCCGGGCTGAAATTTGAAACTGTTCAGGGTTCGTTTGGCCATTGTATATATATTACTAATTACTAAGTTTTCTATGCATTTAATGTAGTCCATAATTCAAATTTGAACTACAACCACATGCTCCAGTGAAGCAAAATGGGTGGGAAATCGTACATGTGTCATTGGGTGCATGTTTAGGTCTCGTTTAGGAATGAGAATTAATTACAAACTTGTCGTCGTCCTGAAACAATGAGAATATCGATTTTTAAATCCTAGTAAATCAAAAAGTTGCCCAAAAAACATGAAACTTGGAATGGTTTCATGACATGGCACATATATGCCGTGGTAAAAAAAATCGTCCAGTTTGAGAAGAGGCGCACACATTAGTAGCCAACGAAGTCCTTTTTGAAACAAAAAGCTGACACGTTAATATCGCAAACGGTTATATTATATTTACCGTGTCGAAATTTAACCATACTCGGTGGCGTGTGTGCAGCTGTTTGATTAGACGGGACGAGCGCGAGAAGTCCGCCGTGCAGGCTCGACGGGATGCGTGCGAGCAGTCCGCCGCGCAGGCTCGACGGGACGCGTGCATCATGTCCACCTCGCAAGCTCGACGGGAGACGTGCGAGCAGCAAGGCCGCCCATGCTCACCGGGAAGCGAGCTCTTTGACCTTCATGCACTAGCCGTCGCCCGCCTCGCTCATAACTTCTCCATTAATGGGTTAATTAAATCACCTGGATGGAGGGTGTTTGCTTGTGATCCCATGGCAAGATTTGCTTTGTTCGTGTTTTCAACTCGTATTCCACCCTAATTTAAATTGCCACAAAGGGCAACGGATAATACGACCACAAATAAAATGGCAACGGATAATACGATGACAAATTTATAATGGCGCAGATAATAATTGTCTTACATATTCCTGATAATTTAAAATGCCACATGCAGCAAAGCCCAGAAGACACGGGGGTAAGAGAAGAAGGAAATTGCAGACAACGATCTGGGTCGCTACTGTCTCTACTCGTCGATGGAACGCCAGGCGGCGAAATCCTCCAGCTCCTTCTTCAATTCCTCACGACTTTGCTTGAAAGCAGCCATGGATTCCTCCACCTCCTGCTCGTGCTCGATCCGGAGCTTCCTCGAGCCACCCATCAGTTTCTCGACGACCGCTTTCAGCATCATCTCCGAGGCACTGCTCTGCTCATGCAGCATCTTCTAGCTGGCGGCCTCCTCCTCCCTCTCGGCGACCAACTTGAGGAGCTTCGCATTGTCACCCATGAGTTGCTCGACGAGGCCGGTCGCCTTGTCAACCGAGGCATCGCTGATCTTGAGCAGCTTCATCAAGCCGTCGACCAGCTCCTGCTGCGTAGTGACGCCAGCGAGAATGTCATCGTCGCCGGCGAAGGACTTCAGGAACGCCGGTTCATCGCGATGGCCGATGCCGCGAATGCGCTTGTGAGATCCCTCGCGTGCCCGTGTGAGCTCGTTCGAGGGCTCCGCGGCGCGCCGGGACATCTCTGCTGCGGCTGCGGCTTCGCGGCGGGACCTCTCTAGTGCTTCCGAGGCCTTGGTCTTTGCTGCCTGGTTATATGTCCACCCTAAACTCCTCCTACCGGTCATGGCGGAACGACTTGACAGAAAAAACTAGTTTTGTGGGTGATGAGGACAGGAACTGTGAAGTAATTTTCGAGTGGGTAGTTTTTATAGCCCGGTGCTAAGTGTGAACACATATTAGTTTGATAGGCGTGAACATATTTGCAATTACTTATTGCTTTGTAATCAGCAATGTGACGAGAAACAAGGTCAAAATTTATTGATGGCACAAGGTTGACCACGTGGTTGCTTGTCGTTGAGGCGGCCGCGGCGCGCTCCGCTCTAGCGTCCCTGCGCACGCTCTGCTTGCCGTTGAGGCAAAGTTACAATGGCAACGGTTAACAATTCTTAATAATTGTCTTACATATTCAGGATAATTTAAAATGCCAAATGCGCAAGGCCCAGAGCACTCACGACCTACATATGCATACAATTATAATAAAATATAAGCTAAAAGGCTGAGCTGGCAGCCTTCCGACGATGGTCTTCTCGGACTCCATGATCAGCATAGCACCCTTGCGGCCGTTCACTCCTAGTGTCCCGACCCGCCTCCGCCTACGGAGCTGCTGGCGCTGGGAGGCTCTTGGGGCTGCTGGGCCTCTTCCAGAAGAGCTTGACAGTGTGCAATCGCGCGCATGACAACTCCACGGAACCGCACCATTTCCATGTCTCTGGCCTGGTAGGAAATTCCGTCGATCACCTGCATCCTCAAGATATCACGTTGGCGATGTTCTACTTCGTCGGGGACGTCAACTCCGCCAAGGATGCGCTCGAGCCTGGCCACCACATCATCGGGATCGAGGTTGACACGGCCGCCGCGGGCAATGATGAATCCGGAGGCTGCTTTTGTCTTGACTGAATCGCAGAGGTCCTCTGCCCATTCCTTGCGGGGCATCAGGCTCTCGATGAGCACTGGTGACGACGGTTCTTCGGGTGGGTCGTCGATCATGCCGCCGAGCAGCTCTGGATCTTTTGCACGGTGGATGGCAAACTGCTCATCACACCTCCTCTGCAATATGTCGATTGTGCTCCCAAGGACTGTGACGCCGATATCGCTGACGATGGGCCATGGTGCCTGCACCGGCCGATGAAGCTCTTGCTCCCCAACCTGCTCCGGCTCATTCTCCTCGCCGAAGATGTAACGCCGGTAGGCGTCCACATCGAAGCTTTGGTCGTTGCCTGACATGCTTGGAATAACTAATGGTAGATGGGTGAGGACTAGATCTTCGCAGAGTGTCGCGGCGGTGCGTTGCCGCCTAGGTTATATGCAGCAAGCCATTAGCTGGTGGCGGGAAACCGATTAGGGAATAGGCGTGGATTTTACAATTCACCCATGTGAAGCGCGGGAAGCATTCGCTGGAGCGCGGGAAGACTAAGTGAAGCACACACACAACCCGAATACCGTATCTGGTGCCACGTGTTATTTATCACACAAGTGTTAACATAAGGAAATGCATGTGTAACTTACTAATCATCGCACACGAGTACTCGCAGACGCATCGTGTGCGATACTCCTAGCCACCGCAAGCAACTAGTTTGTATTTTTTAAAGTTTTTTGTACACACAGAATCGCACACGAACTAACTGCATTAACCGTCTGTGTTGTAAATTCTCATCGCAAACAGTTCATCCGAGTCGGTTGTTTGCCACGTATCACACGCATCTTGTTAAGTTGAACCGTTTCTGTTGTGTTCGCTAATCGAAAATAATTTGTCCGAGTGAACCGTATGCCCTATATCACACACACCTTGATCTGGCTAACCGTTTATGTTGCACTCCCTAATAGCAAACGGCTCATCGAGCGAACTGTATGCCGTATATCGCACACACATTGATATGGTTGCCCGTTTCTGTTGTTCTGCCTCATCGCAAACAGTTCGAACGGGTTAACCGTGTGCCCTGCATCGCACACGCAACTAAAATCTGAACCGTGTTTAATGCATCCTCCATCGCAAACGTTTTGCACCTTTTTGACGGGTTTTTTACATCCCCGTTTGTGATTAATGCATCGCACACAGTTTCGTGAAAGGGTCTCTGATCGTAGTGTCGCGTTAGCAGTATCCTGCAGTAGTGTGTGGGCACTTCTTACCTGAGGAGTAAGTTGACACAAAAATAAGCTTGGACTAGAACTGAGAAGCACCAGCAGACCGCAGCCGGCCGACTCCAACAGCTTCGAAAAGCCACACAGCATTAAAAAGCAAGCCCAAACGAAGAGTGTGTGGTCTACTCTTGCTATTGGGTTTAACCAGAAGGGTCTTTGTGCCAAAGCGCAATGGATAAAATGTGTTTCTTTTAAGCATCGTTTGTTGAGTCTATTTCATATGCTTTTCTTGCCTTCTTTGTTGCTTATTGATAGTCATGCATGAACCAGACACCCTCCAATGATATATCACGGTACAATGTGCGTTCCGCATACAATCGCATAGGTTAATGATATAGTTGGAGCAGACCCGATTGTACGGCCAGGAACATGGCATGCACGTGCAAGTCGAGCAAACAACCCACAAAATGAAAACCCGCAAGCTCCTCCATGGCCAAGCCCACATCCGCCCATGAGCCGGCGAGAGGATCCCCCGTTGTGACCATGTCAACAAGGCAATTACAGAGCTTAAAAGCTAAGCAATACAATATGTGGAATTAGAAAGAATAAATAATAGCACCCAATACACGTCCATCATAAAATTCCAAGTAAGTGAGAGGTCAGTCCGCATCAACAAATCTGACTATTACACATCACATATACAATAGCGTCCTGGTTTGGCACCGGCGATCCACACATTGGTGGGCGTGTGCCTTGCTCGGGCCTATCACCGAGTGTGAGGCTGCTCGGAATTGTCGGGTAGCCTACCCGACCTGTCGTGTGATGCATCATCTGCTGGAGAGCGGTTGCCCGGGCCTTCCAACCAACCACTTAATCCTTGTTCGTGCCCTGTCGTTCAATACCACCGACCAAACTATTCAGAATGTATGGACTTAGAACCCGTGGCTTGGGCCCTACGGTGCACTTGGTTTCTCGCGGCGATCTACCAGGGAGCTCGAGTGGAGCCCCATGACGTGACCCCAAGGACAAGCCACTCACCAATCCTCTCACCATCCACCCACAATTCCCGAACACAATATACCCGCATGAATCTCAATTTCGAACAGATAAATTCTATCGCAGCAAGAAGACACACACAAAAACAAAATGCATGGATATCAACACGAAGAGAACAAACTACGCTACACACGCAAATTAAACGAGCAAACCTCAGTGCAGCAAAGACGAAAGACGACGACGGACGGTGCACTCAACCAAACGACAACATCATCGAATCCTCCAGGCGCACGAAGCAACCAAACCTGCCAAAGAAACAAGGGTCGGGCACACCCACTTTGTTAAGCAGAGCACACGAAAATGCCCAAAGAAATGGCTCACCTAGAATTCGTGTATGCTCCAAAAACCACCTCAAACCAAAGCACGCGAAGAGTGCCCTAAGAGGCAAAGCTCAAAAAACATCCGGCCGCCGTCGCCCATCTCGAGAGGCTGGCGATGGCTGTGTGGACGAAAACAGGAGTCACGTTCAAACCACCCCATAGACGGGCTGACGAAGAAACTCGCGAAGCCGCTTCCATTCAAGGGCAAAAGAAGCGAGGTGGAGCTGGTATGGATGAAAAGAGAAGTCGCGGTGGATCTAGAACTAAAATACGTCTAGATACCCCTTTTATCCTTTTTGATGACAAGTATTTTCGGACGGAGGAAGTACAAAGAAGCGAGTTGTTTATTTTATTTTTAGTGTTCATTTCATCCAAACATATTCTTTTCATCCTCTTCTTGCAGACGATGTTGCGCATGTGTTTTATTTGGACCAATACGTTTTGGCTGTCATAATGTGGAACAAAACTCAAGCCCTTCAATCAAATAGAACAAAAGCAGCACGAGTTTTGCAGCAACGGGACAGACAATTAAGCGGCACTACAAGTTGTTCATCAAAATAGTGAGACGTGCACAAACAACAGATAAACTGGAATTAATATAGACACAATAACATCAATCAATCAGCAATCCGTAATAGCCCCATCTCAGATCCACAGAGTCAGCTGTGTTGACTGACTATATACTACAGTACCACGGAACTCTGAGGCCTATATAACGATGAGAAAGAATGACAACAATACTTTGGTGACCAGATAGGGATGATCTTGGCGTCAGGGGAACAGGTACAGCAGATGGAGAGCAGGAGCTGGAGACTGAGATCATCTATTCTTATCTCATGAACGGGTGCCTTCTCGCCCCTCTTTCATTCACCTGAAGCTGTGGCGACTTGGGCCTGGTCACCTGCTTCTTCGACCTTTGTGGACGGAACGGCCTGTCGAACTTTGGGAGGGGCCGTGCTTGTGGCACCAAGGTCCTCCTAAGCTGCTTCAGCGCCTTCTCTTCCTCGATCTTCACACACACATTACATATACAGAGAGGTTGGTTAGTCGCTATGGTACAACACAAGAAAAAAGACTGACGAACAGGCAGGGATGCGTCGCGTGTATGTATGTTCGTACCTTCTGTGCAAATTCGTTTTCCTCTCGCAACCTCTTGTAAGTGATCTCCTTCTCCTTCACCTGCATCACAATGAAATGCTCCATAAACCCTCCTTCCTACAAAGCTAGTTCATTTCAGAGGTATAGTAGTATACAAGGAGCAAAAGCAGGGAAAATTACTGACTTTGTTATCAAATTCTGATCTTTGAACCGCCCTCTCATCAACATGCAGTTCAAACTGTTGCACTTCAGTAAGAGGCTTTCGCTCCTTCTGTGGAAGAGGAATAGGATCCCTGCAACCAAATTACAAGTTAGCCTTCCTCCCAGATATAGATAAATCATAAATCAAGAGGTCGTACGTAGGACAAGAGATTGCATATGCTACTTACTCTTTCAGTATCGGTTGTGCCCTGACAATTCTCCTCTGAGCCTCTTCCCTCTCCATCCTCTCTCTTTCTTCCATTAGCCTTTGCTGCTCCACTTCATGTCTCACCAAGCTCTCCAGCTGAAAACCTTCTGCCCTCGTGCATGGTTTCGGTTCAGGCTTTGGTGGCACCTGAGTGGAAAATGTTAAGAGATGGCCTGGGACCAGGATATGTTCAGCATATATCTATCACTTTGCACGTACCACTGGATAGTCTGTGGTGTAAGGATAGGGATTAGCCTTGAATTTCCGGGCTTTCTCTTCCTCTAGCTTCTTCTGCAACAGTTGTGCCTCTAGTTGCCTCTCCTTGTCATGCCCTCTTTCCTGTAAACATGGGTACAGTGTTATTCGCTTGAAGCAAAGATCGGCAAGAGAGTATAAACACATTTCACATACATCTGTATGTAGATTGAAAGGGTTGGGTATCGTCAGTCTCGGCATATCTTTCTTGTCATGGTAGGAAGAAGATTCAGAGTACAGAGAAAGCTGCAAAAAAAGGACAACAGATTTAAAAAGGTGAAAAGGTTGCTGACAACACTATTTGGTTTACTTCAGCACACACCTTGTCGAGAAGATCCGCAACTGCAGGAGGTCCCAAGCGGTCGTCAGTACGAAAATGGAACTCCTTGGGCTCTGTTGCCTGGGCCTTCGGGTGGGCAAAAACACCAATATCACCCTTGCTCTCAAGAATCTGCATGGAATGATGTTCAGACTAATTTTCCGAAGCATTATATAGTTGAATGTATACAAGCTTGAAATGTACAAGACCTTTTTGTTCAGTGGCTTGGCCTTGAACTTGGGGGCTTTCTCCAATTCTTCTAGTTCCAATTCCTGAGTACTTTTCACCCTGTTAAAGCTGATGTTAGAGTCGAATATACAAGGTTGCAGCACAGTAAAAGTGATTATTATTTTCTCAATAAATGTACCTTGATGGCCTTGCGCGCAGTGCTGTCTCAAGTTGTGGGGGTTTCGCTTCAGCAAGTTTAAGTGGCTTACTACCCTGACTCTACAAGATGTATTTAACTTTCAGTAATTGCCACAATCAACAACATAACGTGGCAAAACCAGGTGCTAGTATGCTTACCCGCATAGTTCCTACGGAAGAAGCTTCTGAACACGTGTCAGCATGTCGAGACGCTCTTTCCATCGTTTTAAGGTGAAACTCCTGTAGTCAATGCAAAGGCATGAGTTAATTAGTGGACGATCACTCGGTGAATTTGTTATGACAGTCAAATACGTACATTGAATTCGGGGAGCTGTGGAGCTGTCCTTGGAAGAGGAGGGAAAGACGGAGCTTCAGCTATCTAAAAGCAGAAGCAAGAAATTAGTTAGGCTTCATGCCCTGAAGCGTGCAATTCATTTAGTTAAACAGAAACACAGGAAATTTTCCCACCTTTTTGTTAAATGGCCGTGCTCTGAACTTTGGAATCTTGGCCAGCATTTCCTCCTCTAGTTCTGAAGAGCTTTTCATTCTGACTGCTCGGACCCTGTGGGTAGTCTGAAACTCAGGTTCCTTTGGCCTTGTTAGCATAAGTTTGGGCCTTCTTTGTGAGGCAGTTGCTGCATCCTCCTGCATGGTTAATGCAAATTATAATATATTTTTCATGGACAAGTATTAAGATGTAATAAATGCTACAATTCATCAAACTCTGGATTGCTAGTGGAGATATCCATATCATGGCACCAAGAAAAATAAATTAAACAACAGCAATTCACAATGAGCATACAAACTGCAATATGGATGTAAAGCTCCTAGTCAACTACTAATACCGTTTTCATCATCGAATATTCACAGATTGATGATAAAGGTATGATTTTTTTATCAAACTTCGAACTGCTATATCATGCGCCAAGAATAACAAAAATTAAGCAACATACACCCACAAGATATGTGGAAAGGAATACTTAAACTTACATTAGACATGGATCTGCTGTAGTGGCTGCCCAAATCTCTAGTCCCTGACTCAAACTTCTTGACCATTTCAGCTGCTGAAATATATGGAGTCACTGTCACGTCCTGAAAAAACGGGCAACAATTACAGTAAGTACAAATTCACAAAATAATAAAATCACATTACACCTGCAGTTTCATATCTCTCCCCACTACGCAACAAAATGAGCTTTATTTAGAGTCAGAAGAAGATATCCCCACCTTCAGAGAGTGAGCGTCATCATGGCGGTGCCTCATGGAAGACTGTCCCACCTCGGTGCTTCCTGCTAAACTACATCTTCCTTTGTGAGGCAGCACCTGGGACTTGACGTTCAATATCTGGTCATTGCAGTGATTTGTAAGTTCACAGTACATGGACAAGTTCTGCCAGTAATATAAGTTCCTGCTATACCTGTCTTGTACTTCCATCATCTAGTTTTTGCTTCTTCACAGCCTGATTTTCTTGCCTAATATCATTTGCAGCAGCAGCTGCCTTTCCGGCCACCGCATCACGAGCCCCCCTAAGAACCAACAACCCAGGACATCGTTAAGCAAACCATCTCAAACTTTGGACAACGGTATCAGTATCTACGAGTCAGCATATATTTCCCCTACTTGATCACACTCTTCTTCGTTAATGCCAGCGAGGACTGCTTCAGATTAGACGGTTGCACGGTCTTTGAGCGAGTGGATGAGCTCCCCTGCACCTTGGGAGTGCACGCTTCAGCCTTCACTGTTGACTTGGCACGAGTGGTCGCAGCAGTGGTAACTTCCGCAGGTGGAGGCGGCCTCTGAATCTTGGGCGTGCTAGACCCAACATCTGCTGCTAAAACCACGGCAATGTCAATATCAGAACTGAGGAATCAATTCCCAGCCGGCATTCCTCCAAGAAATACTAGTTAGTGACTCACATTTTGCAGCCAAATCTTTGGACAGGGGGAACTCGAAAGACTTGGGTGACTCCTCCTTCTCTTCTGTTGGCGGCGACTCTGACATGGTGTCAGGACAAGCAGACGTGCTGATCAAATGAAGAAAGACAGGCAAACATGGTATGAGGACAAAAGTATGCCAAAGACAGAAGGAGAGATACGAGGTCCAAATAGGCAATTTTTGGGGGTGTCACAGAACACAATTAACTGGCAGAAACAGAACACAAGGAATGATATGTAAATTCTAGAAGAAAGAGAATCACCCCAGCGCTTACCCATCGATATCCCCTGCCGGATTTGTGACGTTGACTGCTGCCTCCTCCGTTGCTTGGTTCTACCGCCGCAAACACCAACACAGATTGGGTGATGAGAAGGGGGAACAGAAACAACCCAACCCAAATCAGAGGAAAATCGAGGCAATCTCTTTCCATTTTCGTTACCTTTGGAGATGGAGCCGGGTCCTCCGCGTCCGCGAAGTCGCAGAGTGCGTCGATCTTGACCTCCGCTCTCGACTCCTTGATCCTCGGGGCGAAGGCTGCGCGCAAGAAGTAGAGAGAGAAGAGCGAGTCAGGGTAAATTTCCGGGAGAGAAGCCGCGGGGAGGGGGAGGGGGCGGGGTGCGTACGCGAGGGCGCGTGGCTGGCGCCGGCCTCGAACCAGCGCTCGGCGGCGCGGATGTCGGCCTCCGTCTCGTCGAGGACGAAGTCGAAGTACTTGGGCGCGCGGTACTCGTACGCCTCATCCACCTGGAACTGCACGGCCGCCGCCGCCGCCTCCGTCCCGGAGGAAGGTTTGGTCTCCGCCGCCATGGACGGGCAGAATTCTAGGGTTAGGAGCGCGCGAGCTAGGGTTCTCTCTCTCTCTCTCTCGCTCCGGATGTGGTGGTGTGTGATGTGTGGTTTTGATTGGAGGCGGGGAGAAGAAGGGAAGGGAAGGGGATCGGCTGGATCGAGGGGGAGGAGCCTGGTGGGGTGGGTTGGAGAAGAACGTTGCGAGTCCAACGGTCGGGGGATTTGAAGTGTTTGCCGATTGCCAAAGGGGCAAGTCTTAACGGAGGGGAGGGGAGGAGAGGAGGACTGGACCTGGGTGGTTGGGTGCTGTGAGAGAGATAGATCTATCTCGGCGCTGTGTGCGCAACGGCTATTTTTGCGGCGCGGCTGCCAGCGGTGCCCATTCAGATTAAGGGGGTGTTTGGTTCCAGGGACTTTTTTGTGCTGGGATTAGAAAAAGTCCCTAGCAAACCAAACAGGGTGGGACTTTTTTGAACTTTTTGTTAAAAGTCCTTAGAAGCACCTCCTTAAGAGTCTTTTTTAAAAAGTCCTAGGGACTAGAAAAAGTCCTAGGACTAGAGAACCAAACACCACCTAATGGTCCGCTGGACTAGCAACTTTTCGAGGGACCAACAGATTAGTGGTACTGCTACAGCTATCGATCTGGCACAGACTGCCCATGTTGGTTGTAGCTTAACGGTCATGATGCAATGTAAAACTTGCTTTTTTTTTTAGGCGAATGTAAAACTTGCTTAGAATAACAGGATGCCTTCTTCTCGCCTAACAACTCGCCCTACTGTGTTGGATCTTATTTGGAAATTCAACAAGTTGATTTCTAAGCACTTGGTAAGGGAGGATTATTTCACACAATATTCGGTGATCTCTATGCTTACAAATTTGCCCTGGCAAATGGGTGATGAACCCCTACCATCCTTCAGGCCTTGTTTGGTAGCCCGTGATCCCCTTCAGCGACGCTGATATGCTCTAAGGCACTCCCACGATGCCAGTGGATCGGGGTTGTCACCCTCCTCTTTTCCTGAATCTCCCCTCCGTCAGCTCAGCTCATGTCACCTCCCTCTTCCACCCCAGCGTTCTTGCTTATGAATGGTGGACAAGGCCGCAGATCCACGAACCTGCTCTTGCGAGGGATTTCCTTCCCTCCCCTTGTTGCCATTTGGGCACCTGGGGTAGTGGGAGGGATTCCATATGCATAGGAAAATCTCTCCCTAGAGGTTTAGGCCTCGTTGATTCAAAGAATTCCTAAAGAAATTTTGGAGCATTCCAATTCGTAGTTTTTTTTGCTATGTAGCTTGTTTGATTCGTAGGATTACAATCCATAGGATTCATTTGTGCTAGTTTTCATAGGGAAATTTTCATCCACTCCAACCTCATGTGAAGCATCCAACATATTTCCGGTGCACTATCACTATCAAAAGACTACTAATCCTATAGCATTGAAGATGTCATGCCACTTATTCCTATGTTTTTCCTATTCCTACATTTTACAAATCAAAGAGCCCCTATTGCTCTGGATTTCCACTTCCCAACAACCAACTGAGCACTCAGGTTGCAACCCGCGTGGTTTTGCCTCTGCACTCGGTAAACCGTTGACAACAATAGATGTACAGGCTACACATGGTCAGTTGGTCACATCCAGGGACAAATGCATGGTTAGATTTTGTCACCAGTCCTGAAACAAGTCATTCACAAATATTCCCAAGTATAACCAGCAAGATTTGGATATGTTATTTGTGCATCTCAGATGTCATGCACGTATGGCGGTAGCAGTTACGTTAGAAAATGGGCAGCAAATATGTTGTCCTAGTAAAACAAAACAAATAGAACAAACAGATGGCAGCACAAGCCGCTGAGAACATCTAGCAGAATGGGGTTTCTTCTAAGGAGTTATGTACACTCAAAATTAATTATACACCGAATCAAAACATGGAAGAATTTTCGATCAAACGGAGTTAAGGTCTTGGGAAACTTGGTTTTGCCACCTGCACCAATGATAGCAGCTATTACACCTCCCTTTGTTTTGGGTGCATAATATCAAGATGGGCAAAAGAGTGTAATGTCTCTAGACTAACCTGGTAAGAAGGAACCTCGCCAGAGGGCTTACGGTAGGAGCAGCCAATGGTGGCGTACTAGCTTGTTTCTTGTTGCTTGCAGCTTCCGAGGGGGGCTCAGGTTTCTTTGTAAAAATCGATATTGCCGTCTCATTTAGACTTTGCAACGACAAATCCTTCGAGCTGCACATGAGGCACAATAAGCTAAGGACACAGTATGAAAGTGAGCAAGCACACACGGTGAGAGTCAAGGTCGTACCTCCCTAGCCGATGTAGAATTCTGCCAACCAATACCTCACAGGATCCAGGTATTTCTTGCTCTAGATCCATCAAAGAACTGAGGACTGCATGAACAACAGGTCCTTCATACTTGTCACCAGAAGCCTACAAGAGAAGTTCTAAAGTTGGAAGACACTTCTGGAGGGATGCAAAGGTCAATATTGGAATATCACAGTGATGGCACAGCTAAACCGTTATTGGGATTTGATTATCTAGCATTCAATTTGGTTCCTATAAAGACCATCAGCATTTACTTGAACCCACTCTGGTCTTCACGAGAGTTAAGAGGCACTAATGCAAAATCAATGTACTCCAATAACAGGGCACGAGGTTAATGCGTCTAATATAGTTTACCTCTTTCAGAGAAGGAATTATCAAGGATGATAGTGCAGGTGAAGCTGCAGAAGCTCGGGGAGCTGATTGCCCATCGGATGGCTGCCGTGATTTGCGACCTTTTTGCGAGTCAATATTCTCACTAGGACAAAGAACATACTTTCGTTAAGGAATGATATAAACAGCACACATGTAAGTCAAACAACACTTAACTAAACTTGAAATACCTTCGAACCTCATGACTGTTTACCCCAGAAAATCTAGGTTCGTGTGATTCCTTTTCATGTTTGTTGGTGGCTGGTCTTTCTCGAGCATTTCCCTTTCTGAACCCAGCTTGTAGAGCAGCCTTTGCCTGCGTATATTGCTCAAGTGCATTATAAATATGCATCAACCAAGCAATCGAGCATTTGGCAACAAAACATTCATGTCCGCTACCTCCGCAAGGTTAGTAGCACTATCCTCAAGTGAAGCATTTGATGTTTTTTCTAGAGTCCCCAGCCTTGACCTTGAAGATCGTGGCATTTCTGCTTCTTCAGTTTGATTCCTAACAACTGTCCCACTGATAGACATATCTTCGTATGAGGAGAATCTGCTGGGAGGCTAATGAATATGATGAATCAGATGCTGCTGCTTATCTTAGTATCTTGCTTGCAGGGTAAGGTAGGATTGCAAATATTAAAAACCCCAAACTGATATCAATGTACCTTAGAACTGTGATTAGGACCTGCTGGGTAGACCTGAGACGCTCTTGGAGAGCGTAACACCACAGTTCCAGACCCACTTACAGATTGGTCATTCTGACAAGAAGCCATGGTTAAAATCAGAATTAACCATTAATCAGGAGTTTACAGATTGCACGTGTAGATGGAAATCTCACGTATTCTGTAGAACTTTCTAGCCTCCCATGATCAGTTTGAGCTTCTTTCTTAGACATGTTTGTTGAGGATGATTCTTCAGATCCAGTCCCAGATGTTCTCCATTGGTTTTCTCGATCAGCTGTACGTTTTAGTGTACTTGGATTCTGAGGCATATCAAATCTACCATCCTTGGTGGAGGTTATTTGTGGTGGCCTCAAACCACCTCGAACAGTTCCCGTGCCCTCTGATCTATCAGGAAAATCCCAGCCAGCAGCTTTCCTAACTGTTCCTTGACTATAGTAGATCAAAAATAATCAAGCCCATGAAGACAAAACAAAGCTTATTAACTATTTTGACAAACATACCTGGAAGGAGAGGCTGCATGTCTTGTATTTCTATCAACCTTAATAGTACCTCCATAATCATCTTCTTCGATATGTGTTTGACCATTTTGCGTGGCATCAATGCTACCTTTTACTGTAAATTTTGGCCTCTCTCTGCCAATAACACCAACAGAGGCACACGAAGACAATGAGATGTCGATACACTTGAATTATTAGTCAAACATTGTTTCACTAAAAAAGTGTAAAGAAAAACAACATCATGTACCTTATTCTCTCCAGAAGCTTTGGAGTTTTTCTGGCATTTTTTATGAAACGGTGCTTAAGAAGTTCCTTAGCACTAGGCCTCTGTGAGAAAGTAATACACATGAACAGAACTAAGCAAAAACGACCGAGACTATAAAATGCACTCTTTCCAGCTTAGACATGACACTACCTTAGTCTCAAATAAGATGGCCCAGGGACTTGCACAAAAAATGAAAATTCTGAATTTCAGCATAGCAACTACTAAATTGTCAAATACTTCTAGGTAGAATTATGTACTAGATTTATACTAAAGGTTACATCTGGCAGGACTGGAACCCTTCATGGCATCTCGTAATGTTAGTTGTAGCCTTCTAGCTAGTGGGACTCCCAAATTTGGCCAGTACAGAACTAGTGTCACGACGGACAACAAGAAATTATAAAAAGAAGAGTGACACTGCATATGTTCAAAAGAACAAAGCAAAGTGAGAACACACGGTAACTTTTTCTGAATCTGAAACTTCTATACTGAACAAGTGCAGAGGAAGTGCTTCCTGGTACATGATAAGAATTTTACCTCTGCTGGATTCTTCCTTAAACATAGTGACACAAACTCTTTCATTGGTTTAGAGAAATGCTCATCAAGCTGCATGTTAAAAAATATAATACTTATTTTCTTGCAAAAAATGCAAAACAGATGCTTTGATAAACTGAAATGAAGTACTTGATAATAGTTGTTAAAAGTACTCCAGTGACCTGAGGAGGATTTTCACGAGGTATCATGAAAAGAACTCTCATGGGGTGAATATCTGCCAAGGGGGGTTCACCTTTTGCCATTTCTATAGCAGTTATACCTAAAGACCAGATATCCGCCTGCATTGAGACAAAAGCTTATGTAACAAAGTTCATTATGAAGCAAAAGGTTCAACAAATTGGCAAGCACCTTTTCATTGTACCCATCAGAATTTTGAATAACCTCAGGTGCCATCCAAAAGGGAGTTCCGACGAATGTCTGGGCAAATCAAAGCCATTAGGCATTAGCAATATACTATGGCATATTCTTAGCTGATCTATCTGAAATAAAAAACAAATTATGTTTCTTGTACACAATTCCAACAAAGGGAAACAACAAGTTCACTGTTAAGCTAAAACACTGCCACGGGCCCACAACAACTGATAAGGGGAATTCCATTTAGTGCATGCTCGGCTGGTGCAAACATACGTGTGGTTGTCACACCTGCACCGCACACCACTGCAGTGTGACTAGTGGTTGGGCCCTTAGGCAGGGTTGTTGCGTGTGTGGCCTAGGCCAGCTGGCGTGTGTGTGTGCGTTTCGTAGATACTTAAGTGTTCTGTGTTGTAACGTGAGAATTATGCATTGAAGTGAGATCTGAATTCATCCCCGTTCTCTCTTCTCACCTTCTTCCTCTCCAAGTCTCTCACCCCAACTACCCTTTCTTCCTGCCTACTACTGGTCGCTCACGATCCAGAGATCAGGGCGTGACAAATCGGTATCCAGAGCCACCTGCGTTTTCCCCAAAAGAAATCTTCGTCGTCAGTTGCTTGTTCCTCTCTCTGGATCCATGACATCCACCGCTAAGGGTGTATATTTCGCTCCGGCAAGATCCACCCAAAGTCCCAAGCAGGGCTGGATCTGGTATGAGTGCGACGACGGCGAACACCAAGCCCTCCGTGCAGACCAGTCACATCCTGTCGGCCATGGAGGAGAACACCAACTCATTCAAGGCCCTCATCAAAGGCCTGATCACTCACTTCGATGAGCAGAAAATCAACAGCGACAAGCAACGCAAGTCAGCTTCAACAATCAGGTATCAGGTGTCAGCACGAGCTCCGCGCTTCACCAAGCAAATTGATCTTACCCAGGCAGATGTGGATGAGACGCGCAAGACGCTGGAGGCGTCGGCATCCCCACATGGCTCGGTTCCGGTACTCGTGCTGCCACCACTGCCTTTGCCGCGCACCCCACAAGCTAATAACCAGCACCGCGGGCTGACCCGTTCGCCAGGCTTGGAGGCAAGCGGCCCCCTCTGATTCCGCAAACACCAGGAGTGCCGAATCATGCCGTCGCATCGACTCAGGAGGCGGCGCACTCGTAGATCCCGGAAGCGCCACCCCTAACCGCGTCGGACGCGACGACTACTACACCAAGCCTCACAACATGAGTTCCCTCGATTCAACGGCAGCACACCACTGCCATATCACCGAACTGGGTCACAACGGCGAGCTATACATCAAAGGGCAAGCAGCCCACTAGCTTCATGCATTTCATCAAACACACAAAGGCATGACACTGGGGGTGGGGGGGGGGGGGGGGGGTGGGGAGTGTTCTTCGGAATGACTGGGCGTAAAGGGCACGTAGATCACCGAGGAGTTTGGCTCGGACGAGTTCAAACTCGACATGCACAAACTTCTCCAACTGCGTCAGATCGGCAGCGACATCGAGTACAGGGCAGCATTCAACGCCCACATGTACCACTTGCTCGCGCTAGACCCGTCGCTCAGTCCCAAATTCTTCATCACCGCGCTGCGATGCGCCTTCCGGCACCGTCGAGCATCATGCAGGCGTCAGTCCTGGCGCACATACATGAGGAGCTGGGGGCACAGCGACCGCGTGCTCGACCTCTACCTGCCGGCCTGTTAAACTTCATGCACTAGCCAACGCAACCAAAAGGCTGAACTGATGGAAAGGGCTAGACAACACACATATACACTTCAAACCCCCTCTCACGTGTGACGCGGAAAGTCAACTGTATGGCTCAAAAGGCCAAAAGGGAGGCAGCAGCAATTTTTGGATAAATTGCGAAAGCCATGACTTGAACTCAAGACCTTGGGCTCTGATACCATGTTAAGCTTCATGCACTAGCAAATGCAACCAAAAGTCCGAACTGATGGAAAGTGCTAGGCAATCCACATATGCACTTCAACAGTCCACCGCCACCAGCAGTTCCCCTTCATCCCGCGGCGGCACCTCGCCTGCCGAGTGACGACTATAGCAGCAAGTGGCAGCTCCGCGAGTTTCGGCACACGAACGGATTGTGTTTCAAGTGAGGGGACCGCTACTGCAGGGAGCACTAGTGCAATCACCAAGCACAGTTGCTCACCATCCAGGTGGGCGAGCATGGAGAGCTCCTCTCCGACGTGGCAATTCATGCTCTCGCCCTTCTCGACGATCCTGTCGTCGACGCGACCGCACCAGTGTTGCCTGTTGTCAGCGCATGCTTTGGACGGTTATGATTCGCCTGCGAGCGCTTGTGGGCAACCAAGTCATGTCGATGTTGCTCGATTCGGGCAGTACACACAGCTTCATCAACATGGCCTTCGTCGAGCACGTCGGTGTCGTCACCAAGGCGCTGCCGCCAGTGGAGGTGCACGCCGCTAACGGCAACCGCCTCACCTGCTCCCGCATTGTTCCCGAGCTCAAATGGTGGATGCAAGGGCACACATTCACGACACCAATGTGCGAGTTGGACATCGACGCGTACGACGGCATTCTTGTCATGGTCTGGTTGTCCCAGTTTACTCCAATGAACTGTCACTGGCAAGACAAGTTTGTCTCCTTCGTCTACAAACGGCGAGTCTGTGACCCTCCAAGGTGTTCGCCCATCGACCTCAAGCACATTGTCTGCACTGGAGCTTGGTTAGCCCAGTTTACTCCAATGAACTGTCACTGGCAAGACAAGTTCGTCTCCTTCGTTTACAAACGGCGAGTCTGTGACCCTCCAAGGTGTTCGCCCATCGACCTCAAGCACATTGTCTGCACTGGAGCTTGGTTAGCCCAGTTTACTCCAATGAACTGTCACTGGCAAGACAAGTTCGTCTCCTTCGTTTACAAACGGCGAGTCCGTGACCCTCCAAGGTGTTCGTCCATCGACCGCAAGCACAATGTCCGCACTGGAGCCCGAGGAGTTCCGCAAACTGCTCGCGGGCAATGATGTATGGGCGCTTGCTACAGTGGATGCGACAGCCACCACAATGGCGCAACACATTGACATAACCGCGCCGATCCACGTCCTCATCAACGAAATGGAAGACGCGTTTGCCAAGCCACAGGGAGACTGCCTCCGCAACCGCAATACGACCATGCGGTCACTTTCATGGATGGGGCAACCGGCGAACACCCACCCTTACCGATACTAACCCTTGCAAAAGGACGAGATCAAACGGCATATTCGTGAGATGCTACGTTCGGGCATAATCACCCACAGTATGAGCCCCTATGCAACCCATGCGCGGCTGGTCAAGGACACTACATGGAGGTTTTGCTTCGACTACCGCCGGCTCAACGACGTCACGACCAAAAACAAATTTCTGTGGCCGATCTTTGATGAGTTGTTGGATGAGCTGGCCGGCGTTGCATGCTTCTCCAAGCACGATCTCCATGCGGGATATAATCAAATCCGCATGAATGAAGCTAATGAGGAGAAGACCGCTTTCAAGATTCACGTCATGCCATTCGGATTAACAAATGCTCCGACAACCTTCCAATGCCTGATGAACTCCATCTTCGCGGACTACATTCGTAAGTTCGTAATCGTCTTCCTTGATGACATTTTGGTTTACAGTGCCACTTCCAGGAGCATGAACTGCACTTGCGCACGGTGCTCGACCTGTTGCACACGCACAAGCTTTACGCCAAGATGTCCAAGTGCTCATTCACGAGGGATCGCATTTACTACCTCGGCCATGCCATTTCTCGGAAAGGCGTCGCCACGGACAGCGACAAGACCAAGGCCATGGCGCGCTGACCAACACCAACGAATGCCATGGAGCTCTGTGGATTCCTTGGACCTACTGGATACTACCGTAAGTTTGTGCCAAGCTATGGGATCATCGCCAAGCCGCTGACACAATAACTGACCAAGAAAGGCTTCACATGGACGGATCAAGCGCAGCTCGCCTTCAACATGCTCAAGGCGATTGTGACCACGAAGGTTCTCGCTCTGCGACATAGACATTGGCGCCGTCCTCGTTCAAGATGGTCACGTCGTCGCCTACTTCAGCAAGGCCCTCGACGCTCGTAACCAAAAGCTTCCAACAAACGAGAAAGAGTTCCTCGCCGTCATGATGACCATCGACAAGTGGCAGCCCTATCTCCAGCATTGCCCCTTCAAGATCGGCATCGAGCACAAAAGTTTGTGTAAGCTGGGGGAACAACATCTGAAGACGGAAGTTCGGCGAAAGGCGATGTCCAAGTTGGTTGGACTTCAATTCCGCTTCCAGTATAAGTGCGGTATCGACAACGACGTGGCAGACGCCCTTTCCAGTGTCGGCAATCGGCTCAATGTTGACACGTTGTCCATGTGCCAACCAGCATGGGTTCACGAGGTGGCCAATTCATATGAAACCAACAAAGACGCGTGGGGCCTACTCCAGCAATTGGCTCTGCAGAGCCCAGACGCCAAGGGGTTTGAGCTCCACCGCGGGCTCATTCGCCGCAAGGGGCGCTGCTCTAGATCGGCGCCAACACCGCACTCCACACCAAGCTAACCAGTCTGATGCACGACAGTGCGGTGGTCGGCCACTCCGGCGCAACGGACGCGTACCACCGTACCAAGAAACTCCTCGAGTGGAATGGTTTTAAGGCCGCCGTCGACAACCATGTGCGACAGTGCACATTCTGTCAGCAAGTGAAATACGAGCTCAAGAAACCGGCCAAGAAACTAGCGCCTCTTCCTGTGCCTATCGCGCCATGGCAAATCTGACGATGGACTTCGTCGAAGGATTGCCGAAGTCAGAGGGCTATGATGCCATCATGGTGGTAGTCGAACGCTTCACCAAATTCACGCAGTTTATCCCTCTGTGCCACCCCTTCATTGCCATTCAAGTAGCGCGGGCATTCTTGGACAACGTCGTCAAGCTCCACGGCGTCCTGGCATCATTGTCTCTGACGGCGACAAGGCGTTCACCAATGCTCTCTTGCGCGAGCTCGCCGTCCACGATACACCTCGGCAATGGAAGGTGGCTGCTGTCCACGGAATTCTGGTACATCTCTTTGTTCCATGCGTCACTCTGTTGTTCACCATTCAAGACCCTCTATGGAGTGGAAGCAAACCTAGGGAGCATGCACCTCTGGCCCGAGTCACCACCAACCGTGCCAGAAGTCGAGGAGTGGAAGTGGGACTGGGCGGCGCACATTACACGGCTCCATGCCCAACTAGAGCGAGCCCAGAAGCGCTTCAAGAAGTATGCTCATCGCAACCCGACCGAGCGTGCCTTGCAGGTGGGTGAACAAGTTCTCCCAAAATGACACATATATAACATTTCTTTACCAAGTTCCACTAAAAATTAGCCATTGTTAGTTAGTTCCTCGTGAACAGCCAGCTAGCCTATTTGTATCCAATTTTAGAACCCTGAATAAATTGCCTTCCGCAACTAAAACAGCCCACATGCACTCAGTGAAGGACAAGCTACTATGATGTCAACAAAAGTCCATTCAGTACAATGGGGAGAAGCTATATTTTGCGCTAAAAGACATAACATCAAAAAAAGAAAAGAGGTGGCAATTGATATGCAGCATTCACTCAAGCTGGAACGAATTAAAGCTTCTGAATAATTCAGAGCATAGGATATAAAAACACAGCAAAATTTGTCAGCAATACAAACTGCCAGTTTACACGTGTAAAATAACAATTATTTAGGTGAGTGCAACTACAGTAAATACCAAACAACACTAAATCTAATTCTTTTTCAAAGCTTCCCTTATTAGTATAACCATTATATATACAGCCCAGTCAATTAAAACTACAGCTGAGAAGAGTCGGTAGGTTCCTGATGCATATGGTTAGAAGTTTAGACGTTACCTTCCTCCTAGACATTGTTTTAGTCAGCTGTGCAGAGACGCCGAAGTCTGCAACCTAAGGAATATAAATACACGTATTAACTTTAGGAATATATATTATATGTTATGCAGTAATAACCTTACAAAAAACAGAATCATCCGCATGCTCTACAGAAGTGATACCTTCACATCTCCGCTTTCAGTCAGGAGGATATTTGCCGCTGCAAAACATGACATGGTGTTGTCTGTTACGATTTGAATTATACTTGGAAGTAAATAACGAGGTATATAAAAATATATGCAATGCACTGAAGAACACATCCCCATATTAATAAGTCCTTAATGCTTGCACAATAGCTTGTCCTTATTTAATCTAAAACTGACTGCTACATATTAATTTGCGTCATCCTTTAGCTAACATGCATCACCGGAGCATTGAATCCTTACGAACAACCAACCAAAACTGTCATTTGCTCTCACATTAGCAAAACAAGGGAACGAAAAGGCTTGCATACAAACTTATCGCAAAGGAATCTTTGTGCCACACATACATATACATGGCTATCTTTTTTTTTAGTTGGAGTATACATGGCTATCTATAATCCTTAATTCCATTCCTGCCTTTTCCTTTCCTTTTCATGCATGTGTAACACTAGCATTTATGTGCAAGATTACATGAGAGACAATACAGTTGTAGAAACGGTTTCTCCATTGCGGAAAGGCATCTATTTGAAAGGTCGTGTCCGTGCGTGTAACCTTTGATACAGTAAAAAAATATGATTGGTTGCTTGCCCATTAGACAAAGGAGAACACGGTAATGCAGGCCAGGTTCAATGTGCTTCAAGGGTGACCGAGTAAGGATCGCAAGAGAACGCTGGGGTGATCAGATATTCGATTCCATGGGGTTCTTTGTTGTGTTTAACAGAGTGGTGCTAAGGCTGACTACAGTGGTCATAACAGCCGCAGCAGCCAAGGCAGGAAAGAATACCAACTAGAAAGAGAGACCTAACACACTAAGCGGCAAGGGGATCAATCTGGACAGACAAATTACCCAGAAAGCATCTGAAGCAAACACAGCTTAATGGTAGGATCACTTCCATTTTGCATCCTCAGAAGACTGATGCTGCTTGGGAGTTCTAGGGGTTATCCGATTGGTATTTTCTCAAAACAGTATTGAATGTTTGCAAGGCAAATGCAGATAATAAGAAAGAAAGGAGTCAAGAGGAGTAATAAAGACCTTTAATGTCACGGTGGATCTTTCCTTCAGAATGCAGATATTCAACTGCATGTAACAAGTCCCTTAGAATGCATGCAATAGATATTTCATCCAGAGGAGGGCCAGCTTGAAGCTACATGTGGAAATAGAAGTCGCAGGAACATCACAATTTGAACCAAGTAGTTTGCGCTGACTATGAACTGGAATATTCATCAAATACACTTGATCTACTATCTACATGGTGTCAAGTATTGTGTTGTGTCCATCAAGATATAGAATATACAGGACATACTAGGTCAGCAACAGAACCACCAGCCATGTACTCCATTACTATCCACAGTTTGGTTTGATGAAGATAAGAGCCATAATAGTCAGTTATATATGGACACCGGCATTGTGATAAAACAGATATCTCCTGCAACATGAAACAAATCCTTTTAGAAAAGCTTTTTCTGTCTTAATTGCACAGTAAGTTGATACGCCATGATAACCTAATACTCAGCATAGCGCATAAGGTGGAAGTAAAACCTTTTGGATATCTTCGATATCATCCTCGCTGCATAGAATAGGTTATAAGTACATTAGAAGTTAGATAAAATCCTCGAATTCAGTTACCAATATGAAATAAGGTTATCTTCGGTTTACATTTTCCTACAGTACATAAACAAACATGTTTTCATGATAAAAAAGTTGTTTTACAAAAAAATGATGTGATGACATGATATAGTTCTACGCTAGGTTTAGAACACTAATCAGAGGAAATGTAATGCAACCAGGCTGAACTCACTGCAACAAGGATGCAATTTTTTATGTTTCCCATTTAAACGCATTGTGTAGAATAAAGGTTGTGAAATATATTAGTATTAGTACACTACCTCTTTTTGACATCCCAAAGTAAATGGAACCATGGTTTAAATAGCAGCAAATAATGCAATTAACAACAGGTGCACTTACATTTTATAGTGTAAACCTATTAAATATAATATGCTGCTTTAGATACAGAGTCAAAGTGAAATTTAGGCTAGAGACTCACGCTTCTTCCAGATCAATAACTTTTATTGCAACCTCCTTGCTGAGTTCCTTGTCAAACCTATGAATGAACACAGGTAAATATTCGATAAGCATTAAATGTATCATCCCAACAAAACAGAAGGAAAGGATAAGAAATACAAGTCATGGGCTACATGTGGCCCAGAAAATATCCAATAGCTTACAAAGTGGACCCAGAAATTAGTGCATATATATATATCTCATCCTCTATGTAAATACCATGCTGACCTCTATGTGTATAATTTGTGGAAGGCATGACGCAGGTACACAACAAAATAACCATTAAACATGCTGGCCTCTATGTGTATAATTTGTGGAAGGCATGACACAGGTACACAACAAAATAACCATTAAAAATACTGGCACTAGACAGCATAGCAAATTCTATTGAAAAGCGAATAACAACTTATCATTCAAGTTATTTCATCCTCTGTTGAGATAACATGCTGGCATCTATGTACTAATCATTTCAGGACAATACATGTAAATTTGACATCTACTGAAAATAAACATAACGTGTTTGAAAACAACACTTGTGAACCGTTGGTTCGTACTTGGTTGAGCAATCACAAATTAATTAGCTTAATGATCAGGAGCATAGTGAAAATAACAATAGCATCGCATAACATTTGGTTTATTCCGTTGCTTGCACTACAGTAGTCGAATAGAGGACAAATCCAGCTTTATCTAATTTAGCAGGAACTGGCAATGATACTCATAATAGGGACAAATTCTCACACAGAGTGAAGCCCTGCTATCTAAAACCAAATTAGCACAAATTTGTGGCCTATCTCTAATAGCCTGATAGGCACTAAATTGACCGAATTAGCACTGCTTGTTTCCGTAAATCCCTTACCCTGCATTAAAATAGGACCCTATCGACGTAGATCCTGATCAAATCACCAATGCCACCTTACTAACAGGAATAAATCAGTGAAAAACGCCACGAGCAGCACTAGATTGGCTACTTAAGTGCCTCAATCATGCCGCCTAATGTCCCAATTCGCCATGAGACGTACCCTGTTGACACTCTAATCCCCAATGCTGCTCGATCAAAAGCGAAACGAAAGGCTACACTAGCCGCCACCGAGGAACATCAGCTAAAATCCACGTACAAGGGAGGAAGAAGAGGATTAAATAAACTTTGTTCGCGACGATGGAGGGGGGAGGCAGGTCAACAAACGAACCCTCTGTAGACGTCGCCGAAGGAGCCACGGCCGATGAGGTCGCGGTTGCTGAAACGCGCCTCTGTGGCGGCCGCCATCGACGCCGAGTCCGACATCGTCCCTGAGATCTCGCTTCCGCCGCGGCTAGGGTTTTGGAGGGAAGAGGAGACGACCGGATTCGTCCTCCTTTTCCTCCTTCGGGGCTAGGGTCAGGATTCGTGGGCGTGCTCGCGTCACGCTACTCCCTCGTCGGCGGCTGGCTTCTTCCGGCTTGGCCCATTTTTACATGTCGCGAGATTTGGTGCAGGTGTTTGGTTTGTTCATCTGGGCGAGTTGGAGTGGCCAAGGTGGTGGGGCCGCGTGGAAGAGCTGGAAGGTGGGGCAGCGGTGTCAGTCTGTCAGACGCGGGATGGTGGGGTGTCCGCTAGCGTGTGTTTGCTTAGAGCATCTACAGCCGGACTTCTCAAATCAGGCATCCACGTACCGCAAATTCCGATTCTCAAATCGCCGCAATCTATGCATATTCGATCATACGATACAAACTGTCCGAATGCCAAAGTTCGAAACAAAGCAAAATAAATCATAGTTCAACAAACCGGACATGGCAAAATGAAATTAATGTCCGAGCATGACGGATGGCCTCGAATCACTGGTTGGGCGCCTGCTCCTGCTCGTCCTGCTCTGCCTGCATCCGGGCAGCCTCCTCCGCCTGCATCCGGGCAGCCTCCTCCGCATGCATCCGGGCCGCAGCCGTCCTCGCCGCCTCGTACTTCCTATGGTCGTTGATCTCATCTTCTTGTCCACAAGCCACTTCTTCGCATGCTCATCATAGAGGGTCTCATCCGCCAACATGATCATCGCATCTTCCGCGTCTCGTGCGAGTTGCAACCTCTCCTTCTCAAGCTCTATGTCACCAAATGTCTTGGCCTTCTCGAGCTCCCATTTGATCCCCGCTTATTGCTTCTCGAGCTCGATCTTCGACCTCTCAATTTCCAACTTCTTCTCCGCCATCTTCTGGCCCCACTCAATTCTTTCCTTTTGCGCATCTAACATGAGCTTGTACCTCTCCTCCTTCTTGTTCTCCCTCGCCGAAAAAATGCCCGTCCACGTGGACGACATTTTGATAGCCGCGGCATCACGGGCGGCACGTGCCTTCTCCCACTTGTTTCACATGACTTGGCGGTTGTCCTTTGGAATGGTATCTTTTCCATTCGTCACGACAACATCGTCCAACCCAATTGATTGGTTCGAGCTTGAGCCATCATTCCTCTTCTTCCCGGACTTGAGGTCGGCCACAAGTTGGTTCCACTTCGCCTTGCCATTCAATATGACCCAACAATGGCTAAAAGCAAATGGCTTCTTCTCCACCTCGTGATACAAAGTGGCCGCCATCGCGGTCTAGCAAACAACATATGTATGAGCACGAGAATTCAAACACAAGAAGCATATGCAATGGACGACAAGATGAGGCAATCGAGCTTGCGTGAGTTGCGACTCCCATCCAGTGGCGATTCCACTAGGGAGGCTTCAATAGGCTTAAGCCTACCCTCCCAAATCCTATTTAAGCTAAACATACCACTTGACAAGTATATTCTGGTGGTTTTACATGCAACAATTGAATGCATTTGCTAATTAGACTTAGAAATTTGTGTTTTAAGCCTACCCTCCAATGTCCTGCTAGATTCGCCACTGCTCCCATCCCACTTTGAGGTCGTTTGGTCACTTGTGAGTAGTAGCCAACGTACTTGGTCACTTCCCCTTGAATGATCCCCCAACGATATTGGAGAGATGCCACATTGCCGGTGGTCACGATAGGATGCGGCTCCACATACTCCTTTTGCTCATGATACTCCTTCCAAATCTCCGTCCAATAGGTGTTCCCCTTTTGCTCGGTGCCGCATATTGGATCCATCGTTGTGGCCAACCAAGTTTTGACCAATAAGATGTCCTCAAATCTTGAGAAGTTTAAGGGGATTGACACCCCTCTTGCCTGTGTTGGGTGCAAGTATTTGCTCTTGCGTGTGTAGGTGTTGCTTACTAGGCGTTTGCGTGGTTCTCTTATTGGTTCGATAACCTTGGTTCTCACTGAGGCAAATACTATCTCCTACTATATTACTTCACCCTTCCTTTTCGGGGAAAATCTCAACGCAGCTCACAAGTAGCAGGGACGAAGCTAACGCGTGGGGTCACACGCGTCAGTGAGAGGGAGAGAGAGGGTGCGGCGCACTGGCCTGGCTGGGCTGGCTAGTTGGGCTTCAGCCTGGCTGACTGACTCGGCTGGGCCTTTTTCCTTTTTCTTTTTATTTTCTATTTTTTGTTTTCTTCCTTTTTCTTTTCTATTTTGCTCTATAAGTTCAAATAGACTTTGAATTCGAAATTTGTTCCAACAGTGAATCTTTCCTAAAATCCGGAGGGAATATTTGTGACTGTGTGAAGTTTTTGTTTGGGCATTTTAGATAAATATCTTCTACAGCTTACATTTATCATTTGAATTTGAATTTTGTTTCAGAACCAAATGTGTTTCAATCCATTTTAGAAAATTAGCAGAAGGTCAACATGCCATTTGGACTTGTGGAATTTCTTTTCCTGCCAAAATTAATGCAAAGCCATTTTCAAATAATATCCCTTTGATTTTGAATTGATTCCAAAATAGATCCAATCCAATTACTGGGGAGTTTATTTTGGCTTGAATATTTCTTTCTTGAGACTTATTAGAGTTGGCCTTATGCTCAAATAATATTTCAAAATGGTTTGGTTCCTACCAGGGCTGGCTAGGCCTGAACTAGTGGCATTGGGATTTTATCTCTTCTAGGCAAACAATCAAGCAATTCAAGGTCAATCACAAGCATTCCTAAGCAATCATGGGTATTTCCTAGAAATTTTTTAATTCCTGTGAATTTTTCAACATACTAGATTTGGGAAAATCTGGGATGTGACAAACAGGTTGTGTCTAGGCCTGGTACAATCCACCGCAGCAAAGCGCATTTGACAAAGTTGGCCACCGCTGAAGTGTAATTTTTAGTGGTTTTGGAGTATTGAAGACAAATAGGTTGGGGAACTAACGTGTTTGTGAGTATACACAGGAGACAGAGTCCCAGAAGATTTGGTTTAACACATGGAAGATGACCCCTAAAAATGATTTTCTTCAAGTGAAGAATTTGATGATGAAATTGGTACGACCTTTGAAGAAATTGATGTGAAGACTTTGAAGTTTGAAGACCTTGTTTTCATAGTTTCTTTTCGAGTCATAGGAAAAATCGTAATGTTAAAGGGGGTCTAGGTGAAACATATTTCACATTTCTAAAGTAATGCTCAAACCTACTCAAACCCATACACAAAAGCCGCTTCGAGTGAAGCCTTTGGAAATCTCGAGTACAGCTGACACATTTGCTAGCAAAAGTGACGAAGTTCATCTGGTCCCTGAGGAAATTGGTCACACTGAAGAGTTAGGAGTTCACCAGTGCGATCTGCCTAAAAGTGAGGAAATTGAGTGCCCCGACGAATTTGAGAGTTCAAATTCTGACCGTTGTTGCGCCGCGTGCCAGCTGTCGAGTGGATCCTTATCCTGACAATGGTCGAATTAGAGAAGGGCATTTATGAAAATTCATGTGGGTTGCCCCTGGCTATAAATAGCCACCCCCCACAACCACTTGTTGGTTAGCTGCTCCGAGAGAACTTGACACTTGTCATTTGAGAGCAACCCATCCTCTGACGACTTTGAGAGAATCCTAAGTGAGGAAAAACCTAGAGCCAAAGTGATTGAGCATCACTGAAGAGATTGATCTGTGTGATCCGACGCCTATTACCTTTGAAGACAGTCATTCTTCCAGATGGTTAGGCGTCAAGTTTTGACCACACCAAGAGTCATTGTGGTGTGTCGTTGAACAAGTTTGTGAAGGTTTTGGAAGTCTACCTTGAAGACTTAACACGAGTGATTGGGCGAGGTATGTGGGCCTTAGCTCAAGAGGAATACGGTGAGGACCGTGTGTCCTCTGAGTTGCGACTCAGACGCCTCAACTAGACATACAGTTGATGCAGCAACTGGAACTGGTCTACCAAATTGCATTGTTGTAACACCCCTGATGTAACTTTCCATATTTGTACTCCAACTCTTGCCATTTTCGGCTATGTGTTATGATATTCCCTACGTGGTCGGGTTTTGTCTTTCGTTTTGCATTTTGTTTTCGTCATGCATCTCATATCATGTCATCATGTGCATTGCATTTGCATACGTGTTCGTCTCATGCATCCGAGCATTTTTCCCGTTGTCCGTTTTGCAATTCGGCACTCCCACCTCCTCCGGCGCACCCCTCTTGTTTCTTTTCGTGAGCAGGTGTTGAACGTTCTCGGAATGGACCGAGGCTTGTCAAGTGGCCTTTGGTATACCACCGGTCAAGTTTCGTTCCATTTGAAGGTCGTTTGGTACTCCAACGGTTAACTGGGCAACCGCAAAGTCCTTTTGTGTGTTGCAGCAAAACTCCCCCTCCAAACAGCCCAAAACCCCTCTAAGTCTCCTCCATGCTCTAGGTCGTTCGATCACGATCGTGTGGGCGAAAACCGCACTCCATTTGGACTCTCCTAGCTCCCTCTAGCTATATATATGTGTCTCTCCCGAATCCTCCCGCAGTCCAAAACCCTAACCCTCTCCCTCCACGCGCCGGACACGTCCGCCCGGCGCCGGACGTTTCTCCACCGCCGCCCCGCAGCCAGTCCGCGCCTGCCACGTGGTAGCCCGCCGCCGCCCGTACGCCGCGGCCCGGGGAGCCCGCGTCCGGCCCCCGCGGGCCCGTGCCTCGCCCGCACACCCGTCGCCTCCATCGCCGCGCGCCGGCGCCCGCCCGCCGCCTCGCCGGCGCCGCCGCGCCGCCGTCCCGCGCCCGCGCCGCCACGCCGTCGCGGCTCCGTCGCCGCCGTCTCCCTCTCCCTCCTCTGCGCCGGCGCCGCCCCTCTCCATCTCCGGCAGCTGCTCCGGCCAGCTCCATCGCCGGCGAGTGCCAGAGCCCGATCCAGATCCAGCGCCTAGGGTTGACTTTCCCCCCTCTTATATTTCTCCGTCCCATGCATTTTACAATATATGCCCATGTTCATCTCATCATAACTCTCTGCATGTAGCTCCGTTTCGCGCGTGTAATATATTGAAATGTTCATCTTTAGATGCTCTTAATTTTGTTCCATTGCACCATGTTCATTAGAGTTCACCTTGATGCCAAAATCTCTGATGCAAGAGTGCTAGTTGCTGTTATCTGCTGTTACTTATCAGAACTTGAGGATTTGTTATTTTTGTTGCTGTTGATGTGTGCATCTTATGGGCATGAGCTCTACATGTGTTTTGATATATGCCATGCCATCTTTACAGAGATTTATGCCATGTGTTTTTGTGATCTCTGTGGTGACTAGCACAAGCATGCAAACTAGGCTCCGTAATGTTTCTGATTTCAGGGACTTAGTAATTTTACTAAGTCTGTGACTGCTGTTATTTTGTTGCAATGTATCCATGTGTCTACAGAGAGATCCATGCTTATTTTGGTGAGGTTCAGTAAGGATGTTTTGTAGATATTGTTGTAATTGATCCATTCATGCCCTTGTTTGCAATTATGGAGTTCCATAACATGACTCAATCTGGCTCTACTTTTGCTATAAAATATTTCTGGCAGATTGTTTACGTGTTATTCAATTTTGCCAAGTTTGTTGTAGTTGATCCATACATGCTATGTACTTTCTCTTGCCATGGATAGCTTCATAAACATGCCATCTTGCTGTAGGTATGCTTGTTTTGTCATGTATTGCTTTGTGGTGAGTGCATCAAGCTCACCAAGATGCCTTCATATTATTGTTTCTGCCATGCTCTGTTTTCTGCTAAGTCTGAAACCTGTTAACGAAACTTGCTATGTTTACATGGTTGCCATCATATCTTCTGGTCCTTTTTGGCTTATGGTCAGTAAGGGACTTTTGTCATATGCATTTAGTAGAATACTGCCATGTCTTGTTTTACTGCCATGCCTTGTTTTGCCATGTTAAGTTCCTGTAGCATGTTGATTTCATGCTCTGAACGTTGCTACCTGATGCTGTTTCAGTCATGCCCAGTAATTTCTCTAAGTCTGTGAACCTGATATCTTTTGCACTTTTGCCATGCTTGTTTGAACCTGCTGTGGTGTGATCTAGCTGTAGCTCAGTGTTCATCTTTTGTCAAGCATCACCTGTAGATTATTGTCATATGCTTTGTTGCTACGTTGGAGTGCTGTAGCATTGTTACTTGTTGCATTCTAAGTTCTATCATGCTGTTAATCACAGATTCGTGTCATTCTTGTTTTGCTTGCCATTTGCAAACCGTGCATCCGTTTCCGGTGATCTTTATATCGATTTCGACCAAAATCATCTCATCTTTCCAGTGGCATGCTTGGTTTGCCAAGTTACTGCCTTGTTCATCATTTTCCTTCCGGAGCACGCATATGCATCGCATATCATATCTTGCATATCATTCATGTTTTGCATCATGTTGCTTGTGCATTTCCCGTGATTGATTGTGGTTCCGTTGCTTGTGTTCTTGTTTTGGGTAGAGTCGGGAGACGAGTTCGTGAACGAGGAACCTGTTGAGTACGCTTACGAGGATCAAGCTTTCGACAACTCTGAGAACCTTGCAGGCAAGATGACCATACCCTCGAAATCACTTCTATCTTTGCTTTGCTAGTTGTTCGTTCTATTGCCATGCTGCGCTACCTACCACTTGCTATATCATGCCTCCCATATTGCCATGTCAGCCTCTAACCATCCTTTCCTAGCAAACCGTTGTTTGGCTAAGTTACCGCTTTTGCTCAGCCTTCTTATAGCGTTGCTAGTTGCAGGTGAAGTTGAAGTTTGTTCCATGTTGGAACATGGATATGTTGGGATATCACAATATCTCTTATTTAATTAATGCATCTATATATTTGGTAAAGGGTGGAAGGCTCGGCCTTATGCCTGGTGTTTTGTTCCACTCTTGCCGCCCTAGTTTCTGTCATACCGGTATTATGTTTCTTGAGTTTGCGTTCCTTACGCGGTTGGGTGATTTATGGGACCCCCTTGACAGTTCGCCTTGAATAAAACTCCTCCAGCAAGGCCCAACCTTGGTTTTACCATTTGCCACCTAAGCCTTTTTCCTTGGGTTTTCGCGAGCCCGAGGGTCATCTTTATTTAAACCCCCGGGCCAGTGTTCCTCTGAGTGCTGGTCCAACCTAGAGCACCGTGCGGGACCGTCCCTTGGCAACTTGGGTTATGTTGGTACCTGTACGCTTCGCTTATCCGGTGTGCCCTGAGAACGAGATATGTGCAGCTCCTATCGGGATTTGTCGGCACATTCGGGCGGCTTTGCTGGTCTTGTTTTACCATTGTCGAAATGTCTTGTAAACCGGGATTCCGAGACTGATCGGATCTTCCTGGGAGAAGGTTTATCCTTCGTTGACCGTGAGAGCTTATGATGGGCTAAGTTGGGACACCCCTGCAGGGTATTATCTTTCGAAAGCCGTGCCCGCGGTTATGAGGCAGATGGGAATTTGTTAATGTCCGGTTGTAGAGAACTTGTCACTTGACCCAATTAAAATACATCAACCGTGTGTGTAGCCGTTATGGTCTCTTCTCGGCGGAGTCCGGGAAGTGAACACGGTTTGGGTTATTCATGAACGTAAGTAGTGTCAGGATCACTTCTTGATCATTGCTAGTTGACGACCATTCCGTTGCTTCTCTTCTCGCTCTCTTTTGCGTATGTTAGCCACCATATATGCTTAGTGCCTGCTGCAGTTCCACCTCATTTCACCATCCTTTCCTATAAGCTTAAATAGTCTTGATCTCGCGGGTGTGAGATTGCTGAGTCCTCGTGACTCACAGATTCTACCAAAATAGTTGCAGGTGCCGACGATGCTAGTGCAGATGATGCAATCGACCTCAAGTGGGAGTTCGACGAGGAACATGGTCGTTACTATGTTTCTTTTCCTGATGATCAGTAGTGGAGCCCAGTTGGGACGATCGGGGATCTAGCATTTGGGGTTATCTTATTTTCATATGGATTTTGACCATAGTCGGTCTATGTGTGGATTTTGGATGATGTATGAATTATATTTATGTATTGTGTGAAGTGGCGATTGTAAGCCAACTCTCGTTATCCCATTCTTGTTCATTACATGGGATTGTGTGAAGATGACCCTTCTTGCGACAAAACCACAATGCGGTTATGCCTCTAAGTCGTGCCTCGACACGTGGGAGATATAGCCGCATCGTGGGCGTTACAATTGTCTTCACCGAGCCAACCTGGTTTCAAATTCCTCACCCTCTCTTACATTATTCCGCTGCTGAAGAATTTGTGATATATGATCTGACAAATTAGAGGTGAAGAATTTCATCACACTATCTTTCATTTCCTCAGTTCATATTCTTCATGATTGTATGATTGCATGTTCTTCACTCTTACGTATCCTGATTGCATCTAATTTGATTATGTGATGACTTAGTTTCCCTTGCGTTTCTATTTCTTCACTCTGATCTTCATCAAATTCTTTGGAGTTGACGAATTTCTAAATCTCCCATTCACCCCCCCTTCGGGAGATAACCCGCGCTTTCAATTGGTATCAGGGCAAGGTACTCCGTTGTTCTGTGTGATTTTGGTTTAACCACCTGGAGTTTTCGTTATGTCGACCACAGGTATGATCAAGGTTTCTGCTTCATGCCCCATATGTGATGGCATAGACTATCCTTACTGGAAGAACAAGATGTGCATGCATCTTGAGGCAATTGACAACGATGTCTGGTTCGTCATTGAGAACGGCGTTCCCACTGTTGCTCCTAGCATCAATGATGTTGATGTGAAGAGATTCAAGCAACTCGATTCTCAAGCGAAGAACATCATATATGGACATCTCAACAAAGGACAGTATGGCCGTGTGAGTGCTCTGGAAACAACAAAGCTTATCTGGGATAGGCTTTCCAAGGTCAATGAAGGCGTTTCCACTCAACATGACTCGCGTGTTGATGTACTCCACAATCTCTTCACCCGCTTCAGAATACTCGACAATGGGAATGTTCAGCAGACCTTTGACCGCCTCACCGATATCTCAAATGAGCTTCAAGCTCTCGGTGTTGCTGACATCACTGATCATGAGGTTGTGAAGAAATTGCTGAGGTCTCTTGACAGCTCCTTTGACACCTTGGCCCTGATGATTCAAGAGCGTCTAGATTACAAGTCACTTGATCCAGCTGATATTCTTGAGAGACTCGATACTCATGAATTTTAGCAAGCTGAGAAGAGAGATATATATGGTACCAGCTATGGACGATCTCGTGCTTTGAAGGCAGAGGCTAAAGCCAAGGCAATTTCTTCATTTTAAGAAGAAGAAGTGTCAGAATGCAGCACTGATGGCGCTGAGGAAATTGAGAGAGAACTGGCTATACTTGTGAGGAAGTTCCAGAAGTTCTCCAAAAGGAACCGCTTCGGAAAATCTTTAAACTACGACTCAAAGAACACTGAAGATTCTGCTCGAGACTATGACAATAGAACGTGTCACAAGTGCAAAAAGGCTGGTCATTACATTGTTGATTGACCCCTCTAGAAAAGGGTATCAAAGAAGAAAACGTCCAGCAAGGATGACGACTCTGATGACAAGAAGAACTCATCAAAATTTTTCATCAAAGTCCTCATCAAAGAAGAAAAGTACCTCCGGCAAGTCTCACGCTTTCATTGGGAAGGAAATTGATTCTAAGGAAAAATCTGAGGAAGTTGAGGAATGTGAGGAAGAATCTTACTTCGGTGTTGCAAGCTTGGCCCTCGCTATGGAGTTCGTCAGCAAGTCCATCTTCGACCATGAAGAAAAAGGCGACTCCACCAACTCTAAAGACTGTGTTGATGACTATGCTCCCACCTATTGCTTCATGGCAAGAGGTGCCAAGGTAACCTCACGAGAAGCTTACTTTAACACTTCAAGTGCTGATGACTCTGAATGTGAAGCAAAACCTATCTATAAAAAACTTGCTAAAATTGCTACTGAACAACAAAATGCCATGGAAACATTCAAAAATTTGCTAGACAAAAGTGATGACTCGTTAGATGAGGAAATGGATAACAGTCAAGGTTTGTGTGAAGATCTCATATGCCTAAAGTCACAATATGGCGAACTTGAAAGTCATCATGTGGCCCTCTCAACTGAACACGAGAAGGTGTCCTATGAATTTCTTCAAAGGAAGCAAGAACTTGAAAAGCTGAGAGCGTCTCATGATGGTCTTCAAAAAGACAATGATTCATTACTCGCTCAATAAATGAGCGCCTCTCAGGAAGAATTTGTTGTTCCATGCTTAAAATGGTTTGAACGTTGTTGGGGATTTGTCCCCACGATATATCCCGGCCAGGTCATATCACTGGCGAATCTTGGAGCTAAACTTCAGATGGGCCGGAGCGATCAAGATGCAAGACGGAAAGGGCAACTTACAAGATGGGCTGGCTTAAGGCCCGGAACCAGAAGGCGACGGTGACGGCCCAGAAGCATAAGCCACCATATGATGAATTGCTAGAGAAGTAAAGCAACTTAGAGTTGGACTCAGTCACGGGTCATAACATGGCCCAGACTCTTGTAAACCTAGGGGCCTTGACCTGTATATAAAGGCGAGTCCCCAGGATACATAGATCAGGTTACAATCAATCAATAGCTAGGTCAAGCAAGTCTGCTCCCTTGTAATCGATACTTAAGCAATAAGCATAAAGGCAGGAGTAGGTCTTTACCTCCACCGTGAGGGGCCGAACCAGGGTAATTCGTGTCTCTTGACCTGCTCAACCCCGACAAGCTAATCACCGTTTGCGATGGCCTCACATCTAAGTCCTCACACTAGGACATCTGCCATGACAAAACCACGACAGTTGGCGCCCACCGTGGCGCTAGCGCCCGGTGGTTTCGAGTTCTTGAAGGGCTCTTTCCTAGGGATCGAGGGATACACCGTTGGCAGGATGACCAAGAGTCCTCGCGATAAGCTCTACATAGACGATGCCGGCTGGGGCCCCGAGGCCGACTCAATCGAGTATGGGTACCGGGTCCCCTTCGGCGGAATCCACGTCTTCATCGGCAAGATTGGTGGATCTGAGCCTGAGCCGGACATCTGCACTGACCTCGTCGAGCCAGCCCGGCGCGTGCAACCCACCCGGATCCAAGCCGGCCGAAAGCATGTCTTTGTTGGTTTCACACAGGGAGTGGAGCTCACGGAGAATTCCGCATCTGGAGGAGAGACTCTCGTCTACTCAGGTGATGAGTCCTCGACCGGGGAGACGGAGTCGATCTACCACCTTCAAGACGGCGGGCTTGGGGGCAGTTCGATGGCGACATTATTTCGGACCCCTACGAGCCGCCGAGCTATGCCGCCATCTTCATGGCAGGCACGGCGCTGGCTCTTAACAGTACGACGGTCGGGGCTGCAGTGACGACAGACCCGTCAGCGTCCGGCTCAGCCAGGCCACCGACCCAAGTTTCTATCTGACTTGATGAACACCTTAACAACCTTGCTGGCAACCGAGGTCAGTGCAGAAAATCAGGCAGAGTGTACAGAGATTGCAAAGATTCGCGATCAGATGACCAGGGCCCAGGAGGATATTGATAACCCACAAGTATAGGGGACCGTAACGGTTTTTGAGGGTAGAGTATTCAACCCAAATTTATTGATTCGACACAAGGGGAGCCAAAAAATATTTGCAAGTATTAGCAGGTGAGTTGTCAATTCAACCACACCTAGAGATTAATTATCTGCAGCAAAGTGATCAGTAGCAAAGTAGTATGATAGTTTTGATAGTATTAGCAACAACAATAGTAACGCTAACAGTGATAGCAATGATTTTGTAGCAAGTGCAATAGTAACAGTAGCAGTAGTAACTTAGCAAGAACAATATGAGAGAAATTTGTAGGCATTGGATCGGTGAATTCGTTGGATGATATTCATCATATAACAGTCATAACCTAGGGCGATACGGCTTTAGCTCTAGTTCATAAATATAATGTAGGCATGTATTCCGTAAATAGTCATACGTGCTTATGGAAAGAACTTGCATGACATCTTTTGTCCTACCCTCATGTGGCAGCGGGGTCCTATCGGAAACTAAGGGATATTAAGGTCTCCTTTTAATAGAGAACCGGAACAAAGCATTAACACATAGTGAATACATGAACTCCTCAAACTACGGTCATCACCGGGAAGTGTCCTGACTTCTGTCACTCCGGGGTTGCCGGATCATAACACGTAGTAGGTGACTATAACTTGCAAGATCAGATCTAGAACATAGATATAATGGTGATAACATAAACGGTTCAGATCCGAAATCATGGCACCCGGGCCCAAAGTGACAAGCATTAAGCATGGCAAAGTCATAGCAACATCAATCTCAGAACATAATGGATACTAGGGATCAAGCCCTAACAAAACTAACTCGATTACATGATGAATCTCATCCAACTCCTCACCGACCAGCGAACCTACGAAGGAATTACTCACTCCTGGTGAGGAGCATCATGGAATTGGCGATGGAGAAGGGTTGGTGATGACAAAAATCGAAGATCCCCCTCTCTGGAGCCCCAAACGGACTCTAGATCTGGCCTCCCAGTGAAGAACAGGAGGTGGCGGAGGCTCCGTCTCGTGAAACGTGTAATTCTTCCTCCCTAATTTTTCCCCGAAAATGTGATTTTATAGCATCAGGGTTGAGGTCTGCGGGGCCACCAGGTGGGGACAACCCACCTGGGTGCACCCGGGGGGGAGGCAGGCACGCCCTGGTGGGTTGTGCCCACCCAGGTGCCCCCCTCCGGTGGTTCTTGGCTCCAGTATTTCTCATATATTATATAAAAATCCTCGCAAAGTGTCGTTCCAATCCGAGAACTTTTATTTCTGCACAAAAACAACACCATGGTAGTTCTGCTGAAAACAACGTCAGTCCGGGTTAGTTTCGTTCAAATCATGCAAATTAGAGTCTAAAACAAGAGGAAAAGCATTAGGAAAAGTAGATACGACGGAGACGTATCAGATATCAACGCTAAAAGCACACGGACAACCGGGTTGCAAGCTCAGGTTAACGCAGAGGCAGAATGTCTGAAGACACAGGCTTGGCGTCTAAACCTTGAGCAGAATGCTTCCAACGCAGTACATCAATGGAGATACTGGAGCCATTTACCTCTGAATTATGAGTCGGTGCATTTGTTCAACATGCCAGGGGCAGGTCCAAGTACTCCAGGGGCACCGGTTATACCCCGATTAACCCCTAATGCACCAGGGAGCAGAGTGGCGGCGTAACCACTCTAGTTAGATCCACCCCAGAGGGAAGAGCCAGTCGCGGACCCTCGCCCTGCCCAGATGCCGCCACCACACTTTCCAACAGCACCAGTCACTTCTCCAACTCGGTGGATAACATGGTAGCAGCGACAACTCGACTTTCTGCAATTCCTATCACTGGCGAGTCACCGGTCGCAGTTGAAAACTGGAACGCCATTGAGATGTTGAAGATGGCAATTGCTCAACAGGCTAACTACTCTTATAGTCGGCACCGTGTTCATTCGACACCGCTGACGAGTCGTAGCTATAACCGGCACACCGAGTCGCTGGTGGTTTCAAGCAATGAATGACGCCGCAAGCCGCCCCTTAACCCAAGGACTGGTGCTCGGGCAATCGTGGACGATGCAAGAGCCTGGCATGGAGCAGAAGCAGCAAACCAGGGGGCTTATCAGCCACCCCCGGTGGTTCCTTCAGCTTCGGTGGGGGCCAGGTCGAGTTTCAGAACCATTGGAGTGTCGTGCCTAGTGCTCGCTTTACGTAACGAGCGCATCCCAAGGTTTTTAAGGGTCCTCACAAGGTACCTAACTACACGGTGGATCTCCCTCCAGAGGCTTGGATTGAGAGCAATGAGCTAGCCATGTATATGTTGGATGTCAGTGATGCAGTATGTGCCAAGTATTTCACAATGATGTTGGAGGGGCCGGCTCGCACTTGGTTGAAAAACCTGCCCCCAAATTCTATCAACACCTGGGCGGAGTTGAAGGAGTGTTTCATCAGAAATTTTCAAGGAACCTGCAAGCAACCGATGAAAAATGTGGATTTGGAGCATTGTGTGCACCGTGAAGATGGGTCGGCCCATCATTGGGCCAGTAGAGTCGCTACCATTATCCACTCCTCCGGAAACATTGGGGCGGCTCAAGCCGTTCTGATCCTTGAGAAGAACTACCACTTTGAGTCCCTTAACCAGAAGTTAGGACGGCTTAAGCGTAAGTGCATGAACATGGGCAATCTTATGGATGTACTTACCAGATATGTCGACTCTGACGGAACAAGGGATCCCGGCTCTTATGAGGATAACTCGAGTAAGGGCAATAAAAACGATGGTGCCAAGGGTCAGCAACAGAATGCCTCAGCACAGAATGGTAATCACAATAACCATGGCAATGGTGGAAAGCGAAGACATCCCGACGGCGGGTCAGATTTTGTGGCTAACACTAATACAAGGTTCAAAAATCAGCGTTGTAATGGCAAGCAACCTTATAATGGGGGTAACACTGGTACATCGACGTGCTATACAAACGGTTTTTAACCCCTTTCCGCGAAGGCATTTGGAACCGTCACCAAGTGAGTGTGGGCGTTTGGTGGGTCCTTCCCACATGACCTAGAAATCGTCGGGGATAGGCCCTCCTGGGACACCAAATGAGCTCGTGTGCGATCGGGCGAGGCATCGAAACCCAATCATTTCCGTAGGTATGTACATCCCACATGGTGAATCCCAGAAAAAACATTTCCGTAGGTATGTACATCCCACACGGTGAATCCTAGAAAACATTTTCATAGGTATGTATATCACACACAGTTCTTTGTGTGGAAACGTTTGTGCAAGGTGGCCTAACGCAAACAGTTCGCTACCGGAAGCCGTGTGTGATTGTTAGTTGATCGAACACGCCTACTTTCTAGAAACCGTGCGGGTTGTTTGAGTTCATCGCCCACGGTGTTGTCTGAGTAACCGTCTGCAATAGAAAACCCCAATAATCAGGGTAATTAGCCTATTATTGATAATCCATGTACTAATCAAACTGATATTTCTTGTAAAACACACCAGATATTTCATATCCGTATAACAGCAACCAAGATTTCATAATCGAATTACATCAAATAGCTTCGGCACTCAGTTACGCCATTACACAACAACACCAAGTTTCACATGCAGCATCAAAAACCTTTGGAAAGTAGCATCATACATGGTAAATAGACAGATGAATCTCATCTGGGAAACTGCAGAAGCGGAAGGCAAATTTTGAGCCTTCAGTGATGTTGAATGTCCTTGCAACTTTAGGCCAGTGGCTATGGATAATTGCCCGCCCAACCTTCGTCCTCTTCAGCAAGACTTCAATATTGTACCGTGGGTGTTGAATGAATACCTTCCTTGCCTCTTGACCATGCAGGTGGTTCGAGAGGTAATCATCGGTGAACTGCTTTGAAAAGTACTGAAAACAAAGCTATGCATAAATCGCTGTTATAAATTTTGAAATGGCGCAAGGGGTAAAAACAAGGTAAAAGATTTAGTACCATCCTATAGTTGACTGATGTCTTCTTCATTGTGCAAACAAAGATCTTGCTGTTATTCATCGCAAGTTTCTTCATCCTAACAATCTTTCTGAGTTTCTTGACTTGACTGATATTCATGGACATCTCATTTCCCTATATGCAAAATGGGTCAAACAGTGGGTCTAAGCCTCTGACAGCAGGACCTACACGTGCACGACCAAATTGTAAGAAACCTAAATATTAGAATGATTCCTGCAACTGCACAATAATGTGCTATTAGCCAAAGGACCCTTCTTGAACAAACCTCGATGGTAAACCGCAGTGTCTCCCATTGTTTCCCTGCAACACACATAAGGAAGATCTTGATCAGGTTAACTGAGAGTTGCCATACTTTCAGTAGAATATGTATTGAGTACAGCCAAATTCAATTGGTGTCACATGCATAACAATACAAAATTGTACCCACAGCAAATGAAAATCAAATTGCAGAACTGGACCAAACAGTTAAATGGACAGCAGACCAAATGAACCAAAATAGTTAACTAATCACGACATTGCAGAATAGAAACATGTACTAGAAGATAAGACAGTTAACAAAACAAAGAATGCTTGAGAACAGTACTACGAAATGTAGCAATTGTTGGACCAAAGTGTTAACTGAACATTACATTTCAGAGGACCAAGCTATTAATTGAACATCAGATTGCATATTAACATTACAAAGGACAAATCACTAGAAGGCACTGGCGGTGGCCTCGAGAAAACAGCATGAACTGTATTTTAAAGTAGACAACCGCATGGCAGTGTCGACGGTGGCCTCAAAGACGAGGTGCTCCTCCAAGATCTGGCGGTCGACACACATGGCAGCCATAGCGACCTCGTGCGCGTGTGCGGCCGCATGCTACTGAGCTCCACGTTATACTGCGTGCAAAATGGCTGTGGGCGGCGCTTAATTGGAGGAGGGGGCAGTGTTCTTGGTGGAAGGTGTCGCGCCGTCGGTCGGGGCATGTGGGACGGGAAAGGAAGAGGATGGTGTGGGTGGGTGTGGATTACCTGACCATATCGACGAGGCCGCGCAGCAAGAAGAAGGGTCGGCGGCGAGGAGGCGGCACTGCAAGAAGAAGGGTCGCCGGCGAGGAGGCGGCGCTGCAAGAAGAAGGGTAGCCGGCGAGGAGGCGGCACTGCAAGAAGAAGGGTCGCCGGCGAGGAAGCTGAGCTGCCAGTAAAGCAGCAGTGAAGGTTTGAACTTGGAAAGCAAGGAGGAATAGTGGAAATGTGGCTTTTGGTGGGAGGGAGGGGCGGGGAGATAGATATTTCCGCAGTGGCAAAAAAATTCGCTCGGTGCCGTGAGAAACTGGCGTGCAAGTGTGGTTCAAGCGGGGGCGGTGGATCGTAGACGACGAAGCTTCCTGCGCAAGCCAGACAAGACGGTGCGCCAAGATATTTTATATCGCATCCCACACGATTCTTTCTAGTAAACTGTTTGTGGTATACATGATTTTTTCATCATGTTTTGAAAGACAAAATGGTGTTACGAAGGGAAAAGATGGTGTTTGAATTGCTAGAACATTTACGCACAGTGAACATGCAACTAGTACATGAGTGTCGTGTCTAAATTTGGAATTATTTCGGTTCGTTTGGCATTTTTATGCATTAATTGAGTTTCTGGGCATTTAATGTGCATAATTCAAATTTGAACTACAAGCACATGCTCCAATGCACCAAAGTTTGTTGCAAAATCACATGTGTGTCTTTGGGTGAATTTATAGGTCCCATGCAAGAAATGGGAATGAAATTCAAACATGTGGGCGTCGTGGCTTGACCAGAAAGATTGAGAAACTTGGTTTTTTAATTCATGTAAATCCAAAACACGTCTGAAAATCATGAAACTTGGCATGGTGTCATGACATGGCACCAACATGCTGCGGTAAATTTTTTGGCCGAATTGGGACAAGCTTTGGTGTAAGCTTCTTGCAAACCGGAGCTTCCCTGAAGAAGGCTTGTGGTTCCAAGAGGGAACGTGTCACCTCCATGTGCGAAATGACATACGTACACTGCCTTCTCCCGCCTTAATTTTTTTACACAGGCATATTAGACCAAATAGAAGTATCGTACTAAATTTTGGAATTATTTCAGGTTCGTTTGGCGTTTTTTATACATTAATTGAGTTTCTGGGCATTTAATGTGCATAATTCAAATTTGAACTACAAGCACATGCTCCAGTGCACCAAAGTTGGCTGAAAAATCACATGTGTATTTTTGGGTGAATTTATAGGTCCCATGCAAAAATGGGAATGAAATTCAAACATCTGGGCGTCGTGGCTCGACCGGAAAGATTGAGAAACTTGGTTTTTTAATTCCTGTAAATCCAAAACACGCCTGAAAATCATGAAACTTGGCATGGTGTCATGACATGGCACCAACATGTTGCAGTAATTTTTTTGGCCGAATTGGGACAAGCTTTGGTGTAAGCTTCTTGCAAACCGGAGCTTCCTCAAGAAGGCTCGTGGTTCCGAGAGGGAACGTGTCACGTTCGTGTGCGAAACGACATACATACATTGCCTTTTCCCGCCTTAATTTTTTTACACACGCAGACTAGACCAAATAGAAGTACCGTGCTAAAATTTGGAATTATTCCGGGTTCGTTTGGCCTTTTTATACATTAATTGAGTTTCTGGGCATTTAATGTGCATAATTCAAATTTGAACTACAAGCACATGCTCCAGTGCACCAAAGTTGGTTGAAAAATCACATGTGTGTCTTTGGGTGAATTTATAGGTCCCATGCAAGAAATGGGAATGAAATTCAAACATCTGGGCGCCGTGGCTCGGCCGGAAAGATTGAGAAACTTGGTTTTTTAATTCCTGTAAATCCAAAACATGCCTGAAAATCATGAAACTTGGCATGGTGTCATGACATGGCACCACAATGTGCGGTATTTTTTTTGGCCGAATTGGGTAAAGATTTGGTGTAAGCTTCTTGCAAACCGGAGCTTCCCTCAAGAAGGCTCGTGGTTCCGAGAGGGCGTGTCACCTCCGTGTGCGGAATGACATACGTACACTGCCTTCTCGTGCCTTAATTTTTTTACACAGGCAGATTAGACCAAATAGAAGTATCGTGCTAAATTTTGGAATTATTCCGGGTTCATTTGGCCTTTTTTATACATTAATTGAGTTTCTGGGCATTTAATGTGCATAATTCAAATTTGAACTACAAGCACATGCTCTAGTGCACCAAAGTTGGTTGAAAAATCACATGTGTGTCCTTGGGTGAATTTCTAGGTATCATGCAAGAAATGGGAATGAAATTCAAACATCTGGGCGTCGTGCCTCGGCCGGAAAGATTGAGAAACTTGGTTTTTTAATTCCTGTAAATCCAAAAGATGCCTGCAAATCATGAAACCTGGCATGGTGTCATGACATGGCACGAACATGCTGCGGTAATTTTTTTGGCCGAATTGGAACAAGATTTGGTGTAAGCTTCTTGCAAACCGGAGCATCCCTCAAGAAGGCTCGTGGTTCTGGGAGGGAACGTGTCACCTTTGTGTGCGAAACGACATACGTGCACTGCCTTCTCCCGCCTTAATTTTTTTACACTGGCAGATTAGACCAAATAAAAGTATCGTGCTAAATTTTGAATTATTCCGGGTTCGTTTGGCCTTTTTTATACATTAATTGAGCTTCTGGTCATTTAATGTGCATAATTCAAATTTGAACTACAAGCACATGCTCCAGTGCACCAAAGTTGGTTGAAAAATCACATGTGTGTCCTTGGGTGAATTTCTAGGTCCCATGCAAGAAATGGAAATGAAATTCAAACATTTGGGCATTGTGGCTCGGCCGAAAAGATTCAGAAACTTGATTTTTTTAATTCCTGTAAATCCAAAACACGCCTGAAAATCATGAAACTTGGCATGGTGTCATGACATGGCACCAACATGCTACGGTAATTTTTTGGCCGAATTGGGACAAGCTTTGGTGTAAGCTTCTTGCAAACTAGAGCTTCCCTCAAGAAGGCTCGTGGTTCCGAGAGGGAACGTGTCACCTCCGTGTGCGAAACGACATACGTACATTGCCTTCTCCCGCCTTAATTTTTTTACACTGGCAGATTAGACCAGATAGATGTATCATGCTAAAATTTGGAATTATTCTGGGTTCGTTTGGCCTTTTTTATACATTAATTGAGTTTCTAGGCATTTAATGTGCATAATTCAAATTTGAACTACAAGCACATGCTCCAGTGCACCAAAGTTGGTTGAAAAATCACATGTGTGTCCTTGGGTGAATTTCTAGGTCCCATGCAAGAAATGGGAATGAAATCTGGGCGTCGTCGCTCGACCGAAAAGATTGAGAAACTTGGTTTTTTATTTCCTGTAAATCCAAAGCACGCCTGAAAATCATGAAACTTGGCATGGGGTGTCATGACATGGCACCAACATGCTGTGGTAATTTTTCTGTCCGATTTGCGAAGGCGCACACATTAACAATCAACAAAGTCATTTTGGAACAAGTGTTGTCACGTTACAAATCGGAAACACAAGTATTATTGAAACCGTGGGCGTTCTACTTACCAATTATGTGCCGCCACGTGTTCCATTTTTTTATTGGCTAGGAGGTGCCGTGCGGGGTAGCTATTTGAGTACGGGAGGCGTGCGATCAGACCCCTGCGCGTGCTCATCGGGAGGAGAGTCCTTTGACCGCTACCCGCCGCGCACCTCCCTCCCAACGTCTCCATTAATGGCCCCCGAGCCCCTGTTCTATGGCGTGGCTATATGTCTCACTGGACTGAGATTTAAGAGAGAAAAATGAAAATCTGAAAAGAAAGTTCTGTACGGATCTTGATGTAAGATCCGACGGACCAATATAGCATCGACTGCGACTTATAGCAAGCATGATGAATATAAGGACGATGACAGTGGATAATAATTGTCTTACATATTTAGGAACATAATTAAAAAAGCCACATGCGGCAACTCCCGAAATACACAAGGGCAAAAGAAGAAGGAAGACAATGATCTGGCTCGCTGATCTCTACTTTCTTAATGCGTTGCCGCAGGCCGCAGGAACTAGTCTCCGCGGTGAGCGGCGATGAGCTCTTTCTTGTCCTCAAGATGCTGCTTGAGAGCATCCACGGATTCCTCCAGCAGCCTTCTGCGCTCGATGCGCAGCATGGCATTCTCGTCCATAAGTTTCTCGACGATGACGCCGGTCCTCTTCAACAAGGCAGTGGTCTCCTCCTGCTGCTCCGCACTTCCGACGATCTTCGCCCTCAGCAGGTCGCGCTCTGCCCGTAGCTTCGCATTGCTCTCATTTAGTTGCCGGATGACGCCGGTAGCCTGTTCAAAAGATGCTTTCAAGTCGTCCTGCAACCTCTCCCAGCCAGAGATCTGATCCATCTGGCTATGGACGATCACATGCATGCGCCTGTAAGAGTCCTCCCCTGCCCGCGAGACATTTTCCAGGCTACCGCGGCGTGGGAGGACATCTCTGCTGCATTCGCGGCGCGGCGGGACATCTCTTCTGCTTCTGCGGCGCCGACGGACCAGTCTGCCGCATCGACGGCATGGCGGGACGTGCGTGCTGCTTCGGCGGTGCGGCGGGACCTCTGTGCTGCTACGGCCGCGCGGCGGGACATGTCGGCTACGTTGGCGGCGAGGCGCGACATCTCTCGTGCTTCCGCTTCCATGTTCACATCTCCCTGGTGGCAATCTCTCGACCTAGAACTCACGCTGGCCATGGCAGACGCAAAGGGAACGATGATGAATGGCTTGTTTGTTTTTATGGATGAGGAGTTGAGGAGGAATGTGCAGTCATCTTGGAGTAGTAGTATTTATAACCGAGTAGTGATACGCTCCTAAGTGGGAAACCGTTTAGGTTTTGATCGGTGTGTACAGGTTTGCAATTTGGAATGTGACGGGACGCATGCTCAAAATTTACTGACGGTTATAAGTGGGGCACTATTCCTGAAAGGCGTAACGTGGGCACGTGATGTCTACTATGCAACCTTCTTCTTGTAGATGTTGTTGGGCCTCCAAGTGCAGAGGTTTGTAGGACAGTAGCAAATTTCCCTCAAGTGGATGACCTAAGGTTTATCAATCCGTGGGAGGCGTAGGTTGAAGATGGTCTCTCTCAAACAACCTTGCAACCAAATAACAAAGAGTCTCTTATGTCCCCAACACACCCAATACAATGGTAAATTGTATAGGTGCACTAGTTCGGCGAAGAGATGGTGATACAAGTGCAATATGGATGGTAGATATAGGTTTTTGTAATCTGAAAATATAAAAACAGCAAGGTAACTAATGATAAAAGTGAGCACAAACGGTATTGCAATGCTAGGAAACAAGGCCTAGGGTTCATACTCTCACTAGTGCAAGTTCTCTCAACAATAATAACATAATTGGATCATATAACTATCCCTCAACATGCAACAAAGAGTCACTCCAAAGTCACTAATAGCGGAGAACAAACGAAGAGATTATGGTAGGGTATGAAACCACCTCAAAGTTATTCTTTCCAATCAATTCGTTGGGCTATTCCTATAAGTGTCACAAACAGCCCTAGAGTTCGTACTAGAATAACACCTTAAGACACAAATCAACCAAAACCCTAATGTCACCTAGATACTCCAATGTCACCTCAAGTATCCGTGGGTATGATTATACGATATGCATCACACAATCTCAGATTCATCTATTCAACCAACACAAAGTACTTCAAAGAGTGCCCCAAAGTTTATACCGGAGAGTCAAGACGAAAACGTGTGCCAACCCCTATGCATAGGTTCATGGGCGGAACCCGCAAGTTGATTACCAAAACATACATCAAGTGAGTCACGTGATATCCCATTGTCACCACAGATACACATGGCAAGACATACATCAAGTGTTCTCAAATCATTAAAGACTCAATCCGATAAGATAACTTCAAAGGGAAAACTCAATCCATTACAAGAGAGTAGAGGGGGAGAAGAAACATAAGATCCAACTATAATAGCAAAGCTCGCGATACATCAAGATCGTGCCAAATCAAGAACACGAGAGAGAGAGAGAGAGAGAGAGAGAGAGAGAGAGAGATCAAACACATAGCTACTGATACATACCCTCAGCCCCGAGGGTGAACTACTCCCTCCTCGTCATGGAGAGCGTCGGGATGATGAAGATGGCCACCGGTGAGGGATCCCCCCTCCGGCAGGGTGCCGAAACAGGGTCCCGATTGGTTTTTGGTGGCTACAGAGGCTTGCGGCGGCGGAACTCCCGATCTATTCTGTTCTCCGAAGGTTTCAGGGTATATGGATATATATAGGCGGAAGAAATACGTCAGGGGAGCCACGAGGGGCCCACGAGGGTGGAGGGCGCGCCCAGGGGGGTGGGCGCGCCCCCTGCCTCGTGCCTTCCTCGGTGCTTTCTTGACGTGGACTCCAAGTCTCCCGGGTTGCTTTCTTTCCAAAAATAACTTCTCCAGAAGGTTTCATTCCGTTTCGACTCCGTTTGATATTCCTTTTCTTCGAAACACTGAAACAAGGGAAAAAACAGGAACTGGCACTGGGCTCTGGGTCAATAGGTTAGTCCCAAAAATAATATAAAATTGCATAGTAAAGCCCATAAAACATCCAAGATGGATAATATAATAGCATGAATACTTCATAAATTATAGATACGTTTTGGAGACGTATCGGCATCCCCAAGCTTAATTCCTGCTCGTCCTCGAGTAGGTAAATGATAAAAGAAATAATTTATGAAGTGTGAATGCTAGCAGGTGCATAAGTTTGATCAATGATAATTTCAATCACCTTTTCTAGCATCATTATATGTCATAACAGTAGCTCAACTCATAGAACTTTGCATGATCAAGTAACAAACTATTCACATGTTAAAGCATAGATCATAAACTTTCTTGAAAACTAACAAACCGTGTTATTAGTCATCAAACAATTACAATTCATCCTATTTTCAGGAAGATTCTATGTCAGAGCTTTGATTTAGCAAACTCCACATACTCAACTATCATTTAGTCTTCCATGATTGCTACCACTCAAAGCATATTTTTAGAACAAATAGTATTCATCGAACACAAAGAAAGATAGGGGCTTAATATTTCGCCTCCCAACCTTTTACCTCAAGGGTAATGTCAACAGTAATAATTCATGATCAAATATATTTGAATGGCCATATATGCTTAGATCTTTCCATCATATGATGCTTGCCAACTAAAGAGTAGGTTGGAATGAGAAGGCATACTACTGACTCTTGCATAAAAGTAAAAGATAGGCCCTTCGCAGAGGGAAGTAGGGATTTGCAGAGGTGCCAGAGCTCGAAGCAAAAACAGAGATGAAAATAATTTTGAGAGGTATGCTTTCATTGTCAACATAACGACCAAGAGTTCCCGATATCTTCCATACTAGATACATTATAGGCGGTTCCCACGCAGGTAAAGATTTTACCCGCCCCCCTCCACCAACAATCACACTCCACGGCTTGTCTGAAACAACGGGTGCCGTCCAACTTTCAACAATCCTGGGGGAGTTTTGTTTAAATTATTTGCGAATTTGTTTTTGATCTTTTGATCATAGGACTGGGCATCCCAGTTACCAGCCATTTTCTCGTGAATGATGAGCGGAGTCCACGCATCGTGAGAATAACCCACCTAGCATGGAAGATACTGCTAGCCCTTAGTCGCTACATGAGCGATTTGGGCATACAAAACAGATTATTATTTGAAGGTTTAGAGTTTGGCACATGCAAATTTACTTGGAACGGCAGGTAAATACCGCATATAGGTAGATATGGTGGACACTCATGGAAGAAACTTGGTTCAAGGAATTTGGATGCACAAGCAGTATTCCCGCTTAGTACAGATATTTTGGCTAGCAAAGAATTCTAAATAGCAAGCACCACATGTTAGAGGATCCAAAACAATATAACTTATAAAAATATACCCAAGCATAACTCATTATGTTGTCTTCCTTGTCCAACTTCAACTAATTGGCTCAGGTTTGAAAATAATTAATGGGGATCACAATCATAGAAGATGTCCAAGATAGTATATTTATATGTGAAATCTCTCTTTCTTCAATATTCTTTCATGAATTGTTCAAGTGACCAATACAATGTTTGCTAACCTTCAAAAAATTTACCACCTCTACTTCTTATATGTGAAGTCATTACTCCCCATGGGATAAGCATATGAAACATATATAATTTCAGATTTATGACATTCAAATCATTCGACTATTTACTCATAGGATATAAGTGAAGCACACGAGTAAATGACAAACTACTCCAAAAAGATATAAGTGAAGATCAATGAGTAGTTAAATAATTATGTAGCTATGTGAAGACTCTCTCTCATTTAAGAATTTCAGATCTTGGTATTTTATTCAAACAGCAAGCAAAGCTAAATAAAACGATATTTCAAGGATAGCACACATCATGTGAAGAAGCAAAAACTTAGGTTCAACCGATACTAACCGATAATTGTTGAAGAAGAAAGGTGGGATGCCTACAGGGGCATCCCCAAGCTTAGATGCTTGAGACTTCTTGAAATATTATCTTGGGGGTGCCTTGGGCATCCCCAAGCTTGAACTTTTGCGTCTCCTTAATTCCTTTTATATCACGGTTTCCTAAATCTCAAAAGCTTCATCCACACCAAACTCAACAAGAACTCGTGAGATAAGTTAGTATAAACCAATGCAAAAACCTTATCATTCTATACTGTAGCAAATCACAAAAATTATTATTCAACATTGCATACTAAATGTCTCTGCATATTCAATACTCCAATCCTCAAATATAATCATTAAACAAGCAAACATATGCAAACAATGCAAACATAACAGCAATCTGCCAAAACAGTACAGTCTGTAAAGAATGCAAGATTCATCATACTTATCTAACTCCAAAAATTATGAAAGAAAATTCCACTGTAGTAAATTTATCAGAGCTTCTTATGCAAAAGGTTTCAACATTTTATCACATCCTGACTTTTCTAGGGAATTTTTGCAACAGCGGTAAACTTTCTGTTTTGAAACAGCAACATGTATACTTGCAAAATAAGCATGGTAAAAGCTATCCTTGACATTTTTCTATTCAAAATAAAGATGAAAAACATTATTATAAGTAACAGCAAATACTAACAAAATAAAATGACGCTCCAAGCAAAACACATATCATGTGGTGAATAAAAATATAGCTCCAAGTAAAGTTACCGATGAATGAAGACGAAAGAGGGGATGCCATCCGGGGCATCCCCAAGCTTAGGCTCTTGGTTGTCCTTGAATATTACCTTGGGGTGGCTTAGGAATCCCCAAGATTAGGCTCTTGCCACTCCTTATTCTGTAGTCCATCGAATCTTTACCCAAAACTTGAAAACTTCCAACACAAAACTTAACAGAAAACTCGTAAGCTCCGTTAGCGAAAGAAAACAAAACACCACTTCATGGTACTGTAATGAACTCATTATTTATTTATATTGGTGTTAAACCTACTGTATTCCAACTTCTCTATGGTTTATAAACTATTTTACTAGCCATAGACTCATCAAAATAAGCAAGCAACACAATGAAAACAGAATCTGTCAAAAACAGAACAGTCTGTTGTAATCTGTATCAACCGTATACTTCTAGAACTCCAAAAATTCTAAAATAAATTGGTGGACCTGAGGAATTTGTCTAGTAATCATCTGAAAAAAGAATCAACTAAATATCACTCTCCAGTAAAAAGTTTAAGCTAATCTCGTGAGCGCTAAAGTTTCTGTTTTTTACAGCATGATCATAAAGACTTCACCCAAGTCTTCCCAAAGGTTCTACTTGGCACAAACACTAATTAAAACATGAAAAAACATATAACCAGAAGCTAGATGGATTATTTATTACTAAACAGAACCAAAAAGCAAAAAACTAAAATAAAATTGGGTTGCCTCCCAACAAGCGCTATCATTTAACGCCCCTAGCTAGGCATGATGATTTCAATGATGCTCGCATAAAGGATAAGAATTGAAACATAAAGAGAGCATCATGAAGAATATGACTAGCACATTTAAGTCTAACCCACTTCCTATGCATAGGGATTTTGTGAGCAAACAACTTATGGGAACAAGAATCAACTTGCATAGGAAGGTAAAACAAGCATAATTTCAAAACTTTAAGCACATAGAGAGGAAACTTGATATTATTGCAATTCCTACAAGCATACATTCCTCCCTCATAATAATTTTCAGTAGAATCATGAATGAATTCAACAATATAACCAGAACCTAAAGCATTCTTTTCATGATGCATAAGCATAGAATTTTTATTACTCTCCACATAAGCAAATCTATTCTCATCAATAGTAGTGGGAGCAAACTCAACAAAATAACTATCATGTGATTGAAAATTAAGATCAAGATGACAGGTTTCATGGTTATCATTATTCTTTATAGCATACGTGTCATCACAATAATCATCATAGATAGGAGGCATGCTTTCATCATAGTAAATTTGCTCATCAAAGCTTGGGGGACAAAAAATATCTTCTTCATCAAACATAGCTTCCCCAAGCTTGTGGCTTTGCATATCATTAGCATCATGGGTATTCAAAGAATTCATACTAACAACATTGCAATCTTGCTCATAATTCACATATTTTATGCCAAGCATTCTATGTAATTCTTCTTCTAGTACTTGAGCACAATTTTCCTTTCCATCATACTCACGAAAGATATTAAAAAGATGAAGCGTATGAGACAAACTCAATTCCATTTTTTTGTAGTTTTCTTTTATAAACTAAACTAGTGCTAAAACAAGAAACAAAAAGATTTGATTGCAAGATCTAAAGATATACCTTCAAGCACTCACCTCCCCAGCAACGGCACCAGAAAAGAGCTTGTTGTCTACTACGCAACCTTCTTCTTGTAGACGTTGTTGGGCCTCCAAGTGCAGAGGTTTGTAGGACAGTAGCAAATTTCCCTCAAGTGGATGACCTAAGGTTTATCAATCCGTGGGAGGCGTAGGTTGAAGATGGTCTCTCTCAAACAACCCTACAACCAAATAACAAAGAGTCTCTTGTGTCCCCAACACACCCAATACAATGGTAAATTGTATAGGTGCACTAGTTCGGCGAAGAGATGGTGATACAAGTGCAATATGGATGGTAGATATAGGTTTTTGTAATCTGAAAATATAAAAACAGCAAGGTAACTAATGATAAAAGTGAGCACAAACGGTATTGCAATGCTAGGAAACAAGGCCTAGGGTTCATACTTTCACTAGTGCAAGTTCTCTCAACAATAATAACATAATTGGATCATATAACTATCCCTCAACATGCAACAAAGAGTCACTCCAAAGTCACTAATAGCGGAGAACAAACGAAGAGATTATGGTAGGGTACGAAACCACCTCAAAGTTATTCTTTCCAATCAATCCGTTGGGCTATTCCTATAAGTGTCACAAACAGCCCTAGAGTTTGTACTAGAATAACACCTTAAGACACAAATCAACCAAAACCCTAATGTCACCTAGATACTCCAATGTCACCTCAAGTATCCGTGGGTATGATTATACGATATGCATCACACAATCTCAGATTCATCTATTCAACCAACACAAAGTACTTCAAAGAGTGCCCCAAAGTTTATACCGGAGAGTCAAGACGAAAACGTGTGCCAACCCCTATGCATAGGTTCATGGGCGGAACCCGCAAGTTGATCACCAAAACATACATCAAGTGAGTCACGTGATATCCCATTGTCACCACAGATACGCACGGCAAGACATACATCAAGTGTTCTCAAATCATTAAAGACTCAATCTGATAAGATAACTTCAAAGGGAAAACTCAATCCATTACAAGAGAGTAGAGGGGGAGAAGAAACATAAGATCCAACTATAATAGCAAAGCTCGCGATACATCAAGATCGTGCCAAATCAAGAACACGAGAGAGAGAGAGAGATCAAACACATAGCTACTGGTACATACCCTCATCCCCGAGGGTGAACTACTCCCTCCTCGTCATGGAGAGCGTCGGGATGATGAAGATGGCCACCGGTGAGGGATCCCCCCTCCGGCAGGGTGCCCGAACAGGGTCCCGATTGGTTTTTGGTGGCTACAGAGGCTTGCGGCGGCGGAACTCCCGATCTATTCTGTTCTTCGAAGGTTTTAGGGTATATGGATATATATAGGCGGAAGAAATACGTCAGGGGAGCCACGAGGGGCCCACGAGGGTGGAGGGCACGCCCAGGGGGGTGGGCGCGCCCCCCTGCCTCGTGCCTTCCTCGTTGCTTTCTTGACGTGGACTCCAAGTCTCCTGGGTTGCTTTATTTCCAAAAATAACTTCTCCAGAAGGTTTCATTCTGTTTCGACTCCATTTGATATTCCTTTTCTTTGAAACACTAAAACAAGGGAAAAACAGGAACTGGCACTGGGCTCTGGGTCAATAGGTTAGTCCCAAAAATAATATAAAAGTGCATAGTAAAGCCCATAAAACATCCAAGATGGATAATCTAATAGCATGAAAACTTCATAAATTATAGATACGTTGGAGACGTATCAGCACGTACGCCTTCTCGGCCGCGTATGTGGCGTTTGCACCATAGGGTGCACCGCAATAGGCAATGTGAGCACACGCCTTGTTCCAACAACTGTGCGCGCTCTTTATTACCATCGCGCACGCTTCTTTTAATTAGAATGTGTGTGCCCATCTAGCGCACACACGTTGATCTATCTAACGGTTTCAGTTTGTTGTGGCTAATCGCAAACAGTTCATCCGTGTGAAGTGTATGCCATCAATCGCAGACACTTTGATCTGGCTGACCCGTTTGTGTTACGTTGCCTAATCGCAAACAGTTAATCCTTCTAAAGCGCATGCCCTCAATCGCACACACCTTTATCTAGCTGCCCATTTCTATTGTTCCTCCTCATCACAAACAGTTCATCAGAGTGAACCATATGCTGTATATCGCGCACGCCTTCATCTGGCTACCCGTTTCTTTTGTTCCGCCTCATCGCAAACAGTTCATTGATCTGAACCGTATGCCCTGCATCGCACACAAAACTAAAATCTGAACCATGTTTGATGGCTCCGCCATCGCAAATGTTTTGCACCTTTTTGACGGTTCTTTTACACCATCGTTTGCGATTATTACATTGCACACAGTTTCGTCGAAGGATCTCTGATCGTAGTGTCGTGTTAGCAGCATCCTGCAGTAGTGTAAGCCCAAGAATTATGAGGAAGCCCTTAATTGGACAGTCCGGAGCATACTTATCCTAACAAGCCGTCTAGTCATGCTTGGAAGGATTGCTATATCATGCGAGAATATAGGAACCAATCTTTTCAGCATCATGGCAACAATAATGGGCCGTCCAGCGGGTCAGGCTCTGGAGGTTTTCAGGGAGCCGACTTCGGTGGCGGCGGTTCAAATTCTGGTTATCAGGACCAGGGGCATCAGGGTGGTCATAATCAGCAGTCTAGGCACGGTAATCAGCAGCAGAATTACCAGTCAGGATACCAGAGTAATCCAAAGCAGCTTAATATTGGCCAGTACCATGTTTTCACTACGAACATGTGCAAACGCGACCAGAAGGTCCATAAGCAGGTTGTCAATACGGTTGAGCCGTCATTGCCTCAATATTTGAGATGGTCAGAGCATACGATCACGTGGAGTAGGGCGGATCACCCGCCCCGGGTCGATGATTTGGGTCATTTGGCCTTGGTGGTAGCCCCTCAAGTGGGCAGTTATAAGTTTACAAAGGTGCTTATGGACGGTGGAAGCAGTATCAAAATTTTGTACTATGACACTTTTCGGCGGATGAATCTGACAGAGAAGGATCTTAAGCCGTCTTCTACCGTCTTTCACGGAGTTGTCCCTGGCAAGTCAGCTTACCCTGTGGGGAAGATTGCTCTGGAAGTAGCTTTTGGTGATGAGTAAACTACAGGGCTGAAACACTATGGTCCGAGGTGGTTAAAATCAAAAGTCCATATCATGTGTTGTTTGGACGGCCGTCTTGCGCCAAGTTCATGCTCGCCCTTGTTAGATCTATCTATAGCTTAAGATGCCAGGGACATGAGGCATAATTACCGTTCATGGTAATCGTAACATAGCCTTGGAGTGTGAAGAAGGTGATGCTACTTATGTAGAGGAGGCTTGTGCACTGATGAGCTCAAGTTCTACACCCCTGCTCAAGTTCAAATCGGCAAAGGACACATAGCAAGTTGACTTTGTCCCTGGTGATTCTTCACAACAATTCACCATTGGGACGGGTATGGATCCCAGATAGGAAAGCGCGCTCATCGAGTTCATCCGTGAGAATCAGGACATCTTTGCATGGAAACCTTCTAACATGCCGGGTGTACCGAGAGAACTCGTTGAGCACCACCTTAATGTGGATCCTAAGATGAAACCTGTTCGACAGTTCCTCCGTTGTTTTAACGAGGAGAGGCGTAAGGCTATTGGAGAAGAGGTGGCCCGGCTTCTAGCTGCCGGGTTCACAATTGAAGTCTTTCACCCTCAGTGGTTGGCTAACCCTGTGCTTGTGCTTAAAAAGAATGGAACTTGGCGTATGTGTGTTAATTACACTGATCTTAACAAGGCTTGTCCAGCTGATCCATTTGCTCTCCCCCGCATTGACCAGATCATTGATGCCACGATGGGTTGTGAGAGTTTTTGTTTCCTGGATGCTTATTCTGGTTATCATAGGATCAAGATGGCAGTTGAGGATGAGGAGAAGATTGCCTTCATCACCCCCTTTGGAGCTTTCTATTATGTTTCTATGCCTTTGGGCTTAAGAGAGCTCAGACGCTATGTTCAGAATTGCTTTCATGAGCAGATTGGACGCAATGTTCATGCTTATGTGGACGACATTGTGGCCAAATCCAGGAAGAAGGAATCCTTGCTTGATGATTTAAAGGAAATCTTCGGGTGTACAAGATGATGCTTAACACGGCCAAGTGCGTTTTTGGTGTACCAGCAAGAGGCATTGAGGCTAACCTAGAGAAAAAGAGGCAATCACTTCTCTGTCTAAGCCGGCCTGTATCAATGATGTTCAGCGCCTGACGGGTCATATTGCAGCCCTGAGCTGGTTTATAAGCCTCCTGGGTGAGAAGGCGATTCCCCTATACTAGATGATGAAAAAGACTGATCATTTCGTCTAGAGCGATGCTACTAATGAAGCGTTTGAGGCACTTAAGAAGCAGTTGCTTGAGCCGCCCATCTTGGCTGCTCCGACTGACAAAGAGCCTTTGCTCTTGTACGTGGCGGCTAATAACATGGCCGTCAGCGTTGCAGTGGTCGTGGAGCACAAGGAGGCTGGCAAAGAGTATCCAGTCCAGCGACCAGTTTATTATGTCAGTGAAGTTTTGACAGAGTCTAAACAAAGACACCCACATTGGCATAAATTGGTGTTTGTAGTGTTCATGGCTCGCAGCAAGTTGAAGCATTATTTCCTTGGGCATCCAATCACTATGGTCAGTTCAGCTCCTCAAGGGGATATCATTCAAAAGAAGGAGGCCACGGGCAGAGTTGCTAAGTGGGCAATTGAGCTTGGGCACATCATCTGAAATATGTGCCCAGAACGGCCATCAAGTCTCAAGCATTGGTGGATTTCATTAATGACTGGACAGAGTTACAAACACTAGAGGAAAAGTCAGACAATATATACTGGACGATACACTTTGATGGGTCCAGATAAGTGGAAGGCTCGGGAGCTAGAGTTATTTTAGAATCCCCGCGAGGTGAACTTTTTTGTTATGTATTAAGGCTCATGTTTCCCTGTACTAACAATGCAGCTAAGTATGAAGCTTTACTCCATGGGCTTCGTATGGCTAAGGAGATGATCTTGAGCCGGGTTAGATGTCTTGGTGACTCAGACCTGGTGGCGCAGCAAGTTTCAGGAAAGTGGGATTCTAAAGACTCGCTCATGGTGGCTTACTGTCAAGCAGTGACTAACATCGTTGGTCACTTCAAAGGTTATCAAGTGGATCACATAGACCGGCGGCTTAATGAGGTGGCTGATGCATTGTCTTGGCTCGGATCTCAGCGTAAGCCGGTTCCCCCTAATGTGTTCCTTGATGTGCTACATAATCCTTCTGTCAAGTTACCTTCAGAGGAAGACTTAGCCACCCTGATACGTCCATTTTGCATCATGCTTTTATATCGATATTTATTGCATTATGGGCTGTTATTACACATTATGTCAGAATACTTATGCCTATTCTCTCTTATTTTACAAGGTTTACATGAAGAGGGAGAATGTCGGCAGCTGGAGCTCTGGGCTGGAAAAGGAGCAAATATTAGAGACCTATTCTGCACAACTCCAAATGTCCCGAAACTCCACGGAAGTTAGTTTTGGAACATATATAAAATAGTGGGCGAAGAAAGCACCAGAGGGGGGCCACCCATCATCCATGAGGGTGGGGGGCGCGCCCTACCCCCTGGGTGCGCCCCCTGCCTCATGGGCCCCCTGGCAGGCCTCCGGTGCCCATCTTTGGCTATATGAAGTCTTTTGCCCTGAAAAAAAATCAGAAGGAAGCTTTCGGGACGAAGCGCCGCCGTCTTGAGGCGGAACCTGGCGAAACCAATCTAGGGCTCCGGCGGAGCTGTTCTGTCGGGGAAACATCCCTCCGGGAGGGGGAAATCATCACCATCGTCATCACCATCGATCCTCTCATCGGGAGGGGGTCAATCTCCATCAACATCTTCACCAGCACCATCCCATCTCAAACCCTAGTTCATCTCTTGTATCCAATCTTTGTCTCAAAACCTCAGATTGGTACCTGTGGGTTGCTAGTAGTGTTGATTACTCCTTGTAGTTGATGCTAGTCGGTTTATTTGGTGGAAGATCATATGTTCATATCCTTTATGCATATTAATATCCCTCTGATTATGAACATGAATATGATATGTGAGTAGTTACGTTTGTTCCTGAGGACATGGGAAAAGTCTTGCTATAAGTAGTCATGTGAATTTGGTATTCGTTCGATATTTTGATGAGATGTATGTTGTCTTTCCTATAGTGGTGTTATGTGAATGTCGACTACATGACACTTGACCATTATTTGGGCCTAGGGGAAGGCATTGGGAAGTAATAAGCAGATGATGGGTTACGAGAGTGACAGAAGCTTAAACCCTAGTTTATGCGTTGCTTCGTAAGGGGCTGATTTGGATCCATATGTTTCATGCTATGGTTAGGTTTACCTTAATACTTCTTTCGTAGTTGCGGATGCTTGCAAGAGGGGTTAATCATAAGTGGGATGCTTGTCCAAGCAAGGGCAGTACCCAAGCACCGGTCCACCCACATATCAAATTATCAAAGTAACGAACGCGAATCATATGAGCATGATGAAAACTAGCTTGACGATTATTCCCATGTGTCCTCGGGGGCGTTTTCCTTTATATAAGAGTTTGTCCAGGCTTGTCCTTTGCTACAAAAGGGATTGGGCCACCTTGCTGCACCTTGTTTACTTTTGTTACTTGTTACCCGTTACAAATTACGTTATCACAAAACTATCTGTTACCGATAATTTCAGTGCTTGCAGAGAATACCTTACTGAAAACCGCTTGTCATTTCCTTCTACTCCTCGTTGGGTTCGACACTCTTACTGATCGAAAGGACTATGATAGATCCCCTATACTTGTGGGTCATCAAGACTCTTTTCTGGAGCCGTTGCCGGGGATTGAAGCGCCTTTGGTAGGTGGAATTTGGTAAGGAAAAATTTATATAGTGTGCTGAAATTTACTGTCACTTGTTACTATGGAAAGTAATCCTTTGAGGGGCTTATTCGGGGTATCTTCACCCCGACTAGTAGAGCAAAGAGTTGCTCCTCAACCTACTGAACCTACTGAATTTTTTTACTTTGAAATTCCTTTTGGTATGATAGAAAAACTGCTAGCTAATCCTTTTACAGGAGATGGAACATTGCATCCCGATTTGCACCTAATCTATATGGATGAAGTTTGTGGATTATTTAAGCTTGCAGGTATGCCCGAGGATGTTATCAAGAAGAAGTTCTTCCCTTTATCTTTGAAGGGAAAGGCATTGACATAGTTTAGGCTATGCGATGATATTGGATCATGGAACTACAACCGATTGAAATTGGAATTTCATCATAAGTTTTATCCTATGCATCTGGTTCATCGTGATCGTAATTATATATATAAATTTTTGCCTCGCGAAGGAGAAAGTATCGCTCAAGCTTGGGGGAGGCTTAAGTCAATGTTATACTCATGCCCCAATCATGAGCTCTCAAGAGAAATTATTATTCAAAATTTTTATGCTCGGCTTTCTCTCAATAATTGCTCCATGCTCGATACTTCTTGTACTGGTTCTTTTATGATGAAGACTATTGAATTCAGATGGGATTTATTGGAAAGAATTAAACGCAACTCTGAAGATTGGAAACTCGATGAAGGTAAGGAGTCAGGTATAACACCTAAGTTTGATTGTGTTAAATCTTTTATGGCTACCGATGTTTTCCGTGAATTTAGCACTAAATATGGACTTGACTCTGAGATAGAAGCTTCTTTCTGTGAATCATTTGCTACTCATGTTGATCTTCCTAAGGAGAAGTGGTTTAAATATCATCCTCCCATTGAAGTAAAAGTAATTGAACCTATTAAAGTTGAAGAAAAGACTATCACTTATAATGTTGATCCTATTGTTCCTACCACTTGTATTGAGAAACCACCTTTCCCTGTTAGAATAAAGGATCATGCTAAAGCTTCAACTGTGGTTCATAAGAATAATACTAGAACACCTACACCCCCTGAGCAAATTAAAGTTGAACCAAGTATTGCTATGTTTAAAGATCTCTTGGCCGATAATATCGATGGGCATGTTATTTACTTTTGCGATGAAGCTGCTAGAATTGCTAGACCCGATACTAAAAATAAACATAGACCTATTGTAGGCATGCCTGTTATTTCTGTTAAAATAGGAGATCATTGCTATCATGGCTTATGTGATATGGGTGCTAGTGCGAGTGCAATACCTCATTCTTTATACGAAGAAATTATGCATGATATTGCACCTGCTGAGTTAGAAGGTATTGATGTTACAATTAAGCTTGCCAGTAGAGATACTATTTCACCAGTTGGGATTGTTAGAGATGTTGAAGTCTTGTGTGGTAAAGTTAAATATCCTACTGATTTTCTTGTTCTTGGTTCCCCACAAGATGACTTTTGTCCCATTATATTTGGCAGACCCTTCTTGAATACTATTAATGCTAAGATAGATTGCAAAAAGGATGTTGTTACTATTGGTTTAGGGGATATGTCTCATGATTTTAATTTTGCTAAATTTTGTAGACAACCCCATGATAAAGAATTTCCTAGTAAAGATGAAATTATTGATCTTGCTTCTATTGCCGTGCCTCGTAATGATCCTTTAGAACAATATTTGCTAGACCATGAAAATGATATGTTTATGAATGAAAGAAGGGAAATAGATGAAGTATTCTTTAAACAGGGACCTATTTTGAAACACAACTTGCGTGTTGAAATTCTAGGGGATCCTCCTCCACCCAAGGGCGATCCCGTGTTTGAGCTTAAACCATTACCTGGTACTCTTAAATATGCTTATCTTGATGAAAAGAAGATATATCCTGTTATTATTAGTGCTAACCTTTCAGTGCAGGAAGAAGAGAAATTATTGAAAACTCTGAAGAGGCACCGTGCTGCTATTGGATATACTATGGATGATCTTAAGGGCATTAGTCCCACTCTATGCCAGCACAAAATAAAATTGGAGAAAGACGCTAAACCGGTTGTCGATCACCAACGACGGTTAAATCCTAAGATGAAAGAAGTGGTAAGAAAAGAAATACTAAAGCTTCTGGAGGCAGGTATAATTTATCCCGTTGCTGATAGTCAGTGGGTAAGTCCTGTCCATTGTGTCCCTAAGAAGGGAGGCATTACTGTTGTCACTAATGATAAAGATGAATTGATCCCACAAAGAATTGTTACAGGTTATAGAATGGTAATTGATTTCCGCAAATTAAATAAAGCTACTAAAAAGGATCATTACCCTTTACCTTTTATCGATCAAATGCTAGAAAGATTATCCAGACATACACATTTTTGCTTTCTAGACAGTTATTCTGGTTTCTCTCAAATACCTGTGTCAAAAGAGGATCAAGAAAAGACCACTTTTACTTGCCCTTTTGGTACCTTTGCTTATAGACGTATGCCTTTTGGTTTATGCAATGCACCTGCTACTTTTCAAAGATGTATGACTGCTATATTCTCTGACTTTTGTGAAAATATTGTTGAGGTTTTCATCGATGATTTCTTCGTTTATGGAACTTCTTTTGATGACTGCTTAAGCAACCTTGATCGAGTTTTGCAGAGATGTGAAGAAACTAATCTTGTCTTGAATTGGGAGAAGTGCCACTTTATGGTTAATGAAGGTATTGTCTTGGGGCATAAAATTTCTGAAAGTGGTATTGAAGTTGATAAAGCTAAAGTTGATGCTATTGAAAAGATGATGTGTCCTAAGGACATTAAAGGTATAACAACTTTCCTTGGTCATGCCGGTTTTTATAGGAGGTTCATTAAAGACTTCTCAAAAATTTCTAGGCCTCTGACCGATCTCTTACAAAAAGATGTCCCTTTTGTCTTTGATGATGATTGTGTAGAAGCATTTGAAATACTGAAGAGAGCCTTGATTTCTGCACCTATTGTTCCGCCACCTGATTGGAATTTACCCTTTGAAATTATGTGTGATGCTAGTGATTATGCTGTAGGTGCTGTTCTAGGACAAAGAGTTGATAAGAAATTAAATGTTATCCAATATGCTAGTAAAACTCTAGACAGTGCCCAAAGAAATTATGCTACTACTGAAAAAGAATTTTTAGCAGTTGTATTTGCTTGTGATAAGTTCAGACCTTATATTGTTGATTCTAAAGTAACTGTTCACACTGATCATGCTGCTATTAAATATCTTATGGAAAAGAAAGATGCTAAACAAAGACTTATTAGATGGGTTCTCCTACTACAAGAATTTGATTTGCATATTATAGGTAGAAATGGAGCTGAGAACCCCGTTGCAGACAACTTATCTAGGTTAGAGAATGTTCTTGATGACCCACTACCTATTGATGATAGCTTTCCTGATGAACAATTAGCTGTCATAAATGCTTCTCGTACTGCTCCATGGTATGCTAATTATGCTAATTACATTGTTGCTAAATTTATACCACCTAGTTTCACATACCAGCAAAAGAAAAAGTTTTTCTATGATTTAAGACATTACTTCTGGGATGACCCACACCTTTATAAAGAAGGAGTAGATGGTGCTATTAGACGTTGTGTACCTGAGCATGAACAGGAACAGATCCTACGCAAGTGTCACTCCGAGGCTTATGGAGGACACCATGCTGGAGATAGAACTGCACATAAGGTATTGCAATCCGGTTTTTATTGGCCTACTCTCTTCAAAGATGCCCGTAAGTTTGTATTGTCTTATGATGAATGTCAAAGAATTGGTAATATTAGTAGACGTCAAGAAATGCCTATGAACTATTCACTTGTTATTGAACCATTTGATGTTTGGGGCTTTGATTATATGGGACCTTTTCCTTCCTCTAATGGGTATACACATATTTTAGTTGCCGTTGATTATGTTACTAAGTGGGTAGAAGCTATTCCAACTAGTAGTGCTGATCATAACACCTCTATTAAGATGCTTAAAGAAGTTATTTTTTTGAGGTTTGGAGTCCCTAGATATTTAATGACTGATGGTGGTTCACATTTTATTCATGGTGCTTTTCGTAAAATGCTTGCTAAGTATGATGTTAATCATAGAATTGCATCTCCATACCACCCACAGTCTAGTGGTCAAGTAGAACTGAGTAATAGAGAGATTAAATTAATTTTGCAAAAGACTGTTAATAGATCTAGAAAGAATTGGTCCAAGAAACTTGATGATGCATTGTGGGCCTATAGAACTGCATATAAAAATCCTATGGGTATGTCTCCGTATAAAATGGTTTATGGAAAAGCATGTCACTTACCTCTCGAACTAGAACATAAGGCATATTGGGCCATTAAAGAGCTCAATTATGATTTCAAACTTGCCGGTGAGAAGAGACTATTTGACATTAGCTCACTTGATGAGTGGAGAACCCAAGCCTATGAGAATGCCAAACTGTTTAAAGAAAAAGTTAAAAGATGGCATGACAAAAGGATACAAAAGCGCGAGTTTAATGTAGGTGATTATGTTTTGCTATACAACTCTCGTTTAAGATTTTTTGCAGGAAAACTCCTCTCTAAATGGGAAGGTCCTTATGTTATCGAGGAGGTCTATTGTTCCAGTGCCATAAAAATCAACAACTTCGAACGCACAAATCCGAAGGTGGTGAACAGTCAAAGAATCAAACATTATATCTCAGGTAATCCCATAAATGTTGAAACTAATGTTATTGAAACCGTAACCCCGGAGGAATACATAAGGGACACTATCCAGAACGTTTCAAACTCCGAAAAGGAATAGGTATGTGGTACGGTAAGTAAACCGACTCCAAAATAGTTATAATAGCAATTTTTCTCTATTTTGGAATATTTAAGAAAATAGGAAAATAAGAAGTAGTCCGAAGAGGACACGAGGCATCCACGAGAGTGGAGGGCGCGCCCCCTACCTCGTGGGCACCTCGTGTGCTCTCCGGACTCTGTTTTCTTGCACGATACTTCTTTTGGTCGGTAAAAATTCATTATATAATCTCCCGAAGGTTTTGACCACTGTACCTTGCAAATATCCTCTGTTTTTCATTTTGAGTTGTTTTTACTACAGATTAGAGCAAGATGTCTTCTCAAGAGTCAGTCGGGGAGAGTCGGGTGTCTCATCCGACACCGGGACCAGGAGCAAACAGTGATGCTGACCACTTTGGGCCATCAACGAAGGAAGAGATGGAGGCCGACTTGAAAAGGATAGATTCCATGGAAGAGGATCAAGAAGTTACTTCTCGTTTCCGAGCCGGATTCACGATGGGGGAACTACAGAGCTCAGCTATTCCAAACTCGGCCATCCCTTCCAATGTTAGATTTCTTTCTTATGAAAATATGAAAAAGAGTGTTACTTGTTCTCCCACAGCTATGCAACATCCATGGGTGAAAGGAGGTTTAGCCGTCACGGGCAAGCTCCGTAAGGAAATAGTGGACCTCAAGCAGCAAGTCAATAAGCTCTAGGAAGAGAATCGTATCCTGAGGGGCATCATCGCCAAGAATATCACATCACCACCTCCGAAGAAAGAGACATAAACACATGGGTATGGGCACTCCCCTTGGCAACTGCCAAGCTTGGGGAAGGTGCCCCGGTATCGTATCACCATCACACTCCTATCTTTACCTTTTTCTTAGTTCGATCCTTTTGGTAATATCTTGATCTAGTAGAATAAAGTTTTAGTATGATTTAGTTTTGAGTTTTGCTTTATGATCCTTCTATGTAATCGAGTCCGTGAGCTATATATAATAAAGATTAGTTTTGGGTCGAGGGCTTGGTTATCTTGCTATGATCTTGAAGGAATAAGATAAAGAATAAAAAGAATTAAAGAGATCATAATAATCTTATGGAGAGTAATGACTTCACATATAAAGAGTATGATGAATAAAAGTTGTTGAGAGTTGAGAAACATAGTTTTGGTCATCGTTGCAATTAATAGGAAGTAATAAAGAAGAGAGGTTTTCACATATAAATATACTATCTTGGACATCTTTTATGATTGTGAGCACTCATTAAAATATAACATGATAAAAAGTTGATGTTGGACAACGAAGACAGCGTAATGGGTTATGTTTTCTTATATCCGAAATAAAGTATATTGTCATGGATCATCCAACATGTTGAGCTTGCCTTTCCCCCTCATGCTAGCCAAATTCTTTGCACCAAGTAGAGATACTACTTGTGCTTCTGAATATCCTTAAACCCAGTTTTGCCATGAGTGTCCATCATACCTACCTATGGATTGAGTAAGATCCTTCAAGTAAGTTGTCATTGTTGCAAGCAATAAAAATTGCTCTCTAAATATGTATGATCTATTAGTGTGGAGAAAATAAGCTTTGTACAATCTTGTGATATGGAAGCAATAAAAGCGACGGACTGCATAATAAAGGTCCCTATCACAAGTGGCAATATAAATTGACGTTCTTTTGCATTAAGATTTCGTGCATCCAACCATAAAAGCACATGCCAACCTCTGCTTCCCTCTGCGAAGGGCCTATCTTTTATTTTTTTTCTTATGCATTATATAAGAGTCATGGTGATCTTCACCTTTCCTTTTTACATTTTATCCTTTGGCAAGCACATTATGTTGGAAAGATCCTGATATATATATCCAATTGGATGTAAGTTATCATAAACCATTATTGTTGACATTACCCTTGAGGTAAAAGGTTGGGAGGCAACACTATAAGCCCCTATCTTTCTCTGTGCCCGATTAAAACTCCATACCCATAAGTATTGCGTGAGTGTTAGCAATTGTGAAAGACTAAATGATAGTTGAGTATGTGGACTTGCTGAAAAGCTCTTATATTGACTCTTTCCGATGTTATGATAAATTGCAATTGCTTCAATGACCGAGATCATAGTTTGTTAGTTTTCAATAAAGTTTCTGATTCATACTTGACATTGTGAATAGATTGTTACTTTAGCATAAGAAATCATATGACAATATATATATATATATATGTTGCTATTATAAGAATGATCATGATGCCCTCATGTCCGTATTTTATTTTATCGATACCTCTATCTCTAAACATGTGGACATATTTTTTGTTATCGGCTTCCGCTTGAGGACAAGCTAGGTCTAAGCTTGGGAGAGTTGATACGTCCATTTTGCATCATGCTTTTATATCGATATTTATTGCATTATGGGCTGTTATTACACATTATGTCACAATACTTATGCCTATTCTCTCTTATTTTACAAGGTTTACACGAAGAGGGAGAATGCCGGCAGCCGGAGTTCTGGGCTGGAAAAGGAGCAAATATTAGAGACCTATTCTGCACAACTCCAAAAGTCCTGAAACTCCACAGAAGTCAGTTTTGGAATATATAAAAAATATTGGGCGAAGAAAGCACCAGAGGGGGGCCACCCATCATCCACGAGGGTGGGGGGCGCGCCCTACCCCCTGGGTGCGCCCCCTGCCTTGTGGGCCCCCCGGCAGGCCTCCGGTGCCCATCTTTGGCATATGATGTCTTTCGCCCTGAAAAAATCAGAAGGAAGCTTTCGGGACGAAGCGCCGCCGTCTCGAGGCGGAACCTGGCGAAACCAATCTAGGGCTTCGGCGGAGCTGTTCTGCCGGGGAAACATCCCTCCAGGAGGGGGAAATCATCACCATCGTCATCACCATCGATCCTCTCATCGGGAGGGGGTCAATCTCCATCAACATCTTCACCAGCACCATCTCATCTCAAACCCTAGTTCATCTCTTGTATCCAAGCTTTGTCTTAGAACCTCAGATTGGTACCTGTGGGTTGCTAGTAGCGTTGATTACTCCTTGTAGTGATGCTAGTTGGTTTATTTGGTGGAAGATCATATGTTCAGATCCTTTATGCGTATTAATATCCCTCTGATTATGAACATGAATATGATTTCTGAGTAGTTACGTTTGTTCCTGAGGACATGGGAGAAGTCTTGCTATAAGTAGTCATGTGAATTTGGTATTCGTTCGATATTTTGATGAGATGTATGTTGTCTTTCCTCTAGTGGTGTTATGTGAACGTCGACTACATGACACTTCACCATTATTTGGGCCTAGGGGAAGGCATTGGGAATTAATAAGAAGATGATGGATTGCTAGAGTGACAGAAGCTTAAACCCTAGTTTATGCGTTGCTTCGTAAGGGGCTGATTTGGATCCATATGTTTCATGCTATGGTTAGGTTTACCTTAATACTTCTTTTGTAGTTGCGGATGCTTGCAAGAGGGGTTAATCATAAGTGGGATGCTTGTCCAAGGAAGGGCAGTACCCAAGCACCGGTCCACCCACATATCAAATTATCAAAGTAACGAACGCGAATCATATGAGCATGATGAAAACTAGCTTGACGATAATTACCATGTGTCCTCGGGAGCGTTTTCCTCTATATAAGAGTTTGTCCAGGCTTGTCCTTTGCTACAAAAGGGATTGGGCCACCTTGCTGCACCTTGTTTACTTTTGTTACTTGTTACCCGTTACAAATTACCTTATCACAAAACTATCTGTTACCGATAATTTCAGTGCTTGTAGAGAAGACCTTACTGAATACTGCTTGTCATTTCCTTCTGCTCCTCATTGGGTTCGACACTCTACTTATCTAAAGGACTATGATAGATCCCCTATACTTGTGGTTCATTACACCCTTGACCCGGAGGGACAGTTGGTAACGGCTCTACGTGCTATTCTAGATTGGACAGTGCTTTATCTGGCTTACTTGGCCAAGGTGAGTTGCCAGAAGACGAACTTTTTGCGCGACAGATCATAAGGCGGTCTAAGTCCATGACAATTGTTAATGGCGAGTTACACAGATGTAGTGCCACTGTCGTGTTTCAACGTTGTGTTTCCCCTGATGAAGGCCGAGAAATTTTGCAAGAAATTCATGCAGGAGACTCTGGTCATCATGTCGGGTCAAGATCTCTTGTGTCTAAGGCTTTTCGACACGGTTTTTTCTGGTTGACGGCTCATGCGGATGCAGAGGACATTGTCCGTAAGTGTGATGGTTGTCAGAAATTTGCACGCCAAGCTCATGTGCCAGCTCAAGAATTGCGGATGATCCTAATAACCTGGCCGTTTGTGCTCTGGGGGCTTGATATGGTTGGACCTTTCAAGAGATCTAAAGATAAGAAGACTCGCCTTTTTGTGGCAGTTGACAAGTTTACAAAGTGGGTTGAAGCAGAGCCAGTCAGCAAATGTGAGGCGGCGACTGCAGTTCAGTTTGTGAAAAAACTGATCTTCCACTTCGGTTATCCTCATAGTATCATCACTAATAATGGGACGAATCTGTCTAAAGGTGCTATGAAGGCGTTCTGTCAAAGAGAACGCATCTGGCTTGATGTTTCTTCTATGGCTCATCCACAGTCCAATGGCTAGGATGAACGTGCTAACCAGGAGATATTATGAGGGATCAAGCCCCGGCTCATGGTTCCATTGAAATGCACACCGGGTTGTTGGGTCGAAGAGTTGCCTTCCATTCTTTGGAGCATACGGACTACCCCCAACAGATCAACTGGCTACATGCCATTCTTCATGGTTTATGGCGCAAAGGCGATTCTCCCAAGTGATATTCGTCATGACTCGCCCAGGGTGGCGGCTTACATTGAAGCAGACAATGAGTCGACGCATTAGAACACTCTGGATGCCTTGGAAGAACAACGTGATCTCGCGGCGGCTCGATCGGCGATCTACCAACAAGACCCGTGGCGCTATCATAGCCGCAGAATTCGAAGCAGGACGTTCCAGGAGGGCGACTTAGTGCTCCGTTTGATTCAATATCAGATAGACATGCATAAGATTTCATCTCCTTGGGAAGGACTCTTTGTGGTTAGCAAGAACCTCAACAATGGGTCATACTATCTCATCGACATATGTGAACACAAGAAATCACGTACCTCTAAGGAGGAGACAAACATGCCTTGGAACATTGCTCATCTTCGGGCTTACTATACTTGAGCCACTGGCTCCAATCATTGTACATACATACCATGTATATATTTTTATGATCAGCTAATAAAGCTGGCATCCCCGAAACTCGGGGTCTTTGTCGTTTCATCTCATATATTGTGCATGCTCCTTCACTAATTGATCATAAGGTCACTTGGGGGCTTCCAACTCACTGAGTTTAGCTATCTCACCCTTTTGACCCGGTAAAAATGCCACACTATTGGTTAAACCTGCATGTATGCTTGATGCTGCTCCGAAAAGATGACCCGTCGTACTCTTGACAAGTCAATTTTTATGACCCTAAACTTGTAAAAGTAAAAACAGCGGCTTAAGTCATGTGAGAGCCGGCTTACGGAAAGCAAGGATAAACCAAGGCTATCATGCCAAGCTTCATTGAAGCAAGACTCGAGCCTCGAAAGCCGGTCTTTTTAGTCGAGCCTCGAAAGCTGACTTATAATTATTTGGATATATATATACATATATATTGCTCTTTATTTCTGTGTTTGCAGGAATTTTTGCTCCTGATTATATTATTGCAAAGACTTTAAGTCGCTGGGTCAAACGAACTCCGGGTTAGCATTGATCGATATTGGGTTTCTTTGGTCATGAGCTGCCGGGTTATCAACCCCCAGTTGGTTATCAGCAATCAGCTATTACGGCTATAAGTCACCGACATATAACTCGCCGGATTGTTTCCCATCAATCATGACTTGGTTGCTACAGGCGACTTAGCAAGCAATAGTTATTGGATATGTACAACAACACCCACGGCAGGACATGTAGCAGGTATTAAGTCCAAGAATTTTTTCAACCCACCGGGTCATATGTGTTCGCACAAAAGTTAACGTGCACGAAGGCACGACAAGAGCAACCAAGTGTTTTCTCTACAGCTATTACACGGCTACAGCTGAGCCCCAGATAATTCAAAGTTTTTTGCAAGGAATAAAACTATTCTTGCAAGCCAGTCTCGTCCAGGTTTGCCCCTTGATGACCTTCAGCGGTTGATGCCTCCGGGTTATCCTGGAACGGCTCTTCTGCTTCTCGGATCTGAGAGCGATTCAGAGTCCAGTCGACATTCGTTAAAGCTTCGAAAATCGCAGACGCACTTTTCAGATCAGTGATGGCCTCTCCAGCAGAGCTGGGCGCCGGTGCCCTGGATGCGCTAGCGATCGGCACATTAGGGCGATTAGGGTCGTATTATATGGTTACGATTCTACCAGATATGTCTTTTTGATTCCGTCGAAAATCTATTTTAGGTATAGGCGCTTATGACCTCCCCCTCTATGCCTTGCGGTAATGATTCCTATGGAATTACGACCTTTACCACAACGAGTTTTGAATTTCCTAGAGGGTGGAGAAGTCACATCATCTGAGGTTTGTTGTGGGTACAGCTTCATCATGAAGGATAGGAGATGGATCAACGTCAGGGGCAAAGAGGTTCTTATGCCGTTGTGGAGTTAAATCACAAGATATCAGGATGGGCGCTGCAACTCGTGTGTTATTGGCATCGTAAGCCGGCTGATATTTTTTCAGCTCCATATTTTCAATGAGTTGACTCGCCAATACTCGTGATTCCTTCACGCAATGGGTGTAGTCCTCCTGTGAAAATACAGACCCATCGTCCTTATATTTCGGGAACCCGCCAGACAGTTCTGACAGATCTAGCTCTGACAAATACGCCATAGCCCGGCTCAAGGCGGTGGTGGCTCTAGATCGGGCGACTGATCTCTTCAATTCTTCGACTTGTTTCGGGATGGTTGACAGCTTCTTCAACACATCCTTTATAAAAAGTGGCAAGTCCTTTTCGCCCATTATGGCTTTCAAAGTCTGCATGCTTCCAGTGTATAACTGCTCCATAAGAGAGTATACAACTTTTAGCTTCATGATGTTGTCCTGAAGGCTGCGAGTTCTATCACCTGCATAGGAAGTTGACATATATGAGTCACTGGGCGAGTTATTACTTATTTACGAGTCGCTAGGCGAGTTAATGTTTCTTTTGAAGTTTGTTGGATGGCTTACCAAATATGGCTTGGGTCATTTGGGTTATATGATGTTTCAACCTGGCCAGATCCTCAGTGACTCGAGCCAATTGTTTCTTGGCGGCTTCTGCTCGTTGGATCAAGGCAACTTTCTCTATCTCGAAAGACTCTTTTGCCGTCTCAAAATCTGCCTTGATTTTTTCCAGCTCTTCTAAAGAGGATTGCAGGTTTGACTCTGCTTTGATCCGTTGGGCCTGTTCAGCTTCCATATCCTTTCTCAAACTGGTCAAGTTTGACTCAGTGATGCTCAAAGCCTCCTGCATAATGAGGAGATAATTCAGTTCGCAGATACTGATGTAAGCCGGCGATAATACTATACCTGGTGCCTGGGGGCTGTATCACTTCAAGCAATGGAGAAGTCCCAAGGATATTGCAAGCAATATACTTGGCACTTGGGGGCTAATGCATGTCATTTTTCTATCTAAAAAAGTATAAGAAGACCCGGCTCATCTCAGGAAGATGAGCCGGCCCTTGGGGGCTATAGGTTCATTCTTTAAATTTTCATCATATTGAAAGACCTGGATCAGTTCAGGAAGATGAGCTAGCCCTTGGGGGCTACTTGGTATTTCTTTTACTTATGAGTATTCGAAGAACCGGCTTATCATTAATATGATAACCCGACCCTTGGGGGCTATACTTCAAGCTCTAGGATTTCTATTTAAGTCTTAACCATATACTCAAAGTTTTCCTATGATCAAGACTTGGGGGCTACATAAAGGTATATCCAGGAGAAGGTTGAGTGTACCTCATATTTCTTCTTCATCATGCTGACCAAGTTGGCTTCCATGTCACGGCTTGTAGCCAGGTGGCTTAGATAGCCAGCATGCAGTCCGTCAGCATTGAAGTCCTCATAATTTGATAGCTCAAGTTTTGACTTACCCTTTTCAAACAAGGGCATCTCATCCTTGGGTGCGTGCTTAGTGAGCACGTTGGAGGTTTCTGGCGTTTTATGACTCGTCCCAATAATGACAATGTTTTCGTTATTCTCATGAGGGGAGGGGTCGCTTCAGTCGCCTTGACAGGGCTTGAGGTGAGAATGGGACTCGGCGAGTTAAGATTGTCCACCAGGTTAGGATCAACACGCTTATGGCTTTAGAGGGCGTTACTTCAGTCTGTAGGGGCGGGTCACCCCGATTGTCACAATGATCTTCGGGGTTCTCAATGTGGGCTTCAGGGGTCACCAATACCTGGTCCTCTGACTCAAGGATCTCAGGGGTTATCGATGACACGCCCATCTTCTTTTTCTTGCTCTTGGCTTTAGCCCTTTGATCAAGTTGATATACTATTAAAAAACGCATGACAATAAATTAAGTCGTCAAATAGTTGACCATTATTTGGAAACTTCATAACAAGTTGATATGAACTCAGAAAAATGCAAATAAGATATCAAGATGTTCAGAAAACATCACCTACATTTGCATGTAATTTTTATTCATGAAAATATATATTGTTTATACCTTTTTATTTTTAATAATGTTAATAACATTAATTACCTCAGGTAGTTTAAAGGGTGCTTTTGTCCTGAATGCAAATGATATGCACATAAAGGTAATGTTTATCTGAACATTTTGATATCTTATTTGCATTTATCTGAGTTCATATGAATTAGTTATGAATTTTCAAAGTTTTGGTCAAACGATCAAAGGGCATTCGAGGGACCTCGACGGAAAAAGTAAGGGCAAAACTGAGCAATCTTCAAAAGTAAGGGCAAAACCCATGGGTAGGAACCAACTAGGGGTAAAAATGCAATTGTCCCTTATGGCTTTAGAGGGCGTTACTTCAGTCTGTAGGGGCGGGTCACCCCGATTGTCACAATGATCTTCGGGGTTCTCAATGTGGGCTTCAGGGGTCACCAATACCTGGTCCTCTGACTCAAGGATCTCAGGGGTTATCGATGACTCGCCCATCTTCTTTTTCTTGCTCTTGGCTTTAGCCCTTTGATCAAGTTGATATATTCGAAAACACATGACAATAAATTAAGTCGTCAAACAGTTGAGTATAGTCACTTACCCTGGATTTATAACCAAAGCTGGCAGCTGTGTAGAGGACGAGTCTTCGGAAGACGGTGGCGACTCCTGATAATTGGAGTCAGAAGGATTAAGTGGCTGCCTGACAAGGCCGACTTTGGGTAAAGAAGGAGTTGGACTATGTGGCACCTCGTTACGCCGCTTGCAAGTAGAGAGTTCATGAGTTAACCCGGCCACCAGATCTCCAGAGCTGCCCCTCCGAGTTTGGCGCCTCGACTCATGCTGAGTTTTCTTCAAAATAAAGTTCAGGTCTAAATGAGCATCTGGATGAGAAAAACTTACTTTCCGGATGACCCGCCTTATCTTTTTTGGAGGCAAGTAGTCTGAGCCGGAAGAGATGGAAATTACCTCAGTATCCTCGGCCCGACTTGTTGTGACATCACCCTGAGAGTAAGAGGTGTCAGCTAGTTCGATAAAGAGACGACCAAGGGAGTCAAGTTCTACCTCTGACTATTCGTCAACCTCCGGTGACTCGCCAGCAGTTGCCCACTCATTGACGACAGCGTGTTTGTTCTTCTTTTGAGCTGGTGTGCTCTTAGTTTTGGCCACCTGAGTTTTCCTCTTCTTATTCCAGAAGGGAGACTCGGCCTGCATGGTTGAGAAAGGTCAGAAAATGCAGTGCTGAGTAAGGTAAGGATTTACAAACCAGATAGAAAAGTGTGCTTACCGGAGGCGCCGGGTTAAGCTTGGAGAATGGTAGCAACCCCTTCTTATTACAATTCTCCTGAGTCGCTCCAAGCAAACTCTTTACGATTTTATTGATTTCCTCACTCGTTAAGTCATCGGAGCTATACCGTTGAGGGTCGGTTGAGTCACCCGAATATTCACACATTAAGTTGGATTGGCGGCTTAAAGGGAGAATCCTCCATGAAACCCAGCACCGGGTTAGATCAACCCCTGTTAAACCATTAGCCAGCAAGGCCCTGAATTTTGGGTAGACTGGGGCGGCTTCAGCATGCTCTTCTGCAATAATCCGGCTTGGGAGATCCAAGTCCATGGGAAGGTGGTCTTCTCTGTAACTCGGCAAGGGGTTCTCATTATCTAGGGCAATGTTTTTGCAATAAAACCAAGTCTTGATCCATCCCTTAGGATGGCTTGGTAAGGTACCTGCAGGAAAGCAACCGTCTCTGCGTCTCTGGATAGAAATCCCACCGAGTTCTAAGCTCAGGCCATCTGCACACTCTGTTTGACGATTCATATATAAGAATTCCTTGAAGAGGGCAACAATAGGCTCTATTTGCAGATATGCTTCACATAAGATTTGAAGGTGGCAGATGCTGGATATGGAGTTTGGGCCCAGATCTTGAGGATGAAGGTTAAAATAGTTTAAGATGTCCTGAAAGTATTTTGACCCAGGCGGAGAGAAGCCTATGAGGAAATGGTCTAAAAAACCACGACCTCTCCTTCGCCGGGTCGAGGAACATCATATCCTTGGCCGGCTCGCCAACCGATCTCTTCCTGAGCCGGCAGAAAGCCTTGAGCTTGATAATCTTTAAGGATGAGTTCGGAGACTTGGGAAGGAACCCACTTGCAAATGGTGGTTTTTGACATTCCGAGCTGCCTAAATAAGAAGGAAGACTGCGGAAATATAAATGGCGAGTTACTTAAGAAATAATGAGTCGTATTTCAGTCATATGAACAAGACAACATGATGGATAAGTCACCCTAAATGGTGAACCCGCTTAGCAACAGATGTAGTTTCTACACGCCAGGCAAGTTACAATACGCTGGTAAGCTGCCCAAGTTATGAAGGTGGGTTAACTAAGATAAAGGTTGCTAAGTTTTTACTAAGTGTGGAATAACAGGTTTCTACCGAAGTACTTATAATTATGGATCTACAGATAGTTTGAAAAAGGAAAATAAAGGCTAAACCTAACGGTAGCAGTGGAAGTACTGATGAACCACTACTGCAAGATGCTGCTAACACGACACTACGATCAGAGACCCTTTGACGAAACTGTGTGCGATGCATTAATCGCAAACGGTGATGTAAAAAACCGTCAAAAGGATGCAAAACATTTGCGATGAAGGATACATCAAACACGGTTCCAATTTTAGTTGCGCGTGCGATGCGGGGCATATGGTTCAGTTCAACGAACTATTTGTGATGAGGCAGAACAAAAGAAATGAGCAGCCAGATGGAGGCATGTGAGATATATGACATACAGTTCACTCGGATAAACTATTTGTGATGAGGCGGAACAACAGAAATGGGCAGCCAGATGAAGGTGTGTGCGATATACGGCATACAGTTCACTTGGATGAACTGTTTGTGATTAGGCAACACAAAACAAACGGTCAGCCAGATCAAGGTGTGTGTGATATATGGCATACGGTTCACTTGGATGAACTATTTTCGATTAGGCAACACAACAGAAACGGTTCAGCCAGATCAAGGTGTGTGCAATGGAGGGCATACACTTCATTCCGAGATACTATTTGTGTTGAGCCAAGAGAACAAAATGTTTCACATAAACAAGATGTGTATGATACGCTGCAAACATCCAATTACATAGGTGGCTAGTACACACATGACATTTCCACACACCAAAGTAAACTATTACATACATAACTAACTAGGATAAACGATCATCTGATCATCATCTACTTCTTGTGACGCTTGCCGCCACTGCTCTACTATGATAAACGGAACAATATTCTTTACGGTGAATAGTGTGCTCTGTTGGGCACACAAGTATATGGATCATAGCCTTGGGCGAGCATTGTGCCGCACGCGTCGTGCTAGCTCGATGTTCCTTCTATGCTAAGTTTCCATTAATTGATGGCGTTTTATGAACACGCCAACCATTTCCTCACCGGTTTCTTGCCGCCACCCAGTGATATTGCGCGTGGCGCACGACGCATGGAGGCAACAAGTGCAACCTATAGCGCATCCACCTTTTCCAAGCATGCCAACCCACCAAAGCACCGCCTCTGCCATCAACCTCCTCGACGAGGAAAACAAGAAGGCGCCACGGCCCGTCGAGGCTAAGGCGCTCCCCGGCAACATGATGGACGATGTTGTGATGTGCATCATTGCCAGGGTTGAGCAGACCCTTGGTGCATGGCGCTTCAGCGCCGCGGATCAAGATAGGCATGTTAGTGCCGAGAGGTTGTAGCTTGCCGCACAGCAAGACCGTTGGAGTGCCGCAGAGTGAGAGGCGCGGCGCGCCATAAAGCTAGAGCGGATCCATCAACGCTTGCCTGCTGTCGATAGGGTGTCCTAGCTGGGTACACGTCCCGTCAGTACCCCCATTCCTCGCTAAGAGTGGGCAGAGGCCGTCTGCGCCGTACTTGCACCAGAGGTCGGCCGCGCCATACTTGCACCGGACGCCCGCCGCGCCATTCGCATAGGTCGTGTCGTTCGCCTTGTCTGCGGCCCGCTCGATGCCAACGCGCTGGTCGCTAGGCTCGACCGCCTCCTTGGCCTAGGTGTCCACCTGGGTGCAGTAGAGGAACATGGCCGTCACATCCTCGAGCTGGTGATCACCGATGAAATAGCCAACTTGGAGCTCGAGATCGCACTCCAGATGTACCACGAGCGTGTCGCCCGCTTGGACGAACGCCTGCACGAGTTCAGGCAGAGCTAAGAGCTACCGTAGGCAAGGGCTGCTGGTCATTGTTTCATGGATGCGTTTTATTTTATTGAGTCATTTTGACGTGGAACGCTATGTATTCACAGCAACCATAATATTGCTCTATTTATTGCTCTCTTTCAATGTGTGTACTCTGTTTTCCGTTCTTATATGTTCTGTATCAATGTGTGTGTGTGTATGCTTTCCATTATGTATATGTGGATGATAACAACTAGATACAAATTAGTATACGAAAACAGATAGAAAATGGAATTCATAATATATATTAATTGTTCATTAGTACATCACAGAATATATATAATATCATCACATATATGTGATGATACTTAACTACTAGGTACAATGCATAAAATTGAAAACGAACAATACTAAAACTAATAATCCCTCCTATGGGAAGTATTTCGACAGCCCCTCGCCAGCAGCTCCCTGGTGCGCGGCATCTTCCCAGCACGGAGGCAGTACTCCGCCTCCTCCGCCTCGCAGCGCTTGACGTACCGATCTGCCTCTTGCTGGCGGACGAGCGCGAACGATCTTGCCATTTCGTTGGGCACCCACCGGAGCTCCTCGTTGGTGGCACGCTGGAGCTTATCGGCCCACCTCCATGCAGCGATGAGGCGCCTAGCGCCTTTGACCTTCCTCGCGAAGTACCCGTATTCGTACACATCCTTCGCACGACGACGAGCCCGCCCCCAAAGCTCCACCGCCTCCTTTTTCCAAGTGGCATCACGGGCTTCACAGGCCGCCTGGTACCTGGCTTCCTCCTCTGGCATCTCCTTCTTGAATGCCACTTGCCTGGCTTTGTCGTCCGGCAGCAGCGACTTCCACAGACAAAGATTGTACTGGCCCCAAAATCACTCCAAAGTTGGGGGGTCCGTGAAGGAAATATGCCCTAGAGGCAATAATAAAGTTGTTATTTATATTTACTTATATCATGATAAATGTTTATTATTCATGCTAGAATTGTATTAACCGAAAACTTAGTACATGTGTGAATACATAGACAAAATAGAGTGTCCCTAGTATGCCTCTACGTGACTAGCTCGTTAATCAAAGATGGTTAAGTTTCCTGACCATAGACATGTGTTGTGATTTGATGAACGGGATCACATCATTAGAGAATGATGTGATGGACAAGACCCATCTATTAGGTGAGCATTATGATCGTTTAGTTTTATTGCTATTGCTTTCTTCATGACTTATACATATTCCTCTGACTATGAGATTATGCAACTCCCGAATACCGGAGGAACATTTTGTGTGCTATCAAACGTCACAACGTAACTGGGTGATTATAAAGATGCTCTACAGGTGTCTCTGAAGGTGTTTGTTGAGTTGGCATAGATCAAGATTAGGATTTGTCGCTCCGTGTATCGGAGAGGTATCTCTGGGCCCTCTCGATAATGCACATAACTATAAGCCTTGCAAGCAATGTGACTAATGAGTTAGTTGCGGGATGATGTATTACAGAATGAGTAAAGAGACTTGCCGGTAATGAGATTGAACTAGGTATGATGATACCGACGATCGAATCTCGGGCAAGTAACATACCGATGACAAAGGGAATAACGTATGTTGTTATGCGGTTTGACCGATAAAGATCTTCGTAGAATATGTAGTAGCCAATATGAGCATCCAGGTTCCGCTATTGGTTATTGACCGGAGATGTGTCTCGGTCATGTCTACATAGTTCTCGAACCCGTAGGGTCCGCACGCTTAATTTTCAATGACGATTTGTATTATGAGTTATGTGTTTTGGTGACCGAAGTTTGTTCGGAGTCCCGGATGAGATTCAAGCATTGATGTTCTTCGCAATCTCTTGAACCGCTTCAAGAGAAACGACAATGAGAATGTCCAGCTCACATTTGATCGCCTCACTGATATCACAAATGAGCTTCAAGCACTTTGGCACCACTGAGGCCACCAATCATGAAATCGTCAAGAAGCTACTAAGATCACTTGACAGCTCATTCGACACTCTGGCCCTGATGATTCAAGAACGTCCTGACTTCAAGGCTCTCAATCCGTCTGACATACTTGAGAGGCTCAACACACATGAGTTCCAGTTATCTGAGAAGAGAGACATCTATGGCCCCAACTATGGCCGAACTCGTGCTTTGAAGGCAAAGGCCGTTTCCTCATCTGAAGAAGAATCTAACTGCAGTTCTGGTGATCCCGAAGACATTGGAAAGGAGCTAGCTATGCTTGTGAAGAAGTTCCAGAAGTTCTCCAAGAAGAAAGGTTTCAGAAAGTCTTCAAGATCCAGCTCAAGAAATGATGAAGCTTCTACTCGTGACCACAAGAAGAGAACATGCCACAAATGCAAGAAACCTGGTCACTACATTTCTGAGTGTCCTCAATGGGACAATGAGAGCAAGAAGAAGAAGACGAGCAAGGAATATGATTCTACTGACAAGAAGAAGAAGAAATCCTCAAAGTCTTCATCTTAGAAGAAGAGCTCATCAAGCAAGGCTCGTGCATTTGTTGGCAAGGAGATGGATTCAGAGGAGGAGTCTGCTTCTGAGGAGGCGGAGGTGGAGTCTGAGGAGGAGTCCGATTCAGGCGTGGCAAGCCTGGCTCTGGCTCCAGCGTATGTCGCCAAGTCCATCTTCAACACCGAAGAAATTGTCTCGTCGCCGATGCTGATGCTGATAATGAGGATGACTCTGCTCCTACCTACTGCTTCATGGCACGTGGTGCCAAGGTAAACTCACGCGATGCTTAGTTTCAAACATCCAGTGAAGATGACTCTGAATGTGAATCTAAACCTAGCTACAAAACACTTGCTAAAATTGCAACTGAACAACAAACTGCTATGGAACATATTCAAAAGTTGCTAGACAAAAGCGATGACCTATTGGACGCGGAAATGACTCAAACTCAGTCCTTAATTGAAGACATTAAAAATCTTCACGTTAAGTACGAGGAACTTGAAAGTCGTCATGAAACGCTCTCAACTACTCATGAAAAGCTTTCCTATGATTATCTTCAAAGGAAGCAAGAACTTGAGAACTTGAGAGAAACTCATGAAGATCTTCAAGAGGAGAATGAGTCACTCTGCGCTCAACAGATCAGTTCCGCTCAGGAAGGTTTTGAGCCACCATGTCTAAAATGTCTCGAGCGTGATAATGCTGTCTCTGTTGCTGAATGTTCTACTGCTGCTACTGTTGCAATATCTTCAACTGCTGATGTGGTAACTAACCCCTCTACTAAGGATACCACTACTATTGCTGATGAGAATGCCAGGTTGAAGACATTTCTTGAAACAAGGATGTACAAAAGTCTCAAAGGGCATCAGACACTATGTGATGTCCTCAAGAAACAGATTCTGAACCGAAACCCTAGGAAAGAGGGTGTTGGGTTCGAGAGGAAAATGAATGTTAATGGTTCATACTAGAACCCTAAGCAGTACCCCAAAACCACATGGGTTGCTGCAAAGGGACCTTCAGTGGATCCATCTACCTTATCTGGCTTCACTTGTGCTAACCCGATTATCACTGATGAATCCTTTGATGTAAACTATAAACTGTTTAAGAATCAGAATGGTGAAGTGTTTGCCAGGTATATTGGTACTAACTGCAGGAATGGACCACCTTTGAAGAAGATCTGGGTTCCCAAAAGTTGTCTTGAGAAGCTTCCTGTGAATGTCAATATGACACCACCTGGGAAGAAGACAAACCCCAGACCAAAGGCTTCATATGGTTCAAAGGCTTCATACAGACAGAGGACTCACCAGAGTCACCCTAACGCCAATGTTTTGCAGGGAAACCATACTCAGACTTATGAATATGAGCGTGTTTCATGAAATCGCTATGTTCATAAGACCAAGAACTTTTCTGCTTATTCTTATGAGTATTGTTCACCTCCTGCAAGGCTATTTGCCAGGGCTCCAAAGCCGAAGTTCTCAGATGCTGCACTTAGACTCATTGCTTCTAAGCCACCCCTGAAGATGTGGCTGGTTAAGAAAAATTAACTCTCTTTTGCACGGAAAGGTCTCCAGCCGGAAATCAAAGACTTCTGATGCTTATGCTGGGGACCTAAAACATCTTGTGGGACGCAAGATAAAATGCCAGAATGGTCTTACTATGTATTTTGTCCCAGGATTTCTTGACAAACATCCTATCTACCCTAACCAGGATCTGAACTTTCATAATATGCTTGTTCGTCAAATGTTTATGCTTCACATTTCCCTTGGTGAAGCCTATCCCCCAAACTGCATTGTAGGGTACAACACCAAAAGCTTCTAAGTGGATTATGGACAGTGGATGCACTAACCACATGACTGGTGATCGAAGTCTTCTTATGGATTCAACCCTACGACCATCTCACAAAAGTCACATCACATTTGCTGACACTGGTAAAAGCAAGGTATTGGGCCTAGGTAGAGTTGCAATCTCAAAGGATCAGCACATGGATAAAGTGATGCTTGTTGAATCCCTTGGTTTCAACTTAATGTCTGTCTCAATGCTTTGTGACCTGAACATGATTGTTATATTTGGAAAATATCGTTGCCTTGTGCTTATGGAATCTGACAAATCTCTAGTCTTCGAAGGGTATCGAAAGGATGATCTGTACATGGTAGATTTCTCAGCAGGCCCACAGTTGGCCGTATGTCTTCTAGCAAATGCTTTAGAGTGTTGGCTCTGGCATCGGAGGCTAGGGCATGCGGGCATGAGGAACCTGTACACTCTCGCAAAGAAAAATCATGTCATAGGCATCGAGGGCATCAAGTTCAAGAAGGATCATTTGTGCGGTGCTGTCGCGGGATATCCGCGGCCACCTATGGGACCGGGTGGCCCCTTGCTAGTTCGGCAGGGGACATCGCGTTGCACAAAGAGCAGACCAGCGTGCGACAACACGACAGAGAGCACACAAACAATTTACCCAGGTTCGGGCCGCCACGAGGCGTAAGACCCAACTCCTGCTTTGGTGGATTGATGGTGGAAATGAGCATGGTGGTGCGTGATACACTTGCCCGGCAAGGCCTGCCTCAGGGCTACGGTGACCACAAGCGTATGGTGGCTTGTGTTTGTCAAGTTTCCAAATCTCTAACCCTCTCCTACGATTGCCATGGGCCTCCTTTTATAGATTAAGGGGTCACCACAGTGGCAACAAAGTCATTACCCACTCATATGATAGTAAACAGTGCTATCATACCTAACTCTGCGGGCTGACATGGTACATTAAATACACTGCTTAGTGTCACATCACTAGCTGCCCGGCAAGGCCTGCCGGGCTTATCTTGCCAGCTTCGCATCTGTCCTCTTGACACGCCGCTGGACGGGTGTCACTTGTGGGTTTCTTCTGTAGGAGATGGTCGCCATGTGGAAAATGCTGCCACTTAATCACCTTGCGGTTTGACACCGCACTGATTGACGACGTGGGTCGTACTTGTGCAGTTGGCGGGGTGGTTCAGGCCAGCAAGCCCCGGCAGGCGCTGTCGGGGAGTCTTGGTTGCTTGCTTCTAGTGGTTGCCTGGCCCCTTGCCTGGCTCGCCTGCCCGGCGAGGGAGGCCCTTCTCTTGCCGGTATCCTGTTCCTTTGGCTTGATCTCGATCTCTCTGAGCTGCATGTTGGTTCCTCAAGCCTCTTGGCTCTCCGACCTCTGTCTTGCCCTCGTCTTATCTGTGCACGAGTCAGGGGAAAATGCCTGCCCCATGTATATTTTCCCCGACATAAGCCCCCGGGCCTCAGCCATATGTGTCGCGTGGCACGTTGGGTTAGGCCCCAAACAGTGCACAGACACGTGGCAGGAGCGGGTTGCGCGCGGCGGTTCACCTCAATGACCAGTCAATCCAACGTCCACCTTCGCGTAATTATTGTGTGTCGTGGGGTCGTGGGACTGTTGCAGTTAAGGTAAAACAGTAACTTTCTGAAGCGTCGTGCTTCTGTCCTGCCTTCCCCTCTCTTAAGAGCAGAGAAAATTGGAGCGAATGTGATTCACCTGTCTCTCGCCCCGCTCTCCCATCTTACTCCACAAGCCAAGCACCAGTTCTCATCTTGCCCTTCCTTCCGCCGCCACCCAACGAATACCTTCTCCGCCTCCGCATTGCCGCGGCAATGGGGAAGAAACCCGCGAAGAAGCCGACGACCACGGCCAAAGAGACCGCCGCCGAAGAGAATAAGAGATCGGCGGAGTTGAACAGGAAGTACAGCGGAGGCGTCGTCTTCGTTCCGTCCAACTTGCGCGGCCCCGTCCTCCAGGTGAAGTACGGGTACCTATGGGGGCGACCCGTCGAGAAGGGACACGGGGCTCCTGTAGTCTTTGAGGCGGGTGAGGTGGATCCCCCTGACTCTTACCGGTTCTTTGCCGCTTATTTCATCAGCGGGCTGTGCCCTTCTTTTTCTGAGTTCTTTGAGGCAATCATGAACATCTACGGGTTCCACCTTCTTGATTTCACGCCAAATGCAATGGCGACCATGGCCATCTTCGCGCATTTGTGTGAGAATTTTGTCGGGGTGAAGCCCAATGTGGATCTATTCCATCATTACTTCGTCCCGCGGGTGGAGAGCAAGGTGATTCGCTCTGGGATTATCAGCTGGATACCTCGGATGAAGAAGAATTATCTCCCGGGGCATTTACGCGAGAGATGGGATGAGTGGAGAGGGGATTGGTGTTGGATTCAGGATAAAGAAGCCCCCGAGTTTTGTGAAGCGCGGCAAGGATTGGAGCGCCAAGGGTCTCTCTGATGACATGTTGCGCCCGGCAATCAATAGGATCATCCGCCTAGCGGCTGCCGGGTTAACCATCGAGCACGTGGGGGCAAACTTCCTTCTCCGCCGCATTTCATCGCTGCAGGAAATGGATAGCCCTACATGGCAATACGGCGGTGCTGCAGATAGGATGAGGCTGTTGCCGGGGCTGGCCAATAATTTGTCAGTTTATGGCCATGCTTGGTTGTGCGACCAACTGTTCGACAAGTTTGAGATGTTCAAGCTCATGGCAGCCATTGTTCCCCTGAATATCAACTCTGCCCAGGATCAAATATTGAAGTGGATGCCGGACTGCAATGCTGAGGGAGTGTCGGGTACTTGACAGCTCCCTTCTCTCGATGAAGAGCTCCAATGGTCGAGCACTTTGGAGGAAAAGGCCACCAGGGGTGAAGGCGATATGTATAAACGCACCTCTGCTGCGGAGGTAGCGTATATTCTGAAGAGAGTCACGGAGGACAAGGCTGCCCGCCGCGCAGAAATGGAGAAGGCCGCAAAGGCCGGGAAGGGCAAGGGGAAAGCTGGGGATGGGAGTTCTTCCCAAGGCGGCAGCGAGGCACAAGCCACAGAAGATTCTGCCCGGGAAGAGTTTGCCGGGGATAGCTTTGCTGGGCTAGATGCTCTAGCCACGGCAGCAAAGAAGCTCCAGGAGGGAGAGGAGACTGAGAGGGAGGGGAGTGCGGCAGCGGCCCCTGAGGAGGAGGAATGGCTTGCGGCAGGACCGCAAGCTCCCGCACCGGATCCAGACATGCGTACCCGCAGGCGCGCTGCGGCCCGGGGAGCGGCGACCTCCAACCCGACGCCACCCGCCAAGAAGGTGAAGAAGACCTCCGCCAAGATCAACAAGGACGAGGGGGCGTGCCATCAATCTCCCTGTCTTGCCCGGGCCAGGGCACCTTCTGCCAAATAGCCGGTGTCTTCGGAGGAGGAGTCCAGCTCCCGCTCTGGCTCGAGTTCTTCGCGAGCTCGCCTTCCATGGAGCTCCAGGTATCACGGCAGACACTGAAGCTGTTGGGAAGTTCCACCCTTCCATCTCTGAGAGAGGACGGGAGTCCCCTCCTCCCGTGGAGTTCAATTTGAACTCCATGCTTATGACGGAAGAGTAAGGGAGATTTCTCTTTGTGGTGGGTATCTTTCTAAGTAGATTTAAATACTTTCTGTCGACTGACCTCTTGTCCTTGTTGTTGCTAGTAGGGAAGTGGAAGAGGAGGAGGAGACCCTTGTCCACCACTCCCGGAAAAGGCTCCAGCGCCTCGGGTCGCTGAAGGGCGTGGAGGGCTCGGCTTCGGTAGGGAGGGATGCAGAGGATCCTGTGCCGAGCCCCTAGCTTAGATCCCAACCTGGGAGCAGAGACTTGACCCCGCCCACCGGAGGTGATGGAGGCAGCCTCTCCGTACCTTCCCGTGGAGGAGAAGATGATGCGACACAGAGCGATCCGCCCCCTGAAAAGCATGGCTCCCCTGTCGCCCAAACCGAAGATGTGGCCATGGAATCCTCTGCGTCAGAGATGGTGCGGAGGGCTACCGAGTCTGCCCCGACAGAGGAGGAAGTTTGCGACCCGGCAACGACTGTTGTCGGGGGAGCAGAGACCCCTGTCCGGCAGACCTCTCCGGGTACATAACTTGACTCTTCTTTTTCTTTTATTCCTCTGGCTGTATCTGCTGTCTTCTTCCCCTCCTTCTTTTTTTCCAAGGTTTTCATCCTTTTGTTTGCTTACTGGACCCTCTCATCTGCAGACCCCCAAGCCGAGGAACCAGATTTGTTGGAGGTGGTGGCGGATATTGGGAGGTCTACCACAGATGAAGCCGCGAGGGTCACGGCCGTCGAGGGGCAAGATCTTTTTGCCGGGGGAACACAGGGTTCCTTGGCAGTGGTAGAGCATTCTCTGGAGAGCACCCTGGTTGAGGGAGTGGTCATCAAGGCGAAGATTCCTCTTCAAACCATGGGCCCACTTCCTTCTCCCTGGAGTGCTGTTGATGCCCCACCATCCTCCTTGAACATGCTGGCTGTGGTGTCGCAATTGCCCGATATCGGAGCCCCCGGTCCGTCTCTGTCAGACGCAGAGCTTGACGAAGAGTTGCAGCGTCTTCTGGCACCACTGCATCTGGGAGGCGGGGAGGCCGATGATTCTGGGCTGTCACCATGGACTTGTCCTTTATGGAATCCGTGGCGGCGGGAGTGAAGGAAATGCAGGCCCGACATCGCCAGAAGTGGCAAGAGCTTAAGGCACGGCGTGAATCCACCGACAAAGTGGACCAGAGGATGAAGGGCAAGTGTCTGGAGCTGCACGAATGGCACGACAAGCAGTTCAAGGTGCTTATGAGGCAGCAAGAGACTCTTCAGATGATGAGGGAGGATGTCGTGGCTCGGGAGAGGCGTCTGGCGGATCACAAAGCATCTTTGGATGCTAGGGAGCAAGAGATTTCCCTTCGGGAGGAAAATCTTGAAGCCACCCTCCATGCCAAGGACAAGAGTTTGGAGACCTTGGTGTAGCAGTGCACCAAAGAACTGAAGGATGAGCAAGAGGCTGCCCTGGACACCCTCTCTACTGATCATGCTGCCCAACTGAAGAAGCTTGTTGATGATCTGGATGCCGCATCCTCTACCAAGGATGAGCTCGAGCGGCAGGTGGCCAAACTGAATGAAGAGCTTGCCGGGAGTGCCAAGGAAGTGGAGACACTCAAAGAAGGGGCATGGCAAGCAGAGCTCCATCTGGCTGATGTGCAGTCGCAGCTTTCCTCCAAGACCCATAGCCTTGAAGCCGCCAACAGCAACATTTCTAATATGAAGGCGAAGATTGGCTCGCTGGAGCAGTCAGTAGAGTCTCTTGATTCTCGGCAACAGCTGCTATCCAAGGAATTGGAAAATGCCAAGCCTCTCCAGCAAGATGCAGAGGACAAGCTAAAGAACTGGGTCGAAACGGGCAACCTCTGGATCAAGAGCCTGATTGATGTTGCGGAACGCCTTGGAGCCCAAGCTGCGGCGATGGGCATGGACGGCCCAGTCTACTCAACCAGCGAGTATGAGGTCCCGAGTGTTAAGTTGGGGATCTTCTTCGATGAGCTGGTCGACAAGCTGAAGGTGCATGAAGAGGGGAGGCCGAGCGCTTCGCGACCGAGTGGAGGAAGCTTGCTCGCGACGCCCTCTTCATGGTCTTGAGCAACATCGCCTGTCGCCACCCAGAGCTCAATCTTGGTGATGGCTTCAAGAGGCCACCGGCGGGTGCTGATGTTGCTGCTGCTGAGAAGAAGGTCGCCCCTCTTGCCGACAGGGTTCTCCGTGTTTAAGTTATCCTTCTGGTCTAGTAACAGAACATGATGCATATTTTGTGTTTAGTCGCTTTCTCTCTTATGTTTGTGCGAGGGTGATACTTCTTAGCTGGATCTTTTAAATGCATGTTGATAACCCACAAGTATAGGGGATCACAATAGTTTTCGAGGGTAGAGTATTCAACCCAAATTTATTGATTCGACATAAGGGGAGCCAAAGAATATTCTCAAGTATTAGCAGTTGAGTTGTCAATTCAACCACACCTGGATAACTTAATATCTGCAGCAAAGTATTTAGTAGCAAAGTAGTATGGAAGTAACGATAACAGTAGCAAAAGTAACAGCAGCAGTTTTGGAGTAATTGTAACAGTGGCATGTAGGGTGAAAGAGCAATATGTGAAAAGCTCGGAGGCATTGGATCGATGATGGAGAATTATGTCGGATGTGATTCCTCATGCAATAGTTATAACATAGGGTGACACAGAACTAGCTCCAATTCATCAATGTAATGTAGGCATGTATTCCGAATATAGTCATACGTGCTTATGGAAAAGAACTTGCATGACATCTTTTGTCCTACCCTCCCGTGGCAGCGGGGTCCTATTGGAAACTAAGGGATATTAAGGCCTCCCTTTAATAGAGTACCGGACCAAAGCATTAACACTTAGTGAATACACGAACTCCTCAAACTACGGTCATCACCGGGAGTGGTCCCGATTATTGTCACTTCGGGGTGACAGGATCATAACACATGGTAGGTGACTAATGACTTGCAAGATAGGATCAAGAACTCACATATATTCATGAAAACATAATAGGTTCAGATCTGAAATCATGGCACTCGGGCCCTAGTGACAAGCATTAAGCATAGCAAAGTCATAGCAACATCAATCTCAGAACATAATGGATACTAGGGATGAAACCCTAACAAAACTAACTCGATTACATGATAAATCTCATCCAACCCATCACCGTCCAGCAAGCCTACGATGGAATTACTCACGCACGGCGGTGAACATCATTAAATTGGTGATGGAGGAAGGTTGATGATGACGACGGCGATGGATTCCCCTCTCCGGAGCCCCGAACGGACTCCAGATCAGCCCTCCCGAGAGAGATTAGGGCTTGGCGGCGGCTCTGAATCGTAAAACGCGATGAATCCTTCTCTCTGATTTTTTTCTCCCCGAACGTGAATATATGGAGTTGGAGTTGAGGTCGGTGGAGCTCCAGGGGGCCCATGAGGCAGGGGCGCGCCCCCCACCCTCGTGGACAGGGTGTGGGCCCCCTGGTCTTGATTCTTTCGCCAGTATTTTTTATATATTCCAAAAATATTCTCCGTGAAGTTTCAGGTCATTCCGAGAACTTCTATTTCTGCATAAAAATAACACCATGGCAATTCTGCTGAAAATAGCGTCAGTCCGGGTTAGTTCCATTCAAATCATGCAAGTTAGAGTCCAAAACAAGGGAAAAAGTGTTTGGAAAAGTAGATGCGATGGAGACGTATCACGTGTTTATCCCATTGAACCCTATATGTTTGTGTTCGTATGATCGATTCCTATGTACCTGCCGATATCATATTGCCGTGATTGTCATAAGGGTCTGGCTCTTAGCAGTCATCTTGGCGTGGATGCGTCTCGGCAGGTTTTTCCAAGGTAGCTCATGATGCAGCCTCTCGACCCACGAGCGTGGCTCTGGACGGGATGATGGTGCGATCAAAGAAATTAGCCGAGGTTCCACTGCATGAGGAATTTTCTCGATACGAACACTTGCTAGAGTTAAGGGATAAACGATTGAGAAATCTTAAAACGCATCAGATAAAGGCTATAATGTGGACCGAGCTTTCATTTTGAGCTTCCTTTTCGTCTGTTGGGCCACGCACGTCCGATGCGTCCGTGGTGCCCGGAGAGGTAGAAGGTAATCGAGTGATTTCCATGCTTCCGGCAAGGGTCGGCATGTACTCCTTGTAGCTGGAAGGCGTAGGGGCATGGCGTCGAGCTTCCCCGGCCTCCTTCCTTTTTGCATCTCCTCCCCTCGAGTCAGTGCGGCGGCTGCCATCGCATGGGTTGTGCCAGTGCGGGCAGCCTCGCCGAAGTATGCTTGCCGGGGCGTCGATCGATGGACTCATACCAGCATTCTGCTCAGGATTATCCACGGCGGGGAAAATACTAGACCGAGCGTCGCATGGTAATCGTCGACATCGATGATGCCGAGGCTAGAGAAACTCGACTACTGACGAGACAGAGGGACATGAAGGAGGGAGCTCACGCCCGCATGTCTTGCGCCCCTTCATCCGGGCAGCGTTCGGATGGCGGTGACGCCACACGAACCGCCGGGGTAATCCAACGTCACCAATCATGGTCTTGGTCATGACCGCTGCTATGGCGAATCTTGGAGGGCGACAACACGGCACGGGAGCGGATCTTCCCCCACTCCATTTTCGCGCCTCCGCGGACGCCGTGGTCGATGGCGTCGTCGAGGACGAAGCTGGCGATGAAGATGACGCGCTACGCATGCTTTCAGGTTCGCACAAGCGAGGCCCCTACCTAGCGCGCCAAAGATGTCGCGGGATATCCGCGACCACCTATGGGACCGGGTGGCCCCTTGCTGGTTCGGCGGGGGACGTCGTGTTGCACAAAGTGCAGACCAGCGTGCGGCAGCACGGCAGAGAGCACACAAACAATTTACCCAAGTTCGGGCCACCGCGAGGCGTAAGACCCTACTCCTGCTTTGGTGGATTGATGGTGGAAATGAGCATGGTGGTGCGTGGTACACTTGCCCGGCAAGGCCTGCCTCAGGGCTACGGTGACCACAAGTGTATGGTGGCTTGGGTTTGTCAAGTTTCCAAATCTCTAGCCCTCTCCTATGATTGCCATGGGCCTCCTTTTATAGATAAGGGGGTCAGCACAGTGGCAAAACAGTCATTACCCACTCATATGATAGTAAACAGTGCTATCATACCTAACTCTGCGGGCTGACAGGGTGCATTAAATGCACCATTTAGTGTCACATCACTAGCTGCCCGGCAAGGCCTGCCGGGCTTATCTTGCCAGCTTCGCATCTGTCCTCTTGACACGTCGCTGGACGGGTGTCACTTGTGGGTTTCTTCTGTAGGAGATGGTTGCCATGTGGCAAATGCTGCCACTTAATCACCTTGCGGCTTGACACCGCACTGATTGACGATGTGGGTCTTACTTGTGCAGCTGGTGGGGTGGTTCAGGCCCCGCAAGCCCCGGCAGGCGCTACCGGGGAGTCTTGGTTGCTTTCTTCTGGTGGTGGCCTAGCCCCTTGCCGGGCTCGCCTGCCCGGCGAGGGAGGCCCTTCTCTTGCCGGTATCCTGTTCCTTTGGCTTCATCTCGATCTCTCTGAGCTGCATGTTGGTTCCTCAAGCCTCTTGGCTCTTCGACCTCTGTCTTGCCCTCGTCTTGTCCGTGCACGAGTCAGGGGAAAATGCCTGCCCCATGTATATTTTTCCCGATAGGTGCCTGCGAAGCTGGAAAGATGACTCGGGCCAAGCATCCCTCGAAGACAATCATGACGATGACACGTCCCTTTGAGCTGCTTCACATGGACTTATTCGGCCCTACTCACTATTCTACCCTCACTACCACTGCTTGCCTCTATGGCTTCGTCATAGTTGATGATTACTCGAGATATACATGGGTGCACATAATTCTCTACAAGTCTGAAGTGCAGGATGTCTTCAGACGATTTGCCAATCGTGCCATGACCAACTATGTCATCAAGATCAAGCACATCAGAAGTGACAACGGCATAGAATTCAAGAACATCGGCCTCGACACTTATCTTGATACTTTGGGCATCACACATGAGTTCTCGGCTCCATACACACCTCAGCAGAATGGCATCATGGAGCGCAAGAACAGAACCCTCATTGAGATGGCATGGACGATGCTTGATGAGTACGAGACTCCAAGAAAGTTCTGGCCTGAAGCTATTGATACTGCATGCCACATCATCAACCGTGTTTATCTTCATAAGTTCCTAAAGAAGACATCATATGAGCTCCTGACTGGTAAGAATCCAAACGTCAGCTATTTCAGAGTATTTGGTGCTAGGTGCTGGATCAAGGATCCGCATCACACTTCAAAATTTGCACCGAAAGCACATGAAGGTTTTATGCTTGGCTACGGAAAGGATTCGCACTCCTACAGAGTCTTCAACCTCTTTCACTATAAAGTGGTTGAAACTGTGGATGTGCGGTTCGATGAGACTAACGGCTCGCAAAGAGATCACCTGCCAAATGTGCTAGATGATGCTACACCAAGTGAATCTATCAAGCTTATGGGTACTGGAGAAATCATACCTTCAGAGGCACAGGCTGAAGAGGAAATCATCATTTCTGCACCGAATCAGCCTGAAGACACTGCTCAGCCTGAAGCCAATGCTGAAGACGAAGACAATGATCAGCAAGGGCAAAATCTTCGTCTAGTTCATCCTCGTGTTTCAAATGAAGTACAGGTTGAGAAGATAATTGATAGCATCAATGCACCTGGTCCAGTCACTCATTCAAGAGCAACACAGCTAGCAAGTTTCTGTAGGCACTTTGTATTTGTCTCTATATCTGAACGCAAGAAAGTTGATGAAGCCTTAATGGAACCTGAATGGATTCAAGCTACGCAAGAAGAGCTTCAACAGTTCGAGCTGAGCAATATATGGGAGCTGGTAAAGCGTCCAGATCCTCGCAAGCACAATATCATAGGCACCAAATGGATCTATTGCAACAAACAAGATGAGCATGGCAAGTTGTCAGAAACAAGGCTCATCTCGTTGCTCAAGGTTACACACAAGTCGAAGGGATTGACTTCGATGAAACATTTGCTCCTGTGGCTAGGCTTGAAGCCATTCACATACTGCTAGCCTATGCCAACCACAACATCATTCTTCTATACCAAATGTATGTAAAGAGTGCCTTCCTCAACGACAAAATTGAAGAAGAAGTGTATGTTGCACAACCACCTGGTTTTGAAGACCCAAAGCGTCCTGATATGGTATACAAGCTCAACAAGGCACTGTATGGCCTCAAACAAGCACCTCGCGCTTGGTATGACACACTCAAAGACTTCCTGAAGAGCAAAGGTTTCAAACCTGGTTCACTAGATCCCACTCTCTTCACGAAGACATATGATGGTGAACTGTTTGTGTGCCAAATCTATGTGGATGACATTATCTTCGGCTGCACTGGCAAGAGATACAGTGATGAGTTTGGACATATGATGGAAGAGCAATATCAGATGTCCATGATGGGTGAGCTGAAATTCTTCCTTGGTCTTCAAATCCGTCAGTAGAGCAATGACATCTTCATTTCACAAGAAAAACATCTCAAAGATTGCCTGAAGAAGTTTGGAATGCAAGACTGCAAAGGGTACACGACACCAATGCCAACCAAAGGCCAGTTGGGTCCCGACGACAATGGTAAAGAGTTCGATCAAAAGGTATACCGCTCCATGATTTGTTCTTTACTTTACTTATGTGCATCTAGGCCTGATATAATGCTTAGCGTTTGCATGTGTGCCCGATTCCAAACGGCACCAAAGGAATCGCATCACTTAGCTGTGAAGCGAATTCTTTGATATTTGGCTTACACCCCAACACTAGGATTATGGTATCCAAAGGGCTCAGAGTTTGATCTAGTTGGATTCTCAGATGCTGATTATGCTGGTGACAAGGTTGATCGAAACTCCACATCAGGAACATGTCACTTTCTTGGACAATCTCTTGTCTGTTGGTCTTCAAAGAAGCAAAACTGTGTGTCACTCTCAACTGCTGAATCCGAATACATTGCTGCTGGATCATGTTGCGCTCAGCTTTTATGGATGAAGCAAACCCTCAAGGACTATGGCATCCACCTGAAGCATGTGCCACTCTACTGCGACAACGAAAGCGCCATCAAGATTGCCAACAATCCAGTCCAGCACTCGAAGACAAAGCACATTCAGATCCGTCATCACTTTCTCAGAGATCATGTCATGAAGGAAGATATTGATATCATTCATTTCAACACTGAAGAGCAATTGGCAGATATCTTCACAAAGCCCTTGGATGAGAAAAGGTTTTGCAAGTTGTTGTCTAAGCTAAATATCTTAGAATCCTCGAATGTCCTGTAATTGGACACACATCCTAACGCTTATGCATGTTGATGACTTAGATGTGCAACACACGAAGTAACGTATATCTTCAATTAATGAAGACATACACTCTAAGTGTGAATACATTAACGCGGAATTTGACTTCGGAGTGCCACGATAATTGTCCGCCGTGTCTGGGTCCAATACTTCCTATACGGTGGGTAACGCCACCACCAAACTTTCTCGAAGATTTTCTTTTGGCGTCATGGTTGCATTATCTTCGCATTTGGTTTGTCTTCAACATTGATTTGTCTTCAAAGTTTATCTACACGATGTTAATTTAGTCTTGTTGATGAATATATATATATATATGATGTTCTATCCTCTACAGCATTCACTTATAGCTATGTCTTTGAACTTGCCATTTTCTGAACTAAGTGAATGTGATCGGACCCTAACCCCCTCTATGCTTCTACCTCAAATTCTATCTATCTAGTCATATGCGTTCTGTTGAAATGTCTCGAATATCTTCACCGCGTCCTTGTCAGCTGAAGATACAGAGACACACATTTAAATCTGTTTTCAATGCTATATCTCTTTTGCCTGAATGCCGGAGAAGCCGGAACGACCACCCGACAAACCAGGCGTGCGTGGGAACATGGAACAACTTTCAAAGAGTTGCATGCACGCCACGTGTCCATCAGATATGAACCGCCAGGGCACCTGCGTAATTGCGCTATGCAACCCTTTACCTTATAAATACTCACCCCACGCGGTCATTATCTCCCCTTCCACCTCGCCACCTCGCTCAAACCCTAGCGCCACCGCTAGCTCGCGTCGATGCCGGAGATGAAGCTCTTAGCTGCCGTGACCTCTTCGACGCCGTCCTTACGCCATCCGCGGACCTCGTCTTCTCCGCCACCACCGTAGGTGACTTCCGTCGCCAATTTAGGGCGCGGGAGATTGGACTGCTCGACCTCCCATCTGCCTCATCTAGCAGTTCGTTGGGGTAAATAAATCTCACTTTTTACAGTCTTTTTGATCCATCAAATCCATCTACTTCATCCAAAAGTGGTTTCTACACTTCCAAATCTGGATCTGTCTCTTTCTGCATCTCATATCATGCAAAGGGTATTCACTTATGCTTCATAAATAGTTAGATTCCTCACTTGTACTTATTCATGGATTCGTACAAATCTGGAACCAACTCTCTTCAAATAAGTGAATGTCTTCGCTCTATGAGGTCAATGTCTTCAAACTGATTTATCTTCAAAATCTTCTAAGGATGCATATGACCTCTTCCCCTTCCCTCGCATCTCTAATGCTGTCATAGGTACATGTCCGTGGGAGAATCCCTTGGTTCTCATAGTCTGCATTCATTTGCAGAGTTCTTACAACATCATATTCACTCCCCTAAAGCCAGTTCTTGTCTAACCTGTAGACGGAAGCCTTTCACTGTTCTGAAGCCTATCAGTCTGAATATCATGGCCACTGAGAAATCAGCAAGGAATGGTGGTAGGCAACGCCGAGGCAATACATCACTAGATCTGCCTCCGGATCTGTATGAACTATACAAGACAGATCCAGAGGAGAACTACAATCAGCGCAAGACCCGGATCCAATGGATCCGAAGATATTGGGCAGAACAGTGGTTCAAGTACAACCTCGTCACTGCTGAATATGCTGAGAAGAATGCCATCAAGCGCCCGTGGGGCAATATTCTGTACAGGAACCTGCAACCAAAGTCAAAGCCTGAAGCTATTGCCCAAGGCTTCTATCCTTGCATGGTCCGAGGACCGCAACCTGCAAATGCCAACCAATCATCTCTGCTACGGTGTCATGACGACAATCTCTTCAAGCGCAACTATCAGTTCGCAAAGGAGTCAGCTGCGAAGAACAAGAGGGATCTTGGACTCAACTTCAACCCTGGTCCGTCTGCTCCAAGACAGGATGGCACTCGCGATGCCAATCCCAATGTCATCGGGCCCTTCACTAGCTTCGATGGGCTCCTCTCCCACATTTCTGCTCAGAGGGCCACGGTGGATCAATCTGCTGATGCCGTAGACTCTGAAGATGTGCCAGCACCACCTAAGCAGAAGAAGAAGTCAAAAGCTTCGAAGCCCTCTGCTGCACCAACCGCTTTCCACTATGAAGCCATTGAAGGCTGCACCTCCTGAATCCAGTGTGCAGTCTGAAGACCAATCTCGTGTGTCCAAGAGGACAAAGAAGACCAAGCAGCCCAAGAAAATTTCTGGGCATAACCCGACTCCTGCTGCCGTTCTGCTCAACGAGGAAGACACCATTGATCTATCAAGTGATGAAGATCTCGGCGATGAAGCTCTAGAGATGCTGATCAAGAGCAAGCAAGAGGCGGAGATCTTCAATGATCTGCCCCTCTTTGATGTTGATATATTGAACAACTTCATCGATGAATGGTTTGATGACCAAAGCATCAGTATTGATGACCTTCAACTGCCTGTGGACATCAGCGTCACATTCCACGAAGCCATTGCCAATGAATTGGCCTTGGCTCAGAAAATCGTCGAGCTCAAGAACAAAATTTATCATGAGAAGGCGCATTTCAAGAAGCACATGGCCAAGCTTAGTGTGGCTGATGTGCAAATATTCTAGAAGATGCTGCACGATCTCAAGGAAGAGTTCCACAAGAAGCGTGAAGAAGCCAAAGGCTCACAACATCATCGAGCTTACTTCCCTGCCCACTCCAGGTGAGTTGTACGAACCTGGTTGTCAGCTTCATAGGGATGACACGCAGAGCATCTTTCAGAAGCCTGAGCCAAATATGAGACAAATGCTTAGCATGATGAAGCCATTGCCTCAAGACACTTAATACCCCAAGGAGTTCTTTGTGAAGGACCTCGAGTACTTGCCACGCACATTATACCATATTCTGAGGCGTACTCTATGGCCCATCAAGGGACATTCGTCTGAAGCTAAACTTGAAGGCGCTATGAAGACTTTGGTATTCTATATCATCAATGGCATCAGATTCAACACCCAGGATTTCTTCATCAGACAACTTGCTGCTTCTGGGATTGATCTGTTTGGCCTGAAGTTCTATGCTCCATGGGTGATGCGCTTGATTAAGCTTCACTCCACTATTGACTATCAGCCTTCAGCGTGCAACCACATTGTTTTTCTGCCTGAAGTTGATATGTCTTTTGAAGCCATCTATCCTGAGCCTGCAAAGAAGCCACTCCACCTTCAGAATGTTGAGTTTCAAAGCTTCACGCAGCCAATTGAAGGAATTCTTGTCCGCAATGCTGCAACACCTGCTTATCCTCTGGCTGGAAACATGAGAGTGCCACACTGTGCTAACACTGAAGCCACTGCCAGTACAATTGCCCAAAGGCCTCAGAAGCGTCCTCGTGTACTCAATGACCGAAAGCTACTGGTGGCATTGCATCAAAAGCAGGATAAGCATCATGACTGGCTGAAGAGTCAGATGTAGAGTCTCTGGTGGATGTCAATCGCATCTGTAACCTGGCCACCAAGAACACATTTGTTGCCCATGAAGCCTGTCGACGGTCCTGTAAGAGCCTTACACTACTATGTTCTGAAGATGATCTGCGTGCAGATGGCTTCACAGAGCACTTCAAGTTTGACTCCAGGCCTCCTCAGAATGCAAGCTAGCATCGCACTCCCTCCATTAAAGATTCTGAGCATTCATCTTCGGCTGCAACTGTTGTTGTGAGAGTCGTCGATGAAGAAGACGATGCCACTTCACCAACCCTGGCTGCACTGCATCAAGATACTGCGTCAGGCCCGTCTGCACCACCAAACTCCAATGACGACCCTGCTCCATCTTCTACTCCAGCTGGGAATGAGTAGATCCTCTATGTCTTCAAACCTTTTGGTCCTTACTGACAAAAGGGGGAGAAGCATATGAGGTTTATAGTCTTCAAGTGGGTCCATATGGGTGGTTGCATTATTTTGCTAAGTTCTTACAACTCTCGTTTTGAAATAATTTGGCTCTTTGAGTTGTAACACTTAAACTTGATGGTCGTCTGCTACGTTTTTGCTGCCACCTTGTGATGCAATGATAAATTCCGCATGAAGTCATTCTGCAGACACCCATTTTTCATTGTGCATGTCATTTATCTTCATTATACTTATATGCATGATGAATTGTCTTCGTAAGTTGAAGAGGTTCTCCACAAAGTAAAACCTACCATATGCATTTGCATTCAAAGGCAAACTTCTTATATGCACATCTTCAGGGGGAGCCTTTTGAAACTTATGAAGACAATGCTTTTATCCTTAACTCTCACATATTTTTATCCCCGTTGAAAACTTCAACCGGTTTGTCATCTGAAAGTGCAACTATCCCTGGGTTGTTTAGGTAATTCCTAACAACATATAGCTCATTGAACTAATGCTATTCCAAGATAAATATTTCAGGAAAGCTCAATGATTGGCATGGCATGGATTAGAAAGTGGACCCTTCAAAATGCTAAGGACAAAAGATTGGCTCAAGCTCAAAGCACAAGACTCTACATTTTCTATTTTAGTGATCCAAGATCACATTGAGTCTATAGGAAAAGCCAATACTATTAATAAGGGATGAGGTGTTGCTTAATGAGGTTCTTGCTCAAAATGCTTAGTGATATGCTCCAAAACCCTCCACTACTTTCTCACATCCACATATGTCCCAAACCAAAAAGTCCAACTCGGCCCCACCGATTCTTTCTATCAGGAGCCACCGAGTTCAGTTGACATAGCCACTGCCAGAAACCCTAGTCTTTTCGGTCTCACCGATAGGGATCTCGGTCTCACCGAGATGGGATTGTAATCTCTCTGTTTCCCTTCGTAACGTTTCGGTCAAACCGAGATGAGCAGTCGGTCCCACCGAGATTGCAATGCAAACACTCTGTTTCCTTTTCGTAATGTTTCGGTCCAACCGAGATGAGCGAATCGGTCCCACCGAGTTTGCCTGACCAACTCTCTGTTAGTCTATTACCAAAATCGGTCCCACTGAGTTTGTGTAATCGGTCTCACCGAGATTACGTTATGCCCTAACCCTAACGAAATCGGTTCCACCGAGTTGACGTGTCGGTCCCACCGAAATGCCTAACGGTCACATTATGAACCAAATCGGTCTGACCGAGTTCTTTGAATCGGTCCCACCGAGTTTGGTGATTTGTGTGTAACGGTTAGATTTTGTGTGGAGGCTATATATACCCCTCCACCCACTCTTCATTCGTGGAGAGAGCCATCAGAAGATGCCTACACTTCCAACACAAATTTTCTGAGAGAGAACCACCTACACTTGTGTTGAGGTCAAGATATTCCATTCCAACCACATAAACCTTGATCTCTAGCCTTCCCCAAGTTGCTTTCCACTCAAATCTTCTTTCCACCAAATCCAAATCCTGTGAGAGAGAGTTGAGTGTTGGGTAGACTATCATTTGAAGCACAAGAGCAAGGAGTTCATCATCAACACACCATTTGTTATTTCTTGGAGAGTGGTGTCTCCTAGATTGGCTAGGTGTCACTTGGGAGCCTCCGTCAAGATTGTGGAGTTGAACCAAGGAGTTTGTAAGGGCAAGGAGATCGCCTACTTCGTGAAGATCTACCCTAGTGAGGCAAGTCCTTCGTGGGCGACGGCCATGGTGGGATAGACAAGGTTGCTTCTTCGTGGGTGGAGCCCTCCATGGACTCGCGCAACCGTTACCCTTCGTGGGTTGAAGTCTCCATCAATGTGGATGTACGATAGCACCACCTATGAGAACCACGGATAAAAAATCTCTGTGTCAACATTGCGTTTGCTCCCTCAAACTCCCCCCTTTACCTTCATATGCAATTGTTTTACATTCCGCTGCTATACTCTTAGAATTGCATGTGTAGGTTGATTGCTTGACTTGTGCTAAGTTGCTAAAATCTGCCAAGAACTGAAATTGGGAAAAGGCTAGATTTTTATTTGGTCAAGTAGTCTAATCACCCCCCTCTAGACATACTATCGATCCTACAAGTGGTATCAGAGCTTTGGTCTCCATTTGCTTTGATTTCCATAGCTTTTGGTGGTCATAGCCTTGGTTTCACAACCTAGGAGAGTATGACGTCTAGCGAGGGAAATTACCACCGTAGAGGTCCTTACTTTGATGGTACAAATTTTGCTAGTTGGAAGCATAAGATGAAAATGCATATTCTTGGACATAACCCCGCTGTTTGGGCTATTGTGTGTATTGGCTTGCAAGGTGAATTCTTTGACGGGAGAGAACCAAACCGTGAAGCTACCGCGGAAGAGTTGAAGATGCTACAATACAATGCTCAAGCTTGTGATATTCTCTTCAATGGATTGTGCCCCGAAGAATTCAACAAAATCAGCCGTCTTGAGAATGCAAAGGAAATTTGGGATACTTTGATTGATATGCACGAAGGTACCGACTCCGTCAAGGAATCCAAATTGGATGTGCTTCAAAGTCAACTTGACAAGTTCAAAATGAAGGATGGTGAAGGTGTCGCTGAAATGTACTCTAGGCTTGCTCTCATCACAAATGAGATTGCCGGCTTAGGAAGTGAAGAGATGACCGACAAATTCATCATCAAGAAGATCCTAAGAGCCTTGGATGGAAAATATGATACCGTGTGCACATTGATCCAAATGATGCCCAATTACAAAGATCTCAAGCCAACGGAAGTCATTGGAAGAATTGTTGCTCATGAGATGTCACTCAAGGATAAGGAAGAGCTTCACAACAAGTCAAGTGGTGCTTACAAAGCCTCGTGTGATGCTCCCACATCATCAAGTGAGAAACAAACCTTCAATGAAGAATTGAGCCTAATGGTGAAGAACTTCAACAAGTTCTACAAGAGTAGAAGCAAGGAAAGAAGTTCCAAGTCAAGGTCCTACAATGACAAAAGATCTTCTAGTCGTGAGCGAAATTGCTACAATTGTGGAAGACCCGGACACTGCTCTAATGAGTGTACGCCCTCCTACAAAAGAAGAGAAGATTCTCCCAAAAGAAGAAGTAGAAGAGAAGAATCACCACCAAGAGAAAGGAGGAGTAGAGATGATCGTTATGAACGAAAACCCTCTCGGAGAAGCAAGGACTCGGAAAGGAAGGAAAAGTCATCAAGGAGCTACACAAAAAGAAGACATCAAGCTCATGTTGGTGAATGGGTATCCGGCTCCGACGCCGACAATCACTCCGAAAGAAGTTATCACTCCGACTCCGAATATACTCAAGATGAAGGTGTTGCCGGTCTAGCACTTGTGTCAACCAACTCCTACGACATATTTGACTCATCAAATGAAGGAATTGGAAGATGCTTCATGGCCAAGGGTCCAAAGGTAACACATCCCGAGTATGTTGATTTCAATAGTGATGAAGATGATTTGCTAGGTGATGATGATTTACTTGTTGACAACTCTAGTGATGAAAACTATGATGAAACGTCAATTATGTTGGGAATCGTAGCATAATTTTAAATTTTTCCTACGCTCACCAAGATGCATCTATGGAGTCTACTAGCAACGAGGGGAAAGGAGTGCATCTACATACCCTTGTAGATCGCGAGCGGAAGCGTTCCAATGAACGTGGATGACGGAGTCGTACTCGCCGTGATCCAAATCACCGATGACCGAGTGCCGAACGGACGGCACCTCCGCGTTCAACACACGTACGGTGCAGCGACGTCTCCTCCTTCTTGATCCAGCAAGGGGGGAGGAGAGGTTGATGGAGATCCAGCAGCACGACGGCGTGGTGGTGGATGTAGCGGGTCTCCGGCAGGGCTTCGCCGAGCTTCTGCGACAGAGAGAGAGGGGTGTTGCAGGGGAGGAGGGAGGCGCCCAAGGCTGTAGGTTGCTGCCCTCCCTCCCCCCTTTATATAGGCCCCCTTGGGAGGGGGGGGGGCGGCCAAAACCCATCTAGGGTTGGGGGGCGGCGGCCAAGGGGTGGAAAGGGGTGCCTTGCCCCCCAAGGCAAGGGGGAAGCTCCCCCCCCTAGGGTTCCCAACCCTAGGCGCATGGGGGGAGGCCCAAGGGGGGCGCCCCAGCCCACTAAGGGCTGGTTCCCTTCCACTTTCAGCCCACGGGGCCCTCCGGGACAGGTGGCCCCACCCGGTGGACCCCCGGGACCCTTCCGGTGGTCCCGGTACAATACCGGTAACCCCCGAAACTTTCCCGGTGGCCGAAACTTGACTTCCTATATATAATTCTTCACCTTCGGACCATTCCGGAACCTCTCGTGACGTCCGGGATCTCATCCGGGACTCCGAACAACTTTCGGGTCTCCGCATACATATATCTCTACAACCCTAGCGTCACCGGACCTTAAGTGTGTAGACCCTACGGGTTCGGGAGACATGCAGACATGACCGAGACGCCTCTCCGGTCAATAACCAACAGCGGGATCTGGATACCCATGTTGGCTCCCACATGTTCCACGATGATCTCATCGGATGAACCACGGTGTCGAGGATTCAATCAATCCGTATGCAATTCCCTTTGTCAATCGGTATGTTACTTGCCCGAGATTCGATCGTCGGTATCCCAATACCTTGTTCAATCTCGTTACCGGCAAGTCTCTTTACTCGTACCGCAATGCATGATCCCGTGACTAACGCCTTAGTCACATTGAGCTCATTATGATGATGCATTACCGAGTGGGCCCAGAGATACCTCTCCGTCACACGGAGTGACAAATCCCAGTCTCGATCCGTGCCAACCCAACAGACACTTTCGGAGATACTCGTAATGCACCTTTATAGTCACCCAGTTACATTGTGACGTTTGGCACACCCAAAGCACTCCTACGGTATCGGGGAGTTGCATGATCTCATGGTCTAAGGAAAAGATACTTGACATTGGAAAAGCTCTAGCAAACGAAACTACACGATCTTTTATGCTATGCTTAGGATTGGGTCTTATCCATCACATCATTCTCCTAATGATGTGATCCCGTTATCAACGACATCCAATGTCCATAGTCAGGAAACCATGACTATCTGTTGATCAACGAGCTAGTCAACTAGAGGCTTACTAGGGACACGTTGTGGTCTATGTATTCACACATGTATTACGATTTCCGGACAATACAATTATAGCATGAATAATAGACAATTACCATGAACAAAGAAATATAATAATAACCATTTATTATTGCCTCTAGGGCATATTTCCAACTGTCTCCCACTTGCACTAGAGTCAATAATCTAGTTACACTGTGATGAATCGAACACCCATTGCGTCCTGGTGTTGATCATGTTTTGCCCTAGGGAGAGGTTTAGTCAACGGATCTGCTACATTCAGGTCCGTATGTACTTTACAAATATCTATGTCTCCATTTTGAACACTTTCACGAATGGAGTTGAAGCGACGCTTGATATGCCTGGTCTTCCTGTGAAACCTGGGCTCCTTCGCAAGGGCAATAGCTCCAGTGTTGTCACAGAAGAGAGTCATCGGGCCCGACGCATTGGGAATCACCCCTAGGTCGGTAATGAACTCCTTCATCCAGACTGCTTCCTGTGCTGCCTCCAAGGCTGCCATGTACTCCGCTTCACATGTAGATCCCGCCACGACGCTTTGCTTGCAACTGCACCAGCTTACTGCTCCTCCATTCAAAATATACACGTATCCGGTTTGTGACTTCGAGTCATCCAGATCTGTGTCGAAGCTAGCGTCGACGTAACCCTTTACGACGAGCTCTTCGTCACCTCCATAAACGAGAAACATATCCTTAGTCCTCTTCAGGTACTTCAGGATATTCTTGACCGCTGTCCAGTGTTCCTTGCCGGGATTACTTTGGTACCTTCCTACCAAACTTACGGCAAGGTTTACATCAGGTTTGGTACACAGCATGGCATACATAATAGACCCTATGGCCGAGGCATAGGGGATGACACTCATCTCTTCTATATCTTCTGCCGTGGTCGGGCATTGAGCCGTGCTCAATTGCACACCTTGCAATACAGGCAAGAACCCCTTCTTGGACTGATCCATACTGAACTTCTTCAATATCTTGTCAAGGTATGTACTCTGTGAAAGACCAATGAGGCGTCTTGATCTATCTCTATAGATCTTGATGCCTAATATATAAGCAGCTAGGTCCTTCATTGAAAAACACTTATTCAAATAGGCCTTTATACTTTCCAAGAATTCTATATCATTTCCCATCAATAGTATGTCATCCACATATAATATGAGAAATGCTACAGAGCTCCCACTCACTTTCTTGTAAACACAGGCTTCTCCATAAGTCTGTGTAAACCCAAACGCTTTGATCATCTCATCAAAGCGAATGTTCCAACTCCGAGATGCTTGCACCAGCCCATAGATTGAGCGCTGGAGCTTGCACACTTTGTTAGCATTCTTAGGATCGACAAAACCTTCCGGCTGCATCATATACAACTCTTCCTTAAGGAAGCCGTTAAGGAATGCTGTTTTGACGTCCAGCTGCCATATCTCATAATCATAGTATGCGGCAATTGCTAACATGATTCGGACGGACTTCAGCTTCGCTACGGGTGAGAAAGTCTCATCATAGTCAACCCCTTGAACTTGTCGATAACCCTTAGCGACAAGTCGAGCTTTGTAGATGGTCACATTACCATCCGCGTCCGTCTTCTTCTTAAAGATCCACTTGTTTTCTATGGCTCGCCGATCATCGGGCAAGTCAGTCAAAGTCCATACTTTGTTTTCATACATGGATTCTATCTCGGATTTCATGGCTTCTAGCCATTTGTCGGAATCCGGGCCCGCCATCGCTTCTTCATAGTTCGAAGGTTCACCGTTGTCTAACAACATGATTTCCAGGACAGGGTTGCCGAACCACTCTGGTGCGGAACGTGTCCTTGTGGACCTACGAAGTTCAGTAACTTGATCCGAAGCTTCATGATCATCATCATTAACTTCCTCCCCAGTCGGTGTAGGCACCACATGAACATTCTCCCGCGCTGCGCTACTTTCCGGTTCGGAAGGGGTGACTATCACCTCATCAAGTTCCACTTTCCTCCCACTCAATTCTTTCGAGAGAAACTCCTTCTCCAGAAAGGACCCGTTCTTAGCAACGAAGATCTTGCCTTCGGATCTGAGGTAGAAGGTATACCCAATAGTTTCCTTAGGGTATCCTATGAAGACGCATTTTTCTGATTTGGGTTCGAGCTTTTCAGGTTGAAGTTTCTTGACATAAGCATCGCATCCCCAAACTTTTAGAAATGACAGCTTAGGTTTCTTCCCAAACCATAATTCATACGGTGTCGTCTCAACGGATTTCGACGGAGCCCTATTTAAAGTGAATGCGGCAGTCTCTAAAGCATAACCCCAAAATGAGAGCAGTAAATCGGTAAGAGACATCATAGATCGCACCATATCCAATAGAGTGCGATTACGACGTTCGGACACACCATTTCTCTGAGGTGTTCCAGGCGGCGTTAGTTGTGAAACTATTCCACATTTCCTTAAGTGTGCACCAAACTCGTGACTTAAATATTCTCCACCACGATCTGATCGTAGGAATTTTATTCTCCTGTCACGTTGATTCTCAACCTCACTCTGAAATTCTTTGAACTTTTCAAAGGTTTCAGACTTGTGTTTCATCAGGTAGACATATCCATATCTACTTAAATCATCAGTGAGAGTGAGAACATAACGATATCCTCCGCGAGCCTCAACACTCATTGGACCACACACATCGGTATGTATGATTTCCAATAAGTTGGTTGCTCGCTCCATTGTTCCGGAGAACGGAGTCTTGGTCATCTTACCCATGAGGCATGGTTCGCACGTGTCAAATGATTCGTAATCAAGAGACTCCAAAAGTCCATCTGCATGGAGCTTCTTCATGCGCTTGACACCAATGTGACCAAGGCGGCAGTGCCACAAGTATGTGGGACTATCGTTATCAACTTTACATCTTTTGGTATTCACACTATGAACATGTGTAACATCACGTTCGAGATTCATCAAAAATAAACCATTGACCAGCGGGGCATGACCATAAAACATATCTCTCAAATAAATAGAACAACCATTATTCTCGGATTTAATTGAGTAGCCATCTCGAATTAAACGAGATCCAGACACAATGTTCATGCTCAAAGCTGGCACTAAATAACAATTATTGAGGTTTAAAACTAATCCCGTGGGTAGATGCAGAGGTAGCGTGCCGACGGCGATCACATCGACCTTGGAACCATTCCCGACGCGCATCGTCACCTCGTCCTTTGCCAGTCTCCGTTTATTCCGTAGTTCCTGCTTTGAGTTACAAATATGAGCAACCGCACCGGTATCAAATACCCATGAGCTACTACGAGTACTGGTAAGGTACACATCAATTACTTGTATATCACATATACCTTGGGTGTTGCCGGCCTTCTTCTTGTCCGCTAAATATTTGGGGCAGTTCCGCTTCCAGTGACCACTTCCCTTGCAATAAAAGCACTCAGTCCCGGGCTTGGGTCCATTCTTTGACTTCTTCCCAGTAACTGGTTTACCGGGCGCGGCAACTCCCTTGCCGTCCTTCTTGAAGTTCTTCTTACCCTTGCCCTTCTTGAACTTGGTGGTTTTATTCACCATCAACACTTGATGTTCTTTTCTGATCTCCCCTTCCGCTGATTTCAGCATTGAATATACCTCGGGAATGGTCTTTTCCATCCCCTGCATATTGTAGTTCATCACAAAGCTCTTGTAGCTTGGTGGAAGCGACTGGAGGATTCTGTCAATGACCGCGTCATCCGGGAGATTAACTCCCAGCTGAGACAAGCGGTTGTGCAACCCAGACATTCTGAGTATGTGCTCACTAACAGAACTGTTCTCCTCCATTTTACAGCTGAAGAACTTGTCGGAGACATCATATCTCTCGACCCGGGCATGAGCTTGGAAAACCAGTTTCAGCTCCTCGAACATCTCATATGCTCCATGTTTCTCAAAACGCTTTTGGAGACCCGGCTCTAAGCTGTAAAGCATGCCGCACTGAACAAGGGAGTAATCATCAGCACGTGATTGCCAAGTGTTCATAACGTCTTGGTTCTGTGGGATTGGTGCATCACCTAGCGGTGCTTCTAAGACATAATCTTTCTTGGCTACTATGAGGATGAGCCTCAGGTTCCGGACCCAGTCCGTATAGTTGCTGCCATCATCTTTCAGCTTGGTTTTCTCTAGGAACGTGTTGAAATTGAGGACAACGTTGGCCATTTGATCTACAAGACATAGTGTAAAGATTTTAGACTAAGTTCATGATAATTGAGTTCATCTAATCAAATTATTTAATGAACTCCCACTCAGATAGACATCCCTCTCGTCATCTAAGTGAAACATGATCCGAGTTTAACTAGGCCGTGTCCGATCATCACGTGAGATGGACTAGTCAAGATCGGTGAACATCTCCATGTTGATCGTATCTTCTATACGACTCATGCTCGACCTTTCGGTCCTCCGTGTTCCGAGGCCATGTCTGTACATGCTAGGCTCGTCAAGTCAACCTAAGTGTATTGCGTGTGTTCCGAGGCCATGTCTGTACATGCTAGGCTCGTCAACACCCGTTGTATTCGAACGTTAGAATCTATCACACCCGATCATCATGTGGTGCTTCGAAACAACGAACCTTCGCAACGGTGCACAGTTAGGGTGAACACTTTCTTGAAATTATTATAAGGGATCATCCTACTTGCTACCGTCGTTCTAAGCAAATAAGATGCAAAAACATGATAAACATCACATGCAATCAAATAGTGACATGATATGGCCAATATCATTATGCTCCTTTGATCTCCATCTTCGGGGCACCATGATCATCTTTGTCACCGGCATGACACCATGATCTCCATCATCATGATCTCCATCATTGTGTCTTCATGAAGTCGTCACGCCAACGATTACTTCTACTTCTATGGCTAACGCGTTTAGCAATAAAGTAAAGTAATTTACATGGCGTTATTCAATGACACGCAGGTCATACAAAATAATAAAGACAACTCCTATGGCTCCTGCCGGTTGTCATACTCATTGACATGCAAGTCGTGATTCCTATTACAAGAATATGATCAATCTCATACATCACATATATCATTCATCACATCTTCTGGCCATATCACATCACATGGCACTTGCTGCAAAAACAAGTTAGACGTCCTCTAATTGTTGTTGCAAGTTTTCACGTGGTTTGTACGTTTCTAGCAAGAACGTTTCTTACCTACGGAAGACCACAACGTGATTTGCCAATTTCTATTTACCCTTCATAAGGACACTTTTCATCGAATCCGTTCCGGCTAAAGTAGGAGAGACAGACACCCGCTAGCCACCTTATGCAACTAGTGCATGTCAGTCGGTGGAACCTGTCTCACATAAGTGTACGTGTAAGGTCGGTCCGGGCCGCTTCATCCTACAATGCCGCTGAAACAAGAAAAGACTAGTAGCGGCAAGAAGAATTGGCAAACTCAACGCCCACAACTGCTTTGTGTTCTACTCATGCATAGTAACTACGCATAGGCCTGGCTCATGATGCCACTGTTGGGAATCGTAGCATAATTTTAAAATTTTCCTACGCTCACCAAGATGCATCTATGGAGTCTACTAGCAACGAGGGGAAAGGAGTGCATCTACATACCCTTGTAGATCGCGAGCGGAAGCGTTCCAATGAACATGGATGACGGAGTCGTACTCGCCGTGATCCAAATCACCGATGACCGAGTGCCGAACGGACGGCACCTCCGCGTTCAACACACGTACGGTGCAGCGACGTCTCCTCCTTCTTGATCCAGCAAGGGGGGAGGAGAGGTTGATGGAGATCCAGCAGCACGACGGCGTGGTGGTGGATGTAGCGGGTCTCCGGCAGGGCTTTGCCGAGCTTCTACGAGAGAGAGAGAGGGGTGTTGCAGGGGAGGAGGGAGGCGCCCAAGGCTGTAGGTTGCTGCTCTCCCTCCCCCCCTTTATATAGGCCCCCTTGGGAGGGGGGGCCGGCCAAAACCCATCTAGGGTTGGGGGGCGGCGGCCAAGGGGTGGAAAGGGGTGCCTTGCCCCCCAAGGCAAGGGGGAAGCTCCCCCCTAGGGTTCCCAACCCTAGGCGCATGGGGGGAGGCCCAAGGGGGGCGCCCCAGCCCACTAAGGGCTGGTTCCCTTCCACTTTCAGCCCACGGGGCCCTCCGGGACAGGTGGCCCCACCCGGTGGACCCCCGGGACCCTTCCGGTGGTCCCGGTACAATACCGGTAACCCCCGAAACTTTCCCGGTGGCCGAAACTTGACTTCCTATATATAATTCTTCACCTCCGGACCATTCCGGAACCTCTCGTGACGTCCGGGATCTCATCCGGGACTCCGAACAACTTTCGGGTTTCCGCATACATATATCTCTACAACCCTAGCGTCACCGGACCTTAAGTGTGTAGACCCTACGGGTTCGGGAGACATGCAGACATGACCGAGACGCCTCTCCGGTCAATAACCAACAGCGGGATCTGGATACCCATGTTGGCTCCCACATGTTCTACGATGATCTCATCGGATGAACCACGGTGTCGAGGATTCAATCAATCCGTATGCAATTCCCTTTGTCAATCGGTATGTTACTTGCCCGAGATTCGATCGTCGGTATCCCAATACCTTGTTCAATCTCGTTACCGGCAAGTCTCTTTACTCGTACCGCAATGCATGATCCCGTGACTAACGCCTTAGTCACATTGAGCTCATTATGATGATGCATTACCGAGTGGGCCCAGAGATACCTCTCCGTCACACGGAGTGACAAATCCCAGTCTCGATCCGTGCCAACCCAACAGACACTTTCGGAGATACCCGTAATGCACCTTTATAGTCACCCAGTTACGTTGTGACGTTTGGCACACCCAAAGCACTCCTACGGTATCCGGGAGTTGCACGATCTCATGGTCTAAGGAAAAGATACTTGACATTGGAAAAGCTCTAGCAAACGAAACTACACGATCTTTTATGCTATGCTTAGGATTGGGTCTTGTCCATCACATCATTCTCCTAATGATGTGATCCCGTTATCAACGACATCCAATGTCCATAGTCAGGAAACCATGACTATCTGTTGATCAACGAGCTAGTCAACTAGAGGCTTACTAGGGACACGTTGTGGTCTATGTATTCACACATGTATTACGATTTCCGGACAATACAATTATAGCATGAATAATAGACAATTACCATGAACAAAGAAATATAATAATAACCATTTATTATTGCCTCTAGGGCATATTTCCAACAAATTAATCATGCTAATCAAGATAAAACGAATGACGATGATAAGAAGGAGATTGAGTGTCTAACTAAAGAACTAAACACTCTTAAGTTAGTTCATGAAACTACCTTGGAAGATCATCGATAACTTTTAAAGACTCATGATAAGCTACGCTTTGAAAAGCTCGACCTTGAGCAAGAGCATGAGTTTTTAAAGGCAATCAATGATGATCTTCGCAAGAAAAGTTCTTCTTACATTGCCAAGCGTTTACTCTTGTCTACTTACATGCCACAAGTTAAATCTAGCAACAACAGCAAGAAAGATTCTTCATCTATTAGTAACAACAATCATGCTAAATCCAATGTTGTTGCATCTAGTAGTTCTCTTGATTCCACTAATGATTCTCTTAGCCAAGTTACACTTGAGCAAGAAAATAGCTTATTGGAGGGAATTATAGAGAAAGGTGTTTACAAGAGCCTTGCCGGAAGTAAGCAATTTGAGGAGATTGGACGCAAGCAAGGAAGACACCGGAAGAATCAAGGTATTGGTTTTGAACGAAAGTTCAATGCCAATGGAGTTGAGTGGGAAGAAGATCAATACCCCAAGACGAAGTTTGTTCCTCAGCAAGAGAAGTATGATCCTACTTCTTTCAAAGGGACACAAGCTCAAGATGATCTTCCACCACAAGACCACAAGCAAAAAGGCAAGGACAAGCTTCAAGAGGAAATTGATGCATTTGAAGAAGCACCTAAGGCCTTGGTCAAGTGGGTTCTCAAGACTACATCAAGTTCTACCTCATCAAGTACGACTACGACTCCAAGGATTCCCATCAAGATGGTGTGGATCCCAAAGAAGAAGAACTAGAGAGTTCTTGAGGGTGACTCCGCCAACATACTTCACTCTTATCATTTTGGCAAGGACAAGTGCAAACAACTTCCATATCTTGCACTAGTTCAAGGAGTCACAAACCCTCTTGTTGGTAAGACAAGGGACAAGGTAACCTAATGCTTCATGGACATCATATTGTGTATGCATCACTCTATGTCTATGGATATCCTTGCTTGTTCCTTGTGGGACTAACCCGTGTAGGTATTGAAAGTGCAACTCACTCCAAAAGATTGCTCCGAATGATCTACATTAACATCGAGCATCTACATCTTCAACACCTACATGAAGTCACCATCGACAAAACCCAAGGTTAGTTCATCCCTCTTAGGGGGATATCACATCTAGGGGGAGCTTTACTCTAATCAATTGAGCTAAAGCAACTCTAATGGTGTGAACACAACAATGCTTTATGTAAAAGTGGTAACCCTACTTATGCTTAAACGATGAGTATGACCTATGATCAAATGTTCTCATTTGACTCCTAAGTCAATATACTCATATATAGATGACCTAGTCATCGCCAAATTGCTTGATAAATGCTAGAGTGTTTGTGCATGCTTTGTCACATATTCATTTGCCATTTTATTGTGTGAGCATGTGGTTGCATATTTTACTCATTCGAGGACATCCATTTGTTGCTTTGATTGTTTGGCTTTTTTTCTCTTTTGCCAAATGGATGGACAAGAATGCCTAAGAACTCCCTCTAGCTATCTATGCTTTTCTCATCTCAAACTCTATTCATGCTACATCACAAAGTTTGACCAAGTCAGATTCGAACCACTCTGTGTGAGGAGCACTCGGAGTTCCCGATTCGTCATAGACTTAAACCTCCAAAACCTCTTTGTGCATCTCGGTCTGACCGATTCATCCCTTTCGGTCCTACCGAGATCACTAAGTTGATCTAGGGTTTTCAATCTCGGTGCAACCGATTAGAACCTTTCGGTCACACCAAGTTGCAGTAACTGCTTGCAGTTTTGCATCTCGGTGCCACCGAGTTGTTACACTCGGTCACACTGACAGTGTCAGGTTATATATACAGACGGGCCAAATTTTGGCAATTTTTCCGAACCTCCTCGCCCGCGCATAACCTGCTCTGCCTCTTCGGGTCTCTGGATCGTCCTCTCGTCTCCAGCGACCTCCCGCCGCTGGTCTCCGCTGCCGTCAATGGCAATCTGCCCCGCCGTTGCCGCCGTAGCAAGTTCGCTGCCGAACTAGGGTAGGAACTTGAAGTTTGTGCTAATCCATAACTCTGATTCTTAGCACATTGCTTTGCCATGATTCTTGCCACGATTGAAATCATCCTGTCCAGCGAAAACATCCCGTAGATTAGTTTTGATTTGAAAATTTAGGGTTAGGTCACCGCCGAATTCATCTCGGGCCGACCGAGCTGTAGAAATCGGTCTCACCGATTTGGCTTAGGCCAGAGCACATGCATTTTCGGTCTGACCAAAAATTTCCAATCGGTGTGACTGAGTTCGATTCTTTGTGAAACCCTAGCAGTCTCGGTACCACCAAACTATGACTCGGTCTGACCGAGTTCACTAGTTTAGGTTCCAAAAGCTGCTTCGGTATCACCGAGTTTACAAATTGGTAGATCCGAAATGCTTTCTATGAAGAACTAAAACTAAGTTTTTAAGTCATCTATTTTGCAAAACTCCTATACTTTGTGATGCTCATCTACTCTACCTCATCTATAACCTATTCACAGGGTCTACTGTCAGAGAGTTTGCAGAGATGTCTGATCAAAGTGACAACCAGAACAAGTCTGAACAGCATGTGCAGATGAGTGAGGGTTCTGATCCCTCTAGCAGTTATGATGAAGGCAGCAGGAGCACACCAAGCAATTTGCCAAAGGCTGCTACCAGGACAAGGAAGAAGAGGAATTCTGACTCAGAAGATGAGGACTATGTGGCAGTTGAAGATGAAGCCACATCAAAGAAAAAGGTGCTGAAGAAAGAGTATGGCACAGCTGCTGCAACAAAGCCTGGTCTGAAAACAAAGATGCCAGCAAGAAGACAACCCATGTCTAAGCCAAGAAAAGTTGCCATAGGTGAAACTATGAAGTTCACCATTGAATCTGAAGAAGAAGCAGCTGGTGAGGATAAGAAGAAGAAGAGGGCCAGAACCACTACTGCCAGAGTTCTTGGCAAGCCCTCAATGAGGAAAGACTCTGAAGAAGAAGAGGAAGAGGATGCTGCACCAGCACCAAAGCTCAAAAGCTTATGGGGGATGCAATCAGATCAGGGGCTGCTCCAACTAAGCCCAAATCTGCTCCCAAGGATTCTGCTCCAGCTCCAAAGCCTAAACCCAAGAGAAGCACTAGGAATATCCCTGCTGAAGAGAAGAACAAGGCCCCAGTGCCTGAAGCTGCTGAAGAAGAAGAAGATGACTCTGCTGTATAGAGGAAACTGAAACCCAAGATCCCTGACCACACTGATGCACACCCAGTTGCAGAGAACATGAAAATCAGGAAGGATGCATGATTGAGACTATGGAGACAGTCTGATCCATATGCTATCAGGAGAAGGACTGTTGTGGACTATAGGTTTCACACTAAGGAACAGCAGGACTTCTATGAGACAGTTCTGCTTGATAAGAAGCCCATTGTGTGTGACATGAGATGGGTTGACTGGGAGTTTATCAAGGAAAATGAGGATCACTTCCCTGGTGTGCTTGATAGCTTCAAGGCATGTGGAGTTGACACTTTTGTTGCCCAGAAGCTCACAAAGTGGAATGATGAGCTCATCATGCAGTTTTACTCCACTGCCCACTTCTACCCAGATGGAAGGATAGTATGGATGTCTGAAGGTACTAGGTACCAGTCTACAGTTGAGGAATGGGCCAAGCTTATCAATGCTCCTGAGGAACATGAGGATGACTTGGATATTTATGCAGAGAAGAGGAAAGACCACAACTCAATGGCCAACATGTACAAAGAGATCCCAGATGCTGCTTTGGATACACATAAGTTTGGATCTGTTCACTACTTGTTGTCTGGTCTGCCAACTATCAACTGGATCTTAAGGCACACACTGCTACCCAAGTCAGGTGATCACAAGATGATCAGAGGGCATGCAATAAACTTGCTGCATATATTTGATGTCCCACATAAGTTGAAGCTCATGAGTTTGATTGTTGAGACAATCAAGAGAACTGCTGCTGACCAGAAGAGAAGCTGTGGGTATGCCCCACAAATTCAGGAGCTCATCAACTCAAAGATGGGCAAAGGCAAATACATTTTGGATAAGGAGCACCTGCCCATCTACCCGGAATTTGAAGATAACACAGTGGTGATGAATGAGAATGAACCATCTTCAGCTCAAGCACATGAAAAGAGAGAGAAGGCTAAGGCAGAGAAGGCTGCAAAGATGCCAACAGCAAAGGAGGCATCTTAGGTATTCTTGAAGAGCAAGCAAGACCAGCTTGGATATCTGATCCAATCCACCCTGAGGATTGGGAAGGGCTTGGCCACCCTGACCAAGAACCAGGAGAGCTTGGAAATGATTATTGAGACAAAATTCTATGACCTTGATGTCAAGGTGACAGAGATCCAAACTGCAGTTGAGCAACTCCAGGAGGAAGCTGAGGAGAAGAAGGGCAAGTCTACCACAGATGCTTTTGCCAGAGTGCCCAGAGGACAGAGATCTGCTGCAGTGCCAGTGACAGACACTAGAGCTACAGCATCAGCACCAGCAGCAACAGCTCCAGTTCCACCTCCAGCAGCTACTCCACCAGCTCCAGCTACTTCATCTGAAGCCTTCGTCCTTGGAGTTCTCTCAACACCTCCTCCCGAAGATCAAGCCTGAGAGTCGTTAGCACTATGCATTTTTTGAACTTTTTGGTAACTTGTTGCCAAAGGGGGAGAAAAAATGTATAGATCATAGGCTTCGAGAGAGAGTGTTGCCTTTTTATCTCTCTTGCTATTTTGGTTGAAACTTTATTGTGTGCTTGTGTGAGATACTACTTTATGTCTTTGTGATATACTTGCTTGATCATGTGTTTGATCATGTGCTATATCTTTCATATCCTCTTATGATCATTCACTTTGCTTGGTGATGAGTGCATGTATTTTAATTTCTATCATTTTGAGCGCTCCACCAAGATGTATGTGACATGGAAGAGTAACCCATGATCCTAATCGATTGTGCATTTGCATTCAAAAGCAAATTTCTAACTAATGCACAAATTTAGGGGGAGCTCTTGCTTATCACATACTTCTCAAAGCGACGATGTATTTCAATCTTATTTATCATTTGTCGAAGCTTTGATCTATATGTTGTCATCAATTACCAAAAAGGGGGAGATTGAAAGTGCAACTATCCCTGGGTGGTTTTGGTAATTCCTAACAACATATAGCTCATTGAGCTAATGCTATTCCAAGATAAATATTTCACGAAACCTCAATGATTGGCATGACATGGATTAAAAAGTGGGCCCTTCAAAATGCTAAGGACAAAAGATTGACTCAAGCTCAAAGCACAAGACTCTATATTTTCTATTTTAGTGATCCAAGATCACATTGAGTCTATAGGAAAAGCCAATATTATTAAGAAGGGATGAGGTGTTGCTTAATGAGGTTCTTGCTCCAAATGCTTAGTGATATGCTCCAAAACCCTCCACTACTTTCTCACATCCACATATGTCCCAAACCAAAAAGTCCAACTCGGCCCCACCGATTCTTTCTATCCGGAGCCGCCGAGTTTAGTTGACATAGCCACTGCCAGAAACCCTAGTCTTTTCGGTCTCACCGATAGGGATCTCGGTCTCACCGAGATGGGATTGTAATCTCTCTGTTTCCCTTCTTAACGTTTCGGTCAAACCGAGATGAGCGGTCGGTCCCACCAAGATTGCAATGCAAACACTCTGTTTCCTTTTCGTAACATTTCGGTCCAACCGAGATGAGGGAATCGGTCCCACCGAGTTTGCCTGACCAACTCTCTGTTATTCTATTACCAAAATCGGTCCCACCGAGTTTGTGTAATCGGTCTCACTGAGATTACGTTATGCCCTAACCCTAACGAAATTGGTCCCACCGAGTTAACATGTTGGTTCCACCGAAATGCCTAACGGTCACATTATGAACCAAATCGGTCTGACCGAGTTCTTTGAATCGGTCCCACCGAGTTTGGTGATTTGTGTGTAACAGTTAGATTTTGTGTGGAGGCTATATATACCCCTCCACCCACTCTTCATTCGTGGAGAGAGCCATCAGAACATGCCTACACTTCGAACACATATTTTCTAAGAGAGAACCACCTACACTTGTGTTGAGGTCAAGATATTCCATTCCAACCACATAAATCTTGATCTCCAGCCTTCCCCAAGTTGCTTTCCACTCAAATCTTCTTTCCATCAAATCCAAATCCTGTGGGAGAGAGTTGAGTGTTGGGGAGACTATCATTTGAAGCACAAGAGTAAGGAGTTCATCATCAACACACCATTTGTAACTTCTTGGAGAGTGGTGTCTCCTAGATTGGCTAGGTGTCACTTGGGAGCCTCCGTCAAGATTGTGGAGTTGAACCAAGGAGTTTGTAAGGGCAAGGAGATCGCCTACTTCGTGAAGATCTACCCTAGTGAGGCAAGTCCTTCGTGGGCAACGGCCATGGTGGGATAGACAAGGTTGCTTCTTCGTGGACCCTTCGTGGGTGGAGCCCTCCGTGGACTCGCGCAACCGTTACCCTTCGTGGGTTGAAGTCTCCATCAACGTGGATGTACGATAGCACCACCTACCGGAACCACGGATAAAAAATCTCCGTGTCAACATTGCGTTTGCTCCCTCAAACTCCCCCCTTTACCTTCATATGCAATTGTTTTACATTCCGCTGCTATACTCTTAGAATTGCATGTGTAGGTTGATTGCTTGACTTGTGCTAAGTTGCTAAAATCTGCCAAGAACTAAAATTGGGAAAAGGCTAGATTTTTATTTGGTCAAGTAGTCTAATAACCCCCCTCTAGACATACTTTCGATCCTACATCATCAATCACCAAAAAGGGGGAGATTCTAAGTGCATCTAGTGCCACCCCTAGTTGGATTTGGAGTATTGATGACCAACTTGGTTGAGGGACTAATGTGTTTGTGAGAATTGCAGGATAACACAGGTTGTAGTCCCTTATTGATTCGGTTTACCTAGCAGAGATGACCCCTAAAAATGTGTGAAGACATTGAAGACAATGGTGGTTCGTGAAGACATTCACGATGAAGATTATGACAAGAGAAGACATTCATGTGAAGACTATGGAGTGCAAAGACATAGTTGTTTCGTAGTTTCCTTTTCTTCTTTGTTGTGTCATAGGAACCACCGTACTGTTAAGTGGGGTCCAAGTGAACAAAGTCAGAGTGACTGAAGTGATGCTCAACCAAATCCTATGTCTTCGAGCGAAGACAATCAGAGCAAATCTTATCCAGAGCTGGATGAGTCAGCTTTACTTGTAGCCCAAGTCAAGTTGCCACGTGTGTTTGAAATCCGATCGTTGGACACGTGTCGGTTCCTTAGTGACCCAGGGTCATTTTGGAAAAATCAGGTCGGGTTGCCTCCTGGCTATAAATAGCCCACCCCCTACACCATAAATTGGTGGCTGCTCAGAGTTAGTGCACGGCTTTTGTCGTTTGAGAGCAACCCACCTCCAAAGCATTTGAGAGAGAGAGAGATCCTTGCGAGGACAAAGCCCAAAACACCCAGAGCCAAAGAGTGTTAGGCATCACTGAAGTCTTTCTGTCCGCGTGACCTGAAGACTTGTTACATTTGAGGACTGTGAACCCTCCAGCGGGTTAGGCGTCGCGTTCTGAGCATCCAAGAGCCATTGTGGATTGCGCGTGAACGAAGTCTGTGAAGGTTTAGAAGTCTACCTTGAAGACTTACCAGAGTGATTGGGCGAGGACTGGGTGTCCTTAGCTCAAGGGGAATAAGGTTAAGATACAATCTTCTGAGTTAAATCTCAGCCTCCCTAACTAGACGTACAGTTGTCACAACAACTGGAACTGGTCTACCAAATCCTTGTCTTCACCAAGCAACTGGTTCTATCCTTCACTTCCCTTTACTTTACAGTTTGTCTTTGTGAAGTCATTGCTTGCCTGTATGATGTGATTGACTTCACTGAGTGAAGACTGCTTACTGTTTGGCTTCATACTGTCTTCCATCCTGATCCATACTACCTAGCTACTGATAGTCTTCGTGCTTTCACTTTGTTGCATACTTGACTGTGGCTTGTCTAGTGTAGTCTACCTTCCGCTGCATATCAATAGGTTCATTTCTATTGTTTGTCTTCAAATACCTCGTGTTTTGAAGACTTTCACAAAAATCGCCTATTCACCCCCCCTCTAGTCGATAACAAGCACTTTCAGTTCCGATAAGGTTCGGGGATTTTTAGGAGTACCAGGAGGCTATCGGAACCCCCCGGGAAAGTTAATGGGCCTAATGGGCCATAGTGGAGGAGAGGAGGCATGCCACGGGAGGGTGGCGCGCGCCCCACCTTGCCCAATCCGAATTGGACAAGGGGAGGGGGCGCGGCCCCCCTCTTTCCTTCTCCTTCTCCCTCCTTTCCCCTTTCCCCCTATCCGTTGGAAGGAAAGGGGGGCGAATCCTACTAGGAACGGAGTCCTAGTAGGACTCCCCCGTCTTGGCGCGCCCCCCTTGGGCCGGCCTCCTCCTCCCCCCTCCTTTACATATGTGGGCAGGGGGCACCCCAAAGGCACAACAGTTGTTTCTTAGCCGTGTGCGGTGCCCCCCTCCACAGTTTACTCCTCCGGTCATAGCGTCATAGTGCTTAGGCAAAGCCCTGCGCGGATCAAATCACCAACACCGTCGCCACGCTATCATGCTGACGGAACTCTCCCTCGACCCTCTACTGGATCAAGAGTTCGAGGGACGTCATCGAGCTGAACTTGTGCTGAACACGGAGGTGTCGTACGTTCGGTACTTGGATCGGTTGGATTGTGAAGACGTTCGACTACATCAACCGCGTTAATCTAACACTTCTGCTTTCGGTCTACGAGGGTACGTGGACACACTCTCCCCGTCTCGTTGCTATGCATCTCCTAGATAGATCTTGCGTGATTGTAGGAATTTTTTTGAAATTGCATGCTACGTTCCCCAACAGTGGCATCCGAGTCAGGTCTATGCGTAGATGATATGCACGAGTAGAACACAAAGAGTTGTGGGCGATAATAGTCATAATGCTTACCACCAACGTCTTACTTTGATTCGGCGGTATTGTTGGATGAAGCGGCCTGGACCGACATTACATGACCGTGTTCATGAGACTGGTTCTACAGACGTGCTTCACACACAGGTGGCTAGCGGGTGTCTGTTTCGCCAACTTTAGTTGAATCGAGTTTTACTACGGCCGGTCCTTGTTGAAGGTTAAAACAGCACACTTGACGAAAAATCATTGTGGTTTTGATGCGTAGGTAAGAACGGTTCTTGCTAGAAGCCCGTAGCAGCCACGTAAAACTTGCAACAACAAAGTAGAGGACGTCTAACTTGTTTTTGCAGGGCATGTTGTGATGTGATATGGTCAAGACGTGATGAGACATAAATTGTTGTATGAGATGATCATGTTTTGTAAAAGTTATCGGCAACTGGCAGGAGCCTTATAGTTGTCGCTTTATTGTATGAAATGCAATCGCCATGTAATTGCTTTTCTTTATCACTTAATGGTAGCGATAGTCGTAGAAGCAATAGTTGGCGAGACGACAATGATGCTACGATGGAGATCAAGGTGTCAAGCCGGTGACGATGGAGATCATGACGCTGCTTTGGAGATGGAGATCAAAGGCAGAAGATGATGATGGCCATATCATGTCACATATTTTGATTGCATGTAATGTTTATCTTTTATGCATCTTATGTTGCTTAGTACGGCGGTAGCATTATAAGATGACCCCTCACTAAATTTCAAGGTATAAGTGTTCTCCCTGAGTATGCACCATTGCTATAGTTCGTCGTGCCGAGACACCACGTATGATCGGGTGTGATAAGCTCTACGTTCACATACAACGGGTGCAAGCCAGTTTTGCACATGCAGAATACTCGGGTTAAACTTGACAAGCCTAGCATATGCAGATATGGCCTCGGAACACTGAGACCGAAAGGTCGAACGTGAATCATATAGTATATATGATCAACATAGTGATGTTCACCATTGAAAACTACTCCATCTCATGTGATGATCGGACATGGTTTAGTTGATACGGATCACGTGATCATTTAGATGACTAGAGGGATGTCTATCTAAGTGGGAGTTCTTTAGTAATATAATTAATTGAACTTTAATTTATCATGAACTTAGTACCTGATAGTTTTTGCATATCTATGTTGTTGTAGATCAATGGCCCGTGCTACCGTTCCTTTGAATTTTAATGCGTTCCTAGAGAAAGCTAAGTTGAAAGATGATGGTAGCAACTACACGGGCTGGGTCCGTAACTTGAGGATTATCCTCATTGCTGCACAGAAGAATTACGTCCTGGAAGCACCGCTAGGTGCAAGACCCGCTGCAGGAGCAACTCTGGACGTTATGAACGTCTGGCAGAGCAAAGATGATGACTACTCAAAAGTTCAGTGTGCCATGCTTTACGACTTAGAATCGGGACTTCAAAGATGTTTTGAATTTCATGGAGCATATGAGATGTTCCAAGAGTTGAAGTTAATATTTGAAGCAAATGCCCGAGTTGAGAGATATGAAGTCTCCAACAAGTTCTATAGCTGCAAGATGGAGGAGAATAGTTCTGTCAGTGAACATATACTCAAAATGTCTGGGTATCATAACCACTTGACTCAGCTGGGAGTTAATCTTCCTGATGATAGTGTCATTGACAGAGTTTTTCAATCACTACCACCAAGCTATAAAGGCTTCGTGATGAACTATAATATGCAAGGGATGGAAAAGACAACTCCCGAGCTCTTCGCGATGCTAAAAGCTGCGGAGGTAGAAATCAAGAAGGAGCATCAAGTGTTGATAGTTAATAAGACCACTAGTTTCAAGAAAAAGGGTAAAGGAAGAAGGGGAACTTCAAGAAGAACGGCAAGCAAGTTGCTGCTCAAGGGAAGAAGCCCAAATCTGGATCTAAGCCTGAGACTGAGTGCTTCTACTGCAAAGGGACTGGTCACTGGAAGCGGAACTGCCCCAAGTATTTGGCGGATAATAAGGATGGCAAAGTGAAAGGTATATTTGATATACATGTTATTGATGTGTACCTTACTAGTGCTCGTAGTAGCGCCTGGGTATTTGATACTGGTTCTTGTAACATCCCAAAATTTTCCAAATTTTGAAATGTTAATAATAAGATATGATTGAGTGAGTTGTTGTGATTGTCAAGTAAAAAAAACATTTGAGACGTGTTAAAAAAATCAAATTGGATTTCTTTGTTTTGGACTCCTATGAAATATTCGGAACCACCTTTAGATTTATGGAGTGAGAATAAAATGACTTTCTCAAATGTGGTGGATGGATATTTCATTTGAAGTTCTTTGAAATTATGAGTTTCAGTGAAGTTGGATCTTATATGGAATTTTAATACCATTTAAATATTGCAAAGCATTTAAGTAAAAAAAATTAATGAGAGGAGATAATATGACTTCTCCATAAGAAAACGTTAGAAAATATTTAATAGGGCTCATTTGAATATTTGATTGAGTTTCAAATCATTGTGGTTCTTATAGGGAATTTATAATGACCTTAAAAGATTAGAAAAACATGTAAAATTGAATTGGGCCATTCCACAATTTCTCGCACATTGTTTCTATCTCTCTCCAACCGAATTGGGCTAAGTCCACCTCACTTCTATATTAATTTTTCTTTCTCTTACTCCTTGGGCCTAGTATTTTTCCACTAAAGCCCATCTAGCTTACACACCTCAAGCCCAGGCGCATGCAGGTGCTCGTCTCCTTCCTCTGCACGTTCAATCTACAGAAACTGAACTTGAACAGCCATGGCGTCTTTTCACCTCTTCCTCTCCCTCTAGTGCTAACCACAGTCATCCTTTCGACTTGCCACCGACACGAAACTTACAGAGGAACGCAAGGAGAACCCATTCAGAGAATTAAAATCCAACATTACTGCCATAAATCGCCGAATTGATTCGTGAAACGTACAGCACAAACAGCCATTAATGGCCATGTTGAGCTCCCTTGATCTCCCCGTACCGGCTCCCACTGCCATTATAAATAGACCCCGAGGAGAGCCCTCAGCCCTAACACCTTCCAGACCCAAAAGCCCTCTACCTCTCGCCTCAAAACCGGAGAATTTGTCGCCGGACCCGAGCTTCGTTGTCGCCGTCGGTTGACGATCACGTCGCCTCCGGTGAAGCTCAGGATCCCACGTTCTTCCTTTCTCTATGTATCTCCCGTGCACACCTCTCTGACCCCTTTCCCCCCTCAATTCTCCAGCCAGGTCGCACGAACAACGGCACCCGAGCTCCACCATGGTTCTGCCTGCAGCCGCTGCCCATGCCCTCCAGTGGACGAGATCGACAGCGCCAATACCCTATCGTCTTCATCTCATCGTCAGGAAAGGCGACGTGAACCTCCTCGTGCACGATCGAGCCACGCGCCGCCGCCCCGACCAACTCCGGCGACCGGACCACCTCTCCCGGTGAGTATTCCTCTCCTTTTGATTGTTCGATCCATCAGGCAACAGGCCGCTCTCTCTGTTCAGTTAAAAAAAAGAATGAATCGGTACCAGCCAGTGAGAACATCACACATGACATCTCCTGTAAATCCCGTAATTGTATTTTTCAGAAAATATCCAAACTTCAACAATTCGTATCCTCTAAACCGTATGTCGGAATTCGACAAATTTTATATCCCCAGATTCGTTAGAACATGTATTTTCTCACGGAACTGAAATATTTCACTTTTGAGCAAATTCAAATTTAGTTCTGATTTAAATAAGAAATCGAGTAATTTTGCTATATCTTTTAATCTATAATCCATATGAAAATATTCCTTGTACCAAAGTTGATCCTTGAGACCATACCTTTCTGTTAAAACACTTCCCATAAATTTCAGCTATGTCTAGCTACTATTTTGTCCTCAACACTTCAAAATTTCCTTTCTTTTATCGTACCTCAACTCCATCATTAGTTTAATTTTATTTCTTGACTCAATCTTCTTGAGAAGACCATCATGATTGTTCTCTGATCATATCCCCATAGGATTTAACCACGGATTTATAAAAGTTTAGTTCAATTCTTTTAACATGGACCTTTATTCCATCAAACTCCATAAACCCTATGCTTTAAACCTATGTTATATTCCCATTTTTGATCTTATCTCAACCTGTAATCAAGTCCTAACAACTTTTGTAGGAATGTTATCCGCTAATTATTTTGTATTGTAATTTTGTACCTTTTACTTGGATCTTCATTTGGATTTGTTGTGTGTTGAAGTATTTTGTTTTATCGTTAGATATAACATAAAGTAAAGGAGTGACGATAACAAGTAGGGAATCAACTTCAAGACTCAGGCAAGTTGCAAATTGATCATGCTTTGACCTATGTTTTCATATTATGCATATTCCTTTATATTTTAATACTATGCATGTTTTATAAAAGTTTTACAAAGTATTATTACTAGCTAGAGCCATAGGTTCAAGACTTGCAACCATGCTTGGCCACGCTTGCACAAAATGGGTGGATGAAAACCAAAATTGTTTTAGACCTTTAAACTTGCCTCTTTTGGGGCAACGTTTTGTGAAAACTTTTGGAAAACAAAACTATATACTATTTTACTTCTACTCCCTGGGCGGAATGGTATTGACGGGAGCGTCTAGAAGTGATTGCGCCCATCGGGGTCTTGCAGTGAATGCGCCCGACTGGGGTCTTGCACACAGGTTTTTGATGGGATTGCCGTCTAGGGGACTGGGATCTTCCAAGTACAGTTTGATGTAGCTTCTAGTATAGCCGCATGCTACTATGGGCTCTGGCTTAGCTTAGTACTAACGGGAAACCCTACCCCAGGACCGCCATCGGAGAGAGGCCTTCGTGCCGAAGTTGCGGGCGGCTTGGTGGTATAGGGGGCTGTTACAGAAAGGCTTCGTCACAACCTCCTCCTAGTCGTACATCCAAGTGTGTAACGATAAACGGGGTTGGTTGTGTCATGTGGGGAATGTGTACGACCTCTGCAGAGGGTTTAACCTAATCGATTAGCCGTGCCCCCGGTTACGGGCAATTTTGAGCAACTGAAGACTTGGACTGAAGAAGAATCTCCCCTCTCTTTTCTAAAAATTGGTTTTAAGGGTTAAAGTTGAGGAATGAGCACAGTGAATGTGTTTCACTTCAACCTTATGTATGTTTTAAAACTATTTTGGAGAATGAGCACTGGTGCGTATATTCAACTGTCTCACTCCTATCTTTTATACCAAAAACTATTTTTTTATTTCAAAAGAACTTTACAAAAATTTAGTATAGGAGAAAATTGGCTTTATGCAAAGGAAACCTCCACCAATACTTACCTTGCATATATATTCTGTTATCCTTTCCTTTGCAACTTGCGAGTACATTCCACGTACTCATCTGCACCTGTCATGTGCAGATCTCAGCAGATTAAGAGATGATAGGGTTATGGTCTACACTCAACGAGCCCAGTAGCGTTGATGGAGCCCTAACTTAGCGACTACGTATTATTCCGCTGTATTACGTGCCAACATTGAGCTGTGCCAATGGTATGTATTTATTTAATTCTGGATTTATCGTTGTAGTGAAATGATGTATGTTTTACTAATATTCATTCTTGTTACTGTGTGTGCTAGCTATGATCCAGGGATAGCACAGTAAGCACAGAGACTTGGATTCTACCAAATCCGGGTCGTGACAGTTCTGTTGCTCACATTTGCAACTCGAAAGAAGGGCTACGGATTAAACGAAGATTGGCTAAGGACGAGGTGACGATGCGCGTGGGAAATGGTTCCAAAGTCGATGTGATTGCCGTCGGCACGCTACCTCTACATCTACCATCAGGATTAGTTTTAGACCTAAATAATTGTTATTTTGTGCCAGCGTTGAGCATGAACATTATATCTGGATCTTGTTTGATGCGAGACGGTTATTCATTTAAATCAGAGAATAATGGTTGTTCTATTTATATGAGTAATATCTTTTATGGTCATGCACCCTTGATGAGTGGTCTATTTTCATTGAATCTCGATTGTAGTGATACACATATTCATAATATTGAAGCCAAAAGATGCATAGTTAATAATGATAGTGCAACTTATTTGTGGCACTGCCGTTTAGGTCATATTGGTATAAAGCGCATGAAGAAACTCCATGCTGATGGGCTTTTGGAATCACTTGATTATGAATCACTTGGTTCTTGCGAACCATGCCTCATGGGCAAGATGACTAAGACTCCGTTCTCCGGAACAATGGAGCGAGCAACTGACTTATTGGAAATAATACATACTGATGTATGCGGTCCAATGAGTGTTGAGGCTCGCGGCGGGTATCGTTATTTTCTAACCTTCATAGATGATTTGAGCAGATATGGGTATATCTACTTAATGACACATAAGTCTGAAACATTTGAAAAGTTCAAAGAATTTTAGAGTGAAGTGGAAAATCATCGTAACAAGAAAATAAAATTTCTACGATCTGATCGTGGAGGTGAATATTTGAGTTATGAGTTTGGTCTTCATTTGAAACAATGTGGAATAGTTTTGCAACTCACGCCACCTGGAACACCACAACGAAATGGTGTGTCCGAGTGTTGTAACTGTACTTTATTAGATATGGTGCGATCTATGATGTCTCTTACCGATTTACCGCTATCGGTTTGGGGTTATGCTTTAGAGACGGCTACATTCACGTTAAATAGGGCACCATCTAAATCCATTGAGACGACACCATATGAACTATGGTTTAGCAAGAAACCTAAGCTGTCATTTCTTAAAGTTTGGGGATGCGATGCTTATGTGAAAAAGCTTCAACCTGATAAGCTCGAACCCAAATCAGAGAAATGTGTCTTCATAGGATACCCAAAGGAAACTATTGGGTACACCTTCTATCATAGATCCAAAGGCAAGATATTCGTTGTTAAGAATGGATCCTTTCTAGAGAAGGAGTTTCTCTCGAAAGAAGTGAGTGGGAGGAAAGTAGAACTTGATGAGGTAATTGTACCTTCTCCTGAATTGGAAAGTAGTTCATCACAGAAATCAGTTCCAGTGATTCCTACACCAATTAGTGAGGAAGCTAATGATGATGATCATGAAACTTTAGATCAAGTTACTACCGAACCTCGTAGGTCAATCAGAGTACGGCCCGCACCAGAGTGGTACGGTAATCCTATTCTGGAGGTCATGTTACTCGACCATGACGAACCTACGAACTACGAGGAAGCGATGATGAGCCCAGATTCTGCGAAATGGCTTGAGGCCATGAGATCTGAGATGTGATCCATGTATGAGAACAAAGTATGACTTTGGTTGACTTATCCGATGATCGACATGTTGGGGATCGTTGCAGAAATTAAAAAAAATTCCTACGTGTCACCAAGATCAATCTAGGAGATGCTAGCAACGAGAGAGAGGGAGTGCATATTCATACCCTTGAAGATCGCTAAGCGGAAGCGTTACAAGAACGCGGTTGATGGAGTCGTACTCGCGGCGACTCAAATCACGGAAGATCTGATCTAGCGCCGAACGGACGGCGCCTCCGCGTTCAACACGCGTACAGCCCGGGGACGTCTCCTCCTTCTTGATCTAGCAAGGGGAGAGGAGAAGTTGAGGGAGAACTCTAGCAGCACGACGGCGTGGTGGCGATGGAGCTCGTGGTTCTCTGGCAGAGCTTCGCTAAGCACTACGGAGGAGGAGGAGGAGTTGGAGGAGGAGAGGGCTGCACCAGGCCAGGGGTGCGGCTGACCTCCCACCCCCCTCTATTTATAGGGGCAAGGGAGAGGGGGGCCGGCCCCCTCCAGATGGATCTAGAGGGGGGCGGCGGCCAAGGGGGGGAGGCTTGCCCCCCAAGCCAAGGGGGCGCCCCCTTTAGGGTTCCCCCCCAACCCTAGGCGCATGGGCCCTAGGGGTGTTTGGCGCCCAGCCCACCTAGGGGCTGGTTCCCCTCTATATTCGGCCCATAGGGCCCTCCGGGGCAGGTGAACCCTCCCGGTGGACCCCCGGAACCCTTTCGGTGGTCCCGGTACAATACCGATATACCCCCGAACACTTCCGGCGACCGAATAAGGACTTCCCATATATAAATATTCGTCTCCGGACCAGTCTGGAACTCCTCGTGACGTCCGGGATCTCATCCGGGACTCCGAACAACCTTCGGTAACCACATACTATTTCCCATAACAACTCTAGCGTCACCGAACCTTAAGTGTGTAGACCCTACGGGTTCGGGAACCATGCAGACATGACCGAGACGTTCTCCGGCCAATAACCAATAGCGGGATCTGGATACCCATGTTGGCTCCCACATGTTCCACGATGATCTCATCGGATGAACCACGATGTCGGGGATTCAATCAATCCCGTATACAATTCCCTTTGTCTATCGGTATGTTACTTGCCCGAGATTCGATCGTCGGTATCCCAATACCTCGTTCAATCTCGTTACCGACAAGTCTCTTTACTCGTTCCCTAACGCATGATCCCGTGGCTAACTCATTAGTCACATTGAGCTCATTATGATGATGCATTACCGAGTGGGCCCAGAGATACCTCTCCGTCATACGGAGTGACAAATCCCAGTCTCGATTCGTGGCAACCCAACAGACACTTTCGGAGATACCTGTAGTGCATCTTTATAGCCACCCAGTTACGTTATGACGTTTGGTACACCCAAAGCATTCCTACGATATCCGGGAGTTGCACAATCTCATGGTCTAAGGAAATGATTGACATTAGAAAAGCTCTTAGCAAACGAACTACACGATCTTGTGGTATGCTTAGGATTTTGGGTCTTGTCCATCACATCATTCTCCTAATGATGTGATCCCGTTATCAATGACATCCAATGTCCATGGTTAGGAAACCATAACCATCTATTGATCAATGAGCTAGTCAACTAGAGGCTTACTAGGGACATGTTGTAGTCTATGTATTCACACATGTATTACGGTTTCCAGTTAATACAATTATAGCATGAACAATGGACAATTATCATGAACAAGGAAATACAATAATAACCATTTATTATTGCCTCTAGGGCATATTTCCAACAGTCTCCCACTTGCACTAGAGTCAATAATCTAGTTCACATCAGTATGTGATTGTAATGAATCCAACACCCATGGGGTTTGTTCATATCTCGCTTGTGAGAGAGGTTATTAGTCAACGGGTCTGCAACATTCAGATCCGTGTGTGCTTTACAAATCTCTATGTCATCTTGTAGATGCAGCTACCACGCGCTACTTGGAGCTATTCCAAATAACTGCTCTACTATACGAATCCGGTTTACTACTCAGAGTCATCCGGATTAGTGCCAAAGTTTGCATCGACGTAACCCTTTACGACGAACTCCTTTTCCACCTCCATAATCGAGAAAATTCCTTAGTCCACTAGATACTAAGGATAAGTTCGACCGCTGTCATGTGATCCATTCCTGGATCACTATTGTACCCCTTGACTAACTCATGGCAAGGCACTCTTCAGGTGCGGTACACATCATAGCATACTATAGAGCCTACGTCTAAAGCATAGGGGATGACCTTCGTCCTTTCTCTCTCTTCTGCCGTGGTCATGTTTTGAGTCTTACTCAATACTCACACCTTGTAACACAGCCAAGAACTCCTTTGCTGATCTATTTTGAACTCCTTCAAAATCTTGTCACGGTATGTATTCATTTGAAAGTACTATTAAGCATTTTGATCTATCCTTATAGATCTTGATGCTCAATGTTCAAGTAGCTTAATCCAGGTTTTCCATTGAAAAACACTTTTCAAATAACCCTGTATGCTTTCCAGAAATTCTACATCATTTCTGATCAATAATATGTTAACAACATATACTCATCAAAAATTCTATAGTGCTCCCACTCACTTCTTTGGAAATACAAGTTTCTCATAAACTTTGATAAACCCAAAATCTTTGATCATCTCATCAAAGCGTACATTCCAACTCCGAGATGCTTACTCCAGTCCTTAGAAGGATTGCTGGAGCTTTGCATACTTGTTAGCATCTTTCAACATTGACAAAACCTTATGGTTGTATCACATACAACCTTTCCTCAAGAAAATCGTCGAGGAAACAATGTTTTTGACATCCTATCTGCAAGATTTCATAAATAATGCAGTAACTGCTAATATAATTCCAACAGACTCTTAGCATCGCTACGAGTGAGAAAGTCTCATCGCAGTCAACTCTTTGAACTTGTCGGAAAACATCTTAACGACAAGTCGAGCTTTCTTAATGGTGACACTTACCATCATTGTTCGTCTTCCTCTTAAAATCCATCTGCACCCAACAGCCTTACGACCATCAAGTAGTTCTTCCAAAGTCTATACTTTGTTTTTATACATGGATCCTCTCTCGGATTTTATGGCCTCGAGCCATTCGTCGGAATCTGGGCCCACCATCGCTTCTCCATAGCTCGTAGGTTCATTGTTGTCTAGCAACATGACTTCCAAGACAGGATTACGTACCACTCTGAAGTAGTACACATCCTTGTCGTCCTACGAGGTTTGGTAGTGACTTGATCCGAAGTTTCATGATCACTATCATAAGCTTCCACTTCAATTGGTGTAGGTGCCATAGGAACAACTTGTGCCCTACTACACACTAGTTGAAGTGACGGTTCAATAACCTCATCAAGTCTCCACCATCCTCCCACTCAATTCTTTCGAGAGAAACTTTTCCTCAAGAAAGGAACCGTTTCTAGAAACAATCACTTTTGCTTCTAGATCTGAAATAGGAGGTATACCCAATTGTTTTGGGTGTCCTATGAAGATGCATTTATCCGCTTTGGTTTCGAGCTTATCAGCCTGAAACTTTTTCACATAAGCGTCGCAGCCCCAAACTTTTAAGAAACGTCAGCTTAGGTTACTCTAAACCATAGTTCATACGGTGTCGTCTCAACGGAATTGTGTGGTGCCCTATTTAAAGTGAATGCGGTTGTCTCTAATGCCTAACCCATAAACGATAGTGGCAATTCGATAAGAGACATCATGGTATGCACCATACCCAATAGGGTGCAGTTATGATGTTCGGACACACCATCACACTATGGTGTTCCAGGCGGTATTAGTTGTGAAACAATTTCCACAATGTCTTAATTGTGTGCCAAACTCGTAACTCAGATATTCATCTCTATGATCATATCACAGACATTTTATCCTCTTGTCACGACGATCTTCAACTTCACTCTGAAATTACTTGAACCTTTCAATAATTCAGACTTGTGTTTCATCAAGTAAATATTCTCAGCATCTACTCAAATCATCTGTGAAGTAAGAACATAACGATATCCACTGCGTGCCTCAGCACTCATTGGACTGCACACATCAAAATGTATTACTTCCAACAAGTTGCTTTGTTGTTCCATCTTACTGAAAACGAGGCCTTTCAGTCATCTTGCCCATGTGGTATGATTTGCATGTCTCAAGTGATTCAAAATCAAGTGAGTCCAAACGATCCATCTATATGGACTTTCTTCATGCATATATACTAATAGACATGGTTCGCATGTCTCAATCTTTTCAAAAACGAGTGAGTCCAAAGATCCATCAACATGGAGCTTCTTCATGCATTTTATACCAATATGACTCAAGTGGCAGTGCCACAAGTATGTGGTACTATCATTACTATCTTATATCTTTTGGCATGAACATGTGTGTGCAAGACCATTGAAGGTATTATTCAAATAGACAGAGTAACCATTATTCTCCTTAAATGAATAACCGTATTGCGACAAACATAATCCAATCATGTCTATGCTAAACACAAACACCAAATAACAATTATTTAGGTTTAACACCAATCTCGATGGTAGAGGGAGCATGCGATGCTTGATCACATCAACCTTGGAAACACTTCCAACACATATCGTCATCTCACCTTTAGCTAGTCTCCGTTTATTCCATAGCCTTTTATTTTGAGTTACCAACACTTAGCAACCGAACCGGTATCTAATACCCCGGTGCTACTAGGAGTACTAGTAAAGTACACATTAATATAATGTATATCCAATATACTTCTGTCGACCTTGCCTGCCTTCTCATCTACCAAGAATCTAGGGTAGTTCTGCTTCAGTGACCGTTCCCCTCATTACAGAAGCACTTAGTCTCGGGTTTGGGTTCAACCTTGGGTTTCTTCACTAGAGCAGCAACTGATTTGCCGTTTCATGAAATATCCCTTCTTTCCCTTGCCCTTCTTGAAACTAGTGGTTTTACTAACCATCAACAATTGATGCTCCTACTTGATTTCTACTTTCGCGGTGTCAAACATCGCGAGTTGCTCAAGGATCATCATGTCTATCCCTGATATGTTATAGTTCATCACGAAGCTCTAATAGCTTGGTGTCAGTGACTATGGAGAACCATCACTATCTCATCTGGAAGATTAACTCCCACTCGATTCAAGCGATTGTAGTACTCAGACAATCTGAGCACATGCTCAACAATTGAGCTTTTCTCCCTTAGTTTGCAGGCTTAAGAAATCTGTCAGAGGTCTCATACCTCTTGACGTGGGCACTAGTCTGAAATCCCAATTTCAGTCTTTGGAACATCTCATATGTTATGCGACATTTCAAAAACGTCTTTGGTGCCACAATTTCAAACCGTTAGCATTACGCACTAAACTATCACGTAGTCATCAAAACGTGTATGTCAGATGTTTCACAACATCTACAGACGACGCTTGAGGTTCAGCACACCGAGCGGTGCATTAAGGACATAAGCCTTCTGTGCAACAATGAGGACAATCCTCATTATACGGACCCAGTCCGCATAATTGCTACTGTCAACTTTCAACTAAATTTTCTCTAGGAACATATCTTAAACAGTAGAACTAAAGCGTAAGCTATGACATAATTTGCAAAGACCTTTTGACTATGTTCATGATAATTAAGTTCATCTGATTATTTAATGAACTCCCACTTAGATAGACATCCCTCTAGTCATCTAAGTGATGCATGATCCCAGTCAACTAGGCCATGTCCGATCATCACGTGAGACGGACTAGTCATCATCGGTGAACATCTTCATGTTGATCGTATCTACTATACGACTCATGTTCGACCTTTCGGTCTCTTGTGTTCCGAGGCCATGTCTGTACATGCTAGGCTCGTCAAGTCAACCTAAGTGTTTCGCATGTGTAAATCTGGCTTACACCCGTTGTATGCGAACGTTAGAATCTATCACACCCGATCATCACGTGGTGCTTCGAAACAACGAACCTTCGCAACGGTGCACAGTTAGGGGGAACACATCTCTTGAAATTTTAGTGAGGGATCATCTTATTTATTCTACCGTCGTTCTAAGCAAATAAGATGTAAACATGACAAACATCACATGCAAATCATAAAGTGACATGATATGGCCAATATCATCTTGCGCCTTTTGATCTCCATCTTCGAGGCGCGGCATGATCACCTTCGTCACCGTCATGACACCATGATCTCCATCATCATGATCTCCATCATCATGATCTCCATCATCGTGTCTTCATGAAGTTGTCTCGCCAACTATTACTTCTACTACTATGGCTAACGGTTAGCAATAAAGTAAAGTAATTACATGGCGTTTTTCATTGACACGCATGTTATACAATAAATTAAGACAACTCCTATGGCTCCTGCCGGTTGTTATACTCATCGACATGCAAGTCGTGATTCCTATTACAAGAACATGATCAATCTCATACATCACATATATATAATTCATCACACCCTTTTGGCCATATCACATCACATAGCATACCCTGCAAAAACAATTAGACGTCCTCTAATTGTTGTTGCATGTTTTACGTGGCTGCTATGGGTTTCTAGCAAGAACGTTTCTTACCTACGCAAAAGCCACAACGGTGATATGCCAATTGCTATCTACCCTTCATAAGGACCTCTTCATCGAATCCGATCCGACTAAAGTGGGAGAGATAGACACCCGCTAGCCACCTTATGCATCAAGTGCATGTCAGTCGGTGGAACCTGTCTCACGTAAGAGTACGTGTAAGGTCGGTCCGGGCCGCTTCATCCCACAATGCCGCCGAATCAAGATAAGACTAGTAACGGCAAGCAAATTGAACAAATCATCGCCCACAACTACTTTGTGTTCTACTCGTGAATAGAATCTACGCATAGACCTAGCTCATGATGCCACTGTTGGGGATCGTTGCAGAAATTAAAAAAATTCTTACGTGTCACCAAGATCAATCTAGGAGATGCTAGCAACGAGAGAGAGGGAGTGCATATTCATACCCAAGATCGCTAAGCGGAAGCATTACAAGAACGCGGTTTATGGAGTCGTACTCGCGGCGATTCAAATCGCGGAAGATCCGATCTAGCGCCGAACGGACGGCGCCTCCGCGTTCAACACACGTACAGCCCGGGGACGTCTCCTCCTTCTTGATCCAGCAAGGGGAGAGGAGAAGTTGAGGGAGAACTCCAGCAGCACGACGGCGTGGTGGCGAAGGAGCTCGTGGTTCTCCGGCAGAGCTTCGCTAAGCACTACGGAGGAGGAGGAGGAGTTGGAGGAGGAGAGGGATGCACCAGGCCAGGGGTGCGGCTGCCCTCCCACCCCCCTCTATTTATAGGGGCAAGGGAGAGGGGGGCCGGCCCCCTCCAGATGGATCTAGAGGGGGGCGGCGGCCAAGGGGGGAGGCTTGCCCCCCAAGCCAAGGGGGCGCCCCCTTTAGGGTTCCCCCCCAACCCTAGGCGCATGGGCCCTAGGGGTGTTTGGCGCCCAGCCCACCTAGGGGCTGGTTCCCCTCTATATTCGGCCCATAGGGCCCTCCAGGGCAGGTGGACCCTCCCGGTGGACCCCCGGAACCCTATCGGTGGTCCCGGTATAATACCGATATACCCCCAAACACTTCCGGCGACCGAATAAGGACTTCCCATATATAAATCTTCGTCTTCGGACCATTCTGAAACTCCTCGTGACGTCCGGGATCTCATCCGGGACTCCAAACAACCTTCGGTAACCACATACTATTTCCCATAACAACTCTAGCGTCACCGAACCTTAAGTGTGTAGACCCTACGGGTTCGGGAACCATGCAGACATGACCGAGACGTTCTCCGGCCAATAACCAACAGCGGGATCTGGATACCCATGTTGGCTCCCACATGTTCCACGATGATCTCATCGGATGAACCACGATGTCGGGGATTCAATCAATCCCGTATACAATTCCCTTTGTCTATCGGTATGTTACTTGCCCGAGATTCGATCGTCGGTATCCCAATACCTCGTTCAATCTTGTTACCGGCAAGTCTCTTTACTCGTTCCGTAACGCATGATCCCGTGGCTAACTCATTAGTCACATTGAGCTCATTATGATGATGCATTACCGAGTGGGCCCAGAGATACCTCTCCGTCATACGGAGTGACAAATCCCAGTCTCGATTCGTGCCAACCCAACATACCCTTTCGGAGATACCTGTAGTGCACCTTTATAGCCACCCAGTTACGTTGTGACGTTTGGTACACCCAAAGCATTCCTACGGTATCCGGGAGTTGCACAATCTCATGGTCTAAGGAAATGATACTTGACATTAGAAAAGCTCTTAGCAAACGAACTACACGATCTTGTGGTATGCTTAGGATTTTGGGTCTTGTCCATCACATCATTCTCCTAATGATGTGATCCCGTTATCAATGACATACAATGTCCATGGTTAGGAAACCATAACCATCTATTGATCAACGAGCTAGTCAACTAGAGGCTTACTAGGGACATGTTGTGGTCTATGTATTCACACATGTATTACAGTTTCCAGTTAATACAATTATAGCATGAACAATAGACAATTATCATGAACAAGGAAATACAATAATAACCATTTATTATTGCCTCTAGGGCATATTTCCAACACGGCAAGCCATAGAGAATAAATGGATCTTCAAGAAGAAGACCGACGCCGACGGTAATGTTACTGTCTACAAAGCACGACTTGTTGCGAAAGGTTTTCGACAAGTTCAAGGAGTTGACTACGATGAGACCTTCTCACCCGTAGCAATGCTTAAGTCTGTCTGAATCATGTTAGCAATTGCCGCATTTTATGATTATGAAATTTGGCAAATGGATGTCAAAACTGCATTCCTTAATGGATATCTTAAAGAAGAGTTGTATATGATGCAACCAGAAGGTTTTGTCGATCCTAAAGGTGCTAACAAAGTGTGCAAGCTCCAGCGATCCATTTATGGACTGGTGCAAGCCTCTCGGAGTTGGAATATACGCTTTGATAGTGTGATCAAAGCATATGGTTTTATACAGGCTTTTGGAGAAACCTGTATTTACAAGAAAGTGAGTGGGAGCTCTGTAGCATTTCTAATATTATATGTGGATGACATATTGTTGATTGGAAATAATACAGAATTTCTGAATAGCATAAAAGGATACTTGAATAAGAATTTTCGATGAAAGACCTCGGTGAAGCTGCTTATATATTAGGCATCAAGATCTATAGAGATAGATCAAGACGCTTAATTGGACTTTCACAAAGCACATACCTTGATAAAGTTTTGAAGAAGTTCAAAATGGATTAGTCAAAGAAAGGGTTCTTGCCTGTGTTACAAGGTGTGAAGTTGAGTCAGACTCAATGCCCAACCACTACAGAAGATAGAGAGAAAATGAAAGTCATTCCCTATGCCTCAGCCATAGGTTCTATCATGTATGCAATGCTGTGTACCAGACCTGATGTGTGCCTTGCTATAAGTTTAGTAGGGAGGTACCAAAGTAATCCAGGAGTGGATCACTGGACAGCGGTCAAGAACATCCTGAAATACCTGAAAAGGACTAAGGATATGTTTCTCGATTATGGAGGTGACAAAGAGCTTGTTGTAAATGGTTACGTCGATGCAAGCTTTGACACTGATCCGGATGACTCTAAGTCACAAACCGGATACTTATTTATATTGAATGGTGGAGCTGTAAGTTGGTGCAGTTCCAAGCAGAGCGTCGTGGCGGGATCTACATGTGAAGCGGAGTACATAGCTGCTTCAAAAGTAGCAAATGAAGGAGTCTGGATGAAGGAGTTCATATCCGATCTAGGTGTAATACCTAGTGCATCAAGTCCAATGAAAATATTTTGTGACAATACTGGAGCAATTGCCTTGGCGAAGGAATCCAGATTTCACAAGAGAACCAAACACATGAAGAGACGCTTCAATTCCATCCGCGATCAAGTCAAGGAGGGAGACATAGAGATTTGCAAAATACATACGAATCTGAATGTTGCAGACCCGTTGACTAAGCCTCTTCCACGAGCAAAACATGATCAGCACCAAGACTCCATGGGTGTTAGAATCATTACTATGTAATCTAGATTATTGACTCTAGTGCAAGTGGGAGACTGAAGGAAATATGCCCTAGAGGCAATAATAAAGTTGTTATTTATATTTCCTTATATCATGATAAATGTTTATTATTCATGGTATAATTGTATTAACCGGAAACTTAGTACATGTGTGAATACATAGACAAAACAGAGTGTCCCTAGTATGCATCTACTTGACTAGCTCGTTAATCAAAGATGGTTAAGTTTCCTGACCATATACATGTGTTGTCATTTGATGAACGGGATCACATCATTAGAGAATGATGTGATGGACAAGACCCATCCATTAGCTTAGCATTATGATCGTTTAGTTTTATTGCTATTGCTTTCTTCATGACTTATACGTATTCCTCTGACTATGAGATTATGCAACTCCCGAATACGGGAGGAACACTTTGTGTGCTATCAAACGTCACAACGTAACTGGGTGATTATAAAGATGCTCTACAGGTGTCTCCAAAGGTGTTTGTTTAGTTGGCATAGATCAATATTAGGATTGTCACTCCGTGTATCGGAGAGGTATCTCTGGGCCCTCTCGGTAATGCACATCACTATAAGACTTGCAAGCAATGTGACTAATGAGTTAGTTGCGGGATGATGTATTACGGAACGAGTAATGAGACTTGCCGGTAACAAGATTGAACTAGGTATGATGATACCGACGATCGAATCTCGGGGAAGTAACATACCGATGACAAAGGGAATAACGTATGTTGTTATGCGGTTTGACCGATAAAGATCTTCGTAGAATATGTAGGAGCCAATATGAGCATCCAGGTTCCGCTATTAGTTATTGACCGGAGATGTGTCTCGGTCATGTCTACATAGTTCTCGAACCCGTAGGGTCCGCATGCTTAACGTTCAATGACGATTTGTATTATGAGTTATGTGTTTTTGTGACCGAAGTCTGTTCGGAGTCCCGGATGAGACCACGGACGTGACAAGGAGTCTCGAAATGGTCGAGAGGTAAAGATTGATATATTGGAAGGTTATATACGGACACCGGAATGGTTAACCATAGATCATTAGGAAATAATATATGGAGTTGAGCATCATGTTTAAGTAGAGATTACAGCGGGGAGAAGAGGTGTTACACCGTTGCATAGAGGGGGGAGAGTTGGTGTTGACGGTAACAAGATTGTTGATGTAGATCGCCGTCATGATTCTAGCCCCGGCGGCACTCCGACGCCACCGGAAGAGAGGGGGAGAGAGCCTCCCTCCTTCTTCTTCCTTGGCCTCCCCCTAGATGGGAGGAGAGTTCCCCCTCTGGTCCATGGCCTCCATGGCGGCGGAGGACGGGAGCCCCTCCGAGATTGGATCTTCCTCTCTGTTCTCTTCTGTTTCGCGCTCCCCAGATCTGGCCGTTCACGATTTCTTAAATTCTCGGAGATCCGTAACTCCGATTGCGCTGAAATGTTTACATGATTTTTCCCCATAAATTATCTTTCATGCACCCGAAGAAGGGCTCCATCTGACTTCCGAGGAGGGCATAAGACACCTGGGCGCGCCGGGCATGCCCTGGTGGGTTGTGGTCACCGTGGGCCCCCGTTTGCGTTGATTCCAAGTTCCAAAAATCACATATATTTCAAAATAATTCTCCGTAAATTTTTATCATGTTTGGATTCGTTTGATATGGAGTTTCCGCGAAACAGAAAACATGCAACAAAGAGGAACTAGCACTGGGCACTGGATCAATAGGTTAGTCCAATAAATCATATAAAAAGTTGCCAAAAATATGTGAAAGTTGTATAATATTGTCATGGAACAATAAAATATTATAGATACGACGGAGACGTATCAGCATCCCCAAGCTTAATTCCTGCTCGTCCTCGAGTAGGTAAATGATAAAAAAGATAATTTTTGATGTGGAATGCTACCAAGAAAAATCTTGATCATATATCTAATCATGGCATTAATATTAAGACACGAGTGATTCAAAGCAATAGTCTATAATTTGACATAAAGACATCAATACTCAGGCGTCCCAACAAACAATCGCGTCTTTCAGAATATCAACGCTAAAGAAAACTATCCCTACAAAATCATATAGTATTGTCATGCTCTGTCTTCTTGACACAAAGTATTTATCATGCACAACTCCCATGACAAGTCGAGCAATTGGTTCATAATTTTTAACGCGCTTCAGCTTTTTCAACCCTCATGCAATACATGAGCGCGAGCCATGGATATAGCACTACGGGTGGAATAGAGTATGATGATAGGGGTAAATATAGAGAAGACAAAAAGTAGGAAAGTCTCGCACCGACGCGGCTAACCAATGGGCTATGGAGATGCCCATCAATTGATATCAATGCGAGGAGTAGGGATTGCCATGCAACGAATGCACTAAGAGCTATAAGTGTATGAAAGCTCAATATGAAAACTAAGCGAGTGTGCATCTAATCCTATGATGAAAAAAATCCCACTAGTATATGAAAGTGACAACATAGGAGACTATCCATATGAAAAACATGGTGCTACTTTGAAGCACAAGTGTGGAACTAGTATGCCCCTTCTCTCTTTATTTCTTTTTTTCTTCCTTTTTCTTTTTTCTTCTTTTTTCCTTTTTAATATATTTTCTCTCTCATTGTCCGGAGTCTCATCCCGACTTGTGGGGGAATCATAGTCTCCATCATCCTTTCCTCACTGGGGCAATGCTCTAATAATGAATAATGATGATCATCACACTTCTATTTACTTATAACTCAAAATTACAAGTCGATACCTATAACAAATATGACTATATGAATGGCTCTGTCAGTGTACCAGGATGTGCAATGATCAAGCATAACATGTATGAAAGATGATGAACGGTGGCTGAGCCACAAATACTATGTCAACTATATGATCATGCACTGGTGCACGTCGGTCCTAAACAAACGGTTTAAAACCCCTTTCCGCGACGGCATTTGGAACCGTCGCCAAGTGAGTGTGGGTGATAGGGGGGTCCTTCCCACACGACCCAGAAACCGTCGGGGATAGGGAGCCTTGATGCATACAGTTGTCCCTATATAACCGTTTCAGATATCTCGAATATCCCAAACGCTTCATCCTTGCTACTTGTTTGTGCTCGCATTGCCATCACAGTCGGAGTTTTGTGGTTCTGCCTAAAAGCAGGCAGATTCTAGGCACGGGAGCTTTCTAGGTAGATTTTAGGCAGATTCCAGGCACGGGAGATTTATGATGCCCGACACATCACAAACAGTTCATGATTATAAACCGTGTATGATAGGTAGACAATCACACACATTTAGTTTTCCCGCATCGTATGTGATAGTGTCTGACACCACACACGCTTTGCGAACGGCAACTGTGTGCATGCTTGCACACGTTTCCTCTTTGTGAACCGTCTCGGATTATGGTGTATATCGCAAACGTTTGTGTTTTACCAACCGTGTGTGCCGTAATGACCTGCACAACGTAATTTTGCCCTAATTTAATTGCTGATATTTATAATTGTACCTAATTTAAACTTGAAAGTAGGCTATAGCTTTATTCATATCCATCAGGTTCAAACAACCAATGCATTGTTTGATTCACAGGTTCTATACTTGTACTATTACAGATGGTAAAGAAAGAGGCGACAGACATTCCAGTTGCTGAACAAGGTGAAGCGGAATGGCCCTATTGTGCTCTCCTGGATGCAGAAGGCATGCAGGACTCTAGTCCAACCCCTTGTGATGGTCGGCCGCCAATCATGTACTTTGAGAGGTAATCTTGAGTAAACTGCTTCAGGATCCACTTCAAAAGAAAAAAGATTCAGATATTGTCATCTAACACAACTCATTACGGGCAGTAAAAAGAATGCTACAGGGTTCTTACTTACCATCCCGCAGTTCACTGTTGTCTTGCATAAAGTGTAAACAAATAGTTCGATTGACATCTTTTGACCCATTTTAGTAACAATCTTTATCAGTTTCCTCACTTGATGCTGGTTCATGAATATCTCATTGCCCCATATGCAGAAAGGGTCGAAGTGTGGATCTTCGACAATGATATATGTACCTAAAAGCACCAAGTTAATATTAGAAGCTAAACAACAATTGAAAAATGATGTAGTACAACACTCCATCCATCCCATTATATAAGATTTTATTACATGTATATCTAGATATCATCAGAACATTAAGGTAACACTCTTCCTTGTTGCTATGTAGCCTGGGATTGCATATTTAGTCACTGAGTACAATGCATGTTGCTAAACAACAATTGGAAAACGAAAAGGCATGTTAACTGCAATATCCTTAACAGCAACCAAATATCATAATTCATAGTGGTATTGTTGAAACTGTTATTGATGAAATTGAACTGCACAGCAAATAGTTGCACATATAGAGCATCACATTGTGAAGAACTGAAATAAACAAGTCATAAGGACATCTCTAGGAGATCCTTAAAAAGTTAAAGGACTAAAACCCTTAGTGGATATATATATATATACTCCAGCAATTTTTGGCCTTTTCTAGTCGATCCCCTAAACTTAAGGTTGTAAACTTCAATTTGATCAAGTTCAAAGCAGGTTCAACCGAAAGTAGCATGAATTCAAACATAAACATAGATAGTTTTGCATAACCGAACATAAAACATAAATTTAAACTAAGCTAAACTACTTTCGGTCGAAGTAGAGGTCGAGCCAATCCTTCCTCGTCATGTACGGTGTGCCGCGAGCCGGGTCCGGGCCAGTACCGTCGTCGGGGTTGTTGGGGAAGGCACTTCTCCACTCGTCGACGTCGATCTCCTCGTCCTCGGGGCCCACCTCGACGCCCTCTGCGCCGCCATCGCCATCGCCTTCGACCTCGTCATCAGAGAAGAGCGCGATAACCTCGCCGCCCTCCGCGCCGCCGTCCTCGCCGCCTTCGACCTCGTCATCGGAGGAGAGCGCGATAACCTCGCCGCCCTTCGCGCCGGCAAAGATCGCCCGCTCCGCCTCCACGAGCTCCGGGTGCTGCCGGCAGAGCTCTTGCATGTAGGCCTCGTCGGCGGCCTCGGCCTCGAGACGCTCCCACGCCTCGCGGTCCTCCCGCGCCATAGCCGAGCTCACCACCCGTGGCTCCGGCGGAACAAGGTGGACCAGACGTGTGTCGAAGGGGAAATTGAGCCTAGCCGTCGCGCTGTGGTAGCGGACCTGCCAGCGGTCGTACTCCATGGCCACGAGCTCGGCCGTGTGGAAGCTACCGAGCCACCGACGGGTGTGGGTGTCTCGATCTGTAATCTCGGCGACCCACGTCCCCCACCGCCGCTGCCGGACCCCGAGGTAGGACTTCGTCGGCTGCCGGTTCTGGGGGAGGACGGCGAAGTCCTCGAACCAGCGTAGGGGCGCGACGGCGGGGGGATCGGGGGACCGGCGACGATGGATCGGGCCCGCGGAGGACGACGGGGACACCTCGGCGGCCACCTCACCGGCGTCGGGCGAAAAGGCCGTGATAAACCTCTTTTTGGCCATTGGCTACTCGAGCTCCCTGGCACACAGGCAGAGGTTGAGGATGGAGGCGCCGACGATGGCGGCGACCTACCAATGGTTTCGAGGGTTGTGTGTGTCTGTGTGAGCGGAGGTTGTGTTTGAGGAAATACTGCGGCAACTGAAAATTTTACTAGGCGGGAGTAACAAGGCGGGGCTACTGAAAATTTGGATCAAGGGCGAGCAAATATTTTTGAGATTGCGAGGGATGTAGAGGCGGGAGTAAAATGCCGGGGCTACTGAAAATTTGAATCAAGGGACTGAAGCAGAGAGGGATGCAGAGGCGGGAGTTTTGGGGGAGCGAGCTAGTGTGCTTGACACGCCGGCTATGGACTGTAGCCCATGCACCTTCTCGCGTAAGCCATAGGCGTACTATACACCGACGGTGCTCCAAGATATTTTGTACTACATCTCACACGGTTGGTGAGAATAAACTGTGTGGGATCTACTTGATTTGAATTACAAAATGGGGTCACAGCGGCAATGGACGGTGTTTGAATTGCTAGACCTTTTATCTGCAGTGAACATGCAACTGTATGTGTGTCGTAAAAGAATTGGAATTATTCAGGGTTCATTTGGACATTTCATACATTAAACTAGTTTTCTAGCCGTTTCAGGTGCACAATTCAAAATTAAACTACATGCACATGCTCCGGTGCATACAAATTGGTTGAAAAATTAAATCTGTGTCCTTCAGTGCATGCTTAGGTCCCATGGAAGAAATGGGAATGAATTTTTCGGGGTTCGTTTGGCCCTTTTTATACATTAACTGGGTTTTCTTGGCATTTTATGTGCATAATTCAAATTTGAACTACAAGCACATGCTCCAATGCACCAAAGTTGGTTGAAAAATCACATGTGTGTCCTTGGGTGAATTTCTAGGTCCCATGCAAGAGATGGGAATGAATTTCAAACACCAGGGCGCTGTTGATTGCTGGCATAACGTTGAGATGCCTGGTTTTTAAATTCTAGTAAAACCAAAACTCGTCTGAAATTCATGAAACTTGGCATGCTAACATGGAGCGGCATCAACATGCCGTGGTGAAAATTTTGTCCCATTTGGGGAAGATTTTGGTATAAGCTTCTCACAAATCAGAGCTTCTCACAACAAGCATGATGTTTTCGATAGGGAACGTACCACCTTTGGGGACGAGACGATATCCGTTGCCTCTTATTGCTTTCAAAAAATTTATAGTGTCAACATAGAACAACAGGAGTGTTGTGTTCAATCTTGGAATTTTCGGGGTTCGTTTGGCCTTTTTTATACATCAACTGGGTTTTCTAGGCATTTTATGTGCATAATTCAAATTTGAACTACAAGCACATGCTCCATGCACCAAAGTTGGTTGAAAAATCACATGTGTGTCCTTGGGTGAATTTCTAGGTCCCATGCAAGAGATGGGAATGAAATTCAAACACCATGGCACTGTTGATTGTCGGCAAAACGTTCAGATGCCTCATTTTTAAATTCTAGTAAATCCAAAACTCGTCTGAAATTCATGAAACTTGGCATGCTATCATGGAGCGGCATCAACATGCCGTGGTGAAAATTTTGTCCCATTTGGGGCAGGTTTCGAGTATAAGCTTCTCACAAACCAGAGCTTCTCACAACAAGCATGATGGTTTCGATTGGGAACGTACCACCTTTGGTGACGGGACGATATCCGTTGCCTCTTATTGCTTTCAAAAAATTTCTAGTGTCAACATAGAACAACAGGAGTGTTGTGTTCAATCTTGGAATTTTTCGGGGTTCGTTTGGCCTTTTTATACATTAACTGGGTTTTCTAGGCATTTTATATGCATAATTCAAATTTGAACTACAAGCACATCCTCCAATGCACTAAAGTTGGTAGAAAAATCACATGTGTGTCCTTGAGTGAATTTCTTGGTCCCATGCAAGAGATGGCAATGAAATTCAAACACCAGGGCACTGTTGATTGCTGGCAAAACGTTGAGATGCCTGGTTTTTAAATTCTAGTAAATCCAAAACTCGTATGAAATTCATGAAACTCGGCATGCTATCATGGAGCGGCATCAACATGCCATGGTAAAAAATTTGTCCCATTTGGGGCAGATTCGGGTATAAGTTTCTCACAAACCAGAGCTTCTCACAACAAGCATGATGATTTCGATAGGGAACGTCCCACTTTTGAGGACGAAATGATATCCATTGCCTCTTATTGCTTTCAAATATTTTCTAGTATCAACATAGAACAACAGGAGTGTTGTGTCAATTTTTGTGATTTTTCGGTGTTCATCTGAACATTTTTATGCATTAACTGGGTTTCCTAGGCATTTTATGTGCATAATTAAAATTTGAACTACAAGCACATGCTTCAATGCACTAAGGTTGGTTGCAAAATCTAATATGTGTCCTTGGGTGAATTTCTAGGTCCCATGCAAGAGATGGGAATGCAATTCAAACACCATGGCATTGTTGATTGCCGGCAAAATATTGAGATGCATGGTTTTTAAATTCTAGTAAATCCAAAACTCGTCTGAAATTCATGAAACTTGGCATGCTATCATGGAGCGGCATCAACCTGCCGTGTTAAAAAATTTGTCCCATTTGGGGCAGGTTCGGGTATATGGTTCTCACAAACCAGAGCTTCTCACAACAAGCATGATGGTTTCGGTAGGGAACGTCCCACCTTTGGGGACGAAACGATATCCATTGCCTCTAATTGCTTTCAAAAAATTTCTCGTGTCAACATAGAACAACAGGAGTGTTGTGTCAATTTTTGGGATTTTTCGGGGTTCATTTGGACATTTTTATGCATTAACGGAGTTTTCAATGCATTTAAGTGCATAATTCAAATTTGAACTACATGCACATGCTCCAGTGCATATAAATTGGTTGAAAAATCAAATCTGTGTCCTTGGGTGCATGCTTAGGTTCCATGCAAGAAATGAGAATAAATTTCAAACACCAGGGCACCGTTGATTGTCGGCAAAACATTGAGATGCCTCGTTTTTAAATTCTAGTAAATCCAAAACTTGTCTGAAATTCATGAAACTTGGCATGCTCCTACACGCGATGGAGCTATGATGTCTAGGGTATATGATGGACAAACTAAAGCACGTATGCAAACGGAGTTGGATGATGGCTCACCAAAGAAAGTTTAAAGAGGACGATGCCATGATAAGATGTTGAAGTTCTTGATGCACCATCGATGTAGTTGACCAATGGTGTGGTAGAAGATGTTGGCATGCTCCTGCACGTGATGCGAAGATGAACATGGTGGAGTCTCTCCAGCAATGGCGACAACACCCCGAGTAGTAGTAGCGGCACGGTTCCGTCGTGCGCGTGACCAACAACGACGAATGGATGGAGTAAGATGTCTAGGGGATACTAGTAGTGATGTTTAGAAGGAGCACAAAATAAATTGGAGAGAGGCTCACCGAGCGCGACGAATCGATGCGACGAACTTGATGAACAGTGTGGACGGACATGTAAAATTCTTCGCGTGTGATCGACAGATCGCATTCCTTCATCTCTGAATGGACCCGTGGTGTGGAGAGGAACTTTAGGGCGCAAGGGTGCTGATGAAGATGGCGTATGTCACCGGAATCAAGCGTCGACGTCCATGGAGCGAGGGAGTTCTTGGGAGAATTAGGAACAAAGAGGGCATGGGTTGCTGCGGGAATGGAAGAGGAGGTTGGGGCGCACCTATATGTACTAGCGGGTCTGGAAACGATGGGGAGTTGAAGGGAATTAGAGAAGAGGTTTCTTCATGGCTGTACATTTCCTTCTGTAGTGGCGTGCGTGTACGTGAGTGGAGGAGATGAAGCAGTTGAGACTGGCGCTGGCAAGTGGAGAGAGATAAGGCAAGGGAGGCGTCAAGGAGAGGGAATTAAGGAGGAGGCAACCATGAGTCCATGACTGTTGCCGTTTCATGTGCGTGCGTTTTCTCTCTGTAGGTGTAGGTTTTTGTTTCTCTTCTGTAGATTGAAACTTACAGAGGGAGAGAAGAGGAGGCGCTCGCTTGGCTGGGTATTGGCCCAATTTGGCTTTGGTCCAAGTGGGAGAGAAAGAAGAAAGGAAAAGTTGGCCTTTGGCCCATTCGGGTGTGAGAAAAATATAGGTGGGCTTAACACAGGGAAGAGAGAGGAAAGACATAATATCCACGGGAATTTGGTACAAAGTTTGAGAGAGGAAAACAAATTGATTTTCCTAAGAGGAAAATCTAGTAATGAAAAAGAAGCTCAAACCAAATAACACGAACTTAGAAATCGAAGAAAACACAGACTCGCATATTTAAATATGCTTAAGACCAAAATAAAACCCAACTAAAAGAAACAACAAAACTCAAATTTAATTTAAGTTGGTATTAGTTCAAATTAAAACCTCCAAATTATAAAAGTCCAGTTTAAGCTTTGTTAACAAATAAAACAAATGAAATTTTTACGCCCGGATTTTTTGGATTTTAAAACAAAAAACATTCCGAGAATCGGGATGTTACACTTTGTTTGCCACCCTTGATGTCGTGCCCATAACACTCCCCTCCTGGTGACCAGGGTGGAGACCGCAGTGAAGAAGAGGAAGGAGGAAGCCAGGACACCAGAGGCACCACCGCCCACCGTGGCCACGGTGACCATGGCACAGACGGAGGAGGTCGCCTCACGCTCCCTTGTGATGGAGCAGGCCTGCTACTTCTTGAGCTTGCATTGGTTTTTCCCTTGAAGAGGAAAGGGTGATGCAGCAAAGTAGACATAAGTATTTCCCTCAGTTAGAGAACCAATGTATCAATCCAGTAGGAGAAGAACACACAAATCACCAATACCTGCACAAACAATCAAACACTTGCACCCAACGCGATAAAAGTGTTGTTAATCCCTTCACAGTCACTTGCAAAGGTGAGATCTGATAGAGATAGATAAAACTAAACAAAAGATAAAGTAAATATTTTTGGGTTTTTTTGGGTTTATAGATCAGAAAATAAAAGATTGCAAAATAGTAGATCAAAAACTAATATGATGGAAAATACACCCCGGGGCCATAGGTTTCTCTCAAGATAGCAAATAATATGATGGGTGAACAAATTACTATCGAGCAATTGATAGAAAAGCGCAAAGTTATGATGATATCCAAGGCAATGATTATGTAATATAGGCATCATGTCCGTGTCAAGTACACCGACTCCTGCCTGCATCTACTACTATTACTTCACACATCGACCGATTCTTGCCTGCATCTAGAGTATTAAGTTCATGAAGAAAAGAGTAACGGTTTAAGTAAGATGACATGATGTAGAGGAATAAACTCAAGCAATATGATGTAAACCCCATCTTTTTATCCTCGATGGCAACAATACAATACGTGCCTACTATCACTGGGTGAGGACACTACAAGATTGAACCCAAAGCTAAGCTCTTCTCCCATTGCAAGAAAAACCAATCTAGTTGGCCAAACCAAACCGATAGTTCGAAGAGAATTACATAGATATCAAATCATGCATAAAAGAATTCAGAGAAGATTCAAATAATATTCATAAATAAGCTGATCATAAATCGACAATTCATCGGATCTCGGCAAACACACCGCAAAAGAAGATTACATCGGATAGATCTCCAAGAACATCGAGGAGAACATGGTATTGAGAATCAAAGAGAGAGAAAAAGCCATCTAGCCACTAGCTATGGAACCGTAGGTCTATGGTAAACTACTAACGCTTCCTCGGAAGGGCAATAGGGTTGATGTAGATGCCCTCCGTGATCGAATGCCCCTCCGGCAGGATGCCGGAAAAGGCCCCAAGATGAGATCTCATGGGAACAGAAGGTTGCGGCGGTGGGAAAGTGTTTTCGTGGGTACTTCTGGCGGTTTGGGAATATATGTGAATATATAGGAGGAAAATCTAGGTCAGGGGGTCACCGAGGGGCCCACAAGGTAGGGGGCGTGCCCTACACCATTGTGGCTGCCTCGTGGGCTCTTCTGACTTGCACTCCAAGTCTCCTGGGTTTCTTATGGTCCAAGAAAAATCATCGCGAAGGTTTTATTCCGTTTGGGCTCCGTTTGGTATTCCTTTTCTGTGAAGCTCAAAAACAAGGAAAAAACAGAAACTAACACTGGGCTCTATGTTAATAGGTTAGTCCCAAAAATAATATAAAATACCATATTAATGCATATAAAACATCCAAAACAGATAATATAATAGCATGGAACAATCAAAAGTTATAGATACGTTGGAGACGTATCAAGGCCCCCCAGAGCGCTGTGGTGGAGCCTCAGGAGGCGGCTGCCTCCGTGGTCCAGCAGGCTCCGGAGCCGCCCGTTCCCGCCGTACCCACAGTGGGTTCGGAGGCTCCAGAGCCCCATGCGGCCCTTGCTTCTGTGGCGGTGCCAGTCCAGGCGTCGGTGCCGCCTCCCCCAGGCCCTCATGTCGGCAAACTGGGGACCCCTCGCCAGGCCTGGTGCTCTGGAGGAAGCCTACACCGCGCTAGACCAGCTTCGGACCGACCTTCAGGGCACCGACAGGTGTGCGGCGATGGGGCACATGGGGCTGATTTCGGGGTGGCTCCAGGCCGACGCGTCTGTCAGGGCGGCTTCGGGCCGGGCCGAGGCTGCCGCCGCGGAGGGCAGGAAAGAGGCCGGTGAGGCCACGGCGGTTCGTGACGCGGCGCTGGCTGATGCGGCATCCCGCCAAGGAGTGTTGCAACACGGCCAAAGCTGAACTGAAGGCCCTCCGCGAAGAGCAGGCTTCCCACACCCGTCGGCTCGAAGAACGGGAGGAGGAGCTCAAGGCCCGGCAGGCTGCGCTCACCGACCGCGACGCCGAGCTGGCCTAGGCGGCCAAGGACCAAGCTACGGGGGCCACCTCGGCAAGCTGAAGGAGGATGTGGACAGAGCCCAGGCGTCCCACGCCAAGCTTGTCTCTGAGGAGACGACCCGGCTGGAGGCCAGGGGGAAGACCCTCGCTGCCGCAGAGAAGCCGCCAGCCGTGGGGCGTGAAGCCTTTGTCTCCCTCGAGCTGAGGTCTCGCATGACGCTGCAATCCCTTACGGGTACGGGTACGAGGAGCCGCTGGCGACTCCGAAGGACGACCTCGCTGGGCTTCTCCACAAGCTTGTCGAAGCGCTTGAAGGCGTCGCCGCTGGAGTGGACTCCATGGTGGAGGGGGAGTGCCGCGCGCTCTTCCCGCGGCCGCGACGCGTGTCTTCAGCCACGTCCACCTTCGGGAGCTGAGCTTCGACCTCAGCACCCTGATTGAAGCGGTGGCTCCTGAGTCCCACAACGCTGCTGCCGGGGCTGTGAACAAGCAGGTGGAAGCCCTACTGAAGAAGTTCCTCTGCGTCCCCAACCACGCGGCTGCGGCGATCAGGGCCGACGGCGAAGATGGTGGCGGCGTTGTTGACGACGGGCTCCCCACGGCGACGGCAGCAAACAAGACGATGGCGGCGTTGTTGACGACGGGCTCCCCACGGCGACGGCAGCAAACAAGACGATGGCGGCGCTTCCTCCTAGTTTGACCCTGCAACATTTACCGTGCCAAGCAGAGGCGTGAGAACTTCTGCTTGAACTTATGGACATTTATGTTTCATAATAACTTGCTAGGACTCCGCGGCTTCCTTTCCGTGCTCGATTTCCTTTCTGTTTGCCATAGCGTTCTGCGTCAGCAGGGCCCGGCCCCGCACATATCTCAATCGCCGTTGGGGCGTCCAGATCACCAGGATGAGACCAAGGGGCAAGGGGCTACGTGACCAGTGAGGCCCTTGAGTCACGATGCTCATGGGTCCCCCTTGACGTACGAACAACCCTCATGAAGGAAACATGAGCACCATCTGAGTCAATCTGGAGTCCCCATACCTTTCCCTGCCAGCTTTTGCCTAGGGGGGGGGGTCGCAGGAAAACCAGGTGCGAAGGATCTGGTGAGGTGGCGTGCGCCAGGCGTGACCTGGGCGCAGCCCCCGTGCCCAGCCCCCTCGCCCGACCCTCCCGAGGGAAGAAAGCGCGATGAGGCCGGGTGGCGAGCCTAGTGGCCCTCTTGAGGTTACAGCAACTGCTAGGGTGCCCTCAGTTGTTTATTCACCAGCGCGGAGCATGGTGCTTCCACTCTTGCGTGGGCATAGCCGCTCCTCGACCGTGTCGTCCGCCAGCGCGGAGCATGGGGCTTCCACTAGTGTGTGGGTGGGAGCTCCCTCGGGGGGTAGACTCTGGGGCGTGTACAACCCCGTCATGACACATGGTTAGCATGGCAGGACTAGAGGAGGTGTATATGGGCACCCGTGAGCCAGCGCAGGACTCACGAGGCCCTACCTCAAGGCGGGTTGCACCTGAATTTTGGTTCGGAACACTTGTAAGGGTCCTGCGAGATGTTTAGGTGGCCTGCGCTGAGTGAATCTCCGGAGGACATCGCATGAGAAGGCCAAACACCAATGACCCCAGGAGGTGACGTGAATAGGGCTGGCCCGCCAGACAGAGCTCATCCGTTGGGTTTATCAACGCTGCAGGGACGGACCCGAGCACAGATGCCGTGCCCAGTCTTCTCATGCAACAATCCTAAAGAAAGACAACCGGCGCGCGGCTCCCGTGGCGGCGAGGCACCGGGCCGCGCACCCTGACTCATCCACTCTCGATTAGCTCATGCGAGAACAAGGATGATGTCTACTACACAACCTTCTTTTTGTTGATGTTGTTGGGCCTCCAAGTGTAGAGGTTTGTAGGGCGGTAGCAAATTTCCCTCAAGTGGATGACTTAAGGTTTATCAATCCGTGGGAGGCGTAGGATGAAGATGGTCTCTCTCAAGCAACCCTGCAACCAATAACAAAGAGTCTCTTGTGTCCCCAACACACCTAATACAATGGTAAATTGTATAGGTGCACTAGTTCGGCGAAGAGATGGTGATACAAGTGCAATATGGATGGTAGATATAGGTTTTTGTAATATGAAAATATAAAAACAGCAAGGTAACTAAAGATAAAAGTGAGCGTAAACGGTATTGCAATGCTAGGAAATAAGGCCTAGGGTTCATACTTTCACTAGTGCAAGTTCTCTCAACAATAATAACATAATTGGATCATATAACTATCCCTCAACATGCAACAAAGAGTCACTCCAAAGTCACTAATAGCGGAGAACAAATGAAGAGATTATTGTAGGGTACGAAACCACCTCAAAGTTATTCTTTCCGATCGATCTATTCAAGAGTCCGTAGTAAAATAACATGAAGCTATTCTTTCCGTTCGATCTATCCTAGAGTTCGTACTAGAATAACACCTTAAGACACAAATCAACCAAAACCCTAATGTCACCTAGATACTCCAATGTCACCTCAAGTATCCGCGGGTATGATTATACGATATGCATCACACAATCTCAGGTTCATCTATTCAACCAACACAAAGAACTGCAAAGAGTGCCCCAAAGTTTCTACTGGAGAGTCAAGACGAAAACGTGTGCCAACCCCTATGCATAAGTTCACAAGGTCACGAAACTTGCAAGTTGATCACCAAAACATACATCAAGTGAATCACGTGAATATCCCATTGTCACCACAGATAAGCACATGCAAGACATACATCAAGTGTTCTCAAAATCCTTAAAACTCAATCCGATAAGACCACTTCAAAGGGAAAACTCAATCCATTACAAGAGAGTGGAGGGGGAGAAACATCATAAGATCGAACTATAATAGCAAAAGCGCTCGATACATCAAGATCGTGCCGAATCAAGAACACGAGAGAGAGATCAAACACATAGCTACTCGTACATACCCTCAGCCCCGAGGGTGAACTACTCCCTCCTCGTCATGGAGAACGCCATGATGATGAAGATGGCCACCGGTGAGGGATCCCCCCTCCGGCAGGGTGCCGGAACAGGGTCCCGATTGGTTTTGGTGGCTACAGAGGCTTGCGGCGGTGGAACTCCCGATCTAGGTTTCTTTTTGGGGGTTTCTGTATTTATAGGAATTCTTGGCGTCGGTCTCACGTCAGGGGGGTCTCCAAGTCGTCCACGAGATAGGGGACGCGCCCAGGGGGGGTAGGGCGCGCCCCCACCCTCGTGGACGGCCCGGGACTCTTCTGGCCCAACTCTTTTACTCCGGGGGCTTATTTGGGTCCATAAAAAATCATCAAAAATTGGCACGTCAATTGGACTCCGTTTGATATTCCTTTTCTGTATAACTCAAGAACAAGGAAAAAACAGAAACTGGCACTGGGCTCTAGGTTAATAGGTTAGTCCCAAAAATCATATAAAACAACATATAAATGAATATAAAACATCCAAGATGGATAATATAATAGCATGGAACAATAAAAATTTATAGATACATTGGAGACGTATCAAGCATCCCCTAACTTAATTCCTGCTCGTCCTCGAGTAGGTAAATGATAAAAATAGAATTTTTATTGTGGAATGCTACCTAACATATTTATCAATGTAATCTTCTTTATTGTGGCAAGAATATTCTGATCCGAAAGATTGAAAACAAAAGTTTAATATTGACATAAAGACAATAATACTTCAAGCATACTAACAAAGCAATTATGTCTTCTCAAAATAACATGGCCAAAGAAAGTTTATCCCTACAAATTCATATATTCTGGCTATGCTCCATCTTCATCACACAAAATATTCAAATCATGCACAACCCCGATGACAAGCCAAGCAATTGTTTCATACTTTAGTATTCTCAAACCTTTTCAATTTTCACGCAATACACGAGCATGAGCCATGGACACATCACTATAGGTGGAATAGAATGGTGGTTGTGGAGAAGACAAAAAGGAGAAGATAGTCTCACATCAACTAGGCATATCAACGGGCTATGGAGATGCCCATCAATAGATATCAATGTGAGTGAGTAGGGGTTGCCATGCAACGGATGCACTAGAGCTATAAGTGTATGAAAGCTCAAAAAGAAACTAAGTGGGTGTGCATCCAACTTGCTTGCTCACGAAGACCTAGGGCATTTGAGGAAGCCCATCATTGGAATATACAAGCCAAGTTCTATAATGAAAATTCCCACTAGTATATGAAAGTGACAAAATATGAGACTCTCTATCATGAAGATCATGGTGCTACTTTGAAGCACAAGTGTGGAAAAAAGGATGGTAACATTGCCCCTTCTCTCTTTTTCTCTCATCTCTTTTTTTGGGCCTTCTCTTTTTTTATTTGGCCTTTCTCCTTTTTTGGCCTTCTTTTTTTATTTGGCCTTTTTTTCGTCCGGAGTCTCATCCCGACTTGTGGGGGAATCATAGTCTCCATCACCCTTTCCTCACATGGGACAATGCTCTAATAATTAAGATCATCACACTTTTATTTACTTACAACTCAAGAATTACAACTCGATACTTAGAAAAAAATATGACTCTATGTAGATGCCTCCGGCGGTGTACCAGGATGTGCAATGAATCAAGAGTGACATGTATGAAAAATTATGAATGGTGGCCATGCCACAAATACGATGTCAACTACATGATCATGCAAGGCAATATGACAATGAAGAAGCGTGTCATAATAAACGGAACGATGGAAAGTTGCATGGCAATATATCTCGGAATGGCTATGGAAATGCCATAATAGGTAGGTATGGTGGTTGTTTTGAGGAAGATATAAGGAGGCTTATGTGTGATAGAGCGTATCATATCACGGGGTTTGGATGCACCGGCGAAGTTTGCACCAACTCTCGAGGTGAGAAAGGGCAATGCACGGTACCGAAGAGGCTAGCAATGATGGAAGGGTGAGAGTGCGTATAATCCATGTACTCAACATTAGTCATAAAGAACTCACATACTTATTGCAAAAATCTACAAGTCATCAAAACCAAGCACTACGCGCATGCTCCTAGGGGGATAGATTGGTAGGAAAATACCATCGCTCATCCCCGACCGCCACTCATAAGGAAGGCAATCAAAGAACACCTCATGCTTCAAATTTGTCACACAACGGTTACCATATGTGCATGCTACGGGACTTTCAAACCTCAACACAAGTATTTCTCAGTTTCACAATTACTCAACTAGCACGACTCTAATATCACCATCTTTATATCTCAAAACAATTATCAAGTATCAAACTTCTCATAGTATTCGATGCACTTTATATGATAGTTTCTACTCCCTCTCTCTCAGTTTACAGGGTGTGCGCGTACCCCTAGGTCGTCAATTTGACCAACCTAATACAAGTCATATGTTACAAAAAATATACCAATATAAACTTCAGATGTTCTATTTTCAAATGGTATAATTTTTGTGTTATATAGTTTATATTAGGGTGATAAAATTGGCAACCTAGGTATACGTGTAGGACTTGTAAACTGAAACGGAGGGAGTATTATACCCATCTTGAATGCCCATCATATTAGGACTAGTTTCATAACCAAAGCAAATTACCATGCTGTTTAGGACTCTCAAAATAATATAAGTGAAACATGAGAGTTCATCTATTTCTTCAAAATAAAACCACCGCCGTGCTCTAAAAGGATATAAGTGAAGCACTAGAGCAAATGACAAACTACTCCGAAAGATATAAGTGAAGATCAATGAGTAGTCGAATAATTATGCAACTATGTGAAGACTCTCTAATATTTAAGAATTTCAGATCTTGGTATATTATTCAAACAACAAGAAAAACAAAATAAAATAAAATGACGCTCCAGGCAAAACACATATCATGTGGTGAAAAAAATATAGCTCCAAGTAAAGTTACGGATGAACGAAGACGAAAGAGGGGATGCCATCCGGGGCATCCCCAAGCTTAGGCTCTTGGTTGTCCTTGAATATTACCTTGGGGTGCCTTGGGCATCCCCAAGCTTAGGCTCTTGCCACTCCTTATTCCATAGTCCATCAAATGTTTACCCAAAACTTGAAACCTTCACAACACAAAACTCGTAAGCTCCGTTAGTATAAGACAATAAATCACCACTTAGGTACTGTTGTGAACTCATTCTAAATTCATATTGGTGTAATATCTACTGTATTCCAACTTCTCTATGGTTCATACCCTCCGATACTACTCATAGATTCATCAAAATAAACAAACAACACAATGAAAACAGAATCTGTCAAAAACAGAACAGTCTGTAGCAATCTGTATCATTCCAATATTCTGTAGCTCCAAAATTCTGAAATAAACTGGTGGACCTGAGGAATTTGTCTATTAATCATCTTCAAAAAATATCAACCTAAAATCACTCTCCAGTAAAAAATGGCAGCTAATCTCGTGAGCGCAAAAGTTTCTGTTTTTTACAGCAAGATCGCAAAGACTTCACCCAAGTCTTCCCAAAGGTTCTACTTGGCACGAATACTAATTAAAACATTAAACAACATCTAAACAGAGACTAGATGAATTATTTATTACTAAACAGGAGCAAAAATCAAAGAACAAAAATAAAATTGGGTTGCCTCCCAACAAGCGCTAACGTTTAACGCCCCTAGCTAGGCATGATGATTTCAATGATGCTCACATAAAAGATAAGAATTGAAACATAAAGAGAGCATCATGAAGAATATGACTAGCAAATTTAAGTCTAACCCACTTCCTATGCATAGGGATTTTGTGAGCAAACAACTTATGGGAACAATAATCAACTAGCATAGGAAGGCAAAAGAAGCATAAATTCAAAACTTTAAGCACATAGAGAGGAAACTTGATATTATTGCAATTCCTACAAGGATATATTCCCCCCTCATAATAAATTTCAGTAGCATCATGAATGAATTCAACAATATAACTATCACATAAAGCATTCTTTTCATGATTCATAAGCATAGAAAATTTACTACTCTCCACGTAACCAAAATTCTTCTCATGCGGAATAGTGGGAGCAAATTCAACAAAATAACTATCATATGAGGCATAATCCAATTGAAAACTAAAATCATGATGACAAGTTTCATGGTTATCATTATTATTAATAGCATACAAGTCATCACAATAATCATCATAGATAGCAACTTTGTTCTCAATATCAATTGGAACCTCTTCCGAAATAGTCGATTTATCACTAAACAAAGTCATGACCTCTCCAAATCCACTTTCATCAATATAATCATCATAAATAGGAGGCATGCTTTCATCATAATAAATTTTCTCATCAAAACTTGGGGGACAAAACATATCACCTTCATAAAACATAGCATTCCCAAGCTTGTGGCTTTGCATATCATTAGCATCATGGGTATTCAAAGAATTCATACTAACAACATTGCAATCATGCTCATAATTCACATATTTTATGCCAAGCATTCTATGTAATTCTTCTTCTAGTACTTGAGCACAATTTTCCTTCCCATCATTTTCGCGAAAGATATTAAAAAGATGAAGCATATGAGGCACCCTCAATTCCAATTTTTTGGTAGTTTTCTTTTATAAACTAAACTAGTGATAAAACAAGAAACTAAAAGATTCGATTGCAAGATCTAAAGATATACCTTCAAGCAGAAACCTCCCCGGCAACGGCGCCAGAAATTGCTTGATGTCTACTACAAAACCTTCTTCTTGTAGACGTTGTTGGGCCTCCAAGTGCAGAGGTTTGTAGGACAGTAGCAAATTTCCCTCAAGTGGATGACCTAAGGTCTATCAATCCGTGGGAGGCGTAGGATGAATATGGTCTCTCTCAAACAACCCTGCAACCAAATAACAAAGAGTCTCTTGTGTCCCCAACACACCCAATACAATGGTAAATTGTATAGGTGCACTAGTTCGGCGAAGAGATGGTGATACAAGTGCAATATGGATGGTAGATATAGGTTTTTGTAATCTAAAAATATAAAAACAGCAAGGTAACTAATGATAAAAGTGAGCGTAAACGTTATAGCAATGCTAGGAAACAAGGCCTAGGGTTCATACTTTCACTAGTGCAAGTTCTCTCAACAATAATAACATAATTGGATCATATAACTATCCCTCAACATGCAACAAAGAGTCACTCCAAAGTCACTAATAGCGGAGAACAAACAAAGAGATTATTGTAGGGTCTGAAACCACCTCAAATTTATCCTTTCTGATCGATCTATTCAAGAGTCCGTAGTAAAATAACACGAAGCTATTCTTTCCGTTCAATCTATCCTAGATTTCATACTAGAATAACACCTTAAGACACAAATCAACCAAAACCCTAATGTCACCTAGATAGTCCAATATCACCTCAAGTATCCGCGGGTATGATTATACGATATGCATCACACAATCTCAGATTCATCTATTCAACCAACACAAAGAACTTCAAAGAGTGCCCCAAAGTTTCTACCGGAGAGTCAAGATGAAAACGTGTGCCAACCCCTATGCATAAGTTCACAAGGTCACGGAACTCGCAAGTTGATCACCAAAACATACATCCAGTAGATCACGTGAATATCCCATTGTCACCACAGATAAGCACATGCAAGACATACATCAAGTGTTCTCAAATCCTTAAAGACTCAATCCGATAAGATGACTTCAAAGGGAAAACTCAATCCATTACAAGAGAGTAGAGGGGGAGAAACATCATAAGATCCAACTATAATAGCAAAAGCTCGCGATACATCAAGATCATGCCGAATCAAGAATACGAGAGAGAGATCAAACATATAGCTACTGGTACATACCGTCAGCCCCGAGGGTGAACTACCCCCTCCTCGTCATGGAGAACGCCAGGATGATGAAGATGGCCACCGGTGAGGGATCCCCCTCCGGCAGGGTGCCGGAACAGGGTCCCAATTGGTTTTTGGTGGCTACAGAGGCTTGCGGTGGCAGAACTCTTGATCTAGGTTTCTTTCTGGGGATTTCTGTATTTATAGGAATTTTTGGTGTCGGTCTCACGTCAGGGGGGTCTCCGAGTCGTCCACGAGATAGGGGGACGTGCCCAGGGGGGTAGGGCGCGCCCCCACCCTCGTGGACGGCCCAGGACTCTTCTGGCCCTACTCTTTTACTCCGGGGCTTCTTTTGGTCCATAAAAACTCATCAAAAATTGGCATGTCAATTGGACTCCATTTGGTATTCCTTTTCTGTAAAACTCAAAAACAAGGAAAAAACAAAAACTGGCACTGGGCTCTAGGTTAATAGGTTAGTCCCAAAAATCATATAAAACAACATATAAATGCACATAAAACATCCAAGATGGCTAATATAATAGCATGGAACAATAAAAAATTATAGATACGTTGGAGACGTATCAAAGGCACCAAGGACCACGGGAGGTGACGTACATGAGAGCTGGCCCGCGAGACAGAGCTCGACCACTTGGGTTTAGCGACGCTGCAGGGATGGACCTGAGCCCAGACGTCATGCCGGTCCTTAATCATGAGGCGGTCGCGGGTGGGTTTGTGAGGGCGCACGACATTCATGGTGGCAAAGCACCAAACATGCAGGTGATAATATAAAGAAACTCATGAAAGGGTGAGGCCAGTTTTGATATATGTGCAAAACGATACACGCCACAGGGATAGACCCGTACAGCTTGAGGATTATGCAGCCCGAGGGGCGCCCTCAATTGAACAAACCAAAAAGTCACCTGGTAACGTTGTTGTAGAAGTGTTGGAGCAGCTGAAGACGCGCGCTGAAGAGGCCACTGTTCACGAGTCATCTGGCTCGTGAGCCCCGGGGGCTCTAGAGGTCCAAGAGGCTCGCGAGGGTATGGCACCCCTTCCGTCAAGATTGCCTGGCGCCTGGCCTTGTGAGCCGCCAGGACGCCCTGCATGTAGCGCTGCTGCGTGACAGCCATGTTCAGCAAGCCGAACGGCATGCGGACATAGCTGCAGGGGCTGCCCCCACTCCGCCCAACACGGGACGGCCAGAAGAGCTCCTGAGAAGCAGCCCTATTGAGTCCTGGAATGTTGACGCAGACGCGTACCTCGCCACCCATGTCAGGGGTGGCAGCTATGCTGAGCGATGCGGGCCGGCGCTCGCCGCGCATGGCTCATGCCTCCTGAAGCTCTTTAATTGCCTTGGTGATGAACTCCTGAGTGCCTGGTGCCCTGCTCACGGAAGCGCGCGTTAAAAAACGCCTCCACATGGTGCCCGAACGCCTCCCTCGTGACACTGGTCAGGTTAGAGGCCCTCCAGAGGAGAGCCCCCGAGCCCGTCCTGACAGGGGTATCGGGCGCGCCTTCCTATGTGAGAGGGAAGGGCGCCCAGCAGTGGGCGCGGGGTCTGAGGCACGATCGTCGGACGCCCTAGCCTCCTCGAGGCCCCTGAGGAGGAGATGCTTCTTCTTCTTGGGGACGGCCTCAGGAGGACGGATGGCACCCTTGTCATCTGAGTTCTCGACTGCTGCGGCCTGGTAGACACGCTGGAGGGAGCACATCGCATCCTTCTTGTCACAGGTGACCGTGATGATGCCGCCGCTTCCTGGCATCTTAAGAACGTTGTAGCTATGGTGAGTCACTGCCATGAACTTGGCGAGGGCTGGATACCCGAGGATGGCATTGTATGGGAGGCGAATGTGGGCGACGTCGAAGTCGATGAGCTCGGTGCAGTAGTTGTCGCGCTTGCCGAAGGTGACTGGGAGAAGAATCTGTCCCAGGGAATGGTGGAGCCGTCGGTCACCCCTGAGAAGGGCTTGGTGGGGAGGAGCTCGTCGGAGGGCACCTAGAGCCTCTCGAACGTCTCGGCAGAGAGGACGTTGAGCCCCACGCCACCGTCGATGAGCGTCTTGGTGATGAGGACGTTGCTGATGGTCAGCGAGCAGAGCATGGGGAGTGCGCCAGCAGTGGCCGCACATTTGAGCTGATCCGTAGAGTCGAAGGTGATGGCGTACTTGGACCACCTGAGGGGACGCGACGCCTCAAGCTTGGGGAGGGCCGCGTTCACCTCGCGAGCAAACTGATCGAAGATGCGATGAGAGGCGGGGGCTGAGCGCCACCTAGGATGCATGCAATAGCGCGAGGCTCTTGGAAGCCCCGGCCCCATCATCTTGGCGGTGGTCGTCGTTTCTCCACGGCAGCGGCAGCAGCGGAGGTAGGCCGACGTTGCCCTAAGGACGATCCTCACGAGGCTGGTCCCTCCAGGGGCCGTCGCGAGGCTGGCCCTGCCCGCAGTCCTCACAAGGCTGATCACGCCAGTCCTGGCGAGGGTCGCGGTTGTCCCAGCGGCCTCCACCACGACCTCCTTCGTGGTCGTAGCCATGATCATTGCGCTCGGGACGGAGGCCAATGCGCCTGTCACGGATCGCCCTGAGCTCCTGGCAGTCGTTTGTGTTGTGGTCGTGGACGTTGTGGAAGACGCAGAACGAGTGGCTGCCCTTGGAGGATTCGGGGTGGTCGTAGCCGCGCTTCGTCTCAGGTTCGACCGCGAGCATAGCCGGCCTCTTGTGCTTCACGTCCTTAGCCTTGGCCTTCTTATCTTCAGGATCAACCTCCGGGAGCTCCAGGAGGGAGAGGCGACCTTCCTCTGCCCTCGCGCACCTGGTTGCCATGTTGAACATCTCCAGAGCCGAACACAGCTCTTCGTGTATGGCGAGGTCTTCCTTCATATTGACATCCCGGACGCCATCAGTGAACGCTGAAATAATGGCCTCGTATGACACCTTAAGGATCTTGAGGCGAACATTGGTGAAGCGCTGCATGTATTTGTGCAGGTTCTCCCCTGGCTGCGGCTTGATGCGCCGCAGGTCGCCTGCAGCAGGGCGCGGTTGTGAGTACCCTGGAAGTTGGCGATGAAGCGCTCGCGCATCTCGTCCCAGGAGGAGATCGGTCCCACAGGAAGGTTCAGGAGCCACGAACGCGCGCCATCTTTGAGGGCCATGGGAAACCAGTTTGCCATGACTTTGTCGTTGCCGTTCGCTGCCTCAATGCTCACCTCGTAGAGCTGGAGGAACTTAGCCGCATCAGGGGTGCCATCATAGCGTGGAGGCTGATCAGGCTTGAACTTGCCGCGCCATACGACGCGGCGCAGCTCTGGGGTGAATGCACGGCATCCTGCCGCACTCACAGGGGCCAGCCGCTGGGGAGGAGCCTGGTCTTGACGCCCACGCGCCGCTGCCTCTAGCGGCACGCGGTCTTGACGTGGCCGTACTGGGAGCGCACGCACTTCTCCTTGGGGCCGCTGCACCACCTGGCAGCTTTCTTCATCGTGTGCCGGCGCCCTGCGCGGCGGGTCGCGTGGGGGGCCTCACGCCTTGGCTCGGGGTCCACGCCATGCAGATGAGGAGGAGGAGGCACGCCATGAGCCACATCGCCCACCAGGGACGGCGGAGGACGAAGCGAACGGGACGGCGCAGAGGCAGCAGCGTTGACGAGCTCTGCGATGCGGGCGAGCCAGTCGTCGTAGAGGTCGTTGGCCGAACGATAGTGTAGAAGCTCGTGCGCCATGAGCAGCGCAGCCTACGCGTTCGCCGGCCCGCGACGAACGTGGGAAGACGATGCTGTGGCCGGAGTGGGAGATGGGGTCGCGGTGTGATACGTCTCCAACGTATCTATAATTTTTGATTGTTCGATGCTATTATATTAGCCATCTTGGATGTTTTATATGCAATTATATGCTATTTATATGATTTTTGGGACTAACCTATTAACCTAGAGCCCAGCGCCAGTTTCTGTTTTTTCCTTGTTTTTGAGTTTTACAGAAAAGAAATACCAAATGGAGTCCAATTGACGTGCCAATTTTTGATGATTTTTTATTGACCAAAAGAAGCCCCCGGAGTAAAAGAGTTGGGCCATAAGAGTCCCGAGCCATCCACGAGGGTGGAGGGCGCGCCCTACCCCTGGGCTCGCCCCCCTATCTCGTGGACGACTCGGAGACCCCCCTGACGTGAGACCAACGCCAAAATTCCTATAAATACAGAAACCTCCAGAAAGAAACCTAGATCAGGAGTTCCGCCGCCACAAGCCTCTGTAGCCACCAAAAACCAATCGGGACCCTGTTTCGGCACCATACCGGAGGGGGGATCCCTCACCGGTGGCCATCTTCATCATCCTGGCGCTCTCCATGACGAGGAGGGAGTAGTTCACCCTCGGGGCTGAGGGTATGTACCAGTAGCTATGTGTTTGATCTCTCTCTCTCGTGTTGTTGATTCGCACGATCTTGATGTATCGCGAGCTTTGCTATTATAGTTGGATCTTATGATGGTTCTCCCCCTCTACTCTCTTGTAATGGATTGAGTTTTACCTTTGAAGTTATCTTATCGGATTGAGTCTCTGAGGATTTGAGAACACTTGATGTATGTCTTGCATGTGCTTATCTGTGGTGACAATGGGATATTCACGTGATCTACTTGATGTATGTTTTGGTGATCAACTTGCTGGTTCAGTGACCTTGTGAACTTATGCATAGGGGTTGGCACACGTTTTCGTCTTGACTCTCCGGTAGAAACTTTGGGGCACTCTTTGAAGTTCTTTGTCTTGGTTGAATAGATGAATCTGAGATTGTGTGATGCATATCGTATAATCATACCCGCGGATACTTGAGGTGATATTGGACTATCTAGGTGACATTAGGGTTTTGGTTGATTTGTGTCTTAAGGTGTTATTCTAGTATGAAATCTAGGATAGATCGAACGGAAAGAATAGCTTCGTGTTATTTTACTACGGACTCTTGAATAGATCGATCAGAAAGGATAACTTTGAGGTGGTTTCAGACCCTACAATAATCTCTTTGTTTGTTCTCCGCTATTAGTGACTTTGGAGTGACTCTTTGTTGCATGTTGAGGGATAGTTATATGATCCAATTATGTTATTATTGTTGAGAGAACTTGCACTAGTGAAAGTATGAACCCTAGGCCTTGTTTCCTAGCATTGCTATAACATTTACGCTCACTTTTATCATTAGTTACCTTGCTGTTTATATATTTTTAGATTACAAAAACCTATATCTACCATCCATATTGCACTTGTATCACCATCTCTTCGCCGAACTAGTGCACCTATACAATTTACCATTGTATTGGGTGTGTTGGGGACACAAGAGACTCTTTGTTATTTGGTTGCAGGGTTGTTTGAGAGAGACCATATTCATCCTACGCCTCCCACGGATTGATAGACCTTAGGTCATCCACTTGAGGGAAATTTGCTACTGTCCTACAAACCTCTGCACTTGGAGGCCCAACAACGTCTACAAGAAGAAGGTTTTGTAGTAGACATCAAGCAATTTCTGGCGCCGTTGCCGGGGAGGCTAGGTAAGAGGCACTAACACCCCGTCAACTAAGCTAATTTCTGGCGCCGTTGCCGGGGAGGTTAGTGCTTGAAGGTATATCTTTAGATCTTTCAATCGAATCTTTTAGTTTCTAGTTTTATCACTAGTTTAGTTTACAAAAGAAAACTACAAAAAAATGGAATTGAGGTTACCTCATATGCTTCATATTTTTAATGTCTTCCGTGAGAATAAGGATTCCGATAATTGTGCTCAATTGCTAGAGGAAGAATGCATTAGAATGTTTGGCACTAAATCTTTGAATGATGAGCATGATAGCAATGTTGTTAGTACGAACTCTTTGAATATCCATAGTACTAATGATGATTGCACTAGTCATGATGAAAATGTCTCTTATAAGCATGCCAATTTTTGTGGAGTGCATAGAGTTTGCAAGTACACACCAAATAGGGAAGATAGATTTTGCAAGAGGCATAAGTATTTAGAAACCAAATGGTTGCAAGAAAGGCTAGATGTTTGTGCTGAAAATTTAAATTTTCTTAGTCATCCTTGTGAACTTTGCAATGAACGTGGTCATTTAAATATCCAATGCAAATTGTTTCATGATCGTATCGTGTCCAAATATTGTGATGACTTGATTTCCCTTGCGCATCATAATGAACTTAGTTTGCTTGTGGGTTATGAAGAAATGAAACGTATAACTAAGGATATGCCAAAATTTGTCCTTGATAAAGTTCTTGATTTTGATCTAGAGGAAATTTATATGTATTGTGCGGTGTATTGCATTGAAAATCCTTATATTGCCAATTACATAAAGACAAGAAAACAAATTGAAGATGAAGAGAATACTAATGAAAGGGAAGAGATTTCCCAATATCCTCCTATTCTTTCTTATGATGAATCAGGTAACGAGGAGGAGCTTTCTATTCAACCAATCTCATTAATAAGGAGCTCCAAAAAGAGGATTAAACCCACACATGATGTGAAGAAGAAAAAGAAAAGACGGAGAAGCAAAGGTAAAAAGGTATCCCTCCGAAATGATGTTGCTCCTATTACTCATTGTGATGATGATAATTGCTATACTATTGGTGATATCCATACTATTAATGATAAGAGTGATTATGCTTATGATATAAAAAGTTCCAAGCTTGGGGATGCCATGTTTGATGAGAATGACAAGTTTGAGAATTTATTTGCTGCAATTAATGATTGTCCCAAGCTTGGGGATGCTATGTTTTATGAATATGATATGTTTAACCTCCCAAGTTTTGATATGCAAATTTATTATGATGATAGCATGCCTCCTATTTATGATGGTTATATTGATGAAAGTGGGTTTGGAAGAGTGTCAACTTTAGGAAGTAATGATCCCACTATTTTGGAGGGTGTTGAATCTTATTGTGACAATTATGAAAGTGGATTTGGAGAGGTCATGACTTTATTTAGTAATGATTCCACTATCTTGGAAGAGGTTTCAATTGATTATGATGAGAACAAAGTTGCTACTTATGATGATTATTGTGACGACACTTATTCTATAAAAAGTAGTGACGATTATATTAAAAAATTTCATGATTATGATTACCCTTTTTCTAAACATTACCCTTTTAATGTGGAAACAATTTATAGTATTCGAGTTTCTTATGATACTCCCACTATTCCGAATGAGAAGAATTTTGCTTATGTGGAGAGTAGTAAATTTTCTATGCATGTAGATCATGAAAATTATGCCTCACATGATAGTTATATTGTTGAATTCATTCATGATGCTACTAAAATTATTATGAGGGAGGAATATATGCTTGTAGGAATTGCAATAATATCAAGTTTCCTCTCTATGTGGTTAAAGTTATAAAGTTATGCTTGTTTTGCCTTCCTATGCTAGTTGATTATTGTTCCCATAAATTGTTTGCTCACAAAATGCCTATGCATAGGAAGTGGGTTAGACTTAAATATGCTAGTCATATTATTCATGATGCTATATTTATGTTTCAATTCTTATCTTTTATGTGAGCATCATTGAAATCATCATGCCTAGCTAGGGGCGTTAAACGTAAGCGCTTGTTGGAAGGCAACCCAATTTTATTTTTGTTCTTTGCCATTTGCTCCTGTTTAGTAATAAATAATCTATCTAGCCTCTGGTTATATGTGGTTTTATGTTTTAATTAGTGTTTGCGCCAAGTAGAACCTTTGGGAAGACTTGGGTGAAGTCTATGCGATCTTGGTGTAAAAAACAGAAACTTTTGCGCTCATGAGATTAGCTGCCATTTTTTACTGGAGAGTGCTATTAGGTTGATTCTTTTTGTAGATGATTAATAGACAAATTCCTCACGTCCACCAATTTATTTCAGAATTTTTGTAGTTACATAAGTATTCGAAAGATACAGATTACTACAGACTCTTCTGTTTTTGACAGATTCTGTTTTCTATCTGTTGTTTGCTTATTTTGATGAATCTATGATTAGTATCAGAGGGTATGAACCATAGAGAAGTTGGAATACACTAGATATTACAACAATATGAATTTATAATGAGTTCACAACAGTACCTAAGTGGTGATTTATTTTCTTATACTAACGGAGCTTACGAGTTTTTTGTTAAGTTTTGTGTTGTGAAGTTTTCAAGTTTCGGGTAAAGATTCGATGGACTATGGAATAAGGAGTGGCAAGAGTCTAAGCTTGGGGATGCCCAAGGCACCCCAAGGTAAAATTCAAGGACAACCAAAAGCCTAAGCTTGGGGATGCCCCGGATGGCATCCCCTCTTTCTTCTTTCATCGGTAACTTTACTTGGAGCTATATTTTTATGCACCACATGATATGTGTTTTGCTTGGAGCATCATTTTATTTTCTTTTGTTTTGCTTGATGTTTGAATAAAATACCAAGATCTGAAATTCTTAAATGTTAGAGAGTCTTCACATAGTTACATAATTATTCAACTAATCATTGATCTTCACTCATATCTTTCGGAGTAGTTTGTCGTTTGCTCTAGTGCTTCACTTATATCTTTTTAGAGCACGGTAGTGGTTTTATTTTATAGAAATTATTGATCTCTCATGCTTCACTTATATTATTTTGAGAGTCTTTCATAACAGCATGGTAATTTGCTTTGGTTATAAAATTAGTCCTAATATGATGGGCATTCAAGATGTGTATAATAAAAACTTTCATATAGAGTGCATTAAAAACTATGAGAAGTTTGATACTTGATAATTGTTTTGAGTCATAAAGATGGTGATATTAGAGTCGTGCTAGTTGAGTAATTGTGAAATTGAGAAATACTTGTGTTGAGGTTTGCAAGTCCCGTAGCATGCACGTATGGTAACCGTTGTGTGACAAATTTGAAGCATGAGGTGTTCTTTGATTGCCTTCCTTATGAGCGGCGGTCGGGGACGAGCGATGGTCTTTTCCTACTAATCTACCCCCCTTGGAGCATGCGCGTAGTGCTTTGTTTTGATGACTTGTAGATTTTTGCAATAAGTATGTGAGTTCTTTATGACTAATGTTGAGTCCATGGATTATACACACTCTCACCCTTCCATCATTGCTAGCCTCTTCGGTACCGTGCATTGCCCTTTCTCACCTGGAGAGTTGGTGCAAACTTCGCTGGTGCGTCCAAACCCCATGATATGATACGCTCTATCACACATAAGCCTCCTTATATCTTCCTCAAAACAGCCACCATACCTACCTATTATGGCATTTCCATAGCCATTCCGAGATATATTGCCATGCAGCTTTCCACCGTTCCATTTATTATGACATGCTTCTTCGTTGTCATATTGCCTTGCATGATCATGTAGTTTACATCGTATTCATGGCAAGGCCACCATTCATAATTTTTCATACATGGTACTCTTGATTCATTGCCCATCCCGGTACACCGCCGGAGGCACTCATATAGAGTCATATTCTGTTCTAGTATCGAGTTGTAATCCTTGAGTTGTAAATAAATAGAAGTGTGATGATCATCAATATTAGAGCATTGTCCCGTGTGAGTAAAAAAAAGAGAAAGGCCAAAAAAAGATAAGGCCCAAAAAAAGAAAGGCCAAATAAAAAAAGAGAAGGCCCAAAAAAATGAGAGAAAAAGAGAGAAGGGGCAATGTTACTATCCTTTTTCCACACTTGTGCTTCGAAGTAGCACCATGATCTTCATGATAGAGAGTCTCTTATTTTGTCACTTTCATATACTAATGGGAATTTTCATTATAGAACTTGGCTTGTATATTCCAACGATGGGCTTCCTCAAAATGTCCTAGGTCTTCGTGAGCAAGCAAGTTGGATGCATGCCCACTTAGTTTTTTTTTGTTGAGCTTTCATACATTTATAGCTCTAGTGCATCTGTTGCATGGCAATCCCTACTCCTCGCATTGACATCAATTGATGGGCATCTCCATAGCCCGTTGATTTGCCGCGTTGATGCGATACTTTCTCCCTTTTTGTCTTCTCCATACAACCTCCATCATCATACTCTGTTCCACCTATAGTGCTATGTCCATGGCTCGCGCTCATATATTGCGTGAAAGTTCAAAAAGTCTGAGAATGCTAAAGTATGAAACAATTGCTTGGCTTGTCATCGGGGTTGTGCATGATTGGAGAATTTTGTGTGACGAAGTTGGAGCATAGTCAAACTATATGATTTTGTAGGGATGAGCTTTCTTTGGCTTTGTTATTTTGAGAAGACATAATTGCTTGGTTAGTATGCTTGAAGTATTATTATTTTATGTCAATATTAAACTTTTGTCTTGAATCTTTCGGATCTGAACATTCATGCCACAATAAAGAAAATTACATTGAAAAATATGTTAGGTAGCATTCCACATCAAAAATTCTGTTTTATCATTTACCTACTCGAGGACGAGCAGGAATTAAGCTTGGGGATGCTTGATACGTCTCCAACGTATCTATAATTTTTGATTGTTTGATGCTATTATATTATCCATCTTGGATGTTTTATATGCATTTATATGCTATTTTATATGATTTTTTGGACTAACCTATTAACCTAGAGCCCAGCGCCAGTTTTTGTTTTTTCCTTGTTTTTGAGTTTTACAGAAAAGGAATACCAAACGGAGTCCAATTGACGTGCCAATTTTTGATGATTTTTTATGGACCAAAAGAAGCCCCCGGAGTAAAAGAGTTGGGCCAGAAGAGTCCCGAGCCATCCACGAGGGTGGAGGGCGCGCCCTACCCCCTGGGCTCGCCCCTATCTCATGGACGACTCGGAGACCCCCCTGACGTGAGAACGACGCCAAAAATTCCTATAAATACATAAACCTCCAGAAAGAAACCTAGATCCGGAGTTCCTCTGCCGCAAGCCTCTGTAGCCACCAAAAACCAATCGGGACCCTGTTCCGGCACCCTCCCACAGGGGGGATCCCTCACCGGTGGCCATCTTCATCATCCTGGCGCTCTCCATGACGAGGAGGGAGTAGTTCACCCTCGGGGCTGAGGGTATGTACCAGTAGCTATGTTTTTGATCTCTCTCTCTCGTGTTGTTGATTTGCACGATCTTGATGTATCGCGAGCTTTGCTATTATAATTGGATCTTATGATGGTTCTCCCCCTCTACTCTCTTGTAATGGATTGAGTTTTCCCTTTGAAGTTATCTTATCGGATTGAGTCTCTGAGGATTTGAGAACACTTGATGTATGTCTTGCATGTGCTTATCTGTGGTGACAATGGGATATTCACGTGATCTACTTGATGTATGTTTTGGTGATCAACTTGCGGGTTCAGTGACCTTTTGAACTTATGCATAGGGGTTGGCACACGTTTTCGTCTTGACTCTTCGGTAGAAACTATGGGGCACTCTTTGAAGTTCTTTGTGTTGGTTGAATAGATGAATCTGAGATTGTGTGATGCATATCATATAATCATACCCGTAGATACTTGAGGTGACATTGGAGTATCTAGGTGACATTAGTGTTTTGGTTGATTTGTGTCTTAAGGTGTTATTCTAGTACGAACTCTAGGATAGATCGAACGGAAAGAATAGCTTCGTGTTATTTTACTACAGACTCTTGAATAGATCGATCAGAAAGGATAACTTTGAGGTGGTTTCGTACCCTACAATAATCTCTTCGTTTGTTCTCCGCTATTAGTGACTTTGGAGTGACTCTTTGTTGCATGTTGAGGGATAGTTATATGTTCCAATTATGTTATTATTGTTGAGAGAACTTGCACTAGTGAAAGTATGAACCCTAGGCCTTGTTTCCTAGCATTGCAATACCATTTAAGCTCACTTTTATCATTAGTTACCTTGCTATTTTTATATTTTTAGATTACAAAAACCTATATCTACCATCCATATTGCACTTGTATCACCATCTCTTCGCCGAACTAGTGCACCTATACAATCTACCATTGTATTGGGTGTGTTGGGGACACAAGAGACTCTTTGTTATTTGGTTGCAGGGTTGTTTGAGAGAGACAATCTTCATCCTATGCCTCCCACGGATTGATAAACCTTAGGTCATCCACTTGAGGGAAATTTTCTACTATCCTACAAACGTCTGCACTTGGAGGTCCAACAACATCAACAAGAAGAAGGTTGTGTAGTAGACATCACGGTGTGGCCGTCGCGACGCACGGACGACGGCAGTGACGAGTCCTGCTGCTCATGGGTAGCGGGGTCGATGGCGGCATTGGCCACCGGGGAGGCAGAAAGGCGAGGTGGGCCGTTGCCCATAGGTGCCATCTGAGCGACACGAGCAGCCCAGCGCTCGGCGCGAACATGGTGAGCGTCAACTATAGGAATGACGGAATGGCGGAGCAAAAGGTGGAAGAGAGGCTTCGACACGCCCCTACCTGGCGCGCCAAATGTCAGATTCAGGGCTCCGCAGACCGAAGAAAGGTTCATACTCTGGGGCGTCTGCGAAGAACTCAACCTCTCCAGCCAACTAGTTCATCATCCCCATGACCTAGCTCGATGAACAAGAAAGGAAAGGGACACAACAGTTTACCTAGGTTCGGGCCACCTTGTGGTGTAAGACCCTACTCTTTCTTTATGGTGGATTAGCCTCGCGAGGGGCTGAGGATGAACTTGTACCAGGGAAGAACAACCTCGGGGGGTCTGTTCTTGCGTGGGTGTGAGCTAGTAAGGTCTCTCTCGGATCGGATCCGGCCCCCTTTCCTATGGTGGTGGCTAAGCTATATTTATAGTGGCCTTGGTCCTCTTCCTCCACACGAAGGCGGGAAGGGATCCCACAGTGGCCAATTTGGAAGGGGGATAAGAAGTACATCCTATCTTGACGAAAGGTGGTCTTCGCCTGCAAAGCTTCTGGTCGCAACGCCATGGTGGGCTCGGCAATGACATCCGTCCTGCCGTCTTGGCGGTTTGGTCTTTGTTGCCTAGGAATGGAAACCTTTGGCAGATTCCTCGAGACCCCGCGCCTGCGCTTGCCCCCTTAGCACCAAAGAGGAAACCTGCGCTCTGCACCCGCTGGCACTCGCCTGGCCTTGGTCGTCATGGCTGGCGTCACCTCAACCTCATGAGGTGAGCACCCGCATAGGAATCTCCGCTCCCTCCGGAGGTCTTGGTGTAGTCCGCCTCACGAGGCTTGGCCACTCGCGAGGGTCTTGTCTTGCTGGTGCGGAATACGGGGCGTACCAGGCCATCGATGGAGCCGCACCATGGGCTGCAGGCAGGCAAGTCTTGGTAGCCTGGTTCCCAAAATGCCGACACATTAAGCTAGGCATAAAGTGCTCAAGTAATGAATCCATCGAGATCCCAAGGTATATCAAAGCCAATTTTAATTAGCAATGATTTGGCATTTAGTAGTGAGCACAAAGCAACATATATCATGCAATGACGAAGTCTAACTCTCTTCCTATGCATCAACATGTCATAAAAGAATAATTCATGCGCATCAAGTAAAGGCCAATACATAGCATAAGCAGTTTCTTGCAATTTTATCGTGTTGGAAACATAGAGAGGCGGAGATGTAGTTCCTCTCTCATAATAATTGCAAGTAGGAGCAGCAAGCACATGCATATTATATTCATCAAAATCGTCATGTGCAACGGTAAAAGGCAACTGCTACTTCTTGAGCTTGCATTGGTTTTTCCCTTGAAGAGGAAAGGGTGATGCAGCAAAGTAGAGATAAGTATTTCCCTCAGTTAGAGAACCAAGGTATCAATCTAGTAGGAGACAATGCACAAATCACCAATACCTGCACAAACAATCAAACAACTTGCACCCAATGCGATAAAGGGGTTGTCAATCCCTTTCCGGTCACTTGCAAAAGTGAGATCTGATAGAGATAGATAAAACTAAACAAAAGATAAAGTATTTTTTTTGGTGTTTTTGGTTTATAGATCAGAAAGTAAAAGATTGGAAAATAGTAGATAGGAAACTTATATAATGGAAAATAGACCCGGGGGCCATAGGTTTCACTAGAGGCTTCTCTCAAGATAGCAAATAATACGGTGGGTGAACAAATTACTGTCGAGCAATTGATAGAAAAGCGCAAAGTTATGACGATATCCAAGGCAATGATTATGAAATATAGGCATCATGTCCGTGTCAAGTAGACCGACTCCTGCCTGCATCTACTACTATTACTCCACACATCGACTGACTCCTGCCTGCATCTAGAGTATTAAGTTCATGAAGAACAGAGTAACAAATTAAGATGACATGATGTAGAGGAATAAACTCAAGCAATATGATGCAAAACCCATCTTTTTATCCTCGATGGCAACAATACAATACGTGCCTTGCCGCCCCTACTATCACTGGGAAAGGACACCGCAAGATTGAACCCAAAGCTAAGTATTTCTCCCATTGCCAGAAAAACCATTCTAGTTGGCCAAACCAAACCGATAGTTCAAAGAGAATGACTAAGATATCAAATCTTGCATAAAAGAATTCAGAGAAGAATCAAATAATATTCATAGATAAGCTGATCATAAATCCACAATTCATCAGATCTTGACAAACACACCGCAAAAGAAGATTACATCGAATAGATCTCCAAGAACATCGAGGAGAACATGGTATTGAGAATCAAAGAGAGAGAAGAGACCATCTAGCTACTAGGCATGGACCCGTAGGTTTGAGGTAAACTGCTCACGCTTCATCGGAAGGGAAATAGAGTTGATGTAGATGCCCTTCGTGATCGAATCCCCCTCCGGCAAGATGCCGGAAAAGGCCCCAAGATGGGATCTCACGAGAACAGAAGGTTGCGGCGGTGGAAAAGTGTTTTCGTGGATGTTTCTGGTGGTTTTGGAATATATGTGAATATATAGGACGAAGAATTAGGTCAGGGGAGTCATGAGGGCCCCACAAGGCAGGGGCGCGCCCTACCCCCCTGGGCGCGCCCTTCCCCTTGTCACCGCCTCATGGCTCTTCTGACTTGAACTCCAAGTCTCTGGGGTGTCTTCTGGTCCAAGAAAAATCATCGCGAAAGTTTTATTCCGTTTGGAGTCCGTTTGGTATTCCTTTTCTGCGAAACTCAAAAACAAGGAAAAAACTGGCACTGGGCTCTAGGTTAATAAGTTAGTCCCAAAAATAATATAAAATAGCATATTAATGCATATAAAACATCCAAAACAGATCATATAATAGCATGGAATAATAAAAAATTATAGATACGCTGGAGACGTATCAGCAACCCATCAATGTAATCCTTAATAAGTGCAAACTTCTCTGATATAGTGTAATTGGGAGAATTCAAGAAGATAATAAGACTATCATTTGTGGGTACAATAGCAATAATTTCATTCTTAACATAAGGAACTATAGAAAAATCATCTCCATAGGCATAATTCATATTGGCATCATGGCCACAAGCATAGAAAGCATCAAGTTCATCAAAAAGGGATATTTCAGCAGAATCAACGGGATCATAGCAATTATCATAGCATTCATCCTTCGGTAAGCATGAAGGGATATTAAATAATGTATGAGTTGGAGGGTTACTCTCATTAAAAGGTGGGCACGGGTAGCTAATCCGCTCTTCCTCCTTTTGTTCTTCGCTCTCATCATCATCTTTTTCATCTAATGAGCTCACAGTTTCATCAATTTCTTCTTCCATAGACTCATGCAAAATATTAGTCTCTTCTTGGACAGCGGAGACATTCTCAATAAATACATCAATATCGTAGTTGCATATATAATTATCATAGCAATATTTAAGTATAGCAAAATTTTCAGGTCTATAAACTAAATCATCAAAATCTTCAAACTTTAAACAAAGATTCAATTTCATAAGCACCCTTAAAAGCAACAAATTCTTCTATTCGTTCCACATCATAGCAATCATATATACCATTAGCATAAGAAGCCAGGGTTTCATTATCAGTAAATTCACATGAAAAGGGAAGGTGTCGAGCCTTCATCCTAGAGCAACAAGTATAATCATATCTCGAGCATAAATTCCAAGCATACCATTGCAACATTTCAATTTGATCCCATAAAGTTTTCCTTTTTTAGTCAAGCGATAATCCCTAAAGTATTCATGTTGATACAACGTTACTCCAATTTTCAAGTTGAATGGGGTTTTCTTAGGATTATCAAAGTAGTTCATAATATTTTTCACATAACAAGCATCGAGGGTTTTAGGAGGTTTTGCATCTCCATGAGTAGCAAGTACCACTAACTTTTTTGGTGTTTCGTGTTCCATATCCATAAGTAAAGATAGAAAACAACTTAGAACAGAAAATAAAACCTACTTAGTGATAAAGCAAACAAGCACACACGAGAATATTCACCCCACACTATTGCTCCCTGGCAACGGCGCCAGAAAAAGGTCTTGATAACCCACAAGTATAGGGGATCGTTTGTAGCCTTCTTCGATAAATAAGAGTGTCAAACCCAACGAGGAGCTAAAGGTAGAACAAATATTCCCTCAAGTTCTATCGACCACCGATACAACTCTACGCACACTTGACGTTTGCTTTACCTAGAACAAGTATGAAACTTGTCGGATCACGGGTTTCGGCAAAACCCTCAAGGTTCGAACACTGGGGTGCGCACAAAGATCTCCCCCTACCGATCCATGTCCTAGCTTCGCTAAGGTCTCAAGGGCTAACTCGACGAACTCGCAACACAAGGGACACAAGATTTATACTGGTTCGGGCCACCGTTGTGGTGTAATACCCTACTCCAGTGTGGTGGTGGTGGATTGCCTCTTGGGCTGAGGATGAACAGTACAAGGGGAAGAACAGCCTCCTGAGGCGAGGTGTTCTTGTGCTTGGTGAACTTGAGTGGGTGTGGATCACTCAAGTTGGGATGAGATGCCTCCGAATGAGTTTGAGACCAGTTGCCTCCTACTGTGGTGGGTAATCCTATTTATAGAGGCCCTGGTCCTCTCCCCAAATATTGAGCGGGAAGGGAGCCAACAACGGCCAATTTGAAAGGGGACAACTAGTACAACTTATCCTAACAAAAGCAGTCTTCGCCTGCAAAAGGCTCTGGTGGTGACGCCGCCTTATGCTCCATGGTGACCTCCGTCTTGCCGTCCTGCTGGTCTTGGTCTCATTGCACTGATATGGAAACCTTTGCTTGACGCCTCGGTACTCCATGCCTGCGCTTGCCTCCTTAGCACCAAAGAGGAAACAAGTACACTGTGTGCGCTGGCGCCCGCTGTCGGTGTCAAAACCGGTGGATCTCGGGTAGGGGGTCCCGAACTGTGCGTGTAAGGTCGATGGTTGCAAGAGACGGGGGACACGATGTTTACCCAGGTTCGGGCCCTCTCTATGTAGGTAATACCCTACTTCCTGCTTGATGGATCTTGATGTATATGAGTGTTACAAGAGTTGATCTACCACGAGATCGTAATGGCTAAACCCTAGAAGTCTAGCCTGTATGACTATGGTAATGAGTGTCTCCTATCCAGACTACACCCTCCAGTTTATATAGACATCGGAGGGATCTAGGGTTACATAGAGTCCGTTACATAGGAAGGAATCTTCACAGTTGATCGCCAAGCTTGCCTTCCACGCCAAGAAGAGTCCTATCCGGACACAGGTACAGTCTTCGGCCTTCATGTCTTCACAGCCCGTTAGTCTGGCCCATGGATAACAGGCCGGATGCCCGAGGACCCCTTAGTCCAGGACTCCCTCAGTAGCCCCTGAACCTGGCTTCAATGACGAGGAGTCCGGTGCGCAGATTGTCTTCGGCATTGCAAGGCGGGTTCCCTTTTCCCGAACTCCAAGATAGTCTTCGGATGCGACGATAGTATCCGGACCTGTAACACGTACCACACACAACTGCAGAGAGAATATAATACTTGCACGAGTCCCATCTGCTGACAGCTTTTTACATCATGACATTACGTCGGCCCGGCCATAACTTCGGACCGTTTTGTGTTCACCGTTCCACGTTTCGAGATGAGGTTGCTATTGGCACGTCTTGTCAAAGCAGAGATCATGTCCCTCTATTGCGGGATTCTCATCAATGCGGGTATGGGTAACCCAACCGTGCCGTTTATACAGCCCTTGGGAATAGGCGAATTCTAAGGCGAGTGGGGAGGCGCTCAACATTTACTGCCTTTATAAAGGGATAAGGGCTCACCCTTCTTCTCCCACGCCTTCTCTCTATCTCCGCCCTTCCAATCTCGAGCTCCAGCGCCCAAGTTCTCATGTCCTTTCCACTCGAGCTAGCACTCAACCATGTCCGGATCCGGAGGTCAGGGCAAGTGGATGGCCTCCTCCGTCAAGGAAGAGGACATTACTGAGCTTCGGGCGCCCGGATATTTGGTGAAGCAAATCGTCCACCGCCTGCCGGCCGAGGGACAAGTCGTCCCCACGCCGGAGCCCAACGAGAGGGTTGTGTTACTCCCTCATTTCTTCCGCGGACTAGGGTTCCCGCTCCACCCTTTTGTTCGCGGGCTGATGTATTATTACGGGATAGATTTCCATGATCTGTCCCCGAACTCCTTCCTCAACATATCGGCATTTATCGTCGTGTGTGAGGCATTCCTCCGCATCCACCCCCACTTCGGGCTATGGCTCAAAGTCTTCAATGTGAAGCCAAAGGTGGTGGATGGCCAGCACGCGGAGTGCGGGGGAGCCATGGTGAGTAAGCTGTCAAACGTCTCCTGGCCGAAAGGCACTTTCGTGGAGATGGTAAAGGAGTGGCAGAAACAATGGTTCTACATCACAGAACCCAGCGGCACCACCTGGGCCGCAGCTGCCGAATTCCGCTCCGGTGCTCCCATGCGACTCACCTCCTGGGTCGAGAAGAGTCTGGACTGGTGTTCGCCCGATGAGTTGATAGCGCTGCAGACGCGCGTTCAGAGTATGATAGCCAAGAACGTCAAGCTTGTCGATGTAATCCAGGTGATGATAGTTCACCGGATCCTCCCGTGCCAGCGCAGAAGTCGCCGTTTGTGGGAGTTTAATCCGAAGAAGCAGCAAACCCTGGAGAGGCTCTTCGAAACTACTCACGAAGGTGCCTGGAAGTTGCTCTTTAAGGGCAACGAGAAACCGCCGGCCACGGATTCAGACCGTGGTCACGATTGTAAACACCTCGCTAGCGAGGTATGTTATTTTTGACGTATCCCCAACTTAATTGTTTCGAGGATGATGTCTGAGTTTTATCATTGCTTTATTCAGGATTGGATGGAGAGGGCGAAGCGGATCCAGTGTCCGGCTCCGCTGCCTGAAGAACCAGTCATCACGCGTCTGGCGAAGATGCTGGTGTCGGCGCCATATAAGGCGCCGGAGAAGAAGGCCAAGGGGGCCAAAAGTGGCCCCCATCGCAAGGGCACTTCGGACGTGACGTCTGAAGACGAGGAAGCCCATTCCTTCGTCCATGAGGACGACGACGAGGAAGAGGGGGAGGAGGAGGAGAAGAAACCTCCCCCTAAGGAGAAGAAGAGGGGGGCCTCCACGAATCTGGAGGCGGGAACGCCCAAGAAGGGGAAGGGCGCCCCCGCGGTCGACACCGCGTGGGACATTGATAGCAGTCCGGAGCGACGGCTCCGCACTAAGCCCCGGGCCGCATCGTAAGTACTATGACTCCCGTACATAAGTGTACTCGGCCTCTCCTTTTTATTGTTTTGACGTGGTTAATTGTGCCATTGCAGTCCAGCCCGCGGCAGCATCCAGCGATCCTCTTCAGGGGGTTCGTTGGATCCGGCGGAAATGGCCAGTATGGGGGAGCACTGAAGTGTTCCCCTGAGGCCAAGGACGACACTGAAGTGTTGTCCCGGAGGACTGCTCCGAGTCAGGGAGGGGCCCAGGACGTTGTCCAGGAGGTGCCGCAAGGCGAGACCTCCGCTGCCGGACATATGGGGGAGCAAATTCCCATGGAGGATGGTGAAGAGGGACGTATTCAATTCGGCCCTCAGCCGAATACGATCCTGGGGACCGATACGGCCCCGGAATCTGGCGCGCGCCTTCCTTCCTAGGAGGGGGGGTGCGTTAATTCCACCGATGGCCCCTGTCCAGCTAGGGGCACCGGATAACCTGATGGAGGCACTACGAGGTGCCTCCATTGTGGACGAGCACCGTGTCCTTATTGGTACGGTGATCGAGAAAATTTAGTCCACCAAGAGCGGACTGAACGGGGCCTGCAACAATCTGTTGACAGGTTTTGAGGTAAGTCATGTAGGAAGAGAACACCCCGTGCTGACAGTAGCCCCTGAGACACTGTCCGTTCGGAAAGAAATGCCGGACAGGGGATCAACCCTTTGTAGGAGACTAACTTGATATATATGAATGAGCAGGCGTCGCTGTTGGCCGCGACCTCGCATGCTGCGTAAGACTCTGAACTGAAGTAGAGGTTGGAGTGGGCCGAGAACGAGCTCGGCGAAGTGAAGATGAAGCTCCAGAAGAAGCAAGGTGAGTGACGGCTTGCTGTGTATTCGGAAAGAATAAGTGGTGAGTATGGACCGGAGTGTCATAATGTGTGTAGGGGCAGCGACCGAGGTCGAGGTCCTAAAAAATGCCCTGACCGAAGCCGAGGGGAAGGCTGTCCTGCAGCAAGCCGCCCGTAAGAAGCTCAAGGCCCGGGCCGACAAGATCCAGTAGGAGCTCTAGGACGCGGTGAAAAAGTGTGAGGCTTTGGAGCGCGAAGCGTCCGTTCGAGAGACCGAACTTACCAAAGCTCGCCAGAGCACGGAGGCCGCACAGAATGAAGCCCGGGGCGCTCTCCAGGAGATCCAGGAGGCCAAGAAGATCGCAGCGGGTAAGGCATTTAACATGCAAAGCAAGTATGCGGGGAGGGAGTACCTTTTACTAACCCGGATTCGGAGTTGCCCAGGGGCTTTTGTGGATCTACCATGCAGCGTGTCCGATGCGGCGGAGTTCTTCCGAGCCAAAGAAGGGAGCTCCACGGAGAAGCCGTTCTAGAGACAATACGCTGTGCCAGAACATCTGGTGCCCTTTACCGATCAGCTGAAACAGCTGGTCAAGCTGCACCGGGTGGCCGAACTGGCCATGAAGGACTTGATAATCCGGCTGTGGCCAGCCGAGGCGATACCCAGCAGTTATTTTGGCCTCGTGAAGCGGGTGATGGAGGCGTGTCCGCGGCTAGACATCGTCAAGCAATCAGTCTGCATCGAGGGTGCCCGCATGGCCTTCGCTCGTTGCAAGATGTGGTGGGCGAGGATGGACGCCGTTGAGGTGGCCAGTGGGCTGCCGGAGGGCAAGGAGCACCGCACACCCGAGCGATATTTTGCGGATGTCCTGGAGGGATCTCGTCTTGCAACCGCGCAGTGCGGGCAGGACCTTATTTTCGAATGAAGACATTCATTTTTTCCTTTGCCTTGTATGATGAAAACAAATCCATTTTGTAATATAATGTTTGTTATGTTTTGATTGTTTCCTCCTGTGCGGCCGTGTTATATTAAATCTAAGGGTTGGCCAGTCGTCGGCTTCTGCCCTCACATAGGTAGTACGGAGGTGTTCGGGATGGAATCTAAACAATCTTGATCCAATTGTATGGTCCTTGAAGGAGTTGTTTAGCGCAACGAACCAGGTAATCAGACTATGCGGCTTAAACGCCCTCACTTAGCCATAGGAGTTTTATAATAAAACATAGGCACAAGCCCTGGTATACAAATCAGGGTGCTGTCAGTGTCTGATTGGGAAGTATCGATCCTTCGCGAAATGCGGAAAAAAAATCTCCAACGATTTGTGACCTCCGAACAGCTGACCGGCTCTAGCCGCATCATGACAGTCAGTTTTTGGCTTTCTCTACTGAGGTGCTCATCTGGTCTAGGCCAGGGCACAATCGTAGTAGTTCTCCCTTTACTACCCTAGCCGATATAGCGGAACGTAGGGTAGCAAGCACAGGAGCCTGCAACCCAACTATTGACCAAAGACATGATTCGGAGCCAATGCATATAATGCTAAATTTGGGGTGCCGAACTTATCTATAAGAAGTGTTCAGACTTTGTTGCCGTATTATGGGGCGATAGGAAGCCCCTGGCGAATATGAAACGTACCAAAGTGTACGGGTGTGAGGATATAAGTAATTAATAGCAACGGGAAACAGAAAAAGAGTAGAGGTAGTATCTGGGGCCCCTTGACGTGGGCCGTAAACTGTTTCCATTGTAGTTGGGTTAGTGCGTCAAAGCGCATTTATACAAGTAATGCGATATGCAACCGGCTATTTAACATGCCAAAACCAGAGGAGAGCTGCATTTGGGTACTGAAGAACAGGTAGAGTAGTCGTTGAATTGTCCTCTAGGGCTTCCCCTGTATGCCCTTGCTCTGCGCCAATCTGGTGTACTTGTCCTTTGACAGGGACCGGTAATCAGGCCATCGGAGGAGGCCTGTATAAAAGATACCTGAAAAAGGAAAAAGAGAAAAATGGAAATAGCAAAGATACTAGTGAGTCCGGGATTGGTGTAGCCGAACTGTGGGTCACAAGCAGTTGTGCCTCCATCATGCCCATGGGATTTTGAGTGCGTAATTATGTACGCGAGGTGCGGATGCGGCTACCTCATCAGGACCGGGATGGAGTCCGAATTGCTAGTCGAGCTCTTGACGAGCGAAACCGTCCTGTTGCAGTGTGGTCCAGACTCTCTTAGTGATGTCCAGGGGCTCGGCAGCCAGATTCCGGTTCTGCTTGAGAAGGCCGCTCTGCACCTCTGCTGCTAGGGCGGCTGTGTGCTCCTCTATTCGGAGGGAGTGTTGAGTGTTTCCGTTGACTATTATGACGCCGCGTGGACCGGGCATCTTGGGCTTGAGATAAGCATAGTGTGGCATTGCGTTGAATCTAGCAAACGCAATTCATCCGAGCAGTGCGTGGTAGCCGCTGTGAAGGGGACGATATTGAAGATTAACTCTTCGCTTCGGAAGTTGTCTGGGGAACTGAAGACCACTTCCAGCGTGATTGAGCCCGTGCAATGGGCCTCTACGCCTGGTATGACTCCTTTAAAGGTAGTCTTTGTGGGCTTGATTCGTGAGGGATTAATGCCCATTTTACGCACTGTATCCTGATAGAGCAGGTTGAGGCTGCTACCACCGTCCATTAGGACTCGTGTTAGGTGAAATCCGTTGATGATTGGGTCGAGGACCAGTGCGGCCGAACCGCCATGGCGGATACTAGGTGGATGATCTCGACGATCGACGGTGATCGGGAATGACGACCACGGATTGAATTTCGGGGCGACTGGCTCTACCCCGTAGACGTCCCTGAGTGCTCGCTTGCGCTCCCTTTTGGAGATGTGTGTAGCGTATATCATGTTCACCGTTTTGACTTGAGGGGGAAATTTCTTCTGCCCACCAGTGTTCGTCTGCCGGGGCTCTTCGTCCTCATCCTCGCTTTGTGATCCCTTTTCCTTGTTCTCAGCATTTAACTTGCTAGCATGTTTAAAAACCCAACAATCCCTGTTGGTATGATTGGCTTGTTTGTCTGGGGTGCCATGTATTTGGCATAGACGGTCGAGTATGCGGTCCAAGCTGGATGGTCCCTCATTGTTCCTTTTGTAGGGCTTCTTCCGCTAGCCGGACTTGGAGCCACTGAATCCGGCGTGAACTACCGTGTCATCGGTGTTATCACCATTAATTCGGCATTTGTGTTTATTGCGCCGGAGCTTGCCAGTGCTGTTTTTGGCCTCGGAGGGGCCTGCCTCGTTGGCTGTGTTTGTACTACGAGCCAGCCAACTATCCTCACCCGCGCAAAAGCGGGTCCTGTGTGCCGTGAGGGCTGCCATGGATTTCGGCTTTTCTTGGCCGAGGTGGCGGGCGAGCCATTCATTGCGGATGTTGTGTTTGAAGGTCGCTAGGGCTTCGGCATCCGGACAGTCAACGATATGGTTCTTTTTGGTTAGGAACCTAGTCCAGAATTTTTTGGCCGATTCTCCAGGTTGTTGAACTATATGACTTAAGTCATCGGCGTCTGGTGGCCGAACATAAGTGCCTCAGAAGTTGTCCAGAAAAGCTTCTTCCAAGTCCTCCCAACTGCCGATGGAATTTTCAGGCAGGCTATTTATCCAGTGTCTAGCTAGCCCTTTTAATTTTAGTGGGCGGTATTTGATGGCGTGGAGGTCATCTCCTCAAGCCATATGTATGTGGAGAATAAAATCTTTGATCCATACTGCGGGATCGGTTGTTCCGTCGTATGATTCGATATTGACGGGCTTGAACCCCTCAGGGAATTCGTGATCCAGTACTTCATCTGTGAAGCAAAGAGGGTGTGCGGCGCCTCTATATCGGGCCGCGTCACGGCGCACCTCCGATGAAGTCCGTCTGCGGATATCAGCTCGGGCGTGACTAGGTTTGTCACGTCCGAATAGGAAGCCGTCATCCTGAGTCGGAAAGCGTGCTCGCGATCCGTAGATTGATCTGGTGTGTCCTGCTCTACTGTCCAGTTCCTGCCGAAGGTCGTATGTATAGTCCCGAGCTGTTTTGTCTCTGTTTTTGCGGGGCGGTGGGGCGTTCTGCTGTTCGGCATGAGTTGCCATTTTGTCCCGACCGTGGGGTGGTCGGTCCGCCGCACTGTCCCGACGACGCGATGGTCGTTCCGCATTGCCCGAGGGAGGTATGGGATCTAGTGCCTGCTCATCGAACTAAGGTAGCAGTCTGTGCTTCAGGTAACTCTTGGCTGGGCGCTTGAGGCCGTATTCTTTGGCTGCCAGGACATCGGTCCATCTGTCAATGAGTAGGTCTTGATCGGCTTGGAGCTGCTGCTGCTTTTTTCTTCAGGCTTCTTGCAGTAGCTATTAGCTGGCGCTTGAAGCGCTCCTGCTCGAGGGGTGCCTTAGGGACGATGAAATCCTCGTTGCCGAGGCTCTCCTCATCCTCGGAGACTGGACGATAACTGTCGTCATCCGGGTCATTGGGCATGGTCTGTTTATCAGGGTTAACTTGCCCGTTGTCTTGTTCCTCCTGTTCGGATGTAGCTCCAACAGGGTCTTCATTGTTTTCGGCGTCGCCCGGAGTACTATTTTCTCCGGTGCCAGTGTTGCCATCTTTTGAGCGACGAGGCTTAGAACGGCGTTTAGGGCGCCGACGCTTGGACTGTGTCTCAAAAGGTTTATTCGCAACTGGATCTTCTTTGTCATCGTCGCTAGCTTTTTTAGGTGTGTCAACCATGTACACATCGTATGAAGAGGTGGCCGTCCAACGTCCAGTGAATGGCGGGTCTTGGCCTTGCTCCTTGTCGGCATCGTCGTCCATACCGTCGATGTCTTCGGAGCCATAATCAAGCACGTCGGTTAAGTCATCGACAGTGGCTATGAAGTGTGTGGCGGGTGGGAAGTAAAATTCCCCATCATCAGCTTCTAGCTCGAACCGAACATAGTTCGGCTGTGAGTCCTTCTCCAAGGACAGATTCTTTAAAGAGTTTAGCACATCACCCAAAGGTGAGTGCTGGAAGATGTCTGCGGCACTGAATTCAAAAATCGATAACCGACCCAGCTTGGTGTCCGCATGCGTACATGGTCCGGAACTTATAGCCGGAGACGAGTCCGCAGTTCCGTTGACGTAAATATTGCAGGGTGTCGAGTCTGTGTGCGGCTCCAACGCCGCGGAATTTGTGGCCTTGGATGGCACGATCTGCTCCGGCTCTAAGGCCGTTGCAGCAACAGGAACCATCTCCTGGATGTGACCCGATGACAGATTTAAGTCATGTTCATCAGAGCGATGGGGAGCGATCGTCGCGGTCTCGAATCCGTCAAGGATCAAGTCTCCGCGGATGTCCGCGACGTAGTTCAAGCTTCCGAATCTGACCTGATGGCCAGGGGCGTAACTATCGATCGGCTCCAGATGGCCAAGTGAGTTGGCCCGCAATACGAAGCCGCCGAACACGAAGATCTGTCCGGGGAGGAAGGTTTCTCCCTGGACAGCGTCACTATGGACGATCGAAGGGGCCATCGAACCTTCTGTCGATGGCATAGTGGAACTCTCAATGAAAGCACCAATGTCGGTGTCAAAACCGGCAGATCTCGGGTAGGGGGTCCCGAACTGTGCGTCTAAGGTTGATGGTTGCAGGAGACGGGGGACACGATGTTTACCCAGGTTCGGGCCCTCTCTATGGAAGTAATACCCTACTTCCTGCTTGATGGATCTTGATGAATATGAGTGTTACAAGAGTTGATCTACCACAAGATCGTAATGGCTAAACCCTAGAAGTCTAGCCTGTATGACTATGGTAATGAGTGTCTCCTATCCGGACTACGCCCTTTAGTTTATATAGACACCGGAGGGATCTAGGGTTACATAGAGTCGGTTACATAGGAAGGAATCTTCACAGTTGATCGCCAAGCTTGCCTTCCACGCCAAGAAGAGTCCGATCCGGACATGGGTACAGTCTTCGGCCTTCATGTCTTCACAGCCCATCAGTCCGGCCCATGGATAACAGGCCGGACGCCCGAGGACCCCTTAGTCCAGGACTCCCTCACCCGCCTGGTCTCGATCGTCATGGCTCACGTCACGAGAACCTCGCGAGGTTTGTCTTGCCTTGATCTCGCTGCCCCTCGTGAGCCAACCTAGTGAGGCCGCTCCAGAAGGGGTCTTGCGCCGTCCGCCTCGCGAGGCTTGGCCCCTTGCGAGGGTCTTGAGTGCTTGTTGGTGAAGATGGGCCGTACGGCCCCGCTCGTAGAGCCACGCTGTGGGCCGCAGGCAGGCAAGTCTGGGGACCCCCGTTTCTAGAACGCCGACAGTAGCCCCCGGGCCCAAGGCACGCTCGGGCTTGGCTTCGAGGCGAAGCCAAAGGTCAAGTGCGGAGCGCCGCGGGCCCCAATAGCTCGCGGCCTTGGTCGACGCGTGGCGGTTGATTGGACGTGGGCGTCTCCGCTTCCCCACGCTGCCTCGACAACTACCCGACTTGACAAGTCCCTGTGACATGCAAGGAGAAACCATCATTACCAGTGATCGTGGGGGGCGCTGGTTGGCCTTCTCCTGCTATAAATGAGAAGGGGGGGGGGCAGAGCCCCCGTCGCCCATCTCTTCCCATTCCGCTTGCTTCTCCTCCTCTGCTCCACCACCGACACCAATGGCACCGTTTAAGAGGTACTCTGCCGCGGAGAAGGGGAAGGCCCCTCGCGAGGGGCCCGGCTCCCCGGCGCCCAAGCATGGACGCGGCCGCCCCCGCAAGCACACCGCGACCCCCGCCGTGGCCCCCCGTTCCCGCGGTGGCGCCGCTGCGCGTGGCAGGGGCCGTTCCAGTCGTGGCAGCCCTGTCGATGAAGGGAGACGGGCCATGGTTGCACGGCCTCCCCGGCAGCGCTTTGACTCGGCGGAGGTGCTGCCGGAGTTCGTCGTCTGGTCGGAGAACCCGGCCGGCAACTGGCTTTAGCTCCCACACTTCTTCGCCGATGAGCTACCAGCCTCCAGTCCAGGCGGGCTCTGGCTGCAGGCGGACGGTTGCTGCAGCAGGGCTTCTTGGGTTGTAGTCGAGGTCTCCGCTGCGGGCAACATAGCTCTGGACCGCGGTTGGCAGACGTTCACCCACGCGCGCGGCCTGGGCAGGCGGTGCACCCTCCATTTCAAGTATGACGGTGATGCGACCCTCTACGTGACGGTGTTTGGGGAAGATGGTCGCCATGCCGGGTGCTGCCCCGAGGTGAAAGACGGCGAGGAGGTGCTCGGCCTTGGCGACGGTCGAGACGAGGATGAGGGCGAACCCGCCCTTGGTGCCGACCACGTCTCGTCCAGCTACGGTGGCTCTTCCCCCGGCGACAGCTCCAGAAGTGGTGGCTACGACTAGCCGCCACGCCGCTGCGCCCGCTTCGAAGGCGGTAGCGGGTCGTCTCGTCGCCGCACCTCCGTGAAGCGTGAGGAGGGGTCTGGCTGAGCTCAGGACGGCGCCAGGAGCCTGCCCCCGTGGACCGCCGTAGGGGCAGGCACCGCTTTTATTTTGTTCTTCCTTTCCTTCCTGCATAAAAAAGAAACCAGTATTGGCCCGGGAGGGGCGTGTATCAAACTATGATTTCTCAATCATTATGCTATGTTTTCTGTTTCCGTCCTGTGTCGTTATCTTGTGTAGAGGTAACTTAGCTTGGCACGTTTGGGGTAGCCTCCTCTTCACGAGAGACTTGCTTCCTGGTGCCTGTGAAGGCCTTCCTTGACTTGGCAGGTGCTAGGGAACTGCAAAAAACTCGTTAGGAGGCTTATCATTCACCCGAGCCTTGACCTAGCGCTTCGTATCGCGATACCCGAGGGGCACGGATTAGGAGAGGTGCGCCAGTTTGTGGGCTTGAACGAGGATGCCTCGCGAAAAAATAGACGAAGGGCGGAGGAAAGGAAAAACGCTCGCGAGGGCACCTGCCTAGCGCCCTCGCGAGGTATGCGAGAGAGAGAGAGAGAACAGGTTAAACTGGAGCTGGAAACAGCAGCAAAAGGCGACGGAACAAAACCAGCAAGGAACACCAGAAGAAAACTTCAATTAAAAGGAGGCGAGCCAACTACGGAAAGCAAATGAAAAGCTGCGTCCGGCACCTAGTCTAGTCTTCAAGTCTTCTCACCAGCACGGAGCTAAGTGCTGCCACTAGGACGTGGGAGGGAGCCCCCAAGGCCCGAGGGCGGCACTCCTGAGACTCCGGGGTGTGTACAGCCCCACTCGTTATTACGTGAGAGTGTCACGGGCGGCAATCTTCACAGGCACTGGGCCTTCTTCACAGGCACTGGGCCTTTCTTCATGGGTAGAACTTCCGGAGGTGCTGGATGTTCCAGGCGTTCTGGATGAGTACCCCGTCCCGTGTCTCCAGGCGCGCGGCGCCAGGCCTGGAGACATGGACGACTTTGAACGGGCCCTCCCACATGGGTGAGAGCTTATGCAGCCCTTCCCTGGAGAGGACCCGCCTCAGGACGAGGTCACCCGCCTCGAGCGTCCTGGAGCGGATGTTACGGCCGTGGTATCGCCGCAGCGCCTGCTGATAACTTGCCGCCCGTAGTAAGGCTTCGCGGCGGCGTTCCTCCCCAGCACGAGGTCAATCCCCCGCTTGGCGTCCTGTTGCATTTCATCAAACGCCAGGACCCGTGCGGAGCGATGCTTGACCTCATGAGGGAGGACCGCTTCGGCTCCGTAGACGAGGAAGAACGGGGTCTCGCCTGTTGGCTTGGTGGCGGTGGTGCGGATGGACCACATCATGGACTGGAGCTCGTCGTACCAGCCCCTGCCACAGGCCTCGAGCTTCTTCTTGAAAGTCCTGGTCTTGAGGCCCCTCAGGACCTCTGCGTTGGCGCGCTCGGCCTGACCATTGCTCCTGGGGTGCGCCACCGAAGCGTAGCAGATCTGCGTTCCAAGGTTAGCATAGTATGTCTTGAAGAGATTACTAGTGAACTGCGAGCCATTATCAGTGATGATGCGGTTGGGAACCCCGAAACAGCTCACGAGACCCTTGATGAACTTGACCGCGGAGCTAGTTGGGATGGTGCGGACGGCTTCCACCTCCACCCACTTGGTGAACTTGTCGATGGTGACCTAGAGGTAGCGGTAGCCCCCAGGCGCTCGAGGGAACGGGCCCAAGATATCCAGCACCCAGACCGCAAACGACCATGTGAGTGGGATGGTCTGGAGGCCCTGAGCCGGCTGATGGATCTGCTTGGCGTGGAACTGGCAGGCTTCACAAGACTTCTCTAGCTCGGCTGCGTCGTTGAGCGCCTTGGGCCAGTAGAATCCGCTACGGAATGCCTTGTCGACAAGGGTCCGCGATGACGAGTGGTGCCCGCAGTCCCCACCATGTATGTCAGATAGCAACTCCTTCCCCTGGTCTCTGGAGATGCAACGCAGTGAAATGTCATTTGGTCGCTTCCTGTATAACTCACCGTCCCGGATGCAGTATGTCGTGGCCTGCCGGGCCACGCGCTCCACGTCCTCCTCCTTCTCCGGCAGCATCCCTTGCATCAGGTATTCCTTGAATTCCTTGGTCCAGCATCCCTCCTGGGGCTCGAGCACCAAGAGTAGGCGCGCTCCCCAAGTCGGGCCACAGGCTGGGGCTCCTGTGGCAGGCGGCTGCGGGAGTTCCTCCCGAGGCTGAGCTGTCCTTGAAAGTGGTGGTGTCGCTGATGGCTTGAAGAGCCGCTCCTCGAAGACGCCAGGCTCTTGGGGCTGCCGCTTGGATGCCCTCCTGGCGATGTCGTCAGCTTCCTTGTTGGTGCCACGGGGCACGTGCTGCAACTCCAAGCCCAGGAACTGCTTCTCCATCTTGCGCACCTCCGCGAGGTATGCCTCCATGTGCTCGTCCTTCGGCTCGTATACCTTGTTGGAGAAATTGACGAGAAGCTGCGAGTCGCCCCTAACGGTGAGGCGCTTCCCCCCCAGGGCTGCCACAGCTTTCAGGCCAGCTATGAGGCCTTCGTATTCTGCAATGTTGTTGGAGACCTTCTCGCCCCGCTGAAAGCAGAGCTGCACAACGTAGTAGAGCTTGTCTTGAGTGGGTGAGATGAGTACTGTTCTAGCCCCCGCTCCCTGGTGCGCGAAGGCGCCATGGAAATACATGACCCATCCGTCAGGCGCCTCACTTCCTGGCGAGGTGGGCTGGTCCTCTCCTACTTCAAGCGTTGGGGCATCCGTCCACTCTGCCACGAAATCAGCGAGTGTGGCTCCCTTGATGACCCTGGTAGTGCTGAACTCCAACTGGAATGCATGCAGCTCGATGTTCCACTCAGCGACCCTTCTGGCGGAATTGGGGCTTTTGAGCACTCTCTCCAATGGGTAGGCTGAGACGACCTTGATGGGGTGGCCCTGGAAGTAGTGCCGCAACTTCCGTGAGTCCACCAAGAGCGTGAGCACGAGCTTCTAAGGCATGGGGTATCGTTCCCTTGCGTCCCGCAACACCGTGCTGACGAAATACACCGGGTGCTCGACGAGAGCTGGCGCGTTGGTGAGGCTCTTGTCTTGCAGAGGTTGGGCGTCTCCCGAGGTAGTGGAACCCCCTACGCTTGATCGCTTGTCGAGATCTCGACGGTGCCGCCCTGCCGAGCTTGGTCCTTTGTTGATGCCGCTACGGCTCTTGCGGCACCTTCCTGATCTTGTGTCATCTTGGCTGGCGGCGTAGCTTGGCACGACACGCCTTTGGCTTGGTGCTCTTCCCGAACCGCCACCAGAGCCGCGCTGGCGGACTACGGGGTGGCGGCAAGATAAAGCACTAGGGGCTCTAGGGGCCATGGCGCCACCATTACTGGAGGGCTGGTCAGGTATCTCTTGAGGTCTTGAAATGCTCGGTCGGCCTCCGGGGTCCACTCAAAGGGGCCCTTCTTCTTCATCAGCTTGAAGAAGGGTAGGGCACGCTCTCCCAGCTTGGAAATGAAGCACCCCAACGCAGTCACCCGACCAGCCAGCTTCTGAATTTCCTTGAGGGTCTGTGGTGGGCTCATGTCTTCAATGGCCTTGATCTTTTCTGGGTTTTCCTCGATCCCTTTGTGGGATACGAGGAAACCCAGCAGCTTGCCAGAAGGGACACCAAACACGCACTTCTCTGGGTTAAGTTGCAAGTTCACCTGGCGTAGGCTCGCGAAAGTCTCCTCCAGATCTTGGATCAAGGTTCTCGCCTCCCGAGACTTCACCACAATGTCGTCGACGTAGGCCTCCGCGTTTCTCCCGAGCTGCCTCCCTAAGGCGATGTGCATCAACCGCTGAAAGGTCGCGCCCGCGTTACGCAGTCCAATAGGCATGCAAGTGTAGCAGTACACCCCGCACGGGGTCAGGAAGGCTGTCTTCTCTACATCCCCCACCGCCATCTTAATCTGGTGACACCCCGAGAACGCATCCAGGAAGCACAGCAGGTCGCACTCGGCGGTGGAATCGACGATTTGGTCAATGCGTGGAAGCGGGAATGGATCTAAGGGGCAGTCCTTGTTGAGGTTGGTGAAGTTGATGCACATTCGCTCCTTCCCGCCTTTCTTCGGCACAACGACGGGGTTTGCCAGCCATTCGGGGTACCGAACCTCGCGAATGGCACCCGCCGCCTCTAACTTGCGGGTTTCTTGGACGATGAAGGCCTGCTTTTCTGTGGACTGTCGTCTCACCCGTTGCTTCACAGGGCGTATATTGGGGCACACCCTTAAGTGATGCTGAATCACCTCTCTCGGGACCCCCACCAGCTGCTTGGGTTCCCATGCGAATATCTCCTTGTTTGCGCGCAAGAACTTCACCAATGCTTCCTCTTGGCTTGGGTCAAGGTCAGCACCTATGGTAAAGGTGGCTCCTGAGGACCCGTCCTCATCGACCGTCACCTGCTTGGTTTCCGCCTTGTCTTGGGTGAACAACTGCTTCTTCTTGGTTGGTGCGGCTCCCTTGACCTCGGAGGTGCCCGCGCCGATGGGCTGCACCACCGCGGAGGTCTTGAGGGCAAGCTTGAGCGCCGCCAGGGCCTCCTTGGCGTCCCCCTTGATGGTTAGGACGCCCTTGCTTCCAGGCATCTTCATGAGGTTGTAGGCCGGATGGGTCGCTGCCATGAACTGGGCCAGAGCTGGGTACCCGAGGATGGTGTTGTACGGGAGGCCGATGCGGGCGATGTCGAAGTCGACCAGCTCGATGTCGAAGTCGCTGCCTCGCCGCACCCTCCCCACCCCGTCGCTGCCTCCTCCCTACCACGCCGCCCTATCGCCGTCACACCGGCCCCCTCGGAGCCTCCCCACCCCTCCCCTCCTTGCCCCGTCACCGCCCCGTCGCTGCCCAGCCGCCCCTCGAGGAGCGCCGCCCCATCGCCTCCCCTGCCACCCCCGAGAAACGTCACCCATCGCCGCCCCTGCCGCCCCCGAGGAGCGCCACCCCGTCTCCGCCCCAGCTGCCCCCACGGTGAGCCCCACTGCCACCCCCTTTTTCTATTTTTTTGTTTTTTCTTTTATGTTTTATATATTAGATATAGTTAGCTAGATTAGATTAGTTTAGATTAGTGCTAGGTTTTAGTTAAATAGTTATAATTAAAGGTAGTAAAAAAAGATGAAAAAAGAAGAAGAAAAGTAGAATAAGTAGAAGGGGAAGAAGAAGAAGAAGAAGAGGAAGAAAAGAAGAGGAGGAAGAAGAAAACGACACCCCGACCCCGAAACGACACCCCGGCACCCCGACCCCGACACGACACCCCCGACATGGCACCTTGACCCCGACACAGCACCCCGACCCCGACTCGACACCCCCGACACCCCGACAAGACACCCCCGGCCCCGACACAGCACCCCGACCCGATACGACACCCCCGACACCCCGACCCCCGACACCTCTTCGGCCTCCTGTTGGCCAAAAAGGTGGAAGGCCGATGGGGTCATATATTTGTGAATTATGAGTTAGGTCATATATTTTTCGATTTTGTTATAAAAAACAACATATTTGTGTTGATCTGGTGGTTTTAAATGTGTAGTTGTTTCATCGCTGCAAGGGTCTGGTGTTCGACGACCTCCCCGTGCGTTCTACGAGCTCCGCCCTTGCGTTCATGGGTGAGCACAAATGACATCTCCTCCTCCCCCCTTCATTTGCTCTGTTCTGGTCTTCGTGATGATGAAACTTGCTAGCTATAGGTGTCTTCAATCATCAGTATGTATGGCCACTATGCGTCTCCCATTCGAAAGGGTTACATCTATAAATATGTATGGATTTGCATATTTATAACCATGATTCTTTCGAATTGTCCAACATTATCCATGGACAACGCAAGTATGTGTAGATTGGATTTGTTTTCCCATATGCTATGCTCCGGATCCGATGCAGAATTTCGTCAGTGCCTCCCTGTTGTTCTCCGGGTACACATCCTCTCTACTTATTGTCGAGATGTGTATCAGGAGAACAGCGTGGAGGTGCTGCCGAAATTTTGCATCGGATCTGGAGCAGAGCATGGGAAAACGAACCCAATCTACACAAATTCGGGTGGGATTAGGACCTATCTTTACCTATTAGCGTCTAGGTTGCATGGACATAAAAGAACTGACAAATTCCATTAACTCATGGATATGGTTTACTGAATTATGTATATATTTCTTGTGTGTCCAGTAGCTACGCAATATGAGTGATCGTGCGTGGATGTACACCGGTCACACTAGTCAGGAAGACATGACCGCTGAATGGTTAACAAAAACCAAGGGGTTTGTGAGAGACGCATTTGCAAATGGCCGAAGAAAAAGCTGGTGCCCCTGTGTCTGGTGCGACAATTATCATAGGAGGAACGAGCTTGAAATGAGTAAATACCTGCAGAAGTTTGGTTTTACGCCTGGTTATATGGTCTGGCTATTTCATGGTGAGTCTACCCAACGTGCCAGAGCTGAGGTGGTTCGTCGTCGCACAAACGAGCATGGTACCGGGATGGAAGACATGGTGCAAAACTTTGATGATTCTCGGGACTCGGACGATGAGATGGAGGAATCTGCAAAGGCCTTCAATGAAATGTTGGAGTCTCAAAACGTCCTCTCCACGAGCACACTGAGCTTTGTCAGCTGGATGCCATCTCACAAATAATGGCTCTGAAGACTCGATTCAACTTGGGCAGAGAATGCTATGACGCGATGATGACAGTATATGGATGTTTTCTACCCAAAGGCCATGTACTACCTGCAAACCTGTACTAGTCAGACAAAATCCTCTATGATCTTAAGATGTCCCATGAGAAGATACATGCCTGTGAGAAAGGATGTGCCTTATTTAGGCTTCAATATGCAGACTTGAACTATTGTCCCATTTGCAAGTCATCCAGGTATGTTGTGGTAGACAACGGTATGGGTGAGAAGACGGAGACCAAAATCCCCGTTAATGTTCTTCGGTATATGCCAATCGTACCAAGACTTCAACATCTTTTCATGGTCTAAGAGACGGCCAGACAGAGGACATGGCACAAAACAGGCAAAATAACCCAACTAGATGCAGATGGGAAGTTGATGATGGTGCACACATCGGATGGTGAATCATGGAAGCGCTTCGATGCATTACATGCGGAAAAAGCGGCAGATCCGAGGCATCTACGAGTTGCCATCAGAACAGATGGGTTTAGTATGTTCGGTCTGACGGCAGCCCAATACAGTTGTTGGCCCATATTTTTTCATTCCACTCAATCTCCCCCCGGACAGATTATGCAAAGAAAGAACATTTTCCTGACATTGATAATTCCAGGGCCAACTATCCGGGGAAGAATATGAATGTGTACATGCAGCCGCTTAAGGACGAATTGCAAGAAGCTTGGGATAATGGGTTCAAGACATACGACGCCTTTAGCAAACATAACTTCATAATGCGTGTCTGGTACATGTACTCGATGCATGACTTGCCAGCGTATGCGCTATTCGTTGGTTGGTGTGTGCATGGAAGGTTCCCATGCCCCACATGCAAGGGATCTCTTGAGTTTCGTTGGCTTCAGGCCTGTCGCAAGTTTTCTTGCTTCGACTTGCTAGACAGTTCCTGGATCCTCGCCATAAGTTCGGGAAAGATAAGAAGAACTTCATCAAAGGTAGAGTTGTCAAAAAATCGGCACCACCTGTGTTGACAGTCCAAGAGACCCTGGATCAGCTAAATGCTCTCGAGCCAGGTCCAGAGCATCTAGGGTATTTCAAGGGGTATAATTCGAAACACGCCTGGACTCACAAGACATGCTTGTGGGATCTGCCTTACTTCAAAGACCTTCTTTGCCCACACAACATCGACATGATGCACACTGAAAAGAATATTGCCAAGGCACTTTTTGGTACATTGTTTGGCATAAAGGGGAAGTCAAAGGATAATACTAAGGCTATAGTCGATCAAGAGGCGCTATGTGATAGACCGTTACAAAACATGCAACCACCGAAAGGAAAGCAGAACTAGACAAAGCCAGAGGCATGGTTCAATCTTGGAAGGCCCGCTATGAGGGAAATTATCTCGTGGGTGAAAATGCAGTTGATGTTCCCCGATGGGTATGCAGCGAATCTAAAGAGGGGAGCGAGTCTTGAAAAATTGAAAATATGTGGTCTCAAGAGTCATGATTGGCACATATGGATTGAGCGTGTAATGCCGGTGATGTTGCGTGGCTTCATCCCTGAGGATGAATGGCTAGTACTGGCAGAGCTGAGCTATTTATTCCATGTTCTTTGTGCGAAAGAACTATCACCTGGCCTGCTAGAAGAAATGGAAGATTTGGCGCCGAAGTTGATCTGCAAGTTAGAGAAGATCTTTCCACCGGGCTTCTTTAATCCAATGCAGCACTTGATTTTGCATCTCTCGACCGAGGCAAGATTAGGGGAGGGGGGCCTGCAAAATCGTTGGTGCTATGCAACTAAGAGGATGCAGAAGACACTTCGAGCAAAATGTAAAAATAAACGTAGAATTGAAGCATCGATGGCCGAGGCATTCATTACTGAGGAGGCGGCAAACTTCGTGATAGCACACTACGAAGCCAAAAATCGTCATTTGCATAATCCGAAGCCTCGGTATAATGCTGGCGACCCTAAAAAGGGTGGATCAAGGGAATCTCGCACCAGCCGGTGCTTCTAATTCCTTATCATTGGATGTCGAATAATGGCAGACCATTTCGTTGTATATCTTCAACAACCTAACAGAAGTGCGGCCGTACATCGAGTAAGTTCTCGGTACATTGTTTCGCAACTTCTAATTCCTTTGAACTGCTCTTATTCCTGGATATTTGATACAGTCGATACATCACCAAATTCTCGTATGGAGCGGTGATCCAAAAGGATTCCGTCGAAGAGTATGAGCTTCTAGCAAAGCATGGAGGCCGCTATCCCGGTTTCATCTCTTGGTTCAAACAAATGGTAATTTCCATTAGATCATTCCATTTCTTTGTCTAATTTGCGGCAAATGCAACAATCCTTTCGTATTAAACTTGTAGGCTAATTCAGAGTTTATGGACGCCAAATTGAGACAAGTCGCTAATGTTTTTGACTTTAAGGTCAGTTCATTTGACAAATACGACATCAACGAGTATCGGTTTCGTACCTATGACAAAGAGCTATCTATGGCCGACTGAAAGTCTACAAATTGTCGTGTCTCTGCTATCGGCGAAGGAGATACCGAGTATTATGGAAGAGTTGAATCAATTTATGAACTTAAATTCTATGGTGCAAACCCACAAAATGTCGTAGTATTCAAATGTTATTGGTTCCAGCCGAAGGAGACTAGAAGGACTCATGAACATATAGGGCTAGTGGAAATCGAACAAAGCACCCATTTGGATGTTTCCGATGTCTATATTGCAGCTCAACAGGCAACCCAAGTTTTCTATCTACCGTGGGCTTTCAAAGTGATCCAAATCTCAATGGTTGGGATGTCGTTTATGAAGTGCCGCCACGTGTTAGACCACCTCCCCCAATGAAGAGGATTATGAACCTCACATTAACCCAGCCACATATGAAGGAGAATTCTTCCAAGAAACATGTCTTTGCAAAAAACGTTTCAAGAACCGCTCTACTTCACCCCAGAACATTGAAGTAGACAGCGACAATGAATCCGACTTCACCCTTGAGCCGGAACAAGAAGAGTCGGAACAAGAAGAGGTTACTGCTGCAGAAGACCTGTCAATGCTTGACCAATTACGTAAAGGAGGCCTTCCACATGTTGATGCATTTATTGATGATGATGATGAGCACGTCATTACTGATAGTGATGATGATGCATTTATTGATCCCGTAGCATATATAGACGATGAATAGTAATATTAGTGATCTCAGGTATTCAATTATTATTATGTACATATATATATATATATATTATTAATTAGTTCATGTTATTAGGTATTCAATTTTTTATCATGTTCATGATGATGATACACTTAAATTATATACATATTATTCATGTCACGTATTTAATTTTTTTATGTTTTACTAATTTCGTTTACTCTTTGTCATTGCAGGTGTTGAGATGGTGGGCGCTGGTCGAGAGTGCTCCGAGCCTCCTTCCTCGCCGCGTGCTGGGAGGGGTGCTTCCATTCCACCCCAACACCTGTGTAGAGCGCTGCTAGACAGTATGCAGACACCACCGGCGGACGCTTCTTCTTCAGGCGGGAGAGGTCGGGGGAGGACAAAGAGGGGTGGTAGATGTGGACGTGGCGGCGGGAGAGGTAGGAAGGCTGCTACGCCTTCCTCGCCGCCACCCCCAGCTGATTCACCCGACCATAGGACTGCTCCGTTTGAGGTGAACCCTCTCGGACTCCGGTCCACGAGCCTCGGGCCGACGAGCCTCGGGTCGTCGAGCCTTCATCCCATGAGACTGCAGTCCCAGAGTCTTCGTCCCACGAGACTCTGGTCCCAGAGTCTTCGTCCCACGTGACTCAGGAGGGTAGTGGCCATGCTGATGGTGGCGTGGACAGCTTTTTTGATGATAGCTATAGCAAGGGCGAGCTGGTTGAGGGGGGAAAGGTCTACCAGTGTGGTGGTACAAAGCTCCCGCCCGTGCCTACGACCCACGAGCAGAGGTGGTTAATTGCGCCTAATGGGGAGAAGTAAGTACATTTACTCCTTTTTAACCTTTTGCCTTCATGTTTCTTCAAATTAATCTCCAATGTGTTGGCCTTGTCATACTGCAGGGGTTGGAAACACGCCCCTGGTGTCCGCAGGCCCAACGAGGTCCTTGGTGTGTTTTGCCGGCAGAACTTGCTGGGGTGGGTCACATTGCCTGGTGAGGGTCAGGTGGCATAGCTAGCACTGAGCTGGGAGCTATACTTGGATGCCCTGGCCCCGCCGGAGGAGAGGGCCGATGGTGTCTTGTGCGAGACGGTGGCCCACATTGTGATTCAGACGTTTTGGGTAATTTCTCCTTTACAAAATTAAAAATCAACAGTACCTAGTGATTGTACTAATCAGTGTTGTCTTGTTTGATTGCAGACCTTCTAAAGGTGTCTTGAGGAATAGGAGGAGGCCACGGCTATGGTTGTCAAAGCCGAGTGCAAGTGCCTACTTCTGAACTTACAGCATGAGGCTCGGGTGCAGGCTGTTTGACACTACTACGCCTCGACTGGTATTAAGAGGTCCAAGACGAAGTGCGGCATCAAGTTTCTGAGTAAGGAGAAGTACATGAAGGTAATTACCTATTCTTAAGGCCTTGTACTTAGTTTCCTTGATTTGATTCGTAGGCATAGCGCTGAAATTTCTCTTGACTAACTTAGGTGCCCCCGAGATGGTGTGCGGATAGGATGGATTGCTGGGAGGCGTTGGTGGATGAGTGGTGCTCTCCCCAATGGCTAGCCATCCACAACAAGGCCAAGGATAAGCGTGCCCAAATGCAAGGTGTGCCACACCATCAAGGGAGCTCCAACCTGTTTGAGTACGGGGGATAACTGGGTATGTGGTTTGCTTCATGATTCATGATTCATGCAATTTCATTCTTCATGCTAGCTTGAGCCCTTAACTAATATTTTGTTCCTCTCTTTTAGGCGTGACAAAACAAGAAGGAGGTGCTAGGGGTGTTCGACCTCTATGCCAAGAAGGCGAAGGCATTCTCTGAGTCTGACCTCGATCATCTAGAGAGCTTCACCAACATATTCTCCCACCACAAGCTCGTGAGGTACAGAGACGAGGGGAAGACGAGGAAAGGGGATGACTTTAACCTGAGCCAGAGTCCTTTTGATCTAGAGCTGGTGATGATATCTAGTGGCGGGAGGTCCTATGACTCGGTAGCCATTGGGGATGGGCTGATACGTTGTCCTAGAACTCTCCCGGAGATCAAGAAGTGCCAGACGAGCTCCGATCCTGAGATAAGGCCTCGTCCACGGCCAATGGACCTCGCCATCCAGGCTAGGTTCCAGGAGCTTCTGGCGGAGGCAAACGGGCAGGCGGCAGAGAGGGAGAGGGACATGGAGGAGAGGACGACTAGGCTGTTGGAGGAGGAGAGGAACCAGAATGACGCGTCTCACCGGGCCCTATATGAGCTCCTCCTGGTAAGTTTCTCCTGCATATTAGCCAAATCATGCACGTAATGTTCGTTTCATTACGAACTAATATGATTGACTCGTGAAAACCAAATGTGCAGTCCGTGTGCCAGACCAATGGTCAGACCCCTCCGCCGATGCCCCAGATTGCTATAGCGCCCACGGTTAGTTTCATTTGAATGGTCATTAGTTATTAGTATTCATATTTGAGTTGCATCATGCTAACGAGACATTGCAAATGATCTTTGGTGCAGCATGCCTCCCGACAAGCATTGACCGATCCTTCTTCGTCTGGCACTGGCGCAACCCCGACCGGTCCTTCACCTCCGTGATGATGGTAAGTTTTTCGCAAGTGTTTTGCTTAACAAATGCATACCTAGCTTAAGAAGTGACCTATTTAGCTCCAAAATGACCTATACTTATCTTATTTTCCTCGAAAATTACATAATAACCTTACTTAGCTCCAAAATGACATATTTTACCTAGGATAGCTATAAAATGACCTATACTTAGCATTTTTTCCTCCAAAATGGCTTAATATGCTTAGTTAGCTAGAAAATGGCATAACTACCTAGGATAGCTCAATAATGACCTATACTTAGCTTAGCTAGTTCATTTATGACATAATTAGCTTACTTAGGTAAAAAATGGCATAATAACCTTGGTTTAGCTCCAAACTGTCATATACTTCGCTTATTTTCCTCAAAAATGACATAATAACCTTACCTAGCTCCAAAATGACCGATTTTAACTAGGATAGCTCTAAAATGACCTAAACTTGCCATTTTTCCTCCAAAATGAATAAATATGCTTAGTTAGCTCAAAAATGGCATAACTACCTAGGTTAGCTCAAAAATGACCTATACTTAGCTTATTTAGTTCATTTATGACATACTTAGCATACTTAGGTCAAAAATGGCATAATAATCTTGGTTACCTCCAAAATGACATATACTTAGCTTATTTTCCTAAAAAATGGCATAATAACCTTACTTAGCTCCAAAATGACCTATTTACCTAGGTTAGCTGTAAAATGACCTACACTTAGCATTTGTTCCTCCAAAATGACTTAATATGCTTAGTTAGCTAAAAATGGCATAATTACCTAGGTTACCTTAGTTAGAAGAAGAGGATAAAGAAGAGGAGAAAAAGAAAGAGAAGAGAATTCTTCTTCTTCTTCTAGCTAGTCTTCTTCTTCTAACTTTCTTCTTTCCCAATTTGCAGATTTGCTTTAGATCACGGAAGCTTGCGTTGATGGAGTCTACTCTTCTCCTTGTCCTTCATTTTTTGTTTTGATTTTGTAGGATGAACAATGTGAAACTTGCTACCTATATATGTATGTATGGATGAAACCATCGTATGCTTGTTGTTGGATATGTTGGCTATATATATATTGGATATGGACTTTTGATTTGGTATGTATATGTGTTGGATGATCATATCCATATGGCAGGGATATGTATGCTTGTTGAAAGTATTTTCAAATGTATATATATATATATGTGTGTGTGTGTGTGTGTGTGTGAAATTGATTGAATTTAAGAAAAAAATAGAATAAACAGGGGCAATACATGCACTTTGTCGTCTGCCAGCAGACGGCAAAGCTGCCACGTGGCAGCTACCTCTGCAACCTGGGGGCACTAGGCTGGCCTATTTGGTTGCTTTGCCGTCAGCTGGTAGACGACAAAGACCTTTGCATCTTTGTCGTCTGCCAGCAGACGACATAGCAAGCTACCTGGGGGGGGCACCTGGGTTGCCCTATTTGGGCATAGATGCAAAGGTCTTTGCCGTCTGACAGCAGACGGCAAAGCATGCCGTTAACCCCTTAACGAACCTAACCCTACCCTCTACCGTCCATGCCCTTTGCCGTCTGCTTGCCCTAGATGGCTGACAGCAAACTCCTTTGCCGTCCGTTTTGATAAAGCAGACGACAAAGTAGCCCTTTGCCGTAGTTCGTTCAGCCGGACGAGGGGCCGTCTGCTTGCAGACGGCAAAGGCCTTTGCTGTCTGTCAGGCATGCCTTTGCCGTCAGCCATGGCAGACGACAAACTGCCTGATTCCTGTAGTGATGTCTTTAAATGATCAAATGACCCCTAGAATTTTCCAAATTTTCAAATGACAGTTGTATTAGTGCACCTTAATGTAGAAAAAATTTGAAGGCCGTAGGAGGAAGCTATCTCCCGTTCGTCATCAAACATGCATTGTTCCCTCTCAGAACCACGAACCTTCTAGTGAGTTGCTCCAGTTTGTGAGGGGCGTGTGTCCAAACTTTCGTCAAACATGCCAAATTTTTTACCACATCATTTTGGTGGCATGACATTACATCAAACAATGTTTCACATGTTTCTAATCTTTTTTTGGAATTTAAATGACATGGCACTCCATGCATGTGTCCAGGTCGTGACACCTTTCTAATTTACTGCACATGGAATTAACTCGCACACAAGTACACAAATATGGTTTTTCAAACCATTATGGTTAGTCGTTGCATGTAGATGTAGTTCAAATTTGAATTACGATCATTAAATGGATAGAAAATCACTTAAATGTCTTTAAAAGGTAAAATGACCCCTAGAATTTTCCAAATTTTCAAATGACAGTTGAATTAGTGCATGTTAAATGTAGAAAAAAATTGAAGGCCGTAAGAGGAAGCTATCTCCCGTTCGTTGTCAAACATGCATTGTTCCCTCTCGGAACCATGAGCCTTCTAGTGAGTTGCTTCGGTTTGTGAGGGGTGCGTGTCCAAACTTTCATCAAACATGCCAAATTTTTACCACATCATCTTGGTGGCATGAAATTACATCAAGCAAGGTTTCATGTGTTTCTGATCTTTTTTTAATTTTTTGGAATTTAAATGACATGGCACTCCATGCATGTGTCCAGGACGTGACACCAACATGTTTGAAAATTTCTTCCAATTTACTGCACATGGAATTAACTCGCACAAAAGTACACAAATAAGATTTTTCAAACCGTTCTGCTTAGCCATTACATGTAGATGTAGTTCAAATTTGAATTATCGTCATTAAATGGCTAGAAAATCACTTAAATGTCTTTAAAAGGTCAAATGGCCCCTAGAATTTTCCAAATTTTCAAATGACAGTTGTATTAGTGCATGTTAAATGTAGAAAAATATTTGAAGGCCGTAAGAGGAAGCTATCTCCCGTTCATCATCAAACATGCATTGTACCCTCTCGGAACCACTAGCCTTATAGTGAGTTGCTCCGGTTTGTGAGGGGTGTGTGTCCAAACATTCGTCAAAATGCCAAAAAATTTACCACATCATCTTGGTGGCATGACATTACATCAAACAAGGTTTCATGTGTTTTTGATCTTTTCTTAATTTTTTGGAACTGAAATGCCATGGCACTCCATGCTTTGTGTCATAGCCGTGAGACCAATATGTTCCTTCTAATTTACTGCACATGGAATTAACTCGCACAAAAGTACACAAATATGACTTTTCAAACCGTTATGGCTAGCTGTTGCATGTACATGTAGTTCGAATTTGAATTATGGTCATTAAATGGCTAGAAAATCACTTAAATGTCTTAGAAGGTCAAATGACCACTGAAATTTTCCAAATTTTGACATGACAGTTGTATTAGTACTACAAATTTTCTCGTACATTTAAAACACCATCCATTGCCACTTTACTCCAAATTCGTCTTTCACAGCTAATAAAAAATATCAATACCATCACACACGGTTTTTTGTAGGAACCGTCTGTGATGAAAATTCGTGGGTCTATTTAAGTCTTCCTCCTTAAGCTTCGCTGGCTCGTCTGCTCCAGTTCCGGCAACCCCCGAATCCATGAATCCCGATCCCCATTCCTGCAACCCCTTCTTGGAAAGATGACACCGTGGAAACGCTTCGTGAGGGCCCGTACGATGGTCGTGTCCTCCCCGAGCGCCACCGCCTGCGCCAAGAGCGCGACCGCCTATGCCGAGAGTGCCACCGCATCTGCATTGAGCGTGGCCGCATCCGCCGAGAGGGCGTCTATGGCCGCTGACAGGGCAGCTGCAGCAGCCGAGACGGCTACAGCAGCTGCTGCAACGGCGGCTGCAAACGCCGAGAACGCTCAAGCTACCATCCGTGCCGCCGATGTCGCCCTGGCCTGGGTCGAGGCCATCCACGCCAAGATCAAGGACGCACACGCCAAGTTATTCCATGCCACCTAGGAATCCAGCATGCAACCCACGTCCAAAAGGCGGCGGTGGCCATTGAGCACCTGCTTCCTCATGAGATCGCCGAGCGGGAGCTGGAGATGTAGGAGCCAATGGAGATCAAGGAGTGCCGGGAGGAGGAGTTGCGCGTGGCCGAGGTCGAGGTAGAGAAGAGTCTGTCCGTCGAGGAATCGGTGGTGGAGTACGAACGCGAGCTCTGGCGCAGCCACTACTACGAGTAATACAACCTTGAGGGCGGCGCCGAGGATGAGGACGAGGACACGGTCGACTTCAGGAGGGGGACGTGGAGTCCACCAACGGCAGCATGTCGCCAAGACAAGTCATCGACGTCTCATCTCACACCGGCGATGCATAGGCCGGCACGACGATGGCTTTGTTAAAATTATGCTTACTTGGGCTTTGTTTTTAATGCCAGTCTTTTGTTAGAGCAATGTTTAGGTCAACTGGCTCTATTTAATTACTAAAATTGCTCAATTTAGTAAGTGTGGTCTGTGTGCTGTACGCTTTTTGTGTGCCCAAATTAGCAAGCGATGTTAAATTATGCAATGACGTGGATGAGGACAGTACCCAGGGAAATTTCCACCAAAATTTGAATTGTCAAACTCATCCCATGCGCGTAAAGTAGAAGAATCATTTGCAATGCACACAATCGTTCAAAGTGAATGGTGTCCAGCGGCACCGCGTGCAAAGTTTCCCTCCACATTTCGAAATTTTTGGCCTACCGCCAAAATATGTACCCCCGCCCCCACCCTTCCCCAGCCCCTTTTCTCCCCGACCACAAGTCACATTTCCCCTGTTTCCTCCTTCCTTCATTCCAAAGCTATAGCTGCTTCCTCGCTTGCTTCCTCGCTCTCGCCGTCTCGCATCCTGCCACCGGGGTCGCCATGGCCTTCTTCAATGACCTCTCCAGCGGTTCCTCCTCTGACGACGATTTTTTCAGCACCCGGGTATGCCTCTCTTCTCTCTCCCGGGTTATGACTTGGAATGAAGGATTTTAACCCAGCGGTCAATTTGAGTCATTTATTTCTCTTGTAGCTCCCTAGGACCACCAGTTGCAACGAATGGAGGGGGTTGGCTGAAGATCTGCATGCTCGTTGTCACCATCAATCTCCATGCGTGAAGCTAGTTGCGTTTGAATCTCTGGACAGTGGGAGGAAGTTTCTGGCATGTGCAGAGAAGGTTAGCCCCACTTCCGTTGTTAGAAATCATTTGTTAGATGTGATTCAGACACTATCACTGTGCTATGTTATTCTGGATGTTAAGACAGTGTCACACTTTGTACCTAGTATCTAAAAATGTTGCCATCTCATCAGTGGTGCCATTAGAAAATTATTTGGCACCGCTTCAGTAGTTTGTGCAGCCAACTTTTGTCCACACATCCGAGAAGCCAAGTAGTAAAATACTAAATCTTTATGGCATGAAGGAACTGCGGATCAGAGCAACTAGGTGCTCCAGATTCCAGGTCCCTGATTTTTTCCCGCTGCATCGGCTCGCCAATGCAGGGCACCGGTGCCAAATGTAGCAACAGTTGTCTTTACACCGGTTTTGGCATACATAGTGGACAGCCTTAGTGCTATTAGTTCCATGTTACTAAATTTGTGCATGTACACACCTATTAGTATCAATTTGCTATCATCCAAACACCGTCGCTATGTTGTTGCAGTTATATTTAGCTTCCTCATAAAATGTTCAATTTGTTATTTATACTACATGACTAAGAACTTGTAGCGTTGTTGTAGTTAATTATAGCTTCTGTTGTTTCAGAATTTGCTTGTTGTATCAGTAGCAATTAATTCATTTGCACATTGATCTTTTTGAGAAGATATGCCATAATTAACCTGTTTCTTCAGTTTTTCAAAATATGTATTTGGTGATTTTCTATGTTGCTAGAAACCCATTTCCCCTACAATTATTACTGACATAGTTTTAAATATTATAGGATGAACATAAGTGTTCTTACCTAGAGTGGGTTGATCAAGATTGGCCACAGTCTTTGAAGATGTGCCTAGCAAAGCTCTGGAGCTTGTATGAGGAATAGAACAGAGGTAGGCTTAGAGAAACTGTTGTCAACGCTGAAGAATATTTGACGATGTGGGATAAAAAGAGGAAGATGGAGAATGAGCCCAGATTATTTAAATTAGACTTTGCTAAGATGGTGTTGGCGAAGGAGGAGGCACTTTCCCAGTTGGCCTGTGCAAAATAGGTTCTTGATGAACTGAAAGCAGAGGTGGATAAGACGAGCCTGGATGATCTCGATTAGGGAAATGAATGTATTGTTCTAATATTGTTCTTATGAAGGTGAACTAGCTATATGTTGTATTGTGCTGTTTTCAGGTAGCTATCGTACTGTGATGTTAAAATATATTTATGTGCCTGATATGAAATTGGCAAACAGCTGTTCGATATGAAATGTGAATTTGCGTAATACTAGAATTATTAATTGTAAACTAATACACCTGCTAAATGGGTCCTGGAACTTTGCAAACGGTTCTAGCAATAGAAGCGCTTGTGATGGATAGCCCAATGCCATACAGTTTTCTTCATCAAATCGTGTGTGATGTAGTTGAATAAAAGCAAACGGTTAACCGAGGTAGAGCATGTGTGATAGTTACACCTATCACACACGAGGCTATACATAAACTGTGTGGGATGTATATACGAACGAAAACGTTTTCCCTGGATTGACTATGTGGGATGTACAAAAGAACGGTAACGTTTTCCCTGGATTGACTGTGTGGGATGTACATAAGAACAGAAACACATTCCTTGGATTGACTATGTGGAATGTACATAAAAAACGGAAAATTTTGTTTGGGACTGACTATGGGATGTACGTACGACCATAACTGATTGGGCCTGTATAATCTTATTTGATCGCTCGCCCGTCGCACACGACCTCATTTTGCCGAGTGTGTGTGACCGGAGGGCCTATCCCCAATGGTTTCTGGGTCATGTGGGAAGGACTCCCCTATCGCAGTCACTCACTTGGCGATGGTTCAAAACACCATCACGGACAGGGGTTAAAAACCATTTGTATAGCACCTCACCATACCAGTGACTGTTCCTTGTTTCCAGAGGAGATATAGTATGTTTAGATGCAAGGTCAATCTTGAATCCACTACCGCAGTGTTTCTATGGGCCTCTGAAAGAAGTACGAAGATCTAACTCAAGATATAATGAAGAAGTATGGATGGACACCGACAAATTCTATGAACTCAAATGAGCTAATGTGAATCCGAGAAGGAGAGATCTGAGTACCTGGCTGTGGTAGCATAAGGCGGAGATGCACCGCTAAACTCCAGCGAACGTAGGGCGGCGCTGTGGTCCCGGGCGAGGCGGCTGATGAAGATCGACAGGCGCGGTAGAGCTCCGGTCGTGGGATGCTTTGAGAGGGGGAAGAAGAAGAAGCAAAGAGGAGGAGGTAAAAATGAAAGGTGGGACCCTCCGCGTATATTTATAAGGCAAGAGGCCCAAGGGTAAATGGCAGGCGCGAAATACGAGGGTGCACAATAACTTTTGGAGCTGAAGACGCCTCAATTTTTAGGATGATTGGATATGCACAAAGATTCATTATGACGACATCATGGATTTCTAGGGTTTTCAGATATGACGTGAGCAATAAGGTGTGGAAAATAGACAAGTGTTAAAACGTCATGAGCCGGCGTTTTGATGACCCGAAGAAGGTAAAAGGCATACTAGAAGATAAGCCGCCAGGTTAAAGGTGATGTCGGCATTTCATATGGCGATCATAAAGTTTTTCAAACTAAGATTGTGAAGCCTAAGAGGTAAGACTCGCCAGACTGATGGATTGAAGATTGACATGAATGAATTCAAATCAATCTGGGGCCTAATGTTGGGGATATGACCCCACGATATAACCCGCCGTATAAGAGCCGGGTCATATCGCTGGCGACTCTTGGAGCTAAACTTTGGATGGGCCAGAGCAATCAAGATGCAAGACTGAAAGGGCGCCTTACAAGATGGGCCGCCTTAAGGCCCGGAACGAGAAGGCGGCAGTGACGGCCCAGAAGCATAAGCCGCCATATGATGACTTGCTAGAGAACCAAGCGACTTAGAGTTGGACTCAGTCACGAGTGATAACACGGCTCAGACTCTTGTAAACCCAGGGGCCTCGACCTGTATATAAAGGCGAGTCCCACGGATAGATAGACCAGGTTACAATCAATCAATAGCTAGGTCAAGTGAGTCCACTCCCTTGTAATTGATACTCAAGCAATAAGCAGAAAGGCAGGAGTAGGTCTTTATCACCACCTTGAGGGGCCGAATCTGGGTAACTCGTGTCTCTCGACCCGCTCAACCCGAGAAGCTAATCACCGTTTGCGATGGCCTCATGTCTAAGTCCTCACACTAGGACATCTACCGTGGCAAAACCATGACAAACGTGATAATGCAAATTCTTCATCCGAATGTTCAAATGCTTCAACTACTGCTATATCTTCAACTGTCTCTATGGTTCCAATTCCCTCATCTGAGGAGACCACGAGTGTTACTGACAAAAATGAAGGTCTGAAGGAATTGTACGTCACAGTGTCACATCCCTAGTTCTGGTATGCTCTAGGCTAGCTAGTCATGTGTTGCATTATGTTTAAATTGCTTTTAAACTTGAAATGGGGATTGATCCAAACCCTAGCACAAATGAATCCAACTAGGTCAAATAAAAATCATTTTCAATGAACCCAAAATGCCTTTGGAAAATTTCATCATTTTGAATTGGTCTAGAACCTCTGCCAAAAGTGATGAACATATTTCTAGGTCATTCCTGGATTATTGAATTAATCTGTAAATATTTGCATTTGGACATTAAGATACTATAAATATTTTTTACATGTCCAAATAATTCTGAAAGTACTTGAGGGCTCTTGGAAATAATTTCACAAGTGCCCACAATTATTTTCAGCATTTTATCAAATGGTTTAGTATTTTTACTAAATCAAAACATACAAGGAAAATAGAAAACAAAAAACAGAAAGAAAAGATAGGGCACTGTACCTGGCTTACCTGTCCAGCCCAACCGCGCACCGTCCTCAACCTCCTGCCAGTAGGCAGGAGGGCGTGTGGTCTCCACGCGCGCCCACGCGCCTGGCCAGCTCCACCCTGCCTGCCTCCTCCCTGACTCGTCCAAGGCCGCCACGACACCCCTGGACCCCCCTGGGCCTCCTCCTCGAGCTCTCCCCCCTCTGTCTCTCTCTCTCCCTTGCTCCCCTGCTCGCATCCGAGCATGCCCGTCACTGCCGTTCGCTGCCATCGTGCCCAAAGCCACCCCCTCACCCTTCCGCCGTGCCCAAAGGCTCCGCCTCGTCGCCCTCGACCTCCCCACCGAGCCACGCTTCACTGGAGGCCCTGCATCACCGCCATCTGGTCGTCTTCAACCTCGGTACCCGCCGGATGCCGTTCGTCGATTCACCTCGCTCCGGTCGCCCCCGAGCCCACTGATCTGTGCATCGACCCCAGTGAGCTCCGTTGTCATTCCCCCTACTCCCCTGGTCGCGCTCGTCCGCCATCTGACCTCGCCGTCCTGCCCGCAAGCTCCAGCCGTCGCATTTGTCGTCGCCGTCGTTACGGTGGAGCAACGTCACGTCTGAGCACGTGGTCGAGCTCCTGCTGCCCCATAGCTACCGCATGTGCTCTCCGTTCGCTCCAACGCGAGCTGCAGCCCCGCGCCCGCGCTATCCCGAACTCCGGCCGCCAACGAAGTCGATGCTGCGCTCGACTCAGGCCACCTCTCACCCTCCTGATGCCACCAATGGATGCGCGTGAGCGCCAGCAACTCGTAGCCGCAAACCGCTTGTTGATCTGTGCCCTATAGCGCGAACCCGAAGCCCTCCGCCGTGCTGCGTGCTTGCCGACGACCAACCCCGGCGGCAACCGACGTGGCACCGTCATTAGCACTAATGACAGGGCTAACTAACCTCCTCTGTCACTGACAAATGGGCCCCACACCCTTATTTAATCACAGGTTTATCTCCATGCTTAGATTAAGCTAATGCCCGTGGCCCCACCGGTCAGTTTGACTTGGCCACGTCAGCATTGACCGGGTCCCATGTGTCAACCTCTGTAGGTGACTCTGTGTCACTGACCAGTGGGCCCTACTAGTTAGGTTTGACCTGGACCGCTCTGTTGACCTGCTGACATCACCGTGACGCTGCTGACTCAGTAATGCTTTCTGGATTTTAAATAAATCCAAATGATTTATTTATTTCCAGAAAATAAATTAAACTTTGAAAATTCATAGAAAATAATCTGTAACTTCAATGGAAATAAGTTATATATGAAAAATGATCAGAAAAATCCAAAGAATCTGTTTGTCATTTTCATGCATGTTAGAACAACTTTTGGCTACTGTTTAGGACAAATCAAATGAATGGCATTTAAATAACCATATGTGGAGTTTGAATTTGAACCTTGGGTTCAAACCAACTACACTTAATTGTGTTGCTAGTTGCATTAGGCCAAATCACATCATATTGCCATGTCATAATCATGCATCATAATTGTCGCATTGCATTGATTGTGTTCCTCCTTGTTTGCCGGTTTTGTGTCCCCTCTCAGTAGACGCGGTTCCGACGATGAGTTCGACGACACCGATGAAGAACTATACCGTCTTCCGAAGTGCTAGGCAAGAAAAACCCCCTTGTTCATTCCGATACAATCCCACTCTCTCGCTCCTGCTCTCTTTTACTGCATTAGGACAACAGCGATTCAACTGTTACATGCAACGGTAGTTGAACCCCTTTCCTCTGCATGACCTGTCATTGCCACAGTAAATAGATGAAACCCACTAGCATGAGTAGGGTTTGTTTGAGCCCTGATGTGCCTACTCATTCATGCTTGTTGTCATGCCTGCTACTGCTTAGAGTTGAGTCGGGTCTGATTCGTCGGGGATGAATCGGAATGTGGTGAACATGTCTTACTGTTGAGAGCTAAGTGTGTGAACACGATTTTGTAAATGTAGTGGTGAGAGGCCATGTAGGAGTACATGGTGGGTTGTCTCATTGAAACCGTCCTCAGGAACTGAGTTCTTTGTTTGTGATCCATGAACAGCTACTACCACACATTGGGCTCCGGGCACTCCAAGCTCTCTCGACTTATTAATCAACCTGATCTCTGTCCAGGAGTTGCAACTAGTTTCTGGTGTTTGTAGGTAGTGTTAGTAGTCTACCAAGTGGCACCCGGTACAGGTGGGCTTGGGACAGACTAGGCACCGTGGCCGGGTATGCCAAGTGCCGCCCGTTTGGTGGGCTTGGAACCCTGTACACATCGTTTGGGGCCGTGAGCGACACCCCGGTCGGATCTCCTTGCGGATGGAATCCGAATAGGCGATAAACCTGGACGAGAGACTTGTGTGGTTAGTCAGGTCGTGGCCGACTCCCTCGCCAGGCTTCCGCTCGAAGGTTGCCGAGATACACGACGTGTACAGGGTGGTAAGTGGCGAGAGCGTGTGTGAAGAAGTATACCCCTACAGGGTTAACATCATCTATTAGAATAGCCGTGTCCACGGTAAAGGACTTCTGGTTTGCCTGTACAGTTCATAGACAAGTGAAAGTGGATACTCTAAAATGCGCAAGATAAGCGTGAGTGTTATGGATGGCATTCTCGTAGGGAGACGGGAGCTGATCCATAGTGGTGTATTGATTTGGTGAATATGTGGACTCGTGTGCGCCACCTCAAAAGAGTTACCAGCAGTCGTAGTTTAGGATAGCCACCGAGTCAAAGCTGGCTTGCTGCAGTTAAACTCCTCCACCCCTTTGTTGATACCGATGCATATGTAGCTAGTTCTGATGCAAGTCTTGCTGGGTACATTTGTACTGACGTTTTCTTAATTTATGTTTTTGCAGAGAGACTTCATTCTCGCTAGTAGTTCTACGTGGACTTCGACGTTTAGCTCGTTACCTCAGCTACGATCTTGTACCCTTGGGAGGGTCTTGTAGATAGTCAGGCTTCTCAGCCTTTTCCATTTGTAGTTGTCTGTACTCAGACATGTTTATGCTTCCGCTTGATGCTTGTATGCTCTGTATGTTGGGTCATGAGACCCATGTTTGTAATATTTGGCTCCTCGGAGCCTAATGAATAATACTCTGAGTCGTAGAGTCTTGTTGTGATGCCATGTTGTATTTGCACATATCGAGCACATTGTGTGTATGATTGAAATGCTTGGTATGTGTTGGATTCGACAACCTAGTTGTCTATCCTTGGTAGCCTCTCCTATGGGGAAATGTAGTATGGTGCTTCCACTAAGCCATGGTAGTCTGCTACAGCCCGGTTTACCCACTAAAGTACATAAAGGATTAGTAATGGAAAATCTAAAACATTAGAGATTTTTTCCCATAAAAGGAATCATAATAAGGACTTGCAATTTGTAGAAATTATCAAGTAGTACTTTCTTTGGATTCCGATCCAGAGTATGTTCCCATTCACTTGTTAAGGAAATGGCTATCAAGAACGAATTAACCCTTTATCCATTTTTTCTTAGCCTTCGCCACCTATTCCTGAATTAAGGGAACGCGAGAAAGATTTCTCTATGTCAATTCAAAACAAAACAAACGGACGACTGAATCTAAAGTCTACTCATCAAGTTGATGAGAAAATTCATGGGCGTTCTACTGGGCCCTACTCACTTGTTACACAACAACCGGTTAGAGGAAGAGCCAAGCAAGGGAGCATCTATAGTTATTCTCTCTTCCCAAAAGATATCTCCAGTCACTTCCAACGTTTTGATGAGTAAGGGAGGGAATTTTCAACAAGATAACTATGCACGACCATCTTCCAATTTCCGAGTCCTGCTAGCCCAGTTACTACTGCTCTGGAACACTAAGACTGGTCGGCTTGTGTCCCACTTCGTTCTTGTGTCTGTCCCTTCGGGGAAATGTCGCGCGGTGACTTCCGGAGTCCTGCTAGCCTGCTACTGCCCGGGTTCCCAGAGTCCTGTTAGCCCAGTTGCTACAGCCCGGATTCACACGCTGATGACCGACACGTTCGAGGATGGGTCATGTATGCATGTCCCCATAAGTTAGTGCCACTTTGGGTTCATGACTAGTCATGTCGGCTCGGGTTCTCTATCATATGGATGCTAGCGACACTATCATATACTTGAGCCAAGAGGCGAAAACGGTCCCGGGCCAGGTAAGGTGGCACCCGTGGGAATACCGTGCGTGAGGCCGCAAAGTGATATGATGTGTTACATGCTAGATCGGTGTGACTTAGAATCGGGGTCCTGACAGCTTTGGTATCAGAGCCTGACTGCCTGTAGGATTACCAAGCCAAACTGGTCAAAGTTGAGTCTAGAAATACTTTAGTTATATAAGGGAATTGATTGTGGAAGGGAACGTAAGGCTCTTTTTACTCCTTTACCTTATGCCCTTCTGATCTGAGTCAACCTCTTCTTTTCTACGGGGATTGAGAACTAGGCTTCCTCTTCTTTCTATCAGGATCATGTGTTAGTAATCCATAGACTTATAGGATTGCTGGATTCAAGTCTTCGTTCAGTTTCTACTACTTCCGTATGTTCACAGCTGGCCTTAGAACCTTGATATTGTGATGTTGAGTGATCATGCCACTATTTTGCAGGGTGTCTCAAATCTTTTTGCGCATTTACAACCGTTATGCTGTCCGAGTCATCCCAGGTTTCTAAACAATCTGATGCATTTGCAAAATTCTTTCCCTCTATTTTGATGTCCCCTTGGGCCAGTTTAACCACACTAATCGGTGAGTTGAGGTGCTCTATTGCCTCAACATATATGTTGGAGTTGTTATTATGATACTAGGGTATCTTAGAGATAGTAATCTAGCCATGTTTGGTGTTCCCAGTGTGATGATTCTGGCCACCATTCTCGATAGCATCTCGTGATGTTATTTAGTTAGTAGGTATTGTATTTCCGGGTCCTTGGACCCAAGATTCACTCTACTTACTTCATGTTGGTAGTGTTTGCTAGTTCCTTTAGGATATTAGTAACCTTTGCGATAGTCCTTGAGGTTCGTGGTATTTCCTTCTTCCAATACCATGAACTACTTATGGCAGAAGTTCCTCGTTGAACCGAACGATCACAACCAGAGTGCTCTTGATGTGTTCTCGATTCTATGTTGTGATTCTGCCAGTTCTACCTTTCTGCATGGGTTATCCGGAAGAAATGTTGAGCTTTGCTCGACATACTAATCTACGCATCCACAACTCAGAAAAGATATATCTCCCTTTGAGTTGCTCCTCTTTAGTTGTATTTCGGCCTTCATCTATCAGTTGATAGTCGAGCATGTGTGCATTCATGTTCATCGATGCCTTTTACTCTTGTGGTCCGTCAAGCCGTTCTGGTTCAGAATGACTAGGAGAAACAAACTCCAGTACCTCATCCATATCCAGGATTGGGTCAAAGTAGTTGTATTCCGCAGATCAAAATGCCATCTAGCTTTTGATTCTGTTCTACCCTGAAGTATTACCCACTCTATGTCAGGAATATCATGAGAAATGCACCACCTCTTATGAATTCTTGACGCAGTGATACTTCTTGCCATCATTATTCATTCCTCGGTTCCCGTGTTGTAGTAACCGGAATACCGACAAGGGAATCGTAATGTGTGCAATCAATACTCCTAGCAACCCCGTTGTTTGGTAATTAATGGACAATAATCTCATTCTTAGCGTGTTGGTTGTTGAATCATCACCCTAAGGTTGATTGTGCCACCTAGTCCATTTTCCCTGGTGCACTCTTCGATCAAGAGTTAGCATTGTGTCAATCCTTGCTTAATTGATCACATCATCCTGCCTCGAAAGCAAGATTGTTCTTGAGCTTAATAACATATCGGTGGTTTGTGATATTCTGAATATCTTCTCGGAGGTATTACCGGGTTGTTCCCTGACTGTTATGTTGAGCGTGATCACGTTGGTTTTCTTCTAAACCACCCATTCTCCAAGATTCTGTGTTGGATACCTTGAGCTAGTTGGTTAAGCTGAACAACAACTTGGAGAGTTGGAAGATAAAAGCTTGCCTAACTTAGTTCGTTCCAAAGGGATATTCTTGTGTAGTGTGCGCTGAAGAAAGATGATATCTTCATCGATTGGTCCCTATGATCAGTTGTTGGACCTATTGTCTTATCAATCCTTTGATTTGAGTGTGGGCTATCGTCAAATCAAATCAGAACCAACGATGTTCGTAATGTTGTCTTACTCGTGGTTGTTTCCTCGAGCATACATCATTATATCTTTTGGGTCTGACCAATACTATCACCGTGTTCCCATAATTGCGGAATTGCACCTAGATGGAAGCCTGGATGGATTGTGGTTGAGCCCATTGACAACAATTTCATCTTGTCCATGATTCATGTTGAATATCTAAGCTAGTGTTGGAAACTTTTATAGGTATTATCTTCATGTTCCGTTCATGAAGTATATGTTTGGATGAAAGTAGTGACTTCCTCTAAGTTCACGTGCAATCGATGCAAGTTGCCGCCATGAATTCGAGAAAGTTTGTTTTTGCTTCCTCTGGAATTATCCCAAGTTAGTCACGCATATGTGCGAAGTACTCTATGGTTTGATAGGTTGGCCGCCTCCACTCCATATGTGTTTCCTATCACGCCAAGCCACTGATTGATTTGCTCAAGGAAAAGGAGTTTGTTGTGTTAATTCTAGATCATGCACAAGACTCCGATATCCTCGATGATGGTTCCCAACCAGAACTCAGTAGTGTTTGTTGTAAGACTTCTACGTGGTCATGCTTGTCTTGGATAGCGTGTTCACATGTATGTAGCAGAACCAGCTCATGTTTTGGAGCTTGCTATCGTAGTTCATTTCCCAAGAATCTCGCAACATTATCTCGTCGATTTTTGTTGCAATTTTTCTTCTCAGACATGTTGAGTCTGAAGTATCCTGTTACTAACCAAATCTGAATCTCAGGCAGATATGATGGTTGAAACATTCCCAACATTTGCATTTTGTTCCCAGCTTGCACCCCATTGTGCCAATTCCCATGGGTTGTCCTTCTCGGCAGTGGCCGTCCAGGATCATCTTCAAAAGTGGACTTACCATGGGTCCCATCCATTTCCGATGATAAGAAAAAAATCATCCATTGCGTTGTCTCCAACAAGGTAGTCCACATCATCCATCCTAGTTTGAGTATGCCATTCTTCCGAACTCTCTCAAACGATCGATTGTGATTTGCCTTAGGCTGGTGTAGAGAGTTTCAATGATCTTTGAATCAAAAGTAATTCTTTTTGCCACTTCCAGAATACTACGAGTCGCCCTCCCTGAGGTGCCCCGTTATGGAATCATAGCAATCAACTCCTCGCTACCTTGAAACCTATGCACCATCCTACTTAAGCGTGGGAGTGTTTCCTACCAAACTGAACTTTCATCATTTGTTCTCTCCATCCCTTTTGATGCGTGTTTGTGTCTTAGATCAAGAGGTGATTCAACGTCTCATTCCATGAGTTGATCGTGTATCACTTGATCTTTGAGAAGATCATTTTCTATAGAGTTTCCTTCTGTCTTCATCATGTTCGATGAAGATGTCGAAAGCAAAGACGTCAAGATCAATTTGAAGCAATGAATCAACATCTTCGAGAAGCACAATTGGATCATGAAGATCATGTTAGCTTGTGTCCCCAGTGTCTTCTTACCTCACGTCTTGAATCTCGGGACGAGATTCTTGTTTAGTGGGGGTGAGTTGTCACATCCCTAGTTCTGGTATGCTCTGGGCTAGCTAGTCATGTGTTGCATCATGTTTAAATTGCTTTTAAACTTGAAATGGGGATTGATCCAAACCCTAGCACAAATGAATCCAACTAGGTTCAAATAAAAATCATTTTCAATGAACCCAAAATGCCTTTGGAAAAGTTCATCATTTTGAATTGGCCTAGAACCTCTGCCAAAAGTGATGAACATATTTCTAGGTCATTCCTGGATTATTGAATTAATCTGTAAATATTTGCATTTGGACATTAAGATACTATAAATATTTTTTACATGTACAAATAATTCTGAAAGTACTTGAGGGCTGTTGGAAATAATTTCACAAGTGCCCACAATTATTTTCAGCATTTTATCAAATGGTTTAGTATTTTTACTAAACCAAAACATACAAGGAAAATAGAAAACAAAAACAGAAAGAAAAGAGAGGGCACTGTACCTGGCTTACCTGTCCAGCCCAGCTGGCCCAGCCCAACCGCACACCATCCTCAACCTCCTGCCAGTAGGCAGGAGGGCGTGTGGTCTCCGCGCGCGCCCATGCGCCTGGCCAGCTCCACCCTGCCTGCCTCCTCCATGACTCGTCCAAGGCCGCCACGACACCCCTGGACCCCCTAGGCCTCGTCCTCGAGCTCTCTCCCCCTCTGTCTCTCTCTCTCTCCCTTGCTCCCCTGCTCGCATCCGAGCGTGCCCGTCGTTGCCGTTCCCTGCCATTGTGCCCAGAGCCACCCAATCACCCTTCTGTCATGCCCAAAGGCTCCGCCTCGTCGCCCTCGACCTCCCCACCGAGCCACGCTTCGCCGGAGGCCCTGCAAAGCCGCCATCTGGTCGTCTTCAACCTCGGTACCCGCCGAACACCGTTCGTCGATTCACCTCGCTCCGGTCGCCCCCGAGCCCACTGATCTGCGCATCAACCCAAGTGAGCTCCGTCGTCGTTTCCCCCTACTCCCCTGGTCGCGCTCGTCCGCCATCTGACCTCGCTGTCCTGCCCGCAAGCTCCGGCCATCGCGTTTTTCGTCGCCGTCGTTAGGATGGAGCAACGTCACGTCTGAGCACGTGGTCGAGCTCCTGCTGCCCCGTAGCTACCGCATGTGCTCTTCGTTCGTTCCAACGCGAGCTGCAGCCCCGCGCCCGCGCTATCCCGAACTCCGGCCGCCGCCGAAGTCAACGCTGCGCTCGACTCAGGCCACCTCTCACCCTCCTGATGCCACCAATGGATGCGCGCGAGCGCCAGCAAACCGTAGCCGCAAACCGCTCGTCGATCCGTGCCCTATAGCGCGAAACCGAAGCCCTCCGTCGTGTTGCGTGCTCGCCGGCGACCAACCCCGGCGGCAGCCGACGTGGCACCGTCATTAGCACTAATGACGGGGCTAACTAACCTCCTCTGTCACTGACAAATGGGCCCCCACACCCTTATTTAATCACAGGTTTATCTCCCTGCTTAGATTAAGCTAATGCCCGTGGCCCCACCGGTCAGTTTGACTTGGCCACGTCAGCATTGACCGGGTCCCACGTGTCAGCCTCTGTAGCCGACTCTGTGTCACTGACCAGTGGGCCCTACTGGTTAGGTTTGACCTGGACCGCTCTGTTGACCTGCTGACATCACCGTGATGCTGCTGACGCAGTAATGTTTTCTGGATTTTAAATAAATCCAAATGATTTATTTATTTCCAGAAAATAACCTAAACTTTGAAAATTCATAGAAAATAATCTATAACTCCAATGGAAATAAGTTATATATGAAAAATGATCAGAAAAATCCAAAGAATCTGTTTATGTCATTTTCATGCATGTTAAAATAACTTTTGGCTACTGTTTAGGACAAATCAAATGAATGGCATTTAAATAACCATATGTGGAGTTTGAATTTGAACCTTGGGTTCAAACCAACTACACTTAATTGTGTTGCTAGTTGCATTAGGCCAAATCACATCATATTGCCATGCCATAATCATGCATCATAATTGTTGCATTGCATTGATTGTGTTCCTCCTTGTTTGCTGGTTTTGTGTCCCCTCTCGGTAGACGCGGTTCCGACGATGAGTTCGACGACACCAATGAAGAACTATACTATCTTCAGAAGTGCCAGGCAAGCAAAACCCCCTTGTTCATTCTGATACAATCCCACTCTCTCGCTCCTACTCTCTTTTACTGCATTAGGACAACATCGATTCAACTGTTACATGCTGCGGTAGTTGAACCCCTTTCCTCTGCATGACCTGTCATTGCCACAGTACATAGATGAAACCCACTAGCATGAGTAGGATTTATTTGAGCCCTGATGTGCCTACACATTCATGCTTGTTGTCATGCCTGCTACTGCTTAGAGTTGAGTCATGTCTGATTCGTCGGGGATGAATTGGAATGTGGTGAACATGTCTTACTATTGAGAGCTAAGTGTGAAAACACGATTTGGTAAAGGTAGCGGTGAGAGGCCATGTAGGAGTACATGGTGGGTTGTATCATTGAAACCGTCCTCAAGAACTGAGTTCTATGTTTGTGATCCATGAACAGCTACAACTAGACATTGGGCTCCGGGCACTCCAAGCTCTCTCGACTTATTAATCAACCTGATCTCTGTCCAGGAGTTGCAACTAGTTTCTGGTGTTTGTAGGTAGTGTTAGTAGTCTACCAAGTGGCACCCGGTACAGGTGGGCTTGGGACAGACTAGGCACCGTGGCCGGGTATGCCAAGCGCCGCCCGTTTGGTGGGCTTGGAACCCTGTACACATCGTTTGGGGCCGTGAGCGACACCCCGGCCGGATCTCCTTGCGGATGGAACCCGAATAGGCGATAAACGTGGATGAGAGACTTGTGTGGTTAGTCAGGTCGTGGCCGACTCCCTCGCCAGGCTTCCGCTTGAAGGTTGACGAGATACACAATGTGTACAGGGTGATAAGTGGCAAGAGCGTGTGTGAAGAAGTACACGCATGCAGGGTTAACATCATCTATTAGAATAGCCGTGTCCGCGGTAAAGGACTTCTGGGTTGCCTGTACAGTTCACAGACAAGTGAAAGTGGATACTCTAAAATGCGCAAGATAAGCGTGAGTGTTATGGATGGCGTTCTCGTAGGGAGACGGGAGCTGATCCATAGTGGTGTATTGATTTGGTGAATATGTGTACTCGTCTGCGCCACCTCAAAAGAGTTACTAGCAGTCGTAGTTTAGGATAGCCACCGAGTCAAAGCTGGCTTGCTGCAGTTAAACTCCTCCACCCCTTTGTTGATACCGATGCATATGTAGCTAGTTTTGATGTAAGTCTTGCTGGGTACATTTGTACTCACATTTGCTTAATTTATGTTTTTGCAGAGAGACTTCAGTCTTGCTAGTAGTTCCGTGTGGACTTCGACGTTTTGCTCGTTACCTCAGCTACGATCTTGTACCCTTGGGAGGGTCTTGTAGATAGTCAGGCTTCTCAGCCTTTTCCATTTGTAGTTGTCTGTACTCAGACATGTTTATGCTTCCGCTTGATGCTTGTATGCTCTGTATGTTGGGTCATGAGACCCATGTTTGTAACAATTGGCTCCTCGGAGCCTAATGAATAATACTACGAGTCATAGAGTCTTGTTGTGATGCCATGTTGTATTTGCACATATCGAACATATTGTGTGTATGATTGAAATGCTTGGTATGTGTGGGATCCGACAACCTAGTTGTCTATCCTTGGTAGCCTCTCTTATGGGGAAATGTAGTCTGGTGCTTCCACTGAGCCATGGTAGTCTGCTACAGCCCAGTTTATCGGAGTCCTGCTAGCCCAGTTAATACTGCTCCGGAACACTAAGACTGGCCGGCATGTGTCCCACTTCGTTCCTGTGTCTGTCCCTTCGGGGAAATGTCGCGCGGTGACTTCCGGAGTCCTGCTAGCCGCCTACAGCCCGGGTTCCCGGAGTCCTGTTAGCCAAGTTGCTACAGCCCGGATTCACACGCTGATGACCGACACGTTCGAGGATGGGTCATGTATGCATGTCCCCGTAAGTTAGTGCCACTTTGGGTTCACGACTATTCATGTCAGCCCGGGTTCTCTGTCATATGGATGCTAGCGACACTATCATATACGGGAGCCAAGAGGCGCAAACGGTCCCGGGCCAGGTAAGGTGGCACCCATGGGAATACCGTGCGTGAGGCCGCAAAGTGATATGATGTGTTACATGCTAGATCGGTGTGACTTAGAATCGGGGTCCTCACACACAGGCATGTACAAGAGCCTCAAAGGGCACCAAAGTCTTTGTGATGTGCTTAAGAAATAGATTCTGAACAAGATCCCTAGGAAAGAGGGTATTGCTTTTGAGAGAAAGCTGAACGTAGATGGATCTTATTGGAAACCTGAGCAGTATCCCAAAACCACATGGGTTGCTTCAAAAGGACCTCTAGTTGATCCATCCACTCTATCTGGCTACAACTGTGATACTCCACATTATTCTGATGAGTCATTTGACTCCAACTATAAGCTGCTCAAAAATCAGAATGGTGAAGTATTTGCTAGATTTATTGGTACTAACTATAGGAATGGCCCCCCAATGAAGAAAATCTGGGTGCCCAAAACTGTTCTTCAAAATCTTTAGGTGAATGTCATCATGAGACCACCAAAGAAAAGGAACAACCTTAGGGAAAATTCTTCACCTGGACCAAAGTCGTCAAAGGGACGTAGGCGAGCTCATGCTCGTACTAACACTTCAATGCAAGGAAACAAACAATGATCTGATGAATATGTGCATTATTCTTCAAATCACTATGTGTACAAAACTGCTAAGAATTTCTCTGCATATTCTTATGAGTACTATACTCCTCCTGTGAAGAGAAATGCATATTCTTCAATGCCCAAGTTCTCTATCAATGCCTTACATTACATTGCTTCTCAGCCACCCATTCAGATGTGGGTGGTTAAGAAGAAGAACCAATCTCTTCTGCAGGGTTAGGTCTTCAGACACAATAGATGTCTGACAAATTTGCTAAAGTCTTGACATAATGCTTTTTGGGATGCAAGCTAATCATGATGAAATGAATTCCTCATTTCACACATCCCAATGCTGCTAGTTATCTGCTTACTGATGGAATTCACTGACGAAATTGATCATCATTGTCGGTGTACAAAAGTAGGGGCTCTCCTTTTTACCCCTCTACTTGTGCACTGGCAGTCAGAGCCGCGCCCATGGCCACACTAAGTAGGGCAGAGGAGGGAAGCCGAAGGCACAAGACAACTAGAGCAACGCCAAGACCAGAGACACAAAGAGCAGAAGGGCGAGGTAGGGCTCCCCCGACAAGACCCTTGCCGGGGGGACTTGCCGATGCCAGCAGAGCGCGCCACCCTTGGGCCGAGGGCTCCAACGCCATCAACCACATTGGGACCAAGGCTCGGGAGGCACCTTCGTGGTGGCATGCAGATCTTTGTGAAGATTAGAAGCATACAAGACCAGATGATGACCAGAAGACGACGATCCTCGGCGGGATCCTAGCCGAGGAAATCCACAAGACCCTGCTACCTCTTGAGCACTGTGTTGGTTTTCCCTTGAAGAGGAAAGGGTGATGCAGCAAAGTTGCGTAAGTATTTCCCTCAGTTTTTGAGAACCAAGGTATCATTCCAGTAGGAGGCCACGCACGAGTCCCTCGCACTTACACAAAAAAACAAATCCTCGCAACCAACGCAATAAAGGGGTTGTCAATCCCTTCACGGTCACTTACGAGAGTGAGATCTGATAGATATGATAAGATAATATTTTTGGTATTTTTATGATAAAGATGCAAAGTAAAGAAAGCAAAATAAAGACGGCGCCAGAAATAGCTTGTTGCTGGAGATTAATATGATGGAAAATAGACCCCGGGGGCATAGGTTTCACTAGTGGCTTCTCTCATGAGCATAAGTATTACGGTGGGTAAACAAATTACTGTTGAGCAATTGACAGAATTGAGCATAGTTATGAGAATATCTAGGTATGATCATGTATATAGGCATCACGTCCGAGACAAGTAGTCCGACTCCTACCTGCATCTACTACTATTTTTTTGACTGGAAACTGTAGGGAGAACCCCCCACAGCATTTAACTTTTATTCAAAATAGATAATACAATGTACAAAGATTACAAGTGGTAATCAGAACATAAAAAAGAAATAAGAATGGGAACTAAGCTACTAGTAAAACAAAAAGAACCTCAAGGGGGTAAGAATGAAATCCACTTTAGCAGGTCCACCTTGTATCTAGCCTTGACTCTGTGCTGCATGAGTGTAATATCATGGATAGATGCACTTCTCCATTTATTAAAACTCTGCCTCTCATGCTTGAACACTCTTGCATTCCTGATTATCCAGATGTTCCAGCAAGCAACAAAAACAACTTCAGTAAAAAAAGGCTGAGCAAAATCCTGTTTAGCTTGCATAACAATAGCACACATGTCATCCCCAGGTGACCATGTAATTTGCAGATAGTTCCATATTCACACACTGAAGTTACATTCAAAGAACAGGTGGTTTCTGGTCTCTCTAGTCCTCAAGGGACAAAGAAGGCAGTTAACCCCATCATCAATATGCCAATGTCTTCTTTCCACCATATCCTTGGTATTGAGCCTGTCCATGATTAACATCCAGGCAAACGCTTTAAGCAAGATGACATGATGTAGAGGGATAAACTCATGCAATATGATATAAACCCCATCTTGTTATCCTCGATGGCAACAATACAATATGTGCCTTGCTGCCCCTACTGTCATTGGGAAAGGACACCGCAAGATTGAACCCAAAGCTAAGCACTTCTCCCATTGCAAGAAAGATCAATCTAGTAGGCCAAACCAAACTGATAATTTGAAGAGACTTGCAAAGATAACCAATCATACATAAAAGAATACAGAGAAGATTCAAATATTGTTCATAGATAAACTTGATCATAAACCCACAATTCATCGGTCTCAACAAACACACCGCAAAAGAAGATTACATCGAATAGATCTCCACAAGAGAGGGGGAGAACATTGTATTGAGATCCAAAAAGAGAGAAGAAGCCATCTAGCTAATAACTATGGACCCGAAGGTCTGAGGTAAACTACTCACACATCATTGGAGATGCTATGGTGTTGATGTAGAAGCCCTCCGTGATCGATGCCCCCTCCGGCGGAGCTCCGGAAAAGGCCCCATGATGGGATCTCACGGGTACAAAAGGTTGCGGCGGTGGAATTAGGTTTTTGGCTCCGTATCTGATCGTTTGGGGGTACATAGGTATATATAGGAGGAAGAAGTACGTCGGTGGAGGAATATGGGGCCCACAAGGGTGGAGGGCGCGCCCAGGGGGGTAGGCGCGCCCCCTACCTCGTGCCCTCCTAGTTGCTTTCTTGACGCAGGGTCCAAGTCCTCTGGATCACGTTCGTTCCGAAAATCACGTTCCCGAAGGTTTCATTCCGTTTGGACTCCGTTTGGTATTCTTTTTCTACGAAACTCTGAAATAGGAAAAAACAGCAATTCTGGGCTGGGCCTCCGGTTAATAGGTTAGTCCCAAAAATAATATAAAAGTGTATAATAAAGCCCAATAATGTCCAAAACAGAATATAATATAGCATGGAACAATAAAAAATTACAGATACGTTGGAGACGTATCAGACCCCAGGCAAGATCCTTGCCGGGGACGACCGCTATGCCACGGCAAGGCCCTTGCCGGAGCCCCGGCAAGGACCTTGCCGAAGACACCCGCGAGGCCACAATCAGGCCCGCGTCCGCCAAGACTCCACCACCGTTCCCATACAGCTGCCAGCCCAACCAGCTAGGCAGGCACCTGCGTGGCAACGTGCAGCTTCCAAACCAGCTCAACAAGCACCTGCGTGGTGGCATGCAGATCTTCGTGAAGACCCTACCACCACGCCGTCTCAGCAGCCTGCCAGCTTACATGGTGCTGCACGTGTCACTGGCCTAGACGCGCATCAGAGCGAGGCAGAGCAGCGACGGACAGGATAGGCCTCGTTGCCATCCCTAGTAAAGCAACGGGACACCTAAGGGAGCGCATTTAATGCGTCTTGTCCCGTAATGCCAAGCGATAAGCTTGCGCACTGTACACCTTTCCACCTCCTGTGTGCCATTATGGCGACCCCTTTTGTCTATAAAAGGAAGCCCGAGGCGTCCAGGAGAAGGATTCAGATCTTTTGGGCTGGACACGCACCATAGCTAGCTCAAGAACTCAAGAACACTCAAATACATACACCAAAGCAGGACTAGGGTATTACGCATCCTCGCGGCCCGAACCTGGGTAAACGATCCTTGTGCTGACCGCCAGAACCGCTCTGTGCACAACCTCGCGCCCGCCAACCGTAGAAGGGATTCCAGTGATTCCATAGGTGTCGTTTTCCCCCGACATCTTTGGCGCGCCAGGTAGGGGGCGCAGTTGTGAAAATTCGGTCTAGCAGTTAGCCTAGCAGTCCTTCATCGCCATGGCTCCCAAGAAGAAGACGATCATGGTGATCGGTTCATCTGGAGCAAGACGGCCCGTACCGGTGCGGGCGAGTAGCGGGGCGGTCGCGGACAGAACTCGAGGCCTGGCCCGCGAACACCAACATTGCTCCGGCAGTCAAAGCCTGGCGAGCGGCGTCGCTTGTGCGCAAGGCGATGGGCCGCACGTCGCCAAATCCAAAGACGGGGCTGGGCCCCCCGCAGGCGGTGCGGGGCCCTCCAGGGGCGGCGCCGTGCCACCTATGGGTGGTGCAGCGACCCCCAAGACGCCTACGCCGGCGCCCACGACGTGCTCTTCCCAGATTGTGCGCGACGAGCAGTGTCGCCACGCTAGTGACCCCGGACGCCGCCGTGGGAAGAGTCCCGTGCATCATTCGCGGGATGAAGGAGGCCAGCCTGCGCGCCGAAGCGCTGGCGAAAATGGTGAACAGCCGCCAGGCCATGATAGAGCTCCTTCTAACGTGGTTGGATGTCGGAGCGCGTCACGGCCCATGCAGGTTTCGCCGCCACCCACGCCGGCCGAAGCTTTGGCACGCGCACAGTTGCTCCTCGACTTTCGTCCATCTGCGGAGAAGCTCGATGAGTGGAGAGCCACCATCCGGAGCCTCGTTGGCATTGCCAACAAAGATGAGCCACAATCAGCGGGGCCCTCAGGCCGGTGCTCCGTTGGGCCACTACATGCCAGTGGTGGGAGGACCGGAGGTGCCGCGGCCACGGTGCACTCTCCTCCCCCACGACTGTCACCGCGGGTGCTGGTCTGTCGTGATGACGCTTGTGATAACATTTCCATAGCATCGTCCGACCCATGGACCCACCGCGATCAGTGCCAAGTTCTTCGGGAGCGAGCCCATGAAGACACTCAAACCACCATCGAGCGCCGGCGCGACGCACACCACCAGTCAGATAGGCGGGCGGGGCCCACTATGGACCACCCAGTACCGGGAGGCTCTGGCGGCCTACCCTACAAGGTGGGTTGCCCAGCTTTTACCCGTGAGCTGCGGCAGTTCCAGTGGCCCTCCCACTGCATGTTCAAGCCCGATGTTGGCGAGAAGTACAACGGCAAGACCCACCCGTCAGAGTTCCTCAGCATCTACACCATCGCGATGCAAGCTGCCGGAGCCCGCGACGATAAGGTGCTTGCCAATTACTTCCCGTTGGCACTTAAACCCAATGTTATGTCATGGTTGATGCACTTGCCGATGGATTCCATTTCTTCTTGGTCGGATTTGTGCCATGAGTTCATTGGCGCCTTCACTGGAGGCCACCAAGCTCATGGCCAGGCAAGTGATTTGCACATCATCCCCCAGAAGGAAGGTGAAACCCTGTGCAAGTACATACAGAGGTTCAGCCAGGTGCATTACAACATCCCAGATGTTCATCCCACCGCCGTGATCAACGCATTTCATCAGAGTGTGCGCAACCGCAAGATGCGTGAAGAGCTGGCGATGAACAAGGTCAAAGATGTGGCCGAACTCTATGTTCTGGCTGATAGGTGCGCTCGAGCTGAAGAGGGGAGGAAGTACCCCGGAGAGGACGCCGGCGTGGAAACCGACTCCACAGACGAAGGCACAGCCACCCCGACGAACAAGGGCCGGCGCCGCAACAGGAAGCGCAAGGGCAAGACCGTGCTTGCCGTCGAGGGATCCGAGGACACCGGCGCTGCCAAGAAGGCCAAGGCAGACGACCCCGGCAAGGAAATTGCCGGGTGCGCCGCTTGCCGGGCCTTGGTGGCTGCCGACAAGACAGGAGGCTCCGACAAGCAATACTGTAAGATCCACTGCACCAAGGGCCACGACCTCCAGAACTGCCGACAAGTTGAGCTGCTTGCTGGGAAGCAAAAAGCCGAGTACGAGAGGCGGGACAAGGAGAAGGGCCAGGATGGTGCCGAGGGATCTGGCAAGAAGCGTGGCGGCCAAGGAGGTCGCCGCGGCAAGGATAACCAGCAAGAGAGGCCCGCTCGGGGCCGTGACAAGAAGCAGGAAGACGATGATCATGACGAGGACGACGAGTCCGGCGAGCATGAGTTCCAGAAAGCTATAGAGGCCATGTGCGTCGATCGTGGCGCCTCGCTGCATACCTCTCACCACCAGCTCAAGCAGTGGGCGCGTGAGATCACAGCAGCGGAGCCGTCATTCGACGCTCAGAAGCCACTGAAGTGGTCCAGCACACCTATCATCTTCGACACCGAGGACCACCCTGATCGCACAACTGCGGTCGGGTGTTTGCCGTTGTTGGTTTCACCTGAAGGAAATATGCCCTAGAGGCAATAATAAAGTATTATTTATTTCCTTATATCATGATAAATGTTTATTATTCATGCTAGAATTGTATTATCCGGAAACATAATACATGTGTGAATACATAGACAAACAGTGTGTCACTAGTATGCCTCTACTTGACTAGCTCGTTAATCAAAGATGGGTTATGTTTCCTAGCCATAGACATGAGTTGTCATTTGATTAACGAGATCACCTCATTAGGAGAATGACGTGATTGACCTGACCCATTCCATTAGCTTAGCACCCGATCGTTTAGTATGTTGCTATTGCTTTCTTCATGACTTATACATGTTCCTATGACTATGAGATTATGCAACTCCCGTTTACCGGAGGAACACTTTGTGTGCTACCAAACGTCACAACGTAAATGGGTGATTATAAAGGTGCTCTACAGGTGTCTCCAAAGGTACTTGTTGGGTTGGCATATTTCGAGATTAGGATTTGTCACTCTGATTGTCGCAGAGGTATCTCTGGGCCCACTCGGTAATGCACATCACTATAAGCCTTGCAAGCATTGTGACTAATGAGTTAGTTGCGGGATGATGTATTACGGAATGAGTAAAGAGACTTGCCGGTAACGAGATTGAACTAGGTATCGAGATACCGGCGATCGAATCTCGGGCAAGTAACATACCGATGACAAAGGGAACAACGTATGTTGTTATGCGGTTTGACCGATAAAGATCTTTGTAGAATATGTGGGAACCAATATGAGCATCCAGGTTCCGCTATTGGTTATTGACCGGAGAGGTGTCTCGGTCTTGTCTACATAGTTCTCGAACCTGTAGGGTCCGCACGCTTAACGTTACGATGACAGTTATATTATGAGTTTGTATGTTTTGATGTACCGAAGGTTGTTTGGAGTCCCGGATGTGATCACGGACATGACGAGGAGTCTCAAAATGGTCGAGACATAAAGATTGATATATTGGACGACTATATTCGGACACCGGAAGTGTTCCGGAGAAGTTTCGGATTAAACCAGAGTGCCGGAGGGTTACCGGAACCCCCCGGGGAAGTATTGGGCCTTAGTGGGCCTTGAGGGGAGAGAGAGGGCAGCAGCCAGGAGGTGGCGCGCCCCCTCCATGAGGAATCCTAGTTGGACTAGGAGAGGGGGGCGCAACCCCTCTTTCCCTCTCCCTCTCCCTCTCTTTCCTTCCCCCCTCTTTTCCTAGTTGGATTAGGAAAGGGGAGTCCTACTCCTACTAGGAGGAGGACTCCACCCCTCTCCTTGGCGCGCCTAGGGCAGCCGGCCTCCCCCTTGCTCCTTTATATACGGGGGCAGGGGGGCACTTCTAAACACACTTGATATACGATATTTTAGCCGTGTGCGGTGCCCCCCTCCACCATATTACACCTCGATAATACCGTTGCGGAGCTTAGGCGAAGCCCTGCGTCGGTAGAACATCATCATCGTCACCACGCCGTCGTGCTGACGAAACTCTCCCTCAACACTCGGCTGGATCGGAGTTCGAGGGCGTCATCGAGCTGAACGTGTGCAGAACTCGGAGGTGCCGTGCGTTCGGTACTTGATCGGTCGGATTGTGAAGATGTACGACTACATCAACCGCGTTGTGATAACGCTTCCGCTGTCGGTCTACGAGGGTACGTGGACAACACTCTCCCTCTCGTTGCTATGCATCACCATGATCTTGCGTGTGCGTAGGGATTTTTTGAAATTACTATGTTCCCCAACATCACCAACGATACGCAACCTCAAGGTGAACAAGATGCTAGTTGACGGCTGGGCCAGTCTGAACTTGATCTCGCCCGTTGTGATCAAAAGGCTGCAGATTCCTGATGGAGACCTCAAGGAGACGGGCACGTTTCAAGGGGTCAACCCGGGAAGGAGTCAGCCGAAGGGTAAGGTCACGCTGCCTATGACGTTTGGAGGCGAGTTGAACTACAGGATGGAGAGGATTGTCTTCAACGTAGCCGAGATCCCCTTGCCCAACAACGGGATCCTTGGCCGCCCAGCACTAGCCAAGTTCATGGTGGCGTCGCATTACGCCTACAACATGCTGAAGATGCCTGGGCCGATGACCATCATCACCGTCCCCTCCGACAAGAAGGACGCGCCGATCTGCGCCGACCAACTCTACCGGGAAGCAGTTGCAGCAACTGCCGCCAAGGCACTTGCTCCTGCCGCTGAAGCTCCGGGAAGGAAGAAGACCGGCAAGGCCTCTCGCACCCACTCTGGTAAGCACACCTCTTCGGAGTGTTGTGCTACCGTCGAGGACGTGCCAGAGAGCTCCACCGGCAAGAGCAAGAAATCCAGAGCTGCACCACCAGAGACCAAGAAGGTGTCCGTTAAGGAGGAAGGCACGGGAGGGGCTTTCACCATAAGCTCCTCCCTTGACAGCAAATAGGAAAGCGCGCTCGTCACCTTCCTGTGGGCGAATGTCGATGTGTTTGCATGGCAAGCATCCGACATCCCCGACGTTCCCAGGGAGGTGATTGAGCACCATCTTCCTGTCTGTCCTCATGCGCGACCCGTCAAGCAGAAGGTCAGAAAGCAAGCTTTGGAAAGACAGGAATTCATCACAGAGGAGATCAGGAAGTTGGAAGCGGCAGGCTTGGTGAGAGGAGTGCTCCATCCGACGTGGTTGGCCAATCCGGTGGTGGTGCGCAAGGCAAATGGGAAGTGGAGGCCGTGTATTGATTACACAAATATCAATAAGGCCTGTCCGAAGGACCCTTTCCCATTGCCGCGCATTAACCAGATTGTTGACTCCATGGCCGGGTGCGACTTGTTATCGTTCCTCGACGCCTACTCAGGATACCACCAGATTTCATGATGAGAGAAGATGAAGAGAAGACAGCATTCATCACCCCATGTGGTACATATTGCTTTTTGTGAATGCCTTTCGGGTTGAAGAGTGCTGGCTCGACGTTTGCAAGAGCGGTCCAAATTGGTTTTGATCCCCAACTACATAGAAATATGGAAGCTTATATGGATGACATAGTGGTCAAAACCAAGGACAGAGCAACACTTGTACAAGATTTAGAAGAGACGTTTGCAAATCTGCGCAAGATCAACCTTAAGTTGAACCTTGAGAAGTGTGTCTTCGGCGTTCCGTCCGGCAAACTTCTCGGGTTCTTTGTGTCACAGCGCGGGATCGAGGCGAACCCAGACAAGATCAAGGCCATTGAGCAAACTGAGGAACCTAAGCGGATCAAGGATGTGCGCCGGCTCACTGGCTGCGTTGCCACCATGAGCAGGTTCATTTCCAAGTCTGCCGAGCATGCCTCCCCTTTTTCAAAATCTTGAAGAAAGCGGGCCCAATGGAGTGGACCCCAGAGGCCGAAGCAGCACTGCAGGATTTGAAGAAATACCTCTCCTCTACACCAATACTGGTTGCGCCTAAACCGTAAGAGTTGTTGCTGCTGTATATTGCCGCAACGAATCAAGTGGTTAGCGCCGCGCTAGTGGCATAGAGGGAGGTCGATGAAGAGGCAGTAGCAACAGCAAGACCGGCGGATGGCGAGCCGGACCTCCCCCCGGCAGGGCCTGGTGCCGGCAAGACAAGGCCCCCGGCAGAGTCTGACGCCATCGGGACGGGGCCCGTGCGACCAAATGAAGTGGTGCAGAAGAACAAGATGATGCAGCACCCGGTTTACTTTGTCAGCTCCCTCTTGCAGGGGGCTAGGTCAAGGTACTCCGGTGTGCAGAAATTGCTCTTCGGCCTCTTTATGGCCTCGAGGAAGCTGCGTCATTACTTCCAAGCCCACGAAATCACCGTTGTCACCCACCTCCCATTGCAACGGATACTGCATAACCCAGACGCGACTGGGAGGATCGTGGAGTGGGCCTTGGAACTGTCGAGCTTTGGTCTGAAGTTTGAAAGTACTTCAACAATCCAGAGCAGAGTCTTGGCAGAGTTCATTGCGGAATGGACCTCAACGCCCGACGAAGAGATCCAGGATACCACTCTCCCCGGCAAGGAAGTAAGTCGCAACTGGATTATGTACTTTGACGGGGCTTTCTCGATGGAAGGCACCGGTGCTGGTGTGCTACTCGTTGCGCCCACCGGAGAGCACCTCAAGTATGTAGTCCAGATGCACTTTCCCAGGGAGATGTCAACAAACAACACTGCTGAGTACGAGGAGTTGCTTGCCGGTCTCAGGATCGCGACAGACCTCGAGATCAAGAAGCTTATCGTCAGGGGTGATTCACAGCTCGTCGTCAAGCAAGTTAACAAAGATTATCAAAGCCCGTTGATGGAGGCCTACGTGAATGAGGTGAGGAAGCTGGAGGAGCGTTTTGACGGTATACAGGAGGAGCATGTTCCCCGAGCGGAGAACGACACCGCCGATTACCTGTCGAAGCACGCCGCACTCAAACTACCTGTGGAGCCATGTACTTTTGTGCTTCAGTTAACTCAACCATCCGTTGAACCATCGACAGAGCAGAACAAGCGCACGAAATCAGGCCCCGACAAGTACTTTCCTGCCGAGCTCCTAGGAGCCACCGACAAGGGTGTTGCCGTGGACACCGAGCCCGCCACGGGGCGACAGACTCCGGCAGGGCGTCAAACCCCAGCTGTATAGACAGCCGCTCCCATGGCAGAGGAAATGCCTTTGGTCCTTGCCGTCGAGCCCCAGGCTTCGGCGTGGGCATAGCATACCGTCCGATTCCTCCAGACAGGGGAACTCCCTGAGGAGCAGGAAGAAGTGGAGAAAGTAGCCTGTCGGTCTACCATGTATCATTTTGTCGACGACGTCCTGTACAGAAAAAGACCGAAAGGTGTGAAATTGAAGTGCATTCCCCGGGAGGAAGGACTGGAGTTGTTAGCAGAGATACACGGAGGCATATGTGGTTCACACATAGGGTCGAGGGCCCTTGCCGGCAAGGCATTCCGGCAAGGTTTCTTCTGGCCCACTGCCCTCCAGGATGCAACGACACTAGTAACCAAGTGTGAAGCGTGTCAGTTCCATTCGAAGAAGCTTCATCAACCAGCTCAAGCCCTTCAAACAATTCCTCTCTCCTGGCCGTTTTCCGTTTGGGAGCTCGACATACTGGGCCCTTTCCCATGCGTTGTCGGGGGCTTTGAGTACTTGTACGTTGCAGTCGACAAGTTCACAAAGTGGCCGGAGGTGGAAGCAGTGAGGAAGGTGACAGCACAGTCAGCCGTCAAGTTCTTCAAGGGGCTAGTCTGCCGTTTCGGTGTGCCAAACAGAATCATCACCGACAACGGCACGTAGTTCACAAGCCACACCTTCATGCAATACATCCAAGACCTCGGTAGCAAGGTCTGTTTCGCTTCCATGGCACAACGACGAAGCAACGGCCAGGTAGAGAGGGCGAATGCTGAAGTACTACGAGGCCTGAGGACAAAGACTTTTGACAAGTTGCACAAGAGCAGAAGGCGCTGGATTGAAGAGTTGCCGGCGGTTCTTTGGTCAATCAGAACGACACCAAATCGAGCCACCGGCCAGGCACCGTTTGCGCTGGTATACGGGGCAGAAGCAGTTCTCCCCATGGAACACACATACGGGTCACCTCGAGTGCTCGCTTATGACGAGCTTGAGCAAGAGCAATTGCAGCAAGATGACGCGATGCTCCTTGAGGAAGATCGTCTTCGGGTGGCTGTGAGAGCAGTGTGCTACCAGCAAGCCTTGCGCCGCTATCATAGCTGCAAGGTTCATGCTCGAAGCTTTGAGGAAGGCGACCTTGTTCTTCGGCATGTTCAGTCGGCCAAGACTTCCAACAAGTTGACGCCAAAGTGGGAAGGCCCTTATCGGGTAATACGAGTCAGCAGGCCCAGCGCAGTCCTCCTGGAGACCGAAGATGCTATTCCAGTGAGCAATTCCTGGAACATTGAACATCTTCGCAAGTTTTACCCATAAGGCGCGGTTACTGGGCCCCCCGGCAAACCACCTTTTGTACAAGCCTTGCCGGCAAGGCATGTAACCCTCTGTACAAAGCCAGGCGCAGACCCTGAGCATAAATGAATGAAGTGCTGGCGCCCTAAGTTTTAGCATGCATGCTAGGTTAAGTCTCTCCCTCAGTTAGGGTTGATAGTGCTTAGCGGCGACTAACCCCCAGCATAGAGGTCGAGTGTGCGTCTCTCTGTCCCTTTCCGTCCTCTTTGGTTCACAGGGTACATGGACGCTTCTGCTGAGCTGTTTGGAAGAAAGAGAACAAGCCGGCACTCTGGCCCCGGCAAGCCAAGGTTGCCGGGGGCTGCAGACACAAGAATCCAACCACGGCAAGCCAAGGCTGCCGGGGGCTGCAGATTCAGATAAGTCTTCTATCCCCTATTGTGCATTTCCGTATGAAATTGGAGCGTATGAAACCTTGTTTTATTCCTAGGCCAGTGTGCTCCCCTTTTCCTGTACCCAAGGACTATTCCCTGGGTCGGAACTTGGTCGTAGTCGCGGTGACAAGGAAGCAAACGAAGGTCCTAACTCTACTTCGCCCCTGCCTCCGCCAAGAGCGTGAGAATGGTTGAATGGAGTAAGGGGAAGGCAAGGCCTGTTGCTGGGCGACAATGTTTATCTTAAAAATAACAAGGATTCACTCCTTGGCATGGGCCTCGCTCACGCACCAAGAACCCGGCAAGCACCCTTTTTCATTAAAAACGTCCCATACAAGTACAGTTCATACGGAATGAAAAACATGAGCAAGGGGATTACAAGTTTCAAATTTAACAAATGCCCACAGGCTTACAAACTGAAAACCTAGGCGAGGTACGAGCAGCAGAAGATGAGGCAGCGGGCCGACAATACGCGATGAAGGCGTCGGTGCCCGCGTACTCCGACTTGACGGCCTGCCACCCGCCTTCTTCGTCTCCTGCGTCCCTCCTACGCCAGCCGCCCAAGGAGGCGACGGGGAACGCGCTGATGGAGAGCTTGACGAGGAAGGCCCTCGGTAGGGTGCGTGGCCGGGGGAGGGCGACGCGGTCAGTCGGAGTCGAGGTCGGCGTCCCCCCGCACGACACCTTCGTCGTCGCTGTCGCTGTCCTCCTCGTCACTCCCGCTTGAGGAGGAATCTTCATCGTCGGAGGAGCTCTCCATGCAGCACTTTAGGTGAGTTCCAAGGTCCCCAAAGACCTTGACGGAGAGCAGGCCGTTCTCCATTAATTTGAAGTAGAGAACGAGCCCCGTCGTCAGGCTGTGGACACGAGCAAAAGTCTTCCATCCACGACGAAGGTACATGACGTGAGGAGCGGGAAAGTCGACGTTGACCCACGTGCCGCCGTTCCCGCAGCCCCTCATGTGCAACCTGAGGGTCTGTGGCGGGTCGAGCTCCATATCCCGAGCGAATGGAGTAGGGAGACAAAGACGATGACGCTGTGGCTAGCGCAGCCTGATGAAGAACTCACGGGGTTGGTCCCCAACGTGGCCCTCCATTGGGGGAGGCATCGCTGGCGGAGGCAAGGCTGGTGCGCCTCCCCGTCCCCCTCTTCCCTGAGCACCACGGCGACCTCGGCCTCGGCCCCTCCCCCTCCTCTCGTGGCCGGCTCCACCGCCGCAAGCTCTTGGGGAGGAGGGACGCGCTGTCGAGCAGAGACCCTCGCCGCCACCGTTGAAGGGCCGGCGCCCCTCTCGCCATGGCGGATGGAAGAAAGGAGCCGGAGTGGAAGGAGATGGATGACGGAGGAATGTGGGATGCCATCCCCCTCCCCCTTCTTATAAAGGGGCGGGGTCGGGGCTCGGCCGCCCCACTCAACCAATCCGGCCATCAGGGGCGCAGGGAATCGAGATCGACCCGCTGCTCCAATCAGCGACGGCCCGGTTTCCCGCCTCCACCTCTTGCCACCTTAGGCGCATGGGGGACACGTGGCGAGCAAGCAGAAACCGAGGGGACAGGTGAGGCGACCGTTCTCCACCCCGTGATCATGGGGCGCAGATGCCTTGAAGACCACGACCCGAGTCCACTCAGTAAATGAGCCGCGCCTCTGCGTTTTCCTCTTTTTATAGGGAAGGTGTGAGCTGCCTCTTCACTGTGATGTGACGCATGAGGGTAGCGGCCTCCCCACACATGCCCCCCACATCACGCACGACCCTCCACAACGCGCATCCAACGCGGGTCGTGGGGAAGCGCAAGCGAGCGAAGAAATTACTGCAGTAAAATCCCGCCCCGCCTGCCCGCGCACCGTTCTGGGCCCGGCCCAACAACGTGTTGCGCTTATGTGTGGCCCAGGCCCGGGGGCTCCTGTCGGTGTACAAAAGTAGGGGCTCTCCTTTTTACCCCTCTACTTGTGCACGGGCAATCAGAGCCGCGCCCACGGCCACACTAAGTAGGGCAGAGGAGGGAAGCCGAAGGCACAAGACAACCAGAGCAACGCCAAGACCAGAGACACAAAGAGCAGAAGGGCGAGGTAGGGCTCCCCCGGCAAGACCCTTGCCGGAGCGACCTCCGCGGCCCCGGCAAGAGCCTTGCCAGGGGGACTTGCCCGATGCCAGCAGAGCGCGCCACCCTTGGGCCGAGGGCTCCAACGCATTCAACCACATTGGGACCAAGGCTTGGGAGGCACCTCCGTGGTGGCATGCAGATCTTTGTGAAGATTAGAAGCATACAAGACCAGATGATGACTAGAAGACAACGATCCTCAGCGGGATCCTAGCCGAGGAAATCCACGAGACCCCCGGCAAGATCCTTGCCGGGGACGACCGCGATGCCACGGCAAGGCCCTTGCCAGAGCCCCGGCAAGGCCCTTGCCGAAGACACCTGCGAGGCCACAATCAGGCCCGCGTCCGCCAAGACTCCACCGCCGTTCCCATACAGCTGCCAGCCCAACCAGCTGGGCCGGCACCTGCGCGGCAACGTGCGGCTTCCAAACCAGCTCAGCAAGCACCTGTGTGGTGGCATGCAGATCTTCGTGAAGACCCTACCACCACGCCGTCTTAGCAGCCTGCCAGCCTACATGGCACTGCACGCGTAGCTGGCCTGGACGCACGTCGGAGCGAGGCGGGGCGGCGACGGACGGGACGGGCCTCGTTGCCATCCCCAGTAAAGCAACGGGACACCTAAGGGAGTGCATTTAATGCGTCTTGTTCCGTAATGCCAAGCAATAAGCTTGCGCACTGTACACCTTTCCACCTCCTGTGTGCCACTGTGGTGACCCCTTTTGTCTATAAAAAGGAGGCCCGAGGTGTCCAGGAGAAGGATTCGGATCTTTTGGGCTGGACACGCACCGTAGCTAGCTCAAGAACTCAAGAACACTCAAATACATACACCAAAGCAGGACTAGGGTATTACGCATCCTCGCGGCCCGAACCTGGGTAAACGATCCTTGTGCTGACCGCCAGACCCGCTCTTTGCACAACCCCGCGCCCGCCAACCGTAGAAGGGATTCCAGTGATCCCATAGGTGTCGTTTTCCCCCGACGATCATATTCTTCAACTGAAGTATATGAATTTGTAAGTGAGACTAATGCTTCTACATGATGATACTCCAAAAGCCACTGAATGGGTTCTGGACAGTGGCTGCACCAATCACATGACTGGTGACATGAATCTCCTCACTAATGCCCTCCTTACTCCATCTCATCTGAAGCAAATCACCGACGTTGACAAAGGAAAAAAAGCAAGGTATTGGGTCTAGGTAAGGTTGCTATCTCAAAGAATCGACAAATCAAAAAAAGTGATGCTTGTTGAGTCCCTAGGATACAATGCTTTGTGATCTTGATATGATTGCCATCTTTGGCAAATATAGATGCATTGTGCTAATGGAATATGTCAAAGTCCAAAGTCTTAGAAGGCTTTAGGAGAGGTGATTTGTACATTGTAGGGTTCTCTCTAGTTCCTCAACCAGCCACATGTCTACTATTTGCAAAAGCTTCAGAGTGTTGGCTATGGGATCAACGACTTGGACATGTTGGCATGAGGAATTTGAGCACACTTGTTAAGAAGAAGCACATCCTTGGCATCGAGGGCGTCAAATTCATCAAAGATCACCCTTTTGCGGTGCTTGTGAGGCTAGAAAGATGACCAGATCCAAGCACTCCGCGAAGACAATCATGACCACTACTCGTACCTTTGAATTACTTCATATGGATTTGTTTGGTCCTACTCATTATTCTACACTAACCAATGCAACATCACTCTATCGATTCATCATTGGTGATGATTATTCTCGTTACACGTAGGTGCATATCATTACCGTCAAGACGGAAGTGCAGGGCATCTTTAGACGATTCGATAACCGTGCCATGACGGATTATGGCATCAAGATCAAGCATATCAGAAGCGACAATGGCACCGAGTTCAAGAACACAAGCCTTGATGACTATATTGATGAACTTGGTATCACTCATGAGCTATCTGCTCCTTATACTCCTCAGCAGAATGGAATTGTTGAGTGCAAGAACATGACACTCATTGATATGGCCCACACTATGCTTGATGAATACAAGACACCTCGTCGATGGTGGCCTGGAGCAATTGATACTACTTGTCACATCATCAATTGGGTATATCTTCACAAATTCCTTAAGAATACTTCATATGAGCTCCTCACTGACAAAAAAGCCCAATGTAAGTTATTTCAAAGTCTTCGGTGCTAAATGCTGGATTAGAGATCCTCATCACAATTCCAAATTTGCATCGAAAGCACATGAGGGTTTTATGCTTGGTTACGGAAAGGACTCGCATGCCTACAGAGTCTTCAACACCTATCACAATAAGGTTGTTGAAACTGTATATGTATGATCGATGAAACTAATGGCCCGGAAAGAGAGCACCTGCCTCCTGTGCTAGATGAAATGCCTCCTGAGGAATCTATCAAGCTGATGGGCACTGGCGAAATAGTGCCCAATGAAGAAATAGCTGAAGAAGAAGTCATCATTCCCCGTCATGAAGAAACTGCCACTACTGAAGAAAATGACTCTGAGGAAAATGCTCAACCTCAGCAAGGCCCTCGTCCAGCTCATCCACAAGTGGTGAATGAAGTGCAAATTGAGAAGATCCTCGACAACATCAATGCACTTGGTCCCCTCACTCGCTCAAGAGCTTCACATCTAGCTAACTTTTGTGGGCATTTTGCATTTGTCTCTATCACAGAGCCCACCAAAGTTGATGAAGCATTTCTGGAGCCTGAGTGGATTCAAGCCATGCAAGAAGAATTGCAACAATTCGAGCTGAACAATGTGTGGGATCTTGTGAATCGTCCTGATGCACGCAAGCACAATATCATCAGCACTAAGTGGATCTACCGCAACAAGCAAGACGAAAATGGCCAAGTGATAAGAAATAAGGCCCGTCTTGTGGCACAAGGCTACGCATAGGTTGAGGGTATTGATTTTGGTGAAACATTTGCACCTGTTGCTAGGCTTGAAGCTATTTGTATATTGCTTGCATATGCTAACCATCACAATATTCTCTTATATCAAATGGATGTAGAAAGTGCTTTCCTCAATGGTAAGCTTCAGGAAGAAGTATATGTTGCTCAACCACCAGGTTTTGAGGATCCAAAGCATTCTAAAAAAGTGTTCAGACTGAACAAGGCTCTCTATAGCCTCAAGCAAGCCCCACAGGCTTGGTATGATACTCTGAAGGAATTCCCGATGAAAAAGGGTTTCAAACCCGGTTCCCTTGACCCTACTCTTTCCACTAAGTCTTATGTGGTGAACTGTTCATATGACAAATATATGTTGATGATATTATCTTTGGTTGCACTAACAAGCATTTCAGTAATGAAATTGCATACATGACACGTGAAGAATATCAGATGCCTATGATGGGAGAATTGAAATTCTTCTTTGGTCTTCAAATTCGTCAACAACCCAATGGCATCTTCATTTATCAAGAGAAATACCTCAAAGATTGCCTGAAGAAATTCGGCATGCAAGACTGCAAAGGCCTCAAAATTCCAATGCCTACTAATGGTCAACTCGGCACTGGCGAAAATGGTAAAGATTTTGATCAGAAGTTATATCGCTCCATCATCGGTTTGCTTCTTTACCTATGTGCATCTAGGCCAGATATTATGCTTAGCATTTGCATGTGTGCCCGATTTCAAGTGAGACCGAAGGAATCACACCACCAGGCTGTGAAACGAATTCTTCAATATTTAGCTCACACACCAACGCTTGGATTATGGTATCCCAAGGGCTCATCTTTTGATCTAGCTGGATTTTCTAATTCTTATTACACTGGAGATCATGTGGATCGCAAGTCTACATCAAGCACATGCCATTTCCTCGGACGATCTCTTGTCTGTTGGTCCTCAAAGAAGCAGACTAGTGTGGCACTTTCCACAACTGAGGCTGAATACATTGCCGCTGGTGCCTGCTGCTCACAGTTGCTATGGATAAAGCAAACCCTCAAGGACTATGGCGTCAATGTGAAGAAAGTCACTCTCTTCTGCGACAATGAGAGTGCTATCAAGATCGCCCACAACCTAGTGCAACATTCCAAGATGAAGCATATTCAGATTCATCACTATTTTCTTCGTGATCATGTGCTGAAGGGAGACATTGTCATCGACCACGCGAAGACTGAAGACCAGCTTGCCGATATCTTCACTAAGCCCTTAGATGAAAAGAGGTTCTACAAGTTGCGGTGTGAGCTAAACATCCTAGAATCTTCGAATGTCCTCTGAAATGAACACACATCCCAATGCTTATGCAATCTTGATGACTTTGATGTACAACACACGAAGTAATGTTTTTTTTCAATCAATGAAGACTAACCCTCTAAGTGTGAAGAAATTAATGAAGAATTTGATTCTCAGAGCCCTACGACAATTGCACGCGGTGTCTGAAGTCATCACAGTTCTTATACGGTGGATAACGCCACCACCTCTTCTTGACATTCTTCAAATTTGAGTTTTTCGTCATTTGCAATTTCGTCAAACTTTCCAAATTCGTCATTTGAGGTTATTACTCACTCCTATGAGTTTATGAGTGTTTTCAATGTCCCCGACAACATCCACATATTGCTAATTCTTCAATTTGATTTATTCATCTAAGTTGATGTGATCGGACCCGCTTCCCTCTATGCTAAGCTCAACCCACTCTGTTCACAAATTCTTCATCTACGTTCTACTTGACACCGTTCAAAGTGTTCACTGTGTCCTTGACGACTGAAGAAATTGCAAACACATTTTAAAACTCTCAAAGTTTTTTCTGGTGGTTGCCGCTGCAACTTCATCCCGCGCTTTTACTTAGACAGATAAGGATGAAAATGCATGTGTGACGCGTGTCACCGAGATGCGAACGGTCAGGGGCTTATCCGTCCAAAAATTCTAGACCCGTCAGTTTTCACTGCGGCTATAAGTAGCTTTGACCCTGTGAACGTTAGTTCACTTCATTCCCTTGCTCCCTTCGCTCTCAACCCTCTAACCCTAGCGCCACCGCTGGATCTCATCGCCGCCGGAGAAGAAGAGCTTCACTGCCTCAATTTCTTTGTTGACGTACTCAAGCCAGACGCGGATTTCTTTACCTACACCTCCGCCGTAGACGTCTTTCGTCGCCGAGTTAGGGCCAAAAGATCTGAGCTAACGATTTCCATCGCCTCATCATGCAGTTCATCAAGTTCATCTCTGTGGTAAACTAAATGCTTATTTACTGCCCTGCTTTGATCTTCACTCTACTCAAAAATCTTTAAGTGTTGTTTTCACCACTCTTTCAATTCTTCAGCACTTTCATTTGGCCAGTCCTGTGTATTTCATCATTGATATGCTTAACAAATAGATTCCTCAATTGTGCAAATTGCTTCAATATGTACAACTCTATAACCTAAGTCAAGAACGCTTGATGAAATTCTTCAAGACGATAAGGGTCAATTTCCTCAGCTGGTTTATTTTTAAAATCTCTAAGAATGCATGTGACTCTTCCCTATTTCCTCGCAACTATACTCTATTCACAGGTACAATGTCTGCCGACGAATCTCTAGGTTATCATCAACTTAATTCATTTGCGCACAGCTTGAGAAAAACTTCAAACTTCATCAGAGTCCTCACAAGTTCAAAAACCTCAGTAGAAGAAAATGGCTGAAGGAAAGAGGCCTAAGAAAGGAGGCAAGAGAAAGGAAGAACATACAGCATGTGAGATCCCTGATGACTTAGGGTACAACACGCCTGATGAAAATGTTCAAGGCAAGGAAACAAAAGAGCATCGCAAAACCCACAAGCAGAAAATCAAGAGATACTGGACGTATCAGTGGAGGGCTTACAAATATGTCACTCCAAAATATATGAAGGATTTCATTGTGAAGCCTCCTTGCAAGAGACCACCACTTGCTGAAGGACAAGAGGTTGATCCAATAAGTGTCATAAGGGGTGAAGAATTCCCGAAGGAATGGGAAAGGCATCATGCCAAATTGACAAAACAAGCCAAGAAGGATGTTGAAGAATACAACAGGGCTGCAAAGGCTTCAGTTGAAGCCAGTAGTGGCAGTGCTAGCGGTCCGAAGAAGGCTATGCAAAATAAGCCTGCACACAAGCCGAAGCCATTTGATCCAATGCCATCAGTGTTGGGGAACGTTGCATGGAAAACAAAAAAATTCTATGCACATGCAAGATCTATCCGTGGAGATGCATAGCTATGAGAGGGGAGAGTGATAACCCACAAGTATAGGGGATCGCAACAGTTTTCGAGGGTAGAGTATTCAACCCAAATTTATTGATTCGACACAAGGGGAGCCAAAGAATATTGTCAAGTATTAGCAGTTGAGTTGTCAATTCAACCACACCTGGATAACTTAATATCTGCAGCAAAGTATTTAGTAGCAAAGTAGTATGGAAGTAACGGTAACGGTAGCGAAAGTAACAGTGGCAGTTTTGTAGTAATTGTAATAGTGGCAATGGTAAAGTAAATAATCAAAGATCAATATGTGGAAAGCTCGTAGGCATCGGATCAGTGATGGATAATTATGTCGGATGCGATTCCTCATGCAACAGTTATAACATAGGGTGACACAGAACTAGCTCCAGTTCATCAATGTAATGTAGGCATGTACTCCGAATATAGTCATACGTGCTTATGGAAAAGAACTTGCATGACATCTTTTGTCCTACCCTCCCGTGGCAGCGGGGTCCTATTGGAAACTAAGGGATATTAAGGCCTCCTTTTAATAGAGTACCAGACCAAAGCATTAACACGTAGTGAATACATGAACTCCTCAAATTACAGTCATCACCGGGAGTGGTCCCGATTATTGTCACTTCGGGGTTACCGGATCATAACACATAGTAGGTGACTATTGACTTGCAAGATAGGATCAAGAACTCACATATATTCATGAAAACATAATAGGTTTAGATCTGAAATCATGGCACTCGGGCCCTAGTGACAAGCATTAAGCATAGCAAAGTCATAGCAACATCAATCTCAGAACATAATGGATACTAGGGATCAAACCCTAACAAAACTAACTCGATTACATGATAAATCTCATCCAACCCATCACCGTCCAGCAAGCCTACGATGGAATTACTCACACACGGCGGTGAGCATCATGAAATTGATGATGGAGGAAGGTTGATGAGGACGACGTCGACGGATTCCCCTCTCCGGAGCCCCGAACAGACTCCAGATCAGCCCTCCCGAGAGAGATTAGGGCTTGGCGGCGGCTCAGTATCGTAAAACGCGATGAATCCTCTCTCTGATTTTTTTCTCCCCGAACATGAATATATAGAGTTGGAGTTGACGTCGGTGGAGCCTCGGGGGGCCCACGAGGCAGGGGGCGCGCCCTCCACCCTCGTGGACAGGGTGTGGGCCTCCTGGTGTTGATTCTTTCGCCAGTATTTTTTATTAATTCCAAAAATATTCTCCGTGAAGTTTCAGGTCATTCCGAGAACTTTTATTTCTGCACAAAAATAACACCATGGCAATTCTGCTGAAAACAGCGTCAGTCCGGGTTAGTTCAATTTAAATCATGCAAGTTAGATTCCAAAACAAGGGCAAGAGTGTTTGGAAAAGTAGATACGATGGAGACGTATGAACTCCCCCAAGCTTAAACCTTTGCTTGTCCTCAAGCAATTCAGTTGATAAACTGAAAGTGATAAAGAAAAACTTTTACAAACTCTGTTTGCTCTTGTTGCTGCAAATATGTGAAGCCAGCATTCAAGTTTTCAGTAAGGATTATGAACTAACCATATTCACAATAACACTTAGGTCTCATGTTTACTCATATCAATGGCATAATCAACTAGCGAGCAATAATAATAAATCTCGGATGGCAACACTTTCTCAAAACAATCGTAATATTATATAACAAGATGGTATCTTGCTAGCCCTTTCTGAGACCGCAAAACATAAATGCAGAGCACCTCTGAAGATCAAGGAGTGACTAGACATTGTAATTCATGGTAAAAGAGATCCAATCATAGTCATACTCAATATAAACTAATAGTAATGCATGCAAATGACAGCGGTGCTCTCCAACTCGTGCTTTTTAATAAGAGGGTGATGACTCAACATAAAAGTAAATAGATAGGCCCTTCACGAGGGAAGCGGGGATTTGTAGAGGTGCCAGAGCTCAATTTTTGAAACAGAGATAAATAATATTTTGAGCGGCATACTTTCATTGTCAACATAACAACCGAGAGATCTCGATATCTTCCATGCTACACACATTATAGGCATCAATGGTAAAGTTTATACTCCCCCTCCACCAACAAGCATCAATCCATGGCTTGCCCGAAACAACGGGTGCCTCCAACTAACAACAGTCCTGGGGGAGTTTTGTTTGCAATTATTTTGATTTGAGCATGGGACTGGGCATCCCAGTGACCAGCCATTTTCTCATGAGTGAGGAGCGGAGTCCACTCCTCTTGAGAATAACCCGCCTAGCATGGAAGATACAGACAGCCCTAGTTGATACATTAGCTATTCGAGCATACAAAACAGAATTTTATTTGAAGGTTTAGAGTTTGGCACATACAAATTTACTTGGAACGGCAGATAGATACCGCATATAAGAAGGTATGGTGGACTTATATGGAATAACTTTGGGGTTTATGGAAGTGGATGCACAAGCAGTATTCTCGCTTAGTACAAGTGAAGGCTAGAAAAAGACTGGGAAGCGACCAACTAGAGAGCGACAACAGTCATGAACATGCATTAAAATTAATCAACACCGAGTGCAAGCATGAGTAGGATATAATTCACCATGAACATAAATATCTTGGAGGCTATGTTAATTTTGTTTCAACCACATGCGTGAGCATGTGCCAAGTCAAGCCACTCGAATCGTTCAAAGGAGGATACCACCCTATCATACCACATCACAACCATTTTAATAGCATGTTGGCACGCAAGGTAAACCATTATAAACTCCTAGCTAATTAAGCATGGCATGAGAAACTATAATCTCTAATTGTCATTGCAACCATGTTTCATTCATAATAGGCTGAATCACGAACGATGAACTAATCATATTTACAAAAACAAGATAGGTCGAGTTCATACCAGCTTCTCTCATCTCAATCAGTCCATCATAAATCATCATTATTGCCTTTCACTTGCACGACTGAACGGTGTGAATAATAATAATAGTGCACGTGCAATTGGACTAAGCTGGAATCTGCAAGCATTTAATTCAAGGGAGAAGACAAGGTAAAATGGGCTCTTGGTTAAATAAACAATAATGCATATAAGAGCCACTTCAACATTTTCATCATGGTCTTCTCCTCTCGACCCCCAAAGAATAAGAAAAGAAATAAAACTATTTACACGGGAAAGCTCCCAACAAGCAAAAGAAGAACGAGAAATCTTTTTGGGTTTTCTTTTAGTTATTACTACTACGGGCATGGAAAGTAAACTAGCTAAAAGCTACAACTATTTTTTGTTTATTTTCTTAAGGTTTTTCAAACACACAAGAAGAAAGAGAGAAAAAGGAAAATAAACTAGCATGGACACTACAATGAAAAAGTATGAGCACCGACAACTGGAATGAGTGTGTGAACATGAATGTAATGTCGGTGAGAAATACGTACTCCCCCAAGCTTAGGCTTTTGGCCTAAGTTGGTCTATGCCCATGGATGGCCTGGCGGATATCCGAAGTTGTAACTGGGGTCGTACTGAGATGCAGCAGCTACTGCCTCAAGAGCTGCAGCTTGGAGGCGAGATGCCTCCGTCCTCCTCTCATACTCGTTCGCCTCCTCCCTGGTTATAACATATCTCCCTTTTGCCTAAAAGTCAAAGAAGGCATGAGCAGGGAGAGCAACATGGACAGTGCGACGTCTGTCAAAGTTTAGTCAGTATTGGAGGAATTGTTCATTCCTCTCAACAAACTGATGGCGAACCATAGCATTATAATCTAAATAAGCAGGAGGCAATTCCATATCATTTTCATGTATGGGTATCTCAAGATAATTAGCTACACGGGTTGCATAAATTCCACCAAACAATTCTCCACTAATACTGTTATGATGCAACCTTCGTGCAACAATAGCCCCCAAGTTGTATTGTTTATCTCCTAATACAGAACTCTTGAGAACACTAAGATCGGGAACGCACATGTGACATGCCTCATCCTTGCCGTTAATGCATCTACCTATAAAGAGAGCAAAATAATGTATAGCAGGAAAATGAATGCTCCCTATGGTAGCTTGTTTTATTTCTCTAGATTCCCCCACAGTGATATTAGCAAGGAAATCTTAAAACTCAGATTTGCGAGGTACATTAGCACTACCCCATTGCGGGAGTTTACAAGCAGTATTAAAATCTTCTAAGTCCATGGTATAAGATTTATCATAGAGATCAAATAGGACAGTGTGAGAATTGTGCGAGGATGTAAATTTAAACCTTCTCACAAAGGAACCAGTTAGGTGGTAATATTGGGGGCACTTATCTAACATGAAGCCCTCGAGTTCAGCATTACGAACATATGCGTCAAATTCCTCCTTAATTCCTCCTTGGACCATAACAACTTCTGACAGCCACTCACAAGGCCGCACTTGAGCTTCTCTTGGTAGTTCATAGTCCGGCTCACGTATTGCGGGCCTGGGTCCTTGCTTCTTTGAGGAACCACCTTGGTACATTTTCCTAAACATATTTCTTACTCTGAAAAATTTCTGAAAATTTTAGACGCAAAATAAAAGTGAACCAAACTCAACAAGATTGATAGCAACTACTCCCACAAGTGCCTAGAGACTATATCATGCATTAACTACTTGGGACCAAATAAATTTGACATGCAAGCTCAAGAACAGGATCACCTAAGCAGCAAAAATTTGCAATAATTAAAGCACTAGAACAAAAACTAATTGGACCGTTGGAGGAGTCACATACCGAAGAACAATCCCCCAAAGCAGTTTTGTGAGTGGGGCCTTGAGCAAAGAGGTCGAAAATCGCAGCAAAACGAGCTAGAACATGAGTTTGAGCTGCGTGGTGATTTTTTCTGGAGGAAGACGAAGTGTGTGGGTGCTGGAATAAGTGGAGGGGGGCCACGAGGGGCCCACGAGGCAGGGGGCGCGCCCAGGACCCTCATGGCCAGGTGGCTGCTCCCCCTGATGTGTTCTCAGTGCCAATAATTCTTAAATATTCTAGAAAAATCATATTTCAATTTCGGGGCATTTGAAGAACTTTTATTTTGGGGGTATTTTTTATTGTATAGATAATTCAGAAAACAGACAGAAAACACTATTTTTGCTTTATTTATTCTAAATAACAGAAAGTAAAAGGAGGGTACAGAGAGTTGTGCTTTCTAACTTCATCCATCTCATGCTTATCAAAAGGAATCCACTAACAAGGTTGATCAAGTCTTGTTAACAAACTCATTCCCAATCGCATGAAACCGAAGAATTTTCGAATAGCACTAGGCTACCTCAACGGGGATATGCACGTCCCCAATAATAAGAATATCATATTTGTTCTTGACAGTAGGAAGAGGAAATTCAAAACCTCCAATAGTAATCATTGGAATTTTTCCAATAGAATTGATATTGTGGACTTGAGGTTGTTTCCTTGGAAAGTGTACTGTGTGCTCATTACCATTAACATGAAAAGTTATATTGCCTTTGTTGCAATCAATAGCAGCCCCTGCAGTATTCAAAAAGGGTCTACCAAGGATAATCGACATACTATCGTCCTCGGGAATATCAAGAATAACAAAGTCCGTTAAAATAGTAACGTTTGCAACCACAATAGGCACATCCTCACAAATACCGACAGGTATAGCAGTTGATTTATCGGCCATCTGCAAAGATATTTCAGTAGGTGTCAACTTATTCAAATCAAGTCTACGATATAAAGAGAGAGGCATAACACTAACACCGGCTCCAAGATCACATAAAGCATTTTTAACATAGTTTCTTTTAATGGAGCATGGTATAGTTGGTACTCCTGGATCTCCAAGTTTCTTTGGTATTCCACCCTTAAAAGTATAATTAGCAAGCATGGTGGAAATTTCAGCTTCCGGTATCTTTCTTTTATTTCTAACATTTTCTTTCATATACTTAGCATAAGGATTCATTTTAAGCATATCAGTCAAACGCATGCGCAAAAAGATAGGTCTAATCATTTCAGCAAAGCGCTCAAAATCCTCATCATCCTTTTTCTTGGATGGTTTAGGAGGAAAAGGCATGGGTTTCTGAACCCATGGTTCTCTTTCTTTACCGTTCTTCCTAGCAACGAAGTCTCTCTTATCATAACGTTGATTCTTTGATTGTGGGTTATCAAGATCAACAACAGGTTCAATCTCTACATCATTGTCATTACTAGGTTGAGCATCAACATGAACATCATCATTAATGTTATCACTAGGGGCATGTTCATTACCAGATTGTGTTTCAGCATCAGAAATAGAAATATCATTGGGATTCTCAGGTGTCAACAACAGGTTCACTAGAAGCATGCAAAGTACTATCATCTTTCTTTTTCTTCTTTTTAGAAGGACTAGGTGCATCAACATTAGTTCTCTGAGAATCTTGCTCAATTCTGTTAGGGTGGCCCTCAGAATATAAAGGTTCCTGAGTCAATTTACCCCTGTAGTCATGACTCTAACAACATTATCATTTTTCTTATTATTTAATTCACTGAGCAAATCATTTTGAGCTTTAAGCACTTGTTCTACTTGAGTAGTAACCATAGAAGCATGTTTACTAATGAGTTTATGTTCACCTTTAACTCTAGACATATAATCACTCAAGTGTTCAATCATATAAGCATTTCGTTTCAATTGTCTACCAACATAAGCATTGAAGTTTTCTACAATAAAATTATCAAACTCATCTAAGCATTGGCTAGCAGACTTATAACGAGGAATATCACCTTCATCAAACCTATAGAGAGAGTTCGCCTTTACTACCTGTGTCGGGTTATCAAGACCATGTATTTCTTCAATAGCTGGTAAATTCTTAACATCTTCAACTTTAATACCCTTTTCTTTCATGGATTTCTTTGCCTCTTGCATATCTTAAGGACTGAGAAATAGAATACCCCTTTTCTTCGGAGTTGGCTTAGGAGTTGGTTCAGGAAGTGTCCAGTCATTTTCATTACTCAACATATTATTCAATAGCAATTCAGCTTGATCAACAGTTCTTTCCCTGAAAACACAACCAACACAACTATCCAGGTGGTCTCTGGAAGCATCGGTTAGTCCATTATAGAAGATATCAAGTATTTCATTTTTCTTGAGAGGATGATCAGGCAAAGCATTAAGTAATTGGAGAAGCCTCCCCCAAGCTTGTGGGAGACTCTCTTCTTCAATTTGCACAAAATTATATATTTCCCTTAAGGCTGCTTGTTTCTTATGAGCGGGGAAATATTTAACAGAGAAGTAATAAATCATATCCTCGGGACTACACACACAACCAGGATCAAGAGAATTAAACCATGTTTTAGCATCACCCTTTAATGAGAACGGAAATAACTTAAGGATATAGTAGTAACGAGTTTTCTCATCATTAGTGGATAGGGTGGCTATATCATTTAATTTAGTAAGATGTGCCACAACAGTTTCAGATTCATAGCCATAAAAAGGTTCAAATTCAACCAAAGTAATTATCTCAGGATCGACAGAGAAATCATAATCCTTATCGAAAATACAGATAGGTGAAGTAGCAAAAGCAGGGTCATATTTCATTCTAGCATTCAAAGATTTTTCTTTCAGCTTAGCTAATAATTTCTTAAGATCATATCTATCATTGCAAGCAAGAAAATCTCTAGCAGTTTCTTCATCCATAACATAACCCTCAGGCCCAACAGGCAATTCATATCTAGGGGGAGAATCTTCATCATCACTCTCATCAATATTATCAGTTTCAATAATTTCATTCTCTCTAGCCCTAGCAAGTTGTTCATCAAGAAATTCACCTAATGGCACAGTAGTATCAAGCATAGAAGTAGTTTCATCATAAGTATCATGCATAGCAGAAGTGGCATCATCAATAACATGCGACATATCAAAATTAATAGCAGAAGCAGGTTTAGGTGTCGCAAGTTTACTCAAAACAGAAGGAGAATCAAGTGCAGAGATAGATGGCAGTTCCATACCTCCCCTCGTAGTTAAGGGATAAATCTTGGTTTTTTCGTCTTTCAAGTTCCTCATAGTGATCGGCAGATATAAATCCCAAGTGATTCAAAGAATAGAGCTATGCTCCCCGGCAAAGGAGCCAGAAAATAGTCTTGATAACCCACAAGTATAGGGGATCGCAACAGTTTTCGAGGGTAGAGTATTCAACCCAAATTTATTGATTCGACACAAGGGGAGCCAACAATATTCTCAAGTATTAGCAGTTGAGTTGTCAATTCAACCACACCTGGATAACTTAATATCTGCAGCAAAGTATTTAGTAGCAAAGTAGTATGGAAGTAACGGTAACGGTAGCAAAAGTAACAGTAGCAGTTTTGTAGTAATTGTAACAGTGGCAACGGTAAAGTAACTAAGCAAAGATCAATATGTGGAAAGCTCGTAGGCATCGGATCAGGGATGGCTAATTATGTCGGATGCGATTCCTCATGCAACAGTTATAACATAGGGTGACACAGAACTAGCTCCAGTTCATCAATGTAATGTAGGCATGTATTCCGAATATAGTCATACGTGCTTATGGAAAAGAACTTGCATGACATATTTTGTCCTACCCTCCCGTGGCAGCGGGGTCCTATTGGAAACTAAGGGATATTAAGGCCTCCTTTTAATAGAGTATTAGACCAAAGCATTAACACTTAGTGAATGCATGAACTCCTCAAACTACGGTCATCACCGGGAGTGGTCCCGATTATTGTCACTTCGGGGTTATTGGATCATAACACATAGTAGGTGACTATTGACTTGCAAGATAGGATCAAGAACTCACATATATTCATGAAAACATAATAGGTTCAGATCTGAAATCATGGAACTCGGGCCCTAGTGACAAGCATTAAGCATAGCAAAGTCATAGCAACATCAATCTCAGAACATAATGGATACTAGGGATCAAACCCTAACAAAACTAACTCGATTACATGATAAATCTCATCCAACCCATCACCGTCCAGCAAGCCTACGATGGAATTACTCACGCATGGCGGTGAGCATCATGAAATTGGTGATGGAGGAAGGTTGATGATGACGACGGCGACATATTCCCCTCTCCGGAGCCTCGAACGGACTCCAGATCAGCCCTCCCGAGAGTGATTAGGGCTTGGCAGCGGCTCCGTATCATAAAACGCGATGAATCCTTCTCTCTAATTTTTTTCTCCCCGAACGTGAATATATAGAGTTGGAGTTGAGGTCGGTGGAGCTCCAGGGGGCCCACGAGGTAGGGGGCGCGCCCAGGGGGTAGGCGCGCCCCCACCCTCATGGACAGGGTGTGGGCCCCCTGGTCTTGATTCTTTCGCCAGTATTTTTTATTTATTCCAAAAATATTCTCCGTGAAGTTTCAGGTCATTCCGAGAACTTTTATTTCTGCACAAAAATAACACCATGGCAATTCTGCTGAAAACAGTGCCAGTCCGGGTTAGTTCCATTTAAATCATGCAAGTTAGAGTCCAAAACAAGGACAAAAGTGTTTGGAAAAGTAGATACGATGGAGACGTATCAGAGAGCATCTACATACCCTTGTACATTGCTAAGCGGAAGCGTTTATCAACATGGTTGATGTAGTCGTACAACTTCACGATTCGTACTGATCAAGCACCGAACGCACGACACCTTCGCGTTCAGCACACGTTCAACTCAATGACATCCTTGCCTTCTCGATCCAGGAAGAGAGGCGAAGTAATAGATGAGTTCCGGCAGCACAACGACGTGGTGACGGTGGTGGTGAAAATTATTTCTGCAGGGCTTCGTCAGAAACAATGGTTTAGAGCGGAGGACGGACTAGAGGGAGAGGGAGTGCCGCACACGGCTTGGGGATTCGTAGTGTGTGGCACCCCCTCTCCTTCTCTCATATATATAGGTGGAGGGGGAGGAGAGGCAGCCCAGGGCGCACCCCAAGATGGCCGGCAGCCGCCCTAAGGGCGCCTGCCCTAGGCGCGCCCCTCACTTTCTTCTTGGCACGTGGGGGGAAAGGAAAGGGGGCCGACTGCCTTATGGTGCCTCCCCTTCCTTCTCCCTTGCCTGGAGAAAGGCAGGAGGGGGCCAACCCCTCCTCTTTCCTTCCCAGGGCCAGTGGCCAGGAGGTGGGCACACTAGCCCCCTGTGGGCTGGTGTGCTCCCCTCTTCTTGGCCCGTTAAGCCCAATAACTCCCCGTGGCCTTCCGGAACCCCTTTCGGTGATCCGATAATTATCCGGTGCATTCCGAAACTCTTCTGGAGACCAAATACTTGTAACATCCCAAATTTTCAATTTGGAATGTTATACATAGATCATTATTTGCATATCATGTTTTGTTGCATTTTGACAAAATCCTCGATAAATCCTAAGCAACTCAAGGACCCTCGGAGAGAGTTGGGGATTTTCTCGAATTTTCCTATTTGATTTTTCAAACGAGGATTGGGATTTTAATTATTTTTCTCTCCGGAAAAATATTTCAATTTATAAATAAACGAGAGGAGAAAATATGACTTCTCCAAAATATTGAAATACTGGAGGAAAAATGTTAAAAATCATTATTTGGAATTTATCGGTTTTTATTTGCAATTTTTATTGCATTTAAAAATATGCATGTTTTCAAAATATTTATTTTTGGTTTTAAAAATGTTCACCCTATTCTAGATTTTCTAACTAGACGGGGAAAATTTATTTCATATTTTTCTGATTTTTATTTCTTTTTCTACGCAATATTTTCCACGGAACATTTAAAAAAATAATTGCGCCCGCGCCGGCTGGGCCGAGCCCACCTCGCGGCTTCCTCTTCCCGCACGGGAGCACACCCGCCGGAGTCCTGCCTCGCCACGGGAGCCGCCGCCGCCTCGGTGCCCCCTTCCCCAAGCCCCCTAGCACCCCCCTCCATATATACCCCCCTCCGTTTTCGCCACCACCGACCGCCGGAGGAGCCCGCCGCCGCCGCATCTAGCCCCGCCCGCCGCCGCCGCTTTTGCCCCGCCGCCCGCCGCCGCCGCTTTTGCCCCGTCGCCGGAGCCCCTCGCCGCCGGAGCCGCCGCCCCGAGCCCCGCACCCCCGCTGCCCGAGCCCCGTCCGCCGGAGCCTCGCCGGAGTTCCGCCGAGGTACTGCCGTCGCCAGCCGTTTTTGCTATTGCCCGGTTTTATGAAAAAAAAACCTTTTGTTTAAAAATAACCCTAGATCGGTTTTTTTTTCGGTTTTCTTATTTCGCGAGCGTTCACCGAACCGTTCGTTTTAACGAACGCGTTCATCAGTTTTTCTCTGTTAACGAACGTCCGTTATTTAACCGTTCGTCCGTTTTTCATTTTTGTCGGATTTTCTCGTTATTTTCTCAGATTCGATTTCTGATCGAAACTTCGAATCTGTTTAACTTTTCGCTCGTTTATCGGAATCAGGTGATTCAAGCGCCTAGAGTTTCGTCTCGAAATTCTCTTTCCGTTTAATCTACTCAAACAAGTTTTTGCTACAGTAAAATTTGACCTAGATCCAGATTAGCAAACGAAGTTTCTTTCTTTCGCCGTTTGACTTTCGTTGCTTCTTTCGAGTTGATTCTTTTTGCAAACCGGAGTTCTTAAGTTGAACTTTCTGGTTGGATCTTTCTTTCGAGTTTTACCTGTGCATTAGTTGAGTACTGATTGTATGTTTGTTTGTTTGCGATAGAGTACCCGGAGTGTGCCGCTTGTTACTTCGAATCGCTAGGTTTTGCGGATCATCAGCAAGGCAAGTAACACTTTGATCATACCCCGTTCATACCCAGTTTTATTGCATTAGATCTATTTCCTCAAACACATTGCATGATTAGGATCTAATTAAACTGTGGGTATTGGGAAGTAGTTGAGGTAGTACCTATTACCTGTTTTCTTATCAAACCCTTGGGAGTTACTTCTACGTTGCTTTTATTATTGCCATGCTATGCTCGTAGACGTGGATTGGGTTTGAGAGATATTCATGACAGATGTGAGTGTTTAATAATGGTTCAACTTAAGGTGGCAACTAAAACTCACATCTGGGTGGATTGAGGCACCTGGAGCACCCAGTGTTGTCTATTTGTATAAGGACCGCCACCCAGGCTCAAAGGGATCATAAGATTATTCATGCTAGAAACTTCCGTGTGCAGCCGCAAGCTATTATGGGCTCTAGCATAGCTGAGTAGGTTACAGGATCTCTTGAAGAGGTGGACTAGCAGATGTAGGGGAAAGTAGGTGTACCGGTCCATCCAGAGTAGAGAGTGATTGTTTCTGAAAGACTGTGTCTCGGTCATCCGTTTCTCAAACAACATGCAGTGCGAGAATCAAGCGGAGGCGATCAAGTCTTGTGGGGAAAAGTGCACAAACCTCTGCAGAGTGTACAAACTGATCATGATTAGCCGTGTCCCCGGTTATGGACAACTTGAGTATCTAGTACCTGGATTATCATTTGAATCTCATCACAGTGATACTTATAATTAATTTTGTTGGGTTAATGATGTTACTTAATTGGGATTGAGTTGGAGGTACCTTCTCAATGTTTCAACCACCATGATAGTTAAATAAAATTTATTCCTCTGTAGTAGGATAAAATTGGCTTTTCGCAAAAACTGTAACCATAGAGCTTTCTACCAGCCACATATGCATATAGTATAGCATTATCATTGTTCATTTTTCACTATGTGTTGCTTTGCCAGCATATTCTATGTGTTGACCCATTTCCGGGCTGCAACGTTTCATGTTGCAGACTTTTCAGACGATGAGTAAGGTGCCTTAGGTCGTGGTCTTATACTCAGTGATGCCGCTGGAGTTGATGGACTCACTTATCTTCCAAGTCTTCCGCTGTTATCGTTATTAGATGGCCTTAAGCCATGTTTATCATACTTAATCTCTTTGGAGATATTCGATGTAATAAGTGTGTGATTGCTACTCTGTTATAAATCCTCCATTTGTACTGTGCGTGTCAGCATTACTGATCCAGGGATGACACTGGTGCACAGCAGCACAGGCCATTTAAGGTCTAGTCGCTACAAAGTTTGTATCAGAGCACACGCTGACTATAGGACACGACCACTAAGCTTAAGCCCTAGAAAACTTCTCTCTTCTCATTTCTGACCCCTCTCCACTTTCTACTCTTTTAGGAATGGCGAATGCAAGGAGCAAGTTCATGCAACCAGATGAAGACACGCCGTTTGGTCGACACTTGAAGGAAGTCACCAAGTACTTGAACATAGGAATACCAAGCGTCACCGGAACCTGCAACGCTACATTACCTGAAGAGGAGAGCTGGAAGATTCAAGTTATCATTCCAGGAAGGATGTTTAGTGCCATGAGATTGGTTTTCGAAGCACCAACTTGGAGCTTAGGGAAGAGCATGGCCGCACACATCGCCATGGGACGCATTGGAGAAGTCTACCACCAGGAGCTTAAGGATACGATTTATCAAATTTGTGGACGTCGAGACGCGCAATGGGAGATGATCAAGACCAAGAAGGATGGATCAATTGCAGCTTTCATCCAGGAGCAGAACCAGCATATTCGACGCCAGGAGAACCAGATATGCACGGACAAGGAAGAACTGAAGAAGGCATTCACAAAGATTAAGGTACTTCAAGAAGAACTCAAGACTACACGCGAAGACTATTTGGAAGAAATCAACGCACTAGTCGGGAAGATTGACGACCTGGAGAATAAGATTGGAACATTCGTGGGAAATCCAGTGCCAAAAGCAGAAGTCGACGAATGCACTTGTCCGGATAACTACATCATCATCGACGACACTGACTCGGAACCAAGTGAAGAGGAATGGATTGATGAAGCTGGAGCAGACATCATGGAGTCTTCAACGGATCAGAATTTTTAGTAGACTACCATATCAGTAGTAGTTTTCCCCCATCTAGTAGTATAGTTCAAGCACTTTGTAACGCTAGTTAGATCGATTGTTTTGCCTTGTTTGGATTGATTGAGTGATATTGATTGAATTTGTCTCATGAGCATATGGGTAGTGTTTTCTCTCTAGACCTCATTCTATTCTTAATTCTCATCTTTTCTAAACCTATCAGATGCCTCCGAGACGCGACACCGGATTTGTTTTCCCGCCAGAGATCACCCAGTTGATTCAGCAACAGAATGCCCTGATGCAAGTGTTAGTTCAGAACCAAGGCAACAACAACAACAACAACCCACCGCCACCACCACCTGTTGACCACTTAGCCCGTTTCTTAAGGCTAAACCCTTCGGTGTTTTCCAGTAGCACCGAGCCGATTGTAGCAGATGATTGGCTCCGCAAAGTTGGAAGGGAGTTGACCACTGCAGGATGCACAGATGCGGAAAGAGTGCGTTTTGCCGCACATCAGCTTGATGGACCCGCAGCATCATGGTGGGAGAATTATACAGCCACGCACCCTATTGACACTGTCACATGGGACCAGTTTCAGCAAGCTTTCCGTACAGCTCATGTTTCCGCAGGAGCTATGGCTATGAAGAAGCATGAGTTTCGCAACCTATGCCAAGGAGGACGCACCGTAGGCCAGTATGTGGAAGATTTCAGTAAGTTAGCACGTTATGCACCAGATGATGTTGCTACGGATGCAGCCAAGTAGGAGAAGTTTCTGGAAGGATTGAATGATGAGCTGAGTATGCAGTTGATGGTAGCAACTTTCAACAACAACCAAGAGCTGGTAGATAGAGCTCTCATGATAGAAGGGAAGCAACAACAGATTGAAAACCGCAAGAGGAAGTATGGACAAGGGAAGTATACTTCTGGAGCCCAGCAGAAGCCACGATTTACCCCGAAGCCGGGAGGACAGTTTCAACATACCCATGGAGGAGGTAGTTCGCACAACCATAATGGCTCCAAGAATGGTAATGGGAATGGAGGAGGAAACGGACAGAACCGCACCAACCCATCTACCCCAACCAAGAGAGATCTACTTGTTTCAAGTGCCAGAAGACGGGACATTATGCAACTGATTGTCCCGAAGCCCAAAATGGAAATGGCAATGGAAGCTCTGGGAAGAAGCCGAACCCGTTCAACAAAGGACATGTGAACCACGTGAGCGTGGAGGAGATTGAAGCCCAGCCTGATGCAGTAATAGGTAAATTTTTGGTTAAGTCATTTACTGCAACTGTTCTTTTCGATACTGGTGCATCGCATTCATACATATCGAGGGGATTCGTAAACAAGTTTAAGATGTCCACCCAAGTTCTCAAAAGCCCCATGTTAGTAACCTCGCCAAGAGCAGAGTATATGGCCACCCAAGGATGTTTTAAGATACCGTTGGCCATTGGAAGGCATGTTTTCCCCACAGACCTCATTGTTTTGGAATTGCAAGGTTTGGATGTGATTTTGGGAATGGATTGGCTATCGTTGTATGGAGGAAACATCGATTGTGCCAGCAAGACTATTTTGCTTACCACCCCGGAAGGAAAAAGGATCAAGTATGTATCCAGGCATATGCCGAAGAGGACTCAAGTGAATTCCTTATCAGGAGTTGTACAGGAGGAAGTACCAGTGGTGAAGGATTATTCGGATGTATTTCTAGGAGAGTTGCCAGGCATGCCACCAGATAGAGACATTGAGTTTTTGATTGAACTTTTGCCAGGCACAGGGCCAATATCTAAGAGACCGTACAGGATGCCCGCAAAGGATTTGGAGGAAATTAAGAAGCAGATCAAGGAGTTACTGGATAAAGGCTATATTCGCCCAAGTTCGTCACCTTGGGATCACCAGTACTTCTAGTAGAGAAGAAAGATGGATCACTAAGGATGGTTGTTGATTACCAAGGACTGAATGAAGTGACCATCAAAAACAAGTACCCACTGCCGATGATCAATGATTTGTTTGACCGCCTGCAAGGAGCTAAAGTATTTTCCAAGATCGATCTACGATCAGGATACCATCAGTTAAAGATTCAAGAGCAGGATATACCCAAGACAGCATTTACCACCAGATATGGATTCTATGAGTATACCGTTATGTCATTTGTACTGACTAACGCACTGGCCTATTTCATGAACCTGATGAACAAAGTGTTTATGGAGTTTTTGGATAAGTTCGTCGTGGTGTTCATTGATGATATCTTAATATTTTCCAAGGATGAAGAATAGCATGAGGAGCATTTACGATTGGTACTTGAGAAGCTCAGGGAACATCAGTTATATGCCAAGTTCAGCAAATGTGAGTTTTGGTTGAAGGAAGTTGGATTCCTTGGACATGTTATTTCTGGAGAAGGAATAGCAGTAGACCCGGCCAAGGTTGACACAGTGACAAGTTGGGAATCACCCACTACTGTTGGAGAAATCCGGAGTTTTCTTGGACTCGCAGGATACTACCGGAGATTTTTCGAGAATTTCTCAAGGATTGCTAAGCCCATGACTGAGCTATTGAAGAAGGACACCAAATTTAATTGGACTGAGGAATGTGAAGCTAGTTTCCAGGAGTTGAAGAAACGATTGGTTACCTCACCCGTGTTGATTCTGCCAGATCAACGCAAGGACTATGAAGTTTATTGCGACGCTTCTCGTCGAGGACTTGGAGCAGTGCTTATGCAGGAAGGAAGAGTTGTTTCGTATGCTTCACGACAACTTAAACCCCATGAGAAGAATTATGCTACGCATGATTTGGAATTAGCAGCCGTGGTGCATGCATTGAAGACATGGAGACATTTTCTCATCGGAAACCATTGTGAGGTGTACACGGATCACAAGAGTTTGAAGTACATTTTCACGCAGCAGGAGTTAAACCTCAGACAGAGGAGATGGTTGGAGCTCATCAAAGACTATGATATGAGATTACATTATCACCCCGGAAAGGCTAACGTAGTAGCAGACGCGTTGAGCCGCAAGAGTCATGTCAATACCCTCATGACAGGAGAGTTACCTCAGGAGTTAGCCGAGGACTTACGTGAGCTAAGCTTGGAGATAGTCCCTAGAGGCTATTTAGCAACATTGGAGATTCAGTCTACCTTGATGAAAAGGATCAGAGAAGCTCAGAAGACAGACAAGGAGATTGAAGAGATAAAGGAGAAGATGAGCAAAGGAAAGGCCAAGGGATTTCGTGAGGATGAGCACGATACCTTATGGTTCGAGGACCGCGTATATGTACCAAATGATCCGGAGATCAGGAAGTTGATTTTGCAAGAAGCCCATGATTCACCGTACTCGATTCACCCAGGGAATACCAAGATGTATTTGGATTTGAAGAATACTTTCTGGTGGACCGGAATGAAGAAGGATATTGCGGAGTTTGTAGCAGTTTGTGATGTATGTCAGAGAGTGAAGGCAGAGCATCAGAAGCCAGCAGGATTGCTACAACCATTGCCGATACCCGAATGGAAGTGGGATAAAATAGGCATGGATTTTATCACAGGATTACCCAGGACTCGTTCAGGCTATGACTCGATATGGGTTGTAGTCGACCGTTTGACGAAAGTGGCTCATTTCATTCCAGTGAAGACCACTTACACCAGTGCTAAGTTGGCAAAGATATACATGACCAGGATAGTATGTTTGCATGGAGTTCCGAGGACCATTGTATCAGACAGAGGAACCCAATTTACCTCGAAGTTTTGGAAGCAGTTACATGAAACATTGGGAACCAGGCTGGAATTTAGTACAACATTTCACCCGCAGACAGATGGACAGACCGAGAGTCAACCAGATTTTGGAGGACATGTTGAGAGCATGTGCGCTAGATTATGGATCAAGTTGGGACGACAATTTGCCATATGCGGAGTTTTCTTATAACAACAGCTATCAAACCAGTTTGAAGATGGCCCCTTTCGAAGCTTTGTACGGAAGGAGGTGTAGAACACCTTTGTTATGGGACGAAGTTGGAGATCGTCAGTTGTTTGGACCAGATTTGATTAAGGAGTCTGAACAGAAAGTGAAGTTGATTCGCGATAGGCTCAAGGTAGCCCAGTCCAGGCAGAAGAGTTATGCTGATTCTAAACGCAAGGAGACAGTTCACGAAATCGGAGACAGAGTGTATCTTCGAGTATCACCACTTCGAGGAGTAAAGCGCTTTGGAGTTAAGGGAAAGTTAGCGCCTCGTTTTATTGGACCATACAGAGTGTTGGAACGTATGGGAGAAGTTGCCTACAAGCTGGAATTGCTCGAAGGATTGTCTGAAGTACATGATGTATTTCACGTTTCGCAGTTGAAGAAGTGCCACGCAGAGATGGCTGAGATACCGCTGAGAGATATTGTGCCACTGGAAGCGATTCAGTTGGAAAGTGATTTGACCTATGAGGAGAAACCAGTGAAGATTCTCGAGTATGCCAACCGAGTTACCCGCAGCAAGGTTATCAAGTTTTGCAAAGTTCAGTGGAGTCACCACACAGAAGATGAGGCCACCTGGGAGCGAGAGGAAGATCTACGGAAAAACCACTCCCACCTGTTTTCTAGCCAACCCGAATCTCGAGGGCGAGATTCATCTTAAGGGGGGTAGGTTTGTAACATCCCAAATTTTCAATTTGGAATGTTATACATAGATCATCATTTGCATATCATGTTTTGTTGCATTTTGATAAAATCCTCGATAAATCCTAAGCAACTCAAGGACCCTCGGAGAGAGTTGGGGATTTTCTCGAATTTTCCTATTTGATTTTTCAAACGAGGATTGGGATTTTAATTATTTTTCTGTCCGGAAAAATATTTCAATTTATAAATAAACGAGAGGAGAAAATATGACTTCTCCAAAATATTGAAATACTGGAGGAAAAATGTTAAAAATCATTATTTGGAATTTATCGGATTTTATTTGCAATTTTTATTGCATTTAAAAATATGCATGTTTTCAAAATATTTATTTTTGGTTTTAAAAATGTTCACCCTATTCTAGATTTTCTAACTAGACAGGGAAAATTTATTTCATATTTTTCTGATTTTTATTTATTTTTCTATGCAATATTTTCCGCGGAACATTTAAATAAAAAAAAATTGCGCCCGCGTCGGCTGGGCCGAGCCCAACCGAGCCCGCCTCGCGGCTTCCTCTTCCCGCACGGGAGCACGCCCACCGGAGTCCGGCCTCGCCACGGGAGCCGCCGCCGCCTCGGTGCCCCCTTCCCCAAGCCCCCTAGCACCCCCCCTCCATATATACCCCCCTCCGTTTTCGCCACCACCGACCGCTGGAGGAGCCCGCCGCCGCCGCATCTAGCCCCGCCCGCCGCCGCCGCTTTTGCCCCGCCGCCCGCCGCCGGGAGCCCGTCGCCGGAGCCCCTCACCGCCGGAGCCGCCGCCCCGAGCCCCGCACCCCCGCCGCCCGAGCCCCGTCCGCCGGAGCCTCGCCGGAGTCCCGCCGAGGTACTGCCGTCGCCGGCCGTTTTTGCTATTGCCCGGTTTTATGAAAAAAAACCTTTTGTTTAAAAAAACCCTAGATCGGTTTTTTTTCGGCTTTCTTATTTCGCGAGCGTTCACCGAACCGTTCGTTTTAACGAACGCGTTCATCGGTTTTTCTCTGTTAACGAACGTCCGTTATTTAACCGTTCGTCCGTTTTTCTTTTTCGTCGGATTTTCTCGTTATTTTCTCAGATTCGATTTCTGATCGAAACTTCGAATCTGTTTAACTTTTCGCTCGTTTATCGGAATCAGGTGATTCAAGCGCCTAGAGTTTCGTCTCGAAATTCTCTTTCCGTTTAATCTACTCAAACAAGTTTTTGCTACAGTAAAATTTGACCTAGATCCAGATTAGCAAACGAAGTTTCTTTCTTTTGCCGTTTGACTTTCGTTGCTTCTTTCGAGTTGATTCTTTTTGCAAACCGGAGTTCTTAAGTTGAACTTTCTGGTTGGATCTTTCTTTCGAGTTTTACCTGTGCATTAGTTGAGTACTGATTGTATGTTTGTTTGTTTGCGATAGAGTACCCGGAGTGTGCCGCTTGTTACTTCGAATCGCTAGGTTTTTGCGGATCATCAGCAAGGCAAGTAACACTTTGATCATACCCCGTTCATACCCAGTTTTATTGCATTAGATCTATTTCCTCAAACACATTGCATGATTAGTATCTAATTAAACTGTGGGTATTGGGAAGTAGTTGAGGTAGTACCTATTACCTGTTTTCTTATCAAACCCTTGGGAGTTACTTCTACGTTGCTTTTATTATTGCCATGCTATGCTCGTAGACGTGGATTGGGTTTGAGAGATATTCATGACAGATGTGAGTGTTTAATAATGGTTCAACTTAAGGTGGCAACTAAAACTCACATCTGGGTGGATTGAGGCACCTGGAGCACCCAGTGTTGTCTGTTTGTATAAGGACCGCCACCCAGGCTCAAAGGGATCATAAGATTATTCATGCTAGAAACTTTCGTGTGCAGCCGCAAGCTATTATGGGCTCTAGCATAGCTGAGTAGGTTACAGGATCTCTTGAAGAGGTGGACTAGCAGATGTAGGGGAAAGTAGGTGTACCGGTCCATCCAGAGTAGAGAGTGATTGTTTCTGAAAGACTGTGTCTCGGTCATCCATTTCTCAAACAACATGCAGTGCGAGAATCAAGCGGAGGCGATCGAGTCTTGTGGGGAAAAGTGCACAAACCTCTGCAGAGTGTACAAACTGATCATGATTAGCCGTGTCCCCGGTTATGGACAACTTGAGTATCTAGTACCTGGATTATCATTTGAATCTCATCACCGTGATACTTATAATTAATTTTGTTGGGTTAATGATGTTACTTAATTGGGATTGAGTTGGAGGTACCTTCTCAATGTTTCAACCACCATGATAGTTAAATAAAATTTATTCCTTTGTAGTAGGATAAAATTGGCTTTTCGCAAAAGCTGTAACCATAGAGCTTTCTACCAGCCACATATGCATATAGTATAGCATTATCATTGTTCATTTTCTCTATGTGTTGCTTTGCCAGCATATTCTATGTGCTGACCCGTTTCCGGGCTGCAACGTTTCATGTTGCAGACTTTTCAGACGACGAGTAAGGTGCCTTAGGTCGTGGTCTTATACTCAGTGATGCCGCTGGAGTTGATGGACTCACTTATCTTCCAAGTCTTCCGCTGTTATCGTTATTAGATGGCCTTAAGCCATGTTTATCATACTTAATCTCTTTGGAGATATTCGATGTAATAAGTGTGTGATTGCTACTCTGTTATAAATCCTCCATTTGTACTGTGCGTGTCAGCATTACTGATCCAGGGATGACACTGGTGCACAGCAGCACAGGCCATTTAAGGTCTAGTCGCTACAATACTATCATCCTATATACCAATCTTTACCTCCGGACCATTCCAGAGCTCCTCGTCATGTCCGTGATCTCATCCGGGACTCCAAACAACATTCGGTCACCAACAGACATAACTCATATAACACTATATCGTCAACGAACATTAAGCGTGCAGACCCTACGGGTTTGAGAATGATGTAGACATGACCGACATGCTTCTCTGGTCAATAACCAATAGCGGGACCTAGATTCCCATATTGGTTCCTGCATATTCTATGAAGATCTTTATCGGTCAAACCTTTATGACAATATACGTAGTTCCCTTTGTCCGTCGGTATTTTACTTGCCCGAGATTCGATCGCCGGTATCACCATACCTAGTTCAATCTCATTACTGGCAAGTCTCTTTACTCGTTCCATAATACATCATCTTGTAACTAACTCCTTAGTCACTTTTCTTGCAAGCTTCTTGTGACGTTGTATTACCGAGAGGGCCCAGAGATACCTCTCTGTCATACGGAGTGACAAATCCCAATATAGATTTATGCCAACTCAATAAACACCTTCGGGGATACCTGTAGAGCACCTTTATGCCACTACAAAAAAAGACACATCCGTGACATTTTGGCCTGAACGAATTTTTTCTTTCATGGTTATGACACTTCTATGACGATAATTGTGACAAAACCACGTATCATCATAGATGTGGCGGCCTCCTACTTCTATGACAAAAAATCATGACAGAAAATGGGCTTTTCATCCTAGGCGGGCCGGGGACGCACATGCATGACATTCTTTGGGCCGTCCATGATGGAAAAAGTCATGGTAGAAGCTAGGGCGAGGGAAATATTGGGGAGTTCCCGGTTATGGTGGGTGGTCGGGGCAGAGCGATGCATTGTGGTTTGCGCGTTTCTCTCATGTACGCGCGTGTGTGCGAGGCGTTGGCTAACTGAACACGAGTGATCACACTAGCTACGTTACCAAACCCGAGCGATCAATCCCTTGGCTGTTAACTTAACCAGAGCGATTCCTTCGCTGCTGACTGAACCCGAACGATTCCTTCGCTACTGCTGCCATTTGAAGCCGATCGAACCTGCCTCTTGATGAACAGTGACCGTTGTTGGGGGCTGGATGAACAGGACCCCGTGGTAGTAGGCCGCTGGATGAACATGACCTCGAGGAGACCGCCACACCCGAGCTGGGGTGGATGAACAACACCCCGTGGAGGGCTGGTTGAATAGTAGCCGGTTGTCGCAGGAAACCACGACCACCTATGGGACCAGGGGGTCCCTTGCTGGTTCGGCAGGGGGACGACGCATTGCACAAAGAGTAGACGAGCGTGGGGCAACACGGCAGAGATCACACAGGAAATTTACCCAGGTTCGGGCCGCTGTCAGGCGTAAAACCCTACTCCTGCTTTGGTGGATTGATGCTGGAAAAGGTGGTGGCGAGCGTAGTACACTTGCCTGGTAGGAGTTGCCTTGGGGCAGCAGCGACTACGCGCGTTTGGGCGTGTGAGTTATCGAATCTTCTAACCCTTTCTTCAGTTGCCATGGGCCTCCATTTATAGATCAAGGGGTAACCACAGTGGCAAAGTAATCATTACGCACTAATAAGATAGCAAACAGTTCTATCATACCTAACTCTGCGGGCTGACAGGGCGCATTAAATGGACCGCTTAACATCACATCGTTGGTTGCCCGACAAGGCTTGCCGGGCTATCTCGCTAGCTCCGCACCTGTTCTGTTGACACGTCGCGGGACGGGTGTCATCTGTGGGTTTCTCCTGTAGGGAATGGCTGCCATGTGGCGAATGGCTGCCACTTAATCACTTTGTGGCTTGACACCGCACTGATCGACGATGTGGGTGATGATGGTGAGGTTGGTGAGGTGGTTCTGCCTCCATGAGCCCTGGCAGGCTTTGCCAGGGTGTCTTAGTTGTCTGCTTCTGGAGGTGGCCTCGGCCCTTGCCGGGCTCGCCTGCCCGACAAGGGAGGATTTTCTCTTGACGATATCCTGCCTCTTCGGCTCGTTCTTGGTCCGTCTGATCTGCATGTTGGTCCTTCAAATCTCTTGGGTCCTTGTACTCTGACTTGGGCTGGCGCTTCAATCTTGTTCTCGTGCCTGTGCATAGTTTGGGCAACAGACCTAGGGTTTGTTGCACCGACAGAAGCCCCCGGGCCTGCCGCGAACACGCTGCCGAGCATCGTCGGGGCATGGCCTAATAGGTGCACATGCAAGGGTTGCTGAGGAGGCTGGTCTCTTGAAGTCTTCTTCACTTCTTCATTAGCCTTGATTCCGGGCCAGTTTTCGGTTTCTCCGCGCGTCTTATAAAGCCAATAGTGGTGGGGCCGCTCCAGTAATGGCCCGTGAATGAATTTAACGCACGCGGTAGAAATGGCCAATTCACTCCTCCCACCACGCGCTTATCCTCGGCCATCTATGCTGCATGCATCGTGCGGGGTAGGTAACGGAGGTGCGTGGCGTGGGAGAGCATCATGGTGAGGGCCCGGTCGTCTTGAATTGGTGGAGGAGGGCGGCGGCCGCCCGTTGATGGAGCAGCTGCCCTCCTACCCTCGCTTATAAAAGGGAAGGGCGGAAGAGGGTGGATTCATTCACCCTCGCACTTGTCCTCCTCTTCTGCCTTTTTCTCCTGCTGGTGATGTCGAAGGGGAGAGCCTGGGGCCAGCCCCCGGGCTCTTGGTTGGGGCTAATGTTACCACCCGCAAGAGTTGATGCTCGGGGAGTGAGCCCAGTCCTTGGTGACGGTGGTTGACAGGGCCACCTTCTGCCGTGCTCTACATCGAGGCGTTCCCTCGCGCTCCCGTTCCCGCCGGTCTACCTCTCTTGGAGCCCGATGGGAGCAGGCTGGGCTCCCGCCCGGGCGCTCCTTTTGCCCTCCTCGCCTTCGATGGCCGTGCCTAGGAGGAGAGGGACAAGAAAGGGCATTATAAAGCACTTATCTTTTTTCAATCTTAAATCTATAGGCGATCGCCAAATTTTAATTCAAATAATGTAGTCTCTCGAGTCCATGTCTGTGTCCTGTTACTTGTATCAGCATATTAATGAAAAAGATGAGCCTTGCTGGGAACCAGTGCATGTGTATGTCCATGCAGAGGTGAGATGCCTCTTTAATATAAGTAAGCGAGTTTTCCCCGGCAGGCTATCCTGTCGGTACCCTTCTTGTCTGCTGGAGAGCGTGTCTGCCGGGGAACAGATAGAGCGACCAGCCCCCTGCCAACTCCTTTTCACCAAAGGCCACTTCGACCATCATGACTAAAGTAGCGTTCGAGTCATGGATGGGAGCACCTAAGTCTCAAAAGAGAGGGGAGTCTTTCTCATGCAAAGTCATAGCCTTATAGAACACTAATGGACATGACGTAGAACTTATCTATTTGGTTTGCCGGGGATCGCTGTGCCCGGCAATCTTCTCACTCCTTGTTGAAGCCAAGTTCACGGCAGGAACCTGCAACTTCATGTAGATGAGAATGAATGCAGGATGCGATCCTATCTATATGCATATGCAAATGCTCATGAAATGCTTATGCAGTGATCTTGGAATGCGCATGCATGCATGCAATCTTGGTCGGGGGCCCCCCACAGTGCTTCTTTATTTTCTCTTGCATGGGGTGATCGCCCTGGCTTTGTACAAGGGGTTACATGCAGCTGAGGCAAGGCCTGTACAAAAGGGTGGCTGTCGGGCAGGCCCGACAACCGAGTGCCATCTCCGGTCTCCAGACGGACTGCGCCAGGTCTGGTGACTCGTACTACCCGGTAAGGGCCTTTCGACTTTGGTAACAACTTGTGTGTACCCTTGGCGGACTGAACGCGCCTAAGGACAAGGTCACCTTCCTCAAAACACTGGGCATGAACCCTGCGGCTATGATAGCAATGTAGGGCTTGCTGGGAGCGTGCAGCACGCGTAGCAGCCCGGAGACGGTTCTCCTCGAGTAGCACAGCATCGTCACGCCGGTGCTGATCTTGTGCTACTTCATCATAGGCAAGCACTCGAGGCGACCCGTAAATGAGTTCCGTGGGGATAACTGCTTCTGCCCCGTAGACTAGGGAGGAGGGAGTCTGCCCAGTAGCTCGGTTTGGTGTCGTTCTGAGGGACCAAAGAACCACCGGCAGCTCGTCGATCCACCGCCTGCCGTGCTTCTGCAGCGGATCAAAAGTTCTTGTCTTGAGTCCACGTAGCACTTCAGCGTTCGCCCTCTCAGCTTGTCCATTGCTCCAGGGGTGTGCCATAGAGGCGACTGAGATCTTGCATCCGAGGGCATGAACATATTGCATGAAGGCGTGGCTCGTGAAGTGGGTGCCATTGTCGGTGATGATCCTTGCCGGAACTCCAAAACGACACACCAATTGTTTCAAGAACTTGATAGCTGACTGAGCAGTCACCTTTCTCACGGCAGTCACTTCCGGCCACTTTGTAAACTTGTCGATGGCAACGAACAAGAATTCAAAGCCCCCAATTGCTTGGGGAAAGGGGCTGAGGATTTCGAGCCCCCAGACCGAAAATGGCCATGATATAGGGATTGTTTGAAGAGCTTGGGTAGGCAGGTGTGTTTTCTTGGAATGGAACTGACAGAATTCATGTGTCGTGACTAGCTCGACCACATCTTGGAGGGTTGTGGGCCAATAGAATCCTTGCCGGAATGCCTTCCGAAATAATGCCCTTGATCCAATGTGGAAGCCGCACATTCTGTGAATCTCAGCTAGCAGTTCCTTTCCTTCTTCCCGGCAGACACACTTCAATTTCACACTGTTGGGCCTCCTTCTGTACAGAGTGACATCGACAAACTGGTACATACTGGTCCTCCGGGCTACTTTCTCAGCTTCATCTTGGTCGCCGGGAAGCTCTCCGGTTTGGAGGAAGTGGACAATGTGCCTTGCCCAAGTTGGAGCCTGGGGCTCGGGAACAGGACTATCGGCACCTCCTTTGTTGCGGGAGTACTAGCCTCGTTCGCGGGGTTTGTGGACACGGCTGGAGGGTGTGGTCCGGTAGGCTGTGAGGAGTTGTTTCCAGCAGGGTCTCTGCCAGGAGCGGACGACTCTATCGAGAGAGGCTTACCGTAGTCCAACTTTCTCCTCTTTTGGGCCATTGTTGCTGGGGATACGGAGGGCTAAGTGAGATGGAGAACAAAAGTCCCTAGTTTCACAGGAAGCTTTTGCGCAGCAAACTTTGACAAATGATCAGCTATGCTATTTTCCGCATGGGGTACGTGCTCTGTTTTCAATCCGTCAAAGCGCTCCTCTAATCTCCTCACTTCCTTGACGTATGCCTCCATCAATGGAATTTGATAATCCTTGTTGACTTGTCTCACCACAATCTATGAATCTCCTTGAATGATCAACTTCTTAATTCCCAATTCAGCTGCAATCCTGAGCCCGGCAAGAAGCCCTTCATACTCAATTGTATTGTTGGTTGCTTCTTCCCGAGCAAAATGCATTTGGACGGCGTACTTCAAGTGCTTCCCAGAGGGGGCGGCAAGAAGCACGCCAGCTCCTGCACCTTGTAGGAAAAAAGCACCATTAAAATACATAATCCATTCTTGGGGGGATTCCTTGTCAGGGATAACTGTCTTTGTCACTTCCTCATCAGGGGTTGGCATCCATTCCGTAATAAAATCTGCCAACGCCCTGCTCTGAATAGTTGATGTACTCTCAAACTTCAAACCAAAGGCGGATAACTCCAAATCCCACTCCACTATTCTGCCGGTAGCCTCAGGGTTTCGGAGTATCCTTTGCAACGGGAAACGAGTAACAACCTTGATCTCATTGGCTTGGAAGTAGTGACGAAGTTTCTTTGAGGCCATAACGAGACCAAAGATCAGCTTCTATACGCCAGAGTACCTCGATCTAGCCCCTATAATAAGGAGCTGGCAAAGTACACTGGACGTTGCACCACTTTCTTCTTGCCGCGTCCCTGGGGTTGCTCTCGTTGCCGTGCTTATTGCTGTCCTGATCCTTCTCTGACTCTGCCGTTTTCTGCTCACTTTCTGCCTCATCCACTTCTCTCTTTGCTACCAAGGCCGCACTGACCACTTGGTTGGTTGCCGCCAAGTATAGCAACAATGGCTCCTGGGGTTTTGGAGCAACCAAGGTAGGCACAGAAGAGAAGTAGGCCTTCAACTCTTGCAAAGCTGTATCTGCTTTTGGGGTCCACTTCATAGGGCCGACCTTCTTCAAAATTTTGAAGAACGGCAGGGCGCGCTCGATAGACTTGGAGATGAATCTACTTAGCGCGGCAACACATCCCGTCAGGCGCCTCACATCCTTAACTGTCCTTGGCGCTTGGATCTGCTCGATGGCTTTCATCTTGTAGGGGTTGGCTTCAATCCCATGATGGGATACAATGAACCCAAGCAACTTGCCGGAGGGAACACCAAACACACACTTCTCTGGGTTAAGCTTCATATTGATCTTGCGCAGATTAGCAAATGTCTCCTCCAAATCTTGAATAAGGGTGGCCTTATCCTTGGTCTTGACCACAATATCGTCCATATAGGCTTCTATGTTTCTGTGCAACTGCGGCTCAAAACCAATCTGGATTGCCCTTGCAAAAGTGGACCCGGCACTCTTTAACCCGAATGGCATATGGACAAAGTAGTACGTACCACACGAGGTGATGAACGACGTCTTCTCTTCATCTTCCTTGGACATGAAGATTTGGTGATACCCGGAGTCTGCGTCTAGAAAGGAGAGCAAATCACATCTTGAAGTGGAATCCACAATCTGGTCGATACGCGACAAGGGAAATGGGTCCTTCGGGCAAGCCTTGTTGAGGTCTGTGAAATCTATGCAAACCCTCCATTTCCCATTAGCCTTCCAGACTACCACTGGATTTGCCAACCATGTGGGGTGCAATACTCCTCTAACCAAACCAGCTGCCTCAAGTTTCTTGATCTCTTTTGCAATGAACTGCTGCCTCTCCAAGGCCTGCTTCCAGACTTTCTGCTTGACAGGTCAGGCATGTGGGCAGACAACAAGGTGGTGCTCGATTACCTCCCTGGGAACACCGGGGATATCAGATGGTTGCCAGGAAAACACATCGATATTCGTCCGCAGGAAGGCAATGAGGGCGCTTTCCTATTTGTCATCATGGGTCGCGCTGATAGTAAAAGTACCATCAATGCCAGCGAGCCCTGCCAGGACCTTCTTCACTTGGGGCGCAGCGACCTTGGATCTCTTGCTGTTAGAACACTCCGGCACGTCGTCAACGGGTGTCGTGCACCCGGTGGGGGCACGCTTCCCGGACTCTTTGCCGGAGTCCCTACAGTCTCTCTTCTTTCCTTTACTTCCCTTGGCGGGATCTGCCGCGGCCGCTGTCGCGACCGCGTCCCGGTACATCTTGTCCAGGCAAATGATTGCATCCTTCTCATCTGATGGGATAGTGATGACTCCCAGTGGCCCAGGAATCTTCAAGGTGTTGTAGGCATAGTGGGATGCTGCCATGAACTTAGCCAGGGCCAGGCGTCCAAGAATCCTATTGTATGGCAGGGGAGATTGACACATAAAACACAATCCTCTCAGTCCGGTAGTTCAGTTCTCCCCCAAACGTTACCGACAACATGATCTTCCCCTTAGGATGGCTCCTGCCGGGATTAACTCCTTGAAACGTGCCGGTAACCTCTATCTCTTCTTCTCCTATTTGAAGTTTCCTGATAACTACCAGGGAAATCAGATTCAACCCGGCCCCGCCGTCCACCAGCATCTTTGTGACCTTGAGGTTGCGGATTGTTGGAGAGACCAACAACGGCAAACATCCTACCGTAGTGGTACGGCTAGGATGGTCCTCTTTGTCGAAGATGATGGGCGTACAGGACCATTTGAGTGGCTTCCGGGCCTCTGGCGCTGGTTCCACGGCATTGATGTAACACCCCGGATGTAACTTTCCATATTTGTAACTCCAACTCTTGCCAATTTCGGCTATGTGTTATGATATTCCCTTCGTGGTCGGGTTTTGTCTTTCGTTTTGCATTTTGTTCATGTCATGCATCTCATATCATGTCGTCATGTGCATCTCATTTGCATCCGTGTTCGTCTCATGCATCCGAGCATTTTCCCCGTTATCCGTTTTCAATCCGGCACTCCCACATGCACCGACGCACCCCTCTTGTTTCCTTTCGTGAGCGGGTGTTAAACGTTCTCGGAATGGACCGAGGTTTGCCAAGTGGCCTTGGTATACCACCGGTAGACCACCTGTCAAGTTTCGTTCCATTTGGAGGTCGTTTGATGCTCCAACGGTTAACCGGGTAACCGTTTAAGCCTTTCGAGTGTGCAGCCCCACACCCCTCCAAAACAGCCCAATAACCCATCTAAGCCTCCTCCATGCTCTCGGCCATTCGATCACGATCGTGTGGGCGAAAACCACACTCCATTTGGAGTCTACTAGCTCCCTCTAGCTATAAATATGTCCTTCTCGTCCAAGTCCGGGTCCAAACCCTAGTCTTCCCCTTCCTCCGCGCGCCGGACACGTCCACCCTGCGCCGGACGAATCGCCGCCGCCGCCCAGAGCCTATCGCCACGCGACACGTCGCACCACGCCACCGCGTCGCCGCCGGCCCGCACGGGCCCGAGGCCGGCCCCCGCGGCCCGCGTCTCCGCCGCCCGCGCCCCGCGCCCGTCCTCCGCCCGCGTCCCGCTCCTCCGCCGGACCCCGCCGCCCCCGTCGCCTCTCCGGCGAGCTCCGGCGACCCCGCCGCCTGCCGCGTCCCACCTCCGTCGCCGGCGCGCCCGCGCCCCGAGCCGGCGAGCTCCCGTCGCCGCCTCCGGTGACCTCGCCCGCCGCCACCGCCGCCTCACCCCGACGCCGCCCGAGCTCCTCCGCCTCTTCCCTCCATCTCCGGCGAACTGCTCCGGCCACCTCGATCCGCACGAGATCCAGATCCACCCTAGGTTGACTTCCCCCCCCCCCTCTGTTTCCTGCTAAGTCCCGAAAAACTTGCATTATGTTATATACTTTGACCTGCCATAACTCCGTGCATACTGCTCAGTTTCATGCGCATGATATATCGAAATGTTCATTACAAGATGCTCTTCATTTTGTTCCATTGTGCTATGCTCATTTGAGTTCATCTGGGTGCCCAAATATCTGATGCAAGAGTGCTATATGATGTGTACTGCTGTTATTTATCAGAACTTGATGTTTTGTTATTTTTGTTGCATTTGATGTGTGCATCTTATGGGCATGAGCTCTACAGGTGTTTTGATCTATGCCATGCCATCTATACAGAGGTGTATGCCATTTATTTTGAGAATCTACGTGGTGACTAGCACAAGTATGCAAACTAGGCTTCGTGATGTTTCTGTTTTCAGGGACTTGGGATTTTGCCAAGTCCTTTACCTGCTGTTATTTTGTTGCCATGTATCCATGTGTCTACAGTGAGATCCATGCTTATTTTGAGTATGTTCAGTAAGAATGTTTTGGACATATAGTTGTGATCTATCCATCCATTCCCCTGTTTGCAATTATGGAGTGACCTAGAATGTCTTAATCTTGCTGTACTTTTGCTATAAAATATTCCTGTCAGATTGTTAACATGATATTCAATTTTGCCAAGGTTGTTGTAGTTGATCCATACATGCTATGAACGTGCTCTTGCCATGGTTAGCTTCTTGAACATGCCATATTGCTGTAGGTATGCTTTTTTTGTCATGCATTGCTTTGTGATGAGTGAATCGAGCTCACCAAGATTCCTTCATAATTCTGCTAATGCCATGCTCTGTTTTCTGCCAAGTCCGAAACCTGTTAACGAAACTTGCTATGTTTACATGGGTGCCATCGTATCTTCTGTGCCTTTTTGGCCCATGGTCAGTAAGGGACTTTTGTTCTATGCATTTAGTAGATTCATGCCATGCCTTGTTTTGCTATGATAAGTTCCTGTAGCATGTGTTTTTCTTACTCTGAACATTGCTACCTGATGCTGTTTCAGCCATGTTCAGTCTGTTCACCAAGTCTGTGAAGCTGATATCTTTTGAACTTTTGCCATGCTTGTTTGAGCCTATTATTGTGTGATCTAGCCGTAGCTCACTGTTCATCATTTGTCAAGCATCTCCTGTAGATCACTGCCATATGCTTTGTTGCTATGTTGGGGTGCTGTAGCATAGTTACTTGATGTATTCTAAGTGCTATCCTGCTGTTAATCGCAGATTTATGTCATTCTTGTTTTGCTTGCCATTTGCAAACCGTGCATCCGTTTCCGGTGATCTTTATATCGATTTCGACCGAAATCATCTCATCTTTCCAGTGGCATACTTGGTTTGCCAGGTTGATGCCTTGTTCATCCATTTTCTTCCGGAGCACACATATGCATTGCATATCACATCCCGCATATCATGCATGTATTGCATCATGTTGCTTGTGCATTTCCCGTGATTGATTGTGTTTCCATTGCTTGTGTTCTTGCTGTGGGTAGAGCCGGGAGACGAGTTCGTGAACGAGGAACCTGTTGAGTACGCTTACGAGGATCAAGCTTTCGACAACTCTGAGAACCTTGCAGGCAAGATGACCATACCCTCGAAATCACTTCTATCTTTGCTTTGCTAGTTGTTCGCTCTTTTGCTATGCTACGCTACCTACCACTTGCTATGTCATGCCTCCCATATTGCCATGTCCAGCCTCTAACCATCCTTTCCTAGCAAACCGTTGTTTGGCTAAGTTACCGCTTTTGCTCAGCCCTTCTTATAGCGTTGCTAGTTGCAGGTGAAGTTGAAGTGGGTTTCATGTTGGAACATGGATATTTTGGCATATCACAATATCTCTTATTTAATTAATGCATCTATATATTTGGTAAAGGGTGGAAGGCTCGGCCTTATGCCTGGTGTTTTTTTCCACTCTTGCCGCCCTAGTTTCCGTCATACCGGTATTATGTTCCTTGAGTTGGCGTTCCTTACGCGGTTGGGTGATTTATGGGACCCCCTTAATAGTTCGCCTTGAATAAAACTCCTCCAGCAAGGCCCAACCTTGGTTTTACATTTGCCTACCTAGGCCTTTTTCCCTTGGGTTTTCGCGAGCCCGAGGGTCATCTTTATTTTAACCCCCCTCCCCCGGCCAGTGCTCCTTCGAGTGTTGGTCCAAACCGAGTAGACTGCGGGGCCACCTCGGGCAAACTTGAGGCCTGGTTTTACTTGTAGGATGTCTCATCCGTTGTGCCCTGAGAACGAGATATGTGCAGCTCCTATCGGGATTTCTCGGCACATCGGGCGGCTTTGCTGGTCTTGTTTTACCATTGTCGAAATGTCTTGTAAACCGGGATTCCGAGACTGATCGGGCCTTCCCGGGAGAAGGTTTATCCTTCGTTGACCGTGAGAGCTTATAATGGGCTAAGTTGGGACACCCCTGCAGGGTATTGTCTTTCGAAAGCCGTGCCCGCGGTTATGGGGCAGATGGGAATTTGTTAATGTCCGGTTGTAGAGAACTTGACATTTGACTTAACTAAAATACATCAACCGTGTGTGTAGCCGTGATGGTCTCTTTTCGGCGGAGTCCGGGAAGTGAACACGGTTTGAGTTATGCATGAACGTAAGTAGTTTCAGGATCACTTCTTGATCATTTCTTGCTTCGCGACCGTTGCGTTGCTTCTCTTCTCGCTCTCTTTTGCGTATGTTAGCCACCATATATGCTTAGTGCTTGCTGCAGCTCCACCTCATTACACCATCCTTTCCTATAAGCTTAAATAGTCTTCATCTCACGGGTGTGAGATTGCTGAGTCCTCGTGACAAACAGATTCTACCAAAACAGTTGCAGGTGCCGACGATACCAGTGCGGATGACGCAACCGAGCTCAAGTGGGAGTTCGACGAGGAACGTGGTCGTTACGATGTTTCGTTTCCTGATGATCAGTAGTGGAGCCCAGTTGGGACGATCGGGAATCTAGCATTTGGGGTTGTCTTATTTTCATTTGGATTTGACCGTAGTCGGTCTATGTGTGGATTTTGGATGATGTATGAATTAATTTATGTATTGTGTGAAGTGGCGATTGTAAGACAACTCTCGTTATCCCATTCTTGTTCATTACATGGGATTGTGTGAAGATGACCCTTCTTGCGACAATACCTACAATGCGGTTATGCCTCTAAGTCGTGCCTCGACACGTGGGAGATATAGCCGCATCGTGGGCGTTACAATTGACTTCTCACGCCCACCGCTCGAGCTGGCGGAGAGAAGTGTGCAAAGATGCACCTCCATCGACGCACAAGGCGTCCGTGGCCTTCTGAAACTCCTGCTCACTGGTTTCCCCTTCATCCCCTCCATCACTCTCATCATCACAGGTTTCCTTCTCTCAACCTCTGGCAGGCTTTCCATGGTTCCGAAAGGGTTTGCCGGGGCGACTTACTTCACCACCTCGGCCCTTACCGCCAGCAATATTCTGACCTTTTTCCTTATCACGCTTCTCATACTCTGCTTTCTGTTTCTTGACAAGCTGCTCGACCTGATAACACTCTTGAAGGTCATGGCCCTTGGTTCGATGAATTTTGCAGTACGGCCTGTCACCTTTCCCGGCTTTCTTGGCAGCAGCAGCTTTCCGGCAGTCAGTGCACACGGCAGCTTCCTTGCCGGGGGCCTTAGCCTTGGCCTTCTTGCCGGTACTAGGCGTACCCGATCCTTCAACAGTCATCACTGCCTTATCTCTCCGCTTCTTACCGCGCTTCTTGCTCTTCTTCTGACTAGTTGATTCATCCTCATCCTCCGAATCAACATTGGTGCAATCTTCCTCTCCGGGCAGATTCCTTCCCTCCTCCATCTGAGCACACTTATCCACCAGTGTGTAAAGCTCCTTCACAGTCTTGGGCAACCGCACGTTCATCTTGGAACGGATACGACGGCTGTGCACATTGGACTGGAAGGTAGCTATTACAGCTGCCGGATGGATATTTGGGATATTTCTATGAACTTTGCTGAATCTCTATAAATACTTATGGAGGGTTTCTCCTTCCTTCTGTTGGAGAAGCTGCAAATCGCTGGGCCTGCCGGGTTCCTGATGACCGCTAGTGAAGGCTCCAATGAACTCGTGGCACAGGTCAGCCCATGACGAAATGGAGTTCTCCGGTAGGTGCATCAGCCAAGACCTCACATTGGACTTGAGGGCCAAAAGGAAGTAGTTGGCAAACATCTTCTCATCTATTCCCCCGGTAGCCTGAATAGCGATGGTGTAGATGCTCAGGAATTCTGCTGGGTTCAGCCTCCCGTCGTACTTCTCAGGTATCTCTGGCATGAACATGGGAACGGATGACCAGTGGACTTGCCGCAGCTCTTGTGTAAAGGCGGGGTAGCCAACCTCGAAAGGTAGGCACCCGCCAACACCGAGCGCAGGCTCGTCGATGTTGAGGCCGTCGTACCCGTCGGTCCGGCGGAGGTCGTCGCGGCGTTGCTCGACGACGCGCGTGTCTCCTCTCCGCCTATCCTCCGGGGCTCGACGTTCGCCTGGACATGCTCAAGGGTCAAAAGAAGACATCGAGACATCGTCGGGGTCTTGATTTAGTTGTGCTCGCGCCCGGCTGCCGCGACGGGGACTGCACCGTGGGGATGGCCCCTTCCGTAAGGTCAGCAGCACGAGCTGTTGCTGTTGCTTGGGGAGGTCGCGGCGGGTCAGCTCGCCGTGAGCCCCTAGCTTTGGCGAAACCGAGAAGGCTTTGGATGGTGGCACGCCATTCATCCATCTGCTCGGCCACTGGAGGAAACTTCAACAGCAGTTGAGCCCGCGCCCTGGCCTCCGAAGCCGTACTTGGCAGGGATGATGATGAAGTAAATCGTACCGTCGCTCGGTCCCTGACGGTGCCAACGGCGGTAGTACTGCGCTCCCGCTGCTGCTGCGGGCGACCACCTGGACGTGGTGCGGTGAAGGTGCTCGATAACCAGTGGCTCCGTTGGGCGCAGCAGCTTGGTCGGCCCGCCAAGGTGGAGGTGCACGCGCTGTGACCGCACCCGTGGTGGGGGCAGCCAGAGGGCGGCGGTTCGCCCCGGTCTGAGCGTCGTTGTTGTGGTTGTGCCCGTCGGTGGGAGAGAGGGGCGCAGATGGAGTGGCACCCTCACCCGTACATTGGGGAGCGTGGCCGTCGCAGTGTTGTTGATGCTGCTCTCCTCCGGTGTCTCCTGCTCCTGCGTCGGCTGCGGGAGAAGTGGTGACGGCGCCGCCTGCTCTGACCACTTCTCCAGCAGCGTCCGCGTCCTCATGCGCCTCCGCACCCCCGCAGCATTCGAGGCCGCAGGCGGCGGAGCCTTCGAGGTGGATGTGTGAGCCGAAGGACCGGGCTTCTTCTTGGGCGCCATGGTCGATGGCGTCGTCGAAGATGACGATGGTGATGAAGTCGAGGCACTGCACACGCCTTCAGGTTCGCGCAAGCGTGCCCCCTACCTGGCGCGCCAAAGATGTCGCAGGAAACCATGGCCACCTATGGGACTAGGAGGCCCCTTGCTGGTTCGGCAGGGGGACGACGTGTTGCACAAAGAGCAGACGAGCGTGGGGCAGCACGACAGAGATCACACACGCAATTTACCCAGGTTCGGGCCATCGTGAGGCGTAAAACCCTACTCCTGCTTTGGTGAATTGATGGTGGAAAAGGTGGTGGCGAGCGTAGTACACTTGCCTGGTAGGAGTTGCCTTAGGGCAGCAGCGACTACGCGTGTATGGGGGTGTGAGTTATCCAATCTTCTAACCCTTTCTCCAGTTGCCATGGGCCTCCTTTTATAGATCAAGGGGCAACCGCAGTGGCAAAGTAGTCATTACACACTGATAAGATAGCAAACAGTGCTATCATACCTAACTCTGCGGGCTGACAAGGCGCATTAAATGCACTGCTTAACGTCACATCGTTGGTTGCCCGGCAAGGCTTGCCAAGCTATCTCGCCAGCTCCGCACCTGTTCTCTTGACACATCGCGGGACGGGTGTCATCTACGGGTTTCTCTTGTAGGGAATGGCTTCCATGTGGCGAATGGCTACCACTTAATCACTTTGCGGCTCGACAGCGCACTGATCGATGATGTGGGTCGTTATGGGGTGGTTGGTGAGGAGGTTCTGCCTCCGTGAGCCCCGGCAGAGCCTGCAGGGGTGTCTTCATTGTCTGCATCTGGAGGTGGCCTCGCCCCTTGCCGGGCTCGCCTGCCCGGCAAGGGAGGCTTTTCTGTTGACGATATCCTGCCTCTTCGGCTCGTTCTTGGTCCTATGATATGCATGTTGGTCCTCCGAATCTCTTGGGTCCTTGTACTCTGACTTGGGCTGGTGCTTCAATCTTGTTCTCGTGCCTGTGCACAGTCTGGGCAACAGACCCAGGGTGTGTTGCACCAACACCAGAGGAGGCTGGATGAACAGTAGCCCATGGAGGCAGGAGGAAAACGCTATGTATGAACAGTAGAAGGTGGAGGGTGGAGGAAGTCAACGATGGATGAACAGTAGCCCGTGGAGGCTCGAGCGAGGCAATAGATGGTGGATGAACAGTAGCCCGTGGAGTCCCGTTTTGCGGTACGCCACACCCCTGCCGATGAACAGGACCCCGTTTCGACCGTAGGCGCTCCAACAGAAGTCCGTTTCCTTTGTTTTGTGGTACGCCACACCCCTCTTGATCAACATGACCCCGTTTCGACCGTAGGAGCTCGAACAGAAGTCTATTTCCTCTGTTTTAGATACGCCGGACCCCTCCCGATGAACAGGATCCCGTTTCGACCGTAGCCAGTCGAACAAAAGGCCGTTTCGTCCATACTGCGGTACACCAGACCCCGTTTCATTTGTTCCGTCCAAGCCGGTTGGCTCCCGTTGAACAGGACGCATTCCGACCCAGTCTGTTGCCTCCCGATGAACATGATGTTGTTTCTCCATTCCGATAGCTGGTTGGCTGCCCGGTGAACAGGACGCCATCGCCGTGCGCATTCGAGACCACGCCCGTATGTATGTACATGGCTGTCTTTTTTTTGCAGCATGGCAGTCATATGTGTACATGATTTAGACGGGACTGCCTGAACAACTACTGCTCCTTACTGGGCCACCGTTCATTGTGCCAGAAAGACCGATGGACGAGTATGTACGTACATGTTTGCGACCAGAATGACAATGCTACGTACGCTTAGACCGGGTGGGTCCCAGCTGTGAGGGAGGATAAGGAGGCACTTCCTTGCGTGTGAAGATATTGATTGTGGGTCCGAGCTATCAGGGGGGGATTCATTTTTTTGCACGCAATAAGGAGGCACTTCCTTGCATGCGAAGATGTAGCTGGTGGGTCCAGCTGTCAGCCTCATGGCGTATAGTACTCTTCCGATGGCTATCGTTCGTTGACCACGTTGATCACGCCACGCGGACATCACCTAGGCGGTGGACGACGGTGAGGAAGGGAACGTCGTGAAGCCTGGGAACACGCGGATGGTAGTACGAGGGTTTACTGGTTCGGTTGCGGTGTGAGGCTGCCGCCGCCGCAGAATAACAAGGGTGTGGGTGAGTAGAGGGATGGCTTGGCCAGCGGTGGGAGTAGTAAGGGGTGGTGAGGCCTGCGCGGCAGCACAGCCGGCTACGGGAGGCACGAGCGCGCGGTGGTTTGGACGGCTGGAGCAAGAAAATCAGAGGTTGAAGAAGCAGGAGGACCGTTGGATGTTAGTAATCCAAGGTCATTGGTGATAGTAAAGTTTGTTGACTTAAGTTGACAAAGCCCTGCATATGCATCAACTTAGTAGGGCCACAAGTCAGCCTCCAAATCTGGTGGGCCCTAGTTGTCATGGGGAGCAACCGCTATTTTTCGCTTAATAAGGTGGCACTTCCTTCCGTGCGAAGATATAGCTGGTGGGTCCTAGCTGTCATGGGGGGTGTTGGGGATATTACTACTAGGTGTAAACCGGCCAAGGAAGCCGGGTTATCCCCATAACGGATTGTTATACTTAAAAGCCCATGAAGACAAGGAATAAAGTGGTTTACTACAGAGACTCGAAGGCCCAAGGCCCAAAGGTAGATTAGGGCCTGTAGCTATAAACCACCATGTAGTACATGACTTGTATTGTAAGATATGACAAAGTAGAGACCGAGCCGGTATGTGTATAAACCGGCATCGGGACTCTGTAAGCCGGCGGCCGTCGACCTGTGTATATAAAGGCACGACCCGGCGGTGGTTCAAGGAGAACACACAACAACTCGAGACGCAGGCAAAGTGTATTCGCTCCCTGGTCATCGAAACCCCAGCAATTCCATCACAACTAGACGTAGGCTTTTACCTTCATCGTAAGGGGCCGAACTAGTATAAAACTCTCGTGTCTCTTGTCCGGTTTAACCCCTTTAAGCTAACCCGTTGTGATGGCTCCACGACTAAGTCCTTTCGCTAGGACATCTACCGTGACAATTCCACGACAGTTGGCGCCCACCGTGGGGCTATCGCGCGATGGTTTTGAGTTCTTGAAGGGCAATTTTGAAGGGCTCAAGGGATACGCCGTGGGCCGGATGACCAAGAGTCATCGCGGCAAGCTCTACATCGACGATGCAGGCTGGGGCCCCGAGGCTGGCTCAATCGAGTACGGGTACCGGGTCCCCTTTGGAGGAATTCACGTCTTCATCGGCAAGATCAGCGAACCGGGCCCTGAGCCGGACATCTGCACCGACCTCGTCGAGACGGCTCAGCGTGCAAGCCCTGCCCGGGTTCAGCCCGCCGTGAAGCGTGCGTTCGTAGGATTCATCAATGGTGCGGAACTTGAACCGGTGTCCGATGGCGAGACCGTCGTCCACTCAGATGACGAGTCGTCCACTGGGGAGACCGAGTCACTGTACCAACTGCAAGATGGCCAGTTTGGGGGCTATTCCGATGGCGACAGTATTCCGGACCCCTTTGAACCGGCGGACCGGGTTGCGATCTTCATGGCTGGAACTCAGCCCACGTTGCAATCTTCCACCGCGGCAGCAATAATTTTCGGATCGGCAGCTGGGGCGGGAGGCCCCGCGCGCCGGCCGGCCCAAATCTTGTCCGATTTATTGGACGCCTAGACGACCTTACTGACCACACAAGTTACCGCCGACACGCAAGATCAGCATAATGCGGAGGTGGCTAAACTGCAGGATCAGATAACTCAAGCTAAGGAGGACTTAGCGGCTGAAGAAACCAGGATGGCTGAGGAGTGGGCCGCTTTAGAGGCACAAGCACAGTGGATTCAGGCGGAAAATTATCGACTCTTGTTGGATCAGAACGCTTCAAACGACGTGTTAAGGAGAAGGCATCGGTCATGACTACCACCGGTTTATGAGGCAATGAATCTCTTTGGCACGCCAGGAGTAGGATCCAGTAATCCGGCAGCGGTGAACCGGATTGAGGCGCCGAGGACCGGAGCACCGGATCAGCCACGGATGACGGATCCCCCACGACGGACCCATAACCCGCCGCAGATTGTACCGGCACCGCCGGGTCACTTCTCCACCCCTTTGGATAATATGATCGCTGCCGCATCACGATTAGCCGCTATTCCAATGGAGGGTGAATCCCCAGCGGCGGTTGAGACGCAGCGTGCTAGGGATCTTCTTCAGATGGCTATGGTGCAGCAGCAGGCTTTTTCATACAGCTGAGATAGAATTCATTCAACCCCACGCCCAAGCCGGAGTTATAGCAGGCACATCGATGAACCGGCTGTGTCAAGCAGTGCGCGGAACCGAGATGCTCCTCGAGGACCTAATCCGCGCGTGGTGGGGCAAATGCTCAGGATGTGGTGAACAACGGAGCCCGTCGTGAAGCCGAGTTAGCTGCGCAGGACCGTCAGCTCACTCCGGTTCATCCGGTGGCTTCCGTAGAGCAAGGCCTTACTTTCAGCTCTTGGGGGTGCCCTGCCTCGTCCCGGCTTTGCACAATGTATGGCTGCCCAAGGATTTCAAGGGCCCCCGTAAGGTGCCTAATTACACCGCTGATTTGCCTCCCGAGTCATGGATTGAGAGTTATGAGATGGCTATGGAGATGTTAGATGTGGATGAAGCGGCCTGCATGAAATATTTCGCTATGATGTTGGATGGAACAGCTCGCACGTGGTTGAAAAGCTTACCAGTTAATTCCATTGAGACATGGGCTGAGTTAAAAGCCCGGTTTATAGCAAACTTCAAAGACACGTGCAAGCAACCTATGTCAATTGTGGACTTAGCCGCCTGCGTCCAGGGAGAAGGCGAGTCAACAACCCATTGGGTGCACCGGGTTTCAGAGATCTTACATTCTTCGGATCGCATCAAAGCCGACTCGGCGATTATAATATTGGAGGGGAACTGTCAGTTTCAGCCTTTAAAGTTGAAGTTGGGACGGCTCAAGCGTCACTGAAATGACATGGGAAAACTTATGGCTGCTCTGGTTAAGTATGCTGATTCTGATAGTACCAAGGACCCCGAGTCTGACGATGACATACCGGGGAAGGGAAAGAAGAGCGGCAATGCCAAGGGGCAGCAACATAACCCGACGGGCCACAATAATAATGGTAAGCGGAAAGCAGATCATAATTCAGATTTTGTGGCTAACACCAATACACAGGGTAATGGTCAGCGTCGTAAAGGAAAGCCGCCCCCAAGAAGGGCAGAGCCCAGTCCTAATCCGGAGCGCCTGAATTACCTGTTGAACCAGCCCTGCCCGAAGCATCCTGGAACGCAGGACAAACCGGCCATGCACCTCTAGAAAGATTATTATATCATGCGAGAATTCAAAAATTCAGACTTCTTCCGGAATGATCATGGACCATCCGGCGGTTCAGGACCCGGGTCCTATGGGTCGGGTTATGGAGGAGGCAACTCCGGTTCAGGATTCCAAGGCAATCAAGGTGGTTATAACCAACAAGGCTCGCAGCAGCAACAGTCAGGGTACCAAAGCAGTTGAATAGTGGACAGTACCACGTTTTCACCACCAGCTTATGCAAACGCGATCAGAAGCTTCATAAACGAGCGGTGAACTCGGTTGAACCGGCAGTGCCTCATTATTTGCGATGGTCTGAGCAGCCTATTGTCTGGAGCCGAGAGGATCACCTGCCCGGGTTGACAATCCGGGTCATTTGGCGTTGGTGGTGGCGCCTCAGGTTGGAGGTTATAAGTTCACTAAGGTGCTCATGGACGGAGGCAGCAGTATCAACATCTTATATTATGACACCTTCCGTCGTATGGGGTTGACAGATAAGAATCTTAAACTGTCGAACACTGTTTTCCATGGTGTGGTGCCTGGCAAATCAGCCTATCCGGTTGGTAAAATAGCTCTGGAAGTCGCTTTTGGAGATGAGTATGACTCAAGATCAGAGACATTGACTTTCGAAGTGGTGAAAATCCAAAGCCCGTATCATGCCCTGTTTGGACGGCCGGCTTATGCTAAGTTCATGGCACGACCCTGTTATGTTTATCTGCAGCTCAAGATGCCAGGTCATAAAGGGACTATCACAATACATGGAATCCGCAAGATCGCTTTGGAGTGTGAGGAAGGTGATGCGGCCTATGCTGAGTCGGTTTGCGCAGCAGAGGAGTTGAAGTTCTATAAGGACAATGTTGATCCGGCGGACATGACTTCTTTGAAGAAACCAACCATGGAGCATGATCCGGCCTTGAAGTTTAAATCGGCTGATGAGACTAAGATGGTTGATTTTGTGCCCGGCGATTCATCCAAAAAGTTCATCATCAGTGCAAATCTAGATCCGAAATAGGAAAGCGCGCTCATCGAGTTCATCCGTGAGAATCGGGATATCTTTGCATGGAAGCCTTCTGACATGCCAGGTGTACCGAGGGAACTCGTTGAGCACACCCTTAATATTTATCCCAAGTTTAAACCGGTCCGACAATTCCTTCGCCGGTTCACTGAAGAGAGGCACAAGGCTATTGGTGAGGAGGTAGCCCGGCTCCTGGCGGCAGGGTTCATTGTTGAAGTTTTTCATCCGGAGTGGTTGGCTAATCCGGTGCTGGTGCTTAAGAAGAATGGCACCTGGCGTATGTGTGTGGATTACACGGATTTGAACAAAGCGTGTCCGGCTGATCCTTTTGCCCTCCCCCGTATAGATCAAATCATTGATGCTACGGCGGGTTGTGAGCGTTTGAGTTTTCTGGATGCTTATTCAGGTTACCATCAGATTAAGATGGCAGTTAAGGACCAGGAGAAGACAGCTTTTATAACTCCCTTTGGAGCCTTCTGCTATGTGTCTATGCCATTTGGGCTCAAGAGTGCCTAGGCAACTTATCATCGTTGTGTTCAGAATTGTCTTCATAACCAGATTGGGCGCAACGTTCATGCTTATGTGGATGATATTGTGGTGAAGTCCAGGAAGGAGGAAACATTAATAGATGACTTAAAGGAGACCTTTGATAACCTCCGGGTTTATAAGATGATGCTCAACCCGACCAAGTGTGTTTTTGGTGTGCCAGCAAGCAAGCTTTTGGGTTTTTTGGTGTCGAACAAGGGCATTGAAGCTAATCCGGAGAAGATCAAGGCTATTACTTCAGTGGCTAAACCGAAGTGCATCAATGATGTTCAGCGACTGGCAGGCCGGATTGCAGCATTGAGTCAGTTTATAAGTCATCTCGGGGAGAAGGCCATCCCTTTATATCAAATGCTGAAGAAAAGGGACAACTTTGTCTGGAGTGAGGCGGCTAATGAAGCATTTGAGGCTCTAAAGCGGCAGCTTGCCGAACCACCTGTTCTTGCTGCTCCCATGGACAAGGAACCATTGCTGTTATATGTGGCTGCTAATGCTCGGGCTGTCAGCGTGGCTATTGTGGTGGAGCGCAAGGAGGCAGGAAAGGAGTATCCGGTTCAACGGCCGGTTTATTATATCAGTGAGGTGCTCATTGAGTCAAAACAGAGATATCCACATTGGCAGAAGCTTGTATATGGGGTTTTTATGGCGAGCCGGAAGCTGAAGCAATACTTTCAGGGCCATCCCATTACTGTGGTCAGTTCTGCTCCTTTGGGAGATATCATCCAGAACAGAGAAGCGACTGGCCGGGTTGCTAAGTGGGCTATTGAGCTTGGGCCTCACGGATTAAAATATATGCCTCGCACGGCCATTAAGTCTCAAGCACTCGTGGATTTCATCAATGACTGGACAGAGTTGCAGGTGCCGGAGGATAGACCGGATAACACATACTGGACGATTCATTTCGACGGATCCAGGCAATTGGAGGGCTCGGGGGCTGGAGTGGTTCTTACTTCCCCTCGAGGTGACAAATTTTGTTATGTTCTCCGCTTGATGTTTCCTTGTACTAATAATGCAGCTGAGGACGAGGCCCTGCTCCATGGTCTTCAGATGGCTAAGGAGATGAATCTGAGCCGGGTTAAATGTTTTGGTGACTCGGACCTAGTGGCTCAACAAGTTTCTGGTACTTGGGATTCCAAGGACCCCCTCATGGCAGCGTATCGTCGAGAGGTGGATATTGTTGCAGGTCATTTCAAGGGTTATCAGGTTGATCATGTAGACCGGCGAAAGAATGAAGCGGCGGACGCTTTAAGCCGGTTGGGCTCCCAGCGTAAACCGGTGCCGCCCAATGTTTTTCTTGATGTTTTGCATAACCCGTCGGTCAAGCTACCCACGGAGGAAGACTTAGCTATTCCTGATCCGGAGGCTCAGTTGGTGGCGGTGCTTCATGTCACTCCGGATTGGACAATCCCATATTTGGCGTATATGAACCGGGGTGAGTTACCGGAGGATGAAGTTCTGGCCAGGCAGATAATCCGGCGTTCCAAGTCCATGACTATTGTCAATGGCGAGCTACATCATTGCAGTGTCTCAGGGGCTTTTCAACGTTGTGTTTCTCCTGGAGAAGGTCGTGAAATTTTACGCGAGATTCATGAAGGTGATTGTGGTCATCATGCCGGTTCAAAGTCCCTGGTGGCTAAGGCTTTTCGTCACGGTTTCTATTGGCTGACGGCTCATGCTGATGCTGAGGACTTGGTCAAAAGGTGCGATGGCTGTCAGAAGTTTGCACGCCGGGCTCATGTTCCGGCTCAGGAGCTGAGGATGATTCCAATTACCTGGCCGTTTGCAACCTGGGGGCTTGATATGGTTGGATCCTTTAAGAGGTCTAAGGATAAGAAGACCCACCTCTTGGTGGCGGTTGATAAATTTACCAAGTGGGTGGAGGCAGAGCCAGTTATCAAATGTGATGCAGCCACGGCGGTTCAATTTATGAAGAAGGTGATATTCCGTTTTGGTTTTCCACACAACATTATAATAGACAATGGCACGAATCTTTCCAAGGGTGCTATGGAGGAGTTCTGTCAAAGAGAGCACATCCGTCTTGATGTGTCTTCAGTGGCCCACCCCCAGTCTAATGGTCAAGCGGAGAGAGCTAATCAGGAAATCTTGAAGGGGATCAAGCCCGGCTTATGGTTCCCTTGCAGAGGACACCGGGTTGTTGGGTTGAAGAGTTGCCTTCCGTTTTATGGAGCATTAACACCACCCCCAATAGATCTACGGGTTATACACCCTTCTTCATGGTTTATGGAGCGGAAGTTGTCCTTCCAAGTGATACGTCATGACTCACCACGAGTGGCAGCTTATGTTGAAGCAGATAGTGAAAGAGCACGCCAGGATGCGTTGGACCTATTGGATGAGAAACGGGACGTAGCGGCGGCTCGCTCGGCGATTTATCAGCAAGACCTGCGGCGTTATCACAGTCGCCGGGTTAAAACTAGAACTTTCCAAGAAGGCGATCTAGTGCTCCGGCTTATCCAAGATCAGACCGATATGCACAAGTTATCCCCGCCTTGGGAAGGGCCCTTTGTGGTCAGCAAGAATCTGAACAACGGATCATATTACCTCATTGATGTTCGAGAGCATAAAGACTCACGCAAGTCAGAGGAGGAGACGATCCAGCCGTGGAACATAGCTCATCTACGGCCGTACTACACCTGAGCCATAGGCTCCTATCATGTACATATTTTGATGATGTATATATTATGATCAATACAATAAACCGGAGCCCCAGCTAAAGCGGGGTATCTGCTATTTTTCTCATATCATGAGTGGTTACACGGAGGATTCTGTTTGTGAAGCGACATCCGGTTTACCCTTTGATTCAGCTTTACAGTTGTCTATTCAATATAAGTCACTTGGGGGCTTGGTCGTATTCGAACCCTAGCTACACCTCTTGGCTGGCTCAAAAGCCACGACAGTGAGTCACTTGGGGGCTTGGTCGTATTCGAACCATAGCTACACCTCTTGGCTGGCTCAAAAGCCACGACAGTGAGTCACTTGGGGGCTTGGTCGTATTCAAACCATAGCTACACCTCTTGGCTGGCTCAAAAGCCACGACAGTAAGTCACTTGGGGGCTTGGTCGTATTCAAACCATAGCTACACCTCTTGGCTGTCTCGAAAGCCACGAAAGTAAGTCACTTGGGGGCTTGGTTGTGTTCAACCATAGCTACACCTTTTGGCTAGCGCAATGCCATTACTTAGGGGCCAAAGAGGGTTGTCAAGAACAACTCAAACATAGGCACCCGTTGAGCACAGCTCAAAATGTTGCTTGGGGATTCTTTGCTATCGCAATGAACAAAGAAATCTACACTTGCAATAGGCTATCAAGCCGTGGCTTGGAAGCCTGGTATATATACCTAAAACCCCGGGTTAACCTGCCTTCATTAAGTAAGTCACTCCACCCAGGTAAGCCTGGTATGACCCGCCAACTTGACAAGTCAATCGCATATGACCCTAAACTTGTCAATGATAGACCGGCGATTGGTTAAAGACGGAGGACCATCTTAAAAGGCTTTGTAAAACGGTTTAACTCAGTGGCCTAGCAGCCCATGAAAAGCCTCGCATTTGGGCCTGGCAGCCCTTGAAAAGCCTCGACTACAAGTTTTTTTCTCTGGTTTTTATTGGTCAGTTTTGTTTTTCTCCCTTGTTAAAGTTTTGAGCTAAACCGGCGTCCAATGGCAGGCCTGATTATAAGTCATCCGTATAAACAGGTGTTTATTTAACCCAGCCTGGAGTTAACTATAAGTTGCCAGGATGATCATCCGGTGTTTATCATAACCCGGCATCACTTATTATATACCAGCATAACATGGTTTGAGTTATCAATACTCAGTATTTGGGTCGTCACCCTTATTACAAGAATGTTGGTAAACCAACAAAGTGATTCAATATCACAGGTATGATATGTTTCATATTTCATTATTTAAAGCTATGGTTATCAACCTTGACTATATATTGGGCATTATGACCCGTCCGGCGGTAAACCGCCAGGACAATTTTCACTTTGTTTTATGCAGAAACAGGGCGGTGTAAAACCGATAAAGATCATAAGAAAATATGGCATGACGGATTAACAATATTGTGTGCAACAAGTATGCGCGATGGCATATCAGATCAGCTGTTCAAGCTAGCCTATTACAAGGCGTTTCGACTGCCCATAAGAATGATTGTTTTTCACAAAGATGACAATAGGCACAAGTTAAACCGGCTTCCAGATTATGATTCTGCCTCAGGTTGATGTGAAGATTGCGGATCTTCCTGCGCCGGTTCATCCTCCTTCTCTCCACCCAGTGGCTGGAAGTCAACAGTTGTCCAATCAATTCCTGATAAGGCTTGAAAGATAGCTTCGTCGTGTATAAGATCAGACGGTTCAACATCAGGAGCGTAAGTGTGCTTACGGATCGGCGGGATCAGACTTTCCATGTCATAAGTTGAAGCACTTATTCGCTTGCCACTGGCGTCATATACATTCTGGTAAATTGACAAGTTAGTATCTTCAGCCAACTTACTTGCCAGTGGTCGCATCTCTCTTGTGATAGCCCGGAGATCGTCATTGTTAAATTTTGAACCGTCCTCTTTTTGGCTTGGGTAACCATTTCCAACATCTTCCGGATCAAGGTCAGAGATCCAGGCCTTGGCGTGCGTCAGCGCAGTAAGGGCACCGAACCTAGCAGCGGATTTCTTCAATTCCACAATCCGGGCAGGCATCATAGACAATTTTTCCAGTGTTTCCTTGATTCGCGACGGGGCGGATGGTTATTGGAAGCTGTGCAGATAGCTCGTTGCACGCCGGTATAAAGCTGCTCTACCAAAGTATAGACGGCCTTCAGTTTTTTGCGCGTATCTGCGCCAAGATGAGTAACACGGCTACCTGCAAAAGGATCATATTATTACTAAACCGGAAGTTTTCACAACTGGTGTTGTTACATATTGGTGAAGAGATTGTTACCAAAGATGGCAGAGGTCATGGCATCAATCTGCCGCTTCAGGCTGCTCAGCTCTTCTGTGGCCGGTTTAAGGGCATTTTCCGCATCTTCTGCCCGCTTTAACAAGGTGGTCTTTTCAGGTGCCCAATCTGCCCGTTCGCCTTTGAAGAATTCCTTCAGCTGCTCCATGGTTGTTAAAGAGGTGGTCAGCTCGCTCTTAACTTTGCAAGTTTCGTCTACCTGAGACTTGATGTTTCCTTGGAGATCAGCGATTTGGGAGTCTTTTTTGGACAACTCAGCCTGCAAAATACAGATAATAAGTTAGCATTACAACATTGAAGTCCCAACCACATGACAAGTTATCTACTTGACACTTGGGGGCTAATGCGGATTGCTTCTTATCAGCTATTACTTTAAAGTCTCAAGCACATAACAAGTTATCTACTTGACACTTGGGGGCTAATGCGTATTCGTTCAGATTCAGATGGATTGTCATCATTATAAGTGGTGAGATTAGTAGGATGTACCGGTTCATTCTAAAAAGATATAAGCCGGTCATGGGGGCTACACCAGCAAAATGCAAATATCGATTCAAGACCCGGTTCAAACCAATGTTATGCACCGGCCCTTGGGGGCTACTAGAGTTGATACGTTAGACCAGTTCTAACAAAGGGACTTTTGGAATATTTATGCAAAGGGAAAGTGACATTTACCTCATACCGCTCCTTCATCAGGCCTACTAAACCGGCTTCAAAGTCGCGGCTTGTATACAGGCGGTTTAAAAAACCAGAATGAAGGTCTTCAGCGCTGAGGTTGGTATAATTGGATAACTCGGATTTCCATTTCCCTTTGTCCATAGCAGAAATGTCTTCTTTGGCGCTATGCTTTGATAACGCGACAGGACGACCAGGGGAGCTGAAACCAAGGCCAGTTACGACAACATCGTCGTCCGTAGTTTTGGCAGGGCTTGGCGGTTTATCGGATGCTTTAGCCGGACTCAGCGGATCAACAATTGGACTTAATGGATCAGCTGACTGGCTTGTTGGATTATTTTCTACCGGTTCAACAAGCGTGTCGGTTGCTTGAAATTCCAGATTATCAATAACAGTGTCAGCCTCTGGGTCAATAGCCTCTGGGGTTTTCTCCGGCTCGATAGCCGGTTCATGGTCGGTTGGCTTGTTCAATCTAGCCTTCTTGCTTGGTCTGGCTTTAGCACTGAAAAAGAGCAGACACGAAGATCGATATGACAATATGATACAAGACCAAAAAGTTAAAAGTATGTTATGCTTACCCAGGGACAGTTTTCAGAGGAGGAAGTTGTGTCGCTGATGACTCGCCGGACGATGAATGGGAAGTTCCCTGATAATTTGAGTCAGATAGATTAAGAGGATATCGAATGTAACCCGCCTTAGGGTAAAGGGTGTCAGGAGTATAAGCAACCTCTTGGCGGCGTTTGCGAACCGGTGAATTTGGTAAACCAGAGGAGGTCACCACTTGGCCACTATGTCGAGTGGTGCGGCGAGCTTCATGCTGTTGCGTCTTTAAAAGAAAGTGCGGGTCCAAATAAGAAAGAGGGCATGAAAATTTTACTTTCCGAATGGCTCGACGGAGTCTTGGTACTGGCACAGGATCAGAATCAGAAGAAAGAATAGTTACCTCATCAGCATGGCTGGCTTCCGCTTCATCCTAATAATGATCATTGTCAATAAGGTGTATAAAAATGAACCGAGAGAGTCAAGTTCTACCTCTGAATCCGGAATTTCCAGACCATCATCAATAATGGGCTCGGACGGTTCAACGTTCTTTCTTTTCATAGGCTTTTCTGGAAGCTTTGGTCTTAAGCCGAGGATTCTTTACCGGTTTATCTTGTGATTTTTTCTTCCAGAATGGATCATCGGCCTGCATAGACAAATAGTAAGTCATCAAGGGAGAAATTTAACAAAGGATGGATAAAGGCAGAAATATGATAGATTATACCTTTGGCGGTTTATTGGCAGCACAGAAAGGACTGAGCCCGGTTTTGCTGCATACATCTATTGGCTCATTAAGCATCTTTTTAACAGCTTCGGTGACTTCATCATCAGTCAGCTGGATGTCAATATGGCGTTGCGGGTCTTTCAGATCCCCTGTGTATTCACACATTAAACCGGGCCGCCGGCTTAAAGGTAAAATGCTCCATGAAACCCAGCATCGAACAAAATCCACGCCTGTCAGCCCATTTGCAATAAAGGCTCTGAGCTTTGCCAGCTAAGGGGCATATTTTGCTCGCTCCTGGGTTGTCAACCATTGAGGAAAGGGATGAGCTTGGGTAAGCCGGTGTGGACGGTAACCCGGCAAAGGATTTTCATTGGCTGGGGCTATGTTGCGGCAGTAGAACCAAGTCTGATTCCAGTCCTTAGGATTTCTATGAAGCTTGGCATGAGGGAAATCAACATCTCTCCTCTTCTGAATTGAAACCCCGCCTAGTTCAGTATTGGGGCCATCCGTAAACTCAGTACGGCGGTTTAGATAAAAGAAATCCCGGAACAGATCAACAGTAGGCTCCTCTTGCACGTACACTTCACAGAATACTTGCCAGTCGCAAATATTGGATATGGAGTTTGGACCGATATCTTGTGGATGGATTTGAAAGTCGGCGAGCACGTCACGGAAATTTTTTGATCCGGGAGGAGTGAAGCCTCGGCTCAGGTGATCAACAAATACAATAACTTCTCCATCTTGGGGTTTAGGAGGAAATTCTGGACCGGGGACTCGCCAGTGGATAGTGTCCTTATTTGCTAAAGGGCCCGTTGCAACACAACCGGCCAGCTGCGCTTCCGTAACCTGGGAAGGAACCCAATTACAGGAACATAATTGTTTGGCCATTTCTGATGACAAGCTGGAAAAAAGCACGGTATCCGGGTTAAAGTTCATGGTTACAACTTACAAACCGGCGCAATGATGGAAGACGATGATATTTCAAGCCTTTGGGTGTACTAAACCAGATTTCAGCAATTAAAGCAGGTTGGCGGTTTAACAGAGGGCTAATGGTATATGATGAGTTATCAAAGTTTAAAGGATAAACCGCCCGCAATGGTATAGAGGCTACAGATTTACAAAAATTTCTAAGTATGGCGCAAACAGATATCACAGATCGGTGGTATAAATTTGGATCTGCCACAGTTCTAAAAAGAGGAAATAAATTTAACCTAAAATGGTGGCAGTGGAAGAACATGTTTGTTTGATTGGATCTCAGGCGGTAAAGGTGTTTTCTGAGGTTGGTAAAGGACGCTAGACTATCATCGCCTACTTCTACTATGAGTTGCAAATCAGGTTATGAGATCTAAGAACAGAAAGAAGACGAACAGGGAAGAACACCGATGAACGGCGGAACCCTAATGCAGATCTGAGGTTGAAAAGGAAATGAACTCACCAGGTGCTGCGGAACAACGGAGGAGCGCCGCGTTGCTCTGGTTCGATCAGGTTGATGCAGCGGCCCTGGTTGATGCAGATACGAAGGTCGACGGTGGCGGCAGAGCTTGGGTTCTGAGACGTCGCGAGGAAGAAGGAGACGAAGAGAAAGGGGGAAAAGTAAAGGACCCTCGGCCGTATTTATAAAGACGAAAGGATAAGGGTTAAGTGCAAGAATCGAGGAGCCTAACAAATGGATATGTGACAGATTTGTTGCCTCGATTGTCGGAGGTTCATTAATGAAGGTGAGGAATATACCATTTAAATTGACAAATGACATCATGGCGGTTTATGATGATTCTGGATGATGACGTCATGGCGGTTTACAAGATTTATGCGAAGATATGGAAGAAGAAATTTTCTCAAGGTTTCGGAGATTGACATGAACCAGTTCAAATCAATCTGGGGCCTAATGTTGGGGATATTACTACTAGGTGTAAACCGGCCAAGGAAGTCGGGTTATCCCCATAATGGATTGTTATACTTAAGAGCCCATGAAGACAAGGAATAAAGTGGTTTACTATAGAGACTCGAAGGCCCAAGGCCCAAAGGTAGATTAGGGCCTGTAGCCATAAACCGCCATGTAGTACATGACTTGTATTGTAAGATATGACAAAGTAGAGACCGAGCCGGTATGTGTATAAACCGGCATCGGGACTCTGTAAGCCGGCGGGCGTCGACCTGTGTATATAAAGGCACGACCCAGCGGCGGTTCAAGGAGAACACACAACAACTCGAGACTCTGGCAAAGCATATTCGCTCCCTGGTCATCAAAACCCCAGCAATTCCATCACAACTAGATGTAGGCTTTTACCTTCATCGTCAGGGGCTGAACTAGTATAAAACTCTCGTGTCTCTTGTCCGGTTTAACCCCTTTAAGCTAACCCGTTGCGATGGCTCCACGGCTAAGTCCTTTCGCTAGGACATCTGCCGTGACAATTCCACGACAGGGGGGATTCATTTTTTTGGCATAATAAGGAGGTACTTGCTTGCACGCGGCCATGGACCATGTGGGTCCCTACTATCAGCCTCTTCACGTACATCCCTCTTCCGATGTTGTCGTTTGTTGACAATGTTGACCACGCCGTACCGAGAACACCATCGATGGATGACGATGAAACCCGGGAAGGGAATGACCTGGAGGCAGTGAAGCCATGACACTGGAGGGATGTGGGTGAGTAGAGGGATGGCCTGACCAGCGGTGGGAGTAGTAGGGGCGGTGAGGCCTGCGCGGCAGCACAGCCGGTCATGGGAGGCGGGAGTAGGCGGTCCCACCGGCGCTGGATTTGGCGGTTGGAGCAAGAAGATCAAAGATTGAAGAAGCACGACGGCCGTTGGATTGACATCCAACGGTCACTTCTGCTAGAATCGTTTGTTGACTAATACTATATAATAAGTAAAAAAATCTTTCATATGCTTCAACTTAATAGGCCCACAAGTCAGCGCATTCCCTATTTTTTTAATAATTTACAGCTGATTTGCAACTTCTTATGCAATTTATTGCAATCCATTTTATTTTTGTTGGCCAAGGTCACGGTTTAAAAATGTAAATGAAATTTCGCATATTTCGGTGGGGTCCAAACTATTTTTAATACCGAAATGTCGAGCCAGATTTAAAGTACTTTGAAGATATATTTAAATTATGTTAAAGCCCAATGAAATTGGGATATGAAAATGTGAAAAATTCAGAAATTTGAAAGTAATTGCCAATTTGTCGCGTGTGTTTTGTATTTATAGCCCATTTCATATTACTTTTAAGATTTGTAGCCATCTTGGAAGAGTTGCAGCCCAGCAGGGCGAAGAAAAATAAGTAGGACTGGGTTGGGTATGCGTGGATTGGGTATTCTTTAGAAAAAATAAACTGGGCTAGCCATTTTCACAAAGAAAAAATAGTTGGGCTGGTCATGTTGTGAACGTAAAATAGAATCCTGGGCTAGACGGGCCACAATCCAGTTGTCGTGCTCCATCCAACAACAACAACAACAACAACAATAATAATAATAATAATAATAATAATAATAATAATAATAATAATAATAATCGAGCAGCTACGTCCCAGGTGTCACCCGCTCTTGTGCTATTCTCTTGTCTATTGACTATACGATGACAATGTCATGGGTCCCATATGTAAGCAAACCACTAGGAGGAAGCATTTACTTTTTCTATACGCTGACAATGGAGTATATAACAAAAAAATGAGGAACTTGCTTGCATACGGCCATGGACATGGTGGGTCCCTACTGTCATCCTCTCCGTGTACAGTCCTCTCCCGATTCCTCTCGTTTGTTGACCATGTTGACAATGCGAGAGGGTGGCGCCACAGCGAGCACAACAAAGCGCGCGGAGGACGACGGCGATGATACGTCTCCAACGTATCTATAATATATTATTGTTCCGTGCTATTATATTATCTGTTTTGGATGTTTTATATGCATTAATATGTTATTTTATATTATTTTTGGGACTAACTTATTAACCTAGAGCCCAATGCCAGTTTATGTTTTTTCCTTGTTTTTGAGTTTTACAGAAAAGGAATATCAAACGGAGTCCAAACAGAATAAAACTTTCGCGATGAGTTTTCTTGGACCAAGACACCCACGTAACTCGGAGAGGGGGCCAGAAGATCCCCGAGGAGGCCACAAGCCTCAGGGGCGCGCCCTAGGGGGCGCCCTGAGGGCTTGTGGGCCCCTCAAAGGTCCCCTAACTCTAATTCCAGCTCTATAAATTCCCAAATATTCCCAAACGACCAGAAGCGTCCACCAAAATACTTTTCTGCCGCCGTAACCATCTATTTCCCTGAGAAACCATCTTGGGGCCTTTTCCAGCACCCTGCCGGAGGGGGATTCGATCACGGAGGGCTTCTACATCAACTCTATTGCCCTTCTGATGAAGCGTGAGTAGTTTACCACAGACCTACGGGTCCATAGCTAGTAGCTAGATGGTTTCTTATCTCTCTTTGATCTTCAATACAATGTTCTCCTCGATGTTCTTAGAGATCTATCCGATGTAATATTCTTTTGCGGTGTGTTCGTCGAGATCCGATGAATTGTGGATTTATGATCAGATTATCTATGAATATTATTTGAGTCTTCTCTGAATTCTTATATGCATGATTTAATATCTTTGTATTTCTCTTCGAATTATCGGTTTGGTTTGGCCAACTAGATTGGTTCTTCTTGTAATGCGAGAGGTGCTTAGTTTTGGGTTCAATCTTGCGGTGTTCTCACCCAGTGACAAAGTAGGGGTAGCGAGGCACGTATTGTATTGTTGCCATCAAGGATAAAAAGATGGGGTTTTCATCATACTGATTGAGTTTATCCCTCTACATCATGTCATCTTACTTAAGGCATTACTCCGTTCTTATGAACTTAATACTCTAGATGCATGCTGGATAGCGGTCGATGTGTGGAGTAATAGTAGTAGATGCAGGCAGGAGTCGGTCTACTTGACACGGACGTGATGCCTATATTCATAATCATTACCTTGGATATTGTCATAACTTTTCACTTTTCTATCAATTGCTCGGCAGTAATTTGTTCACCCACTGTATGCTTTCTTTCAAGAGAGATGCCTCTAGTGAAACCTATGGCCCCCGGGTCTATCTTCCATCATATATTTTCAGATCTATAAACCAAAAACCCCCAAAATACCTTGGTGCAATTTATTTACTTTTCTTTTGTTTTATGTTTTAGCAATCTTTTATATCTATCTCTATGAGATCTCATCCTTGCAAGTGACCATGAAGGGATTGACAACCCCTTTATCGCATTGGGTGCAAGTGTTTGATTGTTTGTGCAGGTGCATAGATTGGAGACTTGCGTGTACCTCCTAGGTGATTGATACCTTGGTTCTCAAACTGAGGGAAATACTTATCTCTACTTTGCTGCATCACCCTTTCCTCTTCAAGGGAAAAACCAACGCAAGCTCAAGGAGTAGCGGGAAGAATTTCTTGCGCCGATGCCGGGGAGTTTCTACATCAAGCCTACCAAGTACCCACCATAAACTCTCATCTCTTGCACCACATTATTTGCCATTCGCCTCTCGTTTTCCTCTCCCCCACTTCTAAAACGATTCCAGAAAAACACAAAAATATTTGCCTTTTTATTCGCCCTTCTTCCATTCGTCTTTTTGTTTTCTTTTTGGTTGCTTGTGTGCTAGATCGCTTGCTTTGTCATGATGTCTCAAGAAAATACCAAGTTGTGTGACTTTTCCAATACTAATAATAATGATTTTCTTAGTACTCTAATTGCTCCCACCACTAGTGTGGAATCTTATGAAATTAATGCCGCTTTGCTAAATCTTGTTATGAAAGATCAATTTTCTGGTATTCCTAGTGAAGATGCCGCATCCCATCTAAATACTTTCGTTGAGTTGTGTGATATGCAAAACAAAAAAAGATGTGGATAATGATGTTGTTAAATTGAAGCTATTTCCATTCTCTCTATGAGATCGTGCTAAAACTTGGTTTTCATCTTTGCCTAAAAATAGTATTGATTCATGGAATAACTGTAAAGATGCTTTTATTTCCAATTATTTTCCTCCCGCTAAGATCATCTCCCTTAGGAACGGTATAATGAATTTTAAGCAACTTGATCATGAACATGTTAGACAATATTGGGAGAGGATGAAATTGATGATAAGAAATTGCCCTATTCATGGTTTAAGTTTATGGATGATCTACAAATTTTTATGCTGGATTGAATTTTGCATCTAGGAATCTTTTATATTCCACCGCGGGAGGTACTTTTATGGAAACTCGATGATACCCCGCGCGTTGCTGCGGAAATTCAAGCTAAGAAATTTGGATAGAAAACTATACAAATTTATAGACAATTATGAGATAACTTCTTACATCTGGAACAATCACACTTACATAAGGTTTCTCTCCAACTGGTTACTTGAATATGTGTTTTTTTGCTCCTTAGATAATCAAATTACATGGCATTTAATTTAGTATGATAACATAGGATATGAGTAAAAAAATCCACAATTTAGAAAATAATATGATTGAACTAATGACGTTTGCAAGTACCACTAGGCTTAGAAAGCCAATATTTATCATATTGTTCTTTGCATACCTATGTCCCAAAGACCGGTGAATCTTAGGATTGATCAAGCATGAAGATCCAAAGAAGATCACTTGACATAATATTTATGAAGCTTTGTATAAAACAACTTGCCAATGAGAAAGAGGGACACGTCTAACATTTAATGAACAGTAAGATGTATGGTTACAGAAATCATGATACCAATATAGTTTTTGCTTTCTTACATGATCAACAATAGCCGTGAAATCAAAGGTTCAGAAGTAAAGGACTAAAAATAACATGTGTACAAATAACATCAGGTAGATGATTATGCCTAACTACATCACAAAGTCTATAATGGTTCACCTCACTTACGGGCTGCAGCATGTTTGGATTTTCACCAAATACCTTGTCTACATGACAAAACAAAATATCTGCACAAAAGCATGAGAGGGGTGAGTTAACTATTGTAGATTATAATGCATTACAAAGATGTTAGTGCGGCTTCTCAAATCGAGATAGATAGTAATAAGAAAGGTAAAAGAACAATCAATTTCTAAAATCAATCTAAATGAACTACAACAGGATGAAGCGTCCAACGTAAATATACATATCCAACCAGGACAGAATTTTAGTGTGTGACGGAGAAGAGAGAGTGGTTCTAGAGGTCGTGAGGAAATGCAAGGCAACGTCAAGATGTGAAGTGGGAAAAGATGCAGTGGTCCTCTTCATGCAGTGCTGCGGCAGGAAAGCACAAAAAAATCGTCCTTATGGTTGCGGCTTATGGAATCAGACAGACGAGAGCATAGTGATTGCGTGGCTCTGACCTGCAGCCGTAAACTGATGAGTCAGTAGATGGGATCTTCGTGGCCAAGAAGGTGAAGTAGAGAGGAGAGAAGGGGAAAGAAAGGAAGGGGCTTGAGAATAGATAAAACAGGAAGGTAAGAATCTAGTAGAAGAGAGAGAGAGAGGCCGTTTGTCTTCCAGTAGATGAATGGCTCACATACAGCAATTTTTGTTCGCCTATTAAGCGTTTGGTTATTTAGATTCCTTAATTAACTGCAGCAATTGACGTGAATTGGTTTGGGACGCACATGAATTGTTTGCATGGTCCTAAGTTCAAGTGCCACAGAGTCTCTTTCATTAATTATCCAGCCAACAGATTTCTTTCCCTCAAGCTTGCGCACTTTAGGAGGGAGATCGAGGAAAGAAACTGTTTATCAATGCGGTGGCCCGCTGGCCTAATAAACACTAACGAATGGAGTACTAATTACTTGTGAAAATTATTTCAGAAAATAAATGATGACGTGGATGCATGGCTACATTATGAGTGGTGTGAATTGATGATGTGGCAGGGTTGCTGAGGTGGATAGGTTGCATGTCAAGAGAAATAAGATAGTGGGGATCAACTATTTAGGTATTATAGATTACATTAGGAGAAGCTACTAAACTCCTAGATAATATTATGGCTAATTACTCTCAATGGCATACCGAAAGATCTTCCACTAGTAAAAAAGTGCATGTGATTGAAGAAATTAATACTTTGAGTGGAAAGATGGATGAGCTTATGAAATTGTTTGCTAGTAAGAGTGCTCCTATTGATCCTAATGATATGCCTTTTCTAATTTGATTCAGAATAATAATGAATCTATGGATGTGAATTTTGTTGGTAGGAACAATTTTGGTAATAACGCATATAGAGGTAATTTCAACCCTAGGTCGTTTCCTAGCAATTCCTCTAATAATTATGGTAATCCCTACAACAATTCATGTGGAAATTATAATAAAATGCCCTCTGATCTTGAGAACAATATTAAATATTTTACTAATTCCCCAAAAGTTTTCAATGCTATGGTTGAAGAAAAATTGCTCAAGATTGATGATTTGGCTAGGAACGTTGATAGAATTTCTCTTGAGATTGATTCTTTGAAAATTATATCTATGCCACCCAAGCATGATATTAATGATCTCTGAAAGCTATTAAAATTTCTATTGATGAGTGTAAAGAAAGAACTGTTAGGATGCGTGCTAAGCGAGATTGGTTTGTAAAAGTGTGTTCTTCTAGTTTTTGCGAGAATGATGATGAAGATCTTAAAGTGATTGGTGTGACTCCTATTGAATCTTTGTTTTCTAATATAAATCTTGATAAATATGGGACTGGAGATGAGTCAATTTTAGCTAGAAGGCGTCCCAATGATTTGGAGTTGTAGAATGCAAAAATTGATAAAAGTGGGAATGGTGAGGTCAAAACTTTAAGTAGCGATGAGCCCACTCTTTTGCATTTCAAGGACTTTAATTATAATAATTGTTGTTTGATAGATTGTATTTCATTGTTGCAATCCATGTTGGATTCTCCTCATGCTTATAATCAAAATAAATCTTTTACTAAACATATCGTTCATGCTATGATGAAATCTTTTGAAGAAAAACTTGAGTTGGAAGTTTCAATACCTAGAAAGCTTTATGATGAGTGGGAACCTACTACTAAGATTAAAATTAAAGATTATGAGTGCCATGCTTTGTGTGATTTGGGTGCTATCGTTTCCACAATTCCAAAAACTTTATGTGACGTGCTAGGTTTCCGTGAATTTGATGATTGTTCTTTAAATTTGCATCTAGCGGATTCCACTATTAAGAAACCTATGGGAAGGATTAATGATGTTCTTATTGTCGCAAATAGGAATTATGTGCCCGTAGATCTCATTGTGTTCGATATAGATTGCAATCATACTTGTCCTATTATTCTTGGTAGACCTTTCCTTAGAACGATTGGTGCAATTAATTATATGAAAGAAGGAAACATTAGATTTCAATTTTCGATAAGGAAGGGCATGAAACAATTTCCAAGAAAGAAAATTAAGTTTCCATATGAATCTATTCTGAGGGCTACTTATGGATTGCATACCAAAGATGAGAATACCTAGATCTATGTTTTATGCATAGCTAGGGGCGTTAAACAATAGCGCTTGTTCGGAGGCAACCCAATTTTATTTTTATGTTTTTTGTTTTTGGTTCCGTTTTTCAATAAATACACATTATTACCTATGTAGTAATTTTGTTTTGGTGTTTCAATTAGTGTTTGAGCCAAGTAAGACCTTTGGGATGGCTTACGGTGATAGTTGATTTGATCTTCCTGAAAAATAGAAACTTTTGCGCCCGGTAAAACAATTTAAAATAAATAAGGGAAACCTGATTTTGATCTGATTTTTTTACACAAGATTAATATACAAATTTCCCAGGTTGTCCTATTTTTTTAGAATTTTTAGAGTTACAGTAGTATACGAAGTTTACGGATTGCTACAAACTGTTCTGTTTCTCACAGATTCTATTTTCTATGTGTGGTTTGCTTATTTTGATGAATCTATGGGTAGTATTGGGGGGTATGAACCATGGAAAAGTTGGAATACAGTAGATATTACACCAATATAAATAAAGAATGAGTTCACAACAGTACCAAAAAGTGGTGAATTATTTTCTTATACTAACGGGTCTCATGAGTTTTCTGTTGAGTTTTGTGTTGTGAAGTTTTCAAGTTTTGGGTAGAGATTTGATGGACTATGGAATAAGGAGTGGCAAGAGCCTAAGCTTGGGGATGCCCAAGGAACCCCAAGGTAATATTCAAGGACAACCAAGCATCTAAGCTTCGGGATTGAAAGTGCGTTATATCGACTAGAGGGGGGTGAATAGGCGATTTTTATGAATTCTTCACTGAGGAATTTGCGGGTGAGGAAATTCCTTAGCGAAGAACTACTTGCAGCGGAATAAGTACTCAGAAGAAAACATAACAGAACACAAGCATGGTCATCATGATGAAATGAAGACAAGCATAGAGTATGGAAAGCGTAAACACAGGATAACACATGATGAAGACAAACAGACTGAAGAAATTGAACTGAGGAAATTGAGAAAGTCTTCAGTCAAAGTCTTCAAACACATATATGAACAAGCACACAACACAGTTATGAGGAAATGAAAGAGTTGAGGAAATAGAACCAGTAAGCTTGGTGAAGACAATGATTTGGTAGACCAGTTCCAACTGTTGTCCCAGTTGTACATCTGGTTGGAGCGGCTAGGTATTTAAACCTGAGGACACACAGTCCCGGACACACAGTCCTCACCGTATTCTCCTTGAGCTAAGGTCACACAGACCTCGCCCAATCACTCGTGGTAAGTCTTCAGGTGACTTTCGAACCTTCACAAACTCGGTCACTCGGCGATCCACAATTTCCTCTTGGATCCTCTAGACCATGATGCCTAACCGTCTGGAAGAAGCACAGTCTTCAAAGGTAACAAGCGTCGGATCCACGTAGGATCAATCTCTTCAGTGATGCTCAATCACTTTGGGTTTGTAGGTGTTTGGGGGTTTTTCCTCACTTGATGATTTTCGCTCAAAGTCCTCGGAGGATGGGATGCTCTCAAATGACAAGTGTCGGTTTCTCTCGGAGCAGCCAACCAGCTAGTGGTTGTAGGGGGCGGCTATTTATAGCCTAGGGAGCAGCCCGACATGATAAGACATAAATGCCCTTCAATGATATGACCGTTAGGTGGGTAGATATTTTGGGACAGCTGGCACAAAGCACAGCAACGGTCAGAAATTTGAGTATCAAATTCCTCAGGGCTATCATGTTCCTCACTGTGTAGGCAATCCGCACTGGCGAATTCCTAACTCCTCAGTCAGAACAAATTCCTCAGCGACCAGAAGAACTTCGTCTCTGTCACTGAAGAAATTGACTGAACTGTATGAGATTTCCAATGGCTTCACTCGAAGGGATTGGTAGGTGTAGGATTTTGAGTTGAGCATCACATGGAAATTTTTCCTTAGTATTTCCTCGACCCCCTTTAACAGTACGGTGTTTCCTATGACTCAAGAAAGACAAAATGAAACTACGAAAACAGAAATCTTCACGCTTCATGGTCCTCGAATGAATACCAAGTCTTCAAGGTTACACCAATTTCTTCACTTTCAAAGTCTTCAGAAAGTCTTCAGAAATCCAAAGTCTTCAGTCGAAGAACTTCATTTTTAGGGGTCGACTTTCTCTGTAAATATCAAACTCCTCATAGACTTATAGACATGTGTACACTCATAAGCACATTAGTCCCTTAACCTATAAGTCTTCAATACACCAAAATCACTAAGGGGCACTAGATGCACTTATAATCTCCCCCTTTTTGGTGATTGATGAAAATATAGGTTAAGTTTTCAACGGGGATAAACATATGAAGTTTAAATACTGATATTGAGGAATTTGATTGCAAGATATAGAAGAACTCCCCCTGAAGATGTGCATAGTGAGGATTTTGCTTTTGAAGCAATGCACACTTGAAGAGTTGAATCATGGAGATCTCCCCCTATATCTTGTAATTCATACATGCATTTGACATAGTATATGAAGAATTTGAAATGCATGATGAAATATGGTGACTGATGTAATTCAGCATGCGTGCATAAACATTAATGAGGAAAAAGCATGCAGAAAAACTACAACAAAAGTATCAGGTCACCATAGAGTTTAAGTTTACAACTCGATCCAGCAAAGTCATCAGAAGAATGAGAGTTGTAACTTAAGAAAAAAATGCCCATATAAGATAGACCCGCTTGAAGACTAACTCAATTCCCCCCCCCCCCTTTGTCATCGAATGACCAAAAGGATCGAAAATGAGGACTAACGCCCCTGAAGAATATCAAGTTGATGGAGGAGTGCCAGCGCTGTTGGGGTCGTTTGTCGTAGTAGGGCCTGCCGCAGTGTCGTCCAAGTGTTCATGCTCGTCGGTGTCACGCGATGAAGAATAGGAGCTGGCCATCAAGGAAGGAACCTTGACCTTCTTGTATTTCTTCGGTGGAGGTGCGGACCAGTCAAAGTCCTCCTTGAGACCCATGTTCTTCAGTTCTTCTTCACCATATACATGTGACAGAATAGCCCAAGTGCGATCGAAGACTTCATGGAGGTAGTAGTGGTTTTTCTTCACTGCATTGTGTGTAGCAGTCATGTTGTGAAGAATTGTACCAAACTGACGCTTAACCCATTTATGGTTTTGATCCACCTTCTGGTGAAGACTTAGCAGAAGTTCACGGTCAGTCATCACATGAGGAGCAGTAGCTTGAGGATTTGGCTTGGAGGCATGGGTAGCAGAATCATGAGTGGCAGAGTCATCGTTGGTGGAATAAGATGCAGCCTTGCGAAATTGACCATCCAATGGACGAATGCCTTCATCTATAACAGCTGGTGCCTTGCCTTTTCATCAGCTGAGGAATAGGTCCGCTTGAGGACTTCAATCGGGGGCAAGTAGCTGAGGTGATTCTGAAAATCAGCTTTGTAGTTGAGGGAAGACCTTGTCCTGAGGAATCTCATGATCCAGGGTGCATAAGGCTTCAGCTCAAATGGTAAAAGTGCAACATTTGCTAGAGTCCCCATGAAGAAATCGTGATAATTGACAGGAATGCCATGAATGATGTTGAAAACCAGATTCTTCATGATGCCGACAATTTCCTCATCAGATGAGTCGTGGCCTTTGATTGGACTCATAGTCTTCGTCAGAATGCGATAGACTGTCCTTGGTACATGCTGCAATTCCTTCATGAGGAATTTTGTCCTTGAGGCTTGACCGGGCTTCAATGGCTTCATCAGCACTTGCATATAGTTATCAGTAAGCTCAGGCTCTTGGTACATGCAACGAGCTCCTTCAGGTGGAGGACTGATGCGCAGGGCGTGAAGCAATTCAGTGGCCGGTGCCTTATAGTGAGTATTTTCGGTCATCCAGTCCAAAACCCAGGAGTTCACATCGTCAGCATCTCCTGTGATGTGCAAAGTTGCGTAGAATTGAAGAATGAGTTCTTCATTCCAATCAACTATGTCTGTGCAAAAGTTGAGGAGGCCTGTGTCATGAAGCACACTGAGGACAGGAGTAAAGCATGGCAGTGATTCCATGTCCACATGAGGAATATGGTCGTGGTCGAAGAATTTGTCCTTGTTGAAGAGCAGTGAAGAATAGAAGTTGGCCTGGCTGGCGGTCCAGAAGCGCTTCCTTCTAAGACGAGCAGAATCGTAGGGATTGTAGTTAGTGAAGAACATGTGCTCGCCAAAGAAATCATCAGCCTTGAATTTCTGCTTCTTTGAGAATGGATCCTTTGGCTTGGGCTGAGGAGTGTTAGTCAATTGCATTATCACCTCAGGAATCGCAATCTCAGGTTCTTCATGCTGAGGAATTTCAGCTTCTACTCCAGTGATAGCCTGGGTCTTCAATTCTTCATTTTCATTTTCTTCGGCACTAGTGGCTAGAATTTCTTCATGGACAGACAGTGTGGCATGTGGTTCATCATATCCCATTTGAACTGTAGTTGCTGGGGACTGAGGAATTTGTTGCAATTGTGTGAAGAGTGGAGAGTTGGGGTGCTGACTTTCCCAAAAGTCATCATTCAGCACAGGTGTGGTACAGCCAATGTCCACATCTTCATCTTCCATTTCTTCAACGCCGGCCTCTTCAGCAGTAAACTGAGGCATAGGCGAGGAAACAGCTGAAGTTGAAGGATTTCATTCACTTCAATTTCTTCATCCATCTGCTCTGACGTAGCAGCAGAAGGATTTTCTTCATCAGATCCGCTAGGGATCACGTATTCTTCATCAAAAGGGACGGTTTCCTTTGATGGCATGGTAGTGAGAGGAACGACATCAATTGGGTTTGCAAATGAGCTGGTCATTGACTTCATCTTCTTCGGAGCTGAAGAATCTGAAGAAGCTGATGCCTTCCTTTTCTTCACTGCTGCACGCTCTGCAGCCTTGGTCTTCTTTGCATCTGATGCAGATGGAGGAATTGGAGTTGGGGTAGGCGCAGGAGGAGCAGAGGAATGTGGTTGATTTTCTTCAGGCACAACTGATGCAGTTGCCCTAACCTCTTCATTTTCTTTAGGCGCACCACTAGTGGATGCCCTGGCAATTTCATCAGCGGCTGGAATGCAGTCATCAGCCCTGGAACTCACATTTTCTTCAGCAGTCTGAGTGTCATCAGCGGTGCTGGCATGTTCTTCAGTTGGCTGAGCAGATGCTTCAGCCTGAGGAATTTCTTGTTGCGATGGGGCTGCAACATTGGAGGTGAACTTTTCAGTCAGTTTCACAAACCTAACCTTGGCTCCTTGCCAATCAGCATAGTAAGCGTTGAAATCATCGCTGAGGACTTTGATTTCCGACTGGATCTTCACAAGTTCATCAGTTGTCATAGTGACAACGTTGTTCTTCAGGAATTTTTCTTTCCTGTACTGTGCTTTCTTGATCTGCCTGGCCTTCTCAAATTTCCATTTCTCTTCTTGGATGAAGGCAGTCAGCATATGACTTTGGCCAGGAGTCAACTTGAAATCAGGCATAGGAGTGTTTGGGTCCTTGTGCCAGAGATCAATGTAGTCGAGGATCAACTTTGGATCCAAAAGCAGAGGCACATTTGTGCCCTTGGCTCTAGCGGCCCTGACTTGCCTATCTTTGATGATTTCAGCAAGTTCTTCATCATCAGCTTCGTCTTCATGAGACGGCACTTGAAAGGCAACCTGCTTCTTGTGAGGACTTGGGCAAGAACCTCGTCCAGCAGTGGTCTTTGTCTTCAGCAGAGAGGGTGCTGTTGAAGAATTTGGTGCAACTGAGGAACTAGCAGAAGCTGCTGAGGCAATAGAGATGCATGTAGTCCTTTGGCACATGGCAAGATGCACATGTGCTGAGGATTTGGTCGGAGCAGCTGAGGACTTAGGCAGAGGAGCTGAGGATTTTGGAGGAGCAGGAGCAGCGTGAGGAATTGGCCGTGAGGGCTTTGAGGATTCTAGCCGTGAGGGCATTGCTGAGGAACTTGGCCTTGAGGGCACTGAAGGTGAAGCACTTGACTTGTGCGCAGGCTTCTTTGCCATGGATTTCTTCGGCTTGACAGAGGCCTCAGCGGCAGCAGCAGTAGCATAGTCTTCATTGAATTTCCTCACTGCTTCTCTGGCTTGTCTAGCCAACTTGGCCTAGCGCTTGGCCCATTCATCAGGATAGTCCTCACCGCGCTTGAGGCTGGTGGGATCCGCTTCTTGGCCAGGTGCCAATGCAGGTCTTGGGCATGGAGGATTGAGTGTGAATTTCTTCATGTATTTGGGAGTAACATATCTGTACTCCCTCCACTCTCTTGCCCATCTCCTTTCTATCCTCTGTATGCGCACCTTGCGCTGATTCTTGTCCTCCTTACCAAACTTGGCCTCATCAGGAGTGCAATAGTCTTTGTATATATCATCAGGGATCTCAAAGGCAGTGTTGACTTCAGGCCTCTTTCCTCCTTTCTGTGGCTTCTTTCCATCAGCCATTTTCTTCAGTTGAGGAATTTGAATAATTGAATTCTCCGAAGAAGTATGCAACTTTTCTTCGAGGAATGCTGCAAATGAGTTAAGTTGATGAGAACCTAGTGATTCAGCAGCGGACATGAGTACCTGTGAACAGAGTATAGTTGCGAGGAATTTGGAGAGGTCATATGCGTTCTCAGAAGGTTCTGTAAAAAGAACAAGTTTGAGGAATTTGACCAGATGAGTCCTGAAGAATTTCACTAAGCGTTCTTAGTCTTAGGTTCCAGAGTTGTACAGATCAGAAATCCGCACAATTGAGGAATCTTGAAGAGAAATTATAGCTTAGAGAAATGAATCAAGAACAGATGACATGAGAGGTGTTTAGTGTGTGAAGATTTGAAGAAAAACACCTTTGAAGATTTTGTGGAAATCATTTGAATCAAAGAGGGCAGTAAGAGTAACTTTTAATTACCCTACACGAAGAACACGACGAACTGTGAGGTGGAGATGTGAAGTTCATCTGTGCAGATCTTCCACGCCCTAACTCGGCGGAGGAAGACAGCTACGGCGGCGGCGGAGTGAAGAAATCCGCGGCCGGCGCGAGTACGATGGCGACGAGGTCGAGGCAGTGAAGCTCTTCCTCACCGGCGATGATGAAGTAGCGGCGGCGCTAGGGTTTGAGAAGCTCGAGCTAGAGAGAGGTCGAACGGAGTAAAGGAAGTGAGGAAGGGGAGGGGGTATTTATAGCCACGGTGAAAAACTGTTCGCCCGAAGATTTTGGACGAACATGCCCATGACCCTTCTCATTCGCTTAACATGTGTCACCCACGTACTGAGAAGTGGAGATCGTGTTGGATCGTGGGTGATTAGATAAGTATTTCGTGGGATGCGGAACGGTTTGAGCGGCAAAACCGAAAATTTGGATAAGATAAGTTTTAACGTTCCGTTCGCAAATTCTTCAGCTGACAAGGACACAGTGAAGATTTTGAACGAGTTTCAAATAGAACGCACATGAAGAATTTGTGAATAGATTGGGTTGAGTATAGCATAGAGGGGGAAGGGTCCGATCACATTCACTTAGCAGAAAACCCAACTTGAAGAAGTAGCCATAAGTGAATGCTGTAGAGGACATAAACTTTTATATATATATATATATATATATATATATATATATATATATATATATATATATATATAGCCAATGAAGAAAAACGACGGAAACAGTGAAGACAATGCAAAGTTGAAGAACATGACAATTGAGGAATTTCAAACTGAGGAAAAACTCAATTGAAGATTTTCAACTTTTGGTGGTGGCGTGACCCACCGTATAAGAATGATGATTTCAGACACCGCATACAATTGTCGTAGGGTTCTGAGAATCAAATTCTTCGTTAATTTCTTCACACTTAGAGTGTTATTCTTCATTGATTGAAGAAAAACGTTTCTTCATGTGTTGCACATCTAAGTCATCAATTTTGCATAAGTGTTAGGATGAGTGTCCTTTTCAAAGAACATTCGAAGATTCTAAGATATTTAGCTCACACCGCAACTTGCTAAATCTCTTCTCATCCAAGGGCTTAGTGAAGATATCGGCTAGCTGTTCTTCAGTCTTCACATGCTCAATAGAAATGTCGACCTTCAACACATGATCGCGAAGAAAATGATGACGAATCTGAATGTGCTTTGTCTTCGAGTGCTGAACTGGGTTGTGAGCAATCTTGATGGCACTCTCATAGTCACAGAATAGAGGCACATTCTTCACGTTGACGCTGTAGTCCTTGAGAGTTTGCTTCATCCACAGCAATTGAGAACAGCAAGAACCAGCAGCAATGTACTCAGCTTCAGCAGTAGACAGTGATACGCATTTCTCTTTCTTCGAGGACCAACAGACCAAAGATCGTCCGAGGAAATGACATGTACCAGATGTTGACTTGCGGTCCACACGATCACCAGCATAGTCAGAGTCAGAATATCCAATGAGATCAAAAGTCGAGCCCTTGGGGTACCATAATCCAAGTGTTGGTGTGTGAGCTAGATATCGAAGAATATGCTTCACAGCCTTATGGTGTGATTCCTTCGGTGTAGCTTGAAATCGGGCACACATGCAAACACTAAGCATTATATCTGGCCTAGATGCACATAAGTACAATAAAGAACCAATCATGGAGCGGTATACCTTATGATCAAAGTCAATACCATATTCATCAGTGCACAGATGGCCATTTGTGGGCATAGGAATTTTGACGCCTTTGCAATCTTGCATGCCGAATTTCCTCAGTACATCCTTGAGGTATTTCTCCTGAGATATGAATATGCCATTGCATTGTTGACGAATTTGAAGACCTAAGAAGAATTTCAACTCTCCCATCATAGACATTTGATATTCTTCACTCATCATATAGGCAAATTCATCACTATAACGTTGGTCAGTACAGCCAAAGATAATATCATCAACATATATTTGGCACACAAACAGTTCACCACCATTAGATTTGGTGAGAAAAGTAGGGTCGAGTGAACCGGGTTTGAAGCCTTTCTTCATGAGGAATTCCTTCAAAGTATAATACCACGCCCGTGGGGCCTGCTTGAGGCCATAGAGGGCCTTGTTTAGTCTGAAGACTTTGTCAGGATGCTTAGGATCTTCAAAACCTGGGGGTTGAGCAACATATACTTCTTCCTCAAGCTTACCATTGAGGAATGCACTTTTCATATCCATTTGATATAAAGTGATATCATGATGGTTAGCATAAGCAAGTAATATGCGAATAGCCTCAAGTCTAGCAACAGGTGCAAAAGTTTCATCGAAATCAATTTCTTCAACCTGTGTGTAGCCTTGAGCTACAAGCCGTGCCTTATTCCTCACCACAAGGCCATTTTCATCTTGCTTGTTGCGGTAGATCCACTTTGTGCCAATGATATTGTGCTTGCGAGGATCAGGACATTTAACCAGTTCCCAGACATTGTTGAGCTCGAATTGATGTAATTCTTCTTGCATGGCCTGAAACCACTCAGGCTCCAGAAATGCTTTATCTACCTTAGTGGGCTCTATGATAGAGACAAAAGCATAGTGCCCACAAAAGTTAGATAAATGCGAAGCTTTTGAGCGTGTGAGAGGACCTGGTGCTTCAATGTCATCGATGATCTTTTCAACTTGCACTTCTTTTGCAACGCGAGGATGAGCTGGTTGTCGTCGAGGAATTTGATCAGTATTTTCTTCAGCACCATTTTCTTCAGTATTTTCTTCAGGTGCATTAGCTCGATGTTCTTCACGTTCTGGAATTAATTCTTCAGCAGATTCTTCAGTAGGAATGACATCCTCAGTAGCCTTGAACTTGATAGTTTCCTCAGCGGCTGCTTCATCTATCACAGAACTACACATCTATAGTTTCAACAACCTTGTGAAGAACGTTGTTGAAGACTCTGTAGGTGTGCGAATCCTTTCCGTAACCAAGCATGAAACCTTCATGTGCTTTCGGTGCAAATTTAGCATTGTGATGAGGATCTCTAATCCAACATTTAGCACCGAAGACTTTGAAATAACTCACATTGGGTTTCTTGTCAGTGAGGAGTTCATAGGCAGTCTTCTTGAAGAATTTGTGAAGATATACCTTGTTGATGATGTGGCACGCAGTATAAATTGCCTCAATCCAGAAGTGACGAGGCGTCTTGTACTCATCAAGCATAGTGCGAGCCATCTCAACAAGAGTTCTGTTCTTGCGCTCCACGACGCCATTCTGCTGAGGAGTATAAGGAGCAGATAACTCATGAGTAATACCAAGTTCATCAAGATAGTCATCAAGACAAGAATTCTTGAACTCAGTTCCATTGTCACTTCTGATGTGCTTGATCTTCACACCAAAGTTGGTTGAAGCCCTCGAGGAAAATCGTTTGAAGACTTCCTGCACTTCATGTTTGTAAGTGACAATATGTACCCAAGTGTAATGAGAGTAATCATCAACAATAACAAAGCCATAGAGAGATGCGTCATTTGTGACTGCTGAGTAATGATTAGGACCGAAGAGATCCATGTGAAGCAATTCAAATGGGCGAGTAGTGGTCATGATAGTCTTTGCTGGATGCTTAGCCTTTGTCATCTTCCCAGCTTCACAGGCTCCACATAAGTGATCCTTGAGGAATTTTACATTCTCAATGCTAATGACATGCTTCTTCTTCGCAAGCGTGTGCAAATTCCTCATGCCTGCATGACCAAGTCGTCGATGCCATCGCCAGCCTTCTGAAGCTTTTGCAAGTAGGCACATGGCTGGTTGCGGTCCTGTAGAGAAATCAACAATATACAAGTCTCCTCTCCTAAAGCCTTCGAAGACTTTGGAATTGTCAGCTTCCATAACCACAACACAACGATACTTGCCAAAGACAACAACCATATCAAGATCACAAAGCATTGAGACAGACATGAGGTTGTATCCTAAGGACTCGACAAGCATGACTTTGTCCATGTGTCGATCCTTTGTGATCGCAACCTTACCTAGACCCAATACCTAACTTTTGCCTTTGTCAGTGAAGATGATATGCTTCAGATGCGATGGTGATAAGGGAGCATCCATCAATAGATTCTTGTCACCAGTCATGTGATTTGTACATCCACTATCGAGGACCCACTCAGTGGCTTTCGGTTGATCATCCTACAGATGAATTAGTGCAGCTTACGAACTCATATACTTCATCAGTGAAGAATATGACATCAATTCATCAGATTAATTTCATCAAGTAATAGAACAGATAAAGCAGTATGAGGACGTGAGAAATGAAAGTTCATTTCTTCATGATTAGCCTGCGTCCTTTCAGGCATTTTCAGGTCTCCAGCAAATTCTTCAGACGTTTGAGCACGTCTGGAGACCTGACCCTGCAGAAGAGATTAGTTATTATTCTTCACCACCCACATCTGAAGGGGTGGCAAAGAGTTCATCACTCTATGAGCTCCATCTGAGAAAGGTGGCATAGAAGCCAGTCCATTTCGTTTCACATAAGAGGAGTTGGGATAAGCATATGAATAAGCAGAGAAATTCTTCGAGGACTTATGAACATAATGGTTAGAAGAATAATGCTCATATTCATAACCCTTAGGTCTTCCCTGAGAAACAGAGTTGTTAGCACGATGATAATCATATGAGGACTTTGATCCTTTTGAGGAATATGATCCATGTGAGGAATTTGGTCCGTATGAGGACTTGGATCCATATGAAGAATTTGGTCCATATGAAGAATTTGATCTGGGATTCCTATTCTTCATAGGTGGTGTCACGAGGACATTCACCTGAAGACTTTCAAGGCACTTTTTGGGAACCCATATTTTCTTCATAGGGGAACCATTCCTGCAGTTAGTGCCAACATATCTAGCAAATACTTCACCATTCTGATTTTTGAACAGTTTATAGTTGGAGTCAAATGACTCATCAGAAGAATGAGGAGATTCACATGTAAAGCCGGATAGATTAGATGGATCAACTGGAGGTCCCTTTGCAGCAACCCATGAGGTTTTGGGGTACTGCTCAGGCTTCCAATATGTACCATCAGCATTGAGTTTCCTCTCAAAGGCAATACCCTCTTTCCTAGGGTTCCTGTTGAGGATCTGCTTTTTAAGCACATCACAAAGAGTCTGATGCCCTTTGAGGCTTTTGTACATGCTTGTCATGTACAATTCCTTCATCCCTGCATCATCAGTGATACTAGCAATGTCCTCAGATGAGGAATTAGTGATAGCAGAGACAGTTGAAGAATTTGTAGCATTAGGAGCATTTGAACATTCAGGTGAAGAATTAGCAGATTCACGTTCAATGCATTTCAAACATGGAGGAACAAATTCTTCCTGAGAAGCACTGATTTGTTGAGCGAGTAATGAATCGCGCTCCTTCTGAAGATCTTCATAACTCACTCTTAGCTTCTGAAGATCTTGCTTTCTTTGAAGAAATTCATAAGAAACCTTCTCATGATCAGATAGGAGAGTGTTATGTTGATCTTGAAGGGTGCCATACTTAGTATGAAGTCTCTGAAGACTTTCAGCCAGAGCTTTTGACTGATCCATTTCTTCACCCAACATATCATCGCTCCTATTTAGCATGTATTGAACTTTTTCCAAAGCTCTTTGTTGTTTAGTGGCAAGGGAAGCAAGTTTGACATAGCTGGGTCCAAATTCATCACCAGATTCATCATCACTAGACTCGGATAGGTAGCATTCAGTTACCTCAGCACTTTTTGCCATAAGGAATGATGAAGAGGATGATGATTCTGGTTTGAATGTCATCACTTTGAGAGATTCCTTGAAGTCCTCAAACCAAGGATCATGACGGGTTCGATGACCTTCATAGACCTCAGAGAGACGGTCCCAGATAAGCTTCGCATGATCGAGATGCATGATGTTCCTGAACTGATTTTGAGACAGACAGGAGCAGATGACGTCCTTCGCCGTGAGGTTGAGAAGAGTGTACTTGCGAATGTCATCAACTTCTGCCATCTTGCATAGATCGGTCAGACCAATCTCAGTGACAGTCCACAGCTCACTGTTCATCGCCGTGAGGTGCTTCTTCATCATGGCCTTCCACTTGGGATACTCGTGACCGTCAAAGATGGGGCATGACACAGTCTTCATTCCTTTGGTCGACATAACTAAAACTCCAGGCGGTTAAACCAAAATCACACAGAGCAAGGGAGTACCTCGCTCTAATACCAATTGAAAGTGCATTATATCGACTAGAGGGGGGTGAATAGGCGATTTTTATGAATTCTTCACTAAGGAATTTGCGGGTGAGGAAATTCCTTAGCGAAGAACTACTTGCAGCGGAATAAGTACTCAGAAGTAAACATAACAGAACACAAGCATGGTCATCATGATGAAATGAAGACAAGCACAGAGTACGGAAAGTGTAAACACAGGATAACACATGATGAAGACAAACAGACTGAAGAAATTGAACTGAGGAAATTGAGAAAGTCTTCAGTCAAAGTCTTCAAACACAGATATGAACAAGCACACAACACAGTTATGAGGAAATGAAAGAGTTGAGGAAATAGAACCAGTAAGCTTGGTGAAGACAATGATTTGGTAGACCAGTTCCAACTGCTGTCTTAGTTGTACATCTGGTTGGAGCGGCTAGGTATTTAAACCTGAGGACACACAGTCCCGGACACACAGTCCTCACCGTATTCTCCTTGAGCTAAGGTCACACAGACCTCGCCCAATCACTCGTGGTAAGTCTTCAGGTGACTTTCGAACCTTCACAAACTCGGTCACTCGGCGATCCACAATTTCCTCTTGGATCCTCTAGACCATGATGCCTAACCGTCTGGAAGAAGCACAGTCTTCAAAGGTAACAAGCGTCGGATCCACGTAGGATCAATCTCTTCAGTGATGCTCAATCACTTTGGGTTTGTAGGTGTTTGGGGGTTTTTCCTCACTTGATGATTTTCGCTCAAAGTCCTCGGAGGATGGGATGCTCTCAAATGACAAGTGTCGGTTTCTCTCGGAGCAGCCAACCAGCTAGTGGTTGTAGGGGGCGGCTATTTATAGCCTAGGGAGCAGCCCGACATGATAAGACATAAATGCCCTTCAATGATATGACCGTTAGGTGGGTAGATATTTTGGGACAGCTGGCACAAAGCACAGCAACGGTCAGAAATTTGAGTATCAAATTCCTCAGGGCTATCATGTTCCTCACTGTGTAGGCAATCCGCACTGGCGAATTCCTAACTCCTCAGTCAGAACAAATTCCTCAGCGACCAGAAGAACTTCGTCTCTGTCACTGAAGAAATTGACTGAACTGTATGAGATTTCCAATGGCTTCACTCGAAGGGATTGGTAGGTGTAGGATTTTGAGTTGAGCATCACATGGAAATTTTTCCTTAGTATTTCCTCGACCCCCTTTAACAGTACGGTGTTTCCTATGACTCAAGAAAGAGAAAATGAAACTATGAAAACAAAAATCTTCACGCTTCATGTTCCTCGAATGAATACCAAGTCTTCAAGGTTACACTAATTTCTTCACTTTCAAAGTCTTTAGAAAGTCTTCAGAAATCCAAAGTCTTCAGTCGAAGAACTTCATTTTTAGGGGTCGACTTTCTCTGTAAATATCAAACTCCTCATAGACTTATAGACCTGTGTACACTCATAAACACATTAGTCCCTTAACCTATAAGTCTTGAATACACCAAAATCACTAAGGGGCACTAGATGCACTTACAGGGATGCCCCGGATGGCATCCCCTCTTTCGTCTTCAATCCATCGATAAATTTACTTGAGGCTATATTTTTATTCACCACATGATATGTGTTTTGCTTGGAGCGTCTTTTATGATATGAGTCTTTGATTTTTAGTTGGCCACAATCATTCTTGCTGTACACACCTTTTGAGAGGGACACGCCTGAATCGTGATTTATTAGAATACTATGTGTGCTTCACTTATATCTTTTGAGTTAGGCAATTTGCTCTAGTGCTTCACTTATATCTTTTTAGAGCACGGCGGTGGCTTTATTTTGTAGAAATTGTTGAACTCTCATGCTTCACTTATATTATTTTTAGAGTCTCTAAACATCATGGTAATTTGCTTAGGTTATGAATTTAGTCCTAATATGATGGGTATCCAAGAGGGATATAATAAAAACTTTCATATAAAGAGCGTTGAATACCATGAGAAGTTTGATTCCTTGCATTTGTTTTGATATAAAGATGGTGATATTAGAGTCATGCTAGTGAGTAATTGTGGATTGGTAGAAATACTTGTGTTAAAGTTTGTGATTCCCGTAGCATGCACGTATGGTGAATCGTTATGTGATGAAGTCGGAGCATGATTTGTTTATTGATTGTCTTCCTTATGAGCGGCGGTCGGGGACGAGTGATGGTCTTATCCTACCAATCTATCCCCGTAGGAGCATGCGTTTAGTATTTTGTTTCAATAGCTAATAAATTTTTGCAATAAGTATGTGAGTTCTTTATGACTAATGTTGAGTCCATGGATTATACGCACTCTCACCTTCCCACCATTGCTAGCCTCTCTAGTACCGCGCAATTCTCACCGGTTCATTAAACCCACCATATACCTTCCTTAAAACAGCCACCATACCTACCTATTATGGCATTTCCATAGCCATTCCAGGATATATTGCCATGCAACTTCCACCATCTGTTTATTATGACACACTTCATCATTGCCATATTGCTTTGCATGATCATGTAGTTGGCATAGTATTTGTGGCAAGGCAACCGTTCATATTTTTATACATGTCACTCTTGATCATTGCACATCCCGGTACACCGCCGGAGGCATTCATATAGAGTCATATTTTGTTCTAGAATCGAGTTGTAATTCTTGAGTTGTAAGTAAATAAAAGTGTGATGATCATCATTATTAGAGCATTGTCCCATGTGAGGAAAGGATGATGGAAGCTATGATTACCTCACAAGTTGGGATGAGTCTCCAGACTTTACAAAAAATTAAAGAGGCCAAAAGAAGCCCAAAAAGAGAACAAAGAGAAGGGGCAATGCTACTATCCTTTTACCACACTTGTGCTTCAAAGTAGCACCATGATCTTCATGATAGGGAGTGTCCTATGTTGTCACTTCCATATACTAGTGGGGATTTTTCATTATAGAACTTGGCTTGTATATTCCAATGATGGGCTTCCTTAAATTACCCTAGGTCTTCGTGAGCAAGCGAGTTGGATGCACACCCACTTAATTTCTTTTCGAGCTTTCATACACTTATAGCTCTAGTGCATCCGTTGCATGGCAATCCCTACTCACTCACATTGATATCTATTGATGGGCATCTCCATAGCCCGTTAATACGCCTAGTTGATGTGAGACTTTCTCCTTCTTTTTTGCCTTCTCCACAACCACCATATTCTATTCCACCTATAGTTCTATATCCATGGCTCATGCTCATGTATTGCATGAAAGTTGAAAAAGATTGAGAACATCAAAAGTATGAAACAGTTGCTTGGCTTGTCATCGAGGTTGTGCATGATTTAATACTTTGTGTGATGAAGATGGAGCATAGCCAGACTATATGATTTTGTAGAGATAACTTTCTTTGGCCATGTTATTTTGAGAAGACACTATTGCTTTATTAGTATGCTTGAAGTATTATTGTTTTTATGTCAACATTAAACTTTTGTTTTGAATCTTATGGATTTGAATATTCATGCCAAAATAAAGAAAATTACATGGATAAATATATTAGGTAGCATTCCACATAAAAAAAATTCTGTTTTTATCATTTACCTACTCGAGGACGAGTAGGAATTAAGCCTGGGGATGCTTGATACGTCTCCAACGTATCTATAATTTTTTATTGTTCCATGCTATTATATTATCTGTTTTGGATGTTTTATATGCATTAATATGCTATTTTATATTATTTCTTAGGACTAATGTGACGCCCCCGATTCAATAGTACACTAATCATACACGCAAACGTGTACGATCAAGATCAGGGACTCATGGGAAGATATCACAACACAACTCTAAAAATAAAAAAAAGTCATGCAAGCATCATAATACAAGCCAGGGGCCTCGAGGGCTCGAATACGAGTGCTCGGTCATAGGCGAGTCAGCGTAAGCAACAATATCTGAGTACAGACATAAGTTAAACAAGTTGCCATAAGATGGCTAGCACAAACTGGGATACAGATCGAAAGAGGCGCAGGCCTCCTGCCTGGGATCCTCCTAAACTACTCCTGGTCGTCGTCAGCGGCCTACACGTAGTAGTAGGCACCTCCGATGTAGTAGGAGTCGTCGTCGACGGTGGCGTCTGGCTCCTGGGCTCCAGCATCTGGTTGCGACAACTAGGTAGAATGGAAAGGGGGAAAAGAGGGAGAAAAGCAACCGTGAGTACTCATCCAAAGTACTCGCAAGCAAGGATCTACACTACATATGCATGGGTATCTGTGTAAAGGGGCAATATCGGTGGACTGAACTGCAGAATGCCAGAATAAGAGGGAGATAGCTAGTCATGTCGTAGACTACGTTTCTGGCAGCCTCCATCTTGCAACATGTAGAAGAGAGTAGATGGTAAGTTCACCAAGTATCATCGCATAGCATAATCCTACCCGGCGATCCTCTCCTCGTCGCCCTGTGTGAGAGCGATCACCGGGTTATATCTGGCACTTGGAAGGGTGTGTTTTATTAAGTATCCAGTTCTAGTTGTTAGAAGGTCAAGGTACAACTCCGGGTCGTCCTGTTACCGAGGATCACAGCTATTCAAATAGATAAACTTCCCTGCAGGGGTGCACCATATTACCCAACACGCTCGATCCCATTTGGCCGGACACACTTTCCTGGGTCATGCCCGGCCTCGGAAGATCAACACGTCGCAGCCCCACCTAAGCACAACAGAGAGGTCAGCACGCCGGTCTAAATCCTATGCGCGCAGGGGTCTGGGCCCATCGCCCATTGCACACCTGCACGTTGCGTGGGCGGCCGGAGAGCAGACCTAGCAACCTCCATTTCAAAGGAAGTTGCGTTACGCGGTCCAACCCGGCGTGCGCCGCTCAGTCGCTGACGTCACGAAGGCTTCGGCTGATACCACGACGTCGAGTGCCCATAACTGTTCCTGCATAGTTGGTTAGTGCATATAGGCCAGTGGCCAGACTTAGATCAAATACCAAGATCTCGTTAAGCGTGTTAATTGAAGTATCCGCGAACGCCGACCAGGGCCAGGCCCACCTCTCTCCCAGGTGGTCTCAACCTGCCCTGTAGCTCCGCCACAAAGTAACCGTCGGGGGCCGTCGGGAACCCAGGCCCACCTCTACCGGGATGGAGCAACCTGCCCCTTCAGCCCCCATCTCCGAACAGTATCATAAGTAATGTAACAGTATAAAGTATATAGCATATGCTCGTGATCACCTCCCGAAGTGATCACGGCCCAGTAGTATAGCATGGCAGACGGACAAGAGTGTAGGGCCACTGATGGAATACTAGCATCCTATACTAAGCATTTAGGATTGCAGGTAAGGGTAACAACTGTAGCAACAATGACAGGCTATGCAGCAGAATGGGATTAACCGAAAGCAGTAACATGTTACACTACTCTAATGGAAGCAGTAGAGAGAAGGAATAGGCGATATCTAGTGATCAAGGGGGGGCTTGCCTGGTTGCTCTGGCAAGAAGGAGGGGTCGCAAACACCGTAGTTGAACTGGGGGTCACCGGCAGTCTTGGGGTCTACCGGAAAGAAGTAACGGAAGGGGAACAAAATAAATAACAAAGCAATCAAAGCATCACAAAGCGTAACATGGCAATACGCGGTGCTAGAGGTGACCTAACGCAGTAGTAGTGATACCGGTGAAGTGGGGAGACATCTGGGAAAGTATTCCCGGTGTTTCGTGTTTTCAGACAGATGAACCGGAGGGGGAAAGTTGTGTGTTTACTATGCTAGGTGTAACAGCCTCGATTTTCGCCCTTTTCTTTTTCTTTTTGATTTATTGGTTTTTGCTCTGTTTTTTTTCTTTTTGGACTGGTTCTGTGGCCTTGTCACCTGGGAAATCATCCTCATTTCCCCTCCCAGGTGGCTCATCATTCTCAAAACCTTGCCAAGATCATGTCACTCCACTGCTTGACCAAACCCTAATTTCTTTTTCTCAGGAATATTCCTTTTTCTATTAAAGGAATAACCCTGTCTGCCCTAGGGTGTGAAGCAACCTTTATTTCCATCACTCCTAATATTCCCAAATAATTCTCATAAATTGTTTGGGTCATATCTTTCTCACATATGGCAAAATATTTCATTTGTCATGTTTATCATCTTGCTCAAATAATTCATTTCCTATTCTGCCCTAAATGGCACATTATGAAGCAAGTGCTATTTTCCTTTTCCCAATTTACCTCAAACTCCTTGGACACCTTTTCCTGTCCATATCATTGCCACATGCCAAAATGCAACCTCATTTGCCTAGTAATTATTTAATTATGATTTTCCAAAGTTTCTATCCAGAAAGAAGCTTTGTGAAGGAGGTGCAAGCTAGGCATATCCAAATGAGTTGCCATTTTGCATGATCCCTCATATCATCATATAATAGCCCTCCACCAAAGTAGAGCTCATGTCATGCCTCCATGTGAGCTCATCTTCAATTCTTTGATTCTGCCCAAAATTTCAGTTTGTGAAGCAAGTATATTTTATCTTGCTCCATTATGACTGCCAATTTTTCTAGGCCTTCTATTATCCATATAACCTACCTCCACCCATTTTGGGTATAGTTCATCAAGCCCTTATTTCTCTACAATTTTTGCAAGATTCTGGACAGAGGGAATAGCTGTGAAGGAAGTACCATTTTGGTAAAACCAATTGGTATGAAATTTTTACAGCACCTTTATCTGGCCAAATCACTAAGCCCTACCAAGTTTTACCTCAAGTGGTTACTCCATGTGAGTGCATCATCCAAATCTTGATTCTGGACACATAATGTGAGTTACAAAGCAACTATGTTAGTTTGTGCTCCATTATGCCTCAAAACCTCCAAGATCATAGTCCTTCCTTAGTTAATCACCCCAGACAAACTCTTTGGCACCAGTAAAATCCCTGTTGATCACCAGTATTCACCCAAGTTTACTGTATTAAACTTCAGGGGGTGATTACCACTTAACCATAGCAGTTTTCACCGAACTACCACCGTAGTTGAGACCTACCCTGGATGAACTACCCACTAGACAACATGGGCAAGCCCCTCTCCCTCGCTACCTGCCAGTGCACGCGGTGACCGCGTTAATGGCACCACAGTGCATGCGCTCTGTGTGCAATGGCCGCGTCCAGTGGCCGTTTGTGCGTCGGCAGCTCCTCCTCTCGTCGGCTTCACGCGCGTGAGCATGTCCAAGAGTTTTACCGCGTCGTCGCCGTCCTCCTGGACCTCTCTCCCTCTCAGTAAAACCCCTCACCGACGCTCACCGATGCTCGCCACCGAGCGCCCACGAGAGCACAGTGCTCCCTTTGGCTCTGCTCGTCGTCGTCGTCATCCTCCCCGTGCTCCCTTGGCCGCCTCTGCCCCGTGAGAGATTCCACTGTGCCTCCCTCGTCGCCTGCCTCCAAGTTCATGCGCGCGGGTACGCGTCCGCGGCGCCGGACACGCGTCCGCGGCGACGCCAGCTCGGCCTCCTCGCCCTGCGGCTATATAAGCCCGTCCCGGGTGCGTTTCTCCTCACCAGCGACCTATACCCACTCCCCCATGACTCCCTGACCACTTCCCCGAGCTCGAGTCGCCCTCCACGACCACCATTGTCGCCATGGCCGCTTCGGGTCTCCTCCTTGATTGGAGCGAGCCGAGCCCTCCCTCTCCTCATATCCACCACCACTAGAAGCCCCTCACCCCGGCGACCCTCCCCGCCCCCTCTGCTTCTCGCCGGAGTGCCTCAGGCCGCCGCTACCTCGTTCGGTCTCCGCCTCCCCGTCCCTCTGTTGCCGCGGGTTGCAGCCACCCTAGCTCTCCCCGGCGCCCGCTTCCTCTCTGAATGGAGGCGGTGTGGACTCCTGAGCCCTCTGGTGGCGTCGCCCTCGCCGGAGACGGCCGGAGCCGGCTGGCCCGCTGCCGGTGACGCGCCCTCCCCTGCCTCCTCTGTCCCGTGCGGGAGCAGGACGAGGAAGAAGACAGAGGCCAGGCGGGTCCTCTTCTCCTCATGGGCCCCGCGTGGCAGCCTCAGCCCCGTTGACCCAGGTACGCTGACGTGGATAAGTGGAGGCGTAATCCACAGATTACGTCTTCACTTCCCGAAAGCGTAGTTTCGTCTTTCTTTAGACAAGAATGCGCTTTCGCTGATCTGAAAGCGTATTTCCTTTCTGTTTCAGCGTGGAATACGTTTTCCAGAGGAGAAGGCGTATTTCTGCCTAGTGCACGTTCTGTTTTTCCGGCTGAGGGCCTGTTTGTGATGATTTTATTACAAATGGGTCCCTGGCGGAAAAACTATCATATCTTTTCACTCCCAACTCCAAATGAGGTGATTCCAAAGCCCACCTGTTTGTTTCGTCAAGCCCATTCTGTTGGTATCATTTTCACCATGTGTTAACATTCTAAAAATGAATATTTTTTCCCTTGCCGTTAATCAGACCCCTCCGAGAGAGATCCGTTTTCCGGCGATCCTTTCCGTGAGTTTCTCGCATTTTCTCCCGGTGATTTCTTCCACCCCAGGCAAGCCACACCCTCCATTTGCATGATTGCAATGCAGTGACATGGTTTCCTTATTTAAACTTGTTTAAAATATTGCTCTAGCTACTTGTGAATTGTTCATGGCATTCTCAGAGTATTGTTTTGATCTTGCTATTGCCATGATATTGCTTGGAGTTCTAGGATTATATTTTTGATGAGTATGCGGATGACATGTGCCTTTTGATTCTTAGTGGATATTATGATTATTTTCATGATGGTATCTGTTATTATATTTTGGAGTATTACTTTGGATATCATGCTGCCTTTGGATTATTAGTGGTTAGTATGATTATTTTCATGATGCTAGTTGATGTTCTGTTGCTTGGAGTATTATTTTTGGGGATGATGTTACATGTGGATCTTAGCCGAATAACCTTATTCTTGTTATTGGAGTATTAGGATTATTGTTTTCGGATTCATCATGACAGTAGTGTTGTGCTACCCTTCGAGTGTTTTGAGATGATGATATTATGTTTGGGTTATTTGTTGGATATTGCTATGATTTGGATTCTAGTTTGATAGTTGATATCGGAGTACCAGTTATCACAGTTATATTTTGGGGATAAATTCCATCATTAAGTTGGTAAGGTGCCACCGAACTGGGCTTTTTCCAGTGCAACCACATTTTCCTTATGGGGATGCCCTAATGCGGTCTATTGCCGTGCCTCTCGCCGGTGCCTCCAACGAGGGAAGGTTATGGGCGCGCGCTACCCTGATCAGGTAGGCGGACATAACCTTGTGTGCCCCTAGTTGTTTTTAGGCGCCTTTTTGTCCCCGTTTGGGACGTTTATGTTTTGACCACGACGGTGGTCGTTGTGTCTTTGGTAGACACGGGGCCACCCAGGACTAAACCCAGAAGGGGTGTTGGTCGGAGTGGTCGGGAGAGTGTCATGGCAGTAGATCGGTTTTGTCGGAACGTCGTTGGTCCACCCGAATGGGAGTGCGAGGCCATGGGTTCTGTGGTGTGGGTACAGTGTGCTACCTCTGCAGAGTGTATTTAATCTATCGATAGTCGCGTCCGTACTAGGTCCCACCGTTTGATCAACACTCACATGACGGAATGACTTATATGTGATTTATATGTTGATATGTTGAGCAGTACAGATTGACAGGATGTTGATGATGACGTTTGAGACCAAATGTTGGTCGTGGTTGTGATCGCTGGAAAGATCACTGTTTGGATTTGATCACGAGGTGATCGAGATGGTATACTGCTTGGCCGGTTAGCCAAGAGAGATATGGTTATGGAGATCTGAGATGGTGATTTATTAGCATTGTATTAGTTTCATCCCAGGCTTAGTAGTTGTTTCATCATAATAGTTGTTAATTTAATTAACCTGTTAAATGCTATGTTATTGTTTTGCCTTGATGTTTATGGTTGTTGTGAGGTTGCAAGTACATTCAATGTACTGACCTGGCGTGTCATGCCAGATTGCAGGTGATGCCATGATTGCTTGTTTGTGGTTGCCGTGCGAGCTAGATCGTGTCCCAGCCAGAGTCCCTGCGGAGTGGATTTCACCACCTTCGTCGTTGTTCCACTGCTACGAGTTGTTCTGCTGCTAGCATAGAGCAAGTATAACATCGCAGGCGTAGTGTCGCCATGCTGATGTGCTTCTTTGTAACATCAGACCCGTGTAATTATTATTCTTGTAATAAGAGCTGATTTGTTCTATGTCAAGCAGTGCCGTATTCCAGAGACTTTTCCTCGATCTCTGGGCTGGAATACAGGGCGTTCCGGTTTCTCTGAGCCGGGGTGCCACAGGCTTGGTATCAGAGCAGGTCTGGCTGTAGGACGCCCTAGTCAGTGCGAGCAGTAGAAATCAGTAGTATAGAGTCTGACGTGTTTATTGCATTTGGTTGCTGCATAGCATGCATATAGCCTTATTTTGTTACTAACGGTTTAATCTGGTGAGTGTAGATGGCATCGGTTCAGATCCACTACAGCTCAACCATTGCATTTCTCCAGTTTTCTTTTCTTGCTCGTTCTTCGGTGTTTGGTGGCATCTCTGTCCCACTAGAGTGATGCCAAGTGATCCCGACACTGTTTGCAAAAATGGTGCTCAGGTATCGCGTCGAATTATTTACTTCAGCCCCACCTTTTGTTTTGGTGGTAGACATGCTTCTACCCCGGATCATCCTTTTTCTTGTCATGTTGGCAACCCTTAATGATCGTAGTTATCAAGAAAGGGCAATGTCAGCAGCCTCAGTTTTTCCCTGCTATCCTATTTCTTGGACGAGTACGGATCTTTTTCCGCCCGCTTGATAATAATGTGGTTGCGACCTTCGTGTCCCACTACATGATTACCGAGTGCGTCCTCACCTCCGAGCTAGTCCAGGCTGCTACCTGGCTAAGCTAGCACTTGGTGTAGCGCTGTTTACACCAATTCTTCCACACATTTATTCGTCCTCGTGCACAACGTCACAGCATGCTAGATCGTAGAGCCGGAGATCCGGCGAGATTTGTGTGCTTAAGTAGGCATGCATATTGTGTGACTAGCAGTAATATGTGATATTGATTGTGTGTGAATTGATTGTTGTTGTGTGTTTTTGTTTAGTTGAGTTTTCTTTTGCTTCTTTCTTTTTTGGGCCCCGGTGTTACATTATTAATTTTCCCCTATAAAGAGTTGCTCATCAGCTGACACCGGACTCGAAGAAGTAATAAGTATTTCAAATATTTGGAAGAAGCTCAGCTAAACATTATGGCCTTCTCAGTCAACCGCATGATATAAGGAATATCTGCTCAGAATGCCAATTGTGTCTTGGATTGATTATCCTCATCAATTCTACAGCAGTAATGATCCAGCCAGCAGAAAGACAAGTCAGATGCAAGACCAACGGTATATTTTTCAGTCAAAAGGTATGGATCATAGGCAAAGTTTTGGCTCAGCAATAAATGGTACTTGAAATATGTTATACTCCAAGAGAAAGTCAGGATGTGATATGCTCAAGGAAGACAGTCAAACATATTTTCTCATGCAAATAATCAGCCGCAAAATATTATGGACGTGTGCATGGATTTCAGTCTGCATATCAGTATGAAGTTTTGGATATAAGAAAACCAACATTATTCCACACGCTATCAGAAGAAATTTATGAGGCAAGGCTCCTCAATTTTTCCTCGGCATGATATGTGAACAATTTCCGGCCCACGGTACCCGGTCTTTCTCAACAAGATACCTCGGTAAAAGCTTCTGACAGACGGAAATGAATTATTCTCAACAAGCAAACCCGAGGAGAAGCTTCTCATGCACGGAACTCAAGCTTCTCCAGCACAATAATCCAACCAAGCTTCGTGTGTAAGCTATCGAGATTTCTTCTGCACGCTACCCAGACAAAAGCCTCGAGTAGAATCTAAGAGCCTTCCTCAGCAAGCTACTCGGATGGCTTCCCTCGTAAGCCACCCAGTCCGCGTCAGTACCACACTATGCACCGTCCTCAGAGATTATATGACGAGTTGGCAGTATATGGCAGTACATCTCAAGGATCAGATTTGCAATAATTTTGTCAGAGATATACCTAAGAAAGGTACGGACCCAACAACCTCATAATCCATGCAAATGAAGATAAGCAGAGATACACATCTTATGTAATACGAGGATCGACAAGATCTGGAGATGACGACGCAGAATCCACAATTTTTACAATGGTCACCAAGAAGATTATTCCCGGACGTGACAAGGTGATATTATGAACTCTTGTCACCCTCTTGTATGGTTGTCCTCAACAAAGAGCTCTGTACAGCTACAAGCCCCGATCATATGTCATATGTGTGCGGACCCAGGTCAGAAAATAAGCAAAAGGAATAATGCGAACAATATTGGAGTAACCACGGTCATGGTCATACGAAGAATCAAGGACATGTGTGGCCAAGTTATTTCAGTAAGGTATCCTGACAAAGAAAATCATGACCGTTAAAGGATGAGCCTGACAGCAAAGGGATTTCATATCACCGTCAACCCGCTTGGAATGGTTAGTGTGAAAAATCCAAATGGGTATACCGACAAAATGAGAAAGTCAAAAGCCAAACAATCAGCTCGAACCCGGTATACTCACCGATGGAATCAAGTACACGGTCAGTCTGTCAGGAAAAGCATTTTCCTGGCAGCCCCCTGTCAGGACAGCCCCAAGGTGTTAATATTTGAGGTATGACACAACTATAAGTCCATACCCCGTTATATCACTCACGACAGAAGGCAGTCGAATCTTGGGTACAGACCCCATGCTCGAGTCAAAGGGATAAATCTAGATAAATCAGTACCACTTGCAAGCTGTCAGATCCTGTCAGAAAATGGCCATGATTCTCAACATTTATGGAACCAAGAATACATGCATTTGTTTGAGTAACCTGGTATCAGAAGTAAAAAGTTTTCATGAAAAAGGAAATTTATGATCAGATCCATTGGATATCACCGCAGATATAAGAAAATCAACATCAGTAAAAGGGAATTGGTATATGAGCAAAAACCTATCAGGATTTGGGAAAGGTAAAGCAAACCACTCCAGAGCAAGGTAAGAAAATTTTATAAAATTTCTCGGGAGAACAATAAATAAAGGGAAATGGATACCAGAGTTGGAAACGGTATCCTCAAGTCATACTTGTTCCCAGAGCAACTAAATCTCGAGGACGAGATTTCTTTAAGGGGGTAAGAGTTGTAACAGCCTGGATTTTGGCCCTTTTCTTTTTCTTTTTGATTTATTGGTTTTTGCTCTGTTTTTTCTTTTTGGAGTGGTTCTGTGGCCTTGTCACCTGGGAAATCATCCTCATTTCCCCTCCCAGGTGGCTCAACATTCTCAAAACCTTGCCAAGATCATCTCACTCCACTGCTTGACCAAACCCTAATTTCTTTTTCTCAGGAATATTCCTTTTTCTATTAAAGGAATAACCCTGTCTGCCCTAGGTTGTGAAGCAACCTTTATTTCCATCACTCCTAAAATTCCCAAATAATTCTCTTAAATTGTTTGGGTCATATCTTTCTCAAATATGGCAAAATATTTCATTTGTCATGTTTATCATCTTGCTCAAATAATTCATTTCCTATTCTGCCCTAAATGGCACATTGTGAAGCAAGTGCTATTTTCCTTTTCCCAATTTACCTCAAACTCCTTGGACACCTTTTCTTGTCCATATCATTGCCACATGCCAAAATGCAACCTCATTTTCCTAGTAATTATTTAATTATGATTTATCAAAGTTTATATCCAGAAAGAAGCTTTGTGAAGGAGGTGCAAGCTAGGCATATCCAACTGAGTTTCCATTTTGCATGATCCCTCATATCATCATATCATAGCCCTCCACCAAAGTAGAGCTCATGTCATGCCTCCATGTGAGCTCATCTTCAATTCTTTGATTCTGCCCAAAATTTCAGTTTGTGAAGCAAGTATATTTTATCTTGCTCCATTATGGCTGCCAATTTTTCTAGGCCTTCTATTATCCATATAACCTACCTCCACCCATTTTTGGTATAGTTCATCAAGCCCTTATTTCTCTAGAATTTTTGCAAGATTCTGGACAGAGGGAATAGCTGTGAAGGAAGTACCATTTTGGTAAAACCAATTGGTATGAAATTTTTACAGCACCTTTATCTGGCCAAATCACTAAGCCCTACCAAGTTTTACCTCAAGTGGTTACTCCATGTGAGTGCATCATCCAAATCTTGATTCTGGACACATAATGTGAGTTACAAAGCAACTATGTTAGTTTGTGCTCCATTATGCCTCAAAACCTCCAGGATCATAGTCCTTCCTTAGTTAATCACCCCAGACAAACTCTTTGGCACCAGTAAAATCCCTGTTGATCACCAGTATTCACCCAAGTTTACTGTATTAAACTTCAGGGGGTGATTACCACTTAACCATAGCAGTTTTCACCGAACTACCACCGTAGTTGAGACCTACCCTGGATGAACTACCCACTAGACAACATGGTCAAGCCCCTCTCCCTCGCTACCTGCCAGTGCACGCGGTGACCGCGTTAATGGCACCACAGTGCACGCGCTCTGTGTGCAATGGCCGCGTCCAGTGGCCGTTTGTGCGTCGGCAGCTCCTCCTCTCGTCGGCTTCGCGCGCGTGAGCATGTCCAAGAGTTTTACCGCGTCGTCGCCGTCCTCCTGGACCTCTCTCCCTCTCAGTAAAACCCCTCACCGACGCTCACCGACGCTCGCCGCCGAGCGCCCACGAGAGCACAGTGCTCCGTTTGGCTCTGCTCGTCGCCGTTGTAACACCCTCAGTGTCATGCTACCGTAACCCACTGTGATTAAGCTAATCATTCTTCCAAACAGTGCTTAATCACCTTTGATTCAAATCTCATTTGAAATTCCACTTTGCAATCAAATTCAATTTGCATGTGCAAAATGAAGTTGATCAAAACTTGTTGGAAAAATGTTCACCTTTTAGCAAATAATCAAAAACTATTTACTGTTAAGGAACACAACATCATCATCATTTCTAAATGGGCCTAATGCATTTTAACAGAGCAAAAACAGCCTTTAAAATGCCCTTTTCATTATTGAATAAATTCAAATGAAGTCCAAAAATGCCCAAACTTTTTGTGGCAGTGCTGGATATTGCAAAGTAATTATGTGACCAAGTTTCACATTTTTGCAAAATCATATGGAAGCTCAAAATATTACTAAACCCCTTTCTATAAAAAAAGGAAAATAGAAAAGGCCACTGTGCACAGGCCTAAGTGCACAGTGCCTAGAGCTCAACCCACCACGGCCTCCTCCTTCTCCCCCGTTCTCTGTTCAAGCGACCGAGGCGCGCCCGCCGTCGCCGCCGAACCCACCTCACCGACCACGCCGCTACAGGCCGTCGGGGTGGATAAGATCTCCACCGTGGCCTCCCCTCTCGTCATCTTCATCCATTCGCCCCCGCGTGCCTCTCCCTCTCTCGTTCCCCACCTCACCCGAAATGCTCGCTGCCGTCGCCGCTCGATTCTGTGGCCACCGTGCCTCCCGCGCCTTGATTTGGAGCTCACCGTCTTCCTCGTCATCGTCTACGTCGCCTACGCCATCGGGACCGAGCCGAGCGCCTCTACTCCGACCGGAACGAGCTCGTCTTCAACCTTCGGATCGCCGGCGTTCGTCGCCGATTCCGGCTACCTCGCGCCCTCCCCGAGCTCACTGCCACTCCCTATGGCTCTGCTGTGAGCTCCCGCTTCTCCTCCCCCTCCCCGTTAGCTCGCCCACGTTTCGTAGCCGCCGATGCCACCAACGACCGAACACTCCGCCGCTCGCGCTTGTCGCCGGCGTAGCCCCGGTGACCCTTGGGTCACGTGCGTGCCACCATCGCGCTCACTGCACCGCGTAGGCCTCGTCTAGCCGCTTGGTTTGCCCGCAAACGCACCCAGCCCCGATCCCGATGACGATCGTAGTCCGGCATCCGCCTCGCCGCTCACCGTCGACGTTCCCGACCACCGCAGCCTCTGCCACCACCCCAGATCGCCTCGCCGTCGTCTTCTCGTTCGAACGAGTCCAGCCGCGTCCGATTTGAGCCACCGTAGCGCAAATCCGGCGGCCTCCCGTGTGCGCCGCCGTGTGTTTTGGTCGCCGGCGTTGCTCCGGCCGCCGTGCTGACCTGGCGCCAACGTGGCCCTATGGGGGCCACCCCAGTGAGGCTGCCAGGGAGCCCCGGCGCCCAGTTGACCACGTTGACTCTGGTCAACGCAGTTACTGTGCACTGACATGTGGGCCCCGTCTGTTAATTAGGCTAACTAAACGTTTTTATAAATAAAATTAACTTGTTAGACTAATTAGTCACTGACATGTGGGGCCCAGCTGCTAATTAACCCCCATGTTCAATTAAAATAACCCACTGCTAGCCCTCTATCTATGACATGCGGGACCCACTGGCCAGTTTGACCAGTCAGCGGGTCTGTTGACCTGCTGATGTCATGTTGACACTCTACTAACGTCATAATTCCTTTTCTGTTAATATTAATAATTCCAGAAAGTACTTTAATCTTTAAAAATTCATAGAAAATAAACCGTAACTCGGATGGAAATGTTTTCTACATGAAAGTTGCTCAGAAAAATCCAACGAATTCGAATACGCGGTTCGTTCATTTGTCACATGCCTCTAGCATTCTGAACATGGAACTTTCCCCCTCCGGTCATCTGTCTAGCACAGGTCCGGAACCGGGAAAACATTCCCGGTTGAATTCCCCCTTCACCTATTCGTGTAGACATACGTTAGGTCACACCCGAAACATCGTATTACCACGTTATGCTTGGTGATGCTATGTTTGCTTTATATTTACTGTTTCTTCCCCCTCTTCTCTTCGGTAGACCCCGAGACCGATGCTGCCCCTGTGATCGACTATGTCGACGACGACCCCTCCTTGCCAGAGCAACCAGGCAAGCCCCCCCCCTTGATCACCAGATATCGCCTATTCTTCTCTATACTGCTTGCATTAGAGTAGTGTAGCATGTTACTGATTTTGGTTAATCCTATTCTGTTGCATAGCCTGTCATTGTTGCTACAGTTGTTACCCTCACCTGCTATCCTACTGCTTAGTATACGATGCTAGTGTTCCATAAGTGGCCCTACACTCTTGTCCGTCTACCATGCTATACTATCGGGCCGTGATCACTAGGGAGGTGATCACGGGTATATACTATATACTTTATATACATGACACATGTGGTGACTAAAGTCGGGTCGGCTCGTTGAGTACCCGCAAGTGATTCTGATGAGGGGGCTGAAAGGACAGGTGGCTCCATCCCGGTAGAGGTGGGCCTGGGTTCCTGACGGCCCCTGACTGTTACTTTGTGGCGGAGCGACAGGGCAGGTTGAGACCACCTAGGACAGAGGTGGGCCTGGCCCTGGTCGGTGTTCGCGGATACTTAACACGCTTAACGAGATCTTGGTATTTGATCTGAGTCTGGCCATTTGGTCTATACGCACTAACCAACTACGCGGGAACAGTTATGGGCACTCGGCATCGTGGTATCAGTCGAAGCTCTTTTTGACGTCAGCGACTGAGTGGCGTGCGCCGCATTGGACCATAAGCTGGCGCTTGTATTAAGGGGGCTAGGTCTGCTTCCGGCCGCGTACGCAACATGCAGGTGTGCAATGGGCGATGGGCCCAGACCCCTGCGCGCATAGGGTTTAGATCGGCGTGCTGACCTCTCTGTTGAGCCTAGGTGGGGCTGCGACGTGTTGATCTTCCGAGGCCGGGCATGACCCAGGAAAGTGTGTCCGGCCAAATGGGATCGAGCGTGTTGGCTTATGTGGTGCATCCCTGCAGGGAAGTTTATCTATTCGAATAGTCGTGTCCCTCGGTAAAAGGACGACCCAGAGTTGTACCTTGACCTTATGACAACAAGAACCGGATACTTAATAAAACACACCCTTCCAAGTGCCAGATACAACCCGGTGATCGCTCTCTAACAGGGCGACGAGGATGGGATCGCCGGGTAGGATTATGCTATGCGATGCTACTTGGTGAACTTACCATCTACTCTCTTCCACATGCTGCAAGATGGAGGTGGCCAGAAGCGTAGTCTTCGACAAGACTAGTTATCCCCCCTTATTCTGGCATTCTGCAGTTCAGTCCACCGATATGGTCCTTTACACATATACCCATGCATATGTAGTGTAGCTCCTTGCTTGCGAGTACTTTGGATGAGTACTCATGGTTGCTTTTCTCCCTCTTTTCCCCTTTCTATACCTGGTTGTCGCAACCAGATGCTGGAGTCCAGGAGCTAGAGATCCCGAGGATGATTCTACATGGAGTTCGGCTTCGAGGAGTAGTTAGGAGGTCCCAGGCAGGAGGCCTTGCCTTTTCGATCGTTGCTACTTTTGTGCTAGCCTTCTCAAGGCAAACTTGTTTAACTTATGTCTGTACTCAGATATTGTTGCTTCCGCTGACTCGTCTATGATCGAGCACTTGTATTCGAGCCCTCGAGGCCCCTGGCTTGTATTATGATGCTGGTATGACTTATTTATGTTTTAGAGTTGTGTTGTGATATCTTCCCGTGAGTCCCTGATCTTGATCGTACACGTTTGCGTGCATGATTAGTGTATGGTCAAATCGGGGGCGTCACAAGTTGGTATCAGAGCCAACTGCCTGTAGGAATCCCCCTTTCCAACTCCTTGGCCGAAGTCGAGTCTAGTCATTGAAAAACTTTTAGTAACATGGTTGTGTGGCTTACGGGCCCACGTCACCATCGGGTGGTATTAGGATCTTTTACTCCTCGATCCTTACTCTAGGACCCTGATCTCTCTTCTATTCGGGTTAACTGATTTTACTAAATCTGACTCTAGGTTCTCGTAACTACGTCTCCCGGAGAGCCCCTTATCACAGATGATCGCCTACTGCACCAGAAGATTTCGAAGTTACTCCCCGAAACTCTTTCGAGACTTTGTGCTCGTTGCTTTTGCAATTCCCTACCACTGATCTATCCCTATGGATAAATACTTACAACCGTCGTTCTTAATTCTATTCCAAGTTGATCTTGTTAAGACAAGATGCCCCGAACCGCTCTCTGTTGTTCCAAGAATCCTTTGAGCTTACTGCTATACAGTTTTGTCCACCTGAATACCCCTAAGAATAATTTCTCGCACTTCCGAGTATCCGCTCATCCCCAGTTGTTCAGGTGTTTCACAAAAGTCTTTGAAATACTATTCAATCCTCCGAAAATCATCAGGAGCCTTTTTGCTCTTGAAATTCTTGCTTACTTGCATTATGATTAATCTTAAGTCTCGTAATCTTATTGGCATCTCTTTTCATTATCATTTTGAGTCCGTTGATTCAATTTGTTGTGAATGCTCGCAATCCTCAATCAGAGCCTAGAATTCATCCTTCCGGCTCAGACATCATTTGAAACGTGAACTGGTTATCGACCAATCAAATTGCCATCGATTGTACCCCTAAGTCTATTCAACTTATCCATTCTTAATCAGACCATTGGCTTTTGATCGCTTGATTTGGAGATGATAATTCCTTTGCATTGAGCTTTGAATTACTCAGTTGTTTTTATAGTCCGATGCCCTTTCGTTCCTTCTTCCTCTGATAGAGTACCGATACTCGCATCAGCTCCGTTGTAGACCACAAGACCCCTTGTTGGGTTATTATCCGACAGTGTCCTTCATATTCAATAACCTTGTGATCATTTCCATGGATATATAATGCCTTTGGTAATTTGTATCCTCTGCTTGATAACCATACTCTACTTTTGAGCTGGTGATTTTACTCTTGAAGTTTGAGGTATATGTTCCAAAGATGCCCTGATGGATTGAACCTATACCTTCCCTAAAAACTGTATGAACCCGAAGGTTTTCACAAGCAATACCCTTCTGGTATTTTACCAGATAATTTTCTACCATACAACTTCATCGAATGCGAGAAGTGAATGAAAGGTTATGCATTGGAGAAGTGGGAGTCGACCTTGAACTTTGTGTTCATGCCCATGGACACGATGTAGATGAAGGAAATATGCCCTAGAGGCAATAAAAAAGTTATTATTTATTTCCTTATATCATGATAAATGTTTATTATTCATGCTAGAATTGTATTAAAGAGACATAATACATGTGTGAATACATAGACAAACAGAGGGTCACTAGTATGCCTCTACTTGACTAGCTCGTTGATCAAAGGTGGTTATGTTTCCTAGCCATAGACATGAGTTGTCATTTGATTAACGGGATCACATCATTAGGAGAATGATGTGATTGACTTGACCCATTCCGTTAGCTTAGCACTCGATCGTTTAGTATGTTGCTATTGCTTTCTTCATGACTTATACATGTTCCTATGACTATGAGATTATGCAACTCCCGTTTACCGGAGGAACACTTTTTGTGCTACCAAACGTCACAATGTAACTGGGTGATTCCAAATGTGCTCTACAGGTGTCTCCAAAGGTACTTGTTGGGTTGGCGTATTTCGAGATTAGGATTTGTCACTCCGATTGTCGGAGAGGTATCTCTGGGCCCACTCAGTAATACACATCACTATAAGCCTTGCAATTTGTAACTAATGAGTTAGTTGCGGGATGATGTATTACGGAACGAGTAAAGAGACTTGCCGGTAACGAGATTGAACTAGGTATCGAGATACAGACGATCGAATCTCGGGCAAGTAACATACCGATGACAAAGGGAACAACGTATGTTGTTATGCGGTCTGACCGATAAAGATCTTTGTAGAATATGTGGGAACCAATATGAGCATCCAGGTTCCGCTATTGGTTATTGACCGGAGAGGTGTCTCGGTCATGTCTACATAGTTCTCGAACCCGTAGGGTCCGCACGCTTAACGTTACGATGGCAGTTATATTATGAGTTTATATGTTTTGATGTACCGAAGGTTGTTCGGAATCCTGGATGTGATCACGGACATAACGAGGAGTCTCGAAATGGTCGAGACATAAAGATTGATATATTGGAAGCCTATGTTTGGATATCGGAAGTGTTCCGGGTGAAATCGGGATTTTTCCGGAGTACCGGGAGGTTACCGGAACCCCCCGGTAACTTAATGGGCCTTAGTTGGCCTAGGTGGAAGAGAGGAGAGGAGGCCAGGACAGGGCCACGCGCCCCTTCCCCCCAGTCCGAATAGGACAAGGAGAGGGGGGCGGCGCCCCCCCTTCCTTCCTCCCCTCCACCTCTTCCCCCTCTCTCTCCTAGTCCAACATGGAAAAGGGGGGCGTCCTACTCTCGGTAGGAGTAGGACTCCTCCTGGCGCGCCTCTCCCCTTGGCCGGCCAAACCCCCCTTGCTCCTTTATATACGGGGGCAGGGGGCACCTCTAGACACACAATTGATCATTGATCTCTTAGCCGTGTGCGGTGCCCCTCTCCACCATATTACACCTCGATAATATCGTAGCGATGCTTAGGCGAAGCCCTGCGTCGGTAGAACATCATCATTGTCACCACGCCGTCGTGCTGACGAAACTCTCCCTCAACACTCGGCTGGATCGGAGTTCGAGGGATGTCATCGAGCTGAACGTGTGCTGAACTCGGAGGTGTCGTGCGTTCGGTACTTGATCGGTCGGATCGTGAAGACGTACGACTACATCAACCGCGTTGTGTTAACGCTTCCGCTTTCGGTCTACGAGGGTACGTGGACAACACTCTCCCCTCTCGTTGCTATGCATCACCATGATCTTGCGTGTGCGTAGAAATTTTTTGAAATTACTGCGTTCCCCAACAGTGGCATCCGAGCCTGGTTTTATGCGTTGATGTTATATGCACAAGTAGAACACAAGTGAGTTGTGGGCGATATAAGTCATACTGCTTACCAGCATGTCATATTTTGGTTCAGCGGCATTGTGAGATGAAGTGGCCCGGACCGACATTACGCGTACGCTTACGCGAGACTGGTTTCACCATTGCGAGCACTCGTTGCTTAAAGGTGACTGGCGGGTGTCTGTCTCTCTCACTTTAGTTGAACCAAGTGTGGCTACGCCCAGTCCTTGCGAAGGTTAAAACAACACCAACTTGACAAACTATCGTTGTGGTTTTTGATGCGTAGGTAAGAACGGTTCTTGGTAAGCCCGTAGCAGCCACGTAAAACTTGCAACAACAAAGTAGAGGACGTCTAACTTGTTTTTGCAGGGCATGTTGTGATGTGATATGGTCAAGACATGATGCTGAATTTTATTGTATGAGATGATCATGTTTTGTAACCGAGTTATCGGCAACTGGCAGGAGCCATATGGTTGTCGCTTTATTGTATGCAATGCAATCGCCATGTAATTGTTTTACTCTATCACTAAGCGGTAGCGATAGTCGTAGAAGCAATAGTTGGCGAGATGACAACGATGCTACGATGGAGATCAAGGTGTCGCGCCGGTGACGATGGTGATCATGACGGTGCTTCGGAGATGGAGATCACAAGCACAAGATGATGATGGCCATATCATATCACTTATATTGATTGCATGTGATGTTTATCTTTTATGCATCTTATCTTGCTTTGATTGACGGTAGCATTATAAGATGATCTCTCACTAAATTTCAAGACAAAAGTGTTCTCCCTGAGCATGCACCGTTGCCAAAGTTCGTCGTGCCCAGACACCACGTGATGATCGGGTGTGATAAGCTCTACGTCCATCTACAACGGGTGCAAGCTAGTTTTGCACAAGCAGAATACTCAGGTTAAACTTGACGAGCCTAGCATATGCAGATATGGCCTCGGAACACTGAGACCGAAAGGTCGAGCGTGAATCATATAGTAGATATGATCAACATAGTGATGTTCACCATTGAAAACTACTCCATTTCACGTGATGATCGGTTATGGTTTAGTTGATTTGGATCACGTAATCACTTAGATGATTAGAGGGATGTCTATCTAAGTGGGAGTTCTTAAGTAATATGATTAATAGAACTTAAATTTATCATGAACTTAGTACCTGATAGTATCTTGCTTGTCTATGTTAATTGTAGATAGATGGCCCGTGCTGTTGTTCCGTTGAATTTTAATGCGTTCCTTGAAAAAGCAAAGTTGAAAGATGATGGTCGCAATTACACGGACTGGGTTCGTAACTTGAGGATTATCCTCATTGCTGCACAGAAGAATTACGTCCTGGAAGCACCGCTGGGTGCCAAGCCTGCTGCAAGAGCAACACCAGAGGTTATGAACGTCTGGCAGAGGAAAGCTGATGACTACTCGATAGTTCAGTGTGCCATGCTTTACGGCTTAGAATCGGGTCTTCAACGACGTTTTGAACGTCATGGAGCATATGAGATCTTCCAGGAGTTGAAGTTAATATTTCAAGCAAATGCCCGGATTGAGAGATATGAAGTCTCCAATAAGTTCTACAGCTGCAAGATGGAAGAGAATAGTTCTGTCAGTGCGCATATACTCAAAATGTCTGGGTATAACAATCACTTGATTCAACTGGGAGTTAATCTTCCGGATGATAGCGTCATTGACAGAATTCTTCAATCACTGCCACCAAGCTACAAGAGCTTCGTGATGAACTATAACATGCAAGGGATGAATAAGACAATTCCCGAGCTCTTCGCAATGCTAAAGGCAGCGGAGGTAGAAATCAAAAAGGAGCATCAAGTGTTGATGGTCAATAAGACCACTAGTTTCAAGAAAAAGGGCAAAGGGAAGAAGAAGGGGAACTTCAAGAAGAACAGCAAGCAAGTTGCTGTTCAGGAGAAGAAACCCAAATCTGGACCTAAGCCTGAGACTGAGTGCTTCTACTGCAAGCAGACTGGTCACTGGAAGCGGAACTGCCCCAAGTATTTGGCGGATAAGAAGGATGGCAAGGTGAACAAAGGTATATGTGATATACATGTTATTGATGTGTACCTTACCAGAGCTCGCAGTAGCACCTGGGTATTTGATACTGGTTATGTTGCTAATATTTGCAACTCGAAACAGGGACTACGGATTAAGCGAACACTGGCCAAGGACGAGGTGACGATGCGCGTGGGAAACGGTTCCAAAGTCGATGTGATCGCCGTCGGCACGCTACCTCTACATCTACCTTCGGGGTTAGTATTAGACCTAAATAATTGTTATTTGGTGCCAGCGTTGAGCATGAACATTATATCTGGATCTTGTTTGATGCGAGACGGTTATTCATTTAAATCAGAGAATAATGGTTGTTCTATTTATATGAGTAATATCTTTTATGGTCATGCACCCTTGAAGAGTGGTCTATTTTTAATGAATCTCGGTAGTAGTGACACACATATTCATAATGTCGAAGCCAAAAGATGCAGAGTTGATAATGATAGTGCAACTTATTTGTGGCACTACCGTTTAGGTCATATCGGTGTAAAGCGCATGAAGAAACTTCATAATGATGGACTTTTGGAATCACTTGATTATGAATCACTTGGTACTTGCGAACCGTGTCTCATGGGCAAGATGACTAAAACACCGTTCTCCGGAACTATGGAGAGAGCAACTAATTTGTTGGAAATCATACATACAGATGTATGTGGTCCGATGAATATTGAGGCTCGTGGCAGATATCGTTATTTTCTCACCTTCACAGATGATTTGAGCAGATATGGGTATATCTACTGAATGAAACATAAGTCTGAAACATTTGAAAAGTTCAAAGAATTTCATAGCGAAGTTGAAAATATCGTAACAAGAAAATAAAGTTTCTACGATCAGATCGTGGAGGAGAATATTTGAGTTACGAGTTTGGCCTACATTTGAAACAATGAGGAATAGTTTCGCAACTCACACCACCCGGAACACCACAACGTAATGGTGTGTCCGAACGTTGTAATCGTACTTTACTAGATATGGTGCGATCTATGATGTCTCTTACTGATTTACCGCTATCGTTTTGGGGTTATGCTCTAGAGACGGCTGCATTCACTCTAAATAGGGCACCATCGAAATCCGTTGAGACGACGCCTTATGAACTATGGTTTGGCAAGAAACCAAAGTTGTCGTTTCTTAAAGTTTGGGGTTGCGATGCTTATGTGAAGAAACTTCAACCTGATAAGCTCGAACCTAAATCAGAGAAATGTGTCTTCATAGGATACCCAAAGGAGACTGTTGGGTACACCTTCTATCACAGATCCGAAGGCAAGACATTCGTTGCTAAGAATGGATCCTTTCTAGAGAAGGAGTTTCTCTCGAAAGAAGTGAGTGGGAGGAAAGTAGAACTTGATGAGGTAACTGTACCTGCTCCCTTATTGGAAAGTAGATCATCACAGAAACCAGTTTCTGCGACACCTACACCAATTAGTGAGGAAGTTAATGATAATGATCATGAAACTTCAGATCAAGTTATTACTGAACCTCGTAGGTCAACCAGATTAAGATCCGCACCAGAGTGGTACGGTAATCCTATTCTGGAGGTTATGTTACTAGACCATGACGAACCTACGAACTATGAAGAAGCGATGGTGAGCCCAGATTCCGCAAAATGGCTTGAGGCCATGAAATCCGAGATGAGATCCATGTATGAGAAGAAAGTATGGACTTTGGTTGACTTGCCCGATGATCGGCAAGCCATTGAAAATAAATGGATCTTCAAGAAGAAGACTGACGCTGACGGTAATGTTACTGTCTATAAAGCTCGACTTGTTGCGAAAGGTTTTCGACAAGTTCAAGGGATTGACTGCGATGAGACTTTCTCACCCGTAGCGATGCTCAAGTCTGTCCGAATCATGTTAGCAATTGCCGCATTTTATGATTATGAAATTTGGCAAATGGATGTCAAAACTGCATTCCTGAATGGATTTCTGGAAGAAGAGTTGTATATGATGCAACCGGAAGGTTTTGTCGATCCAAAGGGAGCTAACAAAGTGTGCAAGCTCCAGCGATCCATTTATGGACTGGTGCAAGCCTCTCGGAGTTGGAATAAACGCTTTGATAGTGTGATCAAAGCATTTGGTTTTATACAGACTTTTGGAGAAGCCTGTATTTACAAGAAAGTGAGTGGGAGCTCAGTAGCATTTCTGATATTATATGTGGATGACATATTGCTAATTGGAAATGATATAGAATTTCTGGATAGCATAAAGGGATACTTGAATAAGAGTTTTTCAATGAAAGACCTCGGTGAAGCTGCATATATATTGGGCATCAAGATCTATAGAGATAGATCAAGACGCTTAATTGGACTTTCACAAAGCACATACCTTGACAAAGTTTTGAAGAAGTTCAAAATGGATCAAGCAAAGAAAGGGTTCTTGCCTGTATTACAAGGTATGAGATTGAGTAAGACTCAATGCCCGACCACTGCAGAAGATAGAGAGAAGATGAAAGATGTTCCCTATGCTTCAGCCATAGGCTCTATCATGTATGCAATGCTGTGTACCAGACCTGATGTGTGCCTTGCTATAAGTTTAGCAGGGAGGTACCGAAGTAATCCAGGAGTGGATCACTGGACAGCGGTCAAGAACATCCTGAAATACCTGAAAAGGACTAAGGATATGTTTCTCGTTTATGGAGGTGACAAAGAGCTCATCGTAAATGGTTACGTTGATGCAAGCTTTGACACTGATCCGGACGATTCTAAATCGCAAACCGGATACGTGTTTACATTGAACGGTGGAGCTGTCAGTTGGTGCAGTTCTAAGCAAAGTGTCGTGGCGGGATCTACGTGTGAAGCGGAGTACATAGCTGCTTCGGAAGCAGCAAATGGAGTCTGGATGAAGGAGTTCATATCCGATCTAGGTGTCATACCTAGTGCATCGGGACCAATGAAAATCTTTTGTGACAATACTGGTGCAATTGCCTTAGCAAAGGAATCCAGATTTCACAAGAGAACCAAGCACATCAAAAGACGCTTCAATTCCATCCGGGATTTAGTCCAGGTGGGAGACATAGAAATTTGCAAGATACATACGGATCTGAATGTTGCACCCGTTGACTAAGCCTCTTCCACGAGGAAAACATGATCAGCACCAAGACTCCATGGGTGTAAGAATCATTACTGTGTAATCTAGATTATTGACTCTAGTGCAAGTGGGAGACTGAAGGAAATATGCCCTAGAGGCAATAATAAAGTTATTATTTATTTCCTTATATCATGATAAATGTTTATTATTCATGCTAGAATTGTATTAACCAGAAGCATAATACATGTGTGAATACATAGACAAAGAGAGTGTCACTAGTATGCCTCTACTTGACTAGCTCGTTGATCAAAGATGGTTATGTTTCCTAGCCATAGACATGAGTTGTCATTTGATTAACGGGATCACATCATTAGGAGAATGTGTGATTGACTTGACCCATTCCGTTAGCTTAGCACTCGATCGTTTAGTATGTTGCTATTGCTTTCTTCATGACTTATACATGTTCCTATGACTATGAGATTATGCAACTCCCGTTCACCGGAGGAACACTTTGTGTGCTACCAAACGTCACAACGTAACTGGGTGATTATAAAGGTGCTCTACAGGTGTCTCCAAAGGTACTTGTTGGGTTGGCGTATTTCGAGATTAGGATTTGTCACTCCGATTGTCGGAGAGGTATCTCTGGGCCCACTCAGTAATACACATCACTATAAGCCTTGCAAGAATTGTAACTAATGAGTTAGTTGCGGGATGATGTATTACGGAACGAGTAAAGAGACTTGCCGGTAACGAGATTGAACTAGGTATCGAGATACCGACGATCGAATCTCGGGCAAGTAACATACCGATGACAAAGGGAACAACGTATGTTGTTATGCGGTCTGACCGATAAAGATCTTCGTAGAATATGTCGGAACCAATATGAGCATCCAGGTTCCGCTATTGGTTATTGATCGGAGAGGTGTCTCGGTCATGTCTACATAGTTCTCGAACCCATAGGGTCCACACGCTTAACGTTACGATGACAGTTATATTATGAGTTTATATGTTTTGATGTACCGAAGGTTGTTCGGAATCCCGGATGTGATCACGGACATAACGAGGAGTCTCGAAATGGTCGAGACATAAAGATTGATATATTGGAAGCCTATGTTTGGATATCGAAAGTGTTCCGGGTGAAATCGGGATTTTTCCGGAGTACCGGGAGGTTACCGGAACCCCCCGGTAACTTAATGGGCCTTAGTGGGCCTAGGTGGAAGAGAGGAGAGGAGGCCAGGACAGGGCCGCGCGCCCCTTCCCCCCCAGTCCGAATAGGACAAGGAGAGGGGGGCGGCGCCCCCCCTTCCTTCCTCCCCTCCACCTCTTCCCCCTCTCTCTCCTAGTCCAACATGGAAAAGGGGGAGTCCTACTCCCGGTAGGAGTAGGACTCCTCCTGGCGCGCCTCTCCCCTTGGCCGGCCGAACCCCCCCCCCCCTGCTCCTTTATATACGGGGGCAGGGGGCACCTCTAGACACACAATTGATCATTGATCTCTTAGCCGTGTGCGGTGCCCCTCTCCACCATATTACACCTCGATAATATCGTAGCGGTGCTTAGGCGAAGCCCTGCGTCGGTAGAAGATCATCATTGTCACCACGCCGTCGTGCTGACAAAACTCTCCCTCAACACTCGGCTGGATCGGAGTTCGAGGGACGTCATCGAGCTGAACGTGTGCTGAACTCGGAGGTGCCGTGCGTTCGGTACTTGATCGGTCGGATCGTGAAGACGTACGACTACATCAACCGCGTTGTGTTAACGCTTCCGCTTTCGGTCTACGAGGGTACGTGGACAACACTCTCCCCTCTCGTTGCTATGCATCACCATGATCTTGCATGTGCGTAGAATTTTTTTTAAATTACTGCGTTCCCCAACAGTAGATCTTCTCATCGAAGCTTCTTTTAAAATTAATTATTCCCTTGGTATAAGTTCATCTTATATCTGGGATCTGGCCTTTTTCAATTGTGGTTCTGACCATGTTCTCCTTTAAATACCATTTCTCGTGCAAGTTTAAGCACTTGTCCTCTACAGAGCAATACCCCCGTCCAACCTCTACTTTGGTTTGTCGTCGAGTATTACCCCCCTGGTATCTCGAGATTATCACGGAACTGCATAACTTATTATGAGTTCTCCATCAAGTGCTACATTCTCATTGATTCCAATTTTTCACGGGCTTCGAGTTTTTAAACACTCAAAACCACCGATAACTGAATCGAGTCCGCACTGCGATTAAACAACTCTTAGTAATCTTCTTTATTTATGAGTTTGTACCCGATCACGTCATTCCTAGCCTGATTGGCTACATCATTATTGTGCTGAATTTTAACTGTGCTACATGGACCTTCCCAGCGCACAAATTTCAACAGTGAGCTAATCTTGCGTCGATCTTCCTCGTCATATCACTTCTCCTTCAACAGCAAACTTGATTTCGAGTTTGTGTCCTAACCGTGGTTCCAATAACCTTTCGCTTTCATCATTCCTTTGACTTGATGTCATCGTCAATCAATTGCATCTTCTTGAAAACCTCTCGACAAATTTGTCGTGATCATTGTCAACAATTTGACTTCTTCCATGTTGTGTGTTGAAATTCAGGATGAGAAATACCATCCTTGCCCCTCGATGAATTGTGTTATCATCGACAACATTCTTGCCTCCCCCCAACACAAACTTGTTCATATTTTGTGTTGTATCTTGATTTCCCTGCTATCCAACTTATGTTATGTTCTACCGTGGAGTATTACCATCTTTGATGTCAAGAATGTCGTGAGCATTACTCCACCTCTTAAGAATTCTTGGTACAGTGATACTTCTCGCCATCACCATTCTTTCTTGGTCCCCGTGTTGTTTCTAAACGAAATACCGACAAATGGTCTGTGATGTGTAAATTCTAAACTTCTAGCAACCCTATTGCTTTGAAGTTATGGGTCTATAGTTTCATTCTACGTCTATGGCTTAATGAATCATATTCGAACATTGATCGTGCTACCTAGCCCATATTTCGGGTGCACATTTCAACCAATGTTTAACTGTGTATGTTTTCCTCGAGCATACATCATTAAGTCATTCGATCTAGTTAATGTTATCTCCTTGTTCACATAGTTGTGGAAATCCATCTTTTGGAAATCTCAATGGATTGTCGCTGAGTCAATCAGTCACCTCCTCACCTCTCCTTGAATTAATGATGAACCCTTGTTCGGAACTCGCTTCCATAGTTCATCTCCCGAGAATCTTCGATGTCGTTTCCACAATTTGTGTTGCACCTTTCTTCTCAGGCATCCTGAGTCTGAGTTATCCTGACACCAATCAGATCTGAATCTCGGTCAGATATGATGGTTGGAACATATTTCCAAGAGTTATAACATTGGTCTATTTATGACCCGGTAAGGTGATGTCATGCCTAACACACCTGGCCGGAGGACCTATTGTTATAAGTTTTCCTTTTTAGCAAGGTTAGCTATTCTTCCATGAGGAAATTGTAAGACTTACTCTATAAGTTGTTCCTGATGGATCCTTTGTGTATCCATAGCCTGATCTTACCTAATGACCATGTCAATGCTATCTCGAAGCATGTCTGTGGTACTCCGATCTTCAATAAAAACATTTGAAGCACAATGCTAAATTTTCGTTATCAATTATTCAAACACCGTTGTTTGGGTAATGTCAAGAACTTCCTCTTCCCTAAGCTAAATGGTTCTCTTCTAACCATTGTCCTTGGGAAGGATATACCCCTGAAATATGTGTTTAAACACATTTTCCTTTCCATTGTTCTGTTTAATCTGATAATCATATTTTCCTTTCCATTGGTTGGTTTAACGTTTCTGGTGATCATTATGATCTAAGCAGTATTAATTTCCTGCTTGTGCAAACACCTCGGTGTACAATTCTGTCAGTAAGACCCTGTTACTATTGTTGGTGACATTCCGGTAACCACCGATGGACGAGAACTTTGCCTATCGGTCACCTCGTTTCAACGAGCAGGAAAATGGTTCTCTTCGTCCCTCGCCCTTGGTACCGACGTTGTTGCCGACATAACTGGCAGGCTACCCTCTGACATGCCTTGCTACCATGACCGTGCAAGATGTTACCATTCCTCCTACTTTTAATCCAATTGGTGGGCCCATAACCCACAGTTCCACAGGATCGAAGCCTGACTCTCCTATACACCCCTGTTTCTAAAGTTACTCCTCACGCTTGGCTTCTTATGAAAATCCCGAGACACCTTCCGAGAGACGTCTATTCTGGTATCAGACGCAATAATTATTCCCATTGCTCTGAATCCCATTCACCCTCTATTTCGGGCAACAAACGATTGCCTACCCGGTTGAAGCTTCTTATTGCAACTCCTTACCTTGCTCTCGACGTCTTTCTTAAATTACAACTCGAGAGATGCCTCTATGCCATGTTCACTGAGATAGCCCCCAGGAACCTATCATGTGTTGAGCTCCATCATTCCCGAGTTTTCCCCCCTTACTACACCCCTTAAAATCTCGGGACGAGATTTCTTGTAGTGGAGGAGATTTGTAACACCCTCAGTGTCATGCTACGGTAACCCACTATGATTAAGCTAATCATTCTTAAAAACAGTGCTTAATCACCTTTGATTCAAATCTCATTTGAAATTCCACTTTGCAATCAAATTCAATTTGCATGTGCAAAATGAAGTTGATCAAAACTTGTTGGAAAAATGTTCACCTTTTAGCAAATAATCAAAAACTATTTACTGTTAAGGAACACAACATCATCATCATTTCTAAATGGGCCTAATGCATTTTAACAGAGCAAAAACAGCCTTTAAAATGCCCTTTTCATTATTGAATAAATTCAAATGAAGTCCAAAAATGCCCAAACTTTTTGTGGCAGTGCTGGATATTGCAAAGTAATTATGTGACCAAGTTTCACATTTTTGCAAAATCATATGGAAGCTCAAAATATTACTAAACCCCTTTCTATAAAAAAAGGAAAATAGAAAAGGCCACTGTGCACAGGCCTAAGTGCACAGTGTCTAGAGCTCAACCCACCACGGCCTCCTCCTTCTCCCCCGTTCTCTGTTCAAGCGACCGAGGCGCGCCCGCCGTCGCCGCCGAACCCACATAGCCGACCACGCCGCTACAGGCCGTCGGGGTGGATAAGATCTCCACCGTGGCCTCCCCTCTCGTCATCTTCATCCATTCGCCCCCGCGTGCCTCTCCCTCTCTCGTTCCCCACCTCACCCGAAACGCTCGCCGCCGTCGCCGCTCGATTCCGTGGCCACCGTGCCTCCCGCGCCTCGATCTGGAGCTCACCGTCTTCCTCGTCATCGTCTACGTCGCCTACGCCATCGGGACCGAGCCGAGCGCCTCTACTCCGACCGGAACGAGCTCGTCTTCAACCTTCGGATCGCCGGCGTTCGTCGCTGATTCCGGCTACCTCGCGCCCTCCCCGAGCTCACTGCCACTCCCTATGGCTCCGCTGTGAGCTCCCGCTTCTCCTCCCCCTCTCCGTTAGCTCGCCCACGTTTCGTAGCCGCCGATGCCACCGACGACCGAACACTCCGCCGCTCGTGCTTGTCGCCGGCGTAGCCACGGTGACCCTTGGGTCACGTGCGTGCCACCATCGCGCTCACCGCACCGCGTAGGCCTCATCTAGCCGCTTGGTTTGCCCGCAAACGCACCCAGCCCTGATCCCGATGACGACCAAAGTCCGGCGTCCGCCTCGCCGCTCGCCGTCGACGTTCCCGACCACCGCAGCCTCTGCCACCACCCCAGATCGCCTCGCCGTCGTCTTCTTGTTCGAACGAGTCCAGCCGCGTCCGATTTGAGCCACCGTAGCGCAAATCCGGCGGCCTCCCGTGCGCGCCGCCGTGCGTTTTGGTCGCCGGCGTTGCTCCGGCCGCCGTGCTGACCTGGCGCCAACGTGGCCCTATGGGGGCCACCCCAGTGAGGCTGCCAGGGGGACCCGGCGCCTAGTTGACCACGTTGACTCTGGTCAACGCGGTTACTGTGCATTGACATGTGGGCCCCGTCTGTTAATTAGGCTAACTAAACGTTTTTATAAATAAAATTAACTTGTTAGACTAATTAGTCACTGACATGTGGGGCCCAGCTGCTAATTAACCCCCATGTTCAATTAAAATAACCCACTGCTAGCCCTCTGTCTATGACATGCGGGACCCACTGGCCAGTTTGACCAATCAGCGGGTCTGTTTACCTGCTGATGTCATGTTGACACTCTGCTGACGTCATAATTCCTTTTCTGTTAATATTAATAATTCCAGAAAGTACTTTAATCTTTAAAAATTCATAGAAAATAAACCGTAACTCGGATGGAAATGTTTTCTACATGAAAGTTGCTCAGAAAAATCCAACGAATCCGAATACGCGGTCTATTCATTTGTCACATGCCTCTAGCATGCTGAACATGGAACTTTCCCCCTCCGGTCATCTGTTTGGCACAGGTCCGGAACCGGGAAAACATTCCCGGTTGAATTCCCCCCTTCACCTATTCGTGTAGACATACGTTAGGTCACACCCGACACGTCGTATTACCACGTTATGCTTTGTGATGCTATGTTTGCTTTATATTTACTGTTTCTTCCCCCTCTTCTCTCCGGTAGACCCCGAGACCGATGCAGCCCCTGTGATCGACTATGTCGACGATGACCCCTCCTTGCCAGAGCAACCAGGCAAGCCCCCCCCCCCTTGATCACCAGATATCGCCTATTCTTCTCTATACTGCTTGCATTAGAGTAGTGTAGCATGTTACTGATTTCGGTTAATCCTATTCTGTTGCATAGCCTGTCATTGTTGCTACAGTTGTTACCCTCACCTGCTATTTTAATGCTTAGTATAGGATGCTAGTGTTCCATAAGTGGCCCTACACTCTTGTCCGTCTACCATGCTATACTATCGGGCTGTGATCACTAGGGAGGTGATCACGGGTATATACTATATACTTTATATACATGACACATGTGGTGACTAAAGTCGGGTCGGCTCGTTGAGTACCCGCAAGTGATTCTGATGAGGGGGCTGAAAGGACAGGTGGCTCCATCCCGGTAGAGGTGGGCCTGGGTTGCTGACGGCCCGTGACTGTTACTTTGTGGCGGAGCGACAGGGCAGGTTGAGACCACCTAGGAGAGAGGTGGGCCTGGCCCTGGTCGGCGTTCGCGGATACTTAACATGCTTAACGAGATATTCGTATTTGATCTGAGTCTGGCCATTTGGTCTATACGCACTAACCAACTACGCGGGAACAGTTATGGGCACTCGGCGCCGTGGTATCAGCCGAAGCTCTTTTTGACGTCAGCGACTGAGTGGCGCGCGCCGCATTGAACCGTAAGCTCGCGCTTGTATTAAGGGGGCTAGGTCTGCTTCCGGCCGCGTACGCAACGTGCAGGTGTGCAATGGGCGATGGGCCCAGACCGCTGCGCGCATAGGGTTTAGACCGGCGTGTTGACCTCTCTGTTGAGCCTAGGTGGGGCTGCGATGTGTTGATCTTCCGAGGCCGGGCATGACCCAGGAAAGTGTGTCCGGCCAAATGGGATCGAGCGTGTTGGGTTATGTGGTGCATCCCTGCAGGGAAGTTTATCTATTCGAATAGCCGTGTCCCTCGGTAAAAGGACGACCCGAAGTTGTACCTTGACCTTATGACAACTAGAACCGGATACTTAATAAAACACACCCTTCCAAGTGCCAGATACAACCCGGTGATCGCTCTCTAACAGGGCGACGAGGAGGGGATCGCCGGGTAGGATTATGCTATGCGATGCTACTTGGTGAACTTACCATCTACTCTCTTCTACATGCTGCAAGATGGAGGTGGCCAGAAGCGTAGTCTTCGACAGGACTAGCTATCCCCCCTTATTCTGGCATTCTGCAGTTCAGTCCACCGATATGGTCCTTTACACATATACCCATGCATATGTAGTGTAGCTCCTTGCTTGCGAGTACTTTGGATGAGTACTCATGGTTGCTTTTCTCCCTATTTTCCCCTTTCTATACCTGGTTGTCGCAACCAGATGCTGGAGTCCAGGAGCTAGAGATCCCGAGGATGATTCTACATGGAGTTCGACTTCGAGGAGTAGTTAGGAGGTCCCAGGCAGGAGGCCTTGCCTTTTCGATCGTTGCTACTTTTGTGCTAGCCTTCTTAAGGCAAACTTGTTTAACTTATGTCTGTACTCATATATTGTTGCTTCCGCTGACTCGTCTATGATCGAGCACTTGTATTCGAGCCCTCGAGGCCCTTGGCTTGTATTATGATGCTAGTATGACTTATTTATGTTTTAGAGTTGTGTTGTGTTATCTTCCCGTGAGTCCCTGATCTTGATCGTACACGTTTGCGTGCATGATTAGTGTACGGTCAAATCGGGGGCGTCACAGCCGTCGTCATCCTCCCCGTGCTCCCTTGGCCGCCTCTGCCCCGTGAGAGACTCCACTCTGCCTCCCTCGTCGCCTGCCTCCAAGTTCATGCACGCGGGCACGCGTCCGCGGCGACGCCAGCTCGGCCTCCTCGCCCCGCGGCTATATAAGCCCGTCACGGGTGCGTTCCTCCTCACCAGCGACCTATACCCACTCCCCCACGACTCCCTGACCACTTCCCCGAGCTCGAGTCGCCCTCCACGACCACCATTGCCGCCATGGCCGCTTCGGGTCTCCTCCTCGATTGGAGCGAGCCGAGCCCTCCCTCTCCTCATATCCACCACCATTAGAAGCCCCTCACTCCGGCGACCCTCCCCGCCCCCTCTGCTTCTCGCCGGAGTGCCTCAGGTCGCCGCTACCTCATTCGGTCTCCGCCTCCCCGTCCCTCTGTTGCCGCGGGTTGTAGCCACCCTAGCTCTCCCCGGCGCCCGCTTCCTCTCTGAATGGAGGCGGTGTGGACTCCCGAGCCCTCTGGTGGCGTCACCCTCGCCGGAGACGGCCGGAGCCGGCCGGCCCATCGCTGGTGACGCGCCCTCCCCTTCCTCCTCTGTCCCGTGGGGGAGCAGGACGAGGAAAAAGGAGACAGAGGCCAGGCAGGCCCTCTTCTCCTCACGGGCCCCGCGTGGCAGCCTCAGCCTCGTTGACCCAGGTACGCTGACGTGGATAAGTGGAGGCGTAATCCACAAGTTACGTCTTCGCTTCCCGAAAGCGTAGTTTCGTCTTTCTTTAGACCAGAATGCGCTTTCGCTGATCTGAAATCGTATTTCCTTTCTATTTCAGCGTGGAATACATTTTCCAGAGGAGAAGGCGCATTTCTGCCTAGTGCACGTTCTGTTTTTCCGGCTGAGGGCCGGTTTGTGATGATTTTATTACAAATGGGTCCCTGGCAGAAAAACTATCATATATTTTCACTCCCAACTCCAAATGAGGTGATTCCAAAGCCCACTTGTTTGTTTCGTCGAGCCCGTTCTGTTGGTACCATTTTCACCATGTATTAACATTCTGAAAATGACCATTTTGCCCCCTCCGAGAGATCCGTTTTCCGATGATCCTTTCCGCGAGTTTCTCGCATTTTCTCCCGGTGATTTCTTCCACCCCAGGCAAGCCACACCCTCCATTTGCATGATTGCAATGCAGTGACATGGTTTCCTTATTTAAACTTGTTTAAAATATTGCTCTAGCTACTTGTGAATTGTTCATGGCATTCTCAGAGTATTGTTTTGATCTTGTTATTGCCATGATATTGCTTGGAGTTCTAGGATTATATTTTTGATGAGTATGTGGATGACATGTGCCTTTGGATTCTTAGTGGATATTATGATTATTTTCATGATGGTATCTGTTATTATATTTTGGAGTATTACTTTAGATATCATGCTGCCTTTGGATTATTAGTGGTTAGTATGATTATTTTCATGATGCTAGTTGATGTTCTGTTGCTTGGAGTATTATTTTTGGGGATGATGTTTACATGTGGATCTTAGCCGAATAACCTTATTCTTGTTATTGGAGTAGTAGGATTATTGTTTTCGGATTCATCATGACAGTAGTGTTGTGCTACCCTTGGAGTGTTTTGAGATGGTGATATTATGCTTGGATTATTTGTTGGATATTGCTATGATTTGGATTCTAGTTTGATAGTTGATATCGGAGTACCAGTTATCATAGTTATATTTTGGGGATAAATTCCGTCATTAAGTTGGTCAGGTGCCACCGAACCGGGCTTTTCCAGTGCAACCACATTTGCCTTATGGGGAGGCCCTAATGCGGTCTATTGCCGTGCCTCTCACCGGTGCCTCCAACGAGGGAAGGTTATGGGTGCGCGCTACCCTGATCAGGTAGGCGGACATAACCTTGTGTGCCCGTAGTTGTTTTTAGGCGCCTTTTTGTCCCCGTTTGGGACGTTTATGTTTTAACCACGACGGTGGTCGTTGTGTCTTTGGTAGACACGGGGCCACCCAGGACTAAACCCAGAAGGGGTGTTGGTCGGAGTGGACGGGAGAGTGTCATGGCAGTAGATCGGTTTTGTCGGAACGCCGTTGGTCCACCCGAATGGGAGTGCGAGGCCATGAGTTCTGTGGTGTGGGTAGAGTGCGCTACCTCTGCAGAGTGTATTTAATCTATCGATAGTCGCGTCTGTATTAGGTCCCACCGTTCAATCAACACTCACATGACGGAATGACTTATAGGTGATTTATATGTTGATATATATGTTGATATGTTGAGTAGTACAGATTGGCAGGATGTTGATGATGACGTCTGAGACCAAGTGTTGGTCGTGATTGTGATCGCCGGAAAGATCACTGTTTGGATTTCATCACGAGGTGATCGAGATGGTATACTGCTTGGCCGGTTAGCCAAGAGAGATATGGTTATGGAGATCTGAGATGGTGATTTATTAGCATTGTATTAGTTTCATCCCAGGCTTAGTAGTTGTTTCATCATAATAGTTGTTAATTTAATTAACCTATTAAATGCTATGTTATTGTTTTGCCTTGATGTTTATGGTTGTTGTGAGCTTGCAAGTACATTCAATGTACTGACCTGGCGTGTCATGCCAGATTGCAGGTGATGCCATGATTGTTTGTTTGTGGTTGCCGTGTGAGCTAGATCGTGTCCCAGCCAGAGTCCCTGCGGAGTGGAGTTCACCACCTTCGTCGTTGTTCCACTGCTACGAGTTGTTCCGCTGCTAGCATAGAGCAAGTATAGCATCGCAGGCGTAGTGTCGTCGTGCTGATGTGCTTCTTTGTAACATCAGACCCGTGTAATTATTATTCTTGTAATAAGAGTTGATTTGTTCTATGTCAAGCAGTGTCGTATTTCAGAGACTTTTCCTCGATCTCTGGGCTGGAATACGGGCCGTTCCGGTTTCTCTGAGCCAAGGTGCCACACTAGAGATGTGTGGCGGACGAACGGGCTACATATCCGGATTCGTCTCGTCGTTCTGAGCAACTTTCATGTACAAAGTATTTTCATCTGATTTACGGTTTATTTTCTATTAATTTTTTAAAGTTTTATTGAATTTCTAAATTACAGGATTTATTTTAATTTGAAAATAAAAGCAGAATAAACTTTTGTTACCTAGTGCTAACCTAGCCTATGTGTATGACAGTGGGGCCAAGGGACCCAGTCAGCAAAGTTGACCCAATCAACATTTGACTGGTGAAACTGGTTGGTGGGACCCAACTGTCATAGAGACAGTGTAAATTAAGAGTTTAATTAATTTAACAAATTAGGTGGGGGCCACATGTCATAGACTCAGTTTTGCATTAGAGTTAATCTACACAATTTAATTAGCTAGTGGGCCCCGTGTGTCATTGAGTGGTTTATTTAGCAGAGTTTTAATTAACTCCAATCAGGTTCATTAGGACGGTGGGGTCCATTGTCATGGGGAATTAGTGGCTTAATTAACTGCTTAATGATGCCACGTCAGCAGGTTAACGCCGGCGAGGCCGAGGGCGCTGGAGTTGGCCGTCCGGCCGTTTCCGGCGACAGTTCGTGAAGCGGCGGGCCGCGTTGGACAGCCGTAGTCGCCGCGAAGTGGATGGTGGGGGCAGTAGGTGCGGGGAAGGTCCAGCGACGCTGAGTCGAGGTTTGCGGTGTCCTGAGCTGGGAACAGTGCAGCGGCGGCGTGGAATACAGATGCGAGCGAGCTAGCGGTGCGAGCGACGGGCGTGCGCGGGTAGCTACGGCAACGGCATCATAACGGCAGTAGGCGCGGACGGACGTGGCGCGACACGGGCGAGGCGACGACGGCAGCGAGTCGCGGCGCAAAGAGCACAACCTTGTCTATAACCAAGTTACGGGGTGCGGAGGAGACATGGGAGAGGTCACGGAGGACCGGAGCTCACTGCGGGGGTGTCGACGAGAAGCTCGGGGAGGCCGGGGCGGCGCCGTAGCAGCGGCACGATGGCGCGACAGTGAACGATGTCGTGGGCTTGGGCGAGGGAGATCCAGTTGAGGGGGCGCCGCACAGTCCAGTGGGCGCCATGGCCGCGAGGAGGAGGGCTCCGGCGTGAGGACGGCGGGAGGGGCTTCGGGGCGGCACAACTCGGCGACAGGGGACCGAGCGAGCATGGGATCGAGCGTGAGCGCTCTCTCCTGTCCTAGCGGCACGAGGTGGGGGGATCGAGTGGATCAGGCGGGAGGAGTGGGGAGAGATGGGGATCGAGCGAGGGATCGGCTAGGGTTAGCTCGCTGGTGGGGGCGGCTGGGCCGTGAGCTTTCTAGATGGGCCAAGTGCCCAGTAGGTTAGGTTAGTTAGTTTCTTTTTGTTTTTTTGTTTTTCCCTTTTCTCCTTTTCTATTATTTCTTTTTATATAATTTTACTTTACTGTTTTATTTTACATTAGTGTCATGAAATACTAAAGTTAAACCTAAAATTATAATATTAACTATATCTGTGTCATAAATAATTTGGCACTTTAAATAAGTAATTTGTATTTGTTTATTATTTAAGGAGCATTTAAATAGTTGTTTTTGCTACTGTTTTAGTTACTTTAGTGCATTTAAATATTTTATAAAAATGTGGTTTCTTCACCCTAATCACCTATGCATTAACTGGCACAACCCGAACATTTTGGTTTTAATATTTGAAAACTTTTGAGGTTTGCCTTTATTTTGAATTTGAATTTGAATTAGTTTCGAACTAACGCGAGATTAGCAATAGTAATCGAGGTGACGTGGCATCATTATCAGAGGTTACTGTAGCTTGATTATCCGGGCGTCACAATTCTCCTCCACTACAAGAAATCTCGTCCCGAGATTTAAGAGGTTGTGTAGGGGGGAAAGTTCTGGTTATGAAATTCTAACGAGTCTTCTCGGTCTTGGTAGCTCTTCTCGAAGAGGTCAATCAATTACTTTGATGTCTTCATTTCTCTACTTGAGGTCATCATGATGAAGTCGACATCCTTTCTTCGGGAACTCCATCGTACTTACGAAAGAATAAAGGGTGGGTATTCCAGAAGAACGGACCTCTGCATGGTTGACTATCTGGTCGATAACATCGGGGGGAGGTGGCGGAAAGTAACTCTCGAATTGAAACTTAAGAAAAATATCGAGAGCAAAGTAAGGAGGTATCATGGGAAGTTTCAAGCAGGTAGTCAATCATTCGTTGACTGAAACAAAGTGTGAAAGGGGTTGAGAGCAACAAAAATAAGTATTGCGTCTGATACCAGAATAGATCATCGATAGGATGGTGACTCGTGAATTACATACGAAGCCAAGCGCGAGGAATAAGTTTGGAAATAGGGGGTATAGGAGAGTCAGGTTTCGATCTTGTGGAACTGTGGGTTATGGGCCCACCATGTGGGTTAAAAGTAGGAAGGGCGGAGACGTCTTGCGTGCTCATGCAAGCAAGGCCTGTCAGAGCGTAGCCTGTCGATTATGTCGGCAACAACGTCGGTACCAAGGGCGAGGGACGAAGAGAACCATTTTCCTGCTCGTTAGGACGAGGCGGACCAATAGGCAAAGTTCTCGTCCATCGGTGGTTACCGGAATGTCATCAACAATAGTAAAAGGGTCTTACTGATAAAGTTGTACACCGAGGTGTTTACATAAGCAGGAGAATATTACTGCTTAGATCATATAGATCACAAGAAACGTTAAACCAACCAATGGAAAGGAAAATACAATTATCAGATTAAACAGAACAATGGAAAGGAAAATGTGTTTAAACACATATTTCAAGGATATATCCTTCCCAAGGACAAGCAGAGCATGATATCCATGACAGGATATAATGTAGAAAACTCTTTAGGTAAGGGGAGAGAAATTTCATGACATTACCCATACAACGGTGTTTGGATAATTGAGCAAGAAACATTTAGCATTGGGCTTCAAATGTTCTTGTTGAAAAACGGAGTACCATAGACATGCTTCGAGATAGCATTGACATGGTCTTCAAGCAAAGTTCGTACTTTCGATACACGAAGGATTCATCAGGAACAACTTGTAGAATAAGTCTTACAGTTTCCTCATGGAAGAATGGATAACATTGCTAAAGGGAACTATAACAATAGGGCCTCCGGCCAGGTGGGCTAGGTATGACACCACCTTACCGGGTCATATAAAGACCATTGTTATAACTCTTGGAAATATGTTCCAACCATCATATCAGACCGAGATTCAGTTCTGATAGGTGTCAGGATACCTCAGACTCAGGATGCCTGAGAAGGAAAGGTGCAACACAAATTGACGAGACGACCTTGTAAGATTCTCGGGAAATGTACTATGGAAGTGAGTTTTGAAACAAGAGCTCTTCATTAAACAAATGAAGGGATAAGGAGGTAGCTGATGAACTCAGCGACAATTCATCGAGACTTCCAAAAGATGGGTTTCCACAATTATGTGAACAAGGAGATATCATTAGTCAGATCAAATGATGTAATGATGTATGCTCGAGGAAATCATACACAATTAAAAATGGTTGAAAGGTGCACCCGACATATGTGCTTAGGTAGCACGATCAATGTTAGAATGGTGATTCATTATCCAATAGTCTAAGAATGAACTGTTGACCATTAACTCCAATGCAAATAGGGTTGCTAGGAGTACAGAATCCAAGCATCATTGTTCACTTGTTGGTATTCCGGTTAGAATCAACATTGGGACCAAGAAAGAATGGTGATGGTGAGAAGTATCACTATACCAAGAAATTTTAAGAGGCGGAGCAATTCTCACGGCCTTCTTGACATAAAAGATGGTAATACTCCAAGGTAGAGCATAACATAAGTCAGATAGCAAGGAACTCAAGGTACAACGCAAAACTATAACAAGTTTTGTGTTGCGGAAATGCAAGAATTTTGTTGATGTTAACACAATCATCAAGGGGGAAAGGATGATATCTCTCATCATGGATTCGATTGATATTCTGGAAACATTTGTCGAGAGTTCATGAAGATGTAATCCATCGGCGATGACATCAAATTTAAGGAATGATGAAGCGAAATGTTATTATAACCATGGGTATGACACAAACCCGAAATCAAGTTTTCTGTTCAAGGAGAAATGATGAGGAAGATCGACTTAAGCTTAGCTCATCATCGAGAGTTGTGCTTCGGGAATAAGGGCCAAGTAGCACAGTTAAAATCAGCACGATAATGATATAGCCAATCAGGCTAGGAATGAAGTGATTGGGTACAAACTCGTAAGCAAGGAAGATAGCTAAGAATGGTTGAATTGTAGAATGGACACGATTCAGTTATCGGTGTACTCGAGTGACTAACCACTCAGAACCCAGGAAAAATTGGAATCGGTGAGAATGTAGTACTTGATGGAAAATTCATAACAAGTTATGATGTTCCGTAATAATCTCGAGATACCAGGGGGTAATACTCGACGACTAATCAAAGTAGATGTTGGACTGGGGTATTGCTCTGTAGAAGACAAGTACTTCAACTTGTCCAAGAAATGGTATTTAAAAGGAGAACATGGCCGGAACCACAATTGCAAAAGGCCAGATCCCAGATATAAGATGAACTTATACCAAGGGAATATTTAATTGAAGAGAAGCTTCAATGATACGATCTACATCGTGTCCATGGGCATGAACACAAAGTTCAAGGTCGACTCCCACTTCTCCAATGCATAACCTTTCATTCACTTCTCACTTTCAAAGAAGTTGTGGTGTTGAAATTTTATCTGGCAAAATACCAAAAGAGTATGACTCGTGAAAACTTTCGAGTTCACAAATATTAAGGAAGGCATAGGTTCAACCCATCGTGGCATCTTAGGAACATATAACGCAAACTTCAGGAGTAAATTACACAAGCTCGACAGTAGAGCATGGTTGAGAGGCAGAGGATACTATTTACCAAAGGCATTACGTATCCGAGAAAAGGCTCACGGGGTTATTGACTATGAAGGATGTTGTCGGATGAAATCCAATAAAGGATCTGGTGGTCCATAAGGGATATGATGCGAGCATCGGTACTCTATTAGAGGAAGAAGGAACGAAAGGGCATCGGATTATAGAAACAACTGACTAATTCAAAGATCAAATGCAAAGGAATCATCATTTCCAAATCAAGGGATCAAAAGCCAACGGTCTGATTAAGAATGGATAAGTTGAATAGACTTAGGGGTAAATCGACGGCAATTTGATTGGTCGATAACCAGCTCATGTTCAAAATGACATCTGAGCCGGAAAGATAATTTAAAAGGGTCAACTGATGATTGTGTGCATTCGCACTCATGTTGAATCAATAGGATCAAAATGACGGTGTCAAAGGAGACTAATGAATATTGCCGAACATATGAGAAGCATCCATAATGCAAGAAGACAAGTATTTGCAGAGCAATAAGCTGCTAAGGATTTTCGGAGGATTGAATAGTATTTTGAGGACTTTTGTGAAACACCTGAACAACTGGGGATGAGCGGATAGTCGCTAAGTGCGAGAAATTATCCGTAGGGGTATTCATGTGGCAAAGAACTGCAAGGCAGTAGGCACAAAGTATTCTCGAAATATTAGAGAGAATTTTGGGGTATCTTGTAATAACAAGATCAACGGGGAATGATTGTATGAATGGAAAGTGTGCTTGGTTATCCATTGGGGTTTATCGATGGAATGGAATTGCAAAAGCGATGGCACAAAGTATCGAGGGAACATAGGAGAGTAACTTCGGAATCTTCTAGTGCATCAAGCGATCATCTTTATCGAGTGGCTCCCCGGGAGGAAGCAGTTACGAGAACCTAGAGTTAGAGTTAGTAAAACCCTTTAACCCGAGTAGAAGAGAGATAAGAGTCCCAGAGTATAGACGAGAAGTAAAAGATCCTAATACCACCCAATGGCGACGTGGGCCCGTAAGCCACACATCCATGTTAGTAAAACAGCTTTCAGTGACTAGACTCTACTTCGGCCAAGGAGTGTGGAAGGGGGATTCCTACAGGCAGTCGGCTCTGATACCAACTTGTGACGCCCCCGATTCAATCGTACACTAATCATACACGCAAACGTGTACAATCAAGATTAGGGACTAACGGGAAGATATCACAACACAACTCTAAAAATAAAAAAGTCATACAAGCATCATAATACAAGCCAAGGGCCTCGAGGGCTCGAATACAAGTGCTCGATCATAGACGAGTCAGTGGAAGCAACAATATCTGAGTACAGACATAAGTTAAACAAGTTGCCATAAGATGGCTAGCACAAACTGGGATACAGATCGAAAGAGGCGCAGGCCTCCTGCCTGGGATCCTCCTAAACTACTCCTGGTCGTCGTCAGTGGCCTGCACATAGTAGTAGGCACCTCCGGTGTAGTAGGAGTCGTCGTTGACGGTGGCGTCTGGCTCCTGGGCTCCAGCATCTGGTTGCGACAACTAGGTAGAATGGAAAGGGGGAAAAGAGGGAGAAAAGCAACCGTGAGTACTCATCCAAACTACTCGCAAGCAAGGATCTACACTACATATGCATGGGTATCTGTGTAAAGGGGCAATATCGGTGGATTGAACTGCAGAATGCCAAAATAAGAGGGGGGTAGCTAGTCCTGTCGTAGACTACGCTTCTGGCAGCCTCCATCTTGCAACATGTAGAAGAGAGTAGATGGTAAGTTCACCAAGTATCATCGCATAGCATAATCCTACCCGGCAATCCTCTCCTCGTCGCCCTGTGTGAGAGCGATCACCGGGTTATATCTGGCACTTGGAAGGGTGTGTTTTATTAAGTATCCGGTTCTAGTTGTCATAAGGTCAAGGTACAACTCCGGATCGTCCTGTTATCGAGGATCACGGCTATTCGAATAGATAAACTTCCCTGCAGGGGTGCATCACATTACCCAACACGCTCGACCCCATTTGGCTGGACACATTTTCCTGGGTCATGCCCGGCCTCGGAAGATCAACACGTCACAGCCCCACCTAAGCACAACAGAGAGATCAGCACACTGGTCTAAATCCTATGCGTGAAGGGGTCTGGGCCCATTGCACACCTGCACGTTACGTGGGCGGCCGGAGAGCAGACCTAGCAACCTCCATTTCAAAGGAAGTTGCGTTACGCGGTCCAACCCGGCACGCGCCGCTCAGTCGCTGACGTCACGAAGGCTTCGGCTGATACCACGACGTCGCGTGCCCATAACTGTTCCCGTGTAGTTGGTTAGTGCGTATAGGCCAGTGGCCAGACTCAGATCAAATACCAAAATCTCGTTAAGCGTGTTAATTGAAGTATCCGCGAACGCCGACCAGGGCCAACCCACCTCTCTCCTAGGTGGTCTCAACCTGCCCTGTCGCTCCACCACAAAGTAACAGTCGGGGGCCGTCGGGAACCCAGGTCCACCTCTACCGGGATGGAGCCACCTGCCCCTTCAGCCCCCATCTCCGAACAGCATCATAAGTAATGTAACAGTATAAAGTATATAGCATATGCCCGTGATCACCTCTCGAAGTGATCACGGCCCAGTAGTATAGCATGGAAGACGGACAAGATTGTAGGGCCACTGATGGAATACTAGCATCCTATACTAAGCATTTAGGATTGCAGGTAAGGGTAACAACTATAGCAACAATGACAGGCTATGCAGCAGAATAGGATTAACCGAAAGCAGTAACATGCTACACTACTCTAATGCAAGCAGTAGAGAGAAGGAATAGGCGATATCTGGTCATCAAGGGGGAGGGGGCTTACCTGGTTGCTCTGGCAAGAAGGAGGGGTCGTCAACACCGTAGTCGAACTGGGGGTCACCGGCAGTCTTGGCGTCTACCGGAAAGAAGTAACGGAAGGGGAACAGAACAAATAACAGAGCAAACAAAGCATCACAAAGCGTAACATGGCAATACGCGGTGCTAGAGGTGACCTAACGCAGTAGTAGTGATACCGCTGAAGTGGGTAAGACATCCGGGAAAGTATTCCCGGTGTTTCGTGTTTTCGGACAGATGAACCGGAGGGGGAAAGTTGTGTGTTTACTATGCTAAGGTTGTGTGGCGGACGAACGAGCTACGTATCCGGATTCGTCTCGTCATTCTGAGCAACTTTCATGTACAAAGTATTTTCATCTGATTTACGGTTTATTTTCTATTAATTTTTTAAAGTTTTATTGAATTTCTAAATTACAGGATTTATTTTAATTCGAAAATAAAAGCAGAATAAACTTTTGTTACCTAGTGCTACCGTATGACAGTGGGGCCAAGGGATCCAGTCAGCAAAGTTGACCCAGTCAACATTTAACCGGTGAAACTGGCTGGTGAGACCCAACTATCATAGAGACAGTGTAAATTAAGAGTTTAATTAATTTAAAAAATTAGGTGGGGGCCACATGTCATAGACTCAGTTTTGCATTAGAGTTAATCTACACAATTTAATTAGTTGGTGGGCCCCATGTGTCATTGAGTGGTTTATTTAACAGAGTTTTAATTAACTCCAATGAGGTTCATTAGGACGGTGGGGTCCATTGTCATGGGGAATTAGTGGCTTAATTAACTGCTTAATGACGCCACATCAGCAGGTTAACGTCGGCGAGGCCGAGGGCGCTGGAGTTGGCCGTCCGGCCGTTTCCGGCGACAGTTCGTGAAGCGGCGGGCCGCGTTGGACAGCCGGAGTCGCCGCGAAGTGGATGGTGGGGGCAGTAGGTGCGGGGAAGGTCCAGCGACGCCGAGTCGAGGTTTGCGGTGTCCTGAGCTTGGAATAGTGCAGCGGCGGCGTGGAACACGGATGCGATCGAGCTAGCGGGGCGAGCTACGGGCGTGCGCGGGTAGCTACGGCAGCGGCAGGCAGCGGCATCAGAACGGCAGTAGGCGCGGACGGATGTGGCGCGACACGGGCGAGGCGACGACGGCAGCGAGACGCGGCGCAAAGAGCACGGCCTTGTCTATAACCAAGTTACGGGGTGCGGAGGAGACATGGGAGAGGTCACGGAGGACCGGAGCTCACTACGGGGCTGTCGAGGAGAAGCTCGGGGAGGCCGGGGCGGCGCCGTAGCAGCGGCACGATGGCACGTCAGTGAACGATGTCGTCGGCTTGGGCGAGGGAGATCCAGTTGAGGGGTCGCCGCACAGTCCAGTGGACGCCATGGCCGTGAGGACGGCAGGAGGGGCTTCAGGGCGGCACAACTCGGCGACAGGGGACCGAGCGAGCATGGGATCGAGCGTGAGCGCTATCTCCTGTCCTGGCAGCACGAGGTGGGGGGGGATCGAGTGAATCAGACGGGAGGAGTGGGGAGAGATGGGGATCGAGCGAGGGATCGGCTAGGGTTAGCTCGCTGGTGGGGGCGGCTGGGCCCTGAGCTTTCTAGATGGGCCAAGTGCCCAGTAGGTTAGGTTAGTTAGTTTCTTTTTGTTTTTTTGTTTTTCCCTTTTCTCTTTTTCTGTTATTTCTTTTTATATAATTTTACTTTACTGTTTTATTTTACATTAGTGTCATGAAATACTAAAGTTAAACCTAAAATTATAATATTAACTATATCTGTGTCATAAATAATTTGGCACTTTAAATAAGTAATTTGTATTTGTTTATTATTTAAGGAGCATTTAAATAGTTGTTTTTGCTACTTTTTAAGTTACTTTAGTGCATTTAAATATTTTATAAAAATGTGGTTTCTTCACCCTAATCACATATGCATTAACTGGCACAACCCGAACATTTTGGTTTTAATATTTGAAAACTTTTGAGGTTTGCCTTTATTTTGAATTTGAATTTGAATCGGTTTCGAACTAACGCGAGATTAGCAATAGTAATCGAGGTGACGTGGCATCATTAGCAGAGTTTACTCTAGCTTCATTATCCGGGCGTCACAACTAACTTATTAACCTAGAGCCGAGTGCCAATTTATGTTTTTTCCTTGTTTTTGAGTTTTACAGAAAAGGAATATCAAACGGAGTCCAAAAGGAATAAATCTTTTGCGATGATTTTTCTTGGACCAGAAGACACCCATGTAACTTGGAGAGGGGGCCAGAAGATCCCCGAGGAGGCCACAAGCCTCAGGGGCGCGCCCTAGGGGGGCGCCCTAAGGGCTTGTGGGCCCCTCGGAGGTCCCCTAAACCTAATTCCAGCTCTATAAATTCCCAAATATTCCCGAACGACCAGAAGCATCCACCAAAATTCTTTTCTGCCGCCGTAACCTTCTGTTCCCGTGAGATCCCATCTTGGGGCCTTTTTTGGCACTTTGCCGGAGAGGGATTCGATCACGGAGGGCTTCTACATCAACTCTATTGCCCTTCCGATGAAGCATGAGTAGTTTAGCACAGACCTACGGGTCCATAGCTAGTAGCTAGATGGCTTCTTCTCTCTCTCCGATCTTCAATACAATGTTCTCCTCGATGTTTTTGGAGATCCATCTGATGTAATATTCTTTTGCGGTGTGTTTGTCGAGATCCGATGAATTGTGGATTTATGATCAGAGTATCTATGAACTTATTTGAGTCTTCTCTGAATTCTTATATGCATGATTTGATATCTTTGTATTTCTCTTCGAATTATCGGTTTGGTTTGGCCAACTAGATTGGTTCTTCTTGCAATGGGAGAGGTGCTTAGTTTTGGATTCAATCTTGCGGTGTCCTCATCCAGTGACAAAGTAGGGGTAGCGAGGCACGTATTGTATTGTTGCCATGAAGGATAAAAAGATGGGGTTTTCATCATATTGCTTGAGTTTATCCCTCTACATCATGCCATCTTACTTAAGGCGTTACCCCGTTCTTATGAACTTAATACCCTAGATTCATGCTGGATAGCGGTCGATGCGTGGATTAATATTAGTAGATGCAGGCAGGAGTCGATCTACTTGACACGGACGTGATGCCTATATTCATAATCATTGCCTTGGATATCGTCATAACTTTGCGCTTTTCTATCAATTGCTCGACAGTAATTTGTTTACCCACCATATGCTTTCTTTCAAGAGAGAAGCCTCTAGTGAAACCTATGGCCCCCGGGTCTATTTTCCATCATATATTTTCAGATCTATAAACCAAAACCCAAAAATACCTTGCTGCAATTTATTTACCTTTCTTTTGTAACATCCCGATTCTCGGAATGTTTAAGAAAAAGTTTTCCAGAATTAGGGGGATAAAATTTCGTTTGTTTTATTTGTTAACAAAGCATAAATTACGTTTTCTAAATTTGGAGGATTTAATTTGAACAAATGTGAACCTAAATTAAAATTTGAGTTTACTTCTTTTCTTTTAGTCGGGCTCTATTTTCTCTTCTTTGGCATATTTAAATATGTGCCTTTGACTTTACTTTGGTTTTCTGAAATCTGTTTGATATTTGTTTGAGCTTCTTTTCCATCTTTAAATTTTCCTAGTTTTTCCTGTCTCAAACTCTGGGCCAAATTTGATCGGTCCAACGTCTCTCCTTCTCTTCCCTGGGTTTAACCTTTTTTTTTCCTGTCTAAGTCGCATGGTCCTAGCCCGTTTATTTCTCTCCTCTTATTTTTCTCCTCCCCTCCTCTCCCAATGGGCTTCGATCCACTTGGCCCATATCTCTGGCCAACTAACGCTTCTCCTCCTCTCCTCTGTACGCTCACAAACTTACAGAGAAAGAAACGTCAACAGCCATGATTCTTCCTTTCCTTTTAATTCCCATAAACCCATCAGTTTCCAAAACCGAAAGGCCTTATCATGCGCCTCCACCTCCTCTTTTTCCTCGATCACTTCATCTCCCTCTTCACCCAGGACGCACACCCTACAGAGAAGAAAAACCTACAACCATGAATGAAGCCCTCCTCTAATTCCTTCTACTCTCAACCGTTTAAAGTTCTGAATATATGGAGAAGTGCGTCTTGATCTCCTCCTCCAATCCCATCACCTGTTCTGCCCTCTCCCTTCCTCATCTCTCCAAGACATCTCCATGAACTTGTGAAGCTCCATGGATGCCGGTGCTTGCTCCCGGCGACTCCAAGCATGTCCATCCATATCTTTGCGCCAGATGATACTCCTTCATGTCGCGGCTCCATTCAGAGAAGAAAGAACTCGTTCCATCGACCACACGCGAAGAATTTCACATGTGCGTGTACACTGTTTGTCAAGTTCACTACACCGTTCCGTCCAACTCGGTGAGCCTCTATACAATTCCTCATGCACACCTTCTCAGCATCACTCATAGTATCTCATAGACATCATGTTTCAACTTATCTATCTCGTTGGCCCCGTTTGTCCAAAACATATTTCGATGTGATGGCTTTGGCTTGTTTTTTTATTTTCTATGCGTGGAATGATCTTGTGTTCAACATGTCAAATAAGTCTTATGTCCATAGAAACCTTGTGGTGGCGCTAGATTGCTAGTTTGGTCAATCAAGTTTTTGAATAGATTTTTTTATGTATTTGTTTCATCGAGATCGATGGATTTTTATGTGTAATGAACTTTGTGTAGATATGTTAATTTTCATATGTTCGTGATATGCCTATGAGTCGCTCCTAATTATTTCATAATTGTAGGATTTACATATGATTCACTAGATTTGTTTTACATTTTTTTAAATAGTTGCACGTATTGTTTTGGCTTGATATTTTGTGTAACTATGTATAGTCATATTTTATGATTATGTAATGATTTTGGTGAATTGTTGGCATGTTTAGTATTTGGTATTTTTAATCTAGAGTTTGTATGGGTGACTAAATATTATTGTATATGTCTTGTTTAATTATTTAGAACGTGCGGATATCATAGGTACGGTCTCTAGAATTGTTTTCATCCTTGTTGCATGCGTGTACTATTGTGCTTAGTATTCATACCATATTGTAGGTGGTTGTTTATCTAAATTAGATGAGACGTATAGTTTCCTTCTACTAGTTGACGAATGAATATGTCGTGTTATATTTTAGAATTGAGCCTATGCTATTTTAGTACTTTTGATGATTGAGCTAATCATAATCCTAGTAATCCTAGTCCAAGCCATGTATGTCACATGTTGTTTTATTGGTTCGAAATCATTGCCATGTCTACGATGGATGTTTATATATTGTTTGTACATGTTGTGGCATAGTTCCTTTATGCTAGAAGTTAAATGAAATGATTTCTTGTTTGCAAACAAATTCATTGTGGTTCTTTGTCGCATAACATATTTTTGCCTAGTTGATCCTCTTGTTTTGTAGATGTTTGTTACCCATTATTCTATGGTTAGATGCTTTTATGTCATGGTTATATCGTGTTCCTTTGTAGAATTTATTTCTTCTGGCATAGAAGTTAGTTTATTACATCTTGATAATTATTCGACGTGTTTTATTTACCTAGGACAATACCATGCCATGTTAGCACTTGCTCAAACTTGAATGCATGTTTTATTGTATGATTCCCATGTATTATAGGATTGTTACTTGTATTGTGGGTTCGTGCAAATATGGTTAGCCTTGTTTGTTAATAGATACTTCCTAATATTTTATGGTCTCATATGTTTAAGTAAGTTTGGTGCTTGATCAATACCACACTCGATGTTGTGATTGCATGACTAGACTCTGTAGCGTGTGTGTACCAATTCATGTGTTATATGATAGATAGTTTGTACTTTATGATCACACATATGGTTAGACTTCACTTGCTAGAGTTACATGTTAGTAGTTTATGATTTCATACATTTTAATTAAGAAGGGTCCCTACTTAGTTGATCAATACCACGCTACAGTGTTGTGATTGTATAACTAGGTTTTATAGAAATTCATGTATTAGATCATGCCTAGTGATGTATCTTATGTCTTTGCTACTATAGATTGTAACAAATAGAAGTGCGTGTCATTTTGTTACTCATGCTAGTATAGTACATCGCTTGATGTCATGATCTGGTTTTCTAACTTTCCTAAATGTTTAGTATGGTATGTCCATATGCTTATATGACATGACAAGTATGTAAGCTTGTGTGCTCTTACCATTGTTGATATTCATGTTAGTTGATATCAACTAAGTTATCTCATTGTTGTGAGTTGTGTTCTATTGGTAGCATAGTTTGGCAACTTGTGTGACGATCATCTCCATACTTAGCATCATATCTAGTATATCTAGTTGTTGCATTGTTGTATGTCTAGCGATCATTCATGTCTTATTATGTTCCATGTGCTACGGTTGAGTACTTAGTTCCTTGTGTTCTTTAAAATATGATTGCCTTTGTTTCATGTTAGTATTATGGTGTTTGGCACATTTCGCCACAATTCATCACATGGATAGTATAGTTTACCTTTCATGTTAGTTGAGTTGGCCTTCCTCAGATGCTTACTGTGCATAGGTTGCTTGTTGTTTTAAGCATGTGCTGGTAATCTTATTGCTAGTGGTTATTGGGTATTAGTTGTTCTTTATTATTAAGAGCATACTCTAGTTCAGTGTCTTCCATGATCACTTGTATATTTGATGTTGTTTTATTAATTAAGACCTATTTATGATTCTAGATTCACATGCCTTGTAAGATATGTGTCTTATTATTTCGTTGTTTAATTAGCTTCACCATAGTATTGAGTTGATCTTGTTACAGAAGTGTTTCAATAGTTGTTGTGATTGACGTTTGAATTCTCCTTGATGTTAGCCATTATAAATATTTAGAAGTGTCTAAATATTTATTTGTGGTTAATTGTTACCCTTAAATATCCATGGTAATACAAGGCTACATTACCTTGTATTATCATGTCACGTCTATGACAATTGTTATTCATTTATTCGATGTGTGGTTTACTACTGTTTGAGGACTAGACCTAGATTCAACTCAACTCTTGTGTGTTGTATGAGGTTTCATTGATTAACTACTATGGTTTGGAATGTGTGTTTGTTTTGTATGGAACACTTGCTTTCCAATTGTTATATAGTTGATGTATATGTTTGGGTGCTATTAACCATTCAAAATATTTATTTTTGGTTAACCTTTACCTTTATCATACCATGATGTGATTGTGTAGTTAAAATGCATACGTTGGTTCCATTCCATGTGTGTTGTTGCCATTGTGTTGGTTATACAGTAGTTTTCTATATAGTTAGTCGTGATGTGTAGTAGGCACTACCTATGGTCAATATCATAGTTCATATTAGAATGTTAGTCTTGATCACCAAGCCTTCCTCAGCTATGTCAACCTAACCCTGTCACTTCATTGAATCGTCTCTCTTACGTTCCAATTGTGCAACATCATTTCCAAATCTCCATCTTTATCAATATCTTGCTATCATCCACTCTTAACTTCTTTTGGATGTTATTTGGATTTACTATTGTTTTGGTATTTATTTTGTTTTCCATTTGCTATCTTAACGACGAGTAGGGAGTGACGATGTTGGACAAGGACAGAACAGGTTACTGAAGAAGGACTCAACAATGAAGGCATGCCTCCTTCTTTGATCATACTTATCCTATGCTTTACAAAATTGCATTGTGTTTTATGGTTACTACATGCATGCTTTTTATTCTCGTAGATAGCATGTCGATTGACAGATTACCTTGATCCGCTTGTAGAATTATAGTATTGAGGTAGAGTAGAAATGCATAGCCATGCTTATTATCCTATAGGTCCATTGTTGAATGACCTTGGGTCATTGACACTTGAAACTTATCGCTGAGCTAGGCTAGTTGGCCCTTGTTGACCTTCTCTATCCTCTTCTACTCTGGGTGAAACTTATCATCTGAATACTGGTGCAGGCGACAGCTGAATCAAGGATTGAAGGAGCGATTGGCTGCCCTTCACGAGTTGAAGGGGACAATCAGTCGTCCGTGCCGCATAAGGCCTAATGAGTCTTGGATTTGAAGATTGTGATAACAGTACAACCACATGCTATATGGGCACTGGCTTGGTCAAGTAAGCTAGTCAGCCTTAGGTGTCGATGTCGCCGTACCGCAGATGGGGTAGCTGCCTTGCAAGGAGTATCCTCGGCACAGATGGGGGACCGGTTTGAGGACGTACTCTCTGTTCCGTGCGCCAGACCCGGTGGGCATGTCACATCTTTGGGGGATCTAGTCCAAAGACCTCGTCACAATCTCCCTGTCGGTATACCAAATGGTGTACTATACCAGCGGCCACTAGTGGCATCAAGACGAGATTGTGTCGCGTGGGTAAAGTGTACAACCTTTGCAGAGTGTAAAACTATTCGAATAGCCGTGTCCACGGTCATGGACGACACATGAATCTTTCTTGACGTACATGACATGTATTGCTTATTCCCTCTTTGTCCCTATTATTGGAATCTAAGAAGAGTGCGAGTTGATTGAGGATCCTCACTTTGATGAAAGTTATTCTGGAGATAAAACATGTTTTCATCAAAAACTGTTTTTATCAAATTACTATGTTATTTCAAACAAAATTAGCTTTTATGCAAATGGGCCATACAGCCTTCCGTTGAAGCCACATGTAGCTATTAGGTCCTCTCCGAGGGAGGCATGTTGAGTACGTAATGTACTCATTGCAATAATTTTGTTGACAACAGAGTTCCATGAAGACGAAGGTGATGATTACGACTACTATGGCGAACCGTAGGAGTGAGGTCATGTGGACTACATCGACTGCCTGTGGCTGAGATGGAGTCCCTACGCATTGTACTTTCCGCTGTTTTCTGATTGTAATAAATGTCATGAGACATTTCACTAGGTGTGTATGGTGACAAATATACTACATTTAATGCTTTTACGTATTCTGCAATGATACCATTTCACTGTGTTGTCAACAATGATCCTGGGGTTGACAATTAAACACAGGAGGATCTGGAAGATAATTCCGGGTTCTCACACTTTGGTTTTACGTTTTAGTAATCTTTTATATCTATCTCTATCAGATCTCATCCTTGCAAGTGACCGTGAAGGGATTGACAACCCCTTTATCCCGTTGGGTGCAAGTGTTTGACTGTTTGTGCAGGTGCATAGATTGGAGACTTGCGTGTACCTCCTACTGGAGTGATACCTTGGTTCTCAAACCGAGGGAAATACTTATCTCTACTTTGCTGCATCACCCTTTCCTCTTCAAGGGAAAAACCAACGCAAGCTCAAGAAGTAGCAGGCGAGGCCTCGGACGGGAACAAACAGGAGCCGGGGAAGATGCGGTGATGAAGTCGCGGGGGAAGGGGGTACAAGGGTTGACTGGTTCGGGTGCAGGGTGGGGCTAACGTCGGTGTTAATGATTTAGGAGATGGTGGGGCGGTGATGCGTGCGCTAAGGCGCAGCCTGCCGTGGGAGGCGGGAGCAGGCGGCCCCGCCGGCGCTGGTTTGGTTTTGGCGGGTGGAGGAAGACGTGACTGAAGAAATACGACAGACTGTAAAAGCAATAGGAGTACTTAACAACCTTAACTGAAACCAACAGGGGCACTTAACAACCATAGCTGAAAGCAGTATGAGTACTTATACAGGTTCAACCGTACAAAGCATGCCTCAAACAGTGCTACTTTGCCTACAGTTAACCAAGGGTGGGGCCACCAAGCCCCAGGCACCACCCCGCGTATCCACATCCTTTTGAAAGCGGCTTCATCTTGCAATGTGGTCAATAAACAAGATATTCGCTTTAGAGCCATGGAAAAGCATGAGCATAACCTTCTGTCCTCTTCTCCAAGATGGACGGGCCTTCATTATTTGAGACCACCCATGAATAAGTATATTTTCACCTCTAAGAGAAATGGAGTAGGTCGACATAAACATCATGTTGTGACCAAGCGCAAGTCCCGATCATGGTCAGGCATCTGTATAGGAACAAGAAAACTGGGCAGTTTCTATTTCAAGAAGATCACAGCTGTAAAACTATGTATAAGCAAGAGTTTATGAACAACATATATAACAGAAAACAGCTCGTACCGTAAGTTTCTTGACACGGTTGAACCTGTTCAACATGTGCACCAGTGGCACACATATCCCACGTGGCCTTCCACCATTGAAACGCCCCACAAGGACCTCAAGACGATCAATAAAGTGTAGAAACTGGTGGATGTCATCCCAGTCAACTTCAGTGCCATCAGTAATAGTGGAGTTCTTATCAAATAACAAACGAGTAGTTTCTTGAACTTTGTAATAACCTACACATGCCACCAATTCTAAGAAATATTAGTTAGAAGTAGCATCTTCATGGGGGAAGGGAGTCACAAATTCTTGCTACTTCTAAAGTCAAATTGTGATTAGTTAGACAAAATAGGTGGATTAATAAGTAATCGAGGCAACATGCAAGAACCTGTGCGCATTTTAAAATCCTGTGTTAGGATGAGAAGGAATAAGTGTGGCGTTTTTCCAAGGGCGCAGAAACCTGTAGGGTCCACGCACTTTGGGCACTGCAAATGAAACACACTAGATTCAGTAGGAAGAAAAATGCATCAATGGCGGCGGCTCCCATCCTAGGATTACCGGTGACCAAGGGACTAGGATTTATCGGGGATGGATGAAGAATTCGTACCTGGTTCTCCATGAGAAAACCCTAAACAACCGCAAAGAGGAGGTTTTCTCTAAACAAGCAGACAAGGGAGAAGGGGATTCAGGCCCAGTGAAATATTGTTGCTTCGTCCGTCCATCTTACTGCTACTGCTGGAAAGGTGGGGGTTTTGTGATTTGACAGATCATTGGGCATTACTGCGGCGCTACGATCGGGGCGAGTCTACCGTGTAGTTGTGCACTCTAATTTGGTGCATGGTACATGGACCCTGTTGCCGGATGCCCCGCATATCAGTGAAAGGAAGTGGAAAGGCAGGAGTAACTAGTTACACATAAATATATTTTTGATAGAGAGATACTCCCTCTGTAAAGAAATATAAAAATCTTTTATACCACAACTTTATACATAAGAAAAATCAAGGAGAATATATATAAAATTATATGGGGTCCAGATGAGAATAAAATACTCCCTCCATTCCCTTATACAAGGCCACTATGAAAAATACGTTTTGCATCTATACAAGACCACTAACTGTAATCGAGGCAAAAATTAATGATGTTTCCTCGTACTAGCAACTTGTTTAATAATTGCATGCATATAGTCATAATGACAGTGTACTACTTTCTTCCATTCCTTTCTTGCATGCATGCGGGCGTATTAATGATCCTAGTTAACAAAAATAAAAGTTGGCTTGCAAATCAGTCATTAATTGTTACCTTGGTACCTGTAATCTGAGTTTGTGGCCTTGTATAAGGGAATGGAGAGAGTACTCAGATAGGCTAACGGGTCTGGAATTTGGGCCACAGGCTAGTGGGCTTGCATGTTTGGGGGCCCATGTGTTCTAACTTAGCGCATTTCATCCGGTAAATATTTGGGCACTGGTTTTAGATGCTGTCGCAAGGCGAATATAGAAAATTAAATAAAGCACGTTAGTTATTAGAATGAAACCGAACGACAGTTCCTAACCAGCAATCAGAGTTGGAATTTTTTTCACAATATCCTACGTGATAAATAATATTGTCGTACTACTTATACACAGGACACTTGTTTCACCATGCCATATTATTACATCAAAAGCTCTCAGAGGATAGATCACTTCGGAAGTTGCATGCTGCTACTGAAGAATTTCAAAGTTGATTAGGACCAGCTCTCCTTGCCGAGAAAGTTCAATTTTGACATCATCCCCAACCGCAAGAGTTGATAGAGTTTTGAACCTTGACCATCCTTTAGCATCAATCATCAAGCGACCATCCTTTGTACTTACGGTATATTGAGAAGGTTCATTCACACCAAGGCTGTGCATGGTAAGAGAAACTTGGCCACGATCGCCCGGATTATTAAACGACTCCCTCGTTGCTCTAGGAATTCTCTGTTTGCAAACAAGAAGACATACACAAACAGTTAGATCAACACAGTGAATCTTGTGAAACAACATGGAAAGAAAAAAGAATGAAGCACTTGGGCTGCCAATGCTTACCAAGAAGGTGCAGATGTCGGTTTTTGTAAGGACTTTGGTACATGAAGTGCGAACTGCAGCCCAGTCCGTTGCCGGTGAAAGTGCTGGTTTCGTTGCCGCTGCACGGGCCGAAGCAGATGCAAGTGCAACTTCAAGTGTTGGTGCAAGTGCCGGAGCCGTTGCCTGCTGCCGGAGATGGTGCTCCTGGTGGAGCTGGTGCCGGTGTCAGAGCAGGTGCCCGTGTTGGTGCCCAATCCTCCGGTAGATCATCCTGATCTGCTGACGCGGTCAATGTCCAATCCTCTGGTGGGTCAGACTGAGCTGCTGCCGCTGTCAGTGCTAGAGCCAGTGCCGTCGGAGCAACTACCGGTGCTCGATCCGATGCTGAAGGTGGTACCGATGTGCGAGATAGCAGCGATCATCTATGGTCTGCTATGATTTCATACTTCAGCTTTCTAACTTCGCTAGGCTCCGTGAGCTGGATCCAATCTTTTTCTTCACTTCTTTTAAACGCGAGGACTAATTGTGGCGTGTTTGTTAAAACAAACTGCTGTTCGTCATAGGGCTTTAGATTGTACTCAAACAACAGACTGATCCTATTGTGTCCAGTAATATAAGTGATGGACAGTGCCTTCGTTACTGACACGTCATAAGAAGTGAAACCTGCTAAAATAACCATCATAGAGCAAACCAAACAGTTTATTCTGTAACGAATGTGAATGGCAAAACCTGCATTGTAAAATTGCAGCAAAAGTAAGATAACATGACAGTAAATCAATGAGATTTACTTGATGTGACACGAGTGAATCCTTACCAGGATATCACTATGTTCAAGTTCTAAATTGAAGATTGATCGTCCAATTACGGGTGGCATGCAAGGCCCCCACTTGCTCCCACAAGCAGATAGTCCAAAGGTCATGACAACTCGTTTGGAGGGAACATCCATGGTACTGGAAATCCTAGTGGGTGCGATAAACCCTGCAATGCATATAGATTTTGGAGTGTAACCATAATTGATAAACCGTCGTCACAAAAAAGGTGATTTGGATACTTCAAAATATACATGCCGAATTTAGTGGACAAACATTAACAAAGACTGTTCTCCGGACTCACCACACAACAAAAGCGACAGTACTAAACAATACAGGGTTCACACACACAAATCAAGTACCGAACAATATTAATTACTACAGACAAGCAAAGTTGCACTAATAAATTCTGCAGACTATTTCTTGCCACTGACCTACGAGATGTACCCCACATAACTGACTAGGCCATGGACTTCGTGAGAGATGTTTATCGGCACCTTCGCCATCTCATCAACCTTGGAGAACCTAACAGTGTGGTCTTTCCACTCTAAACATGACGATGAAGACAATCCGCATCAGATTTATCGGAAAGCTTTACAAGAACCACAACCTTTGTAATTGAAGGCACAACTAGGAAATTGTTATGGTGAAGTACACCCTCGAGAACACGCCTGACAACGATGCTTCATGAAAACACTTGTTCACGACACGTGGCGACAAGGACACAATAGCTGGATAGTTTAGTAGTAGAACACATCCTCAAGTCTTCCAGTTCACACGGCATGACTTCGAGAACTTCATATCCACCGCAGACCTAGTTCTAATTCAAACAGAAACCAAATATTTTATTACTACCTCCGTTCAGAAATATAAGATGATTTTTGATATTTTACTCCATATAAGACTACAAATACGCACAGAAATGAGTGAACAAAGACACTAGAACATGTCTACATGAGATACACAAAAAAGTTAGAACATCTTATATTCATAAACAGAGGGATTACTTGCAATATCCATAACACAAGTTACTGAGGCTACTATACTCTCTTCCAAGGCATGAGAGCTAAAATCTTGCATTCCCTACAGCTCGCACTGATGTTCGTAAAGTAGTTGAAAGTAATCTATAAGAAATCAGTGTTATGTGCAAAAATTATATGTATGTCAACCTCTCTCATGTTTTGGTCAAAAGAGCCATTTAGAACCGTCATTTGGCACACAAGAATCACATGCAAGATCACCCAGAAAGTTGTACTACTAGTACTAGTACTGCGTGTACATTACACAAACCTCGTATATTAGCAAGCACTCTACAAGTTAGATGAAAAAACACGATCAAGATCGCCAAAAAGATGGTCATGAAGACATATTACCTGGACTGGCTTAACGAGGGATCCCGGAGAGGGGGGCTTGGACAGGGCGATGGCCTTGAGCTTGTCTGCGGTAGTCTTGGCGGGGTGCCTGCGCTTCTTCGTACCCTGAGCCTTGACGGTTTTGGCCAGAGCCATAGACATCACTTCGGCCGGTGCTCGAGAGTTCATCAAGAAACTGTCAAATAGAAATAAAACAAAAGAAACCATAATCACAAACTCAAAAGAAGAAGAGAGAGGGAGTTAGGATCGGTCGCGGGGTTGCAAGACCGGGCCTTGGCCAAAAGCAACACCATTGATGCACTCACCTTTCCTTCTTTGGGAGATAAGAACAATGGCAGAAGCGCATTGGGGTTTTCTTGAAGAAATGGGGAACAAGACGAGGGAGAAGCGAGTTGGGGTTTTCTTCAAGAGAGGAAGATGAGGGAGAAGAGTGAAATGATGGTTCCTTCGTCCGTCCAACTTATCGCTGGAAATGTGGGGGTTTTGTGATTTCACAGCTCATTAGGCATTACTGCGACGCTTCGATCAGGGTAGTCTACTATGAAGTTGTGCACTCTTGTACGGAGTAATTTAGTGCATGGCAAGTGGATCCCGATGCTGGATGTCCCACACGTCGGCGAAAGTGAGTAGCAAGGTTCCCGACGACCGTCGAGGAGGATCCGCATGGTGGAGCGTGTCCACTGTTTCTAAAAAAATGATTACAGCAAGTGTTTCCACTCTTATGACGGAGGAGTGCGAAACACGGCAGCCACTTGAACTTACACAGTACTCCTACTACTAGGGGTGTGCACTCCTACTACTAGGGGTGTGCAGTGGTTCGTACATTTGTACCATAATCTTATTGCTAGTGTAGTAAGATATGACGATAAAAAATGGTGTTGTGCGCATGTCAACTATGAACAGTAATGTAACATGCCCCTTTTTTGATTGTCCGGTCGAGAATGAATGGTGAGATCAATGTTAACAAAACTAGGTCTACAACGCATGGAGAGTACGGTGCTACAGTACTCCACGGAACATGAACCATATGAAGCATGAATCAGTGTTAGGTAGGCTGCATGGGAGAAAAAGTTCCCTTCTTGACTCACTTTTGGGTGTTTGGCGGAGTGCATGAAGGGTAAATGAGTCCACACTAGGTTAACACAAATACACTAGGAGCATGCATGAAGAGGGGTGCTGAGATGAGCATGCACAAAGACGGAACAACTATATTGAGATGAGAATGCAACCAAACACACCCGCACGCTTTGTGCTACAGTGACTGATCTGGACCGTCTGAGTTTGATCCGACGGTCATGTTGCGTCGAGACATGCCCGTGCAGAGGACGCCTAAACACCATCAAAGTCCCCGTGCTTCTCAAGGCGCACGATGTTGGTGATGTAGGGTGCCACCGCCCGCAGAGCCCTCTCCCGGTCGACGGGAGCCAGCTCGTCAAGACGGCGTCCAATGGCACAAATGGATTTCGGTGAGGAATCCTTGAAAGGATTCGCCCTGCAACAGCGACGGCCGCCTGCAACCCCTCCTTGTCTAGCTCCACCCCCAACATCGCACGGAGACGGCTTAGCTCCTCGGAGATATAGGTGAAGAAGGAGACCAGGTCAGGAAGCTGCAGCTCATTGAAGTCGATGGGGTGGTCGAACGGGTTTAGGCCCGACGGCCGGCATGGTCACGCTGGCACGACGGTAGGCATCGCGTAGCCACAACACGTGTGTGGGAACATGGTCTAGCAAGTGGTTGAGGCGATCCTGGACCTCGTCACGATCGGCTCGCTTGCGCTCCAGCCGGCTCGCCTGACCGCATATCGTATCTCCCGCTTTTTGCAGCAACGTCGTCATGCCTCGAGCATCTTTGTGGTGGATGCCTGTCGCTTTTGAAGCTCCGTGAACTCCCGCACATAAAGGAGGAGCATGGCACTCCTCTCCTGCTTCAGCTCACGGAGCTCCACATCCTTGGCCTGCAGCTCCTGTGTCAGGCGCCTCACCTCAGGCTCCATGATCTGGTGCGCCGCCATGGAACCAGGTATAAGCAATGGGGAGAGGAAGCAAAGGAGGCGAAATGTCTTAAAGGCAATGCAATCTACGGGAATGCGGAGGGAGCCAGCCGAGGAGCGGGGTGAATCTTTTGGTTTTTACCATGGGAAAACACCAGTCGACGACTTTTGAGATCAGGGAGCAGTGGGTTTGACAGGAGGAGTCATCATGACTAATTGCTGCCGCGCCTGCTCTCATCAATCAAAAAATAAAAATCCTGTTGCGCCTGCCGCACCCCAAGACCAGAGCAACACCATGCTGGATATTTAGATTTACCTGCCGGCAAGGAGAGAAAAAAAGGGGTGAAAAAACAAATGGCAAATCCTGTTGGGCTAAACGGTCGCACTAGCCCAACTAGCTAGCCACTGTGCTTCACTGATGTACTCGGCGGGAAAGGTGGGCTTTTGTGATCTGACGACTCATTTACTTGCTTCGGCGCTACGACCGAGGAGGACCCAGAAAACGCGCGGTAGGGCGTCCCATGTCTCGGCAAGGAAGAAAATGTGCATGCACCACAGGGAGGACCCAGAAACCGCGAGGTAGGGTGTGCCACATCTCTGCACAGAGGAAAAATGTGCATGTAAAAATATACTATATCAGACGTACTACCTATGGTTCGGCCTCGGAAGCCAGCCAGTCTGTCAAAAACACCCCACTAGCCACATAGATTCATCATGCTAACGTGGCACGGAGGATAGGTCTGGTTAGCTCTGTCTCGACCAGCCACAATGTCTCTTGTTCTAGGCGATTCATAAATTTTCCAACCATTTTTAGTAATAATAACACCACGGCAAGCTCACGCCGCTCTTCGTGTGTGCCTGTGCGTCTAAAGGTTGTACCAGATGGAGAGGGGAAAGGGAGCGCAGACATGGGACCCACCAGTGAGTCAACAGTCATGCACGTGTTGACGAGCCACTCCATCAACTCTACTCAAAATCAAGTTATGCGACAAAGCCAACAACCGTTGTTGTTTCAGGCTATCGACGTACGCTTTATAGTCCAGGTTGCCAATTCGAATCTCATCCTTCAGATTTGTTATTTTTAGGTCCAAATTTGATCAATGACAAGTGGGACCCCCGTGTGTTGTTCCAATATTTCAGTGTAGGGTGTCTTTTTTTTCACAAACACTTTGCATAGTTAGACAAGTTACGACACCAATTACACATGTTTTGCAAGTTTAGGAACAAAAATGACAGCGGCATAGAATATCACATGCACCCTGCACCTTAGATGCTATGGTGATACGAGATTTTACGTCGTTGGATCAGAGATCGAACGGCTTGGGAGTAGTGTTTGTAATTATGCACAATTTCCAAACTCTCCAAGGGTTTTTTTGCAAAGAAAACGTTCAGGCCTTGTGTGTGCCGCTTGATCTTGGATCCAATGGTTCTCGCAGCTTAATTAGCCACTACGATGATACGAGCATCTAGGTCGTTGGATCTGTGATCAGATGCCACATGCATAGTATTTGTACTGTCTGCACAATTCCCAAACTCTTAGAGGCCTATATTGCAAAAACATTCAAACCTCCTACTACGAGCCATTAGATCTCCCGGGAACTCGTATCACCGTAGAATCTACGGTGTGGGAGCACCTCATATTCTCCCTTGCGAGAAAACATCAAGTGCTCTCGCAGCTTGGATGCTACGGTGATACGAGCTTCGTGGTCGTTTGATCTAAGATCCAATGGCATCCGAGCAGTCTTTGTGCTTCTGAGCAGTGCCCGAACTCTTTGGGGGCTTTTCTGCAAAAAACATTCGAACCACCAAGGAGTTGTTGGATCTCATATCCAACGACTCCGAAGAGCTTGTATCACCACATCATCTAAGGTGTAGTAGCACATGATATTCTTACATACAAGAGAATATGAGGTCCTCCCTCATCTTAGATGCTATGGTGATACAAGCTTCGAGGTCGTTGGATATGGGATCCAAGGGCATCTAAGTAGTTTTTGTACAAATTGTGTGCAATTTCCTAACTCGTTAAGGTTTCTTGTAAAAATATTAAGACATCATGTGAGTCTCTCTATATATCTCAGATCTACAAGCTCCAAGGAACATGTATCAGCATATAGCATCTAAGGTGTGGGGGCACATGATATTCTCCCGGGGAGAGGGGCGCGCACAACCAATCGGTGTTTGGGAGGGTGGGGACAAATATAATGTTCAAAAAATATAATCTAAACAATCCTAAACAAAGCTTCACAATTTTATCTAAGGTTGAGAGGTTACCCCCCAACAATCTACATAGCTCCACATATGCAAGAGGTGTAGTGCGAGCGTCTATGTGTGAGAGAGAGGACGTGAAAAAGTGAGGTCAATCGAGTCATTTATAGAGGGAGAGATCGGGTGAGTGTGGCCTAGCGTACACTCGAATGTTCAAGACGATACACCAAGATATTGTGCGGCGAAGCTGTAGTGAGGGCTGGAGGGAGATAGTTACCGAGAGAGTGGCCTAGATAGACTTTGTGTGTGCACGCACGGTGAAGGTGTTTTACAAAGGCAACGTATGTGTCTTGAGAGAGAGAGGGAGGGTTTGTCATGGAGGGCACGACGAAGTTGTGTGTGAGAAATACATTTGTTGAGAGTGTGAGGGCAGGAATGACATAAATGGAGATTGAAACGTGAAGAGAAATAATGAGCACGCGTGTGTCGGATACCAATAGCTCTATTAGCACAGAAATGAACATCAATCGATACATGAATTATGTGTGGTGGTGGTTGGGGGGGGTCGATGGAGAGACCTAAACACAACATTTGCATGTACATAGTACTAGACTTAATATTCATGTTTCAGTTTACTGTGCATTTTAAATATTGAATTGAGGACCATGCATGGCTTACATTTTACTCCCTCCATTCCTAAATATTTGTCTTTTCAGATATTTCAAATGGACTACCACATACGGATGTATATAGACATATTTTAGAGTGTAGATTCACTCATTTTGCTCTGTGTGTAGTCACTTGTTGAAATCTCTAAAAGATAAATATTTAGGAATAGAGGGAGTATTTTTGAATTCGTGTCATACATGCATGATCTGGAAAAATAGATGCACTATACTTACCGGATTGTTGTTGTATTCGTGTGTGTCTGTGGTCATATGCTTGAATACATACAAAGTTTTCTCACCACCATACCGTTCATCTTTTAAATTTGAATTTGCAATGAAAAACTTACTGGGGATACCATGAAATGTGAAATCCATGTTGACATCACTATATCACAAACTTGCTCTAATTCAAGAACTCGTCATAAATCAATTATCGTGCCTTTTGGAATGACCAGTTATTTGCAAGGAAAATACGGGCATTGTAATACATATAAATTCGTTCGGCAATTTAAAAGATTCCTTTTGTATTCTCGAATGGTAGCACCCGACGACGTACCAGCCGGACCTGGGCTCATGTCCTGTTTGTAGCATGCGTGGTACGCACATTAGCCAACCCCAACCACTCGAGCCTCCGCGTTTTGAGTCGAAATATCTGGTGGCCAGAATTCCAAGCCTAGGAAATTCCCCTCATGTCCCCGGTCCATAATAACTACTGATGAACAATGGAGGGATGCTTTAGTAACTAGACCATGTTACCCACCATGCCGAGCATGGTTCAATTCCCTCAGTCGCCGCTACCCAAGGTCACCCATCAACTCCATTGCCTAGTACTAATAGTACTACACCAGGATGAGCACAGAATGGAGCTCCGTTTGTTCGTGCCTAGTACTAGAGTTACTATATCAGGCAATGCACTGGTACGGAGGGATTATCCTTTTACTCTGCATATATAACTTGTCTGAAGTCTAACTAAGCAAAATGTTTGACCAAATCCTTTCTTAAGAAACATTAAAATCTACAATAGTAAAGATGTATTGCTTGAAAATTTATTTCATGATGCAGGTTATGATATTGTTTCGAATCATCGATTTTAAATTTCAGAAAATCCAAAAGAGACCTGAAATTTATGAAACTGAGCATGGTCTTGTGATATGGCACAAATAGGCCGTCATAATTTTTTTGTTCAATTTAAGCAAGCTGCTTATGAAAAGTTGCACAAATGAAGAGACAAGGTATTTTGGAACAAAGACCTGTCACGTTAACGCAAATGGTTTCACTATTCGAACCGTGGGTGTTACACCTATGTGCCGCCACGAGTCCCGCTTCTCATTGGCAGGTGCCATCCGAGCAAGCGTGTGAGTCGACGGGAGGCATGCGAGCAGACTGCTGCGCCGTCTGACCGGGAGGCATGCGACCAGGCCGCTGCGCAGGCTGACTGGGAGGCATGCGACCAGGACGCTGTGCAGGCTCACCGGAAGGCGAGCCCTTTGACTAGGCTCCGCCGCCCACCTTCCTCCCAACTGCCCCACTTTTAATGGCGTCGGCACCGCAGTTTAAATCACCCCTGCACTCCCCGGTATCGCTACAATCTTCTTTCTTCCTCTCCGATTCTCAAGTCATCTACCTCCAACCAGCTTGACCTCACCGCACGCCATGCCACATCACGATGGGCTGCCCTTAGTATTCCAATTTCCTGAGGAAGACACCCAACCGGAGTCTCAAGAACATAAGGCGCTTTGGGATGAGCTTGAACTGGCCTTGCGGGAAGACGTCGTGCCTGTCCCCGCTCCCGTTCCAGCTCCCGTCGCCCCGACTGCGCCAGCACCCATCCCTGTGGCATTGATGGGCCGGGAGCCGCATGTTGTCACCGAACTTGATGCCACGGGGTTCCACGAGGTCCTCGCTGACTTTCAAGCATCCGTGCACCTGCCAGCGCCTGCGCCTGCACCTGCGTGTGCACTGTTGCGCGTGCCCGTGCGGGTAACCGTGCACATGAATGTCTCTGCCTCGCCATTGCCAGCGCATATCCCTGCGCCGGTGCCAGTGCCCCCTCAGCGGCATGGATCGCCGCCGTCGACCGCTTCCTTGCACCAATGCCTGTCGGCTCCTCCTGCCAGTTGACTGGCTCCTGGAGATCGAAGTCCAGAACATTCTGGCCTTCCTTGAAGCTAGGGCCAACGTCCAGGAGTACGCCAACAATGGCGCAAGACGTCGCCGTCGCCGTTGGTCAGCGGCCCGACGACACACAGAGCACGGCAGAGGAGCCGCTTCTCACCGCAAGACGCCTCCGCCGCTGTCGCGTAATCTAAATTTGCCATGAAAAACATTCAGATTTCCATTCTTAAAATCTGAACGTTTGGGATTTATCATTTTCGTTTATTTTTGTTCAATCGTGGTATGAATGTAAAGTCGTAGTCAGACTGAATGATATCTATGGTTTGATCGATTGAATTTTCTGCTAGAGGCGTATCCAATTAAATATAAAACATCATCAAGCGACATGTATTCCTTCTCATCGCAAACATTCCATATTAAATACCACATTAATTCCAAATATTCTTTAGGGAAGTCAATTCCAAATACTTGTAGGGCGCGACCAGTCCCCTTGTTCGAGTACTAGGCGATACATCTATTTATCCATGCATTTAATTATTAGTAGATAAATAGGATTACTACTAGCCTAACTTGTCCGTCATGGTCACTTCTGTTCCTAAACTTGTTACATGTATAATACTACTAGTACGTGAAATGGGTGCCGTAACTTGTGAACGTGTCCAGATATGGTCAACGGCAACACCACCCACGCATTCTTCGTGTTTGCCCGTGCGTCTAAATGTAGAAGGGGGGAGAGAGAGAGAGAGCAGGCATGGAACCCGCCAGTATGTGAAGGCGAATAGTACGTGCTCACGAGTTGGCCCCACTAATGTACTAAAATTAATATAAAAACATGTTATCCATTAAATAGGCTCTAGTAATATAAAAACATTATATCAACAAAGGGGAGTACATCAAACGTTGCTACTATGTTGCCTATTGACGTGCGGCTTGAAGGTCCTGGTCGCATGTTTGATCATTGTCCTTTTTTCATTTTTAATTTATATATGGGTCCAAACTTGTTCCATGATAGGTGGGCCCCTTGGTGTGTAGTTTGTAGCACTTTAATTTCTGGGTCGAAATTTGTTCCATTAGAGGTGGACTATCGGTGTGTAGTTTGTAGCTTATTTGTAATAATTAAAGAGAACAATAGAGTTTTTTTTTGCAAAATACCATGGTGCGACGTGGAAGGTGAGAAAGGGCGTACGGGAGAGCAGTGACCGAGCCAGAGGGAAATCAATTGGGGGAGGGGCGGGGGTTGCAACGGTGTTTGGAGTAGTTGTGGGTCGAATTATATGAAAATAGAATCTATACCCATCGGAATAAATGCCTTCACAAATTAATCCAAGGTAGGAGTCCCCCTCACAATGTAAATAGCTCTGTCTCCGCGAGGGATGGAGAGGTAGCTTCAATGTGTAGAAGAGACGGCATGATAAAGCAAGGTCAATCGAGGCATAGTTAGATAGAGAAACAAAGTGAGTGTGTCCCGGCATTCGTTGAAAATATATATATGCTCTGGAGAGATATTGTCCGATTGAGCTTTTGGGAAGGGTGAGGGCTATAAGAGAGAGCTTGAGAGATGATCCAGTCACAGACAGGTAGATGTATTTTGTGCGTGGGAGGAAGCAAGGTCAATCGATACATACATTTAGAGAGAGAGGGGGGAGAGAGAGATTGAGCGAGTGTGGTTTGTCATGCGATCGAAAGAGTGAGACGGGTTGGAGAGAGTGACCTAGATAGACAATATGCGTGAGAGAGTATACAATATGAATATGTCAAATTGGGCCCAAACATGGAGATATATCGTTTGTGTGTGAGAAAGAGCGAGGTCAATCGAGACATACATACATAGAGAGAGAGAGAGATTGAGCGAGCGTGGGCCGCCATGAGGTCGAAAGAGTGGGGCGGCTTGGATAGACTAACCTAGATAGACAATCTGCATGAGAGAGTATAGAGTGTGTCGATCGGGGCTCGAATAGGGAGATATATCATTTCTGTGTGAGAGAAAGCGAGGTTAATCGAGACTTAGATAACGAGAGAGAGAGAGAGAGAGAGAGAATGAGCGAGTGTGGGCCGCCATGCAAAAGAAAGAGTGAGACGGTCTTGAGAGAGTGACCTAGATAAACAATGTGCGTGCGTGCGCACGAGAGGGGAGGTCTAGATAGGCAATGCATGTATCTAGCAAGAGAGCATGGGAGGGAGAGAGAGAGAGCTCGGCATGGAGTGCAATGGCGGGTGTGTGAGAGATAACTTTGTTAATAGGGTGGAAAATGGGGGTTGTGTAGTTGAGAGAGTTAGAGATCGAAACTTGGAGAGAAACAAAGAACGTGTGTCAGAAACCAATAGCTTTGTAAGGTGGTTAGGAGAGGAAGATTGATCGATACAAGAAGCATGTAGCGTGTGTGCCCGGGGGCCTAAAATCAACATTTGAATGTAGATAGTACTAGACTTAATATTGACGTTTCAATTTAGTGTACATTGTAAGATTTGAATTGAGGACCATTCATATGACCTCCGTAATTATTTTGAATTCGTGCCATACTAGGTTTGGAAAAGTTGATATTGACACGATTGTTGTGGTATTTTGTATGTGTGTGGTCATATGCTTGAATCCATCCAAAGTTTTCTCGTTACCATGGTGTTCATCTTATACATATGAATTTGTATTAAAAAAGTAGCGTGGATACCGTGAAATGCGAAATTCACGTTAGAATTGGAGATCGCTATGTGACAAACACACTCTAATTCAAAGAACTCCTCATTAATTAAATTATAGTATCTCATTTCAAAGGACTAATTATTTGCGAGGAAAACACGGGCATGGTAATACATACAGATTTGTTTCCCAATGAAAGAAGATTCGTTTGCATTCTCAAATGTGGGTGCACTAGGCAGACCAGGGTCGTGTCGTAGTGGTCCCGTGTGTCGTACGAACGCTAGCACCCACCCCCTCCCCCCTGCCCCCAAAAAAAGAACAACGACAAAAAAAAGTTTGCGCTTCCATGTTTCGGATTGAAATATCTGGCGGCCCCAATTCTAGCCTTGCAAATTCTCCTTTAATCCATCGTCCCCTTCCGCGCCCAGAGCGCTCAAATCCCTAATTCGCCGCCAACCCAAGCAAAATTCGAATCGCCCCTCGTCTCGTCTCTCCCCACCTCTGTGCCAGACGACGACGACGTATACGACGGTCGTGCCGCACCACCGCACCGGAGCTACCTCATCTACACCCTCGTCCACCACACCGGGTGGTCCACCGACAACGTCGGCCGCCGTAGCCGGCATCCCTCACAGACACCGGCTTCCACCGCATCAGGTGCGCTTCACCGACGCCATCTCCCACCTCCCCGGGGCTAGTTCACTGAGCACATAGTCGCACCTCACCAACGGCCTCGTCCACTGCATAGTAGCGCTCCGCTGCCGCTCAAGATCTGCATCCGTACGCAGCCAGCCAAAGCAGCGCATCACCGTCAACAGCTCTGAAGTGACCCGCACTCTAGGCGAGCATGCCCAAACGCCGGCCCGAACTAGGTATCCACATATCACTCCCATGTGCACTGTTATGATGATGTTTGGATATCCTTTTACTGCTCTCTTAGCTTACACGCCTATGCAACTCCGACTTCAACTCTTATTTCTTCTAGAGATATCATCTGAAACAAGCAAAACCATTTTTTAGTGAAGCATGACGGCGCTACGGGATCCGGTACACATCCTGCACGCCGGTATAACCTTGTAAGTACCCGTCCTCCGGTACAACAGCAAGGTCGATTCCCCTCATTTGATAAACAATTCGCCGTGCCAAAAATGCAGAGGAGGGATGCAAGGAGCACAATGCCTACACATCCAAGAAAGTGGTAACATGGACTTGTACATGGAACATCCAAAGCGCAAGCAGAGCTGCAGTGAGCCTGTAGAACGAGCTAGAGTAAGTCCCTACATTTCATTTAATTCGTACTAGCCTGCGTGTATGATTTGTGTGCAGTGGCGGATCCACGAATTCAAGTTACCAGGGGCGAAAATTTAACTTAAAAAATACGAAGGCACTTGCACTTCGGAAATCAACATAACTTGAGAAATTTTAAGCTACATGCACTTTGAAAATCAGCTAATGATCCAAAGCAGTTCTAGATTATAAAACACTAGATGGTGTAAGCACTAAAAAACACAAAATACAACATGGTGTACAAGGACTACTAACATGGATTGTTCCTGCTTGAATTATTCGTTCTCTGGACGAAAATATCCAAGTCTAGTTGCACCTATAACCAGTGCACAAACTACATATCAATATATCTATCTTGCACAAGTATGCCAATAGTTTCAAACAACAGATTAGAAAAGTATGTATGCTAGGTTGTCGTGATACGGGGACGTTGTGCTAGATAGCCTCGACGTTTCCTCAAGCCATGAAAATGTACTATAATTTGCTTGTCATCAATTTCTGCAAATCTCTATCACTCTCTAGCATAGGAGATCATCATTAGACACTACTAGTAAGGTACACATGCATTGCACACATGAGATTTGGCAGCCAAATTATGAATAAATACCACACTATAGCATGTAAGTTTTGAGTCATATATGCATGATGTAGATGTTTGTTTAGTTCTTATAGTTCATCTCATTCAAAATCAATTAGTTTTATAAAAAAAGTTAAGATTCATGGGATTGTGCATTGTAAAGCATAAAGTAAAAAAAATGATGGCAATTCATTTAGAAAAAAGTTTGGGAAATTATGATACGGAAGATTCTAGAACAAAGGAGAAGTGCTTGTGTTTTGAGGTTTGTGCATTATACTTAAGTTCAACCATGGAGTCTTCTAGATTGTACATGCGGCAGAATATGGTCGAGTGTAGATGATATCCAACTGCCATTAGTGCTCGGATTTTCCATCTCTGCACCGTCGGATTGGCTTCATCCAACGACCGTATTTCTAAAAGTTATTCGCACACTATATAGGGGTATATGTATAGAAATCCTTCAATGGGAGCTAGCAAAATGCTTGCATTAGATCCCTCATTAGACACTATATGTTCATTACCAGGAGCATTTAAAATGTTTGCATCAAATCCTTCATTAGCAGTATGTTCATTAGACACTTCAGGCTCAAGAACAACATGTGCTTGTATGTTTGCACCGGAAACTTGATTAGACACATCAGGTTCAGTCAAATTAGTATTGATTGGGGAGTTATAAAATAAGTAGAAATTGGTTTCATTTTCTTATAGATTCCCTACATACAAGCAGTTTTACAACACCATCAGGTTTAACTATTGGCCAGAAATTGAACGGTTGAATTAGATATAATCAAGGATGTGATGTACCTGCTCGTTGCGTGTGCTACTCTTGCAAGCTGCGACTGTCCGTTTGCGCAAGCTCGATGGCATGCCAGTGCTGCCGCTGCTGTCTCACACGCAGGCTACACCCAGGGTTGGATCTTCATCTTCTTGTCCTTCCATTCGCTTGAAGCCTGACGACCGGCGTCCAACGAGGGTGTGAGGAAGAGCTCTGTCGGTCTGTCCAATGGCGGCTGGGTTAGGAGCAAACCAGACTAGAGGGTGGAGCGAACAAATTGGGGATTTTTTCCTGTTGTCGATCGATATGGGAGGCGCTCGTTTGGGCCGCGGGCCTGCTATAGGGCCTGCCTTGCACTTACGTTATTGACCTATCCAAATTGAAATGTTTTTCTTCATTTTTTTACATTGCCTGCTCATGCGCTGGGACGAACAAAACTAGCCTGGGCCAACCTGGACGACTCAAACTAGGTGCGCACTTTCCAGCCACCCGAGACGGCCGCCCATACAAGCCCCTACGGTGGCGTAGCCCCTTTGGCGTGTATGATTGGGGTAGTGAAAAATATTCTAGTGGCGCTTTTGATTTAACCACAAAATGGTTGAATTTCTTGTTTCTATGAACTGAGTTCGCCAATAATGTGAAGGATTCCAGTCTTTTCATCCTATTGTAGATTGCTTAGATCTTAATATGTCAAATGTAATCGCATGAAATATACAGTAAAAGCCAGTTTGATGTGTGTTGCTACAACTAGTCTGACAACTCATCCTCATATAACATATCAAGGAAGCACCATCTTATCAGATTAACCATTCGACTTACCAATGCAATGTGGAAATAAAGAAGTATTGGGACTGCGTATCCAAGCAATTGATGCCATGGATTCCTTCGTAGAACCTTGTAAGTGAAAAAGAAGTTGCAGTGTGCTTGTACAAAGAGCCAGCGTAAGTTCAGTTACCTACTTCTCGGAATTTTTGTTAGCCACTGATTGCAAAATTGTTCAATTGCCTTGCTTGGCTTAATTTACTTTGCTACTTATTACATATTCCATAGCCTGTTAATCCTATTATAGACTGCGCCTATCTATGTGTTTGATACTTACTGTTTATAGAATTACCTGTTTGCCTGAACTTAAATAGCTACTTAAGCACGTAGATAGTTGGTCATATGTACTTCTAGGGTGCAGCAAAATTCATGTGTAATTTACGTTCTGATACCCTATTCGTTTAAATGGTTTGCTTTAATGACTTGTTGTACTAGTAATGTTTGCATGTTCATAGACACACAACTGTCAGGTTTATATGAGGGACAACGTCTTTTTAACTTATATATATGTGTTAGAATCATTTTTCTTACATCAAAGTAATTTACAGATGTCTATGTTTCTGGTAAACGGTACCGACTTTTTACTTTAATATGTTGCCAAGAACTTGTTAGTTTTACTAGTTCATGTGTAATTAAATATGTTGCCAAAACTGGTTAGTTTTACTAGTTTGATGTTAGTTTCTTATGGCTCTTGCAACACTTTATTTATGATTGCTAACATTCAAGTTTGCAGGATCCAACTGAAACTCCGATGGCACAACAAGTATGTTTTCAAAAACTTCCTTGTTTACCTGGTTTGCTGATGTAACTTGTTGATGTAATCATCTTACCAACTTCTACTTTTACCGAAAAAGGCTTTCGCCCCGCTTTATAAATAAAGCAAACCGCCAGAGAGCACACAAACATGGACTAGTTCACACACACACACACCCAAGTCTCACAAGAGGAAGTACAAAAGGTTATGCTGAGGGCACAGCTCAACAAGCCCAAACAAAAGGAAAAAAGGGGGCGCCAGGGCACACAGCAGGCGTCTAGTCTGGCTCTAGAGGAGACAGAGGGGGCGGCGGCGACAGATGGACGGCCATCGAGTGAAGGTCATCGATGAAGGCGGAGATGGCGTCCCAGTCCTGAGGGCGGCTAAGCGACCGCCAAAGCTGCAAGTAACCAGACTGTTTGAAAAGAGCCTCAGTAGCCCGTCGAAGAGGAGTGCGTTGGATCACAAGCTTGTTGCGGATCGTCCAGAGAGTCCACGCGATAGCCCCAATCTCAAGCCACCTAATGTGGCGAGAAGGCAGGGGGTTCTGGAGTTCGGCAAATAGGTCGGGGAAGTTTGTGTGGCACCAATTCCCACCCACCACCTCCCTAAAGCATCTCCACACAAATTGAGCGGACACACATGAGAAGAAGATGTGATTCGAGTCTCCGGGGACACCGCATAGCGGGCATAGGCCAGAGCCCAGGCCATTGTGTTTGCGGACTTCGACCCCAGACGGGGTCCGTCCGCGAATCCATTGCCACATGAAGATCCGAATTTTCAGTGGAAGGCAGATGGACCACACCGCCGTAAGGGGGGAGGCGTGGTGGAGGGGGCGATGGCCTGGTATAGGGACTTGGTGGAGAATTGGCCAGACGGCTCAAGGCGCCACCTCACCTAGTCCGGGCCAGCGTCCACTACCGGCTCGTGGAGAGCGACGCAATCAAGCAACTCACACCAAGCGGCGGAATCCGGAGGCCCAAATGGCCTCCGGAATGCGAGGCGCCCTAAGTCAATAAGGGCCCTCTCTACCGATATCAAAGGGTCGAAAGAGATGGAGAAGAGGTTGGGGAAGCGCGCCGCGAAGGGGGTGTCGCCGGCCCACCTGTCAAACCAGAAAAAGGTTGCGGCCGCAGATCCAACCAAGATGGAGGTCCCAATGCGGAGGACTGAGAGAAGTTGGACGACCGACTGCCAGAACTGGGAACCGCCAGTGCACTGACAGAAGGCTAGGGGTTGCCCACACAGGTACTTGTTCCGGATGATGTCTAACTAGAGGCCGTCGTGCCCTTGCGAGATGCGCCAGAGCCAGCGTGATAGGAGGGTAATATTCATGCGCTTAGAGCACATGATACTGAGGCCACCTTGTTCCCGAGGCTTGCAAATGTCAGGCTAGCTGACCATATGGACTTTGGCGATCTCATGATGTAGAGTCTCATGAAGGCTGTATAAGCTCATGAGGAACAAGAGGAGGCTAGAGAGGGAGGAGTTGATGAGGATCGTCCGGGCCGCCTTTGACAACCACCTACCCTGCCAAGGCTCTATGTGCATTTGCAACTTGGCCACGGTCGGACGCAAGTCAGCAACGGTAAGCCGAGAGTCACTAATGGGCATTCCCAAGTAGGTCGTGGGGAAGGAGCCCAAGCGGCAGGTTATCCGGTTGGCAATGTTCAGGGACTCCGCAGGAGAGTAGCCCATCACCATCACATTACTCTTGTCGAAGTTGATCTTGAGGCCAACATTTGTTGCAAGCAGAGGAGGAGGAACTTAAGGTTAGAGGTGTCCGCATCCCAGCCTTCGACCATGATAATGGTGTCGTCGGCGTACTGGAGAAGGGAGATCCCGGAGCCGCCGGCCAGGTGGGGGTGATCCCACGGATATGGCCAGCAGCCTCAGCCTTATCCAAGATGGCGGCAAGCGCGTCCACCACCATATTGAACAAGAATGGGGAGAAGGGGTCGCCTTGTCTAACCACATAGAGGGTGGGGAAGTAAGGGTCGATCTCTCCGTTGATGATCACAGCAGTGCGACCGCAGGAAACCATCTGCACAACTCTGGAGATCCATCAGTCATCAAACCCTTTCCGGAGCAGAACTTCCCGAAGGAATGGCTAACTAACAGTGTAGTACGCCTTATGAAAATCAATCTTCAGGAAAACCGCCTTGAGGTGCTTAGACCAGACCTCATGGAGGACTTCAAGAAGAACTAGCACCCCATCCAGGATATACCACCCTTGAATGAAGGCGGATTGGTTGGGGTGGGTAATGTGGTCGGCAAGCAGGGTCACCCTATTGGCGTACCCTTTTCCCAGAATCTGGAAAATCACATTAATGACCGTGATCGGGCGAAACTGACAGATATCGGAGGCTCCAGGCACCTTGGGGATGAGCAAAATGATCCCATAGTTGAGGCACCCGAGGTCGATGGACCCAACATAGAACTCGTGAAAGATGGCCATGATCCCAGGTTTAATCACATTCCAGAAGGTCTAGAAGAATTTAACAGGGAGGCCATCTAGCCCCGGCGCCGAGGTAGGGTTCATGCCTCTAATGGCAGCCCATACCTCGCTCTCAGAGAAGGGGGCCGTAAGGGCCGCGTTCTCTGCATTGGAAACCAGCTGGAGGCCGGTCCAGCAATCACGGGCCAGAGAAAGGCCGCTCCAAGGAGTGGCGGAGAACAAGGACCTATAGAACCCATCGACATGGGCCCGGATGTCACAGGGGGACTGTAGGAGAGTCGGGCCATCCCAGAGGAGGGTGGTGGTGTTGCATCTACGGCGGCCATTCGCAATGGCCTGAAAGTAGGTCGTGTTCGCGTCGCCCTTCAATACCCATTTCTGGGCGCCACGAAGGCGCCAATGGGCCTCCTCATTGGAGTAGATGGCGGAGAGTTGGTCTTCCAAGTCGTAACGGGAGAGCCACTCGTCAGGAGAGAGGCTGGTCGCATCGGCGCGCAGGTCCAGGGCCTGGAGGGCGGTCAACAGGGCCTTCTTGCGATCGCGGAGGTCACGCCCCAGGTTGGCGCCCCATCTCTTCATGAACTGCCGGCCATGTTTGACACTGAATTGCCATGAGTCGATGGCCAATGGGGGCGGGGATGGGGGTGAGCACGGGCCTCCGCCCAGCGAGCGCCAACCGCCTCCATGAAACCAGTTTGGGACAGCCAGAATGTCTCAAACCGGAACCGGGGGGATCGGCGGCCGCTCGTCAGTGGAGGACAGGAGGAGGGGCACGTGGTTGGAGCCAATCCGGGTGATGGCCCGGAGGGAAGATAGGGAGCAACGGAGGTCCCATTTCGGGGAGACTAGGACCCTGTCCAGGACGGACTGGGTCGGGGAAGCCTGACGATTGGTCCAGGTATATCTGGCCCCAATCCTATCTATCTCGCGGAGCCCAAGGTCAGCAATGCAGTCATTAAACATTTGCATCCGCGCAAATTTGACATTCGTATTGCGCTTCTCGTCCGCGAACCGAAGGAGGTTAAATCACCTCCAACAACCACCGGAAGAGAGGCCGCCGAAACCTTCCGGTGGAGCTCCTCGTGGAAGGAGGTCGGCCTACTGTGGTCAGTCGGGCCGTAGACAATGATGACCTCCCACTTGAAGTTAAGCGCCCATTTGAAGAGTTCCATGCTAACAAAGAACTGGCCCCGATCCATGCTACCCACCTCGAAGGTGGCATCCTTCACACCTAAAAGGATGCCACCCGAATGGCCGGTGCTTCCACTAGAAGGGAGCCAATGCCAAGCGAAGAGGTGGGAGCTCAGACGGTCGAGCTCCGGAAGAGAGAATTCCATGCGCGTGGTTTCTTGGATGGCGACAATGTCAATGTGTTCATCATGCATGTACTCGATGAGTTGGTGGCGACGGCCATCATGGCCAAAGCCGCGGATGTTCCAGAAGAGGGCACACATTAAGGAGACATTGGGGGGCTGCTTAACCCCAGGACATGAGACGCGCTTTGGGCGCGGAGAGCTGTGGTACGAGAGCTCGTGCGACCACGGAGATCGGCTGCAGCAAGCGGAAGAAGGCCACTGGCACGCCGAGGCTGTGTCGGGGTGGCGTCCTCCATAGGGGGCGGGGGTGCGGTAGGCGTGAGCATAGCCACACTGGCTTCCGCAAGTCTACCGTCAAGAATCTTGCGGGCCCGAATGGCCTCGATCTGGACTAAGGAGGAGCCGCCTCCCCCCTGAAGATGATCGTGGAGTCCGGCGCCACCTTCGCCAGGTGACCAAGCAGAACCTACTCGAGCGCAGAAAAGAAGCAAGTAGCAGCAGAGGAGGGGATGACAGGGGTACCTGGCTCCAGATTCCGGGCAGCGGCCCGGAGCTCCGCCCGCTCGGGGATGGGCAGAGCGGGGCTACCATCCGGCCGTCACCGGGGAGGAGGCCGACCGGCCATGCCGGGAGTAGGTCGTGGACCACGGAGGGGGAGGGGGAGCAGCCACCGGAGTGGTCACCCGCGAGTCCCCGCCCGCATCCAGGGCCGACAGGAAGGTCGGTTGTGGCTCCAGAGCGGAGCAACCCAGGAGCAGCGGAGCGGGTGGTGCAGAGGGCGGAGAGGCGACCGGAGTTGGGGTCGTAGGTGGCGGAGGAGCAGCCGGCCCGGGCAGGGCCGGGAACACCTCCCAGTCGGGGTCCAAGGCAAGGGGGGTGAGGAGGCCACGGCCGTGGCCACCGCCGGTGCCAGGGTCGGAGCCGGGTCCACCACGGCCACGGGTCCCGCGCAGGGTGGAGGGAGCGGGAGCGCCGGGGAAGCCGGCAGGAGAGCCGGGGACGCCAACGTGGAGGCAGCAAGAGTCGGCGGAGGGGCGGCCGGGGAGCGCGGGGAGGAGGCGGGGATGACCAACAGCCCGTCACTAGATGTGTCGCTCTCGCCGGAGGGACCGGCCGGAGAGTCCACCGGCGCCCCAGGAGCCGAGCCCGACCTGCCGGCCCCCGTGCCCCACGGAAGGCCTGTGAGGGTCGGGAGAGGAGGACCGGGAGCAGTTGTCGTCCGAGGCCTCCTCATCATCCGAGCGGGCGGAGCGGCGGTGGTGGCGGCCATGGTAGTCCCCACCGGTGTTACCTCCAGGAGGGCAATCGTTGGAGAAGCGTGGGCGGCCCACGTGGTTGGGGGCTCAGGGGCGATCCGCAAGTCGAATCCCTGGTCGTTGAAGAAGACCCGAACAGTGGCACGGAGTCGTGAGGAGTCCAGGCACTTGACCTTGACCCGGACCTCCTCCTCCTTGCGGAGGGAGAGCTCGTCCACTACGACCACCTTCCCCAGGATCCGAGACATCTGGCGAATGACGCGCTCGGACCTCACAATGTCAGGGAGGCCAGTGATGAGGATCCAGGCTGTGTCCAGCACAACCACCGCCTTAGGGTCGAGAATCGGCTCGGAGATGTTGACGACGATCTTGTTGAGGGCGAGAGTGATCTAATCACTGCGAGTAGCATAGCCGTGGCTGAGAGCGTCGGGGAAGATCACGGAGAACACCGTCCCGGATGTCGGGGTGACCTGCCAGTCCCACTGACGCTGGTACAGGTGGTTGAGCTCAGCCTCGATCATCTCGGGCGAGGCCACACCATCTACCACCGTCACGATCGCCTGGAGGGAGGGAGTAGGTGGGGCGAGGTCAGGGAACTCAATGTGGAAGAATCCCAACCCCTCGATCCCGTGCCCGTGCATTCGGAGCTCGTCAGTCAAGGGCCTCTCGGAGCAGAGCAGAGCGGGGTGTCTCGGGTCCTTGCAAATGTAGCAGCATGGCGGGTTGGAGCAATTGACTTGCACATGGCCGACCTCCCCACAGTTGAAACAAGGAGGCGAGGGGAGGCCAGAGATGGGCCCGAAGCCGCGGCGGAACCCGCAGCCGCAACGGCCAGGGAGGCCGGCGCCCGGGCCTGGCGGTGCTTCTTCTTGCGGCCCTGCCCCTGGCGGCCACGGTTTGGGCCGGCCCCGGCCACCGAGCCGACTTGAGGAGCGGGGGCTGCGGCATGGGGAGGAACATACTTGCGGGAGGGCGCGGCAGACGGAGGGGCCAACTGGCGGGGAGGGGAGGAGCGGGAGGGACGGTGCGGAGAGGGGCTACGGCCCCGGCGGCACGCGGGAGACGGTGAGCAGCGACAGTCCGTCCGCCAATCGTCAGCGGCGGGAGGGGGAGCGGGATGGCCCGTGACGGTCGGAGTGCCCCGGGGAGCGTCAGTCATCCCGGCGCGCCTCCCGGTCACGCAGCTCCTGCCAAAGGTCATCCTCGCGACGGAGTGCAATGGGTGAGGGGCGGGGGGGTCACGTCGGTCCTCATACCGGCGCTTGCGGCGGGCCTCACCGTCCTCCCACTCCCGGATCATGGCCGGAGAAGGAAGGATGGGGGGAGGTCGGCAGGAGGAGGTGGGGTGGTGGTGAGAGGAGGAGTCGGCGAGGGGGGCGGGGCGACGAAGGAAGAGCGGCGGCTGCGGGGGGAGATGGGGGCACAGGGAAGTCGCTGGGTGGCCAAATCCACTGTGTTCGCGAGGTGGGCCTAGGGCATGCGGAAAGGCCTGGAAAGTGGCCTCGGCCCACCCGGTCTGGCCCAGCAGAGGGGGGAGCGGGGAGGGGCGAGATGGGCCTCGGCCCACCCGCTCCGGCCCAGCAGAGGGGGGAGTGGGGAGGGGGGAGACGGGCCGCGGCTCAGTATGCCCCGGCCTGCCAGCGCAGGGGGGCGCGAGCGGGGGGAGGTGAGAGCTCGGAGGGTTTCCCCTCAACGAGCCGCTGCTGCCGCCACCGTCACCGGAGCATGAGCACGACGCGAGGCCGGCCAGAGCTGCCTGTGGGGGGAGGATGCCCGGAATCAAAGACCCGACGAGCCGAAAGCCGCGATGAATGGCCGGAGCGGCGACCTGCGGAGGAAGGGAGCCGGGGAACCCGCGCCGTGGATGGCCGGCGGCCGAGAGGACGGGGGAGGGTGGGCGAGCGCAGATGGCGAGGCATGCCAGGTCGAGCGGGCAGAGCCCAGCTCAGACCGGTCGGCAATGCCCCACGACCGGCGGCGTCGAGCCCGACCCCTCCGCAAGGCGGAGCCTTGGGCCCTGACCGAGCAAGCGCGCTCTCCAGACGAGTCTGCGGCGCCGGCCGCGGGCCAGAGGCGCCGGCGCTCCCGCGGGAGGCCAGGCCGGTGACCACACACGGCGGGGCCACGAGACCGAGGGCACGGGAGGGGGAGAGCCAGGCGGTCACCGGTGGGCGAGGTCACCTCGTCGTCCACGAGGTCGGACCAGCGGACGCGGGGCGGGTCGGGGATGGCAGGCGGCGGAGGCGCCTCCTCCAACGAGGGGACGGGCGGTGAGAAGGCGGAGGCCGGCAGCGGGGAGGCGGACAGGGAGGGGTCAACCGCGGGGCTCGCCGGAGACGGCGGGGGGGGGGGGGCGGAGGAGCCGATTCGCCCGGTTTGCCAGAGCCCTGCATCTTTCCCCCAACTGGAAGTCCAATTGCAAAGCATGTACATTTAAAAAAATTGTGTAACAGGTTTGCTGTTGTAACTTGTTGCTGTAATCATCTTACCAACTTCAAATTTTCAGGATCCAATTGCACAGCAGGTACATTTTCAAAAATACATTTGTGTAACAGGTTTGCTGTTGTACCTTGTTGTTCTAATCAAGTTGATGTCTACTCAAATTTTCAGGATCCAAGAGAAACTCCAACGCCACAACAGGTGCCTTTTGCAAAACTTGTGTGTTTAACTGCTTTGCTGCTGCAACCGGTTGCTCTAATCAAGTTACTGCCTAATCAACTTTTTAGGATCTAAGAGAAATCCAGTGCCACAATAGGTACCTTTTGCAAAACTTGTTTGTTTAACTGCTTTGCTGCTGCAACCAGTTGCAATGATGTTAATAACTACTTTTCAGCATCCAACGAAACTCTGTAATTCCTTGTTTGTTTAACTGGGTTGCTGTTCTAACTCCCAGTTGAGATGTTTTGCTAACTTCAACTTTTCTGAATCCAATCAGAACTTTAATGGCAAAACAGGTTAGCCCAAGATCAGAGAGCAAGGTCCAAATGGACGTTGTATCATCCCACAGCAGTGGCACTGGCCCAATCATGCATCATGAATTGCCAACTGCTGATGCTCTAGAGGCTAAACTATTGGTAGAAAGAGATTATGCTTCTGCACTTAGAGATGAAGTTGACATGTTGAGGAAGCAAACAACACAATCACAAGCAGTACTCAAGACAACCATTAAATATTTGGTGGATTTCAAAACGAAGCAAGCTGAGACTGACCGCATTGTTAAGGTCCTGAAGGAAAAAATGAAATTAAATTCCCAATTTGAAAATCATAGGTGAAATGTTTTTTTCCTTTGTTGAATAACCTTTGTGTTGTTTGTTCATGTAATTGATCAAACCATTTGTTTTGGAGATCATGTAATAATTGTTTTTTTTGTTTTTTGGTCTGTATTTTTTTAGCACGATTCTATATTAATTGATAAGACCGAGACATTTCATTTTGTTTGCTATGCTAGACCTACAAATATACAAATCGGGTTGAATGTTAATTTAGCAATAATAGTAGTACAAATGGTCCTTAAGTGGCACGCATCTGAAAGGGGCAAGATGTTGTACTAGCTTTGCTAAAAAACGATGCTCTTCTAGCAAAAGAAGTATAGCGACCTAGCTTATGTATGTTAGTTGAGATTATTTATCCATATACTCTATAAGTGTTTATATCTATGTTAGTTTTGTACATAATTGGTTGATTGACTCCGTATTTTAAATCTCGAGACATCGCTTATGTACATATCTAAATGGGAGTACACTATATGTTGCGTGTGTCATACATGCTACACTTGAGTTGGACATAAAGTGGTTTCAGATATTCGAATTCACATGTCAGCAGACGGCAACAGGTCCGGCTGAATTGGCTACGGCGAAGGGCTCTTTGCCGTCTGCTGGCTGATGGCAAAGATGAAATGGTCTTTGTCGTTGGCCAGTGGACGGCAAAGGACCTAGACGGCACACGTGGCAGCTTATGGCCGTTAGGGGGTTAACGGTGCGCTTTGCCGTCCGCTGGCAGACGGCAAAGACCATTGCACCTTTGTCGTCTGCCAGCAGACGAGAAAGTAACCAAATAGGCCAGCCCCCAGGTTGTACAGGTAGCTTCCATGTGGCAGCTTTGCCATCCGCTGACTGATGGCAAAGCTCTTTGACGTCTGCCAGCGGACGGCAAAGAGCCTGTATAGCCCCTATTTTTTTCTTAAATTCATTCAATTTCAACACACAAATTTCACAGCAGACATATGACATATCCAACACACAAGTTTCATCATATATACATACATAACCAACACATAGTTCCATCCATACATATTACAATAGTTTCACATTGTTCATCCAACACCTATCCATCCATATAACAAGTTCCACATTGTTCATCGATACAAAAGAAAAGTAGAAAGGGAAAAGAAGCACTCCATCCATGCAAGCTTCCGTGAAGTAAATGAAATCTGCAAAATGGGAAACAAGAAAGTTAGAAGAAGAATGCTAGAAGAAGAAGAAGAAGAAGAAGAAAATGAAGAAGACTAGAAGAAGAAGTAAGCATACTTAGGTAAAATGGAGCTAACCTAGCTAAGTATGCCACATGTGCTGTCTAGGTCCTTTGCCGTCCACTGGCCAATGACAAAGACCATTTCATCTTTGCCATCAGCCAGCAGACGGCAAAGAGCCCTTCGCAGTAGCCTATTCAGCCGGACCACCGCCGCCCCGAGCTCCGGCCCCTCCGACGCCACAGTTAGCTCCATTTTACCTAAGTATGCTTACTTCTTCTTCTAGTCTTCTTCTTCTTCATTTTCTTCTTCTTCTTCTTCTTCTTCTAGCCTTCTTCTTCTAACTTTCTTGTTTCCCATTTTGCAGATTTCATTTACTTCACGGAAGCTTGCATGGATGGAGTGCTTCTTTTCCCTTTCTACTTTTCTTTTGTATCGATGAACAATGTGGAACTTGTTATATGGGTGGATGGATAGGTGTTGGATGAACAATGTGAAACTATTGTAATATGTATGGATGGAACTATGTGTTGGTTATGTATGTATATATGATGAAACTTGTGTGTTGGATATGTCATATGTCTGCTGTGAAATTTGTGTGTTGAAATTGAATGAATTTAAGAAAAAAAAACAGGGGCTATATAGGCTCTTTGCCGTCCGCTGGCAGATGGCAAAGAGCTTTGCCATCAGTCAGCGGACGGCAAAGCTGCCACGTGGCAGCTACCTATACAAACTGGGGGCTGGCCTATTTGGTTACTTCGTCCTCTGCTGGCAGACGACAAAGGTGTAATGGTCTTTGCCGTCTGCCAGCGGACGGCAAAGCGCACCGTTAACCCCCTAACGGCCATAAGCTGCCACGTGTGCCGTCTAGGTCCTTTGCCGTCCACTGGCCAACGACAAAGACCATTTCATCTTTGCCATCAGCCAGCAGACGGCAAAGAGCCCTTCGCCGTAGCCTATTCAGTCGGACTTGAGTATAGCCCCTATTTTTTCCTTAAATTCATTCAATTTCAACACACAAGTTTCAACACACAAATTTCACAGCAGACATATGACATATCCAACACACAAGTTTCATATATATACATACATAACCAACACATAGTTCCATCCATACATATTACAATAGTTTCACATTGTTCATCCAACACCTATCCATCCATCCATATAACAAGTTCCACATTGTTCATCGATACAAAAGAAAAGTAGAAAGGGAAAAGAAGCACTCCATCCATGCAAGCTTCCGTGAAGTAAATGAAATCTGCAAAATGGGAAACAAGAAAGTTAGAAGAAGAAGGCTAGAAGAAGAAGAAGAAGAAGAAGAAGAAGAAGAAGAAGAAGAAAAAGAAGAAGAATAAGAAGACTAGAAGAAGAAGTAAGCGTACTTAGGTAAAATGGAGCTAACCTAGCTAATTATGCCATTTTTTGAGTGAACTAAGCATATTATGCCATTTTTTATATAAAGCAGCTAAGTATAGGTCTTTATTGAGCTAACCTAGGTAACTAAGCATATTAGAGCTAACTTAGGTCATTTTGGAGAAGAAGAAGAAGAAGAAGACTAGAAGAAGAAGAAGGTTTTTACCCTTTTCCTTCTCATTCTTCTTCTTTTATTCTTTCCTTTTCTTCTCTTTCTTCTATTCTTTCTTTTTCTCCTCTTCCTTGTTTTTCTTCTTCTTATTCCTTATTTTTGTCATTTTAGAGCTTACATAGGTAATTATGCCATTTTTAGCTAACTAAGCTTATTATGTCAATTTGGAGGAAAATAAGGTAAGTATAGGTCATTTTTGTGCTAACATAAGTAATTATGCCATTTTTAGCTAACATAAGGCATCATCTGCAACGTGGGTCAAGGAGTGATGTAGCAAACAGTAGAGTTATGATAAAGAGATGGGTGAAGGGGAGATCTCTCCTTTTGTATACCTGCCTCTTGGAGGAATTCTCAAGTATGATTGTGAAGAACTCGAAACCTTCCAAGTCGTACTTCGATGTGGCAGAGCGTAGCCTATGGTGGCGGCCTCCCCCCATCTTTGATAATCAACAACATCAACAACACTTAATTAATTTCATAGGTTATTTGGCAATGACAATTGGCACCCTTCAAAACTAGGGATTTTTTAGACATGAAAGAAAACTGAAAATGTTGAAAAACAGAGCATAGTAATCTAAAAAATAGAGCATATTTTAGGTGGCTCTAGGTTGACATACTAGATTTGAGCCAACTACAATGACCCCTTCAACAGCTGCAACTTGCAACCAGGTCACAATTATGATTATGGATGAAACACAAAAATATGTATTCCCAGACATCCCCAACAAAATTATTGATATAGCTAATGATACTAACATAGCAGCATACCATCATGACTAATAAAGTACTTGCAGTTAAGCATCCATATGGCAACGAACCCATAAAAGCAGTTGTGTAAAACAATCAATAAACAACCAAAATAACAACCCAAAACTCCTAATACGTATAGAATGCACAAGTTGTTTTGAAATTTTGCACTCATTAGCAACCACTTCAGATAACACGAAGCAGCATCATTTATATCCAATCAAAGAAAGGCCTCAACAATGTTTCCAAATTAGTGGGTTTTTGGACCACCAGAACACAACTTAACATAAAACAACAACTTATAAGAAATAACCCTACCATCTAAAACCCTAAAAATGATAGGATCCTAAAAGTGCCAAATAATAGTACACTACACTCAGGAGCACAACACTCTTCATCAGAGATCGGTGTTAACAAACAAACGCAATAACTCCACATAAACTTGTAAAAAAAATCAAACATCAGCATCACCCCCAGTCTAACGGTAGCATCTATCACCTCACCAAGAAACTAACTGAAGAACCTAAACCTAAACCTAAACTCCCAGGAACACACTCCTAGCGAGCAAAGCAACTACCTTATTATGGCAAGCTTACCGGCAACACGAGAGCATCGAAGTGATTTTACAGAAGTCAATACTCAATAAACATGTGTTTATAACACGTTTGAATCTGCACACGACACATCCATAGCTGAAGCATCGGAAGAAAAAAATTCAGCGATTTGGTAACGAGCCAGGTAATCAATACCAGTAGATGAGAGCTACTTTGTCCCCCAAATCGAGAACGACAAAACCCATTACCTAACTACGATCAGATTTAACCATGCAACCTTTCTCGATTTCTACGCCTTCCCAAAAAGAAAAGAAAAATTCCCGTCGATCCATGACACACGAGTGAGGAATCAAAACTGTAAAGCCAACCTATTATTTGGAGGAAATTACGCGAAACAACTCACGCAATTCCATTTTCAGGCATCGAGAAGTAGCATCTATCACCTCACCAAGAAACTAACTGAAGAACCTAAACCTAAACCTAAACACACACACACACACACAGAGAGAGAGAGAGAGAAGAGGGAGGGAAGAGGGAGGGGTGGCACACCTCGGTGTTGGGGACGGCCGGGGTCGGGGGAGGGGCCGGGCCGGGGGGTCGACGGTGACGACGTTGGGGTCTGGTGTGGCGTCGGAGGGGCCGGAGCTCGGGGCGGCGGCGGTTGACGACAGGACGGCGACAGCGCGGGGGCGAAGGAGGGGCGAGGAGGTGATGGGCGAGGCGAGGAGGAGGCGGTGACGGGATGGGGCGAGGAGGAGGCGGCGGGGTCGGGGCGGAGGCGGGGTCGGCGGCGCGGGGGCGAAGGAGGGGCGAGGAGGCGACGGGCGAGGCGAGGAGGAATCAGTGACGGGGCGGGGCGGAGCTCGGGGCGGCGGGGGCGGCGAGTCGGGCCGGAGGGGGCGGCGGGGCGGGGCAGAGCTCGGGGGGACGGGGGCGGCTGGGAGAGAAAGAGAGGGGAGGGTGAGGTGACGTGGGGCGCCAGCACTTAGTGGGGTGGGGCCGGGGGAAACGGCTGTTAAAACGGCATGTTTCTTTGCCGCCCGCTAGCAGACGACAAAGAAACTGGCCGTTAGGTCGTACTTATAGACCGCCACCCACCATCTTTGCCGTGTGCTAGCAGACGGCAAAGATTCTATGCCTTCAGCAAGCAGACGGCAAAGAGCAGGCTGACGGCAAACACCTTCTTTGTCGTCCACTCTTTCTTTGTCGTCAGCTCTGTTTAAGCTGATGGCAAAGAACTTCTTTGCCGTCAGCTAGCCGACGGCAAAGAGCTTGCTGACGGCAAAGATCCTGATTCCAGTAGTGGTTCTACCTTGTGAATTCGAGTATCAGCATTTGTAAATCATATTCATATATGATAGTGGAATACATCTTTGCCAGGGTAAACGTGAATGATTTATAAAGATTCGTATAAGAATACAAAATGGATTTGAATTTAGTTGCCAGGGTAAACGTGAATGCTTATTGTCCCAAAATTTGAAAGAAGCGGCAAAACATCCACTCCAACTTTGCCTGCCCGAAGCGAGTGTTTGCGAGATGGAAATTACTGTCGACAATCCATCGACCCGATTTCCACTGCTCTCAATAGGGGTAGGTTAGTAACTTCAATCAGACGTGATACGACCGCCTCTGAGCCCATTCAGACATGGTGGGTGCCAAACATGGGCGGCAAAACACATTTGATTCAATATCGTCCAAAAGACCTCTGTCACTCCCTCCATTTCCCCATTCATACACGGTGGGCGGCAAAACAAACTCGACTCGGCCAAAACCGATGTAGGCAAATATTTTTAATAGGAGCAGGTTTGTAACTTCACTCAGACGTGACACAACCGCCCTACTTGTCAGCCCCGTTCATACACCGTGGGCGCCAAAACACCCTCTCATCGCCTGAAATCGCTCTGGGCTAATATTGCGGAGATGCGAGATTACCGTCCTATCCCCAACCGAAAAGACATCCAAATTTTAAAAGGGGGCTAAGGTCGTAACTTTCCCATATTTTAGACAGGCGCATCCCAAAGACATGGTTCCCCATACCTCTCCCTCCATTTCCCCATTCATACACCGTCCGCGCTAGAACACCATCCCCACACCAGCCTCCTCCATCCGCCACCCCATCCATCGCCGCCGTCCTCCACCATGTCGAAGCGCCTACCAAGACCGCGTCGTCCACTGCTAGAGATGGACGTTTCTCATCCACGGCGATGGACTAGGAGCCTTGTATAACGTCCTCTCGCTTCATCGGTGCTGTCGTCCTCCTTGTCGGGGCCACTCCGACGACCTTCTCGTCCACCGCAACGAGACCTATCCCCCGATGCACCCGTCTACCATCGCAGATCTGCTTCCACGCAACCGACAACCATCGCACCCCCGATGCCTATACGGCACCGCAAGAGAGGTGGTACTACTTCATATCTGCTCAACTTTTTTATCTCAACCAGAAAATAGATTATAACTTGGTTACTGTACTTTCTTTTCAGCTCTTAGAATCTTAGTTCTTAGTTCAAAGCAAACAATGGTTGCTAAGTAGCATTTCTGCGGTTTGCAGCTTCAAATCTGCCATGAGTCATAATAGGGTTTAATTGATAATGCTTAGGGTTTCCCCCTTTTATGATCACTATACGACCAACCTACATGCTTCGTGTCATAATAGCACGGCTCCACCCATCAAGCTAAACAAGCTTAGTTTTTCAAATACGAATATGGTATTATTAAAACAGAGTCATTTATTTTTTTTAGCGAAACATAGTTGTTTAATTCATCAGCTAAATGTTCCTAATTTAGTTTCGAAATGCATGTACGCCGTTGGGGTGGATCTATAGGGTGGCCACAGTGGGCCGCGGCCCACCCTGGGATTTTGCGTCGGCCCAGACCCCGATTCCCCTTTTGTTCTACTGCGCTTCCGATCTTTACTTGTTCCTAGCCGCCTACCTTGTCGGCGTCTTGCCATCCCCGGACGACATGACTTTAGGAGGAGACGCCAGACTAACAAGAGGTCAGGAGCCGCTCGCCCAACAGCGTCACCGCTGCCCGGGCGCGCCGCCGTGCCTACCTTCCTAGTCCATTCAGGGCTCAGGCGTGCAACACCCACTAAGACAACCCGATTTATCTTTAGATACATCCTCAACACTGAGTAGCCGCTCCCCATCACCCATTTTCTAATTGATTCATTAGTGATCAGGCAGGACTGTCATTAGGCTTTGTTGTGCATTGACTACTACCTACACAATGGTTCAGATATTTCACTAATCTTTAGTACCTGTAATGTTCATAGGGTTTCAAAATTCCGGCCCTAGGAACAGACACTGGTCATGTTGGATTGTTGTTCATAGTGACATTGACCCAGATTACTACTGCAGGCCAGGTTTGTTGACAATTTTACTTGTCTTTCTTACTCATTCGATATGATATCCAATTATTCACTTCGATTAGCTGCAAACAATAAGTTCTAGACCAACTTCTTGATTCAGACTTTGGACGGTCCCTTACTGCAGTTACAATTCTGCATACTTGTCCTAGTAAGCTCACAAGTAATGATTGATTCACTACCTCTATGCTTGCCTTGTCATATTAGTTGTCAATATTCTATTAGGGTGGACCACCCTGTTTCAAAATACTGGAACCGCAGACATGAGTGAATAGTATTTCTCTGTGTGATCTCTTCCATCATGTGTGGGCAACGAACACTGCATTCTATAGAAAGAAAAGTGTCATACCCACCTTTTACATAGACTATGATCTTTTACATGGAATACAATATGCCTACTTGCTTTGCGTCGCACTACCAACACTCCACCCTTGAAGCTAAACATTATGCCACTCATTTTCCTTAGTTTATTTGTTCAAATATGAATTTGATATGATTCTAATGTTCCTACTTCAGTTTTGAAATGTGTCCGCCCCCTTATAGAGACATAATAGGTTTGTATTTCTGTGTGTGGTCTGGGCAGCACAGTTGGGGGATGAACTCTGTATACGCGAAGGTTTGTAGGGAGACACTCTTTGAGTTGAATCCGCAATGCACTCAATAGATAATCTGACTACTTTTTATGTTTTCATGAATATCAGATACTGAGCAACATCATAATGGTTATGAGGTTGCACGCTTGAAAAGAATAAAGCAGAACAATGCCATGGCTATCAAACTTGGCATTAAGGGACTGAGATCCAGTCTGGATCCAATGCAATGCAAACGCTCTCCTCCTACAGATTCGTGTTCATAATATGATCCTAATAATGATTTTGAGCTAGAGGGAGACCTAAGTCAATGTAGCTCCCCAGTGGAGGAGTCAGAGGCAGATGCCCTATCTTATTCACCCATCAAGGTGCTTGCTCCAACTTTTCAAGGTTATATTAGTCCCACATATCTTTCAACTGATGCTTTGCATTGCTTCTACTTTGTTGCACTGCCATTTGCTTAGTTTACACATCGTGTATGTGAATACGCCCTGCCTATCCATTTTCAGTACATATTCCATCTCTCATTATACCATATTTATCCATTCAAATGATGTTCTTGTGTATCAGACGTTCAAAAGGAAGAGGGTGATTGCTGATCGCGAAGGAGCATGAACAAAGTATTTGAAAAAGGTAGTGACACCTGATAAATCAAATAGCCCATTAGGGGTAGTGCTACCTCTTGAGCATGCGTTGGTTTTCCCTTGAAGAGGAAAGGGTGATGCAGCAAAGTAGCGTAAGTATTTCCCTCAGTCTTTGAGAACCAAGGTATCAATCCAGTAGGAGACTACACGCAAGTCCATCGTACCTGCACAAACAATCAAGAACATTGCCACCAACGCGATAAAGGGGTTGTCAATCCCTTCACGGCCACTTGCAAAAGTGAGATCTGATAAAGATAATAAGATAAATATTTTTGGTATTTTTGTTGTATAGATTGAAAAGTAAAGATTGCAAAATAAACGACGACAGAAATAGCACGTTGGCGGGAGATTAATATGATGGAAGATAGACCCGGGGGCCATAGGTTTCACTAGTGGCTTCTCTCAAGATAGCATAATTTACGGTGGGTGAACAAATTACTGTCGAGCAATTGATAGAAAAGCGCATAGTTATGAGAATATCTAGGCATGATCATGTATATAGGCATCACGTCCGTGACAAGTAGACAAAAACGATTCTGCATCTACTACTATTACTCCACACATCGACCGCTATCCAGCATGCATCTAGAGTATTAAGTTCATAAGAATAGAGTAACGCATTAGGCAAGATGACATGATGTAGAGGGATAAACTCCAGCAATATGATATAAACCCCATCTTTTTATCCTCGATGGCAACAATACAATATGTGCCTTGCTGCCCCTGCTGTCACTGGGAAAGGACACCGCAAGATTGAACCAAAAGCTAAGCACTTTTCCCATTGCAAGAAAGATCAATCCAGTAGGCCAAACCAAACTGATAATTCAAAGAGACTTGCAAAGATATTAAATCATGCATAAAAGAATTCAGAGAAGAATCGAATATTGTTCATAGATAATCTTGATCATAAATCCACAATTCATCGGATCTCGACAAACACACCACAAAAAGAATTACATCGAATAGATCTCCAAGAGAATCGGGGAGAACTTTGTATTGAAATCCAAAGAGAGAGAAGCCATCTAGCTAATAACTATGGACCCGAAGGTCTGTGGTAAACTACTCACACATCATCGGAGAGGCTATGGTGTTGATGTAGAAGCCCTCCATGATCGATTCCCCCTCCGGCGGAGCGCCGGAAAAGGCCCCAAGATGGGATCTCACGGGTACAGAAGGTTGCGGCGGTGGAAATAGGGTTTCGTGGTGCTCTTGGATGTTTTCAGGGCATATGAGTATATATAGGCGAAAGAAGTAGGTCGGTGGAGCCACGAGGGGCCCACGATGGGTGGGGCCGGGCCAACCCCCTGGGCGCACCCTCCTGCCTCGTGGATTCCTCATTGCTTCCTTGACGTCCACTCCAAGTCTCCTGGATTGCGTTTGTTCGAAAAACGATCCTTGCGAAGGTTTCATTCCGTTTGGACTCCGTTTGATATTCCTTTTCTGTGAAACACTGAAATAGGCAAAAAACAACAATTTGCACTAGGCCTTCGGTTAATAGGTTAGTCCCAAAAATAATATAAAAGTGCATAATAAAGCCCATTAAACATCCAAAACAGATAATATAGTAGCATGGAACAATAAAAAATATAGATACGTTGGAGACGTATTAAGCATCCCCAAGCTTAATTCCTGCTCATCCTCGAGTAGGTAAATGATAAAAACAGAATTTTTGATGTGGAATGCTACCTAACATAATTTTCTAAGTAATTCTATTTATTTTGGTTTGAATGTTCAGATCCGAAAGATTCAAGACAAAAGTTTAATATTGACATAAAAATAATAATACTTCAAGCATACTAACTAAGCAATCACGTCTTCTCAATATAACATGGCCAAAGAAAGCTTATCCCTACAAAATCCTATAGTTTGGCTATGCTTCATTTTCATCACACAAAAATGCTCTCATCATGCACAACCCCGATGACAAGCCAAGCAATTGATTCATACTTTAGTAATCTCAAACGTTTTTCAACTTTCACGCAATACATGAGCGTGAGCCATGGACATAGCACTATGGGTGGAGTAGAGTATAATGATGGGGGTTCTATGGAGAAGACAAAAAAGGAGAAAGTCTCACATTAACGCGGCTAATCAATGGGCTAGGGAGATGCCCATCAATTGATGTCAATGCAAGGAGTAGGGATTGCCATGCAACGGATGCACTAGAGCTATAAATGTATGAAAGCTCAACAAAGGAAACTAAGTGGGTGTGCATCCAACTTGCTTGCTCACGAAGACCTAGGGCATTTCAGGAAGCCCATTGTTGGAATATACAAGCAAAGTTCTATAATGAAAAATTCCCACTCATATATGAAAGTGACAAAATAAGAGACTCTCTATCATAAAGATAATGGTGCTACGTTGAAGCACAAGTGTGGAAAAAAGGATAGTAGCATTGTCCCTTTTATTTATTTTCTCTTTTTTTGGGTCTTCCCTTTTTTTGGCCTTTTTTCTCTTTTTTTATTTGGGACAATGCACTATTTAATGATGATCATCACACTTCTATTTATTTACTGATTACAACTCGATACTAGAACAAAATATGACTCTATATGAGTGCCTAAGGCGGTGTACCGGGATGGGCAATGAATCAAGAGTGACATTATGATAAATTATGCATGGTGGCTTTGCCACAAATACGATGTCAACTACATGATCATGCAAGGCAATATGACAATGATGAAGCGTGTCATAATAAATGAAATGGTGGAAAGTTTCATGGCAATATATCTCGGAATGGCTATGGAAATGCCATAATAGGTAGGTATGGTGGCTTTTTTGAGGAAGATATAAGGAGGTTTATGTGTGATAGAGCATATCATATCACGGGGGTTGGATGCACTGGCGAAGTTTGCACCAACTCTCAAGGTGAGAAGGGCAATGCACGGTACTGAAAAGGCTAGCAATGATGGAAAGGTGAGAGTGTGTATAATCCATGGACTCAACATTAGTCATAAAGAACTCACATACTTATTGCAAAAATCTACAAGTCATCAAAAACCAAGCATTACACGCATGCTCCTAGGGGGATAGATTGGTAGGAAAAGACCATCGCTCGTCCCCGACCACCACCCATAAGGATGACAATCAAAGAACACCTCATGTTTCAAATTTGTCACACAACGGTTACCATACGTGCATGCTACGGGACTTGCAAACTTCAACACAAGTATTTCTCAAATTCACAACTGCTCAACTAGCACGACTCTAATATTACCACCTTCATATCTCAAAACAATCGTCAAGTATCAAACTTCTCATAGCATTCAATGCACTTTTTATGAAAGTTTTTATTATACCCATCTTGGATGCCTATCATATTAGGACTAATTTTATAGGCAAAGCAAATTACCATGCTGTTCTAAAGGACTCTCAAAATAATATAAGTGAAGCATGAGAGATCAACAATTTCTATAAAATAAAACCACCACCGTGCTCTAAAAGATATAAGTGAAGCACATAGAGTATTCTAATAAATTCCGATTCATGTGTGTCTCTACAAAAGGTGTGTACAGCAAGGATGATTGTGGTAAACTAAAAAGCAAAGACTCAAATCATACAAGACGCTACAAGCAAAACACATATCATGTGGTGAATAAAAATATAGCCTCAAGTAAAGTTACCGATAGATGAAGACGAAAGAGGGGATGCCTTCTGGGGCATCCCCAAGCTTAGGCTTTTGGTTATCCTTGAATTTTACCTTGGGGTACCTTGGGCATCCCCAAGCTTAGGCTATTACCACTCCTTATTCCAAAATCCATCAAATCTTTACCCGAAACTTGAAAACTTCACAACACAAAACTCAACAGAAAATCTCATGAGCTCCGTTAGTATAAGAAAACAAATCATCACTTTAAGGTAATGTAATGAACTCATTCTTTACTGATATTGGTGTTAAACCTACTGTATTCCAACTTCTCTATGGTTCATACCCCCGATACTATCCATAGGTTCATCAAAATAAGCAAACAACACACGAAAAACAGAACAGTCTGTAGCAAACAGATTTGTTCGAATACTTATGGACCTCCAAAAATTCTGAAAAACTAGAACATCCTGGATAATTTGTATAATGATCTACTGCAAAAAGAATTGGCAATTTATCACATTCTGGTGAATTTTAACAATTATTTTCGTGAGCGCAAAGTTTCTGTCTTTTCAGCAAGATCAAACAATTATCACCCAAGAAGATCCTATTGGTTCTACTTGGCACAAACACTAATTAAAACATAAAAACACATCCAAACAGAGGCTAGATGAATTATTTATTACTAAACAGAAACAAAAAAGCAAGAAACAAAAAAGCAAGAAACAAAAATAAAATTGGGTTGCCTCCCAACAAGCGCTATCGTTTAACGCCCCTAGCTAGGCATAAAAGCAAGAATAGATCTAGGCATTATCATCTTTGGTATGCAATCTGTCGGTGTACAAAAGTAGGGGCTCTCCCTTTGACCCCTTTACTTGTGCACGGACAGTCGGAGCCGCGCCCACGACCACACCAAGAAGGGCAGAAGAGGGAAGCCGGAGGGACACCGGAGCACAAGACGGTCGAGGCAACGCTAAGACCAGAAACACTGAAGAGCAAAGGGGCGAGGTGGACTCCCCCGGCAAGGCCCTTGCTGTGGCGGTCTGCGCGGCCCCGGCAAGAGCCTTGCCGGGGCAGCTTGCCCAACACCAGCAGAGCGAGCCACCCTTGAGCCTAAGAGTTCCAAGCGCTGCCAACAACTACATTGGGACCAAGGCCCGGGAGGCATCCCTGTGACAGCATGCAGATCTTCGTCAAGATCATAAACACACGAGATCAGATGAGGACTAGAAGACGACGACCCTCGGCGGCTCCTAGCTGAAGAAATCCACGAGACCCCTGGCGAGCGCCTTGCCGGGGACGACTGCGACGCCACGGCAAGACCCTTGCCCGGGGCATCAGCGGGGCAACAGCCAGGCCCACGCCTGCCAGGACACCACCGCCGTCCCCATGCAGCAGCTAGCTCAACCAGCTGGGCAGGCACCTGCGTGGCAACGAGCGGCCTCTACACCGACCCAGCAAGCACCTGCGTGGTGACATGCACATCTTCATGAAGGCTCCACCACCGCGCCAGCCCAGCAGCCAGCCAATGTGGCGTCATGACGCCTCGTCAGCTTGGACGCGTGTCGAAGCCAGGCGAGGCGGCGATAGCTTGGACGTGCTTCCTTGCCGTCCTCGATAAAGCAAGAGGGGCATGTCGGCAGCGCATTAAATGCGTTTGTTCGATGGTGCCAGAGGATAGACTCATCCACTCTACACCTTTCCACCTCCTGTGTGCCACTGTGGCAACCCCTTTTTGTCTATAAAAGGAGGCCTGAGGCGACCAGGAGAAGGATTCGGATCCTTTGGGCAAGTCACACCCCGTAGCTAGCTCAAGAACACAAGAACACTCAAATACATCCACCAAAGCAGGACTAGGGTATTACGCGTCTCCGCGGCCTGAACCTGGGTAAACGACCTGTGTGCTTCCTGTCAGACCCGCTCTTTGCACAACCCCGCGCCCGCCAACCATAGAAGGGATCCCAGTGATTCCATAGGTGTCGATTTCCCCCGACATCTTTGGCGCGCCAGGTAGGGGGCGCAGTTGTGGAAATCTGGTCTGATCGGAGTAGCGGCTTCATCGCGGCCGTCATTCTGAGGAAGAAGATGACCAAGCTTGACGGCACCATCTACAGATGCGGTGGACGCCCGTGCGGCGACAGAAAAGCTAAGTCGTGCGAAACTCTAAGCAATTTATTTTTATATATAAGGTTATTCTCCTCGAAGGTCCTACCCTATGTATCGAAAACCTGCATGCAAAGGGGCCCTTCCGCTATTGGCAACGCCCTTGCTCTGTTTCGAGTCCGCTCAACAGCCCAGGCGGCCGCGTCGAGAACGGCAGGGTAGCCTTCCACAATTAGCAACGCTCTCCATTCTGACTCGAGTCAAGCTCGACAGTTCGAGCGGCCGCGTTGGGGGCGGTAAGGTGGTTCGCCTGGCAGCAAGCACACCCGGCAGGCCATTGGGGATCCGTCCTCAAGGCGCCGTGCCCTGGGTTTACGCGCCGGCAAGCCTACCCGATTAACGTAGGGTGAACATACAAAGGGGGGATTGAACATGAAAGTAACATGCATAATATCAAAAGTGCTGCAGAGTTATATTACATCAATTGTTGTTGCGGTTCTAACTAAAGATAAAAATTGTCTTGGTCGTGAACCTGCAGCGGCGATGAGAGACGGGGTGCCTAATCCTGGCGCTGGCCCTCTATCCTCTGAATTCCATCGATGCGGCTGATGATGGGCATGATACGCTCCTGAGCATCGCGAGGTCCGCATCCTCCGGCAAGCTCTCCAGCGCGGCGTCGAAGTCGAGGTTGGGATTCCAGTGCGCCACCTTGGTGAGGACCTTGGTCATGGCACCCCGGCAAAGCCTCTGGGCCTCATCGGCCAGAGAGGCCGCCCGATTGGAGTGGAGCTGCTCCAGGGCCCCGAGGACACCCTCGAAGAACAGGGTCAGCTTGGCGTTGGGGCTCGCGTTGCGCTCTGGGGTGTACCTCACATTTGGCATCCCCATGGTGGCCAGCTGCATGGTGATCCTGTTGGCGACATCTTTGAGGCTGCCGATCCAGCGGTTCTCGCCCTCCACAAAATCCTTGTGGTTGGCGGTTTCGTTCTTCCGCAGCTGCTTCTCGGCCTCCAGATCCTTGGCCAGGGTCTCCTCTCGGGCCTTGGCCTCTGAGAGCGTCTCCTCAAGGCCCTCCAGCTTCAGCTTTAGGTCTTTGATGGAGTCGTTGGCCTTGGAGAGCTGCTCAGCCTTGCCGAGGACTGGGCCCTACGCCTCCACCAGGGCACCGTTGAGCGTGTCCTTCTCTTTGGCCAGCTTCAGGGCCTGATCCTTCAGCCCGTCCCGCTCCACCTCCAGCTCTTTTACCTTGCCGGCGTGAACAAGAGCCTGGGCATTGAGTGCCTCCTTGTGCCTCTGCTCCAACTCCTGGGTCCGCTGCACGACAAGCTTCTCCACCTCCTCGTCCTTGCCGCGGAGCATTGCGGCGAGCTTCTGCTCACGCGCGTCAAGGTCCTCCTCCTGGGAGTTCAGCGCGGCCCGCTGCTGGTGCCGAGCAGCCTCGGCCCGGGCAGCCTGCTGCTCCGCTAGTTCCTGGGCCTTCTCAATATCGGCCTGCTTCATGACAAGCTCCAGGTTGCGCTCAGCCAGCGCGTCCTGGGCGGCCTTCAGGTCCTTGTGAGCCTGGCGGAACCATGCCTGCGCCTCGGCGACGCACCCCTCGAGGTCCGCCTCTGCCTTGTCCACCACCGCCATCCTGGACTTGGCCTTGTCCAGGCGGGCGCGGTGAAGCGCCTGGAGCTTCTGGAAGTTGGCGCTCATGGCCCGGAGGTGCCGCTCTTCCTGGGAACCGCCACCACCAGCGCGGCTCGTCAACAACCTCAAGCCCGGCGGCGGCAAGCACTTCGTCATCAAACACCTCCCCCTCGACGGGCGCCCCGGTGCTCGCTGTCCCTGGGAGGTGGACGAACAGGTCATCGCTCACCTTCAGATACCTGCCGGAGCCAGAGGCAGCGGAGGAGGAAGGTTGGTCGTCAACCACCTCCTCCTCGGCAACGGCCTTGCCGGTCTCCCCGGCAGGCCCCTTGCTGGCCTCCTCGGCAGCAGCCTTGCCAGGCTCCCCGGCGGACCCCTTGGCGGTGCCCTCAGCAGCATCCTTGGCGGCCTCCTCGGTGGCGATCTTCTCGGCCTCCGCCGCGGCATCCTTGGCGACATCCTCGATGATGGTGTCTATGTCCTCCCAGTCCGCCGAGGGAGGATCTGGATATCGAGAAGGGGGTGAGGCGAAGCCAAGACCAAGATTCAAGGAGAAAAAGAACTGGGACGGAAGGCGAGTGACTTACCCGTGCCGGGCTGGGAAGAAGAGGCCCCCTCCCCGCCTACATCTGGTGCCGAGGCGAAGCCACCAGCGCTCGAGTTTGCCTCCTCCTCCGTGTGCGTGGGCTCGGTGCCTGGCGCCCTTGCCGCGGACGCCCCTCGGGGCGGCGTGGTCAATGGGGGCGGCATGTTGGGGGTAGCCCTCAGCAGCTCCTCCTGCCGCTGTCCTCCTCCTGCAACCACGGCAAGGTCAGCGCCAAGGGATCGTACCCCCAACACACGTCGATGAGGGGTGAGTGATGAGCTTACGCTGGGGCCTGTGCCGAGGGCTGCTGTCCGGGCTGCTCAACACCACCAGCGGTGTACCAGAAGTACCTGTTGGGGGCTGGCCGCTTGCCGAAGCCCTGCCCTCTTCACCCTCTGGGCCAGTGTCTCCGCATCCCTACAATGAAAGAAACAAATCAAGATAAGCGGCACAGTTTGAGGAGGCAGAGATGACAAAAAAAGGAACAAGATACTTACTCGTCCTCCACCTCCTCTTCTGTTGCCTTCCTCTTCCTCCTTGGGCTGAGGGACCCAAAATCGAAGATAACCTCCACGTCGTCATCTGCGGGAGGAGGGGAAGCAGATGGGGTCCGTGGACACTTGGACGAAGCAGAGGCAGTTGCCTTCTTCTTCGCCACCGCGGCCTTCACCACTTTCCTCGCTGCCGCGGCCCTCGTCTGGCGCACGGACGCCTCCTGGGTTTGCTGCGGCTGCACGGCCCTGCCAAGCCGGACCGGCTCGCCAGAGCTGGCCCGCCACAGGACTCGCCCTCTCCCTGTTGCCAGGGGGTCGACAGTCTCAACCTCCTCCTCCGACGGCTCGTCGACCACATCTTCGATGAGAGGGCCCCCAGTGCTGGCGCAGCTGGCCTCCCCAGCGGCCTCCGCCCACTTGGCGAGCTCCTTTTCCTCCGCCTCCGCTGCGGCCTTGTCCTCCACGCCGCCGGTGCTACCGGCCTCCCTGGTGAGCTCCGCCTCTGCCGCCCTGGTGGCGATGTAGTCCAGCTCCGTCCGGGTGGTGTCCTGGACGAGCCGCGGTTCGGCGCGGGCGTACTTCTCCTCCAAGGTGTCAAAAAACTCCTGCACTTGATCCTCTGGCGGCTCGGCCCAAGTAGAGACGAGGCCGTGCGCGTTGAACTCCGGCATCATGGCGACGATGTCGTTTCGGCGCGAGTTATTGCTCAGTGGGACCACCCCCGCCGGCAACCCGAACAAGGGCCCCTTGGCAACCTTGCCGGTTTTGGCAGCCTTGCTGGACCGCTCAACCTTGCCGTGGCGGTTCACGTCGAGCTAGAAGAGCCGCTGGCAGAAGTGGGCGTGCCCCATCACCATGAGGTTGTGGTCGAGGCCGGGGCGAAGCCTCATGATGTTGGCCGCATTCGTAAAGAGCCAGGCCGGCCTCCCCTTGTTGTGCAGCGCAACGATTCGGCGGCGGATGAAATCCGCCCCGATCATCTCAAGGGTGAGCCCGGCCTCGGTGAGGCGAAGAATCCTGGTGGTGGAAACCGTGAGCTTCGCGTCATCGGCATCAACATTACTCCAGTCATTTCTGCGAACCGGCGGCACCCGGCGAACCCGGCAGAAATCCTGTGGATCATCCTCCTCGATCCAGCACCACCGGCCCCGCATCTCCTCCCACCTCTCCTTCTGAGTGCCCTCTGGGTATGTCCCCTTGGACCTTGGGATCCAGGCGACACAACCAGAAATGGCGCCCCCCTTTTGGATCCGAGGGAAGAAGTAGTGGCGGAAGAGCGTCGTGTTGGGATGCACCCCGGCGAAACCCTCGCAGAGGTGAGCAAAAAGAGCCATGCACGCCACGGCATTTGGAGTAAAATCCAGAAGGTGGAAGCCGTATGTGTGCATGACGTCATTGAAGAAATCAGAGACGGGGGGCAGAGGCCGCAGGAAAAGTAGTCGATGAAGAATGGGTACCGATTTGGGCCGGCTTCGACGAAAGCGGCGGGGATGACGCGCGTGGCCGGATGCCCCGTTGTCTCGCCCCCCGTCTTGCACCCCCACAGGTGTTTGAAGTAGTCCCGAAGTTCGACCGCTTCGACGGAAAGTAGGCGTGCTGCGTCCGCCGCACCGCCAACTCGCTCTCCAGCGGCTCCTTCTCCCCGGCATCCTTGGCCGCCCCCTTGCCTCTGCTGGTTTTGGACGCCATGGCGGTTGAGGAGGACAAAGGCGCGGCGGCGGTGAGCGGGAGCAAGAGCTTGAGAGGGGGGAAGAAGGGGACGGCGGTTCCAAGATTGGAGAAGGCGCAGGGGTTAAATGAGCAGCACGCCCGCGGTAATTCCTTTTTACGGGGAAGGCGCGGGCCACCTCTCCCCATTAACTGCGATGTGATGCATGTGTGCGGAGACCGTCCCACGCATGACCCCCACGTCACGCACGACGCTCCACATCGCGCGTTCAACGCGGGTCGTGGGGAAGCGCAGCAGACGGAAAGTTACTACGGTAAAATCCGCCCACCTGCCCGCGCACTGTTCTGGGCCAGGCCCAACAATGCGTCGCGCTTATGTGTGGCCCAGGCCCGGGGGCTCCTGTCAGTGTGCAAAAGTAGGGGCTCTCCTTTTGACCCCTTTACTTGTGCACGGACAGTCGGAGCCGCGCCCACGGCCACACCAAGCAGGGTAGAAGAGGGAAGCCGGAGGGAAACCGGAGCACAAGACGATCGAGGCAACGCCAAGACTAGAAACACTGAAGAGCAAAGGGGCGAGGTGGACTCCCCCGGCAAGGCCCTTGCCGTGGCGGTCTGCGCGGCCCCGGCAAGAGCCTTGCTGGGGCAGCTTGCCCAACACCAGCAGAGCGAGCCACCCTTGAGCCTAAGAGTTCCAAGCACTGCCAACAACTACATTGGGACCAAGGCACGGGAGGCATCCCTGTGACGGCATCCAGATCTTCGTCAAGATCATAAACACACGAGATCAGATGAGGACTAGAAGACGACGACCCTCGGCGGCTCCTAGCTGAGGAAATCCACGAGACCCCCGGCGAGCGCCTTGCCGGGGACGACCGCGACGCCATGGCAAGACCCTTGCCGGGCCCCCGGCAAGGCCCTTGCCGAGGGCATCAGCGGGGCAACAGTCAGGCCCACGCCTGCCAGGACACCACCGCCGTCCCCATGCAGCTGCTAGCTCAACTAGCTGGGCAGGCACCTGCGTGGCGATGAGCGGCCTCTACACCGACCCAGCAAGCACCTGCGTGGTGACATGCAGATCTTCATGAAGGCTCCACCACCGCGCCAGCCCAGTAGCCAGCCAACGTGGCGCCACGACGCCTCGTCGGCTCGGACGCGTGTCGAAGCCAGGCGAGGCGGCGATAGCTTGGACGTGCTTCCTTGCCGTCCCCGATAAAGCAAGAGGGGCACGTCGGTAGCGCATTAAATGCGTTTGTCCGATGGTGTCAGAGGATAGACTCATCCACTGTACACCTTTCCACCTCCTGTGTGCCACTGTGGCAACCCCTTTTTGTCTATAAAAGGAGGCCTGAGGCGACCAGGAGAAGGTTTCAGATCCTTTGGGCAAGTCACACCCCGTAGCTAGCTCAAGAACACAAGAACACTCAAATACATCCACCAAAGCAGGACTAGGGTATTACGCGTCTCCATGGCCCGAACCTGGGTAAATGACTTGTGTGCTTCCTGTCAGACCCGCTCTTTGCACAACCCCGCGCCCACCAACCGTAGAAGGGATTCCAGTGATTCCATAGGTGTCGATTTCCCCCGACACAATCCACAAGTGGCTCTCGTAATAGATTCATAAGGTAGTTTAATTTTCTTCCTAGGAAAGTGTTCCATGCCTTTCCTTAATGGGAATTGGAATCTAATATTTCCTTCTTTCATATCAATAATTGCACCAATCGTTCTAAGGAAGGGTCTACCAAGAATAATAGGACATGTAGGATTGCAATCTATATCAAGAACAATGAAATCTACGGGAACATAATTCCTATTTGCAACAATAAGAACATCATTAATCCTTCCCATAGGTTTCTTAATGGTGGAATCCCCAAGATGCAAATTTAAAGAATAATCATCAAATTCACGGAAACCTAACACATCACACAAAGTTTCTGGAATCATGGAAACACTAGCACCCAAATCACACAAAGCATAGCATTCATGATCTTTAATTTTAATTTTAATATTAGGTTTCCACTCATCATGAAGTTTTCTAGGGATAGAAACTTCTAATTCAAGCTTCTCTTCATAGGATTGCATTAAGGCATCAACGATATGTTTGGTAAAAGCTTTATTTTGACTATAGGCATGAGGAGAATTTAGCACGGATTGCAACAAGGAAATACAATCTATCAAAGAACAATTATCATAATTAAATTCCTTGAAATCCAAAATAGTGGGTTCATTGCTACCTAAAGTTTGACCTCTTCAATCCCACTTTTGACAATTTTTGCATCAAGATCTAAAAACTCTGAATCATTGGGACGCCTTTTAACTAAAGTTGACTCATCTCCAGTCCCATCTTTATCAAGATTCATATTGGAAAACAAAGATTTAATAGGGGACACATCAATTACTTTTAGATCTTCATCATTATTATTATCATGAAAACTAGAAGAACACGCTTTCACAAAGCAATCTTTTTTAGCACGCATCCTAGCGGTTCTTTCTTTGCACTCATCAATGGAAATTCTCATAGATTTGAGAGACTCATTGATATCATGCTTAGGAGGAATAGATCTAAATTTCAAAGAATCAACATCAAGAGAAATTCTATCCACGTTCCTAGCCAACTCATCAATCTTAGGCAATTTTTTTCTTCAAGCAAACCATTGAAATTCTTTTGCGAAATCATAAACTCTTTAACACTAGTCTCAAAGTCAGAGGGCATCTTATTAAAATTTCCATAAGAGTTGTTGTAGGAATCACCATAATTATTAGAGGAATTACTAGGGAACGGCCTAGAATTAAAGTTTCCTCTATATGCGTTGTTACCAAAATTGTTCCTACCAACAAAATTCACATCCATAGACTCATTATTATTCTCAATCAAAGTAGACAAAGGCATATCATTAGGATCAGAAGAAACACTCTTATTAGCAAACAATTTCATAAGTTTATCCATCTTTCCACTCAAAACATTAATCTATTCTATCGCATGAACCTTTTTACTAGTAGATCTTTCGGTGTGCCATTGAGAATAATTAACCATAATATTATCTAGGAGTTTAGTAGCTTCTTCTAAAGTGATTTCCATAAAAGTGCCTCCCGCGGCCGAATCTAAAAGATTTCTGGAAGCAAAACTCAATCCGGCATAAAAAAATTGTATAATCATCCATAAATTCAAACCATGTGTAGGGCAATTACGTATCATTAATTTCATCCTCTCCCAAGATTGTGCAACATGCTCATGATCAAGTTGCTTAAAATTCATAATATCGTTTCTAAGAGAGATGATTCTAGCGGGAGGAAAATACTTAGAGATAAAAGCATCTTTGCACTTATTCCATGAATCAATACTATTTTTAGGCAAAGAAGAAAACCAAGTTTTAGCACGATCTCTAAGCGAAAACGGAAATAGCTTCAATTTAACAATATCATTATCCACATCTTTGTTCTTTTGCATATCACACAAATCAACGAAGTTGTTTAGATGGGTAGCGGCATCTTCACTAGGAAGGCCAGAAAATTGATCTTTCATGACAAGATTCAACAAAGCAGCATTAATTTCACAAGATTCAGCATCGGTGATAGGAGCAATCGGAGTGCTAATAAAATCATTGTTGTTGGTATTGGAAAATTCACACAATATTTAGTATTGTCTTGAGCCATCATGACAAACAATCAATCCAACACACAAACACAGAAGGGGCAAGCGAAAAGAGACGGACGGAAAAAGAGAGCGAATAAAACGGCAAAGGTGAAGTGGGGGAGAGGAAAACGAGAGGCAAATGGCAAATAATGTAATGCGAGGGAGAAGAGTTTGTGATGGGTACTTGGTATGTCTTGACTTGTGCGTAGATCTCCCCAGCAACGGCGCCAGAAATGGCTCGTTGACGGGAGATCAAATCTTGACTTGACTTGGTGCAAATCTCCCCAGCAACGGCGCCAGAAATCCTTCTTGCTACCTCTTGAGCATGCGTTGGTTCTCCCTTGAAGAGGAAAGGGTGATGCAGCAAAGTAGCGTAAGTATTTCCCTCAGTTTTTGAGAACCAAGGTATCAATACAGTAGGAGACTACACGCAAGTCCCTCGTACCTGCACAAACAATCAAGAACCTTGCAACCAACGCGATAAAGGGGTTGTCAATCCCTTCACGGCCACTTGCAAAAGTGAGATCTGATAAAGATAATAAGATAAATATTTTTGGTATTTTTGTTGTATAGATTGAAAAGTAAAGATTGCAAAATAAACAGCGACAGAAATAGCACGTTGGCGGGAGATTAATATGATGGAAGATAGACCCGGGGGCCATAGGTTTCCCTAGTGGCTTTTCTCAATAGCATAATTTACGGTGGGTGAACAAATTACTGTCGAGCAATTGATAGAAAAGCGCATAGTTATGAGAATATCTAGGCATGATCATGTATATAGGCATCACGTCCGTGACAAGTAGACCGAAACGATTCTGCATCTACTACTATTACTCCACACATCGGCCGCTATCCAGCATGCATCTAGAGTATTAAGTTCATAAGAACAGAGTAACGCATTAGGCAAGATGACATGATGTAGAGGGATAAACTCAAGAAATATGGTATAAACCCCATCTTTTTATCCTCGATGGCAACAATACAATACGTGCCTTACTGCCCCTGCTGTCACTGGGAAAGGACACCGCAAGATTGAACCCAAAGCTAAGCACTTCTCCCATTGCAAGAAAGATCAATCTAGTAGGCCAAACTAAACTGATAATTCGAAGAGACTTGCAAAGATATTAAATCATGCATAAAAGAATTCAGAGAAGAATCAAATATTGTTCATAGATAATCTTGATCATAAACCCACAATTCATCGGATCTCGACAAACACACCGCAAAAAGAATTACATCGAATAGATCTCCAAGAGAATCGAGGAGAACTTTGTATTGAGATCCAAAGAGAGAGAAGAAGCCATCTAGCTAATAACTATGGACCCGAAGGTCTGTGGTAAACTACTCACACATCATCAAAGAGGTTATGGTGTTGATGTAGAAGCCCTCCGTGATCGATTCCCCCTCCGGCGGAGCGCCAGAAAAGGCCCCAAGATGGGATCTCACGGGTACAGAAGGTTGCGGCGGTGGAAATAGGGTTTCGTGGTGCTTTCGGATGTTTTCAGGGTATATGAGTATATATAGGCGAAAGAAGTAGGTCGGTGGAGCCACAAGGGGCCCACGAGGGTGGGGGTGCGCCTACCCCCCTGGGCGCGCCCTCCTGCCTCGTGGCTTCCTCGTTGCTTCCTTGACGTCCACTCCAAGTCTCCTGGATTGTCTTTGTTCCAAAAACGATCCTCGTGAAGGTTTCATTCCGTTTGGACTCAGTTTGATATTCCTTTTCTGCGAAACACTGAAATAGGCAAAAAAAACAGCAATTTGCACTGGGCCTTCGGTTAACAGGTTAGTCCCAAAAATAATATAAAAGTGCATAATAAAGCCCATTAAACATCCAAAACATATAATATAATAGCATGGAACAATCAAAAATTATAGATACGTTGGAGACGTATAAGGTAGTTGCATATCAGCAGACCCACAAAACACGGCCCCAACTCTAGCAGACTCTAGCCCTACTACACTGGCCATCTCTGATGGCCCAACTCAGCAGACCCCAACTGCAGCAAATAGTATGATGATGCCAGTTGAGTAGCACCAGCTCTAGGATGCAAAACCCCCCATTCCAGCAAAGAGTACACCAAATCCAGTTGCCAAATCCCTTTTAGGATGAGGGAGAGCCCCAATTACAGCAAATAGGACCCTTGTTCCACTTCTTCCCGGTTTAGAATATGAAGCTTATATTGTTGTCAGGAACTTTGTGCGCATCTTTCCTTCATGGAAAGATTTTACCACAGACAAAGAACAATTTCCAATCTTCCTCTGCAACTTACGTGTAAGTAATGTACTAATGTTATTAATGGTAATTAGTGCATATGTTTCTACTGACAGAAGACACAAGATTTCATTCTTTTAAATAGGCGAGGACCAAACTGGATAGTCAAGATGAGCAAGGGTTGGTTGCGCTTTTCAAGCACTCTTTGATGAAGTATCATTCCTACCTGAGGCAAGCGCACTTCAATGGCAAGCCTCTAAATGAAATTTCTGTAAAGTCTCCGGTGCCAGTGACTGGAATAATCTTGTTACACATTGGTCTCGTCTGCAGCGTAATGTACTGTCTATGATATCACATCACAATTTGAACTACATTTCTGCATGTGCCTTACCGTCTCACTTGTACGAAAACTGTTTACAAAAGAATATTCATTTTCAAGGGACCACAGAATCTCGCAACTATATTGCACACTGCATTGCTCTTGTGAGTACCTCTTGCCTTGTATGACCATATTTACTTTCATAGCTAGTTGATTATGTAGCATCACTGCACATGTTAGCTTCCTTATCCTCCATTTGGTGGACATTATAAGATCAATATTGACTCTTACATAAATTTAGAATCAACCCAATGCTTTTGAAGAGGTTTAGCTCTGCAATCCTCTTGTAAGGACCAAACGTCTTCTATCACTATACTTACATTAACCGCTACTCCCTCCTTCCCATAATATAAGAGCGTTTTGTACAGTACACCAGTGTACAAAACACTCTTATATTATGGGAAGGAGGGATTGGTTCATTGTGTAGCATTACTCTACATCTTATCTCCCTCGCCCACCATTTACTAAAAAATATCAGATCTATATTTAATCTTACCAAAATGTTGAATACACAGACAATGCTAGTGTAGAAGTGTAGCCCATTGCTCTTGTCAGTACATTTTTTTCCTGTAACGCTTGTACTTACAGGGATAGGTAGTTGATTATGTAGCATCAATCTGCATCTTATCTTCATTATCCTCTATTCCTTCCAGTATTATCATATCTATAATTACTCTCTACAAAATGTAGAGTACATGCAATGCTTATGAAGAAGTTTCTGTGCTGAAATTCTTGAGTTACCCTTCCCTTGACATGGAGAAGGGCATTATAGAGCCGGTGTTAACTATTAATGTAAGTCAGTCCTTCTAAAGCCTTTATCCTCAACTGTTGTTTAATTTGCTCATACTCCCTATCTTCAACTGCTGTTTAGTTTGTTGTTTCTATCAAAATGCATGTTCGCAACAACTGTAAGTTCCAAGTTTTAGTTGTAAAACCAAATTCCTTATTCATACCTTGCACATTACTCAATACAGATCCAATGATTTTCTTTAGCCCTGCACGTATGCTTGTTTTTGTTGATCTATAATCTAGTGTGTGGTGAAGCAGCCCACATTTGCACCTTGTCATTTCCTGCTTTATCTTAGTGATGTGGCTAATACAATGATTGTCTTTTGCCCTTCATCTATGCTTGTTTTGTTGACATGATAATCTAGTAGTGTGGTGAAGCTCCCTGCATTATGAACAATGCCAAATTATGCTATTGACATTTTGAACTGTCTCTTTATTTTCTAATTTGAAATTGGATGGAATTGATAACACAGTTACCATCTTTATTTATATACGTGCAAAACCTATCATCTTTGTGCTTGTTTCAGGGTGATATGCCCGATGACATGCACAAGTCTGCTGAAGGCTGTGAGACAAACCCAACACATATTGCAGCAAAGAAGGCAAAACATCTTGAAGATAGCGAGACAACCCCAAAGTCATGTCTTGATGCAGTGTTCAAGATACTTGAGACTAGCAGTCACACAAGCTCACAGAATTCACTACCTGAATCACTTCGACTTATTCAATCTCAACTTCAAGCATAAAGGCATTCTGCAACCCAACTTTGACTTGAAGTCCAATCTCTAAGGAAGATCGCAAAGAACTCCAATGAGAACCTCATTGCTAATGAGCTACAGCTGGAAGCTATCACCGACATGCTAGGACGGTCTCACAGCCTTGCTCAGCTGCTTGCGCAGTAGCTCTCGCACAAGGCTAACATTTCTTGAACTATCTTGGAAGTGGTCTTGGTTCAGTATTATTTTGTTACGCTGCAATGGTGCCTAGTTTTTGTAATCTGCTTGTTCATTGCGCTTTATGATCACTGGTGGCGAACTTCGACGCCCAGTGGATGTAATATACCATAAATCCTTTATTGTATAGTGTAGGTTTGTTCTTAATTCCTACTAGTTACCGTATATGCCATCATTCGCTATCTGAAAAAGGGCGAAAATCTTATGTAGGCGACCAGGATGAAACATCCGCCTCTAACGGGGCTGCATTTCAGCGGGCCACAATTGGGCCGGCCCGCACTTTTCTTGGGCCTGCGCTGATTGGCCATTTGGGCTCTTTGTGGACACTCTGTGCCAGGCCCACAACTTACATGGGCCTTCATTGGGCCCAACATTTAGTTGGGCCTTCTGTGGACCCAACGCTTAGTTGGGCCAGTGTGGCTTCAGGCCTTTAACAGGCTGAATATTCTACATGCCTGTTATGGCCCAGAAGATACCATGGGCCTTTAGCAGGCCGAAATGCATGTTGGGCCTCAATTTTCAATAGTTGTCCACGGGCCTTTAGCAGACTGAAATGTAGACCGGGCCATTATTGGCCCAGTTATGTGACGGTCCGTTACCAGGCCAAAACATATCTAGGGCCTTAGTTGGCTCACTGATATCATGGGCCTTTAAGATGCCAAAAGCTTAGTATAGGCATCACGGGCCGAATTATACTACAAGCTTTTAACTGGCCCAAAGTCACGTTGGGCTGAACTGTTCCCACCTTGATCACGGGCCATTAGTGGGCCGGATGTCGCGTCAGACCATATATGGCCCATGGGTAGCACGGGCCATTACCAGGCCGAAATCACACCGGGCTGAAATGGGCCCATGACTACATCGGGCCACTAACAGGCCGAAATCTCACTTGGCTGTAATTGGGCCCAAAGACTCGGCGAACAATTAACGGGCCAGATCTGGCGGTGGGCCGTAAATGGATGTTTAATCAAGCCATTAGTGGGCCAGCCCACCAATACCTGAGTAAATCAAACGGGCCTTTGACTGGGCCGGCCTTTTTAACCTATATGGGCCTCAGTTGGGCCCTACCATGTGTCGACGTATCATAGGCACGTCTCCTCCATTGGACTGACGACATCTGGCCCATCGCGGAGCCGACAAGTGTTTCCTCCGACTAATGAGAATTTTACATGTGGAAAATCGCCATTGGTCATTGCTGTTAACGGGTTATCGGATCCAAAACCAGACCCGATAGCTTAACGGTGACCCGTTACGGTGGATGCCACGTGTATGTTACCCTTGACGAAAGCACTTCCATGACACCTCATTTATCATCGTGGAAGTGAACACTTCCGCGATGATAATTTGAATATTGTCATGGAACACTTCTACGACAGCGCAGGTATGACTATCTTGATTCTGTCATAAAATCGTCATGGATGTACATGCATGACAGAAAACGTGACCTACTATGACAAACACGTATCATCACGGAAGTGTATTTTTTTCGTAGTGTGATCACCCAATTATGATGTGATTTTTGATAGCACACAAGGTATTCCTCTGGTATCCGGGAGTTGCATGATCTCATGGTCAAAGGAACATGTATTTGACATTAAGAAAGCAGTAGCAAAAACTGAACGATCATATGCTATGCTAACGGATGGGCCTTGTCCATCACATCATTCTCCTAATGATGTGATGCCGTTATCAAATGATCACTCATGTCTATGGTTAGGAAACCTTAACCATCTTTTGATCAATGAGCTAGTCTAGTAGAGGCTTACTAGGGACTTGGTATTTTCTTATGTATTCACACATGTATTTAAGTTTTCGATCAATACAATTATAGCATGAATAATAAACCTTTATCATGATTAAGGAAATATAATAATAACCACTTTATTATTGCCTATAGGGCATATTTCCAACAGTCTCCCACTTGCACTAGAGTCAATAATCTAGATTAAATAGTAATGAATCTAACACCCATGGAGTCTTGGTGTTGATCATGTTTTGCCCGCAGAAGAGGTTTAGTCAACGGGTCTGCCACATTCAGATCCGTATGTATTTTACAAATTTCTATGTCTCCATCCTTGACTTTTTCACGAATGGAGTTGAAGCGTCACTTGATGTGTTTGGTTCTCTTGTGAAACTTGGACTCCTTGGCTAAGGCAATTGCTCCAGTGTTGTCACAAAAGATTGTCATTGGACCCGATGCACCGGGTATTACACCCAGATCGGATATGAACTCCTTCATCCAGACTCCTTCATGCGCTGCTTCCGAAGCAGCTATGTACTCCACTTCACATGTAGATCCCGCCACAACACACTGCTTAAAACTGCACCAACTGATAGCTCCACCATTCAATATAAATATGTATCCAGTTTGTGACTTAGAGTCAACCAGATCTGTGTCAAAGCTAGCATCGATGTAACCCTTTACGATGAGCTCTTCGTCACCTCCATAAATGAGAAACATATCCTTGGTCCTTTTCAGGTACTTCAGGGTATTCTTGACCGCTGTCCAGGGATCCACTCCTGGATTACTTGGTACCTCCCTACCAAACTTATCGCAAGGCACACATCAGGTCTGGTACACAGCATGGCATACAGTATAGAACCTATGGCTGAGGCATAGAGAATTACTTCTTTTTTTACAATGAAAACAGCAGGAGAAGCTCCTACTGTTATAATTTTATTGAATGTTAACCGAGGGTTAACATGAGCACCTCAGGGGGGTTTTACAAGAAGCATTACAAAAGGGGTTGGGGCTAGCCACTTTCGGTAGCACCCTAATAAGAAAATATATACAGAGACAGTTAGAAAGAGGTGTGTACTACTGTTGTGAGATAATTCTTGTATCCTTCCAAGAAGGTCAAGCTTTGGGGATTTATTCTATACCGTAAAATCACGAAGTCCTCTTTCAGTTTCCTCAGCCAATCAAGATGTGTGGCCACCTCCCCTTCAAAAATCAGCTTGTTTCTCTGTTTCCATATATTCCAGGAAGCTAGGGTGGTGATTTCTCTAAATAATGGTCTCTGCCATCTCTGTTTGGCTTGGTCATGTCTTGCTTGCATATCCAGATGGTTAGCCCATTCAATACCCAATATCTCCCAGCACCTGATAGCAAAGGGGAATTCATAGAATAGGTGTTTGTTTGTTTCAAGTACAGCATGCTCACATAGAGGGCAGTTATGATCATCACCAATATTGAAGTGTCATCTCTGCAATAAATCTCTGGTGTTTATTCTGTCAAGGAGCATTAGCCATGCAAAAACCTTGTGTCTCATGATACACTTGGATTTCCATATCGAAGTTATGACTTGAGGAGCCTGCACATTCCTGAACATGAAGTCATAGAACTTTTTTGGTTTGTACTTTGTGTCCCCCCAACATAGAATCCATTCGTCTGTGGCAATCTGCTCTAGAGATATTCCAGTCAAAGTTGCTTGAAGATTATCCAATTCTGCCCTGGCCTCCAAAGATAATGGTAACATGAAGTTATCTTGTGGCAAACTGTTGTTGCAGAATTGTGCCAAGGAAATGTCCTCATTTGTAGTGAAGGAGAATAGATGCTCATGAGTGTTCATTAAAGGTTGATCCTCCAGCCAAACGTCTTTCCACAGAAGAATAGTATCCCCCGCCGTCGGTACACAAGTTGTAATCCCATGATACACATCCATCAGAGAGAACATGTCACGCCACCAGAAAGAAGCACAGATTGGTTTGGCGTGAGGAGGGATTCCATCAGAGTAGTAAGCGTCCCACAAAATCATCACCCATGGAGTGTCATGCTTATGCATAAACTTGTGTAGGTATTTAATCAGCAGGGCGTTGTTTTGAATTTGGAGGTTGATGACACCAAGCCCTCCTTTCTTCTTAGGACGACAAACAAGGTCCCAAGCAGCGAGTGAATGAGTTTTAGCATCTCTGTCAATTTCCTTTCTCCATAAACAATGTCTTCTAGCTCTGTCAAAGATTTTAATCAACTTGAGTGGTAGTTTTAGGACACACATTGCAAATGAGAGAAGCGAGGAGAGCGCTGAGTTGATTAGTTACACACGCTCTCCATATGATAACCAAATGGCAGTTCCCGTTAATCTTCTCTCGATTCTGTCCACTAATGGCATCAGCTCCTAACTGTGGGTTTAGTTGTTCCGAGTGGTCGACCAAGATACGTGAACGACATTGTTCCAACTTGACACCCAAAAACCCTGGCTAAGTCAGCAACTTTTTGCTCCTCCACATTGATTGGAATTAGTTGTGACTTGGAGTAATTAATTTTCAGGCTGGTAGCACGAGCGTAAGAATCTAGGATGGCTTTAATTGTGATCAGATCTTCATCATTGGCCGGGAGAACAATTACGGTGTCGTTCGCGTACTGAATAACTAGGAAGTTTTCTGATGCAGGCTGATTAATTGGCAAATTAATTAGGCCTTCAGTCCAGGCTTTATTGATTAGGGATTGTAACAAATCTGCCGCCGGCATGCATAATAAAGGGGATATCGGATCCCCTTGTCTCACCCCCTCTTGCATTTGAACTCCTTACCAGGTATACCGTTAAGAAGAATTGAAGAGGAGCCTGAATCGAGCAGCATCTTTATCCGCATGCACCATCTAACATCAAACCCTTTGCATTTAAGCATTTTCAAAATGAACTCGTGCTCCATCGTGTCAAACGCTTTTTCGAAGTCAAGTTTCAGAATGACAATCTCATTTCCAGAGTGCTTGCATTGATGTAGATATTCGAATGCCCAACCGAGACAATGTTGTATTGTCCTAGTCTTTAGAAAGCCATATTGGTTTCGGTGAACTGTTTTTAGAATCCAGCATTGGAGTCTTTCCGCTAAAATCTTTGTGATGACTTTGAGCACACAATTCAACAAGGAAATCGGTCTATAGTCGTTCACCGTTTCTGGGGTCAGTTTCTTCGGGATCAAGGTAATGAGTGAGGTGTTTAAACAGTTCAGGTTCACTTTACCTTCCCAAAAGTCTTGGCAAAGTTGGTAGAAATCCTCTTTAATAATGCCCCAACAAACTTTTAGAAAGAGACCGTTAAATCCATCGGGTCCCGGTGCCGATCAGCAGGAATCAGTTTTATGACATGATCGATCTCCTCTTTGGTGAAAGGGACCGAGAGATCATCAAGACCTTGACATTTGTGCACTAGTTCAGAAAGCTCGAAGTCAAACTCAAGTTTATTAGAAACACCCATTCTATTTCTAAAACATTCATAGAAAGCAGCTGCCTTTTCGTCATGATTTTCAATAAGATCCCCATCCGGTAGCATCAGATTAGTGATTGAATTCATGCGTAATCTCTGAGTGGCACGAGCTTGGAAATATTTAGTGTTTTCCTCCCCTTGGATTGCCCATCGAAACGTGCATCTTTTTTTTCCAGTACTCACTTTGGTATTTTAACAACCTAAGCAAGTGATCTTTAAGAATCAGTCTGAAGTTTGCCTCGGGGATGGATAAAATTCAGATTTCCTCCAAATTATCAAGCTGTAATAAAATTTTATTGCAGTTTTCAATTAGTAATTTGAGCTTAGATATGGATTTACTCCACCTTTTTAGAGCATATCTCAGTCTCTTCAGCTTAGCAGAGATCCTAGTGGCACTAGATGTTGCTTTAATAGGAGCTGCCCAAGAGTCTTGAACCACTTGCATGAACCCCGTGTGTGACGGCCAAAAAAATCAAATCTGAAAAGTTTACATCTAGGAATAGCTGTATCCACTGATGAAACACAGGGAGTGTGATCTGAGATTGGTCGAGCAAGAGGTTTTACCACGGTGTTTGGGAATTTCAAAATCCATTCCGGGGAGGAAAAAAACCAATCCAATTGTTCCAAGAAGGGAGTTTCCTGCATATTGCTCCATGTGTACTTCCTTCCTTTAATTGGAATTTCCAACAGAGCCAGCTCACTAATAATTTCATTAAATTTAATGATATCATCCACATTTCCACCTGGTAGATTTATGTTTTCTAAACATCTCATAAAGTTAAAATCTCCCATGAAAAGCCATAAATCATTCACCTCAACATTTAAACCTTCCATCCACTGAGTAAATAATTCCCTCTCAGGGCCATCACATGGTCCATAAATGTTTGATAATAACCAAGTATCATTAGTTTGTACTGACATCAATCTGATCGTGAGAGCAAAAGACAATTTATGCACCGCTTGGCCTGAGAATTGACTACTGCACCAAATTATTATGAGACCACCTGAAGCACCCACCGAAGGAACAAATTCAAATTTGTCGAACCATCTTGGACAACATTTTCTAATATATGAATGATCGAAATCAGATTTTTTTTCGATTCTTGCAAGCATACAATTGAAAATTTTGACTCATCAATTTTGTTACGCAGTGCATCACATTTAGTACTAGCATTTAAGCCACGCACATTCCAACAAAGGACATTCCACAAAAGGGACGACATAAAGGTTCAAAGCAACTCGAGTTTAGGACAAAGCAAATAGTTTTATAGCGAAGCAAATAGATAAACTGAACGACTTGCTAGCTTTACTGAGAAGAAGCCACGCCTTTTCCCTTGTCCTTGAGGGCAGCCAAAAGCCTTTCCTTGGTGAGTTCTTCCTGTGGAATCACACAAGCCGTGGTGCCAATATACTGAAGTGTTTCAATCGGCGTCGGTGGGGGGGGGGGGGCTGCTTCTCTGCATCAGAACCAGAACCATGAGTCTGCTCTAAGATGTCTGGTGTGCATCGAGGCTTAACATAAGACTGTTTTTTCTTGCCCTCTACCATTGAAGGAGCCTTAAAACCCTTGTACCTTGTAGCTCTGACACTGCGCCTTACTTCAGAAACACCAAGAGGCGTGATCACTCTGCGTCTCTTCCTCGAGGTGACTTCATCCACTTCCATCAGAGTTTGATTATTATCCTGGCTGCATACATCTTCAAAAATAGAGTAGCTTTCTACTTCCTTCCCTTCGAACGCCATTGTTGTCAATGTATTCCTCAGGTTGCAAGAGATGAAGTTACAGCAGATGTTCCAAGCTTCCTCAGGGAAATAGATAAGTTTAATTCCAGGCAAAAATGGTGAAAATGGGAATACAGAGAAGCAGGCCATGCCAACTAGATCATGCATAGTATCTTGAAAGCCAGTAGCAAATTTTCTCCAAGCTGCTTCAATTCCAATGTCAGCAGATTCCCATCCCAATCTAGGTGTGTAAACAGTGCAGTACAAGTGAATCAGAAAAGACAGCCAATTATCTTCGGCAGGTACCTCAATGGTGATGTCGTGTGAGTTAACTGGAATAAAAGCCAAGTCACCTCCATCATGACCCTGAATGAACTCTTTAGCCACTTCCTCAATCATTGCCACATGTTCATTCCAAACCCTGAGTCCATCATCAAATCCTGAATCTGCAGTTTGAATACCATCCATCATGGAAGGACCATCATACCCAGTGTATTGTCTGTAATTGAATCCTTGGTAAACTGGTGGAACAGGGGGCAATTCAGGCCATGCACCCCATCCTTGCCGAGGAGGAGGAGGGGTGGGGCCGCTTCCCATGCATTTACAGCATTCTGAAGGTGCCATACTTGTGCATTGTGCTGTTGTTGCTGCATAGCATTGAGAAACAGAAGCTGCTCAGGGTGAGGCGAAGCACCCATTGGAGGAGGAGCTTCTTCATTTCCTTGCATCCCTGGACTAGGATTTCTACCATTCAGCACATACACAGGTATTGTCAATGATGTACCAAGTCCGCTAATATCAGTAAACCTCTTGGCTATCAGACTGAATGGTACAAAAGCAAGTTCATTGATCAGCACACGGACAAGTACTCTCGATTTCTCGTAACCAGGGCGGTGCCAATACATGCATCTACCAAAACACGAGACCGCTTTGATAATGTAGTGTTCAGTTTGATAATTCAGAGGAAATCCTAGCAGCATAACCCAAGCATCCCTCGCAATGACCGACCTACGCATATTCGGCCCCTCATCATGATGCAGCAGATAGAAATTTGTATGTTCATCTAAAGGCTGCTCTCCTCTGTTAACCATAGTATCACGCACTAAACTATCATGGAACCGGATTAAACCCACACAAAACGGATAGAGCTCTCCATCGATAGTATGCGCACCATGATCATCAAACAGAACATGTCTAACCTCAGCCAAAACGTCTTCACGCTGCAGATCTACGGGGCGCGGAACCACCATGACCAATGCATACTGCGAGTGATCGAGCGGTGGGTCATCGACGACAACCATGTTCCTCTCCAGCCTGCCTTCTGGACCTTGCTGGATGTCCATCTCGCCCGGCACATACTGGTACGGGGGAACTGGGAGATTCGCCATGGGAGGTTGGGGTTGGGACGGGGAGGAGCTCTCGAGGTTGCAGGGTGGCGGATTAAACAGGGGAGGGAGTGTGTTCTCGGGAATCGGGGCGGTTCTGATAGGATAGGAAGGAGGCGAAACATCCGGGGTATTTTCGTCCAAGTTGTTATCGATTTGCACCGAGTCCCCCTTTTTCCTGTTGATTATCCAAATTTGTTGCCTCTTAATACGCCACTGTTTCTGGCCCCGCAATCTTGTATGCCCAAGTTTGTTGTGATTTGAATGCCCCAACGAATCGGATGGGCTAGCAGAAATCATAACTTTCTTATTAGTCCGGTCTTTCCTTGCCCAAGTCAAGGTCTTATTTGTACGTGTCAAACAGTGCCAGCTCAAATTACCTAACACCCCACAGATTTTGCAACGCACTCCAACTAAACATCCCAAACAAATATGACCATGGGACAAACAATTTTTGCACCAAGAACTAGAAGATGGAATGGCATGCATATCTTGAGGGTTTAAATGAGTAGAATTGTACCTCTCAACACTAACTTCCATGCAATTATTGGAATTATGACCTCTGCCTTTGCATTTCATACAAATCATCAATTTGTCAAAAATAAAAGTCTTGTCTAGTAGATGAGGCAAATCAAGGACTGACATGATCACCTGATTAGAATATCCTGCTTGCCATAAATCTAGAATTTCCTCAAGCTTTGATTCCGGGATAGCGTTCCATGCATGAGATTTAAATGTTGAACCAACAAACGGTTTGCCAATCACCTTAGAATCCGTTGACCTTGAACAGAAGAGAGGCTACCAAAACGCAAATGAATGTGATGATCAAACTGATCAACCCTTGTGGCCTGTGATTCAAAGTCCAAACTGCCAAATCGCATTTGATCGAATCTAGGGATATTAAACTTAGCCAATTCAATTTGAGACATAGAATTTTCTTGTGAATTATGCAGAAATCTCAAAGAACTTCGAATGGCCATAGGCGATCTGGACGAAATCTCTGGTAACTCATTATCAAGATGCCAATCAGAGTCATCCCATGCATAATCCACATGAGTTTTGAACAGGCGAAAGTGGCAAACAAAGTTCGGCCAAACACGATCCTTCAGGGCATATATGAAATGTCCAACATGATTTGAAGACACCGAAAACCGGAAATTCCTTTTGCTCAACTGTGGAACATTGAATTCCAAGGCCAAACCACCAATACAACATTGCAAGACCAAACCCACTGACTCCTCTGAGAGAGAGAAAGAAACCGAGGAGAAAGAAACGACAAAGAAAAATTCCTTGGTCCCCAAAGAGCTGTCGAAGTGCATCGTAGATCCAAATTTTGAACGTACCTTTTGTTCCACCTCGAGACCAGGGGCAAAATCCCAATGGAGAAGGCTGGCCATAGAGGATCTAGGGTTTTAGAGGCATCCATGGCTGGATTGGGGTAGATTGTTGCGTGCTGTGGGGAGGGAGGCCCCATGGGTGGGAGGGAGGAGGTGGGAGGAGGGAGGCGCCATCACTGCCTTGGAGGAGATGAATGGAATCATTTCATCCAAGTTCCCCTAGTTTAATCTATGTGGGAAAGTCCCCATAGAGAATTACTTTCGTTCTCTCTCTCTCTCTTCTACCGTGGTCGGACTTTGAGTCTGACTCAATTTCACACCTTCCAAAACAGGCAAGAACCCTTTCTTTGACTGATCCATTTTGAACTTCTTCAGAACTTTTTCAAGGTATGTGCTTTGTGAAAGTCCTATTAAGTGTCTATAGATCTTGATGCCCAATATGTAAGAAGCTTCACCGAGGTCTTTCATAGAAAAATTCTTAGTCCAATATCCTTCTATGCTATCCAGAAATTCTATATCATTTCCCATCAGCAATATGCTATCCACATATAATATCAGAAATGATACAAAGCTCTCACTCACTTTCTTGCAAATATAAGCTTCACCGTAAGTCTGTGTAAAACCAAATGCTTTGATCACTTCATCAAAGCGTATATTCCAACTCCGAGATGCTTGCACCAGTCCATAGATGGATCACTGGAGCTTGCACACTTTGTTAGCACCTTTAGGATCGACAAAACTTTTTGGTTACATCATATACAACTCTTCTTTAAGAAACCTGTTAAGGAATGCAGTTTTGACGTCCATTTGCCAGATTTCATAATCATAAAATGCGGCAATTGCTAACATGATTCTGACAGACTTAAGCATCGCTATGGGTGAGAAAGTCTCATCGTAGTCAACCCCTTGAGCTTGTTGAAAACCTTTTGCGACAAGTCGAGCTTTGTAGATAGTGATATTACCATCAGCGTTCGTCTTCCTCTTGAAGATCCATTTATTCTCAATGGCTTGCCGATCATCGGGCAAGTCCACCAAAGTCCACACTTTGTTCTCATACATGGATCCTAACTCGGATTTCATGGCCTCAAGCCATTTGTCAAAATCTGGGCTCATCATAGCTTCTTCATAGTTCGTAGGTTCGCCGTTGTCTAACAACATGACTTCCAGGACAAGATTATCGTACCACTCTGGTGTGATACGTGTTCTGGTCGACCTACGAGGTTCAGTAGTAACTTGATCTGAAGTTTCATGATCATTATCATTAGCTTCTTCTCTAGTTGGTGTAGGCATCACAAGAACGGTTTTCTGTGATGTGCTACTTTCCAATTCGAGAGAAGAGAAGGTAAAATTACCTCATCAAGTTCTACTTTCCTCCCACTCACTTCTTTCGAGAGAAACTCCTTCTCTAGAAATGACCCATTCTTAGCAACAAAGATTTTGCCTTCGGATTCGTGGTAGAAGGTATACCCAATAGTTTCTTTAGTGTATCCTATGAAGTCGCACTTCTCCGCTTTGGGTTCGAGCTTATCGGGCTGAAGCCTTTTGACATAAACGTCGCATCCCCAAACTTTAAGAAATGATAGCTTAGGTTTCTTGCCAAATCATGCATAGTTCATACGGTGTCGTCTCAACGGATTTAGATGGTGCCCTATTTAACCTGAATGTGGTTGTCTCTAATACATAACCCCAAAATGATAAAGGCAAATCGGTAAGAGACATCATAGAACACACCATATCTAATAAAGTACGGTTACGACATTCAGACACACCATTACACTGTGGTGTTCCAGGTGGCATGAGTTGTGAAACAATTCCACATTGTTTTAGATGAAGGCCAAACTCGTAACTAGATATTCACCTCGGTGATCAGATCATAGAAATTTTATTTTCTTGTTATGATGATTCTCCACTTCACTTTGTAATTCTTTGAAATTTTCAAATGTTTCAGACTTGTGTTTCATCAAGCAGATATATCCATACCTACTCAAATCATCTGTGAAGGTCAGAAAATAATGATACCCACCGCATGCTTCAACACTCATCGGACCGCATACATCGGTATGTATTATTTCCAGTAAGTCATTACATCGCTCTGTTGTTCCGGAGAACGGAGTTTTAGTCATCTTACCCATGAGGCATGGTTCGCAAGTATCAAATGATTCATAATCAAGTGATTCCAAAAGTCCATATGCATGGACTTTTTTCATGCGCTTTACACCAATATGACCTAAATGGCAGTGCCACAAGTATGTTAGACTATCATTATCAACTTTGCATCTTTTGGCATCAATATTATGAATATGTGTATCACTACGATCGAGATTCAACAAAAATAGACCATTCACTAAGGGTGCATGACCATAAAATATGTTACTTATATAAATAGAACAACCATTATTCTCTGACTTAAATGAATAACCGTCACACAATAAACAAGATCCAGATATAATTTTCATGCTCAACGCTGGCACCAAATAACAATTATTGAGGTTTAAAACAAATCCCGAAGGTAGATGTAGAGGTAGCGTGCCGACAGCGATCACATTAACCTTGGAACCATTTTCGACGCGCGTCGTCACCTCATCCTTAGCCAATCTTCATTTATTCCGCAACTCCTATTTCGAGTAACAAATATGAGCAACCGAACCAGTATCAAATACCCAGGCGCTACTACGAGCACTAGTAAGGAACTCATCAATAACATGTATATCAAATATACCTTTGTTCTCTTTGCCATCTGATACGTCTCCAACGTATCTATAATCTTCTATTGTTCCATGCTATTATATTAACTGTTTTGGATGTTTTATATGCATTGATATGCTATTTTATATTATTTTTGGGACTAACCTATTAACCTAGAGCCCAGTGCCAGTTTATGTTTTTACCTTGTTTTTGAGTTTTACAAAAAAGGAATACCAAACGGAGTCCAAACGGAATAAAACTTTACGATGATTTTTCTTGGACCAGAAGACATCCACCGAGCCTGGAGAGGGGGTCAGGAGATGATCAAGGAGGCCACAAGCCTGCCAGGCGTGCCCCTGGGGCACCCTGAGGGCTTGTGGGGCCCTCGGGGGTCTCCCAACCCTAATTATTGCACTATAAATTCCCAAATATTCCCAAACCACCAGAAGCGTCCACAAAAATACTTTTCCACCACCGCAAGCCTCTGTTCCCGTGATATCCCATCTTGCGGCCTTTTCCGGTGATCTGCCAGATGGGGATTCGATCACGAAGGGCCTCTACATCAACCTTGCTGCCCTTCCGATGATGCATGAGTAGTTTACCACAGACCTACGGGTCCATATCTAGTAGCTAGATGGCTTCTTCTCTCTCTTTGATCTTTAATACATTGTTCTCCTCGATGTTCTTGGAGATCTATTCGATGTAATACTTTTTGCGGTGTGTTTGTTGAGATCTGATGAATTGTGGATTTATGACCAGATTATCTATGAATATTATTTGAGTCTTCTCTGAACTCTTTTATGCATGATTAAGATATCTTTGTATTTCTCTTTGAACTATCGGTTTGGTTTGGCCAACTATATTGGTTTTTCTTGCAATGGGGGAGGTGCTTAGTTTTGGGTTCAATATTGCGGTGCCCTCGCCTAGTGACATAGTAGGGTTAGCGAGGCACGTATTGTATTGTTGCCATCAAGGATAAAAAGATGGAGTTTTCATCATGTTGCTTGATTTTATCCCTCTACATCATGTCATCTTACTTAAGGCGTTAATCCGTTCTTATGAACTTAATACTCTAGATGCATGCTGGATAGCGGTCGATGTGTGGAGTAATAGTAGTAGATGCAGGCAAGAGTTGGTTGATAACCCACAAGTATAGGGGATCAATTGTAGCCTCTTTCGATAAGTAAGAGTGTCGAACCCAATGAGGAGCTAAAGGTAGAACAAATATTCCCTCAAGTTCTATCGACCACCGATACAACTCTACGCACGCTTGACGTTTGCTTTACCGGAAACAAGTATGAAACTATTTGGCAAGAATAAAACTACGAGTACTTTTCAAGAATAAAACTATGAATAAATTGCAAGGTAATAAAAGTGGATAGCTTTTGTCAACAAGAAAGTTATTTGTCCCTAGGCAATCGATAACAAGTACCGGTAATCATTCTTGTAATTTTATATGAGGGAGAGGCATGAGCTAACATACTTTCTCTACTTGGATCATATGCACTTATGATTGGAACTCTAGCAAGCATCCGCAACTACTAAAGATCATTAAGGTCGTGAAACCCAACCATATCATTAAGTATCAAGTCCTCTTTACTCCCATACGTCATACCCCAGTTACTCGGGTTTAAGTTTCTGTCACTCTCGCAACCCACCGTAAGCGAACCATGAACATATTGCAACACCCTATAGTGAGGGCCCCTCACGTTTGCGCGAGATGGAGGGCACCGTAGGACAGCACCATAAATAAAATATACAATCATACCAACCAAGATCACGATTAACCCACAGGACAAAACGGATCTACTCAAACATCATAGGATAACCATAGAACATTGGGAAATAATATATGTAGTTGAGCACCATGTTTAAGTACAGATTACAGTGGGGGGAACAGGTGTTACACCGCTGCATAGAGGGGGAGAAAGTTGGTGTTGACGGTAGCAAGATTGTTGATGTAGATCGCCGTCCCGATCGTTGCCCCGGTGGCACTCTGGCGCCACCGGAAGCGAGGGGGAGAGAGCCCCCCTCCTTCTTATTCTTCCTTGGCCTCCCCCCTAGATGGGAGGAGAGTTCCCCCTCTGGTCCTTGGCCTCCATGGCCGCGGAGGGGCGGGAGCCCCTCCGATATTGGATCTCCCGTTCTGTTCTCTTCTGTTTCGCGCTCGCCAGATCTGGCCGAAAACCGTTTCTTATATTCCCGGAGATCCGTAACTCCGATTGCGCTGAGATTTTAACACGATTTTTTTCTGGATATAAGCTTCCTTGCGCCCGAAGTAGAGGTCCAACCGATGTACGAGGTGGGCACAACCCACCACGGCACGCCTGGCTCCTCTGGCGCGCCCTGGTGGGTTGTTCCCACCACGGGCCTCCATTTGCGGTGATTCCAACTCCCAAAAATCACATACATTCCAAAATAATTCTCCGTGAAATTTTATTGCATTTGGACTTCGTTTGATATGGGTACTCTGCGATACAAAAAACATGCAGAAAATAGGAATTGGCACTTGGCACTGGATCAATAGGTTAGTCCAATAAATCATATAAAAAGTTGCCAAAAGTATGTAAAACTTGTATAATATTGGCATGAAACAATCAAAAATTATAGATACGACGGAGACGTATCATTGGTCTACTTATCACAGACGTGATACCTATAATCATGATCATTGCCTTAGATATCATCATAACTTTGCACTTTTCTATCAATTGCTCAACAATAATTTGTTCACCCACCGTATGCTATCTTCAAGAGAGAAGCCTCTAGTGAAACCTATGGCCCCCGGGTCTATTTTCCATCATATATTTTCAGATCTATAAACCAAAAAACCCAAAAATACCTTGCTGCAATTTATTTAGATTTATTTTAGTTTGCCTTTTTTATTTATCATTTATACCTATCTCTATTAGATCTCACTCTTGTTCGAGACTGTGAAGGGATTGACAACCCCTTTTTCGCGTTGAGTGCAAGTGTTTGTTGGTTTGTGCAGGTGCATAGATTAGAGACTTACTTGTAGCTCCTACTGGATTGATACCTTGGTTCTTAACTGAGGAAATACTTATCTCGACGTTGCTGCATCACCCTTTCCTCTTCAAGGGAAAAATCAACGCGAGCTCAAGAAGTAGCACCATCCTTCTTATCTGCCAAGTACTTGGGGCAATTCCGCTTCCAGTGACCATTTCCTTTGCAATAGAAGCACTCAGTTTCAGGCTTCGGTCCAGCTTTGGGCTTCTTCACGGGAGCAACAACTTGCTTGCCAATATTCTTGAAGTTCCCTTTTTCCCTTGCCCTTTTTCTTAAAACTGGTGGTCTTGTTAACCATCAACAATTGATGCTCTTTCTTGATTTCTACCGCCGATTTCAGCATCGCGAAGATCTCGGGAATCATTTTCTTCATCCCTTGCATATTATAGTTCATCACGAAGCCTTTGTAGCTTGGTGGCAGTGACTGAAGAACTCAGTCAATAACACTCTCAACTAGAAGATCAATTCCCACCCGAGTCAAGTGGTTGTGGTACCCAGACATTCTGAGCATGTGTTCACTGACAGAACTGTTCTCCTCCATTTTACAGCTAAAGAACTTGTTGGAGACTTCATATCTCTCAACCCGGGCATTAGCTTGAAATATTAACTTTAGCTCTTGGAACATCTCATATGCTTAATAACCCACATTGTAGCATCTTTGGATAAGTAAGAGTGTCGAACCCAACAAGGAGCTAAAGGTAGAACAAATATTCCCTCAAGTTCTATCGACCACCGATACAACTCTACGCATGCTTAACGTTCGCTTTACCTAAAACAATTATGGAACTAAAAGTACTTTGTAGGTGTTCTTGGATAGGTTTGCAAGAATATAAAGAGCACGTAAATAAAATCTAGGGGCTGTTTAGATAAAGACACAATAAAGTTAGTATAGCGAGTGTGGAAAAGTGGTGGTAGGAGTTGCGAAGTTGTCCCTAAGCAATTGACTACTTTACTGGACCGATAGCAAGCTTTATGTGGGAGAGGCCACTACTAGCATGTCATCCCTGACTTGGAATTCTATGCACTTATGATGGAACTATTAGCAAGCATCCGCAACTACTAACGTTCATTAAGGTAAAACCCAACCATAGCATTAAGATATATTGGTCCCCCTTCACTCCCGTATGCATCAATTTCTATGCTAGGTTGAAGCTTCTGTCACTCTTGCCCTCCAATACATAGTCCTATCAACATACAACTAACCCTATGGTGTGATCCACACGCGCGCTCATATGATGGGCACCAAAGGACAGCAACATAACCACAAGCAAATTAAACCAATCATAGCAATTCACCAATTACCAATAGGACAACTAAAATCTACTCAGACATCATAGGATGGCAACACATCATTGGATAATAATATGAAGCATGGGGGAAGGTGATGAAGATGTTGGTGAAGGTGACGGAGGTGTTGGTGTAGATCGTTGTCGCGATGATGGCCCCGGCGGTGTTCCGGCGCCACCGGGAAAGAGGGGGAGAGGGCCCCCCTTCTTCTTCTTCCTTGACCTTCCCCCTAGATGGGAGAAGGTTTCCCCTCTGGTCCTTGGCTTCCATGGCATGGGAGGGGCGAGATCCCCTCCGAGATTGGATTTGTCTCTCTGTCTCTCTCTGTTTCTGCGTTCCCCGATTCTGCCCTTTCACCGTTTCTTATATTCCCGGAGATCCGTAACTCCGATTGGGCTGAAATTTGAACACGATTTCTATCTGGATATTAGCTTTCTTGCGGCGAAAGAAGGGCACCAACCGCCTTACGAGGTGTCCACGAGGGTCAGGGGCGCGCCCCCTGCCTCGTGGGCCCCTCGAGCATCGTCTCACGTTGATTCCACTTCCCACAATTCACATATATTCCAAAAAAAATCTCCGTCAGTTTTTATCCCGTTTGGACTCCGTTTGATATGGATTTTCTGCGAAACAAAAAAACATGCAACAAACAGGAACTGGCACTGGGCACTGGATCAATATGTTAGTCCCAAAAATAGTATAAAAAATTGCCAAAAGTATATGAAAGTTGTATAATATTGGCATGGAACAATCAAAGATATGATGGAGACGTATCAGCATCCCCAAGTTTAATTCCTACTCGTCCTCGAGTAGGTAAATTATAAAAAAGATAATTTTTGATGTGGAATGCTACCTAGCATAATCTTGATCATGTAATCTAATCATGGCATGAATATTAAGACACGAGTGATTCAAAGCAATAGTCTATCGTTTGACATTAAGACAACAATACTTCAAGCATACTAATAAAGCAATCATGTCTTTTCAAAATAACATGGCCAAAGAAAGTTATCCCTACAAAATCATATAGTCTGGCTATGCTCCATCTTCACCACACAAAATCTTCAAATCATGCACAACCCCGATGACAAGCCAAGCAATTGTTTCATACTTTTGATGTGCTCAAACCTTTTCAACTTTCACGCAATACATGAGCGTGAGCCATGGATATAGCACTATAGGTGGAATAGAATATGATGATGGAGGTTGTGTGGAGAAGACAAAAAGGAAGAAAGTCTCACATCGACGCGGCTAATAAATGGGCTATGGAGATGCCCATCAATTGATGTCAATGCGAGGAGTAGGGATTGCCATGCAACGGACGCACTAAGAGCTATAAGTGTATGAAATCTCAAACTGAAAACTAAGTGGGTGTGCATCCAACTTGCTTGCTCATGAAGACCTAGGGAATTTGAGGAAGCCCATTGTTGGAATATACAAGCCAAGTTCTATAATGAAAATTCCCACTAGTATATGAAAGTGATAACTCAAGAGACTCTCTATATGAAGAACATGGTGCTACTCTGAAGCACAAGTGTGGTAAAAGGATAGTAACATTGTCCCTTCTCTCATTTTTTTTCTTTTTTTCTTTTTTTTGTAGGCTTCTTTGGCCTCTCTCCTTTTTTGGGGGGGGGGGCTTCTTTGGCCACTTTTATTTTGATAACCTCACATGGGACAATGTTCTAATAATGATGATCATCACACTTTTATTTACTTACAACTCAATATTACAACTCAATACTAGAACAAAGTATGACTCTATATGAATGCCTCCGGCGGTGTACCGGGATGTGCAATGATCTAGCGTAGCAATGACATCAAAAAATGGACAAGCCATGAAAACATCATGCTAGCTATCTTACGATCATGCAAAGCAATATGACAATAAATGCTCAAGTCATGTATATGATGATGATGGAAGTTGCATGGCAATATATCTCGGAATGGCTATGGAAATGCCATGATAGGTGGGTATGGTGGCTGTTTTGAGGAAGATATAAGGAGGCTTATGTGTGATAGAGTGTATCATATCACTGGGTTTGGATGCACCGGCGAAGTTTGCACCGACTCTCGAGGTGAGAAAGGGCAATGCACGGTACCGAAGAGGCTAGCAATGATGGAAGGGTGAGAGTGCGTATAATCCATGGACTCAACATTAGTCATAAAGAACTCACATACTTATTGTGAAAATCTATTAGTCATCGAAACAAAGTACTACGCGCATGCTCCTAGGGGGGTAGATTGGTAGGAAAAGACCATCGCTCGTCCCCGACCGCCACTCATAAGGAAGACAAACAATAAATACCTCATGCTCCAACTTCGTTACATAACGGTTCACCATACGTGCATGCTACGGAATCACAAACTTCAACACAAGTATTTCTACAATCCACAACTGCCCACTAGCATGACTCTAATATCACCATCTTTATATCGCAAAACTATTGCAAGGAATCAAACATATCATATTCAGTGATCTACAAGTTTTATGTAGGATTTTATGACTAACCATGTGAGTGCCCAATTCCTGTCATCTCTCTAAATAGATATAAGTGAAGCAAGAGAGTTTAATTATTTCTACAAAAGATATTCCCACGCTCTAACAAATATAAGTGAAGCAAAAGAGCATTCTACAAATGGCGGTTTTCTATGTGAAGAGAAACAGGCAATCCAAACTTCAAATGATATAAGTGAAGCACATGAAGCATTCTATAAAGCCATACTCAAAAGATATAAGTGAAGTGCAAAGAGCATTCTATAAATCAACCAAGGACTTTCTCATACCAGCATGGTGCATAAAAGAAAAGTGAAAACTAAATGCAAAAGACGCTCCAAGATTTGCTCATACCGCATGAACGAAACGAATCCGAAAACATACCGATACTTGTTGAAGAAAGATGGGATGCCTTCCAGGGCATCCCCAAGCTTAGATGCATGAGTCTACTTAAATATTTACTTGGGGTTCCTTGGGAATCCCCAAGCTTGATCTCTTGCCTCTCCTCCTTATCCTCATATCGAGACATCCTCGATCTTCGAACACTTCATCCACACAAAACTCAACAGAAAGTTCGGTAAGATCCGTTAGTATAATAAAGCAAATCACTACTCTAGATACTGTTGCAAACCAATTCATATTCTGTTTTTTAATTGTAGCTACTTTAATATAACTTTTCCATGGCTTAATCCACTGATAGAAATTGATAGTTTCATCAAAACAAGCAAACTATGCATAAAAAACAGAATCTGTCTTAAACAGGACAGTCTGTAGTAATCTGAACATTCACCATACTTCTGGTACTCCAAAAATTCTGAAATAATTAGGAAAATAAAAAATTTGTATATAAAGACAGTGCAAAAAGTTTCATAACCGTTTGACGTTCCAGTAAAAAATGTAAAATCGCGCACTACAGCCAAAGTTTCTGTTGTGCACCGCATAAACCAACAAGCAATCTAAACATCCTAAAGGCAAATCTTGGCACATTATTTTTATGATACAATGGATTTGTACAAGGGGATAATTATTTTTGTTGAAAAGTTTCTGTAATTAAGATTCACAAAGTTTCCGTGAGCATGAACAAAGTTCAAGGAGCTCCCCCACTTCAACAATGCTTGTCTTTCTCACTTTCACTTTCCTTTTTGAAAAGTTTTGGGTTCCCCTCTATATTTTTTTGTTTTTAAACTTTATAAAAGCACTCAACAGAAATAAATGACTTTCTAAAACTTCCGGGTTGTCTCCCTGGCAGCGCTTTCTTTAAAGCCATTAAGCTAGGCATATAGTGCTGAAGTAATGGATCCACCCGGATCCCAACGTATATCAAAGCCAATTTTAATTAACAATGATTTGTAATTTAGTAGTGAGCACAAAGTAACATATATCATGTAATGACGAAGTCTAACTCTCTTCCTATGCATCGGCATGTCATAAAAGAACAATTCATGCACACATAGTAAAGGCCAATGCATAGTATAAACAGTTTCTTGCAATTTTATCATATGGGAAACATAGAGAGGTGGAGATATAGTTCCTCTCTCGTAATAATTGCAAGTAGGAGCAGCAAGCACATGCATATTATATCTATCAAAATCATCATGTGTAGTGGTAAAACGCAACCCATCAATATAATCCTTAATAAGGGCAAACTTCTCCGATATAGTGTAGTCGGGAGAATTCAAAAAGATAATAGGACTATCATGCGTGGGTGTAATAGCAACAATTTCATGTTTAACATACGGAAACATAGCAAGTTCATCTCTATAAGCATAATTCATATTGGCATCTTGGCCACAAGCATAGCAAGCATCATCAAAAAGGGATATTTCAAAAGAATCAACGGGATCATAGCAATCATCATAGCAATCATCCTTCGGTAGCACGAAGGGAAATTAAACAATGTATGAGTTGAAGAGTTACTCTCATTAGAAGGTGGGCACGGGTAGATAATCCACTCTTCCTCCTTTTGTTCTTCTCTGTCCTCCTCAACCTTTTCATCCAATGAACTCACAGTTTCATCAATTTCTTCTTCCATAGACTCCTGCAAAATATTAGTCTCTTCTTGGACAACGGAGATTCTCTCAATAAAATCATCAATATCGTAATTGAATTCATAATTCTCGTAGCAATATTTAAGTATAGCAAAATTTTCAGGTCCGTAAACAGCATCATCAAGATTGTCACACTCTTTAAACAAAGATTCAATTTCATAAGCACCCATAAAAGCAACGAATTCTTCTATTTGTTCCACATCATAGTAATCATATATACCATTAGCATAAGAAGCCAAGGTTTTATTATCATTAAATTTGCATGAAAAGGGAAGGTGTGGAGCCTTCATCCTAGAGCAACAAGTATAATCGTCTCTCAAGCATACTTCCCGAGCATACCAATGCAACATATGAATTTGATCCCATAATAGTTTCCCTTTTTGAGTCAAGCGATAATCCCTAAAGTATTCACGTTGATCCAACGTGTCTCCCATTACATAATTGAATGGGGTTTTCTCAGGATTATTAAAGTAGTGCATAATATTTTTCACATAACCAGCATCGAGGCTTTTAGGAGGTTCCCCATCTCCATGAGTAGCAAGTAAACCTAATTTTTTGGTATTTTGTGTTCCATATCCATAACTAAAGATAGAGTACAACTTGGAATAGCAAATAAAAATTACTTAGTGATAAAGCAAACTAGCACACACGAGAATATTCACCCCACGCTATTGCTCCCCGGCAACTGCGCCAGAAAAAGGTCTTGATAACCCACATTGTAACCTCTTTTGATAAGTAAGAGTGTCGAACCCAACGAGGAGCTAAAGGTAGAACAAATATTTCATCAAGTTCTATCGACCACTGATACAACTCTACGCACGCTTAACGTTCGCTTTACCTAAAACAAGTATGAAACTAAAAGTACTTTGTAGGTGTTGTTGGATAGGTTTGCAAGAATATAAAGAGCACGTAAATAAAATCTAGGGGCTGTTTAGATAAAGACACAATAAAGTTAGTATAGCAAGTGTGGAAAAGTGGTGGTAGGAGTTGCGAAATTGTCCCTAAGCAATTGACTACTTTACTAGCCCGATAGCAAGTTTTATGTGGGAGAGGCCACTGCTAGCATGTCATCCTTGACTTGGAATTCTATGCACTTATGATTGGAACTATTAGCAAGCATCCGCAACTACTAACGTTCATTAAGGTAAAACCCAACCATAGCATTAAGATATATTGGTCCCCCTTCACTCCCGTATATGCATCAACTTCTATGCTAGGTTGAAGCTTCTGTCACTCTTGCCCTCCAATACATAGTCCTATCAACATACAACTAACCCTATGGTGTGATCCACGCGTGCGCTCATATGATGGGCACCAAAGGATAGCAACATAACCACAAGCAAATTAAACCAATCATAGCAATTCACCAATTACCAATAGGACAACGAAAATCTACTCAGACATCATAGGATGGCAACACATCATTGGATAATAATATGAAGCATAAAGCACCATGTTCAAGTAGAGGGTACAGCGGGTTGCGGGAGAGTGGACCGCTGTAGATATATGGGGGAAGGTGATGAAGATGTTGGTGAAGATGACGGAGGTTTTGGTGTAGATTGTTGTCGCGATGATGGCCCCGGCGGCGTTCCGGCGCCACCGGGAAAGAGGGGGAGATGGCCCCCCTTCTTCTTCTTCTTCCTTAACCTTCCCCCTAGATGGGAGAAGGGTTTCCCCTATGGTCCTTGGCTTCCATGGCATGGGAGGGGTGAGAGCCCCTCCGATATTGGATCTGTCTCTCTGTCCCTCTCTGTTTCTGCGTTCCCTGATTCTGCCCTTTCACCGTTTCTTATATTCCCGGAGATCCGTAACTCCGATTGGGCTGAAATTTGAACACGATTTCTATCCGGATATTAGCTTTCTTGCGGCTAAAGAAGGGCACCAACCGCCTTACGGGGTGTCCATGAGGGTCAGGGGCACGCCCACCCCCTGGGGCGCGCCCCCTGCCTCGTGGGCCCCTCGAGCATCGTCTCGTGTTGATTCCACTTCCCAAAATTCACATATATTCCAAAAAAAACTCTCCGTCAGTTTTTATCGCGTTTGGACTCCGTTTGATATGGATTTTCTGTGAAACAAAAAAAGCATGCAACAAACAGGAACTGGCACTTGGCACCGGATCAATATGTTAGTCCCAAAAATAGTATAAAAAGTTGCCAAAAGTATATGAAAGTTGTATAATATTGGCATGTAACAATCAAAAATTATAGATACGACGGAGACTATCAATGCTCTGTGGCGTTCAAAACGCTTTTGAAGTCCTGGTTCAAGCCGTAAAGCATGGCACACTGAACTATCGAGTAGTCATCTGATCAAGCCTGTCAGGCGTTCATAACGTCTGCATCAGCTCCTGCAGCAGGTCTGTCACCTAGTGGTGCATCAAGGACATAATTCTTCTGTGCAGCAATGAGGATAATCCTCAAGTTACGGACCCATTTTGTGTAGTTGCTACCATCATCTTTCAACTTAGCTTTCTCTAGGAACGCATTAAAATTGAAGGGAACGGTAGCACGGGCCATTGATCTACAACATAGATTTGCAAAAACTATTAGGACTAAGTTCATGACTAATTTTAGTTCAAATAATCAAATTACTAATGAACTCCCACTTAAATCAACATCCCTCAAGTTTTCTAAGCCCAAATCAACTAACCCATGTCCGATCATCACGTGAGATGGGGTAGTCTTCAATGGTGAACATCTCCATGTTGATCATATCTACTATATGACTCATGTTCGACCTTTCGGTCTCTAGTGTTCCGAGACCATGTCTGTACATGCTAGGATCGTCAAGTTTAACCCAAGTATTCTGCATGTGCAAAACTGGCTTGCATCCGTTGTATGTGAACATAGAATCTATCACACCCGTTCATCACAAGGTGCTTCGAAACGATGAACTTTAGCAACGATGCATACTTGGGGAGAACACTTTTATCTTCAAATTAAGTGAAGGGATCATCTTATAATGCTACCATCGTTCTAAGCAAAATAAGATGCATAAAGGATAAACATCACATGCAATCAAAATATGTGACATGATATGGCCATCATCATCTTGTGCTTTTGATCTCCATCTCCAAAGCATCGACATGATCTCCATCGTCACCAGCATGACCTTGACCTCCATCGTTGTGTCGGGGTCGTCTCGCCAACTATTGCTTCTACAACTATTGCTAACGCATAGCGATGAAGTAAAGCAATTACATGGCGCTAATTGATTGACACGCAAGTCATACAATAATTAAAGACAACCCTAAGGCTCCTGCCGGTTGTCATACTCATTGACATGCAAGTCGTGAACTTATTACAAAACATGATCATCTCATGCATCAACATATATCATATCACGCCTTGACCATATCACATCACAAAATGCCATGCAAAAACAAGTTAGACGTCCTCTACTTTGTCGTTGCAAGTTTTACGTGGTTGCTACGCGCAACTAGCAAGAACTGTGCTTACCTACGCAAAACCACAATGGTGATTATCAAGTTGCTATTTAACCTTCTGCAAGGACTATTGTAGTCAAATTAGGTTCAACTAAAGTGGGAGAAACAAACACCCCGCCAGCCACCTTTATGCAAAACAAGTTGCATGTCAGTCGGTGGAACCGGTCTCATGTACGTGCACATATAAGGTTGGTCCGAGCCGCTTCATCCCACAATACCGCCAGATCAAAATAAGACATTGGTGGTAAGCAATATGAACATCACCGCCCACAACTCCTTTGTGTTCTACTCGTGCATATTGAAGGAAATATGCCCTAGAGGCAATAATAAGTTGTTATTTATATTTCCTTATATCATGATAAATGTTTATTATTCATGCTAGAATTGTATTAACCGGAAACTTAGTACATGTTTGAATACATAGACAAAATAGAGTGTCCCTAGTATGCCTCTACTTGACTAGCTCGTTAATCAAAGATGGTTATGTTTCCTGACCATAGACATGTGTTGTCATTTGATGAACGGGATCACATAATTAGAGAATGATGTGATGGACAAGACCCATCTGTTAGCTTAGCATAATGATCGTTTAGTTTTATTGCTATTGCTTTCATCATGACTTATGCATGTTCCTCTGACTATGAGATTATGCAACTCCCGAATACCGGAGGAACACCTTGTGTGCTATCAAACGTCACAACATAACTGGGTGATTATAAAGATGCTCTACAGATGTCTCTGAAGGTGTTTGTTGCATTGGCATAGATCGAGATTAGGATTTGTCACTCCGTGTATCGGAGAGGTATCTCTGGGCCCTTTCAGTAATGCACATCACTATAAGCCTTGCAAGCCATATGACTAATGCGTTAGTCACGGGATGATGCATTACGGAACGAGTAAAGAGACTTGCCAGTAACGAGATTGAACTAGGTATGATGATACCGACGATCGAATCTCGGGCAAGTAACATACCGACGACAAAGGGAACAACATATGTTGTTATGCGGTTTGACCAATAAAGATCTTCGTAGGATATGTAGGAGCCAATATGAGCATCCAGGTTCCGCTATTGGTTATTGACCGGAGATGTGTCTCGGTCATGTCTACATAGTTCTCGAACCCATAGGGTCCGCACGCTTAACGTTCGATGACGATTTGTCTTATGAGTTATGTGATTTGATGACCGAAGTTTGTTCGGAGTCCCGGATGAGATCACGGACATGACGAGGAGTCTCGAAATGGTCGAGAGGTAAAGATTCATATATAGGACGATGGTATTTGGACACCGGAAGTGTTCTGGGTGGTATCGGGTCACCGGAAGGGGTTCCGGGCAACCCCCGGCAAAGATACGGGCTTAATGGGCCAAGTAAGGGAACACACCAGCCCACAAGGGGCTGGTGCGCCCCCTATAGGGCCAGCCACATGGGGAGAAAGGGAAAGGAGAGGAGGAAAAGTAAAGTATGAAGTAGGACTCCTACTTCCTTCCCCTCCCCCCTCTTTCCTTTCCCCCTTGTCCAAACATGGTAGGGGGGCCGAATTGGACTAGGGGCCCAAGTAGGATTCCTCCTACTTGGGCGCGCCTAGGCTGCCTCCCTCCCTCTCCCTCCTTTATATACATGGGGAGGGCACCCCTAGAACACACATCAATTGTTCCTAGCCATGTGCGGCGCCCCCCTCCACAGTTAACACCTCGGTCATATCGTCGTAGTGCTTAGGCGAAACCCTTCGCTGGTAACTACATCATCGTCGCCACACCGTCGTGCTGACGAAACTCTCCCTTGTCCTCAACTGGATCAAGAGCTTGAGGGACGTCATCATGCTGAACGTGTGCTGAATACGGAGGTGTCGTACGTTCGGTACTTGGATCGGTTGGATCGTGAAGACGTTCGACTACATCAACCGCGTTACTAAACGCTTCCGCTTTCGGTCTATGAGGGTGCGTGGACACACTTTCCTGTCTCGTTGCTATGCATCTCCTAGATAGATCTTGCATGATCGTAGGTAAATTTTTTGAAATACTGCGTTCCCCAACACATATCATCTACGCATAGACCTGGCTCTGATACCACTGTTGGGGAACATTGCATGGAGAACAAAAAAGTTTTCTACACACGCAAGATCTATCCATGGAGATGCATAGCTATGAGAGGGGAGAACATCTACATACCCTTGTGGATCGCTAAGCGAAAGCGTTTATCAACACGGTTGATGTAGTCGTACAACTTCACGATCCGTACCGATCAAGCACCGAACACACGACACCTCTGTGTTCAGCACACGTTCAGCTCGATGACATCCTCGCCTTCTCGATCCAGGAAGAGAGGCGAAGTAGTAGATGAGTTCCGGCAGCACGACGGCGTGGTGACGGTGGTGGTGAAAATTATTTCCGCAGGGCTTTCCCAAGCACAACGGTTTAGAGCGGAGGATGAACTAGAGGGAGAGGGGGCACCGCACACGGCTTGGGGATTCATAGTGTGTGGCGCCCCCTCCCCTCCTCTCATATATATAGGTGGAGGGGGGAGGGGAGGCAGCCTTAGGCGCACCCCAAGGGGGCCGGGGGCCGCCCTAAGGGCGCCTGCCCCGGGCACGCCCCTCCCTTCCTTCTTGGCGTGTGGGGGGAGGAAAGGGGGTCGACTGCTGATGACCCACAAGTGTAGGGGATCTATCGTAGTCCTTTCGATAAGTAAGAGTGTCGAACCCAACGAGGAGGAGAAGGAAATGACAAGCGGTTTTCAGCAAGGTATTCTCTGCAAGCACTGAAATTATAGGTAACAGATAGTTTTGTGATAAGATAATTTGTAACGGGTAACAAGTAATGAAAGTAAATAAGGTGCAGCAAGGTGGCCCAATCCTTTTTGTAGCAAAGGACAAGCCTGGAAAAACTCTTATATAGAGAAAAGCGCTCCCGAGGACACATGGGAATTATCGTCAAGCTAGTTTTCATCACATTCATATGATTCGCGTTCGGTACTTTGATAATTTGATATGTGGGTGGACCGGTGCTTGGGTGCTGTCCTTACTTGGACAAACATCCCACTTATGATTAACTCCTATTGCAAGCATCCACAACTACAAAAGAAGTATTAAGGTAGACTAACCATAGCATGAAACATATGGATCCAAATCAGCCCCTTACGAAGCAACGCATAAACTAGGGTTTAAGCTTCTGTCACTCTAGCAACCCATCATCTACTTATTACTTCCCAATGCCTTCCTCTAGGCCCAAACAATGGTGGAGTGGCATGTAGTCGATGTTCACATGACACCACTAGAGGAGAGACAACATACATCTCATCACAATATCGAACGAATACCAAATTCACATGACTACTAATAGCAAGACTTCTCCCATGTCCTCGGGAACAAACGTAACTACTCACAAAGCATATTCATGTTCATAATCAGAGGGGTATTAATATGCATAATGGATCTGAACATATGATCTTCCACCAAGTAAACCAACTAGCATCAACTACAAGGAGTAATCAACACTACTAGCAACCTACAGGTATCAATCCCAGGCTATGAGACAAAGATTGGATACAAGAGATAAACTAGGGTTTGAGAGGAGATGGTGCTGGTGAAGATGTTGATGGAGATTGGCCCCCTCCCGATGAGAGGAGCGTTGGTGATGATGATAGCGATGATTTCCCCCTCCCGGAGGGAAGTGTCCCTGGTAGAACAGCTCCGCCAGAGCCCTAGATTGGTTCCGCCAAGGTTCCGCCTCGTGGCGGCGGAGTCTCGTCCCGAAAGCTTGCTTATGATTTTTTCTCGGACGAATGACTTCATATAGCAGAAGATAGGCACCGGAGGGCCACCAGGGGGGCCACGAGGCAGGGAGCGCGCCCAGGGGGTAGGGCGCGCCCCCCACCCTCGTGGCCAGGGTGTGGGCCCCCTCTGGTATTCTCTTCGCTCAGTATTTTTTATTATTTCCAAAAATAACTTCCGTGGAGTTTTAGGAATTTTGGAGTTGTGCAGAATAGGTCTCTAATATTTGCTCCTTTTCCAGCCCAGAATTCCAGCTGCCGGCATTCTCCCTCTTTATATAAACCTTGTAAAATAAGAGAGAATAGGCATAAGTATTGTGACATAATGTGTAATAACAGCCCATAATGCAATAAATATCGATATAAAGGCATGATGCAAAATGGACGTATCAACTCCCCCAAGCTTAGACCTCGCTTGTCCTCAAGCGGAAGCCGATAACGATAAATATGTCCACATGTTTAGAGATAGAGGTGTCGATAAAATAAAATACGGACATGAGGGCATCATGATCATTCTTATAATAGCATCATATATGGATATTGTCATATTATTTCTGATGATAAAGTAACAATCTATCCACAATGTCAAGTGTGAATCAGAAACTTCATTGAGAACTAACAAACTATAACCTCAGTCATTGAAGCAATTGCAATTTATCATAACATCAGAAAGAGTCAATATAAGAGCTTTTCAGAAAGTCCACATACTCAACTATCATTTAGACTTTCACAATTGCTAAAACTCACACAATACTTGTGGTTACGTAGTTTTAATCGGACACAGAGAAAGATAGGGGCTTATAGTTTCGCCTCCCAACCTTTTACCTCAAGGGTAATGTCAACAATAATAGTTCATGCTAACTTACATCCAATTAGATATATATATATATATCAGGATCTTTCCAACACAATGTGCTTGCCAAAGGATAAAATTTTAAAAAGAAAGGTGAAGATCACCATGACTCTTGCATAAGGTAGAAGATAAAAGTAAAAGATAGGCCCTTCGCAGAGGGAAGCAGAGGTTGTCATGCGCTTTCAAGGTTGGATGCACAAAATCTTAATGCGAAAGAACGTCACTTTATATTGCCACTTGTGATATGGACCTTTATTATGCAGTCCGTCGCTTTTATTTCTTCCACATCACAAGATCGTATAAAGCTTATTTTCTCCCACACTAATAAGTCATACATATTTAGAGAGCAATTTTTATTGCTTACACCGATGACAACTTACTTGAAGGATCTTACTCAATCCATAGGTAGATATGGTGGACTCTCATGGCAAAACTGGTTTTAAGGGTATTTGGAAGCACAAGTAGTATTTCTACTTGGTGCAAAGAATTGGCTAGCATGAGGGAGAAAGGCAAACTCAACATGTTGGATGATCCATGACAATATACTTTATCTCAGATATAAGAAAACATAACTCATTACGTTGTCTTCCTTGTCCAACATCAACTCTTTAGCATGTCATATTTTAATGAGTGCTCACAATCATAAAAGATTTCCAAGATAGTATATTTATATGTGAAACCTCTCTTTCTTTATTACTTCCTATTAATTGCAACGATGACCAAAACTATGTTTGTCAACTCTCAACAACTTTTAATCATCATACTCTTTAAATGTGAAGTCATTACTCTCCATAAGATCAATATGATCTCTTTTTATTTCTTTTTATTCTTTCTTTCTTTTATTCCCTCTAGATCATAGCAAAATAATCAAGCCCTTGACTCAACACTAATCTTTATTATATATAGCTCACGGACTCGATTACATAGAAGGATCATAAGGCAAAAACTCAAAACTAAATCATACTAAAATTTTATTCTACTAGATCAAGATATTACCAAAAGGATCGAACTAAGAAAACGGTAAAGATAGGAGTGTGATGGTGATACGATACCGGGGCACCTCCCCCAAGCTTGGCAGTTGCCAAGGGGAGTGCCCATACCCATGTGATTATATCTCTTTTGTTGGCGAAGGTGATGGAGTTGTTGATGATGTAGGCTTGTCGTCTATCTTCCAAGGCATAGGCTCACCATCATAGAAGGATGATCGAGTCTCCGGAATCCTCAAATCTGCAGCCAAACTCATCCTATTGAATCTATATTCGTACTCATAGTTTTGGTTTTGCAGGTCATAGATTTGGGCTTGGAGGTGCTCGATCTTCTCATGAAGCTTGAAGATGGTCTACCCAATGTTCTTGGCATCCAGCTTGTGGTTGTTGGTGAACTCCGCGATCATCATATGGTTGGCGTTGAGTCCGCGTTCCACCATCCCCTGGCATTTGAAAACTTGTTGCTCCATTGCTTCGAGTCTCGTCTCCACGCTTCCTGTCCTCCTTGGTCCCTCAACATCGCGGATGTGCAGCAACCCATCACACATCTCAATGGTTTGAGGGTGTTGCAGCACCTCCGTGAGGTAGGGGTTGATGACCTTCTCGAAGAACTTGTCCTTGGGGGCGCTTGGAGATGTCCTGGTGATCTAGATCTGTCAGAAAAACAGCCCGAAACGAAAACAGAGGATATTTGCGTGATACAGGAGTCAAAACCTTCGGGAGATTATATAATGATTTTTTACCAACCGAAAGAAGTATCGTGCAAGAAAACGGAGTTCGGAGAGCACACGAGGTGCCCACGAGGTAGGTGGGCACGCCCAGGGGGTAGGGCGCGCCTCCCACCCTCATGGAAGCCTCGTGTCCTTCCCGGACTGCTTCTTATTTTCCTATTTTTCTAAATATTCCAAAACGGAGAAAATTTGCCATTAGAACTGTTTTGGAGTTGGTTTACTTACCGTACCACATACCTATTCCTTTTCGGGGTCTGAAATGTTCTGGAAAGTGTCTCTTATGTATTCCTCCGGTGTTATGGTTTCAATAACATTAGTTTCAACATTTATAGGGTTACCTGAGATATAATGTTTGATTCTTTGACCGTTCACCACCTTCGGATTTGTGCCTTCGAAGTTATTGATTTTTATGGCACCAGAACGATAGACCTCCTCGATAACGTAAGGACCTTCCCATTTAGAGAGAAGTTTTCCTGCAAAAAATCTTAAATGAGAGTTGTATAACAATACATAATCACCTACATTAAACTCACGCTTTTGTATCCTTTTGTCATGCCATCTTTTAACTTTTTCCTTAAACAATTTGGCATTCTCATAGGCTTGGGTTCTCCATTCATCAAGTGAGCTAATGTCAAATAACCTCTTCTCACCGGCAAGTTTAAAATCATAATTGAGCTCTTTAATAGCCCAATATGCCTTATGTTCTAGTTCGAGAGGTAAGTGACATGCTTTTCCATAAACCATTTTATACGGAGACATACCCATAGGATTTTTATATGGAGTTCTATAGGCCCATAATGCATCATCAAGTTTCTTGGACCAATTCTTTCTGGATCTATTAAAAGTCTTTTGCAAAATTAATTTGAGCTCTCTATTACTCAATTCTACTTGACCACTAGACTGTGGGTTATAAGGAGATGCAATTCTATGATTAACATCATACTTAGCAAGCATTTTATGAACAGCACCATGAATAAAATGTGAACCACCATCAGTCATTAAATATCTAGGGACTCCAAATCTCGGAAAAATTAACTTCTTTAAGCATCTTAATAGAGGTGTTATGATCAGCACTACTAGTTGGAATAGCTTCTACCCACTTAGTAACATAATCAACAGCAACTAAAATATGTGTATACCCATTAGAGGAAGGAAAAGGTCCCATATAATCGAAGCCCCAAACGTCAAATGGTTCAATAACAAGTGAATAATTCATAGGCATTTCTTGACGTCTACTAATGTTACCAATTCTTTGACATTCATCACAAGATAAGACAAACTTACGAGCATCCTTGAAGAGAGTAGGCCAATAAAAACCGGATTGCAATACCTTATGTGCAGTTCTATCTCCAGCGTGGTGCCCTCCATAAGCCTCGGAGTGACACTTGCGTAGGATCTGTTCCTGTTCATGCTCGGGTACACGATACCTAATAACACCATCTACTCCTTCTTTATAAAGATATGGGTCGTCCCAGAAGTAATGTCTTAAATCATAGAAAAACTTTTTCTTTTACTGGTATGTGAAACTAGGTGGTATAAATTTAGCAAGAATATAATTAGCATAATCAGCATACCATGGAGCAGTACGAGAAGCATTTATGACATTTAATTGTTCATCGGGAAAGCTATCATCAATAGGTAGTGGGTCATCAAGAACATTTTCTAACCTAGACAAGTTATCTGCAACGGGGTTCTTAGCTCCCTTTCTATCAATAATATGTAAATCAAATTCTTGTAGCAAGAGAACCCATCTAATAAGTCTAGGTTTAGCATCTTTCTTTTCCATAAGATATTTAATAGCGGCATGATCAGTGTGAATAGTTACTTTAGAATCAACAATATAAGGTCTGAACTTATCACAAGCAAATACAACTGCTTAGAATTCTTTTTCAGTAGTGGCATAATTTCTCTGGGCATTGTCTAGAGTTTTACTAGCATATTGAATAACATTTAATTTCTTATCAACTCTTTGCCCTAGAACAGCACCTACAGCATAATCGCTAGCATCACACATAATTTCAAAAGGTAAATTCCAATCAGGTGGTTGAACGATAGGTGCAGAGATTAATGCTTTCTTAAGTATTTCAAATGCCTCTACACAATCATCATCAAAAATGAAAGGTATATCTTTTTGTAAGAGATTAGTTAGAGGCCGAGAAATTTTTGAGAAGTCCTTAATGAACCTCCTATAAAAACCGGCATGACCAAGGAAACTTCTTATACCTTAGATGTCCTTAGGACACGGCATCTTTTCAATAGCATCAACTTTAGCTTTATCAACTTCAATACCTCTTTCAGAAATTTTATGCCCCAAAACAATGCCTTCATTAACCATAAAGTGGCACTTCTCCCAATTCAAGACAAGATTAGTTTCTTCACATCTCTGCAAAACTCGATCAAGGTTGCTCAAGCAATCATCAAAAGAGGATCCATAAACGGAGAAATCGTCCATGAAAACCTCACATATCTTTTCACAAAAGTCAGAAAATATAGCCATCATGCATCTTTGAAAGGTAGCAGGTGCATTACATAGACCAAAAGGCATACATCTATAAGCAAAAGTACCGAAAGGGCAAGTAAAAGTGGTCTTTGCTTGATCATCAGCTGACACCGGTATTTGAGAGAAAGCAGAGTAACCATCTAGAAAGCAAAAATGTGTATGTTTGGATAATCTTTCTAGCATTTGATCAATAAAAGGTAAGGGGTAATGATCTTTTTTAGTAGCCTTATTTAATTTGCGGAAATCAATTACCATCTTATAACCTGTAATAATTCTTTGCGGAATCAATTCATCTTTATCATTAGGAATGACAGTAATACCTCCCTTCTTAGGGACACAATGGACAGGACTTACCCACTGACTATCAGCAACGGGATAAATTATACCTGCCACAAGGAGCTTTAGTATTTCCTTTCTTACCACTTCTTTCATCTTAGGATTCAGCCGTCATTGGTGATCAATAACTGGTTTGGCGTCTTTCTCCAAATTTATTTTGTGTTGGCATAGAGTGGGACTAATGCCCTTAAGATCATCAAGAGTATATCCAGTAGTAGCACGGTGCTTCTTCAGAGTTTTCAATAATTTTTCTTCCTCCTTCTCTGAAAGGTTAGCACTAATAATAACAGGATATATCTTCTTTTCATCAAGATAAGCATATTTAAGAATATCAGGCAACGGTTTAAGCTCAAACACGGGATCACCCTTGGGTAGAGGAGGATCCCCTATGATTTCAACGGGCAAGTTGTGTTTCAGAATAGGTCCCTGTTTAAAGAATACTTCATCTATTTCCCTTCTTTCATTAATAAACATATCATTTTCATGGTCTAGCAAATATTTTTCTAAAGGATCACTAGGAGGTACGGCAATAGAAGCAAGACCAATAGTTTCATCTTTACTAGGCAATTCCTCATCACGAGGTTGTCTACGAAATTTAGAAAAATTAAACTCATGAGACATATCATCCAAACCAATAGTGACAACATTCTTCTTGCAATCTATCTTAGCATTAACAGTATTCAAGAAGGGTCTACCAAATATAATGGGACAAAAGCTATCTTGAGGGGAACCAAGAACAAGGAAATCAGCAGGATATTTAACTTTCCCACACAAGACTTCAACATCTCTAACAACCCCAATTGGTGAAATTGTATCTCTATTGGCAAGCTTAATGGTGACATCAATTTCTTCTAACTCAGCAGGTGCAATATCATGCATATTTCTTGATATAAAGAAATAGGTATTGCACTAGCACTAGCACCCATATCACATAAGCCATGATAACAATGATCTCCTATTTTAACAGAAATAACAGGCATGCCTACCACAGGTCTATGTTTATCTTTAGCACCAGGTTTAGCAATTCTAGCAGTCTCATCACAGAAATAAATAACATGCCCATCGATATTATCAGCCAAGAGGTCTTTAACCATAGAAATATTAGGTTCAACTCTAACTTGCTCAGGAGGTTTATGTGTCCTAATATTACTTTTGTTGACTACAGTTGAAGCTTTAGCATGATCCTTTAATCTAACAGGGAAAGGTGGTTTCTCAACATAAGCAGTAGGAACAATAGGATCATTATAAGTGATAGTCTTTTCTTCAACTTTAATAGGTTCAACTACTTTTACTTCTATGGGAGGATGATATTTAAACCACTTCTCCTTAGGGAGATCAACATGAGCAGCAAAAGATTCACAAAAAGAAGCTACTATCTCAGGGTCAAGTCCATATTTAGTGCTAAATTTACTGAAAACATCAGTATCCATAAAAGATTTAACACAATCAAACTTAGGTGTTATACCTGACTCCTTACCTTCGTCGAGATCCCAATCTTCAGAGTTGCATTTAATTCTTTCCAATAAATCCCATTTGAATTCAATAGTCTTCATCATAAAAGAACCAGTACAAGAAGTATCGAGCATGGAGCGATTATTGTCAGAAAGTCGAGCATAAAATTTTTGAATAATCATTTCTCTTGAGAGCTCATGATTGGGGCATGAATATAACATTGACTTAAGCCTCCCCCAAGCTTGAGCGATGCTTTCTCCTTCACGAGGCCAAACATTATATATATAATTACGATCACGGTGAACAAGATGCATAGGATAAAACTTCTGATGAAATTCCAATTTCAACCGTTTGTAGTCCCATGATCCTATATCATCACATAGCCTATACCATGTCAATGCATCTACCTTTAAATATGAAGGGAAGACCTTCTTCTTGATAACATCATCGGGCATACCTGCAAGCTTAAATAATCCACAAACTTCATCCACATAGATTAAGTGTAAATCGGGATGCAATGTTCCATCTCCAGCAAACGGATTAGCTAGCAGTTTCTCTATCATACCCGAAGGAATTTCAAAGTAAACATTTTCATTTTCAGTAGGTTGAGGAGCAACTCTTTGCTCTACTGGTCGAGGTGAAGATACCCTGAACAAGCCCCTCAAAGGATTACTTTCCATAGTAACAAGTGACAGTAAATTTCAGCACACTATATAAATTTTTCCTTACCAAATTCCACCTACCAAAGGCGCTTCACTCCCCGGCAACGGCGCCAGAAAAGAGTCTTGATGACCCACAAGTGTAGGGGATCTATCGTAGTCCTTTCAATAAGTAAGAGTGTTGAACCCAACGAGGAGCAGAAGAAAATGACAAGCGGTTTTCAGCAAGGTATTCTCTGCAAGCACTGAAATTATAGGTAACAAATAGTTTTGTGATAAGATAATTTGTAACGGGTAACAAGTAATGAAAGTAAATAAGGTGCAGCAAGGTGGCCCAATCCTTTTTGTAGCAAAGGACAAGCCTGGAAAAACTCTTATATAGAGAAAAGCGCTCCCGAGGACACATGGGAATTATCGTCAAGCTAGTTTTCATCACGTTCATATGATTCGCGTTCGGTACTTTGATAATTTGATATGTGGGTGGACCGGTGCTTGGGTGTTGTCCTTACTTGGACAAACATCCCACTTATGATTAACTCCTATTGCAAGCATCTGCAACTACAAAAGAAGTATTAAGGTAAACCTAACCATAGCATGAAACATATGGATCCAAATCAGCCCCTTACGAAGCAACGCATAAACTAGGGTTTAAGCTTCTGTCACTCTAGCAACCCATCATCTACTTATTACTTCCCAATGCCTTCCTCTAGGCCCAAACAATGGTGGAGTGTCATGTAGTCGATGTTCACATGACACCACTATAGGAGAGACAACATACATCTCATCAAAATATCGAACTAATACCAAATTCACATGACTACTAATAGCAAGACTTCTCCCATGTCCTCAGGAACAGACGTAACTACTCACAAAGCATATTCATGTTCATAATCAGAGGGGTATTAATATGCATAATGGATCTGAACATATGATCTTCCACCAAGTAAACCAACTAGCATCAACTACATGTATCAATCCCAGGCTATGAGACAAAGATTGGATACAAGAGATAAACTAGGGTTTGAGAGGAGATGGTGTTGGTGAAGATGTTGATGGAGATTGGCCCCCTCCCGATGAGAGGAGCGTTGGTGATGACGATGGCGATGATTTCCCCCTCCCGGAGGGAAGTGTCCCCGGCAGAACAGCTCCGCCAGAGCCCTAGGTTGGTTCCGCCAAGTTTCCGCCTCGTGCCGGTGGAGTCTCGTCCCGAAAGCTTGCTTATGATTTTTTTCTCGAACGAATGACTTCATATAGCAGAAGATAGGCACCGGAGGGCCACCAGGGGGCCCACGAGGTAGGGGGCGCGCCCCCCACCCTCGTGCCCAAGGTGTGGGCCCCCTCTGGTATTTTCTTCGCTCAGTATCTTTTATTATTTCCAAAAATAACTTCCGTGGAGTTTCAAGACTTTTGGAGTTGTGCAGAATAGGTCTCTAATATTTGCTCCTTTTCTAGCCCAGAATTCCAGCTGTCGGCATTCTCCCTCTTTATATAAACCTTGTAAAATAAGAGAGAATAGGCATAAGTATTGTGACATAATGTGTAATAACAGCCCATAATGCAATAAATATCGATATAAAAGCATGATGCAAAATGGACGTATCAACTGCCTTATGGCGCCTCCCCTTCCTTCTCCCTTTCGTGGAGAAAGGCAGGAGGGGGCCAACCCCTCATCTTTCCTTCCCAGGGCCGGCGGCCAGGAGGTGGGCGCGCCAGCCCCTCTGTGAGCTGGTGTGCTCCCCTCTTCTTGTCCCGTTAAGCCCAATAGCTCCCCGTGGCCTTCCGGAACCCCTTCCGGTGATCCGATAATTATCCAGTGCATTCTGAAACTCTTCTAGAGACCAAATACTACCATCCTATATATCAATCTTTACCTCTGAACCATTCCGGAGCTCCTCGTCATGTATGTGATCTCATCCGCGACTCCGAACAACATTCGTTCACCAACATACATAACTCATATAGCACTATATCATCAACGAACGTTAAGCGTGCGGACCTACGGGTTCGAGAATGATGTAGACATGACCGAGATGCTCTCCGGTCAATAACCAATAGCGGGACCTGGATGCCCATATTGGTTCCTACATATTCTACAAAGATCTTTATCGGTCGAACCTTTATGACAACATAGGCAGTTCCCTTTGTCCGTTGGTATGTTACTTGCCCGAGATTCGACTGTCGGTATCTCCATACCTCGTTCAATCTCGTTACCGACAAGTCTCTTTCATCATTCTGTAATACATCATCTTGTAACAAACTCCTTAGTCACTTTGCTTGCAAGCTTCTTGTGATGTTGTATTACCGAGAGGGCCTAGAGATACCTCTCCGCCATACGGAGTGACAAATCCCAATCTCGATTCGCACCAACTCAACAGACACCTTCGGAGATACCTGTAGAGCACCTTTATGATCACCCAGTTACGAAGTGACGTTTGATAGCACAGAAGGTATTCCTCCGGTATCCGAGAGTTGCATGATCTCATGGTCGAAGGAACATGTATTTGACATTAAGAAAGCAGTAGCAAAAACTGAACGAACATATGTTGTGCTAACGAATGGGTCTTGTCCATCACATCATTCTCCTAATGATGTGATCCCATTATCAGATGACAACTCATGTCTATGGTTAGGAAACCTTAACCATCTTTTGATCAACGAGCTAGTCTAGTATAGGCTTAATAGGGACTTGGTATTTGCTTATGTATTCACACATGTATTTAAGTTTTCGATCAATACAATTATAGCATGAATAATAAACCGTTATCGTGATTAAGTAAATATAATAATAACCACTTTATTATTACCTCTAGGGCATATTTCCAACATTCAGTGGCCAAGCCCAAACTTCAAAGGCTTCAGCACCTAAGATCTCAAAGTCTCCAGTGCCTCCTCCTGCATCAAGTTCCCCAATGGCTGCAGCAAGAGCATCAACACCGGTCGTGCTCGCATCTTGCCAGCGCACCGAGGGCTTACAAATAGCATCCATTTCAACATTAAGTGCCTCAGCCATTGGGCAACCTACTTCCTCAATGCCCAAGCTGAAGCAGAAAGTCACTGGTCGTGGAACTAGGCCAAGTCCCAAGAGCAAGGCTGTAGTGCCTCAGGTTGATGAACATGGGCTAGCAGATGAGGATGAACTTGTTGAGTTCCTCAGAAGGAAACATGAGCAAGCTGCAATAGCCAAGAACTCTTCAATTCCTATGCTGCTAGATCCTAAGCAGCTCCTAGACTTTATTGAAATCTGGTGCACCAACCCAGAAACACCTCTTGATGACTTGAATCTGCCTCCCGGACCAAGCCACATGATTTCCACATTCATCTTGAATGAGAAGCACAAGATAGCTCAGGCAAAACTTGTGAAGAAACAGCAAATTCAGAAGGAGAAGGAACTAATGAGAAAGATGATGACTATAACCCCTCAGTAGTTGTTGTTGTTGCAATTGCAAGCTGAAATTCATCAGCTATTTGAAGAATATGAGAGACAAGCCCAACATTGTTGTGGCCTGAAAGAATGATTCATCACTGCCTCAACCAAGGTGGTAGATTCAAGTCATCAAGAGGTGTTTAGCATGGCACCACCATCAAGAGAGAAGCTGCCAAGTTTGGCATGGCACCACCATCCAATTCTTTAGCTCCAACCACTGAACCGCAGGCCAGTGAGACTGCGCCTCCATCTCCTCAACAGACTACCAGGGCAACTGAAAAAGTTGTGCCAGAAGAAAGTGAAAGAGCAACTATTAATTTTGCTTCGGAAGAAATCCCCAGGGTGACTGCAAGTGTCGTGCTTGAAGAACCTGTCAGGGTGACTGCATCAGTCACGCCTGATGAAACTACTGCAACCAGTTCCTCAACAGCAGCTCCAGCAACGACTCCATCCTTGAAGCTTATCACCCTTCCTTCTACATCAGAAGTGAAGAAGACCAAAGCTGTTGAGAGAGAAACTAAGAAGAGAAAGGCATCAACTCCTCCTGTGCCCGAATCCCTGAATAAATTGAAGACGGCAACATTGTCTTCAATTGTCATTCCTATTGATGCAGTTCCAATCTCATCAGCACCCCCTGCTCGCAATCTTGAAAATCTTCAAATGGTCCCATATGGGGTGGATTATCAAATCCCTCGGGCTGAAGAAGAAGAAGAAGATACCCATTCTGCTGCTACCACAGAGCAAATGGATGCAGAGATTGAGGTTGACACTGATGTATCAATGCCTCATGAACTTGTACACACTCCTCCACAAGAATCAACGGGTGAAGAAAATGAAGAGGAAGTGGATATTGATGGAGAGATCACTCCTCGAATCCATGAAGTAGCTCACCCAAATTCGCCCCTCACCACTCCCCTCACCCGAGACCTCAGTCGCCTACGCGCACTGAAGAAATACACCCTGGCTCTGAAGAATAACAACCATTGCTTCAAAGTATTCCTGAAGAAGTTCCATCTGCAGCAGCTGATGATATTTCTTACGATGACCCTGATGTTGATGTCATCAATACATCTCCTCCACGTGCAGACTCAATCCCCTCAACAGACACTGATACAGTTCCAACTGCCACGGCTGAGGAAGTTGCTCGAGCTCTCGCCGTGACAGATCCTAATGATTCAACCAGGTCCCCACGACCAGTGCTTGATGTGTAATGCCCCGGACACACCCGTCGGTGGTCGTTACTCCTGGCAGGATCTAGATTGGCCCCACAGATCAATACTAGTCTTTTCTGCGCACTTTGTCCTCACTCGTGCGCACCCAGGAGCAACTTCCCGGTCGGTCACCCATCCTGAAATTACTCCAAACTGAGCACGCTTAACTTTGGAGTTATGTCCGAATGGGCTTCCGAAAAAGAAGGAATTCCTTATTGATATGAGTAGTCTATCATCCCTATTAAGCCGGGCTATCACATACACCCCCACTCAGAGGAACTGACATCCTCGTCGGGCCACAGGAACGTTCCCTCTTGGCACATACGTCTGTGCATCCAGTCTGGCACATGTGCCATGCAGTGTGCCACAACGGGGCACAAACATCATGCACAACATGACCGCGCACCTATCCGCAAACATCCGTGAGGTTCGGCTCTAATACCAACTTGTAACGCCCCGAACACACCCCGCCGGTGGTCGTTACTCTTGGCGGGATCTAGACTGGCCCCATAGATCAATACTAGTCTTTTTTGCGCACTTTGTCCTCACTCGTGCGCACCCAGGAGCAACTTCCCAGTCGGTCACCCATCCTGAAATTACTCCAAGCTGAGCATGCTTAACTTTGGAGATCTGTCCGAATGGGCTTCCGAAAGAGAAGGGATTCCTTATTGATATGAGTAGTCTATCATCCCTATTAAGCCAGGCTATCACATGATGTCAAAACTAAACGGCAGAATATTCAACCAGTTCCCGTGATGCCCAAGATTGGCAAAGGCCTCAAGCGGCCAAAGTTTGATAGCACCAAATTCTTCGAAAAGAAGAATTTCTTCATTGGCGAGTCACCCTATGACTCGGCCAAACTCAGGCGTTTGAGATTCTGGACAAGGACACGGATGAATTGGTATGCCTCATTGCTTTTTGACAAGAAGAAAGTATTCCCGCATCGCCATATTCCTCATGTGGATATGGAGTCAATTCCATGCTTTCGGCCAGTCTTGGCTGTCCTTCATGATGCCGGTCTACTGAATTTCTGCACTGACGTTTGTGACTGGAATGAAGGACTCATCTTCAATTCTATGCAAATGTACACTTTTCTGGCAATGCAAATGACACTACAACTTGGGCTCTGGACTGGATGAGTGAAGACACTCACTTCAAGGCACCGATTGATGAATTACTTCATGCTCTTCCAGTTGATCCACCCCAAGAAGGAGCAAAGAAAATTTATGAAGAACTTGAGCTGCCAAATCATCTGATGCAAGTAATGATGAAGCTAGTGGTTGAAGCAAATGCTCCAAGGACAACCTTCCTAATGAAGGATTTTCTATATGTGCTGAAGACTGTCTATCGCATTCTAGCAAAGACCCTCGGTCCGATCAAAGGCCACAATTCCAACACTGAAGAAGTTGTAGGAGTTATGAAGAACCTGGTGTTTCACATCATTCATGGAACTCCCATCAATATTCATGATTTCTTCCTAAGGACTTTGGTCACTGTACTCAGTCTCCTATTGAATTGAAGCCATACGCACCATGGATTATGAGATTCATCAGATCCCGGTCTTCAATCCACTACAAGGCTGATCGTCAGAATCACTTGAGTTATTTGCCTGAAGTTGAAATACTTCAAAGCACGCTGTCCTAGTACCTGGCAAAGGCAAGAACGTTATTAATGAAGGAATCCACCCCCTTGATGGACAATTCCGTCAACCTATTTCCAGCTCCATTGCTGATGAATCTGCAAGCCAAGATACTGCAGCTAAAGCTTCAAGACCACCCTCTTCACCAGAAGCGCCACTTGTCATGACTGATCATGAGCTACTTATAAGTCTTCATCAGAAACTTGACACGCATAATCGCTGGGTTACGCGTCAGTTAGCTGTTGTTCAAGCCAACATGACAGTAACGCATTTCACAGTGCACAAAAACCGCTACTATCTTCATGCGATATTTGACAGATCATGGGCCACACTATCACATCTCAAATCAGCTGAAGAACTTGCTGCTGAAGACTTTCAAATGAACTTTGACTAGGCTGAACTGCCTAGGAAGAAGTTCAAGAAAACTCAAGTTCCTCCTCTGATGCCGAGCTCCGAGTCTTCATCGCGCTCCACCGACGAAGATGAAGCCGTAGAAGACACTGTTGCTGGTCCTTCTGCATCGCGCGACCCCAACAATGCTGGCGCTCCCTCGACCTCTCCAGGATGCTTTTCTTCAGGGGCGCTAGTCCCCAAATGCCTCACTTTTTGGTCATTTTATGACAAAGGGGGAGAAGTTTGAGTTAGTCTTCAAGTGGGTCGTTATATGGGTTGTTTTTGCTTAAGTTACAACTCTTGAACTTTATTGGTTTTGCTCTATGATGAGTTGTAAATTAATAATTGTTGGTCATCTGACTCTTTTGCTTCATTTGATGTGCATACCTCGACCTTAAATATATCTTCTCATGCATGCACAATTTCGCCAGACGCCAATTTTCATCATGCATTCATATTCTTCAAATATCTTATGATCATGCATGATTGGATTCCAAGATATAGGGGGAGATCTCCACAACTTCAACCTGACATGTGCATTTGCAATCCAAAGCAAATTCCTCATATGCACATCTTCAGGGGGAGTTCCTCAATATCTTCTAACCAACTTCTTCAAACTCTGTACTTATACTTCAATTATTTTTACTTCCGTTAAAACCTAACCAATTTATCATCAATCACCAAAAAGGGGGAGATTGTAAGTGCATCAAGTGCCCCCTTAGTGGTTTTGGAGTATTGAAGACAAATATGTTGAGGAACTAATGTTTTTCTGAGTATACACAGGAGACAAAGTCCTAGAAGATCTGGTTTAACACATGGAAGACGACCCCTAAAAATGAATTTCTTCAAGTGAAGAATTTGAAGATGAAATTGGTACGGCCTTTGAAGAAATTGATGTGAAGACTTTGAAGCTTGAAGACCTTGTTTCAATAGTTTCTTTTCTTCTTCTTTGAGTCATAGGAAAAACCGTACTATTAAAGGGGGTCTAGGTGAAACATATTTCACATTTCCAAAGTGATGCTCAAACCTACTCAAACCCATACACAAAAGCCGCTTCGAGCGAAGCCTTTGGAAATCTCCAGTACAGCTGACACATTTGCTAGCGACAGTGATGAAGTTCATCTGGTCGCTGACGAAATTGGTCACGCTGAGGAGTTAGGAGTTCGCTAGTGCGATTTGCCTAAAAGTGAGGAAATTGAGTGCCCCAAATTCTGACCATTGTTGCGCCGCGTGCCAGTTGTCGAGTGGATCCTTATCCTAACAACGGTCTAATTAGGGAAGGGTATTTATGACAATTCATGCCGGTTTGCCCCTGGCTATAAATAGCCACCCCCCACAACCACTTGTTGGTTGGCTGCTCCGAGAGAACTTCACACTTATCATTTGAGAGCAACCCATCCTCTGACGACTTTGAGAGAATCCTAAGTGAGGAAAAACCCAGAGCCAAAGTGATTGAGCATCACTGAAGAGATTGATCTATGTGATCTGACGCCTGTTACCTTTGAAGACTGACATTCTTCCAGACAGTTAGGCGTCAACTTCTGAGTACAGCAAGAGTCATTATGGTGGGTGAACAAGTCTGTGAAGGTATTGGAAGTCTACCTTGAAGACTTGCCATGAGTGATTGGGTGAGGTCTGCGGGCCTTAGCTCAAGAGGAATACGGTGTGGAGTGTGTGTCCTCTGAGTTGCGGCTCAGCCGCCTCAACCAAACGTACAGTTGATGCAGCAACTGGAAATGCTCTACCAAATTGCATTGTCTTCACCGAGCCAACCCGGTTTCAAATTCCTCACCCTCTTTTACATTATTCCGTTGCTGAAGAATTTGTGATCTATGCTCTGACGAATTTGAACTGAAGAATTTCGTCACGCTATCTTTCATTTCCTCAGTTCATATTCTTCATGATTGTATGATTGCATGTTCTTCACTCTTACGTATCCTGATTGGATGTATTCTGATTTTGTGATGACTTAGTTTCCCTTGTGTTTCTATTTCTTCACTCTGGTCTTCGTCAAATTCTTCAGAGTTTGACGAATTTCTAAAAATCTCCCATTCACCCCACCCTCTACGAGATAGCCTGCCCTTTCAGGTTGGCCTCTCATTACCGGTTGTGGACGTCGGATCGAAGGGAAGGCATGGACTTCGGGATGCTCCTTCTGCTTGTTACACTTGCCTTCAGGAGGAGGACACCGTGGACCATACATATATTGGCACAACGTGTTTACGCGAGGCAGGTGTGGCATGGCTGTTTTGACAGCTTGCGGGTTAACATACACATTCCGGAGGAAGATGACTCCTTCATGGAATGGTGGGAGAGGACTCGTGCAAACTTTTGCGAGATGGACGAGAGGGGTTTTGACTCATTCATCATTGCAACCGCTTGGCATCTCTAGAAGCAAAGGTACGCAAGAGTGTTCAATCGAGTTGAGAAAGTTAGAACACCCACTAGTTTGGTGTAGCAAATTTGGGAAGAGATCAAAATATGGAAATTTGCCGGAGTTGGAGTAGCGGGTTAACTAGATTCATGAGAGAGTAGGCCTTTTATTTTTTGCTTGGTGTTGGTGTAACCGTTGCGATGTTTGTGTATGAGATTGTGATTGCACGATGTATTGCTCTTCGTGCATAGGCACATATATATGATGTACAAAGGTGGGCCACGGACCTCAACTATACAAGGAACTAGGAGGCGGGCCCAATACACAATATGCGCATAACACATATACTCAACACCCCCCCCCCCCCCGCAGTCGAAGCGGCACCGCGGCTGATGCAAAGACTAGACCGGAACTCCTCAAAGGACGCCGTAGGCAAGCCCTTGGTCATGATATCGGCAAATTGTTGGGAAGTAGGAACGTGTAAAACATGAATATGGCCAAGGGCCACCTATTCCCGAACAAAATGAATACCCAAATCAATATGCTTGATCCGTCGATGATGCACCGGGTTAGCAGAGAGGTAGATCGCCGAGACGTTGTCGAAGTAGACCACTGTGGCATGGTCAACAGGACAAGAGAGCTCCTGAAGCAGCTGACGAAGCCACGAACACTCGGCGACGGTGTTGGCTGCTACCTCTTGAGCACTGCGTTGGTTTTCCCTTGAAGAGGAAAGGGTGATGCAGCAAAGTAGCGTAAGTATTTCCCTCAGTTGTTGAGAACCAAGGTATCAATCCAGTAGGAGACTACACGCAAGTCGCCTCGTACCTACACAAACAAATAAGAGCCTTGCAACCAACGCGATAAAGGGTTGTCAATCCCTTCACGGCCACTTGCAAAAGTGAGATCTGGTAGAGATAATAAGATAAATATTTTTGGTATTTTTTATGACATAGATTGAAAGTAAAGATTGCAAAGTAAAATAGATTGGAAACTTATATGATGGAAAATAGACCCGGGGGCCATAGGTTTCACTAGTGGCTTCTCTCAAGATAGCATAAGTATTACGGTGGGTGAACAAATCACTGTCGAGCAATTGATAGAAAAGTGTGTAGTTATGAGAATATCTAGGCATGATCATGTATATAGGCATCACGTCCGCGACAAGTAGACCAAAACGATTCTGCATCTACTACTATTACTCCACACATCGACCGCTATCCAGCATACATCTAGAGTATTAAGTTCATAAGAACAGAGTAACGCATTAGGCAAGATGACATGATGTAGAGGGATAAACTCAAGCAATATGATATCAATCCCATCTTTTTATCCTCGATGGCAACAATACAATACGTGCCTTGTTGCCCCTGCTGTCACTGGGAAAGGACACCACAAGATTGAACCCAAAGCTAAGCACTTCTCCCATTGCAAGAAAGATCAATCTAGTAGGCCAAACCAAACTGATAATTCGAAGAGACTTGCAAAGATAACAAATCATACATAAAAGAATTCAGAGGAGATTCAAATATTGTTCATAGATAATCTTGATCATAAACCCACAATTCATCAGATCTCGACAAACACACCGCAAAAAGAATTACATCGAATAGATCTCCAAGAAGATCGAGGAGAACTTTGTATTGAGATCCAAAGAGAGAGAAGAAGCCATCTAGCTAATAACTATGGACCCGAAGGTCTATGGTAAACTACTCACACATCATCGGAGAGGCTATGGTGTTGATGTAGAAGCCCTCCGTGATCGATTCCTCCTCCGGCAGAGCGCCGGAAAAGGCCCCAAGATGGGATCTCACGGGTACATAAGGTTGTGGCGGTGGAAATAGGGTTTTGTGGTGCTCTCGGATGTTTTCGGAGTATATGAGTATATATAGGCGAAAGAAGTCGGTCATGGGAGCCACGAGGGGCCCACAAGGGTGGGGGCGTGCCTACCCCCCCTGGGTGTGCCCTCCTGCCTCGTGGCCTCCTTATTTCTTTCTTGACGTCCACTCCAAGTCTCCTAGATTGTGTTTGTTCCAAAAATCACTCTCCCGAAGGTTTCATTCCGTTTGGATTCCGTTTGATATTCCTTTTCTGCGAAACACTGAAATAGGCAAAAAACAGCAATTTGCACTGAGCCTTTGGTTAATAGGTTAGTCCCAAAAAATATAAAAGTGTATAATAAAGCCCATTAAACATCCAAAACAGATAATATAATAGCATGGAACAATCAAAAATTATAGATACGTTGGAGACGTATCAAGCTTCCCCAAGCTTAATTCCTGCTCGTCCTCGAGTAGGTAAATGATAAAAACAGAATTTTTGATGTGGAATGCTACCTAGCATATTTTTCAATGTAATTTTCTTTATTGTGGCATGAATGTTCAGATCCGAAAGATTCAAGATAAAAGTTTAATGTTGACATAAAAATAATAATACTTCAAGCATTCTAACTAAGCAATTATGTCTTCTCAAAATAACATGGCCAAAGAAAGTTCATCCCTAGAAACTCATATAGTTTGGTCATGCTCCATTTTCGTCACACAAAATGCTCTCATCATGCACAACCCTGATGACAAGCCAAGCAATTGTTTCATACTTTAGTAATCTCAAACTTTTTTCAACTTTCACACAATACATGAGCGTGAGCCATGGATATAGCACTATGGGTGGAATAGAATATAATGATGGGGGTTATGTGGAGAAGACAAAAAAGGAGAAAGTCTCACATTGACGCGGCTAATCAACGGGCTAGGGAGATGCCCATCAATTGAGGTCAATGCAAGGAGTAGGGATTGCCATGCAACGGATGCACTAGACCTATAAATGTATGAAAGCTCAACAAAAAAACTAAGTGGGTGTCCATCCAACTTGCTTGCTCACGAAGACCTAGGGCATTTGAGGAATCCCATTGTTGGAATATACAAGCCAAGTTCTATAATGAAAAATTCCCACTAGTATATGAAAGTGACAAAACAAGAGAGTCTCTATCATAAAGATCATGGTGCTACTTTGAAGCACAAGTGTGGAAAAAGGATAGTAGCATTGTCCCTTTTATTTCTTTTCTCTTTTTTGGGGGGGCCTTTTTTTGGCCTTTCTTCTTCTTCTCTTTTTTTTGGGACAATGCTCTATTAATGATGATCATCACACTTCTATTTATTTACAACTCAATGATTACAACTTGATACTAGAACAAAATATGACTGTATATGAATGCCTCCGACGGTGTACCGGGATGGGCAATGAATCAAGAGTGACATGTATGATAAATTATGCATGGTGGCTTTGCCACAAATACGATGTCAACTACATGATCATGCAGGGCAATATGACAACGAAACGGTGGAAAGTTGCATGGCAATATATCTCGGAATGGCTATGGAAATGCCATAATAGGTAGGTATGGTGGCTGTTTTGAGGAAGATATAAGGAGGTTTATGTGTGATAGAGCGTATCATATCACGGGGTTTGGATGCACCGGCGAAGTTTGCACCAACTCTCAAGGTGAGAAAGGGCAATGCACGGTACCGAAGAGGCTAGAAATGATGGAAAGGTGAGAGTGCATATAATCCATGGACTCAACATTAGTCATAAAGAACTCACATACTTATTGCAAAAATCTACAAGTCATCAAAAACCAAGCATTACGCGCATGCTCCTAGGGGGATAGATTGGTAGGAAAAGACCATCGCTCGTCCCCGACCGCCACTCATAAGGATGACAATCAAAGAACACCTCATGCATCAAATTTGTTACACAACGGTTACCATACGTGCATGCTACGGGACTTGCAAACTTCAACACAAGTATTTCTCAAATTCACAACTACTCAACTAGCACGACTCTAATATTACCATCTTCATATCTCAAAACAATCATCAAGTATCAAACTTCTCATAGTATTCAATGCACTTTTTATGAAAGTTTTTATTATACCAATATTGGATGCCTGTCATATTAGGACTAATTTTATAGCCAAATTAAATTACCATGCTGTTCTAAAGGACTCTCAAAATAATATAAGTGAAGAATGAGAGATCAATAATTTCTATAAAACGAAACCACCACCGTGCTCTAAGAGATATAAGTGAAGCACATAGAGTATTCTAATAAATTCCGATTCATGTGTGTCTCTCCCAAAAGGTGTGTACAGCAAGTATGATTGTGGTAAACTAAAAAGCAAAGACTCAAATCATACAAGACGCTCCAAGCAAAACACATATCATGTGGTGAATAAAAATATAGCATCAAGTAAAGTTACCGATGGACGAAGACAAAAGAGGGGATGCCTTCCGGGGCATCCCCAAGCTTAGGCTTTTGGTTGTCCATGAATTTTACCTTGGGGTTCCTTGGGTATCCCCAAGCTTAGGCTCTTGCCACTCCTTATTCCAAAATGCATCAAATCTTTACCCAAAACTTGAAAACTTCACAACAGAAAACTCAACAGAAAATCTCATGAGCTCCGTTAGTGAAAGAAAAGAAACCACCACTTCAAGGTACTGTAATGAACTCATTATTTATTTATATTGGTGTTAAACCTACTGTATTCCAACTTCTCTATGGTTCATACCCCCCGATACTAGCCATAGATTCATCTAAATAAGCAAACAACACACGAAAAACAGAATCTGTCAAAAACAGAACAGTCTGTAGTAATCTGTATCAAACGTATACTTATGGAACTCCAAAAATTCTTAAATAAATTGGTGGAAGTGAGGAATTTATCTATTAATCATCTGCAAAAAGAATCAACCTAAAAGCGCTCTCCGGTAAAAAATGGCAGCTAATCTCGTGAGCGCTAAAGTTTCTGTTTTTTACACCAAGATCATAAAGACTTCACCCAAGTCTTCCCAAAGGTTCTACTTGGCACAAACACTAATTTAAAACATAAAACCACATATAAATAGAGGCTAGATGAATTATTTATTACTAAACAGAACTAAAAAGCAAGAAACAAAAATAAAATTGGGTTGCCTCCCAACAAGCGCTATCGTTTAACGCCCCTAGCTAGGCATAAAGGCAAGGATAGATCTAGGTATTATCATCTTTGGTATTGTCACGCCCAATATGCGACCCTATCCGAGAGGAACTCGAAGGTCCCACCAAGGATAGACCCGCATATTGGAACACTTTTGCAAGGTGGATATCATTACATCAACATTACATAATAGATGGGGATACATACAAGAGGCATACAATGCCACAAGAGTGCATCAATACATCATACATAAGATCAACATCCGACTACGGGTGAAACACAAACAGAAGCTCAAACGACATCCACCCTGCTAGCCCAGGCTGCCGACCTGGAACCTATCCCCTGATCGAAGAAGAAGCAGAAGAAGAAGTCCAAAACAAGCAACATCGCTCTCGCGTCATGATCATCGCAAAACCTGTACCTGCAACTGGTGTTGTAGTAATCTGTGAGCCACGAGGACTCAGCAATCCCATTACCATGGGTGTCAGTACTAGCAAAGCTTAAAGGGTAAAGAAGGGGTGAAGTGGTGAGGTTGCAGCAGCGACTAAGCAAGTATGGTGGCTAACATACGCAAATAAGAGCGAGAAGAGGAGCAACGGAACGGCCGTGAAACTAGCAATGATCAATAAGTGATCCTGAACTCCTACTTACGTCAAACATAACCCATAAACCGTGTTCACTTCCCGGACTCCGCCGAGAAGAGACCATCACGGCTACACACGCGGTTGATGCATTTCATTTAAGTCAAGTGTCAAGTTCTCTACAACCGGACATTAACAAATTTCCATCTGCCTCATAACCGCGGGCATGGCTTTCGAAATATAATACCCTGTAGGGGTGTCCCAACTTAGCCCATTATAAGCTCTCACGGTCAACGAAGGATATTCCCTCTCCCGGGAAGACCCGATCAGTCTCGGAATCCTGGTTTACAAGACATTTCGACAATGGTAAAACAAGACCAGCAAAGCCGCCCAATGTGCCGACAATCCCGATAGGAGCTGCACATATCTCGTTCTCAGGGCAACACCGGATGATACTAGCTATGAGTAAAACCAGACTTCGAGTTTCCCCGAGGTGGCCCCGCAGGCAGCTCGGTTTGGACCAACACTTAGAGAAGCACTGGCGGGGGGTTAAAATAAAGATGACCCTCGGGATCCTCGGCGGCGGGGCTGGAGCAGCTCCGGCGGTGGAGGGTGCGGGCGTTGGGCGCGGTCGGCGGCGAGGGTTGGCGCGGCGGCGGGGAGGCGAGCGGGATCCAGGCGGCGGCGCGATTCCCGGGCGGCGGCGGGCCCGATCTGGCCCAGGGCGGGCCCGATCTGGGCTCCCTCGGGCCGCGGCGGCGGCGGGGAGCTGGCGGGAACACGTGGCGCGCCGGGATTGGGCGAGGAGGCGGCGGAGGACGCGTCCGGCGCGGAGGCGGACATGTCCGGCCGCGGAGGTAGGTGGAGGCTAGGGTTAGACCGAGAATTTCGGGGGAGAAGGCATATTTATAGGTAGAGGGAGCTAGGAGAGTCCAAATGAGGTGCGGTTTTCGCCCACACGATCGTGATCGAACGACCGAGAGCATGGAGGGGGTTTGGATGGGCTAGTGGGCTGTGTGAAGAGGTGCTGGGCTGCAAAGAGAAGGGGGTTTCAGGGTTACACGGTTAACCGTTGGGGCATCAAACGACCTCCAAATGGAACGAAATTTGACGGGCGGTCTGTCGGTGCTATACCAAGGCCACTCGGCAAATCTCGGGCCATTCCGAGAATGTTTTTCTCCCGCTCACGAAACAAGGTCTGAGAGGGGCGACGGGCGCAAGGGAGAGTGTCGGATCGTGAAACGGACAACGGGGAAAAGGACCGGATGCAAGTTTTGAAAACATGCAGATGAAATGCAGATAATGACATGGCAAAATGCAACACGCAACAAATGACAAGGCAACAACGACGAATAACTGGATGGCACCTGGCGCATCGGATCCGGGGCGTTACAGGTATGCAATCCGTAAGTGGCTCTCATAATAGATTCATAAGGTAATTTAATCTTCTTTCTAGGAAAGTGTTTCATGCCTTTCCTTAACGAAAATTGGAATCTAATATTTCCTTCTTTCATATCAATAATTGCACCAATCGTTCTAAGGAAAGGTCTACCAAGAATAATAGGACATGTAGGATTGCAATCTATGTCAAGAACAATGAAATCTACGGGCACATAATTCCTATTTGCAACAATAAGAACATCATTAATTCGTCCCATAGGTTTCTTAATGGTGGAATCCGCAAGATGCAAGTTTAAGGAACAATCATCAAATTCACGAAAACCAAACACATCACACAAAGTTTTGGGAATCATGGAAACTGTCATGGAATTGTCACGGCAGATGTCCTCGAGCTAGGACTTAGTCGTGGAGCCATCGCAGTAGGAAGCTTAAAGGGGTTAAACGGGACAAGGAACACGGGGGTTATACTGGTTCGGCCCCTTACGGTGAAGGTAAAAGCCTACGTCCAGTTGAGGTGGTATTGATTATGGTTTTGATGACCAGGGAGCTTGATTGCTATGCCTGGCTCTCGACGAGATCTTACTTGTCCCTAAACCGCCGCCGGGTCCTCCCTTTATATAGAGAGGTTGACGCCCAGCGGCTCTCAGAGTCCCGGCCGGCTCATAAGAGTGTCCGGCTCGGGCTCTCAACTATTCTTGCCTTACACTACAAGTCTTGCCATACGGCGGTTTATCACTACGGGCCTTAATCCATCGCCGGGTTTTAGGCCCATCATTGACCCGCCGTCTTCAAGCTCGGTACTGGGCTTCGCGTGATGACCATTATGAGTAACCCGGCCCCTCCTGGCAGGTGACTCTAAGGGTTATATCCTCAACATTAGGCCCCAGATTGATTTGAACCGGTTCATGTCAATCTTCAATTCTTTTGAGAGAAAAGATCTTCCGGCTTATGGTCGTGCGAAGGTTATAACCCGCCGTGACGTCATCCTCTGGATTCCTGGTAACCCGCCATGACGTCATCTTTCATTAAGTCCATTTTTTATCCCACCATATCCTCAACGGATCTTATCTTTAAAGGCCATCCCGAAAATCGAGGCGTTTTGTGGTGAGATAATCACGCCGCGGCCTCCTCGTTTCTCGCGCCCACTTATGAGCCTCACCTTATAAATAGCCCAGCCCATGAGGCTCCAATTACTCGTCGCCTCCATCGTCTTCCTCCTCTCGCCACTGTACTGCCGCTCGGGCTCCACCGCCGCCGCCGCCGCGGGTCTCCTCGTCTTCACCGACTCAGGCCGCTGCATCAACCTGGCGTGACCAGAGAAACGGCGGTGACCTCCGCAACTCTCCAGCACCCGTAAGCCCTTGCAACTCCATAAAATAGATCCGCATTAGGGTTCTTTGTTGTTCTTCCCGTGTTCGTCGCCGTTCATCACGAGCCCTTGATAGATTCCATTATTACCACCTTTTCTTGATCTTTAGACTGTACAGAACTGCTGCGGTAGCTGTTTCACGCCCGTTCCCAATGTACATAGATCCCCTTTCATTGCATAAAGGCTCCGTTCAAACCCTTGAACTTTTTCTGTGTCTGTTCTAGGTCTAGAAATTTTTTCCTTTTAGCCAACCGTTTGATCCAAAATAATTACTGCGATCTGTGAAACTTGTTTTCACCACACTTAGTCAAAAATTGCATCTGCTGAGCTATGGCGGCTCACATTTCCGGCTTAAAAGAAGTCACGCACTGTAAAATTTCCGGCTCAATTATGATAAAGCTGTATACAACTTGAATTGCTCATGATACCTGCAGCGGCTTATATAACCCGATGCACTTAACCATATGTCATTAGGCCCCTCTCATAAGCCGCCATTTGAGTATTAAACTGTAGACGTCTGCCGGCTTATAATTGAACCGGACATTTTCCTTTTGTCATAGGCTTCATCTTTCACAATGCCTCCCAAAGCTCCCAAGGCACCCATCACGTGCAACTGGATGAGATCCAATGTCACCGACGACACTCTAGCTGATTTCGTAAAGACGGGTTACTTGCCCAAGAAGGAAATCATGTCTTATCGTGCCCCTGACCCGTCGGAGGAAAGACCTCAACCAAGAGATGGTGAGGTGGTGATATTTGCTGATCACATGAGCCGGGGCTTCGCACCGCCCGGCTCAAAATTCTTTAGAGAGGTTCTGAACTTCTTTGATCTACGGCCGCAAGACATAGGACCCAATTCCGTGTCAAATATATGCAACTTCCAAGTATTCTGCGAAGTCTATCTTGGAGAAGAGCCCAGCCTGCTCCTCTTTAGAGAGCTATTTTATCTGAACCGCCAGAATGAGTGTGCCAACGGGCTGAGCCTGGAACTTGGTGGAATCTCCATTCAACGCCGGAGAGACTGCCTCTTTCCTTATGCTGAACCGCCAAGCCATCCAAAGGACTGGAACCAGACGTGGTTTTATTGCCAGGACACTTCTCCGGCTGACGAGAGCCCTCTGCCCGGATTTCGTGCCCTGCGTCTGGAGCCAAATCACCCTTTGCCAGACAAACTCTCCCAAGCTGAGCGTCAACCTCTGATCCCCACCATCAATAAGATCAAGGCTCTCCTGGGTAACGGCCTCAACGGCATTGATCTGGTCCGGGTTTGGATCTCTTGGCGGGTGATCCCCTTGAGCCGCCGCCCCGGCTTAATGTGTGCTTACACGGGCCGGAAGGATGACCCTCTGCGGCACAGCCCCAACGATCTTCCTGAGGACGTTATGGACGACATGACCAAGTCTCTCCTGAATGAGAGCTTAGCCGACTGTGGGAGAACCGGCCTGAACCCCTTCTGCCAAGCTAACCCGGCTCCGGCGGTAAGCCACTGACTTGAACACCTTGGTTTTCTCTTTTTAATAGTTTCCATGTGAACTTTAAGAAATCTTTGCTGCATGTTTCAGGCTAATGACAAGTTCTGGAAGGTCAAATATGACCATGAAGCGGCCAAAAAAGCCAGGAAGGCTAAGAAAGCCGCCAGGAGAGCCGCTCCCCGCAAGAAGGGAAGCAGGCCTACTGCCTCAGAGCTGCTTCAGCTAAGTGACAGCTCCGAGTCAGAGGTAACCCCTGAATCTGTAGGCTCTTGTTTTGTTTCTTGTTTATTCCTATCCACCTTATTGATACTGATCATCAGCAGGATGACACCGGAGCAAGTAACCCGGTGACTGAAGAGGTAACGACACTTTCCTCCGACTCGGAGCCCTTGCCAAGGCTGAAAGTCCGAAGAGTAACCCGGAAAGTAAGATTTTCACATCCTTTAGCTTATCAAGATCCTCAATTTCTTTTGAAGCAACAGATTCATGAGAGCCGGCGGCACACCCGGACCAACAAGGATGCAGACCTCTCCTCCGGCTTACCTGAAGCATCAAGGAAGCGCCGGACCGAGGTTATCTCCAACTTATATCCTTTTCATCCTTTGGTGGGCGTTACTCGTCAACCGCTCAATTCTTCTGATTCAAATTATCAGGAAACTTCACCTTCCTCTGGTGACTCTATGCAATCTAACCTGCCGGCTTTCAAGACCGCACCCGGGTAACGATGATAATCTTGTGTTGTGCTTATCTTTACTCATGCTTTTGTACTAACCTTTTGTCCTTTTAGTGCCCAGGCAAAGCTCAGCAAGAGGGCGAAAAAGAATAAACCGGTCGAAGAGCCGGTCTTGACTGAGCCGAAGGTTTCAGCTCAAGAGCCGCCAGCTGCCTCTGCTCCTGAAGCCACCGCTCCAACCGACGAGCCAGTCATAGAGACTTCTACCAACCCGGACATCTCCAGCCCGGCTCAGCCGGCTGATGACCCGGACGTGGTAATCACCCGGACGGAGTTTGTCGAGCCGGGGAGACCCACTGCGCTGGCTAAGTGCTCTGCCAAGGAAGAGTTGCTAGAGCGCCGCAGGGCCAAGCTGGACATCACCAACTACGCTAACTTGAGCATTGGAGATATCATCTCCGGCTATGTCAATCAGGTGCACAACAGCCGGGACCTGGAGATTGACATGGTGAAGCAGATACAGCAGAAGTCTGAGGTACCACTCTCTTGCTTACTGCATAGTCATCTTTACCATACTAGCCCCCAAGTCTACTACTTATGATATAATATGTCGTAGACTTAACTTCCGGCTTACTTCCATGAACCGGCAATTTGTAGATAGAACCTTTCAGCATACATTAGCCCCCAAGTGCCAAGTGGCTTTGCTTGGAAAGTGCTTGGGACTTTAAAGTTGTATAATAATTATTCATACTATAACCCGGAAATTGTACAGGCTGCTTGCAAGAAATTTGAAGCTGATATCTCTGAGCTGAAGAACCGCCTGAAGACTCAGGAAACTGAGACCCGGAAGGTCAACGCTAAATTTGAGTCCAGTGTTGCTGCTCAAGAGAAGCTGAAGAAGAAGTTTGAAACCGAAAGGAAGACTTGGGCCGAAGAGAAGGCTGCTCTGGTCAGCCGGGCCGAACAGGCGGAGGCGGCTCCGACGGAGCGAACCGCCGAACTCTCCGGCTTAAAGCGCCATGTGTCACAGATGGTCGCCGCAATCTTTGGTAAGTCATTCTGCAGACTTTCAACAAGTTTACATTCTCTATGTCTCATAAGTCCCATCATTGCTAGCGGCTTACCTGACGTTGTAAAACAGGTCCCAGAAGCGCCAACCTCAATCAAAATGTGCTGACCAAGCTGAAGGCCGTGTACACTTTGGTGGAGCAACTCTACACCGGGTCACAGCGCGCCTTGGCCGTTGTGGCCCTGTCCAATGAGGTTCCAACTCACCTGGCGGACGTACTTCATCGGCTTGTCGTTCTTCCTCAGCGTTTCCAAGAGCTGCGACGGGCCTCTGCAAGAGCCGGAGCCATAGCTGCTCTGAGCCGGGCCAAGGCTTTCCTTCCAGAGCTAGACTCGGCTAACATCGCACTTGGATACCCCAGCCTGAAGGAAGATGGCACCCCCTTCGACCAAAAAGACTTTGTTGCCTGTGTGAAGATCATGCGCCCGGTGGCCACCCTGATTGGGAATGACACCGACCTTACCAAGTACCAGCCGGGCTACGACGCAGAGAATCAGAGGATCCCCACTCCGCGTTATGAAGCCATCAGCTTGGTCCCGCCGACTCGTAAGCACACCTTTGCCCCAGAAATTGACCCGGCCGGGTTAATTGACGAGGAGGCTCAATTTGAAGCTTTGAGCAGCATTGACTGGAAATCGTCAACCTTCCAGGTCATGGGAACAGCCGGAGGAGCGGAGAGGGATGAGCCGGAAGCTTCGACTCCACAAGCACCTTGATCTTTAGACGGCTTATGGTTGCACCTTAGAGCAATGCCTCACCTTTTGGACTCGGGGAGTCTTGTAATAGAGTAGGACAAACATGTTAATCTCGTCGTGCCATCGTGCACATGTTGAATGCTTAGCTCCGTTAAAGTTGCTTCCTTATATTCCTCCGGGTCATAATTGATCATTTACTGTTCTTAAGCTCGAATAGCTGTCTTTAACCATCCTGCATAGAAAAACAAGTCACAAGTCTCGAGGCGGCTTACCGCACTGAGAACCATAGACCTTACATACATAACCCGGAATAGGAATTAACAATCCTCAAAGACTGGCCCTCCATTACCTCTTTGATGTAACCATAATGGCATACTTACGGGCCTTCAAGTAGGGTTCCGGCTTATGTAACCCGAATGATGAGATGAAGACCTCAACTCCGGTTTACCAGCGTCAAGAATACTTACTATATGTTATCAACATTGTGAATCAAAATTAAGTCGGCAAAGGAAAAGCCGCCCTTGCATACTGCTGATGTGACCAACAGAACTTGTTGTAAGTCAGAAAATCAAAAACTTAAGGGCTTCCGGTTCGAATACGACCAGAGAACCGTCCCAAAGGGGTTAAGCTAAGATTCGAATGCGATCATATAGCCCCCAGTGGCTTTGGCGATGCCAATCAAGAGGGTACCGACAGCTATGTTCTCTTTGGTTCGAATACGACCCATGTTTGAACAGGAAGCCCCCAAATGACCTTAAGAGTTGTTTAACGATGCTGATTCGAATACGATCCACGTCGGTTCCCAAAGGGGGTTGAGCTATGATCAAAGAAAACTCCCCAATGAGCTCGGCACTTTGCCAATCAAGTGGGTATCGACAGCTATGTTCTCTTTGGTTCGAATATGACCTATGTTTGAACAGGAAGCCCCCAGGTGATTATATTGCGTACGGCTAGATTCGAATACGATCATAAGCCGGATCCACCTCCAAGTGACCATGTGATGGTGTAATGGAAACAACACTTTTACCTTTGGAGGAGAAAAGGACAGAGGTCCTGCTTTATTATTTAACATAATATATACATGGCTATAGAAATATGTACATTATGAGAGCTGGTGGCTCAAGTGTAATAAGGCCAAAGCTGAGCTATGTTCCACGGCCGACGGGTCTCTTCCTCCGACTTGCGTGAATCTTTATGCTCCCGAACGTCAATAAGGTAGTATGACCCGTTGTGCAAGTTCTTGCTCACCACAAAGGGCCCTTCCCAAGGCGGGGATAGCTTGTGTGCATCTGTTTGATCTTGGATGAGCCGGAGCACCAGATCACCTTCCTGGAAGACCCGGGACTTAACCCGGCGACTGTGATAACGGCGCAGGTCTTGTTGGTAAATCGCTGAGCGAGCTGCTGCCATGTCACGCTGTTCGTCCAACAAGTCAAGAGCATCTTGGCGCGCCTGTTCATTATCCGCCTCAACATAAGCTGCCACTCGAGGCGAGTCATGACGGATGTCACTGGGGAGGACTGCTTTCGCTCCATAAACCATGAAGAAAGGCGTGTAACCCGTAGACCTTTTAGGAGTAGTATTGATGCTCCATAACACGGAGGGTAACTCCTCCACCCAACAACCCGGCGTCCGTTGCAAAGGGACCAAAAGTCGGGGCTTGATACCCTTCAAAATCTCCTGATTAGCCCTCTCAGCTTGACCATTGGATTGAGGGTGAGCCACTGAGGAAACGTCAAGTCGAATATGCTCACGTTGACAAAACTCCTCCATGGCGCCTTTAGATAGATTAGTCCCATTATCAGTTATAATGCTGTGTGGAAAACCAAAGCGAAAAATCACCCTTTTCATGAACTGAACCGCCGTGGCTGCGTCACACTTGTTAATGGGCTCTGCCTCAACCCACTTTGTGAACTTGTCAACTGCCACCAAAAGGTGAGTCTTCTTATCCTTGGACCTTTTAAAAGGCCCAACCATATCAAGCCCCGAGACCGCAAATGGCCAAGTGATTGGTATCATCCTCAGCTCCTGAGCCGGCACATGAGCCCGTCGCGAGAACCTCTGCCAACCATCACATTTACTGACCAAGTCCTCCGCATCAGCATGAGCCGTCAGCCAATAAAAACCATGACGAAAAGCCTTGGCCACAAGGGATTTTGAGCCGGCATGATGACCACAATCCCCTTCGTGAATCTCACGCAAGATTTCTTGACCTTCCTCAGGGGAGACACAACGCTGGAACGCTCCCGTAACACTGCGGCGATGCAGCTCACCATTGATAACAACCATTGACTTAGACCGCCGAGTTATTTGTCTGGCCAAAGTTTCATCCTCAGGCAAATCTCCCCGGGTCATGTAAGCCAAGTATGGCACCGTCCAGTCCGGGGTGATGTGGAGAGCCGCCACCAACTGTGCCTCCGGGTCAGGGACAGCCAAGTCTTCCTCTGTAGGTACCTTAACAGAAGGGTTATGCAAGATGTCCAAGAAAGTATTAGGTGGCACCGGTTTTCGCTGAGAGCCCAGCCGGCTTAATGCATCAGCCGCCTCGTTCTTCCTGCGATCGATGTGCTCTACTTGGTAACCCTGAAAGTGTCCAGCAATGGTATCAACTTCACGGCGATAAGCCGCCATGAGAGGGTCCTTGGAATCCCACTTGCCTGATACTTGTTGAGCCACTAGATCTGAGTCGCCGAAGCACCTTACTCGGCTCAAGCTCATCTCCTTGGCCATCCGAAGTCCATGGAGCAAGGCCTCGTACTCAGCCGCATTGTTAGTACAAGGAAACATCAACCGTAGCACATAATGAAACTTGTCACCTTTAGGGGAAGCCAATACAACTCCAGCCCCCGAACCTTCCAATTGCCTAGACCCATCAAAGTGAATAGTCCAATATGTATTATCCGGCTTTTCTTCAGGCACCTGTAGTTCTGTCCAATTGTTGATGAAATCCACCAAAGCTTGAGATTTAACAGCAGTGCGTGGTACGTATTTCAGACCATGAGGCCCAAGTTCTATAGCCCACTTAGCCACTCTCCCTGTGGCTTCCCTGTTTTGGATGATATCTCCAAGGGGAGCAGAACTAACCACCGTAATGGGGTGACCTTGAAAATAGTGCTTAAGCTTCCGGCTTGCCATGAACACACCATAAACAAGCTTCTGCCAATGTGGATACCGCTGTTTGGACTCGATGAGCACTTCACTGACGTAATAAACCGGCCGCTGAACCGGATATTCCTTACCCTCTTCCTTGCGCTCCACCACCACAGCCACACTGACGGCTCGTGTGTTAGCAGCTACATACAGTAATAAGGGCTCCTTGCAACCGGAGCAGCGAGGACTGGGGGCTCGGCCAACTGTCTCTTCAAATCCTCAAAAGCAGCATTGGCAGCATCATTCCAGATAAAGTCATCAGTTTTCTTCATCAACTGGTACAGCGGCATGGCCTTCTCATCCAAACGGCTTATAAACCGGCTTAAAGCAGCGATACGACCCGCCAGGCGCTGGACGTCGTTTATACACGCCGGCTTAGCCAGAGAGGTGATTGCCTTGATTTTTTTCTGGGTTAGCTTCAATGCCTCTATTAGAAACCAGGAAACCCAAGAGCTTGCCTGCAGGAACACCAAAAACACACTTGGCCGGGTTAAGCATCATCTTGTAAACCCGGAGATTATCAAAAGTTTCTCTAAGGTCATCTATCAGGGTCTCCTTCTCCCTGGACTTAACCACGATATCATCCACATAGGCGTGAACATTGCACCCAATCTGGTTATGAAGACAATTCTGCACACAACGCTGGTAAGTCGCCTGTGCACTCTTGAGTCCAAAAGGCATAGACACATAACAGAAGGCTCCAAAGGGAGTGATGAAGGCCGTCTTCTCCTGGTCCTTAACTGCCATTTTAATCTGATGGTATCCAGAATAAGCATCCAAGAAACTTAAGCGCTCGCAACCCGCCGTAGCATCAATGATTTGATCAATACGGGGAAGGGCAAAAGGATCAGCCGGACACGCCTTGTTTAAGTCCGTGTAGTCCACACACATCCGCTAGGTGCCATTCTTCTTGAGCACGAGCACCGGGTTAGCTAACCATTCTGGATGAAAGACTTCGACAATAAACCCGGCCGCCAAGAGCCGGGCCACCTCCTCACCAATGGCCTTCCGCCTCTCTTCATTAAACCGCCGAAGGAATTGCCTGACCGGTTTAAATTTCGGATCAATATTGAGAGTGTGCTCAGCGAGTTCTCTAGGTACACCTGGCATGTCAGAAGGTTTCCATGCAAAGACGTCCCTGTTCTCACGGATGAACTCGATGAGCGCGCTTTCCTATTTTGGATCCAAATTGGCACTGATGCTAAACTGCTGAGATGAGTCACCTGGAACGAAATCAACAAGTTTAGTCTCATCATCTGACTTAAATTTCATTGTCGGCTCATGCTCCGTGGTCGGCTTTTTCAGAGATGTCATATCTGTTGGGTCAACATTATCCTTGTAAAACTTCAGCTCCTCAGTTGCACAAACAGATTCTGCATAAGCCGCGTCACCTTCCTCACATTCCAAGGCTACCTTTCGTCTACCATGAACCGTAATGGTCCCATTGTGACCTGGCATCTTGAGCTGTAGGTATATGTAACATGGCCGTGCCATGAACTTGGCGTAAGCCGGCCGCCCAAATATGGCATGATACGGACTTCTTATCTTGACCGCCTCAAAGGTCAATTTTTCCACCCTGTAGTTGTACTCATCTCCAAAGGCCACTTCCAATTCAATCTTACCAACTGGATAAGCCGACTTACCAGGCACCACGCCATGGAAAACAGTATTGGACTGGCTGAGGTTCTTATCAATCAACCCCACACGACAGAAGGTCTCATAATAGAGGATGTTGATGCTGCTGCCTCCATCCATGAGCACCTTAGTGAACTTATATACTCCCACCTGGGGAGCCACCACCAGGGCCAAGTGACCCGGATTATCAACCCGGGGAGGGTGATCCTCCCTACTCCACACAATAGGCTGCTCAGACCATCTTAAATAGCGTGGAACCGTCGGCTCAACAGCATTCACAGCCCTCTTATGAAGCTTCTGATCTCGCTTACACAGACTGGTGGTAAACACGTGATACTGTCCACCGTTAAGCTGCTTTGGATTGGTTTGGTAACCCCCCTGCTGCTGTTGATGACCCTGGCCGGACTGCTGATTAAAGCCCCCTTGACCATTCTGAGGATTAGGATTTGAGCCGCCGCCCGGGCCATGAAAACCACCAGCGCCTGAGCTGCCACCCGGGCCATTGTTGCCATTAAAGGCACTGGAATTCTTAAAGGCCTTCATGATTGCGCAATCTTTCCATAGATGAGTAGCTGGCTTCTCCCTAGAGCCATGCCTCGGACAAGGCTCATTCAACAACTGTTCGAGCATCGGGCCTGACCCGCCAGCTCGGGGAGGTGGCCTCCCTTTACGCCGCTGGTTGTTACCCTGTGAGCTGGCATTGGCCACAAACTCCATGCTGCCATCAGCCTTACGCTTGTTACCTCCTTGGCTTGTCGGGTTATGCTGAGGACCCTTGCCATTGCCGTTCTTCATTCCCTTTCCTGTCCTTTCATCATCTGAAGCGGGGTCCTTGGTACTATTAGAGTCGGCGTACTTGACGAGAGCCGCCATCAGCGTACCCATATCATTGCAGTCGCGTTTGAGCCGCCCAAGTTTCATCTTCAGGGGCAGGAAGCGACAATTCTGCTCCAACATTAAGACTGCAGAGCCGGCATCCATCTTATCAGATGAATGTATTATCTCTTTGACCCGGCGAACCCAATGTGTCGTAGACTCACCCTCCTGCTGTTTACAGTTAGTCAAATCCACAATTGACATAGACTGCCTACAGGTATCTTTGAAGTTTTGGATGAACCGGGCTTTCAGCTCAGCCCAAGACCCGATGGAATTCGGTGGTAGCCCTTTTAACCAAGTGCGGGCCGTCCCATCTAACATAATGGTGAAGTACTTGGCCATTGTCGCTTCACTGACCTCCAGCAATTCCATGGCCATCTCGTAACTCTCGATCCAGGCTCTGGGTTGTAAATCAGCCGTGTAATTAGGCACCTTCCTAGGCCCTTTGAAGTCCTTGGGTAGACGTTCATTGCGGAGAGCCGGCACTAAACAAGGGACACCTCCAGTCCTCGTAGGGATACCCACGTCGACGGAAGCCGTCGGATAAGCCGGGGGTGTCTGGTAAGCCGTCAACTGAGGCACCTGCTCCGCCTCTTGCCGTGCTCTGTCTTGGTCTGTTGCGTGAAAGGCTCCGTTATGAGCCGGGCCATGGCCAGGTGGCAAGTCATGGTGTCGGACATTACTTGAGCCGGTCGCTGAGACCATGTGTCTGCTATAACTTGGGCTCCGGCCTGGACGAGGGGTTGAATGGATCCTGTCCCGGCTGTAAGAGTACGCCTCTTGCTGCGCCAGAGCTGTCTGAAGGAGCTCCCTGACCCGGCGGGTTTTGACCGCTGTTGGAGAGTCGCCATCAATTGGGAGAGCCGCCAGCCGTGCCGCCGCGGCGACCATGTTTTCCAGCGGGTTGGCATAATGACCCGGTGGTATTGGCACGTACTGAGGCGGGGCAGGGTTCACTCGGGAAGGCCCCATCACTTGGGGCTGAATAGGTGTCCCAGCCTCGGGCACTATGATCTCTGGCGGGTTACTAGACCCTGCACCCTGCGTGTTGAAGAGATTTCGAGGATCGTAAACCGGAGGGAGTCGAGATTGGGCCTTTTGATGCCTCCTTCTCATGACCTCATTGGATGCGTTTTGATCCATCGTGAGCCGGAAGGACTGTGCCTGAATCAGCTGAGTCTGGGCGTCGAGAGCCGCCCTCTCTGCAGCCATCCTGATCCCCTCCGCCGCCAGATCCTCCTTGGCCTTTGCTAGATCCAACTTTAACTGTGCCACCTCCGCGTCATGCTGAATTTGATCCGCCGGAGCTACCGTAGCGGTCAACAGGACCGTCATCTTATCTGTAAGATCCATCAGCACCTGAGCCGGCGAAGGCACCGGGCTTCCTGACCCGGAGGCGGGGTTTTGAACAAGTTGCGCGCCGGCCATGAAGATTCCAACCCGGCTCGGCAGTTCAAAGGGGTCCGGAATGCTGTCGCCATCGGAACAACCCCTGAGCCTGCCATCTTGAAGTTGATACAACGAGTTTGACTCGTCCGTAGACGACTCGCCGTCAGAGCCGGCGGCCGTCTCATCACCAGATCCAGACCCTTCAGAGAGTCCTCCATGAACACATCCCACAAAAGCATGCTTCAAGGAAGGTAGAGCCCAGGCGGGTCGTGCACGCTGAGCCGTCTCGATGAGACCAGCGCAGAGATCCGGCTCAGGGCCCGGCTCACCAATCTTGCCAATGAAGACATGAATTCCGCCAAGGGGACCCGGTACCCGTACTCAATTGAGCCGGCGTCGGGGGCCCAATTTGCATCGTCGATGTAGAGCTTGCCGCGACGACTCTTGGTCATCCGGCCCACAGCGTATCCCTTGAGCCCTTCGAAGCTGCCCTTCAAGAGCTCAAATCCACCGTGCGCTGGCCCCACGGTGGGCGCCAACTGTCGTGGAATTGTCACGGCAGATGTCCTCGAGCTAGGACTTAGTCGTGGAGCCATCGTAGTAGGAAGCTTAAAGGGGTTAAACGGGACAAGGAACACGGGGGTTATACTGGTTCGGCCCCTTACGGTGAAGGTAAAAGCCTACGTCCAGTTGAGGTGGTATTGATTATGGTTTCGATGACCAGGGAGCTTGATTGCTATGCCTGGCTCTCGACGAGATCTTACTTGTCCCTAAACCGCCGCCGGGTCGTCCCTTTATATAGAGAGGTTGACGCCCAGCGGCTCTCAGAGTCCCGGCCGGCTCATAAGAGTGTCCGGCTCGGGCTCTCAACTATTCTTGCCTTACACTACAAGTCTTGCCATACGGCGGTTTATCACTACGGGCCTTAATCCATCGGCGGGTCTTAGGCCCATCATTAACCCGCCGTCTTCAAGCTCGGTACTGGGCTTCGCGTGATGACCAGTATGAGTAACCCGGCCCCTCCTGGCAGGTGACTCTAAGGGTTATATGCTCAACAGAAACACTAGCACCCAAATCACACAAAGCATAGCATTCATGATCTTTAATCTTAATTTTAATAGTAGGTTCCCACTCATCATAAAGTTTTCTAGGGATAGAAACTTCTAGTTCAAGCTTTTCTTCATAAGATTGCATTAAAGCATCAACGATATGTTTGGTAAAAGCTTTATTTTGACTATAAGCATGAGGAGAATTTAATACGGATTGCAACAAGGAAATACAATCTATTAAAGAACAATTATCATAATTAATTCCTTGAAATCCAAAATTGTGGGTTCATTGCTATGTAAAGTTTTGACCTCTTCAATCCCACTTTTACCAATTTTTGCATCAAGATCTAAAAACTCCGAATCATTTGGACACCTTTTAAGTAAAGTTGACTCATCTCCAGTCCCATCATTATCAAGATTCATATTGCAAAACAAATATTTAATAGGAGACACATCAATCACTTTTAGATCTTCATCCCTATTATCATGAAAACTAGAAGAACACGCTTTTACAAAGCAATGTTTCTTAGCACGCATCCTAGCGGTTCTTTCCTTGCACTCATCAATAGAAATTCTCATAGATTTGAGAGACCCATTGATATCATGCTTAGGTGGAATAGATCTAAGTTTCAAAGAATCAACATGAAGAGAAATTCTATCCACGTTCCTAGCCAACTCATCAATCTTAGGCAATTTTTCTTCAAGCAAAGCATTGAAATTCTTTTGAGAAATCATAAATTCTTTAACACTAGTATCAAAATCAGAGGGCATCTTATTAAAATTTCCATAAGATTTGTTGTAGGAATTACCATAATTATTAGAGGAATTACTAGGAAACGGCCTAGGATTAAAGTTTCCTCTACCAGCGTTGTTACCAAAATTGTTCCTACCAACAAAATTCACATCCATAGATTCATTATTATTCTCAACCAAAGCCGACAAAGGCATATCATTAGGATCAGAAGAAGTGCTCTTATTAGCAAACAATTTCATAAGTTCATCCATCTTTCCACTCAAAACATTAATCTCTTCTATCGCATGAACCTTTTTACTAGTAGATCTTTCGGTGTGCCATTGAGAATAATTAACCATAATATTATCTAGGAGTTTAGTAGCTTCTCCTAAAGTGATTTCCATAAAAGTGCCTCCCGCGGCCGAATCTAAAAGATTTCTAGAAGCAAAATTCAATCCGGCATAATTTTTTTGTATAATCATCCATAAATTCAAACCATGTGTAGGGCAATTACGTATCATTAATTTCATCCTCTCCCAAGCTTGCGCAACATGTTCATGATCAAGTTGCTTAAAATTCATAATATCGTTTCTAAGAGAGATGATCTTAGCGGGAGGAAAATACTTAGAGATAAAAGCATCTTTGCACTTATTCCAAGAATCAATACTATTTTTAGGCAAAGATGAAAACCAAGTTTTAGCACGATCTCTAAGCGAAAACGGAAATAGCTTCAATTTAACAATATCATTATCCACATCTTTCTTCTTTTGCATATCACACAAATCAACAAAGTTGTTTAGATGTGTAGCGGCATCTTCACTAGGAAGGCAAGAGAATTGATCTTTCATGACAAGATTCAGCAAGGCAGCATTAATTTCACAAGATTCAGCATCGGTAATAGGAGCAATCGGAGTGCTAAGAAAATCATTGTTGTTGGTATTGGAAAAATCACACAATTTAGTATTATCTTGAGCCATCGTGACAAACAATCCAACACACAAGCACACAAGAAGCAAGCGAAAGAGAGGCGGACGGAAAAAGAGGGCGAATAAAACGGCAAGGGTGAAGTGGGGGAGAGGAAAACGAGAGGCAAATGGCGAATAATGTAATGCGAGGGATAAGAGTTTGTGATGGGTACTTGGTATGACTTGACTTGACTTGGCGTAGATCTCCCCGGCAACGGCGCCAGAAATCCTTCTTGCTACCTCTTGAGCACTGCGTTGGTTTTCCCTTGAAGAGGAAAGGGTGATGCAGCAAAGTAGCGTAAGTATTTCCCTCAGTTGTTGAGAACCAAGGTATCAATCCAGTAGGAGACTACATGCAAGTCGCCTCGTACCTACACAAACAAATAAGAGCCTTGCAACCAACGCAATAAAGGGGTTGTCAATCCCTTCACGGCCACTTGCAAAAGTGAGATCTGATAGAGATAATAAGATAAATATTTTTGGTATTTTTTATGATATAGATTGAAAGTAAAGATTGCAAAGTAAAATAGATTGGAAACTTATATGATGGAAAATAGACCCAGGGGCCATAGGTTTCACTAGTGGCTTCTCTCAAGATAGCATAAGTATTACGGTGGGTGAACAAATTACTGTCGAGCAATTGATAGAAAAGTGCATAGTTATGAGAATATCTAGGCATGATCATGTATATAGGCATCACGTCCGCGACAAGTAGACCGAAACGATTCTGCATCTACTACTATTACTCCACACATCGACCGCTATCCAGCATGCATCTAGAGTATTAAGTTCATAAGAACAGAGTAACACATTAGGCAAGATGACATGATGTAGAGGGATAAACTCAAGCAATATGATATAAATCCCATCTTTTTATCCTCGATGGCAACAATACAATATGTGCCTTGTTGCCCCTGTTGTCACTGGGAAAGGACACCGCAAGATTGAACCCAAAGCTAAGCACTTCTCCCATTGCAAGAAAGATCAATCTAGTAGGCCAAACCAAACTGATAATTCGAAGAGACTTGCAAAGATAACAAATCATACATAAAAGAATTCAGAGGAGATTCAAATATTGTTCATAGATAATCTTGATCATAAACCCACAATTCATCGGATCTCGACAAACACACCGCAAAAAGAATTACATGGAATAGATCTCAAGAAGATCGAGGAGAACTTTGTATTGAGATCCAAAGAGAGAGAAGAAGCCATCTAGCTAATAACTATGGACCCGAAGGTATGTGGTAAACTACTCACACATCATCGGAGAGGCTATAGTGTTGATGTAGAAGCCCTCCGTGATCGATTCCCCCTCCGGCGGAGCGCCGGAAAAGGCCCCAAGATGGGATCTCACGGGTACAGAAGGTTGCGGCGGTGGAAATAGGGTTTCGTGGTGCTCTCGGATGTTTTCGGGGTATATGAGTATATATAGGCGAAAGAAGTCAGTCAGGGGAGCCACGAGGGGCCCACGAGGGTGGGGGCGCGCCTACCCCCCTGGGCGCGCCCTCCTACCTCGTGGCCTCCTCGTTTCTTTCTTGACGTCCACTCCAAGTCTCCTAGATTGCATTTGTTCCAAAAATCACTCTCCCGAAGGTTTCATTCCGTTTGTATTCCGTTTGATATTCCTTTTGCGAAACACTGAAATAGGCAAAAAAACAGCAATTTGCACTGGGCCTTTGGTTAATAGGTTAGTCCCAAAAATAATATAAAAGTGTATAATAAAGCCCATTAAACATCCAAAACAGATAATATAATAGCATGGAACAATCAAAAATTATAGATACGTTGGAGACGTATCATTGGCCACCGCACGATACTCAGCCTCAGCACTGGAACGAGAGACCGTAGGCTGCCGCTTGGACGACTACGAGATAAGTGAGGGTCCAAGGTAGACACAATAGCCCGAAGTGGACCGACGAGTGTCAGGGCAGCCCGCCCAGACTGCATCGGTGTAGGCGGTGAGGGCGGTGTCGGCGGAGGCGTGAAGCGTGACGCCGAGATCCATAGTGCCACAGATATAGCGGAGAATCCGCTTGACGGCAGCCCGGTGAAAGTCTCGAGGAGCATGCATATGAAGACACACCTGTTGCACGGCATACTGGATCTCCGGTCGAGTCAGAGTGAGGTACTGGAGAGCACCAACGATAGACCGATAGAAAGCAGCATCCGAAGCAGGAGAACAATCCGTGGCAGAAAGTTTGGCCTTCGTATCAACAGGCGTAGTGGCAGGCTTGCAGTTAAGCATGCCAGCGCGCTCCAGGAGCTCATGAGCGTACTTCCGCTGATGAAGGAAGAAGCCATCCGGACGGCGCACCACCTCGACACCAAGGAAGTAGTGCAAAGGACCAGCCGTGAGCTGACTGAGGAGACCGGCCGTACATGCCGTCAGGATGATGTCGTCGACATAGAGCAGCAAGTAGGCCATGTCAGAGCCCTGATGATAGACGAAGAGCGAGGCATCTGAGCGGGTAGAGCAGAACCCAAGCTGGTGGAGAAACGTCGCGATGCGCTGGTACCAAGCGCGCGGAGCCGCTTGAGTCCGTACAAGGACCGCGAAAGCAGGCACACGTGGTCGGGAAGCGTCGGGTCAACAAACCCGGTGGGCTGCTGGCAGAAGACCTTCTCCTCGAGGTGACCATGGAGGAAGGCGTTGGAGACGTCCATCTGGTACACCGGCCAAGCACGGGAGATCGCAAGGTGGAGAACCGTGCGTCTCATGCCGGGCTTGACGACCGGAGCAAAGGTGTCGGTGAAGTTGATGCCAGCACCCTATCGGAAGCCACGAACGACCCAGCGCGCTTTGTAGAGATCAAGGGTACCATCAGGACGGAGCTTGTGTTTAAAGACCCACTTCCCAGTAATCACGTTGGCGTGCCGGGGACGGGGAACAAGCTGCCACGTCCGGTTGCGCAACAGGGCGTCAAACTCCTCTTGCATCGCAGCCATCCAGAGCGGGTCACGAAGAGTGGCTCGAACGAAGGACGGCAACGGCAACGGCTCAGAGGAGGACGCCGCATGGACGTAGTCATCCAAGGCGTAGCGTGAGCTCGGGCGAAAAACGCCTGTACGGGCGCGGGTGACCGGACCGGCCACAGGCGCCGGGGGCGCCGAGGGGGTCGGGGGCGCGGAGGGGGCCGGGGGCGCCGAGGGGGCCGCAGGCGCCGGGGGGCGCGGGCATCAACGTCGGGAGCGCCGGGGGCGCCAGCGCCGCGGCTGGAGGAGGCGCCGCATGCGGGGGGGGGGGGCACCTCAAAGACAGGGGCGGGACAAGAGAGGCGCGTGAGCGCCCTGAGAGAGGCGTCGAGGAGCCCGCGTCACCGGTAGCGGGAGGAACAGCCGGGGGTACCTGGTGAAACGGAAACACATGCTCATCAAAGTAAACGTGCCGGGAAGTGAACACACGGTGGGAGACGGGATCGTAGCACCAATATCCCTTGGAGTTGGAGGGGTGGCCGATGAAGATGCAAGCGACAGAACGAGGTGCGAGTTTGTGAGGAGCGGAGTCGGCAGTGCTAGGATAGCAAAGGCACCCGAAAATACGCAAGCCATCATAAGATGGGGGCGTACCGAAGAGAAGATGGTGAGGTGCATAGTTCCACCGTGGGCGGCAAGGGCGAAGATTAAGGAGAAGAGGAGCAGTAGCGAGTGCGTCCAGCCAGAAACGAGGCGGCACGTTAGCATGGAACAGGAGCATGCGAACACAGTCGTTCCGAGTGCGAAGGACGCGTTCGGCTCGACCGTTCTGCTGGGAAGTATACGGGCATGTGAAACGAAAAACTATGTCGTGGTGCGACAGAAAAGTGTGGAAAGCAAGGTTGTCGAACTCTTTTCCATTGTCAGTCTGAAGATTAAGGATGGGACGCCCAAACTGCGTGCTGACATAGGAGTAAAAATCCGTCAAAGTGGAGAGTACATCCGACTTTCTGCGCAAAGGAAAAGTCCACACATAATGAGAATAATCATCAAGAATAACCAGATAATATAAATAGCCCGAATTACTAGGAACCGGAGAGGTCCACACATCGTTATGAATCAACTGAAAAGGAAAAGAAGCTATGGTGGTGGAGTTATTAAACGGGAGGCGAACGTGTTTGCCGACACGATAGGCATGACAGGTGTGATCCTCTATCTTATGGCAACTAAAACTGAAACTCTTAAGAATATGACGAAGTGTGATGGGGTTGGGATGACCCAAACAAGCGTGCCAGAGATCGACGTCGGCGGAGAGAGCAACCGGTGCGGTGGTGGAGGTGGACGGCGAATGCACCGGATAGAGCTCGTCGAGGCTGTCACATCGGTGAAGTACCATCCTGGTTCGAGCGTCCTTGACACAAAACCCAAGCTCGTCAAATTCAACAGTAACAGGATTTTCACGAGTTAAGCGACGAACGAAAACAAGGTTCTTAATAAGATGAGGTGACACAGGTATGTTAGACAAAGTAGTAGGCATGGAATTAGAAGGAAAAGAAGTGTGTCCGACATGTGTGATAGGGAGTGTGGAACCGTCGCCGACAATGATGCGGCGGTCGGTGGTGACGGGAGTGAAGGAGGCAAGATTACCAGGATGAGCAAACATGTGAGCCGTAGCCCCGGTGTCCATGTACCGATCATCACCTCCGGTGTAGTTGTGCGGCGTAGGAGCGGCATGCAGTGCGGGAATGAGCACTGGGTCCCAGGGCGCCGGCGGCAGGGCCGGCGAGGGGGACAGAGACACCATGGGAAGGCCGTAGCCACCGCTCGGCAGCGGCGGTGGGTACTCTCCAGACGGTATGGGAAGCAGCCCTGGCTGCGACTACGGTGCCGGGTAGGCCGGATGGCCCGCCGGAAAAACCTGTTGGCCTGCTGACGACCCCCACCAGTACCCGGGAGCCCCGTGCACGGGCGCGTTGAACGCCCCACGCAACAACAAGGGGTCGACGGGCAGAGTCGGTGCCAGCGGCGGGGCGACGATGGACTGGCCGGAGAGCGCCGGCGGTGGGGCAGCGACGTACGCCAGCGGGAGCAGCGGAGCCGAGCCGGGCGACAAGTCGGGACGGGCTGGCGGGGCGACGCTGGACATGCCGTAGGTAGCGGCCGCCCCGTACGGCGGCGGGGCCGCGCCGTAGGATGCCAGCGGCGAGACGGCAGAGGCGGCAGCGGACGGGCCGGTGGACGCCATCGCTGCGTAGAGCGAGCTCGGCGATGACATAGCAAGGACGGGACGGGGCGGCTCGGACGACTCGGGTTGGGACTGGCAGCGGCTTCGGGCGATACGCCGCGGCTAGGCGGGCGGTACGCGCGGCAGCAGCGGCTATACGTGCGGTTGGCGAGGCGCGTACACGGGCTCGCGGCGTGGTAGGCGAAGCGGCTTTGGCGCGCGACGCAAGGCGCGCACGCGGGGCTGGCGGCGCGCGACGCAAGGGCTGGCAGCGGCGGCTATACGCGCGGTTGGCGAGGCGCGTACGCGGGGCTGGCGGCGTGGTAGACGAAGAGGCTTTGGCGCGTGACGCAAGGCGCGTATGCGGGGCTAGCAAGGCGCGCGGCGCAAGCAGGCGGGCAGGCGGGCGATGCAAGCAGGCGGGCGATGCAGCTAGCGAGGCGAGGCGCTGCGGCTAGCGATCGGGCGGGGCTGGCGATGCGAGGAAGCGGCGGCGGCCGGCGCGGGAGAGGCGCAGGGAGAGGAAGCGGCGGCGGCCGGCGCGGGAGATGCGCAGACGGCAGCGGCGGGGTGGCGGCGGCGGCGGCGCGATGAGACGCGCGGCGGCGGCACGGCGGAAGCGAGAAAAAGACCTAAGAAACTGATATCATGTTTGAGATTGTGTGATTGCACGATGTATTGCTCTTCGTGCATAGGCACGTATATATGATGTATAAAGGTGGGTCATGGACCTCAACTATACAAAAAACTAGGAGGCGGGCTCAATACACAATATGCACATAACACATATACTAAACAATTTGCATCCTACCGAACAATGATTGCTTCTTTTTATAAAAATACGGTATGCCTCGAAAAAGAAGTTAATGACCAATAGCTCATTTCGCTCACATTATTCAGCTACCGATGACTCTTCCTAGTAAACCAAGCAACAAACGGCAATGCCAAAGCAAATCTCACTAGTTCTTGCAAGTGGCTAAGAGGGGAAATGGCCCGTGTGGGCATCTAGCCGTCCACGTCCCGGCATAAATCTAAGCGTAACAAATCACAGAAAACTACATCAGAGTAACAAATCACAGAAAATTAACTAGAAGAGAGCAACATGCAGTGTAATATCCGGCAATAAAATGGTACTCCCCCTGTCCCATAATAAGTAGTGTCAAAATCGTTCTTATATTATGGTACCGAGTGAACAGATGAATGCAGCTGTCACAGCACGATGGGGTCAGAGGCTTGGGACCCTTTCCCTCCCCGGTTCTTGAACCTCTTGGCCTGCACGCAGCTTCGATTGCTCCTCCGAAGCGGCGGTCGCTTCCGCCCCTTATTATGGCCTCCGTCCTCCTCACTGTCCTCGCTCCCTTCCGATGCCTCCTCTTCCCCCGCCTTGCCGTCTTCCCCCTTCTCCTCCTCCTCCCCTGTCGGCTTGTCACAGCATTCCGGCACAGGATGATCGCTGCCGTTCTGCGCCGCTTCATCAGGCACAGGCCCATGTGGATCCGCTGTGCCGATGATCGCTTCTTCACACGGTGGAATGGCAGGAGGGTGCGGTGCAGTCAACTCAGAGGTCCCATCGCCCCCAGCATCCACTGCGGCATTTCCTTCCTTCAAGTGAGAATCCTCCAGTAGTTCATGGATCCGAGCAAACGACGTGGCTACCTCGACGGGAAGTGACCGTTGCTCGAGAAACCGCGTGATGGTTGGGAGCTCCTTCTTGATGCTCTCCACCTACAATTATATGAATGACAGGTCACTTAGACTCTGGACAAAGCTTGCCATCATAAGCATTACCTTTATGGACCAGAGTTTACCACTGCAAGCAAATTGAGACCAGGAAATTCTCGTGCCGTGCTCGCTGGCGTAAAAACATCCTCAGTCGTTTTACAAGTGGCAGCAACTGCTGTATGATCAGGACGAGTAGCATTGATCAACTGCTCGAAATGTTTGATCTCTGATGCATACTCGAGGCTCCAATCCACTGACGCGTTCCACTGATGTCGCTGGAACCCACCAACATCGCCGACCGGATGCTGTTCTTGACCAAACTGACGAGCAAATCGATCTGGGAGATATACTTCCCTCACGTTAAAGTTGATCAGCCATGTTCTGGAGAAGCAGACGCTATCGGGTGCCGAGCACATATTGGGAATAGATGCAGGATCCATGCCCTTGTAAGGTTCCCAGTTCACCTAAGATAAAATGCTTGCATTATCAAATGCAAATGCCAAGTAATAATGCATAACAAAGGATAAAGTATGGCTACGAATTACCGAAATGTAAACTCACATCTGAAACTCGAAGCTGACTGAAAGCTTTTCTGATATCTGAAGCTTCCTTTGCTGGTTGGGAGATTGCATGCCCGGCCCACCTGCATACTCGTGGGACGACAAGTGCTGGATCATCCTCCATATCAGGGCGCATCGCTGGAATATATTCATATATCCACCCCTTTGAACAGAAACTCAAAAGATACATTAGAACACTTCCATACTGGAGCAGTGTCACAACTTAGAACAACTTGATTTTAAAAAGATACTCAGGAAAAAGGAAACATTGTATTCTTTCCAATCGTCCAATGTTTTTTTTACCAATTGTCATTCTCCTGTTGAAATTATTTCTCGTTTTAAGAAGTGTCAAGTGTCAACCATGAGCAGCTTTGTAAATTCTTAGACAACATCCAATGGCGAAAACTTTATAGATGTTCTGTATATCAAATACATGTGATTAGTCACATTTTCCTTTTCGTGTTCATATTTCTCTGTGAATGTAGCATCATTGATATTCTCAAAAACATATTATAGTATTTCTTCATAATGCTAAGAGCTCAAAAAAATACATTGGAATCTTTTTTCACAATGTAACAGTAGAGCGAGAACCCAGAAGGCCAGAACAACTTTATTTGCAAAGAGTCTATATATGAAGGACAAAAGGCATTTCATTATTTCCTAACATCAAATTCCTTTTTTCAATTGTATGAATGTAACATCTCATTTGTGCCTTTTCAGCTCTTATTCCACTGTGCATGCATATATAGTTATTTTCTGTTTGCAGTAACATTAGAGAACCGAACATCGCTCAGTGGGGGTGCACGCTCAGTACACCCGCTGGCGAGGCTTGCTGTCTATCTATTAATCAAAATGCCATGGGTGCTAGTGCCCGTTGTTTGAAAATAAATTAGTCTACAGTAACATTATCACTGTTTCTCAAACCTAATGCAGAAATTTTATTCAACAAAGAAGAAGGGTTTGCGAAGTTAAATAGACTGGAAGAAAATAACCGAAGTAAGATTTGCCCCTGATAAATGAGAGTTCACATACCATGAGCAGAGTGGCGCTGCCGAATAGTCTTTTTCTGGCAATAGAGTGAGAAGACGCTAACATAGAGAGAGCCTTGTAAAGATGAGCAAGAGCAGCAGTGCCCCACGCGTACTCTCGTACCTTGTCAAAGTCCGACAAGAGTGGTAAGTACTTTGGAGAGACATAGCCCTTGTCTTTGTCTGAAAACAGAGTTGCTCCAATCAAGTACAAGAGATATGCTCTTGTTTTGCACGCAATTTCTTTATCAGTAGGATGCTCCGAGAGCTGACTAAACTTGGAGTGTAACCAAGAGAGCTTCACACGGCTACCCCTGCAGTCCTTTGAACCAGGAACTCGGCCAAGGTATTGGAGGAGCAGCTCTTCTGACGACATGTTGAGCACAGCCCCGGTGGTCACCGCACGGCCTATGATCGGAATTCCCAATATGTAGGCAGTGTCCCTGAGTGATGGTGCCATTTCAAAGTCATGGAATCTTGCTGTGTTCGTTTCTTTGCTCCAAACCTCGCAAAATACCCTGAGCACAGTGCGGTTGATGGCCAGATCTCCCATGTATTTCAGATTGCCGAGCCCACTGGCGTCGACTAACTGTTGCTGCCGTTCGTTCAGATTCCATGTCTTGAGCTCCTCCGTCGTCTGGCACACTGATAGTTCACGAGCTTCCTGCATGATTACGCACCACATGTTATACATGCAGGAACCAAAGGAAGGTTTGGCAAATTGGTGTCACTTGGTTTATGAAGATAACTACCTGATTGCGACCTTTGTCAGTTGGTACCGCCTCCGAGGATTCCATTTAGTTCTGCTGCATAGATAAAACACCATAGTTATTTCAAATGGAACAAAACACGGTAAGAAAAAAGTTCAAACCATGCACGAGGGCTGCATGTGTTATATTATGGGAGGATAAAAGCTTACAGGCCATAAAACAACCACAAAGTCCAAAAGAGAAAACATCAACAACGACAAAACTAGAGTAAATGTTTAGTAAGGGGGGCAGAGTGAAGAGTTATGTAATAAGTGTATGCAAAATAAGAACCAGAGACAGAATCTATTGTTAGAATAAAAAATTAATGGAAGGTCTGAACAGAGCATAGATGATGTGCGGTAACAGGAAGTTGGGAAGGATGTAGATTTCAGATTTTCAATGGTTTGGCCTTTAAATTGCATTTAATTATCAAAACCAATTGTTGGGAGTTTGAATGGTAAAAGGGCAAGCAAATACAGATTATAATCAACAAGAATGTGAGACAAGACAACGGCATGGAAACCAGAATTCCATAAAAGCATAAACGACTGCAATGAGTCAAGTCCTTGAAATACGGCGTTAGCAAAATTATTCATGATGGTGTGTTCACAGTGATATGCCTTGCCTACATTGGCACAAGAATAAGAATCAGACCGGTTGGCAGGCGACAGACGCCCCAGGTAAAAAGAAAAGGAGCATACTATTACTAACCAACCAGCCATAGTTTTTTTTTTTTTTTTTGAAAAGTGAGTTGGAAAGAGGGACATAGTTGAAGTAAACACAAAGATGCACTATTATGCAACTAGCGTAAGAAATTCAGTACTCCTTTAAATTGACTATACACCGGAGGAAGAGAAGCAAGCCCTAAGTTGATACCTGCGCCAGATCAAGAAGATGATCCAGCCATTTAGTGCACGACAGCAAAATAAGATGAGAAACCGGTGTCACAAAATACCAGAGAAACGCATCTGGCCATTACGGATTTCGCCTTGTAAAGCTTTTTTTTCTCTCTCTAGATAGAGAGAGAACCTTTCCCCTTGTAGAGCGAAGATGCTGGACAAGCGTGTCCTCTGGCTTCAAACCCCACCACCATGGCAACACGCAAGCTTGAGGGGGAAAAAAGGGCCAAAACCCCCAAAACCCTAATCAAGAGCAGTGAATGGCGGCTGGTGAAGGAGAGATCTACGACGAGAATTAGGAATTCTAGTTGAGTCGAGTCAACCACGAGCAGAGGATGATCTTAGACGACCCCTTTTATTCAAAATAAAAGGGGGATGATCCTAGACGGAAAAAGAAACTGAACTGAAACGCGCACACATACAATCGAGAGAGAGAGAGAGAGAGAGAGAGAGAGAGAGAGAGCAAACCAGGGTGAATCGCAGGAAGACGAAGGAAGTGTCGAATGGAATGGCCAAGAGCAGCGGGTTTTGGGCGACGAACGGACTGCTCTGCTCTGCTCTTGGCGGTCATATAATTATGACTGGCCTGACTCTGGCTCCTTTGGGAAAGGAAAGGCTCGCGCTGACATGCGGGTCCAGTGGACGCCCGTGAAGCCAAAACGTGGCACCCAGGACAGCATGCATTGCAAGCTCGCTCTCTGTTTTAATGTAGAGCAGTCCAATTTATGGCAATTCCTGAATGGTGCTACCAGCCCTACTTGACAACCAACCGCGTCCCTCGCCCACTCACGGCTGCCTCGCCAGTTTCTCCTTCAGATTGTAGTTTCTCGTTGATGAGTAGGAGTAGGGGTAGATCTAGCGAGAAGCGACCATGCCAAAGCCATCCGGGACGAAGGACATGGTAATTTCCCTACATTCTCACCACCCTGCCATGGCTGCAACATTTCCTCTCAAAATTCAAGATTGGGCGTGTTCCCAACATGAAATTCTGAGAGACCACCGCAACATCCTATCCTGGCATTCTGTCATGGCCAGCACTTGCGCATATCTACGGCGCAAAGAAAACACAGAGGGCCACAAAGCACAGCATCACCAAAACGCAAGTGCCGCAGATCAACTGGAGAGGATAGATAGCACATCCGATCCGGTGCATACGCCACAAAGGTTGCGGCATCCACCTTGCGCTACGGCCTACAGGACTCATGTGTGCACACACGCATGCCAAAGGCCAGCTTTTCACTCACCGGTCACCACGACCAAAGGCCTACAAACGCTACATAAAACAGTAAACTGTCTGCGGCAGCGCGACGACAGGTCCACTACTTTGTACAATGCCCAAGACCAAACGGCGGGCAGCGTCAGTCCCTTCCTTATCAGAGGAAGATCGGGTTGGTCTCCTCGGCCCCAACCCCGTCCCTGTGCTTGAACATCTTGAGCTGCACGCACATCCTTCCACTCCTTCGGACCCCCTGGTTGCTCCTCGGGGTTCCGGATTCCTCACGCCTCCGGCTCCTTGATTCCGGCAAGCTCGAGTCTCCAGACGACTCTGCTGTCAAATGCGACATTTGCCAGGGATCCATCACCTCATTTTCCTTCAACGCTTCCCCTCTGTTTAGCAGAGGCACGGTGCCATCCAACACCCTGTCACACTTGCCAGCCTGATAAGGCACCAGCGCACCTGCATACCGGTCTACCCCGCAGTCCTGAGGGCTTGAAGGATCTTCAGAGAGCGAAGGTTTCCTCGCCCTCTTTCTTGGATTCTTTGCTCTGACATTCTTGCTCTGAGCTGCTTCATCTTTCCTTTCATTGCTCTGTGGTGGGGAGTAAGTTTTGATCATCGTGCTCACCCTCTCTAGGAAGCTTGCAACCTCTTCAGGGAGTACCTGTCCCTCCAGATAACGATCAATTACCGGGAGATCATTCTTCAAATCTTCAACCTACAGCCCACAACCAATGATCACATCAAGGATCACCTCATATGCTAAAAATCTACAAAGAAAGAGATTCCTATTGGGGCCTTACCATCATAGAGAAGTTTTGAGATGCATTCCGGCTGCATCTGGTAGTAGTCTGTCCAGCTATAGACTCACTCGGGAGGGAGTTTATATTAGCTTCCGTACAAGGGATAAAACGACAGCCAACCAACTGATGGAAGTCCTCAATCTCACGAGCATACTCAACCCTCCAGTCTTTCCCCTTACTCCAAGTTCTTCTTGCCCACATTGGCACCTGATAGAGGCGACCTTGTTCCCTCCCAAACTGCCTATTGAACCGGTCAGGTACATACACCTCTTTTATGTTAAAGCTGATTAGCCATGTCCGAGAGTGGCAAATGTTATCTGCTGCGATGCAATATCCTGGAACAATCGCTGGATTTATGTCCTTGTAAGGATTCCAGTTGACCTGAAGAAATGATTAAGATAAAATTAATTCAACAGCAGTTCATTTGTGGGAATAAATTTATAAAATAGGCAATTTGCACTTGCATCGGACAACTGAAGCTGCTCGAAATCCTTTCTCCATTCCATAACTTTCTTTCTCTGCCCACGTGTTGTTCCTCCAAAGTTCCATCGGCATGCCCGGGGCAGCAACGTGTTCTGATTCTTTTGTTGGGGTTGAGTCAAAGGAATATACTCATAAATCCAAGCCTAGTATGAACAAGGGGAATCTCTAATTAGTGAACAAGATGGCACAAAACTAGAGATAACAAGGGAAATCTCTAATTATTGAACAAGATGGCACAAAGCTAGACATATAACAATAGAAATACACAAGAAACAATACCATGAGCAAAGTTGCACTGCCAAGAAACTGGGTAGTAGCATTTGGTGTTACTGCGACAGACAATCCTCTGTACAAATGAGCAAGGGCTGCAGCCCCCCAAGCATATTCATGTATCTTCCTGAAATCCCCCAAAAGTGGTAGATATCTTGGGGATACAAATCCCCTCATTGTGTCGGGAAATAAGGTGGAGCCAACCAAATATAGAAGGTACGCTCGGGTGCTGAATGCAATGTCATTGATGGTGGGGTTTTCTGGCAGTTGATGGAATTTCCTGTACAACCAGGTTAATCTGATCAATCCACATAGTTGCTCTCCGCTTCCAGGGCTCTCTCCTAAGTAATGCAAGCACATGCGATTCACGGCTTCATCACCAATGGGTTCTGCCGTCACCACATGACCAGTCACTGGGATTCCTAGAATATATGATACGTCACGGAGAGACGGTGCCATTTCAAATCCCATGAAATGTGCAGTATTTGTTTCGTTGTTCCATCTCTCACAGAAGGCTGTAAGCAAGGAACGGTCAATGGTAAATCCTGTCGTAAGAGCAAGATGTCCAAGACCACTAGCATTGACTACTTGTTGTTGTTCATCAGTTAGAACCCATTCTTTTAGCTTCCGTGTCTGCTGGCTTGGTAGCAGAACACCATAACGCTGTACAAAATAGAGCTTGTCAGTACATATTTTTGCTCACGGCGACCGAATGAAATGGAGGAAAGAGCCACGTACTGTCCAGGTTTGCGAGCTACCAACTGCTCTTCGGCCATTTGGTTTTTGTTGCTGTGTTGTCTGATCATGAGCTGAGGGGTTCATCTTATCCTGGAAAACACGGTAAGAAAATGAAGGTAAATGTTCCACGTCCACTATTGTTAAGCAAAAAGGTAGACTGAACAGGGATGTTGTTATTTGTGCAGATCCAGTTGATACAAATGATGTGTAAAAAAACTAAAAAGGAAACAACATATTGGAAGCAATACACTAAAGTGCATGTTCCCGAATAATGACAAGAAAGCGACACCATTTCTTATAACTGCTGAAAGTGATGGCCAGCAATCACTAGATTCAAATACACACCATTTCTAACGGAATATTTTGAGCAGTAAAATAACGCACAGGGTCTGATAAGTTAAGGGATGCTTGTGCAACATAAATATAGTCAAACACACAATAATTCAGAATTTCAGATAGAGAACGTCTATGGGAAATACATTTTTTAGTTAAAGTATGTTTTGAACATTTTCCTGCCCTATAATTTGCCGACTACCCACCACTCCCACTGGTAGGATGATTCATGGATAGTGGGAAGCACAAGTAAAGTGCATTACATACACATACACATGCACAAAAGGTCCATCCATGGCCACTATTTGTTCTATAAAATCTAAACAGTGGTAGGTGTAGAATTTGTTTTTACTGTTTTTTGGTAGAAATAAAAGTGAGGTAAGTCTGAGTAATAATAATGTTTTTTCCTTAAGTAACCAGCTGAGGAGATGAGCAGGACACTAAAGATGATCCCGCCATGTAACTGTTTTTTTTGTAGAAATAAAAGTGAGGTAAGTCTGAGTAATAATAATGTTTTTTCCTTAAGTAACCAGCTGTGGAGATGAGCAGGACACATCTTTAGTGTATTGCTTCCAATATGTTGCTTGACCAGGCCAAGGAAAAGGGTCGTGAGACGAGAATCACGGCATCTGTAAGAGTAAGGCCCTGTTTGGTTCACAAGTCCTAGGACTTTTTCTAGTCTCAACTAAAAAGTCCCTAGTCCCTAAAAAGTCCCCCCCCCCCCTGTTTGTTTCCAGGGACTAAAAAGTCCCTAGTCCCTCCCTAGAGGTTATTAAATGACATGTAAAAGACCATGTTACCCCTGGTATACAGAAAAATAACAACCAAACAACACCATGGGGCGGCGGGGCAATGGGTGCTGGGAGGGGCATTGTTGGAAAAGTCCCAAAAAAGACTCTTCTTCATTTAGTCCCAAAAAGCAACTTTTAGTCCCTAGTAGTCCCTCCTGTTTGGTTAAAAAGTCTCTAAGAGGGACTTTTTCTAGTCCCTACACCAAAAAGTCCCTGGAAACAAACACCCCCTAAGGCTCCAAGGGGGTTATTGTTCTTCAGGGTGGCAGCTCGAGGTGCGGGACATGATCCCGATGAAACCGGGTAAGTGACCTAATTACAATCTATTTCATGCAATATTAAGTCTAACCACGTGACAAAAGGAGAAACGGAAAATGGAACCTTTGCTGGTGTGTGTACGTTATCACCCGCCCCCTAGGTAGATCCAGCTTTTAATGAGGCGATATAGCATGAGTTTTCAATGTTCTCACGGCAGATCCAGCAAATGGGCACAACATGGCAAACAATAAACAGACTGATTCTGTTTTGTCAAATATAAGTTTTTCCTAGAAAAGCCTTACAATAAATAAGTGCCGTGAAAACCTGCCGGGTCAGCAAATCATGCAGGGTGACTGTGCTGTGCGTTAATCATCGCAATAGCTAGAGATGGAACACATGCAAGACAGCAAGATTCACCCATCCAAAAGAAAATTTATCATAATTAAGATTTAAGACTGATCCAGAATTATTACACTTTAGAAGTTAGTACAATCTTGTCCTCGAAATTAAATTAAATGCGGCTGCATGATTTTTATTATGTACTCTTCTCATATTGAACTAGGGGAGTAAAGGCTCCGTAGGCGTTGACTGCCATATTTAATTTGACTAAGAACAGAACTTGGTTAACTTGAAGTTAGGTCCATACATGCAGATCTTGCCCTAAACATAGAACGCTATCCTCCAAGGCGCTAGCAGATATCAGCATTATTCAATCCACGAGATGAACCTCAGCTCTCTCGCCCCTTGGGCTCCATCCCGCCATGTAATTGTTTGTCGATGAACTGGAATCTCAGAACCAAATTCAACTTATTCCATCACAGTTGACCTTTTATGTATCGTAAGATGTAAGATTAATCCTTTTCAAAGCTGGGTCGCGATTGGAACGAATGGGAAAATGAAGCAATATCCATAATATCTATCGGTATGCGGAAAACTGCATGATATTTTTTCCATCCATCAGTGCCTTGTTAATCCAAGTACAATGGCAACTCTGGAAAAGAAAAGCACTTAACCACTAAAATGAGTTCTTTTGCAATGCACCGACAGAATGCAGAACAGTCCATGCGTCTACCATGGGAAGTCACAAGAATCAGGTAAGTCAGCGGAAGAACCAACCAAACCGACACGCCACTCTTGTTATCACCACCACACGCTCAATGATTCGGACAAACCGCAAGGCGGACCCGCGGCGAACGCAGCAATCACCACTACTTTGGCAAATGGTAAGTCAGGCGGCGCAATCAGTTCAGTTGCCACCAGGGAACACGCATGCATGGAACAACTACACAATGCATTAAACCTACGCTGCCTACTTTTTTGCATAGCATTCCGGTCACGATTCACGAAGCCCCCTTACCACGAACACCCGAGGATGAGATTACGGAGAAGTGACATCGATGGATCTAAGAACGAGGGCTCCGTCTAGCCCAGCCCGATAGTGATAGGGAGGGTTGAGAATGACGAGGAGTCGGAGGGTACCTGCTCGCCGGCGAGGGGCGGTAGGTGACGCGCCGCTCGCCTCCGCCTCTGGAGGCTGTTAGGGCACCTCCTTCCCTTCCCTGGGGCTTGGGCGGAGGCGGAAGCCGAGTCGGGAAAGTGGAGAATGGAGCAGGCGGGGCCCACGAGGAGAAAAGCTCATCGAGCGAGCAGCACCTTCCTCTTGTTATAAGCAATTTTAGCCTTCCGTCTGCAACAATGTGGCTGTAGTTTAGTGGTGAGAATTCCACGTTGTGGCCGTGGAGACCTGGGCTCGAATCCCAGCAGCCACACATTTTCTTTTTTTCATGTTTTTTGCTATGCACAAACTCGTTTATCCCTTAAATCCTCACAGTACAATTTTTTCATGTTTTTTGCTATGCACAAACTCGTTTATCTATTAAATCCTCACAGTACAATTTGCTATGCAGGAACCCGTTGTATCTCTTAAATCTTAAGTACAGTTTGTGCACAGTGTCTCTGCTTGCACAAGTCTCTGAAGAAGTACCAGATCTTGCGGCTACAGACAACAGTCTTAACTGTCCTGGCATCAATTCTGCAGTGGTAGGGCATTCACAACCCACAAGTTTTTTTTTGACGGGTTCACAACCAACAAGTAACAACACCATGTTTCCCAAATTGCTTTTGCCAAAAACTAACTCCAGACCGCTTTTGAAATGAAGCCGTACTATACTATTTGCAGGCTGGTTTCATGTTGCAGTTGCTCATAGCGTGGACGACAACATCAGAGAAATCATAACAAGCGGATGCACATGCACCAGAGGAATTGTTCACTTCAGAACCGAGTAATTAAGATGGTGGACTTCATGTCAATCAATCTAAAATTTGAGCTAAAAAGTCAGTCAAGAACCAAGAATTAAATTTAAGAAGTACTGACATTCAAACAAGCACCAAGAAGAATGCTTTGCCATCGTGACAAGTGCTTGACAGTGGCGTCTCCTCCCTCAAGTGATGTAAATGTTACATTCATGTGTGTTGTACATGCTGCAGAGTGCAGGCTTGAACTACTACATTCCTTCAGGCGCGAGTGAATCACCAACAAAATTTGAGCTAAAAGTCAGTCAAGAACCAAGAATGAAAATTCTGCATAGGTTGGGCATTCACAACCCACAAGTTTTTTTTTGACGGGTTCACAACCAACAAGTAACAACACCATGTTTCCTAAATTGCTTTTGCCAAAAACTAACTCCAGACCGCTTTTGAAATGAAGCCGTACTATACTATTTGCAGGCTGGTTTCATGTTGCAGTTGCTCATAGCGTGGACGACAACATCAGAGAAATCATAACAAGCGGATGCACATGCACCAGAGGAATTGTTCACTTCAGAACCGAGTAATTAAGATGGTGAACTTCGTATCAATCAATCTAAAATTTGAGCTAAAAGTCAGTCAAGAACCAAGAATTAAAATTTAAAAAGTACTGACATTCAAACAAGCACCAAGAAAAATGCTTTGCCATCGTGACAAGTGCTTGACAGTGCCGTCTCCTCCCTCAAGTGATGTAAATGTTACATTCATGTGTGTTGTACATGCTGCAGAATGCAGGCTTGAACTACTACATTCCTTCAGGCGCGAGTGAATCACCAACATATAACTATTGTACAAGTTTCCCTCGGCCTACAAAAACCACAATACACTGCAAAAGCTTCTTCCAGCTTTGTTATCTACAAACCCATCTTCTTGGGCCTCAGATATGTCGAACCTTTCTTCAGACCCGGCATAGAGATCTGCTGCTGCTGCTTGGCTCTCTTCCGCCGCTCCCTCTCCTTCTCCAAGAGTGCTGCTTCCGCCTGTTCCTGCCTCAGCTTCTCCATCTCCTCTTCCATGGCTGTCTTCTCCTCCTTCTGTCTCTTCTTGTGGTCCAGCAGGGAGGTGTCCGTGTCTTTCACAGAGAAGAACATAGGACCCAGCTCCGCCAGCCACTGCGGATCCACTGCGCTCACACACTGCATATACTCCTTGGTTGTCAGGACAAGCTCGTGGTACACCACATAGTCAGGGGTGTACCCAAGACCATAGAGAGCACTGCTGGGATGCAGGTGGCACGGCATCCCGTTCCGGCAGTTGACATACTCTCCTATGCCCTTCAACCTTGCTGAGTTATGGAAGTACGCCGAGCAGATAGCTTTCCTCACCACGTCCCATTCCATATGGCATGATGTCAGTGGGATCTTCAGGGCTTTCAGTATGTCTAGCAGTTGAGATCTCACTTCCCGAGCCTTACGGAGACCCTTAACATGGAGGAAATGGTCATTGCACCAGTCTCCTCGATATTGGTTTGACTTCCACTGCAGGTATACATTCAGGAGTGTTAGGTGGTCAGACTCTGGGACAAAGAATTTTTCCCTTGCGGCATCGCTCTCCTCTGCTCGATCTTTTGGCCGGAAGAAAACTGAGGGTACTGAGAGCATGGATACAACGGTCAATACTTCATCAAGGCAGTCCAGCTTCTCCCCCATGAGAAGCATCTTTGCTAGAGTTGGGTCCAATGGGAACTCCACCATCTTCCAACCTATTTCTGTAAGTCCACCAACATTGTTCAAGGCGCCCAACACCCAGAGCTGGTACATGGAGTTGAGGATATTCTCCTGGGGGGGTGGGTCCATGAAGTCAAAATCAAGCAAGTTTTCGACTTTGAGGGACTTCAGTAAGAGAACCACGTTTCCCAGGTTAGTCCTTTGAATCTCTGGCACAGGGTTAGGGAGCATCTCATTCTGGTAAGCTGATTCTGTGAACAGCCTGTAGCATGTGCCAGGACCAGTTCTTCCAGCACGTCCTGCACGCTGGTCTGCAGCTGCTCGACTACACGGAAAAACCTGAAGGGCATCCATGCCCATCCGTGGATTGTATACTTTCATCTTTCCATACCCGGTATCTATGACATAGAAGATACCATCCACTGTGAGGGACGTCTCAGCAATATTGGTAGCAACAATGCATTTGCGAGTGCCCTCTTCTGCCTTTTGAAAGATCTTGGCCTGCAAGTCAGCAGGCAACTGCGAGTAAATCGGCAAGATGGAGAGCTTGGGTACATTCTTCGTGGATGACGATATTAGCTGCTCCATGCGCTCAGCAAGAGCATAGCAAGTAGCCTCGATCTCTTCCTGCCCGGTCATGAAGATGAGGATGTCGCCAGGGCCACTCGTTATGTGAATTGTCATGGCCTGCTTCACTGCCGCTTCCACATAATCTTCACATGGTGTTTTGCTAAACAAGATATTAACTGGAAATGTCCTGCCTGGAATGTTAAATACAGGCACACTGCAGACAAAGAAGATAATTATAGGGTTTGCAGACAGTGGATTCAAATCTTTATAATGGTGAAAAGATATAACAAGTTCTCTTACCCTCCAAAGAACTTTGAGAATTTGTCTGCATTTAGGGTTGCAGATGTGACAATTAGCTTAAAATCCCGCCGGCGTGCAACAACCTTCTTCAATATGCCAAACAAAACATCAGTATTGAGGGATCTTTCGTGTGCTTCATCCATGACGATAACACTACATAAAAGAGGGGGGGAAAGCATTACTACAGCAACCAATATTCCAAAACTGAGGTATATGCATATCACAAGATTTATCAGCACTATGAGAGAACATTGGCAGGTTAACAGCAATACCGATATTTATCAAGGTCGGCATCTTTCAAGGTTTCACGAAGAAGCACTCCATCTGTCATATACTGCAAAACAAACAGAAGGGGAAATATAATATGTGTTAGGAATTCCATGCTAGACAACTGAAAGTCAACCAAAACTAATTGTTGAACTTAAGAATGTTAACCTAAAGAGTTCTCGGAATGTGGCCAATTATATCTAATGAGAAATCATAAGGCTAACACAACAACAAGGTTACCAGCCTATGAATTGAACCTTTCTATAATCAAGTTTTTCTAACACTACAAATATACACAACACATGTTGATGTGAACTAAAGCACAAGCAGAATTGTACCTTTATTATAGTGCTAGAACAAGTGACGTCCTCAAATCGGATAGCATATCCAACTTTATCACCCAGTTCGGTTTCCATTTCTTCACTGACCCGCTTGGCAACACTCATGGCAGCCACACGTCTCGGTTGAGTACAGCCAACAACACCAGTTGTGGTATATCCATCCTCATGCAGATACTGAGTAAGTTGAGTGGTCTTCCCAGAACCAGTTTCACCAACGACCACAACTACTTGATTTTCACGCACAACCTGCTCCATAGCAGCAGCATAACACTGGTTATTAGCATAATAATCATTTCAGAGAAACTAAATACAGAAAGATACAGAAAGAAGTCCAGAATGGTGCATAAATATAGGTGGTGTTCTGAAAGGAAACTAGATTCCAAACTATTCCTATCTTAATGAAGCAGTAGGAATTTGTATATATGTCCTTCCTAGGTGATCTAATGGTCTTCCCTCAACCATATTCCAAATTTGCAACCGTTTTAGATTTTGCGTATATCACAATTCACGGTATATAGAAGTAATCATACAGCTTCGAGATGTGTCTTGTAGTAGAGGAAAGTAAGACAAAAACCATTAAACAAATAGAACACTCATAATAAGTCTATAAAACCAAGTACAAACCTGTAGCAGGTCATCTCGAACAGTATATATGGGAAGATATTGTCTTTGCTGAGAAAGAGATTTAGATTTTGCAAAATCACTGACAGCTTCTGCTTTTTCTTTCAAGTGTTGCGAAAACTTTGCTTCCTCCTTGAAATCAATCTCCCCTTGATCACCAACAACAGCAGTATCTGCATCAACCTGATTTTGCAAAAGTGAGTTGAACATATGGACAAGTCACAACATTTTAAGACATACAAGGGAAATGTGGCAATAGTTTACCTGTTCAGACGTTTTCTCAACACCCAATATATTTCCAAGATTAGATCCAGCAAGCTCCCAGAAGCGTTGCCGCGACTTGTTCTGGCTCTGCTTTTCACGAATTTCCCTAACCAAAACAGAACCCTTTCGTGCAATGATAGCCATATCAGATGTTGGATCCTTCAGTGGCATAACAGGCTCTGCTTGCTTTGTGTATACAACTCGCCCATCCAGGAAGGGAGGTTTCGTATCTGCCAAAAATTAAGCCATCAACTGGTTTTAGTTCAAGTGCATGAATGTACTGTAAACAAGCAGAAATAATTGTTATCAAGAAAAAACATCAAGGGCATTCCAGGGCCCAGGGCCAAGCCATGTCCTATTCGCTTCAAACCTAGCTACTATGTATTATGTAAAAGAAAGAAAACATAGAAGAATCACAAATATATGTTTCAAATTGACATATAAAGGATGGAAACATGTGAGCGGTTGATGATGCTTGCTGTCTTCATATACTTCCTCTGTTCCAAATTATAAGATGGTTTGGTAGGCTATAAAATAGCCTAACAAAGCGTCTTATAATTTAGGATGGAGGTAGTAGAAGCTATTGAGAGTGAATAATCAGAAAGATCGCAGGTTCACATTGAACACTCATGTCCACCAGCTACTTAGTCAGCACATATACCAGCGAATGGAGATGGGAGCACTTAGCCAGCACATAAACCAGCAAACGGAGATGGGAAATCAGACAAATACTCCCTCCGTTCACAAATATAAGATATTCTAACTTTTTTGTGAATCGGATGTATATAGACACGCTTTAGTGTGTTTGTTCACCCATTTCAGTCTGTGTATAGTCCATACTGAGATATCCAAAAGATCTTATATTTGTGAATGGAGGGAGTAGCTAATAGCATTGTGCTGGTTAATTTATACATTACAAACATATTTAATGTTTCCATCACTTCACAAGAAGGAATATTCTTGAAACTCTAATGCAAGAGAAACAGGGGATTGTTCACAAAAGGTTTGGTGTGATGCTTGCTTTAGTCACAACTAACGCTGCAAGCAGAACATCGCCAAAATGAATTTCTGACAGGGAAGGAACATACCATGAACAAGAAGTATTACTTTACGCTCGTCCTCATCATCAAATTCTGTCTGCACCTCTGTTCCTCTAACAGCTCCAGACCTCAACAATTGTCTGTCCTCCCACTGAGCATTATCAGCAGTCATCTGTGATAATTTCTTGCTCTGAGAAAGGGTCATCAGACTACCATCTTTACGAGTCTGCAAGCAATAAAAATAGTTAAAAAACCAGAGTGTAACATGTTAAATCGACAAGTAAATGACAAACTACCATATTAAGTGTCGTGGTTTTAGTTCATTATTATGGATCGGAGGGAGTACAATAGATGACCAGGGCAAATAGAAGCATATATCTAACGCGATGTCTCTCAACTTGACTTTTTACAATGCATTTTGACATGTATGTGAGTATAATATCAGGTGGTTACAGGAAAACTGAAGCCACAATACATGACACTTTACTAGAACAAATTCGTGCTAAGATAAAGTACTAGACCCTACATGCAGTCATTTACCATACACACTGACATAGTTCTCTACTACGGGGTTGCAATAATATGTGCCACTCTACTCCTATGAATAGAGCTGGTAAATGTTAGAATGGAGTACTTCAAAGTGTGATTAAACATTTAAAAAAATTACCAATTTCTTAGGCAATTGTGCTTCCTTCTTTTTGTAGGAGCTATCATCTGCAGCATAATTATCACCATCGAACACAGTGTTGTGTTCTTCACAATCATACCTGAAGAATTTGTGAAGGTTAGAAGAATGACTAGCTAAACTTTGGTTTTCTGACAATATAAGAATGTTGAGTTGCTATATTCATTTATAAACACTAGGACATAAGGAATTTCTAAAAGGGTAAGTACCAGGCACGGTCAGCATTATAATCCATCTCTTGCATCATTTCCTCGGTAATATCATAATTCCTATCAGCAGCTGAGGGGCTTCTATCAGCTTCAGCATCCTGAAATAAGAGGGTGATGATTATAGGTATAATGACCACAGATCGAAGAAACAAAATCAGAGTTTAGATGAACCTATAAAGTGATCCGAAAAGAATCATGACTTACATTTGAAAAGGTAAGCAGATGAGATCTTCCACTGGAACTTGAATACGAAGACCCTTTTGATGAACCTGAAGCCCTCACAGGAGCAGGCGAGGGAGAAACATGATCCCAAGGGGATGCTGGACATTTAAAAGAGCATAGATAATATGAGTATGAGTAAATTATAGTCAGATCACTGAGATATGAAGTAACATATTTACTTTCACAGAAACAAAGTTAAATATCACAAAAGATAGAGCTGAACTGTCTTTACCTGCGGAACGGGGTGTATTCCCGCCTAGCCAAGGAGACACCAAACGTGCATCGGGAGATGCAGCAGCCAGCATAGGAGATCGTGTTGGATAATGTCTTTGGGAGCCAGGACGATCATCACGGTACTCCCGGCGAGGTGTATCTTCCCATTCCCATCGGCCACTGTCCCAGTCAGATCTTGCTGTAATTGCAACCACACTCCTGTCAGCTTGCATGTTAAGCCAGTCAAGAACCAAAACATGACAAAGAATACTATACCAACAAAGTACCAGGTGTTCTTGAGCTTCTCGAGCTATAGTCATCCCGACTTCTTTTGTTTGTGTAGTCGATAGATGTAGATCTGCTCCGTTCATTACGCCTACTATTCGATTCCCTGTCATCACGGTATCCTCGCCTTCCACTGCTACTATAACCAATGGATGCAGATGTCTCGCGTTCACCACGTTTGTCACGGGATCTTCTGTCATCATCCGGTTCGTACCTAGAGGCGGGGGTCTGTAAGCAACAAGGAAATAAATGCTGAGTTTAGTAAAACCCTAAAGTAATAAAACTCTTGACAGAGTAAGCCCTAAACCAAGCGAGAGAATGTTGTTATTACTGACCTGTTGCCGATGGGATTCATCTCGATGTCTGGGTGTAAGACCCCTTTCATTCTCATCAGTGACTGTAGATTCTGAAACAGAGTATAAAGCTTTAGTTTGACTAAGTTACATCAATGAAAATGAATAGTCGGCATACAGCCATAACACAGTAAGAGTATATATCTCAGTAGATATTTTACGCCAGAGCTGTATATATGGTCAATGGATCAAGAGAAGAAGAGGCACCTTTCGACGATGTTTTCTCACTGGAATTGGTTCCTCGATAACGGCGAGCCACGATGCCACGGTCAACACCGGACAGGCTGCTTGCATCATTTTCTGTAGATCCTGGCCTCTCATCTTCATCCATAGAAGAAGCAGCCGTCACTACCTTCTCAGGAGGCCGCTTAAATGAATTGTTAACTTCCTTTTCTCTTTTCTTGTGTGCGAGCAGGTCCAAACCTGCAAGACAGACTAGCGATTAGCTCACTCTAAATCTCTAAGCTCCTGGCATGGCTACACGTGTTAAAACACGAAGTGGGATCAGTTCATTAAGTCTATAAATCGCAGGTGGCGCCCAATTTGACTAGCAGATAGCTCTAGATTAGAAGATGTAAAGCCCAAGCATCATACCTAGCGCGGATTTCCCTGGCGGAGGCCGGTACATGACCTTATCCTTGGTCGGCAGTATCAGACCCTGCGCCGTGTCATCCTCCGGCCCGAGGGTGCTTGTCGTCGCGTCAAGGTCAAGTCTCCCGTCGGAACTCATCATGGGCAGTGGCGGAGCCAGGAATTTGCTACTGGGTATTCCTGTCAAAAAAAATTTTGGCCAAAGCAATAAAATAGAACAACAAATGTACAATAAGATGGCAATATCAATGACTTAATGACCATACATCGATAAAAGTAGCAAAATATCAGTGTGGCAATATCTCTAACAATTAAGGAAGATTACATAGCAAAGGAAATTACAATATGACTTTACGATCCCCTTTTTAGAAGAGATTGATGACATCCTCATCTTTCACTTGCTTGAAGAATTCTCTCTCAACAAATGTAACCAAGCAACTATTCAAATATTCATCATCCATTTTGTTTCTTAGCGAATTCTTCACATATTTCATCGAGGAAAATACCCTCTCAACACTAGCAGTGGCTACCGGAAAAATGAGCACCAACTTAAGAAGTTTGTAGACAATATAATATTGTTCATTCTTTTTTTACTTAATCATCAAATCCATCAGATAAACATTCTTCTTCTTGAAACTTCAATGTCCATTTAGTTCAATTTCAGTTTACAAACAATCAGTGAATGGCTTCTACTGCTTATAGCAATCATAGGCGGCGGCATTTATAACAAATCTTCAGATTTCTTAAATAAACAGAGGGCAAAAAATACCTTGGTGGAGCACTGGAGCTGTGCCGTGGTCAGTAGAGGAGGGGTCAGCGGTGCATCTGTGGAGGAGAGGACTGGAGGTGGAGGGCGCCAGCAGGCAGCGGCAGCAGGGAGGCCGGAGGCTGGATCCCCGAGCGGCCGAGCCGGTCCGGGGCAGTCCGGGAGGGGCGGACCGGCGGAGGGGGAGGGCCGGCCGGACTGGAGGAGGGGACGGGGAGGGAGAGGGCCGGCCGGAGTTGGAATCGCCGCCGCCGCTAGGTTTAGGAATCGGAAAACAAAGGAGGGAGAGATGCACGGCTGCTCGCTCGCCCGCGCGCGTAACTAGACAGCGCTTGCTCCTCTCTCTTAGGTTGGCTGCATTAACTTCTGGGCCATATAACATATGTATATTAAAAAAATAGGCCAAAATCTTGGGTATTCCCAGCGCCGCCACTGAATTCGTGGGGAGGCGTCGTTGGAGCCGGAGCCGGAGATGAGGACCGGGGACGTTGGCTCGAGAGCGGGCGTAGCGCCAGTAGCCGCGTCGGGAGGGCGGCAGTGTATCGCTCGCCGGCGTTGGGGGCGGCTGGCCGATGGAGGAGCTGCGGCGGCGGGATAGAAGAGAGGAGGCGCGGGTTAGTGGGGTCGGTTTGGGGAATCAGATGTAGAGTCAGAGAAGGCGGTACGGGACGGGCTGGGTCGATTCGGGACTGATTGATCTGAAGGCGGTATATGGGTCGAACATGTCTATTTTGTTTGGTTTTGATGAATCATGGTTGGGTTTGGGGTACCCTGACTTCATATTCCGTTTTGGACCTGTTTAGGACACATTTAGATATGACATAGTTATATCACATCTAAACTCATGTTCACTCAGTTTGTGGTTTAATTTTTTTGGGTTTTTATCATTTATGCCATTAGTTGTGTCCCACTACTCAGTTTTGCCATTAGAAATTGCTACTACTCAAAAATGCCATCGTTTCATGAGTTGCTTGCTCAAAAATGCCATCGTTCCATTAGCTGTTTGCTCAAAAATGCCATTAAACATCGTTATTTTCAGGTCAAACTCGTTGACCATGTTATATGATGAAAATACCCCTATACCCACATGTCAGCTCTCTCTATCTCACAATGATAAGTTTGGATCCCACTTGTCAGGAGTAATTAAGCGAATAATTTTAGAGAAAATAAGAATGCTATTGAGATCAAGTGGGACCCACACTTTATTGTAGTGAGATAGAGGGAGAGCTGACATGTTGTTATATAGGTATTTTGGTCATTATGACATGGCAAACGGGATTTGAGCTGACAATAATGGTGTCCAGTGGCATTTTTGAGCATGTGCCTAACGAAGCGATGGCATTTTTGAGCAGTTGAAATTCCTAGTGGCAAAACTGAGTAGTGAAACACAATCAATGGCATAAATGATAAAAACCCTATTTTTTTGTCCTAGTTTTTTTTTGTTTCTTGTTACTGCATTATATATTTTGTGGGTTAGATGTGAATTAGACAAACTGTTTCGTTTTCTCCTCCAACTGATGCAGCCTGCACAAAGAAGCACATACATCAGTGCACCACGCACACATCAGTACAGCACACACGCTCGACCGGCAAGCAGGCACGCCAGGCAAGCACGCCCACACGCCCGGCCGGCACGCACGCCCATCGCCCAGCACGCAGCACGCGCGGCACGCCCGGCCGGAGAGATCCGCCACCATCTGCGTGAACAAATGAAGAGGAAGGAGAGAGGGCACTGCAATTAGAAGATAGGGAAGGGGGATCCATGCCGCCGCGCAATCACCTCCGTAGCTGTGCTTCCATTTATGCCGCCGCCGCCACATGAGAGAACAGAGATGGAAGGGGGAGGGATAGGGTTGGAGGAGGTGAACAAACAAGAGGGTCTTTAAAAAACGTTTCGCGGTTGCCTTTGCATTGGGCATGCCGAGATGCCTAGGTCCGTGAGATTTTCGCGGAGAGTCAATATTCCTACCATCCGGCTAGCCCTATCTCTGCTCACCCGCGAACCGAACGACTAGCATCCAGCCCAGCAAACATATTTTGATCGGAGTTCAGGAGTATGGAGCATATCTCCAGCGGATTCCTCGACGTAAAACTCTGGTTGTTTTGCAGGATCTTGTTTTCCTTGGTCCAAATAGATCCACTAAACTTAGCCCGGCTCGTAAAAAATTTACAGGCTACCCGCAAAACCGTCCCTTCGACGTTATATCTACTGGTCCGGTCGGGATTTAGGGTTACCAAATCTTACCACTCCGTTGCAAAATCGCCCGCCGTGCGCTAGCCATCCCGGCCTCCCGCGAGACAAATCCGGCCTTTGTTCTGCTGTTTTTTCTCCTCCTCCATGGCTGGTGCTGCTCGCGGGCGTGACGGCCGTGGTGGGTCGCCACCGTGCAAGCTCGCCCAGCACGACGCGGAGGGCAACTACTCCAGCCGGGCTGCCATCGATCCATGGCGGTCCAAGCTGGCGCGCGGCCGCTGCCGCCGCTCCCGCGGCGGAGAGCGAAGCCCATGGGACGGCTTCGACAAGCTCCATGCCAAACTTTCCCCGCACATCAAGTTGTGTCGGGACGCCGATGGGGAGCGTGCGGTGGCTAATCGCCTGCACAGGGTTTAGTGGTAGCTTTTTCGAAGTAAGAGTATCGCTTCCACAATGAGCATAGGAATTGAGCATTGCCTCTTGTAGTAAATTATGGATATGTGGGTGCAAGTAATTGTAGACTACAAACAAAATGATGGCGGAAGTAAATAGTGATATTTGTGTAGAGCAAACTGAAAGTAATAACATAAAAGTAAATAGAAAACAACATCACGAGTAACAAGTGGAAATGACAGAGGAGTAAGGCGTTCTCAAGAAGTCCAGAATCCCCATTGGTATGTTTCTAGCGCAACTCATGCATCGACGTAATCTGTTCTGGATACTTGAGTCACTCTTGACGATTATGCTGGGAGGAGTCACATACGGTACACGTTCTACTCTAGGTAGACTTCGTGCCACGCACGACACTACCGTAGTCTCCCCCTGCGGGGTATAGCTAACGTAATTAAGGGTTACTCGTGGACGCGGAGTCTCAAAGGGTTCTTCGTAAATCCCCTATCAATTGCAAAGGCTATGAGCAGAGGCTTTTACTATCACCTCGAATTACCCTCACATCCTAACCTTTACAACGATAGTGATACACCTCGTGACTTTTTGGCGATAATGCTGAGTGAGCCCCCTTCACAACATTCACAAAATTTATTAAACTAGGCATTCAACAGAGGATCTCATATCCAACATGATGATTTAGATCCTATACATACCAAGATTAATCTGTATCCCCGAGAACTAGTGGTCTACTCACACATGGAGACAACAAACATCACAAGGGTGGTGATGGTAAAAGTGAATGAATCACACAAGTAACCCACAAGACAATCGATTAGGGGTTCGTGATGTTACAACAAGATGGATGTGGATGATGAAGATGATGAATGGTGATGATGATGATGATGATGATGATGACAATGGTGATGATGTTGTAGCCCCTTTGTGTTTGGTGGCGAAGATGGCGATCTCCTCCTTGCCAATCCTCCTTCGGATGATCTCTGGAGGCTAGCGTTATGCCTTATGGACAAGTTTTTGTTCTCTATAACGTCTTCTCATCGATCCGATATCACAGGGTGGAAGTAGTGGACGAGGCAGCGGCGTTGGCGCATCATATGACCGCCCATACGAGCGGGCGCGATCATACGCCCAACGCAGCTCACACGTAGCAGTGTGGTTCGTCCTTGAGACTCATTTTCCTCAAGTCCTCCATTCGACAGGCACCACTTCATCCAAGTTAGGAAAAGGGATGATGCGGATGGAGGTTGAAGAAGGCTTGTTGTTCATGGCGGCGACTGTGTTCTTCATCTATGGCTAAATTTATAGGAGGAAGTAGCAAGCAAAAACGAAACTTGAGGGTTAGATTGGTTTATGACTAAGGGATGTGACACTCAGCCCTTTATAATGGGTTGGAACCCTCATAATCTTGGGATTAGGCAAAGAGAGTTAGTTAGAAAGAAATCAAAAAACCGCGCCAATAGATCACTTGATGGCCTTCCATACGAGCGGGTGCACTCGTATGACCTGTTGTTGAACCTCTTTTCTCTCCTTTTTTTCAAACCTGTTATCATGGTTGACCCATACAAGCATATGCGGTCGCATGATACCCCGTCTTTGGCACTGTTGCCGCATCGTCTGGCGTCAAAGAAACGTACGACTGGTCATGTGACAAGCGGTTGTCGTCTAATAGGTCGTCATTCGTTCTTACCTCTCCGCCATTTTTGCCTCCTTCGCATACGAGCACTCATACAAATATGGCCGGTCATATGGTGCATCGTCTTTGATTCTGTTGGCCTCCCGGAATTTTTCTTCAGGGTATTTTCCTCCCTAAAAATTTAGAATGAGAATATCCAACTCCAGACAAAAAAATAACGATTGAGCACTAGGCCAAACAGGTCTAACACAACAAAAACTAAACTCATAAATAAGGCTAATATTTACATCTATTAGAAGACATAATATTATTCTGCTATACATGCCTTTTCCTTATGTATGTTTCAACTTCTTTGATAAACTTACCTCTTACAACTCTCGTTCTCACTTCTGTTCATCAGTGAGGTATAACTTGGAGCATTGACCATTTACGACCCACGGGGCATCTTTTCCTCCTTTTAACTGAAAGGCTCCAGGATTATAATCTTCTTCAATCTCGTAGGGTCCTTGCCACCGAGATCTGAGCTTCCCTGGAAACAACTTAAGGCGAGAATTAAATAGGAGGACTTTGTCCGTTGTAGCAAATGTCCACAAGATCTTTTGATCGTGCCACATCTTAACTTTCTACTTAAACAACCGGACACTTATTTATGGATTATTTTGGAGCTCTCCTACGGCATGCATATTTAACAGTCTCTTCTATCTGAAGGAAATATGCCCTAGATGCAATAATAAAGTTATTATTTATTTCCTTATATCATGATAAATGTTTATTATTCATGCTAGAATTGTATTAACCAGAAACTTGATACATGTGTGAATACATAGACAAACAGAGTGTCACTAGTATGCCTCTACTTGACTAGCTCGTTGAATCGAAGATGGTTAAGTTTCCTAGCCATAGACATGAGTTGTCATTTGATTAACGGGATCACATCATTAGAAAATGATGTGATTGACTTGACCCATTCTGTTAGCTTAGCACTTGATCGTTTAGTTTACTGCTATTGCTTTCTTCATGACTTATACATGTTCCTATGACTATGAGATTATGCAACTCCCGATTACCGGAGGAACACTTTGTGTGCTACCAAACATCACAACGTAACTGGGTGATTATAAAGGTGCTCTACAGGTGTCTCCAATGGTACTTGTGTTGGGGAACGTAGTAATTTCAAAAAAAATCCTACGCACACGCAAGATCATGGTGATGCATAGCAACGAGAGGGGAGAGTGTGTCCACGTACCCTCGTAGACCGAAAGCGGAAGCGTTAGCACAACGCGGTTGATGTAGTCGTACGTCTTCATGATCCGACCGATCAAGTACCGAACGCACATCACCTCCGAGTTCAGCACACGTTCAACTCGATGACGTCCCTCGAACTCCGATCCAGCCGAGCTTTGAGGGAGAGTTTCGTCAGCACAATGGTGTGGTGACGATGATGATGTTCTACCGACGTAGGGCTTCTCCTAAGTTATTATTATATTTCCTTGTTCATGATAATCGTTTATTATCCATGCTAAAATTGTATTGATAGGAAACTCAGATACATGTGTGGATACATAGACAACACCATGTCCCTAGTGAGCCTCTAGTTGACTAGCTCGTTGATCAATAGATGGTTACGGTTTCCTGACCATGGACATTGGATGTCGTTGATAACGGGATCACATCATTAGGAGAATGATGTGATGGACAAGACCCAACCCTAAGCCTAGCACAAGATCGTGTAGTTCGTTTGCTAAGAGCTTTTCTAATGTCAAGTATCATTTCCTTAGACCATGAGATTGTGCAACTCCCGGATACTGTAGGAATGCTTTGGGTGTACCAAACGTCACAACGTAACTGGGTGGCTATAAAGGTGCACTACAGGTATCTCTGAAAGTGTCTGTTGGGTTGGCACGAATCGAGACTGGGATTTGTCACTCCGTGTAAACGGAGAGGTATCTCTGGGCCCACTCGGTAGGACATCATCATAATGTGCACAATGTGACCAAGGAGTTGATCATGGGATGATGTGTTACGGAACGAGTAAAGAGACTTGCCGGTAATGAGATTGAACAAGGTATCGGGATACCGACGATCGAATCTCGGGCAAGTACTATACCGATAGACAAAGGGAATTGTATACGGGATTGATTGAATCCTTGACATCGTGGTTCATCCGATGAGATCATCGTGGAACATGTGGGAGCCAACATGGGTATCCAGATCCCGCTGTTGGTTATTGACCGGAGAACGTCTCGGTCATGTCTGCATGGTTCCCGAACCCGTAGGGTCTACACACTTAAGGTTCGATGACGCTAGGGTTATAGGGAATAGATATACGTGGTTACCGAATGTTGTTCGGAGTCCCGGATGAGATCCCGGACGTCACGAGGAGTTTCGGAATGGTCCGGAGGTAAAGATTTATATATGGGAAGTCCTGTTTTGGTCACCGGAAAAATTTCGGGTGCTATCGGTAACGTACCGGGACCACCGGGAGGGTCCCGGGGGTCCACCAGGTGGGGCCACTGGCCCCAGAGGGCTGCGTGGGCCAAGTGTGGGAGGGGACCAGCCCCAGGTGAGCTGGTGCGCCCCCCCCCCCCACCAGGGCCCAAGGCGAAGAGAGAAGGGAAAAGGGGAAACCCTAGGCTCAGATGGGCCTAAGGCCCACCTAGTGGTGCGCCCCCTCTCTCCCCCCTTGGCCGCCCCTCCAAGTCCCATCTAGGGCTGGCCGCCACCCCTAGAGGTGGAAACCTAGGTGGGGGCGCAGCCCCTCCCTTTCCCCTATATATAGTGGGGGTTTGGGGCTGCCAAAGACGCGAGAACATCTCCCTCATGGTGCAGCCCTACCCCTCTCCCTCCTCGTCTCTTGCGGTGCTTGGCGAAGCCCTGCTGGAGTGCCACGCTCCTCCACCACCACCACGCCGTTGTGCTGCTGCTGGATGGAGTCTTCCCCAACCTCTCCCTCTCTCCTTGCTGGATCAAGGCGTGGGAGACGTCGCCGGGCTGCACGTGTGTTGAACGCGGAGGCACCATGGTTCGGCGCTTAGATCGGAATCAACCGCGATCTGAATTGCTACGAGTACGACTCCTTCATCCGCGTTCTTGCAACGCTTCCGCATGGCGATCTACAATGGTATGTGGATGCACTCCCCTTCCCCTCGGTGCTAGATTACTCCATAGATTGATCTTGGTGATGCGTAGAAAATTTTGAATTTCTGCTACGTTCCCCAACAGGCGCCGCCCCCCTCCTTGTCCAATTCAGACTTGGGGGGGGGCGCGGCTGCCCCTTGGCTGCCTCTCCTCTTCCACCACTTGGGCCCATGAGGCCCAATAACCTCCGGGGGGTTCCGGTAACCCCCCGGCACTCCGGTATATATCCGATAACCCCGGAACCATTCTGGTGTCCGAATATAGTCGTCCAATATATCAATCTTCATGTCTCGACCATTTCGAGACTCCTCGTCATGTCCGTGATCACATCCCGGACTCCGAACTACCTTCGGTACATCAAAACACATAAACTCATAATATAACCGTCATCAAACTTTAAGCGTGCGGACCCTACGGGTTCGAGAACTATGTAGACATGACCGAGACACGTCTCCGTTCAATAACCAATAGCGGAACCTGGATGCTCATATTGGCTCCCACATATTCTATGAAGATCTTTATCGGTCAAACCGCATAACAACATACGTTGTTCCCTTTGTCATCGGTATGTTACTTGTCCGAGATTCGATCGTCGGTATCTCAATACCTAGTTTAATCTCGTTACCGGCAAGTCTCTTTACTCGTTTCGTAATACATCATCCGCAACTAACACTGTAATTGCAATGCTTGCAAGGCTTAAGTGATGTGCATTACCGAGTGGGCCCAGAGATACCTCTCCGACAATCGGAGTGACAAATCCTAATCTTGATATACGCCAACCCAACAAGTACCTTCGGAGACACCTGTAGAGCACCTTTATAATCACCCAGTTACGTTGTGACGTTTGGTAGCACACAAAGTGTTCCTTCGGTAAACGGGAGTTGCATAATCTCATAGTCATAGGAGCATGTATAAGTCATGAAGAAAGCAATAGCAACATACTAAACGATCAAGTGCTAAGCTAACGGAATGGGTCAAGTCAATCACATAATTCTCCTAATGATGTGATCCCGTTAATCAAATGACAACTCATGTCTATGGTTAGGAAACATAACCATCTTCGATTAACGAGCTAGTCAAGTAGAGGCATACTAGTGACACTCTGTTTGTCTATGTATTCACACATGTATATATTTCCGGTTAATACAATTCTAGCATGAATAATAAACATTTATCATGATATAAGGAAATAAATAATAACTTTATTATTGCCTCTAGGGCATATTTCCTTCAGTCTCCCACTTGCACTAGAGTCAATAATCTAGATTACACAGTAATGATTCTAACACCCATGGAGTCTTGATCATGTTTTGCTCGTGGAAGAGGCTTAGTCAACGGGTCTGCAACATTCAGATCCGTATGTATCTTGCAAATATCTATGTCTCCCACCTGGACTTGATCCCGGATGGAGTTGAAGCATCTCTTGATGTGCTTGGTTCTTTTGTGAAATCTGGATTCCTTTGCCAAAGCAATTGCACCAGTATTGTCTCAAAAGATTTTCATTGGACCCGATGCACTAGGTATGACACCTAGATCGGATATGAACTCCTTCATCCACACTCCTTCATTTGCTGCTTCCGAAGCAGCTATGTACTCCACTTCACATGTAGATCCCGCTACGACGCTTTGTTTAGAACTGCACCAACTGACAGCTCCACCGTTCAATATAAACACGTATCCGGTTTGCGATTTAGAATCGTCTGGATCAGTGTCAAAGCTTGCATCGACGTAACCATTTACGACGAGTTCTTTGTCACCTCCATAAACGAGAAACATATCCTTAGTCCTTCTTAAGTATTTCAGGATGTTCTTGACCGCTGTCCAGTGATCCACTCCTGGATTACTTTGGTACCTCCCCGCTAAACTAATAGCAAGGCACACATCAGGTCTGGTACACATCATTGCATACATGATCGAGCCTATGGCTGAAGCATAGGGAACATCTTTCATTTTCTCTCTATCTTCTGCATTGGTCGGGCATTGAGTCTTACTCAACATCACACCTTGTAACACAGGCAAGAACCCTTTCTTTGCTTGATCCATTTTGAACTTCTTCAAAACTTTGTCAAGGTATGTGCTTTGTGAAAGTCCTATTAAGTGTCTTGATCTATCTTTATAGATCTTGATGCCCAATATATAAGCAGCTTCACCGAGGTCCTTCATTGAAAAACTCTTATTCAAATATCCCTTTATGCTATCCAGAAATTCTATATCATTTCCGATCAACGATATGTCATCCACATATAATATCAGAAATGCTACAGAGCTCCCACTCACTTTCTTGTAAATACAGGCTTCTCCAAAAGTCTGTATAAAACCATATGCTTTGATCACACTATCAAAACGTTTATTTCAACTCCGAGAGGCTTGCACCAATCCATAAATGGATTGCTGGAGCTTGCACACTTTGTTAGCTCCCTTTGGATCGACAAAACCTTTCGGTTGCATCATATACAACTCTTCTTCCAGAAATCCATTCAGGAATGCAGTATTCACATCCATTTGCCAAATTTCATAATCATAAAATGCGGCAATTGCTAACATGATTCGGACAGACTTAAGCATCGCTACGGGTGAGAAAGTCTCATCGTAGTCAACCCCTTGAACTTGTCGAAAACCTTTTGCAACAAGTCGAGCTTTATAGACAGTAACATTACCGTTAGCGTCAGTCTTCTTCTTGAAGATCCATTTATTCTCGATGGCCTGCCGATCATCGGGCAAGTCAACCAACGTCCACACTTTGTTCTCATACATGGATCCCATCTCAGATTTCATGGCCTCAAGCCATTTTGCAGAATCTGGGCTCACCATCGCTTCTTCATAGTTCGTAGGTTCGTCATGGTCTAGTAACATAACCTCGAGAACAGGATTACCGTACCACTCTGGTGTGGATCTTACTCTGGTTGACCTACGAGGTTCAGTAACAACTTGATCTGAAGTTTCATGATCATCATCATTAACTTCCTCATTAATTGGTATAGACGTCATAGGAACCGGTTTCTATGATGAACTACTTTCCAATAAGGGAGCAGGTACAGTTACCTCATCAAGTTCTACTTTCCTCCCACTCACTTCTTTCGAGAGAAACTCCTTCTCTAGAAAGGATCCATTCTTGGCAACGAATGTCTTGCCTTCGGATCTGTGATAGAAGGTGTACCCAACAGTTTCCTTTGGGTATCCTATGAAGACACACTTCTCCGATTTGGGTTCGAGCTTATCAGGTTGAAGCTTTTTCACATAAGCATCGTAGCCCCAAACTTTAAGAAACGACAACTTTAGTTTTTTTGCCAAACCACAGTTCATAAGGCGTCGTCTCAACAGATTTTGATGGTGCCCTATTTAACGTGAATGCAACCGTTTCTAAAGCATAACCCCAAAACGATAGCGGTAAATCAGTAAGAGACATCATAGATCGCACCATATCTAGTAAAGTACGATTACGACGTTCGGACACACCATTACGCTGTGGTGTTCCGGGTGGCGTGAGTTGTGAAACTATTCCGCATTGGTTCAAATGTAGACCAAACTCGTAACTCAAATATTCACCTCCACGATCAGATCGCAGAAAATTTATTTTCTTGTTACGATGATTTTCAACTTCACTCTGAAATTCTTTGAACTTTTCAAATGTTTCAGATTTATGTTTCATTAAGTAGATATACCCATATTTGCTTAAATCATCTGTGAAGGTGAGAAAATAACGATACCCGCTGCGAGCCTCAACATTCATTGGACCACATACATCAGTATGTATGATCTCCAACAAATCAGTTGCTCGCTCCATAGTTCCGGAGAACGACGTTTTAGTCATCTTGCCCATGAGGTATGGTTAGCAAGTACCAAGTGATTCATAATCAAGTGATTCCAAAAGTCCATCAGTATGGAGTTTCTTCATGCGCTTTACACCAATATGACCCAAACGGCAGTGCCACAAATAAGTTGCACTATCAGTATCAACTCTGCATCTTTTGGCTTCAACATTATGAATATGTGTATCACTACTATCGAGATTCATGAAAAATAGACCACTCTTCAAGGATGCATGACCATATAAGATATTACTCATATAAATAGAACAACCATTATTCTCTGATTTAAATGAATAACCGTCTCGCATCAAACAAGATCCAGATATAATGTTCATGCTCAACGCTGGCACCAAATAACAATTATTTAGGTCTAATACTAATCCCGAAGGTAGATGTAGAGGTAGCGTGCCGACGACGATCACATCGACTTTGGAACCGTTTCCCACGTGCATCGTCACCTCGTCCTTAGCCAGTGTCCGCTTAATCCGCAGTCCCTGTTTCGAGTTGCAAATATTAGCAACAGAACCGGTATCAAATACCCATGTGCTACTGCGAGCTCTTGTAAGGTATAGATCAATAACATGTATATCACATATACCTTTGTTCACCTTGCCATCCTTCTTATCCGCCAAATACTTGGGGAAGTTCCGCTTCCAGTGACCAGTCTGCTTGCAGTAAAAGCACTCAGTCTCAGGCTTAGGTCCAGACTTGGGTTTCTTCTCCTGAGCAGCAACTTGTTTGTTGTTCTTCTTGAAGTTCCCCTTTTTCTTCCCTTTGCCCTTTTTCTTGAAACTGGTGGTCTTATTGACCATCAACACTTGATGCTCCTTCTTGATTTCTACCTCCACAGCCTTTAGCATTGCGAAGAGCTCGGGAATCATCTTATCCATCCCTCGCATGTTATAGTTCATCACAAAGCTCTTGTAGCTTGGTGGCAGTGATTGAAGAATTCTGTCAACGACGCTATCATCCGGAAGATTAACTCCCAGTTGAATCAAGTGATTGTTATACCGAGACATTCTGAGTATATGCTCACTGACAGAACTATTCTCCTCCATCTTGCAGCTATAGAACTTATTGGAGACTTCGTATCTCTCAATCCGGGCATTTGCTTGAAATATTAACTTCAACTCCTGGAACATCTCATATGCTCCATGATGTTCAAAACGTCGTTGAAGTCCCGGTTCTAAGTTGTAAAGCATGGCACACTGAACTATAGAGTAGTCATCAGCTTTGCTCTGCCAGACGTTCATAACATCTGGTGTTGCTCCTGCAGCAGGTTTGGCACCTAGCGGTGCTTCCAGGACGTAATTCTTCTGTGCAGCAATGAGGATAATCCTCAAGTTACGGACCCAGTCCGTGTAATTCCTACCATCATCTTTCAACTTTGCTTTTTCAAGGATCGCATTAAAATTCAACGGAACAACAGCACGAGCCATCTATCTACAACAACATAGACATGCAAAATACTATCAGGTACTAAGTTCATGATAATTTAAGTTCAATTAATCATATTACTTAAGAACTCCCACTTAGATAGACGTCCCTCTAATCATCTAAGTGATCACGTGATCCAAATCAACTAAACCATAACCGATCATCATGTGAAATGGAGTAGTTTTCAATGGTGAACATCACTATGTTGATCATATCTACTATATGATTCACGCTCGACCTTTCGGTCTCAGTGTTCCGAGGCCATATCTGCATATGCTAGGCTCGTCAAGTTTAACCTGAGTATTCTGTGTGTGCAAAACTGGCTTGCACCAGTTGTAGATGGACGTAGAGCTTATCACACCCGATCATCACGTGGTGTCTGGGCACGACGAACTTTGGCAACGGTGCATACTCAGGGAGAACACTTTTATCTTGAAATTTAGTGAGAGATCATCTTATAATGCTACCGTCAATCAAATCAAGATAAGATGCATAAAAGATAAACATCACATGCAATCAATATAAGTGATATGATATGGCCATCATCATCTTGTGCTTGTGATCTCCATCTCCGAAGCACCGTCATGATCACCATCGTCACCGACGCGACACCTTGATCTCCATCGTAGCATCGTTGTCGTCTTGCCAACTTATGCTTCTACGACTATCGCTACCGCTTAGTGATAAAGTAAAGCATTACAGGGCGATTGCATTGCATACAATAAAGCGACAACCATATGGCTCCTGCCAGTTGCCGATAACTCGGTTACAAAACATGATCATCTGATACAATAAAATTTAGCATCATGCCTTGACCATATCACATCACAACATGCCCTGCAAAAACAAGTTAGACGTCCTCTACTTTGTTGTTGCAAGTTTTACGTGGCTGCTACGGGCTGGGCAAGAACCGTTCTTACCTACGCATCAAAACCACAACGATAGTTCGTCAAGTTAGTGACGTTTTAACCTTCTCAAGGATCGGGCGTAGCCACACTCGGTTCAACTAAAGTCGGAGAAACTGACACCCGCCAGGCCACCTGTGTGCAAAGCACGTCGGTAGAACCAGTCTCGCGTAAGCATACGCGCAATGTCGGTCCGGGCCGCTTCATCCAACAATACCGCCGAACCAAAGTATGACATGCTGGTAAGCAGTATGACTTGTATCGCCCACAACTCACTTGTGTTCTACTCGTGCATATAACATCTACGCATAAAACCTGGCTCGGATGCCACTGTTGGGGAACGTCGTAATTTCAAAAAAAATCCTACGCACACGCAATATCATGGTGCATAACAACGAGAGGGGAGAGTGTGTCCACGTACCCTCGTAGACCGAAAGCGGAAGCGTTAGCACAACGCGGTTGATGTAGTCGTACGTCTTCACGATCCGACCGATCAAGTACCGAATGCATGGCACCTCCGAGTTCAGCACACGTTCAACTCGATGACGTCCCTCGAACTCCGATCCAGCCGAGCTTTGAGGGAGAGTTTCGTCAGCACGACGGCGTGGTGATGATGATGATGTTCTACCGACGCAGGGCTTCGCCTAAGCACCGCTACGATATGACTGAGGTGGATTATGGTGGAGGGGGGCACCGCACACGGCTAAGAGATCCAAGGGATCAATTGTTGTGTCTCTAGGGGGTGCCTCCCTCCCCGTATATAAAGGAGTGGAGGAGGGGGAGGGGGCCGGCCACCCTTGGCGCGCCCCATGAGGAGTCCTACTCCCACCGGGAGTAGGACTCCCCCCTTCCATGTTGGAGTAGGAGAGGAGAGGGAAGGAGAGAGAGGGGGAAAGGAAAGGGGGGCGCCGCCCCCCTCCTTGTCCAATTCGGACTTGGGGGGGGGGAGGGGCGCGCGGCTGCCCCTTGGCCGCCTCTCCTCTTCCACCACTTGGGCCCATGTGGCCCAATAACCTCCGGGGGGGTTCCGGTAACCCCCCGGCACTCCGGTATATATCCGATAACCCCCGGAACCATTCCGGTGTCCGAATATAGTCGTCCAATATATCAATATTCATGTCTCGACCATTTCGAGACTCCTCGTCATGTCTGTGATCACATCCGGAACTCAGAACTACCTTCGGTACATCAAAACACATAAACTCATAATATAACTGTCATCGAACTTTAAGCGTGCGGACCCTACGGGTTCGAGAACTATGTAGACATGACCGAGACACGTCTCCGATCAATAACCAGTAGCGGAACCTGGATGCTCATATTGGCTCCCACATATTCTACGAAGATCTTTATCGGTCAAACCGCATGACAACATACGTTGTTCCCTTTGTCATCGGTATGTTACTTGTCCGAGATTCGATCGTCGGTATCTCAATACCTAGTTCAATCTCGTTACTGGCAAGTCTCTTTACTCGTTCCGTAATACATCATCCGCAACTAACACTTTAGTTGCAATGCTTGCAAGGCTTAAGTGATGTGCATTGCCAAGTGGGCCCAGAGATACCTCTCCGACAATCGGAGTGACAAACCCTAATCTTGAAATACGCCAACCCAACAAGTACCTTCGGAGACACCTGTAGAGCACCTTTATAATCACCCATTTACGTTGTGACGTTTGGTAGCACACAAAGTGTTCCTCCGGTAAACGGGAGTGCATAATCTCATAGTCATAGGAACATGTATAAGTCATGAAGAAAGCAATAGCAACATACTAAACGATCAAGTGCTAAGCTAACGGAATGGGTCAAGTAAATCACATAATTCTCCTAATGATGTGATCCCGTTAATCAAATGACAACTCATGTCTATGGTTAGGAAACATAACCATCTTCGATTAACGAGCTAGTCAAGTAGAGGCATACTAGTGACACTCTGTTTGTCTATGTATTCACACATGTATTATGTTTCCGGTTAATACAATTCTAGCATGAATAATAAACATTTATCATGATATAAGGAAATAAATAATAACTTTATTATTGCCTCTATGGCATATTTCCTTCAGAGGAATCATTATTTTGCGCATAATAAGGAGGCATTTCCTTGTGTGGGTCCCTACTGTCAGCCTCTTCCGATAGCTATTGTTTGTTGACCATGTTGACCTCGCCGTACCGAGAGCACAAACGCGGTGGACGAGGGCGAGGCCCAGGAAGGGAACGACCTAGAGCCGGCGAAGCCACCGCAGCGGATGCCCACACTGAGGGGAGTACGAGTGCTGACTGGTCGGCTGCGGGGTGAAGCTGACGTCGCCGGAAAATAACAGGATGTGCGGGTGGGTAGAGGGATGGCCTGGCGTCAGCATAGCCGGCCACGGGAGGAGGGAGCAGGCAGTCCCGCCTGTGCTGGTTTGGGCGGCTGGAGCAGGAAGATCAGAGATTGAAGAAGCACGGCGGCCGTTGGATGGACATCCAACCGTCACTGCTCTGTGTTGACTAAGTTGGCAAAGCCTTGCGTACGCGTCAAAAAAAATTTAGGACAGCGTCATCGTCAACCTAGTAGGCCCAGAAGTCAGCCTCCAAATCTGTGGAAAACAGCATACAACCCATTAGCCATTATTTTCAATAATTTATAGCCCATTTGCTAATTCTTAAGGATATCTGAAGCCCATATTCTTTTTATTAGCATTACAGACCATATATTCTGGGCACCGCTAAAAAAATCAACAAAACTTTGCATATTTCGGTGGGGTCCGAACTCTTTTAATCATGTAATTTCGAGTCACGTTAAAAATAATTTTTTAAAAATTATATCGAAATAAAATTCAAAAAACAATTCTCCACAAAAAAAATGAATGAAATTTAAATCTTAACTAGCAAGATGCCCGTGCGTTGCACGAAACATGAAGATGCATTTGTATGAGTAGTTTATCTTGTGGGTGAAAAGGATGAACGAGGGAAGGCCGTATCTGCAAATGTGGAGAGGACTGCGGGTAAATTGTCATGGTTTCCTTCCTATCCGTTAGATATAGATCGGACGGCCTATATTGCAGGATGGCAGGCACACCATCATCACCAAGTCTGCTTTTTATAAGAGTAGAGAGTAGAGAAATCCAGAAAAAACGCTATTTTAATGTAATTGCTGGTTGGCTTTGGTTTAAAAATCTACAGCCCATTTCTTACAACTTATAACCCATTTTCTGGGGAAGCCCATTTCTTACTACTTACATCCCTCCTCGTCTTGAAAGATTTGCAGCCCAGCAGGGCTGAGAAAAGCAAATAGGCCTCGGTTTTGGTATTCTCCAAAAAAACTGGGCTAGCCATTTTCAGAAAGAAAAAAGATATAATCTGGGCTCATCATGTGCTTAAATAAAAGCATAAGCGTGGGCTAGACGGGCCACAGCACCCGTACATCGCGTAGTTGAGTTCCGTCTCTGAAACTAAAAACAACTGGGCGAGCTGCTGGGTGCTACTTCTTGAGCATGCGTTGGTTTTCCCTTGAAGAGGAAAGGGTGATGCAGCAAAGTAGCGTAAGTATTTCCCTCAGTTTTTGAGAACCAAGGTATCAATCCAGTAGGAGGCCACACGCAAGTCCCTCGTACCTACACAAACAAATATGAACCTTGCAACCAACGCGATAAAGGGGTTGTCAATCCCTTCACAGCCACTTGCAAAAGTGAGATCTGATCGAGATGGAAAGATAATATTTTTGGTATTTTTATGATATAGAATAAAAGTAAAGATTGCAAAATAAACGGCGACAGAAATAGCTAGCTGATGGAAGATTAATATGATGGAAAATAGACCTGGGGGCCATAGGTTTCACTAGTGGCTTCTCTCAAGATAGCATAAGTATTACGGTGGGTGAACAAATTACTGTCAAGCAATTGATAGAAAAGTGCATAGTTATGAGAATATCTAGGCATGATCATGTATATAGGCATCACGTCTGCGACAAGTAGACCGAAACGATTCTGCATCTACTACTATTACTCCACACATCGACTGCTATCCAGCATGCATCTAGAGTATTAAGTTCATAAGAACAGAATAACGCATTAGGCAAGATGACATGATGTAGAGGGATAAACTCAAGCAATATGATATAAACCCCATATTTTTATCCTCGATGGCAACAATATAATACATGTCGTTTCCCCTTCTGTCACTGGGATCGAGCAACGCAAGATTGAACCCAAAGCTAAGCACTTCTCCCATTGCAAGAAAGATCAATCTAGTAGGCCAAACCAAACTGATAATTCGAAGAGACTTGCAAAGATAACCAATTATACATAAAAGAATTCAGAGGAGATTCAAATATTGTTCATAGATAATCTTGATCATAAACCCACAATTCATCGGATCTCGACAAACACACCGCAAAAAAGAGTTACATCGAATAGATCTCCAAGAAGATCGAGGAGAACTTTGTATTGAGATCCAAAGAGAGAGAGAAGAAGCCATCTAGCTAATAACTATGGACCCGAAGGTCTGAGGTAAACTACTCACACATCATTGGAGAGGCTATGGTGTTGATGTAGAAGCCCTCCGTGATCGATTCCCCCTCCGACGGAGCGCCGGAAAAGGCCCCAAGATGGGATCTCACGGGTACGGAAGGTTGCGGCGGTGGAAATAGGGTTTCGTGGTGCTCCTCGATGGTTTCGGGGTATATGGGTATATATAGGAGGAAGAAGTAGGTCGGTGGAGCTGCGAGGGGCCCACAGGGTGGGGGGCGCGCCCAGGGGGGCAGGCGCGCCTCCCTGCCTCGTGGCCGCCTCGCTTCTTTCTTGACGTCCACTCCAAGTCCTCTGGATCACGTTTGTTCCAAAAATCACTCTCCCGAAGGTTTCATTCCGTTTGGATTCCGTTTGATATTCCTTTCCTGCGAAACACTGAAATAGGCAAAAAACAGCAATTTGCACTCGGCCTTGGGTTAGTAGGTTAGTCCCAAAAATAATATAAAAGTGTATAATAAAGCCCATTAAACATCCAAAACAGATAATATAATAACATGGAACAATAAAAAATTATAGATACGTTGGAGACGTATCAAGCATCCCCAAGCTTAATTCCTGCTCGTCCTCGAGTAGGTAAATGATAAAAACAGAATTTTTGATGTGGAATGCTACCTAGCACATTCTTCAATGTAATTTTCTTTATTGTGGCATGAATGTTCAGGTTCGAAAGATTCAAGATAAAAGTTTAATATTGACATAAAAATAATAATACTTCAAGCATAGTAACTAAGCAATCATGTCTTCTCAAAATAACATGGCCAAAGAAAGTTCATCCCTACAAAATCATATAGTTTGGTCATGCTCCATTTTCGTCACACAAGAATGCTCTCATCATGCACAACCCCGATGACAAGCCAAGCCATACTTTAGTAATCTCAAACTTTTTTCAACTTTCACGCAATACATGAGCGTGAGCCATGGATGTAGCACTATGGGTGGAATAGAATATAATGATGGGGGTTATGTGGAGAAGACAAAAAAGGAGAAAGTCTCACATTGACGCGGTTAATCAACGGGCTAGGGATATGCCCATCAATTGATGTCAATGCAAGGAGTAGGGATTGCCATGCAACAGATGCACTAGAGCTATAAATGTATGAAAGCTCAACAAAAGAAGCTAAGTGGGTGTGCATCCAACTTGCTTGCTCACGAAGACCTAGGGCATTTGAGGAAGCCCATTGTTGGAATATATAAGCCAAGTTCTATAATGAAAAATTCCCACTAGTATATGAAAGTGACAAAACAAGAGACTCTCTATCATAAAGATCATGGTGCTACTTTGAAGCACAAGTGTGGAAAAAGGATAGTAGCATTGTCCCTTTTTTTTATTTATTTAATTTTTTTTGGGCCTTTCTCTTTTTTTGGGACAATGCTCTATTAATGATGATCATCACACTTCTATTTATTTACAACTCAATGATTACAACTCGATACTAGAACAAAATATGACTCTATATGAATGCCTCCGGTGGTGTACCGGGATGGGCAATGAATCAAGAGTGACATGTATGAAATAATAGGCATGGTGGCTTTGCCACAAATATGATGTCAACTACATGATCATGCAAAGCAATATGACAATGATGAAGCGCGTCATAATAAACGGGATGATGGAAAGTTGCATGGCAATATATCTCGGAATGGCTATGGAAATGCCATAATAGGTAGGTATGGTGGCTGTTTTGAGGAAGATATAAGGAGATTTATGTGTGATAGAGCATATCGTATCACGGGGTTTGGATGCACCGGCGAAGTTTGCACCAACTCTCAAGGTGAGAAAGGGCAATGCACGGTACCGAAGAGGCTAGCAATGATGGAAAGGTGAGAGTGCGTATAATCCATGGACTCAACATTAGTCATAAAGAACTCACATACTTATTGCAAAAATCTACAAGTCATCAAAAACCAAGCACTATGTGTATGCTCCTAGGGGGATAGATTGGTAGGAAAAGACCACCGCTCGTCCCCGACCGCCACTCATAAGGATGACAATCAAAGAACACCTCATGTTTCAAATTTGTTACACAACGTTTACCATACGTGCATGCTACGGGACTTGCAAACTTCAACACAAGTATTTCTCAAATTCAAAACTACTCAACTAGCACAACTTTAATATCACTATCTCCATATCTCAAAACAATCATCAAGTATCAAACTTCTCATAGTATTCAACGCACTTATATGAAAGTTTTTATTATATCCATCTTGGATGCCTATCATATTCAAATTACCATGCTGTTCTAAATGACTGTCAAAATAATATAAGTGAAGCATGAGAGATCAATAATTTCTATAAAATAAAACCACCACCGTGCTCTAAAAGATATAAGTGAAGCACTAGAGCAAAATTATCTAGCTCAAAAGATATAAGTGAAGCACATAGAGTATTCTAATAAATTCCGATTCATGTGTGTCTCTCCCAAAAGGTGTGTACAGCAAGGATGATTGTGGTAAACTAAAAAGCAAAGACTCAAATCATACAAGATGCTCCAAGCAAAACACATATCGTGTGGTGAATTAAAATATAGCATCAAGTAAAGTTACTGATGGACGAAGACAAAAGAGGGGATGCCTTCCGGGGCATACCCAAGCTTAGGATTTTGGTTGTCCTTGAATTTTACCTTGGGGTGCCTTGGGCATCCCCAAGCTTAGGCTCTTGCCACTCCTTATTCCATAATCCATCAAATCTTTACCCAAAACTTGAAAACTTCACAACACAAAACTTAACAGAAAATCTCATGAGCTCCGTTAGCGAAAGAAAACAAAACACCACTTCAAGGTACTGTAATGAACTCATTCTTTATTTATATTGGTGTTAAACCTACTGTATTCCGACTTCTCTATGGTTCATAACCTCCGATACTAGCCATAGATTCATCAAAATAAGCAAACAACACACGAAAAACAGAATCTGTCAAAAACAGAACAGTCTGTAGTAATCTGTATCAAACGCATACTTCTGGAACTCTAAAAATTCTAAAATAAATTTCTGCACGTGAGTAATTTATTTATTAATCATCTTCAAAAAGAATCAACTAAATATCAATCTCCAGTAAAAAGTTGTAGCTAATCTCGTGAGCGCTAAAGTTTCTGTTTTTTACAGCACGATCAAAAAGACTTCACAAAAGTCTTCCCAAAGGTTCTAGTTGGCACAAACACTAATTAAAACATGAAAACACATCTAACCAGAGGCTAGATCAAAGATTTATTACTAAAAAAAGAACTAAAAAGTAAGAAACAAAAATAAAATTGGGTTGCCTCCCAACAAGTGCTATCGTTTAATGCCCCTAGCTAGGCATAAAGGCAAGGATAGATCTAGGTATTATCATCTTTGTTTTTTAATTTTTTAGCGGAGTCATGCTCGAATCCGGGAGGTTATTTACGTTTCCCTTCATATTCGGAAATTTTTAGATCTAAAGAATCCAACCGCTTATTGCAAAGTGTAATCAACATATTCATGCGGTGAAGATTTCCGCTAACACTCTTAAGAGGTTCAAGAGACTTTTGTAAAATTTTTGTTACTTCGCAAATCTTTTCAAAAACCTGTATCTCTTCCTGGGTATGATGTGGCCCCTTTTGTTGAGGTAGTGTTCCCACTATTCCCTCTATGATTTCATGCGCAATACTGGGATCAATTTCAATAAAATTTCCTTTGGCAACGCAATCCAAGAGTTGTCTATGGGACATATTTAGTCCAACGTAAAAATTGCGAAGCAAAATTCTAAAACTCACCTCTAAGGTGCAATTACGATAAGATTCCATCATCCTATACCAAGCATCTTTTAAGTTTTCTCCTTGTCTTTGTTTGAAGTGGAGAACTTCAAACTCAGGAGATAAAGGAGCAGATAAAGGACTAGCCATGACGAACACGGGACACAAGAGGCAAGCGAAGAAGAGGCGAACGGAAAAAGAGGGCGAATAAAACGGCAAGGGTGAAGTGGGGGAGAGGAAAACGAGAGGCAAATGGCAAATAATGTAATGCGAGGGATAAGAGTTTGTGATGGGTACTTGGTATGTCTTGACTTGTGCGTAGACTCCCCAGCAACGGCGCCAGAAATCGCACGTTGGCGGGAGATCAAATCTTGACTTGACTTGGTGTAAGCCTCCCCGGCAACGGCGCTAGAAATCCTTCTTGCTACCTCTTGAGCATGCATTGGTTTTCCCTTGAAGAGGAAAGGGTGATGCAGCAAAGTAGCGTAAGTATTTCCCTCAGTTTTTGAGAACCAAGGTATCAATCCAGTAGGAGGCCACATGCAAGTCCCTCGTACCTACACAAACAAATAAGAACCTTACAACCAACGCGATAAAGGGGTTGTCAATCCCTTCACGGCCACTTGCAAAAGTGAGATCTGATAGAGATGATAAGATAATATTTTTGGTATTTTTATGATAAAGAATAAAAGTAAAGATTGCAAAATAAACGGCGACAGAAATAGCTAGTTGACGAAAGATTAATATGATGGAAAATAGACCCCGGGGCCATAGGTTTCACTAGTGGCTTCTCTCAAGATAGCATAAGTATTACGGTGGGTCAACAAATTACTGTCAAGCAATTGATAGAAAAGTGCATAGTTATGAGAATATCTAGGCATGATCATGTATATAGGCATCACGTCCGCGACAAGTAGACCAAAACGATTCTGCATCTACTACTATTACTCCACACATCGACCACTATCCAGCATGCATCTAGAGTATTAAGTTCATAAGAACAGAGTAATGCATTAGGCAAGATGACATGATGTAGAGGGATAAACTCAAGCAATATGATATAAACCCCATCTTTTTATCCTCGATGGCAACAATACAATACGTGTTATTTCCCCTTCTGTCACTGGGATCGAGCAACACAAGATCGAACCCAAAGCTAAGCGCTTCTCCCATTGCAAGAAAGATCAATCTAGTAGGCCAAACCAAACTGATAATTCGAAGAGACTTGCAAAGATAACAAATCATACATAAAAGAATTCAGAGGAGATTCAAATATTGTTCATAGATAATCTTGATCATAAACCCACAATTCATCGGATCTCGACAAACACACCGCAAAAAAGAGTTACATCGAATAGATCTCCAAGAAGATCGAGGAGAACTTTGTATTGAGATCCAAAGAGAGAGAATAAGCCATCTAGCTAATAACTGTGGACCCGAAGGTCTGAGGTAAACTACTCACACATCATCGGAGAGGCTATGGTGTTGATGTAGAAGCCCTCCATGATCGATTCCCCCTACGGCGGAGCGCCGGAAAAGGCCCCAAGATGGGATCTCACGGGTACAGAAGGTTGCGGCGGTGGAAATAGGGTTTCGTGGTGCTCCTCGATGGTTTCGGGGTATATGGGTATATATAGGAGGAAGAAGTAGGTCGATGGAGCTGCGAGGGGCCCACGAGGGTGGGGGCGCGCCCAGGGGGCAGGCGCGCCTCCCTGCCTCGTGGCCGCCTCGCTTCTTTCTTGACGTCCACTCCAAGTCCTCTGGATCACGTTTGTTCCAAAAATCACTCTCCCGAAGGTTTCATTCCGTTTGGATTCCGTTTGATATTCCTTTCCCGCGAAACACTGAAATAGGCAAAAAAACAGCAATTTGCACTGGGCCTTGGGTTAGTAGGTTAGTCCCAAAAATAATATAAAGTGTATAATAAAGCCCATTAAACATCCAAACAGATAATATAATAGCATGGAACAATAAAAAATTATAGATACGTTGGAGACGTATCACTGGGTCCCTGGTGTTATCCGCTCGTTGTGTAATTTTCTCGTTTATTGACTACATTGACAATGGCGAGGGACCTAGTTGTCAAACAATTAGGAGGAACTATTTTTTGGCTTGTAATAACAAGGCACCTGCTTGCGTAATGCAATGACCCTGGTGGGTCCCTACTGTCAGCCTCTCCACGTACAGTCATCCCCTGATTCCTCTTGGTTGTTGACCATGTTGACAACGCGAGACAGCGGCGGGCACGACGAGTGAACCAAGGCGGATGTCGGTGTCCTGGGAACGGGGGTCCCCAGACTTGCCTGCCTACGGCCCACGGCGTGGCTCCACCAGCGGCCTTGTACGGCCCATCTTCATCAGCCAACACTCAAGACCCTCGCGAGGGGCCAAGCCTCGCAAGGCGGACGACGCAAGACCTCCTCGGGGGAAGCCTCACCAGGCTGGATTGCGAGGGGCGGAGAGATCAAGGCGAGGGGCAGCTCGCGAGGTTTCTGTGATGCAAGCCATGACGACCAAGACCAGGCGGGCGCCAGAGCGCGTAGCGTACTCGTTTCCTCTTTGGTGCTAAAGAGGCAAGCGCAGGCGAGGAGTCCTAAGGCATCAGGCAAAGGTTTCCATATCGGTGCAACAAGACCAAGACCAGCAGGACGGAGGTCACTGTGGAGCCCAAGACGGCGTCACCACCAGAGCCTTTGGCAGGCGAAGACCACCTTTAGTCAGGATAACTTGTACTAGTTGTCTCCCTTCAAATTTGGCCGTTGTTGGATCCCTTCCCACCTACATTTGGGAAGAGGACCAGGGCCTCTATAAATAGGACTAGCCACCACAGTAGGAAGGGACGGATCGGGGGCCATTCAGATCATCCTCATCCACGCAAGCTCACCAAGCACAAGAGCACCTCTCCTCATGAGGTTGTTCTTCCCTTGTAACTGTTCATCCTCAGCCCAAGAGGCAATCCACCACACCACACTGGAGTAGGGTATTACACCACATCGGTGGCCCGAACCAGTATAAACCTTGTGTCTCTTGTTCTGTGAGTTCGACGCGCCGTGCTTTGAGATCGCGGTGAAGGCATGAGCTAGAGGGGGGAGAGATCTTCGTGTGCACCCCAGTGTTCGAACCTCAAGGGTTTTCCCGGAACACGAAATCCGACATTTGGCGTGCCAGGTAGGGGTGCGCCGAAGCTTTCCTTCCGTCGATCCACGCTCCACCACCATCGCGCCTTGCCCCCATGGCCGGCGTTGCTCTTCCGGCTGCGATGACGGATGCCCACGGCGGGGCCAGGGGGCTCAGAGCCTTTGCCCCCGCCTTGCGGCGGGTGCAGTGGCCGCCCAAGTTCAAGCCGGAGATGCCGCCGCATTACGACGACGCGGCGGACCCGTCGGCCTTCCTGCTGGCGTATGAAGAGGCCGTCCTGAAGGCTGGGGGCAACGACAAGGTCATGGCCAACTAGCTTCCCATGGCCCTCACTGGTGCACCGCGCGCCTGGCTGCTCAACCTCCCAGGATCTACGGTGGCATCTTGGGAGGAGCTGCGCGGCCTCTTTGCTGCGCGCTTCACGGCACCGGCGCCCCTCACTGTCGCGTCCCTCCTCGGCGGCTCTCAAGCGTCGTCCTCGACCGTCACACCAATCCATTCTTTCGCCAGATCGGCGCCGCTTCCGCGCGGCATGGAGCTCCCCAGGTTGGGCGGCGCCCAAGGCCGACCTGACCTTCGACTCGGGGGATCACTTTGTTACTACCGTCGGCTCGGGCGTGCTCCCAATGCTTTGCACACCCACCATCTGCAGCGTAGCTGTCACCAAGACCCTCATCGACGGCGGCACCGGCCTCAACGTGCTCTCTGTGGAAGCTTTTAGCCTCCTTCACGTACCGCTCGAGCGGCTCCGCCCCAGCAAGCCCTTCTCCGGGGTCGGCGGCGGCTCCGCCAGCCCCCTGGGGCAGGTCCGTCTTCCCGTGACCTTCGGCATCCGCGACAACTATCGCACTGAGCTGATCGACTTCGACATCGCCCGTATTGGCCTCCCGTACAATGCCATCCTCGGGTACCCGGCTCTAGCTCAGTTTATGGTGGCAACCCAACCGGCCTACAACCTCATGAAGATGCCCGGGAGCAAGGACGTCCTCACCGTAGTCGGAGATACCAAGGAAGCTCTAGTAGCTCTCAAGCTTGCCCTCAAAAACCACAGCACCGGCCGACGAGGTCACCTCTGGAGTTAAGGAGGCCACACCAGCTAAGAAGAAGCAGTTGTTCACTCAAGATCGGGCAGAAACCAAGCAGGTGCCGGTCGAGGAAGATGGGTCCTCTGGAGCCACCTTCACCATAGGTGCCAACCTTGACCCGGATCAAGAGGAGGCATTGGTGAGGTTCTTGCGCGCAAACAAGGAAGTATTCGCCCGGGAACCCAAACAGCTGGTAGGGGTCCCAAGAGGGGTGATCGAGCATCACTTGAGGGTGTGCCCCAACGTGCGCCCTGTGAAGCAGAAGGCGCGGCGACAGTCCACGGAGAAGCAATCCTTCATCATTCAGGAAACCCGCAAGCTGGAGGCAGCAGGTGTCATTCGTGAGGTTCGGTACCCCGAGTGGCTGGCGAACCCCGTCGTCGTGCCAAAGAAAGGCGGGAAGGAGCGCATGTGTGTCGACTTCACCAACCTCAAGAAGGCCTGTCCCCAAGATCTGTTCCCGCTTCCACGCATCGACCATATCGTTGACTCCACCGCCGAGTGCGACCTGCTATGCTTCCTGGATGCGTTTTCAGGCTATCACCAGATCAAGATGGCGGTGGAGGATGTGGAGAAGACGGCCTTCCTGACCCCATGCGTGGTGTACTGCTACACTTGCATGCCGTTCGGGCTACGCAACGCAGGCGCGACCTTCCAACGACTGATGCACATCGCCCTGGGTAAGCAGCTCGGGAGGAACGCTGAAGCCTACATCGATGACATTGTGGTAAAGTCTCGGGAGGCGAGAACTTTGATTCAGGACCTGGAGGAGACTTTCGCGAGCCTGCGCCAGGTGGACTTGCGGCTCAACCCAGAGAAGTGCGTGTTTGGTGTCCCCTCCGGCAAGCTGCCGGGCTTCCTCGTGTCCCACAGCGGGATCGAGGCTAACCCAGAGAAGGTCAAGGCGATCGAAGACATGAGCCCACCTCAAACCCTCAAGGAGATGCAGAAGCTTGCCAGCTGCGTGACTTCGCTGGGGCGCTTCATCTCCAAGCTGGGGGAGCGCACCCTACCGTTCTTCAAGTTGATGAAGAAGAAGGGCCTGTTTGAGTGGACCCCAGAGGCTGACCAAGCGTTTCAAGACCTCAAGAGATACCTGAACAACCCTCCGGTGATGGTGGCGCCCCGCCCTCTCGAGCCCCTGGTGCTTTACCTTGCCGCCACTCCTTACTTCGCCAGCGCAGCTCTGCTGGTGGTTCGGGAAGAGCACCAGGCCAAGGATACATCGCGCCGAGCCACGCCCCTAGCCGGGGCAATACAAGACCCGGAGGGCACCGCAAGGGCTGCAGCAACGCCAACGGACGACCAGGCCCAGCAAGACGACGTCCTTGGGCCTGCAGAGGCCCCAATGAGCGACCAGGCTCCGGAGGTTCCATCTCCTCAGGAGGCGCCTCAACCTCCGACAGACATAGGCCCCGTCGACACGCCCGCCCTCGTCGAGCACCCAGTGTATTTCATCAGCACGGTGCTACGGGATGCAAGGGCATGGTACCCCATGCCTCAGAAGCTCTTGCTCGCGCTCTTGGTGGCCTCGCGTAAGCTATGACACTACTTTCAAGGTCACCCAATCAAGGTCGTCTCAGCCTACCCGCTGGAGAGGGTACTCAGGAGCCCCAACGCTGCTGGAAGAGTCGCCGAATGGAACATCGAGCTGCAGGCATTCCAACTGGAGTTTAGTACAACCAGGGTCATCAAGGGAGCCGCGCTCGCCGACTTCATGGCAGAATGGACGGACGCCCCGGGGCTTGGAGCAGGCGAGGATCGATCCCTCTCGCCGGGAAGTGAAGCGCCCGACGGCTGGGCTATGTATTTCGATGGCGCGTTTGCACGCTAGGGCGCGGGGGCTGGAGCAGTGCTCATCTCGCCCACTCAGGACAAGCTCTACTACGCCGTGCAGCTCTGCTTCCAGCAGGGCGAGAAGGTCTCCACAACATCACGGAGTACGAAGGCCTCATAGCTGGCCTTAAGGTTGTGGTGGCCCTGGGGGTGAAGCGTCTCGCCATCAGGGGCGACTCGCAGCTCCTCGTCAACTTTTTCAATAAGGTATACAAGCCACGGGACGAGCACATGGAGGCATACCTCATGGAGGTACGCAAAATGGAAAAGCATTTCTTGGGTCTAGAGTTGCAACACGTGCCCCATGGCACCAACAAGGAGGCGGACGACATCGCCAAAAGGGTGTCCCAACGACAACCCCAAGAGCCTGGCGTCTTTGAGGAGCGGTACCGCCTCGGGAGGAACTCCCCCAGCCACCTGCCTCAGGAGCCCCGGCATGCGGCCCGACCTCGGGAGCGCGCCTACTCCTGGCGCTCAAGCCTCAGGAGGGGTGCTGGACCAAGGAGTTCAATGAATACCTGACGCAAGGGGCGCCGGAGAAAGAGGAGGACGCGGAGCGCGTGGACCGATAGGCCACGACGTACTGCATCCAGGACGGTGAGTTATACAGGAAGCGGCCGAATTATGTTTCCTTGTGTTGTATCTCCGGGGAACAGGGGAACAAGTTGCTAGCTGACATACATGGCGGGGACTGCAGGCACCACTTGTCGTCATGAACCCTTGTCGGCAAGGCATTCCGCAGTGGGTTCTACTGGCCTACGGCGCTCAACGACGCGACTGAGCTGTTGAAGTCCTACGAGGCCTGTCAATTCCACGCCAAGCAGATCCATCAGCCAGCTCAGGGCCTCCAGACCATCCCGCTCTCGTGGCCATTCGCAGTCTAGGGGCTGGATATCTTAGGCCCGTTCCCTCGAGCGCCTGGGGGCTACCGCTACCTCTACGTCGCCATCGACAAGTTCACCAAATGGGCGGAGGTAGAAGCTGTCCGCACCATCCCGGCCAGGTCTACGGTCAAGTTCATCAAGGGTCTCGTGAGCCGGTTCAGGGTCCCTAATCGCATCATCACCGACAATGGCTCGCAGTCCACTAGCAATCTCTTCAATACATATTGTGCTAACCTTGGAATGCAGATCTGCTATGCTTCGGTGGCACACCCTAGGAGCAATGGTCAGGCCGAACGCGTCAACGCGGAGGTCCTGAGGGGCCGCAAGACCAGGACCTTCAAGAAGAAGCTCGAGGCCTGCGGCATGGGTTGGCACGATGAGCTCCAGTCTATGCTGTGGTCCATCCGCACCACCGCCACCAAGCCGACAGGTGAGACCCCGTTCTTCCTCGTCTACGGAGCAGAAGCAGTTCTCCCTCACGAGGTCAAGCATCGCTCCGCGCGGGTCCTCGCGTTTGATGAGGCGCAACATGATGCCATGCAGGGGATGGACCTCGTGCTGGGGGAGGAACGCCGCCACAAAGCCATGCTTCGAGCGGCAAGGTACCAGCAGGCGCTGCGACGGTATCACTGTCGCAGTGTTCGCTCTAGGACGCTCGAGGTTGGTGACCTCATCCTAAGGCGGGTGCTCTCCAGGGAAGGGCTGCATAAGCTTTCACCCATGTGGGAGGGCCCGTTTAGGGCCGCCCACGTCTCCAGGCCTGGCGCCGTGCGCCTGGAGACGAAGGACGGGGTCCCCATCCAGAACACTTGGAACATCCAGCACCTCTGGAAGTTCTACCCATGAAGCAAGGCCCGACGCCTGTGAAGCAAGGCCCAGTGCCTATGAAGGTCTTCGCTCGTGACACTCTCACGTAATAATGAGTGGGGCTGTACACGCCCCGGAGTCTCAAGAGTGCCGCCCTCGGGCCTCGGGGGCTCCCTCCCACGTCCTAGTGGCTCCGTGCTGGTGAGAAGACTAGACTAGGTGTCGGACGCGGCTTTTCATTTGCTTTCCGTAGTTGGCTTGCCCCTCTTTAATGAAAATTTGCTTTCTGGTGTTTCTTGCCAGCTTGGTTCCATCGCCTTTTGCCTCCGTTTCTGCCCTCGGTTCCTTGTTTTGACCCGTACTCTCCCTCGCATGCCTCGCGAGGGGGCTGGATAGGCGCGCTCATGAGCGTTTTTCCTATTCTTCGCGAGGCACCCTCGCTCGAGCTCACAAGCTGGCGCACCTCTCTCAATCCGTGCCCCTCGGGTACCGTGATGCGAAGCGCTGGATCATGGCCGGCTGTGCCTGCAACCAGGGCTCGGAAGAATAAGAGTTTCCTAACGAACTTTTGCAGCTCCTAGATGCCTCCCAAGCCAAGGAGGTCTTGCCAGGTAATGGGAAATGCGCGCCTCATGAGGCGGAAACTACTTCGAGCGCGTCAAGCTAAGTTATTTCTACGCGCCTACATAAAACACCGATGCTGCAACACGACACAGGAATGATAAACATAACATAGCAACTTGGTAATCATGGTTCGTTGCACGCCCCCGCGGGGCCCCATACTTGTCTCTCTCTTAATGCAGGAAGAAAAGGAAGAATGAAACAAAAGTGGTGTGTGCCCCCGCATCAGTTCGCGAGAGTGGGCCCATGGCACTCTCCTGGGCTCAGCCAGACCCCTCCTCGCGCTTCACTGGGGTGCGGCGACGAGATGACCCGCTGCCGCCCTTGAAGCGGGCGCAGCGGCTGGTCGTAGCCGCCACCGCTGGAGCTGTCGCTAGAAGAAGAGTCGTCGTAGCTGGACGAGCCGCGGTCGGCGCCGAGGACAAGCCCACTTTCACCCTCGTCGCGACCATCGCCAAGGCTGAGCACCTCAGCACCATCGTTGTCCTCAGGGCAGCACCCGACGCGGCGACCATCTTCCCCGAACACCCTCACGTAGAGGGTCGCGTTGCCATCGTACTTAAAGTGGAGGGTACACAGCCGCGGGCCAGGGCTGCGTTGCTCGTGATGGAGACCTCGACCGTGACCCATGAAGCCTTGCTGTAGCAGCCGTCTGCCTGCAGCCAGAGACCGCCTGGACCCATGGCTGGCAGCTCGCCGGCAAAGAAGCGCGGGAGCTAAAGCCAGGTGCCGGCCGGGTTCTCCGACCACACGGCGAACTCCGGCAGCACCTCCGCCGAGTGGAAGCACGACCGGGGAGGCCGTGCAACCATGGCACGCCTCCCTTCATCGACGGGGCTGCCACGACCTGGGCGACTCCCACCGCGCGAAGGGGCGCCACCACGGCTGCGAGGGGCCACAGCGGGGGTCGCGGTGTGCTTGCGGGGGCGGCCGCGCCCCCTCTTGGGCGGCGGTGAGCCGGGCCCCTCCTGGCAGGCCTTCCCCTTCTCTGCGGCCGAGAACCTCTTCGCAGGCGCCATGGGTGTCGCTGCTAGCAATGAAGCAAGGGAGAAGAAGCGAGTGGAGCAGGAAGAGATGAGCAACGGGGGATCCACCCCCTCCTCATTTATAGCAGGAGAAGGCCAATTGGCGACTCCCACAATCACAGGTAATGATGGTCTTCTCTGCATGTATCAGGGACTCGTCAAGTCGGGCAGTTGCCGAGGCAGCATGGGGAAGCGGAGACGCCCATGTCCCATCAATCGCCATACGTCAACCGAGGCCGCAGGCTGTTGGGGCCCGCGGCGCTCCGCACTTGCCTCTTGGCTTCGCCTCGAAGCCAAGTCCAAGCGCGCCTTGGGCCCAGGGGCTATTGTCGGCGTCCTGGGAACGGGGGTCCCCAGACTTGCCTGCCTGCGGTCCACGGCGTGGCTCCACCATGGCCTTGTACGGCCCATCTTCATCAGCCAACACTCAAGACCCTCGCGAGGGGCCAAGCCTCGCGAGGCGGACGACGCAAGACCTTCTCGGGGGCAGCCTCACCAGGCTGGCTCGCGAGGGGCGGAGAGATCAAGGCGAGGGGCACCTCGCGAGGTTTCTGTGACGCAAGCCATGACGACCAAGGCCAGGCGAGCGCCAGAGCGTGCAGCGTACTCGTTTCCTCTTTGGTGCTAAAGAGGCAAGCGTGGGCGAGGAGTCCTGAGGCATTAGGCAAAGGTTTCCATATCGGTGCAACAAGACCAAGACCAGCAGGACGGCAGGATGGAGGTCACTGTGGAGCCCAAGACGGCGTCACCACCAGAGCCTTTGGCAGGCGAAGACAACCTTTAGTCAGGATAACTTGTACTAGTTGTCTCCCTTCAAATTTGGCCGTTGTTGGATCCCTTCCCGCCTACATTTGGGAAGAGGACCAGGGCCTCTATAAATAGGACTAGCCACCACAGTAGGAAGGGACGGATCGGGGGCCATTCAGATCATCCTCATCCACGCAAGCTCACCAAGCACAAAGAGCACCTCTCCTCAGGAGGCTGTTCTTCCCTTGTAACTGTTCATCCTCAGCCCAAGAGGCAATCCACCACACCACACTGGAGTAGGGTATTACACCACATCGGTGGCCCGAACCAGTATAAACCTTGTGTCTCTTGTTCTGTGAGTTCGACGCGCCGAGCTTTGAGATCGCGGTGAGGGCGTGAGCTAGAGGGGGGAGAGATCTTCGTGCGCACCCCAGTGTTCGAACCTCAAGGGTTTTGCCAGAACCCAAAATCCGACAGCAGAGAACGACGGCGAGGCCTCGGACGGGAATGAACAGCAGCCGTGGAAGATGCGGCAGTGTATTGGCAGGTGGAGGGGAGTATGGGGGCAACAACATGCAACTCAAGCTTACTAACGGTACAAAAAGCCCAAGGATTAATTGTTCATCAAATTTAGACAAAGCCCAGATTGAACATGGCAGTAACATCTAACCCAACCACTCTTTTTCGCAGTCACAAACAAATGGATCGGTCTGATCCATAAAATCAACATCCTGTGCAAAAAAATATTATTTCAGGATGACTACAATTTGTTGTAAATAGAAGCCGAGCACATTTAGAAGCCCATTTGTCCACCTAAAACTTCTTTTTTTGCTGTTCAACGTGTCCGTCCATGAGAAATCTCTTGCTGTAAAACTTGAGCCTCATGGACAATAGTAACCTCACATTCAATAGGAAGAATGTGACAAAGCTTCTGTTTGCCTGGTTGGATGCATATCCTTCCATCGTTATTGTCCTCAAACGGATGTCATGAGAACTGAGAAAATCTTGGTGCTTATTATGCCACCTATTGGTTATACGTTTTTCTCCATGTGGTTGTAGTGCCTAAGTAGACATGATGATTTGAAAACAGTTAAGGTCTAAAAAAAGAGTATGTCGAAAGAGCAACAACTGAACGGTTAATTCTAGTACAATATATACGGTCATTCAATGTGCATGAAATCATCACCTTTATATATAAATTCTCCAGAGACCGAAAGCATCGCAACAAGCCAATAATTATGTTCAGATCATAACTAAACATTCCGATATATAAGATCTTTACAGAATCCAGCAGCATTGATAGGCTATCCATGGACAAACTCTTCATTGAGCATATAACATAATATTAGTACCCAAAATGTATTCCAAGATGATATAGAACTTATGCGCACAAATGAAAAATGCAGATTATGATTACAAATGTGTAGATGATAATATACGGTACCTGAAAAAGTGAGGAGCCAAACACCAACTTCTTGTGATCGTTAAACGGATCGTGAATTACACCCAAGGTCTCTAGTTTGGGCGCAGAGACGATAGTTGTTTGCCAAGGTTTATAACAATAATAAAGGAGCAACCTTTGAAGTGAAGGGGCATCTTCGATGATGAGCTGCTATCCTTCAAAAGCAATTCCAATGCTTTTAAGATGAGGCGACTTTATTTGGAGACAACTGATAGGGATTTCCACTCCCAAAACAATCAGCAAGCACTCCAGGGCAGGGCAACTGGAGTGGATGATGCTGTGCAGTGAGGCCTCCGACGGATAAACCAACACAAGCGGAAGTTTTTTTAGCAGTGGGAGTCGAAGCATTTGTACCAGATCGTCTGGTAGATGGCATTGGGCGAAGGTGGCGGTGTGGAGAGAGGAGGAAAAGCACGAGATGGACAATGGTGGTGTGGATACAAATTCTTGGTGTTCGGTTTCATGGTAATCGTATAACTCAAGCTGCTGGAGTTTTTCGAATTCAGGGGATGTCAGCCAAGCGTTCATCGTGCCGGGTATGGACAGCAGGTAGCGTGTTGGGATGCAGAGGCGTTGAACGGGGCCCTGCTGGTCAGAGGATACGATGGCTCCGAGGAGATCAAATTGTGACGCCCCCGATTCAATCGTACACTAATCATACACGCAAACGTGCACGATCAAGATCAGGGACTCACGGGAAGATATCACAACACAACTCTAAAAATAAAATAAGTCATACAAGCATCATAATACAAGCCAGGGGCCTCGAGGGCTCGAATACAAGTGCTCGATCATGGACGAGTTAGCGGAAGCAACAATATCTGAGTACAGACATAAGTTAAACAAGTTTGCCTTAAGAAGGCTAGCACAAACTGGGATACAGATCGAAAGAGGCGCAGGCCTCCTGCCTGGGATCCTCCTAAACTACTCCTGGCCATCGTCAGCGGCCTGCACGTAGTAGTAGGCACCCGCGGTGCATAGTAGTCGTCGTCGACGGTGGCGTCAAGCTCCTGGGCTCCAGCATCTGGTTGCAACAACCAAGAAGAAATGGAAAGGGGGGAAAGAGGGAGAAAAGCAACCGTGAGTACTCATCCAAAGTACTCGCAAGCAAGGATCTACACTACATATGCATGGGTATCTATGTAAAGGGGCCGATATCGGTGGACTGTACTGCGGAATGCGAGAATAAGAGGGGGATAGCTAGTCGTGTCGAAGACTACACTTCTGGCAGCCTTCATCTTGCAGCATGTAGAAGAGAGTAGATGGTAAGTTCACCAAGTATCATCGCATAGCATAAACCTACCCGGCGATACTACCCTCGTCGCCCTGTGTGAGAGCGATCACCGGGTTATATCTGGCACTTGGAAGGGTGTGTTTTATTAAGTATCCGGTTCTAGTTGTCATAAGGTCAATGTACAACTCTGGGTCGTCCTTTTACCGAGGGACACGGCTATTCGAATAGATAAACTTCCCTGCAGGGGTGCACCACATTACCTAACACGCTCGATCCCATTTGGCCGGACACACTTTCCTGGGTCATGCCCGGCCTCGGAAGATCAACGCGTCATAGCCCTACCTAGGCACAACAGAGAGGTCAGCACGCCGGTCTAAATCCTATGGCGCAGGGGTCTGGGCCCATCGCCCATTGCACACCTGCACGTTTCGAGGGCGGCCGGAAGCAGACCTAGCAACCTCCATTTCAAAGGAAGTTGCGTTATGCGGTCCAATCCGGCGCGCGCCGCTCAGTCGCTGATGTCACGAAGGCTTCGGCTGATACCATGACGTCGAGTGCCCATAACTGTTCCCACGTAGTTGGTTAGTGCGTATAGGCCAGTGGCCAGACTCAGATCAAATACCAAGAACTCGTTAAGCGTGTTATTTTGAAGTAACTGCGGACGCCGACCAGGGCTAGGCCCACCTCTCACCTAGGTAGTCTCAACCTGCCCTGTCGCTCTGCCACAAAGATCCACCCAGAGGGCCGTCGGGACAAAGGTCCTTTCAGCCCCCAATCCGTGAATCACTCGCGGGTGCTCCACGAGCCGACCCGACTTTAGTCAACACATGTATCATGTATAAAGTATATAGTATATACCCGTGATCACCTCCCGAGTGATCACGGCCCGATAGTATAGCACAGCAGACGGACAAGAAGGTAGGGCCACTGATGGAACACTAGCATCCTATACTAAGCAGTAGGATAGCAGGTAAGGGTAACAACTGTAGCAACAATGACAGGCTATGCATCAGAATAGGATTAACCGAAAGCAGTAACATGCTACACTACTCTAATGCAAGCAGTAGAGAGAAGGAATAGGCGATATCTGGTGATCAAGGGGGCGGGCTTGCCTGGTTGCTCTGGCAAGGAGGGGTCGTCAACAACGTAGTCGATCGGGGCACCAGCAGCGGCGTCAGTCTCGTAGTCTACCGAAGAGAAGAGGGGGAAGAAACAATGAATACAATGCAAACATAAGCATGACGGTGCATGACATGACAATGAGCGGTACTAGATGTGCCCTAACGCGGTAGTAGGTGATACCGTCGAAGGGGGAAAACATCCGGGAAAGTATTCCCGGGGGTTTCGCGTTTTCGGATAGATGAACCAGAGGAGGAAGGTTGCGTGTTTGCTATGCTAGGGGTGTGTGGCGGACGAACGGGCTGCGTATTCGGATTCGTCTCGTTGTTATGAGCAACTTTCATGTACAAAGTATTTTCGTCCGAGTTACGGTTTATTCGATATGATTTTTTAAAGTTTTAATGATTTTCTAGAATTACTTTAATTCGAAAATAAACTGAAAATACTATTTATACACAGCAGTAGCCAGCCCCTGCGTATGACAGGTGGGGGGGGGGGGGTTTCAGGGTCAAGGTCAATAGTTGTGACAGCCTGGTTTTTGCCCTCTCTCATTTGCTTAATTTTTATTTGGATTAAATTTGAAACTTGGAGTTTTTGAATCTTTTCATATGGACTTAAACACTTGGGTACTCTTGGCTTTCACCCAAGTGCTCCATTTCCCTATCTGATCATCATTCCCCTTCTGATCCATCCCAAAATAATCTTTGGAATATTTTTCTTAAAAGAAAAATATTCATTTTCTCTCAAACACCCTAGCCAGATCAGTATGCTCCAAAGCAACCCTAATTTTTATGGCCCAGAAAAATTTGAGATAATTCACAAATATTCTTTGAACCCTAGGGCACCTTCCTGAGCAAAAATATTTCATCACTTTTTGGAATATTTTTGCTATAGAAAATATTTTCGTTCTGGACAGAAATGGTGGTTTCTACAGCAACTACCATTACACTTGCTCCATTGTGCCTGGGTTTTCTTATGCATTTTCATCTTAGTAACTCTTGGCTAACCTCCAAAGCACAGCCTCTAACTCCCAGCCATTTGACCTTAGTAACCTCTCAAAGTTACTGACCAGAAACTTACCTGGCGTGTAAAAACTTCTCTACTGCACCTGGATCCAAACCAAAGCGTGGTAACATCTCAAACTACCACGAACAACACGCTAGACATGAAGTTTAGGCTTAGCTCGGCCTGATGTCATAGTCCACGCGGTGACCGCGTTCATCCAGGGGTGCTGGCATGCGTGTCGACGCCCTCTGAGTGCCACCGAGCGCTCTGTTTCGCGCGTGCTCGCTTCCCCGACTGCCGTAGCGCGCCAAACTTCGCCACCATCTTCGTCTCAACTCCCTTAACTCCCCTCTGGTGCTCGCCGACGCCGGAGCACGCCGTAGCGAGCACGGGCACGGTCCGGCCAACCCAACAGTGCGGTGCGCACTGTGCTCGTCGCCTTCTCCTCGTTCCTGTGCTCGTCTCCGTCCGCCAACAGTTGCCGCGTGAGCTGCGTCGCCTTCTTCCCCTCTCACTGATGCCGCTCGTCGCCGGGCGCCGTGGACAGGTGTCCACCGGCGGAGCCCGAAACCCCCTCGCCGCTTGCCTATAAATGGAGCCGCCCCCAGCCTCCTCGAGCACCATCCAGCACTCCCACACACCCCACAAGCGAGTAGGAAGCTGTAGCCCGGCCGGGCAGGCCTCGGGCCGCCGTCCCCGAGCTCGAGCTCGCCGACAATCCCCTCTGGTCGCCGCGGTAGATCCAGCCCCTCCCAGGCCAGGGCGACCCTTCCAGGGCCTCCACCCCTCTCCGGTGAGCCGTTCCGCCCCTTTGGATCCCCTGGAGTTGCATCTGCTCGCCGTCTTCTTCATCTCCGGCGACTACCGTGTTCTGCCTCTGCTTGCGAGGTTGATTCCGACGCCGTCCGACCACCCTAGCTACGCTACGGGTACGGGCAGGTGCGCCTCAACCCCCTCTTGCCATCCCTCCCTCTCGTTTTGGCCAAGGAGTCCTCATCGCCGGCGAGAGCTCCGGCAGAGCTGCGACTCCCTCAGTTTCCTTCTCCCCGTCCTCCTAACCTGACTAGCGGGGCCCGCTAATCATCCACTCTATATGCGCGCGAAGCGGTACGAGTGGTGGCACCCTTGGGCTTTCCGCCTTCGACGTCACCCCCAGCCTGTTTATTTTTATTCAAATTCATTTGAATTTACAGAACACTTCAAACAGCCATAACTCCTCAACCATAAGTCCAAATGAATTGATTCTTTTTGCATCTTGTTCTTTGCAAAGAAATCTAGCATCTCACCAAAGATGAGATTTTTCTGAGCTGTTTAGAATTTCTGGTGATTTTCAGAAGTATTCTTGATATTTTCTTTTTTGTGTTTAAAATTATTTTCAGAGGGTGAGGCTTGTCTTGAGGATCACCAGAAGGCTTGTGAACCTCATCTACACTAAGGCAAGCCACAACAACATTTTCATGGTGTCATTTCAATATTTATGATTTTCTTACTTGAATGAAATGATTAATCCATGCATTTAAATAACTATTGTGTTATTTATATTCTGTTAAGTGTTTGCTAGTTAATATGCTTGATTTATAGAATGTGGAAACTAGCTTAGTTGGTGAAGCAAAGCTAGGATCTATTTGTGGTGATGATAGAAATAAATTTTGTTATGCATGTTATTAATTATTTAAAGTTATGTTCTTGCACAAATAAAATGATAAAAATTTGCTAGAAAATATTCTGTTAAGTACTTGTTTAGTCATTTTACTTGACTTACAGAATGTTTGAACCTCACTTGGTTGGTAAAGAAATTAAGATTTGTGTGTGGTAAAATCTTTGTTATTCATATGAGAAATTAATTGGAGTTACGTTCTTGCATGAGAAAATAATAAAACTTGCTGCAAAATATTTTGGTTAATATGTGAGTTATCTTGATCAGCAAAGTAATACGAGTTGTTGATGTTTATGCTTAGTGAGAATATGGATGACATCGGTCATTTTCATTATTGAGTGATGCATGTGTAGTTTTGCATTTCATGGCATGCTATGACACCGGTCATTTTCATTTTAAGTGGAACCTGAATATAACTCAACTTGAATATACCGTTGACTGGGTCATGGTGCCGCTGAATCGAGTTTTTCCCAGTGCAACCACATTTGCCTTTGTGGGAAGGCCTTGATTCGGTCCATTGACATTGCCTCTGGTCGGTGCCTCCAACTAGGGAAGGTTACGTCGTGCTTACCCTGGCCCGGTAAGCAGGCATAACCTTGTGTGCCCGTTGTTGAGATTATGGTACCGGGTCCCCGAGTGGGATCGTTTTGGCCACGACGGTGGTCGGTGTGTCTTTGGTAGACACGGGGCCACCCAGGACTAGCCCGTTGGGGATTGGGTCGGAGTGGCCGGGAGAGTGTCATGGCAATGGAAGGGTTTCGTCGGAATGCCATTGGTCCACCCGAATGGGAGTGCGAGGCCATGGGTTCCGTGGTGTGGGTACAGTGTGCTACCTCTGCAGAGTGTATAATCTATCGATAGTCGAGTCCACGGTCACGGACACCTCGTAGTAGGTCCCACCATGAGTCAACGTTTAATAAAATGTGCACACTAAGGTATGAACTTTGCATTGTTGAGGATGGCAGAAAGGCCATCAAGATATTTGGGACCAGATATTGGTCGTGGTTGTGATCGCCGTAAGGATCACGAGTTACTCTTGTTAAGACCACGTTGGTGGCTTGTTTGTGATCCGAGAATGATCACGATGGGTAAGTTGTCCCGAGGGACGTTCGAGCATGATCACATCATGTTTGACATATAGTGTTGCATTATTAATAATTGGTTAAGTATCATGATATTGTTTGCCATTATGATTATGCATGTTGTGAGCTTGCAAGTGCATTCAATGTACTGACCTGGCGTGTCATGCCAGATTTCAGGAAAGTCTCGTTGGAGAGGAGCGCTGCTCGAGTCTAGATCGTCTCCACATCGGTGTCCCTGTGATATGGAGCTTCCGCTACGATGTTATTCTGCTGCCACGTAGTTGTTCTGATCGAGGCCCCTTTATGTTCACTAAATAATGTACATATTGTTCAGCCGCACCGGGTGTGCCGCTTGGCCTCGACAGCTGTTGTAATATAAACTCTGTTCCGCTAGCATCAATAAAGCGGTTGTTTTCTGTACCAAGATGTTGTGTGTTGCCAGAAGACATGGTCTCTGGGCTGGCAATGCATGGTAAACCGGTCGCTCTGAGCCGGGGTGCCACAACGCTTGGTATCAGAGCCGCGCTGACTGTAGGCCACGCTAGACCACGACGTGTTAACTAGACGTTAGATACGAGTTTAAGTTGAGTGCCGGTAGTAATTTTTGCTGGTTGTTGCATTGCGTGCATTTGGCTTATAAATTTTTATGCTAACCTGCTAATGGTTGTGGGTGTAGATGGCTCCGGTGCCGTATCCGTGCCAGTTGCAGCTGATGCCGTACACATCACCGCACCTCCTTCGCAACGTGTGGCGTCGGCTGTACCCTCTCGGAGACGACCCAGTCTATCGTGTGTACCGGGAGCATCTAGCTGATTCAGTGTATGAGTATCACGCAGTGGTCACTCTGCGCACTAGTTCCGATTCCAGCTCTTACACTCGTACTTCTCGGAGCGGATACGCCTCCACCGCTTCTCAGGCTGTCTAGTTTGCTGCATTCGAGGTCCTTGTCGAGCTTCGCTACAACGAGGTCCGAATGCAGAACCACCCAGGTTTCTATTACTACCCATCTCTGCACGACAACGGTCGTGTCCGTTTCCCTATCATTGATCCGGAGTCTGATAGCGTTGCTAGCCACCTTGCTCGTTATGTCACTGCTAGCTATCTGATGATCCACGAGCTGGCTCGAGAGCTGACTCGTGCCCGTACTGCTTTAGCCGCTGCTTTAGTCACTATTAGATCTGCCACTACTCCATCTTCTCTGGGATTTACCCCTTATATTCCAGCCAGTTCTAGTTCCCCTATTTCGCCGGTTACTCCTCCGAGTAGCACGGGCGTCTCGGCCGTGAATCCTCTCAGTACTCCTGCCGAGTGGGTTTCACTTCTCACTACTCCTGTAGCCCCGATGCTTCATCCTACCCCTGCCCCTGAGGGAGAGCCCTCGAGGCAGCGCCGTCGTGTTACCTTTAACCCGGAGGTTTCCGTTAACCACGTCAGTTCGGGATCCGAGACCGCTTCAGGGGAGGACACCGCAACACCAGCAGAGCAGTAGTATCTTTGAGTATTCGCAGTCGTCCGGATGATGTACGGATGTAGTCGTACAAGTCATGATGTTTCGTTGCATGTATGAGAGTAGTTGAACCTGGCATGTTGTTTATCTTTCATGTATGAGTCTATGTATAATTATGTTGGGACTTTATTCGCCGTATTTTCTTCGCTCTTTTGTTTTCTTCCAGGATTTGTTGCTGGCTTTTTCCCAATTTTATTCTTGGATGTTTCTTATCTCGATTGCGTTGTCTTGGGAAAAATCCACAATAGGATGACGCATGAAGGCAACAGTAGCAACGTTCGTGAGGGAACTCCTGTTCGTCGTTCCGCACGACAGGCAGGACATTCTCCCGAGCCGTACGTTCTGCCACCACCTCCACCGCCTAATCCGCCCTCCACCAAGCAAATTCTGCGTATGTTTGAGGAAAGAAGGAACAATGATCTGATTGAAATATTAAGAAGTGTGCAAGCTATGGTTGGACAGAATGGAAATCATAACGGTCATCACTCAAAGCTGTCAGATTTTCAGAGGACCAAGCCACCCAGCTTCAGTCAGATTGTTGACCCATTGGATGCAGACGATTGGTTGCGCACCATTGAGAAAAAGCTTGAGATTGCTCGTACTGAAGAAAATGATAAAGTTCCATTTGCAACTCATTACCTTGAAGGCGCAGCTGCCATATGGTGGGAAAATACAAAAGCCATGTGGCCGGTTGATGAGGAAATCACCTGGGAAAAGTTTAAGGATCAGTTCCGAAAATATCATATCCCTACTGGAGTTATGAAGACCAAGTAGCGTGAATTTCTCGCACTCGTCCAAGGAAATCAGTCTGTGGCTGAATATTTGCGAAAATTCAATCATCTGGCCCGTTACTCTCTTTATGACGTGGCCACCGAAGAAAGGAAGATTGACAGATTTCTTGGAGGCCTAAATCCGCAACTCCGGTGTACTCTCAGTATGTTTGGTTTCCCATATTTCCAAACTCTGGTGAACAAGGCTTTCAATGCTGAACGGGAGCACAAGCTTATAGCAGATAATAGGCCTGTTAACAACGACAACAAGCGTAAGTTTGAGCCAAAGAAGGATGGGCAACCAGTGCAAAAGGCTCGTACCTGGCAGCAGACTCAGGTGGGATACAAGCCAAATTGGCAGCAGAATGTTAACAAGACCACCACTCAAGTCAAGAATGTCGTGACCAACCCAATACATGAAGAGCGTCAGCGCAATAATTCTTGCTTTAATTGTGGGCAGAACGGACATTATGCCAGACAGTGCCCCAAGAACAACAAGGCGAATGCCCTAATCAGGCCACAAGTCAACTTTATGGAGTCATGGCCAATCCAGCAAAACTTCACTGGGCACGTGCATCATATCTCCGCCGATGAAGCCCAAGAGAAGCCAGAAGTCATCATTGGTATGTTTTCTATTAATGACATACCTGCCGTAATTTTATTTAACTCTGGGGCTTCCCATTCTTTTATTTCTCGGAGTTTTGCTGCCCAAAACAACTTTCCTTGCACGCTTTTGGGCAAAAATATGCTGGTACAAACCTTGGGATCTATAATCAAGAGCAATCTGGTCTGTCATGATCTGGAAATCAATATCAACGGAGTCTACTTTCCAACCTCTCTGATAATCATTGAGTCTGAAAAGTTGGATATTATATTGGGTATGAATTGGTTGACCAAATATCAAGTTTGCATAAACTGCGCAACCCGAGAAGTCACTTTGACCAGTCTGAATGGGCAGACTATCAAATTCTACGCTCGCAAGAATATACCCAAGCAAGAATTGGTTTGCACCGCTGTGGCTGAATTGGAATTTATTCCTGTGGTGAGCGAGTACCCTGATGTATTTCCAGAAGAACTGCCAGGCATGCCACCAGATCGGGAACTGGAATTTGCAATAGATCTTGTGCCCGGGACTGCACCGTTATACAAGAAGTATTACCGGATGCCCTCATCAGAATTAGTGGAGCTAAAGAAACAGCTTGATGAATTGCTCCAGAAAGGATACATTCGTCCCAGCTCTTCACCATGGGGATCACCTGCTATTTTCGTGGACAAAAAGGATGGCAGTCTCCATATGTGCGTAGATTACCGCCAGCTGAATGAGGTCACTATCAAAAATAAATATCCGCTGCCAAGGATTGATGATCTGTTTGATCAGCTCAGTGGGGCTAAAGTATTCTCTAAGATCGATTTACGGACCGGATATCATCAGCTCAAGATTAAAAAGGAGGATATTCCTAAGATCGCATTCACTACTCGGTACGGTCTTTATGAATATACCGTGATGTCCTTTGGTCTCACCAATGCCCCTGCTTTCTTCATGCATATGATGAACAAAGTATTCATGGAGTTCCTCGACAAATTCGTGGTAGTCTTCATCGATGACATCCTCATTTACTCCAAGGGTGAAGAAGAGCACAAGGATCACCTCCGAGCAGTGCTACAACGACTTCGCGACCATCAGCTATACGCTAAATTCAGTAAATGCGAATTTTGGCTCAAGCAAGTTGGGTTTCTCGGACATGTACTATCCGCCGAAGGTATAGCCGTGGACCCGAGCAAAGCAAAGGATGTGCTCGATTGGGTGCCGCCCACGACAGTGACGCAGATCCGTAGTTTTATAGGATTGGCTGGATATTACCGTCGTTTTATTGAAGGGTTTTCCAAGATTGCTAAACCCATGACAGAGCTGCTAAAAAAGGATAAGAAGTTTGAATGGACAGAGGACTGTGAGAAAAGTTTTAATGAGTTAAAGATACGTCTGACAACCGCACCTGTATTGACTCTTCCAGACATTTATCGCAGTTTTGATGTGTATTGTGACGCCTCCAGGCAAGGTATTGGTTGCGTACTTATGCAAGACAGCAAGGTAGTAGCATATGCATCACGACAGCTACGACCCCATGAGGGAAATTATCCTACTCATGATTTGGAATTGGCTGCGGTGGTTCATGCATTAAAAATTTGGAGACACTACCTCATTGGAAAACGGTGCCAAATTTTTACCGACCACAAGAGTCTCAAATACATCTTCACTCAACTAGATTTAAACCTCCGTCAGCGAAGACGGCTAGAGTTGGTCAAGGATTATGACCTTGGAATAAATTACCACCCGGGCAAGGCCAACGTAGTTGCCGATGCACTCATTCGAAAGCCCGTCAGCTTAAATGTCAGATTGAGATCCTTCCCGCCCGAACTCCAAGAGGAGATCGCTCAGCTCAACTTGGTCATAGTGGATGCTGGCCTCGCTAATATTTTGGAAGTTACACCCACACTTGAGATAGAGATCCGCAAGGCCAAGCCAGCTGACACCGAGCTGCAAAGACGTGCCCAGGGTCAGATGGCAGAACAGACCCCAGATTTCTTCAAGGACAAATTCGGTACCCTCCGATTCCGTGGACGGATTTGTGTACCCAATCAACCGGATTTAAGGAAGAAAATTTTGTCAGAAGCACACGAATCCTCATATTCCATTCACCGGGAGGTACGAAAATGTATGAGGACCTTAGAAAAATATTCTGGTGGGATGGAATGAAGAAAGACATTGCCTATTTTGTAGCCTGTTGCGACATGTGCAACAAGGTGAAGGCAGAGCATCAGAAGCCAGCCGGACTCCTCCAACCGCTGCCAGTTTCACAATGGAAATGGGATGACGTTTGTATGGATTTCATTACGGGATTGCCTAAGACTCAGTGAGGCAATGATGCAATCTGGGTTATAGTGGACACCCTAACCAAGGTCGCTCACTTCATTCCAATCAGCACCAGATACAGGGCAGATCAACTTGCACAGCTGTATGTATCCAGAATAGTCAGTCTGCATGGAGTACCCCGAACTATCATTTCCGACCGAGGTTCCCTGTTTACCTCCGCTTTTTGGTCACGCCTCCATCAAGCCTTGGGGACATCACTGAAATATAGTACTGCATATCATCCTCAGATGGATGGACAGACAGAAAGGGTAAATCAAATACTCGAAGATATGTTGCGAGCCTGTGCTTTAGCCGAAGGACCCAAATGGGAAGACTGTTTGCCATATGCCGAGTTTTCCTATAACAACAGCTTCCAGACCAGTCTGAAAATGTCACCATATGAAGCTCTGTATGGCCGTAAGTGCCGCACTCCTTTAAATTGGTCTCAAACTAGAGATAGCCATATCTTTGGAACAGATCTCATGATGGAAGCTGAGAAACAAGTTAAGGAAATTAGAGACAGATTGCAATTGGCCAAATCTCGACAGAAAAGTTATTATGATGCAAAGCACCGACAGATAAGTTTTGAACCCGGAGAGCACATATACCTCCAAGTCACTCCTATGAAAGGAGTCAAGAGATTTCAGACTCGTGGAAAGTTGGCCCCCAGATTTATCGGTCCATTCCCAGTTATGTCTCGAGTAGGTACTGTTGCGTATCAATTAGAACTACCCGCTGAGTTGGCAGACGTGTTTCATGTTTCACAATTGAGACGATGCATATCCCCGCCTGAGAAAAGGACTGCTATGGCTGAGGTAGAGTTGGCAAATGATTTAACTTATGAAGAGAGACCGTTCAGAATTTTGGATCAGATGGAAAGGGTCACTCACAGTAAAGTAAGGAAATTTTACAAAGTTCAGTGGGAGCATCACACAGTCAGAATCAACTTGGGAGCGGGAAGAATTTCTACAGTCACATTATCCAGAGTGGTTTTCCCAAGCAACCGAATCTCGAGGACGAGATTCATTCTAAGTGGGGGAGGTTTGTGACAGCCTAGTTTTTGCCCTCTCCCAGTTGCTTGATTTTTATTTGGATTAAATTTGAAACTTGGAGTTTTTGAATCTTTTCATATGGACTTAAACACTTGGGTACTGTTGGCTTTCACCCAAGTGCTCCATTCCCTCTCTGATCATCATTCCCCTTCTAATCCATCCCAAAATAATCTTTGGAATATTTTTCTTAAAAGAAAAATATTCATTTTCTCTCAAAAACCCTAGCCAGATCAGTATGCTCCAAAGCAACCCTAATTTTTATGGCCCAGAAAGATCTGAGATAATTCATAAATATTCTTTGAACCCTAGGGCACCTTCCCGAGCAAAAATATTTCATCACTTTTTGGAATATTTTTGCTACAGAAAATATTTTCTGTTCTGGACAGAAATGGTGGTTTCTACATCAACTACCATTTTACTTGCTCCATTGTGCCTGGGTTTTCTTGTGCATTTTCACCTTAGTAACTCTTGGCTACCTCCAAAGCCCAGCCTCTAACTCCCAGCCATTTGACCTCAGTAACCTCTCAAAGTTACTGACCAGAAACTTACCTGGCGTGTAAAAACTTCTCTACTGCACCTGGATCCAAACCAAAGCATGGCAACATCTCAAACTACCACGAACAACACGCCAGACATGAAGTTTAGGCTTAGCTCCGCCTGATGTCATAGTCCACGCGGTGACCGCGTTCGTCTAGGGGTGCTGGCATGCGTGTCGACGCGCTCTGAGTGCCGCCGAGCGCTCTGTTTCGCGCGTGCTCGCTTCCCCGACTGCCGTAGCGCGCCAAACTTTGCCACCATCTTCGTCTCAACTCCCTTAACTCCCCTCTGGCGCTCGCCGATGCCGGAGCTCGCCACAGCGAGCACGGGCACGGTCCGGCCAACCCAACAGTGCGGTGCGAACTGTGCTCGTCGCCTTCTCCTCGTTCCTGTGCCCGTCTCCGTTCACCAACAGTGCCGCGTGAGTTGCATCGACTTCTTCCCCTCTCACTGACGCCGCTCGTCGCCGCGCGCCGTGGACATGTGTCCACCGGCGGAGCCCGAAACCCCCTCGCCGCTCGCCTATAAATGGAGCCGCCCCAGCCTTCTCGAGCACCATCCAGTAGTCCCACACACCCCACAAGCGAGTAGGAAGCCGTAGCCCGGCCAGGCAGGCCTCGGGCCGCCGTCCCCGAGCTCGAGCTCGCCGGCGATCCCCTCTGGTCGCCGCGGTAGCTCCAGCCTCTCCGAGGCCAGGGCGACCCTTCCAGGGCCTCTGCCCCTCTCCGGTGAAGCCGTTCCGCCCCTCTGGAGCCCCTGGAGTTGCCTCTGCTCGCCGTCTTCTTCTCTCCGACGACCACCATGTTCTGCCTCCGCTTGCGAGGTTGATTCCGACGCCGTCCGACCGCCCCTAGCTACGCTACGGGTACGGGCAGGTGCGCCTCAACCCCCTCTTGCCATCCCTCCCTCTCGTTTTGGCCAAGGAGTCCTCGTCGCCGGCAAGAGCTCCGGCGGAGCTGCGACTCCCTCTGTTTCCTTCTCCCCCTCCTCCTAACCTGACTAGCGGGGCCTGCTAGTCAGCCACTCTGTACGCGCGTGAAGTGGTACGAGTGGTGGCGCCCCTGGGCTTTACGCCTTCGACGTCACCCCCAGCCTGTTTATTTTTATTCAAATTCATTTGAATTTACAGAACACTTCAAACAGCCATAACTCCTCAACCATAAGTCCAAATGAATTGATTCTTTTTGCATCTTGTTCTTTGCAAAGAAATCTAGCAGCTCACCAAAGATGAGATTTTTCTGAGCTGTTTAGAATTTCTGGTGATTTTCAGAAGTGTTTTTGATATGTTCTTTTTTGTGTTTAAAATTATTTTCAGAGGGTGAGGCTTGTCTTGAGGATCACCAGAAGGCTTGTGAACCTCATCTACACTAAGGCAAGCCACAACAACATTTTCATGGTGTCATTTCAATATTTATGATTTTCTTACTTGAATGAAATGATTAATCCATGCATTTAAATAACTATTGTGTTATTTATATTCTGTTAAGTGTTTGCTAGTTAATATGCTTGATTAACAGAATGTGGAAACTAGCTTAGTTGGTGAAGCAAAACTAGGATCTATTTGTGGTGATGATAGAAAGAAATTTTGTTATGCATGTCATTAATTATTTAAAGTTATGTTCTTGCATAAATAAAATGATTAAAATTTGCTAGAAAATATTCTGTTAAGTACTTGTTTAGTCATTTTACTTGACTTACAGAATGTTTGAACCTCACTTGGTTGGTAAAGAAATTAGGATTTGTGTGTGGTAAAATCTTTGTTATTCATATGAGAAATTAATCGGAGTTACTTTCTTGCATGAGAAAATAATAAAACTTGCTGCAAAATATTTTGGTTAATATGTGAGTTATCTTGATCAGCAAAGTAATATGAGTTGTTGATGTTTATGCTTAGTGTGAATATGGATGACATCGGTCATTTTCGTTATTAAGTGATGCATGTGTAGTTTTGCATTTCATGGCATGCTATGACACCGGTCATTTTCATTTTAAGTTGAACCTGAATATAACTCAACTTGAATATACTGTTGACTGGGTCATGGTGCCGCTGAATTGAGTTTTTCCCAGTGCAACCACATTTGCCTTTGTGGGAAGGCCTTGATTCGGTCCATTGACATTGCCTCTGGTTGGTGCCTCCAACTAGGGAAGGTTACGTCGTGCTTACCATGGCCCGGTAAGCAGGCATAACCTTGTGTGCCCGTTGTTGAGATTATGGTACCGGGTCCCCGAGTGGGATCGTTTTGGCCACGACGGTGGTCGGTGTGTCTTTGGTAGACACGGGGCCACCCAGGACTAGCCCGTTGGGGATTGGGTCGGAGTGGCCGGGAGAGTGTCATGGCAATGGAAGGGTTTCGTCAGAATGCCGTTGGTCCACCCGAATGGGAGTGCGAGGCCATGGGTTCCGTGGTGTGGGCACAGTGTGCTACCTCTGCAGAGTGTATAATCTATCGATAGCCGAGTCCACGGTCACGGACACCTCGTAGTAGGTCCCACCATGAGTCAACGTTTAATAAAATGTGCACACTAAGCTATGAACTTTGCATTGTTGAGGATGGCAGAAAGGCCATCAAGATATTTGGGACCAGATATTGGTCGTGGTTGTGATCGCCGTAAGGATCACGAGTTACTCTTGTTAAGACCACGTTGGTGGCTTGTTTGTGATCCGAGAATGATCACGGTGGGTAAGTTGTCCCGAGGGACGTTCGAGCATGATCACATCATGTTTGACATATAGTGTTGCATTATTAATAATTGGTTAAGTATCATGATATTGTTTGCCATTATGATTATGCATGTTGTGAGCTTGCAAGTGCATTCAATGTACTGACCTGGCGTGTCATGCCAGATTTCAGGAAAGTCTCATTGGAGAGGAGCGCTGCTCGAGTCTAGATCGTCTCCACATCGGTGTCCCTGTGATATGGAGCTTCCGCTACGACGTTATTCCGCCGCCACGTAGTTGTTCTGATCGAGGCCCATTTATGTTCACTAAATAATGTACATATTGTTCAGCCGCACCGGGTGTGCTGCTTGGCCTCGACAGCTGTTGTAATATAAACTCTGTTCCGCTAGCATCAATAAAGCGGTTGTTTTCTGTACCAAGATGTTGTGTGTTGCCAGAAGACATGGTCTCTGGGCTGGCAATGCATGGTAAACGGGTCACTCTGAGCCGGGGTGCCACAATAGTACAGTCAGAAGTTGACTGGGTGAACGTTGACTGGTCAAACTAGCTCGTGGGACCCAGCTGTCATAGAGACATTGTAAATTAATTGTTTAATTAATTTTAACAGATTAGGTGGGGGCACATGTCATTGACTTAGATATTTTTAAGCAGGCTTTTTAAAATAAATGGGTCCACATGTCATTTCCAATTATTCAATTAAATAGTTTTATTAGGTTCTATCTAATTACGTGGTTTGGGGATTGGTTAAACGGGCGGGCCCACCTGTCAGTGAGCCACACGCGGTGGCACGCCGGCGATGCGTGCAGAGAGCGGCGGTGCTCGCTGGCCGACCATCTCCGGCGATGGCTGGATCGGTGGGTGGGCTCGGCAGACGCAACGCGACGAGGTGCTCCGGAGGATGGCCGTGGGGTTGTCGGAGGTGGGCTGCAGAGGCGCCGGCGTCGAGTGGAGCAGCATCGGGGCTCGGCCTCGCAGTGCATGCGATGAGGACGGCAGGGCGCGGCCGTCAGCGGGCGGCGTAGCCAAACCCGGGGGTGACGGGCTCGTTCGCGAGGAGGGCGAGCAAAGGCGGGAGCGTCGTCGCGCGCGCGCAGTCAACGCGGGCGGCGGGCGACACATAGGGGCGGTAGAGGCGAGGCTTGGCGGCGGAGCAGGGACGAAGCCGGCAAGGGGCATGGTCGGTGCGACTGCAGGCAGCGGTAGGTGGAGGCGGCCGAGGCCAGAGCGCGAGGCAGCCATGGGCGCAGGCTGTCCGCGGGGACGCGAGCGCGGTCGCGGCCTTGGCCGTAGCCGTGAGTGCGAGGGGGAGAGGAGGAGAGGTCGGTGCTCATGGCGGGGCCGTAGGGAACTGACAGCGGCTTTGGGGAGGTGTTGGGGAAGCGAGATCGCCGACGGGGTGGCGACTCGACGCCGAGGTAGCTCCGGGCAGCGACGGGATCGGGGGCGGCGTTCGATCCAGATCCAGGCGGGGGGGGGGGGGGAGGAGAGCAAGGTGAGGAGTGGATCGGGGGGGGGGAGTGTGGGGTGTGGGCTAGGTCACGTAGTGGGGGTGAGGGGGTGTAGCCCAAGGGGTGGGCCGACCAGCTGGGTGCCCAGTTGGGCCAAACAGCCCAGGGGGAGGGAGTTTGCCTTTTGTTTTTGTTTTTTTGTTTACAGTTTTGTCTTTTCTTTTTATTTAATTTTCTTTTCTATTTTATTAAATTTTAGCTTTTATAGAATACAAAAGTTGTACCTAAAAGAGCATTAATAATTATGCCACTACCACAATCAGCTTCGCAACTAAAACAAAATAGTTTGTAACGGTTTATTATTTTAATCTCATTTAAATAATTGTTTTTGCTACTATTTTAATTATTTTAGAGTATTTAAGCATTTTAATAAAATGTGGTTTCTCCACCATAATTAATTATGCATTATTTGGTTCACTCCGAACATTTTAGTTTTAATATTTGAAAACTTTTATTGTGTGCTTGATTTTGAATTTGAATTTGAATCGGTTTCGAACCAACGCGAGATTAGCAACAGTAATCGAGGTGACGTGGCATCATTAGTAGAGGGTTACTGTAGCTTTATTATCCGGGCGTCACAATTCTCCTCCACTACAAGAAATCTCGTCCCGAGATTGAAGAGGTGGAATAAAGGGGAAAGGTCTGGTTACGAAATCCTAACAAATCTTCTCGGTCTTGGTTGCTCTTCTTGAAGAGGTAGATCCACTACGTTTGATGTCTTCATTTCTCTGCTTCAAGTCATCATGATGAAGTCGGCATCCTTTCTTCGGGAATTCTGTCATACTTACGAAAGAATAAAGGGTGGGTATTCCGGGGGAACGGACCTCTGCAAGGTTGACTATCTGGTCGATAACATCGGGGAAGGTGGCGGAAAGTAACTCTCAAATTGAAACTTAAGAAGGTATCGTGAGCAAAGTAAGGAGGTATCATGGGAAGTTTCGAGCGGGCAGGCAATCGTTCGATGCCTGTTACAGGGCGTGAAAGGGGTTCAGAGCAATGGGAATAAGTATTGCGTTTAATACCAGATTGGAAGATCACACGGAAGGTGGCCCGTGAACTACATACGAAGTCAAGCTCTAGGAATAACTTTGGCAACAGGGTGTATAGGAGAGTTAGGTTTCGATCCTATAGAACTGTGGGTTATGGGCCCACCATGTGGTTTAAAGTAGAAAGGGGGCTGACATCTTGCACGGTCACGATAGCAAGGCATGACAGAGGGTAGCCTATCAGTTATGTCGGCAACAACATCGATACCAAGGGCGAGGGACGAAGAGAACCATTTTCCTGCTCGTTGAACGAGGTGGACCAATAGGCAAAGTTCTCGTCCACCGGTGGCTACCGGAATATCATCAACAATAGTAACACGGTTTTGCTGACAGAATTGTACGGCGAGGTGTTTACATAAGCAGGAGAATATTACTGCTTAGATCATATAGATCACAAGAAAGGTTAAACCAAACAATGGAAGGAAAAATATGATTATCAGTTTAAACAGAACAATGGAAAGGAAAATGTGTTTAAACACATATTTCAGGGGTATATCCTTCCCAAGGACAAGCAGACCAGGATATCCATGACAGGATATTGCTACCTCTTGAGCACTGCGTTGGTTTTCCCTTGAAGAGGAAAGGGTGATGCAGCAAAGTAGCGTAAATATTTCCCTCAGTTTTTGAGACCAAGGTATCAATCCAGTAGGAGGCTACGCGCAAGTCCCTCGCACCTACACAAAACAAATAAATCCTCGCAACCAACGCGATAAGGGGTTGTCAATCCCTACACGTCACTTACGAGAGTGAGATCTGATAGAAATGATAGGATAATATTTTTTGTATTTTTGTGATAAAGATGCAAAGTAAAATAAAAGCAAAGTAAAAAGCAACGGAAATAACTAAGTGTTGGAGGATTAATATGATGAAGATAGACCCGGGGGCCATAGGTTTCACTAGTGGCTTCTCTCATGAGCATAAGTATTTTACGGTGGGTGAACAAATTACTATTGAGCAATTGACAGAATTGAGCATAGTTATGAGAATATCTAGGTATGATCATGTATATAGGCATCACGTCCGAGACAAGTAGACCGACTCCTGCCTGCATCTACTACTATTACTCCACACATCGACCGCTATCCAGCATGCATCTAGAGCATTAAGTTCATAAGAACAGAGTAACGCCTTAAGCAAGATGACATGACGTAGAGGGATAAATTCATGCAACATGATAAAAAAAACCATCTTGTTATCCTCGATGGCAACAATACTATACGTGCCTTGCTGCCCCTACTGTCACTGGGAAAGGACACCGCAAGATTGAACCCAAAGCTAAGCAGTTCTCCCATTGCAAGAAAGATCAATCTAGTAGGCCAAACCAAACTGATAATTCGAAGATACTTGCAAAGATAACCAATCATACATAAAAGAATTCAGAAGATTCAAATATTGTTCATAGATAAACTTGATCATAAACCCACAATTCATCAGTCTCAACAAACACACCGCAAAAAGAAGATTACATCGAATAGATCTCCACAAGAGAGGGGGAGAACATTGTATTGAGATCCAAAAAGAGAGAAGAAGCCATCTAGCTAAGACCCGAAGGTCTGAGGTAAACTACTCACACTTCATCGGAGAGGCTATGGTGCTGATGTAGAAGCCCTCCGTGATGGATGCCCCCTCCGGCGGAGCTCCGGAACAGGCCCCAAGATGGGATCTCGTGGGTACAGAAGGTTGCGGCAAAGGAATTAGGTTTTTGGCTCCGTATCTGATCGTTTGGGGGACGTAGGTATATATAGGAGGAAGGAGTACATCGCTGGAGCAACAGGGGGCCCACGAGGGTGGAGGGCGTGCCCTGGGGGGTAGGCGCCCCCCTACCTCGTGGCCTCCTCCTTTGTTTCTTGACGTAGGGTCCAAGTCTCCTGGATCATGTTCCTTCCAAAAATCACGTTCCCGAAGGTTTCATTCCGTTTGGACTCCGTTTGATATTCTTTTTCTGCGAAACTCTGAAATAGGCAAAAAACAGCAATTCTGGGCTGGGCCTCCGGTTAATAGGTTAGTCCCAAAAATAATATAAAAGTGAATAATAAAGCCCAATAATGTCCAAAACAGAAGATAATATAGCATGGAGCAATCAAAAATTATAGATACATTGGAGACGTATCAAGCATCCCCAAGCTTAATTCCTGCTCGTCCTCGAGTAGGTAAATGATAAAAACAGAATTTTTGATGCGGAGTGCTACTTGTCATAATTTCAATGTAATTCTTCTTAATTGTGGTATGAATATTTAGATCCGAAAGATTTAAGACAAAAGTTTAATATTGACATGAAAACAATAATACTTCAAGCATACTAACTAAGCAATTATGTCTTCTCAAAATAACATGGCCAAAGAAAGTTATCCCTACAAAATCATATAGTCTGGCTATGCTCTATCTTCACCACACAAAATATTTAAATCATGCACAACCCCGATGACAAGCCAAGCAATTGTTTCATACTTTTGACATTTTCAAAAAAATTCAATCTTCATGCAATACATGAGCGTGAGCCATGGACATAGCACTATATGTGGAATAGAATGGTGGTTGTGGAGAAGACAAAAAGGAGAAGATAGTCTCACATCAACTAGGCGTATCAACGGGCTATGGAGATGCCCATCAATAGATATAAATGTGAGTGAGTAGGGATTGCCATGCAACGGATGCACTAGAGCTATAAGTATATGAAGCTCAACAAAAGAAACTAAGTGGGTGTGCTCACGAAGACCTAGGGCATTTTGAGGAAGCCCATCATTTGAATATACAAGCCAAGTTCTATAATGTAAATTTCCCACTAGTATATGAAAGTGATATCATAGGAGACTCTCTATCATGAAGATCATGGTGCTACTTTGAAGCATAAGTGTGGTAAAAGGATAGTAACATTGTCCCTTCTCTTTTTCTCTCATTTTTTTTGATTTGGGCCTTTTCTCTTTTTTTATGGCCTCTTTTTTTATTTTATTTTTTTATTTAGTCCGGAGTCTCATCCCGACTTGTGGGGGAATCATAGTCTCCATCATCCTTTCCTCACTTGGGACAATGATCTAAAAATGATGATCATCACACTTTTATTTTCTTACAACTCAACAATTACAACTCAATACTTAGAACAAGATATGACTCTATATGAATGCCTCCGACGGTGTTCCGGGATATGCAATGAATCAAGAGTGACATGTATGAAAGAATTATGAACGGTGGCTTTGCCACAAATACAATGTCAACTACATGATCATGCAAAGCAATATGACATTGATGGAGCGTGTCATCATAAACGGAACGGTGGAAAGTTGCATGGCAATATATCTCGGAATGGCTATGGAAATGCCATGATAGGTAGGTATGGTGGCTGTTTTGAGGAAGGTATATGGTGGGTGTATGATACCGGCGAAAAGTGCGCGGTATTAGAGAGGCTAGCAATGGTGGAAGGAAGAAAAGTGCATATAATCCATGGACTCAACATTAGTCATAAAGAACTCATATACTTATTGCAAAAATCTACAAGTTATCAAAAGCAAAGTATTACGCGCATGCTCCTAGGGGGATAGATTGGTAGGAAAAGACCATCGCTCGTCCCCGACCGCCACTCATAAGGAAGACAATCAATAAATAAATTATGCTCCGACTTCATCACATAACGGTTCACCATACGTGCGTGCTACGGGAATCACAAACTTTAACACAAGTATTTCTCAAATTCAAAACTACTCAACTAGCATGACTCTAATATTACTACCTCCATATCTCAAAACAATCATCAAGCATCAAACTTCTCATAGTATTCAACACACTTATAAGAATTTTTCACTATTCTTGAATACCTACCATATTAGGATTTTAAGCAAATTACCATGCTATTTAAGACTCTCAAAATAATTAAAGTGAAGCATGAGAGATCAATAGTTTCTATAAAACAAATCCACCACCGTGCTCTAAAAGATATAAGTGAAGCACTAGAGCAAAAACTATATAATTCAAAAGATATAAGTGAAGCACATAGAGTATTCTAATAATTTCTGAATCATGTGTGTCTCTCTCAAAAGGTGTGTACAACAAGGATGATTGTGGTAAACTAAAAAGCAAAGACTCAAATCATACAAGACGCTCCAAGCAAAACACATATCATGTGGTGAATAAAAACATAGCTCCCAGTAAAGTTACCGATGGAAGTAGACGAAAGAGGGGATGCCTTCGGGGCATCCCCAAGGTTTGGCTTTTTGGTGTCCTTAGATTATCTTGGGGGTGCCATGGGCATCCCCAAGCTTAGGCTCTTGTCACTCCTTGTTCCATAATCCATCAAATCTTTCACCCAAAACTTGAAAACTTCACAACACAAAACTTAGCAGAAAATTTCGTGAGCTCCGTTAGCGAAAGAAAACAAAAGACCACTTCAAGGTACTTTAATGAACTCATTCTTTATTTATATTGGTGTTAAACATACTGTATTCCAACTTCTCTATGGTTTATAAACTATTTTACTAGCCATAGATTCATCAAAATAAGCAAACAACACACGAAAAACAGAATCTGTCAAAAACAGAACAGTCTGTAGTAATCTGTAACTAACGCAAACTTCTGGAACTCCAAAAAATCAGCCAAAATAGGAAGAACTAGATTTTTTTTATTGATCAGAATCAATTGGAATCAGTATTTTATCACGTTCTGGTGATTTTTAACAATTATTTTCGTGAACAGAAAGTTTCTGGAAATTACAGCAAGATCAAAGAACTATCATCCAAGAAGATCCTATAGGTTTAACTTGGCACAAACAGTAATTAAAACATAAAAACACATCTAACCAGAGGCTAGAACAAAAATTTATTCCTAAACAGAAGCAAAAAGCAAAAAAAAACTAAAAATAAAATTGGGTTGCCTCCCAACAAGCGCTATCGTTTAACGCCCCTAGCTAGGCATAATAGCAAGGATAGATCTAGGTATTGCCATCTTTGGTAGGCAATCTAGAAGTGGCTCTCATGATAGATTCATATGGTAATTTTATTTTCTTTCTAGGGAAGTGTTCCATGCCTTTCTTCAATGGAAATTGGAATCTAATATTCCCTTCCTTCATATCAATAATTGCACCAATCGTTCTAAGGAAAGGTCTACCAAGAATAATAGGACATGAAGGATTGCAATCTATGTCAAGAACGATAAAATCTACGGGCACATAATTCCTATTTGCAACAATAAGAACATCATTAATTCTTCCCATAGGTTTCTTAATGGTGGAATCCGCAAGGTGAAAGTTTAAAGAGCAATCATCAAAATCATGGAAACCTAACAAATCGCACAAAGTTTTGGGAATAGTGGAAACACTAGCACCCAAATCACACAAAGCATAGCATGCATGATCTTTAATTTTAATTTTAATAGTAGGTTCCCATTCATCATAAAGTTTTCTAGGGATAGAAGCTTCCAACTCAAGTTTTTCTTCATAAGATTGCATCAAAGCATCTACGATATGTTTGGTAAAAGCTTTATTTTGGCTATAAGCATGAGGAGAATTTAGCACGGAATGCAACAAGGAAATACAATCTATCAAAGAGCAATTATCATAATTAAATTCCTTGAAATCCAAAATAGTGGGTTTATTCACATCTAGGGTTTTTGTGACACCCCCGATTCAATCGTACACTAATCATACACGCAAACGTGTACGATCAAGATCAGGGACTCACGGGAAGATATCACAACACAACTCTAAAAATAAAACAAGTCATACAAGCATCATAATACAAGCCAGGGGCCTCGAGGGCTCGAATACAAGTGCTCGATCATAGACAAGTCAGCGGAAGCAACAATATCTGAGTATAGACATAAGTTAAACAAGATGCCATAAGATGGCTAGCACAAACTGGGATATAGATCGAAAGAGGCGCAGGCCTCCTGCCTGGGATCCTCCTAAACTACTCTTGGTCGACGTCAGCGGCCTGCACATAGTAGTAGGCACCTCCGGTGTAGTAGGAGTCGTCGTCGATGGTGGCGTCTGGCTCCTAGGCTCCGGCATCTGGTTGCGACAACCAGGTAGAAGGGAAGGGGGAAAGAGGGAGAAAAGCAACCATGAGTACTCATCCAAAGTACTCGCAAGCAAGGAGCTACACTACATATGCATGGGTATATGTGTAAATGGCCATATCAGTGGACTGAACTGCAGAATGCCAGAATAAGAGGGGGATAGCTAATCCTGTCAAAGACTACGCTTCAGGCCACCTCCATCTTGCAGCAAGTAGAAGAGAGTAGATGGTAAGTTCACCAAGTAGCATCGCATAGCATAAACCTACCCGGCGATCCCCTCCTCATCGCCCTGTTAGAGAGCGATCACCGGGTTATATCTGGCACTTGGAAGGGTGTGTTTTATTAAGTATCCGGTTCTAGTTGTCATAAGGTCAAGGTACAACTCTGGGTCATCCTTTTACCGAGGGACACGGCTATTCGAATAGATAAACTTCCCTGCAGGGGTGCACCACATAACGCAACACGCTCGATCCCATTTTGCCGGACACACTTTTCTGGGTCATGCCCGGCCGCGGAAGATCAACACATCGCAGCCCTACCTAGGCACAAAAGAGAGGTCAGCACGCCGGTCTAAATCCTATGCGCGCAGGGGTCTGGGCCCATCGCCCATTGCACACCTGCATGTTGCGTATGCGGCCGGAAGCAGACCTAGCCCCCTTAATACAAGTGCGAGCTTACGGTCCAATGCGGCGTGCGCCGCTCAGTCGCTGAAGTCACGAAGGCTTCGACTGATACCATGACGTCGAGTGCCCATAACTTTCCCATATAGTTGGTTAGTGCGTATAGACCAAATGGCCAGACTTAGATCAAATACCAAGAACTCGTTAAGCGTGTTATTTTTAAGTATCTGCGGACGCCGACCAGGGCCAGGCCCACCTCTCTCCTAGGTGGTCTTAACCTGCCCTTTCGCTCCGCCACAAAGTAACAGTCGGGGGCCGTCAGGAACCCAGGCCCAACTCTATCGGGATGGAGCCACCTGTCCTTTCAGCACCCTCATCAGAATCACTTGCGGGTACTCAACGAGCTGACCCGACTTTAGTCACCACATGTTTCATGTATATAAAGTATATAGTATATACCCGTGATCACCTCCCTAGTGATCACGGCCCGATAGTATAGCATGGCAGACGGACAAGAATGTAGGGCCACTAATGAAACACTAGCATCCTATACTAAGCATGTAGGATTGCAGGTAAAGGTAACAACAGTAGTAGCAAGGACAGGCTATGCATCAGGATAGGATTAACGAAAAGCAGTAACATGCTACACTACTGTAATGCAAGCAGTATAGAGAAGAATAGGCGATATCTGGTGATCAAGGGGGGGCTTGCCTGGAAGCTCAGCCGAGAAGGAGGGGTCGTCAACACCGTAGTCGTACTGGGTAGCAGCGGCGTCGGTCTCGGTGTCTAACGAGAGAAGAGGGGGAAGAAACAATAAATATAATGCAAACATATGCATATCGATGCATGACAAGACAAGTAACGGTGCCAGGTGTGCCCTACGCGGTAGGAGGTGATACCGGTGAAGGGGGAAAACATCCGGGAAAGTATCCCCGGTGTCTCGCGTTTTCGGACAAATGAACCGGAGGGGGAAAGTTGTGTGTTTGCTATGCTAGGGATGTGTGGCGGACGAACAGGCTGCATATTCGGATTCATCTCGTCGTTCTGAGCAACTTTCATGTACAAAGTATTTTCATCTGAGCTACGGTTTATTTCATATTAATTTTTAAAGATTTAAACAATTTTCTGAATTTATTTTATTATTTTAAATCAACATTATCCAGAATAGTGTTTGCTGATGTCATCATGACGTCAGCAGTCAACAGGGTGTTGTCTTAGTCAAACTGACGTGTAGGTCCCGCATGTCATTCACTGTTAGTTAATTAATCACAGTTAATTAGGTTAATTAGGCTAATCTAAACATGATTAATTATATATATATATTATTATTATTATTTATTTTTTCCAATATTTTTTTTATTAAACGTTCTGGGGGCGGCCCCACATGTCAAAGGCACAGAGGCCTTAGCGGGCACAGGGCGGTGCGGGCGTGAGCGTTGGCCCGACTGGGCACTGGGCGAGGCCAGCCGTGGGGTGGGGCTCGGCGTTCGGCGCCGGCGAGGCACGGCCGGCCGGTGGCGCAGGCGGCGGAGTGGTGCAGCAGCGGTTGCGGCGGCGGGAGCGGGCACACGCGGCTGGGCGCAGGTGGGTGCGGCCAGGGTGCGGAGGGAGTGGAGCAGGCGCAGGGGAGCAGAACTCCGGGCGCGGCCCTGGGAGGTCGCGGGCGCGACGAGCGCGTCCCCGGAGCGAGGCAGGGCGCGCCCCCGGGCAGGCGCGCATGCGAGGACCCGGCCTGGGGTGGGCAGAGGCATACGGGAGCGGGAGCGCGTGCGCGCGTTTGGGCAGAGGAGCACCCGATGCTCGAGCCCATCGGCCATGGCAGATGGTGGGCATCGGTGATGCGACATGAAATCGATGGAGAACAGAGGGGGAGTTGAGAGGATCTCACAACGGGGCTGTAGGGTTCGGGGGCAGCGTTACTCGGGGAGGAAGCCGGGGACGGCCGCGTTGACGGAGACGACGACGATGGCGTCCAGCGAGGAGGAGTGGTCGAGGCGGCGAGGTGCGTCGGGTTCGTTCCCCCTCCCGATCCAGACGGGATCTTAAGGTGGGGAAGAAGACGTGGGGGAGACAGGGAAGCGAGGTTCCGGTGAGGTGGTCCTCCAAGGGGTGGCGATGCGGCGTCGACGAGGTAGCTGCGACGGGGTCGGGGTCGCCCGATCCCGATCCAGTCGGGGAAGAGAGGGAGGAGTGAGTGGGGGTCGTGGGGGTTAGGGCTTTGGTGCCCGTGGGGATAAGGGAGTGCGAGGGGGGGGCTGGGCCTTTTGGGCTGCAGCTGGGCCGGTTGGCCCAGGGGATTAGAGGGCTTTCCTCTCTATCTTTTTGTGTTAGTTTTGTTTTCTGTTTTTGTATTTTCTTTTCTTTTATTTATTTTACTTTTTCTTATTTCTTTTCTGTTTCTTTTAGTTGCTGCTTATTCTAGCGTTAACAATATACCAAAGTGGCACCTAAATTAATGTTACCAATTATGTCACTATCACATTAACTTGTTACCCAAACTAAAATAGTTTTGTAATTATTTAATATTTAAAAGCATTTAAATAATAGTTTTCGCTACTGTTTTATTTGTCTAATAGTATTTAAATATTTTATAAAGGTGTGGTTTATCCACCGTAATTACCTATGCATTATTTGGTTCACTTTGAACATTTTAGTTTTAATGTTTGAAACTTTTGTTGTTTAACTTGATTTCGAATTTGAATTCGAATCGTTTTTGAACTAATGAGAGATTAGCAACAGTAATGGAGGTGACGTGGCATCATTAGTGTGGGATTACTGTAGCCTAATTATCCGGACGTCACAATTCTCCTCCACTACAAGAAATCTCGTCCCGAGATTTAAGAGGGGAGTAAAGAGGAATAAGAGGTTATGAAATTCTAACGACTCTGCTTGGTCTTGGTTGTTCTTCTCGAAGAGGTTCATTCCTATGCTTCAGTCATCATGATGAAGTTTGTCGTCCTTCCTTCAGGATCTTCACCGTACTTACGAAAGGGTGAGAAGGGAAAAGCCTATAAGGACGGATTCTAACAAGATCGAGCATCAGACGGTTAACTCAGGGGAAGAAGCATAAGTATCTCTCGAATTGAAACTTAAGAAGATGTCGAGAGCAAAGTAAGAAGGTACCATGAGAAGTTTCAAACTGATAGGCAAGCGTTCGATGCCTATCAGAAGGTGAAAGGGGTTCAGAGCAACGAGAATAAGTATTGCGTCTGATACCCAAATAGATCACTTGGCAGGTGGCCCGTGAGTTACATAAGAAGTCAAGCGCGAGGAATAACTTTGGAAACCGGGGGGTATATAGGAGAGTCAGGTTTCGATCCTGTGGAACTGGGGGTTATGGGCCCACCATGTGGTTAAAAGTAGGAAGGTCGGTGACATCTTGCACGATCATGTAAGCAAGGAATGTCAGAGGATAGTCTGTCGGTTATGTCGGCAACAACATCGGTACCAAGGGCGAGGGACGAAGAGTACCATTTTCCTGCTCGTTGAACGAGGCGGACCAATAGGCAAGGTTCTCGTCCATCGGTGGCTACCAGAATGTCATCAACAATAGTAACAGGGTCTTACTGACAAAGTTGTACACCGAGGTGTTTACATAAGCAGCAGAATATTACTGCTTAGATCATATAGCTCACCAGAAAGGTTAAACAAAACAATGGAAAGGAAAAGGTGATCATCAGATTAAACAGAACAATGGAAAGAAAAATGTGTTTAAACACATGTTTCAGCAATATATCCTTCCCAAGGACAAGCAGAGCATGATATCCATGACAGGATAGAAAGTAGAAAACCCTTTAGATAAGAGGAGAGAAATTTCATGACATTACCAACGGTGTTTGGGTAATTTCAACAAGAAACATTTAGCATGGTGCTTCAAATGTTCTTATTGAAAATCGGAGTACCATAGACATGCTTCGAGATAGCACTGACATGTTCTTCAAGCAAAGGTCAAACTTTGGATACACAAAGGATCCATCAGGAACAACTCATAGAATAAGTCTTACAATAGGTCCTCCAACCAGGTGTGCTAGGTATGACATCACCTTATTGGGTTATAGAAAGACCAATGCTATGACTCTTGGAAAATGTTCCAACCATCACATCTGACCGAGTTTCAGATCTGGTTGGTGTCAGGATACCTCAGACTCAGGATGCCCGAGAAGAAAAGGTGTAACACAAATTAACGTAAGGACATTTTAAGATTCTCGGGAAACGAACCATGGGAGCAAGTTCCGAAACAAGAGTTCATCAGTAAACCAACGAGAGGATGAGGAGGTGGCTGATGGAATCAGCGACAATTCATCGAGGTTTCCAAAAAGATGGATTGCCACAATTATGTGAACAAGGAGATAATATTGGACACATCGAAGTAGATAACAAAGTATGTTCGAGGAAAACATACACAATTAAACATTGGTTGAAAGGTGCGCCCGAAATATGGGTTGGGTTGCACGACCAATGTCAGAATAGTGATTCAATAATCAACAGTCTAAGAATGAAATGTCGACCATTAACTTCAAAGCAATAAGGTTGCTAGAAGTTTTTAAAATTACTAGTCCATTTGTCGGTATTACTGTTAGGAACAACAGGGGACCAAGAAAGAATGGTGATGGTGATAAGTATCACTTGTAGCAAGAATTATCAAGCAGTGGTGAAATTCCCACGACATCCTTGACATAAAAGATGGTAATATTCCAAGGTAGAACATAACACAAGCTGGGTAGAAAGGAACTCAAGGTAATACACAAAACATGAGCAAGTTTGTGTTGGAGGGAGGGCATTAACGTTGCCGATGATAATACAAACCATCGAGGGGCAAGGATGGTATTTCCCATCAAGAATTCAATAGATATTTTGGAAGAGCTCAGAATGTTGATGATCACGACACCTTTGTCGAAAGATTCCATGAGGCTGCCATTGAATAACGACGACATCAAGCAAAAGGAATGGTGAAGCAAAAGACCACTGGAACCACGGATACGACACAACCTTGGAATCAAGTATTGTTGTTCAAGACAATAATATATGACAAGGAAGATCGACATAAGCTTAGCTCAGCATCAAAAATTGTGTTCCGGGAAGAAGGACCAGGTAGCACAGTTAAAATCAGCACGATAATGATATATCCGATCAGGCTAGGGATGACGTGATCGAGTACAAACTCGTAAGCAAAGGAGATTACTAAGAGTTGTTTAATCGTGATGCGGACTCGATTCAGTTATCGATGTCCTTGAGTGTTTAATAACTCGGATCCCGTGAAAAATTGGAATCGATGAGAATGTAATACTTGATGGAGAACTCATAAGAAGTTATGCAGTTTCGTGATAATCTTGAGATACCAGGGGGTAATATTCGACGGCAAACCAAAGTAGAGGCTGGACTGGGGTATTGCCCTATAGAAGACAAGTGCTTAAACTTGCACAAGAAATGGTATTTAAAGGAGAACATGGTCGGAAACCACGATCATAAATGATCGAACCACGGATACAAGATGAACTTATAACAAGGGGGTAATTATTTTTACGAGCAGCTTCCATGATAAGTTATACATCGTGTCCATGGGCATGAACGCAAGGTTCAAGGTCGACTCCCACTTCTTCAATGTATAATCTTCCATTGACTTCTCGCTTTGATAAAGGCATTAGTGTTGGAAGTTTTACCTGGTGAAATACCAGATGAGTATGACTCGTGAAAACTTCCGAGTTCACACATATTAAGGAAGGCATAGGTTCAACCCGTCAGGGTATCGTGGAAACATATACCACAAGCTTCAATAGTAAATACCACCAGCTCAAAAATAGAGCATGGTTGAGAAAACAGAGGATGCAATTTACCCAAGGCTTTATATATCCGTGGAAAGACTCACAAGGTTATTTGAATATGAAGGATACTGTCGGATAATAATCCAACAAGAGGTCCGATGGCCTACAACGGAGCTGATGTGAGTATCGGTACTCTATCAAAGGAAGAAGGAATGCAAGTGCATTGGATTATAGAAACAACGGACTAACTCAAAGCTTAAATGCAAAGGAATTATGAATTCCAAGACAAGGGATCAGAAGCAAACACTCTTATTAAGGATGGATAAGTTGAGTAGACTTAGGGGTACAACCGACGGCAATTCGGTTGGTCGAGAACCAGTTCATGTTTAAAATGACATCTGATCTAGAAGGATGAATTCTAGGTTTTCGACTGAGGATTGCGAGCATTCACCACATATCAAATCAAAGGCTGAAAATGACGATGACAAGGGATACTAATGAATATTGCTAGACATATGGAACGCAACCATAATGCAAGCAGACAAGTATTTGCAGAGCAACAGCTTGCAGAGAATTACCGGAAGATCGGATAGTATATCAATGTACCTTGTGGATCATATGATCAACTAGTAATGAACAGTTCCTCGATAAGGGTGAAGAATTATTCGTAGGGGTATTCATGCGGCAAGGAACTGTGGGGTAGTAAGCATAAAGGATGCTTGGAACATCGGAGAGTATTTGAGGGCACCTTGTAATAACAAGGGCAACTGGGGATGAAGGTATGAATGACAAAAGTATGTAGTTATCCATAAAGATTTATCGGTGGTAGGGATCGCAATGGCGATGGACACAGGGGTCTCGGGAAAACATCGGAGAGTATATTCGGAATCCTCTGGCGCAGCAGGCGATAATCTATAATAAGGGGCTCTCCGGAGGGAAGTGACCACGAGATCCTAATGTTAGAGTTAGCAAAATTCATTTATCCCGAATAGAAGAGAGATCAGAGTCCCAGAGTATAGATGAGGAATAAAAGATCCTAATACCATCCAATGGCGACGTGGGCCCGTAAGACTCACAGCCATGTTAATAAAAGTTTTGTAATGTCTAGACTCGACTTCGGCCAAGAAGTGTGGAAGGGGGATTCCTACAGGCAGTCGGCTCTGATACCAACTTGTGACGCCCCGATTCAATCGTACACTAATCATACACGCAAACGTGTACGATCAAGATCAGGGACTCACGGGAAGATATCACAACACAACTCTAAAAATAAAACAAGTCATACAAGCATTATAATACAAGCCAGGGGCCTCGAGGGCTCGAATACAAGTGCTCGATTATAGACGAGTCAGCGGAAGCAACAATATCTGAGTACAGACATAAGTTAAACAAGATGCCATAAGATGGCTAGCACAAACTGGGATATAGATCGAAAGAGGCGCAGGCCTCCTGCCTGGGATCCTCCTAAACTACTCCTGGCCGTCGTCAGCGGCCTGCACGTAGTAGTAGGCACCCACGGTGCAGTAGTAGTCGTCGTCGTCGGTGGCGTCAAGCTCCTAGGCTCCAGCATCTGGTTGTGACAACCAGGAAGAAATGGAAAGGGGGGAAAGAGGGAGAAAAGCAACCGTGAGTACTCATCCAAAGTAATCGCAAGCAAGGATCTACACTACATATGCATGGGTATCTGTTTAAAGGGGCCGATATCGGTGGACTGTACTGCAGAATGTGAGAATAAGAGGGGGATAGCTAGTCGTGTCAAAGACTACGCTTCTGGCAACCTCCATCTTGCATCATGTAGAAGACAGTAGATGGTAAGTTCACCAAGTATCATCGCATAGCATAAACCTACCCGACGATCCTCCCCTCATCGCCCTATGTGAGAGCGATCACCGGGTTATATCTGGCACTTGGAAGGGTGTGTTTTATTAAGTATCTGGTTCTAGTTGTCATAAGGTCAAGGTACAACTCCGGGTCGTCCTTTTACCGAGGGACACGGCTATTCGAATAGATAAACTTCCCTGCAGGGGTGCACCACATTACCCAACATGCTCGATCCCATTTGGCCGGACACACTTTCCTGGGTCATGCCCGTCCTCGGAAGATCAACACGTCGCAGCCCTACCTAGGCACAATAGAGAGGTCAGCACGCCGGTCTAAATCCTATGGCGCAGGGGCCTGGGCCCATCGCCCATTGCACACCTGCACGTTGTGAGGGCGGCCGGAAGCAGACCTAGCAACCTCCATGTCAAAGGAAGTTGCATTACGCGGTCCAATCCGGCGCGCGCCGCTCAGTTGCTGATGTCACGACGGCTTCGACTGATACCACGACGTCGAGTGCCCATAACTGTTCCCACGTAGTTGGTTAGTGCGTATAGGCCAGTGGCCAGACTCAGATCAAATACTAAGAACTCGTTAAGCGTGTTATTTTGAAGTAACCGCGGACGCCAACCAGGGCCAGGCCCACCTCTCACCTAGGTAGTCTCAACCTGCCCTGTCGCTCCGCCACAAAGATCCACCCAGAGGGCCGTCGGGACAAAGGTCCTTTCAGCCCCCAATCCATGAATCACTCGCGGGTGCTCCACGAGCCGACCTGACTTGACTCACCACATGTATCATGTATAAAGTATATAGTATATACCCGTGATCACCTCCCGAGTGATCACGGCCCGATAGTATAGCACAACAGACGGACAAGAAGGTAGGGCCACTGATGGAACACTAGCATCCTATACTAAGCAGTAGGATAGCAGGTAAGGGTAACAACTATAGCAACAATGACAGGCTATGCATCAGAATAGGATTAACCGAAAGTAGTAACATGCTACACTACACTAATGCAAGCAGTAGAGAGAAGGAATAGGCGATATCTGGTGATCAGGGGGGCTTGCCTGGTTGCTCTGGCAAGGAGGGGTCATCAACAACGTAGTCCATCGGGGCACCAGCAGCGGCGTCAGTCTCGTTGTCTACCGGAGAGAAGAGGGGGAAGAAAAAATGAATACAATGCAAACATAAGCATGACAGTGCATGACATGACAATGAGCGGTGCTAGATGTGCCCTAACGCGGTAGTAGGTGATACCGTCGAAGGGGGAAAACATCCGAGAAAGTTTTCCCGGGGGTTTCGCGTTTTCGGACAGATGAACCGGAGGCGAAGGTGTGCTTACGAGTCGGCGGGATCAGGCTGACTGCTTCATAGTGTGGAGTTGGGATCCTCTGATTCTCCGCGTCATAGCCCGGCTGATACTTGGTAAGATCTGTGTCATTCCCAATCATGGTAGCTATCGGGCGCACGCTTTTCACACAGGCGGCGAAGTCTTTCTGGTCGAAGGGGGTCCCGTCTTCCTTCAGGCTGGGGTATCCAAGAGCGATGTCGGCCGGGTCTAGCTCTGGGAGAAAAGCCTTGGCCCGGCTCAGAGCAGCTATAGCTCCGGCTCTTGCAGAGGCCCGTCTTAGCTCTTGGAAGCGCTGAGGAAGAACGGCAAGCCGCCTGAGTACGTCCGCCAGGTGAGTCGGAACCTCATTGGACAGAGCCACAACGGCTAAAGCACGCTGTGACCCGGTGTAGAGTTGCTCCACCAAGGTGTAAATAGCCTTCAGCTTGGTCAGAACATTCTGATTAAGGTTGGAGCTTCTGGGACCTGTATAACAAAGTCAGGTGAGCTGATGGCAATGGTGGGACTTATAAGACATAAAGAATGTAAACTTGTTAAAAGCTTGCAGAATGGCTTACCGAAGATTGCGGAGACCATCTGTGACACATGGCGTTTTAAGCCGGAGAGTTCGGCAGTTCTCTCAGTCAGAGCAGCCTCCGCTTGTTCGGCCTGGCTGAGCAAGGCAGTTTTCTCCTCGGCCCAAGTCTTTCTTTCTGTTTCAAATTTCTTCTTCAGTTTTTCTTGTGCAGCAACACTGAACTCAAATTTGGCATTGGCCTTCCGGGTCTCAGTTTCCTGAGTCTTCAGGCGGTTCTTCAGCTCAGAGATTTCAGATTCAAATTTCTTGCAGACAGCCTGTACAAATTCCGGGTTACAGTTTGAGTAATTATCATGCAACATTAAAGTCCCAAGCACTTTGCAAGCAAAGACACTTGGCACTTGGGGGCTAATGTATGCTGAAAGATTCTATTTATAATTGCCGGTTTATGAAGGTAAGCTGGAAGTTAAGTCTACAACATATTCTATCATAAGTAATAGACTTGGGGGCTAGCATGGTAAGGATGTGTATGGAGCAAGCAAGAGAGTTGTACCTCAGATTTTTGCTGTATCTGCTTCACCATGTCAATCTCCAAGTCCCGGCTGTTGTGCACTTGACCAATGTAACCAGAAACAATGTCTCCAATGCTCAAGTTAGCATAGTCAGTGATCTCCAGTCTGTCCCTGCGGCGCTCCAGCAGTTCTTCTTTGGCAGAGCATCTGGCCAGCACAGTGGGTCTTCCTGGCTCAACATATTCGGTCCGGGTAATCACCACATCCGGGTCATCGGCCGGTTGAGCTGAGCCGGGAATCTCCGGGTTGTCAGAACCCGCCATGGTTTGTTCTTCAGTTGAAGCGGTGGTTTCCGGAGCTGGTGCAGATGGCGGCTCAGAGGCAGAGGCGTTGGGTTCAGTTAAGTCCGGCTCTTCAGCCGATTTATTTTTCTTTGCCCTCTTGCTGAGCTTGGCTTGGGCACTGAAAGTCAAAAGGTTAGTACAAAAAACATAAATAAGATAAGCACAAAATGAGATGATTATCATTACCCGGGTGCGGTCTTGAAAGCCGGCAGGTTAGATTGCATGGAGTCACCGAAGGAAGGTGAAGTTTCCTGATAGTTTGAATCAGACGAATTGAGTGGTTGACGAGTGACGCCCGCTAAAGGATGAAAAGGGTATAAGTTGGAGATAACCTCAGTCCGGCGCTTCCTTGATGCTTCAGGTAATCCGGAGGAGAGTTCTGCATCCTTGTTGGTCCGGGTGTGTCTCCGGCTCTCATGAATCTGTCGCTTCAAAAGAAATTGAGGATCTTGATAAGCTAAAGGATGTGAAAATCTTACTTTCCGGGTTACTCTTCGGACTTTCAGCCTTGGCAAGGGCTCCGGGTCGGAGGAAAGTATAGTTACCTCTTCAATCACCGGGTTACTCGCTCCGGTATCATCCTGCTGATAATCAGTGTCAATAAGGTGGTTAAAAACAGACGAAAAACAAAAGAAGAGCCTAAAGAATCAAGGGCTACCTCTGACTCGGAGCTATCATCCAACTGAAGAAGCTCTGAGGCGCTAGGCTTACTCCCCTTCTTGCGGGGAGCGGCTCTCCTAGCGGCTTTTTTAGCCTTCCTGGCTTTTTTAGCAGCCTCATGGTCATACCGGACCTTCCAGAACTTGTCATTAGCCTGAAAAAATGCAACAAAGGTTTCCTTGAAGATAAAACGAAAATTGTTAAAATGGAAAGTAAAGTGCTCAGATCGGTAGCTTACCACCGGAGCCGGGTTAGCTTGGCAGAAGGGGCTTAAGCCGGTCCTCCCGCAGTCTGCTAAGCTCTCGTTCAAGAGGGACTTGGTCATGTCGTCAACGACGTCCTCAGGTAGGTCGTTGGGGCTGTGCCGCAGAGGATCATCCTTCAGGCCCGTGTAATCACACATTAAGCCGGGGCGGCGGCTCAAGGGAATCACCCGCCAAGCAATCCAGACCCGGACCAGATCAACGCCGTTAAGGCCATTTCCCAGAAGAGCCTTAATCTTGTTGATGGTGGGGATCAGGGGTTGACGCTCGACTTGAGATAGTTTGTCTGGCAGGGGGTGATTTGGCTCCAGACGCAGGGCACGAAAGCCGGGCAGAGGGTTCTCATCAGCCGGAGAAGTATCTTGGCAGTAGAACCATGTCTGGTTCCAGTCCTTTGGGTGGCTTGGCGGCTCAGCATAAGGAAAGAGGCAATCTCTCCGTCGTTGAATGGAGATTCCGCCAAGTTCCAAGCTAGGCCCGTTGGCGCATTCATTCTGGCGGTTCAAGTAAAATAACTCCCTAAAGAGTAGCAGGTTGGGTTCCTCTCCAAGGTATACCTCACAAAACACTTGAAAGTTACAAATGTTTGACACGGAATTGGGTCCAATGTCTTGAGGTCACAGATCAAAAAAGTTCAGAACGTCTCTGAAGAATTTTGAGCCGGGAGGAGCAAAGCCCCGACTCATGTGATCAGCAAATATCACAACCTCTCCGTCTCTTAGTTGAGGTCTTTCTTCGGACGGGTCAGGGGCACGATAGGACATGACCTCCTTTTTAGGCAGGTAACCCGCCTTCACGAAATCATCTAAAGTATCATCAGTAACATTGGATCTCATCCAGTTGCACGTAATGGGTGCCTTGGGCGGCATTGTGAAAGACGAAAGCCTATGCCAAAAGGAAATGTCCGGTTCAAATATAAGCCGGAGGAAGATTACAGTTCAGTATTCAAGATGGCGGCTTATGAAGGGGCCTAATGATATATGGCTAATTGTGTCGGGTTATCTAAGCCGCTGTGGGCATCATGAGTAATTCAAGTTGTTTAAAACTCTATCATAAATGAGCCAGAAATTTCACAGCGCATGGCCTCTTTTAAGCCGGAGATATGAGCCGCCATAGTTAACAGATGCAATTTATGACTAAGTGTGGCACAAACAAGTTTCACAGATCGCAGTAATTATTTTGGATCAAACGATCGTCTAGAAAGGAAAAATTTCTAGACCTAGAAAGCTGATGCAGAGAAGTTCATAAGCTCAGAACGAGGTCTTTTTTGCGCAAAGGGGGATCTACTAGCATAAAAGTGAGAGAGAAACTTCTACCGCATGGAGTTTATACCATTTTTAGATCAAAGGGAACCTCGGTGGCGGAACTGTGAAGAACTTGAGATGAACAGCGAAGAACAGGGGAAGAACGACAGAACCCTAATGTGGATCTACTGTAGGGAGGTGCAAGGACTTACTGGTGCTGATGAGATGCGGAGGCCGGCGCCGTTTCTCTGGACCAGTTCAGGGTGATGCAGCGGCCAAGGTTGAGGAAGACAAGGGGCGCGGCGGCGGTGGCGGAGCTCGAGCTCTCGGGCGTCAGAGGAGGAAGACGATGGAAGAGAGGAGTGAATGAAGGCTTATGGGCCGGGCCTATTTATAAGGTGACTGATAAATGGGCGCGAGAAACGAGGAGGCCAAGACGTGATTATCTCGCCACAGAAACGCCTCGATTTTCGGGATGGTCATTAAAGATAAGATCTGTTGGGATATGACAGAATAAAAAATGAATTTAATGGAAGATGACGTCACGGCGGGTTACCAAGAATCCAGAAGATGACGTCACGGCGGGTTATAACTTTCGCACAAGCAGAAGCCGAAAGATTTTCTTTCAAAGGGATTGAAGATTGACATGAACCGGTTCAAATCAATCTGGGGCCTAATGTTGAGGATATAACCATTAGAGTCACCCGCCCAGGAGGGTCCGGGTTACGTCATAATGATCATCACGTGAAGCCCAATACCAAGCTTGAGGATGGCGGATCAATAATGGGCTTAAGACCTGGAGGCGGCTTAAGGCCCGTAGTGATAACCCGCCGTTATGGCAAGACTTGTAATGTAAGGCAAGAGTAGTTAAGAGTCCGAGCCGGATACTGTTATAAGCCGGCCGGGACTCTAAGAGCCGCGGGGCGTCAACCTCTATATAAAGGGACGACCCGGCGGCGGTTCAGGACGAGAGACAACAGATCGAGAGTCGGGCATAGCGATTAAGCTCCCTAGTCATCGAAACCCTAAGTAATACCACCTCAACTGGACGTAGGCTTTTACCTTCACCGTAAGGGGCCGAACCAGTATAACCCTCGTGTTCCTTGTCCCGTTTAACCCCTTTAAGCTTCCTACTGCGATGGCTCCACGACTAAGTCCTAGCTCGAGGACATCTACCGTGACAATTCCACGACAGGGAAGGTTGCGTGTTTGCTATGCTAGGGGTGTGTGGCGGACGACGGGCTGCGTATTTGGATTCGTCTTGTCGTTCTGAGCAACTTTCATGTACAACGTATTTTCGTCCGAGTTACGGTTTATTCTATATGATTTTTTAAGTTTTAATGATTTTCTAGAATTACTTTAATTTGAAAATAAACTGAAAATACTATTTATACACAGCAGTAGCCAGCCCCTGTGTATGACAGGTGGGGGTTCAGGGTCAAGGTCAATAGTATAGTCAGAAGTTGACTGGGTCAACGTTGACTGGTCAAACTGGCTTGTGGGACCCAGCTGTCATAGAGACATTGTAAATTAATTGTTTAATTAATTTTAACAGATTAGGTGGGGGGCCACATGTCATTGACTTAGATATTTTTAAGCAGGCCTTTTAAAAGAAATGGGTCCACAAGCCATTTCCAATTATTCAACTAAACAGTTTTATTAGGTTCTACTCCCTCCGTCCCATAATGTAAGACGTTTTTTGACACTACACTAGTGTCAAAAAACGTCTTACATTATGGGACGAAGGGAGTATCTAATTACGTGGTTAGGGGATTGGTTAAATGGGCGGGCCCACCTATCAGTGAGCCACATGCGGTGGCACGCCGGCGATGCGTGCAGAGAGCGGCGGTACTCGCCGGCCGGCCATCTCCGGCGACGGTTGGATCGGTGGGTGGGCTCGGCAGACGCAACGCGACGAGGCGCTCCGGAGGATGGCCGTGGGGTTGTTGGAGGTGGGCTGCAGAGGCGCCGACGTCGAGTGGAGGAGCGTCGGGGCTCGGCCTCGCAGCGCATGCGGCAAGGACGGCAGGGCGCGGCCGTCAGCGGGCGACGTAGCCGAACGCGGGGGTGGCGGGCGCGTTCGCGAGGAGGGCGAGCAAAGGCGGGAGCGCCGTCGCGCGCACGCGCAGTCGACGCGGGCGGCAGAGACGAGGCTTGGCGGCGGAGCAGGGACGGAGCCGGCAAGGGACGTGGTCGGCGCGACTGCAGGCAGCGGTAGGCGAAGGCGGGCGAGGCCAGAGTGCGAGGCAGCCATGGGCGCAGGCTGGCCGTGGTGACGCGAGCGCGGTCGTGGCCTTGGCCGTAGCCGTGAGTGCGAGGGGGAGAGGAGGAGAGGTCGGGGCTCACGGCGGGGCCGTAGGTAACTGGCAGCGGGATCGGGGAGGTGTTGGGGAAGCGAGATCCGGCGACGGGGCGGCGACTCGACGCCGAGGTAGCTCCGGGCAGCGACAGGATCGGGGGCGGCGTTCGATCCAGATCCAGGCGAGGGGGGGGGGGGAGAGCAAGGTGAGGAGTGGATCGGGGGGAGTGTGGGGTGTGGGCTAGGTCACGTAGTGGGGGTGAGGGGGTATAGCCCAGGGGGTGGGCCGACCAGCTGGGTGCCCAGTTGGGCCAAACAGCCCAGGGGGAGGGAGTTTGCCTTTTGTTTTTATTTTTGTTTTTGTTTACAGTTTTGTCTTTTCTTTTTATTTAATTTTCTTTTCTATTTTATTAAATTTTAGCTTTTATAGAATACAAAAGTTGTACCTAAAAGAGCATTAACAATTATGCCACTACCACAATTAGCTTCACAACTGAAACAAAATAGTTTGTAACGGTTTGTTATTTTAATCTCATTTAAATAATTGTTTTTGCTACTGTTTTAATTATTTTAGAGTATTTAAGCATTTTAATAAAACATGGTTTCTCCACCATAATTACCTATGCATTATTTGGTTCACTCCGAACATTTAGTTTTAGTATTTGAAAACTTTTATTGTCTGCTTGATTTTGATTTTGAATTTGAATCGGTTTTGAACAAATGCGAGATTAGCAACAGTAATCGAGGTGACGTGGCATCATTAGTAGAGGGTTACTGTAGCTTAATTATCCAGGCGTCACACAAATTTAGGAAGGATAGATATCTGACGACAATGGAGATTGAGGGGCGCGGTGCGCCATAGAGGGCGCCACCGAGTTGAGAGGACTTGTGTGCTGCAGCAATCCTTGGTGGGGAGAAGCGAGATGATCTCCTCAAGGATGATGTCCGGGAGATCGCTGATGCGGTCCACCGGAGATTCTACCGGTTCCTCAGATCCGGGTGGGTGGGGGGGGGGGGCTCCCCGCTTCTCCCCGCGCTGCCGGGTGCGGGATCTACAACCGGCGTCGCCGCTGGCGGGAGCCTCATCTTCTTGGCGTTGGGGCCATCTGACTCCATATTCCTTGCGGGCGTCGTGCCGAGCTCACGGGTTTGAGCAGAGTAGCCAGAGACGAGCCTAGTGGCAGTGCAAGTGGGGAAGACAGAGGGCTGGTTTTTTTTTTGTAGGAGTGGAAGAAGAGGAGCAGGCATTTTCTGTACGAGTGAGGAAGAAGGTGAGTAGGGGTTTTCTGTACGAGTGAGGAAGATGGGAGCGGGGGAAATTGGGGGGCGACGGAAGAGGGAGAGTCTAGCGAGCTGCAGTATAAGTGGAAGCGAGGAGAAGGAGGGTTTTTCTGGGATTGCCCCCTCTTCAAAAAATATGGGCTTCTTCTCGCAAAAAACAAAAACAAATGGGCTTTAAGATGGATAGGCTTTTGTATCGGCCCAGTCGGCTGCCCGTGTTTCGTACTGGAGAGCCTTAACACTAGAGGCAGCCCATTAGAGACACTCTCCAGCTCTCCAGCTTATTGCCCATTCGAAAGAAAATAAGAGACGCCTCCAGCTTAATTATGGCTCCTCATCGGTAACATTTTTCAACTTGAAAAAAGTTATAGCTCCTTTTCGGGCCGGCTTGGCATCCACCAAATTAGAGGATGGTGTACTGCATGCAGACACTCACACTGGTCGTAGTGCGGCAAAATTAGGGGTCAAATAACATGCCCACAATATACATAGATTAACATGGATTGTGGGGGATTAAACCATGTACAAACCAAATTCCCCTCCATTCCTCTCCAAACCCCTTGGGAGGAGGTTGAACCAAACAAGGCCTAAGACTAAACACAGTGGGAGTAACTTAATTCCATACGGTATCATAATATGATACTGAACCCTCTCTTTCTTCATTTAATTCTACGCCACCTCATCAAAATTTGCCTACTAGTTGGCATGCATGATACTACTTATGATACTCCCATTACAACCAGCCTGGTAGAAATAAAATACCTAATCTAAATGGTCGCCGCCCGATCTCTTTGTCCTCCTCGAGCATCCGGCAGAAGAAGAATCGTGCAAGACACCGGCTGTATTCGCCGGCGTCGCCTCGGCGGCGGCCTTCATGGGATACAATCGGCGGTGGCCTCCCGTGTTCTACTTCTCCTCGATGACGGTGGCGGGCGGGGACGTGCTGCCCATCACCTCGTCGACATCTGCATAGCCGCGTCACCTCGTCGACACCCGCGACGGCTTCTTTCTCTGCCTGCATGTCGCGGCTATGCGCGCGTCGATGGCGGATGGTGCAGTCGCACACACTGGAGGTGCTGTACGATGCAGCGGCGTCGAGGGCAGCGATGATGCCCGTGCCGCCGTGCTCCCTGCCAAGCCGGCATGGAGCAAGTCGGCACTCTTCCTCGAGCTGTACTGGAGAGGCCAGGTGCGGAACCACGCGCTGGCTTAGTGCGGCAACTGCCTCCGACGGGCTAGGCGAGGTAGGTGGAGAAGCGAGCTGCCTCGCTCGCAACTGCCGGGCTCGGCGGGCCACCCAGACGGCTTTTATGTCGGAGAACCGCTCTTCCTGCTCATCGGATTCCGCCGAAAGAGTGGACAAAATGGTGGAAGGAGGAGCTTGGCCGGCGTCCTGCTCCTAAACAGACGTGTGTGGCCGGAGTTGGTTTCTCGCATATCACGCAAGTTTAAATGTAGGTTTTTGAATGCGGCGAGGAGGCGGGTACAGCTGGGAGTGCAGCGGGCGGCGCCCTCGGCCGGTGCGCCGCTTCAAATGGCGGAGGTCGCATCCGCCCTGACCACCTTGACCGTGGACCTTGACGGTGTACGTCACCTTGTGTCCAGATCTGAGATGCCACGTGTACCAGATGAATGACTCCAAGTTCGACCACCGTGATGCTAGGTGCGAGCCGAGGAACACTGTTGGAGACACCCCCTCATAATTTTCCTAGATACTAGCAAGATGCCCGTGCGTTGCACAGAACATTAAGATCTTGTGGGAGAAAAGGATGAACGAGGGAAGGCCTTATCTACAAATGTGGAGAGGAGTGCGGGTAAATTGTCATAGTTTCCTTCCTATCCGTTAGATATAGATCGGACGTCCTATATTGCAGGATGGCAGGCACACCATCATCACCAGCTCTGCTTTTTATAAGAGTAGAGATAAATACACTGCTGGTCACTGAAGTTGAGGTCGAAGCATGATACCGTCATTGGACTTCAGAATACGCTCAATACAATCATTGAATACGAGTTATGGTAATTATACGGTCACTGGCTCGCCGTAAAGCTCCGTATTTTGTCCAGTTGACTGGTTAAATTTGTATACGTGGAACCTACTATTGCATTGCCATTACTACGTCCTGCCGGTCTCATGGGTCCCACCTATCAACTGATGAAATAAATAAACATGTAAAAAACAAGGACTATGTGCGCAGAATCCGGAATCTCCGGCTTGCTGATCACGTAGTAGGTTAACTATTTGAATCGATACACTTGAATGCTAATGTACAAATATTTTCTTTTTAAATAATGCCCATGCATGCACACACGACGCACACCACGTCCGCACACAACACATGGATACCCGTGCCTGCCTTCTCATGCGCCATCTGCGGCTAGGTGGAAAGGGGCTGCGTATGCATGCCGGACAGCCGCACCACATAGCCGGTCGCATGCTCTGCTGTGCTTGACCCATCGTGCAGCACCACCACGGCCACCACACACAGCAACATTAGCCAGCAAGCAAGGAGACCTCTCCGCGCGGTGCTGCAGCAGCAGCTGATCGCACAAGAAGGCAGGCACCCACCATCATGGCCTTCACTGTCCGGTTCATCGTGCTACAACCAAGCTTATCCAAAATAGCACCCTGTTGTGCCGTCTCTTGCAGCACCTCTTTGTCATCGTTGCTCGACGACCAAATGGAGACAAAGGCAAGGTGGCGACGACTTCAGCCTTAGAGCACCGGCGGAATGCACGCGCACACACAAGGACATACGGACATTGGAGCACCGGCCAACCCCTTCATCGCCCTTGACATGCTCATGTTTTTCTTGTGCTCGCTGTCTGCTGCGTCCGACGTGCTCCTGCATGACATGCTTGGCGTCAATGCGCTCCTGCATGGAATCCTGCTCTCGCGTGAACCACTCTTGATCACTGTTGAGTATCATTGTTAGATTAGAAATATAGGATAGACTAGGAAATATTCTAACTTGCCGTATACTCCAAGACGACCATGTACTCCTATATATATGCCCACGAGGCTCAAGCAATACAATCACCTATCCCATCAAATCCCTCTCTACCTTCTAACAATCACCATGCCAGATCAGCCCCCATGGGTCCACGGCCCTAGCTCCTGCTCTGCATCTTATGCCTCCTGCCATCAGCCGTCTAGTCCGTATCGTCATCATCTGAGTCCTAGAAGATCTCACCCACATCATAATTAGGCATGCAGCCGCCTTCATAGACAACGTGCACAGAAGAAGTAGAGGCGACTGGGGACGCACCACGTCGTGGGCACTCCATACGTGCTCGTGTGCATGCAGCGTGCGTGCTTTTCCATCGGTGCTAGCTCTAAGGCCGAGGCTACGGTCGCCTTCGTCTCTGGCTAGTCGTTGAGCAACAATGACAAAGAGGTGCTGCAAGAGATGCATAGGCGCCGTTGTGTGCGAGCTTCACCGTAGCACGACGAACTGGACGCCGCCGCAGATGGCGCACGCCTTCATGCAGTCGAGTGTGTGCGCATGCATGTGTTATTCACGTGCATTTTGCGGCCGAGTGTGTGCTCATGCATGTGTTGTGTACGTGCGTTGTGTGCTCTATGCTGCGCGTATGTGCATGAGTTAGTGCATTGGCGTGTGTACATGCATGGCTGCATGCGTCCTGTACATGCATGGCTGCTTGCGTGGTTATCAATGTAAAATATAAAATATCTTCAACTTAGCATCCTGATGTATCGTCTCTAGTGGTTAGCGAACAGTTCATGTTCTTTTATTTGTTTATAGGTGGGCAGGCGGCAAAAAACAGGGATACCGCGCAAGGTTCCTTGCACACGCTCCACCGCGAGGTTCCTTGCTCCTTCTCGGTCGTTGGGAATCTATGTTCTTCCACTCTTTTTATTGACGTGAGCTTTATTCATCCTTTTGCCAACACGCGAGACATCTAGCATCAAGGTGCACGTTTCATGCAAGAAAATGGAGATAACCAGATAAGCAGTGCGTAAGTGAGTCATGAACTTCGATGGCACCTACTACGCAATATTTTTTCTCCTCGATGGCACGTGAATAATGCACGTACTCAACGACGGAGCACGGGATGGTAGCCATGACATGGTCAGCCCTTTTTGGAGAGAGTACATACTAAATAACTTTGATATGTCCCGTCAACTCGCAGAACAACGAGAAGCTTGCTTACTACGCCTTCTCCCTCGCCAACGCGTGCGCAGTGGCTCGCAACACGAGGAGAAACTTTTGCTTACAAGTGGTGGACGTGCAGCAGTTCATTTGGTCTCAGATTGCCAAAAGTACTACTGTAGTACCATCATTATTGTTCGACTTCTGGAAGAGGTGAAGAGCCAAGCGCAAGGTCACCTGCTAACCTTAGGCTAGCCATAGTGGGAGTAACATAAGTAGGAGTACCTCCTTTTTTATTCTAGAAACAACCACACGCGAATATTGGACGGTAGCAGCACAGCAACTGAATCAAAAATCGAAACCAACCAATGAACTACTACTACTGGTGAGCATTTGCTAGTATCATGTACTTCGTCTGTCCATGTATATAGGGCTTAATGCGTTTTCCGATACTAACTTTGGCCCTGTTTGGATCCATGGGTTAGAGTTAGTTTGAGCTAGTTGGGGCTCAAATAGCCCTAAAGTATCCAAACATGAGGGTTAAATTGGAGCAAGTTACCCCAAACCCACCAAAAAAAATCTATCCCACCCAAGAGTCGCTAACATGTGATGAGTTAACCGACCTGAATAGACGGCTAAAACGCCAGCCGCCGCACTTTGAGAGAGACAAGGAGCGAGAAGGGATACGGGCTGGTGGATTACTAGAGCTAGGTGTCGCACGGAGGCCAAGAAATATGGTGATAGCGTGGGTTAGCCATGTAGTATGATGTAACTACACTGGGCTACCGTGTTTCGTACTCTTCCGGTCTACTGTGGAGATGATTGGTTGATTTTATATCGCTGAATAATATAAAATATTATGAGTGCAGATGCTCCACCATGAGGTTCCTTGCTCCTTCTCGGTCATCGGGAATCTATGTTCTTCCACTCTTTTCTTTGACGTGAGCTTTGTTCATCCTTTTGCCAACACGCGGCAACTTGAGTCTACAACATAATAAATGAAGGCTTGCATGACACTACATTTATGTTACTACCCACTATGATGATAGTAACATAAACTAGTAACATGCATATGTTAATAGTCTAAATTACGACCCACTATGACTAGCCTTAGCATGGTTAATAACATAGCCAACTGATGGCTATAAGGAACCGCCATGTCATCTACAGCCATCATCTATATGCACTCATACAATAGTGTGGGCTATAAGGTTGGCTATTACATTAGTACTTTTTTCCATCTTCTCTCTATCTCTTTCTTCACATTTATTGCATTTACCTAGTCATGCGTATATAGCTAGGCTCTTAGAGCAAGTATAATAGTGGGCTTATAGCCCGCTTACATGGCATTTTTGCCTATCTGGAGGAGAGAGTGATGAAAAAGTAAGGGGAGTGGGCTCTCATGCAAGAGCCTAGCTATATTCAGATTCCTAGACAAATAGAATAAATGTAAAGAAAGAGAAAAGAGAAGGTTGAAAAAAGTAGTAATGTTATAGCCAACCTTGTAGCCCACACTACTATATGAGTGACTATAAATGATGGCTATACATGACATGGCAGTTTCTTATAGCCATCAGCTGGCTATACTATTAACCATGCTCTTAGTAGGTGACCTTGCGCTTGGCTCTTCGCCTCTTACGGAAGTTGAACAATAATGATGGTACTATAGTAGTACTTCTGGCAATATGACACCAAATGAACTGCTGCACGTCCACCACTTGTAAGCAGAAGTTTCTCCTCATGCTGCAAGCCACTGCGCACGCGTTGGCAAGGAAGAAGGCATAGTAAGCAAGCTTCTTGTCGTTCTGTGAGTTGCAGCATGTTGGCAAAAGGATGAACAAAGTTCACGTCAAAAAAGAGAGTGGAAGAACATAGATTCCCGACGACCGAGAAGGAGCAAGGAACCTCGTGGTGGAGCGTCTGCACTCATAATATTTTATATTATTCAACGATATAAAATCAACCAACCATCTCCACCATAGACCGGAAGAGTACGAAACATGGTAGCCCAGTGTAGTTACATCATACTGCATGACTAACCCACGCTATCACCATATTTCTTGGCCTCCGTGCGACACCTAGCTCTAGTAATCCACCAGCCTGTATCGCTTCTCGCTCCTCGTCTCTCTCAAAGTCCGACGGGCTAGCGTTTTTGCTGTCTATTATGGTTGGTTAACTCATCACATGTTAGCGACTCTTGGGTGGGATAGTTTTTTTTGGTGGGTTTGGGGCAACTTGCTCCAATTTAACCCTCATGTTTGGATGCTTTAGGGCTATTTGAGCCCCAACTAGCTCAAACTAACTCTAACCCATGGATCCAAACAGGGCCAAAGTTAGTCTCGAAAAACGCACTAAGCCCTATATACATGGACAGACGGAGTACATGACACTAGCAAACGCTCACCATTAGTAGTAGTTCATTGGTTGGTTTCGATTTTTGATTCAGTTGTTGTGCTGCTACCATCCTATATTCGTGTGTGGTTGTTTCTAGAATAAAAAATGAGGTACTCCCTCCTTTCCGGTTTATAGGGCTCATCTCAAAAAGTTTGTTTTTCCGTTTTATAACTCTCAATTCTACTACTTACCATCACATGTTCAGATTTCAAGGTGTATTAAAGCACTGCATGCAAGGATGAAGAAAAAACTCACCAATGCATGTAGAAGTTCTTGGTCATTAAGTGGTCATGCATGCATGTGGTGTAATTAATGCATCGGTTTACACAAATTTTTGATAAAAACGAGAGTTGTACTTTTGCAAACTACAGAATTAATTCCACCATTCATCATCTACCTTGGTTGAAGAGATTTTCAAATTAAGCCCTATAAACCGGAAAGGAGGGAGTAGTACTTACTGTGGGAAAGGGGAAGTGATGGTTGCTTCGCCCGAGCAACTTATTACTCTGGGAATATGGGAGTACCAGCGGATTCAACGAACAGAGAAATGATGGTTACTTCGTCCCAGCAACTTACTGTCGCGAAGGTGGGGCTCTGTGATTTGACTGCTCACTAGTCATTACTAGTGCGACGCAATGACCGGGGTGAATCTTTCCCTGCAGTTGTGCACTCAATATTGCTGCATGGCAAGTGGAGCCGGATGAAGGATGTCCCACATGTCGGCGAACCGAAGTTGAATTGTTTCTGGCATTGCTATCAATCCTTCAGGATTTGTTAATATGTACGCATAATTTTAATGAAATTGTACTATGATGCTACGAAGGTTTCAACTTTGGTTCCCGCAGGAAAAAAGGTTTCAACCTAGGATTCATGTGTCCTCTTGCCTCAAGATTATCTTGTTACAACATTCCATCAAATACAAGTGAAACTACCATGGCTGCTAATGCATCTCAATGGTTCGCAGATCAGCGCCAATATTCACAACACAACTGAAGACAAAGTTGTGAGAAGGTGTACAAATAAAGAAAAATATATAATTGATCGATGCTGTTCGTAGGCATGGCTCCATTTCCTGGGCACATTGTTCATTGGTTGGCAGCTAGTTTCACCCAGCTCTGTAGCCAAAAAAGAGGTGTATGGAGGACATCACAATCTGATCATTTTGTGCAGCTCCACTAAAATCGAGCTGACCATCCCTGTTTGCAAAGATATCCAGTCAGTGTGATTACAATAATAGTGGAAATAGATGATGAAACATAACACACACAAATAGAAGCCGATCACCTCTGCGATCTCTCTTTAGGACTAACTACTTGTTGGAGATGATTAGGCATGGAGTTGGATGAGGAGGATAGCAAAACCATTCTCCCTTTCTGCAGTCCCACAGAAATGTATAAATGTTGCCTGTGTGACATTTTGGCGGAACTGCACAAAACACTCTTAAGAAAAAAGTGATTTGTGCAGTTCACCAAAAGGTCGCAATAGCAACAAGGTGAAATGGATAGCCCTGTTTGCAAAAGGAGATAGAAAGGAAACAATTACTGCCCAATAACACGAGTTGAAGACACATACGTCGAGAAAAAAGAAGCATATTCCATGTAATTAGGGAAAGATAGCAGCATGGTGGTTTATCAAAAATGGTTTGAGGACGAGATTGCAAGATGGAAAGTACGCAGGCCGAGATACGTTTTAAGCAAACAACTAAAGAAGATCCACATGCAGCAACGTGGGAAGATTGGTAGTGGAGCAAGGCCGGAGGAAGCTGTACCTGAGGGTCATCGGGATGAAACTAGGAGGGTGCCGGCGGCCGGGATCTGCCCATACTGCGGTAGCGAGCAAGTGGCGAAGGCCCTGTCGCGCCGAAGCTTGGTCAGAGAGAACGGCGGGTACCGCAGATCGGGACGTGCTACCTCAACGCCGTCGAACGAAGAAATGATGCACATCCTTCCTTTCCGCCGGCGGACGGGATGCAGCCGGATCACTGACCAACGGTGAGAGAGAGAGGCCACCGCCGCCTTGTGTGAGATGGTGTGACGAGAGACCAACCCCGGCAGGCAGGCTCCATTGTATATAGTGGAGCGGATTTCTCTTTTCCCCCGACGATAAGCGTTTTATATTCTGTATGTGCCATTGAGGAATAAAAATTTATTTAATACTAACGCGTCAAGTCGAACTTTGTTCCATCTACGCGTGGTACACGACCCTCCTTCGAGTAAACAACCGCTACACGCGTCAAATTATCACGTGGGCTGCCTTTTCATACAGAAATGAACTCCACTGTACTCGCGCGGGTGTGGCCGGGAACGAGACGTGAGTACGTGCGTCCTGTGTGCACCTCTTCTTTAGGTGCAGGTACGTACGTGGGTGGGTGTGAGATAGATGGTTTGTGCGAAATAGAGGCAATGTGTTGATGATATCTCAAACAAAAAATGTAACATATGCAATTTGTGTGAAACAGAGCATGGATATATCATATATAGAGGGAGCGATCCACGAGAAGAGAGTGGAGGGATCATCGGCGAGAGATATCGATAGAATTAAAAACAGGGATGAAGTGTGTGGCTGTGCAATCGATAAAGAGTGCCATCGAATTTGTGTTTGCCCACGTGAAAGATACAGGGCCGCTGGCCTACTTGAATTCGAGAGGGCAGAGGTGCAGTTTTTCTCTGTGGCATGGATACTTACCTACAACGTTCAACTATCGGTGTGTGTGTGTGTGGGGGGGGGGGGAGGGGGCAGAGACCTAACTATAGAGCAGTAGATCGACTAGTATATGTGTGGAGAAGGAGAGAGACCTAGCTATGTATTGAGGGAGATCGATCGGCATCCATGCATATGTGTAGCAGAGGAATAAGGTTGGGAGAAAGACAAAGGTAGAGTGTTGGAGGGTTGGTGGTGGAGTTGCTTCTCACAAATGGTGGGAGAGGCGTGCTAGACAAACGGAGGGTACGAGTGCAATAACAATAAGAGAGGGCCGGGGATGTCTGCCTGTCTATGCACGTGCGTGTGAGAGACGGGTCAGGAGGTGTCGTGGAATTGTCACGGCACATGTCCTAGTGTGAGGACTTAGTCGTGAGGCCAATGCATCTATGTGATAGCTTGAGAGGGGTTGATCGGAATCGAGAGACGCAACACAAGACAAGGGTTTAGACAGCTTCGGGCCCCGGGAAATATCATCCGGTAACAACCCTACATGCTGTTTGTGGCTAGGTCTCATTATGCTCATGAGGGAGTCGTCGTATCTCCGGCACTCCTAGTTGTGTCTAGCCTTAACGATTATTCAACCTGTCCCTCTTGGGGTGCCCTGCCCCTCCTTATATAAGTTGAAGGGGCGGGTTACATGTAGAGTCCAACTCGTATTAAGACTTAAACTATTCTGACTTCTCTTCACGGGCTTCTCTCCATGGGCTTCTCACCATGGGCTTCTTAACGTCTTGGGCTTCTTAACAGCCAACTTACAATCTGGCTTACAATCTGACTTACAATCTGGCTTACGATCTTGCTTACAATCTGCCGGCTTACAATCTGACTTACGATCTGGCTTACAATCTGGCTTACAATCTGCCGGCTTACAATCTGTCAGCTTATAATCTGCCGGGTCACCAATGAAATACCAAGTCCCGGCCGGGTCATATCTCCGGCCGGGTCATACCGCGGAGTATATCCCCGACATTAGCCCCAGTTTAATTTTGGATTTATCCATGTTAAACTGATCCTGTAAACAAAACACAAGAACAAATTTAACAGGTTGTGCTCCGGGTTAAATATTCTTGTAAGCCGGCACTTGAACATCCTTAAGTCCTTGTCATTTCCTTCTTCTAGAAAATCCGGGTCAATAGGCCAGCTTCATACTCAATTTGCTGATGTTGGTTTCTCACAGAAATATTATGAAGAATAATTCATTTGATTTAGCTCCCAACGCTTAAAAAATATTGGTCTTGAAATACTCATCTGATTTTCAGTCGGCTTGAAGATGCACATCTTGCCAAATTATGATTACCAAAATTGCCGGGTTATAAACAGATGATGCCGAGTATTGTTGCCGACGCCGGGTCATGATTGTTGCAGACACCGGGTCAATCTGGTTTACTCAAAACTGAGAATTTTGAAGATATTTCTCCCTTATATCCATATTACCTGTAGCCCCCCAAGTCTTGAGCAGAACAAAGTGATGACTTCAGACTTGCTTCAATATAAATACTACCACTTTGAAAAAATCCAAGTTGTTCGTCTCAGTCACTAGTCAAAACTGAATATGCCATATATGTAGCCCCCAAGTGCCGGGTTGTCATGCTTGCAGCAACCTGGGACTTGTAATTGCCCGATGCCCATAAAAGCTTAAACCAGTGTAGCCCCCAAGGGCCGGGTCATTATGCAATAATGAGCAGGGACTTTGTAGATATGATCATGTAGACTTTTTATATATACTTGATTGAAAATGACATCATATGATGTAGCCTCCATCGTGGGGCTTGAACCCACGTCCGCAAGGTTAAGAGCCTTGTGCTCTACCAACTGAGCAATGGACCCTTCAATATAATGGATTAAAGCCTGTGTACTTTGAATTTTTGACAGGAGCAATTGGTAGCCCCCAAGGGCCGGCGCATTACAATGTGATGAGTCGGGTTTTCAATAAGGTGAGCAAAAAATGACTTTGCATTAGCCCCCAAGTGACATGGTGCATGCTGGCAGTGACATGGGACTTGCATATTTGATGTAATCTCAACTTGAATAATGTAGCCCCCAAGTGCCGGGTCGTAAGCCTGCAGCGACTCGGCACTATTCCTTTCATTGTATAATAAATCATATCCATTGATAAATACTAGCCATTGCGCTAAAGCGACTTAGAAAACCTTAATCATAATACTGGTTATTGATAACCATAATAAAAATCCAGCCATGTTGGCTATTAAAGATTTGAATAATATAACCCGGTTTGAAAACCGGTTCCTGCAATATAAACCAGTATATCTATGCATGCATGCTATGATGATGCAATGTATGATGCAATATATGATGATGTATGTGCATGATAATAGAATACTTCAATGAAACTAGCATGATAGCCACTGGAGTATCCTCACTTTCTGTAAGCCGGCTCTCACATGACCTAATCGATGTTTGAACCTGGATAAGTTCAGATATGACTTATTGAGAGTACACGAGGTTGGAGTAGCATCAAGCAAACAGGCAGGTTTAACCAAGTTTCAATGAAGGCGGCTTAGCAGCCTGGGTTCATCCACGCGATATGTAAATCGTGCCCTCACATGACAGTCCAGCGTTTTAACCTTAACGAGTTCAGATATGACTGTTAAGATTCGGTGGGTCAATCAGGATTACCTGATGGAGAAGTAGCTGACCTATAGGCAGGATGACCCGAAAGGGTTATGTCCTCTTTGGTGAATACACTTATGTTTGAACAAGATAACCCAGTTAAGAAGGTAGTAACGCTATGTTCTCTTTGGTGAATACACCTATGTTTGAACAGGAAGCCCCCAAGTGACCATTGGATGAGCCAATAAGGCAGGATACCCATGTTTGAACCGCGCATCATGGCAGCAAATGTTCTCTTTGGCAACCTTTATTATTATTATTTTTCCTGTGAATTCAAACTTTGCGAGAGATAAATTCTTCTTGAGCCGGAATTTTAAACCGGATGTTGAGAGCTTCAGCGCTTTGTGGGAGACAGATTTCCATTGAGCCGGATTTTGAACCAGAATCCTTCTTTTTAAGCCGGAAATTTTCTGACGGCCTTTTAAATTTTCACCAATAGGGCAGTAGCCTCCAGGTCCAGGTTATTTTTCCCTCCAATGACCTGGAGTTCTTGAATTCACTGAAAACCGGCAACATTTGCTGAGTCATGTCATCATAGCCCCCGAGTCTTAAGACGACTCAAGGAGTTGTCTTGAGATTCTCCATATTTGACCGTGGTATATACCGGCACATAGTTGAACAGCGGATTTGCTGGAATATGTTGAATCTCGACGGGTTATAAATGACCCTGTCCATTGATCCATCCGGTGTAGGCAAGGGCCATAGCTTGATGGTCTCCTTTGTAATGATGAATTCTGCATAAGAGATTACACAGACGAGAGTAATTATTCTCGAAGAAAATGTATCGATAACAATTGATTGGACAATTTTCACCTGATTCATCCGGACGGCAGATGAGTCGTATACCACGTCCGTGGATCACCTCCAGTATATTCCATGGCGATTTAGCCAATCTCTCGGGGTTGTGGCAGAGGTGGGAGGTCGTAGCGACGAAAGCGGCTCAAAAACAGATGCTCCGGGTCGTGTTGACCAAACCACGTCCCCCCTCTGCAAACTTTTTTTCGGATGACCATGGATACTGGGGATCCAAAGTATATCAAATGTGTGATGTAGTTCCTTTGAGCAGCTGGCTCCTTTGACTTTAGTCCAACTTTACATGGACAGCCGGTCCCCTGTTCTTTCCTTCTCTCCTTAGCAGCAGACGAAGGCGGAGTGCGGCAGCGGAAACAGGGGCGGAGGCCGGCGTGGGCAGCGAGCCGGCGGGCATCTTAAACGCGGGAGGCGGCAGTCAACCGGCGTGAGCGACTCCCTGGGCAGCGGAGGCGGGTCAGCTCGGAGTAGCAACCGTGGAGGCGGAGGCGCGACAGAGGCAGAGCCGGCTATTTGAACGGCTCGGAAGGCCTGGTAATGTCAAACCAGCGGGTCAGAAACAGCTGGCCGGCTCATTGAGGTAAGGCGACTCGTCGACGGTGACTTTTTAGGCCGCACCCGCGAAAGTGAGCAGCACATGCAAAGCCGTACGTGGCCTTGACCCGTGACTCCTTAAGAGAGTATATCAACTTGTTTCTGGGAGCTGGTAGTAGTACATGAAGAACTTGATGAACCTAGGTAGCTTGTAGCCAGGCCAAGCGGAGGCGAGGCCAGTGAGGCAGCCACGGTGACAAAACGGCAGGACAGCTCGAGGGAGCGGAGCAATCAGGGTCGACGCGGCACGGGTGGCTCACGGAGTGGTAGTTTGAATCCACAGCTTGCTGACGGCCCCTGTAGAGGCGGTACGGCCCGCTCGTGGCAAGGCGGCAGCCTGCACCCACTGCGGGAGTGGTGCAGGTGAGGCACGGTGGCCTGGCGCAGCTCGGCACGGCCATGGCCTTGGCGACTCGAGGCGGGCCACGATAGTTCTGAGGCTCGTCGACGAGGGGAGACGACCAGACGGCGACCCACAGGGCTCGGCAGCCCGGCGCGGTGGCGACGACTCAAGGAAGAGGCGGAGAGCCGGTCGGCGCTCATGGCGGTGAGCCGGCACGGCAGAGTCAGCCGGCGTCGCCGGCGGCGGGTCGCATCTACAGCGACTTGGATGCAGCTATGGCTTGGAACCGGCAAGACACGCAGGGGCACAGAGCAATGACAGAGACATGGCCGGCCCCCAAGGCAACGGTGACTTGGAACTGAGGTGACCCATGCGGCAAGGGAGGCGATGGTGAGGCCAGGGCGGCTGATGCGGCGACGACCCATGCAGGCGGCGACGGCGGAACTCGCAGCAAACTGGCGGTGATGGCGGCACTCGCGGCAAACAGGCGGTGACTCGACAGCAAAGGCGGCAGGGCCATGCTCAAGGTGGAGGTGAAGCCGAGGCTGGCTCGGGGCCGGACCAGCGGGGGCGACTCAGGGCGAACTTGGCGGTGACTCATCAGCGCGGCAGCACAACGGCTTTACGTGGAACTCGGGCCGGCTCGGAACGGCGCGCGGGAGGCCAAGCATTGGAACGGCCGGCTTGCGCAAGGCCGCATACGTGATGGAGGCTCAAGGCCGCTTTGGTAAGGGCGGTGCAGGGTGGACAGCAATGGCGGCTCGCAGTGGCGAGTTACACGGAGATGGCGACAGGCCGGCTCTCCGGCGAAGGCGACGCGAGGCCGGCTGACCAGGGACACGACGACTTGTGGCAGAAACGGTGGGTCGACGCAGGCAGAGATGACGGGCTCGTGGCGGTTGGCCACTTATAGCGACGGTGGCTTGAAGACAGAGCCATGGTGGCGGAGGCAACCCGGCGACGGGTGGTGATTTGGCGGGTCACGACGGAAGCGAGACCCGGACAGTAGCGCGTGACTTATTAGTAAGCCGGCAATTTTAGATTTTGGCGATTTGGAAGTCGCGGGGCAGCTCTCCGGTAGCTGCTCAAGGCAGGTCATGATCGAGGTGAACCACGGCGACGACAGCGGTTTGCAGTAGGGGTAAGGTGGCGGCTCTCAGCTAAGCAGCAGTGGTAAGGGCCCGACGCAGGTGACCTGGAACACTCTGCGGCAGAAACGAAGACGGCCGCAAGTCATGGCGACTTTGCGGAGGCGAGCAGCAGCAACCCGGCCAGCGGTGACTTCGGTGTACTTGGCGAGGGCGGCTCGGACGATGGCCGTTTGAGATGGCCCGCGACTGAAGAAACGACGAGGCCGTGTTGGAACGGTAGTAGGAAACAGGGCCGAGGCAGGGGCTTTGAGCAGTTTCATGGCTGGGGAAACTGCGGTTGTTGATCTGCTAGTCTGAACCGATGTAGTAGTCCCTTGCCCAAACATGCATGCTCACGTGAAGCAGTTTCAACAAATATTATCTCCTCAAAATCTGAGCCTTAACATGGGCAGTACATAGTACTAGATGGATCACTTTATGCGAACAGTAGCAACGTAGTATTTCCTTCAAGCAACAGTAGCTTTTAGCAGCTCAATGTATGAAACCGCCTCAGGTTTTGACCCTTGTTGACCGATCTGACCCGGCGTATGGTAGCATAATTCCTGTCGGCCTTGGTGATACACGGCTGTAGCGGCCAAAATCTGATCTCCAACTCGGATTCGACGGATCGCGTTGCCTCGGTGACGCACAGAGAACATGCCAAACCCTCATATCCTTCAAATCTCATCGTCTGTAAATCCTGATTAATGAATATGACTCTGACGTGGACCCTTCCAAGCTGGTTCCATGGTCAATTGCTAACCGCACTTTCCGCTGTCCAACGTGACCATTGCCATGGCAACTTGACTTGGATTGGCGACTTGCAAAACCCTAACTTGTGTGGATCGAATATGAACATGTTGTTTTGACTGCTCGTCAATGTTATAGATCTTTTCGCTGTAGTCTTTTCTTCATCCTATAGAACTTTCTCGAGACGTGGGATAACCACGGAAAACTACAAACTTCTCAATCTCCGGGGAAGATCCCTCCAAGAACTCAACACCATCGTGCGCAAGCCCCACGGCGGGCGCCAACAGTCGTGGAATTGTCACAGCAGATGTCCTAGTGTGAGGACTTAGTCGTGAGGCCAACGCATCTATGTGATAGCTTGAGAGGGGTTGATCGGAATCGAGAGATGCAACACAAGACAAGGGTTTAGACAGCTTCGGGCCTCGGGAAACATCATCCGGTAACAACCCTACATGATGTTTGTGGCTAGGTCTCATTATGGTCATGAGGGAGTCGTCGTATCTCCGGCTCTCCTAGTTGTGTCTAGCCTTAACGATTATTCAACCTGTCCCTCTTGGGGTGCCCTGCCCCTCCTTATATAAGTTGAAGGGGCGGGTTACATGTAGAGTCCAACTCGGATTAAGACTTAAACTATTCTGACTTCTCTTCACGGGCTTCTCTCTGTGGGCTTCGCACCATGGGCTTCTTAACGTCTTGGGCTTCTTAACAGCCAACTTACAATCTGGCTTACAATCTGACTTACAATCTGGCTTACGATCTGGCTTACAATCTGCCGGCTTACAATCTGACTTACGATCTGGCTTACGATTTGGCTTACAATCTGCCGGCTTACAATCTGCTGGCTTATAATCTGCCTGCTTATAATCTGCCGGGTCACCAATGAAATACCAAGTCCTGGCCGGGTCATATCTCCGGCTGGGTCATACCGTGGGGTATATCCCTGACAGGAGGTATGCAAGGATGATGAGGGGGACGATATGGTTGTGGTAAGCATACATAACTATATAGGAAGATCAACCGTCGTGTGTCCGAGAAAGGGAGAGACATAACTAGTGAGTTAAGTCTATCGGTGCGTGGGGAAAAAGAATTATAGTAAACCTAGCTATATGTAGGGAGATCGGTACGTATGCAGGCATGCATGTGTTAGAAGCAAATAAGGTCCGGAGAGACGGACATGGGGAGAGGGGTGCGGCTAGGAGGTGGTGCGAGAGGCCTACTATGTCGAGAGGGGAGGTGTGTGCGAGTATGAGATCGATGAAAAGAGGGGCGGGAGTGTGCACCTGCGTGGAACCGTATTGGACATAGGGGGCATGGACGGTGAGAAGAGAAGAGGGGAAGTGTGTGTTTGTGGTAGGCACGCTTGGCTAGAGAGGTATATCGACCGGTGTGTGCCGAGAAGAAGGAGCCGAGGGGCTACACACACCGTGGGTGAACGACCTAAAGAGAAATAACGAATGTGCGCAATGGAGGGGACACTGAGGGAGGGTGAGAGGGGGGCGGGCGTGTGCATGCATGATAGAAAGTTAGTGCTAGCTAGCTACAAAGAGAATAGGATCGTGAAGGTGTAAAAGATGAACAGAGATCATAATTCATTATAGAAAAGTGGATACGGATACTTGAAGAAGATATCGTAATGTAGAACATTGATTATAATTTGGGATAATGTGTGGCTTTTGAAGCTCAGGGCTAAATACTTGTCATAATGTAGGGGGCGGGAAACTATACTTTGTGTGATAAACACGGTGTACGTATGGAACATGGTTTAGATTATGAATATCTAGTTAGTACATCAAATGTACTATTTGTTAGGAATAAGCAACTTGTATTCCCATGAGGCCATAGGCCGATATATATACATGTACAGGTGTGGAACATATGCAGGAAACCCCTTATACAACGGGATAAATACAAAGGGGTACATGACTTATATTATAACTCTAACACCCCCCCTCAAACTCATGGTGGATGAACAACACTGAGTTTGGAGAGATAAAAGCCATGTTGTGCTCTAGTCTGGGCCTTCGTCAGGAAATCCGCCAACTGTAACTCGGAAGGCACATACTGAAGAGGAATAACCTGATCCTACACACCAGCGCGCACATAGAAAGCATCAACACCAATATGCTTGGTGAGCTCATGCTTCACAGGTCACGCGCAATGCTAATAGCACCTATACTGTCAGATAAGAGCTGAATCGGTGTAGTGACAGAAACACCAAAATCCTGAAGTAACCACCGTAACCAAGTCACCTCTGCTGTCAAAAGAGCCATGGCTCGCAACTCAGCCTCAGCACTCGAACGGGAAACTGCAATCTGTTTCTTCGTCTTCCAGGCAATGGGAGAACCGCTAAGAAAAACACAGTAAGCAGAAAGTGAACTGCGATCAGAAGGATCACTAGCCCACGTAGCATCCGAATAGGCCTGAAGCTGTAAAGAACTGGAGCTAGGAAAGAATAGACGGTGAGAGATCATGCCCCGAAGATATCGGAGAACACGAAGGAGATGACTATAGTGAACCGATGTGGAAGCAGAGACAAACTGACTCAGAATATGAACTGTATAAGAGATGTCCGGACGAGTGACAGCTAGATAGACAAGACTGCCAACGAGATGACGATAACGCGTCGGGTCAGGGAGAGGATCACCATCAGTAGCACGGAGGTGAACATTGAGCTCCATAGGAGTCTCAACAATGCGCTCGTCAGTAAGAGCAACACGAGCAAGAAGATCTTGGATATACTTTTCCTGGGATTAAAAAAGCCATCAGAGGTAGAAGAGACTTCAATCCCAAGAAAGTAGCGAAGAGGTCCAAGATCAGACATAAGAAACTGCTCACTAAGACGGGCCTTTACAAAGGCAATATACTCGGGGTCATCCCCAGTGATGATCATGTCATCAACATAGAGAAGAAGAAGAGTCCGACCACGAGGAGAAAGGTGAATAAACAATGCTGGATCATGAGCACTTGCTGAAAAACCAGCAGTAGTGACCACAGAGGCAAAACGCTCAAACCAGGCGCGAGGGGCTTGCTTAAGGCCATAGAGAGAGCGACGAAGACGACATACCATGCCATCAGGAACAGAATACCCAGGGGGTGGCTGCATGTACACCTCCTCACGCAGCTCACCATTAAGAAAGACATTCTTAACATCAAGCTGAGATATAGACCAGTGGCGTGCAGAGGCAACGGCAAGAAGTGTACGAACAGTGGTCATATGGGCCACAGGAGCAAAAGTCTCGTCATAATCACGACCATGCTCCTGCTGAAAACCACGAGCCACAAGACGAGCTTTGTGACGCTCAAGAGAACCATCGGAGCGAGTCTTAACCTTGTAGACCCATTTACAAGTGATGGGACGGACTCCAGGAGGAAGAGAAACAAGATCCTAGGTACCAGTGCGTTCAAGAGCAGCAATCTCCTCTACCATCGCAAACTGCCATTCAGGATGAACAACAGCCTGACAATAAGAAGTTGGCTCAAGAACAGCAGCACCAGCGGTGGGAAATCCAAAGCGATCAACAGGCGGACGAGGACGAGAACGCAAGCCATAAGTAGGCTGAGAGGAAGAGGACGACTCATCCAATGAGGCATCCACAGGTCGTGAACGACGAGTGTAATGCTGAGAAAAAGATGGAACAATAGAAGGAGGAATCGCCAAGGTAGAATCGGGTGGTGGTGACGAAGAAGTCACCGGAGATGAAGGTGTAGAATCCGGTGACATGCTAGGCGAGGAGACCGGAGAAGATGGTGGCTGCAAATCGACTAGAGGTGGAGAAGCAGAGGGAGTTGAACGAATAGGCACAGGTACGACGGGGGTGATAGGTGAGTCAGGAAAAGTGAGGAAAGAGATATCCTCCACTGAAAAAATCGAGGAAGATGGGCGTGGGTAGAAGGGACGAGACTCATCAAAAGTCACGCCTCGAGAGATACGCATCCGACGACCGATAGAATCCCAATAACGATAGCCCTTATGCTCATCACTGTAGCCTAAGAAGACACACTCAACAGACTGAGCGGTCAGTTTGGTGCATTCGCGAGGGGCAAGAAGAACATAGCAAACACAACCAAACAAGCGAAGCATCGAATAATCGGGAGAACGATAAAAAAGACGCTAAAAAGGAACGCCACCCTGCAAAGCAGCGGACGGCTGAAGGTTGATGAGATAGGCGGAAGTGGAGATAGCCTCGGCCCAAAAATGAGGCGGAAGAGAGGCGGCGATCATCATCGCACGAGCCGTCTCAAGAAGGTGACGATGCTTGCGCTCAGACACGCCATTTTGAGCATGAGCACCAGGACAAGAGAACTGGGCAAGAGTACCCTGCTCAGCAAGGACACCACACAACATCTTAGAGATATACTCGCCAGCGGAGTCAGCACGAAAAACACGAATGGGTGAAGAGAACTGAGTATGAACCATGGCAGAAAAACACTTATAAATAGATAACACCTCACTACGAGAAGTCACGAAATAAAGCCATGTGTAATGAGAGAAATCATCTATGAAAATAATATAGTATTTATGACCACCTTTCGAAGCGAAAGGAGCCGGACCCCATACATCAGAATGGACTAAATCAAAAGGACGCTTAGACACTGACTCACTATGTGAATATGGTAACTGAATCTGCTTGCCAAGACGACAACCCTGACACTCTAAAGAGACATCTCCTGAGACAGACCCCAGAAGACCTCGACGAACTAAAGACGACAACCGAGAACCACACAGATGACCAAGTCGATGATGCCACTGCTTGAAGGAACCAGTAACAGAGGCGACAGAAGTGGAGGAACTGGCGATGGTGGTGGCAGCGGAAGGAACATGAAGCCAGTCCAACTCCCAAAGACCCTGAGAATCACGGCGGCAAGGGCCAGCCCCAACCACAGTGTGCGTGCGACGGTCCTGGACAGAACAAGAGTCAACGTCAAGGATGACATGACAACCAGAATCAGTAAGTTGACCAGTAGAAAACAGATTCATGGTAAGTCGAGGAACATGAGCAACATCAGGAACAAAATAAGAAGGAGTGGAAAGATTGCCTCTACTAGCAACAGAAAGTGGAGTACCATCAGCAGTGAAGACATGAACAGGAGAATCCAGCGATCGAAGAGAGGACAAAGCGGAAGAATGAGAAGACATATGAAAAGAAGCTCCAGATTCCAGAACCCATGGGGATGTACCTGACAGTGTAGAGGGCGGTTGCTCAGTGCGGGAAGCATCAGTCACAGAACCAGCAGTACCCGTCGAGGAAGAACCTGAAGCCGCGAGCAGACGCTTAAGTCTTAGAATATCCTGCTCAGTCAAAGCAATGGCTAAAGCTGTCGAGGGAGATGACGAAGTCCCTGAGGATGATGATCGCGCCTTGCGCAGGTGTTTCCGCTTTGTGTAGCACTGGGACTCAATATGACCATCATTGTTGCAGTAGTCACAATGTGGACGGGGGCGACCTGAGCCTCCAGAAGGAGTGGGCAAGAGCGGCGGAGCACTCGAGCAAGAATGGGTCGGTGCAGCAGGTGGAGTGGAAAAAGCCCGAGTAGCGAGCACAGAGGGAACCTCCAGCAAACCAGCACCACATAAGTGAGTCTCCTCAGCACGAATCTCTGAAAGCGCCTCCATGAGAGAAATACGGCCACAAGCAAACAACTGAGCACGCCGGGGCTCAAACTCCTTACGGAGCCGAGACAGGAACTCGTAGACGCGATGAAACTCCAAATTGGCCTGGACAGCCTGGCAGCAGGGGCAAGTACGACAACCAGCACTGCGGAGAGAATCAAGCTGGCGCCAGATAGCAGAACTCTATGCATAAAAGTCATCAACAGTAGAGTCACCCTGCTGAAGAGCATGCTCCTGACGAACCACAGAAAGGTATAAGGCATCACCAGAGGGCTCATAGCGCTGACGAAGACAGGTCCACATCTGAAAGACAGTAGGAAGACCCAGAAACTCAGAAGCAAACTGAGGCAGAACACTAGCAGTGAGAACAGCTGCAGCACGAGCATCATCATCAAGCCACTGGGTGTAAACAGACAAAGCACCATGATATGTCTGAAGAGCCTCCTCATAAGCCAAAACCCTCTCATCATAAGCACGATCAGCAGCCTCATCAGCAAGCTTAGCCGCATCCTTGGCGGCCTGATTAGCGTTCGTAGGAAGAACCAGTGGAGTCGGCGGAGTAGGGGCCACTGGAGGAACCGGACGTGGCGGACAGCAGACCTCGCCAGAAAGAACACCCCAGAGACGAATGCCACGCATGTGAATGCGCATGAAGCCAGCGAACTCGGTGTAGTTAGTACCATCGAAGAGCACCGGACAACGAGGGACAACAACATAGCCCGATGCAGCAGACGTTTTTTTAGCAGAGATCCGAAATCAGCAGAATCCGACGAGAGAGCTTCCAATCGGGAACGGGACGGGATCGGGGAGTGGCAGGCAGTCGATCAAGGGGCAGCTGGCAGTCAGCGGCTGAAGAACCGCAGGGGCCAGGGCCAACTGGAGAGGCTTCGATCGAGCGGCGGGAGACCAGGGCTGGCGGGAGTGTTGGGGAACGTAGTAATTTCAAAAAAATTCTACGCACACGCAAGATCATGGTGATGCATAACAACGAGAGGGGAGAGTGTTGTCCACGTACATTCGTAGACCGAAAGCGGAAGCGTTAACACAACGTGGTTAATGTAGTCGTACGTCTTCACGATCCGACCGATCAAGTACCGAACGCACGGCACCTCCGAGTTCAGCACACGTTCAGCTCGATGACGTCCCTCGAACTCCGATCCAGCCGAGTGTTGAGGGAGAGTTTCGTCAGCACGACGGCGTGGTGACGATGATGATGTTCTACCGACGCAGGGCTTCGCCTAAGCACCGCTACGATATTATCGAGGTGTAATATGGTGGAGGGGGGCACCGCACATGGCTAAGAGATCAATGATCAATTGTGTGTCTATGGGGTGCCCCCCTACCCCCGTATATAAAGGAGCAAGGGGGGAGGCGGCCGGCCTAGGAGGAGGGCGCGCCAAGGGGGGAGTCCTACTCCCACCGGGAGTAGGACTCCTCCTTTCCTTGTTGGAGTAGGAGAAGGGAAGGGAGAAGGAGAAGGAAGGAAGGGGGCGCCCCCCTCCCTAGTTCAATTCGGACTAGTCCATGGGGAGGGGTGTGGCCACCCTTTGGGGCCTTTCTCTCCTTTCCCGTATGGCCCATTAAGGCCCAATACGAATTCCCGTAACTCTCCGGTACTCCGAAAAATACCCGAATCACTCGGAACCTTTCCGATGTCCAAATATAGTCGTCCAATATATCGATCTTTACGTCTCGACCATTTTGAGACTCCTCGTCATGTCCCCGATCTCATACAGGACTCCGAACTCCTTCGGTACATCAAAACTCATAAACTCATAATAAAACTGTCATCGTAACGTTAAGCGTGCGACCCTACGGGTTCGAGAACTATGTAGACATGACCGAGACACGTCTCCGGTCAATAACCAATAGCGGGACCTGGATGCCCATATTGGCTCCCACATATTCTACGAAGATCTTTATCGGTCAAACCACATAACAACATACGTTGTTCCCTTTGTCATCGGTATGTTACTTGCCCGAGATTCGATTGTCGGTATCTCAATACCTAGTTCAATCTCGTTACCGGCAAGTCTCTTTACTCGTTCCGTAATACATCATCCCGCAACTAGCTCATTAGTTGCAATGCTTGCAAGGCTTATAGTGATGTGCATTACCGAGTGGGCCCAGAGATACCTCTCCGACATCGGAGTGACAAATCCTAATCTCGAAATACGCCAACCCAACAAGTACCTTCGGAGACACCTGTAGAGCACCTTTATAATCACCCAGTTACGTTGTGACGTTTGGTAGCACACAAAGTGTTCCTCCGGTAAACGGGAGTTGCATAATCTCATAGTCATAGGAACATGTATAAGTCATGAAGAAAGCAATAGCAACATACTAAACGATCGAGTGCTAAGCTAACGGAATGGGTCAAGTCAATCACATCATTCTCCTAATGATGTGATCCCATTAATCAAATGACAACTCATGTCTATGGCTAGGAAACATAACCATCTTTGATCAACGAGCTAGTCAAGTAGAGGCATACTAGTGACACTCTGTTTGTCTATGTATTCACACATGTATCAAGTTTCCGGTTAATACAATTCTATCATGAATAATAAACATTTATCATGATATAAGGAAATAAATAATAACTTTATTATTGCCTCTAGGGCATATTTCCTTCAGGGAGACCACGCGGAGCGGCGGGAGACCGGGGCTGGCAGGAGACCACGCGGCGGCTGTGGCGTGCGGGAGTCCGGGGCTGGCGGGAGACCACACGGCGGCTGTGGCGTCCAGAAGAAGCAGCGCCCCGGCACGTGTTGAGGAGGCCGTCGGGCGTGGATGCTTTAGGCCAGGGCAGCGGATCGGACCTGGCGTGGACGGATGGATAGATTCCACGGGAGCAGAACAGGAGAGGAAGCAGTGGCAGCCGTCCGGAGAGAAGGAAACGAAAACGGCCGTGCACGACGGGATCGAGCACTAGTTGGGGCGTGCGAAAAAAAACCCTAGAGCTCTAATACCATGTTAGGAATAAGCAACTTGTATTCCCATGAGGCCATAGGCCAATATATATACATGTACAGGTGTGGAACATATGCAGGAAACCCCTTATACAACGGGATAAATACAAAGGGGTACATGACTTATATTATAACTCTAACACTATTATCTGGAATCAACATCAAGTGTATTCAAAAAATTGAATTCGAGTTCATATAGTACACATAGTTCATATCTATCTCTATAGTAATCATGTGGTGTGTTGTTAAGGTAATACAAGAATGATGGTTAAAGTTGGCAACAATCATGATTGTAGATTCTTATTCAAATAGAGAAACGAATTCAAATATAGTTCAAATTGCAGCGGTAGTATAGACATTTGGGATGCACTAAAATGTTGGTATGAGTAGGTTACATGCATTATACAGCCAGCGAAAAAATTTAATTAGCATAACATGGATTCATAGCTTTGAATAGCATTTGTATAGTAAAACGGGACAAGACTCTCTCTTTGTGTGGTGTCAATAGTTATATTGTTTCGTTTAGGGAAGTGCGAATTGATTTGGTACGTACAAGTACAATATTACACGTTATGCTTGTCCCTAAAATTCAACCCATGCCTTGTTATATCCCTAAAATTCAGGCCTCCTTTGGTTCATAGGGTAGGAAAATCGTAGGAATAGGAAAGTCATAGGAAATGAGATGACATGTATCTCAAATCCTATGAGTAGGAATAGGAAAGGAGATGCCCTTTGATTCACATCATAGGATTTTTTTCATTGAGTCTAGGCTGATGTTTATTTTCCTATGAAATGTGAAGGATATGAAGAATTCCACCATAGGAATAGGATTCCATTCCTACAAACCAAAGGGCTCTGAAGGAAATTTTCCTATAGAAATCCTATCGCCTACAAGATTCCTCTAAACGAAAGGAGGCCTCAGATATCGTGCTCCCAAACCTCGCGCCTTCACAACCCACGCCTTGCTATCCCAAAATTACAACGCGCGTGAAAACTCCCTCCAACTGCCAAATCCAGACACGCGAAATCCCCCTTCTAACCCTGAGCCGAAAGGGCCGCTAGTTCAAATTGGTGGGGGTACTTTCATAACATACCCTACATTTTGGACAAGCGCGTCCCTAAGTCATGGTTCCCCCTCCCATCGCCTCCTTTTCGCCATTCAAAATCCCAGGCCGCCATAACCTCTCTGCTCCAGCTGCGAAACCCCACCCTCCTCCATCTGCCACCTCACCGCTGCCCAGCCGGAGCCTCTTCCCCAACGACGTCGTCCACCGCAACAGCTCGACGTCCCTCATCCACCTCCCCGGATGAGGATCCGTCGTCCATCTCGTCGTCCCGTCGGTTCAGCCACCCCATACTCCACCTCCAAGGAGCTGCTCCGAGGATCGCCTCGTCTATCGCGGCTGCTCCATCCCCACAGCGCCGCCTTAACCTGCTCCATCGGAACCGCATCGTCCTCACTGACTCCTCGGACGAAGCCGAGGCCTACTCGGTGCCACCAAAGAGGTTGTACACTCATCGCATCGCACCTTCTCCTTAACTCGACCTCCTGGCACCGATGGTGCTCCACCCCGCACCCCCATGGCGCAGCTACCTCAAAGTCGGCGCTGCGGGCGACATCTCCATGGCAGCTCTCCCCCAATGCAAGGCCCCTTCGGCGGCAGCGGCCATACCAGCCGGATCTGCTGCGCTGCTCCGGCTCTCGCTCGCGTTGCTGCTGCTGCTCCAGCTCTCACTCGCTCGCTCGCGCTGCTGCTGCTCCCCCTCGCTCATGCTATTGCTCTGCTCCGATTCAGCTACACTTCAGTCGACTGAATCGACTTTTGGGTCAGTCGATTTTCGGGGGGGGGGGGGGGGGCTCGCCGAAGTTAAGGAAGAACCACCCGCAACGGGGAGGGGGCTCGCCGGAGAGGTACCGCACTATCTATCTTAGGGTTCAGGGTGGGGGCGGTGGTAGCCAGCGATGGCGGGGGCGCGGTGGTGGGGCGGTGGTGTGGGGATCACTGGAGAAACAGCTCGGTGTGAGGGAGGGGGCTAGAGGGCTGGCCGGGGCGGCGGTGGACCGGCGGTGGGGAGTGGTTTCGGGGTGCCGAGGCGGCGCGGGAGCGCCACCGGCCGCTGGCGGTGGGGGCCGGCGGTTTGGCCGGTGGTGGCTGGCGGCTCAGGGGGGTGCAGGTTGAAGATGAACTGCAACCCCTCCCTAAACTACATGTGAAGTGCCTCTCTGGTACCATTGCATTCAGTTTCGACAGTAACATTCAGATTCCACAGTAAATTTCAGTTTCGACAGTTTAGTTCAGAGTCAACAGTTTTTACCTCATCTGTTGTAGTCCGGTGGTTTTTTGGTTTTGTAAATTTTACATCTATCACTTTTTGGTAATGTATTTTACATCATCTATTGGAGATGCTATTAGAATCCCACTTGAGATTAACGATGTCTGTCTTGTGCTGCTTCAGCCTCAACGTCTTACCGCTCGCCGGAGCTGCTCCAACGATGGAACTATCCATCACAACAGAGCAGTGCCCTGGACGCTATCTACATATTCCTTAGATCTTCCTCCACACCTCCGACAGCCACCTCTGCCTCAACTTCTTCAACGACCAACCCAATGATGCTGAGATCGACACGGCTACGGCAAAGAGGTTGTACACTTGTCACATCACTTATTACTCTACATTCATGTCGATCCATTAGGGCTATTTTGGTTCAACGGAAAAACATAGTAATAGGAAATTTTCCTATGGCACTCTACTATTCAATTATTCATGCATTTTATTAAAAGGAATGGAGCAAAACATCCACCTGGACCTACTTTTCAAAATCCTATGCATGAAAACAAGACCAAGTGCATTAGTGGTAGAATAACATTCTAACTGTACACGCTTTCATATGCACTACTGCAGGATACTGCTAACGCGACACTACGATCAGAGACCCTTTGCCGAAACTGTGTGCGATGCAATAATCACAAACGGTGGTGTAAAAAACCGTCAAAAAAGGTGCAAAACATTTGTGATGGCGGCGACATCAAACACGGTTAAGATTTTAGTTGCGTGTGCGATGAAGGACACATGGTTAATCCATTCAAACTGTCTGCAATGAGGCAGAACAACAGAAACGGGAAGCCATAACAATGTCTGTGCGATGCAGGACACACGGTTAATCCATTCGAACTATTTGCGATGAGGTAGAACAACAGAAACGAGCAGCCATATCTATGTGTGTGCGATATACGACATACGGTTAACTCGGCCGACCTGTTTTCGATTAGGGAACACAACAGAAACGGTTCAGCTTAACAAGATGTGTGTGATATGCAGCATACAGTTCACATGGATGAACTGTTTGCGATGAGCCAAAAGAACACAAACGAGTCGTGTAAAGAAGATGTGTCTGATACGTGGCAAACAGCCGACTTGGATGAGCTGTTTGCGATGAGAAATTACAACACAAACGGTCAATACTGTTACTTCGTGTGCGATTCTGTGTGTAAAAAAAACTTTGAAAAATGCAAACTAGTTGCTTGCAGTGGCTAGGAGTATCGCACATGATGCGTCTGTGAGTACTCGTGTGCGATGATTAGTATGTTACACATACGTTTCGTTATGTGAACATGTGTGTGAATTTGCAATATGGACAGTTAATATGCAAATGCCTTCTGGACATCGGGCACACGCTTAAACTCAATGAACTGTGTATGATACTAATACTTTCCATGAAAATTTATGAACTTGGGTAACATCATTTGAGTAACATATATATAGTGGTTACACTATTCGACAAAAGGAGGATCTTCGTAACACGGTTTTGACAACCATATGGTCCATATCTACATACTTAACATAGTAACAACTATCACATTTTAAGAGGCTAAGGGCCAATAACCATATGGTCCATATCTACATACTTAACATATATAGTAACAGCTGGCACATTTTAAGAGGCTGAGGGCCAACAACCACAACTATCCACTGGAAGCAGCTTGATCACGGCGACTCGGCATCTCGTCAATGAAAAGGAAGAGCCCTCCTGTGCCTTGGTAGAGCAGGAGTAGAACAGTGTCTCCAATTTTCCAATATGGATGCATTGCCACGAGAAGGGGGAACTTGTTAATTTGAATGGTTCAATTTCTGCGGGAAATGCAGAACCCTGCAATCACTTTGGCGTTATTAGCAGGCACAAGTGTAATTCGACCACGCCGGGAAATCGATCCAGGAACTGCTACAGGGGGCAATTTCCGTTGACATGTAGAATAAAAAATTATTGTAACATATCGTTGAAGATATATATAGTTTATGAGCATCAACATTAAAATAAGACTTTTTACCAGCGCTTTGTGCACACAATTGGTCTTGTTCAGTGTGTGGACCATAGGTCTAATTAATCCCATCCAAAATCCAGCGTTCATATGCTGTACTATCTCTGTCAGATTATCAACAAAGTTTATGACATACTTCAAGTCCTTCCAGTGAAATTTGGTACGCTTAGTAACATACAGATCGTTCACTATGCATCCAACATATCCTGCTTAAAAGGTGGAAAGGTATTATTTATTCAGAACATGGCAAAAGAATATATAGTGCGCATAAATTGGTAAATAGAATTTGTTACTGCATAGGAACGGAGTCAGAATATGATTCCACAATTGGTTGCTTAAATAGTGACCAATTGGTTGCTTAAATAGTAATATGACAGCATGGAGAAAGTTGAAAGGACACTAACCTCGATCAAACTTTGATCGGCTGATGACGTTGGGGAAGTAAACATCCATGTTAATTAGACCAGGCTGTGGCGCACGCACTAGAATTTTATTGCCAACTTTCAGTTCATAACACTTAGACATTTTTCTCCAAAGGTCCGCATTAAAATAGGAGTGACCATCTTTATCAAGTTTTACGCTAACCGCCATTGTAAATCCATGCTGCGTTGTCAATATGACGTCCTGGGAGTCATCAGCAAAGTAAAGCCCAAGATTTCCTTCTACTCTTGTTCTTGCAAAGCAAGGGATGTACTGCTTGAAATGAAAATTAAGATCGTAAATTAGATATATTGAAATAACAGAGCAAGATGCAAATATGGGAGTAACTGATTGAACAGACCCATATATAGATGAAAGCAAAGTACAAAAATATAGAATTAAAAATAGACAATGTAACAAAGATTTGATGCAAATATATAGATAATGTAGCAATAGACGGTATATGTTCACAAATTTAGGCCATGCCGACCGTGGTAGGTTGAGATTGAACATACCAAGCGCTCCCTGAAGTCATCCGGAATGGTGAGATAGAACTTTGTTTCTGACTGGCCATGACCACAGTTGCCCGATTTGTGCTCGCACTATGGACACATGAATGAACACCCATGAATCAGCTAGAACAAAAATGATTCCACAGCGATTTCCGCCGGTTGATTAACAGCGATGGACGGACTGCGGTAAGAGATGAGTGAATATTTTGCTAATTAAGTTGATTACCTTCTCCATGAGAAAAATCCCAGGCCCAATCCCACAGAAAACCCCAGTCGACTAGAGTCTAGAATGTCGGTGCAGATAGGCGGCGGAAAGCGGTAGTGGCGAAATCCGGTGCCGTTTGGAGCGCGACCTACGCCCACCGCCAACAGCCGTCGAGCTTAGGGTGCAGAGTTGCGGAGGAGTCTGCGGCGAGTGAGTGGGACGAAGTGGGCAAGGGTTTTCTTTTTTTCTTTTGCATGTGTGAGTGAACAAACACGGTTCGCAGAGGCGACGGAGATGAATCGTGTGCGATAGTAAATCACTGAGATTGAATGGGAATCCAAATTTCCTTTGTCCTTCATCCATGAGTTATTTTTCTATGATGAACATAAACCCTACTAATCACCGTGTTCAAATTTGACACTTTTCCGGGTTCATTTACAATATTTAGGGGATTATGTGCATTTTGTAGGCATTAATGCACATAATTCAAATTCAAACAATCAATGCATGAAAGGGTGCACAAGAACGGTCTGGAAAAACCATACTCGTGGTATTTAGTAATTAGCCTTTTATAAGGAATTGGTAGATATTTCAATGGAATGCGTGGCAATAGTCAACCACAAATGCGTCATTTACTGGGTTATCAACTATATATAGAACAATGAAATAGGTGCTTGAAAAACATGACGGTTGGCATGGTGCCATGGTATGGCCTCACCGTGCCCTGGTTAAAAGCTGAGAAGGTTTGATTTATGTCGTCATGCACACCCTTCATAAATTGAACCATCACCGAGGAAGTTCAATGCTTTCGAGAGGGAAATCACAAAGATTGAAGGGGAATCCAAATTTCCGTCATAGTTTGTCATTCAGTTTTTTTCCAACGATCAACATACCGCCTCAAATGCAACGTGTCCAAATTTGACATTTTTCCTAACTCATTTACCATATTTAGGGGATTATGTGCATTTTCTAGGCAGTAATTATGCACATAATTCAAATTTGAACAATCGGTGCATGAAAAGGTGCACAAGAACGGTCTAGAAAACCATGCTCGTGCTATTTAGTACATTCTCATGCCTTTTACAAGGAATGGGCAGATATTTCAAGGAAATGTGTGGCAATAGCCAACCATAAATGCGTCGTTTACTGGGTTAACAATTATACAAAAATGAAATACATGCTTGGAAAACATGACGCCTTGGTGTGGCGCCATGGTATGACCTCACCGTGCCCTGGTAAAAATGTCGTCATGCACGCCTTTCATAAAATGAACCATCACCGAGGAAGTTTCATGGTTTCGAGGGGGAAATCACCAAGATTGAAGGGGGGTCCAAATTTCCTTTGTCCTTTGTCCACGAGTTTTTTTCTATGATGAGCATACAACCTGCAAATCACCGTGTTCAAATGTGGCACTTTTCCGGGTTCATTTGCCATATTTAGGGGATTATGTGCATTTCCTAGGCATTAATGCACATAATTCAAATTCAAACAATCAGTGAATGAAAGGGTCCACAAGAACGGCCTGGAAAACCATGCTCGTGCCATTTAGTAAATTCTCATGCCTTTTACAAGGAATGGACAGATATTTCGATGAAATCTGTGGCATAATAGTCAACCACAAATGTTTGTTTGTTGGGTTTTCAACTATAGAAAAAAATGAAATAAATGCTTTAAAAACATAACGTCTGGCATGGTGCCATGGTATGACCTCACCATGCCCTCGTAAAAATTTGAGAAGGTTTGGCTTAGACACAAAAGCATAGAAAACTTATTACTCTCCACATAAGCAAAAATCTTCTCATCAATAGTAGTGGGAGCAAACTCAACAAAATAACTATCATGAGAGTGAAAATTAAAATCATGATGACAAGTTTCATGGTTATCATTATTCTTTATAGCATACATGTCATCACCATAATCATCATAGATAGCAACTTTGTTATCATAGTCAATTGAAGACTCATCCAAAATGGTGGATTTATCACTGAATAAAGTCATGACCTCTCCAAATCCACTTTCATCATTATAATCATCATAAATAGGAGGCATGCAATCATTATAACAAAATTGCAATTCAAATCTAGGGGGACTAAAAATAGCATCTTCATTAAACATAGCATCCCCAGGCTTATGGCTTTGCATATCATTAGCATCATGGATATTCAAAGAATTTGTACTAACAACACTGCAATCATGCTCATCATTCAAAGATTTTTTGTCAAACATTTTATAGAATTTTTCTTCTATCAATTGAGCACAATTTTCCTTTCCATCATTTTCACGAAAGACATTATAAAGATGAATAATATGATGCAACCTCAATTCCATTTTTTGTAGTTTTCTTTTATAAACCAAACTAGTGATAAAACAAAAAACCAAAAGTATTCAATCGCAAGACCTAAAGATATACCTTCAAGCACTCACCTCCCCGGCAACGGCGCTAGAAAAGAGCTTGATGCACTACAAGAAAAAACCACTTCCGTGATGATATGTGTTTGTCACAGTAGGTCACATTTTTGTCATGCATGTACATCCATGACGATTTTATGACAGAATCAAGATAGTCATACATGTGCTGTCGTAGAAGCGTTCCATGACATTAACAAAATTATCGTCACGGAAGTGTCCACTTCCATGACGATAAATCGCACGTCATAGAAGTGCTTTCGTCAAGGGTAACCGACACGTTGCATCCACCATAACGGGTCGCCGTTGCTATCGGGTTCCGGTTTGGATCCGATAATCCGTTAACAACCGGGAACAATGAGGATTTTCCACGTGTAAAATTATTATTGGCTATAGCAACCACGTGTCAGCACCACGAAAGGACAGATGTTAACCGTCCAATGGACAGGAGGCGCCTATGACACGTCGACACGTGGCAAGGCCCAACAGCGGCCCATTTAGGTTAAAAAGGCTGGCCCAGTCAAAATTAGCGGGCCGACCCATTAATGGCCTGCTTGCAGACGACCCATTCGCAGTTAAGGCCCGTACGGCTAGTGTCAAATCGGCCTGTCAACTGCTCGTTCTAAACTTGTCATCATCGCGGCCCATGGTCACTTCTGGCCCATTAACAGGCCGCTAAGTATTTGGGCCAAATTACGGCCCGGTGTGTTTCCGACCTATTAAAGGTCTTGCTTCATTTGGGGCCATTTATTGGCCATTGAAACTTTTGGCCCATAAACGACCATGAAGGATTTGGGTCATATTCGGCCATGTCTGACATTTGGCCTGTTAGAGGCCCACCATAGATTTGGGCCACTGTCAGCCTGTTGTGATTTTAGGTCTGTTAATGTGGGATGAAATCCATGGGCCATATGTGGCCCAACGTCACATCGGGCCTATTAACGGCCCATATAAAACTGACAATAATCAAGACCGACTGAATTTCCAGCCTGTTAAAGTCCCGTGTAGTAGGTCGGCGCATTTACGGCCCATCTGAATTTCGGCCTGTGAACGATCCGCATTGTAAATGGGCCACCAGGAGCTGAGATACATTTCGGCCTGCTAATGACCAGTGGGTTATTTGGCACAATCAGGGCCCAATCTCACTTTCGGCCTATTAAAGGCCCATGTTTTTATGGGCTCGAGATATTTACACATGTTAACGGCCTATTGTTACTGAGGGCCCAAATTATGTTTAGGCCTGCTAAGGGCCCACTATGGGCATAGGCCTACCAAAAAAAATGAAAGCTTATGTTGATTTAGGCCCAGATATTTTTAGTGGGCTACATGAAAATTACGGCCCATAATCGTTTTTAGCCTAATTGGAATGGGCCCGATGAATGTTGGCACTTTGGGCTCCTACGAAGCTTTCGGCCGAATACATTACTAAGATAAACCTACACTATACAAAAATAGCATCGTAATTTCTGCAGCCTTTAGCAGCACGATTAATGTTGTATCACAACAAAATAAATTCCAACCATACAACAAAAGGCCTGTTGGCATAAAGTTTACAGTCCTTGCAGATAAAAGCACCATTAGATGTATAGAAGCACAAATCATTTGACCTGAGTGCTAATGTTTCAGGCTGTAGAATCTGATAGAGCAGCATGATCTTCCCCTTTTTTCCGCCATTGCTCTTGAACAACGAAGCAAATGTCTCGGTTTCAAAATCATTCATATCTTGACGACATTTGTCAACCACTATTCTTGTTTTTGAAACGACGTCCATTAAGGATTGGACATGTGTCTGGAGCACATATATATCACTCTGTCTAGCCGGAAGCTTTTGTTTAGTAGGCGATTTGGACAAGGTTACCTTGACAACCAACCTAGAATTATGCAGGAAGGTGCTTTTTGCACTGTTAGTGGAGAGATACTGACGCACTGCAGCAAGAGGTGACATTGTGCCTGTGGTAGCCTCGTCACCTTCAGGTGGGTTTGGATGTTGAATCATTTGTTCCATAGCTTGTTGAAAGTTTGAACTTGTAGACTAGTGTACCAGATAAGTTACTAATGAGATAAAACAAACAAAGTAGGTTTCACGTTTATACATAACTTGTTTTGGTGAACTATTATAATACATTAGCATGTATTGTAGTGCCAACTACATAATAAAATCACTTTTGGAACATATGTCCATGTAGCATGCCTGCTGTATTGTCTATTTCCTCACATTCATTGACATATAAGGATAAAGAGACATGGTTTAAAGTACGATGAACATAGTATGACATCATTCATATCATGGGCAAACAGATATAAAACAAACAAGCTATTGTATCATTGTGTGGGCACGTGAACATCAGAACTAGATTATAGATCAAGACCAAAAGAATATCCTTCATCTCTTTTAAACCATGTAAGGTGAAATGATACATTAAGACAACTGTGTATAAAAGTGAACAGAGTAACTGACATTGGTTGCAAACCAAGCAGTTAAATGAACACATCACAGTACCAAGCAGTTCAAAGGCAGGAGGAGTAAGGACTTACAACAACGGCTTGAACTGGTGTGCTCATGCCCTTCATCTTGCTGGTGTGGCAATCCTTGAAGATTTGCACTACATTCGGTTCAGGTTATTTTTGGTCCGCACGGGCTTTCCTCTGTATTTGTAACAAGTCAATACAGATACAATAATATGGCACAGAAAAAAAGAAGGAACTAGCAGGTATTTACAAGAGCCTCGCAGTGTGCAATATAGCTACGAGATCCTGTTGTCTGTTGGAATTTCACTTTAGAACGGTTGGTCTTGTTCTTCAAACAGTTAGCCTAGAAGAAGATACACTTGTAAGGCACATACATAAATACAAGTTCAATACGTGATCTGATCAAATACATATACCCTACCTGATACTTTGGATCAGACTAGTGTTTAACAATTGTTGTCCAGTCTTCATCTGTAATATATTCCACTGGAGATGTTTGAGCAATTTCATTGTTAGCCTTGCCTTCAAAGTGAGCTTTTCTAAGGTGGTACCGATACTGTCGCAAAGCAGACTGAAAAACATGAGTGCATGCTTGTTTAGTTGCATCATCTTTCGGATCCAACTTGAACCTCATCTGCTGAAAAAAGAATGAGAGTCTTATTTGGAGGAAGCTAGGAAGTATGGGACAGAGCAAGACAATATTACAAATTGCGATGAATAACATTACTTACGGATAAATGGTCAAGGATGGTGTTAAACTAGGTATTGTCTTTCTCATTCCTATACTGGATCCACGTTGGGAGGATACGTGCATGACACGTAACGGCAACGGCTGCCTCTGATACTAACTTGGCTGACTCTGTAGCATCTCGTGGCCTTTTTAAACCTGACTCAAAATGGATCTTCATTCTTCCTCCTTTAGATTTTGTCAATCTGTCAAGCATTATCCCTGATGTCTGTTTCCGCTTGCACTGTGGTGCTAGTTCAACAACGAATATGGAAAGTGTTAGTGCACATCAAACTATGAGAGTACATATAAAGGAGCATGCAACTGCAACTTGACTCGGTCAGGTACCGTCTTGGTGTTGATGCTCATGAGGTTCATCTGATCTTGCCAAGTCCTGTTGTGTCAGCAGTGCTTTGGAAGTAGTGTTAGATGTGAAGGCAGCTTGGGAACTCACCAGTTCCGGAGCAAACGAACGAGTAACTCATTGAGATGCCGGTACAGTTGAGGCAGATGCTGCAGCTGGTGGAGCAGGTGTTACTGTGTTTGTAGATTTAGCCGGTGGACTTGGACCTTCTACTTCACTATAAGTACCAGCAGAATCTCGAGGGCAGATCCTTTTTCGTTGCACTCGACGAGTAACACCATTCCCTACTATATTCTTTTCCTTGCTCTTTTTCGACTTTGTCATGTCAAGCCGTACCCACAACACAAAAGAATAAAATCGCTCTTCAGAACTCATTGATGTATGATACAGACAAGCAATACTTTGATGTAAGACAACCGTATGAGGATGGAATATGTAAGAAGAACATGATGGTGTGACATATTCACAGCTACGGTGTGTAAACTAAGCAGAAGGATTTTCGAGAAAATAGAAGTAATGCAAGCTAGACACCATATGAAAGATGCAACCAATATCACTCTGCCAAGTTAAAAGTGTCTTGTCATAAGTGGCATTTCGAAAAATCAGAAGCAGTACAACCTAGAAATCAATGCAAGATGCAACCACTATCAAACTGCAATGTTAAAAGCATCCAATCATGAGTGACTGATGCGGGATATACAACAGCAGTACTTTGATGTAAGAACATGGTATGATAGATAGATGCAGTGTATTCTAGACACAGAAAGGCATGTCATATGCACATGTATAATGTATAAACTCAGTAGGTGCAATTTAATCAAAATAGAAGAAATATAGGCTAGACAACATGTGCAACATGAAACCAATTATCACACTGTCAACTGAGAGCAAGCACCTGTGATGGTGGAGTACGGGAGATGAACTCATTATGTAGACTTGGGACTTCAATTGCATTAGCAGTAGCAGTGGAAAATCTAGAGAGTCTCTGTTTGTGTCGGTCCGGAGGACCACCAACATCCCCTAACGTACTCTTTTCCTTCCTCTTTTATGATATTGCCTTATGAGGTCAAAAGCACAAGAAGATGAATAAATTAGCTCTGCATAACTGGTTAATGCATGATACAGACGAACACTTTGATGTAAGGCAAGCGCATGATAGGAGGATGGAATATATACAAAAAAGACAACATTGCATATTCACACGTACGATAGGAGGATGGAATATGTATGAAAAATAGTAAGCAGAAGGCATTTCAACAAAATTAGAAGAAATGAAAGCTAGGCACCATATGAACATGCAACCAATATCACTATCGGGTAAAAAGTGTCTCGTCGTAAGTGCCATTTCAAGAAATTTTAAGCAGTACAAGCTAGAAGACAATGCAAGATGCAACCTACATCACACTCCCAAGTTAAATGTGTCTTATGGGTAAGTGATTGTTGCAGGTATAAGTTGTAAGCTACGCAGATGCAATTCAACAAAATTAGAAGCAATACAAACTAGACATCATACGGAACACGCAACCACATATAACAGTTCCAAGTGAGAGCAAGCACCTGTGATGGTGGAGTAGGGGAGATGTGCTCATCATCTACACAGCTACGTTGACTGTCCAGCCTTGTGTTGTCTTGTGAATCTTGTTGGGAGGATGGCAGAGTAGAATCTTTAGAGACCCTCTGTTTGAGTTGCTCCGAAGGACCACCATCATCCACTGCCTTACTAATTTCCTTCAGTTGTATTGATTGTGCATTGTGAAGTCAAACCGATAAGAAAAAGGAATAAAATTCGCTCTTCAGAACTCATTCATGCATGATACTGACGAACACTACTCGGATGAAAGGCAAACACATGATACGAGGATGGAATATGTATGAAAAACAAGATGGCATGACATATTCACACCTATGATGTGGTAACTATGCAGAAGGCATTTCAACAAATTAGAAGCACTGCAAGCTAGACACCATATGAAAGATGCAACCAATATCACTCTGCCAAGTTCAAACTGTCTGGCATTTCAACAAATTAGAAGCAGTACATGGTAGAAATCATATGCAGGACGCAACCAATATCATAGTGGCGACTTAAAGGTGCCTTATCATAAGTGACTAATGCGGGATATGCAAGAACAGTAGTCTCATGTAAGAACATGGTGTGATAAGATATAGTATGTTCTAGAAACAGGAACACGTGTCATATTCACAGGCATTATGTGTAAAGTAAGCAGATGCAATTCAACAAAGTTAGAAGCAATACAAGCTAGACATCATACGCAACATGCAACCACATATAATAGTGCCAAGTTAGAGCAAACACATGTGATGGTGGAGTTGGGGAGATGTGCTCATCATCTACATAGCTACGTTGACTGTCTAGCCTTGCATTGTCTTGCGAATCTTGTTGGGAGGATGGCGGAGTAGAATCTGTAGAGACCCTCCGTTTTAGTTGCTCGGAAGGACCACCATCATCCAATGCCTTACCAATTTCCTTCTGCTTTATTAATTTTGCATGGTGAGGTCAAACCGACAAGAAAAAGGAATAAAATTCGCTCTTCAGAACTCATTCATGCATGATACTGACGAACACTACTCTGATGAAAGGCAAAGTCATGATACGAGGATGGAATATGTACGAAAAACTGGACGACTTGACATATTCACACCTATGATGTGGTAACTAAGAAGAAGGCACTTCAACAAATTAGAAGCACTGCAAGCTAGACACCATATGGAAGGTGTAATCAATATCACTCTGCCAAGTTAAAACGGTCTCGTCATAGGTGGCGTTCATCAAACTAGAAACACTACATGCTAGAAATCATATTCAAGACGCAAACCAATATCACACTGCCAACTTAAAGGTGTCCCATCATAAGTGACTGATGCAGGATACACAAGAAGAGTAGTTTCATGTAAGAACATGGTGTGATAGATAGATATAGTATGTACCAAAAACAGGAAGGCATGTCATATTCACATGTATCATGTGTAAGCTAAGCAGATGCAGTTTACACTAATTAGAAGCAATACAAGCTAGACACCATATGCAACATGCAACCAGATATCACACTGCCAAGTTAGAGCAAGCACCTTGGATGGTGGATGTGACGACCCGAGACCGACGCTCCAGACGCCTTCCATGTTTTGCATGACCGCCCTGTGTTTTATTTGTATGTTGCATTTCATCATAACATCATGCGCATTGCATCTGCATGTTTTTAAAACTTGCATCCGCTCGTAGTTGCCACTTCTTCGTTGTCTCTGTTGACCTTCTCTTAGACCAGCCGGACCGCTCTCTTCTCTCTCTTTTCTGAGCCCATTAAACCCCTTGCCTTCGTTGGCCGTTCCGAGACCAACCGGGTTTTTTTGAGTCCCTATTGTCTGACCGTTTGACCCTCTCTACACTTTACTCAGACCCCTCGCGCGCGTCCGAAAGTTATCCCGAACCCGACCCGCTCTGTCGTTACCAATGGGTCCGGATCATCCCCAAACATCCCTCAAATATCTTCGGTTCTTTGTTGGACTCCCCTAGTCTATTCTTTCTCGACCATCCGATCTTGATCGGGTGATCCAAATTTCCCTCCTTTCTCTATTTATAGTCCAACCTCACCCAATCTAGTCTAACCTTAGGACATTTGTCCCTGCCGCCGCCGCCGCACTCATCTCTCACCTCGGGATCCTCCCAGATCCACTTCTCCTCGGTTTACTCCTCCACCCAATCCCGAAGGCACCGCGGTCTCCTCTGCTTCCCTCATCCTCGTTCGATCCCAGGAGCAGCCACCACCTCGCCGTTCCCCTGCCTCAGCCTCGCGACCCCGCGCCTCCCTCCTACAGCCCGTGCAAGCCACCAGGAGGCGGGCTCCCGTGCTGCACAGGAGCTCCTCGCTGCCCGGATCCGTTCCCCAGGTTGCCGGACCTCCCTGCAAGCGTCGCCGCCGGCGGCCACAGGTCCAGCGCCATGCCCCGCCTCCTTCCCTCGTTCTTCCTCCTCCCTGTATTCATCTCTCTCAGTGCTCTTTCTCTCTGTCTCAACAGGGAACTGAGCTGCCCTGGCCGTCGCCGCCCCGTGTGAAGTCGCTGCCGTCGCCACGAACCCTCCTTGTTGCCTGCATCTCCTCCAGCAGCGCCGCCGTGCCCGCACACCTCTGGTGAAGCTCCGGTCAGCCAAACTTTGCCCGTTCTTCCCTCCTTTCTTATCCCTGTCTCTCCTCTCTGAACTCACTTGCTCTCTGTATTTCTTAGCAGGAGCCGAGCCGTCGTCGTCCTTTTCGACTCCCACCATCGGGGACCGGCTCCCCTCGCCAGATCCGGTGGATCCCCACCACCGTCCGCCACCTGCAGGCCCCATCTCACCGAACCTCCCATCAGCAGCGCCGCCTCGCCCTGCTTCTTGTTCCGCTCGCGCATGACCGCGCCAAGGCCAGCGCCCAGCCTCTGCTTCGTCTCGACCGCGCCCCTGCCTCGCGTTGACTCGCACAACGCCCTAGCCTAGCTCCAGCGCCTGCGTGGGCCTGTCCAGCCGCAGCGCCTCAAGGCCCACCTCTGCCTCCCCTTCAACCGGCCTGCAGCCAGCCACACCGACTGGGCCTCAGCCCAATGTGAGAAGCTCCCCCAGCCCCTCCAGATTTGGCCCAGGACATATTTTTTCCCCTGGACGAATTTGTCTAATTATCCAGGAGTTTACAGTTTTGCAGAAAACCCCTCCATGTTCATGCATTAATAACTTCATAACCATGCATCGAAATTAAACAAACATGACATGTAAAATGCTTAGAATTTTGTCTAGTTTCATAATATGCAACTTTCATCCATGTTAAAAATGTTTAAAATGATGTTTGCATATAATTTGCTTAATGACATGCTAAAATGGTTTATTTTATAACTAAATAACCGTAGCTCCGAACTAAATAAACTTTATATGTAAATGGGGTAGAAAAATGCATAGTTTAACATGGTAATATTACTTTGCATGTTTAACACATTAAAATATGGTTTTAGGCAGAACAGTACCAAATTCAAAATATGCATATGGGGATTTTCCGGAATTGTTGTTTGTTGCTTCCGGCCTCATTTAAACTTGCCTAGATAGGTAGTTTCATTATGCTTCACCTCTTGCCATGTTTATCAACATTTAATATTGTTGGGTACATAAACGAGAGTGAACTAAATATTTAAATGTGGTGTTTCGTCAATATGCAACTCGTTGCATATTGAGCTCCACTTAATTTGTAATATTGTTTGTTGCACTTTGCCATGCCATGCCTCATTAAATCGGACATGCATCATCCTTGATTGTGCATCATGCCGTGTTTATGTGTTGGTTGTTTACCATGTTGTTTGCTTCTTTCCGGTTGTACTTCTTCTCGATAGTTCCGGTTACGTTGCGATTGTGAGGACCCGTTCGACTACGTTGGTTCGTCTACTTCATGGATTCGGTCTTCTTCCTAGCGGGATTTCAGGCAAGATGACCATTACCCTCGATATCACTTCTATCCTTGCTTGCTAGTTGTTTGTTCTATCGCTATGTCGCGTTACCTACCACTTATTTATCATGCCTCCCATATTGCCACGTCAAGCCTCTAACCCACCGTCCTAGCAAACCGTTGCTTGGCTAAGTTACCACTTTTGTTCAGCCCCTTTTATAGCGTGGCTAGTTGTAGGTGCCTTGCAGGTTGTTCCATGTTGGATCATGGATATGTTGGGATATCACAATATCTCTTATTTAATTAATGCATCTATATACTTGGCAAAGGGTGGAAGGCTTGGCCTTTTGCTCGGTGTTTTGTTCCACTCTTGCCGCCCTAGTTTCCGTCATGCCGGTGTTATGTTCCTTGATTTTGTGTTCCTTACGCGGTTGGGGTTATGGGACCCCCTTGACAGTTTGTTTTGAATAAAATCCCTCCAGCAAGGCCCAACCTTGGTTTTACCATTTGCCTATAACAACTAAAAACTTGCATAGGGACTTTCCGGACCCCGTGGACTTAATCAACCCCTAGGCAGTGCTCCACATGAGTGTTGGTCCAAACTAGAGCACTGTGCGGGGCCGCCCCTTGGCAACTTGGGGTATCTGGCATATACATGTACGCTTCGCTCATCCGGTGTACCCTGAGAACGAGACCGTGCACCTCTTATCAGGCTAGGTCGGTGCATCGGGAGGTCTTGCTGGACTTGTTTTACCATTGTCAGAATGTCTTGTAACCGGGATTGCGAGTCTGATCAGGTTGTTCCGGGAGAAGGAATATCCTTCGTTGATCGTGAGAGCTTGTGATGGGCTAAGTTGGGACACCCCCACAGGGTATAAACTTTCGAGAGCTGTGCCCGCGGTTATGTGGCAGATGGGAATTTGTTAATATCCGGTTGTAGAAACTTGACACTTGACTTAATTAAAATGCGCCAACCGTGTGTGTAACCGTGATGGTCTTTTTCCGATGAGGTTCGGGAAGTGAACACGGTGGGTTATGGTTGAACGTAAGTAGTTCAGGATCACTTCTTGATCACTTCTAGTTTACGATCGTTGCGTAGCTTCTCTTCTTACTCTTATTTGCGTATGTTAGCCACCATATTTTCTTAGCGCTTGCTACAGCTCCACCTCATAACCATATCCAACCCATAAGCTTAAATAGTCTTGATCTCGCGGGTTTTGAGATTGCTGAGTCCTCGTGACTCACAGATACTACCAAAACAGTTGCAGGTGCTGATGATACCAGTGCAGGTGATGCTACCGAACTCAAGTGGGAGTTCGACGAGGACCTTGGCCGTTACTATGTGTCTTTTCCTGATGATCAGTAGTGGAGCCCAGTTGGGACGACCGGGGATCTAGCATTTGGGGTTTATTTTCTTTTCATTTGGATTTGACCGTAGTTGGTCTATGTGTGTACTTGGATGATGTATGATTTACTTAAGTATTGTGTGAAGTGGCGATTGTAAGCCAACTCTCTTTATCCCTTTCTTGTTCATTACATGGGATTGTGTGAAGTGACCCTTCTTGCGACAAAAACACATTGCGGTTATGCCTCTAAGTCGTGCCTCGACACGTGGGAGATATAGCCGCATCGTGTGCGTTACAAGTTGGTAATTAGAGCCATCCCCGACTTAGGAGCCCCCTGCTTGATCGAATCGCTGATGTTGTTGAGTCTAGAACAAAAATGTTTTGAGTCTTAGGATTATATATATCGGAGAGTAGGATTCTTTTTACTCCTCAGTCCCCTTCGTCGCTCTGGTGAGGTCTCCTAACGTAGATGTTTTGACTTTCCTCTCCTCGAATTTCACTAAATTATTTTTTAGGATCACGCGGGTATCTTGGGATCGTTCTGATATTCTTGTGACGAGAACATTGTTCTTGGTGCCTCCTGACATTTAGGGGTTGTTGCAGTGTCCCGGGGAGTTGAGCTCCGAGGTGTTGTCGTCACAATTTTATCGTTGCAGTTCTGGAATACCTGAGTTCGCCGACATCAAAAATCTCTTTTATGCAGCTAGTGGTGAGATAACCTCGACGCCACCCAGTACTGGGGCGGGAGTTCGGGAGTATTGCCATAGCTCATATAACAGATGCTTTTCGAAGGTTGAGGTACACGATTTCCGGAGTTTTCTTGGTTATGTGTTGACGTATAGATACAGCTGGATGTAGCAATTGTTTAGTTGGGTGAGATATATTGCTTCCCCTGTATCCCCAACACCAGATTGCATAACCAGAAAGTTTCGGGAGTTTTTAGGTGGGAATTCAAGTATCTCATAGGATATCTTTCCAACAGACACATGATACGGTATGGGGTCTATCATATGTTTGTTCTGGCTTATTTCCTAAGCCAATCCTTTGTTTTGTTTTGAGTTGTGGTATTCGAGTTGCTTTGAAGTCAAATGTGGATTCCATACCTTTTTCTAAACGGTGTTCTCACATTTCTATGGGAGTGCTAATCCTTTCGATCATCGAGATTATCATGTTATTTCTTTTCCAACCGGCGTGCTTCTCTTTAAGTGGATCCAATCATTTCAATATTCTCGAGATCAATTCTAAGTTTTCTAGAGGCCATTATTCCAGAAGGATTCTTCGTTCTCAAATTCTCCTCAATTCATGCATCTTTGTTCGTCTCTCAATTCTTACCGGTGGATCGTTCAAGTATTCTCTTGTCAGCTTGTGATCTCTTCGTGCTCTTGTATCTAAATTCCCTCAACTATCTTCGTCCGTTCTCTAATTTTCCCGGTGTTTCGTTCTCTTTTCATCAATCATATTCAATTCTTACGGTGGTTCATTTAACATTCCTATTACTTTGTTATCATATAAATTCATTCGATCTTTCCAAAATCCTACCGGTGGATCGTTGAAGACCTTCCCAAGTTTGCGCTATATCTATCTTAATCCTTTCTACGAGAATAAGTAGTATGCCAAATCCGTTGCTTGTCATCAATCTAAATTGGTGAAGGATACGCATAACGTAATTCTTATTATTGTTTCATCCAAGTGATCTAATTTCTTCTTTCCAGAATTGTTCATCATATCACATTCTCGGTTCGAGATGCTTCATCTTTTCTTTTCCGGAGTTCCAAGTTTTCCGCATTATATCGGCACGAAGCTTCATCTAAATCATTGCAGGGCTTCAATCATATTCTTTTCATCCATCATTTCCTTCTCATTGTCCTTTTGTTACCGAAGTTCTTCATGGAGGCTCTACATGGTGGTTCATCAAAGATTTCATTCATTCGCAAAGCATTCTTCAAGATTTTCTTGGAAGAGCTCAAGTATTCTTCTTGCATTTTGAAGTGCAATTCTTTCTACCGTATCTTTTGAGATTGTGTTATGTCATTCTTGATAATTTCCCTTCGTGTTTCATGATTCACAAGTTATCAAGAATGAGATATTTAAACCCATCATTTTCTTCCTTGGAGTTATCTTGGGTTATATTTCACCTAAAGCCTTCCCTAAGGAATGTTGCTATTGTGGTGCTTATCAATGATCCAATTTTCTCCTTCCCATCTCGGTGAAGAAGTTTTCATCTCCTTGTTGATCTCAATCCAATCAACTGTTCCGTTAGTGGCCAGTTGTCACCTCATAATTTTGGGATGTTTTCCATAAGCCCACAACAAGCTTATTCTTTTCGTTGTTGAGTTTTCAACAACTCTGTTCAACCTTTTGTTGTAAGCTTGCCCTTTCAAATTCATTTGTGGGAGAAGATGTTGTTGTCTTCTCTGTTCTTTTCATTACACTCTTTTGTTCCGGAGGCATTGTGATGTTGCTCTCTTCACTCATCATCTTGTTTTGTCAAGATCATGTTCTTTTCCATGCTTATCCACTTAACCGGGGTGTTGTGTCATCTCTTCAAGTTCTTTTCATCTTATCAAGTCTTGCCTCTCCTTTCAACCGGAGTGTTGTTCGAATTCTTTCGTTCTTACCATTTGTCTATCTTGATTTTAACCGGAGTGGCTTCAAAATCTATCTTGACCCCCTAAGCTCTTGGTTCTCATCATATTCCTTGTTCCTCTTGTCCAACAGATTGTATGCAATCTTGTTCATCTACATTGTATTCTTTCTTTCAATTTGTTCAACCTCTCAAGGTTCATGGTTTCACTCATTTGTCAAAGAAGCAACTTTGTTTTACCTCTTCCTCTTCCTCTTCCACTTCTCTCCGGTGCGTTACAGTGGAGTAGGGGAGCGGAGACTTGGAACTTGTAATGCACTAGCAGTACGAGGAGAATCAGTACAGATGCTCCATTTACATTGCTGCAGAGGACCACCATCATCGCCTTCCTTACTCTTTTCCTTCCTCTTTTTTTGATTTTGCCTTGTCAAGTCAAACCCACAAGAAAAAGGAATAAAATTTGCTCTTCAGAATTCATTGATGCATGATACTGACGAACACTACTTTCATGTAAGGCAGCCGGATGATAGGATGATGGAATGTGTATGAAAAACAGGACGACATGACATATTGACATGTATGATGTATAAAGTGTAAACTAAGCACAAGGTGTTTGAGCTAGTTAGAAGCAATGCAAGCTAGAAACCATATGAAAGATGAAACCAATATCACTCTGCCAAATTAAATGGGTGTCCTCATAAATGTATTTGACCAAATTAGGAGCAAATACATGGCAATAGGCTAGAAATAATATGCAATATGCAACGATTAAAGGTGCCTCATCGTAAGTGATTGATGCAGGATACAGAAGAGAGGCAGTTTCATGTAAGAACATGGTTAACAGTTAGATGTAGTATGTACCAAAAATAGGAAGGCATGTCATATTCACATGTATAATGTGTAAACTAAGCAGATGCAATTTACCCTAATTAGAAGCATTACAAGCTAGACACCATATGCAACATGCAACCACATATCACACTGCGAAGTTAGAGCAAGCACCTGGGATGGTGGTGTAGGGGAAATGCGGTCTTCAAGTATAGAGCTACATTCAATATCTTCATTTAGGCTTGCTGTTTCTTGAGAATCATTTGGGGAGGATGAAACTGCACTCTTTATAAGAGTAGCGCGTCTCATACTAACCCACGGGCGTGACTGTCTCACCATAAGTGATAGATGCAGGATACACAAGAACAGTAGTTTGATGTAAGAACATGATGTGATAGGCAGATGTAGTATGTACCAAAACAGGAAGGCGTGTCATATTCACATGTATAATGTGTAAGCTAAGGAGATGCAATTTAACAAATTAGGAGCAATACAAGCTAGGCACCATATGCAACATGCAACTAGATATCACACTGCCATGTTAGAGCAAGCACCTGGGGTTGTGGAGTAGGGGAGATGAGATTTGGAACTTGCACCGTAGTAGGAGTAGCAGGAGAATCTGCAGAGATCATCTCTTTCGGTTGCTCCAGAGGACCACCATCATTCCGTGCCTTCGTCCTTTTAGATTTTGCCTTGTCAAGTAAACACACAAGAAAAAGGAATGAAATTCGCACTTCCAAATTCGTTGATGCATGATACTGATGAACACAACTTTTATGTATGGCAACCACATTGTAGGAGGATGGAATATGTACGAAGAACGCTCAGTAGAAGGCATTTCAACAAATTGGAAGCAGCGCAATCTAGACACCATATGAAAGATCCAACCAAAATCACTCTACCAAGTTAGATGTGTCTCATTATAAGTGGCAGATCAACAAATTAGAGGAAATGCACTGTCAACTTGAAGGTGTCTCGTCAGAAGTGATTGATGAGGGATACACAAGAAAAGTAGTTTGATGTAAGAACATGGTTAATAGAAAGACGTAGTATGTACCAAAAACAGGAAGGCATGCATGTCATATTCATAGGTATAATGTGTTAACTAAGTAGATGCAATTTACCCTAATTAGAAGCATTACAAGGTAGACACCATATGCAACATGCAACCACATATCACATTGCCAAGTAAGAGCAAGCACCTGCGATGGTGGTGTAGGGGAATTGCGGTCATCAACTAGAGAGCTGCATTGATTATCTTTATTTAGCCTTGCTGTTTCTTGAGAATCATTTGGGGAGGATGACAGTTCACTCTTTAAACGAGTAGCGCGTCTCACAGTAACCCGCTGGGGTGACTGTCTCATCATAAGTGATTGATGAGAGATACAAAAGAGCATTAGTTTGATGTACGAACATGTCGGTGGAAACGACACCTATGGGATCACGGGGAATCCCTTCTACGGTTGGCGGGCGCGGGGCTATGGAAAGAGCGGGCTTAGAAGATCAACACAGGGAATTTATCCAGGTTCGGGCCGCAAGAGATGCGTAATACCCTACTCCTGCTGGTTTGTGTTTATCTCGTGTTCTTGGACTAGCTACAAAGCGTGCAGGGTCCAAAAAGTCAGAAATCCTCCTCCAGTATGCCTTGGGCCTCCTTTTATAGCCAAAGGGGGTCGCCACAGTGGCACACAGGAGGTGGAAAGTTTGTATTGTATACAAGTCTATCGCCTGGCACCGTATGACGGACGCATTTAATGCGCTGCCAACGTGCCCTCTCACTTTATCGGGGACGACAAGGAAACTCGTCTCGTCTGCCGCCGCTTCGCCTCACTTAGATGCGCGTCTAGGCTGACTAGGCGTGCAGCGCCACGCTGGCTGGCTGGCTGCTGAGTTGGTGCGATGGCAGAGTCTTCACGAAGATCTGCATGCCACCACGCAGGTGCTTGCTGAGTTGGCCTGGAAGCTGCACGTCGCCACGCAGGTGCCTGCCTTGTTGGCGGGTTGACTTCTATGTTGGAACGGCGGTGGAGCCTTGGCAGGTGGGGGCCTGGCTGCGACCCCACAGATGTCTCCAGCAAGGGTCTTGCCGGGGTCTCGCAGGTGTCCCCGGCGAGGGTCTTGCCGGGGGTCTTGTGAGCGTCCCCGGCAAGGATCCTGCTGGGGTTTCCGTCTTCTGGTTCTCATCTAGTCTTGTACGTTCTTGGTCTTTACAAAGATCTGCATTCCACCATGTAGGCGCCTCCCGAGCCTTGGTTCCAATGTTGTCGATGGTGTCGGAACTCTTAGGCTCAAGGGCGGCGGCTCTGCTGGTGTTGGGAAAGTTGCCCCGGCAAGGCCCTTTCCGGGGCTACGTAAGCTGCCCGGGCAAGGCTCCTGCCGGGGAGAGCCCACCTTGTCCCTTCGCTCCTCGCGCCTCTGTCTTGGCGTTGCTCTGGTAGTCTTGTGTTTTTGCTTCCTCTTCTGCCCCACCAAGCGCGGTCGTAAGCGTGTGGCTGCGACTGTCCGCGCACAAGTAAAGGGGTACAAAAAGAACCCTACTTTTGTACACCGACAGGAGCCCCCGGGCCTGGGCCACATATAAGCGTGGAGCGTTATTGGGCCAGGCCCAGAACGGTGCGCGGGTACGCGTGGCAGAGTTTTACCGCAGTAACTCCCTCGCCGGTTGCGCTTCCCCACGACCTGCGTTGAATGTGTGACGTGGGGGTCGTGCGTGTGGCGGTTGCTGCACGCTTGCGTCACATCGTGGTAAATGGTAAAGAGGTGGCCCGTGCCTTCCCCATAAAAAGGAAAAACCGCAGGCGCGCTGCTCATTTACCCCGTGTGCCTTCTCCAATCTCAGAACCGTCGCTCCCTTCTTCTTCCTCAAGCTCTTGCCTTTGCTAGCTGCCGCCACGCCCTCAGTGCCCTTAATCCTCCATCCCCTCTCAGTCGCCATGGTGCCCAAGATAGGCAAAGGCAAGGGGGCGGCCAAGGACGTCGGGGAGAAGGAGGCGCCGGAGAGCGAGTTGGCGGCGCTGCGGACGCAGCATGCCTACTTCCCCTCGACTGTAGATGCGGTCCATCTTAGGGACTACTTCAAGCCCCTGTGGGGGAGGGAGACAACGGGGCACCCCGCCACGCGCATCGTCCCTGCCGATTTCGCCAAGGCCAGCCCAAATCGGTACCCCTTCTTCGTTGACTACTTCTCTTGCGGGCTCTGCCCCCCTTTCTCTGATTTCTTCAATGATGTCATGCACACCTATGGCTTCCGTCTTCTGGATCTTACGCCGGATGTCGTGGCGTGCATGGCCTTCTTTGCCCATCTCTGCGAGGGCTTCGCTGGAGTGCTCCCCAGCACGGCGCTCTTCCGCCACTGCTACCCTCGCATCCAGCCAGGGGGCACCATCTTCGGCTGCATCACCTAGATCCCGAGGTCTCAGGAGAAGGGCACATACCCGGAGGGCGCCCAGAAGGAGAGGTGGGACGAGTGGCGGAGCCGGTGGTGCTGGATCGAGGAGGAGGATCCACGGGAGTTCTTCCGGGTTCGCCGGAGTCCACCGGTCCGCCGCAAGGACTGGAGCGACCTTGACGCCAACGACAAGAAGCTCTTGGTCGCCACCACCAGGATCAACCGCCTCACCGTGGCCGGGCTCACCCTTGAAATGATTGAGGCTGATTTCATCCGCCGCCGGATTGCCCCACTACACAACAAGGGGAGGCCAGCCTGGGACTACAAGAACGCGGCCGACGTCATGAGGCCCCGCCCTGGCTTGAAGCACAACTTCACGGTGATGGGGGCATGCTCACTTTTGCCAGAGGTTCTTCCAACTCAAGGTGAGTGATGACGACAGGGCCGAGAGGACTGGCAGAGCCGAGAAGGCCGGCAAGGCCGTCAAGGCGTCTCTGTTTGGGTTGCCGGCGGGTGTGGTCCCGTTGAGCAACAACTCTCGCCAGACCGCCATCATTGCCATGATGTCGGACTTCAACGCACACGGCCTCGATCCACTCTGGGTCGAGCCGGGAGCGGAGGAGGTGCAGGCGTTCTTCGACAACTTGTCAAAGAATTATGTCTGCGACGAGCCGCTGCTCATCCGCGACACCACCAAGGAGGAGCTGGACTACATCGCTGCTAGGGCGGCGGATGCGGCGCTCGCCAAGGAGGCTGGCAGCGCCGGCATCGTGGAGGAAGAGGCCGACGCGGCCGTGGAGGAGAAAGAGCTCTCTGGATGGGCGGAGTCTGCTGGGGAGGCTAGCAGCACCGGTGCTAGGGCCTCCCTCGTTGAAGACGTGGTCGAGGAGTCAACCGAAGAAGCGGCCGAGGCTGTCGACCCCTCGGCCACAGGGAAGGGGCGCGTCCTGCGGCGGGCCAGCTCCGGCGAGCCGGTCCGGCCCGGCAAGACCGCGCAGCGGCAACAGGTCCAGGAGCATTCCATGCGCCAGATGAGAGCCACGGTGACGAAGGCCGCGATAGCGAAGAAGGCGGTGAAAACCGCGGTAGCGAAGAAAAAGGCGTCCGCTTCCTCCTCATCCAAGCGGCGCCGGACCCCATCCCCTTCTCCTCCTCCTTCGGATGGCACCTCGGAGGTTAATTTTGACCTCGGGTCCTTCAGCCCGAAGAGGAAGAGGAGGCTAGTGGAAGAGGAGGCGGAGGACGAGTAAGCACTTCACCCTCCATCATCTCCTGACCCCACGCCTGTGCTATCCTCTTTTAACTTGATGCTATCCTCACAGGGACACGGAGACGTTGGCCCAGAGGGTGGCGAAGAGGGCCAGGGCCTCGACGGGCGACAAGCCCCCGGCGAGCACTCCGCGCACGCCAGAGCTGGTGGTGATCAGCCCGGACGACAGCCCCCGACGCAGCCCCCGCTTCAGCCCCCAGCGTGAGTTCACTACTCACTTCTCGTCGGTGTGTGTTGGGGCACGATCCCTTGGTGCTGATCTTGCCGGGTCCGCAGGAGGAGAGCGGTAGTAGGAGGAGCCGCTGAGGGCCACCCCAACACGCCGCCCCCATCAACCATGCCGCCTAGAGGGGCATCCCCGTCAAGGGCACCAAGCACCGAGCCCACACGCACGAAGGAGGAGGAGGTGAACTTGTGTGGCAGTGGCTCCATCCCGGCAACGAACGTTGGCGGGGAGGGAACCACTTCCTCCCAGCCTGGCGCGGGTACGTGGCCTGCCTCCTGTCCCTATCTTTTCTTCTTCTTCTTCTTGAACCTTGATTTTGGCCCCGTCTCATTCTCCTCCTTGGTATCCAGACCCTCCCTCGGTGGACCAGGAGGATATCGATACCGTCACCGAGGAGGTTGCCAAGGACGCCGAGGCTGAGGCCAACAAGATTGCTACCGAGGAGGCCGCCAAGATCGCCGCTAAGGAGGCCGCCAAGGGGCCTGCCGGGGAGGCCGGCAAGGCCGCTGCCGAAGAGACCGGCAAGGGGCTCGCCGGGGAGGCCGGCAAGGCACCTGTCGGGGAGGGGGTGGCTGACGACCAACCTTCCTCCCCTCCAGCCCCTGGCCCGGGCAAGTAGTTGAAGGTGGGCAACGACCTGTTCGTCCATCTCCCAGGGACGGCGAGCGCCAGGGCGCCAACCGAGGGGGAGGTGTTCGACGACGAGGCGCTCGCCACCGCGGGGCTTCAGGTTGTTGATGAACCAAGCACCGACGGTGGCGGTTCCCAAGAGGAGCAGCTTCTCCGGGCCATGAGCGTCAACTTCCAGAAGCTCCAGGCGCTCCACCGTGCCCGCCTAGACAAGGCGAAATCCAAGATGGCGGCAGCGGACAAGGCGGAGGTGGATCATGAGGAGCGCGTCGCTCAGACGCAGGCCTGGTTCCACGAGGCTCAGGAAGAACTGAAGGCTGCCCAGGGTGAGCTGGCTGAGCGCAAATGGGAGCTCATCCTGAAGCAGGCTAACGTCAAGAAGGCCCAGGAGGTGGCGAAGGAACACGCCGCCAAGGACGAGGCTGCTCAGCAACAGCACCAGGCTCTGCTGAACTCCCAGGAGGAGGACCTTGCCGCCCGTGAGGAGGCGCTCGCTGCCACACTCCATGGCAAGGATGAGGAGGTCGAGAAGCTCGTCGCGCAGCGGACCCAGGAGCTGGAGCAGAGGCACAAGGAGGCACTAGATGCTCAGGCCCTAGTCCATGCTGGCAAGGTGAAGGAGTTGGAGCTGGAGCGGGAGGAGCTGAAGAATAGAGTCTCGGCGCTGACGGAGGAGAGGGACGCGGCCAATCGCACTTTGGCGGATGCGCAGGTCGCCATCTCCGACAAGGCCAAGGTGCTCTCCAAGGCCAACGACTCCATCAACGATCTGAAGTTGAAGCTGGACAGCTTGGAGGGGAAGCTTTCGGAGGCCGGGGCTCATGAGGAGACCCTGAACTAGGCCCTGGAGGACGAGAAGCGGCTGCGGAGGGATGGCGCCGCCGAGTACGAGGAGTACGCGAAGGGCGTAAACCTCTGGATCAGCCGCCTCATCGACGTCGCCGGCAAGATCACCACGAAGCTGGCTGCCATGGGGATGCCGAACATCAGGTACTCCCAGGAGCCGAACATGAGCCCCAACACCAGGCTGACCCTGTTCTTCGAGGGCGTCCTCGACGCCCTAGAGCAGCTCCGTTCCAACCGAGCGACCTCTTTGGCCAACGAGGCCCGGAAGCTCTGCCGAGGTGCCCTGACCAAGGTCCTTACCAAGGTGGCGTACTGGAACCCCAACATCAACTTGCCGACGCGCTGGAGAGCTTGCCGGAGGATGTGGACCTCGCGGCGCTCGAAGAGCGTATCGAGCCCATCATCAGCCGCGTCGACGGAGTCAAGAGAGTGGAGGGCCAGCACCGAGACTAGGCACCCCGTTTCTCATTGCCGCTGCGAGTTCATGACCAAGACGATTTTATCTTAAATTAGAACCACAGAAACAATTGATATAATATAACTCTGCAGTACTTTAACATGAAACATGCTATCTTCCTGTATTGATCTTTCTTTGTACATATGCACCCTACGCCTAGTAGGATAGGTTCGCCGGTGCGTAAACCCATGCTATGGCGCCTTGAGGACGAATCCTTAGCAGCCTGCCGGGGGGCGCTTGCTGCCGGACAAACCACCTTACCATTCTCAGCGCGACCTCTTAAACTGTTGAGCGAACTCGAAACAGAGCAAGGGCGTTTCTAATAGTAGGCAGGCCACCTTGGCGTCCTCAGCGCAGCCGCTTGAACTGTTGAGCGGACTTGAAACAGAACAAGGGCATTGCCAATAGCGGAAGGGTCCCATCGCGTGTAGGTTTTTCATACAAAGAGCAAGATCTCTCGAGGAGAATAACCTTATATTAAGAAGAATTGCTCAAAGTTATGCGTGACATAGCTTTTTGCAGCCACGCAGATGGTCGTTGCAGCCGCGGACGGCACCAGAGTGCGGCTGATTAACGTCACCTTCTCTTCTCGGGCCATCGCGACAAGGGAGTCGGTAAGTTGACTCCAAAACCGGATTTTCACAGCTTGCGCCCCCTACCTGGCGCGCCAAAGATGTCGGTGGAAACGACACCTATGGGATCACGGGGAATCCCTTCTACGGTTGGCGGGCGCGGGGCTGTGGAAAGAGCGGGTTTAGAAGATCAACACGGGGAATTTATCCAGGTTCGGGCCGCAAGCGATGCGTAATACCCTACTCCTGCTGGTTTGTGTTTATCTCATGTTCTTGGACTAGCTACAAAGCGTGCAGGGTCCAAAAAGTCTGAAATCCTCCTCCGGTATGCCTCGGGCCTCCTTTTATAGCCAAAGGGGGTCGCTGATACGTCTCCAACGTATCTATAATTTTTGATTGCTCCATGCTACATTATCTTCTGTTTTGGACATTATTGGGCTTTATTATTCACTTTTATATTATTTTTGGGACTAACCTATTAACCGGAGGCCCAGCCCAGAATTGCTGTTTTTTTGCCTATTTCAGAGTTTCGCAGAAAAAGAATATCAAACGGAGTCCAAATGGAATGAAACCTTCGGGAATGTGATTTTCGGAACGAACATGATCTAGAGGACTTGGACCCTACGTCAAGAAAGCTACCAGGAAGCCATGAGGTAGGGGGCGCTCCTACCCCCTGGGCGCGCCCTCCACCCTCATGGGCCCCATGTTGCTCCACCGACATACTCCTTCCTCCTATATATACCTACGTACCCCCAAACGATCAGATACGGAGCCAAAAACCTAATTCCACCGCCGCAACCTTATGTACCCACGAGATCCCATCTTGGGGCCTCCTCCGGAGCTCTGCCGGAGGGGGCATCGATCACGGAGGGCTTCTACATCAACACCATAGCCTCTCCGATGAAGTGTGAGTAGTTTACCTCAGACCTTCGGGTCCATAGTTATTAGCTAGATGGCTTCTTCTCTCTTTTTGGATCTCAATACAATGTTCTCCCCCTCTCTCGTGGAGATCTATTCGATGTAATCTTCTTTTGTGGTGTGTTTGTTGAGACCGATGAATTGTGGGTTTATGATCAAGTTTATCTATGAACAATATTTGAATCTTCTCTGAATTCTTTTATGTATGACTGGTTATCTTTGCAAGTCTCTTCGAATTATCAGTTTGGTTTGGCCTACTAGATTGATCATTCTTGCAATGGGAGAAGTGCTTAGCTTTGGGTTCAATCTTGCGGTGTCCTTTCCCGGTGACAGTAGGGGCAGCAAGGCACGTATTGTATTGTTGCCATCGAGGATAACAAGATGGGGTTTATATCATATTGCATGAATTTATCCCTCTACATCATGTCATCTTGCTTAAAGCGTTACTCTGTTCTTATGAACTTAATACTCTAGATGCATGCTGGATAGCGGTCGATGTGTTGAGTAATAGTAGTAGATGCAGGCAGGAGTTGGTCTACTTGTCTCGGACGTGATGCCTATATACATGATCATACCTAGATATTCTCATAACTATGCTCAATTCTGTCAATTGCTCAACAATAATTTGTTCACCCACCGTAAGATACTTACGCTCTTGAGAGAAGCCACTAGTGAAACCTATGGCCCCCGGGTCTATTTTCCATCATATTAATCTCCCGTCAACAAGCTATTTCTTTTGCCATTTTTATTTTGCTTTCTTTACTTTGCGTCTTTATCACAAAAATACCAAAAATATTATCCTATCATATCTATCAGATCTCACTCTTGTAAGTGACCGTGTAGGGATTGACAACCCCTTATCGCGTTGGTTGCGAGGATTTATTTGTTTGTGTAGGTTCGAGGGACTTGCGTGTAGCCTCCTACTAGATTGATACCTTGGTTCTCAAAAACCAAGGGAAATACTTACGCTACTTTGCTGCATCACCCTTTCCTCTTCAACGGAAAACCAACGCAGTGCTCAAGAGGTAGCAAGAAGGATTTCTGGCGCCGTTGCCGGGGAGGTCTACGCAAAAGTCAACATACCAAGTACCCATCGCAAACCCTTATCTCCCGCATTACATTAGTTGCCATTTGCCTCTCGTTTTCCTCTCCCCCACTTCACCCTTGCCGTTTTATTCGCCCTCTCTTTTCCGTTTGCCTCTTTTCGCTCGTCTTTCTTTCGCCATGTCTGAATCTGGGGAGGTCATCGCTAATGAAGGCAATAATAACAACTTGGGAAATTTTGAGGCTTTCGATGATCCTCTTGAGGAACCTACTATCTTGCACACCAAAAAGTTTCGAGTCGGTAGTGGCAATATTATTGGGAAAGGAGTTATTCAAGATTTCTTTACTTGTGCCGGCGCTTTTCCCATTATGGGTGTCTCTATTCTTCATAAAACTAGTAGCCTTGCGGATGCAATATCTTTGCTTGTAGGTGAACTTGAAAGGCAATTTCTTCATATGCATCCTTGCATACAAAGAATTTTCCTAGAATTTTCTAATATTGAGCATTCTTCTGTTAATTGTGTCGCCACTATCTTTTTGGCTGAGTTTAGATTCATAATGAAAGAGGCTAGAGAAATCTTTGCGCATTATAGGGTAGATGCTAGTCATCCTCCCATAGAAGCTATCCTTTTTAATCAAGAAGACATGATGCGTTTACAATCTTTGGATCATGTTGCTTATAATGAAAATCTTAGGAAAAAGGTTCCAGCCGATGTTCTAGTTGATAGAATTTCCGAGCTTAATGATGATTTTGCTATTCAGAATAATGGATTAGGTTTTTCTCTTGAACGAAGGCTTGTGACTTTTTGCGAAAAGAATGCTTGTAATGATGAATTGGTTGTGCAATACAAAGGGCCAAGGGAGGAACCCATACCTCCCGAGATTGATCTTGGGGACTTTTGTCCCATTAAATTTAGCCCTTTTGATTATTTTGCTTGCCTTAAAGAAAACTTGCTGCTGAACGTAGAGAATATGAGAAAAGTTTTCATGACTTTCCGTACCATTATTATGGCAATACCTAGATCTATCCTTGCTTTTATGCCTAGCTAGGGGCGTTAAACGATAGTGCTTGTTGGGAGGCAACCCAATTTTATTTTTAGTTTTTTGCTTTTTGCTTCTGTTTAGGAATAAATTTTTGATCTAGCCTCTGGTTAGATGTGTTGTTCTGTTTTAATTAGTGTTTGTGCCAAGTTAAACCTATAGGATCTTCTTGGATGATAGTTATTTGATCTTGCAGAAAATTCCAGAAACTTTCTGTTCACGAAAATAATTGTTAAAAATCACCAGAACGTGATAAAATATTGATTCCAATTGCTGCTGATCAATAAACAAATGTCCTAGGTCGTCCTATTTTGGATGAGTTTTTGGAGTTCCAGAAGTTTGCGTTAGTTACAGATTACTACAGAATGTTCTGTTTTTGACAGATTCTGTTTTTTCGTGTGTTGTTTGCTTATTTTGATGAATCTATGGCTAGTAAAAGAGTTTATAAACCATAGAGAAGTTGGAATACAGTAGGTTTAACACCAATATAAATAAATAATGTGTTCATTACAGTACCTTGAAGTGGTCTTTTGTTTTCTTTCGCTAATGGAGCTCACGAGATTTTCTGCTAAGTTTTGTGTTGTGAAGTTTTCAAGTTTTGGGTAAAAGATTTGATGGATTATGGAACAAGGAGTGGCAAGAGCCTAAGCTTGGGGATGCCCATGTCACCCCCAAGATAATATAAGGACACCATAAAGCCAAAGCTTGGGGATGCACCGGAAGGCATCCCCTCTTTCGTCTACTTTCATCGGTAACTTTACTTGGAGCTATATTTTTATTCACCACATGATATGTGTTTTGCTTGGAGCGTCTTGTATGATTTGAGTCTTTGTTAGTTAGTTTACCACAATCATCCTTGCTGTACACACCTTTTGAGAGACACACACATGATTCAGAAATTATTAGAATACTCTATGTGCTTCACTTATATCTTTTGAGCTATATAGTTTTGCTCTAGTGCTTCACTTATATCTTTTAGAGCACGGTGGTCGATTTGTTTTATAGAAACTATTGATCTCTCATGCTTCACTTATATTATTTTCAGAGCCTTAAAATAGCATGGCAATTTGCTTTAATTAATATCGTGAGAAATTTGATGCTTGATAATTGTTTTGAGATATAAAGGTGGTAATATCATAGTTGTGCTAGTTGAGTAATTGTGGAATTGAAAAATACATGTGTTGGAGTTTGTGATTCCCGTAGCATGCACGTATGGTGAACCATTATGTAACGAAGTCGGAGCATGAAGTATTTGTTGATTGTCTTCCTTTGTGTGGCGGTCGGGATCGCGCGATGGTTAACTCCTACCAACCCTTCCCCTAGGAGCATGCGTAGTAGTACTTTGCTTCGAGGGCTAATAAATTTTTGCAATTAGTATATGAGTTCTTTATGACTAATGTGAGTTCATGGATTATACGCACACTTACCTTTCCGCAATTTTCTAGCCTCTTCGGTACCGCGCATTGCCCTTTCTCACCTTGAGAGTTGGTGCAAACTTCGCCGGTGCATCCAAACCCCGTGATATGATACGCTCTATCACACATAAATCTCCTTATATCTTCCTCAAAACAGCCACCATACCTACCTATAATGGCATTTCCATAGCCATTCCGAGATATATTGCCATGCAACTTTCCACCGTTCCGTTTATCATGACATACTCCATCATTGTCATATTGCTTTGCATGATCATGTAGTTGACATTGTATTTGTGGCAAAGCCACCGTTCATAATTCTTTCATACATGTTGCTCTTGATTCATTGCATATCCCGGTACACCGCCGGAGGCATTCATATAGAGTCATACTTTGTTCTAAGTATTGAGTTGTAATCCATGAGTTGTAAGTAAATAAAAATGTGATTATCATCATTATTAGAGCATTGTCCCAAGTGAGGAAAGGATGATGGAGACTACGATTCCCCCACAAGTCGGGATGAGACTCCGGACTAAAAAAAAGAGACCATAAAAAAAGAGAGAAAGTGCCCAAATAAAAAAAAGGAAAGAAAAAAATGAGAGAAAAAGAGAGAAGGGACAATGTTACTATCCTTTTACCACACTTGTGCTTCAAAGTAGCACTGTGATCTTCATAATAGAGAGTCTCTCAATTTGTCACTTTCATATACTAGTGGGAAATTTCATTATAGAACTTGGCTTGTATATTCCAATGATGGGCTTCCTCAAATGCCCGGGGTCTTCGTGAGCAAGCAAGTTGGATGCACACCCACTTAGTTTCTGTTTGAGCTTTCATACACTTATAGCTCTAGTGCATCCGTTGCATGTCAATCCCTACTCCTCGCATTAACATCAATTGATGGGCATCTCCATAGCCCGTTGATTAGCCTCGTTGATGTGAGACTTTCTCCTTTTTGTCTTCCCACATAACCCCTACCATTATACCTTATTCCACCATAGTGCTATATCCATGGCTTGTGCTCATGTATTGCGTAAAGGTTGAAAAGGCTGAAGCGTGTTAAAAGTATGAACCAATTGCTTGGCTAAAACCGGGGTCGTACATGATATGAATATTTAGTGTGGGGAAGATGGTGTTGGGGAACGTAGTAATTTCAAAAAAATTCCTATGCACACGCAAGATCATGGTGATGCATAGCAACGAGAGGGGAGAGTGTTGTCCACGTACCCTCGTAGACCGACAGCGGAAGCATTATCACAACGCGGTTGATGTAGTCGTACGTCTTCACGATCCGACCGATCAAGTACCGAATGCACGACACCTCCGAGTTCAGCACACGTTCAGCTCGATGACGTCCCTCGAACTCCGATCCAGCCGAGTGTTGAGGGAGAGTTTCGTCAGCACGACGGCGTGGTGACGATGATGATGTTCCACCGACGCAGGGCTTCGCCTAAGCTCCGCAACGGTATTATCGAGGTGTAATATGGTGGAGAGGGGCACCGCACACGGCTAAAATATCGTATATCAAGTGTGTCTAGAGGTGCCCCCTGCCCCCGTATACAAAGGAGCAAGGGGGAGGCCGGCTGCCTTTGGGCGCGCCAAGGAGAGGGGGGAGTCCTCCTCCTAGTAGGAGTAGGACTCCCCTTTCCTAGTCCAACTAGGAAGAGAGGGGGGGAAGGAAAGAGAGGGAGAGGGAGAGGGAAAGAGGGGCTGCGCCCCCCTCCCCTAGTCCAATTCGGACTCCTCATGGGAGGGGGCGCGCCACCTCCTGGCTGCTGCCCTCTCTCTCCCCTCAAGGCCCACTAAGGCCCAATACTTCCCCGAGGGGTTCCGGTAACCCCTCCGGCACTCCGGTTTTATCCGAAACTTCTCCGAAACACTTCCGGTGTCCGAATTGAAGGAAATATGCCCTAGAGGCAATAATAAAGTATTATTTATTTCCTTGTATCATGATAAATGTTTATTATTCATGCTAGAATTGTATTAAACGGAAACATAATACATGTGTGAATATATAGACAAACAGAGTGTCACTAGTATGCCTCTACTTGACTAGCTCGTTAATCAAAGATGGTTATGTTTCCTAGCCATAGACATAAGTTGTCATTTGATTAACGAGATCACCTCATTAGGAGAATGACGTGATTGACTTGACCCATTCCGTTAGCTTAGCACTCGATCGTTTAGTATGTTGCTATTGCTTTCTTCATGACTTATACATGTTCCTATGACTATGAGATTATGCAACTCCCGTTTACCGGAGGAACACTTTGTGTGCTACCAAACGTCACAACGTAAATGGGTGATTATAAAGGTGCTCTACAGGTGTCTCCAAAGGTACTTGTTGGGTTGGCGTATTTCGAGATTAGGATTTGTCACTCCAATTGTCGGAGAGGTATCTCTGGGCCCACTCGGTAATGCACATCACTATAAGCCTTGCAAGCATTGTGACTAATGAGTTAGTTGCGGGATGATGTATTACGGAACGAGTAAAGAGACTTGCCGGTAACGAGATTGAACTAGGTATCGAGATACCGACGATCAAATCTCGGGCAAGTAACATACCGGTGACAAAGGGAACAACGTATGTTGTTACGCGGTCTGACCGATAAAGATCTTCGTAGAATATGTGGGAGCCAATATGGGCATCCAGGTCCCGCTATTCGTTATTGACCGGAGACGTGTCTCGGTCATGTCTACATAGTTCTCGAACCCATAGGGTCCGCACGCTTAACGTTACGATGATAGTTTTATTGAGTTTTGATGTACCGAAGGAGTTTGGAGTCCCGGATGAGATCGGGGATATGACGAGGAGTCTCGAAATGGTCGAGACGTAAAGATCGATATATTGGACGACTATATTCGGACTTCGAAAAGGTTCCGAGTGATTCGGGTATTTTTTGGAGTACCGGAGAGTTACGGGAATTCGTATTGGGCCTTAATGGGCCATACGGGAAAGGAGAGAAAGGCCTCAAAAGGTGGCCGCACCCCTCCCCATAGTCTGGTCCAAATTGGACTAGGGAAGGGGGGCGCACCCTTCCTTCTTTCTCCTTCCCCCTTCCCTTCTCCTACTCCCACAAGGAAAGGAGGAGTCCTACTCCCGGTGGGAGTAGGACTCCCCCCTATGGCGCGCCTCTCCCCTTGGCCGGCTGCCTCCCCCTTGCTCCTTTATAAACGGGGGCAGGGGGCACCCCAGAGACACAACAATTGATCCTTGAGATCTCTTAGCCGTGTGCGGTGCCCCCCTCCACCATATTACACCTCGATAATACCGTTGCGGAGCTTAAGCGAAGCCCTGCGTCGGTGGAACATCATCATCGTCACCACACCGTCGTGCTGACGAAACTCTCCCTCAACACTCGGCTGGATCGGAGTTCGAGGGACGTCATCGAGCTGAGCGTGTGTAGAACTCGGAGGTGCCGTACGTTCGGTACTTGATCGGTCGGATCGTGAAGACGTACGACTACATCAACCGCGTTGTGATAACGCTTCCGCTGTCGGTCTACGAGGGTACGTGGACAACACTCTCCCCTCTCGTTGCTATGCATCACCATGATCTTGCGTGTGCGTAGGAATTTTTTTGAAATTACTACGTTCCCCAACACGAATATAGTCGTCCAATATATCAATCTTTATGTCTCGGCCATTTTGAGACTCCTCGTCATGTTCGTGATCACATCCGGGACTCCGAACAATCTTCGGTACATCAAAACATATAAACTCATAATATAACTGTCATCGTAACTTTAAGCGTGCGACCCTACGGGTTCGAGAACCATGTAGACATGACCGAGACACCTCTCCGGTCAATAACCAATAGCGGAACCTGGATGCTCATATTGGTTCCCACATATTCTACGAAGATCTTTATCGGTCAGACCGCATAACAACATACGTTGTTCCCTTTGTCATCGGTATGTTACTTGCCCGAGATTCGATCATCGGTATCTCGATACCTAGTTCAATCTCGTTACCGGAAAGTCTCTTTACTCGTTCCGTAATACATCATCCCGCAACTAACTCATTAGTCACAATGCTTGCAAGGCTTATAGTGATGTGCATTACTGAGTGGGCCCAGAGATACCTCTCCGACAATCGGAGTGACAAATCCTAATCTCGAAATACGCCAACCCAACAAGTACCTTTGGAGACACCTGTAGAGCACCTTTATAATCACCCATTTACGTTGTGACGTTTGGTAGCACACAAAGTGTTCCTCCGGTAAACGGGAGTTGCATAATCTCATAGTCATAGGAACATGTATAAGTCATGAAGAAAGCAATAGCAACATACTAAACGATCGGGTGCTAAGCTAACGGAATGGGTCAAGTCAATCACGTCATTCTCCTAATGAGGTGATCCCGTTAATCAAATGACAACTCATGTCTATGGCTAGGAAACATAACCATCTTTGATTAACGAGCTAGTCAAGTAGAGGCATACTAGTGACACACTATTTGTCTATGTATTCACACATGTATTATGTTTCCGGTTAATACAATTCTAGCATGAATAATAAAAATTTATCATGATATAAGGAAATAAATAATACTTTATTATTGCCTCTAGGGCATATTTCCTTCAGTCTCCCACTTGCACTAGAGTCAATAATCTAGATTACACAGTAATGATTCTTACACCCATGGAGTCTTGGTGCTGATCATGTTTTGCTCGTGGAAGAGGCTTAGTCAACGGGTCTGCAACATTCAGATCCGTATGTATCTTGCAAATTTCTATGTCTCCCACCTGGACTAAATCCCGGATGGAATTGAAGCGTCTTTTGATGTGCTTGGTTCTCTTGTGAAATCTGGATTCCTTTGCTAAGGCAATTGCACCAGTATTGTCACAAAAGATTTTCACTAGTATCGAGATTCATTAAAAATAGACCACTCTTTAAGGGTGCATGACCATAAAAGATATTATTCATATAAATAGAACAACCATTATTCTCTGATTTAAATGAATAACCGTCTCGCATTAAACAAGATCCAGATATAATGTTCATGCTCAACGCTGTCACCAAATAACAATTATTTAGGTCTAAAACTAATCCCGAAGGTAGATGTAGAGGTAGCGTGCCGACGGCGATCACATCGACTTTGGAACCATTTCCCACGCGCATCGTCACCTCATCCTTAGCCAATCTTTGCTTAATCCGTAGCCCCTGTTTCGAGTTGCAAATATTAGCAACAGAACCAATATCAAATACCCAGGTGCTACTGCGAGTATTAGTAAGGTACACATCAATAAGATGTATATCACATATACCTTTGTTAACCTTGCCATCCTTCTTATCCGCCAAATACTTGGGGCAGTTCCGCTTCCAGTGACGAGTCTGCTTACAGTAGAAGCACTCAGTTTCAGGCTTAGGTCCAGACTTGGATTTCTTCTCCTGAACAAGAACTTGCTTGGTGTTCTTGAAGTTCCCTTTCTTCTTCCCTTTGCCCTTTTTCTTGAAACTAGTGGTTTTACTGACCATCAACACTTGATGCTCCTTTTTGATTTCTACCTCCGCTGCCTTTAGCATTGCGAAGAGCTCGGGAATTGTCTTATCCATCCCTTGCATGTTATAGTTCATCACGAAGCTCTTGTAGCTTGGTGGCAGTGATTGAAGAATTCTGTCAATGACGCAATCATCCGGAAGTTGAACTCCCAGTTGAATCAAGTGATTATTATACCCAGACATTCTGAGTATATGCTCACTGACAGAACTATTCTCTTCCATCTTGCAGCTATAGAACTTATTGGAGACTTCATATCTCTCAATCCGGGCATTTGCTTGAAATATTAACTTCAACTCCAGAAACATCTCATATGCTCCATGACGTTCAAAATGTCGTTGAAGACCCGGTTCTAAGCCGTAAAGCATGGCACACTGAACTATTGAGTAGTCATCAGCTTTGCTCTGCCAGACGTTCATAACTTCTGGCGTAGCTCTGCAGGAGGCCTGGCACCTAGCGGTGCTTCCAGGACGTAATTCTTTTGTGCAGCAATGAGGATAATCCTCAAGTTATGGACCCAGTCCGTGTAATTGCTACCATCATCTTTCAACTTAGCTTTCTCAAGGAACGCATTAAAATTCAATGGAACAATAGCACGGGCCATTTATCTACAATTAACATAGACAAGCAAGATACTATCAGGTACTAAGTTCATGATAAATTTAAGTTCAATTAATCATATTACTTAAGAACTCCCACTTAGATAGATATCCCTCTAATCATCTAAGTGATTACGTGATCCAAATCAACTAAACCATGTCCGATCATCACGTGAGATGGAGTAGTTTCAATGGTGAACATCACTATGTTGATCATATCTACTATATGATTCACGCTCGACCTTTCGGTCTCTGTGTTCCGACGCCATATCTGCATATGCTAGGCTCGTCAAGTTTAACCTAAGTATTCCGCGTGTGCAACTGTTTTGCACCCGTTGTATTTGCACGTAGAGCCTATCACACCCGATCATCACGTGGTGTCTCAGCACGAAGAACTTTCGCAACGGTGCATACTCAGGGAGAACACTTTTGTCTTGAAGTTTTAGTGAGAGATCATCTTATAATGCTACCGTCAATCAAAGCAAGATAAGATGCATAAAGGATTAACATCACATGCAATCAATATAAGTGATATGATATGGCCATCATCATCTTGTGCTTGTGATCTCCATCTCTGAAGCACCGTGCTTGTGATCTCCATCTCCGAAGCACCGTCATGATCACCATTGTCACCGGCGCGACACCTTGATCTCCATCGTAGTATCGTTGTCGTCTTGCCAACTAATTGCTTTTACGACTATCGCTACTGCTTAGTGATAAAGTAAAACTATTACATGGTGATTGCATCTCATACAATAAAGCTACAACCATATGGCTCCTGCCAGTTGCCGATAACTCGGTTACAAAACATGATCATCTCATACAACAAATTATATCACATCATGTCTTGACCATATCACATCACAACATGCCCTGCAAAAACAAGTTAGACGTCTCTACTTTGTTGTTGCAAGTTTTACGTGGCTGCTACGGGCTTAGCAAGAACCGTTCTTACCTATGCATCAAAACCACAACGATAGTTTGTCAAGTTGGTGCTGTTTTAACCTTCGCAAGGACCGGGCGTAGCCACACTCGGTTCAACTAAAGTGAGAGAGACAGACACCTGCCAGTCACCTTTAAGCAACGAGTGCTCCGAACGGTGAAACCAGTCTCGCGTAAGCGTACACGTAATGTCGGTCCGGGCCGCTTCATCTCACAATACCGCTGAACCAAAGTATGACATGCTGGTAAGCAGTATGACTTATATCGCCCACAACTCACTTGTGTTCTACTCGTGCATAGCATCAATGCATAAAACCAGGCTCGGATACCACTGTTGGGGAACGTAGTAATTTAAAAAATTCCTACGCACACGCAAGATCATGGTGATGCATAGCAACGAGAGGGGAGAGTGTTGTCCACGTACCCTCGTAGACCGACAGCGGAAGCGTTATCACAACGCGGTTGATGTAGTCGTACGTCTTCACGATCCGACCGATCAAGTACCGAACGTACGGCACCTCGAAGTTCTACACACGTTCAGCTCGATGACGTCCCTCGAACTCCGATCCAGCCGAGTGTTGAGGGAGAGTTTCGTCAGCACGACGGCGTGGTGACGATGATGATGTTCCACCGACGCAGGGCTTCGCCTAAGCTCCGCAACGGTATTATCGAGGTGTAATATGGTGGAGAGGGGCACCGCACACGGCTAAAATATCGTATATCAAGTGTGTATAGAGGTGCCCCCTGCCCCCGTATATAAAGGAGCAAGGGGGAGGCCGGCTGCCCTAGGCCCGCCAAGGAGAGAGGGGGAGTCCTCCTCCTAGTAGGAGTAGGACTCCCCTTTCCTAGTCCTACTAGGAAAAGAAGGGGGGAAGGAAAGAGAGGGAGAGGGAGAGGGAAAGGGGGCTGCGCCCCCCTCTCCTAGTCCAACTAGGACTCCTCCTGGGAGGGGGTGCGCCACCTCCTGGCTGCTGCCCTCTCTCTCCCCTCAAGGCCCACTAAGGCCCAATACTTCCCCGGGGGGTTCCGGTAACCCTCCGGCACTCCGGTTTAATCCGAAACTTCTCCGGAACACTTCCGGTGTACGAATATAGTCGTCCAATATATCAATCTTTATGTCTCGACCATTTCGAGACTCCTCGTCATGTCCGTGATCACATCCGGGACTCCGAACAACCTTCGGCACATCAAAACATATAAACTCATAATATAACTGTCATCGTAACTTTAAGCGTGCGGACCCTTTGGGTTCGAGAACTATGTAGACATGACCGAGACACCTCTCCGGTCAATAACAAATAGCGGGACCTGGATGCCCATATTGGCTCCCACATATTCTACGAAGATCTTTATCGGTCAGACCGCATAACAACATACGTTGTTCCCTTTGTCATCGGTATGTTACTTGCCCGAGATTCGATCGTCGGTATCTCGATACCTAGTTCAATCTCGTTACCGGCAAGTCTCTTTACTCGTTCCGTAATACATCATCCCACAACTAACTCATTAGTCACAATGCTTGCAAGGCTTATAGTGATGTGCATTACCGAGTGGGCCTAGAGATACCTCTCCGACAATCGGAGTGACAAATCCTAATCTCGAAATACGCCAACCCAACAGGTACCTTTGGAGACACCTGTAGAGCACCTTTATAATCACCCATTTATGTTGTGACGTTTGGTAGCACACAAAGTGTTCCTCCGGTAAACGGGAGTTGCATAATCTCATAGTCATAGGAACATGTATAAGTCATGAAGAAAGCAATAGCAACATACTAAACGATCGGGTGCTAAGCTAACGTAATGGGTCATGTCAATCGCGTCATTCTCCTAATGAGGTGATCCCGTTAATTAAATGACAACTCATGTCTATGGCTAGGAAACATAACCATCTTTGATTAACGAGCTAGTCAAGTAGAGGCATACTAGTGACACTCTGTCTATGTATTCACACATGTATTATGTTTCCGGTTAATACAATTCTAGCATGAATAATAAACATTTATCATGATATAAGGAAATATATAATACTTTATTATTGCCTCTAGGGCATATTTCCTTCAGCATGCACCCAGCAAACCCTGCGTGCATGCGTCGATCGAGCCTGCATGCGCCGATGCCATGATCCCACGATGCACCGCCGAGCCTGCATGCGCCGACTGAGCCTGCATGCGCCGATGCGTCCGCCACGATGAACTGACCGAGCAGCTTTTTGCACGCCAGCCGCCACGGATGCAGCGACGGTCACTGCCGCTGGTTCCTCTCTTCTAGCTAGGTGGCTACATATTTGTGGCTTGTGTAAAAAAAGAGCCACTCCCTTGCTTCGTTGTACTCATCCATCCCTACTAACAAAGCTTGCTTGCATGCACTAGGTGGTTACTAACAAGGGAACCCTACTAACAAGCCGAGCTCTCTAAGAAAATAATCAACAAATATGTAGACCCAATATGTAGATAGGGCCAACAAGCCCATAGCATGATCACATAGCTCAAACTAGGAAGAAGTTAATAATAGAATAGATAGAAAACTTAATAATAGAATTTAAGAAAAGGGCCAACAAGCCCAAAGCAACTCCAACATAGTTCAATTACAACTTAACATAACATAGACTAAAAAAAGATAGAGGGTTTAGAACCCTAGCCGCCGCCTTCTCCACCTCGCTCCTCCTCCGGGCGCCCTTTTCACTGCTCCTCCGGAGCGTTGTCGATGGGGTACGGAAGAGTGTGCATGCGCGTCGCGGGGGGAAGATGTTGTTGTACTCCGTGAACCTGTTGTGGGTGGTGAAAGCGATCAAATCGGAGCCACACCAAAACACCCGGCCGAGGAGGTAGAAGGCGTCGAATGTGTTGGTGAAGTGGGCAAGGAGAGCAACCACCACCCGGTTTTGGATGACCTCCTAGACGCGGAACATCGTTGGAGATCCCCTCGGGAGGTGGTGGTAGCCGGACGCGAGGAAGAACTCGGTGAAGTTCCTTGCGGTCCTCAGCCTTGATATCTCCCACACACGTAGTGTGCGATCAACGTACATGCCGGTAGGGTAGAGCCTCTCCGTCATGGTGGGTGGGAAGCGGTAGGTTAGTCTGGTGTACTGCCTGGCTGAGGGGTGTGCAGAAGACGGAGAAGGGGTCGAAGAGCAAGAAGGGCAGATGGATGAGGGATGGCAGAGGCAGAGGGTGGCTTAAATAGCCATAGTGCTACGTGTTATTTGGCCGTGGCAATAACGGGGTCAAATGTGAAGTTAGTAGCCCGTTTTCAAACCCACCGCAGCATCGGGAGTGTACACACGTGGGAAAAGGTGGTTTGAAAAGAAGAAGAAAAACAAGTTAATTGCACGCGTGGGAATTCGTGGTCAAACCCTATATTATATGAACAAAAAGAGACAATTTTTGAAGAGATTGTGGCCATTTTGAATGATAAAAATAATTTGGCCCTTCAAAATTTGGTCATTTTGCATGATAAAAAGAGATAGAGGGCTTGTGGCCATTATACAAATGCAAAATGACCCATTTTTTGATAGTTTGTGGCCATTTTACATGATAAAAATAAATTTAGCCCTTATAAATTTGGTCATTTTACATTTGTATAGAACAAAAAGAATGATGCAAAAATAGAGCAAATGATGCAAAAAACGATGCAAAAATACAGAGCCAGCACGTTCACAAAAAACAGAGCAAACAATGCAAAAAAACGACGCAATTCGACGGCCCAACCAGAGCTTGGTTTCCTTTTGGGCCCAATAACAATGTTTTTTTTCACGGAGTCAGTGGTGGGCGAGCAGCCGAGCACAACCAATTGGATCGCCTCTTGCGGATCGCCCCACGATCCAACGATGCGGAGCCGTCCTTGTGATCCAACAGCGCGGAGCCTGCACACAGCCAGCCCACCTAGTTCCTTCTAGAAGGCCAGATCTGAGGGCTGTTGCTTGGCGCGAGGGTATGATCGGACGGCTGATGTTGGGAGCTAGGGTTAGGCAAAACCACACGGGGTTTAGAGGGGTTTTAAGCTAGTCAACGGGGTTTCAAAGGCTTTGACTGAGCATAACTAATTTAAAAAAATCAAAAAAATATGAAACCTTCGCCGTTCGTCGTTTTATAAGACAAACTAACGAGGAAAAATACTAAACTTGGTCTATGGTCATTTCCATGAAAAAAAACCTAGCTGGCACGATCGAGGCCAAATGAGCACCATTAATTTAAAAAAAATAAAAAAAATAAAAAACCTGCTCACAATGTTGTCTTATGTGACATGTTACCAACCAAAAATCATAAACTTGCTCTATGGTCATTTTCATGAGAAAACCTTCACACATATGAGCTATCATGTACATTATTTCATGGAGTTCAAGGAGAGGAGGTGGTGTTACCTTCTGTTTTTGAAAAATTTAAGAAAATCAAAAAAATCACTAAAGCTTTCTTTTAAAGTGGATAAGAAGGATCTGAAGTTAGTGTTCCATTTTCATATTTCAAAACGTGTTTTAATAGTTTTTATATTAATGCATATGTTTTCAAAAGAAAATTTAAAAATATGAAGATTAATTCAAAAATAATAAACTTGGCCTATAGTTTTATATTAATGTTGTCTTATGTGACATGTTACCAACCAAAAATCATAAACTTGTCCTATTGTCATTTTCATGAGAAAACCTTCACACATATGAGCTATCACCTACAAGATTTCATAGAGTTCAAATTTCTTTGACCTCCTCTAAATCACCTCAAATTTTGCACACATGATCTCCTACACAAACATAGATAGTTGATAATACATCTTCATTAAAATGTTGTTTTTTGCTCTGTTATTGGAATATTTGATAAAAGGGAACCCTTGATAAAATGATGGATTGCAGCATATTTGCAGCATATGTGTGATCATTGCAGCACCTGAACTTTCAAAACACTGAAACAAATCATAGTAGATAAATTTAAAAACACAAAAATACCCAACATAGATAGCCACATGCATATAAAATTCATCCAACCACCAAAAGGTAACCCACATCCTGTTCACAAACATAGTTCACCCACATAGTTCAGCAAACAACCTAAAGTACTTAAAACACATCATAACATCATAACATCAGGGAAGGGGGGAGACAGGACTTTGGCTGGGGCAGCATGCTGCCCCATGATCTTGTAGTCCTCGTCGTGGATGGACACATCTTCTGCATGAGCGAGAAGGTGAACGAAGCGGCCGGACTTTAGCTTTGGCTTGGTGGTGCAGTAGGGGCAGCGCCAAGTTTTGGTCTTGCTCTTGTAGTAGTAATCCATGCCCTTGATCCTGATTTTCTCCTCTTCCTTCTCTTTGAAGGAGGCGAAGTTGCCGCGGTCCACATCCACATCTTCCCCAGAGACATACTGCACACACGAATGAATTACATTAGTACATTATAGATTCATGGGAATACACCATGTCAAACGAACTAAATGAACAATCTAAATTTCAAGTAGGCTTACCTCATACTCTTCGTCGTCACCATACGCTGGATTGTACGGGTCATCGAAAGTATAATCTATTTTCCTCCTCTTCCCCCTACCATCATCCTCCTGAATATACAATTACATCCATCACTACTAAATACATAAGCCAATTGAAAATTTGGATATGCATAGATGACACATTGATCATAGGGCTAATATACTATGATCCTATTTGCATTTTCCATTGTCATGCACACACATTGAACAAAAGAGATAATATAACTACATATTGAAATTTAGATATGCACACTTGATCATAGGGCTAATATACTATGATCCTATTTGCATTTTCCATTGTCATGCACACACATTGAACTACAAAGCTAATATACTACATATTGTGGACATATTGTGAACAATAGAGCTAATATAACTTGAAGCAAATAACTTGAGTAGCATTAAAAAAATCCAATCTGTGAGCACTATAAACAAATCTACTAAGCATCATAGCATTAAAAACCCCAATCTATTCACAACATCTAGCATTTTCGCAACGAATTTATCCAAATCTGAAAACCCCAATCATTGCAGCACCTAAAATCATAGTTCACAACATCTAGCTAGCATTTTTGCAACCAATTTATCCAACAAACCCTAGTCCAAAAACCCCCATCCCCCCAACCCATACAAAAAACCTCGGCCCATCCGTCAAACCAACTACTCTAACCATCTGAACTACTGTATGAGTAACAATCGAACTAACTCTACAAGCTAAGCAAGTGCAAATGGGTGCCCAGTGCAAATATCTGCTCCTCCACGGCAGGCGGCGCAACGGGGGCATCGGGATGGACTGCGCCGCTCGACACCGTCACCTTCTGTAGCGATGAGGCGAAGCCCGCCACATCCGCAGCGGTTGCGAGTTTCCCCGTACCGCCGTGGACGCCGCCGACATCCGCGGTCATCGCGCCCTGACCCTGCAGCTCCACCACATCTCCGGCCGCTGTGCCGGCATCACCACGAGCGACGGCCATCTGACAGATGGAGGCGATGAAGGTGAGGAAGAGGATGCGGTGGGGGAGAGCGAGACGGTGCGGTGGAGGTAGTGGAGGAGAGCGAGACGACGACGGCGTGCAGAGGAAGACGATGCGGCAGCGAGTGGATTTGGGGGGAAATGGTAGGGGTGATGGAGGTGGTTGCCCTCTTTATATGATGGGACGTTTCGGGCATGTCCATGGACACGTGCTACCCCACGACCGTGGTCTTGCATGCGCCCACGTATACGCGGCCCCACTCGTCAGCTAACGGTCAAAGGCATTGACCCGACGACAACGTCCGTTATAACCAGTTATGAGGGTTTCGGGCAAGGGAGTGGGGAAAAGTGAGCAAAAGTTAACAGAGTGGGGATGAATGAGTAGAGCTAAGGAACCAGGGGCACAGAAATAAAAATCCCTAAAAAATATGCAACTTACCTCAATTCATGCATGGTTCCAGATATAATCTCCTTGGTTGCAAAAAATAGTTAGACATGCGTAAAATATAGCATGTTCAAAGATTGATGCCCCCTTTTAGATCTGATTTACAAATGCCATTATCTCGGATTCAAATAGATGAATGCACTTCCTATAAATTTGAATCTTCGTAACCCCCTTTATGTTGAATTCAACATGTATTCTATTTCGTAGCTAGCAATTTGGAATGTATCCATGTAAGTGATAAATGTATAAAGTGCTTCACACTAACAACATGGAGTGCACTAATTAATGTTTATATATGAATTGCAAAAGCAATGCATTGTCTGGATTTCAAACCACTCTCTCACTCTATGGATCGATAATATGAAATAAACACATGCACATGCTAGAATTCAATAGAGTATGGGTGTCCAATAGACCGATGTTCATTCATACACAAATTGCAAAATTCATGATCTCATCCAAAAATAATAATGCCATTTATATTTTAATTTAATGCGTAGAACCGCCTTTTACACGTAGATGCACTATGCCTCGGCCCGTTCTCACACGCGCGCTATATCTCTCTCTATCTAACGCATAAGTGCACACACTTTATATACATCAGGATTTCTCTCTCACACATGCTCACAATCTCTCCCGGGGTGTCGGCGTGTCTCACACACACAGTCTCTATATATCGCCCTTTCTCTTTCTGACTACTATGTGCCACTCTTTTCACTAATCTCAGTTGGAAAACACTATTTCTCTCACATGCATATATACACACGCACGGTCTCTACTAGCCCTCTATAGGCACATATATGTACCTTCGTGTCTGACTGTTGGAAAACACTATTTATCTTTAGGCATCTCTCGCACACATTGCCCCCCCCCCCACACACACCTCTCTCTTAGTAGTTGGCAGATATGATTCCATCAGATCATTTGGTAGGATATCCCTGACTGTTAGGCTGGATGGTAATACGAGGCAAAGTTTTTCCCAAGTCCGGGCCCTTGCAGTTGAGGAAAAAGCCTACTCCTGGTACTGTACATTTGTGATAGGGGTGTGTACAAAGTACACGTGAATACCAGGCATTGTGTGTGTGTATACTATCGACGAACTAGCCCCCGGGCTTCTATAACATACTTGGGGCCTAGGGTTACAAATCATATATAGTCGGCTTATCATTAGTGGGGATAGAGTCCTCCACGACTCTGGTAGCTTCGTCTTGTATGCCGAGTCCTCCACACGGGTCTTCATATAATGCGTCTCGGTCCAACCTGTGGTGCAGGATGGAACCGACCCATGAGTCCTCACGTTGACCCACCACAACTAGAAATGATGTTCCCACCACATCCCACACGCAATCGGCCACTAAGAAAATAAGCATATACAATAGTACAATGTTATACATGAAAGTTAATTGCATGGTGCATCCAATAATATTTGTTTTGCATTGTGAATGTTTATATTTTCTCCTAAAATATTAGTCACGGGATAGAGAAACGAAGGGCATATATCTCCTTGTCTCCACCGGACACCCCCTCTTTCTACACCACTTTCACGTACGCACACAAACTATCTCTCGGCCCTCTAAAAGTATGCATGCCCCTGACACATTCACGCGTGACGGTCACTGTATTTCAAGCGAAGCACTATACGGTCACTGGACGTCAGAATATGCTCATTACGGTCACCATATACATTCTTGTGGTGATCATACCGTATCTAGCTCACGATACGTCTCCGTATTTTGTTGATGACAGTGACGGACATTGTATTTGATGCGTGGTCCGTATTTTGTTGATGACACTTACGGTCATTGTATTTGAAGCGAAAGCACGATTTGGTCACTAGACTTCAGAATAAGCTCATCACAGTCACCATATACATTTTGTGGTGCTAGCCAACCTGTGGTTGGATGGTTAGGAGGACAGTGGTTTCCCCAGCCCACCAGGGTTAAAGTCCTGGTGCTTGCATTTATCCTGGATAAATTTCAGTATTTTCGGGCGATGTGCGTTCAGTGGGAGGAAACATTCCCCTCGACTATGAGGCACCTATGGTGACTTCGTAAAATCTCAAGATCATATGCTGGCTCACTCTCTCGAAGGTGCTCATAGGGGTAGGGTCTGCGTGTGTGTGCTTATAGCGGTGAGTGTTTGCGCGTATATATGAGCGATTGCGTCTGTACCGTGTTAAAAATATACATGTCATGACTATACGGTCACTGGCTCACCCGTACAACTCTGTATTTTGTTGATGACATGACCAATTGACCAGTCAAATGTTCCATGTGGTGCAACTAGTGTTGCACCATCAGCGCGCGTAACCGTGGGGCCCACCTGTCAGCGCGTATATGAAAGAAAGAAATGGTAGTTTGAGTCTATACTGTGTTAATGAAATACATTTTATGGTGTTCATACGGTCACTGGCTGACCATACATCTCCATAATTTGTTGATGACACGATCAATTGACCAGTCAAACGGTCCACATTCAGCAGCGCACATTACCATAGGGCCCACCCGTCAGCGCGTATATGAAAGACAGAAATGGTAATAAATTAGTGGTCGGTGGGGATTTGAAGTCGTGAGACCTTTGGTTGGCAGTATCCGGCGATGGGGGGCGCGGTGGCGTGGGGATCGCCGGAGAAAAAGCTTGACGCGGGGGGCCTAGAGGGATGGCCGGGGCAGCGGCGGACCGGCGGTGGGGAGTGGTTTCAGGGCGGGCGGGGCGACAAGGTGGCGCAGGAGCGCCGCCGGCCGCGGGCGGCGGGGGCCGGCGGTTCGGCCGGTGGTGGCTCACGGCTCAGGGGGATAGGGGTTGAAGATGAACTGCATGCCCTTGATTTCGTATCCAACGGCTGGAAAATCAACTGACCAGAGATGAAAAAGTCAGTCGATTGACGTGTAGCCTCACCCCGCACGTACACATGCATGCACGCAACACTCGCATGAAAACACACACGCATGCAGGCGTGCAACACTGATACGTACACATGCACTCACGAACACACGCACACATGCAGGCGTGCAACACTGACACATACACATGCACTCACGAACACACGCACGCACGCACACATGCATGCAACACTGAAACGTACACATGCACGCACGCAACATTTGCACGCCTGCATGCACACAGCACACGACGCAAGACACACGCTCAACCTATACGTGCATGCACCCTTTGTTAAGGACATGGATTTTTACGGGTATTAATCAATCTTATCTATGATAAGCAGATCATTGATGTTTGCAGCGGTCTTTATGAATCACAACATATCGAACAGGCTATCAACGTATATACGAAAATTTTAAAATTCTCTTACATTATATAGTAGGCTTACCTACATGAAATAGATGACGTCACACTCAATGAACAACCATTGGTTTATGAAATGCCCGCTTCTAACCGCCCTGGCCCACCAAAAGCTCATCTGCCGTGCGCTGCCTATGTTGGGTCACTGACATGCATGCCAGGTACCCAATGATCCCACACGTTAGTGGAAGAACGATGCAGTGTCGCATGTCAGAGCCGAGGGCGCCGCTCGCTGCACGCCCGGCTGAACACACCTCCTTGCCGCATTCAAACGCCTCCATGAAACCCGTGTGGAAGCCGAGAAACCCACTCTAGACACACGTCCGTTCATGACTAGGCCGGCATTAAACGCAACGCCGACCGAGCTCTTCCCGTCCGCCGTCTATTTAATCTCCTATTTAAACGAGGCCAGACACCGGCCAAGAATTGCACACCTCCGCCGCTCCCCTATCTCCTCCTTCACCATTTTGTCCACTCTTACAATGGCTTACTAAGAGTAGTTATCCGGCATCCAAGCCGGCTAGCTGGCCTGCCGAGCCCGCCGGATACAAGCTATGCAGCCCGCTGATCCACCTCCCTCCCCTTGCCCGATGGAGCCAGTTGCCGCCCCAAGCCGGCGCGCGGTTCAGCAACTCCCCGCTCCAGGCCAGCTCGACAAGGAGCAGCGAGCTGCTCCACGGCGGCATGACAGGGAGCACGTGCATCGTCGCTGTCGTCCACTCCGCCGCCTCGTACCGCGCCTCCCGTGTCTGCGACCGCGTCTCCCATTTTTGTGGCCGAGACTCCCATGCCCGCGGGCGCGCCATGAAAGCAGAGACAGAAGCCGGGTGCGCGGAGAGCGACGAGTCGGTGGCCAGCGCCTCCGCGTCTGCCGCCATCATCAAGGAGAATTAGAACACGGGAGGCCGCCGCCGCTTGGGTCCCATGAAGTCCACCGCCGAGGTGACGCCAACGTACACAACAGGTGTCTTGTCGGATCCTTTTGTTGCGAGGACCTTCCTCGACCCTGCATTGGGGTCCACGGAAGCGGAGAAGCCCCCTTCCGCCTCCATCTTGGGCATCAGCCAACGATGTCAGTTGAGCAGTGGGGAAGCGAGCCGTCCTTTGCGCTGAAGCATATACCTCTGGGGCTCCCGGCAGTCCGGTGATCGTGCTGCCGTGCATGAGGAAGACAAGTGGATCGGCAGGCGACCATTTAGGCTAGGTATTATTATACCTATGCTGTTCAGGACTAGCACCTCTTAGTTGATTTGAATGTAATGAAATCCGTCATGTTTGTATGAAAATCCAGTATTTTATATGAATTCCGTCATTGTTTATACTCCCTCCTTTCCGGTTTATAGGGCTTATCTCAAAATTTTAGTTTTCCCATTTTATAAGTCCCAATTTGGTTGTTCCCCATCACATGTTCAGATTTCAAGGTGCAATAAATGATTGCATGCAAGTATTAAGAGAAAATTGACCAATGCATGTACTTTATGCATGCATTGCAATTAATGCATTGGTAAACACAATTTTTTGAAGAAAACAAGCGCATTAATTGAGTGGTTTTGCGAACTACAAAAATTGTTTCACCACTCACCATCTACCTTGGTTGGTGAGATTTTTGAATTGAGCCCTATAAACCGGAAAGGATGTAGTATGAAATATCGCCATGTTTGCATGAATTTTGTCCAGTTGGTTGAGTTGCCGTCAGAATGTGTGCGGCTACGGTTGGATGGCGTAATTTGCGGGTCGCCGGTCGGTCTGCGGCTGGCTCGGGTGGCGTGGTGGGACAAAAAGCATAGCTCGTGTGAGCTCGTCTCCAACGCGCGCGCTGGAGGATGCATGAGCACCCGAGCTCTTCCTCGTTCATCGGTGGCAAAGGTACATGTGGACAAAAGGGTCGCCAATATTTTGGCTACCCCGGGCAAGATCCAAACAGCCCCGCCCAGCCACACCCCTCCCAGCACATTCAAATCCCTCGTTCGCTGTGAAATTTTGCCATGTGTTGTTTTCATGGACTAGAAAGATGCCCGTGCATTGCATGGAACATCAAGATGCATTTTTTTTACAAAACACCTGTTGTGATTGACCCATGCAGGAGTAATCACATGTGTAAAAACTAATGATATCTCGAGAATTTTATCGAAAAAATGGTATCTCAAGAATTTCATCGAAAAAATGGTATCTCGAGAAAGATGAGAGATAACGTGAGGAGGAGTGGGGCGTGGTGGTGACTGGTGGTCGGACTAGGCGGAGGCATGGGGATGGACGGCACCGGCAGGCGGCAGCGGCCACCATGCCAGATTGTTCCAGAGACTTCCTTTTTCAGTTGCTCAGCAATGAGGTTGTGGGAGATAAGGAAGAACGAGGCAAGGCCTTATCTGTAAATGTGGAGAGAGGTGCGGGTATCTTTTGTAAAATTGTCATAGTTTGCTTTCTATCCATCAGATAGAGATCAGACGGTCTATATTACAAGATGGCAGGCACACCATCATCACCAACTTGGTTTTTTATAAGAGTAGATATATTTTGCTGTGTGAAAACAAATTTAAATATGAATGAATAATCGGTGTCCGCGGTCTTCTATCGGGAGCCCGGGACGCAGTTGGATGGACTCATAGTAGTAGTAGTGTAGAGTACTACTAGTGAGTGTTTACTACTGTATCTATGTACTAATTGCAACACATGCATGTGTTAGCAGTATAATGGCCATGTATGGATTTGATGGTAAGATTTGTGTAAGTTTGATGTCATATTATTGCTCTAACATGTGGTCAAAGTTAGACTCCAAAACGCATTTTATACCCTATATGATTGAGAGAGTACATGCATTGCCGAGGTTTCTCTTAATCCTTGTGTGCAACGTTTTTATTGAATCCTGAAACGTGAACATGTGAATGGGAGGGACTACTACAACCCTTCCAAAAGAACTGTAGTACTAATGGTATCAAAACAGTTTTGGGCTACGAGGCATAGGAGTTGGCGAGGCATGAGATGTCCCCAACAACAAGAATCGTATGGAGATACGATTAGCAAGAGTTGCTTAACGAGTGATCTTGTCCTCTAGCGGTGATGCAAAAGCTCACTAGTTGACATGTTGATCTTGGATCTTGAATCACTAAGTATCAACCGAGGGATGTTGATTTTAGTGGGAGTAATGATCTTATTAAAATGTTTAATATGAATTACTCTTCGTGAATACATGTCTTAGTGTTTTGCATATTTCCGTTGTAGATCAATGGCACCACCTGCTCAAGTTACCCCTTTTGCGTTGAAATCAATCCTGGAAAAAGATAAATTGAATGGAACAAACTTTACCACCTGGTATAGAAACCTGAGAATTGTTCTTAGGCATGAGAAAAAGGAACAAGTTCTAGAGAATCCGCTTCCAGAGGAACCTGCCGATAATGCTAATGCCACAGCCAGAAATGCCTACCAGAAACTCGTTGATGAATCAAACGAGATCAGCTGTCTCATGCTGGCTTCTATGGAGCCCGATCTGCAGCAGCAGTTCGAAAATATTGAGGCTTTCGATATGATCGAGAACCTTAAGAGCATGTTTCAAATGTAGGCTAGGACCGAAAGGTTCAACGTCTAGCGATCCTTGATGGATTGTAAGCTGAAAGAGGGTGATCCACTGAGCCCGCATGTGATCAAGATGATCGGGTACATGCAAGCTCTGGATAGGCTGGGCTTCCCACTTGGGGATGAGTTGTCCACAGATACAATTCTGGGTTCTCTTCCGGACAGCTATGGGCCGTTCATCTCGAACTACCATATGCATGGGATGGAAAAGAAGCTCACTGAATTGCATGGGATGCTCAAAGTGGCAGAGCAGGATATCAAGAAAGGTACACATCGTCAAGTGTTGATGGTGCAGAACTCGGCTAAGTTCAAGAAGAGCTGGTCCAAGAAAAGGGCTAAGGCAAAGGGCAAAGAGAAGGAGGCAACTCCAACTACAGCCGCTGCGCCTAGGTCAGGGACGGCTTCGGGGAGTATTTGCTTTCATTGCAAGGAACCCGGACACTGGAAAAGGAACTGTAGCAAGTGGCTTGCCGAGAAGGGCAAGAAGACTGGAAGTATGACTTCTTCTTCAGGTACACTTGTTGTATATGTTATAGACATTTATCTTGCTGATGTTTCTAGTAGCTCTTGGGTATATGATACCGGATCGGTTGTTCACATATGCAACTCGATGCAGGGGCTAAGCAGAACTAGGAATGTCGCAAGAGGAGAAGTTGACAGTCGCGTCGGGAATAAAGCAAGAGTTGCTGCATTGGCCGTCGGCACTATGCAACTTAATTTACCTTCAGGATTTGTAATGGAACTTGATAATTGTTATTATGTTCCTGCTTTGAGTCGAAACATTATTTCTGCCTCATGTTTGATGAGACAAGGTTATGAATTCAGTATTAAGGACAATGGTTGTTCTATTTACTTGAATAATATGTTTCATGGCCTTGCACCCATTGTAAATGGGTTATTTATCCTAGATCTTGAAGGTGAATCAGTCTATAACATAAATGTCAAGAGGCATAAGCCTAATGAGATAAATCCGACTTACATCTGGCATTGTTGACTAAGACACATTAGTCAAAAGCGCATGAAGAAGCTCCATGATGATGGAATTCTAACTTCGTTTGAGTTTGAATCATTCGAGACATGCGAGTCTTGCCTACTCGATAAGATGACTAAGACTCCTTTTGCAAAGAGTTGCGAGAGGGCGTCCGAGTTGTTGGAACTAATACATAGTGATGTATGTGGACCAATGAGCACGGCAGCCAGAGGTGGTTTCCAATACTTCGTGACTTTCACCGACGACTTGAGTAGATATGGATATGTCTACTTGATGAGGCACAAGTCAGAAACTTTTGAAAAGTTCAAGGAGTTTCAGAACGAAGTGGAAAATCAACTCGGCAAGAAAATCAAACTTCTATGATCTGATCGTGGCGGTGAGTATATGAGCCAGGAGTTTGATGATCATCTGAAGAATCGTGGAATAGTTCAACAACTGACTCCTCCGGGTACGCCACAGAGAAATGGTGTGTCAGAACGGAGGAATCGGACCCTGTTGGACATGGTCCGATCGATGATGAGTCAGTCGGATTTACCCTTGTCATTTTGGGGATACGCTCTAGAAACTGCAGCTTTCACACTAAACAGGGTACCATCTAAGTCCGTAGATAAGACACCATATGAGATATGGACTGCGAAGAGTCACAGTTTGTCTTTTCTGAAAATTTGGGGACGTGAAGCATATGTCAAGCGACTCCAGTCGGATAAGCTCACACCCAAATCGGACAAGTGCATATTCGTGGGATATCCAAGGGAAACCATGGGATATTACTTCTACAACCGTGAAGAGGGCAAAGTGTTTGTCGCTCGACATGGAGTTTTCCTTGAGAAAGAGTTTCTCAATCGGAAGGCTAGTGGGAGGACGGTCCGACTAGAAGAAATTCGAGAACCACACGGGGACGTTCCAGTAGGTGATACTGTCACACCGGAGTTAGTCAGGGAACCCGTAGTGGAGTCGACACCGGTTCCATGGAGGTCGGAAAGGTTACGCAATTTGCATGACTGCAATGTGTTGTTCTTGGAGAACAACGAGCCGACTACGTATGCGGAAGCGATGGAGAGCCCTGATTCCGAGTTATGCCTTGAGGCCATGAGATCCGAATTAAAGTCCATGGATGACAATCAAGTTTGGAACTTGGTTGATCTGCCAGATGGCGTTCGAGCCATTGAGTGCAAGTGGATCTTTAAGAAGAAAACTGATATGGACGGAAATGTCACAGTCCATAAGGCTCGACTTGTTGCTAAAGGTTATCGACAAGTTCAAGGAGTTGACTATGATGAGACTTACTCACCGGTAGCGATGCCTAAATCAATTCGGATCATTCTTGCTATAGCGGCATATTTCGACTATGAAATATGGCAGATGGATGTCAAAACGGCTTTCCTTAATGGAAATTTAACCGAGGATGTGTATATGACACAACCCGAGGGTTTTGTCGATCCAAAGAAGTCTAGCATGGTATGCAAGCTTCAGAGATCCATTTATGGATTAAGGCAAGCATCTCGGAATTGGAACATTCGTTTTAATGAAGCTGTCAAAGAGTTTGGCTTCATCAAGAATGACTGTGATCATTGTGTGTTCAAGAAGGTCAGTGGGAGCTCAGTTGCATTTCTGATCTTATATGTGGATGCCATTATTGATTGGAAATGATGTTCAAATGCTTGAATCTGTCAAGGACTCATTGAAAAATAGTTTTTCTATGAAGGACTTGGGAGAAGCAGCTTACATTTTGGGAATCAAGATCTATAGAGATAGATCGAGAAGGCTTATTGGATTAAGCTAGAGTGCGTATATTGACAAGGTGTTGAAGCGGTTCAACATGCAAGATGCCAAGAAAGGTTTCTTGCCCATGTCACATGGCATTAGTCTTAGCAAGACTCAGAGTCCTACGACTCCTGATGAGCGAAGACGCATGGATGGGATTCCGTATGCTTTGGCTGTTGGGTCCATCATGTATGCTATGGTATGTACTCGTCCCGATGTTAGTTTTGCTCTTAGCGTGGTGGGCAGATACCAGGCTGATCGAGGGGAGAGTCACTGGACAGCGGTTAAGAATATCCTTAAGTACTTGAGAAGGACTAAGGATATGTTCCTGGTTTATGGAGGTGAGGATGTGCTCGTTGTAAATAGTTACACCGATGCTAGTTTCCAAACAGATAGGGATGATAGTCGATCGCAATCTGGGTTTGTGTTCATTCTGAACGGAGGAGCAGTGAGCTGGAGGAGCTCCAAGCAAGATACGGTAGCTGATTCTACAACAGAGGTCGAGTACATTGCGGCTTCTGAAGCTGCAAAAGAAGGTGTTTGGGTGAAGAATTTTATTTCTAATCTTGGTGTGGTTGAGGGCGCGTCTAATCCATTGGACCTCTATTGTGATAATAGTGGTGCCATTGCGCAAGTCAAGGAACCATGGAACCATCATAAAACCCAACACATACTCAAGCGTTTTAACCTTATTCGCGACATTGTCGAAAGAGGTGCTGTAAACATATGCAACGTACACACGGATGCAAATGTTGCTGATCCATTGACGAAGCCTCTCCCACGTCCTAAGCATGAGGCACACATGAGCTCCATGTGCATACGATGCCTAAATGATTGACTCTAGTGCAAGTGGGAGACTGTTGGAGATATGCCCTAGAGGCAATCACGTGATGATGATATTTCCATATGTATTCATGAGTCCTTTGTATTGTCCTTGAACATCATCAATGATATGTATCAATAAGTATGTGACTTGTTTGTGGAACTATGTACTGTATGATGATTGTTTTAATGGTCCCTAGTTGATAAGGTTATGCGTACACATATCCTTGACTAGTATACGACTCGGTTGATGACTACGTTTCACAAGTCATGTGCATGGAGATGCTAAACCGATAGTATGGGCTCGGGGATGGAGATCACCGAGCCGGACAGACCCACTTTGAGACGCAGCGAGATATAGTCATCTGTTAGTCTCAAGTCAATGTCTATGCCATGTCCTAGACCTGAGGTCCTCGCATGTTCTCGGGATGAGGATCGACTCACTTAGGGTCTATCAAACGCTACTCCGTAACTGGGTAGTTATAAAGGTAGCTTTCAGGTGAGTCGTGAGACATGCCGCGAGACATGGTTGACCAATATGGAATTTGCCCCTCCTATTTGGAGAGATATTCTCTGGGCCCTCTCGAGTGATCAGATTCGGAAAGCATGGCCATGCGACTTGGGTTAAGTGTTAACCCAGTTCGGGAATCTGTATCATGGTTTTGAGAAGAGAGGTCGAGCTAACACAAGGGTGACAAGTACTCGCCTTGAGCTCGACAACAAATATCGTGAGGCAAAAGGAATGTTGCATATGCCACATTGTTGAGGTTCGTCAAACGACTTTACGCCCACATGGGAGTTGGCACGTTCTACTAGGAGCCGCTACCAACTATCGACTCTGGTCGTGTCCATGTGTACGTGAACCTATAGGGTTGCACACTTAAGGGGTGCAGCCCATTCGGATTGGATCTGAGTGGAAAATGGATGTTGACTCCTAGTGGGCTCAAGTGTTGAGCCCACCTCGAAGGTCTACATAAAGGGGAGTGGGCACACCACTTAGGGTTGATCGGATTGAACCCTGGTTAGCGACCGCCACTCCCCATGCCCATGCCGTGCGACCGGACCTAGCAGTCAGCCGCTCGACGCTGCTCCCCGTACGTGTGGATACCTTGGAGGCATCGCATCTGCGGTGCTTGGACGAACCGTTCGAGGGAACCGCGAGGTGCCGCTCGCGAGAGATCACCGTTCACGGGTCTTCACTGTTCGCGGGAGATCGGCAACACGAGGAGGAGACAGCCCGGGAGATCGGCTACACGCATCACCAACTCTACTTCCGCGGTGGTGACTGCGCGTCTAGTGGTAAACCCGATCCCGTGATCTATTTCCAGCAGCATGATCTTGGGTGCGCGGTAGAAAATTTTATTTGGCGCTAGCGTAGCGTACCGCGTGTTCCAACATGTGGCTGCACACGTAAGCTTCTAGACATGAGAATATGATTGATCTCTTTGAGCCTGGGCGGCCGACCACTAGTGGTGCACCACCATGGATTAACCATGAATGCTCCCACTGCACTTCGCCACCATTCAAACCAAATACCGCCCGGGTAGTTCATTTACAAGTCTTGGTCCTGCTTACTACTTTGTCACTCATGTCTCACCATGTTCGCTTCCCAAACCACGTCTACATTTAGTGAGGCAAAAATAAACTTACACGGTGGTGACAAGGATGTATAGATCAAACCTACCTCAAATGAACTACTAGGTAACGGCATAGCCATCTGGCAACAATAAGTCCTACCATGCAATCCTACCACAAAAGGACTAATTGCATAATATAAACATAGGTAATTGGAAGAATGGTCAAATGTGAACTTGCCTTGGTACTGCTGGTTGAATTCTAAAGACTGATAATATTCTGCTTCGCACTCCGCGCAATCTATCGCAAAGAAGATAAACAAACATAAGCAAACATTTCAGAGAACCAAGAAGAACGTGCAAAGCAAGAAGTCTCGGAAAAACCAAATGAACAAACAACACTTAACTTGCACGAAAATATTCTAAGTGCAAAACAACATAGGCCTATGCTTCAAGAAGCGATGTGAACTATAGTGCGTACTATGCATACTAGTAAAAATATTAATGGACAGATCCTAGTGTGTGTAAAATATTGTGACAAAGGTCCGGGTGATAGGGTTTGGCTACGGTGACAGAATGCAAAAAGAATCAACTTAATCGGAGCTACGGTTTGAGAGATATGGCCATTTGAAGTTCGAATTCGAATCTGAATAAATTCAAATTTGAATCTGACAAAAGTTTGCAAAAAGGATACCACTGGATAGATCTAAACAATACGATGAATTTACCGCTGGTTTCATCGAGTTTGGATCTACGGTTTAAAAGTTATGGCTAATCTAAGCTCAGGGACTAATCTGTGATAAAAGGGACTAAACAGTGAAGAAAAACTATCGCAAACAGGTCCCTGGCGCGTGGCAGATTCCTAATGGCCGAAAGGTGTTCGCCGCGTAGCTTATACAGCGGACGGCCACAATCTAAGAAAAACGGTGGCGGCGGCTAACTTATACAGAAACCGATCGGTTTTTAGAATAAAAACCCGCGGTTAATCGTGTACCGGTTCAACTAAAAAAACTAACCTAATCTAATCTGGGCCGTCGGTGATCGATCTTACAGGCGGGAGTGGGGCGGTGGCTTACATCAGGTGGTGGTGGTGGCCGACAACGATGAAGACGGCGGCGCGGCGTTGGTGACGGAGGGGGCGGCGGTTGCGGTGGTCCTCGTCAACGGGGAAGAAGACGGGGAGGTGCGGCGCGTCGAGGGCGTCGCGGAGGTGGTGTCAGCGTTTGTCGGCGGCGTCGGGATGGGGCAAGGCGAAGACGGCGGGGCTCGGTGCTCCGGCGGCTCCGGCGTCGACGGTGCGGCGGCTCCGACGGGACCTAGGGGCAAAAATTATGTCAAACGGATGCGCCTCGGCGAGCTAAAAAAATACAGAAAAAGGAGGGTCAGAGTGGTCTACGGGCGACGAAATGCTCCGGCGAGTTGCGCGGCTCCGGCGAGATGCGAACGGGCAGCACGGCGGCTGTGAGCGGCATGGGAAGAAGCGGGACGGCGAGGATGGAAGAGGCGGTCGAGGGGCTTTTATAGGCGAGGGTAGAGGGCTCGGGGTCGACGGATAAGCATTATCCGAGCGCGAGGCGGCCGGCGGTTGCGGGCGGCAAGGCACGGATGTTTATCCCGCGCGGTGCGAGAGGTTGGGGACGGCCTGACGGGCGGGGCCCGCCTGGCAGCGGCAGCGAGAGGAGGCGAGCGAGGGCGGGCGCGGAGCAGTTGACCGGTGCGGGAGGCTTCGGGCGCGCGGGCGGCCTTGGGCCGAAAATGGCCGGTGGGCTGGCTGGCCTGGCGCGGCTGGCTGAGCGCGTGCGTCCCTGGGCCGAACTGGTTTTGGTCCAGGCGGGTGAGTGCGTGCGTGCGTGCGTGTTTTTTTAAACCGAACACTAAAGTGGCCCTAAATAATTCAAATGAATTAATAAAAACACCACAATAATTTCTGAAATAACTATACAATATTTAGAGCCTAATGAACATTAACTTAAGCATAGAATATTTTGAAAATATTTTCCTAATGCAATTAATGCACTTTTTGCAGATAAAATAAATACCAATAAACTCCAAAACTTCAAATAATATTCAAAATAAAATTTTCCCACTCTTTTATAAGTTTGAGGAAGTCATCTTATCCCCTCTCATTTGTTTTTCTCGAGTGGAAAAAATATTATTTGAATATTTCAAAAACTCCAAAATGCAAAGAAATATGATATGCATTGAATGATTCTGTTAACATCCAAATTTAATAAAAATTGGGATGTTACAAACCTACCCCCTTAAGATGAATCTCGTCCTCGAGATTCGGGTTGGTCAGCAAAAATGTGTGGATGGTCCTGTCTAAGATCCTCCTCTCGTTCCCAAGTGGCTTCCTCCTCGGTGTGGTGACTCCACTGAACCTTCCAGAACTTGATGATCTTGGTACGAGTGATTCTCTCTGCAGTCTCAAGAATCTTAATAGGCTTCTCCTCATAAGTCAGATCATTCTCCAACTGAATTGCCTCCAGTGGCACTGTATCTCTCAAAGGAATGTCCGCCATCTCTGCATGACACTTCTTCAGCTGGGAAACATGAAACACATCATGAACTCCCGACAAAGCCTCTGGTAATTCCAGCTGGTATGCAACCTCTCCTCTACGTTCCAGAACTCTGTATGGTCCCACAAACCGTGGTGCTAACTTTCCTTTGACTCCAAATCTCTTAATACCTCAAAGTGGAGACACTCGAAGATATGCTCTATCTCCCACTTCATAGATCACTTCCTTGCGTTTAGCATTGGCATAACTTTTCTGCCTTGACTGAGCTATCTTAAGTCTGTCACGAATCAACTTGACCTTCTCCTCAGAATCCCTAATCAAATCAGGTCCAAACAATTTGCGATCTCCAACTCCATCCCACATCAAAGGTGTCCTGCATTTCCTGCCATACAATGCCTCGAAAGGGGCCATCTGCAAACTGGCTTGGTAGCTGTTGTTGTACGAGAACATTGCGTAGGGTAAGTTATCATCCCAACTAGACCCATAGTCTAGCGCACAAGCTCTCAGCATGTCCTCCAGAATCTGATTGACTCGCTCTGTCTGCCTATCAGTCTGTGGATGGAAGGCTGTACTGAACTCTAGCCTGGTACCCAAAGTTTCATGCAACTGATTCCAAAACTTTGAGGTAAACTGTGTTCCTCTATCTGATACGATGCTCCTCGGAACTCCATGCAGACATACGATCCTGGTCATATATATCTTTGCCAGCTTAGCACTTGTATAGGTGGTCTTCACTGGAATGAAGTGAGCAACCTTGGTCAAACGATCCACTATCACCCAAATGGAATCATAACCTGAATGGGTCCTGGGTAACCCCGTGATAAAGTCCATACCAAGTTTATCCCATTTCCAATCAGGTATCGGCAATGGCTGAAGTAAACCTGCTGGTTTCTGACACTCCGCCTTTACTCTCTGACATACATCACATATTGCCACATACTCGGCAATCTCTCTCTTCATACCGGCCCACCAAAAACTTTCCTTCAAGTCCAAGTACATCTTGGTGTTGCTAGGGTGTATCGAATATGGTGAGTCATGAGCCTCCTGAAGAATCAACTTCCTGATCTCCGGGTCATTGGGTACGCAAATCCGTTGCTCAAACCATATGGTTCCATTTTCATCCTCACGGAATCCTTCTGCTTTCCCTTTGCTCATCATTTCCATTATCTCAGCAATACCTTGGTCCAACTTCTGGGCCTCTCTGATTCTTCCCAACAAGGTGGACTGTACCTCGAGTGCGGCAACATAACCTCTTGGAACTATTTCCAACTGAAGGTCTCTAAGCTCATCACATAACTCCTGAGGTAAACCTCCTGCTGTAAGGGTATTAACATAACTCTTACGGCTCAAAGCATCCGCCACAACATTGGCTTTTCCTGGATGATAATGCAGACTCATGTCATAATCCTTTATAAGTTCCAACCATCTCCTTTGCCTGAGATTCAACTCCTTCTGCGTGAAAATGTACTTCAAACTCTTGTGATCCGTGTAAACATCACAACGATTCCCAATAAGATAGTGTCTCCATGTCTTGAGCGCATGCACTACGGCTGCCAACTCCAAATCATGTGTGGCATAGTTCAACTCATGAGGTCGAAGCTGTCGTGAAGCATAAGCTACAACCTTTCCCTCTTGCATAAGAACACCTCCAAGTCCCAGACGTGAAGCATCACAATACACCTAAAAGTCATTGTGCACGTCAGGCAGGATTAGCACTGGGGCTGTGACCAAACGCTTCTTCTACTCTTGAAAGCTGGCTTCACACTCTTCAGTCCAAACGAACTTGGTGTCCTTCTTCAACAACGCTGTCATGGGCCTTGCAATCTTGGAGAAATTTTCAATAAATCTCCGGTAATATCCAGCAAGTCCAAGGAAACTACGAATCTCGCCAACTGTGGTGGGTGCATTCCATTCTGTAACTTACTCTACCTTGGTAGGGTCCACTGCAATCCCTTCACCTGACACTACACCAAGGAATCCGACTTCCTTGAGCCGAAACTCACACTTGCTGAACTTGGCATAAAGTTGATGTTCTCTGAGCTTCTCCAAAACTAAGCGCAGATGTTCAGTGTGTTCCTCCTCATTCTTGGAGAAAACCAATATGTCATCAATGAATACCACAACGAACTTATCCAAGAACTCCATGAACACCTTGTTCATCATGCTCAAAAAATAAGCAGGGGCATTAGTCAAACCAAAGGACATGACTGTATACTCATAAAGCCCATACCTTGTGGTAAAAGCGGTCTTGGGTATATCCTTCTCACGGATCTTCAATTGGTGATAACCCGATCGAAGATCGATCTTGGAGAAAACACTAGCTCCTTCTAGCTGGTCAAATAAGTCATTGATCATCGGTAGGGGATACTTGTTCTTGATGGTCACCTCGTTCAAAGAGCGGTAATCCACACACATCCTCAAGGTTCCATCCTTCTTCTCCACTAAGAGTATTGTGGGTCCCCAGGGTGATGAACTCGGGCGAATATACCCTTTCTCTAGCAACTCCTTAATCTGTTTCTTGACTTCCTCCAAATCATTAGCGGGCATCCGATACGGCCTCTTGGAGATAGGTCCTGTACCTGGCAGCAACTCAATCAAAAACTCAATCTCCCGATCTGGCGGCATACCCGGTAACTCCTCCGGAAATACATCGGGATAATCCTTCACCACTGGTACTTCTTCCTGGACAACTCCCGTAAGAGAGTTCACCTGAGTCCTCTTAGGCTTAAGCCTAGATACATACTTGATCCTCTTCTTCTCTGGGGTGGTGAGAAAAATCGATCTACTAGCACAATCAATGTTCCCCTCATACTTGGACATCCAATCCATCCCTAGGATTACATCCAACCCTTGCGACTCTAGTATGATCATGTCTGTGGGAAAAACATGTCCCCCTATCTTCAAAGGCAACTGGAAACATCCCTGACTAGCCATAGACTCGGCTCTTGGGGAACTCACTAGAATGGGTGACTTAATAGCTATGGTAGGCAACTTATGTTTATCCACGAATCCCTTTGATATGAATCAATGCGATGCACCAGTGTCAAAAAGAATGAGTGCTGGAAATGAATTAACCAAGAACTTACCAATCACTGCGTCAGGCTGCTCATAGACCTCCTCCACATTGACATGATTCACATGCCCCTTAGTGAAAGGATTAGGCTTCTTGCCTCCAGAATTGTTGGGGAACGTAGTAATTTCAAAAAAATTCCTACGCACACGCAAGATCATGGTGATGCATAGCAACGAGAGGGGAGAGTGTTGTCCACGTACCCTCGTAGACCGACAGCGGAAGCGTTATCACAATGCGGTTGATGTAGTCGTACGTCTTCACGATCTGACCGATCAAGTACCGAACGTACGGCACCTCCGAGTTCTACACACGTTCAGCTCGATGACGTCCCTCGAACTCCGATCCAACCGAGTGTTGAGGGAGAGTTTCGTCAGCACGACGGCGTGGTGACGATGATGATGTTCCACCGACGCAGGGCTTCGCCTAAGCTTCGCAACGGTATTATCGAGGTGTAATATGGTGGAGGGGGGCACCGCACACGGCTAAGAGATCACAAGGATCAATTGTTGTGTCTCTAGGGTGCCCCCTGCCCCCGTATATAAAGGAGCAAGGGGGAGGCAGCCGGCCAAGGGGAGAGGCGCGCCATAGGGGGGAGTCCTACTCCCACCGGGAGTAGTTCTCCTCCTTTCCTTGTGGGAGTAGGAGAAGGGAAGGGGGAAGGAGAAAGAAGGAAGGGTGCGCCCCTCTTCCCTAGTCCAATTCGGACTAGACCATGGGGAGGGGTGCGGCCACCTTTTGAGGCCTTTCTCTCCTTTCCCGTACGGCCCATTAAGGCCCAATACGAATTCCCGAAGTCCGAATATAGTCGTCCAATATATCGATTTTTACGTCTCGACCATTTCGAGACTCCTCGTCATATCCCCGATCTCATCCGGGACTCCGAACTCCTTCGGTACATCAACACTCAATAAAACTGTCATCGTAACGTTAAGCGTGCGGACCCTTCTGGTTCGAGAACTATGTAGACATGACCGAGACACCTCTCCGGTCAATAACCAATAGCGGGACCTGGATGCCCATATTGGCTCCCACATATTCTACAAAGATCTTTATCGGTCAGACCGCATAACAACATACGCTGTTCCCTTTGTCATCGGTATGTTACTTGCCCGAGATTCGATCGTCGGTATCTCGATACCTAGTTCAATATCGTTACCGGCAAGTCTCTTTACTCATTCCGTAATACATCATCCCGCAACTAACTCATTAGTCACAATGCTTGCAAGGCTTATAGTGATGTGCATTACCGAGTGGGCCCAGAGATACCTCTCCGACAATCGGAGTGACAAATCCTAATCTCGAAATACGCCAACCCAACAAGTACCTTTGGAGACACCTGTAGAGCACCTTTGTAATCACCCAGTTACGTTGTGACGTTTGGTAGCACACAAAGTGTTCCTCCGGTAAACGGGAGTTGCATAATCTCATAGTCATAGGAACATGTATAAGTCATGAAGAAAGCAATAGCAACATACTAAACGATCGGGTGCTAGGCTAACGTAATGAGTCATGTCAATCATGTCATTCTCCTAATGAGGTGATCCCGTTAATCAAATGACAACTCATGTCTATGGCTAGGAAACATAACCATCTTTGATTAACGAGCTAGTCAAGTAGAGGCATACTAGTGACACTCTGTTTGTCTATGTATTCACACATGTATTATGTTTCCAGTTAATACAATTCTAGCATGAATAATAAACATTTATCATGATATAAGGAAATATATAATACTTTATTATTGCCTGTAGGGCATATTTCCTTCAGTCTCCCACTTGCACTAGAGTCAATAATCTAGTTCACATCGCCATGTGATTTAACATCAATAATTCACATCACCATGTGATTAACACCCATAGTTCACATCTCTATGTGACCAACACTCAAAGGGTTTACTAGAGTCAATAATCTAGTTCACATCGCTATGTGATTAACACCCAAAGAGTACTAAGGTGTGATCATGTTTTGATTGTGAGATAATTTTAGTCAACGGGTCTGTCACATTCAGATCCGTAAGTATTTTGCAAATTTCTATGTCTACAATGCTCTGCACGGAGCTACTCTAGCTAATTGCTCCCACTTTCAATATGTGTCTAGACCGAGACTTAGAGTCATCTAGATTTAGTGTCAAAACTTGCATCGACGTAACCCTTTACGACGAACCTTTTGTCACTTCCATAATCGAGAAACATATCCTTATTCCACTAAGGATAATTTTGACCGCTGTCCAGTGATCTACTCCTAGATCACTATTGTACTCCCTTGCCAAAATCAGTGTAGGGTATACAATAGATCTGGTACACAGCATGGCATACTTTATAGAACCTATGGCCAAGGCATAGGGAATGACTTTCATTCTCTTTCTATCTTTTGCCGTGGTCGGGCTTTGAGTCTTTACTCAATTTCAGACCTTGTAACACAGGCAAGAACTCTTTCTTTGACTGTTCTATTTTGAACTATTAATCTTGTTAAGGTATGTACTCATTGAAAAACTTATCAAGCGTCTTCATCTATCTCTATAGATCTTGATGCTCAATATGTAAGCAGCTTCACCGAGGTCTTTCTTTGAAAAACTCATTTCAAAAACACTCCTTTATGCTTTACAGAATAATTCTACATTATTTTCGATCAACAATATGTCATTCACATATACTTATCAGAAATGCTGTAGTGCTCCCACTCACTTTCTTGTAAATACAGGCTTCACCGCAAGTCTGTATAAAACTATATCCTTTGATCAACTTATAAAAGTGCATATTCCAACTCCGAGATGCTTGCACCAGTCCATAGATGGATCGCTGGAGCTTGCATATTTTGTTAGCACCTTTAGGATTGACAAAACCTCCTGGTTGCATCATATACAACTCTTCTTTAATAAATCCAGTAAGGAATGCAGTTTTGTTTATCCATTTGCCATATTTCATAAAATGCGGCAATTGCTAACATGATTCAGATAGACTTAAGCATAGATACGAGTGAGAAACTCTCATCGTAGTCAACATCTTGAACTTGTCGAAAACCTTTTTGCGACAATTCTAGCTTTGTAGATAGTGATACTACTATCAGCGTCCGTCTTCCTCTTGACGATCCATTTATTTTCAATTGCTTGCCGATCATCGGGCAAGTCAACCAAAGTCCACACTTTGTTCTCATACATGGATCTCATCTCAGATTTCATGGCCTCAAGCCATTTTGCGGAATCTGGGCTCACCTTCGCTTCTTCATAGTTCGTAGGTTTGTCATGGTCTAGTAACATAACCTCCAGAACAGGATTATCGTACAACTCTGGTGCGGATCTTACTCTGGTTGACCTACAAGGTTTAGTAACAACTTGATCTGAAGTTTCATGATCATCATCATTAACTTCCTCACTCATTGGTATAGACGTCACAGGAACCGTTTCTTGTGATGAACTACTTTCCAATAAGGGAGCAGGTACAGTTACCTCATCAAGTTCTACTTTCCTCCCACTCACTTCTTTCGAGAGAAACTCCTTCTCTAGAAAGGATCCATACTAAGCAACGAATGTCTTGCCTTCGGATCTGTGATAGAAGGTGTACCCAACTGTCTCCTTTGGGTATCCTATGAAGACACATTTCTCCGATTTGGGTTTGAGCTTATCGGGATGAAACTTTTTCACATAAGCATCGCAACCCCAAACTTTAAGAAACGACAACTTTGGTTTCTTGCCAAACCACAGTTCATAAGGCGTCGTCTCAGCGGATTTTGATGGTGCCCTTTTTAACGTGAATGTAGCTGTCTCTAATGCATAACCCCAAAACGATAGTGGTAAATTGGTAAGAGACATCATAGATTGCACTATATCCAATAAAGTACGGTTATGACGTTCGGACACACCATTATGCTGTGGTGTTCCAGGTGGCGTGAGTAGTGAAACTATTTCACATTGTTTTAAATGTAGACCAAACTCGTAACTCAAATAGTCTCCTCCACGATCAGATCGTAGGAATTTAATTTTCTTGTTACGATGATTTTCAACTTCACTCTGAAATTCTTTGAACTTTTCAAATGTTTCAGACTTATGTTTCATTAAGTAGATATACCCATATCTGCTCAAATCATCTGTGAAGGTGAGAAAATAATGATATCCGCCACGAGCCTCAATATTCATCTGACCACATACATCTGTTTGTATGATTTCCAACAAATCTGTTGCTCTCCCCATAGTACCGGAGAACGGTGTTTTGGTCATCTTGCCCATGAGGCACGGTTCGCAAGTACCAAGTGATTCAAAATCAAGTTATTCCAAAATTCCATCAGTATGGAGTTTCTTCATGCGCTTTACACCGATATGACCCAAACGGCAGTGCCACAAATAAGTTGCACTATCATTATTAACTTTGCATCTTTTGGCTTCAATATTATGAATATGTGTATCACTACGATCGAGATCCAACAAACCATTTTTGTTGGTGTGTGTGACCATAAAAGGTTTTTATTCATGTAAACAGAACAACAATTGTTCTCTAACTTAAATGAATAACCGTATTGCAATAAACATGATCAAATCATATTCATGCTCAACGCAAACACCAAATAACACTTATTTAGTTTCAACACCAATCCCGAAAGTATAGGGAGTGTGCGATGATGATCATATCAATCTTGGAACTACTTCCAACACACATCGTCACCTCGCCTTTTACTAGTCTCTGTTTATTCTGCTACTCCCTTTTTCGAGTTACTACTCTTTAGCAACTGAACCAGTATCAAATACTGAGGGGTTGCTATAAACACTAGTAAGTACACATCAATAACATGTATATCCAATATACCTTTGTTCACTTTGCCATCTTTCTTATCCACCAAATACTTGGGGTAGTTCCGCTTCCAGTGACCAGTCCCTTTGCAGTAGAAGCACTTAGTCTCAGGCTTAGGTACAGACTTGGGCTTCTTCACTTGAGTAGCAACTTGCTTGCCGTTCTTTTGAAGTTCCCCTTCTTCCCTTTGCCCTTTTCTTGAAACTAGTGGTCTTGTCAACCATCAACACTTGAAGTGGTCTCGTCAACCATCAACACTTGATGTTTTTCTTGATTTCTACCTTCGTCGATTTAAGCATCACGAAGAGCTCGGGAATTACTTTCGTCATCCCTTGCATACTATAGTTCATCACGAAGTTCTACTAACTTGGTGATGGTGACTAGAGAATTCTGTCAATCACTATTTTATCTCGAAGATTAACTCCCACTTGATTCAAGTGATTGTAGTACCCAGACAATCTGAGCACATGCTCACTAGTTGAGCGATTCTCCTCCATCTTTTAGCTATAGAACTTGTTGGAGACTTCATATCTCTCAACTCGGGTATTTGCTTGAAATATTAACTTCAACTCCTGGAACATCTCATATGGTCCATGACGTTCAAAACATCTTTGAAGTCCCGATTCTAAGCCGTTAAGCATGGTGCACTAAACTATCAAGTAGTCATCATATTGAGCTAGCCAAACGTTCATAACGTCTGCATCTGCTCCTGCAATAGGTCTGTCACCTAGCGGTGCATCAAGGACATAATTTTTCTGTGCAGCAATGAGGATAATCCTCAGATCACGGATCCAATCTGCATCTTTGCTACTAACATTTTTCAACATAATATTTCTCTAGGAACATATCAAAAATAAACAGGGAAGCAACAACGCGAGCTATTGATCTACAACATAATTTGCAAAATACTATCAGGACTAAGTTCATGATAAATTTAAGTTCAATTAATCATATTACTTAAGAACTCCCACTTAGATAGACATCCCTCTAATCCTCTAAGTGATCACGTGATCCATATCAACTAAACCATGTCCGATCATCACGTGAGATGGAGTAGTTTCAACCTTTAATTGTCAAGTTTAACCTGAGTATTCCGCGTGCGCAACTGTTTTGCACCCGTTGTATTTGAACGTAGAGCCTCTCACACCCGATCATCACGTGGTGTCAGCACGAAGAACTTTTGCAACGGTGCATACTCAGGGAGAACACTTATACTTTGATAATTTAGTGAAGGATCATCTTATAATGCTACCGTCAAACAAAGCAAGATAAGATGCATAAAGGATTAACATCACATGCAATCAATATAAGTGATATGATATGGCCATCATCATCTTGTGCTTGTGATCTCCATCTCCGAAGCACCGTGCTTGTGATCTCCATCTCCGAAGCACCGTCATGATCACCATCGTCACCGGCGCGACACCTTGATCTTCATCGTAGCATCGTTGTCGTCTCGCCAACTTATTGCTTTTACGACTATCGCTACCGCTTAGTGATAAAGTAAAACTATTACATGGCGATTGCATCTCATACAATAAAGCGACAACCATATTGCTCCTGCCAGTTGCCGATAACTCGGTTACAAAACATGATCATCTCATACAACACATTATATCACATCATGTCTTGACCATATCACATCACAACATGCCCTGCAAAAACAAGTTAGACGTCCTCTACTTTGTTGTTGCATATTTTACGTGGCTGCTACGGGCTTAGCAAGAACCGTTCTTACCTACGCATCAAAACCACAACGATAGTTTGTCAAGTTGGTGCTGTTTTAACCTTCGCAAGGACCGGGCGTAGCCACACTCGGTTCAACTAAAGTGAGAGAGACAGACACCCGCCGGTCACCTTTAAGCAACGAGTGCTCGCAATGGTGAAACCAGTCTCGCGTAAGCGTACGCGTAATGTCGGTCCGGGCCGCTTCATCTCACAATACCACTGAACCAAAGTATGACATGCTGGTAAGCAGTATGACTTATATCACCCACAACTCACTTGTGTTCTACTCGTGCATAGCATCAACGCATAAAACCAGGCTCTGATACCACTATTGGGGAACATAGTAATTTCAAAAAATTTGCTACGCACATGCAAGATCATGGTGATGCATAGCAACGAGAGGGGAGAGTGTTGTCCACGTACCCTCGTAGACCGACAGCAGAAGCGTTATCACAACGCGGTTGATGTAGTCGTACGTCTTCACGATCCGACCGATCAAGTACCGAACGTACGGCACCTCCGAGTTCTACACACGTTCAGCTCGATGACGTCCCTCGAACTCCGATCCAGCCGAGTGTTGAGGGAGAGTTTCGTCAGCATGACGGCGTGGTGACGATGATGATGTTCCACCGACGCAGGGCTTCGCCTAAGCTCCGCAACGGTATTATCGAGGTGTAATATGGTGGAGGGGGGCACCGCACACGGCTAAGAGATCTCAAGGATCAATTGTTGTGTCTCTAGGGTGCCCCCCTGCCCCCGTATATAAAGGAGCAAGGGGGAGGCAGCCGGCCAAGGGGAGAGGCGCGCCATAGGGGGGAGTCCTACTCCCACCGGGAGTAGGACTCCTCCTTTCCTTGTGGGAGTAGGAGAAGGGAAGGGGGAAGGAGAAAGAAGGAAGGGTGCGCCCCCCTTCCCTAGTCCAATTCGGACCAGACCATGGGGAGGGGTGCGGCCACCTTTTGAGGCCTTTCTCTCCTTTCCCGTATGGTCCATTAAGGCCCAATACGAATTTCCGTAACTCTCCGGTACTCCGAAAAATACCCAAATCACTCGGAACCTTTCCGAAGTCCGAATATAGTCGTCCAATATATCGAGTTTTACGTCTCGACCATTTCGAGACTCCTCGTCATATCCCCGATCTCATCCGGGACTCCGAACTCCTTCGGTACATCAAAACTCAATAAAACTGTCATCGTAACGTTAAGCGTGCGGACCCTTCGGGTTCGAGAACTATTTAGACATGACCAAGACACCTCTCCGGTCAATAACCAATAGCGGGACCTGGATGCCCATATTGGCTCCCACATATTCTACGAAGATCTTTATCGGTCAGACCGCATAACAACATACGTTGTTCCCTTTGTCATCGGTATGTTACTTGCCCGAGATTCGATCGTCGGTATCTCGATACCTAGTTCAATCTCGTTACCGGCAAGTCTCTTTACTCGTTCCGTAATACATCATCCCGCAACTAACTCATTAGTCACAATGCTTGCAAGGCTTATAGTGATGTGCATTACCGAGTGGGCCCAGAGATACCTCTCCGACAATCGAAGTGACAAATCCTAATCTCGAAATACGCCAACCCAACAAGTACCTTTGGAGACACCTGTAGAGCACCTTTGTAATCACCCAGTTACGTTGTGACGTTTGGTAGCACACAAAGTGTTCCTCCGGTAAACGGGAGTTGCATAATCTCATAGTCATAGGAACATGTATAAGTCATGAAGAAAGCAATAGCAACATACTAAACGATCGGGTGCTAGGCTAACGTAATGGGTCATGTCAATCACGTCATTCTCCTAATGAGGTGATCCCGTTAATCAAATGACAACTCATGTCTATGGCTAGGAAACATAACCATCTTTGATTAACGAGCTAGTCAAGTAGAGGCATACTAGTGACACTCTGTTTGTCTATGTATTCACACATGTATTATGTTTCCGGTTAATACAATTCTAGCATGAATAATAAACATTTATCATGATATAAGGAAATATATAATACTTTATTATTGCCTCTAGGGCATATTTCCTTCAAGAATTCCCATTTCCATTCCCATTCTGCTGCTTGGGACACTCATTGGAGTAGTGCCTTGTCTTCTTGCATTTGAAGCAAGTGATGTGACTCAGATCTTTCTTCATTGGTGTAGAAGAGTTGAAATGCTACTGGTTGCCATTCCCTCCATTGCCATTGCCATTGCCATTTCCATGCTTGTGACCATGGTGGTTGTGTCCATTTCTTCCTGCTGAATGTGGCCTCCATGGTTATGATGATTCCCTCCAAACTTGCTAGTGCCTGATCCAGAACTTCCTGAGTACGGGCTGTAGCGGGGTTTCTGTTGAACTCCAGAGTTATACTTCCCGTGACCGTACTTCCTCTTACGATTCTCCATCTGCTGGTGCTTGCCTTCGAGAATGGTAGCCTTATCAACCAGCTCCTGATAGTTCGCAAAGGTAGCCACAGTCAACTGAACTCCCAACTCATCGTTCAGTCCCTCCAGAAACTTCTCTTGCTTGGCTGCATCAGTGGCCACGTCCTTTGGGGCATAACGGGCCAACTTACTGAACTCATCAACATACTGGGATACCGTGCGTCCTCCCTGGCGCAAGCTGCGGAACTCCTTCTTCTTCAGACTCATGGCTCCAGCTGAGACATGAGCAGTGCGGAACGCCTGCTGGAACTGAGTCCAAGTCACACTCTCCAAGGGGTATGTGGTGGTGTAGTTCTCCCACCAAGCAGCGGCCGGGCCATCCAGCTGATGGGCGGCAAACTTTACCTTCTCAGCATCATTGCATCCTACCGTGGCCAGCTCCCTTCCTATCTTGCGGAGCCAGTCATCTGCGACAATCGGCTCCGTGCTGCTGGAGAACACGGGTGGGTTCAGCCTCAGAAAACGGGTAACACTGTCAACTGGGGGTGGCGGCGGTGGGTTGTTGTTGTTGTTGTTGTGGTTCTGGTTCTGAATGAGCATCTGCATAAGAGCATTCTGTTGCTGGATCAATTGCGTGAGCTCCGGCAGAAAGTTGAATCCGGGGTCACGTCTTGGAGGCATCTGATGGGTTTAGAGTGGATGAGGAGTTAGAATAGAATGAGGCCTAGTGAGTAAAATCACACTACCCATATGCACATGATAGCAATAAAACTTCAAATCACTCCAATTCAATTTCAAACAAAGAGGTTCACACAAATAATAACACCTAAGGTAAGCCATGTCACAAGATTTGACAAGGTCTTACAAATGAAGTAAAACTAATCGGATAACGAAATCGAATTTCTAACTCTCGTGGTGGTATAAAATCTAACTCTCATCGGATGAAGACCAGTCAACCATGTTGACATCAGGTGTCCTTGCATCACTGTCTATGTCGTCATCTCCAAGCTCATCATCCTGATCCTTGTCCTGGCTGACGAAATCTCCATAAGAGTGATCCTCCTGGATGTTTTCTCCCTCATCCAGCTTCTCCTCGGCCTCCTCAAGCTCAAGCTTCAGGTCGTCAATCTTCTCCTGCAGTGCGTCCAGCTCTCCCTCATGCTCGATGCGAGCGTCCTGGAGTTCCTCCTCGGGATCGGCCTTGCGAGTCATGAGGTCCTTGATGACGATCATGTTGTCGGACAGCTCCAGCTCCATCATACGAATGTGATCCTCCATGTCCTGGATATGGGATGCTATCGTCTCGTCCTCTAGGGTATGCACCACATCTCCATTTGCATCGCGGCATCCGTACATCACGAAGGAGGTCTTCTTGAGGTCCTCGTCATACTCCTCCCGAATGCGTCCGAGAGCAATGTGAGCAGCGATGCCCCTGCCCAAGCCCCATGTTGCAGTATCCACATGGAAATCAATGGGCTTGGTGCGGTTTCCGAGGATGTGTCCGGGGATATGGGCATCAATCCTCCAACGCGTCTCCTCGGGCAAGGTGGCAGTGAAAGTTCTAGGGAATGTGGGAAGCCCAATCTTCAGGTGCTTCACGATCTTCATCAGCTGCCGTCCAAAGGGCATGGTCTCATCGGGCTGCTCGAACTCGACAATGGGGGACGGCACCTACATTTTGAAAGAGGGAAGAAATTACTAATGAAGCAGAGAAGGTACGAGACCAAAGGATATATAGGGAAAGTGAAAAATATAGCTTTTTATCCTATGGCTTTTCCATTTTCTAGGGGTTGCGTCCTACAGTCAACGTGTGCTATGATACCATCTTGTAGCGACCCGACTCGGTAAGAGTCGAAGTCTCTGTGTTTACCGTGCTAGCCCCTAGATCGACTTGCTAGCACACACAGTACTCGATGAAATAACAGAAATAACACACATCTCTTTATTACATTGATAGTCCAGGAGCAATACATTTATTACAAAATAGGGCATAGAGCCAATAAACAAATACTGCGGAAGCAAAGTAGTAAATGAGTCCAACTCCACGAGCAAGGTTGAGTGTAGAACATCGACCTATCGCACCTTAATCCTCGTCGGATATATCTGCAACGTGATAAGTTGCAGCCATATAGGTCAGTACATTGAATGTACTGGCAAGTCACATCATAAGTGTAAAGAACCTACTTGTACATGTAATTTGGCTGGTGGAAAGCTCTAAGTTTAGTTTTTTGCATAAAGCTAGTTTTTCCCTATTAGGGAAGATGTTATTCTACTACTACACATTTGCATAGGATGAGTTGGCAAACCCAACTCCATCCGTTCCCAAGTTTCATTTAAAACCCAACTGTTTAATTAAAGGTGAGGAGATCTCCCGGCATTTCCACTACAAGATGCTCAACTTGTCCGTAACCGAGGACACGGCTAATCGATTAGGTTGACACTCTGCAGAGGTTTGCGCACTTTTCCCCACAAGACTCGATCGCCTCTCTTGAAATTAGCGCACTGCCTGGTGTTTGAGAACAGGATGACCGAGACATAGTCTTTCGAAAGTATTTCCCCTTAACCCACGGATAGGCCGGTACACCTACTCATTCTACATCTGCTAGCCCATCCCGGAAGGGGGCACACTAACTACTCAACTAAGCCAGAGCCCATATTGGCTTGTCGTTGCACACGTAAGCTTCTAGACATGAGAATATGATTGATCTCTTTGAGCCTGGGCGGCCGACCACTAGTGGTGCACCACCATGGATTAACCATGCATGCTCCCACTGCACGTCGCCACCATTCAAACCAAATACCGCCCAGGTAGTTCATTTACAAGTCTTGGTCCTGCTTACTACTTTGTCACTCATGTCTCACCATGTTCGCTTCCCAAACCACGTCTACATTTAGCGAGGCAAAAATAAACTTACACGGTGGTGACAAGGATGTATAGATCAGACCTACCTCAAATGAACTACTAGGTAACGGCATAGCCATCTGGCAACAATAAGTCCTACCATGCAATCCTACCACAAAAGGACTAATTGCATAATATAAACATAGGTAATTAGAAGAATGGTCAAATGTGAACTTGCCTTGGTACTGGTGGTTGAATTCTAAAGACTGATAATATTTTGCTTCGCACTCCGCGCAATCTATCGCAAAGAAGATAAACAAACATAAGAAAACATTTCAGAGAACCAAGAAGAACATGCAAAGCAAGAAGTCTCGGAAAAACCAAATGAACAAACAACACTTAACTTGCACGAAAATGTTCTAAGTGCAAAACAACATAGGCCTATGGTTCAAGAAGTGATGTGAACTATAGTGCGTACTATGCATACTAGTAAAAATATTAATGGACAGATCCTAGTGTGTGTAAAATATTGTGACAAAGGTCCAGGTGATAGGGTTTGGCTACAGTGACAGAATGCAAAAAGAATCAACTTAATCGGAGCTACGGTTTGAGATATGGCCATTTGAAGTTCGAATTCGAATCTGAATAAATTCAAATTTGAATCTGACAAAAGTTTGCAAAAAGGATACCACTGGATAGATCTAAACAATATGAAGAACTTACCGCTGGTTTCATCGAGTTTGGATCTACGGTTTAAAAGTTATGGCTAATCTAAGCTCAGGGACTAATCTGTGATAAAAGGGACTAAACAGTGAAGAAAACTACCGCAAACAGGTCCCTGGTGCGTGGCAGATTCCTACTGGCCGAAAGGTGTTCGCCGCGTAGCTTATACAGCGGACGGCCACAATCTAAGAAAAACGGCGGCGGCGGCTAACTTATACAGAAACCGATCGGTTTTTAGAATAAAAACCCGCGGTTAACCGCGTACCGGTTCAACTAAAAAAATAACCTAATCTAATCTGGGCCATCGGTGATCGATCTAACAGGCGGGAGTGGGGCGGCGGCTTATAGCGGGTGGTGGTGGTGGCCGGCGACGATGAAGACGGCGGCGCGGCGTCGGTGACGGAGGGGGCGGCGGTTGTGGTGGTCCTCATCGACGGGGAAGAAGACGGGGAGGTGCGGTGCGTCGAGGGCGTCACGGAGGTGGTGTCGGCGTTTGTCGGCGGCGTCGGGACGGGGCGAGGCGAAGACGGCGGGGCACGGTGCTCCGGCGGCTCCGGCGTCGATGGTGCGTTGGCTCCGACGGGACCTAGGGGCAAAAATTATGTCAAACGGATGCGCCTCGGCGAGCTAAGAAAAAAATACAGAAAAAGGAGGGTCGGAGTGGTCTACGGGCGACGAAATGCTCCGGCGAGATGCGAACGGGCAGCGCGGCGGCTGTGAGCGGCATAGGAAGAAGCAGGATGGCGAGGATGGAAGAGGGGGTCGAGGGGCTTTTATAGGCGAGGGCAGACGGCTCGGGGTCGACGGATAAGCATTATCCGAGCGTGAGGTGGCCGGCGGTTGCGGGCGGCGAGGCGCGGATGTTTGTCCCGCGCGGTGCGGGAGGTTGGGGACGGCCTGACGGGCGGGGCCCGCCTGGCAGCGGTAGCGAGAGGAGGCGAGCGAGGGCGGGCGCGGAGCGGTTGACCGGTGCGGGAGGCTTCGGGCGCGCGGGCGGCCTTGGGCCGAAAATGGCCGGTGGGCTAGCTGGCCTGGCGCGGCTGGCTGAGTGCGTGCGTCCCTGGGCCGAACTGGTTTCGGCCCAGGCGGGTGAGTGCGTGCGTGCGTGTATTTTTAAACCAAACACTAAAGGGGCCCTAAATAATTCAAATGAATTAATAAAAACACCACAATAATTCCTGAAATGACTATACAATATTTAGAGCCTAATGAACATTAACTTAAGCATAGAATATTTTTAAAATATTTTCCTAATGCAATTAATGCACTTTTTGCAGATAAAATAAATACCAATAAACTCCAAAACTTCAAATAGTATTCAAAATAAAATTTTCCCACTCTTTTATAAGTTTGAGGAAGTCATCTTATCCCCTCTCATTTGTTTTTCTCGAGTGAAAAAAATATTATTTGAATATTTCAAAAACTCCAAAATGCAAAGAAATATGATATGCATTGAATGATTCTATTAACATCCAAATTTAATAAAAATTGGGATGTTACAGTTCACCATCTCACATGCTCAGTACTTTTGCGAACTATGGAAGTAACAAAGTTATTCTACCACTCAGCATCTATTATGGATACATTGTGGATTTTAAATTGCGTCATGTAGACCTAAAAGTAGGCACTTAGGGCATCCATAATGTATGCTTTTTGTTTCCTCTAAGCCCTCTCTCCTCTTAGAGGCAGGCCTCTATACATGGCATGAACTGCCTCTAACAAAAAATTGGCTAGCATCGCGTCCAACCTTAGAGGCTGCCTCTAACAATGTAACAATCCATCTGGTCCCAATTGTTAGCCTTAGGAAGCATAAGAAATTAGGAGTACAAGAGAAATAGTACTGATTGGACAAATGTGTTGCTAACCAATACTTTTTAAATTTCTGCTAGGGCCCACCATAGAGGCTGGTTAGAGTCTCTATACATTGTGGTTTTTTCATTTGATAAGAGGCAAACCATGTGGGGCCTACCTTAGAGACAAGGCTCTATACACTGGAGATGCTCTGTACGTATTACTTTTGATGTGTCCCGTCAACTCACAGAACGAGGAGAAGCTTGTGTACTACTCCGTCTCCCCCGCCCACGGGTGCGGTGGCTCGCAGATTCACATGATGAGGGGAAGCTTGCTTATCACGCCTACGCCCGCTCCCTCGCCCACGGGCGCGGTGGCTCGCAGGACGAGGAGAAAATTTTACTACTCCCTCCATTTACTCCTCATCCCTACCTTGGTTAGAGAGATTATCATATTGTTTGAAATATATGTCTTCTAGTAGTAGGAGTAGTACAGTGGTACATAGGAGTAGTACTACAACAATTTGCTTAGAGTCCGTGGTGCAGCAAGCTACCCTAGGCTATGTTACTACTCCCTCCTTTCCGGTTTATGGCTCAATTTCAAAATCTCTCCAACCAAGGTAGACAGTGAGTGGTGGAATTAATTTTATAGTTTGCACAAGTAATTAGTACGCTCGTTTTTCTCAAGAAGTTATGTTTACCGATGCATTAATTACAACGAATGCATGCATGACCACTAAATTTCCATAAACTTCTACATGCATTGGTGATTTTTCTCTTGATGCTGCTTGCATCGGGTGATTAAGGCACCTCGAAATCCAAACATGTGATGGTACTACTAGTACAATTGAGACTTCTAAAACGGAAAAACGAATTTTTTAAGATGAGACCTATAAACCGGAAAGGAGAGAGTAGTAAGTAGTACTACCTCCATAGTTGGTACGTACTCCATAAAATCAGATTTTCCCAAAACTAAGTCGCTCAACCTTTATTTGCTTGTTTCCCTTCCTGCCTCATTGCCTCAAACAGAATATGCCAAACTCCCCTGCCTGCCGCGCGGGAAAAGACCCGACCTCGCCTTTTTTAGTCCGGGTTTGTATCGATGGATCACGCGAAGCAGCAAACACCAGGTCGTGTCTTTTACTCCTCCGTCATACTAAAAGAGTGGAAACGCTCGCTTTCATGAATTATGTACTTCCTCTCGCTGACATGTGGGACATATAGCAACCGGGTCGACGTGTCATGCACCAAATAACGGTGCAGAATAATAGGGGGGACGCACCCTAGTCGTAGCGCCCCAGTAGTAGTAATGAGCAATGAGATGTCAAATCACAATGCCGCACCATCCCAGACAGACGAAGCAACCATTATTTCACACTTCGCTGAATCCGCTTCGCCATCATCTCCTTCAAGAAAACCACATATTGCTTCTGCCATTGTTCTGCCTCAAGAGGGACGTGCATCGCCTTGGTACATCATGACACGTGGGACCACATGACAGGCCATGCTCCCCGCCCACTGCTCGGTGAAATCACCTCATTTTTACTACTTCCTCCGTCTCAGTTTACAGGGCATGCACATTGTTCTAGGTTGAGAATTTAACTAGCTATATATGTGATAAACAATATATGTTTAGAAACAACATCCGCTTAAGAATCCAATGATATACCCTTTGTGACATAGTAACTCATATTTAGTTAGTCAAATGGATGACCTAGAACTACGTGCATGCCCTATAAACCGAGACGGAGGGAGTAGTATATTTTTAGATCAATATAGTCGGGATTCACCAAGGACCAAAACCAAGTGGTAGGCTGCTCCTGTCGTGTTGGCGTAGCAACTCAAGCAGGGCCAGTCCGCACACGAAACAGCGACACACTTAACAAGACCCCTTTGGCCGACATGTGGCTCATCCATCGTCTTGTTCCACATGCGATGCACCAAATTACAGTTCGGAGCAACGGTTGGACTTGGAGGCACCCCGGTTGTAGAGCCGCAGTAGTAGTAAATGAGCAATGAGGGGTCAAATCACAAAGCCACACTTTTCCCGCATTAAGCTGGACGGACGAAGCAACCATCATTTCACTCTAGCGCGCAAGAGCATAAAGAAAAGAGAAAACCAATGATGCATGCAGCAGCTACCTGGGGCACCCTAGGGTAGGAGCCTCCACTACAAATCCTTTTTTCAAAGCGCCTCCACTACAAATCCGCTTCTCCCTCATCCTCTCGAAGAAAACCGATGATTCGTGCGGCGGTAAGGTTTGTAGGAGTACTATGGCGTGCGGGGCCACGGCGTAGTAAATGAGAGAGGGATTGAGTCCGAGTCAATGCCTTAATATGTGTGGGCCGCTTGGTTTTATGTGAACAAGGTAGCATTTTGGGTTCGGGGACCAGTGGAGATATACGTACAAAATTTGATATACCCGCCGCCGCGTGAAATTTGCTACTCAAAATAATGCATAAAAGTTCCTCCAAAAACATCTATAACTAATGGGAAGTGAATGTATGCTTAAAATGAAAATGTAATACAAAGAGAAAAATGAATTGCAGTTAAAAGAATGAAATTTCTAACAAAAATGTGAATGTGAACTACATATGTGTGCACGTGACCAACACATACATTGTCAATACAAAATCTAATGCAAGAAATAACTTATGAGTAACATGCACGAATTGATGATGTGGTGCTTCTATGCATAGAGTACAAAAACAATGTGATTTATGACTTGCATGCATGACGTGTTCTTGTGCCATAGTTGCATGTCCAGGAAAAAATCTACTAGTGGGTTGTACAAGATATTTAGGAATAGAAGATGTATACATGGAAGTTGTAGGGAAAGAGATGACATATATCTCAATTCCTATGAGTAGGGATTGGAAAAGAGATGTCATTTGGTTCACATCATAGGAACTTTTCTATTGAATCTAGAGATGACATGTATCTCAATTCCTATGAGGAGGGATTAGAAAGGAGATGTCATTTGGTTCACATCATAGGAACTTTTCTATTGAATATACGCTAATGTTTATTTTCCTTTGAAATTGTGGGAGTATAGGAATCCATTCATATGAACAAGTGGCTCTAAAGCTATAAAAATGATATCATGTTTATTTGCCTTTGAAATGTGGAGTATATGAATCTATTCCTATGAACCAATTTGCTCTAAAGGAAAAAAATCATATAAAAATCATATCATATAGAGTTCCTATGATATTCCTCCACACCAAAGGATGGTTGAAATTGCTGCAGGTGATACGATGGTCTTTGTTTGTACACTCCTCCCCCATCTTTATAGTTACCTCTCGAAGATGAATGAAATGATATATACTGGTGTAACGCCCCGGACACACCCGCCGGTGGTCGTTACTCCTGGCGGGATCTAGGCTGGCCCCACAGATCAATACTAGTCTTTTCTGCGCACTTTGTCCTCACTCGTGCGCACCCGGGAGCAACTTCCGGTCGGTCACCCATCCTGAAATTACTCCAAGCTAAGCACGCTTAACTTTGGAGTTCTTTCTGAATGGGCTCCCGAAAAAGAAGGAATTCCTTATTGATATGAGTAGTCTATCATCCCTAATAAGCCAGGCTATCACATAAACCCCCACTCAGAGGAACCGACGTCCTCGTCGGGCCACAGAAGCGTTCCCTCTTGGCACATATGTCTGTGCATCTAGTCCGGCACATGTGTCATGCCATGTGCCATGATGGGTCACAAACGTCATGCACAACATGACCGCGCACCTATCCGCAAACATCCATGTAACCGCGAGGGTCGGCTCTGATACCAACTTGTAACACCCCGCACACACCTGCCGGTGGTCGTTACTCCTGGGGGGATCTAGACTGGTCCCACAGATCAATACTAGTCTTTTCTATGCACTTTGTCCCCACTCGTGCGCACCCGGGAGCAATTTCCCAGTCGGTCACCCATCCTGAAATTACTCCAACCGAGCACGCTTAACTTTGGAGTTCTTTCTGAATGGGCTCCCAGAAAAGAAGGAATTCCTTATTAATATGAGTAGTCTCTCATCCCTGATAAGCCAGGCTATCACAACTGGGTATCCTATATGTGCATTTTGGTACACGAAAACTCGGTAAAAGTTTGCGAGGTTCGAATTTTCAATAAAGCTATATGCACTGTATTTTGGAACGGAGGGAGGAGCATACGGCAGTTTCTAACACTCACATGGAAGATTTGTGTGTCGGAGGAGTGGCTGTTCTATTAAATGACATGGCAAAACCGACACTGTCGGATGCCGATCTAACGGTTCTTATGCCGTTCGTCAGGAAACGGCTTGTGGCAAACGTTTGTCAGATATGATTTACGGACACATGCATTGCATTGGTACGTGCCTCCTCTCTCTCTCACACACACACGCACCCTCATGAGTCACGACTCTCCCGAGTCCTCTCGCATCCACCGTCTATCTGTAGGTAGACGTCACACACATATGTGCTCTTCACACCCTACCCTCAGAACTTCTAAAAAAAAGACGTCGCGCACCTTTTATTTTAACTCACACGTCACACACTTATACTATTACTCTTGTGGTGAACGTTCTTTGGGCATAGTACATTGTACTCTCACGAAGAGAAGCGGTGCACGCACGCACTAGTTCTCTCACACCCACTCGCGGGTACACGTAGGAGCGCATTTTTTTGAAGCTAGGAGCGCATTTGTTTACAAAGAGGCATCCCAATTGACATTTTGACTAGTCTAGTTTTCAACTTGATCGAGGGTCGGGGACCGCATGTGAATGATACAGTATAGTGCGTCCTGGATGCGGTGGCACATTATTGATCGAGTTTTATTTTTACTTGAACTTTAAATGAAAATAGTGGTTCGTGTCGTGGGAATGAGTCTGACAGTAAGAGTAGGGGGTACGTAGGAGGAGGCAGAGTCCTAGCTACGGCAAGGTTGTACGCACAAGTTTATGAGTTTAGGCCCCTCTCGGAGGAGGTAATAGCCCTACGTCTCGGTGTTGCGGAGGCTTGTCGACTGGATATGTGTGAATGTTACAGGGGGTGCGAACCCCTGTGCTAGAGGAGGGGGTGGCTTATATAGAGTGTGTCAGGACCCTCGCAGCCCTCAGTTACACATGGTTCAATGTGAGTTAAGACTAGAGCATTGCTGGTAACGCCTGCTATAAATGGTCTTTATGACGACGGAGTGAATGCCTGACTGTTGCCATCCTGGGTGACTTTAGGCCTTCTGTACTCCGAATGAGTTTTTGTATGGTCGAGTGAAGTTATCATGGTCGAGTGGAATTGGGATCTCCGAGTGGAATCTTTCGTCGAGTGAGTTGCACTTCGGGGCAGTTTCTGTCGGTATATTCTGTTGAACCTTATAGGCCTTGGACTCTAGGGCAGTGTCCTTGGTAGGGTGTCTAGGCCAGGCCTAAGACCCCACCCTAGGTACATGTCATCGTCATTAGCCCCCGAATAGACTGAGGACCGAGTGAAGAAGGGTTGAAGTTGGTTCCGACCCGATTCAATGCTCTGGAGACATTTCCTTAGGGGTCTGAGAACATGCTGGTTCTTTAACTCTTCATCAGTCGTATTGATCGATCCTTATCCATGGAATTTCCGAGTGAATTACACTGCATATATTTGAGTAGAATGGAATGAGATGTCTCTGATGCGATCGACTACTCTGCAGTTTCCGGATCTTGCAGGATTTGAATTTTGGGGAAGCGCGTGGGACGGGGCGCGGTGTGGTAAGTGGGGCGGACAGATAGGAACGCCTCGAGCTTCACGCCCCTTTTTTGCCACGTATCGAGCCAGCGTCTGTTATAGGATGCGCCAGAATTGCACGGGTCCACAGGTTAGTCACTTGAAGGCAAAGCCATAAAGGGCGCGGCCGCTGATGCGAGGAACTGTGCACTCCATTCGCCCCCCTTTCTCTCTGATTTTCCACCTCATCTCCTCTAGCGCTTCATCCCTCCATCCACCTCTCTCGAGCTCCGCCGCCATGGTGAAGGACAAGACCGCGGCCCTGGAGCGCGCGAAGAAGGCCACGGCGAAGGGCAAGAAGGCGACAAAAGGGGTCGACGTCACAGTCCACTCTTCCGCATGGCTGGATCCAGGGGGATTGGATCCCCTCCACTATCATGGAGGAAGATCTGGTGAATCTCGCTACCGACGGTCTGATTATGGAGGGGTCTTGGAGATTGCCGGAGGGGGAGGGCGAGCCGGCCCCGCGGGAGGGCGAGTGTGTTCTCCTCACGACGCATGTCGATTGAGGTTTCTGTTTGCCTCCCCACTCATTCTTTCAAGCTTTTCTGAACTTCTTCGGTGCCCAGATCCATCACTTTCCCCCCAACACCATCGCTTATCTTGCTGCCTTCGTTTCCACGTGCGAAAACTTTCTGGGGTGTCACCCGCACCAGGGTTTGTTCAAGCACATCTTCACTTGCCGATCTCAGTCGGTGAAGAAAGCTAATCCGACTGATGGGAGGACGCGCGTGATCCAAATGTGTGGGGGTTAGGGATTCAGATGAGAGGTAGGAGCACTTTCCCTCCCATGATCTTTCCCGAGTCAGTCAGAGGGTGGCAGTCGACTTGGTTCTATTGCAAGGATATTCCGACTCCTGGTCAGTCGACTGGCCTTCCTCCTTTCACTCTGGAGCGACTCCAAAATCCTTCTTCGTTGGTAGTTTCTGCGGAGGAGAAAGGCGAAGTAGCGATTTTGGTCGATGCGGTCGTAGCTTTGGTCCAGGGCGGAGTGACAGGCATGGATCTGCTTGAGGTGTTCCTCAGTCGACGCATCCAACCTCTACAAGCCCGTGACCACCCCATGTGGATGTATTCGGGCCCAGAAGACACCGCTCGGACCCACCCGGAGGAGGTCAGTGAGGATACAGTTGCTCAGTGGCTTCGGAGCATCACGAGCAACAAGGACAACCCTCGCGGAGCCAAGAGGATTCTGCCATTGGACGCCCAGAACGCTCCCGGAGAGGTCAGGCATATTTGTTGAGTGTTTGTATTTTGAACAATATGCAGTAATCTTGAAAATCCAACTGATACTTGTAACTTGTGTCTTGTAGGTTTTCACCAAAATGTACTCGATGCCGAATGGGGAGCAGCACCAAGAAGGAGTAGAGAGTGAAGGTGGGAGCGCTGACTTCGAATATGCAGATGATAGCGAGGATGACATTGAGGATTCTGGCAGCAGCGAGGAAGTGGGCTCACCGCCCCGCTCCGAACGACGCTCCAAACAGTCACAAGACCCTGCGAGAGGACATGCCAAGACAGTTGTGTCGAGTGCAAAGATTCTGAAGCGCACTCGGACGTCGACCCCAGATCCAACGGAGAAGGTCGCGAAGCAGGCCAAAGTTGCTCCACCTAAGCCTCGGAAGGCCCTGCCCAGGATCAAAGTGACCGTGCCCGTTGCTTCGACATAAGTGTTTCTTTTCTTTGTCTTTCATTGCCACTGCAGACTTCTTCACTTGTTTGACCGAGTGAAATTTGGGCTTCCACGGCTGCCACTTCTGCAACCTCAATGGACATTGACGAGGAGTGGGCCGATGTGGAGACCACGGACGCGGCCACCTCTCGAGCAAGTATGACACCACAACCATGCTTACATTATGTCAACTGATTTTCCTGGTCGACTGAAATCTCACTGTCGAGTGTTTGTAGCACCAACAAATGTTATCCAGCTTCCAGATGATGATGATGACGACGATGTTCCTCAGAGGAGTACAGGGAGAAGGAGTAGAGCTCGGAGCAAGAGGGTGCCTTCTGGTAGAGCGTCTCGTCTGCCGTCTGAGCCTGTAGTTCAACAACTTGGCGACCCAATACAGGCTACTGCCTCTTTTGCTGATCCCCTGTCGATCGACCAACCCTCAACGTCGACTGCCCAGACTTCTGGTCCGACCACACTGACTGCACAGCCCCAGGCTCCAACCCCACCAACTACGTCATCGACTCCATTTGTTATGCATCACGTCCCGGAGGACCAAATAGGAGCTGCCAAGGAAACTATGATCCAGGCGGGTCTGATGATGGACCGACTGAAAGTGGTGTTTGACACTAGCAAGGCCGCTTACGACGCCAGCTCTGCCCTCCAAACCAATGTTCGAGTAAGTGGGATTGTACGTTGATTTTCGATTGGCTTTTACAGCTTGATCCTTGCTCTGTTAGGATATGCTACCTGAAAACTGCTGCTTTATTATTCGTAAGATGTCCGTGGATTAGCATTTTGGAACCTTTAATGTGCATCTATCATGGGTCTGTGCCCTGCATCTGTACACCCAGTGGGTGTTTCTTCTTCCGAATAGTTATTTCCACTTGAGTCATATAGGTCATGTCGAGTGGAACTAGTGGGGGCACGCTGAGTGCACCCACTGGGTGTAGTCCTCGAGACCGCCGTTGAATGGTTGATTCGGTGGGGGTCTAAAGAATATGTTGGTTTGTTGGTTTGCAGTACTTCCACTTGGGCTGGACAGGTCGTGCTGAGTGGGAACCGATCCAGTGGGGGTACGCTGAGTGCACCCACTGGGTGTAGTCCCCGAGACTGCTGTCGACTGTGGGCAGTCGGCAGTGGTCTTAGAACTCTCTTCTTCTTCTTCTTCTTATTCTTTTTTACTCATTCCATTTGGGCTGGGCAGACCATGCCAAGTGGGAAATCGAACCAGTGGGGGCACGCTAAGTGCACCCACTGGGTGTAGTCCCCGAGACTGCTGTCAATTGTTAGATTCGGCGGCAGTCTTAGAACTCTTTTGCCATAGCAATCTGAACTTGCTCTTTTTTGCTCGAAAGTAACTAGTCTTTGTTTTCGTCGACTGATTTGTCTTGTTGTTGATTGCAGAAATCTTGTGAACTTGGGACCCAGTATGTTGCCTTCAAGAAGGAGAAGATCCAACTCAAGCTCGACCTGGATCTCGCCAAGGAGAACCTGAAGAAGGCCCAGAATGAAGTGGCCACCATGGGAGGTAACAACTTGTCGATTGTATAACTTGTTATTTTTCCTTTCCCATCCTCTTTTGAACCGAGTGAGTGACTCCACTCGAACATATGTGCGTAGTAAAAACCGTCAACTCCAGGCCCGATTGAGGAATGTTATTTCTTTAGACAAGATGAACTAGGAATTGGAGCAGAAGGACACTGATCTTGCGAGGGCGCAGAAGCTGGTGCGTGAGAAGACTGAACTAGCTGATAAGAAGCTAGCTTCAGTCGGCAAATTGGAGGAGGAGAATGCCAAACTGAAGACTGTTGTTGACGAGGCAAAGAAACAAGCTGCACTGCTGAAGGAGGAGAAGTTGGTCTTGGCCGACAAAGTGGATGTTCTCACTCGGAAGAGGGATGAACTGGAGGCTTATCTAGGAGCTCTTGCCAAGAAGATGTTTCTCATGCTCGAAGGTACTTTTCTTCATCCGACTGAACCTTCTCCACAATGCTACTGCTAATTCATTCCTATCAACTCACTACTTCTCTCTCCGTGCAGAGTTCTGTCGGAATTTCAAGGAGGAAATCGGACAGATCGAAACGGGATTGGACCCCATCAACTCTCCTATCAAAGATGAAGCGCCCATGAACGTGCTGTGACTGGAATCTCGCCTCGCCAGTGTCTTGGACTATACTGCTCGACTGAAGGTTGCACTGTCGCGGATAGACAAGGAGCTGTGGCCAGAAGATGTGCTTCAGAATGATCTCGAGTCGCTGATGACTCGACTCAATGAAATCCCTGACCGAGTTTGAGCATGGAAGAAGTCAGCTACTCACTATGGTGCTCATGTGGCTCTATCACTCATCCATGTTCATTGCAAGGACGCCAAGGAAGAGAAGCTGAAAGCTCTTCAGGTGGCAAACACCAAGAAGCTTCAGTTTCAATATTTCATGGAGACTTTCATTAATGCAGCCACTCGCATCGCAGACGGCATCGACTTGGATACCTTCGTCGAGCCAGCTAGTCCTCCTCCTGCCGAGTGAAAAACTTGATAACTTGACTTTATTTGCCTCGGAATGCCTCAGGCCTGACGCCCGAGTAGTTTTGCCTGTGGTTTCTTGAACCTTGCTGGATTTATCCGTACTTGATGGCTTTATCTGAATGCAGTTTTCCTGCCTTCAATGTGCTTGTATTTTTTAACTTAGGCGAAGCTAGTTCGCGGCTAAGCCCCCGAGTGGGAGTATTGCTCTCCACTCGGAGTTGTTTTTATAACTTAGGAGAGTACGGGATTGCAGCTAAGCCCCCGAGTGGGAGGATTGCTCTCCACTCGGAGTTGTTTTTGTAACTTAGGCGAGTACGGGGTCGCAGCTAAGCCCCCGAGTGGGAGGATTGCTCTCCACTCGGAGTTGTTTTTGTAACTTAGGCGAGTACGGGATCGCAGATAAGCCCCCGAGTGGGAGGATTGCTCTCCACTTGGAGTTGTTTTTGTAACTTAAGCGAGTACGGGATCGCGGCTAAGCCCCCGAGTGGGAGGATTGCTCTCCACTCGGAGTTGTTTTTGTAACTTAGGCAAGTACGGGATCGCAGCTAAGCCTCCAAGTGGGAGGATTTCTCCCCACTCGGAGTTGTTTTTGAAACTTAGGCGAATCTGGTTTGCAGCTAAGCCCCCGAGTGGGAGGATTGCTCTCCACTCAGAGTTGTTTTTTTAACTTAGGCGAAACAGGTTCGCGGCTAAGCACAGACTGGGGGATTTGAACGTATGTTTATGCGAGAACAATCATTATGAGACTGCAGGAATCATGTCTTTGATAAACAATCTGAAAGTACTCTTATTACATCTCGACAATACGAGTGTTTAAGTATAAAAGCGGCGGAGCAGATCCATGGTCCAAGAGCGCGGCTCATCTTTCTTCTTGGCTACATTGTAAAGGTGATACGCCCCATTGTGGAGCACCTTGGTGACGATGAAGGGACCTTCCCAAGCAGGAGCGAGCTTGTGAGGCCGTTGCTGATCCACTCGTAGCACAAGGTCTCCTTCTTGAAATGCTCGACCTCTGACGTTTCGGGCGTGGAATCCATGAAGGTCTTGCTGGTAAATGGTTGACCGGATCAAGGCCATCTCTTGCTCTTCCTCCAGAAGATCTATGGCGTCCTGACGTGCTTGCTCTGCCTCAGCTTATGAGAAAAGTTCCACTCGGGGTGCATTGTGCAGCAAGTCACTCGAAAGTACGGCTTCAACCCCGTATACCATGAAGAAAGGGGTTTGATCAGTCGATCGGTTGGGAGTTGTCCTCAATCCCCACGGAATAGACAGTAACTCAATCACCCAAGCTCCAGCTGCATGCTTAAGGTCGCGCATCAATTGGGGTTTTAGCCCTTGGAGGATTAAACAATTTGCTCTTTCAGCTTGCCCATTCGACTGCGGGTGCGCAACAGATGCGTAGTCGACCCGAGTGCCTTGGGAAGCGCAGAATGCTTTGAACTCATCAGAATCAAAGTTCGGGCCATTGTCTATGATGACGTTGTGTGGAACTCCATATCGGAACATCAACTCTCTGATGAAACTGATGGATGTGCTTGAGTGTAAGTTCTTGATAGGTTTTGCTTCAATCCACTTAGTGAACTTGTCGACCGCTACGAGCAAATGAGTGCCCAACTATGTCCAACCCCCACACAGTGAATGGCCAGATGAGTGGAATAGTCTTCATGGTCGACGCAGGCTTGTGGGACATGTTCGAGTAAACTTGACAACCCTCACACTTCTCAACTATCTCCTTGGCCATTTTGTTGGCCCGTGGCCAGTAGAATCCCGCTCGGTACGCTTTGGCCAAGATGGTCCGAGAGGACGCGTGGTGACCATAGGTCCCCGAGTGAATCTCGTTCAAGATCAGTCGACCCTCCTCTAGAGAGATACATCGCTGAGCTACACCAGAAATACATTCTCTGAAAAGTTGTCTGCCTATAACTATGAAGGCTTTTGATCTACGGACGATCTGACGTGCTTCAACTTCATCTTGAGGGAGTTCCTGCATGAGCAGATATGCAATATATGGCACTGTCCAGTCGGGGGTGATTACCAAAATTTCCATTATAAGGTCGACAACTGCTGGTACTTTGACCTCAGTCGGATTGGTAGAACTCATTGGTTGCGGGGGCTCCTCTATAAAGGGATCTTCTTGCACTGACGGGGTATGGAGATGCTCGAAGAACACATTACTGGGAATAGGTTTCTGAGTGGAACCTATCTTTGCCAGGTCATCAGCTTCCTGATTCTTGAGTCGGGGAACGTGATGGAGCTCCAACCCTTCAAACTTCTTTTCCAACTTCCTTACAACATTGCAGTATCCGGTCATGGCAGGGCTCCAGACATCCCATTCCTTCATTACTTGATTAACCACCAAATCTGAGTCGCTGTATACCATCAGGCGCTGGACGCCGAGTGAAATGGCCATACGCAACCCGTTGAGAAGTGCTTCATACTCAGCTTCATTGTTGGAGGAGTCAAAGTGAATCCGGAGAACACAGCTGAGTTTGTCACCTCTTGGGCACACCAGGACCACTCCAGCACCAGAACCATTTAACATCTTGGATCCATCAAAGAACATGGTCCAGTGCTCCGAGTGAACTTGAGTCGGCTGCTGCTACTCAATCCACTCGGCCAGGAAATCTGTGATTGCTTGAGATTTGATTGCCTTTTTTGCTTCAAACTTGATATCTAGTGGATGAAGTTCAATTTACCACTTTGCCACTCGACCAGTTGCATCTCGATTGTTCAAAATTTCAGATAACGGAGCGTCGCTGAAGACTGAAATTGTCTCCGAAGTAATGTGCAACTTTCTTCGTAGTCAAGTAAATTCCATAGACAAGCTTCTAGTAATGTGGATACCTTTGCTTGGATGAGTCAAGACTTCAGAAATGTAATATACTGGGCGTTGAACTTTATAAGCTTTGCCTTCTTCTTCTCGCTCGACTGTGAGCACTGTGCTGACAACCTCTCCAGTGGCTGCAATGTATAACAATAGAGGCTCTTTGCTGATCAGAGCAGCAAGCACCGGCTGGGTGGAAAGCAGGGCTTTGAGCTCTACAAATGCTGCTTCAGCTTCAGGAGTCCACTTGAATGTATTAGACTTTTTCATCAGTCGGTAAAGAGGTAATGCCTTTTCACCGAGACGAGAAATGAATCGACTTAATGCATCCAGACAACATGTGAGCTTCTGAACGTCATGCACACGCACAGGGCGTTTCGTTCGGAGAATTGCTCCTATCTTTTCTGGGTTTGCATCAATCCCTCATTCGGAAACGAGGAAACTGAGTAACTTTCCTCTTAGAACTCCGAATGTGCACTTGGACGGATTAAGCTTGATGTCATATCTTCTTAGATTGGCAAAGGTTTCAGCGAGGTCAGTCGGTAGGTCAGAACTCTTGCGTGACTTGACCACGATATCATCCATGTATGCTTCCACATTCCGACTGATTTGCGTGAGCAGGCACTTCTGGATCATGCGCATGAACATGGCACCAGCATTCTTGAGACCAAAAGGCATGGTGACATAGCAGAAACACCCGAATGGGGTGATGAAGGCCGTTTTTATTCATCGGGTCCATACAGTCAGATCTGATGGTACCCGGAATATGCATCCAAAAAGACAAACGCTCACACCCCACAGTTGAGTCGACGAGCTGATCAATGCGGGGGAGAGGGAAATGGCCTTTCGAGCAGGCCCGATTGATATGCTTAAAATCTATACACATATGAAGTGAATCATCTTTCTTGGGGACCATGACGATGTTGGCGAGCCACTCAGAGTGGTATATCTCGTAGATGAACTCAGCTGACAGGAGCCAAGCCACTTCCTCACCAATCACCTTCCTCTTCTCCACGGCGGACCGACGTAGATGCTCTTTGACAGGTTTTGCTTTTGGGTCGACATGCAAACGGTGCTCAGCCACCCCCCTAGGTACACCTGGCATGTCTGATGGTTTCCATGAAAAGATGTCCCAGTTCTCATAGAGAAAATGGATGAGCGCTTCTTCCTATTTGCTGTCGAGTGTCGTCGAAATGTGGGTCGGAGCCGCAGAGGGGTCTTCTGGGTGAATGTGGACTGGCTTCGTCTCGCCGGCCGACTGAAATGTTGATTTTGAAGCAGGCTTCTTGGCTCGCAACAAATCACTCGGATCAACATTTTTCTTGTATTCTTCCTGCTCCACCACCGCCATTTGCTCATCAGCAATTTTGGAGCCTTTCTGAAGGCACTCTTCTGCTCTCTGCCTATTTCCCGTGAGTGTGATCACACCTTTGGGTCCAGGCATCTTCAACTTAAGATACACGTAGCATGGTCGGGCCATGAAACGAGCATATGCGGGCCTGCCCAGAATAGCATGATAAGCAGTGTGGAAATCCACCACCTCAAACGTCAACTTCTCTTTGCGGAAATTCTTGGAATCACCAAAAACCACATCAAGAGCAATCTATCCGAGTGACTTTGCCTTCTTTCCCGGGATGATATCGTGGAACTGCATTTTGCTTTCACTGAGGTTGGACATCAGAAAGCCCATCCCTTGGAGGGTCTCAGCTTACATAATGTTTAGACCACTGCCACCATCCATAAGGACTTTAGTCAATCGGGTGCCCCCAACGACTAGGTCGACCACCAACGCCTGCTGCCCGGGGGTAGCAACGTGCGCTGGGTGATCTGACTGGTCGAATGTAATGGGAGTTCTTGACCACTTCAAATACGTTGTAGTTGCCGGAGCAACCATGTTCACTTCTCCGTTGATGACTTTCAGTCGACTTTTGCTCTCAACATCAGCGAAAATCACCAAGGTAGCATTGACCTTAGGGTAACCTGTGACGCCCCCGATTCAATCGTACACTAATCATGCACGCAAGCGTGTACGATCAAGATCCCTCAGGGACTCACGGGAAGATATCACAACACAACTCTAAAAACATAAATAAGTCATACAAGCATCATAATACAAGCCAGGGGCCTCGAGGGCTCGAATACAAGTGCTCAATCATAGACGAGTCAGCGGAAGCAACAATATCTGAGTACAGACATAAGTTAAACAAGTTTGCCTTAAGAAGGCTAGCACAAACTGGGATACAGATCGAAAGAGGCGCAGGCCTCCTGCCTGGGATCCTCCTAAACTACTCCTGGTCGTGGGTGGCCTGAACGTAGTAGTAGGCACCCTCGGTGTAGTAGGGGTCATCGTCGATGGTGGCGTCTGGCTCCTGGGCTCCAGCATCTGGTTGCGACAACCGAGAGGAAAGGAAAGGGGGAAAAGAGGGGGAAAAGCAACCGTGAGTACTCATCCAAAGTACTCGCAAGCAAGGATTTATACTACATATGCATGGGTATCTGTGTAAAGGGGCAATATCGGTGGACTGAACTGCAGAATGCCAGAATAAGAGGGGGATAGCTAGTCATGTCAAAGACTACGCTTCTGGCAGCCTCCATCTTACAGCATGTAGAAGAGAGTAGATGGTAAGTTCACCAAGTATCATCGCATAGCATAATCCTACCCGGCGATCCTCCCCTCGTCGCCCTGTGTGAGAGCGATCACCGGGTTATATCTGGCACTTGGAAGGGTGTGTTTTATTAAGTATCCGGTTCTAGTTGTCATAACGTCAAGGTACAACTCTGGGTCGTCCTATTACCGAGGATCATGGCTATTCGAATAGATAAACTTCCTTGCAGGGGTGCACCACATTTCCCAACACGCTCGATCCCCTTTGGCCGGAAACACTTTCCTGGGTCATGTCCACCCTCGGAAGATCAACACGTCGCAGCCCCACCTAGGAACAACAGAGAGGTCAGCACGCCGGTCTAAATCCTATGCGCGAGGGGTCTGGGCCCATCGCCCATTGCACACCTGCACGTTGCGTACGCGGCCGTAAGAAGACCTAGCCCCCTTAATACAAGCGCGAGCTTGCGGTCCAATCTGGCGCGCGTCGCTCAGTCACTGACGTCAAGAAGGCTTCGGCTGATACCACGACGTTGAGTGCCCATAACTATTCCAGCGTAGTTGGTTAGTGCGTATAGGCCAGTGGCCAGACTCAGATCAAATACCAAGATCTTGTTAAGCGTGTTATTTTGAAGTAACCGCGAACGCCGACCAGGGCCAGGCCCACCTCTCACCTAGGTAGTCTCAACCTATCCTGTCGCTCCGCCACAAAGATCCACCCAGAGAGCCGTCGGGACAAAGGTCCTTTCAGCCCCCAATCCGTGAATCACTCGCGGGTACTCTACGAGCCGACCCGACTTTAGTCACCACATGTATCATATATTATGTATATAAGTATATACCCGTGATCACCTCCCGAGTGATCACGGCCCGATAGTATAGCATGGCAGACGGACAAGAATGTAGGGCCACTGATGGAATACTAGCATCCTATACTAAGCATTTAGGATTGCTGGTAAGGGTAACAACTGTAGCAACAATGACAGGCTATGCAGCAGAATAGGATTAACCGAAAGCAGTAACATGCTACACTACTCTAATGCAAGCAGTAGAGAGAAGGAATAGGCGATATCTGGTGATCAAGGAGGGGGCTTGCCTGGAAGCTCAGTCGAGAAGGAAGGGTCGTCAACACCGTAGTCGATCGGGGCAGCAACGGCGTCAGTCTCGTAGTCTACCGGGGAGAAGAGGGGGAAGAAACAATGAATACAATGCAAACAGAGCATCACAAAACATAACATGACAAAACGCGGTGCTAGGTGTGCCCTAACACGGTAGTAGGTGATACCGGCGAAGGGGGGAAACATCCGGGAAAGTATTCCCGGTGTTTCGTGTTTTCGGACAAATGAACCGAAAGGGGAAAGTTGCGTGTTTTCTATGCTAGGGATGTGTGGCAGACGAACGGGCTGCATATCCGGATTCGTCTCGTCCTTCTGAGCAACTTTCATGTACAAAGTTTTTCCATCCGAGCTACGGTTTATTTTCTATTAATTTTTAAAGTTTTAAATCATTTTCTAATTTCTGGATTTAATTTAATTCGAAACTAAATTAGTATTTAAATGCTATGGGTACACTGTGTGCACCTCAGGCTGACAGGTGGGGACAGTTGAATAAGTCAACTACCGGTCAACACCCAGTCAATAGAGGTTGACGAGCTGGGGGCGGGCAGGGGGATGCTGACTCAGTAGTCAATAGGTCAACATTGACCAGTCAATCAGGTAGGTGGGGGCCACCTGTCAGTGACACATGTATTTAACAGGTATTTCTCTTAAAATTTCTCTAATTAGCTGGCGGGGCCCACATGTTGCACTCTAGTTTATTAATAGGTTTATTTTCAAAACAGTGTTAGTTTAGTGGGTGGGCCCCTGGCGTCAGTGCGTGTTTATGGGGTATTAGTGGCTAACGACAGCCACGTCGACGGATTAGCGCCGGCGACGATCTACAGAGCGGCAGCGGCACGGGAGCTCGCCAGAAACAGCGTACGGGGAACCGTTCACGGCGCGGGTCGAGGAGAGGGGTCAGTGGGTGCGGGTGGTGTCCGGAGCGGCGGCGGTGAGGTCTGCGAGCATGGCGGCCGGAGGTGGACGGTCGCGCGCGGCCGAGGCATGGTGGCTGCAGCAGCAGGCAGCAACAGCAGCAGCGGGGGCAGGCAGGGCGAGCTCACGCGCGGGCATGGGGTGCGTGAAGGGCGAGGCGGGGCACGAGCTGGGGCACGCAGGCGGTTGCTGGACGCGGCGGTGGTGCGGCCACAGCGCGAGGCGCGGGTGCGGTGAGCGCGAGGAGCGCGGACAGCAGCGGGGAAAGGAGCGATGGGGGCGCTCACATGCGTTGATGAGAGAGGGGGCGGTGTGGCTTGTTGGAGCCGGCGAGGGAGAGGCGGGGAGGCAGCGACGAGGCCGGGTGATGGCGTGGCGGTGCCGGAGACGGCAGGCGGCGACGCAGGTACTCCCGGGCTCTGATCCAGCAGCGTGGGAGTCGAAGGCGAGGCGAGCGGAGGTCTAGGGCACGATGGTGCGGCGAGTCGCGGCCAGTGGCCACGGCGGCGATGAGGCGGCGGCGATGGGGTCGATGCCCCCCGATCTGGATCGGGGGGGTAGAGGAGGGGTGAGGGAGAACGTGGGGGGAGTGGGGTTGTCGGTTAGGGTTTGGGGGACTGGGGGAGGCCTATGTAGGCCAGAGGCGTGGGCCAGCCTGGATGGGCCATGGCCCAGTTGGGCCAAGGGGTCCAGTGGGGGAGGGGGTCTTTGTCTCCCCCTTTTATTTTTTGACTTTTGTTTTATTTCTTTTCTTTTCTGTTTTAATTTTATATTTTAAATACCTTAGTTTTATGGAATACATTAGTTGTACCTAAATTAGTATTAACAAATATGCCACCACCTCAATTAATTTGGCACCTAAAATAAAATAGTTTGTAATTGTTTATTATTTTAAAAGCTTTTAAATAATTGGTTTTGTTACTGTTTTGTTCAGCTTATAGTATTTAAACATTTTATAAAGGTGTGGTTTCTCCACCATAATTTCCTATGCAATATTTGGTTCACTTCGAACATTTTAGTTTCAATATTTGAAAAGTTTTATTGTTTGCTTGATTTTGAATTTGAATTTGAATCAGTTTCGAACTGACGCGAGATTAGCAACAGTAATCGAAGTGACGTGGCATCATTAGCAGAGGGTTGCTGTAGCTTAATTATCCGGGCGTCACATAACCATCGTCTTCTTCTTTCTCTTCATCCTTATCAGAGTCCTTCTCACTGGGCTGACCCTCTCGGAACTGCTAAATCAGGAGTCGACACTGTTGAGTGGTATGCTTGGGCAGAATCAAGTTACCCTCTCCATCCTTCTTTGTGTGTATATGACACGGCAAATCCAGGACGTCCTGGCCCGACTGATGTTTCACCTTTTTGGATACCCATGGCCCCTTAGGTTTTCTCTTGAACTTTCCTTGCGCGTTCAGAACTACGGCTTCGGCAGGACCTGCAGCTTCGGCTTTGCGCTTTTGCTTCCGACTGGGGTTTCCACCACCGGTGTCCTGGTTGGCTGGTTTCCCCTTGCCATTGCGGAGTCGGTATTCCTCTTCGCCATTTGCATACTGAGTGGCTATTTCCATCATTCTGCTCAGAGACATGTCTCCGGAACGACCAAACTTCAGGATAAGCTCTCTGTATCTGGCGCCCTCCTTGAAGGCGCAAACTGCTTGATGCTCTGACACATTCTCCACCACATGGTGAAGGGTGGTCCATCTCTGGATAAGATCTCTCAAAGTCCCACTCGGCTTCTGGATGCAATGATTTAATTCAGTCAGCCCAACAGGTCGCTTGCAGGTGCCTTAAAATGCTCCCAGGAGCCAACTGATTCAACCAAGCTCTGGCTGAACCTTCAAGCATCAAGGGGAGGTGCTTCATGGCTACATCATCATTGCCTCCACCGATCCGCACTGCCACTCGGTAATCTTCCAGCCAAGTGTCTGGCTTTGACTCACCGGTGAACTTCCTCACACCAGCTGCCAATATGAAGTCGGGCGGGATCTCAGCGGCTCGGATGGCTCTGCTGAAACACGCGGGACCAGAAATGAACGCCCTGCTTCTAGTCGGACGATCTCTGTCAAGTCCTTCTCTGTTAGCTTGGCCTTTATCAACCAAACCTTGCACGAGGAGTGACCTCGCATCAAACCCAGGCTCTCTTGGGTCGACTGGAGCACTCCGCTGGTCACCGAATGTGCGCCTGTCAACATACCGCCGGGGCGCATACGAAACTCCCCTCGGAGGGGGTGTAAGCACTCGACGGTGGTCATCGCGGGGATAACGAGGATCGAACTGTCCATGGCCTCGACCAAGGAACTGGTCCTGGCGGTAAGCACGATCTTCAGGCCGCATAGGTGATCTCGGGCTATGCGCCGACTGAACCGTGTCTGCAACCACATATCTACTATGAATTCTGTTGCACGACTGAGAAACAACTGAGTTCTGTTCTTCTACCGCCCGAAGCAATGCTCGGATCTGCTGCAAACCTCTACCAGCGTTTGAACGAGACAGCTGAATTGAATCTGCTATACGTGCAGCTGCCGCAACAGTCTGGATCAGAGTACGGTATACCTGACATTCTTCTTGAGGCTCAGTGGGAAACAGTTGTTGTGGCCGCCGACTGGAACCTGGAATATGCCGAAGAGCGCGATCAACGAGTGCTTGCTGGAGATTCTCCAGACGCGTACGCTCAGCCAGGGTGCCAAGTGCGCAGCCTCCAAGGCCCGAGCCTCGAAGGTCTCCCCAATGCTGCGGGTCTGGAGGGCCTGGATGTTGCAGCGATGCAGCTCTTCCCTCTGCTCTGCAGTGAGGGCTTGGGGGTAGTATTCGTCATGCTCATGCGACGGGTCGCCGCTGCCGCCACCACCGCCACCGCCACCGTGACAAAATCCGGGCGGACTGCGTTGGGAGTTGACCATGAGGACTTCCGCCACAGGATCGTTGCTCTCGCACTTGGAAAGCGTATCCGGGTGACCAGCCGGCAAATCGAACAATCCGTAGAGGGATTCGTCAGGCTCGATTGCCGCGACTTGAGGGGTGGTTGACTGGCGAGCCATCACGTGCTTCACCCACAGCTGGAGCCACGAATGACCTGATCGCTTGCGACGGCAGACGGCGGGGAGCGAAGACACCACGTGAGCCGACCGATACTGAGTCGACAGTTGTCGTATAAGGACGCCGCAGGCACTCGCGCGGAAGTGCGACACCCCGTGGATGGGGAGGGCCTCGACATCGAGAGGGGCTTCTTGGATCCAGGCGGAGTCGTCGGCAACAAAGACGAGAGCACCGAGAGGGATCTCGCGGCCCAGAGCCAAACCACCGCCCGAAACCATGTTGACGGAGAACGAAATTTGCAACCTCACCGGAAGTCGCTCAGACGCCTGCCCCATGGTGGGCGCCAACTGTCGTGGGAATGAGTCTGACAGTAAGAGTGGGGGGTACGTAGGAGGAGGCAGAGTCCTAGCTACGGCGAGGTTGTACGCACAAGTTTACGAGTTCAGGCCCCTCTCAGAGGAGGTAATAGCCCTACGTCTCGGAGCCGCGGAGGCTTGTCGACTGGATATGTGTGAAAGTTACAGGGGGTGCGAACACCTGTGATAGAGGAGGGGTGGCTTATATAGAGTGCGCCAGGACCCTCGCAGCCCTCAGTTACACAGGGTTCAATGTGAGTTAAGACTAGACGGTTACTGGTAACGCTTGCTATAAATGGTCTTTACGACGACGGAGTGAATGCCTGACCGTTGCCATCCCGGGGTGACTTTAGGCCTTCTGTACTCCGTGAGTTTTTGTATGGTCGAGTGAAGTTAACATGGTCGAGTGGAATTGGGATCTCCAAGTGGAATCTTTCATTGAGTGAGTTGCGCTTCGGGGTGATTTCAGTCGGTATCTTCTGTTGAACCTTGTAGGCCTTGGACTCTAGGGCAGTGTCCTTGGGTAGGGTGTCTAGGTCAGGCCTAAGACCCTACCCTAGGTACATGTCATCGTCAGTTCGCGTGTATTCAATTTAATAACGGCTGGTACAACAAAATCACTCCACTATATATATAAGCAAGAGCCTCGGCGCTTGCTTTACTAGGGTTCCTCTCTTTCACTCTCTCATCCTCTCCAGATCTAAGAAAGACATAGGTGGCCACACTCTCTCTATCTGCTCATGGCTGGTCACAAATCCGGCCGGACCACCTCGATCGGTGCAAGGGTGTAGGTGCATCATTCGCGCGGTCGTCGGCGGCGAGGGAGGAGACCAATGGCTGCCCACGCGTCCGGATCGGCGGCCGTGCCATTCTCTCCGAGTCAGCACTGGCTCGGGAGGGCCTCCGACCCCTTCTTCCTCCCTGCGGTATTGTGGCCAAGATGCAGCCTCCCGATGCCATCTTTTCCACATGCCGACGACCCTCAGGTATATATTCCTTCGAAACCTGCCTTGCTCTACTGCCCCAGCTCCCCACGTGGCTGCGTGTGGATCTTTTTCTGCTTCCGTCGGCTGTTCCAAAGCCACCTAGACTTTTACTATTATTAGACGTAAAGCTACTTCATATAGTCGATTCTAAGAGTTGGTTCAAACAGGGAAGAAAGTGGGAAAGCTGTAGCATGAATCTAGGACTTGGTTCTAAGAGGAAACATGGGAAAGTAGTAGATACTGGCTACCCAACCGGTCTCTTGGTTGAAAAGCCGAAGAAAGCATGGTGGATGGCGAAGGGTGTGAGGGGGGAGTGGACCTGTCTCTTGGTCAAAAAAGGAAAGAAAGTGAGGGGTGTTGGGGGACAACGCGAATGAGAACGAGCAGGTCTAGATTTCCTGTGCTCACATAGGAAAATGTCGGCGAGGAGATAAAAAATGGGACATATGCAAACATGCTGCCTGAGTGTTTGCCGCTCTCGACAACCACATCTGCCTCACCACTTTATGCCCCTGCTGTCCCTACACCCATATCGCTACCGTTAATGTAAAATCACATGAAGCATTAAGCAATGCCACCTAATGTCACTATTAAGTAATGGTCTAGTGTCGTCGATAAATTGAAGCAATGCCACCTAATGTCACTATTAAGTAATGGTCTAGTGTCATCGATAAATTGAAGCAATGCCACCACCATTTTATGAAGTGCTTTTGTCTTGCTTTATTTCCCATGAATTTTGTTTTTGCAGTTACACTTAAATATCACACCGCTAACATTGCTTCATCCCAGTGGAACTGCACAAATTTGATTACACATTTACTGACCATGCGCTACTCTCATGACAGTAATACTAATGCTATTGTTCTGCATGTTAATCTAGTGGCAGTGTTGATGTGATGTGATGCTACTTACTTAAGGGCACTTTCATACTGTCAATGTAGTGCCAATTATAACACAATAGATGCTGCTATTGATCATATGCCACTGCAAATAACTGTCATTGTTCAAATAACCGTATTTCATATTTGCGCAAACAGGGATGTCTGTCTCCATATCGTTTCTATGTGCGCAATCAAAAGTACACACCTCAGTTTTGGTAGAATTGCACAAAATGAGATGGCTATTCCTAGTTGCCGTCCTCTAACCACCCATCTTCCAGGTATTCCTACATTGGTAGTAACCAGGTAGAATGACCAACGCAATCTAAAAGAAGCTGATTCATACGTTTTACTTCATGATTGCAGTGCAGGGACAAGCGAAAACAACTGCATCCTAGTCCGAAATGCACTTTCTACCAGTTCATCCATGGACCAAGGACTAGCTGGCACGGCTGCACGGAGGTTTTTGGGATACGTGCGCAGACAAGAGGCATTGTGGTCTGCTTATTTCTGCAAATAGCGGTGCTTAAATTTAGTGGAACTGCATAAGAAGTTCACATGGTCAGTACACTACATGGTTCAGTTCAGCATTCCAACTGAGAACACAATTATAATTAGTTATTCTGGAATGAGAGAACCTAACCCTGGATGGTGGCAACAAAAAAAACCAGAGTGAACTCCAGGAAATTAAAGCCTGCCTAGGGAGGCCCTTTGCTCAGAGAAGCCTTGCTTGATTTTTCCTGATTTGTAAACCTTCCCACAACTTTGTCTTTTGCTATGAACTAGTACATGTTTGTTATGTTCAATGAATCATTGAGATGTATAAAATTGCTTAACTTATGCTTTTCAAGTATTTTATGAAGCCGAGTTTAATGTGAATGTTCCACATGAACACTGGACTAGCGTGTGAATGTTTGGAATTTACATTGTGGCCTCAGTTAACTGCATGAACCACCGTAACAAGATATGTAGTTGCTTATACGTCAGACAGTAGATTATTGATTGTTACCTAGTCGATAGCTGACTTTTCTAGTGTTGAAGCAAGCTGAGCCATGTGCCGTGTTTTGCACAACTGCTTACAAGTGGGGTAGCACCAACATTATTTACAAGTACTTAACCAGCCTTACGTACCCTATGTATACGTCGGCGCATAGTTCTCGAACGAGTACTCTACTTCATCAAACACGCACTGCTCGTATAATAAACCATGACAACTTATGTCTTACCATGCCATATTCATGAGAAAACTAGTGAGGACGCGTCTGTTTCGGCAACAATTATGATGGTTCTCACATGATTCACAGGCACACAAAGGTAGCAGCAGTTCCCATAGACGGATTCAAACAGAGTACTAGCCCTAGAGGGCTCGATAATAGGCAAGGTTCGGATAATTAGACACAATCCAAACTACTATTAAACACTAGCTGGGGCGACTATTCATGCCTCGATCTAATTTGGGATGGACACAAGATGGACCTTGCCATGAACATCATCGAGGACGTCCGTTAGCAGCTCAATCCTGTGAACCTTCCTGAAGATAACCTTGTGGCCTTGCCACTCATAAACTTGTTTGTGGAGGCATGCCACGTCATCTTCCTGCGTAAGCGTGACAAGAACAGTATGCCTCACAAACGAAGGAGTAGCTTTGAACTTCTTGTGCTTTAGTACACCCTAGAAAACACGCCTGACAACAGTGAGGCTGGAATACATCTCGACATTGGTATAAGCGCAAATGGCTTCCAGGATCCAACAGCCTAAGAACTCTATTTTCCCAGTGCGTATATTCAGGTCATCCGCCTCCTAGCGAGTGACATGTACAACCAAACAATCCTTGTCTGCATCAGGGCTCTAATTGAAACAGAAACAAATTCTGAATTACTTTCCAATATAAGAAACACAAATTATTTAAACCACTATGTAGAGTCAAAAGTATGCATGACAGGGAAGGTAGCATGGCATCAAAGCTAATAAAATTTTGCATTATTTATCACCACATACTTAGATGAAAAACCACAATCGAGATCGGCAAAGAAGAAAATCACCTTGGGCAGCTCAGCGGGTGGGGGGGACACATCCTCGAAGGGGGAAAACTGCTCCTGCAGGGCCACGTGGGCTGTAATCTCAAATGGGGCGTTGACCATCTCAGTAGTGGCCGTGAGCATATCTGTGGTTGGCTCGGTGGCCGCCTCCATCTTCTTGGAGCTCTCTGTCTCATGGGGATCAGCCTCCCACGTTTGCTCCAACATCGGCAGATCTTTGCCTGGTTCTCCTTGTCCATCATGAAACTGACGAATACTAGGAGACCACTGAAAGGAAAAAACACAATCGCAATGACAATGAAACAAAAAAGAGAGTGAGGATAGGTTACTACTTCGCAAAAGTTGTTTTTTTTGAACGAAAATATACAAACATCACGGATCCGCTTACCTTCCCTTCGTTGGGAGAGAAGAACAGTGGCAGATACGAGTGTTGGCTTTCTTCAAGACGGTGAGGGAGAAGGGGATTTAGCGAAGAGTGAAATGATGGTTACTTCGTCTGTCAAACTTAGACTGCGGGGAGGTGGGGATTTGTAATACGACGGCTCGTTACTGCTGCACTACGACCGGGGTGACTCTCCGCCTGCATACTGCCTTCTAATTTCGTGGATGGCATTTGGGCCCGCGCGCTGCATGGTGATACGTCCCCAACGTATCTATAATTTTTTATTGTTCCATGCTATTATATTATCTGTTTTGGATGTTTTATATGCATTAATATGCTATTTTATATGATTTTTCGGACTACCCTATTAACCTAGAGCCCAGTGCCAGTTTCTGTTTTTCCTTGTTTTAGAGTTTCGCAGAAAAGGAATACCAAACGGAGTCCAAACGAAATAAAACTTTCGCGATGATTTTTCTTGGACCAGAAGACACCCAGGAGACTTGGAGTGCAAGTCAAAAGGGCCACGAGGCGGCCACAAGGGTGGAGGGCGCACCCAGGGGGTAGGGCGCGCACCCCAACCTCGTGGGCCCCTTGTTGACCTCCTGACCTAGATCTTCCTCCTATATATATTCTTATACCCCAAAAACATCCAGGGGAGCCACGAAACCACTTTTCCACCGCCGCAACCTTTTGTTCCCATGAGATCCAATCTTGGGGCCTTCTCCAGCATCCTGCCGGAGGGGGAATCGATCATGGAGGGCTTCTACATCAACACCATTGCCTCTCCGATGAAGCATGAGTAGTCTACCTCAGACCTACGGGTCCATAGCTAGTAGCTAGATGGCTTCTTCTCTCTCTTTCATTCTCAATACATAGTTCTCCTCGATTTTCTTGGAGATCCATTGGATGTAATACTCTTTTGCGGTGTGTTTGCCAAGATCCGATGAATTGTGGATTTATGATCAGCTTATCTATGAATATTATTTGAATCTCCTCTAAATTCTTTTATGCATGATTTGATATCTTTGCAAGTCTCTTGGAACTATCGATTTGGTTTGGCAAGCTAGATTGATTTTTCTTGCAATGGGAGAAATGCTTAGCTTTGGGTTCAATCTTGCGGTGCTCGATCCTAGTGACAGAAGGGGAACAGACACGTATTGTATTGTTGCCATCGAGGATAAAAAGATGGGGTTTTCATCATATTGCTTGATTTAATTCCTCTACATCATGTCATCTTGCTTAGGGCGTTACTCCATTCGTTATGAACTTAATACTCTAGATGGATGCTGGATAGCGGTCGATGTGTGGAGTAATAGTAGTAGATGCAGAATCGTTTCAGTATACTTGACACGGACGTGATACCTATATTCATGATCATTGGCTTGGATATCATCATAACTTTGCGCTTTTCTATCAATTGCTCGGCAGTAATTTGTTCACCCACCGTAATAATTCCTTTCTTGAGGGAAGCCTCTAGTGAAACCTATGGCCCCCGGGTCTATTTTACATCATATTAGTTTTCCTTCAACTTACCAATTTCTGTCGCCGTTCCCTTACTTTGCAATCTTTTACTTTCCGTTCCATAAACCAAAAATACCAAAAATATTACTTTACCGTTTATCCATCTCTATCAGATCTCACTTTGCAAATAACCGTGAAGGGATTGACAACCCCTTTGTCACGTTGGTTGCAAGTTGGTGTTTCTTTGTGCAGGTATTCGGTGACTTGTTGCACTGTCTCCTACTGGATTGATACCTTGGTTCTCAAAACTAAGGGAAATACTTACGCTACTTTGCTGCATCACCCTTTCCTCTTCAAGGAAAAAACCAACGCAAGCTCAAGAGGTAGCAAGAAGGATTATTGGCGCCGTTGCCGGGGAGATCTACGCCAAGCCAAGACATACCAATTACCCATCATAAACTATCATCCCTCGCATTACATTATTCGCCATTCGCCTCTCGTTTTCCTCTCCCCCACCTCTAAAATGATTTTTGAAAAGACTTGCCTTTTTCTTCGCCCTTCTTTCGTTTGTCTTTTCGTTGGCCCTTATGTCTTACTTGGTTTGTTTGCTTGTTTGCTTGGTATAATTGTGTGTTTATTGCAAATCAGAACCAAAGATTATGGATCCTCATCCAGTTGCTAATCTTTTTAAGAGATCCAATTATGTTGAACCAATTGCTAGTGAGTTGAGTGCACCAGGTTATCTTTATGAAATTTTGCTTGAAATCCATGAATCTGAAAATTGTGATGAAGTACTTTATGAAGTGATTCACGATAGATATTTGAATAAAAATAATGATTGCAATGATGTTATTATAAATTCTATTAATGTCAATTATGTTAATGATATGCAAAACCCTAAGCTTGTGGATGCTAATTTTGCTATGTCTACTACTTGTTGCAATGATCATGATTGGGGCGATTCTTCTTATGATCTTGAAAATTCATTTGAGCCCCATGATGAATATGAGATTGATAATAATGTTTGCAATAATATTGAAAGTGGGTTTGGAAGAGTGTCAACTTTAGATCCCACATATTTGGAGGATGTTCAATCTTATGATTTTTTTTATAGAAGTGGGTTTGGAGAAGTCATGCCTTTATTTTATGATAATCCCACTATTTTGAAAGAGTGTCAACTTTGCATGCATGTGGATCATGTAGAGAAAATTTTATGTGATGGCTATATTGTTGAATTTGATTATGATCCTTCATGCAATTATTATGAGATAGGAAAATATGGTTGTAGAAATTTTCATATTACTACATTACCTCTCTTCATGTTAAGATTGCTATCATCTCTTTCTTCTTCCTTGCATATGCTAGATCGTATTGCTAATTTGTTTTCCTATAAAATGCCTATGCATAGGAAGTATCTTAGACTTAGATGTGATTTTCATATGCTACATGATGCTCTCTTCGTGTTTCAATTGCTATCTTTTATGTGAGCATCATTGAAATTATCAATGCCTAGCTTAATGGCTTCAAAGAAAAGCGCTTGTTAGGAGACAACCCAATATATTTCCTTTCTGTTTTTGAATAAATATTTCATATAGCCTCTGGTTAGATGTGGTTTTGTGTTTTAATTAGTGTTTGTGCCAAGTAAGACCTATGGGATAACCTACGGTGATAGTTAAATTGATCTTGCTGAAAAACAGAAACTTTTGCGCTCACAAAAACAATTCTAATTTTTAGCTGGAGAGTGATTTTTAGTTGATTCTTTTTGCATAAGATTAATAGACGAATTATCTAGGACTTCCTATTGTCTCAGGATTTTTAGAGTTACATAAGTATTCTAAATATCCAGATTGCTACAGACTGTTCTGTTTTTGACAGATTCTATTTTTCGCGTGTTGTTTGCTTATTTTGATGCATCTATGGCTAGTATCGGGGGTATGAACCATGGAAAAGTTGGAATAAATTAGAAATTACACCAATATAAATAAATAATGAGTTCACAAGTACCAAAAGTGGTGATTTATTTTCTTATACTAACGGAGCTTACGAGATTTTCTGTTGGAGTTTTGTGTTGTGAAGTTTTCAAGTTTTGGTTAAGGATTTGATGGACTATGGAATAAGGAGTGGCAAGAGCCTAAGCTTGGGGATGCACAAGGCACCCCAAGGTAATATTCAAGGATGTCAAAAAGCCTAAGCTTGGGGATTCCCCGGGAAGGCATCCCCTCTTTTCGTCTTCGTCTATCAGTAACTTTACTTGAGGCTATATTTTTATTCACCACATGATATGTGTTTTGCTTGGAGCGTCTTGTGTGATTTCTGTCTTTGGTTTTCAGTTTGACACAATCATCCTTGCTGTACACACCTTTTGGGAGATACACGCATGAATCATGATTTATTAGAATACTCTATGTGCTTCACTTATATCTTTTGAGCTAGGCAATTTTGCTCTGGTGCTTCACTTATATCTTTTTAGAGCACGGCGGTGGTTTTGTTTTATAGAAATTGATTAACTCTCGTACTTCACTTATATTAATTTGAGAGTCTCTAAACAGCATGGTAATTTTCTTTGGTTATAACATTAGTCCTAATATGATAGGCATCCAAGAGGGATATAATAAAAACTTTCATATAAAGTGCATTGTACTATGAGAAGCTTGATTCCTTATGATTGTTTTGAGACATGAAGATGGTGATATTAGAGTCATGCTAGTAAGTAGTTGTGAATTGATAAATACTTGTGTTGAGGTTTGTGAGTCCCGTAGCATGCATGTATGGTGAACCGTTATGTGATGAAGTCGGAGCATGATTTATTTATTGATTGTCTTCCTTATGAGTGGCGGTCGGGGACGAGCGGTGGTCTTTTCCTACCAATCTATCCCCCTAGGAGCATGCGCGTAGTACTTTGTTTCGATGACTAATAGATTTTTGCAAAAGTATGTGAGTTCTTTATGACTAGTGTTGAGTCCATGGATTATACGCACTCTCACCTTTCCGCCATTGCTAGCCTCTCTTGTACCGCGCAACTTTCGTCGGTACCATAAACCCACCATATACCTTCCTCAAAACAGCCACCATACCTACCTATTATGGCATTTCCATAGCCATTCCGAGATATATTGCCATGCAACTTTCCACCGCTCCATTTATTATGACACGCTCCATCATTGTCATATTGCTTTGCATGATCATGTACTTGACATCGTATTTGTGGCAAAGCCACCGTTCATCAATTTTTATACATGTCACTCTTGATTCATTGCACATCCCGGTACACCGCCAGAGGCATTCATATAGAGTCATATTTTGTTCTAAGTATCGAGTTGTAATTTTCAAGTTGTAAGTAAATAAAAGTGTGATGATCTTCATTATTAGAGCATTGTCCCAAGTGAGGAAAGGATGATGGAGACTATGATTCCCCCACAAGTCGGGATGAGACTCCAGAAGAAAAATAAAAAATAAAAAATAAAAAATAAAAGAGGCCAAAAAATGAGAGAAGGCCCAAATAAAAAAATGAGAGAAAAAGAGAGAAGGGACAATGTTACTATCTTTTTCGCCACACTTGTTCTTCAAAGTAGCACCATGATCTTCATGATAGAGAGTCTCCAATTATATTACTTTCATATACTAGTGGGAATTTTTCATTATAGAACTTGGCTTGTGTATTCCAATGATGGGCTTCCTCAAATTTCCCTAGGTCTTCGTGAGCAAGCAAGTTGGATGCACACCCACTTAGTTTCTTTTTGAGCTTTCATAAACTTATAGCTCTAGTGCATCCGTTGCATGGCAATCCCTACTCACTCACATTGATATCTATTAATGGGCATCTCCATAGCCCATTGATACACCTAGTCGATGTGAGACTATCTCCTTCTTTTTGTCTTCTCCACAACCACTGTCTATTCCACCTATAGTGCTATGTCCATGGCTCACGCTCATGTATTGCGTGAAAGTTGAAAAAGTTTGAGAACGTCAAAAGTATGAAACAATTGCTTGGCTTGTCATCGGGGTTGTGCATGATTTTAATATTTTGTGTGATGAAGATGGAGCATAGCCAGACTATATGATTTTGTAGGGATAAGCTTTCTTTGGCCATGTTATTTTGAGAAGACATAATTATTTTGTTAGTATGCTTGAAGTATTATTGTTTTATGTCAATATTAAATTTTTGTTTTGAATCTTACGGAAATGAACATTCATGCCAACATAAAGAGAATTACATGGATAAATATGTTAGGTAGCATTCCACATCAAAAATTCTGTTTTTATCATTTACCTACTCGAGGACGAGCAGGAATTAAGCTTGGGGATGCTTGATACGCCTCTAACGTATCTATAATTTTTTATTGTTCCATGCTATTATATTATCTGTTTTGGATGTTTTATATGCATTAATATGCTATTTTATATGATTTTTGGGACTAACCTATTAACCTAGAGCCCAGTGCCAGTTTCTGTTTTTTTCCTTGTTTTAGAGTTTCATAGAAAAGGAATACCAAACGGAGTCCAAACGGAATATAACTTTCGTGATGATTTTTCTTGGACCAGAAGACACCTAGGAGACTTGGAGTGCCACTCAGAAGATCCACGAGGCGGCCACAAGGGTGGAGGGCGCGCCCAGGGGGTTAGGGTGCGCCCCCAACCTTGTGGGCTCCTCGTTGACCTCCTGACCTAGATCTTCCTCCTATATATACTCTTATACCCCAAAAACATCGAGGGGAGCCACGAAACCACTTTTCCACCGCCGCAACCTTCTGTTCCCGTGAGATCCCATCTTGGGTCCTTTTCCGGCATCCTGCCAGAGGGGGAATCAATCACAGACAGCTTCTACATCAACACCATTGCCTCTCCGATGAAGCGTGAGTAGTCTACCTCAGACCTACGGGTCCATAGCTAGTAGCTAGATGGCTTCTTCTCTCTCTTTTATTCTCAATACAAAGTTCTCCTCAATGTTCTTGGAGATCTATTCAATGTAATACTCTTTTGCAGTGTGTTTACCGAGATCCGATGAATTGTGGATTTATGATCAGCTTATCTATGAATATTATTTGAATCTCTCTAAATTCTTTGATGCATGATTTGATATCTTTGCAAGTCTCTTCGAACTATCGATTTGGTTTGGCTAGCTAGATTGGTTTTTCTTGCAATGAGAGAAGTGCTTAGCTTTGGGTTCAGTCTTGCGATGCTCGATCCTAGTGACAGAAGGGGAACCGACACGTATTGTATTGTTGCCATCGACGATAAAAAATATGGGGGTTTTATCATATTGCTTGAGTTAATTCCTCTACATCATGTCATCTTGCTTAGGGCGTTACTCCGTTCTTTATGAACTTAATACTCTAGATGCATGCTGGATAGCGGTCGATGTGTGGAGTAATAGTAGTAGATGCAGAATCGTTTCGATCTACTTGACACGGACATGATGCCTATATTCATGATCATTGCCTTAGATATCATCTTAACTTTGCGCTTTGCTATCAATTGCTCGGTAGTAATTTGTTCACCCACCGTAATAATTCCTTTCTTGAGAGAAGCCTCTAGTGAAATCTTTGGCCCTCGGGTCTATTTTACATCATATTAGTTTTCCGTCAACTTACCAATTTCTGTCGCCGTTCCCTTACTTTGCAATCTTTTATTTTCCGTTCCATAAACCAAAAATACCAAAAAAATAGTACTCTACTGTTTATCCATCTCTATCAGATCTCACTTTGCGAATAACCGTGAAGGGATTGACAACCTGTTTGACGCGTTGGTTGCAAGTTGGTGTTTGTTTGTGCAGGTATTCGGTGACTTGTTGCGTTGTCTCCTATTGGATTGATACCTTGGTTCTCAAAACTGAGGGAAATACTTACGCTACTTTGCTGCATCACCCTTTCCTCTTCAAGGTAAAAACCAACGCAAGCTCAAGAGGTAGCACATGGCCCGCATGTCGGTGAACAAAAGTAAAACGGCATTCAGTAGAGGGAGACGTTTCGATGACCTCGGAGGAGCCAGAAGCGGTAGTGTATCCACTGTACTAGTAGTAATTATTTTTCTGGGTAGCTGTAGAGTGTCTCCACTATACTAGTAGTAATTGTTTCTCTGGGCCCAAGACAAAACAGTCCATCCATCCTAGTAAATAATAAAATCAATTCAAAAGCCCATATATTTTCTTAATGAGAGGCGCTACCCACACCCAGCAGACCGCTCCCCAAATAAACCTGGGTGCTCTTCTTCCTCCTCGCTCCCACCCACCTCACGTCAGCTCGCTCCACTCGTACTCCCAGCTCCCCTTCTTCCTCACTACTACAGAAAAACCCCAGCTCCCCTTCTTCTTCACTTGCACTACAACTAGGCTCGTCATTCGTTACTCTGCTCAAATCTGTGAGCTCGACGCGACGGTCTCGAGGAAAATGGAGTCGGCTGACCCCAGTGCCAAGAAGATGAGGCTCTCGGCAGCGGCGACGCCTACACCCGGCAGCGCGGGGAGAAGCGGCGAGCCCGCCCCCACCGGATCCCAGGAACCCATAGAATCTCGGGTGGACCGCATCAGCGATCTCCCGGACGCCATCCTTGGGGAGATCATCTCGCTTCTCCCCACCAAGGATTGCTGCTGCACCCAAGTCTTCTCAATTCGCTGGTGCCTCTATGGCGCGTCGTGCCCCTTAATCTCGACTGTCATCGGCTATCTCTCTTTAATGATTTTTGAACTCCCTAGAGCCATCATCTCCTCCCATCAGGGCTCTGTCCAAAGCCTCTGCATCCCGTCATGCTACCTGAGCAAGCATACCATGCCCTGCATGGTGAACGGCTGGCTGAAATCCTCTGAATTCACAGAACTACAGCTGCTTGAGTTCTACTATTCCCCAGGAAATCACCTACCAGATACCGAACGCCATGTACTTGTGCCCTCAGCATCGATGTCCATCTCGCGGTTTTCCTCCTCTCTCCACACCGCCACCTTTGCACTGTGCTACCTACCATACAATCTGGTACTAAACCTTCGACTCCCATTTCTCAAAAAACTTTCACTTGTGCGGGTTCATATATCGGAGGCCTCGTTTCACAGCATCATCCATTCCAGTTGCCCTGCCCTGGAGTGCTTGGTGCTTGTTTCATAGTTAGAATCGGTTGTCTCCAAATAAAGTCGCCTAACCTTGTAAGAATTGGAATTTATTTTGACGGAAGGCAGCTCATCATCCAAGATGCCCCTTCACTTCAAAGGTTGATCCTTGATTCTAGTTATTCACCGTCGCAAATCAATGTCCTCTCTGCGCCTAAACTAGAGACCTTGGGTGTAATACATGATCTCTGTGCTCATTTCAAGATGGTGTTTGGCTCCACAGTTCTTCAGGTACTGTATATTATCATCTACACTTGTAACCATAAGCTGCATTTTAAATTTCTGCGCATAAGTTATATATCATCCTGGAGTAGACATTTTGTACTAATATTATGTTCTATGCTCAATGAAGAGTTTCTCCATGGATAGCCTATCAATGGTGCTGGATTCTGTCAAGATCTTATATATCCAAATGAATAGTTTTGATATGAACAAGATTATTGGCTTGCTGCAATGCTTTTCATGTCTGGAGAAGTTGTACATAAAGGTGATAATTTCACGCACATTGGAAGCTCGCATATAGTGTACTGGAATTAACTGTTCAGTTGTTGCTCTTTTGACACTCTTTTTTTAGACCTTAACTGTTTTTAATCTTCATGTCTATTTAGGCAACAGGATGGGGGAAGAAAGTTATAACCAATCGGTGGATTCGTAAGCATCGGGATTTTCTCACTTCTCATGACATTCGATTGAAGACAATAATGCTAGAACAATATGTAGCCAACCATGCAAACACTAGATTTGTCACATTCTTCCTGCTAAATGCGAGGTTACTATTGTCCATGAGGCTTAAGTTTATCAGCAGCATGGTTTTGACGGATGGGTATGTCGAAGAACAAAAAAAGGAGTTTCAAGTGGACAAAAGAGCTTCTTAACATGCCGGGCTTCTATTTACAACATCTTGTGGTCATAATCCAGTAAATTTTACGACCCGGTATGCTCATTCTATGGACCTGACCGATCCATTTGACCGTGACTGCTGAAAATAGTGCTGGATTTAGATGTTGTTGCCCTTTTCAATATGGGTTTTGTCTAAACCTGATGAACAATTAACCCTCGTGTTTTTGTACAGTTTGTAAGCTAGATTTAGATGTTGTTGCCCTTTTCAACTCGGCTCTGACTGTCATATTTTCTTTGAAACAAGGCAAAGGGCTTGCCATTCGTTTAATTAAGAGTAAAATATTGTAACAAATCCCAACCAAGGGAAATAACATCACTATCGCAGGCTGCTTGAGCTCACTGTGCATTACAGAACTCAAGTGATTAGCCCCCACCAGCACCCACAAACCTATTTTGAACTAGCACACCAAATGGGATGTAAATTTTCATAAGAAAGGTTGCATGACCGTGACAGATTTGGATTCTGACATTTGGGACCCACAAGGAAAAACCTATCCAAGGTGGTGTCGACTTACTAGCTAGTCAACAAAAGATTCTGCCTACCAGCCGTTGGATTGACATCCAACATTTGTCGTGTATCTTCTATCTCTTGTCTTCTTCCTCCAGCCGCCCATACCAAACCACCCTGTCAGTTCCGCCTACTCCCGCCTCCCACGGTTGGCTGCGCCTCCACCACCCTACCGTACCCTCCAACGTTGGCCAGTCCCTCCCTCTATTCCCCTAGATGTCCTGTTATTCTCCGGCGACGTTAGCCCCAACATGCACCCGCAGCCGAACTAGTTAACCCTCGTACTCCCCTCCGCCTGCGACTGGACCAACGCATCTTCCACGGCTCCTGTTTGCTCTGCCCGAGGCCTCGCCGTCGTCCTCCGCCTTGGTTCGCTCGTCGTGCGTGGTGCGCCGCCCTCTTGTGTTGTCAACGTCATCAACAACCGAGAGGAACAAGGAGATGATTGTACGTGCAGAGGATGACAGTAGGGACCCACCAGGGTCATGGCACTACGCAAGCAAGTGCCTCATTGTTACAAGCCCAAAATGGTTCCTCCTAATGGTTGGACATCTGGGGCTCACGCCATTGTCAACGTAGTCAATAAACGAGAGAATTACACAACGAGCGACTACACCAGGGACCGAGCAGGTCACGCAGTTGTTATTTACTTTTTTTACGAACAAGCAGTTGTTATTTATACTAGTTTTAGCGAGGGATCAGGGTAACAATGGGGTTGTGCGGGGGCTATGGCCCGTCTAGCCAGGATTTTAATTATGTTAACCACATCATGAGCCCGGTTGTTTTTTTTCTCGCTGAAAATGGCTAGCCCAGTTCTACTTTTTAAAAGAAATACCCAAACAAGGCCTACTTGCTTTGTCAGCCCTGCTGGGCTGCAAATCTTTCAAGACGAGGAGAGTTTCATTCGGCTTGCCCAGAAAATGGGCTATCAGTAATGAGAAATGTGCAGTACATTTTTAAAACACATCAAACCGGGAATTTGTTTCAATTTTTTTCATTACAAGATTTTAAATTCCATTGATTTTATGCGTGGACAATTATTTGGATTTTTATTAATATAAATTTATTTTTCAAATTAGTTTAAACGCGACTCGAAATTTTGGGATTAAAAACAGTTGACTGCATCGAAATATGCAAAATTGCATATAATTTTTAACCGTGGCCACAATATTGGCTGTAATGCTAACAAAAAGAAGATGGGCTCCAAAAATATCCTTAAGAATTAGCAAATTGGATGTAAATTATTAGAAATAATGGAAAATGGGTTGTATGCTGTTTTCCACACATTTGAGGCTGATTTGTGCGCCTACTATAGGTTGACGCGTACACTCTCCCAAAAAAAGGGTTGACGCACACGCAACACCGTGTCAACTTAGTCAACACACGAGAGCAGGGACTGTTGATGTCCATCGAATGGCCGCCGTGCTACTTCAATCTCTGCTCTTCCTGCTCCAACCGCTTAAACAAGCGCTGGCGGGACTGCCTGCTCCCTCCTCCCGCGGCCGGCTGTGCTGCCGCGCAGGCCTCACCGCCCCACCGTACTCCCATCACTATCCTAGCCATCCCTCTACTCACCCACACCTGTTGTTATTCTCCGGCAACGGCAGACGAACCAGTAAACCCTCGTACTCCCCTCCGCGTGGGAAACAACTGCCGAGTCTACCCTAGCTTCGTGTCGTTCCCTTCCTAGGCCTCGCCGTCGTCCACTGCCCTGGTGCTCTTAGCGCGGCATGGTCAACATGGTCAACCAAGGACATCCATCAGAAGTGGACTGTACGTGGAGAGGCTGACAGCTGGGTCCACGGCCGCACCAAGGAAATGCCTCCTTATTACGCGCAAAATAATGATTCCTCCATCTGATAGCTGGGACCCACCGGAAGGGCCTCTGTATTTCACAAAAAAATGTTCCCCCGCTGACAGCTTGGACCCACCAGCTATATCTTCGCACGCAAGTGCCTCCTTATTACGCACAAAAAAATGAATACTCCCCTGATGTCGCTTGAAGCTACGTCGGTATTTCCCCAAAGAGGAAGGGATGATGCAGCACAGCGGCGGTAGGTATTTCCCTCAGATATGAAACCAAGGTTATCAAACCAGTAGGAGAACCAAGCAACACAACGTAAACAGTCCCTGCACACAGATAACAAATTCTCGCAACCCGGCGTGTTAAAGGGGTTGTCAATCCCTTCCGGGGTACGGCGCCTCAAGATAGGCAAACGGACGTGAGCTAAATTTGTAGTAGATTGAAAGATAGATCGCAAATAAAATAAATAGAAATAAAACGCAGCAAGGTATTTTTGTATTTTTGGTTTAATAGATCTGAAAATAAATGCAAGAGAAAAGTAGATCGCAAAGGCAAATAAATGAGAAGGAAGACTCGGGGTCCGTAGGTTTCACTAGTGGCTTCTCTCGAGAAAAATAGCAAACGGTGGGTAAACAAATTACTGTTGGGAAATTGATAGAACTTCAAATAATCATGATGATATCCAGGCAATGATCATTATATAGGCATCACATCCAAGATTAGTAGACCGACTCCTGCCTGCATCTACTTGTTGGAAATATGCCCTAGAGGCAATAATAAATGGTTATTATTATATTTCTTTGTTCATGGTAATTGTCTATTGTTCATGCTATAATTGTGTTATCCGGAAATCGTAATGCATGTGTGAATACATAGACCACAACGTGTCCCTAGTAAGCCTCTAGTTGACTAGCTCGTTGATCAACAGATAGTCATGGTTTCCTGACTATGGACATTGGATGTCATTGATAACGGGATCACATCATTAGGAGAATGATGTGATGGACAAGACCCAATCCTAAGCATAGCTCAAAGATCGTGTAGTTCGTTTGCTAGAGCTTTTCCAATGTCAAGTATCTTCTCCTTAGACCATGAGATCGTGCAACTCCTGGATACCGTAGGAGTACTTTGGATGTGCCAAACGTCACAACGTAACTGGGTGATTATAAAGGTACACTACGGGTATCTCCGAAAGTGTCTGTTGGGTTGGCACGGATCGAGACTGGGATTTGTAACTCCGTATGACGGAGAGGTATCTCTGGGCCCACTCAGTAATGCATCATCATAATGAGCTCAATGTGACTAAGGCGTTAGTCACGGGATCATGCATTACGGTACGAGTAAAGAGACTTGCCGGTAACGAGATTGAACAAGGTATTGGGATACCGACGATCGAATCTCGGGCAAGTAACATACCGATTGACAAAGGGAATTGTATACGGGATTGATTGAATCCTCGACATCGTGGTTCATCTGATGAGATCATCGTGGAACATGTGGGAGCCAACATGGGTATCCAGATCCCGCTGTTGGTTATTGACCGGAGAGGCGTCTCGGTCATGTCTGCATGTCTCCCGAACCCGTAGGGTCTACACACTTAAGGTTCGGTGACGCTAGGGTTGTAGAGATATGAGTATGCGGAAACCCAAAAGTTGTTCGGAGTCCCGGATGAGATCCCGGATGTCACAAGGAGTTCCGGAATGGTCCGGAGGTGAAGAATTATATATAGGAAGTCAAGTTTCGGCCACCGGGAAAGTTTCGGGGGTCACCGGTATTGTACCGGGACCATCGGAAAGGTCCCGGGGGTCCATCGGGTGGGGCCACCTATCCCGGAGCGCCCCATGGGCTGAAGTGGGAAGGGAACCAGCCCTTAGTGGGCTGGGGCGCCCCCCATGGGCCTCCCCCCTGCGCCTAGGGTTGGAAACCCTAGGGTGGGGGGGCGCCCCACTTGCCTTGGGGGGCAAGTTTCCCCCCTAGCCGCCGCCCCCCCATGCAGATGGGTTCCTGGCCCGCGCCCCCCTCCCAGGGGGCCTATATAAAGGGGGGAGGAGGGCAGTAGTACTACAGCCTTGGGCGCCTCCCTCCTCCCCTGCAACACCTCTCCCTCTCGCAGAAGCTCGACGAAGCCCTGCCGAGATCCCGCTACATCCACCACCACGCCGTCGTGCTGCTGGATCTCCATCAACCTCTCCTCCCCCCTTGTTGGATCAAGAAGGAGGAGACGTCGCTACTCCGTACGTGTGTTGAACGCGGAGGTGCCGTCCGTTCGGCACTCGGTCATCGGTGATTTGGATCACGGCGAGTACGACTCCATCAACCTCGTTCATTGGAACGCTTCCGCTCGCGATCTACAAGGGTATGTAGATGCACTCCTTTCTCCTCGTTGCTAGTATACTCCATAGATGGATCTTGGTGAGCGTAGGAAAAATTTAAAATTCTGCTACGATCCCCAACAGTGGCATCATGAGCCAGGCCTATGCATAGTTACTATGCACGAGTAGAACACAAAGCAGTTGTGGGGCTAGATGTTGCCAATTCTTCTTGCCGCTACTAGTCTTATCTTGTTTCGACGGTATTGTGGGATGAAGCGGCCCGGACCGACCTTACACGTACGCTTACGTGAGACAGGTTCCACCGACTGACATGCACTAGTTGCATAAGGTGGCTAGCGGGTGTCTGTCTCTCCCACTTTAGTCGGAACGGATTCGATGAAAAGGGTCCTTATGAAGGGTAAATAGAAATTGGCACATCACGTTGTGGTTTTACGTAGGTAAGAAACGTTCTTGCTAGAAACCTATTCAAGCCACGTAAAAACTTGCAACAACAATTAGAGGACGTCTAACTTGTTTTTGCAGCATGTGCTATGTGATGTGATATGGCCAGAAGATGTGATGAATGATATATGTGATGTATGAGATTGATCATATTCTTGTAATAGGAATCACGACTTGCATGTCGATGAGTATGACAACCGGCAGGAGCCATAGGAGTTGTCTTTATTATTTTGTATGACCTGCGTGTCATTGAATAACGCCATGTAAATTACTTTACTTTATTGCTAAACGTGTTAGCCGTAGAAGTAGAAGTAATCGTTGGCATGACAACTTCATGAAGACACAATGATGGAGATCATGATGATGGAGATCATGGTGTCATGCCGGTGACGAAGATGATCATGGTGCCCCGAAGATGGAGATCAAAGGAGCAAAATGATATTGGCCATATCATGTCACTATTTGATTGCATGTGATGTTTATCATGTTTTGCATCTTATTTGCTTAGAACAACGGTAGTAAGTAAGATGATCCCTTATAATAATTTCAAGAAAGTGTTCACCCTAACTGTGCACCGTTGCGAAGGTTCGTTGTTTCGAAGCACCACGTGATGATCGGGTGTGATAGATTCTAACATTCGCATACAACGGGTGTTGACGAGCCTAGCATGTACAGACATGGCCTTGGAACACACGCAATACACTTAGGTTGACTTGACGAGCCTAGCATGTACAGACATGGCCTCGGAACACGGAGGACCGACAGGTCGAGCATGAGTCGTATAGAAGATACGATCAACATGGAGATGTTCACCGATCTTGACTAGTCCGTCTCACGTGATGATCGGACACGGCCTAGTTAACTCGGATCATGTTTCACTTAGATGACTAGAGGGATGTCTATCTGAGTGGGAGTTCATTGAGTAATTTGATTAGATGAACTTAATTATCATGAACTTAGTCTAAAATCTTTACAATATGTCTTGTAGATCAAATGGCCCACGTTGTCCTCAACTTCAACGTGTTCCTAGAGAAAACCAAGCTGAAAGATGATGGCAGCAACTATACGGACTGGGTTCGGAACCTGAGGATCATCCTCATAGCTGCCAAGAAAGATTATGTCCTAGAAGCACCGCTAGGTGAAGCACCAATCCCAGAGAACCAAGACGTTATGAACGCTTGGTAATCACGTGCTGATGATTACTCCCTTGTTCAGTGCGGCATGCTTTACAGCTTAGAACCGGGGCTCCAAAAGCGTTTTGAGAAGCATGGAGCATATGAGATGTTCGAAGAGCTGAAAATGGTTTTCCAAGCTCATGCCCGGGTCGAGAGATATGAAGTCTCCGACAAGTTCTTCAGCTGTAAAATGGAGGAGAACAGTTCTGTTAGTGAGCACATACTCAGAATGTCTGGATTACACAACCGCTTATCCCAGCTGGGAGTTAATCTCCCGGATGACGCGGTCATTGACAGAATCCTTCAGACGCTTCCACCAAGCTACAAGAGCTTTGTGATGAACTTCAATATGCAGGGGATGGAAAAGACCATTCCCGAGGTATATTCAATGCTGAAATCAGCGGAGGTGGAGATCAGAAAAGAACATCAAGTGTTGATGGTGAATAAAACCACTAAGTTCAAGAAGGGCAAGGGTAAGAAGAACTTCAAGAAGGACGGCAAGGGAGTTGCCGTGCCCGGTAAGCCAGTTGCCGGGAAGAAGTCGAAGAATGGACCCAAGCCTGAAACTGAGTGCTTTTATTGCAAGGGAAGTGGTCACTGGAAGCGGAACTGCCCCAAATACTTAGCGGACAAGAAGGCCGGCAACACCAAAGGTATATGTGATATACATGTAATTGATGTGTACCTTACCAGTACTTGTAGTAGCTCCTGGGTATTTGATACCGGTGCGGTTGCTCATATTTGTAACTCAAATCAGGAACTGCGGAATAAACGGAGACTGGCAAAGGACGAGGTGACGATGCGCGTCGGGAATGGTTCCAAGGTCGATGTGATCGCCATCGGCACGCTACCTCTGCATCTACCTACGGGATTAGTTTTAAACCTCAATAATTGTTATTTAGTGCCAGCTTTGAGCATGAACATTGTATCTGGATCTCATTTAATTCGAGATGGCTACTCATTTAAATCCGAGAATAATGGTTGTTCTATTATATGAGAGATATGTTTTATGGTCATGCCCCGCTGGTCAATGGTTTATTCTTGATGAATCTCGAACGTGATGTTACACATATTCATAGTGTGAATACCAAAAGATGTAAAGTTGATAACGATAGTCCCACATACTTGTGGCACTGCCGCCTTGGTCACATTGGTGTCAAGCGCATGAAGAAGCTCCATGCAGATGGACTTTTGGAGTCTCTTGATTACGAATCATTTGACACGTGCGAACCATGCCTCATGGGTAAGATGACCAAGACTCCGTTCTCCGGAACAATGGAGCGAGCAACCAACTTATTGGAAATCATACATACCGATGTGTGCGGTCCAATGAGTGTTGAGGCTCGCGGAGGATATCGTTCTGTTCTCACTCTCACTGATGACTTAAGTAGATATGGGTATGTCTACCTAATAAAACACATGTCTGATACCTTTGAAAAGTTCAAGGAATTTCAGAGTGAGGTTGAGAATCAACGTGACAGAAAAATAAAATTCTTACGATCAGATCGTGGTGGAGAATATTTAAGTCACGAATTTGGTGTGCACTTCAGGAAATGTGGAATCGTTTCACAACTCACGCCGCCTGGAACACCTCAACGAAACGGTGTGTCCGAACGTCGTAATCGCACTCTATTGGATATGGTGCGATCTATTATGTCTCTTACCGATTTACCGCTCTCATTTTGGGGCTATGCTTTAGAGACTGCCGCATTCACTTTAGATAGGGCTCCGTCGAAATCCGTTGATACGACACCGTATGAATTATGGTTTGGGAAGAAACCTAAGCTGTCATTTCTAAAAGTTTGGGGATGCGATGCTTATGTCAAGAAACTTCAACCTGAAAAGCTCGAACCCAAGTCGGAGAAATGCGTCTTCATAGGATACCCAAAGGGAACTATTGGGTATACCTTCTACCTCAGATCCGAAGGCAAGATCTTCGTTGCCAAGAACGAGTCCTTTCTGGAGAAAGAGTTTCTCTCGAAGGAAGTAAGTGGGAGGAAAGTGGAACTTGATGAGGTGATAGTCACCCCTTCCGTACCGGAAAGTAGCACAGCACGGGAAGATGTTCCTGTGGTGCCTACACCGACTGGGGAGGAAGTTAATGATGATGATCATGAAGCTTCGGATCAAGTTACTACTGAACTTCGTAGGTCCGCAAGGACACGTTCCGCACCAGAGTGGTACGGCAACCCTGTCCTGGAAATCATGTTGTTAGACAACGGTGAACCTTCGAACTATGAAGAAGCGATGGCGGGCCCGGATTCCGACAAATGGCTAGAAGCCATGAAATCCGAGATAGGATCCATGTATGAAAACGAAGTATGGACTTTGACTGACTTGCCCGATGATCGGTGAGCCATAGAAAACAAATGGATCTTTAAGAAGAAGACAGACGCGGATGGTAATGTGACCATCTATAAGGCTCGACTTGTCGCTAAGGGTTATCGACAAGTTCAAGGGGTTGACTACGATGAGACTTTCTCACCCGTGGCGAAGCTGAAGTCTCTCCGAATCATGTTAGCAATTGCCGCATACTATGATTATGAGATATGGCAGATGGACATCAAAACGGCATTCCTTAATGGCTTCCTTCAGGAAGAATTGTATATGATGCAGCCGGAAGGTTTTGTCGATCCTAAGAATGCTAACAAAGTATGCAAGCTCCAACGCTCAATCTATGGGCTGGTGCAAGCATCTCGGAGTTGGAACATTCGCTTTGATGAGATGATCAAAGCATTTGGGTTTACACAGACTTATGGAGAAGCCTGTGTTTACAAGAAAGTGAGTGGGAGCTCTGTAGCATTTCTCATATTATATGTGGATGACATACTATTGATGGGAAATGATATAGAATTCTTGGAAAGTATAAAGGCCTATTTGAATAAGTTTTTTTCAATGAAGGACCTTGGAGAAGCTGCTTATATATTAGGCATCAAGATCTATAGAGATAGATCAAGACGCCTCATTGGTCTTTCACAGAGTACGTACCTTGACAAGATATTGAAGAAGTGCAATATGGATCAGTCCAAGAAGGGGTTCTTGCCTGTATTGCAAGGTGTGCAATTGAACGACTCAATGCCCGACCACGGCAGAAGATAGAGAAAAGATGAGTCTCATCCCCTATGCCTCGGCCATAGGGTCTATTATGTATGCCATGCTGTGTACCAGACCTGATGTAAACCTTGCCGTAAGTTTGGTAGGAAGGTACCAAAGTAATCCCGGCATGGAACACTGGACAGCGGTCAAGAATATCCTAAAGTACCTGAAGAGGACTAAGGATATGTCTCTCGTTTATGGAGGTGACGAAGAGCTCGTCGTAAAGGGTTACGTCGACGCTAGCTTCGACACAGATCTGGATGACTCGAAGTCACAAACCGGATACGTGTATATTTTGAATGGAGGAGCAGTAAGCTGGTGCAGTTGCAAGCAAAGCGTTGTGGCGGGATCTACATGTGAAGCGGAGTACATGGCAGCCTCGGAGGCAGCGCAGGAAGCAGTCTGGATGAAGGAGTTCATTACCGACCTAGGGGTGATTCCCAATGCGTCGGGCCCGATGACTCTCTTCTGTGACAACACTGGAGCTATTGCCCTTGCCAAGGAGCCCAGGTTTCACAGGAAGACCAGGCATATCAAGCGTCGCTTCAACTCCATTCGTGAAAGTGTTCAAAATGGAGACACAGATATTTGTAAAGTACATACGGACCTGAATGTAGCAGATCCGTTGACTAAACCTCTCCCTAGAGCAAAACATGATCAACACCAGGACGCAATGGGTGTTCGATTCATCACAATGTAACTAGATTATTGACTCTAGTGCAAGTGGGAGACTGTTGGAAATATGCCCTAGAGGCAATAATAAATGGTTATTATTATATTTCTTTGTTCATGGTAATTGTCTATTGTTCATGCTATAATTGTGTTATCCGGAAATCGTAATGCATGTGTGAATACATAGACCACAACGTGTCCCTAGCAACGAAAAAAATAGCGCGCTACAAAATATAGCGAGGCCCTTCTCCAAATGCTACACAAGTTATAGCGTGCTAATAGCGTGCTATATTTCAAAATAGCGTTTTCAAAAAAATTCAAATATATCTAGAAATAAAGTATTTAAGCAACTAAATTTTTGCTAGGAGCAAGCAATATATGCATAAGGGCCAAATCTAGGACATAAAAATTGTAAGTCTCAAACAGTTTCAAGATAAAAAGAGTGAGAAAGGTAGTGGTCGTGGGTTGGTTTTGGCCTGTTGGGCCTGCTGGGCTGTGGTTGTTTAAATTTTGCATGGTCTGCACGTTAAAACGTGTAACGCTACAACGTTATAGCGTGTGTAGCGCGCTAATTACGCAATTAGCGCCGTAGCGGCCGATTTTGCCAAAACGTAACGCCTCCCTTCCGAATATGCTATAACCGCGCTATAACCACGAAATAGCGTGCTATTTTTTTTGTTGGTCCCTAGTAAGCCTCTAGTTGACTAGCTCGTTGATCAACAGATAGTCATGGTTTCCTGACTATGGACATTGGATGTCATTGATAACGGGATCACATCATTAGGAGAATGATGTGATGGACAAGACCCAATCCTAAGCATAGCTCAAAGATCGTGTAGTTCGTTTGCTAGAGCTTTTCCAATGTCAAGTATCTTCTCCTTAGACCATGAGATCGTGCAACTCCCGGATACCGTAGGAGTACTTTGGATGTGCCAAACATCACAACGTAACTGGGTGACTTTAATGGTACACTACGGGTATCTCCGAAAGTGTCTGTTGGGTTGGCACAGATCGAGACTGGGATTTGTCACTCTGTATGACGGAGAGGTATCTCTGGGCCCACTCAGTAATGCATCATCATAATGAGCTCAATTTGACTAAGGCGTTAGTCACGGGATCATGCATTACGGTACGAGTAAAGAGACTTGCCGGTAACGAGATTGAACAAGGTATTGGGATACCGACGATCGAATCTCGGGCAAGTAACATACCGATTGACAAAGGGAATTGTATACAGGATTGATTGAATCCTCGACATCGTGGTTCATCCGATGAGATCATCGTGGAACATGTGGGAGCCAATATGGGTATCCAGATCCCGCTGTTGGTTATTGACCGGAGAGGCGTCTCGGTCATGTCTGCATGTCCCCCGAACCCGTAGGGTCTACACACTTAAGGTTCGGTGACGCTAGGGTTGTAGAGATATGAGTGTGCGGAAACCCAAAAGTTGTTCGGAGTCCCGGATGAGATCCCGGACGTCACGAGGAGTTCCGGAATGGTCCGGAGGTGAAGAATTATATATAGGAAGTCAAGTTTCGGCCACCGGGAAAGTTTCGGGGGTCACCGGTATTGTACCGGGACCACCGGAAGGGTCCCGGGGATCCACCGGGTGGGGCCACCTATCCCGGAGGGCCCCATGGGCTGAAGTGGGAAGGGAACCAGCCCTTAGTGGGCTGGGGCACCCCCCATGGGCCTCCCCCCTGCGCCTAGGGTTGGAAACCCTAGGGTGGGGGGGCGCCCCACTTGCCTTGGGGGGCAAGTTTCCCCCCTGGCCGCCGCCCCCCCCATGCAGATGGGTTCCTGGCCGGCGCCCCCCCCTCCCAGGGGGCCTATATAAATGGGGGGAGGGAGGGCAGTAGTACTACAGCCTTGAGCGCCTCCCTCCTCCCTTGCAACACCTCTCCCTCTCGCAGAAGCTCGACGAAGCCCTGCCGAGATCCCGCTACATCCACCACCACGCCGTCGTGCTGCTGGATCTCCATCAACCTCTCCTTCCCCCTTGCTGGATCAAGAAGGAGGAGACGTCGCTGCTTCGTACGTGTGTTGAACGCGGAGGTGCCGTCCGTTCGGCACTCGGTCATCGGTGATTTGGATCACGGCGAGTACGACTCCATCAACCTCGTTCATTGGAACGCTTCCGCTCGCGATCTACAAGGGTATGTAGATGCACTCCTTTCTCCTCGTTGCTAGTATACTCCATAGATGGATCTTGGTGAGCGTAGGAAAATTTTAAAATTCTGCTACGATCCCCAACACTACTACTATTACTCCACACATCGACCGCTATCCAGCATGCATCTAGTGTATTAAGTTCATGGAAAAACGGAGTAATGCAATAAGAACGATGACATGATGTAGACAAGTTCTATCTATGTAGAGATAGACCCCATCATTTTATCCTTAGTAGCAACGATACATACGTGTCGGTTCCCTTTCTATCACTGGGATCAAGCACCGTAAGATCGAACCCACTACAAAGCACCTCTTCCCATTGCAAGATAAATAGATCAAGTTGGCCAAACAAAACCGAAATATTGGAGAAGAAATACGAGGCTATAAGCAATCATGCATATCAGAGATCAAAGAAACTCAAATAACTTCCATGGATATAAAAAGATATAACTGATCATAAACTCAAAGTTCATCAGATCCCAACAAACACACCGCAAAAAGAGTTACATCATATGGATCTCCAAGAGACCATTGTATTGAGAATCCAGCGAGAGAGAGGAAGCCATCTAGCTACTAACTACGGACCCGAAGGTCTACAAAGAACTACTCATGCATCATCGGAGAGGCACCAATGGAGGTGGTGAATACCATCCGTGGTGTCTAGATCGGATCTGGTGGTTCTGGACTCTGCGGCGGCTGGATGAATATTTCGTGGATTCCTTTAGGGTTTCTGGAATATTGGGGTATTTATAGAGAAAAGAGGTGGTCCGGGGGGCACCCGAGGTGGGCACAACCCACCAGGGCGCGCTTGGGCCTCCTGCCGTGCCTGGTGGGTTGTGCCCCCCTCGGGGCACCCCCCAGGCGTAGCCAGGGCCCGTTGTGTTCCTTCTGGCCCATAAAAAATCTCCATGGAGTTTCGTGGCATTTGGACTCCGTCTGATATTGACTTTCTACGATGTAAAAAACATGAAAAAACAGCAACTGGCACTTGGCACTATGTCAATAGGTAAATACCAAAAAATGATATAAAATGACTAGAAGATGATTATAAAACATCCAAGATTGATAATATCACAGCATGGAACAATAAAAAATTATAGATACGTTGGAGACGTATCATCCCCCTGCTAGCTGGGACCCACCATAGTGGGAGGCTGACTTGTGGGCCTACTAAGTTGACGCGGATGGAGTACACTGCCTTCTCCCGCCTTAATTTTTTTACACAGGCAGATTAGACCAAATAGAAGTATCGTGCTAAATTTTGGAATTATTCTGTGTTCTTTTGGCCTTTTTATACATTAATTGAGTTTCTGGGCATTTAGTATGCATAATTCAAATTTGAACTACAAGCACGTGCTCCATTGCACCAAAGTTGTTTGAAAAATCACATGTGTGTCCTTGGGTGAATTTCTAGGTCCCATGCAAGAGATAGGAGTGAAATTCAAACATCTGGGCATCGTGGCTCGGCCGGAAAGATTGAGAAACTTGGTTTTTAATTCCTGTAATTCCAAAACACGGCTGAAAATCATGAAACTTGGCATGGTCTGGGTCTCATAAATAATGTTCAACAAATTGAGTCGCAACACATTCTCCAGGTTCCATCTTTCTTCAACACCAGAGCTGCATCGAAGGCGGATAAATTCCATAATGAGGGCCGCCCGCAGATGATAGCAATTCGCGTGCGGGATTAGACCGCACGCACCACTCGCGAGAAGGTTGCCCTGTTAAGATACGAACAGGGATGAACACAATTCTGGCTGAGCTGACTAGGGTTTGTGTACTTGTTTTTGAAGATCCACATGCAACGAAACATCCCTCACGAGTTCCAAACCTGACCTTCTTTAAGCTGCTTCGACAGATAAAAAAAGGATCTTAGATACGATCGAAATCCAAAAATCAATGGAATTACACCGAAACCTATTGATAAGGAACGCGTTCAAGTGTATGGAATAATCAAACCTTTCACATGACATGGCGCCAACATGCTGCGGTAATTTTTTTGGCCGAATTGGGACAAGCTTTGGTGTAGGCTTCTTGCAAACCGGAGCTTCCCTCAAGAAGGCTCCTGGTTCTGAGAGGGAACGTGTCACCTCCGTGTGCGAAACGACATACGTACACTGCCTTCTCCCGCCTTAATTTTTTTACACATGCAGATTAGACCAAATAGAAGTATCGTGCTAAATTTTGGAATTATTCCATGTTCGTTTGGCATTTTTATACATTAATTGAGTTTCTGGGCATTTAATGTGCATAATTCAAATTTGAACTACAAGCACGTGCTCTAGTGCACCAAAGTAGTTTGAAAAATCACATGTGTGTCCTTGGGTGAATTTCTAGGTCCCATGCAAGAGATGGGAGTGCAATTCAAACATCTGGGCGTCGTGGCTCGGCTGGAAAGATTGAGAAACTTGGTTTTTTAATTCCTGTAATTCTAAAACACGACTGAAAATCATGAAACTTGGCATGCTCTCATGACATGGCACCAACATGTTGCGGTGATTTTTTTGGCCGAATTGGGACAAGCTTTCGTGTAGGCTTCTTGCAAACTGGAGCTTCCCTCAAGAAGGCTCCTGGTTCCGAGAGGGAACGTGTCACCTCCGTGTGCGAAACGACATACGTACACTGCCTTCTCCCGCCTTAATTTGTTTACACAGGTAGATTAGACCAAATAGAAGTATCATGCTAAATTTTGGAATTATTCCGTGTTTGTTTGGCCTTTTTTATACATTAATTGAGTTTCTGCGCATTTAATGTGTATAATTCAAATTTGAACTACGAGCACGTGCTCCAGCGCACCAAAGTTGTTCGAAAAATCACATGTGTGTCCTTGGGTGAATTTCTAGGTCCCATGCAAGAGACGGGAGTGAAATTCAAACATCTGGGCGTTGTGGTTCGGTCGGAAAGATTGAGAAACTTGGTTTTTTTATTCATGTAATTCCAAAACACGCCTGAAAATCATGAAACTTGGCATGGTCTCATGACATGGCACCAACATGCTGCGGTAATTTTTTTGGCCGAATTGGGACAAGCTTTGGTGTAAGCTTCTTGCAAACCGGAGCTTCCCTCAAGAAGGCTCGTGGTTCCGAGAGGGAACGTGTCACCTCCGTGTGCGAAACGACATACGTACACTGCCTTCTCCCGCCTTAATTTTTTTACACAACCAGATTAGACCAAATAGAAGTACCGTGCTAATTTTGGAATTATTCCAGGCTCGTTTCGCCTTTTTTATACATTAATTGAGTTTCTGGGCATTTAATGTGCATAATTCAAATTTGAACTACAAGCACAGGCTCCAGTGCACCAAAGTTGTTTGAAAAATCACATGTGTGTCCTTGGGTGAATTTCTAGGTCCCATGCAAGAGATTGGAGTGAAAGTCAAACATCTGGGCGTTATGGCTCGGCCGGAAATATTGAGAAACTTGGTTTTTTTAATTCCTGTAATTCCAAAACACGCCTGAAAATCATGAAACTTGGCATGGTGTCATGACATGGCACCAACATGCTGCGGTAATTTTTTTGGCCGAATTGGGACAAGCTTTGGTGTAAGCTTGTTGCAAACCAGAGCTTCCCTCAAGAAGGCTCGTGGTTCCGAGAGGGAACGTGTCACCTCCGTGTGCGAAACGACATGCGTACGCTGCCTTCTGCCACCTTAGTTTTTTTACACAGCCAGTTTAGACCAAATAGAAGTACCGTGCTAAATTTTGGAATTATTCTGGGCTCGTTTCGCCTTTTTTATACATTAAATGAGTTTCTGGGCATTTAATGTGCATAATTCAAATTTGAACTACAAGCACATGCTCCAGTGCACCAAAGTTGTTTGAAAAATCACATGGGTGTCCTTGGGTGAATTTCTAGGTTCCATGCAAGAGATGGGGGTGAAATTCAAACATCTGGGTGTCGTGGCTCGGCCGGAAAGATAGAGAAACTTGGTTTTTTAATTCCTGTAATTCCAAAACATGCCTGAAAATCATGAAACTTGGCATGGTGTCATGACATGGCCCCAACATGCTGCGGTAATTTTTTTGGCCGAATTGGGACGAGCTTTAGTATAAGCTTCTTGCAAACTGGATCTTCCCTCAAGAAGGCTCGTGGTTCCGAGAGGGAACGTGTCACCTCCGTGTGCGAAACGACATACGTACACTTTCTCCCGCCTTAATTTTTTTACACGGCCAGATTAGACCAAATAGAAGTACCGTGCTAAATTTTGGAATTATTCCGGGTTCGTTTGGCCTTTTTATACATTAATTGAGTTTCTAGGCATTTAATGTGCATAATTCAAATTTGAACTACAAGCACATGCTCCAGTGCACCAAAGTTGTTTGAAAAATCACATGTGTGTCCTTGGATAAATTTCTAGGTCCCATGCAAGAGTGGAGTGAAATTCAAACATCTGGGCGTCCTGGCTCGGTTGGAAAGATTGAGAAACTTGGTTTTTTAATTCCTGTAATTCCAAAACACGCCTGAGAATCATGAAACTTGGCATGGTCTCATGACATGGCACCAACATGTTGTGGTAATTTTTCTGCCCGATTTGCGAAGGCCCATACATTAACAATCAACAAAGTCATTTTGGAACAAGTGTTGTCACATTACAAATCGGAAACACAAGTATTATTGAAACCGTGGGCGTTCGGCTTACCAATTACGTGCGGCCACGCTTCCCCCTTTTTTTATTGGCTAGGAGGTGCCGTGCGGGGTAGCTATTTGAGTACAGGAGGCATGCGATCAGACCCCTGCGCGTGCTCATCGGGAGGAGAGCCCTTTGACCGCTACCCGCCGTGTACCTCCCTCCCAACATCTCCATTAATGGCGCCCGAGCACCTGTTCTACGATGTGGCTATATGTCTCATTGGACTGAGATTTAAGAGAGAAAAATGAAAATCTGAAAAGAAAGTTTTGCACGGATCTTGATGTAAGATTTGACGGACCTATATAGCATCGACTGCGACTTATAGCAAGCATGATGAATATAAGGGCGATGACAGTGGATAATAATTGTCTTACATATTTAGAAACATAATTAAAAAAGCCACATGCGGCAACGCCCGAAATACACAAGGGCAAAAGAAGAAGGAAGACAATGATCTGGCTCGCTGATCTCTACTTTCTTGATGCGTTGCTAGAGGCCGCGGGAACTAGTCTCCGCGTCGAGTGGCGATGAGCTCTTTCTTGTCCTCAAGATGCTGCTTGAGAGCATCCACGGATTCCTCCACCAGCCTTCTGCGCTCGATGTGCAACATGGCATTCTCGTCCATAAGTTTCTCGATGATGACGCCGGTCCTCTTCAACAAGGCAGTGGTCTGCTCCTGCTGCTCCGCACTTCCAACGATCTTCGCCCTCAGCAGGTCGCGCTCGGCCCAGAGCTTTGCATTGCTCTCATTTAGTTGCCAGATGACATTGGTAGACTGTTCAAACGAGGCTTTCAGGTCATCCTGCAACCTCTCCCACCTGGAGATCTGATCCATCTCCCTAAGGAAGAGGGCACGCATCCGCCTGTAAGAGTCCTCGCATGCCCGCGAGGCATTTTCCCAGGTCGCCGCGGCAAGGGAGGACATCTTTGCTACATTCGCGGCACGGCGGGACATCTCTTCTGCTTCCGCGGCGCGGCCGGACCAGTTTGCTGCATCGACCGCGCAGCGGGTCCTCCGTGCTGCTTCGGCAGTGCGATGGGACCTCTCTGCTGCTACGGCCGTGTGGCGGGACATGTTGGCTGCTTTCGCGGCGAGGCGGGACATCTCTCGTGCTCCCGCTTCCAGTCTCGCCTCTCCCTGGTGGCAATCTCTCGACCCAGAACTCACGCTGGCCATGGCGGACGCAAGGGAACGATGATGAATGACTTGTTTGTTTTTGACTTTTTGTGGATGAGGAGTTGAGGAGGAATGTGCAGTCATCTTGGAGTAGTAGTATTTATAACCGCGTAGTAATACACTTCTAAGTGGGAAACCGTTTAGGTTTTGATCTATGTGAACAGGTTTGCAATTTGGAATGTGACGAGACGCGGCCTCCCTGTTCTTCTAAAAAAAATTGTGACGGGACGCATGCTCAAACTTTACTGACGGTTATAAGTGTGGCACTATTCCCGGAAGGCGTAACGTGGGCACGTATGCCTTCTCGGCTGCGTACATGGCATTTGCACCATAGGGTGCACCACAATAGGCAATGTCAGCACACGTCTTGTTCCAACAATCGTGCGCGCTCGTTATTACCATCGCGCATGCTTCTTTTAATTAGAATGGGTGTGCCCGTCTAGCGCACACACGTTGATCTATCTAACTGTTTCAGTTTGTTGTGGCTAATCGCAAACAGTTCATCCATGTGAAGTGTATGCCATCAATCGCAGACATTTTGATCTGGCTTACCCATTTCTGTTCTGTTGCCTAATCGCAAACAATTAATCCTTCTGAAGCATATGCCCTCAATCACACACACCATGATCTGGCTGACCATATCTTTTGTGTTGCCTAATCACAAACAGTTCATCCGAGTGAACCGTGTGCTGTATATCGCACACACCTTCATATGGCTGCCCGTTTCTTTTGTGTTTCCTAATCACAAATAGTTCATCCGAGTGAACCATATGCTCTATATCTGACACGCCTTCATCAGGCTGCCCGTTTCTGTTGTTCCACCTCATCGCAAACAGTTCGTTGGACTAAACCGTATGCCTTGGATCGCACACGCAACAAAAATCTGAACCGTGTTTGCTGCATCCTCCATTGCAAATGTTTTGCACCTTTTTTGACGGGTTTTTTACATCCCCGTTTGTGATTGGTGCATCGCACACAGTTTCGTGAAAGGGTCTCTGGTCGTAGTGTCACGTTAGCAGCATCCTGCAGTAGTAGTACCGCAAAACGGAGGAAACGGACTTCTCTTCGACCTCCAACAGTCGAAACGGGGTCCTGTTGATCGGGAGGGGTGTGGCGTACCGCAAAACGGAGGAAACGAACTTCTCTTCGACCTCCTATGGTTGAAACGGGGGTCATGTTCATCGGGAGGGTGTGGCGTACCGCAAAACAGGCCTCCACGGGCTACTGTTCATCCACCGTCGACCTCCTCCAACCTCCACCTGCGACTGTTCATCCATGAAGTCTCCCTCCTGCCTCCACCAACTACTGTTTATCCACGGGCTTATGTTCATCACTACAAAAAGACACATCCGTGACATTTTGGGCCGAATGAAATTTTTTTCTGTCATACTTATGACACTTCTATGACGATAATTGTGACAAAACCCGGTATCATCATAGATGTGGTGGGCTCCTACTTCTATGACAAAAAATCATGATAGAAAATGGGCTTTTCGTCCTGGGCGGGCCAGAGACGCAGCTGCATGACATTCTTTGGGCCGTCCATGACGGGAAAAACCGTGGTAGAAGCGAGGGCGAGGAAAATATCAGGGAGTTCCCGGTTACGATGGGTGGTCGGGGGCCGAGCGATGCGCGTTTCTCTCGTACGTATGCACGTGTGTGCGAGGCGTTGGGCTCTAACTGAACCCCAGCGATGCGTTGGGCCCTAACTGAACCCGAGCAGTTGCACTGCAGGCTACGTATTACTGAACCCGAGCGATCGATCGATCCCTTGTTGTTAACTCAACCCGAGTGATTCCTTCGCTACTGCCGCTAACTGAAGCCGATCGAACACTGCTACCTCCTTTCCTTGATGAATAGTGAGCGTTGTTGGGGGAGGTTTGGATGAACAGTTCCCGGTGGGGGTTGGATGAACAGGACCCCGTGGTAGTAGAGGCTGTTGCTGCTGGATGAACAGGACCCTGATCGATCGAGCCGGTTGGGGGTGGCTGAGCAGGACCCCGTGGAGGGCTGGATGAGCAGGACCCCATGGAGGGCTGGTTGAATAGTAGTCGGTGGAGGGCTAGATGAACAGTAGCCCGTGGAGGGGTGGTTGAACAGGACCCCGTGCAGAGGGCTCACTACAAAAAAAAGACACATCCGTGACATTTTGGGCCGAACGAATTTTTTTCTGTCATACATATGACACTTCTATGACGATAATTGTGACAAAACCCGTTATCATCATAGATGTGGTGGGCTCCTACTTCCATGATAAAAAAATCATGACAGAAAATGGGCTTTTCGTCCTGGGCGGGCCGGAGACGCAGCTGCATGACATTCTTTGGGCCGTCCATGACGGAAAAAACTATGGTAGAAGCGAGGGCGAGGAAAATTTTGGGGAGTTCCCGGTTACGGTGGGAGGTCGGGGGCCGAGCGATGCGCGTTTCTCTCGTACACGTACGCGCGTGTGTGCGAGGCGTTGGCTCTAACTGAACCCGAGCGAGGCGTTGGGCTCTAACTGAACCCGAGCGATTGCACTGGAGGCTACGCGTTACTGTACCCGAGCGATCGATCGATGGCTGTTAACTGAACCCGATCGAGCGATTCCTTCGCTACTGCTGCTAACTGAAGCCGGTCGATGCTGCCTTTGGGATGAACAGTGAGCGTTGCGGGGGGAGGGGGGTGGATGAACAGTGAGCGGTGGCGTTGCCTCTGGATGAACAGGACCCCGTGGTGTGATGGAGGGCTGGATGAATAGTAGACGGTGGAGGGGTGCCCGTGGAGGGGTGGTTGAACAGGACCCCGTGGTGTGGAGGGCTGGATGAACAGTAGACGTGGAGGGGTGCCCGTGGAGGGGTGGTTGAACAGTAGCCGGTGGAGTAGCGCGCGGTGGAGGCTGAATGAACAGGAGCCCGTGGAGGCTGGAGGAGGTCGACGGTAGCCCGTGGAGGCTGGAGGAGGTCGACGGTGGAGATGAACAGTATCCCGTGGAGTCCCCTTTTGCGGTACGCCACACCCCTCCCAATGAACAGGACCCCCGTTTCGACTGTAGGAGGTCCGTTTCGTCCGTTTTGCGGTACGCCACACCCCTCCCAATGAACAGGACCCCCGTTTCGACCGTAGGAGGTCCGTTTCATCCGTTTTGCGGTACGCCACACCCCTCCTGATCAACAGGACCCCCGTTTCGACCGTAGGAGGTCCGTTTCCTCCGTTTTGCGGTACGCCAGACCCCTCCCGATCAACAGGACCCCGTTCCAAACGTAGGAGGTCCGTTTCCTCCGTTCTGCGGTATGCCAGGCCTCGTTTCCATCGCCTGTTCCGTCCAAGCCCTCCCGATGAACATGACCATGCATTCCGTTCCGACCCAGCCGGTTGGCTCCCACGCGTTCCGTTGCCTCCCGATGAACACGACGCATTCCGTTGCCTCCCCATGAACATGACGCATTCCGTTGCCTCCCCATGAACACGACGACGACGCTGTTTCTCCGTTCTGACCCAGCCATGTACACGAGCCCTGGCCGTACGTATGCGCGAGTAGGCGTTCGAGACCCCGCCCGTATGTACACATACGTGGCCGTATTTTCTTTCTTGCACCCTGGCCGCTGTACGTACATGTACATGCTACGTGCGCGCCTCTACTATGACACGTACGCGCCTCTACTACGACACGTGCGCGCCTCTACATCCACCAGTATATATGTACGTACACGTTCGCGACCAGAATGATAATGCTATGTACGCTTCGACCAGGTGGGTCCCGACTGTCAGGCACTTCCTTGCCTGCGAAGATGTAGCTGGTGGGTCCCAGCAGTCAGGGGGGCGAATCATTTTTTTTTGCTCGGACGCACTTCCTTGCATGTGAAGATGTAGCTGGTGGGTCCCAGCTGTCAGGGGCAAACGTTTTTTTCGCGAAATACGGTGGCCCGTCCGGTGGGTCCCCGCTGTCAGATGGAGGAATAATTATTTTGCACGTAATAAGGAGGCACTTCCTTGCTGCGGCCATGGACCCAGCTGTCAGCCTCTCCACATACAGTCCACGTCCGATGGAAGCTGCTCCTTGACCACGTTGACCACGCCACGCCGAGAGCACCAGAGCGGTGGAAGACGGCGAGGCCTAGGAAGGGGACGACGCGGAGCCGGGGAAGACGCGGCAGTGGATGCCCACGCGTAGAGGAGTACGAGGGTTCACTGGTTTGCTGCGGTGTGAGGCTGCCGTCGCCGCAGAATAACAGGGGGTGTGGGTGAGTAGAGGGATGGTCTGGCCAGCGGTGGGAGTAGTAGGGGGCGGTGAGGCCTCCGCCGCATTGCAGCCGGCCACGGGAGGCAGGAGCACGAGGCACGACCGGCGCTGGTTTGGGCGGCTAGAGCAAGAAGACCAGAGGTTGAAGAAGCACTACGGCCGTTGGATGGACATCGTACGGTCACTGGAGCTAGAATCGTGCATATTGACTAAGTTGACAAAGCCCTCCGTCCCCGTCAACTTAGTAGGCCCACAAGTCAGCCTGCCACAATACTGGGTCCCAGCTAACAGGGGGTATTCATTTTTTTGTGCGTAATAAGGAGGCACTACCTTGCGTGCGAAGATATAGCTGGTGGGTCCGAGCTGTCAGCGGCGGTAACGTTTTTTTCGTGAAATACAGAGGCACTTTCGGTGGGTCCCTGATGTCAGGTGGAGGAATCATTATTTTGCACGTAATAAGGAGGCATTTCCTTGCGTGCGGCCGTGGACCCAGCTGTCGGCCTCTCCACGTACAGTCCACTTCAGATGCATGTCGGTCGTTGACCACGTTGACCAGGCCGCGCCGAGAGCACCAGGGCGGTGGACAACGGCGAGGCCTAGGAAGGGAACGACACGGAGGCAAGGAAGACTCGGCAGTTGTTTCCCACCCGGAGGGGAGTACGACTGTATGAGGGTTTACTGGTTCGTCTGCCGTCGCCGGAGAATAACAGCAGGTGTGGGTGAGTAGAGGGATGGCTAGGCCAGCGATGGGAGTACGGTGGGGCGGTGAGGCCTGCGCGGCAGCAGAGCCGGCCGCGGGGAGGAGGGAGCAGGCAGTCCCGTCGGCGCTTGTTTGAGCGGCTGGAGCAGGAAGAGCAGAGATTGAAGAAGCACGACGGCCATTGGATGGCCATCCAACAGTCACTGCTTGTGCGTCAACCTTTTCTAGGAAAGCCTCAAATCTGTGGAAAACAGCATACAGCCCATCTGCCATTATTTCTAATAATTTACAGCCCATTTGCTAATTATTAAAGTTTTTTTGGAGCCCATATTCTTTTTGTTAGCATCACAGCCCATATTGTGGCCACGGTTAAAAAATTATACGAAATTTTGCATATTTCGGTGCGGTCCGAACTTTTTTTAATCCCGAAATTTCGACTCACATTCAAACTGATTTTAAAAATAAAGGTATATCAATATAAAATCCAACAAATTCTCCACGCATAAAAATTAATGTAATTTAAAATCTCGAAATGAAAAAAAGATATTTGAATCTAATTGCCGGTTTGATGTGTTTTAAAAATGTACAGCCCATTTCTCATTACTGATGGGCCATTTTCTCGGCCAGCCGAATGAAAGCTCTCCTCGTCTTGAAAGATTTGCAGCCCAACAGGCCTGACAAAGTGACTTACTTGGCAAATCACAAAAAAACTGGGTTGTGGCCGTGGACCCAGCTGTCAGCCTCTCCACGTACAGTACTCTTTCGATGGAAGTCGTTCCTTGACCACGTTGACCATGCCGCGCGGAGAGCACCACGGCGGTGGACGACGGCGAGGCCTAGGAAGGGGACGACGCGGAGCCGGGGAAGACGCGGCAGTGGAAGCCCGCGCGGAGAGGAGTACGAGGGTTCACTGGTTCGGCTGCGGTGTGAGGCTGCCGTCGCCGCAGGGCCTGGCCAGCGGTGGGAATAGTAGGGGCGGTGAGGCCTTCGCGGCAGCACAGCCGGCCACGGGAGGCAGGAGCATGCGGCACGACCGGCGCTGCTTTGGGCGGCTGGAGCAAGAAGACCAGAGGTTGAAGAAGCACTACGGCCGTTGGATGGACATCGTACGGTCACTGGAGCTAGAATCGTTCATATTGACTAAGTTGACAAAGCCCTTCATCCCCGTCAACTTAGTAGGCCCACAAGTCAGCTTCCCACCAAGGTGGGTCCTAGCTAGCCGGGGGAGTATTCATTTTTTTGTGCGTAATAAGGAGGCACTTCCGGTGGGTCCGAGCTGACAGCGGGGGGAACATTTTTTTCGCGAAATACGGTGGCCCGTCAGGTGGGTCCCAGCAGTCAGGGGGCAATCGTTTTTTCGCAAAATACGGTGGCCCGTCCAGTGGGTCCCAGCTGTCAGTTGGAGGAATAAATATTTTCCGCGTAATAAGGTGGCACTTACTTGCTGCGGCCGTGGACCCAGCTGAGACTCTCCACGTACAGTATACTTCCGATGGAAGTCGTTCCTTGACCACGTTGACCTTGCCGCGTTCCGTTGCATGCATGCGTCCATGGGCGTGGTGCGTCCCCACTGTCAGCCTCTCACGTACAATCATCTTCCGATGACTCTCGGTTGTTGACCATGTTGACCACACCGTGCCGAGCGCACCCAGACTGGAACGACCCGGAGATGGGGAAGACGGGGCAGTGGAGTCGCAGATGGAGAGGAGTGGGAAACTTCACTTGTTCGGGTGCGCGGCAGCACAGCCGCGGTGCCGCCCACGGGAGACAGGAGCAAGAACAGAGGTTGAAGAAGGAGCACGGCTGTTGGATCAACATCCAACGGTCCAGCTGCTAGAATCATTTGTTGATTAAGTTGACAAAGCCGTGCGTACACGTCCGCTTAGTAGGCCCACAAGTCAGTCACCAAATCTGACGGGTCCCAGCTGTCAACGGGATGAATAATTTTTTTCGCAAAACAAGGATGCACTTCCTTCCGTGCGAAGATACAGCCGGTGGGTCCCAGCTGTCAGGTGGAGGAAACATTTTTTTTCAGCTTAATAAGGAGGAACTTTCCTTGCGTGCGACCATGGACCTCGTGGGTCCCAGCAGTCAGGCTCTCCACGTACAGTCCTCTTCCGATGACTCTCGTTTGTTGACCACACCGCACCGAACGCGGCGAGGCGGTGGACGACGGCGAGGCCCCGGACGGGAACGACTCGGAGATGGGAAAACGCGGCAGTGGAGTCACAGATTGAGAGGAGGAGAAGGGTTATAACTGGTTCTGTTGCGGTGTGGGGCTGTAGTCTGTGGAGAATAACAGGAGGTGTCGAGGGGTGGAGGGATAGCCTGGCCGGCGGTGGGGTAGCGCTTCGCAGCGATGCGTGCTAAGCAGAGCCGCTAGCCGCCGGAGGCCGGACCAGGCGGTCCCGGCGACGCTGGAGGAAGAAGACGAGAGATAGAAGGTGCATGTCAGCCGTTGGATATAAATCCAATGGCTGTGGATGACACAATCATTTGTTGAGCAAGTTGACAACGCCCTACGTAGGCTTCGACCTATTGGCCCACATGTCAGCCTGCAAAAATGTGGCATATATTTAACCCATGTTTTCTAGAATGTACAGTCCATTTGCTGGGCTGGGTGAACAAATAATTTCGCGTCAATCAGGCCCATTTATATTTTCTAAGAAATCCCAGCCCATTTGCACTTCCTTGAAATACACGTATTAGGTGGGCTCGTTATATATATAATGTTATGTTAGAAGGAGCAATTAATATCAAAGAATAAACCGGAGAGGCACATTTTATATATATAATTAAGAAATTAGCGAGTTATTGCTCAGAATAAAAATGAGCGCGTTATTATTAAATTGGTCCTTAGAATCTTCGCAAGCTTTTGTACGCAATCACCAGGATTTTCCTTGCCTGTGAGTCAAAAACAACCAGCATTTTCCTTGCCAACTTCCGTTAAACATTTACTTTTATAAGTTAATAACACGTGGGATGTTTTTATAATGTATATATAAGTCTCTATAAAATATACGATAATAGTAATAATATAAATATATATAATGTGGTTAGAAGGGAAAACATAAATTGGACACAGCATTACTTTTATAAGAGACCTGCGTTTTATACCCCACAGTAGGCATACTAACAAGTTCACACACAAATACAACAGAAAAGGTAAACATTCATATCAAACTCAGGTTCATAGGACACGTTCATATTCATAGCCAACATTCACTATCAACAACTCAAAAGATTCATATATACACAAGCTCAGCATATCTATGCATCCAAATGATTGATAGATCACACGACAATATTCATACATAATTCACAAAAAGATTCAGATATACACATGTTCAGTATGTTTATGCATCCAAATGATTGAGATCACAGCCAATATGATCCATGGACGAACTTTAATTACCTAAGGTACAGACTGGTAAATGGTGTTCAATCGGAGGTACTTCTTGCTAAAATTAGTTCTTGTACGAGTAAACTTTCGAGTACATAAGAGGAAGCACAGACAATCTGAACTTTGCTTGTATGTTTATCCTCAAATAGTGGCCTCGTGCCGAGGGAGGTTTGAGCAACTTGGCCACTACTTTCATCCAACTAGTTTACTGGCTCATCTTGGTCCTGTATCTCGCCAAAATTCTACATTGCAGACGAGAAAGGAGGCGGTTGAGAAAATGAACCACCCAAATTTTGTGTGCAGTTCAACTGAAATGGAGCATCCTTGGCGTGCAGACTGATTAAATGCCAGATGAATATACGCATCAACCAACTTGTCTAGAATCTTTAGACTCCATGCCATATAGTCGCCACCATATGTGCCTATAACCAAAAGGCACAAGTTGGGACCAAAGACTGGACTGTGTTTTTCTGGGCTATGCACCAAGCAATATTTTTGGCGTTCACTCTCCTAATACTTGGAGTTTGACAATTGGTTGACGCCGGTTGATACTCGAATGAATATAGGCACTTCTTGTCAACATCGATGCTTGTCTGAGTGAACTTTGGAGTACATAGCAGCAGCATAAGTACCTGTCCATCTGATCATTTTGTGCAGTTCTAGTGAGATTACTGTAATAGTGGGACTAGTTGATGAAACATACACTAACAAATAGAAGCACCCTCATTATCTTAATGGGTAAAGTTAGCAACATAATAGTCTTGCTTAAAGAGAGGTATTAGTTTATTTAATCAGTGCCAATTAGCTCAACTCAACACTCAAAGCATTGCCATTTATCATAGGTTGCAAAACTTTAACGTGCAAAGATAGAGTTTCTCATGACAATAGCACGATACAAATAGAGATGACAGCAAACTAATATGGATGAAGGCCTTAGGCCCGTACCAACCTGCGAAAAAAAGCTTATTCATGTAGTCCCATAAGAGATGATAAAGCACTCACTGGAATCACACAATAGTATATATTTTTGTGCACTTCAAATGTATGGTTGAAATCGCTCTTGTTTACCAGTGCTGAGATTATATCAAAAGATTATCAAGAACTTCCAGCAGAATTAAAGCACTGGCTGGGATACAGTTCATTGTATTGTCTTGTGTAGTTTCACTAAAATGTATGATTGGCACAACATGATCCCTGTTTGCACAAGTAGGAACAAGGTGAAACCTTCATTAGCTTAGTGGGAAAGGATAGGAAGACATTAGCATATTACTCAAACAGTAGCATCAAATTCATGATGGACAATACGCAAAACATTGCCTCATTGAACCAATGGCAATAAATTGACATGCAAAACAATAGCACTATTATGTCATGACACTAATAATATTCCCTCCCTGCTCCACCACATGATTCACCTCCATAGACAAACATACACACGTACATGATTCAGCATAGGGTCCTACTAAAGATTTGTTTAACTCCAACAGGAAAATTAGGCAGTAATAAATTAGTGGTACTTAAGTACTCCTTATTAATTAAGTGAGACAGCAGAAGTGGAAGGGCTCCCTGGAGGATCGTCTCACATGTAAGATAGTCGTTGCCGGAGCCCTTGAATGGCCTCGACTGAGGCCTCTGGCTTCAGCAAGATCGCCTTGGCACTGATTATTCTTCTTCTTCTTCCTCTTCATGCTCTGTTTCTCTTTCTCCTCACCAGTTGGTGAAACCAAGTACATGATTGGCCTTCTAATTCAGAATTGGTTTTCTCAGTGAGGGAGTACAAGTGTACTGGTAAAAAACAGCATTATTTTCTCATGGCAGTCGGAAAATAGAGATGAACACATGCATTAAATATCATTCTTACCTAAAGGAAGGTTATGGCGCCAATATGGATGATGAGGATTGGAACACAGATCTCCCTTTGTGCAGTTCCACCAAAATGAACCAACTGTTCCATTCTGACATTCCAGTTAAACAGCACAAAAGTCACTTCTTTTAACAAGAGTTTTGTGCAGTGCACCAAAAGGTCACAACAGCAACCAGGTGAATTGGATATCCCTGTTTGCACAAAAAGGCACAGAGGAAACAGTCAGAGTCTCAAACAATTACAGGCAAAAACATTTGGCTAAACTTGTCATGGCTTATAACAGTGGCATGGCTTCATTTTTACCAGGGACATTAGATTAAGAACAGCTAAGGCTGCGTTCGGTTCACAGGTTTGGTGCAGGATTTTCGTAGGAACACAATTCCTACGGTATTCTTTCCCTTCCAACCGTTCGGAACACGGGAAAGGTGAATAGTGTTTCATAGGAAAGCTGGTCTGGTAGTACTGATTCCATAGGATTAGAAACATCCACGCGCTGCTCATTTTTTGGGCGGAAGCCCCAGGCAGGCGCTCGCTGCCATGCGTTAGACAGGTTGCTGTGCTGTGTTGACGGAATAAAAAAATCAACCTATGTGTGGTACGTGAGGTGAGGACAAGAGTAGTCACTGTGCAGCTGAATAAACAAATAGCATCTCATACTGCCAAGCATGCTACTCTAAAAAAACAAATCTGTACATTTCGTAGTCCATCCGAACACATTCTCTTGAGAGTTTCCTCCGGTTCGTTGTTCCATAGTTTTATACCTACATTCCTTTCCTATTCCTCTATTTTCATCAAGACCTATGTTTTCTGCCCCTTTATTCCGAACGGAGCCTAAATATTTGGTATAAGGGCATGGGACAGTGGGTGCACCAGCAGTCCAGCACCATGTACGTAAACAGGGGCATAAAGTGGTGATTCATAGTTTGTTGCCCCGAGAAACAAACATCCAAGAAACATATCTGGGTTGGTCCCATTTTTGTTCACTCTAGCCACCTACTCCTATGTGTGGATAGCAAATCTAGTCCTGGTCATACCACTGTGTACAGCGTTACCCCTATATTTCCCTTTTCGACCAAGAGACCGGTTGGATGACCAGTCTGTACTACTTTCACCCCCTTTCCTTCCTGTTTGTACCAAGTCCGATGTACATACTAAATTCCCCCACCCCCACTTTATTTCTTGTTTGAACCAAGTACTCCCTCCGTCCGGAATTACTTGTAATCAAAATGGATGTGTCTAGAACTAAAATACATCTAGATACATCCATTTCAATGACAAGTATTTTCGGACGGAGGGAGTACAAGAATCGACTCCATGAAGTAGCTTTACCTCTAACAATAGAAGAAAAAAATATGTGACGTTGGACCATCCGATCGAGAGGGGCTGAGCCATGCAGTGACGTAGCGAGCTGGGGAAGTAGAGCTAAGGCGGTTTCGAACGAAGATATACCTGAAGGTCGTCGGGATGTGGATAGGTGGGCGGCGGGAGGCCGGATCCGCCCATAGGCAACGATGAAGGGATCGGAGGACCTCCCGCACCGGCGCTCGGCCGGAGATAACGGTGCGGCCGGCAGTGGGTCTCCTCCCTCGCTGTCGACGATGGCCTAAACGCTGCCCCTCCTCCCCTTCACCGGCGGAGGGGGATACGTCCGGATCTGTAACCAGCGGTGAGGATAGAAAGCCAGTGTTTTTTTAAGGGAGAAAGACAGTGTTACTACCCCTATCTTGTTTAGATCTGGAGAGGATGAGAGTGTGTGAATAGAGCAACCCTAGCAAGCAAGCGCGGAGGCTCCGGCCTATATATACGTAGTGGGGTAGTTTTCCTTTTTCACTCCATCAAAACAATCGTTTAAAATTGTGTACTACTACATGCCAGGTCGCGGTTTTTTTAGTTGTTGATTGCTTTTTGAGATACCTACCCGCTTGTTCCAAGTGGTGTTACAGTGTGCCAGGTCGCACTTTGTATCGTTCAAGTCTGGTACTACAAGTTCCTCCATTAAATGAACAACCACCCCCTCGTAAAAATTGTGAACAAGCCCACGGCTAAAATTAGCAGAAACGTGGGTTGCCCCAACATGCATTATTATTTATATTTTCTACTCCCTCCGTTCCTAAATATAAGTCTTTTTTATAAGCCACACCTAAGACAAGAATCTTTTTATTAGCAGTGAACCCCACATGTCATAGACACAAAAATTGTGGCAAGATTCCCTTAGGCAAGCCAAAGTGTGTCTAACAATTTGAGCAACTCAGGTTAGGCAAGTGTGGCAAGTGTGGGAAAAATAATGTGGCAACATAAGACAAACATAGTCACAATCCAAACAGCCCCGTAATTTTTTGTGACATGCATGAAAATTTGGTTAGTTAAATTTATAGTCAAAATTTGGCAAGGTGCACCAAATCAACACATGCAAGTATAAAAAGGGAAGTCACGGCATGCATGCATGCATGCGTTGTACTCCCTCCATTTCCAAATATAAGTCTTTTTAGAGATTGCAACAAGTGACTACATACGAAGCAGAATATGTCTACTCCTACATACGAAGTAGCCCATTTGAAATGTGTAAAAAGACTTATATCGAGTGCAGTGCTTTGATGTGTCGCGTCAACTCGTACAAGACCGAGAAATTTGATTACTACAACGCCCTCTCCCTCGCGGACTGAGCTCCGGTGCCTTAACTGCACCTGCCTTTGGCTGCATGACAGGAGGGCCAACCACCTGTTGGGCCCACCTGTCATAGACGCAAAGGCAGGAGCAGTAAGTAGAAGCTCTCGCTACACGCTATCCCTCCCGCACGAGGTGGACGGACATGCAGCAGTGGATTCGATACTGTAGAAGTAGGAGTAACATCATTGTTCATCTTCTCGAAGAGGCGAAGAGCCAAGCGCAACCCGAACGTGGCAGTTGCGAACGCTCGCGTGGTGCAGTTCCTTGTAGTACTAGCTAGGCTCTTGCATGAGACAAAATTGCTATTGTTTAACAATTAAACTCCATTATCCATTGGTTGATACTCATTCTGCATAGGTCCACGCGCTTAGCCCCGTTTCCTCCTGGGGTCACCAATGTTTATTTGCTAATTAATAGCATTGCATGCAATGAACTAGCCATTGCAAGTCATTAAAAGCATGCACACCTCTCATCTCTTATTGGTTGATATGTCAAGAAACAAGAAACAAGGTAGAAGTTAATGCACCGCGCCAAAGTGTTTTGGGACTATTTGGTTTTCGTAAGATAACTTACACACCTAGACGGAGGGAGTAGTATAGCCCTGTAAACCGGAAAGGAGTATTTGCCTTTCTAGAGATTTCAACAAGTGACTAGACTACACCGTGTGCAGTACTCCCTCCCTTCCGGTTTATAGGGCTCAAATCTCAAATCTCATGAACCAAGGCATTTTGCGATTGGAGGAATGTATCTCGTACTTTACAAAACTACCCTAATTAAACTCATGCATTAATTACGTAGTTCTCTCGTTTTCCTCTCCGCCTTGGTCGCGGTGCACAATATTGAGCACTCCTATATGACTAGCCGCTCTATCTACATGCGGGACATTTCAAAGCATCCGGGCCCGCGTGCCATCCACCAAATCACAGCGAGGTGCTACAGTCGAGACTCACCTGTCACCCCGGTGTGGCCGTCATGACCCGTCATATCACAAAACCCACACCTTTACCAGCAGTGGTAAGGTGGCCTCCAAGTTGGACTGGACGAAGCAACCATCATTTCAATGGAACGCTCGTTCAAGCCCTTTCTTCCCTTTCTTGAAGATCCCCCGGTGAGCTCCACAAGGTAAAAAATAATGGCTTATTACCATAGTTGTGGTTTTTGATTATTTGCAATGTGCTTGCTAATATGTTAGGGTTGTGCAGGTGCCGGTGGACGTCCTTGATGATTCCGATGTCGTGGCCTGTCCTGTTGGCATCGCCCCGGAGATCGATTCCGATGCCGCTGTCCATCCTATGGACATCGCCCCAGAGATCGATTCCGATGTCGCGGTCAGTCCTGTGGACATCGCCCCAGAAATCGATTCCCATGCCGATGTCCGTGCTGTGGTCATTGCCCGAGAGATCGATGACAAGAAATAGTTGGTCGCGCTAATCCTTCAGGGTAGTTTGCATTGCCCTGTGTTTAATTACCAGAACGGTGCGTGTTATCAAACCATCTTAGGGCTAGTGCACTGTCTTGTGTGGGCGGATCTTGCTACTTTTGTTTGATAGTGAATCATGCGATGAATCATGCGAACCCTCTCCGAGTTATGGAAACAGATGTATCCTCACCAGCTTTTGATGTAATATATGGCATGCTTAGATGTAAGTTTGAACTGTTTATCATATCAGCAGGGCTTGTTTGATGATTCTTGGTGTTAGTAGGCTAGCTACTGTGCGAGCTATAGTACTTGCAAAACACTCACCGAAGAGAAACGTTGGGGCTGATGAGCTCGTGGTACGCTTATACTTATCCCTCGTCGATCAACCAATAGCCCTAGCTCCTAAAATTGTAGGCTTAGCGATTGATCAGACAATAGTCGACATACATTCAGGCCTCATTTGGTTCATAGGTTAGGAAAATCGTAGCAAAAGTACAGAGAACGTGCAACACAAAATCATAGCAGTGCAGAGACGTACTCCCTCCGTTCCAAAATAGATGACCTAGGCGGGCTAGTTTGGCCTAGTGGGTTTCAGTGATATGACGTGGTACAGTGCCGTCCAGTCTTCGCGTGTGGTAGCAGTATTGCGGGTACAGTAAGTTTTCTTGAAGTAGCGGAATTCAACGAAGTCATGATGGTTCCTTCGTCCGAACAACTTACAGTGGGAAAGGTTGGGCATGTGATACGACCGGGGTAGACCAGGATAATTTTGTGCATGGCAGGTGGACCAGGATGGTCGACATCCCACATGTCGGCGAATGAAAGTATTCTTTCTGATATAGAGGACGAGCAACAAGTATTCATTGTTTATTTTCTATGAAAGCTATTGTCTCCACTGTTACGACGGAGGAGTGTGAAACACGGCAGCCCAGTGAACTTGGCATGTGCACCACTCCCTCCTTCCTCATGTAATGCCCAGGTTATAGCTTTTTCTCACTTTCTCTCTATCTATTTCCTCTCAAATGTTTTTTATCTTTCTTTTTTCAAGACACAATTGTTTTTATGCCTTTTCTAGAATTATTATTTTTATACCTAGGAGCACGTGTAGAGACGGGCTCTTCCAGAGCCCACTCCTTGACTTTGTCAATGCCTCTCTCTCCTCCACATAAGGAGTACTACTTGCTATGCATGCATGCGGCGGGCAGCTGGCGTCTTGAGGGGCCAGGGCGGTGAGAGCGGGCTCCGGAAGCGGTCCGGACTCCAGCATGGCCCACCTCACATTATCACCATATATTTCTTGGAGTCCGTGCGCGGCGGGCGGGCGATCTCTTCTCCCTCCCCCGTTTCTCTCTTCTCAGCCGACGCCCGCCGAGCGATTAGATTTCGGCTATCGACGGTTTATTCAATTACGGTCCCACATGTCAGTGAAATTGCAAGACAACGCGTGTCCCCTCTGGTGAGCGGCGTGCGAGCCGGACTGTCGGGGTTGCGACGCGTATGAGTCGTAAGTGTGCCGCCTTTTCCTTTAGAACTTGCGAAGCGTAACATTTTCGCGCGATCGATCGATAGAAATCTAGAACAAAATGACGAGGGCGGTGCTTTCCTGCTCATTAGGCGGGCTAGTTCGAGTGATATGATGTGCTATAGTGCCATCCACTTGCTCCATTTTTATGTAAGCAAGAGTTTACACTCTTACGCGGGAGGAGTGCGAAACACCGCGGATCTGATTTTGATCGAGGGATAACTGTTCCCTGCCAAATAATGGAGGATTGTTAGCGATTATAGCATGATAGTTAGGGCATCTCCAATGCTGGCCCACAAATTTACACCGGCATCTGTCCGAGGACACTGATGGATGCCATCCGATGCTGCCCGCATACCTTTCGACAACTATATGAACTAACCGGACGAAATTTGTGCAAACAAAGCAAATTTCAAATTAACCGGATGAAATTCATTACATTTCGCAAACTTTTCCTACAAACTGGACGAAATTCACTACATATTTCGCACAAACCGTACTAAAACCTACTGTAAACCTAATCTAAACGATCGCTGACGCCCGACCACCATGTCCGGCCATGAACCCGAGAAAGCCGGCCATTGCCTTTGCCTCCTCCTCATCCGCCTCGATAACCTCCTCCTCCGGAGCACAAGGTTCTGAAGATTTCCGCCTCCACGTCGTCGTCAAGCGGCTAATCGGCCGCCGATATTTACCCCACCAAGCTTGGCGTCGACTGAGTGGAGTAGCGGTGGCCTTCCCGGGACCAGAGCGGCGGCGACCTACTGTGTACTACTCTTCCTCGCTGCCGGCTGCGCCCGCGCACGCGCGCCGGCTTTGTGGTCATGGCGGCGGAGGGCGGCCGGGGGGTGCCGGCGATCTCCTTTGTTTGCTCCTGCGACAGTACGTCGAATAGAGCTTTGGAGCGTGCCCGGAGCGGAGCCACCGATGTCCCTCGTCTGCTCCTGCGACAGTACGTCCAAGAGAGCTTCGGAGCGCCAGGAGGCCATGGTTGAAGTGGTGCCGACAGAAGGAAGGGACCGGAGGAGAATAAGTGTGGGTCTTTGGCTATGGCTGGGAGCTGGGGCTCAAGTTAATATAGCGGGCGAATGGCAATGAGCCGCGGCAGACGGATGGACAACTGGCGCCAGAGTAGGTTCGTCGGGCGTGAATGTGGACGCTGCTTCAGTGACTTAACTGCAGATGCGTTTTGGTTACTGACATGTGGGCCCAATGGGCATCTGGCCCGCATGTCAGTGACACACCAATTGCACCTGCAGTTAAGTCCGGTGAATGCGGCATTGACATTTTGGAGAGACGGTGACCGTTTCAGGCGGGAAGCGCGCGCTAGCGATGGAAGGCGTTTCGGTGTGCAGTGGCACTAAGATCGGTCGCTCACGATAGTACATACTCCGTACCATACTACCATAGTACCCTCTCTAGCTTAGGCTGTTTTATAGATTGTTGTTGTGATGGACGATATAAATGAGCAAGGCGGTCCGAGTATGACCGTTGGTGTTGAGCCAGGCGAATACATGCTCGGCGTTCGCGTAGGCCTCCATCAAACGTCTAAACCGTAATGTCAGGCACCGCTGGGGCGCGCAGGTGATGGGCTCGCCGTTTGCGTTGCGCCATGAGCAGGACTTTGATTTATAGGGCGACCTGCATGCATTAGCATGCTTTGACAGCGTGAGCGTGAGTGTCTGACGCGAAGTATTTCATTTTCATTTGGCTGACGAGGGTGCGTTGCAGCGACGAGTCCGTGGTTTGATTCCCCACATACGCATAATTTTGGTTTTTACAGTATTTCTTTCTCCATGACAGGTAGGCCCGCGTAGATAGATAAAGAACACGAGCTGATGAGGCGCATGCGGACTGTTTGACTGGTCAACCAGACAAATACGGAGCTATACACTGAGCTAGTGACCGTATAATCACCATATCTCGTATACAATGATCAAAGTGAGCTATCAAGACAAGTTCGATGACCGCCAATGCATTTTACTCGGTAATAAATGACCAGGATTGAAGGGGAATCCAAATTTGCTTCGTCTTCTGTCCTTGAGCTCTTGACAAACCAATGCACTATACGGTTGTCCGGCCACTCCACCCCAGAGCTCTCACCAAGCGTCGTTCATGCCACCGCGCCACATACTAACCGATAAGGCAGCGATGGCATCCCGCCGCGCCGAGTTCCTCGCCGCCCACGACCGCACACAAAATTTTAGGGAAGCGATGGCATCCCGTCGTGCCGAGTTCATCGCCGCTCGCGACCTCACAACTATGTGGGAGGAATTTGAAGATGCCAAGGCCGAATGGGCGGTAGAGCAAGAGGCGGCCAAAGACGCACAGAGGGAGCGGAAAAGTCAGAAAGCACTCAAGAAAAGAGAGGCCCGCCGCCACAAGAAAGAAAAGGATGCACGCGCTGCTGCGGAGAGGTCGGCGGAGATCCAAGCACGGTGGGGTGTCGCCGACAAAGCCGGGAAGGAGAACGACGGCGTCTGGCCAGCATGTGAGAAGTAGTAGTACTAGTAGTTAGTGTGTGTGTGTATGTGTCTGAGTACGAGCATGTACCAATACTACTAGTTACTACTATAGTTTTTAGAGCAAATTACCAGTACATTAGCCTAGACTAAATGGAAAAATTCCTATCCTAAGCATCAAATGGCATCTCTTTCTCTATAGGAATTGAGATGCATGTCATCTCACTTCCTATGATTTTCATATTCCTATCCTATGAACGAAAGGAGGCCTCTGTTGGAGTAACTACTGTAGCTAGCAGTACTGCTGGTACAGTAGTTTTCTTCAAGAAGCGGAATTCAACGAAGTCATGATGGTTCCTTCGTCCGAGCAACTTCAAAGTGGGAAGTGGACCTGTGATTTGATGGCTCATTAGTCATTGTTACTGCGGCGCGACGACCTGGGTGACTCTCCCTTGGAGTTCTGCGTGCATGGCAAGTGGACCAGGATGGTCGACGTCCCACATGTTGGCGAACGGAAGTATTCTTTCCGATATCGAGGAGCAAGGGAACCGCGTGGTATAGTATCACTGCTGATTGGTTCGCAAAAAATAGTATCACTGCCGATTTATAATTATTTTTTATTTCTGATGAATGCTAGCGTTTCAACTCTTACGACGAAGGGTGCCAAACACGGCACGTGCTGGATGTCCCACACGTCAGCGAAAGGAGTGGGACATGAACAACGTGGTAGAGCCCAGCGTAAAAAAACAGCGTGGTAGAGCGTCTCCACTTCTTCCACTTCTGGATCGGAGACCACACGTAGTAGTACTTAGTGGTATGAACGATACAAAGTGTGACCTGGAGAGAAAGACACGTCTAGTTGGAAGGTCTCGGGGCATACACGTAAACAAATATAAAAGTTAATATGTGCCTTCAACTAATATAGTAGTAGTAGAGTACTTAGGCACGTACTCCATAACATCACCATGCATTGCACGTACAACATTTAGTGGTAGTACGAAGTAAGAGACAAATGTCGCCCAAGAGTTCCCTTCTCGACCTACTTTTGGGTGTTTGGTAGAGTGTATGGAGGGTGCATGAGTCCACACTAGTTTAGCACAAATACACTAGAAGCATGCATGAAGAGAGCATGCAAGAAGAGGGGTGTTGAGTTGAGCATGCATGAAGAGGGAACAACTATGCTGAGACGAGAACGCAACCAAACACACCCTATATGCCACGCATGTTCATACCATTTGTGCCTTTCTACTTCACTTACTGCGCTGCATTACTCAGGTTCGTACGTCCACTCCTGGGTACATGTCCGTCTCGTAGTTCCAGTCCCACGTGTTCTTCATATAGATGGAACGATCCTTGCATAACACGTGCACCTTGATGCTAGATGTCTCGCGTGTTGGCAAAAGGATGAACAAAGCTCATGTAAAAAAATAGAGTGGAAGAACATAGATTCCGGACGACCGAGAAGGAGCAAGGAACCTCGTGGTGGAGCGTCTGCACTCATAATATTTAATATTATTCAGCGATACAAAATTAACCAATCATCTCCACAGTGGACTGGAAGAGTACGAAACACGACAGCCCAGTGTAGTTACATCATACTAGTACATGGCTAACCCACGCTATCACCATATTTCTTGGCTTCCGTGCGACACCTATCTCTAGTAATCCAGCAGCCTGTATCGCTTCTCCCTCCTCGTCTCTATCAAAGTGAGGCGGGCTGGCATTTCTGCCGTCTATTGAGGTCGGTTAACTATCACATGTTAGCGACATGCCAAGAGCATTCTAAAAAAAATTCCTTTCACGTTCCGTTTTCAAAAACAAAAAATCCTTTCACGTACGAATTTGCCTGTATGCTTTGAGCAACTTGCATGTCCTATACTGCTCCTGTTTGATACTCTAACTTAGCTAGAGGTTAGACTAACTCATGACTAACCCTGAACTAACTGTAGCCAAAGAGGTGTTTGGGTGACAGGGTTAGATTGACAATAAATGCACTTCATGGAGAGAGAAAAGTGATTTTTCAGTGGTCCCAATGAGAGCTATCTCCAGTTAGCACCTCTTGGGTGGGATAGTTTTTTTTGTGGGTTCGGTGCAACTTGCTCCAATTTAAACCCTCATGCTTGGATACTTTAGGGCTATTTGAGCCCCAACTAGCTCAAACTAACTCTAACCCATGGATCCAAACAGGGCCTATGGCCAGTCTCGACGCGGAGCAGTCGCGTGCACCGGGAAGCGGCGCTCTCTCGGCCGTCGCGCCACTTCAAAGCCGGCGCCAGTGAGAGGTCGCCTCCGCTCTAGCCGGGCATTAATGCGGCACTGACGCTCTAGGGCGACGTTGACCGTTTCACGCGGGAAGCGCGCGCTGGCAAGGGAGTATAGGTTTTGAACCGTTTCAAGTGTAGTACTGGTAGTTTGCAAAACTACTCAATTATTGCACTCGGTTTCCTAAGAAATTGTGGTAAAAAAGCGTTACTCCACAGCCCGCTTCCCTTCTCCTTCCTCTTCCACCGCCCGCGCACGTCCGCGGGAAGCGACCGGTCAACCCTTATATAGGAGTGCTAGCACAAAAAGATGCATGCATGACCACTAAAATTTCCATATTAAAGCGCCGCTCCGGCGGGAGTATGGCGTATGTTGTTACCTTCGACCGGCCCATGGCTACCGGGCGAGGGCGACCAGAGAAGAGGCAGCGGGAGGAGAATGAATGCAGCTACTGTTTGGGTTCGCCTTCCGACTTAAATAAATGTGCAGCATCACGTGTACCCGCGGGTGCACAAATTGTAACATACGAGTCTGCTTAAGTGGGCGTCACGTAACTGGTGTGTGTGTGAGAGAGAGATTCTGAGAGACAGAGTGCGTGTGTGCGACTCTACTCTTCGGACATGTACTCAACCTTTTGCATCGGGATATAAGTATAATGGTATTTACTTTAGCTAGTGATTTACGTGGCCATGTTAACGTGGTTGTGTCAAAAAAAATGTCACTTCCTGCTCGTGATTTGCGTTATATAATTACAAGCAAGATTCTCATGCATTGCACGGAACATCAATATGCATTTTTTTACAGAACACCTATTGTGATTGACCCATGCAAGAGTAATCCCATGTGTAAAAACTAATGGTATCTCGAGAATTTTATCGGAAAACTGGTATCTCGAGAATGTCATCGAAAAAATGAAAGATGAGAGATAAGGCGAGGAGGAGTGGAGCGTGGTGGTGACTGGTGGTCGGAATGGGCGGAGGCATGGGGATGGACGGCGCCGGCAGGCGGCAGCGGCCACCATGCATGCTAGATTGTTCCAGAGACTTATTCCTTTTTTAATTGCTGAGCAATGAGGTTGCGGGAGATAATGATGTGGAGAGAGGTGCGGGTATCTTTTGTAAAATTATCATAGTTTGCTTTCTATCCTCAGATATAGATCATACGGTCTGTATTACAAGATGGCAGGCACACCATCACCGCCAACTCGTTTTTTTATAAGGGTACGGATGATAAGTTTGCTGACTACTAAAGTAGAGTGGAATTTTTCCATGTTATGCAAGTAAATAAAGGTGATTGTTTATCATACGGGTAAGGTTGGATGAAGGGTGGTAGGAACAAATGCTCCGCCTAGAGCATGTGTTTGTGAGATGGAGTCTTAGTGTGTGTGTAGGGTGTGTGTGTGTTTGAGAGAGAGAGAGGAGAGAGAGATGGAGTCTTAGTTTGTGTGTGTGTGTGAGAGAGAGAGAGATGGAGTCTTAGTGTGTGTGGGGGGGTGCGTGCGTGCGTGCGTGTGTGTGTGTGTTTGTGTGTATGTGTGTGTGTGAGAGAGAGAGATGGAGTCTTAGTGTGCGTGTGTGGGGGGGTGCGTGCGTGCGTGTGTGTGTGTGTGTGCGTGTGTGTGTGTGTGTCGCGGGGTCCTCTGTGGAGGATGTAATTTAAGTGTGCATGGCTTCATCATAGAGAGGTGATGTGTATGGCAGAGGCCACCAACGATGGGGTGCGAGAGAGAAAATGCCCGTAGAGAGGGAAGAGAAGGTGTGTGCGCGTGAGAGGAGTCGACATCGAGAGAATGTGTTTGTTCGAGAGACACTGAGGAAGACTACTATATATCGATGGTGCATGTAGGCGGGAATTAAACAAAGGGATGGTCTTATTGGTTTCGGGGATATAGGGGAAGAGTGAGAGGCGGGGGGGGGGGGGGGGTAGCTAGAAGGAGATTGTTAAGTGTGAGTGTGTGTTTTACCCATCCAGGCGGAAGTTATGTGCACAAAAGAGGATAACGATTCGATGTGGCGTTAGGATTGAGGGTAATTAAACGTATGGAGACATAGAGACCTTGAACGTGCATGTGTGAGAGGTATACATGTATACGTGGGATGTGTGTGTGTGCGCGCGCGCATGATCGAGATAAAAGAAAGAAGACATAAGTCATAAGATCAACGACATGGGAGAGACGGATCGGTATGACAATATGCATGCATGTGAGAATGCAGGGAAGAAGGCCCGACAATTGAGCATGTGTTTTTGTCTTTAAGAGATAGTGGCGTGGGCTGGAGCATGCATCTATGGCGAGCAGAGGGAGTGAGGCGCAACGATTGTGCAAAAGAGACCAACCTATAAATGCATATGTATGGAGAGACATATATAGTGTGGGTGATAGGAAGCAAGACTCCGTGCGAGAAAGAAATGTTGACGGAGAAACTACAAATAGATGGAGATGCTAGCTAGAGGGACATCCGCTAGTTTGGGTGTTGGAGATGACCGTCGGGTGGTTCAAAGGGTGAAGTTATATATGTGTGTGAGAGGGCACTTGACTGCATGTAGAGAGAAACATATGTAGTGTGCGTGATAGGAATCAAGAGTGAGGGCGGGAAAGAAGGTTGATGGAGAAACAGATAAATAGAAAGATAAAGATGCTAGCTAGTGTGCGTTAGAGATAGGAGTCGAGTGGATCAGAAGGCTGGGTTATGTGTGTGGGTGTGAGAGGAATAGAGAGAGGGTGCATGTGAGTCACATACAAACAGATATCAGAGAGAAATGAGATCCAGAGAGACGGAGTTTTGTGTCTGCGAGAGAGAAAGATATTCCACAACGAGAGTGATAGCTAGAGAGACATACGAGGGAACGCAAGATATCTCTAGGGAGAGAGGGTGTGTGAGAGCGACATACAAGAGAACAATGGAGAAATATGAGACCCTGGGAGACAGAGTTTGTGTTTGTGTGTGAGAAAGAGATATTGAAGAGGAAGAGTCGTAGGTTCTCATATCTAAGGAGCGAAAGACATCTCTGTATGAGGGGTGTGCGAGTGGCACACATGGGAATAGTAGAGAGAAATGAGACCCCGGGAGACAAAGTTTTGTGTTTGTGTGAGAGAAAGAGATTCCACATGGAGAATCATAGTTAGAGACACATAGGAGGGAGCGAGATATACTTAGAGAGAGATAGAGTGATGAAGGTCGAGGGAGAGAGTGCCGTCAGTGTGTTACGAAGATAAAAGATCATTGTCGACATACAGGTAGCACGAGAGATACCTGAGAGACGATGAACGCGTATAGGTCGAGAGAGATAGTCCTATATAAGCATTAGTGATAGCTATATGAGACGAATATCTGGATTAAAGGGGATTCAAATATTTAAACTGGAGATCACGACATCGATAATATCATAACGCAAATTGGTGTATAAAACATGCATATTCATTTGAATTTGGGCACACATGTAATGTTATATAGTTTATCAATATTGGTGATCCATAGATTCTTCAATTACAAACAATGCATGGTTTATATGCAATTAATGTCTAAACGGGATTACACTATATGTTGTGTGTGTGAAACACATTATACATGTTTGAGAAGTAAAAAAACCCCGCATGAAACACACATTAATTGGAGACAGTTAGCGAGGAATGCATACATTGGATTTCAACATAAAGTGGTTTCAAATATTTGAAATCCAAATTGATGGATACAACCTTATGAATCTGAGATCATGCCATTTGTAAACCATATTTATGTATAAATGGTGTTGTGCTTTTGAAAGTATATATAAAAAAATGATGTATATAGAATGTAATTCCAATTGAAAATGGATCCCGCCTGGAAAAAAATAGAATACAAAGGGGATTCGAATTGAGTTGGCACGGTAAAGGTGCACTCTGCAAAATTTGAACGAAGCGGGGAAAGTCGCAGTAACCGCCCGAAACCAAAATCTGCGAGATGGAAATCACTACTGCCTAACCCTGCCATGCAAAGCCTATCTGCTGGATTTCTATACGTTTTGATAGGGGTAGGTTTGTAATTTCACCCAAACATGACGTAACCGCCTCTCACCCGGATTCATACATGGTGGGCGCCAAAACACAGTGTGTCCTCGGCCGAAATCGACTCCCTACCCGATTCATATTCATACACGGTGGGCGCCAAAAACAAACTCTCGTCGGCAAATATTCGGTGTATGCGAGATTACCGTCCTATCCCCAACCGACTAATGTTGCTGTGATGTAGTAGAAATTTGAAACGGGGGCTAAGTTTGTAAATTTCCTCGCATTTGAGAGAAGCGCGCCCTGAATACATGGTTCCCCCCTTCCTGTCTACCTCCCTTATCCCCATTCGTACTCCATGGGCGCCAAAACACCCTCTCCACCCCACCCTCCTCCGTCCGCCGCCGTCTGCCACCCCATCCACCGCCGTCCTCCTCCACCATGCCGGAGCTGATACCCCGATGCCGCCATACATTACAAGAGATCGACCTCTCTCATCCACGGCTTCGGACCGGGATCCTTGCATCCCGTCCTCTCGCTTCATCCCCGCCGTCGTCCACCTTGCCGGCGCCGCTCCTACGACCGTCTCGTCCACCACGCCCCGCCGCCACCGTCTACCCTCCTAGATCTGCTTCCACACCGCCGACAGCCATCGCTACCGCAGCACCGTCAAATTCTCAGCAGATGCGTACACGGCGCCGCACCAGAGGCGGTACTCTTTCGTATCTGCTCAACTTATTTATCGCAGCAAGAAAATAGATCGCCACTGCTTTACTCTGATTTCTTGTCTTGGTTGCGAAGTTGCCTTTATCCGGTTTGCACCTTCAGATCCACCATGGCACGCTCAACACTATACTCCCAATGCTTATGGTTTTCCCCTTTTATATTCCACACTAGTTAAATCACAGTAGACTAAATTTCAAAATTGGGGGTCAGTCGGTTTTTCAGAGCTCGCCGGAGTTCGCCGGTGAGATCGAAGGGGCTCGGGTGGTTGTGGGGCCTCGCCGAACGAAGAAAACTCGACGCGGGTGGGGGTTGGGGCAGGGGTGGGGGTGGGGGTGGCGGAGAAACACAGGCGGTGGGGCCGGTGGTCCGGCCGGCGGCCCGTGCGGTGTTCTGTATGGGAAGAATCAGAGACGAGGAAGAAGAAGGGTTAGGAGACGTAGGATCTTCATCCAACCGCCTGAAATGGTCGAGAGACAGCTGGGAGTTGCATTCTTAACGCGCTCTGGTTCATCATGTGTGGGCACTGCGCAACCAACATTTTATTATCCAAAATCTGCTTGCTCTTCTTTACCATGTTCCTCTTCTGTTCTTCTTTAATATGTACTCTCTCCGTTCCTAAATACAAGTCTTTGTATAGATTCCACCATGGACTACATATGGAGCAAAATGAGTGAATCTACACTCTAAAATGTATCTGGATACATCTGTATGTGATCCATAGTGGAAATCTCTACCAAGACTTATATTTTGGAACGGAGGGAGTATGATAATAGTACAGTATGTTCCTTGTACTGAAGATGAGCAGGGACATTTGCAGTGTAGAGGTATATACGGTCGGTTGTGATGGACACTTTGAGACTCTTTGATTCGTATGATCTTGTAAACATAGGAATAGGATTTGTAGTGGCCTGCCCACTTGAATCCTATAAGAATAGCAAGGAAATGAGGGAAGTTGTGTCGCCTTTGAGAGTTACACTGATATTAACAGTACCGCACCTTCACTTGAAGAGAGCTGGTATCCGAAGCCTTTCTAGCCATACCGGCAATACTAGCACATATATTCCAGCAAGTTCCACTTTGCTGATTTTACTCTGATGCTTAAGGTTTTCCCGTTATATCTACACTATGATCTGTGTAGCTGCTTTGTGTCGCACTAGCAGAAGTCCACTCTTGAAGCTAAACACTGCAATGACTTACAAAATTGGCACCAAGGCATTGAGTGCCATTCTGGATGCAATGAAACTCATACGCTCCCCACCTGTTGATTCTTGTTCAGAATATGATCCTAATGACTATTCTAACCTCGAGGAGTCAAAGGCAGATGGCCTGTCCTGTTCACCCATCAAGGTGCCTATTCTAATTTGGCAATGTTTTATTGATTGCGGGTATCTTGCATATGTTGTCTTGCATTTCTTCTACTTTGTTGCACCGCCATCTGCTTAGTTTACTCATCATATATGTCGAGATGCCATGCCCATCCATTATCAATACATATTCCATCTGTCATCATACCATGTTTTCCACTCAAATGCTGTTCGTGTGCATCAGACATCAAAAAGGAAGAGGCTGATTGCCGAACCTGAAGGAGCACCAGCAAAGTCCTTGAAAAACGTGGTGGTGCCGGAGAAATCAGACAGCACCCCACTTATATTGGCTGTACAACCAGTGACACAAAATGTAGGACCGACTCCAGCAGACTGAACCCATACTTCACTGGCCACACCACTAGCCCCACCACACAGGACCTGCACTCCAGCAAAAGGTATACCGATTTCATTTGCCATAGCACCAGCTGTACCACAGAAAAATCCCACTCCAGCAAAAAGTACAGCAAGTCCACCGGCCGAAGACCTATCCCAACTGCAGAGACGGCCAATTCCTGCAGATTGGAACCCCATTCCATTTATTCCCAGTTTAAAAGACAATGCTTTCAATGTTGTTAGGGACTATGTGCATATATTCCCATCATGGGAAGATTATTGTGAAGACAAACACCATTTTCACATCTTCCTATCCAACTTACGTGTAAGTGCTATTATTCATGGTTATTATTTTCCTGTTTTCTGCTGATTGAACACATCAATGATTTACATTACATTGTTGTAACTAGGCGAGGGTCAATCTAGATAGTCATGACGAGCAAAGCTTGCTTGTGCTTTTCAAGGAAGCATTGCAGCAGTATCGGTGTTACCTGAGGAAATCACACTTTGATGGCAAGTCTATAAACGAATTTCTGGTGAAGTCTCATGTGCTAAATTTAGAAGACATTGAATGGAAAAACCTTGTTATGCACTGGTCTCGTTCCCAGGATGAGGTACTGTCTATGAAATCACATGACAATTTGAACTTCTACTTTTCCGCATGTGCCTTACGGATCTTTTTTGCAGGAAATCTGCTCAAAGAAGAATTCCGGTTTGACAAGAACGACAGGATATCACAAATATGCTGCCCGCTGCTTTTCTCTTGTTAGTACCTGTTGTCCTGTATCACTGTACTTGCATACATACCTGGTTCATTATGTGACAGCAGTATGCATGATAGCTTGCTAATCAATTGTTCGCTCCAAATTATCTGATCTGTATGAATGGTTACATTAGTGTAGAATATATCCAATGCCAATGTTTTTTTAGCTCTGCATTGTTCTTGTAAGTAAATGTTGTCCTTTATCAGTGTACTTATAATGACAGGTAATTGTTCATGTACCATCACTCTGCAGCTTATTTTCCTTTGCCCTCCATTTTCTACACATCAGATCTATATTTACTCTTACCATAAGGTTGGTACTGAAGAAGTTTAGCTGTGCATTGCTCTTGGTTGTACCTTTTGCCTGTATCGCTGCACTTACATTTATAGCTACTTGGTTATGTAGCATCACTCTTCATCTTATCTTAAATATTCTCCATTTTTTCGTATATTACACATCTATATTTACTCTTAACAAAATGTAGAATAAAGGCAATGCTTTCGAAGAAGATTCTGTGGTAAACTTCTTGAATTGCCCCCCCCCCCCCATCAGCATGGACAAGGCCTTTATAGAGCCTGTCTTCACCAATAATGTAAGTTTGTCCATCTCAAGCCTTCAAACTTTGTTGTATATATTTGGTTAGGCATGACTGCAACAGCTGTTTATTTTTGGTGTTTGCATCAAATTGCTTGTTTAAAGTTTATTATGTAGTTCATAAACAAAAGTTTGTCCTTTCTCAATTTAAGTTTTCAGTTGTACAACCAAGTTCCTTCTTCATACCATGTAAATTAAACTATACAGAGCAAGTGATCTTATTTTGCACTGCATGTATGCTTCTGTTCTTCATCCGTAATCCAGTGGTGTGGTGAACCTACCCACTACAGCACAATGTCATATTCTGCAATGTCTTAACTATGAACAATGTCATATCATTCTACTATTATTTAAACCATCTCTTTATTTGCCAATCTGAAATGGTATAAATTGACAACACACTAACCATTGATACTTATGAGTTCTTGATCTGTAATCCAGTGGTGTCGTGAAGCTGCCAACTCCTTCACAATGTCATTTCCTGCCATGTCTTGACCTGAACAATACCATATTGTGTTAATGCAATTTTAAACTGTGTCACTTTATTCGTCAGTAAGAAATGTGATGAATTGTCAGCACTGATACTTTTATGTGCAAAACCTGCCATCTGTCTGCTTGTTTATCTTTCAGAGTGAGGAAGATATAAGTGTTGAACAAGCGCAGTCTCATCATCTTGCTCAGCTGCTTGCGCTGCAGCTCCCCAGCAGGGCTAACCTTTCTTGAACTCTATTGAAGTGCTGTCGGTTTTGTATATTATTTTGTCGGCGTGTTTATTTGCACTGGTGGCGATCTTTGATGTCCAGTGTATGTAATCTGCTGTCTGCTTGTGCTTTATTATCCTACTGGCGAACTTTGATGCCCAGTGGATGTAATATGCCGTAATTTCTTTATTGTATAGTCTAGGTTTTTTCTTATTCACGATGCTGCAGTTATTTTACTGTATATATATCCTGTCTTCGCAGTAAACCGGCCAAACCGTAAAATTACGGTACATAATCGGGCCGTCATGCAATCACGATGTAGGTTGGGCCTGAAACGTGCCGAATAGCTCACGGGCCGGCAGCAGCCCGAAATGAACCCCGGCCCATGATTGTGCGAATCAAATCACGGGCTTTTAACAGGCCAAAATTGTCTCGGTCCTTGTTTGGCCCAATCAGATATCGGCTGCGAGCAGGCCGAATGCAAACCGGTAGTTAAGCCCAACTATATGACGGGCTTTTAACAGGCCGAAATTAATATAGGGCCGAAATGTTAAACAGGCCTTTAACAGGCCAAAACTAATATCAGGCCGAATTACTAAGTGGGCCTTTAGCAAGTGGGCCCAAAAGCATAGTGTCCAGTTGACGGGCCGAATCTGATATGGGCCATAATTGAGCCCAAAGCCTCTTAAAGGGCCAGACCTGATCTGGGCCGTAATTTGGCCTAGAACGTGGTAGGCTTTTAACGGGCCGGATCTCATATAGGCCACTATTAGGCCCGGATTGTGGCAGGCCATTAATGGACCGGATCAAATATGGGCCGGCATTTGGCCCAAAACATGGCAGCCAGTTAATGGGTCGGCCTACTAGGGTCCTCAAAATCTTGTGGGCCTACAGCTGGGCCGGCCCATTAATGTCGGCGAAATCTCGTGGGCCTTTAGCTGGGCCGGCCCATTATGATCCGCAAGAATCTTGTGGGCCTTTACCTGGGCCGGCCCATTATGGCACACAAAAATGTTGTGGGCCTTTACCTAGGTCGGCCCATTATGGCCCGCAAAATCTTGTGGGCCTTTAGCTGGGCCAGCCCATTATGGTCCGCAAAATCTCATGGGCCTTTAGCTGGGCCGGCCCATTATGGTCCGCAAAATCTTGTGGGCCTTCAGTTGGGCTGGCCCATTTAAACTTGATGGGCCGGTCCACGTGTCAACATATCATACGCGCGTCTCGCCCATTGGATGAGTGACACCTGTGCCAACGCGGACCTGACACGTGTCTCCTCCAGCCAATGATGATTTTACACGTGGAAAATCCCCATTGGTCGGGGCTGTTAACGGGTTATCGGATCCAAAACCCGACCCGATAGCTTATCGGCGTTCCGTTACGGTGGATGCCACCTGTCGATCACCCTTGACGAAAGCACTTCTGTGACGCGCGATTTATCGTCATGGAAGTGGACACTTCCGTGATGATAATTTTGGTAATGTCATGGAACACTTCTACGATAGCACAGGTATGACTATCTTGATTCTGTCATAAATTTGTCATGGATGTACATGCATGACAAAAAACGCGACCTACTGTGACAAACACGTATCATCACGGAAGTGTATTTTTTTTGTAGTGGCTGGTTGAACAGTAGCCGGTGGAGGAGCGGTGGAGACTGGATGAACAGGAGCCCGTGGATGAACAATTGCAGGTGGACGCTGGAGGAGGTCGACGGTGGATGAACAGTAGCCCGTGGAGGCAGTCGACGGTGGAGATGAACAGTATCTCGTGGAGTCCCCGTTTTGCGGTACGCCACACCCCTCCCGATGAACAGGACCTCCGTTTCGACTGTAGCGCTCCAACACAAGTCTGTTTCCTCTGTTTTGCGGTACGCCACACCCCTCCCGATCAACAGGACCCCGTTTCGACCGTAGGAGGTCCGTTTCCTCCATTTTGCGGTACGCCAGACCCCTCCCGATGAACAGGATCCCATTTTGACCATGGCTGGTCGAACATAAGGTCGTTTCCTCCGTTCTGCGGTACGCCAGGCCTCGTTTCCACAGCTGTTCCGTCCAAGCCAGTTGGCTCCCGATGAACAGCACGTGTTCCATTGCCTCCCGATGAACACGACGCATTCCGTTGCCTCCCCATCAACACGACGACGATGCAGTTTCTCCGTTCCGACCCAGCCATGTACATGAGGCCTGGCCGTACGTATGCGCGAGTAGGCGTTCGAGACCCCGCCCGTATGTACGTACGTGGCCGTATTTTCTTTCTTGCACCCTGGCCACTGTATGTACGTGTACATGCTACGTGCGCGCCTCTACTACGACACGTGCGCGCCTCTACATTGACCAGTATGTACGTACACGTTCGCGACCAGAATGACAACGCTACGTACGCTTCGACCGGGTGGGTCCCGACTGTCAGGCACTTCCTTGCGTGCGAAGATGTAGCTGGTGGGTCCCAGTAGTCAGGGGCGAATCATTTTTTGCCCATAATATGGACGCACTTCCTTGCGTGCGAAGATGTAGCTAGTGGGTCCCAGCAGTCAGGGGGAAACATTTTTTTGCGAAATACGGTGGCCCTTCCGGTGGGTCCCTGCTGTCAGGTGGAGGAATCATTATTTTGCGCGTAATAAGGAGGCATTTCCTTGCTGCGGCCATGGACCCAGCTGTCAGCCTCTCCACATACAGTACTCTTCCGATGGAAGTCGTTCGTTGACCAAATTGACCACGCCGCGCCGGGAGCACCAGGGCGGTGGACGACGGCGAGGCCTACGAAGGGAACGACACTGAGTCGGGGAAGACACAACAGTGGCTGCCCACGTGGTGGGGAGTACAAGGGTTGACTGGTTTGGCTGCCGTCGCCGGAAAATAACAGGAGGTGTGGGTGAGTAGAGGGATAGCCAGGCCAGGGATGTGAGTATGGTGGGGCCGTGAGGCCTGCCCGGCAACACAGCCGGCCACGGGAGGCGCGAGCAGGCGGTTCCGCCGGCACTGGTTTGAGCGGCTGGAGCAGGAAGATCAGAGACTAAAGAAGCACGATTGCCGTTAGATTGACATCTAACAGTCTGACACTGGTAGAGTCGATTGTTGACTAAGTTTCTTTTTTTGAGAAACCTTGTGTACGCATGAACTTAGTAGGCCCACAAGTCAGCCTCCAAATCTGTGGCAGACAACATAGAGCCCATTTGCTATTTTTTAATAATTTGCAGCCCATTTGCTAATTATTAAGTAATTTATTACAACCCATTTTCTGCCCAGGACCACGGTCAAAAAGTTCAACCTTATTTTGCATATTTTGGTGGAGTCCGAACTGTTGTAATCCCGAAATGATAAACAATTTTTTAAGAACTTATTGATTTGCCAAAAAATCATTTTGTTTTTGTAAGCAAACAAAACGTGGGACAATTGAGTTGGTTTAAGGGAAAACCAGCTATTGAGGATATACCCGGCGGTATGACCTAGACGGATATATGACCCGGCTGGGACTTGGCGACTCAGGAGACGGGCGGCTCACTGGTCTGACGACTCACGAGCCTGGCGACTCACTGGTGGCCCCGACGGCGGGTCAGATAGAGGACTAGGCCCAAGGCCCAGAAGGCCGGCTCATGTTATGGTGGGCCGGCTTAAGAGGAAAGCGTAAGTAATATTTTCTTACAAAGGAAGCAAGACTAGGACTCCACTTGTAATAGAGTAATCCTAATCCTACTAGGACTAGTCATGTAACCCGCCCCTTCAACTTATATAAGGAGGGGCAGGGAACCCCAAGAGAGGGCAACAAATAATCTCTAAGACTAGACACAACTAAAGGGGAGCCGGCTTATACAGCAACTCCCTCATGAGCATAATGAGACCTAGCCACAAACAGTATGTAGGGCTATTACCGGATGATGTTTCCCGGGGCCCTGAAGCTGTCTAAATCTTTGTCTTGTGCGTTGATCCGCCTCTCGTCTCTCATCCCGATCAACCCCTCTCAAGCTACCACATAGATGCGTTGGCCTCGCGACTAAGTCCTGACACTAAGGACATCTGCTGTGACAAATCCACGACAGTTGGCGCCCACCGTGGGGCTTGCACACGGTGGTGATGAGTTCTTGGAGGGATCTCTCCAGGGATCTAGGAGTTTTCAATTTTCTAGATGAAGATTTTACAATCCATGAGATTGAAGTTGAAGAAAAAATTTAGGGTTGCGCCATAAGCCGCTGCCTTTGCAAGTCGAATCTCAGAGAGATCGATTTCCGTAGCTACGGCCGCATCTCGCCGAGACCAACAAAAATTCTGCTACAGCTGTCGTACACCAGCTCATGTCAAACACACGCGTGAGCTGCACAAAAGGAAGTATCGAGGTGAATCCGTAAAGGAATTTACTAAGAAAAAAAGAAAAAAAAAGGGAGAGGAAAGAGGAGACTCGGTCTCCGCCATCGAGCCGATCTCGCTCCACCGATCCCCGTCAGGCCGGCCGTGAGCCGCCGCATCCGCGCGGCTTCACCTCACCACCTCCGCTCTTCTCCACTTGCGCAGGCGTGCATCTGCGCCCGGTGCGCCCCTGCCTCGCTGCGTTCTGCACGCCGCAGCAGGTCTTCCGCATCCGCACTGCCGTGGACCTCCTCCGCCTCGCCATCCTCACGGCCTGCCCGAGCCGCCGCTTGTCTCCGCCGGGTTACCACGCGTTCAAGCCGTCGTTTCTGAGCCGCTTTCGCCATGACCCCGAGCTGCTGGTCTCCGCCGGCGCACCTTAGCGGTTGAGCTGACTCCACCTCCGGTCCGAGTCGTCATCGTGCCTCGCCTCCCCTGAGCCGCCATTCTTGCTGCTCCCATGTCATGGTGCCGCCCGAGATCTTTCGCCCCTGCTACGAGGTCGACCAGTGAGTCGCCCTATCGCTGTGGCTGGCCGGTGCCTCCTGCCTCCGCCTACGAGCCACACTGGTGCGTTAAGCCGCCTCCTCTCTGCATCGCCGGCCGTCTCCACCTCCGAGTCACCACCTGACGCCATCTCCGAGTCACCCCAAGCACCTTGTTCCTCATCGAGCCGCCGCCGTGGCTCGCCTCCACGCCCGCCGCTGTGCACCCTCGCCTCGGCGCTCGATCGCACGCCCGTGCGGCTCTGGTGGCCGCGCCCACCTGTCGGCTCACTGCCGCAGGCCGCCGCTACTTCAGTCGCCGGTTTTCGTCTCCGAGTGGCCCGGGCCTCGCGCGGCCTTCGCGGAAACAGGTTTGAGCCGCCGCCTCCGCCTTCTGTGTTGCCAAAACCGCTACATGTCACCATCGCTGGCGTGTTTTGCCTCTGACACACCTCCCGCGCGGGCCCTCGCGTCAAGCCGCCGCTGGCCGCCGTTACCTCCGAGCCGACCCTGAGCAGGCCGAGTCGTCGAGCGCCGCCCGCGTCGCTGCTCCACTTTTGGTGAGAGCCGCCCTCACACAGGCCTCGCGGTGAGTCGTCGGCCTCCGCCGGCACGCCTCCGCTGCCGAGCCGCCTCGCTGCGGACCAACTTCGCTGCGGCTAGGCCAAGTTGCCGCCGCATCACACCGCCTCTGGTTCCAACCCGGCACCCGCGCACTGTCTCCCGCTGGCTCTGTCGCGCCACAACTGCCCACGCGCCTGTCTCCTGGGTCGCCGCCACTGCTCCACGCGGTTTGAAGCCACCGTGTTCTACATCGGCTGCTACTTCGCCGATACTGGGGAGGTCCAATCTGTTCAGCTTATGCGTAACAAGTAAAATGGACAGTTTCAGGGTTATGGTTTGGTCAAGTTTGCTGTCCGTACAGCTGCTGGGTGTTTTCTTCACACAGTCAGTGGATAAAAGATGCCCGATGTTGAGCTGGTGTGCAGACTTAACTAGGCCAGTGCTGGTGAAGAGTGTGATAATACTGCGGACTAATGCAGTCTTTATTGGGGAGTTGAAAGGTGATATTGTAGACTACATGTTACACGAAACATTCAGGGTCCTTTACCCTTCAGTGAAGGGAGGAAAAATTGTAACTAACAAGAGGACAATGTGTTCAAGGGATTATGGGATTGTGAAGTTTGCAAAGAGAAAGGCAATGTGGGTTCAGGAGAGAGTACCAACTCCAAAGTACAAATACGCCAGGAGCCAGTTTGGCCAACCCACCATATTTGATGGTCTTGACCCCAATGTCACTGAAAATACCTTGAAACAAGTGTTTCCTTCTGTCAAAAAAAGGAGGTGGATCGTGGCAAAAAACAAGTTCGGGGCTATCTACTGTTGCTAGCAGTAGTAGTATGCACATCTACGCCACTGCTGGGCGTCCATATATCCAAGCAAACTGGACCACACAAAAATCATCTGGCGTTCAGATGTACCAGGTGATATCTATTCAGTCTATTTTAATAGCACATATTAAATTCTTTAAGAACAAGTACTCTGGCTTGTGATGATTTTTTATGCAGGACAATTGTTCACTGCAATAGCGATGGTCGTGTCATGGATATATAGCTCGCGCCACGATTATCATGCACTAGCATCTGACTGTGGCATAATGCTCAACTAATGTATGGGCAAGCCGCAGCCTTTGTTGTCCAGTCTACATCAACACGATGCGATTGACTCGCCCGTCCGCACCGGCTTACAACACCGCGGCCGACTCATCTGTCTGCTCCCGCGGCCGACTCGGCCGTGATTGATTTCAGCTTCACCGTGGTGATCATCAACTCCGCGGTGGATAATTTCTGGTCTAACATATCAGGTGAAATCCATCTAGTATATTTTATATTACATATTGCTTTCTTTAAAAGAGAATTACTCTGGCTTGCAAGTTCTCCAATGCAGGACAAGTTGTCTACTGCAAAAGGGACTGTTATATCACTGAGCTGTTGAATGACTCATACCGGTTTATATCACGGTTAAATATGAAGAATCTCAAGCCAACTCCTTGAGTCGTCTTGAGACTCAGGGGCTACAATGATATGACTCAGCAAAATTGGCCGGTTTCAGTGAATTCAAGAACTCCGGATCATTGGAGGGGAAGATAACCCGGTCCCGGAGGCTGCTGCCATATTGATGAAAAATTAAAGGCTGTCAGAAAATTTCCGGCTCAAAATGAAGATTCCGGTTTAAAATCCGGCTCAAGAGACATCTCTCTCCCATAAATCTTTGAAGCTCTCAGTGTCCGGTTTAACGTCCGGTTCAAAAAGAATCCATCTCTCGCAAGTTCGAGTTCTCAGAAAAATTAAAGGTTGCCAAAGAGAGCTTGCTGCCATGATGCGCAGTTCAAACATAGGTATCCTGCCTTATTGGCTTATCTTATTGGTCACTTGGGGGCTTCCTGCTCAATGAGCATAGCTGTGCTTACCCTCTTGCTCCAGCTTACATGCCTTATTACAAATCACTTGGAGGCTTGATGCCCGAGTTACAGGGACCAAAGAGAGTTTGTTGCACAGCACAACTCAAACATAGGTGCCCGGCGAGCACAGCTTAGAAATATATCACTTGGGGGCTTCCTGCTCATCGAGCATAGCTATGACTACCTTGTTGATCCGGCTTATACGCCTGAAATAAAATGTTACTTGGGAGCTCTTTGTTCAACGGACAAGAGTTTTTATTACCCTTGTAATAGGCTTAAAAGCCAGGCTTGGAAGCCAGGTGTATTCACCTAAAAACCCGGGTTATCCTGCCTTTTTAAGTCTGCCACTCCGCCCAGGTAATCCTGGAACGACCCGCCGTACTTTTGACAAGTCAATCTTATATAGACCCTGAACTTGTCAAAGTTAAAACGATGATTGGTTATGTGAGGTTCGGCTTATAAGGTTTGTATGAAGGTTTAACTCAGTGGCTGTGCGCCTTTGAAAGCACTTGATTTTTTAGGCCTGGCCGCTTATGAAAGCCTTGATTTTTTGTTATTTGATTTTAACATTTTTTAAGGTTCATCTCTTGTGACATGTTAATACATGGTTGAAAACCAATGAGGGCTATGTTGCCTTATGGTTCATATATGAATCTATCCGGAGTTTATTAACCCGGCCTGGTTTTGGACGTTAAGTCGCCAGTATATTTTGGATTGTGCCATTGGAATAATGCGCTTATAAATCATTGGATTGTTACCTTCACTGGGTATGGCAATGTAAGCCGGCAGTATAAATCAATCCTACAGGTATTGTTTTCCTGGTTATATGAATATGCGAGGTTTGATAACCCGCCCTGGTTTTAACTTTAAGTTGCCCGTATGTTTAGGCTTGAATGGCCTTAATGCTAGTCTTTTCCATAATTGCATAAGACTATATTATGTTTGGGTTGTTACCCACCCTGGCTTTTGACGTTAAGTCACCAGGGCATATGTTGTTTAAACTCTGTGCAGGATTTGCAGAACTATGACATATATAAATGATTAAGTTCAAGATCATCATCAAAATGGTTATCCATTCTAGATTTTCTCAAAGGCTATAAGCCGCCGGGTTATAAAAATTCCGGCTTACAACGAATGCGCATTAAGTCGCCATCGGCCAAGAGCCGCCGAGTATTTAAACTCCGGATGTACTTGTCAACCGATAAGGTATTCACATCTTTCATAGCCAAAATTGGCTGGATTTTCATGATGATATTGAATGATTGAGGTTTTCATACCAGATTATATTATTCAAATCTTGAATAGCCAACATGGCTGGATTTTTATTATGGTTATCAATAACCAGTATTATGATTTTCAAAGTCGCTTTAGCGCAATGGCTATTATTTTATCAATGGATATGATTTATTCTACAATGGAAGGAATAGTCCCGAGTCGCTGCAGGCTTACGACCCGGCACTTGGGGTCTACATTATTCAAGTTGAGATTACATCAAATATGCAAGTCCCATGTCACTGCCAGCATGCACCATGGCACTTGGGGGCTAATGCAAAGTCATTTTTACTTCCATTATTGAAGACCCGACTCATCACATTGTAATGAGCCGGCCCTTGGGGGCTACCAATTGCTCCTGTTAAAAATTCAAGGTACAAAAGTTAAATCCATTATATTGAAGGGTCCATTGCTCAGTTGGTAAAGCACAAGGCTCTTAACCTTGTGGACGTGGGTTTAAGCCCTGCGATGAATGCTACATCATATCATGTTATTTTCAATGATCATATCTGCAAAGCCCCTGCTCATTATTGCATAATGACCCGACCCTTGGGGGCTACACTGGTTGAAGTTTTTATGAGCATAAGGCGATTACAAGTCCCAGGTTGCTGCAAGCATGACAACCCGGCACTTGGGGGCTACATATGTGGAATATTCAGTTTATGACTAGTGACTAAGATGAACAACCTGGGTTTCTTCAAGGTTGTGACATTTATATTGAAGCAAGTCTTAAGTTGTTACTATGCTCCCTTCTTAAGACTTGGGGGCTACAAGTGATATGCATATAAGGGTGGTACATTTTCAAGCTTAATGTTAGCAACAATTACGACCCGGTGCTATCAAGATTTACAAACCGGATATTTTTGGCAATGATAAACCAGCAAGTTCTACATCTTTAAGCCAGCTGAAAATCAGATGAGTATTTCAAGACCAATATCTTTGTTAAGCATTGGGAGCTGAATCAAATGAATTATTCTTCACAATATTTTTCTGGGAGAAACCAATGTCAACAAATTGATTATGAGGCTGGCCTATTAACCCAGATTTTTTTAGAAGAAGGAAATGGCAAGGACTTAAGGATGATCAGGTGCAGGCTTACAAGAATATTTAACCCCGAGCACAACCTGTCAAATTTGTTCTTGAGTTATTTTGCAGGATCAGTTTAACATGGATAAATCCAAATTAAACTAGGGGCTAATGTCGGGGATATACCCCGCGGTATGACCTGGACGGATATATGACCCGGCTGGGACTTGGCGTTTCATTGGTAACCCGTCGGAGGATTGGCGACTCAGGAGACGGGCGGCTCACTGGTCTGACGACTCATGAGCCTGGCGACTCACTGATGGCCCCAACGGCGGGTCAGATAGAGGACTAGGCCCAAGGCCCAGAAGGCCGGCTCATGTTATAGTGGGCCGGCTTAAGAGGAAAGCATAAGGAATATTCCTTTACAAAGGAAGCAAGACTAGGGCTCCACTTGTAATAGAGTAATCCTGATCCTACTAGGACTAGTCATGTAACCCGCGCCTTCAACTTATATAAGGAGGGGCAGGGCACCCCAAGAGAGGGCAAGAAATAATCTCTAAGACTAGACACAACTAAAGGGGAGCCGGCTTATATAGCAACTCCCTCATGAGCATAATGAGACCTAGCCACAAACAGCATGTAGGGCTATTACCGGATGATGTTTCTCGGGGCCCGAAGCTGTCTAAATCTTTGTCTTGTGTGTTGATCCGCCTCTCGTCTCTCATCCCGATCAACCCCTCTCAAGCTAACACATAGATGCATTGGCCTCGCGACTAAATCCTGACACTAAGGACATCTGCTGTGACAAATCCATGACACCAGTGGTAAAAAAATCAGCGCTGAGAGGGAAAACAACAACAAAAATAAGGATGTAAATATGAAAAGGGAACTTTATGTATTTTCAATATAATGATACGTGTATATGAACTAGTAAAACTATAGGTAGAGATTAGAAAACGGAAGTAGGACATGGCGTTTCAAGAGGAAAATAGGACTGGGCTGTGTGTTTGATTTAGTAAAAAACCTGCCTGCGGATGTTGTAAGACAAAATATAACTAACGCTGGCGGGCCAGAGGCCAGTAGATACCTGCTGGATCTTTGTGCCCCATTGTCATCATGAGCTAGGCCTGTTAAAAACAAAACCAAGCCTGGGTAGTCTACAGCCCAGTTGAAACTTGCTCGACCTGAAAAAACAATATACCTGCTCAATAAACAAGAGAATTCTGCAAGTATAGACTGATAACTGGGATGCAGCAGGTATATTGTTTTTTCATCGTGATAATAAGTGCATGCACTTGTTTTGAAAATTTTGGAGAACTAGGAATTCGAACGGCAAGTGCTTATGCTACCCATCAAATAAAAATCAGGTGCCTGAAAATTCATTTCGAAACAAATGATTCAGCTTTATATCCACGTTGACCCTTGGCATGATTGTTGGAAGCAAATGCCAAGTTCAAACCGAAAGATCGTTAACAGCAATACCAACTTGCGAACGACAAGGTAGTACAAGTACCAATACCAAACTAACTTATAATCTTTTTAGTCATGGCCCTAGTGTTCGTCTGGTAGAAAATCTTGCAAAGGACCAGCTCCCGCTCCTTCTCTTGCTCCAGGTCCTCTGCTGGTCGAAGTTCCTTTTTTTGCAGGAATGGTCGAAGTTCTTGTTGGTGTGCAGCACCAGAACCTTTTTGCTGCCCGTCTGCTGGCCATTGACCATCACCGGCAAGGTATTGCCGGTCTTGTGCCACATTGCGTGCATGCCGCACTCCGACTGTATCTTGCGACGCGTCCACATGCCCCTTTTAAACGCCCTGGAATTGCGCTGGAAGAAATGCTTGCTTAGGCCACTCAGTGTGATACCTGCAGTATTGTCGAATACAGGTTTTAGTGTACGTAGTTGGCATTTTCATAACATCTTTGGCATGTTGCAGTCACTTGTTTCAATTTTTATTAACTGTCAAATTGTAATTGCTTCACTAGGTCTGCGTCTAAAAAGAAAAATAGGGCTATAAACAAAGGAATATGTTTGTGCAAGTAGACGGCCGATCGGTGTCTTACCTGGAAGTTTCTCAGGATGGGTGTAGCATATGTTGTGCTCGCTATCGATGGTTGGTATGAACAAATCGATGAGAGGGTGAGATCTCGCGCAGCACTCACTTTGGCCTCAAGGTGCTCGATCAGCTCCTGATCCATGGGATCGAACTTGACGCCAGCCAACAGCACCGGCCAATCCTTCTTGGAGTTGCATCGGTTAATTCCAATTATATGGTACTCAATGTATGATCAATCGGTTAATTCTTGTGCCACCTCACGCGCAGCGTGTTGTCACGTCAATTCAATGTGAGGACATGATGAATAATTTGACCGACCTATACTAGTACTGCTACTGTACTACTTACTAGTCGTATTTAGTGTCACATTTTAACCATAGGTTTAACTAACAAAATGTCAATGCATGTCACCGAAAATTATTCCATTGGAAACTATGTTCAAATACAAATAAAACGATATAATTTTTTGTGACATGCATTAACATTTAGTCAGTGAAATTTATGGTCAAAATTTGACATAAATTACTAAGGGGGCCAGTAAACCAGGAGGGAGGTAGTAGTACGAGTAGCGCAATATATGGTATAGAGGACTAGTACAAATTTAGAAATGGGGTAAGAAGTTACAAGGCTATGCGACAGACTTTGTAGGCTACATGAGTAATACAAAATATAATTCCCATTGGACAACACTTTCACCAACAAGTACACACTTGAAGCCTAATTGATATATATATATGGCTTCTGCACAGCATCTCCATCATCATTTTCGGTACATCCTACGCAGGTGAGTTAGGATGCACTTGATCCCAGAAAGGTATCTATCCTTCAAACCAGTGGAGTTCTTCAAACTAACAACAGTACATAATATCCAACAAAAGAGGGTCATGCTACAGCAGCAGGATACATGGCTCAGTCTAGATATCAGTACAAATCAAGTTGTGCATATTTGTTGTTGGCATGAACCCACATCGCCGCATGTCAAGTTTGCAAAAGCCATCCATCACATGGAAGCGTGATGCCTTTCACACACTGAAGATTATCTGGCAACAAGCTGTGTCGACGAATCTCTGGATATGGTGATTCATGAAACCCATGGTATGATGTGTAAACACAGTTCCCCCTGGCGAATGGAAGTTGCATAGCACGGTAATCATCGTCGGTGATATGATCGATGATTGGTTGGATGATCGGATAATTGAGCCAGAGGAACATGGAGTGGTTGCCGAGGCTGTAAACCCGCCTCCAGTTGAATACGCCTAGCCCAACGGAGCTAGGATCTTTCTCGAACATGAAGCAGCCATAGCCATCAATGTCACGAACGCCCCAGGCATTGTACTGCATGTGGTTTGATGAAATGGTTTGGTCAATTTGGTACATGCAAATGAGCATCAAATGACTGCCGTCAGCTAAACGAGTGATCAACCACCACCCATCGGCTGGTATGATTCCATGTCCTGGAATCATGAAGGCCAGCGCATTTGCGTCTGCTGCAACAATTCAAATTGGAGACCAAAAGGACAAAAATAAACAATCATGTTCAGAGTATGTGTGGAATTAAGATTATTATAACAGTGACACATATCATAGACAGAGAATTGCAATGCCATGGTCATAATCATACCCCAAGTTAAAAAAATAAGCCAATGGATTTCATATTCTAGCAATATATCATGGTTCAAACATCATGTAACAATGAGAGGAAAACAGATATGATAGGGCCTACTCATATTCTACCATAGCACTTACTACAGTTATTGTAGCGACCCGACCCGAATGGATCAAGTCTCTGTGCTTAAGTGTCATCCCTGGATCGGTATGCTGACACACACAGTACTCGAGGATTTATAACAGAGGTAAATCACATGTATGAAATAACGTAAATACTATTACCTCAATCCAAATAGCGGAAGTAACAAGGTTGTGGATTCCCATCAACACCAACGGCAAAGTTGAGTGTAGAAATCGTAACCCTAACGTATCCCTTACTCGTCGTAAGATATCCTGCAACATGAAACGTTTCAGCCCGAAAAACGGGTCAGCACATGGAATATGCTGGCAAATTCACACCATAGAGAAATGATGAACAAAGGCTATCACTACATGCATATATGGCTGGTGGAAAAGCTCTATGGTTATAATGTTTTTGCGAAAAGCCAATTTTTCCCTGCTTCAAAGGAATAAAATTTATTTAACTATCATGGTGGTTGTGAAACATTGAGATGGTTGACAGCATCTCAATCCCAATTAAGTATCATCATTAACCCAGCAAGATTAATTAAAGTAACGTAGTGTTGAGATTCACATGATAATCCAAGTACTAGATACTCAAGTTGTCCATAACCGGGGACACGGCTAACCATGATTAGTTTATACACTCTGCAGAGGTTTGTGCACTTTTCCCCACAAGACTTGATCTCCTCCGTTGGATTACTCGCACTACATGGTGTTTGAGTAACGGATGACCAAGACACAGTCTTTCAGAAGTGTTTGCACCTTACGTATGGGTAGACAGTTACACCTACTTTCCCCTACATCTGCTAGTCTACCACTGTAAGAGTTCACACAACTTAGTCAACTATGCTAGAGCCCATAATAGCTTGCGGGTGCACACGGAAGTTTCTAGCATGAATAATCTCATGATCCCTTTGAACCTGGGTGGCGGTCTAAAAGAAAAACAGGCAATCCTGGAATACCCAGGTACCTCAATCCACCCAGATGTGAGTTTAAGTTGCCACCTTAAGTAAACCATTAATTAACAATCTCACATCTGTCATGAATTTCACTCAAACCCAATCCACGTCTACGAGCATAGCATGGCAATAATAAAAGCAACGTAGAAGTAACTCCCAAGGGTTTGATAGAATAAAACAGGTAATAGGTACTACCTCAACTACTTCCCAATACCCACAGTTTAATTAGATCCTAATCATGCAATGTGTTTGAGGAGTAGATCTAATGCAATAAAACTGGGTATGGAAAATATGATCAAAGTGTTACTTGCCTGCAATGATGATGAGGATGATTCGCACTCAAAACTCTTGATAGATCTACTCGTCACACTCCGGTCAATCTATCGCAAGCAAGCAATAGTAACCATACATAAGCAATCACTCGAAAGATCAGAAAGAACGAAGAAGACGATTCGGGAAACATCAAAACCTAGCAAATAACTCTTGCAACATAAAACAATTTCTAACAGTACCAAAATTATGTGAATTTGGCCTTATCAGAAAGTTTAGGTCAAGAGCTTCGATTTGCAAAAAGAATCAACTCAAACGGAGTTACGGAACTTAAGTTATGAACAAAAGAAGTTTGAATACAAATCTGTTTGAATTCAAATTTTAAAACTTTCAAAAACATGTTTAAGTTGTTTTACTGGATAGAGGAGATCATAACGAAGACGTGGGCGTTGGTTTCGTTGGATTTGGACAAACGAGTAAAAAGTTATAGACGTTTGAAGATTAGGGGCTAATTTGTAAATAAAATATTCACAGACGAGTCCCTGGCCAAAAATAACATAAAAAGAAAAAATTAAATAGTGAACGTTCGTTAACTAGGATCTAAACAGAGAATGTTCATTGAATAGATCTAACAAAAAAAACTAAACCGGACTAAAAAGAAAAACCGAAGAGTAAAAAAAACCGGATCGGGGTTATACCGGTTCGGCCGGCTTGGTGGTTTAGGCGGAGAAAACCGCCGGCGGGACGGCGAACAGCGGGCGGCGGCTCCGGTGAGTCCGGCGACGGGCGGCGGCGCTACGCGGTGGCGGCGGACTGCGGCGGCGGCGGCAGCCAGTGGGCGGCACGGGCGAGGGGATGGCGGCGTCGTCGGCGGTCCCCGGCGACGAGACGAAGCGCGGCAGCGGCGGCGGATCTCGTCGGGGCGGGCTCAGGCGAGGGCGGCGGTTGCGGCGGGGAGGAGGAGAGAGAGAGGGGCGGGGTGGCCCGGTATTTAAGGAGGAGGGGTGGCCTTGGGAGGCGTGGGGAAGGGGCAAGGCGGCGGCGGGCGCGGCTCGGACTCCGGCCGGAGTCCTGCTCGGCGACGGGGACGATGGCGGTGCGCGGAGCTAGGCCTTGGCCTGGCTTCGGCTGGGCCGGCCCAGTTCGCGGGCGAAGTTTTTTTTTTATAAAACATTTCTCAGACAAAGAAAAATAATAAAAACGAAATAAATAAAATATATATAGGCATATAATATATAAATAAATTCAGAAAAAGATTTCCTACAACGTGGACATTTTTGTAAAGTCAAATAAAATCCACACAAATTTTAATAAATCAAACAGTGCTGCTGCCTTAATAAAATCCAATAAAAATCATTTTAAAAATACCAAAATGATTTCAAATTTATTTCTCTCCAATTTTCTGATGTAGGGAATCATGTTACCCTATTTTCTGTATATTTTGTTTTTGGAGAAAATAATTTGAATAAAACTCAAATAACTCCAATATTGAAAAATAATTGCAACGGGACTTTGAATAAATCCTTTGAAACTCCCAACTCATATTTCCTTTGTTTTGAAGAAGTCATTTTATCTTCTCTCGTGAAAATCATTGAGTCGCATAAAGTTTCAGAAATGAAAAATATTTTCAAATAAAATTCAAATATTTTCAACACCCCTCGTCATTTAAATAAATGGAAGAAGTCATGTCATCTTCTCTACAGGGTTTTTGTGATGAAAAGAATTTGAATTCATGGAGATCATAACAGCCAAAATGAAAGTTTGGGAAAGTCCTTTTATTCCCTCTCATTTAACTTTCAAAAGTTTCGAATTCCACTCACTTTCAGTCAATCAATCACACAACAATCCAACAAACAATCAAATCTATCTATTTATTATAAATTCCAAAATTTAGAATTTTGGGATGTTACAAACCTACCACCCTTAAAATGAATCTCGTCCTCGAGATTCAGAGAGGCTAGAAAGAAATAGGTTAGGGTTTGGGGGTCTTCTCAAAATCCATCGATCATCTCAGGGGTTTGGGGTGCTACCACCCTTAAAAGCATGGTTACGGTTCCATCAAAACTCATATACTCCATCCATCTTTGACAGTGTCAGTCTTCTCAGATTCTCGGAAAATTCCTTCTCTGGGCTCTTCCGGTACTGGCATAACCTTTTTCCTCAATTCTTCTGTCCTTTCATCTTGGTAAGGTTCTTCCATGACTCGGTCTTCTTAGCTGACGGGCCTGGCGCCAAAACTAAACAACTATCGATATCTCATGGTGGTCAACGATTTATGGTTTCTCCTGCAGGAAATGGGTCTGGTTGATCCTCACCGTATAACCTACGATTGGCAAGAACTGCCGTGTACAAGGGAAACGTTCTTATACCATTCTAAGCTTCAAGCAAGGTTTGATCGTCGTTTCTCTACTATAGGTAAGTCACTCAGATTTACCATCCCGTATAGCAAAGCGAATAATAAGAGTAAGTCGGTATGGTGATCAATCCATCCCGCACCCAAATCATTACCTTGTATATGGTTTAGCGAATCTCGCATTCTAACACTCGGTCATCCTCGCAAGCATTGCAGAATTTCTCTTGTCGACGAACCAAGTTCGAATAAATCCATGCATTCTGCAAGCCAAACAAACATCTATCGTTCCTTCAAAATTCTCAGGTTTTGCGTAACTCCTATAAGATCGTCTGTCGATAAAAATCGTAACTTCTTCCAGGGTCTTCCCTTTAACAAGAGTGTGCTTGCTTCTTGGCAGGTCCTGGGGCTTGCGGGTTATGGCCCATCTCATCACTTGTAGTTCCTTGAACTTATCGTCGGGTAACTGATCCTTAATCCAACATCCAACTTCCCGGTATTCTTAAATCCATCCAATTGTACTGTCTTCCTTCCTTCTATTGGCACCACTAGGACATGATTACTGAGACTCATCATGGAATTTCCATTGGTACATATTTCCAACATCATACCTCCTTTATATCCAATAGTACTCTTCATCCTCGTGGGATATCCCACATACCGAGATAAAACTTACACTTATGAAATCCATACTCCACTTCATGGAACATCATTATCTTTTCCAGGGTCAAGCGTCCTTACTGGGGAATATTGGCCATCTCTGCATGGCACTTCTTCAACTGGGAAACGTGAAACACATCATGAACTCATGACAGTCCTTCGGGTGACTCCAACTTGTTGGCCACTTCTCCCATACGTTCCAAAACTCGGTATGGTCCTACAAATCTCGGGGCTAACTTTCCCTTAACTCCAAATAGTTTAACTCCTCGCAGAGGGAACACACGAGGACATGCTCCATCTCCAATTTCATATACTACCTCCTTTACATCCAATAATACTCCATACCCTCATATTCTTGGGGTATCCAACATATCAAAATAAAACTCATACTTATTTTGTTCGAAATCCACTTCGTGGAATATCATTACCTTTTTCCAAGGGTCAAGTTTCCTCACGGGGTACTACCACCTTTAAAATGCACAATCTTCCATAGACCATATTTCTCATATCCTCGAAAATGGTCAAAAACTTTCTTCATAGAGTAACAACTCTTAAAATCCAAACCAATACCAATGATGCTAACTTTATTGATTCTCAAACATTACAATCTCCTTCATTCCATTACATGCCTCAATCCGACACCTCACTAATAAAAGAAATGTCCACACTACTACCACTATACTTCTCGTTGCACTCAACTATTTGTCTCAAGTCTCCGTCTCCTTGGGGCATTCTCTGGCAAAGTGCCCTGCTTCATCACAACGGAAACATATTACTTCTGACATATCTCGGGGTTTCCTTGTGATTATATAGCCTCCTGGGGTCCTCATCTTTCCTTTTGGGCAATCATTGTGGTAGTGTCCTGAATTTTTTGCACTTGAAACATGTGATATGACTCAGGTCTCTCTTTGTAGAAATTGGGTTGTTCCTGGCATCCAATCTATTTCTCTTCCTGGACTTTTTCGTTCCAATCAGGGCTTCTATTTCCTGTGGGTCATACTCTACTTCCTCTGTCGGGAATTCTACTAAATCCCCATTCAGACAATTTTGGGAGATGTGTCCTTCTTCTCCACATGAATAGCATGACTTGGTGCAGGGTTTAATTGGTTCTTCTTTGGGTGTGTCCTCCACCTCTTCCTTCATCACAGATTCCTCTAAAATTTCCATGAGGGCTCTTTTCATTGCTTCTTTCTTCTGCTAGACTGTCTTTTGTACCACGGGGTAGATGTGACACTGAGCAGGGTAGTGGGTAGTCCCTTCACACAAGAAACAAGTGATCTGCCTAGTTGGGCATTCTTCAGCTGGGTGACTTCCTTCACAATTAGGGCATTCATCCTTGTGTTCCTTATGGTTGTGTCCTATTTCTCCACAAGGCTTGTATGCACAAGGTTTCTTCATATCCTTTCCATAAGGCTTCAATTTCTGGGACACAAGACGAGATCTTTGTAGAGTCCACTTAAATTCTTTCCAAGTGGTTACTCCTTTCCATCCATTGATGGTTTGGTACATCCTCCACCAAGTAGCAGCACCTCTTTCAAAACATTGAAGAGCATGCCAGGTCATATCCTTTCCGACTATAGGGTTATTCTTCATGTGATCCTCCATGTTCTGAATCCATCGGTCTGTCTCCAATTGACTCATCGGTCCAGACAATACAAGCTCATCTCCATTCATCCTCTATTGGGTCCAAGGGTTTGGGGTGAGATAAGAGAGGTCGAGAGGGATGCACACAATACAAACAATAGTTTTGAAAAGACAGATTTTGATTGTGGCTGTCGGAAAACAACAAACAAATGACAGCTCACAAACGTCGCATCTAACGTAGGTATAACAGGGGTTTGGTCTTCTAAAGGTCAACAAATCTTCAACGTCACCAAACTCTTCAAGTCTTGTTAATGTCTCCGATGGCTTCTTCCAATCATGCTTGTCCTTCTCAAGTTCTTTTGCCAAACCATCTCTGTTGACGCGAAGTCTCTCGTGACGTCCTTTAATATTTCTGGAGTTGCGTTCCAAACTTCTGGGTCTCAACATCCTTGACATGAACCATGATCCTACTGTCCTTCAGTTCCTGACGAATCTTTGACGTCTCAAGGTTTTGCTCCTTTAGCTTGGCTACTTTCAGCTTCTGGGTCATGAGTTCTTCACGAAACACTTCTTGTCGAAATACTGCTTCCTGAAGGTTCATCTTTAAATTTCCTGATGTAATGCTCCAGATCCTGGTGATACACCGGTCTAAAGTTAAAACTTCATCTTGCTGATAGGTGCTCCATCAGCCTTCTACCATCCAATCCTTCCATGCATATGCATACTTAATTCAACACGGTGACAATATGATAAGCGGGCGATAACCTCATGGGTATCCGTGTTTCTGCTCTTGTCATTACCATGAGCTATCATTCCATGGTTGATATCTCCTGCCTTAGGGTTTCCTTGACAAAACTTTGAGTTTCTAACTCTCCATGTTTCGGTCTTTTTCCGATACACCTTGCTCTCGAGTATTGACAGCTTCCATAGTCCGCCAAGTTCCATAAGGGTAACCTTCCTAGGTCATACACATCTGGCAATTCTTCAGAGCCTTCAAATTCTCCCAGTCTTCGGAGTCTTCAACCGTTGTAGTTTCCATTATCATAATGCATGGTAAAATCCTCTTTATTCCAAATGGTCTTGGTTGTCCGATATCTTGTCCTTCTTGGAGTGGTCTCATCAGTCGAATCTTCGTGTGGTCAAAAGGGGAAAAGGGTATGGTCTCACTAAAAGGGAATATTTGAATAAGCTCAGAAGAGAAGAGAGGTAAAGATCTTTTTGAAAAGGAAAGTTTTAGGGAAAATCCTTCCTACGGGCTTGCCAGTTTCTAGGGTCACGTCCTACAGCCAACATGTGCTCTGATACCATCTTGTAGCGACCCGACCCGAATGGATCAAGTCTCTGTGCTTAAGTGTCATCCCTGGATCGGTATGCTGACACACACAGTACTCAAGGATTTATAACAGAGGTAAATCACATGTATGAAATAACGTAAATACTATTACCTCAATCCAAATAGCGGAAGTAACAAGGTTGTGGATTCCCATCAACACCAATGGCAAAGTTGAGTGTAGAAATCGTAACCCTAACGTATCCCTTACTCGTCGTAAGATATCCTGCAACATGAAACGTTGCAGCCCGAAAAACGGGTCAGCACATGGAATATGCTGGCAAATTCACACCATAGAGAAATGATGAACAAAGGCTATCACTACATGCATATATGGCTGGTGGAAAAGCTCTATGGTTATAATGTTTTTGCGAAAAGCCAATTTTTCCCTGCTTCAAAGGAATAAAATTTATTTAACTATCATGGTGGTTGTGAAACATTGAGATGGTTGACAGCATCTCAATCCCAATTAAGTATCATCATTAACCCAGCAAGATTAATTAAAGTAACGTAGTGTTGAGATTCACATGATAATCCAAGTACTAGATACTCAAGTTGTCCATAACCGGGGACACGGCTAACCATGATTAGTTTATACACTCTGCAGAGGTTTGTGCACTTTTCCCCACAAGACTTGATCTCCTCCGTTGGATTACTCGCACTACATGGTGTTTGAGTAACGGATGACCAAGACACAGTCTTTCAGAAGTGTTTGCACCTTACGTATGGGTAGACAGTTACACCTACTTTCCCCTACATCTGCTAGTCTACCACTGTAAGAGTTCACACAACTTAGTCAACTATGCTAGAGTCCATAATAGCTTGCGGCTGCACACGGAAGTTTCTAGCATGAATAATCTCATGATCCCTTTGAACCTGGGTGGCGGTCCAAAAGAAAAACAGGCAATCCTGGAATACCCAGGTACCTCAATCCACCCAGATGTGAGTTTAAGTTGCCACCTTAAGTAAACCATTAATTAACAATCTCACATCTGTCATGAATTTCACTCAAACCCAATCCACGTCTACGAGCATAGCATGGCAATAATAAAAGCAACGTAGAAGTAACTCCCAAGGGTTTGATAAAATAAAACAGGTAATAGGTACTACCTCAACTACTTCCCAATACCCACAGTTTAATTAGATCCTAATCATGCAATGTGTTTGAGGAGTAGATCTAATGCAATAAAACTGGGTATGGAAAAATATGATCAAAGTGTTACTTGCCTGCAATGATGATGAGGATGATTCGCACTCAAAACTCTTGATAGATCTACTCGTCACACTCCGGTCAATCTATCGCAAGCAAGCAATAGTAACCATACATAAGCAATCACTCGAAAGATTAGAAAGAACGAAGAAGACGATTCGGGAAACATCAAAACCTAGCAAATAACTCTTGCAACATAAAACAATTTCTAACAGTACCAAAATTATGTGAATTTGGCCTTATCAGAAAGTTTAGGTCAAGAGCTTCGATTTGCAAAAAGAATCAACTCAAACGGAGTTACGGAACTTAAGTTATGAACAAAAGAAGTTTGAATACAAATCTGTTTGAATTCAAATTTTAAAACTTTCAAAAACATGTTTAAGTTGTTTTACTGGATAGAGGAGATCATAACGAAGACGTGGGCGTTGGTTTCGTTGGATTTGGACAAACGAGTAAAAAGTTATAGACGTTTGAAGATTAGGGGCTAATCTATAAATAAAATATTCACAGACGGGTCCCTGGCCAAAAATAACAGAAAAAGAAAAAATTAAATAGTGAACGTTCGTTAACTAGGATCTAAACAGAGAATGTTCATTGAATAGATCTAACAAAAAAACTAAACCGAACTAAAAAGAAAAACCGAAGAGTAAAAAAAACCGGATCGGGGTTATACCGGTTCGGCCGGCTTGGTGGTTTAGGCGGAGAAAACCGCCGGCGGGACGGCGAACAGCGGGCGGCGGCTCCGGTGAGTCCGGCGACGGGCGGCGGCGCTACGCGGTGGCGGCGGACTGCGGCGGCGGCGGCAGCCAGTGGGCGGCGCGGGCGAGGGGATGGCGGCGTCGTCGGCGGTCCCCGGCGACGAGACGAAGCGCGGCAGCGGCGGCGGATCTCGTCGGGGCGGGCTCCGGCGAGGGCGGCGGTTGCGGCGGGGAGGAGGAGAGAGAGAGGGCCGGGGTGGCCCGTTATTTAAGGAGGAGGGGTGGCCTTGGGAGGCGTGGGGAAGGGGCAAGGCGGCGGCGGGCGCGGCTCGGACTCCGGCCGGAGTCCTGCTCGGCGACGGGGACGATGGCGGTGCGCGGAGCTGGGCCTTGGCCTGGCTTCGGCTGGGCCGGCCCAGTTCGCGGGCGAAGTTTTTTTTTTATAAAACATTTCTCAGACAAAGAAAAATAATAAAAACGAAATAAATAAAATATATATAGGCATATAATATATAAAAAATTTCAGAAAAAGATTTCCTACAACGTGGACAGTTTTGTAAAGTCAAATAAAATCCACACAAATTTTAATAAATCAAACAGTGCTGCTGCCTTAATAAAATCCAATAAAAATCATTTTAAAAATACCAAAATGATTTCAAATTTATTTCTCTCCAATTTTCTGATGTAGGGAATCATGTTACCCTATTTTCTGTATATTTTGTTTTTGGAGAAAATAATTTGAATAAAACTCAAATAACTCCAATATTGAAAAATAATTGCAACGGGACTTTGAATAAATCCTTTGAAACTCCCAACTCATATTTCCTTTGTTTTGAAGAAGTCATTTTATCTTCTCTCGTGAAAATCATTGAGTCGCATAAAGTTTCAGAAATGAAAAATATTTTCAAAGAAAATTCAAATATTTTCAACACCCCTCGTCATTTAAATAAATGGAAGAAGTCATGTCATCTTCTCTCCAGGGTTTTTGTGATGAAAAGAATTTGAATTCATGGAGATCATAACAGCCAAAATGAAAGTTTGGGAAAGTCCTTTTATTCCCTCTCATTTAACTTTCAAAAGTTTCGAATTCCACTCACTTTCAGTCAATCAATCACACAACAATCCAACAAACAATCAAATCTATCTATTTATTATAACATTCCAAAATTTAGAATTTTGGGATGTTACAAACCTACCACCCTTAAAATGAATCTCGTCCTCGAGATTCGGAGAGGCTAGAAAGAAATAGGTTAGGGTTTGGGGGTCTTCTCAAAATCCATCGATCATCTCAGGGGTTTGGGGTGCTACCACCCTTAAAAGCATGGTTACGGTTCCATCAAAACTCATATACTCCATCCATCTTTGACAGTGTCAGTCTTCTCAGATTCTCGGAAAATTCCTTCTCTGGGCTCTTCCGGTAGTGGCATAACCTTTTTCCTCAATTCTTCTGTCCTTTCATCTTGGTAAGGTTCTTCCATGACTCGGTCTTCTTAGCTGACGGGCCTGGCGCCAAAACTAAACAACTATCGATATCTCATGGTGGTCAACGATTTATGGTTTCTCCTGCAGGAAATGGGTCTGGTTGATCCTCACCGTATAACCTACGATTGGCAAGAACTGCCGTGTACAAGGGAAACGTTCTTATACCATTCTAAGCTTCAAGCAAGGTTTGATCGTCGTCTCTCTACTATAGGTAAGTCACTCAGATTTACCATCCCGTATAGCAAAGCGAATAATAAGAGTAAGTCGGTATGGTGATCAATCCATCCCGCACCCAAATCATTACCTTGTATATGGTTTAGCGAATCTCGCATTCTAACACTCGGTCATCCTCGCAAGCATTGCAGAATTTCTCTTGTCGACAAACCAAGTTCGAATAAATCCATGGATTCTGCAAGCCAAACAAACATCTATCGTTCCTTCAAAATTCTCAGGTTTTGCGTAACTCCTATAAGATCGTATGTCGATAAAAATCGTAACTTCTTCCAGGGTCTTCCCTTTAACAAGAGTGTGCTTGCTTCTTGGCAGGTCCTGGGGCCTGCGGGTTATGGCCCATCTCATCACTTGTAGTTCCTTGAACTTATCGTCGGGTAACTGATCCTTAATCCAACATCCAACTTCCCGGTATTCTTAAATCCATCCAATTGTACTGTCTTCCTTCCTTCTATTGGCACCACTAGGACATGATTACTCAGACTCATCATGGAATTTCCATTGGTACATATTTCCAACATCATACCTCCTTTATATCCAATAGTACTCTTCATCCTCGTGGGATATCCCACATACCGAGATAAAACTTATACTTATGAAATCCATACTCCACTTCATGGAACATCATTATCTTTTCCAGGGTCAAGCGTCCTTACTGGGGAATATTGGCCATCTCTGCATGGCACTTCTTCAACTGGGAAACGTGAAACACATCATGAACTCATGACAGTCCTTCGGGTGACTCCAACTTGTTGGCCACTTCTCCCATACGTTCCAAAACTCGGTATGGTCCTACAAATCTCGGGGCTAACTTTCCCTTAACTCCAAATAGTTTAACTCCTCGCAGAGGGAACACACGAGGACATGCTCCATCTCCAATTTCATAGACTACCTCCTTTACATCCAATAATACTCCATACCCTCATATTCTTGGGGTATCCAACATATCAAAATAAAACTCATACTTATTTTGTTCGAAATCCACTTCGTGGAATATCATTACCTTTTTCCAAGGGTCAAGTTTCCTCACGGGGTACTACCACCTTTAAAATGCACAATCTTCCATAGACCATATTTCTCATATCCTCGAAAATGGTCAAAAAATTTCTTCATAGAGTAACAACTCTTAAAATCCAAACCAATACCAATGATGCTAACTTTATTGATTCTCAAATATTACAATCTCCTTCATTCCATTACATGCCTCAATCCGACACCTCACTAATAAAAGAAATGTCCACACTACTACTACTATACTTCTCGTTGCACTCAACTATTTGTCTCAAGTCTCCGTCTCCTTGGGGCATTCTCTGGCAAAGTGCCCTGCTTCATCACAACGGAAACATATTACTTCTGACATATCTCGGGGTTTCCTTGTGATTATATAGCCTCCTGGGGTCCTCATCTTTCCTTTTGGGCAATCATTGTGGTAGTGTCCTGAATTTTTTGCACTTGAAACATGTGATATGACTCAGGTCTCTCTTTGTAGAAATTGGGTTGTTCCTGGCATCCAATCTATTTCTCTTCCTGGACTTTTCCGTTCCAATTAGGGCTTCTATTTCCTGTGGGTCATACTCTACTTCCTCTGTCGGGAATTCTACTAAATCCCCATTCAGACAATTTTGGGAGATGTGTCCTTCTTCTCCACATGAATAGCATGACTTGGTGCAGGGTTTAATTGGTTCTTCTTTGGGTGTGTCCTCCACCTCTTCCTTCATCACAGATTCCTCTAAAATTTCCATGAGGGCTCTTTTCATTGCTTCTTTCTTCTGCTGGACTGTCTTTTGTACCACGGGGTAGATGTGACACTGAGCAGGGTAGTGGGTAGTCCCTTCACACAAGAAACAAGTGATCTGCCTAGTTGGGCATTCTTCAGCTGGGTGACTTCCTTCACAATTAGGGCATTCATCCTTGTGTTCCTTATGGTTGTGTCCTATTTCTCCACAAGGCTTGTATGCACAAGGTTTCTTCATATCCTTTCCATAAGGCTTCAATTTCTGGGACACAAGACGAGATCTTTGTAGAGTCCACTTAAATTCTTTCCAAGTGGTTACTCCTTTCCATCCATTGATGGTTTGGTACATCCTCCACCAAGTAGCAGCACCTCTTTCAAAACATTGAAGAGCATGCCAGGTCATATCCTTTCCGACTATAGGGTTATTCTTCATGTGATCCTCCATGTTCTGAATCCATCGGTCTGTCTCCAATTGACTCATCGGTCCAGAAAATACAAGCTCATCTCCATTCATCCTCTATTGGGTCCAAGGGTTTGGGGTGAGATAAGAGAGGTCGAGAGGGATGCACACAATACAAACAATAGTTTTGAAAAGACAGATTTTGATTGTGGCTATCGGAAAACAACAAACAAATGACAGCTCACAAACGTCGCATCTAACGTAGGTATAACAGGGGTTTGGTCTTCTAAAGGTCAACAAATCTTCAACGTCACCAAACTCTTCAAGTCTTGTTAATGTCTCCGATGGCTTCTTCCAATCATGCTTGTCCTTCTCAAGTTCTTTTGCCAAACCATCTCTGTTGACGCGAAGTCTCTCGTGACGTCCTTTAATATTTCTGGAGTTGCGTTCCAAACTTCTAGGTCTCAACATCCTTGACATGAACCATGATCCTACTGTCCTTCAGTTCCTGACGAATCTTTGACGTCTCAAGGTTTTGCTCCTTTAGCTTGGCTACTTTCAGCTTCTGGGTCATGAGTTCTTCACGAAACACTTCTTGTCGAAATACTGCTTCCTGAAGGTTCATCTTTAAATTTCCTGATGTAATGCTCCAGATCCTGGTGATACACCGGTCTAAAGTTAAAACTTCATCTTGCTGATAGGTGCTCCATCAGCCTTCTACCATCCAATCCTTCCATGCATATGCATACTTAATTCAACACGGTGACAATATGATAAGCGGGCGATAACCTCATGGGTATCCGTGTTTCTGCTCTTGTCATTACCATGAGCTATCATTCCATGGTTGATATCTCCTGCCTTAGGGTTTCCTTGACAAAACTTTGAGTTTCTAACTCTCCATGTTTCGGTCTTTTTCCGATACACCTTGCTCTCGAGTATTGACAGCTTCCATAGTCCGCCAAGTTCCATAAGGGTAACCTTCCTAGGTCATACACATCTGGCAATTCTTCAGAGCCTTCAAATTCTCCCAGTCTTCGGAGTCTTCAACCGTTGTAGTTTCCATTATCATAATGCATGGTAAAATCCTCTTTATTCCAAATGGTCTTGGTTGTCCGATATCTTGTCCTTCTTGGAGTGGTCTCATCAGTCGAATCTTCGTGTGGTCAAAAGGGGAAAAGGGTATGGTCTCACTAAAAGGGAATATTTGAATAAGCTCAGAAGAGAAGAGAGGTAAAGATCTTTTTGAAAAGGAAAGTTTTAGGGAAAATCCTTCCTATGGGCTTGCCAGTTTCTAGGGTCACGTCCTACAGCCAACATGTGCTCTGATACCATCTTGTAGCGACCCGACCCGAATGGATCAAGTCTCTGTGCTTAAGTGTCATCCCTGGATCGGTATGCTGACACACACAGTACTTAAGGATTTATAACAGAGGTAAATCACATGTATGAAATAACGTAAATACTATTACCTCAATCCAAATAGCGGAAGTAACAAGGTTGTGGATTCCCATCAACACCAATGGCAAAGTTGAGTGTAGAAATCGTAACCCTAACGTATCCCTTACTCGTCGTAAGATATCCTGCAACATGAAACGTTGCAGCCCGAAAAACGGGTCAGCACATGGAATATGCTGGCAAATTCACACCATAGAGAAATGATGAACAAAGGCTATCACTACATGCATATATGGCTGGTGGAAAAGCTCTATGGTTATAATGTTTTTGCGAAAAGCCAATTTTTCCCTGCTTCAAAGGAATAAAATTTATTTAACTATCATGGTGGTTGTGAAACATTGAGATGGTTGACAGCATCTCAATCCCAATTAAGTATCATCATTAACCCAGCAAGATTAATTAAAGTAACGTAGTGTTGAGATTCACATGATAATCCAAGTACTAGATACTCAAGTTGTCCATAACCGGGGACACGACTAACCATGATTAGTTTATACACTCTGCAGAGGTTTGTGCACTTTTCCCCACAAGACTTGATCTCCTCCGTTGGATTACTCGCACTACATGGTGTTTGAGTAACGGATGACCAAGACACAGTCTTTCAGAAGTGTTTGCACCTTACGTATGGGTAGACAGTTACACCTACTTTCCCCTACATCTGCTAGTCTACCACTGTAAGAGTTCACACAACTTAGTCAACTATGCTAGAGCCCATAATAGCTTGCGGCTGCACACGGAAGTTTCTAGCATGAATAATCTCATGATCCCTTTGAACCTGGGTGGCGGTCCAAAAGAAAAACAGGCAATCCTGGAATACCCAGGTACCTCAATCCACCCAGATGTGAGTTTAAGTTGCCACCTTAAGTAAACCATTAATTAACAATCTCACATCTGTCATGAATTTCACTCAAACCCAATCCACGTCTACGAGCATAGCATGGCAATAATAAAAGCAACGTAGAAGTAACTCCCAAGGGTTTGATAAAATAAAACAGGTAATAGGTACTACCTCAACTACTTCCCAATACCCACAGTTTAATTAGATCCTAATCATGCAATGTGTTTGAGGAGTAGATCTAATGCAATAAAACTGGGTATGGAAAAATATGATCAAAGTGTTACTTGCCTGCAATGATGATGAGGATGATTCGCACTCAAAACTCTTGATAGATCTACTCGTCACACTCCGGTCAATCTATCGCAAGCAAGCAATAGTAACCATACATAAGCAATCACTCGAAAGATCAGAAAGAACGAAGAAGACGATTCGGGAAACATCAAAACCTAGCAAATAACTCTTGCAACATAAAACAATTTCTAACAGTACCAAAATTATGTGAATTTGGCCTTATCAGAAAGTTTAGGTCAAGAGCTTCGATTTGCAAAAAGAATCAACTCAAACGGAGTTACGGAACTTAAGTTATGAACAAAAGAAGTTTGAATACAAATCTGTTTGAATTCAAATTTTAAAACTTTCAAAAACATGTTTAAGTTGTTTTACTGGATAGAGGAGATCATAACGAAGACGTGGGCGTTGGTTTCGTTGGATTTGGACAAACGAGTAAAAAGTTATAGACGTTTGAAGATTAGGGGCTAATCTATAAATAAAATATTCACAGACGGGTCCCTGGCCAAAAATAACAGAAAAAGAAAAAATTAAATAGTGAACGTTCGTTAACTAGGATCTAAACAGAGAATGTTCATTGAATAGATCTAACAAAAAAACTAAACCGGACTAAAAAGAAAAACCGAAGAGTAAAAAAAACCGGATCGGGGTTATACCGGTTCGGCCGGCTTGGTGGTTAGGCGGAGAAAACCGCCGGCGGGACGGCGAACAGCGGGCGGCGGCTCCGGTGAGTCCGGCGACGGGCGGCGGCGCTACGCGGTGGCGGCGGACTGCGGCGGCGGCGGCAGCCAGTGGGCGGCGCGGGCGAGGGGATGGCGGCGTCGTTGGCGGTCCCCAGCGACGAGACGAAGCGCGGCAGCGGCGGCGGATCTCGTCGGGGCGGGCTCCGGCGAGGGCGGCGGTTGCGGCGGGGAGGAGGAGAGAGAGAGGGGCGGGGTGGCCCGGTATTTAAGGAGGAGGGGTGGCCTTGGGAGGCGTGGGGAAGGGGCAAGGCGGCAGCGGGCGCGGCTCGGACTCCGGCCGGAGTCCTGCTCGGCGACGGGGACGATGGCGGTGCGCGGAGCTGGGCCTTGGCCTGGCTTCGGCTGGGCCGGCCCAGTTCGCGGGCGAAGTTTTTTTTTTATAAAACATTTCTCAGACAAAGAAAAATAATAAAAACGAAATAAATAAAATATATATAGGCATATAATATATAAAAAATTTCAGAAAAAGATTTCCTACAACGTGGACATTTTTGTAAAGTCAAATAAAATCCACACAAATTTTAATAAATCAACAGTGCTGCTGCCTTAATAAAATCCAATAAAAATCATTTTAAAAATACCAAAATGATTTCAAATTTATTTCTCTCCAATTTTCTGATGTAGGGAATCATGTTACCCTATTTTCTGTATATTTTGTTTTTGGAGAAAATAATTTGAATAAAACTCAAATAACTCCAATATTGAAAAATAATTGCAACGGGACTTTGAATAAATCCTTTGAAACTCCCAACTCATATTTCCTTTGTTTTGAAGAAGTCATTTTATCTTCTCTCGTGAAAATCATTGAGTCGCATAAAGTTTCAGAAATGAAAAATATTTTCAAATAAAATTCAAATATTTTCAACACCCCTCGTCATTTAAATAAATGGAAGAAGTCATGTCATCTTCTCTCCAGGGTTTTTGTGATGAAAAGAATTTGAATTCATGGAGATCATAACAGCCAAAATGAAAGTTTGGGAAAGTCCTTTTATTCCCTCTCATTTAACTTTCAAAAGTTTCGAATTCCACTCACTTTCAGTCAATCAATCACACAACAATCCAACAAACAATCAAATCTATCTATTTATTATAACATTACAAAATTTAGAATTTTGGGATGTTACAGTTATCATATCAACTCTAAGCAATAACATGCGTTGTTATAAAAATCCTGGAAATGAGAGTAACATATAGCAATCATGACGTTATACTCATAATATATATTCTAACAATCATTAGATGCCAATTGTTCTCATATCAACTCTAACAATAACATGTGTGGTCATAAAAATCTAGGAAATGAGAGGAACATATAGCAATGATGTGGTTATAGACATACTATATATTCTAAATTTGTAACAATGAACAGGCAGTCGTATTCATAAGGTGAAGATGAGATGAGATAGAACAATTACACGACGATAGATTCCACTAGTATAGGCAGCCAATCTATTCGTTGACCGTGTAAACGTTGCCATCATGCACTATAGCATCAGACAGAAATGTTGGCTGAAGAGGATTGACGATGAGCCATAACCATGTATGGCGACCGGATTCCAGATAGACTAATCCCATGTTGAACATGACAATGAGCTTGTAATCCATGTAGTCTTCTGATGGTGTGGGAACTTCGCAGATTACAACCTTCAGCAAACAGAGGTCGAGCCAAAAGCTCGACACGTCTCGTGCGTAGTAGGCAGGAGTGTCCGGCGGGCCGCGAGGCTCGATGGCGGCGGTATCCAACGATGGAAGGGTGATCTCTCACTGGGTATAGATATCCACGAGATGCCAAGGACTACCGGATTGGTGGATGAGGACGATCCAGTTGGCCTTCATGCCCGCCCAGTAGTGGTCGCGCATGAAGGACAGGTGGACGGGTAGTGGTAGCATGTCGAGGGGCACCACGGCAACCTCCATAGGATCGTCAAGTCGGTTTCTGGGCCACCTGCGAGGATCGGGCATCAGCAAGCATGGTGTCTTGAAAAGAGCCGGCCGGTTGTAGATGAGTAGACGGTACAAAGACACTGAGCATGCGGCTAGACGGACGGTGCTGAGCAGGTCCATACAATTACAGATCTGCTCCAAGAGAACATCGGGGAGGGAATTCCAATCGCGGCTCTGCGTGTCAATTGGTTCTGCCATAGGGTTTTTTAGGGCGCTGAGTGACTGGGGTTTTTGGTGCCTGCGAGCCAGCGGGGAAGTGGATTCGGGCGGGCGAGCAAAGAAGATGGCGTGTATGGCCGAGCAGTGAGCGGGGGGATATGGTACGCGCGAGCTACCAAGGAAGATGGCGCGGGCGGGCGAGCAGTGAGCGGGGGGAAATGGTGTGCGGCCGACGATGGGGAAGAGAGGAGGAAGAAGAGTGAAAGACGGGGAAGAAGGTGCATTAAATCTCAATTCTACTAGTACTACTACCAGGATACACCGTCCTTCGGAGTGTAAATAGTCACGCCGATGACATGTGGGTCTACCTCAAGAGGGCCCATATGTCAGTTAATGGAGGAGAGAGGTGCGTAGTCCTATTTGCGGAAGCGTGCTCCACTGGCAAACAAGATGGCAGTGCTGGGTAAGGCTGATTTAGTAACACCAACACGCTAGTTTAGCTTATTAATTAAGTGTCCCATCTGCTGCAGCGTGTATTGTCACTTCACTATGAATACTAGTTGAATAGTTCTCTCTGACCGAGATGGGGAATAATGGATCGCGAAGACTTCCTATCTACAATATCCCTATGCATGTACGCTCATCATCCTGTCCAACAAGATGAAACATTGGCCAAGGCACCCGGCGCCAATAATGTAGGAGTACTAGTACTACCTCCTTTCCGGTTTATAGGGCTCAATTCAAAAATCTCATCAACCAAGGTAGATGATGAGTGGTGGAATAATTTTTGTAGTTTGCAAAAACAGTCAATTAATGCACTCGTTTTCCTCAAAAAATTATGTTTACCAATGCATTAATTTTGTGTCAAACTTTGACCATCTACTCCCTCCATCCAGGTGAATAAGTCATCTTTGGTTGTGCACCGTGACCAAGGAAGGAAAAACAAGAGAACTTAATGTTTATTTGCTACTCCCTCCGTTCCTAAATATTGTCTTTTAGAGTGTAGATTCACTCATTTTGCTCCGTACGTAGTCACTTGTTGAAATCTCTAGAAAGACAAATACTCCGTATTTGGGAACAGAGGGAGGCTTTTACTCCGTATTTGGGAATAGAGGGAGTGTCACACATGGAGGGAACAGAGGAAGCTTGAAATATGAACATGTCAATGGGAGGGAGTAAAAGCCTCATGCATGCATGCAACATGCAACACTCACACGTACACATGGACGCACGCAACACTCACGCACCCATGCGGCACACAGCACACGACGCACCACACACGCTCACGCTCAAGTGCTCAACCTACTCCCTACGTCTGTGAAAGACTGTACATTTAGAGATTTACACATTGACCAGGGCATAATTAACGCCCAAAAGTAGCAAACTTATGTGTGCATGCGACCATTGAGAGAAGAAGATTAAATCAAGGTTGTTGCATGATGTAATTAAGGGTAGACATGTAGCCTATAGCTAGAGCACAAGTTGGTGCATTAGTCAATAAATATCGATTTTAGATTAAAGGCTAAATGCATTGGAAGTGTAGATGTACACTCTTTGTTTTTTAGCCGATGTACACTCTTTGTTGGAAGACCGAGGGAGTACACGTGCATGCACTCACATACACAGCCAGGGTGGTTCGCGCGCAAGGGTTGGACTCCTGTCGCGCCTGTGTAAAGTTTTGTTTAACTGATTTCTTTGCTCTGCCAACTGACAGGTGGGACCCAGAAAGCAGGTGACAATTTAACCAATCAACAAAGTGCCACGTCGACTATGTGGCCGGTCAGTAGGGTGCAATACTGTGCTCTACGATGAGCTAGTGATCGTATAATCACCGCAAAACTATATATAGTGACAGTAAAGAGCGTATTGTACTATTGTTACATACGTTAACCGCCGGTGTATTTTTCTCGTTTCAAGTTAAGCCATATTACCGGAAAGGACTAGTACTAGTACTGCATTGATGTGTCCCGTCAACTCGCTGAACGAGGAGAAGCTTGCTTACTATGCCTCTCCCTCACCCACGTGCGCGGTGGCTCGCGGGACGAGGAGAGGGTTTTGACTACAGCGCCCTCTCCCTCTCCCTCTCGCTCGCCCTCGCCCTCGCGGTGGACGTGCAACAGTTCAATCGGTGTCAGATTGCCAGAAGCATATTGTACTATAGTATGATCATTGTTGGGCCTTCCAAAGAGGCGAAGAGCCAAGTGCAAGATTCACACGAGTACGAACTATTGAACCTCCCGAAGAGGCAAAGAGACAAGCGCAAGGTTTTATAGGAGTTGTCATCCTAGTAGGAGTATTACAACTATAGCGAACGATGCTACAGTATGATGCCGCCACATCACCTATATCCAAAGCTGTGCCACCTTTTTTCTCAAAGAGCGTGTTGGATCCCGTGCAACAACCACACAAGTTGCACGTACACATAACACATTTACTAGTAATAAATTCTAAAGGACAAATGCCAGTGTGCCACACAAGTTCATCTCCAATTCATGTGATAAATTTGTGCACGACTAGTCTACATATATTCACAGCACTACCGTTCACAATTTACCATACCCCACTTACACGTTATAGATGGGCTACATGTCCTCCTCCAGGTTCCAGTCCCAGGTGTTCTTCATGGATGGCACGATCCACAGCGGTGGGCAATGGGAATCATTGTCGCAGCTTTCTAGTCCGGTTCCACACGATGGAGACTCATCCAAGCTGAAGCGGGATAAATCAGGGATAGAGTGTCCAGCATGTCGTTCATCCGACGGTGCACACTAAAGACACAACCATGCTTCATGAACGGCAGGCCTTCGGTGTTGTGCACGGAAGGTGGCATCTGCTTCACAACGGGGTAGCTGTCCCCAATGAAAATCGAGTACTCTCCAAGAGTGTTCCTCGGCACCCACGTAGCATCACGGGGGTCGAACTCGGCGTTGTTCATATGGTACACGTGGCATCTCAGATCTGGACACATGGTGATGTACACAGTCAAGGTCCATGCATAGTAATGTTGTGCTCAAATATGGCGGTCAGTAATACTGTGCAGCAAATAGTACTACTCCGGTATAGAGGAAGTAAAATAACCGGCTTATTATATATAGCCACTCTTGGCTACATGGATGAGATAGTAAGACATGGAAAAACAAAAATGGTGGCAGCTAGTGGGTTCAAGTCTTCAAGGGCCTAGCTAGCTATACGCGTCCTCCAAGGTAAAAAGTACTCCTACTAGTACCAGTAAGTAGTACAACAACGAAAGAGAAGGCGAGAGGGTTAAAAAATATAATACTAAATGGAATACCTGGGTAGATGGTGACGGTCCGACCGTGGTAGATTGTGTGACCATGTTGCACATCAGTGGTACCATGGGTAACGACTGCTAAGATAGTTGATCCCAATATGCCAAAGTCAGCTACAAGGTTCCAGGTTAGACCGAATCGCGGATGCAAATGCACATCCAGGATCGGCGATCTTATTTTGATCGGGGATGACTGGTCCCTGCAAAATAATGGAGTACCGTTAGGGATGCAAATGATGGTTTGTGCATTCCGTTTGTAATCTCCCGTATCGTAGGATGGCAACCAGATGAAACAAGTCCCCTGGCTTGTCACCGCGAAGATGCGGCCTAGATGGCGCACGACGTCTTCGAACGTGTAGGGGTACAAATCTGCCGCGGCCAACATGCGCCAGCCTCTACCATTACTGCCTCTTGCATTGATGGCAATCCTTATGTCGAACACCGCGATGACATAGTAATCATCGTAGCCGCGTCGCTTTGTCGGCGGGTCCGCAATTGCTATCTTCTTCAATCTCATGTAGTCATCATCATACGTATTCAAGCCCAGCCAGTCCGGAAGGCCGATCCCAATGGTTGAGAAGGGGTCTACGGGAATGGCCGCACTGCTATGGATGTTGTGCAAAATGATGGTGGTATCCGGCCGGAGGTATGCAAGCCAATCTTCATTGGCACCGACCCAGACCTATATATAAGATGGTGGGCGGCGGAGAAATTACGGGGTGGAAATGGAATAACTAAGTACTACATGATCAAACTCCATGACTGACCTGCTCATCGGACAAAATACGACTACCTCTCAACGTCGGCAACTCTAGCGGAGTCAACGTGCAACCATGGCCACGGAGCGGTGGACTGTTCCAAGGATTGTCCCATAGAAGAACCTTCTCCTCGAGGACGCATGGAAGACCAACAAGCATGGCCTTTTCCCAAGCCTGTTTAAGCACCGTCTAGAAAAAGTTGGTGCAAGAAGCACCGAGTCTTGCGGTCGTGAGGACATCGGAGCGGCGTGCGATTTCTCCCAAAGGATCGTCATCCAAGGTGTCCCAGCCCCGACGAGGAGGAGAACCACCTGGCGAATCCATGGGAGCAGCGAAGAACTGCCTTCTTTTCGGGGGGAGGGGAACTGGCAAGGAGGAGATAAGAGCGTGTTGGGAAACGTAGTAATTTCAAAAAAAATCCTACACACACGCAAGATCATTGTGATGCATAGCAACGAGAGGGGAGAGTTTTGTCCACGTACCCTCATAGACCGAAAGCGGAAGCATTAGCACAACGCGGTTGATGTAGTCGTACGTCTTCACGATCCGACCGATCAAGTACCGAACGCACGGCACCTCCGAGTTCAGCACACATTCAGCCTGATGACGTCCCTCGAACTCTGATCCAGCCGAGTGTTGAGGGAGAGTTTCGTCAGCACGACGGCGTGGTGACGATGATGATGTTCTACCGACGCAGGGCTTCGCCTAAGCACCGCTACAGTATTATCGAGGTGGACTATGGTGGAGGGGGCACCGCACACGGCTAAAAGATCAAACGATCAATTGTTGTGTCTCTAGGGTTCCCCCTGCCCCCGTATATAAAGGAGCAAGGAGGAGAGGTGCGGCCGGCCAGGAGGGGCGCGCCAGGAGGAGTCCTACTCCCGCCGGGAGTAGGACTCCCTCCCTTTTCCTTGTTGGACTAGGAGTGGAGGGGGAAAGAGGAGGGAGAGAGGAAGGAAAGGGGGGGCGCCGCCCCCCTCTCCTTGTCCTATTCGGACTAGGGGGAGGGGCGCGCGGCCCTGCCCTGGCCGCCTCTCCTCTCTTCCACTAAGGCCCACTATGGCCCATTAAGCCCCCGGGGGGTTCCGGTAACCTCCCGGTACTCCGGTAAAATTCCGATTTCACCCGGAACACTTCCGATATCCAAACATAGGCTTCCAATATATCAATATTCATGTCTCGACCATTTCGAGACTCCTCGTCATGTCCGTGATCACATCCGGGACTCCAAACAACCTTCGGTACATCAAAACATATAAACTCATAATATAATTGTCATCGAAACTTTAAGGGTGCGGACCCTACGGGTTCGAGAACTATGTAGACATGACCGAGACACGTCTCCGTTCAATAACCAATAGCGGAACCTGGATGCTCATATTGGCTCACACATATTCTACGAAGATCTTTATCGGTCACACCGCATAACAACATATGTTGTTCCCTTTGTCATCGGTATGTTACTTGCCCGAGATTCGATCGTCGGTATCTCAATACCTAGTTCAATCTCGTTACCGGCAAGTCTCTTTACTCGTTCCGTAATACATCATCCCGCAACAAACTCATTAGTTGCAATGCTTGCAAGGCTTAAGTGATGTGCATTACCGAGAGGGCCCAGAGATACCTCTCTGACAATCGAAGTGACAAATCCTAATCTCGAAATACGCCAACCCAACAAGTACCTTCGGAGACACCTGTAGAGCACCTTTATAATCACCCAGTTATATTGTGATGTTTGGTAGCACACAAAGTGTTCCTCCAGTAAACGGGAGTTGCATAATCTCATAGTCGTAGGAACATGTATAAGTCATGAAGAAAGCAATAGCAACATACTAAACGATCGAGTGCTAAGCTAACGGAATGGGTCAAGTCAATCACATCATTCTCCTAATGATGTGATCCCGTTAATCAAATGACAACTCATGTCTATGGCTAGGAAACATAACCATCTTTGATCAACGAGCTAGTCAAGTAGAGGCATACTAGTGACACTCTATTTGTCTATGTATTCACACATGTATTATGTTTCCGGTTAATACAATTCTAGCATGAATAATAAACATTTATCATGATAGAAGGAAATAAATAATAACTTTATTATTGCCTCTAGGGCATATTTCCTTCAGTCTCCCACTTGCACTAGAGTCAATAATCTAGATTACACAGTAATGATTCCAACACCCATGGAGCCTTGGTGCTGATCATGTTTTGCTCGTGGAAGAGGCTTAGTCAACAGGTCTGCAACATTCAGATCCGTATGCATCTTGCAAATTTCTATGTCTCCCACCTGGAATAAATCCCGGATGGAATTGAAGCGTCTCTTGATGTGCTTGGTTCTCTTGTGAAATCTGGATTCCTTCGCCAAGGCAATTGCACCAGTATTTTCACAAAAGATTTTCATTGGACCCGATGCACTTGGTATGACACCTAGATCGGATATGAACTCCTTCATCCAAACTCCTTCATTTGCTGCTTCCGCGGCAGCTATGTATTCCGCTTCACACGTAGATCCCGCCACGACGCTTTGTTTAGAACTGCACCAACTGATAGCTCCACCGTTCAATGTAAACACGTATCCGGTTTGCGATTTAGAATCATCCGGATCAGTGTCAAAGCTTGCATCAATGTAACCATTTACGATGAGCTCTTTGTCACCTCCATAAACGAGAAACATATCCTTAGTCCTTTTCAGGTATTTCAGGATGTTCTTGACCGCTGTCCAGTGATCCACTCCTGGATTACTTTGGTCCCTCCCTGCTAGACTTATAGCAAGGCACACATCAGGTCTGGTACACAGCATTGCATACATGATAGAGCCTATGGCTGAAGCATAGGGAACATCTTTCATCTTCTCTCTATCTTCTGTAGTGGTCGGGCATTGAGTCTTACTCAACTTCACACCTTGTAACACAGGCAAGAACCCTTTCTTTGCTTGATCCATTTTGAACTTCTTCAAAACTTTGTCAAGGTATGTGCTTTGTGAAAGTCCAATTAAGCGTCTTGATCTATCTCTATAGATCTTGATGCCCAATATATACGCAGCTTCACCGAGGTCTTTCATTGAAAAACTCTTATTCAAGTATCCCTTTATGCTATCCAGAAATTCTATATCATTTCCAATCAGCAATATGTCATCCACATATAATATCAGAAATGCTACAGAGCTCCCACTCACTTTCTTGTAAATACAGGCTTCTCCAAAAGTCTGTACAAAACCAAATGCTTTGATCACACTATCAAAGCGTTTATTCCAACTCCGAGAGGCTTGCACCAGTCCATAAATGGATCGCTGGAGCTTGCACACTTTGTTAGCTCCCTTTGGATCGACAAAAACTTTCGGTTGCATCATATACAACTCTTCTTCCAGAAATCCATTCAGGAATGCAGTTTTGACATCCATTTGCCAAATTTCATAATCATAAAATGCGGCAATTGCTAACATGATTCGGACAGACTTAAGCATCTCTACGGGTGAGAAGGTCTCATCGTAGTCAATCCCTTGAACTTGTCGAAAACCTTTTGCAACAAGTCGAGCTTTATAGACAGTAACATTACCGTCAGCGTCAGTCTTCTTCTTGAAGATCCATTTATTCTCAATTGCTTGCCGATCATCGGGTAAGTCAACCAAAGTCCACACTTTGTTCTCATACATGGATCCCATCTTAGATTTCATGGCTTCAAGCCATTTTGCGGAATCTGGGCTCACCATCGCTTCTTCATAGTTCGTAGGTTCGTCATGGTCTAGTAACATAATCTCCAGAACAGGATTACTGTACCACTCTGGTGCGGATCTTACTCTGGTTGACCTACGAGGTTCAGTAATAACTTGATCTGAAGTTCCATGATCATCATCATTAACTTCCTCACTAATTGGTATAGGCGTCGCAGAAACTGGTTTCTGCGATGAACTACTTTCCAATAAGGGAGCAGGTACAATTACCTCATCAAGTTCTACTTTCCTCCCACTCACTTCTTTCGAGAGAAACTCCTTCTCCAGAAAAATTCCAAATTTAGCAACAAAAGTCTTGCCTTCGGATCTGTGATAGAAGGTGTACCCAACAGTCTCCTTTGGGTATCCTATGAAGACACATTTCTCCGATTTGGGTTCGAGCTTATCAGGTTGAAGCTTTTTCACATAAGCATCGCAGCCCCAAACTTTAAGAAATGACAACTTTGGTTTCTTGCCAAACCACAGTTCATAAGGCGTCGTCTCAACGGATTTTGATGGTGCCCTATTTAATGTGAATGCGGCCGTCTCTAAAGCATAACCCCAAAACGATAGCGGTAAATCAGTAAGAGACAACATAGATCGCACCATATCTAGTAGAGTACGATTACGACGTTTGGACACACCATTACGCTGTGGTGTTCCGGGTGGCGTGAGTTGCGAAACTATTCCGCATTGCTTCAAATGAAGACCAAACTCATAACTCAAATATTCTCCTCCATGATTAGATCATAGAAACTTTATTTTCTTGTTACGATGATTTTCAACTTCACTCTGAAATTCTTCGAACTTTTTAAATGTTTCAGACTTATGTTTCATTAAGTAGATATACCCATATCCGCTTAAATCATCTGTGAAGGTGAGAAAATAACGATATCCGCCACGAGCCTCAACATTCATCGGACCACATACATCTGTATGTATGATTTCCAACAAATCTGTTGCTCTCTCCATAGTTCCGGAGAACGGCGTTTTAGTCATCTTGCCCATGAGGCATGGTTCGCAAGTACCAAGTGATTCATAATCAAGTGGTTCCAAAAGTCCATCAGTATGGAGTTTCTTCATGCGCTTTACACCGATATGACCTAAACGGCAGTGCCACAAATAAGTTGCACTATCATTATCAACTCTGCATCTTTTGGCTTCAATACTATGAATATGTGTATTACCACTATCGAGATTCAACAAAAATAGACCACTCTTCAAGGGTGCATGACCATAAAAGATATTACTCATATAAATAGAACAACCATTATTCTCCGATTTAAATGAATAACCATCTCGCATCAAACAAGATCCAGATATAATGTTCATGCTTAACGCTGGCACCAAATAACAATTATTTAGGTCTAAAACTAATCCCGAAGGTAGATGTAGAGGTAGCGTGCTGACCGCGATCAAATCGACTTTGGAACCATTTCCCACGCGCATCGTCACCTCGTCCTTAGCCAATCTTCGCTTAATCTGTAGCCCCTGCTTCGAGTTGCAAATATTAGCAACAGAACCAGTATCAAATACCCAGGTGCTACTGCGAGCATTAGTAAGGTACACATCAATAACATGTATATCACATATACCTCTGTTCACCTTGCCATCCTTCTTATCCGCCAAATACTTGGGGCAGTTCCGCTTCCAGTGACCAGTCTGCTTGCAGTAGAAGCACTCAGTCTCAGGCTTAGGTCCAGACTTGGGTTTCTTCTCCTGAACAGCAACTTGCTTGCTGTTCTTCTTGAAGTTCCCCTTCTTCTTCCATTTGCCCTTTTTCTTGAAACTGGTGGTCTTATTGACCATCAACACTTGATGCTCCTTTTTGATTTCTACCTCCGCAGCCTTTAGCATTGCGAAGAGCTCGGGAATCGTCTTATCCATCCCTTGCATGTTATAGTTCATCACGAAGCTCTTGTAGCTTGGTGGCAGTGATTGAAGAATTCTGTCAATGATGCTATCATCCGGAAGATTAACTCCCAGTTGAATCAAGTGATTGTTATACCCAGACATTTTGAGTATATGCTCACTGACAGAACTATTCTCTTCCATCTTGCAGCTGTAGAACTTATTGGAGACTTCATATCTCTCAATCCGGGCATTTTCTTGAAATATTAACTTCAACTCCTGGAACATCTCATATGCTCCAAGACGTTCAAAACGTCGTTGAAGACCCGGTTCTAAGCCGTAAAGCATGGCACACTGAACTATCGAGTAGTCATCAGCTTTGCTCTGCCAGACGTTCATAACATCTGGTGTTGCTCCTGCAGAGGTCTGGCACCCAACGTGCTTCCAGGACGTAATTCTTCTGTGCGGCAATGAGGATAATCCTCAAGTTATGGACCCAGTCCGTGTAATTGCTACCATCATCTTTCAACTTTGCTTTCTCAAGGATCGCATTAAAATTCAATGGAACAACAGCACGAGCCATCTATCTACAACAACATAGACATGCAAAATACTATCAGGTACTAAGTTCATGATAAATTTAAGTTCAATTAATCGTATTACTTAAGAACTCCCACTTAGATAGACGTCCCTCTAATCATCTAAGTGATCACGTGATCCAAATCAACTAAACCATAACCGATCATCATGTGAAATGGAGTAGTTTTCAATGGTGAACATCACTATGTTGATCATATCTACTATATGATTCACGCTCGACCTTTCGGTCTCAGTGTTCCGAGGCCATATCTGCATATGCTAGGCTCGTCAAGTTTAACCTGAGTATTCTGCGTGTGCAAAACTGGCTTGCACCCATTGTAGATGGACGTAGAGCTTATCACACCCGATCATCACGTGGTGTCTGGGCACGACGAACTTTGGCAACGGTGCATACTCAGGGAGAACACTTATACTTTGATAATTTAGTGAGGGATCATCTTGTAATGCTACCGTCAATCAAAGCAAGATAAGATGCATAAAAGATAAACATCACATGCAATCAATATAAGTGATATGATATGGCCATCATCATCTTGTGCTTGTGATCTCCATCTCCGAAGCACCGTCATGATCACCATCGTCACCGGCGTGACACCTTGATCTCCATCGTAGCATTGTTGTCGTCTCACCAATCTTATGCTTCTATGACTATCGCTACCGCTTAGTGATAAAGTAAAGCATTACAGGTCGATTGCATTGCATACAATAAAGCGACAACCATATGGCTCCTGCCAGTTGCCGATAACTCAGTTACAAAACATGATCATCTCATACAATAAAATCTAGCATCATGTCTTGACCATATCACATCACAACATGCCCTGCAAAAACAAGTTAGACGTCCTCTACTTTGTTGTTGCAAGTTTTACGTGGCTGCTACGGGCTTAGCAAGAACCATTCTCACCTACGCATCAAAACCACAACGATAGTTTGTCAAGTTGGTGTCGTTTTAACCTTCGCAAGGACCGGGCGTAGCCACACTCGGTTCAACTAAAGTTGGAGAAACTGACACCCACCAGCCACCTATGTGGAAAGCACGTCGGAAGAACCAGTCTCGCGTAAGCGTACGCGTAATGTCGGTCTGGGCCGCTTCATCCAACAATACCGCCGAACCAAAGTATGACATGATGGTAAGCGGTATGACTTATATCGCCCACAACTCACTTGTGTTCTACTCGTGCATATAACACCAACGCATAAAACCAGGCTCGGATGCCACTATTGGGAAACGTAGTAATTTCAACAGTTTTCCTACGCACACACAAGATCATGGTGATGCATAGCAACGAGAGGGGAGAGATTTGTCCACGTACCCTCGTAGACCAAAAGCGGAAGCGTTAGCACAACGCGGTTGATGTAGTCCTACGTCTTCACGATCCGACCGATCAAGTACCGAACGCACGGCACCTCCGAGTTCAACACACGTTCAGCCCGATGACGTCCCTCGAACTCCGATCCAGCCAAGTGTTGAGGGAGAGTTTCACCAGCATGACGACGTGGTGACAATAATGATGTTCTACCGACGCAGGGCTTCGCCTAAGCACCGCTACAGTATTATCGAGGTGGACTATGGTGGAGGGGGCACCGCACACGGCTAAAAGATCAAATGATCAAATGTTGTGTCTCTAGGGTGCCCCTGCCCCCGTATATAAAGGAGCAAGGGGGAGAGGTGCGGCCGACCAGGAGGGGCGCGCCAGGAGGAGTCCTACTCCCACCGGAAGTAGGACTCGCTCCCTTTTCCTTATTGGGCTAGGAGTGGAGGGGGAGAGAGGAGGGAGAGAGGAAGGAAAGGGGGGCGCGCGGCCCTGCCCTGGCCGCCTCTCCTCTCTTCCACTAAGGCCCACTATGGCCCGTTAAGCCCCGGGGGGTTCCGGTAACCTCCCGGTACTCCGGTAAAATTCCGATTTCACCCGGAACACTTCTGATATCCAAACATAGGCTTCCAATATATCAATCTTCATGTCTTGACCATTTCGAGACTCCTCGTCATGTCCGTGATCACATCCGGGACTCCAAACAACCTTCGGTACATCAAAACATATAAACTCATAATATAACTGTCATCGAAACTTTAAGCGTGCGGACCCTACGGGTTCGAGAACTATGTAGACATGACCGAGACACGTCTCCGGTCAATAACCAATAGCGGAACCTGGATGCTCATATTGGCTCCCACATATTCTACGAAGATCTTTATCGTTCAGACCGCATATTCTACGAAGATCTTTATCGTTCAGACCGCATATTCTAGCTGATGAGGAAGCTGCAAGCGAGGTGCGGCTAGGGCAAGCACGCGAGCCACGAGATGCTGGGAAGGAAAACCCGTTCATGTGGCTAGGCTATCCAGTGCACCCAGCTTGTGGTGCCGCATGTCCGTTTGACTTCAAAATTCAAACTACCCGTGTAAAATATTGGCTCGCAGCGAAGTTACTATTTAAAAAAAGGCCACCATGCGTTCGGCCGGGATCGAACCCACAAAACGAGGTATACACTCCCGCGACAACTAGTAGTACTCGTTGGAGTACAACGCAACCTAGAATCGCCTTTTGTCGCTAGTAGTACATTGTTCCTTACAAGAAACCCCTAATAATGCAAGAAACCACTAATAATGCCAAGAAACTACTACCACTTGCATACGTGGCAGACTTAAGATAAGACTACCTTATCAACCGTTGTACATGCTCTTACCAACCAGCCCTACCAAGAAATGACTACTCTACAAAGTGTCGTTATAGGCACGTTTCAACCCATGGCCCTGTTTGGATACATTTGTTGTCAATCTAACCCTGCCATCCAAACACCACTTTGGTTAGAGTTAGTTCAAGGTTAGAATCTAACCCTGTCTTCTATTCGACCGGGCGTTATGACTTGTGGGACCTACATGTCAGTCTACACAAAAATCCCCGAGTGACCTCCTACCTCCGGCCCGTCCACCTAGTCATCCTCGGCCATGGGACGCAGCTACCGCCGCCGGCAGAAGGCGAGGTCAAACCCGCCGGCGGTTCGGAGCCCATCTTGCGGCAGCCCGGATGCCAGCTCCGTCCAGCTGCTTGTCTGCAAGGTTTGCTAGCTAGATTGGCACGGCGGCGCGGCGGCTTGCTCGCGTGCGCCGCGCTAAGGCCAGCCATCTAGCTTGAGCGAAGGCCAGCGCGGCGGCTTGCTCGCTCGTGAGTCACGCTCGGGCCAGCCTGCCAACCCGCGCGGAGGCCAGCGTGGCGTTCGGCCCGTCCGGCGGAGCGGTGGCCAACTCGCTCATCACCGGCGCCACCGACGAACACGCATCAGTACTGTTTGAAGTAATGTTTAGGAAAAATACTGATTTGAGGGGGAATAACAGGATAGAAGGTCAGATGTGGGTCCCTCGTGTCAACGGTCAAAAAAAATGTGTTGGTTTACGCTGCCTCGTCAGCACGGACGTGTGGGCCAACCCTGTCATAAATGGGTTTAAACTAACCTAATCAGTACTCCCTCTGTTCCATAATATAAGATGTTTTTGCAAGCTAAACTAGCTTGCAACAATGTCTTACATTGTGGGACAGAGGGAGTACTAGGTAGTAGTTTTTGGCGTGGATTAAGAAATTTTGGGTATGTTTTTGCTATTTTTTGTACAATAGATTCTTCCTAGGGCTGGTTGATAGTGGTAGTTTTTGTTAAATACTCTACATATTGTAAGTAGGAGTGAAAGTTAAGCTTTGGAACCCAATAAGCAAGGCTAGTTACATAGTGCATATGTGTACATGATTGAAAGTAAATATCAACCATGAGTGACTAATATCTTGATGGAAAACTCGAAACTATGGAATACTAGGAAAAAATTGCATGGTTGGAAATACTAGCAATGTTCATGTGCGTTGCAACGAATCATAATGAGAATAATACTTATTCACAAACTTGATACAAAACACTCTAATTTTGATATACATATATCACTAGAGATATATTATGTTTCAATTAGAATATATTCCTTGGGCTGTTTTGGTGAGGTCAGGGAGGGATGTGGTTGGTTTTAAGATACTAATTATGGGTTTTCTGCAAATTGGTAGACAAGTGGGATGTTGGTGAGAAAAGGCAACAACTTACCTCACAGTCGTTAGATGTAGATCTAATGGTCACAAACGACGGATGGCAAACACACCATCATCACCAACTTAGTCTTCTGTAGGAGTACTAGCAAGATCCGTGCATTGCACGGAACATCAAGATGCATTTTTTTATAAAACACTTGTTGTGATTGACCCATGCGGGAGTAATCCCATGTGTAAAAACTAATGATATCTCGAGAAATTGGAGATAAGGTGAAGAGGAGTGGGGCATGGTGGTGATGGTGATTGGTGGTCGGACTGAGCGGAGGCATGGGGATTGGCGACACCAGTAGCGGCCACCAGGCCAGTTTGTTCCAGAGGCTTCCTTTCTTAATTGCTCAACAATGAGGTTGTTGGAGATAAGGATGAGCGAGGGAAGGCCTTGTCTGCAAATGTGGAGAGGGGTGCGGTTATCTTTTAGTTTAATTTCCATCCATTAGATATAGATCGGACGGTCTATATTGCAAGATGGCACGCGTACCATCATCACCAACTCGGTTTTTTATAAGAGAAGAAATATAAGTATGGAGATACAAACGTATTATTGATACTTGTTTCCGTAAACTAGCATCTACATTCTATTCAACGCCTCAGCATGTGGGGCCTTAGCACAATGACTTCTCAACTGTGTAAAACAAAGGTTCTCCCGTCGCCGATAAGGAGGGGTTGACGGCGGCGCGCTTTTTAGCTTGCTCTAGTCCTAGTAGTCATACTAGGTGGTCTAAGCACGTGTAGATTTATTGTTTTTCACGTCTCGTGTTCGCCGTACTGCCACGACTATTGATGAATAGACGGTAAGTTATTCACGGGGAAACCCTTGTTGAGCGTGTTTGAGAGAGAGAGAGAGAGAGTGTGTGTGTGTGTGTGCGTGTGTGATATGTCTAGAGACTGAGGCAATGATAACAGATTCTTTGTGTCTATGTGTGTGGAGGATAGAGAGAGACATGTACATGGGGCTTTGTGTTGTGTAACGTGGAGACACATATACATAATTAGAGAGTGAGTGTGTGAGATACACATGCGGACATGGGGAGAGATGTGTGAGTTAGAGAGATGGAGAATTTTGGTGTGCATCTGAGCTAGAGAGGGGGGGTTATATACATATCTAGAGCTGTAGAGAATATGCAAGGGTGTGTGTCTTAAAAGAAGGATCCAGATAGCTAGATGGGTGTTTGTGCGTGTTTGTGTGTGTTTGTGCGCGCGTTTGTGTGTGAGAGGGAGTGTGTGTATGTGGAGTAGGGAGACCACTAATGATGTAAACCTAGTATAAGGGAAGGGGGAATGGTGTGATATGTGTGTCAAAGAGAGACAAAGGCATGTGTAGTAGCGGGATAGCATGGGCGCGGGTGGGGAGCAGACTATTTGGAAGAGACATCGAGTGAGTGTGGGAGAGGGGTGTGAGAGCGAGAGAGAGAGAGAGAGCTAGCGACGGAGAGAGAGAGGAAAAGAGGGGGGAGAGAGGGGTCTTTTGTGTCCATAAGTGGCGTATAGATAGGGAGACAATGTTGATGTTGTTTGAAATTGGCCTATGTACGGAGACGCAAGGGAAGCGAGTCATCGTGTGTGTGATAGAGACTTCATGAGAGATCTAGAATACATGGTGTAGAGAACAACGTGCGAGATTGAGAACGATGATACATTAGGGAGCTATGGAAAGAGTCATAGCATATATGTATACAGGGAAGGAGCTGGGGCGGGTCCGCATGGGGGAGAGATAGAAAGAGGAGAGTGGTGCACAAGGAGACAAAGTGTGCTTGTTTGCAGTGGGGTGGTGTGTGAGGTGGGTGTGCGAGAACCACATAACTAGGGAGATAGACGTTTGGGGGCGATGTTTTGTGTGTATGAGAAATATACACTCTACATAGTGCGTGTGCTTGGGAAAGAGAGATGCCGGGGGACCTGGAGAGTGGGGGAAGAGATGTGTGCATGCCCGAGAGACAAAGTGATAAGAGACCTATATTGGGGTCTGAACTTTAGAAGAAGGGGTGTTAATGTGCTCGTGTGTTCGTGTCTGGGGGAGAGAACGGCGTGTGTGGGGGGCGACGGAGGGGGTGGGGGTGGGGGGGTTGGCTTCAGATAATGAGTTAGGTGTCTATATTTGAGGGACTTTAGCGTAATTGAGATATATATGGTCAATAGTGTGTGCACTCATGGTTGATCAATTTGTTTCACAGTTTGGACTATGAGATAACGATACTTTTGAACATGCGTGATATACCTTGATGTACCAGAATTACAAACCTAAGATTGGAATTTTGGAATTCGACTCCATCATTAGCTTTTGTAATTCATTTAAACGGAGGTACATTTTTTAAGCCGGGATTTCGTGATTTCAAATTCATATATCAAACCTAGAGATATACACATACGGGCATGTTCAAACTTTATAATCATCCACTTTATTCATACACATGTTTGCTTTTGTCATCATATTTAGGATAAACACATTTGGAATTTCATTTGAATTGGACGGTATGATGGTATTTACTTGTACTAGCTCAATGGTCCATATTTGAATTGAATGGACAATCTAAGTTTCGAGTTGGAGACATTGATTTTCAAAACTTGCACTTTTTTTGCGTGCAAAACAAATAAATTCTCGGCCATGATATCATAGTCGGCCGTACAAGAGCAGAACACTTATAATTTCAGGCGCCAAAAGCTTTCAAACTTCCTGCTCACGTCGAAATATCTCACGCCCGAAAGTTTAGCCCTGCGATATTCCTGTTTTACCCCTGCCACGTGAACGGAAAAGGGCTGCTTTGGTAACTCCATTGTTTTCCCCTCTTTGCCCCCAACATTCGTCCCCAGAGCCCCTCCCCTTCCCCTCCCCGACCCCCCAACCACGGCAAGCCACTGAATCTAGTCCTCCGCCGCAGCGGTGGACCTCACACCCCGCGGGATCTACCTTCCGCACCTTGGAACCCCCAACTGCCAACTCACCAGTTCACCGGAGCCGCTTCACCGACTGCCTTGTCCACCGCTCCAGATCTCCTTGACCGCCATCATGGTCCACCGCACCGGATCTGCTTAACCGGCGCCCTCGTCCACCACAGTGTAGGCCCTTCACTGACTCCCTTGTCCGCCCCATCGTTGGCCCTTCATACAAGCCCTCGTCCGCCGCAACAGATCCGCCTCACCAAAAGCACTGTACACTGCACCCGCCGAAGCCTTCGTCCACTGCACCGGACCCGCTCCACAGACGTCATATTCAACTCCATTGGCCCTGCTTTACTGACGCCGCAGCCTCATCAGGTTATTTCAATTTGTACTCCTTCGGTTTTTCTCTTCTTTATCGTGCAACTGTTCACTTACCACAGATGAGCTTTCTTGTATGTCGACAGGCGCCGCAACCGAAGCACTGGAGCCACTTCAGCAACGGCGACAGCCGGCCCAAACTCAACCGCAACACGAGCACCTTCGACGATCCTTAGCTGTCAAGTATGACAACGATACCCATACGCCGCCGAGAATCAGGTACTATTATCCAACGGCCGGCGCCTACGTTCACTTTCTTAGCATAAGCACTGCACCTTTGAATTTCTTCAGGGCATCATTCAATTTTTCATGAGACGTGTTATTCTGCTTGCACCTGTAGGGCCATACTTCTGGCAGTGAACATATTACATGTGCTAAATTACATACCAGTGCACATATAGTTAATATGCTTTAGTTTTGTCCTAAGTATTACTGTACTTCCTAGATATCACTGCCTACTATTTTACTTCTTGCATGCTATATTTATGATAATGGTGTTGTTTTGATGCCACATGTTGGTTCCATCAGACTGCTTCATGTTCTCTATGCTTAATTACACATCAGCAAACTAGCATGTGGTTCTGCTGCATTTTGTTTGTTTTACCCTACATTTTTGATGCTAGCTATTACATCACTGCTCCAAGCCTCTGTTCATTACTTTTTTGTGTGTTCTTGATCTTCCCAAGTTGCATGACTAATTTGATGCTTCTATTAATTATGGAGCTGCCAACCCCATCAAGCAAAATATTTGTTCTTTTGGGGCTGGCACCTCGAACAAGCATAAAAATAGAGTGAAGCAGATATATTGTCGTGTAAGCACACACCCTTCTTTCATTAGTTTAGATGAACCATTGATGATCAATTCGAACTAGTGCATGCGATTAAAATTAATTTTACCTAAATAGAGGGTGCAGAACAAACTACAACAACTAGATTTGCAACCACGGGATGCTGACGGTATCTTCAAAGAACATTGCAACAACAGCGAGGCTTCACAGCAACATATGGTAAGCCAGTATGTTTTAGTACATGTGAAATGTAATGTGTGTGGGCTGCTTTCTTGGCTTGTGCCCTCAACCTGTAATCCTACAGAATTACAAATAGTTCAGTTGTCTACTTTGCTGTATTGCTTGATTCCAATGCTTGTTTGTTACTTGTTAGGCTATACCTGAGTTGGCTAATATGTCACTTGTGCCTGCTGTACTATCGTAAAGAAATGCATGCCTAGTTCATTTGAGTCCTTAACTTTTCCTCTGAACTTCACCACAAGACTGTCTTCGTAGTTTATATGAGGCCACAATGTTAAGTGCTTTCTTAGATTATTTGAACCGCTTAGATGCCTTGGCAACTTAAATGTAGTGGTGGTACACTCCCTTTCAACTAGGGATGTCAACTAGGTCCCGTTTAATCCCGATTAAAGTCCACTAGTGGTATGATAGTTCAAAAGAGTTTTTGTTTTTGAGGAAAATGAACTAGGGAGCTAGCAAAAACTAACTTGATGGGACTGGCGGATGTCGTTTATTTGCCACTTACATCCCTAGTTTCATCTTACCATTTTAATTTCTTTTCGGCTGATGCTGCTTTGAACCATTTAAATATAGCTTGCCATGCTCGGCAATAATTTGTATGTCGTTTACCATGTAAGCTTACTGCCTGGATCAAGCGATAACTATCTCTTACTTATGTCCAGCGGAAACCTTTCAGGATGCCATTCACACTAGGACACAATGCACAACCCCAGAATCTATTTGTGGAAGCAATGCGCCATCCATGTTACCAGATGGTAGCAGTTCAGAGGCAACACCGCCGGAGAGCAGTCTGAGCACAGATATTATAGTTCTTGAGGCTCTACTAGAGGCAAAAAGAGATGGTGTGGCTGCCATGAATGAGGTAATCTTGATCTTGAGGCTGGAAATATGCAATTAGCTGCACACATTATGCAAGCAACCCAAGAATTAGAGGAAGTAAGAATGCTGCATTTGAAGACGGAGGAGGTCCTGCTGTTTCTGCTATATGAAGCCCAGGGTAATCCCAGTTCTTCTTTAGATACCAGTTGAAATTGTCAATGGATTATTGTACTTGCATGTTGTGTCATGTCTTTGAATGGATTATGTTGTAAGACCCCCTATGTTGTCCATGTGTTGTAATGATCCAAATTTTTTAGGTGAGGTAATCCTCGGTACTTGAATGATTGACATAAGGTGAACTGTTTTTCGTGTGAGCATATTGTATTGGATGAAATAACCGTTTGACTCAAAGTGTATCCAACCTACTGAATTCAAAGATCATGACATTTCTAAATCATAATCATATATAAAGGTGGAATAAATCTTTGTTGTGGTTTTGAAGAAATAAATAACAAAACATAGAATTATCGGTGGATATTCGTAATCGAATACGAATTGGATTTGAATTTAGTTGCCAGGGCCCAGGGCAAAAGTGAATGCTAATTCTCCCAAGTTTTGAACAAAGCGGCTAAACACCCACTATCATTTGTGGGCTGCCCGAAGCAAGTGTTTGCGAGATGGAATTACTGTCTACCCCTTACACTTTGACATCCTTATCGACTGCTGTCGATAGGGGTAGACTAGTAACTTCAATCAGATGTGACACGACCGCCTCTGAGCCCATTCCAACACGGTGGGCGCCAAACGTGGGCGGCAAAACACATTTGATTCAAGCTCATCCGAAAGGCATGTGTCTCTCCCTCCATTTCCCCATTCATACACGGTGGGCGGCAAAAAAACTCTTCTCGCCCGAAATCGATGTAGGCAAATATTTTAAATAGGGGCAGATGTGTAACATCCCTCAGACGTGACACAACCGCCCTACCTGTCAGCCCCGTTCATACACCGTGGGCGCCGACCTTGGGCGGCAAAACACCCTCTCCTCGCCCGAAATCGCTACCGGCAAATATTTGGGAGATGCGAGATTACCGTCCTATCCCCAACTGACGTGATGTCTGAAATTTTAAACGGGGGATAAGTTCATAACTTTCCCAAAGTTTGAGATCCCCCTCCCCCTCCATTTCCCCATTCATACACCGTCGGCGCCACAACAACCTCCCCACTGCGGCCAACCTCCTCCGTCCACCACCCCATCCTCCACCTTGCCGGAGCCGCTACCCCGTCGTCCACTGCAAGAGATGGACGTCTCTCATCCACGGCGCCAGACCAGGATCCTTTCATCATGTCCTCTTGCTTCATCGGCGCTGTCGTCCACCTTGCCATTGCCGCTCCTATGACCGTCTCGTCCACGGCAACAGGATTTATCCTCCGACCCGGCCGTCTACTGTCTAAAGTCTTCTTCCCCGCCGCCGACAGCCATGGCACCCGCAGCACCCTCAACGTATTAGCAGGGGCCTACACGGCGTTGCAAGACAGGTGGTACTCTTCCGTATGTGCTTAAGTAATTGATCTCACCCGGAAAATAGATCATAAATTGTTTACTGTACTTTTCTTGTCCGTACCAAATCGTAGTGGCTAGTTGAAAGCAAACATTGGTTGCGAAGTAGCTTTGTCCGGTTTGCACCTTCAGATCCGCCATGGCACGGTCACTATACTCGTAAAGCTTATGGTTTCCCCCCTTTATATTCACTACCATCATCGTAGGTGCTTCGTGTCATGCTAGCACTGCTCCTCAAGACTTCAACCCATCAAGCAAAACAACATGCCACTCATAATTCCAAAGCTTAGGTGTTGAAATACGAATCTGATATGGTGCTCATATTACTAAAACAGAGAACATTTAATTGGTCACCTAATGTTCCTATATTCATTTCAAAAAGCATGTGCGCCACCCACTGGTCCAGCTAGTTCCACTTTCCTGATTTTACTCTTGATGCTTAGGGTTTTCCCCTTTTATCTACTCTACTATGATCCGCGTAGGTGCTTTCTGTCGTACTAGCATGATTCCACCCTTCAAGCTAAACAACACATGGCTTAGTTGTTCAAATATGATTGTGATATGATATTGATATTAGTTAACAGACACATTTAATTGGTTAGCTAAAGGTCCCACTTGAGTTTCCAAATGCATGTCGCGACATATAGAGAGACAGCAGAATTGCATTTCTTTGTCACTTGTTGACTGTACTTTCTTGTCCATACCAAATCTTAGTTGTTATTTCAAAGCAAAGATCAGTTTCTAACTACCCTTTGCGCGGTTTGCAGCTTCAGATCTGCCATCCCACTGCCATGGTCAACACTATACTCATCATGCTTACGGTTTCCCCATTTTATGATGACCACGATCAGCCTACGTGGTTCGTGTCGTAATAGCACTTCTCCACCCATCGAGCTAAAGAAGCTTAGATGTACAAATTCAAATCTGATATTATGCTGATATTAGTAAAACTGAGAGATGTTTAATTGGTCGGCTAAATGTTCCTACTTTAGTTTCGAAATGCATGTGAGCCACATATGGAGAGACCAGAAGGAATACTATTTCTCTGTGCGCTCTGGTTCATCATGGGTGGGCAACCGACATTGTATAGAAAGACTTGTAATATCTTCAATCTGCTTGCTCTTCTGCTCCTCTTTAAGATGATCCTCTTCTCTTCTTTAATAAGTATGTTCCTTGTTGGGAAGAGTAGCAGAGACATTTGCGGTCGACTGGTCAGGTCGAGTTGTTCTCCCTTAGTATATTTTGAATCTGTCAGGTCAGGTCGACTTGTTCTTCATTACTATATGTTGAAGCTGTCATCTGTGAAGTATCATCACTTCTGGAGCTCTCATATTCTGAGTAGTAGGCCACATTATATTAATGCACACACCAAGTTATAGCATGCATGGCATCTCTCAGAAGAATTGCAGAGATAACACGAAAGGGTTTACAGGGAGGCGGTATTGGATTAGAATCACTTCTGCATTACAAAGATAATCTCACTTGTTTTTTTGTTTTCATGCATGTCAGGTACTAAACATTATCAAAATGAATATGAGAATGGGCGCACGAGAGGAATATTGCGGAACAATCCACTGGCTAACAAACTTGGCATGGTGGAGGATGGCCTATCTTATTCACAAGGTGCTTGCTCTAACTTGGCAAGGTTGTATTGGTCGCACATATTTTGCATCTGACCTCTTGCATTACTTCTACTTTGTTACACCATCTGCTTAGTTTAAGCATCATATATGAGTATATTGTTGGGGAACGTGGTAATTTCAAAAAAATTCCTACGCACACGCAAGATCATGGTGTTGCATAGCAACGAGAGGGGAGAGTGTTGTCCACGTACCCTCGTAGACCGACAGCGGAAGCGTTATCACAACGCGGTTGATGTAGTCGTACGTCTTCACGATCCGACCGATCAAGTACCGAACGTACGGCACCTCCGAGTTCTACACACGTTCAGCTCGATGACGTCCCTCAAACTCCGATCCAGCCGAGTGTTCAGGGAGAGTTTCGTCAGCACGATGGCGTGGTGACGATGATGATGTTCACCGACGCAGGGCTTCGCCTAAGCTCCGCAACGGTATTATCAAGGTGTAATATGGTGGAGGGGGCACCACACACGCCTAAGAGATCTCAAGGATCAATTGTTGTGTCTATGGGGTGCCCCCCTGCCCTCGTATATAAAGGAGCAAGGGGGAGGCAGCCGGCCAAGGGGAGAGGCGCGCCATAGGGGAGAGTCCTACTCCCACCGGGAGTAGGACTCCTCCTTTCCTTGTGGGAGTAGGAGAAGGGAAGGGGGAAGGAGAAAGAAGGAAGGGTGCGCCCCCCTTCCCTAGTCCAATTCGGACCAGACCATGGGGAGGGGTGCGGCCACCTTTTGAGGCCTTTCTCTCCTTTCCCGTATGGCCCATTAAGGCCCAATACGAATTCCCGTAACTCTCCGGTACTCCGAAAAATACCCGAATCACTCGTAACCTTTCCGAAGTCCGAATATAGTCGTCCAATATATCGATCTTTACCTCTCGACTATTTCGAGACTCCTCGTCATGTCCCCGATCTCATCCGGGACTCCGAACTCCTTCGGTACATCAAAACTCATAAACTCATAATAAAACTGCCATCGTAACGTTAAGCGTGCGGACCCTACGGGTTCGAGAACTATGTCGACATGACCGAGACACGTCTCTGGTCAATAACCAATAGAGGGACCTGGATGCCCATATTGGCTCCCACATATTCTACGAAGATCTTTATCGGTCAAACTGCATAACAACATACGTTGTTCCCTTTGTCATCGGTATGTTACTTGCCCGAGATTCGATCGTCGGTATCTTAATACCTAGTTCAATCTCGTTACCGGCAAGTCTCTTTACTCGTTCCATAATACATCATCTCGCAACAAAATTAGTTGCAATGCTTGCAAGGCTTAACTGATGTGCATTACCGAGAGGGCCCAGAGATACCTCTCCGACAATCGGAGTGACAAATCCTAATCTCGAAATACGCCAACCCAACAAGTATCTTTGGAGACACCTGTAGAGCACCTTTATAATCACCTATTTACGTTGTGACGTTTGGTAGCACACAAAGTGTTCCTCCGGTAAACGGGAGTTGCATAATCTCATAGTCATAGGAACATGTATAAGTCATGAAGAAAGCAATAGCAACATACTAAACGATCGGGTGCTAAGCTAACGGAATGGGTCAAGTCAATCACGTCATTCTCCTAATGAGGTGATCCCGTTAATCAAATGACAACTCATGTCTATGGCTAGGAAACATAACCATCTTTGATTAACGAGCTAGTCAAGTAGAGGCATACTAGTGACACTCTGTTTGTCTATGTATTCACACATGTATTATGTTTCCGGTTAATACAATTCTAGCATGAATAATAAACATTTATCATGATATAAGGAAATATATAATACTTTATTATTGCCTCTAGGGCATATTTCCTTCAGTCTCCCACTTGCACTAGAGTCAATAATCTAGTTCACATTGCCATGTGATTTAACATTAACAATTCACATCACCATGTGATTAACACCCATAGTTCACATCTCTATGTGACCAACACTCAAAGGGTTTACTAGAGTCAATAATCTAGTTCACATCGCTATTTGATTAACACCCAAAGAGTACTAAGGTGTGATCATGTTTTGATTGTGAGATAATTTTAGTCAACGGGTCTGTCACATTCAGATCCGTAAGTATTTTGCAAATTCCTATGTCTACAATGCTCTGCACGGAGCTACTCTAGCTAATTGCTCCCACTTTCAATATGTATCTAGACCGAGACTTAGAGTCATCTAGATTTAGTGTCAAAACTTGTATCGACGTAACCCTTTACGACAAACCTTTTGTCACTTCCATAATCGAGAAACATATCCTTATTCCAGTAAGGATAATTTTGACCGCTGTCGAGTGATCTACTCCTAGATCACTATTGTACTCCCTTGCTAAAATCAGTGTAGGGTATACAATAGATCTGGTACACAGCATGGCATATTTTATAGAACCTATGGCCGAGGCATAGGGAATGATTTTCATTCTTTTTCTATATTCTGTCGTGGTCGGGCTTTGAGTCTTACTCAATTTCACACCTGGTAACACAGGCAAGAAACTCTTTCTTTGACTGTTCCATTTTGAACCACTTCAAAATCTTGTTAAGGTATGTACTCATTGAAAAAACTTATCAAGCGTCTTGATCTTTCTCTATAGATCTTGATGCTTAATATGTAAGCAGCTTCACCGAGGTCTTTCTTTGAAAAACTCCTTTCAAACACTCCTTTATGCTTTGCAGAATAATTCTACATTATTTCCGATCAACAATATGTCATTCACATATACTTATCAGAAATGTTGTAGTGCTCCCACTCACTTTCTTGTAAATACAGGCTTCACCGCAAGTCTGTATAAAACTATATCCTTTGATCAACTTATCAAAGCGTATATTCCAACTCTCAGATACTTGCACCAGTCCATAGATGGATCGCTGGAGCTTGCATATTTTGTTAGCACCTTTAGGATTGACAAAACCTTCTGGTTGCATCATATACAACTCTTCTTTAATAAATCCATTAAGGAATACAGTTTTGTTTATCCATTTGCCAGATTTCATAAAATGCAGCAATTGCTAACATGATTCGGACAGACTTAAGCATAGATACGAGTGAGAAACTCTCATCGTAGTCAACACCTTAAACTTGTCGAAAACCTTTTGCGACAATTCTAGCTTTGTAGATAGTAACACTACTATCAGCGTCCGTCTTCCTCTTGAAGATCCATTTAATCACAATGGCTCGCCGATCATTGGGCAAGTCAATCAAAGTCCGTACTTTGTTCTCATACATGGATCTCATCTCAGATTTCATGGCCTCAAGCCATTTTGCGGAATCTGGGCTCACCATCGCTTCCTCATAGTTCGTAGGTTCGTCATGGTCTAGTAACATAACCTCCAGAACAGGATTATCGTACCACTCTGGTGCGGATCTTACTCTGGTTGACCTACGAGGTTTAGTAATAACTTGATCTGAAGTTCCATGATCATCATCATTAACTTCCTCACTAATTGGTATAGGCGTCAGAGAAACTGGTTTCTGTGATGAACTACTTTCCAATAAGGGAGGAGGTACAATTACCTCATCAAGTTCTACTTTCCTCCCACTCACTTCTTTCGAGAGAAACTCCTTCTCTAGAAAGGATCCATACTAAGCAACGAATGTCTTGCCTTCGGATCTATGATAGAAGGTGTACCCAACTGTCTCCTTTGGGTATCCTATGAAGACACATTTCTCCGATTTGGGTTTGAGCTTATCAGGATGAAACTTTTTCACATAAGCATCGCAACCCCAAATTTTAAGAAACGACAACTTTGGTTTCTTGCCAAACCACAGTTCATAAGGCGTCGTCTCAACAGATTTTGATGGTGCCCTATTTAACATGAATGCAGCTGTCTCTAATGCATAACCCCAAAACAATAGTGGTAGATCGGTAAGAGACATCATATATCGCACCATATCTAATAAAGTACGGTTACGATGTTCGGACACACCATTACACCGTGGTGTTCCAGGTGGCGTGAGTAGTGAAACTATTTCACATTGTTTTAACTGAAGGCCAAACTCGTAACTCAAATACTCTTCTCTACGATCAGATCGTAGAAACCTTATTTTCTTGTTACGATGATTTTCCACTTCACTCTGAAATTATATGAACTTTTCAAATGTTTCAGACTTATGTTTCATTAAGTAGATATACCCATATCTGCTCAAATCATCGGTGAAGGTGAGAAAATAACGATATCCGCCACGAGCCTCAATATTCATTGGACCACATACATCTGTATGTATGACTTCCAACAAATCTGTTGCTCTCTCCATAGTTCCGGAGAACGGTGTTTTGGTCATCTTGCCCATGAGGCACGGTTCGCAAGTATCAAGTGATTCATAATCAAGTGATTCCAAAATCCCATCAGTATGGAGTTTCTTCATGCACTTTACACCAATATGACCTAAACGGCAGTGCCACAAATAAGTTGCACTATCATTATTAACTTTGCATCTTTTGGCTTCAATATTATGAATATGTGTATCACTACGATCGAGATCCAACAAACCATTTTCGTTGGTGTGTATGACCATAGAAGGTTTTTATTCATGTAAACAGAACAACAATTGTTCTCTAACTTAAATGAATAACCATATTGCAATAAACATGATCAAATTATATTCATGCTCAACGCAAACACCAAATAACACTTATTTAGTTTCAACACTAATCCCGAAAGTACAGGGAGTGTGTGATGATGATCATATCAATCTTGGAACTACTTCCAACACACATCGTCACCTCGCCTTTTTACTAGTCTCTGTTTATTCTGCAACTCCCGTTTCGAGTTACTACTCTTAGCAACTGAACCAGTATCAAATACCGAGGGGTTGCTATAAACACTAGTAAAGTACACATCAATAACATGTATATCCAATATACCTTTGTTCACTTTGCCATCCTTCTTATCCACCAAATAGTTGGGGTAGTTCCGCTTTTAGTGACCAGTCCCTTTGCACTAGAAGCACTTAGTCTCAGGCTTAGGACCAGACTTAGGCTTCTTCACTTGAGCAGCAACTTGCTTGCCGTTCTTCTTGAAGTTCCCCTTCTTCCCTTTGCCCTTTTCTTGAAACTAGTGGTCTCGTCAACCATCAACACTTGATGTTTTTCTTGATTTCTACCTTTGTCAATTTCAGCATCACGAAGAGCTCGGGAATTACTTTCGTCATCCCTTGCATACTATAGTTCATCACGAAGTTCTACTAACTTGGTGATGGTGACTAGAGAATTCTGTCAATCACTATTTTATCTGGAAGATTAACTCCCACTTGATTCAAGTGATTGTAGTACCCAGACAATCTGAGCACATGCTCACTAGTTGAGCGATTCTCCTCCATCTTTTAGCTATAGAACTTGTTGGAGACTTCATATCTCTCAACTCGGGTATTTGCTTGAAATATTAACTTCAACTCATGGAACATCTTATATGGTCCATGACGTTCAAAACGTCTTTGAAGTCCCGATTCTAAGCCGTTAAGCATGGTGCACTAAACTATCAAGTAGTCATCATATTGAGCTAGCCAAACGTTCATAACGTCTGCATCTGCTCCTGCAATAGGTCTGTCACCTAGCGGTGCATCAAGGACATAATTTTTTCTGTGCAGCAATGAGTATAATCCTCAGATCACGGATCCAATCCGCATCTTTGCTACTAACATCTTTCAACATAATTTTTCTCCAGGAACATATCAAAAATAAACACAGGGAAGCAACAATGCGAGGTATTGATCTACAACATAATTTGCAAAATACTATCAGGACTAAGTTCATGATAAATTTAAGTTCAATTAATCATATTACTTAAGAACTCCCACTTAGATAGACATCCCTCTAATCCTCTAAGTGATCACGTGATCCATATCAACTAAACCATGTCCGATCATCACGTGAGATGGAGTAGTTTCAATGGTGAACATCACTATGTTGATCATATCTACTATATGATTCACGCTCGACCTTTCGGTCTCCGTGTTCCGAGGCCATATCTGTTATATGCTAGGCTCGTCAAGTTTAACCTGAGTATTCCGCGTGTGCAACTGTTTTGCACCCGTTGTATTTGAACTAGAGCCTATCACACCCGATCATCACGTGGTGTCTCAGCACGAAGAACTTTCGCAACGGTGCATACTCAGGGAGAACACTTATACTTTGATAATTTAGTGAAGGTTCATCTTATAATGCTACCGTCAAACAAAGCAAGATAAGATGCATAAAGGATTAACATCACATGCAATCAATATAAGTGATATGATATGGCCATCATCATCTTGTGCTTGTGATCTCCATCTCCGAAGCACCGTGCTTGTGATCTCCATCTCCGAAGCACCGTCATGATCACCATCGTCACCGGCGCGACACCTTGATCTCCATCGTAGCATCGTTGTCGTCTTGCCAACTTATTGCTTTTACGACTATCGCTACCGCTTAGTGATAAAGTAAAACTATTACATGGCGATTGCATCTCATACAATAAAGCGACAACCATATGGCTCCTGCCAGTTGCCGATAACTCGGTTACAAAACATGACCATCTCATACAACACATTATATCACATCATGTCTTGACCATATCACATCACAACATGCCCTGCAAAAACAAGTTAGACGTCCTCTACTTTGTTGTTGCATATTTTACGTGGCTGCTACGGGCTTAGCAAGAACCGTTCTTACCTACGCATCAAAACCACAACGATAGTTTGTCAAGTTGGTGCTGTTTTAACCTTCGCAAGGACCGAGCGTAGCCACACTCGGTTCAACTAAAGTGAGAGAGACAGACACCCGCCGGTCACCTTTAAGCAACGAGTGCTCGCAACGGTGAAACCAGTCTCGCGTAAGCGTACGCGTAATGTCGGTCCGGGCCGCTTCATCTCACAATACCGCTGAACCAAAGTATGACATGCTGGTAAGCAGTATGACTTATATCGCCCACAACTCACTTGTGTTCTACTCGTGCATAGCATCAACGCATAAAACCAGGCTCGGATGCCACTGTTGGGGAACGTAGTAATTTCAAAAAAATTCCTACGTACACGCAAGATCATGGTGATGCATAGCAACGAGAGGGGAGAGTGTTGACCACATACCCTCGTAGACCGACAGCGGAAGCGTTATCACAACGCGGTTGATGTAGTCGTACGTCTTCACGATCCGACCGATCAAGTACCGAACGTACGGCACCTCCGAGTTCTACACACGTTCAGCTCGATGACGTCCCTCGAACTCCGATCCAGCCGAGTGTTGAGGGAGAGTTTCGTCAGCACGACGGCGTGGTGACGATGATGATGTTCCACCGACGCAGGGCTTCGCCTAAGCTCCGCAACGGTATTATCGAGGTGTAATATGGTGGAGGGGGGCACCGCACACGGCTAAGAGATCTCAAGGATCAATTGTTGTGTCTATGGGGTGCCCCCTGCCCCCGTATATAAAGGAGCAAGGGGGAGGCAGCCGGCCAAGGGGAGAGGCGCGCCATAGGGGAGAGTCCTACTCCCACCGGGAGTAGGACTCCTCCTTTCCTTGTGGGAGTAGGAGAAGGGAAGGGGGAAGGAGAAAGAAGGAAGGGTGCGCCCCCCTTCCCTAGTCCAATTCGGACCAGACCATGGGGAGGGGTGCGGCCACCTTTTGAGGCCTTTCTCTCCTTTCCCGTATGGCCCATTAAGGCCCAATACGAATTCCCGTAACTCTCCGGTACTCCGAAAAATACCCGAATCACTCGGAACCTTTCCGAAGTCCGAATATAGTCGTCCAATATATCGATCTTTACCTCTCGACCATTTCGAGACTCCTCGTCATGTCCCCGATCTCATCCGGGACTCCGAACTCCTTCGGTACATCAAAACTCATAAACTCATAATAAAACTGTCATCGTAACGTTAAGCGTGCGGACCCTACGGGTTCGAGAACTATGTAGACATGACCGAGACACGTCTCCGGTCAATAACCAATAGCGGGACCTGGATGCCCATATTGGCTCCCACATATTCTACGAAGATCTTTATCGGTCAAACCGCATAACAACATACGTTGTTCCCTTTGTCATCGGTATGTTACTTGCCCGAGATTCGATCGTCGGTATCTTAATACCTAGTTCAATCTCGTTACCGGCAAGTCTCTTTACTCGTTCCGTAATACATCATCTCGCAACAAAATTAGTTGCAATGCTTGCAAGGCTTAAGTGATGTGCATTACCGAGAGGGCCCAGAGATACCTCTCCGACAATCGGAGTGACAAATCCTAATCTCGAAATACGCCAACCCAACAAGTACCTTTGGAGACACCTGTAGAGCACCTTTATAATCACCCATTTACGTCGTGACGTTTGGTAGCACACAAAGTGTTCCTCCGATAAACGGGAGTTGCATAATCTCATAGTCATAGGAACATGTATAAGTCATGAAGAAAGCAATAGCAACATACTAAACGATCGGGTGCTAAGTTAACGGAATGGGTCAAGTCAATCACGTCATTCTCCTAATGAGGTGATCCCGTTAATCAAATGACAACTCATGTCTATGGCTAGGAAACATAACCATCTTTGATTAACGAGCTAGTCAAGTAGAGGCATACTAGTGACACTCTGTTTGTCTATGTATTCACACATGTATTATGTTTCCGGTTAATACAATTCTAGCATGAATAATAAACATTTATCATGATATAAGGAAATATATAATACTTTATTATTGCCTCTAGGGCATATTTCCTTCATATATGCCATACCTATCCATTTTCTGTACCTATTCCATGTGTCGTCATACTATGTTTTTCCAGTCAAATGTTGTTCTTTCGTAATAGATGTCCAAAAGGAAGAGGGTGAGTGCATATCCTCAAGGAGTACAAACTAGGTATTTGGAAAAGGTAGTGATACCTGATAAATCAGATAGATCAGCAGCCACAGAAAACACAGGCCCAACTATACCACACTCTACCCCTACTCCACTGGCCAAACCCCTATTAGAACTGCTGACAGCCCAGTGTGAGGTACTGTCTATGATATCAATTCAAAATTTGAACTCCTAAATTTCTGCATGTGCCTTACCTTCTCTCTTGTATGAAAGCTAATTTCAGATGAAGCTCCTTGCTCAAAGGATCATAGGATCTCACAACAATGCTGGGCTCTGCATTGCTCTTGGCAGTACCTCTTGCCCTTCGTCAGCATACGTACACTCATTGCTGTTTGATTATGTAGCATCACTGTAAATGTTTGCTTCTTTATCCTCCCTTTGCTCGAAATTATAAGATCTGTATTTACTCTTAGATAAATGTAGAATTAACACAATGGTTATGAAGTTTTGGATTTCTCATGTATGTACCTATTGTCATGTACTCCCTCTGTATCGAATTAATTGTTGATCAATTGGATGTATTTAGAACTTAATAGTGCTAGATACATCCATTTGAGCGACAAGTAATAACGGACGGTGGTGGTATTACTGTACTTGCATCGCGAGATAGTTGATTGTCTAGCATTACTCTGCATCTTATATGCCCTCCCTCCACTTTCTCCAAATTATCATATCTACATTTACTCTTACCAAAATGTTGAATAAAGCCAATGCCACTGCACACGCTGATGTCTGCATTCCTCTTGTCAGTACCTTTTGCCTTGTAACCCTGTACTTAATTAATTGCTATTTGATTATGTATCATCAGTCTGCACCTAAGCTTCATTATCCTCTGTTTCTTCCCATATTATTTGATCTATATTTACCCTTTGCAAAATGTAGAAAAATGGCAACACTTATAAAGAATTTTCTTTGGGGAATTTATTGAATTATCCTTCCATCAACATGGAGAGGGGCTTTGTCCAGCCCATGTTAACATGTAATGTAAGTTCATCCTTCTCAAGCCTTCAAACTTTGTTCCAGTATAGAGTTGGATAGGCATCATTTCCTCCACTGTTGTTTACATCTGATTGGATGTTTGCAACAACTACCAATTTTAAATTGTAGCTGTAAAAACATGTTCCTTATACAGAACAGATCCATTTATTTGCTTATATAATTGTGAAACCTGTTACGTGTCTCCTTGTTTCTCTTTCAGAGTCGTATCTCTTATGCCAGGTAGAACTTTAGGGAAGATAGTGAGCCAAATCATATTAAGGACAGCGAGATGACCCCAAGGTCCTGTCTTGATGAAGACAATGAGTTGAAGCTACTCACCAGCAGGTGTGAGACAACCTCTGTGCAGTCGCTGCCTCAATCAGTTCGACTGCTTCAGTCTCAACTTAAAGCGGAAAGGCTTGCTTCAGCTCAGCTTCGACTTGAAGTCAAAGTTGCAAAGAAGATGTCAGAGGACTGCCATGCGCACTATCGTGCCATACAGCTAGCGATGGAGCATCTATCGTTGACACAACTGAGGTCTCATCAGCTTGTTCGGCTGCTTGCGGGGCCCGTCCTGGCCAGGCCTACTGCCTTCTGAAGTGCTCTCAGTTTTGTATATTCTTTTGTCGACACGTTTATATGCAATGGTGGCGACCTTTGATGCCGAGTGTATGTAATCTGCAGTCACGTTGCGCTTTATTATCACCGGTAGAGAACTTTGATTCCCAGTGGATGTAATATGTCGTAATTTCTTTATTGTATAGTCTAGGTTTATTCTTTTGTCGGTATGCTGTAATTTGAGCCGGAAGGTTCAGTGGATCTTAGTGTTGTCAGTCTTCAGGCCGGCCCGTTACTCATATGGGCCAAAACGTGGGCTTATAATCATCTTGGGCCATTAGCAGGTCTAAACCTATAGTAGTTTCCCGCCTTTAACAGGCTGAGTAAAGTTCTAGCCAGCTGGGCCAGAGAATACCATGGGCTTTTAACAGGCTAAAACCTAGATTGGGCCAGCATTGAGCCGAAAAATTCACGGGCCAATACAGGCCGAAACTGCCTAAGGCCCATGTTTGGCCCAAATAGGATGAGCGGTTAACAGGCCAAAAGATATCTCGGGCCAGTTTTGCCCAATAAAATTATGGGCTTTAAGCAGGCCGGTATCCACGCGGGCCATAGACCCAAAAGTTTCATGGGCCATTATCAGATGGGCTGTAAGCAGGCCTGATTCAACGCGGGCTGTAATTAGGCCCAACTGTTCCACGGGCCATTAACAGGCAGATAGGCCTGTTGGGCTGAAATATTTCCACGAAGACTACAGGCCGTTAAGAGGCCTAAAGTTACTTCGGACAAGAAATAGCCCAGTTTCTGCATGGGCCGTTAAAGGGCCTAAAGTTAAACCGGGCCGACAACGTCCCAGATGCACCACGGGCCGCTAACAGGCCGAAACTATTATCGGGCCAAACTGGTTAACGGGCATTTAACAGGCTGATATACAAGCTTGTCTTAGAATGGGCCCAAAAGAATAGTGGCCTGTTAACGGGCCTGATCCGATAAGGGCCGTAATTTGGCCCAAAACACAGCAGGATGTGAACGGGCCTGATCTACTATGGGCCTCAATTTGGCCCAAAACATGGCAGGCTGTTAAGGGGCCAGCCCACTAGTGTCTGAAAAAACATGGCGAGCCTTTAGCTGGGCCGGCCTTTTCAACGGAATGGGCCTCTGTTGGGCCGTGCCACGTGTCGACGTATCATAGGTGCCTCTTGTCCAATGAGTGGACGACATCTGTCCCAACGATGAGCAAACACGTGTTTCCTCCAGCCAATGAGAATTTTACATGTGGAAAATCCCCATTGGTCCGGGCTGTTAACGGGTTATCGGATCCAAAACCAGGCCCGATAGCTTAACAGCGACCCGTTACGGTCGATGTCACGTGTCGGTCACCCTTGACGAAAGCACTTCTATGACGCGGGATTATCGTCATGGAAGTGGACACTTCCGTGATGATAATTTTGGTAATGTCATGGAACACTTATACGACAGCACAGGTATGACTATCTTGATTCTGTCATAAAATCGTCATGGATGTACATGCATGACAGAAAACATGACCTACTGTGACAAACACGTATCATAACGGAAGTGTATTTTTTTGTAGTGCATCCAGGCTCCACCGGCTACTGTTCAACCAGCCATCTCCACGGGGTCCTGTTCAACCACCCCTCCACGGGCTACTGTTCATCCAGCCCTCCACCGGCTACTGTTCAACCAGCCCTCCACCAGCTACTGTTCATCCAACCCTCTACTGGGTCCTGTTCATCCACCCCCAACTAGCTCGATCGGGGTCCTGTTCATCCAGCGGCAACGGCCTCTACTACCACGTGGTCCTGTTCATCCAACCCCCATCGGGAACTATTCATCCAACCCCCAACAACGCTCATTGTTCATCAAGAGGCAGCAGGTTCGATCGGCTTCAGTTAGCAGCAGTAGCAAAGGAATCGCTCGATCGGGTTCAGTTAACAGCCAGGGATCGGTTGATCGTTCGGGTTCAGTAACGCGTAGCCTGCAGTGCAATCGCTCGGGTCCAGTAGGCGAACGCCTTACTCGGGTTCGGTTAGAGCCCAACGCCTCGCACCCACGCGCGTACGTGTACGAGAGAAACGCGCATCGCTCGGCCCCGACCACCCACCGTAACCGAGAACTCCCCGATATTTTCCTCGCCCTCGCTTCTACCATGGTTTTTTCCGTCATGGACGACCCAAAGAATGTCATGCAACTGCGTCTCCAGCCCGCCCAGGACGAAAAGCCCATTTTTTGTCATAGAAGTAGGAGCGCACCACATCTATGATGATACCGGGTTTGTCACAATTATCGTCACAGAAGTGTCATAAGCGTGATAGGAAAAAAAATCGTTCGGCCCAAAATGTCACGGATGTGTCTTTTTTTGTAGTGATGTCTACTACGCAACTTTATTCTTATAGACACGTGTTGGGCCTCCAAGCGCAGAGTTTTGTAGGACAGTAGCAATATTCCCTCAAGTGGATGACCTAAGGTTTATCAATCCGTGGGAGGTGTAGGATGAAGATGGTCTCTCTCAAACAACCCTGCAACAAAATAATAAAAAGTCTCTTGTGTCCCCAACACACCAAATACAATGGTAATTTGTATAGGTGCACTAGTTCGGCGATAATGTGAACTGGGGACCCGATCTTTCGATGACAGAGAGAGATAACTACGATTTTGGGTGGGACTTGACCCTCACGATCGATCCGGCTACCAACAGTATAGGGAGAACCGTACACGACTGATATCCACGGCAATCGTTGAACCAACTCCACGGCGTTATCGATCGAGCCAACGGCGCGATCGACCTATCCACGAAGGATTTTTCCTACAAGCAAATCGACGAACATGCAAGAAAATAATAGCCAAGCAATCTCAAAATTGCGAATATGCTAGATGGATAACTTTCACAAGATGGGGTTCCGATAGGATGTCTTGACGGTCGCACTAGCCGCTACGAGCGAAGACAAATAAAAGTAGCTAAAGCTAAACTTCTCTAAACAAAATCCGAGTATAAACCCTAACCTAGACTAGCTATTTATTAAAGTGATGCGGCCAAGTCGGTCCGCTGTGGTCGGGCCGTACGAAGGTCGGACACTGTATAATGATGGAGTTTGCTTCGGCTGGCCCGTCGTGGTGTAAATCTTCGAACCCAACACATTACTCCTGGTCCATGTAGGCAAAACAAAAATTGTTTGACTCATGTGGCGTTAGCTTCTTGGCTTGTGCATGTTGGATAAGATGGATGGTTCGCTGGTGGAGGCCATGCATGCAACGACGATGGAGGGCATGCATGCAAAGAGGGTTGCTCCTCTTTAATTAATTCCTTGATTTCTTTATTCCTGAGTATAAATAAACCAAAGCATGAGTGTGATTGTATTCTCATCAGTTAAATCATACGTACAAATGAACGATAATACCTGGCCATTTATTTGTCTCGTATACATTCTAGTCATAGGTCCAGGTGCAACTGTGTCAGCGATGTCTCGTGTAATATTTGTAGATGTATTCACGGTAGCTATGTTCATATCATCCTCCCATTCTTGAAAACAAAGTCGTCCTCGGCTTTCATCTATCTGGAACACATCATAGAGAAAAGCAAAAATAGATGCAACATATATAGGGTGTTCCAAAGGCGTTAGCTCACGAGGATGTGATAAATTTGTAAAAGTTTTCTCATGTTGGAGCATAATATTATGAATATCATGATAAATTTTATCCCATACAAAGTCTATATATGAATTATGGGAATGTAAATGAACTATCTGAGCACGTTGTATGTCCCACTGAGAAGTTGGGACAATCAACGGAGAAATTTCAGAATTGATTGCAAGCGTACTATGCATAGTATGTTTTGTTGATTTACCTTTCCCATCATTAATTATTTCATCAGGGGTCATAGGAAGCAAGTTAATGGTTTTTCCTTCAAGCACGAGAGTATACAAATTGGTTCTACCATGATGAGTAACACTATTATCGAATTGCCAAGGTCGACCTAATAATAAAGAACACGCTTGCATAGGAACGACATCACAGTCAACATAATCATGATATGAACCAAGTGTAAAGTGTACTCTCACATGACGTGTTACCTTCAACTTACCACAGTCGTTGAACCATTGGATGTTATATGGATAGGGATGTCTTGTAGTGGCGATGCCAAGCTTCTCTACCATCTTTATGCTTGCCAAATTATTGTAGCTTCCACCATCGATTATCACACGAACAGAATGCCCTTTGACAACAAACTTAGTTTGAAAAATATTATGGCGTTGAGGCATCTCAGTATGCCCAACCTGGGCACTAAGTACTCGCATGGTGACAAGGCTTGGGTATTGACCTGCTATCGCAGCATTAACATGTATTGCCTCCGTCTCATTCTCCTCAGTGTCACCTACATTATTAGTGGCAAGCATATATATTACGTGTATCTTCATCCAAATCACTAGCAGAAGAGTACTCACCATCTTCCCGCACAACGAATGTTCGTTTATTTGGACAGTCCTTCATCAAGTGCCAGCCACCTTTGCATATATGACACTTCATGTCCCTTGTGCGTCCAGACGAAGTGGTGGGTGCTACATAAATTGCTTTGGAAGCCTCGGATGATTGTGGACCTAATTTTGAACTTGATGGGTGTGCACCATTGTGCAAGATAGGTGGTGTTGACTCAGTAGTGGACAGAACAGTAGGAGAGGGTGTCCATGATGAGCGGCGACCTACAAAAAAGTTACCTCGTCCCTTGTTGTGTCGTCCCTGTACTTCCCTTTCAGCTTTACAAGCCAAATGAACAAACGAGTAATAGAATTGTACTCCTTATAGTCCAATATATCCTGAATATCACGATTCAAACCACCTAAAAATCTAGCCATCATAGCATCTTCGGTTTCAACTAATCCACATCGCACTAAGCCAGTTTGCAATTCTGGATAATAATCCTGTACAGAACTGCTACCTTGTTTTAAACGTTGCAATTCATTTAGTTTATCACGAGCATAAAATGAAGGAACATAACGTTGTCGCATAGCTCGTTTTAAAGCATCCCAAGTAGTAGGTATATTATTTGCATTAGTACGACAATATTCACACCACCAAATAGAAGCAAAGTTTGTAAATTCACTAGTGGCTGCCCTAACGCTTTGGTTCTCAGGAATATCATGACATGCAAAATTTTGTTCAACAGAAAGTTCCCAAACATCTGGATTATATTTACCATTGAAAGCAGGCATAGTAAATTTAATTTTAGCACTAGAATGGTCATAATCTCAAACATCATACCTGTGTGGACCTCGTGTCATACCTTGACGGTTGAAACGCAGTTGTCGATGAGCACGATCACTGTGGTGGTTGACCATTTGGTCGTCTTCGGTGTCACCAGAATAATCCTTATAGTTGTCCCCATACTCCTCGTGGACACGGGGAGGAATGCGTTGGTGCTGGTTTATGATGGCGGCATCAGTGGCAGTAGCTGGGTGTTGTGGATGACCCATGGGCACACACCGAGCTCGTGAAATAGCGGCGCCACCCGTGGAGTTGCGAGGATCAACGTTGTTGTTGACGGCGGGTGCAGTCCGCAACTCGTCCAGACGTGACAAGATGTCCTTTAGTTGTGTGTTCGCAACACCCTGTGCATCCTCTATGGCCCTGAGCCTCTCTTCGGCCGCAACCTGAGCACCCTCAAGTTGGGCGAGACGCTCGCTGGTGACTTTCACATCCGCGGTGAGGCCCTCAAGTGTGGGATGATCCTGTGCCATTGTTAGCGAAAGAGAAAAACACAGAGTTCATAATCCCTATCAACTAGTAGGACGTGGTGGAGAAAAATCACTCACACTCAAGCTTAGTATCAAATTCTTACTTGTTCTTACCAATGCAACAGGTGGGTGATCGGCGCGTTGGTGTTGGCTTCAAACGACCGATGAAGATTGGATGGAGCGATAACCAGGAACAGTAGAGCCGGGCCCTGTACTTATTGGGAGTAAAAAGTGTAGCTTGGCAAAGGCTTCTCAACTCACAATATTAGTGGCACAATTTAGCAAAAAGCAATGCAAGTTGAATAATTGCTCAAACTCCTAACTAGTGCTGGTAGTCAACTAGTAAGAGATAAAACAATCTAAGCCCAGATACTGAATCAAGGGAGTGAAAACCGAATGAAAATATGTGACAGCTCTAATAGTGTAACGCCCACGATGCGGCTATATCTCCCACGTGTCGAGGCACGACTTAGAGGCATAACCGCATTGTGGTTTTGTCGCAAGAAGGGTCATCTTCACACAATCCCATGTAATGAACAAGAATGGGATAAAGAGTTGGCTTACAATCGTCACTTCACACAATACATAAATATAATCCATACATCATCCAAAAATACACACATAGACCGACTACGGTCAAGATCCAAATGAAAATAAGATAACCCCAAATGCTAGATCCCCGATCGTCCCAACTGTGCTCCACTACTGATCATCAGGAAAAGACACATAGTAACGACCACGTTCCTCGTCGAACTCCCACTTGAGATCGATCCCATCATCTGCACTGGCATCGTCGGCACCTGCAACTGCTTTGGTAGAATCTGTGAGTCACGAGGACTCAGCAATCTCACACCCGCGAGATCAAGACTATTTAAGCTTATAGGAAAGGATGGTGTAATGAGGTGGAGCTGCAGCAGGCAATAAGCATATATGGTGGCTAACATACGCAAAAGAGAGCGAGAAGAGAAGCAACGGAACGGTCGTCATCTAGAAATGACCAAGAAGTGATCCTGAACTCCTACTTACGTCATACATAACTCAAACCGTGTTCACTTCCCGGGCTCCGCCGAGAAGAGACCATCACGGCTACACACACAGTTGATGTATTTTAACTGGGTCAAGTGACAAGTTCTCTACAACCGGACATTAACAAATTCCCATCTGCCTCATAACCGCGGGCACGGCTTTCGAAAGATATTACCCTGCAGGGGTGTCCCAACTTAGCCCATCATAAGCTCTCACGGTCAACGAAGGATAAACCTTCTCCCGGAAAGACCCGATCAGTCTCGGAATCCCGGTTTACAAGACATTTCGACAATGGTAAAACAAGACCAGCAAAGCCGCCCGAATGTGCCGACAAATCTCGATAGGAGCTGCACATATCTCGTTCTCAGGGCACACCGGATTGTCCAAGCTTCCGATAGGCCAGACCAGAGTTGCCCCTGGTGGCCACCGGCGACTGACAGTTTGGACCAATACTCAGAGGAGCACTGGCCCGGGGGTTTAAAATAAAGATGACCCTCGGGCTCGCGAAAACCCGGGGGAAAAAGGCTTAGGTCGCAAATGGTAAAACCAAGGTTGGGCCTTGCTGGAGGAGTTTTATTCAAGGCGAACTGTCAAGGGGGTCCCATAAATCACCCAACCGCGTAAGGAACACAAACTCAAGGAACATAATACCGGTATGACAGAAACTAGGGCGGCAAGAGTGGAACAAAACACCAGGCATAAGGCCGAGCCTTCCACCCTTTACCAAATATATATATAGATGTATTAATTAAATAAGAGATATTGTGATATCCCAACATATCCATGTTCCAACATGGAACAAACTTCAACTTCACCTGCAACTAGCAACGCTATAAGAAGGGCTGAGCAGAAGCGGTAACTTAGCCAAACAACGGTTTGCTAGGAAAGGATGGTTATAGGCTGACATGGCAATATGGGAGGCATGATATAGCAAGTGATAAGTAGTGCAGCATGGCAATAGAACGAACAACTAGCAAAGTAAAGATAGAAGTGATTTCGAGGGGTGGTCATCTTGCCTGCAAGGTTCTCAGAGTTGTCGAAAGCTTGATCCTCGTAAGCGTACTCAATAGGTTCCTCGTTCACGAACTCGTCTCCCGGCTCTACCAAATACAAGAACACAAGCAACGGAACCACAATCAATCACGGGAAATGCACAAGCAACATGATGCAAAACATGTATGATATGCGAGATATGATATGCGATGCATATGCGTGCTCCGGAAGGAAAATGATGAACAAGATAGTAACTTGGCAACCCAAGCATGCCACTGGAAAGATGAGATGATTTCGATCGAAATCGATATAAAGATCACCGGAAACGGATGCACGGTTTGCAAATGGCAAGCAAAACAAGAATGACACGAATCTGCGATTAACAGCATGATAGCACTTAAAATGCAACAAGTAACAATGCTACAGCACTCCAACATAGCAACAAAGCATATGACAGTAATCTACAGGAGATGCTTGACAAAAGATGAACACTGAGCTACGGCTAGATCACAACACAACAAGCTCAAACAAGCATGGCAAAAGAGCAAAAGATAACAGGTTCACAGACTTGGTGAAATTACTGGACATGGCAGATAACAGCATCAGGTAGCAATGTTCAGAGCACGAAATCAACATGCTACAAGAACTTAACATGGCAAAACAAGGCATGGCAGTATTCTACTAAATGCATATGACAAAAGTCCCTTACTGACTATAAGCCAAAAAGGACCAGAAGCTATGATGGCAAGCATGTAAACATAGCAAGTTTCGTTATCAGGTTTCAGACTTAGCAGAAAACAGAGCATGGCAGAAACAATAATATGAAGGCATCTTGGTGAGCTTGATGCACTCACCACAAAGCAATGCATGACAAGACTATCATACCTACAGTAAGATGGCATGTTTATGAGGCTATCCATGGCAAGAAAAAAAGCATAGCATGTATGGATCAACTACAACAAGCTTGGCAAAAATAAATATCATGTTAAGAATCTGCCAGAAATATTTTATAGCAAAAGTAGAGCACGATTGAGTCATGCTATGGCACTTCATAATTGCAAACAAAGGCAGGAATGGATCAATTACTACAATATCTACAAAACATCCTTACTGAACATCTCCAAAATATGCATGGATCTCTCTGTAGCATCAAGTTTACATGGCAACAAAATAACAGCAGACAAAGACTTAGAGAATTTTCTAAGTCCCTGAAATCAGAAACATTACGGAGCCTAGTTTGCATGCTTGTGCTAGTCACCAAAGAGATCACAAAAATACATGACATACACCACTGGAAAGATGACATGGCATACAACAAAACACATGTAGAGCTCATGCCCATAAGATGCACAGATTTAATGATACAAAAATGACAAATCTCCAAGTTCTGCTAAGTAACAGCAGATAACAGCAAGTAACACTCTTGCAACAGAGATTTGGGCATCAAGATGGCCTCAAATGAACATGGTACAATTGAACAAAATGTATAGCATCACGATACGAACAATTCGATATATTACACGCGTGAAACGGAGCTATGTACAGAGAGTTATGCAATGATGAACAGATATACTTGCTGTAAAGTAAAATAACTTGGAGAATTTCCGGGGGGGGTCTCGGGTCAACCTTAGGGTTTGACCCAGATCGGATCGAGGCCGAGGTCGTCGCCGGCGACGGGAGAGGAGGAGGAGATGGCGGGGAAGGACGGCGGCCGGAGGGGGCGACGGCGCTCGCCGGCGACGAGGCGCGGGCGCGTGGCGGCGGCGGTCCTCGGGAGGCGCGGGGCGGCGGAGGCGGGCTCGCGCGGGCACGCCGGCGTTGGGCGAGGCGGCGGGAACGGCGGTGAGCGGCGAGGCGGCGGGGACGGCCGGCGGCGGGGCGGCGATGCAGGCGGCGGCGGGGCACGGCGAAGGCCGGGCGGCGGCTCGGGGCCCGGTCGCGCGCGGGTGGGCCGGCCTCGGGCCCAGCGGGCCGCGGCGGCGCGGGGCGCGGTGGCGTGCCACGTGGCGCGAGGCGAGTGGACGGGGGCGGCGGCGCAGCTGTCCGGCCGGCGGCGGACACGTCCGGCGCGGCGCGAGGAGCGGGTTAGGGTTGATCTGCGAACGTTTTCGAGAGGGGATGCACTTATATAGCTAGAGGAAGTTAGGAGAGTCCAAATGAGGTGCGGTTTTCGCCCACACGATCGTGATCGAACGACCTAGAGCATGGAAGAGAGTTTGGTGGGTTTTGGGCTGGTTTTGAGGGGGGGTTTTGCTGCACACACAAATGGCCTTTGCGGTTACCCGGTTAACCGTTGGAGTACCAAACGACCTCCAAATGGAACGAAACTTGACCGGTGGTCTCCCGGTAGTATACCAAGGCCACTTTACAAGCCTCGGTCCATTCCGAGAATGTTTGACACCCGCTCACGAAAGAAAACAGGAGCGGTGCGCCGGAGGAGATGGGAGCGCCGGATTGCAAAACGGACAACGGGGAAAATGCTCGGATGCATGAGACGAACACGTATGCAAATGCAATGCACATGATGACATGATATGAAATGCATGACATGAACAAAATGCAAAACGAAAGACAAAACCCGACCACGGAGGGAATATCATAACACATAGCCGAAAATGGCAAAAGTTGGAGTTACAAATATGGAAAGTTACATCCGGAGTGTTACAAATAGCTAGATATAAGTGAAGTACAAACGAGTGTATGACAAAGCTCGAAAAGATATAATAGATGGAGTGGCAAGCACAGCAAAAATAATGTCCAGAGTAGCTAATAGAATAAAGCAGTCCCAAAAAAATGCTAGCTGGCCTGATTTTTTTCTCTCAACTTTTTTTTGCTCTTTTTTCTCTGTTTTTTCTATATATTTTTTCTTTTTTTCTTTTTTTTCTTCTCTCTTTTTTTCTTTCTCTTCTCTTTACCAGGCTATTACCAACAAATATACGTATGAAGTTGCAGACAGGACAGGAGAGAAAAGATGCTACAGAATCAAGTGCTACTATAAGCAACCGGGTCACGTACTACTGGAGATTAAGAATTATAATGGAATACGTGCGCGGGCAAAAGCAAAGCAACTCACACAGTAGATACAACGGTGGTGGATAGCAGATGAATCAGTGGTACACAGGTGGCGTGTGTCTCGGGTGAATCGTGGCTGCTACTGCAAAGATGGATGGGTACCACGTGAAGGCAAAGAGCCTGAAGTCAAACGCGCAAGGAAGGATACACACGACACAAAAACAAATCAGAAGAAACGTGTTATACTTGGAGACTCGATAGGCAAAGATGTCAGGAGCACAATTGGCGGCAGGAAAACAATGGACGACACAAAAAGAAAAAAGGAAGGCATGATACGCGGTGGCGGATGGAGCGATACGAGGGCACTGAATCAACGAAGATTTTTTTCTTTTTCTTTTTTGTTTTGGACGAACAACGGAATCGATAGGAAAACTGGGTAAACAAAAACGATTGTGATCTAGTAGATAATTTGTTCTCCTAACCAATCTAAACCAGCACTATTTCTAGGATGGATGCAACCAAAAATTCTACAAACCAAATACTAGATGCAAACTGCTAAAGGCTAAAAAGATAGGTGCAACGGATGAAATAATCTATTTTTTGGTTTTTTTGTGGGTTGTAGGACCGAAAAACAATCTAACCTAACCAAACTGTAAATTTCTCACCGATGAACCTGAAAACTGATACCACTTAATGCGAACTGGGGACCCGATCTTTCAATGAGAGAGAGATAATTACGATTTTGGGTGAGACTTGACCCACACGACCCGGCTACCAACCTTATAGAGAGAACCGTACACGACTGATATCCACGGCAATCGCTGAACCAACTCCACGGCGTTATTGACCGAGCCAGCGGCACGATCGACCTATCCACAAAGGATTTTTCCTGCAAGCAAATCGACGAACATGCAAGAAAATAATAGCCAAGCAATCTCAAAATTGCGAATGTGCTAAATGGATAAATCTCACAAGATAGGGTTTCGATAGGATGTCTTGACGGTTGCACTAGCCGCTACGAGCGAAGACAAATAAAAGTAGCTAAGGCTAAACTTTTCTAAACTAAACCCGAGTATAAACCCTAACCTAGACTAGCTATTTATTAAAGCGATGCAGCCGAGTCGGTCCGCTGTGGCCGGGTCATATGAAGGCTGGACACATGGAGTTTGCTTCGGCTGGCCCGTCGTGGTGTAAGTCTTCAAACCCAACACGTTACTCCTGATCCATGTTGGCAAAACAAAAATTGTTTGACTCTTATGGCGTTGGCTTCTTGACTTGTGCATGTTGGATAGGATGGATGATTCGCTGGTGGAGGGCATGCATGCAACGACGATGAGGGCATGCATGCAAAGAGGGTTGCTCCTCTTTAATTAATTCCTTGATTTCTTTATTCCTGAGTATAAATAAACCAAAGCATGAGTGTGACATCGTATTCTCATCAGTTAAATCATACGTACAAATGAATGATAGTACCTGGCCATTTATTTGTCTTGTATACATTCTAGTCATAGGTCCAGGTGCAACTGTGTTAGCGATGTCTCACGTAATATTTGTAGATGTATTCATGGTAGCTATGTTCATATTAGGCGAAGAGATGGTGATACAAGCGTAGTATGGATAGTAGATATTGATTTTTGTAATAGGAACAATAAAAAACAGTAGTGTAGCAATTGATAAAACGGAGCACAAACGGTATTGCAATGCTTGAAAATGAGGCCTAGGGTCCGTACTTTCGCTAGTGCAATCTCTCAACAATGCTAATATACTGGATCATATAACCATCCCTCAACGTGCGATGAAGAATCACTCCAAAGTTCCTATCTAGCGGAGAACATTGATATGTCTCCAACGTATCTATAATTTTTTATTGTTCCATGCTATATTATATTCTGTTTTGGATGTTTAATGGGCTTTATTATACACTTTTATATTATTTTTGGGACTAACCTATTAACCGGAGGCCCAGCCCAAATTGCTGTTTTTTGCCTATTTCAGTGTTTCGCAGAAAAAGAATATCAAACGGGGTCCAAACGGAATGAAATCTTCGGGAACGTGATTTTCGGAACAAACGTGATCTAGAGGACTTGGAGTCTACGTAAAGAAATCAACAAGGAGAGCACGAGGCAGAGGGCGCGCCTACCCCCCCCCCCCAGGCGCGCCCTCCACCCTCGTGGGGCCCATGTTGCTCCACCGACGTACTTCTTCCTCCTATATATACCTATGTACCCCCAAACCATCAGGGGCATCCACGAAAACCTAATTCCACCGCCGCAACCTTCTGTACCCGTGAGATCCCATCTTGGGGCCTTTTCCGGTGTCCTGCCGGAGGGGGCATTGATCACGGAGGGCTTCTACATCAACACCATAGCCTCTCCGATGATGTGTGAGTAGTTTACCTCAGACCTTCGGGTCCATAGTTATTAGCTAGATGGCTTCTTCTCTCTCTTCAGATCTCAATACAAAGTTCTCCTCGATTCTCTTGGAGATCTATTCGATGTAATCTTCTTTTGCGGTGTGTTTGTCGGGACTGATGAATTGTGGGTTTATGATCAAGATTATCTATGAACAATATTTGAATCTTCTCTGAATTCTTTTATGTATGATTGGTTATCTTTGCAAGTCTCTTTGAATTATCAGTTTGGTTTGGCCTACTAGATTGACCTTTCTTGCAATGGGAGAAGTGCTTAGCTTTGGTTTCAATCTTGCGGTGTCCTTTCCTGGTGACAGCAGGGGCAGCAAGGCACGTATTGTATTGTTGCCATCGAGGATAAGAAGATGGGGTTTATATCATATTGCATGAGTTTATCCCTCTACATCATGTCATCTTGTTTAAAGCGTTACTCTGTTCTTATGAACTTAATACTGATAGCGTTCGATGTGTGGAGTAATAGTAGTAGATGCAGAATCGTTTCGGTCTACTTGTCACGGACGTGATGCCTATATACATGATCATACCTAGATATTCTCATAACTATGATCAGTTCTATCAATTGCTCGACGGTAATTTGTTCACCCACCGTAATACTTATGCTCTTGAGAGAAGCCACTAGTGAAACCTATGGCCCCCGGGTCTAGTTTCCATCATATTAATCTCCCGTCAACAAGCTATTTCTGGTGCCGTTTATTTTGCAATCTTTACTTTTAATCTTTAACATAAAAATACCAAAAATATTATCTTATCATCTCTATCCGATCTCACTCTCATAAGTGACCGTGAAGGGATTGACAACCCCTTTATTGCGTTGGTTGCGAGGTTCTTATTTGTTTGTGTAGGTGCGCGGGACTTGTGCGTGGTCTCCTACTGGATTGATACCTTGGTTCTCAAAAACTGAGGGAAATGCTTACGCTACTTTACTGCATCACCCTTTCCTCTTCAAGGGAAAACCAACGCAGTGCTCAAGAGGTAGCAAACATAAGATGAAATTGTTTGTAGGGTACGAAACCACCTCAAAGCTATTATTTCCCATCAATCTATCCTAGAGTTCGTACTAAAATAACACAAAGCTATTCTTTCCGATCGATCTAACCAAGAGTTCGTACTAAAATAACACCATATGATACACATCAACCAACTCTAATGTCACTTAGATACCCCAATGTCACCGCGAGTATCCGTGAGTTGATTATACGATATGCATCAAACAATTTCAGATTCATAATACTCAATCCAACACAAAGAACCTCAAAGGGTGCCCCAAGATTTCTACCAGAGAAACAAAGACGAGAACGTGCATCAACCCCTATGCATAGATTACCCCAATGTCACCTCGGGAATCCGCGAGTTGAGTGCCAAAACACATATCAAGTGAATCAATGCGATACCCCATTGTCAGCACGGGTATTCATAGCAAGACATACATCAAGTGCTCTCAAATACATAAAATTATCCAATCCGATAAAACGAAATCTCAAAGGGAAAACTCAATTCACAACAAGATAGAGAGGGGAAACACCATATGATCCAACTATATTAACAAAGCCCGCGATACATCAAGATCGTGACCTCTCAAGAACACGAGAGAGAGAGAGAGATTAAACACATAGCTACTGGTACAACCCTCAGCCTCGAGGGTGGACTACTCCCTCCTCATCATGGTGGCCGCCGGGATGATGAAGATGGCCACTAGTGATGATTTTGTTGGGGAACGCAGTATTTCAAAAAAATTACCTACGATCATGCAAGATCTATCTAGGAGATGCATAGCAACGAGCAGGGAGAGTGTGTCACGTACCCTCGTAGACCGAAAGCGGAAGCGTTTAATAACGCGGTTGATGTAGTCGAACGTCTTCGCGATCCAACCGATCCAAGCACCGAACGTACGGCACCTCCGCGTTCAGCACACGTTCAGCTCGATGACGTCCCTCGAGATCTTGATCCCGTTGAGGACGAGGGAGCGTTCCATCAGCACGATGGCGTGGCGACGGTGATGATGAAGTTACCGGCGCAGGGCTTTGCCTAAGCACTACGACGATATGACCGAGGTGTGTAACTGTGGAGGGGGCACTGCACATGGCTAAGAGAAGACTTGGTGTCCTTTGGGGTGCCCCCTTCCCACGTATATAAAGGAGGGGGGAAGAGGAGGCCGGCCCTAGAGGGGGCGCGCCAATGGGGGGAGTCCTACTTGGACTCCCGGTCCAAGTAGGATCCCCCCCCCCCCGTTTCCTATTCCAATTAAGAGAAGGAGGGAAGGGGGAAGAGGGGAGAAGAAAGGAGCGGGCGCTGCCCCTCCTAGTCCAATTCGGACCAGCCCATGGGGGGCACGCAGCCACCCCTTGAGGCCCTTCTCTCCTTTCCCCTAAAGCCCATTAAGGCCCATTACTCTCCCGGGGGGTTCCGGTAACCTCCCGGTAATCCGAAAAATACCCGAAACACTTTGGAACCATTCCGGTGTCCGAATATAAACTTCCAATATATCAATCTTTACCGCTCGACCATTTCGAGACTCCTCATCATGTCCATGATCTCATCCGGGACTCTGAACAAACTTCGGTCATCAAATCACATAACTCATAATACAAATCATCATCGAACGTTAAGCGTGCGGACCCTACGGGTTCGAGAAGTATGTAGACATGACCGAGACACATCTCCGGTCAATAACAAATAGCGGAACCTGGATGCTCATATTGGATCCTACATATTCTATGAAGATCTTTATCGGTCAAACCGCATAACAACATACGTTGTTCCCTTTGTCATCGGTATGTTACTTGCCCGAGATTGGATCGTCGGTATCATCATACCTAGTTCAATCTCGTTACCGGCAAGTCTCTTTACTCGTTCCATAATGCATCATCTCGTAACTAACTCATTAGTCACATTGCTTGCAAGGCTTATAGTGATGAGCATTACCGAGAGGGCCCAGAGATACCTCTCCGATACACGGAGTGACAAATCCTAATCTCGATCTATGCCAACTCAACAAACACCATCGGAGACACCTGTAGAGCATCTTTATAATCACCCGGTTACATTGTGCTGTTTGATAGCACACAAGGTGTTCCTCAGGTATTCGGGAGTTGCATAATCTCATAGTCAGAGGAAAATGTATAAGTCATGATGAAAGCAATAGCAATAAAACTAAACGATCATTTATGCTAAGCTAACGGATGGGTCTTGTCCATCACATCATTCTCTAATGATGTGATCCCGTTCATGAAATGACAACACATGTTTATGGTCAGGAAACTTAACCATCTTTGATTAACGAGCTAGTCTAGTAGAGGCATACTAGGGACACTCTGTTTGTCTATGTATTCACACATGTACTAAGTTTCCGGTTAATACAATTGTAGCATGAACAATAAACATTTATCATGATATAAGGAAATATAAATAACAACTTTATTATTGCATCTAGGGCATATTTCCTTCAGTCTCCCACTTGCACTAGAGTCAATAATCTAGATTACATAGTAATGATTCTAACACCCATGGAGTCTTGGTGCTGATCATGTTTTGCTCGTGAGAGAGGCTTAGTCAACAGGATGCAACATTCAGATCTGCATGTATCTTGCAAATCTCTATGTCTCCCTCCTTGACTTGATCGCGGATGGAATTGAAGCGTCTCTTGATGTGTTTGGTTCTCTTGTGAAATCTGGATTCCTTCGCCAAGGCAATTGCTCCAGTATTTTCACAAAAGATTTTCATTACACCCGATGCACTAGGTATGACACCTAGATCGGATATGAACTCCTTCATCCAGACTCCTTCATTTGCTGCTTCCGAAGCAGCATGTACTCCGCTTCACACGTAGATCCCGCAACGACGCTCTGCTTGGAACTGCACCAACTGACAGCTCCACCATTCAATATAAACACATATCCGGTTTGTGACTTAGAGTCATCCGGATCAGTGTCAAATCTTGCATCGACGTAACCGTTTATGACGAGCTCTTTGTCACCTCCATAAACGAGAAACATATCCTTAGTCCTTTCCAGGTATTTCAGGATGTTCCTGACCGCTGTCCTGTGATCCACTCCTGGATTACTTTGGTACCTCCCTGCTAAACTTATAGCAAGGCACACATCAGGTCTGGTACACAGCATTGCATACATGATAGAACCTATGGCTGAGGCATAGGGAATGACTTTCATTTTCTCTCTATCTTCTGCAGTGGTCGGGCATTGAGTCTGACTCAATTTCACACCTTGTAACACAGGCAAGAACCCTTTCTTTGACTGATCCATTTTGAACTTCTTCAAAACTTTATCGAGGTATGTGCTTTGTGAAAGTCTAATTAAGCGTCTTGATCTATCTCTATAGATCTTGATGCCAAATATATAAGAAGCTTCACCGAGGTCTTTCGTTGAAAAATTCTTATTCAAGTATCCTTTTATGCTATCCAAAAATTATGTATTATTTCCAATCAACAATATGTCATCGACATATAATATTAGAAATACTACAGAGCTCCCACTCACTTTCTTGTAAATACAGGCTTCTCCAAAAGTCTGTATAAAACCATATGCTTTGATCACACTATCAAAGCATATATTCCAACTCCGAGAGGCTTGCACTAGTCCATAAATGGATCGCTGGAGCTTGAACACTTTGTTAGCACCTTTAGGTTCGACAAAACCTTCTGGTTGCATCATATACAACTCTTCTTTAAGATATCCATTAAGGAATGCAGTTTTGACATCCATTTGCCAAATTTCATAATCATAAAATGCAGCAATTGCTAACATGATTCGGACAGACTTAAGCATCGCTATGGGTGAGAAGGTCTCATCGTAGTCAATTCCTTGAACTTGTCGAAAACCTTTCGCAACAAGTCGAGCTTTGTAGACAGTAACATTACCGTCAGCGTCAGTCTTCTTCTTGAAGATCCATTTATTCTCTATGGCTTGTCGATCATCGGGCAAGTCAACCAAAGTCCACACTTTGTTCTCATAAATGGATCCCATCTCAGATTTCATGGCCTCAAGCCATTTCGCGGAATCTTGGCTCATCATCGCTTCCTCATAGTTCGTAGGTTCGTCATGGTCAAGTAACACGACCTCCAGAACAGGATTACTGTACCACTCTGGTGCGGACCGTACTCTGGTTGACCTACGAGGTTCGGTAGTAACTTGATCTGAAGTTTCATGATCATCAGCATTAGCTTCCTCACTGATTGGTGTAGGAATCACCGGAGCTGATTTCTTTGATGAACTACTTTCCAATTCGGGAGAAGGTACGATTACCTCATCAAGTTATACTTTCCTCCCACTCACTTATTTCGAGAGAAACTCCTCTAGAAAGGATCCATTCTTAGCAACGAATATCTTGCCTTCAGATCTGTGATAGAAGGTGTACCCAACAGTCTCCTTTGGGTATCCTATGAAGACACATTTCTCCGATTTGGGTTCGAGCTTATCAGGTTGAAGCTTTTTCACATAAGCATCGTAGCCCCAAACTTTAAGAAACGACAACTTGGGTTTCTTGCCAAACCACAGTTCATATGGTGTCGTCTCAACGGATTTAGATGGTGCCCTATTTAACGTGAATGCAGCCGTCTCTAAAGCATAACCTCAAAATGATAGCGTTAATCGGTAAGAGACATCATAGATCGCACCATATCTAATAAAGTGCGGCTACGACGTTCGGACACACCATTACGCTGTGGTGTTCCAAGTGGCGTGAGTTGCGAAACTATTCCATATTGTTTCAAATGAAGACCAAACTCATAACTCAAATATTCACCTCCACGATCAGATCGTAGAAACTTTATTTTCTTGTTACGATGATTTTCCACTTCACTCTGAAATTCTTTGAACTTTTCAAATGTCTCAGACTTATGTTTCATCAAGTAGATATACCCATATCTGCTCAAATCATCTGTGAAGGTCAGAAAATAACGATACCCGCCGCGAGCCTCAACACTCATTGGACCGCATACATCAGTATGTATTATTTCTAACAAGTCAGTTGCTCGCTCCATTGTTCCGGAGAACGGAGTCTTAGTCATCTTGCCCATGAGGCATGGTTCGCAAGCATCAAGTGATTCATAATCAAGTGATTACAAAAGCCCATCAGCATAGAGTTTCTTCATGCGCTTTACACCAATATGACCTAAACGGCAGTGCCACAAATAAGTCGCACTATCATTTTTAACCTTGCATCTTTTGGCTTCAATATTATGAATATGTGTATCACTACAATCGAGATTCAACAAAAATACACCACTCTTCAAGGGTGCATGACCATAAAAGATACTACTCATATAAATAGAACAACCATTATTCTCTGATTTAAATGAATAACTGTCTCGCATCAAACAAGGTCCAGATATAATGTTCATGCTTAACGTTGGCACCAAATAACAATTATTCAGGTCTAAAACTAATCCTGACGGTAGATGTAGAGGTAGCGTGCTGACGGCGATCACATCGACTTTGGAACCATTTCCCACGCGCATCGTCACCTCGTCCTTAGCCAATCTTCGTTTAATCCATAGCCCCTGTTTCGAGTTGCAAATATCAGCAACAGAACTAGTATCAAATACCCAGGCGCTACTACGAGCATTAGTAAGGTACACATCAATAACATGTATATCAAATATACCTTTCACTTTGCCATCCTTCTTATCCGCCAAATACTTGGGGCAGTTCCGCTTCCAGTGACCAGTCCCTTTGCAGTAGAAGCACTCAGTCTCAAGCTTAGGTCCAGACTTGGGCTTCTTCACGTGAGCAGCAACTTGCTTGCCGTTCTTCTTGAAGTCCCCCTTCTTCCCTTTACCCTTTTTCTTGAAACTAGTGGTCTTGTTAACCATCGACACTTGATGCTCCTTCTTGATTTCTACCTCCGCAGCCTTTAGCATTGCGAAGAGCTCGGGGATTGTCTTATCCATCCCTTGCACATTATAGTTCATTACGAAGCTTTTGTAGCTTGGTGGCAGTGATTGAAGAACTCTGTCAATGACACTATCATCAGGAAGATTAACTCCCAGTTGAGTCAAGTGGTTGTGGTACCCAGACATTCTGAGTATATGTTCACTGACAGAACTATTCTCCTCCATCTTGCAGCTATAGAACTTATTGGAGACTTCATATCTCTCAATTCGGGCATTTGCTTGAAATGTTAACTTCAACTCCTGGAACATCTCATATGCTCCATGACGTTCAAAACATCTTTGAAGTCCCGATTCTAAGCCGTAAAGCATGGCACACTGAACTATCGAGTAGTCATCAGCTATGCTCTGCCAGACGTTCATAACGTCCGGAGTTGCTCCTGCAGCGGGTCTTGCACCTAGCGGTGCTTCCAAGACGTAATTCTTCTGTGGAACAATGAGTATAATCCTCAAGTTACTGACCCAGTCCGTGTAGTTGCTACCATCATCTTTCAACTTAGCTTTCTCTAGGAACACATTAAAATTCAAAGGAACGGTAGCACAGGCCATTGATCTACAACAACATAGACATGCAAAATACTATCAGGTACTAAGTTCATGATAAATTAAAGTTCAATTAATCATATTACTTAAGAAACCCCACTTAGATAGACATCCCTCTGGTCATCTAAATGATGACATGATCCAAATCAACTAAACCATGTCTGATCATCACGTGAGATGGAGTAGTTTTGAATGGTGAACATCACTATGTTGATCATATCTACTATATGATTCACGTTCGACCTTTCGGTCTCAATGTTCCGAGGCCATATCTGCATATGCTAGGCTCATCAAGTTTAACCAGAGTATTCTGCGTGTGCAAAACTGGCTTGCACCCATTGTATGTGAACGTAGATCTTATCACACCCGATCATCATGTGGTGTCTCGGCACGACGAACTATAGCAACGGTGCATACTCAGGGAGAACACTTATACCTTGAAATTTAGTGAGGGATCATCTTATAATGCTACCGCCGTAGTAAGCAAAATAAGATGCATAAAGGATAAATATCACATGGAATCAAAATAAGTGATATGATATGGCCATCATCATCTTGTGCCTTTGATCTCCATCTCCAAAGCACCGTCATGATCACCATCGTCACCGGCTTGACACCTTGATCTCCATCGTAGCATCGTTGTCGTCTCGCCAACTATTGCTTCTACGACTATCGCTACCGCTTAGTGATAAAGTAAAGCAATTACATGGCGATTGCATTTCATACAATAAAGAGACAACCATAAGGCTCCTGCCAGTTGCCGATAACTTTTACAAAACATGATCATCTCATAGAACAATTTATATCTCATCACGTCTTGACCATATCACATCACAACAAGCCCTGCAAAAACAAGTTAGACGTCCTCTACTTTGTTGTTGCAAGTTTTAGTGGCTGCTACGGGCTTCTAGCAAGAACCGTTCTTACCTACGCATCAAAACCACAATGATTTTTCGTCAGGTGTGCTGTTTTAACCTTCAACAAGGACCGGGCGTAGTCAAACTCGATTCACCTAAAGTTGGAGAAACAGACACCCGCTAGCCACCTGTCTGCAAAGCACGTCGGTAGAACCAGTCTCATGAACGCGGTCATGTAATGTCGGTCCAGGCCGCTTCATCCAACAATACCGCCGAATCAAAGTAAGACTTTGCTGGTAAGCAGTATGACTATTATTGCCAACAACTCATTGTGTTCTACTCGTGCATATAACATCTACGCATAGATCTGGTTCTGATGCCATTGTTGGGGAACGCAGTATTTCAAAAGATTTACCCACGATTACGCAAGATCTATCTAGGAGATGCATAGCAACGAGCGGGGAGAGTGTGTCCACGTACCCTCGTAGACCGAAAGCGGAAGCATTTAATAGCGCGGTTGATGTAGTCGAACGTCTTCGCGATCCAACCGATCCAAGAACCGAACGTACGACACCTCCGCGTTCAGCACACGTTCAGCTCGATGACGTCCCTCAAGCTCTTGATCCAGTTGAGGACGAGGGAGAGTTCCGTCAGCATGACGGCGTGGCGACGGTGATGATGAAGTTATTGGCGCTAGGCTTTGCCTAAGCACTACAACGATATGACGAGGTGTGTAACTGTGGAGGGGGGCACTGCACATGGCTAAGAGAAGACTTGGTGTCCTTTGGGGTGCCCCTTCCCACGTATATAAAGGAGGGGGGAGTGTCGGTGTCAAAACCGGCGGATCTCGGGTAGGGGGTCCCGAACTGTGCGTCTAAGGCGGATGGTAACAGGAGGCAGGGGACACGATGTTTACCCAGGTTCGGGCCCTCTCGATGGAGGTAATACCCTACTTCCTGCTTGATTGATCTTGATGATATGAGTATTACAAGAGTTGATCTACCACGAGATCGTAGAGGCTAAACCCTAGAAGCTAGCCTATGGTATGATTGTTGTTGTCCTACGGACTAAAACCCTCCGGTTTATATAGACACCGGAGGGGGCTAGGGTTACACAGAGTCGGTTACAAGGGAGGAGATCTACATATCCGTACTGCCAAGCTTGCCTTCCACGCCAAGGAGAGTCCCATCCGGACACGGTACGAAGTCTTCAATCTTGTATCTTCATAGTCCAACAGTCCGGCCAAAGGATATAGTCCGGCTGTCCGAGGACCCCCTAATCCAGGACTCCCTCAGTAGCCCCTAAACCATGCTTCAATGACGATGAGTCCGGCGCGCAGATTGTCTTCGGCATTGCAAGGCGGGTTCCTCCTCCGAATACTCCATAGAAGATTTTGAACACAAGGATAGTGTCCGGCTCTGCAAAAGAAATTCCACATACCGCCGTAGAGAGAATAATATTTCCACAAATCTAATCTGCTGACGCATTTTGCAGCATGACATCACACCACGGCCCGGTCATTATTCGAACCGTTTTTCACAACCAGCCACTGCACATATTGCGAGGCGGTTTCCTTGGCACGTCTTGTTGAAGCAGAGATCGTGTCCCCTTATCACGGGATTCTCATCAGTACGGGTGTGGGTAACCCAACTACGCCATCAATTACGGCGCTTGGGGAATAAGCGGTTTTACCAGGCAAGTGGTGAGGCGCAGAATCCCTGCTGCCTTTATAAGGGGGTAAGGACTCCCTTTCGCACCCACGCTTTCTACTTCCCAATTCATTCCCCTTCGCCCAAGCTCCAGCGCTCAGGCATTCATCTTCTCTGCCCACAAAAGGCCTTCCGAAGATGTCCGGATCCGGAGCAGGAGGCAAATGGATGGCCTCTACCGTCCGAGAGAAGGATATCAAAAAGCTTCGGGAGGCCGGGTACCTGGCCAAGAAAATCAGCCACCGACTCCCAGCGACGGGACAGATTGTCCCTACTCCGGAACCCCACGAGAGGGTTGTATTCCTCCCTCACTTTGTCCACGGGCTAGGGTTTCCCCTCCACCCGTTCGTTCACGGCATCATGTATTACTATGGGATCGATCTTCATGATCTGTCCCCTAATTCTTTTCTCAACATCTCGACATTCATTGTCGTGTGCGAGGCTTTTCTCTGCATCTCGCCGCACTTCGGTTTATGGCTGAAGATTTTTAACGTGAAGCCCAAGGTGGTGGGTGGCGAGCACCTCGAGTGCGGGGGCGCTATGGTGAGCAAGATGCCCAACGTCATATGGCCAACGGGAACCTTTAATGATTCTGTCAAGGAGTGGCAATAGCAGTGGTTTTATATCACTGAGCCGCGCGGCACAGAGTGGGCCGCCTCTCCCGAGTTTCGATCCGGTGCCCCCTACGGCTTACATCCTGGGTCAAGAAAGGCCTGGGCTGGTCCTCGTCCGATGAACTGCCGGTGCTCCAGACGCGCGTTAAAGATATGGGAGACAAGAACATTGAACTTGTCAATGTGGTCCAGGTGATGCTAGTTCATCGGATCCTGCCTTGTCAGCACCGGAGTTGCAATCTATGGGAATTCGATCCGGCCAGGCACCAAACCTTGCGAGAGCTTTTCGGCTCTTCGCACAAGGATATCTGGAAGGTGCTTTTCAAGTCCGGCAAATCATGGCCGGACTCTGCCGAGGACCGCGGGTACCAACTGTCCCGCCCTGCAAGTTCGGTAAGTCATCAAACTTTTTATTCACGTAACCCAACGGAAGCGCTTATCGTGTCTTATACAACTCTCCTAGGGCTGGACGAAGAAGGCGGAGCGGATCCATTGTTCGGCCCCGCTGCCCGAAGAACCGGCCGTCCCACTTCTGACGAAGATGCTGGTCCCGGCGCCTTACAAGGTGCCGAAGAAGACGGCCGAGAAGGAGGCCAAGAAGACCCGGGGCGGCCTTCGTCGCCGCGGCACTTCGGACACAATATCTGAAGGCTCTGTTGCCCATTCCGCCTCCGAAGAGGACGAGGAGGAAGAGGAAGATGAATCCCCTGCGGGGGGAAGAAAGAAGAGGATGGCCTCCGTGCACTTGGAAGCCGAGCCGCCCAAAAGGGGAAAGGCTCTTCTTCCGGAGGAGTACACCATCGCCGACAGCGGCCCGGCGTGGGATCCCAAGGCCCAGCCCCTGGTGAACTCGTAAGTATATACAATCCAAGTACGCTTTATGCGTCCAGACTCATCATGGCATAGTATTTTAACCTAAGCCATATTTTTTGTAGTCCGGCGAGGTCCTGTACCAAACAATCCTCATCAGAGGATTCGCTGAGCTCAGATGCTATGGAGAGCGGACGCCCCCAAAGGCCCCTTCCTCCAAATAGGTGCATAACACCGAGGCTTCGTCCCAGAAGGACCCCGGCCAAGGAGGAGAGGAAAAGACCGTGAAGGCGGCGCCTGGAGGTCAAACCTCAGGGGCCGGACACATGGGGGAAAAGATTCCCATGGGAGCTGACGGCGGGGGCCATCCTGAGTTCGGCTCCCGGCCGGATGCGATTCCGGAGATCTATACGGCTCCAGAATCAAGCAGGCAGCCTCCCTCGGCTAGAGGGGGCGTGCCTGTTCCATCGGCAACCTCTGTTCAGCCAGAGGTGTCGGATGCTTTGTTGGTGGCGCTGAAGAGCCCCTCCATCGTTGATGAACACTGTGCCCTTATGGGTGCAGTGATTGAGAAGATTCAGTCAGCTGAGAGTGGACTGAACGAAGCATGTATCAGCCTTATAAGAGGCTTTGAGGTATGTTTTATGAGTTTTCGAAGAGTGTCATAGTATAGATAGTAGCCCCTGATGCACTGTTCGGTGAAAGAAAGAACCGGAAAGAGGATCGAATTTATGTTCGCAGGAAGACTCATTGAATGACATCTATCTCTCTTCTGTTATAAGCTGACGTCTGTAGTGGCTGCTGCTTCTCATACTGCGGAGATCTCCGGACTGAATCAAAATCTGGAGCGGGCCAAAGAAGAACTTGGCCAATTGAAAATGCAGTTGAGAGATAAACAAGGTATGCACAAGTCTTGTTCGCGTTTATTGCGAATGAATTTTCAGTATGAAATAAGCTTCATGATTTGCACTAGGGATTGTGACCGAAGTCGAGGCCCTTAAGAAGGCTGTGGCCAAGGCCGAGAAAAAGGCAGCCACAGAACAGGCTCTTCGTGAGAAGCACGAGGCCAGGGTTATTAAAGCTGAGCAGGAGCTGCAAGAGGCCGTGAGGAAATGCGAGACCTTGGATCAGAGTTTAACGGAGAAAGAATCCAAACTCACCAAGGCGCATCAGGCCACGAGCGATGCCCGGGGGGAAACCCAAAGCACCCTGCAGGGGATCCAAGAGGCGAGAAAGATCGCGGCGAGTAAGGCTTTTTCCATGTAAAGCAAGTATTTGAGGGAAAAACTATGTTTCTAATTTTGAATCTGGATTTCTCAGGGGTATTTGCCGAGCTACCCCGCAGCATATCAGATGCCGCCCAATTCTACCGAGCCGAAGAAAGGAACACTGCAGATAAGCTCTTCTGGTCGCAGTATCTGGCACCGAATTATCCGGTGCCTTTTGCCGATCAACTGAAACAGCTGATCGAACTGCATAAGGCGGCGGAACTAGCCATGAAAGATTTGGTTATCCGGCTATGGCCTGCCGAGCCGATTCCAAGCAGCTACTTCGGGCTCGTGAAGCGGCTTGTAAGCGCTTGCCCTCGACTTGACGTCATCAAGCGGTCGGTCTGTATAGAAGGTGCGCGAATGGCCTTCGCCCGCGCAAAGGTGCACTGGGGGAAGATGGATGCTGAGAAGCTGATGACCGAAGGGCCGCCAGAGGGAAAGGAGCACCGCAAGCCCAAATTATATTATGAGAGTGTCCTGAAAGGATCCTACCTTGCAGCGGAGCTATGCGCCAAGGACATTATATTTCCATAAATGCCAATCATGTTATCCTTTGTAATGTTTGAACAAGGTCATTTATTTGTTGCCTGTTATATAAAAGTTTACCCTCCTGTGCGGCCGTTTTATATGTTAAACCTGAGAGTTGGCCAGTCGTCGGCTTCTGCCCCCACGTAAGAAGTATGGGGGTGTTCGGGATAAACCTAAGCACTCTTTATCCCAGTTTTGGGTCCTTGGAAGGAGGTGCTTGGCACAACGAACCAGGCAATCGGACTATAGGTCTTTATCACTCTCACTTAGCCATAGGAGCTTTAGTAAGGTAGGCGCAGCCCCTGGTGTTCGGAAGACCGTACTAGGGGCTCTATAAGCGCCTGATCGAAGAAAAAACCGATCCATCGCACGCTGCATTGGTTATGGCATTATGCGGGAGAAATCCTTAAAGATTTTGTGACCTCTCGAACAGCTGACAGCTCTCGCCGTATCATGACAGTCAGTTTTCGGCTTTCTCTACTGAGGTGCTCGTCCAGAAGAACCGGGACACAATCGCAGTAGTTCTCCCAGTGCTACCTTAGCCGATATAGCGGAACGTAAGGTACCAAAACATGGGAGCCGGGCAAACCCAACTATTGACCCAAGACATGATTCGGAGCTGATGCATGTAATGCTATAGGTTCGGGGTGCCGAACTTCCATGAAGGTGTTCGGACTTTATTGCCGTGTTATGGGTAAAACGAAGCCCCTGGCATATTTTAAGGCATATCGCTGTGTACGGATGCCACTTGACAAAAGAATTTCAATGAGAAATAACAGCAGGTAAACGTCATATAAATCCACATGTTGTATTTGAATAGTACGTCTATGCGTATGGGTACAAGTAATGTGATAAAAAAAGGAATATGATTGCGGAACCTGCTGAGACCAGGGGGAAGAGGCTGAGTGCGGATCCGTAATATAGCCAGATGGTCATTGCGGGGAATGTCTAAGGATTCCCTTGCGCATTCAAGCTGCCCCCGTATAGCCCGTCCTGGTCGGCGCGAAGGTGAACCTATGAAGGAAATGTAAGAAATATTTGCGCGCCGGAGAGCGGTTGAGCCGCTGAATGCGGCCTGTCCTGGCCTTCGCCGGAGTGTTTAATTGAGCTCTGGACGAGCCGGGCTATCCTTCCGCGAAGTAGTTCGGAGTCCCTTGACGGTGTCCGGGAGCCTGGACGTCGACTTGAGGTTCGGCTGCAAGGTGCTGCTCGTTGCTTCTGTTGCTAAGGCAGTGGTGTATTTGCTGGTGCCGAGGGAAGGTTCAGCCTTGCCATTAACCGTGATGACGCCGCATGGACCGGGCATCTTGAGCTTACGGCAGGCATAATGTGGCACCGCATTGAATCGAGCGAACGCGGTTCGTCCGAGCAGTGCCTGATAATCACTGCGGAAAGGGACGATTTTGAAGATTAACTCTTCGGTACGGTAATTTTCTGGTGATCCGAAGACTACCTCAAGGGCGATGGAGCCTGTACAGCTGGCTTCCACACCTGGTATAATGCCTCTGAAAGTGGCTTTAGTGGGTTTGATCGCCGAATGATTGATTCCCATCTTGCACACTGTGTCCTGGTAGAGCAGATTTGGACTGCTGCCTCCGTCCATAAGGACTCGAGTGAGGTGGAACCCATCTATTATTGGGTCGAGGACTAGTGCGGCTGGATTGCCCTGATTGGCGTTAACCAGACGACCCGTGCGGTTGAAGGTGACCGGCCCTAGTTTATATTGTGGGACGACTAGTTCCGTTAAGTCGGCATCCCTAAGGGTGCATATCCGGTCCGAGTTGGTGATTTGGGTGGTATTTACCACATTCACCGATTGAATATGCGGGGGAAACTTCTTTCGCCCTCCTGTGTTCGGTGATCTGGGCTCTTCGTCGCCATCATCGCTTTGAGGCCCCCCTTCTCCGTCTTTGGCGCCTGCCCTGCCGGCTTGTTTGAAGACCCATCATTCTCTGTTGGTATGGGTGGCTGGCGTTCCTGGGGTGCCATGAATTTGGCATTGGCGATCGAGTATGCGGTCCAGACTAGATGGACCCGGATTGTTATTTTTGGGTGGCCCTTTCCGCTGACCGGACTTTGAGCCCCTGAACCCGGCATTAACTGCCGTATTTTCAGCTTTTCACCATGTTTGCGGCGCTTGTGTTTGTTGCGTCGTGGTTTGCCGTTGCTATCCCTGGCTTCTGATATGCCAGGTTTGCTTGCTGTATTGGTACTACGAGCCAACCAGCTATCTTCGCCCGCGCAAAAGCGGGTCATAAGTGTCGTGAGGGCTGCCATTGATTTTGGCTTCTCTTGGCCGAGGTGCTGGGCAAGCCATTCATCGCGGATATTATGCTTAAATGCCGCTAAGGCCTCTGCATCCGGATAGTCGACAATTTGGTTCTTCTTAGTTAGGAACCGGGTCCAGAATTTCCTGGCTGATCCCTCTGGCTCCTGAGTTATATGACTTAAATCGTCAGCGTTTGGCAGTCGCACATAAGTGCCCTGGAAATTGTCCAGGAATGCATCTGCCAGGCTCTCCCAACTTCCGATGGAGTTTGCCGGCAAGCTATTGAGCCAATGCCGAGCCGGCCCTTTGAGTTTTAGCGGGAGATACTAGATGGCATGTAAATCATCCCCGCGGGCCATGTGAATATGGAGGAAGAAGTCTTCTATCCATACCGCGGGGTCTGTAGTACCATCATATGATTCAATGTTTACGGGTTTAAACCCTTCTGGGAATGCGTGATCCATTACTTCATCAGTGAAGCATAAGGGGTGTGCAGCGCCTCTGTGCCGGGCTATATCACGACGCAGTTCATACGAGTCTTGTCTGCTGTATTCGGCCCGGCCGGATTTGCTTTTAGCATATCCGGCGTGACGGTCATCGTCCCACGTTGGGGCGCGCCCTCGTGATCCGTAAATCGATCTTGCATGTTTTGCTTTGTTTTCCAATACGTCTCGCAGGTTCCGCGTGTTACCCCGGACCTTGGTATTTTTGTTTGAATGGCGGAGGGGTGCGGACTGTACTTCGGGCTAATAAGCCTCTCTATCTCGGCCACGAGGTGGCCGATCAGCCGCATCATACACTGGTGATGCGGGTTTCAATGCTTCCTCCTCGAGTTGGGGTAGCAACCTGCGCTTTGGGTAACTCTTGGTTGGTCCCCCCTGGTGGGTTGTGCCCCCCCCCCTCGGGGCACCCTCCCCAGGTGCTTCTCTGGCCCAGCTGGTGTCTTCTGGTCCAAAAAAATCTACAAAAAGTTTCGCCGCATTTGGACTCCGCTTGATATTGATTTTCTGCGATGTAAAAACAAGCAAAAAACAACAACTGGCACTGAGCACTATGTCAATAGGTTAGTCCCAAAAAAGATATAGAGTTGCTATAAAATGATTGTGAAACATCCAAGAATGATAGTATAACAGCATGAATACTTCATAAATTATAAATATGTTGGAGACGTATCAGTGAGTAGTTGAGATCATCATCATGAGATTGATCACGTTGAACGCATTATAATCAGATGGACACGACAACCTTGGTTGGTGACGACAAGAAGAAGGATAAGCGACAACACGGATGAGGCGCTATGTTCAAATAGATAACGTGCACTTGTGGAGGGGTCTTCAATCGTGTTTATTGTGCTAGGAACAAAGTGATATTTTCCCCAGTTGCGGATATTTTCTTTTTTACAACATAATGCACATGCATATTTGCTAGTAATAATAAGAATTATATTTCTATGCGTGATTATATTCCCAGTCAGAGAGAGCATCGTACCGTTTTTTTAAGAATAAGGACGGTCGCCAGTTAGGGTGGTACATGCGAACGTCGGTTGGCATTTTACTAGTGGTTGGGGCCCACCATTGTGGGCCTCCTGAGAGAAAATTGGAGCGGTGCCAGGTAGGTAACGCCCATTCCGCGAGCCTTTTTGGTTATGGGTGTGATACATGCAAACACAGGTGACAAGCTCTAAACAATATTAAGTCGATAAGATCTGTTACTGACAGTCCGCGAGTAGCAGTAACCGGCTAAATGATACATTACATTATGGCAGCTTGTTCAAAAATGAGGAAGGCAATTTGGATCACAATATACATGACAGAAGAGCATCTTGATGCAGAAACTTTGCTAGGCAGCCAAAGCCGTTCACCATTGAGAGCACCAGCAAATCGCATATACACAACCGTTCACCATTGAGAGGACCACAAATCGCACATATACCCACAAAACTTTGCTGCACGTACTTCTTCTCGCACTACAACCAGACGTGCTTTGTTGAGGAGACGTCCTTCTCTCCTCAGCTGTGTGTTCCATTTCATATCTTTGGCTTGACTGGTCGTGAACTTCTAGTGAATATACAAATTCTGGGAGAAGCGAGTGTGGTTGATCGGACGTACCATGACTTCAGGCTCTCCTTATATGTAAATAAATAAAAGATAAGTATACAACTTGAGATTTTCCCTACCTTTGGTCCTGTGAAAAAAATGCGATGCACACTTCATATCTCAGGCATTAACATGATCACCCAATAGGCAGCCAAACATGTTAGAACAGGTACGACGTGTGCACGTTAACTAAAGGCATGATGAAGGGAAGGGGTTATGGCGCTGACCTGCTTGCCGAGTCTACAATTGTTGCATGTGGGCGAAGAGATTTAAGTAGCTCAGAATCCTAATCAAGGGATAAAGCTTAATTTGACATGAGATTAATTAGGAGAAGAGAAGGAATGAGCATGACTGTGCAGTTCTACAAATGTGAACAAATCAGAAGCTACTTTAGTAAAATATCTTGAAATAGTATACTTCCATATTGGTATACAAAAGCAAATTCAAACATGCATGTCCAACCAGGATATACTTGAACGAGTGAAAATAATGAATGGGGCACCGCCTGAGAGGTGGCTGCTCTGCCCCTAATTTATTATCTATACGAAGAAACTACAAACAAACGTACTACTAAATCAGGAATATGAAAACCGTTAAACCTTTTTCTTGGTTTGCAAACAATGAAACAAATTCGAGATGAAAAGAAACCGAGTGGATTTGAAGAAAAGTCTAAAGACAATCGTTGGAGCAAATCCAAGGAATGGAAACACCAGATTCTTTTCTGTTCTAGAACTAGGTAAATCTGGTTTAGATCATTTGGCCACAAAACTGACATGTGAAGCATAGTATTGATGACAAACACAACCCTTTCATTGACAGAGTAAACCTCTTTTAGATAATGTCTATAAGTAATAAGATCCGTGTTGCTAATTTTATACTCCCTTCGTCAATCAATTTAGGATGCCGAATAAAACCTGACAGATCAAGGGTGAAATCACAACAGCTTGAAATGTTCAGAGCCAAAACACAATTTAGTTCCATAAATTGTCCTCTTTTCTTTGGTGGGGATGCTAAGCACTCCACTATGTTTGACATAGGACAATTGCTTACCAGGCGGAACATTATCTGGTGCATCAGCTTGGAACAGTTCCGTGTGGTGATTCTTTTGAGCAACAGTAACTGTAATCTTTGGAGGTTGCCCCTGACCCATATTCTAGTAAGCCCGCATCATCAAAAGTCTGTAAAAAAGGCCTTTCCAGAAAACCAAGAGTTTCTAGAGCCAAAGTGTCAAGTACAACCTTTATTACTCGATCAACCTCAAGATTCTGTACTTGGGTAAACTGAGACTCGCTCACACCATCCCTGCATATTTTTGATCACATAAGAAAATGACGGAAGAATTCAGACTACTGCATGGTAAGTATTTAGAAAAGATAACATGCAGCTGAAACACAGGAGACAACAAAGACAAAAGTTCTAACAATGCATTAAACAATGCTATTATTTTCACATACTAACAACAAGCTAAGACTGGACTTTTACAAATACTCAGCAGTATTAACAATGTAACATATAATTTTTGCATCACTGTCATAGGTCTACAGTAGTACCCACGGGACATAAAATGTTGTTACCAGATGAGAGAAACAAGTGATAGAAAAGCAACCGGTGCAATGATGACTGTCATACCCTGATCTGCCCGTCGGTACTAGTAGCAGCTGCAACAATGCCAGTACCACCTTATGGCAGCCTGGCATATACTTTTGTTGCAAAGGCCTTGAGTATTCTTTGAAATACCTAAAAACAAATGTATTTTATAAGTAATTAATCTGTTTAAATTTATCAGATGTGATAACTTATCGAATCGGCAGACAGAACTATAGTTACTGAACTAATAAACATGTGTTCAGTTGAACCATATGGTTGATTATTCAAGGTTATTTCGTGGTGCATTACAGTTCTGTACGTATGATACCTTTCCTCTTTTGATGGAATTGCCAAATTGCCAAATCTTCTTCTGCTATCTATTGGTCATCAAGTAATTATACTGACAAACTCCACACAATAAAGAATTGCTTATAGTAGGAAAAAAAGAAGCCATCATACTCATGATCAATGAATAGAAATTTATCTAACTGCAACTAAGACCAGCTAGATAGATACATTTTAGAGTATATGCATCACTTTGATACCTTTTACAATGCAAATTCTATATTTGATTACAGAAAATGAAATTAGTTGCTCTCAGAAATTAGTTGAAACCACTCAATGATACCAAAGATTACCTTTATAAAATGTCCCACCTAAATTATGAGAAGCATGGTATATATGAACTATCATGAACATGAAAAAACAGTATCCTAACCAAAAATGCAGTACAGTTTGAATACAAGCGAGTAAGTCAAACAAATAATTATTTAATAAATTCGATTCCACTTTGAGAAAAAACTAAAAAGGATTAGCAGAACACTACCAGCCATGTCCCATGACTTAAGCCAATATTCCCAATAGTCTTTTGTGATTTATCAGCAACAACAGAGCCTAACTTTTTGTACTCCCTGAAGAGATAGTATATGTTCCAGAAGCCGCCTTATTCGGAAACATTCATAACCAAAAGAAGGGAAGAGAAGGGGACCAAGAGTCTACCGACTAACACTTTGGCGGTAGCGGTAGTCCGACTGTGGCGGCGGCGGTGGCGGCGACCCTCCCGCGGTCCGCCGGCAGAAGCACCGGGCGCTGCAAAGCGTCTGCGCGAGGCAGCCGGACCACACCCCGTGCTTCTCGAAGGCCGCCGCGAGCAGCACCACGACACACGTTCAGAGCAGCACGGTGGTGCTGTCGCGCGTCACCAGAGGCTCACACGCACCGTTCGCCATGCCTTCGCTGCCTTTCCGCCAGCGCCCCATCTCATCTGCAATGCCTCGCGGGGAAGCCCTCTCAAGGCGATGTAGATTTGGCAGAGAAAGAGGTGGCGGCGGCGGAGAAGCAGGAGTGGTTGGAGGCCTTGTGGGGAACGAGAGCGAGGTCGCGTGGGTTTCAAGCCTTCTTTGGAAAGGCAAAGGGAAGAAACTTGGGGCAGTGTTATCTGCGGGAGATTGATCCAGCGAGCCACACTCACTGACATCAGGCCCAACAACATGGCGCGACCCACATGCAGATACAAACACGCAGCACCCAATCGAGAACTTTAGAGAAAAAGGCCAACGGGCCAATCGGGGACTCGTGAGAAATTCACTATTCATTCGTTAACGTATATTGAATCCGACGTGGACATGGCTAGAGGGCGCCATTGTCCCGTAGCTTATTGTGTTTGATGTGCATAGGGTTGGCAATTCCTTCTTTTCAGTGTGTTCTCATAGAAAACTATCGCCCTTGGATCGAGATGAGAGGGCTCTCGAGGCGTTCGCCAGGAATTGCCCCCTGAGGAACGTCAGGTAGATAAGATTTCCGAAGAATAATCCCTTCCCACTCCTCAGCGAAGCATGGAATTAATAAATCTTTCAAAGTAGCTATGTGCAAAATTATCTGTTCGTCGGCGTCCCTTCAAGGCTTCAACAACCCTTCGGTAGGGTTCCGGCGACTCCGCATGGCCGGTCGCCACCGTAACCCGCTGCCTTCTTCCTTCTCCCGCGGCGCCGGTGCTGGAAACCACCCGCACCCTCCTCCGCCCCATCACCCTCATCTCCCGCCTTACCACCTCGACGAATTCCGCGAGCCGCCGCGCCTCCCCCCGCACCACCTCGATGACTTCCGAGACCCGGCTCGCCTGCCACCTGGCCACCCCGACAGCCTCCGCGAGCATCCTCCTCTGCCGCGCCACCACTTCGCGGGCCACGGCGGAGGGGCCCTGCCCCCAGCATCGCACATGGCCGCGGCGCTGGAGGAGCGTATCGGCGCGGAGATTGAGGAGGCGCACGCGCTGCTCGGACAGAACCAGCGACTCTCTGCGACGCACGTGGCGCTCGTGCAGGAGGTCTCCGCCGTGCGGCACGAGCTTGGCCACACCGCTCGAGCCATCGGCGCTGCCCAGCAAGAGGGAGATCTCCGTATTCGTGAGGTGTGGATGCTTTCCATTCGTTAAGTGCCCTGAGTTGATCTTTCTCTCTTTGCATTGCAAATTCAGTGCCAATATATACTCATCCCTGCTTAATGCAAATTGCAACATTTAACCCAGTACAAGAAGCTCCACAAAGCCTTTTTTTTAGAAAGAAGCTCTACAATGCCTTGAGCCTGTATGATGCGACTTTGGTGTTACATACATTCCTAAACTCATCCTGGCGTTGCAAATGCAGGAAGTAACTCCTTAGAGTATGATATGTACTGTATTTTGTGTATTCATAACGACTAACGAGCATGCAAATTTTAGCTTATCATCACCTATTTCCAACTGCTGTTGTACGCTGTGTCTTAATTTTGCATAGGGCAATGATAGTGTATTGTAGTTGGAGAGTGGATTTTTGGAAGCCGGGTGTATTGGAGGACCTTATTTTAAATACTTTGAAAATCACATTTAAGGTTTCAAAAAATTCTGAAAAAAATTCTACGTGATCATATGGATGTATATTACACATGTGTAATGTTTGGTGATGAAATAAGTAACTATGCGACCTATATAAAAATGACAAAATGGTGATTTCCAAATAGTGAATAATGCATGCACTGTTCATCTTTCTAAAATCACGATTTTGTCATTTCTGTGTAACTCACATGGTTACTTATTTCAACATCAAAGTTTACACATGTGTAATATACATTCATATAAACATGTTGATTTGTTTTCAGAATTTTTTGAAACTTCAAAAAAGCATTTTGGCACAGTTCAAAAAATAGGGCTCCAATACACCCGGGTTCCAAAGTGGCTTTTTGATTGTAGTTGCAGCAAGTCTGAAAGCTGGCATCCATTGATGCTCTGAACTACCAAAGCCGTGGGGAGATGACCCAAACAGCATAGGGGCCAGTATTATGCCGTATTTGGTTTCCTCCACCTGTATTTGTGAAGATGAGAGATACGATAATAACATGGCAACTAGAGAAGCACGTTTTATTTTCCTCACAGGGTAGGGCTGAAGCAAGGGAAGGAACTGCCACCCTTCATTTTCTTTCTCTTGAAAGTCTAGGGTTAGTCTCCTCCTTTTTTCCTCCCTTTCTTTCCATCTCCCCTATTTTGATGACGCTGGGAGCTTGGCGGCAGTAGTGTTATCCGTTATGACATCAGGAGGCATGAGAAGCCACTAGTCTAGAATCCTGTGTTTGTACTTCTCTCTGTGTGTGATGTCAAGTTGTCCAGGCCAGTTTTGTAGACGGGACAGGCTTTTGCTGGCTCGCACTGGACTATGATCTATCTTTTTTCCTTTGATCTCATCTTCCTGTCCTTTTTGCAAGCACATAAACAACGGAGTCAAGGCAGAGATGAAGAAGAATGACGTAATATAATATGCAAGGAGTGTCACTCTATTTTCACAAATGGTAAACAGGACATTTCGTTCATGCAAATGTAATATGCAAGTCTACATTGGCTTACATTTTCCTGCGCTTATTTGGGCCGAGAACTAAGCGTCCCTCTATTGGGAGCCATGGGAGTGTGTCGTGTGTGCAGAAACACAACACCGGGGACAAGTGATGCCCCCTTTTTTTGGTTCGGAGAGGGGAACCGAGACGCTCGAATCCAAACTCTACAACATGGTGGTTTTTACCCAGGTTTGGGCCGCTGAGTAACGTAACACCCTACGTCCTGCTGGATTTTCTCACTGGATGTGATGAACAATGTTTACAAGAGATGGTTTTCGTTGCCGGGGCTTGCCGGGACTAGGAAATGAGCTCTAGTACGTGGGTGTAGACTTGCTAGGAGCCGAACCCTGATCTAGGTAGCTTGGACCTCCTTTTATAGATACAAGGGGTGGCCACAAGTGCTACAAGGCAGTACATAAGGTAGTTGCACAGTGGAGCACCTAGCACATTTAATGTGCGAACACGTGGCGTCGAACCACGTTGCTGGGGGCAGATGCACGTCCCATCGGAGGCAGCTTTGTTGATCCGTGCCCGCCACTGTTACATGCATCGGCAAGTGGCACGCATGCGGGGGTGAGCCGCTGCGCACGGAACTTGCCCTCCAAGGGAGGCCATGCATGCTTGATAACACGCCCTGAGCTATGGCTGGCCGCTGCAGGTTTAGGCCACTGGTGGTATGAGCAGTCCCATCACTGCGCCTGCTAGCGACAGGTCATTGGCGGTCTTGAGGTCGTTCTCGGGAGGCAGACGACGGGTAGGATCTTCCCCAGAAGAAGCTCTTTCCCATGGTGACCTTGGTCTTGACGTTGTCGAGGGTGTCAGAGAGCCCTTCCTCAGGTGTGATGATCTTGTCAGTGAAAGTCTTCACAAAGATCTGCATCTGGAGGAGGATTCTTGACAAAAATCTGCATACCACCACGTTGCCGGGAGGCAAGGTGGTAGCATGGAGTGCTTCTGGATGGTGTAGTCAGCCGTGGCGCGTCCGTCCTCGAACCACCTGTCAGCAGTGAAGGCAGCCTCGCCCACCTTGGAGGTAGGCTCCCATAGCCTCAGATCTTGACGAAGATCTACTTGCCACCTTGAAGGGAGCGGAGTCTTGTAGTACACGGGCAGCTAGCCCGTGCCCGCTCGTTGGTGGGGCTGCCGCGGCCCATGCAAGACGGATCAGTGGGACCCCAGTCTCCACGGAACAGACAGATTGTGTGAGTGCCAACCGCCCAGAAGGGTTCAACTCCCATTGGGCGGAATTCTTTTGGAGTGCCTGGTGTCTTGGTCATTCTTCTACAAACAATGCCACCAGGTGCTAGTGCCTGATTGGTTGAGTTTTTTTAGTACTTATTCGGGCCATTTCCCCCACATTTTTTGTGGACTGGAGTATCGATACACAAATTCTTGATGCAATGGGTGTGAATTCCAAATTTTCTGTGCCATATATGATATATCTAAGTGATATGTGAGATCTGGATACAACACAGAGCAACTGCTGCATCTGCCTTCATAAAGATGCAAAAGCCTCCCCTACGCCAACTCTTTGTCCAAAAGAGATTTATGAGCACTAGAATTCACTCCTTCAACGTGAACTTTGTAACTTCTGTTGTATGACCTTTTTGTATAAAGTATTTGAAATTACATAAATATTTCATTATAGTTTATATATGCTTGCTTATCTGTAATATTTTTTCAACCACACTCTTATTTCAAACCACACAATCCGTTGCCTATAGTTCAGTTACAAAACTATCACAGCTTTTTTACTTGTTTATAGTTAGTGCATTTTGCATGACATGTTATACTGTTTCGTTTGTTACTGGTTCGAAGCTGTGTACCCCGCACATTTTTTTGACTACTTTTGCTCAAGATACCCATTATATGGTAGTGTTTTTAAAATATATTCTGACTTTGTATGTTATTATTAAAATTCTCTTCTCTTTGATAGAAATCTGCCTGAGTTAAATACTCCCTCCGTTCCTAAATATAAGTCTTTTTAGAGATTCCAATATGGACTACATACGGAGCAAAATGAGTGAATTTACACTCTAAAATATGTCTACATACATCCGTATGTAGTTCGTAATGAAATCTCAAAAAAGACCTATATTTAGGGGCGGATGGAGTAGATTAGTTTTGGCATGTAAAATTGACTTGTTTTTTGTGTTAAAGGTCTATGAGAGGTTAATGAAAATGGAAGCAGAGTTCCGAGCAGTAGAGGAGATGAGAGCGGAACTTGCACATGTTCGTATGGACATTCAACAGCTGGGTGCAGCAAGACAGGAACTCATGGGTCAGATTCAGGGATATACACAAGATTTGGCTCGTTCAGCAGTAGAGTTGCAGCAGGTGGCTGCAGTGAAAGCTGAGACCCAAGAACTCAGGCATGAAACACAGCATTTAAGGTAAGTCCCCTATTGACCTTGCATGTACTCTCTCTATTTGAAAATATACCTGTTCAGTATTTTTTGAAATACAGTCATAATTCATTGGTGCTTTCTATGTTATGCCCTGGTTTATCTTTCTCCTCTTGGCACTAATGAGGAAACATTCTCTTGGTCCTATAGCCTCCTTTACTGGTGTGCCTGATCAAAATACAGCATACAGTTTCAAATGAAGTGTTTTATGGAATAGTTCCACCCCCAAACCTGTGTAGATATCCACTTAAGCCCCTGAGCTACCCATGAATTTTAAATACTGGAACACCTAATCGCCTATAGTGATTTCGAAGCCGACTTTGTCACTGTGGAAATGAGATGGCATCTCTGCTATCAAAAGGTCACGCTAGGCATATTTCTCTATTATCTCTCTCTCTCTCTTGAGCACACGAACGTCCCAGTCAACAGAAGAAAATGCGATAGACCACTAGCTCCGTCCACCACCTACATGTGGTCCGAGTTAGCCTCTGCTTTCACCTTTTCACACTGACATGCCTGTCACCTTGTGTTACTGGGAAAACCGCCTCCAAAACCACCTTGGGGGTAGTGCTTTGTTATGGGATGTCTAGGGGGAACAATAGCCAGTTTTGTTGGTTAGAGGGTAAAAAGTGATTTTCTTAAAGCTCGATGCGACAATATGGGTTTATTAAGTTCTGATTGAAATGATTTGTCACATTGGATTGAATTGAATTTTAAATTTCCGTGAAGTAACACCGAGAAAGGTGAGGTTGCAAGAAGCCCTTTATTTTTTATTTTGTGAACTTACATACTTTTGAACTAACTTGCAGATCCAGTATTGAGCTTGAGAAGAAAGGATATGCAGAGAGTTATGAGCAGGGACAAGAGATGCAGAAGAAATTGGTCTCAGTTGCTTCTGAAGTGGAGAAACTTCGTGCTGAGGTTGCTAATGCTGAGAAGAGATCACGAGCTGCTGTATCTGCAGGCAATCAAGGTTTGTTTTTACATTAGATTGCATATGTTGCAGATAGTAGTTGTGCTACTTATCTGTAAATTGACATGCTAAATACGGTTCTGTCCGCAGCCAATCTGCTTGAAGAAGACACCATCATGAGCCTTAAAATAGTGAAACTTTGTACTCCCTCCGTAAACTAATAATCTAATATAAGAGCGTTTAATAACTAAAATAGTGATCTAAACACTCTTATATTAGTTTACAGAGGGAGTAATATTCTATCAAGGGCATAATAATTAATAAGTAAGGCTGACTATATAGTACAATTTGCATGTATCTGAAATGTGGATTATGCTTTGTGCACCCATCCCGCAGGTTATGCTGGAGGCTATGGAAATCCTAATGCCAATTATGCTGCAAATCCTTACAATGCTGGATACAGCATGAATCAAGTATGTCTTGTGCTTTGTTTTTGAAGGCACTCTCTTTTGTATCCTTATTTGAATCCGCGTCTCAGATGGCATCTTTATCTCAGGCAAATGCTACTGATTCTGGTTCTCAGTATGGGGCTGGGGCAGCGCACAGTTCCTGGGGCGCCTACGACATGCAAAGAGCTCCAGGACGGAGATGAATACCGACATCCTCCTCCTCTTTATTTTATTATTAAGGCCGCGTTCGGCTCCTCTCCGCTCCCTCCACTCCGCTCCGGAGCGGACCAGGTGCTAGCTCATTTTCACGGAGCTGCTAAAACTGAGCTCCACGACTCCACGGAGTCGGAGCGGTGAGGAGGGATTCCGAACAAAGCCTAAATCTGGTCCTGTTAGCGAAGTAACAAACGGAGATTTCTGGCACAACCTGATTTCTGTGCAATGTTGATTTATGACGAGTCAGATATGCCTTGTGTATTTCTTGACCTTTATCTGAGTGAGTTACATGCTTATTGCACGTTACAGTGATCTAGGTTACCGCGAAATTGCATTTTGTGTACATGTGCTCTTTCACCTAATGCAGTTGTCACTACCTTTGTTTATTACAAGCATCTTTTCCCAGTGTTGCCATTACCATTGATCTAAAAGAAAACTGACATGGGATGCTCGTGTCAGTAAGAAGAACCTGGGTGATGATTAACGAGTAATGACCCACCGTTGTACCGAATAGGGACACCAGTTGAATCCAGTAGTTCCTTTTTTTTTCTTCTACCTCAAGAACAATGGTGTAGAATCATATCCGATCATCGGTACTGGCATATACCGACTAAAATTTGTGTCGTCGAAAGCATTGGCGTATTAGGCGATGCGACGTGGCCATATCAGAAGGCCAAATATTAGACAACAAGAAGCAAAACCAATCAATAAAGTAGCATACTAGCAAAACAATTTACACTGGAAAGGAAGCAGCTCACATTGCAACTGGCATGTTCTGAACCACTCGTGGGAGGTGCACGATAATATACAACAAACAAATACCAAGTTCTTGCAGAGAAAACAGCGCGAATCTACATGACAACCACTAGAAGCATTTTAGAAACTAAGTCGCCAACTATGCCTGCGGGAAGACTTTATTCGGGGGGATATTCTCGCGCCTCTCGACATAGGCAGCCGGAAACCACCCTGCCTTCGCTCTGCATTCCCCTTCCGCCCAACCGTTGGGAGCAATCTGGAAAAGTGCAAACAGTTAGGCACCGGATTTTATTTCATCCATCCCTAGATTGCTTTCTCCATCATGCATCAACAAACGAGCTCAGTTCCTTTCGAATGACTATTGGCACACTGACCTGACGAACAACAACATAATCACCAACAATTAAGCTCAGTTCCTTCTCCGTGGTACCATTGAAGTTATGCACTGCCTGCAGCACAATGGAAAGGACTGGTAACTACAATGCGGAATTCAGCTAAAAAGAACTACAGTGCGGAATTATGAGTTATTTGTCTGGTATTGTCAGTTGCTCATATTTCACCTCGGCGAGGAAGTACTGGGCCATCTCGGCACGCTTACGGGAAGGAGGTGCAGACTCTCTCTTTTGCTTCTCAGATGACATCTATCAAGAGCAATCAGTCAAGATTACAACTGCAAGAAATGACAGCTTAATATGACTAGCAGGGTGAGAAACTATACCTCAGCTTCAACATCATCAAGTATGGCAGCTAACCTCAAATAGAACAACTTCTCTGCTTCTACCTTCAACAGGATGAGTGACCAAGCCATAAGCAAAAGCCAAACCGAACAAACCAATTGAAATATGTAACCCATATGCTAGAGGAAGGCACTCTTACCATGCCAACCAGGCGCTGAAGAGTTACCCTCTTTTGCTGAGATTCAACAGCACCAAGTGCAGCAACAGCCTCTTTTCCCAACACAGCCATGCTTGCTTTGTGCTCTATCATCTTACCTTCAGATTGCTCAAGTTTTGTAGTGTGCTCAGCAACTGGAGATTCTCTTACCCGTGCCTTCCTTCTAGCAATTTCAGCAGACTGTTCGACAAGCAGGTCAGGGCAAAGTACTGTATTATGCATCACAATACTACTACTTCTGAACATGATGCAAGGAGCAAGATGCCACGTACGAGTATCTCAGCTTCATGTCTCATCCGGCTATAACGTTGTGCAAAACCACGAGCTTCTTCCAGGGGAGCGCACACAGCCATCGCCTTCAATGGATCTATGATCTGAAATGCCAAATAGATGACAGAATACTTAAAAGTTATACTTAAGCGCCTTACAAAATATGATTATTAATGGTCTTATATTTCTATCATAATATCATATGCTTCAGAAGCTCCGATTTGTGCTGAAAAAGAACGTTGCTACACTCATTATATTATCACAACTTATGGCGAACTGGTATAAGTTGTTGCGAAGAGAGAAGATAGGACAAAACAGTTGTGCATTGTGTAGGAGGCATCAATACCATTCGGTTTTAGAGCACTGGCATGTTTGCGTTTATGGGGTGAAACTTTAGATAGCTCGTCTAAAAAATACTTTCAGCTACTCAGATAAACTGGGCTATTGCCGAGACCTCAGATGAACATTTCCAGTATAACATTGCATCCATGGATGGAATGTTACAGATATTTATTGTTAAGCTTCATGCCGCAGTACGGCTAATCTCTGTTCGGCGGCGCTAACGAGGTACACCCGGTATTCATTGCCGACGCAGAGTTGGAGGACGGCGGCCTTCTGTTCCTTATCATACATGTACTCCACATCCACACTGATGATCTTGTCTGGCGTGCCTCGGAGCAAGTTCTGAACTTGGTGATCATCTTGTCGGCATGCCTAGCTCTGCTGGTGCAGACGATGTGGAGCTTCTCGATGCCGTAGTGCTTCCTGGTGTACTTCCTGCTCGTGTGTGTTGGTTTGTGTTTTGGGGCGAGAGAGAGAGATGGAGAGAGAAGAGCAATGGCGATGGATATGGCCGAGGAGTTGCTAGCCTCTGTATATATAGTGGGGTGGAGCGAGGTCGTGGGGCTGGTGGTAGTGCATGCATGGCAACCGCTCAGAGAGTGTGGGGTTAGCTGCGTTAGTGGCCTGGAAAACTGAACCGCCCAGGCTTGATTTTCACCATGCCTTAACCGCACCAACTGTCACATCGGTCATAGCTTAACTGAATACGTCTCTCGTTTGAGCTTCCAATAAGAAAAGCCTGTGGGGCCAGCAACAATTCTTTGTCTTTGGTGCGTGTAATATACATGTAAATTTTTTGTGTTAAATATATTTTTCCTTTCTTTTTTCCAGAAATTTTGTTAACTTTGCTATGCACAAAGTTGTTTTTGTAAGGAAATTCAACAACTTATTTTTTTATTCAGAACTCTTTTTGTGTATGTAGGTTGAACTTTTTACACATTCGAATCTGAACTGCTTTAGCCCAAGTTTTCATGTCCACTCTTAGAAATCAACACATTTCATCTGCATGGAAAACTAGCTCAAAGAGAGGTCGATAGAGTTACCTGAGAACATAAAGTTCTATTGAAATCTTCATACTCTTTTTCAACATTTCTCAAAGCACCTCCATACAGTGATGCGGCTTTTGTAAGAGCTTCACCATCAGCATTATTTTCACCTCCATATCTATAGCAATCCTCAGAAAATTTTGTTCCTGTGATCAAATGCAAGAAAAGGTGCACCTGCATCACCCACCAGATGTTGAATTTGGAGATATGGATAGATCAAGCAATGTATTTTAAGAAAATATGACTCATTAATAGAATTTTTACCATGCTGTCAGCAGGCATAAGGTAACTGACACAAATTTAAAATTCTTTGGTAAACTGAAATGCATATCTTAGTAACATTGAGTCCGCAAGTGTAAAAAATAAAGAGGCCGCAAGTGAAGGGAGCAGTCTCAAAAGACACTTCATAACATTTACTAGCAAGACCAATCTAAAATCTGTAGCAAGCACTATAAGAGCTTCCTAGATAGATAGGTGCCACACCAAGGCACTAAGGAACCATTTTCTTTAATGAATATCATACTATAAGATGGGCTGGTCCATACAGCCATCCCAATGATTTAATATGGCATGAACTAATTTCACGTTTTTCTGTTAGCATTGTGGTCAGTGGAATAACATGATAATGGATCATGCCATTCCATTCCTCAAACCAAACAAGGTGCTTTTTTGTTAGGATCTGATGAACTTACAAGTTACAAGCAACCCATTCCTTCAAGCAAACACCCCACATTTTCTGGATTGTAGACATTCTACCTTCTAATCTGAATATATTACTAACACGTACCCACAAGTAGCATAATTCCCCCCATTCTGAAAGAGAACCGAAGGCTGACAGAATAAACCAACAAAGTATGGAGGACAAGAGGTACATACCCACTTCAATATGCTTGCTTCCAATAGACACCAAGCCTTCAGCTGCTCGAACTATGTCCTTTTGGAAATCCTGTAAGCGTATATGCATGGAATAAGCTTAGAACTGACAGGACGAAACTCAACAAAGCACATAATGCATCAGTGCAGTTGTGCAATAGTTTCTATAGTTATTGACTATAAAAAGGTCTAATGAACTTGATGCAATAAGATATGTTGAGAATGATGGTCCATTCATTGCAGCATGGCACAGAAAAGGGAATACATGTTTGATTGCAATATTATTTTTTAGCTTGCTGCTCACACCACACAGTTATGTATCCCCTGACATTGTAATTTAACCGTTCTTACCCTTCCAGAACGAGTAGAACTGTACAATTTCTCAAGCCTTTGATGTTGCTGTAATTCAACTTCATCAATGACAACAGAATCTGAACGCTCGTAACCAGTAGTGCTGAATTGTTTTATCACAGCCTGCAAATTTAATTCATAAGACGTAAGGAAACATGGAATTAATCTTAAACAGAGCACCTGCAGCTCTAGCAGAAACATCAAGAATAATGTAGGCAGGGCAACACCATCATCCTACAAATGATAAACTCTTTCAAATTTAAGTTTTCGGGTATTATATTTGCACAAAGACGGTTGCTGCCTCAATTAGAAGGTATACACAAAAGAAGTAATGACACGTGCTCACATCGTGGAATGTCATTGCAGAAATGGAGTTTAGGAGCATGTTTAGACCACAAAAACAAATTTTGAATGCTAATATGGTTATGCTACAAAAGTGATCTCAAATTTAGCCCTTTTTTCATACAGAAATTAGTAGCAATGCGTAGCTTTACGCTTCTTATAGATAATTAATAACGGGGTTTACATGGAAACTCCACGCATGTCAAGAGCAATATAAAAGAAAAACTTAGTAGTAATTCGCATATATAATGGAATGCTGGAATAAGAACATTTGCATTGATGGCATGGTAGACACTAGAATAACTAACCTAGGAGTGCATGAAAAAGGAACAGACCACTGAATTGGCCCCTTTCCTAAAAAGGGCTACACAAATTTAGTTAGAGGATTCTGCACATACATTTATGGAATATGCATATACATTGCCCATCTCTAGCGCAATGGTCAATGGGGTTTCACAAAGTACACATATGCTCTGATAAATAGAACCTAAATTGTAATTTTTGCCTTTCTGTACTTCCATTAAAAATAAAAACTTTTCCTGAAGCAAGTAATAAAGAACTTCCTCTTCCATTAAACTGTAGTACGAATCCATTTATTTCCATATATACCAATCCTGACACTGTTGTAAACATGAGCAAAGAACGGTGTTACAAGCAAATACGGAGTATTACATAAGCTAAATAAGAGCAGGCAAACAAGCTCCCCCTAGCACAAAAGACCAGCAGCGTAGCTTCACACTAGGGTGTGAACAGTGCAGTCCAAATCGGTCGCAGTTTAGGATAAGATTAAACAGTCTGTAGTCTAAATCAGTAGCAGTTCAACAGTCTGTAGCCTAAGTCAATAGCGTAGCAATTTCGATAGCAGATCCGAGGTTCGCAGGCGATCTCGCTCATTCATTGGCGGCCTCCACACGCACAACGCATCAAATCATGCCAAGGCGAAATCTCGCCCCTCGACCAACGACTATGCCGCGAGGAAGAAATCATGAGATCTCGGATGGTGCTCACCTGCTGCTGCTTGGCGACCTGCTCCTTGAACTTGTTCGCCTGCTTCCTGAACGCCTCCATCTCTGCTCTGCTCGCCTGCTCCCCGGCTCCTCCTCCTCGTCCTCTCTCTCTCTCTCTCTCTCTCTCGCTGAGATGCGCACGCTCAAGCACACCGGTGGGCGGTGGCCCCTACACGCTGAAAGAAAGGAACAGCGCTGCGACGAAATCACGGCCGTTCATCAAAGGCTGCAAGAACGGGCTCGGCCCACGTCTGCCCATTTCGGCCCAGCAGCGAGCCCCGCGTGCGTTCAGTTCAGTTGTGCGCTCTCAAAAAAAAAGTTGTGCGCTCTCAATTCCCTCGAATCAAAGAAAAAAAAAAGTTGTGCGCTCTCAGAATTCAAACAAAATCTTCCCCATTCTCCTTCTTCCGCCGCTACGCTGTGTCGCTCTCCCCATTCCCCATTCAGTTCCGCCGCCGGGGATGGTTCTGATCGAGCGCACGCCGTGCGCGGGGGCGGCCCCCTTCAGTCCGCTCCAGAGATCCACTCCTAGGGCTTCGCGGGAGGCGTCGCCGCCGTCCGACCCCATCCTCCCCTACCTCAGGTAGCGCCCTCGAGATCTACCTCTCTACCTGCTTACATCTTCGCGCGATTTCACCTCAGCTGTGTGCGTGCGTGTATCCGAGGTTTCGCCTCGGTTTGCGCATGGAGACGCGCTTCCGTTGCGCCACCTAACTGCTCAGGTGCTTTTTTCTTTCTTATCTTATATACGTGGAAAAGAAAGGATGAACCTCCCGGCTTATGCATTGCTTAGGTGCATAATATGGCGGACGCATCTAATTTAGCTTGCGCCACCTCACCTTTGTGATTCTACATATATTCGCTAATCTGTAAATATGCGATTGAGTCGAGATACCTTGATTCTGGCATCAAATGTATTTGAGTGCGTAAAGGTTTAAGCATATACTAGTATGATTATCACCGCCATTCGTACTTATGAACTCATTTCTATGTGTATGAGCTATGTTTCGGAGTTCAATTTCTGGGCAATTTGAGTATATGGATTTCTTAACTTACAATTGGTATTCATGCAGCTGATGTGCATATGCTTCAGTCATAGTTCAGTATCAAATTTTGTGCATATAAATGTCATGTGTTTTATCTGGTGACGTGGACGCCTCTATGATCTACCATCTGTGTGCTATTTTCTTATCTCCGATTATGTGTTCATATTCAGGTCTATCAAGAAGGCCATTGATGAGATCAGGGCACACCCAGAATGTTATCACGCAGCACTTGAACAGCTCAAGATTTATGTCACAGAATGCATTGATAAGTATGGGGACGATTATCAGTACTCCACTGACCCCCGGCTCCTGAAGATCTGGATCCTCTATGTAACTTAATTGCTTTTAAAATGCCAATGCTGATGTTATCTTTCTGCTTTTTTTTTATCCTCATTCCTTAATTTCCTGAGATTTTGCTATTTTAGGGGGATGCAGTTTCTGATTTTGACAAGGTGTATGCACATTTGGAGGAGAAGAGAATGTTCTTAGAGGATGCACTGCTCTATGAATCATATGCACTGTTTCTGTGTGCTCAGGGGAGAGCGCTCGAGGCTGATAAGGTCTATGGGATTGGTATTTCCAGGTTAGAGTCGATAGTATTTTTCCTTCGTGTTCAGCTACAAAATGATGGTTATCGTGTTGATGTGATGGCAAATTATAGTCTGTGGTTTAACCAGAAAAGCCGAGCCCCTTGATCATTTGAAGAAGATGCATATCAACTTCTTAAAACAATTGGAGAGTATTGTCGAAGAATCTGATGAGGATGCACAGGTATGAAAGCCACATAACTGAGTCGAAATATTGCTATCATGTACTCCCTCCGTACCTAAATATATGACGTTTTGGTAGGCTATATATTAAGCATTGCGCTTTCTGATTTTTTTATTGCTGTCAAATAGTCACGGGTTTCCTATCTAATTGTCATGTTGTATTCGGTAGTATTTGAGATATACAACTTTTTTTGAGACCGGAGGTGCGGGAAGAAGCAAGGAACTGGATTGATATTCGCCCCATGTTGTATTTGAGATATGATGATGACTAGGCTGACAGATTTTCTCATTACTGTTCAGCAAACACATGTTGGAAAATATGCGTTCCACCTAGAAAAGATTACAATCGCATAATCATTGATGTTCGTGCCTTACATCCCATATCTATGATAATTAATTGAATTTGAAATAGCTTTCTACAATGAAGAACTTTATCGAGTTCTTTGCAGTGTAGAGTTCATATAGACTTTTATTTACTACATAAGAGAGATAATCGGGATACGCTACTCCCTCCGATACATATTACTTGTCGCTGGTTTAGTACAAGTTTTTCCTTATCGTGTAACTTTTTCCTTATGTGGATTTAGCTACTGATCTTCCATAATTCGATATGCTATGTTTTTCTGAAGATATGGTGTAATTATAGAAGTCTTGTTCAGCATAGCTTAAGCTTTGGTCTCTTTCAGTGCTCCACCTTGGTACCGTCTCGTAGCCCTCCACATCAGATATTTGTTTATGTGGCACAGAATTAATGAGAGAGAGGAAGAAGCCGTCTCTTATCTTATATACTATCTCTACACACAATCCAATACATAGATAATTTAATCTCATACTCGTCCATCGTCCTCCAATTAGACTCGTGTAATCTTAATAAAAGTGGGAGCTTCTATAATAAATACTTAGCCTATGTAAGATACAGTGCATTAGGATGATGAGAATCTAAGTAATAGAAATACGGGTAATAAGAGACGACCATTGGGACTGACGTTACTGTCCTACAGGCTCCAGTTTCTAGCAATACAAACTAAAGGTGGAATATAGTTTTTTCTTGAATACTGAATAGTTGGCCTTAACTCTTAATATGAGCTCCCTTCTAGAGGGAAGCTGAAACGGTAAAATCTTTAGGTGCAGTTTTGGGGTTTATAATAGTGTAGCTGCTTATTTGTTGCGATAACTCAAACTCAAGCTGCTTTGAGGATTATTTGATTATTTCCCCATCAAGCTTATAGGCCCATCTACTAGTGGGCTAGCTTTCTGGATAAACGTAATATTACTTGAATTAGCCCTTCACTTCATTTGTATTCTGTCAACCCTGTACATCATGTTACAAGCACAGAAGGGTTTGTTTTGCAGTTTCTTATATGTTTTTTTGTGATTAAACAATTACTTTCCCACAGAATGGTTACTTGGTTATAAAATGATAGGAAATGAATATGATTTGTACATTCCAGTGCTTGTGATTTGTCTCCTTCCAGCATGTATTTATTTCGCCCATTTATGTATGATTGTGCCTGTTTGTCACTCGATAGTTCATAGTTGAGTGTAACTTGGAGGCTGACAGATTGGCATCTATTTTATTTGTTTCTCTATGCTGGCTTGTATATATCCACAGCATCTATTTCCACTTACAGCAATGATGATTAGCTTGAGTTTTATTTCTAAAACTTATTGAAAATGTTTTACGCTGTCGTTTGTGGTAGACTATGCACCTTATTCTATCTAATACAATTTTCCCACTTTGTCCATTAATTTAAATAGCATCATTTCATCGATATGGTCACCTAGTGCCTAACATCCTGGTGGGTAATTAATTGTTTGTCGTTCCAATTTTGTTTGGGCAGCCCAAACCATCTAAAATACAAAAAAGGGAGTTTACTGTGGTTGATCCATGGTCAGATTCTACCATGAGCAATTTGCTAACGAAAATTAGTGGTGGCCTCAAGAAGTTAACAGTAAGTTAAATTTGCTTTGTGTGGTTCACTAGTGTTTTGCTTGGCTCTCATCTTTGTGTGCCACTGAAATCCTTGACAGGGCTATCATAAGAGCAACAAGATCTACTCAGGAAAGGTGCCCCTAACTTCCTCACATAATGCTTTAAAAAATAAAGACGTCGAGTTAGGTATAAACTCTAGTTATTTTCTCTTGCAACCTTTGACAATGTTGTTGTGCACTCCGCAATAGTGCCACTGGATGAAGTTTTTTGTTTTCTACTGTGTTTTTCATGTCTCAATCAGAACATAACTACATAATGTTCTCACAGAAATATCTCTCTGTTCTACGATTTCAAGAAGCCGATTCATGTAACTGATATCACAGAGTTTAACAATGATACCTTCTATTGCACCAAGGTGGCAGGAAATATCACATCAAAGGTTCTCCTGGTACTGGTGCTTTTGCTAAATTATACAAAGCTAGTGTTGATGGCAACACGGAAGAAATAGTTGCTTTGAAGGTGAAACATGTTTCAGTTGTCTTAGTAAAACCTGCCTTTTGCACCTGATTCTGATTTTAAACCCTAGTGCTTGTTTGCAGGTTCAAAAGCCTGCATTTCCTTGGGAATTTTACATGTACCGCCAGCTTGATACGCGTATATCTGATATTCAGGTGAATAATCTCTGTTCTAAGAATCACTCTCTAAAAATAATTTCTGTTAAGAACACCAGGTTGTTAGTAGTTGGTAAATTATAATGATGCTCACATGTCAAATAATTTTCTTTCCAGAGACCAAGCTATGGCTATGCTCATGAAGTGCATGTCTTTGCTGACGTCAGTGTGCTAGTTTGCAATTTCCTGCCATACGGAACTCTTCTGGTAATTCCTTCGTATGTGAAGAAAGCTCTTTCAAAACCTGCTCGAAAGAACAACTTTATATATCAGGATTGTATCTGTTGTTGCCCAGATATATCTCTAGCTAATCCATGTTGCTAAATGTGATAGCTTACAGTACAGACCTTTTGCAGGACGCTATAAATTCCCATTTAGTTGTTGGTCAGCACATGGATGAAGTTTTGTGCATATATTACACTATAGAGATGTTGCACATGCTTGAAACTCTACATAGTGTTGGCATAATCCATGGTGATTTCAAACCTGACAATATGCTTGTCTGCTATCCAAGGTAACTAACCAACTTACCACATTTGAGGAATTACTCAACCTTTTTTGCGTGGTCAAACTGTGTACCTTTTCATACTGCTGGTAAAAGTTTCAATCCTTGGGGAAGGACCAAATGCCTCATCTAGAGGGGCGCGGTGAAAGGCAACTAAGAAAATGTATTCCTAATTCAACCTTGTCACATTATTGCTGAAATGTAAAGGTTCTCTAATTGGAATAACCTATATGGTGCAATCAACTTAGAAATTCCACGAACACAGGATGATAAGCTAGGCAAGCACAACAAACAAGATATGAAGGTAAAGTAAATCAACCAAAGGACCTGGACACGAGGATTTGGTTCCTGGAGTATGAATCCTTGGGGGTATTGTACGTCTTCGTTGGAGAGGCCTGGACACCAAGTCCCTTCAACCACAAAGACCTAACCTTCTTCTCCTTGAGCCTTGGGCAGTGTCTAAGCTCAACCATTAGTGGATGATCGTGAGGCGATCTCCAGCCATCACAAAGTCTTTTTGGCGAATCCACACGTTGGATGTCCCCAGGTGACTGCCGGTGCCTAGGAGTCTGCAAACTCCAAGAGAAATGGGCGTGGTGAATGCTTGGTAGACGATGCTCTAGCTCTGTGTACATGTGAAATTTCAAAAATCTCTCAAATCTACTCTTGTCCTAAGGTACCCTTCAAATTCATACTGTCTGGTGACATGGCACTCACACAGAATCCTGGCAACGAAACATTCGGAACTGCCTGGCCCAGTAACAATGCACCTCCGGATATTTTCCAGGCCGGTTACACATTCGGGTATACGTGCTCAGTGGCGGAGCCAGTATCCAGACAATGGGTGTACATATTTCCTTAAAAATCACCATTTTACTATAATTTTTAATTTATTTGATCCATATGTGTGTATACATAGGTAGTCAACCTTCTTGCAGAGATGAATGTACATTTGTACACCCAAGTACCTATCTAGCTCCGACAATGTACGTGCTAATACCCCACATATTCTGAGCCGGCTATTGGGCGACCCTGAAGGGCGCCTGGAAAGTCTTTGGCCTCCTTGCTCACTAGCTACTGCGTCTGGAGATTCTGGCCTCCTGGCCTGGATTATCACCCAAGGATGGTTGTGTGAGGCTTTTGGCCTTTGTAGCGACAGAGGACCTTCTTTTCACTTTGTGGGGCTTCAAGACCTGCTCATGTACTTAGCACACATATTAGCTCCTTAATTACCAAAATCTACTTAGGGCGTGTAGATGTCCTTTCAATTGGATGACTTGCATTTCTTGACGGAGATAGTATATATTTCAGGCAGATCCTGTATTCTTGTTTTTGTGGGTGATGGTATCCCAGCCTGTTTGAATCTGTCACAGTACGAAAGATTGCACCGATCAACCACCTGTAGTGTGCACAAGCGACTACAGACATCTAATAGTCAGGTTTTGCGAGTTTGTACAAATCGTTTTAAAGCACCTTAGGTGATGTTGTGACTCTTCTGTAAATGTGTGTTCCGAGCTTACAAATGTCTCCTAACTGATTAGAATTATGCCAGATGTTATTGCAACTAAGAACCATAACTTTCTTTGTAAATATTTGAAATGGTTGGTCATAAGAGCAAGCATGAAAGTAGATAAGAGGTTGATTTGTTGGCCCCAGATGTTGGGTTTGGTGGGTGCAAAGATCTAGGATGATTCCTGACTCTGTTTATTATTATTACTTCAAAGTGTATTTGGAATCTGTATTTTCATGTTCCATGCTTTTGCTGAGATGTTGATGTTCTGATATTTTGTCTTCCTTATTGTTGAGCATTTGATTGTACGAATTCTGTTTTGGTTATTAGAAGATCATATCAAACACCATCACTGAAGCTGGTTCTTGTTTTAAGAATAATAAAAATCTATTATGTGTTAAAGCTCACCCAGACTATTTCATGCGTGCTCTTTGAAGAAAGTAAACATGCATTGCTTGCTTCTCGACTTATTTTCCCGAAGTTGCTAGTTCAGTTTGTAGCACTTGTCAACTCGTTTAAATTTAACATGAGTTTTCCTCTCACCTGTGGCCCATAAAGTGAAGAGATCACAGACGATACCTTCAGGAGCGAAACGAGAAGCGGGCAGAATCAGGTTAGCATTTGAATTCAAAGAATCTTGATTTAGAGGTATGGGAAGGCTTTGTGTTGCTTATGAAACAACTTCCGTTCCAGGGGCTGTGTCTTATTGACTGGGGCCGGGGCATTGATGTGAATCTCTTCCCAGCCGGCACGGAGTTCCTTGCGGATTGTGGAACCTCAGGGTTCAGTTGTATCGAGATGCAAGAAGAGAGAAGCTGGACATATCAAGTCTGTACCCTTCAAAGTTACTCACAACCGTACTAACCATCATCACAGAAAGGAACCGTCTGCAACATCGATTTGGTTTCCTCTCTTGCAGGTTGACACTTTTGGTCTGTGCGTGGTTGCACACATGATGCTGCACGGGGAAGAGATGAGCATCGCCAAGGTGCCCGGAACAGGTGGAAGCTACATGTACCAACCGAAATTGTCATTTAAAAGGTTGTGCTGCCGCGAGCTCTTGATTTTTGCTTACAAAAGTGATGCCCAGAGTGAGAAGATAACCCCTCCACCTTTCTGTCCTTTGAACAGGTACTGGAACGTTGCGCTGTGGAAGCAGCTCTTCACCACGCTGCTGAACCCGGGCTCCAACGGGAACCACGTAGGCGACCTCCGGAGCCTCCGGAGATCGTTCCAGGAGTACATGTGCAGCAACTATCAGCTGGTGGTCAAGCTGAACCAGCTGCTGGCAAAGCAGAAGGCCTCCCTGTGCTCATCCTGAGGTGTGCATTTCGTCCCCAGAATGCCTCTGCGATATTTATCTACTCTTCTACCTCCCTATGTATGTGCCTTCGTCCACATCTCGTGGCCTTGTTGTATCATCTGAAAATGAAAATACACGCCCGTGTCATGGTCTAACTAGTACTCCGCGTCACTCTCAAGATGTGTCCCGGTGAGAACCAAATAGTTACCGTCTTAGATATGCGTACAGGTGGGACAAACGAGATGAGACGCAACGGATGAGTGGTTGCTGTCACGAACCAAGAGTGCCCAACCAAAGTCAAAGGGCCTCTTTGGCTAGGCTATAATGGGGCTAATCAGCCCTGTTAGACATGTCACGTTTTTGCCAGGACCATCAACGTCCGCTCAACGGTATTGTCACTTTCGTCCTGCGCGAGGACATGGGCTGCCCACCCATCTGATCTGAGCGATATATATGAGCCAACGCTTCACTGTGCGTGTCTTGGCGTATGGCCACTGGGGCTGTGTGTCCTCGCGGCGTTCATGTCGATGTCACCGATCTCTTAGATGGAGACGGAGGGAGATAGAGATGTGCATGTATGTCTTGTTGTTATTGGACGATGGCTCGATCCGTGGTGCGGTTTTGCCAGCTCATAGCATAGCCATAGCATAACGTTTGGGCGCATCGCATGCAGGATCTGAGTGAGTGCCCTGGTCCCTGCCTGCGCCTGCTGCTGCCCACGGTGCAGCGTTCTGGGGCGACATAATATCCAGCGTTTGTCAGGTCGAGGCCCTGGATTAGGTGCAGGGATCTGTCTTGGGTCTTGCACTGTCTTGGCCCGTTTCCAACTGCCATGCACCTAGCTTTGGTCCTCGGCGTCAGACTTGTAAGCAGACCGACTTGGACCCGGTTATGCTATGTCTGTACCTGTATATACAACAAAGGTTGTTGTAAGATGGACCCGGGGTAGTACTAGGTTTAACTACTTGAGAGTTTACAGCAATTTTTCAGTTCTTTGGCAATCAATTTAAAAGCACATTTCAGATCGTTACATGCAAACGGTTCCATTATAGTATTATGGAGACCATTTTAACACTGATATCGTTTTTTGGGAACCGGATACTTGCTGAGCAACCCAAATTTGATAAACATAAAGGAATCATAGTGCAAATTGTTATCATCTTTTACTTACAAATGTCAGTCTTCCATCGTTACGAGGGGAGGGGTGGAGAGGTCGTTGAAACTTTTGTAAAAACATAGTACAAACGCATACGCTCATAAACACACACCCTTATAAATAGCCGGAGGGTGGAGAGGTCACCTTATATAGCTGAAACCTTTTTCTTTAGAAACACGGTGTAAACGAATACACTCAACAACACGTACTAGCACTTCTTACAAACGCACACCCTATCTCTTTAAGCATATCTGATAGATGGAACCGGTAAATCTTCACACTGTCAAGCTTAACTATGGGCAACCTTGTTGTTGTAAAAGATATTAACATCCGCTGGACAACAACGAAGGAATATTGTACCATTTGACCCATTACCGAAGGTCGGATGTCGATAACAGCATGATCGTAGTTTCTTTTATAACATAGTACAGATGCAGACGCTCATATATATATAGATACAGTCATTCCTATGAACACACACGCACGCACTCCCTACCCCAGAAGCCTTTGTAGTCTAGGACTTGAGGTTTGATGGGTTGGTTCCACCACAAGAAAAAACTAACCATTTGAGCTTCGCACAGTTCGCGGCATCATCATAGTTGGTCAGCAAATGTATGGCTCTTAACACGAGTTCAAATCGACCCTTGAAATTTGAATTCACCCCTTGTCCAGCCAGGTTCTTTGGCAGCAAGAGCCGGTCAACCTGGCCGATAATTACTCCACTAATTAACTCCAGCATTACCGGGCATAATAATGCGCATGCGTGATGAGACCGGCCCTACCGCAACTCATAATTAGATCCCTGGCCCCAGCCTACATTTTCTTCTACTCCAGGATCGGCAATGCATGGATCGGCGGTACCATCACCATATGGCGATGCATGATGAGTAGCTGAGCACGCTAAGCATATGGCGAAACCCGTACAAAGTGCGGTGCGGTGGATGGAGCCAAGATTTATTTACCATGCATGGCGCGCGTCCGTAAGGCAGCAGATCTATCTGCCTGACGATGCTCACCTTCCAGTGCATTGCATGCAGTTAGCTAGCGATCTGATGGAAGGTGGCCATGGCCCCTCATGACGACCTGTCGCTCTCCTGCCTGTTCCTGTTCTGACCTCTGAAACCTCACCGGCCTTGTGGAGGTTCTGATCGATGGTGGAGGGGAGGTTTTGGCCGGATCCAAAACATGGCGGGGCTGGCCCCTGATGACGGACGGACGGACTGACTGACTGACGCTATGCAGCTGCCAACCTAGCAACCTACCGACCTACCTACCGACCTGTATCTGTCTCTCTACTTGCACGCCCCCATGGCCATGGACCGGCCTGTCGTTGACATTGTGATCCATCGACCATGCAAGCGTGGTCCTAAGGCCAACTCTACCGCGACTCTATCCTGTCCGTCCCCGTCCGTTTGGGGTAAAAAAGACAAACCAGGCGGTCCAGCGCGCGGGAGCAAACGGACTTTTGTCCGTTTCGTGTCCGCTTTCGACCCATCCCGGCCCAAGTTTGCGCCGGTTTTGGGGTGAAACGGACAGCGCACGGACGGGCGGGACGCGCGCGCTTGTCCTCGCCTGGCCCGCCTGTTGGTGGGAGAAACCAAAACCCCCCACGCCTCATTTGGCGCCATTTCCCCCAAACCCTCCCACGTCCCTCCCGCGGCCCCCTCTCTCCCCCGTTCATGGCCGACGCCCAGCCGAATTCCGGCGGCCTGGCCGTTGACCCGCCCGGAAAGGTGAAGAAGAAGGCGGCCAAGGCGGCAAGGAAGCCGCGGTCGGAGTGCACGCCGGAGGAGATCGCCAGGTTGGACGCGGAAGTGGCGAAGAAGAGGAGCCGGAGAGCGGTCGTCAAGGTCAATGCCGCCGCGGCCAAGTTCGCCGCCGAGCGCGATGCGAAGGAGGCCGCTCGGCGCAAGGCCGCGGCCGACGAGAAGGAGGACATCGTCAACAAAGCGCACGCCCTCCTCATGCTGAGCATGGGCCGTCCGCCGGTTTCACTACAGCGGCCGTCGGCCCGGCGAGCACAGGCTCGTCGGTCGCCCGGCCTGCGCACTGCCAGTCGCCGACGTCGCGGACCACGCCCATGTCGCCCGGCTTTCCTCCGCCAAGGCACGACGCCCAGACCCGTTTCTCGGGGTCGCCGGACGTTGGCTTGTTCGCGCCGTCGACATCGCGCCCCGCGGCCGTCATCGACCTTAATGTCATGCCTGGGTCCAGCAGCGGCGGCCGACCGTCCGTCGAGATGCAGAGCAAGCAAGCACGTGCACCATGCCGGCCCCCCGTTGAAGACGATGACATCTATGTCGAAGGTGATGGTGATGAAGAAGAAGAAGGCAATAACGTTGATATTAGTGGCGCGCCATTGTTCATCGACGAGCTGACCCAAAGAGCGGAAGCACAAAAGAGGAGGAAGAGCATTCGCACAGGTTCATACACACAAGATGAGGACAAGTTGATTTGCCAAGCTTGAATGGAGATTAGCCAAGATCCGAGGACCGGCGCGCAACAAAAGGGCATTGTTTTTTGGACGAGAGTCCACAAAACATTCCATGAAAGAAAGATGTTCGAGCCCTACCAAATTTCAAGCAACCGTGGCATCGGCTCGATTCAAAAGAGATGGTTGTTCATCCAACAAGAGTGCAACAAGTATCAAGCCGCATTTGAGAGCGTTGAAGCACAGCCCGTGAGTGGTCTCGGCGTTGGGGACACGGTATGCCGTTTCCTTGCTACGGCCATGAGACTTCGGCCTTGTATATGTTTGCATGTTCACTTCTTGTTGATCATGTGTTGTAGGCATTTCAATCTTTGGAGGCATTCAAGGCCCGGCATAATGACAAGTCATTCACTCTTACGCATTGTTGGACGCTCATCAACAATTACCCTAAGTTTAAGGACCAATACCGTGAACTACAAAGGAAGAGAGGACTGAAGACGGCCAAGTTCGCCGGAGGTGGAGATGGCGAGGCGTTGAAGAGGCCGAGGGGCAAGACCAACTCCAAGGTTGATGACATACGTGATGCCTCATCCATGGCATTGCATGACACTTTGCATGGCATGATGTCTCAAAAGGATGTGAGGGACGAGAAGAAGTGACAAAGCAAGGACGAGCAAATGAAGCAATACCTAGACCTTCAAAGAAAGAAGCTTGAGATGGAGGAGGCGGCCAAGAAGAGGAAGATCGACATGGAGGAGGCGGCCCGGCAAAGGCAGCTCGACATGAAAGAGGCCGCCCGGCAAAGGCAGCTCGACATCGAGGCCGACAACGTCAAGGCCAGGCAGAGGCAGCTCGACATCGAGGCCACCAATGCTGCCACCAAAGCGAAGGAGGTGGCCCTTGCGATCATAAGCGTGGACTTGTCGAAGATGAGCGACAAGACGAGGGCCTGGTTCGAGGCCAGGCAGAAGGAGATGCTCGACGCCGAAGGCCTGAACTAGGTCGTCCGATCGGCATGGCCGTTCTTTTTGGAGGCTGGCATGGGTGCCGCCCGCCCGCTAGGCCGCTGGCAGTGTGCCGGCGAGAAAACATTCATTTTGAAGGCCGGCTATGTTGCCGGCCGCTGGCTGTGTTGCCGGCGAGGACAACTATTCATTTTGGAGGCTGGCTGTGTTGCCGACGAGGACAACTATTCATTTTGGAGGCTGGCTGTGTTGCCGGCTGCTGCCCGATGCCGGCGATGGACGTGTAGGCCGCTGGCTTTGTTGCCGGCGTGATGAACTGGGGCCGTGAATTAGGGTTTGGCATTTGAAACGTTGCTTTTGTTTTAAATAGACGCGGACAGGATAGGGCAAACGGATGCGGCCGCGCGCTGGCCGCACGGCCACCGCATCCCAAAACACGTCCGGACACGATCCCAAATCCCTATCCAAACGGACAGAATCCGGACAAAATGGACGTCCGTTTAGGTTCGCGCGATGGAGATGGTCTAAGGCCTGCGCGGTGGCCGGCCGGTCAGTGCCACCACTGTGTGTTTGTGCGCTAGCTAGCAGCTAGGCCGCTCTGGCATGTCCCGTGCAGTTGCACCGAACCGATCGACTTACTGGTCTAGCGCAGTGGCTGAGCCGGGAATTTACACTTACACACGTAGGCGTAGGGCCAGTTACAGACGTGAGAGTTCCAGTTTTTAGCCGGTTATCGTTGAGGACAAAGCCTCTTCAAATGTAAGCTAGCATGGTCAAATGCCTCGCCTCGCCGGAGGTCTAAGTGGTGTCCCGCGCTAGCTGGGACTGACTGACTGGGAGCTTTATTTGCACCGTCCGACCTCCTTCCCCTCACCTCCGAAGGATCGCCGGCCAAGCAAGAGGCCATGGCCAACCTGTCTGTGTCCGTCCAACCAACCGGCCCGGCCGGCAATCATCGTCGTGGTGCTTCGCGAGACGTCGCTCCATCGATCATGTCATGTGGCCCTGCACTACTCAACGTGGATGCGTACTACGTCCTCGGTCGACCTGTCCTTCTCTTATCGAGACCGCCCAGCGCCAGCGGGCGGTCAGACGAGCTGCCACCCTTCCTCCGCCGGCCCTGTGGATGCGCGGCCGCTGTTTTCGCCCGGATAGGATACGGCCATTATCTAGGGGTTGTTTGGTTTGTGACTAACTTTGTCAAAGATTGCCACACGTTAGCTAAGTTTGACCAACTTAGGTGAGTGTTTGGTTTAAGCCACATCTTAGGCAAGCCACACTTGGACCCCACATGGTATACACGTAAAAAATGTGCCAAGATTCCCTTAGGCTTGTCAACATGTGGCTCTCATTTTGATGAACTAATCTTAGGCAAGCTTGATAAAAATGTGTGGCAAAGTGACACCGACTCTTCCTTCCTGCGGGCGTCTGCGTGATCGATCGCGAATCCAAACGCTACATACAGGCAGCACGTACATTCACAGTACGGCGAGGCTAGCTCCTCCTGTTGGTTATACACCTGCATCTGCATGCATCCTTTCAGTTTCAGTTTCAGTTTCGTGGACAGAGACTTGACGTACGCCCAAGTCCCAACCACAGCGATTCTTAATTTGATGGAAACAGCTAACAGATTGCTGGCTGCAAAAGCCGGTTGGAGGGCGAGGGGCAGTCGTCCTTGGGTACTCAACTCTTCGAATTGTCCATCTCCTCAGACTTGATTCATCAGGTGTTCGTGGAGCATCAACGCTTTGCCTTAATTTGCGTCCGTCGTCAGGTGGAGCATATTAATTGCTTCTTGCCTCTCAGGTCAAACACTCGATCCTCTTCCTGTACGTACAACCAGGCAGAGGCAAGACTCAGAGCGTCGCCAAGTTTCAATGTAGTCTAATCTAATCATGAAATAAGGCGAGCAGGATTTTTCCAAGAATTATTTCTTCCCTCTTTTACCCCCTCTTTTGTCGAGTCATTCATTTTTTACAAGGATTACCCTATTTAAGCGAGTGAAATTCATCCAACTTACCCCATTTAGCTTGATATGGGATGCTACGCCCTCGTCAATATCTCTACTCCTAATGGAGCAGTTGGTAATCTCGCTTCCAGTTTTTTTTTGTCCCACCTTCGCTGGTTTTTTTCGTAGATTTTTTTCGTCACCTCCCCCTACTTCATCGGTTTATTTTCGCGTCACCCCCTCACACAACGAAAAAAAATCTGAACAGATCAGAACTTTCCATACTGGCGCAAGTTATTTAGTAATGTAGAATCAATCACGAACAATCTCTAAAGATCAAATCTAAATTAATTAACCTTACCTTAAATCACTCAATCACATTAATTAGAAAACAAATAATTGATTTTCAGAAAAATCGGTCAATCACATTAACCTTACCTTAACTCACAGATGGTAATCAATCTCCAAACAAAGGAAACAATACATCGAGGGAGCAGTAAATAAACTTCTTTTCTTATGACATGTATATGATCTTCCCTTCCCTCTCCGTTGTCGAGCGTTCTTGATTCTCGAGGCCGATGCTTGGGCTGCGTCACTGGGTCGCGACGGTGCCGGAGGACGAGGACGGCGAGGCCGGGTGCTGCGGCCGCGTTGGCCGCGGCCGGTGAAGGGGGCGAAAAAGGGTGGCTTCCCTGGCCGTGGCCGTGGCCTTGGAAGTTGGTGCAGTGGAAGCGGCACTTGAAGGACCCGGCGTGGGTGGCCGGCGCGCAGACGCACTTGGAAGCGGGCCCGTGGCCCACGCCGGACGGCGCCGACACCGACCCGGGCCACCTCCTCCGCGTATTCTTGAAGCTTTGGCTGGCCGATTTACATGAAATTAATTCCCTCGATTGTGGTGACAAATATAATACACATAATCCATATTGTTATGCACTAGCGTGTGTGTGTGAAATAAATGGATTATGGTCCCGTATCCAATAAGATGGATATGTGTGTGTTAGAGAGAGAGAGGGAGAGGGGGAGAGAGAGTGAGGAAGAGGGAGGGAGAGAGTGTGTGTGTGAGGATTTGATGATAAAAAATGTTGCTAATATCACTTGATACGTGTGAGAATATTAATATTAAACTCTTAAAGTTAACGTGGCCTCGTTGCAACGCACGAGGGTTCTTCTACGAGCATTCTTCCGGTGAACATGAAGGCAACGGTGAAACCGGCTGCGAACAGGAACAGGGCAGACTGTTTGACCTAGTATAGAACACTTTTCATTTGGGCATCATGTTAAAATCCGCTGACGTACCTAAAAACCAACAAGGAAAGAAATCAAGGATCACGCCACATGATCACTGCCCTGTGCTAATAGTGCCCGTAAAGTCTCCTACTGTAATAATAGCCTAATTAGACTGAATCTTCCCTCTGAAAGCGGCTAATCAAAGTGAGTTAGGCTGAATCTCTGAACTTGTTGAGTCTGCGCTTGTGACTTGGTGCCTTGTGGATCATCAGTATTCGCCGAAAACAAGAAGAAGAAAAGATGATGAACCACAGTGTTAGAGTAATCATTATGGTATACGACTTCTAATCTAAGTCAGTTTTGTACCCCTACCCTAAGTCGGTTTGTACCCTCTCATATACTTTTGTATGCCGCACCAAATCATCTATAAGCAACAGTTTTATTCAGCTTTCATGGTATCAGATACCGGTCCCAGGGTTTAGAGTATGGCTCCACCAACGCCACCGCCGCGCCGCCGCCTGGCTACTTCGAGCGCCGGGCCGCACTCATCGCCAAGGCTGCCAACGCCGCGGCCGCTTCTCTCTCGGCCCTCACCATAGCTCCACAAAACTACCCTGCACCCATCCTCGCCGCACCAATATCTCTTGCTGACACAATCTCCGACGTCAGCCCCTACATCCCATAGTTCTTGATCTCGCCGCCCACAACTACTATCATTGGAGACATCTCTTCGATCTCCACCTCGGCCGCTGCAACCTGCGCTCGCATGTCGCCGCCAACTGTCTTCCCCGCCCCAACGATCCGCAATGGTTGAAAGACGATCTCGCGATCGTCCAGTGGTTCTACACCCGCATCACCACCGAGATCTTCAACATGCTCGATCACGACGGCGCCACCGCTGCCAACATCTGGCACTCCCTCCGTCAGCTCTTCCAAAGCAACACCGACGCTCGGAAAAACGCTCTTCACACCGAGCTTCGCAATATGGTGCAAGGAGACGCCCCGGGGAACCTGTTCTGCTAGCGCGTTAAGACCATTGGTGATGAGCTCCGCGAACTCGGCGATACAGTTAGCGACTCACAGCTAATCAATATCGTCGTCGTCGGCCTCAGCGAAGACTTTGACAAGCAAGCCTCGTTCATACCGATGATACGGCCCCCTCCTACCTTCGCTGAAGTTTGTTCCTTGCTACAACTCGCGGCGGAAACACAAGCTCGCAAGGACTCTCGCCCCAAGGTCTTTCATGCTGCGGCTCGTTCTCCTCTGTCGTCTACACCAGCGCCCCTTCCAGGCCGGCTCCTGCCGCCGGGCCGTCCGCATCGTCATCTGTTCAACCGCCCCCAGGCTGGCGTCCTAGTCCGAACTACGGCGGCAAAAACCCTATCTACAGGCCGCCGTCGACTTGTTCGGTTCCGCCTACGACATCACCAGCACCGAGTCCTGCACCACCCACCAGTGCTCCATCTGCGGTTGCATGGCAGCCTCCTCATGATCCTTGGACGGGGCTTGTTCAAGCATGGCCCATGCCCTGGTCCGCTCCGTCCACCCTCGGTGCTCCGCCGGCATACTCAGGTGCCTGGCAACCCGGCCTTTGGCCGTCTACTGGTGCTCCCGGGGTTCTCAACCCCCGACAGCCGGCCAATGCCTATCACGCCGCCCCGACGTATGCTCCTTATGGTCATTACACCACCGACGGCGACGCCTACTACACACCTCAGCCGGCCCTGCTCCCGACGCCACCCCCACCACAGCCGGCCAATGCCTACTACACTCCCCAGCCGGCCCTACTGCCTTCATCATCGTATCCGCCGGCACTGCTTCCGACGCCACCCTCGCCTGCGACGGCGAGCTGGGATCAAGCTGCCTTTCTCCAGGCCATGAATAACTTTGCTGCACAAGGAAACTCAGGTACGGATTGGATCTTTGATTCAGGGGCCTCCAGTCATATGTCTGCATCTAGTAATTGGTTATCTTCTTGCACTAAATCTCCTTTCCCTTCCATTATCCTTGGAGATGGATCATCTATTCCTATATATTGTGTTGGTCAGGCTCAACTTCCCTCTTCCACCAAACCTCTTTTACTTCGCGATGTTCTAGTTGCACCCGCCCTCATTAAAAATCTTATCTCTGTTCGTCAATTTACTTGCGACAATCTAGTTTCGGCTGAATTTGACCCTTTTGGTTTATCTGTGAAGGATTACCTGACCAAGGCCGAGATCGCTCGCTTCAATAGCTCCGGTGATCTTTATTCTCTTAATGGAGTTCCTACCGCCACCCCTCCAACATCCATGCTGGCCTCCGTCGATCTCTGGCATCGTTGCTTGGGCCATCCCAACCTCGCCGTCTTAGCTTCTATGCTTAGTGAATTTACCATACCACGTAATAGGGACTCTCATAATTCTGTGTTTTGCGAGTCTTGTCAATTAGGCAAACATGTGCGTCTTCCCTTTAGTTCCTCTAGTTCTTATAGCATTTATCCCTTTGAATTAATACATTGTGATTTATGGATCTCTCCCATTGCAAGTGTTTCGGGTTTTAAATACTACCTTGTTATCCTAGATGATTTCACCCACTTTGTCTGGACTTTTCCTCTACGCAACAAATCCGAGGTCCATTCTCTTTTCCTTAATTTTCAACGCTATGTGTCTGTTCACTTCTTCCTCCCAATTCGCTTTATCCAATGTGACAATGGTCGCGAGTTTGATAACATTAAAAATCATACTTTCTTCTTACAACATGGCATCCTGCTTAGATTCTCATGTCCCTACACATTCCCTCAAAATGGTAAAGTAGAACGCTCTCTTCGCACCCTCAATGATATAGTTCGCACTCTCCTCATTCAATCATCTATGCCTCCCAAGTTTTGGGCTGAAGCCCTACACATGGCCACCTTCCTTCTAAATATTCGACCTTCTAAAACTAAACCCAACACTACTCCCTATTATTCCCTCTTTCTTTCCCACCCCGACTACTCCGCGGTTCGTGTTTTCGGCTGTCTCTGTTTTCCCAATGCCTACGCCACTTCTGCAAATAAATTGTCACCACGCTCTATCCCATGTGCTTTTCTCGGCTTCTCTGACGAGCACAAAGGCTATCACTGTCTTGACCTTCACACCGGACACGTTCATGTCTCTCGTCATGTCATGTTTGCTGAGCACATTTTTCCTTTCTCACAACGCACTACTACACCATCCAACACCCCTAGCTCCGCAAACACCCCCTCTCCCCGTTCTTTCCAACTATATACTCCCCTACCTGCCGAACACAACTTATCACCACCACCATTAACACCCACCATAGAATCCCAACCATACACTCACCCCACCCGAGACGTCCCCAACACCCCCGGCCCCTACTCCCACTCCACCACCCATCCCTGCTCCCACTCCACCACCCAGCCCTACTCCTTCGTCCGACTCTTCCGCTGCACCGGACTCACCAGTACCCACCTTACCCCCTCGTGCTATTCCTACAGCAGCCCCGATTAATGATCATCGCATGCGTACTAGGGCCAAATCAGGATTTCATCAACCCCAAGACTGCCTAAACCTTCATACCTCCGTATCTCTCACTTATCTTCCAAAGAATTACAAAACTGCTCTACTTGATCCCAATTGGGCCGCTGTCATGCAAGAAGAATATAATGCTTTACTTCAAAACAACACCTGGCAACTTGTTCCTCGTCCTCCCAATACAAATATTGTTTCTGGCAAATGGATTTTTCGCCAAAAGTTCCACTCCGATGGGAGCCTCTCACGATATAAAGCCAGGTGGGTTTGTCGTGGCTTTTCTCAGCAACAAGGAATTGATTACGAAGAAACCTTCTCTCCTGTTGTTAAACCTAGCACCATTCGCACCGTTCTTAGTGTTGCTGTCTCCTCTTCATGGCCCATTCACCAACTTGATGTTAAAAATGCTTTCCTCCATGGTTCCCTTCAAGAAACTGTCTACTGCCAGCAACCTCTGGGTTTTGAAAATCCATCCTTTCCAACTCATGTATGTCTTCTTCAGAAATCTCTCTACGGTCTTAAACAGGCCCCACGAGTTTGGTTTCAACGCTTCTCCTCCTTCATTCAAACAATAGGCTTCACTCCATCTCTCTCCGACACCTCTCTTTTTGTGTATCATCAAACTTCTGACACTGCCTATTTACTTCTCTATGTAGATGATATCATTCTTACCGCCTCCTCTCAAAAGTTCTTAGATCATATTGTCTCTCTTCTTAGATCTGAATTTTCTATGACTGACCTAGGACTCCTTCATCATTTCTTAGGCATTGCTGTTGTTCGAGATTCCTCCAGCCTTTTTCTTTCCCAACGCCAGTATATTTTTGATCTTCTTAATTGTGCTGGTATGCTTGACTGTCAATCATCTCGCACTCCTGTCGATACTAGTTTTAAACTTTCGGCTACCGGTGAACCCTTTTCCGATCCTACTCTCTATCGTAGCCTAACAGGTGTTCTCCAATATCTCACCATTACTCGTCCTGAAATCTCTTTTGCTGTTCAACAAGCATGTCTCTATATGCATGATCCCCGGGTTCCTCACTATAATCATGTTAAACGCATTCTTCGGTATTTAAAAGGAACTCTCAATCATGGTCTCCACCTCAATAATTCTTCTCCAAACTCGCTTACCGCATACTCTGATGCAGACTGGGCTGGTTGTCCTGACACTCGAAGGTCCACTTCCGGTTTTTGTGTTTTTCTTGGTAACAATTTGATTTCTTGGTCTTCGAAAAGACAGGTTACAGTCTCACGTTCGTCGGCCGAGGCTGAGTATCGCGCTGTGGCACATGCCGTTGCAGATACAATCTGGATTCGGCAGTTACTCTTCGAGCTACACAGGCCTATTGAGCAGGCCACTATTGTCTACTGTGACAACATATCAGCAGTCTACATGACCAGCAATCCAGTTCAACACCGACGCACAAAGCATATTGAGATTGATATTCATTTTGTTCGTGAAAAGGTTGCTCTTGGTCAGGTTCGGGTGCTTCATGTTCCCTCTACGGCTCAGTTTGCTGACATTTTCACCAAGGCAGCGCCTACTAAACCGTTTCAAGATATCTGTTTCAGTCTCAACGTCGTCGAGCCTGCCGTTGATACTGCGGGGGGATGTTAGAGTAGTCATTATGGTATACGACTTCTAGTCCAAGTCAGTTTTGTACCCCTACCCCAAGTCGGTTTGTACCCTCTTATATACTCTTGTATGCCGCACCAAATCATCTATAAGCAACAGTTTTATTCAGCTTTCACACAGCACTGTGTCAGTTGTGTGTTGGATTCCACCGGTGGTTGCGTTGCATGCATGTGTGGCAGGGCATGATCCAGGCAGCCATGGACGTACGCGATCGATCATGAGACGGGACTGCTACTAGGTAAGGTAGCTACTCCATGGATGCCGACCGCGCGCAGCCGATATTCGTTTCTCGATCGAGAGCCCACCCCACCCCACCCCCAGCCAACCAACGCATCACTCGATCGGATCTCTGATGGATCGATCGATCGGGAATCGGATGCCTTCTCTTCTTTCCATGCCTCTCCCCCCTCCACAAGCCAAGAATATATTTCCCTCTCCCCCATAGCCATAGGGGCCGCCGGGTACGTGCGTGCCTACTGTACGTAGTACTACGTCATTAACAAAGCAAAACGTACGTTTCCTTCTTTTCATGGCCGGCCGGCCACCATCGATCTGACCTCCCTCCATCGCCAATCTCAACCAAAACTAACTAGTTAAAGGCTCCTAGTGCATGCTTTTGGACCAAACAAACCAAGCTAGCTAGCTAGTACTGCTACGTACTACTAGCTTCTTGCAAATCATCCGGTCTCTTCATCTATGGAATATATTCGGATTGTAACTTACGTACGTGCATGTACATGGCCTGGCAACTTCCATGCATTTCCTAGACTATCCTCATTCTCAGCAGAATAAAGTTTAACCCTAGCTACAAGTAGTATAGTGAGATTTTTGGTCAGTGGCCATTTTCATATGTTATGTATCGATGATCCGGCCGTATACTATATATGAATGAATGATCAAAGGGAAAACGCAACCAAGCGTCCATGCTATATACTCCCTCCGTTTCTTTTTAGTCCGCATATAAGGTTTGGTCAAAGTCAAGCTTTGTAGAGTTTGACTAACTTTATATTAAAAAATATAAACATTCACAATATGAAATCAATATTATCAGATGCACCATGAAACGTATTTTCATACTATATAGTTTTAGTATTGTAGATGTTCATATTTTTTTATATAAATTTGGTCAAACTTCGTGTAGTTTGACTTTGACCAAATCTTATATGCGGAGTAAAAAGAAACGGAGGGAGTATATGTGACGACAACTAAGAGACAAGAATGAGCTTTCTTAATTGATTGAATGAAGAGGCCGCCAAATAGGTAGGCATTCTATACGTTTGCGCGTCGGTGCCATGTACTATATCAGTATCAGATAAAAATGCTTGGTGCCGAACTCGAAGTCTTAATTTTTTCTTCAAAAAAGGGGACTCCCCGGCCTCTACATCAGAACGATGCATACAGCCAACTTTATAAATAAGCAAACAGGTTCAACAAGGTCTTAAAGTCTCCAACGAAAGTAAGTAAAGAAAAGCTCACAAAGAGCCAAAAGGCCAATAACAAACTAGCCAAAGGAAGCCACAACCGGCTGGCATAAGAGAGATAGGTAAACTAATTGCCTATCCTATTACATGACCGCCATCCAAACCGGTTGATGATATCCCGTGCTACCATCTCCCACCGGATAGATCCAGTAACCAAACGCTCCCTGGCCTCCATCGGAGTGAGGCGACCACGTACGGATCAACGCAGTGGCTCGGAAAATAACCTGCAAAAAATGAATATTTGTTGCTCTGTTAAAAACCAAATCATTTCTGCAGTTCCATACTGCCCATAATAAAGCACATGCTCCTACGCGGATGTGTCGTGCTGTTTCGGATTCTATTCCATTAAGCCACGTTCCAAATAACGTGTTGACAGATCTCGGAGGAGTACTATTAAAGGCAATATGGACCGTCCGCCATAAGACTTTTGCCAACGGGCACTCAAGAAAAAGGTGTTTGATGGTTTCATCCCGATCGCAGAAGTTACACCTAGTAGGTCCTGTCCAGTTACCCTTTGCCAAATTATCCTTGGTCAAGATTATTTGTTTATGTACAAACCACATAAACACTTTAATTTTCAAAGGAACTTTGACAGCCCAAACATATTTGAAACTAGGAATGGAGCTTGAATTGATAACATTAAAATACATTGATTTGACTGTAAACTCTCCAGACCTAGTAAGCTTCCAGCGTAACTTACCGGGTTGTTGAGAAAGCTGATATCCCAACTTCAGAGATCATAAATCGATCAACCCATTTGGATTTTAAAGGTTCGCTCAATCTACTTATTTCAAAAATCAAGGTTGTGTATCTTGTGCTTACATTTCAAGATCAAGATGGTAATTCCTTAATTTGTGCATTGGCAAAGCTAGACCATCAATAATAGAAGAACGAATGACACACGAATGATACTAGAAAGTGAAAGGAGACAAGAACAGATCACGCTTAACCAAACACACAACTCAACATGCATGCATGCTGACCAAGAGGCCATGTAACCAACCCTACCCATAATTGGTAGACAGGGCATCCTTCTTCAGGAAGCAAACCCGGAGACAGCGGTCAAGATCAAAATCCCACACCAGGGTCCCTTCCCTTAAGAAAGGCCTGCCTAGTGGTAGTTACCCCCTCGCTTTCGCCCCCCCCCCCCCCCCTCTGTTCCTCTACAAACTCCTAGAAGATTAGCATCACTCATATTAGTATTCTACAGTAATCACCTCTAATAATTAGCAAGACACATGCATCTGTGTGTGTGTGTGTTTTTTTTTTCATATTACTAGTTGAATTGGCCATCCTGCTCGTAGATCCGGTGCCCACCGAGTGACAGGTCCTTGATTTCTTTTTATCTAGGGCATCTTTGTTTCATCATTAGGGCATGGATGGAGTTGGCATTCCATGTGATGCATGCAAGCACCCAATTATATATGCCGTGGCAATGGCATGCATGAGGAGATGAGTATACAACTTAGGGATGCGTGTGAGATTCTTGGCAGCAGGAACCAATCCCTTCCTTTGGGCCATCCATTTTCTTTGCCTTGCAACATGGTGGGGATGATTCCCCGCCAAAAAATAAAAATAAAAATAAAAATGGTGAGGATGACGCGTCGATATCACTGGGCCTTGTCAAATAGATTTGGCTGTCCCCTAATTAGTGTACTTATATCACTAAAATATGCATCAGCAAGGAATGTTTGTGTGATGCGTTTCCCTATTATTGTAAAGCCCATCTGATAGTGAAAATTTTAAAAATTGTTAGCATCGCACCGATCGCTGTCCTTGTATCGATATTTTTACAGTATGGGATATTCAAAACTTTGCAGTCTACCGACCGAATAGACAGCAAGCATACTTAATTTGTTATAGCTTGACAATTTACATTTACGTGTCTTCTACAACTCTATGAAAATGTTGAACTAGATGGTGGCCATTTGCTATAACCTGCAACTTATATTTAATGGTTTGGCCAAAATCCACCACGTTATTTTAATTACGTTTGGGAATAAAATCCACTACAATTTTGATGTCGTATATTTTGAATAGATGCCTCACTTGAAAGTAATACTACTCCCTCCAATCCATATTAGTCGGCACACCGAAAAACCCAAGATTGCACGTAGAGATGATGGTGTGCCCCCAGCAATTGCCGAGGAGACAAGTATCAACATATTCTAAGCTTCTATCTGTGCATTTCAAAGTCACCTAATCTCAGGTGATGGCCCCAAGCTGATTGTGATTTGCAATACATTAGCATAGCACGAAAAAACAAATGGAACAAACAAACATTCCCCTCACGATCGATCAAACAGCAAGCAAACAAAGAACAAGTGACCGACATTCCCCTGGGTTCCCGTGACAACAGAATAAGAAAAACTCTACCGCGGATGCAATTGGCACACAGGAACTATAAAAAATATGATCTGGGCACGTTAAACTAATGGCATGCTTAGGTGTCCTCTCTCTCTCTGCCTAATTTTTTCGTTTACTATGGCTGTCCATTAGTACCGAATGATTCGTACTATATTGCTGGTGACAGCGCACTGCACACTGCCCCAGTACCTGATCCGCAGCTGCTAGGAGCCTAGGAGAGAGATCCGTGAGTGAACAAAATTACTAGTAGCAGTCGATTTGGACTGAGATAAATGTTGTAAGAATAAATATACTACAGTATTCCCTTCGTCCCAATTTTTTTAAAAAGGAGAATAACCCCATGCCTATGTATCAGGACGATGTATGCAGCCATATATTATTAAAAGTGCAAAATCCAACAAGCGAACACCATCGACCTGAAAATAAATCGGAACAAACCCTGAGGTCGTATACCTCGCGATAATACCTCCCCAGATAGCCATTAGTCCCTATGATACAAGAGAGAACATAAACGAAAATACACAACTCCTAGACTACGCCTTCAAGAAAGAATTACCACACGTGCGCCGATGATGGCGAGTCCACCACAAGGTTAAACTCTGGATTCTCATCCCTAAAGCCATGCTTTAGTCCACCACCTTCAGCAAGGACACGACACATCGCGCAACGACATAGTGTGATGAGAGATCTTGTTGTTTTCACCGGAGTGCATAAACTCATCGCTGGAGCCGTTTGTACCATCCGCCCTTATCCGTCCACCGACACCTCGATAGCCGGATACCTCTGGAGAAGACAACAGAAGACAAAGACGTCCCATACCGCCTGCCTCCCGCTACTGTCGCACCACCTTCGGGCCGACAGCAAAAGGCTAAAGATGACACCTCCACCAGAGCCACCGTGCATCACCTGCCACTAGCAGGCATGACTTGACGTCTCCATATAATACGCTGTGCGTAGCATCCGTCGGTAGCGCATCCACTGGTGGCTTCACCCGTCGGCGACTGGCACCGCCCGACAACTCCGGAAAGAGGCACATGTGTCACCTGTCGAGCCGCATCGAACCGATCTGTTGCTGTAAGGGACGTCCCATACCGCCACCAGCCTTAGAAGGCTGTCACCAGCTCGAGATCTAGACCCTGAATCGCCCACACGATCCCGGAGTCCGTCGCCGTTGATGAAGAAGGGCCGCCGCCTCGATTCCGGTCGCTATAGGGAGCACCCACCGTCATGCCAGCCGTTGTCGTCACCCATACAACAGCAACCGCGGCCGCGATCCCGTATCACGCGCCGTCGACGCCGAAGAAAGCTCCAGCCGCCACGCGCGTCCCGCGACGTCCCCGGGTGCGGGATCCCAAGATCCGCCGCTACCGGTGCCGCCACGAGGACCCACCATCTGGCCCGTCATCCCCGGCGGAGGGGATGCCGCTGCTGTGATGTTCGGATCCAGGCCGGAGTCGCCGCCGCGTCCACCAAGACCGGGCCGGACACCGCCACCGCCACCGGCCACGCCCAACCCCACCTCCATCCTTTGACCATCTCACCCCGCATCACCACAAACGCCTCCAACAGGAGCCACCGCGCCGCCATGGATCGAGGAAGAGGCCGCACCTCCGCGGATCTGGTGCCCTCGCCGTCGTACAGTCCGGGAAGGAGGAACAGCCCTCCGCCGCCGCCTTTGAACGCACGGGCTCTGCCCGGCGCTGTCCCCCGACAGCGGAGGAGGGGAAGGATGGATGGGATCGAGGCGGCTGGGGGCACCCCCCCCCCCCCCCCCCCCCCCCCCGACCGCCCTGGAGGGGCGAGCGACGAGGGGGTACGAGCCTTCGTCCCAAAATAATGTGTTAACTTTATACTAACTTTAGTATAGAGTTATACTACGGTTGAGACATTTGTTTTGAGACGGAGGGAGTACTCCCTCTATTTCCTTATACAAGACCACTATGAAAAATACATTTTGCATTTATACAAGGCCACAAACAATAATTGAGACAAAATTTAAGGATGTTTCCTCGTACTAGCAACTTGTTTAATATTTGTATGCATGTAGTCATAACGACACTCAGCTACTTCCTTTCCATTTCATCCTTGCACGCAAGCCACGTATTAATGATCTCGGATAACGAAAAAAAAGTTAACTTACAAAACAGTCATTAAATTTACCTTGGTAACTGTAATCTAATTTTGTGGCCTACATTTCTTTAGACTGGTTTGACCAGGTTGGCCGCCATGGGTGGGAGGGGAGGCTTGCTCTCACATTCCGTAGAGCCCACAAACTCGTGAGAGCACTCTCGCTCTCTCCGGCCGCTTTTGTTGGAGCGTTGAAATAATCCCTAGTGGACGGCATTTTTTGTGTGTGAAACAGTGGTTGGTTTTACGTTTCCGACGGAGTGGTACCCAAATTAAATTTAGTGAGTGGCACAATCAGCTAGTTTCTTGATCGATGTTCCATGATTTCAGTATGCCATGTTGAACCCTACTAGCAATCGCGGTACCTTCAACTTTTAACTACTACTCCGTAGATCGCATGCGTTCATATATGCAGATCATGTGCCGTACGTGGTTCTTCTCTTCATACGGCCGGGATAGGCTTGTCCATACATGCATGCATGCAAGCAAGGTCCACGAGAGAGGTTGAACCAACGTTCTGCGATAATAGCATATGCCCCTTCCATCTATGTGTGTCCAACACATATCCGCTGCAAGATAACAAGCATGTCGTCGTTGCCTTCCTTGTCCCCCGTGTTACCTACCACGGAGGATAAGTCCATTGTCATGCTCGTGGCTCCGGTTCTGCAGATCATGCTCGAGCTTTGGGACCTAAGTCCAAGCCGGTTCCCCTCTGTCTCTGGAGCATTTAGAGGTGGACTCATCCGCAGCCTCATGTGAGAGGCATGTTCCGCCTATGTCACATGAGCAATTGGAGGCATCTGAGTCCATCATGTCGGTGGTTCCTATAGTTGATATTGTCCTATCAGTAGTCCCTGTTGATGATGTCGATGCACCCGGTGTGTTGGTGCCTGCTCCTAGGAGTCTCTTGGTTGACGATAACTACATCTATGAGTTTTACGAATTCCTTACGTACAAATGGGTGGCTGATTAGTCTGGATCCGGCAACACAAGTGTTTGCCTCCTGAAGGAGAAACCAAGAAGGAACAAAAGTAAGAAGGGTGGCGCCATTCGGAAGGTGTCGGGGTTACGATCCTGACAATGAGTACTATGGGTAGAAAAGAGGGGCAGAGCCTAGCTACGGCGCATGTGTAATACTCGGTGTTTAACGAGTTCAGGCCCCTCTCGGCAGAGGTAACAACCCTATGTCTCGTGCCCTGAGGCTTGGTTTTTCTTGATGGGTATGGTTACAAAGATAGCTCGACCCTAGCTCAGGAGGTGGAGTGCAGCTTATATAGAGCGCGCCGCAGCCCCATGTCCTCCGTGTCGCCAGGGCACTTAATGACATTGATTGCATCATTTACAGGTGAGTAAAGAGCCTCTACTACAACAGTTACAGGTAAAGGTAGTCTTGACTCTGTCTTAAGGGCGACTTAGGATTCCTTGACCATTGCAGCTCCCATGCCGTCCCTTCAGCTCCAAAGTCCGAGTGGTGGTTGTCCACCCGAGTGATAGGTGGTCGTCCGAGTGGACTCCCTGATATATGCATCCGAATGCTGGTATGGTCTAGGGACCTACCCATGGTGGTGATAGGCCCCATGTGGGTCCTATATGATAGGTCCTTGACCCTACCTGTAGTAGGTGACCTCATCATTAGCCCCGAATCGGTTGAGATTTCGTAGGACGAGCGGACCGATCCTTCGGTTAAGTCCGAGTGCTGCTGGGGCACTCGGAGTACGTTTCCGAGTCATGGCTCGCTGCTCCTTAGACGAAAACACAACAGATTCTGGAATACAAATTTTCCTAGATGACCGGGTGTTGTTGATCACCGAGAAAAACCTGGTGGCATTCATTTGTCTCTCGGAGGAGATAGACTTGGGGCCCGAGTGAGGGCATGCCATCACAACTCGAGTGGCGACGCCGACGTGTGGTTTGATTCTCCGGAGAGATGCCACTACATATCCCAGGGGAATGCCAGCGCAGGCCTTCTACGAGTCCAGGTTTACGAGTCATGCACATTGAAGCCTATTGAAAGGTCCAAGTCAACCCGCGGAGGGGCGTCAAGCTCGCCTCATAGCAATTCTAAAGAAGACTTCAGTCGGGTGTTTAACGTGGCCAAGTGCACGGGTCCCCATGGAGGGTGTTCAGTCAGGCTGACATACGTCCTTCGGGAAAGGAATCTTGGGCAATCAATCAGATTGATCTGCTCTGGAAATCTCGGGATTTGAATTCGCGTGTGCGCGCGCGGAAGCAGTAACGACGTGGGTTAGTGGGGAAAGTTGGGGCGAGGCGCCTCAATTTTCGCCCACGAAATCCGCCACGTGCCACAGCTTCCCTGTGTGACACCCCGTCGCGCGCGCGCCATCGATCTAGAGATCAACGGCGCGAAATCCGGCTCGCGATTTTGTCTGGAATATAAAAGATTTGGGGGCTGAGGTCATGGATCCAGATCCCCTTCTCTCTGCTTCATCTCCTCCGCTTCTCCTCCCCACTCGAGCGCTCAGAGCACCCACGGCAACAGCGAGAGATTCCAAGGCCAAGGCGGAGAAGACGAAGCCGGGAAAGCCACCTCCTCCGGCTCCGGCGTGGTGGCTGGAGGCGCGACGGGGGATTGGATCCCTTCGCGCATCTCGGCCAAGCGGCTGGAGGAGCTCGCGGCGGAGGGGCTCATCCCGCAGGACGGGTGGCGTCGTCCGAACGCGGGGGAGGTTGAGCCAGCGCCGCAAGAGGATGAGCGCGTCCGGCTGGTCACGCACATCAAGAGGGGCTTCTCAATGCCTCCCGATCCCTTCTTCTAAGCATTCCTTGACTATTTCGGTGCGCAACTCCACCATCTTCCCCCAATGCCATCATCTACCTCTCAGCCTTTATCTCCCTCTGCGAGAAATTCCTCGGCTATCACCCCCATTGGGGCCTCTTCAAACATATCTTCATTCGCCGGTCGATGGCTGTCAAGAATGATTCGCCGACTGGCGAGAAGACCCGAGTCACGCAACTGTGCGGGGGCCTGGGCATCCAGCTCCGGGGCGGCAGTGCCTTCCCCAAGATGAGTTTCTCCGACTCGGTCAAGGGGTGGCAGCGAACCTGGTTCTACTGCAGAGACGTTCCTGGTGCCAACGACCAGTCGGGTCTTTCCCCGTACTCGGCAGAGAGGGTGCGGGCTCCCGAGTCCCTTTCGGTGACGAAGGAGGAGAATACGGACATCGGTATCTTGGCTGTCGCCCTTGTTAGCACTGTGAACGCCGGCGTGAATGAGATGGATCTGCTGGAGACGTTCCTCACTCGGTGGATCCAGCCGCTGTAGGCCAGTGCCCATCCTATGTGGATGTACGAGGGGCCGAGTGATCCTACTCGGGTGCACTCGGAGAACCTCGCCGAGAAGGACGTGGGGGCCAAGCTTTGAGTGATCACTTGTGCCCAGGACAACCCGAGGGGGGCCAGGAGGGTGCCTCCATACTCCAAGGATCTGCAACCGGTAGAGGTATGTAATTGATGCTCAGTCGGATTGTCCGTATGTTATTCCTTGTGTGCCTGATTCTGGTGTTGTGACATGTTTGTCTTCCAGGATTTCCAAAACATGATCTCAGAAATTCCAGTGGTCGACCGGTCGCCTGAGGACGTGGCGAGTGACACCGAGCGCCATTACTTGGAGGAAACCGACGACAAAAAAGCGACGAGGATGAGAGCTTCGAGGACGGTGAGGAAGCCGAGTCTTCTCCATCCTATGAGGCCCCAAAGGAACCCCGCTCGAAGGCGCTGCACGACTCGAGTGGCAAGGCGGGAGGATCCGAACAACCGACTGCTTCAGGCCGGGCGACTCGTAGCTCCAAGCGCGCGCGGAGGCGGAGAGTTCTGCCGAGAAGCAGCCCAAGCAGCTCAAGCAGATCGCTTCCAAGCCTCGAAAGGCCACGGTGCCTCGGATCAAGGTGGCGGTGGCTGTAGCCTCGACGTAAGTGTCTCTGCCAATTCTTTTTATATTGTTGGTTTGACTCGGCCGACGGCTGAGTGCTGTCAGACTTTGCAGCAATGAGACCTCAATGACGTTGGCGGACCTGCGTGCTCATAAGCAGGACCAAGGCGACGTTGATGCGGCGGACGCCGCCACTTCCAACGGTATTTTCGCGCCGACTAGCCATGAGATCCAGATCTTATCCGACTGCTCTTCGCTATTTCTCCGCCTCACTCGTTCGCACAGCTCCACCCGAGGTCATTCAGTTGGACAACGAAGACAGGGCCGACCCGCTCCACACAGAGGCTGATAAGGAAAAGGCACTTGGCGTCGACGTAGCCATGCAGGAGGCTTCTCCTCGTCGAGGGGGGGGGGTGCTTCGCTGGCCAAGACCGCCGCGAAGGCCACGGGGCTGAGTCCTCTGGCTCAGAGCAGCTCGGTGCCTGCGACTGCAGTGGTCCCGGCTCCAAGGCCTACCCTAGCACCCGGGAGCAGCTCAGCGCCTGCGACTACGGTGGTTCGAGCTCCGAGGCCCGCACCAGCTTCTCCGTTAGTCCCCGCCACCTCTTCCCCCCTATACCATGTCCCGGAAGACTAGGTGGGGGCGAGCAAGGAAGCCTTGATCCAGGTGGGGCTGATGTGCAGTTGTAGGAAGGATGCTTTGACGCAAGCGCTGCGCTGCAGACCAACATTTGAGTAAGTACCATTGTGAGTAAGATTTTCAGTCGAAGTTCCTACTTTTTTGGCTTCTCTATCTGTGGTAGGATTTTTGTCAGTGGGTTTGCGTAGGGCACACACACTGGGTGTTTTTGTTCCAGTGGGGGCACGCTGAGTGCACACACTAGGTGTAGTCCCCAAGGCTCCTGCCGACCGGAATTAGTTGGCAGGAGTCTTAGAACTTATGTGTTTTGATGTTGTCGCTTTCACTCGGGGCGTTTCCGAGTGTTTGCGACCCAGTGGGGGCACGCTGAGTGCATGCACTGGGTGTAGTCCCTGAGGCTACCGCTAACTGGAGACAGTCGGAGGTAGTCTTGGAACTGTGGCTCCTTTGCCCTGGGGCTATTTGCCATTTTTTAGCTCAACACGAGTCACTTTCCAGTGGGGACACGCTGAGTGCACCCAATGGGTGTAGTCCCCGAGACTGCCGTCGATTGCAGGCAATCGGCGGCAGTCTTTAGAACTGTCGCGTGGCACTTGGGGTGCTCGTCAACACTCGCATTCTGGTGAGACAATAAGTAGGATCTTCTTCATCGCCGGCTTGGTGGTCAGCCGAGTGATAGTAGATCAGGACTTTGTTGTCCTCGATCTTCTTCATCGCCGACTCAGTGGTCAGCCGAGTGATGGTAGATCAGGACCTTTTTGTCCTTGATCTTCTTCATCGTCAACTCAGTGGTCAGTCGAGTGATAGTAGATCAGGACCTTGTTGTCCTCGATCTTCTTCATCGCAGACTCAGTGGTCAGCCGAGTGATAGTAGATCAGGATCTTGTTGTGCTCGATCTTCTTCATCGCCGACTCGGTGGTCAGCCGAGTGATAGTAGATCAGGACTTTGATTTTGTCTCCATGCTTTCTGGCTGACTGTCTTTTGTATGGTGCAGAGGGCCTGCGAGCTGGGATCTCACTATGCCGCCCTAGAGAAGGAGGTGATATCCCTCCGGGTGGACTTGGATGCGGAGAAGCACAAGAGCGCTCGACTGGAGAAGGAGAAGAAGACCTTGGGAGGTAAGACATTTCTTTTGGCCGGTTGTTGCATACTGTTTTTCCCATTTGATCCAAGTCATTCCGCTCTGACAAATGTTCGTAGCAAGAACACCCAACTTGTAAAGAGGCTCAGGACTTCTATTTCTTTAGAAACCATGAAGCAGGCCCTGGAGAACAAGGACAAGGAGCTGGCGCTGGCCTAGAAGGAAGCCAAGACCAAGACCAAGCTTGCTGACGAGAAGCTACCGTCAGTCGGCAAGTTGGAGGAGGAAATCGAGAACCTCTAGGCTATTGCTGTTGCTGCAAAAGGTGAGCCTTCCAAATGGGAGAAGAAGTGCAAGGATCAAGCTAGCGCCTTTGAGCAGGAGAAGCAGACCTTGGAGGAGAAGGTCGCACATCTCCTTGAGAAGAAGAATGCTCTGGAGCAGTACATCGACGACTTCTGCACTGAGATGAACGAGAAGCTTCCTGGTAAGTTTGTCATCCAGATGTGGTCCATTTGCTTTCGATTTTACTCAACCACTGATTTTTGATGTTGTTTTCTTGCGACAGAGTATTGCCTTGACGAGGAGCTGGAGACGGAGAGGATCGAGCGAGAGCTGAACCCCACCAGGCAGATCATCAACGACAAGGCTGCCCTTACCGTCCTTCGACTCAACGAGTGCCACGATGATGCCTTGGGCTACATCACGCGCCTGCATGGCGCCATGGGGAGGATCGACAAGGAACTGCAGCCCGGCAAGTCCATTCAGATGGATCTGGAGTCGATGATGACTCGGCTGAACGGAATCCCATCCCGAGTGCAGGCGTGGAAGAAATCAGCAACCAGGAGTGGTGCAGATGTGGCCCTATCACTCATCCATGTCCATTGCAAGGACATGGACGAGGAGAAGCTGAAGAACCTTCGAGTGATCAACAAGAAGAAACTCAAGTTCGAGGACTTCATGGAAACATTTGCCGAAGCCGGCACGCGCATTGCAGACGGGATTGACCTGGAGACCTTCGTCGAGCCAACCAACCCCCAGCCCGATGCATGAAAAACTTGATTAAATTTTCCCTAGAATGCTAGGTGGTTGTTGTAACCGTATACTTTGACGACCATGGGCTCGTTTTACTTTCACTCTTGCCTTTGAACACTCCAGTTGGTCACAACTTTTGACTGAGAACTCTGAGCTTTCATTCGTCTTATTGTTTTTCCAGATTTAGCGCGAGGACTGGTTCGCAGCTAAGCCCCTGAGTGTGGAGCTTGTCCTCACTCGAATTGGTTTAGGACTTAGGCAAAAATTGGTTCGCAGCTAGGCCCCTGAGTGTGGAGCTGGTCCTCACTCGGATTGTTTTAGAACTTAGGCGAGAGCTGGTTCGCAGCTAAGCCCCCGAGTGATGAGCTTGTCCTCACTCGAATTCTTCTAGAACTTAGGCGAAAGCTGGTTCACAACTAAGCCCCCTGAGTGTGGAGCTTGTCCTCACTCGGATCGGTTTAGGACTTAGGCGAAAAATGGTTCACAGCTAAGCCCCCGAGTGTGGAGCTGGTCCTCACTCGGATTGGTTTAGGACTTAGGTGAAAACTGGTCCGCAGCTAAGCCCCCGAGAGTGGAGCTGGTACTCACTCGGATAGTTTTAGAACTTAGGCGAAAACTGGTTCGCAGCTAAGCCCCCGAGTGTGGAGCTGGTCCTCACTCGGATTGTTTTAGAACTTAGGCAAAAGCTGGTTCACAGCTAAGCCCGATCACCCACTGAGAGTGTGTTAGTTTCCGAATGCAGTTAGTCACCTGGGTGAAAATGCGGCTCTAGGCCGAACTAGATGATATACCGGAAAAGTAAGACTTTTATTCATCTAAGTTCATTCAGAAAACTATTACAATAGAGATTTTTATTCTAAGTGTAAAACTTGCGGAGCAGGTCCGTGTTCCAAGCTCTGGGCTCTTCTATCTCTTTGCTGAAGTTGTAGAGTCAATAGGCTCCGTTATGTAGGACTTCGATATGGCGAAAGGCCCCTCCCATGGGGGAGCCAAATTGTGAGGCTTCTGCTGATCCACTTGGAGGACCAGGCCCCCCCTCCTGGAAAGCTTTTCCTCTGATGTGTCTGTCGTGGTAACGACGCAAGTCTTGTTGGTACAACATTGACCTTATGAGCGCCAATTCACGTTCCTCCTCCAAGAGGTCGAGACTATCCTGTCTTGCTTCTTTAGCTTCCGCTTTCGAGTACAACTCCACTCGGGGGGAGTTGTGGAGCAAATCACTTGGTAGCACACCATGAAGAATGGAGTGTGGTTGGTGGACCGGTTCGGGGTCGTCCACAGGCCCCAGAGGACCAATGGCAGTTTTGTGACTCAAGCCCCCGCCGCGTGCTTTAGGTCGCGCATGAGGCCGGGCTTCAGTCCTTGGAGTATCAGTCCATTCACTCGTTCTGCCTGCCTGTTCGACTGCGGGTGCGCCACAGAGGAATAATCAACCCGAGTGCCCTGGGAATAACATAACTCACGGAACTCATCCGAGTCGAAGTTAGACCCGTTGTAGGTGATGATGTTGTTTGGGACTCGAATCTGAAAGTTATTTCCTTGATGAATTGAATGGTGGTTGCCGAGTCCAGCTTCTTTATGGGTTTCGCTTCAATCCACTTGGTGAACTTGTCGACCGCCACCAACAAGTGTGTAAAACTAGTTGCCCCCGTCCGAAGAGGGCCGACCATGTCGAGCCCCCAGAAGGCGAATGGCCAATCGAGGGGGATTGTCTTCAGAGTGGACGCCGGCTTGTGTGACTGATTCGCGTAGAATTGGCACCCGACGCATTGATCCACCATGTCTCGGGCGGCCTCATTGGCGCGGGGCCAATAGAACCCATCTCTGAACACCTTGGCAACCAGTGTCCGAGAGGACGCGTAGTGCCCACAGGTTCCTGAGTGAATCTCCTGCATAATCTACTGTCCTTCTTTCGGTGATATGCAACGTTGAGCGACTCCAGTAGTGTTTTTCTTATAGAGCTGATCTCCCATGACGGTGAAGGGTTTGGATCGATGGACAATCTGGCTAGCCTCTGCTTCATCCTCTGGAAGTTCTTGCATGAGCAAATAAGCCAGATACGGTTCGGTCCATTCGGAAGTGATTACAAGGATTTCCTGGACCAGATCAATCACTGCGGGAATGTCCACCTCGTTCGTATCTGATGGACCGACTGGTTGTGGGGGCTCATCCACGAAAGGGTCTTCTTTGATCATGGGCGAGTGCAGGTGCTCTAGGAACACATTCTTAGGTACTGCCTTCTGAGTGGAACCTATCTTGGCCAGATCATCAGCTGCTTGGTTCTTGAGTCGTGGTACATGATGGAGCTCGAGTCCCTCAAAGTGCTTCTCCAGCTTTCTGACGACATTGCAATAGCCTATCATTGCCGTACTACGGATATCCCATTCCTTCATGACTTGGTTTACCACTAGGTCCGAGTCACCATAGATCATCAGTCGACGAGTTCCCAGAGAAATTGCCATCCGCAGCCCATACAGGAGAGCTTCATACTCGACTTCATTGTTGGAGGAGTCGAAGTGAATCTGTAGCACATAGCTGAGCTGGCCGCCTTTGGGAGACACCAAGACCACTCCAGCTCCGGAGCCATGGAGCATCTTGGAGCCGTCGAAAAACATCGTCCAGTGCTCGGGGAGTCTTGGGACAGGCTGCTCTTGTTCCATCCACTCGGCGAGGAAATCCACTAGGGCTTGCGACTTGATGGCTTTCTTAGATTCAAACTTGATATCCAACGGAAGGAGCTCGATGTCCCACTTCGCCACTCGGCCTATAGCATCTCTATTGTTCATGTTCTCAGACAAAGGGGCGTCACTTATCACTATGACCGAGTGTTCTTGGAAGTAATGGGCCACCTTCTTTGCAGTCAGATAGATCCCGTACACTAACTTCTGGTAATGTGGGTACCTTTTCTTGGAAGGGGTCAGAACTTCGGAGATGTAGTAGACTGGTCGCCGGAGCTTGAAGGCTTTGCCTTGTTCTTCCCGCTCCATAGTGAGCATAGTGCTAACAACTTGGCTCGTAGCCGCGATCTATAAGAGCAAGGGCTCTTTGCTGCTCGGAGCAGCTAGCACCGGCTGGGTGGAAAGCATAGCTTTGAGTTCCTGAAACGTTGCCCGCGCCTCGGGAGTCCACTCGAACCTGTCAGACTTCTTCATCAGTCGGTAAAGCGGCAAGGCCTTTTCACTGAGTCTTGAGGTGAACCTATTTAGGTCTGCCAGACAAACCGTGAGGCGTTGCACGTCGTGGAGACGCTCTGGGTGTTTCATTCGGACAATCGCTCCAATCTTCTCGGGGTTTGCATTGATGCCACGTTCGGAAACGAGGAAACCGAGTAATTTGCCGGCAGGGAGCCCAAAAGTACACTTAGATGGATTGAATTTTATGCCGAATAGTCACAAATTTGTGAAGGTCTCGGCGAGGTCAGTCAGGAGGTCAGAACCTTTCTTGGACTCAACCACGATGTCATCCATATAGGCCTCCACATTCCAACTAATCTGCTTTTGCAAGCATTTCTAAATCATTCTCTGGAACGTAGCCCCATCATTTTTCAATCCGAATGGCATAGTGGTGTAGCAAAAACACCCGAATTGGGTGATGAACACTTTTTTTTATTTCATCAGGACCATACATTCAGATCTGGTGGTACCCGGAGTACGCATCCAGAAATGATAACTGCTCACACCCAACAGTAAGTCTACTATCTGATCAATGCGAGGGACAGGGAAATGATCCTTTAGACATGCCCGATTGATGTGCTTGAAGTCGATGCACATTCAGAGAGAGTTATTTTTGTTCTACACCATGACGATATTAGCGAGCCACTCAGAGTGGTACACCTCTCGGATGAATTTGGTGGCTAAGAGCCGCGCGATCTCCTCGCCAATCGCCTTGCACTTTGCTGTGGAAGATCGTCGAAGGTACTATTTGACAGGCTTCATCTTCGGGTTGACACGAAGTCCATGCTTAGCTAGTCCCCTGGGTACACCCGGCATGTCAGTGGGCTTCCATGTGAAGATGTCCCTGTTCGCATGGAGGAACTGGATGAGCTCGCCTCCCTATTTGCTGTCAAGGGTGGTGGAGATGTTGGTTGGGGCGGCATTCGGATCTTCGGGGTGAACACGCACTGGCTTCGTCTCTCCGGCCAACTAGAAAGCGGATTGCATAGTCGGCTTCTTGGACTTCAGCAGATCACTCGAATCCACCGCTTTCTTGTACTCATCCAACTCGGCCATTGATACGTCTCCAACGTATCTATAATTTTTGATTCTTCCATGCTATTATATTATCTGTTTTGGATGTTTTATATGCATTAATATGCTATTTTATATTATTTTTGGGACTAACTTATTAACCAAGGGCCCAGTGCTAGTTTCTGTTTTTTCCTTGTTTTTCACTTTTACAGAAAAGGAACATCAAACGGAGTCCAAACTGAATAAAACTTTATGATGATTTTCTTGGGCCAGAAGAAACCCACGAGACTTGGAGAGGAGACCAGAAGACCTACGAGGCGGCCACAAGCCGTGGGGGCGCGCCCCGGGGGGGCTGGCTTATGGGCCCCTCGTAGACTGTCCAACCCTAATCTTTGCACCATAAATCCCCAATTATTTCCCATACGTCAGGGGGCACACCAAAATATTCTTTTCCGCCGCCGCAAGCTTCTGTTCCCGTGAGATCCCATCTTGGGGCCTTTTCCGGCACTCCGCCGGAGGGGGATTTGATCACGGAGGGCCTTTGCATCAACCTTGCTACCCTTCCGATGAAGCATGAGTAGTTTGGCACGGACCTAAGGGTCCATAGCTAGTAGCTAGATGGCTTCTTCTCTCTCTTTGATCTTCAATACAATGTTCTCCTCGATGTTCTTGGAGATCTATTCGATGTAATCTTCTTTTGCGGTGCGTTTGTTGAGGTTCGATGAATTGTGGATTTATGATCAGATTATCTACGAATATTATTTGAGTCTTATCTGAAATCTTTTATGCATGATTGAGGTAGCTTAGTATTTCTCTCCGATTTATCGATTTGGTTTGGCCTACTAGATTGGTTTTTCTTGCAATGGGAGAGGTGCTTTGTGATGGGTTCAATCTTGCGGTTTCCCCACCTAGTGATAGTAGGGGCAGCGAGGCACGTATTGTATTATTGCCATTAAATATAAAAAGATGGGGTTTATATCATATTGCTTGAGTTTATCCCTCTACATCGTGTCATCTTGCTTAAGGCGTTACTCCGTTCTTATGAACTTAATACTCTAGATGCAGGCAGGAGTCGGTCGATGTGTGGAGTAATAGTAGTAGATGGAGGCAGGAGTTAGGCCCGGTCTTGAGATTTCGGGGGCCCGGGGCAAGATAGCAAAGAGGGGCCCTAAAGCCACATATATATATATATATATATATTTCTGCTACATTTCAATTGCAAATAAATACACTTTACACTTTTATTTATGTTGCCTTGTCATCTCAACTATTATAAAAACCGGGGTCATAATCATTTACATAAAACTTGGCGACTTCAATCAATTGATTTTTATTAGGTGAATTAGTAACACTTCCGTGCCTACTCAAATGTTTATCGACCTATAATGTTTCGCTAAGTTGTTGGTCAACATCAACTAAAGCTAATTCCTCGGAGTTTCTAGAAGTTCTTTGTTTTATTTTGCAGAAAAGCAATAGAAGTACTTTTCTGGGACCATAAACTCATATGCATGTTTTTTTTCTCATTCTCATGGATAATTTCTAGAAAAATCTGGCTAAATTAATAGCATTCTTGCTAATTAGAAGACACACATGTGATATAAGAAATTAAGAACACTGCTAATTAAAAAAATACCAAGAGGAATGAATAAGGTAACTGGATGGCTAGAAAGATTGAAATTGCATGCTTTTGCTGCTGCTTACGAGTCACGAACAGAAATCCCAGTTTCCCTTTTCTATTCCGAATCACTACAAGAAACCGGAGTGGGAGAAAGAGGTATGTACGAGGATTAATTAACTTCAGAAACCGAACAAGACTATAAAAAGAGAAGATGTGCGTTGAAGCAGAGGTTGATGGAAACTTGAAAATCGCATTACCTTCCTTCACTAATCGCGTTCAGCAGCCGAAAATCACAATTAGACGATGCAAGCAACATGCGGCTGACCTTGGCATTGGCATGGCTGATTGGTTTCACGTTGTGGAAGAGGAGAAATAGAATCCGAGAAGACCACGCGCGTCGTGCGACAAGGCCTGAATTAACAGATTTGTCACAATTCTTTCCCCTTTTGAGAAGGGATAAGTCGATTTGGTACATGGGAAAGTATTATTTCCTACTAAACATCACTAAAATTCAGGCGATCTATTACATGGGAAGAATTCTTTCCCTTTTTTAGAATCAATCGATCTGTCACATGGAAACTAATTCTTTCGTAAAAATCACAAATCTATCTTCTTTTTGAGACAATCACAAATCTTTCCTAAACATCACATATCGAGGGCCCTTCCTACTCGAGGGGCCCGGGGCGGCCGCCCCCTGCCCCCCGTCAGGGCCAGCCCTGGCAGGAGTCGGTCTACTTGTCACATACATGATGCCTATATTCATGATCATTGCCTTAGTTATCTTCATAGCCTTGCGCTTTCTATCAATTGCTCAACAGTAATTTGTTTACCCACCATATGCTTTATTCAAGATAGAAGCCTCTAGTGAAACCCATGGCCCCCGGGTCTATTTTCCATCATATATTTTCAGATATATAAACCAAAAACCCTAAAAATACCTTGATGCAATTTATTTATATTTATTTTATTTTGCCTTTTATTTTTCTATCTCTATTAGATCTCACTCTTGCAAGTGACCGTGAAGGGATTGACAACCCCTTTTTTGCGTTGAGTGCAAGTGTTTATTAGTTTGTGCAGCTGCTTATATTGGGGACTTGCTTGTGCCTCCTACTAGATTGATACCTTGGTTCTTAACTGAGGGAAATACTTATCTCTACTTTGCTGCATCAACCGTTCCTTTTCAAGGGAAAAATCAACGCAAGCTCAAGAAGTAGCAGGAAGAAGTTTTGGCGCCGTTGCCGGGGAGGTTCTACATCAAGCCTACCAAGTACCTATCATAAACTCTCATCTCTTGCATTACATTGTCTGCCATTTTCCACTCGTTTTCCTCTCCTCCACTTCTAAAACATCTTTAGAAAAACACAAAAATATTTGCCTTTTTATCCGCCTTCTTTCCATTCGTCTTTTTGTTTGTTTTTTGTGTGCTAGATTGCTTGTTTTGCTTCCATGGCTAGTCCTTCTATCATAATTAGTACCCTGTGAAGTGAGGTTCTTAATTTTAAACAAGGGGGGGGGGGAGAAAATTTAAAAGATGCTTGGTATAGAATTTGTGATGCTCAGAATAGATCTACTCGTAAGCAATCCACTACCATTCTTCTTTGAATTTTTTATGTGGGTGTTACTACTTGGTATAGATTTGTGATAGACACTATCACTGGGGGTAATTTCTTAGGTAGTCACCCTATTGATGCTTACAATGCTATGGTAAATTTGGTAGGATCACCACCCATCATGATTAATGAGACAACTTTAACTTTGAAACATGTTATGCAAAGGCTTGATATCATTGAAAATAAAATGTCTACTGAAGAGCTTATTGAAAATTTGGATAAAAATATTCATAACCATATTACTCAATTTGGATCTAAGGTAGGAATCACCTTAAAAACCCTAAAGGAGAAAGAACCCATAATTAATGAAAGGGTAGAACAATGATCCATTAGAATTGATAAGCTAGAAGATGTTACTACCAATTTGGGTTCTGCTTTTGCTGTTGTCAAAACTACTCTAAGATTTCCTCCTAACAGAACTACTAAGTTTATTTATGTTCCTAATAATAAGGGTGTATCATCTAGTAAAGGAAACAAAGATCTTAAGATGCAAGTATTTGCCCTAGCTTTATCAATATTATTAAGGGACCAATTCCTACGCATGAATTTCTTGATCTCCTACCTAGCAGTGTGATCGTCAACAAACCTAATGAAATACCAAGAAAGGATAGATGTATAATTGCAGAATTAAATACCAAAGATGACAATACCTAGATCTATCCAATATGCGTAGCTAGGGGCGTAAAACAGTAGCGCTTGTTGGGAGGCAACCCAAATTTATTTTGTGATTTTTTTGCTTCTGTTTTTCAATAAATACACAATATTACATCTGTAATAATTATGTTTTGGTGTTTTAATTAGTGTTTCAGCCAAGCAAGACCTTTGGGATGCTTTGGTATATCGTTGATTTGATTCTGTGAGAAAACATAAACTTTTTCGTCCAGTAGCTGAATTTTTAAAAATCACAGAAGCGACAAAAAATTCTGAATTTTCTTCACAGTTTATTGATATATGAGTTGCCTCTGTTGTCCTAATTTTTCAGAATTTTTGGAGTTACATAAGTATACAAAATTTCTAGAGACTATTCTGTTTTTGATAGATTCTGTTTTCTTTTGGTTGTTTGCTTATTTCATGAATCTATGGGTAGTACCGGGGGTATGAACGATGGAGAAGTTGGAATATAGTAGATATAACACCCATATAAATTTAGAATGAGTTCACAATAGTACCTAAAGTGGTGATTTATTTTATTATACTAACGGATCTCACGAGTCTTTTGTTGAGTTTTGTGTTGTGAAGTTTTCAAGTTTTGGGTAAAGATTCGATGGACTATAGAATAAGGAGTGGCAAGAGCCTAAGCTTGGGGATGCCCAAGGCACCCCAAGGTAATATTTAAGGACAACCAAGCATCTAAGCTTGGGGATTCCCCGGATGGCATCCCCTCTTTTGTCTTCAAACCATCGGTAAATTTACTTGAGGCTATATTTTTATTCACCACATGATATGTGTTTTGCTTGGAGCGTCTTGTATGATATGAGTTTTTGCTTTTTCTTTTGCCACAATTGTCCTTGCTGTACACACCTTTTGAGAGGGACACACTTTAATCATGAATTTATTAGAATACTCTATGTGCTTCACTTATATATTTTGAGCTAGGTAGTTGCACTAGTGCTTCACTTATATCTTTTAGAGCATGATGCTGGTTTTATTTTGTAGAAATTGATGAACTTTCATGCTTCACTTATATTATTTTGAGAGTCTTAAAACAACATGGTAATTTGCTTAGGTTATGAATTTGGTCCTAATATGATGAGCATCCAAGAGGGATATAATAAAAACTTTCATAAAGAGCATTGAATATATGAGAAGTTTGATTCCTTGCATTTGTTTTGAGATATAAAGATGGTGATATTAGAGTCATGCTAGAGAGTAATTGTGAATTGGTAGAAATACTTGTGTTAAAGTTTATGATTCCTGAAGCATGCACGTATGGTGAACCGTTATGTGATGAAGTCGGAGCATGATTTTTTTTTGATTGTCTTCCTTATGAGTGGCGGTCGGGGACGAGCGATGGTCTTTTCCTACCAATCTATCCCCCTAGGAGCATGCGTATTAGTACTTTGTTTCTGTGGCTAATACATTTTTGCAATAAGTATGTGAGTTCTTTATGACTAATGTTGAGTCCATGGATTATACGCACTCTCACCCTTCCACCATTGCTAGCCTCTCTAGTACCGCACAACTTTCGCCGGTGCATTAAACCCACCATATACCCTTCCTCAAAACAGCCACCATACCTACCTATTATGGCAGCTCCATAGCCATTCCGAGATATATTGCCATGCAACTTCCACCGTTCCGTTTATTATGACACGCACCATCATTGTCATATTGTTCTCATATGCATGAGGCATTCACATAGAGTCATATCTTTGTTCTAGTATTGAGTTGTAATTCTTGAGTTGTAAGTAAATAAAAGTGTGATGATGATCATCATCGAAGCATTGTCCCATGTGAGGAAAGGATGATGGAGGCTATGATTCTCCCACAAGTCGAGATGTGGCTCCAGACTTAAAAATAAAAAGAGGCCAAAGAGCCCAAAAAAAAGAGGCTGAAGAGCCCAAAACAAAAAAAGAGAAAAAATTAAAAATTAAAAATGAGAGAAAAAGAGAGAAGGGACAATGTTACTATCCTTTTCCACACTTGTGCTTCAAAAATAGCACCATGTTCTTCATGATAGAGAGTCTCCTATTTTATCACTTTCATATACTAGTGGGAATTTTTCATTATAGAACTTGGCTTGCATATTCCAATGATGGGCTTCCTCAAATTGCCCTAGGTCTTCGTGAGCAAGCAAGTTGGATGCTCACCCACTTAGTTTTGTTTTGAGCTTTCATACACTTATAGCTCTAGTGCATCCATTGCATGACAATCCCTACTCACTTGCATCAATATTGATTGATGGGCATCTCCATAGCCCATTAATTTTCCTAGTTGATGTGAGACTTTCTCCTTTTTTGTCTTCTCCTCACAACCACCTTCTATTCCACCTATAGTGCTATATCCATGGCTCATGCTCATGTATTGCGTGAAAGTTGAAAAAGCTTGAGAACATTAAAAGTATGAAGCAATTGCTTGGCTTGTCATCAGGGTTGTGCATGATGAAATACTTTGTGTGATGAAGATGGAGCATAGCCAGACTATATGATTTTGTAGGGATAACTTTCTTTTAGCCATGGTATTTTGAGGAGACATGATTTCTTTATTAGTATGCTTGAAGTATTATTGTTTTTATGTCAAAATTAAACTTTTGTTTTGAATCTTATGGATCTGAATATTCATGCCACAAAAATAAGAATTACATTGTTAAATATGTTAGGTAGCATTTCACATCAAAAATTCTGTTTTCATCATTTACCTACTCGAGGACGAGTAGGAATTAAGCTTGGGGATGCTTGATACGTCTCCAATGTATCTATAATTTTTGATTGTTCCATGCTATTATATTATCTGTTTTGGATGTTTTATATGCATTAATATGCTATTTCATATTATTTTTTGGACTAACTTATTAACCTAGGGCCCAGTGCCAGTTTTTGTTTTTTCCTTGTTTTTGACTTTTACAGAAAAGGAATATCAAACAGAGTCCAAACGGAATAAAACTTTACGATGATTTTTCTTGGACCAGAAGAAACCCAAGAGACTTGGAGAGGAGGCTAGAAGACCTATGAGGCGGTCACAATCCGTGGGGGCATGCCCTAGGGGGCGCCACACTGGCTTGTGGGCCGCCCGTAGACCGTCCAACCCTAATCTCTGCACTATAAATCCTCAAATATCCCCCCTACGTCAGAGGGCACACAAAATACTTTTCCACCACCGGAAGCTTCTATTCCCGTGAGATCCCATCTTAGGGCCTTTTCCGGCACTCCACCGGAGGAGGATTCGATCACGGAGGGCCTCTACATCAACCTTTCTGCCCTTCCGATGAAGCGTGAGTAGTTTTCCATGGACCTAAGGGTCCATAGCTAGTAGCTAGATGGCTTCTTCTCTCTCTTGATCTTCAATACAATGTTCTCCTCGTTGTTCTAGGAGATCCATTCGATGTAATCTTCTTTTGCGGTGCGTTTGAGATCCTATGAATTGTGGATTTATGATCAGATTATCTATGAATATTATTTGTGTCTTCTCTAAAATCTTTTATGCATGATTGAGGTAGCTTAGTATTTCTCTCTGATTTATCGATTTGGTTTGGCCTACTAGATTGGTTTTTCTTGCAATGGGAGAGGTGCTTTGTGATGGGTTCAATCTTGCGGTGTCCTCACCTAGTGACAGTAGGGGCAGCGAGTCACGTGTTGTATTGTTGCCATTAAGGATAAAATATGGGGTTTATATCATATTCCTTGAGTTTATCCCTCTACATCATGTCATCTTGCTCAAGGTGTTACTCTATTCTTATGGAGTTAATACTCTAGATGCAGACAGGAGTCGGCCGATGTGTGGAGTAATAGTAGTAGATGTAGGCAGGAGTCGGTCTACTTGTCACAGGCGTGATGCCTATATTCATGATGATTGCCTTACATACCGTCATAACTTTGCGCTTTTCTGTCAATTGCTGAACAGTAATTTGTTTACTCACCGTATGCTTTATTCAAGAGAGAAGCATCTAGTGAAACCTATGGCCCCCGGGTCTATTTTCCATCATATATTTTCAGATCTATAAACCAAAAACCCTAAAAAAATACCTTGCTGCAATTTATTTATATTTATTTTATTTTGCCTTTTATTTATCTATCTCTATTAGATCTCACTCTTGCATGTGACCATGAAGGGATTGACAACCCCTTTTTCGCGTTGAGTGTAAGTGTTTGTTAGTTTGTGCAGGTGCATATATTGGGGACTTGCTTGTGCCTCCTACTGGATTGATACCTTGGTTCTTAACTGAGTGAAATAATTATCTCTACTTTGCTGCATCACCCTTTCCTCTTCAAGGAAAAAATCAACGCAAGCTCAAGAAGTAGCAGCCATCGCCATTTGCTCGTCAACGATCTGGAAGCCCTTCTGGAGACACTCCTCGGCTAACTTCCGATTGCCAGTGATAGTGATCACACCACTCGACCCTGACATCTTAAGTTTAAGATACACGTAACATGGACAGGCCATGAAACGTGCGTAGGATGGCCTACCCAGGCTGGCATGGTAAGCACTCTGGAAGTCCACCACTTCAAAAGTTAGCCGCTCCTTTCTGAAGTTCCACTTTTCGCCGAATACGACATCGAGGGCAATTTGCCCAAGTGACTTGGCCTTCTTCCCCAGGATTACCCCGTGGAACTGCATGTGACTTGGACTACGTTGTAGGTGCCCTCAAAGGTCTTGACGAACACTCTTGCCAAATCATCCTAGCAGTATATGCTAACAAGCGGGAGCTGTGTGAGCCATGCTCGAGCGGAGCCCTCGAGCATCAATGGTATATGTTTCATGGCCACGTTGTCGTTGCCTCCGCCGACCCGAACGGCCACCCGGTAATCTTCTAACCAGATTTCTGGCTTGGACTCGCCAGTGAACTTGCCGATCCCCGTGGCTAACCTGAAGTTGCTGGGAATCTCTGCCGCCCGTATGTACCGACTGAAACACTCGGGACCTGTCGTGGAATTGTCACGGCAGATGTCCTCGAGCTAGGACTTAGTCGTGGAGCCATCGCAGCTAGGAAGCTTGAAGGGGTTAATGCGGGACAAGGAACACGAGGGTTTATACTGGTTCGGCCCCTTACGGTGAAGGTAAAAACCTACGTCCAGTTTGAGGTGGTATTGATTAGGGTTACGATCACCAGGGAGCTCAACTGCTACGCTCGGCTCTCGATGAGATTGTTCTTGTCCCTAAACCGCTGCCGGATCGTCCCTTTATATAGGGAGGCTGACACCCAGCAGCTCTCAGAGTCCCGGCCGGCTCATAAGAGTGTCCGGCTCGGACTCTCAGCTATTCTTGCCTTGCACTACAAGTTCTACCATGATAATGATTGTAACTACGGGCCTTAAGCCATATCCGGGTCTTAAGCCCATCTCTGGCCCACCGTCTTCAAGCTTGGCGCCGGGCTTCTGGTAATGACCATTAGAGTAATCCGGCCCCTCCTGGCGGGTGACTCTAAGGTCTATATCCTCAACATTAGGCCCCAGATTGATTTGAGCCGGCTCATGTCAATCTTCCATTCCTTCGACAGAAAACCTCCGGCTTACAATTGTGTGAAGGCCATAACCCGGCGTGACGTCATCCTCTGGACTTCGGATAATCCGCCGTGACATCATCTTCCATTAAGCCCGTTTTTTACTCCGCCAGATCCGCAACGGATCTTTTTCTTTACTGTCATCCCGAAAATCGAGGCGTTTCGTGGGGAGATAACCACGCCGTGGTCTCCTTGATTCTCGCGCCCACTTATGAACTTGCCTTATAAATAGGCCGGCCCGACGGGCTCTCAGCCACTTCTCTCTCCATCTTCTTCCTCGTGCCACTGCTCCCTTGCCCGAGCTCTGCTACTGCCGCCGCCGTCGCGCCCCCGGTCTTCGTCAACCTTGGCCGCTGCATCACCCTGACTCGGACCAGACAAACGGCGGCAACCTCCGCTCCTCTCCAGCTCCGGTGAGTCTCCGCTACTCCATAGGCAGATCCGTACTAGGGCTCGAGTAGTTCGTCCGTGTTCTTCGTAGTTCATCACGGGCCTCAGTAGATTTGAATTTTGCTGCCCCTTTTTGATCTTAGCTCTGTATAGGCTTACTGCGGTAGACGTTGAGGACCCATTTTATATGCAAGTAGCTCTCTTTTTACTGCATAAGAACCTTGTTCGAGCCCAAGAACTTCTCCAGCGTCTGTTTGTCTAGAAACATTTCTTTTGCCCGACTATTTTGATCCAAAAATTTTACTGCGATGTGTGAAACCTGTTTTACCATACTTAGTAAAAATTGCAATCCTTGAATCTCGGCGGTTTACAGTTCCGGTTTAAAGAAACCCCGCGTCATAGAACTTTCCGGCTTAAAGACAACCATGCGCCATAAAATTTCCGGCTTAGCTGTGATAAAGCCTGTAGACAATCAAATTATTCTCAATCCCTCGGCGGCTTAAATAGCCCGATGCACTTAAATGTATACCATTAGTCCCCTTCATAAGCCGCCACCTTGACCTTGAACCGTAGATTTCTTCCGGCTCATAATTAACCCGGACGTTTTTCCTTTTATCATAGACTGCCGACTTTCACCATGCCTCCCAAAGCTCCCATTACTTGCAACTGGATGAGGTCCAATGTCACCAATGAGACCCTAGAAGATTTTGTCAAGTCCGGATATCTGCCCAAGAAGGACGTCATGTCCTACCGTGCCCCTGACCCGCCAGAAGAGAGACCACAGCCAAAGGACGGGGAGGTAGTGATTTTTGCGGATCATATGAGCCGGGGCTTCGCACCGCCCGGCTCAAAGTTTTTTAGGGACGTGCTAAACTTCTTCGACTTGCGGCCTCAAGACATTGGACCCAACTCAGTGTCCAACATCTGCAACTTCCAAGTATTCTGTGAGGTTTACCTTGGAGAGGAACCCAGTCTGCTGCTCTTCAGAGAGCTGTTCTATTTAAACCGTCAGAATGAGTGCGCCAATGGGCCAAGTCTGGAGCTAGGTGGCATCTCCATTCAGCGGCGAAGAGACTGTCTTTTCCCTTATGCCGAGCCGCCGAGCCACCCAAAGGACTGGAACATGACTTGGTTCTACTGCCAAGACACATCACCGGCTGATGAAAGTCCGCTGCCCGGCTTTCGCCCATCGCGTTTGGAGCCGACTCACCCACTGTCAGACAAGCTGACTCAAGCGGAGCGCCAACCTCTGCTCCCCACTATCAACAAGATCAAGGCTCTCCTGGGCAATGGTCTGAATGGGATCGACCTGGTTCGGGTCTGGATCTCATGGCGGGTGATCCCATTGAGCCGCCGCCCCGGCTTAATGTGTGAGTACACGGGCCGAAAGGACGACCCTCAGAGACACAGCCGCAACGATCTTCCTGAAGACGTCGCAGAGGAGATGACCAAGGCTCTCTTGAACGAGAGCCTGGCAGACTGCGGAAGGACCGGGCTAGCCCCCTTCTGCAAGACCAACCCAGCCCCAGCGGTAAGCCGCTGATCTGAACATCTTATCTGTACATAACTTTCATCTGAATCATTTTAAGAGAACCTTATTGCATTTTTCAGGCTGATGATAAGTTCTGGCGGGTCAAATATGACCATGAGGCGGCCAAGAAGGCCAGAAAGGCGAAGAAAGCCGCCAAGGAAGCCGCCCCTCGCAAGAAAGGAAGCAGGCCTACTGCTTCAGAGCTGATGCAATTAAGCGACAGCTCCGAGTCAGAGGTAACCCCTGAGCCTTTAAGTCCTTGCTATATTTATTGTTTGCTGCTGTCCGCCTTATCAATACTTGTTCATTGACAGGATGACACCGGCGCAAGTAACCCGGTGGTTGAAGAGGTAATGTCACTTTCCTCCGACTCGGAGCCCTTGCCAAGGCTGAAAGTCCGAAGGGTAACCCGGAAAGTAAGCTTTTCACATCCTTTAGCTCATCAAGATCCTCAATTTATTTTGAAGCGACAGGTTCATGAGAGCCGGCGTCACACCCGGACCAGCAAGGACACCGATCTCTCCTCCGGGTTACCTGACGCATCAAGGAAGCGCCGAACTGAGGTTATTTCCCACTTGTACCCTTTTCATCCGTTGGCGGGTGTTATCCGTCAGCCACTCAATTCTTCTGACTCAAATTATCAGGAGACCTCCCCCTCTTCGGGCGACTCTATGCAGTCGAGTCTTCCGGGTTTCAAGACCGCGCCCGGGTAATGACAACCATCTCATATTATACTTGTCTGTACTTACCCTTTTTGTGCTTAATGTTTCTGTCCTTTCAGTGCCCAGGCAAAGCTCACCAAGAGAGCGAAGAAAACCAAATCAGCCGGAGTGCCGGATTTACCTGAACCGGAGGTGACGGCTCAAGAACCGCCAGCTGCCTCCGCCCCCGAAGCCACCATTCCAGCCGACAAGGCACCTGAGGCCGCTGCCCCAACTACCAAGGCAACTACAGAAGCTTCTGTTAACCCGGAGGCCTCCAGCTCGGCTCCACCAGCAGACGACCCGGACGTGGTAATCACCCGGACGGAGTTCGTTGAGCCGGGGAGACCTACCGTGCTGGCCAAGTGCTCCGCTAAGGGGGAGTTGCTGCAGCCCCACCGGGTGAACCTTGACCTCTCCGACTACACCAACCTGAGCATTGGAGAGCTCGTCTCTGGCTACATCAGCCAAGTGCACAAGAGCCGGGACGCAGAGGTTGCCATGGTGAACCAGATCTAGCAGAAATATGAGGTATCATTCTGCTGTCCTCTTACTTACTGCATAGTTACCTTTACCATGCTAGCCCCCAAGTCGACGACTTATGATTGAATATGTTGTAGACTTAGGTTCCGGCTTACTCAATTGAGCCGGCAGTTTGTAGATAGATACGTTCAATATGCATTAGCCCCCAAGTGCCAAGTGTCTTTGCTTGGAAAACGCTTGGGACTTATATAGTAACTGTTCACGCCATAACCCGGAAATTTATACAGGCTGCTGGCAAGAAGCTTGAGGCTGACCTTGCTGATGTCAAGAGCCGGCTGAAGATGCAAGAGATGGAGACCCGGAAGGCAAACGCCAAGTTTGTGTCCAGCATCGCCGCGCAAGAGAAGCTGAAGACGGAGTTCGGCGCTGAGCGGAAGGCGTGGGCCGAAGAAAAGGCCGCATTGGTGAACCGGGCTGAACAGGCGGAGAAGGCTCTCTCCGAGAAAACCGCTGAGCTCTCCTGCCTAAAGCGCCAAGTGTCCCAGATGGTGGCCGCAATCTTCGGTAAGTCGTCGCGCCGGCTTTCATCAAGTTTAGAATGTTTATATCTCATAATTTCATCCTTGTCGGCGGCTTATCTGACTCTGTTAAACAGGCCCCAGAAGTGCCAACCTCAACCAGAGCGTGGTAACCAAGCTGAAGGCCGTGTATACCCTGGTGGAGCAGCTCTACACCGGGTCACAGCGTGCCTTAGCTGTGGTGGCCCTATCCAACGAGGTGCCGACTCACCTGGCAGAAGTCCTTCGCCGGCTCGCTGTACTGCCTCAACGGATCCAAGAGCTGCGACGGGCCTCTGCAAGAGACGGAGCGATCGCCGCGCTGAGCCGGGCCAAGGCATTCCTGCCGGAGTTAGACCCGGCGGATATCGCCCTTGGCTATCCAAGCCTGAAGGAAGACGGCTCAGCTTTTGATCAGAAGGACTTCGCAGCTTGCGTGAAGGCCGTACGCCCGGTGGCCACCCTTATTGGTAACGACACAGATCTGACCAAGTACCAGCCGGGTTACAATGCGGAGAATCAGAGGATTCCAACCCCTCGCTATGAAGCCCTCAACTTGATCCCGCCGGCTCGTCAGCACACTTTCGCCCCGGAGATTGACCCGGCCGGGTTAATTGACGAGGAAGCCCAATTCGAAGTTCTCAGCGGCATCGACTGGAAGTCATCAACTTTCCAGGTCTTGGGATCAGCCGGAGGAGAAGACAGGAACGAGCCGGAGACTTCAACTCAGCAAGCGTCGTAACTCGGCTGGCGGTTTACCAAACAATGCCTCACCCTTTTGGACTCAACGAGTCTTGTAATAGAGTAGGACCAACACTTTATTTTTGCCGTGTCACCGTGCACGTCTTGAATGCTGAAGTCCTTTGAAGTTTCTCTGGGTCATAATCAATCCTTTGTTTTTCTTAACCTCAAAAGAGGTGCCTTTAATTATCCTGCATAGAAGGGCAAATCACAAGTCTCGGGGCGGCTTACCGCCCTGAGAATCATAAGTTTTAGATAACCCAGAATATGAATAAAAAAGGACTTGTCTTCAATGATATCCTGGATACAGCCGTAAGAACATACTTAACGGCCTGCAAGCATACTTCCGGTTTAGATAACCCGGATAAGAAGGTTGGTACCGCAACTCCGGTTTACCTGTCTTATAACACCCATTGCATTCAGCAATACTGTAAACCAAAGTTAAGCCGGCAAAGTGAGACCCGGCTGTACACACCTTGACATAATCAGAGAAAACTTGTGATAAAGCGGAAGAACTTAGGGGCTTCCGGTTCGAATACGACCAGAGACCCGGCCCAAAGGGGTTAAGCTAAGATTCGGATACGATCATATAGCCCCCAGTGGGTATGGCGATGCCAATCAAGAGGGTACTGACAACTATGTTCTCTTTGGTTCGAATACGACCCATGTTTGAACAGGAAGCCCCCAAGTGATTTTAAGAATTGTTTAACGACGCTGATTCGAATACGATCCATGTCGGTTCTCAAAGGGGTTAGACTATGATTCAAATATGATCAGAGAAAACCTCCCAATGAGCTCGGCACTTTGCCAATCAAATGGGTATCGACAGCTATGTTCTCTTTGGTTCGAATACGACCCATGTTTGAACAGGAAGCCCCCAAGTGACCATATTACCCGTGGCAAGATTCGAATACGATCATAAGCCGGATCCTCCTTCCAGTTACCACGTTAATCTTGCAAAGAAAACACGTGCACATTTGGAGGAGAAAAAAGGATAGAGGTCCTGCTTTATTGCTTATCATAATATATACATGGCTGAGAGAAATATGTACATTATGAGAGCCGGTGGCTCAAGTGTAGTAAGGCCGAAGTTGAGCTATGTTCCACGGCCGACGGGTCTCTTCCTCCGACTTACGTGAATCTTTGTGCTCCCGAATGTCAATGAGGTAATATGACCCGTTGTGCAAGTTCTTGCTGACCACAAAGGGCCCTTCCCAGGGCGGGGATAACTTGTGTGCATCTGTTTGATCCTGGATAAGCCGGAGCACGAGATCGCCTTCCTGGAAGACCCGGGATTTAACCCGGCGGCTATGATAACGGCGCAGGTCTTGTTGATAAATCGCTGAACGGGCTGCTGCCACATCACGCTGTTCGTCCAACAAGTCAAGAGCATCTTGGCGCGCCTGTTCATTATCCGCCTCAACATAAGCCGCCACTCGAGGTGAGTCATGACGGATGTCACTGGGGAGGACTGCTTCCGCCCCGTAAACCATGAAGAAAGGCGTGAAGCCTGTAGACCTGTTAGGAGTAGTGTTGATGCTCCATAACACGGAGGGCAACTCCTCCACCCAACAACCCGGCGTCCGTTGCAAAGGGACCAAAAGCCGGGGCTTGATGCCCTTCAGAATCTCCTGATTGGCTCTCTCAGCTTGACCATTGGATTGAGGATGAGCCACTGAGGAAACATCAAGTCGGATATGCTCTCGTTGACAAAACTCTTCCATGGCGCCTTTGGAGAGATTGGTGCCATTGTCAGTTATAATGCTGTGCGGAAAGCCAAAACGGAAAATCACCTTTTTTCATAAATTTAACCGCCATGGCTGCATCGCACTTGCTAACTGGCTCAGCTTCCACCCACTTTGTGAATTTGTCAACTGCCACCAAGAGGTGGGTTTTCTTATCCTTGGACCTTTTGAAAGGTCCAACCATATCAAGCCCCCAGACCGCAAAGGGCCAAGTAATTGGGATCATCCTCAGCTCTTGAGCCGGTATGTGAGCCCGTCGCGAGAACCTTTGGCAACCATCACACTTACTGACTAAGTCCTCTCCATCGGCATGAGCCGTCAGCCAATAGAAACCATGACGAAAGGCCTTGGCCACAAGAGACTTTGAGCCGGCGTGATGGCCACAATCCCCTTCATGGATCTCACGCAAGATTTCTTGACCTTCCTCAGGGGAGACACAACGCTGAAACGCCCCTGTGACACTGCGATGATGCAACTCGCCATCGATAACGATCATTGACTTAGCCCGCCGGGTTATTTGCCAGGCCAAAGTTTCATCCTCAGGCAACTCGCCCCGGGTCATGTAAGCCAGATACGGCACTGTCCAGTCTGGTATGATATGGAGAGCCGCCACCAGTCGTGCCTCCGGGTCAGGGACAGCCAAATCTTCCTCTGTAGGCAACTTAACAGAAGGGCTATACAGGACGTCCAGGAAAGTGTTAGGCGGCACCGGCTTTCGCTGAGAGCCTAGCCAGCTTAGGGCATCAGCCGCCTCGTTCTTCCTGCGATCAATGTGCTCGACTTGGTAGCCCTGAAAGTGCCCAGCAATGGCATCAACTTCGCGGCGATAAGCCGCCATGAGAGGGTCCTTAGAGTCCCACTTGCCTGATACTTGTTGAGCCACCAAGTCTGAGTCACCGAAACACCTTACCCGGCTCAAGCTCATCTCCTTAGCCATCCGAAGACCGTGGAGCAAGGCCTCGTACTCAGCCGCATTGTTAGTGCAAGGAAACATCAACTGTAGCACATAATGGAACTTGTCACCTTTAGGGGAAGCCAATACAACGCCAGCCCCCGAGCCCTCCAACTGCCTGGACCCATCGAAGTGAATAGTCCAATACGTGTTATCCGGCTTTTGCTCGGGCATTTGTGACTCTGTCCAATCATTGATGAAATCCACCAAGGCCTGAGATTTAACAGCAGTGCGTGGCACATATTTGAGACCATGAGGTCCAAGTTCTATAGCCCACTTAGCAATTCTCCCTGTGGCCTCTCTGTTTTGAATGATATCACCAAGAGGGGCAGAACTAACCACAATGATGGGATGACCCTGAAAATAATGCTTAAGTTTCCGGCTCGCCATGAACACACCATACACAAGCTTCTGCCAATGCGGGTACCGCTGCTTGGACTCAATGAGCACTTCGCTGACATAATAAACCGGCCGCTGAACCGGATGCTCCTTACCCTCCTCCTTGCGCTCCACCACAATAGCCACACTGATGGCTCGTGCGTTTGCCGCCACGTACAGTAATAAGGGCTCCTTATCAACCGGAGCAGCAAGGACTGGGGGCTCTGCCAGCTGCTTCTTCAAATCCTCAAAAGCTGTATTAGCTGCATCATTCCAGACAAAGTTATCAGTTTTCTTCATCAACTGATATAATGGCATGGCCTTCTCACCCAAACGGCTTATAAACCGGCTTAAAGCAGCGATACGACCCGCTAAGCGCTGAACGTCATTTATACACGCCGGCTTAGCCAGGGAGGTGATGGCCTTGATCTTCTCTGGGTTAGCCTCAATGCCTCTGTCAGAAACCAAGAAACCCAAGAGTTTGCCTGCAGGAACACCAAAAACACACTTGGCCGGGTTAAGCATCATCTTGTAGACTCGGAGATTATCAAAGGTTTCTCTCAAATCATCTATCAGGGTTTCCTCTTTTATGGACTTAACCACAATATCGTCCACATAAGCATGAACATTACGCCCAATCTGTTTATGAAGACAGTTCTGCACGCAACGCTGATAAGTCGCCTGTGCACACTTGAGTCCAAAGGGCATGGATACATAGCAGAAGGCTCCAAAGGGAGTGATGAACGCCGTCTTCTCCTGGTCCTTAACCGCCATTTTAATCTGATGATATCCAGAATAAGCGTCCAGAAAACTTAAACGCGCACAACCGGCCGTAGCATCAATAATTTGATCAATACGGGGAAGGGCAAAAGGATCAGCCGGACACGCCTTATTTAAGTCCGTGTAGTCCACACACATCCGCCAAGTGCCGTTCTTCTTGAGTACGAGCACCGGGTTAGCTAACCATTCTGGGTGGAAAACTTCAACAATAAACCCGGCCGCCAAGAGCCGGGCCACTTCTTCACCAATAGCCTTCCGCCTCTCTTCATTAAACCGCCGAAGGAACTGCTTGACCGGCTTAAATTTTGGATCAACATTGAGAGTGTGCTCAGCGAGATCTCTAGGTACACCTGGCATGTCAGAAGGTTTCCATGCGAAGATGTCCCTATTCTCACGGATGAACTCGATGAGCGCGCTTTCCTATTTTGGATCCAGATTGGCACTGATGCTAAACTGCTGAGATGAATCTCCTGGAACAAAATCAACAAGCTTAGTTTCATCAGCCGACTTAAATTTCATCGCCGGCTCATTCTCCGTAGTCAGCTTTTTTAGAGAGGTCATGTCTGTTGGGTCAACATTGTCTTTGTAAAACTTCAACTCCTCTGTAGCACAAACAGATTCTGCATAAGCCGCATCGCCTTCCTCACACTCCAGAGCCACTTTTCGGGTGCCGTGAACCGTAATGGTCCCATTGTGACCCGGCATCTTGAGCTGTAAGTACACATAACACGGCCGTGCCATGAACTTGGCGTAAGCCGGCCGTCCAAATATAGCATGGTACGGACTTCTTATCTTGACCACCTCAAAGGTCAATTTCTCCACCCTGTAGTTGTTCTCATCTCCAAAGGCCACTTCCAACTCAATCTTGCCGACTGGATAAGCCGACTTACCAGGTACCACACCGTGGAAGATAGTGTTGGACTGGCTGAGGTTTTTATCAATCAACCCCATACGACGGAAAGTCTCATAGTAGAGGATGTTGATGCTGCTGCCTCCATCCATGAGCACCTTAGTGAACTTATATCCTCCCACCTGAGGAGCCACCACCAGGGCCAAGTGACCCGGATTATCCACCCGTGGAGGGTGATCCTCCCTGCTCCACACTATAGGTTGTTCAGACCACCGCAAGTAGCGTGGAACTGCTGGCTCAACAACATTCACAGCCCTCTTGTGAAGCTTCTGATCTCGCTTGCACAAACTAGTGGTAAACACATGATACTGTCCACCGCTAAGCTGCTTTGGATTGGTCTGATAACCCCCCTGCTGCTGTTGATGACCCTGGCCAGACTGCTGATTAAAGCCCCCTTGACCGTTCTGAGGATTAGAATTTGAGCCGCCGCCCGGGCCATGAAAGCCGCCAGCGCCTGAGCCGCCGCCCGGGCCATTGTAATTCGTAAAGGCTTTCATGATTGCACAATCCTTCCACAGATGAGTCGCTGGCTTCTCTCTAGAGCCATGCCTTGGACAAGGCTCATTCAACAGCTGCTCCAGCGTCGGACCTGACCCGCCGCCTCGGGGAGGGGGCCTCCCCTTACGTCGCTGGTTATTCCCTTGTGAGCTGGCGTTGGCCACAAACTCTAGGCTGCCGTCGGCCTTGCGCTTGCCTCCTCCTTGGTTCCCCGGGTTATGCTGAGGACCCTTGCCATTGCCGTTCTTCTTTCCCTTCCCTGTCCTTTCATCATCTGAAGGAGGATCCATGGTACCATCAGAATCGGCGTATTTGACAAGAGCCGCCATTAGTGTACCCATATCATTGCAGTCGCGCTTAAGCCGCCCGAGTTTCATCTTTAGGGGCACAAAACGACAATTCTGCTCCAACATTAAGACTGCTGAGCCGGCATCCATCTTATCTGACGAATGTATGATCTCCTTAACCCGGCGAACCCAATGTGTCGTAGACTCACCCTCCTGCTGCTTACAGTTAGTCAAATCCACAATTGACATAGACTGCCTACAGGTATCTTTGAAGTTTTGGATGAACCGGGCTTTCAGCTCAGCCCAAGACCCGATGGAATTCGGTGGTAGCCCTTTCAACCAAGTGCGGGCAGTCCCATCCAACATCATGGTGAAGTATTTGGCCATTGCCGCCTCACTGACCTCCAGTAGTTCCATGGCCATCTCATAACTCTCGATCCAGGCTGCGGGTTGTAAGTCAGCCGTGTAATTGGGCACCTTCCTAGGGCCTTTGAAGTCCTTGGGTAGACGTTCATTGCGGATAGCCGGTACCAAGCAAGGGACACCCCCAGTCCTGGTAGGGATGCCCACATCGACGGACGTCGTCGGATAAGCCGGGGGAGTCTGGTAAGCCGTCAACTGAGGCACCTGCTTCGCCTCTTGCCGCGCTCTGTCTTGGTCTGCTGCGTGAAAGGCTCCATTGTGAGCCGGGCCATGGCCAGGGGGCGGGTCATGGCGTCGGACATTACTTGAGCCGGTCGCTGAGACCATGTGCCGGCTGTAACTCGGGCTCCGGCCTGGACGAGGGGTTGAGTGGATCCTGTCCCGACTGTAGGAGTACGCCTCTTGCTGTGCCAGTGCTGTTTGAAGGAGTTCCCTGACCCGGCGGGTTTCAATAGCCGTCGGAGAGTCGCCGTCGACCGGGAGAGCCGCCAGCCGTGCTGCCGCAGCGACCATGTTCTCCAGCGGGTTATTATAATGACCCGGTGGTATTGGCACATACTGAGGCGGGGCATGGGGCATCTGGGGAGGCCCCATTACTTGTGGCTGAATAGGGGTCCCCGACCCGGGCACTATGACCCCTGGCGGGTTGCTAGAACCTGCACCTGGCGTGTTGAAAAGGTTGCGTGGATCGTAAATCGGAGGGAGTCGAGATTGGGCCTTTTGATGCCTCCTTCTCAGGACCTCATTGGCCGCGTTTTGATCCATCGTGAGCCGGAAGGACTGCGCTTGAATCAACTGGGTTTGGGCATCAAGAGCCGCCCGCTCCGCAGTCATCCTGATCCCTTCCGCTGCCAGATCCTCCTTAGCCTTCACTAGATCCAATTTTAACTGTGCCACCTCCGCATCATGCTGAGCTTGATCCGCCGGGTCAACCGTGGCGGTTAACAGGGCCGTCATCTTGTCCGTGAGATCCATTAGCACCTGAGCCGGCGAGGGCACCGGGTTTCCTGCTCCAGCAGCAGGGTTCTGAACAGGTTGTGCACCGGCCATAAAGACCCCAACCTGACTTGGCGGCTCAAACGGGTCCGGAATACTGTCACCATCGGAATAACCCATGAGCCGGCCGTCTTGAAGTTGATACAACGAGTTTGACTCATCGGTGGACGACTCGCCGTCAGAGCCGGCGGCCGTCTCATCACCAGATCCAGATCGATCAGAGAGTCCTCCATGGATACACCCCACAAAAGCATGCCTTAAGGCAGGCCGGGCCCGGGCGGGTCGTGCACGCTGAGCCGTCTCGACGAGATCGGCACAGAGACCCGGCTCAGGGCCCGGCTCACCAATCTTGCCAATGAAAACATGAATTCCGCTGAAGGGGACCCGGTACCCGTACTCAATTGAGCCGGCATCGGGGCCCCAGTTTGCATCGCCGATGTAGAGCTTGCCGCGACGACTCTTGGTCATCCGGCCCACAGCGTATCCCTTGAGCCCTTCGAAGCTGCCCTTCAAGAACTCAAATCCACCGTGCGCTGGCCCCACGGTGGGCGCCAACTGTCGTGGAATTGTCACGGCAGATGTCCTCGAGCTAGGACTTAGTCGTGGAGCCATCGCAGCTAGGAAGCTTGAAGGGGTTAATGCGGGACAAGGAACACGAGGGTTTATACTGGTTCGGCCCCTTACGGTGAAGGTAAAAGCCTACGTCCAGTTTGAGGTGGTATTGATTAGGGTTACGATCACCAGGGAGCTCAACTGCTACGCCCGGCTCTCGATGAGATTGTTCTTGTCCCTAAACCGCTGCCGGATCGTCCCTTTATATAGGGAGGCTGACGCCCAGCAGCTCTCAGAGTCCCGGCCGGCTCATAAGAGTGTCCGGCTCGGACTCTCAGCTATTCTTGCCTTGCACTACAAGTTCTACCATGATAATGATTGTAACTACGGGCCTTAAGCCATATCCGGGTCTTAAGCCCATCTCTGGCCCACCGTCTTCAAGCTTGGCACCGGGCTTCTGGTAATGACCATTAGAGTAACCCGGCCCCTCCTGGCGGGTGACTCTAAGGTCTGTATCCTCAACAGAACCCGAGGGTACGGAAGCACTCAGTATGTCGGTATCTTGGCCTTCTCGCAAAGCCCGCCCCCCGTCGACCAGGTTCTGAGGGAGAACGAATCTCGCGTTGAACTGCGTGCCTCGGGTGTCCCTTGTGTGACGAGAAGGAATCGACCTTCAATCACCACCGTGTGTCCGTCTGTCGTCGTAGGGCTGGCGCCCGTACACAACATCTCGCGGTGGAGGCATCAGGGCGCGATCATAATCGTCGTGCCGCAGGGGCGACACAACCCGATAGCGCCTACGATCTTCGTAGTGATCTCTCGAGGAGGATGTGAATCGGCGCCTGCAGGAGCCGAGTGGGCTGTGAGCCGACTGAATGGTCTCCACATGCACCGATGCGCCATGGATGCGATCTTTGGACTGGGACACCGCCGCATTCTGCGACAGCACCGTCTTCAAGAGTGCCTGGATCTGCCGAATCCACTCTCCGCCTGCAGAGCCGGAGGGCTGGATGGAATCCGCGATCCGAGTAGCTGCCGCCAGATTTTGTAGCGGGGTACTGAGAACCTGGTACTTATGAGTCTTGTAGCTCGAGTAAAGCCGACGTTTGTGCCAACTGGAGCTAGGTTGGTGGCGCGCTCGATCTTCCAGCTCCCTCTGAAGCCATTCGAGGTGGTCGCGCTCGGTGGCCAGGCGAGTCGACTCCATGGCCAACGCTTCATGGATCATCCCGGTGATGGGGGTGTTCAAGAGCTGCTCGTTCTTATGGCCAAGCTCCTGACGCTGCTCCCGAGTGAGAGCCTGGGGCAGGTACGGCTCATGGCCTACACCGCCGCCGCTGGTGTTGCCGTGTGAAGTACCCGCACGGCGTCCCGGGCATCCGTGTATCCCGGGGGCGTGCGATGCTTAGAGTTGTCCGCCATGAGAACTTTAGCGGTCGATTCGACGCTTTCACACTGGGACTCCTTGGAGGAATCATCAAGTGAACCGTCGGAGAGGTCAAGGGTGGGCTCGTCGGACTCGAGAGCCGCCACATGCTCTGGCGCGACCTGGAGGGCCATAGCGTGCCTGATCTAGCGTTGTAGCCGCGAGCGCCTAGAACGCTTGGGGCGGCGTGCAGCCGAAAGGCGAGTAGCCACTCGGTACGAAGAGGCACGGGAGTGTGCTGCGCCGCGGACGGGCAGCGCCTCCACGTCCAGCGGGGCCTCACGAAGCCACGCTGAGTCATCAGCGATGAAGCTGAGCGTCCCAAACTGGATTTCGCCAGCGACTAACATGGTGATGAAGGATCCACCTACGCCGTGAAACTTTGGTATACGTCTAGCCCAATGGTGGGCACCAACTGTCGGGGTTACGATCTTGACAATGAGTACTAGGGGTACGAAAGAGGGGCAGAGCCTAGCTATGGCGCAGGTGTCGGTGTCAAAACCGGCAGATTTCGGGTAGGGGGTCCCGAATTGTGTGTCTGAGGATTGATGGTAACAAGGGACAAGTGGGACACAATGTTTACCCAGGTTCGGGCCTGATACGTCTCCAACGTATCTATAATTTATGAACTATTCATGCTATTATATTATCCATCTTGGATGTTTAATGGGCTTTAATATGCACTTTTATATGATTTTGGGACTAACCTATTAACCCAGAGCCCAGCGCCAGTTTTTGTTTTTTCCCTTGTTTCAGTGTTTTGCAAAAAAGGAATATCAAACGGAGTCCAAACGGAATGAAACCTTCGGGAGCGTGATTTTTGGAACGAACGTGATCTAGGAGACTTGGAGCTGAAGTCAGGGAAGCTTCGAGGTGGCCACGAGGCAAGGAGGCGCGCCTGCCCCCCTGGGCGTGCCCCCCACCCTCGTGGGCCCCTCGTGGCTCCCCTGACCGACTTCTTTCGCTTATATATATATATCCATATACCCTAAAACCTTCGGGGAACAGAATAGATCGGGAGTTCCGCCGCCGCAAACCTCTGTAGCCACCAAAAACCAATCGGGACCCTGTTCCGGCACCCTGCCAGAGGGGGGATCCATCACCGGTGGCCATCTTCATCATCCCGGCGCTCTCCATGACGAGGAGGGAGTAGTTCACCCTCGGGGCTGAGGGTATGTACCAGTAGCTATGTGTTTGATCTCTCTCTCTCTCTCTTGTGTTCTTGAGGTGGTACGATCTTGATGTATCGCGAGCTTTGCTATTATAGTTGGATCTTATGATGTTTCTCCCCCTCCACTCTCTTGTAAGGGATTGAGTTTTCCCTTTGAAATTATCTTATCGGATTGAGTCTTTAAGGATTTGAGAGCACTTAATGTATATCTTGCGTGGGATACCCGTGGTGACAATGGGGTATTCTATTGATCCACTTGATGTATGTTTTGGTGATCAACTTGCGGGTTCCGCCCATGAACCTATGCATAGGTGTTGGCACACCTTTTCGTATTGACTCTCCGGTAGAAACTTTGGGGCACTCTTTGAAGTACTTTGTGTTGGTTGAATAGATGAATATGAGATTGTCTGATGCATATCGTATAATCATGCCCACGGATACTTGAGGTGACATTGGAGTATCTAGGTGACATTAGGGTTTTGGTTGATATGTGTCTTAAGGTGTTATTCTAGTATGAACTCTTGAATAGATCGATCCGAAAGAATAACGTTGAGGTGGTTTCGTACCCTACCATAATCTCTTCGTTTGCTCTCCTCTATTAGTGACTTTGGAGTGACTCTTTGTTGCATGTTGAGGGATATTTATATGATCCAATTATGTTATTATTGTTGAGACAACTTGCACTAGTGAAAGTATGAACCCTAGGCCTTGTTTCCTAGCATTGCAATACCGTTTACGCTCACTTTTATCATTAGTTACCTTGCTGTTTTTATAATTTCAGATTACAAAAACCTTTATCTACCATCCATATTGCACTTGTATCACCATCTCTTCGCCGAACTAGTGCACCTATACAATTTACCATTGTATTGGGTGTGTTGGGGACACAAGAGACTCTTTGTTATTTGGTTGCAGGGTTGTTTGAGAGAGACCATCTTCATCCTACGCCTTCCACGGATTGATAAACCTTAGGTCATCCACTTGAGGGAAATTTGCTACTGTCCTACAAACCTCTGCACTTGGAGGCCCAACAACGTCTACAAGAAGAAGGTTGTGTAGTAGACATCAGGGCCCTCTTGATGGATGTAAAACCCTATGTCGTGCTTGATCGTATTCGATGAGTATAGGGGTTACAAGAGTTGATCTACCTCGAGATCGTAATGGCTAAACCCTAGCTGTCTAGCTTATGAGAATTGTGATAGCCTCTACAGACTACACCCTCCGGTGTGTGCACAGAGTCGGTTTGTGTGGGAAGGAAATAACATATCCGGACACCAATCTTGCCGTCCACACATATAGGAGTCCAACCCGGACACGGGGGAAAGTCTTCTGCTTGTATCTTCACGGCCCATCAGTCCGACCCATATCAAATAGCCCGGACACCCGAGGACCCCCTAATCCAGGTCTCCCTCAGTAGCCCCCGAACTTGCCTTGAAATGATGATGTAGTATCCGGCTTATGTCTTTGGATTTTGCAAGGCTGGTTCTTCATTATACCTCGGACGGATAACAGTCGGGCCCTGACGTTCACGTCCTGTCTTTATGACTCCTTCCCTGCAATCGCCTCGATTTCTACACGCCGGGCGAATGCGAACGGTCCATAATAATTATACCAAAAAACCCTGGCCACACAGGGACAACGCCTATATAAAAAGGTTAGATCCCCAAGTGCCGTCCACATCGTGTAGAGAACACCAAGACTAGCCAGAGAAAAATTCAAAACATGCCCAGCGCTCCTAACTCTTCTTCGCACCCTCACGACCCTCAAGAGGGTGATTGGCAAAGCTGCTCAGTATCTCATCTCCAGTTGAGTTGACTTCAGACGCAGGGATATCTCCCTCTCGCAGATCTAGTCTCTGTGCGAGCGGGATTGGCCTCCATTGGCAATGATGTACTAGCAGAAAATTTCCCCAACCCCAACAAGGAGGAGAGGGTATGCTTCGTTTTGTTTCTTCTGCGGGGCTTAGTATTTCTGATCCATCCCTTTCTCAGGGTCTGTTGGAGTTTTACGGAATCCAGCTGCACAACCTTACCCCGGTTCGATTCTACACATCTCGGGCTTCGTCGCTCCCTGCGAACTGTTTCTGAGCTGTGAGGCCCATTTCGAATTATGGAGAATGTTCTTTTGCCTCGTCCCTCGCCATCGAGGGGTTCCATATTTGAAGTGGGCAGCACTGGAGTATGGCGCATAGCCGGATCAGGCTACCCTATTGGAACTCCCAAGGAGGTATCCCAAGAATGGTCTTCAGAATGGTTTTACATTGATGATGTCCCACTTCCGGACCCAGTTCGGCGCGGCCACCCCGAATTTTCCAGTGCTCCTTTGAAGAAACGCCTCAATTGGCGCCCCCAGAGTCCCAAGGAAGAAGACAGTGCGGAAGTGAAGAGATTGGTCAGCAAGGTCAGATTACTTGCTCATTTCGAGCTCTCAATAATCAAAGTCATGGCTATCGCGATAAAGCGATGTACTCAGCCGCTCCAGTCCAGAGTGACTCCTTTATGGTGCTACAATGGGGAGGACGACGCATCTCGTTACAGACGCAAGGGCGCAGATACCCCCGCCGAAGTGGCCATTATCCTGCACTACTGCAGGATGCTGCTAACGCGACACTACAATCAGAGACCCTTCGACGAAACTGTGTGCGATGCCATAATCGCAAACGGTGGTGTAAAAAACCCATCAAAAAAGGTGCAAAACGTTTGCGATGGAGGATGCATCAAACACGGTTCAGATTTTAGTTGCGTGTGCGATGCAGGGCATACGGTTCAGCTCAATTAACCATCTGCAATGAGGAGGAGCAAAAGAAACGGGCAACCAGATGAAGGTGTGTGCGATGTACAGCATACGGTTCACTCGGATGAACTGTTTGTGATTAGGCAACACAAAAGAAACGGTCAGCCAGATCAAAGGTGTGTGCGATATACGGCATGCGGTTCACTCGGATGAACTGTTTGCGTTGAGACATGAGAACATAAACGATTCAAATGAACAAGATGTGTGTGATACGAGGCAAACAGGTCTGTAATCGGAAATGTGTGCGAAGACCGATAACAACACAGATGATTACTACTAATAAGCCGTGTGTGTTGTGAGCAAACGATTGCTGGTATACAATTGTGAGTGATTGATGAAAACATCACCGACAGGTTCCATTGTTTAGTCCGTGTGCGATGTGATTTTGTTTGTCCGCACAACATCTACGCTCTGTCTACAGAGCATCAACATATATACTTAAAAAGACAACATTGCATAACCAAATTAAGCATACAATTACACAAGTGACTACACACATAACATTTCCACACACCAAAGAAAGCAATTACATGCATACTAAAGTAGGAGAAACGAGGATCTAATCATCTACTTGTTGTTGCGATGACGCTTGCCATTGCTCTGCTTCCGGCTGGATCCCTGGCCGTTTTGGGGAAGGAGGCACTTCCTCATGTCAACGATCTGCCTGTACATGTCGTAGCTCGTGTACGCCTCCTTGGCCGCGTACACAACGTGAGCTTTGTCGAGTTTCTCCATCCATGCCGAGTGCCAGGCACGCTTGTCCTTGTTGCACGAATCCTTCATGTCTCTGTAGTAGGGGTCGATGATGGCCTCGGCGAGGTGAACCAGTGAGTCCTTCTCATGCTCCTTGCTGCCCCAGATCTTGTATTGGCCCTGGATGTCGACAAGATTCTGGCAGGCGATGCTCGAATTCTCGAGCGCCTTTACATCATTGGTGATGTCCACCGTAGCGAACATGTAGTGGGGGCTGTTGACAAACCTAGTGAAATGCTCGCAAGGCCTTGTGGCCAGGCAGTAGTGGTAGACGAGGACGTGGTGGCGCACGCACATCTGGGCGACGGCGACCTTGGGACGAGACCCGGCACGAGCGCGGGTGTACTCGAGGTCGAACCCAACCACCTTGTACTTCTCCGCGGCAAGCAACAGCTCCATGATGTGGATGGAGTGCTCCACCCAGACCGGGTCGTTGGTGTACACCACCGAGAGGTCCATGAACCTTCTGTGGGTGTCCACCATGGCACACATGATGAACTGCTGCTCGTCATCGGCAGCCGCTCGGAGCGCCATTGGAGCCGCGCAGGATACCCTCTAAGAATTTCTCGTGGTGGGTGTGCTTCTTGCAATGGTGGGGCGCGACCGAAAGGTTGAAGAGACACAAGGGTAGGTTAAATGGCCGCTGTAATAAATAGGGGCCGGCCGGCCTGTAACCGTCACGTCTTGTCACGGCGTTCATAGCGAAGGATTCCAGTGCACGCTTGATAACACCGCACCGCACGCGTGGGCTCGAAGAGGCGCCAAATGTATCGTCAGTGAGCCTGTTCCCGCGCTACCGCGCTGCTTGCCGCTAAAGCTTCCCGCCCGGCTAGTTGGCCACGCGTTGGCTAGAAGAGGGACAAATTGTGGGCGTTTATTGGCAAAAAGCTTTGTAAAAACGAAGTGTGTGGAATGACTTCGGTCATAAGTTTACCCTTGGGTGATGAGGTCAAAGTTACACAGAAGGGTGATGATGGACACTAGAGTGCGATAATTCATTCTGCGCTCTACAGTGCACACGGTGGAAGAAACCAAGTGTGTGCAATAATGTCGAAGATCACAATCGAGTTAGCTATACAAATCGTGTGCTGTGAGATCGACAAGGTAAACTGATTCGAGAATGGTTAATAAAATCTAAGACCATTGCATATTAAGGTCAAAATAGTGCTAGCAATATACGAGTCTCATATGATGCCATTTCAATGATTGTACCACAAAAGCTCGAAATGTTACAAGATTCAAATTCCAGAGTTATATGGCTCAAATTTGAAGATTACAAGGTTCAAACTGATATTAGAAATGAAACTCATCTCATCAGCTGCAAACGCTCGCGCTGATCCGCTGAACATGGATATCAGAGAGGTTCAAACTAATATCACCACTTCTAAGTCTGGTTCCGAAACCTCACAATTTTTGCAAAGGGGTCAGCCACTGAGAAGTCATGTATGGGCTTGACACGGTGACTTCCGATTACTCTGTCATATGAAGTTCCAAAATGAAATTCAGCATTTTTGGAGCCTACTCCATTCTGCCGCAGGCGCCGCCGCTGATCAACAAACCATTCATTTTTGCGAAATAAATGTAGGGCAAACCTCATTTCCTTCAGCACCCCTGCTCTGAGAAAAAGAACCTGGCGAATATAATCTCCGGTAAGGTCCCTCGGTAGGAGTTCAAAGTAATTTCTGAGAGATGCAGATCTAGGCATTCGACGCGATTGTTATATTGTATCACATTATCCACCACTGGGCCTAATCTTATCTGCAAAAGAAGAAAACGTGTTAGTGCCTACATGCAGTTTTGAACATTACTACAGGCCTAGCTATTTGGTTTGCAGGATTTGTAAAATGCACTAACATGCCATCTTCGATCTGACATGATTAACATGGGCATTTGATTACATTCCAGAAAAATGTAGCCTTCTTCACAAGAGGTTGGAGTGGATGAAAAGTTCCCTAAGAAAACTAGTACAGTTGAATCCAAAGGAGAAATGCTTATTGATTGTAACCATATGGATCAAGCAACCAATATGGGGGGGGGGACATGTATGTACTGAAATCCTCCAAAAGAACCTTCAGAAATTGTAGTACATTGTCATTGTAAAGTTGGAAAAAGGTGTCACAAATTGAACTCCCTTATGGTTAACATTTAACAGGAAAGGAACATCACCTCGATATATAGCTTCTCCAGGCACGGAAAGCATCTTAGGAAACTGACAACTTGCTCCAGGTTGGGGCCGATAGATTCTAGTGCCAAGACCTTCACTGTGTGCAGTTTCGGGGTCAGGCTTGCCGGAATCATTTTCTGAATGATAGACGAACAAACATCTTCAAAATTAGAAATAATGTTAATTTGTAGAAGGAGAGGTAGAAGGCGGCTGTTGTACCTGAACGGGTGTGGATCCAAAACAAGTTCGGAGTATTTGTTAGACGAGTAGCCCACCACTGTCAATTTTGGTGTAGAAATGACATTGATTCTTGTTGGACCTTCTTGATCAACTACAAGTAATCTCTCAAGTGCAGGTGTGTCCTCAGTGACCATATCGTGGTACACATCTTGTGATGTCTTCCTGCCGCACGAGCAACACACATAAATAGTCCGAAGAGTCATGGAGGTGATGTGGAAGGTACTCAACCCATTGATCGCCTGAAGACGAAGGTACTCGAGTGCAGTACAGCCACGGAGTAGGCGCTCCATGTCACCCTTTGAGAGGCAGACGACGACGAGCTCGAGGTACTTCAGTCCTGGTAGAATAAGAGCGGGCGCGTTATTAAGGGGCGGTAAATGGTAGTTCCTGAACTTGGAGATGCGCAGCGTGGGCGCGAGGTGGAGTGCGGACATTGGCAGTGATCGCATATGCCCATCATCAAAAGTGAGCTCCTCGAGCTGATCTAGGGCGGGGGATCGAAACCAGTCGCCAAGCTTGGCTCGGTCCTTGCCGTTGGAACGGAACTTACCCATTCTAAGGGCTTTGGTTGGGACAAGGTGACTGGTGAGGATCTTGGAGAATGCACCCAAGCTTTTGCGATAGCCATGGTAGAGCTCGTGGGTGTCGATGAGGTTGAGAGGGCTGGACTTCCATAGGGGGCGCCACCGCCCGGAAAGGAGGGTTGTCCGTGCCCCATATTTGATTGGGAGGAGGGAGATGATGACTTTCAACATATCATCGGGGAGGCTGCTGATGAAGTCTAGGCCTGCTGGAGTCACTTGCGGTTCTAGCTCGCCCCGCCTCCGCTTGTTGGCAGCCCTGTTCTCCACCTCCGGAGTCTCCTTGTCAGCGGCGCTTTCTGATAGAAATGGGAGTACATGGAATATTTAGTTAAAAGAGGGCAATAGAAAAGTGTATTGGTAAGTAGAATTATTAGGTAGGAATATAGTAAGAAAAGGGAATAACAATTGGTTGCTTAAATACTACACAATTCATTTGACATTGCTGGGTAATTCAACATGCAGATAGTTGAAAAGAAAACTTACTTCAAACAAAGTCTGGACGGATGATTTTGTCGGGGAAGTTAGCATATATCTCATGACCAGGCCTTTTTATGTGCAGTGCAATTTTAGTGCCAGCTTTCAGTACATAAAATTTTGCAATTTCTTTCCAAAAGCAAGTGCCAAAATAAGAGTCACCACGTTCATCAAGTCTTACAATATAACGATTGGAAGTCCATGGTTTGTGCGCAGTATGACATCCATGGAGCCTTGATCTATGTAAAGGGAAAAAATGTGCACTACATAATCTGTTGCATAGCAAGGGATGTTCTGCAGAAAATGGTAGGATTGTTAAAGAAAATATGGTAACATGCAAATATGGGCCCAAATTGAAAGAACTGTACAACAGTTGAAATCGAAGGACAAAAATCTATAATTAAACAGATAGGGTAAACATGATATCATGGAAATATGAGAGTAATCGAAATAACAATACATCATTAATTTGCCTAATATACAAAGAATAGGGGGAAAATCCCCTTTGACGTATATGGTGCATGTGGCACCTTTTATCCAAACGTAGCAATGTTTAGAATATGTTCAGGAAAGTAGGCCATGCCAACCGATTTAGGGTGAGATTGAACATACCGCGTGCGTCCTCAAGTTATCTGGTACATAGAGATGGAATCTCTGGCGGTGGTCGCAAAGTCCTGAAGTGTCGGCGCACTGTACATTCTATGAATGAAAGAAAACCCTCAAATCAGCTCAAATAAAAATGAATTCACGGCGATTTCCGCCGGGTGATTAAAGGAGGCAGATGAACTAGGATAATAGATGAGATAATATCTCGTTAAATTAGTTACCTTGTCGTCCATGAGAAAGAACCCTCAGTACGACAAAGTCCCCAACCGAGTGGAGCTGGGTCGACCGCGAGCAGCGTCGAGAGAGTCGATGGTGATAGGCGGCGGCAAGCGGAAGTGGCGAAATGCAGTGGGCTTTGTCGGCAGCCTGGCGGTGGTGGCAGGCGTCGAGCTAAGTGTTTACCGCCGCGATAGTCGGTGCCATGGCATAGATGCGGAGGAGCTTGTGCAGGTGTGAATGGGGAATGTACCGGAGGGGCTGAGGGGGTGGCGGGCGGGGTGAGGGTTTTTGTGACATGGGGATGGTGAGGGTTTTCTTTTTTCTTTTTTGAATTGGGTGGTGAGGGTTTTTTGTCCCACAAAGAATTTTGGGGGCGACGGTTTGCTAGAGCAAACCATGTGTGATTGACGCAACAGGCAAAATGAAAGTCATTGCACACGGTTCCAATTTTGGGAACCGTGTGTGATTGACATACTACCTCCATCCTGGATTATTGGTCCCCCGTTGTAATTTTTACCAAAATTTGGCGAAATATTTAACATACTCAGACATAGATAATAAGCGTACACATACATAAGCATAGTTCAACCATAAGTACATAGTTCCACCGTCATTAAGCATACTCAAGCGTACATAGTTCGATCCATCCCACATCGCATCTCACATGCGGCCGACATGATCCTGAAGCTTCTCCAGCTACTCGGCGTACGCGCCATGTGCCACCTTGCGAGAATACTTCTGCTTGAAGGAGCCAACGACCCGTCCTCTTGCATGCGCCAGAACACTTAGATACGCGTCATGAAGCTTCTGGTTGCAAAATGGGCATCCATAGCCGCCGTTCCAGGTCCTAATACGCTTGTTATGCATTCCCACATAAAGCTCCCTCGGGATTTGCCTCTTGTACCTCCTCTGGCCATCTTCATCCTCGCTGTCCACTTTGTCAGACAACACCTATACAAATAGTGGTACTGGCTGCACTTTTCTTCCTCGAAGCTCACAAGATCAGCGTTACGCAAATATGCGTTAAATTCTTCCTTGATTCCCGCTCGATCCATAAAGTTTACTGAAGGCCATTCACAAGGCCGTACTGGAGCGTTCCTTGTTGGCTTATCGTCAGCATTACGCATTGCGAGCCTGGGTCCTTGCTTCCTTGAAGAACCACCTTGGAACATTTTCCTAAGCATATTTCTTCCTCTGAAAAATTTCTGAAATTTTTAGTAACTTCAAATAAAAGTGAACCAAGCTCAACAAAATTGATAGAAACTACTCGTACAAGTGCCTAGAGCCTATATCAAGCATTAGAACTACTTGGAACCATATAAATTTGACATCCAAGCTCAAGAACATGGTCACCTAGGCAGCACAAATTTGCAATGAATAAAGCACTAGAACAAAAACTAATTGGACCAATGGAGGAGTCACATACCAAGGAACAATCTCCCCAAGCAGTTTTGTGAGAGGTGCTTTGAGCAAGGAGATCGAAAATCGCAGCAAAATGAGCTGGAACTCGTGCTTGAGCTGGATATTGGTGTTTGTGGGAGGAAGAAGGAGTGTGTGGGTGCAGGAATAAGTGGAGGGGAGCCACCGTGGGCCCACGAGGCAGGGGGCGCACCCAGGGGGGTAGGGCGCGCCCTCCACCCTCGTGGCCAGGTGCTTGCCCCTCCTGCTGTGTTCTCAGTGCCAGATATTCTCAAATATTCTAGGAAAAATCATATTCCATTTTCAGGGCATTTGGAGAACTTTTATTTTCGGGGTATTTTTATATTGCACGGATAAATCAGAAAACAGACATAAAAATACTATTTTTACTTTATTTCAACTAAATAGCAGAAAGTAGAAAGAGGGTACAGAAGGTTGTGCTTCTAATTTCATCCATCTCATGCTCATCAAAAGGAATCCACTAACAAGGTTGATCAGGTCTTGTTAATAAACTCATTCCGAATAACATGAAACCGGAGAAATTTCGAATAACACTATGTTACCTCAACGGGGATATGCACATCCCCAATAGTAAGAATATCATATTTCTTCTTGACAGTAGGAAGAGGAAATTCAAAACCTCCAAAAATAATCGATGAATTTTTTCCAATAGAGTTAATAGTGTGGACTTGAGGTTGTTTCCTCGGAAAGTGTACCGTATGCTCATTACCATTAACATGAAAAGTGACATTGCCTTTATTGCAATCAATAACAGCCCCTGCAGTAGTCAAAAAGGGTCTTCCAAGAATAATAGACATACTATCGTCCTCGGGAATATCAAGAATAACAAAGTCCGTTAAAATAGTAACGTTTGCAACCACAACAGGCACATCCTCACAAATACTGACAGATATAGCAGTTGATTTATCAGCCATTTGCAAAGATATTTCAGTAGGTGTCAACTTATTCAAGTCAAGTCTACGATATAAAGAGAGAGGCATAACACTAACACCGGCTCCAAGATCACATAAAGCAGTTTTAACATAGTTTCTTTTAATGGAGCATGGTATAGTGGGTACTCCTAGATCTCCAAGTTTCTTTGGTATTCCACCTTTAAAAGTGTAATTAGCAAGCATGGTGGAAATTTCAGCTTCCGGTATCTTTCTTTTATTAGTGACAATATCTTTCATATACTTAGCATAAGGATTCATTTTGAGCATATCAGTTAATCGCATACGCAAGAAGATAGGTCTAATCATTTTAGCAAAGCGCTCAAAATCCTCATCATCCTTTTTCTTGGATGGTTTGGGAGGAAAAGGCATGGGTTTCTGCACCCATGGCTCCCTTTCTTTACCATGTTTCCTAGCAACAAAATCTCTCTTATCATAACGTTGATCCTTTGATTGTGGGTTATCAAGATCAACAACAGGTTCAATTTCTACATCATTATCATTACTAGGTTGAGCATCATCATGAACATCATCATTAACATTTTCACTAGTTTCATGCTCATTACCGGATTGTGTTTCAGCATTAGAAATAGAAATATCATTGGGATTCTCAGGTGGTTCAGGAATAGGTTCACTAGAAGCATGCAAAGTCCTATCATTTTTCTTTTTCTTCTTTTTAGAAGGACTAGGTGCATCAATATTATTTCTCTGAGAATCCTGCTCAATTCTCTTAGGGTGGCCTTCAGGATACAAAGGTTCCTGAGTCATTTTACCAGTTCTAGTAGCCACTCTAACAGCATAATCATTATTCTTACCATTCAATTCATTGAGCAAATCATTTTGAGCTTTAAGTACTTGTTCTACTTGAGTGGTAACCATAGAAGCATGTTTAGTAATGAGTTTAAGTTCACCTTTAACTCTATACATATAATCACCCAAGTGTTCAAGCATATCGGAATTATATTTCAATTGTCTACCAAAATAAGCATTGAAGTTTTCTTGTTTGACAATCAAGTCCGTAGCGTCTACCGATTTCGCCATATCCCCATTTCCCTCTTCTTTGAGACCAGGATTCCTTGTGTAATTTCATCCATCTCTTAGTTTTTTTTGGCAGACTTATAGTGAGGAATATCACCTTCATCAAATCTATAGAGAGAATTTACCTTTACTACCTGTGTCGGGTTATCAAAACCATGAGTTTCTTCAATAGGTAATGGATTAAGATCATATGTTTCTTCAACTGGCGGTAAATTAAGACCATGTATTTCTTCAATAGGAGGTAAATTCTTAACATCTTCAGCTTTAATACCTTTCTCTTTCATAGATTTCTTTGCCTCTTGCATATCTTCAGGACTGAGAAATAGAACACCCCTCTTCTTCGGAGTTGGTTTAGGAATAGGCTCAGGAACTGGCTCAGGAAGTGTCCAATTATTTTCATTTGTCAACATATTATTCAATAGAATTTAAGCTTCATCCGGTGTTCTTTACCTGAAAACAGAACCAGCACAACTATCTAGGTAATCTCTGGAAGCATCGGTTAGTCCATTATAAAAGATATCAAGTATTTCATTTTTCTTAAGAGGATGATCAGGCAAAGCATTAAGTAACTTGAGAAGCCTCCCCCAAGCTTGTGGGAGACTCTCTTCTTCAATTTGCACAAAATTATATATATCCCTCAAAGCAGCTTGTTTCTTATGAGCAGGGAAATATTTAGCAGAGAAGTAGTAAATCATATCCTGGGGACTACGCACACAACCAGGATCAAGAGACTTAAACCATATCTTAGCATCACCCTTTAATGAGAACGGAAATATTTTAAGGATATAAAGGTAGCGAGATTTCTCATCATTAGTGAACAGGGTGGCTATATCATTTAATTTAGTAAGATGTGCCACAACAGTTTCAGATTCATAGCCATGAAAAGGACCAGATTCAACTAAAGTAATTATATCAGGATCAACAGAGAATTCATAATCCTTATCAGTAACACAGATAGGTGAAGTAGCAAAAGCAGGGTCAGGTTTCATTCTAGCATTAAGAGATTGCTGATTCCATTTAGCTAATAACCTCTTGAGCTCATATCTATCTTTGCAAGCTAAAATAGCTAAAGCAGCTTCTTTTTCAAAAACATAACCATCAGGAATAACAGGCAAGTCTTCATCATCACTTTCATCAATATAATCAGTTTCAATAATTTCTTTCTCTCTAGCCCTACCAAATTGTTCATCAAGAAATTCACTAAGTGGCACAACAGTATCAAGCATAGAAGTAGTTTCATCATAAGTATCATGCATAGCAGAAGTGGCATCATCAATAAAATGCGACATATCAGAACGAATAGCAGAAGCAGGTTTAGGTGTCGCAAGCTTACTCAAAACAGAAGGTGAATCAAGTGCAGAGCTAGATGGCAGTTCCTTACCTCCCCTCGTAGTTGAGGGATAAATTGTTGTCTTAGCGTCTTTCAAGTTCTTCATAGTGAGCAGCAGATATAAATCCCAAGTGACTCAAAGAATAGAGCTATGCTCCCCGGCAACGGCGCCAGAAAATAGTCTTGATAACCCACAAGTATAGGGGATCGCAACAGTTTTCGAGGGTAGAGTATTCAACCCAAATTTATTGATTCGACACAAGGGGAGCCAAAGAATATTCTCAAGTATTAGCAGTTGAGTTGTCAATTCAACCACACCTGGATAACTTAATATCTGCAGCAAAGTGTTTAGTAGCAAAGTAATATGATAGTAGTGGTAACGGTAACAAAAGTAACGGTAGCAAAAGTAATATTTTTGGTGTTTTGTAGTGATTGTAACAGTAGCAACGGAAAAGTAAATAAGCGAAGAACAATATGTGAAAAGCTCGTAGGCATTGGATTGGTGATGGAGAATTATGCCGGATGCGGTTCATCATGTAACAATCATAACATAGGGTGACACAGAACTAGCTCCAATTCATCAATATAATGAAGGCATGTATTCCGAATATAGTCATACGTGCTTATGGAAAAGAACTTGCATGACATCTTTTGTCCTACCCTCCCGTGGCAGCGGGGTCCTAATGGAAACTAAGGGATATTAAGGCCTCCTTTTAATAGAGTACCGGAACAAAGCATTAGCACATAGTGAATACATGAACTCCTCAAACTACGGTCATCACCGGGAGTGGTCCCGATTATTGTCACTTCGGGGTTGCCGGATCATAACACATAGTAGGTGACTATAGACTTGCAAGATAGGATCAAGAACTCACATATATTCATGAAAACATAATAGGTTCAGATCTGAAATCATGGCACTCGGGCCGTAGTGACAAGCATTAAGCATAGCAAAGTCATAGCAACATCAATCTCAGAACATAGTGGATACTAGGGATCAAACCCTAACAAAACTAACTCGATTACATGATAGATCTCATCCAACCCATCACCGTCCAGCAAGCCTACGATGGAATTACTCACACATGGCGGTGAGCATCATGAAATTGGTGATGGAGGATGGTTGATGATGACGAGGCGACGAATCCCCCTCTCCGGAGCCCCGAACGGACTCCAGATCAACCCTCCCGAGAGGTTTTAGGGCTTGGCGGCGGCTCCGTATCGTAAAATGCGATGAATCCTTCTCTCTGATTTTTTTCTCCCCGAAAGTGAATATATGGAGTTGGAGTTGAGGTCGGTGGAGCGTCAGGGGGCCCACGAGGTAGGGGGGCGCGCCCTAGGGGGCAGGTGCGCCCCCACCCTCGTGGCTAGGGTGTGGCCCCCCTGGTCTTCATATTTTGCAAGGATTTTTTATTATTTCCAAATAGACGTTTCGTGAAGTTTCAGGTCATTCCGAGAAATTTTGTTTCTGCACATAAATAACACCATGGCAATTCTGCTGAAAACAGCGTCAGTCCGGGTTAGTTCCATTCAAATCATGCAAGTTAGAGTCCAAAACAAGGGAAAAAGTGTTTAGAAAAGTAGATACGACGGAGATGTATCATGGCCCGTTAATACGTTGGGCCATTTTCATAGCGTCATCAAATACGGCCGATTAACGAAGGCCCGTTATGGTCGGCCCATGAACGGACGATTTCAACTCTAGCCCATTTACGGCCATAATGTGGTCTGTTATTGGCCCATGTTTTGCCAACCGATCATACGACCCGTAGAAGACCCATTGATGATACGGCCCGTAGAAGGCCCATCGTGTCTACGGCTCGTATAAGGCCCATTGTTTCTATGTCCCGTAGAAGGCCCATTGTTTCTACGGCCCTTAGAAGGCCCATTGTTTCTACGGACCGTAAGAGGCCCATGTTAACTACAGTAAATATGTAGCCCATGGTTAATGTGGCCTAGTTTTAAAAAATAGGCTATTGCGGCCACTAGCAAACCGCAGAAAAAGAACTGCACTGACTACAAGAAAACAAATAAACAAGACAATAAGGAAATAAATAGGCAAGTACCTTATGCTAGGCTATCACGGCTATTACACATATTACATCCACTAGGCATCAAAGTTCGCCACCAGTGCAAATATAGGGAACAAAGCAGCATATAAACGCCGTAGCAAAACAAGTCCAGAACTGAAACCACTTCAGAAGAGCTCAAGAAACAATATCCTGGGTACCCATAATGCTGGCAAGATGCTTAGCAAGCTTATTAACTTTCTCTTGTTTGGCGCTTAAATCCTCCAGCACTTGCTGTTGCACCAGAAAGTATGCATCTGAATTCTGCAGAGACTTCCTCAGTCCTTCGGCTTCTTGTCGCATAACATCTGATCGACGTCTTTCAACTTGAAGTTGAGACTCAAGAAGCCGAACTGATTCAGGCAGCGAGTTCGAAGAGCTGGTGCCAGCAGTAGTAGCCAGTAACTCGAACACTACATCAAGACATGACTTTGGGGTTGTCTCAGTGTCTTCAATATAGTTTTTATCAACTTTCTTGGAGACCAACAGGGATGTCTCACTATCTTGAACCTTATTTGCATTACTTCCTGTACCATTGCATAACGGGGTACTCTTCTCCAATATTTTATCCGCATTCTAAAAGAGAAACAAACAAACACATCACAGGTTTACAACGTAGTATATGAAACTCATTTTGGTAAACCAGTTCAGTAGTAAGGTGGACATGATAACAGCATGAAACAAACATATATCTATGTAGTATGGTCACTGTATGGTCTATATCATTCTAGTTTATGTTGCCAAATCAAGATAGATATAGTTCGAATCATATCTATTTAAGACAAAGCAGCTTAGACAGAATATAAGTGTGGGAAACTACATAGCAATAACAACACTTGTAAGGTGCATGGCATGAGAATATCACTGTTTATTCAATTGACACTGAAATCAACATAGAGCAAGTTACAACAGCAAACACGTTAAAGAAACAGGTTTAAAACATACCTGTTGCACCATTGGAGTTTCAATTGCGTCCTTCAAATTTGAAATTAGTTGGTATGAGTAAATACAGTGATGCAAGAGCAAAGTAGTATGAACCATATCTACGGAACCTGACCTGAGAACAATTCTTCTTCTGCTTTAAGCATTGACTTGGGGTTCGGAGTGGTGGTCCTCGTGCTTTGGGCACTGCAGTTGCCTTACTAACTGCTCGTGTTTGGGTGCTCTGTGGTGGAGACGGTGCTGTGTCAACGGGAACTGGGTTACTATCTGCTGGGGTTGGGGTTAGAAGGGGTGTAGCTGGTTCTCTGTCCAACTAGGTAGGGGTACAATCTGCGCGAGTCTGGGTTATGTGTGGTGGGGCTGGTTCTTGGGCAAGTACAACCGTGGTTCTATCTCCATCGACAGGTAGCACGATCTTTTCTGAAGACCGTGTTTTTACTCCCACAAATACTGCCATCACCCCCTCCAATTGAAATGGCTGCTAAACAAGAAAAGTAATTGAATGTACAGACATTGTAAGATAGACAGGTGCAATGGATAGTAGGGAAGAAAATAGGGCATGAAATAATTCACACTTATGTTGTCTAACCAAACAGAATAGCAGGACATAATTTCACATATATGATGGCTAATTAAACAGGATAGCATGCACAATTTCACATGTATGATGGCTAACTAAACATGATAGAATGACATACTTCAAAATATGATGACTATGTAAACAAGATGACATGATATAACTATACGATGTGTCTATTAAAGTGGTTGGCATGCCATAAATCACAAACATGCCGTCGATGGAAACATGATGGCATGATATAATTCATGGATAGAATGACATAATTCAAAATATGATGACTATGTGAACATGATGAGATGATATAACTATATTATGTCTTTAGAAAATGGGTTGGCATGCTATAATTCAGATACATGCTGTCTATGTAAACATCATGGCATGATATAATTAAAATATATGATTTATATACTAAGGAAGTGAGCAGAGGGCAATCACATATATGATGTGTCAACTAAGGAGATGGCATTCAATATCGTGTATATGATGTAAAAACTAAGCATTTCAATACAACATATGCATGATATGAGTAATATAACCCTGCCAAGTTTGAGCATACACCTCAGGGGGATAATAGGACTGGTCATCTGCCTCTGAATCCTCCTCTGAAGAGCTATCTGTAACCAGCAACATATCTGCTTCACCAGGTAGCATTGTCTGCTCTGAAGACCTTGTTTTTGCTCCAGAATTCTCCATCACCAATTCAAATGGCTGATGCACAGGAAGAGCAGTTGAATATACAAACATTGTCGACAAAAGCAATGAGAAATACAAAAAAGGACGGCGTGATATAATTCACATATATGACGCTTGGCTAAACAGCATGGCGTTGCATAATTCACATATATAATGCCTTGCAACAAGATAGCATTACATAATTCACATATATAATGTCTTGCAACAAGATGGCATTGCATAATTCACATATATGGTAATTAGACACTAAACAGGTGGCATTCACACAAAGCATGTCTAAACTAAGCAAATGACATACCAATGCAAGATACCATACGCACGATATGAGCATCATAACCCTGCCAAGTTAGAGCATGCACCTCGGGGGGGGGGGGGGGGGAGGGGGAATAGGACTGGTCATGTGTCTCTGAATCCTCCTCTGAGGAGCTATCTGTAACCAGCAAGACATGCGCTTCATCAGATAGCATTGTCTGCTCTGAAGACCTTGTTTCCACTCCAGATTTTTCCATGACTGTGCCGAATGGCTGATACACAGGAAGAGTAATTGAATGTACTAAAATTGTTGAAAAATTTAACACGTAATAAAAAAATGATGTCATGATATAATTCACATATAAGATGACTGGCTAACCAGGGTGGCATTGCAAAATTCACATATATGATGCCTGGCTAAACAAGATGGCATTGCATGATTCAAATATACGATAAAGAAACTGAACATATGGCATTGACACAAAGCATGTCTAAACTAAGCAGATGACATCTTTAATGTATACAGTAAGCAATGCAAGGCACCATATGCATGATATTACCAACATCAGCATGCCAAGTTAGAGCGAAGACCTCATGGGGTAAATAGGAGTGGTCTTCTGCTTCTGAATCCCCCTCAGAACAGTTATCTTCCTCTTGATTACGATCCGAAATGGGTGGAGGGGGGGCTGCCTTTGCGCCCACCATGGAGCGACGTCTGCATGAAATTTTATTGCCACGCAAGGCTCGTCTCTTTTGCTCTACATGTTCAGTTCCATTGTGTACAATAACTGATATGCATAGGAATAAAACATAGTGAGATTATGTAAGGAGTGCATGCACAAATCCAGAGTGATGGTAGCAAACTGTGAATAGACCCAAAACAAATGATAGCAGGCAGATAATAGCTTTAGTTAAAAAATACAGATAATGACTCCTTTAATGTTTGTTTGCACCCAACATGAAACTCATAGTAGACACCCGAGATTAACCAGATAGTAGACATATAGTACTGATTGCTGCCCCAATATGTACCCCACAACCATTTAAAAACTCAAGTTTCAACATAAGTTTGGACCTGAGTCAGAGTCTAATAGGTGAACACGACGATAAAGTAGCATGTCATCATATTAAGCGATGCATAACGTAAGCAGACACGGAAGAGTGCGATCTCTCTTGCAGACCCATGTAGTCCTCAAGGTCATCTGCTCAGTTGATGATGGTAATGCAGTTGTCGTGGCTGGCGGCGGCGGGGAAGAAGATCTGAGGCGGCGAAAGACAGTCTGGAGAGCGGATCCCTGCTGTGGTGAACCCTTCCGTCGCTGGAGCAGCTGAGTTGGGGTGGAACACAGCACCGCAGGAGCAGGACAAACCACACAAGGTTTTCTTTGACACATATCTGTAACAGAAGTAATTGTGTAAGGGCTTGTTTGAATTTGAGGATTCTAACAATGCAGGGATAGGAAATAGACAGGAATAGGATAGGAATGCACGTGCAAAACAGAGAATTTAAAAACATAGGATTTCTGCCAATCTGGGTGTTTGGTTCACAAGAATTGGAAGATCACAGGATGCAAAGAAGCATGGTGAGATTAAGTCAAGCCACAAGAAGTGTACAACCTCTTTGGCGAAGCCATGTCGATCTCAGCGTGATAGGGTTGGCCGGTCAGGATGCTCCGGCTGACTTGGCTGTTGGAGGAGGGGAAGAAGATCTTAGGCATCTGGAGATGGAGCCCGAGGTACTGCTCCGCTGTGATGGAGGGTTTCGTTGTTGGAGCAGCTCCGGTGAGTTGTACGACGCCGAGGCTGAAGCAGGACAAGAGAGACAACGTTAACCTGAGTGGAATTCTAATAGCATCTCCAATTGATGAAGTAAAATACATAACCACAAAGTGCTAGATGTATACATCAGCTGCTCATCTCTGAACTTAACTGCGAAACTGAATTTAACTGTCGAAACTGAACTTAACTGTCGAAACTGAATTTTGCCGTCGAAACTGAATTTTACTGTCGAAACTGAATGCACTAGAGGTGAGGCTACACGTTAGTCGACTGACTTTTTCATCTCTGGTCAGTTGATTTTGCAGCCGTTGGATACGAAATCAAGGGCCTGCAGTTCATCTTCAACCTCCACCCCCCTGAGCCGCCAGCCACCACCGGCCGAACAGCCGCCCCCCGCCGCCCCGCCCGCCCCGAAAACACTCTCCATCGCCGGTCCGCCGCCGCCCCGGCCATCCCTCTAGCCCCCCCCCCCCCCCGTGCCGAGCTTTTTCTCCGGCGATCCCCACGCCACCGCCCCACCACCGCCGGCGACCACCGCCCCCACCCTGAAACCTAAGATAGATAGTGGGGTACCTCTCCGGCGTGCCCCCCTCCCTGCTGCGGCTGGTTCTTCCTTAACTCCGGCGAGCCCCCCCCCACCCCCGTCGATTCAGTCGACTGAAGTGTAGGTAAATCGGAGCAGCATCGCAAGCAAGAGCAAGAGAGAGAGCAGCAGCGCGAGCAAGAGCAAGAGCAGACCAGACAGGGGACCGAGAGCAAGAGCAGAGCAGCAGCGCGAGCGAGAGCTAAAGTAGCAGAAACTCCTACTGATATGGACATCGCCGCCGAGGGAGCGACGCCATGGAGGAAGTGGCCGACGACGCCGCCGTGGATGGAGCCGCGCCGTGTCGGCTCGGGACCGAGCGCCGGCAGCATCGTGAGATCGAATCAAGAAGAAAATGCGGCGTTTAGTGTACAACCTCTTTGGTGGCGCCGATTAGGCCGCAGCTTCATCCGAGGAAACGGTGATGCTGATGCTCTTCCGGTGGTGCAGGTGAAGACGGCGGTGTGGAAATGGAGGTGGCGCGAAAGACAAGGGGAACATCGGGGCAGCTCCTTGGGGGTGGAGGACGGGGTGGCTGAACCGGTGGGATGACCAGACCGACGACGGATCCTCATCCGGTACGGTGGATGAGGGACGTCGAGGTGTTTCTGTGGACGACGTCGTCGGGGAAGAGGCTCCGGCTGGGTGGCGGACGGAGGAGGGTGTGGGGCTTCGCGGGTTTTCCCTACCTCGGTGTACGAATGGGTGGGCGGATGGGATGGGAGTGGGGAACCATGGCTTAGGGACGCGCTTGTCCGAAATGTTGGGTAAGTTACGAAAGTACCCCCACCGATTTGAGGCGGTTCTTTCGGTTCAGGGGTATCACGGGCATTTCGCGTGTCGGGATTTCACAGGAGGTGGGAGTTTTCGCGCGCGTTGTAATTGGAATAGCAAGGCGCAGGTTGAGATGGACGGAGTTGTCGGAGCACAACGAGACAAAGATATATCTTAAATATTTCGGGGTAACAAGGCGCGGGCTGAAATTTCCGGACAAGCCTAACGTGTACTGTACCAAATCAATTCGCACTACAAATGTCATTCAAAACTTTGAATTCATATTAGTTTCAATTAAATATTTCGCTACGTGTATAATGCATGCAACCTAGTACTCAAATGAACGTTTTAGTGCATTCCAAACGTATATACTACCACTTCAATATGAACTAAATTTGAATTCATTTCTCTATTTGAATAAGATCTACAATAATGATTGTTGTGAAGTCCTAAAGCATTTGAATTTGTTTCTCTGTTTTAATAAGATCTACAATTGTCATTATTGTCAAGTTAAACCATCGTTTGTGTATTATCTTCACAGCACACCACATGATTAGTCTCGAGTTACATATGAACTATGTGTACTATATGAACTCGAACTCGATTTTTTGAATCCACTTTATGTTGATTTCAAATGATAGTACATTTCAAGCTCTAGCTAGATCTTCACAAACTAAACCATGTCTCATATGTATAATGTGTTTATCACATTATGTATGGTGCCCCGCCCCCTACACCTACAAGTATTTAGATGTGAGTTGCAAACACCACACATTACTAGAAGTTCAAATAAAATGTGAGAATGTTCGATATATAGTATCGTTCAGATTGTTCAATATTTAGTTGTAAGCTGCAAACGCCACACATTATCACAAATTCAAATAAAATGTGAGATTGTTCGATGTATAGTATGGTTTAGATTGTTCGACATTTAGCTGTGAGTTGCAAACACCATGCATTATCACATTATGGTATAACATGTGCAAAACCACAACACGCGTATCACTGCTATATTCATGCATGCATATGTTTAAAACACTATGATCTCCTATTCAAATATATGAATCCACTTTCATATCAAATTATGATCTTTGTTAGTCTCTTACACCCACGCAATCCACTAACCTTTGTAGCTACCACTAACTTTCTCTCGTGCATGCACACGCCCTCCTCGCCCTCCCTCAGCATTCTATCCATCGTGCACATTCATTTTTTTTTTCTTTAGGTCGTTCTCCCACAGTCTCCACAACTCCTTTCCGACACACACCGATCGATAAACCTCTCCAGCGATGTCTGCCTACAACATACACACACACCTTCAATCTCCTCCTTTATGTGTCCTTGCTTCGTATCTCTCATACGGTCCCACACACGTGTAAACTCTCGCCCCTCTTTTCATCGATCTCACAACCGCACACTCCTCCCCCTATCTAGCTAGTAGCTGGGCCTCTCGCACCACCTCCTAGCTCCATTCTCTCTGTCTATCCGTCCCGCCGGGCCTTATTTGCCTCTAACAAATGGACGTACACCGACCGATCTCCCGCTATACATATAGCTAGCTAGGTCCTTATAACTCGTTTTTCCCCACCCGTCGATCGATCTACCTCATTAGTTATGTCTCTCCCTTCCTTCGACAATCAACAATTGATCTACCGATCTAGTTAGGTTTGCTTACCAAACACATGGTTCCCCTTCATCATCCATGGACGTGTCCCGACAGATCTATCACGCATAGGCACACACAGAAACACATCCCCACTCTTATTGGTAATATTGCAGTTCCACCCTCAGTTTGTCTAGTAGGCCTCTCCCACCATCTTCGAGAAGCAACTCCATCACCCATCAAGCACTCTACCCCTCTCCCTCCCTCTCTCTCTCCTCTCTCTCTCTGTCCCATCCTATTTCCCGCCCTTCAGTTATGTATGGATGTCGACCGATCTCCCTCAAGACATAGCTGGGTCTCTCCTTCTCAACACATATATGAGTCGTTCTACCTCTATAGGTAGGCCTCTGCCTACCCCTCCCCCCACCCCCTCCCACACAAACACACCGATACATCGAGCGCTCTAGTCATGTCTCCCTGCCACACACAAACTTGACCTGTGCCCTCTGACGTTCCGGTAGCTAGGTCAGTCGCCCTATATCTTTGACTTGCACACACACACAATTTCGATGGCTCTCTTCATCGATCTCGCGCCCACCCACTTGATCCTCTCTTCGACTCTATCGATATCTATGACCCCTCCCTCTCTCCTCATGGATCGCTCGACCCTCTATATATGATATGGATAGGCCTCCATTTCACACACATTGCATGCAAAATTTTGTTTGAGATGTCATCGACACATATTCCCACAAAATACATTCACGAAATCAACCTCCCCCCCAAAACAAAAAACACTCACGAACGCACAAGCCATTTGTCTAGGTTTGTATCTCTCACACACACCCACGTAGGTGGGGGACGTGCATGAAGAGAAGAGGTGCACGCATGGCACACGTACTCCCATCTCTTTCCCAACCACACCCGCGCGGGTACACGGTGGAGCTCATTTCTGTACGAAAAGGCAGCCCACGTGGTAACTTGACACATGTACTGGTTGTCCACTAGATGGAGGGAGGATCGTCTACCACGGGTGAACAAACAAATTGCGACTTGACGCGTTATGTTAAAAAAGAGGCAAACCCTGTGGGGCCTACCTTAGAGGCAAGGCTCTATACACTGGAGTACTTTTGATGTGTCCCGTCAACTCGCAGAACGAGGAGAAGCTTGCTTAGTACACCGTCTCCCCCGCCCACGGGCGCGGTGGCTCGCAGGATGAGGTCAAGCTTGCTTACTATGCCTTACGCCCGCTCCCTCGCCCACGCGCGCGGTGGCTGGCAGGACGAGGAGAAATTTTTTACTAGTACTCCCTCCTTTTACTCCTCGTCCCTACCTTGGTTAGAGAGATTATCATATTGTTTGGAATATATGTCGTTTGGTAGATTTCAATATGAACTACTAGTACATACTCCAAACACTGATGTATATAGACGTATTTTAGAGTGTAGATTCACTCATTTTGCTCAATATGTAGTCCATATTGAAACAGACATAATAGTACGCACTCTCCCTCGCCCCTCGACCCTCGCCACGTGGTGGACGTGCAACAATTCATTAGGTCTCATATAGCCAGAACGATATATACTGCAGTACCATTATTGCTCGACTTCCCGAAGAGGCGAAGATCCAATCGCAAGGTTAATAGTTTGGAGATGCCAAGCGCAAGGTTTATAGGAGAACGAGTAGTAGGTGCCGCGTCATTTATAAATAAAGTTTTTTTCTTCAGTGGCACGTACGCAATATAAATAGGTTCATATCGAGAGAAAAGGAAACCACTCCACTATATACATAGGCAGGACGAGCCTACACGGTTGGTTGCTGGGGTTGCTCTCTTCAGTTTTCACACTCTCTCGCACAAAACCACTGTGGCCACATCTCTAACATCCCGGTGGATCACGTCTGCCGGGGGAAGGGGTGGATGCTTAGTGTAGATGCGGTCGCTGTCACCGACGGCGAAAACCCACTGTCGGCACGTCCCGATCAGGGGTCACCGCCATTCTCTCTCACAAAGCCGGTGAGGTTGCCTTCGTCCATTGCTCACTGCTGCGACGTGGGTAGTTGCCTCCTCCCGCCGCCCTCCTCTAGGTTGAGCTACGTCCCGACATCCCTCAGGTACAACTCCATTTACAGCCGGCTTGCACCATTGCTCCAGCTGCCCACATCACTCCATGTGGATATTTCTCTACTTCTTTGCCCCGTACATACCTCTACTGGCTTCTACGTACTGTATTTATGATGAGTTTATGTCTCATCAACTAGTTCCAGTAATCTTATTCTAATCACGCTTCTTCAATTTCTTTGCCATAGGGATGCTCATCTCGATTTTGGTGAAACTGCACAAAATGATCCGATGGTCAAAGGGTTGCAAACTTCATTTCTTAGGAAGCGCCGACGTTGCCAGCAAATTAAAGCCTGGTTAGGGTTTATGGTTCAAGGGCTAGGGACTGCATGGATTGTTTTTTTCTTTAGTTGTCTCTGTTTCAATGGCTAGGGACTGCATGAGTAGTAGGAGTAATGTACGCCTTACGCCCGCTCCCTCGCCCACGCGCGCGGTGGCTTGTAGGACGAGGAGAAAATTTTACTACTCCCTCCGTTTACTCCTCGTCCCTACTACCTTGGTTAGAGAGATTATCATATTGTTTGGAATATATATGTCCTTTAGTAGATTTCAATATGAAATACTAGTACATACTCCAAACACTGATGTATATAGACGTATTTTAGAGTGTAGATTCACTCATTTTGCTCCGTATGTAGCATAAAGTTGAGACACTTATTTTGGAATGGAGGGAGTACATATTTGCTATGATCTGTCAATCATTGAGATGCAATATCATGCATGTTAGTCTCCTTTGTATTTGATGAAATGTTGCAACGGGCAACCTTGGACGCAAGATACATGTAACAGAAGCTGGAAGCTTCATATCATTGTACTATCTCGCTGATAAATTACAGTACGTACTATACAAATACTTCCTCCGTTCCTAAATATAAGTCTTTGTAGAGATTTCACCATGAACCACATACGGATGTATGTAGATGCATTTTAAGTGTAGATTCATTCATTTTGCTCCGTATGTAGTCCACCTAGTGGAATATCTACAAAGACTTATATTTAGGAACGGAGGGAGTACTATGTAAAGATTTAGGTGTCGCACGGTGTCCAGAAAATATGGTGATAGTGTGAGGTGGGCCATGTAATCACTGAGCCTGAGTGTTTTCACTGCTCTTGCACTCCTCCGCCGTAAGAATGGAGAAAATTGTAATCTAGTAGTACCTCCTTTCGCCGAAAGCGTAGGAGATCCAGCAGTCCTACCACCTCACTAATAATGACCAATGAGCCGTCAAATCACATAGACCCAACAGTAAGTTGGATGGACGAAGCAACCATCACTCTTGAATCCGCTTCTCCCTTCAACGCAGGCGCCAGTGAGAGGTCGCGTCCGCTCTGCCCGGGCATGAATGCGGCACCGATTCTTTGGAGCGGCGCTGACCGTTTCGGACAGGAAGCGCGCGCGGGCGATGGAGGGGCTTTGGGTGGGCCAGGCTGGTCAAGAGCGGGCGTGGCAGCTGTCCGCCTGTCCCTACCGGACGCCCGGAAACGAGAGGATGCACCTACTCTTGCGGCTAAAATCGTACACTACACACCATCTCTCTGTAGGAGTAGGTCGATCGGTCGGTCTCTCTAACACATACATGCTGTTAAACACACACACGCACACGCACACGCGCACACACACACACACGCACACGACACGATTATGATTTAAATCCCAATAACTCCCACACAAAAAAATACGGCATGCTTGTCACACGAATGCATGAATGTATAAAAGGTTATTTTCCTCTCGTTGAACATAACGGGAGGGTTGTGTAGCTGGTTAGTGATGACCCACAAGTATAGGGGATCTATCGTAGTCCTTTCAATAAGTAAGAGTGTCGAACCCAACGAGGAGCAGAAGGAAATGATAAGCGGTTTTCAGCAAGGTATTCTCTGCAAGCACTGAAATTATAGATAACAGATAGTTTTGTGATAGGATAATTTGTAACGAGCAACAAGTAACAAAAGTGAATAAAGTGCAGCAAGGTGGCCCAATCCTTTTTGTAGCAAAGGACAAGCCTGGACAAACTCTTATATAGAGAAAAGCGCTCCCGAGGACACATGGGAATTATCGTCAAGCTAGTTTTCATCACGATCATATGATTCGCGTTCGGTACTTTGATAATTTGATATGTGGGTGGACCGGTGCTTGGGTGCTGTTCTTACTTGAACAAGCATCCCACTTCTGATTAACCTATATTGAAAGCATCCGCAACTACAACAAAAGTATTAAGGTAAACCTACCCAGAGCATGAAACATATGTATCCAAATCAGCCCCTTACAGAGCAACGCATAAACTAGGGTTTAAGCTTCTGTCACTCTAGCAACCCATCATCTACTTATTACTTCCCAATGCCTTCCTCTAGGCCCAAATAATGGTGAAGTGTCATGTAGTCGACGTTCACATAACACCACTAGAGGATAGACAACATACATCTCATCAAAATATCGAACGAATACCAAATTCACATGACTACTAATAGCAAGACTTCTCCCATGTCCTCAGGAACAAAAGTAACTACTCACAAAGCATATTCATGTTCATAATCAGAGGGGTATTAATATGCATATAGGATCTGAACATATGATCTTCCACCAAATAAACCAACTAGCATCAACTACAAGGAGTAATCAACACTACTAGCAACCTACAGGTACCAATCCCAGACTTGGAGACAAGAATTGGATACAAGAGATGAACTAGGGTTTGAGAGGAGATGGTGCTGGTGAAGATGTTGATGGAGATTGCCCTCTCCCGATGAGAGGAGCGTTGGTGATGACGATGGCGATGATTTCTCCCTCCCAGAGGGAAGTGTCCCCGGCAGAACAGCTCTACCGGAGCCCTAGATTGGTTCCGCCAAGGTTCCACCTCGTGGCGGCGGAGTCTCGTCCCGAAAGCTTGCTTATGCTTTTTCTTCGGACGAAAGACTTCATATAGCAGAAGATGGCCACCGGAGGGCCAACAGGGGGCCCACGAGGCAGGGGGGCGCGCCCCCCACCCTCGTGGACATGTGGAGGCCCCCCTGACGTATTTCTTCCGCTCAATATTTTTTATTATTTCCAAAAATAACTTTCGTGGAGTTTCAGGACTTTTGGAGTTGTGCAGAATAGGTCTCTAATATTTGCTCCTTTTCCAGCCCAGAATTCCAGCTGCCGGCATTCTCCCTCCTTATGTAAACCTTGTAAAATAAGAGAGAATAGGCATAAGTATTGTGACATAATGTGTAATAACAGCCCATAATGCAATAAATATCGATATAAAAGCATGATGCAAAATGGACGTATCAGTTAGCCTGTTCGCTCATCAAACTTGAGGTCTCGGGTTCGATAACTACACTTGAGCATAATTCGTGCCAGGTGGATTCTTTGACTGGTCAAAATGGATGGATACGGAGCTATACGATCTCGTAGTGACCGTATAATCACCTCATCACGTATAAGCTACAGCCTCGGCGCTTGTTTTCTAGGGTTTGCACTCTTCACACTCTCTCCATTATATATATACACGCTGGAGCCTCAGTGCTTGTAGTTGCTCTCTTCACACTCTCTCACCCTCTCCAGATCTAAACAAGACTTTGTTGGCCTCTCTCTCCCCTCACTGCTGGTCTGCTTGTAGTTGCTCTCTTCACACTCTCTCAAACTCTCCAGATCTAAACAAGACTTCGTTGGCCTCTCTCTCTCCCCTCACTGCTGGTCAAAGAGCCGGCAGGATCCGTCCGCCGGGAAGGGAAGGAGGCTTAACGCTGTCGCCATCGGCGAGGGAGGGAATCCACTACCGGCGCAGCTGTTCACTTTCACCTAGCAGCGGCGCGGGAGGGCCTCCGACCCCTTCTTCTTCGCCGCCGTACATAGTGTGGGTCGAACGGCCTCCGGTCGCCCACCGAACCACACCCCAAGAACCTTAAGGTATAATTTACTTATTCCACATGCATTGCTCTAGCTGCATGTGGGCTTTTTCGCTTCTGCACCTGAATCTTGGTGTTGGATCAAACAGGAAAATAGTGGGGAAAGTTGTATACCATGAATCTAGGACGTGGTTCAAAGAGGAAAGGAATGGGGGAAAGTAGTGGGAGAAGTTGTATAGCATGAATCTAGGACGTGGTTCAAAAAGGAAAGGAAGGGGGAAAGTAGTGGGGAAAGTTGTATCGCATGAATCTAAGACGTGGTTCAAAGAGGACGGGAATGGGGGAAAGTAGTGGGGAAAGTTGTATAGCATAAATCTAGGACGTGGTTCACAGAGGAAAGGAAGTGGGGAAAGTACTAGTACAGACTGGCTATCCAGCACCTACGTTGGTCGAAAAGGGAAAACAATGACAAACACAGTATGCACATCTGTAACAAACTAATCTTTTGTTTTGGGAGACAAGGTTGTAGAGTTTGAGCATGACTAGATTTTCTGCACTCACATAGGGAAAGGTGTCTAAAGATAACAAAACTAGGACCAACACAAATATGCTCCCTGGTTGTTTGTTCTTTGTTGCAACAGACTATGCATCACCCCAGTACATCGGTAGATGCACATGGTGCTGGTGCGTCCACTGTCCCGTGCAACTCTTTAGCTGTTGTTAATCTAAGGCCCTGTTTGGTTAAAAACTCCCTAGTCCCTACCTGCTTGGTTCCAGGGACTAAACATGGACTAGAGGTTATTAAATGACATGCTAAAAGACTATGTTACCCCTAGTAATGAACTAATAGAGACAAGGTGTGATGCGTGGCAGGGGCTACTGTTGGAAAAAGTCCTAAAAAGACTCCCTCGGGGTCTTCTTTCTTTAAAAGCAAATTACATGTTTAACGAATTTTATTGTTAATATAATCTCTCTGTTAATATTAATCAATGCCACCGTTTGAGAAATGCTACTGTCTTGCTTTCTTTCCCATTTAGATAAGGTAGATGCTTCTTTTTGTTGGCTTCTGTGTCATGCACCGTTATTGACCACTAGTTGTTTCCTTTGCACCTCTGTGTAAACAGGGTTATCTACTTCACCTCATTGCCATTGTGACCTTTTGTTGCACTGCACAAAACACTTTTTTATGAGTGTTTTGTGCAATTCAACCAAAATGTCACACCAACAATGTTGCTTGATTGCTTGATCTTAGTGGAACTACACAAGAGGAGATCTTACTTCCTATCCGTGTTGGAAAATTTGGTTCAGATCTTCTTCTTGTGAGTTGTTTGAATTCTGCATCATGAGAGGTCAGTACTAGCCTTCTTTCACATGATTCTACAGTGTGCTTTCATATGTTGTGCTACCTGTACGTTAATGTTGCTTGATTTTAGTGAACTGCACAAATGGAGACAAGACTTCCAATCTATATGTGCACCGCAATATCCCATTGAGGTAAGATAAGGATATTTCACAACTGTTGGCCTGTATTTTGCCACTTTTATCAGAAAATTATTGTCATTGTTTAGTGCTATACTTGTGCAACCTAATTGACATGCCAAATCTTACATTGAAGGCGAAGCTTGCCTGTTATTGAACCAAGTGATGAAGGGGAAGAACAAGTGGAAGAAAAACAAAAATCAACTCCTGGTGCTGTAAAGAAGCACTGGAACTGTGATGACACAAGTAATGATATAGTTTTACATCTTAATTTATTGCTATGGCTAGAACGAGCAATTGTTTTGCCACTGATTTGATGCCACTCTTAATGTAATACGTAATTATCTCTACTTGTGCAACCAGGGATCTTCTTTGAAGATACCATATATTTTAGTGGAACTGCACAAGAAGATGTTGGAAACATTAATCTTATCGAGGAGTATATAGTAACTTAGTAAGCATGACTACCACAGTAGATAGCAACAGATGGTTACGAAGAAGTGCTTCATCTGTATGCTCTACACAATAAGCCTCCTGACAAAGTTTGGTGCTCGCCCACTTATTTCATCCATATAATTGAGCTTTGTCATCTCTATTGCTGTTGTGCTACTGTTTAGATACTGTCATCAAAAAGTGGTATTGTCCTTGAGAAGTGCTTCATCTGTGCTGTTTTAAATATTTCCTTTCCTTTTTTCGAGCAAACATGGATGCTAGCATTTAGTTATCCTCTTGTCTTTGCACAACAGGATCATCCTCCTCTGAAGAAGAATATGGAGTACGTGAAGTGACTAGTTCCGATTATGCCAGGATGAAGAAGCCCTGTCTATCTTCTCATCAGAAGGAGCAGTTGAAGGATGCTTACATTACCCCCCACAAGACCAAACTAACTTCAGCTCAGAAGGACTGACAAATCTCCATTTTCTTGTTGTGATGCGCGAGTACAATGTTGTTCTAGGATTCTTTCTGGTGAGTTCCATTTTTCTAAAAGTGTGCTCTACATGGACCATGTAGGTGCCTGTTTAAACTGTCAATTCATAGTACAGTTTGCTTTATACTAATCACTTTTTTGTATTTGTGCAAACAGGGTTGCTCAGCTTGATTTCAATGGGAACTGCACAAAATGTTCATGAATACATCGAATCATTCATTTCCACCACAAGAAAGGAGGTGCCGATAAGTTCAAGGCGTTGCAACATATAGGGCGAAATCATACAAGCTACGAGCGAATTTGGTTGATTTTGGTGGAACTGCACAAAAAGAACAGCTGGTTTATTTAGCACGAGGTGCTATGTCAATGTCCGAACTGATGGCAAACCCTGCCCATTCCACAATCGTAGGCATTTATATTTTGGAATGGGAAAACCTTGTCAAATTTGCTCATTGATTTTAGCAAGAAGACATGCATTTGATATTTTCGAATGGGACGCCCTTTGCTGTCAGCAGCGTCGATCCATTTTTTCTTTATTCATTAGTTGTGAAGTAAATATTGGCTCTGACATGTGAATCGCTGAGATGCATAATCATCGATTGATTTGAATGTTCTCTATGAATTGCCAGGCCTGTGTGTTTGATTGCAATGTACAGGAACGCTAAAAAGCTGCTCAAACTCTTTGTACTCCTTCTGTTCCTTTTTACTTCGCACATTGTGAAAGTGCATACTTTTTTCTATAAGATTGGTCAAAGTAGAGATACTTTGACTGTAGACAAAACTTGTATGCAGACTAGAAAGGACCGGAGGGAGTACATGTGAAACTGCTGCGAACGAGGTGATCACCCTAGTATTGTTTTGCATGTTCATCCAATGCCAGTGATACAAGAAGTCGAACTAATCGAAATAAATTCATTCATACACGGTCAGATTTCATATAAACATGCCGGATTTCATTACATTTCATACATTTTTCAACTAAAAAGGGGTGCGCTGGAGGTATAATTAATTAACCGAAGCTACCCACCTGTGTCCGGCTGAGCCGAACAGAAGTTTCAGTGACTTAACTGCAGGTGAAATTGCGTAACTGACATGTGGCCCAGATGCCTGTTGGGCCCACGTGTCAGTCAGCCAACTTCGCAACGTCCTTCTCCAACATAGCTCTCTGACTCCACGTCGCCGCCAAGAAGCTAACCGGCCGTCAGTGGTCAACCCGCCTAGCTTGTCATAGCGATTAGGGCAACTAGAAGCCCAATGATCAGGATCCCCACATGACAAACACCTTTCTTCTTGTCATTCTTCTTCTTGAAGTTCGTGTGTTGCACATCCTTGTTCTTCCCATCAAACTTTGCTTTACCATCAAACTTGCCCTTGTTCTTGAACTTGTGGGGCTGGAAGTTCTTCTTCTCTACCAGATTGGCACTAGATCCTCCCTCAATTCCTCGAGCACGTGTGTCCTTTGCTCTCGCCTTTTCTTCCACATCAAGAGTGCCAATGAGATCCACGAAGGAGGAAGCTTAGTGATGATACCTCTGGCAACAAACTTGTCCGGTAGCATACAGCTGAAGTGCTCAAGTTCTCTAGCAAATGACTATATCTCATGAGCTTGCTCAATCATCCTGTAATCATAGAATTGCTCCATGATGTACAGCTCAGTGCCAGCAACCGAAGGGTAGCAGCGGTGGCCTTACTTGGACCCGAGCGGCGGCGACCTACCGTGTTCTACTCTTCCTCGTTTTCTGTGTGGCGCGGCCTCGTTGGCAGCGGGGCGGGGCCTCGGCGGAGCCGGCGATGTCCTCTGTCTCGTTGCCGGCGGGCGGCGCCTCGGCGGAGCGGGGGAAATCCTCCCCCTCGTTGCCGGCAGGGTGGGTCCTTGGCGGAGCCGGCGGTGTCCTCTGCCTCATTGTTGGCGCCGCGGGGCCTCGGCGGAGCAGGGCCTCGTCGACGCCAGCGGAGCGGGGACTCGTCGGAGCCGGCATTGTCCTCTGCCTCGTCCTCGGTCTCGCCAAATGATATGTCTCCGTCGTATCTATAATTTTTGATTGTTCCATGCCAATATTCTACAACTTCCATATACTTTTTGGCAACTTTTTATACTATTTTTGGGACTAACATATTGATCCAGTGCCCAGTGCCAGTTCCTGTCTGTTGCATGTTTTTGGTTTCGCAGAATATCCATATCAAACGGAATCCAAACGGGATAAAAAAGGACGGAGAATTATTTTGGAATATTCGTGATTTTTGGGAAGGAAATCAACGCGGGACGGTGCCCGAGGTGGCCACGAGGGTGGGGCCCATGGCCACTACAGGCAGGCGCCCCCCACCCTCGTGGGCATCCCGTAAGGTGGTTGATGCCCTTCTTCGGCCGCAAGAAAGCTAATTTTTGGAAAAAGATCTGGGCGAAGGTTTCAATCCAATCGGAGTTACGGATCTCCATATATATACGAAACGGTGAAAGGGCAGCATACGAGAACGCAGAAACAGAGAGAGACAGAGTGACAGATCCAATCTCGGAGGGGCTCTTGCCCCTCCCACGCCATGGAGGTCAAGGACCAGAGGGGAAACCCTTCTCCCATCTAGGGAGGAGGTCAAGGAAGAAGAAGAAGAAGGGGGGCTCTCTCCCCCTCGCTTCCGGTGGCGCCGGAGTGCCACCGGGGGCCATCATCATCACCGCAATCTTCACCAACAACTTCACCATCATCATCACCAACTCTTTCCCCCTCTACGCAGCGGGGTAACCTCTCTCTTATCCGCTGTAATCTCTACTTAAACATGGTGCTCAATTCTATATATTATTTCCCAATGATGTATGGCTATCCTATGATGTTTGAGTAGATCCGTTTTGTCCTATGGGTTATTTGATGATCAAGATTGGTTTGAGTTGCATGTTTTATTATTGGTGCTGTCCTATGGTGCTCTCCGTGTCGCACAAGCGTGAGGGATTCCCGCTGTAGGGTTTGCAATATGTTCATGATTTGCTTATGGTGGGTGGCGTGAGTGACAAAAGCACAGACCCGAGTAAGTAGGTTGTTTGCGTATGGGATAAAGAGGACTTGATACTTTAATGCTATGGTTGGGTTTTACCTTAATGATCTTTAGTAGTTGCGGATGCTTGCTAGAGTTCCAATCATAAGTGCATATGATCCAATTAGAGAAAGTATGTTAGCTTATGCCTCTCCCTCAAATAAAATTGCAATAATGATTACCGGTCTAGTTATCGATTGCCTAGGGACAAGTAATTTTCTCGTGACAAAAATCTCTCTACTAAAACTAATTTAGTTGTGTCTTCATCTAAACAGCCCCTAGCTTTTATTTACGCGCTCTTTATTATCTTGCAAACCTATCCAAAACACCTACAAAGTACTTCTAGTTTCATACTTGTTCTAGGTAAAGCGAACGTCAAGCGTGCGTAGAGTTGTATTGGTGGTCGATAGAACTTGAGGGAATATTCGTTCTACCTTTAGCTCCTCGTTGGGTTCGACACTCTTACTTATCGAAAGAGGCTATAATTGATCCCCTATACTTGTGGGTTATCAAGACCTTTTTCTGGCGCCATTGCCGGGGAGTTATAGCGTGGGGTGAATATTCTCGTGTGTGCTTGTTTGCTTTATCACTAAGTAATTTTTATTTGCTGTTCTTAGTTGTTCTCTATCTTTAGTTGTGGATATGGAACACGAAATACCAAAAAAATTAGGTGTACTTGCTACTCATGGAGATGAGGAACCTCCTAAAACCCTTGATGATCATTATGTGAAAAATATTATGTGCCACTTTGATAATCCTGAGAAAACCTCATTCAATTTGGTAATGGGAGTAACTTTGGATCAACGTGTATACTTTAGGGATTATCGCTTGACACAAAAAGGGAAACTATTATGGGATCAAATTTATATATTGAAGTGGTATGCTCGGCAAGTATGCTCGAGTTATGATTATACTTGTTTCTCTAGGATGAAGGCTCCACACCTCCCCTTTTCATGCAAATTTAATGATAATGAAACCTTAGATTCTTATGCTAATGGTATATATGATTACTATGACGTGGAACAAATAGAAGAATTTGTTGCTTTTAAGGGTGCTTTTGAAATTGAATCTTTGTTTGAAAAGTATGAAGCTTTTGATGATGATGTTTATAGGCCTGAAAATTTGGCTATATTGAAATATTGCTATGATAATTATGAATATAATTCCTATATTAATGCGCTTATTGAGAAAGTCTCCGCTGTCCAAGAAGAGACTAATATTTTGCAGGAATCTATGGAAGAAGAAATTGATGAAACTGTGAGCTCATTGGATGAAAAAGATGACGAGGAGAGCGAAGAACAAATGGAGGAAGAGCGGATTAGCTACCCGTGCCCACCTTCTAATGAGAGTAACTCTTCAACTCATACATTGTTAAATTTCCCTTCGTGCTTACCGAAGGATGATTGCTATGATGACTATTATGATCCCGTTGATTCTCTTGAAATATCCCTTTTTGATGATGCTTGCTATGTTTGTGGCCAAGATGCCAATATGAATTATGCTTATGGAGATGAACTTGCTATAGTTCCTTATGTTAAACATGAAATTGTTGCTATTGCACCCACGCATGATAGTCCTATTATCTTTTTGAATTCTCCAAACTACACTATATCAGAGAAGTTTGCACTTAATAAGGATTATATTGATGGGTTGCCTCTTACCGTTGCACATGATGATTTTGATAGATATAATATGCATGTTCTTGCTGCTCCTACTTGCAATTATTATGAAAGAGGAACTATATCTCCACCTCTCTATGTTTCCAACACGATAAAATTGCAAGAAACTGTTTATACTATGCATTGGCCTTTACTATGTGTGCATGAATTGTTCTTTTATGATATGCCGATGCATAGGAAGAGAGTTAGACTTCGTCATTATGTTAATTTGTGCTCACTACTAAATCACAATTCATTGCTAATTAAAATTGGCTTTGATATACCTTGGGATCCGGGTGGATTCACTACTTGAGCACTATATGCCTAGCTTAATGGCTTTAAAGAAAGCGCTGCCAGGGAGACAACCCGGAAGTTTTAGAGAGTCATTTATTTCTTTTGAGTGCTTTCATATAGTTTTAAAACAACAAAAATAAAGAGGGGAACCCAAAACTTTTCAAAAAGGAAAGTGAAAGTGAGAAAGACAAGCATTGTTGAAGTGGGAGAGCTCCTTGAACTTTGTTCATGCTCACGGAAACTTTGTGAATCTTGATTACAGAAACTTTTCAACAAAAATAATTATCCCCTTGTACAATTCCATTGTATTATAAAAATAATGTGCCAAGGTTTGCCTTTAGGATGTTTACAATACTTGTTGGTTTGTACGGTGCAGGACAGAAAGTTTGGCTGTAGTGCACGATTTTTAGTGTTTTACTGGAACGTCAAACGGTTCTGATTATTTTTGCACTGTCTTTCTATACAGATTTTTTATTTTTCCTAATTTTGGCAGAATTTTTCAAGTATCAGAAGTATGGTGAATGTTCATATTATTACAGACTGTTCTGTTTTAGACAGACTCTGTTTTTGATGCATAGTTTGCTTGTTTTGATGAAACTATCAATTTATATCAGTGGATTAAGCCATGAAAAAGTTATATTACAGTAGACACAATGCAAAAACAAAATATGAATTGGTTTGCAACAGTACTTAGAGTGGTGATTTGCATTATTATACTAACGGATCTTACCGAGTTTTCTGTTGAAGTTTTGTGTGGATGAAGTGTTCGATGATCGAGGAGGTTTCGATGTGAGAAGAAGGAAGAGAGGCAAGAGCTCAAGCTTGGGGATGCCCGAGGCACACCAAGTAAATATTCAAGGAGACTCAAGCGTCTATGCTTGGGGATGGCCCGGAAGGCATCCCCTCTTTCTTCAACAAATATCGGTATGTTTTCGGATTCGTTTCATTCATGTGATATGTGCAAATCTTGGAGCGTCTTTTGAATTTAGTTTTCATTTTTATTTTATGCACCATGCTGGTATGAGATAGTCCTTGGTTGATTTATAGAATGCTCTTTGCACTTCACTTATATCTTTTTAGTATGGCTTTATAGAATGCTTCATGTGCTTCACTTATATCATTTGAAGCTTGGATTGCCTGTTTCTCTTTACATAGACAACCGCCATTTGTAGAATGCTCTTTTGCTTCACTTATATTTGTTAGATCATGGGCATATCTTTTGTAGAAATAATTAAACTCTCTTGCTTCACTTATATCTATTTAGAGAGTTGACAGGAATTGGTCATTCACATGGTTAGTCATAAAATCCTACATAAACTTGTAGATCACTGAATATGATATGTTTGATTCCTTGCAATAGTTTTGTGATATAAAGGTGGTGATATTAGAGTCATGCTAGTGGGTAGTTGTGGATTGTAGAAATACTTGTGTTGAAGTTTGTGATTCCCGTAGCATGCACGTATGGTGAACCGTTATGTAACGAAGTCGGAGCATGATTTATTTATTGATTGTCTTCCTTATGAGTGGCGGTCGGGGACGAGCGATGGTCTTTTCCTACCAATCTATCCCCCTAGGAGCATGCACGTAGTACTTTGTTTCGATGACTAAGAGATTTTTGCAATAAGTATGTGAGTTCTTTATGACTAATGTTGAGTCCATGGATTATACGTACTCTCACCCTTCCATCATTGCTAGCCTCTTCGGTACCGTGCATTGCCCTTTCTCACCTCGAGAGTCGGTGCAAACTTCGCCGGTGCATCCAAACCCCGTGATGTGATACGCTCTATCACACATAAACCTCCTTATATCTTCCTTAAAACAGCCACCATACCTACCTATTATGGCATTTCCATAGCCATTCCGAGTATATTGCCATGCAACTTCCATCATCATCATATACATGACTTGAGCATTTATCGTCATATTGCTTTGCATGATCGTAAGATAGCTAGCATGATGTTTTCATGGCTTGTCCGTTTTTTGATGTCATTGCTACGCTAGATCGTTGCACATCCCGGTACACCGCCAGAGGCATTCATATAGAGTCATATCTTTGTTCTAGATATCGAGTTGTAATATTGAGTAGTAAGTAAATAAAAGTGTGATGATCATTATTATTAGAACATTGTCCCATGTGAGGTTATCAAAATAAAAGAGGCCAAATAAGCCCAAATATAAAAAAAGAGGCCAAAGAAGCCCACCAAAAAAAGAAAAAAATGAGAGAAAAAGAGAGAAGGGGCAATGTTACTATCCTTTTACCACACTTGTGCTTCAGAGTAGCACCATGTTCTTCATATAGAGAGTCTCTTGAGTTATCACTTTCATATACTAGTGGGAATTTTCATTATAGAACTTGGCTTGTATATTCCGATGATGGGCTTCCTCAAATGCCCGAGGTCTTCATGAGCAAGCAAGTTGGATGCACACCCACTTAGTTTTCAGTCTGAGCTTTAATACACTTATAGCTCTTAGTGCATCCATTGCATGGCAATCCCTACTCACTCACATTGATATCTATTGATGGGCATCTCCATAGCCCGTTGATACGCCTAGTTGATGTGAGACTATCTTCTCCTTTTTGTCTTCTCCACAACCACCATTCTATTCCACCTATAGTGCTATGTCCATGGCTCACACTCATGTATTGCGTGAAAGTTGAAAATGTTTGAGAACGTCAAAAGTATGAAACAATTGCTTGGCTTGTCGTCGGGGTTGTGCATGATTTGAATATTTTATGTGGTGAAGATGGAGCATAGCCAGACTATATGATTTTGTAGGGATAACTTTCTTTGGCCATGTTATTTTGAAAAGACATGATTGCTTTATTAGTAGGCTTGAAGTATTATTGTTTTATGTCAAATGATAGACTATTGCTTTGAATCACTCGTGTCTTAATATTCATGCCATGATTAGACATATGATCAAGATTATGCTAGGTAGCATTCCACATCAAAAATTATCTTTTTTATCATTTACCTACTCGAGGACGAGCAGGAATTAAGCTTGGGGATGCTGATACGTCTCCGTCGTATCTATAATTTTTGATTGTTCCATGCCAATATTCTACAACTTCCATATACTTTTTGGAAACTTTTTATACTATTTTTGGGACTAACATATTGATCCAGTGCCCAGTGCCAGTTCCTGTCTGTTGCATGTTTTTGGTTTCGCAGAATATCCATATCAAACGGAATCCAAACGGGATAAAAACGGACGAAGAATTATTTTGGAATATTTGTGATTTTTGGGAATAAAATCAATGCGAGACGGTGCCCGAGGTGGCCATGAGGGTGGGGCCCACGGCCACTACAAGGCAGACGCGCCCCCCACCCTCGTGGGCATCCCGTAAGGCGGTTGATGCCCTTCTTCGGCCGCAAGAAAGCTAATTTTTGGTAAAAGATCTGGGCGAAGGTTTCAATCCAATTCAGAGTTACGGATCTCCATATATATACGAAACGGTGAAAGGGCAGTAGACGAGAATGCAGAAACAGAGAGAGACAGAGAGACAGATCCAATCTCGGAGGGGCTCTCGCCCCTCCCACGCCATGGAGGCCAAGGAACAGAGGGGAAACCCTTCTCCCATCTAGGGAGGAGGTCAAGGAAGAAGAAGAAGAAGGGGGGCTCTCTCCCCCTCGCTCCCGGTGGCGCCGGAGTGCCACCGGGGGCCATCATCATCACTGCAATCTTCACCAACAACTTCACCATCATCGTCACCAACTCTTCCCCCCTCTATGCAGTGGTGTAACCTCTCTCTTATCCGCTGTAATCTCTACTTAAACATGGTGCTCAATGCTATATATTATTTCCCAATGATGTATGGCTATCCTATGATGTTTGAGTAGATCCGTTTTGTCCTATGGGTTATTTGATGATCAAGATTGGTTTGAGTTGCGTGTTTTATTACTGGTGCTGTCCTATGGTGCTCTCCATGTCGCGCAAGCGCGAGGGATTCCCGCTTTAGGGTTTGCAATATGTTCATGATTTGCTTATGGTGGGTGGCGTGAGTGACAGAAGCACATACCCGAGTAAGTAGGTTGTTTGCGTATGGGATAAAGAGGACTTGATACTTTAATGCTATGGTTGGGTTTTACCTTAAGGATCTTTAGTAGTGGCGGATGCTTGCTAGAGTCCCAATCATAAGTGCATATGATCCAAGTAGAGAAAGTATGTTAGCTTATGCCTCTCCCTCAAATAAAATTGCAATAATGGTTACCGGTCTAGTTATCGATTGCCTAGGGACAAATAACTTTCTCGTGACAAAAAGCTCTCTACTAAAACTAATTTAGTTGTGTATTCATCTAAACAGCCCCTAGCTTTTATTTACGCGCTCTTTATTATCTTGCAAACCTATCCAAAACACCTACAAAGTACTTCTAGTTTCATACTTGTTCTAGGTAAAGCGAACGTCAAGCGTGCGTAGAGTTGTATCGGTGGTCGATAGAACTTGAGGGAATATTCGTTCTACCTTTAGCTCCTCATTGGGTTCGACACTCCTACTTATCGAAAGAGGCTAAAATTGATCCCCTATACTTGTGGTTTATCACCAAACAGCGCCTCGCCCGCTTCATCGCCCTCTTTGTAGACGGCCGCAGCCTCTGCCACCCGCATGCGGTACCGCCAGCGCTCGAGGCAGCCCTCGCGGGCGGAGCGGTACGAGTCGAGTAGCACCTCCTGCTCCGCCCGCTCCGCGGCGATCTGCTCCTCCGCCTGCAGGTGCTCCTGGAGGAGATGGTGGTTGCAGGTGGCGTCGGCCGGCGCCTCCCGGAACTGCTCCTCACGCTTCTGCCTCACCGTGTCCATATATTGGGCATGGGCACCGTCGATGGTCATGGTGCAACACACTGACGGGGATGGCGCAGAGGAGGGGGTTGGCGCCGGATCGTCGACTACCATGTTCTCCATTGGGACGTCGTCGTCCTCCGGCTGCCTGCCGGCCAGCCAGTCGGCAGCAATGGCTGCCATCTCCTTGTGGTCCGTCGTCCGCCCGTCCTGAAGAGCGCTGGAGCACGAGGAAGCCATGGTGGGCAGTAGTGGTGTGGACAGGAGAATAGGAATGGATGCGGATGACTGCGGCTATGGCCGGCACATCAGTTTATATAGCAATGGTGGGCGGCGGAGGGATGGACGTGTGGCGCCGGAGTAGCCGACTCGGCAACCGCGTATCATTAATGTGGGCGGCAGAAGGACGGACGGATGACACTTGTGTCGTTTGAAGGCGGAGCAATCACATGCACCGGGAAGCGGGGCGGGCTGCGCTGACCGTTTTGGGCGGAAAGCGCGCGCGGGCGAGGGAGGCGGTCTGGGTGGGCCAGGGCAGTCAGACTCGTGCTTGGCAGCGGGTCGATCCAGCAGCCGGACATGCTGGCTCGCCAGCTACCTCGCCGAGCTGAGCGACGACAATCAGACGATGGACGTAGCTTCCGACCAGGAGCCGGCGCCACTGTCCAAGCCGGTTCATGCCGTGTTCACCATAGAGCAGGTGCGGCTGCACTTCGACGCCCTAATGGCGGAAGGGCTACCAGCGCAGGAGGACCTGTGCTACAACCTTCGTCTCCTCAACGAGCACCGGTGAACAAGCGAACGACAATGCCGTCGCGGACATGTGGTCCTATGATCCTGGCTTCCCGAATGAGCAGCGGGCGCTGTATCAGACCATCTGTAGGGCCCACGAGGCCCTCTCTATCGTCCTTCGAGTTGTTGCGCTCGCCATGGCGCCGCCGACTCGCGTTGTCAACATGGTCAACGAACATGAGGATGAGGAGATGACTTTACTTGGAGAGGATGACAGTGGGGACCCACCAGGGCCATAGCCGCACGTACGCAAGTGCCTCCTTATTAGTATATAAAATTATAATGTTTTTTGCTTCCTCCTGGTTTCCTGACATCACGGCCCCACACCATTGTCAACCTATGTAGTCAATAAACGAGAGAATTGCACAAGAAGCAGCCGACAGCTGGGACCAAGCAGCTCGAGCAGTATTTGTGTTTTTGAGGTGTGAGCACTACAGAGTTTTTCTAGAGCGATGTTTAGCCCAGATATTAATTTTTCTCCTCTGAACAACAACGAAAACATCGCTGCAGCTATTAACTGGGCGGGCTGTGGCCTGTCTAGCCCAGGCCAGATATCCAGTCCAGATATTAATTTTTTTCAAGCTAAAAATGGCTAGCCCAGCTATACTTTTTTAGGAATACCCATGCAAGGTCAAGTTGTTATTCTCCGCCCCGCTGGGCTGCAAATCTTTCCCAGGAGGGATGCATTAGGCTTAACAAGAAAATGGGCTTTAAGAAATAATAAATGGGATGTAATTATCAAAACTGGGCAGTAACTATAAAAATTGCACCAAACACGTAATTACTTTATAAAATATTATTTTTGGATATTGAAAATTTTAATTTCATTAATTGTTGCGAGCGCAATGTTTTGTTGGATTTTTACGTAATATAAATTTATATTGAAATTGTACTTAATCTGACTAGAAATTTCGGGATAAAAATATTTTAGATCCCATCAAAATGTGGGAAAATTTATTGAATTCTTTTTTGAACGGTTGGTTGAAATGGGTTGTACTTTTAACAAACTGTAAATGGGCTGTAGTAAATTCCATTAGAACTCAAAAATTGGCTGCATATTCTTACAAATCTCAAATGGGCTATAAGTTCTCTGCCACACACTTGTGGCCTTACTAAGTTGACGCGTCCCCTAAAAAAAGAGAGTTGACGCGTATGCAAGGCTTTGTCAACTTATTGTCAACACACGGTTCTAGCAGCAGTGGCCGTTGGATGTCCATCCAACGGATGCCGTGCTTCTTCTTCAATCTCGGATATTCTAGCTTCACCCGCCCAAAAAATGGTTCCTCCCCCTGACATCTGGGGCGCACCGTTTTGGAAGCTGACCCGTGGGCATACTAAGTTGACGCGTACCAAGGGCTTTGTCAACTTAGTCAATATAAATGATTCTAGCTTCAGTGACCGTACGATGTCCATCCAACGGCCGTCATGCTTCTTCAATCTCTGGTCTTCTTGCTCCAGCCGCCCAAAGCAGCGCCGGTCGTGCCGCCTGCTCCTGCCTCTCGTGGCCGGCTGTGCTGCCACGCAGGCCTCACCGCCCCGTACTACTCCCACCGCTGGCCAGGCCATCCCTCTACTCACCCACACCCCCTGTTATTCCACGGCGACGGCAGCCTCACACTGCAGCCGAACCAGTGAACCCTCGTACTCATCTCCGCGCGGGCTTCCACTGCCGCGTCTTCCCCGGCTCCGTGTCGTCCCCTTCCTAGGCCTCGCCGTCGTCCACCGCCCTGGTGCTCTCGGCACGGCGTGGTCAACGTGGTCAAGGAATGGCTTCCATCGAACGTGGACTATACCTGGAGAGGCTGACAGCTAGGTCCACGACGGCAGCAAGGAAGTGCCTCCTTATTACGCGAAAAATAATTATTCCTCCACCTGACAGCAGGGACCCACCGGACGGGCCACTGTATTTCGCGAAAAAAACGTTTCACCCCTGACTGCTGGGACCCACCGGACGGGCCACCGTATTGCGCGAAAAAAATGTTCCCCCCGCTGTCAGCTCGGACCATCGGAAGTGCCTCCTTATTACGCACAAAAAAATGAATACTCCCCCTGCTGGTTGGGACCCACCTTGGTGGGAGGCTGACTTGTAGGCCTACTAAGTTGATGGGGACGGAATGCTTTGTCAACTTAGTCAATATGAACGATTCTAGCTCCAGTGACCGTACGATGTCCATCCATCGGCCGTACTGCTTCTTCAACCTCTGGTCTTGTTGCTCCAGCCGCCCGAAGCAGCGCCGGTCGTGCCGCATGCTCCTGCCTCCTGTGGCCGGCTGTGCTGCCGCAGAGGCCTCACCGCCCCTACTATTCCCACCGCTGGCCAGGCCCTACGGCGACGGCAGCCTCACACCGCAACCGAACCAGTGAACCCTCGTACTCCTCTCCGCGTGGGCTTCCACTGCCGCGTCTTCCCCGGCTCCGCGTCGTCCCCTTCCTAGGCCTCGCCATCATCCACCGCCGTGGTGCTCTCGGCGCGGCGTGGTCAACGTGGTCAACGAACGACTTCAATCGGAAGAGTACTGTACGTGGAGAGGCTGACAGCTGGGTCCACGGCCGCAGCAAGGAAGTGCCTCCTTATTATGCGCAAAATAATTATTCCTCCACCTGACAGCGGGGACCCACTGTACGGGCCACCGTATTTCGCAGAAAAAATGTTTCCCCCTGACTACTGGGACCCACCAGCTACATCTTCGCACGCAAGGAAGTGCGTCCGGGCAAAAAAAACGATTCGCCCCCCTGACTGCTGGGACCCAGCAGCTACATCTTCGCAGGCAAGGAAGTGTGTGACAGTCGGGACCCACCTGGTCGAGGCGTACGCACCGTTGTCATTCTGGTCGCGAACGTGTACGTACATACTGGTCGATGTAGAGGCGCGCACGTAGCATGTACACGTACGTACAGCGACCAGGGTGCAAGAAAGTAAATACGGCCATGTACGTACATACGGGCGGGGTCTCGAACGCCTACTCGCGCGTACGTACGGCCAGGGCTCATGTACATGGCTGTGTCGGAACGGAGAAACAGCGCCGTTGTCGTGTTCATGTGGAGGCAACGAAATGCGTCGTGTTCATCGGGAGGCAACGAAATGCGCGGGAGCCAACTGGCTTGGATGGAACAGCCGATGGAAACGAGGCCTGGCGTACCGCAGAACGGAGGAAACGGCCTTGTGTTCGACCGGCCACGTTTGAAACGGGATCCTGTTCATCGGGAGGGGTCTGGTGTACCGCAAAACAGAAGAAACGGACCTCCTACGGTTCAAACGGGGGTCCTGTTGATCGGGGGGTGTGTGGCGTACCGCAAAACGCAGGAAACGGACTTGTGCTGGAGCGCTACGGTCGAAACGGGGGTCCTGTTCATCGGGAGGGGTGTGGCATACCGCAAAACGGGACTCCACGGGATACTGTTCATCTCCACCGTCGACCCCCTCCAGCCTCCACGGGCTACTGTTCATCCACCGTCGACCTCCTCCAGCCCCCACCTGCGACTGTTCATCCACGGGCTCCTGTTCATCCAGCCTCCACGGCGCGCTACTCCACCGGCTACTGTTCAACCAGCCCTCTCCACGGGCTCCTGTTCAACCACCCCTCCACGGGATACTGTTCATCCAGCCCTCCATCGTCTACTATTCATCCTGCCCTCCATGGGGTCCTGTTCATCCAGCCCCAACCGGCTCAAACGATCGGGGTCCTGTTCATCCAGAGGCAACGCCACGGGGTCCTGTTCATCCACCCCCACCGGGAACTGTTCATCCAACCCCCCCAGCAACGCTCACTGTTCATCCAGAGGCAGCATCGATCGGCTTCAGTTAGCAGCAGTAGTGAAGGAATCGCTCGATCGGGTTCAGTTAACAGCCATCGATCGATCGCTCGGGTTCAGTAACGCGTAGCCTGCAGTGCAATCGCTCGGGTTCAGTTAGAGCCCAACGCCTCGCTCGGGTTCAGTTAGAGCCCAACGCCTCGCACCCACGCGCGTGCGTGTAACGCCCGGGGAATCAAGCTACAGTAATCCCACGCTAATCGTGCCACGTCACTTTGGTTACTGTTGCTAACCTCGCAATGATTCGAAAACGTTTCAAAATTTAAATTCAAAATAAGTCAAACAATTAAAGTTTTCAGAAGTGGAAACAAAAATGCTCGGGCGGTGCCGAATATTACAAAAATAATTATAGTAAAGGAAACACAAATTTATAAAATTCTTAAGTACTGTAAAATTAAATAAAACAAAAAAGGAGAATAAACAAAAGAAATAAAAAAGAAGGGCAACCCCCCCCCCCCCCCCCGCAGAGCCCTTTGGCCCAGCTGGCCATCCACGCGGGCCCCCAGCCGCCCGAATGGGCCGGCCCACCCCGCGCCACCCCTCTCCCCTTATCCACTCCCCGGTACCCCCCACCCCCACCGACACTCCCCCCACCCCCGAAATATCTCCTCCTCCCTCCCTCCCCCGATCCAGAACGGGATCGAGAGGAGGCCAACGTCGCCGACCGCCCCCGCCGGCTCGCCCTCGCCTCGCCGGAGCTTCCCCACCGGCGCTCCCCAACGCCGCCGTCCCCGCCATCCCCCTCGACCCCCGCTGCCATGAGCCCTACTTCCCCCCCCCCGTGAGCGCTCCCCTCTCCTCTCTCCCTGCCCCGGCTCGGCCGCTCCGCGCGCGCCCACTAGTGGCCGCCGCGCGCTCATCCGTGGCGCCCCGCCGCGCGGCCCGCGCCGTTGCTGCGCGCGAGCTCGCGCTCCCGCAGCCTCCTCTCCCCCCCGCGTAGGCTCGCCTCATCGCACGCCCATGGCCCCGCTCGACGGCCCCGCAATCGCCGTCCACGCCGCGCCCAGTGCGCGCTAGCGCTGTCCCGCTCCTCTCGCCCCGGGCGTGGCCCCTTCCCCTGCCCCGACCGGCCGTAGCTCGCTCGGAGATGTCCGCGCCCGTGCGCCGCGCGTGGCCGCGCCCCCTGGCTGCGTCTAGCGCTCCGTGCCCGGCGCCCGTCCGCGCGGCCCCCACTCCGGCACCACCTCCTGCTGCCGACGACCACCCCCTCGCCACGTCGCCCCGGCGCCATGCCGTCGCCGTTGCCCCTCTGGCGGTTGAGTCGTGCGCCTGAACGAACGGGTGCTGGGCACCCGTTGCGCCCATTCGCCCAGCGCCCGCTAGGCTCCCCCAGAGCCTATGACATATGGACCCCCCAGAACGTTTACCAAAAAAAACAATAATAAAAAAAACAATAATAAAAAACAATAAAAATAATAATGATAATAACAATAATAAAAATAATAAATTAATTAATAATAAATAAATAAATAAATAAATAAAGAAAATAAAAATAAAAATAATTTTAGTTAATTAATTAATTAACTAACTAAATTAATTAAGTTAATTAATCCTGTTTAAATTAATTAAACAGTAATTATTTAGCTAGACCCTAATTAAACTAAACAGGGAATGACAGGTGGGTCCCACTGGACCCACATGTCAGTTTGACCCAGTCAACCCCTGTTGACTGCTGACGTCAGCATGACATCATGTTGATGTCATAAATCCATTTTCGAATTAATTCAAATAATTAATTAAATTCCAGAAATTAATAAAATCTTTAGAAAATCAAATCTTTTAATCCGTAACTCGGATTAAAATATTTTCAACATGAAAGTTGCTCAGAACGATGAGACGAATCCGGATACGCAGTCCGTTCGTCCACCACACCTCCCTAACCTATCGAACTCGCGATTTTCCCCCTCCGGTCCGTCTGTCCGAAAACGCGAAACAGCGGGGATACTTTCCCGGATGTTCCCCCCCTTCGCCGGTACCACCTACTGTCGCGTTAGGACACACCTCGCACTGCTCATTGACATGTCACGCATCGTCATGCTTATGTTTGCATTGTATTTACTGTTTCTTCCCCCTCTTCTCTCCGGTAGACTACGAGACCGACACTGCTGCTGCCCAGTTCGACTATGGAGTTGACGACCCCTCCTACTTGCCAGAGCAACCAGGCAAGCCCCCCCTTGATCACCAGATATCGCCTATTCTTCTCTATACTGCTTGCATTAGAGTAGTGTAGCATGTTACTGTTTTCTGATATCCTATCCTGATGCATAGCCTATCCTTGCTACTACTGTTGTTACCTTTACCTGCAATCCTACATGCTTAGTATAGGATGCTAGATTTCCATCAGTGGCCCTACATTCTTGTCCGTCTGCTGTGCTATACTATCGGGCCGTGATCACCTGGGCGGTGATCATGGGTATATACTTATATACTATATACATGACACATGTGATGACTAAAGTCGGGTCGGCTCGTAGGAGTACCCGCGAGTGGATCTTGGTGGCGAAGCGGCAGGGCAGGTTGAGACCGCCTAGGTGAGAGGTGGGCCTGGCCCTGGTCGGCGTTCGCGGTTACTTAACACGCTTAACGAGATCTTGGTATTTGATCTGAGTCTGGCCATTTGGTCTATACGCACTAACCATCTACGTGGGAGTAGTTATGGGTATCCCGACGTCGTGGTATCAGCCGAAGCTCTTTTGACGTCAGCGACTGAGTGGCGCGCGCCGCATTGGACCGTAAGCTCGCGCTTGTATTAAGGGGGCTAGGTCTGCTTCCGGCCGCGTACGCAACCTGCAGGTGTGCATGGGGCGATGGGCCCAGACCCCTGCGCGCATAGGTTTAGACCGGTGTGCTGACCTCTCTGTTGAGCCTAGGTGGGGCTGCGACGTGTTGATCTTACGAGGCCGGGCATGACCCAGAAAAGTGTGTCCGGCCAAATGGGATCGAGCGTGTTGGGTTATGTGGTGCACCCCTGCAGGGAAGTTTATCTATTCGAATAGCCGTGTCCCTCGGTAAAAGGACGACCCGGAGTTGTACCTTGACCTTATGACAACTAGAACTGGATACTGAATAAAATACACCCTTCCAAGTGCCAGATACAACCCGGTGATCGCTCTCTAACAGGGCGACGAGGAGGGGATCGCCGGGTAGGATTATGCTATGCGATGCTACTTGGAGGACTTCAATCTACTCTCTTCTACATGCTGCAAGATGGAGATGACCAGAAGCGTAGTCTTCGACAGGACTAGCTATCCCCCTTTTATTCTGGCATTCTGCAGTTCAGTCCACTGATATGCCCCTTTACACATATACCCATGCACAGGTAGTATAGCTCCTTGCTTGCGAGTACTTTGGATGAGTACTCACGGTTGCTTCTCTCCCTCTTTTCCCCTTTTCCTTTCTATCTGGTTGTCGCAACCAGATGTTGGAGTCCAGGAGCCAGACGCCACCGTCGACGACGACACCTACGACACTGGAGGTGCCTACTACTACGTGCAGGCCGCTGACGACGACCAGGAGTAGTTAGGAGGGTCCCAGGCAGGAGGCCTGCGCCTCGTTCGATCTGTATCCCAGTTTGTGCTAGCCTTCTTAAGGCAATTTTGTTTAACTTATGTCTGTACTCAGATATTGTTGCTTAAGCTGACTCGTCTGTGATCGAGCACTTGTATTCGAGCCCTCGAGGCCCCTGGCTTGTATCATGATGCTTGTATGACTTATTTATGTTGTAGAGTTGTGTTGTGATATCTTCCCGTGAGTCCCTGATCTTGATCGTACACATTTGCGTGCATGATTAGTGTACGGTCAAATCGGGGGCGTCACAAGTTAGTATCAGAGCCAACTGCCTGTAGGAATCCCCCTTTCCAACTCCTTGGCCGAAGTTGAGTCTAGTCAGTGAAAACTGTTTTACTAACATGGCTGTGTGGCTTACGGGCCCACGCCGCCATTGGGTGGTAGTAGGATCTTTTATTCCTCAACCTATACTCTGGGACTCTGACATCTCTTCTATTCGGGATAAATGAATTTTGCTAGACAAGTTGACTTCTGCCCCAGTTCTAGCTCCACCTGATACTAAGAAGGACTTCGTCATTTATTGCGACGCTTCCCGTCAAGGATTAGGCTGTGTCCTAATGCAAGACCGCAAAGTGATTGCTTATGCCTCTCGGCAATTGCGCCCTCACGAAGAGAACTACCCAGTTCACGACCTCGAACTTGCTGCTGTCATTCATGCGCTGAAGCAGTGGCGACATTACCTTCTCGGTAATCGTTGCGAGATCTTCACTGACCACCAAAGTCTGAAGTGTCTGTTTACTCAGCCAGATCTGAACCTCCGTCAACAGAGATGGATGGAGCTTGTTGCAGACTTTGACTTGGTTATTTCCTATACGCCAGGCAAGGCTAATGTAATGGCTGATGCCTTGAGCCGCAAGTCTTACTGCAACCACCTCCAGGTTCACAAAGTTCAGCCCTCGCTTGTTGAAGAATTCAGGAAGTTGAACCTCCATATTGTTCCTCCGGGTGCACTCGCTCCCCCTCCTAAGGAGTTTGGCAAGGTGAACCTCCACGTTGTTACCCAGGGTTCCCTCAATACCCTAGTTGCTAAACTAGATCTCGTGGATAGCATCAAAAGGCTACAGAAGTATGACTCTGAAGCCCACAAGATTAAGCGCTACCTCGCAGAAGGAAAGCCCTCATTCTTCACCATTGCTGAAGATGGCACCCTATACTTCAAGGGCCGCCTAGTGGTGCCATGTGCAGAGAAAAACCTGGATATGACACAGGAAGTTATGAGAGAAGCTCATGATACGCCTCAATGTATCCATCCTGGTAGTACAAAGATGTACCAAGACATCCGTCAGAGATTCTGGTGGTCTAATATGAAGCAAGACATTGCTCGTTATGTTGCTGAGTGTGACGTTTGCCGTCGTATCAAAGCAGAACATCAAAGGCCTGCTGGAACTCTGCAACCTATCTCTATTCCTGAATAGAAATGGGACCATGTTGAGATGGACTTCGTCACTGGATTTCCCAAATCACAGAAAGGTAATGATGCTATTCTTGTCGTCATTGACCGGCTTTCCAAAGTTGCACATTTCCTGGCGGTCAAAGAAACGATCACTGCTAGCCAGTTGGCAACGCTCTATATGTCCAGGATTGTTTCACTCCACGGTATTCCATTGGTTATCAGCTCAGACCGTGGTAGCTTATTCACTTCAAGATTCTGGGCAAGTTTCCAAGAAGCTATGGGAACTCATCTGTCATTCAGTACTGCATTTCATCCTCAATCGCAAGGGCAAGTTGAACGCGTCAACCAAGTTCTCAAAGACATGCTTCGAGCTTGTGTTATTTCCTTCGGCAAGAAATGGGAGGAATCTCTCCCGTATGCTGAGTTCTCTTATAATAATAGCTATCAAGCTAGTCTGAAGATGGCCCCCTTCGAAGTGTTATATGGACGAAAGTGCCGAACCCCTCTGAACTGGTCAGAAACTGGGGAACGTCCACTCTTCGGTCCGGATATTATCCAAGATGCCGAAGAACAAGTCCGCATTATTCGTGAGAATCTCAAGACTGCTCAGTCACGTCAGAAGAGTCAGTATGACCGTCATCATAAAGACATGGTCTATCAACCTGGCGAAAAGGCTTATCTTCGAGTCACACCTATGAAGGGTGCTCACCGCTTCGGGATCAAGGGAAAGCTAGCTCCTCGGTATATTGGCCCATTCACTATTCTCGAAAGGCGTGGAAAAGTGGCATACCAACTGGAGCTACCGCCGAACCTTTCTCAGGTTCACGATGTGTTCCATGTGTCACAGCTCCGCCGTTGCTTCAAGGACCCAATCCGAGCAGTGGATCATGAAGTGCTCGAATTGCAGCAAGACCTCTCATATAAGGAGCATCCGGTCCACATTCTCGACCAAGCTGAACGCCGCACACGTCAGAAGGCGATCAAGTTCCTCAAAGTCCAGTGGTCGCACCATTCTGAAGATGAAGCCACTTGGGAACGAGAGGATCGTCTGCGCGAAGAATACCCCGCACTGTTGCCTTCTACCTCCTAAATCTCGGGACGAGATTTCTTGTAGTGGAGGAGATTTGTAACGCCCGGGGAATCAAGCTACAGTAATCCCACGCTAATCATGCCACGTCACTTTGGTTACTGTTGCTAACCTCGCAATGATTCGAAAACGTTTCAAAATTTAAATTCAAAATAAGTCAAACAACTAAAGTTTTCAGAAGTGGAAACAAAAATGCTCGGGCGGTGCCGAATATTACAAAAATAATTATAGTAAAGGAAACACAAATTTATAAAATTCTTAAGTACTGTAAAATTAAATAAAACAAAAAAGGAGAATAAACAAAAGAAATAAAAAAGAAGGGCAAACCCCCCCGCTGAGCCCTTTGGCCCAGCTGGCCATCCACGCGGGCCCCCAGCCGCCCGAATGGGCCGGCCCACCCCGCGCCCCCCTCTCCCCTTATCCACTCCCCGGTACCCCCACCCCCACCGACACTCCCCCCACCCCCGAAATATCTCCTCCTCCCTCCCTCCCCCGATCCAGAACGGGATCGAGAGGAGGCCACCGTCGCCGACCGCCCCCGCCGGCCTCGCCCTCGCCTCGCCGGAGCTTCCCCACCGGCCCGCTCCCCAACGCCGCCGTCCCCGCCATCCCCCTCGACCCGCGCTGCCACGAGCCCTACTTCCCCCCCGTGAGCGCTCCCCTCTCCTCTCTCCCTGCCCCGGCTCGGCCGCTCCGCGCGCGCCCACCAGTGGCCGCCGCGCGCTCATCCGTGGCGCCCCGCCGCGCGGCCCGCGCCGTTGCCTCGCGCCGTGGCTGCGCGCGAGCTCGCGCTCCCGCAGCCTCCTCTCCCTCCCCCCCCACGCGTAGGCTCGCCTCGTCGCACGCCCATGGCCCCGCTCGACGGCCCCGCAATCGCCGTCCACGCCGCGCCCAGTGCGCGCTGGCGCTGTCCCGCTCCTCTCGCCCCGGGCGTGGCCCCTTCCCCTGCCCCGACCGGCCGTAGCTCGCCCGGAGATGTCCGCGCCCGTGCGCCGCGTGTGGCCGCGCCCCCTGGCTGCGTCTAGCGCTCCGTGCCCGGCGCCCGTCCGCGCGGCCCCCACTCCGGCACCACCTCCTGCTGCCGACGACCACCCCCTCGCCCCGCCGCCCCGGCGCCATGCCGTCGCCGTTGCCCCTCTGGCGGTTGAGGCATGCGCCCGAACGAACGGGTGCTGGGCACCCGTTGCGCCCATTCGCCCAGCGCCCGCTAGGCTCCCCCAGAGCCTACGACATGTGGACCCCCCAGAACGTTTACCAAAAAAAAGAAAAGAAAAAAACAATAATATAAAAAAACAATAAAAATAATAATGATAATAACAATAATAAAAAAAATTAATTAATAAAAAATTAATAAATAAATAAATAAAGAAAATAAAAATAAAAATAATTTTAATTAATTAATTAGTTAATTAACTAAATTAATTAAGTTAATTAATCCTGTTTAAATTAATTAAACAGTAATTATTTAGCTAGACCCTAATTAAACTAAACAGGGAATGACAGGTGGGTCCCACTGGACCCACATGTCAGTTTGACCCAGTCAACCCCTGTTGACTGCTGACGTCAGCATGACATCATGTTGATGTCATAAATCCATTTTCGAATTAATTTAAATAATTAATTAAATTCCAGAAATTAATAAAATCTTTAGAAAATCATATCTTTTAATCCGTAACTCGGATTAAAATATTTTCAACATGAAAGTTGCTCAGAACGACGAGACGAAATCGGCTATGCAGTCTGTTCGTCCACCACACCTTCCTAACCTATCAAACTCGCGATTTTCCCCCTCCGGTCCGTCTGTCCGAAAACGCGAAACAGCGGGAATACTTTCCCGGATGTTCCCCCCCTTCGCCGGTACCACCTACTGTCGCGTTAGGACACACCTCGCACTGCTCATTGACATGTCACGCATCGTCATGCTTATGTTTGCATTGTATTTACTGTTTCTTCCCCCTCTTCTCTCCGGTAGACTACGAGACCGACACTGCTGCTGCCCAGTTCGACTACGGAGTTGATGACCCCTCCTACTTGCCAGAGCAACCAGGCAAGCCCCCCCTTGATCACCAGATATCGCCTATTCTTCTCTATACTGCTTGCATTAGAGTAGTGTAGCATGTTACTGCTTTCCGATATCCTATCCTTGCTACTACTGTTGTTACCTTTACCTGCAATCCTACATGCTTAGTATAGGATGCTAGATTTCCATCAGTGGCCCTACATTCTTGTCCGTCTGCTGTGCTATACTATCGGGCCGTGATCACCTGGGCGGTGATCATGGGTATATACTTATATACTATATACATGACACATGTGATGACTAAAGTCGGGTCGGCTCGTAGGAGTACCCGCGAGTGGATCTTGGTGGCGAAGCGGCAGGGCAGGTTGAGACCGCCTAGGTGAGAGGTGGGCCTGGCCCTGGTCGGCGTTCGCGGTTACTTAACACGCTTAACGAGATCTTGGTATTTGATCTGAGTCTGGCCATTTGGTCTATACGCACTAACCATCTACGTGGGAGTAGTTATGGGTATCCCGACGTCGTGGTATTAGCCGAAGCTCTTTTGACGTCAGCGACTGAGTGGCGCGCGCCGCATTGGACCGTAAGCTCGCGCTTGTATTAAGGGGGCTAGGTCTGCTTCCGGCCGCGTACGCAACGTGCAGGTGTGCATAGGGCGATGGGCCCAGACCCCTGCGTGCATAGGTTTAGACCGGCGTGCTGACCTCTCTGTTGAGCCTAGGTGGGGCTGCGACGTGTTGATCTTACGAGGCCGGGCATGACCCAGAAAAGTGTGTCCGGCCAAATGGGATCGAGCGTGTTGGGTTATGTGGTGCACCCCTGCAGGGAAGTTTATCTATTCGAATAGCCGTGTCTCTCGGTAAAAGGACGACCCGGAGTTGTACCTTGACCTTATGACAACTAGAACTGGATACTGAATAAAATACACCCTTCCAAGTGCCAGATACAACCCGGTGATCGCTCTCTAACAGGGCGATGAGTAGGGGATCGCCGGGTAGGATTATGCTATGCGATGCTACTTGGAGGACTTCAATCTACTCTCTTCTACATGCTGCAAGATGGAGATGACCAGAAGCGTAGTCTTCGACAGGACTAGCTATCCCCCTTTTATTCTGGCATTCTGCAGTTCAGTCCACTGATCTGCCCCTTTACACATATACCCATGCATTGGTAGTATAGCTCCTTGCTTGCGAGTACTTTGGATGAGTACTCACGGTTGCTTCTCTCCCTCTTTTCCCCCTTTCCTTTCTATCTGGTTGTCGCAACCAGATGTTGGAGTCCAGGAGCCAGACGCCACCATCAACGACGACACCTACGACACTGGAGGTGCCTACTACTACGTGCAGGCCGCTGACGACGACCAGGAGTAGTTAGTAGGGTCCCAGGCAGGAGGCCTGCGCCTCGTTCGATCTGTATCCCAGTTTGTGCTAGCCTTCTTAAGGCAAACTTGTTTAACTTATGTCTGTACTCAGATATTGTTGCTTCCGCTGACTCGTCTGTGATCGAGCACTTGTATTCGAGCCCTCGAGGCCCCTGGCTTGTATCATGATGCTTGTATGACTTATTTATGTTGTAGAGTTGTGTTGTGATATCTTCCCGTGAGTCCCTGATCTTGATCGTACACATTTGCGTGCATGATTAGTGTACGGTCAAATCGGGGCGTCACAGTGCGTGTACGAGAGAAACGCGCATCGCTCGGCCCCGACCACCCACCGTAACCGGGAACACCCCAATATTTTCCTCCCCCTCGCTTCTACCACGTTTTTTTCCGTCATGGACGGCCCAAAGAATGTCATGCAGCCGTGTCTCCGGCCTGCCAGGACGAAAAGCCCATTTTCTGTCATGATTTTTTGTCATAGAAGTAGGACCCCACCACATCTATGATGATACCGGGTTTTGTCACAATTATCGTCATAGAAGTGTCATAAGTATGACATAAAAAATTTCGTTCGGCCCAAAATGTCACGGATGTGTCTTTTTTTTGTAGTGTAGCTACTTCGCACTTTGCTAGGTGAACCACGGTTTGGGGGGGCATGCATTCATAGATTAGGATTCCCTTCGTGCCGACACGAGGGAGGGGTGGCTGCTAGCTACTTCGCACTTTGCTAGGTGAATGAACCTCGGTTGGGGGGGGCAACACCCCGGGACCCCGCCACACACACACACCAAAACCTCCTTGGGCGTGCGCACACACACACACCCCCTCCCTCGCTCGAAACCCTAGCAAGGTACCCGCTGCCGCCGCCGCAAGGCCTCCATTGTCAACATATGCCGGTTTGCCCGTGCAGCTTACCCACCGATCTCCATACCCAGGCCGCCCTGAGTTTCTTAGATGACGCCTGCCGAACGCCCCCTTTCCCACAGATCCCCATCCCCCACTCCAGAGCATCGTAGCCTAAGCCCGGCTACGCTTCCCATGGATCTCGAGGAGCGACTGGCCCAAACGAGGTGTATAGCGGTCTCTTCGCCTGACGTCGCCGAGGAAGCTGATGACCATTACTGGCGGCAGGCACTCAAGCAGCGGGCTAGAGTATGCGGGCATGTCTCGGCCGCCGGCTACGACATCGAGGTCATCGACAGAGACGGCCTAAGGTGGGCTATGTCACAGGTTAAGTGGCCCACCCCAACCCCTCGGGTTCAACCGCCGTCGATCTCATCCATGGCCCCGCCGCTGATCTCCTATGGCTCACTGTCAACAATTTTCCATTCTACATCGCCATCGAGCCCCTTTTGTTATTTCTGAAGGACATGTTCTGCAACGCTGGCTTGGGATCCACAGCTTCCAAGTCATACCTCATCGACGGCGACCACAAGGAGGGCACCCTCTCCGTCTCTTCCAAGGGGAAAGAGCCCATCTGCTCTTCCAAGGGTAAAGCGCTCGTCTGCAACATAAGGGAGGGCACCCTATAGCCGTGCTCTTCCAAGGGGAAGGAGCCCATCTGCGACAACATGGAGCGCATCCAGGGTCCGTGCTCTTCCCACGGGAACGAGCCCATCTGTGACAAGTGAGGAAACCCATGATTTGTTTTGCCGTGCCTCTTCACAGGGGGAAACCCATGATTTGTTTTGTCGAGTCCCTTTTGTAGTGTAGTGAGAATATGTCCAGTTTTAATTGCTATATTTGGTTGTTTGCAGTATGCCTTGTTTATTTCAGTTGTTCACAATGTGATGCTCTATATGTGCAATTATTTACTGTGTAGTACATTTCATTAATCCAGTTTTAAACATACCAATACGAATGCATATATTCGCTTGCTGTTAAGCCTGTTATAGCTAGCATATGCCTCTTTTAAAGTTTTTTGATTGTTCGGTTGTTTGTAGTGCATATGTTCAGTTTCAAATGCTATCTTTGGTTGTCCGTAGTATGCCTTGTTTATTCTAGTTATTCACAACGTGATGTTCTATATGTGCAAGTATGCACTGTGCAGTTCAATTTCATCAGTACCAGTTTCAACAATACCACTACGAATGACTACATTTGGTTGCTGCATCTTGTAGTTAACACGCCTTTCCATTTTTATTTAACCATAACCAGTGTACTTAGACCAGCAGAATACCAGTTTGAATGACTATGTTTGCTTGTTGTTAAATGTTAGGCCTGTTGCAGTTAGCACACCTTTCTACTAGTTTTGCTTTACTAGCGTGCTTAAACCTGCACACTGAAGCTATCTTTTGGAGATTATTTTGTCTTCCATGTATAATTTTGGTTGATGTTTAGCCTGTTGTGCTTAACATGCTTCTCGATGTACCTACACAGGACAATTTTGGGAACGACTGCTAGTTTCATCCCATGGCTTATATTTGCTCACTGTTCAGGATATCGGTAGCTGGTACCATATAGGCCGGCGGCTGATAAGGGACTAATTGGTGATTCGGACTTTTAACTAAATATATCTGCAACCCATATTTCGTTAGGTTAACTAGGGCCATATGTAATATATCTGAGGCTACATAGCAACATGCACTGTACTTAATGTCTAAATATGCAATCCTGGGCTACATGGCAACAAGGAAGAGTGTTACATTAATGTTCTAATGATGTCTAGATATACGTAGAAGAGCAGCAGCAACAACAACAACAACAACACAACCCTGTTTGGATACTCAACTTAGCTAGAGGTTAGAGTTAGTTTCTAGCTCATTACTAACCCTGAACTAACTCCATCCAAAGAGTTGTTTGGATGGTAGGGTTAGATTGACAATAAATGCACAAGGAGAACTAGCTCCAATTAGCACCTCTTGGGTTGGATAGTTTTTTTGGGTGGGTTATAGATGCAACTAGCTCAAACTAGCCCTCATATTTAGATATACTTTAGGGCTATTTGAGCCCGAACTAGCTCAAACTAACTGTAACCCATGGATACAACAACAGTTAATCAGACGATAATTTGTAAGAATGAACTAAACTCCTTCCGGCCCATAATATAAGATGTTAATTCATCTAATATGTGAGTATATTGGATGTTATAAGATACTCCTCCGTTCCTAAATATTTGTCTTTTTAGAGATTTCAAATGGACTACCACATACGGATGTATATAGACATATTATAAAAGAGTGTTGTACTACATCATTGTGCAATTGCTGTTTAGCTTCTAATATTAATTTGGTGCTTTTAGGTACATATGGCTTGAAATAAGGAGGCACTTGCTTGCGTACTACCATGACCTTGGTGTGTCCCTGCTGTCATCCTCTCCACGTACAATCATCTCCTGATTGTGTATGCGTCAACCTGGTAGGCCCACAAGTCATCCTCTAAACCCGTGGCGGACAAATACAACCCATTTAAAAGAATAACATCCCATTCCATATGTTCAAACAGAAAGTTCAACATTCAGAGCAAAGTAACAGATCTGATCCAGATATAGAGTACTAACTTACTCTTAGCTAACTAGACGATGCTGTCCGCCATCTGCGGTACACGCTAAACGCCGGCACCGGCGTCCTCCACCCCGCCTCGGACTTGCCAGATGTGCGATAGGGCACGTTGCTCGCGCGTGTTGGCCCTTTCCATGCCGACGTGGTCCACCGAAGCTTCAGCTTCTAAGCGGGAAACCCACTTGACGAGCTTGTAGTAAAATTCGGCGTCACGAACGCGTGCGTGCCCGACAGCCTCCAGGGCTATTTGCCGGGCACCGGCCTCCATGTAGTTGGCCCAGTTGCGGGCGCTCTGCTCGCGACTCAGAGCATCGGTGTGCTGCTGCTCCATGTCCCGCTAGCGGCGCAAGTTGGCGATACGCTACTCCTCCGCCAGGCGGTCGCGCTCCAACAACTCCTCATACTCCGCATTGCCATCTAAAGACCGATAGAATGCCTCCTCCCTCCGTCTGCCTTCCGGTGAAAAACCGAACACTAGTTCCGGCGGTGACCGCCTCCGGTGTCGCCTATCGCGGATGGGCGGGGGCATGGCGGACATGGCGAGAGCGAGGATAAGTGGCGAGCGACGTCGGGCCAGTGGGGGCTTATGAGGATAGGGCGAGTTGGGTGATGGTGCCACCGGAGAAGCCCAGGAAACAGTAATTATAGGCGGAAGGTAGGCGAACCAGCGTGTCGCGGGAAACGCGACAGTCATCGCGGTCATCGGAATTCAATGCATAAGCAGGCATGGCTTAGCACGCCAGCTTGACATGGAAAACTAGAAAAACTGAAATTATGACTGTGCCGTCCCGTCCCGTCAGTGGTGCGTCCCGTCCGTGCTGGGTCGCACGCCGGCATGACGGTCAAACGAGTGCACTCGAATCATCCAGATGAGGTACTCCCTCCTTGTCAAAAATGATTCCACCACTCATCATCTACCTTGGTTGGTGAGATTTTTGAATTATGCCCTGCAAACCGGAATGGTGGTAGTACGTGCGTGATCCACTATTTATTCGTGTAGGATCGAGTAGGTCGTTTTTTTGAATTGAGCCCTGCAAACCAGCACGGAGGTAGTACGTGCGTGATCCGCTATTTATCCGTGTAGGATCGAGTAGGTCGGATAGTGTACGTGTAGGATCGAGTAGGTTGGATGGTGTACATGTACGATCGCATTAGCTGATGAACGTTCGCTGGGAGATAGGGCATTTGCGAATGTTTTTGCTGGTAGTTTCTTCAGATTCGCATGGCATTTTCTTCAGAGCAGCTTGTCAGTTTCTTCAGAGGTAGGCATTTTTATTCAAAAAACTTCCACTTTGGATCTTGCGTCACAACTAAAACTACCAGGAGCGCATTAGTAGGCTAGCTAGTGATCGATGAGTAACTTGTAAACACTGAGCGAACAGAAATGAGGAACTGTTAGTAACTTGTAAACACTGAGAACACATAAATAAGGATCATGATGTGCACAACAGTAAGAGCTGATCCGTTCAAAATGTTCACACGAGACTCACAGGCCTGGCATTGTAATATGTTCACATTAGTAGCCCAAATTCAAAACCAACTAGTACGATTCCCATACATAAGATCAACATGTTAATGCATCTCAATGATTCACAGATCATATACAAATATGTTCTTCCAAAAGCAAAGATCTAGAAAAACATATGTTCTTCCTACTAACATGGATGCTTCTCTTGGCCAACATTCAGTACAGAGTGAAAGACAAATTTTTTTGTGAAGTCTACAATTCCTCTTGCAAACGTAACTAGTTTCACCAACAGCTGCAGTGACTATGTTGGCCAATAAAGCACTAAAGCTCCAAAAGCAATGAAGCACCTAGTGTTGGCCAATAAATAGTACAGTACTACTTTCTTGCAGTCCATGAAGTGACTATCCATTCTTTCTGTGTCTATTTTCAAATGACACTACATGCAGTGACTATACTATTCTCTTGTGCAGTTCAACAAAAATTGCGGTCACTTTGTTTGTTTGCCAAATAGCAACGGGCAGACATCTCTGGCTGCACAAATATCAAGCAGCTAGTAAACATATACCCCACCTTGTATTTTCGGTTTAAACACGTCTCTTCCGCTTAGCATCTTTCATGTTTTGCACTGGACAATTTGATACAGTCATGTTTTGCCTTGGACAATTTCATACTGAATTGATTTGCTGGTTCAGAGAAGAAATATAGCGCCTATTCTTCATCAGACCAAGGATATCCATGTTCGCAGTGATGGAAGAGGTGAAATTGATACAACCGAAATTGAGCATCCAATCATTGAATCATGTCCTGCACCTCCAATGTAGGTCCACCCTGCCAACAAATTCACATGCAAACCACTAGTTTTACTATCTAATGACAGTACAAAAAGAGTAGCAAGATAGTAGCAAACCATGTACCTTCGTAATGAACAGCTCATAGTGCCACCAATTGGATATAAAGGTTTGGAAGAAAACATGCTCCTAATGTTGAACCATTTGGACTTTTTGTGCAGTTCCACTAAAATCGAGCATCCCTGTTTGCATAGATATTGAAAGTGTGATTATTATAAAAGTGGCACTAGTTGAAGCATAGACTCACAAATATAAGCATTCCAATTTCTTAATGGGAAAAGGTAGCAAGACTATTTCTAACCACCTGTTTGAAGGAATAAATAGGGCAACATCAGCTGATGTCAGGAAGGCATACATAGTTTTTTATGAAAAATTGAGCCATTCCCGAGCTTTCCTCTTCTTTTAAGCATATTTTGTGCAGTTCAACTAAAATAAAATGCCATCACCGCCTTGACAATTCAGTGACACTGTACAAAAGGAAATGACTTAACATTACATCATGATGTCAGGTATGTAGTCGACAGGCATTAGAGCCAAACATACAGACCTCCTCCGATAACATAATGAACATTAATTTTAACAAAGGTGTGACTAGCTTTACCGGCATAATTTGAGTCAACTCCACACCCTCTGTTCCTTAATATAAGATGTTTTCACAGTTCAATTTAAAGTACCCAAACGTCTAGTATTTAGAAAAACAGGTAGTAGTTTTCTTGAGCACATATCTGGGAAAGCTTGCCACACTTTATATATGTCCATACGCTAATGCACCACCATTCGAATAGTACAAATATACACTAATCCAATGGCTAGTGCAATGGTAGAGTAGTTATTTTATTACAGGGTACAGTACAATGGTTTTGAACAGATTTCCATAAGCTCTAGCACTGGAAGATTTCTATAAGAATTAACAATACAAAATGTAAAGGCAACAAGTTTCAGCATTGTATACTAGCTATGTAAGAGCATTAAACCAAATACAAAAGTCTGAAGGTAACTAGCATTATTAACTAATGACAGTATAAAAAATTGCAAACCATGTACCTTCAAGGTAAATATCATTTCGAACTCGAGGGGACCTAAAAATTGCTATCCCAATCTTGATAATCGATCAAACATAAAAACTTGATCGAACGAATCAAGAGAATAGCCGGAGGAGGAGGTGCCCATTCTTGACCTTTCCTCTTGACACTGTACAAAAAGATTGAGTTATCCCATGAAAGTGAGGTATGTAATCTATAAGCATTAACGATGCAAAAATATGAAGGTAGTAACAAGATTCATCGTTGGTATACTAGCTGTGCAATAGCATTAGAATGCCTTAGCTGAAAAATCTTTAATACATCGACAATCAACAGCTAACCCTGAAATAATCCAGTGACATTAAGTGGCATTGCTTAAATTTATCGGTGGCATTAGACTGAGTGCGGCATTAGTTAAATGTGGCATCACTTTAGCAATAGCATTGCTTGACTTGACCGCTGGCGTTATACTAACAGCAAAAAAGTGGCAATAAGAGCATGGGAGGCCCATTCGGACAGTGGGCGCACCAGTACGATATACCTCCATGGATGCATAGAGTGGTGAGGGAGGTATGGTTGCCCAGAGCAACAAATATCCATGCAGCATATGTGGATTACGTCCCATTTTTGTTCTCTTTAGCTACTGATTTTCCCCTTTTCAACCTAGATGCGGGTTCGATGCCTAGTCTCTTGGACAATACAGTCTCCCTTCCTTTCCTTATTCAACCCAGACATGGATTAGTCTGCATGAAGTAGGGTTTCCTTTAATAGTTCAAGTTAAGGTTTTCGTCTGCGTGACCAGCAGAGCAGAGGATAGCAAATTGGGAAGATGGTGGAGTGGAAAAAGATCCACATGTAGCGACGTGGCATATGGGGCAATAGAACAATGGTATGGTTCGAAAAGAGGTAACATAGCTGAGGGTCGGCAGGAAGTGGCTTCGCTCGTGGTCATCGTCCTCAGCACACACTACGGCAGCGAGCTTGGGGACGGAGGCCATCCCGCGCGGGCGCTAGGTCTGAGAGGACGACCTTGTCATCAGTGCATGACCTCGCTCGCCAACGACGACTGCGTCAACGTTGCATGTCCTTTTCTTCCCCGGTGGATCTGTGACCACCGATGAGGAGGGAGAGAGAGGCCGTCTTTTTTAGATCTGGAGAGAGGGTGATAGTGTGAGAAGCAAGTGGGCAGCCCTTAGCAAGAAAGCGCTGAACCTCCAGCCTATATATCTTTTTTATACTACTAGTACTAGAGGTGGAGTAGTCGTAGAGTAGTTTATATTTTCTCTGCATATAGTACCAGTTAGCCATGCTTCAAAACTGAACAGCACGCCATTAAAAAAATAAAGGTCGATAACTAATGCGGCACCTCGGGCCAACGCGGCCAGATAACATTTTGCATGAGAAATTACACACCATATTTCGTTGACATGTGGTCCCTTTCCATCATGTCAGTGGGACGACGGCGAGTCCTTTTGTACAATTTCTGAACGGACGTCTACGTAGGCTGGGGCGCCTCTTCGTGTACCGTGGCAACCGTCCACCGACTCTTCGCCTTTCCCTCTCGATTTGGAACTGCTGTCGCACGCTCTTCCTCCCTCCTCCATTTTCCTTCACCCTTCCTTCTGCCATTGTTCGATCGTCTTCTCCATGGAGGGAACAGGCCGGAAACGACCCCGTTATTCTCGCCCCGATCTAAAAGATGACGTGGTGGAGGAACTCATTGATCGGTGCAACTTCATCACCTCGGCTAGAATGGCAGGTTCGTTCAAGACCATTCTCGACTCAACTAATAACATCATTACAAGGAACCCAAGGGTCCAGGAGCGGTTTGATCTCCCCTATCTTCTTCGCCATGACCCTGCTGACTGGTGTGCGGATGACGGAGGCCTCGCCTTGTGCAAGTTGGGGCCGCTTGATAATGATACATGTGATGTTAAGATGCCATCGCTTGAGGGTAAGGCTTGGGCAGGCGCAAATGGAGATTGGGTTTTTTATATTGGGTACAACTGCGAGTGGGAACTTGTGAATGTGTACACTTGTCACCGGGTTCCACTTCCAAAAATCTCAGACTGTCCAGAGGTTGAGCACACTGGTATTCTACGTACATTCAACTACGATCATGGTGACTGTCTTCTAGAGAAGATAGCAATTTGTCGAGTTCCCGACCGCTCTTGGGGTTATAGGAATGCTTTTGTTGTCGTTATCTTCGACAAGCTTGTTGCCGTCCTTCATGGTTCGACTCGATGGATATTGCTCAAAAGTCAGTTTCTATACACGGATGAGTACTGTGATGCAATTCAATACGAGGGTCTTGTGTTTGCTGCCACCACTCGTGGCACTGTTTTTGCATGGAATCCTTATGCTTTCGGTACGTTTGTCTTCCACCGTAATTATAATTGTTTCATCCACATGCATGCGGGTTAGCTAGTTTCCCTTTACTAATTAACCTTCTTGTCTTTCCAAGGCCCTATGAACATTCCACCACCTATACTTGAAAAAATTTATAACCAAGGGGGAGATGTAGCGACCAGACCTCAAATGGTCTGTGCTGCTGTGCACCAATGTCATCCCTGGATCAGTAATGCTGACACGCACAGTACAAATGGAGGATTTATAACAGAGTAGCAATGACACACTTATTACATCGAATAACTCCAAAGAGAATAAGTATGATAAATATGGCTTAAGGCCATCTAAAAACGGTAACAGCGGAAGACTTGGAAGATAAGTGAGTCCATCAACTCCAGCGGCATCACTGAGTATAAGACCACGACCTAAGGCACCTTACTCGTCGTCTGAAAAGTCTGCAACATGAAACGTTGCAGCCCGAAAACGGGTCAGCACATGGAATATGCTGGCAAAATAACACATAGAGAAATAATGAACATAATAATGCTATACTATATGCATATTTGGCTGGTGGAAAGCTCTATGGTTAAAGTTTTGCGAAAAGCCAATTTTTCCCTACTACAAAGGAATAAATTTTATTTAACTATCATGGTGGTTGTTGAACATTGAGATGGTTGACAACATCTCAATCCCAATTAAATGTCATCATTAACCCCACAAAATTAATTAAAAGTAACATGATGATGAGATTCACATGATAATCCAGGTACTAGATACTCAAGTTGTCCATAACCGGGGACACGGCTAACCATGATTAGTTTGTACACTCTGCAGAGGTTTGCGCACTTTTCCCCACAAGACTCGATCGCCTCCGCTTGATTCTCGCACTACATGATGTTTGAGAAACGGATGACCGAGACACAGTCTTTCAGAAACAATCACTCTTTACTCCGGATGGACAGTTACACCTACTTTCCCCTACATCTGCTAGCCCACCTCTTCAAGAGATCATGTAACCTACTCAACTATGCTAGAGCCCATAATAGCTTGTGGCTGCACACGGAAGTTTCCAGCATGAATAATCTTATGATCCCTTTGAGCCTGGGTGGCGGTCCTTATACAAACAGACAACACTGGGTTCCCCAGGTGCCTCAATCCACCCAGATGTGAGTTTTAGTTGCCACCTTAAGTAAACCATTATTAACAATCTCACATCTGTCATGAATATCACTCAAACCCAATCCACGTCTACGAGCATAGCATGGCAATATAATAGCAACATAGAAGTAACTCCCAAGGGTTTGAAAAATAAAACAGGTAATAGGTACTACCTCATCTACTTCCCAATACCCACAATTTAATTAGATCCTAACCATGCAGTGTTTGAGGATTGATCTAATGCAATAAAAACTGGGTATGGAAAAGTATGATCAAAAGTGTTACTTGCCTTGCTGATGATCCGCGAAACCTAGCGATTCGAAGTAACAAGCGGCACACTCCGGGTACTCTATCGCAAACAAACAAGCAAACAATAAGTACTCATCTAATGCACAGGTAAAACTCGAATGAAAGATCCAACCAGAAAGTTCAACTTAAGAACTCCGGTTTGCAAAAAGAATCAACCCGAACGAAGCAACGAAAATCAAACGGCGAAAGAAACAAGCTTCGTTTACTAATCTGGATCTAGGTCAAATTTTACAGTAGCAAAAACTTGTTTGAGTAGGTTAAACGGAAAGAGAATTTCGAGACGAAACTCTAGGCGCTTGAATCGCCTGATTCCGATAAACGACCGAAAAGTTAAACGAAAACGAAGATCCAATCAGAAATCGAGATCTGAAATAATCACGGAAAAATCCGACAAAAAAGAAAAACTGAAAAACGGTTAACGAACGGACGTTCGTTAACATTGAAAATCCGATGAACACGTTCGTTAAAACGAACGGGTCGGTGAACGTTCACTAAATAATAAAACCGAAGAAAATAAACCGATCTAGGGTTTTTTAAAAAAAACAAACGGTTTTTAAAAAAATCGGCAAACGGCGGCGAGTCGGTACCTCGTCGGAACGGAGCTCCGGCGGGGGCTCGGCGAGGGGCGGCGAGGGCGGCGGGGCTCGGGCGGGCTTGGGGCGGCGACGGGGTAGCGAGGAGCGGCGAGGGGCGGCGGGGTTCGGCGAACGGGGCGGCGGCTCCTCGGGCTCCGGCGGCGGCAGCGGGTGCGGGTCGAGGCGGGGCTCGGGGTGAGGGGAGGGGGCGGCGGCGGGGGTATATAAGGAGGGGGCTGCTGGGAGGAGGGGGCAAGGCGGCGGGGCTCGGGCGTGTCCGAGCCGGACACGGGCGCGGCGTCGCTAGCGTACGCGCGGAGGAGACGGCGCGGCTGGGCCGGCCGCTCGGCTGGGCCTCGGCCCAGTCGGGCGCGGCGCGTTTTTTTTTAAACATTCCGCCGGAAAAAAAATCACAGAAAAATAAATAAAAATCCAAAAAATATAAAACAAATATTCCCCGTCTAGTTAAAATAATTAGAACAGGGTGAACATTTGTTTGACACAAAAATGTAGTTTTGAAAACGTGCAATTTTTTTAATGCAATTAAAATTGCAAATAAAATCCAGATAAAATTCAATATATGATTTTAATATTTTTCCTCCAATATTTCAATTGTTTTGGAGAAGTCATATTTTCTCCTCTCATTTATTTTAATGTGAAATATTTTTCCGGAGGGAAAATAATTAAAACCAAAATCCTCGTTTTATTATTTGATAAAATCAAATATGAAAAATCGAGAAAATCCCCAACTCTCTCCGAGGGTCCTTGAGTTGCTTAGGATTTATCGAGGATTTGTCAAAATGCAATAAAATATGCTATGCAATGAATGATCTATGTATAACATTCCAAATTGAAAATTTGGGATGTTACAAACCTACCCCCCTTAAGATGAATCTCGCCCTCGAGATTCGGGTTGGCTAGAAAACAGGTGGGAGTGGTCCTTCCGTAGATCTTCCTCTCGCTCCCAGGTGGCTTCATCTTCCGTGTGGTGACTCCACTGGACTTTGCAAAACTTGATAACCTTACTGCGGGTAACTCGGCTGGCATACTCATGAATCTTAACTGGTTTCTCCTCATAGGTCAAATCACTTTCCAGCTGAATCGCTTCCAGTGGCACGGTATCTCTCAGTGGTATCTCAGCCATCTCTGCGTGGCACTTCTTCAACTGGGAAACGTGAAATACATCATGAACTCTTGACAATCCTTCGGGCAATTCCAGCTTGTAGGGAAATTCTCCCATACGTTCCAAAATTCTGTATGGTCCGATAAAACGGGGTGCTAGCTTTCCCTTAACTCCAAAGCGCTTCACTCCTCAAAGTGGTGATACTCGGAGATAAACTCTGTCTCCGGCTTCGTGAACTGTCTCCTTTCGTTTAGAATCAGCATAACTCTTCTGTCTGGACTGGGCTACCTTGAGCCTATCGCGAATCAACCTCACTTTCCGTTCAGACTCCTTAATCAAATCTGGTCCAAACAACTGACGGTCTCCAACTTCGTCCCATAACAACGGTGTTCTACACCTTCTTCCGTACAAAGCTTCGAAAGGGGCCATCTTCAAACTGGTTTGATAACTGTTGTTGTAAGAAAACTCTGCATATGGCAAATTTTCGTCCCAACTAGATCCATAATCTAGTGCACAAGCTCTCAGCATATCCTCCAAAATCTGATTGACTCTCTCGGTCTGTCCATCGGTCTGTGGGTGAAAGGCTGTACTAAATTCTAGCCTGGTTCCCAATGTTTCATGTAACTGCTTCCAAAACTTCGAGGTAAACTGGGTTCCTCTGTCTGATACAATGGTCCTCGGAACTCCATGCAAACATACGATCCTGGTCATGTATATCTTTGCCAACTTAGCACTGGTGTAAGTGGTCTTCACTGGAATGAAATGAGCTACTTTCGTCAAATGGTCGACTACAACCCATATTGAGTCATAGCCTGAACGAGTCCTGGGCAATCCCGTGATAAAATCCATGCCTATTTTATCCCCCTTCCATTCGGGTATCGGCAATGGTTGTAGCAATCCTGCTGGCTTCTGATGCTCTGCCTTCTCTCTCTGACACACATCATAAACTGCTACATATTCCGCAATATCCTTCTTCATTCCGGTCCACCAGAAAGTATTCTTCAGATCCAAATACATCTTGGTATTTCCTGGGTGAATCGAGTACGGTGAATCATGGGCCTCTTGCAAAATCAACTTTCTGATCTCCGGATCATTTGGCACATATACGCGGTCCTCAAACCATATGGTATCGTGCTCATCCTCACGAAATCCCTTGGCTTTTCCTTTGCTCATCTTCTCCTTTATCTCGTCAATCTCCTTGTCTGTCTTCTGAGCTTCTCTAATCCTTTCCATCAAGGTAGAATGAATCTCCAGTGTCGCTAAATAGCCTCTTGGGACTATCTCCAAACATAGCTCGCGAAGGTCCTCGGCTAACTCCTGAGGTAACTCTCCTGTCATGAGGGTGTTGACATGACTCTTGCGGCTCAACGCGTCTGCTACTACGTTAGCCTTTCCTGGGTGATAATGCAAGCTCATATCATAGTCCTTAATAAGCTCCAACCATCTCCTCTGTCTGAGATTTAACTCCTTCTGCATGAAAATATACTTCAAACTCTTGTGATCCGTGTACACCTCACAATGGTTTCCGATGAGAAAATGTCTCCATGTCTTCAACGCATGCACCACGGCTGCTAACTCCAAATCATGCGTAGCATAATTCTTCTCATGGGGTTTAAGTTGTCATGAAGCATATGACACAACTCTTCCTTCCTGCATTAGCACTGCTCCAAGTCCTCGACGAGAAGCGTCGCAATAAACATCATAATCCTTGCGTTGATCTGGCAGAATCAACACTGGTGACGTAACCAATCGTTTCTTCAACTCTTGGAAACTAGCTTCACATTCCTTAGTCCAATTGAATTTGGTGTCCTTCTTCAATAGCTCAGTCATGGGTTTAGCAATCTTCGAGAAATTCTCGATGAACCTCCGGTAGTATCCTGCAAGTCCAAGAAAACTCCGGATCTCTCCAACTGACGTGGGTGATTCCCAACTTGTCACTGTGTCAACTTTGGCAGGGTCTACTGCTATTCCTTCTCCAGAAATAACATGTCCGAGGAATCCAACTTCCTTCAGCCAAAATTCACATTTGCTGAACTTGGCATATAGCTGATGTTCTCTGAGCTTCTCAAGTACCAATCGCAAATGCTCCTCATGCTCTTCCTCATTCTTGGAACAGACTAAAATATCGTCAATGAACACCACGACGAACTTATCCAAAAACTCCATAAACACTTTGTTCATCAGGTTCATGAAATAGGCAGGTGCGTTAGTCAGACCAAATGACATAACGGTATACTCATATAGCCCATACCGGGTGGTAAAAGCCGTCTTAGGTATATCCTGCTCTCGAATCTTTAACTGATGGTATCCTGATCGTAGATCGATCTTAGAAAATACCTTAGCTCCTTGTAATCGGTCAAACAGATCATTGATCATCGGCAGTGGGTACTTGTTCTTGATGGTCACTTCATTCAATCCACGGTAATCAACAACCATCCTCAACGATCCATCTTTCTTCTCCACTGGAAGTACTGGTGATCCCCAAGGTGACGAACTTGGGCGAATATAGCCTTTATCCAGTAACTCCTTAATCTGCTTCTTAATCTCCTCCAAATCTTTTGCGGGCATCCTGTACGGTCTCTTAGATATTGGCCCTGTGCCTGGCAAAAGTTCGATCAAGAACTCAATGTCTCTATCTGGTGGCATGCCTGGCAACTCTTCTGGAAATACATCCGGGTAATCCTTCACCACTGGTACTTCCTCCTGTACAACTCCTGATAAGGAATTCACCTGAGTCCTCTTCGGCATATGCCGGGATACATACTTGATCCTTTTCCCTTCTGGGGTGGTAAGCAAAATCGACTTACTGGCGCAATCGATGTTTCCTCCATACATCGATAGCCAATCCATTCCCAAAATCACATCCAAACCTTGCGACTCCAAAATTATTAGATCTGAGGGGGAAACATGCCTACCAATGGCCAATGGCATCTGAAAACATCCTTGGCTTGCCATATACTCTGCTCCTGGCGAGGTTACTAACATAGGTGTTCTGAGAACTTTGGTGGGCAACTTAAACTTATCCACAAATCCCCTTGATATGTATGAATGCGATGCACCAGTATCGAAAAGAACGATTGCAGTAAATGACTTAACCAAAAACTTACCTATTACTGCATCAGGCTGTGCTTCAACCTCCTCCACGCTCACGTGGTTCACATGTCCTTTGTTGAACGGGTTCGGCTTCTTCCCAGAGCTTCCATTGCCATTTCCATTTTGGGCTTCAGGACAATCAGTTGCATAATGTCCAGTCTTCTGGCACTTGAAACAGGTAACGTGACTTAGATCCCTCTTGGCTGGGGTAGATGGGTTGGTGCGGTTCTGTCCGTTGGTTCCTCCATTCCCATTACCATTCTTGGAGCCATTATGGTTGTGCGAACTACCTCCTCCATGGGTATGCTGAAACTGTCCTCCCGGTTTCGGGGCAAATCGTGGCTTCTGTTGAGCTCCAGAGTTATACTTCCCTTGTCCATACTTCCTCTTACGGTTTTCAGTCTGCTGCTGCTTTCCTTCAATCATGAGTGCTCTATCTACCAACTCCTGGTAGTTGTTGAAAGTTGCTACCATCAACTGCATACTCAGTTCATCATTCAATCCTTCGAGGAACTTCTCCTGCTTGGCTGCATCCGTAGCAACGTCATCTGGTGCATAACGTGCTAACTTACTGAAATCCTGCACATACTGGCCTACGGTGCGTCCTCCTTGGCGTAGGTTGCGGAACTCACGCTTCTTCATAGCCATAGCTCCTGCTGAAACATGGGCTGTACGGAAAGCTTGTTGAAACTGGTCCCATGTGACAGTGTCAATAGGGTGCATGGCTGTGTAATTCTCCCACCATGATGCTGCGGGTCCATCAAGCTGATGTGCGGCAAAACGCACTCTTTCCGCATCTGTGCATCCTGCAGTGGTCAACTCCCTTCCAACTTTGCGGAGCCAATCATCTGCAACAATCGGCTCGGTGCTACTGGAAAACACCGGCGGGTTTAGCCTCAAGAAACGGGCTAAGTGATCAACAGGTGGTGGTGGTGGTGGGTTGTTGTTGTTGTTGTTGTTGCCTTGGTTCTGCACTAACACTTGCATCAGGGCATTCTGTTGCTGAATCAACTGGGTGATCTCCGGTGGGAAAACAAATCCGGTGTCGCGTCTCGGAGGCATCTGATGGGTTAGAAAAGATGAGAGTTAAGAATAGAATGAGGTCTAGAGAGAAAACACTACCCATATGCTCATGAGACAAATACAATCAATGTCACTCAAATCAATTCAAACAAGGCATACAATCGATCTAACTAGCGTTATAAAGTGCTTGAACTATAGTATTAAATGGGGGAAAACTACTACCGATATGGTGGTCTACTAGAAATTCTGATCAGTTGAAGACTCCATGATGTCTGCTCCAGCTTCATCAACAAAGTCATCTTCACTTGGTTCCCAGTCGGTGTCGTCGATGATGATGTAGTTATCCGGTCAAGTGCATTCGTCATCTTTTGCTTTTGGCACTGGATTTCCCATGAATACTCCAATCTTCTTCTCCAGGTCGTCATTCTTCCCTACTAGTGCGACGATTTCCTCCAAATAATCCTCGCGTGTAGCCTGGAGTTCTTCCTCCAGCTCCTTGATCTTCATCAATGCCTTCTTCAGTTCTTCCTTGTCTGAGCACATCTGGTTCTCCTGGCGACGAATATGTTGGTTTTGCTCCTGGATGAAAGCTGCAATTGATCCATCCTTCTTGGTTCTGATCATCTCCCATTGCTCGTCTCGGCGTCCACAAATCTGATAAATTGTATCCTTAAGCTCCCTGTGGTAGACTTCTCCAATGCGTCCCATAGCGATGTGGGCGGCCATGCTCTTCCCTAAACTCCAGGTTGATCCTTCAAAAACCAATCTTATGGGTTCAGTAACTGGCACAAACATCCTTCCTGGAATGTGAACTTGAATCTTCCAGCTCTCCTCTTCGGGTAATGTGGCGTTGTAGGTTCCGGTGATGCTTGGTATTCCTATGTTCAAGTACTTAGTGACTTCCTTCAAGTGACGTCCAAAAGGCGTATCCTCATCTGGTTGCATGAACTTGATCCTTGCATCCGCCATTCCTAAAAGAGTAGAAAGTGGAGAGGGGTCAGAAATGAGAAGAGAGAAGTTTTCTAGGGCTTAAGCTTAGTGGTGGTGTCCTACAGTCAGCGTGTGCTCCGATACCACCTTTGTAGCGACCAGACCTCAAATGGTCTGTGCTGCTGTGCACCAATGTCATCCCTGGATCAGTAATGCTGACACGCACAGTACAAATGGAGGATTTATAACAGAGTAGCAATGACACACTTATTACATCGAATAACTCCAAAGAGAATAAGTATGATAAATATGGCTTAAGGCCATCTAAAAACGGTAACAGCGGAAGACTTGGAAGATAAGTGAGTCCATCAACTCCAGCGGCATCACTGAGTATAAGACCACGACCTAAGGCACCTTACTCGTCGTCTGAAAAGTCTGCAACATGAAACGTTGCAGCCCGAAAACGGGTCAGCACATGGAATATGCTCGCAAAATAACACATAGAGAAATAATGAACATAATAATGCTATACTATATGCATATTTGGCTGGTGGAAAGCTCTATGGTTAAAGTTTTGCGAAAAGCCAATTTTTCCCTACTACAAAGGAATAAATTTTATTTAACTATCATGGTGGTTGTTGAACATTGAGATGGTTGACAGCAGCTCAATCCCAATTAAATGTCATCATTAACCCCACAAAATTAATTAAAAGTAACATGGTGATGAGATTCACATGATAATCCAGGTACTAGATACTCAAGTTGTCCATAACCGGGGACACGGCTAACCATGATTAGTTTGTACACTCTGCAGAGGTTTGCGCACTTTTCCCCACAAGACTCGATCGCCTCCGCTTGATTCTCGCACTACATGATGTTTGAGAAACGGATGACCGAGACACAGTCTTTCAGAAACAATCACTCTTTACTCCGGATGGACAGTTACACCTACTTTCCCCTACATCTGCTAGCCCACCTCTTCAAGAGATCATGTAACCTACTCAACTATGCTAGAGCCCATAATAGCTTGTGGCTGCACACGGAAGTTTCCAGCATGAATAATCTTATGATCCCTTTGAGCCTGGGTGGCGGTCCTTATACAAACAGACAACACTGGGTTCCCCAGGTGCCTCAATCCACCCAGATGCGAGTTTTAGTTGCCACCTTAAGTAAACCATTATTAACAATCTCACATCTGTCATGAATATCACTCAAACCCAATCCACGTCTACGAGCATAGCATGGCAATATAATAGCAACGTAGAATTAACTCCCAAGGGTTTGAAAAATAAAACAGGTAATAGGTACTACCTCATCTACTTCCCAATACCCACAATTTAATTAGATCCTAACCATGCAGTGTTTGAGGATTGATCTAATGAAATAAAAACTGGGTATGGAAAAGTATGATCAAAGTGTTACTTGCCTTGCTGATGATCCGCGAAACCTAGCGATTCGAAGTAACAAGCGGCACACTCTGGGTACTCTATCGCAAACAAACAAGCAAACAATAAGTACTCATCTAATGCACAGGTAAAACTCGAATGAAAGATCCAACCAGAAAGTTCAACTTAAGAACTACGGTTTGCAAAAAGAATCAACCCGAACGAAGCAACGAAAATCAAACGGCGAAGGAAACAAGCTTCGTTTACTAATCTGGATCTAGCTCAAATTTTACAGTAGCAAAAACTTGTTTGAGTAGGTTAAACGGAAAGAGGATTTCGAGACGAAACTCTAGGCGCTTGAATCGCCTGATTCCGATAAACGACCGAAAAGTTAAACGAAAACGAAGATCCAATCAGAAATCGAGATCTGAAATAATCACGGAGAAATCCGACGAAAAAGAAAAACTGACGAACGGTTAACGAACGGACGTTCGTTAACAGTGAAAATCTGACGAACACGTTCGTTAAAACGAACGGGTCGGTGAACGTTCACTAAATAATAAAACCGAAGAAAATAAACCGATCTAGGTTTTTTTTTAAAAACGAACGGTTTTTTTTAAAAAAACCGGCAAACGGGGGCGAGTCGGTACCTCGTCGGAACGGAGCTCCGGCGGGGTCGGCTGGGCTCCGGCAGGGGCTCGGCGAGGGGCGGCGAGGGTGTCGGGGCTCGGGCGGGCTTGGGGCGGCGACGGGGCGGCGAGGGGCGGCGAGGGGCGGCGGGGTTCGGCGAACGGGGCGTTGGCTCCTCGGGCTCCGGCGGCGGCGGCGGGTGCGGGTCGAGGCGGGGCTCGGGGTGAGGGGAGGGGGCGGCGGCGGGGGTATATAAGGAGGGGGGCTGCTTGGAGGAGGGGGCAAGGCGGCGGGGCTCCGGCGTGTCCGAGCCGGACACGGGCGCGGCGGCGCTGGCGTACGCGCGGAGGAGACAGCGCGGCTGGGCCGGCCGCTCGGCTGGGCCTCGGCCCGGTCGGGCGCGGCGCGTTTTTTTTAAACATTCCGCCGGAAAAATAAATCACAGAAAAATAAATAAAAATCCAAAAAAGATAAAACAAAATTTCCCCGTCTAGTTAAAATAATTAGAACAGGGTGAACATTTTTTTGACACAAAAATGTAGTTTTGAAAACGTGCAATTTTTTTAATGCAATTAAAATTGCAAATAAAATCCAGATAAAATTCAATATATGATTTTAATATTTTTCCTCCAATATTTCAATTGTTTTGGAGAAGTCATATTTTCTCCTCTCATTTATTTTAATGTGAAATATTTTTCCGGAGGGAAAATAATTAAAACAAAAATCCTCGTTTTATTATTTGATAAAATCAAATATGAAAAATCGAGAAAATCCCCAACTCTCTCCGAGGGTCCTTGAGTTGCTTAGGATTTATCGAGGATTTGTCAAAATGCAATAAAATATACTATGCAATGAATGATCTATGTATAACATTCCAAATTGAAAATTTGGGATGTTACAGGAGATGACGATGATGATGATCACGAGCATGAGGACCCATATACTCAGTGGCGCCTGGCAACTTATTCCGATGGATCACTCTTCTTGTCTGTATATAGGGCACTGCTGATGTTACTAAGGAAGCAGGTGTTGTCTCCCGTGGTCGGACTCTCTGGATCTATTCCAACATCCGTTGCAGGGTATTCGGGATGGATACTACTGTGCTAGCGCCAACACCTTCTCCCTGGTTTAGTATTAATACTCTTGGAGGAAACTCGCTCTTCCTTGGACAAAACTATCCAATGATGGTGAAAGGCGATCCAACTACTGTTGACACAACATTACTACCATTTATGAGAAGCAATTGTATCTATACCTCGGACATTGCTATGGTTCCCTACCGTGGATATCACAATATGCGTCCTGACATAGGCCGCTTCAGCCTGGATGACCAGCCCTGCGTTGGTCTCGAGATTGACAGTAGCTGCCCTTTCCCAGAGAATCACTTCTGGTTCAAAGCAAGCGTTTCCAACGCCGAGGATTGGTTGAGCTGAATTTCATTTCATTGCTTGTTATTTTTTGTGTGATGAAAACTTTAGTATTTACTAGAATGTATCGTCGTTGTGGGTTCATGACTTGTTGTATGTAATAAAATGGTATGCCTGTGATAAACTTACTAAATTTATGAATGGCTTTCGAGTCGCTTCTCTGAGTGGGTGCTATGACGAGGCAAAAAAATATTTTCCGAATACATAATTGTACATGCATTGCAACAGGTTATCGGATGAGTCCAATCAACAATAGTACTACTACTATTTGTACTAGTTTCACATGCTTCGTGCGTCGGGCGGGGTGTTTTTATTGTAGCTGCGAATCCCATCATCCTAGGTCCTCGGACGAGTCCAGTAGAAATTGCATTCTGATGTTTGGGTTCAAACTTTCAAAACTGCTACACTATCTCTACGTCTACGTATACGTAATACAACAAGTTTTAAACTTGACACCAGCCACCCACCCTCACAAAGAACATTTTTTAACCTAGCACAGACTCCAGGAAATTTGGCCACAGTGTGAGGTGGGCCATATGCTAATGTGTTCGCCGTACGTAACCAGCACCTCGAATCCTCGATATATGTAGTAGGGTGGCATAGGCCAGAACAAGCATTCACGTCCAGGAGTACGGCACACGCCACCAACACGACTTCCATCTGATACCATCTTTCTTGGAGTCCATGCTACAGCCATCTCTTGAACCTCATCGTTTCTCTAACTCAGCCATCGTGCGGCAGGCGAGGTGGGGGTTTGCCGATAGTCGGTTTCCTCAACTATGGTCCCACTTGTAAGGCCAACTCCAACGCATGACCCCAAACAGACCTCCGTTTTGCCCGGATTCTGTCCGTTTGGATAGGGCAATGGGGTCGTGTCTGGGCCATCTCTCGGATGTGGTGGCCGTGCGCCCAACGCGCGGACGCATCTCGGCCGCGTACATTTTTCTTTGCAAACACATATCTTTTTTTCATCATTTGATTTTTGGTACATGGAAATACATCACCAAAATTTGACTAGAAAAGCAAGACCAAAGAAAACAAGAACCACAAGAATACATTTTAGAAGATATCCAACTTCCATAACTGCTTCTGTAAGTTGGATTAGTGCCTTCTCGATGCATTCAATGTTGATCTGCGGAGGCTTCTTTATTCTTCGAGTGTAAAGAAGTAGATGTTGCTTCCTCACATCTAGTCTCATGTCTAGCCTCTATTCTATCAACAAGTGCACTAGTCTCATCTCTAGCCTCTATGCTAGCAAAAAGTGCTAGAACATCTACAAAATTGTGCTCTGTCAATATATCGATGTACTCTTCTTCCCAATACCAAAACTTGCATCCATTCTACACAATAAAATTTTAAGTTAGCACAACTAGTCTAATCCGAGAGCACAACAGAAGCTAAAGTAGCACATACCCCATCGGTTGAGCACTTGACGAACACCCATCCGGGATGTTCCGGCGTTGTAGACACACGGCGCAAGACCTTCTTTGGGCAGTCGTCGCACGTAATGAGTGGCAACGCTGTGCCGACGAGCTTTTGGGCCAGCACCGAGCCCGGCCGACCGTCATTCATGTATCTGGCGGCGGACCGCCGACGGTGTAGATCCAAGCGGCTAGAGGAGGAGTCAGTACCTGCATGCGGCCTTGCGACCTTGTCGGGGCCTTCCGGCCCGGTCCCCAGCCAGTCCATGGCGCGGTGCGGCCTCCAACAGCCGGGCGAGCTCAAGCCCGACCGGATCCGCTCCAAATCCGGCCGCCGGGTGCGCCAAACACGTAGCCGTGGTTGGGTAGCTCCGGGGTGTCGAGGGAAAGGGGGCTGAGCGAGCGCGCGTCTGAGCTGCATGCGCTGGAGTTGGCCTAGCGGCATGGCGGACCAACCGTGTGGGCGTGCGAAGTGGCTTCGCTCGTGTGGGGGACGGAAGCCATCCCGCGTGGGCGCTAGGTCTGATAGGACGGCCTTGTCGTCACTGTGTGACCTCTGTGGCAACCGTCCGCTCCCCACTAGCCTCTTCGTTGACATGTGTCCTGTTCCAACATGTCAGTGAGACGATGGCGAGTCCTTTTGTACAATTTCCGAACGGACATCTATGTAGGCCAGGGCGCCTCTTTGTGTACCATGGCAACCGTCCACCGTCTCTTCGCCTTTCCCTCTCGATTTGGAACTGTTGTCGCACGGTCTTCCTCCCTCCTCCATTTGCCTTCACCCTTCCTTCTGCCATTGTTCGATCATCTTCTCCATGGAGGGAACAGACCGGAAATGACCCCGTTATTCTTGCCCCGATCTGAATGATGATGTGGTGAAGGAACTCATTGATCGGTGCGATGTCATCTCCTCGGCTAGCATGGCAGGTTCGTTCAAGACCATTCTCGACTCAACTAATAACATCATTACATCGAACCCAAGGGTCCAGGAGCGGTTTGATCTCCCCTATCTTCTTCACCGTGACCCTGCTCACTGGCGCGCGGATGACGGAGGCCTTGTCTTGTGCAAGTTGGTGCCGCTTGAGAATGATACGTGCGATGTTAAGATGCCATCGCTTGAGGGTAAGGCTTGGGCAGGCACAAATGGAGACTGGGTTGTTTATATTGGGTACAACTGCGAGTGGGAACTTGTGAATGTGTACACTCGTCACCGGGTTCCACTTCCAAAAATCTCAAACTGCCCAGAGGTTGAGCACACCGGTTATGACCATACTTTCAACTACGGTCATGTTGACTGTCGTCTACAGAAGATAGCAATTTGTCAAGTTCCCGACCGCTCTTGGGATTTAATGGAATATGTAGTTGTTGCTATCTTCGACAAGCTTGTTGCCTTCCTTCATAGTTTGATTGGATGGATATTGCTCAAAAATTAGTTTCTATACAAGGATGAGTACTATGATGCAATTCAATACGAGGGTCTTGTGTTTGCTGCCACCACTCGTGGCACTGTTTTTGCATGGAATCCTTATGCTTTTGGTACGTTTGTCTTCCACCGTAATTATAATTGTTTCATCCACATGCATGCGGGTTAGCTAGTTTCCCTTTACTACTTATCCTTCTTGTGTTTCCAAGGTCCTATGAACATTCCACCACCTATCCTTGAAAATTTTTATAACCAAGGGGGAGATGACGATGATGATGATCACGAGCATGACTCAGTGGCGCCTGGAAACTTATTCCGATGGATCACCTCTTCTTGTCTGTATACAGGGCCCCGCTGGTGTGACTAAGGAAGCAGGTGTTGTCTCCCATGGTCACACTCTCCGGACCTATTCCAACATCCGTTGCAGGGTATTCGGGCTGGATACTACTGTGCTAGCGCCAACACCTTCTCCCTGGTTTAGTATTGATACTCTTGGAGGAAACTCGCTCTTCCATGGACAAAACTATCCAATCATGGTGAAAGGCGATCCAGCTGCTGTTGACACAACATTACTACCATTTATGGGAAGCCATTGTATCTATACCTCGGACATTGCTAGGCTTCCCTACCGTGGCTATCACAATATGGGTCATGAAATAGGCCGCTTCAGCCTGGATGATTAGTCCTGCATTGGTCTCGAGATTGACAGTATTGGCCCTTCCGAGGCAAACTCTTCTGGTTCACAGCAAGCGTTTCCAACGCCGAGGAGTGGTTGAGCTGAAGTTCATTTCATTGCTTGTTATTTGTTGTGTGATGAAAACTTTAGTATTTACTAGAATGTTTTGTTGGAACTAATCTATAATCCAACATGTATCCTCGTTGTCATTGTGTGTTGATGACCTGTTGTATGTAATGAATGGTACATTTGCATATGCATGTGATAAACTCAATTTATAAATGGTTTTCGACTCACTTCTTGGAGTGTTAGTGCCGTAGTAGTATAGCCAGCATCCGTAGTAGTATGAAGTTGCCACATCACATAGAGCCAACCAATAGTTAGTTCTAGTTAGATCAACTAGAGCTATGTGTCGCACGGAGGCCGAGAAATATGGTGATAGCGTGACTGCGTGAGGTGGGCTTGTACGTAGTATGATGTAGGCACAGGGCTTGCCGTGTTTCCTACTCCTCCGGTCTAAATGTGGAGAAGATTTGGTCGAGTTCTTCCTCCTTTTGCCGACACGTGGGACATCCAGCATCCAGGTCGTGTCATGCAAGAAAATGGAGTGGTAGTTGAAGCCACGTGATGTGCATCTTGGGTTAAACTGTAAATAGAATCTTACTACTCTTGAGTAACTCCAAAAGCGGCCACCAAAGATCTTTATTGGATTTGTTTTTCATCACCAGCACGTCGAGGTGAAAGATGTGCAGGTTCAGTGGGTCCTCTTGCGTTTTCACTGACATGTGGGACCGCATGTGAGCAAACAGACGATGGGCTCCACGTGTCTGCTTGCTGGCTGAGAAGAGAGATAGAGGAGGGCTGAGCACGGACTCCAGGAAATTTGTTCTACGTAACCAGCACCTCGATATAGGCTTGATATAGTGGGGTGGCATGGGCCATAGCATTCATGTCTAGCAGTACGGCACACGCCACCCACACGAGTCCCATCCGACACCAATTTTCTTAGAGTCCGTGCTACAGCCATCTCTTCCCCCTCCTGTTTTCTCAGCCATCGCGCGGTGGGCGGGGTGGGGTTTGCCGATAGTCGGTTTGCTCAACTGCGGTTCCGCTTGTAAGTGAAAATGCAACACAAAATGCATTCCCGGCGTGCCGGACCAACCATGTGGGGGTGCGACGTGAACACGGCAGGCTTTTCCTTTTGAACTTGTAACTTGTAAAATTTGGTTCTGCTCCATGGCGCGACCGATAGATAGAAATAACGATTTTCCCTAGAGTAATGAGAAGTTTGGTTCTGGCACTGTTCATGCATGGAGTACGTACGAAAATTATGAAGTTGATGCGAAAGGTAAGATAATTACTAGTAGTACCATATACTACTACATGGATTTGACGGAAAGATAAAGATACATACGGATCCATCAACGACATCCTCACGCCCTAGTGCGCCGGGTCACCAACCGACGTGTGAGGAGCAGCGGTGTTGGCGGCGAGCTCAACGTGCTTCTGAACAATGCCGTCCAAGGTTGCCCTGCGGCTCAAGAAGGCCAGTGACCTATCGTCCTCCTCTGGCACGTAGTAGTCCTTGTGGACGATTTGTGCCTAGACGTGGGTGATTATGTCGACGGTGTCTTGCTGCGCCAGGTGCTGCGCGGCGAGCGCGACCTCGAGGTGGACATTCTCCGGCGCGACGGCGGGCAGTCGCAGGGCCACTAGTGCGTCGAAGAGGTTGTCACCGTAGAGGCCGTTGAGGGTGGCGGGCATCGCAGAGCCTGGGCGCGTGGGCTGGAGGCGTACATCAAGGTCGTCCGCGAGCTTCTTGACGACGGTGAACTTGTCGAGGAAGCCGACGAGGACCTTGTCGAACAAGGAGACGAAGCTGTCGTCCAAGCGGCCTCACTCCCGGGCGGCCTCAAGCACGACCTGGAGACGTTCCTCGGTGCCGGGCCACAGGCCGGTGTCGTGGACCATCTGGCACAGCCGGCTGATGCTCGCGCTCATCGCCTCCATGGGTGTAGCTTCTAGTCAACTATCCTTGCGATTGGAGTGATCACTCTTGCCCTTGGTTAGGGTGCGTAGGTGCGTCGGATTTCGTAGATTGGACTGGCGGGGAGCCTTTATATGAGAAGTGCAGACTGCGTTGCATTCATGTGTGTGTTGGCCATCTACTCCTCGGCCCTCTACTGCACCTGCCTTTGGCTGTATGACAGGTGGGCGAGCCACCTGTTGGGCCCACGTGTCATTCACCCAAACGCAGGTGCAGTAAGTCAATGAAGCTGTGTCCCCCTTCATCCCAAAACACTTAGGCATGGTACATTAACTCCCTCCTCGTTTCTTATTTCGTGACATATCAACCAATGAGAGATGTGGGCCGTGCATGCTTTCAATGACTTGAGACTACCAAACATGACATGCAGTGGTTAGTTCATTGCGTGTAATCCTATTAATTAGCAAAAAGACATTAAGTTCTCTCTCTTTCCCCTTTGTCTTGGTCATGGTGCTCAACCTAAGAGCATGGTTAATACTTAATAGTATAACCAGCTGCTGGCTATATGATGTTGCCATGTCATAGTAGAGCCATCACTTGTAGCCACTCATACAATAAGGTTAGCTATAAGAGTACTACTTTTTCTCATCTTCTCTCTCTCTTTCTCAATATTTATTGTATATCGGCCTAGGAATCCGCATATAGCTAGGCTCTTGCATGAGAGCCCACTCCTCTTTTTCACTTGCTCTAAGATGACTTAGACTAGCCATAGTGGGAGTAACTTCAGAAATAACATCGAGTCCAACTCAACAAATTTGCTTATGTGGCAATGAGTTAATGAGGAGAGAGGTATTTTCAGTAACTTAGCTAGTTATTACTGTAACATCACATGTCCCAATGCAATATGAGTCTATAACCTAATAAATGAGGCTTTGCATGTTACCATACTTATGTTACTACCCACTATGAAAGGTAGTAACATAGTTTAGGGATATGTGTATGCTACTAGTGTATGTTACTCTTCATGGTGTATTGTCATACACCTAGACGGAGGGAGTAGTCTCAAGTCATTGGATGCATATGCACCCCACGTCTCATATTTGTATTGGGTGATTTCTTTTTTCGTGGCAAGAAACAAGGAATGAGGTGGCCAGGTGGGTAGTTAATGCACCGCGCCTAAAAGTTTTGGGATTACTATTTGGTTTTCGTAACATGACTAATGCACCAGTACGGAGGGAGTACAATAGTAGTCTTTGATTGCAATTTTTTGTTGGTAGCTTACAAAGTTGAGCGCTCGGTGAGTACAATAGTAGTCTGATTGATGAGACTTCAGATTTGAGCCATCTACCAGAAGGAATAAAACAATACACCATGTATTTATTTACAGAGGGAGCAGTACATTTTTTGTGACATGCATTACTAGATATTGCTAGTCAAATACTAAATCCAGATGGACGTGGTAGTACTACTAAATCCAGACGGTGGTGCTAGTACTAGCAGTAGTACTACCAATGTAGTAGCACTGTACTACCCGTTTGTCAAATTATTATGTGCTGCTCGTCGCAGTGAAGTGCCAAGACCCTGCGCCGGAGATGACACCTGAGTATAGGCGTCGTGTTTGGCATAACATAAGTCAGCCTCACCGTCTGCAGTCACTATCACCATGGCTACAGAGCTAGCCTGCTTACAACTAACCGTGTTTGAAGTAATTTCCCGTGCGTAGATGCCCGTGCATTGCACGGAACACGAAGATTGGGGGTGGACGGCGCCGACAGCGGCCATCGTGCTAGATTTTTCCATGGCCTTCTAGATGTGGTGGGAGGAGGTAAGGCTGATTGTGAGAGACAATGAGTTGTTTGTAAATAGGGAACAAGTGCGGGCATCTTTTTGCAAAACTGGAGAAGTTTGGTTTGTATGCGTCAGATCTAGATTCGACGGCTATTGGTGAAAGATGGCAGGCACAACATCATCACCAACTCTGGACCTCTTTGATTCGCAGGATTTTGAAAACGCAGGAATAGGACATGGCAATACTACAAGTTTCAAACTAATATTACAAATGTTAGGAGTAATGTTGCACCTACGAAGAGGGAATCTAGGAAGTTTACATAAGAACTTTCGTTACTTTAGATGGATGCAGCATTATCGTACAAACTAAAATCCACCGCCCTGACAAGTCACTAATGGGCAAATAAATTTTCGAGTCTCTGGCCACTTGATGTTCAAAAACAAATTCAGCTTCTGTGGAGACTTTGTCATTTAGGCTTAGACGCTTGCGGTGATTAGCAGGCCATTCATTGTTGCGCCACAGAACGCCAAACCTCATTACCTTGAGCACACTTGCCTCCAGAACAAAGAACCTAGCCAATTTAATCTCAGATGTGCTGCCTCGGTAGTCAATCAAATCAATTTCTGTAAGATGGAGATCAAGGCATTCAATGAGATTGTTATAGTGCAGCACATTTTTCACTTTCGGATCTTTTTTTATTTGCAAAAGAAGAGAACAGATTAGAGCAGCTGGCTGTATAAGATTGTCGCATCATCAAGAGGTACCAATATCATTCGCTCATATAATAGGGTTGGCTGGCTGGTGATATTTTTTCAGTCTCTCTCTCTCTCTCTCCTCTCATAGAGCACGTGAAGAGCTTGGGCATTTGTTGCCTTCCACTATGTGGCTGATGCCATATTTCTCAAAAGTATGCCACATAATATGCATCAATGTCACATCAAAATATTTTGGCACCGCTCTCGTGATGTGAGAGAGTTGGCACCGCTGTGCACACAAACCCACATGTATAAACAAATCAATCAAACCAACTACACCAGCCTCTCACTCTCCCAATGTCGGAGTAAATGGCCACGGGTAGCCCAACCGACTACCCCTGGTTCTTCAGAAAAATTATCAGGCCTTTGGGCCTTCAAGCACTCCAAGCATTTGGGCCGCCTTCCCTGGCCGGCTACCTCTAAAGCTGACTCCCGGAAGGCGACCCAGCCTCGGGTAACCTCTCCCCAGGACGACTACGGGGTGGCCGACTCCAAGAAGCCGGCCAAGAAGGACGCCGGCTCCCAGCAGCCGGCCGAGACCACAACAACCAAAGCTGTTCCCACATAACGGCGACACGACGGGGTGTGGCCACAGTGCGGTGCACTACCCCCGAAGCCCGAGGCGGGCATGGCTACAGGAGGCCGTACGGGACGGCCGTCTCCCGTGCGGCTCGGCACTGTAGCCATGCTAGCCTCGACGTCATCCACGACCCACTCCTGTACGGCCCAAGGACTGCGGGCCCCTTCGGCCAGAGAGAGGCGCGAAGGCGGCCCGTCCTTTCCCAGTCGGCCAAGAGCATAGCCGGCCTCCAGAAGCCGGCTACTCCCTTCCTCGAAGCAGGAGCCCCATTAAGGAGACAAGACGAGGTAAGGCTACAGTGATAGCCCCCGAGGCGGCCCACTGTAGCCACGCTTACCTCGACAAAGCCCTCGTCATCACAGGCGAGGCTACAGTAAGCAGCCGCCGACAAGACCCTAGGCGGTGGGGCCAGCCTGTCGACCAAGTAGCCGGCAGCCGGCGGGACCCAGCAGCCGGCGGGACCCAGCAGCCGGCGGAGAAGCCGGCGAGCGTAGACACTGACGGCTGGGACCAGTTCCCAGTCGGATTACCATTGTATCCCCGGGGGGTAGGCCTACATAAACCCCCCGGAGCACCCATGCAAAGGGTTGGCACCTAAGCATAGTTGGCCTCTGAGCATAGAGCTGCCTCCTAAGCATAGCACACACACCATAGATAGAGAGAAGCAAGAGCTAGCCTTGTTCTTCTTCTCCCTTGATCTCAACAGCTCGAGGAGCGATTGTAGCTACCTTTTATCGATCTAGTGATCATGCGGAGACCCCGCAGAGCAGGACTAGGGGTGTTATCTCCTCGGAGAGCCCCGAATCTAGGTAAGATTCGCCGGCGTGCATGTCTTCGCCTCATCCCGTTTCCGGGCACCGGCGACGTTTTATTGGCTCCCACAATGATAAGCCATCCCTGGGCATATGTCGCACCAACCACCCGACATTTGGCGCCCACCGTGGAGCCAGGTGCACCGTCGTCCAGAGACCTGTTCTGGACGGGAACCCTCTTCCTCCCCCGCGAGCGCAGCCAGCCTGCTGCGCCCGATGGCGTTTGCCTCGACGCGCTGCAAGGCGTCGACGACGCCTGCGCAGCGAGCCGCCTCGCCGATCTGCTCGGCGAGACTCGCCTCTCCGACGAGCCTGCGTCCGACGCAGGCATCGACTACCCCGAGAGCCGCCTCGTCAGCCTTCTCGACCAACTTCACGTCTCCACCGACCCGATGCTCATCGACTCCGACACCGCGTCGCTCGACGCCTACCCCTCCGACGTGGTGGTCTTCGACGACCCCCTCCCTCGAGCTGACAGCGGCAGCAGCGCTGTCACCGAAGTGCTGGTCATCCGCCACGTCTCCAACTCGGGCGAGAATGCCCGGGACGCTCAGCAAGCGGCGATGCACGACCTCTCCGTCCCCATCCCGGCCGACGCCGACGCCGAGACCCTGGAGGCACGCCGCCTTGCCCTCATCGCGGAGGGCAAGAAGATAGCCTCGATGAGACGCCTCACCGAGGCCCACCAGCGCGAAGTCGACCGCGCCGCCTTCGGCACGCCGCCGCCTAGCGGCCCGAGCCAAGCCGGCTTCGTCCAGAAGCGTGGCGCCGCCGTTGCCAGCATGCTGGGCGCAGATCGCCCCGTCTATGCCACCCCGCTCGAGAATCTGCGAGCCTCTCAGGCGGCTGCAGAGGAGCTCAATGGGCTGGGAGCCGATGAGCTCCCCTACATGAAAAGACGGATCCAGCAGCTGATCGACACGGCTGCAGAACGGCACGAAGCCGGCGCCCGTGCTGATAGTCATCCCCCGCGCCGGGAACACGCCGCGACGTCCCGCTCGCTGACTGCGAGCGGCGCACGCCAGAAGAAAGACAAGGAGCCGGCTGCCAGCCACAGCCGAACTCGCATCACCATCGAGCGCGACGCGGAGGGCCACCCTCGAGCAGTAGAGCACCAAGGAAACCTGCCTCCTCTCCCGCCTCGAAGAGAAAGACGCCCCACTCCGCCGCCCATCGCACATCCGACTCTCGGCGACCGACTCGGCCGCCGAGAAGGAGTCGGCGAGAATGACGCCCGCCACAGGATCGACCGCCTTGCCCGATCCTTGGCGTTAGAAGAAGAAGACGATGTCGGCCCGCCATGCTTCGGCCCCCGCATCCGCGACGAGCCCTTCCCCAAAGGGTTCTCGCTCCCTAGAGACACGCCCAAGTATAACGGCTCAGTGAAGCCGGAAGATTGGCTCATCGACTACTCCATGGCCGTCAGCATAGCCAACGGCAATCGGCGCGTCGCCGTGAAGTATGTCCCCCTGATGCTGCAAGGCACGGCGCGCACATGGCTCAACAGCCTCAAGCCCTACAGCATCAACAGTTGGCTGGACTTCACCGAAGTTTTCGTCCGCAACTTCACCAGCACCTACAAGCGGCCTCCCAAGCCTCGCCATCTCTCCCTCTGCATCCAGGGGCCCAACGAGTCGACCCGCGACTACCTCACGCGATGGGCCGAGCTCCGCAACTCCTGCGAGGGAGTGCACGAGGTCCAAGCCATCGAGTACTTCACCGCCGGGTGCCGAGAGGGCACCCTCCTCAAGCACCGACTCCTCTGCGACGAGCCGGCTACCCTCGATGAGTTGCTGGTCATTGCCGACAAATACGCCACCGCTGACTCCTCGATGAAGACCGAGCTGCGAGTAGACACCTCGGGGAAAGTAATTGCTCCGGCTCCCAAGACGCCGGCCGGCGACCCTAACCGGCGCCCCTACCAGAACGACCACAAGCGCAAGGGCCCCATGCCGACTTCCTCCAGTCGGCAGGTGGCCACAGTTGAAGACGAGCAGCCCGAAGAGCGGCCCGCTCCAAAGAAAAAGGGTGGCCGGCCGCCCTGGCAGCCGTCTTTCTCCTACGAGCAAGCACTCGACGCCCCTTGCAAGTTCCACAGCGGCGCGAAGCCGTCCAACCACACAACCCGGAAATGCCACTGGCTCACCCGCATCACCAAGGGCGAAGGGATGGTGCCGCCTCCGCCTCCCGGCCCGCCGCCTCCAGCCCCCCAGCAGCCGGCGGCTCGGCCGGCAGTCGGCGCCATCCAAGACGAATTCCCCGAAGAGCACGCCGCCTACGTCGTCTTCACTAGTCAAGCCGACAACAAGCGCAGCCGACGCCGGCAGCACCAAGAAGTAAACGCAGTCGCCTCTAGCACCGCCGAGTTCATGCACTGGTCGGAAAAGCCAATCAGCTGGAGCCAGGCCGACCACCCAAAGGTGATGCCTTCGCCTGGCTCCTATGCGATGGTCTTGGACGTCACCCTCGCGACGGAGAGGCGAGCTGCCAGATTTTCCCGCGTCCTGATAGACGGCGGAAGCAGTATCAACATACTGTACCGCGATACCATGGACAAGCTGAACATCAAAGCGAAGCAGCTCATGCCGAGCCGCACCGTCTTCCATGGTATCGTACCCGGCCTATCTTGCTCTCCAATCGGCAAGATCAAAATGGATGTTCTCTTCGGAGACAAAGATCATTTTCGCCGGGAAGCAATATGGTTCGAGGTGGTGGATTTGGAGAGCCCCTATCATGCACTACTTGGCCGACCTGCTTTGGCCAAGTTCATGGATGTGCCCCACTACGCCTACCTGAAGATGAAGATGCCGAGCTCGAAGGGGATCATCACGGTAGCCGGCGACTACAAGAAGTCCATCGAGTGTGCCATGGCCAGCAGCCGGCTGGCCGAGTCCCTTGTGGTGGCAGAGGAGAAGAAGATGTTGGAACGAGTTGTGGCCATGGCCGGCAAGCACCCGGCCTTGTCGCCCAACCCCAAGGATTGTGATGCGCAGGGCTCCTTCCAGCCTGCCGAAGAGACGAAGAAGATACCTCTAGACCCGGAGCACTCGGAGAGGTTCGCCGTGATTGGGGCGAACTTGGACAGTAAATAGGAAGGCGAGCTCGTCGACTTCCTCCGTGAGAATCGAGACATCTTTGCATGGTCCCCAAAGGACATGCCGGGTGTCCCGAAGGATTTCGCCGAGCACAAACTACATGTCCGAGCTGATGCGAAGCCGGTCAAGCAACCCCTCCGCCGACTATCAGAAGTGAAGCGAAGAATTGTGGGAGAAGAGATAGCCCGGCTCCTTGCCGCCGGCTTTATCATGGAAGTGTTCTTTCCAGAATGGCTTGCCAACCCAGTTCTGGTTCTGAAGAAGAATAACAAGTGGCGTATGTGTATAGACTACACGAGTTTGAACAAGGCCTGCCCAAAAGATCCGTTTGCTTTGCCACGGATTGACCAAGTGATAGACTCCACAGCCGGATGCGAGCTGTTAAGTTTTTTGGATGCATACTCAGGGTATCATCATATCAGGTTGGACCCGGCTGACCGCCTGAAGACTGCCTTCATCACACCCTTTGGAGCTTTCTGCTACCTGACAATGACATTCGGCTTGAGAAATGCCGGTGCCACTTTTCAGCGTTGCATGCAGAAATGTCTCTTGAAACAACTCGGCAGAAATGCCCACGTCTACGTAGACGACATTGTGGTGAAGACAGAGAAGCGCGGTACCTTGCTGGAAGACCTGAAAGAAACATTTGCCAACTTGCGCCGATTCCAGATCAAGCTCAACCCCGAGAAGTGCGTGTTCGGAGTGCGAGCCGGCCAGCTGCTGGGCTTCCTGGTCTCCGAACGCGGCATTGAGTGCAACCCTGTCAAGATCAAGGCCATCGAGAGGATGGAGATTCCCACCAAGCTGCGAGATGTGCAGAAGTTCACTGGCTGCTTAGCCTCCCTGAACCGTTTTATCAGCCGACTAGGAGAGAAGGCTCTCCCTCTGTACCGACTCATGAAGAAGTACACTCACTTTGAGTGGAATGATCAAGCCGACCAAGCCTTCCATGAGTTGAAGAAAATGTTGACCACTCCGCCTGTCCTGGCTGCGCCGACTGAGAAGGAGCCCATGCTCCTCTACATCGCCGCGACAAGCCGAGTCGTCAGCACTGTTGTTGTGGTCCAGCGCCCAGAGGAAGGCCGAGCCCAGCTAGTCCAGAGGCCGGTCTACTATCTCAGCGAAGTACTGTCCAGCTCAAAGCAAAACTACCCGCACTACCAGAAGATGTGCTATGGGGTGTACTTCGCTGCCAAGAAATTGAAGCCCTACTTCCAAGAGCACCCCATCACGGTTGTGTGCACTGCCCCGCGCGCCGAGATCATAGGCAGCCGGGATGCGTCCGGCCGGGTGGCCAAATGGGCCATTGCCTTGGCGCCCTACACAATTTTCTATCAGCCCCGCACCACCATCAAGTCGCAAGCATTGGCCGACTTCCTTGTCGACTGGGCCGAGACCCAGTACTTACCGCCGGCTCCCGACTCTACCCATTGGCGGATGCACTTTGACGGGTCCAAGATGCGCACCGGCTTGGGAGCCGGCATCGTCCTCACCTCTCCCAAAGGCGACAAGCTCAAGTACGCACTGCAGATCCACTTCGCCGCCTCCAACAATGTGGCCGAGTACGAGGTGCTCGTACATGGGCTCCGGCTAGCCAAAGAACTCGGCATACGCCGGATCCTATGCTACGGCGACTCAGACTTGGTGGTCCAGCAATCATCTGGCGACTGGGACGCCAAGGACGCGAACATGGCGAGCTACCGTTTCCTCATCCAGCAGATGAGCAGATACTTCGAAGGGTGAGAGTTCCTTCACGTGCCAAGGGCCGACAATGACCAAGCAGATGCCCTAGCACGGATCGGCTCCACCCGACAAGCCATACCGACTGGCGTCTCCCTCCAGCGCCTCCTCAAGCCGTCCATCAAGCCGTCTCCAGAGTAGGATTCCATCTTCGTGCCGCCTACGCCAGAAACAGCCGGATCCGACTTTAGAAATCCCGCAGGCGGCACGAGGACTTCGACGACTGGCCCGGGGACTTCAGAACCCAGCCCGGGGACTGCAGCAGTCGGCCCGGGGACTGCAACGACACAAGAAGCGGTGGCCGACTCCAATGCAATACCCAACCCACCCGCCCGAGTCATGGTGGCCACATTAACAGAAGAAGAAGTCACAACTCCCTCATGGGCCCAGCCCATCCTCAAGTTCCTAGTCAGCAGAGAGCTGCCGGCTGATGAGATCTCAGCAAGACTAGTGCAACGATGAGCCGCAGCATATACAATAATCAACAGAGAGCTTGTGAAGCGCAGCGTCACTGGAGTCTTCCAGCGTTGTGTCGAGCCAGAAAAAGGAGTGGCAATCCTCAAAGACATCCACCAAGGCAAATGCGGCCATCACGCAGCCTCAAGATCCCTCGTGGCCAAAGCTTTCCGCCACGGTTTCTTCTGGCCGACTGCCTTGGAGGATGCTAAAGAAATAGTCAAGAGCTGCAGAGGATGCCAAGTTTTTAGTTCCAAGCAACACCTGCCGGCTTATGCCCTCAAGACCATTCCCCTCACTTGGCCTTTTGCCGTCTGGGGACTGGACATGGTGGGCCCTTTCAAGACAGCCCGCGGCGGCTTGACACATCTACTCGTTGCTATGGACAAGTTCACAAAGTGGATCGAAGTCAAACCGACTAAAAAGCTGAACGGGCCGACTGCCGTGACATTCATCACCGACATCACTACTCGGTACGGCGTGCCGCACAACATCATCACCGACAACGGCACGAACTTCGCCAAAGGAGCACTGGCACGTTTCTGCGCGACACAGGGCATCCGACTGGACCTAGCGTCCGTTGCCCACCCGCAGTCAAACGGCCAGGTCGAGCGAGCAAATGGACTCATCCTCTCCGGCATCAAGCCCCGACTGGTTGTACCACTGGAGCGATCGGCCGGCTGCTGGCTCGAAGAGCTGCCGGCTGTCCTCTGGAGTCTGCGCACTACACCCAACAAGTCAACCGGCTTCACTCCATTCTTCCTTGTGTACGGTGCCGAGGCTGTCATCCCAACAGACATCGAGTTCGACTCGCCTCGGATCACCATGTACACGGAGGAGGAAGCCAAAGAAGCAAGAGAAGACGGCGTGGACCTACTGGAAGAAGGCCGGCTATTGGCACTCAGCCGGTCCGCCATCTACCAGCAAGGGCTGCGCCGCTACTACAACCGCAAGGTCAAGCCAAGATCCTTCCAAGAGGGCGACCTTGTGCTCCGGCTGATCCAGCAAACAGCTGGCCAGCACAAGCTCTCGACCCCTTGGGAAGGCCCTTTCGTCGTCAGCAAGGCACTCGGCAACGACTCCTACTACTTGATCGACGCGCAAAAACCAAGAGCACGCAAGAGAGACGACTCCGGCAAGGAGTCGGAGCGACCATGGAACGCAAACCTCCTAAGACGATTTTACAGCTGAAAAACAGTATGTATCACGCTACCCTTTTGTATTAAGTACAAACCAACAGGCCCCCCGAACAGTACTCGGGGACTGCCTTTTTATTTATCTATGACTGACGAGTGTCATATCCATGAATGTATTATTACATTTTGAATTTTTGTCCGGCACCGGGTTCGACTAGTCGGCCCGGGGACTGGCCGCCTTAAGCTATATCGAAAGTTTTTCCTAAAGTCAGAAAAGTAGTGCGTTGGCTCCCAAGTCCTCTCTTGTTGAAAGTCGCAGCTCAAAGAACTGACTGACCGACTAGCAAGAGAGAAGACAGAAAGGACGCCCACACGAAAAATGGCTAAGGAACATCTAACCTATATAGCAAAGAGACGGCCTCCAAATATGCCTGCTGGCTGTCAAAGCAGCCGGCTGGCCGGCTTCCTAAAAAACTTAGCTTTAGTCCAGTAGAGCTAAAGTACTTCCCCCTCCCCAACTGGCCAGGCACTCCCTGGCTACAGATTGCAGAGCAACTGTTTGACTGGGGAGGCGGCAACCAAGGGAGGGCGGCAAAGGAAAAAGCAGAAGGACAAAGAGCAAAGTACAAGGAAAGACCAAATGCATAAGTTATATGTACATAAAGCCACCAACAGGCCGGCAACAGACTTAAGTTTGAATACACCCAGTGGGTGGAATTGTGCAGACTTAACCAAACATTGTTCAAAAGTAACAAGACAGGAAAACAAAAGAAAGAATACTAGGGCGCGACATGAAGGCCGAGCTGGTCGGTGAAGGCGGCCTCGCCGGCTAAAGAAGTGGCCGCCTAGCTGGTCCCGGCTTGACCACCTCCTGCGGTAGGAGACGCACTCGCGCGCGACGTAGTGCTGGAGGCGCTGTCAGGCTGAGGCTGGCCGGCTACTCCACCAGCCGGCTCGGCGTCTTCACCCTCCTCCTCCTCCCCTCCGCCCTCGTCGCTGGAGTCGATCTCCTCCGCCGAGTCCTCACCGTGCGCCGGGTCCAGCCCGAACCACTCTTCCGGCTGGGCGACTCCATTGTCGTCCACCTCGGGGGCGAAGACGTTGGTGTCGGTGTAGTCGGCGATCACCGAAGCCCGCCGAATGATGGCTGGCCGCGCCGGCTCCAGCTCCGTGTTGGCTAGCTACCGCCAGGTAGCCAGCTGGTCCAGGTTCAGGCCGGGATACCAGGCCTTGACGAACTCCAGCGCCCGCCTAGCACCGGAGCGAGCCGCCGACGTCTTCTAAGCCTCGAAGCGGCCGACTGCCACCTCCAGCCAGTCGGCGGTCCGACTGGGGGTGCGAGGGACCACTTGGCCGGCCCAGAGGGCGGCCAAGAACTGTGACCCAGCACGCTGAAGCCGGCGGAGCAGCCCGTGAGCCGGCTGGATGCGAGCCTGGATCGCCAGGAGCTATTCCTCCAGCGAGCGGCCGGCGGTCGGCGAGATCTCAAAGCCGGCTTGCCTCTTTGCTTGGCGACGGGCCTCGATCGCCTGGTTGGCGGCAGTTGAGTAGCCAGGGAAATACTCTGCGCGAAGAAGAAGAAAGGAAGAGAAGAACACCAAAATCAGAAAAACAAGCCAAAGTGGCAGACGGCAAGAAAGGACGAAGGGGTAGACGACTTACCGTCAACCAGATCCTCGATCTGGCCATAGCCGGAGACCGGAGTCTGCCTGGCCTCTGCCCAGCCGGCCGCCTCCGTCTCGAACTCGGCCTGGAGGGTGGCTTCGCGATCCTGCGCAGCCTTCAGCGCCGCCTTGTGGCCTTCCTCCTAGTCGGCCAGCTTCTTGACCAGGCGGTCGCGCTCCTGCACCAAGGCGGCGAGCTCGGCATCCTTGGCACGAAGAGCAGTCTGGGACTCCCCCAGCTGTGCCCTCAGACCGGCATTGGCCGCTGCAGGAACGGAAGAAGAAGAAGAACAATAAGAAATCGTCAAGGAAGATCCGACCCGACTGCTCAGCATTCGGCCCGAATCTCGGGGACTACACCCAGTGGGTGCACTGACGCGCCCCCACATGAGATAAAGATCAAGTCACATACCTCGGCTCTCAGTAAGGTCGGCGGTCTTCTTAGTCAGCTCCCGAGCCTGGGAGTTGAAGGCGGCCGCTCGAAGGTTGTGGTAGTCCTGCAAGATGGACAGAAGACCGAAGTGAGAACAAAAACAGCAAAGGCAAATCCTCCAAGAAGTTCCAAGCCGCCTGCTCAGCAGCCGACTCGGAACTCGGGGACTACACCCAGTGGGTGCACTGACACGCCCCCACAGAAGAAATCAAGATCAAGAAACAAGATGGGAATACTAACCCGGATGGCTGCCCGCGTTGCGAGGAATTCGTCGGTGAACTGCCTCAACGCCGCGGCTTGGCTTTGGAGCCGGGTCCGGACGTCTTGTGCAGCCACGTTCACTACGGTTGTCCCTCCGCCTGGCGTCCACCCCGAGGTAGCACTGGCCGCCTCCGCGTCTCGGGCCGACGAGCTGGAGCCCACGGCCGGCGGTGGTTCCGACGCAGCCTTCTGTGGCTCCGACGCGGCCTTCCCCGCACGCCGGCTTGGCGGAACCCGGACCGCCACCTCAGCCCCCACGGCCGGCTCGCCCTCCGCCGACTGTGCAGGCGGCGAATCAGGCCGGCCGCCTTGGGCCGCCCCAGTTGGCTGGGTCGGCTCCGGCCCCTTCTCCAAAATGACGACGTCGTCGCCGCTTCCTCCCAGCCCCGGCTGGGAGCCGCTGGCTCCCCCTGGCGAGGGCTCCACGTCCCCAGGCGCCATGGCGCGCAGGGGGGTGACCATCAAAGCCTCCCCTGCCACCGCCGCGGCCTCAGCCTCTGCCTGGGCCCTGGCCGCGGCCTCGGCGAGTGCCTTCGCCGCCTGGGCGGCGGCTACCTTCCGTGCCTCCGCCTCCCGCGCCTCCTGCTGCTCCCGCACCTCCCGCGCGTTCCTTTCCGTCGCCTCCTGGAGTGCGGCGCGGGGATCTACGTGGCGAGTGGTGCTCCCAGAGCCCCCTGGTGACTCGACGACGGAGCCGGCAGCCGCCCGCTCAAGTGACAATGGAGCTCTGATCGACGAAGAAAAGTACGAGAGTTCAAGAACCACCAAAGAAAGAAAGAAAAGAAAGAAAGAGAGTACACAGAGAAAGAGAGCTTACGCCGACACGGTCTGCGGCTGCTTCACCACTTTGCGGAAGCGAGCCGCCTTCGCGGCCGCCTCTTCCCGCCTGGTGGCTGCCGCCCCGCCCCTGGGCTTCTTCGTTCGGCTGCCAAACAAGCCCTGGGCGGCGCGACGCTTCTGGCCTCCACCCCGAGCAGGCTGCGCGCCGGAGGAGCCTGCGCCGCGTCCGGATGCCGGCTGGCGGCGCGGGACGGCTTCGGTTTCATCCTCGTCCGGCCAGTCGTCGAAGGTAGCAGTGAACCCGGAGCCGCCTGCTTCGCCGCCGGCTTGGCCATCGGCCGGCTCGATGGCGTCGTCCATATGTACCGCCCCCAGGTCGGGGTCCTCCAGGTCGTGTTCGGTCCGGTCGGGGACGAAGCGACGCTCCGCATCTGACCCGCTGGCCGGCCGAAGCAGAGGGCCCTGTCGAAGAACAAGCCGACTAAGTTAGAGTCGGCCCAGAGGAACTCGGCAACAAGGCTGAGAGAGAGAGAGAGAGAGAGAGAAAAAGAGACAAGGGGAGCGTACCGTAGGCGGAGGATTGGCACGGCTATATGGCTCCTTGCCGAATTTCCACTCTTCAGAGAGTTGGCAGTTGGCGAGGTAGTTCACCATGTAGGCGACCTCGTGCCGCGGCATCTCCTTGGTGCACATTCGGCTCGGATCGAGCTGGCCGCTCATCTGACAGATCAGATGAGGCCGGCTCTGGAGCGGAAGAACCCGGCGCGTGATGAACGCGGCCAGGAGGTCGGGCCCCGTCAGGCCCTCCGACTGGACCATCACCCGCAGTCGGGCGATGGCGGCGTTTCCTGCCTGCGACAGCGTCACAGCCCGGAAGGACCACTGGGGCAGCCGGCCCGCCGGTGGGCCGGCTACGTAAGCCGGCAGGTTGATGTAGTCGCCCCGCGGAGCGATGTTCCGCACGTAGAAGTACGACTTCTGCCACTTCTTCACCGACTGGATCAGCGTGATGACGGGGAAGGGGTTGTCGGCGGCCGATCTCCGCGACGCGATGAAGGCGCCAGTCTGAGCCGGCACACCCCACATGCGCGTGCCCAGCTTCGACTGGAAGAACTCCCCCCAGAGCTCAAGGGTGGGGAGGACGCCGAGGTAGCCCTCGCACAGGGTGACGAAGGCGGACAGCAGCACCACCGCGTTGGGGGTGAGATGGTGCGGCTGGAGCTGATAGAATTCGAGCCAGGAGCGGAAGAAGGCGTTCACTGGCAGGCCGAAGCCGCGCAAGAAGTGCGAGCGGAAGACCACCCGCTCGCCCTCCTGCGGCCTCGGCGAGATTTCCTTCGCCGGCGCAAGGCGGACCTCCACTTTGTCCGCGCCGGGCAGCCGCCGCGTGTCGCGGAGGAAGTCGACGTGGTCGTCATGGACAATGGAGCCGTCCCAATCCCCGCCAAGCTGCTCTACGTGGGGAGGCATGGCGGGAGCTAGCACAGCGGCAGAGGAGCGTGCGGTGGAAGGGCGCGGCGGCGAGGCGCTGTCGCGAGAACAAGCGAGGGAAGAAGACGGTGGAAGTAGGAGGAGCGTGCGAGGGCCTGCCGCCCTCCACCTCCCCCTACTTATAGCCTCACGAGGCCGAAGAGGCCGGACGTGGGGGGGGGAGACGTGGGATTAACTGCGCCCACTCCCCCCACGTCTCGCGATTATAGCGCATAAATGCGAGCCGAAACTGCCGCACGGAACGTGCGGGCGGTTTCGGGATACAAAGGATCCGCGCCTGGGCCAGGGCGCGGATGTGGCGGGCCACCGCCCTGCGGCGACGTCCCGTCACGCGCGTGGGCTGGCAGGCTTTCCGGCCACGTGGTTCGCCAACGGCCCGTGGCCGGCCCGCGGCCCGGTGCATGTGCCTGCAGGTTCCTGCCCTCCGACTCCAGAAGATTTCGACTCGGGCGGCGCACCTGACCAAGGCCGGCTCCCAGCTGCCGGCTTGTCAAGATAGGAAGCTGATCGAGCTTCTCAACCCCTGCTCCACCTCGAAGCCCAATCAGCTTCGGGGACTACTGTCGGAGTAAATGGCCACGGGTAGCCCAACTGACTACCCCTGGTTCTTCAGAAAAATTATCAGGCCTTTGGGCCTTCAAGCACTCCAAGCATTTGGGCCGCCTTCCCTGGCCGGCTACCTCTAAAGCCGACTCCCGGAAGGCGACCCAGCCTCGGGTAACCTCTCCCCAGGACGACTACGGGGTGGCCGACTCCAAGAAGCCGGCCAAGAAGGACGCTGGCTCCCAGCAGCCGGCCGAGACCACAACCACCAAAGCTGTTCCCACATAACGGCGACACGACGGGGTGTGGCCACAGTGCGGCCCACTACCCCCGAAGCCCGAGGCGGGCATGGCTACAGGAGGCCGTACGGGACGGCCGTCTCCCGTGCGGCTCGGCACTGTAGCCATGCTAGCCTCGACGTCATCCACGACCCACTCCTGTACGGCCCAAGGACTGCGGGCCCCTTCGGCCAGAGAGAGGCGCGAAGGCGGCCCGTCCTTTCCCAGTCGGCCAAGAGCATAGCCGGCCTCCAGAAGCCGGCTACTCCCTTCCTCGAAGCAGGAGCCCCATTAAGGAGACAAGACGAGGTAAGGCTACAGTGATAGCCCCCGAGGCGGCCCACTGTAGCCACGCTTACCTCGACAAAGCCCTCGTCATCACAGGCGAGGCTACAGTAAGCAGCCGCTGACAAGACCCTAGGCGGTGGGGCCGGCCTGTCGACCAAGTAGCCGGCAGCCGGCGGGACCCAGCAGCCGGCGGGACCCAGCAGCCGGCGGAGAAGCCTGAGAGCGTAGACACTGACGGCTGGGACCAGTTCCCAGTCGGATTACCATTGTACCCCCGGGCGGTAGGCCTATATAAACCCCCCGAAGCACACATGCAAAAGGTTGGCACCTAAGCATAGTTGGCCTCTAAGCATAGAGCTGCCTCCTAAGCATAGCACACACACCATAGATAGAGAGAAGCAAGAGCTAGCCTTGTTCTTCTTCTCCCTTGATCTCAACAGCTCGAGGAGCGATTGTAGCTACCTTTTATCGATCTAGTGATCATGCGGAGACCCCGCAGAGCAGGACTAGGGGTGTTATCTCCTCGGAGAGCCCCGAACCTGGGTAAGATTCGCCGGCGTGCATGTCTTCGCCTCATCCCGTTTCCGGGCACCGGCGACGTTTTATTGGCTCCCACAGTGATAAGCCATCCCTTGGCATATGTGGCACCAACCACCCGACACCCAAACAAGTGTTTTTTATTGCCTCAATCCTCTCTCTCTCCCACGCAAGTGTTTTTTCATTGTGTGAGTTAATTTGGCACCAGAGCAAAGTAGGTGATCCAGATTGGGGCACCAGGTGAGTAATGGAGGGGCATCGATGCCAAATGCATCACAAGTGAATTTGGCACGTGTTTTGTCCTACATAGTGGAGGGCCGTTATAGCCCACTTTTGTACTACCTCGTATTTAGTGTAAAATTTTGACCACAGATTTAGCTAAGATGACAGGATTCAGGCATATTGTTGTTCTACTTTGTAAGGTCCTCGAGAATAATCAATAAGATGGCCGCATGCATCTCCTAGATGCAGCGGCCGGGGGTCATCCTCGTTTTCTAAAGAAAAATATTTACCTAAGAAAATGCCAATGCATGTCACCAAAAATTATACCATTTGAAATTAGGTTCAAATATGAATCCAACGATATAATTTTTAGTGACATGCATTGACATTTTGTCATTTAAATCTATGGTCAAATTTTGATACTAGAAATAGGAAGAGTAAACCAGGACGGAGGTAGTACTTGCTCTTAGGGTAACCATAGAGTTACTAGTCTAAGTTACTTTCCACTATGACTAGCCTAGGCTACTATAGTAGTACAACAAAAAAAACGATGCAGGTGATCACGTGAGAAAATACTAAAAACATTTCTTTCGATACAGTGCGTAGATGCAGCTTTGAACACTACACTTGTCATCGTAATTTGGGAAAATTACAAAAAAATTGAATTACGTTGTGATTACCGTTTACTAATAGGAAAGAAGTTTCACCTCGATGAGTAGCTTCTCCGTGCACGGAAAGCATGTAAGGAATCCAACAACTTGATCCAGATTGAGGCCGATAGATTTTATTGCCAAGATCTTCACTGTGCGCATAGACTGGGTAAAGCTTGTGGGAATCATTTTCTGGAAGACGGTCGTAAATACATCAAGAAGAAATTTAAAAATGTGAATTTCAAGAAGATGGAGAATAAGATGAGTGTTGTACCTGAACGATTACGGATCCAATAAAGAGTTCGGAGAATTTGGCAGATGAGTACACCAACACTGTCAATTTCGGCGCGTCAATGACCCTGATTTTTGTTGGACCTTCTAGACCAGATACAAGTAATCTCTCAAGGAATGGCGCATTCTCAATGACCATAACGTGGAACAACTGGAGTGATCTCTTCCCAATTGATGTCTTGTTGTGGGGCCAGCAAGACACATAAATCCATCGGAGATTCGTCGAGGCGATGTGGAGGCTAATGAACCCGTGGATCTGCTCAAGACGAAGGTACTCGAGCGCAGTACAGCTGCGGAGCAGGTGCTCCATAGCCTGCTTTGAGATGCCAACGTCGAAGAGGTCGAGCTGCTTAAGTTGAGGGAGAAGAAGGGTGGGTGCGACATTAATCTGGGGAAGATAGCAGGAGCTAAAGCTGGCGCGGTGCAGCGTTGGCGTGAGGCGGAGCGCAGACGGCGGCAGAGAGCGACATCGTCCAGCTTCAAAGCTGAGCTCCTCGAGCTCATCTAGGGTGGGGCATAAGAACCACTCACTGAACTTGGCTTGGACCTTGCAGTTGGTACTGAACATGCGGATGTCAAGGCGTCTGGCTGGCCCAGGGTGCGATGAAAGGATCTTGGAGACTGCGGCCACGCGTTTGCAATCCCCGTCGCAGAGGCAGCTATCGACGGTGAGGTTGAGGGGGACGCGATGCTAGAGGGGGTGTCACCGCCGGGAGAGCAGGGCGGTCCGCATGGCAAATTTGGTGGGGAGGAGGCCAATGATGAAGAGCAGCATGTCGTTGGGGAGGCTGCTGATGAAGTCCAGGCTCACCGGATGCGGTTTTGGCTCGAGCCGCTTCCGCTTGTTGGCTGCCTCGCCGTCCATCTCAACCGGCGGCGACGCCGGTGTACACGTGTGCTGGTGTGTGTTGTGTGCTGGCCTGCTGGGTGTGCGCGAGTGCGTCCTTCTATGCATGCCGCCGCGCAGTGGTGAATTGTGCGCGAGTGTGTCCTTCACGCAGAAGAAGTATGTCCTCAATGCGCCCTCAATTTACGGCTACCCCGAGTGGTTTCAACTTTGTTTACTTCACCGCGTGTCAGATGGGCCTCTAGTTTACTTATTTTCACCCACTGCCACATGGGCCAGCATACGAAGATAGAGAACACGAGCTGACAAGGCAGCATGTGGACTGGTTGACCGGTCAACTAAACAATATACACAGCTATACGCTGACACAATGAGCGTATAATCCGTCGATATAGAGAGTTCTAGTGAGAGGGGAGGCCCATGAGAGATAGCAGAGAGAGAGAAAGAGCTACTCCCTCCGTTCGATAATGTAGTGCCAACATTTTTTTTAAAGTCAAACTTTTGAAACTTTGACCAAGTTTATAAAGAAATTACTTATATCTACAATAGCAAAGATAAGTGATAGTATGAAGTAAGTACATGTTGTGATGAATCTACTGATCGTTCCAGATGTAAATGTTTTTCTCCACATATACCCGGTCAAACTTTTATGAAGTTAGACTTTTCAAAACATCCATATGCTTATGGACATGAGGGAGTCCCTAACTAGAGAGAGAGAGAGAGTGAAATAGAAAGAGTGAGTGAAAAAAGTATGTGTGCGTGTGTGAAAGAGACATGGACAACACACGATAAAAGTAGAGAAAAGGCGTGTGTGTCTTATGCAAACATATCACACATGCATCTTCGACAACGGAAGCAAGGTGAGGAGATAGTGTGTGGTTGTGTGCAACCGAGAGAGAAAGACCCCTAGCACGTGGCCAAGAGGGGTCTGACAAACAAGGGAGAGAGGTTGAGAGAGACGTACGGAGAAAATGCAGACATGGGGAGGAGAGAGTGTATGTTTTTCATAGAGAGATCCCCTGGAGATCGTGATGAGACTACATGGGTGGGAGATCGAGTGACAAGGTGTGCGCGCGATAGAAGATACCCCAAGAGATATCGAGATAGACGTATGGATGGAAGGAGACAATACGTGTGTTCCAGATGGCTAGTGAGAGATAATCATACGTAGGGGGAGTGCGTGCGCCTATGATGGAGTGAGGGATTATGGTACTTAGGGGGGTGCGTGTCACATAGAGAGAGAACAAGGGCGGAGAGTGTTGGATGGGTCTATATGTAGCGCGAGCGAGACATGTGTATCTGTGAACCAGGGAGATATAAAGTTTGAGAGAGATAGAGGAGCGCCGATAAGGCTGAGTGGTGCATCAGATAGCTGAGAGGGGGAAAGAGATATTCCATCCGCTCGATAATGCGGTGCATGTAAATTTTTTAGAAGTCGAACTTTGGAAACTTTGATCAGGTTCACGCAAATGTTATTTATATCTACAATACCAAAGATACATCATACGAAACTACATCTCATGATGAATCTAATGGTATATGTTTGCCGTTCTAGATGTAAATGTTTTTCTCCACGTACATGGTCCAACTTTGTGATGTTTGACTTTTCAATAAATCTATATGCTATGGACCGAAGAGAGTGCCTAAGTCGAGAGAGATCAAGTGCATGTGAAGGAGAATGAGCGAGTGTGCAAAAGGAGTATGTGTGTGAAAGAGAAAGGGACAACAAATGATAAATTAGAGAGAGAATGTTTTTTTTCGTTTCTTATGCAAACATATCACGCATGCATCTCCGAGATAGAAAAGCAAGGTGAGGAGATACACGAAGATAACTAGTGCGTGATTGTTTGCAACGGAGAGAGACACCCCTATAGCACATGTCCAATAGAGGTCTGACCAACAAGGAACAAAGGCCGAGAGGGACAGATGGAGAACATGGACGCATGGAGAGGGAGAGAGGGTGTGTTTGTGATAGAGAGATCCCCTCGAGATCGTGAGGGGACTATATGGGTGGGAGATCGAGGGAGGTGCGTGCGTGATAGAAAGATGCCCCGAGAGAAATCGACCATGCACATGTTTGTGATGGAGACTAAGATTAGCTAGTCATACACATATAGGGGGGACTGCGTGTGCCTACATTTGAGTGAGAGACCATCATACTTGGCTAGGCATGAGATTGTGTGTGCGTGTGTGCATGTGAGATGGAGAGAGAACGAGGGAGAGAGATAGAGCTTTAGATGGGTCTATCAAGTGCGAGTGAGATATGCATGTGTGTGTGTGACCCAGTTAGATGGAGAGATTGAGAGAGAGAGGGAAGAGCTCCGAGACGACAGAGTGGTGCATGAGAGAGTTCCGGGCAACGAGCCAAGGAATTTGTGTGTGTACAATGAGTGCACCCAAGATATTTAGCTTGGACTAGAGAATCATACATAGTGTGCGAGAGAGACCTATAGATGGAGTATATATGCATGCGAACTAGAAAGACCCCCCCCCCACACACACACACAAAGAGAGAGAGAGACTGAGAGAGAGGGATAGGGACCAAAAAGGTTTGTGTGTTGGATGCGTGCGACAGAATTGAAGATTGTCGGCGAGAGAGAGAGAGAGAGAGAGAGAGAGAGAGAGCAGGAGTCCGGAAGAGGGGGAGGTCGCGTTTTATGCATCAAAGACTGATATAAACCATGTTTCAATATATACTTGCATTCAAATATTTAAATTGGAGAACATGTTGTCTGCAATCCACACATGAACGGAGATATGCATATATCAAACAAGTTCATTAATTTGACTTTTAGCATGTTCATGGAGTACTATAATACTGTACAACATGCTACTCGATTGAGGTGTTCAATTTTGGATTTAGTTCACTATTTTGACCCGGTGAACGAGCTATTTCATTGAATCGAGATATTTCATTTTGGGTTTGATTCCCGTTTTTGAGTGGGTCAACTATTTGTCATATAGTAAATCGCTAGCAACAAGCATGTAAAAACACATTACTCCCGAGCATCATCTCTCCATCTAAAAAATAAGTGGCAAGCAAATATTTCAAAAATTGATTCGAATCGGCTTGGTAAGGTAGACGTGGATGCTCGTTCTCCCAAAATTTGAACGAACCGTTAAACACCCTCTGCTCGGTGGAATTCCCCGAGCAAATAAATGGGAGACGCGAAATTACCGGCCTATGTGGGACACGCATCAATTGGCCCGTTGTACATCGAGGGTAGGTTCATAACTTCATCCAAGCGCGCCTTCTCCTCGGCCGAAATGACATGTGCCAAATAATTCATAAACCATGGTCGGCAAAACACCCTCTCATCGCCTGAAATAGCTCGCACCCACTATTTCAAAACACGCTCTCCTCGCCCGAAATCGCTCGCGCCCACTATATTTGAAAACACGCCCTCCTCGCCAAAAATCACTCGCGCCCACTATATTTCAAAACACGCCCTCCTCGCCCGAAATCGCTCGCGCCCACTATTTGGGAGAAGCAAAGTTACTCTACTATCCCCGACCCTCAGTACACAGACCCAAGCCGAGAAGGCTAAAGGCAGTGGTAGAACTGTAACTCCCCCCACATTTCAGACAAATGCGTCCGTAAGACATGGTTCCCCCTCCCAATTCCCCATTCATACCTCGTGGGCGCCAAATCACCTTCTCCCCGGAAGCTCCCTTCTCCCGAGCCGCGAAACCTCAGCTCCTCCTCCATGGCGCCCCCACCGCACCAAATTCACAGCCGCCCTCCTCTCTAATCCCGAAGACACAGCCCATTTGCCGTCATGCACTGGGCCATGTGCCTCTTACTCCGTGCTGCCGGAGCTGCCTCGACGACGGCCGTGTGAACCATACCGGAGCCGATTCACCCCCGCCGTTGTTCACAGCGCCGGAGCGGCTCCAACTTTGGACCCGCCAGAGCCCCGACGATGCTTCCCCGTAGCCGTCGACCATCGCGACATCTCTGCTTCCCTGCCGCCGGTAGCCACCGCAACCGCGCCGGCCTCACCGACTAGGTAGCCGGAGCTGCCTACTTCACCGGGCCGCCAGATAGGTCGCACCCTCATCTCAAATCACTTTATTTAGGCGTCAGTTGTCAGAATTTTTATTCTGGGCCAATCGATTCCCAATGGGAAGCAGCACCCCTCGAGCCGGCAGGGCTCCTAGGCTGCCGGTGGCTGGTGTCTAACATAAGGGTGCGGTGGCGCAAATTCGCCGCGGAAGCAACACTTAGATGGCTATCTTAGAGTTGTGTGGGTTGAAGGTACTGCCGCCGGATCTGGATGACGGCGAGTCTTTGTGGATTGGCCCTGGGGTGGCGCAACCATGGCAGTGCGGTGGGGCGGGGAGGGGGGTTTTGGTCGGGGCCACGGACGGCGGAGGCAGGCTACTCTGCTCGTCGTCGCTGGCTCTTCGGGGATGATTCCGAACAGTGTCAGCCGGGAGGCACAAGACAGCCATCAAGCCATCCGGCGTAGATCGGACTGTACCAAAATAAAATAAAATTGTGTGACCCCAATTTAGTCTTCAGTTAACAGACGTGTGACCACTCTTGTACCTTGTTGTTGATCTCTTAGGGTATTTCTTCAGATCAGAGAGATGTGTCGTTCTTAACACTATGTGTTTTCTGCATCTTCAGCCACATCGTCTTCCGACTCACCGCAGCTGCTCCAACAAGGGAAGCAAACACCAGAAGTGAGCTACAGTCCCCACTCAATAGTTCCATGCATCGAATGTGCGTGCCCGACATGGACAGCCACAACAACCGCAGGGCCATCGAAAGGTTAACACATGATGCTCACTCCTATGGATGGCGGCCAGAGAGGTTGTACCCTCATCTTACTTGTGTGCAACATTTATGGCTTTGGTATTCATCTAAACATGGAAAATAGATTATCACATTTCACTGTATATTCATGTTGATCTCTTACGGGTCTTGTTCAGGAGTTAACGATGTTCCATAGTTCAGCTAAGAGACTTGTTCTTTAGGTAACGCTGTTCCATAGTTATCATCCATCAGCCAATGCTATCCCACAGGCTGGTGATTATAGTATTATACCACTTCTAGTATAACCTATGTTGTTCCTTAATACTTTTGTGTGCCATCTAGTTAATCTCGAGTACAAACGATACATATTCTGTATCTTTCATCTGTGTTCTCCCTTTAGTTTTTGAGACCTGTTGCTGCTAGTTAACCCCAGTCCTACTATTTATGTCGTCTCTTACATGCACTCATTACATAAATCTAACTACTAGTTGTCTTCCATGCATGTCAGATATAATTGCACACACTGATTTATCCACAAGAACCTCACGGAGCAATGTAACGGCCAACAAACTTGACGTCAATGATACCCAATATGTTGGAACATGTAAAGGCAGTTCTTCACAAGACTTGCAGAAAGATGATGAATCCTATTCACCCCATAAGGTCCTTGCTCTAACTTGGCCCTTGATATGGGTACAACATGCATATAATGTCCTGGAGTGCATCTACTCTGTTGCAATGCCTTGTGCTTAGCCTGCTGATCATGCATGTAAATATGGCATGCCTTCCTGTTTTTCAGTACCTATTCCATTCATGATAACATGTTTTCAAATTCAAGTACTGTCATTCTACTCTATCGCAATGTCATCTGCTTAGTTTGGACATCATGCTTCTCAATATCTTATGCATTGTTATTCATCAATATGTACTTCATCTGTTTACCATACCATGTTTTTTACATTGAAGTGCTGTTCTAGTGGTCTCTTGCAATGCCATCTTAGTTTCCCAATCATACACGCATATGTTGCCTTAGTGTTTTTCTGTATGTATTCCGCTAGCATACTGTTTTACACTCAAGTAGTGTTTTTTACACTTTTGTCCTGTCGTATCCTAGCTCTTACATCATACTCCCTCCGCCCGGATTACATGTCACAGAAATGGATAAAACTAGATGTATCTAGAACTGAAATACGCCTAGACCCATCCATTTATTTCTAGATGGTGGGAATACATGTCAATATGTCATGCCTTTCTATTCTTTAGTACCTATTCCATCTCTGTTGTAGCATGTTTTATAATTGAAGCACCATTCTTCTAAATAAGGCATGCAAGGGGAAGACGTCTATGTTAGAATCTGAAGGGCTACAAACCAGGTCTTTGTAAAAGATCCAAACACCAGGAGATAATAAACCAACTCTAGTTTTCATAGATACTGCTGAAAGCACAAGTGCTCCCTGGGTGATTTTGGTAATTAATGTCAACATATCTCTTGTTGGACTAATGTTTTCATCTAGTATGTTTCAGATAAGTTCAACAATGGATTGGCGTGGACTAGAGGATGTGGAACCCCTTCAAGATGATAAGGACAAAGGATTGGCTCAAGCTCAAAGCTCAGGACTCTACATTTTCTATTTTAGTGATCCAAGATCACATTGAGTCCATAGGAAAGCCAATACTATTAAAAGGGGATGAGGTGTTGCTTAATGGCTTGCTTGCTCAAAGTGCTTAGTGATATGCTCCAAAGCCCTCAACCACTTTCTCACATCCACGTATGTCCCAAACCAAAAGTCAAACTCGACCCCACCGAAATTTCCTATCCGGCGCCACCGAGTTCACTTGACATAGCCACTACCAAAATCCTAATCAATTCGGTCTCACCGATGGGATGTCGGTCTCACCGAGATGGGCTTGCAAACTCTCTGTTGCCTATTGCAATAATTTCGGTCTCACCGAGATACGCAATCGGTCCCACCGAGTTTGCTTGGCCAACTCTCTGTTTCGCTTATTACCCAAATCGGTCCCACCGAGTTTGTGTAATCGGTCAAATCGAGATGAGGCTTTACCCTAACCCTAGCACATCGGTCCTACCGAGTTGATCAGTTCGGTCCCACCAAAATGCCTAACTATCACATTATAAACTGAATCGGTCTGATCGAGTTTTCTGATTCTGTCCCACCGAGTTTGGTGATTTTTGTGTAATGGTAAGATTTTGTGTGGAGGCTATATATACCCCTCCACCCACTCTTCATTCGTGAGGAGAGCCATCAGAACATGCCTACACATCCAACACACATTTTCTGAGAGAAAACCACCTACACTTGTGTTGAGGTCAAGATATTCCATTCCTACCACATAAATCTTGATCTCTAGCCTTCCCCAAGTTGCTTTCCACTCAAATCCTCTTTCCACCAAATCCAATCCTATGAGAGAGAGCTGAGTGTTGGGGAGACTATCATTTGAAGCACAAGAGCAAGGAGTTCATCATCAACACACCATCGATTACCTTTTGGAGAGTGGTGTCTCCTAGATTGGCTAGGTGTCACTTGGGAGCCTCCGTCAAGATTGTGGAGTTGAACCAAGGAGTTTGTACGGGCAAGGAGATCGCCTACTTCGTGAAGATCTACCCTAGTGAGGAAAGTCCTTCGTGGGTGATGGCCATGGTGGGATAAACAAGGTTGCTTCTTCATGGACCCTTCATGGGTGGAGCCCTCCGTGGACTCGCGCCACCGTTACCCTTCGTGGGTTGAAGTCTCCATTAACGTGGATGTACGATAGCACCACCTATCGGAACCATGCCGAAAATCTCCGTGTCTCCAATTGCGTTTGCACACTCAAATCCCATCCCTTTACATTCTTGCAACTTGCATGATTTACTTTCCGCTGCTCATATACTCTTGTCATGCTTGCTTGATATGTATTGTGAATGTTTAAACTTGTGCTAAAACTCCACTTCAACTTAAAGAAATTAAAAACTGCAACTTTTCATACTAAGAGTCTATTCACCCCCCTCTAGACACCTCTTCTCGATCCTTTCAATTGGTATCAGAGCTTTGGTCTCCATTGGTTTGGTTTAAACACCTTTGGAGGAAGATGGATGAGTCTACATTGGGGAGTCTTAGACATAGAGTGCCTATACTTGATGGAGAGTACTTTCATGAGTGGTAAAATGAGATGCTTGAGATTTTCAATGAATATCATTTAACCAAGTACATTACTACTCCTTGTGCTCGCTTTGTTGATCCTTTGCATCTCACACCCGATGAGGATCTTGACATGATTCGCAATCTTAGAACTATCAATCTTATTGTAAAAGGACTGCCTAAAAATTTGATTGCTAGCTTACCTGCTCTAGATTGTGCTTACACCATATGGAGATTTCTAGAGGAACGATTCCCAAATTATTCCTTGAAAAATCTAGATGAGATTCTCCATAAGTCTATTGCCTTGAATAGGATGAGTACTAGTGATCCTAAGTTTGATGAGTGCCTATTTGAGCTTCGTGATATCATGCGTGCCAAAGGAGATGTTGGAATTATTAGCAATATCATTTCCGAAGTCATTAGGATTCATAGAGATGAACATTGTTACGGTCATACTTCTAATGAATCACTCTCTCTAGAAATTGATCCATCACATGACGATGTTGAACATGGATACTATGATGAGAATGATGATAGTGACTATGATCTTGATGATGCGATGAGACACTTTGGTCTTATGGCTAATCTTCGCGGCTACATGGCTGGAGGAAAGGAATGGGTCCTTGATAGTGGATGTACTGATCATATGACCGGAGACAAAGATATGTTCCATGAGCTTGCTGAAAACGACGGCCCTCAAAAGTATGTCACTTTCGGTGATAACTCAAAGGGTAAGGTGGTTGGCCTTGGTAAGGTGGCCATCTCACATGATAGCTCCATACAAAATGTTATGCTCGTTGAATCTCTTGGCTACAATTTACTTTCCGTATCTAGGCTTGCTGACTTTGGTTTCAATGTCCTATTTACTGAAGTAGATTGCCAAGTGTTTCATAGGGATAATCATAAAATGGTCTTTACCGGTATCCGTAGAGGTGATCTTTACATTGTTGATTTCACTAAAAAGGCTCAACCTAGAACTTGCTTTATTGCTAAATCTTTGAAAGGTTGGTTGTGGCATAGAAGGTTAGGCCATGTGGGCATGCGAAATCTTGATAAGCTTATCAAAGGTGATCATATCCTTGGAGTAAAAGATGTTATATTTGACAAGGATAGACTTTGTAGTGCTTGTCAAGTAGGAAAACAAGTTGGAGGAAGTCACCCCGTGAAGAACATTATGACCACAAGAAGACCGCTCGAGCTGCTTCATATGTATCTCTTTGGTCCCAATGCTTACAAGAGTCTCGGTGGTATCTCATTTGGTCTAGTCATAGTTGATGATTTTTCAAGATTTACGTGGGTGTTATTTCTTAATGATAAATCGCAGGTCCAAAATATCTTCAAGAGCTTTGCTAGGAAGGCCCAAAATCAATTTGAAGTGAAGATCAAGAAGGTTCGCAGCGACAATGGAACGGAGTTCAAGAACACAAATGTGGACATCTTTCTTGACGAAGAAGGGATTTCACATGAGTTCTCGGCTACGTACACACCTCAATAAAATGGAGTTGTTGAGAGGAAGAACTGAACTCTTATTGAGATGGCAATAACGATGCTTGATGAGTACAAGACTCCGAAACACTTTTGGGCGGAAGCGGTTGAGACAGCTTGTCATGCAACAAATTGCTTGTATCTTCACAAGCTACTCGGCAAGACGGCATACGAGCTCCTCACCGGTAACAAACCCCAAGTTGGATACTTTCGAGTATTCGGCTCAAAGTGCTACATTCTTGATAAGCATCGTCGTTCTAAATTTGCTCCTAAATCCCATGAAGGCTTCCTACTTGGTTATGGCTCAAACTCTCACACTTACCGTGTCTACAACACTTTCACCCGAAAGGTTGAAGAGACGGTAGATGTGAAGTTTGATGAATCTAACGGCTCGCAAGTAGAGCAATTGCGAATTGATGTAGGAGATAAAGACCCTTCGGAAGCAATCCAAGACTTGTCTATTGGAAAGATTCGACCAACGGAGGTGAAGGAGAGTACCTCATCCGTCCAAGTGGAAGCTTCTAGCAAACGACAAGGTGAACCAAGAGTTGACATGGAAGCATCCACAAGTGGGACACATCAAGATGAAGAAAACGAGGAAGTACACAAAGATGAACCTCATCAACCTCCTTCCCCACCACGACAAGAGAACGACAATGTTAACAACGAAGAAGGCCAAGAAGAAGGACAAGATGATGAAGAGGATGTTCCACTCCGACCCAAGCAAAAGCTCCCACGAGTTCGAGCAAGAGTCTCAAGAGATCATCCCGTCGAACAAATCTTCAATGATATTCAAACATGGAGAATCACTCGCTCTAAAACTCGTTTGGCTAATTTATGTGAACATCATTCATTCATCTCGAGCATTGAACCTATGAAGGTTGAAGAAGCATTGGAAGATCCGGATTGGATAAACGCCATGCATGAAGAGCTACACAACTTTGAGAGAAATCAAGTGTGGACATTGGTCGAGAAGCCCGACAACAACCACAACATCATTGGTACCAAATGGGTGTTTCGCAACAAGCAAGATGAAGATGGTCAAGTCGTCCTCAACAAAGCTCGTCTCGTCGCCCAAGGCTACACTCAAGTCGAAGGTATGGACTACGGTGAGACATATGCCCCCGTTGCTATACTTGAGTCCATCCGCATCTTACTTGCCTATGCTAATCACCATGATATCACCTTATACCAAATGGACATTAAAAGTGCTTTTCTAAATGGTGAAATTGAGGAGGAAGTTTATGTTAAACAACCTCCCGGCTTTGTTAATCCTAAGAAACCCGACAATGTTTACAAACTTCACAAAGCTCTTTAGGTCTTAAACGAGCTCCTAGAGCGTGGTATAAATGCTTGACCAAGTTCCTTATTGAGAAAGGCTTTGAGATTGGAAAGGTAGATTCTACTCTCTTTACTAAAAGGGTTAATGGTGAATTATTTGTATGCCAAATTAATGTTCATGATATCATATTTGGTTCGACTAACCCTCATTTTAGTGAGAAGTTTGGAAAGCTAATGTCAAAGAAGTTTGAGATGTCTATGATGAGTGAACTCAAGTTCTTTCTTGGGTTGCAAATCAAGCAAACTAAGGAAGGCACCTTTGCTTCTCAAACAAAGTACACCAAGGACTTATTCAAGAAGTTCAACATGCAAGAAAGCAAAGGTATGAAAACTCCCATGCCAACTAGTAGACATCTTGATTTGACCAAGGACGACAAATCGGTTGACCAAAAGGTTTACCGCTCTATGATTGGATCATTGTTATATCTATGTGCCTCCCGTCCCGATATTATGCTAAGTGTATGCATGTGTGCACGGTATCAAGCGACCCCCAAAGAATGTCATCTTAAGGCTGTGAAAAGGATAGTGAGATACTTAATACATACACCAAATTTTGGCATTTGGTATCCTAAGAGGTCCTCTTTTGATTTTGTTGGCTATTCCGACTCGGACTATGCCGGAGACAAGGTTGATAGAAAGTCCACTTCGGGTACTTGTCAATTTCTTGGTAGATCTCTTGTGTCTTGGTCCTCCAAGAAACAAAACTCGGGATCCTTATCCACCGCCGAAGCGGAATACATTGCTGCCGGTTCATGTTGTGCTCAGTTACTTTGGATGACCCAAACTCTTAAAGATTATGGGATCAATGTGAAACATGTTCCACTGCTTTGTGACAATGAGAGTGCTATTAAGATTGCTCACAATCCCATGCAACATTCTCAAACTAAGTATATTGAAGTTCGTCATCACTTCATTCGAGATCATGTTGCTAAAGGGGACATTGATCTTAAGCATGTTCGTACCGATAAGCAATTGGCGGATATAGTCACCAAACCGCTTGATGAGAAAGTCTTTTGCCGTTTAAGAGGTGAATTGAACATCACTGATGCTTCAAATTTGGAGTAGGAACTCCATTTGGATACATGCAAGGCATGAGCCTATGACTAATCCCTTGTACTTCTCTTATGATAATGATCATATATCTTGGATATTCTTGCACCCTTGCATGCTATCTAACCCTTGTAGGTACTTGGATGAATCTAAATCTATGAGATTGCAACTCACTTACAACTTGAGCAATCTCTACATCACCAAGTCTCTACACAATGGTGGTTGAAGACAAGGAAGCTTGGAACCCTTCAACATATCCTTTGACAAATTCTATATATCAAATTTCATGATTGTCATTTTGGATACACAAGTAATCTTCCTTGCAAAACTAACCCATGTAGGTAGATGAACTCACTTCCAAGTGGTGCTCCCAACTCTTTATGAGCTACATCAACCTCGAGCAACCCACACAAGTTCAACTACATGACTAAGATCAACACCACCACCCAAGGTATGACATTCCATCTTAGAGAAGCTTTACCTCAAGTCATAGGTCAAAGCAACTCAACAAGATGTGAATACATCAAATGCTTACACGAAAAATGGTAACCCCATTTTGAGCTTAAACAATGAGTACGACTTATGATCAAGTGTTCTCACTTGACTCCCTAGTCAATAAACTCTAACATAGGTGACTTTGTCACCGCCCAATTCTAGATGAAGTTCTCTAGTGTTTCCTTGAGCTTTTGCATTTTTCCTTAACATATTTATTCACTTTTCCTTTATCAAAAAAAAACTTCATCTAGATTTTCTTTTCTCTGTTTTGTTCTACATTTCTTGCATCCAATTCATTGCAAATCTTTCAGTTAATTCCTTGCAAATCTTTGTGAGATCTTATTTGCTTAGTGAGCTGAGCTGACAAGTGTTCTCTCTTTGTTGAACTCGGTCACACCGGTCTGTCAAGTTCGGTCAAACAGAACCAATTCGGTGAAGGAAGTATGTCCTAGAGGCAATAATAAAGTTGTTATTTATATTTCCTTATATCATGATAAACGTTTATTATTTATGCTATAATTGTGTTAACCGGAAACTTAGTACATGTGTGAATACATAGACAAACAGAGTGTCACTAGTATGCCTCTACTTGACTAGCTCGTTAAATCAAAGATGGTTAAGTTTCCTAGCCATAGACATGAGTTGTCATTTGATTAACGAGATCACATCATTAGAGAATGATGTGATTGACTTTACCCATTCTGTTAGCTTAGCATTTGATCGTTTAGTATATTGCTATTGCTTTCTTCATGACTTATACATGTTCCTATGACTATGAGATTATGCAACTCCCCAATACCGGAGGAACACTTTGTGTGCTACCAAACGTCACAACGTAACTGGGCGATTATAAAGGTGCTCTACAGGTGTCTCCGATGGTACTTGTTGAGTTGGCATAGATCAAGATTAGGATTTGTCACTCCGATTGTCGGGGAGGTATCTCTGGCCCTCTTGGTAATACACATCACTATAAGCCTTGCTAGCAATGCAACTAACGAGTTAGTTGTGGGATGATGTATTACGGAACGAGTAAAGAGACTTGCCGGTAACGAGATTGAACTAGGTATTGAGATACCGACGATCGAATCTCGAGCAAGTAACATACCGATGGCAAAGGGAACAACGTATGTTGTTATGCGGTTTGACCGATAAAGTTCTTCGTAGAATATGTAGGAGCCAATATGAGCATCCAGGTTCCGCTATTGGTTATTGACCGGAGACGTGTCTCGGTCATGTCTACATAGTTCTCGAACCAGTAGGGTCCGCACGCTTAACGTTCGGTGACGATCGGTATTATGAGTTTATGTGTTTTGATGTACCGAAGGTAGTTCGGAGTCCCGGATATGATCACGGACATGATGAGGAGTCTCGAAATGGTCGAGACATAAAGATTGATATATTCGAAGCCTATATTTGGACATCGGAATAGTTCCGGGTGAAATCGGGATTTTACCGGAGTACCGGGAGGTTGCCGGAACACCCCGGTAAGTGTATGGGCCTTATTGGGCTATAGTGGAGAGAGAGAGAGAGGCGCCAGGGCAGGCCGCGCGCCCCTTCCCCTCTGGTCCGAATTGTACTAGGAGAGGGGGGGCGGGGCCCCCCTTTCCTTACTCCCTCTCTCCCCCTTCCTTCTCTCCTAGTCCAACTAGGGAAGGGGGGATCCTACTCCCGCTGGGAGTAGGACTCCTCCAGGGCGCGCCATAGAGGGCCGGCCCTCCCCCTCCTCCACTCCTTTATATACGGGGGAGGGGGCACCCCATAGACACACAAGTTGATCAGTTGATCTTTTAGCCGTGTGCGGTGCCCCCCTCCACCATAATCCACCTCGGTCATATCGTAGAGGTGCTTAGGCGAAGCCCTGCGTCGGTAGCATCATCATCACCGTCATCACGCCATCGTGCTGATGGAACTCTCCCGCGAAGCTCTGCTGGATCGTGAGTTCGTGGGACGTCACCGAGCTGAACGTGTGCTGAACTCGGAGGTGTCGTGCGTTCGGTACTTGGATCGGTCGGATCATGAATACGTACGACTACATCAACCGCGTTCTCATAACGCTTCCTCTTACTGTCTACAAGGGTACGTGGACGACACTCTCCTCTCTTGTTGGTATGCATCACCATGATCTTGCGTGTGCGTAGGAAAATTTTGAAATTACTACGTTCCCCAATAGTGGTATCAGAGCCAGGTTTATGCATGAGTAGATGTTACATGCACGAGTAGAACTCAAGTGAGTTGTGGGCGATACAAGTCATACTGCTTACCAGCATTTCATACTTTGATTCGGCGGTATTGTTGGATGAAGCGGCCCGGACCGACATTACGCGTACGCTTATGCGAGACTGGTTCTACCAACGTGCTTTGCACACAGGTGGCTGGCGGGTGTCAGTTTCTCCAACTTTAGTTGAATCGATTGTGGCTACGCCCGGTCCTTGTGAAGGTTAAAACAACACATACTTGACAAAATATCGTTGTGGTTTTGATGCGTAGGTAAGAACGGTTCTTGCTCAGTCCGTAGCAGCCACGTAAAACTTGCAACAACAAAGTAGAGGACGTCTAACTTGTTTTTGCAGGGCATGATGTGATGTGATATGGTCAAGACATGATTCTAAATTTTATTGTATGAGATGATCATGTTTTGTAACAGAGTTATCGGCAACTGGCAGGAGCCATATGGTTGTCGCTTTATTGTATGAAATGCAATCGTCATGTAATTGCTTTACTTTATCACTAAGCGGTAGCGATAGTCGTAGAAGCAATAGTTGGCGTGACGACAACGATGCTGGGATGGAGATCAAGGTGTCGCGCCGGTGACGATGGTGATCATGACGCTGCTTTGGAGATGGAGATCAAAGGCACAAGATGATGATGGCCATATCATATCACTTATATTGATTGCATGTGATGTTTATCTTTTATGCACCTTATTTTGCTTAGTACGGCGGTAGCATTATAAGATGATCTCTCACTAAATTTCAAGGTATAAGTGTTCTCCCTGAGTTGCACTGTTGCGACAGTTCTTCGTGTTGAGACGCAACGTGATGATCGGGTGTGATAAGCTCTACGTTCACATACAACGGGTGCAAGCCAGTTTTGCACACGCAGAATACTCGGGTTAAACTTAACGAGCCTAGCATATGCAGATATGGCATCGGAACATTGGAGACCGAAAGGTCGAGCGTGAATCATATAGTAGATATGATCAACATAGTGATGTTCACCATTGAAAACTACTCCATCTCACATGATGATCGGACATGGTTTAGTTGATATGGATCACGTGATCACTTAGATGATTAGAGGGATGTCTATCTAAGTGGAAGTTCTTAAATAATATGATTAATTGAACTTTAATTTATCATGAACTTAGTCCTGGTAGTATTAGCATATCTATGTTGTAGATCAATAGCTCGCGTTTAGCTCCCCTGTTTTATTTTTGATATGTTCCTAGAGAAAACTATGTTGAAAGATGTTAGTGGCAATGATGCGGATTGGATCCGTGATTTGAGGATTATCCTCATTGCTGCACAGAAGAATTATGTCCTTGATGCACCGCTAGGTGAAAGACCTATTGTAGGAGCATATGCAGACGTTATGAACGTTTGGCAAAGCTCAGTATGATGACTACTTGATAGTTAAGTGCACCATGCTTTAAGGCTTAGAACCGGGACTTCATAAATGTTTTGAATGCCACAGAGCATATAAGATGTTCCAAGAGTTGAAATGGGTATTTCATACTCATGCCCATGTCAAGAGGTATGAGACCTCTGACAGTACTTTGCCTACAAGATGGAGGAGAATAGCTCAACCAGTGAGCATGTGCTCAGATTGTCTGGGTACTACAATTGCTTGAATCAAGTGGGAGTTAATCTTCCAGATAAGATAGTAATTGACAAAAGTTCTCTAGTCACTATCACCAAGTTACTAGAACTTCGTGATGAACTATAATATGCAAGGGATAACGAAAACAATTCCCAAGCTCTTCGCGATCCTAAAATCGGTGAAGGTAGAAATCAAGAAAAACATCAAGAGTTGATGGTTGACAAGACCACTAGTTTCAAGAAAAAGGGCAAAGGGAAAAAGGGGAATTAAAAGAAGAACGGCAAGCAAGTTGCTCAAGTGAAAAAAACCCAAGTATGGACCTAAGCTTGAGACTAAGTGCTTCTACTTCAAAGGGACTGGTCACTGGAAGCGGGACTGCCCCAAGTATTTGGCGGATAAGAAGGATGGCAAAGTGAACAAAGGTATACTTGATATACATGTTATTGATGTGTACTTTACTAGTGTTTATAGCCACCCCTCAGTATTTGATACTAGTTCAGTTGCTAAGATTAGTAACTCAAAACTGGAGTTGCAGAATGAATGGAGACTAGTTAAGGGTGAAGTGACGATGTGTATTGGAAGTGGTTCCAAGAATGATATGATCATCATCGCACACTCCCTATACTTTCGGGATTAGTGTTGAACCTAAATAAATGTTATTTGGTGTTTGCGTTAAGCATGAATATGATTTGATCATGTTTATTGCAATACGGTTATTCATTTAAAGTCAGAGAATAATTGTTGTTCTGTTTACATGAATAAAACCTTCAATGGTCATACACCCAAGATGAATGGTTTATTGAATCTCGATCGTAGTGATACACATATTCATAATATTGAAGCCAAAAGATGCAAAGTTAATAATGATAGTGCAACTTATTTGTGGCACTGCCGTTTAGGTCATATTGGTGTAAGGTGCATGAAGAAAATCCATGTTGCTGGGCTTTTGGAATCACTTGATTATGAATCAGTTGATGCTTGCGAACCAGGCCTCATGGGCAAGATGACTAAGACTCCATTCTCCGGAACAATGGAACGAGCAACTGACTTATTGGAAATAATACATACTGATGTATGCGATCCGATGAGTGTTGAGGCTCGCGGCGGGTATCCTTCTTTTCTGACCTTCACAGATGATTTGAGCAGATATGGGTATATCTACTTGATGAAACATAAGTCTGAAACATTTGAAAAGTTCATATAATTTCAGAGTGAAGTGGAAAATCATCGTAACAAGAAAATAAAGTTTCTACGATCTGATCGTGGAGGAGAATATTTGAGTTACGAGTTTGGTCTTCATTTGAAACAATGCGGAATAGTTTCGCAACTCACGCCACCTGGAACACCACAGTGTAATGGTGTGTCCGAACATCGTAACCGTACTTTATTAGATATGGTGAAATCTATGATGTCTCTTACCAATTTACCATTATCATTTTGGGGTTATGCATTAGAGACAGCTGCATTCACGTTAAATAGGGCACCATCTAAATCCGTTGAGACGACACCATATGAACTGTGGTTTGGCAAGAAACCAAAGTTGTCGTTTCTTAAAGTTTGGGGTTGCGATGCTTATGTCAAAAAGTTTCATCCTGATAAGCTCAAACCCAAATCGGAGAGATGTGTCTTCATAGGATACCCAAAGGAGACAGTTGGGTACACCTTCTATCACAGATCCGAAGGCAAGACATTCGGTGCTAAGAATGGATCCTTTCTAGAGAAGGAGTTTCTCTCGAAAGAAGTGAGTGGGAGGAAAGTAGAACTTGATGAGGTAACTGTACCTACTCCCTTATTGCAAAGTAGTTCATCACAGAAATCTGTTCCTGTGACTCCTACACCAATTAGTGAGGAAGCTAATGATGATGATCATGTAACTTCAGATCAAGTTACTACCAAACCTCGTAGGTCAACCAGAGTAAGATCCGCACCAGAGTGGTACGGTAATCCTGTTCTGGAGGTCATGTTACTTGACCATGACGAACCTACGAACTATGAGGAAGCGATGATGAGCCCAGATTCCACGAAATGGCTTGAGGCCATGAAATCTGAGATGGGATCCATGTATGAGAACAAAGTGTGGACTTTGGTTGACTTGCCCGATGATCGGCAAGCCATCAAGAATAAATGGATCTTCAAGAAGAAGACTGACGCTGACGGTAATGTTACTGTCTACAAAGCTCGACTTGTTGCAAAAGGTTTTTGACAAGTTCAAGGAGTTGACTACGATGAGACCTTCTCACCCGTAGCGATGCTTAAGTCCGTCCGAATCATGTTAGCAATTGTCGCATTTTATGATTATGAAATTTGGCAAATGGATGTAAAGACTGCATTCCTGAATGGATTTCTGGAAGAAGAGTTGTATATGATGCAACCTGAAGGTTTTATCGATCCAAAGGATGCTAACAAAGTGTCCAAGCTCCAGCGATCCATCTATGGACTGGTGCAAGCATCTCGGAGTTGGAATAAACGTTTTGATAGTGTGATCAAAGCATATGGTTTTATACAGACTTTTGGAGAAGCCTGTTTTTACAAGAAAGTGAGTGGGAGCTCTGTAGCATTTCTAATATTATATGTGGATGACATATTGTTGATTGGAAATGATATAGAATTTCTGGATGGCATAAAAGGATACTTGAACAAGAGTTTTTCAATGAAAGACCTCGGTGAAGCTGCTTATATATTGGGCATCAAGATCTATAGATATAGATCAAGACGCTTAATTGGACTTTCACAAAGCACATACCTTGATAAAGTTTTGAAGAAGTTCAAAATGGATCAAGCAAAGAAAGGGTTCTTGCCTGTGTTACAAGGTGTGAAGTTGAGTCAGACTCAATGCCCGACCACTGCAGAAGATAGAGAGAAAATGAAAGATGTTCCCTATGCTTCAGCCATAGGCTCTATCATGTATGCAATGTTGTGTACCAGACCTGATGTGTGCCTTGTTTTTAGTTTAGCAGGGAAGTACCAAAGTAATCCAGGAGTGGATCACTGAACAACAGTCAAAATTATCCTTAGTGGAATAAGGATATGTTTCTCGATTATGGAGGTGACAAAAGGTTCGTCGTAAAGGGTTATGTCGATGCAAGTTTTGACACTGATCCAGATGACTCTAAGTCTCAATCTGGATACATATTGAAAGTGGGAGCAATTAGCTAAAGTAGCTCTGTGCAGAGCATTGTAGACATAGAAATTTGCAAAATACATATGGATCTGAATTTGGCAGACCCGTTGACTAAACTTCTCTCGCAAGCAAACATGATCACACCGTAGTACTCTTTGGGTATTAACCACATGGCGATGTGAACTAGATTACTGACTTAGAGGCAATAATAAAGTTGTTATTTATATTTCCTTATATAATGATAAATGTTTATTATTCATGCTAGAATTGTGTTAACCGGAAACTTAGTACATGTGTGAATACATAGACAAACAGAGTGTCACTAGTATGCCTCTACTTGACTAGCTCGTTAAATCAAAGATGGTTAAGTTTCCTAGCCGTAGACATGAGTTGTCATTTTGATTAACGGGATCACATCATTAGAGAATGATGTGATTGACTTGACCCATTCCGTTAGCTTAGCATTTGATCATTTAGTATATTGCTATTGCTTTCTTCATGACTTATACATGTTCCTATGACTATGAGATTATGCAACTCCCGAATACCGGAGGAACACTTTGTGTGCTACCAAACATCACAACGTAACTGGGTGATTATAAAGGTGCTCTACATGTGTCTCCCATGGTACTTGCTGAGTTGGCGTAGATCAAGATTAGGATTTGTCACTCCGATTGTCGGGGAGGTATCTCTGGGCCCTCTTGGTAATGCTCATCACTATAAGCCTTGCAAGCAATGCATCTAACGAGTTAGTTGCGGGATGATGTATTATGGAACGAGTAAAGAGACTTGCCGGTAACGAGATTGAACTAGGTATTGAGATACAGATCAAATCTCGGGCAAGTAACATACCGATGACAAAGGGAACAATGTCTGTTGTTATGCGGTTTGACCGATAAAGATCTACGTAGAATATGTAGGAGCCAATATGAGCATCCAGGTTCTGCTATTGGTTATTAACCGGAGACGTGCCTCGGTCATGTCTATATAGTTCTCGAACCCGTAGGGTCCGCACGCTTAACGTTCGATGACGATCGATATTATGAGTTTATGTGTTTTGATGTACCGAAGGTAGTTCGGAGTCCCGAATATGATCACGGACATGACGAGGAGTCTCAAAATGGTCGAGACATAAAGATCGATATATTGGAAGCCTATATTTGGACATCGGAATAGTTCCGGGTGAAATCGGGATTTTACCGGAGTACCGGGAGGTTACCGGAACCCCCCGGTAAGTGTATGGGCCTTATTGGGCCATAGTGGAGAGAGAGAGAGGAGGCCAGGGCAGGCCGCACGCCCCTCCCCCTCTTGTCCGAATTGGACTAGGAGAGGGGGGGCAGAGCCCCCCTTTCCTTCCTCCCTCTCTCCCCCTTCCTTCTCTCCTAGTCCAACTAGGGAAGGGGGGAATCCTACTCCCGGTGGGAGTAGGACTCCTCCAGGGCGCGCCATAGAGGCCGGCCCTCCCCCCTCCTCCACTCCTTTATATACGGGGGAGGGGGCACCCCATGGACACACAAGTTGATCAGTTGATCTTTTAGCCGTGTGCGGTGCCCCCCTCCACCATAATCCACCTCGGTCATATCGTAGAGGTGCTTAGGCGAAGCCCTGCGTCGGTAGCATCATCATCACCGACATCACGCCGTCGTGGTGACGGAACTCTCCCGCGAAGATCTACTGGATCGTGAGTTCGTGGGACGTCATCGAGCTGAATGTGTGCTGAACTCGGAGGTGTCGTGCGTTCGGTACTTGGATCGGTCGGATCATGAAGACGTACGACTACATCAACCGCGTTCTCATAACGCTTCCGCTTACGGTCTACGAGGGTACGTGGACGACACTCTCTTCTCTCGTTGCTATGCATCACCATGATCTTGCGTGTGCGTAGGAAAATTTTGAAATTACTACGTTCCCCAACATTCGGTGCCACCGAAGTAGATAACTCGGCGTTACCGATTTCAATGCAGAAAAGTCCATTTGCCACTTGTTCCTGCATTTTTGTTCCAGCTCCACTTGATGATTCTTATCCTCTACCAGCATCACACTCTATATGCTGCTTTGCTCTATGACTCAAGGACCAAACCTATTTTGACTCACACTCCAGAAGAACCCTTCTTGGAAATTGATGTCAAAGGGGGAGAGAGAGATCACATCAAAGCTTAATTCTTCAAAAGGGGGAAGAGAGAAATCACATCAAAAGCCCCAGATGCTTGGTATTCAAAGAGGAGAGAATTCACATGTCTTTAGAGGGGAAAAGACATGTTCATGTTTGCTAATTTTCTTTGCTCTGATTTTCTTTTCAGTTCCCTCTCTTCTCCCAGCATCTCTCATACAAGATTCAGGGGGGCAAGACATCTAAGGAAGGAAATCTTTGAATTCATTGCATATGTTTTACCTTTGGGGACATGTCTACATCCAATAGAGTACTCAATACTCACTCTCTACATGTCATCCCAGTCTTGGTACTCTTGTGGTTTCTTTTATTTGCTCTGGCTCGTAGATGTATCTGCGTTATCTAACCTTGTTTACTCAGGTTCATTCCTTCCTAAGCCAACTCAAGACCACAAGGTAAGTATATGCATCACACTCATGTGCATGAGGATTTCTTGCTGATGTACATACTGTTTGCAAGAAGGACTCATGAGCATGAAGGTACATTTCCTATAATCACATCTTTTGCTCTGATGCATATAGCCAAGATACATGTAACACATTTCTTACTCTCTCATGCTTATGCATTCACATGCTCCTATACTCCATATTTGCATGATTGCATACATATAGGGGGAGCCTATGCATACATGTCTTTCCAAAGCTTTATTGGTTATTATCTATATCTTTATCTAAAGCTTTGATGTATGTTGTCATCAATTAACAAAAACGGGAGATTGAAAGCACAAGTGATCCCTTGTTGATTTTGGTAATTAATGTCAACATATCTCTTGTTGGACTAATGTTTTCAGCTAGTATGTTTCAGATAAGTTCAACAATGGAGTGGCGTGGACTAGAGGATGTGGAACCCCTTCAAGATGATAAGGACAAAGGATTGGCTCAAGCTCAAAGCTCAGGACTCTACATTTTCTATTTTAGTGATCCAAGATCACATTGAGTCCATAGGAAAGCCAATACTATTAAAAGGGGATGAGGTGTTGCTTAATGGCTTGCTTGGTCAAAGTGCTTAGGGATATGCTCCAAAGCCCTCAACCACTTTCTCACATCCACATATGTCTCAAACCAAAAGTCAAACTCGGCCCCGCCGAAATTTCCTATCCGGCGCCATCGAGTTCACTTGACATAGCCATTGCCAAAACCCTAATCAATTCGGTCTCACCGATGGGATCTCGGTCTCACCGAGATGGGCTTGCAAACTCTCTGTTGCCTATTGCAATAATTTCGGTCTCACCGAGATACGCAATCGGTCCCACCGAGTTTGCTTGGCCAACTCTTTGTTTTGCTTATTACCCAAATCAGTCCCTCCGAGTTTGTGTAATCGGTCAAATCGAGATGAGGCTTTACCCTAACCCTAGCACATCGGTCCTACCGAGTTGATCATATCAGTCCCACCGAAATGCCTAACGGTCACATTATAAACTGAATCGGTCTGACCGAGTTTTTTGATTCGGTCCCACCGAGTTTGGTGATTTGTGTGTAACGGTTAGATTTTTTGTGGAGGCTATATATACGCCTCCACCCACTCTTCATTCGTGAGGAGAGCCATCAGAACATGCCTACACTTCCAACACACATTTTCTAAGAGTGAACCACCTACACTTGTGTTGAGGTCAAGATATTCCATTCCTACCACATAAATCTTGATCTCTAACCTTCCACAAGTTGCTTTCCACTCAAACCCTCTTTCCACCAAATCCAATCCTATGAGAGAGAGCTGAGTGTTGGGGAGACTATCATTTGAAGCACAAGAGCAAGGAGTTCATCATCAACACACCATCTATTACCTTTTGGAGAGTGGTGTCTGCTAGATTGGCTAGGTGTCACTTGGGAGCCTCCGTCAAGATTGTGGAGTTGAACCAAGGAGTTTGTACGGGCAAGGAGATCGCCTACTTCGTGAAATCTACCCTAGTGAGGCAAGTCCTTCGTGGGCGATGGCCATGGTGGGATAGACAAGGTTGCTTCTTTGTGGACCCTTCGTGGGTGGAGCCCTCCGTGGACTCGCGCAACCGTTACCGTTCGTGGGTTGACGTCTCCATCAACGTGGATGTACGATAGCACCACCTATCGGAACCACGCCAAAAATCTCCGTGTCTCCAATTGCGTTTGCACACTAAAATCCCATCCCTTTACATTCTTGCAAATTGCATGATTTACTTTCCGCTGCTCATATACTCTTGTCATGCTTGCTTGATATGTATTGTGAATGTTTAAACTTGTGCTAAAACTCCACCTCAACTTAAAGAAATTAAAAACTGCAACTTTTCTTACTAAGAGTCTATTCACCCCCCTCTAGACACCTCTTCTCGATCCTTTCAACTGCTCCAGCACAGAGAAACCCAACTCCCACTGATAATAAGCAGATTCCAGTGGCCAAAGAACTAGTCCGCTCCAGTCCAGCAAAAATATGTTAAGTCCATTCTAAGAAGCATGTGCGTATCCTCGCATCATGAAATTTTATAGCATTCTGATAATATTTTCTACATGTTTCTTACACATCTCTCTTTTAGAAAATAAGGTTAAACGATAGAAGACTTCCTCCATTGGGATCATATTCGAGGAAAATATCTAGCGGGAATTCTCTATGCTCCAATGCTGATGTAAGTACCTGTTGAATATCACTATATTTTTACATCAGCATGTATTTTGTTAATCTGCGTGAATCCAACCTTTATCTGATCTAAAATTAGTTGTAGAAAAATGTTAAAGGCGCCAATGTTGATTTTTGTAAGGAAAACTGCCTGGTAGTTTTCCTTACTGAGCTGCATGAGTGTACTATCTCATATCATGCACATTACTGAATTGTAGTGGTGCCCTGGTTGCCCATTCATTCATTTTGTCAATGTTGCTTTCGTATTACCTTACCTGGATGACGATAGCTGTGCCATATTGTGTTAATTTGGTGTAGGCTAGTTGCCCAAACATTCGTTGTGTCAATGTTGCTTTCCTATTATCTGACCTTGCCAATGATAGCAATGCTAGTGTGTTAATTTGGTGCAGGCTGCTGAAGATAAGAAGACAAACTCTGAAAACAGCAAGGCAACCCCATTGTTTCTTTGCAATAAATCTAGGCCAGGTAATATGGCAATAACTCATGATTAATCTGTTCGGTTCCCCTCCTAATTTATGTTATGATGCAGTGGTCGAGACACTCTCCACTGTCAATAATACAAGCCTGCCAAAATCGCCATCTGAATCTATTCATTTTCCTTTGTCTCGAATGCAACAGAAAAAATGTATGTTTGGAACCGATTAATGGCTGAAGCAATGATGGAAATGGTGGAGGAACCAGAGGTGCACATTCATGCGCAACAACAACTGATCAATGTTTTCAGAGACAGTGTAGCAACGTAGCAAGAACTTGCCCACATGCTTATGGGCGTCATCCGCGCTGAGGTTACGATTGTGACGTTGTAGATCGTTAGGTTCTGTTCATTTATTTGCACTGGCATCAATCTTTGATTGCCCAGTGGATGTAATTTCCTGTAATATATGCTGGATGTGCAACGTTTTTCCCTGTATTCCGTACCTTTGCTTGATCGGTTTTGGTCATGTGCATAATTGCTCGTCGTAATGGGCTCAAATTATCTAATTGGGCCTAAAGACATGTATGAACTTTAGTGGGCCCATTAAGTTAATGGGCCGTTACCAGGCCGAAAGTTAATGGTCAGCCCTCTTACCTCCCGGGTCGTTAACAGGCCGACATCGAAGCGGGCGACAGGTGGGCCCATTTGATTTCATGGGCCGTTAACAGGCCGTTACTAAGGTCGGGCTACATATGGCCCAACTATACTGTGGGCCTTTAGCAGGCTGAAAGAGACATCGGGCTCGTACTGGACCATGAAGAGCATGGGCCACTAAGAGGCCGAAAGTCAGGTCGTACAGTAAATGGCCCAACTGTGTTGTGGGCCTTTAGCAGGCCGAAAGAGAAACCGGGCTGGTATTGGACCATGAAGAGCATGGGCCGTTAAAAGGCCAAAACTCAGGTCCGACTATAAATGGCCCAACTCATTTATGGGTTGTCAACAGGCTGAAAGACACACCGGGCCGGGAATTGGCCCAACACTTAAATGGGTCGCTAAAAGGCCAAAACTAAGGTCCGACTACAAATGGCCCAACTCAATTATGGGCCGTCAACAGGCTGAAAGACACACCGGGACGGAAATTGGGCCAACACATAAATGGGTCGCTAAAAGGCCGAAAGATGTACATCCTGAAAATTGGCCCATCCCTTGAATGGGCCATTAACAGGCCGAAATCACATCGGGCCGATATTGAGCCCAAATATATAGCGAGATGTTAATGGGCTCGAACTGACGATGGGCTGCAATGGTGTCAAATCTTTAACGGGCCGTTGACGGGCTGAATTGGCACATCTCGTATGGGCCGTGGGCTTAAATGGACCTGACACAAGTAGGCCTTATATGGCCTGGCCTGCTAATTTTTACTGGGCCGGCCTTTTTCATCGAAATAGGCCACTGTTGGGCCGTGCCATGTGTTGACCTATCATAGGCGCCTCCTGTCCAATGAGTGGATGACATCTGTCCCAACGGTGAGCCAACACGTGTTTCCTCCGGCCAGTGAGAATTTTACACATGGAAAATCCCCATTGGTCCGGGCTGTTAACGGGTTATCGGATCCGAAACCGGACCCGATAGCTTAACGGTGACCCATTATGGTGGATGCCACATGTCGGTCACCCTTGACGAAACCAGTTTCATGACACGCCATTTATCGTCATGGAAGTGGAAACTTCTGTGATGATAATTTTGGTAATGTCATGGAACACTTCTACGACAGCAGAGGTATGACTATCTTGATTCTGTCATAAAATCGTCATGGATGTACATGCATGACAGAAAATATGACCTACTATGACAAACACGTACCATCTCGGAAGTGTCTTCTTTTTTGTAGTGTATACATTTAAAGATGTGTACCCCTAATAGTTCGGCATATCCGAACATACCCTGGGATGTACATAAAAACAAAAAAAAGGAAGAGGAGAAAAAAGGAAACTAGAAAAGGTGCAGCTGAACTATGCATAGAATCGTCGGAGCCGAGCAGCGTTCCATGGATTCGACTCAAGGTGATAGGCTCGTCCCGTGAGAAATTCATCTATGATCAAGGGGCCCTCCCATTTTGGTTTGAGCTTATCCTTCTTCTTCTCTGGGAGGCACAAAACGAGTTCGCCGACATTATAAGTCTTGGCCTGCACTTCTCTGCTTTGGTATCTCCTAGCCCTCTGTTGATAAAATGCGGAACGGGCTCGTGCAATATCACGCTCATCTTCAAGGTCGTCTAGGTCGTCCTGCCAATCGAGCTCGGCTTGTCTCTCTTGGTACATGCACACTCGAGGTGAGTCATGAATAATGTCGCAGGGTAGGACAGCTTCTGCGTCGTACTCATGAAAAAATGTGTGTATCCGGTCATTCGATTAGGCATTGTCCGCAGCCCCTAGAGCACGAAATCTAGTTCCTCAACCCGGTGCTTATCTGACTCCCGTAGGGAGCGCACCAGTCTGGGTTTAATGCCGCTCATTATCAGGCCATTGGCCCGTTCAACCTGACCATTTGTTTGAGGGTGCTAGACGGATGCATAGTCGAGCTTAATGCCCAAGTTAGCGCACCAGTTTTTCACCTCATCGGTTGTAAAATTGGAGCCATTATCAGTGATGATACTGTGTGGGACACCATAATGGTGTACCACGCCGGATATTAAGTCGATCACTGGCCCTGCTTCAGCCGTTTTTACTAGTTTGGCCTCTATCCACTTAGTGAATTTATCCACCATAACCAGTAAATATTTCTTCTTGTGGCTTCCCCCTTTAAGGGGTCCGACCATATCTAGCCCCCAAACCGCAAAAGGCCAACTGATGGGGATTGTTCTTAAGGCAGTGGGAGGCATATGACTTTGATTGGCGAAGAGCTGACATCCCACGCAATGTTGCACAAGGGCTTGTCCCTCTGCTCGGGCCGTTGGCCAGAAGAAACCTATACGGAAGGCCTTGCTTACGAGGGCCCAAGCTGCGGCATGATGGCCGGCTAGACAAGCATGTACTTCAGCTAGGAGTTGTCGTCCCTCCTCTTCAGAGATGCACCTCTGGAGGACTCCAGTAGTGCTTTTCTTGTATAGTTCACCTTCGTGAACTTTGTAGGCTTTAGAACGTCGAACTATGCAACGGGCCTCATTTTGATCATCAGGAAGCTCCTGCCTACAAAGGTAGGACATGAAGGGTTCAGTCCATGGAGCGATAAAAACCATGATTTCATGGGCGGAGGGTGTTATTTCGGTACCCAAACCCCCGATGATATCCGTATTGTGTTCGGCTGCTGGGGTTATGATCAGGTCCAGACTAGTGTTTCTGCTCTCGTCCTACCACACCACGGATGGCTTAAAGAGCTTTTCCACAAAGGTATTAGGCAGGATGGGATCACGCTTGGCGCCCATTCGAGCAAGGATGTCCGCTGCCTGGTTACTGTCTCGAGAACATGATGAAACTCAAGCCCCTCGAACCGGACCGATATTTTTAATATGGCGTTTCAATACGCCGCCATTTTTTTATCTTTTGCATCGAACTCTCCATTTATCTAGGATATTGTGAGGTTTGAATCACGGCGCACCTCTAGCCATTGTATGCCCATGGAGACAGCCATTCGGAGACCATGTAGAAGTGCCTCGTAATCGGCTGCGTTATTGTAGTCCGTATACATGATTTGCAGCACGTAGCGGACTGTGCCCCCCTTGGGGGATGTCAAGATGACACCAGCCCCCAGTCCGACTAGCATTTTAGAGCCGTCGAAGTACATGATCTAGTTGGAGTATGGCCTATACTCTTTAGGGAGCTCGGCTTCCGTCGACTCAGCGACGAAGTCAGCCAGCACCTGAGATTTAATAGCTCGGCGCGGCTTGTATGTTATTTCAAATGGAAGAGCTCAATGGCCCATTTAGCTATGCGGCTGGTGGCATCCCTATTATTTATAATGTCATTTAGTGGTACTTCGGATGCCACCGTGACCGAACACTCTTGAAAATAGTATCGGAGCTTGCGGGGTGCCAAAAATACGGCGTAAGCTATCTTTTCATAGTGAGGGTATCAAGATTTGCATGGTGTAATGACTGCCAATACATAGTATACTGGTTTCTGGATGGGGAATTTATGTCCCTCTTCCTCTCGCTCGACACGAGTATGGCGCTCACTACCTGGTGAGTTGCGGATATATAAAGGAGCATAGGCTTGCCAAAACTTGGGGCGTTTAGGATTGGGTTGCCTGCTAATAAGGTTTTTATTCCTTCCAATCCAGCTGTAGCCGCATCCGTCCACTCAAAGTTGTCGATGCGTCTAAGCAGTCTATAAAGCGGCAATGCTTTTTCTCCTAATCTGGAGATGAAGCGGCTTAACGCTGCCACACACCCGGCTAGTTTTTCGACCTGCTTTAAGTCTGTTGGCATGGCCAATTGTGACAAGGCTCGGATTTTGGCTGGGTTTGCTTCAATTCCTCTATTGGAGACAATGAACCCTAGCAGCTTTCTGGCTGGAACGCCGAAAACACATTTTTTCGGATTGAGCCGTATGTCATATGTTCGAAGGTTATCAAATGTGAGGCGGAGATCATCTACCAATGATTCGGCGTGTTTACTTTTGATGACCACGTCATCCACATATGCTTCCCCTGTCTTGCCAATTTGTTTTTCCAAACATGTTTGAATCATGCGTTGGTAAGCGGCACTGGCATTTTTAAGCCCGAAAGGCATAGTGTTGAAACAGAAAGGCCCGTACAGGGCAATGAACACCGTTGCGGCCTGGTCAAACTCCTTCATCCTAATTTGATGGTATCTGGAGTACGCGTCGAGGAAACACAATGAGTCATGTCCCGCGGCTGCGTCAATAATCTGGTCAATGCGGGGCAATGGGAAAGGGTCTTTGGGGCAGGCCTTGTTGAGGTCTTTGAAATCGACACAGAGGCACCAAGACTTGTCCTTTTTTGGCACCATGACCAGGTTGGCTAGCCAATCCGGGTGCTTGATTTCTCTGATGAACCCGGCTTTGAGTAGCTTGGCTAGCTCCTCCCCCATAGCTTGTCGTTTGGGTTCGGAAATTGCCGCAGCGTTTGTTTGACCGGTTTGACCCCCTTGATTATGTTGAGGCTATGTTCGGCCAGTTTGCGTGGGATCCCGGGCATGTCCGAAGGGTGCCAGACAAAGATATCCCAATTTTCACGCAAGAATGCTTGTAGGGCGGCATCAATCACCGGATCCAGCTATGCTCCAATGGATGCTATTTTGCTAGGATCCGTCGGGTGTACTTGAAAGTTTACTATTTCATTTGCTGGTTTGAAAGAGGTGGACTTGGGCCTCTTATCAAGAATCACATCATCCTTGTCCACCGTGGATCGCAGGGTGGTTAGTTCTTCGGCCGCAAAAGCTTTAGATAGAGCCTCAAGGGCCAAGGATGCGGTTTTGTTTTCGGCGCGGACTGCTTTATCCGGATCAGTTGTAATTGTGATTATTCCATTGGGCTCCGACATTTTAAGCTTCATGTACCCGTAATAAGGTATGGCTTGGAAGTGTGAGAAAGCGTCCCACCCCAAAAGGGTGTGATATCCGCTATTGAAGGGAGCCACGTGGAAGAGCAACTCTTCTAACCTGTAATTTTCAGGCGTGCCGAATACTATATCAAGCTCGATTTTCCCCGAACATCGTGCTTCTCGAATGGGGTGATGCCTCGAAAGGTGGTACTACTTTGCTTGATGCGGGCCTTGTCAATTTGCATTTTGTCGAGCGTGTCCTCGTAGATGAGGTTAAGCCCGCTTCCACCGTCCATGAGCACTTTGGTGAGTCGAAAGCCATCCACAATTGGGTTTAAGACCAAGGTAGCTGGTGCCTGAACAGATCGGGCCCTTGGTTCGTCGTCAGTGGTGAAAGTTATCGCTGCATCGTTCCAAGGGCTCATTGAGGGTACTTGGTTGATTTCGACGAGGTCGCGGAGCACCCTTTTACGCCGATTATTTGAAGGAAAGGTCCCGTATCCCGACCTAGGATTGAATCCGTAGCTTGAAAAATCTCCGAGGTCACAAGTTTGGGTCCAGGAAGATCTAAATGCTTTCCGGGCCCTATGTCCGACCCTGAGCTCGGAGGACATGAAGTCTCATCCCGAGGGAGGGTGCCAGGCTCGAGGGGCTCAGAGATCCGAACATAGCTAGTTTTTAACTTAGGGGAAGAAGTGTTTTTGGCTCGTTCCTCGACGACCACTACCAGATGGGTGATCGGCAGGGAATTGATTTCCCTCTGATCGGGTTTGAGCCCGATCCGATCATAATCCGTTGCAAGCCCCAGGGCAGCGATGCAATCTAGCAGCTCGTTTAAGGACGAGACGTCCGCTTGATCCATATTTTTGGAGTGTTCGAGGCCGATGCGGAGGTGATGTCTGGTGATCGCGGGGGGGGGGGGGGGGGGTGCGCCGTCGGTTTGGCGGTCGTGCGGGTGCCCACGATGAAACCCCCAAGCTGGAGGACCTGTCCCGAAGTTAGGCTCCTTCCAGAAGTGATATCGTTGTTGATGATAAGGCGAGCCATCGATCCTTCTATTGACAACACAATGGAACTCTCAATGAAAGCACCAATGTTGGTGTCAAAACCGGCAAATCTCGGGTAGGGGGTCCTGAACTGTGTGTCTGAGGATTGATGATAACAAGGGACAAGTGGGACACAATGTTTACCCAGGTTTGGGCCCTCTTGATGGAGGTAAAATCCTACGTCCTGCTTGATTGTATTCGATGAGTATAGGGGTTACAAGAGTTGATCTACCTCGAGATCGTAATGGCTAAACCCTAGATGTCTAGCCTATGAGAATTCTGATAGCCTCTACGGACTAAACCATCCAGTTTATATACACACCGGAGGGGCCTAGGGTTGTATAGAGTCGGTTTGTGGGGGAAGGAAATAACATATCCGGACACCAATCTTGCCGTCCACGCATATAGGAGTCCAACCCAGGCAAGTGGGAAAGTCTTTTGCTTGTATCTTCACGGCCCATCAGTTCGGCCCATATCAAATAGCCCGGACACTCGAGGACCCCCTAATCCAGGTATCCCTCAGCAGGTGTAACACTCAGTGTTTAACGAATTCAGGCCTCTCTTAGCGGACGTAACAACCCTATGTCTCGTGCCCTGACGGTTGGTTTTTCTTGATGGGAATGGTAACAAAGATAGCTCGACCCACTACCACAGGATGCTGCTAGCGCGACACTACGATCAGAGACCCTTCGACGAAACTGTGTGCGATGCAATAATCACAAACAGTGGTGTAAAAAACCGTCAAAAAAGGTGCAAATCGTTTGCGACGGAGGATGCATCAAACACGGTTCAGATTTTAGTTGCATGTGCAATGCAGGGCATACAATTCAGTTCAATTAACTGTTTGCGATGAGGAGGAACAAAAGAAACGAGCAGCCAGATGAAGGTGTGTGTGATGTACAACATACGGTTCATTCGGATGAACTGTTTGTGATTAGGCAACACAAAAGAAACGGTCAGCCAGATCAAGGTGTGTGCGATTTACGGCATGTGGTTCACTCGAATGAACTGTTTGCGTTGAGACAAGAGAACATAAACTGTTCAACTTACCAAGATGTGTGTGATACGAGGCAAACAGGTCTGTAATCAGAAATGTGTGCGAAGACCGATAACAACACAGACAATTGCTGCTAACAAGCCGTGTGTGTTGTGAGCAAACGATTGCTGGTATACAATTGTGAGTGATTGATGAAAACATCACCGACAGGTTCCATTGTTTAGTCCATGTGGGATGTGATTTTCTTTGTCCGCACAATATCTACGCTCTGTCTACAGAGCATCAACATATATACTTAAAAAGACTGCATTGCATAACCAAATTAAGCATACAATTACACAAGTGACTACACACATAAAATTTCCACACACCAAAGTAAGCAATTACATGCATACTAAACTAGGAGAAATGAGGATCTAATGATCTACCTATTGTTGTGACGACGCTTGCCATTGCTCTGCTTCCGGCTGGATCCCTGGCCGTTTTGGGGAAGGAGGCACTTCCTCACGTCAACGATTCGCCTGTACATGTCATAGCTCGTGTACGCCTCCTTGGCCGCGTACACGACGTGAGCTTTGTCGAGTTTCTCCATCCAGGCTGAGTGCCAGGCACGCTTGTCCTTGTTGCACGAATCATTCATGTCTCTGTAGTAGGGGTTGATGATGGCCTCGGCGAGGTGAACCAGTGAGTCCTTCTCATGCTCCTTGCTACCCCAGATCTTGTATTGGCCCTGGATGTCGACAAGATTCTGGCAGGCGATGCCCGAATTTTAGAGCGCCTTTACATCGTTGGTGATGTCCACCGTGGCGAACATGTAGTGGGGGCTATTAACAAACCTGGAGAAACGCTCGCAAGGCCTTGTGTCCAGGCAGCAGTGGTAGACAAGGAAGTGGTGGCGCACGCACATTTGGGCGACGACGACCTTGGGACGAGACCTGGCACGAGCGCGGGTGTACTCGAGGTCGAACCCGACCACCTTGTACTTCTGCTCTACAAGCAACAACTCCATGATGTGGATGGTGTGCTCCACCCAGACCGGGTCGTTGGTGTACACCATCGAGAGGTCCATGAACCTTCTGTGGGTGTCCACCACGGCACGCATGGTGAACTGCTGCTCGTCGTCAGCAGCCGCTCGGAGCGCCATTGGAGCTGCGCAGGATACCCTGTAAGGATTTCTCGTGGTGGGTGTGCTTCTTGCAATGGTGGGGCACGATTGAAAGGTTGAAGAGACGCAAGGGTTAAATGGCCACTGTAATAAATGGGGGCCGGCCGGCCTGTAATCGTCACGTCTTGTCACGACGTTCATAGCGGAGGATTCCAGTGCATGCTTGACAACACCGCACCGCACGTGTGGGCTTGAAGAGGCGCCAAATGTATCGTCAGTGAGCCTGTTCCTGCGCTACCGTGCAAGCTTCCCGCCCGGCTAGTTTGGCCACCCATCGGCTAGAGGAGGGACAAATCGTGGGTGTTTATTGGCAAAAGGCTTTGTAAAACAAAGTGTGTGGAATGACTTCAGTCATAAGTTTACTCGTGCGTGATAAGGTCAAAGTTACATAGAACGGTGATGATGGACACTCGAGTGTGATAATTAATTCTGCGCTCTACATGGCACGCGGTGGAAGAAACCAACCGTGTACAATAATGTCGAAGATCGCAGTGGAGTTAGCTATGCAGATCGTGTGCTGTGACATCGACAAGGTAAACAGATTCGAGAATGGTTAATAAAATCTAAGACCATTGCATATTAAGGTGAAAATAGTGCCACCAATATACGAGTCTCATACGATGCCATTTCAACGATTGTACCACAAAAGCTCAAAATATTATAAGGTTCAAATTCCAGAGTTATATGGCTCAAATTCGAAGATTACAAGGTTCAAACTGATATTAGAAATGAAATTCAGCTCATCAACTGCAAACGCTTGCGTTGATCCACTGAACATGGATATCAGAGAGGTTCAAACTAATATTACCACTTCTAAGTCTCGTTTCGAAACCTCACAATTTATGCAAAGGGGTCAGCCACTGAGAAGTCATGTATGGGGTTGACATGATGACTTCCAATTACTCTGTCATCTGAAGTTCTAAACTGAAATTCAACATTTTTGGAGCCTATTCCATTCTGTCGCAGGCGCCAGCGCTGATCAACAAACCATTCATTTTTGCGAAATAAATGTAGGGCAAACCTCATTTCCTTCAGCACCCTTCCTCTGAGAACAAAGAACCTGACGAATATAATCTCCGGTAAGGTCCCTCGGTAGGAGTTCAAAGTAATTTCTCGGAGATGCAGATCTAGGCATTCGACGTGATTGTTATATTGTATCACATTATCCACCACTGGGCCTAATCTTATCTGCAGAAGAAGAAAACGTGTTAGTGCGTACATGCAGTTTTGAACATTACTACATGCCTATTTGGTTTGTAGGATTTGTAAAATGCACTAACATGCCATCTTCGATCGGACATGATTAACATGGGCATTTGATTACATTCTAGAAAAATGTAGCCTTCTTCACAAGAGGTTGGAGTGGATGAAAAGTTCCCTAAGAAAACTAGTACAGATGAATCCAAAGGAGAAATGCTTATTGATTGTAACCATATGCATCAAGCAACCAATATGGGGGGACATGCATGTACTGCAATCCTCCAAAAGAATCCTTCAGAAATTATAGTACATTGTCATTGTAAACTTGGAAAAAGGTGTCACAAATTGAACTCCCTTATGGTTAACATTTAACAGGAAAGGAACATCACCTCGATATATAGCTTCTCCACGCATGGAAAGCATCTCAGGAAATTGACAACTTGCTCCTGGCTGGGGCCGATAGATTCTAGTGGCAAGACCTTCACTGTGCGCAGTTTCGGGGTCAAGCTTGTCAGAATCATTTTCTGAATGACAGACGAACAAACATCTTCAAAATTAGAAATAATGCTAATTTGTAGAAGGAGATGTAGAATACAGCTGTTGTACCTGAACGGGTGTGGATCCAATAGCAAGTTCAGAGTATTTGTCAGACGAGTAGCCCACCATTGTCAATTTCGGCGTAGAAATGACATTGATTCTTTTTGGACCTTCTTGATCAACTACAAGTAATCTCTCAAGTGCAGGTGTGTCCTCAATGACCATACCGTGGTACACATCTTGTGATGTCTTCCTGCCACACCAGCAACACACATAAATAGTCCAGAGAGTCATGGACGTGATGTGGAAGGTACTCAACCCATTGATCGCCTGAAGACGAAGGTACTCGAGTGTAGTACAGCCACGGAGCAGGCGCTCCATGTCACCGTTTGAGAGGAAGACGACGACGAGCTCGAGGTGCTTCAGTCGTGGTAGAATAAGAGCGGGCGCGTCATTAGGGGGGATGGCAGTTCCTGAACTTGGCGACGCGCAGCATGGCGGGAGGCGGAGTGCGGACGTTGGCAGCGACTGCATATGCCCATCATCTAAAGTGAGCTCCTTGAGCTGATCTAGGGCGGGGGCCGGAAACAGTCGTCAAGCTTGGCTCGGTCCTTGCCGTTGGAACGGAACTTGCCCATTCTAAGGCCTCTGGTTGGGCCAAGGTGACTGCCGAGGATCTTGGAGAACGCATCCAAGCTTTTGCGATAGTCATGGCAGAGCTCGTGGGTGTCGATGAGGTCGAGAGGGCTGGACTTCCATAGGGGGCGCCACCGTCGGGAAAGGACGGTTGTCCGCGCCCCATATTTGATTGGGAGGAGGGAGATGATGACTGCCAACATATCATCGGGGAGGCTGCTGATGAAGTCTAGGCCCGTTGGAGTCACTTGCGGTTCTAGCTCGCCCCACCTCCACTTGTTGGCAGCCCTGTTCTCCACCTCCGGAGTCTCCTTGTCAGCGGCGCTTTCTGATAGAAATGGGAGTACAGGGAATATTTAGTTAAAACAGGGCAATAGAAAAGTGTATTGGTAACTAGAAGTTATTAGGTAGGAATATAGTAAGAAAAGGGAATAACAGTTGGTTGCTTAAATACTACACAATTCATTTGATATTGCTGGGTAAGTCAACATGCAGATAGTTGAAAAGAAAACTTACTTCGAACAAAGTCTGGACGGATGATATCGTCGGGGAAGTTACCATATATCTCATGACCAGGCCCTTTTATGTGTAGTGCAATTCCAGTGCCAGCTTGTAGTTCATAAAACTTAGCAATTTCTCTCCAAAAGCCAGTGCCAAAATAGGGGTCACCACGTTCATCAAGTCTTACAGTAGCAACGATTGTAAATCCATGGTTTGTGTGCAGTATGACATCCCTGCAGTCTTGATTTATGTAAAGGGAAAGATTGTGCACTACAGATTATGTTGCATAGCAAGGGACGTGCTGCAGAAAATGGTAGGATTGTTAAAGATAATATGGTAACATGCAAATATGGGCCCAAATTGAAAGAAGTGTACAGCAGTCGAAATCGAAGGACAAAAAATTATAATTAAACAGATAGGGTAAACATGATGTCATCGAAATATGAGAGTAATCAAAAGAGGGGAAATCCCCTTTGACGTATATGGTGCATGTGGCACCTTTTATCCAAATGTAGTAATATTTAGAATATGTTCAGGAAAGTAGGCCATGCCAGCCGATTTAGGGTGAGATTGAACATACCGCGCTGATGTCGCTTGAAGCTACATCGGTATTTCCCCAAAGAGGAAGGGATGATGTAGCACAGCGGCGGTAGGTATTTCCCTCGGATAAGAAACTAAGGTTATCAAACTAGTAGGAGAACCAAGCAACACAACGTAAACAACTCCTGCACACAGATAACAAATCCTCGCAACCCGACGTGTTAAAGGGGTTGTCAATCCCTTCCGGGGTACGGCGCCTCAAGATAGGCAAACGGACGTGAGATAAATTTGTAGTAATTTGATAGATAGATCGCAAATAAAATAAATAGAAATAAAACACAGCAAGGTAGTTTTGTATTTTTAGTTTAATAGATCTGAAAATAAATGCAAGAGAAAAGTAGATCGTAAAGGAAAATATATGAGAAGGACGACCCCGGGGCCGTAGGTTTCACTAGTGGCTTCTCTCGAGAAAAATAGCAAACGGCGAGTAAACAAATTACTGTTGGGAAATTGATAGAACTTCAAATAATCATGATGATATCCAGGCAATGATCATTATATAGGCATCGCGTCCAAGATTAGTAGACCAGTTCCTACCTGCATCTACTACTATTAATCCACACATCGACTGCTATCCAACATGCATCTAGTGTATTAAGTTCATGGAGAAACGAAGTAATGCAATAAGAACGATGACATGATGTAGACAATATCTATCTATGTAGAGATAGAACCCATCGTTTTATCCTAGTAGAAACGATACATACGTGTCGGTTCCCTTTATGTCACTGGGATCAAGCACCGTAAGATCCAACCCACCACAAAGCACCTCTTCCCAATGCAAGATAAAAAGATCAAGTTGGCCAAACAAAACCCAAATATTGGAGAAGAAATACGAGGCTATAAGCAATGATGCATATAAGAGATCAAAGAAACTCAAATAACTTTCATGGATATAAAAAGATATAACTGATCATAAACTCGAAGTTCATCAGATCCCAACAAACACACCGCAAAAAAGTTACATCATATGGATCTCCAAGAGACCATTGTATTGAGAATTCAGCGAGAGAGAGAAAGCCATCTAGCTACCAACTACGGACCCGAAGGTCTACAAAGAACTACTCACGCATCATCGGAGAGTCACCAATGGAGGTGGTGAACCCCATCCGAGATGGTGTCAAGATTGGATCTGGTGGTTCTGGACTCTGCGGCGGCTGGATGAATATTTCGTCGCTTGTTCTAGGGTTTCTGGAATATTGGGGTATTTATAGAGCAAAGAGGCGGTCCGGGGGCACCCGAGGTGGGCACAACCACCAGGGCGTGCCTGGGCCTCCTGGCGCGCCCTGGTGGGTTGTGCCCCCCTCGGGGCACCCCCCAGGCGCAGCCAGGGCCCGTTGTGTTCCTTCTAGCCCATAAAAAATCTCTGTGGAGTTTCGTGGCATTTGGACTCCGTCTGGTATTGATTTTCTACAATGTAAAAAACATGGAAAAAACAGCAACTAGCACTTGGCACTATGTCAATAGCTTAGTACCAAAAAATGATATAAAATGGCTATAAAATGATTATAAAACATCCAAGATTGATAATATAACAACATGGAACAATAAAAAATTATAGATACGTTGGAGACGTACCAGCACCCCCAAGCTTAACTCCTACTCGTCCCCGAGTAGGTAAGTTATAAAAACATAATTTTTGATGTGGAATGCTGCCTATCATGTCATATCATATTCTTTTCTTTATAGCATGGACAATTGGACTTTTATGTGATTCAAAGCAATAGTCTAGTTTTGACATAATAATTTAGATACTCAAGCATATCAACAAGCAACCAAGTCTTTCAAAATATCAACGCTAAAATAAGTTATCCCTAGCCCATCATGCTCAACCATTGATCCATTTATGAAACACACTCGAATATTAGCTACACCCAATACTTAAGTAAGATCATATTGCTTCCTAGTTGGTGCTTTTATGAGAGAAGATGGAGACTCAAATCTAAAATAAAAATTGCATAAAGTAACAGAAAGGCCCTTCGCAGAGGGAAGTAGGGATTTGTAGAGGTGCCAGAGCTCAAAGCGAAAAATTAGAGATAAAAACATTTTGGGAGGTGTATCTATCCCACCAACGAAAACGACTTAGAGTTCCCAACACTTTCCATGCTAGATATGCCATAGGCGGTTTCCAAACAGAAAATAAATACTTTCACTTTCCATGGCTAACCGTATCCACGGGTGCCCTCCATACCAACACTTTCCAAGGAATTTATTATTTGACAACATAAAGTAAATTCATTTTTGCATTTCAAGACTGGGCATCCCTAAAACCTTTGCCTTACTATCATGCAATGACAAGTGAATAAACACTCATCATGAGAATAACACATTCAGCATGGAAAATATTAGCCACCCCTCACCGCTCCGCGAGCGAAACACACAAAAGAGAAGTTTATTTTGAAAATTAGAGATGGCACATGCAAATTTTCTTCGAACAGAAAAAGAATACCGCATATAGGTAGATATAGTGGACTCATGTGGCAAAACTGGTTTAAAGGATTTTGGATGCATAAGTAGAGATCATACTTGGTGCAAAATAAAGGCTAGCAAAAGATTGAGAAGCGACCAACCAAGAAACGGATAATCTCATAAGCAAGCATTAAGCATAAATAACACCGTATAATGCACCACAAGTAGGATATATTTTCATTGCATGACTATTGACTTTCGTACGTGCATAGGGAATCACAAACCTTAACACCAATATTCTTACTAAAGCATAATTCCTCATCAACATAACCCACATATCATATCATCATATCTCAAAACTATTACTAAGAATCAAGTTTATTTTGTCCAATGATCTTCATGAAAGTTTTTATTATATCCTTCTTGGATATCTATCACTTTGGGATTAATTTTCATGTGTTGCTTTTCATAAGCTCAAATAAATATAAGTGAAGATCAAGAGCATAATTTTTCTTCTTTCTCTCAAAATAATTTAAGTGAAGCAAGAGAGAATTTCTTGAAAATTTTACTAACACTCAAATAAATCTAAACGAATCAAGAGAGAATTTCTTCAAAAATACTAAGCACACCGTGCTAAAAAAGATATAAGTGAAGCACTAGAGCAAGTCCTATTGCTCATAAAAATTTAAGTGAAGCATAGAGAGCAATTTTAACAAGTCATGACATAATTTTGGCTCTCCCAAATAAGTGTGTCCAGCAAGGATTAATGACTTAAAACACAAAATAAAACAAGCAAAGACTCATATACAAGACACTCCAGGCAAAACACATATCATGTGACGAATAAAAATATAGTTTCGAGTAAAATACCGATAGTCGTTGGAAGAAAGCGGGGATGCCACTCGGGGGCATCCCCAAGCTTAGTTGGTTGCTCATTTTTGGATAATAGCTTGGGATGCCGGGGCATCCCCAAGCTTAGGCTCTTCTATCCTTCCTTCATCCATCGTAAAATAACCCAAAACTTGAAAACTTCAATCACACAAAACTCAACAAAACCTTCCTGAGATCCGTTAGTGTAAGAAAAATAAATCACTACTATAAGTACTGTATCAAACAAATTCATATTTTGTTTTTCTATTATATCGACTGTATTCCAACTTTTCTATGGCAAAAACTCATCAAAGAAAACCATAGAGCCATCAAAATAAGCACACAACACAAAGAAAACAGAATCTTTCAAAACAGAACAGTCTGTAGCAATCTGATTTGTTCGAATACTTCTGGAACTCCAAAACTTCTGAAAAACTAGGACGACCTGGGTAATTTGTGTATTAATCTTCTGCAAATAGAATTGGCATTTTATCACGTTCTGGTGATTTTTAACAATTATTTTCATGAGCACAAAGTTTCTGTCTTTTTCAGCAAGATCAAACAACTATCACCCAAGAAGATCATATTGGTTCTACTTGGCACAAATACTAATTAAAACAAAAAAAACACAATCATAACAGTATAATAATTGTGCTAACACTCAGTAACAGAAAGCAAAAAGCGAAAATAAAACTTATTCATTGGGTTGCCTCCCAACAAGCGCTATAGTTTTACGCCCTTAGCTAGGCAAAAAGCAAGGATCTAAGTTTTGTCTTCTTTGGTTCGAGATCCATAAGATGCCCTCATGATTGATTCATAAGGTGGCTTAATTCTTCTTCTAGGGAAGTGTTCCAAACCCTTCCTCAAAGTAAATTGGAACTTAATATTGCCTTCTTTCATACCAATCACGGCACCGATAGTGCGTAAAACGGTCTACCAAGAATAATTGGACAAGACGGATTGCAATCAATATCAAGAACAATAAAATCTATGGGAACATAATTCCTATTTGCAAGAATAAGAACATCATTAATTCTTCCCATAGGCTTTTTAATAGTAGAATCCGCCAAGTGCAAATTCAAAGAACATTCTTCAAGATTAGTAAGACCAAGCACGTCACATAAAGATTTCGGAATTGTATAAACACTAGCACCCAAGTCACACAAAGCAAAACACTCATAATTTTTAATCTTGACTTTGATAGTAGGTTCCCATTCATCATGCAATTTTCTAGGAATTTAAACTTCTAATTCCAATTTTTCTTCAAAAGCTTTCATCATAGGATCAACAATATGTTTAGTAAAAGCTTTATTTTGTTCATAGGCGTGGGGTGAATTTATCATGGATTGCAACAAAGAAATAAAATCAATCAAAGAGCAACTATCATAATTAAAGTCTTTGTATTCACTAGTTAAAGTTTTGACCTCTCCAAACCCACTTTCATCAATTTTCTCAACAAGATTTTCACCCTCCGAAATATTGGGACGCCTTCTACTTAAAGTTGACTCTTCTCCAGTCCCTTTTTCATCAATATTAACTTTACTAAACAAAGAATCAATAGAATAAACACCAATCATTTTAAGATCTTCATCACTTTTGCGAAGGAAATCACTAGAAAATGCTTTTTCTAAAAATTCTCTTTTAGCTCTAACCATAGCGGTTCTTTTCTTACTGTCATCCATAGAAACATAAAGAGCTTTAATTGATTCATCTACTTTAGGCACAAAAATTTTCATCTTGAGATTTTGCACATGATGAGCAATTCTATCAACACTTCTAGACAAATCATCAATCTTACTCAACTTTTCTTCTATGGAAGTGTTGAAAACTTTTTCTATGTTGATAAATTATTTAATAATATTCTCAAGATTAGAGGTGTTCCTATTATTATTATTATAAGATTGATTTCCATAGGAATTACCATGATTATTAGAGGAATTACTAGTAAAAGGCCTAGGATTAAATTTACCTCTATAAGCATTGTTGTTGAAATTATTTCGAGAGATAAAGTTCACATCTATGGCATCACAATTTTGCTCATTCAAAGTAGACAAAGGAATATCATTAAAATCAATAGGAGCACTTTTACTAGCAACCAATTTCATAAGAGCATCAACTGTTTCACTCAAAGAAGAAATTTCTTCAACCGAATTAACTTTTTTACTAGTAGGAGCCCTTTCGGTATGCCATTGTGAATAATTTGCCATGATATTATCAAGCAATTTGGTGGCTTCACCCAAAGTAATTTCCATAAAGGTTCCACCCGCGGCGGAATCTGAAAGATTACAAGAAACAAAATTCAATCCCGCATAAAAATTTTGTATGATCATCCAAAGATTTAACCCATGAGTTGGGCAATTCCTTAGCATCATTTTCATCCTTTCCCAAGATTGTGCAACATTCTCATGTTCAAGTTGCTTGAAATTCATGATCCAGGTTCTAAGGGAAATAATTTTTGCGGGAGGAAAATACTTAGTGATAAAAGCATCTTTGCCCTTATTCCAAGAATCGATACTATTGCGAGGCAAAGAAGAGAACCATATTTTTGTAGAATCACGCAAAGAAAATGGAAATAATTTCATCTTCACCACATCATTGTCCACATCTTTTTTCTTTTGCATATCGCATAATTCCACGAAGGTATTAAGATGGGACGCGGCATCCTCATTAGGAGTACCGGAAAATTGATCTTTCATAACAAGATTCAGCAAAGCAGTATTAATATCACAAGTCTCCGCACTAGTGGCGGGAGGAGCAAGCGGAGTGCCAATAAAATCATTGTTGTTGGTATTTGAGAAATCACATAACTTGGTGTTCTCTTGAGTCATGATGACCGCACAACAAGATTGCACTCTAAAAATTCCGGCAAGAAAATGGAGAACGGAAAAGAGAGGCGAATAAAATGGAAAGTTTTTGTGAAGTGGGGGAGAGGAAAACGAGAGGCAAATGGCAAATAATGTAAATTGCGAGGAGATGAGATTTGTGATTAGGAACCTGGTATATGTTGAAGATCCGGCAACGGCGCCAGAAATTCCTTTTGATGTCGCTTGAAGCTGCATCGGTTTTTCCCGAAAGAGGAAGGGATGATGCAGCACAACGGCGGTAGGTTTTTCCCTCAGATATGAAACCAAGGTTATAGAACCAGTAGGAGAACCAAGAAACACAACGTAAACAACTCCTGCACACAGATAACAAATCCTCGCAACCCAACGTATTAAAGGGTGTTGGTGTACAAAAGTACGGGCCTTTCTGTACCCCTTTACTTGTGCACGTGCAGTGGTAGCCACACCTGTGGCCACGCTTGGCGGGGCAGAGGAAGCAAAGATACAAGACTGCCAGGGCAGTGCTCAAGCCAGAGGCGCAAAGAGCAAAGGGACAAGATGGATTTCCCCCGGCAAGAGCCTTGCCGGGGCAACCTACATAGCCCCGGCAAGAGCCTTGCCGGGGCAACTTGCCCAACACCAGCAAGGCCGCCACCCTTGAGCCTGAGAGTTCTGACACCATCGACAACGTCGAGACCAAGACTTAGGGGCGCCTGTGTGGTGGCATGCAGATCTTTGTGAGGAACAAAGGCCTGTGGATCTGGAGAGAAACCAGAAGGCGAAGACCCCCGGTAAGAGCCTTGCTGAGGACAGGCGGAGACCCCTGGCAAGAGCCTTGCCGGGGACAGATGAAGACCCCTGGCAAGATCCTTGTCGGGGACGCCCGCGAGACCCCGGCAAGACCCTTGCCAGGGGCTTCTGCGGGGCCGAGGCTAGGCCCGTACCCACGAACGTTCCGCTGCCCCGCACCCGTGCCGACGCGGCAATCAGCCCGCGAACTAGGCCAGCGCCTGCGTGGCAGCGTGCAACTTCTAGGCCAACTAGCCAAGTACCTGTGTGGTGGCATGCAGATCTTCGTGAAGGCCCTGTCACCGCACCAACTCAGCAGCCAGCCAGCCAGCGTGGCGCTGCATGCCTCGTCACCTTGGACGCGCGTCGAAGCAAGGCGAGGCGGCAACGGACGGGACGAGCTTCATTGCCATCCCCGATAAAGCAAGAGAACACGTCGGTAGTGCATTAAATGCGTTTGTCCTACGATCCCAGGCCATAGACTTGTACACTCTACATACTTTCCACCTCCTATGTGACACTGTAGCGACCCCTTTGACATATAAAAGGAGGCCCGAGGCGTACTGAGGAAGGATTCAGACTTTTTGGACTAGGCATGCACCGTAGCTAGTTCAAGAGCTCAAGAACACCAAATATACAGAAAAGCAGGACTAGGGTATTACGCATCGTTTGCGGCCCGAACCTGGGTAAAAATCCCCTCGCGCTGATCTTTTAGACCCGCTCTTCGCGCCGCTCCACGCCCCGCCTACCGTAGTAGGGATCCCATAGGTGTCGTTTCCCCGACATCTTTGGCACGCCAGGTAGGGGGCGTTGAGGCTGTGAAAATCTGGTCTAGGAGTTAGCGCGTCAACTTCTTCATCCTCATGGCTCCCAAGAAGAAGGTGATCACGACGATCGGTTCCTCTAGAGCCGAACCACCCGTCCCAGCGCGGGCGGGCGACGGGGCGGTCGCATATGGTGGCGGAGGCGTAGCTCGTGATCACCCATGACACTCTGGCCATCGGAGCCAGGCGAGCGGCATCGTTCGTGCCCAAGACGACGAGCCACACGCCATTGGGTCCAGGGGCGGGGCCGTGCTGCCCACGGGTGGCGCGGAAACCTCCTGAACACCCCAGCCGACGTCTACGCCATGGCCTTCTCAGGTCGCACATGACGAGCAATGCCGCGACTCGGTGCCCCCGGGCACCGCCGCGGGAAGATCCCTTTGCGTCACTCTAAAGATGCACCGGGCTAGCATGCACGCCCAGACGCTGGCGAAAACGGCGCGCGACAGCGAGACCATGATCGAGCTCCTTCTAACGTGGTTAGAAGTAGGAGCGCGTCACGGTCCATGCAGCTTTCGCCACCACCCATGCCAGCGGAAGCGTTGGCGTGCGTGCAACTGCTCCTTAAGTTCCCTCCTGCTGCGGAGAAGCTCGACGAGTGGAGGGCCACCATTCGGAGCCTTATCAGCTTCGCCAATAAAGATGAGCCGCGACCAGCGGGACCCTCGTGCTGGCGTTCTGTCGAGCCCGTGCATGTGGCGGTGGAAGGACCGGAGACGCTGCGACCATGGTGCACTCTCCTTTCCCACGCCTGCAACAGCAGCCGACGGCTCATCGGGCGGACGCCAGCGACAACGTTTCCACGGTGTCATCCGACCCGCGAGCCCGCTGCAACCAACATAAAATTCTTTTGGAGCGAGCTCAGGAAGACGCTCGAACCACTATCGAGCGGTGGCGGGAAGCGCGCCATCATTAAGACAGGCGTGCGGGGCCCTATATGGACCGCCCAGCGCCGGGGGGGGGGGGTTCCGGTGACCTACCTTACGAGGTGGGTTGTCCAGCCTTTACTTGTGAGCTGCGACAGTTCCAGTGGCCCACCCACTGCACATTCAAGCTTGAGGTCAGAGAAAAGTACAACGGCAAGAGTCACCCGTCGGAGTTCTTCAGCATCTACACTATCGCGATGCAAGCTGCCGGGGCTCGCAACGATAAGGTGCTTGCAAACTATTTTCCGATGGCGCTTAAGCCCAACGTCATGTCATGGTTGATGCACCTGCCAGTGGATTCCATTTCTTCTTAGTCGGACCTGTGCCACGAGTTTGTTGGCGCCTTTACCGGAGGCCACCAAGCTCCTGGGCAGGCAAGTGATTTGCATGTCAGGCCCAGAAGGATGGCGAAACCCTGCGCAAGTACATACAAAGGTTCAGCCGTGTGCAGTACAACATCCCCGATGTCCATCCCGCCGTTGTCATTAGTGCATTCCATCAGAATGTGCGTAACCGCAAGATCCATGAGGAGCTGGCGATAAACAAGGTCAAGGATGTACCCGAGCTTTATGTTCTGGATGATAGATGTGCTCGGGCTGATGCTGGCACGGAAACTGACTCTACGGACGAAGACGCCGTCGCCCCGTCAAAGAAGGGTCGACGCCGCAATAGGAAGCATAAGGGCAAAACCGTGCTTGCCGTCGAGGGATCCGGTGACCCCGGCGCCGCCAAGAAGGCCAAGGTTGACGACCCCGGCAAGGAAGTTGTCGGGTGCGCCGCCTGCCGGTCTTTGGCGGCTGCCGACAAGCCAGGAGGCTCCGACAAGCAGTACTGCAAGATCCATCGCACCAAGGGCCATGACATCTAGAATTGCCGGCAGGTTGAGCTGCTAGCAGAGAAGCAGGAAGCCGAGTATGAGAGGCGTGACAAGGAGAAGGGCCAGGACGGTGCTGAGGGGTCCGGCAAGAAGCGTGACAGTCGAGGAGGTCGCCGCGACAAGGATAATCAACAAGAGAGGCCCGCTCGGGGCCGCGACAAGAAGGAGGGAGACGATGATCATGATGAGGACGATGATTCCGGCGAGCATGAGTTCCAGAAGCTACGGAGGCCATGTGCATCGATAGTGGCGCCTCGTTGCACACCTCTTACCGCCAACTGAAGCAGTGGGCACGTGAGGTCACTGCGGCGGAGCCGTCGTTTGATGCCCAGAGGCCACTGAAGTGGTCCAACACGCCTATCATTTTTGACACCGAGGATCACCCTGATCGCATGACTGCGGTCGGGTGTTTGCCATTGTTGGTTTCACCAACAATACGCAACCTCAAGGTGACAAAAGTGCTAGTTGACGGCGGGGCCGGTCTGAACCTGATCTCGCCTACCGTGATCGAGAGGCTGCAAATCCCCAATGGGGATCTCGAGGAGACGGGCACGTTTCAAGGGGTCAACCCAGGGAGGAGTCAGCCGAAGGGTAAGATCACGTTGCCCATTACATTTGGGGGCGAGTTGAACTATAGGACGGAGAAGATTTTTTTTATGTTGCCAAGATTCCCTTGCCCTATAATGGGATCCTCGGCTGCCCGGCGCTGGCCAAGTTTATGGCGGCATCACACTACGCCTACAACACGTTGAACATGCCCGGGCCGATGAGCATCATCACCGTCCCCTCTGACAAGAAAGACACGCTCATCTGCGTCGACCAACTCTACCGAGAGGCAGTTGCAGCAGCTGCTGCCAAGGCACTTCACTACAAAAAAATACACTTCCGTGATGATACGTGTTTGTCACAGTACGTCGCATTTTTTGTCATGCATGTACATCCATGACGATTTTATGACAGAATCAAGACAGTCATACCTGTGATGTCGTAGAAGTGTTCCATGACATTACCAAAATTATCATCACGGAAGTGTCCACTTCCATGACGATAAATTGCGCGTCACAGAAGTGCTTTCGTCAAGGGTGACCGACACGTGGCATCCACCGTAACGGAACGTCGTTAAGCTATCGGGTCCTGTTTTGGACCCGATAACCCACTAACAGCCCCGACCAATGGGGATTTTCCACGTGTAAAATCGTCATTGGCTGTAGGAAACACGTGTCGGCTCACCGTTGGGACAGATGTCATCCACTCATTGGACCGAAGGCGCCTATGATACGTCGACACGTGGCACGGCTGAACAGAGGCCCATTCCTTTGAAAAGGCCGGCCCATTTGACTTGGTCAAAAGGTGGTGGGCCGGCCCACGGAAAGCCTGCTAACGGCCTGTTCGCATATAGCCCATTTACAGCCCGCTAACCCAGGGCCCGTTACGACCTATCCGTATTAGGCCCAGTAGCGTCATCTGGGCCGTCCAATATGATTCCAGCCCATTTTAAGTTCCGGCCCATGTATGTCCCATGACGTCTTTCGGCCCATATGAGGCCCTTGTAAGTCTTGGCCCATTAATGGCCCGAGGTGAAACTGGCCCGTAATGAACAGTGTATCACTTTATACCCATTAACGGCCCATTAATCCATTGGGCCGTTTTCAGCCCATGTTATCTTTCGGCCTTCTCAGGGCCCATTTATTCTTGGGCTCATTTCCAGCATTCGGTTACTTACGGCCCGTTACTACCATTTTCTGCTTGTGGGCCAAATTCAGCCCGTGGTTACAATCGGCCCGTTTGTGGCCCGTTAATACGTTGGGCCGTTTTCATAGCGTCATCAAATACGACCTATTAACGACGGCCCGTTATGGTCGGCCCATGAACTGACGACTCCAACTCTAGCCTGTTTACGACCATAATGCGGTCTGTTTTTGGCCCATGTTTGGCCAATCGATCATACGGCCCGTATAAGGCCCGTTGATGATACGACCCGTAGAAGGCCCATTGTTTCTACGGTCCGTAGAAGGCCCATTGTTTCTACGGACCGTAGAAGGCCCATTGTTTCTACGGCCCGTAGGAGGCCCAGTGTCACTACAGTAAATATGTAGCCCATGGTTATTGTGGCCTAGTTTTTAAAAATAGGTTATTGCGGCCACTAGCAAACCGCGGAAAAAGAACTGCACTGACTACAAGCAAACAAATAAACAAGACAACAAGGAAATAAATAAGCAGCAAACTTATGCTAGGCTATCACCGCTATTTCACATATTACATCCACTAGGCATCAAAGTTCGCCACCAGTGCAAATAAACACGCCGACAAAAGAATATACAAAACCGAGAGCACTTCAGAAGGCACTAGGCCTGGCCAGGTCGAGCCCCCCAAACGGCCGAACAAGCTGATTAGACGTCAGTTGTGTCAACGATAGATGCATCACCCATAGCTGTATGGCATGATGGTGCGCAAGGCAGTCCTCTGACATCTTCATTACATCTTTGACTTCAAGTCGGAGCTGAGCTGAAGCAAGCCTTTCCACTTTAAGTTGAGACTGAAGAAGTCGAACTGATTGAGGCAGCGACTGCATAGAGGTTGTCTCACACCTGCTGGTGAGTAGCTTCAACTCACTGTGTTCATCAAGACAGGACCTTGGGGTCATCTCGCTGTCCTCAAGATGTTTTGGCTCACTATATTCCCTAAAGTTCTGCCTGGCATAAGAGATATGACTCTGAAAGAGAAACAAGGAGACACGTAACAGGTTTCACAATTATATAAGCCAATAAATGGATATGTTCTGCATAAGTAACATGTTTTTACAACTACAATTTGAAACTGGTAGTTGTTGCAAACATCCAATCGGATGTAAACAGCAAAGCAAACAGTAGTGGAGGAAATGATGCCTATCCAAATCTATACTAGAACAAAGTTTGAAGGCTTGAGAAGGATGAACTTACATTACATGTTAACACGGGCTGGACAAAGCCCTTCTCCATGTTGATGGAAAGATAATTCAATAAATTCCCCAAAGAAAATTCATTATAAGCATTGCCATTATTCTACATTTTGCAAAGAGTAAATATAGATCAAATAATATTGGAAGAAATAGAGGATAATGAAGCTCAGATGCAGACTGATGATACATAATCAAATAGAAATTAATTAAGTACAACGTTACAAGGCAAAAGGTACTGACAGGAGGAATGCAGACATCAACATGTGCAGTGGCATTGGCTTTATTCAACAATTTGGTAAGAGTAAATGTAGATATGATACGGTAATGCATCATCATAATGAGCTCAATGTGACTAAGGAGTTAGCCACGGGATCATGCATTACGGTACGAGTAAAGTGACTTGCCGGTAACGAGATTGAACAAGGTATTGGGATACCGACGATCGAATCTCGGGCAAGTAACGTACCGATTGACAAAGGGAATTGTATACGGGATTGATTGAATCCTCGACATCGTGGTTCATCCGATGAGATCATCGTGGAACATGTGGGAGCCAACATGGGTATCCAGATCCCGCTGTTGGTTATTGATCGGAGAGTCGTCTCAGTCATGTCTGCATGTCTCCCGAACCCGTAGGGTCTACACACTTAAGGTTCGGTGACGCTAGAGTTGTAGAGATATTAGTATGCGGTTAACCGAAAGTTGTTCGGAGTCCCGGATGAGATCACGGACGTCACGAGGAGTTCCGGAATGGTCCGGAGGTAAAAGATTTATATATGGGAAGTCCTATTTTGGCCACCGGAAAATGTTCGGGATTTTTCGGTATTGTACCGGGAAGGTTCTAGAAGGTTCTGAAGTGAGGCCCACCTGCATGGGGGGACCCACATGAACGTGGGTAGTGGGGGCAAGTCCCCACACCCCTGGTCAAGGCGCACCAAGATCCCACCTTAGAAGGAATAAGATCATATCCCGAAGGGATGAGATCAAGATCCCTAAAAAGGGGGGATAACAATCGGTGGGGAAGGGAAATGATGGGATTTCTTTCCCCCACCTTTGCCAACGCCCCAATGGACTTGGAGGGCAAGAAACCGGCCCCCTCCACCCCTATATATAGTGGGGAGGCGCATGGGAGCAGCACCCCAAGCCCTGGCGCCTCCCTCCCTCCCGTGACACCTCTTCCTCCCCGCTTGCGCTTGGCGAAGCCCTGCCGGGATCCCGCTACTTCCACCACCACGCCATCGTGCTGTTGGATCTCCATCAACTTCTCCTCCCCCCTTGCTGGATCAAGAAGGAGGGGACGTCCCCGCTCCGTAGGTGTGTTGAACGCGGAGGTGCCGTCCGTTCGGCGCTAGGATCATCGGTGATTTGGATCACGACGAGTACGACTCCATCAACCCCGTTCTCTTGAACGCTTCCGTGCGCGATCTACAAGGGTATGTAGATGCACTCTCCTCTTTCTCGTTGCTAGATGATTCCATAGATTGATCTTGGTGATACGTAGAAAATTTTAAATTTCTGCTACGTTCCCCAACAGTGGCATCATGAGCCAGGTTTATGCGTAGATTCTATGCACGAGTAGAACACAAAGTAGTTGTGGGCGACGATTTGTTCAATTTGCTTACCGTTACTAGTCTTATCTTGATTCGGCGGCATAGTGGGATGAAGCGGCCCGGACCGACCTGACACGTACTCTTACGTAAGACAGGTTCCACCGACTGACATGCACTTGATGCATAAGGTGGCTAGCGGGTGTCTGTCTCTCCCACTTTAGTCGGATCGGATTTGATGAAAAGGGTCCTTATGAAGGGTAAATAGCAATTGGCATATCACCGTTGTGGCTTTTACATAGGTAAGAAACATTCTTGCTAGAAACTCATAGCAGCCACGTAAAACATGCAACAACAATTAGAGGACGTCTAACTTGTTTTTGCAGGGTATGCTATGTGATGTGATATGGCCAAAAGGATGTGATGAATGATATATGTGATGTATGAGATTGATCATGTTCTTGTAATAGGAATCACGACTTGCATGTCGATGAGTATGACAACCGGCAGGAGCCATAGGAGTTGTCTTAATTTATTGTATGACCTGCGTGTCAATGAAAAACGCCATGTAATTACTTTACTTTATTGCTAACCGTTAGCCATAGTAGTAGAAGTAATAGTTGGCGAGACAACTTCATGAAGACACGATGATGGAGATCATGGTGTCATGCCGGTGACGAAGGTGATCATGCCGCGCCTCGAAGATGGAGATCAAAAGGCGCAAGATGATATTGGCCATATCATGTCACTTTATGATTTGCATGTGATGTTTGTCATGTTTACATCTTATTTGCTTAGAACGACGGTAGCATAAATAAGATGATCCCTCACTAAAATTTCAAGAGATGTGTTCCCCCTAACTGTGCACCGTTGTGAAGGTTCGTTGTTTCGAAGCACCACGTGATGATCGGGTGTGATAGATTCTAACGTTCGCATACAACGGGTGTTGATGAGCCTAGCATGTACAGACATGGCCTCGGAACACAAGAAAAACACTTAGGTTGACTTGACGAGCCTAGCATGTACAGACATGGCCTCGGAACACAAGAGACCGAAAGGTCGAACATGAGTCGTATAGTAGATACGATCAACATGGAGATGTTCACCGATGATGACTAGTCCGTCTCACGTGATGATCGGACACGGCCTAGTCGATTCGGATCATGTATCACTTAGATGACTAGAGGGATGTCTATCTAAGTGGGAGTTCATTAAATAATCAGATGAACTTAATTATCATGAACATAGTCAAAAGGTCTTTGCAAATTATGTCATAGCTTACGCTTTATTTCTACTATTTAAGATATGTTCCTAGAGAACATTTAGTTGAAAGTTGATAGTAGCAATTATGCGGACTGGGTCCATAAACTGAGGATTGTCCTCATTGCTGCACAGAAGGCTTATGTCCTTAATGCACCGCTCGGTGTGCTGAACCTCGAGCGTCGTCTGTAGATGTTACGAAACATCTGACATACACGTTTTGATGACTACGTGATAGTTCAGTGTGTGATGCTAACGGTTTAAAATTGTGGCACCAAAGACGGTTTTGAAATGTCGCAGAAGATATGAGATGTTCCAAAGACTGAAATTGAGATTTCAGACTAATGCCCACGTCAAGAGGTATGAGACCTCTGACAAGTTTCTTAAGCCTGCAAACTAAGGGAAAAAAGCTCAATCGTTGAGCATGTGCTCAGATTGGCTGAGTACTACAATCACTTGAATCAAGCGGGAGTTAATCTTCCAGATGAGATAGTGATGGTTCTCCATAGTCACTGCCACCAAGCTATTAGAGCTTCGTGATGAACTATAACATATCAGGGATAGACATGATGATCCTTGAGCAACTCGCGATGTTTGACACTGTGAAAGTAGAAATCAAGAAGGAGCATCAATTGTTGATGGTTAGTAAAACCACTAGTTTCTAGAAGGGCAAGGGCAAGAAGGGATACTTCATGAAACGGAAAATCAGTTGCTGCTCTAGTGAAGAAACCCAAGGTTGAACCCAAACCCGAGACTAAGTGCTTCTGAAATGAGGGGAACGGTCACTGAAGCAGAACAACCCTAGATACTTCATAGATGAGAAGGCTGGCAAGGTCGACAGAAGTATATTGGATATACATTATATTAATGTGTACTTTACTAGTACTCCTAGTAGCACCAGGGTATTAGATACCGGTTCGGTTGCTAAGTGTTAGTAACTCGAAATAAAAGCTGCAGAACAAACGGAGACTAGCTAAAGGTGAGATGACGATATGTGTTGGAAGTGTTTCCAAGGTTGATGTGATCAAGCATCGCATGCTCCCTCTACCATTGATATTGGGGTTAAACCTGAATAATTATTATTTGGTGTTTGCGTTGAGCATAGACATGATTGGATTATGTTTATCGCAATACGGTTATTCATTAAAGGAGAATAATGGTTACTCTGTCTATTTGAATAATACCTTCAATGGTCTTGCACCTAAAATGAATGGTTTATTGAATCTCGATCGTAGTGATACACATGTTCATGCCAAAAGATATAAGATAGTAATGATAGTACCACATACTTGTGGCACTGCCACTTGAGTCATATTGGTATAAAACGCATGAAGAAGCTCCATGTTGATGGATCTTTGGGCTCACTCGTTTTTGATAAGATCGAGACATGCGAACCATGTCTATTAGTATATATGCATGAAGAAAGTCCATACAGATGGATCATTTGGACTCACTTGATTTTGAATCACTTGAGACATGCAAATCATACCACATGGGCAAGATGACTGAAAGGCCTCGTTTTCAGTAAGATGGAACAAGAGAGCAACTTGTTGGAAGTAATACATTTGATGTGTGCAGTCCAATGAGTGCTGAGGCACACAGTGGATATCGTTATGTTCTTACTTCACAGATGATTTGAGTAGATGCTGAGAATATTTACTTGATGAAACACAAGTCTGAATTATTGAAAGGTTCAAGTAATTTCAGAGTGAAGTTGAAGATCGTCGTGACAAGAGGATAAAATGTCTGTGATATGATCATAGAGATGAATATCTGAGCTACGAGTTTGGCACACAATTAAGAAATTGTGGAAATTGTTTCACGACTAATACCGCCTGGAACACCATATTGTGATGGTGTGTCCGAACATCATAACTGCACCCTATTGGATATGGTGCATACCATGATGTCTCTTATCGAATTACAACTATCGTTTATGGGTTAGGCATTAGAGACAACCGCATTCACTTTAAATAGGGCACCACGCTATTCCGTTTGAGACGACACCGTATGAACTATGGTTTAGGGAAACCTAAGCTGCCGTTTCTTAAAAGTTTGGGGTTGCGACGCTTATGTGAAAAAGTTTCAGGCTGGTAAGCTCGAACCCAAAGCGGATAAATGCATCTTCATAGAATACCCAAAACAGTTGGGTATACCTCCTATTTCAGATCTGGAAGCAAAAGTGATTGTTTCTAGAAACGGGTCCTTTCTCGAGGAAAAGTTTCTCTCGAAAGAATTGAGTGGGAGGATGGTGGAGACTTGATGAGGTCATTGAACCGTCACTTCAACTAATGTGTAGCAGGGCACAGAAGTTGTTCCTGTGGCACCTACACCAATTGAAGTGGAAGCTTATGATAGTGATCATGAAACTTCAGATCAAGTCACTACCAAACCTCACAGGACGACAAGGATGCGTACTACTTCGGAGTGGTACGTAATCCTGTCTTGGAAGTCATGTTGCTAGACAACAATGAACCTACGAGATATGGAGAAGCGATGGTGGGCCCGGATTCCGACGAATGGCTCGAGGCCATAAAATCCGAGAGGATCCATGTATGGAAACAAAGTATAGACTTTGAAAGAACTACTTGATGGTCGTAAGGTACAGATGGATTTTAAAGGGAAGACAGACAATGATGGTAAGTGTCACCATTAAGAAAGCTCGACTTGTCGTTAAGATGTTTTCCGGCAAGTTCAAGGAGTTGAATGCGATGAGACTTTCTCACTCGTAGCGATGCTAAGAGTCTGTTAGAATTATATTAGCAGTTACTGCATTATTTATGAAATCTTGCAGATAGGATGTCAAAACATTGTTTCCTCGACGATTTTCTTGAGGAAAGGTTGTATGTGATACAACCAGAAGGTTTTGTCAATCCTGAAAGATGCAAACAAGTATGCAAAGCTCCAGCAATCCTTCTAAAAATTGGAGTAAGCATCTCGGAGTTGGAATGAACGCTTTGATGAGATGATCAAAGATTTTGGGTTTATACAAAGTTCATGAGAAACTTGTATTTCCAAAGAAGTGAGTGGGAGGACTATAGAATTTTTGATGAGTATATGTTGTTAACATATTGTTGATCAGAAATGATGTAGAATTTCTGGAAAGCATCCAGGGTTATTTGATAAGTGTTTTTAATGGAAAACCTGGATTAAGCTACTTGAACATTGAGCACCAAGATCTATAAGGATAGGTCAAAAAACGCTTAATAGTACTTTCAAATGAATACATACCGTGACAAGATTTTGAAGGAGTTCAAAATAGATCAGCAAAGAAGGAGTTCTTGGCTGTGTTACAAGGTGTGAGTATTGAGTAAGACTCAAGACCTGACCACGGCAGAAGAAAGAGAAAGGACGAAGGTCGTCCCCTATGCTTTAGACGTAGGCTCTACAATATGCTATGTTGTGTACCGCACCTGAAGTGTGCCTTGCCATGAGTTAGTCAAGGGGTACAATAGTGATCCAGGAAGGGATCACACGACAGCGGTCGAACTTATCCTTAGTATCTAGTGGACTAAGGAATTTTCTCGATTATGGAGGTGGAAAGGGGGTTCGTCGTAAAGGGTTACGTCGATGCAAACTTTGACACTAATCCGGATGACTCTGAGTAGTGAACCGGATTCATATAGTAGAGCAGTTATTTGGAATAGCTCCAAGTAGCGCGTGGTAGCTGCATCTACAAGATGACATAGAGATTTGTAAAGCACACACGGATCTGAATGTTGCAGACCCGTTGACTAAAACCTCTCTCGTAAGCATAACATGATCAAACCCTAGAACTCATTGAGTGTTAATCACATGGTGATGTGAACTAGATTATTGACTAGTAAACTCTTGGGTATTAGTCACATGGCGATGTGAACTTCGAGTGTTAATCACATGGTGATGTGAACTAGATTATTGACTCTAGTGCAAGTGGGAGACTGTTGGAAATATGCCCTAGAGGCAATAATAAAATGGTTATTATTGTATTTCCTTGTTCATGATAATTGTTTGTTGTTCATGCTATAATTGTATTAACTGGAAGCCGTAATACATGTGTGATACATAGACCACAACATGTCCCTAGTAAGCCTCTAGTTGACTAGCTCGTTGATCAATAGATGGTTATGGTTTCCTGACCATGGACATTGGATGTCATTGATAACGGGATGACATCATTAGGAGAATGATGTGATGGACAAGACCCAATCCTAAGCATAGCACAAGATCGCGTAGTTCGTTTGCTAGAGCTTTTCTAATGTCAAGTATCATTTCCTTAGACCATGAGATTGTGCAACTCCCGGATACCGTAGGAATGCTTTGGGTGTATCAAACGTCACAACGTAACTGGGTGGCTATAAAGGTGCACTACAGGTATCTCCGAAAGTGTCTGTTGGGTTGGCACGAATCGAGACTGGGATTTGTCACTCCGTATGACGGAGAGGTATCTCTGGGCCCACTCGGTAATGCATCATCATAATGAGCTCAATGTGACTAAGGAGTTATCCACGGGATCATGCGTTACGGTACAAGTAAAGTGACTTGCCGGTAACGAGATTGAACAAGGTATTGGGATACCGACGATCGAATCTCGGGCAAGTAACGTACCGATTGACAAAGGGAATTGTATACGGGATTGATTGAATCCTCGACATCGTGGTTCATCCGATGAGATCGTCATGGAACATGTGGGAGCCAACATGGGTATCCAGATCCCGCTGTTGGTTATTGACCGGAGAGTCGTCTCGGTCATGTCTGCATGTCTCCTGAACCCGTAGGGTCTACACACTTAAGGTTCGGTGACGCTAGAGTTGTAGAGATATTATTATGCGGTTAACCGAAAGTTGTTCGGAGTCCCGGATGAGATCCCGGACGTCACGAGGAGTTCCGGAATGGTCCGGAGGTAAAGATTTATATATGGGAAGTCCTATTTTGGCCACCGGAAATTGTTCGGGATTTTTCGGTATTGTACCGGGAAGGTTCTAGAAGGTTCTGAAGTGGGGCCCACCTGCATGGGGGGACCCACATGAACGTGGGTAGTGGGGGCAAGGCCCCACACCCCTGGTCAAGGAGCACCAAGATCCCACCTTAGAAGGAATAAGATCATATCCCGAAGGGATAAGATCAAGATCCCTAAAAAGGGGGGATAACAATCGGTGGGGAAGGGAAATGATGGGATTTCTTTCCCCCACCTTTGCCAACGCCCCAATGGACTTGGAGGGCAAGAAACCAGCCCCCTCCACCCCTATATATAGTGGGGAGGCGCATGGGAGCAGCACCCCAAGCCCTGGCGCCTCCCTCCCTCCCGTGACACCTCTTCCTCCCCGCTTGCGCTTGGCGAAGCCCTGCCGGGATCCCGCTACTTGCACCACCACGCCGTCGTGCTGCTGGATCTCCATCAACTTCTCCTCCCCCCTTTCTGGATCAAGAAGGAGGAGACGTCCCCGCTCCGTACGTGTGTTGAACGTGGAGGTGCCGTCCGTTCGGCGCTAGGATCATCGGTGATTTGGATCACGACGAGTACGACTCCATCAACCCCGTTCTCTTGAACGCTTCCGTGCGCGTACAAGGGTATGTAGATGCACTCCCCTCTCTGTCGTTGCTAGATGACTCCATAGATTGATCTTGGTGATACGTAGAAAATTTTAACTTTCTGCTACGTTCCCCAACAGATGGCTTGCTGCGGCAGGGCCCCGCGCCGCTTGCCGTGGCGGCGCGCGGGCGCCAAGACCAAGCCCCACCTTCAAGACGGGCCTCGGTAACCATGGCCGGCTGCCGCGCCTTCACCCCCGAGCTGCGTAGCATCGCCTGGCCGGGCAAGTTCAAGCCGGATCTGCCTCCTCGCTATGACGGCACCCCCAACCCCGCGGAGTTCCTGCAGCTATACGAGTTGAGCATCGAGGCGGCCAACGGCGACGAGAAAGTCATGGCGAACTGGTTCCCCATGGCTCTAAAGGATGGTGCCTGCTCCTGGCTCCTAAAGCTGCCTCCAGGCTCGATCTCCTCCTGGAACGAGATGCGCGACCGTTTTGTTGCCAACTTCCAAGGCACTCGCGACCGCCCACCACCCGCGGGTGACCTGCGCCGCGTCAAGCAACAACCAGGAGAGACCCTCCAGAAGTACATCCAGCGCTTCAACAATGTTCGCCTCAAGATTCCCAAGGTGACGGATGAGGCCATCATCTCCGCGTTCTCTGATGGCGTCCGCGATGTCAAGATGAAGGAGGAGCTCGCCATCCACGAGGAGCTGTGCACGTCTCTGGAGCTGTTCAACCTGGCGACCAAGTGCGCAAGAGCTGAGGAGGGGCGCCTCTCCCTCCTCGAGCTCCCAGCTGCGGACCCGGAGGAGAAGAAGGCCAAGGCCAAGGACGTGAAGCGCAAGGGAGAAGCCGTGCTCGTGGCGGAGCCAGACACCAAGCGCGGCAGGGACTAGCCCGAGTCATCCAAGAGCAGCCGACCGTTCTGCGCCTTCCATAACCTGCATAGCCACAACACCAGCGACTGTCAAGAGCTCAGAGCCATTCGAGAAGGACGCTTCGGTCGACGCCTCGAGCGCAACGACCGGGGCTACGGCCGAGGAGGAGGACGTGGTGGCGGACGCTGGGATGACCGTGGCCCGCGCCAGGAGTGGCGCGACCGGCCTCGTGAGGACCGCTGGCAGGATCAGCCTCGCGAGGGCGCCTGGAGGGATCAACCTCGTGAAGATCGTCCTTAGGGCAACGCCGGTTTTCCTCCACTACCGCCACCACCAAGAAGGAATGACGACCACCATCAAGACGAGGGCGCTGGGGGCTTCCACGAGCCGCGTGCTATCGCCTGCATCTTGGGCGGAGCTTAGGCCCCAGCCTGACAGCGTATCTTCAAATAGTTTGCTCGGGAAGTGAATGCAGTCCTCCCCAAGCTCGAGGCCACGTGCCCGCTCAGATGGTCCAAGTGCACCATCACGTTCAGCTCGGTTGATCAGTTCAAGTGCGCGGCTACCGCTGGCGCCCTCCCGATGCTTTGTTCACCAGTCATCAGCAACGTGCAAGTCACCAAGACCCTCATCGATGGCGGCGCGGCGCTCAACGTCTTGTCCGTCGACACGTTCGACAACCTCCAAGTGCCGTATGACCAGCTTCAGCCCACCAAGCCTTTCTCGGGAGTGACCGACGGCTCCACTACCCCGATCGGGCAGGTCCGCCTTCCCGTCACCTTCGGAGAACGCAACAACTACCGCACCAAGCTCATCAACTTCAACGTCGCACACATCCGTTTGCCGTACAATGCCATCCTCGGGTATCCAGCCCTGGCCAAGTTCATGGCGGTGACCCATCATGGCTACAATGTCCTCAAGATGCCAGGAAGCGGCGGAATCATCATAGTCCCGAGCGAAGAAAGAGACACGGTGTGCTCCCTCGAGCGTGCCTTCCAAGCTGCAGCAATCGACGACCCCGACAGCAAGGGCGAGTGCCCTCTTGAGGCCACCCCCAAGAAGAAGAAGCAGCTGCTCTGCACAGGACCTCAGGAGGGTGGCGTCGCGAGTAGAACCTCGTCAGGATCAGCGCCCGCACCTGGGGCGCCTCCCTCCATCGCATAGGAAAGCGCACCCGGCGCCCTTCTCGTCCAGGGCTCGAGGGCTCTCTTTTGGAGGGCCTCAAACCTCGCCAACATCACGAGGAAGGCGCTCGGGCACCACTTGGAGGCGTGCTTCGCGGCACGTCTTCCTCAGGAGAACACAAGGCGAGGAGCGCCCACCGGTCAGGAGTTCATCACCAGGACCACTCAGGAACTGCAAGACGCAAGGGCCATGCGTGGTGACCGCCGCTCACCAGGCGCAGCTCCCCATCCAGGCGAGGATGCTGGGCTGCGCGTCTGCATCGATGTCCCGGGGCTCAACAGGGCCGCATCTCAGGAGCTCTTCTGGCCTTCGCGCGTGGGACGCTGCGAGGGTCCACCGCACAGCTACGTTCGCATGCCTTTTGTCCTGCCGAGCATGGCGTCAGCCTATCAGCGCAACTTGCGGCGCACCCTGGCAACTCAGGAGGCCAGGCACCACGCCGTGCTGACAGATATGGAGACGGTCCTCAAGGAACCGCCTGGACCCTCAGAGCCTCCCGAGGCTCAAGACCCCGGTGGCTCGTGAGGAGCAACCCCTTCACCGCGTACCTTCAGCTGCCCCAACATCCCTTTAGCTGGGAGCGCCCCCCGGGCTGCATCATTCCCAGGCCACGTGGGTTCGTCCCTGTGGCATGTATCCCTTTTTCATGTCTTTAGCTTAACTTGCTGGGGGCGCCAGTATGCATGTATCTTCCCTGCATTTACTTAAGCCAGTATGCTTTCCATGCTTAATCTACCTATGACTATCACCTGCTTGATTGGCACCTACCCCGGGAGTTGCTTACGCTGGCACGACGCTTGTGCTCGGGTCCGTCCCTGCAACATCGACAAATCTGAGCGGCCGAGCTCTGGCCACGCGCGCCACCTCACTGGGCCCTCAGTGCCCCCATCCTCTGGCAAAGCAATCAGTGGCCGCCCGGCGACCATAATGGCAAACCGTGTCTCTCCTTGTGCTAGCTTGCAGGAATCTCCGGAGGATGACGGCAGGCGGCACCGCGAGCTCCCTCTCCTCCCGTGCAATCCGCTTGCGCGTTAGAAGGGCGGCTCCTGAGCATCGTGACTCAGGAGCTCTTACTGGCTCTCCAGCCCTCACCCGGCACGTGACCTGGCATCCTAGCGGCGGCTGAGGTCGCTCGAGGACCGGGACCTGAGGACGTAGAGCACCAAGGAGAGCGCGGAGAAGAGGGAGAGGCTCGTATGGGCCTAGCCTGGCTATGCAATGGACACCTATGCCCGAATCTGGTGCATCATGAGGGACCGACTACGGACCGTCAAGATAAGTCTCGTGCTCGGGTTGGCTAAACCGCTAAGGACTAGGAACGTCACCGCCCTTTCCTGAGGGACCGACTACGGACCGTCAAGATAAGGACTAGGAACGCACTGCTAAGGACTAGGAACGTCACCACTCTAGCCGCAGCCCTCCTGCGGCAACGTCACCGCCCTTTCCTACCTCTCAACGGCTGCTTGAGCGCTAAAGGGGACCTCCTGAGCATCGCGCCTCAGGGGCTGTTACTAGACCTCGGGCCGCTCACCTCCTGGCCTTGACCACGGCACGCGACCTGGCATACCAGCGACGGTTGTAGCCCGCCTGAGGACCGGGACCTGTCAGCGTAGAGCACCAAGTCGTCGCGAGGTCGGAAAGGGGAGACCCAGCTGAAGCAGGACTCGCGCTCGCGCAAGTTCACAATAAGGACAATATTGACAAAAGACGTTACAAAATCTTTACACACCCCCACGGGGCACTTCTCGATTCCTCGCAGGGAACAAAAGGAAAAAGCTTAGGGAATCCTATCTACACGCGCCACCGCGGCACGGCGACCATGGCCACGGCGCGTGCGCCGACGCTCGTCGCCTCTCCCTCCTGAGCCCTCGGCTTGGGCGTACAGGGGTAGCGGATACCCAGGAGGAGGACGCTCGCACCAAGGCCTCGCCACCATCTGTATCGTCGCCGCGTCACGGCGGTGGACCAGCCTCTTCTTCGGCGGGAGCGGCACCGGCCCGTCAAGGGGAGTCTTTCCTTTCTCCGCAGCAGAAAACCTTCGGATGGGCGCCATTGGTGTCGGCAGTGGAGCAGAGGAGGAGAAGCAAGCGGATGGGAAGAGATGGGCGACGGGGGCTCCGCCCCCCTCCTCATTTATAGCAAGAGAAGGCCAACCAGCGCCCCCACGATCACAGGTAATGATGGTTTTTCCTTGCTTGTCGCAGGGACTTGTCAAGTCGGGCAGTTGCCGAGGCAGCGTGGGGAATCGGAGGCGCCCATGTCCAATCAACCGCCACGCGTCGACCAAGGCCGCATGCTATTATGGCCCGCGGCGCTCCGCACTTGACCTTTGGCTTCGCCTCGAAGCCAAGCCTGAGCGCGCCTTGGGCCCGGGGGCTACTGTCGGTGTTCTGGGAACGGGGGTCCCCAGACTTGCCTACCTGCGGCCCACGGTGTTGCTCTGCGAGCGGGCCCGTACGGCCCATCTTCATCAACGAGGCACTCAGTAGCCTCACGACGGGCCAAGCCTCGTGAGGCGGACGACGCAAGAGCTCTTCGGGAGCGGCCTCACCAGGTTGGCTCGCGAGGGGCGGAGAGTTCAAGGCAAGGCAAACCTCGCGAGGTTCTCGTGACGTGAGCCATGGCGATCGAGACCCGGCGGGCGCCAGGCAGGCGCCAGCACGCACAGTGTGCTTGTTTCCTCTTTGGTGCTAAGGGGGGGGGCAAGCGCATGCGCGGAGTACCGAGGCGTCAAGCAAAGGTTTCCATATCGGTGCAACGAGACCAAGACTAGCAGGACGGCAAGACGGAGGTCACCGTGGAGCCCAAGGCGGCGTCACCACTAGAGCCTTTTGGAGGCGAAGACTGCTTTTGTCAGGATAAGCTGTACTAGCTGTCCCCTTTCAAATTGGCCGTTGTTTGCTCCCTTCCCGCTCAATATTTGGCGAGAGGACCAGGGCCTCCATAAATAGGACTAGCCACCACAGTAGGAGGCAGCTCAATCTAATCTTGAGCTAATCCCTAGCCACACACCGGGCACAAGAACACCTCAACCTCAGGAGGCTGTTCTTCCCCTTGTAACTGTTCATCCTCAGCCCAAGCGGCAATCCACCACCACACACTGGAGTAGGGTATTACACCACAACAGTGGCCCGAACCAGTATAAATGTTGTGTCCCTTGTGTTGCGAGTTCATCGAGTTATTCCTTGAGATCTTAGCGAAGCTAGGACGTGGATCGGTAGCGGGAGATCTTCGTGCGCACCCTAGTGTTCGAGCCTTGAGGGTTTTGCTGGAACCCGTGATCCGACAGCACCTACCCAGATCATAGTAGAGTGGATAAAAGGGGAAAACCCTAAGCATCAAGAGAAAAATCAGGAAAGTGGAACTAGCTGGACCAGTGGGTGGCGCACATGCTTTTCGAGACGAATATGGGAACATTAGGTGACCAATTAAACATTCTCTGTTTTAGTGATATGAGCATCATATAAGATTCGTATTTCAAACATTGGTTGAGATCTTGAGGAGTAATGCTAGCATGACACGAAGCACCTACGATGATGGTAGTGAATATAAAAGGGGGAAACCATAAGCTTTACGAGTATAGTGCCCGTGCCATGGCGGATCTGAAGGTGCAAACCGAACAAAGTTACTTCACAACCAATGTTTGCTTTCAACTAGCCACTACGATTTGGTACGGACAAGAAAAGTACAGTAAACAAATTACGATCTATTTTCCAGGTGAGATCAATAACTTAAGCACATATGGAAGAGTACCACCTCTCTTGCGATGCCGTGTAGGCCTCTGCTGATACGTTGAGGGTGCCGCGGGTGCGATGGCTGTCGGCGGCGGGGAAGAAGACTTTAGACGGCAGACGGCCGGGTCGGGAGATAAATCCTGTTGCCGTGGACGAGGCGGTCGTAGGAGCGGCAACGACAAGGTGGACGACGGCCCCGATGAAGCGAGAGGACGCGATGAAAGGATCCTGGTCCAGCACCGTCAATGAGAGACGTCCATCTCTTGCAGTGGACGACGGGGTAGGGGTAGCGGCTCCGGCAAGGTGGAGGATGGGGTGGCGGACGGAGGAGGCTGGCCGCAGTGGGGAGGTTGTCATGGCGCCGACGGTGTATGAATGGGGAAATGGAGGGGAGGGGGATCTCAAACTTTGGGACGCGCTTCTTTGAAATGTGGGAAAGTTACAAACTTGTCCCCCGTTTAAAATCTCGGACATCGCGTCGGTTGGGGATAGGACGGTAATCTCGCATCTCCCAAATATTTGCCGGTAACTATTTCGGGCGAGGAGAGGGTGTTTTGCCGCCCACGGTTGGCGCCCACGGTGTATGAACGGGGTGACAGGTAGGGCGGTTGTGTCACGTCTGAGGGAAGTTACACATCTGCCCCTATTTAAAATATTAGCCTACATCGATTTCGGACGAGGAGAGTTTGTTTTGCCGCCCACCGTGTATGAATGGGGAAATGGAGGGAGAGACACATTTCTTTCAGACGAGCTTGAATCAAATGTGTTTTGCCACCCACGTTTGGCGCCCACCGTGTCTGAATGGGCTCAGAGGCCGTCGTGTCACGTCTGATTGAAGTTACTAGTCTACCCCTATCGATAGCAGTGTAAATCCGGTTGATAAGGATGTAAGTGTCAGGGGTAGACAGTAATTTCCATCTCGCAAACACTTGCTTCGGGCAGCCGACAAATTATAGTGGGTGTTTAGCCGATTCGTTCAAAACTTGCGAGAATTAGCATTCACGTTTGCCCTGCGCCCTGGCAAACTAAATTCAAATCCAATTTGTATTCGATTACAAATATCCACAGATAATTCTACGTTTTGTTCTTTATTTCTTCAAAACCACAACAAAGATTTATTCCACCTTTATATATGATTATGATTTAGAAATGCCATGATCTTCGAATTCAGTAGGTTGGATACACTTTGAGTCAAACAGTTATTTCATCCAATACAATATGCTCACACGAAAAACAGTTCACCTTATGTCAATCATACAAGTACTGAGGATTACCTCGCCTAAAGAATTCGGATCATTACAACACATGGACAACATAGGGGTGTCTTACAACATAATCCATTCAGAGACATGACACAACATGCAAGTACAATAATCTAATGACAATTTCAACTGGTATCTAAAGAAGAACCGGGATTACCCTGGGCTTTAGATAGCAGAAATAGCAGGACCTCCTCCGTCTTCAAATGTAACATTCTTACTTCCTCCAATTCTTGGGTTGCTTGCATAATGTGTGCCGCTAATTCCATAATTTCCAGCCTCAAGATAAAGATTACCTCATTCATGGCAGCCACACCATCTCTTTCTGCCTCTAGTAGAGCCTCAAGAACTATAATATCTGTGCTCAGACTGCTCTCCGGCGGTGTTGCCTCTGAACTGTTACCATCTGGTAACATGGATGGCTCACTGCTTCCACAAATAGATTCTGGGGTTGTATATTGTGTCCTAGTGTGAACGGCATCCTGAAAGGTTTCCGCTGGACATATGTAAGAGATAGTTATCGCATGATCCAGGCAGGAAGCTTACATGGTAAATGACATACGAATTATTGACGAGCATGGCAAGCTATATTTAAATGGTTCAAAGCAGCATCAGCTGAAAAGAAATTAAAATGGTAAGATGAAAGTTGAAAGGGAGTGTACCACCGCTATATTTAAATTGCCAAGGCATCTAAGTAGTTGAAATAATTTGAGAAAGCACTTAACAGTGTGGCCTCATATAAACTACGAAGACAGTCTTGGGATGAAGTTCAGAGGAAAAGTTAAGGACTCAAATGAACTAGGCATGCATTTATTTAGAATGGTCCCACAGGCACTGCTGACATATTGGCCAACTCAGGTATAGCGTAACAACAAACAAGCATTCAAATCAAGCAATACAGCAAAATAGACAACTGAACTATTTGTAATTCTGTAGGATTACAGGTTGAGGGCACAAGCCAAGAAAGCATTCCACTCGCATTACATTTCACATGTACTAAAACACACTGGCTTACCATATGTTGCTGTGAAGCCTCGCTGCCGTTGCAATGTTCTTTGAAGATATCGTCAGCATCCCGTGGTTGCAAATCTAGTTGTTGTAGTTTATTCTACACCCTCTATTTAGGTAAAATTAATTTTAATCGCATGCACTGGTCTGAATTGATCATCAATGGTTTATCTAAACTAATGAAAGAAGGGTGTGTGCATACACGACAATATATCTGCTTCCCTCTATTTTTATGCTTGTTCGAGGTGCCAGCCCGAAAAGAACAAATATTTTGCTTGATGGGGTTGGCAGCTCCATAATTAATAGAAGCATCAAATTCGTCATGCAACTTGGGAAGATCAAGAACACACAAACAAGTAATGAGCAGAGGCTCGGAGCAGTGATGTAATAGCTAGCATCAGAAAATGTAGGGTAAAACGAACAAAAAGCAGCGGAACCACATGCTAGTTTGCTGATGTGTAAATAAGCATAGAGAACATTAAGTAGTCTGATGGAACCAACACGTGGCATTAGAACAACACCATTATCATAAATATAGCATTCAAGAAGTAAAATAGTAGGCAGTGATATCTAGGAAGTACAGTAGTACTTAGGACAAAACTAAAGCATATTAACTATATGTGCACTGGTATGTAATTTAGCACATGTAACATGTTCACTGCCAGAAGTATGGCCCTACAGGTGCAAGAAGAATAACGCGTCTCATGAAAAACTGAATGATGCCCTGAAGAAATTCAAAGGTGCGGTGCTTATGCTAAGAAAGTGAACGTAGGCGCCGGCCGCTGGATAATAGTACCCGATTCTCGGCGGCGTATGGGTTTCGTTGTCATACTTGATAGCTAAGTGTCGTCGATGGTGCTCGTGTTGCGGTTGAGTTTGGGCCGGCTGTCGCCGTCGCTGAAGCGGCTCCGGTGCTACGGTTGCGGCGCCTGTCGACATACAAGAAAGCTCATCTGTGGTAAGTGAATAGTTGCATGATAAAGAGAAAAACTGAAGGAGTACAAATCAAAATAAACTGATGAGGCTGCGGCGTCGGTAAAGCAGGGCCGGTGGAGTTGAATATGGCGTCCGTGGAGCGGGTCCGGTGCAGTGGACAAAGGCTTGGCGGGCGCGTTGTACAGTACTTTCGGTGAGATGGATCTGTTGCGGCGGACGAGGGATTGTATGAAGGGCCAGCGAAGGGGCAGACGAGGGAGTCAGTGAAGGACCTACACTGTGGTGGACGAGGGCGCCGGTTAAGTAGATCCGGTGCGGTGGACCATGATGGCGGTCAAGGAGATCTGGAGCGTTGGACAAGCCAGTCGCTGAAGTGGCTCCGGTGAAGTGGTGAGTTGGCTGTTGGGGGTTCCTAGGTGCGGAAGGTAGATCCGTCGGGGTGTGAGGTCCACCGCTGTGGTGGAGGACTAGATTCGGCGGCTTGCCGTGGTTGGGCGGGGGGTCGGGGAGGGGAAGGGGAGGGGCTCTGGGGAAGAATGTTGGGGGCAAAGAGGGGGAAACAATGGAGTTACCAAAGCAGCCCTTTTCCGTTCATGTGGCAGGGGTAAAACAGGAATATCACAGGGCTAAACTTTTGGGCGCGAGATATTTCGATGTGAGCGGGAAGTTTGAAAGCTTTTGGCGCCTGAAATTATATTCTGCTCTTGTACGGCCGACTATGATATCATGGCCGAGAATTTGTTTGTTTTGAACGCAAAAAAGGTGCAAGTTTTGAAAATCAATGTCTCCAACTCGAAACTTGGATTGTCCATTCAATTCAAATATGGATCATCGAGCTACTACAAGCAAATACCATCATACGGTCCAATTCAAATGAAATTCCAAATGTGTTTATCCTAAATATGATGACAAAAGCAAAAATGTGTATGTGTATGAATAAAGTGGATGATTATAAAGTTTGAACATGCCCGTATGTGTATATCTCTAGGTGTGATATATGAATTTGAAATCACGAAATCCCGGCTTAAAAAATGTACCTCCGTTTAAATGAATTACAAAAGCTAATGATGGAGTCGAATTCCAAAATTCCAATCTTAGGTTTGTAATTCTGGTACTACAAGGTATATCACGCATGGTCAAAAGTATCGTTATCTCATAGTCCAAACTGTAAAACAAATTGATCAACCATGAGTGCACACACTATTGACCATGTATATCTCAATTACGCTAAAGTCCCTCAAATATAGACACCTCACTCTTTATCTGAAGCCAACCACCCCTCGTCGCCCCCCACACACAGAGAAGTCGTTCTCTTCCCCAAACACCAACACACGAGCACATTAACACCCCTCTCTCTTCTAAAGTCCGGACCCCAATATAGGTCTCTATCACTTTGTCTCTTGGGCATGCACACATCTCTTCCCCCACTCTCTAGCTAGGTCTCCCGGCATCTCTCTTTCCCAAGCACACGCACTATGTAGAGTGTATCTCTCCCATACACACAAAACGTCGCCCCCAAACGTCTATCTCCCTAGTTATGTGGTTCTCGCGCACTCACCTCACACACCACCCCCACTACAAACAAGCACACTTTGTCTCCTTGTGCACCACTCTCCTCTTTCTATCTCTCCCACATGCGGACCCGCCCCAGCTCCTTCCCTATATACATATATGTCGTGACTCTTTCCATAGCTCCCTAATGTATCATCGTTCTCGATATCGCACATTGTTCTCTACACCATCTATTCTATATCTCTCATGAAGTTCCTTTCACACACACGATGACTCGCTTCCCTTGCGTCTCCGTACATAGGCCAATTTCAAACCACATCAACATTGTCTCCCTATCTACACGCCATTTATGGACACAAACGCCCCCTCTCTCACCCCCTCTCTTCCTATCTCTCTCTCTCCATCGCTAGCTCTCTCTCTCTCACTCTCATACCCCTCTCCCACACACACTCGATGTCTCTTCCAAATAGTCTGCTCCCCCGCCCGCACCCATGCTATCCCGCTACTACACATGTCACCCTATTCCCCTTCCCTTATACTAGGTTTACATCATAGTGGTCTCTCTACTCCACATACACACATTCCGCTCTCACACACAAACGCGCGCACAAACACACACAGACACGCACAAACACCCATTAATCTGGATCCTCATCTCTCCCCATGTCCGCATGTGTATCTCACACACTCACTCTCTAATTATGTATATGTGTCTCCACGTTACACAACACAAAGCCCCATGTACATGTCTCTCTCTATCCTCCACACACATAGACACAAAGAATCTGTTATCATTGCCTCAGTCTCTAGACATATCACACACGCACACACACACACACACTCTCTCTCTCTCTCTCTCAAACACGCTCAACAAGGGTTTCCCCGTGAATAACTTACCGTCTATTCATCAATAGTCGTGGCAGTACGGCGAACACGAGACGTGAAAAACAATAAATCTACACGTGCTTAGACCACCTAGTATGACTACTAGGACTAGAGCAAGCTAAAAAGCGCGCCGCCGTCAACCCCTCCTTATCGGCGACGGGAGAACCTTTGTTTTACACAGTTGAGAAGTCATTGTGCTAAGGCCCCACATGCTGAGGCGTTGAATAGAATGTAGATGCTAGTTTACGGAAACAAGTATCAATAATACGTTTGTATCTCCATACTTATATTTCTTCTCTTATAAAAAACCGAGTTGGTGATGATGGTACGCGTGCCATCTTGCAATATAGACCGTCCGATCTATATCTAATGGATGGAAATTAAACTAAAAGATAACCGCACCCCTCTCCACATTTGCAGACAAGGCCTTCCCTCGCTCATCCTTATCTCCAACAACCTCATTGTTGAGCAATTAAGAAAGGAAGCCTCTGGAAGAAACTGGCCTGGTGGCCGCTACTGGTGTCGTCAATCCCCATGCCTCCGCTCAGTCCGACCACCAATCACCATCACCACCATGCCCCACTCCTCTTCACCTTATCTCCAATTTCTCGAGATATCATTAGTTTTTACACATGGGATTACTCCCGCATGGGTCAATCACAACAAGTGTTTTATAAAAAAATGCATCTTGATGTTCCGTGCAATGCACGGATCTTGCTAGTACTCCTACAGAAGACTAAGTTGGTGATGATGGTGTGTTTGCCATCCGTCGTTTGTGACCATTAGATCTACATCTAACGACTGTGAGGTAAGTTGTTGCCTTTTCTCACCAACATCCCACTTGTCTACCAATTTGCAGAAAACCCCATAATTAGTATCTTAAAACCAACCACATCCCTCCCTGACCTCACCAAAACAGCCCAAGGAATATATTCTAATTGAAACATAATATATCTCTAGTGATATATGTATATCAAAATTAGAGTGTTTTGTATCAAGTTTGTGAATAAGTATTATTCTCATTATGATTCGTTGCAACGCACATGAACATTGCTAGTATTTCCAACCATGCAATTTTTTCCTAGTATTCCATAGTTTCGAGTTTTCCATCAAGATATTAGTCACTCATGGTTGATATTTACTTTCAATCATGTACACATATGCACTATGTAACTAGCCTTGCTTATTGGGTTCCAAAGCTTAACTTTCACTCCTACTTACAATATGTAGAGTATTTAACAAAAACTACCACTATCAACCAGCCCTAGGAAGAATCTATTGTACAAAAAATAGCAAAAACATACCCAAAATTTCTTAATCCACGCCAAAAACTACTACCTAGTACTCCCTCTGTCCCACAATGTAAGACATTGTTGCAAGCTAGTTTAGCTTGCAAAAACATCTTATATTATGGAACAGAGGGAGTACTGATTAGGTTAGTTTAAACCCATTTATGACAGGGTTGGCCCACACGTCCGTGCTGACGAGGCAGCGTAAACCAACACATTTTGTTTGACCGTTGACACGAGGGACCCACATCCGACCTTCTATCCTGTTATTCCCCCTCAAATCAGTATTTTTCCTAAATATTACTTCCAACAGTACTGATGCGTGTTCGTCGGTGGCGCCGGTGATGAGCGAGTTGGCCACCGCTCCGCCGGACGGGCCGAACGCCACGCTGGCCTCCGCGCGGGTTGGCAGGCTGGCCCGAGCGTGACTCACGAGCGAGCAAGCCGCCGCGCTGGCCTTCGCTCAAGCTAGATGGCTGGCCTTAGCGCGGCGCACGCGAGCAAGCCACCGCGCCGCCGTGCCAATCTAGCTAGCAAACCTTGCAGACAAGCAGCTGGACGGAGCTATCTTGGCTAGCTAGCGACCGCGAGCGTCGGACGGAGCTGGCATCCGGGCTGCCGCAAGATGGGCTCCGAACTGCCGGCGGGTTTGACCTCGCCTTCTACCGGCGGCGGTAGCTGCGTCCCATGGCCGAGGATGACTAGGTGGACGGGCCGGAGGTAGGAGGTCACTCGGGGATTTTTGTGTAGACTGACATGTAGGTCCCACAAGTCATAACGCCCGGTCGAATAGAAGACGTTGACTTAATGGGCGACATGGGCCCTGTTTGGATACTCTAAGTCAGAGGTTAGAGTTAGATTCTAACCTTGAACTAACTCTAACCAAAGTGGTGTTTGGATGGCAGGGTTAGATTGACAACAAATGTATCCAAACAGGGCCATGGGTTGAAATGTGCCTATAACGACACTTTGTAGAGTAGTCATTTCTTGGTAGGGCTGGTTGGTAAGAGCATGTACAATGGTTGATAAGGTAGTCTTATCTTAAGTCTGCCACGTATGCAAGTGGTAGTAGTTTCTTGGCATTATTAGTGGTTTCTTGCATTATTAGGGGTTTCTTGTAAGGAACAATGTACTACTAGCGACAAAAGGCGATTCTAGGTTGCGTTGTACTCCAACGAGTACTACTAGTTGTCGCGGGAGTGTATACCTCGTTTTGTGGGTTCGATTCCGGCCGAACGCATGGTGGCCTTTTTTTAAATAGTAACTTCGCTGCGAGCCAATATTTTACACGGGTAGTTTGAATTTTGAAGTCAAACGGACATGCGGCACCACAAGCTGGGTGCACTGGATAGCCTAGCCACATGAACGGGTTTTCCTTCCCAGCATCTCGTGGCTCGCGTGCTCGCCCTAGCCGCACCTCGCTTGCAGCTTCCTCATCAGCTAGTAGCATATTTAAACTAGCGCCTCCCAATTAAGCCCGAGGAGCCAGAAAAGCCTGGCGGGGCATTGGGAACTGTGCAATATGGCTCTGTACGTAAAGTGCTCTACTACTACTCTGTAGCTTGTGGCATTGCACGCATGGACTTCACTCCATTATCGGCTCTACTATAAAAGAAATTCCTCTTGACGTGTTTTTTTGAAACGGAGGCAAAAGTTTTGCTTCATCTCATTCATAAAGAAGGAACTACTAACAAAATTTGACGAGATCCATTACACCTCCACAAATGGAAGCGAAAAGCCTAGTCTCGCTGTATCAAATAACTCAAATGTTCTGCCCCCGCAGTAACCGTCGCTGATAAACAGGCTGCTAGTGTGTGCGTGAGAGGAGCGGCTGAGTAGGCCAGCTACGTGAGAGGAGCAGCTAAATAGAGCACCGAGAGTACCCACTAGGCCACTACGCAGGTGTACTTTCCCTACATTGATAGTACAGCGATGGTTCTAGAAAACAGTAGTACCCTCCACTTCCAACTGTAGCTCCTTGGCCCTGAGATTCAAGAGTTCAAAACTGGTGCACTATACTAGAAGTATAGTACATCACACTACTAGTTGAGAAAGTAGTACTAGTACTGCTACAGTACGAGTACATACTCCTCCATCACATAATGTAAGACGTTTTTTGACACTAGTTGGCGTGTACAAAAAATAGCAAAAACATACCCCAAATTTCTATCCACGCCAAAAACTACTAGCTAGTGCCTAAAGTTTCTTACTAGTTCCATTATTTACAGTATAATGCAATCCCATAACGTCCCATAATGCTAGTGCTAGTAGTAAATAATAGCCTCACCCCTTCGCTAAGGAACGATCTACAGTTGGAAGGGACGAGGCCCTGCGGTTACTACGCTCTTATCTCCTCCTCGCAGGCAGTTCGTCGCTGCTCCCATCGATTCGCTAGGCGGTTCTCCTCCTCGTCGGAGCTGGGAGACCTTGGACGATGATCCTATGGTAGAAATCGCATGCCGCTCCGACGTCCTCACCGCCCCAAGACTCGGTGCTTCCTGCACCAACATTTTCAAGACGGTGCTTAAAAAGGCTTGGGAAAAGGCCATGCTTGTTGGTCTTCCATGCGTCCTCGAGGAGAAGGTTCTTCTATGGGACAATCCTTCGAACAGTCCACCGCTCCCTGGCCATGGTTGCATGTTTACTCCGCTAGAGTTGCCGACGTTGAGAGGTAGTCGGATTTTGTCCGATGAGCAGGTCAGTAATGGAGTTTGATCATGTAGTACTTAGTTATTCCATTTCCATCCCGTAATTTGTCTGCTGCCCACCGTCTTATATATAGGTCTGGGTCGGTGCCAAAGAAGATTCGCTTGCATACCTCCGGCCGGATACCACCATCATTTTGCACAACATCCATAGCAGTGCGGCCGTTCCGGTAGACCCCTTCTCCACCATTGGGATCGGCCTTCCAGACTGGCTAGGCTTGAATACATATGATGATGCCTACATGAGATTGAAGAAGATAGCAATTGCGGACCCGCCGACAAAGCGACGCGGCTACGACGATTACTATCTCATCGCGGTGTTCGACATAAGGATTGCCATCAATGCAAGAGGCAGTAATCGCAGAGGCTGGCGCATGTTGGCGGCGGCAGATTTGTACCCCTACACGTTCGAAGACGCCGCGCGCCATCTAGGCCGCATCTTCGTGGTGACAAGCCAGGGGACTTGTTTCATCTGGTTGCCATCCTACGGTACGGGAGATTAAAAACAGAATGCACAAACCATCATTTGCATCCCTAACGGTACTCCATTATTTGCAGGGACCAGTCATCCCGCCATGAAAATAAGATCACAGATCCTGGATGTATATTTGCATCCGCGATTCGGTCTAACCTGGAACCTTGTAGCTGACTTTGGCATATTGGGATCAACTATCTTAGCAGTCGTTACCCATGGTACCACTGATGTGCAACATGGTCACACAATCTACCACGATCGGACCGTGACCATCTACCCAGGTATTCCATTTTTTAACCCTCTCGCCTTCTCTTTCATTGTTGTACTAGTACTCTACTTACGTACTAGTAGGAGTACTTTTTACCTTGGAGGACGCGTATAGCTAGCTAGGCCCTTGAAGACTTGAACCCACTAGCTGCCACCATTTTTGTTTTTCCATGTCTTACTATCTCATCCGTGTAGCCAAGAGTGGCTATATATAATAAGCCGGTTATTTTACTTCCTCTATACCGGAGTAGTACGATTTGCTGCACAGTATTACTGACCGCCATATTGGAGCACAACATTATTATGCATGGACCTTGACTATGTACGTCACCATGTGTCCAGATCTGAGATGCCGCGTGTACTAGATGAACGGCGCCGAGTTCGACCCCCGTGATGCTACGTGGTGCCGAGGAACACTCTTAGAGAGTAATCGCTTTTCATTGGGGACAGCTACCCCATTGTGAAGCGGATGCCACCTTCCGTGCATGATACGGAAGGCCTGCCGTTCATGAAGCATGGTTATGTCTTCAGTGCGCACCGCCGGATGAACGACATGCTGGGACACGCTATCCCTGATTTATGCCGCTTCAGCTTGGATGAGTCTCCATCATGTGGAACCGGACTAGAAAGCTGCGACAATGATTCCCGTTGCCCACTGCTATGGATCGTTCCATCCATGAAGAACACCCGGGACTGGAACCTGGAGCAGGACATGTAGCCCATCTATAACGTGTAAGTGGAGTATGGTAAATTGTGAACGGTAGCGCTGTGAATATATGTAGACTAGTCGTGCACAAATTTATCACATGAATTGGAGATGAACTTGTGTGGCATACTGGCATTTGTCCTTTAGAATTTATTACTAGTAAATGTGTTATGTGTACGTGCAACTTGTGTGGTTGTTGCACGGGCTCCAACACGCTCTTTGAGAAAAAAGGTGGCACAGCTTTGGATATACGTGACGTGGCGGCATCATACAGTAGCATCGTTCGCTATAGTTGTAGTACACTCCTACTAGGACGACAACTCCTATAAAACCTTGCACTTGGCTCTTTGCCTCTTCGGGAGGTTCAACAGTTCATACTCATGTGAACCTTGCACTTTGCTCTTTGCCTCTTCGGAAGGTCCAACAATGATGGTACTACAGTACAATATGCTTTTGGCAATTTGACACCGATTGAACTGATGCACGTCCACCGCGAGGGCGAGGGAGAGGGAGAGGGAGAGGGAGAGGGCGCTGTAGTCAAAACCCTCTCCTCATCCTGCGAACCAGCGCGCGCGTGGGCGAGGGAGAGGCGTAGTAAGTAAGCTTCTCCCCGTTCGGCGAGTTGGCGGGACACATCAAAGCAGTACTAGTACTAGTCCATACTGCGTCCTTTCCGGCTAATATGGCTTAATTTTGCGGTGATTATGAACTGTTGAACCTCCCGAAAAATACACTGGTGGTCAACGTATGTAACAATACGCTCTTTACGGTCACTATATATAGTTTTGCGGTGATTATACGATCACTAGCTCATCGTAGAGCACCGTATTGCACCCTACTGACCAGCCACATAGTCGACGTGTCACTTTGTTGACTGGTTAAATTGTCACCTGGTTTCTGGGTCCCACCTGTCAGTTGGCAGAGCAAAGAAATCAGTTAAACAAAACTTTACGCAGGCACGACAGGAGTCCAACCCTTGCGCGCGAACCACCCTGGCTGTGTATGTGAGTGCATGCACGTGTACTCCCTCGGTCTTCCAACAAAGAGTGTACATCGGCTAAAAAACAAAGAGTGTAGTACATCTACACTTCCAATGCTTTTAGCCTTTAATCTAAATCGATATTGATTGACTAATGCACCAACTTGTGCTCTAGGTATAGGCTACATGTCTATCCTTAATTACAGCATGCAACGACCTTCATTTAATCTTCTTCTCTCAATGGTCGCATGCACACATAAGTCTGCTACTTTTGGGCGTTAATTATGCCCTGGTCAATGTGTAAGTCTCTAAATGTACAGTCTTTCACAGACGTAGAGAGTAGGTTGAGCACTTGAGCGTGAGCGTGTGTGTTGCGTCGTGTGCTGTGTGCCGCATGAGTGCGTGAGTGTTGCGTGCGTCCATGTGTACGTGTGAGTGTTGCATGTTGCATGCATGCATACATGCATGGGGCTTACTCCCTCCCGTTGACATGTTCATATTTCAAGCTTCCTCTGTTCCCTCCATATGGTGATACTCCCTCCGTTCCCAAATCCTCCCTCTGTTCCCAAACACGGAGTATTTGTCTTTCGAGATTTCAACAAGTGACTACGTACAGAGAAAAATGAGTGAAGTGAGCGTAGAGGCATAGGGATAATGTAGAAAGGAAGTCTTCACGATCCATTATTCGCCATCTCGGTCAGAGAGAACTATTCAACTAGTCTTCTGATACGACTCCAACGTATCTATAATTTATGAAGTATTCATGCTATTATATTATCCTTCTAGGATGTTCTATATGCATTTATATGCTATTTTATATGATTTTTGGGACTAACCTATTAACCTAGAGCCCAGTGCCAGTTTCTGTTTTTCCTTGTTTTTTAGTATCGCAAAAAAGGAAAACCAAACGGAGTCCAATTGACCTGAAACTTGATGGAGCTTATTTTTGGACCAGAAGAAGGCCATGGAATAAAAGAGTTGGGCCAGAAGAGTCACGGGCTGCCCACGAGGGTGGGAGGCGCGCCCACCCCCTGGTCGCGCCCCCTACCTCATGGACAGCCCAGAGACCCCCCTGACTTCTTCCCGATGCCAAAACCTCTTATATATATAGAAACCTCCAGAAAATAACCTAGATCAGGAGTTCCGCCGCCGCAAGCCTCTGTAGCCACAAAAACCAATCGGGACCCCGTTCCGGCACCCTGCCGGAGGGGGGATCCCTCTTCGGTGGCCATCTTCATCATCACGGCGCTCTCCATGACGAGGAGGGAGTAGCTCACCCTCGGGGCTGAGGGTATGTACCAGTAGCTATGTGTTTGATCTCTCTCTCTCTCGTGTTCTTGATTCGGCACGATCTTGATGTAGCGCGAGCTTTTCTATTATAGTTGGATCTTATGATGTTTCTCCCTCTACTCTCTTGTAATGGATTGAGTTTTCCCTTTGAAGTTATCTTATCGGATTGAGTCTTTAAGGATTTGAGAACACTTGATGTATGTCTTGCATGTGCTTATCTGTGGTGACAATGGGATATTCACGTGATCCACTTGATGTATGTTTTGGTGATGAACTTGCGGTTCCATAACATTGTGAACTTATGCATAGGGGTTGGCACACGTTTTCGTCTTGACTCTCCGTTAGAAACTTTGGGGCACTCTTTGAAGTTCTTTGAGTTGGTTGAATAGATGAATCTGAGATTGTGTGATGCATATCGTATAATCATACCCACGGATACTTGAGGTGGCATTGGAGTATCTAGGTGACATTAGAGTTTTGGTTGATATGTGTCTTAAGGTGTTATTCTAGTACGAACTCTTGAATAGATCAATCTGAAAGAATAACTTTGAGGTGGTTTCGTACCCTACAATAATCTCTTCGTTTGTTCTCCGATATTAGTGACTTTGGAGTGACTGTTTGTTGCATGTTGAGGGATAGTTATATGATCCAATTATGTTATCATTGTTGAGAGAACTTGCACTAGTGAAAGTATGAACCCTAGGCCTTGTTTCCTAGCATTGCAATACCGTTTACGCTCAATTTTACCAATTGCTACCTTTCTGTTTTTATATTTTCAGATTACGCATACCCATATCTTCCATCCATATTGCACTTGTATCACCATCTCTTCGCCGAACTAGTGCACCTATACAATTTACCATTGTATTGGTGTGTTGGGGACACAAGAGACTCTTTGTTATTTGGTTGCAGGGTTGCTTGAGAGAGACCATATTCATCCTACGCCTCCCACGGTTGATAAACGTTAGGTCATCCACTTGAGGGAAATTTGCTACTGTCCTACAAACCTCTGCACTTGGAGGCCCAACAACATCTACAAGAACAAGGTTGCGTAGTAGACATCAAGCTCTTTTCTGGCGCCATTGCCGGGGAGGTTAGCGCTTGAAGGTATATCTTTAGATCGTGCAATTGAATCTTTAGTTTCTTGTTTTATCACTAGTTTAGTCTATAAAAGAAAACTACAAAAAATGGAATTAAGGTTGCCTCATATGCTTCATCTTTTTAATGTCTTTCGTGAAAATGATGGGAAGGAAAATTGTGCTCAAGTACTAGAAGAAGAATTACATAGAATGCTTGGCATAAAATATGTGAATGATGAGAATGATTGCAATGTTGTTAGTATGAATTCTTTGAATACCCATGATGCTAATGATATGCAAAGCCACAAGCTTGGGGATGCTATGTTTGATGAAGATGATATGTTTAGTCCCCCAAGTTTTGATAAGCAAATTTATTATGATGAAAGCATGCCTCCTATTTATGATGATTATTGTGATGACACGTATGCTATAAAGAATAAAGATAACCATGAAACTTGTCATCATGATTTTAATTTTCAATTGGATTATGCTTCACATGATAGTTATTTTGTTGAGTTTGCTCCCACTGCTATTCATGAGAAGAAATTTGCTCATGTGGATAGTAATAAAAATTCTATGCTTGTGCATCATGAAAAGAATGCTTTATGTGATGGTTATATTGTTGAATTTATTCATGATGCTACTGAAAATTATTGTGAGGGAGGAATATATGCTTGTAGGAATTGCAATAATAACAAGTTTCCTCTCTATGTGCTTCAAATTTTAAAGTTATGTTTGTTTTGCCTTCCTATGCAAGTTGATTCTTGTTCCCATAAGTTATTTGCTCACAAAATCCCTATGCATAGGAAGTTGGTTAGGCTTAAATGTGTTAGTCATATTCTTCATGATGCTCTCTTTATGTTTCAATTCTTATCTTTTATACGAGCATCATTGAAATCATCATGCCTAGCTAGAAAGGCATTAAAGAAAAGCGCTTGTTGGGAGACAACCCAATATTTACCCCTACTATTTATGTATGTTCACATTATTAAGCTAATGTAGTAATCATGTTTTGTAGCTTTTGTTTCAATAAAGTGCCAAGTAGAACCTTTGGGAAGACTTGGGTGGAAGTTAAAGTGATCTTGCTGTAAAAAACAGAAACTTTGCGCTCACGAGTTTAGCTGTCATTTTTTAAATAAGAGTGATTTTGAGTTTATTCTTTTTGCAGAAGATTAATAGACAAATTCCTCAGGTCCACCAATTTAGTTCAGAATTTTTGGAGTTCCAGAAGTATACGTTTGATACAGATTACTACAGACTTTTTGTTTTTGACAGATTCTGTTTTCTATGGGTTGTTTGCTTATTTTGATGAATCTATGAGTAGTATCGGAGGGTATGAACCATAGAGGAGTTTCAATACAGTAGATATTACACCAACATGAATTTATAATGAGTTCACAACAGTACCTAAGTGGTGATTTATTTTCTTATACTAACGGAGCTTACGAGTTTTCTGTTAAGTTTTGTGTTGTGAAGTTTTCAAGTTTTGGGTAAAGATTCGATGGACTATGGAATAAGTATTGGCAAGAGCCTAAGCTTGGGGATGACCAAGGCACCCCAAGGTAATATTCAAGGACAACCAATAGCCTAAGCATGGGGATGCCCCGGATGGCATCCCCTCTTTCGTCTTCGTTCATCGGTAATTTTACTTGGAGCTATATTTTTATTGACCACATGATATGTGTTTTGCTTGGAGCGTCATTTTATTTTGTTAGTATTTGCTTTCTGTTATTTAGAATAATGTTTTGCATCTTTATTTTCAATAATAATGCCAAGGATAGCCTTTACCATGCTTATTTTGCAAGTATACATGTTGCTGTTTCAAAACAGAAAGTTTACCGCTGTTGCAAAAATTCCCTAGAAAAGTAAGAATATGATAAAATGTTGAAACTTTTTGCATTTTGAGCTCTGATAAATTTTCTACAGTGTGGTAGAATTTCATAATGTTTGGAGTTAGGGAAGTATGATGAATCTTGCACTCTTTACAGACTGTACTATTTTGGCAGATTGCTGTTATGTTTGCATCGTTTGCATATGTTTGCTTGTTTAATGATTCTATTTGAGGATAGGAGTATTAAATATGCAGAGGCATTTAGTATGCAATGTTGAATAATAAAATTAGTGATTTGTTACAGTAGAAAATGATAAGGTTTTTGCATTGGTTTATACTAACTTATCTCATGAGTTCTTGTTGAGTTTGGTGTGGATGAAGCTTTCGAGATTTAGGAAATCGTGATATGAGAGGAATTAAGGAGACACAAAAGCTCAAGCTTGGGAATGCCCAAGGCACCCCAAGATAATATTTCAAGAAGTCTCAAGCATCTAAGCTTGCGGATGCCCCGGTAGGCATCCCACCTTTTTTCTTCAACAATTATCGGTTAGTATCGGTTGAGCCTAAGTTCTTGCTTCTTCACATGATGAGTGCTATCCTTGAACTGTCATTTTATTTTGTTTTGATTTCTGTTTGAATAATATCCCAAGATCTGAAATTCTTAAATGAGAGAGAGTCTTCACATAGCTACATAATTATTTAACTACTCATTGATCTCCACTTCTATCTTTTTGGAGTAGTTTGTCATTTACTCGTGTGCTTCACTTAGTGTAAATGGTTGAATGATTTGAATGTCATAAATATGAAACTATATATGTTTCATATGCCTTTCCCATGGGGAGTAATGCCTTCACACATAATAAGTAGAGGTGGCAAATTTACTGAAGGTTAGCAAACATTGTATTGGTCACTTGAACAATTCATGAAATAATATTAAAGGAAGAGAGATTTCACATATAAATATACTATCTTGGACATCTTCTATGATTGTGAGCCCCATTAATTAATTTCAAACCTGAGCAAATTAGTTGAAGTTGGGCAAGGAAGACAACATAATGAGTTATGCTTGGGTATATTAGTATAGAAGTTATTTTGTTATGGATCCTCTAACATGTGGTGCTTGCTATTTAGAATCCTTTGCTAGCAAAAATATCTGTACTAAGCGGGAATACTGCTTGTGCATCCAAATTCCTTGAACCAAGTTTATTCCATGAGTGTCCACCATATCTACCTATATGCGGTATTTACCTGCCGTTCCAAGTAAATTTGCATGTGCCAAACTCTAAACCTTCAAATAATAATCTCTTTTGTATGCCTGAATCGCTCATGTATCGACCAGGGGCTTTCAGTATCTTCCATGCTAGGTGGGTTATTCTCACGATGAGTGGACTCCGCTCGTCATTCACGAGAAAATGGCTGGTAACTGGGATGCCCAGTCCTATGATCAAAATATCAAAAACAAATTCGCAAATAATTTAAACAAACTCCCCCAGGATTGTTGATAGTTGGACGGCACCCGTTGTTTCGGACAAGCCGTGGAGTGTGACTGTTGGTGGAGGGGGAGTAAAATCTTTACCTTTCTGTTTGGGAACTGCCTATAATGTATCTAGTATGGAAGATATTGGGAACTCTTGGTCGTTATGTTGACAATGAAAGCATACCTCTCAAAATTATTTTCATCTCTGTTTTAGCTTCGAGCTCTAGCACCTCTGCAAATCCCTGCTTCCCTTTGCGAAGGGCCTATCTTTTACTTTTATGCAAGAGTCGGCAGTATTCCTTCCCATTCCAACCTACTTTTTAGTTGGCAAGCATCATGTGGTGGAGAAAGATCTAAGCATATATGGCCATTCAAATATATTTGATCATGAATTATTATTGTTGAAAATTATCTATATGATAAATAAGTTGGGAGGCGAAACATAAAGCCCCTATCTTTCTCTGTGTTCGATAGATGCTATTTGTTCTAAAAATATGCTTTGAGTGGTAGCAATCATGGAAGACTATATGATAGGTGAGTATGTGGGATTTGCTAAATCAAAGCTCTTACATAGACCCTTCCTGAAAATAAGATGAATTGCAATTGTTTGATGACTGAGAACGGTTTGTTAGTTTTCAAGAAAGTTTATGATCTATACTTTAACATGTGAATAGCTTGTTACTTGTTCATGAGAAGCTTTGTGATATGAGCTACTGTTATGATATATAATGATGCTAGAAAAAGTGATTGGAACTATCATTGATCAAACTTATGCACTTGCTAGCATTCACATGTAGCGACCCAACTCGGTAAGAGTCGAAGTCTCTGTGCTTACCGTGCTAGTCCCTGGATCGACTTGCTAGCACACACAATACTCGATGAAATAACAGAAATAACACACATCTATTTATTACATCGAGTACTGTGTGTGCTAGCAAGTCGATCCAGGGACTAGCACGGTAAGCACAGAGACTTCGACTCTTACCGAGTCGGGTCGCTACAAGATGGTATCAGAGCACACGTTGACTGTAGGACGCAACCCCTAGAAAATGGAAAAGCCATAGGATAAAAGCTATATTTTTCACTTTCCCTATATATCCTTTGGTCTCGTACCTTCTCTGCTTCATTACTAATTTCTTCCCTCTTTCAAAATGTAGATGTCGTCCGCCATTGTCGAGTTCGAGCAGCCCGATGAGACCATGCCCTTTGGATGGCAGCTGATGAAGATCGTGAAGCACCTGAAGATTGGGCTTCCCACATTCACTGGAACTTTCACTGCCACCTTGCCCGAGGAGACGCATTGGAGGATTGATGCCCATATCCCCGGACACATCCTCGGAAACCGCACCGAGCCCATTGATTTCCATGTGGATACTGCAACATGGGGCTTGGGCAGGGGCATCGCTGCTCACATTGCTCTCGGACCCATTCGGGAGGAGTATGACGAGGACCTCAAGAAGACCTCCTTCGTGATGTACGGACGCCGCGACGCAAATGGAGATGTGGTGCGTACCCTGGAGGACGAGACGATAGCATCCCATATCCAGGACATGGAGGATCACATTCGTATGATGGAGCTGGAGCTGTCTGACAACATGATCGTCATCAAGAACCTCATGACTCGCAAGGCCGATCTCGGGGAGGAACTCCAGGACGCTCGCATCGAGCATGAGGGGGAGCTGGACGCACTACAGGAGAAGATCGACGACCTGAAGCCTGAGCTTGAGGAGGCCGAGGAGAAGCTGGATGAGGGAGAAAACATCCAGGAGGATCACTCTTATGGAGATTACGTCAGCCAGGACAAGGACCAGGATGATGAGCTTGGAGATGACGACACAGACAGTGATGCAAGGACACCTGATGTCAACATGGTTGACTGGTCTTCATCCGATGAGAGTTAGATTTTATACCACCATGAGAGTTAGAAATTCGATTTTGTTATCCGATTAGTTTTACTTCATTTGTAAGACCTTGTCAAATCTTGTGACATGGCTTACCTTAGGTTTGATTATTTGTGTGAACCTCTTTGTTTGAAATTGAATTGGAGTGATTTGAAGTTTTATTGCTATCATGTGCATATGGGTAGTGTGATTTTACTCACTAGGCCTCATTCTATTCTAACTCCTCATCCACTCTAAACCCATCAGATGCCTCCAAGACATGACCCCGGATTCAACTTTCCGCCGGAGCTCACGCAATTGATCCAGGAGCAGAATGCTCTTATGCAGATGCTCATTCAGAACCAGAACCAGAACCACAACAACAACAACAACCCACTGTCGCCACCCCTAGTTGACAGTCTTACCCGTTTTCTGAGGCTGAACCCACCCGTGTTCTCCAGCAGCACGGAGCCGATTGTCGCGGATGACTGGCTCGGCAAGATAGGAAGGGAGCTGGCCACGGCAGGATGCAATGATGCTGAGAAGGTGAAGTTTGCCGCCCATCGGCTGGATGGCCCAGCCGCTGCTTGGTGGGAGAACTACACCACCACATACCCCTTGGAGAGTGTGACTTGGACTCAGTTCCAGCAGGCGTTTTGCACAGCTCATGTCTCAGCTAGAGCCATGAGTCTGAAGAAGAGGAGTTCTGCAGCTTGCGTCAGGGAGGACGCACGGTATCCCAGTATGTTGATGAGTTCAGTAAGTTGGCCCGTTATGCCCCAGAGGACGTGGCCACTGATGCAGCCAAGCAAGAGAAGTTTCTGGAGGGACTGACGATGAGTTGGGAGTTCAGTTTACTGTGGCGACCTTTGCGAACTATCAGGAGCTGGTTGATAAGACTACCATTCTCGAAGGCAAGCACCAGCAGATGGAGAATCGTAAGAGGAAGTACGGTCACGGGAAGTATAACTTTGGAGTTCAACAGAAACCCCGCTACAGCCCGTACTCAGGAAGTTCTGGATCAGGCACTAGCAAGTTTGGAGGGAATCATCATAACCATGGAGGCCACATTCAGCATGGAGGAACTGGACACAACCACCATGGTCACAAGCATGGAAATGGCAATGGCAATGGAGGGAATGGCAACCAGCAGCATTTCAACTCTTCTACACCAATGAAGAAAGATCTGAGTCACATCACTTGCTTCAAATGCAAGAAGACAGGGCACTACTCCAATGAGTGTCCCGAGCAGCAGAATGGGAATGGAAATGGGAATTCTGGAGGCAAGAAGCCTAATCCTTTCACTAAGGGGCATGTGAATCATGTCAATGTGGAGGAGGTCTATGAGCAGTCTGACGCAGTGATTGGTAAGTTCTTGGTTAATTCATTTCCAGCACTCATAGTTTTTGACACTGGTGCATCGCATCATTCATATCAAGGGGATTCGTGGATAAACATAAGTTGCCTACCATAGCTCTTAAGTCACCCATTCTAGTGAGTTCCCCAGGAGCCGAGTCTATGGCTAGTCAGGGATGTTTCCAGTTGCCTTTGAACATAGGGGGACATGTTTTTCCCACAGACATGATCATACTAGAGTCGCAAGGGTTGGATGTAATCCTAGGGATGGATTGGATGTCCAAGTATGAGGGGAACATTGATTGTGCTAGTAGATCGATTTTTCTCACCACCCCAGAGAAGAAGAGGATCAAGTATGTATCTAGGCTTAAGCCTAAGAGGACTCAGGTGAACTCTCTTACAGGAGTTGTCTAGGAAGAAGTACCAGTGGTGAAGGATTATCCCGATGTATTTTCGGAGGAGTTACTAGGTATGCCGCCAGATCGGGAGATTGAGTTGCTGCCAGGTACATGACCTATCTCCAAGAGGCCGTATCGGATGCCCGCTAATGATTTGGAGGAAGTCAAGAAACAGATTAAGGAGTTGCTAGAGAAAGGGTATATTCGCCCGAGTTCATCACCTTGGGGAGCCCCAGTACTCTTAGTGGAGAAGAAGGATGGAACCTTGAGGATGTGTGTGGATTACCGCTCTTTGAATGAGGTGACCATCAAGAACAAGTATCCCCTACCAATGATCAATGACTTGTTTGACCAGCTAGAAGGAGCTAGTGTTTTCTCCAAGATCGACCTTCGATCGGGTTATCACCAATTGAAGATCCGTGAGAAGGATATACCCAAGACCGCTTTTACCACAAGGTATGGGCTTTATGAGTATACAGTCATGTCCTTTGGTTTGACTAATGCCCCTGCTTATTTTATGAGCATGATGAACAAGGTGTTCATGGAGTTCTTGGATAAGTTCGTTGTGGTATTCATTGATGACATATTGGTTTTCTCCAAGAATGAGGAGGAACACGCTGAACATCTGCGCTTAGTTTTGGAGAAGCTCAGAGAACATCAACTTTATGCCAAGTTCAGCAAGTGTGAGTTTTGGCTCAAGGAAGTCGGATTCCTTGGACATGTAGTGTCAGGTGAAGGGATTGCAGTGGACCCTACCAAGGTAGAGTCAGTCACAGAATGGAATGCACCCACCACAGTTGGCGAGATTCGTAGTTTCCTTGGGCTTGCTGGATATTACCAGAGATTTATTGAAAGTTTCTCCAAGATTGCAAGGCCCATGAAATCGTTGTTGAAGAAGGACACCAAGTTCGTTTGGACTGAAGAGTGTGAAGCCAGCTTTCAAGAGTTGAAGAAGCGTTTGGTCACAGCCCCAGTGCTAATCCTGCCTGACGTGCACAAGTACTTTCAGGTGTATTGTGATGCTTCACGTCTGGGACTTGGAGGTATTCTTATGCAAGAGGGAAAGGTTGTAGCTTATGCTTCATGACAACTTCGACCTCATGAGTTGAACTATGCCACGCATGATTTGGAGTTGGCAGCCGTAGTGCATGCGCTCAAGACATGGAGACACTATCTTATTGGGAATCGTTGTGATGTTTACACGGATCACAAGAGTTTGAAGTACATTTTCACGCAGAAGGAGTTGAATCTCAGGCAAAGGAGATGGTTGGAACTTATAAAGGATTATGACATGAGTTTGCATTATCATCCAGGAAAAGCCAATGTTGTGGCGGATGCTTTGAGCCGTAAGAGTTATGTTAATACCCTTACAGCAGGAGGTTTACCTCAGGAGTTATGTGATGAGCTTAGAGACCTTCAGTTGGAAATAGTTCCAAAAAGTTATGTTGCCACACTCGAGGTACAGTCCACCTTGTTGGGAAGAATCAGAGAGGCCCAGGAGTTGGACCAAGGTATTGCTGAGATAAAGGAAATGATGAGCAAAGGGAAAGCGGAAGGATTCCGTGAGGATGAAAATGGAATCATATGGTTTGAGCAACGGATTTGCGTACCCAATGACCTGGAGATCAGGAAGTTGATTCTTCAGGAGGCTCATGACTCACCTTATTCGATACACCCAGGCAACACCAAGATGTACTTGGACTTGAAGGAAAGTTTTTGGTGGGCCGGTATGAAGAGAGAGATTGCCGAGTATGTGGCAATATGTGATGTATGTCAGAGAGTAAAGGCGGACCATCAGAAACCAGCAGGTTTACTTCAGCCGTTGCCGATTCCTGATTGGAAATGGGATAAACTTGGTATGGACTTTATTACGGGGTTACCCAGGACCCGTTTAGGTTATGATTCCATTTGGTTGATAGTGGATCATTTGACCAAGGTTGCTCACTTCATTCCAGTGAAGACCACCTATACAAGTGCTAAGTTGGCAAAGATATATATGACCAGGATCGTATGTCTGCATGGAGTTCCGAGGAGCATCGTATCAGATAGAGGAACACAGTTTACCTCAAAGTTTTGGAATCAGTTGCATGAAACTTTGGGTACCAGGCTAGAGTTCAGTACAGCCTTCCATCCACAGACTGATGGGCAGACAGAGAGAGTCAATCAGATTCTGGAGGACATGCTGAGAGCTTGTGCGCTAGACTATGGGTCTAGTTGGGATGATAACTTACCCTACGCAGATTTCTCATACAACAACAGCTACCAAGCCAGTTTGCAGATGGCCCCTTTCGAGGCATTGTATGGCAAGAAATGCAGGACACCTTTGATGTGGGATGGAGTTGGAGATCGCAAATTGTTTGGACCTGATTTGATTAGGGATTCTGAGGAGAAGGTCAAGTTGATTCGTGACAGACTTAAGATAGCTCAGTCAAGGCAGAAAAGTTATGCCGATGCTAAATGCAAGGAAGTGATCTATGAAGTGGGAGATAGAGCATATCTTCGAGTGTCTCCACTTCGAGGTATTAAGAGATTTGGAGTCAAAGGAAAGTTAGCACCATGGTTTGTGGGACCATACAGAGTTCTGGAACGTAGAGGAGAGGTTGCATACCAGCTGGAATTACCAGAGGCTTTGTCGGGAGTTCATGATGTGTTTCATGTTTCCCAGCTGAAGAAGTGTCATGCAGAGATGGCGGACATTCCTTTGAGAGATACAGTGCCACTCGAGGCAATTCAGTTAAAGAATGATCTGACTTATGAGGAGAAACCTATTAAGATTCTTGAGACTGCAGAGAGGATCACTCGTACAAAGATCGTCAAGTTCTCCAATGTTCAGTGGAGTCACCACACCGAGGAGGAAGCTACTTGGGAACGAGAGGAAGATCTTAGACAGGACCATCCACACCTTTTTGCTGGCCAACCCGAATCTCAAGGACGAGATTCATCTTAAGGGGGGTAGGTTTGTAACATCCCAATTTTTATTAAATTTGAATGTTAATAGAATCATTCAATGCATATCATATTTCTTTGCATTTTGGAGTTTTTGAAATATTCAAATAATATTTTTCCACTCGAGAAAAAAAACAAATGAGAGGGAATAAGATGACTTCCTCAAATTTATAAAAGTGGGAAATTTTATTTTGAATATTATTTGAAGTTTTGGAGTTTATTGGTATTTATTTTATTTGCAAAAAGTGCATTAATTGCTTTAGGAAAATATTTTCAAAATATTCTGTGCTTAAGTTAATGTTCATTAGGCTCTAAATATTGTATAGTTATTTTAGAAATTATTGTGGTGTTTTTATTAATTCATTTGAATTATTTAGGGCCACTTTAGTGTTCGGTTTAAAAAAAACACGCACGCACACACCTGCCTGGACCGAAACCAATTCGGCCCAGGGACGCACGCGCTCAGCCAGCCGCGCGAGGCCAGCCAGCCCACCGGCCATTTTCGGCCCAAGGCCGCCCGCGCGCCCGAAGCCTCCCGCCCGGTCGACCGCCCCGCGCTCGCCCTCGCTCGCCTCCTATCGCTGCCGCTGCCAGGCGGGCCCCGCACGTCAGCCCGTCCCCAACCTCCCGCACCGCGCCTCGCCGCCCGCAACCGCCGGCCGCCTCGCGCTCGGATAATGCTTATCCGTCGACCCCGAGCCCTCTGCCCTCGCCTATAAAAGCCCCTCGACCCCCTCTTCCACCCTCGCCGTCCCGCTTCTTCCCACACCGCTCACAGCCGCCGCGCTGCTCGTTCGCATCTCGCTGGAGCCGCACAACTCACCGGAGCATTTCGTCGCCCGTAGACCACTCCGACCCTCCTTTTTTTGTATTTATTTCTTAGCTCGCCGAGGCGCATCCGTTTGACATAATTTTTGCCCCTAGGTCCCGTCGGAGCCGCCGCACCACCGACGCCGGAGCCGCCGGAGCACCGAAGGCCGCCGTCTTCACCCCGCCCCGTCCGGACGCCGCGACGCACGCCACCATCACCATCCGGACGCCCACGCCGCGCCGCACCTCCCCGTCTTCTTCCCCGACGCCGAGGACCGCCGTAGCCGCTGCCCCGCCACCGCCCGACGCCGCGCCGCCGTCCTCTGCTCGTCGCCGACGTCGCCAGCCGTTGTAAGCCGCTGCCCCACTCCCGCCCGTTAGATCGATCACCGACGGCCCAGATTAGATGAGGTTCATTTTTTTATTTTGCGAAGAGGTACGCGGTTAACCGCGTTTCCCTTAGACCGTGCGGTTTTATTTAAACCGAGCGTCGGTTTTTCTTTAGTTAGCCGTCGCCGTTGTTTTTTTCTATTTGGCGGCCGTTCACCATATAGCCTCCGCAGCAGACGCTGCTCGGCCAGCCAGGAGCCGCCACGTGGCCAGGGACTTGGTTGCGATAGTTTTCTTCTCTGTTTAGTCCTTGTAATTAGCAGATTAGTCCCTGAACTTAGATTAGCCATAACTTTTAAACCGTAGATCCAAACTCGATGAAACTAGTGGCAAATTCTTCGTATTGTTTAGATCTATCTAGTGGTATACTTTTTGCAAACTTTTGTCAGCTTCAAATTTGAATTTATTCAGATTCAAATTCGAACTTCAAATGGCCATATCTCTCAAACCGTAGCTCCGATTAAGTTGATTCTTTTTGCATTCTGTCACCGTAGCCAAACCCTATCACCTGGACCTTTGTCACAATAATTTTCACACATTAGAATCTGTCCATTTATATTTTTACTAGTATGCATAGAACGCACTATAGTTCACATCACTTCTTGAACCATAGGCCTATGTTGTTTTGCACTTAGAATATTTTCGTGCAAGTTAAGTGTTGTTTGTTCATTTGGTTTTTCCGAGACTTCTTGATTTGCACGTTCTTCTTGGTTCTCTGAAATGTTTGCTTATGTTTGTTTATCTTCTTTGTGATAAATTGCGCGGAGTGCGAAGCAGAATATTATCAGTCTTTAGAATTCAACCAGCAGTACCAAGGCAAGTTGCATCTTGATCATGTTTCATTACCTATGTTTTTATTATGCACTTAGTTCTTTGCGGTAGGACTGCATGGTAGGAATTGATGCCGCATGACTATGCTTTTCACCCAGTAGTTCATTGAGGTAGGTCTGAACCTTATAACATTGTCGCCATCGTTTTACATTATGTTGCTTCGCTAAGTAGACGTGGATTGGGGAGTGATCATTGTAAAGTATGAGTGAAAATGTAGTAAATAGGACCTAAGATAATTAATGAACTACCTGGGCGTGGAAACTTGTTGGAATGGTGGCGAAGTACAGTGGGGCACGCATGGGTAATCCATGGTGGTGCACCACTAGTGGACCGTCCGCTCAGGCTCAAAGAGATCAATCGTATTCTCATGTCTAGAAGCTTACGTGTGCAGCCACAAGCCAATATGGGCTCTGGCTTAGTTGAGTAGTTAGTGTGACCCCTTCCGGGATGGGCTAGCAGATGTTGAATGATGTAGGTGTACCGGACTATCCGTGGGTTAAGGGGGAACATTTTCGAAAGACTATGTCTCGGTCTTCCGATCATGGAGGTGGTCGAGTCTTGTGGGGAAAAGTGCGCAACCTCTGCAGAGTGTCAACCTAATCGATTAGCCGTGTCCCCGGTTACGGACAAGTTGAGCATCTAGTAGTGGAAATGCCGGGAGATCTCCTCACCTTTAATTAAACAATTGGGTTTTAAATGAAACTTGGGAATGGATGGAGTTGGGTTTGCCAACTCATCCTATGCAAATGTGTAGTAGTAGAATAACATCTTTCCTAATAGGGAAAAACTAGCTTTATGCAAAAAAACTAAACTTAGAGCTTTCCACCAGCCAAATTGCATGTACAAGTAGGTTCTTTACACTTGTGATCTGACTTGCCAGTACATTCAATGTACTGACCTATATGGCTGCAACTTATCACATTGCAGATATATCCGACGAGGATTAAGGTGCGATAGGTCGATGTTCTACACTCAACCTTGCTCGTGGAGTTGGACTCATTTACTACTTTGCTTCCGCAGTATTTGTTTATTCGCTCTATGCCCTATTTTGTAATAAATGTATTGCTCCTGGACTATTGATGTAATAAAGAGATGTGTGTTATTTCTGTTATTTCATCGAGTACTGTGTGTGCTAGCAAGTCGATCGAGCGACTAGCACGGTAAGCACAGAGACTTCGACTCTTACCGAGTCAGGTCGGTACATCACACTTCATAAATTATTTCTTTTATCATTTACCTACTCGAGGACGAGCAGGAATTAAGCTTGGGGATGCTAATACATCTCCAACGTATCTATAATTTATGAAGTATTCATGCTATCATATTATCCTTCTAGGATGTTTTATATGCATTTATATGCTATTTTATATGATTTTTGGGACTAACCTATTAACCTAGAGCCCAGTGCCAGTTTCTGTTTTTTCCTTGTTTTCGAGTATCGCAGAAAAGAAAAACCAAACGGAGTCCAATTGACCTGAAACTTGACGAAGCTTATTTTTGGACCATAAGAAGGCCATGGAGTAAAAGAGTTGGGCCAGAAGAGTCACGGGCTGCCCACGAGGGTGGGAGGCGCGCCCGGAGACCCCCCTGACTTGTTCCCGATGCCAAAACATCTTATATATACAGAAACCTCCAGAAAATAACCTAGATCTGGAGTTCCGCCGCCGCAAGCCTCTGTAGCCATGAAAAACCAATAAGGACCCCGTTCCGGCACCCTGCCGGAGGGGGGCATCCCTCTCCGGTGGCCATCTTCATCATCCCGACGCTCTCCATGACGAGGAGGGAGTAGTTCACCCTCGGGGCTGAGTGTATGTACCAGTAGCTATGTGTTTGATCTCTCTCTCTCTCTCTCTCTCGTGTTCTTGATTCAGCGCGATCTTGATGTATCACGAGCTTTGCTATTATAGTTGGATCTTATGATGTTTCTCCCCCTCTACTCTCTTGTAATGGATTGAGTTTTCCCTTTGAAGTTATCTTATCGGATTGAGTCTTTAAGGATTTGAGAACACTTGATGTATGTCTTGCATGTGCTTATCTGTGGTGACAATGGGATATTCACGTGATCCACTTGATGTATGTTTTGGTGATGAACTTGCGGGTTCCATAATATTGTGAACTTATGCATAGGGGTTGGCACACGTTTTCGTCTTGACTCTCCGGTAGAAACTTTGGGGCACTCTTTGAAGTTCTTTGAGTTGGTTGAATAGATGAATCTGAGATTGTGTGATGCATATCGTATAATCATACCCACGGATACTTGAGGTGGCATTGGAGTATCTAGGTGACATTAGAGTTTTGGTTGATATGTGTCTTAAGGTGTTATTCTAGTACGAACTCTTGAATAGATCGATCTGAAAGAATAACTTTGAGGTGGTTTCGTACCCTACAATAATCTCTTCGTTTGTTCTCTGATATGAGTGACTTTGGAGTGACTGTTTGTTACATGTTGAGGGATAGTTATATGATCCAATTATGTTATTATTGTTGAGAGAACTTGCACTAGTGAAAGTATGAACCCTAGGCCTTGTTTCCTAGCATTGCAATACCGTTTACGCTCACTTTTACTGCTTGCTACCTTTCTGTTTTTATATTTTCAGATTACGCATACCCATATCTACCATCCATATTGCACTTGTATCACCATCTCTTTGCCGAACTAGTGCACCTATACAATTTACCATTGTATTGGGTGTGTTGGGGATACAAGAGACTCTTTGTTATTTGGTTGCAGGGTTGCTTGAGAGAGACCATATTCATCCTACGCCTCCCACGGATTGATAAACCTTAGGTCATCCACTTGAGGGAAATTTGCTACTGTCTTACAAACCTCTGCACTTGGAGGCCCAACAACGTCTACAAGAAGAAGGTTGCATAGTAGACATCATCTTCGCAGTGAAGTGACAATACATGCTGCAGCAGATGGGACACTTAATTAATAAGCTGAACCAGCGTGTTGGTGTTACTAAATCAGCCTTACCCAGTACTGCCATCATGTTTGCCAGTAGAGCACACTTCTGTCCTCCATTAACTGACATATGGGCCCTCTTGTGGTAGACCCACATGTCATCGGTGTTACTATTTACATTCCGAAGGATGGTATATCCTGGTAGTAGTACTAGTAGAATTGAGATTTAATGCACTTTCTTCCCCGTCTTCCACTCTTCTTCCTCCTCTCTTCTTCTTCCTCCTCTCTTCCCCATCGTCGGCCACACACCATTTCCCCCCGCTCACTGCTCGCCCGCCCGCGCTATCGTCCTTGGTAGCTCGCGTGTACCATATCCCCCCGCTCACTGCTCGGCCACACGAGGAGAAGTTTCTTAGCTGGCCCGCCCGAATCCACTTCCCCGCTGGCTCGCAGAAACCGAAAACCCCAATGGCAGAACCGACTGACACGCAGAGCCGCGATTGGAATTCCCTCCCTGATGTTCTCTTGGAGCAGATCTGTAATCGTATGGACCTACTTAGCACCGTCCGTCTGGCCGCATGCTCGGTGTCTTTGTACCGTCTACTCGTCTACAACCGGCCGGCTCTTTTCAAGACACCCTGCTTGCTGATGCCCGATCCTCGCAGGTGGCCCAGACACCGACTTTACGATCCTACGGAGGTTGCCCTGGTGCCCCTCGACATGCTACCACTACCCGTCCACCTGTCCTTCATGCGCGTCCACTACTGGGCGGGCATGAAGGCCAACTGGATCGTCCTCATCCACCAATCCGGTAGTTCGTGGCATCTCGTGGATATCTACACCCAGCGATAGATCACCCTTCCATCGTTGGATACCGCCGCCATCGAGCCTCGCGGCCCGCCGGACACTCCTGCCTAGTACGCACGAGACGCGTCAAGCTTTTGGCTCGACCTCTGTTTGCTGAAAGTTGTAATCTGTGAAGTGCCCACACCATCAGAAGACTACATGGATTACAAGCTCATTGCCTTGTTCAACATGGGATTAGTCTATCTGGAATCCGGTCGCCATACATGGTCATGGCTCATTGTCAATCCTGTTGAGGCAACATTTCTGTCTGATGCTATAGTGCACGATGGCATCATTTACGCGGTCGACGCATATATTGGCTGCCTATACTGGTGGAATCTATCGTCGTGTAATTGTTCTATCTCATCTCATCTTTACCTTATGAATACGACTGCCTGTTCATTGTTACAAATTTAGAATAGATAGTATGTCTATAACCACATCATTGCTATATGTTTCTCTCATTTCCTAGATTTTGATGACCACACATGTTATTGTTAGAGTTGATATGAGAACAATTGGCATCTAATGATTGTTAGAATAGATATTATGAGCATAACATCATGATTACTATATGTTACTCTCATTTCCAAGATTTTTATAACAACGCATGTTATTGCTTAGAGTTGATATGAGAACAGTATTAGTAAGTGCTATGGTAGAATATGAGTAGGCTCTGTCATAGCTGTTTTCCTCTCATTGTTAAATGATGTTTGAACCATGACATATTGCTAGAATATGACCATTGGCTTATTTTTTTAACTTGGGGTATGATTATGACCATGGCATTGCAATTCTCTGTCTATGATATGTGCCACTGTTATAATAATCTTAATTCCACACATACTCTGAACATGATTGTTTATTTTTGTCCTTTTGGTCTCCAATTTGAATTGTTGCAGCAGATGCAAATGCGCTGGCCTTCATGATTCCAGGACCTGGAATCATACCGGCCGATGGGTGGTGGTTTATCGCTCGTTCAGCGGACAGCGGTCATTTGATGCTCATTCGCACATACCAAATTGACCAAACCATTACATCAAACCACATGCAGTACAATGCCTGGGGCGTTCGTGACATTGATGGCTATGACTGCTTCGTGTTCGAGAAAGATCCCAGCTCCGTTGGGCCAGTCGTATTCAACTGGAGGCGGGTTTACAGCCTCGGCAACCACTCCATGTTCCTCGGGCTCAATTATCTGATCATCCAACTAATCATCGATCATATCACCGGCGATGATTACCGTTCTACGCAACTTCCATTCGCCAGGGGGGACTGTGCTTACACATCATACCATGGGTTTCATGAATCACCATATCCAGAGATTCGTCGACACAGCTTGTTGCCAGATAATCTTCAGTGCGTGAAAGGCATCAAGCTTCCATGCGATGGATGGCTTTTGCAAACCCGACATGCGGCGATGTGGTTCATGCCAACAACAAATATGCACAACTTGATTCGTACTGATATCTAGACTGAGCCATGTATTCTGCTGCTGTAGCACGACACTCTTTTGTTGGATATTATGTATTGTTGTTAGTTTGAAGCACTCCTCTGGTTTGAAGGATAGATACCTTTCTAGGATCAAGTGCATCCAAACTCACCTGCGCAAGATGTACTGATAATGATGATGGAGATGTTGTGCAGTATATATATATATATATCAATTAGGCTTCAAGTGCGTACTTGTTAGTTAAACCTATGGTTAAAATGTGACACTAAATACGACTAGTAAGTAGTACAGAGTAGTACTAGTATACGTCGGTCAAATTATTCATCATGTCCACACATTGAATTGACGTGACAACACGCTGCGCGTGAGGTGACACAAGAATCCCAACGGCGTGTTCGGGTATTCTGGACTTTAGATTTGGAGTACCACTTATCTGTCGAAATCTTTCATCATTCACTTAAAACAGTCGATTGATCATACATTGAGTACCATATAACTGGAATTAACCGATGCAAGTCGAAGAAGGATTGGCCGGTGCTGCCGGCTGGCGTCAAGTTCGATGCCACGGATCAGGAGCTGATCGAGCACCTTGAGGCCAAAGTGAGTGCTGACAGCGCGAGATCTCACCCTCTCATCGATTTGTTCATACCAACCATCAACAGCGAGCACGACATATGCTACACCCATCCTGAGAAACTTCTAGGTAAGACACCGAACGGCCGTCTACTTGCACAAACATATTCCTTTGTTTATAGCTCTATTTTTCTTTTTAGACGACCTGGTGAAGCAATTACAATTTGACAGTTAATAAAAAGTGAAACAAGTGACTGCAACATGCCAAAGATGTTATGAAAATGCCAACTACGTACACTAAAACCTGTATTAGACAATAATGCAGGTATCACACTGAGTGGCCTAAAGCAAGCATTTCTTCTAGCGCAATTCCAGGGCATTCAAAAGGGGCACGTGGAAGCGTCGCAAGATACAGTCGGAGTGTGGCATGCACGCGATGTGGCACAACACCAGCAATACCTTGCCGGTGATGGTCAACGGCCGGTAGAGGGGCAGCAAAAAGGTTCTGGTGCTGCACACAAACAAGAACTTCGACCAGCAGAGGACCAACTGGGTGATGCACTAGTAGCACCTCGGGGACCTGGAGCAAGAGAAGGAGCGGGAGCTGGTCCTCTGCAAGATTTTCTACCAGACGAACACTAGGGCCAGGAGTAAAAAGATTATAAGTTAGTTTGGTATTGGTACTTGTACTACCTTGTCGTCCGCAAGTTGGTATTGTTGTTAACGATCTTTTGGTATGAACTTGGCATTTGCTTCCAACCATCATGTCGAGGGTCAACATGGATATAAAGCTGAATCCTTTGTTTCGAAATGAATATTCAGGCACCTGATTTTTATTTGATGGGTAGCATAAGCACCTGCCGTTCGAATTCCCAGTTCTCCAAATTTTTTGAAACAAGTGCGTGCACTTATTATCTCGATGAAAAAATAATATCCCTGCTGCATCCCAGTTATCAGTCTGTACTTGCAGAATTCTCTCGTTTATTGAGCACGTATATTTCTTTTTCAGGTCGAGCAAGTTTCAACTGGGTTGTAGACTGCCCAGGCTTGGTTTTGTTTTTAATAGGCCCAACCCATGACGACAACGGGGCACAAAGATCCAGCAGGTATCTACTGGCCTCTGGCCCGCCAACGTTAGTTATATTTTGTCTTACAACATCCACAGGTAGTTTTTTTACTGAATCAAACACACAGCCCAGTTGTATTTTCCTCTTGAAACGCATGTCCTACATCCGTTTTCTAATCTCTACCTATAGTTTTACTAATTCGTATACACGTATCATTATATTGAAAATACATAAAATTCCCTTTTCATATTTACATCCTTATTTTTGTTGTTGTTTTCCCTCCTAGCGCTGTTTTTTTACCACTGGTTTTCCCTTAAACCAACCCAATTGTCCCACGTCTTATTTGCTTACAAAAACAAAACGATTTTTTTGAAAAATCAATAAGTTCTTAAAATAATGTTTATCATTTCGGGATTACAAAAGTTCGGACTCCACCAAAATATGCAAAATAAGGTTGAACTTTTTGATCATGGTCCAGGGTAGAAAATGGGCTGTAATAAATTACTTAAAATTAGCAAATGGGCTGCAAATTATTAAAAAATTAGCAAATGGGCTCGATGTTGTCTGCCACAGATTTGGAGGCTGACTTGTGGGCCTACTAAGTTCATGCGTACACGAGGATTCTCAAAAAAGAAACTTAGTCAACAATCGACTCTACCAGCGTCAAGCCGTTAGATGTCACTCTAGCGGCAATCGTGCTTCTTCAGTCTCTGATCTTCCTGCCCTAGCTTCCCAAATCAGCGCTGTCGGAACCACCTGCTACCACCTCCCATGGCCGGCTATGCTGCCGGGCAGGCCTCACGGCCCCATCATACACTCGCATCCCTGGCGTCTCTATCCCTCTACTCACCCACACCTCCTGTTATTTCCCGGCGACAGCAGCTGAACCAGTCAACCCTCGTACTCTCCACCGCGTGGGTAGCCACTGCCGTGTCTTCCCCGGCTCCGTGTCGTTCCCTTCGTAGGCCTCGCCGTCGTCCACCGCCTTGGTGCTCTCGGCGCGGCGTGGTCAACATGGCCAACGACCTCCATCGGGAGTGGACTGTACGTGGAGAGGCTGACAGATGGGTCCACGGCCGCACACAAGGAAATGCCTCCTTATTACGCGCAAAATAATGATTCCTCCACCTGATATCTGGGACCCGCCGGAAGGGCCTCTGTATTTCGCTCAAAAAACGTTCCCTCCGCTGACAGGTCGGACCCACCAACTATATCTTCCCACGCAAGGAAGTGCCTCCTTATTGCACACAAAAAAATGAATACCCCCTGCCAGGTGGGACCCACCATAGTGGGAGGCTGACTGGTGGGCCTACTAAGTTGACGGGGACGGAGGGCTTTGTCAAATTAGTCAATATATGAACGATTCTAGCTCCAGTGACCGTACGATGTCCATCCAACAGCCGTAGTGCTTCTTCAACCTCTGGTCTTCTTGCTCCAGCCACACAAACCAGCGTCGGTCGTGCCGCGTGCTCCTGCCTCCCGTGGTCGGCTGTGATGCCGCGGAGGCCTCACCACTCCTACTACCGCCACCGCGGGCCAGGTCATCACTCCACTCACCCACACCCCCTGTTATTCTGCGGCGATGACAGCCTCACACCGCAGCCGAACCAGTGAACCCTCGTACTCCTCTCCATATGGGCATCCACTGCCGCGTCTTCCCTAGCTCCGCGTCGTCCCCTTCCTAGGCCTCGCCGTTGTCCACCGCCTTGGTGCTCTCGGCGCGGTGTGGTCAATGTGGTCAATGACCGACTTCCATCGGAAGAGTACTGTACGTGGAGAGGCTGACAGCTGGGTCCACGGCAGCCGCAAGGAAGTTCCTCCTTATTACGCGCAAAATAATTATTCCTACACCTGACAGCGGGGACCCACCGGATGGGCCACCGTATTTCACGAAAAAAACGTTTCCCCCTGACTACTGGGACCCACCAGCTACATCTTCGCACACAAGGAAGTGCGTCCGGGCAAAAAAAATGATTCGCCCCCCTGACTGCTGGGACCCACCAACTATATCTTCGCACGCAAGAAAGTGCCTGACAGTCGGGACCCACCCGGTCGAAGCGTACGTAGCATTGTCATTCTGGTCGCGAACATGTACGTACATACTGGTCGATGTAGAGCGCGCACGTGTCGTAGTAGAGGCGTGCATGTAGCATGTACACATACGTACAGCGGCCAGTGTGCAAGAAAGAAAATACGGCCGCGTACGTACATACGGGCGGGGTCTCGAATGCCTACTCGCGCATACGTACGGCCAGGGCTCGTGTACATGGCTGGGTCGGAACGAAGAAACATCGTCGTCGTCGTGTTCATGGGGAGCCAACCGGCTGGGTCGGAACGAAATGTGTCATCGTGTTCATCGGGAGGGCTTGGATGGAACAACCGATGGAAACGAGGCCTGGCGTACCGCAGAATGGAGGAAACGGCCTTGTGTTCGACCGGCCACGGTCGAAACGGGATCCTGTTCATCGGGAGGGGTCTGGCATACCGCAAAACAGAGGAAACAGACTTGTGTTGGACCTCCTACGGTCGAAATGGCGTCCTGTTGATCGGGAGGGGTGTGGCGTACCGCAAAACGGAGGAAACGGACTTATGTTGGAGCGCTACGGTCGACACGGGGGTCCTGTTCATCGGGAGGGGTGTGGCGTACCACAAAACGGAGGAAACGGACTTGTGTTGGAGCGCTACGGCCGAGATGGGGGTCCTGTTCATCGGGAGGGGTGTGGCGTACCGCAAAATGGGACTCCACGGGATACTATTCATCTCCACCGTCGACCCCCTCCAGCCTCCATGGGCTACTATTCATCCACCAACGACCTCCTCCAGCCTCCACCTACGACTGTTCATCCACGTGCTCCTGTTCATCCAGCCTCCACTGCGCGCTACTCCACCGGCTACTGTTCAACCAGCCCTCTCCACGGGCTCCTGTGGAACCACCCCTCCACGGGCTACTGTTCATCCAGCCCTCCACCATCTACTGTTCATCCAGCCCTTGTGACACCCAAAATTTCATTTGGATTTTTCAAAATTTTTACTTGACTTGAGGGAGGTGATTTAAATTTTTATTTCTTCAAACGAACCCTCCCTTTCAAAATATTTTTTTATGGCAAGAGTTTTATTTGGATTCACCCAAGACTTGTTTTTGGTCTTGGAGGTTCTTGCTTTTTATTTTGGACTCAAGCCAAAATGCTTTTCACTTGGGAAAAATGTCTTTTGAAAATTTCTTTGAAAATGCCCTATAGCTTTTGGAATGATCCTTTACCACTTTCAACAAATCTCTCTTGCCATGACCTTAGTACAAATCCACTCTCATAAACCTTCCTCATCTTTGGATCATGTTTTACTTCAAATCCAGCAAGTTGAACCTCTCCATATAAATTTTCCCATTTATTTCTTATCAATAACAATTTCTGCCATATATCTTGATCCTTGGAGGTGTACAAAGGAACTACTACTTCTGCTTTGATTTTTGCCCCCAAACCTTTTTCTCTTCCTAGTCCTTTGAACCCTCAACCAAGATCCATGAAGATCCACTGGTCTCCAGTTCAAATTTTTCAAACTATACTTGCTACAAGTTTGGACCAGATTTGCCAAATTTGATGAAATTCATTCAAATCCTTCTCCAAAAATTCTGAGTAAAATCAGGCAGCCTCTGGGTGCATTGAGTGGTCACCTCACCAAGCCCCAGCTCCAGGAAATTTTTTCTTCATACCTAATCATTTCATCGAACACCTTCACAGCACTGTCAATATCAGGTTCAGTCAAATTCAGTTAACAGTGTCTGAACCACTGTCGTTTCTTCAGTGTCTGTTGTCGATCACACCAGTGCCCCGGCGTCGCCACGTTCCCTGTCCCCTCCTAGTTGTCCTCTGCACCGCACGAGCGCCTGGAAGCTTGCGGACGTCGGCGACGAGCAGCAGAAGGTGCGCCGCCCCGTGACCGACGCTAGCGGCGGCTTTGCGGCCGTCAGAAGAGTGGCGTAGCGCAGACGGCGCCGTCCGGCGCCGCCCAATCCACCAGAGGTCGCCGCGTGGCCTTCCACTCCCCAGTGCGCGCTGCCACCCTCGTCGTGAACCGCTGGGCGCGGAGCACGCTCTCTGCCGCCGTTGTGCCAGTACGGCGACCCTGAGAGGACCGGCGCCATTACGCCATGCCCGACCGAGTTTAGCAGGGGAACGGGACCAGTAACTCCCACTGATGTTGCCTGGCCACCTAAAACCCCTGCCAATCCACTGCCTCGCCGTAGTTGCTCGCCGGAGATTCTCCGTTCACGGCCACCCCCTCGAGCCGCCTATAAATAGAGGCCCCGAGCTCCAGCTAGTACCCACACCACCTCTACACTCCACCAAGACCCCGCCTAGCCACTTGAAGAGCCCCGAGGGAGTCTCCTTCCTCAACTCCGGCCGCCGCGACCCCTCACGGGATCCAGCTTGATTCACTCCCATGCGTGCACCTCTGCCCCCCATCTCTTGCCAGAAGCTCTCTAGTGCATCCCTCCTTCTGACCCGCGCTTCAATTCGAAGTTTGCAGCACACCACCGGAGTTCCCCACCATCGCCCGAGTCGCCGTCCGCAGGAGAAAGTGTCGCCGTCGACGTGGTGCTCCCCGACGCCCAAGTCCACCTCCCACCGACGCGGAAGGACACGCTGATACTCTTGGTACACTCCGATCTCCCTGACTCGCCGTGGTTCGACGCCGGCGACCACCGCAGCCTTCGGGCGCCGGCGAGGTTTTTCAAACCTGACATGTGGACCCCCCACGTCAGCCTCTCTTCCTTCACCCCTGAAGCGTTTTCTGTTGGCGCCTTCGGGCAGAGTACATTTTCTCTGCGGGCTGGCGCGTTTCTATTCGAACCGTTTTCTGTTTTCTCAGTTAAACCCCTGGAACTTTTCTGTTTCATTACTGATGAGTCCCTGGACAGAAACCCTTATAACTTTTTAATAAAGAGTGATTTTTGAGTGATTCTTTTTCTGACAGTCTTATAATTTTGTCTAGTTTTTTTATGGGATTTATTGAAAAAAAATTGAGACAACTTTTATGCACGCGTTGGTTTTCACGTTAGTATGCATTTTCGCTATACCGTAGGTTCCGGAAGAGGTGACGGAGCCGCGAACTTCGCCGAGCTAGACTCCAACTTCTCCGAACCAGGCAAGCATGTTTGAACCTTTGATATGATGGATGTTTTGCATGATTTCGTGAAAGGTTGTGCAAGGCATATGAGTATCGGTGAGTACCTAGTTGCATGTGAGGCAACTACCCGGGTGTTCCTAAGTGCTGTGATTTCTGTTGAGAGATGGCCTGGTCATGTTGTGACATGAAGGGCAGTAAGGTGGTACTGTTGTAGCATGCCGGCCTTACGTCATCCGTTAAATTCCGACGTTAACGTGGACGGAGTCACGTTATCGTTCTTCCCCTTCCGTGCTACCACTTGTTTTCTGCCAGAATGCGGTTTAGTAAGTTGGTAACCTCTTTCCGTGTACACACCAAACAGAGGGTCCGGGATGATGGTTCCATGGCCCTGGATTAAAGCCAGTCATCCGGTCAGGGGGCATGGGTGTTTCCGGTTGGGACCGAGAGGGGGGCACCCCTTAGAGCGCGCGTATAGAAATTTTGATCCCATGCTACGCGAGGTTGTAGCCTCCCCGTCTCAAGGTTTTCTTGAACGTTGCCGAGGGTGATTCCTGGCTTCGGAATGTTGAATGGGTGTGTACTGGTTAGACGTGTTTCTTCCAAAATACCGTAAACGGAACTAGTCCCCGTGACTACTGAAATCCGTTGGCTCTGGTTAAAGTACAAACTCTGCAGAGTCAAATCCTTCCGAGTCATCGTATCCATGGTCAAGTATAGTGATCAGTGTATCCTTATCTACGTCAAGCCCTCGTGGTTTATTCTTCTTTCCGGTAAGCGAGCATGAGTAGTAAACTGGGCTGAACGTTACTCCTGTGGATGGACTAACCCTGTTGTTTATCTCATGCCTGATTATTCTCTGGATATGATTTAAATTCTTGAGCTACTAAGATGTTAAGTTATGAAGCCCTTTACGTGATGTCGCTCAGACGTCCGACTGTGGCATGTTTGTTATTTACTTTTGTATGAGCCCTTTATGTGATGTCGCTCAGACGTCCGACTATGGCATGTTGGTTATTTACTTTTGACGTAAGCCCTTTCTGCGATGTCGCTCAGACGTCCGACTGTGGCACGCACTATCTTTTATTTTCTATTATAAGCCCTTTATGTGGTGTCGCCCTGACGCCCGACTGCGGCATTGTTATTCTTGCATTTTCCTCTCGAGGAGTCATTCAGACCCTCGTTTGGCACCCAGTATTTAATTTGGGATTTCGGGAGGACTACCGCCCGACTTCTCTTTTTTTTCCATTCATTAGTGTCTCTATGTCTGAATGCACTTGTTAATCTGTTCATATGCTTCATGTTTACATTTGTTATATCTTATGTCCGAACTGTCTTGCGAGTACTTTCATAGTACTCACCTGGCTTGTTGATTTGGCCAGATGTTGACGAAGGCGATCTCTTGGATGAAGAGTTTGATAGTGCGTCCGACGCCTAGAGGAGTCCCAGTCAGTCCCGTGCGATCCTGGATATTGGTCACTTGTATTATATACGCTTCCGCCACCCGCAATAAGTCTCCTCGAGCCTCACTCCGACGCTCGAAGAGCTGTAGTTTTCAGGAGTCATATCACCCACTTCGCGGTGATATTTTCCACCACCGTTGTTATCGTGAGTTAGTAGTTGTGCCACCCTATCCGCCGTTATGTTTTATCGGCGTTCATGTAATAAATTGTTGAGCAGTCTCCGCTCAACCTTGTATTATATTTAGTACTCCTGGTATTTTTCTTCTGTGACCAAGATATTGTCTACCAGTGAGAAGGAATTCTTCTTTACTGGTCCGATAAAGGGATTGGTCTCTCAATAAATATTTTGTTGAAAAACCGATCGTGACAAGCTTGGTATCAGAGCCAGGTTGACTGTAGGAAGCCACTAGGTGCGATCGCTAATCGGTTATTAGCGTCTTTTGTGCTTTTTCAGCATTTTGCAATTGTAGCTATTTTCTGTTGGTCATCATAAATTTATGACTTGACTACTCAGAATTTTTGCCTACTTTTGTAGATGGCTAGCAGCAACTGCGAGACTCGAGTGTTCACGAACGTGCCCAAGGGGTTTGTCAAACTCCTCGTCTCCATCACCAAGCTCGCGATCGGGCCAGCGACTCGTCCGGAGTTCACGCTTTATCAGCACAAGCTCAGCGACGACGTGTCTATGCACCAAGCCGTGGTGCAATTCAAGGGAGGACGTTCTGCATCTCGCCACTTCCGTTTTGTGGGAAGGGCCATGCCTATGGAGAGGCATGCCATGCAGATGGCTGCCCGTGAGGCGATAGCTCGTCTTCGGGACATCCTTCCTATGATGAAGACTCGTCGCTACCACTACCTCCCATGCCATGTGCCATATTCCTGTCACTATGCATTTGCCTGCCATCGGGGAGAGCGAGATGAAGCCATCGAGATGGTCGTGAAGTACCTCAAGGCTCTGGAGGAATCCTTCAACAACCTCGTGGATGATCTTGTGGCTGCCCGCATGGACTTAGTTCGGGGCGGTCCTGCCTGCCGGAAGGAGCTTCTCCACACGGCACCGCCTCTGACTTTCGTCTCGCCTTCAGCCTCTTATGCACCGGCCATGTTGGCCACTGCTCGCCGTCTGCCTACCACTGAGGAGTTCGACAGAGTCATCGCTCCTACTCCAGTCAGAGCTGCACCGCCTGCCACACCCGCACTACCGCCTGTCGCCCCCGCGCCGTCACCGCAGCGCAGTGTTACGCGCCAGGAGCCAGCTAGAGAGGAGGTGGAGGTTGAATCTCCTGCACCGCTGAGTCTTGCCCTCGGCAAGGGAAAGGACATCGTCACCATCTCCGACTGAGAGCGCCGAGTAGCCGCGCGTTATGTCTGCTTGTTTGATGTGTTTTATCTGTACGCTAGTTTGTATTAGTGTGTTCGCTGCTTTCCGGAGGAGTATGCTAGTCTAAATAACATGTCAGGATTGTGTACGCACATCCTGAGTGCTGTATCGTGTGTTTGCTTTTCGCGTGTAAGATATATGCTAAGCAGTTCTTCTCCGTGCAAAATCGTTATGCTTTCTTGAAAAATCTTGAGGTCTTTTAAATTGTTGCCTTTGCAAGATTTTCCTTGTGCCACACAGTTCTTCTCATGAGTTTTGCAAAATAATACCCCAGACTGGAAAAATGTCTCGTCCGTGGACTCGTTCCGTGCCCAATCAGCCAGAAGAAGTTTATGGGACACAGACTAGCAACAACTTCACTCAGGGACAGTCCAGTCAACAGGACAGCGAAGCAGCCTTGTCTCAAGTATGCCGTCTCTTCGAACAAAGCCAGCAACAGCACCAAGAGATGATGAAGCACGTCATCAATATGGGAAACCACTGTGAACCCTATCAACCACATTCCAAGTTGTCTGAATTACAGAAGGCTCGCCCTTCAACGTTTGCTCACACCGATAGGCCGCTGGAAGCCGATGATTGGCTTCGTGACATCGAGAGAAAGCTGATTATCGCTCAGTGCTTAGACCATGAGAAGGTGCTTTATGCACCACACTACCTTACTAGAGCAGCTACAGCATGGTGGGAAAACTTCCTACACATGCATCCCAGTGAACACAACATCACCTGGGAAGAATTCAAGGAAGGCTTTCGTGGGGCACACATCCCCAGGAGCATCATAAAAATCAAGAAGAGAGAATTTGACGACCTTAAGCAAAGAGGCATGTCAGTGACATAATACAACGGTAAGTTTTCCTAGCTATCTCGTTATGCCTGCGACGAGCACCTGACAGAGAACAAGAAGATGGAAAAATTCCTGGACGGCCTGGCACTAAAATGCCAACTGGTTGTACACACTTTCCCGGATTTTAAAACTCTGGTCGACAAGGCCATTACCTTGGAGAATGAGCGCCGTAGTCTGGAAGATATCCGTAAGCGAAAGAGGGACAAGACGACTCTTGCTCGCAACAACCGAAGCAAGACTGAGGTTCCAAGGACAGAAGCAAGGAAATCCACGACTACTGATCTAAGGTCAGTCAGACAGTTTCATGCCAGGGACAAGGAGTTCACATACCGTCCAGGGGTCACATGCTATGCCTGTGGTGAAGAAGGGCACTATGCTAAACAGTGCCCAAAGCCGAGGAACTCGGCCCCCAAGCCAAATAATAGTGGGAATAATCCAGCCCCCAAGCGCAACAATTTCAATCCCAACAACAACCACAAAAAGGGTCACCTAAACCATGTGACCAGGGAAGAAGCGCAGAATGCCCCAGACATCGTGCTCGGTACATTCCCTGTCAACACAGTACCTGCCACGATTTTGTTTGATTCTGGAGCTTCACATTCGTTCGTTTCGAAGAATTTTGTTTTGCAACATGGTTTTCCGATACTTCCCTTGGAAAAATCTATGATCATCAAGTCCCCCGGAAATAAGCAGATCGCCCAGAGTTACTGCCAAAGAGTGATCATTGAGTTCAAAGGACTAAAATTCCAAGCAAATATCATCGTGTTGGAAAATAAGGGACTGGATCTCATTTTAGGGATGGACTGGTTGACCACCAACAAAGGATTCATTGATTGTTTCAATCGGACCGTGATACTCACTCACAATCACGGCAAGACAATAAAGGTTACAGCTCAAGAAAGGCCACGGTCACGGCAACCAAAGCTGAACAAAGTGGACATGTCAGAACTGAGAAAAGTTCCAGTGATATGCGAGTTTCCTGACGTATTTCCTGAAGAACTACCAGGCATGCCACCAGACCGAGAGATAGAATTCAGCATCGAACTAGCACCTGGCACCGCTCCCATCTATAAGAAACCTTATAGAATGGCACCCTCAGAATTGGTGGAGTTGAAGAAGCAGATAAAGGAATTATTGGACAAAGGATTTATTCGAGCTAGCTCCTCACCATGGGGATCGCCAGTATTATTCGCCAAGAAAAAGGATGGGACACTGAGACTGTGTATAGACTATCGAGCTCTCAATATGATCACCATCAAAAACAAATATCCGATGCCACGGATAAATGATTTGTTTGACCAGCTCGCACAAGCCAAGGTGTTCTCAAAAATTGATTTGAGATCGGGATATCATCAATTGAAAGTACGGACAGAAGATATCCCTAAAACAGCATTCACCTCCAGATACGGATTATATGAGTTCACAGTGATGCCTTTTGGTCTAACAAACGCACCCGCATATTTCGTCCACCTCATGAACAAAGTGTTCATGAAATTCATGGACAAATTTGTTGTGGTGTTCATCGACGATATTCTGGTATATTCAAGGACACCAGAAGAGCATGCTGAGCATCTCAGAATTGTTTTGGGAGAATTAAGGAAACATCAATTGTACGCCAAATTTAGCAAGTGTGAGTTTTGGCTAAGGCAAGTTGGTTTCCTAGGCCACATATTAAACCAAGAGGGCGTGGCCGTAGACCCAGAAAAAGTCAAAGCCATACTTGACTGGAAGCCACCCGCCAACGTTACTGGTGTGCGGAGTTTCCTGGGAATGGCCGGATATTACAGAAGATTTATTGAAGGATTCTCCACTGTGTCGAAACCAATAACCCAGTTGCTCAAGAAAGACAAGAAGTTTGTATGGACGGAAGCATGCGAGAGAAGCTTCCAAGAGCTTAAGAAGAAGCTAACAACCGCACCGGTATTAACCGTGCCAGACATACACAAGAGTTTTGAAGTATATTGTGACGCGTCCCGAAAGGGCCTCGGATGTGTACTAATGCAGGATGGCAAAGTTGTCGCGTATGCCTCCGGGCAGCTACGAAAACATGAGGAAAATTACCCAACACATGACTTGGAGCTAGCAGCAGTCATACATGCACTCAAGGAGTGGAGGCACTTTCTGTTGGGAAATCGCTGTGAAATATATACGGACCATAAGAGCCTCAAATATATTTTCACACAACCAGAGCTAAATTTACGCCAACGACGCTGGTTGGAATTGGTCAAGGACTATGATGTCGGCATTCACTACCATCTAGGAAAAGCAAATGTAGTGGCTGATGCCCTTAGTCGAAACCCCAGCCCGGACAACGACGGTCCGCAAAACTTGAGGCCTGAGTTTCAGCAAGAGTTCGCTAGGCTCAACATGGTGTTAGTCTCTGAGGGCACCGTATCAAACCTGGAAATACAACCCACCCTAGTGGAACAAATTAAGAAGGCTCAACAGGGACATCCCAGCATCGAAGGAATAAAGAAGAAAATGAACTTGGGTAAGACTTCAGAGTTTGTCACAGACAGTGAAGGAATATTATGGTACGGAGACAGACTTTGCGTACCTAACATTGAGGAACTCAAGCAACAAATCCTAACCGAAAGCCACACCGCTCCATACTCGATCCATCCTGGAGGAACCAAAATGTACAAAGACATTCAGGAAATATTTTGGTGGCATGGTATGAAAAGGGATATAGCCTCATTTATTGCTTGTTGCGATTCATGTCAGCGCATCAAGGCCGAGCATCAAAAGCCAGCAGGGCTACTCCAGCCAAACAGGATACCGGAGTGGAAATGGGATGAAATAGGAATGGACTTCATCGTCGGACTACCACGATCACAACACGGAAATGACGCCATATGGGTCATCACAGACCGACTAACCAAGGTTGCTCATTTCATTCCCGTGAAGACTACCTACTCCACACAAAGACTGGCCAAACTTTATCTCTCCTGTATAGTTTGTTTGCATGGAGTCCCAAAGACTATAATATCCGACCGAGGCACACAATTTGTCTCCAAATTTTGGAATCACCTGCAACAAGCTCTGGGCACGCAGCTAGCTTTCAGTACAGCGTACCATCCTCAGACTGATGGACAAACGGAACGTGTGAACCAAATCCTAGAGGATATGCTAAGAGCCTGTGTGCTCACCTATGGATCCAGTTGGGAAGAGAGTTTGCCGTATGCCGAGTTTGCTTACAACAACAGTTACCAATCCAGCTTGCAAATGGCACCCTTTGAAGCATTGTACGGACGGAGGTGTCGTACCCCACTGAATTGGTCAGAAACAGGTGACAGCCGTATCTTCGGCCCAGACATGCTTAAAGAGGCCGAGGAGAAAGTTAAGCAGATCAGGGACAGACTCAAGACAGCGCAGAGCCGACAAAAGAGCTACTACGATCAAAAACATCGTGAGGTCAGCTTTGAACCCGGTGATTCCGTATACCTACGAGTGTCTCCTATGAGGGGCCTGCAACAGTTCAAAATTAAGGGGAAGCTAGCCCCAAGATTTATCGGACCATTCTGTATAGAGGCACGAAGAGACACAGTGGCCTACAAACTAGACTTACCCAAGGAGCTGTCAGACGTCCATGACGTGTTCCATGTCTCACAATTGAGAAAATGTGTAAGCAACCCGGAGAAGCATGTATCTCATGAAAGCATTGATATACAACCAGACCTCACCTACAGAGAAAGGCCAGTAAAGATTTTGGAAGAGTCTGAAAGGAGGACCCGTCAGAAAACAACAAAAAATTTCAAAGTTCAGTGGAGCAACCACACTGAGGATGAAGCTACATGGGAAAAGGAAGATTTTCTCCTGGCAGAGTATCCATATCTATTCGAGGATCAGCTGAAATCTCGAGGACGAGATTTTTCCTAAGGGGGTAGGTGTTGTGACACCCAAAATTTCATTTGGATTTTTCAAAAAATTTACTTGACTTGAGGGAGGTGATTTAAATTTTTTTTTCTTCAAAAGAACCCTCCCTTTCAAAATATTTTTTTATGGCAAGAGTTTTATTTGGATTCACCCAAGACTTGTTTTTGGTCTTGGAGGTTCTTGCTTTTTATTTTGGACTCAAGCCAAAATGCTTTTCACTTGGGAAAAATGTCTTTTGAAAATTTCTTTGAAAATGCCCTATAGCTTTTGGAATGATCCTTTACCACTTTCAACAAATCTCTCTTGCCATGACCTTAGTACAAATCCACTCTCATAAACCTTCCTCATCTTTGGATCATGTTTTACTTCAAATCCAGCAAGTTGAACCTCTCCATATAACTTTTCCCATTTATTTCTTATCAATAACAATTTCTGCCATATATCTTGATCCTTGGAGGTTTACAAAGGAACTACTCCTTCTGCTTTGATTTTTGCCCCCAAACCTTTTTCTCTTCCTAGTCCTTTGAACCCTCAACCAAGATCCATGAAGATCCACTGGTCTCCAGTTCAAAATTTTCAAACTATACTTGCTACAAGTTTGGACCAGATTTGCCAAATTTGATGAAATTCATTCAAATCCTTCTCCAAAAAGTCTGAGTAAAATCAGGCAGCCTCTGGGTGCATTGAGTGGTCACCTCACCAAGCCCCAGCTCCAGGAAAAAATTTCTTCATACCTAATCATTTCATCGAACACATTCAGAGCACTGTCAATATCAGGTTCAGTCAAATTCAGTTAACAGTGTTTGAACCACTGTCGTTTCTTCAGTGTCTGTTGTCGATCACACCAGTGCCCCGGCGTCGCCGCGTTCCCTGTCCCCTCCTCCTTGTCCTCTGCACCGCACGAGCGCCTGGAAGCTTGCGGACGTCGGCGACGAGCAGCAGAAGGTGCGCCGTCCCGTGACCGACGCCAGCGGCGGCTTTGCGGCCGTCAGAAGAGTGGCGCAGCGCAGACGGCGCCGTCCGGCGCCGCCCAATCCACCGGAGGTCGCCGCGTGGCCTTCCACTCCCCAGTGCGCGCTGCCACCCTCGTCGTGAACCGCTGGGCGCGGAGCGCGCTCTCTGCCGCCGTCGTGCCAGTACGGCGACCCTGAGAGGACCGGCGCCATTACGCCATGCCCGACCGAGTTTAGCAGGGGAACGGGACCAGTAACTCCCACTGATGCGGCCTGGCCACCTAAAACCCCTGCCAATCCACTGCCTCGCCGTAGTTGCTCGCCGGAGATTCTCCGTTCACGACCACCCCCTCGAGCCGCATATAAATAGAGGCCCCGAGCTCCACCTAGTACCCACACCACCTCTACACTCCACCAAGACCCCGCCTAGCCACTGGAAGAGCCCCGAGGGAGTCTCCTTCCTCAACTCCGGCCGCCGCGACCCGCCACGGGATCCAGCTCGATTCACTCCCGTGCGTGCACCTCTGCCCCCCATCTCTTGCCAGAAGCTCTCTAGTGCATCCCTCCTTCTGACCCGCGCTTCTATTCGAAGTTTGCAGGAGACCACCGGAGTTCCCCACCATCGCTCGAGCCGCCGTCCGCCGGAGAAAGTGTCGCCGTCGACGTGGTGCTCCCCGACGCCCAAGTCCACCACCCACCGACACGGAAGGACACGCTGATACTCTTGGTACACTCCGATCTCCCTGACTCGCCGTTCGACGCCGGCGACCACCGCAGCCTCCGGGCGCCGGCGAGGTTTTTCAAACCTGACATGTGGACCCCCCACGTCAGCCTCTCTTCCTTCACCCCCGAAGCGTTTTCTGTTGGCGCCTTCGGGCAGAGTACGTTTTCTCTGCGGGCTGGCGCGTTTCTATTCGAACCGTTTTCTGTTTTCTCAGTTAAACCCCTGGAACTTTTCTGTTTCATTACAGATGAGTCCCTGGACAGAAACCCTTATAACTTTTTAATAAAGAGTGATTTTTGAGTGATTCTTTTTCTGACAGTCTTATAATTTTGTCTAGTATTTTTATGGGATTTATTGGAAAAAAATTGAGACAACTTTTATGCACGCGTTGGTTTTCACGTTAGTATGCATTTTCGCTATACCATAGGTTCCGGAAGAGGTGACGGAGCCGCGAACTTCGCCGAGCTAGACTCCGACTTCTCCGAACCAGGCAAGCATGTTTGAACCTTTGATATGATGGATGTTTTGCATGATTTCGTGAAAGGTTGTGCAAGGCATATGAGTATCGGTGAGTACCTAGTTGCATGTGAGGCAACTACCCGGGTGTTCCTAAGTGCTGTGATTTCTGTTGAGAGATGGCCTGGTCATGTGGTGACATGAAGGGCAGTAAGGTGGTACTGTTGTAGCATGCCAGCCTTACATCATCCGTTAAATTCCGACGTTAACATGGACGGAGTCACGTTATCGTTCTTCCCCTTCCGTGCTACCACTTGTTTTCTGCCAGAATGCGGTTTAGTAAGTTGGTAACCTCTTTCCGTGTACACACCAAACAGAGGGGTCGGGATGATGGTTCCATGGCCCTGGATTAAAGCCAGTCATCCAGTCAGGGGGCATGGGTGTTTCCGGTTGGGACCGAGAGGGGGGCACCCCTTAGAGCGCGCGTATAGAAATTTTGATCCCATGTTATGCGATGTTGTAGCCTCCCCATCTCAAGGTTTTCTTGAACGTTGCCGAGGGTGATTCCTGGCTTCGGAATGTTGAATGGGTGTGTACTGGTTAGACGTGTTTCTTCCAAAACACCGTAAATGGAACTAGTCCCCGTGACTACTGAAATCGGTTGGCTGTGGTTAAAGTACAAACTCTGCAGAGTCAAATCCTTCCGAGTCATCGTATCCATGGTCAAGTATAGTGATCAGTGTATCCTTATCTACGTCAAGCCCTCGTGGTTTATTCTTCTTTCCGGTAAGCGAGCATGAGTAGTAAATTGGGCTGAACGTTACTCCTGTGGATGGACTAACCCTGTTGTTTATCTCAGCCTGATTATTCTCTGGATATGATTTAAATTCTTGAGCTACTAAGATGTTAAGTTATGAAGCCCTTTACGTGATGTCGCTCAGACGTCCGACTGTGGCATGTTTGTTATTTACTTTTGTATGAGCCCTTTATGTGATGTCGCTCAGACGTCCGACTGTGGCATGTTGGTTATTTACTTTTGATGTAAGCCCTTTCTACGATGTCGCTCAGACGTCCGACTGTGGCACGCACTATCTTTTATTTTTTATTATAAGCCCTTTATGTGGTGTCGCCCTGACGCCCGACTGCAGCATTGTTATTCTTGCATTTTCCTCTCGAGGAGTCATTCAGACCCTCGTTTGGCACCCAGTATTTAATTTGGGATTTTGGGAGGACTACCGCCCGACTTCTCTTTTTTTTCCCATGCATTAGTGTCTCTATGTCTGAATGCACTTGTTAATCTGTTCATATGCTTCATGTTTACATTTGTTATATCTTATGTCCGAACTGTCTTGCGAGTACTTTCATAGTACTCACCTGGCTTGTTGATTTGGCCAGATGTTGACGAAGGCGATCTCTTGGATGAAGAGTTTGATAGTGCGTCCGACGCCTAGAGGAGTCCCAGTCAGTCCCGTGCGATCCTGGATATTGGTCACTTGTATTATATACGCTTCCGCCACCCGCAATAAGTCTCCTCGAGCCTCACTCCGACGCTCGAAGAGCTGTAGTTTTCAGGAGTCATATCACCCACTTCGCGGTGATATTTTCCACCACCGTTGTTATCGTGAGTTAGTAGTTGTGCCACCCTATCCGCCCTTATGTTTTATCGGCGTTCATGTAATAAATTGTTGAGCAGTCTCCGCTCAACCTTGTATTATATTTAGTACTCCTGGTATTTTTCTTCTGTGACCAAGATATTGTCTACCAGTGAGAAGGAATTCTTCTTTACTGGTCCGTTAAAGGGATTGGTCTCTCAATAAATATTTTATTGAAAAACCGGTCGTGACAGCCCTCCACGGGGCAGTCCTGTTCATCCAGCCCACCACAGGGTCCTGTTCATCTAGCCCCAACCGGCTCGATCGATCGGGGTCCTGTTCATCCAGAGGCAACAGCACGGGGTCCTGTTCATCCACCCCCACCGGGAACTGTTCATCCAACCCCCCCCCCCCACCAATGCTCACTGTTCATCCAGTGGCAGCATCGACCGGCTTCAGTTAGCAGCAGTAGCAAAGGAATCGCTCGATTGGGTTCAGTTAACAGCCATCGATCGATCGCTCGGGTTTAGTAACGCGTAGCCTGCAGTGCAATCGCTCGGGTTCAGTAGGTGAACGCCTCGCTCGGGTTCAGTTAGAGCCCAACGCCTCGCACCCACACGCATGCGTGTATGAGAGAAACGCGCAAACCTCCATGCATCGCTCGGCCCCGACCACCTACCGTAACCGGGAACTCCCCGATATTTTCCTAGCCCTCGCTTCTACCACGGTTTTTTCCGTCAGGGACGGCCCAAAGAATGTCATGCAGCTGCGACTCCGGCCCGCCCAGGAAGAAAAGCCCATTTTCTGTCATGATTTTTTGTCATAGAAGTAGGAGCCCACCACATCTATGATGATACCGGGTTTTGTCACAATTATCGTCATAGAAGTGTCATAAGTATGACAGAAATTTTTTCCGTTCGGCCCAAAATGTCACGGATGTGTCTTTTTTGTAGTGCTTGTTCCTGCCGCAGAGACCCGGGGAAGGAAGGAAACCGGCAAGGTCTCTGCCCCTGCCGGCAAGGCTCCCTCCAGCAAGACTTCTAACCCCGGCAAGGACTCCTGCACCTCCTCCGGCAAACGCGCCTCTTCGGAGCGTCGCGTTCCCGTTGAGGACACGCCAGAGAGCTCCGCTAGCAGGAGCAAGAGGTCCATGGTGGCCCTGCCAGAAACTAAGAAGGTGCCCGTCAGGGAAGATGGCAGGGTGGAGCTTTTACCATAAGCTCCACCCTTGACAGCAAATAGGAAAGCGCGCTCATCACCTTCCGGCGGGTGAATGTTGACTTGTTTGCATGGCAAGCATCCGGCATCCCCGGCGTTCCCAGGGAGGTGATTGAGCACCACCTTGCTGTCTGTCCCCATGCGCGGGCCGTCAAGCAGAAGTTCAGAAAGCAAGCTTTGGAGCGACAAGAGTTCATCATCGAGGAGATCAGGAAGTTGGAAGCGGCAAGCCTGGTCAGAGGAGTGCTCCAACCCACGTGGTTGGCCAATCCAGTGGTGGTGCGTAAGGCAAATGGGAAATGGAGGCTGTGCATTGACTATACAGATATCAATAGAGCCTGTCCAAAGGATCCTTTCCCTCAGCCACGCATTGACCAGATAGTGGACTCCACTGCCGGGTGTGACCTGCTGTCATTCCTCGACGCCTACACAGGATACCACCAGATCTTCATGATGAAGGAAGACGAGGAAAAGACTGCGTTCATGACCCCATGTGGTACGTACTGTTTTGTACGGATGCCTTTCGGGTTGAAAAGCGCCGGTTCGACATTTACCCGAGCAGTCCAAATTGGTTTTGAACCCCAGCTACATAGAAATATGGAAGCTTATATGGATGATATAGTGGTCAAAACCAAGGACAAGGCCACGCTCGTGTAGGATCTAGAAGAAACATTTGCAAATCTGCGCAAGATCAACCTCAAGCTCAACCCAGAGAAGTGCGTGTTCGGTGTCCCATCCGGCAAACTTCTTGGGTTCTTTGTGTCTCAATGCGGAATCGAAGCAAATCCCGACAAGATCAAAGCGATTGAGCAGACTAAGGCGCCAAGACGGGTCAAAGACGTCCGTAGGCTCATCGGCTACGTTGCTGCTCTAAGTAGGTTCATCTCCAAATCTGCTGAGCGCGCCCTCCCCTTTTTCAAAGTTTTGAAAAAGGCGGGTCCAATGAAATGGACTCCGGAGGTAGAGGCAACGCTACAAGATTTGAAGAAGTACCTCTCCTCCACGCTAATACTAGTCGCACCTAAGCCACAAGAGCCGTTGCTGCTATATCTGGCGGCAACGAATCAAGTGGTCAGTGCGGCGCTAGTAACACAGAGGGAACTTGAGGAAGAAGCAGCGGTAGCAGCGGAGCTGTCGGATGATGGGCCGGAGCTCTCTCCGGCAGGGCCTGACGCCGGCAGGGCGGAACCCCCGGCAAGGCCCGGTCCCGGCAAGACAGAGTCTGCGCATATGGGCGAAGTTGAACAGAAGAAGAAGGTGGTGCAGCACCCGGTTTATTTTGTCAGTTCCCTCTTGCAGGGGGCTAGATCAAGATATTCTGGTATGCAAAAGCTACTTTTCGGCCTCCTTATGGCCTCGAGAAAGCTGCGTCACTATTTCCAAGCGCACGAGATCACCGTCGTCACCCGCCTCCATTTGCAACGAATCTTGCATAACCCAGATGCGACTGGGAGGATTGTGGAGTGGGCGTTGGCACTGTCGAGCTTTGGCCTCAAGTTTGAAAGTACTCCGATGATCAAGAGCCGAGCCTTCGCAGAGTTCATAGCTGAATGGACCGCAACGCCCGACGAAGAGATTCAAGAGACCACCCTTCCCGGCAAGGAGACGTGCCGCGATTGGATTATGTAATTTGATGGAGCTTTCTCACTTCAAGGTGCTGGTGCCGGCATGCTACTCGTTGCGCCTACCGGAGAGCGCCTCAAGTACGTAGTCCAGATGCACTTTCCCCAGGAAAAATTAATGAACAACACGGCGGAGTACGAGGGATTGCTTGCCGGTCTCAGGATCGCGGTAGACCTCGGAATCAGGAAGCTCATCATCAGAGGTGATTCGCAGCTCGTCGTCAAGCAAGTTAACAAGGATTACCAGAGCCCGTTGATGGAGGCCTATGTGGATGAAGTGAGGAAGTTGGAAGAGCATTTTGACGGTTTACAGGCAGAGCATGTTCCCCGAGCAGAGAACAGCATTGCCAACGACCTGTCAAAACGCGCTGCCCTCAAGTTGCCTGTGGAACCAGGTACGTTTGTGCTTCAATTAACTCAGCCATTCGTTGAGCCATCTGTAGGATAGAACAAGCGAAGGAAGGCAGGCTCCGGCAAGTACTTTCCCGCTGAGCTCCCAGGAGCCGCCGGCAAGGAAGTTGCCGGGTATCCCAAGCTTACCGAGGAGCAGCGACCTCCGGCAGGGCCCCAGGCCCTGACCATAGAGGCAGCTGCCCCTACGGCCGAAGATGAGCCTTTAGTCCTTTCCGTCGAGCCCCAGGCTCCGGCATGGGCGCATCGCACCATCTGTTTCCTCCAAACGGGGGAACTCCCTAAGGAACAGGAAGAAGCAGAGAATGTAGCCCATCGGTCCAGCATGTACCAGTTTGTGGATGACACCCTATACAGAAGGAGAACAAACGGTGTGAAATTGAAGTGCATTCCTTAGGAGGATGGACTGGAGCTGTTGGCAGAGATACATGGAGGCATATGTGGCTCTCACATAGGATCAAGGGCCCTTGCCGGCAAGGCATTCTGGCAAGGTTTCTTTTGGCCCACTGCCCTCCAGGATGCAACTGCACTAGTAACCAAGTGTGAAGCGTGTCAGTTTCATTCAAAGAAGCTCCATCAACCAGCTCAAGCTCTCCAGACAATCCCTCTCTCCTGGCAATTTTCGGTCTGGGGGCTCGACATACTGGGCCCCTTTCCCCGTGCTGTCGGGGGCTTTGAGTACTTGTATGTTGCAATCGACAAGTTCACAAAGTGGCCAGAAGTGGAACCGGTGAGAAAGGTGACAGCACAATCATCCGTCCAGTTCATCAAAGGACTAGTCTGCCGTTTTGGTGTGCAAAATAGAGTCATCACCAACAACAGCATGCAGTTCACAAGCCGCACGTTTATGCAGTATATCCAAGACCTCGACGGCAAGGTTTGTTTTGCTTCTATTGCTCATCCCAGAAGTAATGGCCAGGCTGAGAGGGCAAACGCAGAGGTGTTTCGAGGCCTCAAGACCAGGACTTTTGACAGGCTACACAACTGCGGAAGGCGCTGGATTGATGAGTTGCCAACGGTTCTTTGGTCGATCAAAATGACGCCAAATCGAGCCACTGGCCAGACACCCTTTGCCCTGGTATACGGGGCAGAAGCAGTTCTCCCCACGGAACTCATATACGGGTCACCTCGAGTGCTCGCTTATGATGAGCTTGAGCAAGAGCAGTTGCGCCAAGATGATGCGACGCCCCTTGCGGAAGATCGTCTTCGGGCTGTTGTGCGAGCTGCTCGCTACGAGCAAGCCTTGCGCCGCTACTGTAGCCGCAAGGTTCATGCCCGAAGCCTTGAGGAAGGCGACCTTGTTCTTCGGCGCATCCAATCCACCAAGAATTCCAACAACTTGACGCCAAAGTGGGAAGGCCCTTATCAGGTAATACGAGTCACACAGGTGCATGTCGGTTCTAAACAAACGGTTTAAAACCCCTTTCTGCGACGGCATTTGGAACCATCGCCAAGTGAATGTGTGCGATAGGGTGTCCTTCCCACACGACCCAGAATCGTCGGGGATAGGCCCTCCTAGGACCCAGGCTGGGGCCGTGTGCGATCGGGCGAGGCATCGAAACCCAATCATTTCCGTAGGTATGTACATCCCACACGGTGAATCCCAGAAATCATTTCCGTAGGTATGTACATCCCACATGGTGAATCCCAGAAAAACATTTCCGTTCGTATGTATATCACACACAGTCAATCCAAGGAATACGTTTATGTCCTTATGTACATCCCACACAGTCAATCCAGGGAAAACGTTTCCGCTCGGATGTACATCCCACACGGTTTTATGTATACGCTCGTGTGTGAAAGGTGTAACTATCACACACGCTCTGCCTTGGTTAACTGTTTGCTTTCATTAACTACATCACACACGATTTGATGTAGAAAACTGTGTGGCATTGGGCTATCCATCGCAAGGGCTTTTACAGCTAGAACCGTTTGCAAAGGTCCATGACCGTGTGTTCTATTTTTATTTTTGCCTGTAATTTATTATTCTAATTGGAAATTTTGAAATATGAAACATGCAATTCAAATTCTCAGCACAATGGTTCAGCAACGAATCCATAAATAAAATTGCCAGTACAATATGTTCAGTAATTACAAGATTAGGCAGCAATTAACTATGATGAACCGCAGTATTTAAAGGCGGTAAAGGTGAAGAGACAAGTGTAAATCATTTTGACTGCCGACGGTGTTGAAGAAGCGGAATGCCCATAATGTGCCTTCCTGCATGCCATAGCCACGAACCACTTTTGTCCAACCCCTTGTGACGATCGCCCGCCCATCCTTCACCACCTTCAGGAAGACTTCTAGAGCATTATCATGGTAGCATGAATTATATACTTTAACCTTAGTTGCCTCCACTCTGGTCATGTAGTTTGCAAGGTAATCATTAGTAAATAGCTTCAGAAACCACTAAAAAGAGAAAAATATCAGATACTGAGGTCTAATAGAGTAACTTGTTGTGGGCAGGGGGGAAAGGCAACACATTACTTACCATCCTAAAGTTCATTGTTCACTTCGACAAAATGTAAATAAAGAGCTTAATTCCAATCACCCATTTCTTTCGCCTAACAATATTTCTTAGTTTCCTCACTTGACGCTTGTTCATGAATATCTCATTGCCCCATACACAAAAGGGATCGAAGCGTGGATGAGTACCCGTCATATATGTACCTACAAGCAACCAGTAAATGTTAGAAGCTAAACTGAGATTGCACAAATGATGTAAATACAACTACCTATGTTCCTAAGTACAAGTATTTTCTTTTGAGATTTCAATATGAACTACATACGGATGTATATCGAATTATAGATATAGTTTAGATTAGAATCTAGATTCACTAATTTTGCTCCTTATGTAGTCTATATTGGAATCTCTAAAAATACTTATATTTAGGAATAGATGGTGTATAAGACATGGGATGCAGCTAACCTCGACGGCAAACAACAGCATCGCCCATTGTAACCCTGTGTAAGTACATGGTAAGCCAATGTTAACTACAACAGGGTTAATATCCACCAAAAAAGCAAATGGTAATAAAACGGCAGCATCTGTAGTGATATCTTCATTTCGAAAGAGTAGCACAGTAGCAAAGGGACGGATTAAAAAATGGATACAAATGTTAATTGCAACACGCTTAACAACATCCTAATTCATGTTTTGTAAGTTTGTAGCCAGTGAAATACAACTCTTTAAAAATGGATACAGCTGTTAATTGCAATAGGCTTAATGGCCATTGAAACCGGTACTGATAAAAATGCAATTGGCAGAGTTAAACATCATAGGGCAGGTGCTGCCATAGCAGATAATGGCCGAGTTGTCTACAAAAAGGTAGGGAAAATAGCTCAAACATGTTAGGCATGTTTACTACAACATGCTTAATACATCGACAGTACAAAACATAGCCATTAATTTCAACTGGTACTGGTAAGATTGAACTGCTTAAGTCCTGAGAGGTAGGTGCTGGGGCACTTCATCTTGGCCAGAGCCCGCCCAAAGTCAGCGGCGGCGGAGGCGAGCTGTTCCTCCTGGTCGAAGCGTGGATCAGTGCCACTGACATGTGTACCTACAGGCAACCAGTAAATGGTAGAAGTTAAACTGCAATTCCACAAATGTTGTGAAATACTGTAAGACATGGGATGCAGCTAACCTTGACGGCAAACAACAGCATCGGCCGTTATGACCTTACGTAAGTACATGGACAAGCATGTTAAGTACAACAGGGTTAGCATCCACCAAAAATAGCAAATGGCATAGTTAAACATCACAAGTCATGTTTTGTAAGTTTGTAGCCATTGAAATGCAACTATTTAAAAATGGATTCAAGTGTTAATTGCAATAGGCTTAATAGACATTGAAACCGGTACTGATAAAAATGCAATTGGCATAGTTAAACATCACAAGGCAGGTGCTGCCAGAGCAGAGAATGGCCCAGATGTCTATAAAAAGGTAGGGATAGTAGCAAAAACGTGTTAGGCATGTTTACTAGAACATGCTTAATACATCAACCGTACAGAACATAGCCATTAATTGGAACTGGTATTGGTAAGATTGAACTGGTGAGTACATACTTGGTAAGTTCTGAGAGGTAGTTGCTGGGGCACTTCATCTTGGCCAGAGCTCGCCCAAAGTCAGCGACGGCGGAGGCGAGCTGTTCCTCCGGGTAGAAGCGTGGATCAGTGCCACTGACATGTGTACCTACAGGCAACCGGTAAATTGGTAGAAGTTAAACTGCAATTGCACAAATTATGTGAAATGCTGTAAGACATGGATGCAGCTCACCTCGACGGCAAAAAAAAGCATCGGCCGTTATGACCCTGCGTAAGTACATGGACAGGCATGTTAAGTGCAACAGGGTTAGCATCCACTAAAAATATCAAATGGGTAGCATCTCTAGTGATATCCTGAGTCATGTATTGTAAGTTTGTTGCTGGTGTTGGTGAAATTGAGCTGGACATGGTAATATTTGAACATCACACAGTGTGTAGTACTAAAATAAACAAGGCACGTACATGCTTAATACATCAACCGTACAAATCATAGCCGTTGCAAGTGGTATTGGTAAGATTTAGCTGGTCAGATCTTACCTGTTAAGTCTTGGGGGGTAGTCGCTGGGGGACTTCATCTGGGCCAGAGCCTGCACCATGTCGTCGGCGGTGGCGGAGGTGAGGTGTTCCTCCGGGTCAACACGCATAGCGGCCATCGCGCCACGGACCGCCATCAGCTCCTGGCGGGGGCATTTGGAGGCATGAGGATGTTTCGCAGGCGCCATTTAAGTAATCAGGTCGGGGACGTGATAGAGATTGGTAGGTTACCTGACTGAATCCGAGTAGAACGTAGATGTGGTTGAAGCTGTGGTTGCGGCGGCGGCGGTTTGAGATGCCGGTAGGGGGAGGCGCGAGGGAGGGGGGATACTGAGGGGAAGGGGATGTGGTTGGAGGAATAAATTCTGAAATCGCGTGCCTAATGAAAATTTGGGTGCGAAATTTGAATCTTGGGCGGGGGAAACACACAACGCAGACGAAGCGCGTAAAATACTCGTGTGCGAGAAAAAAAGAAAGTTGGCAGATCCCGTCTCCAAAAAATGTACACGTGTACTTGATTTTTTCGGTCAATGGTACGCCTGGTTTATTAGGAAATATCGCACATGTAACTGACTTATGGGTCATTAACGCAAAAAACGCAGACGGGTACGGCATAGAAACTGTGTGTTTTGTGATCTTCTAATGATTAACGCAAAAAAACACACACATGGTCACACATGCTAATCAATACTCAAAGCCCTCAAAGGATGCTCTTACCGACATTGTACGTTAATACTACAAACTTAAAGTACTACTGGTAATTTACTCTAATACTACAAACTTAAACTACTTGTCACATGCTGCCATCAGGGCATGCTGGCCAGACGCCGACGTTCTCCTTGCCGGCCTTGTAGTCAGCAGCCCACGGTGCTTCGATCTCCCCCAAGCTCTCCTCACCATGGCATGCGGCCACTTTTTTCTTGCGGTGGCGGGACTCTCTTTTCTTGACTACTTTCTGCCTTTTCTGCTCCTTCTGTGCGGCTTTGGCCGCCTCTAACTCCACCACCCATTCGGCCATGGTAGACTCAAAGTCCGCCCATCTAACTGTCTAGCCGCCGACGGGGATGAACTCGGCGCGGTGAGATGCCATCGCTTCCTTACCTTGTGCGCGGTCGCGGGCGGCGAGGAACGTGGCGCGGCGGGATGCCATCGCTTCCTTATCAGTTACTGTTCGCCGTGGTGCCATGGACGACGCCTGGAGAGAGCTCTGGGTCGGAGGGACCGGGCAGCCGTACAGTGCGGTGGTATTCAAGAGCTCAACCACAAACGACAACAGAAATTGGCTTCCCTTACAATTTTGCTCGTTCATTATCGCACACGGTTCATCTCCGTCACTTCCGGAAACAGTGTGCGCTGAGCCTATTGTGTGTTGCGTTATGATTGGCCGGAACCCCGGCCACGCGGATCGCGCGTGTGCACCGTTTCGAATGGCAATCCATGTCCCTCACATCACACCCGTGCACCTGTAGCTGGATTTGGATTTATATGCGCTAAATGCCTAGAAAATGCACATAATCCCCTAAATATGGTAAATGAGCCCGAAAAAATGCCAAATTTGAACACGGTAATTTGCAGGGTGTATGTTCATCGTAGAAAAAAACTCCAGGGCAAAGAACGAAGAAAATTTGGATTCCCCTTCAATCTTGAGGATTTCCCTTTCAAAAGCATGGAACTTCCTCGGTGATGGTTCGATTTATGAAGGGCGTGCATGACAACATAAGCCAAACCTCCTCAAAAAAATTCCAAGGCATGGTGAGGTCATACCACGGCACCATGCCAGGCGTCATATTTTTTAAGCATTTATTTCATTTTTTATAGTTGAAAACCCAACAAACAGACATTTGTGGTTGACTATTGCCACACATTTCATGGAAATATCTGTCCATTCCTTGTAAAAGGCATGAGAATTTACTAAATGGCACGAGCATGGTTTTCTAGGCCGTTCTTGTGGACCCTTTCATGCATTGATTGTTTGAAATTGAATTATGCGCATTAATTCCTAGGAAATGCACATAATCCCCTAAATATGGCAAATGAACCCGGAAAAGTGCCAAATTTGAACATGGTGATTTGCAGGTTGTATGTTCGTCGTAGAAAAAACTCGTGGACAAAGGACAAAGGAAATTTGGACCCCCCCTTCAATCTTGGTGATTTCCCCCTTGAAACCATGAAACTTCCTCGGTGATGGTTCGATTCGATTTATGAAAGGCGCGCATCACGACATAAGGAAAACATTCTCCTATTTTTACCACAACATGGTGAGGCCATACCATGGCACCAAGCCAGGCGTCATGTTTTCGAACCATGTGTTTCATTTTTTGTATAGTTGTTGACCGAGTAAACGACGCTTTTATGGTTGACTATTGCCACACATTTTCATGAAATATCTGCCCATTCCTTGTAAAAGGCATGATAATGTGCTATATAACACGAGCATGGTTTTCCAGACCGTTCTTGTGCACCTTTTCATGCACCGATTGTTCGAATTTGAATTATGTCCATTAATGCCTATAAAATGCACATAATCCCCTAAATATGGTAAATGAGCCCAGAAAAATGCCAGATTTGAACACGGTGATTTGCAGGGTGTATGTTTGTCGTAGAAAAAAACTCCAGGGCAAATAATGAAGAAAATTTGGATTCCCCTTCAATCTTGAGGATTTCCCTTTCGAAAGCATGGAACTTCCTCGGTGATGGTTCGATTTATGAAGGGCGTGCATGACAACATAAGCCAAACCTTCTCAAATTTTTACCAAGGCATGGTGAGGTCATACCATGGCACCATGCGAGGCGTCATGTTTTTTAAGCATTTATTTCATTTTTTATAGTTGAAAACCCAACAAACAGACATTTGTGGTTGACTATTGCCAAACATTTCATCGATATATCTGTCCATTCCTTGTAAAAGGCATGAGAATTTACTAAATGGCACAAGCATGGTTTTCTAGGCCGTTCTCGTGGACCCTTTCATGCATAGATTGTTTGAACTTGAATTATGCGCATTAATGCCTAGGAAATGCACATAATCCCCTAAATATGGCAAATGAACCTGGAAAAGTGCCAAATTTGAACACGGTGATTTGCAGGTTGTGTGTTCATCATAGAAAAAACTCGTGGACAAAGGACAAAGGAAATTTGGACCCCCTTCAATCTTGCTGATTTCCCCCTTGAAACCATGTAACTTCCTCGATGATGGTTCGATTTATGAAAGGCGCGCATCACGACATAAGGAAAACATTCTCCAATTTTTACCAGGGGCATGGTGAGGCCATACCATGGCACCACACCAGGCATCATGTTTTCCAACCATGTGTTTCATTTTTTGTTTAGCACGAGCATGGTTTTCCAGACCTTTCTTGTGCACCTTTTCATGCACCGATTGTTTGAATTTGAATTATGTGCATAATTAATGCCTAGAAAATGCACACAATCCCCTAAATATGGTAAATGAGTTCGGAAAAATGTCAAATTTGAGCAAGTTTCATTTGAGGCGGTATGTTGATCCTTGGAAAAAAACGGAAAGAAAAACTAGGACGAAAATTTGGATTCCCCTTCAATCTTGGTGATTTCCCTCTCGAAAGCATTAAACTTCCTCGGTGATGGTTCTATTTATGAAGGGCGTGCATGACGACATAAATCTAACCTTCTCAGCTTTTAACCAGGGCACGGTGAGGCCATACCATGGCACCATGCCAGCCGTCATGTTTTTCAAGCACATATTTCATTGTTCTATAGTTGATAAACCAGTAAATGACGCGTTTGTGGTTGACTCCATTGAAATCTCTGCCCATTCCTTGTAAAAGGCTTGAGAAATTACTAAATACCGAGAGTATGGTTTTTCCAGACCGTTCTTGTGCACCCTTTCATGCATCAATTGTTTGAATTTGAATTACGTGCATTAATGCCTACAAAATGCACATAATCCCCTAAATATTGTAAATGAACCAGGAAAAGTGTCAAATTTGAACACGGTGATTAGCAGGGTTTATGTTCATCATAGAAAAAAAACTCATGGATGAAAGACAAAGGGAATTTGGATCCCCATTTAATCTCGGCGATTTACTATCGCACACGGTTCATCTCCGTCGCCTCTGCGAATCGTGTGTGTTCACTCACACATGCAAAAGGAAAAGAAAACCCTCGCCCACTTTGTCTCCACACTCACTCAGCGCGGACTCCTCCGCAACTCTGCACCCTAAGCTCGACGGCTGTTGGCGGTGGCTGTAGGTCGCGCTCCAAACGACACCGGATTTTGCCTCCACCGCTTTCCGCCGCCTATCTGCACCGACATTCTAGACTCTGGTCGACTGGGGTTTTCTGCGGGATTGGGCCGGGGATTTTTCTCATGGAGGAGGTAATCAACTTAATTAGCAAAATATTCACTCATCTCTTATCGCAGTCCGTCCGTCGCTGTTAGTCAACCGGCGGAAATCGCCATGGAATCATTTTTGTTCTAGCTTATTCGTGGGTGTTCATTCATGTGTGCATAGTGCGAGCACAAATCGGGCAACTGTGGTCGTGGCCAGTCAGAAACGAAGTTCTATCTCACCATTCTGCATGACTTCAGGGTGCGCTCGGTATGTTCAATCTCAACCTACCACGGTCGGCATGGCCTAAATTTGTGAACGTATACCGTCTGCTGCTACATTATCTATATATTTGCATCAAATCTTTGTTACATTATCTATTTTTAATTCTATATTTTTGTACTTTGCTTGCATCTATATATGGATATGTTCTATCAGTTACTCCCATATTTGCATCTTGCTCGGTTATTTCAATATATCTAATTTACGATCTTAATTTTCATTTCAAGCGGTAAATCCCTTGCTTTGCAAGAACAGGAGTAGAAGGAAATCTTGGGCTTTACTTTGCTGATGACTCCCAGGATGTCATATTGACAACGCAACACGGGTTTACAATGACGGCTAGCGTAATACTTGATAAAGATGGTCACTCCTATTTTAATGCGGACCTTTGGAGAAAAATGTCTAAGTGTTATGAACTGAAACTGGCAATAAAATTCTAGTGCGTGCACCATAGCCTGGTCTAATTAACATGGATGTTTACTTCCCCAACGTCATCAGCCGATCAAAGTCTGATCGAGGTTAGTGTCCTTTCAACTTTCTCCATGCTGTCATATTACAATTGAAAGAACATGCGGTGCCCCCATGTTTGGTTTTGGTAATTGATGACAATCTCTATGGACTAATGGTTGCCTTGAGTTATATTTGAAGGATTTGTCCATAGGCATTTCTTGAAGTCCATGTGTTGGTTTCAAGGAGTTTACGTGGTGACCAAGGTGTTATTAAGGAATTATCCAAAGATTGGTCATGTGAGAGTTGAGCTTATTGCAAGCATGTCTTGAAGAAGAAGATTGTGTGATAATTCATGTTTACCTTCAAGACATCATCCAAATGAAGAGAGTTGGAAAGAGTCGAGGTTGATCAAGACTAAGTCAAGAGTGAATCAAGCTGATCAACACACAAAGCGCACAAGATGTACCAAGGGATCAAGCGATCCCATGGTATGGTAAGCATTGTCAATTACGCCTTGTGTACTAACCCATGGTCTTCGTGAGTGTTCTATGTGGGGTTAGGTACGTGTTCATGGGCTTGCGTCAAGAGGAAGATATCACTCAACCCATGGAGAGGATGACATCAAGTGGTGATCGTCATCAACATTGCCGTGTGCAAGTTCAAGTGGAGCATCACAAAGAGATCAAGTGCTTGAAGCTTGCTGTCCATTGTGGTGACAATGGACTTGCGAAGATGTGCGGAAGGGTGGCTCACCCATAGTGGAGTATGGGGGAGCAATCAACTAGTCTTCATCGAGCCAACGCAATCAAGAAAGGTGGTCCATCTTGAGGGAGTCAAGATCGTCATCATCTAGCTCAAGTGGACCATGTGCAAGGCAAAGGTTTGCTCTTGATAGGTTTTCTATTTTACCGGTCTCATGATGGTAGTTGGGAGACTGGGTTATAGGATCGATTGCCGTACTATCAAGGGGGGCTCTCGATGAGTAGCTTGATGGTATCGTTCATAGAGAGCTCAAACCATTGCATCCTTGCATCATCTTTATTGGTTCTTGTTTGGTTCTTCTCTTTGTGATTTTTGGAGCTTATGGTCATCTTGATGACAAGCTCGAGTTCGTCGAAAACGGAGTTCACTCGCATCTTCTATGATGTTTTCGATGTTGGAGGTTATGCCGGTTCTTCTTGGTTGGAGGTTTCACTCCTCTATTTGTTAGGCATACCTCCGCTACCTCTTCTTACTATAACCAGTCGCTATTTTGATGCTACTCAATTCGGAGCTCATATGAAGAAGTTTTGGCAGTTCTGGTTTTCCTTGGAGTATACTTGTTTTCGTGGCAGTGGCTTTAGGATGGCGCCAGCGGTAGTACCGCGGTACCCAGCGGTAGTACCGCTTAGGAGTCACAGGCGGCAGTACCGCTCCGCAGCGGTAGTACTGCCGGTGGGTCCTCAGCAGTAGTACCGCTGCGGTACCAGGCCCCTGCCGCGTCGACTCGAGGGGTCTTTTTTTGTGTCGGATTGTGCGGTACTTCGCAGCAGCAGTAGAGCGGCAGTGCCGCTCATGAGAGGTAGTACCGCCCTACCACCGCGGCAGTACCGCTCGAGTCCGTATCTCTCCTGCCCTCCTAACTCCACAGTAGTACCGCCCGGGGGAGCGGTAGTACCGCTGTTCTCAGCGGTAGTACCGCTGCCTTATGCGGTAGTACCGCCCTCTGCGGGGCTGTTTTGGGGGTAACGGTTGGATTGTCCCCCCCCCATTATAAAAGGGGGTCTTCTTCCCCATTCAACCTTATCTCTTGAGCTCATGTTCTTCCCCCATTGTTGACCTTCTTCGAGCTTGCTAACTCCCTATCCCTCCATGGATTCTTGCTAGTTTTTGAGGGAAAAGAGAGAGGAGATCTAGATCGACATTTGCACCAATCACTTTCTCCTCTATGTGAGGGGAACCCCTTGGATCTAGATCTTGGAGTTCTTGGTGTTCTCCTTCTTGTTCTTCCTCTCTTTTTCCTCCCTAGCATTAGTTGCTTCGGTGGGATTTGAGAGAGAAGGACTTGGGCACTCCGTGTGCCCTTGCCATTGCATTTGGTGCATCGGTTTGAGTTCTCCATGGTGATACGTGGAAGTTACAAGTTGAGAAGCTTATTACTCTTGGGTGCTTGGTGCCCTTGAGCTTGTTCCTCTTGGGTGCTTGGGCGCCCTAGACGGTTGGTGGTGTTCGGAGCTCAATCATTGTGGTGTAAAGCTCCGGGCAAGCGTCGGGGTCTCCAATTAGGTTGTGGAGATCGCCCCGAGCAATTTCACGAGTACCGGTGACCGCCCCCAAGGGTTGCCAAAGTGTAAGGGTTCTTGCCTTAGTGGAATCACGACATCTTGCATTGTGCGAGGGCGTGAGGAGATTACGGTGCCCCTAGTGGCTTCTTGGGGAGCATTGTGCCTCCACACCGCTCCAAACAGAGATTAGCATCCGCAAGGGTGTGAACTTCGGGATACATCGTCGTCTCCGCGTGCCTCGGTTATCTCTTACCCGAACCTTTTACTTATGCACTTTACTTTGTGATAGCCATATTGTTTCTGGTCATATATCTTGCTATCACTTAGTTGTTTATCTTGCTTAGCATAAGTTGTTGGTGCACATAGGTGAGCCTAGTTGTTGTAGGTTTTGTGCTTGTCAAATTAACCGCTAGGTTTATTCCGCATTTGTTCAAGCCTAAACCGTAATTATTTTAAAGCGCCTATTCACCCCCCCTCTAGGCGACATCCACGATCTTTCAACAATTTAAGCAACCAATTGTGATATCATATTCTGACTCTGTTCCTTGGCAGTAACAAATTCGGTTTACTAATTTATGCGCACTATATATTCTTCTGCCATGTTTTGAATAAATAATACCTTTCCACCTTTTAAGCAGGATATGTTGGATGCATAGTGAACGATCTTTATATTACTAAGCGTACCAAATTTCACTCGAAGGACTTGAACCATGCCATAAACTTTGTTGATAATCTGACAGAGATAGCACAGCGTATGAACGCTGGATTTTGGATGGGATTAATTAGACCTATGGTGCACACACTGAACAAGACCAATTGTGTGCACAAAGCGCTGGTAAAAAGTCTAGGGATGGCAGTTTTGCCCATGGGTATGGGTATCCGCGGGTACCCTACCCGAAAACAACGGGCATGGGTAAGACTTAGGAAGATTTTGTACCCATGGGTAATGGGTATCCATACCCGCAAAATATATGGGTAGGGCATGGGTATAAGATTGCGCCCATGGGTAACCCAATGGATACCCAGAAAAATTAATAAGTGAAAATAACTCCTATGACATGTGGGGTCAACATCCAACTCCTATGGCCCAACTCTCAGTCCGGGTTTTCCTAAACCAACCATAGTTCATAGGCTCGCAACAACCAACTCGCACTCCTCCTATGTCCTACATGACTCCTTGAAACGATGAAATCTCGGCTCATCACCAACACACTCTTGTCCAACTCTTAAACCAGCGATCCCCTGTTCCCACTACCGCCTCCCACTGTGTCAGGCTTCCACCAACCACTTATCGTACTCCATTGTCGCCTGTAGTTGGCCACTCATCAGAGGAGGTCACGTTGGTACTAGACAGACCCATAATCACATGAATTTTACACTCATTTCTCGACTTCTTTAAAATTTAAATGCTATATGTTGTATCCACTGGATACCCATTGGGAATAGGATACCCGATGGGTATGGGCATGGGTGTCAATTTGTGCCCATGGGTATTGAAATGGGTGGGTATAGAAAGTTTCTATGGGTATGGGTTTGGGCAGAAGAAGGTTGTACCCACCCATACCCTACCCATTGCCATCCCTAAAAAAGTCTTATTTTAATGATGATGCTCATAAACTATATATATCTTCAATGATATGTTACAATTGTTTTTTATTCTACATGTCAATAGATTCCCGGCGTGGTCGAATTACACTTGTGCCTGCTAATAACGCCAAAGTGATTGCAAGGTACTGCATTTCCCGCAAAAATGGAACCATTCAAATCAACAAGTTCTCACTTCTCGTGGCAATGCATACATATTGGAAAATTGGAGACACTGTTCTACTCCTGCTCTACCAAGGCACAGGAGGGCTCTTCCTTTTCATTGACGAGATGCCGAGTCGCCGTGATCAAGCTGCTTCCAGTGGATAGTTGTGGTTGTTGGCCCTCAGCCTCTTAAAATGTGCTAGCTGTTACTATATATGTTAAGTATGTAGATATGGACCATATGGTTGTTGGCCCTTAGCCTCTTAAAATGTGATAGTTGTTACTATGTTAAGTATGTAGATATGGACCATATGGTTGTCAAAACCGTGTTACGAAGATCCTCCTTTTGTCGAATAGTGTAACAACTATATATATGTTACTCAAATGCTGTTACCCAAGTTCATAAATTTTCATGGAAAGTATTTGTATCGTACACAGTTCATTGAGTTTAAGCGTGTGCTCGATGTCCAGAAGGCATTTGCATATTAACTGTCCATATTGCAAATTCACACACATGTTCACATAAGGAAACATATGTGTAACATACTAATCATCGCACACGAGTACTCGCAGACGCATCATGTGCGATACTTCTAGCCACCACAAGCAACTAGTTTGCATTTTTCAAAGTTTTTCGTACACACAGAATCACACACGAAGTAACTGTATTGACCGTCTGTGTTGTAATTTCTCATCGCAAACAGTTCATCCGAGTCGGCTATTTGCCACGTATCACATACATCTTGTTTACATGACTCGTTTGTGTTCTTTTGGCTCATCGCAAACAGTTCATCCATGTGAACTGTATGCTGCATATCACACACACTTGTTAAGTTGAACCATTTATGTTGCGTTCCCTAATCGAAAACAGTTCGTCCGACTTAACCGTATGCCATATATCGCACACACATTGATATGGCTGCCCATTTCTGTTGTTCTACCTCATCGCAAACAGTTCGAATGGATTAACCGTGTGTCCTGCATCGCACACACATTGTTATGGCTGCCCATTTCTGTTGTTCTGCCTCATCGCAGACACTTTGAATGGATTAACCGTATGCCCTTCATCACACACGCAACTAAAACTTGAACCGTGTTTGATGCATACATCATCGCAAATGTTTTGCACCTTTTTTGACGGTTTTTTTACACCACCGTTTGCGATTATTGCATCGCACACAGTTTCGGCAATGGGTCTCTGATCGTAGTGTCACGTTAGCAGTCTCCTGCAGTAGTGTCACCAGGCCCGGTGCAGTCCGCCTGGAGACCGAAGATGGTATTCCAGTGAGCAACTCCTGGAACATCGAACATCTTCGCAAGTTTTACCCAAAAGGCGCGGTTGTCGGGCCCCCCGGCAGACCACTTTTTGTGCAAGCCCTGCCGGCAAGGCATGTAACCCTTTGTACAAAGCCAGGCGCAGACCCTGAGCAACAGATAAATAAATGAAGCGCTGGCACCCTAGAAATTAGCATGCATGCTTGGTTGAGTCTCCCTCTCTGGTAGGGTTGATAGTGCTTGGCGGCAACTAACCCCTAGCATAGAGGTCGAGTACGTGTCTTTCTGTCTCTTCCAGTCCTTTTTGGTTCGCTGGCTGCACATGCGCTTCTGCAGAACTGTTTGGAGGAAAGAAGGCGGACCGACACTCCCGACCCCGGCAAGCCGAGGTTACCGGGGGCTGCAGATTCAGATAAGTTTTTTCTCCCCCGCGATGCGTTTCCGTATGAAACTTGAACATACGAAACTTCGTTCATTCCTATGCCATCGTGCTCCCCCCTTCCTATTCCCGAAATCGCTTTCAGGCTGGAATTTGGTTGTTGTTGCGATGGAAGGGAAGCAAACGAAGGGCCCGATCCTACTTTGCCCCTACTCCCGCCAAGGGTGTGGGCATAATCGTGGTACAAAGCGGGAGAACGGCAAGGTTTGTTGCCGGGCGACGTTGTTTGCTTAAAAAAACAAGGGCTCGCTCCTTAGTGTGGGCCTCGCTCACGCAGAAAAGAACCCAGCAAACACCATTTTCATTAATACGTTGATGAAACAAGTACAATTCATACGGAACGTAAACATGAGCAAGTGATTACAAAGTCTAAATTCGACAAGTGCCCGCATTCTTAAGATCTAAAAAAAGATGAGATGCACGTAATCCCTTTCTTGTCCCTCTCCTCAGGAAGCAGATCAGGATAGTAGGAGCGCAAAAGGAGTGCCTAGACGAGGTATGAGCAAAAGAAGACACCAAGAGAACGTCCCGGCAGCCGCCCAGAATAGGGCTGGTGATGACGGTGCCGGGGGGAGGAGCCGAAAGATGAGGCAGCGGGCCGGTAATACGAGACGAAGGCGTCGATGCCATCGTACTCTGACTCGATTGAGGGTGTCCTGGACTAAGGCGTCCTCGGGCGTCCAACCTGTTCACCGTGGGCCGGACTGATGGGCTATGAAGATACAAAGACCGAAGACTCTACCCGTGTTCGGATGGGACTCTCCTTGGTGTGGAAGGCAAGCTTGGCGACCAAATATGAAGATTCCTTTCTCTGTAACCGACTTTGTGTAACCCTAGTTCCCTCCGGTGTCTATATAAACCGGAGGGCTAGGTCTGTAGAGGCGAACAATCATAATCATAGTCATACTGGCTACACTTCTAGGGTTTTAGCCATTACGATCTCGTGGTAGATCAACTCTTGTAATACTCATATTCATCAAGATCTATCAAGCAGGAAGTAGGGTATTACCTCCATAGAGAGGGCCCGAACCTGGGTAAACATTGTGTCCCCCGTCTCCTGTTACCATCAACCTTAGACGCACAGTTCGAGACCCCCTACCCGAGATCCGCCGGTTTGGACACCGACATTGGTGCTTTCATTGAGAGTTCCACTATGCTGTCCTCAAAAGGTTTGATGGCCCCTTCAATCATCTACAACAATGCTGTCCAAAGAGAAGTCTTCCTTCCCAGATAGATCTTTGTGTTCGGCGGCTTTGCACTGCGGGCCAACTCGCTCGGCCATCTGGAGCAGATCGATAGCTACGCCCGTGGCCGTCAGGTCAGATTCGGGAACTTGAACTACGTCGCGGACATCCGCGGAGACTTGATCTTTGACGGATTTGAGACCACAACAGCCGCTCCCTGTCACCACGATGAACATGACTTAAATCTGTCATCGGACCATACCCACGAGATAGCACCTGTAACTGCTCTGGCCTTAGATCCGGAGTACATTGCGCCATCCGAAGACGGGAAGCTCAGCCCCGCCACGGATGCCGCAGTCTCAGCGGCGTCAGAGCCGTGCACAGACCCAACCTGGAGTGGAATCTGTATCACCGGAGCCTCGGACTCATTTCCGGCTACAAGTTCCGAACCATGTGCATCCATGTGCATCGAGCTCGATCAGTCATCGAACATTGAATTGAGCTCCACGGACATTTTTCGGCACACGCCTTTGGGCGACGTGTTAAACTCGTTAAAAGCACTATCCTTAGTAGGGGGCTCGCAGCCGAATTATATCCGGTTCGAACTGGAGGCTTATGACGGAGAACTTCGCTTCCCACCCACCGCCCAATTCATCGCCATTGTCGAAGATTTAACCGACATGCTCGAGTACGGCTCCGAAGACGTCGACGGTATGGACGACGATGGCGATGAGGAGCAGGGCCAAAACCCGCCATTTACCGGACGCTGGACGGCCACCTCTTCTTACAACGTGTACATGGTGGATACACCTAAAAGAACTAACAACGATGAAAAAGAAGATCCCGTTGAGGATGAACCTCCTGTGATACAGCCAAAACGCCGGCGTCAGCGGCGCCGCTCGAAGTCACGTCATGGAAAAGACAGCAATACTGGCACGGGAGAAAACAATACTCCGAACGATGCCAAAGATAATGAAGACCCCGTGGAGATAACTTCCGAACAGGAGGAACGGGAAAACGGGCAAGTTAGCCCTGATGAACAGGCCATACACGATGACTCGGAGGACAGTAATTATCATCCAATCTTCGAGGATGAGGTGAGGCTCGGCAACGAGGATTTTATCGTGCCTGGGGAACCTCTCGAGCAGGAGTGCTTTAAGTGCCGGCTAATAGCCACTGCAAGGAGCCTGAAAAAGAAGCAGCAGCAGCTTCAAGCTGACCAAGATCTGCTCAACGATAGATGGACTGATGTCCTAGCAGCCGAACAATACGGCCTCAAGCGCCCAGCCAAAAGTTACCCGAAGCGCAAATTGCTACCTCAGTTCGACGATGAGGCGCCGGAGCCCGTACCATCACCGCGCAATGCGGCTGACCGACCACCATGCGGTCGGGATAAAGCGGCAACTCAAGCCGAACACCAGCCCGCCCCGCCTCATCACAAAGGTAGAGATAAAACAGCTCGTGGTTATACATATGGCCTTCGGCAGGAACTGGACAATAGAGCAGGACATACCAGATCAATCTACGGATTGCGAGGATGTTCCCCGACACGTGACGACGACTACCTATTCGGACGTGACAAGCCTAGTCATGCCTGGGCCGAAAACCGCAGATGGACTCTATCGGAGCCACGTCGCGATGTGGCCCGATATAGAGGCGCCACACACCCTCTCTGCTTCACTGACGAAGTAATGGAGCATGAATTCCCAGAAGAGTTTAAACCCGTAAATATTGAATCATACGATGGAACAACTGACCCCGCGGTGTGGATCGAGGATTTTCTTCTCCATATCCATATGGCCCGTGGAGATGACCTCCACGCCATCAAATACCTTCCGTTAAAACTTAAAGGGCCGGCTCGGCACTGGTTAAACAGTCTTCCTGAAAACTCTATTGGCAGCTGGGAGGATTTGGAAGACGCCTTCCGCGACAACTTCCAAGGTACACATGTCCGGCCACCAGATGCCGATGACTTAAGTCACATAGTTCAACAGCCCGGAGAGTCAGCCAGGAAATTCTGGACTAGGTTCCTAACTAAAAAGAACCAGATCGTCGACTGTCCAGATGCCGAAGCCCTAGCGGCCTTCAAACACAGCATCCGCAACGAATGGATCGCCTGCCACCTCGGCCAGGAAAAGCCGAAGTCCATGGCAGCCCTAACGGCACTCATGACCCGCTTTTGTGCGGGTGAGGATAGTTGGCTGGCCCGTAGCAAAAACATGGCAAGCGAAGCGGGCACCTCAGAGGTCAAAAACAACAACGGCAAGCTCCGACACAATAGGCACAAACGTCGAAGCAATGGTGATAACACCGATGACAATACAGTCAACGCCGGATTCAGTGGCTCCAAGTCCGGTCAGCGGAAAAAGCTATATAAAAGAAACAACTCGGGACCATCCAGTTTGGACCGCATACTCGATCGTTCGTGCCAGATCCATGTCACCCCAGAAAACCAGTCAACCATACCAACAGGGATTGTTGGGTTTTTAAACAGGCTAGCAAGTTAAATGCCGAAAACAAGGAGAAAGGATCGCAAAGCGAGGACGATGACGAGGAGCCCCGGCCACCGAACACAGGGGGACAGAAGAAGTTTCCCCCTCAGGTCAAAACGGTGAACATGATATACGCTACCCACATCCCCCAGAGGGAGCGCAAGCGCGCGCACAGGGACGTCTATGCGATAGAGCCAGTCGCCCCAAAATTTAATCCATGGTCGTCATGCCCGATTACCTTCGATCGTCGGGATCATCCTACCAGTATCTGTCACGGCGGTTCGGCCGCACTGGTCCTTGACCCAATAATTGATGATTCCACCTGACGCGAGTCCTAATGGATGGCGGTAGCAGCCTCAACCTGCTCTATTAGGATACAGTGCGGAAAATGGGCATTAATCCATCACGGATCAAGCCCACATGGACTACCTTTAAAGGAGTCATACCAGGTGTAGAGGCCTGCTGTACGGGCTCAATCACACTAGAGGTTGTCTTCGGATCTCCGAATAACTTCCGAAGCGAAGAGCTAATCTTCGATATCGTCCCCTTTCGCAGCAGCTATCACGCACTGCTTGGACGAACCGCCTTTGCTCGATTCAACGCGGTGCCAAACTATGCCTATCTCAAGCTCAAGATGCCCGGACCATGCGGCGTCATAACAGTTAATGGAAACACAGAATGCTCCCTCCGCATCGAGGAGCACACCGCTGCCTTAGCAGCAGAAGTACAGAGCGACCTTTTCAAGCAGAACCTTAATTCGGCGGCCGAGCTCCCGGACACTGTCAAGAGAGTCTGGACTATTCGGCAGCAGGATAGCTCGGCTCGTCAAGAGCTCGATTAGCAATTCGGCCTCCGTCCCAGTCCCGATCAAGTGGCGGCATTCGTACCGCACGTACATAACTACGCACTCAAAATACCATGGGCGTAGACAGAGGCATAACTAGTTTGTGATCCACAATACGGCTCGACCGCCCCAGGATACGCATACTTTCACTGTTTCCTTTTTTCTCCTTTTCAGGTTTCTTTTCCACAGGCCTTCCCTGACGGCCTGATCACCGGTCCTTTCGAAGGATAAATACACCAAGATGGTAAGAAGCATGGACGTATAGGGGAATTTCAAGGTGGTCTCTTAATCATCACTCTACCTGTTTTCAGGACCCACACGCAGCTCTCCCTTGGTTGTGGCTTGTTAAATAGCATGTTGCTTATTGCACTATTTGTATGAATGCGCTTTGACGTATTAATCAAATTATAATGGAAACAGTTTGCGGCCAAAATTCTACGGCTCTAGCTTACTACCCTTTCTTCTTTTCTTTTTTTGGTAACTTTATCAAATAGCACCCGTACACTTTGGCATGTTTCAATTTGCCAGGGGCTTCATAGCGCCCCGCAATACGGCAACAAAGTTCGAACACTTTTTACAGTATAGTTCGGCACCCCGAATTGAGCTCTATATGCATTGGCTCCGAATCATGTCTTTGGTCAATAGTTGGGTTTCCCGGCTCCTGTGCTTGCTACCTTACGCTCCACTATATCGGCTAGGGTAGTAAAGGGAGAACTACTGCGATTGTGCCCAGGTTTACCTGGATGAGCACCTCAGTAGAGAAAGCCGAAAACTGACTGTCATGATGCAGCGAGAGCCGGTCAGCTCTTCGGAGGTCTCAAATCTTTATAGATTTTCTCCGCATTACACGAGGGATCAGTACTTACCTGATCAGGTGTTTACAGCATCCTAGTTCGGATACTAGGGGCTGCGCGTATATTTTTATTGTCAAACTCCTATGGCTAAGTGGGGGTGCTAAAGCCGCATAGTCCGATTGCCTGGTTCGTTGCGCTAAACACCTCTTTCAAGGACCAAACAATTGGGTCAAGAGTGTTTAGATTACATCCCGAACACCCCTGTACTACCTACGTGGGGGCAGAAGCCGACGACTGGCCAACTCTCAGATTTCACACAATACGGCCGCACAGGAGGTGCAATTTTTTAAACAAACATTATATTACATAAAGACTTTGTTTCATCATACAAGGCAGAGACAACATGAATGTATTCATTCGAAAATAATGTCTTGCACACATGCGTCGCCACAATACGAGACCCCTCCAGGACGTCTTCAAAATACCGCTCGGGCATGCGGTGCTCCTTGCCCTCAGGAGGTCCCTCGGTCACAAGCTTGATGGCGTCCATCTTCGCCCACCACACCTTGACGCGGGCGAAGGCCATGCGCCCGCCCTCGATGCAGACCAACCGCTTGACGACGTCCAGCCGAGGGCAGGCATTCACCAGCCGCTTCACGAGCCTGAAGTAGCTGCTGCGTATAGCTTCGGCAGGCCACAGCCGGATTATTAAATCCTTCATGGCCAGTTCAGCCACCCTATGCAGCTCGACCAGCTGTTTTAGCTGATCGCTCAAGGGCACTGGATGTTCTGGCGCAAGATATTGCGACCAGAACAGCTTCTCCGTGGAGCTCCCTTCTTCGGCTCGGAAGAATTCCGCTGTGTCAGAAACACTGCGCGGCAGATCCGCAAACGCCCCTAGAGAACTCCAAATCCGGGTTAGTAAGAAATACTTCTTCTTCACATACTTGCTTTGCATACTAAACGCCTTACCTGCCGCGATTTTCTTGGCCTCCTGGATCTCCTGGAGGGCGCCCTGGGCTTCAACCCGGGCCTCTTCCGCGCTTTGGCGAGCCTTGGCGAGTTCGATCTCTTGAGCCGAAACATCGCGCTCCAAGGTCACGCATTTTTTCACGGCATCCTAGAGCTCCTGCCGGACCTCATTAAGCCTGGCCTCATGCTTCTTACGAGCGGCTTGTTCCTTGGCAGCTTTCTCCTCAGCTTCGGCCAGGGCCTTTTTAAGGACCTCGACCTCGGTTGCCGCTCCTACAAATATTATGGCACTACGGTCAATACACATCATTCATTCTGTCTGAGTATACAACAAATCGCAACATACCTTGCTTGTCCTCCAGCTGCCTTTTTACAAGGCCGAGCTCTTCTTCGGCCCGCTCCAGACTCTGCTTTAGCCCAGAGAGCTCCGCAACATGAGAGGTTGTGGCCAGCAATGATGCCTGCTTATGCATATAAGACATCTTTAGTTAGTTCCCTGCGAAAATAAATTGATCCTCTGTCCGGCTTTTCTTTCCGAACACCGAACAGTGTCTTAGGGGCTACTGTCTATACTAGGACTTTTTCTTTTGCGTCGCTTACCTCAAAGCCTGTTAGCAGGCTGCCGCAGGCTTCGGTCAGTCCGCTCTTGACGGACTGAACCCTCTCAATCACCGTACCAATGAGGATACGGTGATCATCCACAATGGAAGCGCCTCATAGCGCTTCCAGCAGATTATCCGGTGCCTTTGGTTGGACAGAGGTCACCGGCGGGATAGGCACACCTCCTTCTCTCGAAGGAGGCTGCTTGCCGGATTGCGAAGCCGTATAGGTCTCCGGAATCATATCCGGTTGGGGGCCGAACTGATCATGGCCTCCATCACCAGTCTCCATGGGGATCTGCTCCCCCATGTGTCCGGCGGCCGAGGTTTCGCCCTCTGGCGTCACCCTGACGGCCTCCTGAGCCTCTCCCTGGCCTGGGAAGGTCCTTCGGGACAGCACCTCAGCGTCGCCCTTGGCCGTGGGAGAGTAAGCGGCCGGCGGTGACTCACTGGCCATCGCCTTTGAATCCAACGAACCTCTTGATGAGGATCGCTGGGAGCTGTCGTGGGCCGGACTGCAATAGCATAATTAACCATATTAATACCATGAAGAGGAGAGGCCGGATACATGGACGTATACGGATTTTTAGTGCTTACGATGTGGCCAGGGGCTTGGATCGGGGGTGTCGCTCTGGGCTGCTGTCGACGTCCCACGCGGAGTTATCCGCGAGGGGGCCCTTCCCCCTCTTGGGCGCCTCCGCCTCCAGATTTGTGGAGGCTGCCCTCTTCTTCCTTCCCCCATCAGGGGGAGAGTTGCTTTCTTCCTCCTCCTCCGCGTCGTCTTCGACGACAGAGGAGTGAGTCTTGTCTTCGGACGACACGTCCGAAAATCCTTTGCGGCGAGGGCGACTGTTGGACCCTTGGCCTTCTTCTCCGGCGCCTAGGCGCCGGAACTAGCATCTTCGCCAGGAGCTGGATGATTGGTTCCTCGGGCAGCGGAGCCGAACACCGAATCCGCTCCGCTTTCTCTATCCATGCCTGAAAAAATAATAGTGAAGTTTTAGATATCTCCCTTGAACAAGCAAGTAGAGGATGAACCTTGATGTGAAGGAATTACCGCACTGGCAGGATTGGCAAGATCGTGCCCGTGGTCCGAGTCTATGTCCGATGGCGTCTCATTGCCCTTAAAGAGCAACTTCCTAACATCTTCATGAGTGGTTCTGAAGAGCCTTTCCAAGGTCTGGTGCTTCTCCGAATCGAATTGCCATAAAGGGCAGGCTCGGCTCTGGCACGGAAGGATCCGGCGAACTAGCATCACCTGGATCACGTTGATGAGCTTGATGTTTTTATCCACCATGCTTTGGATGCGCGTTTGCAGCGCTATCTGTTCTTCCGACGAAGACCAATTTGGGCCCTTCTCTATACAGGAGGTGAGCCGCATTGGAGCTCCAGACTTGAATTCGGGGGCCGTGGCCCGAGTGGCGTCGCGAGGCTCTGTGATATAGAACCACAGTTTCTACCACTCCTTGACGGTCTCCACAAACGTGCCTTTGGGCCATGTGACATTGGGCATCTTGCTCACCATGGCACCCCCGCACTCCGCGTGTTGGCCCTCCACCACCTTCGGCTTCACGTTGAAGATCTTGAGCCATAGTCCGAAGTGGGGAGGAATGCGGAGGAAGGCCTCACACACGACAATAAATGCCGAGATGTTGAGGAAGGAGTTTGGGGCTAGATCATGGAAATCTAGCCCGTAATAGAACATAAGTCCACGGACGAAAGGGTGGAGAGGAAACCCTAGCCCGCGGATGAAATGGGGGATGAACACCACCCTCTCATTGGGCTTCGGGGTGGGGACGACTTGCCCCTTGGCCGGAAGCCGGTGAGCGATTTCTTTCGCCAAATACCCGGCCTCCCGAAGCTCGGTGATGTCCTTCTCCTTAACGGAGGAGGCCATCCACTTGACTTTCCCTCCAGATCCGGACATGGTTGAGTGCTTGCTTGAGGCGGAAAAGATGAGGACTTGGGCGCTGGAGCTCAAGAATGGAAGGGCAGAGAAAGAGAGAAGGTGTGGGTGAAAGAAGGGAATCCTTATCCCCTTATAAAGGCAGTGAATATCAAGCACCTCCCCACTCGCCTTAAAACTCGTGTGTTCCCAAGGGCTGTGCAAACGGCATGATTAGATTACCCACACCAGTATTGATGAGAATCCCGCAATAAGGGGACACGAACTCTGCTTCGACAAGACGTGCCAATAAAATCCGCGTCTCGAAACATGGAATGGCAGACGAAAACGGTTCAAAATAATGACCGGGCAGACGTGATGTCACATTACAAAAAGTTGTCAGCGGATTGGACTCGTGAAATATTATACTCTCCGCGGTTGTGTGTTGTACTTGTGTTGCAGATCCGGACACGTTCGTTGCGTCCGAAGACTATCTTGGAGTATTCGGAAAGGGGAACGTGCCTTGCAATGCCGAAGACAATCTGCGCGTCGGACACCTCGCCATTGAAGCCTGGTTCAGGGGCTACTAAGGGAGTCCTGGACTAAGGGGTCCTCCGGCGTACGGCCTGGTGACCGTGGGCCGGACTGATGGGCTGTGAAGATACACAGACCGAAGACTCTACCCGTGTCCGGATGAGACTCTCCTTGGCGTGGAAGGCAAGCTTGGCGACCAAATATGAAGATTCATTTCTCTGTAACCGACTTTATGTAACCCTAGTTCCCTCCGGTGTCTATATAACCCGAGGGCTAGGTCTGTAGAGGCGAACAATGATAATCATAGTCATACAGGCTAGACTTCTAGGGTTTTAGCCATTACGATCTCGTGATAGATCAACTCTTGTAATACTCATATTCATCAAGATCAATCAAGCAGGAAGTAGGGTATTACCTCCATAGAGAGGGCCCGAACCCGGGTAAACATTGTGTCCCCCGTCTCTTGTTACCATCAACCTTAGACGCACAATTCGGGACCCCCCACCCGAGATCCGCCGGTTTTGAAAACGACATCGACGGCCTGCCACCCGCCTTCTTCGTCTTCTCCGGCCTTCCAGCGTCAGCCGCCAGAAGTGACGGCCCCGAGAAGTTCAAGGAGCTGGATCGAGGAGCCGCCACCGAGAACTACCCCCCGGCAAATCGCTCTGCCGGGGAGAAGGCCAGGTGCAAGTGGTGCTACAGCCGGTGTCGCCTAGGGACAGGGCGTCCGACGTCTAGTCGGACCCGTCCCCATCGTCCTCCCCACTGGTCCCCTCCTCGTCGCCGTCGCTCGAGGAGGAGCTCTCGTCGTCGGTCGACCTCTCCACGCAGCACCCTAACCTGATTCCCGAGCGCCCGAAGACCTTGACGGAGAGCAGGTCGCTCTCCACTAGTTTGAAGTGGAGAACGTGCCCCTTCATCAAGCAGTGGGCACGTGCGAAGGTTTTCCAACCCTGACAAAGAAGCATTACACAGGGAACCTTGTGTTCTCCCACACGTCGCCATTGCAACACCCCTTCATGTGAAGCCTCAGCCTCGGTGGTTGGTCGATCTCCAGCACCCTCGCAAACGCCTCGAGAAGGCAAAGGTGACTACGCGGTAGCTCACGCAACTGCAAGATGAACTCCAGCGCTGTGTCTCCGACATGGCCTCTCGAAGAGGCAGGAGGAGATGATGGTGGAGACGGTGGCATCGTGGGTGTCCCCCTTTCGCGCCCACCTCTGCCTCGACCACCTTGCCGACCGCGACCCCGTCCGGCGCCTCCACCTTGAGCGTCTGGCTCTTCCTTAACCACCGCAGCTCTCTAGCGGGAGGAAGATCTAGTCGCCTCTGCAGAAGGACGGCCGCGGCCACGCCCTCTCGGCATGGTGGTGGATGGGGAAATGGGAAGAAGGGAAGACACGAGAGGATGCCTCTCCTCCTCCTGGTCCCTTTTTCATAGCCAAGCAAAGAAGGCTGAAGACTGGCTCTACACCTCTGAAGATCCCTTTCAAGTCCGGCTCATTAAAGCCACTGGTAACGAGCGAGTTCATCGACCGCCCTCCCCGCGCCAATCAAAGGCGCATGGGTATCGGCCATGGCGCGCCTCCCCATACCCTGCGCGTCTGCCACCTACCCCGCACCATGCATGCAGCGTACGTGGCGAAAAAGGCGGGCATGGTGGGAAACGTGGAACGGCGGTTCCAAGATTGGAAAAGGTGCAAATGCTAAATGAGCAGGGCCCCTGCGGTTTCCTCTTTTCTATGGGGAAGGCGCGGGCCGCCTCTTTACTACTCACCGCAGGATGACGCAAGCGTGCTGCGACCACTCCATGCACAACCCCCATGTCACGCACTCAATACGGATCGTGGGGAAGCGCAACTAGCGAAGGAGTTATCGCAGTTAAAACTCTGCCAAGCGTGCATGCGCACCGTTCTGGGCCTGGCCCAACAATGCTTCGCGCTTATGTGTGGCCCAGGCCCGGGGGCTCCAGTCGGTGTACAAAAGTACAGGCCTTTCTGTACCCCTTTAGTTGTGCACGGGCAGTTGTAGCCACACCTGTGGCCATGCTTGGCGGGGCAGAGGAAGCAAAGATACAAGACTGCCAGGGCAATGCTCAAGCCAGAGGCGCAAAGAGCAAAAGGACAAGATGGATTTCCCCCGGCAAGAGCCTTGCCGGGGCGACCTACATAGCCCCGGCAAGAGCCTTTTCGGGGAAAATTGCCCAACACCAGCAAGGCCGCCACCCTTGAGCCTGAGAGTTCTGAGACCATCCACAATGTCGAGACCAAGACTCAGGGGCGCCTGTGTGGTGGGATGCAGATCTTTGTGAGGAACAAGGGCCTGCGGATCTGGAGAGAAACCTGAAGGCGAAGACCCCCGGCATGAGGCCTGCCGAGGACAGGCGAAGACCCTCGCCAAGAGCCTTGCCGGGGACAGATCTCTTGCTGGGGACGCCCGCGCGTGACCCCGGCAAGACCCTTGTCGGGGGCTTCTGCGGGGCCGAGGCTAGGCCCACACCAACCAACGTTCCGCTGCCGCGCGCCCATGCCGACGCGGCAATCAGCACGCCAACTAGGCCAGCGCCTGCATGGCAGCGTGCAACTTCTAGGCCAACTAGCCAAGCACCTGCGTGGTGGCATGCAGATCTTCGTGAAGACCCTGTCACCACACCAACTCAGCAGCCAGCCAGCCAGCGTGGCCCTACATGCCTCATCACCTTGGACGCACGTCGAAGCAAGGCGAGGCGGCGACGGACGGGACGAGCTTCGTTGCCGTCCCCGATAAATCAAGAGGACATGTCGGCAGCGCATTAAATGCATTTGTCCTACGATCCCAGGTGATAGGCTTGTACACTGTACATACTTTCCACCTCCTGTGTGCCACTATGGCAACCCCTTTGACATATAAAAGGAGGCCCGAGGCGTACCGAAGGAGGATTCGGACTTTTTGGACTAGGCATGCACCGTAGCTAGTTCAAGAGCTCAAGAACACCAAATATACAGAAAAGCAGGACTAGGATATTACGCATCGTTTGCGGCCCGAACTTGGGTAAAAATCCCCTCGCACTAGTCTTTTAGACCCGCTCTTCTCGCAGCTCCACGCCCCGCCAACCGTAGGAGGGATTCCCCGGGATCCCATAGGTGTTGTTTCCCCCGACAAAGGGGTTGTCAATCCCTTCTGGGGTACGGCGCCTCAAGGTAGGCAAACGGGCGTGAGATAAATTTGTAGTAATTTGAATGATAGATCGCACATAAAATAAATAGAAATAAAACGCAGCAAGGTATTTTTCTATTTTTAATTGAATAGATCTGAAAATAATTGCAAGAGAAAAGTAGATTGCAAAGGCAAATATATGAGAAGGAAGACCTTGGGGCCGTAGGTTTCACTAGTGGCTTCTCTCCAGAAAAATAGCAAACAGTGGGTAAACAAATTACTGTTGGGCAATTGATAGAACTTCAAATAATCATGACGATATCCAGGGAATGATCATTATATAGGCATCACGTCCAAGATTAATAGACCGACTCCTTCCTGCATCTACTACTATTACTCCACACATCGACCGCTATCCATCATGCATCTAGTGTATTAAGTTCATCGAGAAACGGAGTAATGCAATAAGAATGATGACATGATGTAGACAAGATCTATCTATGTAGAGATAGACCCCATCATTTTATCCTTAGTAGCAATGATACATACGTGTCGGTTCCCTTCCTGTCATTGGGATCAAGCACCGTAAGACCGAACCCACTACAAAGCACCTCTTCCCATTGCAAGATAAATAGATCAAGTTGGCCAAACAAAACTCAAATATCGGAGAAGAAATACGAGGCTATAAGCAATCATGCATATAAGAGATCAAAGAAACTCAAATAACTTTCATGGATATAAAAAGATATAACTGATCATAAACTCGAAGTTCATCAGATCCCAACAAACACATCGCAAAAGAGTTACATCATATGGATCTCCAAGAGACCATTGTATTGAGAATTCAACGAGAGAGAGAAAGCCATCTAGATACTAACTACGGACCCGAAGGTCTACGAAGAACTACTCATGCATCATCAGAGAGGCACCAATGGAGGTGGTGAACCCCATCCAAGATGGTGTCTAGATTGGATCTAGTGGTTCTGGACTCTGTGGCGGCTGGATGAATATTTCGTCGCTTGTTCTAGGGTTTCTGGAATATTGGGGTATTTATAGAGCAAAGAGGCGGTCCGGGGCACCCGAGGTGGGAACAACCCACCAGGGCACGCGTGGGCCTCCTGGCATGCCCTGGTGGGTTGTGCCCCCCTCGAGGCACCCCCTAAGTGTAGCCAGGGCCGTCGGATGGGCGGTCGGCCATCACAAGGGGTTGGACTAGAGTCGTGCGTGCCTTCTGCATGGAGGAGGGCACAATATATATGGGCATTCCGCTTCACCTTGTTTAGCAACCAGAATGTATTTTGCCTCTTTCTTTAGCATCTTTAATAGTACAAGTATACAAGTGTGGTTCATCATTGTTTATTTGGTTCTTATGTAATTCTTGAACATATGTACCTATGAATTGAATAATGCATTGGTTGTTTGAACTTGATGGATATGAATAAAGCTGTAGCATACATTCAAATTCAAATACAAATCCGGTACAATTTGAAATAGCAGCAATTAAATTATGATGAAATTACGCTCTCCAGGTCGTTACGGCACACACGGTTGGTAAAACACAAACGTTTACAGTATACACCATAATCTGAGACGGTCCACAAAGAGGAAACGTGTGCAAGCATGCACAGAGTTGCCATTTGCAAAGCGTGTGTGATGTCAGACAATATCACAAACGGCGCGGGAAAACTAAACGTTTGTGTTAGTTGCCTTATCGTACACGATTCGCAATCATGAACTGTTTCTGATGAAGTATGCATCGTAAACGTTGCACCACAGAATAGCATGTGCGATAGTTGTCGTGTACGACGATATTACGACGGTCCGACGTTTCATAATCCTGTCTGACACTCATAGGATGATTAGCTAACCTTCTTAATTAGTTATCGCATACGGTTTGGGAATAGCGAATGTGTGAGATTGTATGCTTATCATACACGTTCTATAATAGTGAACCGTTTGTGATGGGCCGCGCATCGTAAACGTAGCACCACAGAATACCGACTGCGATGGCAATGCGAGCACAAACGAGTAGGAGTACTGTAGGGTCCCTATCCCTAACGGTTTCTGGGTCGTGTGGGAAGGAACCCCCCCCCCCCCATTGCCGTCACTCACTAGGCGACGGTTCCAAATGCCGTCGTGAAAAGGGGTTAAAAACCGTTTGTATAGCACCGACGCGTACCAGTGACCCTAGCTCAGGAGGTGGAGTGCAGCTTATATAGAGCGCGTCGCAGCCCCATGTCCTCCATGTTGCAAGGGCACTTAATGACATTGATTGTGTCAATTACAGGTGAGTAAAGAGCTTCTACTACAGCAGTTACAGGCAACGATAGTCTTGACTCTGTCTTAAGGGCGACTTAGGATTCCTCGACCATTGCAGCACCCACGCCGTCCCTTCAGCTCCGTGTCTTGGTTGTCTAGCCGAGTGACGGGTGGTCGTCCGAGTGCCGTCGAGGCGTCCGAGTGGACTCCCTAATATATGCATCCGAATGTTGGTATGGTCCAGGGACCTACCCATGGTGGTGATAGGCCCCATGTGGGTCCTATATGATAGGTCCTTGACCCTACCTGTAGTAGGTGACCTCATCAGAAGGCATCTGTGATTTCATGATGGAGGATGCTTAGTTTTTTTTATCTCTCCCGGCGTTCTCGTTAGGAGTTTCGACGCGTTGTACAAGTGTCGAGGGTTGCAGTTGTTGTGCATTGGAAGGGCCAGAGTATGGTTATAGTGTTTCGTACTTTGTGAGTAGTACGGTTATATCAGGTTTTTTCGCCCCTTTTTCTTAAAATTAACTGGATAACTCTTTTTTTAATTAAATAGAAAAGGCAAATCTTTTGCATACATTTCAAAAAAACCTGGCCAGGGGCGAGAGAAAAATGTGCAACTTGTCCTCGAATAAAAAAACAACTAGGGCATGCAGGTGTGCGCCCACTGCTGGTCCATTCTGGCAGCAGCGCTTTGGTTTGGGTGGGTGCCCGGTAGCGGGGATTTGGTTTAAAATTTTCAATTGCGAGAATGTTCAAAATGCTATCCCCATACAGTGGCACTGATTGTGCCCAAATGCTGCTGGTATGTACCCCAGAGAGAGAGAGAGAGAGAGAGAGAGAGAGAGAGAGATTTAATCTACTCTAAATCAAATCCCATCATAGCTAATAAGGGAATTATTAGCACCTTGACCATGATGGGTGCGGACGAACTAATCCACATGCAACCCACTGTACAGAGCATCATGTCAAAGAATGATTGCATGGTCGCACATGATCAACTGAGCCTGATATGCACCTAATTTGCACCTCAACTTGCCCATTATTAATTAATCAGGTGAAACCAGTGTGTCATGCGTACGTCTGATGTCACACATAAATAAAACTAGATGATGCTACGTGGGTTTCAACCGAATTGGATATTTAATTTCCAAATATTATATAGAATATGAATTTATTCCTTAAGCTTTAAGCTTAGGGGGAGATTTCTACTTAACAGAAAAACAAAACCTTAACATAAAATTTGAAACGGTACAATTAATCGCAATGGGATTCAATTGCATGATAGAGAGGTTCTTATGTGTAGATCAGATGATACTAATGGACCGAGCTAGTAAATTCAATGGCTACACAATTTCTGATGATATGGAAACATACATGTGCAACGAGATAGCTATTTAATGACTTGTAGTACGGGTTGCCTACTAAGATATATAAATGTGCTATTTCGCAATATGGAAACCGTGAAATTATGGAAACCAAAGAGTGGTAGCACTATAGGAGAAACCAGTGTTGCGTAGTAATATCCCCGTATGACTCTTCGGGGGAAATATGACGGTTGGTTAGAGCTCGTCCTGCGCTCGCTCGGCCGCGTCTCCCTGTCCCTATGCGCAGGGCGCCATCGTCGGAGGGGCGAATCCGGCGGGTGGCTCGCCGTCCAGGGCTGGCGGGGTGCGTTCCCTTGTGGTGGGCGGCAAGGGAGGCGCGCCGGGAGGGGGGTGGGGTTCTGGGCGCTCGGGGAGGATTCGGAGGACAAGGTCGTGACGGAGGTGGCGCAGGGGGCAAACATGTCGGCCGGCGTGGGCGTTAGAGAGGAGAGCCCCGCGCAGCAGGGCAACCCGAGGTGTGAAGCAGGGTTGGTGGGGGCGAAGGGGTGCTCGGTCGGAAGAGAGGCCGAGGCCGGCGACGAGGGGGAGGGAGGCTCCGCGGGTCCATAACGACGTCGGGCGGAGCGAGATCTGAGGTGGTTACCGAGAGGGCTGGGGTAGCGTGCCGGGGGAGAGGGAGGAAAGGACACAGGTTGGACCTTGGTGAGGAGGCGGAAATCCTGCAGGTCCGAGTGGCTCCGGGGTCTGTCTACAGCGGCTCGAGCTGAGGCGGCGTGGTGGTCGCCATGGTCGCCGGGAGGCGGCGCTGTTTCGCCAGGAGCGCGGAGCCCGATGGCGGTGGGCCGTGACCGAATCGTGGGGTCGGCTGGTCACGTTGCCAGGTCTCTGGTGGGGGAGGGCACGGCGGCGTGGCTGCCTCCGGTGTTCTCGTAGGTGAATTTTACGCCGCTTCCTGTAGGGCAGGGGTCAACCGGGGAGCCGTGCGGAGTCAACGAAGGGGTGGGGAATCGGGGTTGTGAAGGTCTCGGCCTGGGCTCGGGCCATGGCCCAACTTTCGGCTTCAGCTTCGCTGAGCTCGTGGCCAGGCCGGCTGTGCCTCGGTCGTCTGCGGTGGGCCTGGTTGGCGTCAGCCCACCTCTTGCCGCCCCGGTATCACACAGGCCTCCCTTTAAGTGCTGGTGGTGGGTTCGGAGAGGAGACAAGCCAATCGAGATAGGGTTCCCTGCTCCTCCTCGAGACATCAAGCGGTGGGGGCGGTGTGCGCGATTCATTTTGGCAGCGGCGGCACCGGTGTTGGGGGCGAGAGCGAGGTGGATGGAGATGGAGAGGAGACTGCAGATGCATGGCAGGAACAAGCGGCCGCGCGAGGCGTCGCCCGTAGCGGCGGAGGAGCTCGCGCGGGAACAAGACCTCCGGGCGCAGCTCTCGACTCGCAGGGAGTCGCGGTCGAGAGAGCGGCTCGGTGGCGTCGGCGCGTGTTGTTCTGTGTCCCCTCGGTGCTCGGCACCGTGTGGGCGGGACTCTCCTCCTCTTCAACCTCCGCCCCCGGGCTTGCCTCCTTCCCAGGGCCAGATGCGGCCTACCGGGCGTGGGTGGGGGAGGCAGGGCTCCAGTTAGCGAGGGAGACCGTGGTCAATGGAGAGGGTACGTAGGGGGTCGGCAGCCCCATGACGGTGAGGGTCACTAGGGTAGACCGGCGAGGAGGGCGCCGTCTGGTGGCAGGAATGGTGCTGGTCAGAACAACTCGGATGCGATGTGCTTCAAGTGTGGGCGGAATGGCCATTACCAGATTAGGTGCACGAATCCGCCGCTGTGCTTCGTGTGTAGAGAGGAGGGTCACACGTCCAGCAACTGCCCCACACGCCAGACCAAGTCGGAGCTCTCCATGTATGTTTGGGGTTAAAGACCAGGGCTTTTATTTCTGGAAGGAGGGGAGGATGAGGAAGACCAACTGCCTGCCAATGCGGCTTCCTTTGTGGTCACGGAGGGCGATGCTTCTGAGGAGTCGATTAGACTCGATTTAGCCGATATGTGGGAATCAAAATGGGATTGGCAGGTTACAATGATCCGGCAGAACTGCTTTTCGGTGGTTTACCCGTCAAAGCAATCTCTGAGAATGGAGCAAAAGAGTGGCACAATTACTCTACGGATTAGTGGGCACAAAGCCGAGGTGGGGGAGCCATTTACTGAACCATATGATGTCTCGTGGCTACAAGAATGCTGGGTTAGGATCTCGGGCATACCCAATCGGCTTCGTCAAGTCCCGCTCGTCAAGGAGTTCCTCTGGGTCGTTGGCAAGGCGGTGGTGGTGGATGAATTGACAATTGTGTGACCGGATATGGGTGGGCTGCATGGGGCTCTGGTGAGGGCGAAAATCTTGTGCCGAGACCCGACCAAGAACAATGGGGTGTTTGAAATCTTCCGTGGCCTCAGCAGCTTGATGATGAGGGTGGATCACGACCCAGGTGGCCCTCTGGCTCCACTGCCCCCATCTTCCCCTCCACCGCGTCCTCCTTGTGACGACGACCGGGACGGTGACGAGGAGGAGTACGCCCCCAGCCTCAACACTGTTGATTGGGACATGGCGGGTAGCAAATCGAAGGTGGCGACTACTGGTGGTGCGTCCTTGGCGGCGGTGGTGTCTTCGGGCCTGGCTGGGCACGCGGCATCATTGGTGGTCTAGGAGGCGGCTACTAGTGTACTCATGCCAATGCATGGGCCATCTGTCGTCTTGCCTGCTGTGGATATCCCGCGGATGTTGAGTCTAATCTCTCGCGGGCTGGTCTGGTTCGTAGTGCGTCCTCGTCCCCCATCTTGAAGAAGTTCGCTGCTTGTCGATCGCCAGGAGGGGAGATCATGACCGAGGGAGGGGGCACTGTGGGGTCTGGCATCACGACGGCTGAGTCACCTATCCCGAGCGCGACATCAACTCCCTGATCAGCCACTCCGTGCTCATCACCAACGGTTCGGTCTTCGGCCTCCATATCAACGCAGGCGGGGGCGATGCTCTCGGCTCGGGCGATCGTCGTCTCGCCAATTCGCCTCGACAACTGCTTCCAGGGTGAGGACTTCACTGACAACCTCACGCCCGTCGATGAGTGCGTGGCGGCCTTTGAGCGCATCCGTGATGACCACGAGCAAAGCCTGGCACGTGACAAGGCCGTGACCCCCGGGGCGCAAGTGGGCACGGCGGCGGCAGCGGTGGAGGCAGCACCTACGACATCACCTATACGTGCATCTCGCACAAGCACGAGGGTGGTGGTTTCCAATGCCTCCAAGATGATGGACAAGGCCATGATGCTCAAGGCCAACAAAGTCATGCAAGGTATAACCTACAGACCCATCACACGCTCTATGTCATCCTTCAAGGTTTTAGCCCTTGCTTCGAATGCGCATCTTTTGCTAGTGGCCTAGGAGAGCAATGTGATCTTGGGATCCGAGGATCGATCCCCATTAGAGGTGTTGGAATGCTTCCATGCGTAGGAGGACGTGCAAGCCAAGAAATTTGAGGCCATCGCTCGGCGGTACCTGGAGAGTACGATGCTCGCCGAGGCTCGCACGGACCCATATGACCATGCGAGGGAGAAGCCATTGTCATCAGGTTGTGCAGCCTCGAGCCGGGGCAGAGGGAGGGGCCGTGGCCGTGGGAGAGGCAGGGGAACCACGAGCCAAAGGGACCAAACATCTGAAGGGGCGGGGGCCCGGCACCCCCATATGGACCCAATGAGGGGCATCATATGAAACTTGAGAGGGTTCAGTCAACAAGACAGAAGAAGGCAGCTGATCCAATACATCTGTGACCAATGCCTTGATTTTGTCGGGCTTCAGGAGACCATTCGCGCAACCTTCTCGCAGATCGAATTAGACTCCTTTGCGGGAGCTCTCACATTCCACTGGGAGTGGGTTCCGGCTAATGGTCGCTCGGGAGGGATCCTAGTCGGGGTAAATAAAGACACATTCGATGTGATATCATTCTCCAGGGGGGAATTTTTCTTGGCAGTAGACCTGATTCAACATAATAATAACTTTTGATGGGAGTTAGTGGTGGTGTATGGGCCAGCGGACCATGCTAGATCCCGGGACTTTTGGAGGGAAATTTCCCTGAAGATCTCAAATATGACGAATCCGGTTGTCGTTGGGAGGGGGGGGACTTTAACTTAATCCGGTTGGCGGAGGACAAAAGAAACCAAATTATTAATGACCAAGGTTTGGTAGACTCATTTAATGAGTGGGTGGCGGACTTGGTACTTATCGAGCTACACCGAGTGGGGGCTAATTTCACATGGACTAACAATCAAGATGACCCAATTCGGTGCGTTTTGGATCGAGTTTTTGTCTCAACGGATTGGGAGATAAAATTCCCAGCATGTTCTCTTATGGCGGAAACCCGATTGGGATCGGAGCACTATCGTCTCATTCTGCAGTTTGTGGAAAGCTACCGCAGAATTCCTAAGCGTTTCTTCTTTGAGAACAATGGCTCCTTGAACCCGGGTTTTTTAGAAGGTTATCTGCATTTGGGGTGAGGCCAGGGCAAATAGACCACATCAATATGATCCTTTATGTGACGCCTTTGATGAGTAGCAACAATGTATCCGCCGGGCCAGACACTACCTGCGAGGGTGGGGACCCAATATGGGGAGTGACTTGATGCGACGAAAGGCAATTTTAATGGAAGAAATAAAACGTCTTGACGCTCAAGCGAATAATGTTGGTCTCTCGCATGACGAGTGGGCTCGTCGGAACGCGCTGGAAGATGAGATGATCTTCGTACTGACATGCGTCGAGATGTATTGGCAGCAGAGAGGGCAGCAAAGGCGGTTCCTAAAAGGGGATGCTAGCACGAAGTTTTTCCATGCTGTGGCAAACGGTCGGAGGCGGAGATGCACTATTTGGTCCCTTAGAGAAGGGGAGATAACCTACTCGGGGGAGGTAGAGCTTAGAACCCATATTGATGGGTTCTATAGACAACTGTTGGGAACCACCTCTGGGGGTGCCGCTTCTCTTGGCCATGGCATGTGGGGGCCACAATGGATGGTGACTGATGTCGCTTGAAGCTACGTCGGTATTTCCCCAAAGAGGAAGGGATGATGCAACACAGCGGCGGTAGGTATTTCCCTCAGATATGAAACCAAGGTTATTGAACCAGTAGGAGAACCAAGCAACACAACGTAAACAGCCACTGCACACAAATAACAACCACTCTCAACCCGACGTGTTAAAGGGGTTGTCAATCCCTTTCGGGTAATGGTGCCAGAAACGGCGTGTGGACGGGAGAAAGTTGTAATAGATTGAATAAATAGATCGCAAATAAAATAAAGTGCAGCAAAGTATTTTTGTATTTGTGGTTTAATAGATCTGGAAATAAATGCAAGCAAAAGTAGATCACAAAGGCAAATATATGAGAAATAAGACCCGGGGGCAGTAGGTTTCACTGGTGGCTTCTCTTGAGAAAAATAGCAAACGGTGGGTGAACAAATTACTATTGGGCAACTGATAGAACTTCTTATGACGATATCCAGGCAATGATCATTATATAGGCATCACGTCCAAGATTAGTAGACCGACTCCTGCCTGCATCTATCGACCGCTATCCATCATGCATCTAGTGTATTAAGTTCATGCAAAAACGGAGTAATGCAATAAGAACAATGACATGATGTAGACAAGATCTATCTACGTAGAGATAGACCCCATCGTTTTATCCTTAGTAGCAATGATAAATACATGTCGTTTCCCTTTTTGTCACTGGGATCAAGCACCGTAAGATCGAACCCACTACAAAGCACCTCTTCTCATTGCAAGATAAATAGATCAAGTTGGCCAAACAAAACCCAAATATCGGAGAAGAAATACGAGGCTATAAGCAATCATGCATATAAGAGATCAAAGAAACTCAAATAACTTTCATGGATATAAAAAGATATAACTGATCATAAACTCAAAGTTCATCAGATCCCAACAACATACCGCAAAAAGAGTTACATCATATGGATCTCCAAGAGACCATTGTATTGAGAATCCAGCGAGAGAGGGAAAGCCATCTAGCTACTAACTACGGACCCAAAGGTCTACAAAGAACTACTCACGCATCATCGGAGAGGCACCAAAGGAGGTTGTGAACCCCATCCGAGATGGTGTCCAGATTGGATCTGGTGGTTCTGGACTCTGCGGCGGCTGGATAAATATTTCGTCGACTACCCTAGGGTTTCTGGAATATTGGGGTATTAATAGAGCAAAGAGGCGGTCCAGGGGGCAGCCGAGGTGGGCACAACCCACTAGGGCGCACCTGGGCATCCTGGCGCGCCCTGGTGGGTTGTCCCCTCCTCGGGATTGCCCCCAAGTGCAACCAGGGCCCAACATCTTCCTTCTGGTCCATAAAAAATCTCCGTGAAGTTTCGTGGCATTTGGACTCCGTCTGATATTGATTTCTTGCGATGTAAAAAACATGGAAAAAATAGCAGCTGTCACTTGGCACTATGTCAATAGGTTAGTACCAAAAAAATGATATCAAATGACTGTAAAATGATTATAAAACATGCAACATTGATAATATAACAGCATTGAACAATAAAAAATTATAGATACGTTGGAGACGTATCAGCATCCCAAGCTTAACTCCTACTTGTCCTCGAGTAGGTAAGAGATAAAAACAGAATTTTTGATGTGGAATGCTGCCTATCATTTCGTATCATATTCTTTTCTTTATAGCATGGACAATTGGACTTTTATGTGATTCAAAGCAATAGTCTAGTTTTGACATAATAATTTAGATACTCAAGCATATCAACAAGCAACCATGTCTTCCAAAATATCAATGCTAAAATAAGTTATCCCTAGCCCATCATGCTCAAACATTGATCCATTCATGAAACACACTCGAATATTAGCTACACCCAATACTTAAGTACGATCATATTGCCTCCTAGTTGGTGCTTTTGATGAGAGAAGATGGAGACTCAAATTCAAAATAAAAATTGCATAAAGTAAAAGAAAGGCCCTTCGCAAAGGGAAGTAGGGATTTGTAGAGGTGCCAGAGCTCAAAGTGAAAAACTTAGAGATAAAAACATTCTGGGAGGTGTATCCATCCCACCAACGAAAACAACTTAGAGTTCCCAACACTTTCCATGCTAGATATGCCATAGGCGGTCCCCAAACAAAAAATAAATTTTATTCCTTTTTCCACCATACTTTCACTTTCCATGGCTAGCCGTATCCATGGTTGCCCTCCGTACCAACACTTTCCAAGCAATTTATTATTTGACAACATAAAGTAAATTCATTTTTGCATTTCGGGACTGGGCATCCCTAAGACCTTTGCCTTACTCTCGTGTAATGACAAGTGAATAAACACTCATCATGAGAATAACACATCCAGCATGGAAAATATTAGCCACCCGGCACCGCTCTGCGAGCAAAACAAACACACAAAAGAGAAGTTTATTTTGAAAATTAGAGATGGCACATGCAAATTTGCTTAGAAAGGCAAAAGAATACCGCATATAGGTAGATATAGTGGACTCATGTGGCAAAACTGGTTTAAAGGATTTTGGATGCACAAGTAGAGATCATACTTGGTGCAAAGTGAAGGCTAGCAAAAGATTGGGAAGCGACCAACCAAGAAACGGATAATCTCATAAGCAAGCATTAAGCATAAATAACACCGAATAATGCACCACAAGAAGGATATAATTTTCATTGCATGACTATTGACTTTTGTACTTGCATAGGGAATCACAAACCTTAACACCAATATTCTTACTAAAGCATAATTGCTTATCAACATAACTCACATATCACATCATCATATCTCAAAACTATTACTAAGAATCAAGTTTATTTTGTCCAATGATCTTCATGAAAGTTTTTATTATAGCCTTCTTGGATATCTATCACTTTGGGACTAATTTCCATGTGTTGCTTTTCATAAGATCAAACAAATATAAGTGAAGATCATGAGCATAATTTTTCTTCTTTCTCTCAAAATAATTTAAGTGAAGCAAGAGAGAATTTCTTGAAAATTTTACTAACTCTCAAATAAATCTAAGTGAAGCAAGAGAGCATTTCTTCAAAAATACTAAGCACACCGTGCTAAAAAAGATATAAGTGAAGCACTAGAGCAAGTCCTATTGCTCATAAAAATTTAAGTGAAGCATAGAGAGCAATTCTAACAAGTCATAACATAATTTTGGCTCTCCCAAATAGGTGTGTCCAGGAAGGATTGATGACTTAAAACACAAAATAAAACAAGCAAAGACTCATATCATACAAGACGGTACTAGCAAAACACACATTATGTGACGAATAAAAGTATAGTTTCGAGTAAAATACCTATAGTTGTTGGAAGAAAGCGGGGATGCCACTCGGGGGAATCCCCAAGCTTAGTTGGTTGCTCATTTTTGGATAATAGCTTGGGATGCCGGGGGATCCCCAAGCTTAGGCTCTTCTATCCTTCCTTCATCCATCGTAAGATAGCCCAAAACTTGAAAACTTCAATCACACAAAACTCAACAATGCCTTCGTGAGATCCGTTAGTGTAAGAAAAATAAATCACTACTATAAGTGTTGTATCAAACCAATTATTATTTTGTTTTTGTACTATATCTACTGTTTTCCAACTTTTCTATGGCAAAAACTCATCAAAGAAAACCATAGAGCCATTAAAATAAGCACACAACACAAAGAAAACAGAATCTGTCAAAACAGAACAGTCTGTAGCAATCTGATTTGTTCGAATACTTCTGGAACTCCAAACATTCTGAAAGAATAGGATGACCTGGATAATTGTATATTAATCTTCTGCAAAAAGAATGAGGGAAAATCACTTTCTTATAAAAATGATAATTATTTTCGTGAGCGCAAAGTTTTTGTCTTTTCAGCAAGATCAAACAACTATCACCCAAGAAGATCTTATCGGTTCTACTTGGCACTAACACTAATTAAAACACAAAAAACACAATCATAACAGTAGCATAATTGTGCTAACACTCAAGAACAGAAAGCAAAAGGGAAAAATAAAAATTATTCATTGGGTTGCCTCCCAAAAGCGCTATAGTTTTACGCCCTTAGCTAGGCATAAAGCAAGGATCCATAACAAGTTTTTTCATCTTTATTCTTAACTTTCTTAGAGGTATTTCCATCATGAGGCTTTGTAAACACAACATAAAACATGTTATCCATAGAAGCCTTAGCAATCCTAAGTTGGTTTTCATCATACCCCTTTTGATTTCCCGCAACAATCCAAGAGTAATGTTGATTAACATTATTGAAAACTTGTTGGATTATATCTAGAACTGGGACTTCCTTTTTAAGATTCTCATCAAAGATTTTGTTGTCCCCAAGCAAATGTCTTAAACATAGTCACTATTGTAAATAATTTCATCTATCACAGGTTTTTCACGATTCATACCATAAAAATCAAAGATTACCCTAGCTTCCGTATTATGTAGTCAAACTGATTTATAAGAACGAGAGTCGGCAACATTTTAGCCCTAGGATTCTTTATGTCGGGAAGCTCAAAAAACAATCTTTGCAAAGTGGGATGGGTACGAATAAATTTACTTTCAAGTTTCAGAACTACTGCTGAAATAGCATCCGCATAAGATCTAGTAGTTTTAAGTACAGGAGCATCGTCAAGACTTAGATTCCCAACACAATTGAAAAATTCTCGGATACGTTCTTTTCCCATAACATTCCCTTGCCCCAAGATAAAAATATTAGCATCCAGATTGCCCGTACATCCAATCTTAGGAGTTAGGCCATCATCTGTTGGTGCCATACCGAAATCACTCATGATTGCAAGCAAATGATAGATCTGACGAGAAAACGGCGAACAGAAAAAGAGAGGCGAAGAAAACGTCAAATTTTTGTGAAGTGGGGGAGAGGAAAACGAGAGGCAAATGGCAAATAGTGTAAATTGCGAGGAGATGAGATTTGTGATTAGGAACCTGGTATATGTTGAAGATCCTCCACGGCAACAGCGCCAGAAATTCCTTTTGATGTCGCTTGAAGCTACGTCGGTATTTCCCCAAAGAGGAAGGGATGATGCAGCACATCGGCGGTAGGTATTTCCCTCATATATGAAACCAAGGCTATCGAACCAGTTGTTGAACAAATCAGACAAAGTAAACAGCCCCTGCACCCAAATAACAACCACTCGCAACCCGACGTGTTAAAGGGGTTGTCAATCCCTTTCGGGTAACGGCGCCATAAACTGCGTGCAGACGGGAGAAACTTGTAATAGATTGAATAAATAGATCGCAAATAATATAAAGTGCAGCAAAGTATTTTTGTATTTTTGGTTTAATACATCTGAAAATAAATACAAGGAAAAAGTAGATCGCAAAGGAAAATATATGAGAAATAAGACCCGGGGGTCGTAGGTTTCACTAGTGGCTTCTCTCGAGAAAAATAGCAAACTTTGGGTGAACAAATTACTGTTGGGAAATTGATAGAACTTCAAATAATTATGACGATATCCAGGCAATGATCATTATATAGGCATCACGTCCAAGATTAGTAGACCGACTTCTGCCTGCATCTACTACTATTACTCCACACATCGACCGCTATCCGGCATGCATCTAGTGTATTAAGTTCATGGAAAAACGGAGGAATGCAATAAGAATGATGACATGATGTAGACAAGATCTATCTATGTAGAGATAGACCCCATCGTTTTATCCTTAGTAGCAACGATACATACATGTCGTTTCCCTTTTTGTCACTGGGATCAAGCACCGTAAGATCGAACCCACTACAAAGCACCTCTTCTCATTGCAAGATAAATAGATCAAGTTGGCCAAACAAAACCCAAATATCGAAGAAGAAATACGAGGCTATAAGCAATCATGAATATAAGAGATCAAAGAAACTCAAATAACTTTCATGGATATAAAAATATATAACTGATCCTAAACTCGAAGTTCATCAGATCCCAACAAACACACCGCAAAAAGAGTTACATCATATGGATCTCCAAGAGACCATTATATTGAGAATCCAGCGAGAGAGAGAAAGCCATCTAGCTACTAACTACGGACCCGAAGGTCTACAAAGAACTACTCACGCATCATCGGAGAGGCACCAATGGAGGTGGTGAACCCCATCCGAGATGGTGTCTAGATTGGATCTAGTGGTTCTAGACTCTGCGGTGGCTAGATGAATATTTCGTTGACTCCCCTAGGGTGTCTCGAATATTGGGGTATTTATAGAGCAAAGATGCGGTCCGGGGAGCACCTGAGGTGGGCACAACCCACTAGGGCGCGCCTGGGCCTCCTGGCGCGCCCTGGTGGGTTGTCCCCTCCTCAGGATCCCCCAGGTGCAACCAGGGCCCAACATCTTCCTTCTGGTCCATCAAAAAATCTCCGTGAAGTTTCGTGGCAATTGGACTCCGTCTGATATTGATTTCCTGCGATGTAAAAAACATGGAAAAAATAGCAACTAGCACTTGGCACTATGTCAATAGGTTAGTACCAAAAAATTATATAAAATGACTACAAAACGATTATAAAACATCCAAGATTGATAATATAATAGCATGGAAAAATAAAAAAATTATAGATACGTTGGAGACGTATCAGTGACGAGGGACAATAATCGCATACTGGTGCGCCCTTTTACCCTCGTCGAGGTGACTAACAACCTAAAGATCATGAGGGTGGATACGGCACCGGGCCCCGACAGGTTCCTGGTAATCTTTTATAAGAAATTTTGGGACTTGGTGGGACCACAATTCTTCAATTTGGTGCAGGAGTTCACTCTTGGTAGAGTTGACGTCAAACGTCTAAACTATGGGGTGCTGGCGTGACTGCCTAAGGTCCAAGGGGCGGACAATATTAGGCAGTACCGACCAATAACGTTAATAAATGTTAGTTTACAACTACTGGCTAAGGGGTTTGCGACTCGATTGTCGCCAGTGGAAAATAAAATCATCAACCCGAACCAAACGGCTTTTATTCGTGGGCTAAGTATCTTAGACGGGATTGTGATCTTGCATGGGGTCTTGCACGAGATCAAAACAACTAAGGATGAGGTGTTCATTCTCAAAATAGATTTTGAAAAGGCGTACGGTAGAGTGCGGTGGGAATTCTTGGAGAAGGTTCTTAAGGCGAAAGGCTTTGACCCTCTCTGGATTAGCTAGATGCGACAGTTGGTCCAAGGGGGGCAGACGGCAGTTAATATTAACGGAGAGGTGGGGTCATACTTTAGGAATAAGCATGGAGTCCGACAAGGGGACCCAATATCCCCGCTTCTGTTCAACATCTTGGCCGACGCACTTGCGACAATTCTCGATCATGCCAAGGAGGTAGGGCATATCTCAGGGGTGGCTTCGGGCATTGTCCCCGGAGGGATAACACTCCTTCAATACGCGGATGCCACGCTTATCTGCCTAAAAACTCGGAGTTGGAGATTACAAACCTTAAATTCTAGTTGATGTGTTTCGAGGAGATGTTGGGCTTAAAAATTAATTTTGCGAAGAGTGAGGCAATTGTCACGGGAGGCGATCTCGAATCTCAACTTCAGGCGGCACATATGATGAATTGTGAACTGGGCTCGATCCCAATCAAATATTTAGGCATGCCGATTTCAGCAAGGGCGATAATGATGGGTGAGCTACAACCAGTGGTTGACAAAACAGCGACGAGGGTGGAACCTGAAGGAAATATACCCTAGAGGCAATAATAAAGTTGTTATTTATATTTCCTTATATCATGATAAATGTTTATTATTCTTGCTAGAATTGTATTGAACCGGAAACATAGTACATGTGTGAATACATAGACAAAACTGAGTATCCCTAGTATGCCTCTACTTGACTAGCTCGTTAATCAAAGATGGTTAAGTTTCCCGACCATAGACATGTGTGATAACCCACAAGTATAGGGGTCACAAGAGTTTTCGAGGGTAGAGTATTCAACCCAAATTATTGATTCGACACAAGGGGAGGCAAAGAATATTCTCAAGTATTAGCAGTTGAGTTGTCAATTCAACCACACCTGGATAACTTAATATCTGCAGCAACGGATTTAGTAGCAAACTAATATGGACGTAACGGTAACGGTAGCAAAAGTAATATTTTTAGGTTTTGTAGTGATTGTAACAGGAGCAACGGAAAAGTAAATAAGCGAAGAACAATATATGAAAAGATCGTAGGCGTTGGATCGGTGATGGAGAATTATGCCGGATGCGGTTCATCATGTAACAGTCATAACATAGGGTGACACAGAACTAGCTCCAATTCATCAATGTAATGTAGGCATGTATTCCGAATATAGTCATACGTGCTTATGGAAAAGAACTTGCATGACATATTTTGTCCTACACTCTCGTGGCAGCGGTGTCCTAACGGAAACTAAGGGATATTAAGGCCTCCTTTTAATAGAGTACCGGACCAAAGCATTAACACATAGTGAATACATGAACTCCTCAAACTACGGTCATCACCGGGAGTTGTCCCGATTATTGTCACTTCGGGGTTACCGGATCATAACACATAGTAGGTGACTATAGAGTTGCAAGATAGGATCAAGAACTCACATATATTCATGAAAACATAATACGTTCAGATCTGAAATCATGGCACTCGGTCCCTAGTGACAAGCATTAAGCATAGCAAAGTCATAGCAACATCAATCTCAGAACATAGTGGATACTAGGGATCAAACCCTAACAAAACTATCTCGATTACATGATAAATCTCATCCAACCCATCACCGTCCAGCAAGCCTACGATGGAATTACTCAGGCACGGCGGTGAGCATCATGAAATTGGTGATGGAGGATGGTTGATGATGACGACGGCGACGGATTCCCCTCTCCGGAGCCCAGAACGGACTCCAGATCAGCCCTCCCGAGAGAGTTTAGGGCTTGGCGGCGGCTCCGTATCGTAAAACGCGATGAATCTTTCTCTCTGATTTTTTCTCCCCGAACACGAATATATGTAGTTGGAGTTGAGGTCCGTGGAGCTCCAGGGGGCCCACGAGGCAGGGGGCGCGCCCCCACCCTCGTGGTAAGGGTGTGGGCCCCCTGGCCTTGATTCTTTGGCCAGTATTTTTTATTATTTCCAAAAATAATCTCCGTGGAGTTTCAGGCCATTCCGAGAACTTATTTCTGCACATAAATAACACCATGGCAATTCTGCTGAAAACAGCGTCAGTCCGGGTTAGTTCCATTCAAATCATGCAAGTTAGAGTCCAAAACAAGGGCAAAAGTGTTTGGAAAAGTAGATATGACGGAGACGTATCAACTCCCCCAAGCTTAAACCTTTGCTTGTCCTCAAGCAATTCAGTTGATAAACTGAAAGTGATAAAGAAAAACTTTTACAAACTCTGTTTGCTCTTGTTGTTGTAAATATTTAAAGCCAGCATTCAAGTTTTCAGCAAAATTATGACTCACCATATTCACAATAACTCTTAGGTCTCATGTTTACTCATATCAATGGCATAATCAACTAGCGAGCAATAATAATAAATCTCGGATGACAACACTTTCTCAAAACAATCATAATATTGAAGGAAATATGCCCTAGAGGCAATAATAAAGTATTATATATTTCCTTATATCATGATAAATGTTTATTATTCATGCTAGAATTGTATTAACCGGAAACATAATACATGTGTGAATACATAGACAAACAGAGTGTCACTAGTATGCCTCTACTTGACTAGCTCGTTAATCAAAGATGGTTATGTTTCCTAGCCATAGACATGAGTTGTCATTTGATTAACGGGATCACCTCATCAGGAGAATGACGTGATTGACTTGACCCATTCCGTTAGCTTAGCACCCGATCGTTTAGTATGTTGCTATTGCTTTCTTCATGACTTATACATGTTCCTATGACTATGAGATTATGCAACTCCCGTTTACCGGAGGAACACTTTGTGTGCTACCAAACGTCACAACGTAAATGGGTGATTATAAAGGTGCTCTACAGGTGTCTCCAAAGTTACTTGTTGGGTTGGCGTATTTTGAGATTAGGATTTGTCACTCCGATTGTCGGAGAGGTATCTCTGGGCCCACTCGGTAATGCACATCACTATAAGCCTTGCAAGCATTGTGACTAATGAGTTAGTTGCGGGATGATGTATTACGGAACGAGTAAAGAGACTTGCCGGTAACGAGATTGAACTAGGTATCGAGATACCGACGATCGAATCTCGGGCAAGTAACATACCGATGACAAAGGGAACAACGTATGTTGTTATGCGGTCTGACCGATAAAGATCTTCGTAGAATATGTGGGAGCCAATATGGGCATCTAGGTCCCGCTATTGGTTATTGACCGGAGACGTGTCTCGGTCATGTCTACATAGTTCTCCAACCCGTAGGGTCCGCACGCTTAACGTTACGATGACAGTTTTATTGAGTTTTGATGTACCGAAGGAGTTCGGAGTCCCGGATGAGATCGGGGATATGACGAGGAGTCTCGAAATGGTCGAGACGTAAAAACCGATATATTGGACGACTATATTCGGACTTCGTAAGGGTTCCGAGTGATTCGGGTATTTTTCGGAGTACCGGAGAGTTACGGGAATACGTATTGGGCCTTATTGGGCCATACGGGAAAGAAGGAAAAGGGCCTCAAGGGTGGCCGCACCCCTCCCCTTGGTCTGGCCCGAATTGGACTAGGGAAGGGGGGCGCCCCCTTCCTTCCTTCTCTTTTTCCCTTCCTCTTTTCCTATTCCATATGGAAGGTGGAATCCTACTAGGACTAGGGAGTCCTAGTAGGACTCCACACTTGGTGCGCCCCCTCCTAGGGCCGGCCTCCTCCTCCCTTGCTCCTTTATATACGGGGGCAGGGGGGCACCCCAGAGACACAAAAATTGATCCTTGAGATCTCTTAGCCGTGTGCGGTGCCCCCCTCCACCAAATTACACCTCGATAATACCGTTGCGGAGCTTAGGCGAAGCCCTGCGTCGGTGGAACATCATCATCGTCACCACGCCGTCGTGCTGACGAAACTCTCCCTCAACACTCGGCTGGATCGGAGTTCGAGGGACGTCATCGAGCTGAACGTGTGTAGAACTCGGAGGTGCCGTACGTTCGTACTTGATCGGTCGGATCGTGAAGACGTACGACTACATCAACCGCGTTGTGATAACGCTTCCGCTGTCGGTCTACGAGGGTACGTGGACAACACTCTCCCCTCTCGTTGCTATGCATCACCATGATCTTGCGTGTGCGTAGGAATTTTTTTGAAATTACTACGTTCCCCAACAAATATGATATAACAAGATGGTATCTCGCTAGCCCTTTCTGAGACCGCAAAACATAAATGTAGAGCACCTTTAAAGATCAAGGACTAACTAGACATTGTAATTCATGGTAAAAGAGATCCAGTCATAGTCATACCCAATATAAATTAATAGTAATGAATGCAAATGACAGCGGTGTTCTCCAGCTGGTGCTTTTTAATAAGAGGGTGATGACTCAACATAAAAGTAAATAGACAGGCCATTCGCAGAGGGAAGCAGGGATTTGTAGAGGTGCCAGAGCTCGATTTTAAAGCAGAGATAAATAATATTTTGAGTGGCATACTTTCATTGTCAACATAACAACCAAGAGATGGCGATATCTTCCATGCTACACACATTATAGGCGGTTCCCAAACAGAATGGTAAAGTTTATACTCCCCCTCCACCTACAAGCATCAATCCATGGCTTGCTCGAAACAACGAGTGCCTCCAACTAACAACAGTCCCGGGGGAGTTTTGTTTGCAATTATTTTGATTTGGTTTGCATAAAGCATGGGACTGGGCATCCCGGTGACCAGCCATTTTCTCGTGAGTGAGGAGCAGAGTCCACTCCTCTTGAGAATAACCCGCCTAGCATGGAGGATAAGGACAGCCCTAGTTGTTACATGAGCTATTCGAGCATACAAAACAGTATTTCATTTGAAGGTTTGGAGTTTGGCACATACAAATTTACTTGGAACGGCAGGTAGATACCGCATATAGGAAGGTATAGTGGACTCATATGGAATAACTTTGGGGTTTAAGGAATTGGATGCACAAGCAGTATTCCCGCTTAGTACAAGTGAAGGCTAGCAAAAGACTGGGAAGCGACCAACTAGAGAGCGACAACAGTCATGAACATGCATTAAAATTAATAAACATTGAGTGCAAGCATGAGTAGGATATAATCCACCATGAACATAAATATCGTGAAGGCTATGTTGATTTTGTTTCAACTACATGTGTGAACATGTGCCAAGTCAAGTCTCTTGAATCATTCAAAGGAGGATACCACCCTATTATACCACATCACAACCATTTTAATAGCATGTTGGCACGCAAGGTAAACCATTATAAACTCCTAGCTAATTAAGCATGGCATAAGTAGCTATGATCTCTAATTGTCATTACAAGCATGTTCATTCATAATAGGCTGAATCAGGAACGATGAACTAATCATATTTAAAAAAACAAGAGAGGTCGAGTTCATACCAGCTTCTCTCATCTCAATCAGTCCATCATATATCGTCATAATTGCCTTTCACTTGCACGACCGAACGATGTGAATAATAATAATAATAGTGCACGTGCATTGGACTAAGCTGGAATCTGCGACCATCCAATAAACAGGAGAAGACAAGGCAATATGGGCTCTTGGTTAAATCAACAATAATGCATATAAGAGCCACTTCAACAATTTCATTATGGTCTTCTCCTATCGACCCCCGAAGAAAAGAAATAAAACTATTTACACAGGAAAGCTCCCAACAAGCAAAAGAAGAACAGGAAATCTTTTTGGGTTTTCTTTTAATTATTACTACAGCAAGAAAAATAAACTAACTAAAAGCTACAACTAATTTTTTTGTTTTTTCTTAAGGTTTTTCAAACACACAAGAAGAAAGCATAAAAAGGAAAATAAACTAGCATGGATATTACAGTGAAAAAGTATGAGCACCGACAACTAGCAATGAGTGTGTGAACATAAAAGTAATGTCGGTGAGAAATACGTACTCCCCCAAGCTTAGGCTTTTGGCCTAAGTTGGTTTATTGCCACGGATGGCCTGGCGGATATCCAAAGTTATAGTTGGGGTCGTACTGAGATGTAGCAGTCATTGCATTATGGGCTGCAGCTTGGAGGCGAGCTATCTCAACCCTCCTCTTATACTCTTCTGCCTCCTCTCTGGTTATAAAATGTCTCCCTTTTGCCTGAAAGTCAAAGAAAGTAGAAGCAGGGAGAGCGACGTGATAGGTGCGTCGTCTGTCAAAGATTAGTCGGTACTAGAGGAACTGATCGTTCCTCTCAACAAAATGATGAGGAACCATAGCCTCATAATCCAAATAAGGAGGCAACTCAATATCATCCTCACGTATGGTTACACCAAGAAAATTAGCTATACGGGTTGCATAAATTCCACCAAAAAAATCTCCATTAAATCTATTATGATGCAACCTACGTGCAACAATGACTCCCAAATTATAATGTTTATCTCCTAACACAGCACTCCTAAGAACACTAAGGTAAGGGACACACATGTGACATGCTTCATCCTTACCATTTATGCACCTACCTATGAGAAGAGAGCAAAATAGTGTATAGCAGGAAAGTGAATGCTCCCTATGGTAGCTTGTGCTATGTCTCTAGATTCCCCCACAGTTATACTAGCAAGAAAATCTCTAAATTCAGATTTGCGAGGTTCACTAGTACTACCCCATTGTGGAAGTTTGCAAGCAGTGGTAAAATCCTCTAAGTCCATAGTATAAGAATTTTCATAAAGATCAAACAGGACAGTTTGAGAATTGCGTGAAGATGAAAGTTCAAACCTCCTCACAAAGGAACTAGTGAGATAGTGGTACTGACGGCACTTTTCCGCCTCGAAGCTCACAAGATCAGCGTTACGCAAATATGCGTTAAATTCTTCCTTGATTCCTGCTCGATCCATAAAGTCTTCGGAAGGCCATTCACAAGGCCGCACTGGAGCGTCCCTTGGTGGTTCATCGTCAGCATCACGCATTGCAAGCCTGGGTCCTTGCTTCCTTGAAGAACCACCTTGGTACATTTTCCTAAACATATTTCTTCCTCTGAAATATTTCTGAAATTTTTAGTAACTTCAAACAAAAGTGAACCAAGCTCAACAAAATTGATAGCAACTACTCCTACAAGTGCCTAGCTATATCATGCATTAGAACTACTTGGAACCATATAAATTTGACATGCAAGCTCAAGAACATGGTCACCTAGGCAGCACACATTTGCAATGAATAAAGCACTAGAACAAAAACTAATTGGACCAATGGAGGAGTCACATACCAAGGAACAATCCCCCAAAGCAGTTTTGTGGGAGGTGCTTTGAGCAAGCAGATCGAAAATCATAACAAAATGAGCTAGAACTCGTGCTTGAGCTGGATGGTGATTTTTTTGGAGGAAGAGGAAGTGTGTGGGTGCAGGAATAAGTGGAGGGGAGCCACCATGGGCCCACGAGGCAGGGGGCGCGCCCTGGACCCTCGTGGCCAGGTGCTTCCTCCCCCTTCTGTGTTCTCAGTGCCAGATATTCTCAAATATTCCAGAAAAAATCATATTTCAATTTCGGGGTATTTGGAGAACTTTTATTTTCGGGGTATTTTTATATTGCACGGATAATTCAGAAAACAGACAGAAAATACTATTTTTTTACTTTATTTCAACTAACTAACAGAAGGTAAAAGGAGGGTACAGAAGGTTGTGCTTTCTAACTTCATCCATCTCATGCTCATCAAAAGGAATCCACTAACAAGGTTGATCAGGTCTTGTTAACAAACTCATTCCGAATCGCATGAAACCGGAGAAATTTCGAATAACACTATGTTACCTCAACGGGGATATGCACATCCCCAATAATAAGAATATCATATTTCTTCTTGACAGTAGGAAGAGGGAATTCAAAACCTCCAAAAATAATAGATGGAAATTTTCCAATAGAATTGATACTGTGGACTTGAGGTTGTTTCCTCAGAAAGTGTACCTTATGCTCATAACCATTAACATGAAAAGTGACATTGCCTTTGTTGCAATCAATAATAGCCCCTACAGTATTCAAAAAGGGTCTTCCAAGAATAATAGACATACTATCATCCTCGGGAATATTAAGAATAACAAAGTCCGTTAAAATAGTAACATTTGCAACCACAACAGGCACATCCTCACAAATACCGACAGGTATAGCAGTTGATTTATCAGCCATTTGCAAAGATATTTCAGTAGGTGTCAACTTATTCAAGTCAAGTCTATGATATAAAGAGAGAGGCATAACACTAACACCGGCTCCAAGATCACATAAAGCAGTTTTAACATAGTTTCTTTTAATGGAGCATGGTATAGTGGGTACTCCTGGATCTCCTAGCTTCTTAGGTATTCCACCCTTAAAAGTATAATTAGCAAGCATGGTGGAATTTTCAAAATCCGGTATCTTTCTTTTATTAGTAACAATTTCTTTCATATACTTAGCATTAGGATTCATTTTGAGCATATCAGTTAATCGCATACGCAAAAGATAGGTCTAATCATTTCAGCAAAGCGCTCAAAATCCTCATCATCCTTTTTCTTGGATGGTTTGCGAGGAAAAGGCATGGGTTTCTGAACCCATAGTTCTCTTTCTTTACTGTGTTTCCTAGCAACAAAGTCTCTCTTATCATAACGTTGATTCTTTGATTGTGGGTTATCAAGATCAACAACAGGTTCAATTTCTACATCATTATCATTGCTGGGTTGAGCATCATCATGAACATTATCATTTTCATTTTCATTATCACTAGATTCATGTTCATTACCAGATTGTGTTTCAGCATCAGAGATAGAAATATTATTGGGATTCTCAGATGTTTCAGTAATAGGTACAATAGAAGCATGCAAAGTCCTATAATTTTTCTTTTTAGAAGGACTAGGTGCATCTACATTATTTCTCTGAGAATCTTGCTCAATTCTCTTAGGATGGCCTTCAGGATACAAAGGTTCCTGAGTCATTTTACCAGTTCTAGTAGCCACTCTAACAGCAAAATCATTATTCTTACTATTCAATTCATTGAGAAAATCATTTTGAGCCTTAAGTACTTGTTCTACTTGAGTGGTAACCATAGAAGCATCTTTACTATTGAGTTTAAGTTCACCTTTAACTCTAGACATATAATCACCCAAGTGTTCAATCATATAAGCACTGTGTTTTAATTGTCTACCAAAATAAGCATTTAAATCTTCTTTCTTAACCATAAAGTTATCAAACTCATCCAAACATTGGCTAGCAAACTTAGTAGGAGGGATTTCAGCTTTATCATATCTATAGAGAGAATTTACCTTTACTACCTGTGTCGGATTATCAAAACTGTGTGCTTCTTCAATAGGTAATGTATTAAAACCATGTATTTCTTCAACAGGCGGTAAATTAAGACCATGTATTTCTTCAATAGGAGGTAAATTCTTAACATCTTCAGCTTTTATACCCTTTTCTTTCATAGATTTCTTTGCCTCTTGCATATCTTCAGGACTGAGAAATAGAACACCCCTCTTCTTCGGAGTTGGCTTAGGAGTTGGTTCAGGAAGTGTCCAATTATTTTCATCAGTCAACATATTATTCAATAGAATTTCAGGTTCATCTGGTGTTCTTTCCCTGAAAATAGAACCAGCACAACTATCCAGGTGGTCTCTGGAAGCATCGGTTAGTCTATTATAAAAGATATCAAGTATTTCATTTTTCTTGAGAGGATGATCAGGCAAAGCATTAAGTAATTGGAGAAGCCTCCCCCAAGCTTGTGGGAGACTCGCTTCTTCAAGTTGCAAAAAATTATATATTTCCCTGAAAGTAGCTTGTTTCTTATGAGCAGGGAAATATTTAGCAGAGAAGTAACAAATCATATCCTGGGGACTACGCACACAACCAGGATCAAGAGGATTAAACCATATCTTAGCATCACCCTTTAATGAGAACGGAAATATTTTAAGGATATAAAACTAGCGAGTTCTCTCATCATTAGTGAACAGGGTGGCTATATCATTTAATTTAGTAAGATGTGCCACAACAGTTTCAGATTCATAGCCATAGAAAGGATCAGACTCAACCAAAGTAATTATATCAGGATCAACAGAGAATTCATAATCCTTATCAGTAACAAAGATAGGTGAAGTAGCATAAGCACGATTATATTTCATTCTAGCATTCAGAGTTTTTTGTTTAAGCTTAGCTAATAATTTCTTAAGATCACTTCTATCATTGCAAGCAAGAAAGTCTCTAACAGTTTCTACATCCATAACATAGCCTTCAGGCACAACAGGTAATTCATATTTATTGGGAGAGTCTTCATCATCACTTTCATCGATATTATCAGTTTCAATAATTTCATTCTCTCTAGCCTTATCAAGTTGTTCATCAAGAAATTCACCAAGTGGCACAGTAGTATCAAGCATAGAAGTAGTTTCATCATAGGTATCATGCAAAGTAGAAGTGGCATCATCAATAACATGCGACATATCAGAATTAATAGCAGAAGCTAGTTTAGGTGTCGCAAGCTTACTCAAAACAGAAGGTGAATCAAGTGCAGAGCTAGATGGCAGTTCCTTACCTCCCCTCGTAGTTGAGGGATAAATTTTTGTTTTCTCGTCTTTCAAGTTCCTCATAGTGACTAGCAGATATAAATCCCAAGTGACTCAAAGAATAGAGCTATGCTCCTCGGCAACGGCGCCAGAAAATAGTCTTGATAACCCACAAGTATAGGGGATCGCAACAGTTTTCGAGGGTAGAGTATTCAACCCAAATATATTGATTCAACACAAGGGAAGCCAAAGAATATTCTCAAGTATTAGCAGTTGAGTTGTCAATTCAACCACACCTGGATAACTTAATATCTGCAGCAAAGTATTTAGTAGCAAAGTAATATGGAAGTAACGGTAACGGTAGCAAAAGTAATTTTTTGGGTTTTGTAGTGATTGTAACAGGAGCAACGGAAAAGTAAATAAGCGGAGAACAATATATGAAAAGCTCGTAGGCGTTGGATCGGTGATGGAGAATTATGCTGGATGCGGTTCATCATGTAACAGTCATAACATAGGGTGACACAGAACTAGCTCCAATTCGTCAATGTAATGTAGGCATGTATTCCGAATATAGTCATACGTGCTTATGGAAAAGAACTTGCATGACATCTTTTGTCCTACCCTCCCATGGCAGCGGGGTCCTAACGGAAACTAAGGGATATTAAGGCCTCCTTTTAATAGAGTACCATACCAAAGCATTAACACATAGTGAATACATGAACTCCTCAAACTACGGTCATCACCGGGAGTGGTCCCGATTATTGTCACTTCGGGGTTGCCGGATCATAACACATAGTAGGTGACTATAGACTTGCAAGACAGGATCAAGAACTCACATATATTCATGAAAACATAATAGGTTCAGATCTGAAATCATGGCACTCGAGCCCTAGTGACAAGCATTAAGCATAGCAAAGTCATAGCATCATCAATCTCAGAACATAGTGGATACTAGGGATCAAACCCTAAAAAAACTAACTCGATTACATGATAAATCTAATCCAACCCATCACCGTCCAGCAAGCCTACGATGGAATTACTCACACACGGCGGTGAGCATCATGAAATTGGTGATGAAGGATGGTTGATGATGACGACGGCGACGGATTCCCCTCTCCAGAGCCCCGAACGGACTCCAGATCAGCCCTCCCGAGAGTGTTTAGAGCTTGGCGACGGCTCCGTATCGTAAGACGCGATGAATCTTTCTCTCTGTTTTTTTCTCCCCGAACACGAATGTATGGAGTTGGAGTTGAGGTCGGTGGAGCTCCAGGGGGCCCACGAGGCAGGGGGCGCGCCCAGGGGGGCAAGCGCGCCCCCACCCTCATGTCAAGGGTGTGGGCCCCCTGGCCTTGATTCTTTCGCCAATATTTTTTATTATTTCCAAATATAATCTTCGTGGAGTTTCAGGTCATTCTGAGAACTTTTGTTTCTGCACATAAATAACACCATGGCAATTCTGCTGAAAACAGCGTCAGTCCGGGTTAGTTCCATTCAAATCATGCAAGTTATAATCCAAAACAAGGGCAAAAGTGTTTGGAAAAGTAGATACGACAGAGACGTATCAATGTATTGTCATTTGATGAAATGGATCACATCATTAGAGAATGATGTGATGGACACGACCCATCCGTTAGCTTAGCATAACGATTGTTTAGTTTTATTGCTATTGCTTTCTTCATGACTTATACCTGTTTCTCTGACTATGAGATTATGCAACTCCCGAATACCGGAGGAACACCTTGTGTGCTATCAAACGTCACAACGTAACTGGGTGATTATAAAGATGCTCTACAGGTTTCTCCGATGGTGTTTGTTGAGTTGGCATTGATCGAGATTAGGATTTGTCACTCCGGGTATCGTAGAGGTATCTCTGGGCCCTCTCGGTAATGCACATCACTATGAGCCTTGCAAGCACTGTGACTAATGAGATAGTCACGGGATGATGCATTGCGGAATGAGTAAAGAGACTTGCCAGTAACGAGATTGAAGTAGGTATGATGATACCGACGATCGAACCTCGGGCAAGTAACATACCAATGACAAAGGGAACAACGTATGTTGTTATGCGGTTTGACCGATAGAGATCTTCGTAGAATATGTAGGAGCCAATATGGGCATCCAGGTTCCGCTATTGGTTATTGATCGCAGATGTGTCTCGGTCATGTCTACATAGTTCTCGAACCCGTAGGGTCCGCACGCTTAACGTTCGATGATGATTTGTATTATGAGTTATGTGATTTGATGACTGAAGTTTGTTCGGAGTCCCGGATGAGATCACGGACATGACGAGTAGTCTCGAAATGGTTGATACATAAATATTCATATATTGGAAGGTTACATTCGGATACTGGAATGGTTCGGGTCATTTCGGATAAGTTTCGGAGTACCGGGCGTTACGGACCCCCCGGGGGAGTTAATGGGCCTTCATGTGCCCTACTGGAGAGAGGAGGCAGCGGCCAGGTGGAGGCACGCGCCCCCCAAGCCCAAACTGAATTGGACTAGGGTTGGGGGACGACCCCCTTTCCTTCTTCTCCTCCACCTCTTTCCCCTTCCCCCCTTCTCCGGAAAGGAAAGGAGGGGGCCGAATCCTACATGGACCAGGAGTCCAAGTAGGACTCCCTCCCTTGGCGCGCCCCCCTTGGGCCGGCCACCTCTCCTCCCCCCTTTATATACGTGGGAGGGGGGCACTCCAAAGATACACTAAGTCTTCTCTTAGCCGTGTGCGGTGCCCCCCTCCACAGTTACACACCTCAGTCATATCGTTGTGGTGCTTAGGCGAAGCCCTACGACGGTAACTTTATCAGCACCGTCGCCATGCCGTCGTGCTGACGAAACTCTCCCTCGTCCTGAACTGGGTCAAGACATCGAGGGACGTCATCGAGCTGAACGTGTGCTGAACGCGAAGGTGCCGTACGCTCGGTGCTTGGATCGGTTGGATCGCGAAGATGTTCGACTACATCAAACGCGTTACTAAACGCTTCCGCTTTCGGTCTACGAGGGTACGTGGATACACACTCCCCGCTCGTTGCTATGCATCTCCTAGGTAGATCTTGCATGATCGTAGGAATTTTTTTGAAATACTGCGTTCCCCAACAGTGGCATCCGTACCAGGTTTATGCGTAGATATTATATGCACGAGTAGAACACAATGAGTTGTGGGCGATAATAGTCATACTGCTTACCAGCAACGTCTTACTTTGATTCGGCTGTATTGTTGGATGAAGCGGCCTAGACCGAAATTACATGACCGCGTTCATGAGACTGGTTCTACCGACGTGCTTCGCACACAGGTGGCTAGCGGGTGTCTGTTTCTCCAACTTTAGTTGAATCTAGTTTGACTACGCCCGGTCCTTGTTGAAGGTTAAAACAACACACTTGACGAAAAATCGTTGTGGTTTTTGATGCGTAGATAAGAATGGTTCTTGCTAGAAGACCGTAGCAGCCACGTAAAACTTGCAACAACAAAGTAGAGGACGTCTAACTTGTTTTTGCAGGGCTTGTTGTGATGTGATATGGTCAAGACGTGATGATATATAAATTGTTGTATGAGGTGATCATGTTTTGTAAAAGTTATCGGCAACTGGCAGGAGCCTTATGGTTGTCGCTTTATTGTATGAAATGCAATCTCTATGTAATTGCTTTACTTTATCACTAAGCGGTAGCGATAGTCGTAGAAGCAATAGTTAGCGAGACGACAACGATGCTGCGAGGAGATCAAGGTGTCAAGCCGGTGATGATGGTGATCATGACGGTGCTTTGGAGATGGAGATCAAAGGCACAAGATGATGATGGCCATATCATATCACTTATTTTGATTGCATGTGATGTTTATCCTTTATGCATCTTATTTTTCTTAGTACGGCGGTAGCATTATAAGATGATCTCTCACTAAATTTCATGGTATAAGTGTTCTCCCTGAGTATGCACCATTGCTACAGTTCGTCATGCCGAGAGAACACGTGATGATCGGGTGTGATAAGCTCTACGTTCACATACAACGGGTGCAAGCCAGTTTTGCACACGCAGAATACTTGGGTTAAACTTGACGAGCCTAGCATATGCAGATATGGCCTCGGAACACTGAGACCGAAAGGTCGAACGTGTAGATCGGACATGGTTTAGATGATATGGATCACGTGATCATTTAGATGACTAGAGAGATGTCTATCTAAGTGGGAGTTCTTAAGTAATATGATTAAATGAACTTTAATTTATCATGAACTTAGTACCTAATAGTATTTTGCATGTCTACGTTGTTGTACATCAATGGCCCGTGCTACCGTTCCCTTGAATTTAATGCGTTCCTAGAGAAAGCTAATTGAAAGATGATGGTAGCAACTACACGGACTGGGTCCGTAACTTCAGGATTATCCTCATTGCTGCACAGAAGAATTACGTCTTGGAAGCACCGCTAGGTGCAAGACCTCCGGACGTTATGAACATCTGGCAGAGCAAAGCTGACGACTACTCAATAGTTCAGTGTGCCATGCTTTATGGCTTAGAACCGGGACTTCAACGACGTTTTGAACATCATGGAGCATATGAGATATTCCAGGAGTTGAAGTTAATATTTCAAGCAAATGCCCGGATTGAGAGATATGAAGTCTCCAATAAGTTCTACATCTGCAAGATGGAGGAGAGTAGTTCTGTCAGTGAACATATATTCAGAATGTCTGGGTCCTGATAATAGTGTCATTGACAGAGTTCTCCAATCACTGCCACCAAGCTACAAAAGCTTCATGATGAACTATAATATGCAAGGGATGGATAAGACAATTCCCGAGCTCTTCGCGATGCTAAAGGCTGCGGAGGTAGAAATCAAGAAGGAGCTCAAGTGTTGATGGTTAACAAGACCACTAGTTTCAAGAAAAAAGGTAAAGGGAAGAAGGGGAACTTCAAGAAGAATGGCAAGCAAGTTGCTGATCAAGTGAAGAAGCCCAAGTCTGGACCTAAGCCTAAGACTGAGTGCTTCTTCTGCAAAGGGACTGGTCACTGGAAGCGGAACTGCCCCAAGTATTTGGCGGATAAGAAGGATGGCAAAGTGAAAGGTATATTTGATATACATGTTATTGATGTGTACCTTACTAATGATCGTAGTAGCGCCTGGGTATTTGATACTGGTTCTGTTGCTCATATTTGCAACTCGAAACAGGGGCTACGGATTAAACGAAGATTGGCTACGGACGAGGTGACGATGCGCGTGGGAAATGGTTCCAAAGTTGATGTGATCGCCGTCGGCACGCCACCGCTACATCTACCTTAGGGATTAGTTTTAGACCTGAATAATTGTTATTTGGTGCCAGCGTTAAGCATGAACATTATATCTAGATCTTGTTTGATGCGAGACGGTTATTCATTTAAATCAGAGAATAATGGTTGTTCTATTTATATGAGTAATATATTTTATGGTCTTGCACCCTTGAAGAGTGGTCTATTTTTGTTGAATATCGATTGTAGTGATACACATATTCATAATATTGAAGCCAAAAGATGCAAGGTTAATAATGATAGTGCAACTTATTTGTGGCACTGCCGTTTAGGTCATATTGGTGTAAAGCGCATGAAGAAACTCCATGTTGATGGACTTTTGGAATCACTTGATGCTTGCGAACCATGCCTCATGGGCAAGATGACTAAGACTCCATTCTCCGGAACAATGGAGCGAGCAACAGAATTGTTGGAAATAATACATACTGATGTATGCGGTCCGATGAGTGTTGAGGCTCGCGGCGAGTATTGTTATTTTCTGACCTTCACAGATGATTTCAGAAGATATGGGTATATCTACTTGATGAAACATAAGTCTGAAACATTTGAAAAGTTCAAAGAATTTCAGAGTGAAGTGGAAAATCATCGTAACAAGAAAATAAAGTTTCTACGATCTGATCATGGAGGTGAATATTTGAGTTACGAGTTTGGTCTTCATTTGAAACAATGTGGAATAGTTTCGCAACTCATACCACCTGGAACACCACAATGTAATGGTGTGTCCGAACGTCGTAACCGCACTTTTTAGATATGGTGCGATCTATGATGTCTCTTACTGATTTACCGCTATCGTTTTGGTGTTATGCTTTAGAGACGGCTGCATTCACGTTAAATAGGGCACCATCTAAATCTGTTGAGACGACACCATATGAACTGTGGTTTGGCAAGAAACCCAAGTTGTCGTTTCTTAAGGTTTCGGGTTGCGATGCTTATGTGAAAAAGCTTCAACCTGAGAAGCTCGAACCCAAATCAGAGAAATGTGTCTTCATAGGATACCCAAAGCAGACAGTTGGTACACCTTCTACCACAGATCCGAATGTAAGTTATATGTTGCTAAGAATGGATCCTTTCTAGAGAAGGAGTTTCTCTCGAAAGAAGTGAGTGGGAGGAAAGTAGAACTTGATGAGGTAATTGTACCTTCTACCTAATTGGAAAGTAGTTCATCACAGAAATCAGTTCCAGTGATTCCTACACCAATTAGTGAGGAAGTTAATGATGATGATCATGAACCTTCTGATCAAGTTACTACCGAACCTCGTAGGTCAACCAGAGTAAGATCCGCACCAGAGTGGTACGGTAATCCTGTTCTGGAGGTCATGTTACTTGACCATGACAAACCTACGAACTATGAGGAAGCGATGAGGAGCCCAGATTCCAAGAAATGGCTTGAGGCCGTGAAATCTGAGATGGGATCCATGTATGAGAACAAAGTATGGACTTTGGTTGACTTGCCTGATGATCGACAAGCAATACAGAATAAATGGATCTTCAAGAAGAAGACTGATGTTGATGGTAATATTACTGTCTACAAAGCTCGACTTGTTGCGAAAGGTTTTCGACAAGTTCAAGGAGTTGACTACGATGAGACCTTCTCACCCGTAGCGATGCTTAAGTCTGTCCGAATCATGTTAGTAATTGCCGCATTTTATGATTATGAAATTTGGCAAATGGATGTCAAAACTGCATTCCTTAATGGATATCTTAAAGAGGAGTTGTATATGATGCAACCAGAAGGTTTTGTCGATCCAAAAGGTGCTAACGAAGTGTCTAAGCTCCAGCGATCCATTTATGGACTGGTGCAAGCCTCTCGGAGTTGGAATATACATTTTGATAGTGTGATCAAAGCATCTGGTTTTATACAGACTTTTGGAGAAGCCTGTATTTACAAGAAAGTGAGTGAGAGCTCTGTAGCATTTCTGATATTATATGTGGATGACATATTGTTGATCGGAAATGATACAGAATTTCTGAATAGCATAAAAAGGATATTTGAATAAGAATTTTTCAATACCTCGGTGAAGCTTCTTATATATTGGGTATCATGATCTATAGAGATAGATCAATACGCTTAATTGGACTTTCACAAAGCACATACCTTGATAAAGTTTTGAAGAAGTTCAAAATGGATCAGTCAAAGAAAGGGTTCTTGCCTGTGTTACAAGGTGTGAAGTTGAGTCAGACTCAATGCCCAACCACTGCAGAAGATAGAGAGAAAATGAAAGTCATTCCCTATGCTTCAGCCATAGGTTCTATCATGTATGCAATGCTGTGTACCAGACCTGATGTGTGTCTTGCTATTAGTTTAGCAGGGAGGTACCAAAGTAATCTAGGAGTGGATCACTGGACAGTGGTCAAGAACATCCTAAAATACCTGAAAAGGACTAAGGATATGTTTCTCGTTTATGGAGGTGGCAAAGAGCTCGTCGTAAATGGTTACGTTGATGCATGCTTTGACACTGATCCGGATGACTCTAAGTCACAAACCGGATACATATTTATATTGAATGGTGGAGCTGTCAGTTGGTGCAGTTCCAAGTAGAGCATCGTGGCGGGATCTACGTGTGAAGCGGAGTACATAGCTGCTTCGGAAGCAGCAAATGAAGGAGTCTGGATGAAGGAGTTCATATCCGATCTAGGTGTAATACCTAGTGCATCAGGTCCAATGAAAAGCTTTTGTGACAATACTGGTGCAATTGCCTTGGCAAAGGAATCCGGATTTCACAAGAGAACCAAGCACATCAAGAGAGGCTTCAATTCCATCCGCGATCAAGTCAAGGAGGGAGACATAGAGATTTGCAAGATACTTACAGATCTGAATGTTGTAGACCCGTTGACTAAGCCTCTCTCACGAGCAAAAGATGATCAGCACCAAGACTCCATGGGTGTTAGAATCATTACTATGTAATCTAGATTATTGACTCTAGTGCAAGTGGGAGACTGAAGGAAATATGCCCTGGAGGCAATAATAAAGTTGTTATTTATATTTCCTTATATCATCATAAATGTTTATTATTCGTGCTAGAATTGTATTAAACCGGAAACTTAGTACATGTGTGAATACATAGACAAAACCAAGTGTCCCTAGTATGCCTCTACTTGACTAGCTCGTTAATCAAAGATGGTTAAGTTTCCTGACCATAGAAATGTGTTTTCATTTGATGAACGGGATCACATCATTAGGGAATGATCTGATGGACAAGACCCATCCGTTAGCTTAGCATAATGATCGTTTAGTTTTATTGCTATTGCTTTCTTCATGACTTATACATGTTCCTCTGACTATGAGATTATGCAACTCCTGAATACCAGAGGAACACCTTGTGTTCTATCAAACGTCACAACATAACTGGGTGATTATAAAGATGCTCTACAGGTGTCTTCGATGGTGTTTGTTGAGTTGGCATAGATCGAGATTAGGACTTGTCACTCTGTGTGTCGTAGAGGTATGTCTCGGCCCTCTCGGTAATGCACATCACTATGAGCCTTGCAAGCAATGTGACTAATGAGTTAGTCACGGGATGATGCATTGCAGAATGAGTAAAGAGACTTTCCGGTAACGAGATTGAAGTAGGTATGATAATACCGACGATCGAACCTCGGGGAAGTAACATACCGATGACAAAGGGAACAACTTATGTTGTTATGCGGTTTGACCGATAAAGATCTTCGTAGAATATGTAGGAGCCAATATGGGCATCCAGGTTCCGCTATTGGTTATTGATCGCAGATGTGTGTCGGTCATGTCTACATAGTTCTTGAACCCGTAGGGTCCGCACGCTTAACGTTCAATGACGATTTGTATTATGAGTTATGTGATTTGATGACTGAAGTTTGTTCGGAGTCCCGGATGAGATCACGGACATGACGAGGAGTCTCGAAATGGTTGATACATAAAGATTCATCTATTGGAAGGTTACATTCGGAAACCGGAATGGTTCGGGTCGTTTCGGATAAGTTTCGGAGTATCGGGGGTTACCCGAACCCCCCCCCCCCCCCCCGGGGAGTTAATGGGCCTTCATGGGCCCTAGTGGAGAGAGGAGGCGGCGGCCAGGTGGAGGCGCGCCCCCCTAAGCCCACACCAAATTGTACTAGGGTTGGGGGGCGCCCCCCTTTACTTCTTCTCCTCCACCTCTTTCCCCTTCCCCCCTTCTCCGAAAAGGAAAGGAGGGGGCCGAATCCTACTTGAGCGGGAGTCCAAGTAGGACTCCCCCTTGGCGTGCCCCCCCTTGGGCCGGCCACCTCTCCTCCCCCCTTTATATAAACGTAGGAGGGGGGCTCCCCAAAGATACACCAAGTGTTCTCTTAGCCGTGTCCGGTGCCCCCCTCCACAGTTACACACCTCGGTTACATCGTCGTAGTGCTTAGGCGAAGCCCTGCACCGGTAACTTCATCATCACCATCACCACGCCCTCGTGCTGACGAAACTCTCCCTCGTCCTCAACTAGATCAAGAGATCGAGGGACGTCATCGAGCTGAACGTGTGCTGAACGCGGAGGTGCCGTACATTCGGTGCTTGGATTGGTTGGATCGCGAAGACCTTCGACTACATCAACCGCGTTACTAAACGCTTCCGCTTTCGGTCTATGAGGGTACGTGGACACACTCTCCCCGCTCGTTGCTATGCATCTCCTAGATAGATCTTGCGTGATCGTAGGAATTTTTTTGAAATAGTGCGTTCCCCAACAGAGCCATGGCAGGGCAAGCTACTGGCCTCTGGGGGACGGCTGGTACTCATAAACAATTGTCTCACGAATATTCCGATGTTCGTGATGGGTTTTTATCTCCTCCGAGATGGGATTCACGACAAACTAAGTAAGGTTCATTCTCGTTTCTTCTGGGCAAAGGAGAATGAGAAACAGTGGTACCATATGGTGAGCTGGGATAATATCTGCCAACCTAAAGAGGTTGGCGGTTTGGGGGTGATTAATACCAAAGTCATGAATTGGTGTCTGATGACAAAGTGGCGTGGGAAATATTAACTGGGCAGGGAGGTCTCTGGTTGAACATATTTACCACCAAATACTTGGTCCAGGGTGGGGTGGACTTTAGACGGAACACTAATATGTCATAGTTTGCGAGCTATATTAGGAAAGTGCAACTATTGCTGCGATTGGCGACTAAATTTACCATTCATGATGGTAAGGCCGCGTGTTTCTGGACCGACATCTTGTGTGGGGAGGACCGGTTCTCGTTGGCATTCCCAGCACTATTTGCCATTGCTACGAACCAGCACAGTAAGGTAGCAGACATGTGGAGACTTGGGCAGTGGGCGCCCCAGTTTCGACGTGCTTGGGGTGAGGTGGAAAACAAGGAATGGGATGTCCTTCAGTCTAAATTACAAGAGCATCGGTTGGGGCATGGAAATGATGAAGTAGTCTGGCATTTGGAGCCATCCGGGCGATTCTCCACTGGATGTTTGTATAGTGAGATCTTTAAATCATTGATGCCTTGTGACCAGTCTAGGATCTGGAAGGCCAGGCTCCCCGCGAAAATAAAAATATTTCTTTGGCAAGTGGCGCGTAATCGCATAACTAGTGGGGATGAGGTGCAAAAGAGAAGAGGCCCGGGTGATGGCAAATGCATCTGGTGTGGTGAGAATGAAGACTACGACCATATCCTCTTTCAATGTATCATGGCTAAATTGTGTGGAGATCTGTTAGAGCGGTAACTGGATCATCATGGAACCCAAGTGGGTTCTCCAATTTTTATAGACTGGTGTCGTCCACTACTGGACGCGATAGATGGATGGTCTGGCTAGGCTTTGGTGCTATGGCCTAGGCATTATGGACTACGAGAAAGAAGGCATTGATAGAGGGACAATACATCAAACATCCAACTGATCTACTATACAAATTGGTGTCTTTCTTGCAGCTGTGGAAGCCGCTAAGAAGGGCGCAAGACCGAAGGCACATGGAGGAGCTCGCCTCAAAGGTGCGGGCAAAGTGTACTAAGATGTGCCGAGCGAAACAGGGGACATGATCGACATGACGTCGCTCCTCGCCCCTGCTACCATGAGAGCATAGAGTACTTCCTAAGCGCTGCGCAGCTTTGATCCCGCCTACGGGCATGTATCGCTTGTTTCGCTGTATCGCTTTGTGGATGTACTGCCATCTTTTATTTTCCCGTACTATGTCAGACTTGTTGTACTCATAAGGGCCTCAGTTTAAGGCCGGGCAAGTGCCTCTTTACTAAAAAAAATTATCAGGGGCTCAGCATGCAAAAGGAGCTCGGCAAAGGAAGCATGAAACACTCGGTAAGCTCCCTTGGCTCAGCAAAGCCGGGGCACGTGTCTCTTGCGACCATACTTAATGGCCCCGTGACAGCAGGAGTTGTTTACCAAGTGTTTGCTAAAGGCCACTTGGCTTACAATAATGCATTTCCCTTTTTTCTAATGTGGATACGCATAAGTCAAGCACCCTATTCATAAAAATCGGCTTGCAATTTTTGTTTTCCTTTTTTAAATGCAGATAAGTGTAAGACGAGCATCCGATATATGACACTTGGCTTACACTTTGCATTTCTTTTCATTGCTCTTCCATCTCTTAATGCACATTTTTTCCTTTTCCCTTTCATTTGTGTTTCTTTATTGTGTTTTGTTTATTTCCCATCGCTTTCTCTCCCGTTAGTATTTCCCTCCCTTTATTCCTAGGACATTTGGTTTACTATATGCCGTCCATCTCCTTTGAGGTACTCGGCTTATTACTTGGAAACGTGGCATCCTGGTATCTACCATGTTCGCCGAGAGATAGAGTGACAGCAAATGGAGGTGCCACATTTCATCTCTGCTTCTGACGGCCGGCGGTCAAGGCACTTTACGTTGCCAAGCACCCGTGATTTACACTCGGCAAAGGCTTTGTCAAGTCCCGAGAAAAGGATCTCGTCTTACACCATGTTGCCGACATGGTGTAAGCTGAGCCCTTGTCGCCTAGTGCAACACCCGGCAACAAATTTACCAATAACAATTCAGCCTTCACCGAGTATTTCTGATACTCGAGATTTGGCATTTTTCCTATAGTACATAATGGAAATGTAAACTGAAAAAACATGTGTGTACGAAAGAAAAAAGAACATAATAAAGTTTTTTCAACGAGAACACGTGCAAAAAACAGAATGCCATATTTAGACATAAGAAAACTTCTTTTTTTCTTATTCATGCAACCCATCCCGCCCATCCATCCATTTGTAACCCTGACTCTTGTCTCAAGCACAAGTTGTTTCTACAATTTTTTTGCCAAGAAATACAAATTTGATTTCACCAAGTTAGGTATGTTTTTGCTCTATTTTCATCTCAAATCATGTGTGATTATTCTCTTTCTTAAATACAGTCATGTTTTTGGGGAAAAAGTTTCGGAAAACTTGTTTGTTATAATTTGATGTGTGAAAAAATAGCGAAAAAAGTTTTTGTTGATGGCCATGCGTAAGTGGTTGAACACACAGTTCTCAAAAAAAAGTGGTTGAACACACAAGAGTACCATAGTCCATCACAATCCCAAGCACCATCCTATTATTTAGTTTGCACTAAAAATCCATGAGACCTAGTTAGCAAAAATCATGCATATACTTATCTAAAACTAAAATCATGCATATACTTATCTAAAAATAAAATTTATGCATATAACAAGGCGACATGAAAAACAGAGATGCATATACATTATACTCTTGATTAAGGAGATTTAAAGGCTACGAGGTTAGAGAGAGACAGAGACACAGAGAGAGATTATAGTACTATGTCTGTCAAAATATAGTGCATGATAGTTTTGTCTTAAGTGAAACTTTGACTAAGATTTAATAAAGCTATCAACATATAAAATACAATATCAATATCATTAGGTTCATCATGAAATATATTTTAAAGATGTATATACTTGACATTTTATTGGTCAAACTTTAAAGATGTAATATGCACTATATTTTTACATGGAGGGAGTACAATTGGGATTTAAAGGGTTTTGTTCCATGTTCCTACACTACCTTGATGCATTGATCATCTCACAATACTCCCTATTTTCATGTTTACTAAGTCGTCTATTTTTTTTTTGAAATTTCTGGCTTTTTAATGACCCTTGCTTTAGAAATAAGCACACAATGATTATGTCATATTATATTTTGTCTAATTTTTGTTCTAATCAATAAATAACCTATGCATGAAGTAGAGGGTTGGCAATTCATGTTGTATCAATTCATGGTCTACCAGTTAATTTGTACCAATTCTAGTAGTAACTAAACATGACTCCGATAATCTAGAAATAAATCACTAAGACTATTAATCCCTCATATTTCTTTTTAGGCTCAACATTATTTTTGGGAAACTTCTGGTTGCATGCCACTATCATTAGTTTTCGATGCCCACCTGCCACCTTTGTCAGGTTTGTTGCCCTCTGCTGCAGGCCTTAAGGGCCTCACCGATTCGCTGGATTTTGAAAATAGGGGAATGGGAAAAATACATGAATCAAGTGGCATGAAACCTTCAGAACGAGATTATATGGACATTTTATTGCACTTTGAGGATGCTCAAACATTATCTGTAACACGGTAATCATAACGACAACTTACAAGTTCATCAGAAAGATTGACAAGGGACAAGATAGCTCAAGAGTGATATTTGCTCCTCCGACGATGGAGAGATATTCTTAGAGCCCTCTTGGTGTAAGGACATCCATCATAGTATGTCCTGACACATGTGACTAGCTCACAGGGATGCTGGAACATGACAACAAGAAAGAAGAACAAAACCGGTAACAAGGAGACTCGTATAATGAGCATGAGAATGACTCAAGAGGATACCGATATATCTCAGCTTGGTTGGCAAGTATCGTGAAGCAAAAGGAATAGCATATGCAACCAAAGGTTCACTGGAATATCATTCGTGTGGTGATGACCCACAAGTGTAGGGGATCTATCGTAGTCCTTTCTATAAGTAAGAGTGTCGGACCCAACGAGGAGCAGAAGGAAATGACAAGCGGTTTTCAGCAAGGTATTCTCTGCAAGCACTGAAATTATCGGTAACAGATAGTTTTGTGATAAGATAATTCTTAATGGGTAAGAAGTAAATAAAGTAACTAAGGTGCAGCAAGGTGGCCCAATCCTTTTTGTAGCAAAGGACAAGCCTGGACGAACTCTTATATAAAGCAAAGCGCTCCCGAGGACACATGGGAATTGTTGTCAAGCTAGTTTTCATCATGCTCATTTGATTCGCGTTCATTACTTTGATAATTTGATATGTGGGTGGACCGGTGCTTGGGTGCTGCCTCTGCCGCTGCCGCCGCCGTGCAATAGATGGGCACCGGAGGCATGCCAGGGGGCCCACAAGGTCTGGGGGCGCGCCCAGGGGGTAGGGCGCGCACCCCACCCTTGTGGCTGGCTGGTGGCCCCCCTCTGGTACTTTCTTCACCCAATATTTTTTATATATTCCAAAAACGTGCTCCGTGAAGTTTCAGGACTTTTGGAGCTGTGTAGAATAGGTCCCTAATATTTGCTCCTTTTCCAGTCAAGAATTCCAGCTACCGGCATTCTCCCTCTTGATGTAAACCTTATAATATAAGAGAGAATAGGCATAAGTATTGTGATATAATGTGTAATAACAGCCCATAATGCATTAAATATCAATATAAAAGCATGATGCAAAATGGACGTATCAACTCCCCCAAGCTTAGATCTCGCTTGTCCTCAAGCAAAAGCCGATATCGATAAATATGTCCACGTGTTTGGAGATCGAGGTGTTGATAAAATAAAATACGGACATGAGGGCATCATGATCATCTTTAGAACAACAACATATAATGTCATATAATTTCTTATGCTAAAGTAACAATTCATTCACAAGGTAAAGTATGAATCAGAAACGTCATTGAAAACTAACAAACTATGATCTCAGTCATTGAAACAATTGCAATTTCTCATAACATCATAAAGAGTCAATTAAAGAGCTTTTCAGCAAGTCCACATACTCAACTATCATATAATCTTTCACAATTGCTAACACTCATGCGATACTTATGGGTTCAAAGTTTCAATCGGACACAGAGAAAGATAGGGGCTTTTAGTTTTGCCTCCCAACCTTTTACCTCAAGGGTAATGTCAACAATAATACTTTATGAAAACCTACATCCGAGTGGATATATATATATAGGGAAAATCCATCCTACCACTCGGTGGTAGTTACCCCACATGTCTCATATACTACCATATGGTACTATATATACTATTTTGTTATTTTAAATATGTTCGTATACTATATCTAAGATATTTCAAAGCAAGTTACATGAAAAAATTGCATATGAGCCCATAGTTTTTGTTATATTTGTGAAATACGTACATATTTGTACGTAAAAAAGAGCATACTCAAAAAATGGTACATACTACCTAAAAATTAGTATATATACTACCTAATCATTGTTATATACTACATACTACACATACATACTCTCGGTTTCGACAGATACTACATACATCATACAAAACGCAAGTGGTGGTAACTACCACTACTTGTAGGAAACATTTGTCCTATATATATATATATATATATATATATATATATATATATATATATATATATATATATATATATCCGGACCTCTCCAACACATAGAGCTTGCCAAAGAAAAAAGTATAAAAAGGAAAGGTGATGATCACCGTGGCTCTTGTATAAGGGTAGAAGATAAAAGTAAAAGATAGGCCCTTCACAGAGGGAAGGAGAGGCTGTCATGCGATTTTATGGTTGGATGCACAAAATCTTAATGCAAAAGAACGTCACTTTATATTGCCATTGTGATAAGGACTTTATTATGTAGTCTGTCGCTTTTATTTCTTCCATATCACAAGTTCGTATAAAGCTTATTTTCCTCACACTAATGGATCATACATATTTAGAGAGCAATTTTTATTACTTGCAATGATGAATACTTGAAGGTTCTTACTCAATCCATAGGTAGGTATGGTGGACTCTCATGGCAAAACTGGGTTTAGGGATGTTTGGAAGCACTAGTATCTCTACTTGGTGCAAAGAATTTGGCTAGCATGAGAGGGAAAAGCAAGCTCAACATGTTGGATGATCCATGCCAATATAACTTCTATTCGGATATAAGAAAACATAACCTATTATGTTGTCTTCCTTGTCCAACATCATCTTTTTATCATGTCATATTTTAATGAGTGGTCACAATTACAAAAGATGTCCAAGATAGTATATTTATATGTGAAGCCTCTCTTTCTTTATTACTTCCTATTAATCGCAACAATGACCAAAACTATGTTTGTCAACTCTCAACAACTTTTACTAATCATACTCTTTATATGTGAAGTCATTACCCTCCATATGATCAATATATGATCCTTTTATTTCTTTTTATTCTTTCTTTTATTTAATTCCCTCAAGATCATAGCAAGAAAGCAAAGCCCTCAACTCAAAACTACTCTTTATTATAAATCTCTCAAGGACTCGGTTACATAGAGGGAACATAAAGAAAAACTCAAGGCTAGATCATACTAAAACTTTATTCTACTAGATCAAGATATAACCAAAAGAATCGAACTAAGAAAAACGATAAAGACAAGGATGTGATGGTGATACGATACCGGGGCACTCCCCCAAGCTTGGCAGTTGCCAAGGGGAGTGCCCATACCCATGTAATTAGATCTCTTTCTTCGGAGGTGGTGATGAAGGAGTTGTTGATGAAGCAGGCTTGTCGTCCAACATCAAACGTAGGAGGTGCTCCAATTTACAAATAATGCCCTTGAGTGCGATGATATGCTCTTGCAACAAAATATTTTCACGAGTTAGATACTTGTTCTGCACTCGAGCTATTTCAATCATCTTCAAAGCTTCAATTTCAGTAGGGGTAAGAAGATTGTAATGAGGTTGAAGGATGTCTTCTTCTTTTGCTGCCGGAGCTTGATCCTCCACGGCCTTCTTGATCCTATCACCGTTGTTGATCTCCCCATGTTCTTCTCTCTTCCTCTCTATCTTCATTAGCCAAGCATCATCGCCCGCGTTGTTGGAGGAGGGAGACGACATGATGCCTGCCCTTGAAAACTCTGGGAGAATATAGCTCGAAACAAGAACAGAAGATATTTGCGTGGTACGGTGGTCAACACCTTCGAGAGATTACATAATGATTTTTTACCGACCATAAGAAGTATTCTGCAAGAAAACAGAGTCAAGAGGGCACACGAGGTGGCCACAAGGTCGGGGGGCGCGCCCAGGGGGTAAGGCGCGCCCTCCACCCTTGTGGTGGCCTCGTGTCTCTTTTAGACTACTTTTAATTTTTCCTATTTTTTTTAATATTCAAAAAGGGAGAAAATTTATAATCGGAAACATTTTGGAGTCGGTTTACTTACCATACCACATATCTATTCCTTTTCGGAGTCTGAAACGTTCTGAAAAGTGTCCCTTATGTACTCCTCCGGGGTTACGGTATCAATTATATTGGTCTCAACATTCATGGGAGTACCTAAGATATAATGTTTGAGGCTTTGGTCATTTACCACCTTCCGATTTTTGCCTTCAGCATTGTTAATTTTTATGGCGCCGGAACGATAGACCTCCTCGATAATGTAAGGACCTTCCCATTTAGAGAGAAGCTTTCCTGCAAATAATCTTAAACGAGAGTTGTATAGCAAAACATGATCACCTACATTAAACTCACGCTTTTGTATCCTTTTATCATGCCATCTTTTAACTTTCTCTTTAAACAACTTGGCATTCTCATAGGCCTGGGTTCTCCATTCATCAAGAGAGCTAATGTCAAATAACCTCTTCTCACCGACAAGTTTGAAATCATAATTGCTCTTTAATAGCCCAATATGTCTTATGTTCTAGCTCAAGAGGTAAGTGACATGCTTTTCAATAAACCATTTAATACGGAGACATACTCATAGGGTTTTTATAAGCAGTTCTATAAGCCCACAATGCATCATCAAATTTCATAGACGAATTCTTTCTAGATCTATTAACAGTCTTTTGCAAAATTAATTTAATCTCTCTATTGCTCAATTCTACTTGACCACTAGACTGAGGATGATATGGAGATGCAATTCTATGATTAACATCATATTCAGCAAGCATTTTACGAAAAGCACCATGAATAAAATGTGAACCACCATCAGTCATTAAATATCTAGGGACTCCAAACCTCGGAAAAATAACTTCTTTAAGCATCTTAATAGATGTGTTATGATCAGCACTACTAGTTGGAATAGCTCCTACCCACTTAGTAATGTAATCAACAACAACTAAAATATGTGCATACCCATTAGAGGAAGGAAAAGGTCCCATATAATCAAAGCCCCAAACATCAAATGGTTCAACAGCAAGTGAATAGTTCATAGGCATTTCCTGACGTCTACTAATATTACCAATTCTTTGACATTTATCACAGGACAAGACAAACTTACGGGCATCCTTAAAGAGAGTGGGCAAATAGAAACCGGATTGCAATACCTTATGTGCAGTTCTATCTCCAGTGTGGTGTCCTCCATAAGCTTCGGAGTGGCACTTGCGTAGGATCTGTTCATGTTCATGCTCAGGTACACAACGTCTAATAACACCATCTACTCCTTCTTTATAAAGGTGTGGGTCATCCCAGAAGTAATGTCTTAAATCATAGAAAAACTTTTTCTTTTGCTGGTATGTGAAACTAGGTGGTATAAATTTAGCCACAATATAATTCGCATAGTCAGCATACCATGGAGTATTATGAGAAGCATTAATGACATTTAATTGCTCATCAGGAAAGCTATCATCAATAGGTAGCGGGTCATCAAGAACATTTTCTAACTTAGACAAGTTGTCCGCAACAGGGTTCTCAGGTCCCTTTCTATCAATAATATGAAAATCAAATTCTTGTAGCAAGAGAACCCATCTAATAAGTCTAGGTTTAGCATCTTTCTTTTCCATAAGATATTTAATAGAAGCATGATCAGTGTGAACAGTTACCTTGGAATCAATAATATAAGGTCTAAACTTATCACATGCAAATACAACTGCTAAAAATTCTTTTTCAGTGGTAGCATAATTTCTCTGGGCCCTGTCTAGAGTTTTACAAGCATACTGGATAACATTTAATTTCTTATCAACTCTTTGTCCTAGAATAACACCAACATCAAATCACTAGCATCACACATAATTTCAAAGGGTAAATTCCAATTAGGTGGCTGAACAATAGGTGCAGTAATTAGGGCTTTCTTAAGTATTTCAAATGCTTCTACACAATCATCATCAAACACAAAAGGAACATCTTTTTGTAAGAGATTAGTGAGAGGCCTAGAAATTTTAGAGAAGCCTTTAATAAACCTCCTATAGAAACCAGCATGACCAAGGAAACTTCTTATACCTTTGATATCTTTTAGGACATGACATCTATTCAATAGCATCTACTTTAGCTTTATCAACTTCAATACCTGTTTGAGAAATTTCATGCCCCAAGACAATACCTTCATTAACCATGAAGCTTCACTTCTCCCAATTCAAGACAAGATTAGTTTTTCACATCTCTGCAAAACTCGATCAAGGTTGCTTAAGCCATCATCAAAAGAAGTTCCGTAAGAGGAGAAATCATCCATGAAAACCTCAACAATCTTTTCACAAAAGTTGGAGAATATAGCAGTCATACATCTTTGAAAGGTAGCAGGTGCATTGCATAAACCAAAAGTCATACATCTATAAGCAAAGGTACTGAAAGGGCAAGTAAAAGTGGTTTTCTCTTGATCATCTTTTGACACAGGTATTTGAGTGAAACCAGAATAACCATCTAGAAAGCAAAAATGTGTATGTTTGGATAGTTTTCTAGAATTTGATCAATAAAAGGTAGAGGGTAAAGATCCTTTCTAGTGGCTTTATTTAATTTGTGGAAATCAATTACCATTCTATATCCTTTAACAATTCTTGAGGAATCAATTCATTCTTATCATTAGGAACAACAGTAATACCTCCCTTCTTAGAGACACAATGAATAGGACTTACCCGTTGACTATCAGCAATTGGATAAATTATACCTGCCTCTAGAAAGTTAAGTATTTCATTTCTTACCACTTCTTTCATCTTAGGATTTAACCGTCGTTGATGATCAACAACCGGTTTAGCATCTTTCTCCAATTTAATTTTGTGCTGGCATAGAGTGGGACTAATGCCCTTAAGATCATCAAGAGTATATCCAACAGCGGCACAGTGCTTCCTTAGAGTTTTCAATAATCTCTTTTCTTCATGCTCTAAAAGGTTAGCACTAATAATAACAGGACATATCTTCTTTTCATCAAGATAAGCATATTTCAAAGTATCAGGTAATGGTTTAAGCTCAAACACGGGATAACCCTTAGGTGCAGGAGGATTCCCTAGGATTTCAACAGGCAAATTGTGTTTCAAAATAGGTCCCTGATTAAAGATTACTTCATCAATTTTCCTTCTTTCATTCATAAACATATCATTTTCATGGTCTAGCAAATATGGTTCTGAAGGATCAGCAGGAGGCACGACAATAGAAGCAAGACCAATAATTTCATCCTCACTAGGCAACTCTTTATCATGGGGTTGTCTACGAAATTTAGATAAATTAAAATCATGAGACATATCCCCTAAACCAAAAGTAACCATATCTTTCTCACAGTCTATCTTAGCATTAACAGTATTCAAGAAGGGTGTACCAAATATAATGGGACAAAAATTATTTTGTGGGGAACCAAGAACAAGAAAATCAGTAGGGTATTATATTTTCCCACACAAGACTTCAACTTCTCTAACAATCCCAATCGGTGATACATTATCTCTATTAGCAAGCTTAGTAGTAACATCAATATCTTCTATCTCAGCAGGTGCAATATCATTCTTAATTTCTTTATATATGGTATAAGGAATTGAACTCACACTAGCACCCACATCACATAAGCCATGATAACAATGATCTCAAATTTTAACAGAAACAATAGGCATGCCAACAACAGGTCTATGTTTACCTTTAATATCGGTTTAACAATTCTAGCAGCTTCATCACAGAAATAAATAACATGCCCATCAATATTATCAACCAAGAGATCTTTAACCATAGAAATACTAGGTTCAACTTTAATTTGTTCAGAAGGTTTGGGTGCTCTAATATTCCTTTTGTTAACCACAGTTGAAGTTTTAGCATGATCCTTTATTATAACAGGGAAATGTGGTTTTTCAATATAAGCTGTCGGAACAATAGGATCAACATTATAAGTAATAGTTTCTTCTTCAACTTTAATAGGTTCAACTACTTTAACTTCAATGGGAGGATGATATTTAAACTACTTATCCTTAGGGACATCAACATGAATAGCAAATGATTCACTGAAAGAAGCTACCATCTCAGAGTCAAGTCCATATTTAGTGCTAAAATCACGGAAAGCATCAGTATCCATAAAAAATTGAACACAATCGAACTTAAGATTTATAGCTGAGTCTTTACCTTCGTCGAGATCCCAATCTTCAGAGTTGCGTTTAATTCTTTCCAATAAGTCCCATTTGATTCTATATCTTCTTCATATAGGAACCAGTACACGAAGTATTGAGCATGGATCGATCATTATGAGAAAGCCGAACATAAAAGTTTTGAATAATAATTTCTCTTGAGAGCTCATGATTGGGGCATGAATATAACATTGAATTAAGCCTCCCCCAAGCTTAGCGATACTTTCTCCTTCACGAGGCCACAAATTATAAATATAAGTACGATCACAATGAACCAGATGCATAGGATAAAACTTCTGATGAAATTCCAATTTCAATCGGTTGTAGTTCCATGATCCAATATCATCCAATAGCCTATACCATGTCAATGCCTTTCCCTTGAAAGATAAAGGGAAGAACTTCTTCTTGACAACATCCTCGAAAATACCTGCAAGCTTAAATAATCCACAAACTTCATCCACATAGATTAGGTGCATATCAGGATGTAATGTTCCATCTCCTGTATAAGGATTAGCTAGCAGTTTCTCTATCATACCCGAAGGAATTTCATAATAAATATTTTTAGTAGGTGCAGTAGGTTGAGGAGTAACTAATTGTGGTTCTGGTCGAGGTGAAGATACCCCGAACAAACCCCTCAAAGGATTATTTTCCATAGTGACAAGTGACAGTAAATTTCAGCACACTATATAAATGTTTCCTTACAAAAATCCACTTACCAAAGGTGCTTCACTCCCCAGCAACGGAGCCAGAAAAGAGTCTTCATGACCCACAAGTGTAGGGTATCCATCGTAGTCCTTTCGATAAGTAAGAGTGTCGAACCCAACAAGGAGCAGAAGGAAATGACAAGCGGTTTTCAGCAAGGTATTCTCTGCAAGCACTGAAATTATCGGTAACAGATAGTTTTGTTATAAGATAATTCGTAATGGGTAACAAGTAAATAAAGTAACTAAAGTGCAGCAAGGTGGCCCAATCCTTTTTGTAGCAAAGGACAAGCCTGGACGAACTCTTATATAAAGCAAAGCGCTCTCGACGACGCATGGGAATTGTTGTCAAGCTAGTTTTCATCATGCTCATATGATTCGTGCTCGTTACTTTGATAATTTGATATGTGGGTGGACCGGTGCTTGGGTGCTGCCCTTCCTTGGACAAGCCTCCCACTTATGATTAACCCCTCTCGCAAGCATCCGCAACTACAAAAGATGTATTAAGGTGAACCTAACCATAGCATGTAACATATGGATCCAAATCAGCCCCTCACGAAGCAACGCATAAACTAGGGTTTAAGCTTCTGTCACTCTAGCAACCCATCATCTACTTATTACTTCCCAATGCCTTACCCTAGGCCCAAATAATGGTGAAGTGCCATGTAGTCGACGTTCACATAACACCAATAGAGGAGAGACAACATACATCTCATCAAAATATCGAACGAATACCAAATTCACATGATTACTTATAACAAGAATTCTCCCATGTCCTCAGGAACAAACGTAACTACTCACAAAGCATAATCATCATCATAATCAGAGGAGTATTAATTGTCATTAAGGATCTGAACATATAATCTTCCACCGGATAACCAACTAGCATCAACTACAAGGAGTAATCAACACTACTAGCAACCCACAGGTACCAATCTGAGGTTTTGGGACCAAGATCGAATACAAGAGATGAACTAGGGTTTGAGAGGATATGGTGCTGGTGAAGATGTTGATGGAGATTGACCCCATCTTGATGAGAGGATTGATGGTGATGACGATGGCGATGATCCCCCCGGAGGGATGTTTCCCCAGCAGAACAGCTCCGTCAGAGCCCTTGATTAGTTCTGCCCAGGTTCCGCCTGGAGACGGAGGCGCTTCGTCCCGAAAGCTTCTTCTTGATATTTTCAGGTAAAAGGCACCATATAGCCAAAGATGGGCACCGGAGGCCTGCCAGGGGGCCCACAAGGTCGGGGGGCGCGCCCAGGGGGTAGGGCGCGCCCTCCACCCTTGTGGCTGGCTGGTGGCCCCCTCTGGCACTTTCTTCACCCAATATGTTTTATATATTCCAAAAACGTGCTCCATGAAGTTTCATGACTTTTGGAGTTGTGTAGAATAGGTCTCTAATATTTGCTCCTTTTCCAGTCCAGAATTCCAGCTGCCGGCATTCTCCCTCTTCATGTAAACCTTATAAAATAAGAGAGAATAGGCATAAGTATTGTGATATAATGTGTAATAACAGCCCATAATGCATTAAATATCAATATAAAATCATGATGCAAAATGGATGTATCATGTGGATATACGGGTCAACATGGATGCCCACGGTTCCAATGTTGATCATTGAATGCAAGGAAGTTTTGTTCATGTCTATATTCCACCGAACCTACAGGGTCACACACTTAAGGAATTACGATATGTTGAGTTCTAGTGGGGTGAGGAATATGAGAAAATATTGCTGGAATAGTTTCGAGAATAAAAGAAATAATTTCAAGAGAAACTAGAAGCGTTTCGGAGTTACCCGAAGTGTTTCGTGGAATACTAGGTAATACCGGTAATTGATATATAGGTGGGAAAGTTTCTCTAGACATAATATAAAGAATAAAGAGGTCTAATAATTATTATGAGGAACCTAGAATTTCTTTAAAGTCAATGGGCGAAAGAAAATACTAAAAAGCCTATTGGGGAAAAGTTAATGGGCCTTAGAGGCCCATTGGGGGTGGCGCCACCCTTAGCTTCTCGGGGAAGCTAAAGGGGGCCGAATTGCAAGTGGAGGACTCCTCCTCCCTTGGCACACCGAGGGGACGGGACCCCCAGTCGGCCAGCCCCCTCTCCCCTCTCCGCCTAAATATAAATGAGGGGGCGCTCCCTCTCTAGTTCTCTCTCTCTTTAGTTCTAGTCCTTGTCTAGATTTGTTCTAGACTATATCTAGTCCTAGTTTCCTCTTGTCCACATAATAGATTAGTCCCATGAGGTTCTCTTCTCCCTCCTCCTGTGATGAAAAGCTTTGGACGGCAAATCGCTACCAGATCATGAAGCCTGTACGCGTGCAATCTGTTGAGATGTCATGCTTTCGGTCTTCAGTTCATGGGATGGACGTGGATGGTTTGAGGGACTTCAAGAATGATCTAAACCTACTCTTCTTCTGCTGTAGCTCGAACTTGGTAACGATCCGATCTAACCTTGTATGCACCTTCATAGTGATCCAGGATCTTGACCATAGGGCAATCTTTTTTTGTTTTCTACTACGTTTCTCAACAGTAGCATCATGAGCGGTTCTATGAGTAGATGCAGGTTACGACCTAGATCACATGTGACTGTGAGATAATACACAAAGTTTTTAGTAATGAATTTGATCTATTGCTAAAAAGAATAAAGAACAAAATGAGTTCTAGAGATTAATGAAATTGTGCGAGTAGAAGATAACTGACAAAGTTCTGGCAATCAGTGATTCTGGCTACCAATGATTTGCTAACAGTTCTTTAGGCTACATCATAGTCAACAAAAGTGAATTGTCACAAACATTAGAGGGCGTGTAGATGTTGATCTACACGGGGGTCACACTTATTAACGAAGTTCAGTGCGGAGCTAGAGATTTTAAGTAAGTCTCTTCCCTCACACAACTCACAAAGTTAATCTAGTAATAAGAATAATCATACTTGATGATGGACATAGGTAGCTAGTGTTCTCTAGAACAATAGAAGCCACGTAATTTAAAATTTTGCTAGACCGATTGGAGGACATCTAACTCGGTTTTGCCGGTTGCATGTGATATGTTATAGCCTTCTCCATATTAATGTGTTTATGTATGAGATGGTTATATGTTGTAGTTATTTAAGTGACCTATGTGTCATAGTACGACATGATGGCTGGAGCCACATGAATGCCACTTTTATGACCCGCATTTCAACTTTGATGTAATAGATAGCTATAGAGATAACGATGTGATTACAGATGGTGGTGACAAGCTTGCACAGAGGACCCCAACGCAAGGAGGCTGTGCAAGATGACGGAGAAGAAAAGCTGAAGAAAAATTTGCCATGACAAAGATTTTTGAAATTGCTGCCATGACAATGTTTTCAAGTTGCCACGACAAGTAGTTTTGATAGAAATATGTTTTTGTCGAAATAGCTACGATGGCAGTCATTTTTGAAATTGCTACACTGACAAAGTTTTCAGGCTACCACGACAAGTAGTTTTGATAGAAATCTGTTTTGTTAAAATGGCTGCCACAACAGGGTTTATCTGCTGCCACGACAATGCTTTCAGCTGAATTTTGTGAAGACCACGAAGACTTCTCCAATGCAAGGGCTATACCATATCATGCTATTATGAATTGCCTGAGATGTTTATCCTTTTTTGTTTTCCCCTTTGATTGCACACTAGTCGTCTTTATAAGGGCGATCGCTCACATAAAAAGAGCGTCTTGTTAGTGTTCTCCCTAGCGTAGGAACCGACTATAACACGTAGCCTTTCGGGGTACGACATGTCCACATGAGTAAAAATGAATCGTGAGGTGTAAGAAGGGTGAAGGCCAAACCTCACTAAAAGATCACTAGGTTGTCTTGACGTTCTAGCAGGACAGTCCTGAGCTTGGAACAAACGTATCGAAAGATGAAAAGAGTCACATGGAGATGTGATCAGCAATTTGGCCTACCGATTGAAGTTCAGGTCGTTAGTGATGCACACATCAATGGCGATGAATAAGATATGGGTCCTGAATCACTCAAAATCAATTATGAAAGATATTTGGTTTGAATGGGAGCTCGCTTTTGACTTAAATAAGTTTGAACACTAGTGTAATTAATTATGAACATTGTCTATGTGTAGTTTGCATCATAGTTTTAGAATTATGGCTCGTGGTTCCACCATTGCTGTTGAAATCGATTAGATGTTATTATTATCTAGTTGGATCTTTACGATTGGTAAATGTAATGACATGATCGTCGTCAAGAGTGTCAGGAAGGATTTTTCTCCTACTGCATGCTTACAATATTGTCCCATTGATGCTATGGATGATGAGACTCACGTCCTTCGATCCAAAAGGCTAGAATCCTATTACGGTCTGCTTTCTTTCAAGAAACCCGAACTTAAAAAATGTTTGGGATAGTCATGAAATATTCTTGGGTCTGGAAATTGTTTTCATAAACAAACAAAGGCTAAAAGATATGGCATATCTAGAGAAGTCTTTGCTTACAAGTTTGAGTGAACTGTTCACGGCGTTTAAGATTAAAATGAGTAGGATCAAGAAGAACACTAGTCATGTGTTGATGGTGAATAAAAGGAAAATTTAAAGAGAAAAGACAAGCCCGAAGAGTGTAATCAGACTTACACACCAAGCAAGTTCGGGGATCACGCCTCTCTTGAAGTTGGGTGCTTATTCTATGGAAGTAAAACTATTAGAAGTAAAAGGTAGAAAGGAAGAAGATTGGAATGTCCAGTTCAGGTATGAATGTCATACAAGTTATAGATGTAGAGGAAGTTGGTCAAGAAAATGCAATTCTTGGGAATTATGATCAAAATCGTTAATAGCAAATTCTTCAGTTGACCACAAAGGATACCAATTTGATTGCATGTTGTGGCAACTCAATGCAAGAACTACTACGACCTAAATGACCAACAAATAATGAGGTTAAGAAATATGATGGAAACTTTGTAGAAGTCATAATACTTCCCATCCGTGTATTACCTCTATATTTATTTTCATAATTCATTCTAGAGTTTTGTATACTCTAGCCCTGTGTATATTGCTTATTGCAAAAGGGGCTATTCATTGTTATGAATAATTATAGGGCCATACTCTTATTATAAATATACATGTGATGTATGTTATGAATATTGACAATAATATTGACGCTAAATGTCGCACGACTAAAATAATACCACATTTGTGTAGCACCACATTTAGTCACATTGGGAAAATCCGCATGGAGAAATTCCATAATAATGGATTTTGAAGTCATCTGATTATGAATCATCCAACACTTGCAATTTTCATCCAAATGGTGAAGTAACTAAAATAGCATTGGCATGCCATTAAGGAAGCACAAAATAATAATAATCGGAAACATACATACTGATGTGTGTAGTCCAATAAGTGTTGTTGCAAGCGGTGGTTTTATCTATCTTCAAGGACGACTCAAGTAGATATTTGTATTACTTAATGAGACAAAATATGGATCCTTTGAAATGTTTCAGAAGGTTTTTGGAATGAAGTATAAATTATTGTGACAAGAAAATTATGTTTCTACAATTAGATTGCAAAAATGAATATTTGAGTTACCAGTTTAGCGAATCTTTGATGAGCTGTGAAAAGAAATTTACAACTTGCACCTCCCAGAACACTACTAAGAGTATAAGTGTCATGAGTAGATGTAATCAGATTATGTATGACATGGTGAGATCAAATATCACATTAATCAATTTTCCATTTTACTTTTTAATATAATGCTTTTGAGACTACGGATTTTACACTGAAAAGAGCACCATAAAATCTGCTGAAATGATGCCATATAAGATATGGAATGGTATGCCAAAACCATTTGGGCTTTTCTTAACATTTGGGAATATGGGAGCATGTTGGGAAACGTACCATGCAATTTCAAAAAAAATTCATACGCTAACGCAAGATCTATCTAGGAGATGCATAGAAATGAGAGGGAGTGTGAGTCCACGTACCCTCGTAGACCGAAAGCGGAAGCGTTTGGCAACGCGGTTGATGTAGTCGAACTTCTTCTAGCTCCGACCGATCAAGCACCGAACGTACGACACCTCCAAGTTCTGCACACGTTCAGCTCGGTGACGTCCCTTGCCTTCGTGAGCCAGCAAGGTGTCAAGGTAGTAGATGAGTTCCATCAGCACGACGGCGTGGTGACGGTGATGGTGAAGTGATTCTCGTAGGGCTTCGCCTAAGCACCGCGAGAATATGACCGAGGGTGTAAACTATGGAGGGGGCGCCGCACATGGTTAACGATTGTTGTTGTTGTGTGTTCTAGATGCCCCCCTCCTCATACATATAGGCCGGAGGGAGAGGGAGAGGCCAAGGGGCGCCCCAAGTGGGGCCGAATCCCACTTGGGCTCCTGCCTTGGTTTGCCCCACTCCTTGTATAGGCGCCAGGGTAAGGAAGGGGGAGGTGGCGCCCCCCCTTTCATTTCTCCCTTGAGGAGGGGAAGGAAGGAGGGACTTGCCCTCTGAGGGAGTCCTGGACTAAGGGTTCCTCGGGTGTCCGGCCTGTTAGCCATGGGCCAGACTGTTGGGTTGTGAAGATACAAAGATCGAAGACTCTCTCCCGTGTCCGGATGGGACTCTCCTTGGCGTGGAAGGCAAGCTTGGCGACCAAATATGAAGATTCCTTTCTTTGTAACTGACTTTGTACAACCCTAGTCCCCTCTGGTGTCTATGTAAACCGGAGGGCTTAGTCTGGAAAGATATATAGTCATATAGGCTAGACTTCTAGGGTTTTAGCCATTACGATCTCGTGGTAGATCAACTCTTGTAATACTCATATCCATCAAGATCAATGAAGCAGGAAGTAGGGTATTACCTCCATAGAGAGGGCCTGAACCTGGGTAAACATTGTGTCCCACGTCTCCTGTTACCATCGACCTTAGACTCACAGTTTGGGACCCCCTACCCGAGATCCGCCGGTTTTGACACCGTCATTGGTGCTTTCATTGAGAGTTCCACTGCGCCATCCCCAAAAGGTTGATGCCCCCTTCAATCATCAACAATGATGCTGTCCAAGGGGAAACCTTCCTCCCCGGACAGATCTTCGTGTTCGGCGGCTTCGCACTGCGGGCCAACTCGCTTGGCCATCTGGAGCAGATCGACCGCTACGCCCCTGGCCATCAGGTCAGATTTGGGAGCTTGAACTACGTCGTGGATATCCGCGGAGACTTGATCTTTGACGGATTCCAGACCGCGGCAGTTGCTCCCTGTCGCCACGATGAACATGACCTAAATCTGTCATCGGGCCATGCTCAGAAAATTGCACCTGTAACTGCTCTGGCCTTAGATTCGGAGCAGATCTAGATCGCGCCATCCGAGGACGAGAAGCTCAACCCTGCCACGGAAGCCGTAGATTCCGCGGCGTTGGAGCCACACACAGACCTAACCTGGGGTGATGTCTGTGTCACCGGGACCTCGGACTCGTTTCCGGCTATAAGTTCCGAGCCATGTGCGTCCGCGTATGTCGAGTAGGATTGGTCATCAATCGCCGAATTCAGCGTAGCAGACATCTTCCGGCACTCGCCTTTGGGCGACATGCTCAACTCATTAAAAAAATCTATCCCTAGCAGGGGACTCTTAGCCGAATTATATCTGGTTTGAACTGGAGGCTGACGATGGAGAATTTTGTTTCCCACCCACCGCCCACTTCATAGCCACTATCGAAGACCTAACCGAGGCGCTCAATTATGACTCCAAAGACATCGATGGTATGGACGACGATGTCGGAGAAGAGGAGGCCCAAAACCCGCCATTCACCGGACGATGGACGGTCACTTCCTCATATGACGTATAAATGGTGGATGCACCAAAAGACAATAGCGGCAATGACAAGGAAAACCCAGTGGAGGATGACTCTCTTAAGACACAACCAAAGCGCCGGCGTCAGCGGCACCGCTCTAAATCGCGCTGCATCAAAGACAGCAACACCGGCACAGGAGACGATAACACTCCGGATGGTGCCGAAGACACCGAAGACCCCGACGAACAAACTGCCGAACAAGACAATCGGGAAGATGGGCAAGTTAGTCCTAATGAACATGCCATAGACGAAGACTCGGAGGACAGTAGTTATCATCTGCTCTTCGAGGAGGAGGTGAGCCTCGGCAACGAGGATTTTATCGTTCCTGAGGAACCTCTCGAGAAGGAGCGCTTCAAGCGCCAGCTAATAGCCACCGCAAGGAGCCTGAAAAAGAAGTAGCAGCAGCTTCAAGCTGACCAAGATCTGCTCAACGACAGATGGATTGATGTCCTAGTAGCCGAAGAATACGGCCTTAAGCGCCCAGCCAAAAGTTACCCGAAGCAAAAATTGCTACCTCAGTTCAATGACGAGGCGTCGGAGCCCGTACCATCATCGCACAATGCAGCTGACCGACCACCACACGGTCAGGATAAAGCGGCAACACAAGACGAACACCAGACTGCCCCACCTCGCCATAAAGGCAGGGATAAAACAGCTCGGGGTTATACATATGACCTTCGGCAGGACCTGGACAGTAGAGCAGGACATACAAGATCGATCTACGGATCGCGAGGACGCGCCTCGACACGCGACGACGGCTATCTAATCGGACGTGAGAAACCTAGTCACGCCTGGGCCGAAAACCGCAGACGGACTCCATCAGAGCTACATCACGATGCGACCTGATATAGAGGCACCGCATACCATCTTTGCTTCACTGACGAAGTAATGGATCATGAATTCCCAGAAGGGTTTAAACCCGTAAACATCGAATCATACGATGGAACAACCGATCACGCGGTATGGATCGAGGATTTTATTCTCCACATCCACATGGCCCGCGGGGATGACCTTCACGCCATCAAATACCTCCCACTAAAACTCAAAGGGCCAGCTCGGCACTGGCTAAATAGTCTGCCTGAAAATTCTATTGGCAGCTGGGAGGACTTGGAAGAAGCCTTCCTTGACAACTTCCAAGGTACATATGTCCGGCCACCAGATGCCGATGACTAAAGTCACATAGTTCAACAGCCTGGAGAGTCGGCTAGGAAATTCTGGACTAGGTTTCTAACTAAAAAGAACCAGATCGTCGACTCTCCGGATGCCGAACCCCTAGCGGCCTTTAAACATAGCATCCGTGACGAATGGCTGGCCCGGCACCTCGGCCAGGAAAAGCCGAAGTCCATGGCAGCCCTCACGGCACTCATGACCCACTTTGTGAGGGTGAGGATAGTTGGCTGGGCATAGTAAAAACACAACAAGCGAAATGGGCACCTCCGAGGGCAAAAATAGCAATGGCAAGCTCCGACGCAGCAGACACAAACACCGAAGCAATGGTGACAACACCATGACACGACAGTCAACGCCGGATTCAGCAGCTCCAAGTCCGGTCAGCGGAAAAAGCCATAGAAAAGAAACAATCAGGGACCATCCAGCTTGGAGCGCATACTCGATCGTCCGTGCCAGATCCATGGCACCCCAGACAAACCAGCCAATCATACCAACATAGATTGTTGGGTTTTTAAACAGGCCGGCAAGTTAAATGCGAGAACAAGGAATAGGGATCGCAAAGCGAGGACGATGACAAGGAGCCCTGGCAACCGAACACAGGGGGACAAAAGAAGTTTCCCCCTCAGGTCAAAACGGTGAACATGATATATGCCACACACATCCCTAAGAGGGAGCGCAAGCGCGCGCTCAGGGACGTCTATGCGATAGAGCCAGTCGCCCCAAAATTCAATCCATGGTCGTCATGCCCGATCACCTTTGATCGCCGGGATCACCCGACCAGTCCGTCATAGCGGTTCAGCCGCACTGGTCCTCGACCCAATCATTGATGGATTCCACCTGACGCGAGTCCTCATGGACGGTGGCAGCAGCCTCAATCTGCTCTATCAGGATACAGTGTGCAAAATGGGCATTAACCCATCACGGATCAAGCCCACAAAGACTGCCTTTAAAGGAGTCATACCAGGTGTAGAGGCTCGCTGTACGGGCTCGATTACGCTAGAGGTTGTCTTTGGATCTCCGGACAATTCCGAAGCGAAGAGTTAATCTTCGATATCGTCCCTTTTCGCATCGGCTATCACGCACTGCTCGGACGAACCACATTTGCTCGATTCAATGCGGTGCCTCATTATGCTTACCTCAAGCTCAAGATGCCCGGAACACGCGGCGTCATAACAGTTAATGGAAACACGGAACGCTCCCTCCGTACCGAGGAGCATACCGTTGCCTTAGCAGCAGAAGTACAGAGCGGCCTTTTCAAGCAGAACCTCAATTCGGCGGCCGAGCTCCCGGACACTATCAAGAGAGTCCGGACTAATCTGCAGCAGGACAGCTCGGCTCGTCAAGAGCTCGACTAGCAATTTTTCCTCCGTCCCAGTCCCGATCAAGTGGCGGCATTCGTGCCGCGCGTACATAACTACGCACTCAAAATACCATAGGCATAGACGGAGGCATAGCTAGCTTGTGATCCACAATACTGCTCGACCACTCCCGAACACATATACTTTCACTATTTACTTTTTTTTCCTTTTCAGGTTTCTTTTCCATAGGCCCTCCCTGACGGCCTGATCACTGGTCCTGTCAAAGGATAAATACACCAAGATGGCAAGAAGCACAGTCGTACAGGGGAATTTCTAGGGGTTTTCTTTAATGATCAATCTACCTGTTTTCAGGACCCACACACAGCTCTCCCTTCGTTCTGGCATGTCAAATAGCCTGTTGCTTATCGCACTATTTGTATCAATGCGCTTTAACGTATTAATAAAATTATAATGAAAACAGTTTGCGGCCCTGATGACCCACAAGTGTAGGGGATCTATCGTAGTCCTTTCGATAAGTAAGAGTGTCGAACCCAACGAGGAGCAGAAGGAAATGACAAGCGGTTTTCAGCAAGGTGTTCTCTGCAAGCACTGAAATTATAGGTAACAGATAGTTTTGTGATAAGATAATTTGTAACGGGTAACAAGTAACAAAAGTAAATAAAGTGCAGCAAGATGGCCAAATCCTTTTTGTAGCAAAGGACAAGCCTGGACAATTTCTTATATGAAGGAAAACGCTCCCGAGGACACATGGGAATTATCGTCAAGCTAGTTTTCATCATGTTCATATGATTCGCATTTGGTACTTTGATAATTTGATATGTTGGTGGACCGGTGCTTGGGTGCTGTCCTTACTTGGACAAGCATCCCACTTATGATTAACTCCTATTGCAAGCATTCACAACTACAAAAGAAGTATTAAGGTAAACCTAACCATAGCATGAAACATACGGATCCAAATCAGCCCCTTATGAAGCAACGCATAAACTTGGGTTTAAGCTTCTGTCACTCTAGCAACCCATCATCTACTTATTACTTCCCATGCCTTCCTCTAGGCCCAAACAATGGTGAAGTGTCATGTAGTCGACGTTCACATAACACCACTAGAGGAGAGACAACATACATCTCATCAAAATATCGAACGAATACCAAATTCACATGACTACTAATAGCAAGACTTCTCCCATGTCCTCAAGAACAAACGTAACTACTCACAAAGCATATTCATGTTCATAATCAGAGGGGTATTAATATGCATAATGGATCTAAACATATGATCTTCCACCAAATAAACCAACTACCATCAACTACAAGGAGTAATCAACACTACTAGCAACCTACAGGTACCAATCTCAGACTTAGAGGCAAGGATTGGATACAAGAGATGAACTAGGGTTTTAGAGGAGATGGTGCTGGTGAAGATGTTGATGGAGATTGGCCCCCTCCCGATGAGAGGAGCGTTGGTGATGACGATGGCGATGATTTCCCCCTCCCGGAGGGAAGTGTCCCCGGCAGAACAGCTCCGCCAGAGCCCTAGATTGGTTCCGCCAAGGTTCCGCCTCGTGGCGGCGGAGTCTCGTCCCGAAAGCTTGCCTATGATTTTTTCTCGGACGAAAGACTTCATATAGCAGTAGATGGGCACCGGAGGGCCACCAGGGGGCCCACGAGGCAGGGGGCGCGCCCCCACCCTCGTGGCCAGGGTGTGGGCCCCCTCTGGTATTTTCTTCGCTCGGTATTTTTTATTATTTCCAAAAACAACTTCCATGGAGTTTCAGGACATGTGGAGTTGTGCAAAATAGGTCTATAATATTTGCTCCTTTTCCAGCCCAGAATTCCAACTGCCGGCATTCTCCCTCTTTATGTAAACCTTGTAAAATAAGAGAGAATAGGCATAAGTATTGTGACATAATGTGTAATAACATCCCATAATGCAATAAATATCGATATAAAAGCATGATGCAAAATGGACGTATCAGGCCCAAATTCTGCGGCCCTAGCTCATTACCTGTGCTCCTTTTCTGTTTTCCCTTTTTCTGTTGATAACGTTATAAAATAGCACCCGTACACTGTGGTACGTTTGAATTTGCCAGGAGCTTCACAGCGCCCCGCACTACGGCAACAAAGTCCGAACACTTTTTACAGTATAGTTCGACACCCCGAATTTAGCATTATATGCATTGGCTCCGAATCATGTCTTTGGTCAATAGTTGGGTTGCCAGGCTCCTATGTTTGCTACCTTACGTTCCGCTATATCGGCTAAGGTAGTAAAGGGAAAAGTACTGCGATTCTGCCCTGGTTTACCTGAAGGAGCACCTTAGTAGAGAAAGCCGAAAACTGACTTTAATGATGCGGCGGGAGCCGGTCAACTCTTCGAAGGTCTCAAATCGTTGGAGATTTTTCCACATTATGAGAGGGATCGGTACTTACCCGATGAGGTGTTTACAGCATCTTAGTTCGGATACTAGGGGTCGCGCCTATATTTTTATTGTCAAACTCCTATGGCTAAGTAAGGGTGTTCAAGCCCATAGTCTGATTGCCTGGTTAGTTGCGCTAAACACCTCATTCAAGGACAAAACAATTGGATCAAGAGTGTTTAGATTCCATCCCGAGCCCCCCCGTACTACCTACATGGGGGCAGAAACTGACGACTGGCCAACTCCCAGATTTTAATACAACACGGCCGCATAGGAGGTAATTTTTTTATAAAAAACAAACACTATATTACATAACCACTTTGTTTTATCATACGAGGCAGAGAAAACATGAAGGTACTCATTCAAAGATAATGTCTTTCGCACATTGCGTCGCCACAATGCGAGACCCCTCCAGGATGTCTCCAAAATATCGCTCGGGCGTGTGGTGTTCCTTGCCCTCAGGCGGCCCCTCGGTAGCTAGCTTGACGGCGTCCATCTTCGCCCACCACACCTTGACATGGGCGAAGGCCGGGCACGCGCCCTCGATGCAGAACGACCGCTTGACGACGTCCAGCCGAGGACAGGCATTCACCAGCCACTTCACGAGGCCGAAGTAGCTGTTGGGTATAGCTTCGGCAGGCCACAGCCGGATTATCAAATCCTTCATGGCTAGTTCGGCCACCCTGTGCAGCTCGACCAGCTGTTTTAGCTGATCGCTGAAGGGCACCAAATGTTCTGGCGCAAGATATTGCGACCAGAACAGCTTCTCCGTTGAGCTCCCTTCTTCGGCTCGGAAGAACTCCGCAGCATCGGACACACTGCGTGGCAGATCCACAAATGCCCCTGGAGAACTCCGAATCCGGGCTAGTAATAAATACTTCTTCTTCACATACTTGCTTTGCATACTAAACGCCTTACCCGCCGCAATCTTCTTGGCCTCCCGGATATCCTGGAGGGCGCCCTGGGCTTCAACTCGGGCCTCTTCCGCGCTTTGCCGAGCCTTGGCGAGTTCAGTATCTCGAGCCGAAACATCGCACTCCAAGGTCTCGCACTTTTTCACAGCGTCTTGGAGCTTTTGCTGGACCTCGTTAAGCCTGGCCTTGAGCTTCTTTGGGAGCTTTCTCCTCGGCTTCGGCCAGGGCCTTTTTAAGGGCCTCGACCTCGGTCGTCGCTCCTACACATATCATGACACTACGGTCAAAACACATCATTTATTCTTTCCGAATACTCCCTCCGTTCCTTTATGTAAGGTGTATTATTTTCGGCACGGTGACCAAGGCACATAATTATAGACATGTTAGGACAAAATTACCCTTGGCAAATTTATTTGTTAGTGGCAAGTAAATGAGTTAGTCCAGGAAAGTAAGAGATACATACAATCAACATATATATAATTTCCTTCTTTTGCTACAAGGAGAGATACAGACAATCAGGAGAGAGTTACTTTCCTTTTTCTGGAGGGCTAAGAAGGGAATTATGAGGAATTAGAAGAAATGCACCTTACATTCTGGAATTTTATCAAAAAAACAAATACACCTTATATAAAGGAACGGAGGGAGTATATAGCAAGTCATTACATACCTTGATGGTCTTCTAGCCGCTTCCTCGCCTGGCCGAGCTCCTCCTCGGCCCGCTCCAGTCTCAGCTTCAGTCTGGAGACTTCGGCAGTGTGTGAGGTCACGGCCAGCAACGACGCATGCTTATTCATATAAGACATATTTAGTTAGTTTCCTGCGAAAATTAATTGATCCTCTGTCCGACTTTTCTTTCCGAACACCGGACAGTGTCTCAGGGCTACTGTCTATATGGGATTTTCTCTCTTGCGTCGCTTACCTCAAAACCTGTCAGCAGGCTGCTGCAGGCTTCGGTCAGTCCGCTCTTGACGGACTGAACCTTCTCGATCACTGCACCCATAAGGATACGGTGTTCGTCCACAATGGAAGCGCCTCGTAGCGCTTCCAGCAGATTATCCGGTGCCTCTGGTTGGACAAAGGTCACCGGCGGAACATGCACCCCTCCTCCTTTCGGGGAAGACTGCTCGCTTGACTCCGGAGCCGTGTAGGTCTCCGGAATGGCATTCGGCTGGGGGCCGAATTGGATATGGCCCCCATCGCCAGTCTCCTTGGGAGCTTCCTCCCCCATGTGCCCGGCGGCCGAGGAGTCATCCTCTGGCGCCACCCTAAGGGCCTCCTGAACCTCTCCCTGGCCTGGGAAGGTCCTTTGGGACACAACCTCGTCATTGCCCTTGTCCGTGGGTGAGTGAGTGGCCGGCGGTGACTCGCTGGCCATCGCCTTTGAATCTAGCGAACCTCCTGATGAGGATCGCTGGGAGCTGTCGTGGGCCGGACTGTAATAGCATAATATATTAATACCATGAAGCAGGAAGGCCGGACACAGGGACGTATACGGATTTTTAGTACTTATGATGCGGCCATGGGCTTGTTTCGGGGGCGCCGCTCTGGGCTGCTATCGACATCCCATGCGGAGTTATCCGCGTGAGGGGCCTTCTCCCTCTTGGGCTCCTCCGCCTCCAAATTTGTGGAGGCCGCCCTCTTCTTCCTTCCCCCCTCAGGGGGAGAGTTGCTTTCCTCCTCCTCCTCCTCATCGTCGTATTCGGCGTCAGAGGAGTGGGTCTTGTCTTCGGACATCACTTCCGAAGCGCCCTTGCGGCGGAGGCCACCCCGGCCCCCCTTGGCCTTCTTCTTGCCCTTCTTCTCCGGCGGCTGGTAGGGCGCCGGGACCAGCATCTTCGCCAAGAGCGGGATGACTGGTTCCTCGGGCAACGGAGCCAGACAACGAATCCGCTCCGCTTTTTCTGTCCATACCTGAAAGAATAAATGAGTAAAGTTTAGTTACTCTCCTTGAACAAGCAAGTAGAGGGTACGCCTTGAGACGTGAAGGACTTACCGCATTGGCAGGATGGGCAGGATCGTGCCCGAGGTATGAATCTATGGCCGGCGGCTTCTCGTCGCCCATGAAGAGCAACTTCCAGGCATCTTTGTGAGTGGCTCTGAAGAGCGTCACCAAGGTTTGGTGCTTCTCTGGATCGAATTCCCATAAAGGGGAGGTTCGGCTCTGGCAGGGGAGGATCTGGCGAACTAGCATCACCTGGATCACGTCGATGAGCTTGATGTTTTTATCCACCATGCTTTGGATGCGTGTTTGCAACGCCATCAGCTCATCCTATGAAGACCAATTTGGGCCCTTCTCCATCCAGGAGGTTAGCCGCATTGGAGCTCCGGACTTGAATTCGGAAGCCGTGGCCCAGGTGGCGTCGCGAGGTTCTGTGATATAGAACCACAGCTTCTGCCACTCCTTGACAGTCTCCACAAACGTGCCTTTGGGCCATATGACGTTGGGCATCTTGCTCACCATGGCTCCTCCGCACTCCGCGTGCTGGCCATCCACCACCTTCGGCTTCACGTTGAAGATCTTGAGCCACAGTCCGAAGTGGGGTTGGATGCGGAAGAAGGCCTCACACACGACAATAAATGCCGAGATGTTGAGGAAGGAGTTCGGGGCTAGATCATGGAAATGTAGCCCATAATAGAACATCAGTCCGCGGATGAAAGGGTGGAGTGGAAACCCTAAGCCGCGGACGAAATGACGGAGGAACACCACCCTCTCGTTGGGCTTAGTGTAGGGACGACTTGCCCCTTGGACGGAAGCCGGTGGGCGATCTCTTGCGCCAGATACCCGGCCTCCCGAAGCTCGGCGATGTCCGTCTCCTTAACGGAGGAGGCCATCCACTTGCCTTGCCCTCTAGATCCGGACATGGTTGAGTGCTTGCTCGAGGTGGAAGAGATGAGAACTTGGGCGCTGGAGCTCGATAATGGAAGGGCAGAGGAAGAAAGAAGGCGTGGGTGAAGAAAGGGAATCCTTATCCCCTTATAAAGGCAGTGAATATCGAACGCCTCCCAACTAGCCTTAAAACTCGCCTATTCCCAAGGGTTGTGCAAACGACACGGTTGGATTACCCACGCCCGTATTGATGAGAATCCCGCAATCAGGGGACACGATCTCTGCTTTGACAAGACGTGCCAATGGAAACCGCATCTCGAAACGCGGAACGACAGACAAAAATGGTTTGAAATAATGACCGGGCAGACGTGATGTCATCTTGCGAAAAGTTGTCAGCGGATGGGACTCGTGGAATATTATACTCTCTACGACTGTGTGTGTGGTACTTGTGTTGCAGATCCGGACACGTTCGTTGCGTCCGAACACTATCCTGGAGTATTCAGAAAGGGGAACCCGCCTTGCAATGTCGAAGACAATCATTGAAGTCTGGTTCAGGGGCTACTTAGGGAGTCCTGGACTAAGGGGTCCTCGGGCGTCCGGCCTATTAGCCATGGGCCGGACTGGTGGGCTGTGAAGATACAAAGACCTAAGCCTCTCTCCCGTGTCCGGATGGGACTCTCCTTGGCGTCGAAGGCAAGCTTGGCAACCAAATATGAAGATTCCTTTCTTTGTAACCGACTTTGTACGACCCTAGTCCCCTCCGGTGTCTATATAAACCGAAGGGCTTAGTCCGGAAAGATATATAGTCATGTAGGCTACACTTCTAGGGTTTTAGCCATTAAGGTCTCGTGGTAGATCAACTCTTGTAATACTCATGTCCATCAAGATCAATCAAGCAGGAAGTAGGGTATCACCACCATAGAGAGGGCCCGAACCTGGGTAAACATTGTGTCCCCCGTCTCCTGTTACCATCGACCTTAGACGCACAGTTCGGGACCCCCTACCCGAGATCCGTCGGTTTTGACATCGACACCCTCCCCTCTTTCCTTTCCCTAGGCCTGGCCGGCCTGGTGGAGGGGCGCACCAGCCCCTTGTGGGCTGGTCTGTCCCTCCCTTGGCCCATTAAGCCAATATCTTTGCCGGGGGGGTTCCTGGAACTCCTTCCGGTGACCCTATATGTACCCGGTACCCTCCGGAACATTTCCGGTGTACGAATACCATCGTCCTATATATCAATCTTTACCTCTCGACCATTTCAAGACTCGTCGTCATGTCTGTGATCTCATCCGGGACTCCGAATAACATTCGGTCACCAAATCACATAACTCATATAATACTATATCGTCATCGAACGTTAAGCATGCAGACCCTACGGGTTCGAGAAGAATGTAGACATGACCGAGACAAGATGTATTGTATTGTTGCCATTGTATCCCAGTGACAGAAGGAGAACCGACACGTATTGTATTGTTTCCATTCAGGATAACAAGATGGGGTTTTCATCATATTGCTTGAGTTTATCCCGCTACATCATGTCATCTTACTTAATGCGTTACTCTGTTCTATGAACTTAATACTCTAGATGCAGGCAGGAGTCGGTCGACGTGTGGAGTAATAGTAGAAGATGCAGGCAAGAGTCGGTCTACTTGATACGGACGTGATGCCTATATTCATGATCACTGCCTTAGATATCGTCACAACTTTGCACTTTTCTGTCAATTGCTCGACAGTAATTTGTTTACCCACCGTAATATTTTCTATCTTGAGAGAAGCCTCTAGTGAAACCTATGGCCCCCGTGTCTACTTTCCATCATATAAGTTTCGATCTACAATTTTAGTTTCCTATTTACTTTCTTTGCAATCTTTTACTTTCCGTTCCATAAACCAAAAAATATCAAAAACATTACTTTTCTGTTTATCCCTCTCTATCATATCTCACTTTGCAAATAACCGTGAAGGGATTCTTATATGCATCACCCTTCGATGTAATACTCTTTTGGGGTGTGTTTGCCGAGATCCGATGAATTGTGGATTTATGATCCGTTATCTATGAATATTATTTGAATCTTCCCTGAATTCTTATATGCATGATTTGATATCTTTACAAGTCTCTTCAAACTATTTATTTGGTTTGGCCAACTAGATTGGTTTTTCTTGCAACGGGAGAAGTGCTTAGATTTGGGTTCAATCTTGCGATGTCCTTTCCCTGTGACAGTAGGGACAGCAAGGCACGTATTGTATTGTTGCCATCGAGGATAAAAAGATGGGGTTTCCATCATATTGCTTGAGTTAATTCCTCTACATCATGTCATTTTGCTTAAAGCGTCACTCCGTTCTTTATGAAATTAATACTCTAGATGCATGCTGGATAGCCGTCCATGTGTGGAGTAATAGTAGTAGATGCAGAATCATTACGGTCTACTTTACACGGACATGATGCCTATGTTCATGATCATTGCCTTAGATATCGTCATAACTTTGCGCTTTTCTATCAATTGCTCGGCAGTAATTTGTTCACCCACCGTAATAATTTCTATCTTGAGAGAAGCCTCTAGTGAAACCTATGGCCCCCGGGTCTATTTTCCATCATATAAGTTTCCGATCTAAAATTTTAGTTTCCTATTTACTTTCCTTGCAATCTTTTACTTTCCGTTCCATAAACCAAAAATACCAAAAATGTTACTTTACCGTTTATCCATCTCTGTAGATCTCACATTGCAAATAACCATGAAGGGATTGACAACCCCTTTATCGCGTTGGGTGCAAGTTGGTGTTTGTCTGTGCAGGTATTCGGTGGCTTGCGCGTTGTCTCCTCCTGGATTGATACCTTGGTTCTCAAAACTGAGGGAAATACTTACTCTACTTTGCTGCATCACCCTTTCCTCTTCAAGGGAAAATCCAACGCAAGCTTAAGAAGTAGCAATGTCTACTGCATAACTTTATTGTTGTAGACTCCGTTGGGCTTCCAAGCGTAGAGTTTTGTACGATAGCAACAAATTTCCGTCAACTGGATGACCTAAGGTTTATCAATCCGTTGGACATGTAGGATGAAGATGATCTCTCTCAAACAACCTCACAATCAAAATGCAAAGAGTCTCTTGTGTCCCCAACACAACCAATACGATTGTCAATTGTAGAAGTGCACTAGTTTGGCAAAGAAATGTTGATACACGTCTAATACAGATAGTAGAAATGTATTTTTATAATCCGAATAAATAAAAACAGCAAGGTAACAAGTAGCAAACACCGAGCAAAACGGTATGTCAATGCTTAGAAACAACGCCTAGGGTTCATACTTTCACTAATGCAATCTCTCAATAGTGCTAACATAATTGAATCATAAAACAATCCCTCGACGTGTAACAAAGACTCACTCTAGAGTTTTCACTGGAGAAAGTAGAACGAAAACGTGTATCACCCTCTATGCCTAGATTACCCCAATGTCACCATGGGTATCCAATAGTTGATTACCAAAACATATAACAAGTGACTTAATAGAATACCCCATTGTCACCACACGTACCCACATGCAAGAAATACATCAAGTAAGCTCAAATCGAATTTTCAATCCAACATAACAAAACCTCAAAGAGCTAGACTCAATTCATCACGACAACGATAGAGAGGGAAGAACACCATATGATTCCACTATATTAACAAAGTTCATGGTACATCAAGATCATGCCCTATCGAGATCACGAGAGCACTACAAAATTTGCTCTATTTTGCGATGTTTCACTTGTGTCACGTATAACCCTTTTTCATCACAGAAAATAACCCCGTGAAGTTTCCCGTCCGTCATGATAAATAAAACTTTGACGGTACCATTTTTTACATCATGCGAGATCGCATTTTAGGTGGCGAAACTAATTAAGTTACCGATGGCCGTTTTCAGTGATGGCCCAAAATCTCAACTATAATAGCCCAATTTGTCGCGTAAGATCATTTTGGCGACGATAATCCATCACCGGTGAATGGCCCGGAGGGTTGACCGGTCAAATATTTAGACAGGTGGGGCCAGCAGTTGCTAACGTGCCTTCTTCCATTTTGGTCCGCCGTGGGTTTTATCACCGACGGTCCCGTCAGCAATAACTCATTGTTAGTTTTGACCGGACAACAATGCTGACATATGGGACCAAAAGATGCTGACGTGGCTGCTTACGTGTGGGACTAGACGGTGCTGACATGGCTACTTACATGCGGGTCCGGACGGTGCTGACACGACCGCTTACAAGTGTGGACATGAATGTTGTGACAGTTACAACTTCCGTCGCCAGTACCGTCACATGTTTTAATATAGCGTAAAAAATGTGCACAACTGATTTTGCAGGTCAATTTGAATTTTAATTAGAGAAAATTTGAAATTTAACATTGCCATCACAACTTTTACTATAATAACAATGAGACTTGACATCTCACAACAGTGATCCACATATTAAAATGAGCATCCAAATGACATATTATCAAGCATTAGAAATAACAATGGGACTTGACATCTCACAATAGTGATCCACATATTAAAATGAACATCCAAATGACATATTATCAACAATTAGAAATAAGACACTAGAGACGACATCATGACGAACAGTAGTGCACCATCAGTTTTTGATGGGTTGTGAGACAGTCTCCTGCGAAGACTGCGATAACTTCCTTAAGAGATGACTAAGAATTCCCTCCATTTCTTATTGCTTTTGTTCGAAGCCTCTGATATTTCTCTCCTGGTCCATCTTGATAACTTCTATTTCTAGTTGTTGTTTCCACTTGAGCCCTTGAATTTCTTGCATCTGTGCACTAAGTATGACATTCCGATTTTCTGCAAATGTAGCATTTGCCTATTTTGTGTCTGTCGCTTGTGTTGTATTCTTCGCTTCTAGCTCACGGATGCATTATTTAGATGATGAATTTTGTGATGAGATGCCAAAGCTTGAAACTATTATGGCAAAGGAGCTCTTTTCCTCATTAATCTAGACGTTAGGTACTTGCGACAGAACTTCTTGTAAACATGCTCTCTTTGTGGTCTGCATCATGATTGAAAGCATTGTTCATGCACTGTTAGTACATTACACTATGATGGCTCACACAATTATTTTGAAGCCAAAACATTATAAATTACTTACGGGTGCTTCTATTGCAACATGTCTCATACAGGAATCCTTCTCGATGTTGTGGGAGTTTCTAGAAAACTTTGAAGTGGATGCTCTCTTCTTGCTGTTTTTGGCCTTATGGAATAAGGACACTCGCATCAGTACTGCACATCATGTAATAATCAACAATATACATGATTTCAATAAATTATTTAAATTCTTACCATAGAGCTATGAGGGGTATCATATTTTGAACTGCTAACCATACCGCTTACCAGCACAGCATGCACGTTTATTTTTCCCTTGGCAGAAAATTGCTTTACATGAAGAAAAAACTTACTATGAAAGGCAGTGTATAAGTCTGAAATCTCAAGAGGTAGC